>NC_046292.1:16837500-21837500 GCF_004115265.2 Rhinolophus ferrumequinum
TAGGGAGTCAAAAGTTATATGTAGATTTTCAGTTTGCATGGGGGGTTGATACCCCAACCCCTGAGTTGTTGAAGAGTCACCTGTACTTTTAAGCATCATTTTTCTCTGAAAAACTGGCCTTTTGTTTCACATCTGGAACTGATTTAGAACCTAACTCTAGGGTCCCAGGTCAGTGCTTTCCTTCTTTATAACTGGTGTACCAGAAAATACTATTCCTCGTTTGTTTGCCTTTCTGGTTTTCTCCTGGTCCTTCCCTATTAAGTAAATGTGATAGAATGTCTTATTTCCATAAGGAACTTCTCAGATATAAATGGCAGTGATGTAATTAAAAAAGAATATTCACTTTTGCCTTTGACTCTCTTGCCCCAATTCACATTATTCAAAAACCTGAAAAAATTGCTTTCATCCTAGACGCAAATCCAGATCTCCTTCCCCTAGAAGACGATCTTCCCCTGTCAGGAGAGAGAGAAAGCGCAGTCATTCTCGATCTCCCCGTCACAGAACCAAGAGCCGGAGCCCTTCCCCTGCTCCAGAAAAGAAGGAAAAAACCCCAGAGCTCCCAGAACCATCAGCGAAAGTAAAAGAACCTTCAGTACAAGAGGCCACTTCTACTAGGCAAGTACATATAAAAATTCATTTATAAATATCAGTTTTTGGCTGTTAACTGTGTGAACACAAATATGATACCTGAGTTCAAAACAAAATTACATGTTTTTTTAAAGATTTTTTTAAATGATAACATCAGCTTATAGAAAAGAAATTCAAATTGTATAGAAGAGTATAAGTAAAATGCCCCAAAGGCAGCCACTGCTACCTGTTGGTTATATTCTTTCAGATATTTATATGTTGTAACTGCTTTTCTCTCAATATTGTGGACAACTCTGCACTTAAAAAAAAGTGTATGGGTTAGAATTGTTAGCTGCTCACTGGATTTCACTGATCTTTTGGAGCTAGGAAGACACCTTCATGGATCTTAAAAACTAAAAAACTTTATTCATTGAGTGAATTATAACTTAGGAGTCTGAGTAGAAGAGGGAAAAAATAAGATTTTTCTTTCCATAGTGATATCCTGAAAGTTCCCAAGCCAGAACCTGTACCAGAACCTAAAGAACCTTCTCCGGAGAAAAATTCCAAAAAAGAAAAGGAAAAGGAGAAGACCCGACCAAGATCTCGTTCACGGTCTAAATCAAGATCCAGGACACGCTCTCGCTCTCCTTCTCATGTTCGACCTAGGCGGCGCCATAGGTCCAGATCAAGGTGAGTTGTGGCTTTAAAATCTGCATAGAGCTTACGTTTTATGTGATACTCTTCTAAATAGAATTAGGTAAATCGTTTCAAAGCCGGAGGAAACAATAAAATGTTATTCTTCGGGTATACAGAGAGAATTTGCAGACACTTTCTGTGTACCATAAAAATCTCTACATAAATGGAATTATATCCCTTGAAATCCATTTTTTTCTTTTTTTTTTCTCCCCCCCCCTTTTCCCGCCTCCCCACCACTCCCGCCGTTGTTTCTCAGTCTAGCTGTGTAGGACAGAGCTCCCTGGCCCATGCTGGTATTATGAGCCTTGCAATCCCCACTGGCTGAGGCAGTCGGTCGCCCGTTCTCCGTCAGTCACTTACAGCAGCTCTCGCTGGCTGCCGGCCGCTCTGGATGGCTGCCGTCCACTCATGCTGGCCACCAGCCACTCATGGCGGCACATGGTAGCCCACAGCCTCTCAGGGCAGCGCAGCTCCAGGAAGAGCTGTTGTTCACAATCTTAGCTGTAGAGGGCGCAGCTGACTGGCCCATGTGGGAATCGAACCACCGGCCTTCACCGTTAGGAGCACGGCACTCCAACCACCTGAGCCACCGGGCTGGCCCCTAAAATCCATTTTTGTAATGTAGCTGTTGAGAAAACTGTGTCAGGCAATTCATTCTGTGTTCCTGATTTATTCAGGTCCTAATTTTGTTTGTTATGGCAGATCATACTCACCTAGAAGGCGACCAAGTCCAAGAAGACGACCATCTCCTCGCAGAAGAACTCCACCAAGACGAATGCCTCCTCCACCAAGGCATAGAAGGAGTAGATCTCCAGTAAGACGGTAAGAGTTCCTCTTTTTTTTTTAATTTTGAAGTGTTGGTTGTATGAAAGTGCACCATGTTTTAGGCTAATCAACAAATTCACCATCCTATTGATAACTTCGTGATAACTTGTACCCTTTCAGACCCCACCAAAAAATCCTATTGAGGAAATTAGTCACCTTTCTTCTTTTTGGCTTTTAATTACCACTGGCTTCTGAAAAGTAGATGACAGCAGAGCCAGTAAGCCGCTTTTACCAGTATTAGAACAACCCATTTGCATTAATTATACTCATATTTTAAATGTTTTTTTTCTCATGGAAATAATGAGTGCTTATTTTAAACAATTCAAACAAATAACAAATTCAAAACTACCCATAATCCCATTCCGTAGATAGAACCATTAGCAGACTGGTGTCTGGTTATTCTTGAAGAGACTAGGCATTAAAAGTAACCCCGTCAATACCAGTATTCTTTTTAAAAAATCATCTTAAAATTAGCATAAAAGTAAAATGTTTTATCACTTGTAATAAAAAGATTGTTCCTAAATCTGCCCAAAATAGAGTCCTAGTGCACTGGTAGCAAAGCTTTGTGCCTTGACAAATACATTTCATCTGTTTTTGGAAGGAACTGATAATTATGCTTCAAATTATAACTTAGGACAGAATTTTTTGTGTTTGAATCTTTAAGGTTTTCTCAGAGAACTGAATCAACTTGGAAATAACCAGGGAGAACAATGAAGTCCCTAATTTTTGTTGTTTCTATAGTTTGAGGTTTTCCAGAATCGTATAGTTTTTTAAAAGATATTTTTCTTTGGGGAGGTGTTGTCAAGATATAGTGAACCATTTTTGTAACTGTTAAAATTTATAGAATTGATGTTACTACTGATAAGTGAGACTAATGATATAGATGGTCAGTCAATTTAGGCGTCACACTTCTAAAATGGATTGTTCCCCCTTAGAAGAAAAGCAATACTGGTGCTTTCTAGTACAAGATTAGTGGAAACAGCTATTTCTTATATTGGAGTTTTGCAAACAGCTTGTTTTAATTGTGCTTACTGAGCCATTTAGCAATCAAAATATTTTGCAGATTGTGTAAGATTCCCTTTCAGGCAGTTTTTATCTCACACTTAAGGTAGGGTTTCTTTTTTTCAGGTTCTCAGGAATTCTTCTGCCAAAGGTGAATTCTGCAGGTACACATAATTGCAACAGAGCTTAACCACAAATTCTGCCGCAGAATTCGAGAGGCCCCTGCTTCTAAGTTTATGTAGCTAAATGAATTCCTACTCTTGCACATTTTTTTAAAAGTGCAACTTAAAGGTTGCTTGACATTGTATTACTAAATGGAAAATACTTTGCCACCCAAATTTTGTATGCAAACTCCAAAACACTGATTATTCCTAAGGAAGAAAGAGACTGGTTGGTTATTATATTATAGACTTGACATATTTTGTAACTGGAAAGACAACTCAAACATGCATTTATCAGAATAATTTATTTTTTTATATTTAGTCTCAGAACTAGCTGTTTCCCGTGCTAGGTTATGGTTTTGTTTCCCATTTTTAAAAAGTCACTTATGTCCTTAGCTACATAAACTCAAAAGTTGGATAAATATAGCTGTATTTTTGTGTAGACTGTACATACCTGTCAGGTCATTTTTTGTAAGTGTGCAGTTAATGAGTGTGAACTTTATTCCGCAGAAGAAGGCGTTCGTCAGCATCCTTGTCCGGGAGTAGCTCCTCATCCTCTTCGTCTCGTTCCCGGTCACCGCCAAAGAAGCCTCCTAAGAGGACGTCCAGCCCGCCTCGGAAAACTCGTAGGTTGTCTCCTTCAGCAAGTCCTCCGAGGCGAAGGCATAGGCCGTCACCTCCAGCAACTCCACCGCCAAAAACTCGTCATTCCCCAACACCCCAGCAGTCCAACCGAACAAGAAAAAGTCGTGTTTCTGTCTCTCCAGGGAGAACTTCAGGTAAAGGTAAAAATCAAACATATAAACATGATATGTTTTTCTTCATTTGGTTACAAAGTGCTTAGACCGTTTTTGGCGGCCCACTCCCCCTTCAAGTATGAAGTTGCTGGGTAATATTTTTTTGGTGCGTTCTTTGTAAATTGCTAATAGGCTCACCTTTTCTTTCCTGCTTTAAGTTCCTGGGACTTGTTGAAATAGAATTTACATGTAAGTGTTTTGTTTTTAGCAATGCCCTGTGGCATTGAGTAGGTTGAGAAATACATTACCAGCCTCGGGCTTTTTGATTTGGGGTAACTTCCCGAAGTGAAGTTTGTGTCATCATGATAAGAGATCATTATATTACTATGAGACCAGTTAATGTTTTTCCCCTGAAGGTTTTCTTGTTTGATATCTTATTTGAGGACTTCATATTCTGTTTTAATTCTTTCTTGGCCACATTGTGCTCCTTAGGAAAGAACAGGATGTCTTCTTAGAGCTGATTTGTCTTTTTAATTTAGCTCTAGGCAGGGTTATTCTGAATGTTGTCCTTGCTTTATTCTGTAGATTGATTTCTGAGGAATTCATGATCTGTGCCTGCCATGCAAGTAGAATGCTGTGTTAGTCTGAGTGAAGGTTGTGATGTATTGAGGTTTGTTCCTTTAGCGTTGTACATATATACACTATAGGATCTATTTGAATCAGGCTGGTCCTTGGGGATGGAATGATACAGATACTCTGAAAGGTGAGTGGTAGGGGAGGGGAAAGATCTAAAAAGCTTCGGTGATAACTGGATTTTAAGGAGCAATCTGCAGTTGCTCTGATCACATTTAAGTTTTTAGATTAGAAATGAGAAAGGAAAGGGGATGGGCAAAAGTTTGACGATATTTTAATGAACTAAATGCAATCAGGATTTGTAATCAGCATTCTGCTGCTGCTTCTCCCCTCCCCACTAACCCTGCAGTGTGTTCATATCTAGAAAGGCAAATTTTGCCTTACCTCTTTTACAGCGAGGTATACACAAGCTATCGGAGTGAAAGGGGGACTGGCAGATAATGGTAACCTGTAATGCATAATGTATAGACTGTTTTCTGAATTTTTAACAGGTTAGTTAATTTGGTGATACATAATTATTATGTGGTCATTTTTGTTGGATTGGCTCTAGCCCAAGACAGGCAGCTGGCTAAGAATAGAAAAACCTTTAGTCTTCTAGGTTCAGACTTAATTTAAGTATGGGAGGGGCCCTTAGGATCACTTAATTTTTATAATCTCATATCCTTTATTTTTTTCTAAATCTGATGCTGTTGTCCTGTTCTGTTTTTTCTTTTTCTATGAAGTGTTCGCACTTCTGAATATTTCTTTTCTTTTGTCTGGAGCCAGAAAGCACTCTAGTGAAAAAATATAAATGTTATTTGTTACTTTGCAAAAAACACATTAAGGTCTGATTTTTCTATTTAAATTGTATAGCCAAAGGGTAATAAGTGTACTTGAACAGAAGGACTGAATCCTTGTTATGATCCGTTGATTGTTAAGAATTCATTGTTAACCTTTTTAAGAATCTGCATAGGTACCAACTGCTGTGTGTTGGTGTATTGTTGGGTGGAGTGGAGTGCTGCTTTTCGGAAACAAGTCACAGTGGATATATACATGAGCAAGAAAGAAGTTACGGTGGAAGACAAAGGAGTGGTGCTATTTCTGTGGATTGTGGGACATCCATGTCCAAACAAAACCAACCAAAGAGAGGGCACTGTGATCAGTGTAGTCAGAGGCTGCCTTTGACCCCTGAAGCTGAATATTGGTTCTAACTGCTTGGAAGTAACTTTTTAATAGTAAAATGATCCCAGCTGTCTGATGAAATTTCAGAGTTAGAAAGGACTTTAGAGATTGTTGTCAAGAAACAGGTTCTCAGGTTAAGTGATTTGGTCAAGGTCAGTCAGCCAAGGCTAGAATTTGGGTTCTCATTCTCAGTTGAAAAATGTGTACTTTGCCCAACTCTCCTACCCCAAAATTTGATTTCTGGGGGAGGGAAATGGAGGGCAGGTTGAAATCCTTTAGCTTCTCTACCTGGTAGGATGATTTGAGACATTCCTTTGTTGCAGTATCTGTGGCTAATAACAGCAGTGACATCGTTGAAATGTAAAGATTTTACTTTTGTATTTTGTTGCAGTAGTCACCAATCAGGGCTCTAAAGGTTCTGCTGTTGATAGTAGGCAAATGGAGTGGGGGGGGGCAGGAAATGTATTTTGGGAAATTTAAGAGGTAAATTATTTGGAGTGTAATATACATTCTCATCTGAAAGAGTCCTCAGGAAGCATTTTGTAATCAATCAATGGCACATCATAGTTAAATTGGCATTAACTTAGTACATAAAATGAGTGCCTTGAAATCAGTGAGATATTTAATGAAGTATGTTTACAGAGGATCTTTACCGATGGTGGTGGTGGTGGTGGTTCTGAGCAGATCAGCTTAGCCCTGTAAATTGCACTTGTAGATAGTTAATGATTATTTTTACTTAGTTCTGGTCACAGAGTGACTTATCTTAAAAGAGATCTTTTGGGCAAGTCTGGGAGATTAATAATTGATAGGACTGTTGAAGTAAATTTAAAATTCTGGTTTTTCAGTGGACTAAGAAGATTTTTGACTTTATGCTAGAATGATTTTGCCCCCTGACTACGAAAAATGAAAACATTAACATGACAGTAACTGGATAAAATCTTATCTGACAAACCTCGATGAAACATTAACATTATTTACTGTCATTCAGTCAGTTACTAAACCAGTGTAGGGGTATATAATGGATACTTATCTCATGGTATGAATATATTAAAATAATTAGACTATTTTAGCTAAGTCATTGAGATTGAATCAGGATTAAACTCCAAATGTGTATTTCCATGGAAAAAGGTAAGTAATGTTATAATTCAAATGTATTTTTTATTAAGTAGGCATTTGCCGTCTTGCGAACTTAACATCTTTAATGTTTCTTGGGGGAAAATGCATTCTGATATCCAAACATACTTTGGAATCTAGTTTTCCAAATCCTCCCTTAAAAATTTGAAAGCATTTCTTTGAATTTGTTAAAATGCAGATTTTAAATGCACTTACTGCTACCATATTTCATGATAATTTGGTGTTAACCATTCTTTTCCCAATCCATTGGTTTGTCCAAAAGGCTTATTAGGGAGAATCATTAGTAAAATGCTGACGGTTTTAAAAGTGGTGGTATATTTCTCCAGTTTGACTAGCCAAGATGAGATTGCTGTTTTAGATCACTAGTTTTCTAAGTGACTGCCCTGAGTAAGCCTTTACCGAATTCTGAATATGAGTGTCAAGTGTATCTACATTCCAGGTCAAACATCCCATGATAATTGCTTTAATCAAAACAGTTGTAAAGATCTTGAAGGGGAGGTCATACTGTCTTCAAGTTTAGTTCTTAGAGTAATGTTCTCACGTGAAGTTTCAGGTTAATCTATGGTAAGATTAATGATTATATCTGTACATTCTTTTGATTTTAGTTGAAGCAATGAATGGATATTATAAACAAAGCTAGTCATCGCTGGAAATTAAAGCCTATGCCCTAGAAATAGTCTTGGTTTCAGATCCTAGTTCACTTAAATTATCTGTGGTTTTCAAGTTACTTCTTTTTAAACCTCAGATATATCCTCTTGTAAAACGAGATATTAGCAACAGTGCTTGACAGTATTTAATAATGCAGCAGGCATGCAAAAGGTAGCTGCCGTAATTTGTGTGTAGTTGGAAAAAGATAAGTTGGATAATTCATAAGAAAAAGATAAGTTGGATAATTCAGCTTGGTATATCTCAGAGCTGCTGCTGCCCTTTTTAGCTTTGGAAAGAATCCTCGAGCCTTAGTATTTAATTATTTTTACCATGGTGAAGGTCTACTTTTTTATAGGGAGTTTAAATCCCTCATGCTACTGTGAAGGTTATGTTCTACATAAAGAGCCGACAGCCAGCCTCTCAGTTGCCTAGTTCATTCCTCTTTTCCAGACTAAATATCTTTATATGAAAGTTTCAACAGATCTAATTTCTTAATCGTTTATCATCTTTATTTTCTGAACCTCCCTCTAGTGGGTGTTTGGAAGCTTTTATGCTGATGAGGCTTCTGTAGAATGTGTTTTAAATTATGGAGTAGCACACAGGTTTACTGAGCTGAATGTTATACATAGCATAGAGCTTGTTCTACTCAGAAACAGTTCCTAATTTCTCTATTTTTTCCTCAGGAGAATCTCAAGGTTCAAAATCATAGAACTTTTTGAGGCTTTCACCCAACATATAAAAATTCTTGCTTCCACTTCAGTTATTGTTCATAACAAAAAGGTCTTACAGAATTTTGTAATTCTCAAGTTCTTTATGACTATAGTCACACCTATTTTTGTACTCTCAGGACATCTTGTGATGCTCTTTTTTCCTTGTGTGTAAGTGGTGTTTTGTTTTTGCCTTATTCTTTTTAGTGACAAAACATAAAGGTACTGAGAAAAGAGAGTCCCCTTCACCAGCACCCAAGCCTAGAAAAGTAGAGTTATCTGAATCAGGTAAGGGGGTATAGGGAGGGGGAGAACACGTCCGTGTGTGTGTGTTGTGTGTGTGTGTTTTAAGCTGAATTAGATTTGTTGCACATTTGGTCATCCCCTTTGGGTTGAAGATTAATTACAGAATATGGCTTAGTGGTTAAGAGCTAGGATTCTGAAGTCAGACCAACCCGGTTTAAATCCCAGGCTCCACTACGTAAATCCTTTCTGCTTGCTTGCTTACTCTAATGAGCCTCTAAATGAGGCTCAGAATTCATCTGAGCCTCATTTCTCTCATATCTGAGATGTGGATAACAGTATCATTTAGGTTTTTGTTGATTGATTGAAATAATGTTTATAAAGTGCTTGGCACCCAGCCTGACCTGTAGCAAATGCCTAAATAAGTTTATTTTGATTACATGTGGTGATGATAGTTTAAATTGGCATTTAAATTGGAATTTTAAGCTTCTCTTTTGTAAAATATACGGTAGTTGTATTGCTTGACCCAACCAGATAAAGGTTTGAGACCATTTTCCTTTTCAAATATGTTATACTTTCTGTGTGCATCACTAAAGAAACACTTTCTAAATGCATCCATCTTTCAGAAGAGGATAAAGGTGGCAAAATGGCTGCAGCAGATTCTGTGCAGCAAAGACGCCAATACAGACGACAGAACCAGCAATCTTCATCTGGTATGGACACCGATTACATTTTTTCTACCTTCACTTCTTAATTTAAAAAATATTTAAGTTATGTATATCTGTCAGTATAGTGATGTACTTAGGACAAATATGTTTGTGCCTACATAGAAATAAAGTAATAGATCTTTAAAATACAAGAGTAAAACAAAACGGGTATAAAATTAGAAAAGTATAATTTTTATTCAGAAATTTTTTTGTGCACATATAAACATCTATGGTTTAAAAGGAAAAAACAATGAAGAACCCCCACACAAGCTTGAACTATGTTATGTTGCCCGCCTTTTTAATGTAAAACATCTTTCCCTGTTCTTAAAGGTCTACCTTCTTTATCTTTATTGTAATACTGTAATATAATATAGTGAGCCAGTCACCTATTTGAACATTTAGGTTGTTTCTAGTTTTTTGTGTATTGTGTAAATGTGTAAATATAGCTGTAACGTAATAGTTAGAAGTGGGATTTCTGAATTAGAGTATGTACATAGAAACCTGGTTTTTAATTAAACCAGATGTTCTGACTTTATCAGCTCAGTTGGTATTTGTGACTGAGTCTAGGTACTACCTTTGCTTTGCCTTTATAAAATGGAAAGCAAAGCATCCCACAGAGGCATTGTCAGTTAAAAGTTATACAGCTTTTGCAACTCTTAAGGTGAGGTTAATCATGGAAAGGTTTGAAAATGTTTATAGGTAGGTCTTGGGTGTTTTTTGGTACTTGGACTTTGTTTTAAATTTTAAGTTTTGATATTTGGGAAACCGTTGTTAATTATTTTAATTAAGTTAAGGAAACCATGTGCAAGCAATTGAAGTTTTTCTTGAAGTCTTAGATATTTGCTACCAGGCCTTGTAGGAAATGGCGCATAGTTTTGATAAATGCTAGGGATACGGAAGTACGTTGTTCAAACTCTTAAGACTTTCCATAGCCTGAAGAGTGCTTAGAGTAACATGAATGAAGTAATTAAGATGCTTTTAAAGCTTTACTTAGTATTTGGAAAATCACTAGATTCTTAAAAGATACCGTGTCTTACTGGGTTGTGGAAATGATTTATGTAACTTATTTATATAATGATGTGTATTTATGCTTGGCTTTCAAGTCATTGAGCAGATAATTGATACTGCCTTTGTTGGTTGAGAAGTGATGGTTTGTGCATACATGCCTGCTTACATTAGTGGACTTGCTAATTTGGACACTCCATCCACTTAGATTCAGAAAACGTGGACAGATTTTTTTAAAACACAGACCTGTAATTTTTTGTTCATTGTGTAATTATAGATTCTGGCTCCTCCTCTTCCTCAGAAGATGAGCGACCAAAGAGGTCCCATGTGAAGAATGGTGAGGTAGGCAGGCGGCGGAGACATTCCCCTTCCCGGAGTGCCTCTCCATCACCTCGAAAGCGCCAGAAAGAGACTTCCCCTCGGTAATGTCTTTTCTTCAGTAGTCTTCACTGATGTTCTGTAGTGATGAAACTTTATAACTTAAGGGATGGGCTGTGGTCTTATTTTAGAATTTGGTTAACTCCATTTCAAGGACTCACACTAGGATATGGTCAAATGAGGGGGGCGGGGGTTTCCTTTGCTTTGTTTGGTTGTTGTTAGCTAATTAATGAGAACTTTGTGAGTTTTGTGCCGTATCGTGTGTGTGTGCATGACTAGAAGAATACCAGTTACATCATAGCATTAATTCCTGAACAACTTTTGAACATTAAAAAAATATGTATCTGCATTAGTGATACTTAACGCCATTGAAGTGAATAATTTGGTGAATGGAATTCTTGACATTTGTTTTTCTCCACTGCTCTCAGGATGCAGATGGGAAAGCGATGGCAATCGCCAATGACTAAAAGGTTGGTTAGACACTACTTGTAAACGAGGGTTACATGTCAGAGTTTTAGTGACTTAATTTACTGTCTCGGTAACCTTATCCCATTCCTAGGTATTATATAGTAGGTAAGCTGTGGAGAAGTTCCTTAGTTGTTTTGGTTTGATTACACTGTTTATACAATAAATAAACGATAGAATTGTACACAATGTTCATTATGGGACGTCACTGGAACTTAGATTTTTGTGCAGTTACAGTATTTGGATAATTTTCCAAGAGATACGAGAATAATAGCTCTTTAGATTTAATGGGGAATGACTTTGTGGTGACTTTAAGGAAGGCAAGAAAAAACTATGGAGAGACTTTAACAAGTGGAAAAGGAATGGAAAGCTTTGGCCCCCTTCGGTGTTTCTTACAGTAGGAAGGTAGGGTTGCATATCTTCATTAAGCCATTTTGATTATCAGTGTCTTTGTGACCATAAAACATAACATTTTAGAATCGAACCGTATGTAGAAATCTCTAATTTAGGCCTCTCTCAAGAGTGGAAAAACAAGCCCAGAAGTAGTAGTCAAGTAAGCTTTTTAGGGTTATAAAGTGACAAAGAACAATGCCATTGACATACTAGTCTTCTGTTTTGGGGGCATTTAGCTGCCACTAAATACCTGAGTATTTATCCTTCCTGAAAGTATCACAGTGTCGTATTTTTGGCTCAGTTTTTGAAGCTATGGTGTTTTAGATAGCCTCATTAATAAGAGTGTTTTCTTGGAAAGATTTTTGGAACCAGTCAGCAATGTTTGTAGTGGAGCAAAGCAGTCTATTTGTGCTATGAAAATAACTATTACTTGTCAATAAAAAAACAAAAACCAAAAAAAAGATTAATTTAGATGCTAAGGTATTTTGTTCTCAGCTATAATTTTCCCTAGCATTCTATAAAATTTGTAGTTCAGCTGAAAAAAAAAAATCAAAAAAATCACCTCACAAAATTAGGTCAGTGGTAAGATTTCTTCCCTCAGCTCCCCCCCCCTTTCTATTTGGAACTATTTTATTTACTGGAAAGAGATTTCTCGCTATAATGAAACCAATGCTGATGTTTATTGCCCTACTCCAAGATATTTTTGTTTTGTGTCTCCTTGTTAAAAAGGCACTAAGTTCTACTAGTAGCCTCAAGTTTAATGATGTTAGAAATTGCAATCAGGTGTATAGGATTTAGAGATGGAAAAATAATTATTTGAAATCATGCTTCAGTGTTTATACAGTCCTGTTTCAAATAAGGCTTAAACATTGAAAAATGTAACATTTTCCATGCTCTTAAACACTTGTCTTTGGGTGTTGAATACTCCTTAATTTAAAAGATACAGGTATACTGATCATACTTAGTGTAGTTGATGACAGTTGTCACATCTGTAACTTATTAGCTTAATTACCAGCATGACTAGTGAAGTGACATTTTTCTGAAGAGGTCACTGCAGAGTTAGCAAGCTGGCTCCTTATGAGACATCTGTATTCCTAAATACTTGGGGGGCTAAGGGCAACAACACATATTGAGGCATGTTTAAACTGTGGTTCTCACACAATTTAAGGGGAAAACTTTTCTACTCCATTTCTATATACATTTGAAGGCTTGGCTTGGCATTAGTCGTCAGAGTAACTAGAAAATGGTTGGTTGGGTTTTTGTTTTGTTTTTTTAATCCCCTGAAGTGTGTGCCTTATCAGATCAGTTAAGAAACTAGTCTTCAGGTCATAGAGCCATGTGGTATCACTTACAAGTGATTTTCCTTAAGTTATGCTACTTTGCTTATGGTTTTATCCTTACTCTCCTTTTGGTTATTTTCTCACATAGAAACATAGGACATTGAAGGTCATCACTAAAAGGGACCTTTTAGTTACCCTAAGCCTTTCATTTTACAAATGAAACCGAGGCACAAAATATCTCAGGTTATTAGTGTATCGTAATAGATTCTAGTCTGAGTCCAATTTTTAATGAGAATTTTGATTAAAGTTTTGCACACTGAAATTGGAAGAATATTTTTAAAGAGAAGCCACATAATCAATAGCAGTAGCCTCTTAACACCGTTATACCTACTGATAACATGGAGAGTTCCGGTTTATATCACCTCATCCTCAAAGTTTACGAATGTAAACCTTTGCTTTTCTTCTTTTGAAGTCAAAACCCAAATATTTTTTCCCATTTGAAATTTTATTAATCTGTTCAAACGATACTGCAGCCATCTTGTTTCCCCAGGTCCCATAATTCTGACTAACCCTGCTGGTAAAGTGCCTTCTCCTTTAATTGTCCTTTCTTCTCCTTTAATTGTCCTTTCTTGTAATTAATAGTTTGGTGTCTACATTTCATTGATCTGAAGCTTATCTGTCTTGATGTATTGCCTGTAATACTTTATATTTTAAATCTGTTCAAAGTGAAGTCTTAGTCCCCACACGACATAAACAAATTTAAATTGCAAAATAATTTCAGTTACTAGTTTTAAAGGAAACCAAAACTAATAAAATTTAGAAAAACAATTTGTAGATTCACAGGAAGTATCAGTTCTGTACTGGGCAAGAAATTAAGAATTAATTACATTATTTGACTACTTTGTATACACAAACTTACCCAAAAGGTGGCAAACTGACTTAGTGTATATTTTAATATGTCTATAGGGAGTTCATTTGGTATAATTGTATATTTCAGGTGTGCTTTTTATGTTGGTTAAGTGTGTTGTTGAGCCCAGAACTAAGGTTTATTTGATCCTTATCTATATTTTAACCAAATTGTTCCCAGTAGTAGCTTTAGTGCCCAGACAACTTTGGTCTTTTGCCTTTGGGATAGTGTTTTTATTTAATGGTATGCAACTCCTGAGCAGTGGAAGTAACAGTTAAAAAAGTCAAGAACTTGGAGTGGTGACACCCAGATTTTGGGCCTTTAAGTCACTGTTAACTATTAAAATCGTAAATTTCTGTATTAAAACATTGAATTTTTCTAGGCTTTAATGCAGTTAGTTGTTCCTAGTAAGAAATCGGAAAATCACCTATAGAGAGCCTTTTCAAAACACGTACAGTACAGTGGCTAGACCATAGCCCAGGTCTGGTGAATGCAAGGCTCAAATAAGTTTCCCAGGTGATTCTGGTGTGTGTGTCAATTTAAAAGCAATGGTCTAAGGCAATGTTTTCAAACTTTTTTTCTACATTATGTTAAGAGTGTTTCATATCATGACCCAGACTACAATATTTATATACTGAAACAAAAATTTCACAAAACAATATTTACCCTTACTACAAGTAACACGCTCTGATTTCCTGATTTTTAAAAAAAATATGTTGGTTCTTACCCAGGATCTTGACTAATAGTCTTGACCTGTAGTTTGAAAAACACTGCTCTGGGGAATAGAATAACAATTGTGCACTTCGGGTTAACAATAATTAAAATGGTGTCATGGGGATCACTTAATTATAAATGCTACTGAGAATCACTATAATTCTTATTTGGTTTAGTGGTAGACGGAGGAGAAGTCCCTCCCCACCACCCCCCCGAAGACGACGTTCTCCTTCCCCTGCTCCTCCTCCTCGCCGGCGCAGGTCTCCCACACCACCGCCACGACGAAGGTACTTTATCAGATACGCTTGTTGGAGCTAATTGGAGCAACTTTGAGTCTTTTTGATTGAAATATTTTATTAGGGTGGCATTGCTCAGTCATTCACAAAACGCCACATTTATATGATTCCATGTATCTGAAAAGTCCAGAACCAGAACACAGAAATCTGTAGATAGAAAGTGGATTGCCTACGTAGGAATGCAGAGCGATAATGCTTGCACAGCTGTGAACATAAAACTGTTGAAGTATGTATACTTTAAATGGGTGACTCTTACAGTATGTGAATTTATCAATACAGATACTAAATTAAAATATGGAAACACTAGTGAATATAAAGGGAAAGGTATTAACTTAGTGAAGAATGCCCAGCAGATTTTTTTTTTTTTTAATTGGGAAACAGCGTGTTTCTCCAGGGCCCATCAGCTCCAAGTCGTCCTTCAATCTGGTTGTGGAGGGCGCAGCTCACTGGCCCATGTGGGAATCAAACCAGCAACCCTGTTGTTCAGAGCTTGCACTCTAACCAACTGAGCCATCCAGCCGCCCCAGCAGATACCTTTTTAACTAAGGAATCAAAGTTAACATCCCGAGTAATACATATTGACATCACATAATTCCTAGGTACCTCTGTAGTATCCTTACCAATTATGTAGACCCTCAGTCCAATTATTAGGAAATATCAGACATACCCAATTTGAAGGTCATTCTGCAGAGGAACTGACCAGTACTCTTCAAACTGTCAATCATGAAAGACAGACTGAGTAACAGTTACGAATTAGCAGAAACTTAGGACACATGACAACTAAATGCAATGTGGGATTCTGATTTTTGGAACTTGGAACAGAAAAGGGACATTAGTGGAAAACTGGGGTGACACTGATATTTGAGTTAATATCAGTTGAGGTTAATTTCAGGTTTATTTTTTTGCTTTTTTTGTTTGTTTTAAATAACCAGTTTATTATCTTAATGGCTCTTGAGTTCAGAAGCTCAAATTGGGTCTTCTGGGCTAACAGCTAGGCACTGATATGGCTTCATTCCTTCTAGGCATACCTCGTTTTATTGCACTTTGCAAATAGTACATTTTCATCAACATCGAAACAAGATCCTTCTAAAAAGATGGCTCAGATGATGGTTAGCATTTTTTAGTAATAAAGTATTTTTTAACTGACATACGTACACTTTTTAAAAGACATGACACTATTGCACACTTAATAGGCTACTGTGTAGTGTAAACATGTATACACTGGGAAAACAAAAAATAAATGTGACTTTATTGCAACATTCTCTTTATGGTGATGATCTGAAACAGAACCCACAATGTCTGAGGAATGCGTGTATAGTCATAATTGCTGGCTAGTTTTCTTTGTATACTAGTTCCTTATCTTGTCCGATCTTTCAGCTTACTGATGTATTTTTCCTAGGACTCCTTCTCCACCCCCACGACGACGCTCACCTTCTCCAAGAAGATACTCTCCTCCAATACAAAGGAGATATTCTCCTTCCCCTCCTCCAAAGAGAAGAACGGCTTCTCCCCCACCTCCTCCTAAACGAAGGGCATCACCATCTCCACCACCAAAGCATCGGGTCTCCCATTCTCCGCCTCCCAAACAAAGAAGCTCCCCAGTCACCAAGAGACGTTCGCCTTCATTGTCATCAAAGCATAGGAAAGGGTCTTCCCCGAGCCGATCTACCCGGGAGGCCCGGTCACCACAACCAAACAAACGGCATTCGCCCTCCCCACGGCCTCGAGCTCCTCAGACCTCCTCAAGTCCTCCACCTGTTCGAAGAGGAGCATCGTCATCACCCCAAAGAAGGCAGTCCCCGTCTCCAAGTACTAGACCTATTAGGAGAGTCTCCAGGACTCCGGAACCCAAAAAGACAAAAAAGTAAAAATACCTTACACGATTTGGTTAGGAACATTAACTTGCATAGCTCTCCTTATATTTGGAAGCTTTTCCTCCCCTTACAGAAATTACAGAAAAGGATAAACTATTAACACGAACTTTTAAGGCAAATTCTAGGCACTGTTCAGAGAATCTGTACTGTTCTCAGGATAGTTCCTTATGTCATAAACCAAATTCCATAGGATTTTACTTGGTTCTTTTAGGAGTATCCAGTTTATTGAGGGTGTGCTTCCAAAACTAAACTCTGAAGCGATGCGTAGAGTATCTCTTGCATGTCTAAGTAAGAATGATAAAAGCAGTCTTAAATAAAATACAAGGAATTGGCATTACTGATTTCATATAGGAAGAATCATTAACAGAATGGAAAGGTTTGTGGAGCTTGAACTATTCTCTAGGAGACTTAGATTATACAAATTTGAGTTAGTATAATCAGTTAGCAAGCTAAATGCTGTAAAGTATTTAAGTTTGTGATCTAATTGTATAATGGTAGTTGGTTATTTTCTCTTAGGAAAGATCTCTGTTCTTGGACACTGAATGTTTTGTGTTTTTTCCCTTTGTCTAGGGCTGCCTCACCAAGCCCTCAGTCTGTAAGGAGGGTCTCATCCTCCCGATCTGTCTCAGGATCTCCTGAGCCAGCAGCTAAAAAACCCCCTGCACCTCCATCTCCTGTCCAGTCTCAGTCACCCTCTACCAACTGGTCCCCAGCGGTACCGGTCAAGAAGGCTAAAAGCCCGACACCAAGCCCATCACCGGCAAGGGTATGTCTGCCCTGTTTTGAACGTCCTTTATAATTCTGTGTGGAAGCAGAGACAATTTTTTGTGTTTTGTAGCTCAGAAGCATTGTTTGCTGTGTGTGGTTCAGATGGAGGCACAAATTAAGTGGTAGTGGCTGTACCAGCAGTCCACGCTTAACACTTCAGCCACCACTAATTTGCACTATGTCCAATAGTGTTAAATTCCACATTTTTAGTGGTTGAGATTGAGCTACATAGAAAAATCTTAAAACAGAAAAAACATTGCCCATGATTTTATTATGTAATATTTCTGCTGTTTTTCCTAGTGTTTGACACATTTGTGGATACTTAGTTAAGATCACACAAATCAGTAAAACTTTCAATCTTAGATTGTGTATTAATATGATTCAGTTTTTATAAAGGAAAAAATACATAACACAAAGAAGATACCAAAATGTTGGCAGTGTGTTACGTATTAGGGAAATGATGAGTGATTGGAATTTTTCTTCTTTGCCCTTTAATGCTCTTGCTTTTCCCTACAGTGGAAATACAGTTGACTTTTGAACTGTGCAGATCCACTTACATGTGTTTTTGTTTGTTTCCAAAATAAACACAGTCAGCCATACCCAGGTTTTGCACCTGCAAATTCAAACAACTTTGGATTGAAACAATTATTTATTTTTTTAAATTTTATTGGGGAATGTTGGGGAACAGTGTGTTTTTCCAGGGCCAATCAGCTCCAAGTCGTTCTCCTTCAATCTAGTTGTGGGAGGGTGCAGCTCAGCTCCAAGTCCACTCGCTGTTTTCGATCTTAGTTGTAGGGGGCACAGCCCACCATCCCATGCGGGAATTGAACCGGCTACCTTGTTGAGAGCTCGCACTCTAACCAACTGAGCCATCTGGCCACCCCTCAAAACAGTATTTTTGATCTGTAGTTGGAATCCACAGGTATGGGAGGCCAACTCTATGCATTGTTCTGTGCCATTTCATATAAGGGACTTGAGCACCCATGGATTTTGGATCTGGGGGAGGTCCTGGAACCAATCCCCTGCAGATACTGAGGCGTGATTGTAATTAAGGGGTTTTTTTTGGGGGGGGGGGTAATTAGTCAAAAGTTAATGGGTAGATTTTTTTATTTCTTGGGGGTTGGTACCCCCAATCCATGCATTGTTCAAGGGTCAACTGTACATTATTCCTATAATAAAAAAAGAACCTGTAACCTGTGAAATTTTAGAGGGAATGGAAAGTATTTTATTGTCCCATACAGTCTTGTCTTTGGCAAGCTACATGTGAGAATCTCGTTTTTACAGTGTCACATTTAAATATCATTGGTGTAGTAAAGTGTTGGGGTTTAAACCTTTTCCCCCCTTTTGTACATTATCGACCTGATCTTGGACAGGTTTCTGTGTTGTGTAAAATTAGTGGTTAAATGTCCATCTAAACAGGGTTGACTGAATTGCTGTGCAAAGTAATTGAATAAATTGGGGGGTGGGGTTTAAGTAATTGCTTAGAAATGTGAAATTTACGAATTACAGACTCAATTCAATTATAGCAGAGCCTGCCTTTTGCTTAATTTGGTATATGTGCAGTGAAGAACAAACTGCCTCCATCCTAAGGAGAGGTTAGGTCTTGATTAGAGACATGGCATTCATACAAGCACGTAATTAGAATAATAACTATCAATGCTTGCTACATGTTAGGCTAGTATTGTGTGTGATTTACAAGTATACCCATTTAATCATCACAATAGCTTTATCGGGGATTATCACAGTTTAGGTTGATTAGACACAGTTTAGGTTGACAAAAAGGGCTCAAAAAAAGTCAAGCAGATTTTTCTGAGGTCAAAAATAGTTAATAGATTCAGAAACCAGAATTCAGCTCAGGCCTACTTGAGTTCAGAGACTTCTTTTTCTGTTGCACATGCTGCTTTGTCTTACATCTGGAGATAGACACTGACTCAGTCCTAGAGACCTGACTCACAGCTTGTGGTCAGGAAACCTGGTGTAATGTGAATTAGGTGGGTAAAATTGTAAAAATCGGTTACCTTCAAGATCCGTTCTGACCCTTAAAATCTGTGACGAATACCTTTGCTTTCATTGTGGTTCCCATCTCCAGGAATGCTTTTCTTGGTGGAGATTGGCCTTGGGCCTTTTTTCCCCTGAAGCCTTACGAAATCTTGAGATGGGTCCATTTAGTTATTTCCTTGAGGAAATGAAATGTTGAGTTGGACATAGTTTTAATGATTGGTTTTATTGCTGCTGTTTTTCTGGATTTCTAGAATTCGGACCAAGAAGGAGGTGGAAAGAAAAAGAAGAAGAAGAAGGACAAGAAACACAAAAAGGATAAGAAGCACAAGAAACACAAAAAACACAAGAAGGAAAAGGCTGTGGCTGTAGCTGCTGCAGCTGCTGTAACCCCTACAACCATTGCTGCCCCCACGACCACATCAGCACAGGAAGAACCGGAGGCAGAGCCAGAGCCGAAGAAGGTATTTACAAACACTGGCTTGTAGGTTACGCAACTACCTGAATTTGCTTTTGAGGAGTAGCTAAGTGATGTTTTCTAATAATTGGCTACTTGGCTGATAACTCTCTTGATCTGTTTTTCGATGACCTACCAAGAACAGGAATTTGCCAAGACTAAGGATAAGAATAGGAATGGCTGCCATAAAGCTTAATGTATATTTCTAAAATAACTTCTGAGATAATAGTTAACATACCACATAATTTATCCATTCAAAGTATACGATTCAGTGGTTTTTAGTATATTCAGAGTTGTACAGCCATCACCACAGTTTGATTTTCCTCTATACTCAGTACATTCCACCGGTGCCTTATGACTTGATGTGACCTTTCTGTTTTTTTTAAGGAGACAGAAAGTGAAGCTGAAGATAACCTTGATGACTTAGAAAAGCACCTGCGTGAAAAGGCCCTGAGATCAATGCGAAAGGCTCAAGTGTCCCCACAGTCTTAGGTGGAAATGTTTGTTATGATGTAAATTTTATTTGGTTTGTACTCAATTCAATTTCAAAATTGCTAAAATGTGTTTGAGCTTTAGACTATAACATTTGTTGTAATAATTGCTAGGTTGAAGTTCACCATGTAAAAAAGGGCATGGATTTACATTGCAAAAGGTGTCCACAGTGTATTAGTGACATTCTTTCATTGACAGCTGATATCAATTCATTTAGAGTGAAATATTTTAAGCCAAAAAAAAAAAAAATCCCCTTTTTAAAAAAGGGGGTTTAAATATTGTTGGCATTCTTATCATTTCTTTAAATGCCCCTGGCTCTTCCCAGAGGTTTTCCTTTTTTTTTTCTTTTCTCCCCCCGCCCCTTTTTTTCCATTTTCTTGTTTGAGTCTTAGCACCCATTTAAGTTATGATGCTTCTAACCTTGTATGGTTTGCAAGCTTGCCCAGAAAGACCACTGTTGAACTACCACAAAAGTATAAATGAATATTTTAATGCCACAATCTTTCCTGTTGCCTGTGGAGTCACTGCTGAAATGAATCAGGATTCGAGCTCTAGGATGAGATAGAAAATGAAAGCATGTTGTTTGCCAGGACACTATGGGTTTACATTGATGTGTAACAAGTTGATTTGGAACACTGGAATTTCATTCTATTCTGTTGTGTTTTTTGTAAAGGCCATTAACTAGTCCCAGAAAGGATCCTTGAGTTATATAAAATTTTGTTTTATGAAATGTCATGGCTCCATTCATAATTTTGTCTTATTCTTCCAATTGGTATATACAACTTTCAGAGCTCTTGTATTTGTAAGGCTGGAAGGGCCCAGACTTTGAAATAGTGTCTTGTTTTCACTGTTTTTGTTTTTTGTTTTGTTTTATTTCGTTTTTTTTTTTAAACTAAAGCTATATAAAGCTTGTGGATTAAACAGAATAAATTTCTAAATTTAAAAATGTTGGCCACTCACTTTTACTTACTCACCTCAATACTGCAGGAAACCTGCCTTTCTTAGAAATTTTAGTGCCTACATTTTTTACCCCCATGGCACTTTGGGCAGAGTGAGGGTTGGGCAAGGAAAATAAAAACTGGTGAAATTGTTTTACCATCTTTATTTTAATAATTAATGTGATTAAGAGCTGTAAAGGGAAAGTGCATGGTGTGATTGGGGTGCCAAAAAAATGTATACAAGTGGACACTTTGGTCAATGTTCAAGAAATAATTCACTGTAATCAGAAGTGTCTGGATGCTGATGGGAACCACTTTGAGCACCTCTTGTAATTGCAAAAGTCAAACATGACTTGTGTTCATCTTTTGTTATCGGTATATATTGAGTATTAACAATTTTAATAGATTTTTCCTTTCTTAAAATGTCTGAACATTTTTTTGGCACCCTCTATATATGATGCGCAGGGCAAGTCAACCAGGCATGGGTGACGAGTGTTTCAGACAAAGCAACAGTATTGTACATCCTGAGGCAGGAACCTGGCACATTCCAGGAAGTGAATGCAGGCTAACGAGTGACTGGAGAAACCTCCCTCTATCAGGGGTGTGTGTGTTTAATGTTTGTCCACAATCAAGTCATTTTTGCATTTAAGATTTAGCAGAGCCAAATAATTTGAGGAAACTTGGAGTTGATAACATTACGTAAAGTAAAACAGCAACATTCATATGAAAGAAGTGAAAGGGAATTTTGGGCACCATGAATCTAAGCTGAGCAGGTTGAAACATGGGCAGTTAATTTTGATTATAATTTCTGGCAGTTGAATTAAAAACGAGAGAAAATGGCTACATGTCTTTTTTTCAGGAAAACTTAACAAGGTTTTTTACCTAAAGGACGGGGACAGAAAGGGGTTGTTTTACAGGTTGGTTTTTGATTTGTAACAAGGCAAAAGCTTAGTGGAGCTGCTTCTGTAGGGACCTAACTAAGGTCGTCCAGAGTGACTGTCCATGGCTGATAATAGACTCTTATATGTGTGTGCAGCAGCTTATTTTTCAAGGATGTGCCGTCTGGCTTTCTTTTATAATTATGTGATGTAGGAAAAGCAAGGAATATCCCGTTTCTAATATGGTTGTTGCTACCTTAATCCATTCCAGTGTGAAAAAACCAGTGAACATCCCTGGGCTACTTGCATCTATCTAGGAAATTCACTTAATCCCATTTATTCAATAGGCTTTCATTCCTCCACTTGGCTGAACTGTTCTTGTTAAGGTTAGCAGTAACTTCCATTTTGCCAAAGTATATGATTAATTCTCCATCCTTACGGGATGAGCCCTCTTGGCAGGATTTGGCTCAGTGGTTCACTCCTTTCTTGAAACACTTTCGCTTGGATTCTAGGAGGCAGCACTGGTTTACTTTTTAGATGCAACACCAGTTTCCCTCCTACCTCACTGGCTGTTCCTTTTATGTCTAGTGGATCCTTTCAGACATAAAGTGGTGGAGTATCTTTCTTTGTCCTTGGTGGCTTTCCCTACATTTAATCTCTAATTCCTTGACTTTAAATGTCATCTTTTTGTTGTGTCAGGTTGTTTTCCATTCTAAACTTACCCCTGACTAGGCCTGTGTTTAGCCAGCTATCTACTTGATAACTGTTTGGATGTTTAAAAGGCATACCGAATTGATCATGTCCAAAATAGAATCATACCATCGTATCCCCATCTTGAAAGGACCTGTCACCATCATTTACTCAACATGGAGTCAGTGACAGTCTTGTCCACCCTATACCCCACATACAAGCCATTCCGTTCCCAAAAGCCTAAGTCAGATCATAGTATTGCTCAAAACCCTATGATAGCTTTCTACCTCAGGGTAAAATCTGAATTCCTTACTTATGGCCTGCAAGACCCTGTAGCATTGGGCCGCCTCTGCTTTGGCACCTTCATCTCTACTCAGCCTGCTCAAGCCATACCTGCCACCTTGTTCTTCCTTTAACCCATCAAAAGGGATTTCTCTTTCAGGGCCTTTGTTTCCACTGTTAGCTCCTCCTGGGAGGCACCATCTCCCAATCTTCTGGCTTGTTTTCTTCCTTGGTTTTCCTCAGACGGGCTTCCCTAACTCCTTTATTTTATTGTATAGCAATTATTACTACCTGAAATGATAACATTTTTGGTCCCTAGGAACTTAGCCTTGTTCTTGACTGTCCTCAGGGCCTGCTACATAGTAGAAGCACACATATTTGATGAACGGGTGAATACATAAGTTTAATTGACTGTCATTGCTTCTACTTGCCAGGCACTACCAGGGTTTGATATAAAGAAAATGAAAAGATGTGGTGATTGCTGCCCTCAAGGAGTATTTGCCTACTGGGATGTAAACATTGCAAACAACAATTTAGAGTGGACAGAACATAGTTTAGAGTCTTGTAGACCAGGATTTCTCCCATAGCTTTCTATTGTGTAACCTTGGTCAAGTTACTTGACCTCTAAGTGCTGCCATTTCCTCTATGGGAAATAATGGTGGTATCTACCTCAGTTGTTGTTGAAGACTTCAGTGTGTTAGTTAATACATACAAAACAATGATAGCACAAAGAGGTTCCCATTTTCTTAGCTAACGGGACATGTATTCATTCTAGTAATTAATGGCAAATTTTAGTTTAGATGTCTAAATAAAAGATGTTAATCGATCATATCCCTATTCAATATAATTTTTCTCTTTTTTTTTTTTTTTTTAGATATAACTCACCATATAATTCACTGTTTTAAAGTGCACCTCTGGTATTTAGTATATTCACAAGGTTGTGCAACCATCACTATTCCAGTTCAAGGATAATGTGTTCGAGGTTCAACCATGGTACTTCATTGCTTTTTTTTGCTGAACTAGTCCCTTGTGTAGATAATGTCACATTTTGTTAATCCATTTATCAGTTGGACATTTAGGGTGCTTCCACTTTCTGGCTATTATGAATAAAACAGCTATGAACATTTGTATACAAGTTTGTGTAGCCATGTTTTCTCAGCTACATCTACCTAGGAGTGGAATTGCTGGGTCATGCGGTAACTCGTAACATCCAAATAGCAGCTGTACCATCTTATAGTCCCACCAGCAGTGTATGAGGGTTCCAGTTTTCCCACATCTTTACCAACACTTTGTCATTTTGATTATACCATCTTAATAGGTGTGACATAGTATCATCGTAGTTTGATTTCCTTTCCCTGATGGCTAATGATGTTGAGCATCTTTTCCTGGACTGATAGACCACAATGCCATTTTAAGCGGATTTGTGTCTACGTGAGAATATTTCTGAAATGGTGCTGTATGTTTGGATCCGGGGTTCAGAGTCTATGTACAGTAAGAGTGGCTAATGTATTTGTAAAGTGCTTTGTAGTATTGTCATACCCATTTGAGAGGTGGGGGACTGGCCAATCAGAAATTTGTTCCTATTTTATAAAGATCAGGAGGCTCAGGGAGAGTGTGACTTAACGGACAGGTGCAGGTCTAGTTAACGTCCTTCCTACCATCTGATAAGAACCCAGTATTTTTTCTCAATATACCTGTCTCGTATTACAACAATCATATAAGGTGATGAATGTAGAAACACTGCCGAAATGTGTGTGGCTAGTAGAAGAGCCTTGGGGTTTAGGATGTAGCTTATTCCCTTGAGAAATCCAAGTTTAGCAGTTGAAAATTGCATGGCATTGGTATTTTGAGATTCTAACACTGCTCAATCCTGAAAGACCAGCTCCAAGAGTCCATAAGTGTATTTTGTCTTTTGAAAGCTTATTTGCGGTATTTTTCTTGGACAGACCCATCTGAGCTCATACCAGACATTGCCTTTTGACTCAAGAACTCAGTTATTGCTGTGCTTCTATTGATCTTTCATGCAAATCTGTTTTCAAAGGAAAGATGAATTGGTAGAATTTGAAATACAGTTATTTCCAAAGCTCGTGGCAAAAACCTTCCATATTAGTCAATATGTAGTAAGTTGGCAGGGGTTTTTGCCAACATGCTCTTCTATTTCAGATGTATTGGGAAGAGGCCTTGGTAGGCTGAGTACCAAGATGGCGTCGTGTGGAGAGCTATGGGTTCCTCACCGGATGGGGCAAACTTCAGCTGGAAACTACCTTAAGGAAGTGTTTTGGAGACTGCAGGTTGAGACCTAGTAGGGAACTGTAAAATACAGTGGGTCGCCACCAGCATTAAAAGAAAAAAGTGAAATAGTAAATTCGAGTGAGAATCGCATATAGCAGGTGAAGTATTGTTTCATGAAGAGTGTGTGTGTGTGTGTATGTGTGCTTGTGTTCTGGGTTGAGATGTAAAATGTATTCTAATGTGATTCAGTCAACAAAATGGAAAGCTACTACCTTACAAATCTAGTCCTCCAGTTTTTAAGCTGCCCTGCAGCGCCCTAAGTGGGGAGAGTTATAGTTTAGGTTTTCTCTGCAAGACGGGGCCACTGCTTTGAGGTTTATGTCTCCCTCTCTCTCTCCCCCCCTCCCTCCCTCCCTCCTTCCCTCCCTCCCTCTCCTCCCCGCCCCCAGGTACTTTCCCACTCCATCACCTGCCTCAACTGGAGGCTGTTAAAAGTCACCCAACCTGAATTTTTTTGTAGTGAAAGGGAACAGACCGAGCAAGATTAGCCAGGAGTAGAAGTAACTTTGAGTGGATATTGGTCATGTGGAAGGGAAATCCCCTTCTAGGGAAAGGATCCTTTTTTTGTCAGTCTCAAAGTCTGATGTCTATTCTTGCATGCACTTCCCTAGTCTACCACCAGACAGGGACCCTTCTGGCATTTTAAGCATGGAGGCTTTGACCCATCCAGAGCAGTGAGATCTGCTTAAGCTGCCAGGATTTGCATCTGCCAGGTGCTCCAGGCCAACGCAGGGCTCATATCCTGTGACGTCCCACTTCCGTTCCTTTGCTTTCTCTTGCTGTTCTCAGCCTACAATGTCCAAATTCTTTTTGGACTTCTAAATGCATTTAAGATGTTTTCTAATTATTAAAAACTAAAAACCTAATTTTTAGAGAATTTGGAAAACAAATGTAGCAAAAATTGTTGGCAATCCCATCATCCACAAATATAACCAAGGACACCTGTCTCAGGTCAAGTGCTCGACCTGACTACACGCAAACCACACCGAGTTCCCCTGTAAGATAGGGAAAAAAACAGGTTTTTTCCCCTACATATTTTTAAGTACATACGTAGCTATAAATATCAGGGTGTTACCATGTATACATAATGTTTAATATTTTTTCATTGGGCATATCATGAACTAGAATTGTAGACTTCATTTTAAATGTTTTTGATAGGAAATTTGGAAATTAAATTACTCCATGCCAGCATCAAAATACAGCTACAGTTCTCCCTTTTGTATATTTCTTACCTGGTCGTTAAATGCCTGGGCAGCCAGTTATCTCAATTGGTTAGAGTGCGGTGCTCTTAAACAAGGTTGCCGGTTAGATCCCCACATGGGCCAGTGAGCTGCACGCTCCATAACTAGATTGAAACAACTACTTGACTTGGAGCTGATGGGTCCTAGAAAAACAAATAAAAATTTTTTAAAAAAGCAGATGCCTGTCTTTATTTAAACTTGCCTCTAGATAAAATAGTAATAATGGTACCCATCTCATAAGGTTTTGGGGGAGGATTAAATGAGGTGATGTTGGGTTGCAACTTTGTCGGGAGCTTCCCAGATGTAATCTGAAACGCCCCCAGTTACGGAGGGCGGGGAGAGACCAAGAAAAAGGCAGACCACTCCAGATTGTAGGTGGCACTTGGAATAAGCAAGGGAACTTAGGAAGCTTGTCTTGGGTGGGCTAAAGATGAGTAGTTTTCTGTACACGCCTGCCAAATCTTTGTTTTATGTAGAGGACTTGACCGGGTTCAGCCACATACCCAGAGGGCCTTAACGAGTCAGTCGAACCCAGTCAAGATAGTATCAACAGATTTCTCTTACTGTCTGTATCCTTGGAGCAGCTGCTGGCCACAGGAAAGGCAAGCGGAACACACATTCCAAAGCACCAGGGAGCCTCTAACTGCCTGGGTCCAGCTCAAGGGTCAAACCAGGGGTCACGTCTTGTTGACTTTCCCCAACTGATGAACCAACAGAGTCCCTGCCTCAGTGGAGCTCATGGCATTTATCAGGGAAGGAGGGTGGAAGCAGAGGGTCTATCAAGTAGTAATAAAACCATATCATGGGGGACATAAGGCAGGGGAGCAGTGCACTGTAGCAATGGACAAGTACAATGTCCTGCAGACAGCCTCTCCACAGACATACTGTGAGACTGGGTATGTGACTACCTCCCTCGGACTCAGTTTCCTCTTCTGTAAATTGGGCATGGACTCAGTAAGGTAATGTATATAGAGGGCTTAGCTCATCCCTGGCGTATCATGAGGGCTCCGTCAATGGGAGTTATGACTATGTTTCATCAAATCTTGGATGCCGGCAATTGGAGGACGCACTTCTATTAAACTATGCATCCCGTTCACTGTAAAGACATTGTGATTTCAGAGAGGTTAACATGGGGGGAAAAGTTGCATTATATTTTGTAATGTATATGTCTTACATTATATATAAAGTTGTTATGCACAGGAGGGTCTGGAATGCTGAGGAATGGGTCCTGACCCAGCCAAGCGACAAACTTACAATTCCTGCATCCATGTGGGCTTCTAGCTCCTTTTGTCTCCCATTCTCTCCTGTTTCAGCAGCATTCTCACATACTTCCACTAGGTGGCATTCTGCCCGTTGGGTTCCTGCAGCCACAGCTGATACCTTAGAAGGCAATCCTACTGCTCTCCATTTTCTTCTTCTTTTCCTTTCCCTCCACCTCTGTCTTTTTTTCCTGGCAGTGAGAGGCTCCCGTTGTCAAAGGCTTTCTGGAGAATTCCAGAACTGGAAGAACAGTCATGCGGCCCTTGGAGTCCACTGGCCCCAGTCCATCCCAAGTTGGAATTCCTTCACAGCTGGCCGCCAGCTCTGGCTGGTTCTCATTTGCACACCTTCAGTGACAGGAAACTCACTACTTTATGAGAATCCTGATCTGGAAGGAATCCATGTAATGGTCATGCACGTGGGCTCTGAAGACAAACCCAGCTGGGTTCTACTGTCTCAGCTTTGCTCCTTGCTCAGCAGGTGACTCAAACCCTTGTCTACTTTGTTCATGGGTGAATCCCCAGGGTCTGGCACAGGAGAGTTTCATTTACTCACTCTTTTGGTGAGTAAATGAACAAACTCAATAGTCCTGTGCATCAGTTTTCTCACCTGTGAAACGGGGTTAATAATAGCATTTACCTCATAAGGTTGCGAGGATTAAACGGGACAGGACCTGTAAACAGGCTTAGTGCCATACCTGGCACGTAGTCAGCCTTCAATAAATATTTCTTTTCTAGCTGCTGATAGCTCTACTCTTATTATCTGAAAGTTCTCATTTAGAGCAAACTGAATTCTGAGTCCTAAAACTTCCACACACTGGCCTTCGTCTTAGCACTGTCCCTTAGAGCCACAAAGAACTTTTATTCTCTTTTCCACATGATTCAGCTCAACTCAGCATCCATGTATT
Organism: Rhinolophus ferrumequinum; assembly: GCF_004115265.2. NCBI lineage: Eukaryota > Metazoa > Chordata > Mammalia > Chiroptera > Rhinolophidae > Rhinolophus > Rhinolophus ferrumequinum. Next base: position 16,866,237 of record NC_046292.1, read on the forward strand.
GCCCGTGTGCCAAGCACTGGGGTTACCAAGACAGAGACATGGCCACAGTTTCTTCCTTTGGGTGCCTCTTGGTCTAGTCAGGGAAAGAGATCATGAAGCAGCCGTGAGTTCTCAGTGAATACTCTGAATGAATAATGGGACTGATTTATGGAGATTTGACCTCATTTCATTCTTCCACGTGCATTCCTGGGCATTCTAACCGCATTTTATAGATGAAGAACAGCAAGTTCACGTAAGCTGGGGAGCAGTACCTAGAACCAGGATTTGGGTCGTGTCTGACTCCACAGCCCACGCCTTAACCTGCCAGCCCTCTTATCATTGCGCTCTGGAGGACTCTCCAAGGCCCGTGGGAAATGTCCGGTGCCACCACTACCTTTGGTATCGTGGCTACTGTGGGGCTTCCCAGCATCTGTCCCCATCAGAGCCATGTTTCCTCCATTGGAATCCCGTGCGATTGGGTAGGGGGATGGGAGCACCTCCAGCTCCAGGTGGGCGCAGAGGGCTTAGGCCAAGTCATGCATCATCCCTTCTTCCCAGCCACAAAAATGGACACTTCTTCAGTCAGAGCCAGGGATGTAAGTGAAGTCCGCACAGCTTTTGGGGGAGAGCAGCTGCTGCTTGCTTCTGCAGGAGTGCCAGGAGAGGTACTCTGTCTCCCTGGACAGTGTGTTAAGGGGATGTGAGAGCTAGAAACGCAGCAGCTCTTATTGCCAAAAGAAGATTCCTTTTGAGGATGAAGCCACCACACAGAGGAAGGCAGAGCCTGGAGGCTTCATGGAGAAGTAGAACCCAGTCTGTGGTTTTATGAGTTACCTATCGTATAACAAATCACCCCAAACTTAACCGCTTGAAACAACACTCATTTATTACCTCACAAGGTCGAGGGTTGGGAATTGGAAGAGGCCCAGGTGGGTGATTCTGGCGCAGGGTCTCTCATGAGTTTATAAGATGTTGGTTAGGGCTGCACTCACCTGCAGGCTGGAGCAGCCACTCCCGAGCTGGCTCATTCACGTGGCTGTTGGCAGGAGGTCTCAGTTCCTCACCAACCGGGCCTCTCCAAAGCAGATGGCTTCCAGCCAGAGTGAGTGACGAGAAAGAGAGAGAGAGAGGAACCAGCCGTGCCTCGGATGACTTAGTCTCTGAAGTTGCACACTCATTTCCACTTTTTTTCTATTCTCTAGAAGCAAGAGAGGTTGGCGTGGGCTACGAAGTCAGATGCTAAGTCCAGCCCACATCAAGGGGAGGATAATTAGGCTTCCTTTGAAGGGAGTGTCAAAGAATTTGTGGACTCATTTAAACCATCACTGTGAGCTGCTGGACTAGCCCACACCTAAGGATCCATCTCTGAACTTTCAGATACACGAATTAGTTAATTCCTCTTATTCTTTAACCAAGTTTGAGCTGGGTTTTCTGATCCGTGTAAATCAAAGAGCCCAGTGCTTCATGGGAAGTACTTTCGTCTTCTTCATTTCCTTTCCCAAGCTGTGTCCCTCTTAAGTACACTAGTAAGAGCTGGGCCCAGGCTCCAGGAGAAGAAGGACCGGCCCTTCACAGTCTTTGGTCAAAGTATATGCCACGTGTGGGGACAGAGTCCCAGAGAACAGTTTCCAAGCTCTCGACCTCACGTGGAAAGGTGCTGGCTCGGGTAGTAGATGGCCATCAGCTGTGATCAGATGGCCATCAGCTGTAACCAGTTAGCCATTGGCCACTAACATAACTGCTGTGGCTATGCTGGCAAGGGAGTGGGTGGGTTGGCAGAGAAGCAGACGGTAGATTGCAGCTAGCAAGTGCGGTTAGCAAGCGGATTGTGGATTACAGATCATGTTGATCCTACTTCCTGTGTCTCACTCGGCTGCCAAGGAGACTGGAGTGCAGGAAAACGCCTCGTTAGGGTACTGGCGGATGTTTGCTTTTGTGTCTCGACCAGCCACCATCAAGAACACAGTAGTATGAACTCTCCACCTGTGGCTCCGTTGGTGTTCCTTTTTGGCCTCACCATATCCTGCGTTCTTGTGCAGGGAGCGGAGCTGAGACCCTGCATTACACCACAGTTCCGTGACTGCTGGTGAACATGGCTCTGGGAAAACCACAACATTCTGTTGACGCATGACCCATTGTACTCATCTTTCCACTGGCTGCTCCTGCTAAGACATCACTTTTCCATCCTGGACTTGCCCTTAAACAGGGACAATTTCAGGTCTCTCTGGGTCAGCCCCCTTCCGGGGGAGGTGGGAGGAGACAGAAGAATCACATGGCCAAATGGGAAGAGTTCTGGGTCAGTCTCCACCTGCCTTGCTGTGTGATCTTGAGCAAGTTCCTGCTCCTCTCTGGGCTTCAGTGTCCTCCCTCATGAAATTAGAAGGTTGGACTAACAAGTCTGAGGATGCATTAGGATTTTCTTAGTTTCCTCTGTCCCAAGGAGATGATGAAATTGAAGGAGTAGCCTCACTGCAGGCAATCGGGGTCTCATGTGGCCATTCACGTCTTAGCAGAAATCTTCACTCTTCCTGCCCTTGCCATCTGCCATCTCATTTGATCCTCCCAGCAGCCAGTGAGGAGACAGGACAAGGCAGGGCTGCAGGATAGACATGGTCTCTATTCCCAGGCCTGTGATAAAACAGCCGCTATCATTACCGAGTACTTTTTGCCCACTATGTGCCAAGTACTTTATGTGTGATCAGCTTGTTTCAGTCTCACGTCAACCCTGATGGGTGGTTGCTATTATTACCCCTTTTTACAAATAAACTAAAACCCAGAGGGGTGAAGTAACTAGTCAAAGGAAAATGCAGCAAAAGAAAGCCGTGGAGCTGGGATTCAGACCCAGGGTGACTGTCTCTGAGCCCGTCTGTGTTACCCAGCACACAACATTCCCTCTTGGTAGCAACAGAAGCACAAGAGTAGGAAAAGGGTGGGGCAAAGCTAAGAGGCCAGAGACTTGGGTTCTTGAACAAACTCTCAATACTTATTCTGTGGCCAGGGTAAATCACGCATCTCTCTGAGCCTCGGTTTCCTTACCTGCATAATGGGGATAATGATTCTCACCTGAATTGTGAAGACTGGGAGGAAACATTTTCAGTGAGGGCACGCGCATGAGCATTCTTTGTGCACTACAAAGAGCTGTCTAAATGTAAGAAATTGTTGTTTTTCTTAATCCCAGTGCAGGAATTGGGGCAGGAAGTGGATAGGCTGACCAGGGTGAGCCAAGCGTCCCAGAGTGGCTGTTTCCACCCTTGGCATACATGAAGTCCCCAGGAAAGGAGGGGGGAGGTCAGGAGGAAAGGTCAAAGCCCTCAGTCCTTATCTAGAATGTTCCCTGTACTCCAAGGCCCTCCAGGGGAAGAGAAACTTCTGGACTGTCACCACTGAGTTCCAAGCATTCCAGAGGGCTCAGTGGGGAGGAAATCTGTCATCACCTGACCCAGCATTAGCCAGAGAGGCCAGGATGGGTTAGCTGTCCTCCTCCCCTCTCAGCCTGTCTTTGCCCTGCCCTGGTCTCATTGTCCAGGACCCAGCCTGGCCCAGCCCCCATAGCCTGTCCTACCAAGAGGAATGCCAGACTCCAGCAGTGAAGACCAGCTGCTCAACCCTCTGAGCAGCTGCTTTGAAGGGTGACTCAAATTTGGAGCCGGGACGCCCGGACCCTGGTTCTGGTGTAGTCCCTTCCTCTCTCTGGGCCTCAGTGTCTCCACTGTGAAATAAGGACCATTAGCTGGAGAGCACTGGCATACTGCTTAAGTCTTGTCCTAGGTTTAAATAAGAGCCACTAGCTAACACTTGTCACCGAGTGCTGCTCCTCATTCCTCCGTCCTCCATCCTCGGCTGTTGGAGAAACAGCTTCCTCTCTTGGTTGCAGCTCTCTCGGTTGGAGGTCAACAGTACTCCAGCCCAGGGATTTCACACTCAAGCCATCTTTAAAATTGTGTGTCTCTGATTCTTCCTGAATTTTAAGTCTTTCTTGTTCCCAATTAGACTGAGAGCTCCTGGAGGACAAGAGACTGGGGCCTGCTTACTTCTGTGCCCCACTCAGAGCCTCGTCCAAGGAAAATGCAGCAGAGAATACAACCTCAGACCCATTTACCGATTGTGCTGTTGGACTTGAGGTCCTGGATGAACATCCACTCGAGCCCCAGTGCCTGTAGGAAAGAGTTCTGGGCACACAGAAAGAACACGTGGCTTCTGTCCTCGACTCCACTCTTTCTCAGAAGCATCTGCAGTTTCTCAAAATGTGCTCAGTGGGGGCCAAGCATGCAGTTAGATGGTCCTCAGTGGCAGAGAGAGGCCAAGGGCGTGACCTGGCACCCCAGCCCTTACCCCACCCCCCAGAGCTTCACTTTTAACCTTTACACATTGGGTTTTCACATGAGGTTTTCATTTCATTTTGTTTTTACCATTTTACTGAGTGAAAACTAATATATAATAAACTGACATATTTAAAGTGCACAACTTGATAAGTTTTGACATGTGTCATGAAACCATCAACACAATCAAGATAGTGAACATATCCATCACCCTCAAAAGTTTCCTTATTCCCCTTTTTAGTTCCTCCCAGTACCCAGGAACCACTGATCCGCCTTCTCTTACCACACACCAGTTTGCATTTGCTAGAATTCTATGTAAATGGAATCATACGGTGTATACTCTTTTTTGTCTGGCTTCTCTCATGCAGCATAATTATTCTGAGATTCATCTATGTTGGCACATGTATCAGTCGTTCATCCCTTTTTAATGCTGAGTGGTATTCTGCAGTATGGATACACCACAATTCGTTTATCCATTGATCTGCTGATAGACATCTAGGTTGTTCCCAGCTTTCAGCTATTACAAATGAAGCTGCTATGAATGTTCCTTCACACAAGATTTTATCTGAAGAAGTTGCATTCCAAAAAAAAAAAAAAAAGCTGGACAAGACGATCCCTGAAGTCACAGGTTTTTAAGAACCTGGAAGGTAGGGAGTCAAGGACAAGTGGACAGCCATTTTCGAACCCCTACTGGTACCAAGCACCTGACTGCATTCGCTCATTTAATCACAGCACGTCTGTGAAGCAGGTGCTGTTATTATTTCCAGTTTCCAGACAAAAGAGCTGAGATATAGAGACCTCAATGTAGCTTGCTGTCTGATGACACACATCTAGGCCGCAGCAGAGTGGTGACTCAGGACCAAGGTCTGGCTGCTTCTGAGCCCAGGCGCGTAGCCACCACACGCCTATAAAGAGAACCAGCACTGGTCCCTTGGCTTTCCTTGACTCACTCTGTGGTTGAGATTGATATTTGCATCACTGTCATTGTGCTGGGCCCACTGGGGACACCCAGTCAAGCCTGAGAGGCATGGTGGGGAGCTGGGGCCAAAGCAGTGGCAGGAAGTGAGTCAGCCATGTCACTGAGGGCCACCTGGTCCTGGGCAGGGCAGAGGAAGACCAGAGGGAGCCCTTTGTTATGTAGAAGCCACCAGACTTTTCACACACGTTCTCCCCTGGAATGTTCACAGTATCTGTGAGACAGAAATTATCATCTCCATCTTCCAGATGAGAAAACTGAGGCTCAGGAGAGTCTATCATTAGGATTCTGTCAGCTTCAAGGAACAGAAAAGCTAACCAAAAGTGGCTTAAACGATAAAGATATTTATCTGTCAAAAAACCCCAAAGTTCTAAGTTTGGCAAATTCTATTTTCTTAATCCAGGGATGCCACAGGCCTTCACGACCCAGGCCCTCTCCTCTTTGTGGGCTCCCTCCCTTGAGCCCATCCTTCTCTCACAGTCCCAAAATGGCTGCAATGGTTTCAGGGGCCAAGAAGGGCATCCAGAGGCAAACAGGGAAATATTTCTTCCCTTGTCCCCCTTTTAAGAGGGAAGAGACCCTCCCAGTAGCTCTCAGCACACTTCCTCTCACTTCTCATTGGCCAGATTGCCTAACCCACTCACTGGGTAAGGGAGTGAGATCTCACATGGCCCAGACCCATCAGGAGCCACCTCCTGTGGTGGGGCTGTCCTGCAAACCAGGGGTGCTTAGAAGAGTGCAAACAGGGGTCTGCCTCAGAGGAGAAGAGACTTGCTCAAGGTCGTCCAGCTTGTCAGCCGTGGAGCTGAGCCGTAAAACACGCAGAGGAGTTTTGCCTTGCCCGTTCAACTTCCACCATCTTTATTTTTCTCATTCCGTAGAGGAGCAAATTAAGGCTCCTATTGTAAAACCCAGACCAGTCCCATTGCTCCATTAAGGAGCTGCGTGTAACACAGCAATACTTTATGTGCCTCCCATAGCTTATCCCATTACCTATGAGGTAAGATGCTATTATTATTCCCATTTTACAGAAAAAAACACAGGCACAGAGAGAAGAAGAAGCTTGTCTGAGGTCACAGAGCCAGAAAGTGATGGTGCTGGTATTTGAACGGACTGGTATTCCAGGATTCTACCACACCAAAAGGTCAATGGTGGACAGTGGGGGAGGCCTGAGTAGGTGGGGCCGAGGGAGGGTGGGGCAGCCCCCAGGCCAAATAGAGAGAACTGAGCAGTAACAGGTGATGGCCGGCTGCTTGGGAAGCCCAGTGGCTGGGAATGGGGCCGGGGCCAGGCCAGCTGGCAGGCCCAGCAGAGCCTGCAACATGAGTCCGGGAGCCATCACCACCCACCCTCCTCGCCTCTCCGGTTCCAGGTCTCCTGCCCAGCCCCCTCCAGCATCCTGAAGTACTGATTCAGGTTTTGGGCAAGAAGCACTCACGAGATAGCTCAATGAACCACAGACTCTTACAGCCTAGAGGAACTACAAGGAGTTTTTTTTTGTGTGTGTCCATTCTCCCATTTTCCAGATAAGGAAACTGAAGCCAATGTCACACAAAGGGTTTTGTTTGTTTGTTTTTGTCTGTTTCATTCACTGCCTTATCCCCGTTACCTAGAACACAGATTAGGCATTCAACAAACATTTATAGAATGAATGACTGACTCACTGAATGAATGTGGTTTTTCTGAGGCAGTTAGCATTGCCTTCCAGACAGAAAGCTGGCCTTCCAGGTGGAGCCTCTTCACCTCCAACCCTTCAGGTCAGAGAAAAGGAGCTTGTCCTTTTCTCAGCCAAGGATGTATCCTCACAAGCCACACAGGCTGTCACAGGCACAACATTTCATACTTTTCCCCTACACCCAGACAAACAAACACACATGCCTCATTTCAGTTACAAGGACAGGACCCACTCAACTCACTTAGAAATAAATGGGAAGGGGTGGTGTTACGGGCAGGAACCTTGTGCAGGAAACTGCAGCCAGAGCTCCCCAAGGGCCAGAAACAAAATGAGAAAATCAAAAATGACATTACCCACCATCACCCCTGCCCATCTGCTCTGCAGGCCCATCTTTTAATTTTTTCCTCCCTTTTCCTGCTTTCACTGGTGTTCACATGGCTCCTAGCTGCCTTGGTCCCAGCTACACAAGTCCTCTCAGTTCAAATACTCACCAGAAACCTGTGTCTCTCAAATGCTTGATGGGCCTGCCGGGGTTGGGAGTTGCCGCCGTTCTGAGGACCACTGCCCACGACCCAGGTCTATGGAAACAGACCCTGAGAATGGGGGTGTGGGTGGCTTCTCGAAGAGGAATGTGGAGTGTGGAGAAAGTGATGCCTCTTATCCCTGTCAGCTGCTCTAATCTCTTCCCAGACTCCATCTTCCCAGACAAGAAGTCTTGACTATCTCCCATGATGGAGCTCTTACTACCCACACAGCACAATATCACCCATTGTCCCTAATTACTCATGATTGGTTGTGAAGTCATCCTTTCTTTTGAACTAGCCATTACTCATTTGTTCATGTCTGTGGCTGCAGCATTTACGCAAGTTTAAGTCAAGACAACCCAACTGTTCCCTTATTTTGCGGGTTTGGCAGCTACAAGCAATTTTACACCTTGTAAATCCAAACGCCATCTAAGAGAGGATCTGATTGGTTCTCTCACTTGCCAACTTGTTAAGTGAGTTGGCCAGAGCATTCACACCAACCCCCCACATCGTTTGCCAGTCAACCTATAGACCAGAGGCCCATGCATCCGTGGATAATAAGGGTTGGGGTCGTTTTCAGCTTGGGTTTTTGCAGAAGTTTTTTCTGCTTCTCCTGATTTTCCTCTGGGCTTAGGCCAGTTCCCTGTGTTCCTACCCCCACCCCAATTCTTTGTTCATTGTTTACAGAGGCTTATTCTTCTCTTTCCTGGTGTTTCCCCACCTTTTTCCTGCCGATTGCACATTTTGGACACAGTTTGCTAATTTCAAGTATGGCTATGTATACGGCTTTGGGAAAGACCCTTCCTCTATTTGAACCTGTTTCCCGCTGTGTGTCTTGGAGCTGCTAGTATATGTGCTGCGGAAGCGAGCACTATTTTGGGCCTGCTAATTCCCACCTCAACGGGTGATTGAGAAGAAAAAAGGAGTCCACAGTATGTACAAGTTTCTGCCACCGAGCTGAGCCCTAAACAAACTCAGTCTCCTCCTTCCTTCTGGCTTCAGCCCTTACTTAAAGCTGACAAAAGACAGGAGAAGCAGAGCTGGACTAGGCGAGAGAAGAGGCCTGGGTTCAAGCCTCAGTTGGGCATCTAACTTGCTGTGTGACCTGAGGCAAATTCCTTTCCCTCCCTGGGATCAGTCTCCCCATCTGTCAAACAAGATTTGGACCAGAGGAGCATTTCCCAAACTGCAAAACAAGGGTTAATAGCACAACATAAAACAACAATAATGATAATTACAAAGAGAGAGAGACAGAGAGCAAAACTTGGGCCGAACGTGTTGGGGAAAGCCACTTAACACCTATTAGAATATTAAAGACTCTGAGTCCACGCTGGCCAATATGGTAGCCACTCGCTGCATGTAACTACTTAAATTAAAATTAATTAAAATCAACTAAAATGTAAAATTCAGTTCCTCAGTCTCACCAGCCACATTTTAAGCGCTCGATAGACAAAGATGGCTGGTGACACCATACAGTGCAGACGTGATGAGAACATTCTCCTGATCGCAGAAAGTGCTAGTGGATGTGCTACAGTCAGAGCAGGCCTGTTTCACGGTAACCCCGAAGTTCCCACACACGTTTGACCACACTACCTCCGCAGAACGTCTCTGACCAATGTAAGAAATAGTACCATTTCCAGGAACGTGGTCTGGAAGCTATTGAGCTAGAGGAGCTCTCAGAGAAGGGGAACATTCTGGCAACTGAATTCCTCTTAGGAGAGGGAATGCTTGTGCTTAGCAGTTCTCTTAGCTAAAAAGACATTGTAACTGTGGGCAGAGAGCCCCCTTAATGCAGCTGGGAAGAAGGGAGGGCAGAGAACTTACTGGTTCCGGGTAATAAAGGAAGTGGAATGTGGAGGGTGAGATGAAAGCGGAGATGAGAGTGAGATGAAAGTAGGAGTGGGTCTAGCAATCTGGTGGGACGATGGAGCCCACGCAGGAGAGAGAACCAGGGGCCGGGGCCGCTGAAGGGCCCTTGAGAGCAGAGCGCTCTGACGTTCAGTTTTAAGTCATCCGTACACAGCTGCACTGTAGTGCAACCCCTCGCACCCCACCCATGAGTCAGTGAAAGTCTACCACATTTTGACACATGACCTTGGGGAAAATCAAGAAAAAATGGCTGTGTGCCACCTTTGGGCTGCCAGTGGGCTAAAAAGGGTCTTCAAGGGGGTTGGGAACGGAAAGCGATGAAGAGTTCAGCAGAAGCCGTTTATATGGAAAGAAGAATTGAAGAGGTTGAGAAATGACCCCCTTCCCCAGAGTCCCGAGAGAGTAGGACGTGTGATGGTTCTAAAACATGTCCCTCCAATGCTTTGATAGTCCTCCCATTGAAATATGGGATTTTGTATGTCCTCCCCTTGAATATGGATTCTGTGACTGCTTGACCAATAGAAGAAGATGGTAGAAGTGACCCAAATCTTAAGAGACTGGTAGATGCCACTTCCTGTTTCTAGGGACACTTATTCTTGGAGTCCAGCTGCCATGCCGTGCCCAGGGTACATTAAGAGACCATATATAGGTATTCTAGTCAACAGTCCCAGCTGGCAACCAGCGTCAACTGCCAGACATGTAAATGAGGAAGCCTCTAGATTATTGCAACTTCATTCACCATGACTGCAACCACACAAAACACCCAGAAAGAGAACCCCTTAGCTGAGTCCAGTGAGCCCATAGAACCGTGAGAAATAATAATAAAATGATATTGTTTGAAGCTATTAAGTTTTGGTTGAATCATTTTGCAATAATAGTTTAAGTAGAACAGGAGACAAGCCATTAATCCCATCACAGTGGGATAGGATAGGAGTGTCAATTTTTCATGAAATCTGAAAGCATGGGCCCGGGGGGAGGGAAGGAGAGGCGGGGATGGCCTCAGCAAGGTGTTATACTTGCAGGATGACCGGAGTGACATCTGGATGAATTTGGTGTGAGATAATGTTTCTGTTGTGACCTGGAGGTGCTGACCCAGACACTGTCCAGGTGAGAGAGAGAAAGGTGTCAAGAATGACTCAAAGAGGCAGCTGATGGGCTCAGTTGGTTAGCGCTCAGTGCTCATAACACCAAGATCGCCGGTTCGATTGCCACATGTGCCAGTGTGTGCTGCGCCCTCCACAACCTCTGTGCCCTCCACAACTAGATTGAAAAAAATACCTTGTCTTGGAGCTGAGCTGCACCCTCCACAACTAGGTTGAAAACAACGACTTGACTTGGAGCTGATGGGAAAAACACACTGTTCCCCAATATTCCCCAATTAAAAAAAAAAAAGAAGAATGACTCAAAGTTTCTCTTGGGCAACTGTCCTCAGTGACAAAATTGGGAGGATAAAAAGAGGAGGCACATGTTTGGAGGAAGAGGATGAGACCAGTTTTGGACATACTGTTGCATTTGCAAAGTGTCTTGGGTAAATACCAGAACTTGCTGATAGAATAATGAAAAAAAAATATTCTTGCTGGAAGCTTGAACACATGTTTCCAAAGCAAAGATTTGTGAAATCCTAACCCCAAACCTCATCCCTAAGTCCCCACGTTCATTAATTCACTCACTTAGTCAGCCATTCAGGCAGGTATAGTCTTGCTTAAGAGCACAGATCCCAGATCCCAGAGCCAGACTGCCTGGGTTCAAAGCCCAGCTCCACCTCTGAATAGTTGCATGGCCTTGGGCAGGTGACTTAATCTCTCTGTGCCTTAGTTTCCTTATCTCTAGGTGGGGATGATTACAACAGTATTTGCAATCTTGTGAAGATCAAAAGAGTATGTACAAGGAAGAATTCTTAGAATGGTGTTTGAAACATACGTAAGTACCTATTACGTGTTAGCTAGCATTATTCAACAATTAATTTTTGAGCGCCTATGTGCTGGACCCCACACTACACTGAGGATATAGCCCTGGCAAGACAGACACAGGCCCTGCCCCATGAAGCTGACATTCTAGTCCTTATTTAGCACCTGGACCCTGTATTTCCTTAGGTTTTCTTCCACATGTATTATCCCATTTGATTCTCAGAAAGGCCCTATGGGGTTGGTTCAACAGTGACCTTACCCCCCATTTGACAGAGGTGAAAACTGAGGCCCAGAGAGGACCACTGGTGTCCTCTTTGCATAGTGCCTTAGTTTGCGGTCACAAATCTCTGTGTCTCTTCAACAAAGGCACTGTGACAAGAATGGCCCAGGGGCCCCTTGACTCCTGTTGGCTTGCTTTGCTTCCTCTGCCTGCAGCCCCTCCAGTGAATGAAATCGCAACGTGACCAACCTCTTGTCCCCGAGCGGGGATGTGCGTAGCCTCCTCACCACAGAGGTTCTGGAGGCGTGAGGTCAGGGCACTGTGTACGTGCTGCCCCTCTCCCTGCTCCTTCTCCTAGGTGAGGTGGGTGTTTTTCCACCTGTGACCAACAAAACCCCACCCAGTATCATCTTCATGGATGCCTGAAATTCCACCATTTATGGTTCATTCTTTCAGGTTGAGCAATTGCTCCCAGGAACTTCTTTTCATCTCCGAAATTCCTCTGGCATGGCTTATTAACCTCTTAGTGAGCTAAGAACTGGCTTTAAAGATGATCACCTTCCTTCTATGGATAAAGAAATTCTGGTCCAGAAGGAAAAATGACTTGAACACGGACGTATAAACAGTCAGCGGCAAAGCCAGGATGAGAAGATGGCACTGCTGACACTGCTTCCCACCCTGGATAGGCGTGACAGAGAGACACAGGATGCTCCCATGTGTCTCGTGCTACTTTGCAGCCTGCAAAGAGCTTCCCTGGGGAGGGCCCGGAGTCAGGCCATCCCTAGGAGCAGGCCAGCCTCCTCCCTGATGTGGACAACAAGCGTTGTTTTGGGCTGCCTCACCCGCTCCCTCTTCTGATAACAGAGCCAGCTTTATAATTTAGGGAACTAGCCCAAAGGTTCTGTTCACTGGTCTGCTGGATCCCCTGCGTGGCCCTGGGATCTGGCCTTTCCAAGGCCTAGTTTTGGAATGGCCTCCTTCCATTCTGTGGCGAACCTTAGAGCCTTCCTCCTTTTTTTTCACTCCTTTTTTTGTTGTTTAAGTAAGCCAACGTTGGTTTCTGTCCGGCTCTCGCCTCACACCACACTGCTGACTCTGAGCAGTTGGGTATTGAGGAAAGAAGGTAGAGAGGAGTGCAGGTAAACAGGCCTGAACACAGAGCAAAGTGGTTAATTGTGTGGTTTTGGAGTCAGACTAATCCCAGATTTATCCCTTACTAGTTATGGGGCCTTGGACAAGTTACTTCATCTTCTCAGAACTTACCTCTGTCAGCTGTAACATAAGAATAGGACTTTTTTATAGACACAGATTTGCACTGAGTGGATTTTAGCCTTTGCACACCTTCCTTGGCTGGGTCCCCTTATGCAGTGAACAACCTGGACAACTGTGCACAACAGCCCTACAGATAGATAATACCAGCCTTATATGGTTGTTATGAGGACAAAATGTGGTAACGTATGTAAAGTTCTTGGCACCATGCCCAACACTTAGTAAATGCTCAATAAATAGTAGCTAAGTATTGTGTCACCATCACCATAGACTCAGTCTGGAAGGTCTAAGCAGCCTGTGGTGAAACTGCAAATCCTAGTTCCTCCCTTTCTCATCACCCACCCTCAAACCTCATAACCTTTCCTGGATAACCTAGCCTCAGTGCTGTGCTTCTCTCTCCAGGGCTCTGCAGGTTTGGCCAGGCCACCAGGGAACAGGGTGCTGGCCTTATCTAGCACACACAACTTTCAGTTTGGCGAAGGCCCCAGATATGCCAGGGCTCAGCTGGCAAGTCCTTCTTGCTCCAAGGTTCTAAAGGTTTCAGTGGCCAACCTTGCCCTTCAGCTTCCTCCCTCAGACTCAAGGCAGATGGAAATCAGAACACAGCGTATCCTCAGGGCCCTGTTGCAGCAGGCCCAGAAGCCCCATATAGCAGCCCCAGGCCCCTCAGGCCTCCTCCCTCTTCTCTGGGCAGGCACAATCAGCCAGAGACAGGAAAGGCTGGACCCAGCGCCTCTGGGAGAGCCACGTGTGCCAGCCCAGTGCTTGCCAGCTCTTAGGCTGATCTCACAATGGCTCCTTTCACCAGCGAGAGGAGCTGGCCCATCTGAAGCCCACAGAGTGATGTCCCAGCCCCAGGGGCACAGAGTGGGAGGTCAGAAACTAAAGAAGGGTTTGCTAAGGCTGGGAGAGGTGAAGGTACTCAGCAACCCCCCACCCTCACCCCTACCACCTGATGTCAAGATGACTACCCCACAATTGGGGCCACAGAGATCAGATTCCCTGGGGCCCAGGCAGGCGAGTAAGTGTGGAAGCAGATGGAAGGAAAGAGTTAGTCATGGGGTTCTGGGGGGAAGGGAGGCTGGGCCCTCAGCCCACACTCTTGCTGGCATCTGCAGGCCCATAGCAAGAGGGTGACGTGGTCTTGGTCCTTGAAACAGCTCTTCCAGTAACAAACGGGCATCCCAGTCAGGCATTTTGTGCATCTCCCTCTCCTCTCCATGCCCTCTGCCCCAGGCCTCCAGGATCTCTTTAAGGGACTTGCATATTCCTACAAGTATCTCTGCCCCTATCAGTTCTCCTTTCTCCACTCCCAAAGCCCAAATCTAATCTGCGCTGCTCAGCACCTGAATTAAAGCCCTTACAGCCTCCCCACTGCCCAAAGGAACATGACCTCAAGGTCCAGACTGTCATTTCTATCCACTCAGCACCCATTTCTTTTCCTTCTGATCTCTAAGGTCCAGTTCAAATGCCAGTTCCTCCGTAAAGCCTTCCCCAACTCCTTCCAGGGAGAATTTGCTCTTTGCCCCCGTCCACTATAGAACCATTATTTGGCTGAATCATAGTGATTTGCTTCTACATCCATCTCCTCCACTAGATTTCTGTGATTTCTCTTTTTTTCCCTCAGTGCCCAGTACCTGGCCTGGCGCACAGTAGGTGCTCAGGAAATGCTTGTGGAATGATCAAGATTGCCATCAGCTGGGAGGGCCCTGGCTGCGTGTTGGCATTGTGAGGGTGGAGTCCTGACTCTGGCACTACTACTAGGCAGCTCTGCGGCCCATCCCCACCTCTGTGCAAACGCTGTTTGCTCAGCCTAACATGTCTGTCTCCCTTCAATCTAAAAACCCTGCTCATCCATCCAGGAGCTTGATGCCCTTAACATGTGATGAGAGGGCTGCTTTGGAGTCGGAAGGTGTTGTCTGAGGCCACAACTAGAAGTGACAGAGCTGGGGTTGGAACTCAGGCAGTGTGGCTGTTAATACTCTACTGCCCTGCTTCTTGCAAACTGAGGACAATACTAGAACCTTCTTCATAAGGTGGTAGTGAAGCTCAGCCACTACAAAGGTGTGTGAAGGATCCAGCAGAGCTGAGCGGGGCTGTTCCCATTGGTGTGTTCTGAGCCCGGTGGAGTCCAGTCTCCCCAGAGAATCCTGGATCTTGGGGTCAGGCCGGAGGGAGGAGGGCTGTGGCTGGTCCGGGACAGCGTCCACTTGGCTCTGGCTGCCTTATAAGGCTCTCTGCTTGGCAGAAGGACTCTGCTCATAATGCTCATTTGTCCGGACTGTGGATCAATGACTTCTACATTCTCCACACGCATACCCCTCCTTCTTCCCCCCAGAAGGGATGGAAGGGGACAGTGTGAGCTGAAGCCAGGCCAGGGAAAGCTGCTGGGAATGAAGGGGGTGGCAGCATAGCCTAGTTTCTAGAAGCCCCAGCTCTGCCACTGCCTAGTTGTGAGAACTTGGGCACATCACATAATCGCCTTGGGCCTCAGTTCCTTCATCAGTGAAATAAGGAAAGTAATGGTACCTACTTTATCTGCTGATGTGAGGATGGAAGAAGATGACATATTTTGTAGTATATGTTGTGGGTACTCCATAAATGGCAGTTAATTATTAGTCTCGTTCTGCTATTTGCTCAGCCAGGCTGCCTGGGATTCAGACCCAACTCTACTATTTCCTAGCAGTGTGACCTCGACCAAGTTACTTAATCTCTGTGTATGCAGTTCCTCCCTTGTAAATTGGGGACAATGACAAAACAATAACAAAACAAATAGATGTCTGGCACATTAAAAGTGTTCCATAAATGTTAGCACTTCTTATTATTCTCCAGCTATAAAACTGTGGGCAACAATCTGCCCCTCTCAGGCCTCAGTTTCCCATTTGTTCAATGAAGTTTACACTTGATGGTAGGTGCCATGTGCTAGCAGATTCCCAGGCTCCACCCCACCCTAATTCTCCAGGGGAGAGGCCAGGTGCCCTTTCTTCGATAGTAGCTACTGTATCCTTCACAGTGCTGTCGCCAGAACCTGGCCTGGACCTGGCACATGGCCGTCCATCACTAAATGTTTACTGAATTTATGTTTTTCATGGAACAAACACTGACTTCGTGTGTTTTATGTGCCAGGCACTGTTCTGAGTGCTTTACAGATATAAATACATTTACTCCTTGCAGTCTTGGAGAGAGAAACTATTATTACCCACATTTTTTTTTTTTTAACCGATGAGGCAATTAAGGCAGAGAGTTTATGTCACGTGTCCAGGGAGTCCAACTCAGGCCCTCCAGCTCCAGAGCTAATCCTCTGACCTTCTCTGACCCTGTCCCCTCTGTTTAGGAATTGGGGGGCACCTTGCACCCACCCATCCAGTGGCATTCATTAAGTATCTCCTGGATGGGATTCTCCCAGCCTCGGGGTGAGAGGTGGGGGCTGGCTGTGGGACGTGGGGAACTGAGCAATGGGCCCAGCCTCTGGGGGACAGCCTGCCAACACCTTCCACTCCACCAAGTTCAAAAACAATCTGGACGCAGCTCACATCCTACTGTTCTTCTGGAGCCTGAGAAGAGACCAGGAAAGGCCAAGAGGCCTGGCTTCAGTGCTGACTCATGGAGAAGTGGGGCAAGCAGCCAGGTCGAGAAGGGCGGGGAGTGCCTTAAATTCATCCTTCCTTCTCTGGACACTCACTGGCAAAAGGCTGAGCCTCCAGAGGCAGGGGCCTGACTCCACGCCTCCCAGAGCCTGAAGATGCTCAGACTAGGAGGGGGCGGGGAATGTGTTGGATGGAAGCCGGGTCACAGAATCCCTCTCGGAAGATGGGGCTCATGGCCAAATATGTTGGTGGTGGCCTTGGGTGTGAAAGGCATGGCCCTCCCTCTGGCCGTAGCCTGGAGAGCTGGAGGGCTGGAGCGAGGCCTCGGGTAAGGAAGTAAGGAGAGACTTAAGACCTGAAAGCAGAAGGAGGGATGAAAGCGGAGAAATGGAAACCTGAAAAAAAACAACCTGTCTCTCTCGAGTCCAAAAGTTCCTGGGGTGGAAATGTTTGCTGGACTTTTAAGAACCAGGATATTTAATATTGAAATTTCAATTGTTTAGTGGTAACCCCTTCCACTGTCACCACCAGCCTTCCAGCCTTGCAGCAGTGTTAAATCTGAGGGTGGGAAGAGTGGGGGAGGTGTCTCAGCAGTGGGAGTGGCAGTGTGGACATCACACATTAGAGCTAGATTTTGAAAGTTTGACACACTATATGTGTAAACTCAGGTCGTGTCAGAGACTCTGTGGGCCTTGGTTTCACCTGTACAATAGGAATAATAACATAAAAACTAATTTTTTTCAACACTGATGTGAGTACCTTATGTGGATTATCCTATTTTAATACTTACTACAACCCTATGAGGTAGGTACTATTTTCAGATGTGGAAAACTGAAGCAAAGCAGCTGGCTAAGTTTACACAATAATTAGTGAGACCCAGAATGTCTCACCAGAAAATGTGCAATTAAATTATGCCACAGATGCCATTTAACTACTAAGGTAGTTGTGAGTGTCAAATGAATATGTACATGTAAAGCTCTCAGAACAGTGCCTGGTACATAGTAAGTGCTCAATAAATTAAATGTGAGCTCTTCTGCTATGATCAGTGAAGATGTGAACACCCAACTCAATTGACTTAAACATTAAGAGAACGTATTTCACCAACAGGAAGTTCCAGGGCATTCTTGGCCTCAGGATCGGTTGATTCAGTGGTTCAACGATGGCATAAGGACCCAGGAGCTTTCTGTCTCCTGCTCTACACATTGGCTTCAGTCCAAGGAAAGCTACCCCTCTTGGTGACAAGACAGCTGTCAGCAACGCCTGGAGTGTCATGCATTCTTACTCTCCCCCAGCAAGAGAAAGAGGCTGTGCCCTTAGCCAGACATTCAAGGCCATCCCTTCAGTCTGATTGGGCAAGGAATAGGGGACTGTGGATGCAACCTAAAAAAAAATCTAGTTACTCTTGTCAGCTGGAGGACTGTGGGGGACCCCTGGGTTACACAAATAATTTCAATACAATGTGCTCATCTAGTGTCCGGTGGTGCCGGATCCAAAGGAGGAAGAGGTTTATTTGGACTGAGGGTGGAGGTGTGTTTGTGGGAGGATCCCTGGAGGCTTTGCCTCTGAATCCTGCAACATGAGAAAGATTTCCTCAGCCGGGAAAGCCTGGAAGAGGGTCAGAGGGTATAGTCTGAGCAAAGATCTGTGGGCTTCAGGGAAGTGGGGGCTGCTGGGCAGGGGTGGGGGTTGGGGAGGGTGGAGACAAGGCCCTCAGAACACAGAACTCCCTCCTCCCCACCTCACCTCTGCGCTGGGAGGACCAGAATAATAGCAGCTAACCATACTGAGCGCTTGCTACATGCATGCAGTTCGCGGGCATTTAATCCTCATGACAGCTCTATGACGAAGTGCTATTATTCCCCCATTTTACAGATAGAGAAAGTGAGATGCAGAGAGGTTAAGTAATTCACCTCAAGTCACACGGCTGGCAAAGGCAGTGCTGGGCTGCGAATCCAGGCAGTCTCACCCCAAAGCCAGTGATTTAGAACCTCCCTGTCGAAGCCCCCATCCCAGCCGGAAGGGCAGAGGGCAGAGGGAAGAGAGAAATCTCTTCAGGTCATGAGTCACATGTAGTCACAGTGGTGGCCACAGCAGAGGAACCCGCATCTGGCAGACAAAGGCGGGAAGCCAGGGGTTTTGTCTCTGATGGCCAGGAGAGTGGCCCCGCTCCTCGGGCCTAAGCAACAGGGAGAAGGTGGGGGAGTTGATGTGTAAAGGGGCTCTAGAGCCAGGAGATCTCGCTTCCTAGGACTTCTCTAAGTTTCCATTTTCTCATTCAAAGTAATAATAATTCTCATTATTTCAAATATCATGCCATTAGGAGGGGGCGGCTGGAACGCAGTAAAGAATGCAAAGCTGCTTTTTACCATGTCACCCAAAGATTATTTGTTTTTCTTATTAAAGCAAAAATCCTGGGTTGAAATTGGTAGCAGTGATTGACTTTGCAGTTTAGCTTTTTGTTCTACTTTTCTACTCTTTGGGGTTTTGCCCCCAGTATTCTCTATAATAAACATATTTTACTTGTTAATGGGCTCCCCCCCCACACACACACACACAAAAGAATATTGAAATTCATTATTAAAATTCCTCCATGGGCTATATCTGCATAAACCTACGCATATATGTATAGAATATCTTTGGAAGGCAACTCAGGAGAATCATTAAGTGCATGGCTTTGGGGAGGGGAAATGAGCAACTGGGGTACTGGAGAGGGGGTGCCTTTGTGCTGTAGGCTTCATGAGATTGCTTGAATTATTACTTATGTATCTTACCATGTGCTTGCATAATCTCAAAAAAGTTCAGGTTTTTTTTGTTTTGTTTTGTTCTGTTTTTTTTTTTTTTTTTTAAGATTTTATTGGGGAAGGGGAACAGGACTTTATTGGGGAACACTGTATACTTCCAGGTCTTTTTTTCCAAGTCAAGTTGTCCTTTCAATCTTAGTTGTGGAGGGTGCCGTTCAGCTTAAAGTTGTCGTCCTTTCAGTCTTAGTTGTGGAGGACGCAGCTCAGCTCCAGGTCCAGTTGCCGGTGCTAGTTGCAGGGGGCACAGCCCACCATCCCTTGCGGGAGTCGAACCGGCAACCTTGTGGTTGAGAGGATGCGCTCCAACCAACTGAGCCATCCGGGAGCTCAGCAGCAGTTCAGATCAAGGTGCCGTGTTCAATTTTAGTTGTAGCGGCAGAGCCCACCATCACTTGCGGGACTCGAAGAATTGAACTCACAACCTTGTGGTTGAGAGCCCACTGGTCCATGTGGGAATTGAACTGGCAGCCTTCGGAGTTAGGAACATGGAGCTCTAACTGCCTGAGCCACCGGGCCTGCCCCTTTTCTTTGTTTCTTTTTAAGTCAAGAAGAACAACCAGACTCAAGCCCCAAATCCCTACTGGGTCCCACAGTTGTCATCCTTGGGATCCATCTCTGGGCTTCGCCTGCCCATTCTCTGTTTTGTCCCTTTAAGAGACACCTCTTTTGGAGAGACCCTGGGTCCAGCTGGAAGGCTAACTTACCAGGGGAGTCTCCCAAGCTGTTTCCACAGAAGTGGGAGCCTGGCAGCTGAGGGAGCAAACCTGTGACGATGCCTCTCTGCCTGCCCCACTTTGCACTCCCTCTCCGCAAAGCGTTCATATTAATAAGGTTTTTTCCCCAAGTCAACCTGGGGGACCCTGGCTGGGGACAGGCAGCTGCTCTTCATCGGCTCCTAAGGCATCTCCACAGTGAGGAGAGAGGCCACGTTTCTCAGGGAACACAAGGTCACCCCTGACTGGCCCCTGCCCTCCGGTCTCGCTTTATCCTCCCTACACCCCCATCTCAGACTGATGGCTGGGCACCAATAGGACTTGCTTCCTCTCTCCTCAGACTCGTGTACAAGCTGTTCCCTCTACCTGAACAGTCCTGCTCCCCCACCAGCCAGCTAATATCTACTCATCATGCAAACTTCATGTTCGATGGGCTCTCCTCCAGGAAGCCCTCCTTGATCAGTCCCACAGGGGCACTCTTCTGGTCTCCCACAACACATTGGGATTCCCCAGTGTACAATTTTAGCTGTGCCACTTTGACACTGACTGTCACTCTGGACTAATTACCTAACCTTTGTGTATCTCAGTTTCATTTGTGAAACAGTGCTTAGCTCAGAATTGTAAAGATTATACCACTTAATACAGATAAAATCCTCAAAATAGTGCCTGGTACATAGTAAACACTCGATAACGTTTGGTTCTTATCACACGATATTTGGAATTGTCTGTTTATCTGTCTCACCCACTGGACTGTTATAAGCTTCTTGAACGCTGTGGCTGGATCATGTCATCTTGATGTTCACTCAGGGCCTGGTACATATTAAAAAATTCTCCAAAAATTCTTGTTAAGTAAGTGAAACAATCCATTCAAATCAATAAACATTTCTTGAGCATTTGCAAAGCATGTGAAGTATCTAACACTCCATGTCAGATACTAGGATACTAAGTCCTTTCTACATACACATTATTTCATTTAATCTTTGTGAGGAGTGTTTGAATTAGGTCCTTGTAGTATGCCCGTTTCACAGATGAGTAAACTTTTTATCTCCTTAACCTGTTTTATTTTTTCATCATAGCACATTGCCTCCTGACATATTACACACTTATTTATTTGTGATAGAGCCAGACTCCTCACTAGGATGGAAGTTCTGTGAGAGCAGAGACTATTTTGTGTTGTTCACGGAGCCCAGAACCGTGTTCGGCACAGAACAGGTGCTCAGTTAATGTGTGTGGAACACCCTTGCCTCCTGGAAAACCTTCCTTGACTCTCTTCCACCCCAGACTAAGATAGATGCCCCCACTCTGTGCTTTCATAGCACGTGGCAATTATATGTACTTCCCCTAACCCAGCAGTGACCGGGTTTCATTGTATTGCTTCTTAAATTGGTAGTTTTCTCGGCCAACTGGCCAATTCTGAGAAGTGAGGGCCTGTGGTTAATAATATTAGTAACAACAAACGTTTGTGGAGTATTTAGCATGGGCCAGCTCTGTATATGAAGCATCCCCTTCGGTAGTTTCAAGGAGCCTATGAGGTAGGGTGTTGTCCCCACTTTATGGAAGAGGAAAATGAGTCTCGAGGAGGTGAGGCTTGCTGCACATGAAGGGACTAGTGAGTCACTTGCTAGTAGTGCCTGACCCAGGGAATCTGAATTTAGCATTGGGACTCCTTAACCAATGCACACATTGCCTCTTCAGAAAAGACAACAGTCATTTATACCATAACCTGAGTAGCGAGCACTTGACAAGTGTCTTCTGACTGTTCCCTGACAAGCAAGAAACAGAAAAGGTGGTTCCTGGTTCCAGATTCCTAGATCCGCTCAAGACAATGGCGGGGGAGGGGGATGCTGGACCGAAGTCTCTGCGCGAATATAATAGCACTTCTTCCTTCTCACTTTCCACCGTGGGTCCGAGAAGCTCAGAATCCCTTGCCTTTTCACTTTGGAAAGACCAGTCCGTGAGCTGGGGCTTGCCATGTTTCCCAGCTGGCCAGCCTGGAAGGTTCCACCCTAATTGTCAGACTCTGCGGCCCCGGTGATGATGATCTAAGAAGTCTGGATTGTCTTCCTGGTTATTAGCAAAAGGGAAACCAACCAACCCACAAAAAAAAGTCCTTCAAAAGAAAGAAATCGTAGAATGAGTCTGCCACCTCAGTCAACTCAAAGAAGGGGGGGGGGGAATTTCCCGGAATTTCAGCTGGGGATCCAGCTTTCCCTCCCTCTGTACCCCTATGATGTTTATTTTCATTGAAAATACTTTCAAACTAACAGAAAGGTTGCAAGAATAACACTAAGAGCTCTTAAATCCCCTTTATCTAGATTCACCACTTTTTTTTTTTTTTTGCATTTTGCCGTGTTTATTTTCTCTCTCTCTAGACAAATATTAGATAAATATAGATAGGTATATAGATAGATAAATAGGTACAGTTACACATATAATTATGGGATATATATTATTGTTTCTGAATAATTTGAAAGTAGATTGCAGACATCATACCCCTTTACCCCTTAACGCTTCAGTATGTATTTCCCAAGAACAAGGGCTACCTTCTTACATAACCACAGTACAGCTATGGAATTCAGGAATTTAACATTGATACAGTACTGTAATCTACTATCCATATTCCATTCTGTCAATTGACCCAGTAATGTTCTTTATAGTGGTATTTTCCCTCTAGTACAAGATCTAGTCCGAGAGCATGTATTGCATTTAATTGTCATGTCTTTTTACTTTCCTCTAATCTGGAACAACCTGCCTTATTTTGCCTCTCATAACATTGACATTTTGAAGAATACAGACCAGTTGTTTTATAGACTGTTACTCAGTTGGGGTGTGTCTCATGTCTCCTCATGATTAGATTCAACTGCAATATTTCAAATTGATATTGTGTACTTCTCAGGGTGTCACTTCCAGACACCCCTGATGTCTGTCTGACTGAAGAGAGTGATATTCATTTTGATCACTTAGGTAAGAGGTGGTCTGGTTTCTCCACGGTATAAGTTACAACTTTTTCCCTTGCAAGTAGTAAGAAATCTGTGGGGCTTTCAGGTCATGTAAATATCCTGTTCCTGCTGATTCTTGTACTGTTTATTTCTGATCAGCAGGAAGAGGTGCTGGGCCCCTTTCAGCTTCTTTGTCTTTGTCTTCTTCCCACCCCCACCCGTGGGATTGGGATGAGGCCACACTCAGCATGTTATGTCAGCATTATGTGGGACTTGGAGATGCTCGCCCACCGCGGGAGCCCTGCTGGGTGAACTCTGGTCCCTGGATGCAGCTGACGGGTCTGGTTGGGTTCAGGGGAAGAAAGGACTCCTTCCAGAGACTCACCTGAAAAGGAAGAGGCAAACCACACAGGGAGCTGGGGGTGGGGAGTGGAAGGGGGAGGCAGGGGAGGGCACAAGTATTGAGTTCAACTCTCAGGACCCTGCCCATGTCTGTGATCAGAGCAGGTAGGCCTGTTGTTCTTCTGTCATGGACTGTCCCCCTGTGTGTACAGTGACCACCCAATGACTGGAGGTCCTGGTTCAAATATGGGCATTGCAATAGGAAACGGAGCTCTGTGTGAAGAGATTAGCAACTGTTTCATATGGAAAACAAACAAACAAACAAAACAAGCCCAGGCCTCCAAGTATCACCACCACCAAGTGAGGGAGGTGGACCTGGCCAGAGCGTGAGATGCAGCTGGGAAAACATTGACCTGCTGCTTTTCCCTTTCCCCTGCGCGTGGGTCTCTGGCTTATGAGACTCAGGGCTGGGGAATTCATTTATTCTTTTGAAGCGTGAAGGACACTGCTCAGCTTTGAAAAGAACACAGTTGCCTGCTTGAATTTCAAATAGTTTAACGCCTCCTCTGCTACCTAACTGTGATCTAAAGGGCCGATTGTTCAGGCCTCAAAGTACCAAATAAATGAACTGTGAATGCACAAGGATGGAGAAGAAATGTCTTTATTCGTATCAAACTTTATGGCTGAAAAGGATTGTCGATGCTTGCTCTGATGTTGCTGGGAACAGCTGGGAAGTGGACTACTACCCCTGGGTTCTCCTGGGGCAACAGCTGGCTGTCCCTGTACCTTCAGGCAGTAGGAAACGGGCACCTCTTCTGAGTCAGGGCCACCAGCCCTGGTGGGGACCCTCTGTGGTGAAAGCTATTTCTCTAGGTTGTAGGTCATATCTGTAGTCTTAGGTCAAGGAGCAAAGGGCAGAACAAGCAAGCATCTGGGCACTGCCCACGGGTGACAACAGGTGATGGATGGGAGGGGACAGGATAGTGTAGTCAAGTGCACCATCTGGAGTCAGAATAGACTTGGGTTCAAATCCCAGCTCTGCCGCTTATTATCAGTTATTTGACTTGGGCAAGTGATTTCAGATCTTTAAGCCTCAGTTTCCTCCTCTGCAAAATGGGAAGTATTAATACTCAACTAGGATTGCAGGTATTAAATGAGATTGTTTATACAATGTACTTAATCAGGCATATATTATGTGCACAATAAACCGACAATAATATTAGGATGGTGCAAAAGTAATTGCAGTTTGAAAGGTTAAAAATAATTGCAAAAACCGCAATTACTTTTGCACCAACCTAATGGTTCTAATAATAATAATGATGATAATGATGGTCACTATTATTATTTATGAGCCTCCAGGCTGCTATGTTAGGCTTGGCTAGGAAGCTGGGATGGAGGTGGAAGGGGGGACATGGATCAAGGGAGCAGGGAGTGGCACTGAGCAGAGGCCACTAGGCACAGAATGCCATCATCCTGGTGGCCGACTCTATTAGCTCCTGTCCCCATCAGCAGCTCCATTCTCGGCAACCTTCAACATCATTTTTAATGACTGTGTATTACATAGATAAATTATGTTTTTATATAAGCCAACAATATTTTTAACAACTATAGACTATTCCAATGATTGAATGGATCAAAATTTGGTAGGGAAGCAAAGTGGTGTATTAGAATCAGAACAGGCTAAAGGGGATCAAATATATGGTGATGGATGGAAGGAGAACTGACTCCGGGTGGTGAACACATAATGTAATTTATAGATGATGTGATACAGAATTGCACGCCTGAAATCTATGTAATTTTACTAACAATTGTCACCCCAATAAATTTAAAAAAAAACAAAACAAAAACAAGACACACATCTTCCCAGAGCCAAAATTTCCTTGTGTAAGGAGGAATCTCAGTGTAGAGTTACAAGCATAGTATTTGGCCAACATTTGTTCTCTCTTCTAATGGTTAGTAGTGTTTTTTAAAAACTTCTTTTGCCTTTGTGGAGAGTATAGCCATATCCTTCTAAGTGTCATCTTTTTCTCTTGGGAATGGTTTATTTATCATTATGGGAAATTTTCTGTGATCCAGCTAAAGAAGTTTTTCTAAACCTGCTACTCTTCACTGTTCACTAGGCAGAGAAATGGACAAGAGTCACTGAATTGGTGGCAGGAAGTCTCAGTAAACAAGTCACCAAACTGTCCAGATCTTTGATTTCTTATCTGCCTCTTTTACTGTTCTTCTAACACCCCAAGGACATTTCTGCCTCCGTGCCTTTGCACTTACTGTACTCTCTGCCTAGAGCACTATTTGCCCAGACATTGACCTCACTTCCTTCAGGTCTTTACTCACTGACATCTATTAAAGAGGTGGTTCCTACGCCCCAATATCTCCGTCTACCCCCTTACTCTGTTTTGTTCTTCTCTGTAGCTCTTATTACTTCCTGACATAGTCATATTGGCCTGGGTATTGGTTTGTTTCTCTTCCCAAATAGATATAACCTCCCTGAAAGCCAAGATGCTGTCTGTCCTGAGCCTGGAACAGTGCTTGGCACATAGTAGGTCCTCAATAAAAATTTGTGACATTAGTGAATAAAGAGATCAAATGAGACTACTCACAATATTGACAGTATTTGCTAGGGTCTGGCAACAGCAAAAAGCTGTTCAAATGGAAGGGAAAATAATAATAATTGGAAAATTAATACAGTACCTTATTTGGGTGGTAGGCCAGTGAAGATCTTGGCTCGGGTGTGAGTGGGAATTGGGGTGGGGGGAGGAACTATTTCCTCTCTGCCAAGCTGCAGCAAGAGGCTAATGGCCTCCACAGGGATCCAATCCAATTAAGACCTTGGCTCCAAGTCAACTCGGGTTCCCTTCCTGGCTGCAGCAGCTTCCAAGTGACAAAATGAAACCTGTAACTTTCCCAAGATGAGACAGTCTCCAGGCAAGCGGGGCCAAAGGGGCTGAGGGTAGGGTTTCTCTGCTCCCAGGGGAAAAGATCTGCTTTGCGCCCAAATGGTTTTAATACAGTGTGTGTGTGTGTGTGTATGTGTGTGTGTGTGAGAGAGAGAGAGAGAGAGAGAGAAAGAGAGAGAGAGAGAGAGAGAGAGAGAGAGAGAGAGAAATAGGCACAGAGGCTCAAGGACCATCCTCAAGACCAGTCCTTGCAGGGAAGCAACCGGATTGAGTGGAAAGGAGCAAGATGCAAAGCAAGGAGACATGGGTTCTTCTGCTCCCACCCAACTGTGTGACAGGGCAGGAAACCAAGATGGCAGGGAGGATAAGGCCTGCTAGAGGTCACATGGCTCCCTACTACAGAACTGAAAGGTGACTGTCCACAAGTTAAGGCTTAATCACATTCAGAATGCTCTTTTAACTATTTTTTTCGTTTTTTTTCTTTAAAATTTTTTAAATTGGGGAATATTAGGGAACAGTGTGTTTCTTCAGAGCCCATCATCTCCAAGTTGTTGTCCTTCAATCTAGTTGTGGAGGGTGCAGCTCACTGGCCCATGTGGGAATCGAACTGGCAACCCTATTGTTCAGAGCTCATGCTCTAACCAACTGAGCCATCCAGCCGCCTCCTGTTTTTTTCTTTTTAAAGTCAATTTTTGGATAGGACAAAATTTTAGAGTTACAAAACAAAACAATATATAGTAAATAATGTACACTTTTGCCCCCAGTGACCCAAGTACACTCTCTAAAAGTAAATACTGTTACCAATTTCTTGTGTATCCTTCCAGAGAGAACTGCATACATGATATACAGTTATGAAAAGATGATATACAGGCATGCAAAGATAATAAAGGGTTACCACCTTAAATTATATGATAAAACAATATGAAAAGACCTAATAAAATGATTTTGAGTCTATCCAAGTATAGATTATACTTCTACATTTATTCAAGTATTTTCAATGTCTTTTTTGAGCGTATATATATTCTGTTATATATGTTTCTCAAAAGTATTAATATTTTTTCAAATGGAACTTGCACATATTATTAAGATGCTTTTCTATTTCTCAGATATTTTTATATTTTTGGTTGCTTTTAATAAAAGAGCTCTTTTCTTCCATTACAATTTTTAACTGGTAAAGCTTTATATATAGAAAGGCATTGATTTCTAAAAAAAAAAAATAACTTTATCCACTTTTGTGAGGTTTCTTATTGTTGGTAACAGATTTCTAGTTGTTTTTCTTTGTAACTAATGTTGAAGAGAGCCAACCCAGTAGATGCTGCGCCCATGGATATTTTGTTAATAAATTCTATTTGAAGTGAATAATGACCTCTCACATCTGTATAAACTTTCCCTCTTTCCCTGACTCAACAGAAGCCTCTGATACAGACTTATTCCCCAACTTGACAGAGGAAGAAACTGAGGCGTGGTAAGGTAAAATGATTTGCCTTAGCTAGTAAGCTGCAGAGTTGGTCTGTTATGCAAAATCTTTTGACCACGGGACCTTGAGGCAAAGGAGAGAAGGAGTTGGGGAGGAGTTTGTGCAGAAGAAGCAGAAGGTGACATTTTTGGAATGCTTCCACTGTGCCAAACACTTTACGCACCATCTTTTTAAACTCTCATAAGAACTTTTCAAGGCTGGCATTATGAACAGATGGCTTGCCAGGACATGGGCAACAAGGACAAAGAGATCTGGGTTTGATTATTGGCTCTGCCACTTACCAGCTGTGTGACCCTAGGCAGACTGCTTAACTTCTCTGAGCCTTAGTTTTCTCCACTGTATTCTTGTTATAAATGGTACCTGGATGGTCATCCTCTCCATGAAGGTCTATCTGTTGTGGCTTGTGGCTAGGAATAACTCAGTCCTTGGACCCACAGACTGGAACTCTATTTCAAGAACCTAGAAAAGCTGAACCAAAATGTGCCTCTTGCTCCTGTGTTTCTTGAGTGACTTTGCTTCCTCCAGGAGAGCCTCGATCTACCAGGAGGCAGGAAAGGTTGGTACCTCTGTGGACACAGCATTCAGGCAAAACTTTAGCCAAAATTATGGCTAAGTCACAATTAGCAGGATTTCATAGAACTAATTCAGATCCTGGGGACACAGTTGAAGTTCAAAGCTGCATTGGGATTTTCCATAACTTGGTTGACTGATATCACCAAGGATTAACTGGGCACCTATTATAGGCGCAGTGACAGAAACAATGATATGATACTTAAGAGATGAGAGGCTTAAAGGCAATGTTTGAAATTGTTTAAATTTGTTCTTTCACTCAATCTGATTATTATTATCTTATGTTTCAGGCATTGAGTTAGGCATAGGAGAACATAAATAATAAGTAATGTTCATTGAGCACTTAGCATATGCCAGGCAGTGTACTAAATGCTTTACATTTATTAACCTGTTTAATAATGACCCTATGAGATAGGTGTGGTAATTACTATCATTTTATATGAAGGAACTAAGGTATAGAGAAGGTAACTTGCTCAAAATCATGCATCTGGGAAGTTAAATATTTTGCTCAAGGGGGGGTTAAATATTTTGCCTAAGTAAAGATGGATATGACAAGGTTCCTTGAGCTCCAAGAATCTCGCAGTATACTAAGGAAGAAGACATTGATAAGAATAGTAATAGCTAACATTTGTTAAATCTTATTATTATTATTTTATTTATTGGGGTGACAATTGTTAGTAAAATAACATAGATTTCAGGTGTACAATTCTGTATCACATCATCTATCAATCCCATTGTGTGTTCACCACCCGGAGTCAGTTCTCCTTCCATCACCATATATTTGATCCCCTTTACCCTCATCTCCCACCTCCCCACCCCCTAAACGCTTATTATTAAATGCTTTACATGGCTTATCTCATTTAATCCTCACAGTTTTATGAGTTAGAGTCTGTTATATTGTTTTGGAGTCATGAGGAAACTTGAGTTAGTAACTTGCCCGACTGGGCTTTGGAATCAGGCAGTTTGCTGCAAAGCCCACACTGAAACTCACGCTGTCAACTGCAGCCTCCCCCTGAGGGTCTTGATGGGTGACTTAGAATCCAGACCAATGCACGGCCACAAAGAAGCTCCTTAGAACAGGGCGATATTTGATTGGGCATTGAAGGATGGCTAGGAGACTACCTTTTCCCATACCCACTTAGTATACAATGTAGTGAAGAGAAAATTGTGGGTCCGAATCTCAGTGCCACCATCTTCCCAGCTAAATAACTTGTGTTTATCTTCTCTGACCCTCAATTTCCTTAATTATTAAATGGGGACAATGAAAACTAGTACTCTGAAACGCCATGAGGAATAAATGTGATTGGATCTGAAAACCCCCAGCTAGGTGTCTGGCAGGCAGCATGGGAGCTCAGTGATTGAGATTAGGGACAGATGGGTATAATAACAACAGCTAATCCCTACAGAGCACTTACCACACGCCAGGCACCATTCCAAGCACTTAACATAGATTTACTTATCAACAATCCTATTAAATAGGATCTATTTTTAGACCCATTTTACAGAGGAGAAACTGAAGCCCAGAGAGGTTAAATAAGTTATCTGAGTTAGCAAATGACAGGGTCAAGAGTCCATGTACATAGTACCTCACTCTACTGCCTTAATTGCACAAAGTGGGGTTGAGACAGTCAGCCAGTAGCCCCACAGAATCAGGAGTGGGAGGAGGCAAGTGTGTCACAGGGCAAGCTTTCTGGAGGCACCATCTTGTCCTTTGGAAAACCTGACACCTTATGAAGTGGCAATCATAAACAAACACAAACCACCTGGCTTCCCAGACTGGGTGAGCAGGACCCTCCAAAGAGTACACCAGGGGTACAAGAAACCATAGCATAAACATAGCACATTCACTCACTCGGTCAGTTTTTATTGTGTACAATGAGCTGTTCTATGAGCTGGGAAAATTAGCCATAAACTACATCAAACAAAAATCCCTGCCCTCACGGAGTTTATGTTCTTGTCTGGAGGCAGATAATATGCAAATAAATAACATATATGTCAGAGGGTGTAAATGTTATGAAAAGAAATAAAGTGGAGGGTGGAATGAGACAGAACAGCTTGTAATGTTGAATAGGATGGTATTTGGGGAGATCTTTCTGAGAAAATGGCATTTGAGCAAAGACCTGAAAGAGGCAAGGGAGTAGGAATTGCAGAAATTCTGGGGAAAGAATGTTCTCTGAAGGGAGAAGAGCAAGTGCAAAGGCCCTGAGGCAAGGGTGTGTTTGGCATGTTCAGGGACTAGCAATGAGGCCACCTGGCTGGGGTGAGAGCAAAGGGAAGAGTAGTAAGAGATGAAGTCAGAAGGGTGTGGTGGGGCAGAGGGAAGAGAACACATTTCCACCCATCTTTAAGGTTAGTGTGTGTAATAAAAAACATGAGTATAGAATGCAAAATACGCGTGCTTTTCAAAGTTTGAAGATGAGACTTGAAGGCAACGTGCTTGTCATCCTCTACCTGTCTCTCCCTCTGTCTATCCCGCCCCGAGACCAGCTCTGCCCCACATGGGGGTGGAAATTGGGAAACGTTGGTGTGAGTGACTGTGACTAGGCTTCTAAGCAGAGGCTGTGTCTGAGCCTGGAAGATGATCATCACTACCTCAGGGCTTTGTGCGAGACAATGCCACCCGTTTCCTCCCAGCTAAGATCTGAGTTTAGTCAATGAGGCCTAAAGAACCCTGGTCTGCTCAGTCTTGCAGGCCCTGGTTATCTTCACATCCTGGTGCTGGGAGGCCAGCATGGGGCCTGTAACAGTCACCACAGTGAATATTTGCTGATTCAAACTGAATTTGATGAACCCTCGGGTATGTCTCTGAAAACAGCCTTGAAGTAGTCCTTTGCTTCAGGACCAGTCCGAGGCCTTCTCTGAGGTTCCACCTGATCTTTTAGATCTGGATCTTTTTGGATCTGCTTTGGCCTGGTTCATCATTTTCATTTCTTTTCAGAGGGGTTGGGGGAAGGCTGCAAGGGAACTGTGATATAGCTTGTGATTCTGTGAAAAACTAACACTGGGTTCAGTTGAGATTTCAGGCAAGCAGTCAGTTTGTTTTTGGCTCATGTCTCCATTTAGGGGGCAGCCTCTTGGTGTTTCTTTTCAACAAACAAGCTGGTCATGGAGGGAGTTGAATGTGATGCCATCCCAGCCTGCAGGGGTGACCAGGGACAGTACAAGGCACAGTGCAGTGATAATACACATCACTGACTGAACAGGACATGTGGAAAGTCAAGGACCAGTAATTGCTCTCCTTCTCCTTCTAGATAATGAAACTGATGCTTAGCAGTTTAGGGACTTTGCAGTTTCATAACAATCTGACACCAGAGCATGGGCTCCTAACTTCTGAGGTCCACTGTCTCTTTTATCAGAGTCCCTACAAGAATATGTGAGCAACTTACTTTGGTCTTGGAAAGGACGAAGCTGCAGGTTTCATTGTATTTTTATGCATACATTTAATTTGCTCAAACATTAAATCATCCATGAATCTTAACTGCTATGCACTAAGGATATGGAGACAAACCTCATATGTTTGGCCTTCCCTGGAATCATCAATCAACCTAACCTGAGAAGTGGGGAGGAGTAGCTGTGAGTCAAGCATTACAAAATGTCAGAAGAGGGAACAAGTAACAGTTTCCAGAGGGGGTGACACTTGCCTAGGCATTCAACAGTAGCAAATACGGACAGAGCGCTACTCTGTGCCTGGCTCAAAGTATCACAGCCCCAGTTCTCAGTGCAGTTTTTCTGGTTTAAGGACTTCTACATCAAAATTGTCCTGGTGCTTGTTAAAATGTGATTTTCTCTCTTCTCTAGAGGAGAACCAGATAATTAGATAAAGCAGGTCTGGGTGTAGCACCCAGGTGAATCCGACCCACGCTGAAGTTTGCCAGGTGAATGGGGAAAAGAAATCGATCCAGGCAGGAGAAACAGCATGGACAATGGTTCGGGAGTCCGTCGTGACCTGCAGACCCTGGGGTTGCAGTTCAAGACTAGGCTCTGGGAGCAGAGGGATTCTGTCCCTACTGTTTATCACAGGGGGCCTGGAACACAGTAGGGCCTCGTAAATATATGTTAATAGGCCGCCTCCCGAAATGGAAGTGACAGGAGAGTTAAGGGAAAAACGAAGATGTCAGAGGAGGGAAAAAATGCTTTTTTAAGGGGATGAAAACTTTCCAAAAAGTTGTCCTGGAAAAAGCAGCTCAGTCTACCTACCAGAGGGTGTAGGGAAAGTGGCCGCTTCGGAAAGAACGATAAATCCTGGGATCTGAAGCTGGGAAGAGCGCCGAAAGCACCTTCCCGCCTCCCCAGGACGGCTGAAGGTGTGAGGTCACCTGGCACAACGCCAGCAGCAGCTGCGTGGTCTCGCCAGCGCTGTGGCGGGAGGCTGTGTCAGGCTCGGGTTCCGGGGGGATTTTCCCTTCCGCCCCTCGGGAGGCGAGGCTCAGAGTCCCGCAGGGTGCCCGAGCCAAGGCCACGCCCCCGAACCTGGGCCACGCCCTATTAGCTGCGCCCAGGCGGTCTGTCCTCCTCCCCCGCCCTAGGCCACGCCCCCGAGGTCCGTTTGTCCTATTTCATCCCGAGAGTTCGGAGACGCCGGGGCTTGGCCCCGCCCGCAATGAGGCCCCGCCCCGGGCCCCGCCCCGTGGTTTGAAGCGGCTCGGGCTGCGGCCGCCTCAGAATCGCGCGCGAGGCGTGGGGTGGTGCTGAAGAGTCGAGGCTGAGGTGAACTCGACTCCCGGACTGTCCAGGGAAGCCAGCGCGGCGGGAGCCCACACCAGAGCAGCCCCGGAGCAGAAGCTGCCTCCGCTACCACCGTCTGTGTAGCCCAGCCGCACTGGCCATGGCGTTGTCGATGCCGCTGAACGGGCTGAAGGAGGAGGACAAAGAGCCCATCATCGAGCTCTTCGTTAAGGTGAGCGCTCGCCTGCCGTCCCGCCCCGCTGGGCGCCCGGCGCTCGCGGGCCGCTGGGGGCGGCGTCCCTGGGCGCGGGGCGCTCCTTAGCCCCGGCGCCCCCGCGCGGCGCCCGGCACCTGGGACTGAGGGAAGAGCTGCTCCCGCGCCCCCGGCCCATTGTCTCGGGCCCGTCCGCGCCCTCCCGTCGCCGAGGCCTGTCGAGGGAGCCGGGGTGGGACCGGGACCCCCGAAAGCCAGCACTCGGGGCGGCGGTCACCGCCTCTAGCCGCGCAGGCTCCGGCGGACGCCAGACTGTGGTCCCGCGTCGGGTTGGGAAGAGCTGTCCCCGCCTCGGGCCCCGGAGTTTCCCAGGACCAGGGTGGGGGTAGGCCTGTCACCCACCCCCGCCCTGGCGCCCAACCCCCGACCCCCCCATCCTACCCTTTAGCCCTTCAAGTCCACCCTCAGCCAGGGAGCTGCAGTCTCGAGCCAGTGGTGAAATGATGAGCTGAACTTCTTTGAACGCTTTTTGAAAGAACATTTCTGTCCCTGCTGCTATGAAAGTGTAACTTTAATTTTCGATGCAATCTTAAATTTTTCTTTTTAAAGAGCAGACATTCCTAGGCTTCCGGAAAAGCCCGAGATTCCCAACTTGGGTTTTCCTGTCTTAGGTATTTTACCACCATCTGCTTTTCTTGTTTCTCAAGCGCGGAGTGTTTTGTATGATGCAACATTTTGGCTGCTCCCCTCGGTGTTGCTGCCTTTGGAAAGATTGTGTGTGCCCTTTTGTTTAAAAAGAAAGAACGAAGGAAAGAATTGATAACTTGCTTGTGCCTTAAAGGGTTGATTTCCCCCTCTGGTCTCCCCAGTTTTTATATCCTGGAACTACCTTATTTACCAATACTACCCCTGTTCTTTTCCCTTTTCCTTTAATATTTTTCATTTTAGCAAAGGACAGAGAGTAGAAGCTACGAACATCTGGATCCAACTGCCTCCCTCAAAACTTTTTAAAACTCCTCGAGATTCTCGTCGTCACTTACTTAAGCAGGCTCATTCAAAACTAGGCTCTGAATTGGAAAGTTAACAGAAATCCAGAACAATTTTGTTCTGTTTTCCCTGGGTTTTTATTTTAAAGAAGGGAAGACATTGAAGGGTGTGTTTGAGACATGGATAGCTGATCTGCAAGTGATATAACCAGTGCCTGTTTTAGGATTTTCTTTCAGTTATCAGTTTTAGAGACATTGTGGTCTACGGAACTGAAATAAGAGACTGGTAGAACCCCCAGAATATCTTCAAGAGTCTCAGTTACTTTTGGCGGCAGATACAGTAACGCTGAGGTACAGGGACTAGAGGAAGGAAGCTGGAATAAGAGAAAGGAAGAGGAGTGGAAAGCAGCATTGAGAAGGGCAAAGGGTGGATCAGAGATTAGTAGTCAAAATATTTTACTGAGGTAGGAATAGGAAGGAATTTCCATAAACTCAAAAACAGTACGTCTACTAAAACTCTAAAAAAAACCCAACATGATACTTAATGGTGAAACTTTAGAAGTAGCATTAAATTTAGAATCTGATAAGGACACTATCAGTAATGGTTTCTTTTCAGTGTTGTAGTGGAGGTCCTAGCCAATACAATAAGAGAAGAAAAAATGAAGTTTGTGAATTAGGGAGGAAGAGAGCTATGCTTAATGCTCTGATTACTATTAATTTAACCCTTAAATTAGGAGAGGGGGATGGTGCCTTGTTTCCCAAATTTGAATCACTTGTATACCCCCTCCTAGTTTTACATTTTTGTGTTAGATCGATATTTTTATTTACTAAATACAACTCGCTTTTTTTTTTTAAACATAGCTTAACTTAAGCAATAATATCTGTGAAACTATGGATTAGATGTAGTGATTATACTTCTTATAATTATAACAATAAACAAATGTTTGTGAGCCAGCTGAAAACATCCTGCTTACCACTAGTTGTAAGCTTTTCTCATGGGCTTTGGTGACAGAGAACCAGGGTTCAAGTCACAGTTGTTTACTCACTGGCTGGCTTACCCTGGGCAAGTTGTTTTTCCTCTCTGAGACTTATTTTCCTAGTTTGTGAAGTAAGAGGTGAAATGTTTTCTGCTGCCCTGTGATTCAGCATAAGCAAAACTTTTTCTGATGCAAACCAGGTTAGTTGTTTCAAAGGGAAAAAAAAAGGCCAGGTACATTGTGGTAAAGAGTATTTTTCATTTCTTCTCAAAGCCCATGTGTGGGAAATGCAAATGGGGGAAAATACCCTTGTAAATATAGTTATTTTGAAAGCAGTGAGGGGGCAGGGGGCAGAGACGGGTTGTCCAGTGTGGTGTTCATTATTCTGTCCAAAGCTTTCTGTAGCAGAAAACTATTATCTGCACTTAAAGCACATGAGTGTAAAAAGATACTGTGTTTAGGTATCTTCAAATTTAAGAGTAACCGGCTAGGACCTTCCCAATTCCTGTGACTGGACTCAAAGCTACATTTCCTTTCTTGTATTGTTTTTGGAATTATTTGCCCGGGAGTCCAGTGACACCCCATCACCTGTATAACAGTGGTTGTCCATTTTTGTATGTTTGTTTACCCCAACACTGAGAGGTTAGGACACCCTCCCAAATAGTAAACGAGGCTTACAAAGGCAGTTGTCCTCAACAGTGGGGATGCCCACTTCCCCTACACTGAGAGACCTGGTAGGTGTATGTATATATTTTGATAACACCAGCCCTACTTGAGAACTACCAAGCAATAGGTGAAGTTCAAATCCTTTAGCAAGGGCATGAGGTTTTGCCCCTGACCACTACCTGGGTTTCTAATCCAATTTGTCCACTTATTAATTGTGTGTTCCAAGACACATTATTTAAACCTTTCTGTGTCTCCATCTGCATAGTTGGGATATTAATAGACCAACCTCATGGGATTAAATTAGTTAATATATGATATGTGGACTGTAATAAGCTTAGAACAGTGTCTAGTACACAGTAGACAAATAAATGCTAATTGTGTGTCATTTTGTATGTACATATTTATATTCAGATCCCCCTACTAGATAGTAAGTTCCTTGAGGGTAAGGGCTGTATTCTGAGTGCCTGGAGTATAAGAGAGTATTGGATGATTGAAATGAGATTGTTTCCTCCTCCTTTCTGAGCATTTTGGTGCCAGTATATGTGTCTGCCACGTTTTGGAATTGGGAACTACCATCCTTAGATCCTGATGGTCTGAGTCTCAAACCTTGGTTCTTTGTTTCACTTTGCCTAGCTTCCAAAAGTCCATGTGGTTTTGTCTACCCACCCTTTCCCCCCCTCCATTGTTTAGTGCTTCTAGACTTTTCATGTGTCTTTCATAATTTCCACCAATATTTCTTCTTGGTTATGTTCAGAATTTGGAAACCAAGGATTCTGTATTGGGTAAAAGTAAATATTAACTGCTGAACCACAAAATGGAAGAAGTTGAGAAGAGACTGCATTTTTGGATTTTTCTTTTGCTTGTATAAATAAGCCCAACTCCTAGGGATACTACTGTGTCCCCCACCCCCCACTAGTAGCTTTGGTATGATGTGATGCTATTTCTGATCTTTTTTAGGAAGAGTCTTTTTGCAGAGTTTACCTTTATTGGCTGGAATTTAATCTTGTTGGTGTGTCATTTTGAGTTGAGACAATCACTGTTGGTAACAGTCACTAAACTGCTGGGATTGGGGTGTTGGTTGTAAAAAAAATAATCTTGTCCAGAGTGGCTTAACACATAAGAATAGCAGTTTCATTTTACTATAATATAAGACGGGGAATAATATAATATAATGTAATATAATATAATATTGGGTCATATTAATTTTTGCCCCAAAAGACGCATTAGAGCCGATTGTCCGGCTAGGTCTTATTTTCAGGGAAACAGGATAGGAGGCACATCTCTCTAAAGGGCCCCAGCTTTGAAGTTTACCTGTCACTTCCTTTCATACTCCACTGGGGAGAACTTAAATCACATGGTTTCATCAAACTGCAAGGAACTGGGAAATGTGATCTAGCCATATACCACCCTAAGTAAAGCATTAGAAATAGTGCTTGGTAATTAATGGCTGTGTGTGATGTCAGAGGGATAGTGGATGGGGGGACAGGGGTTGACAGTGTGAGGGATAGAAATGATAAAACGTCTAACTATACTTTGTGCACCTAAAACTAAAAAAAAAAAAAAAAAAAAGAAATAGTGCTTGGCACACAGTATTTGTTGTTGATAGTAGTATATTATTCTTAAATGTGGGCTTCAGTAATCTGATGCAGGGG
Organism: Rhinolophus ferrumequinum; assembly: GCF_004115265.2. Lineage (NCBI taxonomy): Eukaryota > Metazoa > Chordata > Mammalia > Chiroptera > Rhinolophidae > Rhinolophus > Rhinolophus ferrumequinum. The sequence goes on from NC_046292.1 coordinate 16,903,464, forward strand.
ATTCTGTAAATCCTTGAAATTACATAAAATATTCCATGTGAGTCTTTTTTTCTGCACAATCCTAATCCAAGGGTTAAGAACCACTGTTCTAACAAAGTAAATGGTGGCATTCTGATCGTCAAGCATAGTTCGTATAAGCAAGGTATAGCAGAAATGTTCGGGCTAGATGATCATTAAAGTCACTTCCATCTATTATTTGTGACTTAAAGCATTTACTGGCATGAACTAAGTGCCTAGTACTCAGTTAAGTACTATGGACAATATAGAAATTATTAAACATTTCCTATCTTTAAATTTGTAAATTTTATGGGAAAGAAAACAATACAAGATGATGCTTAAAGAGCATCAACAATATGACACATGCTTAAGGAGTCAAAGTGTGGGTCACATTAAGTTGGATGGTGAGTTACGGGGAAAGATGGAAGTAGGCTTGAATTTGATTTTGAAAAAGTGGGTGAAATAAGTGGATTGGGAATAGCCAAGAATGGGAATGTTAGTTGTGACATCATTTATAAACTCCTTATACAAGAAACAATAGATAGATTGATACTTTTGAATGAAGAGGAAACCAGGAATGATTCAAATCCATAGTGCCAGGGAGACAAGTTATTTAAAAGTAAAGCCTGAGACTTTTAAAACCTAACTTAGGTTTTTGCTAATACATATTTTTCCTAGCTTTGTTCTCCCAGCACTTCCCTGTTTTTTGGATTGCTGTCTATTCAACAACTTCCCGGTGGCATTTGGGAGGGTGCAAATGGATCGTACAGATGAGCAAACTCTTAGCTGTTTTGTCAATATAAAGTGTTTCGTTTCAAGGGCAGGTTCAACCTCCTCTTTTTGAAAAACACACGCAAATGACATGAATTTTCTATAGGAAATGATGCTGAGAACTTTGTTCTAAATTGAACAAAAACTAACTCAATATCCAAACAGTGTTACGTTTGATATAATTGGTTTGCCTGTTCATTTGAGGTTTCCAGAGGGGAAAATGCAGGAGATAGAAGTGAATGTAAAAATGTGGAGTTAATGGGAACTCTGTTCTTGCTGTTTTGAGCTGTTCCTCAAGATCTAACAGTGCTATTCTTGGCAAAGGCCAAGGTGATAATTTTGGTTAAACGTAAAAATCTGAGAGAAAAGGACCCAAAATGACGAAGAAACAGACTTCTGAGCCAAGAGGACTGAACACATGAGAGGCCTAACACAGTATGAATAAGAGTAGAAAAGAGGCAATGTGGAGGACATGCCTGTCACTAAAAGTCAGGTTTGGTTTGGAAGGATGTTTACAGCGATGCTTAGAATCCAGTTAAAGGATGATGAGCAGGGCTTTCCCATTTCCTGTTTCATTAGCGTTGTGGAGCCTCAGTGTTCTGGTGTCTCCAGAATAGGAAATTAGTGAGTCCATAAAAGGGAAATGTGTTAGGCAGGATGGGAAGTGTGATTAAGACAAGAATTAAGATTTCAGTCAAGTAAGGGAGTAAGTTAGGATGGGTTTGCCCACTTTAGAGGCTGTTGCAGAGAATGGAAAGGGTGTTTCTGAAGGAAAATAACATTTAGGTCATGATTACAAACCATCCCAAATATGATTTAACAGAAATCTAAATTTAATTCCGGGCATCAGTTTGTGAATTCTCTTGGAACTTTTAATCCTGTTGTCTTTGAGACTTGGCTTTTATCCTTCGGTGGTCAATACCAAGTATTGGTACAAGGAATATTAATCAGCCTTATTTGGTTTCTATTATTTTCCTTTATTTAAAATGTAAAACCAGGAGACTGTATTAATCTAAATTTATGAAAATAACAACTTAATGTAGATAAGTGAGACTATATTTGACAGTTACGCCAAAGATGGACTTAGGAGTATCTTAAATTTTAATGTTAATATTTTGAAGAAGTAACAATATGAGAACCAGGGTCAGGTTCATCATGTATATATTTTGTTTCATAGTTTTTTGTTTTTGTTTTTTTGCTTTTCTTGAAGCTGAATACAGTGTGATTGTAAGCAAGGAGTAGAAGAGGTTTTCTTCCTTTTTTCTGTAATAAAATTATTACTTCCAACTTTACATGTGAAATAATTCATTCCTATTTGAAAAGGATTTAGTTTTCATTATAATAGAGTTGTGAAAATGTCAATCATCTGTAATTTAAGTATTGAAAATTTCTACCATGCAGCATAACTACATATTGGTATGTGTAAGAGAATAAAACAGGAGTCTGAGCAAACATTCGAGAATACAATATCAAATAATTAGGTGAAAGCTAAGCTAATTAAGAACTTCTAAGGATATGTAAGTTCTATGAATGTTTTCCTCTTTTATCAACCTGTTACGTTATTTTGGATGTGGAAACCAGGAGGCAGATTACTAGGGTGAAAGTTCATTGCAAACTAAAGACAACCAAATTAGTCTGTTGTGCTACTTAGGTAAATGGATAGACTAATCAAGAGAAAAAGAAGGTGGTTAGACTTAACTGAAATTTTGGCCTTGAATGTACATGTGTCCAAGACTCAATTGAAAAAATTTCAAAGACATAGACTTTTGAAGAGGTGAAATTTTATATTACTTGATGTTCTAGGTTATAGCATATTTTAGTTAACCCAGGAATCTAAAATTTGGTTTAAAAAATGTTTTGGGCTTGTTTATTCTTCATTAAATCATGTCACAACTGTTGGCTAGCCATCAATAACAGACTTCATTTACATTTTGTAATTGTCAGCAGGACCCTTGATTGCAAATATACTTTAAAAAAAAATGACTTAGCAACAGAAGTAGCTAACCTTAGTCTGTTTTAGTTTAAATATTGGTCCTAAATTTGAAAAGTAATTTCATTTTCTTTCTGCTTCCTAGTATATTCATTTGTATATGTTATGCTCTTTTAAAAATGTTTTTTCAATTATAAAAGCTATACATGTTTACTGTAGACAACTTAAAAAACAGAAAAGTAAAAATAAAATAAAAATCACATATAACCCTTCCTTCTAAATAGCTGCTGTTACTATTTTGTTATATGTCCTCTTTTCTTTTATAAACTTGCATGACTTATTGATGGGAGTTTATGTGTAATAGTTCTTTATGAGAGCAGAATACTTAGATGAATGAAAAATGAAGCCCAATCTAATATGTAACATGTATTAAGTGAATTGGTTTAAAGAAAATTTATTTAGTTTTTCAAAGAAACTCGTATCTGGATATATCTTCCTAAACGGCACTAAAAGAGCATTTACCCTGTTTGATCTTTGCTGGAAGAAAGCAAGCTTTTATGTTGTGAAATATGCCAACACCTGAAATTGCTCAGAGCATAGATATTGATTAAATGGTTTGAAGGTACACCCTCCCTTTGTGCTCAGAAAAATCTGTTCTGAAAATCCAAATTATTTTTTGGTGTTAATTTCCCCCTGGAATATCTATGTAGTAGGTAAAATATGCCCATTTTATAGTTGGAGGATAGAAGATACAATCTTTGCCTGGAACACTTGAATGCAGTATAGGGATCATAATAGAAGCAAACTTTAATTGAATACTTCCTGTGCCCTGAGTGCTGGAGAGAGAAAGAAATAAGAACAGGTCCCTTGTCTTCAAGGAGCTCAAAATAGCCTAATGGACAGTCAGAGGTTGAGTAGATGAGCCATGGTGTATGATGGCTTTTATACAGTGACTTTTTGTCTCGTGTACTTTTAAAAATCCAGTTAAATTAAGACCTTAAGAAATGATTTATGGGGCAATCTAAATGAAATAATTGACTTAGAAATGAGTGAAATGTTTACATTGTATGCTAACAGATGAGGGGTAGTTTGTATTACTGCATTTACTACTAAGTGTTTAAAGAAACTTTTATCTTTTCCCTCGATAATTAGTTGTGCTTTATTCTATAATTTTAATTTATCTACAGTAAAACTGATGCTTCTTGTCTCAAATTTTAAGTGGATCCTCCTTTCTCTACTTGTTTATTGAATTTTCAAGATACGAACTCCTTGATCTGGCATTCAGATTATGATCCAAGTTTGTGTTTCCAGTCTTCTTTTTTTTTTTTAAATTAAAGTTTTTTGGGGTAACAATTGTTAGTAAAGTTACATAGATTTCAGGTGTACAGTTCTGTATTACATCATCTATATATCGCATTGTGTGTTCACCACCCAGAGTCAGTTCTCCTTCCATCACCATATATTGGATCCCCCTTACCCTCATCTCCCACCCCCCCATCTCCCTTACCCTCTGGTAACCACTAAACTATTGTCTGTGTCTATGAGTTTTTGTTTCTTCATTTGTTTGTCTTGTTCTTTTGTTGTTTTCAGTTTTATATACCACATATCAGTAAAATCATGTGGTTCTTGACTTTTTCTATCTGAACTTATTTCGCTCAGCATAATAATCTCAAGATCCATCCATGTTGTTGCAAATAGTGTTTCCAGTCCTATCCCCTACTGCAGCTGCAAATTTACCTCAGATCCTAGCTAGATTGGTCCTGAACATGCCATGTACTTCTCTGAATTCATGGAAGATTTTTGCTGGTATTTCCTTCTTTTGACATATTTTTGGCTTCTTTAACCTTTCCCCCTACCTCCAATTTCTGCCTGCCAGAATAATATTTGTTCTTCTTTCATGCAATCATTTAACAGACCTTGAGGCACTGGTTTAGTGGCTTGGATATGTCAGTGAACATTATGGCATTCATCTTCAGTTGGGGGAGGCAAACAGTAAGTGTATTCCTACTCCTGATAAGTGCTATGGAGAAAAATGAAGTAAGGTAAGGAGTGGAGAGAATGGTAGGGGTGGCATTCTCTGTTTAACAGGGCATTCCAGTAGCTTTATAGAGAACAGCATATAGGAAGTCAATGGCAGAAGCAGGGAGACTAAGGTTATTTAGTAATTCAGGCAAGAGATGATGGTGGCTTGGACTAAGGTGAGAAGTGGTCTGATTCTGGATATATTTCTGAGGTGGAGATAACAGAATTTCCTGAGGGGTTGACGTGGAATGTGAGAGAAAGGAATCAAAGGTGATTCTGAGATTTTTGTTCTAAACAACTAGAATGGTGGAATTGTCATTAACTGAGATGGGAAGGCGGGGAAGAACCAGTTTTGATGGGGATGAGATCAGAAGTTGTATTTTTACCATGTTAAATTTGAATGTGTTAATAATACCTCCTGGAACCTATTGTTCAGCGGGAGAGGCTTATGTTAAAGAAATACACAAAGACAATATATAATTATATTAAGGACAAGAACAGGGCGTCTTGAGAAAGAATGACAGGAAACTCAATTTAGATGGAAGCTCTGGGGGCTTCTCTGAGAAATGGCATGTAGGATGACTTGTAATTACTAGCATGAGGAGGTAGAGCATTCCAGGATGGAGTAATCAGCACATATAAAGGCTGGACATAAATTCAAATTGAGAGTGTGACTGGAAGAGAGAGAACAAAAATGAAGTGTAGAGTGAGGAATAGATGGGCTACAAGGAGGACATACAAAGAGGTCCTTGTATGTCATGTGAATTTTACCCTTAGTACGAAGAGTGGTTCTCAACAGGGTTTAAACAAGTTAGTGTCTGGTTCGGTTTGCATTTTAAGGTGAGTAGTCTGGCCGCTCTGGAAAATGAATTGGAGAGAGGTAAGAGTGGAAGCAAGGAAAACTAAGTGGAGGCCATTGCAATTAAGAAAGATGATGGTGGCTTGGATTAGGGTGATGATGGAGAGAAGAGAATGGATTTGAGATAAATTTTGGAGGTGGAGTCCCTAGGAAGATATTGAAGAAGGAGTTGTGTAAGAGAGGTGTGAGAAATGACTTGGGTTTCCAGTTAGAATCGTTGGTTGATAAAGGTGCCTTTTATTAATGTGGAGGGGGAGCAGACAATGTTCAGTTTTTGATGATTGTCATGTCAAGTGGAGATGCTTATTAGAAAATAGATACACAGATCCGATGCTCAGAAAGAGGTCTAGGTGGGGTAGAGAAATTTGGGACTTGATCGATCGATCTTGGTACTTAAAGTGTGTGAGATCATAAGGTGGATGAGCGAAGAGGAGGGAAGAGGCCCAGGAGCAAATTCTGAGGAACTTTCAACAGTTAGGGGTTGAGTAATGAAAGCGAAGCTGGAAAGGAGAACAGGGAGTAATTAATAGAGCAGTAGTGGGAAGAGGAAAACCACAAGAATGAGGGACCAACGAAGCCCGGAGAAGGTTTGAAGAAGAAGAGTGATCGCTTGTGTAAAGTAAGATGAGTATCTATTTGATTTCTCAGCCTGGAAGACAGTGGTAACCTCACTAGTAACAGCTTTGGTGGAGTGGTGTTGGGGAAGCCATAAAAGAGGGGGTGGAAGAGTGACTAGGAAGTCAGAGTAGAGTCACCGTTTAAAGCCAACTCTAACAGGAAACGTGGCTACTTAGAAGAGACAGGCTGGTAGCTGGAAGGGGATACATGTCAAGGGAAGGCATTTTTAAAAAACGTATGAGGCGTAAGAGCTATAATGTTGGAAGGAACACTACACCATCATGTTAGAGGGGAAGTTACTTCCCACAAGTCACCATAATTCACCGACTGGAGGCCTTTTCACTCCTAACAAGGTCTGGTTTGTGTGTATTTAGACTTGATGCTTATTCCCACTGACTTACTTTTTTGTTGTTTTTCCCAAATGCAGGAGGTAAAGAAATAGAAGAGTATTTCATACTTCATTGAAATACTATAAACATTTATGGGCGCTCGGTATGTGCCAGGCACTGTGTTAAACTAAACTGCATTACTTGTATTAACTCATTTGATTGTTGTTTAATAAAATGTTTGCTGAAGGAGTATACAGAAGCTTTTTTTTTTCTTGTACAGGGTTGATTCCAGAGGAGGCTGGTGGGAAAGAAGCATAAAATATATACTTGGGAAAAACAAGTGCTTATTAAATTCACAGCAATATTCATACAAGAAGCTAGAGAAATAGGCTGAGAGTGTGATGCATATCACTGGGCTCAGTTCATATCTGCTGTTTTGATTTAGTGCCTGAAAATGACTCTTATTTGAGGTTAAAATGAATCAATTTACTTTTTTTCCCTTGCAAAATAAAAAAGATTGAAGGGAGAGTCCACGACTCTGTTCTGGCGCTGAGTATGTGTCTTGACAGCCAGTGGGCTGAAGAGTTGCAGCCCTTGTCCTGATGACTCAGCAAGGACCCCTGTACTAGATTGTAGTGTTGCCTGGGTATTGCTTGTAAAGGTTCTTTCTGTCCTTTGTAATATCTGAGATCCAAGATTCCACACTCAGAGCAGGGGAGGATTGTTGACTTGAAGTATCATTTGTATTCCCTATATAAGGCACTGAATAGTCTATTTCAGAGTTGAAGAGAGTTAGAATTAATATTCCAAACAGGCAATTAAGCTGTCATTCGGAAGAGTGGATCTTAGTGTTATGTTATTGCCATAGTGTAGTGGTTCTGAAAGAGCGTGCATGGTCTCTGGAGCCATGTAAACAGTGTTTCAATCCTGGTTCTGCCTTTCTCTAGCTATCTTAGTGTCTCCACTGGGGTAATACTATCTCCCTCTTGGGCTTTTGTAAAGATTAAAGGAGTTAATAAAAGAAAAGCACTTAATGTTTGACACATAGTAAGCATTTTCTTACTGTTCCATGAGCCTTTTGGGATGTTGCATTAAGACTATTGGCCCATGGTTAGTTTATATTCAATATACTGTGTTTCCCTGAAAATAAGACCTCGCCAGACAATCATCTCTAATGCGTTCTTTGGAGCAAAAATTAATATAAGACCCGGTTTTATATTATATAAGACCCTGTATATTATATTATATTATACCGGGTCTTATAGTAAAATAAGACCGGGTCTTATGTTAATTTTTGCTCCAAAAGATGCATTAGAGCTGATTGTCCAGCTAGGTCTTATTTTCGGGGAAACACGGTATGTGGTTTCAATCTCCAGGATGTTACGGAGAGAAATGTCAGCCAGGCTGCCACTGCAGATAGATGGGGAACTTTCCATTCTTTATCAGAAGAGCAGGTTTAGTGCAAAAAAGTCCAAGATTAGACTTGAATTTATTCCTGAATTAACTTCAATGAACCATGGTCCAGTTAAGACACTAGGTGACTAAAGGACAGTCAGATTGGACTCTGCCATCTTAGGCCATCTGCCTTAGCAGCTCTTTCTGGACTTGTAGTTAAAGCTGAGAGTCCATTATTAAGAATGTTTTTCTTTCCCCCTCTCCTCGTCTTTTGTGACAGCACAAAAGAAGTAAAGAATAATCTATGACATATCTAGTGGGTCTGCAGAAGTTCTTTTGAATTATGGATTTTGGCATATATATATTTCACTTAGCTCCCTCTGCTACTGCATTTCACTATTCCTTGATTTTTGTGGTCTTCCCTATAAAGTTGAACTGATCATATATTAACTGGCATTTATCTAATGTTCTCTTTAGGGGAAATGCAGAGGAAACGCAGCAGAGAGTAGGTTATTTCTATTTAATTTGTAACAAGAAATTGAATTAGCGTAATTATACAGGTTTTATGCTTAGTAATTAAGGGGTAAGGGCAGAAAGAGTTGAAGTCTCCTAATTCGTAATTTATTTGTAGACCCCAAGATTTTTTTCAAATTTTTTAATTTTAATTTTTATCTTATCCCACAATGAGATGATGATAAAACTAGAAATGTAGCATGGCTGTAATTGATAGGTGATACAAGAATCATAAAGTATTTTAAAATCCTTCGTTTTATAATGTTATAAACTTTTTGAAACTACTTAATTCTCCTGTAAGATAGAGTACACTGATACATAAAAGTGAACAGCAAGTTTTTGTTTTTCTGTTTAATGTCAGAATTAATAGTCATAAGATAATAGGTAGCATTGAGTGCTCACTATGGTTGGGCACAGTGTGCCACACCCTTTACATATGTTAGCCAAGTTAATCCTCACATAAACTCTGAAATAGGTGCTGTCGATGCTATTTTCCACATGAGGCTTAGTTAGAGAGGTCATTGCTTGTGTGTGGTCGCAGGCTAGTAAGCAGCAGTACTGGGATTTGTACCAAGGTCTTTATGATCCATAACCTAACTCTTAACAACACAGTTTGTTGTATATATTTAGATTCTCTATTTGAAACTTGAATTTTTATCTATCAGAGTTTTATTTTCACTATTTGCTGTGTTCAGTCACCCTGAAAAATAAAAAAATTATGAGAATGTTTAAGGATATTTCTAAAACATACTGACAACCAGTGAGTCTACTAGATGATTCGTTAAATGTATTTGGTTGCTTTCAGTTCTCTTGGTTAAATTTGAAAGGAAACTGTAAAATTTCCATTACCTCACCTCCGTGCATTTTGGAGCCTGGTTAATTAATATTTTGTAAAGTACTTTAAAGAGTTTATTTATAAACTTGTTAAGGTACTTGATTCGAACATCACGTGTTTGATTTTAGGATTATTTTCCAATTTAGAAGTGTCAAAGCTGTCCAAGCTTAACACAAATAACATGCTAAATTGTTAATACCATGTTTCCTCGAAAATAAGACCTAGCCAGACAATCAGCTCTGATGCATTTTGGAGCAAAAATTAGTATAAGACCCGGTCTTATAGTAGAATAAGACCGGGTCTTATACTAATTTTTGTTCCAAAAGACGCGTTAGAGCTGATTTGTCCGGCTAGGTCTTATTTTCGGGGAAACACGGTATTTTTCTTTTCCTTTTTTTTTTATTTTTTAAACCTCTCCCTTCAGAGGAGCCTACAGTAATCTTTGCATTGTTGATAGAAAAAAAACAAGGAAGTTTCTTTTTGTGGAGAGAGGAAATGGCTGTTAGTTCGGGACTTTATCCATATTAGGTATAAACTAAATATAGCCGGGTAATCCAGGACTGAAGTCACATCTATAAAGTTTCTTAAGCAGAGCTAATGAGATCAGCCAGTGCTTTGGGATCTGGGTTTTTTTGTTTCTTTTCCTTTTTTTTTTTTTTTTTACTTTTGGCTCACTTAAACAGTTACCAAACTGTTTAGTCTTATGGTCTGCTTTCCTTTGTCCCTCAAAAAAAACCAAACCATTTACAAGGAATCTTTAAAACAAACACATAAGTAAAAAAATCCTGCTTTGTTTATAAAGAATAGTTGCTTATGCCTCTTTTTGCAAGAGGTTGTGAATATGTTTATTTCTTCCCTTTTTTAAAAAAATTTTGTATTAGGGAACAGTGTGTTTCTCCAGGGCCCATCAGCTCCATGTCGTTGTCCTTCAGTCTAGTTGTGGAGGGCGCAGCTCAGCTTCAAGTCCAGTCGCAATTTTCAGTCTTTAGTTGCAGGTGGCGCAGTCCACCATCCTATGCAGGAATTGAACTGGCAACCCTGTTGAGAGCCCGCGCTCTGACCAACTGAGCCATCAGGCTGCCCCATGTTTATTTCTTTAGTTTCTTGACCCAACTGTCATTTTCTTATTACCAATTTTTAGTTTTATCCCTAAGTCTTTTTCACACATATTTTTACTGTGAGGTTAGACTCTTACTGTCTTTTGTAAGACGCATATGTTTTAGTATTTTCTTGGTTTATTCAGTTTTTAACCATTAAGTTAGATCTCAGTGTGGCCAAGTAAGTGGTTATAGGATTCTTGGGATTGGTTGGTTATAGATATTGTAGAACAAAATGAAGGAATAAATCTCCTGTTAATGACCAAAGCACAACTTATTCTCAAATAAGGACTTTTATTTTTTTAATTTTTCATAATCTTTTTTTTTTTAACTTTTTATTTATTTTAAGTGTTTTTTTCCTGGACCCATCAGCTCCAAGTCAAGTAGTTGTTTCAATCTAGTTGTGGAGGGCACAGCTCACAGTAGCCCATGTGGGGATCGAACCGGCAACCTTATTGTTTAAGAGCACCGCACTCTAACCAACAGAGCTAACCAGCCACCTCTCAAATAAGGACTTTTAAAAGCTAACATATCATTTCAGGTTTTTAATTCATGAAATCAAATGCCCTCCTGAGTTTAGGTAACTTTAGAATCCTTCCCTGACCTTGTTGCACCCTCAGCAGAGCTAATCTTTTGTACTGTCTGGAGCACTTTATGCATTTGCATGTTCTGCCACTCATCTGAATCATTTTTCATCATATCTTTGTTCCAGGCTAGGACGTGAATTCCAGGCTAGGATGTGAATTCCAGGAAATCAGGGATCGGGCACTATTTTCTTCATCTTTTATATCTCAATCTTGTTAATATGGGAGATAACTCATTCAGTAAATAATCTCTTAACGTTTGTTTTTGGGCAAATTGGTATGTGTAATCTGGTGATGGAAGCATGTAAAGAGAGTATTGTCTGTTTCTGGGGCTGTGGTCTATATTACCTCATTGTAAAATACCAGAGATAAAAATAGTATTCAGTTATTGATCTTGAGACGTGTACTTTGGGTTTTTTGACTAGCTGCTCACTAGATAGCCACTGATCTAAATTTAACAGATTGGTGTAGAGGTCTAGAATCTTCAGATGGAAAACCAGGTTCTAGTTCTCTTCATCTGTAAAGTGGGTGTGTTTCTTAGAAGTGATGTCCAGTCTCGTCCAGGTTTATTTTATATACCAAAGTGGCCTTAGTCTTGGGTGTTTAGGCCCAGACAGAAAGTTAAGAGGTTTCAAAGTCAGATCCAGATAATTAAATTTAATAATTAGAAACAGTTTATTAGAAAATAAATACAAATGGAGCTAATAAAAATTCTCTGATAATGGGGGCAATTTGTCAGAGAAATGAAAAATATTTCAAGAGTGAATTCATTCACTAGAAAGAATACAGTGCAGTTTCCAAATGAACTACCTGAAAGATAAAGGGAAGATTTTGTTTGTGGTGTCTAAAATCAAACCAATACAGAACTATTCTAAGTTAGAATTTGCCTTTATCATATTTAAGGCACCTATGCATTGAAATCGTAAGTAAAAATTTCAATAATAAACAAGCTGTCTTGTACTGTTCAGATATTTGAAATTTATTTTAGGCCAGCCAAGAAGCTAGACAAGAATTCTGAATGTTAACTTTTTACAGCTCTGCAATACGTTGTAGAGTACATAATTTTAAAAGAAACTTATTTTGCAATATATTTTAATGAAAATTTTAAACATGGATAATTCAAAGTGAAGTACCAGAGGAAGATTCTTTCATGTTTATTGAGTGCAAATATTTTATATTAAAATATTCTATAGCATTTTTACGACTGCAGTTTTTCATTGTTTATTGTTATCATTATTAATCCACTGTTCGTAGTCATTTAGAGGTCCAAAATTTAGCAGCTACCTAACTTGTGGGTAAGAGCTATTTCTCTTTAGTAATTCCACCAAGAATTCAATAGTAGTTGAAAATCCAATTTCTCCCTTAGTAAAAAATCTAAATTCTCCAGAAAGTTTTCTTTTAAGAGATTACACTTTAGGTAAACAAAAGGAAAATAAAGAATTCAGAGGATAAATGAGATATGTGAGGAACTTTGAGAACAGAGTTACGTGATATGGTTATGCACAGAAAATTGGCTGTGAAGATACACATCACAGTATTGTGTAGTCGCTGCCATAACACAGAGGGGGAAGAGGAGTAACTTTTGAACTTAATTGTTTTCTTTCACTCCCAGGATTCTTTGAGTCTAGTTTATACTACTGCATGTATATTTTAAAACTACCCTTAGGGAAAGTGGACTTCTGGATTTTGACTTGCATAAGAATTTCAACCCCTCCCCGAATGTATTTGGCTTCAGCTGATAAACAAGGGAAGACTCTGGCAGTTAGTGAATTTATCTTTGGTTAGAAGATGTTGAAAGAATGAGGCTTAGACAGTGAAAACATTTGAGGTAACATTTTTTGTATGTAACTAAAGTGAGAATAACTAATTGGAAAGGACACATGTTTATTTTTTTTAGTAATATAATCATGCCTTAATATGTAAACACATCCTAGTTTTCTATATTCCTGAAATTAACTCTTTTAAATGTCAAACATTTAAATTCTACAGAGTTTTATATAAAAATGTCTTGATTTCGATTCCATTCTTTAAAGATATTTTTGCTGGATATAAGATTTTGGGGTGGTTTTTGTTGTTTTTGTTGTTTTGTTTCAGTACTTTAAAAATGTTCCATTTTTCTGGCCTCCATTATTTCTAATGAGAATTCAACTGTCATTCAAGTCATTATTCCTTTATGTAGTATGTTGTTTTTTCCAAGCTACTTTAAAATTTTTATTTTTCTTTGCTTTTTATTATAGCATTTTAATTATGATATACCTAGGTGTGACTTTTATAGTACTCCATGGAACTTCTTGAATCTGTAAATTCTTTTTTATTTGGGAAAAGTTTGACCATTATTTCTTTAAAAAATTTGTTTTTGCCTCATTGTCTCCTCTCCTGAGATTGTAGTTAAAAAATAGACCTTTTGATATTTTCCAATTATCTTTGGGGCTCTGTTGAATTTTTTCTATTCTTCAGATTGAGTAATTTCTTGAATCTGTCTTCACATTCATAGACCCCTTTGTCTCTCTTTTCTTAAGACCCTCTAGTGAATTTCAGAAGTTTGAGGTAGTGTTCTCTTTTAGTTCTAGAACTCACATTTTGTTCTTTTGTGGTCTCTTTCTCTCTACTAAGATTTCATATATTCCTTTATCATGAGCATATTTTCCTTTATGTCATTGAGCATAGTTATAACTACCTTAAAAACTCTTGTCGGCAAGTTGCAGCATCTGGGTCAGTTTAGGGTGTGTCTGATTATTTTTTCTCTTGAGAATGGGTCATATTTTCCTGTTTCTTCCTATGGGGAATAATTTTGGATTGTATTTTGCGTATTGCGAATGACAAGTTGTAAAAACTTTGGATTTTGTTATGTTCCTCTGAAGAGTGTTGATTTTGTTTCTTTTTTAAAGCAGGTAGTTAACTTAGCTGAACTCAAACTGCAGAACTGTCTCCCTTGATGTGAGTGGCAGCTTAAATTTCAGTTCAGTTCTTTTAGCTGGCCTACTTGGAGTCCACCCTGTGCATGTGTGTGTCAGGGGTCAGCCAGAGTTGGACAGTTTTATGCAGATCTTAGGGCTCCCCCACTCTGGCTCTCTTTCTTATGGTGGTGTGCCTTATTTTCCAGCAGTGATGATGGTTCTGCACTCTGTCTTTTGGTTCTTCAAGCCAGTAGGACTGTGAATTTTCCCTGGAGTTTTAGCTACCCTGCACGGCACAAGGTTAAAAGATAAAAATTGAGGAAACTTGTTCAGTGTATTTCTCTTCTTCCAAGTGTCCACTCCCCTCTAACATCTGTCTCTTTTGTTCACTCTCCAGTGCCATCAAATGGTTGTTTTTGTCTAGAAATTATCGTTGTTATGTGGGCAGAGGGGATCTATTGGGTCATACTAGAAACCTCAAATTGATTTTTAAAACTTAGCTGTATAATTTCAAAATAGTTTTAGATTTATAGAAAAATTGCAAAAATAGTACAGAGAGCTCTCAAATTAATTTTAAAAGAAAATATTTCCAAAACATTAATGCTTCTCTGACTTCTTATGATGCTGAATTTAACTGCCGATTAATGTCCGTTTTCTGAATTCAGATTCAGTAATGCAGCAGTGGCCTTGGGAACTATTGAGCTGTATAAGATGATTTTTGCCTTTCTGCTAAATGGCCTCAGCTGTTATGTTTTTTGAACCTGGATCTCTTGTGTGTGTATGCATACATGGGTGCGTGTGTGTGTGTGTGTGTGTGTGTGTGTGTGTGTGTGTGTGTATGTTTTCTATTTCTCCCTTTGCCAACTTAGCTCTATCAATGCAGTCCATTTTCTTTACTTTTCTGTTGTAATCTGTTGTGGTTTGCTAAGCCAGATAAACAGACTTGTAAAAATTTGTTTGAAATAAGAGTAAATAATTTCTGAGAGCTTGAAAGCTGACTTGATGAGTTAGGTATGTGACCTTTATTTAGTACCTGGTCTTGGTGATATTGATGTTGGTTATTCACATGCTTTTTCTCTAGACATATGCTATTCAGTATGATAGCCACTAGCCATATGTGGCTGTTGAGTGATTGAAATGTGTCCTGTTTGAATTGAGATGTAAGTATAGAATATACACCAGATTGCAAAGATTTATACAAAGAAAAGAATGTAACAACTTTTTTGTTGATTACATGTTGAAATGATATTTTAGATATATTGAATAAAATATTATTTAAGTTAATTTCACCTGTTTCTCTTTACATTTTTAAAAATAAGTTCACTAGAAATTTAAAATAACATTTTTGGATCACATTATAATGGCTGTAGTTCAGATAATTTATCTTACTTGATAGGTAATGTGCATATGAGTGAGATGGTGGTTGTACCATACGAATCGTTAGACCAAATAGGTGATATTGCAGCATTTCTTTCTGACCTTGGTAAAAGTGGTTAGGACCATGGACCTCAGAGTTCAGATTTCACTTCTGCTGCTCCTCAGTTGGATGACCTATGGCAAGTTAGTTTCTCTAAGTCTCACTTTCCTCATCTGAAATTTGAGGAAAACAATAACCTTCATATTGTTATTGTAAGGCTTAATATATATAAATCACTTTCATATAGCATATATCGAGTGAGAAATAAACTGCTAAATTAAACAGTAGCTATTAACTTGTTTCTGGGCAATTTTGGTGACATTTCCATTTATTGTAGTTGATTCTTCTTATAGGGCATAGAATCAAGGTTGATCCAGACAGGAAAAAAGTTATACCTTTGGCCATCTTTTTTTTTTTTTAATTTCTTGTCAGTCAGTATTTTTAATTAAATGGCTTATAATTAGTTCTGAAGATATAATAAGCTACCTCCTATTTTAGGCTTCTGATGAGTTGAATGTAAACATTCCAGCAGAACTTGTTTTCGTTATGGTTCTGTTGTGCTTAGATGGAAAGTCTGGTCATTGTATATATGACACTTTGTTTTAACAAACGATTCTGGCTGAGACATTTCAGATTTGATTTTAGTACAGATGAGAGCCTTTGTTTTCATTTTCAGCAAATGCTTCGAATATGTAGCAGAACAAAAGTACTCAGAATTTTTCCCACCTGTCATTATTTGGTTAGTAGTTTTTGAGTGACTAGTTTGCATTTAGCATTTTTTCAAGCAGTATGAAGGATTCAAAAGTAGTTCTGTCATATTTAAGCAGTTTAATATTTTGGCAGTGATTGGGGACAGGAATAAGATTATCATGTGTAAACATTTGGAACACTTTCTTTAAAAATTTTCTTAAATCTACGAAGAAGAAAAACAAAATAGTACAGAGGTGGATGCAGTTAATAACCCTGTCCCTTCCTCTCCCTAAGTCTGTCCTGAGGTGTAAACAGCGTTAATTTTGGTTTGTAGCCTTCCACACCTGAGAAATATTTTCAAGCCAAGTCTACAGCTCTTTGGTTGTTATCTCTTGAAAGGATTTCCCTTTCTATTCTCCAACCAAGTATAGGCACACTTACCCTCATCTTAAGGCTTTTCTCTACCCAGTTGCTCAAACCAGAAATCTAAGAGTTAGTTGATTTCTTTCTTTCCCTCACTTTCCACATCCAAACCATCCACAAATCTTTAGGACTGTACCTTCCCGATTCAGTGTAATCCGTGCATTTATTTCCATCTCCATTGCCTCTACCTGATGTCCAAGTCATACCCATCGGAACCACTGCAGTAGGTCTCCAACATCCGTTCTTCATAAGCGCCATGCCCTCGCCCTGTTTTCCATATAGTAACAAAGTGTTATTTAGTGTCTTAAAATGGAAAGTCGATTTTACCCTCATATGCCCCCACCCACCAGAACCCTTCAGTGGTATCCCATTACCCTATTCTCGCCACCCCCCCCAGCCGCCGCCGCAAGATCTGTGAAGTCAGGAATATGTTCTCTACTTGGCACATACTTTCTTGCTGAGCACTTACCACATGCTGGGCAATATTTTAAGAGATTTTCATATATTAACTCAATCTCGTGATAACTATGATGTAGATTATTCCCCATTTTACATGTAAGGAAACGGAGTCCCCCGATTGGTTAAGTAACATGCTCAACATATCACACAGGTGGTTAAGTAGAAGAACCCATATATCAAAGCAGGCGCTCAGCTTCCAGAGTCCTCGCTCTTAGCCATCGTATTAAATGATTTCTTTCTACACAGGTAGGTACTTGGTAAACATTTATTAAATGAATGAATAAATCGTTCCCTCTGTAAGCACAAAATTCAAACTCCTTAATTTGATCTAGAAAGTCTTTTGTGATCTGGCCCCTGCCAATACCACTTTTCTCTCCTACAGCAGTCTCGTCACACTGGCTGTTTGCATGGCTGCCTCTTTCTCCTTCTTTAGGTCTAAGACATTTTTTATGACCATCTTATCTAAAGCAGGTGCTCTTTATCTTTCTTAGTACTTTGTTTCCCTTTAGGCACTTATTGCAGTTAACAGTTTTTAACTAGATATATTTATTATCTATTTCTTCCCCAAAAATCTTTTCACGAGGTCAGGTCTACCTGTCTCATCCACAGTTGTTTCCCCAGTGCCAGCACCTAATGCTTGGGAGATAGTAGGTCCTCAGTAAATATGTGCTGCATGTTGAATAGATATCTGTGGGTCCTACGCAAGGAACTGTTCTGTAAGGTGTTCTGTGAATGAGGAGAGAGCCCATAGCTTAAACTTCAGTGGCTAATGCTGCTCAGATCACTGAAATCCTAGAGCAAAGTCTTAATGGCAGCCTATGGAAAATGGCTGTTATATCTCCTTTAACTTCTTTTTCTTTTTTTGTTTTTTAACTTTTATTTATTTTAAGTGTGTTTTTCCAGGACCCATCAGCTGCAAGTCAAGTAGTTATTTCAATCTAGTTGTGGAGGGCGCAGCTCACAGTGGCCCATGCGGGGATTGAACTGGCAACCTTGTTAAGAGCTTCGTGCTCTAACCAAGTGAGCTAACCAGCCGTCCCTACCTTTAACTTATCTTGAGGTTTTCTTTTTTCATTTCTTACCACACTTAAGTATGTCCTTCTTTCTGCTAGTCTTAATTGAAGATAAATGGTGATGTTGGTTTGGATGCTTATGATTGTGATGAATAGAAAACTCCACCTCAAAGTGTCTTTAACCACTAAGGAAATATATCTAGTGAAGGAAGTCTAGGAGGAGGATTATTCCATGTATAGTATGTCAGGGTCTGGCTCCCTTTTTTGTGATTCTCTCGGCTCTGTCATCTTTTGGTGTTAGTTGCAGCCGCAGGCTACTATCGAGTTGGCCACAGCAGCCATAGCTTTCCCATCTGAGGGTTTCCTTTTCTGGTGTCTTTGTCTTAAGAACAAGAAACTTTTCTCAGGAGACTGTCTTGTCAATGAACTGGATCCCCTGATTAAAGCTAAGTCACTGGTGAGAGAAATGGAACTATCATGACTGGCTTAGAATTAATCAGGATTTACCCCTAAAATTGGGGATTGGGTAATCATCTCCTGTGTCTCTTGGGGGAGGGAGGAATGGATGCCTGACCAAAAATAGGAGTCATGTCAGAAAAAAAAAAAAAAAAAAGTGGGAGAATGGATGTTGGGCAGGCAATTATTAGAATTTGCTGTAGTGGCTTCTGTGGTTTGTTAGTTCTGTCCCAAGGTGATTTGGAGACCTCATTTAAATTTTTGAGAAAAATTATTAGGAAGATTTGACTTAAATAAGTTTATTTCTATACTGATAACCTGGAGCACATTCTTTGTAATTCAAAAGCTTTCATTGTTAGCAATTAATAGAAAGCTAATAGTAAAGCAACTGCAGCAGAAATCGTCCTATGGAAAGATTAAAAAAAACTGTGACATCTCATTGAGTTTAAAGTCTAGCACAGGAGATAGTATGAATAGTCAAGTAATAATACACACTAACAATTAGAAAAATCACAAGGCAAGTCGTGATTAGTTAAATAAGTGGCATAAGCTTACTATTTCCTGGGAGTTTGTAAGGGATGCAGAATCTTGGGCCTCACCCCAAACTACTGAATCAATCAGCATTCTAACAAGATCCTCTGATAATTTTTGTTGATATCAGAATTTGAGAAGCTGGAATAGAAGTTGAGAGGACAGGTAGTTGCTTTGGGCTAGAGTGATCTAGAAAGATTTCTCGGAGGTAAGGCTTTCTTGAACTTGACCTAAAGGATAGGTATGACAATGGGCATTTCAGGTGGAGGATAATGTGATTTTAGTCACATAAGTATCCGGATTTATGTGGCCTTACTGTACAGAATGAATGGAGAGGGGATAACGGGTCCTAAGGAACATTGGTGAAGAAGTCATCCTAGGAAAGGAGGGGATGGAACTTTTGCAAGACCTCATTTGTAAAGACTATTGTACATGTTTACAGGCTTTTAAAAAATATTAAACTATTCGCTACATTAGGTAATTTCATCATAATTTAGTCATTTACTAAAGGAAACAGAAACAACTTTTGAAACTATTGGCAGATGAATTCTCTCTCCTATGGATAGGTGGAAGAACAAGCTTTAGAAAGGGTTATTTACTAAGCCATGATAGTTAGCTAAAACAATTGGCTACACTGTATATTTTAGCTATTACCTTCAACATTGTCCAAGTAACTGAATCTTGATGACTTTAGTAATAGCTATAGATTTTAGTAGGTTTTTTCAGGTAGGTAAGCGTGATAAACGTTGGCTGTTCTTCTGGTCGCTCCCTCCTTTTTAAAAAATTTATAAGCAAAATAAAGCAAAACCCATTTTTGTATAGTTTTGAGTGATTTCTCAATTTACGGTGAATTAGACTAATGCCAGAGAACGTCAAGTCTCCTGTGATAAGCTAAATCACCAACTCAGGAGGAGTGGTGGCAAGACCACAAAACTGAAACTCATAAAATCATGAGACTCATGAAAGTGTAACACTTTTGAGGAAATGTTTAACAGGTATTAATTTCAATTGTGATAAGGTTCGTGGTGTATGTTTTGAATTTCATTGTATCCTATATTGAAATTGTCACTTTTACTGTGTTCTCAAAGTATTCAGATTAAACTTTGTAGCCCATAGGAAACACAAAGGCAGAAGCCATGTCTTTTCTTGTTCATCACTGGATTTCCAGTATTTAATGTAGGTCCTCACATGGCTGATGAATGATTAAAAAAGAATTTTGTTTTTAAATTTTAAAAGATTGATTTTTATCTGCCCTTGGAGATAATACATGATGAATGGTATAATAAAGTGAGTTATAATGTAATTAGAAATTATTAGGGTGGACGTGGAAACTAGATTAATAATTTTAAAGATTTATTTGGAAATAATTTCAAAGTAACAGACAGGTTGCAAGAGTAAGAACAGAACAAAGAACACCCTTTATACAGGTTTACCTGTTGTTAACATTTTACCCCATGTGCTTTATTAGTTCTCTTTTTCTAGTATGTTGCTTACAAAGTAGCCCTTTATCTCTAAACACTTCAGTGTGTATTCCCAAAGAGGAGTGATGTGTCTTGCATAATAACATTGCAGTTATGAACTTCTGTAAATCAGCTTCCCCGAAACCTCCCCTTTCCAGAATAGAAAATGAAGACCCAAAGAGGTTAAGAGACTTACCCATGGTTCTATAGCTTCTAAGTAGAAAATCCAGCTTATTTTGCAAGTCAAGTATTGGTTCTTGGTCCCTAATATCACAGCAGAATCTTTTTTTCTTTTTTTCTCCTGACAAGTCAGTTCATTTAGTAGTATAATATAGCAATTAAAATTTGTAATTGTTCTTCTAAACCACATATAACCACCCTAACATAAAGGACTTGATCTTTAAAGGATTGTAGGTCACCACAACTGTCCTTGGTATTATATTTGAGTCTTAAGACAAGCTCTTAGAAACATTAATGTTGTACTGTTTTGCGCTAAAAGGTACTTGCCTCTGCCTCTTAGTTTGTGTAGAATAATAATCTTGAATTTGCGTATCCGGATTTGAAGAGGCTTTAGGCTGGCTTGGTTTAAGTCTAGATATGCCTTACTTTGAAGCAAAATAGTGTGGCGTTCCTTTAAAGTGGGGGAGGAGGCCGTTATTTACCAAATCTGACCCTAACAAATGGTGAGCAGGTTGCTGGCCTACAAAGAGCAGACTCCAAAAGGCATCCTGAAGAATTCAAAGTTTAACTGTGGAGTCAACTTGTTTCCAGTCCTTATTTTCATTTTTTGGCATGTTTTCCTCTATGTCAGTGTTTACCAAAACAGGGTCTGCCCACCAAATAAATGCATCAGAATTAGAATTGCTTTGAAGTGCTTGTTAAAAATTGCAGATTCTTGGACCTGACCACAGACATACTGAATCAGAGGGTCTGGAGGTGAGACCTGGTAATCTGTGTTTTAAAAGCGCTTCCGTGTGGAGTTTTACGTGTCCTGAGATTTGAGAATCCTGCTCCCGTATACATGTCTTTCTTCTGCAGAACTTTTTTTACATTCATTCTATAACTTGTGTTTTACTTCATTTTCATCTTTTTAGGGTGGGAAGGTTTTTGATTGCTTGCCTTTTTTTTTAAATGAAAGATTTATATGCATAATAGAAATATCAAAAAGTATGAAAGGGTATACAGTGAACAATCCCTCCTCATCCCCTGGTTTTAGAGCATTGTGGTGTTCTAAGCCCTTTAATGTATTAACTCATTCATTTCCCCCCAACATTCCAATGAAGCAAGTCATATTATTGTCCCCATTTTGTAGAAGAGAAAAAACAGGCTCAGAGAGGTGAAATCACTTTTTCAAAGACTCATAGCTAGGAAGTGGTGGAGGCCGTCTGGGAGGCTGGCTCTTAACCACCATCCTCTGCTGAGTGAGAAGATATAAAAATTAACTAGATTAATACATGTGAAGAGCTTGTTTGGGGAAAGTTCACCTTCAATAAGGTAAATATTTCATGTGAACTTTAACAGCCTGGCATGGAGTTTCATCTAACCCTGGTATGTGGGTATCTTCATGAAATTTCAGACTAATCAGTTCCTCTCTAAAGTGTACAGGCTCTTATCTGGAGAGTAGACTTCATGAGTTGGTGATACTGAACAAGAAAATGTTAGCAGCTGAGGTCTTTCCAGAGTCCCGCCATTGGCTACGTTTTATTTCTATAGGCAGAGAGCTTGGGATATAGTAGTTCTTCCCTGATATGTAGCCTTTGAGTTTATGGAATTAGTGCTATGATGTCATGGCCGGGAAACAATGTATTCTTTGCATAGCCAGAGATTTTTGACATCTTGAATAGATGACATCTTTGCTTTACTCCATTTAGCGGACTGTTTAAAGTTTATATAGAATATATTTCTTAAATATAGGGCTATAATATACGTCATTTGGAAGAACTTAATGTGGAAGATACTTAGAGTCTTTCCCTTCTCGTTTTCTGAAAAAAAGTCATCTAGGGATTCTAATGACTTAAGTGCTTCATCTGAAGAACAGATTGTTAGGCCTTGAGTTCTGTGCAGAGTATCTTTCAAGGTCGGTAACATTTATTAAACTCTTACATGTGCCAGGAACTGTGTGTGTACCCTAACTGATTCGATCCCCATAATAACAAGGTGTAGGAAGTCAAGTTTCACAGATGTTAAATAACTCACTGAAGATCACACAGATAATAAATAGTAAAGTCACGATTCAAATCCAGGTATGTCTGATTCTCACCCTTGTTATTTCCCGCATACTTTGCAGACCCTATAGAAAGATAACAGTTTATTAAACCTTTAGACTCTAGACCTTGGTTCCAGCATGTGTGTAGCAAAAACTGAAGAAATAGATAGCCAGGTGACTGCCCATTTATCATGTTTTGTGACTTTCAAGTTAATCTAAATCAAACCAAGCCATTTTATGTATTCAGATAGCTAATTTAGATAGAATCCACACTAAAAGTAAATGAGGTCTTAACGTTTTTGAGTTCATTCTTTTGGCAACACATTGTTCTATGCATTCCCTAGAAAATGTGTCAAAGGAAATGATTTCATGGTCAAGAGCCCATTCTTACCTTCAGGGGAAGCTTCTCTTTCCCCTAGTCATCATCACCACCCAATTCCCCTCACCCCCCCAGTCCCATAAACACAAAGAAATAGAGAGGGAAGAAGCTCTTCTTTGGTGTTTTAAGATCTGACTTTGTCTAAACTGATTAAACTAGGTTTTCTAAGTGAGCAGTTCCTTAACCTCAGACTAGTAAAACATTAAAATATTCATGGCATCTACCACTGACCCCTATTCTGCAATGCAGGAGTTAATCCAGCAGTTGCTGATTAAATATACTGGTATTAGGCAATTCAAGAATTACAACAGAGATCCGGAGGGAGGAGGGTTAGGAATAGTTGAGTGTATGAGAGGAACCCCAGATAGCAAGTTAAACAGAAATACACCTTTTATAAGAGCAAAACAAATACTAACTCATCCTTTATCTGGAAATTGGTGGTTATGTCTGTGTCAGTGGAACTATCCAAGTTTTTGCTTTGATTACTTGGGTTTTCTGATTTTTAAGAAAATGTTATAGAATGTATGTTTTTATATGAAATCATAATTTTAAAACTATATATTTCAAATTAGAATCATGTATCGTATGTGTATATTTATACTTGTAATCTGTGTCTATATATTTTTGAGTCAGCTTTATTGAGATATAATTTATATACCATACAATGAATCCATTTAAAGCGTACAGTTCAGTGGTTTTTAGTCTATTCACGAAGTTGCACAACCATCATCCCCACAGTCTAATTTTAGAACATTTTTACCATTCCAGAAAGAAACTGTACTCGTAAGCTGTTAGTCCCTAACCCTCTTTCCTTCTCTCCCCCCTACAAGCCCTAGGCAACCACTAATCTCCTTTCTGTCTCTATGAATTTGTCTGTTTTGGACATTTCATATATGGAATCATATACTGTGTCGTTTTTTTGTAATTGGCTGTCTTTCATTTAGTATAATTTTTCACAGTTCATCCAAGGGATAGCATGTATCAATACTTCATTGCTTTTTACTGTAAAATAATATTCCATTGTATGTATATGCCGCATTTTATACTTTTTTAATTGCTTTTTAAATTTAATGCTTCTGAGAGACTTCTGCTTCTGGGAAGGGTGAGTTTCCTGTTTTTTTTGTTTTTTTTTTCCCCCTGAGGTTTTTTTGCCTCATACATCACAGACTTGGAGCTATCAAAGCCGACAACCTGGAAATACGAACAAGCACAGACTAAAAAAAAGCTCCAACCAAAGTCTGCTCTCTTTAGCCAAAGAACCAGGAAAGGGGAAGCTTAAGTAAGACAAGACTTTTAGACAATAGCTGCTCTACTCCAAACACCACAGAAAACAACCGTGACCCTATCGCCACCCATGCCAGCAAAGGCCAAATGGTTAGCTCCAACTTCCACTCTCTGGAGGTGGTCTCTAACTTAGATTCTTTACTGACAGGTATTGGGTGGTCTCCAGTGTTTTGCTGTTGACAAATAATGCTTCAGTGTCCCTCCCTTTTACTTGTCTTTGGGCATCTGTATAAGTGTTTCTACAGAATACATTTCTAGATGTGAAATTGGTGGGTTAATAGCATATAACGAAGCCTTCAAAAATCACTGTTGGATGACATCAAAGTATGGAAATATATAGGAAGTCTTACATTTCCAGTATACTTTTTCTCTGTTGTTCAGATTGGGTAATTACTATTGCTCTATCTTCCAGTTCAGTGATTCTTTCCTCTGTCACCTCCATTTGGCTTGTTGAGCCTTTTTTCTGAACTTCTAATTTCAATTATTGTATTTTACTAAAATTTCCATCTGGTTCTTGTTTACATCTTCTAGTTCTTTGCTGAGTCTTTCCATTTTTTCATTTGTTTGAAGCTGTTTGTAATTGCTCATTGAAGCATTTTTATCATGGCTGCTTTAAAATTTTGTCAGATAATTCTAACACCTCTGTCATCTTGATGTTGACATCTGTTGAATGCCTTCTTTCATTCAGTTTGATACGGTTTTTGGTATGACAAGTGATTTTCAATTGAAAGTGGACATTTTCATATGATGTTATGAGACTTGATCTTGTTTAAATCTTCTGTTCAAACTTCTCCACATTGAACTAAGACTTCTCTGACACTGCTTTGGAGGGGCTTGAGAGGGACGGGCAGTGATACTGCCTTCTTACAGCCAAGGAGAGATAGAAGTCTACCCACATGGCCTGCGTTGATACCCAAGGTGCGGAGGCTCCTCATTACTGCTGGGCGGGGTGTCAGTTCCAGCTTCCTATGTGGTCCCCATTGACACCCAGGTTGAGGTGGTCTCATTACCTCTGGTTATGGTGACAGTCCTGACTCCTCTCTGTTAGATCTCCTCTGACCGCCCCCCCAGCCGTGAGGAGGAGGGGTTCCTTGTTACTGGCTGGCAGGGTGGGAAGCCCTGGCTTCCTTGGCCTTCCCTGACACCGTCCTGATGGGGAGCGTTACAGCCTCCAGAGGGCTGATGACATTACATTGGGAATCAAATATAAATTGTGAAAAAGATATGTGGTGTGATCACGTGTTCAAAAGAAAAAAGTAGTATATACATAGAAAAACACAAGACAAATAAGTAACAAACTAGTTGAATGGTTCAAGGGTAGGGGAACTGACTTTTTGTAGTGTTGGAGTTTTTATTTATTTTGGAAATAATGTGTTTATATTGCTGTTAGAAGTAGTAAAAAGCAAAGGGATACTTTTTTAAAGGGATACTTTTCTTAGATGCTATTGTTAGATATACCTATGTGATAATTTTTATTATTATTAATAAAAAACTGGGTATAGAATAAAGGTAACCTGATTTCCACTGGGCAGTGTTGTTTTTTTTTTAAGATTTTATTGGGGAAGGGGAACAGGACTTTATTGGGGAACAGTGTGTACTTCCAGGACTTTTTTCCAAGTCAAGTTGTTGTCCTTTCAATCTTAGTTGTGGAGGGTGCCGTTCAGCTTCAAGTTGTTGTCCTTTCAGTCTTAGTTGTGGAGGGCGCAGCTCAGCTCCAGGTCCAGTTGCCGTTGTTAGTTGCAGGGGGCGCAGCCCACCATCCCTTGTGGGACTCGAGGAATTGAACCGGCAACCTTGTGGTTGAGAGCCCGCGCTCCAACCATCTGAGTCATCGGGAGGCAGCTCAGCTCAATGTGCTATATGTTCAATCTTAGTTGCAGGGGGCAGAGCCCACCATCCCTTTCAGGACTCCTGGAATCGAACTGGCAACCTTGTGGTTGAGAGCCCACTGGCCCATGTGGGAATCGAACTGGCAGCCTTCGGAGTTAGGAGCATGGAGCTCCACCGGGCCGGCCCCTGGGCAGTGTTTTATATCGTAATACCTTCCTCAGTCAATTGTACCAATAGGTTGTGTTCAATGTAGTTCATACTGGAGGGAGTAATTGTGATCCTTTAACTTGAAAGGAATTTTACTGAAATGTTCAAATAGAATTTTATTAGTACAACATGGGTTAAAGGAGGAAGTTTTTGACTTGTGACTTCTGGAAATCCAAACTTTTCCCCAGTTCCATTGTACTTTACAAAAACATCATCTGGCTAGGAGCTCCCAATTTTCTAATGCTATTAAAACTTTGGGAAAACTTGTATGTCCAAAATTTATTTGAATTGTTTTGAGTTTGGGGAGTGGTTAACAAAAAGGCAGTTTTTCAGTTTTGTTTTGAAGAGTATGCATGCTTTTATATTTGTTTGCATAAAGGGAAGTAGTTTTATAAAGAATGTGGGATTTGTAACAGCTTGTGATACACCCAAAAGAGAAGTAAATTGGTAAAATTGGCTAGAAATTTATAGACAAAGGAGGTGAAAGCAAAGGAGCAGTTGTATCCTGACCTGGTAAATGAATCAGTCCATGTACCACGATTCCTCTGTCGTACTCTAGGACATGCTCTGTAGACCACTGTAGGCAGTGACCGCGTTTTTCATCTGTGGCCAGTCCCCTTTATCTCCAGCTTGCCTTTAGTTTAATGTGTTTCCAAAAGTGCCTACATGTAACATCTTTATTACATCTTTTTACCAATTTAATTACTTTAACACTACCATAACAGGCAGCATGGGAAGTTATAGTTAATTTTACAGCTTAAATAAATGGAATAGAATGAAGACCTTGAGTCAGACTTGCTCTTTGTCAACCAAACTTTATTGCTTTTTCAGTAAGTCTCAAATTTGGTATACTTTTTCTTGTATTTATACTTGTGCTGCTAAGCATGTTAAAACCAAGAAGGGGCGGGACGGGGGGAGAAGGAAAACAACAGTGATGATAAAATTTGGGTTGTCTAAAGCAACAAGCATGTGTGAAAATATTAATTATCAAGCTATATAGAAAGGTAATAAGTTGACTTATCTGTAACAAGTTGTACGTTACCAGTGTTTTCTACTGGTTTGGGTGATGAGCATCTTCAAGAAACAACCTTGCGTACCAGTTTGTTATATAGTAAGATGATTAGTCCTAAAAACTGACTGGTGCTCTGAAAGAAGGAATGTTGTCCTGACCTTCTCACACTGGTGTTTCTCAGAGTGTCCAGCAAATGCCTGACTTTGTAATCTCCTTGGGAGCCTATAACGAATGAAATCAGGATTCCTGGGCCCCACCCCAGGAATTTTTCTGAATCAGAATCTCTGCGTGTAAGACACAGAAATCTTCACTTTAAATATTTTCTTTAGGTTATTCTCAATCACTCTAAAGTTTAAGAACTAGACCTTCTTTAGGAAGGAAGTGTTTGAGCAAGTTTTACAGTATTAGAAATTAACGTGATTCATTCTTGCTACAATTCTGGGTATGTTTTCTTACTGATAAAGAATGATCAAATCCCCCCACCCCCTCAGTTATAACCGTCCCATGCCATCTGATTAGGGTAGGTTCTGGGATGCTCCTTATATGTCCATTTGTTTTGTTGGTTACGTTATGTCTAATCTGGTAACTGCTTTTATTTTTTTTTTACCACTCCGCCGCTCCCGTCCCCTTCACCATTACTTGGAAATTAATGACTTAACTAATACAGCATTTTACAGAAATGGCTCCTGAGTTTTTTGAGTTACTTTAGGATAATAAACATTACTTTTACCAGCATCTTTGAATGACTTGTTGAAAGTTATTTCTGGCTTTCTCCGTAGACTTCATGGTGAAGAGAGCTGGGTTGGTCCCTAGCAAGTGTTGGAATGTTCTCGTCTAGCATGTTGGCTCTCCCTCTCCCAGCCTCCCATTTCCCGCTTCCCCTCCCCCCCTCCTTTTTAAACTTGGGACATACATGATGGAATTAAAGATTTGTTCCACTCTGATTTTTAGGAAAATCCTACCTCATTGTTGAACTCAGGGAAGTCAATTGCTGCATTCATTAAATGGATTACAAGTAGCTTATTATAAAGATATATTTTGTTATTTTCTGTTCTCCCTGAAGGAATGTGTAAAACAGGATATGTAATTTTTATAATGAATATTATTTTTTGGAATGGGAGGGGTTTGGCAATTTAACTCTTCAGAGACAGGCACACCTACAAATTTCCCTTTTTATGCTGCCCTATAAATAATGTTGTCTCGTAGAAAAAGAAATGACTTATATTTCATAAACTGCACCAGAGACTTTGTCTTTGCCTTGAGACAAGGATGTATTATCCCCTAGGGATTGATTACATCTTTGCTGTCCTATATGGTAGCCATTTGCCATGTGTGACTATTGAAATTTAGGTTAATTAAAAGTAAATAAAATAAAAATTCAGTTCAGTTGAACTAGCTACATTTTAAGTACTCATTAGGCATATGTTACAAATGATTACCATCTTGAACAGTGGTAATACAGATAATTTCTGTCATTGCAGAAAGTTCTCATGGACAGTGCTATGCTAGCCTGACCATTTTTAAGAAGAGAAAGAAGCAAATGAATGAGCAAAATAATAAAGACCTGAATTTCCACCCTTCCTTCCACAATGCAACTTTTCCTGTGTTCTTGTATCCTCCATTAAAATATAGAAAAAGGTCTATCGTTTTGAGTGTCATCACTTTGACCTTGTTTTTTTAATGTTTCTTTCTGTTTGCCAGGCTGGCAGTGATGGTGAAAGCATAGGAAACTGCCCCTTTTCCCAGAGGCTCTTCATGATTCTTTGGCTCAAAGGAGTTGTATTTAGTGTCACAACTGTTGACCTGAAAAGGTAAGACTTGATTGCAGTTTGGGATCAACCTAAGTTGAGTATACACCTGACTGTTCAATTTGATCCACTCCCTCATTTTGCTTGTATATGTTCTCTAAAGAAAATATATCGTATTAAAAAGTTCAGCTGATTTATAGACAAATTTAACTTGTATAATAAATATTAGGATAACTCACAATGTCAGCAAATTGCATGTGGCAACACATCTTTTCAGGAACTTATCGTATGTTTGCCTTAAATTTCCAGAACACTACCAGGAGCTAAGTTTTAGTGTGGATGCAGTGAAATCTTTGACTTTTTCCTGCGTAAACATGCAGCTATGAAGAACTTTCTAAGCAGACAATTTATTGGTCTCAAGTGTGCCAAACATGTGGCCTAGATAATCTGGATCTTTAAAGACAAGAATGGGATTTTAGGAGGATAAATACTGCTATTGTCTATTTTGTTTAATCAACTTTTCAGGGAATAATAGGGATTTTTAATAATATGATTTTAACCATTTTTAGCTAAATATAATTGTAAAATAAGAACAGTTATCCATGACCCTCTGATTGTTTTTGCTGGTTGAAGAATTGTTTTTAACTTTCTCTCCACAGACTGTAGTGGAGAGGGCTGAGAAGAGCCCTGATAAGTAGTAAGCTTTTTTCACTCAGGAAGTTCTAGTCTTCCCTAGCAAACAGGTCTAGAAGTGAAGAAGATTCATACTTTAAAAAAAACACACACACAAAAACATGATTAAATCAAGGGTTAAGAACAGTTATACCAACAGAAAATCTAGGATTCAGCAGTGGAAATATATTCCTCTTGACGCAAATGCCAAAATATGGCTTGCTGCATATTTTTTAAGCATATTAGTCAGGAACAGTGTTCAAGAAAAATCCTTGACAGGCTGTCACTTGATGGGTGGTAGAATTCATTTATGTTATCCCTCTGGGCATCACAAAGTAAGTTGTCTGAGAGCTATAATCCCATTCCTAGTTCTAGGTTAGCATTCCCTGGGGCCTCTGTCAGTTCCTTAAAATGTATTCTTACTTACTACTAGTACACTTATTTGAGATTTTGCAGACCTAAAATTTATTTATTGAAAAGAAGCCATGAAGTCTTACAGGAACTCCTTAAGTTATGTATGTGAATGTAGAGATCAGCATTTAGGGATAATAAGAGTTAAAAGTACAGGTTCTTTCAAAGACACACCTGGCTCATATTAGAGCAATTGTAAGAATGAAATAACTCATGTAGTTGTCCTTCTATTACTGTGTTTGTCCTACATGCTTTCACAAAGGAAATTTCCCAATGTAAGTCCTAAAAATAGACCATGCCACCAGGCACACACCCTTACTGTGTCTTAAAATACATGGATTTCTCCTATTCCATTTTTGGGTTGGAGCAAGTGAGTTGACTGCCATGCTTCAAAAATCTTTTGAACAGCTCATACAGTGCTTGATTGTGGAACATACCAGAAATGGTGCCATAAACGATGATCTGATTCAGAAAAGGAAGTGAACACATAATGGCTATTTCAAAGTTATCGGTTTCACTTTTCACTTACAACTTTTTAAGGCATTGTTTTTGTAAGTTGGTTGATATTTGAGGATTTGTATTATGTTTAAGAGTAATGTACTCTGTATGTCAAAAGTGACACATGAGAAGTACAATATAAAGTTCAGGGCCTATTAGAAAACACTACCGCTCAAAGAAAATGTACATTTATTTCCTAGTGCTTTGTGTAAAATCAACAGAGCACTTAAAAATTGGAGCCTATAGTTTTTAGTTTTCTTTAGAAATCTTAGGTCTACAGTGCATTTAGAAGATGCTTCTTTAGGGCGTTTAGAAGTACACAAGCAGCACATGGTAATGAGTCCCCTCCACCTGAGTCCCTAGTCATCCACTTCCTCTCCTCAGATATCATTGCATTTGGTCCTCATTCTTCCAGTCCTTTCCTGTGAGTTTGCACTCTTACAGTCTTAAGTTCGATTTCAAAGAGAAGGTACCTCAAGAAAGTGAACCTTTGTTCAAAAAGCCAGTGTAAAATAAAGTTGTCACAGAGGAATAAAACATTTTGTGGTAAAAAGTACCTTTCATAATATGTTTTTAACTTTAAAACTTTAAATGTCACTGTTTTTAGAAAGCTGTGAGGGAGGAAATGCCCATAATGCTTCTTTTCCTGCTTTCCTGATAATTGCCCAATTCCTCCGTGAAAAGTACTGATTCCAGAACAAACCTGGGGAGCAATAGAACTGTATTGAGAGCAATAGAACTCTCTCCTGAGAGCTATTTAGGAGCCCACTCTGTGCTCTGAAAAAATTACTGTTACATGACATTTCATCCTTAAAAACAAGCCAGTTTCTAGTTCAGGCACTGTGTGACACGTTCTCTTTGAATCTCAGTTGGTGTTAATGATACACACTAATGGTATTCGTGTGCCCCTTTGAAACCGGGAACAATCCCCCATTGCGTGCCTGCCAGCGCTGCCTAATGCTTCAGTGGGAGTCATTCCTATAGCTAATCTCCTGTTCATGCTGCAATTGTATTACAGAACTTTTAGATTAAAAAAGTGCGCAGGCTGCGGGAGGTTTTTAGGTTTACATCAAGCACCATTTGAACAAAAGCTTCAGATAAATATAAGTGAAAATATTAAAATTTTGGGGCGTATATTTAAAGATGTTATCACATGTCACTGAAGGGGAGCAGCTGTGGCGTTGCAGAAAGAATCAGGGGTAGAGACCTGGTTCTGTGTGGGGAGAGCCCTGGTACTGGCTTCCCTGGGACCTTACCCAAGCTGCCTCACCTTGGAGGTCAGTTACCTCATTTTTAAATTCTGGAGAAAGGAAAGGAAAAATAAATGAATACTTCTTCAATGTCTACTATGTGCTAAACACTGTTCAGGGTACTTTTATACTACTCTTAACAGACCATTTTCAGACCCATTAATGAATAGAATTCATTGTTTTATCACACTGGTATTATAAGGTCTTTCTGGCTGCGATCAAACCCTTTATTTGAAGACTTCCACTATCTTCATTTTGCCCAGAAGTTCCTAAATCAGAGCTCAGCATCTGTAGGGCACAGATAAGCCTGAGAGGTAGGCAAGTAAGAAAAAGAACCAAGAATGAGAACAGAGAAGCGGCGAGGGAGAAATGGAGATACTGACTTGGATCTAGCGAGTGTGGCCGTATTTTGTCACACGCTTGCTGGGATCAACTTTTCTGGTTTTAAGAAATGGGAGTAGAAATGATAACTTCAAGAAATTAACTTTTTATTGTAAAAGCTGCTATATTACTAGTGAACTAAAATCCCTTCTCCATGGCATTCTCTAGGAAAAACAAAATAAATTGGAGAAGACCCCTTTTTAAAAGTCTGGGAAATGTGTGTTTCCATTTTCCCATTCCCACTGCAAACACTGAAACTATGTCCTCCTATGCACTGCCCCTCCTGATTTTCTCCTTGAAATGTGAACATACCCATACCATTTGTACTATTCTGTGTGAGGCAGCCCCACATGTAAGTTGGCATAATAATAGATTATTCTGATAGTTTAAACTTGAACAATTTTGTAATAGTTTCAAATGTTACAGTGAAACACTAAAACGGATAGTTATGCATATCTTAAAAGGCAGTTATAAACTTAAGAGTATAATCTGATTTCCAAATAGATTCTTGAGATGGCTTGCTTTCATTATCATGTCTCTGTGGTTCCACGCTTCTGCAAACAGCCTTCAGCAAGTTGAGAGATCAGTTTGATTTCCAGGTAGGGCTTCAGTAACAGCAGTGTGAGACACACAGAGAGACTAAATGGAACGGAACAGGCTTGCCTTTTAGAGAAATCATTTGCGGCTACCGGCCAGTTAGGAAAGTACAGACTCTATTCTTCCCTTTGCGAATGTGACTTGAGCTACATGAAGCCCTGTTAGAACAATCCTGCATTTCAAGATATGTGTCTCCTGAATGCGTTCTGAATCATATGTACGCTGTGCTTGCGTTTGGAAGAGAAATACATTGTGGGTGTGGGTGTGTTTGTGTGTAAGAAATACATAGAGACAGACGGAGAACTTTGCTGCCATGTCTTTGTGTTCTTTTTCAAGATGATTTCAAAGATGATAAATCCTGTTGAGGCCACTAAGAGCTGAATTAGAAATATGTTAATGACTATTTGTCTAAACCTGCTATCAGTATTAACTACTTGTAAACTGTTAATAAAATTTATTAAGGATTCTAGAGACTGTATTTGAAACCTTTTCATAGATGCTGTTTTGTTTTAAAATGATTGCTTCACAGATTGACATTAAAGTAGACAAAGATTAGCATCTACCACATTTAATAAAATAAAATCCTTTAACTGGTTGAACTGGTACAAATAGATGCTTAGTGACTGGGATTCTGTGTGTTTTGGTGAGGCCATGATTTACTGGTGATTCAATTAGTGACTTTAGCATTAGTCAGAATGTAGCAAATCTAGTGAAGAATAACTAATAGGAGTAAATTGAAATAAAAGATTTGTGGTGTTAACTTTTTTTTTCTTATTTGCTGTATAGGGTCCAGTATCGTCTTGATTTGTGTAAATTAATGTTATGCTTTGAAAATCAGCATCTTTAGAAGGGAAGTTCTACCTACTTAGTATTTTTTTCTCCATTTAGTGAGTCAGCTGGTTACAACCAGGTCATCGTTAGGGACCAGCTTCAGTGTCCCATGGCTGTGCTGTTCTCATTTTATGCCAAGCAACTGGAACTGAGCCTCCAGCCCCATGTCCTCCAATTGTTGCAAGTGTACTGCATTAAATTTTAATTGAAGTTAAGCCGCTTAAGTTGCTTAAAGTATTAGCTCCTATATGGTTCCTCCTTCTCATTTCTTTCTTTTTTCCCCCCTCAATTTATTAATTATTTTTTGTTTCCCCATTTTTTTTGCATTTCTTTCTTTTCCTCTCTATTTTCTTGTTATAGTTTGTTTCTCTTTATTTCCTTTCCTTTCTTTCTTTCTTTTTTTAAAACTTTTATTTATTTAAGTGTGTTTTTCCAGGACCCATGAGCTCCAAGTCAAGTAGTTGTTTCAATCTAGTCCTTGTTAAGAGCACCGCGCTCTAACCAACTGAGCTAACCGGCTGCCCCTATTTCCTTTTCTTCATCTGTAAACAGAAAGGGAGAGAATATTTTTTTTCATCTCAAAGACCACTACATATATAAAAAAAGGATTACTTTGATAAATAACATTAAAAATAAAAACCCCAAAACCTTGAAGAGTATTTGTACTGTTATTTCAAGGCATGAATTCTGTGCCCTTTGCGTTTTCTAGCTGTCACTCAAGGGAAACATTTGAATGAGTTTGAATGAACCGTTGAATATTTTTTGAAGGCTTCTGAAGAGATAAACCAAAGATATCCTGAAATTTTCAGCCATTGTCTATTGGTTCAGTTTCGTTTATCTTACACTGCAGTTCCTGAAATGTTTGTTAAGTTTCTGTGAAGCGTCTGTAAAATGAGCCTTTGTGGGCCAAACAAAACACCTGTGGCCTCAGTGCCAGGTGGACTAGAAGTTAAAGAATCTTAGATTCTGTTTGATGACTTGATATAGCTTCTAAGTTAGTTACCTTAAGCTTAACAACTTGTCCATTTATTTGAAGTCTACAAATTCATTTAGAGGCATTAAAATTTCTTTTCAAGACTACTTTCAGTTGGAGTAAGGATCTAACATGGTTGTCCTTCATCTCAACAGTTAATCCTGGAAAACAGTTTCATCACCTTTGTTTTTTAAAAATCTGTATAGCCTTTCAGCAGAAACAAGTTGGACTATTCACTAGTCACTAATATTAATGAAAAAATTGGTGATCATATGCCTGGTTTCACTTCACTTACACACCTCTATATTAATAAGATTTCTTATTACCAATCTGTTAATGCCAGATAACCAGTTTTGAGCCATCAGACACTTCAGAGTTTAACACTGCCAGCCTCATCTCCTGCATGATGCTTTGTTAATGAGGTACTGAGAGCAATAATGGCTTTCATTTGCATACTTTGGTTTAGTTCACTTTCACATGCATTATTTGGTTGGATCATTACAGGCAAAGCAGGCCTTCTATCCATAGTACAGAGAGGAAATCCAGAGCCAAAGAGATTGTGATGGACTCAGTCACATAGCTTGTGAATGGCAGAACTATTCAGTTTGGGATTTTAACCAGGTCTTTTTAATTCAGTTTTTGGTTCTTTCTTCTCTACCATGCTAACTCTTATTTGTCCTCTAATAAATATTTTTATTTGGAGAGCTTAAAAGCTGTCATAATTTATTATAGAAGTAATAGCTGTTATTTATTTTGCCGCCCTCCCCCCAGGGGTTATTTAAAATCATTGCTCCCTTTCTTCTTCTTTACCCTACTCCACCCTGTTCGTGAAAAAATTATTTAAAAAAAATACATGCGTGTTATCATTTTATACGTAGGCATTTAATGGACTGTTGATTAGTCATAGTATGTTGATGGATATGTTTTTTATAACTTTGAATAAGAAAAATATTTTCTAGGTGATCACAATTTGTATGACAAGAGTAAAGAACACTCTTACTCATCACTGGCATCATTCATGGGAGATGTGTGTGTTCTCTTTCTCTTGTGTATTTTATACAAATTTTATTAGCCCTGCTTGCTTTCATGAGATACGGTTCTTTTTCTTATCTTTGTGCTACCTTTTTTTTTTTAACTTTAAAATGTTAAGATTTGAAAATAAATATATAAACCCTAACCTATTAGGGTTTCTGGACTCTTGATTATGTACAAGTTCTTCCTGAGTTGAGGAGGAAGTAAATTATAAGTGGGGACAAATGTGCATCTATGAGCGCGGATGAGTGGGTGACTTGAAGACTGAAGGTGACCACGACCTTGGACAGTGATCAAGGGACAGGTGGTTGGGATGATGAGTGAAAAGGAGTAACCAAAGGAAACCAATGAAATAAAAAGTAGAAAAGGATTAGTTCTGATTTGGAATGGGGTACTTATAAAAGTTACTGGAATGTTACAGGTATAGACCTATTTACATTCATTCATTTAAGAATACTTACTCAGATTTCATGTGTCCCAATCATTTTGTACTGACTTTACCTTGTCAGACTAAAGAATGCCCAGTGACAGAATCAGAGTAGAAAATCAAATCAGATTTTGACTTTTAAAAGTCCTCTTTTAGAGCTTAGGTTCTTATAGAAGTTGAGAGAAAACGTGTCTTATTTTCTTTTGCCTTGGATAGGCTCTAGCACTTCGTAGAGGGAGGCTCTGAGTTAGAAAATTTGGACTAATTGGATAATTTATAAGTCTTAGTATCTTTGATTAGAATGTAGTCATAGAAAGATGAGGCACTCTCCAAACCTAAATTGAGAGCTGGGTGGCGGTGGTGGGTAGAGAGGGAGAGAAAGTAAAGAGAATGAAATGAATAAGACCAGGGGAAATTGATAAGCTGGGCTGAGTATAGATTTTTGGGTGCCGTCTATTTTAAAAATTCTCTTTAGTGACGAAGTATTTCACCTTCCCAATACACTAAAGATAGCCTTTATTTTCTGTGCATTTGTAGTAAGGAGGACAAAAGGGAGGGTTTCATAGGAGTGGGAAAAGTTCTTTGAAGCAGTACATTATATTGCTTTTTTAAAGTTAATCTTTGTAATTATGAAAGTTTTCAAACACACAGAATAGAATAAACTTCCCCATAACCTCAATTCAGTTATCAAGATTTTGCTTATTTGCTTTGTCCCTTTTCTCCTCTTTCCGAAAAGTGTTAAAGCAAATCCTGGGAATCCTGTCATTCCACCCCTACTTCAGTGTATTATCTCCAAACAATATGGACATTTTCTTACCTAACCACAATGCCATCATCATATCTAGATCCCAGAGTATAACTTGATTTATTTGGTTATCTCCAAAATATCTTTTTATATTTGGCTGGTTTGTTCAAGTAAGGATCCAAACAAATTCTACTCATTATGTTTGGTTGTTATGTCTCTTCAACTTTTCTTAATCTATTACAGTCCTTCCCAACCCCCACTTGAGCCCCCCCCCCCTTAGAAATCCAGTCAGTTGAAATGTAGATTATCTCAAATTCTGGATTTGTCTGATTTCTTCCTTGTGGTATCATTTAACTTTGTCCTCTAACCCCTCATGTTTCCTGTAAATGAACTTTTTGATCCCAGGACCTTTTTATTCTCTTAAATTATTGAAGACCTCAAAGAGCTTTCAGTTATGTGGTTTTAGCTGTCGATTTTACTATATTAGAAATTAAAGCTGGTAAATTAAAAAAATATTTACTAATTCATTTAAATAGAGCAATCATGAGCTCATCATCTGTTATTGCAAAACATAATTTTAATTTAAAATAACTATATTTTCCGAAACAAAATTAGTGAGAGAGTGGCATTGTTTTACAATTTGCACATCTCTAATGTCTGTATTACACAGCAAGTAGCATGTAGAGAACTCCACTATACAG
Source organism: Rhinolophus ferrumequinum (assembly GCF_004115265.2). Classification (NCBI taxonomy): domain Eukaryota; kingdom Metazoa; phylum Chordata; class Mammalia; order Chiroptera; family Rhinolophidae; genus Rhinolophus; species Rhinolophus ferrumequinum. Next base: position 16,940,944 of record NC_046292.1, read on the forward strand.
GCATGAGAGAATGAGAGTGAAAAAGGTAAATGATGTCTTAGTATTATGAGAATGGTTTTGACCTCATGGACCACCCGGTGAAGGGGTCCCCTAGATCACACTTGGAGAGACACCTGCCCTAAGAGGCTTGCTTCTAGATTCAAGTTCAACGTTTTGGGTAAGAATACTTCTTAGGCGGTGATGTATGCTTCATATTTTATGAGGATGCATAGCTTATCTGGTCATATTGATTCCAGGATTCACTGGTGGGCTTAGGTGAGCCATTTTGCTGGTTAGTAGGGTAGTATCAGCATTTGTTGCTATTACTAGTAGTGGTAAGCATACCTGTTTCACCATCTTTATCAGTGTCCTGTATATTTTCAATTTTTCCTAATTAGTAGGAAGAAAATGTATAGATTGTTTAGTTTTCAATTTGATAATTGAGTTTTTTGATGTTTTCCCATGTGTTCACTTATTTTTATAGCTTATCAATTTCTTTTGACCCATACGTATTGATTTTTTTTAATGACTTTTTAAATGAATTTGGACAATTTATTTAATATGTATTTTATTTAATATATATTTAATATATATTTTAAGCCTTGTTCATTATAATATTTTTTCCATTCTGTGTTGCCTCTTACCTTTGGTTATGCTGTCTTTTACATATTGAAGTAATTTCGATTGTAGATAGTCAAATCTGGTGATCTTTTTCCTAATTAATTCTAGACTTCTGGGAAAATGGAAAAGAGGTAGTACCTGAATTTAGAATCTTATAGTTGAAAGGGACTGTAGGAATTAGTTGCTCTTCTCCCTAATTTTACCTAAAAAACGGTGGGGGGACAGCCTAGGTAAATTACGTTTTACCCATCTTTACACAATGAGTTGGTGCCAGAGTTGAGAGTAGAGACTGACTTTCCCAACTCCCAAGTCTTTTTTCCCCTCATTCTACCATCATTTCTAATAGGCACCTCAGTTAAACTTGGAATGCTTATCAGAGTACTATTGCAGCTGTTAGTACACCTAGTAGAAAAAATACTATTATTCATTGTCACATACTTTAAAATGTAGAACCATTCTGAGAATTGAAAGTATTGTTACCTTCTCAGTTAGAGTAAAAAATGATCCAATTTTGACCACTATTTTGCCTAACAGGAAGCCTGTAGACCTGCAGAACTTGGCTCCCGGGACCCACCCACCATTTATAACTTTCAACAATGAAGTCAAAACGGATGTAAATAAAATTGAAGAATTTCTTGAAGAAGTCTTATGCCCTCCCAAGTGAGTATCAAAGAAAATACACATGGAAGTATTGCTACCTCTTTAAAACTTTGTCTTATCTGGCCCTTAGAGACCTTTCTCCTGATGGTACTTGATTTAAATTCTCAGTGTTAAGTTGGAGTGACTAGGACTTCTCTTCATTCAGTATAATTAATGCTACCCAGATTTCAGAATTGGTCATATATCAGCAGCCATACTGAGAAAGGTAGGAATCTGATTAAGCTGTTAGAGTACATGGTGAAAGTAGGTTTGGGACATGTGACATACGTCAGGACAGACTGGTTGTTTGAGGGATATAGGTTCCAAATTGAGAGAGAAGTTTAGGGAGAAGAGATGGGGAGAGACAGGTTCAAACTGAACACAGCCAGAATATCTAAGCAGGTGTGTGGTTTAGGTTGCTGAGGGATTTCCTATCAGGCCATTTTAAAGGTAGCTTTCTGAAGCTACCACCAAGGGAATTGACTTTTTAGACTGTGTCCGTGGGGTTCAGTTTCTGTTTATGTATTTCTTTGAGATACTCTGTATCCCCAGGTCCGACCTGGTTAACGATGTTAAAGTACTATTTCCTATAATGTGCAGTACAGTTGAGGAAGAGATGAACTCTAATGACAGTTACCTAAATTGCAAATATGCAGTTTTGCATTATACTGTAATATTGGCATTGATAGGTTCAAAGCGTTACTGATTTCTTTTAGGCTTTTTCAGTTTCATTATCTTGAAAACTGAGCTATTTCTTTTCTTCTGGCCCAACCCTTTCTTGCTAGTTAACTTATCTTCCATATCCATAAAAAATTTCCCAGGATTGGGTCAGAGGGTTCTAAATTTTTAATTTCTCAACATTCATTCATTCATTTTATTCATTCTTCAAACAGTTATTGGGCAGCAAAGCCTTGTGGACACAATAGACAATAAGATACAGTTTCCACAGCACAGTCAAATGTGTATGGTAGTGGTGATGGCGGTGGTGGTGGTATGGGAAAGTGAATGGAATCATGCAAGGCTTTAGAGAAGAGATGACACTTGAATTAAACTTTAATTTTAAAAAAGTGACATTCGACAGGTGAGTTAAGGAGTTCCAGGCAGAAAAGTAATTTTGAATCAGTAGTGTTTCTTTTGGGAACCTGAAGGTATGGCTGGAGTGGAGCACGCAGGACCGGGGATGGTAGGCTGGAGGGCTGCTAGGAGAAGAGTGAACAATGATACTTCTGTCTACAACTAGCCCACCTTCTATTGTGAACAGAATTGCCCTTTGGTTAGCAATCTTGTTCTAAGCTTAAAATTTCATTTTCTTAATCCTGTGTGTATGAAAGCTTGTCCTCTGCCTATCTTTCTGTCTTTCTAAGGGCCTCAAACTTCTTTTATCCCTATTTACCAGGAGTCCGAACTTTCCTCCCGTCCTCAGTAAAGTTTCTCCAGACCAATGTTAATGAAATTATATCTTGACTTTTCCTCCAGGCCTCATATAGATAGAATACCAATAAATCAATACTGGGATCTTTGTAAAATATAAATTCAAACTTTATAAACACCAGTAAGGAACTGTTAGGAACATGTATTCAACTTAGTGGAAATAATTTTTGAAAGTTTGTTGCATTATAGAACCTCATAGATCCCTTTTTATTCTTAAAAGTCTGTCAGCTCTGAGGAAACTTCCATATTTTCCACCCTGTCCTCATACGCTAAGATATTCCTCTCATGTAACTACAGATCATTATATCAGCATTAAATTATAAATAAACAGTTTGAATGACTTGTCGTTCTCTATGAAGAAAACTGTATTTTGTTTTAAAGCATTGTCGGAAGTGTGAATGTGTCAATTCTTCCAAGGATATTTAAATTTTTGAAATCAGTATGCTGATAACATTTATACCATTTCAATAAAATGAGCATTTTCTAATATTCTCTTGTAGCTTTCTTCAAAAACAGCAACAACAATAACAAAAATAATTTTCATTATTCCTTCTTGTTATTTTTCTCAGAGGGAATAGACATTAAGAGAAATAGTAGAGCAAATATCAAAATATTCTGGTTTCTTGATGTCTAATCCTGTAAGACAACAAAGCTTTTTGAATTGGACTTTGAAAAGAAACATTGTCACTGTGCTTTTTATATATAGAAATTTCAGCCCCACTTTGTTTGGGCATATTCATAAGAGATACTCGAACCAGAGATGTTCTCTTCTTTCAGTTTAAATAATTTAACTTAAAACTTGGAGATCTTTCTGTTATAAAGAGTTCACAGTGTGCAGAATTCTCTCTAAGGGTAATTTCCTTATTTTTACGATGTAGTTTTTATTCTGAAGACAGTTTCTAAGTAGTTTCGTAATTCACTTTGTTTAGAAGGGAGTATTTTTGATGTTGCTAATGCCTCTGCTGTTAATTATGTCCCATGCACCGTGCATTGTGGATTATTTTGTGGATTATCTCAGTCCTCCCAAAGATTTTATGAAGAAACTGAAGATGAGTAATCCAAATAATTTGTCTAAGGTTAATGGTGGCAGAGCTGACATACTTTCAAAGCCATGTCTGTGTGACTTCAAAAACCTATGTTTTCCCAGTTCTCTTCTTTCTGTTTCTCATTTCGTTGAGTTTGACTTTTATAAAAGAGGTAAAACCTAAGTCTTTAATTGAAGGATTGTGCTTTATTGAGTACCAAATTGAAGGCTTGCTCAAGCTTAGAGGAAGGGTAGGAGAGAAATCCAAGAGAGTTTAGTTTACTATTTCTGGCATTTGATGAGCAAGTTGGACTGAAGGTGGTTGTCAAACTGAATTCAATGGCTCCTCTTTAAATAGGAAGTGAGGGGGCTGGCCCGGTGGCTCAGGCGGTTGGAGCTCTGTGCTCCTAACTCCGAAGGCTGCTGGTTCGATTCCCACATGGGCCAGTGGGCTCTCAACCACAAGGTTGCCAGTTCGATTCCTCGACTCCCACAAAGGATGGTGGGCTCCGCCCCCTGCAACTAGAAATGGCAACTGGACCTGGAGCTGAGCTGCGCCCTCCACAACTAAAACTGAAAGGACAACAACTTGACTTGGAAAAAAGTCCTGGAAGTACACACTGTTCCCCAATAAAGTCCTGTTCCCCTTCCCCAATAAAATCTTTAAAAAAAAAAAAAAATAAAAAAATAAATAAATAGGAAGTGGGGTTTCAGTTCTAATGGGTTTTTACTGATACGCATTGGAACAGCACGTTTAGATTGGGAGTGCCTTCCCCTTGGTGGGCTCTGCAGCCCATAATGTGAAATGCTCATCAAACGGCATCATTTCTGTCCTGCAGAATTGTTTCTAGAGGAGGAGGGGGAAGAAGAAGTGTTTCTGGAACATCTTTCCCTTCCTTTATTGCTCTAGAGCATTCAGGGAGCATCCTGGCTCTGGTTTCTTTTCCGTCTTTTCCGTCTCTGGACAGGGAGGTCTTCCGTCCTTAACTATTGCTGATTCTCCTCACACTCAGATTGTAAGCCTCCTTGTTTCCAGATAGGGTGAGGAGAAAAGGCAGGAGAGTTGTATGAGCTGGTAGACTGTAACCTAGCATTTCTAATAACGTTTCTGGCATTTGATGATACTGAGAACAGAGTGTTTATGTGAGCACTGCTGATTTAATCACGAGAAATAAATACAGGCAACTATCTAGCCCTAGAGTTGTTTCGAATTCAGAGACAAATGAAAAATTTAAATCAAGCAACTTTTGCTGGTCTATGTAATTGTAGGTTTTAAAGAAGAAACCTTCTCTCCAGGGAAAGTGGTTATGTATTTTTTTTAGTTCCCCTTGCTTGAATGAAGGAACTACTCTGCTTCCTCCACCTCCCCCACTGTCCCCCACCCCATTTCAAAAAAGCCTTGAAACTTGGATTTTTAACTGAAGTAGGCCTGTATACTTGGCTAACCTACTGATAAAAGGATAGAAAGATAAAGCCAGCTAATTTTGGAGAAGAGTTCTATAAAGTGTTATTAAGCCTTTTTTTTTTAAAGAAGTATGACAATGAAAGTTGAATTGACAGTGATAAAAACTATAACCAGACTTTATTCTTACATTGACACACGAAAGGAGAAAATGTCTGAGATCTTTCCTAAAAGGATGGAAATATTCTTAGTCTACCATCAATGGTCAGTGATGTAATGCAAAACAAAGGACTATCTGAAAGTCTAACTACTCTGGGTGCTATGCTATGTCCATTCTGTTGTTGACACATAGCCTTTTATTAATTATTTGCTTTCCTTTTGTTAAATGTTGAATGCTCACAATAATTGAAAATTACTGCTTCATCAAGCTATTTGCTAAAACTAATAATAATTGATGAATTATTAAAATCCAGTGTTTGGGGGGATGCAAAAAGAGTTGGCAACTGATTTTGGACTTATTGGTGGTTTAGAATTTGATTTATATTTTAGAACCTGATGTATAATAAAACAAAACACCACCACCTAGGGACAAGAAATCTGCGTTTTAGTTTGGTGATACTTTTAAGTAATCCAATGACTTTGGAGCCAAGTATGTAAACTTTCTGGAAGATAATTTCCTTTTAGGCAAAATGAGAGATTGAGGTGAGTGGTCTCTTACAGCTATAGTATTGCATTAAATTAATAATACAAATTTAATGGTTTGGAAGGGAAGATCAGGGCATGTTTAACCTGCTTTAGAGAACAGTGTTTTAAGAATTTTAATAGCAACTATTTCCATATCAGTAAGGATGTGCTGATTGAAAGTCCTTCATTCTTACCTGTTCATTAAACTAGGTCTCTAGTAATACGCTCATCATTATATCCCCCGCACTTAGTACAATGCCTGACACACAGTAGATACTTAATTAGAATAAATGAATATATGTATGAATAATGAATATATAAATAATCTGTAATTCAAGCCTACCTTCCTATAAATTATTATGAGAATTATGAAGTTTACTTCGTTAGAAAAAGTTGATATAGCTAAATAATGGTTGGGGAAGAGAGGACTAATTTTGGAAACTTGGATAGAAGACATACCAGTATGTATTGAAGAGGCACTTACGTTCCTTGCACTATTTTTTGTTTGGAACGAGTCAGTGAAGCTACTGTATTACCAGCGGTGAAAACATTTAAATGAGGTTGGTTGTTTTTATAGCCAAAGGAAACTCAGGGATGTTGAAGCAGGGATTAACTGTTACAGCTCAGGCAGGAAAAGTAAACTTAGGTGAAATTCATTTACTATAATCATTCACTGAAAACCTCGTTATGTGAATAATTTCATTTATAAGAGAAATCTTTAAGCTTAAAAATTGAGAGAGATTAAAAAGAAAGAAAACTTGAACATATAGGTAAACAGTTTATATTCTTCTTACCAATATTGTACTATGTCCGTTTTTTAGAAGATATATCTCTTCTTGAATTCAAGAAGAGTAAACGTAAAAAGTAAACGTAAAAAATAGGAATATAAAAACTAACCCGAAACTGCACCTTGCAACTGAATTAAATTTCTATAGAAAAATACCTCATCTTCATTTTTAATTTAAAGAAAAGTGGCAAGACAACACCTTAAAACATATGAATAAGTCTAAATCACTAGTTTAATGTAAGATTTTTTTCCAAAGTCGTAACTGCCTGCAAGCCCATTTTTCAGTGAAATTTTGCAGGGTCTTTTAGCTGAGGAATCTTCCCTAAAATGGTTGTAAGAGGCTGAATTCCTCTAGCCCGACTCCCTGGAGCTGATGCCAGCTCTGAAGGAAAGAGTGAGGTGTTGAGTTTTTTTCACAAGTATTTTCCAACTTGAGGAAGAAATATATGGGTATGTGTGTTTGAAATTTAAATATGTAAAATACACATCTGTGTGGTTTTAAAGAAAAGGCTGTTTGTTGTGTCACAAATGGTTCTTCTCAAAGTAGAAAATCTTTTTAACAACACAACAGAGCACTTGTTAGCAACATTCCCGACATCTTATTTTTCTGTTGCCCAGGGCTACTCTTACAAAATGTAATATACCAGAGATTTTTGAAAATCCCGAGTGTAGGGTGGTCTGAAGTGAGCGATCTGCCTCTTGCTGTTTTGTTCCTAACCTCCTACGGATGTGCGAGGGGCTCCAGCAGCCCAGACTCTTCCTGCTGTCAGGGTTGCCCGAGGCTGCTGCACACGGTTGGTTCAGTGCACGGCCAGCCCAGGATCTGGCTAGCATTCCTGTTTGAGAAAGCTCTCCCTTCCCTCGAAACGTGCTTAGTACAACTGAGAAAGCAAGTTTTTAACTTTATTTAATTGTGATTAATTTAAAATCATATTCAAATAGCCACATGTCACACTAATGGGCTACTGTATTGGACACAACAGATGGAGAATATTTCCACCATCACAGATCTCTTCGCGCTGCCCTAGAGTTCTCTTTCTAAGACCCCCTTTGGCTCTGACCAAGCAGACCGTTTCCCCAGCATTTTAGTTTATGAAATGGAGGTGGAGTGCGAATGCCTTTTGGTTGCCAAGAATATTAATATGTGAACAAAAACACTTTGCTGAGCTTTGCTTCCTAAGGAAAAAGACATTTTAAAAATATAGAAAATGGATGATGGCACTTCTTAGAATAATAACTGTTAAAAGATGTCTAGTAACTGTGAGCACATGGTTTGTTGATTGAGGGAATTTATGCTAATGTATTTTTGGAAGATCTATAACCCATTATCACCTTTTCCATTTAGGTACTTAAAGCTTTCACCAAAACACCCAGAATCAAATACTGCTGGGATGGACATCTTTGCCAAATTCTCTGCATATATTAAGAATTCAAGGCCAGAAGCTAATGAAGGTAAAAAAGAAATGATTGAATTACCACTGAAAACAACAACAAAAAACCCACCAGAAACCCTATTATGACAGTGATTATAAATGCATACTTTGGAGTCCAGACATTCCCATAAGTATTAAAAACTAGCTTTCAGAGTTGATCAGAGATTTGATGATCAACCGGGATAAGTAAGTCCTGTCTTTTTTCAATGTTTCTAGCTCGGGGGACAATGTCTAGCAATATAGTAGGTGTGTGATAAAATGTTTATTGAATGAATTTGTTCTCATTCTTCTGAGAAGTTACTGTGAAGGGAGCTATGCAAAGAATTAACCGTGCATCAAAAACAGTGGATTGGGTGGTTCAGCTATAGATTGATATAGCTTCACTTAAACCATTACTAAATCTTTTGTTTATTGTTGGGCGCCAGCTTTTAAAATCAGCCTTTGTAGATTTTTGTGCTAATTACTCTTAAAGAGCAATTTTTGGAGTTGCTCTGTTCTTTAGACTTACCAGCCTTCCACATTTCTCTGCCTCCTAAAACTAGGATTTTAGTTTCAAGTCATATTTTCATGGTGAGAATTGTATAGGTTGTATGGGTGCGATTTTCTTTTTTTATTTATTAAAGGACACTTTCCTATTATTTCATTTACCAAACTTACATTTGGTATATTGAAGGCAAGTTTCTTTGAACCTTGTCTTAACCACACCTTTCAGTAATTTCCGTTTTTCTTCCCTTCGGGATGTTAAGCATTGTTCTCTCTGGAGAAAACTGTATAGCGAGAGCGTTAGTATTTAATTAAAAGTAACAACAATAGCCACAAACCAGCTCCTAAAGACGCTTTAGTCCATCATCGTTTCAGTCAGTGGAGTTTTTCACATGTATTTTCCAATTTGAGAAAGCAATACGTATATGGGTTTGTGTGTTTGAAATTGAAATATATAAAATACACATTTGTGTGGTTTCTAAAAAAAAAAAAAGTTGTTGTGTTACTAATATCTCTTCTCAAAGTAGAAAACTCTGTAACAACACAACAGAGCACTTGTTAGCAAAATTCCTGACATCTTAAATTTCTGTTGCTTAGTGCCTCCCTTGCAAAATTCAATATATGGGAGGTCTTAGAAAATCCTGAGTGTAGGGTGGTCTGAAGTGAGTGATCTGTCTCTTGCTGTTTTTGTCCCTAACCGCCTGTGGATGAGCAAGGTGCTTGACCTAGTGGGGTTCTTTTGTGTAGAAGTTTATGGCAGCAAATGAACAAGAATACCGAAGTGGGGAAAATATCAATGAAATGGAAACACTTGCTAATTTCCTTGTTATTTCAGTAGGCAGATTTCCAAGCTCTTCGGCCTGTTATTTTTTTGATTATTAAAATTTAAAACTGCAGCATTTTATAATTTAGTACTGAATTTCAGTGGGTCCTGGAATAATCTTCACTGCATGAAATGTTTTTCTGCAGTGAAGGGAGAAAAGGGAAGAACGTTAGTGATCAGGCCTGGCTTACATCTATTAAATGTGTTCCAGTAGCTGCCTTGGTTTGGGAGCAATTTTTCTTAGTAATTGGCTTTTTTCCTGACTAATGTTTCTGTCTAAGCATTTTATACACTAAGTAAACAGTTACAGTGGAGCCTCTCCTATCCACAGACAGTATCTTTTCTCTTCTACCTTTTCCTTCATGCAGGTGACTGTTCTTTTCATAAAACTATCTTTTGCACCCAGGTGCTCTTGCTGCATAGTTCTTTGAACTCTTAAAGTCATAATGTTTTTATTTCTCGATGAGATTTTTGGAAGCTGGAGGGTGGTTGAATTTTATTTTTTATTTTTTTTGACACTTTGTGGGAAGAGAGGAGAATAAAATGTGCTTGCTTTTAAAAAAAACAGTTGCTTTGGTGGATGGGTTTGAGGGGAGAGACTATGGGAGAAAGTGAGTCATTTAACTATAAGTTTGTATTCTGTTTTTTCCTATTTGTTATACTGTTTTAAGTAGCCACCAACGCTTATTGTTCTTTGAATTCTGTAACCAAATAGGAACAAACAACATAGTAGATTACACAGTGCATAACTTAGAAGGCCTTATATTAAATTACCTGTTGGTAAATAAGAATTCCAGTTGCCAAGCAACTTCCCCCCACAGGGGCCTGTCACTGACATGAGACTTTTCTAAAGAAAACAGTGTTCGAAATCTCCCTTATGTATATTTGTTGCAGGTCTCTTATGTGTCTGTTTCATGCAATTAAATGCCTTAAATAAGCCTAGGAAATTAATGATCCATTCCCTTATTCCCCCAAACAATAAACAATTTACATAGAGATGGATTTGTTATTTTACATGGTAAATCAGAGTAGGCAGATTGTTTATTACAAAATAATATTTCATATTCAGCCTATGAAATACTGTACAAAATCGAATAGGTTTGGACAATTTTAAGACCTACTTCTAAACAAGGGATTAAATGCTTAGTTGCTACAGTATTGGCCTAGTGAAAGTGAAACAGAAGGGCCAATACTTAGATTGGGGTACAAAGTAAACAAATAAGATTTAAAGAATAAAATAAAGGGAGACACTGATGATAGCTAGCTAAATAGACAGATAAAATATATAATTCTTGTGGTAACAGGTCCAAGTTGGTTGGGAGTAAGAGTTTGTGAAATCTTTTGAAGCATTACAAGAGAAATTAATGAGTAATTCCTTTTATGGGGATGGGTTAGGTATGACCTGTCCCAGATCTCCTAGGCTTTTTTCAGTTCTGTGATTTCATTAATTTATATAACTTATTAAGCTCCCAAACGTAACTGATAGATAATTTATTTGTCTATTTGGTATTTATAATCTTAAGCAACCCATGAATTTAGCAGTGCTGAACTCTGCCATTATATGCTCTGAGGCATATTCCATAATGTCCAAATTCCTGTTTTTAAAGGGAGGCAAAGAGTCGATAGGTTCTGATCAGTTCGTTTTTATTCAAGATTCAGTCTCCTCCATCACTGCCTCCCTCTTTCCCTCTGGAAAAGTGGAATCAGAGGATGATTGTTCATCGTTGTAGCTATGAAACTACATTTAATCATCTTTAAATACTCATTACCTCTCCCTGTTTTCTTCTTATGTGTTAAAAATTGTTTGTGTAAGATTACCCTTTATTAAAACTAGCAGTAGCTTTAAAATATAGTTTTATCCATGTAAATGCTCATAATTTTTGTTTTCTTCATTGTGAATTGTATTATTTTTCTACAACAGATATGGACTTGTTACATTTAATGTTTTCTGCTTTGCATTTACTCATTTGAATTATACAGGTAATAGAGTAATACATACTGACTGAAAAAGTTAAAATAGTATAGAAATAAATTTAATAAAATTTCAGGGCCCCTTAATCATATCATATGACCTCTTCCCCAACAGTTAGCATGTATCCTTTTTTCTGTGTAATTCTGCAAACATTGTACATGTATGTGTATTTACATATATATGTATACATTATGCAGTTGTCTTTTTCACATATTATGCGATGGAAATCCTTCAAAATATAGATCTACCTCATTTTTTAGAAATACTGCTTAATATTCTATAATACAGATTTTTATTTAACCATTTCCCTGTTGGTAGACATTTAGATTGTCTCAAGTTTTTTTATTATGACAAACAGTGCTGCCAGTGAATATCTTTGTGAAACAGGTCAAAAGGTTTTGTTCTCCAAAAGTCTACACCAGTTAATATTCCTACTAACGTTAAAGTATTCATTTCCCCACGTTTCTGACCCTGGTGTGTGTGTATATGTGTGTTAATCTTTTAAATTCTGGTATGTCCTCATAGGCAAAAAAGGGTATTTTGATTTTCATAATTAATTTAAAACTGACTGTATGGCCTCTATTCCATTACTAATTTTTTTGAGAGCTTTTTGAAAAACCTTCTGAGAGAGAGCAGTATTACTACAGCAGGGGTATTAGAGAATAATAGTGACGCTTATTAATTGCAGGACAAGTTACTTTCTGATGGCCTGCTACTGCCTTCTAGTGGTTAATCCTGACATTTTCTTTGTTTTAACCAACTTCAAATTCCTTTGTGATGGTTTGTCTTCAGAACTTTATTATGTTTATTGAATGATGCTCTTTAGTACTTTTTTTTTTTTTTAAAGATTTTATTGGGGAAGGGGAACAGGACTTTAATGGGGAACAGTGTGTACTTCCAGGACTTTTTTCCAAGTCAAGTTGTTGTCCTTTCAGTCTTAGTTGTGGAGGGCGCAGCCCAGCTCCAGGTCCAGTTGCCGTTGCTAGTTGTAGGGGGTGCAGCCCACCATCCCTTGCGGGAGTTGAGGAATTGAATTGGCAACCTTGTGGTTGAGAGCCCACTGGCCCATGTGGGAATCGAACCAGCAGCCTTCGGAGTTAGGAGCATGGAGCTCTAACCGCCTGAGCCGCCGGGCCAGACCCTTTTTAATATTTTTTGGTACTTCTATTTTTCTTGTTTTGTTGGCCATTCCTAATATTGATACATGAAAATTGTATCAAACTAATTCAGCATTCTTTGTTTTCACTAATATATCCTTTATTCTGACATTCTTAACTATGAAAAATCACCTAATATTCTCACCAGGTACAGCAAATTCACCTTCATTGCAAATGCTATGCTAAGTCCAAAATTATAGAAAGAACAATAACTGTAATGTTTTGTTAGCTTAATTTTAGTCCGTGCCTTGCATATAGGATTACAAATACTGTATGCTATCAACTTTGTAAATTTAGGATATTTTATTTTCCTATTGGATACATTTGAGAATTTAGGAAAAGGATTAATTTAGAGCAGGTCGAAGATTATAAACTTGCCATACCACTGAAGTGCCATTTGACACATTATTTCAGTGTTTGAATTCAGGCAATATTATCTTCCTTAGAGGCTCTGATTCTGTTCATTGTAATCAGATCAAAGAACAAGTCCTCTTATCTACTGTGTTTTCCCGAAGATAAGACGTAGCCGAACAGTCAGTTTTAATGCATCTTTTGGAGCAAAAATTAATATAAGACCGGGTATAATATAATATAATATAATTAATATAATATAATATAATATGATATTACAATACAATATAATATAATACCAGGTCTTATATTAATTTTTGCTCCAAAAGACGCATTAGAGCTGATTGTCCAACTAGGTCTTATTTTCAGGGAAACAGGGTAATATGTATTTATTCTGTATGCACTTTTTTTGACAGGAAGCATATTGAATGTTTAATTTTTTTCTTCAACAGTCCTGAGATTCTCCTGTCTGTTTACATTTCAGTGACTGTATGCATTATCAATAGCTAGTACATAATTAATGAAAGATTGTATTTATTGCCTTTGTATTTTATTTTTAAATGGCTTGATTTCCTGTCACTTTTCTAGTTGTAGTTGAACTCTCCTAATTCCTCAGTTTCATTGTACTGGGTTCTAGTGCCCTGCTGCTGAACTATTTTCTCTAAGGAATAAACTAGCTTGATCCTGGCTGTGGCTAGAGTGACCTTTTATGAATAAAACAGGTAGTTCTTTAATCTTGATATTGTTGTCTGTCACTTGACATAACACATTCCAATTTGATATTTACCTAAATAAAAAATATTACCAGTTTTTCTTTACATTTTAAGAATGGCCATTATTTTCTATAGCAGTATTTAGTGTCTACCTCATTCTCAGCTTCCCACAAAGATATAACAGTCAAGTACAAACATCTTCACTCATCTGAATTTAAAAGTGTCTGTTCTACATTTTTACCTAATTTCTTTCTTAACCTTCTTCATACATTTAAGAAACTCAAAACTTTTCTACTTAATTTTTGTTTTATCTTACCCTGGGCTAGATGTTAACCAGGTGTCCAAATGCATTTGGGTAGAGTGCCGTGAATTTTAGAGGATATACTGAGGAAGCACAAGACATTGATTTTACCTTCAAAGAACATACGGTATGGTAGAGGAAATAAGAATTACCCATGAACTTAAGAACAAGAATGAGAAGGAAGAAGTTCATGATTTAGTGGACTATTCGTTTAATGTAAACCAGACCTGAGTTTTAAAATTTTATAACTTTAAAAATCTAATAGTAATAGAAAGTGCCCATATCAAGGACTGAACATAACTAATAAATTTTTAAAAAGCATATTAAAAACTAAAAGATGGGGCCGGCCTGATGGCTCAGGCGGTTAGAGCTCCGTGCTCCTAACTCCCAAGGCTGCTGGTTCAATTCCCACATGGGCCAGTGGGCTCTCAACCACAAGGTTGCCAGTTCGATTCCTCGACTCCCGCAAGGGACGGTGGGCACTGCCCCCTGCAACTAAGATTGAACGTGGCACCTAGAGCTGAGCTGCCTCCCGGATGGCTCAGTTGGTTGGAGCGCGTCCTCTCAACCACACAAGGTTGCCAGTTCGACTCCTGCAAGGGATGGTGGGCTGCGCCCCCTGCAACTAGAAAACAGCAACTGGACCTGGAGCTGAGCTGCACCCTCCACAACTAAGACTGAAATGACGACAACTTTAAGCTGAATGGCACCCTCCACAGCTAAGATTGAAAGGACAACAACTTGACTTGGAAAAAAGTCCTGGAAATACACACTGTTCCCCAATAAAGTCCTGTTCCCCTTCCCCAATTAAATCTTAAAAAAAAAAAAAGAAAGAAAGAAACTAAAAGGTATTGAGTTATCAGAAACTGGCTTTTTTGTTTTTAAATTGTATGCAATCTTTATTTTTAGCCATCATGGCAATTTAGACGATTATAATCATTATCCCACTTTTTTTACTTGTGGTAAAATTGATATCTAACATTACATTAGTTTCAGGTGTATAACATAATTCGATCTTTGTATACGCTATAAAGTAATTACCACAATAAGTCTAGTTACCATCTGTCACCATACAATTGATCCCTTTCATCCATTTTGCCCACCCCACAAACCTCTTTCCCTTCCGATAACCACCAATCTATTCTCCATATCTATGGGTTTTGTTTGTTTTGTTCTCTAGATTCTATGTATAATAAGTTAATAGAGTACAGGCATACCTCGGAGATATTGTGGATTCTGTTCCAGATCACCGCAATACAGTGAATATTTCAGTAAAGGGAGTTATATGAATTTTTTGGTTTCCTAGTACATACGAAAGTTATGTTTATACTGTAGTCTATTAAGGGTGCAAATCTATTATGAGTCGTAATCTTTTTGCTGGTGGAAAATCTTGCCTCGATGTTGACGGCTGCTGACTGGTCAGGGTGGTGGTTGCTGAAGGTTGGGGGTAGCTGTGGCAATTTAAAATAAGACAACCATGAAGTTCGCCACATCGATTGACTCTCCTTTCATGAATGATTTCCCTGTAGCGTGCGATGCTGTGTGATAGCATTTTACCCACAGTAGGACTTCTTTCAGACTTGGAGTCAATGCTCTCAAACCCTACTGCTGTTTTATCAATTAAGTTTATGCAATATGCTAAATCCTTTGTTGTCATTTCTACAGTCTTCACAGCATCTTCACCAGGAGTGGATTCCATCTCAAGAAACCACGTTGCTCATTTATTAGAAGCAACAACTCATCCATTTAAGTTTTATCATGAGATTGCAGTGATTCAGTCACGGCTTAAGGCTCCACTTCTAATTCTAGTTCTCTTACTATTTCTACCACATCTGCAGTTACTTCCTCCACTGAAGTCTTGAACCCTCAGTCATCCATGAGGCCTGGAAGCAACGTCTTCCAAACTCCTGTTAATGTTCCTATTTTAACCTCTTCCCATGAATCATGAATGTTCTTAATGGCACCTAGAAAGGTGAATCCAGAGGTTTTTAATTCACTTTGCCCAGATCCATCAGAGGAATCACAATTTGTGGCAGCTATAGCCTTATAAAATGTACTTCTTAAATAATAAGACTTGAAAGTCGAAATTACTCCTTGATCCATGGGCTGTAGAACTTGAAGACATTTTCCTTTGCATTCACAACGTGGCTAATTGTTTGGTGCCAGAGGCCTAGCTTTTGGCCTACCTTGGCTTTCAGCATGCCTTCCTCACTAACCTTAATCATTTCTAGCTTTTGACTTAAAGTAAGAGATGTGCAACTCTTCCTTTCACTTGAACACTTAGAAACCATTTTAGGATTTTTATTTGGCCTAATTTCCATATTGTTGTGTCTCAGGGAATAGGGAGGGCCAAGGAGAGAGACAGAGATGGGGTAATGGCCCATCAGTGGGGCAGTCAGAACACACACATTTATTGACTAAATTCACTGTTTGATGGGGGTGCTGTTTGTGGCTCCCCTAAGCAGTTACAGTAGTAACATCAAAGATCACTGGTCACACATCACAAATATAATATTCATGAAACACTTTGAAATACGGCCTGGATTACCAAAACGGGACACAGAAACGAAGTGAGCAAGTGCTGTTGGAAAAATGGCGCTGATAACATGATCAACACAGGGTTGCCACAAACCTTCAATTTGTAAAGAACTCATTACCTGCAAAGCACAGTGAAGCGAAGTGCAATAAATGAAGTGTGCCTGTAATTGTCTTTCTCTGACTTATTTCACAGCAAAATCAAGGTTCATCCATGTTGTCACACATGGTGATATTTCATTCCTTCTTATGGCTGGATAATGTGTTTGTGTGTGTATGTGTATCACATTTTCTTTATCCGTTGATAGACACTTAGGTTGTTTCAGTATCTTGGCTATCGTAAATAATACTGCAATGAACCTGAGGGTGCACATATCTTTTTGAGTTAGTGTTTTCATTTTCTTTGGATAAATACCCAGAAGTGGAATTGCTGGATTATATGTTAGTTTTTAATTTTTTGAGGAAGCACTGTACCGTTTTCTGTAGTGGCTGTACCATTTTACATTCCCACCTACAGTGCACAAGGGTTCCGATTTCTCCACATTCTTGCCAACACTTTTTATTTCTTGTGTTTTTGATAATAGCTATTCTAACAGGTGTGAGGTAATATCTCATCCATACTCCATTTTTGAGTATCACACGAACAGATATGCATCAAAAGATTTGTATAAGAATGTTTGTTACACAATTAGTCATAAGCCCATAATTGGAAACACCACCCACTCCATTAACAGCAGAATGGATAAATAACTTATTATGGAATCATATGACGGAGTGCTGTGTAACAGTGAAAATGTATTATCTGCCTCCCACAACGTCACCAATGAGGTTTCCTAGGGCTCTGCTTTAGGCTCTCTGCCTCTCCTTCACTTCCACGGCTTCAACATTCATTTCTGTTCTCAAGACTTCCAAATATATTGCTCCGGGCCAAGCTGTTCCAGACACTGAAACTCAGCTGTCTGTTGGACACCTGTACTCAGGTGTCATGCTGACACCTTGAAGTCAGCATGTACTAAACTCATCTCCACCCCCCACCCCCCCCCCGAATCTACTCTCTAGGAAGGTAAAGGTTTCAGCAAGTGGCACCAGCATTCACCGTGGGGACCGTTTGTTTGTGGACCAGCTTCCCTGTACTCCTTCCACTCCCCAAAATGTGAACTCTGGGAATAGGAAACTTTTATGTTTTATTCAGTAGTGAATGTAACGATGTTTAGAACAAGATTTGGCATGTAGTAGGGGCTCAGTTTATATTTTGTTGAGTATATCTAGCCTTCTTTTTCCATATTCAGTTTGGTTTCTGAGCTCTGTTGGTTTTTATCTCCTAAGTACCTCTCAAATCCATTCGTTTCTTTTGATGCCTACAGCCCCTTACCCAGCTAAGACCATCATGTATTGTCTGGATGCTGTGAAGGAACCAAGGGATAAGTGGGTGGGAGCAATTTGGAAAGACAAGGGATGTGGTTAGGCTACATTTATGTTACTGGTGATGTAACTAATGGGCAGCGTGTAAAAATCTGCCTTTTTCTGTAATGGATCCAACTTTATTCAAACTTACAACTAGTATATTGATTGTCACCTCAGGATATTTAACTTTCTTTTATGGCCAAGTACTGTAATTAACTGTGTGTGAGCTCATATATTCTGGGAGTGGGAGGTGAAAGGTGGATTGGGAAGGTAAAGGGTAATAGAAGATCTGTCTATTGTTATTCCATATTTCTTTCTAATGACGTTCTCACTCCTTCTCTGCTAAGGGTCACTAACTTGACTTCCCAGACAGACAGGGGTGCTTCTGTCCCACCTCTCTCTGAATCGTAACAATTACAGCATCTTAATCTATTTGGCTCCGGGGCCACTCAATTCAGTGTTGTAAACTGAGCTCTCTAATCTGACCTGTGTGTTTCATGTTATTACACAATAGTGCTATTCTTGGCTCTTGTGTAATATAAAACAATGCAAAAACTCCAGGGTTTCTACTTGGATTATTTGTACTGAGGTTTCTTAACACATACTGTGGTGAAAAAATCGAAATATTCTCATGGGAGCAGGAATTGAAATTGGGGCAAATATCTCTGTCTTGGCAGGATTTTCTTCCCTAGTTTGAAATAATAGGTTTGTTTTTTCTTACCCATTTTTCCAGTTTAAATATCAACTGTGCTGGCCCATATTGTGTTCGTATGTGGGGTATTTAGTTATGAACAAGTTTATACTGATACCATCTGAAACTGTCATGCTTGTTTTTATATTTATCTGAATACATTTATTTGTGTCATAACCCGCCCCATGTAAATCATCTCCAGGAGAGCAGGAACCTCGTCTGTTTTGTTCCTGGTGGGCTTAGTGTCAGATGCTTGCTGTTACTAGCATTTGACAATCAGTTATTGACTGCAAGAGTAATGGAGTTCTTTGGGGCTCGGGTGGTTGTCCTTACAGTATTCCCGTCTTTCTTTCAGCATTGGAGAGGGGTCTCTTGAAAACACTGCAGAAACTGGATGAGTATCTGAATTCTCCTCTCCCTGACGAAATTGATGAGAACAGTATGGAGGACATTAAGTTTTCCACACGTAAATTTCTGGATGGCAATGAAATGACATTGGCTGATTGCAACCTGCTGCCCAAACTGCACATTGTCAAGGTAGGCCCATCGGACGTGGTGTCACATTGCTCTTTGACCCAGTATTCTGTGTACTAAGATAGCACTTCTCTCGTGCGTAAAGCTGTTTTGATCTGGCAATATGACTAGGACTCCCCCCGCCTCCAAATAGTGTAATTTAATGCTGTTTAGGCAATAGTTGAAACACCCTAGAGTTAATCAAATGGAAAATTATGTCTTAAAATTGAGGCATATGAGAAGGAGGAATATTATTTATTTTTTTCTGTGATGGCATAACAATTCAAAGATGTAACAGGTACCTTTGAACTGGAGTTTGCTACACTGACTTATATCATCAAATTCTGTTCTGTGATCACCGGCTTTTTCTATTAAGGCAAAAAAATATTTGAGCATTTATTGTGTGAGACGTGGTGCTGAACAGAATAGTAATAAACACTAGTTGAGCAATCACAATCAAGAAAAACCGAGATCTGAAATAGTGTGTGTGTTTTAAAGTATTTATCCAATGATTACACTTGGCTGTCTCTGGATGGTCAGGACAGTCACATGCAGTCACTTACACTCCTGAAGCGCTGGTGTAGTTCACAATCCTTATTATCATTGTTGAAATTTCTAGTGTGAACGGAGGTGACTTCTAACTTCATTCTCCCCCTCTGATGAAATTGATGAGAATAGTATGGAGGACACCAAGCTTTTTTCCCCAAATCGAAGCAGTTCTCAGAGATTCACAGAATTCATTTGCCTTAAAATCAGAGGTATGTCTGGTGTACAGGACTCGGAAAATCAAATGTTAACTTTTGATCTCTTTGCATTTCAGGTGGTGGCCAAAAAGTACCGCAACTTTGATATTCCCAAAGGAATGACTGGCATCTGGAGATATTTAACTAACGCTTACAGTAGGGACGAGTTCACCAATACCTGCCCCAGTGACAAGGAGGTAGAAATAGCATATAGTGACGTAGCCAAAAGACTTACTAAGTAAAATAACATTTATGAGAGAGATGTCTTCACATCTTTCCTTGACTAAGAATATGCTTTTCCTAACAGACTGCTCCTCTTCCTATAAAGTAGAAATTTTATTTTGCATGAACATGGCAGTTATTCAAGATTAGGATAAAGGATAGACAAGGTATAGTAGCTATCTTTAAACATACACTCCTAAGCAGTATTATTTTAAAATTTTATCCTGCCTACCTCCCCTACCCCATATCCTCCTCTCCTCTAATTTGGAGATATTTCGCCAGAAACTTTTCACTTTAGAGGTAGTTTGCCATCTCTCTAGAGCCGTCATCATTGTGTCCATACACTGTGGCAGGACTTTTGAGGTGCAGTGTTTGACAGTTAAAATAGTAACCATGACCTCATCAGTCAACCCCAAACTGGTGCATAATGCATGGTACAAGGAGTATTTATGTATTTTTTGGAATTTTATAATATTTAGTAAGAGTATATGAAAGGATTGCTACTGTATCAAAATACTGTTCCAACTTAGTCTATCCTGGATATGTACCAAGGGAGTTACCACCAGAGAAGAGAGCCTTCCTTCTACAGAAAGTCACTACAGATTTTGCTCTTTGACTTTGTACATGGATTTTTACTTTTCCTAAAAGCATTTATTCTTTATACCAGTTATAACATCTGATACTATGTAGAAGCTAAAAGTTTAGAGGGAGGGATGATATTCTCAAGATCTTCCTCGAGCATTTTATCCATAGAAGAGAAACCATTGGGCACCTGATACCCTGTCTAAATATGTTTGTTTGTATGTATTTTGCCCAGTGCCATTCATTTGGAACATTATTGCTTTCTTCCTTTATTTTAAAAAGCTCCTTTTTAGGTAAGCGTAGACCTTACTGTTTGTAGATATTTTGAGCAACACTACATAAACTGATATTTAGTTGATTTAGCTATAACACAGTACAAAGATTAGTAAGGTAAAAATTAACACTTTACAGAAATTAACCTAAGGAATGTAGGGTAGGGTGGGTTTGTCAAAATATCAAGTAGAATTTTGTCTCTAAAGCATATTTAATGTGGGTAATCTAAAAGATGCATTATCCATCCTATATTAAAAATAAGATAAAACACACACATTACCAGCTTTCCCTGTCTCACCCCCTCTTTACTGTTAGACTTTGGGTGGAGGCTGGGTCACTCCTTTTGGACTAAATTATAGTTGTTGTGGTGAGTACGTTATTACCACAGTTTTGCCTAATCTCAATCATTGTGTTTCCTTCAATTAAATTTTTCTGCAGCCACATTGAGGAATAGCACTCTGCATGTTTGTTTCTTTGAAATTGAAGTCCTAAACCAGGGATTGATTATTTGTACTCTAACAAGGGAGGATGAACTTGGTGAAAATAAAACAAAAGTTTGCTGTATATTTATTAATTTTTTAAAAAATTAGACTTTATAAGTACGACTCCAGAGCCGGGGTTATAACTGTATTAATTTTTGGTAATTTTTTATACCTAACTTGTTTTAAGAAGTGCTATTTCTCATAGGCTGTTTTTGGAAATTTTGAATATATTTCTTTAAAATGGCAACGATTTTCCCCCTTGATAGGCTAACATTAAGAAGCACTGGCTTTATGGAAGCAATCTGGTTTTTATAAGCATACTGCGTTTTTTTAACCTATCAGTAATTAGCTCAGTATAGAAAGATAAGAAAAGCTCCATATTGTATCCATTTGGCTCAGGGAGATTTTTTTTTTGCTTTACCTTTCTTAGAGCTCCTTATAGCTGATCAAAAAGTTTGGGCACCCACCTTTTTGTAATTAAATACTGGATGGTGATTTATCTGGTTCCAGGAAGAAGCACTATCAGGTAATCTATTGAGAAATTCTATAGCAGTAGCTTCATTGAGTGAAAAATGTCACATTTTCACCAGTACACAGACAGCCATCATCACTTTTCACCTATTTTTAAAATAATGGTAACTTGGCATTCAGGTGATATTGAATCTTTCCTCAAAGCTTAAAGTATGAAAAAGATTCAGAAGAAGGGGTGTCTATTCTTTCAAGTGAGTGGTTGGACTAAATAGTGCATGGTGTAGGCAAGTGAGGAAAGAGCAGCATTTCTTAAAATAGAGTGATGAGAAACACACTCTGAAACTCACCTGTGGAGTATTTTCATCTTGGCTATTGTCTTTGTTTTTTTAAAAAATTTACCCCAGGATTACACTTGGCTGTCTCGATGTGCAAGGAAGGCAGGTCTACGTGTTACGATTTTGATGAAGGCAGAATTATTTTTCTCTGCAGAAAGACAGATCTTACTTATTACTTTATCAGGGAAGTTAATCAAATAGAGTTGAAATTGGCAAATGGACAAAAGCCAGTAAAAAGGATGATCCTAGAACATGCTCTTTACTCCATCTTATATTTGTGGAAAGATCACAGCTTAAAATTGGTGGAGATTTGGGACATAAAAGTTTTCATGGCAATTCATGTAGTGTATACATTGACATGATGGAATCATCTGATATTATTTCTGCAACTACTGAATCATTTCCCCCTTCATTTAAACCAATGAGGAGATGAGAGTCTAAATGGAAGCTATCACTATTTCCCAAGGGATTCTGAAAAAATTTTGTATTCAATAGTTGGAAAGCTTTCTACCATTTAAGTTGATATGACTTCCTTTTTAAAAAAATGTAAATGCAGATTTTTCTATACATTAGGCATTTTTTACTTCCATTGAATTTTGAATCGCTCCAGAGTTGCATGTAGATAGCTTTTATTTCTGTGCATTTAAAATATCAATTTAGAAAATATCTACAAGGTAAAAGTGATAAGAAATAGAAATGTATTTTTTCATGAACATTTTGATACACATTTCATCAAGTTTATTGATTAACCAATTTCTTACACTGGTTATAATATTTGATTCAAAGAGAGGGGAGCATTCATTATTGATACACTATATGGGCTTTTTAATTCCATTCTTTACAAATTATCAAGGGTGGGGCTGTCAAAATTGTATTTTTATCATGGAAAATGATTTCAACTCCCCAAGTCATAATGTTGAACAGAATTGGAGTATTTTCTTTAGAATTACTTGAAAAGGCAAATGAAAGCTTATTATAGAATGCTTGTATTTTCTTTTGTCTCTCTGGAACCAGTATATTGCTGGCAGCTATTGTATTAAAATAAAGTATATTTTCACTATCATAAAAGGTTCTTTTTTCTCCCTCTCATGAAAATAAATAGCAATTTGGGGTAAAAGTTTTATTTGAGACTATTTTTTTTTCCACAAATGGGTGATTCAGCATAATTAATAGATTAAAGGAGAAAAACCATATCACTTCAATAGGTGCATAAAAGAACTTTATAAAAGCTTTATGAGGGCAGCAGGATGGCTCAGTGGGTTAGAGCGTGAGCTCTAACAGCAGGTTTGATGGTTCATTTCCCACATGGGCCAGTGAACTGCGCCCTCCACAACTAGACTGAAGATAATGAACTGCCACTGAGTTCTGGAGGGGTGGCTGGATGGCTCAGTTGGTTAGAGCGCGAGCTCTCAACAACAAGGTTGCTGGTTCAATTCCCGCATGGGATTGTGGGCCGTGCCCCCCCTGAAACTAAAGATTGAAAACAGCAACTGGACTTGGAGCTGAGCTGCGCCCTCCACAACTAGATTGAAGGACAACGACTTAGAGCTGATGGGCCCTAGAGAAACACACTGTTCCCCAATATTTCCCAATTAAAAAAAAATTAGAAAAAAATCATACTCATTCTTAGCAAAATAGGACCAGCAGTAAAAAATTTTTTTTTCCACATGATTAACACATCTGCCAAGAACCTATTTCAAGAGCAAATTTCATATATAAATATGAAACAGAAGTCCTCTCATTAAAGTCAGGAATAAGACAGGATGACCCTCTATCACAGCTGTTATCTAGCCATTTTCCATAGCTATTTTATTAGAGGCATCCTAGCCAATGAAGTAAAGTCCATAAAAAGAATAAGGAATGGAAAAGAACAAATGGTTGTTGCATTTTGCAGATGAATGCATATACATAAAAGAAATCCAAAAATAACCTACTATTAGAAATAAGAAAATTCAGCCAGGTTACTAGATACAAGATTGAGGAACAAAGATCAATATAACTACTATATACTAATATTCAGCATATGAAAAATTAGATTAGTAACATTGGTTTCTTCTGGAGGAAAACTGGGTGACTGAGGAAAATGGGTGGGAAATTGTCACTAGAATATTTTTAGCTTTTAAAATGTGTAACCCATATATTACCTATTCTTTTAAAAAGTGCTTTAAAAGATAATCCTAAGCTATTTAGGATCAAATCTAATAAAGAATGTGTAATTCCTTTATGAAGAAAAGTACAAACTATCAAAGGACATAATAGAAATCTATTCAGTGGATAGGTGTACCATGTTCATGGTATAAGCATAAGGATTTCAATTCTCTCTATTGAATATATAAATTCAATATATTTTCCAACAAAATCCCAACAGATATTTTGCGGGGGAACTAGATAAATAGATTTTCAAAAAATCATGGAGGAATTATGTCCCCCAAATAGCCAACATATATCTGGAGGGAGCAAGGAAAGAAAGGGAACTTGCCTGAAGATACAAAGACTTAAAAGCTTACAGTAATTGATGGGTAGGATATAGTAGGTCACAGCAACATGATACTGCTGCAACTACCAGGAAAAAAAGTGATCTAAAGTGCCAAAATATTTTTAAACATCAGAAAACGAAGCAATAAAGACTGAATTTGAATTTCAGAGGAGGAAGTCTTTCTGAGGTGAACTGATGGTCTGGCCATTTTCTCCCCTGGGGGCATTTGTTGATTCTGGGTCTGGAACAGGTTTGGATTTGGTCCATGCAGAAGGGCTCTACTGGAGGAAAGAAAATCACAAGGTTCTTAGTTATTGGGCACATTGAAAATCTGAGACACCCCAAATACAAGACTGGTTTTCTCACAGGACACTTGCTGAATTCCAGAGCTGTACATGGCTTGCTAGAAGCTAAACCTAGGGCTTCCAAAAGGCAGAGTGAAATCTCCCACAATCTTAACATTTAGGAGACAAAATTTTATTAGAGATTTGTGTTTCCCAAAACAAATGGTTTTCCCAAAACACTTGTGGTTGCCTGGCACCGCGGTGGGAGTGGGAATTTACTGCAAACACGCATGAGGGATCTTTCTAGGGTGATGAAACTGTTCTAAATGTGGGTTGTAGATAAGGGTCTAGTATCCAGTTATACAAAGAATTCTTACGATTCAATAATAAAAAGACCTCCCAAGTTAAATAAAGGGCAAAGAGGGTCGGTCGGTTAGCTCAGTTGGTTAGAGCGCAATGCTCAACACCAAGGTTGCCGGTTCGATTCCCGCATGGGCCACTGTGAGCTGCGCCCTCCACAACCAGATTGAAACAACTCCTTGACTGGGAGCTGATGAGTCCTGGAAAAACACACTCAAAAAACAAACCAAAAAAAAAGGCAAAGGGTTTGAATAGACGTTTCTCCAAAGAAGATATACAAAGGGCTAATAAACACATAAAAGAAGGTTAACATTATTAGTCATCAGGGAAATGTAAAACAACCACAAAAAACACCCGCTAGGATTGCTATAATGAAGACGACGGACAATTATAAGTTGACAACGATGTGGAGAAATTAGAACTCTCATACATGGCTGGTGGCAATGTAAAGTGGTGTAGTTGATCTGGAAAACAGGTTGGCAGTTCCTCAAAACGTTACTCAGCAATTCCTCTCCTAGGTTTATAATTACGAGAGTTGAAAACTTACGTCCATATATCTTATACATGGATGCTCGTGGCATCATTCATAATAGCCAAAAATTATCCATTAACTGATGAATGGATAAACAAAATATATACATAAAATGGAGTACTATTCAGCCATAAAAAAGTAGATACAAGTTACAATGTGAATGGACGTTCAAAACATTATGCTCCATAAAAAGAAGCCAGACACAAAAGACCACATACTGTATGATTCCATTTATGTAAAATGTCCAGAATAGGGAAGTGTAGAGATAGTAAATAAATGGTTGCCAAGAGCTGGGGGAGGAGAGACTGGGGAGTGACTGGAGAATGGGTGTGGGTTTTCTTTTTGGAGAAAATATTCTGGAATTAGATAATGGTGATGGTTGCACAACTTTGTGAATATACTGAAAACCACTGAATTGTATACTTTGAAAGAGTGAACTTTATGGTATAGAAATTATATCTCAAAAAGGGGGCAATTCTGCCTTGCTAAAGTTTTGGATAATCAGTGTATTGACATGTTTATTGGCAAAGTTAGTGATGTGCTTGAATTTCACTTAAATGTCATCCAAAATGTATTCTTAAGAGGGAAAAAGGAAAAAAAAGAATTGTGCTAATGGTTGCTCAACTCTTTAAATTTACTAAAAATCATTTAGTTTTGTTCACCTAAAATGGGTGAATTCTGTAGTTTGTAAATTATACCTTGACAAAGCTTTCTTTTTATAAAGAGCTAGACAGCACAAATCTAAAATTAAGAATTCATTGTTTGGATTTAACAGCAGAATGGACACAGCAGCAGGCAGGATTAGTGCTTTGAAGAGAGGTCGATAGAAAAAAAATCCAAACTGAAGCAATGATAGTGAAAAATGCAAAAACCGAAGAACAAATACAAGAATAGAACATAAGAGACATGGTGCACAGTCTAAAGATAGGTATCATTGATGTCCCATGCAGAAGGGGTGTGGGCAGAAGCAATAGCTGATGAAATAATGGCTGAGAACTTTTCAAAATTGTTGGCAGATATCAATTCACAAAACTCAGCAAACTCCATATGGAATAAAAATAAAACCTAAGCAAAGTCAAATTGCTGAAAACCAAGGAAAATCCTAAAGACAATCAGAGAGAAAGGGCATTAACTTGGAAGGAGTAACAATGAAACCAATGGCTGACTTTTCAGCAGAAACTTTGGAAGACGGGAATCTTTAAAGTGCCATTATTTGGCAAGTGGCACAAGTACCAATTTATGAAAACTATAATAAATCACAGATAAACATCGTCATTTTTAGGGTAACTACTAAGAATTATGAGAATAAATAAAATCTAAGATTCAAGGGGAAAATGGAATTTAAAAAAATAATCCAAAAGAAAGCAGGGAGCAAGTACTAAAGGAATAAAGGCTAGCACAAATTTGAAAAATAAAAGGTTAGCTATAAACCCTACACCATTAGTAATTATGTTAAATGTAAGTGGGCTAAACAATTGGATTAAAAGTCAGAGAATGTCAAACTGTATAAAAAAGAAAAATCAAAACCCAACATATGACATACACAAGAAACAAACTAGGACACAGAAGTGTTGAAATTAAAGGGTGGAAGACAGGAAAAAGAAAGCAGATGTAACCATTTATCATACACAGCAGGCTTTGAGGCAGGTATTACTAGAGATGAAGGACATTATATAGGACATTTATAAGTCCTTTTATAACGATGAAAGTTTTATTCACTAGGAAGATACAACAGCCCTAAATTTATATGCATCTAATAACACAGCCTTGACTACGTACAGCAAAAGCTAATTAAGCTAAAAGGAGAATTTTAGACAAACACATCATCATAATTGGAGATTTTTAACATAGCTCTCTCAGTAACTGACAGAACAAGCAGGAATCCCCCCGCTACCCGCCCCCCACCCCCGTAAGGAATAGCAGATTTGAATGACCAATTTGACCTAATGGACATTGGAACACTATATCCAACCACTGCAGAACGCATATACTTTGCAAGTGCACGTGGAACTTTCAGCAGGCAGACCATATGCTGGCCCAGAAAGCAAGCGTCAACAATTTTCAAAGGAATGAAATCATACAAAGTATGTTCTCTGACCACAGAGGAATTAAACTTAGAAATACATGATTGAAAGACAGCAAGAAAACCCCAGAATAAGGAACCAGTTATAGCAAATGCAACAAGCCTACAACCTAAACTGAAATTTAAAAAATTTAACAAACGTGTGCAAAAGCCAGAAACTATTCTAAGCACTTTACATATATTAACTCAGTCTCCCCAACAATCCTGAGATAGCGACTGTCTCTGTGGATGAGGGAACTGAGGCATAGGAGGTTAAGAAACTTGCTCAAGGTCACACAGCTAGTAAGTGACAGAGCCAAAGTTGGAGCCCAAGGAATGGAGCAATACGCAGATGGTGCTCTGCAATCTTTAGAAGAGCTTCTGCTTTTCTCATCAGGGTGGACTTGGTTCCCCGAACCGACAGCCAAGGTAATTGGGTTGTCAGGTAAACAGAGCTCTAGCTGGAGCAAACCTATCCTTGTGTTTGTTCTCTGGGGCAGATCTCTTACAAGGAACAGAAGGTAGAAGGCTCAGGCCCTCCCAAGCCCTGCGTCCCCCCAAGCCGGCTTACCATCTTCTGCCGCAGGAGTTAGTGGGCCCTTGTCCCTACAGCTCCCTGCTCGCTTTCGTTTTAACACATGGGTGTGGTTCTACAATGACCAGCAGGGGGCGCAGGTTCTCCTCATTTCGGCCTCGCGGCTGCAAACCCGACAGTGACAGCTGCACGGCCTCGTCAGTTTGGGGAGCTGTCAGCTCGGTTCCGCGGCGTCGCGGGTTTCCTTCCTCTTTATCAGATCGCTCAGGGCTGCTGCGCGTTGTGAAGGCACCTCCGGCCTCCTTCCCTCCTTCCGGTGTCGAACGGACGCTCTCCGGCGCAGCCACTAATCGACACCTCCGCGCCTGCCGCCGGCCAGAGGCGGGGCCAGGGCCCACGCTCGCACCCTTTTTGGGTGCAGGACCCTGCTTTGAGGTCAGGATGCCCGTGGGCTTTGGCTTCTATCAGCCCCAAAGCCGGGCGTGCTCCGATTCGTGCAGACCTTTAGCACTTCTGCACACCCGTAGTTCTTGCCGGCAAACAAAGCAGCTGGGGGAAGCAAAACTAACAGGTCTGGGTGGCAGTTGGGTCGAGGGAGAGTAAGGGGTTGTGCTGCGGTTAGTCCCGGGGGCTCCTCCCCGCTCCTCCCCTGCCCAGCGGGCGCAGAGGCCCCTTAACGCCTTTGCGACTGAAGGCTTTGTGCCAAGGGCCTGCTGTGTGCCTTCACACCGCGCCAGGTGCTGGGACGCGGAGCTGCTGCAGGTAGACCATGCGGACGCCCAGCAGGTCACCGCAGAGCGAGCTGACAGCCACCTGGAAATGAGACAGGCAGGGAGAGCCTCTCAGAAGAGGGGCTCTGCGCCGAGAGCTGAATGGTGACACTGTCTCTAGGCAAAAGGTCGTCCTTTGCAGACTTCCCTGGAGGGGGAGGAGTGCATCGAGTGAGGCGAGCTCGCGTTGGGGTTCCTTTGGGGGGAAAAGGAAAAGCCAGTGACACATTTCTGATCGTTTTTCTTACGAAACAAGAAATGGATATACTTCAGTTTCTTCCAATGTTCCCTCTTTCTCGGATTTCCTCAATCAAATAAGAATACACCATTTTCATTAAACACTATGTGCCAGTTACTGTCTTGTTTATATACTTATGTTATAAATATATTTAAAAATAAATAAATGTTTCAAGTCTTTTAATCTTGTCAACAATCTGTTGAGGTTGGGATGACTACAAATCCCATGTTTTGTTTTTTTTTTAGATAAGGTAACGTAGGCCTAGAGAGGTTCAGTAATTTGCCCAAGGTCGCATCGCATAGCCAGGATCTGAGAGAGGCCCTCTGCTCCAGAGCTTAGCTACCACTGCACTGGATTCTACGCTGTCACCTCCCTTGTGTTGGGAGGGGCTCTAGCGGGGATGCAGGAAGGCTGATTTCTTGGCCCAGCAGTGGAGCAGCCCGCAGCTCCCCAAGTGGACTTTTCTAATGGGAACTTCAGGAGGTTCATGGCTGTAGTAGCTCCAGCCTCTGAAGCACCGGCAACAGTCAAGCGGGGGCAACGCAAGCAGAGCTAGACAATTTCACTACTATGAGCCAAGTGCACGGGCATCCATTTTCTGTGAAAAAGCGGGGGATCCTGTTTGGTGAGAGGGGCTTCTGAGAGGCCGGGGAAGCGGAAGGGTCTCTTCACATCCTTGGCTCAGAGATAGCGGTGCAACTCCGTGCTGTCTGCAGAGGTCACTGTAAGCCAGCGAAACCGTGTGGATCAAAGGGAGGATTCAGGATCAAGGAAGGGCCAAGAGAAGAAGTGCCCAGGTCTCTCTCCATTCCCTGCCTTCATTGGAAACAATTATTTCAACGACGTCATCTCATTCTCTTAAATAGTTTATTGCAGAGGAATTGTTCCTAATCTCTCCCAGTGCTCCAAGAATTCTATGGTGCTTGCCAGAATCTTAAGGTTGCCTATTTTAATTATTTTTAAAATTGGAGATAAAAGATAAAAACGTAAATAAAGTGAAATGGAGCCCAACTCACTGGTGCACAGTATTGATTTGATTATCAATCGAGGTTTTTGGGGGTTTTTTTACGGAAAAATTCTGCAGTGTTCTAAAGATACCTTTCAACTTGATATTATAAACCAACTTTTCAGGATCAGATGCTTTTTAGAAATCCTGGTGACAGCTAGCTGGAAATACTCCAGCACCTTTGGCTCATCAGTGAAGGCACAAAGGGTGAGTGACTTGCCCAACACCCTGTGGGTAGGTAGGTGCAGAATGGGGACTCCTAAGAGTGTTCTCAGCACTAGCCAGCAGATTTGGCCCAAACATGTGAGACCATCAGGTAGGAGCGGAGTTGCCACTTGATCTACATCTTTTTTTTTAATTAAAGTTTATTGGGGTGACTATTGTTAGTAGTTACATAGGTTTCAGGTGTACAATTCTGTATTACATCATCTATATCTCACGTTATGTGTTCTAGACCCATATCTTGATCTCCTCTCTTTGGTTTTCTGGGAGCTCCCTGACTTTATAAAGAATGGGTTTAACAAATAATCTTTGGCACCCAGAATCTTTATCTCATGTTAAATCACACTTAACTATATGAGATGCTCAATTCATTAAAGAGAAAACAAAAAACACTGTTGAGCACCCGTTGGATGCAAGGCACTGGCTGGATGTGGATAAATGAAGACACGTGATTTCTGCCTTCTAAGAGCTTCCAGGATCTCAAGGGAGAAAAGACATAAACACCAGTCACCAGGCAATACAATCAGAAGGTCAGAAACAACTCACAAAAGACTTAAAAGCGCTATGCATTCATTCACTCACAAGTATTTTTTGAGCCTACCTTGTGTTGATTCGTAAAGGGAACGTCGGCTTTTGCTTGTCACTAAGAAAACCAACAGTGTATCAAGGAGGGTGATTTCTTTTACAGTTTTTAAAACTGTTTATCAAAGTAATTCTATTCATTGGAGAAATTTTGGAAAGTACGGAAAAGGGTAAAGAAGCACATACACAAATTCCCCCCAAATTCACCACCCAGAGGCAACCCATTTGTGGTGTGTTTTCCAACCTATTGGCTAGGATTTTTTTTTTTCTTTAAGAATGTTAGAGCTTACTTTCCATTACAAATCTATTATATCATAAGCTATTATATCATCATCTAGAATTCTTGATTATTATAAGGCTATGATGTCAGTCATGTGGACGAATCATAATTGACTCACCCATTCTCCGACCATAGGATGTTTAGGTTGTTTCCAACTTTTCATTATTACACATTTACGTGGCAGTGGACAGCTCTGTACGTACACCCAACTCATAGTTCAGCTTCTAGGTTGCAGAGGAAAGGATCAGAAATGTCAGACAAAAAGTATGGACGTCTTAAGAAAATTGATAAATATCACCACGTTATTTGCCAGAAAGTTTCCAAAGAAAGAAATGGTTTTAAAAATAGGTGGACAAAAAGTAGGAACATTTTTCAGGCTTTTGGTAAATGTCACCAAGTGGCTTGTCAGAAATATTTCACCAGTACCCCCCACCTCCAGCGCCTGTGTGGATGCCATGTCTCTGTGCTTCAGCGAACACCAAGCAGTACGTCTGCTGACATAATGTTACCTTATTGCTGTTTGCATTACTTTGGCCCTTAGAGAGACTGAGCACGCTTTTCTTTCCCCCAAATGTTTATTGGCCACTTATGTTTGCTTTTTATTATGTCCTTTGCCCTTTTATCCATGGACATCTTTTTAAAAACTGATTTATGTGAGTTCTTGGTAAATTAAGGGTTCTGACCATCTGTCTGTGGTATTGGCTGCAAATATTTTGCCCAGTTGTTTGTCTTTTAACTTTGCTTGTATTTTTTAATCACACCGGAATTTTTTGTTTTTCTGTAGCTCAGATCTGTCAGACATTTCCTTTGTGGTTTCTTCCACAGCTCTGAAGCTTAGAAAGCCTTTTGCCAGATCAGTTGGTGAGGGAGTTCCCAGGTGAGGGGTGCAATGGCCAGAAGTGTCCCAGTCTTGGGTGTGTGGATTGGACTTGTAGTTTGGGGCCAGTTCAGGGACACTTTCTAAGGCTGTGCTGTGGGGTGGCTGGTGGGGGAGCCACCAGCGGATTTTGAGTTGGGAGATGGCATATGGGAGGGGCTGCAATCAGATTCTGTCTTCAGGACAATGACTGAATATTAGAACGTTTGATTTCTAGGAGAACAATGTGGAATCTGTTCTGGTAAACTTTATGGGAAATCCGAAATTCACAGCTCATTGAAACTTGAGGATTCTCTCTCCACGCTCTTTTGAGTCTGCAGCCATTTTGGGGATTTGAGGGTGATATTTCTGCTCTGATTCTGTTACTATCAGCACCGCAAATTTCCTTCTTCCTTCACAGTCAATTGATACTCACTGCTCTGTTTGCCCGCCATGTCGCCGACACCTTCTCTCTCTGCTTGGCATGGCTTCCCTCCAGCCTAGCCCGACCGTGTACCTTGAGACTAGGCCTCCACTTTTCTGCCTTAATGAAAACGGTAGTTTCAATAACCGATTCTACTAGAGAAGCCATGCTAAAACAATCTGTAAAATCTCTGGGAAGGAGTTATTCTGGGTGGCCAAATTTTTGGTGAATAAAAAGCTTACTCCTTAGAAGACTGTATTTTCATTTCTGGTTAGACGCCCTGTGGAAATGTATCATACCTCTCCACCTTTTTCTCCCCCGTTCTTCTTGACAAGACAGCCTCCTACATTCTTAAATGAAATACTTCAAGATTTTAAATGACCTATATTCCCTGCCTCCCAACACAAAGATTTCATGTTTTCCCCCATCCTGCCTTGTACGTGCCTGTGCATTTTACAGGCCTGCAAATCATTGGACAGGCTCTCCTGAGGTTCTGCCCTTGTCACGGGCCACAGCCTGATCACAGGTGTCTAGATTTTCTACAGTGCCTATAAAATGATCATTTAAAAACATGTTGTATTGAAATACAGTGAACATATAGACTAGCACAAGTCATAAATGTGTAGCTGGATGAATTTTTGCCAACTAAACATACCCACGATCTAAACGAAACAGCCCCCAGATCAAGGAGTAGAATGTTATGAACTCCTGGAGCCCCTCCTGACATCTCCCAGGTCGCTAACCTCTTCTCCCCCACCCTCCCCTGACAGCGTAGATTAATTTTCAGTGTGTTTTGACCTTTGTATCCAAAAGTCACAACGAGTGTCCTTCTTTGTATCCAAAAGTCACAACGAGTGTCCTTTTTGGTATCTGGCTTCTTTTGCATATCATTATGTTTGTGAAATTCACCCGAATCGTTGCGTGTAGCAGTAGTTCATTCACTTTCATTACTGTATGGTATCCATTGTATGGGGCATTGGTTATCGATGGCTGTGGAACAAATTAACCCAAAACCTAGTGACTGAACGCAGTAACATTTATTCTGTCTCATATTGTCTATGGGTTAAGAATTTCAGGAGCAGCTTAGCTGGGCAGTCGTGGGTCAGGGTCTCTCATGAGATTGCAGTTGAGATGTCAGGCAGGGCTGCTGTCATCTGAAGCTTTCACTAGGGCTGGAGGATATCCATTCCCAAGATGGTGCGCTGGTATGGCTATCAGCAGCAGGCCTCAGTGCCTCTCCACGTGGGCCTCTCCATAGTGTGGCTTAGGTTTCTTCATGACATGGTGGCTGGTTTCCCCCAGAATGAGTGATCAAGGTAGAAGCTGCAACATCTGTCATGACCTCTCCTTGGAAGTCACACATGGTCACGTCCACAGTGTCCTATGGATTACTAAGTCAGTCCTATTCAGTGCTGAAAGGGAACTTCACAAGGGTTTGACTATCAGGAGAGAAAAACCACGGGGGGCCTTGGAGATAAACTATCCATTGTAAAAGATCACTATTTATAGCACCTCCCGTCACATCGCTGTGTTATAGATTATTTGCTATTGTAGTTAATTCTGACACGAACATCTTCGGGCACGTAGCTTTCTATTTCTGCTGAAGTACTTCTTAGAACTACATCCCCTGGAATGGAATTCTTGAGTAGAAAGATCTCAACCTGTTGCTAGCTCTTGCTCCTCTGTCACTTACTGCTTCCAAAAGGATTGTACCAATTTTCAGTGTTATGAGTCCACTTTGGCTTTACCTACATTAGACATTAATGCTGCCAAGAGAAAACATTGTACACG
This sequence comes from Rhinolophus ferrumequinum, assembly GCF_004115265.2. NCBI lineage: Eukaryota > Metazoa > Chordata > Mammalia > Chiroptera > Rhinolophidae > Rhinolophus > Rhinolophus ferrumequinum. Next base: position 16,975,413 of record NC_046292.1, read on the forward strand.
GAACATAAAACAGTCCTCTGTCATCAAGAAAATGGCAAACAATAGACATCAGTCACTGTTCTGGGCTACAGCACAGTGATGCCTGGAGTGGCATCTGTATCGTGAAGAATTGGTGACTCTCCTTTAACAGGCCATGCATAATAGGTAGGTATTCTGGATGTTTTTAAAAACTTTTTCTATTAGTTTCAGGTGTACAAAAAACAATGTAATAGTTAGACATTTATACCCCTCACACGGTGACAACCGCCCTCCCCTAATCTACTACCCCTCTGACATTGCACACAGCCATTACATTTCCACTGTCTCTATTCCTTATGCTGTACTCCACTTCTTGTGAATATATATATATATATATATATATATATATATATATATATAATTGTAGTTGACATTCATTATTATTCAGCTTGTTTTTATTTTTAAAAAAGTACTGAAAAAGCAGTTTATTAGAAGAAAAACTTCACTTCAAAGAAATAGAAGCAGACCCGAGCAGAAAGCAGTGGCTCAAGGGCCATTATTAGAAGAGAAAGTGCACTCCAAAGAGTTTGGAGCGGGCCTCCAAAGGCAAGGCTCAAGAGGCCCTCTGGATGTTTTTAAACAAAACTGGTTTAAAAATTGCATTTTCTGCCACCTCGTGGAAAGGCAGTATGATGAGTAGAAAGAGCAAGTCATTTTCCCTTTACATGCCTCAGTATCCCCATCTGTAAAATGGGGGATCATAGCACCAAACTCCCTGGGTAGTTGTCACAAACAGAGATCATAGATGTACTACACTTGCACGTAAGTAGGCACCCAACAAATGTTGGTTTTCCTCTCTCTCCCTTTCCCATTTCCTCCTCTTGGTTTAACAAGGGTCATACATTTTATGCTCATTGGATGAAATACTTCCTGTGATATGTCCTTGTTTTCTCCTGGAGAAAAAAAAAAGTACATTTTTTTTTCTAATTATAACAGTGATGCACATTCACCAAATAAAAATTTGGAAACTGTGGGAAAGCACAAAGAAGGAAATAAAAATTACCCGCAATTTCACGCCCCAGATCTGTCACTGCTACTATTTGGGTGTATCTCCTCGAGGGTGTTGGGCCACTTCTTATTCTCAGAATTCTAAGGTGTGGCTCTGGGGCAGGGTGACACCTCTGTCCAGGCCCCAACGATGCTGAGGATGGGGTGAGCACTGGAGCCATTGGGTCCCCGCTATGACGGGTCCTCGAGCTGGCCCCACATATGAAGGAGATAGGATTTCGAGATTTAGTCCTCACCACCTGCAGAAAGCAGGACCAAGAACCCCATGGTGGACAAAACTGGCCTTTATTCTTCCTCTTTCCCCAGCAAGGCGCTCACCAACCTCATCCCGACTTTGGGCACTTCCTGTCTCTGGGCCTCAACGTGATATAATAGAGTTGTTATGGCACCATCAGTAGAGAGGGACTGCCCAGGTTCAAATCCCAGCTCTGCCACTTACCGGCCCTATGACCCTGGGCAGGTTACTTAACTATTCTGTGCCTCACTCATGTCTAACCTGGAAAGATGATAATAATAATATGTGAATTAAATTATGTTGATCAAATGAGTTAATATTAGTATGAAGTCTTTAGAACAGTTCTTGGCACATAGTAGGTGCTATGTGAGTATTGTTGTACTGTTTGAAATGTAGTGGGTGCTCTAAGGTGTGTGCCATTTAGAAGTGTAAACAGATTCCAAAAGTGCAGATGTGTTTCACATGAAAAGTAAAAGTTTCTCATCCTCCATCTACTCTCACTTTCTAGAAGTAACCACTGGGAACAGTTCAGTGGACCACCCTCCAGATCTTTTTCTAGAAATACACAGTGATCATATATATACCTAGTGTTTTCTTTTAAAACCACCATATTATGCATATTGCTCTGCAACTGTCTTTTTCACTCAGAATCTCATTGACATATCTTCACGTCAGAATGTGCATATAGATAGCTGTGAAATTTATGCCTCTAATCCCCTCCTGATGGACAGTTAGGCTATTTCCATTTTTTGATTATGTAAAATACATCAAGGAAGATCCTTCTCTAGAGTTTTTCATTCCAAAAGGAATAACTCAAAGGTGAGGGGTAAGGGGACACTCGCTGCTCGTTACTGCTCTGGGAGGGCCGAGTCAGACGGTCCACACTTCTTAGGGCACGGAGACGTCTCTGGGTGGCTCTCATATGTCACCCTGGGACAATCCCCCACATACACCCCCAAAGGAGGCAGGGGTCTGCCCAGGAGATTTCCTTTTGGAGATGGAGACAGCAGTGCAGGGTGGGGAGAGGACAAAGAGAACTCAGATGACCTTGGAGCCCCTTTCTCACCATTTCTTTTTAAAAATTATTATTTAAGTGTTTTTATTATGAAAATTTTTAAACATACAAAAGGATGCAAGAATAGTCCAGCATTTACCTGTATACCAACCACCAAGATGTAATAGCTATTGACACTTGGCTGTATTTGTTTTGCTTATCTATATTATATCTCTATATGTTAGCTGAAACATTTCAAAGTAAATTGTAAACATCATGACCCAGCTCCCTAAATAATTCATCTTCTAAGAATATGAACATTCTCCTGTATAACCCAATATCTAAGAAAACTAACAATCATTTCCTAATATCATTTAATAATAATAGACTTTCAAATTTCCCAAGGTGTCCTCCAAATACACATCTAGTTTTACAAACCAGGTTCTAGTGGGCCACCGTCCTCTTCTCTTCCTACTGAGCCTGCACCTGCAACCCCCATCACATGACCGTGGCCATGTCAGGTAGAGACACGAAACTATCTGTAGCTTGCGTGTACTCTGGTGGTGGAGGTGTGGGGTGGGGTTGGGACAGGCATTTCCTGTTAAAGAGGGACCGGGAGCCAGACGTTGGCCACCACATTCTCAGGGTGGCTGAGCTGGGGCCTGGAGGGTAGTACTGGGCTCCGTGACTGGCAATGGCTGGGGCAAGCTCGGCCAGGGCTCTGAAACACCAACCGTTCCCTGTCTGGCGGTTTTGGGCAGATTAGAAAACATGCTCCTCGTTGACAGAGGTCACATACCCTCGTGCCTGGCTTCGCAGTGGGGTCAGGTTGGATTTCAGCCCCAGTTCCAGCGACAGCACTTTATACAGTGCACAAGCTATGCAGCCATGTGTGGCAATGCTGGCTGGTGGGGGTGGGGAAGTAATGTGGCCAATAAGGCAGGGCAGAGAGAGAGTCCAGCCTGACAGTGGGCAAGGTAGTGGTTAACAGCGGGCTTTCAGCCACGCAGCAACAGGAATGATGATTCTGGCGTTTATTGGGCGTGTACTCTGTGCCCAGCCCTGCACTGAGAGCTGTACCAAATTCTCTTATATTTTCTTCATGTGCCCTGTGGGATGGGTGCCAGTGTTACCCTCACTTTAGGGTCGAGAACACAGGCTCAGAGAGGTTCAATTATTTGTTCAAGGCTGCACAGCTCATAAAGGGCTGAATCAGGGCTTCGTCCTGGGTCATTCGGCTCCTGGGACTGTGCCTGAAGAACGGTGCTCCACATGGCAATTGTCAGGGGCCCAGGAGCCCAGTTCAGGGCCAGGGCATTGGAGATTCCAGTTTTGTAGGTCTGGGGTGGGAGCTGAGCAGTCAGCTTCAAACAGATGCACCCCAGGTGATCCTGATATGCCTCCCTCCATCCTGGTTGGCAAGAGCACATGGAAGTCCAGGGCTCCTGCCCTATCTCAGCCACTTTCATTATCGGGGGCTGTTTGTGGACTTTTATATCCCCAAGGAAGACGTCGAGTCACCTGGATGCGAAGGGGGGTAAGAAAGGTATTGAGAGTTCTGTTACTCGGATCACTCCCCTTCCCTTCGGCATCAGACAGGGTAGGGTTGACAGGAGGGAGGCAAAGTTGGGTGCACCCCAGGTGGGCACCCAGCCATCCTGGCTACGCTGGCCAGCCGAGTGACCCTGGATAGCTGGGGAACCAGACTTGCCTTGGGGTCCCTCAGAAAATGGGGTGATGTCGCTGGCTCCCTCTACCATGGCAGTAACCATCAGCTTGGGCCACAGGGCTGTGGGGGTTGTAGGCCGAACACTGGGAGTGGGGAGAGGGTGTTCCTGAAGCTTCCAGCTCATATTCCCTGAAGGAGCAGGGAACATGGACTGGGGGCAGATTCTGAGGAGCCCCTCCCTTCCCCATCATTTTGACAATGGACAGTTTACCTCACCCCTACCCGCGCGCTGGCTCATGGGGCTGAGGGAGGGCTGGAACCTGAGCTCTTTTCTGGCGGAAGGTGTTGTTCAGTTTGACAGAGTCACTAGAGGCCCCGCCCAGTTTGGACAGCCGCCTGGGAGGGCTGGGGTGCTCCTGGAGCCATTTCAAATCTGCACGCACCAGTTTAGGATCTGCTGGATCACCTGTTCTCCAGAACAAACGTCTCGTCTCGCTGTGGTGGAATCAGAATTCTGCGCTTTCTCAACTGTCAGATAAGATCACATTTCGTCTATCTGGGCCTAAAAGAAATGAGGCAGGGCTTAGGGATGAGCCGGCAGCAGACCAAAAAGACACTTAGATTGTGACTCCTTCTGGCTTGTTTGTTTTGGAGGGAGAGGCAATTAGTAGGAACTCTTGGCTGTTGCCCCAGCTAAGGAGGCTCTGAGGCGAGGAGGGGCAGCTGAGGGTGAAGGTGGGTACAGCGGGTAGCGTCAGATTGAGCCATCGTCCTGTGGGGAGGCGGGACGCCCAGACTCTCACAGAGGAAACTGAGGCTCGGAGTGGTCAGTGGTGAGCCCAAAGTCACACAGTTCAAAGCAAAGCTTCTACGCACGACTGAGTGGACACCGGGCATCTCTCCAGGCCACACTTGCCCTCTTCCTGGTGACAGAACCAGTGTTTTCCCTCCCCCATTCTCCTTGCTCTCATCCACATCCAACTTTCCTTTCTGACCGGCAGTCTGGGTGACCTGTAGTGACTTCAGGCCCCTTACCAGCTCCCTCAACTGCACGAGGCCCTCACTATGGTAGACCCTCAGTCTCAGCACTTTGGGGAGCCTGCGTCTCTACTGGGACCCTGTTCTGCTCTCCCTCCCTAAGCAATCAGGCTTCCTCTGCCCTTCGTCCCCCCCACCCCATGCCCTTGACACAGGCCCTCCCAAGTTCCCTGCTATGATAATAACATGACATGAAAAATAATACCGCCCATTTATCAAGACTCTGTACCAGACACGGTGCTAAGTGCTTACAAGCATCATGGGGCCCTCCAACAACCCTGCGTGTGGGGGACACTGTCTCCTACCTCAGCCCGCAGGGGTGGGGCGGGGGGGAGCGGGACTTGCAATGTTGGAAAACATGGAGGACCTTTTGATGGTTTTCATGATTGGTCAAGATGCTCCCCCCAGAGGAAAAGAAATTAAAGTGGTGTGTGTGTGTGTCCAAGTCTTGCACGAGGCACTGCTCCCAGGTCCTGTGGGAGGGGAGAGTGGGGAACAAGGATGTGAGACCCCAATGCACCCCACAGTTGATCATCACCTTAGGGAGTTTTCTGGAGCTAAGCCAAGCATCTGACTGTGGAGGCTTCTCCCTCACTGCCCATGACCTTGACCATGGAAAGTTCTATACAAAGGGACTCTTCTTGGGATGACTTCAGAGTTCTAACCTTGAAGGTTATGTTTTCTCCCCTGACCCCCCTCTTTTCTCAGCACAGTCTCTCTCTCTCCCTCTCCCTCTCCCACTCTCTCTCTCTTTCTCTCTCTCTGTGTGTGTGTGCAGGCACACGTGCATTTTTATCCACCTTTATCCGATTTCCTGCAGCTCCCCTGACGCGGTTCCCTAGACTTTCCGGAGTCTTCCTCGTTAGCGGCCGTGTGATTCATTGTGTGAGGGGATTTAGTGCCGCTCGTAAAACACCACTTCACGTTGTTTTCTTTTTTCCCCTTTCTTTCTTGGCCCCACCGCTTCATAGCCTGGGCTTCTCTCTCCCCTGCGTTTGGCCAGATATATAAAATAATACATCCCCTGTGCAGGAGGAAATGACCTTTGGGTTTGGGGGGCCTTTTTAATGGGGCCTGAGCTGCTGACAGTTCCACACTTCCCGTTTTACCATTTCACAACCTGAGACTTTGCCTGGGAGCCGGCGTCTTAGATCCCAGGGCGTTTTGGGGCCGCCTCGAAAAGCCCTCAGTCACCCAGTTTCTCATTTGGCTTTACCCCACCACTGTCTATGGACTTCTGCTGGTTTTGTGTTTTCATTTCTTTTTAGTAACAAAAGAAATGTATGCTTGTCTCTAAAACTATAAACAGTACAGACGTGAATCTCTCTCCCAACAGGAAGAAGGTAAACTGCACTGTCCTGGGAGCAGCTATAGAGTTGTCATCCCTCTTCCAGGATGTAAATTACTTCAGGCCACTGTTGGAATCTCTCCCAAAAGGAGGCCTCCCTTCTGGGAAGCCCTGGGCAAAGATGGAAGGAAGGAAGGAAGGAAGGAAGGAAGGAAGGAAGGAAGGAAGGAAGGAAGGAAGGAAAGAAGGAAGGAAGATGTGCCTACCAGTCTGTCCAAGAGTGGGCAGTTCATTCCAGAAGAGACATCTTCAGCCATTCCCAAGTCAGAAGATCCTGGTTTGGGATGTGGCCCTACCTCTTCCTCCTGTGTGACTTTGGGCAGGTGTCATTTACTTTTTGGAACTTCAGTTTTTCCATCTGCAAAATGGGGATGTTGCCTGCCAGCTCCCATCTGGCATCACTATTCTGCTGAAGGTCAGAGTAGAAGGCAGGAGGGAAAACACTTCCGTAGAAGACAACTTCTTTGAGACAGGGCAAATCTAATTAGGACTGAGCAACACAAGATGGTGACACATATCAATTTAATGCCCTCCTTTATTTCCACAGATAAGGAGGAAAAGGATAAGGAGGTTTGGAAATTACTCACCAAACCAACAGTGGTTGCCAGGAACAATTTAGCTTAAAACACGTGCAATGTTTTAATTTTTTTATAACAGGAATGTGTGAAATATATGGTGATGGAAGGAGAACTGACTCTGGGTGGGGAACACACATTGTGATATATAGATGATGTATGACAGAACTGTACACTTTAAATCTATGTAATTTTACTAACCATTGTCACCCCAATAAACTTTAATAAAAGCAAAACAAAACAAAACAAAGAAACAAAAAACCCAGGTGTGTACTGAGGTTCTACTTTTGTGTTGGAAATACTTTAATAAATATGTATATAAGCAAAATAACATTAATAGTAGTCTCCATTTATTAAACTCTGACTCAGTAGCAGGCTGTAAGGATTACTATGATCCCCATTTTACAGATGAATAATCTGAGGCTCAGAGAGGTGAGTGAGTGGTCCAGGCAACCAGGCTGACACAGAGCCTGAATGCAAGTACAGCTGACTCCTGTGGATAATTGTTAGTCCCTCTGGCACCACTGAGCAGGGATTCAGAACAGCCTCCTCATACAAGGGGTGGAATAGCCCCAAGAATGTATTACTAGAGACAGAATTTATGACACCGTGTCAAAGAACAAGGGATTTGGCATTAGAAAGACATGGGCTCAAGTCCCAGCCCTGCCACTCCTGGCTTTGTGACCTCAGGCAAGTCCCTTCACCTCTTTGGTCTTCAGTTTGCTCATCTTTGTAGGGGGCAAGAAACTACCCACTTTAAGGGCTTGTGGATTGAGCTTGTTGTGGACATGAAAACACCATGCAAACTGTGAAGTGCCACTTATTAGTTCTTGAAATGGGCATTTATAATGCACCTGCTTTCATGCCAGGCCCTTCTCTAGGATCTGGGGATACGACAGCAAGCACTATAGACCAGGTCCTGGCCCCCAGAGGTGACTTTCCAGTGGTCAGAGCCAGAAGATCAACCCAGAAACCAGCGAGACAGTTCAGGGGGTGGGGATGAGGGTGAGGCAATGGAGGACCGATATGGGCCAGTGAGATGGAGCTGCAAGGAAAGGCAGAGCTGGTGTGGTTGAGGGACAAAGGAAGGCCATGGGGAGCCTGGGAAACGCAGCCTGCAGACACAGAGAAGAATGTATTTGACGCTGGAGGCCTGGGACTGGCCCAGTGATAGGGCTTGATTGCTTCGGGTGCTAGGGAGCTCACTCTATAACTCTAGAGGCAGCAGCAGCAGCCCTTTTCAACTGCCAGCTGAGTATGAGCGCTGGCTCAGAATAAGGAAGAAATGCTGGTTTCCCTGTGACTCCCAACCTAAAGACGAGGGGTTTGTCTTTGGAGCACGAGCCCTTTGCGTAGGCCAGTAATGCCTCCTGACTTTGCCTCTCTGTCAGACCTGCCAGGAATGCCCACCCCTCCACTGCTTGGCTAACTTTTACCCGTCTGATGAGATTCAGCTCTTCCAGGAAATCTTCCGGCACCCCCACTTGGGGAAACAGTATCCCTGTGCCCTTCCACAGCACCTCGTGCTTCTTTCTCTATTTAGCATGAAGGGTAGGGAGCTTGCTTGGTTGGCTTGACTTTGCCTCCCCAACGCTAGGACCACGTCACAGAGACATTCTCTGAGTCACCTACAATGTGCCAGACCTACTAAGTGCTTTATATACATTACCTAATGTATCTCCAGATAGAAAGTATTATTAGCTTCTGTCTCAGCAAGAGAATCTGAGGTTCAGAGAGGAGAGTGCTCAAGGCCACTCAGCTCATGAGGGGCAGAGCCGGGATTGGAACCCAGCTTCTTCCGGCTATGAAGGCTATGACCTTAACCATGGGGCAGTATGGTCTTGCCACAGTACAGCTGGGCAGAGGGTGGGACTATAGGAGGTGCCTCTCTGGGAACGTTTTCAGTTCAACTTCTGGCATCTCTCCCCCACTCTCTGTCCAAGCCCTTACGTCAGCCCCTTACAGACGAGGCTGCTGTTCCCATGGCCACTTCTCCATTCTGAGATGACCAAGAGGCCAGGCTGGGGTGGCGGGTCTAACCACAGACTGACAGATAGTTCCACGTGTGGAAGTGGAGTTTGAGCCTTGATGCATGTTTTCACGGTTCCCTTTTCACTCTTTCCCTTGGGGGTGATGGGTCCAGTCATGGTCTCGTTGCCCTGATGTGGTTCATGTCTATCGTCGCCATCTGTAGACTGTTGTTAACAATCCTTTTCATTAGCAGAGCACTTTCCAGTTTGCATAGCACTTTTATACGCATCAGTTCAGTCAGTGACTCTTCCCAGCAAACCCGGGACTTGGGCCCATTTGATAGATGGAGGTTCTATCAACATTAGAGAGTCTGATGACAGCAATGATGTTTAGCTGCCCTCTGTTGAGCTCTTAGCCTGTCTCCTGTTAGCCTGGCACTAAACCTACACACTATATCTCCTTCAATCTTCCCAGCAGCCATGTGCGGTAGATAGTATTATTATCCCTGTTTTAAAAGTAGGGAAACTGAACCTCAGAGAGGATAACTGACTTGCCCAAGGTCACGCAGCAGCAAATCCAGACCTAGAACCCATCTCTTAATTCATAATCTAGTGTTCTCACCAACTCTTAAGAACAGGCATAAAACGGAAAAACAACAACAACAACAAACAAACAATTATGATATTTCAAGAAATCTACAACATCCTTGAATATAGATATACCACAATTTTACATACCGTAGGAAATAAAAATGCTATCAATTAAACTAAGACATAATACTTTATCACTTACAATGTTTAGTAATAAAAGAGCTCTTTGAGACTTAACTGTTTCTCATATATGTATCTATATGGATGTACTCCTGTGCATGCATAAAAAGAACATTTATGTGAAAATAAGTGTATATGAAAACAAACTTCTTCACATTCAAAATCTGATTCTGCCTCAGACAGTCCGTGATGTTCACACAATATTGTCCTCTGTGCCAGCAAGTGTTAGTAACACAGATTTCTCTCTCTCTCCCTCTCTCTCTCTCTCTTTCTCTCTCTCTCTCTGTTTTAAAAACATTTTATTGAACTAAAGCTGACATATAATAAAAAACACAAATCCTAGGTCTATCTTACGAGTTTTTAATCTATGTGCATACACATCTGTGAGCAGTGGTGGGCGAATTGTTAAATACTCAGGAATTTTACAAACCAGTTTTCAAACTCCTAGTTGCCTAAAATCAGCCACGGTGGGAATATTTACACCATGGAAATTGGCAAATGCTACAATTCAGGGCTTTTTATCCCCTTCAATGGCACATCACTGAGCGTAACCACCTCTGGATCCGGAGAGAGATTTCTGGCTTCCCTAGAAGGCTCCTCTGTGCCTTCTCCAACCACTCTCCACCCGGGGGACCACTCTGAAGCAGCATTTCTTTAAAAAGTCCAGAGCTGGACCGGGAGCCATGGCACTGGGCCCTGATACTGGCTCTGCCGTTGTGCCGCGCTCCCCACTGGGACACCCATGAGAGGAATGCCGCTAAACACGTCTGCTTTACCACTGCCCCCACCCTGGAGCCACAGCCATTTGTCTCCTAGCGGGTAAAAGAATACTCCTCTATTGTCTCCAGGAGTTTCTTCCAAGCCACAGAAACCAGTACCAGAGCGATGTTTGGTCTGAGCAGGCAATGACCACTCCATCCAAAGGGCCAACAGCTATTCTAAGACACACCTCAATTTCAGAGATATTAAAGTGGAAAACGGTGCCTCTTAGAATCACTGAAATACAGTGTGTTATTATTACCTTTTTGAACATCTTCTGGTACCGATGCAGTTTCCTTTGTGAAGCAGCTTGTCTTGGTGATTGAGCCCAATGAAGCAGACGTGACCCCGTTTCTTCACGGGCTGCCAGCAGTCTCACTGGTCAGCCCGTCCCCTGACAAGTGGCCTCTGCCCACTTTGCTGGGGTGTGACAGTTGTTACCCCTCTGGCCCTGACCTGGAAAGAGAGAGCCGAGACACTGTGGGAACCCCCTGGACCACAGGCACTTCGGGACAGGCTTTCTGGGTGCAGATGAAGCTGCTGGCCTTGTGCCTTCTGGGGATTGATTGTTCAAGGTGTTCTTTATGGAGTCCCACCTCGGACACACCCCAGGAGGACTGTTTCAGGTGTGGTCCAGGGTCGAGCAGCGTCCTCATTCCTTAGAAACTTGTTAGAAATGCAACTTCTTGGGCTCCTGCTGAACCCGAAACCCTGGGGAGGAGGCCAGCCATTTGTGATTTGTGTTTTAATAAGCTCTCTAGGAGATTCTGCCGAAAACTAACATTTGAGGATCATGGCATTAGCTCATTAGTCTGCCCATATGTCCTCTCAAGTTGGTACTGCTTTTGTTTGTTTGTTTGTTTTTTTAAGATTTTATTGGGGAAGGGGAACAGGACTTTATTGGGGAACAGTGTGTACTTCCAGGGCGTTTTCCAAGCCAAGTTGTTGCCCTTTCAGTCTTAGTTGTGGAGGGTGCAGTTCAGCTCCAGGTCCAGTTGCTGTTAGTTGCAGGGGGCGCAGCCCACCATCCTTTGGGGAGTCAAGAAATTGAACCAGCAACCTGGTTCCAACTGAGCCATCCAGGAGCTCAGTGGCAGCTCAGCTCAAGGTGCCGTGTTCAATGGGCAGAGCCCACCATCCCATGCGGGAGTCCAGGAGTCGAAATGCAACCTTGTGGTTGAGAGCCCACTGGCCCATGTGGAAATCAAACCGTCAGCCTTCGGCGTTAGGAGCATGGAACTCCAACCGCCTGAGCCACCGGGCCGGTCCCTCAAGTAGGTACTGTTAACATGAAGAGTAAACGCCTCAGTCATGCCACTTGGTCCCCATTTCTCCAGACTTGAAGGCAGTTTTTTTTTTTTTAAAGATATGTTTCATATACAATACACTAAATCCTTTTACAAAGTGTACAAATCAGTGGTTTTTAGTATATTCACCTGGCCACATAACCATTACCACTAATTCCAGATTATATATTTTTAAATTTTTATTGGGGAATATTGGGGAACAGTGTGTTTTTCCAGGACCCATCAGCTCCAAGTCAAGTCTTTGTTTTCAATCTAGTCGTGGAGGGCGCAGCTCACTGGCCCATGTGGGAATTAAACCAGCGACCTTGGTGTTATGAGCACTGCGCTCTAACCACTTAGCAAACCAGCCACCCTCCGGCGGCTCAGCTCCAAACTCAAGCCGTTGTTTCCCACTGGCCCATGTGGGAATCGAACCGGTGACCCTGGTGTTATGAGCACTGTGCACTAACCACTGAGCAACCGGCTGTCCCTCCTATTTTCTTTTTCTTTTTTATTAGTTTCAGGTACACAAGACAAAGTAATACTTAGACATTTATCATTTATATCCCTCACACTGTGTGAACCCCCCTCCCCCCATCCACTATCCCTCTGACATCGCACAGAGCCATTACATTTCCACTGTCTCTATTCCTAATGCTGTACTCCGCTTCTTGTAAGTATATACATACCTATATATACATATATACATATATATATATATATATATATATATATATATATATATATATAATATTATAGTTGGCATTCATTATTGTTCAGCTTCAGCTCAGGTGTACAGTGCAGTGATCAGGCATCTACATCGTCCCTGAGGTGGTCTCCCACATAGGACAAGTGTCCATCGGATACCCTACAAAATCTTTACAACATTATTGATTACATTCCCCAAATTAATTTTCAAAACCCCGTGGCCATCTTGTGGATATTGATTGTTTTCTAATCCCCTCACCTTCCCCCTTACCCCCACCCCCCCGCCCATCTAGCAACCCTCAGTTTTTCCTCTATGTCTCCAAAACTGTTTCTGATTAGTTCATTCACTTATTCTTTTCTTTAGATTCCACATATAAGTGAGATCATATGGTATTTGTCTTTCTCTGTCTGACTTATTTCACTTAACATAATGTTCTCTAGGTCCATCCATGTTGTTGCAAATGGTAAGATTTATTTCTTCTTTATGGCTGCGTAGTACTCCATTGTATAAATGTACCACAGTTTCTTAATCCAGTCATCTACCGATGGGCATTTCGGTTGTTTCCATGTCTTGGCTATTGTGTATAGTGCTGCAATAAACATAGGAGTGCATAAAGTTTTTTGAATTAGAGTTTTGGATTTCTCCGGATAGATACCTAGGAGTGGAATTGCTGGATCATAAGGTAGTTCCATTTTCAGATTTTTGAGATACCTCCATACTGTTTTCCATAGTGGCTGCACCAATCTGCAATCCCACCAACAGTGCACAAGCGTTCCCTTTTCTCCACATCCGCGCCAGCACTCGTTGTTTGTTGATTTATTGATGATAGCCATTTTGACTGGGGTGAGGTGGTATCTCATTGTGGTTTTTATTGGCATTTCTCTGATGGTTAGTGAGGTTGAGCATTTCTTCATATGTCTGTTTGCCATCTATATGTCCTTTTTAGAAAAATGTCTCTTCATGTTCTCTGCCCATTTTTTAATTGGATTGTTTGTATTTTTGGAGTTGAGTTGAGTAAGTTTTTTATAAATTTGTGATATTAACCCCTTATCAGATATATCATTGGCAAATATCTTTTCCCAATCAGTAGGGTCCCTTTTTGTTTTATTGATGGTTTCCTTTGCTGTGAAAAAACTTTTTAGTTTGATGTAATCCCACATGTTTATTTTTTCTCTTACTTCCCTCGCATGAAGGGATATATCAGTAAAAGTCTTACTCCGGGTAATGTCTGTGAAGTTTCTTCCTATATTTTCTTCTAGGGATTTTATGGTTTCAGATCGTACCAGAATATTTTCATTGCCCCCCACCCCACCCTCAAAGCATTGTGCCTTTTAGCAGCCACTTCGTGTTCCCCTTCCCCCCCAGCCTTTGGCAACCACTCTACTTTCTGTCCTTACAGTTTTGTGTATTCTGGACATGTCATATAAATGGAATCATATAATGCGCAGTCTTTTGTTTCATTTAGCGTAATGCTTTCAAGTTTCATCCATGCTGTAGCACGTATCAGTGCTTCATTTCTTTTTATTGCTGAAGAATAGTCTATCGTATGGATACACCACACTTTGTAAACCCGTTCATCCACTGACGGACATTTGGGTTGTTGCCACGTTTTGGCTATTGTGAATAGAGCTACTGTGGATATTCGTGAACAAGTACTTGTTTGAATACCTATTTTCAATTCTTTTGGGCATATATTTAGGAGGAGAATTGCTGGTTCATATGGTAACTCTGTGTATAATTTTTTGAGGAACTGCCAGACCATTTTCCAAAGGGGCTGCACCTTTTCACATCCCCATTAGCAATATACGAGGGTTCTACTTTCTTCACATTCTTGCCAACGTTTGCTGTTTTCTTTCTTTTTCTTTAATTATATAGCCATTCTAATGGATGTGACGTGGTATCTCATTGTGGTTTTGATTTGCGTTTCCCTAATGACTAGTAAAATGGAGCATCTTTTCACGTGCAGTTCTCTTCAGAGGCATCGCCTTGCTACTAGAGCTGCATTGCGCGCGTGCGCGCACACACACACACACACACACACACACACACACAAGTGCCTGGGCATTTATGTTCCCTGGGCATTTAGGTTCCCTGGGTCAGCCTTAGCGTGATAATGACTGACGCTGCTGACATGTGAAAGCCCAGCCTACTTGCCCCCAGTTGGGAACAACCTCTGAGGTTACTGACACTCCAGAGCCCCCACAGGTCAGGCTCATGCTGACTTTACTTCCAAGACTTTTTTCCAAGTCAAGTTGTTGTCCTTTCAATCCTAGTTGTGGAGGGTGCCGTTCAGCTTCAAGTTGTTGTCCTTTCAGTCTTAGTTGTGGAGGGCGCAGCTCAGCTCCAGGTCCAGTTGCCGTTGCTAGTTGCAGGGGACGCAGCCCACCATCCTTTGCGGGACTCGAGAAATCGAACCGGCAACCTTGCGGCAACCTTGAGAGCTTACTGGCCCATGTGATGGGAATCGAACCGGCAGCCTTCGGAGTTAGGAGCATGGAGCTGTAACCGCCTGAGCCACCGGGCCGGCCCTCATGCTGACTTTTTAACTTGCCCTGTTCTGTTCCCTCAACCCTTGTTGATGGCTTGTCCTGCGAGCAGTTCCTTAAGAAATTCACTTTCACATGAACGCTGTTCTCAAAGTCTTCCTTGGGCAGCCCAACCTGAGACAGGTCCCCATACCTAGAGCCTGCTGCGGCCAGGACTGATGCAGGAACCCAGGGGAGCCACAAAGGAACTCACCTCGCAGGGTCCCAGAGTTCCGTGATTGGTGGGTGGTGGTGCTTCGTAAATGGAAAAACCCTCTATGAGCATTGAGGTCTCTCCTACACATTCTGCTCCATTGTCCCTTCTCAGGCAGGCCTTCCCCAACCAAGCCATTGAAGATGTCTAATCTTGTCCCTTCACATTGCTGAGCAACCAGCCTGGGAGTTAGTGCTGACGCATAGCCCTTCTTCCTCCATATGAAGGGAGGACCAAATCTATTGCTCGCTGTCCTGTGTGCCAGCCTGGGAACCAGACCTGAGTCCTTCACCCCTCTGACAGCTGACCATAAGGAAGTGTAACCATGAGACCACAGGCGTGTGTTGAGGGATAGGTGTACCTGCAACAGAAGTAAGTGACATGGGGACCTGGTACCTCTTCATGGAACTTCCTTGGATTCTCTGGACTTGCCCAATCCCAATTCCAAATATTCACTTCCATTCTATAATGAATTTCTGCTGTGCCCTCCTAATACGATGACTTGCTGAATCTGATAATACCCAGCTCACGATGGAAGCTCAGGTAGTCTACTTGTTTGGTGTCTCACAGGCAGGTGCTGAGTCTCTATTAGGATCCAGTTGTATGTCAGAAGTTGTTGTTCAAAAGGAGAATAGTTCTCTGCCACAGAAAACCCTAGGAGTTCTCACTAGCATTTTTCTACTGGGGTTTGCCAAAGACTCTGCCCAACGTCTTTATATATATATGTAGCAGTGTAGAATCTTCTTAGTCATGTGCAGGGCAGCTTGCACTACAGCTTGGCCCTCCGCAGTTATCTCTTTCTCTGTCTCAAAACTGATAGCGTTCTGTAACAAATGTTGGTGAAGGTGTGGAGAAATTGGAACCCTTGTGCACTGCGGGTGGGAATGTCAAATGGTATAGCCACTGTGGAAAACAGTATGGAGGTTCCTCAAAAAATTAAAAATGGAATTAGCATATCATCCAGCAATTCCACTTCTGGGTATATATCCCAAAAGAATTGAAAATGAGATTCTGAAGAGAGATTTTTACACCGGTGTTCATAGCAATGTTATTCAAAATAGCTCAAACATGGAAGCAACCAAACTATCCATCTTTGGATGAATGGATAAACAAAATGTAGTCTGTCCATACAAGGGACTATTACTCAACCTTAAAAGAGAAGGCAATCCTGTCATATGCTATAACATGCATGAACCTTGAGGACATTATGCTAAGTGAAATCAGCCAGTCACAAAACGACAAACACTGTATATGATTCCACTTATATGAGATACTGAGAGTAATCAACATCACAGAGACAGAAAGTAGAATGATGGTTGCCAGGGGCAAAGGGGAGGGGGACATGGTGGGTTATTGTTTAATGAATATAGAATTTCAGTTTTACAAGATGAAAAGAGTTCTGGAGATGGATGGTGGTGATGGTTACACAACAATGTGAATGTATTTAATACCACTAAACTGTACACTCGAATGATTAAGATGGTAAATTTTATGTCATGTGCATTTTAACACAATAAAAAAAAAAATCTGGTAGCTTTTTGACCACCTATGACTAGGTCAGAGTAGTATTTCCAAGTGTGGTATATACTGCTTCAAAATTCAGCGGCCAAAGAAGATGGCTTAAAACAATAGGAATTTATTCTCTCAAAACTCCGGAGTCAGAAGTCTGAAATCAAGGTGTTGGCAGGGCTGGGCTCCCTTTGAAAGCTCTAGGGGACAATTCATTCTTTGCCTCCTCCAGTTTCTGGTGGCTCCAGACGTTCCTTGGTCTATGGCTTCATTACTCCAGTCTCTGCCTCTGTGGTCACATTGCTTCCTCCTTTTCTCTGGATATCTCTTATGAGGACATTTGTCATTGGATTTAGGACCTGCTTGGATTACCCAAGGTTATAGCCTTATCTTGAGATCCTTAACTTAATTATATCTGTAAATACCTGTTTTCCAAATAAGGTCATATTCACAGGTTTCAGGGATTAAGACATAGACATATCTTTTAGGGGGACTTTTGTTTTGTTTTGTTTTGTTTTTGCCTACTGCATGGTAGAAGGTACAGCAACTTGTCTTTTATCTTAGGGGTGATGGCTTGGCATACTTCAGCGCCCTGGCTCCTTAATATCTTCATCAATGTGGTGGACCCCTGATTCTTCATGGGCTTTATCTTCCATCCTCTGGCACACATGTTCTTGCTACTTTCTCCTCCTCAGATGCACAGCCACAGGGGAATGGGGCACTGGCCCAGTGAAGGAGGTGTGGGTAACTTTCCAGCAGCTCCCACTACAATGCCCTTGATCATCTTGACATTCCACAGACATCACCCAGGTCCATCATGATGACATCCCAGGAGTGCTGGCTGCTAACAGCTCATATCTGTCCCCTTTTCTAGAGAACTGCTCTCTGCCCAGTAGTAGGGATCTTACCAGGGAGGTTATACCCCTCCAGGGGCTCAGCCAACCAGAATGTCTGGATGACTGACATGGGAATGCAAAAGGCCAGCAACCTGGGGGGCAACTCAGTGGTGCGATTCATGCTCCAGAGGCCCCTGTGAGACCAGAAGGAGGCCAGTCTTCAGCCCAAAGATACTACGAATCAGCCACTTCTGAAAGTCCACCCCACAAAACCCCCATCTCTGGGCAGCTTCAGGGGAACCTGGCCATGATATTATGATGGGGGCAGAGTTAACACAGACCTTTGGGCAGGGCAGTGAAGGTGTTCTGCTACCCCTGCCACGTAAAAGCAAAATGCTTTGGCTCTTCTCTGCTGTCAGACACTATGAAGAAAGTCTTTGCCAAGTCATAGCTGCATACCAGATTCCAGACACGCTGCTGACCTGCCCCAGCAAACATACCGCACCTCCCATAGTAGCTGAGACTGGGCTGTACCTGGCTAAGCTTATGAGAGTCTGCAGTCACCTCTCAGAGGGACCTTCCCTGAGCACCTTATCTAATGTCGCCGTGCAACTCCCAGTCTTCCTTCCTCCATCATATCCTCCCATTTTATTTTTTTATAGCACTTATTACTATCTGAAATCATGTAATATAGTTATTTGTTTATGGCCTTTTCCCAACGAGGATTTGGACTTATTTACAGCTGTGTCCCAAGCACCCAACACTGTAGGAGATACTTAGCCAACATGCGTCGAATGAATAAAAGCACAGGCCGATGTTCTTTCACTTGGAGTAGACAGAAAGGAATAAAGAGGGTTTTCTGTGGAGATTCTAAAGTAGAGGCCATTTCTGAGGGTCATTGGAGTGGGAGAAAGCAGGTCAAGGTGGGCTGTCTTCCAGGTGGTGAAAATCCCGTTGGCCCGTACCAGCCCCTCACTGGCCGGTCTTCTTGTTGGGTCTGGCGCATACCTCAAGGAAACATAACGTTTTTAATAAAACCTCAGAGTCAATAAAGCCGAATGGTCTCGGGTGACCCTCCTGCCGGCCCCAGCTGTTGACTTTAGAAGTCAAGAGGTTGGGGTGTTGCCCAATTCCTGTGTAGTTCAGGGAGATATAAGCTAGAAGGGCCTGGCCCATTTTATATGAAAAAAAACAAAACAAAACAAAACTCACTGGGTCCTGGAAAGATTCCACCGCCAGCCAGAATCAAAGGTCCATTCAGAGCGACAGAACCCCTCACATTCGCCGCTAATGAAAACCAAATTTCTCGTCCCTCTGAGCATTTCCAGCGGCTGCAACTGGACGGGGCTGCTGTGGAGCTCTTGGCCACCCCTCCTGCCACCGAGAGGGCCCCACTGTGTTAAAATAGTTTTATGATAATATGGGCCTCGTATTTTTCTAATTTCAGGCGTCAGTGATTTAGGACTGAGTTGTTTTCATGGAAAAAGAAATGGAACTTGTGTGAGACAGGGAAAGACTACCACCTCTGCAGATATTCCCACTGTGTGCGTATCCAGAGTGAGACAGCCCCGCCATAAAGAGGCCCGAGGCCTCATTCAAAGGGAGTCCCCTTGAGGGGGGCAGGATGGGCTCGGGGTCAATGGAGGGTGCAGAGACAATGATCTCTGTCTTTTGACTTCATAATTTGTGAAATGTCAGAAAGGCAGACACATCACTCTCAGAAGCAGAGAAAGGGCCATAGAACCTCGTGTCCTTTCTGCTTTTTGAAAAAAAACATGTTCTCATTTCTCTTTCCTTTCTTCCTCTTTCCCCTTGAGGATCAGTCTTTATAGTAAGTATGAGTCATCGGGCACAACTCAGGTGTGCGAGAAACATCACTTTTTTCTTAAAGTCGACTCAGTTCTTACTTTGAGCCTCCAATACCTTTAGCTGATGGGAAACTTAAGCTCAACCTTTTCAGGTATTGCTCTGCCCTTGTTAGAATTATGAGAGGATTCCATCCTTATTCCTCAGCTTTTCTCATCTGTAAGTAGTAGTATATGTGAGGTGGCAGTATATATCTTAATGGGCTGAATTAAAAACGGTAAAATATTCACAATAGTGTCTGGCATGCAGTATTATTATTATTATTATTATTCCAAAGATAAATGCACAGAAGAGGCACCAAATCCAGCATCGGGTTATCAGGAAGGCTACTTGGAAGAACTGACATGTCAGCTAATGTCAAATGAGTTGGTCCAATCATGCTCCTAAACTCCTCTGCTTGGATATTTATCAGGTCTAAAAGTTTAATATACTATGCCTTTAACCAATGTGATCATTTTAAAAAACTTGAAAACACCAAAAAATATGAAGAAGAAAACAGCTATAATCTCATCTGTCCAGTGATTTCATTCTAGATTACTTTTATTTCTATTTTTAAATTGCATTAATTGATATAAAGTACATAAATGTGTACCTGGCAAAAAAAAATGTTTATTTCTAGGAAAGTATTTATATATTTATAGAAAATAAATAATTAGATGGGGGGAAAAAGCCCAGAAAAGATTAACAATGGTTATCTTTGGAGGGGTGGGATTATGGGTAATCTTTCTTGTGTTCTTACTGGTAATCTGTATTATCTACTTTTTCTCCTATGCTTATGTATTGTTTAGTAAAATTTTAAGATGTGATTTTAAAATTTAATACATAGAACTTGGGAACCTCAGACTCAGGGTCTTACAACCATTAACTCTTTGGGTCATGGAGGAGAGAGGGGTGGCTGAACCAGACTCTGAGCCCTGAAACTTTTAGGCAGAGAGGGTGCATGTGGCCTCTGGTGTGGTCAGGGGATTGTCATGAGGCAGGACTAAGGCTTCACTAAAAACCTGTGGGGTGTGGGGCTCAGGGAGAGAGCGGGGCTATTGTTATTGCACAGCTGGCAGTAATGAAAACTACTATCAAGACGTTGTCCCCAGTGGCTCCATCAAATGTTATGAACCCCAGGAAACCTAGACACTTAAACCTGAGGTTTGGAGTATGGGGTCCTTCCTGTAACTTCACTGATAAAGGAACACTTACCTCTTCTTCACACCATTTGGCACAAGCTTCACCCTCTGCCTGGACTATTGCAGTAGCCTGTGACCAGATCTCAGCAACCCCATGCAGCTCACACTCTAGATTGCCACGGCGATCCCCTCCAACACACAACTGACGGAACATGCCACCATACCTCAGCGGGGCTCCCCAGTGCCCACAGGGCCTTCTGCCCGCATGACCTGGGCCTGGTCGCCTACCCTATCCCATTGCCGTTACTCCACCTTCCCCACCGTCCTCTCCAGCTCAGCCACATTCCTGTTCTCCAGACCTTTGCACATGCAGTTCCCTCTGCTGAGAAGGCCTTCCTGTCGGCTCTCTGCCTGGTGACTTTCTAGTCGCCTCTCCATCTTGCCTCACCCACCCCATGTACTCCGTGGGTTAGCATTGTTTTCCTGTCTGTCTGCCCTATGAGCTCCTCAAGGGCACGGCTGTGACTTATGTGCCTTTTCTTCCTGCTGTCTGGCACTTGGGCATGGCGTGTGGCTTGGGTCTATGTTTGGTGAATGAGCGAATGAGCGCTGGCCAAGTCCGAGCAGACACCAGGCCCAAAGAGCAGAGAGGGGTGGTGTGGCCCAGATAGCTGCCACCCACTAGAACACCCACGAGGCCACACCGTTTCCAGTAGTCGGCATGGGCACAAAGGAAAGGTAGCTCCAGAAAGTTGGCTCTAGGGCTGCTCCACTCCCCTCTGCCTGGGGGCTTCCTCCTAGCCAGGCTCAGGGCAGGCTCTCTCTGTGGGTGAATATAAATATATAAAACAAACAGCACGCGTTTAGCTGCAAAACTAAAAATAGGAAGCTTGGAATCCGGCTCCCTGGGCTCCTCGAGCTGCTGGACCACACAGGTGTGGGTGCGAATGTTAGGGGGATACAGGCCCTCACGCCCTCCCAGCTCCTCAGCCCTCGTGGGGAGGATTCGGGGGCACTGTGGGTTTCCACAAGGAACAGTTCATTCTTTCATTCTGGCTCCCCCTACCTCCATCCGTTTGACAGCTCATTTCATTTATGACCCCAAAATGAACCGACCCACTGAGGTACATTCGCTGCTCACATGGCCAAGGTGGGTGTCTGGTGGGGCTGAGAGCAGCCCCCTGGGCCATGCTGGTGGGGGGGTGGGGGAGCTGTGTTTATGGGGTGCCGTCTGGGGCAAGGGAGGAGTGAGGCAGGTCTGGGCCTGCGTCCAGCCCAGCCCTTCGCCACAACCTGGTGCTGGCCCCCCACTGGGACAACCCTCACAGCGGCTCCTCAGACCCTCACAATACCCCCTTGGGCACATGCCATTATCTCAGGACTGTAAAACCCTGCCAGGAAGTCCATTTCTCAGAATAAAAGCCAAAGCCATCCCATGGCCAGAAGTCCAGGAGCCGCAGGCAAATCTGTCTGGGGACCACTTCACCTAGTGCCAAGCATAGCCCAGTGCCCAAGAGGCCACCTCTGGGAGCCCCAAGGCCTGTACTGCTTCTCTCAGACTATTTGCGGCCAGCCACCCACTGTGGGGGCTGGAGAAACGGCAGGCACTGCCCAAATGGGAGCGACTCCTAGACCCTTTGAAATAGAATTCTGGGGTCCAAGGGTTCCCACACTCTGGAACAAGATGGCCTCCTCATCCTGGACTGGCTGCTTCATATCCTAAGCTCCTGCTGGTGGTTCAGCATGGTGGTGGTGGGGTGGGGGTGGGGGTGCGGTGGGGGGTGGGCAGGGCCAGGGCCAGGGCTCCAGGAGGCTGGGGTTGCTGGACTAGGAATGTCAACCTTCCCTTCAAGCTGAGTAAACCCCTGTTCCAAAGCAGGGCCTTTAGGGATCTTGGGACCTTCTGATTCTGCTACACACCTGGCACACAGTAGGTGGCCATGTAAGATTTGAATAAAAAAGGAGGCTCAGAAAGGGATAGGGACATCCGCCAGCCACATAGCTAAAGGAGGAAAGAAGAGCCTTCTTCCACATCAAGACATTTCCACAGCCCTTCTGGGATGAACCTCCTGAGATTAGGAAGCTTTTTCTAATACTTAACCTGAATTCTGACTGCAATTGAGGCAGCCCCTTCCGGCCCTTCTCTGGAGGGAAAGTCCACTCGTCTCACCTGCTGCCACCTGCAGGCCGCTGTGGTTACTGCAGTGCTTCCCCCCACAGCCCTCACACTGTGTGCGACCTCCAGGAAGTCCTGCACTTCTCTGGGCCTCAGTGTTCCTCTGGGGAAGCTGGGTGCGCTGGTCTATGTCTGGTGGGGTGAAGGTGATGGAGTTTTGAGTCAGGGGCTCTGGAGGTCATAGCTCCTCTCCCATCAGCTGTGGCCTCCTCATAAGCTCTATCATTCCTACCAAGTGACCCCACGTAAGCACAGCTATAGAAGTAGTGTTGGCCTGTAGTGCCGCTTCAGGACCAGCCCTGCTCGCTAGGCAGATGCCACTCAGAGCACACCCAAAAAGAAATTCTGCAGCTATGGCTGGAATCCTGTTCAGAGAAGAATCCTGTTGCCCCATTGGGCAGAGAGGATGCTGGGGGTGGGGGTGGGGTGAGATTAGCCTGGGGAAATGGAACTTCCTGTTGGGTGTTGGGTTTCAGGCAGACCAACGTAACTGAACAGGGCAAAGTCTTGGGATTAGCTTTTGAAGTGGGTACTCTCACTTGAAAATAAGGTCTGTTTTATGAAAATTCCCCATCCACAAGTCCCAACTAGACAAGCATGGTGGGCCAGGCCTCCTTGCTGGCAGGGTGGGGAGCAGGGACTGCTAGGACAGGTCCCCACACCATCACACCCACAGCTCCCATCTCCAGGGAGATGTGAAGCCAGATGACACCTTCTCTTTGCATCTCAGATGCTTCATCTGCAAAGCCGGGGAGCTGACATCGCTGCTGGCTTTGCAGTTCTGATCGCTGCTCACTTGCCATTGTTCTAGCAGACACAGGTCCTAGAGGGGACTCTCACCGAGGCTGCTTTATGCTCCCCCTGCCTCTGTCTGCCATCTCCCCAACTCCGAGCCTGGGAACGTAGTTGAAGAGGTACATATCTACTGTTTACTCGTGAAAAATCACAGGCTACTTGAGAGGGGAGGCGGGGTGGTGGCGCCTTGAGGACCTGACATTCTTTTGGGGTCCCAGCTGTATCAGGAGGAGGCTGCACGGGTTCCACTTGCCCAGGGCGGTTTCTGTGGCCATTCCTGACGGAGCCGATGCAGAGAGGCCAAGGCACTGGGGTCTTAATGCAGTGGGTTTAGCCCTGTTCCTGCCCCCAGACTCTGCCCCGGTCCTCCTCGGCCATAGGGGGAGGTCTCCATCCTTCCCCACCCCCCCATGCACACAGCCCTAGAAGCCTGGAGTTGGGATCCTTCAACATATCTCAGTTATAACAAATCAGTCAAAATTCCATTTTACAGTTAAATAGAGTTTACTGTACAAGCAAGTTGTGCATTAAAAACAAACACACCAAGCAAATTATAGTGCAAAGCAGTTCCCACCCCTCCCCTCCCTCTTCCCAGCTCTGGGATGGTTTCATGGAAGATGTGAGTGTAGCAGGTATTAACACCTCAGCATGACAATATGTCACAAAGGATCTGTACCCACCACCAAGGCTGACAGTAATATCGTTATCAAAAACACTTTTGCTTCTTTGTGCTTTCTAGATCAGTGTGTTTGCCCATTACAGCTTAAAAGTAGCCTTGTAAAGAAGGACCCATTTGTCCAAGCCTGGGTTGTCTGTACCCACTATGGGACTTCAAAACAGACTCAGCATGACTGCTGTCACTTTTAGTCAGGGGGTGTGGGTAGGGTCGATTTCCTGTCTCTACCCCTACCAGGGCTTGGCTATCAGGAAAGGGTAGTACTCTGGAGCGGGGCCACAAAGTGCTGGGCACTGGGAACCTGAGGGTGCTTTCCACACAGGCCTGGGCCAGTCTACAACCACAGAGAACAGGAGTGAAGAAGATACAAGGATAATGGGTTTGTAGCTGCTTCTTGAAAAGGGGTGTGGAGCCCCCTGGGTGCAGGGAGGCAGCAGGATACTCCCAGAATCTATTTTGAAGAGATGGAGACTGCTTTCTCTAGAGAGGGCAGGACAAGAGAAACTGCAGCAGGAAGGTTTTGAGTAGGATCACCAGAAGGACTTCCAAACCTGCCAGAGAGTGATCTGGCTGTTATTACAGGTCGGGGGTGGTACGGCAACAACAGTACCGTGAGAGACAATGAGAGACATGAGAGATATGAGAGATGAGAGACAACCACTGAGGAGCATTTTGTAGGGAGATTTCCACATCCAGAGGATGTGGCTGAACCAATTGCTAAAACCACGTCATCTACCCCTCCTGAGTTTTTCTTGCCCATTTCCACTTAAGCCTTTCTACAATTAAAGAATTCAGATGGAGAATCCATGCAGCCTGAACCCCTTGGGCCAGGCTTGCTTTTCCATTTGCTAACTGAAGGGGCAGTACTTCCCCTCTGAGCACAGGGCGGGCTGGGCTGAGGCTGGTGAGCCCTTCCAGCTCTTCTGTTCAGCCATCATGCAGCCACTGCTCTCCACCTCACGCCCCACCCACCGGTACCAGAACACCCACACATCCTCTTGGTCAAATGTCTAAGAGCCACAGATGTGAGATTCCAGCATCTCATCAGTGTTCCCTTGGTCCCCACCAGGGCCAGCCTTTCGGGGATGTTGGTGGGATGCTGCTGAAGGAATATGACCTATTGAGTTAGTGAGGTCCCGACAATTCCATACTCGGAAAGGGGAAGGGATATTGTGCACTATCATGGAGCTTTACCTGAAAGAGACCATGTGTTTGAAAATGTTTCACTGAAGCTTCTTTTCCTAAAATCGACTTTAAAAACTAGTTTCTGTTCAAGATGGCTTTTGGAGCACAGATTGGTTCAAGATGGAGAGTTGTGTGTCAGCGGTTGGAAGATTTGGCTGGGCAGTTTCACCAAGCCGGAGCTTCGGTGCATGCACAGCTTGGCTGGACCTCGGTGGGACGGGGATGCTGACATCTGACCCCATAACCCCTCACCCTTGCTTTCTGCTAGGACCTTTCTGGTCCTTGTGCTCGCTCCAAAAATGGCAATTCTGAGACCAGCCTTGGGTGAAGGGGGAATCCCCAGGCCTTCACCCCGAGAATAGCAGGTGAATGCCTTGGTCTGGTAAAGTGCATGGAGGGCCTGGATGCAGGTGCCTTCCCTGGTTTTAGGGACCTGCTGCCATAGGCTAGTCTATTCTGGGGCCTGGGACCCACAGACAGCTGGGACTGGGATGGGGGCTTCTTGGCTCTTAGGAATTGTGGGGAAGCAGAGCTGTGGGGATTGGTTTGGGGGGTGTTCTCATCCCATCTCTGCCAGTGATTTCCTGAGTCCTCTGGATGGGTCCCTTTCCTGTCTATACAATGAGGGGAATCCCTCTCAGGGGTGGGGGTACCTTCCAGTTTTGACTCAATTTGTGTAAATGCGGAGGAAGGGCTGGGCCCATGGGGTACAGCGTCTCTGAAGAAGGTGGGATGAGGAGGTCTTTCTAGGGCCCCGTGGATAAGAGGCCAAACGGTGTGGGCAAATGCCGCCTCTCTCTTCATAAGAAACGGTTTCTATCCCTGGAGACCTAGGCCTCGTGACAACACTGGGCATAGCTGGGGACAGCCAGGTCACCAGGGGACGTGGCAGTAGGATACTTTTCTCACAGGAAAGTGGGATGAGATGACTAGGATCTGCGCTGGGGGTGGTGTCCCCTCTGTACAAAGATGTGGCTGGACTAGATGCTTTCAGAGCCACCCACCAGCTCTGGGCCCTGGGACCCGTGGACCCTGGGCCCATGGTTGCCATGGAGCATGGGACCCGTTCCTGCCGTCAGCCTCGGAGCTGGGCCTGCCACTTGTTGGGAAGGTTCCTGGGGTCCCTGCCTCCATCAGGCGCAGTCCACTGTGACCTGGGCGGTCAGTAGGGCCGCCACACAGCCTCGTCCATGCGGCCCGGCGTGCTCAGGGTGGTGGGCGAGTTGCTGTGACTGCCATCGGCCTCCACGCCATCGCTCTGGCCGCCCAGGCTGGGGTTCATGAGGTTGCCGGCGGCCACGGAGGCGGCGCTGCTGGTGCAGGAGGCCAGCATGCGGGTGGGTGAACGGTCACCTCCACCGCTGCTGCCGGCCACCATGGAGAACTGGTAGGAGCCGGAGGACGCACCATAGTAGAGGTGGTAGGGGGACGGGTTGGCCTGGAAGGGCCCGCTCTGGTTCTGCGGGGCCCCAGGGTAGGGCGGCGGGAGGTAGGTGTGATGGAAGCGGCTGGTGGCCGGCATGCTGGCCACGCTGAGGCTGCTGATGCTCGTGCCTGAGGGCGTGGCGCTGTAGGGGAAGGCGGCCGACATGGCCCCCGGGTAATGCATCCTGGGGTCGGGGAAGCGGCTCTCCGTGAGGGTCTGCAGCGCTGGGAAGGAGCGGTCAAACTGGCGGGGGTCGGAGAAAGGGTTCAGGTCCGAGGTGCCTGGGGGACAGCAAGGAGGAGGGTCAGTGGCAGCCCAACATCGCCGCAGAGGCCGTCTTTAAGACTAATCTCAGTAAAGGGGGTCAAATACATGTTGACGGAAGGAGAGTAGGCTTCTAGTGGGGAGCACACCACCAGAGTACACAGATGTGGTATTACCAAGTTGTACACCTGAAATTTATATCTTATTACCAATGTTAACCCAATAAATACAATTGAAAAAAAAAAAAAGAACAGGGCGGCCCGATGGCTCAGTTGGTTAGAGCGTGAGCTCTGAACACCGGGTTGCCGGTTCGATTCCCACTGGGCCAGTGAGCTGCGCCCTCCACAACTAGATTGAAGATAATGAGCTGCCGCTGAGCCTCTGGAGGGGCGGCCGGATGGCTCAGTCGGTTAGAACGCTAGCTCTCAACAACAAGGCTACCGGTTCAATTCTCGCATGGGATGGTGGGCTGTGTCCCCTGCAACTAAAGATTGAAAACGGCGACTGGACTTGGAGCTGAGCTGCGCCCATGAAGGACAACGACTTGGAGCTGATGGGCCCTGGAGAAACACACTGTCCCCCAATATTCCCCAATAAAATTTATAAAAAAAAAAAAAATGACCTCGGGGCTCCCACAGGGCTCCGGTGCACAGGCCTATGTATGGGGGTTCTGGTTCTGCTCCCTAGTTCTACATTGGGCTCTGCTCTTACTGGCCCGGATTCCTGGGGCTGGAAGCCTTCCTAACTCTGAATATGGTTCCTCCTGGGATGCAGGCGGAGCAGGTACTTGGGCCGCAGGTGGTCATGGCGGCCTCCTTGCCCCCAGGTGTTGGGGGGAGGCTCTTCTAGTGGTGCACAGCCTAGTAGTGTAGAGGCCTGTGGAGGGGATGAAGGTGGGCCCCCGCCTGGGCTGTTCAGGGTGTAGGGGGCTGATAGGGACAGTTCAGGCCTCCCAGCAGGCCTGGCCTGGCAGCTTCTGCCTCCCTCCCAGTTAAGAGCTGGAAAGACCATGGGTATGGAGAGGGTCTGCAATGGCCCTGTGAGTTGAGATTTGGAGCCTGCTTTTGCAGGTAAGGAAACTGAGGTAAAAAGATTTTCCTGATGTTGCAAAAAGGATGAAAACTCCTCATGAGGCTTCTGCTTTCTGCTCTCTGCTAGGGTGTTGTGCATGCCTGCAACTCTCCTGCCCACGTGGGTTGGGATGGGTTAGGGTACGTGAGCTTACACCTGTGTGGCGGGGGCTAGGTCCACAGCAGCTCTGGCCACCCCCACACACCTTGCCCTGGGCCTGTGTCTCCAGGGCTGTCCTGAACATGAGAAGCCACCTTCACTTGCCTCAGGAGCAAAGAGGGGCTTGGTGGCCTGGCCTGGGCCCTGCCCTTGTCAAAGAAAGACCGAGTGTCCAGCCCGGGCCCTGTCCCAACTCCCCCAGTTTGGCTCCGCACTGGACTCTAAGACAAGGGCATCTGAGCCTCTGCCCCCTACCTTTGTAGTCACAGACCCCCCCCACCCCCCAAACCTCAGCATCAAAGGGGCTTTGGGATTGAGTCTAACACTCTCGGTAGGAAAACTGAGGCCCAGAGAGGGTGAAGCACTTGCCTAAGGGTCACACAGCACATTGGCCCTGGCACAAGATCCTAGGGTTCCAGTCCTGAGCCCCGATACAGGCCTAATAGGTAGCTGTCCCATCTCTGAGGCAGCACAGAACGGAGGTTAACTGTGCGGTCTCTGCAGCTGGATACTTATCCTGGTTCTGACACTTATTAGCTGTGTGTCCTTGGGCAAGTCACTTAACCTCTCTGTGCATCAGCCTTCCCACATGAAAAATGGAGACAATAACAGTTCCTAGGGATTAAATTAGCTAACACATGTAAAATGCTTACATTGGGCACAGAGTAGAGGCCTGATGAGGGTTTGCGCTACTGTGGCAGCTATGACACCTCTTGCTCTGGGCATCCAGGAGAACTGGGCCATTCAGAGCCCTGCAAAGATGAGCCCCTGACTCTGGGCCTTTCTTGTACCCTGGTCAAGGCAGATGATTCTGGGCAGCTGTGGGGAGGTGGATGAGCCCCAAGCAGTGGTCCTGAGGGGAAATGTGTCTGGCCCCAGCCCCTCTGTGGCATCCCACTAAAGAGGACTCAGGGAGACCAGCCTCTGCCCCACGGGCAGCTCCAGGTGGGCACTGCCTGCTGTGACTGAGGCTTGGCTGAGGACACAGAGCTGCGGGTGCCCTCAGGCCTCTTGCTTTCCCAGATCTGCCTGAGGTACTGCATGACCTCAGGTGAGACTTGTAACTTCTCTGGGCTTTGGGGCCTTCCCAACGCAGCTGGGGTTTTTCTTCAGCAGTGGGCTCTGGTACTCGTTGAGGATTAGAATGGAGCAATGCTCCGGGCTCAAGGTGGGGGCAAGCGTCCTCCTGGAACGTTTGGTACCCTCCCTAACAGGTCCCTTGGCTGGTCAGCGCTGACTGAAGTCTAGGGGTCAGAGGTGCCTGGCTCCCAGCCTTCATCTGGGAACCCCAGGGGAGAAGGCCTGTTGGCAGTGCCTGGCACCACAAGCATAGCCAGGCACGGGACTGACGCCTTTGCTCTGAGCCCAGGAAGTGAGTGTTGCCCACTGACAGGAACCCCATTGTCAAAGCAAAGGAAACCCAAACAGGGACCCCAGGATGCGAGTGACAGCTGGGCTGCGGCCCAGGAAACACAAGGCCGTGCAAGGTGGGCTTGGGCCTGGTGTGAACCCTTGGAGTTCACATGGGCTGCCAGCTCTGAGCTGGGCCTGCCCTGACTGCCACTGTCCCCTCCTGCCTCCTTCCCAGGGTAGTGGGGAAGTGTCTGCCCTCAGCACCCCTGAGGCTCCTGCTCCCCCATCCCCCCCCCAACCCAGTAGCCCCAGGAAACCAGAGCTGGCCGGCTGTCGAGCAGCCAATCCCAACACTGGAAGGAAATGTTTATTTTCTTCTCCAAATTGCCCCAGCTGCTGCATGGTGGCTGAATGAGCCCTTTGAGCTGTTAGAAGCCCCCACTGTGGGCGGCCGCAGCCGGGGGGCCAGGGGCTGGGGTATGGAGAGGTTGGGGCCTCCGCACTGCTTGACAGTGACCAAAGCCGGGGGTCAAAGCTATTAACAGGCACCAGGAGAAGTGGTGGTGATGTGTTCTGAAGGCAGACGCTCATCCTAAAAGAAGGGGAGGGCCAATGAGAGAGACCTAAACCCAGCCTTGTTAACACCCCTCTGTGGCAGGTACCTCTTTCTTCCCACTCTGTAGATGAGAAAACTGAGACTCAGAGAGGTAAAGTGACGCCTTGCCCAGGATCACACAGCCAGTGCCTGGCAGACCCAGAATTCCAAGCCCAGTGCACCTGACTGCAAAGTCCATGCCCCTTCTCTGGTCCTGGTTGTCAAGAGCCCTTCCTCTCACTCCAAAGGGGACAGGCCTGGGGAGGGGGGAGCCTGGCTGGGTCAAAGGGCCATAGAGGCAGCCTGAGGCCCAGTGCTGTGGGTGGTGAGGGGAGGGCTGGGGGCCCTGCCTCGGATGCAGCCAAAGGGGAAGGACTGCGTTAGCCATGCCCCTCACAGGCCCCGTCTCTTCTCCCAGCCCCAGAGTGGAGACAGGGGCTCTGCCTGCTGCTGGGCCAGACCGGCCCTTTGGGGCTGGACAGAGGGTGGGTAGCCTGCCTCAGGCTCCCCCAGGCACTGATTCCCCCAGCGATGCCCACACAACTGTGGGAGGGCAGAGATGGGCTCTCCTGCCAAGGGAGCTACTGCATAGGAAGGCATGTTCATCCCTCCCTGCTGGATTCTGGGGTTCCCTGGCTGGGCCCCAGTACCTCACTGTGCCCCAGCTCTGCCCATGGCAGGGTAAAGCCTGCAGTGTTAGGCACTGTATCTTGACAAATGCTGGCTTGTGCAGATAGCTTTTGGGCAGGAGTGGGCATGAATCCAGAATGCTGAGTATCTCTCACTGCCTCTTGAGGTCAGACCCCTGCCCTGCAGCCCCCAGGCTCAAGAACTGCTGAGTATCTCAAACTCGCTAGTCTATGGGCTCAGAGTGGCTGGACCTGGGGTCTCTTCCCACCTTATCAAGACCAAGGCCCAGCTTCCCAGGCCAGAACGGAAGGAAACTTCTCTTCACACTGAGGGACTGCATCAAGTCTGCCACCATCACTCATCTGCCAGATGAGTTCTAACCAGGCTCGCGAGGACCGAGAATGATACCCACAGTGCACGATGGCAGCCAGCACTCTGCCTGTGTCCAGTACTGCTGACGAGTGCTCTCTGTCCCAGCCTGGCCCAAGGGTCAGCTGTGCACACAGCCTCTTGTGCCTAAACCCTCTGTCACTGGCTGACAGAGCCGGGAAAAGAGTAAATATTCATCATCCCACCATTTACTGAGCACCTGCTATGTGTCAGGCATCTATCTAGACTGGAAGGCCTGCCTGAGACCTAGCTTCGATTGTGCCTGCTATATCCATCCAGACAACAGGGATACAGACCCCCGTCTTGGGCCTCCCTCCTGTTTGGGAGGAGTCTCCGGGCCGGTGCGGCCTTTCCCGGGCAATGCTGTGTCTCTCTCCAAGGGCTGCAATATCACTTTACAGTTTACAAAGATTTGCTTGAGTGCAGTAACGACATCTGGATGTCACCCCAGCCCCGGGCAGAGGCACCCACCACCACCCCACTTTCAGATGAGAAAGCTGAGGCTTGTCCCTACTTGTCTTCAGTAGGGACATGTCTGTCACAGCCTCCTTGGACAAGTCATGCCCCAGTTTTAATGGGTGCACCATGGGGTTAACGTCCATTTCCCCAGGGGACAGTGAGGTCCTGGAGGGCAGGGAGCGTGTCTGTTTCTGCTGATCCCTGGGGCCAGGCACCATGCATGGCACATAGTGGGTGCCAATAAATGTTTGCTGAGTGAATGAATGAAGGGCCTGGCCCAGACCTGGGCACAGAGCATCCCTCAAGAAATACCTGTAGGAGCAAATGAGCACAGCTGCCTCCTTTATAACACAAGGGCGGCGCAGTGCATGACACATGTGCAGGTCCCCGTCCACCTCCCCCCGCTGCAGCCCCCGCTCTGCTGTACCTTGGATGGGGGTCTGGGCTTGGCTGCTGAAGTGGCCTGTGGTGCTGAGCGAGCCTCGAGGGCTGGGCGTGCTTGGCGTCACTCGCATGCGCAGCCGGTCCAGGTCCCCGAAGCGATCAGGGAACGCCTTGGTTTGGTCCTCCAGCTTCTGCCGGTGTCCTGCAGAGCATGGGGAGCCCGTCAGCAGCTGGTTCCCAAGAGTCTCAGAGGACAGAAATGCCTCGCTCCACAGGGAAGTTCTCCCTGAGGTCTAACCTGAGGCCTCTGTAGGGAGAACCCTTACGTCACTACCAACCTCTTTCCTGAGCTTCTCCAAGGACTTTCTGAACAGTGAACGGTCACATGGGCTGCCCTGGGGCTGCCGTGATGATCTCACCCCTACCTTTTTGAGCAGGAATACCCTTTCTCACTCCTGAACATCTACAACACACTGTTTGGCAGAAGGGGACACTGAGACACCAGGCATGGGCAAGTGGCTCAAGCAGGCTCCCGTAGGGGCCAGGGAGAGAACCCAGGAGCGCTGCCACCCTCTCTCTGCCTCCCAGACCTCACCCCTCACATCTGCAAGAATGATGGGAGGTGGTCGTGAAATGGGACCGCTGCCCCCTCCAGCCCTGAGTCACCTGTGACCCCAGCACCTGCCTTCTCCTCTCTGAGCCTCAGATGGAAGGAAAAATTCACCTGCATGCTGCGAACAGGCATGGGGCACCTCACTAAGGGGCTGGACTCCCTTCTCTGACTGGAAGCTGGGGACAGGGACCCACGCACCTGGCGTGGGGCATTGTACCTGGAGAAACTGCCAGCATTTCCCATTACCCTTCTGCCATGGCCCATACAGAAAAGACCCCAGGCCTGGAGGTGCTGGCAGGGTCAAGGGGTCCTTTGTGCAGCCAGCAGAGGCCACGCCAGGGCTTCCTGCATGACATCAAGCAGGGTGCAGGGACCACTCCCTCACACACACACACACACACAAACACACACCACTTTTCAATGACTTGTTTTACATTTCACAAGCGACACATGAGTATCTACAAAAATGAAGGCAGTACAGACAAGGCTATGGCTCCTTGAGGCCATCTTAACTCCCTCCCCAGAAGTGCCTATGTGATCAGTTTGGAGGCCTTTCCTTCCAGCCTCTTTTTGGTTTCACATGCTTGGAAAACACAGAGCAAGATTCTCATGGAACTTTCCTGAACGGTCTCAGCCTGGCTGTATCATTCCGTAACTTGTTTTTTCAGTAGCATACCCTGGAGCTCTGCCTCTGGTTTTTGATCTGTAAAACGGGGAGGCTAAGCCAGTCCCATGAAAACAACAGAGTTCCCAGTTCCCGCAAAAGCTCCGGAGTCTGAGCAAGGATGCCCTTTGCTCCGCGGATCCTACCCACTGGGGTTCACTCAGCCGCCCCTCTCGGAGGTGCTCTTAGGCTGCTTCCGAATTTCCTGTTATTCCCTCACATGAATGTCCCTGTTCGCAGCCCTGTGTTTCTGGGGATTTCTCCAGGGCAGACACGGAAATGGACGGCTCACGCAGAAAGCCGAGCATTCCTGGGTTCTGCTGCTCAGCCCAACAGCGAGGTTGGCCCATTCCACTCCACCTGACCTGAGGGAGGAAGCCAGGAAGGCAGGCCTGGTCCTTTTCTTACAGGCAAGAGAACTGGGGCTCAGAGAGGTGAAGAGGCTTGCCTGAGGTCACACAGCGAGGAAGGGGGAAGGATTTCCTGGGCCTGGGATCCCTTGGAAAAGAAGTGTGGAGAGGGGCCAAGGGAGAGGGGAAGGCTTGCCTGAGTCCTTGGCTCTGCAGTGACATGAGGAGTTTTCTAGACTGACAGGGAGAGAAGAGAGAAGTAGGTGGGAGCTAAAATAGAACTCCTCACCATCCTTCCCCAGGCCTGGGAAATGGCACACTGGGGGCTTGGAAAAGTGTGAAATAACTGTTGACCGCCACTGGGAGTGCAGGGACAGAGGGGACAGAGGAGAAGGCCTCGGAATGGGCCTCATTTCTGGTTCTCAAAATTGGAATGCGATGGATTCCAGGTCCCCCACAGGCCCTCAGCCTCCCTACACACCCCTGCCACAGGCTCAAGCGGGCATCTGAGAGCCCTTAGAAATGGAACAGGTAGTCTTGGGAGCCACAGTGAGTTTAGCAAGTCCCCAAGAACCAGGGAACCCACTTTCTCCTCTGGGGAGGCCCCAGCCCTAGAGCCCAGAGGACACTTGGCAGCTAGAATGAGGCCACTGGTCCTCCAGCCAGGCTCCCTGCTGCTGCCTCACAAGACCTTGGCAACAAAGGGGAAAACGTGGGTTGGAGCTGGGGCTGCAAACTCCGATGCCTATGGGGGTGGGCAAGTCATGTAAATGAGGCACCTGGGACGGGGAGGGCCTGGGGCAGAATGGAGAGGGTGTGCCTTGTAGAAGGGACAGTTGCCATCCAGTCCAGCTGACTGGTGCCCCGATGGGGGTGGGCCCAGTGCTGCCAGAGCTTCCAACTGACCAGGAGCTTCCAATTGACCACGAGAAGCCATAAACCTGCTTTTATATAAAATCTCCTATATTTTATATGTTGGCAATTAATGCAAATACTGAAAAAAAGGCCAAACCGACCACTTTGTAGGATGTGTCTTGCTCAGGGATTGCCAGTTTGTAACCTCCAAATTCAAGACTTCATTTTCTGGCTGGTTGTGTAACCTTAGCCACCGAGGACTGGTTAGCAATACACCTCAAGAGGTCGTCTCTAGGGGAGTGCCACAAAGCTCGGCCTCAGCCCTGACAGGCCTTGAAGGAACTCTTGCCCTCGCTGCTGAGGCCACCAAAAATGGCAGGGCAAAGTGGATGAGCTGGGGTACGAATGAATTCAGAACAATCTCAACAGGCAGGAAGCCGTCCGGAAGGACCTGGAGACCGCAGACTGACCTGACAGCAGCTTAGGTGCAAAGACCTGGGTGTCTTAGTCAACCACAAGCCTGAAGTGAGCCAATGAAGCTACACAAAAGCTGGTGCAAAACCTCAGGCCTTGGTATTATCGTCATAGGCGAATGAAGTCCCGTTTCTGAGTCACACTGTGTACAACGTGTTTACAGTTAATCTTGTGGTCCGGTGGAAGGAGGGCGGGGTTCACAGCTGGCCTGGGTTCGAGGATGGGCCCTGCTGCTTGCAGCCTGGTGATCTCACTAAAGTCACACTCCCCTTCCCCCACCCTAAGCCACAGTGCCCCATCATGGCGCCAATCATGGCGCCCAAAAAGGTTTGTGAACGTGCTCCATCCACTTGGGTCACTGTCTTCTGGACCGTGCTGAGACAGGCAGGATGATCATCCCCATATTAGAGACCAGAACACTGAGGCCAGGATGGTTAAGTCGTGTCTGGGACACGGACCTGGATAGCAGAGCCAGCATTGGTCCCTGACTTCAAGTCCAGTGCTCTTTCTCTCGACATTTTCTTTTTTGCTCCCATTGCACAGATGGGGCCACTGAGGCTTCAAGTTGAGACCTATGTTAAGTGGTTGGTCTGGGATATAAATCAGGTAATCTGGACCCAGAGCACATGCTCCGACCATGTGCTGTTCTGCTTTCGCATAGGGCAGACTTTCTGGAGGAGGGGAGTTTTAACAGCACTTCAGGAATTGCTTCCTTGTTGCTGTGGAAAGCTGGAGCTACTGCCAAGGGGGGGCAAAGGGAAGCCAAGGCGGCTCCACGTGGCTAGGGTGCCAGAGAGTCTTAGTGCCACGGGGCCCAGACCTTCACATTGGGAACAGAACATAACTTCCTGTGCCTGAGGAAAGATGGGCCTGCAGAATAAAGCTCTTTGATTCAGCTACCCACAGTTGAAGCTGAGTGGCTATCTCTGACCTGGCTCCCTTGGTCACCTGGGCTCAGCCCTTTCATGCTGAGCCTCAGTTTCCCCGCTGTACAGGCTGCTCACTGAGGTCCCTCTAGCTTTGAAAGTTCCTGACTTAAGAGTGTAAGGATCAACCACTGGCAATACGAGGGCCCCAGAAGAAGACAGGGTTGCTTGTTTCAGGGCCCCATCCACCACCACTTCCATATGCTGTTGCTGTTCCCAGGGTTTCTCGAGTATTCTCTGCCTCCCACACTTTAGAGCCACAGCTCAGGCACAGCCCCGGCCAGGAATGCTGTCCTGTCCTTTGCGGCTCAGCCCAGGAGCCTCTCCTCCAGGAAGCCTCCTTCTCCCAGCACTGAGCCCCCCCACAGCAACGCTGCAGACTGAGTGCAGTAGCCAGCGGGAGCAGACATGAAACAGCAGCCTATGCTAACTGCTTCCTCCACTCCCGAGTCTGAGCAGTTGCCATGCACCGCCCTGTTTCATCCTGTGTCAGCCCGCAAGGGAGGTCTACCAATGTCCCTATTTTACAAGTGAGAAAACTGAGGCTTGGTGAGGGTCAGTGACATGCTTGAGGTCACACAGAAGGCAGTTGGCCACCTTCCCTTCCGGAAGCCCATCATTGCAGGAAAGGAAGCCTGGGTTTTGAAAATCAGAGGCTCTAGACAATGGACCCAGAACAGCTCTCTGCGGGTCGGGAGGATGGGCCTGGGGAAGAGATAGATGACAGGGTCTCAGTGGACTCTACCGGGAGCCCTGCCCTGCTCTGAAGCTCAGTGCTGAGAGGCCAGCTCTCTAATCACGCCTTGCTCTAACACACCAAGTCCCTCTCCTCCTCTGGGCCTCAATTTCCACACCTGTAAAATGGTTATCATACTGTCTATCCCTGAGG
Source organism: Rhinolophus ferrumequinum (assembly GCF_004115265.2). Classification (NCBI taxonomy): domain Eukaryota; kingdom Metazoa; phylum Chordata; class Mammalia; order Chiroptera; family Rhinolophidae; genus Rhinolophus; species Rhinolophus ferrumequinum. The sequence continues at coordinate 17,012,198 of NC_046292.1, forward strand.
GTGAGGAGGAGCTGAGGACAAACCCCAAATGTTTAAAAGCAGAACACCTTGGTCCACAGGACCTGGCTTAGGGTGCCCGTCAGCTTCCAGCAGCTGGGCTCCAATCACTGACAGCCCCTCCAACATTGCCAAGCACTGTGCCAGGTGGGCCATGCATATTGTCTCCAAAGGCCACCACCCTCTGAGAGACTGCTACTGTCATCCCCATTTTACAGAAGGGAAAGTGAATATATGTGGTCAAGCCCAGAATGGTCAGCATATTGCATGGGGTTTGGCAGCCAAGGTCTTGGTTTCCCAAGACCTCCAGGAGAGGAGAGCAGAGATGCATGGCAGTGAGGTCTGAGTGGCAAGAGGCCGGCTCAGTGTCCTGCCTCAGCTGGATGGAGGGGGACAGGAGGCTAACAGGAGCAGGGAGAAGCAGAGCTGCGCAGGGCCAAGGAAAAGGGTCATCTGCGGGGAACAATGTAGGCCCCAGTGATGGAGCCCTTCACCCATCTGAAGCCACTCGGCTGCCTCCTCGGCTGCCAGGCCCAGCTCTGGTGCAGCCACAACCCAGACACAGCAGCCACTGTCTGCCCAGCTGTGGGGTGGGGCACTCGGGCCCAAGGCCCGCTCTGCGGCCTGTCAGGAGATTTACACCCGACTCTTAACAACCGCGTGGAATCACAGGCGGGTGCTGGGCCCCGGGTGGTCTGCTGTGAATCGGCCCCCTGTGAGCAGATGAAAGCCGGTCGGTGGCTGGCCAGGGGCCAGCGGGCAGGGAGGCAAGCGGCTCCCTCCAAGGGCCGCAACTGGGGCTCCCATGGGCCTGGGGTTGATTAGGGGAACCCAGGAGGTCTGAGGTTAACCCCTTCCCTCCTGCTGGGTGCACTCCCCTGGGAACCGTGGGGGTCCTGGGAGCCAGGGCCAGGAGCAGTCAGCTTTCCTCAACTGGGGCATCCCCCTCACCTGGAGCTGACAATGCAACTGTGGCAACTTCAGGAGCCTCAAAGGCCCAGGTGGAGGCTTAGGGCCACTTTTGTTGTCCATGCTGTCTGGAGGCCCCAGCAGCCATAATGGCGGTTTGCTCACTTCCTTCAGCTCAAATGTCACCTCGTCAGGAGGTGTCGCCCATCCCTGCTGTGTCCCATCCCCTACTTTCCTCCTGGCTCCCAGCTTTGTTTTTCTTTATAGGACTTCACATGACCTGAAATTAAATGAGCTAATCATTTGTTTACTTCGTTTATTCCACAAATATTTACCGAGCACCTACTAAGTGCTCAGGTGTGTATTCCGGGGTCTTTACCAGTGCCTGGCAAAGCAGAGGAAAGAACCTCTGATCTGTGGAGTGTATACAATAGTGGGGGGACGTGAAAAAGAAATGAAATAAATGAGTGAACTGTATAGCATCTTAGAAGGCGATCAGGGCCTGAGGTAAAATTAAAGCCGGGAAGTGTAAGGGTTGGTGGGGGGATTGCTGTGTGTGCGATTTCAAACAGGGTGGTCAGGAGAGGGCTCACCGCAAACTTTGAGGAAAGACTTCAGGGTGGGAAGGAGTGAGCCACGAACCTGGGGGTGTCTGGGGAGAACTGTTCCAGGAGAGGGTATAGCAATGCAAAGGGTGTGAGGCAAGAGGATGGCTACCCAGTTCGAACGAGGGTTTCCGGGCGGGAATTCCCTCCCGTTCTCAGGAATTTTTTTCACGTTCCCGTTCCCAAATCCTGAGATATAAACTGTTTTCTGTACTCCACGATGAATCGTTTCCACAAAGTGACAGCCGATACTACCAAGCACCTGGGTTCAAGGAGCCGATTTTCCCGATTTCCCGACCAACTTTTCTTGGGATTCAGGAACGGGAAAACGAAAAACTATTCACAAGAACAGGTAGGAATCTCCACCCGGAAACCCTGTCAAAGACCAGCCAGGAAGCCAGGGCAGCCAGAGTGGGGTGAGTGAGAAGGAAGACAGAGGGGTAACGGGCATAGATCAGGTAGGGCCTTGTGGCCATGGTGACAACAGAACTGTTTACCATCTCTCCCCCCTCAGTGTGTGAGACCCAAGAGGGCAGGAGCCATCTGTTGGCTTCACTACAGTGTCCCCAGCTTCTAGAACAGTGCCTGGCACACGGGAGCTGCCCAGGAAAATGTTTGTTGAAATCATTCCATGTACATTTTTGCGAAGGGCCCACAGGCAAGATGCCAGAGCAGCCCGCCCCCTACCGCAGGCAGGATGAAGAACCGGGGTCCTACCCGTTCAGGTACCAGCACTGCTAAGCCTGGAAGATGCAGGGTGAGCAGTTCGCAAACCGTGGTCCACGACCAAATCACCAGGCCCTGTACTGTACTGAATCCATATCTTGGATCCCTCTCGGCCACCTGCTTGTTAACCAGCCCCCAGTGACTGTGAGGGACACCAGCATTGAGAACCTCAGAAACCGAGGCCACACAGGCAGGAAGCCACCAAGCCAGCCTTCAAACCCAGCCGGACACCTGGCTGCACATGGGGCATGCTCTGCAGGGCACCAGAGGGGAACGACCCAGCCACAGAACCCACAGCTGCCTCAGGGAGCTGCAGGCTCCACTCCTTGGCTCCCGGGACCAACCCCTACTCCCACCTCACCCTCCAGAAGGTTTAGCCTCACATGGGGTTGGGTCACAAAGCAGGAGAAAGGCCCAGAAAGGAAATCCTCATCCAGGGGCCTCAGTAGGGGTTGGTGGCTAGCTCTGGGCTGGGTGGGCTGAACCTGGAGGGCTCTGAGGGATTCCAGGCACTGCCAGGCCCCTGAGAACCTCCCATCAGGCTCTAAATGGCCCCCCCCACCCCGGCCTTGCATGCCTCTTTGGACTAGGGGCTCACTGCTTTGTTAGTGTTGCAACATCACAACATTGAGCCCAACTGTGGCTCCTGTCCACCCTGATTCTGTCCCTGGATTCTTAGAGTAGGATATCATCTCCTTCAACAGAAACTTATTCCTTTATTACCACGGGCTGCGGTTCTCAGCAGCCATCCTAATGGTGGTGCTGGTGGGAGTGCAGGGGGTGGCCAGGTATCAGGGATAAACAGATCGTCACTCACAGTGACTCACAAGGACCTTCCCGCGACTACAGCCAGATGCTGTCCACCTGTCAGCACTGATCTCCAGGCCTGCAGGGTGGGTGGTATCATCCCACTTACTGGAGGAGGCAGCTGAGGCCCAGAGAGGTCAGCAATTTGCCCAAGGACCCCCAGCCAGGCAAGCTGCTTCAGAATCTGCTCTCTATACAACGGCCTATGGCTCACAAGGGCTTTCCAGCCATCACCACCTTGAGACTTTTGGGACCACTGACCCAGTTCACAGTTGACAAAATTGAGGCCAAAAATCAAGACACGGTTTGCCTAGGGCCATGAAGCCCAAGGCCAGGGGTGTGTCTAATCGCAGCAGGAATGTGGGCCACAGCAGTTGCCTGCTGGGAGCTGAATGCCTTTGGGCCTGCTGACCATGTGCAGGAGCTCAGGTGGCCCTGAGAGGCCTGGAGGGAACTCTTCCAGAATCACCCGGCCCAGTTCTGAGCCTTTCCCAAGTGGCTAGATGCCGGAGTGGACCCAGGAGTGGACAGATGGGGAACCAGGCCTGCCTGATTCCCAAGAAGGGAGGAGCTGGCCCAGGGCCAGGCCTGGGTGGCCCTCGCTGACCACACCCTGGCCTAGTCACACTCCTACTGTGAGCCTCCTGGGCATTGAGGAGAGACCAGGAGCTTGTCCTCCTGCCCCGGGCCTAATCCATGCGGAATCAGGATCAAAAGCTGTCTTTGGGACACTGGGCGCCTCTCTGAAGCTAAGAGTGTGAGGTCCTGGCCAGGATCCTCATGTCTCCAGGCCTGGATTCTCTCCTCACTGGAACCCAGTGACCCTTTGGCTCTGCTGTCACGAGGATCCCATGAGACAATGAATGTGAAAGGGTTTTCTAAACTGCAAAGGGCCACAATTACAAAGAAAGAGAAGGATAGGGCAGCTTTCAAATATATCAGGTGAGCGTGCCACCAGTGACAAACAGTCCAGACCAGAGCTCTGGTCAGAGCTCTGGAAGCAGCCAGTCCAGAGATAGTCAACCGGTTCTTTGTTTCATGCATTGATTCATTCACTCACTCATTCATCCAATGAACACAGGCCGCTGGTCCACTATGTGGCGGCTGCCCTTCCAGTTTCCCCCAATCTGAATCTGCAAACTCCAGGTCCTTCAGCAGGCAGAAGCAATTAAACACAAATTCTCTTTGATGCTAAAATGCATGGACCAGGGCTCCCTGCACATAGTAGGTGCTCAATAAATAACTGCAGAATCAAATTTGCATTCCTGATCTCGAGAGTGTGGGTCCTCGGGTCAGAGCGCCTGGGCTCTGTGCGATTTGAGTAAATCACATACTGAGATTCAAAAGTTTCCAAGGAGGGGATATGTCCTCACATCCAGACTAGCTCCTGTTTTGAATGGCTCCCTCCCTCAGCCACTGGCAGAGGAAGCTGGGGTGGAGTAGGGCACACCTGGCCCAACCTCCAGCCCTCCACCACACACCCACAATCACCCTATCTGAAGCCTTTTCCTTAATGAACGCAATCCATACTCTCCAGCTGGCCCCCAGTGGGAAGTCATCCCATGGGGGAGGGGTCAGCTGATCCTCCCCCTCCCAGCCTCCTCACTGGCCTCCAGAAGTCCAGGCTAAGCACAGAGAGTTAGGGGCTTTGCTGGCAGGCACACAGCGTGTGGGGGTATAGACCAGATGGCCACAACCCCCATGGGAGTGCTTCTGAGACCCAGTGCCATCTTTCTGACCTCGGCTGCATCCCTTCCCCCACTGGACCCTCCTCCCCGACCCAGGGGGCTCAGTGGTGCTGGCACTTACGTCTGGGCTCCCGGGGTCCATCCACGGTCACCTTGATGGCTCGGTGGTAGGTGGCCACTTGGGTGGGATTGGTGAACACGGTGATGGTCAGTGTGAAACTCTTCCCTGGGGGGAATGGGGAATAAAGGCAGGAGGTTGGCATGTGGAGCCATTCACAACACGCCTTGTGTGCCTCTCCAGGAAACCTCTAACTTTCCAGCAGGGGCAGGTCTCTCCCCTTTGAACCTGACAGAAGGTGGGGCTCTAGGTGAAGTTCAAGCTGCTGGAGTTGGCACTCAAGGCTCCGAGAGGTCTGGCACCCACTTGATCACACACATCCCCCCCCCACCCCATCTTCTGGCCACCCTGGATTATTTCCTGCTTCTTAGCCTGTGTTTGTGTTGTTCCTACTATCCAGAGACCCTTGCGATTTTGGGATGGGGTGCAAGGATGGGTATATACTTTTTCCTTAAAGTGATTCAGTCGTCTTTATAGAAAACTTTGAGAACACAGAAAACATAAAAAAGAAAACCACTAGCCAAAGATAAACACTGTTACCATTTGGGTGTTTTCTCCTCCAGTCCTTTTTGGATGGGTATATGTATTTACATAGTTGCAGGGATACTAAAATGTATGTTTTTGAACTGTTTTCACTTAACATCACATCTAAGCACTTTCTCATGTCATTAAAAATTCTTCATCAACTTCATTTTTAATGGCTGCAAAATAGTTCAACTCATGGGAGCCTCATCTTTTATTTATCCATCTCCTTACTCTCGGGTAGTTATATTGCTGCTAATTTCTTATTGGTGTGTGCAGCTGGGGCTGGAAAAGGGCTGATTTGGGAGCTGCAGACATTTCATTTGTAGACACAACTGTTATTTCCAGAACTCTGTTCTATTTTTAGATAGACATTTGGCTCCAAAGTCTCCATTCAAAATTCCTGAGAGGGGGGGAAGAAAACCTTTTAAAATAATAATTTGTTTTTTTACCGTTTAACATAAAACGAAAATGACCTTCTGTTTCTAAAAATCTTTGTCTACGTCTCTGCCTATTTCCTTAGCATTGATTCCAAGAAGTGGTGAGTGATTTCATCGCATCGCAGAGTTGGGACGTATTTAGGGGCACTGATCCCTCGAGTGAGATGACTCTCCAGAGTCATCATGATTGGTGTGAGGCCACGTGTCACCCTGGTGCCACCAGCATCGTGACGTCTATCAAACTGGAAGATCTCTTACACGCTCCAGACTTCACTTGCCTTTCTTCTGTTACTACTGAGATTGAAACTTTTTAATGTTTATTAGCTGCTCTAATCCAACACAAATTATGTCTTCATGTTCTTTTATACTTTCCGATTAAGGTTTTAGTGCCTTTAAAAAGTCATTCTATATTAAGCTTGTTAACACTTTCCATGTCCTATTTGTGGCAATCAGTTTCCAAGTTCACTGGCCTTTACATTTCGCTTTCTGACTCCGAACTGTTTTGCATTTTCAGTTCTATCTCTGGTTTGTGATTTCTCCTATCATTTTCATGTTTAGGCAGGTTTCCCCAGGTAACAAGCAGATAAAAGGTTTACCTCTGATAAACAGCGTTCTCTCTACTTTCTGCACTTACTTCTTTGATTCTTCTGGGGGTTTACTGGTTGGTGTGGTATAAGACAAGGATTTTTCCTCAAAGGGCAACCCAGTTTTCCCAGCACCTTCCCTGAAGTGTGAGGCCCTCCACCCCACCTCCACCCCCACCCAATCTGTTCTCTGTTCACCCAATCAAAGCCTCCACACAAATGATATTGGGAGGGTGTGGGGGAACAAGTCAAACTTGGCATCCCTCTCTGAACACCCCTATCTCTGGACCCCAGTTATAGCATTGGGGACCCACTGAGGGCAGGGGCCAATGACCTGGGGCGCCTGTGTTTCCCAGGGCTGGCTCAGGGTGGGCACTGAGGGAGGGTGCCTAGGTGGACCCCTCTGCTGCCCCTGTGCTCCCAACAACTCTCCAAGGCAGGGAGGTGGGTTTTGATATCCCCACTTCAAGGTGGGAAATGAAAACTCAGGATAGGTCGACCCTTTACAGTCCCCTTTGCATGGTTCTCTTTGGGTATTTGTTGGTTTAGTGATCAAGTGAAAACTGTAGCCCCAGGAACAGGAGACTCCAGAACCAAAGTAAAGCAGCAAGGCTGCCAGGGCGACACAGAGGAACTCAAGGGCTTCTGAGATATGAGAGGTGGGGGTTTAAATTGAGGTGTGACTGGAACTGAAAGAGTGGGGCCTCTCTGGAAGAATTTTCTTCAGCCAGTGGGCTGGAGGTAGGGATATTAATGCAAATTGCACCTGCCTCTGAAGTCCTGAGTCAGAGGGACAAATCTGGCCCCTCGCTTCAGCCCATGGGGGCACTTTCCATGGTTTCTGAAAACAGGATGTGCAGAAGACTAGGGAAATGCTAGGTAGGTGGGCTCAGGCCCCCTGTCCACCCCCTCCAGCAGGCCCTCCTTCCCTACTGCTTTCCCTAACTCTGAGGTCATTTCCCTCCTGGACTCCCCCACTCCCAACCAGTCAGGCACTTTCCAACAATGCCTGGGCCTCTTCTTCCGTTACCTCCTTGGTGCTGCAGGGCAGCAAGCCGATGGGGAGTGTAGGTGACAGCCCAGAGCCAGAGCACCTGGGTCTGAACACCCTGGGTGGATGGGCCCCAACGCCCCCTAGTACTCCTTTTCGCACCTCACCTCCCTCAGGTCTCCACTGACAAGTCACCTTCTCGGTGAGGCCCTCCCTGCTCACGTTATCTGAAGTGGGCGTTTTTAACTTGGCATCCGTGGCCTCCCCTTAGAACTGAGTGGGCCTGTGAACTAGGATAGGAAAAGACATGGCAATTGTAGTGTCCCTAACCTCTAAATGAAATCTAGCATCCTTCTCGTATGAACATAGGCAACAAACCACAGAGGCATTACAGCAGTCCCTGTGACCTTGTCACAACAGATGTCACAGATATTTACATATCACATTACAGACATTGCAGATTTCTCTAAATATCTTTTATGCTCGTCACAACTTCAAAATCGTGGTCGTCATGAGACCCATTGCTAGGTCGTCTTATTTAATACGCTAACAAAGCAGCACATTTATCACACTTTTAAAAGACGTCTTTCTAACTACATTTTAATAGAATTAGTTTCCATTGTAATCCTTTGTGCTTCATTTTATTCTTTAAAAAACATTCTGAGACTGTCAAAGGGGTCTGTGGGATGAAAAAAGGTTAAGAAGCTCAGTTGGAAGCATCATAGACCCTCCTACCCCCACTCTCCCTACTTCAATTCCCCAAAATGCTTATTACTTCTAATAATCCATCTATTTATTTATTTTATTTTGTCTCCCTCTACTAGGCTGTAAGTTCCCTGGGGCCAGCATTTTTGTCTTATTCATTGCTGTGTCCCCAGCCCCTAGGATAGCATCTGGAACATAGGAGATGCTCAACAAATGTTTGTTAAAATAATTAATGGCAGATTACTGCTCCCATTTTACAGTTGAGGAAACTGAGACTCACAGAGGGGTAATGAGTTGGCCAGGTCACACAGTATCCCGGCAGGGCCCAGAAAGGTTAGAATGTGCTGGGGCCTGCCCCTCTGCATAGATACTAAGGACCTGCTCCTGGGGAGTGAAAAGCCCCCATCCCCACCAGGCAGCAAACCACAGGCCACCCCTGAGGTCACTAGACCTCCACAACAGTTGCCTCTCGCTTTCAGGGCCTACCATCACCCCTCCCAGGTACCCACAGAGGGGACGGAGGAAGGGAGAGGCTGGGACCTGGGAGCAGGAGTGGGAGGGAGGGGCAGGTGTCAGGTACCACAGGGATCAGGGACCCTGTGAACCAGGGGTGGTGAGGACCCCGGGCCTCTCCCTTTGCCTGGCAGCAAACCCATCCATCCATCTCTGTCCCCCTCTTGGAGGAGGAAGCTGAGAAGACAAAGGAAGTGGACAACTTTGTGCAGGAACCTCAGGGCAAACCTGCAATCAGTCAGGAGTGCAGGAATTGCAAATCAAGGCACTCCAAAGGTTGCCTGGTTGGAGGAAAAGTCTTGGTCAGGAAATAAAAAGCTACCCCTTGGTCTCAGGGGCCCTCTGGGTTTTCTCAACATCAGCCAAGAAGCCATCTCTCTCCTCCCCTATCAGTGGTCCCCCTAACCTTGCACCCACACATCTCATCCCAAACCACTCTCCACATACACGGGTTTCTTTTCAACCAGTTAACAACAGTTCAGGAATTCAAGCTCTTTTCTCTTTCACCCTATGCCGTGGCTGAGGCCGTGGCTGCCTCCCAGAGAACATTTTGGGGATTTGTGGTGTCTGGTCCTCAAGAGGTGGGATGTGGGGGACAGAGGATGCAAATGTCCAGCACTGCACAAGGCAGTGAAGTATTCCTTCTTCCTGTGTGTGAAAAACTTGCTTATAAAGACCCTCGGAGCCATGAAACTAACTCAATTTTGCATAAAACAAAGCACATTTTTTGGCATACTTTTAATATCTATTGAATTTTCCAGGAGGAAACAGTTTTTTAAAAAAAAATTTGTTCAGAACATTGTTAAGAATTGTTCACAACTTCAGAAAATCATGTAATTGGCGGCAATGCCGTGTTCACATTGAGCCATGCGTACCTCGCCTGTCTGGCCTGCTGTGCTGGTCACGGGGCTTCTGCCGGAGGGGCAAGCATCTGTCCATCAGTCAGTGTGGTCTTTTCCAACATTTATACATTCAAATAGGTATTTTATTATAAATTACCCCCCCTTCGCATGATAGCTATGGAATTTGAAACTGCTCATAAGTAGGTAGGCTACATTATCTATGCATTTCATGGTGGGTGGTAAAGGGTGTGTTATGAAACACTTATAAGAAGGGGGTGTTTTGTCTGGCAGTGCAGGGGCCTCGGCCCTAATCCCTGCAGGAGACACCAATGATTTGGTTTCTTTCCCTTCCTTCCTCAGTTCACACCTTCAGACTTATCATGGAGCCCTGTGGCGGTGGTGTGTGTATGTCTCACGGAAAGCTATCTTCTTGGAATTAAGACAGAATCAAGGAATAAAAAGCAAGGAAACAGGTGGAAATTTCCATCTGGTTTCTTAGTCCTGGCAGAAGTCAGAGAGCCAGGGAAAGGCTTTGGGTCCCAAACCCTAACCTCTCCCAACTCCTGAAGTGGTCCGAACTGTCTGTGTCAATCTGATTTGTTCTCTCCAAGGGAATTTCCCAATGGCAGGATGGGCACAGCAGACGCACTGCTGCTCGCCACAGGACCACTGCACACTCCTTCTCCACTGCCACCCGCCTCCACTTCTCCCACTCAACAATTCACACCTTCTGGGCTTCCCCCACCCCCGCTCTAACCGCACCAGAATCAGAGAATCAGTGACTGTCACCACTCAAAGGGACTTCAAAGATCTCCTCTAGTCCCAGGCATTTGAAGTAACAAAATCTCTAACATGTATCCAGCTCTCAGTACATGGCAACCAAGACACTTGTACCAAGTTACTTAACCCTCACAAAATCCCATGAGGTAGGTACCATTATTACCCCCCCATTTTACAGATGAGAAAACTGAGGCACAGAGAGGTTACGCCATTTGCCCAGTATCCTCCAGCAAGTCACTGGTGGAGCTGGAACTGAAATCCAGGTCAGCTGGTTTTAGAGCCCAGGTTGTTTAATACCACTAGCCTCAGAGGTCTAAAGTTTTGACAAGTTCCACAGGCATCAGAACTCCCACTCAGGCCTCTTCTTGCCTCCCAGGACCACTGAGCCTGGTGAGAGAATGGCTGTGAGAATGGTTTTTAAAGTCAGCCTCCTGCATCTCGCAGAGCCACAGTCCAGCCTCAGCCGTGCCTGTTCTAAGAGCATGATGCTCACCCATGCTTTGGAAACCCATCCCTCTCCCCGCAGGCCTTGCCAGGTGGGCGCAGGTCTGTGGGCACAAATGCCATGAGGAAATCATTTTCAGCAGAATGGCCAGACAAGGTCTTGTAACTCAGAATAATCGTCCCTTCCCTTTCTGTATCTCACCTCCCTGGAGAGGGGGTACGGTACCATATTCCTATATCATGGTGGACTCCCGAGACTGACCTCTACCTGCCTCCCAAGAGGCTGCAGCTATAGTGGGCCTCCCTCACAGTCACTGCCACCTGGGCTGACAGACCAGGCCACCGTTCCAGCATCCAAACCAGCCACCTCGGACCAGTGGCAACTCTCCACTAAGGGTTGGGGCTGGGATTAAGTTGCAAAAGGCTTGAGAGATTGGGGATGACAAAAGGGGCTTGGAGACTAATTAGGAGCAGCAATGAAAGCTTAATTCATAAAAGCAAACATTTTCCATCCATCAACCTGCAACCAGTTAAGGGCAACGTTTGAAAGAAATCTGTGCATGGGGAAGGGAGCCAACAGGAACAGGAAATGTTTGAAAGAATGTAAACTATTTCAGTTTCATAAAAAGTAACAAGTAAACAGTTATTACATGCAAATAATGCCCTGGTTTTAATTAATGCTGAAAAGTCAAAATATGTTTGACATTTGTATGTATACATTGAACCAAGGTTGGAGAGGGAAAAAAATGGTGCCCAGATGCCCATTTCCGAGCAGGGCTGGCGGCTCAGAGGGAACTAAAATCTTGAAAAGCTCTTGTTTATTGGTGATGAAAAGTACAATTCTACCTCCGCCTCTGTCGAGACTGGGAGCAGAGGGAACCTAGCTTACTTTCTTAACAAAGCTGGAGGGGCAGGCTGGTGCTTGGGAAGGGCACTCCCCAGTTTTCAGCCAGCTCCCCTTAAAGGGCCAGCGAGCCCTCATTTCTCCGGGACAGGATTTCTAGGACTTCTCCACCCAGAAGTGATGATGGGTTTCAGGTCCCAACAGTCCCTCCTACTCAATAGCCCCTGGCGGCACCAAGTCGGTGTCTGGTCCTGCTTTCCTTCATACTGCCCGAGATAGATCAGACAGGCAGGGTGGCGAACAAGCCTTGATTCTGGAGTGGGCGATGGTAGCCTTCAAGCCTCACTTTCCAATGTTCAGCATCCTGTACTGCATTTGTTTCTTTTCTAAACCACCTTAAGGGCTGGGGAAACTGTGGCTTTGGGAGACCACAGCTGCGGAGAGGCAGCCTCAAAGTGTGGGGGAGATTCTGCCCCAGTGGGGAGAGTGGCTGGGGTGCTTGGGTCCCACAGACCAAGGATTTGTCCTCTAAACCGCCTGCCCAAAGGCCCATTTTTGAGCTTGTTAATCTCCCCCCTGCATCTTTTGTGAGACCAGGGCACTTCATGGGGAAAAGGGAGACATGGCAGGCTTCGGGAATTAGTAAACCCCAGAAACTGGGAGAAAATTGTGGATTTTTTTCTGGCTAGAGACCCTAATTTTCCTCACATCTTTAAAGGGGTCTGTAGCATACTAGGGGTTCCCAATCACTGTTTCAGACAGAGCTGGGCCCGGAGACCTGTTTCTGGGGCTCCTATTGGGACCCCAAGGTTTGACTCTTAACTTCCTTCCCCCCCAAGTTTTGCCATTGCCAATGTCGGGCTGGCGCGGTCTCCCGCGGTCTCCCTTCGGCTCACCTCGCCCACTGCGGCCCACGAAGCGAAGGTCGTTGAACCTGGCCACCTGGTTCTTCATGACGGCAGAGGCATTGCGCAGTTCAGCAGAGTAGTTCTCATCGTTGCCAGCCATCACAGTCACCACCGTTCCATCTGGCACATCCCCCAGCGCCACCACCTGAGGGCATGGGGTTGGGGACAGCTTAGAAAGGTAGGGGGAGGCAAGGCGAAGGAGGGAGGGGCCGGGGCTGGCAGCTCCCCTAGGTCTCAGGCGCACTGCGGATTTCTCAAATGCTGGGTGGAGGAGGCCTAAAAACAATAGAGACCTTCCCCCAAATATAACAAAAACAAGATCCCTACCTTCTATACCCAAAGCCTAGTTCAGCTGGTTAAGCCTTGTCTGGTGAGATTATCATTTCAATTGAATTAGATCGAAGCGAGAGCTGAGAATAAGCTCAGTCACTATGATGTAGGGTGCAGTTCCCCTCTCCCCTTTGCTTGAGCAAAAGAGTTACCAACATGCTCCCAGCAACCAAATCTCTAAGTAAAAATAGTATCAACACCAATAATAACCGGACTGCTTCCCACACTCAAGTAATGCAAGAGCCGTTTGGGGTATGAAATTTGGTCCTAAAATGTGGCCCAGGCCCAGTGTATGAGCCTCCGCAGAGCTTGAATTCGTTATGCAGAGAAAATGCAAAATGCAAAACAAAGTGGTGTTTTGAGAAGATGTGTACAGAAAACCCCTTTAAAGTGAAAGAAGGGTTTTGATAGCAGGAGGGTGCACCTGCTGGGAATTGCAGGATGGGGGTCGAGATGCGCCCTTAATATAGTCTCCCCCACCCCCACCCCAAGGAGCACGGAGAGGCAGATGCCTTTTGAAAAGGAATCAGACTGCAAACGCAGTCACAGCCATTTAAACGTGGCCACCGCGTGCAGGGACTAGGGATCCAGATGGTAAAAATTTCAAGGAGAAAATGTTTGGGGTCTGATTAAAAAGGCCAGATTTCCTGTCAACATCCTGTCTTCTTTTAATTTCAAAGATTCCTTTTAAGCTCCAAGTGACAGTAAAACCTCCGTTTTGAGGATTAAAGTCACACGGGCCTCCCCATCCCCCTCCTCCTCGGGAGATTTTCCCCACTGGTATTTTAAGATGTCACCCGGGAGACCTCAAAGAGCCACTCATCCTTTTTTCCAATTTGGAGTCGTCTTAATGGGAGCAAGGACGGCCTCAGCTGCCAGGAACCGCTGTTTCCAGCCACCTCGGGCACTGCCACCCCCAGCCGCTGGCCCTTCCTGCCCTGCCCTTTCTCACGGCAGCTGTGAGAGGTTTAGGGGAAAACCAAGGCGTTTTCGTTTCATCTCGCTGCCCCCTTAAAAATAATGAAAATGAAACAATCGCCTACTCCCTGGCAAAGAGAAAAAGGTCCTCTGAATGACTGGGGGCTGCTGGGGGTGGGAGCACCCCCAGTCTCCGCCTGACATTTGGGATCCCGGCCATACCATTTAGGGTACATTGACCCCATCCCGGCCCAGAGTTGCCCGGTATACAATTTCAGAAGCCAGAGGTTGAGGGTGTGAGCAGGAAGTGTTCGTGAAGCGGTGCATGAGGGGTGCAGGCAGTGGAGGGTAGGCCCCATCCACCCTCCGCACCCACCTCCGGTGTCTTCGCCCTGGTCCCGGGGCTCCTCTTCCCCCCTGCCCTGAGGGCTTTGTCCGAGGATCCAGGTTGGAGGGAAGCGAAGCCCCATCCGCCCGTTTCCGCATCAACGTTTTCCTGCAGGGCTCCCCGAAGGTGGAGGGTGCAAACCTCCTAAAAGTCACCCGTGCGGGGTGCATCGAAGAGGGAACTCCGAAGTCTCCGGGCGGAACGGGTAGCGAGACCCAAAGGGCCCATGGCCCCGTTGCCTGGCTCTCGCTGCAGGGTCGCGGGCACGTCCCCTCCCCTCCGTTCCCTCGGCCCTGGCTCCTGCAGCTGAGGGGCCCGGAGCCCCAGGGCCGGTGTCCTCCCACTCACCGGGCCCCTCACTCACCTTGAAGGCGACGGGCAGCGTCTTGTTGCAGCGCCAGTGCGAGGGCAGCACAGAGCAGAGGAAGTTGGGGCTGTCGGTGCGCACCAGCTCGCCCGCGTGGTCCGCCAGCACATCCACCATCGAGCGCACCTCGGGCCGGGTGCGCCCGCCGGGCCCCACGGCCGCCTGCGCGCTCAGCGCGCCGCTGTTCTCGCCCATCTTGCCACCGCCGCCGCCGCCGCCGCCGCCGCAGGGGAAGGCCGTGGAGGGAGGTGTGAAGCGGCGGCTGGTGCTCGGGTCTACAGGAATACGCATAACAGCGGCCGTCAGGGCGCCGGGCGGGCGGCGGCGGCGGCGCGGCTCCCCCGGGGGTGGCCGGCGCGGGCGCCTCCTCGGCCGCCGCTGCCGCGAGAAGCGGGAAAGCAGAAGCGGCCGGGTCTGGGCTTCAGGGCGCAGGGGGCGGCGCCGGGGGACGCTCCGCCGGGGCCTGCCCGAAGGGAGGACTCGCTGCCCCGACGACCGCGAGCAGCCTGCACGCTATTCCCGCATCCTGGGCAAGAGGCCCTTGTGCGGCCGCCCCTCGCGGCGGTCTGGGCTGCTTCGGCCCCCGCGGGGCGCGCGCGGACTGTGCCACCTCCGCCTCCCGCCCCCGCAGCCCGCTCGCGGCCGCTGCACCGACTACGCGGCCGCAGCCTCAGAACAAATCCTCGAGAATCAAGTGGCGGCGCCGCGGCCGCCCGCGCGGGGTTAGTACCCCGGGACCCGCGAGGGCGGGGCCGGCCCGAGCGACGCGTCGCACAGCCAATCCGCGCCCCCATCACGGGCACCTCGGCAGCGCTAGCGGGGGGAGGACCGGAGACCGCCGAAGGCCTCCCCACCCCGAGGGGCGGAAGGCCCCGCCTCGCGGAGGACGCCCGCAGTCGGGCGTCCTCGCAACAGCCCAGGGCTCCTCGAGAGTTCTGAGGAGCTGGGGCTGAGGCTAAAAATGTGTCGAAAACGTCCGAGCCCTACAGAAGGCTCAGTTGCCGCCGTCTCGGTGGCAGCGCCTCCCCTTTTCTCCCCCTTCCCCGCTGCCTGCGGTCGGGCCTCCCCAGCTTCAGCTGCTTTGGGCCTGTGCTGCCTGCACCCTCGGCTGGAGGCGGCGGGGGCCACAGGCGGGTGACATCGCGCGGGTAGCTGCCCCAAAGAGACTTTTCACCGCCCCGCCCTTCCCGCAAATTATTTTGACCCAAGAGCCTCCACCGCAAGAGATTACGCGCGCACCAGCGGCCTCTGCAGCTCCCAACTCTGCACGGCTTTGGTCCCGGCCTCGGCAGCCCCAGGGACAGAGAGAAAAGTGTTCCCTACCGGCCCGCATCCAGCTTGGGGGCGACTAACCCGGTTCCCTCCACTTTCCCCTCAAAACAACTGTCAGGGTCGCGCAGGCCTTCCTGCGTTGTTCTTCGTTGTGGCAGCCTGTGGCTCTTTGAAAAACACGGTGGGGCCTGAAAAACGCGAGTGTTTTCCTCTGATTTCCCTTCCCGCGCTTGTAACCACAGTCCTGCATCGTGGAAGAGAAGAAAACCGTGGAAAACAAGGGAATGGCTGCAAAGCTAAGGGCCCTGACTTCCAAAAGAGGGAATTTTCTTTCTCCACGTGGATGCAAACCGGCCCCGGCGAGTCCAAGCCCACGTCTTCCCCGTCGGTGCGCTTCGGCCGCGCCGCAGGGACTTAGACAGTTCTGCGGAGGCAAGGCTTGCTCGCTAGCCCTGGGTCCTCGATTCCACTCCCAGCAGCGCGGCCCAACCACTCCCGGGGTTTCACGGCAAACAATCCCTGTTTCTCCCGCCTCCTAAACCAGGAGAGCGGGCCTAGGGACACGCTACAGCGGGGAGAACTGGAAAGATCAAGCCCCATTCACTCTGGATTATGACCCCAGAAGCGCTCCCTGGAGTCTGGGAGAACGAATGCGTGCCGAGTCTCCCCGCCGTTTTGGAGATTGGACTGGATATTCGTTGTTCCCGGCCCTCGACAGGTGCAAAACGACGAATTCCATGCCTCGGGAGCAAAGAAGCATAGGATCCGATGGTGGCCGCAAGATCCCGCCCTGGATCTGACCCCGGCCCAGAGCGCACCATTTCCTCGTCGCCAAACGAAATCAAGCCCCGCGTGCGCTGCAGAGCAGACGGACTCAGGCCCACCCTCGACCACCCGGAAAGCTGGTCCCTACCCCTCTGGGAGCCTCGGGTCAGCTCCTCAGCCATTTCGGGGCGACCATTTCGAAAGCCCGGACGGCGAAGGCCCCTTACCGGACCTTTTTATAGAGCCTACATCTCGGAGTTGCAGATCTCGGGGGCCAAGGCCCGCGCGCTCTTGGGAGCGCTGGCTCTGGCTGCAGAACCAGAAGAAAGCGTAGGACCCGGGCCTTGGTGCGTCCGACCTCTGGGAGCTTCCCAACGAAAGGCCCACCGAGTCGTAGCCAGGTAGGACCCGGGGCCAGGGAAGGCGAGCGACGCGTGCTGCCCTGGGGCGGCTGTGGGGCCAGAACCTACTGCATGTGGGGTTTGTAAATTCGATTCCTCTAGTGGTTTCGGTTTGCACCCTTACTTGTCCCTCTGCCTGATTTCTCCCTCTCAACCGACGGCAGGTTGGCAAACGGGTTTCCCGAGAATGGGGCTTCTGTGGGTCTCAGCACTTGGCACAGGTCCCAGTGCAGCTCCAGCTCCCGGGAGGGCACTCGCTGAAGGTGGGCGCCGGAACCAGGGCACCCTGGTTGTTGGCGTTTGGGTCTGCAGCCGGAGGTCGTGGAGGCCGCGGGGGCCGGAGCAGTTCTGGGAGCCACCGCTAGTTGGCGCCTGCACTCTGCCAACCGCGGAGTTGCCCCGCCAGGCCCAAAGCACACTGGTGCACCAGCCGCCGTCCCGGTGTCCAGGCGCGGCGGGTCACCTCCTAAGAACTGCCCTTTCTGGACAGACTTCTCTTCCTATTCATCACCATCTGTGCAGCCGCGTCTTGAACAAACAAATGGCTTTGTGTCCGACCGAAGGCTGCCCGCCCCGCCCCCGATGGACACTGACGCTTTGACACCTAAGCCTTCTGCATTCGCATTTCCGGCGCTCGAGGGTCCCCGTGCGCTTCTACCCGCTGAACATTCTCCCTGACAGAAATACACAGCCCTTTCCTGTCCCGTTCTGGGAGACCGGGGATGAGGAGGATGCACGGAAGAACAGACCATCTCCGTCCCAATTTCGACCTACTGGTGTGACCGACATATTTTCCCATCCCCGACCAAAAGTTCTAGAGTCATTTTTTTTTTCCCGTTTGGAAAGACAGTTGGACAGTTCCCATTACCTTACCTGGGACACGCGGATACCCCCTTCCTACCCCATCTCGTGTAGTTAGCCATCTCCTCTCCCGCTTCCACTAGACCGATGGACAAACACCCCGCTTTCTCTCAAATGGCTCCCACCTAAGAGCACCCCAATTTGTCTGCAGCAGGGTGGGCCTGCCTTGGCCCAGAGCTGGGTAAACAGAGACCCAGCCTGTGGTCTGCAGAGCCCGAGTTCTGGGGGGCCAGTCCTTCCACAAGTGTCCTTAGCCGCTGAGAGAGGATCCATGGGGTGAGTGAGCATGACCCTGTGTCAGGGTGACCTCCTCCTGCCACCAGAAGTTGTCTAGGAGTTTGCTCTACATGCTTTTCTGGTAATTAAGTGCTGGCCAGAGAGCTTGCAAGGGCAGGTCTGATTCCTGGAGAGTCCCAGTATCAGAGACGGGCTAGGATCCCCCAAGTGTGCCAGATAATGGTCATATATGTCCTGGAAAGCCTTCTAAGAGGTCCACTGGGTGTGGAAGGAGCTTGAGTATGCAGTTCTACTGCCTGAATTTTTTCTTCTACCACCTACTGTGATACAGGGCAAATCACTTAAAACTTTTTTTTTTTAATTGGGGAACAAGTCAAGTCGTTTTCTGAATCTAGTTGTGGAGGGCGCAGTTCACTGGCCCATGTGGAAATCAAACCAGTGACGTTGGTGTTATGAGCACTGCGCTCTAACCAACTGAGCCAACCGGCCGCCCCGCTTAAAACTTTTTTGAGCCTCATCTGTGTCATCTGTAAAGTGGGGGTAATAATAGTGGCCTCTTCATAGAATCATGTGTAAAGTGCGGAGTGCATCGCAGGCCTGGCATATAGGAGTGACCCGTGTGAGCTGTCACTGTTGTTATACTGTAAAAAAAAGGCCTGATCATTCCTTGTCAGGTGGTCTTTGGCAAGTCCCCTTCCCTCTCTGGGCCACACACATTTCCCACTGTGAAGTATCCAATTCTCATGTTCAAAGCTTGCCAGGACTCAGAGCCTAGTTCATGGTGGTCCTGTCCCCCTGGGTTTACCTAGGGGCTGCCTGGGGGAAGTAAGGACTGTCTGTGCCCTGGCTCCAGGTGGAGGCAGCTTGCAGGACGGTTTCCAGCAACCATAATAGAGCTGCCTGTGGATCTTGACAACTCACCTTCCTTAGGTTCTCAGACCCTCACTTTGGAAACCCACTGGCCCCCACTCCCTCCCCCCTGTCCCTACAGGCAGACATTTTCCTAAGTAGGAACTGGCTTCAACCGACACTGTCAGCCACATTCTCCTTACCACCTCCGCAGGAGGCTGTTCCCTTTATCCCAAGTCTCATGGGAGCCCCACTTAGTGACCAGCACAGAGGACTGTCTTCTAGAAGCTAATGATTTTGTCTAGTCTGGCCTCCACATCCCCGCTCTGGAGGGATACATGTCACCATGTCACCCTCCTGCCTGGTGCCCTTGAACTCAAGGTGGGACATTGTTGTCCCTCACTGAGCCTCAGTTTCCTCTTCTGTGAATAGGGGTCATTCTAATAGCTCAATTTTACAAGTTGGAGGATTAAAGACTCCATCTAGGAGGGGAGGGGCATTGTGTTTCACCAGATCTAAAATGCCATCAATTATTCTACGTGAAAAAAACACACAAGGAAAATACTGCTAATTAAACCAAGACTTATTTGCATCCTAGTTTCAGATACATATATAATTATAAATTATATATTACATAATATATATCTATATCTATCTATCTATTGATATATATATATATATATCTCAAGTTAGTGATAAAGGGTCATGAAAACAATATTATATTCGAGGGATTGTTGCCTGCAGGATTGGGGGCCCTCATCCCAGAGAATCCAGCTCTGGGCCATCCTTCCTGGGCAGCCTCTGGAAGGTTCCAGGATACGCAGGCCGATAAGTGTGCTTCTCAGATTGCAGAGGCTTTTATTTTTTTGGAAAGGGCTAGATTCCTAGGAGAGGGAGGGGGAGCTGGGGAGAGCAGTGTGGTTAGGACATAGCTATCGGCTCTGCCATTGACTGGCTGTGCAACTTTTGCACCTCTCTGAGCCTTGGTCCCCTGACTGGCAGAATGGGAAGAACGATGACAGTCATGTCTGCTGAGGTGTTACCATGTCCAGGCACTGTGTTTGGGCTTTCAGTGCATCATCCCATCCTCACAGACATCATATGTGGTAGGTGTTATGCGCATTTAAATGAAGAGGAATGTTGCCAAGGTTTTCTGGGATGGGGAGAACCAGAGCAAGCTAAAAGGCTTAAAGTTTGGGGAGCTAAGGCACCACCTGGTTACACATATCCCCCCGCCCCTTGATTGAATAAAGGAATGGGAAGAGCCAGGAATGTAGATATTGAACGTGTTCAATAAATGTTTGCTGTTATGATGGTGGTAGACCTAGAGGCAATAAGGTCTGTTAAATAGCCATGGACTTGGAAATCAGCAGACCCTTTAAAGCTGGGTTGGGAGGCTGCAGAGGTCATCTGGTGAGGCCCTCCCACCTTGTACTCTCCTTTAGCCTCGGGTCACCTGCAAGGACGTAGATTCAGCTGTAGTCCCCAATTTACAGATGGTAACACTGAGGCCCAAGAAGGGGGAGAGATGTGACCTGAGTCACCAAGGAAGAAGCGAGATTTAGACTGAGTTTGGCAAGGCCAGGGGACAGCGTGGCATGGCCCAAAGCGGGGTGTTCTGACTTCTGCCTGCACGAACCCCCACCCGCCCTGCTGGATTCTGCAGGTATGCAGCCCCAGCCAGGACCCACATGATTGTCCCGAGGGTGCCACCTCATGGCCAGATGTGACCCCTGAGTGCCCATCTCTTGAGGCGGCAATGCCAGTGAGCCAGGTCTCCCTGTGGCTTTCTACCCCACTGAAGGTTCAGGGTTCTTGTGAGAGGGTGCCCAGCTTGGGAGAAAGAGAGAGAGGGAGTGAAGGAGGGGAGAGAGGTGGTTTCAGTGGGAGCCTGGTGCAGGGAGGGGAGGCAAGCCCCATCCATAGCCAGAGAAGCGGGTTCTGGTTTCGGCTCCCACCACTGGGTCTATTATTCCTGCCACCTTCCCTGCTTCTCATTTTGGTCATGTATAAAATAGGGAAATAATTCTGGTAGAGCCCTTTGGTCTATGACTAATAATTGCCCTAATTTATTGGCTCCATCTCTGCTCCGCTGGCTGGTCACAGTGCCTTAGACTCTCCATCCACAGCAGTGTGTGTGGGGGTGTGTGTGGGGTGTGTGTGTGTGTGCAGAACTACCTGTTGGCAGTCATCAAATCAGAGGATTCTTTTATGGGGGAGGTGGGGAGTCGTGAGAGGGATCTGGGCAGCTTGGAGCCAGAGGGCTCTCGGAAGGGTGTGCCCTTTCCCCAGCTTCAGGATGGGCTTCTGCTCTGGCAGCCAGGGAGAGAAAGGGCTCCTCTAAGAGGCTGTCATCTTTCGCATTCCCTATAGTGGAGGGAAGACAGGAGGATATCAAGGTCCCAAACACCTCCAAACCTTAATCAGGTAGCAAGAATAGGAGCCAGTCAGAAACCAAGTTTTGGAACAGGATTGGAACTAGGGGATTAGCATCTGGATATCTATTAATCTTTATTGACAACAGGTAAGCTCTTATGGCATGCCAGGCCTCATCCCACACTTATACTCATTTATGCTTCACGTATTTTTGTGGGCGAGGTACAGTTATCACCCCCATTTTACAAGTGAGAAAATTGAAGACAGAAAAGTTAAGTAATTTGTCCAAGGTCACACAGCTGGGAAAGTGCAGAGCTAGGATTCCAACCAGGCCGCCTGGCCCCAGAACCCACGTTCCTGACCACCATGCTCTGTTCTCATGGACCAGAATCAGATGCTTGAAGTTACAGTCATGGAATAGAATCAGCATCCTGGCAGGAGAATAGTGGGCAGGATTCAGAATTGTATAATGTCAGAGACAGCACAAAAGACCTGAGATATCATATCCAAATCTCCCATTTATTAAGTTGAGGCTCCAAGGCCCAGGGAGGGGAAAGGTCACACTGGAGGTCGCAGCCTAGGCCAGGGGCAGAGTCTGGAACTCCCTCCTGCGACCTCCCACTGACTCTGGTCCAGGGTGCCTTCCTCTTCATGGCAGGCCCTGCTAGTCCTACCGCCCACCCAGTGGCTCCCTCCCGGGCCCAGCCAGTCCCATTAGGGATTTTCCACCTCCCCAGAAAGGTCTTAATGACTGTCAGTCCTTGTGAAGCCGTAATTAATCTCAGAGGCTGATGGCTTGGAGGAGACCAGGGGCTTTGGCCTTACGCAGATGAAGATTACGGCTCCATTTCATGTGGTGATGCAGGAACGCCTCAGACATTCCTGCCAGCAATAAAAGCCACATGGATTTCCAGCATCGCCCTTGGAAAAGAAAAAAAGCACAGGCCTTTGCGGAAAGAAATCAACTATGTGCTGTATGCATGGCATGAGATAAAAACGGGGCAGAACGAGGTGGAGAACAGTTGGTCTTTTATGCTGCCTCTGACGGGCCACCGAGAGTGGCAGGGCCCAGCGGTCACGATCCCAGCTGCAGCCCTGGGGAGAGGGGGTTAGCCCTCAGTGCAGTAGTGGAAGTTACAGTGGAAGGGCCTCAACCTCTTCACCGGAACTGGGTTTGAGCCACCCCAGATGTCCCTCGGGCAGGGCCAGCTTCCTGGCCTGGGACCCATGTAGTTGCACAGGGCCCTGCTCTCAGAAAGATCCTTGGTTAAATGCCCTGCCGTCACTGCCTTGAATTTCTTCACAAGTTTTGAACAAGGGGCCTGCATTTTCATTTTGCATTGGGCCCCCCAAATTATGTAACCGGTTTGCCCACAGGTTCTCCCATCAGCCAATTGCCACATGTGTCCTGGCTCCTACCATGTGCCCAAGCCTGTGGAGTAATGTTTTTTGAGCACTTGCTTTGCTTACGTTATCTGAGATGAACTTCAAAACTACATTGTGAATTGGGCAGCTATGGAAACTGAGGCTCAGAAAGGATTCCATGTGGCAAGGAAGCCTAGATTTGGAATGAGGTCTCTCTGACTGTAAAGTAAATGTCTTAACCACTCTACATTCTGCAATATCTCATCTTCACCATTCCCTGGGTGTGGGGACAGAGCCCCAAAAAGCAGTTTCCAGGCTCTCGGCCTCACATAGAAAGGTGCTGGCTCAGGTAGTAAATGGCCATCGACCTGTGATCAAATGGCCAGCAGCTGTGGCTAGTTGGCCGTCAGCTGTAACCAGTGAGCCGTTGGCCACTAATATAACTGCCGTGGCTAGGCTAGCAGAAAAAGGGGAGCTAGCAAGAAGATGGTGGCTGAGCCTGCAAGCGGCACAGTGAGGGTTGAGAATTGTGTTGCTCCTGATTCCTGTGTCTCCAACCCAGCCGCCAGCGAGAGTATAGTGGTGTGACTCCCCTACCTATGGCTCCGTGGGTGTTCCTTTTTGGCCTAGCCATATCCCGCGTTCTTGTGTGGGGAGTGGGACCAGAGACCCTGCAGGCCGTCCTGCGTGACACTGGGGCATAGTGATGCATGTGGTCAGGCTTTTTTATTCCCAAATAACGGAAGGGATAACTGAGGCCAGAGAAGTGAAGGCGCTCACGGCCACAGATACTCACTGACAAATTGAGCACATAGTACCAGGCTGTACAACAGAGGGCCTGGGCCTGGATCCATAGGGCTGGGGGGTGGGGTGGGGTGTCCCCATTTTATAGTTTTTGTTCCACTTGTAAATTTATTAGCTCTCACTATGTGGGTCACTGCCTTCAGTCTGGCCCGGGATGCAGGAGTCCTGCCCACGCCCCACCCCCTGCTCTCCATTCTAAACATCTGGAAGTCCTTCTTTGTGACATCCTCCACTCATTCATGCTCTAGTTTTCCTCTGGAGCAGTTGTGCCTTGCACCTTGGTAAGCTCAAACGAGTCCCAATCGCCCATGAATCCTAGAGAATTGGGGCTGAATGGAGCCTAAAGATGACCTATGACCTGGTCATGACCTGAGGGCCCATGGACCTGGCTGCTGGCCTCAGGGCAGCACTCCCCTTATTCCTTGCTAGGTGACCCTGGGAAAGTCCCTTTCCTCTCTGGGCCTCAGATACCCCATCAGGGAGATAAGTGCATTGGACCACACTTGATCTCCAGGAGGACTGTCCATCTTCAATATTCTAGAATTCCATGTTAAACCATGAAAGGTCTGGGGAAACTGAGGCCCAGGAAAGGTGAAGGACTTGCTCAAGGTCACACAGGCTAGGATGCTCCCTGGCCTAGGATGTGCCTGACTCTGAGGGACTGGCTGCCAGCCCAGCTCTTCTCTGCAAAAGCCTTCAGAGGGCCTTGCTCTTCTCCCCCTCCCATGCCCCAGCCCACCTTGGCCTGTCAGGCACCCTAAGTGTCCAGGTCTGGAAGCCACAGCTAAGGGTCCTTGGTAGGAACTAAAGACCATCTTTAGAAAAAGTGCCTGCTGATGGCAACTTCTTTTTTTCACACTCACATTTAGGCCTCTCTAAGGCTCAGTGTCCTGTGTCATTGTTTCCATAATCAGGGCCCCTTATCCACGGGTTATCATTTGGTTAGAAAATGGGAAGAGTCAGCTCTAAGATCTGAGGGGCAGGTGAGGGGTAGAGTGCTGGGGAGCAAGGTTGGGAAAGACTCCACTGGACCCTGGGCACACAGGGTGTGCTCGCATGTGCGAGCGCGCGCACACACGCACACGTCTTCTCATGGGCACACTGACAAACAGCACACATGGTCGTGGCACACTCTGTCACACGTACACTCACTGGCAACGCACACACACATCTATGTGGACAAGTCTTCATGGAGGCCAACACTGTTACGATGCAGCCACACATGTACATGGTTAAGTGTATGTGTGTGCAAAGACACTCATACGGGGACACATCTACCTGTGTCAGCACACACGGACTCATTGGTGTAGATGCAGCTAGGACTCCATATGGGGTTGTGTAGACACACACACACAGGCACACGCCAAGGTTGTATAGACACAGACCATCCTGTGGACGGATCAGTGCACAAACTTTGAGGCAGGTGTGGAATCAGGGCTCAGAGCTTGGATCCGTAAACCAGGTCAGCCCTGGGCCATGGAAGAATGGAACCCTGGCCATGGAAGTTTCCGCTTCTCCTTAATTCAGGGCCCTTGACTTTCTAGGTGGTTTGCTGGCCTCAGGTTTCCAGACACTTCCCCAGCATCTGACTTTTAACCTTTCTCCCCGCCACCAAATGTTCCATGATGGTGAGGAGAGTCTGTCCTCCTGGCCCAGAGAGCTGTGGCTGTAACAGAAGGGTTGCACATAGGGTTTCCAGAGGCATCTGGGGCTAGAGGGCAGAGCATCAGCCTGCGGAACCAAGCTCTAGGGTCACGGTCAGTCTGAGAGGTTCTGGGCATGACACGTGGCCTCTCTGAGCCTCAGCCACCTCACCTATAAAATGGGGGTACTCACTGCTGCTCAGAAGGGGTATGAGGGGGGTGCTGGCAGCAGCCGCCACAGCTTGACCACCCCTGGAAGGTGAGTCAGCCTGAACCCCTCTGTTAGGACCTCTGTGACACCCTCAGGGACCTCAGCATGGGGGATAGTATTGAAACCATGTCACATGATGAAGCAACTGGGGACTGTCCTGGAGAAGAGCAGTTCAGGGGCTGAGAACTTGCTTTCAGATCTGTGAAGAGCTTCTGGGTGGCAGGGGACCATATGGAAGCTGGGGATGGAACTAGGGCCAGTGGGTATTGGGCTACATACAAGGAAAAGAAGTCTTGGGAGCCAGCTAGAGAGAGGAGACACATCCCTGTAGAGGTGGAGAAGTATTCAAGCATTCCCTATCATGGGAAGTATTCAAGTAGTGATCAGGATATTGCAGATGGAGTTCGAAGTGTTCGATGGGGCTGGCGGCTGGATCGATACTGGTGTCCAGCCCAGGGTTTGTGCACAGTAAACATTTAGTGAACAAATGAGTGAAACCAAAGCTCCACATATGACCTGACAGCCTGCAAGTCAGTTCATACCTGCTCTGAGCTCCCACCCTGACATCTTCACCTTCTGGCTATGTAACCCTGGGCTTCCCCAAGCCTGAGTTTCCTCATCTGTAAAATGGGGAGAATTGACCATCTCCCATGCTCTTCCCCCCAAGTAAACTCCTTCAGTAGCTTAATAGCTCACATTCCCTATTGCCGCCTTTCAGTTTATCCCCAAATTTCTGCTCTTATAAATAGAAAATGACATTGAAAGCAAAGAAGATACAAGCAAGAGACAAGCAAGAGAACGGTTCATACAAAGACCAGAAGAGTGGTTCTCCTGTCCGTCCATGGCAGGGGGAGGGAGAAGGAGGGATGTGATTGGCGAGGGGACGCTGGTCGGAGCCCTAAGGTCCAATCAATGGGGTTTTTAAAGCCAAGTGGTGGCTATATGAATATCTGTATTATTTTTCTCTAAATAATATATATATTTATATATTCTCTGATACTATATTTTACAATAAAATATTTTAAAAGAAAAACAAAAGATAAAAAACGGAAAAAGCCCCCGCCCCCCAAACCTCTGAAAAAATGCTTTCATTTGCATAGAGTTGCAGAACTGCCTGAGATGCATCAAAGTTGGGGAGTGCTTATTCTTGGCCAAATCGCTGTTTCAACCAGGTTGTCCTGTCCAGCAGCTCACTCTTGGCTCAATCATCTGGTGGCCCCCGAAGCCATCCTCATCATGGCAACCCCTCCATATGAAGCATTTCTGGGTACCCAGCCCCTGCTCGCTCCCTCCGAGCTTCTTAAATCTTACCAAAGCCTCGCAGGTACATGTCATTGGGCTTACTTTATAGGCGAGGCGCTGAAGTTCACCGAGTAAGTCTCCTGGGCCCAGCTGGGAAGGGGCAGAGCTGGGATTTGAACCAAGACCTATTGATGCTGCAATTGTGCCCTGCTATCTGCAGCAGCTTCACCCCAGGGCCCTCAATTATAATAACTGATGCTCTCTACACTTTACACATATTATTTCATTTAATCCTCGCAGCTACCTTCTGTGTTAGGTACCCTTATTAGCACCCCCATTATAACATTAGGAAAACTGAGGCACAGAAAGTTTGGTATCTTGCCTCAGTTCACACCGCAGAGGAATGTCAGAGTTGAGCTTTGAACCTAGGTAGGCCTGTGCGACCTGGCCTCCCCCACGGGGAGCATAGGTACCATCGAAGCAAGACAGAGCTGTGGCCCAGGGGCCACAGATGACTCACAGGGACCAAAGGCCAGCAAGGGCGGACGGCTGGGGTCGGGGGAGGCAGCTAGGGAGATCTACTCCCAGAGTGACGCCAGCTCTATGCAATGAGCTGTGTCCCCTCCTCGCCTACCAGGCCTGTGGCCCTTGGGGAGGTGCTGAGGATGTGGGCAGAGCCGAATAGACGCTAGAGCAGGCTCATAAATCCCTGCCTGGCTTGTCTGGGCCACAGGCTCAGACACTGAGCACTCTTTGTCATTTGCTGTTGGCATGACTTTGTCACCAGCAAGAATGTAACGTTCACCACATGTGCGTCTCTGGCTGCCCCTGAGCAGGCTTCCAGAACGGCATTGTAGACTGTGCTCTGACCCAACTCTGAGTCTCAGTCAAATCGGTGGGGGCTCTTGATGATCCCAAGGTCCTTCGCTCACAGAGGCCTGACCCCACCCCAAGAGCACAGGGGAAAACAATCCCCGTCCTGTCCTCAGGGAGCCCTGCACTTGAAGGGGGAGGAGCTGGCATGGAACGGAAAAGGAGAAATAAGAAACAGGTGGGGAAGGAGGCACTAGATTCATTCAGTCAACTACCACTCATTGAGCACCTACTATGTGCCAGGGGTTATTTTAGGTGCTGGAGTTACAGCAGTGGACAAGATAGCCAGGATGCTCTGTGAAGCTTTGATTTCAGTAAGGAAGGCAAAAGATAGACAAGGAGGCAAATAAATAAACATGCCAATATTTGGTAGTGTTTTTGGATGGTGAAGAAAACAGACTGGTCCAAAGGATAGAGTGACTGGTGTGTGGGTGGGTGAGTGGGTGGGTGGGGCCAGGGGGTGGTCACTAATACTTTAAGATAGGGTGGTCAGTGAAGGTCTCTCGGAGGAGGTGACGTCTGAGCCAAGCCCTGAAGATTGAGAAGGACCTGGATAGAGGAAGGGAGAGGAGCTGGCGGGAGAGTATGACAATGGGAGCCGGCTTCTCCCACCTGCTTTCTGCCCACTCCTCTGCACCAGGCATGGCCACCATTTCTAAAATGTTTTCTCCCTTTTATTTTTTCTGCTTCTTCCACAACAGCCCTTAGAACCAAATGGGGAGAATTTAAGTAGCTCACTGGCAGCTGAAGAAACTGAGGCTAGAGATGGGTGGGGCTCATATAGCATTACGCGGTGCCTGGGACCAGACCCGACCCCCACCCCTGACCTTGTGCTGCTTGGGTCACCCCATCATCCAGCATGTTCTTCAACTGCCCAAGTCCAGGCAGGCTGCAGCCAAAGTGGAGTCCGGCCATGGGCACCGTTCCTTAGGGGTCACGGGGCTGGAAGCTTGGGCTGCTGGGCAGGGCCTGGGAGGGGCTGGGAGGGGTCTGTAGCGGAAGGCGCCCAGCCCTGATTGGAACAAGGTGGCAGCACTAGGAGCCCAGCCGGGCTTCATTGATCTTGCCCGGTGTTCCAGCCACTGGGCGGGGCCAGCGCTGGGCAGGCTGCCGGTTTTCCCAGGTGTGGGGACACCCTGGGGGAATGGCTTTTCATGTGGTTGTGGGGTAGGCCTGCCACCCAGCATGTGGGGGAGGCCAGGGTGTTGGGGGCATGCTAGCAGTGGGGAGGGTGGTCTGGAGACTTGGAATCCCACAGCCAGCAAATGTCCGGCTCCTGGAAACAGGGTCATGGACTCCAGGCTCTGAGAATGTTAGGATCTCTGACGTCAGAGTTCACGTTTATTGAGCACACACTGTGCGCCAGGCACAGCTCTGAGCACTTTCTGCAGCTTAACTCCTTTCATTCTCACTCCACCCTAGGAGGTGGGTTCTATGTTCATCCCTACTTACAGGTAGGGAAATTGAAACTCAGAGAGGTTTTCGTCTAGAATATAAGACCCCTAGATCAGAGAGTTTTAGGGTGTGGGAAGCACAGCTGGTCAATGCTGGGAGGACCTTGAAGATTCTTGAAGATCCTTGAGGCCAACTCCCTTTGTGTTGGAGAAA
The DNA here is from genome assembly GCF_004115265.2 of Rhinolophus ferrumequinum. Taxonomy (NCBI): domain Eukaryota; kingdom Metazoa; phylum Chordata; class Mammalia; order Chiroptera; family Rhinolophidae; genus Rhinolophus; species Rhinolophus ferrumequinum. Next base: position 17,041,131 of record NC_046292.1, read on the forward strand.
CAGGTCTGGGGAGGGAATATGGCTTCCTGAGGTCACAGGATGGCCAGTGGCCAAGGGGAGTCCAAGGTTAGGACCCACCACTCCAGGTCATCTCAGGAGCTTGGCTGGTCCCTGGATGCGAGGTCCCTGAGGCGCTGGCCCCCTTGACCCTCAATCAAGACCTACAAGACCTAGTCTGCCATGTGTTACCGATCTTGCTGGTTGGTAACCAACAGTTTCCTGTTAGCACACAGGAAGTTCTTTTAAACATCTAACCTAAATCCCTCATGTTGCAGGGAAACCCTCTCCTTTGCAAATATCTTGCAATACTTCTGAGAGGAATTTGGCCTTTGATGTGAACACTCTTGGAGTGGGTGTCAGTTAGCAGAACAGGCTGGTACTGGGGGTGGGGGTTGGGGACAGTACAGGGCCAGGAATTGGGAGGGGCATCACCGATTGTCCCCTTCCGATCAGCCCTACGGAGTTCTGTGTGACCAGCTTCCCCTCCATCTCTCGGTCCTCATTTCCTTCTACTCTCCCCTTCCCTCACCCCATTCCAGCCACACTGGCCTCCTCGCTGGTCCCCGACACAACAGTCATACCCCCCCCATGGCAGGGCCTTTGCACACCTTGCTCCCTCTGCCTGGAGAGCCCTTCACAATCTGTCTGCATTGCTCATTCAGGACCCTGCACCCCCTGTGAGACACCCTGGTGGGCAGAATAATGCCCCTCAAAGATACTCACACCCCAACCCCTGAAACCTGTGACTATGTCACCTGACATGGTAAAGGGACTTTGCAGATATGATGAGGGTTAAGGACTTTGAGATGGGGAGATTATCCTGGATTATCTGGGTGGGCCCATACATCATGAAGGTCCTTACAAGTGGAAGAGGAGGCAGAAGACAGTCAGAGGGAGATGGGATGTGGAGAAGCGATGGGAGAACCAGAGACGTAGCATGAGAAGCTCTTGGCCCAATGCGCTGGCTGTGAAGACAGAGGAAGAGGTCACCAACCATAGAAAGTGGGTGGCTTTTGGGGGCTGGATACTGTGGGGAAATGGATTCTCCTTGAGCCCCCAGAAAGAAACAGCCCGATCATCACCTGGATCTTAGCCCAGAGAGACTCACTTAGGACTTCTGATGTCCAGAACTATAGGATCATAAATTGTGCTGTTTTAGGCGTGGTAATTAGTTACAGCAGCAATGGGAAACGAACACACCCCACTTCTCTGATTTATATTTCTTCAGCACGTTTATCACCACCTGATAAATTATACTTTTACTTATGAATCGTTTCTTTCCCCCCACAGAATGTCAACCCCAGGAGAGCAGGTTTGTTTTTGGTTTTTCATTTGGTGTTGCGTTCTCAGTTAGAGTTGCCAGATTTAGCAAAAAATAAGACAGAACGCCCAGTTAAAATGAATTTCAGATAAATAGCAAACACTTTTTTAGTGTAGTCTTGTCCCGAATGTTGCAATTACTCATGGTTTGTCTGAAATTCAAACAATTTGGGTGTCCTGTATTTTGTCTGGCAGCTCTATCCTCAGTGCCTAAAAAAGTGTTTGGGTTCATTTTAGGATCTCAATAAATATTTGTTGAAAAAATGGAATAAATAAATGAATTAATTAATATTAATTTCTAACTTAAAAATCATTTTGGCTTTTAGAATGCCTATAGGTAAAAGTGTAAATAATAGCAAATAATGGAAGCCAACTACTTCATAGCCCTTCCTATATACCAGGCACTATTCTGAGTGTATTACAATTATTCACTCACTCAGTCTTGCAGGAACCCAGTGAGCCCACTTTCCAGATGAGGAAACTGAGTCCCTGGAGGTTTAGTAACTTGCTCAGAGTCACACAACCATTGCATGACAGAGCCAGGCAATTCAAGGCCCTTGAAGAACTTGGCTTACAGAACATTCTAGCTTTACCTCCTGACCCACCTATCAGGTTCTTCCTTTCTCATAGCCCAGGGTGCCCTTGCAAGGGGTGTCTTCCCCCATTCTCTGACTACAGAACTCCTGCTTGTACACCAAAGCCCTGTCCTAATTTCCCTTCGTTGTGAGACCATCTCTGACCCTCCCAGGAGGACTTGGCCCCTCTCTCTTCACTGTTCCCATGGACCCCTGCCAGAACGCATTTTAAGGACTTGCTGTTGTGTCCTTTCTTCTCCCAGACTGTGATCTTCCTGTGGACAGAGATAGGTCACTTTCAGCTCTTTGGCCATGAAACTTAGAACTGAGTCTGGCTCCAGGGGGGTTTCCAGAAGCATTTGAGGATGAATAAATGAATGAATGAGCGAGTGAGTGAATGAACATCTTTCCCACTCTGGGCCTTAGTTTTAGAGTCTATGAAAGGGGAAGAACAATCTCTAACTCCCCCTTTCCCATCTCTTAAAACAAAACACATTTTTTTCTGATTATGAGAGTAATGCGCATTCATTAAAGAAAAATTATAAAATAATAACATTATGAAGGAGAAAATTAACACCACCCATAATCCTGCCACCCGGAACAATTGGTAACAGTTTGGTTTTTAGCCTTCTAGTATTCTTACTATATGTATAGATTTAACTTCTTGTGTCCTTTTCCCCTTTCCCTCCCTTCTTGCTTTCTTTTATAACATTGGGAACATATAGTACATGTTGTTTTGAACCTGCCTTAGAAACTCACCAACGTATAGTGTGCATTTCCCCATGTCATTAATTCTCTTCCCGCTGGCAGGGGTCCGAAACACTGGCTGGACCCCTGTGGTGTTCCCTTGTGGTTGGCCCTTTAGAATGTTCTGGATTTCAATTATGAAGACACTGCCAGGAACACCCTGGTATGGACATCATAGTCTCGTCTCTGATTCCTCTCTTAGGACGAATTCCAGGATGAGGCGCCCCCTGTGGACACTGCTGGGCTCTCGACACTGCCTGCCCCTTGTTCTCCAGCCTCACTCCCACCAGCCCCCTCGGCCTTCTGGGCTTGGCAGGAAAACAGGGAAATTATTCGACCTCCTCCAAAGAAAAGCACCGTCTACAAGGTCTCACTGGTTCCATCTCAGCTAAAAATACCCACGTATTCAGCCGTTTGTTCACAGTCTAAGGCTCATGGTTTCCGTCTTAGACACTCAGTTTCAACCAAAACATCCTCAGAGGTGACCACGATCTTAGGGTGCTCGTGGCCTCAGGCCTGTGTAGACATGCTTTCAATAATTCATTGACTGAGCTCACTTCATAGAAAGCCCTACGCATCTCAGTGTGTCCTCACAATATCCCTCAGAGGTAGAGATGGCTGTCTCCCATCTTACAGATGGGAACACAGAGTCTGAGAACTAAGTGGCTTGGCTAAGGTCCTAGAGCAGGGCATTTGGGATCCACCCCAGGCTGGCCTGACTGGGTGTGAGGCTGACTTCCCCACCCTCCAAGGGCCACATCTGTGTAGACCACTGATTCTGCACCAGGGAGCTATGGGCTTTGTAATCTGGGGATACAAAGACCCTGCCTCACTACACCTGCTGCCTGCTACCTGAGGGGAACACAGTCCTAGCATCACCAGGAGGCAAGGACTGAGCTTTGGCCTAAAAGCTAGGCAGCAGATCCTGTCCCCTGTCCTGCCTCCACATGGCTCCTGGGACGTCACTGTGCCTCACCTTCTCCATCTCTAAAATGGGAGAACAGGGACTCAGGTGAAAGCCTTCTGGGCTTGCAGCTGTTTGAGCAGAGCAATGGTGATATGCAGCACTGAGTCAAAGAGAGAAAGAACTCTGTCAGACGGGCCACCTCACCGCAGGCAGCCAGGCCTGGTCTTTGGGGATTGGTGTGTGTCAGCCTCGGTTCCAGGCTGGACTGGGAGGACCTGACAGCCCCAGATGCAGCCCTGCCCCCCATAGCCCCTGCAGATGGGAGGCTATTTTTTAACCGACCCCACAGGAAGAAGAGGCCAGAAATGAGTTCAGGGGGTTAACCCAAGTCCCTAAGGACCCTTCATATTTGCATCCTCTTTTCCTCACCAGCCAGGGAGCTGTGTGGCCTTCACCTGGAGCTCCCCAGAGCCTTCCAGAGCTCCCAGAATTTAGGACTGTTAGAGCTGGAAGGTCCCTGAATGGCCCCATGTGATGGGTGAGGAAACCGAAGCCCAGAGAAGTATGAACAGGCCTGCCCTCCTCATTACTGTCTCTGCTGTGTGCGTTCTCAGGGCTAGGCCACCTCCTCTGCCTCTTCCTTCCTGGGGTGACCCCGGGCAGGCCCCTGCCCATCCCAGCTTATCAGATGATGTGTCCCCTGTAGTCATCAGTGAAGCCTGTCGCAGATAGGAAACCTCTTCTGAGCCAGGGCCTCCACTTTATCCCATCAGTTCTGGGTTTCCTCCAGAAGCATCTGCCTGGTGGACAGGGGCCAGGGGCAAGTGTCTGGTAACCCCCAGGAAGAGGAAGGACTTCCTGATCAGAGAAGTGGGGGCCAGTCTGGGTAGGGGCAAAGCAGCTTTCCCCTGCGGCCTCCCTCAGACCACATCACCAGGTGTCCCTTGGTCCCACAGGCAGGAGTTCCTGAAAAGTTGGGTGTCTGTCACAGTGGGTGCGGCCTCTGATGTGTATTTGCCTGTGTGAGTATGTGTGTGTTCATACGAGAGGTGGAGGTGGGACAAACATGGGGGGTCTGTGGGCACACGGCTTGGGGGCCTACGGTGGCCATGGGACCAGACTTTGGTTGCTGAGCTGGGACAGCTTGTGACAGAGGCCCCACCACACTCATAGATCCTGCCTAGAACCTCTCAGCTCGTGCTGGTCAACCTGAAGGCAGGCTGCACATGGGGGAGGGGCACATGTATGTGCAGGACAGGGGGGCATGTCTGGAGGCATAGGGCCCAAATGCCGTCAGGGGTTCTAGAGAGCTGGGACCCCAGTGAATGCTTGAGGGGAACTGACTCTGACTTGTCTCCTTTTATTTATTGTCTATTTAAAACCATTCTGTTAATAAATAACATTAAAAGAATCATACACACACGCCCATGTGATACAAGTAAGATGAGCGCAGTGAGAAACACTTGGAAAATACAGGAAAACACTTTTAAAATGTTGGAGCCTGAAATCTTAGAGCCAGAGTGAGCCTCTTTGAGGGGTACAGGTCTTCACGGTCTCAAAATAATAATCATATTAATTCTCACGTACTGAGCATTTCACATGGGCTGCTCGCGGAGCTGAGCTCTTTAAATATTGTCTTCGTAACTCTCTGTGCTGTTATTCTCCCCATTGTACAGATGAGGAAACTGAATGAAAGGGAGGTGAAATATCTCCCTCAGGGAGTAAGTGGCAGAACCAAGATTTGAACCCAGGTCTGGCTAATTTGACGGTACAGATCCTCTGAGGTCCAGGGCTCAGCTCCCACAGGGCAAAATGTGTTCACTTATTCATTTTTCCTGCAGTATTTACCAAGCACTTCCAATGAGTCACATCTAGCTCAGCCCTGGGTACTCTGCCATGAACAAGACAGACAGGGCCCCAGTCTCAGCCCCCAAATGTCACAAACCCGCCCCAACCTCGAACACAACTCAGTCCCAAGTCCAGATTGTAGCTGAATGAGCTCTGATCCCACCTTCCCCACTCAGCAGGAGCCTCTGCGAGCTTCTCATCTGCTACGTTGTGTCCAAAAGCCAAGGCCAGGTATCTGCCTCACCAGGTCCATTGTCCATGTGGGCAGGGAGGCCATCAACTCCCACCTCAGGCCCACTACTCTGGGACACAGGCTGGACTGACGGTGGCCTGGGGCCTGTCCTATATGGGGCGGGCAGAGAAGGCCAGCTCCTCTCTTATACTTGGCCAAACAGAACTTCTGCATGGGGCCACCCCAGGAGTCTGAGCTGGTCGCAACTATGAGCAGACTCAGACTGCATTGCTGAGCTCAGGGAAGCCACTGGGGTGGGGGGAAGGGGGCTTCCATGTCCCTAAGTCCTCGAACTGGGTCTCTGCTTCCTGACAAGCCCGGGGACACCTCAGGACACCTGAGCAATTGTGGCTATCTCTCTAACTTGGAAAAAAGCATCACGGCCGGGCTGGTGTGGGCCCCCTCTCAACCTGCACCATATCTTTGGGGGCCCTGCGTGTTCCTCCCCATCCTCAGGCAGGGCCAGCTACCTAATTTGTGGCACCTAGTGCAAAATGAAAATACAAGGCCCCTATTCAAAAAGCCAGAGAAAAGCTTTTTGCTTTTCTCCCGTCTCTCAACCTGTCCTTGTGTTTTATATGTGCTATTTAATGTCACACTTCCTTAGACCTGGGGATACTTGTGGGGTGAGTGCAGACACTCATAGGCACCGGTTCCCACCCCAAAACTTGGTGTATAGGTCACATGCACCTGTTTGCCCCCCACTGGCACTAACACCCAGGCTCCACTCCCTGATTGGGGGGCTGTTAAACGTTGGATTTCACTTACAAAACACCAATCCAATGGTAAAATTAGTAAGAATTTCAAGATGGCAACTACAGAGCATTAAACCTAAGTGTGGGGCCAGTTCTGAGCCCTGTGACACCCCCTAGGTTGCAGCCCATGACGCTGGCCCTGCTTGAGGGAGGGACCCAGCTCAGACACGAGGGTCAGTCACCCAAGTACCACCCTACAAGGGTGCAGTGGAGTGTGAGGTGCGTCGTCGAGCACGAGTGTTCAAAGGCTGCCTTGTGTGCATGGGCCACCCCGTGGCAGTGGTGTTCAGAGCCTGCGTTCAAACTCCAGCTCCCTACCTTATAAGTTATGTGAACTTAGGCAAGTGACTTCTCTTTTCTGGGCTTCGCTTTCCTTCTCTCCAAAATAAGGACAAAAATACCGGCCACGGGATTGTGAGAATGAGCAGTGATGTATATAAAGTGCCCAGCTCGGTGCTGGCCCACAGTCAATTTCAGAGGTGACTCAGGACAGAGGAATGCCCCCCCCCCCCCAGAAAAGCATGAGGGTCCATAAACAGGGGCAGAAGCATGTCTGTGTGCGTGTCCCTCAGCCCACATGGGAGACCTGAGAGGGGAATTCCAGGGGACTTCTGCGGGATGCCCAGGGCAATAGGCCTGAGCATGATGTTGGATCAAATGGAACCTGCACTAGGTAGGAGGAACCCGTGGGAGAAGTGGGGGAGCCCAGGGAGAGGAGCCCAGGGGAAAGGCCCCCACCAGAGTGCTGTTCTGAGAAGGATAACATGGGCCCTCCGCCAAATGAGAAAGAAGCCCTTTGCTGGGTCACATATGGACCTGGGCCAGCCATGGGATTTTGGCCCGGTTCCTTGGAGTCCTCGCTGAGCTCAGCTCTCACCATGTCTCCCTCTCTGTGCTTCAGTTTCCCCAGCTCTGGAGAAAGAGAGGACCACCACAGGTCAAGTGCTTGCTGAGTGGACCATGCACTGTGTTTCACAGACCTCCTTTCTCTTGGTCCTTAAATGATTACTGACCCACTTTTCCGATGAAGAACCTGAGGCCCAGCGAAGGCAATGACCCACCCAACAAGAAAGGGGCGGAGCTGATTCTGATTGGTCAGGCTCATGGAAGCACCACCTTCTTCCCAGGAAAGGGGCCAGTGGGAGCCAAGGGATGTTCCTTGATCCGGGAGAACCTCAGTTAACTCATAGCGACTGAGCGGTGGTAAGGTACACAGGCACCGTAGGCGGGCTGCCCGGGCTTGATCGCCAGCTGGGTGACCTGGGACAGGTGGTTTAACCTATCTGGACTTCAGTTTTCTTATCTGTAAAACTGGTTTAATACTAGCCATTGGTCTTATAGGATTGTGAAGATTAAATAAACAAAGATATGTAAAACACTTAGTGCCTGCCATTAGTAAGAGCTCTGTACATGTTTCCTGCTAGTATTATAACTATTTAAGAGTTGTCATGATTTGTATTTTCAGGACAATGCTGCATTTATTAATTCTAATTTTATACTTTTGCTTTTTGTATTTAGGATCCAGCACACCTCCTTTTCAAGTCTCATACAATTTCCTAGGTCCTTGAAAAGATAATTCTCTGGCTCCAAAACACCTGTAACCATGGTGGATTTACTAGCTCTCCTTAGAGCCGCTTTTCCCCAAGGGGGCTCCCCAGCACACCCACCCCAGGAGGAGAAGCCTATGTTCATTAGCATATCAAAGGTTCTGAAAAGTCCTGCAGCAAAACACTCTGTTGAACATTGTTTCATACAGCCATTCCCAATGTTGTTTGGTCACAGAGCCCCCTGTATTTCTGCTCAACACCTGATAACATCTGTTGAACACACGTTGGGAGATGCCCCTCTCATTTCCTTGTTTCTAGGAAATGGCAGCTAGGAGTGAGAGTTGTGAGTAATTCCTCTCAGAGACCAGCGGGGATGATCTCCATTAACAGAAATCATCTCCAGAAACATGCTTCCATCGCTCAGCTGGTCCCCTGTGTTCTCAGCTTCACTGTCTGATTCAGTCCCCATAGCAGCCTGGGGAGGTCAGTAGCATTAATACCCCCATCTTAGAGATGAGGAAATTGAGGTTCACGGAGGTTGTGACCACACAGCCAGTAAGTGGCAGATCCGGGAGACAAACTCACAGTTTCTGATTCTAAACCCTGCATTCTTCCTTCGGGACATTAATAGGAAAAATAAAAATAGATCTCATTCTGCCAGGATCCGTCTTCCCCAGTGATATGCTTTTAAAAATCTAAAGTTGTTGTTTTTTTCCCCCCTGTAATATTGACTGTATTATAAAAACTTAAAATCTTCGGTAGCTTTCCTCTAATTACAAAAGCAATCCATTCTTGTATATAAGACTTTTCAAACACTTTGAGTTGGAAAATGAGAAACTCCATAATCTCACCCCAAGAGATAACCTGGGTTAACAGTCGGGCGAGGACTCTTATAGGTCTGCAGGGTTCAACAAGGTAGCCGTCAGCTACGAATGGCTATCTCAACGAAAACAATTAAAATAAAACGAGATTAATAATTCACTCCCTCAGTTGCACAAGTTGTGGACCTGGGCTGGCACATTTCACATATTCAATATGCATATGCAGCGAGTGGCTACAGTATTGGGTAGCGTGGACGTAACATATTTCCACCATCACAGAAAGTTCTGTGGGGCAGGGCTGCTCTAGATTCTTCCTAGACATATCCTGTCATCTGTGCAGAATCATTGTTAATATTCTTGATGAGGTCCCTGGACATATCATAAGTCTCTGTATGGCCTCACCCTCGGAGGGGAGAGAGCCTCCACAGGCAAAAGCCAGGCAAAGGGGAAAATAATCTGGAAGGAAATGTGCTGAATGATAGCAGTTTTCTCTGTGTGTTGAGATAATGGAGTTTATTTAAAAATTTCCTAGGTCTGTCAGGTGATCTCTGGCATAAAATGCAGGTGGGGTGGGGATGGTGGGGATATTGCTGGATTCATGTTGTCCCTAATGTTCCTGGTGCTTCTAAGATCTTCAAGGTATGATCTCGCCCGAGGTTTTTTATTATTATTATTATTATTATTATTATTATTATTATTATTATTACTGTGGAATCAGGAAGAATGGAAACCTGCACAAGTTAGAGAAATAAAGACAAATGAAGGAAAGACATGCAGAAGTTTATTTTCAGGCCCAGGGCCCCTCCAGCCTAGGGCTGTTCTAGGCAGGGCTGCTTCCTGGGCACACGAGCTGTGTAGGTGCACAGGGTCCCTTTCTTAGAAGAGCCTCATGCTTAGTTTAATATTCTGCAGTTGCCTTCCTAAATTCTTAATGATTTTTGAACAAGGGGCCCTGCATTTGCCTTTTGCACTGTGCCCTGCAAATTGTGTCACCAGCCCTGGTCCTGGGGTTCTTCCCAGGACAGACCTCGTTTTGACAGCTCTGACCTGCCACTTTTGTCCTGGTCAGACCACAGACGTGCCCATCCATGGAGCACTCTGTGCCTGAGAACAAGTGTGCTTCGGCTGCTCAGATGTGTGTCTAGAGAGTGATAAAAATAGGGCTTGTGAGCGGGTGCAGGAGGGCCCCTGTGGTCTCTGTTCACACACATACACAGGCTCAAGGGTTACGTCTACACTGGCTTATTTCAGAGAGAGGCACATTGCATCATGGGATGCCCTGCCCCAGATCACTGCCCAGCTCGGATCCTGCCTGGACCCCCCACTGCTTTGAAGGCCATGCGCAGCCTCCAGGCCTGGCCTACCTCCTCCCCAGCCTCTTCTCCCTCAACCTCTCCACACGACCCACAAGCCCTCCCATATCTAAGTAACCCTCGCTATGTGGTCCTTCTTCCATACCTCTGCTATGCAATTTGCTCTGCCTGGACCACCAATGGTCCTTCCTAGGTCTATCTAGTCTACCTAGTCTGGACCCCTTTCAGATTCTACCCTTTCTGGGAAGTCTTCTGGAAGTATTTGAGGAGGGCCTGAAGCTGCTCTGGTGGCATACAGGAGGATAGGGCACATATGCCTGGAGGAATCAGGGAGGACTCCTTGGAGGCGGTGAGTCTGGGCCTTAAGGAAGAAGAGATGACTGCCAGGTAGAAGGGAGAGTTTTGTTGGGCTGGCTTTGCTGTAAGACAGACCCTGGCATAACTCTGGGCTTAGCCTGTTACTAGCTGCATGACCTGAGTTACCTCCCTTTGCTGAGCCTCTGTAAAATGGGGATAACAACAATAACTCCTACTCCATGGATTCTTGTAGAGATTTAGTGAAATGAGATACTGCAAAGGAACCACCACACTGTCTGGTAAGTCGTCAACAAATGTGGTTCTCTTCTCCCTTCCTCATTGCCTTTTCTCCACTTAATTATCAGTTTTAGAAGGTCACTCCATCACTCTGAGTCTGTTTGTTAATTCCTCTCTGCAGTGGAGTTAGTGATGCCTGGCACACAGAGCTGTGATGAGAGTTTTCGGGGGTAATGGGCGAATCTGTAGAACTTCCAGAAGACCGAGATTCTACATCGATAGGAAGGCCACAAGCCAGAGGGGTGCTGGCCTATCTCACAGGGGTGCTTTCCTGAGGCAAACCCTTTCTACACATCACTAGAATGTCAGCTTTAGGAGGGCCTGTATCTTTGTCTGTTTTGTTTGCTCCTGAATCCCCCGTGCCCAGAACAGTACGTGGCATGCAGTCAGTGCTCAATAAACGTCTACTGAATGATCAGCACCACCAACCGGCCCACATCACATCCCAAGTGCTGGGCACTGGGGATATGAGAATTCAGGGAGACTAGCCTTTTCCAGGGAAACTGTCTCTAGATTGGGACTACAACGCAGGCCACACGCATTTCCTGAGCACCTGCTGAATGCACAGCTCTGCCCAGCCCCTGCTTCCTCCATGTGGGGGAAGGTCTAGCCTCCTGCCTCTGCCTCCTCCCGGGGGCAAGGACAGAACTTAGGTTCCTGAGGGAGGACTGGAGGAGAATCCTCAGGGAGGAGGGCACTTCCTGGGGCTGTGGGGTCCTCAGCCACTGGCACCCCAGTGAGTTGAGTTTGGGGCAGAGGCATGACCCTCCTTTCCCCTTTTTCACTTCACCCTCTTTTCCATTTGGGCGCCCCATGTTTTCCTTCTCTTAATACCTTCTGCTTGCTCTACACCCAGCCTCTTTTCTCCTCTTAACAAAGGTGAGCAGATCAGGTGGATTTACAGACACTGAAATGCACATGATTAGAAGACCCTGCATTTAAAAAAAAACCCAGCTGGGCAATGTGTCACCCCAAAGGGGCTGAGGGCTCACAGTGGTATTTGTCACCATGTCTCACAGTGAAGGATGTTTTGAGGAGGGCTGACTGGTCACCTCTGGAAATCATAAGTTATGGCATCCGCCCTTTCCGCCCACACGTAAGTCTGAACCTTTTGCCAAAAACACTTTTCCCAGACGCAAAAGAAAACCCCAAAGAGGAACCTAAACCTTCACGCTGCTGTGCCGATTGGACACAAGAGCTCAGGCTCTCACCAGCAAGCGTTTCAAAGAACAAGTCAGATGGCGAAGGGGGAAGTGAGGGGAGAAGCTGGAAACCTCTGGGGCTGGTCAGTCGTTGGTTCATTCATTCATTCTTTCATTCATTCATTCATTCATCCATCCATCCATCCATCCATTCATCCTTTCTTTCCTCCATCCACTTAGCAAGAAACGCTGAGCAGCTCCTGTGAGCCCCACCTGCTCCCAGGGATGGCCGTCCCAACAAGTGGGAGGTAAGGGGTATGTGAGGACAGGGGCAGGGTGCTCCTGAGGCCTGGAGGAGAGAAGAAGGTCCCAGGAACGCTCCCCAGATGGGGCTGGGCCTTGAGAGGGGAGGGGTGGATTTCTCACCTTCCCTATCCTGCTCAGAGTCAGAGAAACTCTTTTGTCCAAGAGGAAGGAGAACATTATATAGTAATTATTTCTAGCATTTATAGAGGACTTGTCTCTGTGCCAGGCTCTGTAGTAAGCACATAATGTACATTATCTCATTAAATCCACCCAGCAAAGCTTCATGTGGCTACTGTTTGTTCTCCCTATTTAACAGATGAGAAAACTGAGCTCAGAGAGGGGAATCACTCCATCTGAAGTCACACAGTGAGGAAGTAGTGGGTCCTCGGGGCTCATAAAGGCATTTCATGTTGCCTCTTTTCCCAAGAGTACCCACGTCTTCACCACCATCTCCAGGAGCTATTGACAAGGGCCTGACAGTCTGTCTACAGTTTCCCCTGTGCCCATCCCTCTCCAATACTGGGAAAACCAGGGGGTCAGTGTTGGAGAGAGAACAAGGATGGGGGTTTGAGATGAGAGAACAACTGCCAAGTGGCAAATGATTGAACTGGAGGCGTGGTGGAGGGGCCCACGGAGGCCAACTGTGCTGAGTGAGCGCTCACTACCTACCAGGTATTGTGCACAGGGTTCAGGACAGGTTACATTCTCTCTGGGCAGTCACTGTAAGGCCAGTGCTCCTAGCCCCAGCTTACAGAGGAGGAAACAGACTCAAAGAGGTGAATTAACATGTTGGGCCACCCAGGCACTAAACAGCTCAAACCTGGTCTGTCTGACTCCTCAACTATGTGAAGGCGATGGCTAGTTCCTGGGTAGCTGAGAAAAGTCAGTTTTCCTGCTGCTGAATTCCATCTTACACAAGACCATACCCCTGTTTGGGTCTCAGGACCCCTCCTGAATTTGCTCACTGTTCCTGGTTCACATGCCCTCTCACGGAAGGACAGAGTCTCACTCCCAGCCCCTGGCCCACAGTTCCTAACCCCTGCTGTGTCCCAGTGCTTCCTCCAGGAGGTGCGCTACTTCAAGGCCAGTCATTTGGAGGCCTGGGCTCCAAATCCACCGAAAGCTAAAGCCCTCCCTTCCTCCTCTTTACTTCCGCCAAGGAAGGCAGGGACTCGGCACTCAGGTGGGAACGACTGGCTGAGTCCCAGGCTGGCCCTGGGACTGGAAGCTCAGAGGAGGCCAGGGCTCCCTGGTGGCTGCAGGTGGTCCTGGGGAGACTCCCGGCAGAGGGGGTGTTGAGTTCAGTCTTGAAGATTGGGTGAGACTCCCCAGCCACTCTGGGCAGTGGATTTGAGGAAGGGTCTGTAGATGAGGGGTCCCCAGGAGACAGGAGCAGAGCTGGTGTTCGGGCTGCTCCCCGGAACCCTGAGCCCAGGTCTCGTCACCCCACCTGTGGAGGAGTCTGTACTGACTCAGAGGCGAGGCTGGGGTCAGGGGACGCCGCTGTCTCGCTGCCTCTCAGAGCCTTCTGGAAGGTCAGGTTTTCAGGCCCACTTGCTCAGGGGCATCCATGTCCGGCCCCCCTCCCCTCCGTAAACTTCCCTGCCCCCTGAGGTGACTGAGCAAGCCTCAGCTTTGATGCAGCCACCTCAAGCCCTCGTTCGTTGTCAATGGGCCCTCTATGTGACCAGTGGGGCCGCCGGCCGTGGTGGGCGCGGTGAGGCCTGGACACACAGTCCCACTGTGTGGGGCCGTCTCCCGCCCGCCCAGACCCTGTGGCTGGTGGGGGGCTCCCAGGAATGCCCTTCCAGCCTGGGGGGCACTTTGGACAGGCAGGGTGGTCTGGGGAGACGGGTGTGTGCAGGGCGGCCTCAGGAGCTGCCATCAAAGGAGCCCGGCAGAGGTGGCGCCAGGCGAGCGCCATGGTGGGCGCGGGATGGCTGGCGGTCAGTCCGTTCATCTCCCAGGGGAGGGGAAGCTGCCATGGGCACACCACTCCGAGTGACCAACCGTCCTGGGGTACCTGGGGTGTGAGGCTTTCAGTGCTAAAACCTGGAGAAGTCCCCAGCTGCCAGTCACTGCCCAGAGTTCCGGAAAGGATGCAGTGACTGACCTCTCTGGTCTGGGCAGCTTGCTTCCTGTCCGGTAACCTCTGAGTCAAACCATCGCAGCTAGACCAGCCCAGGGCCATGTTGTCGACCTCCTGCTTCCACATAGCCTGCCTCATACCTGAGAGGCCATTTTCCATTTCTCTTAGTTGTCTTCCGGAGAGGAACTGCCAGCCAACTACCGAACCACTGCTAAGAGAAACGTGCCAGACGGTCGAGCCCGTCCTAGTCACCTGCCAGCACTCCCACCCTGCACCACACCCTCCAGGCATCCCCAGGGGCACCCAGAATCATCCAGTTCTTTTCTGCCTCCACACCTTTGCCCAGGCCATTCCCTCTGCCTGGGACGTCCTCTCTCCCACTGTCACCTCCTCATCCTGCAAGACTCAGCTGAGTGTCACTTCTCCAGGGGATTTTTCTCTCTGCCCTGAGGCGGGCCCATACCCCTCGTTGACATCCAGGGCCCACTCTTCTCCCACTATAATATGTATTATACCCCAGGACAGTTTTCAGTTTACCCATTTCCACATTTCCACACCAGCCCATGAGCTCTTTAAGGGCAGACAGCCTGACCCAGTCAGTCACCCTTGTACCTGAGCCCCCAGCACAAGGCCAGTAATGAAAAGAATGGAAACATTTATTGAGCACTTACTCTGTGCCAAGCAGCTTGCTCATTTAATTCTCTCCAGAGCCCCATGAGGTTGGTGTAATCACCCTATTTTACAATGGAGAAAGAGAGGCACAGAGAGGTGAAGTGACTTGCCCCAGGCTACACAGCTAGTGAAGGGCAGTGTCAGGACTTGAACCCAGAGAGTCTGATTCCAGAGCCCAAGCTTGACTCTCAATATTCTACTTCTTGATAAGCTTTTGTGGAATTACTGAATAAATGAAAACCTTTGCCTGTCCAGGGTCTCCTAAATCCTGCATGTGGCAGTTGAGGGCCATTTTCTCTGGTTCCCTCCCTGGAGGGGTACTGTCCTGGGGGGGAGCACTTTTGTCTGTGGGGGTGCAGTTTAGGGGTGCTGTGAGGGGGACCTGCCATGGGCATGCCTCGGGGTACACGTGGGGCTTTAGAATAAAGGTGCTGGCCTTCAACGGCGCTGCGGACTGACCCTCAGCAATCTTAAAGCCATGGCTTATGTTTGTCAGATGGGGAAACCAAGGCCCAGAGAGAGGAAGGGACTTGCCCATAGTCACGCAGTATGTCCGAGTCACAGCCATTAGGTCTCAGCTTCCGTATTTGTCAAAGAGAGAAATAGATACCCTTGTCCTGCCTGGGAGAGTCCCCGGAACGGAGATGGGAGGAGGATGGAGAAGTGCTGAGGGCCCCAGGAGATCCCTTTCACACCTTCTATCTTAGTGTCTGGAATTCTGCTATCATTCTGCTGCTCTTGAGGTTAAGTATTGCTCTGTGCTTGTTTCCTCCTCATCCTCTCCTGCAGGGTGGGGTCACATGCCTCTCCACTCTCTTCCCAAACCTCTTCTCTACACTGAACTGAGAGGAGTTCTGGCCCTTGGCTCAAAAGGAATGCCCCCTACTCTCCTAAGTCAGAGAAACCAGAGGAGGGTTGGGGGTGGGGGCAGTTGTTGGATGTTATAAGAAGTCACACTCTTCAAGGAGTCCAGGGGGTGGGCCTAGGGGCTGGGCCACATCAAGGAACATCAAACCCAACTCATTCCTCCCCTTTTACCTATGAGAGGATGGCCGCCCAGAGATGCCAAGTGACTCAGATGGAGTCACACAGCACATGGGTGGCAGAGCCAGGCAGAGTACTGGGCTCCAAACCTGACCAGGTTGTGCATCACATGGGATTTTCAAAACCACATATGCCCACGCCTGATCCCAAGAGATTCTCACACAGTCTGACATAGAAATTGGGAATCCAGGTGTTTAAAAGCTCTCTAGGGGTGGTGATGTCCCAGACCTGCTGGCTCCATCACCTCCTGATGAGGGACAAGGACAGGAGACTGGGGTTCCTGCTTGTATAGAATTCAGGAGGCCCATGAACTTGGGTAGGAAACAAACAATCTTTCCTTTCACTGACCTCTAAATGAAATTTAGCAACTTTTTCCCCAGTGATTTTGTCACAGTGGAAATCACAGATATTCTCCGGTCTCATTTGGTTGTCACAGATGATCTTGAAATACCGTTTGTATTCATCACCCATCACTACTGCATCACAGCTGTTGCTGGAGCCGCTATAAGATCTTTTCACTCAGTGTGTTACCGAAGAGGCACATGGTCACAGTCTCAGAAGCTTGCTTTTTTACAGTTTGCTAACTGTATTTCCAAAGACTTGGTGCCCTCTGTAATCCTACGAATTTTGTTTTATGGACATAAGAATGTAATTCTGAGGAGTCTGTAGACTTCCTGAGACTCCTGAAAGGTCCGTGGCCCAGAACAGGTTAAGGACCCTGCGTGGGGCAGCGTGGAGCCGAGCACTGGAGGACTCAGAACTTGGATCTCTGTGGGGACAAAATGGGCAGCTGCAGTCTTGTGAGCCTCCAGGGACAGAATCTGGGAGACAGATCCCCTGAAGTGAATAGTAAGCAGAACACGGGAAATAGAACTGGGCAAGAGAGAGGGTGCCAACAGGGTGGAATTGCAGGGAAAGCCTCAGAGCCCATACCCCAGGCCTCCCCACACACCCTGCCTTACAAGGCATATCTGTGTCCCTGTCCTCCAGGGCTCAGCCTGCTCTACCCAACGGCCTCCTGTCTCTGGGCACACACGGGGACAAAATCCTCTGGCTGTCCTCACCCTCTCCCTCTGGGGTTGCTGTCTGTCATTTCCTGGGCTCCATGGAGTCAGGAGCCTATCCTAGGTGGGCCAGCCCTTTCATCCCATCTCCCAATGTTCCTTTGTTTTAAACGCTACATTTCTCCATCTTGCTCATGGAGGGAGAAACACAGATTACAAAGACCCAGCAAATGGTTTTTATAAACTCTTATTTTCTTGCCACAGAACTGCCTTTAATTAGCTCTGAGGACTACAAAGGGAACAGCATTATACTAGGAGCAGCTTGAAGGAAAGAGCCTATGGCTTTCAGCTCCTGGACCGGGGCTGCTGCTGTCACCAGCCACAGCCAGGTTTAGTGGGAGTGCCCCTGCCACAGGCACAGCAGGCCCCTTCTCTCCCCCATTCAGTCCCCATCTGCAGCCGCAAGGCCTGCCTCAGCTTCTCTCCAGGGAGGAGGAACAGTCTTGCTGTTAGGCAAGCTTTTGCAGAAGCCTTTGGACAGTAAGCACCCAAATGTGCCTTGGTCCCTGCCCAGAAACACAGCCACCCAAGGACTGTTAGTTAGCAGTGGGACAGGCAGACAGGCAGGAAGGCACATGGACAGTCAGACTGACTCCTGCATCTCAGCTGGCCACCTCAGCTGAGTAATGGTAGCACCAACCCCCCAAACCCTGGAGTTCTCAGCCCCTCTGTTCTGGAGGAGAACTGGTCCCTGTGTCCAACCCAGAGGCACTGCCCTCATACATAGCCCATTCTCAGCCTCAGACCATCAGCATGTTATAGCCAGAGGGGCCTCTGTTTGGGGCACAGAGAGGTTAAGTAACTTGGCTAAGGCAGCTCAGCAAGGTAGCACTTGAGCTGGGACTCAAGCTCAGGGACTCTTGACCCCCAATCTCAGATGCCTCAGCCCACCTGCGAGGAAAGAGGAAAGGAAGACAGCAGGGGGTTGTCTGAGGCCATGGCACATCGGCCCCCCCCCCCACGGGCCAGAAAGAGGCAGGGAAAGTCTCCCTGTCAGTACCAGCCTCAATCACAGGTTTCAAGTGGGGGATCCCGGGCCCCTATCCTTGTTGAGGGACTCAGCCCAGACTTCTGGGTCCCTCTGAGCTATGAATAAAGGCAAAGGCTGCTGCCCAGAAACTCTGTTACCCCCTGCAACCACATTCGCGGACCTTCCAAGGCCTATTCCCCTCACGCTGATCCAGTTTCAGTGCCCCCCAGGGCTGCACAAGTTCTCACCAAAAGCTTGGAGCCTCCTTCTCCTCTCAATGCGTCCCGTACCCCAGGATCATTCAGAGAACATGGGAGAAAGTCCTCAGGAGGGTCTCAGGAAGAGGTAGCCTTGCCCCCTCCTGCTCCCTGCCTGCTCCACGGCTTTCAGAAGCTGGCCTGGCTCTGGGAATACTAAGTGTCTTCTTGAGTCTGTGTCTGCCTGAGCCCAAGTGGAGGGCCCAAGCTCTCCAGGTGAGCCAGGGGCTGAGGCTGCAGGACCCAGGAGCCCCGTTAAGTGAGGCAGGAAGCCGCGGGTCACCGGAACACCCCCAAATCCTCTCCACCCCAGGACCCTCCAAGGCCTGCCCTTTGAGGTCTTGAGGTCTTGCGGTATCCATTGCCCCTATCACTAACTGTCCCCACCAGCTGAGGATTAAAGTCCCACAAAGATGTCCACTCCAGGAGACCACGGAGGCCACCAGTCCCTCTTCCCACCTCAGGCTTTCAAAGGCCAGCGCATTTAGGTAGATAGGCTATGTACTTGAAGGCAGCTAGGACAGTCGGTGGAAGGACCACAGTTCCCCACCCAAAAGGGCCTGCCCAGGGCCCTGGGCAGTAGTTACTCACCGCGGATGAAGGTTGGCGTGTAGGTCGGGAAGGAATCGAAGATGCTGTTTGATGCCATGCCCCGCTCTGAGGAAGGCGAGAACTCGGCCCTTCACAGGAGTGGGTTGGGATTGACTTGGTTGGCTGTTGTTTTATTTTTTCCTAGCTACTTTTTGAAAATAAAGGGGGGGGGGTGCTGTTGCTTTTTTTTGTTGTTTGTTTTGTTTTGTCTCTTTTCCCCCCCTACTGCTACGAAAAAGAAAAAAGGAAAGAACGCGAGAGTGTGTGTGAGCGAGAGAGAAAAAAATCCCCAAGGAAAGTAAGTTTCTGTTTGTACCCAAGAATTTGGATTCCTGGTCCCACAGGAATGTCTAGCCACAAATTTTCAACAGAAGCGTATGCAGAGTGTATCATTAGATGGCGGGAAGGGGCCTTCAGCAGCCAGGGCGGAGGAGCTCACAGGGCAGTGAGAGCAAAGCCAGGCCAGCATCAGCGACACGGGGGAATGAATGAATGAGGCTCACCCCCCGACAGAGCCCAGGCTCCAGTGGGTGCGAGGGCGGCCCGGGGGTGGGGAGGACCGGGAGCCAACCAGCTCCCGCGAAGGGCCCTGAAGGCAGCTGAGGGCCTGGCCTTGTGGTTCTGTGGTTGAGGGACCAGGCCTTCGCAGTGTCAACCCAACCTCAGCTCACAGGATGCAAGAAGCCAGCTCGCGGCCTTGGCCCATTGGCTGGGCTGTGGTCACCTGGGTTGTGATGTCACGGCCTCTTAGAAGATCTTGTGGCTGCCTCTCTCTCTTTTTGGAAAAAAAAAAAGAGAGAGAGAAAGAAAGAAAGAGAAAGAGAGAGAAAAAAGTGATGGCTTTTATTTGTGGGGCTGGCCTTAGCACGCGGCCCAGAAGCAGAACTGAAAGTAGTGGGAGTGGGGCGGCTAGGGCGGTGGTTTGGATCCTGTGGGAGACTCCTTTTTAATTAAGGCCAGCTTTGGCCTGGGCGGGCTGGGAGCCCTGCTGGGCCCTCACCGGGCACCGGCAGCCTGGATCAACCAGCGGGCGGAGGGCTCCCCTCCATGCCCCCTGCCCCTGGGCTGCAGCTGCCACCATCATTGTCCACCACTACTGTTGCTAGAGAGAGGCGTCCACATGTGTGGCTGGGTGGCACTTCAGGAGGATTTTATGGGAGTTGGGATTAAGTACAAATAGGAAACACATGAAGCCGCATTACCAACGCTCATGCCTCGCCGCGGCCTGCCCACCGAGAAAGGCCTTCCTGTGAAAGCGGGCGTCACTGCCCTCGGCAGCGCTTGGGTTCTGAGGCCCGAGCTTGTCATTCAAGGCCTTTGGCTCATTTTGCTCACCTATGCATCCCCTTTGGGTTCTCTGCTGCGGCCTAATGTGCCTGGGCCTTCCTTCCTCCGTGCCTTTGCTCATGCTGCACCCCCTCAGTGCCCTTCATCAGCCCCTTTTGGAATCCTTCGTGTCCCAGAGGGTTTGAAGCTCAGAGGGACTCAAAATCAGAAAGGACACAGAAGACGATTCAACCCTACACTTCTGGGTTCCCAGAAGCTACCGTGTTTCCCCGAAAATAAGACCTAGCCAGACAATAGCCAGACCTAGCCAGCTCCAGTGCGTCTTTTGGAGCAAAAATTAATATAAGATGTGGTCCTGTAGTAAAATAAGACTGGGTCTTATATAATATAATATAATATAATACATATAATATAATATAATATAAATAATATAATATGAATATAATACCGGGTCTTATATAATATAATATAATATAATGCATATAATATAATATAAATAATATAGTATTAATATAATACTGGGTCTTGTATTAATTTTTGCTCCAAAAGACGTGTTAGAGCTGATTGTCCAGCTAGGTCTTATTTTCGGAGAACACAGTAGGTCAGGCGTGGAGGGAAGGTGGTGGCTTTTACTATTTCCTTGCAAGCTCTATTCTCCCATTTCACAGGCCAGACTATTGAGGCCCAGGATGTTGAAGTCAGTTTGGCCATAGCACTCTGAGTGGGGTTAGAACACTAGCCTCTGACTTACCAGCCCCAGCCTCAGCCATGACCACATAGGGCTTGAACCCCTATAATTTACTCTATCAAAGTAACTCTTTTGTCAGAAATATTTCTTATGTCTGTGGCGTAATGTCCACACTTTGGTGCCTTCATGCTAAGTCCTGGGACTTCGGAGAGCCCCCTGCAGCCTGGGCCCTGTCCCCCTGGCCTCTCCAGGGAGCCCACGTTTGGGTGCGGTCCTCAGCACCAGCCTCAGCTTCACTGTGGTCTTTGTAGGCTAACAGAGCAGGAGGGGTGTCTGGGAGGAGAAAGGGCGTGTCCAAGGTCCCACCGAGACTTGTTTCTGCCCAGAGCCACACTGGGTCACCTGGGAGCAGGAAACCCTTGGACACTCACTTTCTATGTCTCATCTGGAGCCCCAGGAAAACTCAGTCTTCTGTCCCTATATGCTGAGTTGGTGGTGGTGGTGGTGGTGGTGTTCTAATTTTCCCAGGGAGGAAGCAGGTTTATGGTGAAAGCCACAGGGCTCTAGAGTCAGATTTCTAAATTCCAGTCCCAGCTCTGCTGAATCCCAGCTGCAAGACCATGGGGCAAGTCACTTCCTTTCTCTGGGCCTCAGTTTCTTGTCACGTAAAATGAGGATAACACATTTCTCAGAGAGACAGGCAACTGAATGAGGGCACCGTAAACGTTGGTTTCCTTGCTTGAGTCTTGGTGGCGTAATTTGGGCTCTGTTATGAGTAATCGCAGGTAAGGAACCATCACAGCACATAGGAGGACAGACTGTCCTGATGTAAATTCTTCTGCTGGCCCAGCCTGGGCAGGGCCTTGGGCTCAGCGGCACAGATGGAGCTTGCCAAAGGGCCTCCACCTCCTGGTTAAATTCAGAACGTTTGAAGTCTGCCATGTTGTGCACTAGATCAGAGCAGGACCCAACTAGGAAGACCCCCTTTAATAGAAGCGGAAACTGAGGCCCCCAGAAAGGCAGAGACTCACCCAAGCTCACCTAGTGAGTCAGTGGAACCCAGGCCCTGCTTCCCAGCCCAGGAGTTCTTTCCACTTTACCAACACCACCTCCAGTTTCTAACATACCACCCTACGCACTTTGCTGTTTTTTTCCACATGTAAGAGTGGGCCCCCCATAGCACCTATAACTTGGTCACCCGGAGGGACTCTCCCTCCCTGGGAAGCTAAATCCAGGCCCAGGAACTGATGGGGACCCAGGAGGCTATGTTGGGCCCAGGAGTGCATCTCTTGGGCCTACTGGTGGTTTAATGCTTTCCTGAGGCAATGTAGCAAACACACACTAGGTGCCAGGTTTCATCCTTCCCTCAAGAGGCTTATCATCTCCACATGCCCCCCAAGAAGCATGTGCCAGACTTTGAATAAACCCCGGGAAGCTGCCTTGGGAAGCAGAAAGAACATTCCTGAAGCCTGACTTTTGTCCTTATGAGCTGTGAGATCGTGGGCAAGAGGCTTTATTCTTCTGAGCCTGCTTCTGACAGAGCCTGTGAGATGGGACCAATTGCAATATCCACCTCCCAAAATTGCAAAGAGGATTAAATGAGGAAATATTGTGAGTTTGCCTGGCACTGGAGGTGCCCAGTTCCCGGAGTCTCCCTTCCCTTCAACTTCTGACTGAGCATTCTCTTGGCGTACAGTGGGCAGTTGGCTCTCTTCTTGTCCTCCATTCAAAAAAAAATAATAATAATCTGATGCCATAGGAGACTCTGAACCAATTAGATCAGGTTAATCAAAACATTTGGTTGAAAAGGGAATCATAAAATATAGTATTTAGTTTCCTTAAATTTTTTATTTTAACTTTATAAACTTACCAATGTGTCTTAAATGGCCTTCCTCTAATTCGTCTGACTTAAGCCAACCCAGATGGCATCTCCTACAGTTTTCAGTTTTGGCTTCTTCCAAGTGGAACATGAATGTAAAGATGCTTATGAAGCAATTAGCGTCCTGTAGCATCTGGATTTTACTATTTCCCTCAATCTTTTACAATGTTACACCCGTAATTAATTCAATTTATTTTTTTAGCAATTTACCTTTACTGAGTCTTTCCAAGGTAGTTTTCATAGAAACTACCAGTTTCCAACCTAGTTTTCCAACTACTAGTTTTCCAACCTAGTTTTCACAGAAACAGCCACCCTGGTTTTGCATCATATCATTGATAACATAACATCAACATCCGGGAGGGTCCAATCAGGAAAAGAGAAGTCACTTTGAGTATTGGGAACTGAGGGACGTTAAGTCAGGGATTATAGGCCACGTAGGTGATGGAATGCTGAGAAGCCAAATAAAGATGGTGAGAGGACCAAGATCAGCCACGGCAGGGAGCTACTGCCATCCTTTGGCAAGAGGGACACAGAGAGAAATGGTGTAGCCAGGGCCTCCCAGTGGAAGCAGGTTCATGGTAGACGAATCGAGCATTTGCTGGAGACACAGAGGAGACTCATCCACTGTGGAGATGCTCCTAAGACAGAGAATAAAGAGGCTTCTGTCTTCTTCCCATCCTTCAGTCTCCTTCCAATGCTTCCCATTGGTGGAATGGAGCTGGGACCAGCTGACTTTGTGGAATCAGATCCTTGAATTATAGAACCAAAAGAGGGGAGAGGTAGAATGGATCTGAGGGCAAACTGGCCCCGGACTGGCATAATATCCAAAGAAGTTCTGTAACCATGAAAACCAAATGGGCATAAACAGGTTTGAAAACGAACCCCAATAATGTTTGGCAAGTTGACAGCTCGGGGAGCTGGTGGGAGCAGAAGGCGTGGATCCCAGTGAGGGACCTGCTCTCCAACGGCATCAATTGGCATGTTATACCAGAGGTGGGTGCCAGGGAGCCTCCTGAGCCGGTTCCATGGGGGTCAGTTAAGAAAGCACCTACTGTGAAGGCTGATGAAATGCGTTTTCTTAACCTGTGGGCAGACCTGGCATTTTCACCATAACCTTGGGTTACTGGGATTGGGGAATTAAGTCACCAGTCATGAGCACTGCTGCAGGGTCTATCTATGAACTTTAGAGTACACAAAGACGGTACATCCCCAACCCACGGGGCCCTCCCAACAACCTATGGGACGGGTGTGGCTCTTCACCTTTCAGATGACGAAAAGACCAATCCCCGGGATTGACCCTCAATTCTAGCTCCAGGAGTCCGGTGAAGTCAGCTTGGACCAAATGGGGAGCAGATCTGAGGTGGGCACTGGTCTTGGAGTTCAAATTCTGGATTTCTACCAACAAATCACAGTGCTGGGCCCAAGTAAGGTGCTGGAGCGATATTTGATACCTGCTGCAGGCTGACCAGGGGGCTCCACCTCAGGCCCAGCAAAGAGACATCAAGATTCCCCCTTCTCCTGTCTCTCCACCCCCTGCTCTATTGGAGCTCAGGGCAGAGGATGAGGCCAGCCGGCCACATAGCCCACTCAAAGCCAAGCCAAGGGATCATTAGCTAAGGACCTACAACGTGAGGTGCACGTGCTTAGAGCTTTACACACAGTATCTCCAGTGGTGGGCTCCCAGGACAGCCAACCATGCTAAGTGGTCTTCCTGCCAGTTTCCTGGGGATAGCCAGAGAGGTGAAGAGACTTGGCCAAGGTCGCCCAGTGTGCAGGTGGAGGAAGCAGGATTCAAACCCAGCCTGTCCTTCACCTGCTCTCTGGGCTCCTCTCCCTCCCCACCCCTAGCACCCCCAGCCTCTCTCTTTCCTGTTGTTTGTTTTAAGAACTGCTCATGGTGCCCCCTTCAGAAACAAACCCCTCCCCTCTCTTACTCTACCTTCCTGCCTCAGCCTCCTTCTCCAGGACCCTGCTTTGCAGGCCTCTCTGCTATTCTAGTGTAGCTACATCATCATGTATCTTAGTGGCACTGAGGACAATCTGATGACAGTTTTACCCACCGCATCTGCCTCACCAGGGACCCCAATAGCTCCACCCATGACCTTTCCTCCTGCCTGAAATTCCACCATTAGTGCACATTCGGGTGTGGATATATAACCCCAAATATGGGCTTAGCCTTAAGTCTTCTGTTAAAAAGGCAGAGGAGCACTGGAGCCGCTGAGGGGGGTTAGCCAACTTGGAAGAAGAGCACAGGCTGTTTGGTTGTTAACAGACGGAGAGCCCCGGGTGGCAGTGTGAGGGGTGGTTTGTGTGGGGGGAATGGAGGAGGGCAGAGCTGGGCAGTGGGAGGGGCCGTGTGGCTGACTCACAGCTGCCCCAGGGTCCTTGGTGCCCCACCCAGCAGATTGCTCGGCTCCTGGAAGGCCAACTTCAGCCAAGGGCCCCCTGACCCTGGGTCCCAGGCTGTAGGATGGGGCACTGGAGAGGTCACCCTGGCCCCAGTTCGTCCTTCCTGAGATGCTGGTCAGCCCAGAGGCCTCTCTTGTGTTCCTTTCAGACCTGGAAAGTCTTGCCATAAGATGTTCCCTCCCTCAGAATCCCAGGCCCCTCTGAGGAAGAAAGAAAACCCCAAGCTACAGCTCCTTTGGGCTCATAAAATGATCTTTCTCTGGTTCTTTCTGTGGCATAATCTATCTTTAGCATCAAAGAGTTCTGCCAGGGGCTTAGACCTGCTGAGGGACCAGCTTTGTGTGACCACAAACCTGGTGGAGGCGAGCACTCCTCATGGGGTGGGGCGGGGGGGCTGGCCAGGAAGGCTGCCCCCACCCACAGGCCTGGCAGGGCGGGGAGGGCTTCCCACAGGACTTGCTCCTGACTCTGACCCAGGGCTCCTTCCCTTCCATTCAGGCAGCACTTGTCTGGGGCCAGGCTGGTGCCCCAGCACCCCCATTTCCTCTCAGTGCATTCTTCCCACAAACCTAATAATAATAACAACCATAACGAGGATCATAAACTCGCCCGCACAAAGCACTTGCCATGTGCCAGACACTCTTCCAAGAATCTCTGATAAATTAACTCACTGTATTCTCACAATAATCTGATATTTTCACAGATAAAGAGACTGAGACCCTGAGGTTAAGTGACTTGCCCAAGATCAGCTCAGATGGGATGGGGCAGGATTTGAACCCAGACAGTTCATTTTATCATTATTTAGTCTCACTTTACAGTTGAGGAAACAAAGACTCGGGGAAACAGATGCATTTGCTCAAAGTAACCTAGATCACAAAAGGTGAGGATAGGATTCCTGACAGGGGCTGTCGGACCAGGGCCTCTGGCCTGAACACTCACTGGACCTCTGGGCTTCCAGAAGTCAGCTAATTCTCCCAACAAATGTGTGTGTGCTATCATTCTCCTACCTCCCATTTTACTGAAGAGGAAAACTGAGGCTCCGAGAGGAAAAGGGACTCGCCTGAGATTGCAGAGCTAGGAAGTGGTGGAGTCAGGGTTTGAACCTCATCTACCAGAATTCCTGAAGCTTTGCTAGAAGCTGCCACCTCAGTCCCCACCTCCCACCTGCTCCCAGCCCCACTGCTTTCCTTGAGGGGGCTGGGCCCCAGGAAAAGCCAGGATTGGGGTGTAATTTTTAAAAAATGATTTTGTCTTAATGTTTCCCCCTCTCTCTAGCTCCTTCCCTTTCTTTTGCTCTCTTTCAATCATAATGACCCTGTTTGCAGGGGTGTGCCGGCCAGCAAATTTGCTGACCCAGGCAAAAGGAAGGGGGTGTCATTATGTGGTTGGGAAATGGTGGGGTGTTTTGTATGCCACCGATCTAGCATCCCAGGAATTTCAGCAGCCCTCAAGAAAATTAGAGAATTAGCTGCCATGCGGGGCTGTGGCTTTGTCGCTGTGTATGTGTGCGTTTTTTTTTTTTTACTTAAACTAGGATGCTTTGAGATCTGCACATAAGGAGCAGCATTGTAGGAAGAGGTCTGCCTGGGGTAAGGAGAGAGCCCTGGCCAGTGAGGCTACAGGCAAAAGCTGAAACTCGGGAGCAACAGGCTCAGAGAGGGATGGGAACGTGCCCTAGGCCACGCAGCTAAGGCCAAGACATGCATGACATGACTAGTGGCCTGAGGCTCTTCATGATGCCAGGCTCTACAGGTAACTTGCTGAGTGAAGTCAGATGAGTTCTTTTCTCTCTCTGGGTCATTTTCCTCCTCTGTGAAGGAGGGGATAGGGGATGAGATCATTGTCTTAGTCTGGGTTCCCCCAAAGACAGACCCTGAGTCTAAGGAATAAGGTGTAAGCAGTTTATTTGGGAGGTGATCCCAGGAAGCAGGGGTGAGGGAGAAGAGGCAGTGACACAGGGAAGGGAAGACAGCCCATATAAGATGCAGGAGCAAGCAGCTTACCTCTCTGGGCACCTGGAGCTCAACCCCGCTAGGGCCCCACTGAGGAAGT
Source organism: Rhinolophus ferrumequinum (assembly GCF_004115265.2). Taxonomy (NCBI): domain Eukaryota; kingdom Metazoa; phylum Chordata; class Mammalia; order Chiroptera; family Rhinolophidae; genus Rhinolophus; species Rhinolophus ferrumequinum. The sequence continues at coordinate 17,068,240 of NC_046292.1, forward strand.
GGGTGGAGAACCACGCAGAACTGCTCCCCCAGAGGCAAGGGAGCCAGGTATGTATCCATCAACTCCCACCTCTCATTGGTGTGATGAGGAGAACGACGACTCTCCCACAATTCTTGCCGCTCCCCCTGGGCAAACCTCACTCAAGGCCAGAGAACATCCGCAGGCCAACCCATCCTTTAGAGGAACTGTTTATTCAGATGGGGTGTGTAATTTCTAGGGTGTCTCTTGGCTCTGATGAAGGTAAGGGTTCCTCATTTCACAGGCATCTTCATCAGTATCCTCACTCAACCCTCCTTAGCTGTCTGCATGCCATCAGGGAAGCCATGGGTTGGCATAGTAGGTGAGGTACAAAATCACTCCCTCACCACTTGTCCCCAGGGTCACCCTTATCCATGCTTCAGGGTGTTGGCCATTGGTTTTTAAGCAGTGTTGTTGGAACCGCTGGGAGGCCTCAGAGTACCCACTGAGGAGGGAGGTGCCAAGGAGTAGGCTGAATGGAGGGAGGGTGACTCCATCACCTTCATCACTTCCACCAGAGAAGCCTGCTTTGCCTGTCTTTTTATTTTTATTTTAGTACTTATTTTTCCCTCAAAGTTATACACGCTCATGGTTTACATAGTCAAATATTTTTATAAGGCTCTCCTTACCACTCCTCAGAGAAAATCACTTTTAATTCCTTACACTCCTTCTTTTTAGTATTTACTCTATTTCTCTAAATAACATGCTTACGAAGCTCATTGTGATTTTTCAATTTTAGGCGTTATCTATCGACTGTCCACCATGCCTTGTAGATTTATGTCTCTTTACCATGCACCCTTTCTATCCTCCCAGGATTGTAGTTATTTTGGTTGGAGTAACTGTTAGTATTCACCTTTTTACAACTGGGGAAATGCTCTTCACAGCTGAGTCATATAGTCTGCTCTGATTACATTCCCTTGATTACACAGCTTTTTGTTTTCCCTGGAGTTGTAAGTTGTTTATCTTTTCTTTTGCATAATTTTCTGTGTACTTACCATTACTTCATCCCCAAACCGTTTACTAGTTGTCCAAATTTCCTATTAGGAAATTCAATAACATCAGGTATTCTATTCATTTCATCTTTTTGGAGTCATCTCTCCTGGAATTCCCTTACCTGCTCCAGTCTGGACTGGTTGCTCTCTAGCTACTGTTCAGCTGTCAACCTGGGATCTCCCTTCACTGTCATCCTGGTATTCCCTTTGCCCTCCTTTTACATTAACACCTTTGTTTTCTGGATTCTTTCTCTTCCTTAGTTTACTTCCTTATTTTGATAGAAGCTTCCAGAAGCTTCCTGAGAAAGGGTGTATGGGAGGTAGATTTGTGAGCTGCTTACATTTAATGATGCCGTTAGTCATACTTCGTGGGTAGTTTGGCTAGGTATAGAAATCATGGTTAAAGTAATTTTCCCTCCTCAAAGGTACTTTTCCATTGTCTTCTTGCATCTTGTGCTGCTACTGGTAAGTCTGAAGACATTCTGTTCTTAATCTCTGAAAATAGCCTATTTTTTTCTCTCTCTCTGAAAGCTTTGAAGATATTCTCTTTGTCCCAAGTGTTCTGAAATTCCACAATAAGATAGTTAGCCTTTGTGCAGCTCTGTTTTCATCCATTGTTCTGGACATTCAATCAGTCCTATGATATGGACATTCATGGTGATCAATCCTGAGTAGTTTTCATGAACTATTTCTTTGATCATTTTCTCCTTTCCTTTTTCACTGTTCTCTTTTTCTGTTGAGACTTCTAAAGTTCTAAATAATTTAAGATTCTAATAATTCTAAAATTCTTATCCTTTTTTGTCTATTTCTTTGTATTGTGTTTTTATAGTCTTTGGGGAGGAGATGTCTTCATCTTTTTCTTTCTGTGTCTCTATTGAGTTTTTTATTTCTCTTATAATAATTTGAATTTGTACTTTTTGGTGTTCTAATTATTGTATTTCACAACTGCCTATTCTTATTGCATAGATGCAGTACCTTCCCTTATCTCTCTGAGAATATTAGTGATGGAATTATTTAAAACGATTTAATCTCCCTGCCTAGTGTGTTTCCTTTAAGTTACTTTTTTCCCCTTTTATTTTGTATTGTCTTTCCTGGTCGAGGCTTTCTTTACATGGCTGATGATCCTTGGCTGTCTGCCCTGTTTAATAGCAGGGTACTAAACTTTGATTGGAAGCTCTGTGTAATTGTATGGGACTGCCCAACTCTGGACTTCATAGAGGGGGTCTGGCTAGGTTATTTCCTTAGTCAGAATTTTTCCTTTTAGTCTGCTCAGATTCCCTGGGATAGACTCTTCTAATCTGCTAGGAAGGTGTTGGACTGGTTGCCAATGTTCTGGGGCAAGAGGGTTATAAATGCATGTGTTTAATGTTCACTTCATCCTTCATTTTCAGCGCGGTAGCCTCTGCCTTTTATGTGGCTGGCCCCCTCCTGTCCAGAGACCCTCTGTTTTTCTCTCTCCAAAAAATAAACTTCAAATATTCTACTGGGGTAGAGGAGAGGATCTGGGGGTCCAACTTCTTCCTATAGTTTCAAATATTCTTCCCTTCTCAGTCACTTCTTCACCCTCATTTCTAGCTGTATCGCTCATGCTGCCAAACTCTGGGTCTTTGGCGGTTTTGCTGTGTAAGAAGCTGAGTTGCTTTCTGGCTTTCCTCACTGCTGTATCTGTGGGGATTCATGTCTCTCAGGCTGGCCAAGTCAGTGGCTTCTCATACAGATGTTTTCCAGGTTTCTATACTCTGTTGCTGTCATCTTTCCTCCTCTCGCTTTGACCTTGTAGATTTATGTCTAAAAAAAAAAACCCCGAAAACCAAGAAACATACCATCACCAATAAACCAACCAGCAACAATACTTTATAGATAAGAAGCAGAGGTAAATGCATGCCTTCAATCTACTCTTTTTTGTTTTCTAGATTGTAGGGAAGATTTTGTTTGAAATAAGGATTCCATAATATATCTTGTCTGTGTTTGGGAAGACTGAATTTTTAAAAGATGTGAATGCTCTCCAAATTAATCTATAAATTATGTTAGTAATTTCAATAAAAACCCCAACAAGATTTTTTATAGAACTTGACAAATTGTTTCTAAAGTTTATGTAGAAGAATAGATGGCCAAAAAAAGCCAAGACAATTCTGTAAAAAAAGAGGCAAAAAACGGTGTGGGTGGGGTTACTCCACCAAATACAATGATCTAGGATATGTTATAATCATGAAGTCAGAGACGTGAAGTCAGTACCAGCATGAGACTATACAACTAGGCCAATGAAACAGAATAAAGAACCCAGAAACTGACGCCCCTGAAAGGGTGCATCCGTCAGCATCTTGCAGGCAACAGATGGTGCCTTCAAAGGCTTAACTGAGGAGCATTTAGTAAAGCAGCTCTTTATGGAGGTGTGGGCACGGTTAAGGGAGCCAGCAAGGGATACAGATGTACCTAGATTCTAGCAGCAATGGGGAGCCATCACCCCAGCCTGAAGGGGTGAGGGAAGGGAGACGGTACAGGAACTCAACAGCTCTAGGAGGAGGTACCTCAAGGAAGGAATTCAGACACTGCCGAAACCATGGCTGGCCAGGTGGAAAAGGCACACCTCCTGCAATGCCTCCCACTGGCTTAGCCAGAGGCCACAGAGTCCAGGCAAGGCAGGCCATAGACATCAGCCCCCAGGTGCACAGAGCAGGGAAGAGAAAGGTGGCAGCATATCGGAGGTGGCGGGGGATGGGGATGGAGAATAATTGATACATATGGAAATAGCCAACTACCAATTGATACTCCACTCTGAGGTCCCATAGACAACGCAAATGCCACAGTTCCCAAAGTGACTTCATCAGACCACCTCCTTCTTCTTCTGTGAATAGCATTTCCACCCACTCTGTCACCAAGCTGGATCCTGGATCACTCTCCACTCTGCATTTACTGTTGAATTTACCTTCAAAATAATCCTCATGTCGTCTCTTGTCTGGAGGTGCGCACAACTCATCCTCCACCTATCAGCCAGGTAGGTGGAGAAGGAATCAATACCCTACCTAAGCTTTCAACAACTTCCCATTTCCTACAGGAAAGCCCTGATCTTTCGTTCAGCCTGTTCCTCCCAACTCCAGCCTTCCAGACCACATGTGGTGTCTCTAGTGCTCCAGTCTGCTTCACATCTCTGTGACTTTGACCCTGCTGTCACCTCCCCCAGGAGGCCTGCCTCCTCCCTGCCCCTGCTTCCTGTCCATGGAGAAATCACTCTTCCATGAAATCGCTCCTCCAGCAGGCTCCTTGCCCCTCTCCATAGTTCTAGCTGCTTTCATTCCTATGTCTGCTCCCTGCCACGGGGGGTGGAGTTTTCAACCACAAGTGTGTCCCCAGCTCCTAGAACAGGCATCTGTGAGTGTTTGTTGAATGAATACCTGATTGAACGACCAAATAGGGATCAAATGAATGCCCCTGCTTTTACAAAACACTGAAGAAGAGGAAGCATGGGTCCTTGGGCTTCAGATTCATGTAATTTACTCAACACTTACATACTGTGTACTTACTAGGTGCCACACCCACCCCATGCTGAAGCTAAGGATGTAGCATTAACGGGTGTGATCTCTCCCTTCAGGGGACTTAGAATCTGATGGGGAAAATAGACATTCAACAAGTAACTTCACAGATAATTATTTAATTTTAGTCATGAACACTTCACAGATGAAGTGACATTTACACAGAGTCGGGAGTGGTGGTGACCCAAGTGTGGGGGCAAGGTCTGTGCGGAATACATCTCGTGGAGGGAACGGCATGGGCCAAAGGCTGGAGGAGGGCAAGAGGCTGGCCTGGTGTAGCCGCTGACAGAGGCTGTGGGCCTCAGGGAGAAGAGAGGTTGAACAGGTAAGTGGGGGCCAGCTCTGGGGGGCAGTGTTGGAGGTGACCAGAGGCCTAAAGTGTTCATAAATCTCGGAGTGGAGGTGTGACGTGATCAGATTTTTAAAGTTTTCTCTGGAGAATGAGTTGAAGGGGGACTTAGGGCTGGGGTCCCAGGGCCTGTGGCCCCTCCCAGGGCCTAGGTGCCATGGACTCTCAGAAAACGGCCCTGCCCCTGGGATGGAAGGTGCTCTCCAGGTTTCTGGAGGGGCTGAGAGGAAGTTGCCTACCCCCCATTCCCAGCTCCCAGCCCGCTCCCGCCCTTCAAGCACCAATGTGTGATTTCTCCCTTTCGAGGAAACAGATCAAAGAACCTGAAGTTGCCTCCCTGAGGCCTGACAGTGGGGGCTGAGCTCTGTTCTCCATTTTACCTTTTACATGCTTTATATCTTGTCCTCACCAGCTGACCAAGGCGTCACCATCTGTCTCCATTTAACGGGTGGGAAAACAGAGGTTCAGGCCTGGGAAGGCAATGGCTCTGAGGGCTGGGGGTAGGGGCCTGCTCCACCGGCCTGAGCACAGCGGGGTGCCAGGCCTGACCTCTCTGCCCAGGCCCAAACCATTCCTCCACCTGCTCTTCTCCTCTGCCTGTAGGTAGGGTCATCCCCATCCCTAGTTACAAAAGTAACACATGTTCAACGCTGAACAGTTGAAAAGATGAAAGAAAACATTTTAAATGACCCCAGTCCTATTAGTAGCCAGAATGCAGCCCTGTTAATATTTTGGTCTGTAGCTTTCTCTTGGGTCAACCTCTGTCTTTTTCTCTTTCCTTCTTTCTTTCCCAAAATATCATCACCATGCCTACATTTTCATGAATCTTCTCCCATATATAGATAGATGGATGCTGTTCTATAATGAACATGCTTACCCAGAGTTCCCAAGCTTCAAGGGCGCTGGGGACTCTTGAAAAATCGCACATAAAATCATGCAAAATGTGTAGTTTCTGGGGAGAGAGTCCTTAGGTTTTATAAAATTCCCAAAGGAGCCCGGGGCCCAAGTAAGGGTTAAGAACCCGTCCTCTGCTCACTGGCCAAGGTCACAGACAGGAGCTGCGACTGTGAAAGGCTGACCACTTGGGCCAGCTCTGGGGGCTGACGTGTTCTCTGCAGTGCCAGAGGTGTCACTGCAGTAAGAACCTCAATTACACGGGTGTTTTGGGGGAGAGATCTGTTGGCCACCTGCATCTGGGGTTTGTGAAAATACAGAAGTCCGATTTCCACCCACTCTCATATTACAGACCTCCAACGAGCCCTCCAGCTGTACCGTCCTGCACTTGAAATGTTTGGAAAGTGCCCTCTGCTCTTGGAGGTGCCCCTGAGTTTTGCAGAGCCCGGGAGGCATATCCGCCACCTCCTGTGTGGCTCCTGGGCCAGTGACTGGAAATGGAAGGCTGGTTTGCTTTCTTCCACTCACAGATATTTATTTAGCACCTACTGTGTGCCAGGCATGAATCTCAATTCTAAGATCCACGGGGAACAAAATGAAGTCTATCCAGTGGTGTCCTCATTGGGGAGACAGAGGGTAAAGAGTAGCAAACAAGTCATTGTGTGCTGTGCCCTGTGGAATCCGCGCTGCGGGGAAAATAAAGGGAGCAAAGGGACAGAGAGGGAGGGAGGGGCTAGTTTGGGTGGGTAGTCAGCGAGATCTCAGCAGGGAACATGGGAGCCGAGACCCAAAGGAAACCAGGGGGTGAGCCACACACCTTTGGGTACGTGGATGTGTGCTCCCGGCTGAGGGGCAGCAAGAACGAGGCTGTGCAGAGAGGAAGAGGGGAAGGTGCCATCTCCCTGCCTTCCTGCTGCAGGACGTCAGCCTTAGTTTAGGCTGTTGATGGTCCGGGGACACAGCTTGAGCTGACTCTGGACCTAGGGTTGCAAAATACTGCATGGGATATGCTGAAAAACGATTCCTTGTTTAACTAAAGTTCACATTTAACTGGGCGTCCTGTATTTTATCGGCTAATCCTATCGGGGCCTGGACCGAGGACAGGTGGGCTTCAAAGCAGCAGAGGTTGATTCTAAAGGGACAGCTGGTGTCCCCTGCAACAGAATTGGCACTTAGCCCTGGGCAGGCAATGGTGAGCCGTGCAGGGTACTGAGTAGGGGAGGGATAGGTTCTAATTTGCATTTCAGAAAAGTTACTTGGGTGGGAGGCGGGGTTTGGGTGAGAGGGGAGCTGGAGGCAGAGAGATGTCCAGGTTTCGGTGACCTTCAGGAGTGGGTGCCAAGGCCTGAAAAAGGACAGTGGTTGTGTGGAAGTGGGTGAGATGCATTCAAGAGGCATTTAGGAAGCTGGGTTGAATGAACCAAGAATGACTCTGGGTTTGTGTCTTGGAGACTAGGTGGATGGCGGTGAAGAACACAGGGGGCGGAGCCTGTTAGATGGGGGACATGGAGTGGAGCCTTTGGGAACATGGGGCAGAGCCTGTGAGGTCCAGAGTTGTGAGGGGTCCAAGGTGGCCCTGCCATGTCTGAGAAGGTCCCCTGGAGGGAGCCTATCTGTCTAGAAGGCAGATAGATTTATAGCTCTGGAGCCCAAGAGAGAAGACAGGAATTTGGGCATCACCTGCCCACACATGGCCGTGGAAATGTTAGGTGTGAAGAGTTCTGGACCAAGGGCAGGAAGCTGGGATGCACCAGTCTGAAGGGTGGGGAGGGGAAGGTGAGCTCAGAAAGGTGACTAGGAATGTAGTGTGGGCAAAGGTCCGGAGAGGGTTTGGAAGGCAGGAGACATCAACGGAAATGAATACGGCAGAGAGACTTTGAGATGTGCCCATCGGATTTGGTGAGCAGGATGTTGTTGGTGATTGATCAGGTATAATTTCAGGTGAGGGGTGTGGACGGGGTGTGCAGTGAAGAGCAGCAGAAGCCAGACCATATTCATTTATTCACTCATCCGTTTACCAATGCATTCCTTCTTTCAGGCTTGGGGCAGAGAGGAAAATGGCTCTCCGAGAGCCACGTCTGGAAGAGCTAAAGGGGTGTAACCAGGAGACTGGGGAGGGCGCAGAGGAGCAGAGGGCTCCACGGGAGACGAGAGGGGAACTGTCTGGGGCAGCATCTGGAAACAGCCTTGACAGTGGGGAGTGGACAGAGGGGCAGCCTCTCCTGGAGGGCTGCAGGGAGGCGGTAGCCTCTGAGGAGAGCCAGGATCGGGGCAGGTAGGAGCTAAAAAGAAATTCCCTGAAGATCTTGAATCTTCAGGCAGCTGGCGAACCTTGCTCTGTGGCAAGGTTTGGTGTGGTTGGGGCGGGGTGGGGGGGGAGGCATAGGAAGCTCCAGCGACCAGCAGGGGATCCTTCGGCCAAAGAAGGCAGACTGCCTTCAGAAGTCCCAGGGCTCCCATCTGAACCTTACCCTGCCTAATTCTTCCTGCTCCCTAGCCTCCAGAATCCCTATGCTTTACCATTCTCTCCCCCATCAGAATCCGTTCCCAGAAAACAGTAGAAATGCCTTCCTTCTTGAAGCCTGATGGACCACAGAGACACCTTTCCAACCCCCAACCCGATTCTGGTGAGTACACAAAGCAGGCATTAGGCAGAGAGGGAAGCAGCTGACATGGTGGGATTTGAGGCAGTGAGTTGCAGAGGAGAAAGATCGTTCCGGCATCACAAAACCAGCTACTACAATGGCATTAGGGGCCTGCCTAATCCTGAGGCCTGCCATTCCTGGTGGCCCAAAAAATGACAGCTCCGTACACCCCCACCCCAGCCCCCACTGAGGCTACAATAGTATTTCCAAGGCAGAGTAGCCAGAAACAAGAGAGAAATCAAGACACTTCCCTCATCTGTTCTGTCAGCTCTGCACATTAAGGCACATCAGATAAGTCTTTTGTCTTGTATGTGGTCGAGGTGTCAGACGGGCCGGCTGCTGTCTGCTTCCCTCCGTGGTTCTCACTGTTCAGCTGGGCCTCAGGGAAGCCTGGCGTGGGCCGAGGCCACTCACTCATGGAGCCCGGGCTGGGGTGGAATCCTCAGCCCCCTTGCAGCTCCGGGGGATGCAAAATGCCTGGTCCTCTCCTGCTCTACAATCTCCCATGGCTCCCTAGGACCCAAAACATCACCTCCACTCTCCTCAGCCTGGAGTCTGCGGCCTTCCAGGTAATCCTCTTACTGCATCTCATCAGACCTCCCTCTCACACTGGCCAGGGTGGAATCCGCTCTGTACTTTCCCCCTCCACATCATCGTTCACAGGGATTTCTCCTCCTCCCTTCCCTCTGCCGTTGTCAAAATCCTGCTCATCCTTCATGACCCAGCTTCGATGTCCTCCTCCTGGAAGTCCTTAGCTGCCAACCTCATTTTTCTGTTCTCTTTGTAGCTGAGATGTCAGCTTCCGCTTCTGGCTGCCCTCTCAGAGTCTGGCACCGTATGGGATGTGGCATGGGTATCAGTAAATGCTGTCATTGCATGTTTGAGCCTGTTTAGATTTAGCTCACATATATTAAGCACCTACTACATGCAGGTCTCAACTTGCACATACGTGGCCTCCTTAAATCTGCATGATGATGTCCGTACCATTGTCTCTGTTTTCCATGTCAGGAAACAGGTTCAGGGAGGCTAAGGAACACCCTGTAGTCACACAGCCAACAAGGATCAGAGTTGGGATCACTCTGAGACCTTCTTGACCTCAGAATCTGGGTGTTTCTACACCATGCCTTGTCCTTCGTGCCAGAACACGCTGGGACTCTTCTGTCAAATGGGATCTTAGAGGAAGCAAAAGGCAATGAGCTACTGTTTGCTCACTGACTGATTTCAACTTACTCTTTCTTTATTATTTTTTTCTTATAACAAAAGAAATTTGTGTTCAGGTCTGACTCTTAAATCCAGTGCTCTTTCCAAGATACTCCATTGCCTCTGCTCCAGGTAGAGTCCTTGAGCCAGAGAAGGACATTCAGGTCACCTGGTCCATCCCCCTGCTTCCAGTCAGGACTCTTGCTGATTTCAAGTGACAGAAACCCGACTGTGATGGGTAATCTACTTGGCTCGGTGATAGTACTCCAATATTTGGTCAAACACTGGTCTAGATGTGGCCAGGGAGGTAGTTTTTACATGAGATTAACATTTAAATCAGCAGCCTTTCAGTAAAGCAGATTGCTCTCCATACTGTGGGTGGGCCTCATTCAATCAGTTGAAGGCATTAAAAGAAAAAAGACTGACTTCCCCTGAGGAACAGAGAATTTTGCCAGCAGACTGCCTTTGGACTTGAGCTGCAACATCACTTCTTCCCTGGGTCTCCAGCCTGCTGACTCACCCAGCAGATTTGGGACTTGTCAGCCTTCACAATAGAGCAGCCAATTCCTTATTCTCTCTCTCTCTCTCTCTCTCTCTCTCTCTCTCTCTCTCTCTCTCTCTCTCTCTCGCTCTCTCTCTCTCTCTCTCCCCTGCTTTCCTGTGTTGGCTTCATTCTTGAGTAGGCTCTCCTCAGAAGGTGCAAAAAAAGCTGCCAGCAGTTCTATCTTATTGCCTAAGCTTAGCAAACCATAGAAAGGGAGGGCTTCTTCTTCTTTTTTTTTTAAGTAATTCTGGCAAAAGTTTGGGGTTGACACTCACGGGCCTGTCTCAGGTCATGTGACTATTCCTGAGTCAATGCTGAGACTCTGAATGGCCAGGAGACCAGGTGACCCTCCTTTCTTTGGTCTGACAGTGATTCCTACATATTTGCTTGCTTCCTGCCTTGAGGCAGATCCAGGGAACTGAATCAGCCTGAAATCAGAACTGTAGATCTGAAGAAAAAGCAAATAGTGTGATGGAGCCCAGGGATTTATTTGAATAGGGTTGGGGGTAGAGCCAAGCTTTAAACATTCCCTTGGGGAACAGTTTGGCTGAAACTGAAATCTCCAGGGAACTGGCTCATGACTCCTGCCCACCCCTCATGGAGCTCAGGAGTCCTTTAGTTCCTGTCTCTGCCCCTTTTATAGCATTCCCAAGTGGTTGTATGACCTTCCCTGGGAGCCAGTGACAGGGAGCTCGTTACCTATGAAGGCAGCCCTGCCATTTTTGGCTAGCTCTAACCTGGAGACAATTCTCTCTTATGTCAAGCTGAAGTCAGCCTTGGTATCTCCACTCATCAGTCCCAGTTCTGCCCTCTATGAGCTCTCTCCACTGCTCCCTCCTCCCTTCCTGCTCCAGACCAGCAGTATGCTAATCCCTCACCCACACCACAGCTCTCCAGGCCTCTAAGTCAGCAATTCTACCAGCTGTTCTCCAGATGCAGAGCTAAGCACGTTACTCATGTTATCTCTTCATGCCCATTTTACGGAGGAGGAAACTGAGCCTCAGAGATGTGCTGGGGCTAGCTTAGGGTCACCTGACTGACACGGGTCTGAGTAAGAGGCCTGCTCTTTGCCATCAGGCTATGCTGCCTTCAACTGTTACCCAAATGACATGGTTTTGAGAACCCTCTGCTATCCTTGAAGCTTTCTTCTGGTCATGGTCCATAGATCAAAGCTTCTTGAAGTGGGGTACCCAGGACTGAATTGTGTTGGTCAGGAGTCTTGTAGCTCCATGTTATGGAAATAATTCTCAAGCTGGCTTAATTATTGGCTTATATAATAGAAAATTCCAGGGTAAAATGGCTTCAGGCATAGCTGGATCCAGAAGCTCAAACCACATTATCAGAACTCAGACTTACCCTTCTTCTGCAGCTCTCCACAATGCTATCCTCTCTCTACCTTGGCCGCATTTTCAGGCAAGCCTTTCCCTTTAGTAATCGCTAGAAAGCAAAGTTTTACATTTTACCCATTTAGCAATCCCAGCATAAAGAGTTTCCCCTTTTCATAGTTCTAGGCAAAGTCCCAGGACTGATTCTCATTGACTTGGCTTGGGTCATGTGCTCTCCCTCAAACCAATGGCTGGACGCAGGAGCCAGCACTCTGAATGGCCAGGACTGGGTTACGTGCTCAACTTGGGAGCCGGGGAATGGTGTCATTTCTACCCAAACCACATGGACTGAAAGTATGCGTGTGTTTGGGGAGGGGGATAAGGAGAGTTCCCCAAAGAATAAAGGTGCTCTTTTCAGGAGAAGTAAGAAGGTAGGGCAGCAGACACAGAGGTCTACTCAGGAACCAAACCTTCCCTGTTGCTGGGACTGGGGGTGTGTGTGAGCCTTGCAGGGAAGAAAATGGCTCTCACCTCCATCCTCTTGGCGCCCTACCTTCAGTAATGCAACCGAGAATCTCAGGGTCAATTTTATCAACCATGTCACCCAGTCAATGCATCTCCAAGTGCCAGCTCTCTGCCCCCCACGCCACAGCTCAGGCCAACCTCTTCCTGCTATACTTTGGGCCCAAGTCCAATACTTTTATGTGTACCCCTCTGACAATCTGTCTTGTTACACTCAAATGAAAGCTCCACACAGGCTGGGGTCTTTGCCTGTCTTATCCTCTCTTATGTCCTCAATACTTAGAACAGTGCCCAGCCCACATAGATGCTCAATGAATGTTTTTTGGATGAATGAGACCAGCCCATGGCTCTAGCCAGGGGGGACAATATGGCCACTTCAGGCATCTGTAAGCTTGGGCCCTCCCTGTCAGGTTGCACAGCACATTTAAATACCAGTAATTACCATGTGTTGAGCACGGGCAAACATGTCAGCCATCTCCCTTAATCCTCCATCCCCTCGAAGGCCTATGAGGCAGGTGTTCTTCTTTGGCAGATGAAGAAGAAAGGGGGTCAGAGGGTCATCAACTTACCCAGTGTCACATAGCCAGTGCGTGCAGAGCTGAGATTTGAACCCTCGCAGAGGGACAGGGCTGAAGCCCTATCCTAAATGCTGCCGGTGATAATCACAGCAAACACATATTGAGCATCCACTGTGTCAAGACTGTGTCAAGCATGATACACACTAAGGGTTTTAACTGTATCATCTCATTTCATTTATTCTTTTTTTTATTGTTTTTTTTTCTTTCCTTTTTTTTTTATTTATTTTTAATTTATTGGGGTGACAATTGTTAGTAAAATTACATAGATTTCAGGTGTGCAATTCTGTATCACATCATCCATAAATCACACTGTGTGTTCACCACCCAGAGTCAGCTCCCCTTCCATCACCATACATTTGATCCCCCTCACCCTCATCCCCCACCCCCCAACCCCCTTACCCTCTGGTAACCACCAAATTACGTTCCCCAGATTAATTTTCAAACCCGTGGCCATCCTGTGGTCACCAACTGCCCTCCAATCCCCTCAACCTCCCCCCCACCCCCCACCCCTCCCGCCCATCTAGCAACCCTCAGTTTTTCCTCATTTATTCTTTACAGCGACTCTACAGGGTGGGTGCTAGTCTATCCCATTTAATGGATGTGGAAACTGAAGCTTAGAGAAGTTAAGGGACACGCCCAAGGTCATATGCTAGTAAGTGGCGGAGCTGGGATTTGAATCCAGGATTGTTTGATTCCAGGTTCTTCACGGCCACCCAGTGCTGCCTCCCCAGCAGCGTCTCTCCACCCCCTTCCCCGTCCCCAGCTGACCCTGATTTGATGACTGCATCAGGCACTGTTCTAGGCACGGGAGGTACAGCCAAGTCCCTATGGCTTGTAGAACGGACAAGATCCCTGCCCTCACAGACAACACTCTAGTGGGGGAGTCAGAGAGAGATAATAAACCACAAAGAACAAACAAAAATGGAATGTGTCAGATGGCAAAGAGCATCAGAAAGGAAACCATATACAGGGTGAGAGGACTACAAGTGACACGGGCGTCAGGAAAGGCCTCTCTGATGAGGGGCATTTAAGCAGAGACCTGAATGAAATGAGCGAGGGAGCTGTGCCGTTATCTAGAGGGAGAGCTTTCCAGGCAGAGGAACAGCTTTCCATGCAAAGGCCCTGAGGTGGGAGCAGGCACGGTGTGTTCCAGGAACAGTGAAGAGCAGTGTGACTGCAGCGGGTGAGCGAGAGGGAGGAGCCAGAGACCGTGTAGGGCCTGAAGCCCGCTGTGAGGGTTTTGGAGCCACTGGAGGATTTTGAGCAGAGCAGTGACCTGATCTGACTCATGATCAGGAGATGCAGCGCCACGGGGGGGTGGGGGGGGTGGCAGCTCCTCACAAGGAAGTCCATGGCTTGTTTTCAAAGGAGGGGAGGACGGGTGCTGAGGGGGCCCAGACCACAACTGTCCACTGTGGAGGGGTGGCAGCTGCCTATCTCTACAGAGGAGGGCTGGTGTGTAGGACATGGGACTGTTCTGGGCTCTCCAGTGACCCTCCTCCTCCCTCTTCCTCTCTTTATTCTGCCCGTCCTTGGAAACAGTTCTGCTGGATGACATAAAAATGTCCTGTCTCGGGTACTCGAGGGCCGGACTTCTCTTTCTAGCTTTCCTAGCTGCCCCTCCAGCCACTCAGGCTTCTGACCATGCTCTGCCCACACCACCCTCTGGGCCCCTCCTTGTGTCACCTCCCCTTCCTGGAATGTCCTCCTTATCATCTGCACCTTACCAGGTTGCCATCCTGCCAGCTGCATAGGGGACCTCACTACGTTGGGACTGGCTGCTGTGAGTCTGTCTCCCAACTTCCTAGAGGTCAGGGGAACATGTTTTTCTGCATCCTCACCACCTAGGCTGGGCAGGACATATTAGCTGAATAATGAATGATGGATGAATAAATTATAATTGAATGATGCAAGTAGGGGTGAAGGATGGAGGGAAGGAAAAAGGAAAGAGGGAAGGAAGGAAGGAGGGAGGGTGGTTCAGACAACCCAGTTCAAATATGACCTGCCTGGGAGCCTCCCCTGGTGTCCACGTTTCAAAGCCACATGTCATTTATTTCTTAGCATCCTTTCTGGATGTGTTACCTTATCTCTCCTTCCTGACATTCCAGGATATACGTCTCAATCATCTCCATCTTTTCCTTTTGCCTCTCCATGCCCTTCCCATGCCCTCCCTGGCATGGTGTGTATGCAAAGGGCTTAATAACTACTGAATTAAAATGACTCAAGGCCTTATAAACGTACCAGTGTCCTCTCCTACCAGGAAGATCAGTATTTTCCTACCGAATGAGGGTAAGGCTTAAAACCAGTTTTCTCTAGCAGGAGAAACCTTAGACGTGAATGGGAGGTGAAGAGGGTAAAGGACAGGCGTCTGAGTTCTCCAAGGAAAGAAGGGGATATATGTTGGGTGCCTGCTGTGTGCAGGTGCTTCAGAGAGACTCTAAGTTTATTTCCCCAACAGCCCTGTGAGATGGGTATTAGTCTTCTAATTGCACAGGTACAGAAACTGAGGCTCAGAGAGGTGCAGTGACAAGACCAAGGTCACACAACTGTTAAGAAACATGGCTGGAATTGGACCCCAGGCAGTGGTGGGCTGGTGGTAAACTGGCTCTCAAACTATCAAAATAAAGAAAAAAAGCTCTGATCTGTAGTGTTTGCCAATTTCTATGGTATAAATACTCCCACCAACGCCAATTTCAAGCTACTAACAACAGGTTTGCAAAATTCCCAAATATTTCCCAATTGCCTCCTGCAAACTAGCAGCAGCCAGCGTAAGCCAGCTCCTGCACACCACTGAAGGGCTGTCTGACCCCCAGTCAGGCCTCCTTCCACCTCCTGGACGAAGTAGAGGTGGGAGGACATGCTGGTGCAGCTGAGATGGGGTGAGGGAGGCCCTGGAGGTGGGGGTAAGGAAACCCACCAGCCTCAGATTTTCCATGCCTCTCTTGGTCTTGCTGGCTCCCCTTCGCCCACTCTGCTTGCAACTCCTGATGATTTCCCACACGGGGTCTCCCTCCCAGAAGCCTCTCTGCTTGGTCACTCTGATTCTTTCTCCCTCTGATACGTCGTCCCTCCCATTTCTCTCTGCAGGTTTCTCTCCCTCTCCTTTTCTTGAACTCTCCCTCCCTCTCAGGAAACATTTCAAAGTCTTTAAAAAACAACACAGTGACTGACTTTACAGGTTTTTTTCCCCTCTTCTTGAGAACAGGACGTGAGAAGGCCAGGTTGAATTTCCTGTGTGAAATGATGTGTGGGGTTTCTGAGCAAAACAAGGGTCAGGCTGTGGTCCTGGAGGAGCCCATGCCAAGGTCACCTGGAAGCAAGCCTCAGACAGTGCAGCCCACGGGGTACCCAGGCCACTCCCGCCCTCTCTGGGGGGCAGGTTTTCCGGACATGTGCTGGGAGAGAGCTAGGACAGGCACAGAACATTCCACCGCACACCGCAGTTCCGCCCCATTTATTCAGTCCCTCACCACAGGGCAAGAGGGAGCCCCCCCAGACCAGGCCTTGCTCTACCTTTCCCGCTGTGGGTGTGACCCAGGGCAAGTCACTCTGCCTCTCTGAGCCTCAGTTTCCTCATCTGTAAAATGGGGATGATGAGGTCGACTCTGGGGTCTTGCTGGTGAGACTAGATGTAGGTAACACGCCCAGGAGAATGCCTGGCAAGTAGGTGGTGCTGAGGTAGCATTAGTAATCTGTCCAGTGAGGAGGAAGCGGAAGGGAGGTGTTCTATATAAAGGCTAACTGAAGTCTACACTGTTCTATGGCAAAACCATGGTTAATTAAAATTCTCTTGATGGAAACTTCCAATAATTTGGCTGTACGGCCTTAGGCGAGTTCCTTAACCTATTTGTCTCTCAGTTTCTTAAACTTTAAAGTGAAGTTTATAATCCAACCTACCACATAGGAGTATTGCATGGATTAAAGTGAGCCAATACATGAAAAGTGCTTGAAACAATGCCTAGTACATAGTAAGTACGTAATCAATGTCAGCTGCTGTTATTAATTTACACATCCCGTCATTCAGTGTCACAGAATATTGTGACATTTTTCAGTTATATCTCAGGAGGCCTCTGATTGGGACAATCTCCATACATTCTCGCCCCCCCCAACCAGACATCATCAAAAGGCTCTTAACCCCTCCGTGCTGCCCCCCTGTCATCTGCTACTTGGGGGGAGTAAGAGTCCCCACCTGATAGGGCGTGTCTGAGCACCTCTTTGGCAGTGCTTGGATATGATGGCAGTGATTACTCTTCTTTCTCTTCCTGGTGGCTCAGAGTCCACGTGCTGTGAAACATCCTAACGGGGGTGGTCCAGTTCCCGGGGCTCAGAAAGACCTGGCCAGGCCCCTATTCCCAGGGCTGCACCTGAGGCAGACCTGGCCACTCAGGGCTTCCCCGATTGGTTTGCTACTGGGCATGTGACCCAAACTGGGCCAATGAGAGCCCGACCCTCTGTCCAGATGGAGGAATCCCAGCAAGCATGATGGCTGACAATCTGTTGCATGTCTGTCACTGTTCCAAGCAAGTTTGTGCATGATTTTGTTCACCCTTCTCAGCATTATTCTCCCCCATTTTACGGACAGAAATAGGAGACAAGAAGCCTGATTTGTGCCATTGACTCCCTCTGCGATCTTGGGGAAGTCCTCTCAATTTTTTACTCAACAGTTATTTAAGGGTCAAGTGCTGGGGAATAATAATAACTGCTAAAATTTACTGATGCCTCACTATGTATCCAGTGCTGCTCTAAGCACTTTACATTTGAGAGAAATGCTATTATTCCCATTTTACAGAGAAGATAACTGAGACACCAAGTGTTCACACAGCTGTTAGTGGTAGAGCTATAATTTGAACCCAGCTGTCTGATTCATCATCCATGCCCTTAAACTACTAACTGTACCACCTCTGTTAAGCTGGGGGACAGCATCCCTGACCTCATGCAGCAAGGGTAGTGGCTCTTGGCCCCTTTCTCCTTTTTCCTGGTTGGTTCTGGCTTTAAGGGGGTGGAATGAGCTGTGTCCCTGATCTTGGAATCCCAGCTCTAGCCTCACTTCCCTGTGGTCCCAGTTAGGTTGTGGCTCCTCTCTGAGCTTCCATTTTCCTCTATCAATGAGATGAGTTCTCAGAGAAGATGCTCCACACTCTTTCTACCTCTTGAGGATGGTGGGGCTCGTAGCACCCCTCCACCTGCTACACCTACCCCCCATGCCGTCCATTCCTCCCCTCCCCAAAGCCTGGTCCCTCCTCTGAAGAAGTGCTCTTAGAACCCGTAGGCTCCATATCTTCCAGCCTCCCTGCCCTAATGGGGGGAGGCAGACAGCCGAGGCAGGTGGGATCCAAAGGTCCAGGGTTGGTATAGATCCACCGCCACCAGCCATGCAAGCCTGTCTGGCCTGGGGAGGGGCAGGGCTCTTTCTATTGATTGGTGCTGTCAGCACGGGAAAGCAGTTGTTTTCCACCAAATCTGAAATCGATGGAACTCAGCTTAGCAGATGAGGGTGGAGGATTTGGAGCCAGGAAATAATAGTTCCTCTCATTTCGGAAACACTTTGCTTGGAGGGTCAGCTGGCATGGCAGGACTACAGAGCATGCTGGGAAGCCCCAGAGGCCTGGGCCAGGGGGTACCTTCCTGGCTCCGGGCCAACCCAGATGCTTTGACAACTTTGGGCTTTAACTCATTGCTATCCCTCTCCAGCCCTGGACCCTGAACCTGGTGAGTAGCCTGGTGGTACAGTTCTGACAGCTCTGGGCTGGGGTCATCAATCTGGTTCTCATCCCCACTCTCTCATAGACCTGCTGTGTGGTCTTCAGCGAGTCACTGTTCCTCACTGGGCCTCAATTTCCTCAGGGGTCAAAGGAGGTCAGATGAATGACCCATACTAGCCCTTCTCTTCCTTGTTCCACCCATGAGATGAACCTTCAAAAGCACGTGTCTGATCAGATCCTACCCTCTCTGGCTCCCTGGTCCCCAAGACATAGAGTCCAATCCTCCAGGCAACGTTCAAGGCCCTCTGTGCTCTTTCATTCACACTTCCATCCCTCCCCACCTTGCCTCCAGCTCTCCAGCCATAAAACACTGCTTCCTCTTGTCAAGTAGGGCCCAGAGCTTCCCTATCTCTAGGCCTTTGCTCTTGCCCTTCCATCTGCCAATAATGCCTTCTCTTCCTTTTCCTTCTGTTCAAAATCCCTGCCCCTTCTTCAGGACCTGCACCTGGTCGTGTCAGCCATGGTACCTGCTGTGCCCCCTTCAGAGCTCCCACAACTCGGGCTACAGCCTCTCCCACCCTGAACACCTGGGTCAGAGTTGAGGGCGGTCCCTCCATGGCATGAGGCTGCTGTCTCCTCCCAAACTCTGGGAGACCGTGAGGGCCCTGAGGACAGGACCTAGGCCCTCTTCTTCATCACTCTCCCCAGGGGCTTATTTATATCAAAGAAAAGTAGCTGCTTGATACTAACATGTTGGCTGGCGCTGGGTCGGGGTGCCCTTTGAAGAGAAAGCATGAGTAGTCTGGAACTGGGCTGAGTTAAATAGGAACGAGCTGGGTTGGGAGGATTTATCTTAAACCTGTCAGATTTAAGTTGAGTTATTTGGGCTCAGAGTTAGGGTGGGTTATCTGGGCTCAGCTGGATGAGTCAAACGGAGTTAATTGCACTGGCCTAGTTCGTAGAGTGAGGTTGACTCAGATCAAACTGATTAGGGGCAATGGCCTGGTTAGTTGCATTGTGCTGAGTTACTGGGTTTGGGAGAGCTGGGTTGGCGTGAGCTGGTAAATCGGGTTGGTTTGGGCTAGTAGAGCTGGGCTGTTGGGTTGGCTTTGTTCAGTTGGGTTGATTTGGGCTGATTTGGTTGGAGTTGGCTGCTTAGTTGGATTCAGCTGGGTTCGTTGTGTTAGGCTGCTGAGTTGAGGCTCAGTCCGTTCTGGCTGCTAATAACTAAATGCCATAGACTGGGTGGCTTAAGCAACAAATATTTATTTCTCACTGTTCTGGAGGCTGGAAGTCCAAGATCAGGGAGCCAGCATGATTAGGTTGTCAGTGAGAAGGTCCTCTTCCTGGTTTACAGACGGCCATCTTCTCGTTGTAGCTTCACGAGGTGAAGAGAAAGCCCTGCTCTCTTCAGCCTCCTATAAGGCCACTAATCCCACTGTGAGGGTCCATCTTCATGACCTAATCATCTCCCCAAAGCCCACCTCCAAATACCACCACCTTGGGGATCTAGGCTTCAACAGATGAATTTAAGAGGGGAGGACACAAACATTCAACCCATAGCAAGTTGGGTTGGCTGACTTGGGATGTGTCAGTTGAGTTGGGTTAACCAGTTGAGTAGGCTGGTTAAGTCGGTGGAGCGGGGCTACTAGAGTTGGTCTGTTTGGTTGAATTAGTCTTGGTTAGATGGGTTGAGCTCATTACTTGGGTTGTGTTAGTTGGGTGATTGGTTTGGGTTGGCGTGGGCAGGGTTAGTTGGGTAGAGCTAGTGGGGTGGGATAGGTCATTTGGGTTTCTAGAACTGGGATAACTTAGATAGGTTGGGTTGGTTGGCTTGTCTGGCTTGAGATAGGCTGGTTTGGTGGCTGTGTTATGGGCTGGCCTGGTCTGGCTGGGTTCCGGGCTGGCAGGGGGATAACCACAGGGCTCTGAGTTCTGTCAGTCTCCAGCACTGAGCCGGAGTGGGTGGGAGGTGGTGGGCGCCTTGGCCACAAATAGCTGTGGGGAACACAAACAGTTTGGTGTTCAAAGACCTCAGTGGTGGCGGCTGTAACTTTCCACACGGCCCCAGCAAGCACGTCTCTAGGCCTCATGTTCGGGCCCAGCTGCTGTTTCCTCTGCGCGCAAACCACAACGTGGGGGGTGGGAGAGGTGGGGAGCATGGAGGCTCCAAGCCCCTCCTTGCCAGGCATCCCCTAGCTTAGACGCCAGGTGTTCTCTCTGAGAGAGAGAGAGATTGACCCCATGGGAGGGAGTATCCCTTCCCTGCAGCCCTGCACAGCGGGTGTGCCAGGCCTGGCAGGAGAGGGTGCCATCAGAATGGAGTGTGAGAAGGCGGGAGCAGAGGTGGGTGATGGTTAATCCACAGGCCTGGGAGAGCTCAGGGGTCTCTGGGATCTTGGTTACTGCACAGCTGTGGTGGGAGCTGGGCTCAATAAACGTTCATTCATTCACTCATTCATTCAAAAAACTATTTCGTGAGCACTAAGTGCAAAGACCTGGCAGGCAGGAATCAAAGGAAGGAGTGATGGTGATGAATACAAAGACAGGCTGAGGCTTCCTGAAGGGCTGTGTGACCCTGCCAACCCCTGTTTTCTCTCTCCGTCTGCTCAGCTCTCTCCGTCCTCCTTTGAAGGCATGCACTGTGAGTAGCTCAGAGCCTTTCTGTGCCCAGACAAGATGTGTCCTGTGGGCAGAGGTGTGATGGTGGCCAAACCCAGACAGCAGGGACTGACACTCACTGCCCAGGACTCCCCTCCCCTGCCTACTTCCCCCGCCCCCATCCTCACTCACTTCCCTGCTTCTGGCCTTGTACCACACCTCATATTCCCACCCAAGCCAGCCTAGCTGACCCTCACCTGGTCCCTGGGAAAGCAGGGCACCTAAACATAAAGGGCCTCACAGACTGTCGAATCTAAACCCATACTTTAGAGATGAGGAAATCGGGCCCAGAGTTGGGGAGTGCCTTGCCTGGGACACACAGCACATTGAGGCAGAGTGAGGGATCCAGTCCAAATGGACTGATTACCCTGGCCAGGAGCAGCCACACGAGTCGGTGCGAAGTCCATGTGTTCATGACCCAAACAGCCCTAGGCTTGCTGTTTACCTCTCTATGGCCTTGCATAAGTGTCTTAGTCTCTTAGCCTCAGTTTCCTTTAGGGCGATGGTTCTCAACCCTGGGCAATTTTGCCCCTCAGGCAAACATTTGAAATGTCTAGGGACATTTTCAGTTGTCACAACTGGGGCGTGCAACTGGCATCTAGTGGGTAGAGACCAGAAATGTTTATAAACATCCCACAGTGCACAGGATAGTCCTACAACCAAGAATGAGCTGGTTCCAAATGTCAGGAGTGCTGAAATTGTGCAACTCTGTTCTATGGTGACCAACTATCCTGGGACTGAGGGGTTTCTTGGGACATAGGAGTTTCTGTGCAAAAACTGGGACAATCCAAGGCAACCAGACGGTTGGTCACGCTAGCTTCCTCCCCTGGGAAATGGGACCATCATTCCCTCCCCACAGCAGTCGTGAAGCTTACATGAGGTTCTGTCTGTTGAAGGCCTAGCAAGTACCAGGCCCAGGTGGGCACTCGGAAAACCCAGTGGGTATCACTATCGAGGCGCGTTATTTACCAGGCTCCTTCCGCCTGAGGGTCTTTGCTCTGGCTTTCCCTGGTGGACATTGCTTTTCCCTCCTCTGTGTATGATCCATCCTCCCAAGGCTCCCAGACCGAGCTCCTCCAGGACACTGTCTCTGAATAGAGCAGTCCATCTGTGGAGACCTCTCCCTCCTGGGCTTCCCGCCACACTACTCTCTGTCCCACCCAGCACAGCACTGGCCTGTCAGGTGTTCTGTTAGCTGTAAGGGGTTCTGAGGGTTAAAAGTCCTTCTTCTTCCCAGGTAGTTCAACTCATTGTCCTGGAATTATCTGACTTCCTTCTTCTGCCCCAGCTAGACCGAGAGCTCCCGAGTGCAGGGTCTGTGTCAGGTGGGTGTCTGTGCCTGATGCCTGGCCCAGAGCCTGGCATGGATGAGACAAGAGCAGATTTCACCAGGTGCCAGGTTTCACCCTCTGCAAGTCCGGGACATGCTGTCTTCTCTACCTGTCACGCGCCCTCCTCCCGTCATGCCCAGCACGGGGCTCGGCACACAGCAGAAGCCCAACGGGACCCAGGTGCTAGGAGCAGCCTTGAGAGCTATCAGGATTGAGGTCGGTAACGTGGTGAGAGGTTCACAGTACACCAAATGAAAAAGCTGGTTACAAAACGGTATGTGTGCGTGAGTGCATCTTGGTAAATTACGTCCTATGATGGATGTGTTTTCTTTATATAAACAAGCACTTTGGCTTTTGAGGGCGCAGGTGACAGCTGGACGTTGGCAGGGCCTGACCGCTTCCCTGCTGTGAAACTTTGGGCAAGTTTTTTAACTTTTCTAGGCCTTAGTTTCCGTATCTGTAAACTGGGGGTTACAATAGTCCTCCGACCCAAGGGGGTCGGGAGGATCCAGTGACAATGCTATGAAGAGCCTGGCACACAGTCAGTGCTCAATGGGTGTCAGCTCTGATTATTACAATTCTCAGAAGATGCTCAGGGGCCATGGATTCCTTTCGATTTCCTTTCCCATCCTGCCTCTCATCTTACCCTCCAGTTCGCTAATGCTAGGTCCTTCCCAGCCACACAGAGAGGCTCCCAAGAGAGACCCAGTTCTGAGCACTTGTGGTCCCTGGAACAGGATAGGGGGCTGTGGGCTTGTCCTTGGGCACCTTCAAGAGACTCTCCATAACATCTGTCCTGGTTCTCCCAAGTTGCCCCTCCCATGTGCCCCACCATACCCACTGGAGACAAGATGAACCTCTGCAGAAAAGGGTGGATTTATTTACTCTTTGCCAATGCTGGTTTTTCTGTCCCTGAGGTGAAGACCTGTTGGTTGCCCGTGTTTCTGGCCCACTGCTAGGTTGACACGTCTTCCAGCCACCCCCACCCCAGACCTCCTCCATGTCCCCTCCCTGGCCACCGGAAATCAGACTCAGGAGCCTCCAGGGCCCCTCAGGTCTTCCTTAGCAGGAAGTTGGCACCCATGGGCAGCTGGCTCCGGCCAGGCCACCCTTTGGCCCCAGTTTGGATGGCCGCAGACTACACACTGGTCAGCTTTACAGAACATAGCAGAGCTACTGTCCTGCCAGTTCCAGCCAGGCAACTAGATCTACAAAGAAATGCTTTCTGCTTCTCCGCTCTGCCCATTGTTGGAGAAGAGCACCCTGAACTTGGCTGGGGGCGGGGACCCGTCTTAAACTCCCTGACTTTTGGCTTGATGACTCAGGAAGAAACAGAGCCACACCCCACAGTCTTGGGCGGTGGGGCTGCTCTGTGGTGAACTGTCCTTCCAAAGATGCTTTTTTTCCAGATTTCAGTCATTCCGGTAACAACTTCACGACTTTTCTTACTTGAAATTCATATTGCAGATAATATTCCTTATATATATTTTCCTTAATATATGTTTAAAAATGTACTCATTCTTTTTACTTAAATAAATTTAGCTTCATCTTAAGAAACCTTATCTGTGGAATCATGGGTTTGATTCACTCAAGACTTTTCCCTCCAAATCATATTAAGTAACTATGAAAATAGCAAATGCTGAGTGGTGACCATCTAAAACGCAGTCCTTGCAGAGCAATTAGGAGAGTGCTCCTTGTGGAGGATCCCAGAGCCCATCTCTTTGCAGGCCCCTGAGGGGACACAGCCTGGACCCTCTGAGCCACCCCCAGCTACAGGAACACTGAAAGCAACTTAATGTCAGGAGAGTTGTTTGGGAGCCAGACTCTGTTCTGCGTAGCTGCTATGGTATGAGTATCGAGGGGAGTTAGGAAGTCCAGCTTGGCCTAGCTCAGGAGGCAGGACTAATAGTCATAACCCTATACATTAGCACAGCACTTCACAGTTTGCGGAGCCTACTCTCAAATCCTAGGCGCACTGTAACCAGCCTAAGGCCACATGATCTAAAAAGACGGAGCTGAGATTGTTGGTCAAAGTCACAGAATGTCATCACTGGAAAGGGCCGAAGGTTGTCTGGTCTGTGCCTCCCGGAGCCTGCTCTCTGAGATGATTTTGGTGGCCGCTGACTCACGGAGGGAGAGTGCAGTGCCCTTTTCCATTCTTGCCCATGCTTTGATTACCATCAGGGCAGAGGTCTCAGTTAGGTACCGGAGGGTCTTCACCACCTCTCATACCTGTTGGCCTCGCACCTAGACAGAGAGCCTCAGGCTTAGAGGCTTCAGCAGCTGACAACATCCAGCTGGAGTATCTACCAGAACATTTGTGGTAGGCAGCATTCTAAGATGGCTCCAAGACTCCCGCCCCCCTGGTCTATACGCCCTGGGTGATCTTGTCCCCTCAGAGTGGGCAGGACCTGTGAATGTGACTTGGAGTTAATCAAAGGGAGTTTTCTGTGGGCCTGATCTCATCAAAGGAACCTTTAAAAGAAGGTGAAGTGTCAAGAGGTACACTCCTGCTAGCCTGAAGGACAGCAAACAGTCACATGCCAAAGAATTCTGGACAGCCTCTGGGAGCTGAGGGCGGTGCCTGGCTGACAGCTAGGAGGAAAACAGAGACACCATCACACAGCTACAAAGAACTGAACTCTGCCACCATCAGTGAGTTTGGAAATGGAGACTGAACCCCAGGGAGATTTCAGCTCTGCCAACACTTTGGTTTCAGCCTGGTGAGACTCTGAGCAGAGGATCCAGCTAACCCATGCGTGCCTGGACTACTGACCTAAGGGAACTGTGAGATAATCCGTGTGGATTGTTTTTTTTTTAACTTTTATTTATTTAAGTGTTTTTCCAGGACCCATCAGCTCCAAGTCAAGTAGTTGTTTCAATCTAGTTGTGGAGGGCACAGCTCAGAGTGCCCCATGTGGGGATCGAACCAGCAACCTTGTTGTTAAAAGCATAGCGCTCTAACCAACTGAACTAACTGGCCGTCCTCTGTGTGGATTTAAGCAGATATATATGTTACACAGCAATAGGAAAATAATGCAATGTTTTTGTTTCCTTATGTTTACTTTTATTGTTACTTGACATTGATTTTCTATTTAATGTAGAGATGTTTTTCTTAAATTTTTTAAAAAATTAAATTAATTTCATTCTAAAATAGTGTGGCATATTTTTAAATGGCCCAAATTCTTTGACACTCATATCATCAAGAGGTGGGCTTTATGCCTCCTTTCCTTGAATCTGGGTGGACTTGTGTCTGCATCTACCAATAGAGTATGATGAAAGTGACACAATGCGACTTTTGTTTTAGGTCATAAAAGGCCATGCAGCTTCTGCCTGGGACAATAGTGTTCGAAAAGCCAGATTTCATGAAAGACATGTAACTGCCCTGAGGCCACCATGCTGCAGAGGCCACTGGTACTCCAGTGGCCGGTCCAGCTAAGCCCCTCGCCGAGAGCTGGCGTCCCCTGCCAGCTGTGTGAGTGAGCCAGCTCAGACGTCCAGCCCAGTCAAGCCTTCAGATGAATGCAGCCCCAGCTGGTATCTGACTGCAACTGCATAGGGGAACCCCAAGCGAGACGTGCCCTGCCCAGCCCTTTCTGAATTCCTAAACACAGCATCACGAGCAAAATAACATGGTTGTTTTAAGCTGTTGCATTTTGTAATTTGTTATGCGGCAATAGCAGCTGGAACAATTAGTGACACATTCATGTGGTTCAGAAATCAAAAAGTCCAAGATGGTCTGGGATGAGCTGTGGCTGAGGCCTGCCCAGAGGCGCTGCTGCCGTCTCTCCGTCTTCCTTTCCGCCACAGCCTCATCAGTGACAAACGTTTGCTGAGCACCTACTACAGGCCTTTCCTTATGGGCAATTGAGGCATCCCTCACAGGGGCGTCACAGAGGTGGGTCAGGGAGGCTCGCAGCCTAATTTGAGAGAGGAGACATAGATCCCAGCATGGGGGACACTATAGGTGGTCTCTCAAGGTCTCTTGTGATGACCTGGCTCGTGGGGCAGCCATGCCGAGTACTCATTCGTTCATTCAAAAACACTGGAGGAACTTTGCTGGGCGCTGTGTCCAGTGAATGGGAGACCTGTTCCTGCCTGGGCACTCGCATCTCAGTGTTGTATGGAAGGCCAGTCCTGAGTGAGGCCAGAAGGAGGTGGGAGTAGTCAGCAAAGGCATGCGGTCCCTGGAGCATGGATGGATCTTATTATTATCATTATTCAGTAGCTAATGTCTTAAAATTATATGCTTAATATATACCAGACACCATCCTAAGTATTTGAGAGCATTTAAATCTCCTCAAAACCAATGGATGCTGTTACTGTTATCTCTGTTTTCAGAAAGGGAATTGAGGCTCAGAGAGGTGAAGTAACTTTCAGGAAGATGGCAGAGGAAGGACTGGAACCCAGGCCTCTCTGAGCCCAGAGCCCAAACCCTTATCCATCACCCTGTCTTGTCTCCCCAAAGAACAGCAAGACTGAGCCAGCGGAGAGGACGCTACAGGTGGCCGGAATCTGCAGGAGCAAAGGCTTAGAGGCTGGCATCTGCTTCCTGGAGCATGAGAAGGTGAAGAGGACGTGTGGGAGGTAGAGCAGGGCTTGAATGTACTGTCAAGACATCCGCATGTGGTTGTGATGGTTATGGAAATGCCCAAATCACCAGAGTCCAGTTCTTCTCCCTCCCTCCCTCCCTTCTTCTCTCCCTCTCTCCTGGAGCCTCCCTTTCTTTGCAGGTATGAAATATTTTTTACAATGTAAATGAGTCTATATGTGTGTGTGTATATATATATATATATATATATATATATATATATATATATTTGTATATGTTTATTTTTTAACAAGGTAAATGTCTTTAATAGAAACAGGTACCACCCCCCTTCCCCCACCACCAGCAAAGGTATTTCAATTGGCCAAATGTATAGAGAAGCTGGAGTTGTTTTCTGGTTTCCAGCTCATGGATCGCTCTGGCCCAGAAAGGCCTTCGTGACAGTTGGGTTTATGAGAAACAGCCTCCCTGCCAGACTGAGACACACCGTTCAGGAGGAGGGGGCTCAAGCATGGGGCCAAGAGGTCAGGAAACGGGGGGGGGGAGGGCCTTCCCACCCCAGGAGACAGTCCCAGGCCTTCCCCTCTCTTGGGAAGCATGAATGAGCCTTGTCTATTAGAGCTGGAGGCGTCCTTTCATTTCCTGTACAGGCGAGGCCTAAGGACGGTGAAGGACTGGACCAAGGTCACAAAGGCAGAGCATGTGACTTAGACCCCCAATCCAGTGTCTTCCCTTGGCAGTGGGCTCACTCATGCTTAGAAACTAAGGATCATAAACTCCAGAGTGACCCATGCCCCTCCCTCCCTCCACACCACGCACTGTCTGGGTTACATGTGAGGAGAGAGAAATGTCCTGAGCCCAGGGGTTTGGGAGATAACGGTGAGGTTTAGGCATGGGATTCCAGGCTTTCTCAGTTTGGGACTCACATGACCAGGCAGTGGTCCAGATCAGGCCAGCCTTGAAATGGGGTCCTCCTAATGCCTCTGAGGGAGATGGGAGGAAGGAAGAGAGGGAGAAAGGGAGGCTTATCTGGCCTTGGGAAAGTCAGAAGAGAGCTGACATGGAAGAGTCAGACTGTCAGAGGGAAATCTGGAGCTCTGGGGGGAGCACTGGGCAGGGAGTCAGGGATCTGGGGTCTAGTGCAAGGAGGCCACTGCCTTCCTCTGCGAGCTTAGACGTTCATTTCATTTACTCAGTGAATATTTGCTGAGGATCTGTGTACCTTGCCCTGTGCTAGGAAAGGGGAGAGGGGAAAAATGGAGCCGACCTGGTCAGTTCCAGGAGCTCATTGCTTAGCAAGGGAGAGAACACACGGGAATATAGTTAGCACATAAAGTTTGAGCAGGACCAGGAGGGACAGTGGAGAGCGAGGGCTGTAGGGGTTGGGGTGGGAATGATGGGAGAGGAAATTGATCAGGTGAGATGTGTGGGAAGGGTGCCCCAGGTACAGACACAGCATGGACAAAGGTCTGGAGATGGGAAGGGTGGTGTAGTGCATGGTCCTGCTCAGCTGGAATATAGTCCTAGGTAGGGAACTATCATTTTGAAAGTGTGCTTGGAACCGGTCAGAGGGGGTCGTGAACAAACAGCTGAAGATTTTTCTTTAAGCAGTAGGAGCCATTGAAGGTTTTTGAGTGGAAACATATCAATAGCATAACATAATAATGAAACAAGAAGAGTCATCTTTTGAAAATTTAGTGCCCCTTTACTTCTTCTGGGTTCAGCCTCTTCATCAGTAGATTGAGGGAATTGGATTAGATTAGAGATAGCAAATACCTGACACACATAGCATGACTGCCCTATGTGCTTCTGTAACAGGCATCACTAGTTGATCCCTGCACTTTCCACCATGGAGCTCAATTTCAGCTCCACAGCACGCCAACCGGTCTCTACCATCACATGGACTTAGCCTGAAGGATGGTGCTGATTGGCCAGCTCTCAATAAGGTGATGATGCTAATTGCAATGCAGTCAGGAACACTTTTCACCTTACAGAAGCGCTTTTATCCCATCTCACCTACTGATCAACTCACCACTCAGAGCACCATGACTTGCTGCAGAGAGGAGAGGCTTACACAAGGCCACTCAGCTTTCTGCAAAAGCCTCTCCCAGGCTAATATCCCAGCACCAAGGGCTCAACCCCTCTTCTCAGCTAAATCCTACTGTCCTCCCAGGCCAGACCAAGGAGGGCTGATTTAGGGGGCACCTCCAGGCTTGCCACTGTCCCCCAAGCAGCTGGGGGCTCTCTTCCAGCCCTGGCTACAGCCCTGGTGGTCCTAGACACAGAGTGTGAGGAGCTCCTGGAATTGTTGGCACAGGACAGACGCCCAGTTAGTTAGAAAAACATGTGGCTTACTCTTCCCTCTCGGGCCCCCTCCCGCCCGCCACCACCTTCTAATTCAATTTCCCTTGAAAAACAATGGTTTCAATGAAGGGGGAAACAAGATTTTCCGAAACTTTGTAAAGTTTTGCAAAATAATTACCCCCCAAACTGGCAGACTCCCCCGCCTTCCTCTTCGAATAACGCCTCTAGGACAATTTCACAGACCTCAAATCCCAGCTGGATTTGTCCGTCACCTCCCCCTGAAGTCGCCCACCCCAGATTATACTGGGCATGAGCCGGGCGTGGGGCCCACAGGGGTCATTGCCCTCCTTCCTGGTTGCCCACCTCCCCTTTTAGTGAGGACTGGCCTGGGAGGAGGGGGTCTGTTTGTCCCCAGACCTGACCGAGGCAGGGACCAAACCCCTGGAGGATGCTCCCTGAGCAGGCTCCACCATCATGGTGCCTGGCTGCTCCCACAGAGGGGAGCTGAACACCAGAGAGGGAAAGGAATCTGTCTGAGGTCTCAGCGCAATGCAGAGGTCAGGGCCGAGATGACCCTGGACCCCAGACTCTTCGTGCCAGCTGTCTTACCCGGAAGTTTTGGGTGGGTCTCTGTAGTTGGGCTGGAGGCCTCCTGGGAATGTGGCCTCTTGGTTGGTTACACTGGGTTGTTGCCAGCGCCTTGGGCAAAGTGGGGATCCTTCTTCCTTCTTCACTTTCCCAAGAGAGCTTTCTGAGGGGCTTGGAGTGGCCCCGCTACAGTGTCTGGCTCTGCTGGTCACTGGTGGGCCTGTGGACCACCCCTCAATCAGATAGCCTGGTAGGCTGGCAGGCAGCCAAGCACGTCCTAACCACCAGTCAGAGTCAAACCACCAGGCCAGAAACTTCTCTTTGCCATGCCCTTTCCCCTTTCATGCCTGATACCCTCGGCTGGGCATTCAGTGGTCCCCCGATGATCCTGAGCAGTGGGAAGCCTCCCAAGTCTTCCTCTCACTGCTCCCCTTCAGGGGCCCCACCCACATGCTGCCTAAAGTGTACCCCTCTTAATGTTCCCTCCAAGAAGGTCCCCTCTGGTCCTCCCAAGAGAGGCTTCTCTCAGCTGCTCCCTGCTGGGGACTCCCTGTGTGACCTACCCGCCCTACAACCTTGAAGCTGTACCCCACCAGCTCCCATCCCAAATCCCGTTCTTATTCTGCTCCCAGGCGGTGAAAGCTGATGAACTAATTCATACCAAGTTGTGAGTGACTGACCAGCCTAGCTCTCCCAGAGGGAGGTTCGGTTCTGGGCTGAGATTCTGGGGTGGGAAGAGGAGCTTTTGCTCTGAAAACAGGTGCTACAATGAGAGACTTTGATGTAGTCACCTGCCCCATGCCCTTTGCTGCATAGCAGTTGAATAGATAGGATCCTGAGCAGTGGGGCAGCTGAAGGCACCTCCTGTGTGCTACCTGCACCACCCACAGCCTCCGGCTGAAAGGCCTAGGGGTGTCCAGCTGTGGGGACAGTCTCCAAGATGGTCCCCATGACCCTGGCCTTCTGGTATTCACCTCCTGGTGATGTCCCCACCCACATCGGGCAGGGCTAACTTGTGTAGCCAGTAGACTATTGTGGAAATGGAGTGTGACTTTGAGCCTAGGTCACAGAAAACACTGCTACTTCTGCCTTACTCTCTGGGATCACTGAGAGAAGCCAGCCGCCATGTTGTGAGGACACTCAAGCCACCCGTGGAGAAGCCCTCATGGCGAGGCCTGCCCACAGCCTGCGCCAGCTTGCTAGCCGGGTGTGGCACTGCCTTGGACACAGATTCTCCAGCCCCAGTCAAGCCTTTAGGTCAGTGCAGCCCAAGCTGACATATGACTGCAACCTCAGGAGAGACCCTGAGCCAGAAACATGCAGTGAAGTACTCCTCAATGTCTGACTCATAGAAATTGCAACATAATAAATGTCTATTGTTTTAAGCCTCTAAGTCTTGGGGTGCTCTTTTACATAGCAAAGAATAATCTACCAACTATCCCCTCTGCCGCCAGATCTCTCCTGCAGCCTTTCACTGCAGCCATTTGCGCAGCTTCATTAAGGAGAATTACCTAACAGTTGGAAATAGGCAAAGAGAGGGCAACTTGTCTTTCTTTCTTTCTTTCTTTCTTTTTTTTTTTGGCAACTTGTTTTTCAATGTCATGTTGGACGGTTTAACAGGCTCACCAAGGGTATTTAGTTATTTGGGGGAATGTGCCTTGGACTTAGCCTGTGCTATTAAAAGGCCTGACTTTATAAGTTACGTGTTAAGTTATAGATTTCTATCTGGTAGAAAACCCCAAAAGGTTATGGATTTTTGAACCTTTAGGACATTAACCAGTTTTGTATTTATTTAACTGAATCCTTTTA
The DNA here is from genome assembly GCF_004115265.2 of Rhinolophus ferrumequinum. Classification (NCBI taxonomy): domain Eukaryota; kingdom Metazoa; phylum Chordata; class Mammalia; order Chiroptera; family Rhinolophidae; genus Rhinolophus; species Rhinolophus ferrumequinum. The sequence goes on from NC_046292.1 coordinate 17,099,781, forward strand.
CTCCAACATTCTGTAACTCTGTTCTTATAGTTCTCCTTTGAATCAACATTACTGTCTTGCTAGTTGTCTCATTCATGAGTTAAACAAATTTTTGACATATGTTCAATCTACATTTGAGTGAGAGTCTTACATTTTTAAATATATATATATACTTGGACAGCTTACATATCTCTAGGAATGGGGAACTCACCACCTATCAAGTAACCCAGGAATCTTAGGACAGCTCCTAGAACAGGCTTTGGAGCTCTTCCTTTGCCTTATGACTATATCCTCTAGCCCTGGTTCTCCCTTTGAGGAGAACCACAGGAAATGAGCTGAACCCCTAATCCCCATGACAGTCCTTTAAATTTGGTTATTTCCCATTGCTCTGCACTATAGAGTACATATTTTGTAATCAAAAAAAGAAGTTATTAAATAAAAAAAAAGATTGCGACCTAAATTTTGTTCCTGTGAGTTGCTGGCGAATGGCCACGGGTGAACATTTATTGATGCTGGTCTATGCCCGGGCCTCTGCTGGTAAAGGACTTGGCGATCGGCAGGGATCCACGCTGACCCTCTACCTAATCTCTTCTTCCCGGCTTTGGAGGGCTCTCACTAGGAAAAAACCTTCACTCCCATCCCCTGGTTTCCTTTCATGGCCTCGTGGCTTTGGAGATGAAGGCCAACCCCCCACCACAACCCTCTGTATGGCCCGGCCCTGCCTCTACTTCCCTCTTGTCTCACACCAAGCACCCGTTTCCAGGCACATTTTCACTCCCTTCGGCTCACTGTGTGCTCCCTTGAACGAGCTGGCCTCGGCTGATACTATCCTCTCTCCCTGTGGTACAGCCCTCGTGTCCTCCTTTCCTTGACCATTCCCTGCCCCCATAGAGGCTGTCAGAGCCCCTGTACCCACCCCAACTCCAGCACTCATTAGGTGGCAATTTGATATTTGCTTGTGGAATGATTTGATAGTGCTGGCCTCCCTTGCTAGACTGCAGGTCACAGAAGGATGGGGGCCACCTCTGTCTTGTCCTGTATTTTGTCCCCCAATTCTTGCTGGGCCTAGTGAGCAGTAGACACTCAGAGCCCACGGGGCCCAGGGCCTGGCACTGAGGAGCTATCAGGGAGAATTTGCTGAGCAACTAAGTGAAGGTCTCATGTCGAGTGGTGACAGGATGGAAAGCTGACACCTAAGTCGCTGGGCTCGAGAACTGTGCTCCTGCTGCAGCCCTGAGTGTACAGTGGGGGCGAAATTGTTTCTTCTTAAACTGGATGGAAATGCCTTGGCCTCTTGCACGCCCACGAGCCGTGACTCAGGTTATATGAAGTACAATCAAATGCTCCCCCTTTTTTTCTCTAAAGAGAGCAACTTATGAGCCACAAGAGACCTCTTGACGCCTACTCACACCTCAGCTCAGCCAGAGGGTTTTCTTTTTATTTAAAAAAAAAAATGTATATCACAATAGAGGTAAATGCTCATTGAGAAAAAAAGTAAAACGCTACTGCAGTGTGGTGAGTACCAAGTGGGAGTCCTGCTCCAAGAAGTAACCACTGCCAACAGCTAAGTGTACTTCTACAAATGTAAAATAATCACAATCACAACTAACACTTATAGGGGGCTTACTCTGCACCAGGCTACTTTATATAGTGCCACAATAACCCCGTAAGGTGGGTACTTGATTTCCATCCCCATTTCATTGATGAGGAAATGGAAACATGCAGAGAGGTGGAGTAAGTTGCCTGAAGTCACACAGCCAGTAAGAGGCAGAGGTGGGATTTGATTATAGGCAGTAGGCTGGAGAGTCTGGGTACTTGATCCAGAGACCTCTTGGTTTTATACAACGGTCTACACTGAGGTCTTCAGGGATAGCTATTCAAGTGTGGAGTCTGAACTTGAACCTTGAGACTGTTTCTTCCTAGCTCTGTGACCTTGGGCAACTTACTACACCTCTCTGGGCCTCCACTTCTTTGTCTATGAAATGGGGACCCCAGTAGTTCTACTTTTTGGATGGTTGTGAGTTAGTGGATACAACTCACAGAGCAGAGCTTGGCACACAATAGGTGCTCAGGCTATGTCACGATCATCATTGTCACTCACACCAAGCCTGAGACATTCTCCGGGCATGAGGACACGTACTACTCACTGGCCTGCAACAAGCCTCGGTCCAGTGCAGGCAGGAACGCCCCACCTCCTCCTCTTTACTGACAGCCCAGGGCCTGAGCCCAGGCTTTGTGAAAACCGGCAGATGTTATTTCGAAACACAGTAACAGCTGCCACCTGTGCAGCACCCACCATGATCCAGGAGCCCTGCTAGTGCCTTTCTGACCATTTCAGTTGACTTGGGCTGTAGCAGTTCAGAGCTTGGGAGTCTGACTATCCTGAGCTCAAACCTGGGCTCTGGCACTTGCTGTTGCCGCACTTTGGACAAGTGGCTTTATCACTCAGCCTCGGGGGCAAGTGTAGAGCAGGCAGGCAGGAAGTGAAACAGGCCTCGCTTTCTCTTCTGTGAACAGGGATGGTGTGTGCACGGGTGCACACTAGCCTCATGGAATTGAGAGGATGAACTGAGAAGATGCACAATGCGTGGCCCTAAGCCCACCTTGTGATCTAGGTGATGTCAGCTGTGAGCATGACCTCATTTTTCTCCCCTCCATAGTTTCATGAGTTAGGACTTACCAGGCACCATTTACAGGTGAGGAAACTGAGGCAGACTGAAGGCAGTGACTTGTCCAAAGTCATATTTCTGGCATTTAATTAGCTCAGACAGGAACCCAGGTGGCTGGCTCTGACGTGGCTACTCCAGCCCTACTGTAGCCAGCAGCCTCCTTCACACCGCGGGACAAACCTCAGCGCCTGCCTTCAGCCCAATTCTCCCCTCACACCAGGTACCTCCCACCACAGCTATAACACTTCAGGCCCACAGGGACAGTGGAGAGGGGATGGGGGACCAGAGACTGCAGCTGCCAAGAAGGAGAATTCTATAATAGAACTGGCCAAAGAGATTCTAGATTCCCCAGATCTTGGAATTGGAGAAGCAGAATCCTTGAGGTGGCTGGGTTCTCATCTCTGTCCAGCCCTCTTTGAATAAGCCTGACCCAGCTTGCCCCTGTCAGCCAAGCGGTTCTCCAGGCTCTGTTTGTACACCTACCGGTAGGGAGCTAACTGCCTCCAAGGCCCCCGGTGTACTAGGAGACAGCACTGGCTCATGGGAACACATAAGAACATGGCTGCAGGGCTCAGGCAGGCTGGTGGAAAAGCATCAGTTCCAGGAAGCCCACTGCATCCTTCCCTTGTGCTCAGGGACACACGACCAGCTGAGGCCCACGTCCCAGAACTGTCATCTCCACTTCACCACACCAGCTTAACCAGTCCTTCCTTTGCATGTGCCAGAACTTTACACAATCATGTTACTTGATCCTGCCAACAATCTTGTGCAGGGAAGACTGTGATCAGCCACTGACGGACAAACTGAGGCACAGAGCGGTGACGTGGCATGCCCAAGCACACACAGCAGTAAGTGGCACAGCTGGATACCAATCCCTACAGTCTGGTGAAATGTCAGAGCCAGAGGGCTCCACACACACGATCTGGCCAAGAACCGTCAATCCTGGCTGCTCAGCTGAATCACCCGGGGATGGGTTTATATGGTGTCTACTCCAGAACCGTAAGGAAGTGTATGTATTAAGTATAAAAGATCACCAGTGCAGCCAGCACTGAGAGTCACTAATGGACCCAAGCCCTCATTTTACAGGTGGGGTGACAAAAGAGGCCAAGCCACTTGTCCAAGCCACTTGTCCAAGGTCACATAGCGAGTCAGTGGCACTAGAACTGGGTCTTGGGGTCCCTCAATCCAGTAGGACTCCTGACCCTTTTCAAGACTGATGCAAAACGAATTAATTGCATTTGGTTGGTCAACGTGCTGCCCACTTCTACCCCTGGCCACTAGTCACCCTGGACCACAGCTGCCCAGCCCCCAGCATAATTTCTTCTCCTGATTGGCTGGCTCCTCTGTTACTCAGAGGCAGAGGGAAAATCCACCAGGGGAAACGGTGGCAGGTGTGGGGTTGCTTCGCCTGTGTCTGTGGGTTTGTCTTCCTCTTACCTCTCGTGACATGGCTACAGAGTAAAGAGACCAGTGTTCCTTGTGGAATAAGGAGGGGCCACACTTCTGCAAAGATGCTGGGGTGAGGGGGCTGAGCATGAGGCTGCCACACCCTGGGGCCCCCCGGCCTAGGCTGCTGCAAGTGAGGCTGGTGGCGCAATGGGACGTACAGCTTGGTGCCCAGCATCCAGGCTCTAATCTCACCTTTCCCATTTGCTAGTTGGGTGAATGCAGCCTTAAACTCCCCCTTCAGTGGACACCCATTAACAAGATGGGGCTGGTGGTCTTATGGCCGCGGCAGAGTTAGATGAGATGAGACAGCACCTGTTTTTATCATGAGGCACCTCTCTCGGGGCCAGGCATGTGCTTGCACCTTACTGTACAACCCTGGCCAAATCCCTTTCTATCCTAAAGCCTCAATTTTCTCCTCTGTAAAACGGGGGGAGGGTGATTTCTGGAATCCCTTCCTGCTCAGTGGTTCAGGGTTGTTTTGTCTGTTTTCAGAGGGTGGGGTGGTCATGAGTTTGGAACAGACGAGGTTGAGAGCAACACTTAGAATCTGACCTTGATCGTTTTGACACAGTCAAGGCAGGCAGGGCTGACTGCCCTCCATGCAGGAAATGGCTAGAGGAGCTACTTTGCCTTGGAAAATGGGTAGCAGGTCCCGGCTGGCTGCTTCTCCCCGAGCTGTGGGGTATTTCCCTGACCTGGAGCCTGGTACTGCAGGTCTACCATTTGTCTGGATCTTCTAAAGCTCCCATTTGTTGACCATCTACTATGTGTCAGGCCCCGTGATGTGATGTGACTTGCTCAAAGTCTCAGTGGTGGGATTGAGCCTGACACTCAGGTCGGTGTGGCCTCAAGTCTCTGCACTCGGCCTCACACTGCCCTACTTTGCTAAAATTGTGCTAAACTGCTGACTTTTAGAAATGTTTCTCTATGTTCTTGGGAGTTTATGACAGTTAGGAGAATGGACTCAGGAGCCCAAACTACCAAGATACAAATCCTGCCTCTGACTTCTGCTGTGTGACCTGGAGCAAATTACTTAACCTCTCTGTGCCTCAGTTTTTGCACCTGTAAAATGGATTAATGACTTCCTTTTAAGGAGAACGGTGTGGAAAGGTGGGGGTGTGAGGGTGGAGAAATTCAATTTATAGTGGAGAAACATGACAAACACTACCTTAGCTAGTGGTGAAGGTTAACGTCTGCAACAGAAAGTCACGTGGATAGTATATGCCCTTTATATGTTCTGATGTCCTTTACATGATCTTTTCCACTCTGATCTTCCTCTTCAAATCCCACAACTCCAGTCTAATCATGAGGAAAACATCAGAGAAACTCCAATAGAGGGACATTTGTATACCATACCAGCACTTCTCAAAACTGTCAAGTTCATTAAAAAAAAAAAAGTAGGGAAAGTATGAGAATCTGTCAGAGTCAAGAGGAGCCACAGGAGACACGACAACTAAATATAATGTTATGTCCTAAGTGGGATCTTGGAACAGAAAAAGGACATCAGGTGAAAATGAAGGAAATCTGAATGAAGTGTGGATGTTAGTCAGTATCAAGTCATTGGCTGTCACAAACCCAACACACTAATGGCACGTGTCAATAACAGGGGAAATTGGGTATATGGTAACTCTTTGTACTATCTTCTTAATTTTTCTGTAAATCTAAAACTGTTCTAAAAACTAGAGCTTATTTTTTTAATGGAATTCATAATGGTTCCTACCTCCTAGGGTAGCTGAAAGGATAAAACGAGTGAATGCATGGAAATCACTTTGAACAGTACCTGTTACATACTAGGCTCTCAAGAAATGCTTCCACTGTTGTTATCATTACATCAGGGTGGGACTCCCGGCACACACCCTGGAGGGCCAGTAGATCAGCAGAGTATGCAATGGCAGCTGGGGTTTGCTCCTTACTACCAGGGAAACTATTTCTCTTGCGATTCCGAGAAGGCAGGTCTGGCGTTTCCATAGCCGGGTAGACTCCCCTCACCTTGTTCCCGGTCAGTAGGAGTGTGCTCCCCTTGGGCCCGGGACGGGCAGAGGAGCTGGAGGACGCTGTGTGTGGAGTGGATGTAGCCCCAGTCTTGGAGCCAGCGAGTGTGGGGTAAACCCAGCCCCATCCCTGCCAGCTGGTGACCTTGAGGAAACGAAGGCCTCTGAGCCTCCACTTCCTCCCTATAAAATGGGGTATTTGCCTCAACCACCTGTGGACTGGCTTGGTGTAAGTGCTCAACAATAGGAATAGTTCAGGGGGCAGGGTGGGGTTAGGGATCAGACGAGAGTCCTGGAGTGGAGTGATGCCCACAACGGTCCATTGCTCAGCATCCCCACACCCAGCCCTGCAGAACTGTCCTTCTCTTGGCCTCCAGGTAATCTCACCCTCATGTGAGACTGGGCTCTGAGCACAGGTGGACTCCAGAACTGGGGGGGCAGATGGCTCTTCTGGTCCCATAGGAGACAAGTCAGGAGAGGAGGGGCCTAACTGTTGGCTGCTTCTCCCCAGAAGAAGGGGAGGTTGTCCTGGGGGTAATAGACAGGTGTTGCCATCATCTGCACACACCTGGTGCCAGGCAGTGGTGGGTGTGAAGGGGGACTGTACGAGGTGTGGGACCCCCGTCTCCTGCCTCCAGAGACCCCAGAACCCCAGCTTCCCACCTCCGTCCAGCCCATCACAGCCCCTGCACCTCCACCATTAGCAACCCTGGTCTTTGGGCTTTGAAGTCCACTTGTTTGACTACAGTCAGTTCATTGCCTTAGACTCCTCGGCCTTGACCCCAGCCACAGACCAAGCCCTGATTCCTGACACGTAGCCCCAGCCACACACTGAGCCCTAACTCTGGTCTCAGATGGACCCAAAACCACAGCCACAGCATCCTGACCCCAAGCAGCCATGAGATGGAGATGTGGGTCCTAGAAGAGCCCAGGCCACTCACTCCCTGAGGCTGCCCTGCTGGGTCCAGGGCGTCATCCCTGAATGTGAAGACCATCCATGTGGCTCTAGAACAACTGGACACACACCACAAAGCCCTCAGCCAGCCCTCAGGAGATGTAGCTGGATCTGGGCCCTGCACCGTGCCCTGGGTAACCCTGGACAAACCTCACCCTCCTTGGCCTCAGTTTCCCCTCTCCCTCATGGGGGAATGAATGGATGATCTTTGAGGACCTCCCCAGCTGACAGTAGGTGACTCAGGAGACACCAAATGCTCTTGTGGGCATATATCCAGATTTTTCCTGACTCTCACTTCCGTAGTCTGAATCCCCTCCACTCTTCTCTCCCGGCCTCAGTCTCACGGCCCAGTGGTTAGAAACAGCCCTTGGGGCCACATAGGCCTGGCCTCAAGACCCAGTCACCACATCCTAGCTGGGGGAACCTCAGCAGGATTCTTAGCTCTCTAAGCTTCAGCCTGCTTATCTGTGAAATGGGAGTTTCAAGTGTTGGGAAGACTCATGCAGGCGATGTGTGGGAAGATTTGGGCGCAGAGCCTGGCATGAGTAAAGGGTAAGTAACTCAGAGTCAAACAGAGCACCCTTGCTTGGGGTTCCTGGGTTTTACTTAAGATGCTGTAACACCCTTTTCTTCCCTTTCTCAGTGGGGAAACTGAGGCCAAGAGCGGTCAAGCTCCTTGCCAACAGAGGGGAAGCAGCAGAACCCCATGTGTCACCCTCCAACCCTTTTCCTTTGCACTCCATGGAACCCACTGGAATCCATCCTAACCCTGGGCAGGTCGCCACCCCTCTCTGAGCCTCAGTTTCCTCCTCTTTAAGAGGAGGGAGTAGGACCAGTGGGACCTCCCCCTGTGGCTGCCACAGCTTCTCCCGCCCAGCTACTGAAGAGGACAGAAGCGTGCCAGGGTTGGAGGTTATGGCTGGATGGCAGGCCTTGAGAAACCTCTGGAATGTGGGTTTGAAAGTTTGGGGCCCGTTTTTGCTATAAGAGCCCCCCTTCTCCCTTCCTTTCTTTTCATGACTTTTCACCAACTGTTTCTTCCCTTAATCCAAACCATTGTTTTTCCAGGGTGAAATTTAAATCAAAGCCACATGGTTCCCCCAACACGCACACCCTTGCCACATGGTAAGCGTGTTCTGGGGAAACAATAGCGACCGTGTTGAAGGGGATTCTAATCTCTCCGTGGGGACTGCCAGGCGATGGGAAGACTTGGGGGCTTCGAGTTGGCCTGACTGGGGTGGGCTCAGAAGTTTCTAGGTTCCAATGTGGCACAGATCAGGACCAGAGAATGGGCCCCAGTTCCTCCATTGGGAGGGGCAAGTGCTCCTTTCCTGAGTCTGTGGCCTCCATGGGGAAATGGGATGGTATCCAGGGGCATGGGGGAGTCATCCCAGCAAGGTTTGGCCATTTAAGTGACTCGAAGTGACTTGAAGTGTGACAACACTTGGCCTAGTAGGCAAGACATCTGGATTTGGAGTCTGGTTTACGTTTGACTCTCACTCATTTGCTGTGTGACCCTGGGCAAGTTCCTTAACTTCTCTGAGCTTCAGTTTTCCTCATGGGTGAAATGAGGCTCTTGCCAGCCCTCTCTGTTGGAGCTCTGATGATGCAGGCAGATCGCCAATGAGAAGTAGGTAAAGCACCAAGAACCTACTGCACGGTGCAGCTCATAAAAGCAGCTCAGGAAGATACGGAAGTGAAGAGAAGTCTCAAAGAGGGAGGAGGGAGATGCCAGGCACCGTTGGAGAGAGGAGGCAGAACAGGAGGTGGAGCCAGGGAGACAGGGACATCTGGATGCGTGGCTCCTGCCCCTGTGAGGGCCCGCAAGTGGAGGCTCACAGGACTTTGGACAGGGCAGGCTGCTCTACTGTGGGGAGATGGGGTGCTGGAGAGGGAGGAACATCTGGGGCAGAGGAGGCCTGGCCAGTCCCCAGGGGGCCACTCTTCAGGGGCTTCCCCTGGCCTAGCCTCTGTTTTGCATAGTCTGGCTCTCCCAGGTGGGCCCCTGGGGTAGGGAGAGGTCAGTAGAGCAGGGGGCAACCTCCCACACCCCCATACACAAAGAATGAACCCCCTCCCCCCACCAGGGGTATGTCTACATAAGGCCTGGACACCTGTGGAGTGAGCACGCTCATACACACAGACATCCAGGCACACAGATTGAGACATACATGCAAATATACACATACTAGACCCATATGCAAAATATAGACCCAGACAGGCCTGGGCACAGAAACGCATTTCCACACTGAGTCAGACTGACATACAGGAGTGTGTATGCGTGGAAACACGTATGTGCTCACATGTGCATACATATGCATATACAGTTGCACTGAACAAGAGTCGAGAAGGCCTTCTACAGCACAGGCTCCAAGAGGACAGCTCTCTCTCTACCCCTTTCTTCCCTCCGCAAACACAAACTAAACACCGACAAGTGTCAGGGGCTGTGTCAGGCCCTGGACACAAAACAGACACGGTCCCTACTCCTGGAGCTCACATTCTAGTGAGAAAAAAAAAAATCAATATTTCTTGTTGAAATAGTGATTGTTCTTCACACAGTCACGTGCTTTTGTTCATTTGATCCTCACAAGGAGCTCTGGAGTTGGGATATCTGCCCGACAGATGAGGAAATGGGCGACCCGAGAGGCAGTGGGACCTGTGTGTGAGGTCCCAGAGCTGGTGAGCACAGCATCACTTGGACGGGTTGGGAGAGGGCTCCCAACCTCAAAATGACTTCCAACCAACTGGCCAGAGAGGCTCGTGGGATGTGTCCCACACGGGGGTGGGGGTGGTTCTGGGCCTGCAGAGGGCCTTGGCTGCAGCTGCTAGCCCAGCTGTGATGCTGGACCAGCCTCTCTCTTCCCACTCCGCCTGCACCTGCTGGAAGAAATTATTCTGCTCATTGTACAGAAGAGGACACAGAGTCTCTGAGAGGATAGGCGCCTTTGTGAGGTGGCACAGGTGGGCACTGTGGGCAGAAGCAAGGCCCTCTTGAGCACAGCATCAGAGACAGAGCGGGGAGCCCTTCCTGCTCACCCCAGGGCTCCAGCCACCCCAGACCCCCCAACCAATCAGTCAAGGAGTCCTCCCGACCCTGGTCCTGGTTGGACACAGGGCTGGGCACAGGGCCAGGATGAGTGACAGACCTCAGCTCACTCCTGGTTTCAGCCAGCCCCGTTTACTTCGGGCTAAGCCCGAAGCATCAGGCAGCCCAGCCTGTGTCCTCCATTTGCTTCCCAAGTTACCCAGAGAGATGCCACCAAGAGCTACCGAGCCTGAGAGAACCAGTGCCAGGACAAGAGCGAGCAAGCACTTGGGGCTGCAGGCACTGGCACCCACCTTCCCTACAACAGGGAGGTACGGGGCATCTTTCATTTAGCCCCTCCCTCGGTAATGCTTCATTTCTGGGCTTCTTTGGGCAGGACCCTGTGTTCACGGAGGTTGGTGCAGGAGGGGAAGGCCGTGGGGTCAGCCTCCCATTAGAAGCCCATGGAAATCACCCTCCAGTGGGGCAGTGCCTGCCCTCAAGCCTTCAGTCTGTCCCAGAGCTTCTCGATCACCTGAGACTTGAGGAATCGTATAAAATGCAGATTCCTGGGCCCCTTCCTAATCTGAATTGGCATCTCAGAACTGGAGTCCTAGAATCTATATTTTTTCCAGGCCTAGAGATCTAGATGAAAAGCCAGCACCGGGTATCCCTGGCCTAGCGTCCTGGTGACTGATAGTTATGTTTCTGACTCCAATGGGATGCTGTCTTATTGCATCTGGGGTCCCCACAGAGGATCCAGTTGGTGCTCAATGAATGTGTGATGGTGTGCTGGTGAGCCGACCAGGATGCTAGACAGGCCCATAGAGAGGTGCACCTGGCTATCCACTGACCTCAGGCAGGTCACTGCCGTCTCTGGGGCTGGGCTCTGATGGTCTCTCGGGGCTGACACTTAGCTGCTGCTGGCCCCCAAGTGCTGCTTGAACACCCGGGAGACGATCTTACTCCAAGCTTGGGAGGGAACCAGACAGCTCTCCCAGGATCTCCGGGATTCCCCCAGTTTGCCCTCTGAAAAATGGGCCAAGCCATCAACGCACCGTGAAGTAACTAGTCACAGACTGGACATAAAGGGTATTCTTCCACACCTCAGGGGAGGAAGCTTTGCCAGCCCCTGAACCCCAGCCTGGGCCTGAAGTCTGAGTGAGAGAGAAATGAGGACCCCTAGGCTCGCCCCAGCCGTCCCCTCCCCCCTGTGGAGAAGCTGAGACGGTGGGCAAGGAGCAGGTACTCAGGCTTCCTCTTCTTAGAATCCCTGCGAGGCCTGGGTGGGTGAGCTCATTTACGGGAAAGGGGGATGGGGGGCTTGCTCTTCTCACCAGGCCCTGCTGTGTGTGGGGGGGAACGGCAAGTGCGTCAGCAGCCTCGGCTCCTGGCCTGCCTCCGGAAATACAGCCCAGGGCTCAGTCACGAACCCAGGCAGCAGGGGGGGGCAGCCAGAGCACTGAGGGGGAGTCAGGTGACCTGCGAGGAAGCTGGGCTGGGGGCCTAGAGGCTGCACCGGGGTGCAGAGTGAGGTCAACTTCCCCCTTCCTGGGCTTGTACCCCCACACCCGGCTGCGTCTAGATATCTGTCCAGCTGTCTGTCTATCTGTCTGCTGTCCCCTGGCCCACCAAGGGTTCTGGACCTCTGCTGGGTTCCCCGGGTGCCCATGAGGCCTGAGTTCCTATCAATAGCCAGCTTCAAGGGGGCTTCAGGTCTGGGTCTGGCAGGGGATAGGGTGCAGACCCCAGCCAGGACCTGGTGGGGAGAGCCCTGCCTCCCCACCCCTCCCTCTCTCCCTCCTTCCTCCACTTCTCTGCAGCTATTTAAAGCAAGTGGTGGCGTGGGAAACTTCTTCAGATGTGTGGTTTCGTCTTCTTCAGCAGAGGGACCGGGCGTCTGCTCTCTCGGTCTGGTGACTCATCCCTAGTGAGAAAAGCCTTTTTGTTGTTTGACGCTCGCTTGAGGCTCTGTGGTCTGAGAACCTGGCCCGATGGGGCCTTCCCTCGCTGGGACTCCTGGAAGGCCTTGGAAGTGCCCAGAGTGACCCCTTTGTCCCATCACCAGACCCAGGGGCTCAGGGGCTGAACATTCTGCTGGGGTCAGGGGCTGCCAGGCTGGGAGGGTACCCATCCTGAAAAACTCGTCACAGCCACCACCTCCTCCAAGAAGTTGCCCCTGATTCCTCCAAAATCTCAATCTCCACCTTAGTGACTTAGTCCTCTGCCCTCAGTCTTCACATCTGTGAAATGGGGCAGTGAGTCCAAGCTGGCAGATCTGCGTGAAGATTAACTGAAGAATATGTAGTGTGGTGTCTGACACATAGTAGGTACTCAATGGATGGGGTTTATGATTAATGAGAGTTGCTAACGTTTATCGAGTACTCTTGTTAAACTTTTTTTTTTGGGGGGGAATATTGGGGAACAGTGAGTTTCTCTAGGGCTCATCAGCTCCAAGTCGTTGTCCTTCAATCTATCTGTGGAAGGCGCGGCTCAGCTCTAAATCCAGTTAACGCTTTTCAATCTTTAGTTGCAGAGGGCACAGCCCACCATCCCATGAGGGAATTGAACTGGCAACCTTGTTGTTGAGAGCTCGAGCTCTGACCAACTGAGCCATCTGGCTGCCCTCAAGTACTTATTTTGTGCTAATCACTTTACATGATCCCTTTTAATCCTCCCAACAATTCTAGAAAGTGCTTGCTAGTATTATTCCCATTTTACAGATAAGGAAACTGAGGCACAGAAAGTCAAGTAACTTACACATGATCACATAGCTAGTAAGTGCAAAGCGAGATTCAAACCCAGGAGATGTAGCACCAGAGCCCGAGCCATTAACTGCTGGGCCAGCATGCCCCAGGAGCTTGGCAAGTGGTGGCTGATAAAGTTTGGACTTTAAGAGCTATGCAGAGGGTGCCCCTTCTTTTCAGAGCCTTTGTAAATGCTATTTCCTCAGCCTGAAGCATTGACTCCTCCCCCCATTTGCCTGACCAAATCCTCCGCAAGCTGAGACCTCAGTTTGAAGGTCACTTCCTCCTGGAGCCTTCCAGGACTGGCTCTGTGAGGTGCCTTATGGCACAGGGCACCTATCTGCATGCCGATCATAATTGCAAGTAAATCAAGATTTGTGCAGTTTTCTGCCTCGGTTCCTACCCAGTGTCCCCAGGGTAGGGACGGGTATGGCCCCATATTGCTGCATCCCCAGGGCAAGCATAGTACCTGGCACAAAGTAGGTTCTCAAGGTTTTGGACTGAGTAAGTGCCACCAAGGTGGCCAGAGGCTGGGAGAAGGCACAGCAGTCAGCGGGAGAGTTTTCCAGGAACTTCTCTCTCCTAATACAGAAGCTCCTTTGGTGACCTCTGGGAAAAACAGGCCCTTGGACCTGCTGCTCGATAAGGGTTTGGGAGTGACGGGAGGGTCCCAGAGGGATATACAGAGGACGTACTTTCCCAGGACAGTAGGTGGCCACCCCTCCATGGACCTGAGAGTCCTGGGCTATTTGCTTATGGCCCTGGAGCATCTTAGAGTAAGACAGAGGGGTGTCTCCTGTGTCCCCACCACTCCTTGCTACCCCGGCAGTGGTCCCATGAGGAAGGAGCACTCAGCTCCACCCTGGGAGGTCCAGAGATCACCAGGGCCAGGGAGAATGGTGTTTATCCCAGGGTGAGGTAGGGGTCAGAGAGAGGTTCTGCGGAAGAGGTGAGTATATAATCTTGGGTCTCCAGAGTCTGGCGGAGCCAGGGCCCCCTGAGTGATAGACCTGAGATGGGGGTTGGGCTGACTGGGTGAAGAAGGAGCAGTTACTGTCTGGTGGAGTCTGGGGGGTGCCTCAAGTACTGCCATGAATGGGGAAAGCTGTGGCCTCAGACCTGGATTCAGCAGCCATGCTGGTGGGGTGGGGGCAGCTTATCTGACCACGGGAGCAGTCGTGCCAGCAGAGGGGCCAGTGGAAGGGGACACAGCAGCAGCAGCAGCAGCCAACAGGGGCAATGCAGTGGTCAGTGGGTATAGCCACGTCAGCAGGAAGGAAAGGATAGATGACCGCAGAAGAGGCCACGCCAAGCAACCTGATAAGAACTGTGCAGAGGAAAAGAGTGGCCATGCCGGCAAGCATCGTGCAGCTGACCACAGAAGCAAGAGTTTCTTTTTGACAGTAAATGCTCTAAGTACCCCTCGGATGCCCACAGCCGGCCATCGCTGCTGCTGCCTTCATGGGGCTCCCCGGGGACCTCAAAGGCTTTGTGAGAGGCAGCACTGGCCCATGGAGGCTCCAGGAGCATTGACATGAGGCGAAACTGCAGGCAGGAAGCTGCAGGATGGCAGCAGAGAGGCCTGGGCCACTGCACATGCCCTGGGGCGTGGGGCAAATGACGACCACCTGGGGCATCGGTGTCCTTCCCAGTCCCAAAGTGCTTCTCATGCCCTCTCCTGTTTCCAGTCCTCACCTTGCCAGGAGCAGCGTCTGTTGCTCTCCCTGGTGCAGGGGAGACATGGGGGCTCAGAGAAGTCTGGGAACTTGACAGATGGGAGGTGAGGCCCTAAAGACCCAGCCACAGGCCTCTTCACTTGGGTGAGATCCACCCCAAAAGTCGGAGGCTCCTGGAAGAGGAGGGAGGAATGGCGTATGGGGAGTGGGTAGCTGCAAAGAGAAACGGTGTGAGGAGTGGAGATGGCTGGCCCTGAGCAGACCTCTTTCAGGCCTCAGTGCCCTCATCTGTGAAACCAGACACTTGGCCTGCACCATACCCAGGGCTCTCTCACCCAGTGGCTCTACCACAGGACGAATGGCAGCAGGCAAAGGGAGGAGAGTGGGTGACCAGGCCAGGCTGCTCCTTGCAGAGGCAGCCATCAGCCAGGTGGGTTTGCACCTCACCTACCTGCAGGGTACTTCAGGCACCCCTCAGCTCTGTGGGGAGCCCAGGGGTTTGAAATTTGGACAGAAAATATGAAGGTTTCTTTTCCCCACAGTCTGCTCGTCCATTCATTTTTTCATGCAGCAAGCTTTTACTGAGCACCCATCAGCTGCCATGAGCCCACCTGAATCCTGTCATGTCACCATCTGAGTATGCCCCATCTCTGTCTTCTGCTTGTCCCCTGCTTTCCTCACTTTCCTAATCCACCCTCATCAGCCCCGGGGGTGAGGGAGCTGGGGTGGAACTCAGAGGGGTCGCGGTTGTCACCAAGAGATAGACTGACTGGTGGTCTTCAGCTGTGAAATGGGCTTTGGTTTTTCGGTTGAGAATCACACCCACATTTGCAACCTGTGGGAAGGAAGATGATTGGGGCCAGATTCTGTGTTTTCTGGAAACACCACAGGGTGGTGAAAGGTTTTCCAGGCCCTGACCTCAAGTAGAACTGGCAAGATTCTAATCACCGAACTGTCATTAGGTGTCTCCCATGACCTGGAAGAGAAACGCCCTTGGCCTTGGCATAGAGGCCCTGCCATGTACAGAGAGTGTGACAGAATATTCAGAGCACTGACTTTGTGTCACTTGCCGTGGGTTTACCCGTATAGTTCTCAAACCTGTCCCGAGACAGGTGCTGTGATTCTCACTTTACAGGTGGAGAAACCAAGGTTCAGAGATGTCAAGTGACACAGCTATGGCCACACAGCCAGAACCCAGATCTGCCCCTTCCAAAGCTCAAGCTCTGAACTGCTAGGCCATGAAACCCTACCTGCTCCCACACCTGCAATGCCTCAGGAGCACTTCATGGCCTGGCAGGACCCTGGTGGTGAGCCAAGAAAAGGAGCCTGTGGACCAGGAGGACGGCATGGCCCCCAACCCCCAGTGGGGGCTCCGGAAATGTCTGTCGACAAACAATCTTGTTTTCATAAAAACAAAACTGTGGGTAGGTGTGCATAAAATAGACACGAGAATGAGATGCGCCCAAATGTTAATACACTAGTGACCAGGATAAGGAATGAATTTTCTGTTTCTTTGCTGTGTGTATCTGTAGTCTCCAAATCTGCTACAAGACATTGGAAGAAAAGAAAAACAATAAAAGGAAAAACAGACGCCTACCCTAGAGCTGTCCAACCAAATTGGAGCTCAGGGGATTTCAGGGAGGTACGGGAGGGATGGCTGCGGTCAACAGGACAGTCTCCCCAGCGGCCCTGGCTGGGCTCCCAAGTTCTTGTTCAGTGTTAGAAGATACACTTTGAGCATCTGGGTGCACAGGTAGGTAGAGGAAATCTAGGAGCTTTGTGGGCTAGTGGTCAAGGATGAGGACTATGAGGTGAGGCAGGCTTGGGGGGTCCAGCTCTCCCTTTAACTCAGGGTACCACTGGGGGCAAGCCATCACCTCCCTAAGCCTCAGTTTCCTCATCAGCAAAACGGGGCTCTGGAGGGCTATTATGAGAACTACATTAGATTATGCGTACAGACTGCCAGTCCCTGATATGCAGTAGGTGCTCAAACAATGGGAGCTCTTGGTCATTGGTCTTTTCTTCCAGGCCCCACTTTGGGCAAAGTGCACTCCATCTGGGCATTGACTGGAGGGGAACTGGGTCTAACCCCTTTGCTTAGGATCTCAGGTGAAGATTCTGAGGTTCGGGGCAGGGAAGAGGTAAAAACAAGATGGGACTCCTCCTTCTACCACACCCAGCTGCCTCTTCCAGCCTCGATGTCCCTATGCAGAGAGTGGGGCTTAGGTGACCTAGGAGATCTGAGATCTGCATCAATGCACCCTACTTGTGGTCCTAACAGCCCTGTGAAGGCCTTTCCCCTCCTCTCACCTTGCCCAGCCCCACCCAGGCCAGGCTTAGGACTCATGGAAACCAGGAGGACCGACAGAGTTCTCCTTCTCTCTCTCCTTCTGAGTCAGCCCACCACACCACAGAGGTGACTCAAAAGAGACAAGGTCCTCAATCATACCCCACCCATCCTTGGAGAGGGGTGCTTCACCCCAGGGCCAGGTTTCCCAGAGTCCGCCTGGCCCCACCTATACCTCTTCAACGGCCTAGGAAGAAGAGGTTGGAGGCTGGAGGGAAGGAGGGATGGAGGAGGAAAAATAGGAGCAGGAGGGGCCTGGGCACAAGTCCAGGCCAACTCTTTCAGACCTCTCTCCACCGCAGCCCCAGCCAGGAAGTCTAGTATGGAGACCGCGAGAAATCCAGGGAGCCCCATTATTCACATTTGTTCAATTTGCTCATTTGTCCAATAAATATTTGTGAAGCACCTACTCTGTGCCAAGCACTGGGTTGGACTCGGGGGTGCAAGATGAATCAGACTTGGTGTCCGCTCCCTGGGGGCTCGCAGTCTGTTGGAGGGGATGGATACAGAAACACGTAATTAATGTCATGAATGAAACTCTTTGAGATAAAAATACATGGGATCTGTGAACACAGAGGGGCCACTGAGATGATAAACTTAGCATTTGACATAAATTTAACTAGAGGGAAAACTCATCTATCTCCCCCGAGCGGGATGGATGACGGGAGGCCACGGTGGGGGGGTGTGATCTTGAGGGATGCTTATGCCCCACGCACCGAAGTTACCTTCCTGCCTGCCACTGTTCTTCTGGGACTCGTGACCCCTCTACAATTCAAGACCAGGGACAGGCCCTGCGCAGCGCAGGAACCTGATTTGGATCCGGAGATCCCATTTCTAGGCCTCGAATGCAACCCACGTTCTTTGAGACCCTATGCAAGTTACCCATCCTCTGAACCTCAGTTTTCTCATCTCCTGGGGGGTGTACGGGGGGGGGGGGGAGGGCTGGATTTGAGGATAATTATAATAGCTAATATTTGCCGTGTACCAGGCATTGAACTAAATGCTTTGCATATGTTACCGCTTCAGTCCTTACATCCACTCTGTGAGGTAAGTACTATTAATAGAAGAATCTCTTACCCAATGAGAGCAAGACCAGTGGTTTGTTAATAGAAGAAATATTTAAAGCAGGACATCTTCTGATACACAAAATAAGCACCTTATTGAACGTAATGTGTGTGCATGTACATTTGTTAGATGATCTTTTGATGCAGAGCCAAGGCTCTTTGAGACCCAGGCCTCTGGCCAAAGTCCTACCTTGTTTTTCTTGCATAAAACAAACCTGTGCAGCTGTGTTTATGGTTCCCATTTGGGTTTCTTTAGAGTGGAGTGAGACTTTAGAGTTGCTTGGGACATGATTTGAAGGCAGAATCCTTCTGGGTTTTTAATAATTTCCAAGAGTTTTAACCTACATCTAATTCAACATAAGTTTTTGGTGATTTTAACAACTGTTTTCCCTAATATCTTATCGATGTTTTGCCCATACTCAATTCAACAGCATTTTTTTCCTTTTATTGGACCATTCCAAGGCCCTTTCTTTGTTTTGGGGGACACGACAACTCTCTGTCCTGCTCTTATTCTAGTTTCATTGGTTTAGCAATTACAGCTGGCAGCTCCTTGTTTGAGGACAGGACTTGCTGATCCACCAGGAGTAACTTGATGGCACTAGCAATAGCCAGCCAGACATTTCAGAACACTGTGGCATCCTCCAGTCTGCCTTTAAACGGAAGGGATAATATTTGTAAATCCAGAGACTCAGACAGGTGGAGGCCAGTTAAGGTACTGTCTACCATTTTATCCCCATTTTACTGGTGAGGAAACTGACACATGCGAAGTCATTTCCCCAAGGCCACCATAGGCTTGGCAGAGCTAGGATTTGAACCTGGGTCTGTCTGGCTCTACATTCTTTATCTGCTGGCTCCTTAACACGCTGAGATCCTATGAGCCTCTGGCTTCTCTGTAAAGGATGTTGTGATGTCCCACAGGGGATTGGAGGTCCCACGTTTAAAAATTGCAATCACCGTGCCTGTATAAGGATGAGGATCACTACTCTCGCGAGGGGTGGGGACCAAGTCTCCCTCAGGTCTGTGTGGCCCCGCCCAGGGGTTATGATTGTGTGTTGCATTGGATGGGAGCAGTCAGGGTGCCCTTCATCTTTCCACAAGTGTTCTGAGGACCTGCTCTGGAGCAGGCGCCGGGCTGGGTGCTGGGATGTAACTGAAAGGAGGCACAGATGCCATCGGTACCCTCAGAGAGCTCGGGGTATGGGGGGAAGCCTTCCAATGCCTCTCACATCCAAGCCTCCTCTGGCTCCAACTTCCTCTGGAGACCCATGGGGACATTAAATGTGCAAAGGATGCAGATTTTGGAGTCAGACACATCTCTGAGGTCCGATTCTGGCTCTGGCACTTACTGGCTATGTGACCCTGGGCCAGTGCAACCTCATTGAGCCCCCGTGGGAGTATTAATGCCTCATTACAGGCCTTCGGTGGGCAGACACCCACAAGCGTCCAGCACACAGGAGGGCGGGGCAGGAGAAGCTCCCTCGAGCCTCTGGGACAGAGGACCCCTGACAGGGAGGTACTCAGCTATGGACAGGGGACTGGGAAGGCAGCTTTGAGCAGCTTCCGACCGTTGGTGGCTGTGGAGAGGGACGCGGTGAGCGGGGGAAATGAAAAGAGGCCAGACGACATCCAGGCCACAGCACGCAAGGAGCATCTCACTGGGCCACCCAGCTCAGAAAAGGGAAGGCGGCCCAGACCGGGAAGTGGTCGGCTTCTGATGACCACCTCACGGGGACCGCGCCAGCCTAAGAAGGAAGTGGTCAGCCCCTTCCCACCCCCACACGAGGCCAGGCCCTGCCTGAGCTCACACTTGGGAAACAGCTAGGCCCGAAAGTCCCTGTTCTCTGGTCTGCTCTGGGAGCAGCACTTTATTCTAATAACCCAATTCCAGATGGGCCCCCTGACTTGCGGCAGGACATCTGCAGACCTGGGTTCTCCTCCCAGCTCTACCAATTCCTTGCACTGAGCCCTTGGCCAAGTTGCTTCCCTGTCTGGAATGGTTCCCCACCTGTCAAATGGGCTGATAATCCCCCACCTGCTACCTCAGAAGGACAGTGAAAATTGACAGGCCGGAAAGGTCAGCACTGGAAAGTCCCCAAGGGCTGTACTGGTCCGATATCCTTTTACGGACAAGGAGACTAAAGCTGGAGAGAAGAGAGTGCTCATGTTAGCAATCACAAGAGATTCTCACAGCAGGGGCATCTCAGGTGTTGGAAAGAACACCTGGATTGGGAGCCAGGACTCGGTCCGAGGCTTCACTCAGCTCCTTCCTTACTGTGAGAACTTGGTTAAGTCAGCTGGCCTTTCTGAGCCTTTTCCTGCAACCAGAGACCAAGCCTTATATCCCAGGGTTCCTGCAGGTCTCCCCTAAAATGATGCATGTGGGATGCCT
The DNA here is from genome assembly GCF_004115265.2 of Rhinolophus ferrumequinum. Classification (NCBI taxonomy): domain Eukaryota; kingdom Metazoa; phylum Chordata; class Mammalia; order Chiroptera; family Rhinolophidae; genus Rhinolophus; species Rhinolophus ferrumequinum. The sequence continues at coordinate 17,120,072 of NC_046292.1, forward strand.
TGTAAAGTGTAATGTGCTGTGACCATGAACTGCTTCTTAACTGTGGTGGAGCAGGACCTGAACCCAGATCTCACGGGTTCCTGCTCTTTGCTGCCCTCCACCCAAGTCTCCATTTACAGGGAGTGGGGTGTGAGCCCTAAGGAAGCCACCTGGGGGGAGGACTTCTCTTGCTTTTCCACCCCTTCTTGGGTAAGAGGTGACAAATCTTTTTCTCTGATTCCACTGAGTCACTGGAGGCTGTGCTCCTGGATGGGCTGGGTGTGAAGAACTCACCTCACCCACGTCAGTAGCCAGAGATGCTATCACCACTGACACCCACCTTGTGGCTTCTACCCACCAACTCCACCTTTCCTGGAGGCAAAGAGGGCCCTCTTAGGACCCCCCAAAGCCCAAGCAGACTTTGTGGTACAGGCTTGAGGTGGGGAGGGGCTGGATCAGACATGGGCAGCCCTTCCCCATCAGGCCTCTCTGACGCTACCTGGCACAGGCTGCCCGCGTTTGGCTTGGGCTTTAGGAGAGAGGGCCTCAGAGAGGGAGTCCTGGATGGCAGAGCTGGCAGAGGAGTTAGAGATTAGCCCATCTAGGAGGCAGAAATGGGGTCCATGGATCTGAAGAACAGCTGGAAACCCCCAGGTCACACACAGACTTGTGGTTGTGTTGTGTGTTTGCATTTCCTGAGGGGAGGGTACAGATTTCATCAAATCTTCAAAGCAAAATTTAGAAGTCTACAAATGTGCTTTCTCCCTTTTCCCATTTTATAGATGAAGAAACTGAGGCACAGAGAAATGAGGTGTCCCACAGCCCTGAAAGGCAGAATGAGGTAGGCTACATGGTGCTCCAATTGCAACTGCCTTTTTCTGGCTCAAAAATAGTTCCTGGGAAGTTCATGGGGAATCTCTATCTCATCCCCATGTCCCAGGATTTTGAGAATGGCTGGGGCTGGGGAAGATTGGGCTTACCTAGGAGAGAAAAGGGTTAGGTTAGGTCCCTTGAACCAAGCCCCAGAGCTCCAGCATCACCAGCGTCATCAGCACCACCATCACCAGCATCACCAGCATTACCACCACCACCAGCACCACTATCAGCACCACTGCCACCAGTACTACCAACAGCAGCAGCACCAGCACCATCACCACCACCAGCACCACCATCATCAGTACCACCAGCACCACCACCAGCACCACCATGACCACCAGCACCACCAGCACCTTCAGCATGTGATCTGCCTTAAAGGCTGGGCCAGTCCCCTTCCTTCCATCATCACCCTGTACGTAGGTAGGTTCTTCCTGCCTCTGCTGGACCCTCAGGCCTCATCTAGAACCCTGTGGGCCCAGTCCAAGAGTGGGATGAAAACCAACCTCTGTGCTGTAAGGTGGGTGGGGGCATTCTGAATTGAAATGCCTATTGCAAAACATGCTGACCTGACCCTCATGAGACTTCCTTAGAGACAGGTAGTGTAGATAAGCTCTTATCCAATTGAGATTAAAAAAACATACAGGTTGTTCCTTCTATCTTTCCACAAATGTATATTTATTACCATTTAGCTGACTCCTACCCAGCACTGACTGAACACTGTTCTACGTAGTTTAGATATACGAACTAATTCAATCTTTGTAGCAACCCTGTGAGGTAGGTAGTATTAGTATCCCTATTTTATAGTTGAGGAAACAAAGGCATAAAAGAAGTCAAATAACTTGTCCAAGGTCAGACACCTAGTAAATGGCAAAGTCAAGGTTTGAACCCAGGCATCCTCGCACCAGAGTCCATTCTTTCAACCACTATACTACCCTGTCAGATTGGAAAAGTGTGAGGCGAGCCACAGAAAATCCCAGATGTGAACCCCCTGCAAATGACTGTGATCTCTACGAAGGCATGGGCTGTATCATTTTCATTGCTGCGTTCTCAGAACCTAGCACTGGGCCTGGTACACAGTAAAGGCCCAATAAATGTTGGCTGAGTGAGTGAATCAATTGACAATGCTGGCTTCCAAACCCTTCCCTAGCCTTCTTGTTCCCCTGAGCTACACTTGAGGGTAGTTGTGGAAGCCATAATTGTTCTTCTAGCCAACAGAGGGCAGCATATATAATAAGGTGAGACCTTCCTTTAGCAGCCAGGAAGAAGGAATTAGGAGAAAAAGGAGGAAATACTTTGTGGCAGTCATGAACAGTTATTGATTAAACACAAGCTGAGACAAACTCTGGGTCCACCATATGATAAGATACTATGGCTGGTGTTCTTAATTTGATAACTGAGGAAACAGGTCCACAAATGGGAAGGTTCCTGCCCAAGGTCACACAAGTGAGTGGCAGATCTTTCGGTCTCCTGGACACTTTCCCCTACCAGAATGGTAGAAACAGCTGACAGGCTGGAATATGGACCAGGCCTCCCCTTGTCTGTCAGAACAAGGTGGGCCGGTGGAATAGCAGATGTTGAAAATTACCAAGTAGGGGCAGCCCTTTGTGCACATAGCCAGGTTGCCCTCTGGTGGCTATAACTGGCAGGTACCCAGAAGCACAGTCATGATTTTGGTCAATCCATCAGCCAATAGGCTGCATCTCCACTTTACTAGGCCTGGCTTCAGGATGTTGGGAAGACAAGGGACTAAGAGATCAGGTTCCAGTCCGTCCACGGACTTACAGTCCAAAGGATGAAGCAGAATGGCCCCTGGAACAGAACAGAGAGCATGTATGCCTGAGTCCCAAGGATCGCAGTCAATGGCCACCCTGTGCACCTAGCACCATGTTCAGCACTGTGGATGCCCCATCTCTTTTAGGTCCATGTCACCCTATGGAGGAGGTACTCATATTCTCCCTACTGGAAACTCAGTTAGGAAACTGAGCTTCAGAGATGGGACATAATTGTGCTCAAAGTCACACAGGAAACAGAAGAGCTGAGAATTGAACCTCAAATGGGCCGATTCCAAGTCTAGGGCTTGTTCAACTGTCCCATGTGAGAACGACTGCAGCTGTGAGCGTGGTCAGCTTGGCCTGGAGCGGTCTTGGAAGGCCCCCGTGAGGAGGTGGGTCTCCACCGTCTCAAAGGCCAGACCCAGCTCCTTATGTGGTTACATCACCCATTGATGTTGATGACAGTCACCACAATGGCAAATACCATCAATTAAGTCTTTAGTGTGGGTGTGGTGGTTTAAGTACTTTCCATGGGTCATTTATTCATTCATTCATGTAACAAATATTTATTGAGCATCTCCTATGCTCCCATGTTTGAGGTGAACAACAGGGAACAAAACTGACAAAAATTCCTGCCCCCTGAAACTTGTATTCTGGACAGGGAGATGGACGAGCCAAATAAATAATTCAAATATACAGTGTGCCTGGTGGTGATAACTTCTGGAGAAAAATAAAGTAGGGAAGAAAGATGGAGAGTGTTTGGGGGAGTGGAATTTTAAACTATGGTCAGAGAAGATTCCCCTGAGATAACATTTGAGCAGCAAGCTGAAGGAAACGAAGAAGGGACCCATGTGGGTGTCTGAGGGAAGAGTGTTCGGGCAGAAGGAACAGGGAGGGCAAAGGCTCTGAAGCAACAGTCTCATTCATTCATCTCAATCATCCTTGAGTTTTAAAGTACTGTGTTCCCATTTCACAGGTTCCCCAGTTTAGGGAGCACTTTCCAAGTCTGGTGGAGAAGAGGCAGGGTAGGTAGAGAAACTGAGGCCCAGCAAGTTCATGACAAAGTCACATAGTGAGTCAGTGCAGAGCTGGGACTCGAACCCTGGTCTTCTGCCTCCCATACTAGGGCTTGTTAGAGGTTCGCTAGTTTAAAGGGATACATCACATCTGGTACCCCCAGAGATCAGGGTTCCCAAAGAACTAGGGCAGGATGCAGGCTCCAAAGGGGCTAATCAACCAAGGAGAGGTGTTGAATCCCAGCCTGATGGATGCAGGGCTGGAAATGGTGACTGTGGCCAGTCATGGTGGGATTGCCGAAGTCAGAAAGGCCCAGCTAGAAAGGCTCCCTGCCACCTTGCCTTGGGTCCCCAGTAGAATGAAGTGGCTCTCCTACTTAGAGGGGGGTATACCTCAACCCACTGGCAAGGAGAGGTGCTGAGGGGCATCAGTGACTAACCTTAGCCTGACCGCCGCTGTCCAGGAACCAGAGGTCAGCCTGTGGTTGGGGTCAGAGGTCAGCCTGGGTCTGAGGTTTGTGGTTGGATCAGGGGTCAGTCTGTAGCTGGGAACGAAAGTCAGTCTGTGGCCAGGTCAAGAGTCAGTGTATGGTTTGTTTCAGGGGTCAGTCTGTGACAAGGGCAGAAGTCAGTCTGTATTCGGATCAGGACTCCATTCGCCAGCAGGGTAAAAGACCACATGGGCCAAGGTCAGGGCTCAGACATGGCCACAGTGGATGGTGTCTGTGGAATAAAGGCTGCAACTGAGCTTCATCAGGCCAAAGTCAGACCTCAGAGCCTCACGGGGCTTTAACCACTGAGCCCCCAGCCCTGTCAGGCAGAGCGTTGGGCAGAGAGGACAAAAAAGCTTCCTCCATCCCTATATCAGACTTAGCAAGTCTTGGCAACACTATCCAAAGCCTCCCTATTATTACAACAGTGTGGGGGAGTTACCTGATCTAACATCTACCCACTCCCATTTAACAGATGAAGAAACAGCCACGAGGGGGCCAGGACCTACCCAATGTCATACGACCGATGAGGGAACAGCAAAGGCCAGATTCCAACACTCCTGACACCTATGGGCTATCTTCATCTGAGCCTGGAGATGGGGTCACTGCTTGAGCCTGCTCAGTCACTGCTCGAGGGAGAGAGATTTGAGGGAATGGGGGCCTCATGGGGATTTGGCTAAGCATCAAAAGGGAAAGCAAAACCTCAAGTAGGAATAGGGGCTCTTGGGCCTGGTCCTTATGAAAGACTTAGTTTGCAACTCCAGAGACAGCTGTTCATTTGCTTGTTTGTTGATTCATTTATTCAACAAACGCCTTCCTAGTTAACTTCTGTGGACCTCAGCCTCCTCACCTCTAAGCACGTGGTGTGTGTGAGGTTGTGGCAGATGCGCCATTTCCCTCAGCACTTGCCCTTCTGGGTGCATGCCAACCTGACAGTTTTCACCTGCAGGGCCCACCTGGCAGCTTTCCCTGGTCACAGGTGTGGGGCAAGCCAGAGTGCACGGTAGTTAGCGCTCCCCTGGGAGCGGCTCTCACCAATGACTAGGAGAGCCGATGAATAAATATCCAGCTTCCTCCCCCACAGTGGAGTGAATCCGAGGGTGTTCTACACTGTCCCCATGTTCCCCAGCTACCCACTGCAGTACCTTGCTAGGTGATGCCCCTCGTAGTGGCTCCATCCCTTCCCTGCACTTCCCTACTTCCTTGCAGCAGCTCCTTGGGGTCATGGTTCAAATGGACTACCTGCAACTCACATCCTAGATTTAGGGTCCGCTTTGGGATCCGCCAAGACTAAGGCACAAGTACATCACATACATAATTTCATTTAGTCTTCACAACGCTGAGAGGTAGGTCTTAGTGCCTCCTTCCACAGAAACCAAGGCTCAGAAAGTTTAAGACCCTTGCCAAGGGTCATGCAGCAAGTAAATGGCAGATCTGGGATTCTTTCCCAGGACTGTTTGTCTCCAGAGCCAACACTCTCAACTATGATGTCCTGCAGCCCCCCTCAGGGACCTCCTTAATAATGGAAGGAGAAGCAAGGACTGAGTATTGATCTACAGATGTAAGTGCTGGTGGCAGTGTTGTCGTACAGGCAATGGTCCCTCTGCAAGCCAAGGACACTTCAGTGGGGACATGAGATTTGAGCTGGGTATTGAAGGATGCATAGGAGTTGTCCAGGTGCTGAAAAAAGAAAATGCACCCCAGGCAGCAGAAAGAGCATACGCAAAGGCTCAGAGGTATGAAAGAGGGTGTTGTATGTTTAGAGAATGCCAAAAATCAATGGGGGTATATGGAACGTGACGCATTCAGAGGAGTGACGGGAGCTTTTGCATGACAGGTGGTGGACTGAGTGCCACTGTGCTCAGGAGGTACCAGCGGACCAGCAGAGCCTTGAATCAGGAGCATGACGTGGTCAGAAGGGTGGCTCTGGTGGCAATATGGAGGGGACAGGGCTTGATGCATACTGTATGCTCAACAGAGATGTGTTAAGGCTTAACTATTACTCTTTTATTTTATGATTTGAGCTTTTTTGTATTGTTATGAAAACCTCTACCCAATGTCATGAATAAGCATTTTCTTCTAAAAACTTCAAATTTTGTTGTTTCACAGTTAGGGCTTTAAAGCATCTGAAATTTATGTTTCTGTTTGGTGTGAGGTAGGGATCTCATTTTACCCTTTCTATGTGGATAGCAGGTTGACCTAGCACCTTTTCTTTATTGATTAAGTTGCTGTGGAAATACTGATTCCTGCCATATGCTGGGTCCCATTTATAAGTGGATGCATTTATCAGCTCTCTCTTTTATTGTTGAACCACCCTCCTTTAATTACTATAGCTTTATAACGAGTCATAGTATCTAAAAAGACAAGTTCTTCTTTATTCTTCAGAATTGTGTTGGCATATTAGTTTCCTATTGCTGATGTAATAAATTACCACAAATGTGGTGGCTTTAAACAACATAAGTTTTTTCTCTTATAGTTTTTGGAGACCAGAGTTTGAAATCAGTTTCATTGGGCTAAAGGCAAGGTATTGGCAGAACTGAGTTCCTTTCTGGGGACTTAGAAGGAGAATCCATTTCCTTTCTTTTTTGAGATTCTAGTGGCTGCTATAGTCTTTGACTTGTGACCCCTTCCTCCATCTTCAAAGTGCATCCCTCCAGTTTCTGCTTTGTCATCACCTTTTCCTCTAATTTGACCCCTCCTATGTCCCTCTTATAAGGACAATCCAGGATAATCTATCTCAAGAGCCTTTACTTAATCACATCTGCAAAGTTTCAGGTTTGAATATGATCCATCATGGGGCAGAATTCTTCTCCATCTGAAGACCCGTAAAACTAGAAAACAACCTCTGTGCTTCCAAAATGCAAAGGTAGATTGGCATAAGATGCAGGTTATAGAAAAGTCCTATTCAAAAGGAAGAAAATGGATGAAAAAAAAGGAGTCAATAGTCTACACCAACTTCAAAATCCAATGGGACAAATTCCATTAAGTTTCAAGGCCTGGGGAAACCTCTCTATGGTTTGTACTATATATCTAAAACAACAACACTAAAACTACAAAAGCTTTGAACCTTTACCTCATATATAATAACATATATCTCATATATAAAATTAAACTCAAATGAAGTATAGACCTAAACACGCATTATGCTAAGTGAAAAAGCCAGACACAAAAGAACCCATAGTATATGCTTCAGCATATGTAAAATTCTAAAAAAGACAGAGCTATAGTGACAGAAAGCAGAATAATGATTGCCAGTGGCCAGGGAGGAGGGAATTGATTGACTACAAAGAGTGTGAGGTAAATTGGGGTGATGGAAATGCTCTATATCTTGATTGTGGTAGTAGTTTACAATTGAAGGAAAAGAAGAAAGAGAGAGAGAGAGAGAGAGAGAGAGAGAGAGAGAGAGAGAGAGAGAGAGAGAAAGGAAGGAAGGAAGGAAGGAAGGAAGGAAGGAAGGAAGGAAGGAAGGAAGGAAGGAAGAGAAAGAAAGGAGGAAGAGAAGGAGGGAGGGAGGAAGGGAGGGAAGAGGGGAGAAGAGGGAGGGAGGGAGAGAAGAGAGGGGGAGGAGGAGGGAGGAATGGGGAAGTGATGGAAGGAAGAGTCAAATCTTCCTAGGGTGAGGGATGTCCATCTGCCAGAGAGTCTGGCAGGTGCAGGCTTCAGGCTGCTAGGCCTGGACAGGTCTATTGGAATTTTTGCCCTTGAACCGCTGGGGAAGGCATCTCCTGCTCACACTTCTAGAACATAAAAGTGATCAGAATTTGTGCCTGGATCTCTTATCAAGCAGTCGTGTCCTGTTAGCATGTTCCTCCTCCTTGCTATGCCTCAGTTTCCTTTTGAGAGCAGGGCCTTTAGTCTATTCCATTTACTGCTATGCCCAATGCAGACCGTGCCTGGCACATAGTACGTGCTCTATTTAAGTGTAAGCTATTCATGTTATTCTTGTTTTGTTCCTAAGCAAACAAAGGTCAGGGAGCACATCCTATATTCACTCAGCGGAAAGGGAAAACCACAGTCTAGCCCCATGTCACTTGGGCCCAGAGCCCAGCTATGTAACCATCACACGAACTGCCCAGTGTGGGATCCCCGGGTGGTGGGGTGGGGCTCAGCTCAGGCCTCCACCTGCAGAGACAGGCCTCCCTGTGGGTGCTGCTCCATCCATATCAGCTTTCTGATTCTCTCTGGTCAAGGAGCTGCCTCTGCCCACCAAGGGCAGGCTGCTAGCAGGCCCTCGTTTTCTCTTAAAGTAGCACAAAAGCTCAGGCTAACAGTCTGGGTTCAGATCCTGACTCTGCCCTTGCTTCTCAATATGACCTTGGGCAGGGTATTCAGTCCATGCCTCAGTTTCCTCACCTGTAAAGATGGAGAATGGTATCACCTACTCCAAGAATTACAAGGATTAAATAAGTGAATTCAGATGAAATGCTCAGAACAGAGTGTGGGCCTACTGTGTGTTGGCCATTGTCATTGTTACGAGCAAAGGGCACCTGGCCCATTGCCTCCCCTTGTTCTTCCAAAGGCCCATCCCCTCCTACTCCATCTCAGAACCCTGCCCACGCAGGGGGCCCATGGCACGGCCTTCAATCAATACACCCGACTGTGGCTTTGGGGTCTGAACCAGCAGCCATGGGAGTCCAGCTGCTCCAGACCACAGGTCAGGCCAGTCGGGGCTGGAAGCTGGTGGAGGTGACAGTGGTGGGGAGAGTGTGAGCAGGTTCCCAGGTGCCTCAGGTCGCTGCTGTGGGTCCAGTGTAGGCCTTACTCCGCTAACACCAGTCCAGGAGGTGAGGGTGGGGGCAAGGCAGGGCTGGGGGGAGATGGAGGACAGTGGTCCCACGACCCATCTCAGCAGTGCCAACACCTTCCTGAGCGATCTTTGCCAAACCACTTCTCTCTTAGCCTCATTTCCTTCTGTAAAATGGGGGGTATGGGGTATGGGCAACCCCTGCCCCCTCTTCCTCAAGCGCTAGGAAAAGGAGCCGGGCTGTCTGATCCTAAGGGCTGGGCCCTGTGCTACGTGCTTTACATGTATTGTCTCATGACAGCCCATTTTGCAGATGAAGAAACTGAGGCTTATTATATGTTCCTACAAGCTTTCTCTTTGGGAAGTTCAGTTTCATGACAAAGCTCATTGCACAAATGGGGACACTCCATGAGGCTCAGGAAATTGACCAGCCTGGCCTAGAAGCTCACTGAAGGAGGCCAGGTTTAGGAAAAAATTATTTTCTTCCCAGACCCAAATGTCACCAAAAACTTTGCCCTGCCCCTCCCGGGCCCCTTGTTCACTGGAAGTCAATATGGGGGCTATTTTTCTCACTTCCTGTTTTACAAGGCTGTCACCGAAAGTGTAACCCAGGACCTTCTCTGGTGAATGTTGGCTCCCTCCCCAGTCCACCTCTGCTGCAGCAGCCCTGACTCTGTCCCTATCTGCCCACCCACCTGGCTCGTACTCAGGAAGGTATTTATAGAATCCTTTGCCCAGGTCATGTGTCCCTGAAAGCAGCAGCATCTGGGCAAGGCCGGGATCCCAGCAGATTCTTTGGGGGAGAGGCTGTCGCGCACCCCCACACCAGGGAAATGTTCGCCCTCACCCCCCCTCATCCAGCTGCTTCCTGCAGACCTGCTTCTGCACGTACCTCCAAACCCAGTCCAGGGTGAGGCCGGTGGTGCCCAGCCCCAAACCCACAGCCCCGTGGCTTCCTGGGAAAGCAGCATTTCCTGGGCACCAGCTCTTTAGAGGACACTTTCAAAATCCCCACCCAGTCCCCTCTTGGCATGAAACCCTGTCATCCTAGCCTAGGCCCCTGTGTGGCCATGCATTTCTGAGACCCTGAACCCATAATACCAACATGAATAAGGAGCGACGGAAGTGTTGCTATTTATTCAACCCTTAATAAGTGTCCCTTGCTGCACTAAGCAATTTAAATACCTCATCTCATTTTAATCCCAAACAAGCCTATGAGAGAGGTGTTGTGATTAATCCCATTTTATTTTATTTATTTTATTATTTTTTAAAACTTTTATTTATTTTAAGTGTGTTTTTCCAGGACCCATCAGCTCCAAGTCAAGTAGTTGTTTCAATCTGGTTGTGGAGGGTGCAGCTCACTGGCCCATGTGGGAATCGAAACTGTGACCTTGGTGTTATGAGCACTACGCTCTAACCAACTGACCTAACCAGCCGCCCTGATTATTCCCATTTTATAGATGATGGAAACAGGCTCAGAAAGGTTATGTAACTTACCCAAAGTCACCCAGCTAGAAAGTAGAAGAGCCAGGATAAGAACCTTGGCCTCTCCAGGCCCCTCCAGCACCTTCCTCTTCCCCCTGCTGGCCCCTCTCTGATGTTCCCGTGGATACAGCCCATCCTACCCAGGAGACCCTGTTCTAAGCAGCAAAGTGACATCACTAGACTGGGCGGCATGTGTGATGTCATCACTCCACCCAACTCAGTAAGCCCTTCCTTACTCCCCTTGCTTTGTGGGGACCAGGACTCCCCACTCCTAGGGCTATTTGGGTCCCCTCTTCACCCTCACATCCCCAGCATCCATTGTACCATTCAGAGCTGGGCTGTCAGCCCAAAGGTCCCCTTGGGATTCTGTTTGCTTCCAATTCCCCAGGCCATCAGCAGAACTATTACTAATCTTGTTTCTATTATTCATTTACTCAGTGGGCTTAAGGGCAGTCAGGAGACCCTGGGGACTCAGGAGTGACTGGATCAGCCGAGGGCCAGGCCTAGCCTCTGTGTGGACACTAACACTTTATCAGAGCTCTGGAAAGGTCAGCATGGTGGAGGCCTCGGGCTGCACACGGCTGCTGTGGTCAGTCCTGGGGCGGGAGCCGGTGTCCCACGCCTGCCTGCCCTGGCATCAGCCTGTGGTCACCAGAAAAGGCTGGGAGGGGAGGATGAATTGGGGGCGGGTAGACCCCCTGGGGTTCCTTAGTTACCCAGCAACCCCAGGGACAGGCAGGGCCAGCCCTCTGGAGAAGCCCCCCACTGGCCTCCCGTCTTACCACATGCACATAGTCTATCTACCCACTCTCTCCCTGCCCCTGAGTCATGGAGGCAGCCAGAGGGGCAACAGAAGGAGCCAAGAGATGAAGCCCAAATATGTCCGGGCAGCCCCAAGCACCCCTTTCCCCATCACCAAGACCATCGCCAACGTCCATGGGCACCCTCTCCTCACTGCCCACTTGTCTCCATTTGCTACTCACCACCCCTTTTTGAGGTCCCTATGTCCTGAAGACACCCCAAGCTTTGCGAGTTAAGAGTGACAGCCCGCTTCATCCCCTCCCTATAATTCCTAGCCCATCCTTGGAGGGGAGCCCTGTTAAGAGCTTGGCGTTTACTCTACAAATCCTTTCTGTATATTTAAAGAACCCACATCGATATTATTTAGATCTGCATGTGTAGGATTTGCTTTACACAAATAGGGCCATACCGTACATATGTTTCTCTGACTTGCCTTTCTTCTTTTAGAGTGTGGGTATTTTTTCCATATTTGTGTATACAGGTCTCTCATCATAGTTATTAACTGTTGCAGATTTTACACTGAAAACAAAACAGACAGGCTAAATTATCCATATGCCGTAGCTTTTTCCTCACATACATAAATTAAGAAGTAAAGCCCCTGAATATGGTGTGTATCTTTTGTATCCTTTTCCTAAGACGATCGAGACAACACTGTATAGAAGGTATAGGCTCATTCAACCATGGATATGCATTTTTCTTACAAAGCACAATCACGCTGTTCCTATTGCTCTGTAATTAGCTTTTCTATTTAGCAGCTGTCTTGGAGATTTCTCCAGATTAGTGCATTTTGATGTTACTTGATTCTGTTCAACCACTGACTATTACTCCATCGCATGGCTATCCCATAACATACCCACCATTCCCCTTTTGATGGACATTTCAGTTAGTTCCAGTATTTTGCTATTGCTGAAATAAACAGCCTTCCATATATATTAACATATGTCTGTGTGCCCTTCTTCTGAGGTCTGAGTCTGAGGGACGGGGGCTGACTTGGTGGGTGGTAGGGATCAGAATGCAAGGCTAGATCTTCCACCCACACACCCCAACCTGCCTCCCCTAGGCAGCATTAGCTGGTAGCCTGCCAGGGACTCAGCAAGGCTCCAGGGACTACAAATAAACAGGTGAGCTCCTCTGTCCACTTTTAGTGGGCATGTTACAGAATTACGTGGCGCACCGTGAGGTGGGAAACAGTTTCCATGCTGTTCCTCCCACATCCCCTTGCCTCACTGCCCCTCACTGCCTTTCCTCCAGCAGTGCGGTCACTTGTTGCGGGAGGGAGGTACCACAGACCGCCTAGATTGCCGTGGCCGGCCTCCAAGGCCAATCGGACAAAAGGGTGCCTCCAGGAAAGGTCTCAGGGGTGTGGGCAGCCAATCAGCTACATTTTTTTTTTGTCCAATTGCATTAAACTGAAGTGAACCTAAAAAGCTCTAAAACTGAAGCAGGAAAATTGGATCTGCTGTTGATCCTTGTCACTCGGGTGACTTTTGTGACCCACAATCCAGCCAACAGCATCTGCCCTAAAACACAAAGACTCTGGGACAGCCGGATGGCTCAGTTGGTTAGAGCGCGGGCTCTTAACAAAGAGGTTGCCGGTTCAACTCCTTCATGGGGTGGTGGGCTGCGCCCCCTGCAACTAAAGATTGAAAACAGCGACTGGACTTGGAGCTGAGCTGCGCCCTCCACAACTAGATTGAAGGACAATGACTTGGAGCTGATAGGCCCTGGAGAAACACACTGTTCCCCAATATTCCCCAATAAAATAAAATAAAATAAAGAAAACAAAAACAAAAAACAAAGAATGTGTGTGGGGAGAGCAGGAAAATAAAGACAAAGGAAGGGGAGGCCAGAGTCAGGACCAGCCACCTTCCCTTTGGCCCCAGGAAAAAAAGATTTGCAAAGATTGGCTGGCAGGAGACAAACGGGGAGGATGGGAGGAGTGCAGACATAGGGAACCCCCTGGGATCCCTGTCCCACAGGTCACAGGGAAACAACCTCAGGCCATTTTTGTACCATGTCCACAGTCCCAGCAACCAACCTCCTGTGTGCAGGGCCCAGGGTGCTATTCAAAGCATATAATGTCCTATGCACGTTAAACTCATGTTCCAGAAACAGAATCCTGGCAGTCAGGGTCAGGGCCTTGAAAAGTAAATAGACTGGCAGCACCAAGCTGGCTCTGAGATTCCTGGGTCACCCAGGAGACTCTGATTCTGGGTTGGGGACTGAGGCACCCATGAAAAGTTTCCAGTCTCAAGACCCTTAATTTCCAACCAAACTGCTTTCTCTGGAGCCTTGGGAGAGGCAGAGAGGCTAGGGGCAAAGACGCACCATGCTTTTCTGTACCTCGAAGAAAAGTATTTCCAGTTACACTAAGACAAACTATAGATTATAAAATGTATCTCAATTTCAGAGATGTTAAAGGTGAAAAGTGTTCTAGAATCTACCAAGTAGTGGTATTTCAGTCACGCATGTTGGCGGTATCCTACAATTCTTAGACATATCTTCTCACCTCCTCTACCTGATTCCGAAGGCCCCAGGTACTCTGGCCCTGGTCCCCCTCTCCAGCCATCTCCTTAGACTGTTCTCCCCTTCTCTGTGCCTCTGCCCTTTGGCCACCTTCTTCCAGACCCTTGTACCCACCTTGTTCCTTCTCGTCACCGGGCCTTTGCACCGGCTGTGCACTCTTCCCTTTGCTTCTTAACCTGCTCATCCTGAAGAACACAACTCAATTGTCATGTGCTCAGAAAGGCCTTCCCTGACCATCTATCCGAGGTCACACTCGCCACACCACCACTATTATACTGTCTTAGGGTCCCTCCGCTGTGCGGGTCTCAGCTGCAGCCTCACCTTGTGTGTGTGATTAGGTGATGAACGTCAGACTTCCCTGACTGACTGTAAGTCTGTGCAAGTAGGGACTGTGCTGGCTGGGCTTGCTATTGAATCCTTGGCCCTGGTACTGTGCCTGGTGCACAGCAGATACACAGCAATCTCTGTGTGCTGTAACTGTTCCCTCCAACATGGTGCTCTGGGTTTCAGCGCCTTGAAGGGGCAAACTCATCGGGGACAGCCGAGAGAGTCCTGATTGTCCATAATAGCACTGGCATGGTCACTGGGATGGGAGATGGCATCGGCATCAGCTGCCCACATGCCAGTGGTCCCAGCTCCTCTGCTCGGCTTCCTCACTGAGTCTCAGCCCAGCCAGTTTGCACAGCTGCTCTGTGGAGCTCAGTTCTGCTTTCTTTCCCCTCCCCACCCACCTCCACCTGCCATCGACTCAGGAAACCAAAGCAGACATGGACGAGGACCACCTGCCAGTCTGTCTACCAAGCTAGCAGGAGAAGAGGTGCCCAGGACCTGATCAAAAAGAGACCGTTTCTGGAAAAATGCATTATCAAGAGCCTGTGATTTGGAGTCAGACTATCTAGGTTTGAATCACTGCCCAACATGGGGCAAGTTCCTTTAACTTCTCCAAGCTTCAGTTTCTTCATCTGTAAAATGGGGATAACAAGAGCAGCTTTGAGGGATGTTAAAGCAGTGGACTACATCGCGTGCCTCCTCAATAAGCACCCGTGGTAGGGAAGTGCTTAGCATATGGTCTCACGCTGCGGAGTGCTGCTGTTTTCTCCCTGTCTGGGGTCAAGGTCTCACCCCCAGGGCCTGCTGAGCTCTCATTGACCTGGCTGCCCTTATTGATCTGGCCAGGGCCCCCTTGGGATCCGCTTTTGCATGGACCGGCCATACTCTGCCCCGGAGCGGCTGCCCTTTGCCAAGTTCACGGTCTGGAGCAGCCAGCCAGCTGGGCCTCCTGCTAATGAACCCCTCACCCTGCCCAGACCAGCTCCTACCACTCACCATCGACTCCTGACCTTCCAGGGAAAGCTCCCTCCTCCACTCCTGCCTCCCTGCCTCCCAGCCTCTCTGTGGCTGCTGTTGCCACTGCCTGCTCTGCACGCTTCTTGTCTCTCCTCATCTCTGGCTGGGCTTCATCTGCAACCTCTGAACCCCCCACTTCCCCCACTGCCCCTCTGACACGTTTGTTTCAGGGTCAGGGCTGTGGACAGATGGTCTGGGTTAAAATCTCACCTTGGCCCCTTATTAGCTGTTATGGACTGAATGTTTGTGTCCCCCTCCTCCCCAAATTCATACGCTGAAGCCGAATCCCCAGTGTGGCTCTATATGGAGATGGGGCCTCTCAGGACGTAATTAAGGTTAAATGAAGCCATGAGGTTGGGGCCCTGATCCAATAGGATTAGTGTCCTTCTGAGAAGAGACACCAGAGATCCCATTTCTCTCTTTTCCATTCTCTCTCTCTCCACACACGCACGAAGAAGAGGCCCTGTGAGCACCACGCTGCCTGCAAGCCAAGAGAAGAGGCCTTAGAATCGAAACCCATCTTCCCAGCACTTTGATCGTGGACTTCAGCCCCCAGACCTGTGAGAAATAAATTTCTGTTGTTGAAGCCACCCAGGCTCTGGTATTTTGTTATAGCAGCCCGAGCAGACTAAGACACTAGCTTTGTGATCTTGGGCATGTCTCTTAGCCTCCCTGTGCCTCAGTTTCTTCATATGCAAAGTGGAGATTGGAACGCTGACTCCACAGGTCTGCTGTGGGGACTCAGTGCATTGAGACTGTCAGCACGTGTGACAGTGCTCGGACTGAATGGGGTCCCACACCCGTGGTAATTATTACCCTGCTGTCCCCTGAACACACTCTGCACCTGAGTGCCCTTCCCCCCTCCTTCTGGACCCGAATCCTTCCCTCCTTGCTAGTTGATCCATCGCTGGGGCCCCTTCCTGGCCCCCACCCTGTCCCTCTCTCCCCAGAACAACTAACTGGAGGGCCTCTCATTTGCGTCCCAACCTGGGCAATTGGCTGAAGGGCTTGGGATTTTTCTCTTCCCAGATGAGTGTATCCTGTCTCCCCCAACACACACACACACACACACACACACACACACACACTCACACACACACATTCTAGGCAGGCCAGAGCTGTGTCTCCGTGCCACAGTTTACTCCCTTTCCAGGAGACCCAGGTGTGTAGGAGGTGCCAAAGAGGAAAAAGGCCTCAGATTTCACTCCAAGAAATGTACCCCAGGCTTTTCATTCTCCATGCAAATACCCTTTTCACTAAGCCTGACTCTTTGGTGAGAACCTTCTGGATTTGGCTCCAGGCACCTCTAATCACAGTGATGCTAAGTGCTATTGGATGCTACAGGCTTGATGTCTTGATGTACACAGCCTTGTTTAACCCTGTCATCATCCATCTGAGGGCAGTACTATGACAATCCCCATTTTATGAAGGAGGAAGGAACCGGGGGCTCAGCGAGGTGAGGTGACTGGTGGAAAATGGCAGAGCTGATATAGGAGTGCCCGTGAGGCGGACTCCAGAGCCCACACTCCACCCCCCACTGCCAGGGCAGCCTCACTCCCAAGCCAGAACACTGGCAAGGTGCTGCTTGGAGCACGGCCTGCAATCTTCTGAGAGACTTGGCCCATCATTTAGCTCTCTGCAGAAACACTGTCTCCCAGCTACTTTTCAAAGTCCCTTCTCAGCTTTCACCTACACGTGGTGTGAGAAGTTGCCTTGGGAAATTCGCTAGTGCATACATGAAGGGATGCTGAGGACACCAGCCACCCCATGCCTGAGCACCCCTTCCCATTGAGAGCTGGATTTCCCCTGAGGAACTGGTGGGCTTCCTCCTTTCTGACACCAACACTGATGTAACTGACCATGTCTTTTTTTTGCCTTGGCTGCTGGGAAGCTCAAAGTCAAATTTGGAACTCAACTTGAGCAATTATCTTGCCCTTATGAGGTTATTCTTCTCTGTGAGCTTGACTGTCTGTTTCTATTACTATGTTCCTGCTTCCCGACCCGCCATTTCTACCCTTCCTTCCTCCCTTCCTATTTTCCTACCTTCCTTCCTTCCTCATCATGGGCTAGGTCCCTGCCCTGAGCTTGCTCTAGAGCAGAGGCGATAGACACATGAAACCAAGAATTCCAAACAAATGTTTACTCATAACAGGATTAGCAGGACTGGGTAGCAGAAGCTCATATGCCAGGGCCTCACCCCATCGGGGTTTGGGGAAGATTTTCTCAAAGGCACGGCCCTGAACCTGCAGCCTAAGGAATCAGTGGAAATTACGAGAATGACACAGGAAATAGAGGGTGGCAGCCAAGGGACCGGCTAAAGTCCTGCAGGGAAGGGGCTTGTTGCACTGGAGGGACAGAGGGGGAAAGCTCTGCAGGCTGGAGCACGGAGATTGAGCACAGTGGCTGCAGGGAGGGCGGTCAAAGAAGTGGGCAGGGCCTCCCTCAAGGGGTCTCACAGGTCTCACCGATGGGCTTGTCCGGAGAGCAGAGGCAAAAATGGTATTATTATGTGTAACAAGATGTATGCTACCGTGATAAATACAAACACCCTATTGAAATGAGGCATCTAGACAGGCTGAACTGTGCCAATGGGAATGAGTCTCCTAGGTTAGTTTCTTCCTGGGAGAAGCAGCAATCTTGCTTCCTTTAGGGGATAATGAAGTTTGTCTGGGTGAGGTGGAGTTCTGAGAGAAAAAAATCAGATGTTGAGGTGAGAGATGAGGGTAAGGGAGATCAACTATGTGCTGATGGAAGGAGAACCGACTCTGGATGGTGAACGCATAATGTAATTTATAGATGATGTGATACAGAATTGCACACCTGAAATCTATGTAATTTTACTAACAATTGTCACCCCAATAAATTTAATTTAAAAAAAAACTATAAAAAAAAATCGGATGTTGAGAGGGGGTCGGGGTGGGGTTGGGGGGAGGCATTGCTGAAAGGGGAAAGGCAGTCAGGAAATTCTAGGGCTCACTCAGGTTGTGGCCTTGAGGAAGTCCTGTCACCCCTCTGGGCCTCAGTTTCCCTCTGTAGATGATGGCAGGGGCTCTATAAGGGCCCCACCCAGTCCAAGCTTTATGCTTGGCTAGTGAAATGTGGAGCTGATCAGACACAGCTTCTCACAACAACAGGCCTCCTCAGCACGTCCAAGATCAGGGTCCCCAGAGTGCTTCCACCCCCAGCCAGCCCCAGCCCCTGACCCAGAAGTGGGAATGGCGACAGAGAGTCGTGGCTAAGCCATTAGGGCCTGGGCTCCACCACAGATGTAATGATGTCCTGTTGCTTTAAAAGCCAGGCTGCAATCCTGCTCTTGTGCTCCCTGGAGAGAACCCTGCCCAGATCCCAGCAGGACTCTGGATGGGCAGCAGGGCCTGAGTCCCCTACCACCACTGGCCTGCCCCAGTCCCCAGGCCAGATCTTTCAAGATATGGGTAAGAACCTCTTCCAGGTCAAAACCTCCAGAGTCAGCCTTACTTCCTGCGAGGGAGGCTGCCTTGGCACTTGACCTCAGTATTGGACCAAGGAGGTGAAGCAGTGGGAGGAAGCGATAGAAGGAAAAAGTCTGAGCTCTGGAACTGGCTCTGGCCATAATTTGTGTGTGACTTTGGGTAGGTCACTTCCCACTTCTAAGACTCAGTTTTCCCATCTGTAGAATGAGTGTGTTAGTTGGCCCTCTGATAAGCAGACCCCAGGGTGGCATTAGCCATGCAATGGACTTATTGGGAAAGATAGCAGAGAAGGGGAGCAGGAGCAGGCAGGAAGGGCGCCCAGGCCAGTATGCAGGCGCACGCCGCCGTCCAGCTCAGGTATTGAGTAGGAGGTGTCTGGGGGAAGTTGGCCGGGTCTGAATGTGGTGCTGGAGCCTGAGAGGTGGCAGCTGGGCCCTCAGCTACCATGCTCCCCACAGCAGGATCTCCTGAAGGACAGCTGAGCCGCACATCTCAGGGTCATTGCTGTGGGGTCTCAGGTCCCAACCTGCCATGCCGTGGGACTGTGGCTGAGCCATGTAAACTGGGAAGTGCTGTCTCCACATGAGGGACTGTGCTGATTATGTCACAGGAGCCAGTGTAGACCCAGCCCAGGAAAGAGCTCACAGCAAGGATTTGGGGCAAGGCTGGGGAAGGGAGGGCGGCCCCGCCATCAGCTCCGGAGAACTCAGGGCCAGGCCGAGCCTCACGCTGCCCCTCAGGCCACACCACAAAGGTTGAGGTCAGACTGAGGCAGGCTTGGAAGGTCAGGGTAAGGAGCTGGATGAGGCTTCGCTCTGCGGACACCGTGAGCCATCGAAAGGCCAGACCAGCAGGACGACTGGTGGAGCTGGCCTTTAGGAAGGTCAGCCTGGCTTCGGTTGACCAGGTGGACCCAAGCTGGGAGAGCCTTGGCCCTGGGCTGTAGGGGTGCAGGTGGCCAGGCCTGGAGCCAGAGCTTCCCACCCCCAGCTCCCACTGATCAGAGGGTTTTTCCACCGTCGGCTGGGCCTGTCTGGCCCTCCCCAGGAGGTGACTCTTACTTCTCCATTCCCCAGGGGGTGGTGGGAGAGCAGCCCTCAGGCTGGCCTGTGGGACTCACCATGGTGGTCATGCTCCCCCTGCCAGGCCCCAGCCTTGGTTCCCCTTCTCGAAGTCACGGCAGAAAACGTGCCCAAGTTCCTGAGTGTTCGCCCTTCTCCTGAGCCTTTGCTCCCCCTATAGGGGGGCAACATCCTACAGCCCCCACTCAGGCCTCGCTTAGCCCCAATACCCCTAGGCAGCTCCTTCTTGCACCTTCTCCTCATCATGCCACACATTTAGGGAACCTGTGTGCCAGGGACCATGTTGAATGCTTTCCTGAATGAGCTCATTGAATTTCTATAGTAGCCCTGATATCGCAACATGATATAATTTTATTTCTGTTTCACAGATGAAGAAATTGAGGTCAGAGAGGTTCATTCCCATGTCCACAGCTGGTCAGCAGTGGAACTAGAGTTCAAATCTCTCTTTGATGCAAAAGGTAAAGAAAAATTATAGTTATCCTGCCAATCTTACCCCTCTTGACAGTTCTGAAGTGCATTTCATTTCATCTTTAGCCCAAGCTTGGGAAGAATACTATTCCCATTTTGCAGGTGAAAAAACTGAGGCCAGAGAAAATCAAGAGCCTTAAACTCACACAGGTAGTCAGGGCTGGACAGGAGGGAGCCTGGCCAGGAAGGGAGAGGAGGGTCTCCCAGGTGGAGACCTGGCTCCTGACCCACTGCCCTGCCAGCAATGGAAGATGGGGCATCAGGACCCCAACCCCTCAGCTGCTGCAGCCCAAAGGGTGGGCAGAGCAAGACAAAAACCAGAGATTTTTCCTTGTGACACTTCCACCTCTTCCCTCTGGATAGGGATAAACCTGAGGTGGCCAGTCTGTCAAGGCAGAAACCTCCCCACGGGGACCTGGGAGTCAAACGGGGAGAGGCCCTGAGGACACCTTTTGAAAGTTCTTCAATAGCTTTTGTTTTTAAAAGTATGTTTCCTGTGTAATTACAAAAATAACACATGCCAGTTGTAACAGTTTCCTACTGTTGGCTAAGCTGGTTCTCCATCCCACCCCCAGCCCCCTCTGAGAAGCAACCTGGTCACAGGCAGCGGTTTGATCTGGAATCTTCCAGCCCTTTCAATACTTAGTAAGACATGTGTAGTGTTGTTTCTCTCTCATATAAAAATGGGCTCAGGCACACAGTTGAAAATTACTTCTTTCAGTTATAGTCTCACTGTAAAGCATACAGTAGCAACATATGGTTTGACCTCATTGTTTCACTCTCAGAAGCACTGTTGGATTGTTCTGGAGTGTGGTTCCAGATGGACAGTGAGGTGGCTCCCTTTGGGTTGTGTTGCTCTTACAAGCAAAGCCTGTGTGACTTCTCCGATTCATCTCATCCCCCTCAGGCTATTTCCAGAGGTAGAGGTGGAAAGTCATGGCAGCTAAGAGCACAGTCTTAGGAGCCAGCTCCACAGGCCATTCATTCTCTCTGAGGCTTAGTTGGTTTCCTCATCTGTAAAATGGGGATGATAAGTTACCTACCTCCGAGGGCCCTGGTCAGCATTCATAAATTAATACATAGGAAGCACTGAAAACTCCCTGGCACGTAGGACATGCCAGAAGCTATTCTTGTTGTCTCTAGAAGAAGTGGGATATCTGGGTCTCAGGGTTTGTTCATTTTTTTAGTTTTATCAGATTTGGCCAAAGAGCCCTGCCCCTTGGAGGCTTCCTGCTCTCACAGCTCTGAGGACACTGGTACCCCCCAGAACACTGGTAACCCCCATGCAAGGCAGCCCCCTACTTCAAAAGGGTAATCACTAGAATTGTGTGTGTGAATGCACACACGTGCACGTGTGGTTTCATGCCGCAGTTGGAGTAAAGAGCCTTCCCAGCTGCTCCCTAGGCAGAGCTACAGACCCTGTGTACTTCCGGGCCTCGTATTTCACCAAGCCCCAAGCCCACGTAGACCCACGGACACCACCTTCCAGGGTCATTTTGGGCACTAACAAGCCCTCCCTCTTCACCTTGGTGTAGAGGAAAGACCCTCAGCCCAGCAGTCAGGGGAGAATGACCTCAGTGACCAGTTCTGCCCCTCTCTGCTGTGAGACTTGGGCAGGGCCTGTAGCCCCTCCAGCCTCGGTTTCAGGATGAGGACCAGGGTGAGCCAAGCCAGGCCCACAGAGACGCTCACTGCCAGGCTTCTGCAAGCACCAGGTTGGCGCTGAACAGAGGCAGCCTCCCCACACTTTACATCCAGGATACCTTGCCTGCCTCACGCTACTCCTGGCCCTGCTCAGTCTTCTTCTCTGCAAAATGGGGATCCAAACTGCAGCCTAGAACCACAGGGGCTCGCTCTGAGGAGCCAAGGAGAGAGCTGAGTAGACGAAGGGGCTTTGCAAACATTGGATTTGGGATGATTGAGCAGGGTGGGTGTGAAGCAGGAGAGAGTGATCCTGGCTGCAGTAACTTGGGACCCAAATCCAGGAGAGCTAGCCCAAGAGGCAGGTACATGATTCAGAGCAAGGATGAGTCGGGATGCATGCGTAGGATACGACACTGATTGAGGGCAAGAAATTCACCTGGAACCTGACTCCATACTTTGGAGAACACACTCAGCCCTTTATCTCTGGAGGGCAGCATCCTTTGGACATAAAGTTCTTGTAGCAACCACAGCCCCCTGGGGAGGTGAGGTCTGAGGCCAAAGGCAGAGAGGTAAGAGACATGTTGGTGCCGCAGCCCCCGCCTCCAGACTGGCAGGGCAGAGAGAGAGGGGAAAGAGGCCTGGGCAGAGACAGGAGACCATGTCCTTCTCAGAGAGACTTTCTGCTCACTCCCTCTCATCCAATTTTATTTTACTGACTCTTCAAAACAACCCTACGAAGTCAGTATTATCATTAGTTCCATTTTAAAGATGAGGAGACAGGTTCGGAGTAAGGAGGTGCCTTGCCCAAGGTCCTGGCTCAAGCCCCTATCAGAATCTGGGCAGGTTGAAGACTTGTGTTTGATCTTCCAGGGAGACAGCATGGGGTACTCCAGCTTCCCCGGCAACACCCCCCAGAAACCTCCTGTGGTGATTAAGAGACCTGGCGTCTCTGGAGCACTGGGTGGCCAGCAGGCGGGCCAGGCTGCAGGATCCCCTCACCCACCCTATCCCTGCCCCTCCCTCAGGCCCCCTCACCCGGATGGTGACAGCTGGGCCCAGTCCCATTAGCACCATTTTCACTAACAGCTCTGAGGTCTGGGGGTGGGGGTAGTGCTGATGGGCTCCCCCGGGGTCCAACCCTTTTTGCTACAGACTCCACCCTCCCCACCACAGAGGGGATGTCCTTCCACCCTGAGCCGTCAGTCAACCCCCAAGGCCCTGCTGGGGCAGCCGGGCTCCCACCTCAACACTGCCCTAATGGGCCTGGCCGTGGAACCTGGGGGTTATCCCCAATATCACAACAATATCATCAATAATAATCAAAGCTACTTCCATTGACAGAAGGTTTTCCGTGTGTCCAGCAGGCGCTCCTGGACATCTTATGTGTGCATAACTTGTTACACCCTCACAGAAATTCTGAAGGGATATTAACTGTACCCATTTGACAGCTCAGTAAACAGAGGCTCTTAGTTTGGGTTTTCCCAGAAGTCCTTGAGACAGGGTTTCCTGTGAGTAGTTTATTTAGGAGATGATCCTGGGAAACACAGGTAAGGAAGAGGGGGAATGAGACCAGGAAGGGAAGAAAGCCAGGACGATCTGAGCCATCAAGCAAATTGCTGCCGTGGGCAACCGGAGTGCATCCCTTGGGGGGACATGGGAATATGTCTCAGAATTATCCCAACTCGGGGAAGGAGCTGGGATATTTGACCACTGACCCCTTATATTTCCTTGTGTAAGGGTTGCTTCAAGGGCATTCATGCTCAGGAAAACCCCTCAGACAGAGTCACGAAGTTTGCAATGAGAGGCCCTGAGTGTGAAGAGGTGAGTGCCAAGGGGACATGGCCGGACATCTGCAGTGTTTTCTTTACCAAGGCTCCGAGAGGGGTAGGTACTAGCTCAAGGTCACACAGCTTGTCAGTGGCAGTCAGGATTTGAACTCAGGTCTGTCTGATCCCAACTTTTAAACCCCAGGGTGGGAATGGAAACAGGACTAGGGATTGGGTCTGTCTGATGTAGTCTCTGCAGGTCAGCCCCACCCTCCGTCATGCCAAGCAAACTTAGACTCTCGTCCAGGAAGATGCCAGGAGAGGCACCAGCCGGCTCCTATGTTCTCCAGAATCCTTCCTTGCTCTCATCCCGGCTGCTGGGACCTTGAGGAGCTCAGGTTCATTCTGCCAAAGGGAAGCTAGGACCCCCTGGAACAAAGCAGACAGATACTAAAGCCCAGGCCAAGAGGGTGAATGAGTGAAGGAGTAAATGAACGAATGCAATGAGCCAACCATGTCTCAAAACTCAAATTCTCTTAGAGCCTTTCACCTCCTCTCACAGTTCTGTCCACCAAGCCCCAGTGAAAGAACCCCAGAGTTACCACCTGCAGCCCACAGACAGCAAAAGTGTCATTCTGCTTTGCATGTCACCCTGTTTTTAAAACAAAGTTGAGCTTTGCTCGCACTTCACAGTTGTAAAACTTCACATTAAAAAAGAAAAAAAATTTCACCTTCTCTTGAAAAAGCAGAAGCTCTGGGAAAACATGGCCCACCTTCCTGCACAGTACTAGTTGCACAGTACTAGTTGCACAGTGCTGCCCTGCTGGGACAAGGTGCCGGCTCTCCAGTTTGTCACCATCTCCTGCACTCCCTCTTGCCTTCCTGATACTGAAGCAATGTCAGTTGCCCCTTTGCAGCTAGAACTATGGTTTTAAACCTACCTGCATGACCCCTGGAAGCATGAATGTTTGAGAGGAGAGTACCTGAAACTGGAAACCTGCAGCCCTGGGTTTTGACTTGTGTGTGACCTCAAGCAAGTCCCTCCTCCTCCTCTCTGTGCCTCAGTTGCTTTGTGAACTGAGGGGCATGCAGGTGGTTTAAGTGCCCTTCTTGTCCACAATGTCCCAGGTTTGATAAAGAGGCCTGAGGAGCCGGCCAGGCCTTCCTTGGCACCGCCCCATGTCCACTTGTAGGACAGAACTGCAAATAGATGACATCTCCTGGTGTGGGCTCCACTGAATATTTCCCCAGCAGTGGGGATGCCCCCTCGGGTAGACAGCTTGCTGTTCCTGGTTCCGTGAGCATGTCCAACAGGCAGGCAGCAGGCAGAAGACCTGGGCAGGGTCACTGCTTCCATGGGCCACTAGTATCAGAGCAGCAGCTGTGGCAGAAAGAAAGCCACTCACCACATAGAATGTTAACACTTGCAGTTGGCTTGGACCTGCAGGAACTTATTGAGGGTGAGGGTCCCCCAGGCCAGGCTCCTGCAGGTCAGCCCCTGAGAGGCCATCAGAAGGGAGGGTAGGGCCTCGGCCAGCACAAGTGGTGACTGTCGAGGGAGTAGATTCTGAGGAAATGCATCTCAATTCATTCCTCAGGAGCCTCCTCTGTGCCTGGCACTGTGCTCACTGTGTTCAACCAGTCACTTCCTAAACAGGAGCTAACGTTACCATCGTCTCTGCCATTACTGTGGCCACTGTGGTTGGAGCCTATCTGTGAGCCTCCCCTACCTTCTTCATGGAATTACCTCTTTCTGACTAGAGCTGTTGTGAAAATCAGATAATAACAAATAGGTATCGGTAGTTTTGATGTGTCAGGCACAATTTGAACTCTTTTCACGTGACACTTTGTGTGACAGGGCTTGCGCGCCATACTCGCACACCCCCCACTTCTCACACCCACAAGGGCACCCACACCCATCTCCACACTCACTCACACCCGCCCACCCCCTCACACCCACAGGTGCACACCCAGCGCTCCTGTGGCCTGAGGAGGCCCCAGCCCTGCCCCTCCTCCCCTTCCTCCTCCCTGTCCCTGCGGCCAGCCGCACTCCCAGCATGCCCGTGGCCAGCCCCATGGCGCTCAGGCGGGCTCCCTGAAGCCACAGCCTGCCCTGACTCCCACAGCCAAATCGAGTCAAAGACCAATTAATATTCTGATACCTGTGGCCAGCTGAAGTGATGTAGAGCTGATGATTTCTTTTTCCATTTTACTCCAACTGTGGTTTCATTTTTTTCCCAGCCCTCCTTTGGTCAGTGGTTTTAGGGGCACTAAAGTTCACTTTTGTGGGTAACCTGCACTGTTAGCTGTTGATTTAATTAACTCAGCCTTTCTCTTCCTTGACCAGAACAAGGCCAGCTGGGCTGCTTTGCAGACACCCATTTGGACAGCCAACGGCTGGAGGCGTTTGGCGGGAGAAATGTGTGGTCCCTGGCAGACACTCCTCAGCCCCTGGCTGTCATCAACTGCTCCGCGTTTTCTGAAGCACTTCTGAGCCACTATCTCATACGGCTCAAAGGGGTTTTGCTCCCATTTGACAGGTGGGGAAACTGAGGCTCAGCGATGTGAACCCAATTACCTAGAGCCACAAAGCCAGCAATAAGCAGAGCTGGGCGTAGAAGCCAAGTATGTCTCTTTCCACAATCCCCTATTTTGGAGAGGCAGTTTAGTCTCCCCAAAGGTGTCCCACTAAAGGAGAGGCAGGGAGAAAGCTGGAAGACACAGGGGGAGGCTAAAGACGAACAGGAGGGAGCGGTCTTGAAAAGATACTAGTTGAAATCGCAGTCTCCTGGCCTCAGTCCTGAGGTTCTTCCTCCCCACGGAGCAAACCAGATTCTTTCATTCTCTGAGAAGCTTCCAGAATCCTAGCATGAATTTCTGCATTGCCAGGTGAGGGGAGAATTTAGCCCTTCACACTCAGCTCTCAAAGGCCTCTGCCCCGTGGATGCCTCGGGGTGCAGAGAACCCTCAGGGGCAGAGAAGCCTGGGGCAGGAGACAGCAGGAGACAGCAGAGCAGACATGGGGAAGGCTTCGGGGGGGAGAGCTTATAACCTAGAAATGTATGAACAGCTGAGGCTAGGAAGGTGGTGAGAGTTATGGGGAAACTTGCTGTGTGACTTGGGGCAAGTCCCTCCCTGTCTCTGGCCCTCAGAGTCCATTTGGGAAGGTGTTCAGTGAGCAGTGACTGCCATTCCAGTCTGTGCAGCTAGTAAATTAGGGAACTCTGGCTGCTGGACTAGAGAAGGGAGGGCTCTGGGCTTGGAGACAGACCCTCCTCTCTTCTCCCCTTCCCACTCTACCTCCTCCAGGAAGCTCCCCACCCCTCACCCACACCCAATCCCCAGCTCTGTGTCCAGGGCTCTGTGGACTTTTTTTTTTTTTTTTTTTTTTTGCCACCAGGGTGAATCGTCAATTGATTTGTTATTTATCCCACTGACAACAAAGAGAGTGAAAAGGTAATAATTCTGGGCCCTGGGGTAATTCAATTCCTGTAGCACCGTCAGCTACATTAACTTACTTCCTGGATCTCAATTCAATTAGAGCAACATTCCCCAGCATTAATAAATCAATACTCATGCCATTTGGATATATTTTGAATGTCTTTCATTATACATTGCAGGTCGAGGATGGCTGTTGAATTGGAAGTTAATGGGACAGGACAGGGCAGGTGGGGCTGCCTGGGGAGAAGCTTCCAGCCGTTGGCTATAATTGCCTCTGCTGCAGAAGAGGGCATTAGTAAAACAGAGGCCTGGTTAACTGAGCAAGCGAGCCAGCACAAGGTGCTGGGAGTGGCAGCTCCAGGCTGGGTGGGCGGAGGCACAGTGGTTGAAGAGGCTGTGTTCACCAACTCAGGTATTCATTCATTCATTCATCTCAGTCTTCCTCCCATCCCTTCTCCCAGTCTTGCTCCCCTCTGTCCTCCCTTCTCCAATCCCTCCTCATCCCTCTTCCAAGGCTTCCTTTCTTCTTCCTCCTAGTCCTCCTCTCAGCCCTGCCCCTAGTTCCTCCCATCCCTCCCTGTATCTTCTCATCCTCCCTTCTATTCTTCCTCCTCCTTTCTTCCAATTTTCTTTCTGTCCTTTCACCTTTTAGATATCCGAAACATTTTACAGAGGGCCTACTATGCGCAAGGCCCATACTGACTTCTGGGCTTATATAGGTTTATGTCATACATGTTCTCCAACCTCAGAGGCACCGAATCTAATTACAACACAATGTTCCAGAGCCACAAACAATCAGAACACGTCTGCCGGAGGAGCAAGAGCGGGGCTCAGCGGTGGCCCCGTGGCAGGGAGCTCTGACTTTAGGGCCTGGGGAAGGGTGAGGGAAGGGTCCCCAGAGGAGGAAAGCCTGGGGTAGGTTTTGAGGATAAGGTCTTGGCCAGGTGGTCAGAGGAAGATCAGGAACTGCAGAGAGCCCCAAAAAACTGAGGATGGCATGGCAGAGGCTTGCGATCATGTGTATGGATCCATATCCACACGCCTAGGTAAATAAAAATATGGGTTCCCCAGATCCTCTTCTGGGGGTCTCATCCAGGAGGTGTGGGAAGGGATCAGAAATCGGGCCAGCAGCCACAGTCGTGAAGGTGGCTGCTTATGATCTAGTCCACTAGATCAGGCTGGCCCTCACTGGCTGTCTCTGCCCTCTCTGAGCCTTGTTAGGTCTATAATCAGATTTCTCATCTGATAATGTCTGTTTTCTCCCTTTGAGAAATGAAGAAGCTGAAGACCAAACAGACATGGGCTGAACCACAGGTGGAGTTTCTGCCTTCCCTGCATGGAGGCGCAGGGCCTTTGCACCTGCTGTCCCTCTACTTGGATCACTCTCTACCAAGGTACCCATACGCTTGGCTCTTCCCCTTCTGTATTTGTTATCTGTTGCTACAAAATAAATTGCCCTCAAAATTTACTGGCTTGAAACAACCAACATTTATTTTCACTCAGTTTCTGTGGGTCAAGAACCCAGGAGTGGCTGGGTCTGGCTCAGGCTGTCGAAGGCGGTTGCAGTCAATACTGGCAGAGGCTGCACTCCTCTGAAGACTTGACTGGGACCGGAGGTTCCACTTTCTATAGGGGTCCCTCACATGGCCATTGGCAGGAGCCCTCAGCTCCTCACTGGCTGTTGGCAGAAGGGGTTAGTTCCTCACTAGGCTGGCCTCTCCAGAGAGCTGCTTGAATGTCCTCACGACATGGCAGCTGCTTTCCCTAGAACAGGTGATCCGAAAGAGAGAGAGAGAGAGAGAGAGAGAGAGAGAGAGAGAGAGAGAGAGAGATATTAAGCTGGAAACTGCAAACTGCAGTGTATTTTATAACCTACCCAGAAGTCATATGCCATCACTTTTGGCACAGTCTACTTGTTAGAAACGAGTCACCAAGTCCAGTTCACACTCAAAGGGAGGAAAATTAAGCTCCATCTCTTGAAGGGAAGAATATCAGACAATTTGCAGGCATATTTTAAAACCTACATATCTTCCTTCAGGTCTTGCTCAAACGTCACCTATCCGAGATGCTTTCCCTGACACATCTGTCTGTAAGAACTCCCAGCCTCTCCTCAATCTCTCACCCCTCTTGTTCTGCTCTACTTTTCTCCATGACATTTGCCATCACCTGACATCCTATCAATTTTAATTATTAACCTTATTTTTTGTCTCCCCCGCCCCTCTAGGATAGGCTCCATGAAATCGGACACTTTGTCAGTTTTGTTCACTGCTGTATCCCCAGCATGAGAATGGTACCTGGCACATAGTAGGTACTCAACAAATGATTGTTGAATGCTAGAATGAAGATGTAGCTGAAGGAAGAGAGAACACTGTTAACTCCCTCTGGTCTCCCCTGCCTCTGGAATCAGACCCTGGCTGGGCCCCATGGGACTCGAAACCTCATCCTGTGCCCAGATTGGGGGTAGCCTGGTCTGAATGTCAGTGCTGGTCCCAGCTTAGCCGTTAGCCTTTAGGACATGTTCTTTGCCCCAGCTCAGCCTCAGTTTCTCCATCTGATAGGAGTGTGCTGGATTCCTTCTTCCATTTAACAAATATGCCCTAAGAACCTACTGGGTGCCACAAAGTGTTCTGGGCCCCAGACAGTCTCAGCACCTGCCCTCCTACCCTCATAAAGCTGAGCCTCCAGAATAAAACCACGGAGGGTCCTTCCAGCTCCAGCTCCCATGGGCTTCTGTTCTGCCCTAGCCCTCTGGCAGATGCTATGGACTGAACTGTGTCCCCCAAATTAATGTGTTGAAGCCTTAAACCTTAATGTGATAAGGCATTTGGGGGGTAATTAGGGTTAGATGAGGTCATGATGGTGGTGCCCTCTTGATGGGATTAGTGGCTTTATAGGCAGGAGAAAGATACACCGCTCTCTCTCTTTCTCTGCGATGTGAGGACACAGTGAGAAGGTGACAGTCTGCAAGCCAGGAAGACGACCCTCATCAGGAATCTAATTGATCAGCACCTTGATCTTGGACTTCCTGTGAGAAATAAATGTCTGTTGTTTAAACCCCCCAGTCTATGATATCTTGTTACAGAAGCCTGAGCTCACTGATACAGATGCTGATGGCTGATTGCCTGAGTTCAGAGATCCACAGGCTCTACATTAGGCTGGGATATTCAAAAAACCACGATTCCCCCAGAAGGGGTGGAAGGCCACTGGAGGGAGGGGTGTCGTTAAAGCCAGTATGAATGGGGTATGGAGAACAAGCTCTTGCTCACCTCCAGGCCTTTGCACATGCTATTCCTCCTGCCTGGAACTCTTTCTCCCCGTTCCTTACTCCTTTCACTGGCCAGCTCCTTCTTGCCTTGTAGGTCCTGGCCTCTATGCCACCTCCTCTGGGAAGCCCTCTGCTTATTCCCACAGCCCCCTGGGGATCCTGTATGAGTACGCTCTCCATACTTGTTGTAATTGTTCCTTTGTCATCTATCTCCATTTGGCATCTCCTGAGAGCACCTCCAAGGCAGGACCCAGGGCTGGGATCCTCAGTGCTGGCCCCATATCTGGATGGGGACCCAACTTCAAAGAGGTTATATTTTTTGCCAAGATCACACGGCTGGTGATTCTCTAAGTTGTGGCACATACCCAGGCCTGTCTGACTGCCAGCGTGTGCTTCTTGTCTCTCTGCTCTGCAGACACATGCTCTGAGGCATTTTCCCAAACCCTCTCTTCGGTATCTTCATGAACAATGACACTGCTCACATGTCTGATGGAGGAACTGAAGCCCAGAGCTCGCCACACCCAAGCTGCCCTAATCCAGGCCACACTCACCAGAGGGCATCTTGGACTTAGCAACCTATTAGCTACCTCGCAGGAGCTTCACTGTGTGCCACGCATCGAGACCCTCACTTGCGTGTTCTCCTTCACGCCGCTGAACCCTGGGAGAAAGTTGTTGCTAGTCCCATTTTCCAGATGAGAAAACTGAGACCCAGAGAGGTGAGGTCCCTTATTTACTCTCACTCAGCTAGTCAGTGGCAGAGCAAGGATTTAAATCCAGGTCCTGTAACCATTGAGCCACAGAGCCCTTGCAAAGTTCTGAGCGAGAGTCAAGTCACCACTCATGTACTCATTCTTCCTTCACTCATTTAATTAATAATAAATATGATGTCCCTGTGGCGGAGATGCAATAAACAAGTACATAAATCAAAAGGTGATTTTAGAGAGGTAAGTGCCTTCAGGGGAATGAAGCAGGGTGACCTGACAGAGAGGTCACGTCTTTAGGTTGGGGCTCCTCTCTGAAGAGGTGATGCTTCAGCTACAGCCTGAGCATCCAGGAGCTGGCTACTCAAATATTTGGGGAAAGGCCTCAGGGTGAGAAGAAGTCCAGCATTCTGAGGAAAAGAAAGAGTATCCTGGAGGAGCAGAGATTGGGGAGGGAAGGAAGAAAGCCAGGCTGTCTGACTCTTGGATGGGCAGTTGGCCTCGAGTCTAGGTTAGTGCTGGATGGGCCTCAGTACAGGGGACGGGTGGGCTAAGGAGCCAGGAAGAGAAGGGGCCACCACACTGACTGAGGTGTCCAAGGTGAGGGCCGTGGAGTGAAGGCAGCGAGACTGAGCTGGCTGGGCTCTGCAACTGTGTCAGTTGTCTGTGGCACTTATGGCTGACTCCCCGGGCCCACCACCCACTTTTCCTTGATTAAATTTATTTTTATGTCCCCACCCTCCCTCTACCTGTGTCACTGACTAGCTCTGTAGCTTAACATAAGACTTTTACCCTCTCTGGGCTTCATAGAGTTTAGGAGCTGGAGGGAACCCACGCTTGCATTAATGACAAACTAAAGCCCAAGGTCAATGCCAAAGCGAAACTTTGGTCTTTATGAGGCTGCAGCTGTGTTGTCAAACTCCCAGCCATGGGCTCACCCCTGGGTCCTGGCCCTCCCCATTATCTGGCTGCAAGATCCTGAGTAAGCCCCTTCCCCTCTCTGGCCCTTGGTTACCCAACAGAATTAGAAGGGGTTGAGCCAGAAGTTTTCTGAG
The DNA here is from genome assembly GCF_004115265.2 of Rhinolophus ferrumequinum. Classification (NCBI taxonomy): domain Eukaryota; kingdom Metazoa; phylum Chordata; class Mammalia; order Chiroptera; family Rhinolophidae; genus Rhinolophus; species Rhinolophus ferrumequinum. The sequence goes on from NC_046292.1 coordinate 17,151,983, forward strand.
GACCTTTCTTATTCTGTTTTGCCCAGTTCTAGGATTTTATGAGTCAGATGAGTAGGATCGCAGCTTTGGCCACCTCTGAAGCCACCAGGCTAACTCATATAAGAAGTCAAGTGGCTCCATCTCCTCCCTCCAGGCTGGGTCAAACCTCCAGGCCTTTGCCTGTGTTGCCAGGAACACCCTATCCACTATGCGAGTTCCTTTGTTCATACCACAAACCTTTATTGCATACCACTAAAATGTCACCTCGGATAGGAAGCTCTTCCTCACCGCCAGTCCCCCGTGGAAATCTAACCTCCTCCTCCTGCTCCTCCCCCAGGCCCCAAGCATCAGACACATAACCACTCGATTGTCCTTAGATGTGCAAGTCCTGGGAGCTCCGTGAGGGCAAGGCTGGGTCTGATCCATTTTTGTATCTGGCATCTGGTAGAATCGATTGAATGAATGAATGAATGAATGAATGAATGAATGAATGAATGGATAAACCACAGTCCAAGGTAAATGGCAGCCAACAGGCCTCGCCCCTGTCCCTTGCTGAGAGCCAGTCCCCTGCCTGGTCTGTCTCCTGAGTGAGCAGCCCAGGCTCACCTGGCCACTAGAGTCACTAATGAGCATTGATTCTGACTGGTCCCATCCATCATGCCACTCGAGCTTCTTTCCTTAAAGAACATTAGGGAGCAAATGTATCATTGGTGACTGGAGGCCCAATAAAGCAGGCACCTCGCAAAATTTAGTATTCAACTCGTAAAGGCCTTAAAAGCATTTTTCAATTATGAATGGCCTGGGGGGAGTCGTTCTTTCTTCGCCAGGGGATGAATAAAGATGGAAAATAATAGCATATCAATATTGTTGCAACTTAGCAGGATTAATCTGGAAGAGTTAAAGTCCTTGCTTCTCCCTGCTGCCTGTATGCTCAGGTGCACTGGGAAGGACTCGGCCAAGGTGACCTTCACTGAGACTTCAGTGGGCAGGGCTGTCTCCCAAAGGATCAGCACCTCAAGTGCCGTGACCTTCCTTTTACCTCCCTCATGGCCTCACCCCAGAACACTTGCTGGTTCTGAGTTGTTTTTTTTACCCACACGAGACCTCCAGGGCCAGCCTTCTAATGATAATCCCTAAGCTTTGTACCACTCTTAGGGCTTAAAGGGGGTCTTTATCCTGATTGTGGTGATGGTTGCACAAATCTATGTGATGAAATTTCATAAAATACACACGCCCACAAACATGCATACAAAGCACATGTAAAAGCTGGGTGACGGGTACACTTTTTTGTACTACTTTACAACTTCCTGTGAAGTTTAAACTATTTCAAAATAAGAAATTATAAAAATATTTTAAAATAAGTAAATAATGTAAAAAGTGGTTCTTGCAGGAACAATGGAAAGGGCCTCCACTGGGAGGAAGTATAAATGGGCACAACAGCTTTAGAAAACCATTTTGCATTATCTAGTGTGGTGGGCAGAATAAGGCCTCCCCTCCAAAGATGTCCACATCCTGATCCCCAGAATTTATGTGTTAGGTTACATGGCAGCGGGGAATTAAGGTTGCTGATGGAATTAAGGTTGCTAATCAGCTGACCTTGAGATGGAGCCATGAGCCTGGATTATCCAGGTGGGCCCAAGGGAATCATAAAGTTCCTTGTAAGTCAAAGAGGTAGGCTTCCAAATCAGAGAGAGATTTGAAGATGCGACACTACTGGCTTTGGAGATGGAGGAGGGGGTCCCTAAAGAATGTAGAAAGCATCTAGAAGTTTGGAAAGTCAAAGAAACAGATTCTTCCCTAGAGCATCCAAAAGGAAAGCAGCCCTGAAAATACTTTGGTTTTAGCTCAGTGAGACCATTTTGGACTTCCGTCTTCAGAATTATAAGATAATAAATGTGTTTGTTTTTTTCTAAGCCACTAAGTTTGTGGTAATTTGTTACAGCAGCAATAGGAAACTAATGCATCTAATATTTTTGAGTTAAATATGCACATACCCTAACACTCAGCAATTTCACTCTTAAAGAAACTCTTTGGTCTGCATTAGATCACAGAGGTGGTGTGGAGACATCTACAACAATGTTCATAGTAGCATTGTTTGAAATAACCCAACTATGTAGAAACAATCCAAATGTCCATCAATACAAGATGAATAAGTTCATTGTGGTACATTCCTACAATGGAATATTATTCAGCAGTGAGAATGAATGAATTATAGCTACACACAAACACGTGGATGGATTCACAACATAATGATGAATGAAAGAATCAAGTCATAGAAAAAGGTAGGATTTGTTTATATAAAGTTCAAAAATTGGCAAGCTTAAAAAATACATTGTTAAGAACTGTCTTTCTAAAAAATCAAAAAGGATTTATAAGAAGGAGGAAAAGAATGCAAAATTCAGTATGTTGGTGACCTCTTAGGAGAAAGATAAGAAGGGTTGAGACCCACAAGGAGTCTCAAAGGTACATTAATTTCTTGAGCTGGGTGGTGTGGACATAGGCATCTGTTTTATAATTATTTTATATTATATTCTACTATATTATAATAATATGTATAATTATTATTTGAATGGTATGTGTATGTTTATATACTCTTTTGTGTAAATCGTATAGTTTACAATAAAGTAAACATTCTTTAAGTGTTCTTGCTTTTGAGCATTCATTTGATCCTTTTTCATCACACTATGAGCAAGGCAGGATAGGGGTCATTACCTTCATTTTGCAACAGGGGAAATTGGGGCTCTAAGGGATTAAATACTTACTCAAGCTCATCTGCCTACTTCCCAAGCTTCATCTCTCTCCACTTACTCCATCTCTCTATGCTCTGGCCTGTCTGAGTTCAAGCAAGCAATAAGACAACAGAAAGAAAATCAGAGTCTCTTCCTGGTTTTTGAATTTCAAAAAGGGAAGCCAAAACCTGAGGTCATGGAGAAATTTTGGAGATTATGTAAGGAGTGAGAACAAACTCCCCCATTTGTCAGATTATATAAAATTTCTGGGCTGATGTAACTGAAAATTTGTATATTTGTAGTGCAGTGGCACACGGGATTTGGGAAGAGTTAGAAGTAATGAAGAGTGGTGTAGAAACTGTGAGAAAGGTAGATCCCACGTTAAATTTTCCCAGGTCAACTATTATATAGGAGGACAACAGAATACCAGACAACTTCCTAGGATCTGAAAAATCTATAAATCTCACTTCCAGAGAGAACCCAGGGAAGCAGCAGGACCCCAGAGTGAAAATGATTGGGTGGTGTGTGGGTTAGTAGGACATTTGATAGCTTCATTCAGGTTTCTAAGGCTGGTTTTTGTAGGAGAGGGCATATAACCAAAATCTGAAATGAAAAGAGGAGATATCACTACAGAGCTCACAGATGTTAAAAAGATTTTAAAATTAATAAGATATTTTGTAAAGTTTTACACCAATAAATCTGATAATTTAGATGAACTGGACAAATTCCTCAAACAACTCTATTAACAAACTGACAGAAAAAGAAATATAAAAATCTGAATTGTCCTATATGTTTTAAAGGAAACATATCCTTTTTTTTTAAAAGTCTCACAAAGAAAATTTTAGGCACAGATGGTTTCACTGGTGAATTCTTCCAAACATAAAAGTAATGATACCAATCTTACACAAACTGTTCCAAAGAATGTATTTTAAAATAACATTTTCTATGGTCATGGGATATAAAGTATAGCATAGGAAATACAGTCAATGGTATAGTAACAGCTATATATGATATCAGAGAAGTAGTAAACTGGGAGGGATTTTTATCATTTTATGAGGGATATAAATGTCTAATCATTATGTTGTTTTGTACACCTGAAACTAACAAAAAATAAGAAATAAGAAAATAAAATAGCATTTTCTAATACATTTTTGAGGCCAGAATAACCTTGATATAAAAATATTGCAAGAAAGAAAAATTACAGTTCAATCTCTCTCATGATTAATTAACCCCTCTAAGGCTCAGTTATTCAATTGTAAAGTGGAGATAATAATAGTTATCTTCCTTGAAGAGTTCTTATAAGAATTAAATAAGATAAATGCAAAAATCCCTATCAATATACAAGCAGACCAAATCTACATGTATATAGATTATTATATTCACAACCAAGTTAGGGGTTTTCTCCCTATGAATGAGAGGCTTGGTTTAACAATTAAAAATCAATTATTATAATTGATCATATTAGTAGAATAAAAGAAACAAAGGATAAAAATCATGCAATCATCTCAATAGATGCAAAAAAGTCATTTGGTAAAATTCAATACCTATGTACGATTTTAAAACTCTAAGCAAATATGAAAAAGAGAAAATTTCCTTAATTTGATAAAAGATGTTGACATAAAACCACAGCAAACATCATGCCTAATATTAAAATATTGAGAACCTTCCTCTGAATTGCTAATGAGGCAACTGTGTCTACTATTATCATTTCTACTCAACAGTGAACTGGAGATCCTAGCCAGAGCAATAACATACATACATACACTCATACACATATACATACGTAAGTGTTATAAAGGAAGAAGCAAGAGACAATGCAAGTGTGTCCATAGAAAATCTAAAATGATTTATAAATAATTAAAATTAACTGGTCAATTTAGCAAGCAATTGTATTTCCATATACCAGTAATAATAACTTTTAAATATAAAAATATATAACCTATAATAGAAAATATCAAGTAACCAATAATAAATCTAAAATGAGATGTGTAAGATCTCTACATAGAAAAGTATACAATATTATTCAGAGAAACCGAAAACCTAAAATCAGTAGAAGAGCATGCCATGTTCATGGATTAGAAGAGTCAGTGTTGGAAAACTATATTTTCCATAAACTGATCTGTAGATTCAATGTTATCCAAATCCAAATGCTAGCAGATTTTTTGGTGGAAACTAACATGGTAACTCTAAAATTCTTTATGAAAATGGAAAGTTCAGAATCGCCAAGATAATCTTGAAGAACAAAGTTAAAGAACTTAAATCATTGAATATTCAGACTCATTATAAAGCGAAAGTAATTAAGAATAGTGTGGTATTACTCCAAGGAAAGACAAACAGACCAATGGAACATAGAAATAAAGAAGATTCTATTTCTTGCACATCTGAGTTTGTGGATGAGGATTTTTACTCATTGCACAGCCAAAAGTGCCATCAAAGCATATAATGCGTGGGCCTTGACTTTGTCACAAGGATCAGGAATGCTTCCTTGATGAAATGATGAACCTGAGATCTGAAGAAAAAACAGAAAGAGCATGTGCAAAGGCCCTATAGTAAAACAGGCCTATTTCAAGAACTTGAGAGAAGGCTCATAAGGCGAGAGAGCACAGAGAGAGGTTGGGTCAAGATGGCAGCTGTAGGAGCACAGCATCAGGAATAGAGACAGTGGAAATGTAATGGCTCTGTGCGATGTCAGCGGGGTAGTGGATGGGGGGAGGGGGGTTCACACAGTGTGAGGGATAGAAATGATAAACGTCTAAGTATTACTTTGTCTTGTGCACCTGAAACTAATAAAATAAATAAATAATAAAAATTAAAAAAAAAAAAGATGGCAGCTGTAGCTAGAGAGGTCAAAGTTCAGCAATGCCTGGAGGGTAACAGTAAGGAATATGACCTCATTTCCACTTTCATAAGGTTCCCACACGTGCTCAGGGACTTGCTTCCCATAAGACTGTGAGCTCTACAAGAGGGGACACTGACTCTCTTTCTGTCACCTTGGTGGTAGTAGAAGGTGATCAGAGGTATTTGATGAATATATGTGATGGCAGAGCTGGGACAAAAGCCAGGGCCAGAGACTCCTTGTCCAGGGTTCCTTCTGTTCACCTTGGTGCCTCAAGGCTTCCAACTGCTCCCAAGACTTCACTCAAGTCCCTCTCCCTCTCTCTCACCTTAAATACAAAACCAGAAAAACTCTTTGCTTTACACTCAAGACCTCATGAGACCAGGTCAGATTGTGCTGTAGTGACAAATGATTTCTATGTCTCAGAGGCTTACAGGAGTAAAGATGTATCTTTTGGCCACACTGCCTGTTCATTGCTGGTTAGATGCGGCTCTGATCCACACATTTTCACTCTGTAAGCTGGGTAGATTGAGCAGCCTCCTCTAGAACATTACAGTTGTTTTGGAAAAGAGACTGCAAATCACGCAATGCCTTAAAGTGTCTCCCAAAAGTGGCACCTAATAGTCACTCCTACTCACATTTTTATTGTCAAAGCAAGTCATATGACAAACCTGAAGTCAATGAGGTAGGAATGTATGATGCTTCCACAGAGAGAAGTGAGTGATTAAGAACAGCAATGCAATCCACCCTGCACCCTACGCCCCACCTCACACCAATCTGATTTTAGTTAAGCAGATAGAATGAGCTTTAAAAACAAACCAAATCATCAGGTCCCCCTGCTTCACATAATTCACCTTTTATCCTTAGAACAAAATCCAATTTCCTGCCAGGCCTGGCCCTGCCTCTTTCCCACTGTAACTTCAGTTACTCTCCAGCTTTTATACTTGCTCCATTCACACCAGTTTCTGAATGTGCAAGCTCTTTCCCACCACAGGACCTTTGCATGTGCTGTTCCCTAGGCCCAGATCAATGCTTTAACCCAATTCTTCCCAGGCCTGGCTTTTTCCATTTTGAGGACTCAGCTTAAATGTCACAGTAGAGAGACTTCCTTGGCCACCCCACTATTTTCTCCCGTATTACCCCATTTATAACTGTCACGCAGGGTGTTATGCGGGATCTCAGCTCCCACTCCCCGCATAAGGACTCAAGATATGGTGAGGCCAAAAAGGAACACTCACAGAGCCATAGATAGGGGAGTCATACTACTATAGTCTCGCTGGTGGCTGGGTTGGAGACACAGAAAGCAGGATCCACACAATGCGCAATCCGCTGTCCGTTTCTCTGCCAACCAACCAACCCCTTCCTAACTGCAATCCTCCGTGCTAACTGCAATCCGAATATCCTGGACACAGCCAGACTCTCTGGGCACAGCCAGGGTTTCTCAGGGCATCACCAGACCTTCTGGGCACAGCCAGACTTCGTGGGCATCAACCTGCCGTACTAACTGCCACGGCAGTTATATTAGTGGCCAATGGCTCACTGGTGACAGCTGATGGCCATCCGATCTCAGCTGATGGCCATTTACTACGCGAGTGAGCACCTTTCCACGTGAGGCCAAGAGCCTAGAAACTGTACTCCTGGCTCTGTCCCCACACTCCACTTCTCCAGGGTCTCGCCTCACAATCTACACGAGAAACGTCTTCCGCGAGGGGCCCTGTGCGAGGAGCCTGGAGGTGAACGCAATATCCTGGACACAGCCAGGGTTTCTCAGGGTACCACCAGTCCTTCTGGGCACAGCCAGACTTCCTGGGCATCTTAGGGTACCACCTGTCTCCCCGGGACCAGCCAGGGCCTCTCAGGGCACTGCCACTCTCTCTGGACACAGCCAGACTTCCTGGGCACAGCCAGGGCTCTCAGGGCGCCACCACTCTTCCTGGGCACAGCCAGGGTTTCTCAAACCACTGCCAGTCTTTCTGGGCACAACCAGACTTCCTGGGCACAGCCAGGGTTTCTCAGGGTACCACCAGTCTTTCTGGGCACAGCCCGGGTTTCTCAGGGTACCACCAGTCTTTCTGGGCACAGCCAGGGTTTCTCAGGCTACCACCAGTCTTTCTGGGCACAGCCAGGGTTTCTCAGGGTACCACCAGTCTTTCTGGGCACAGCCAGGGTTTCTCAGGGTACCACCAGACTTCCTGGGCACAGCCAGGGTTTCTCAAACCACTGCCAGTCTTTCTGGGCACAGCCAGGGTTTCTCAGGCTACCACCAGTCTTTCTGGGCACAGCCAGGGTTTCTCAGGGTACCAGCAGTCTTTCTGGGCACAGCCAGGGTTTCTCAGGGTACCACCAGTCTTTCTGGGCACAGCCAGGGTTTCTCAGGGTACCACCAGACTTCCTGGGCACAGCCAGGGTTTCTCAAACCACTGCCAGTCTTTCTGGGCACAGCCAGGGTTTCTCAGGCTACCACCAGTCTTTCTGGGCACAGCCAGGGTTTCTCAGGCTACCACCAGTCTTTCTGGGCACAGCCAGGGTTTCTCAGGGTACCACCAGTCTTTCTGGGCACAGCCCGGGTTTCTCAGGGTACTGCCAGTCTTTCTGGGCTATGCCAGACTTCCTGGGCACAGCCAGGGTTTCTCAGGCTACCACCAGTCTTCCTGGGCACAGCCAGGGTTTCTCAGGGTACCACCAGTCTTTCTGGGCACAGCCAGGGTTTCTCAGGCTACCACCAGTCTTTCTGGGCACAGCCAGGGTTTCTCAGGGTACCACCAGTCTTTCTGGGCACAGCCCGGGTTTCTCAGGGTACTGCCAGTCTTCCTGGGCACAGCCAGGGTTTCTCAGGGTACCACCAGACTTCCTGGGCACAGCCAGGGTTTCTCAGGCTACCACCAGTCTTCCTGGGCACAGCCAGGGTTTCTCAGGGTACTGCCAGTCTTTCTGGGCACAGCCAGGGTTTCTCAGGGTACCACCAGACTTCCTGGGCACAGCCAGGGTTTCTCAGGCTACCACCAGTCTTTCTGGGCACAGCCCGGGTTTCTCAGGGTACTGCCAGTCTTTCTGGGCACAGCCAGGGTTTCTCAGGGTACCACCAGACTTCCTGGGCACAGCCAGGGTTTCTCAGGGTACCACCAGTCTTTCTGGGCACAGCCAGGGTTTCTCAGGGTACCACCAGACTTCCTGGGCACAGCCAGGGTTTCTCAGGCTACCACCAGTCTTCCTGGGCACAGCCAGGGTTTCTCAGGGTACCACCAGACTTCCTGGGCACAGCCAGGGTTTCTCAGGGTACCACCAGTCTTCCTGGGCACAGCCAGGGTTTCTTAGGGTACCACCAGACTTCCTGGGCACAGCCAGGGTTTCTCAGGGTACTGCCAGTCTTCCTGGGCACAGCCAGGGTTTCTCAGGGTACCACCAGTCTTTCTGGGCACAGCCCGGGTTTCTCAGGGTACCACCAGTCTTTCTGGGCACAGCCAGGGTTTCTCAGGCTACCACCAGTCTTCCTGGGCACAGCCAGGGTTTCTCAGTGTACCACCAGTCTTTCTGGGCACAGCCAGGGTTTCTCAGGCTACCACCAGTCTTTCTGGGCACAGCCAGGGTTTCTCAGCGTACCACCAGTCTTTCTGGGCACAGCCCGGGTTTCTCAGGGTACTGCCAGTCTTTCTGGGCTATGCCAGACTTCCTGGGCACAGCCAGGGTTTCTCAGGCTACCACCAGTCTTCCTGGGCACAGCCAGGGTTTCTCAGGGTACCACCAGTCTTTCTGGGCACAGCCAGGGTTTCTCAGGCTACCACCAGTCTTTCTGGGCACAGCCAGGGTTTCTCAGGGTACCACCAGTCTTTCTGGGCACAGCCCGGGTTTCTCAGGGTACTGCCAGTCTTTCTGGGCACAGCCAGGGTTTCTCAGGGTACCACCAGACTTCCTGGGCACAGCCAGGGTTTCTCAGGGTACCACCAGTCTTTCTGGGCACAGCCAGGGTTTCTCAGGGTACCACCAGACTTCCTGGGCACAGCCAGAGTTTCTCAGGCTACCACCAGTCTTCCTGGGCACAGCCAGGGTTTCTCAGGGTACTGCCAGTCTTTCTGGGCACAGCCAGGGTTTCTCAGGGTACCACCAGACTTCCTGGGCACAGCCAGGGTTTCTCAGGCTACCACCAGTCTTTCTGGGCACAGCCCGGGTTTCTCAGGGTACTGCCAGTCTTTCTGGGCACAGCCAGGGTTTCTCAGGGTACCACCAGACTTCCTGGGCACAGCCAGGGTTTCTCAGGGTACCACCAGTCTTTCTGGGCACAGCCAGGATTTCTCAGGGTACCACCAGACTTCCTGGGCACAGCCAGGGTTTCTCAGGCTACCACCAGTCTTCCTGGGCACAGCCAGGGTTTCTCAGGGTACCACCAGACTTCCTGGGCACAGCCAGGGTTTCTCAGGGTACCACCAGTCTTCCTGGGCACAGCCAGGGTTTCTCAGGGTACCACCAGACTTCCTGGGCACAGCCAGGGTTTCTCAGGGTACTGCCAGTCTTCCTGGGCACAGCCAGGGTTTCTCAGGGTACCACCAGACTTCCTGGGCACAGCCAGGGTTTCTCAGGGTACCACCAGACTTCCTGGGCACAGCCAGGGTTTCTCAGGGTACCACCAGTCTTTCTGGGCACAGGCCGGGTTTCTCAGGGTACTGCCAGTCTTTCTGGGCACAGCCAGGGTTTCTCAGGGTACCACCAGACTTCCTGGGCACAGCCAGGGTTTCTCAGGGTACCACCAGACTTCCTGGGCACAGCCCGGGTTTCTCAGGCTACCACCAGTCTTCCTGGGCACAGCCAGGGTTTCTCAGGGTACCACCAGACTTCCTGGGCACAGCCAGGGTTTCTCAGGCTACCACCAGTCTTTCTGGGCACAGCCAGGGTTTCTCAGGGTACCACCACTCTTTCTGGGCACAGCCAGGGTTTCTCAGGATACCACCAGTCTTTCTGGGCACAGCCAGGGTTCTCAGGGTACTGCCAGTCTTTCTGGGCTATGCCAGACTTCCTGGGCACAGCCAGGGTTTCTCAGGCTACCACCAGTCTTCCTGGGCACAGCCAGGGTTTCTCAGGGTACCACCAGTCTTTCTGGGCACAGCCAGGGTTTCTCAGGGTACCAGCAGTCTTTCTGGGCACAGCCAGGGTTTCTCAGGGTACCACCAGACTTTCTGGGCACAGCCAGGGATTCTCAGGTACCGCCAGTCTTTCTGGGTACAGCCAGGGTTTCTCAGGGTACCACCAGACTTCCTGGGCACAGCCAGGGTTTCTCAGGGTACCACCAGTCTTTCTGGGCACAGCCAGGGTTTCTCAGGGTACCACCAGTCTTTCTGGGCACAGCCAGGGTTCTCAGGGTACTGCCAGTCTTTCTGGGCACAGCCAGGGTTTCTCAGGGTACCACCAGTCTTTCTGGGCACAGCCAGGGTTTCTCAGGGTACCAGCAGTCTTTCTGGGCACAGCCAGGGTTTCTCAGGGTACCACCAGTCTTTCTGGGCACAGCCAGGGTTTCTCAGGGTATCACCAGTCTTTCTGGGCACAGCCAGGGTTTCTCAGGGTACCACCAGTCTTTCTGGGCACAGCCAGGGTTCTCAGGGTATTGCCAGTCTTTCTGGGCACAGCCAGGGTTTCTCAGGGTACCACCAGTCTTTCTGGGCACAGCCAGGGTTTCTCAGGGTACCACCAGTCTTTCTGGGCACAGCCAGGGTTTCTCAGGGTACTGCCAGTCTTTCTGGGCTATGCCAGACTTCCTGGGCACAGCCAGGGTTTCTCAGGGTATTGCCAGTCTTTCTGGGCACAGCCAGGGTTTCTCAGGGTACCACCAGTCTTTCTGGGCACAGCCAGGGTTTCTCAGGGTACTGCCAGTCTTTCTAGGCACAGCCAGGGTTTCTCAGGGTACCACCAGTCTTTCTGGGCACAGCCAGGGTTTCTCAGGGTACCACCAGTCTTTCTGGGCACAGCCAGGGTTTCTCAGGGTACTGCCAGTCTTTCTAGGCACAGCCAGGGTTTCTCAGGGTACCACCAGTCTTTCTGGGCACAGCCAGGGTTTCTCAGGGTACTGCCAGTCTTTCTGGGCTATGCCAGACTTCCTGGGCACAGCCAGGGTTTCTCAGGCTACCACCAGTCTTTCTGGGCACAGCCAGGGTTTCTCAGGGTACTGCCAGTCTTTCTGGGCACAGCCAGGGTTTCTCAGGGTACCACCAGTCTTTCTGGGCACAGCCAGGGTTTCTCAGGGTACTGCCAGTCTTTCTGGGCTATGCCAGACTTCCTGGGCACAGCCAGGGTTTCTCAGGGTACCACCAGTCTTTCTGGGCACAGCCAGGGTTTCTCAGGGTACCAGCAGTCTTTCTGGGCACAGCCAGGGTTTCTCAGGGTACCACCAGTCTTTCTGGGCACAGCCAGGGTTTCTCAGGGTATCACCAGTCTTTCTGGGCACAGCCAGGGTTTCTCAGGGTACTGCCAGTCTTTCTAGGCACAGCCAGGGTTTCTCAGGGTACCAGCAGTCTTTCTGGGCACAGCCAGGGTTTCTCAGGGTACCACCAGTCTTTCTGGGCACAGCCAGGGTTTCTCAGGCTACCACCAGTCTTTCTGGGCACAGCCAGGGTTTCTCAGGGTACTGCCCGTCTTTCTAGGCACAGCCAGGGTTTCTCAGGGTACCACCAGTCTTTCTGGGCACAGCCAGGGTTTCTCAGGGTACTGCCAGTCTTTCTGGGCTATGCCCGACTTCCTGGGCACAGCCAGGGTTTCTCAGGGTACCACCACTCTTTCTGGGCACAGCCAGGGTTTCTCAGGGTACCACCAGTCTTTCTGGGCACAGCCAGGGTTTCTCAGGGTACTGCCAGTCTTTCTAGGCACAGCCAGGGTTTCTCAGGGTACCACCAGTGTTTCTGGGCACAGCCAGGGTTTCTCAGGGTACTGCCAGTCTTTCTGGGCTATGCCAGACTTCCTGGGCACAGCCAGGGTTTCTCAGGGTACCACCAGTCTTTCTGGGCACAGCCAGGGTTTCTCAGGGTACTGCCAGTCTTTCTAGGCACAGCCAGGGTTTCTCAGGGTACTGCCAGTCTTTCTGGGCTATGCCAGACTTCCTGGGCACAGCCAGGGTTTCTCAGGGTACCACCAGTCTTTCTGGGCACAGCCAGGGTTTCTCAGGGTACTGCCAGTCTTTCTAGGCACAGCCAGGGTTTCTCAGGGTACTGCCAGTCTTTCTGGGCACAGCCAGGGTTTCTCAGGGTACCACCAGTCTTTCTGGGCACAGCCAGGGTTTCTCAGGGTACTGCCAGTCTTTCTAGGCACAGCCAGGGTTTCTCAGGGTACTGCCAGTCTTTCTGGGCACAGCCAGGGTTTCTCAGGGTACTGCCAGTCTTTCTGGGCTATGCCAGACTTCCTGGGCACAGCCAGGGTTTCTCAGGGTACTGCCAGTCTTTCTAGGCACAGCCAGGGTTTCTCAGGGTACCACCAGTCTTTCTGGGCACAGCCAGGGTTTCTCAGGGTACTGCCAGTCTTTCTAGGCACAGCCAGGGTTTCTCAGGGTACTGCCAGTCTTTCTGGGCACAGCCAGGGTTTCTCAGGGTACTGCCAGTCTTTCTGGGCTATGCCAGACTTCCTGGGCACAGCCAGGGTTTCTCAGGGTACCACCAGTCTTTCTGGGCACAGCCAGGGTTTCTCAGGGTACTGCCAGTCTTTCTAGGCACAGCCAGGGTTTCTCAGGGTACCACCAGTCTTTCTGGGCACAGCCAGGGTTTCTCAGGGTACTGCCAGTCTTTCTGGGCTATGCCAGACTTCCTGGGCACAGCCAGGGTTTCTCAGGGTACCACCACTCTTTCTGGGCACAGCCAGGGTTTCTCAGGGTACCACCAGTCTTTCTGGGCACAGCCAGGGTTTCTCAGGGTACTGCCAGTCTTTCTAGGCACAGCCAGGGTTTCTCAGGGTACCACCAGTCTTTCTGGGCACAGCCAGGGTTTCTCAGGGTACTGCCAGTCTTTCTAGGCACAGCCAGGGTTTCTCAGGGTACCACCACTCTTTCTGGGCACAGCCAGGGTTTCTCAGGGTACCACCAGTCTTTCTGGGCACAGCCAGGGTTTCTCAGGGTACTGCCAGTCTTTCTAGGCACAGCCAGGGTTTCGCAGGGTACCACCACTCTTTCTGGGCACAGCCAGGGTTTCTCAGGGTACCACCAGTCTTTCTGGGCACAGCCAGGGTTTCTCAGGGTACTGCCAGTCTTTCTGGGCTATGCCAGACTTCCTGGGCACAGCCAGGGTTTCTCAGGGTACCACCAGTCTTTCTGGGCACAGCCAGGGTTTCTCAGGGTACTGCCAGTCTTTCTGGGCACAGCCAGGGTTTCTCAGGGTACTGCCAGTCTTTCTGGGCTATGCCAGACTTCCTGGGCACAGCCAGGGTTTCGCAGGGTACCACCACTCTTTCTGGGCACAGCCAGGGTTTCTCAGGGTACCACCAGTCTTTCTGGGCACAGCCAGGGTTTCTCAGGGTACTGCCAGTCTTTCTGGGCTATGCCAGACTTCCTGGGCACAGCCAGGGTTTCGCAGGGTACCACCAGTCTTTCTGGGCACAGCCAGGGTTTCTCAGGGTACTGCCAGTCTTTCTAGGCAGAGCCAGGGTTTCTCAGGGTACCACCAGTCTTTCTGGGCACAGCCAGGGTTTCTCAGGGTACTGTCAGTCTTTCTGGGCTATGCCAGACTTCCTGGACACAGCCAGGGTTTCTCAGGGTACCACCAGTCTTTCTGGGCACAGCCAGGGTTTCTCAGGGTACCAGCAGTCTTTCTGGTCACAGCCAGGGTTTGTCAGGGTACTGCCAGTCTTTCTAGGCACAGTCAGACTTCCTGGGCACAGCCAGGGTTTCTCAGGGTACCACCAGTCTTTCTGGGCACAGCCAGGGATTCTCAGGGTACCGCCAGTCTTTCTGGGCTATGCCAGACTTCCTGGGCACAGCCAGGGTTTCTCAGGGTACCACCAGTCTTTCTGGGCACAGCCAGGGTTTCTCAGGGTACCACCAGTCTTTCTGGGCACAGCCAGGGATTCTCAGGGTACCACCACTCTTTCTGGGCACAGCCAGGGTTTCTCAGGGTACCACCACTCTTTCTGGGCACAGCCAGGGTTTCTCAGGGTACCACCAGTCTTTCTGGGCACAGCCAGGGTTTCTCAGGGTACCAGCAGTCTTTCTGGTCACAGCCAGGGTTTGTCAGGGTACTGCCAGTCTTTCTAGGCACAGTCAGACTTCCTGGGCACAGCCAGGGTTTCTCAGGGTACCACCAGTCTTTCTGGGCACAGCCAGGGATTCTCAGGGTACCGCCAGTCTTTCTGGGCACAGCCAGGGTTTCTCAGGGTACCACCAGTCTTTCTGGGCACAGCCAGGGTTTCTCAGGGTACCACCAGTCTTTCTGGGCACAGCCAGGGTTTCTCAGGGTACCACCAGTCTTTCTGGGCACAGCCAGGGTTTCTCAGGGTACCACCAGTCTTTCTGGGCACAGCCAGGGTTTCTCAGGGTACCACCAGTCTTTCTGGGCTATGCCAGACTTCCTGGGCACAGCCAGGGTTTCTCAGGGTACCACCACTCTTTCTGGGCACAGCCAGGGTTTCTCAGGGTACCACCAGTCTTTCTGGGCACAGCCAGGGTTTCTCAGGGTACCACCAGTCTTTCTGGGCACAGCCAGGGTTTCTCAGGGTACCACCAGTCTTTCTGGGCACAGCCAGGGTTTCTCAGGGTACCACCAGTCTTTCTGGGCACAGCCAGGGTTTCTCAGGGTACCACCAGTCTTTCTGGGCACAGCCAGGGTTTCTCAGGGTACCACCAGTCTTTCTGGGCACAGCCAGGGTTTCTCAGGGTACCACCAGTCTTTCTGGGCACAGCCAGGGTTTCTCAGGGTACCACCAGTCTTTCTGGGCACAGCCAGGGTTTCTCAGGGTACCACCAGTCTTTCTGGGCACAGCCAGGGTTTCTCAGGGTACCACCAGTCTTTCTGGGCACAGCCAGGGTTTCTCAGGGTACCACCAGTCTTTCTGGGCTATGCCAGACTTCCTGGGCACAGCCAGGGTTTCTCAGGGTACCACCACTCTTTCTGGGCACAGCCAGGGTTTCTCAGGGTACCACCAGTCTTTCTGGGCACAGCCAGGGTTTCTCAGGATACCACCAGTCTTTCTGGGCACAGCCAGGGTTTCTCAGGGTACCACCACTCTTTCTGGGCACAGCCAGGGTTTCTCAGGGTACCACCACTCTTTCTGGGCACAGCCAGGGTTTCTCAGGGTACCACCAGTCTTTCTAGGCACAGCCAGGGTTTCTCAGGGTACCACCAGTCTTTCTGGGCACAGCCAGGGTTTCTCAGGGTACTGCCAGTCTTTCTGGGCTATGCCAGACTCCTGGGCACAGCCAGGGTTTCTCAGGGTACCACCAGTCTTTCTGGGCACAGCCAGGGTTTCTCAGGGTACCACCAGTCTTTCTGGGCACAGCCAGGGTTTCTCAGGGTACCACCACTCTTTCTGGGCACAGCCAGGGTTTCTCAGGCTACCACCAGTCTTTCTGGGCACAGCCAGGGTTTCTCAGGGTACCACCAGTCTTTCTGGGCACAGCCAGGGTTCTCAGGGTACCGCCAGTCTTTCTGGGCACAGCCAGGGTTTCTCAGGGTACCACCAGTCTTTCTGGGCACAGCCAGGGTTTCTCAGGGTACTGTCAGTCTTTCTAGGCACAGCCAGGGTTTCTCAGGGTACTGCCAGTCTTTCTAGGCACAGCCAGGGTTTCTCAGGGTACCGCCAGTCTTTCTGGGCACAGCCAGGGTTTCTCAGGGTACTGTCAGTCTTTCCGGGCTCAGCCAGGGTTTCTCAGGGTACTGTCAGTCTTTCCGGGCTATTCCAGACTTCCTGGGCACAGCCAGAGTTTCTCAGGGTACCACCAGTCTTTCTGGGCACAGCCAGGGTTTCTCAGGGTACTGCCAGTCTTTCTAGGCACAGCCAGGGTTTCTCAGGGTACCACCAGTCTTTCTGGGCACAGCCAGGGTTTCTCAGGGTACTGCCAGTCTTTCTGGGCTATGCCAGACTTCCTGGGCACAGCCAGGGTTTATCAGGGTACCACCAGTCTTTCTGGGCACAGCCAGGGTTTCTCAGGGTACTGCCAGTCTTTCTAGGCACAGCCAGGGTTTCTCAGGGTACCACCAGTCTTTCTGGGCACAGCCAGGGTTTCTCAGGGTACCACCAGTCTTTCTGGCACAGCCAGGGTTTCTCAGGGTACCACCAGTCTTTCTGGGCACAGCCAGGGTTTCTCAGGGTACCACCAGTCTTTCTGGGCACAGCCAGGGTTTCTCAGGGTACCACCAGTCTTTCTGGGCACAGCCAGGGTTTCTCAGGGTACTGCCAGTCTTTCTGGGCTATGCCAGACTTCCTGGGCACAGCCAGGGTTTCT
The DNA here is from genome assembly GCF_004115265.2 of Rhinolophus ferrumequinum. Lineage (NCBI taxonomy): Eukaryota > Metazoa > Chordata > Mammalia > Chiroptera > Rhinolophidae > Rhinolophus > Rhinolophus ferrumequinum. The sequence continues at coordinate 17,168,928 of NC_046292.1, forward strand.
CAGGGTACCACCAGTCTTTCTGGGCACAGCCAGGGTTTCTCAGGGTACCACCAGTCTTTCTGGCACAGCCAGGGTTTCTCAGGGTACCACCAGTCTTTCTGGGCACAGCCAGGGTTTCTCAGGGTACTGCCAGTCTTTCTGGGCTATGCCAGACTTCCTGGGCACAGCCAGGGTTTCTCATGGTACCACCAGTCTTTCTGGGCACAGCCAGGTTTTCTCAGGGTACCACCAGTCTTTCTGGGCACAGCCAGGGTTTCTCAGGGTACCACCAGTCTTTCTGGGCACAGCCAGGGTTTCTCAGGGTACCACCAGTCTTTCTGGGCACAGCCAGGGTTTCTCAGGGTACTGCCAGTCTTTCTGGGCTATGCCCGACTTCCTGGGCACAGCCAGGGTTTCTCAGGGTACCACCACTCTTTCTGGGCACAGCCAGGGTTTCTCAGGGTACCACCAGGCTTTCTGGGCACAGCCAGGGTTTCTCAGGGTACTGCCAGTCTTTCTAGGCACAGCCAGGGTTTCTCAGGGTACCACCAGTGTTTCTGGGCACAGCCAGGGTTTCTCAGGGTACTGCCAGTCTTTCTGGGCTATGCCAGACTTCCTGGGCACAGCCAGGGTTTCTCAGGGTACCACCAGTCTTTCTGGGCACAGCCAGGGTTTCTCAGGGTACTGCCAGTCTTTCTAGGCACAGCCAGGGTTTCTCAGGGTACTGCCAGTCTTTCTGGGCACAGCCAGGGTTTCTCAGGGTACTGCCAGTCTTTCTGGGCTATGCCAGACTTCCTGGGCACAGCCAGGGTTTCTCAGGGTACCACCAGTCTTTCTGGGCACAGCGAGGGTTTCTCAGGGTACTGCCAGTCTTTCTAGGCACAGCCAGGGTTTCTCAGGGTACTGCCAGTCTTTCTGGGCACAGCCAGGGTTTCTCAGGGTACCACCAGTCTTTCTGGGCACAGCCAGGGTTTCTCAGGGTACTGCCAGTCTTTCTAGGCACAGCCAGGGTTTCTCAGGGTACTGCCAGTCTTTCTGGGCACAGCCAGGGTTTCTCAGGGTACTGCCAGTCTTTCTGGGCTATGCCAGACTTCCTGGGCACAGCCAGGGTTTCTCAGGGTACTGCCAGTCTTTCTAGGCACAGCCAGGGTTTCTCAGGGTACCACCAGTCTTTCTGGGCACAGCCAGGGTTTCTCAGGGTACTGCCAGTCTTTCTAGGCACAGCCAGGGTTTCTCAGGGTACTGCCAGTCTTTCTGGGCACAGCCAGGGTTTCTCAGGGTACTGCCAGTCTTTCTGGGCTATGCCAGACTTCCTGGGCACAGCCAGGGTTTCTCAGGGTACCACCAGTCTTTCTGGGCACAGCCAGGGTTTCTCAGGGTACTGCCAGTCTTTCTAGGCACAGCCAGGGTTTCTCAGGGTACCACCAGTCTTTCTGGGCACAGCCAGGGTTTCTCAGGGTACTGCCAGCCTTTCTGGGCTATGCCAGACTTCCTGGGCACAGCCAGGGTTTCTCAGGGTACCACCACTCTTTCTGGGCACAGCCAGGGTTTCTCAGGGTACCACCAGTCTTTCTGGGCACAGCCAGGGTTTCTCAGGGTACTGCCAGTCTTTCTAGGCACAGCCAGGGTTTCTCAGGGTACCACCAGTCTTTCTGGGCACAGCCAGGGTTTCTCAGGGTACTGCCAGTCTTTCTGGGCTATGCCAGACTTCCTGGGCACAGCCAGGGTTTCGCAGGGTACCACCACTCTTTCTGGGCACAGCCAGGGTTTCTCAGGGTACCACCAGTCTTTCTGGGCACAGCCAGGGTTTCTCAGGGTACTGCCAGTCTTTCTGGGCAATGCCAGACTTCCTGGGCACAGCCAGGGTTTCTCAGGGTACCACCAGTCTTTCTGGGCACAGCCAGGGTTTCTCAGGGTACTGCCAGTCTTTCTGGGCACAGCCAGGGTTTCTCAGGGTACTGCCAGTCTTTCTGGGCTATGCCAGACTTCCTGGGCACAGCCAGGGTTTCGCAGGGTACCACCACTCTTTCTGGGCACAGCCAGGGTTTCTCAGGGTACCACCAGTCTTTCTGGGCACAGCCAGGGTTCCTCAGGGTACTGCCAGTCTTTCTGGGCTATGCCAGACTTCCTGGGCACAGCCAGGGTTTCGCAGGGTACCACCAGTCTTTCTGGGCACAGCCAGGGTTTCTCAGGGTACTGCCAGTCTTTCTAGGCACAGCCAGGGTTTCTCAGGGTACCACCAGTCTTTCTGGGCACAGCCAGGGTTTCTCAGGGTACTGTCAGTCTTTCTGGGCTATGCCAGACTTCCTGGACACAGCCAGGGTTTCTCAGGGTACCACCAGTCTTTCTGGGCACAGCCAGGGTTTCTCAGGGTACCAGCAGTCTTTCTGGTCACAGCCAGGGTTTGTCAGGGTACTGCCAGTCTTTCTAGGCACAGTCAGACTTCCTGGGCACAGCCAGGGTTTCTCAGGGTACCACCAGTCTTTCTGGGCACAGCCAGGGATTCTCAGGGTACCGCCAGTCTTTCTGGGCTATGCCAGACTTCCTGGGCACAGCCAGGGTGTCTCAGGGTACCACCAGTCTTTCTGGGCACAGCCAGGGTTTCTCAGGGTACCACCAGTCTTTCTGGGCACAGCCAGGGATTCTCAGGGTACCACCACTCTTTCTGGGCACAGCCAGGGTTTCTCAGGGTACCACCACTCTTTCTGGGCACAGCCAGGGTTTCTCAGGGTACCACCAGTCTTTCTGGGCACAGCCAGGGTTTCTCAGGGTACCAGCAGTCTTTCTGGTCACAGCCAGGGTTTGTCAGGGTACTGCCAGTCTTTCTAGGCACAGTCAGACTTCCTGGGCACAGCCAGGGTTTCTCAGGGTACCACCAGTCTTTCTGGGCACAGCCAGGGATTCTCAGGGTACCGCCAGTCTTTCTGGGCTATGCCAGACTTCCTGGGCACAGCCAGGGTTTCTCAGGGTACCACCAGTCTTTCTGGGCACAGCCAGGGTTTCTCAGGGTACCACCAGTCTTTCTGGGCACAGCCAGGGTTTCTCAGGGTACCACCAGTCTTTCTGGGCACAGCCAGGGTTTCTCAGGGTACCACCAGTCTTTCTGGGCTATGCCAGACTTCCTGGGCACAGCCAGGGTTTCTCAGGGTACCACCACTCTTTCTGGGCACAGCCAGGGTTTCTCAGGGTACCACCAGTCTTTCTGGGCACAGCCAGGGTTTCTCAGGATACCACCAGTCTTTCTGGGCACAGCCAGGGTTTCTCAGGGTACCACCACTCTTTCTGGGCACATCCAGGGTTTCTCAGGGTACCACCAGTCTTTCTGGGCACAGCCAGGGTTTCTCAGGGTACCACCAGTCTTTCTGGGCACAGCCAGGGTTTCTCAGGGTACTGCCAGTCTTTCTGGGCTATGCCAGACTTCCTGGGCACAGCCAGGGTTTCTCAGGGTACCACCAGTCTTTCTGGGCACAGCCAGGGTTTCTCAGGGTACCACCACTCTTTCTGGGCACAGCCAGGGTTTCTCAGGGTACCACCAGTCTTTCTGGGCACAGCCAGGGTTTCTCAGGGTACTGCCAGTCTTTCTGGGCTATGCCAGACTTCCTGGGCACAGCCAGGGTTCTCAGGGCACCATGCTGGAACAATAGTGGCTCACAGCCAACGTGCTTACATGTTCTCAATTGCGGCCGGTAGAGACACAGGAAGCAAACAACCACCGGTTCCACTGCATAGTGGTACGTTCCCAAGCAAACAGTCAAGTGGCCCATCAAAACCGGGATGGGCAATTCCCCATAGTCGACAGTCATTCGCCAGGGCTGTGCTCTGGCCCCACTTCGTGTGCCCTCTCTGCCGGGCGAGGGCTCCAAGTCCTCCCCAACCTGGGGGTGAGGGACGACCTTGACCTTGCCCGCATCTCACACCGAGGACTCAGCAAGCGTTTCCACCTGGGATTACAAGTCCCGCATCCGGGCTGCCTCAGCAAACACCACCCAGCCCACAAGGCCGCAACGACCTTTGCTTTCTCTGGCCTCTGCTGGTCGGAGAACCGTCCACGTCTTCCCACCCCTCCACAGGGGTCCAGCTCTCTGGCAGCTGCTCCTCCGGGTCTTCCTGAGACTGAGTGTTCATACGCACAAACTGCTCCACCGCCCTTGGGAGAGCTTTGGCCGGCGCTGTAACCTGCTCGCTGCGCCATGTGCCATGCAGGGTGTCATGCGGGGTCTCAGCTCCAGCTCCCCACATAAGGATGCAGGATATGGTGAGGCCAAAAAGGAAAACCCAAGGAGCCATAGAAAGGGGAGTCATACCACTCTAGTCTTGGTGGCGGCTGGGTTGGAGACACAGGAAGCAGGATCCACATGATGCGCAATCCACCGTCCGTTTCTCTGCCAACCAACCAACCAACCAACTCCTTGCTAATCCGCTGTGCTAACTGCAATCCGAACATCCTGGACACAGCCAGGCTCTCCGGGCACAGCCAGGGTTTCTCAGGGCACCACCAGTCCTTCTGAGCACAGCCGGACTTTGTGGGCTTCAATCCACCATGCTAACTGCCACGGCAGTTATATTAGTGGCCAATGGCTCACTGGTAACAGCTGACGGCTGACTAGCCACAGCTGATGGCCATCCGATCACAGTTGATAGCCATTGACTACCAGAGCCAGCACCTTTCCACGTGCGGCCGAGAGCCTGGAATCTGCACTCCTGGCTCTGCCCCCACAATATCCTTCCTAATACTTCACGAGCTGGAATTATTCTGTGTACATAGCAGCTTTATTGTTTATTGAGTGTCCCTTCCTCCCGCACCCGGGAACTGTCCTGTTCACCAGTGTACCACTGTCTCAGCAGGAGTTCAGCAAATGAGAGTGGCATGATGGACGAATCAGATTAAGACAGGAGGGGCCAGGCCTGGCCCAGACAGTTCAGTGAATGTAAGAATCATGAACGCTTCCGACCCCACGCTTCCATCCCCAGGATATCCTTGCAGGGTGGGCAGGGTGGAACCCAAACCTCATCTGCTCCCTGTCCTTGCCCACCCCCCCGCTGCAGTCCACCTGGAACCAGGTGTGTTATATGTGGGGCATCGAAAAAGTAAAGCAGGTGCAATCCTTTATTGAATGGCTGCTCGGGACTGGATGCCGTGGTCTGCATCGTTCCCACGGTATCCTGAATGTTCACTGTCAGCCTGTCAGGTGGGTATTATGATAATTGGCTTACAGATGAGAAAACTGAAGCTCAGAGCAGTTGGCAGGTTTGCCTACCATGGCTGTACGGCTCACAGCTGAAAGAACTGGGGTTTGAAGCTAAGACTGATCCAGGCAAGGCCTGAGCAGGGCTTCCGTGCCACCAGATCATTTCGGAAGCAGGGACTATCTTGACAGAATAATGGCCCCCAAAGATGCCCATGTCTTAATCCCCAAGATCTGTGATGTGCAAAAGGGGCTTTGCAGGTGCTCAAGTGAAGGATGTGACATGGAAGAGTATTATGGATTGTCCCTTGAGGTTCTTTTCGGTGAGTGAGGCAGGAGTGGCAGAGTCAGAGCGAGAAATTGGAAGATGCTAGGCTGATGACTTTAAATATGGAGAAGGAGGTCACGAGCCAAGGCATATTGGGTGGGTCCTAGAAGCTGGAAAAAGCAAGGAAACAGATTCTCTCCTAGAGCCTCCAGAGGGAACGCAGCTGGGCCAACACCTGGATCCTAGCCCAGTGGAACTTCTGACCTCCAGAGTTGTAAGATAATAGATTTGTGTTGTTTAAAGTCAGTAAGATTTGTCATAGCAGCAATAGGAATATCACACAACCTCTCACTGATTGGGCACATGTCCTGCCTCCCTAGTCCTTCCAATTAAACTGTCGGTTCCCTAATGTCAATTGCCCAACAAATGGCAGTGGGGCATACAGCAGGCATTCAATAATGATTCGGAGGGAGTCGTTCATGGCAGGCAGGAGTGAGAAGGATTCATAGTGAATCCAAGTGGAGGGGACTGGAGAGGGCAGGTGGTGGGAGCAGATAGGGCTGGGGGGCAGGCAGGATGCTGGCTGGAGTGGCCCAAACACCATCTCTGAAACATGGCAGAGAGCCCAAATCTGACCTGGAAGAACCCTCCCCCCAACGCACAAAGCTAGGCCAATCACTCCCATTTCACACATGCACACACTGAGACCCAGAGAGAGCAGCAAGCTGGTGGCCAAGATGGGATTAGAAATTAGATCACCTGACTCCTGGTCATTCTCATGCCTCTGGCCAGCCCGGCCCCACTTCGGGAGATGAAGACATCCCTCATCCAGGCACCTGGAGAGATAGAGCCCCTGATAGGCCTGGGGCCGAAGGCCAAGTGTACATGGGGTGGTGGAGGAGGTGTGCAGATGACCAAGGCAGACTCCTTACCCGGGAGCTCTGCCTGTAGCAGAGACCCAGTTCAAATCTCAGCTCTGCCATGGTGTGACTTTCAGCAAGCTCCTCTCCCTCTGAGCCTCAGTTTCCCCATCAAGGAACTGAACTTGATCTCCAAGGGCTTTTCTGGGTCTTCTGTGGCATGCTCTGCCATCAGCCTGCTTTGCTCTCAGACCCTGTGCCCCCATCCCAGCTGGGGCCCCATGGATCCTCAGCAAGCTCATCTCCACTCCAGACTCTGGCCTGGGGTTGGGGGCAGGGGGTGTGGAGACTATAGTGGCCCAGCTCCCCATCCAGGGCTCAGCAATAGGTGTTTTCTGCCCTCCACTCCCCTTTACCTACCAGCACAGTTGAGCTTCCAGCCTATCCCAATCTGGGGTCCTAACCCCAGAAAGAGAAGGGGACTTGGATTACATGATACCAAAGGGCGTGTGGCCCCAATGCCTGAGCCTCTCCCGCCTCCAATTCCCCATCCCTGGGGCATGCTTGTCCTCCTTTCAGACCCTCTAAGACCACTGCCTGCCTAGAGCTTTTGGTCCCTGTACCCTGCTGGCTGGCCTGAACTCTCTCCTCAGGCCTCAGAAGACTTTATGCTGCTCCCGAACCCCAACATCTTGGTATCCTTCAACTACAGAGACTGTCCAGCTCCGCAACCTCTTGAATCCCATCCCATAGAGAGGCCTACAAAGGAGTGAATCCTAGCATGAAAACCAATGCACAGAGAGGGTCAGCCACTGTCTAGAGGACACACAGCAAAGGCACAGAGCCCCCAAATTCAATGTCTTCACCTGGGATCACTCCCCAGCACCCGTACTACTGCCCAGCAATCCCCTCTGACAGCCTGAAGGACAGGGCAAGCAGCCAGCCCCATGACCGATGTCCAAGACCACAGTGATGCTATTCTTTCCTCGAGTGAGCTCTGCCCACCCTGCGCCAGATTTAGCCATTTAATGCAGCCGGGCCTGCTCTGTCCCTGCCTCTGAGATTAGCTCTGGAACAGGCTTTGAATGCCTGCCCAGAGACACTCAGCTTAAAACACCAGGAACCAGAAAAAAAAATCGACCACATTTAATGGAGCCGTCAGCGGGCGGGTCTGGGCCGTCCATTATGTAGCCCTGCCCGCCCAGGGAGTCCAGCCACGTGGCTGCCTGACCACAGCATTAAGGCGACATTAGCCCACAGGCCAGGCTGGAGGAGGAGCCGCCAGAGCCCAGGCCTGGGGCCTGTCTCTCCTGCTCCTCAAGGCCCAGGGCCCCAAGGATTCTTGGTGCCACTCAACAGGCAGCAGGGAAGGAGGCCTCACTGAATAAAACCACCCCTTCTCGTCTCAGGGCGTGTCTTTGGGACAAGCACTGTGTATGTCTCTCTAAGACTTGTGACATCTTCGAGGTGGGTGCCCTCCATGGTCCGCCCCACCCCTACTCTCACAGAGCAGGCATTTAGCCATGACGAGAAGGTCTCACACCCTTGTCAGCACTACTTGTCAGAAGCTCAGCCACTGAAACTTGTGCTCCCTGGAGATTTATTTTGCAGATTCACAGGCCACGCAATGTCCTGGCAGAAGCCCCAAGCCAGACAATAGGACACCTGGATGCGGCTCCTCCTTTTCCTGATGGCCTGCTGTGTGACCCAGGGAAGGCCTTTGACTTGTCTGTGCTGGAGGCCGTAGGCCTGAGCCTCGTGGACACCTCTGCATGGACACACATCTTCTCCTGCCCTCCCAGAAAAGTTGGGCTATTTGTGTAAAGTGCTCTGAGATCCCACCAGCCAAGGCTTACCAAACACCTTCTGTGTCGATCCTGTGCGAGGTACTGGGGCCTCAGTTTACCCTGTTCTTCAAAGCTATGATTATCTTACTGCAGGACAATCTGGAGCAGCAGTTGCTGCGGTCTTCAATGGAGAAAAGCAACTCGGTAAACATGGATCTCCCAGATGTGAGAGAAGAAAGCAAATGGGACATCAAAGCTCCTTTTATGTGAACTTTCCAGGGCCACAGAACTCATCCATTGTGACAGATAGTATTTTCCAAACATGGCCACCACAATTTCCATCCCACATGTTCTTCTAACTCTGTGACCATGACCCTCTATGCTCCCTCCCTTGATCTGGGTGGGCCTGAGAGGATAGTGGAAGTGACAACTATGTGACTTTGAAGGGTAGGTCTTAAAGGACAACATGGCTTCCACTGGCCCCTTTGAGATGCTCCCTCCTGGAACCCAGATGTCGCGCTCCAAGGTAGCCCAGGCCACATGGAGGAAGCACACGGGGCTGTCCAGCCAACAGGCCCAGCTGAGGTCCTAGAGGGTGCCAGCATCAGCCATCGACTTGGCACTGAGAAAGCTTTCAGGGTGACTCCTGTCCCAGCCACACTCTGACCATGACTGCATGAGAAACCTGGGCAAGACCACCTAGCTGGGCCCAGTTAACTCTCAGGACAGAGAGATCATTAAAAAATGTCATTGCCTGAAGTCACTGAGTTTGGGGTATTTTATGCAGTAATAGGTAACCCAAACATCTGGCAAGTAGCATCCATCAAACCACCTTTGCAGGGGGGAGAAGGGCCTGCCACACTCCGGAGTGTCCTTCTCTCTCTTTTGTCTTCTGCTAAACCAGGCCTCTGTCACATGGTGATGACCCATACCCACCAGCCCAGACATGACCAAGCCCACACCCACTGAGCAGCTACCACATGTCAGTGTTTGACGTACGTTCCTGAAACACTCAGAACATTCCTGCCAGTTAGATGCCTTGAGCCCTATTTTACAGATGAAGAATCAGAAGCTCAGAGAGGTTGAGTGACTTGCCAAAGGCTGCACAGCCAGTGTGGGAAGGTTCAGGATTTGAGGCAGATCTCACTGGCATCTCCTCCCCAGGTGCCTCCTCTCTCTCTCCTGGGGTGGGCTGAGGAGGGAAACAGAGTGGCCATGGAGAGCACCGGGCCTGAGCCCCAGCATCTGCCTCTCATTAGCTGTCTCTTTGGACAGCTTTCTTGACTCTCTCAACCTCAGACTCCTCATCTGTGAAATGCATACAGATGCAGGGTTGTTACGAGGAGTAGAGAAAATGCACGTACTGTGCTTTGACAATGACAGAAGAGAAGATATGATAGCATCTGCTTTAAAAGGAGGAAGTTCAGTGACCAAGGCCAGCCTGATAAATTCTCTAAGACCTGGCCAGTTGTCTGGACTCTAGATAAGATCACGGGCCATGGTGTGGCAAACTCGGCCTCCATGTCCCCTGACCAGACTGTTCCCACCCCCTTAGGACGGAACCCTCTCCCCAGGCACACAAAACCTCCACCGGGCAGAAGTCACAGCCTGGCTCAGTTGCCTCCACCAAATGCACCAAACGATTGGAGGATCGTGGAAAAGAAATTCCCTTCTTTTCCTTCTGGTTAATTCACTTACACAAATGTTTACCTCCAGGCTGTGCTATCTCTTCCGGTTGCCCCTCCAGGCCCAATTTTTCTGCCTTCTCCACCCTGTTCCTGGCCTGCGAGGTTGACCTGCACGGGCGACAACACACCCCTGAGCCCTCTGGCTTCCTGTTGGGTTTCGCCAATAAGAGTCCCTGGCAGGAGCCAGAAGGAGGCAGGAGAGGCAAGAGATCACAGAGACAGACTCATAGCATCCCAGGCTGATAAACCTGGAGGGTGCCTGGGAGCTCATGCCACCTCCTCGAATAAGGCCTCTGACGCCCAGAGGGAAGGGGACCCACCCAAGCTTGCCCAGAGAGTAGGTGGCTAATTCTCAGTCTAGTCTCCATTTGTGGGTGGGGAGGGTAGAGGGCTATAAAGAAACATGCTGCCCTGGCCCTCTGTGGTGCTCGAGTGCCAAGGGAGGGGAGTGTGCTGAAGTGCATTGCTCCCCTTACTCCAGGTTTCCTTAGCATTTAAAGGGACGCCTCCCCTTCCCCTCCATCTGAGATACTCTCTAGCAAAGACTCAGACCTGCCCCCACCCCAACCCCAGGCTGACATTCGGGGACAAACCTCAGCCGTCAGGTAGGAAAGTGATATTTAGAATCTAGACTCTAAAGCCAGCCAGCCTAGTTCAACTCCTGATTGTACAGCATACTAGCTTCTGTGAGCCTGGGCAAGCCACTAGTCTCTCTGGGCCTCAGTTTCCTTACCTATAAAATGGGAAAATAACAGTACCTGTCTCATGGGGATTAAGTGTGTGGGATTAAATAAGATAATACTTTAAAAAATCCAAAGCAGCATCTGGCCCTCAACAAACACCAGTTGTTCCCATGATGCAACCCCATCCCCAGGTGACAGCCAAGAGGGCATTTCCAAGCTGGAAAGGCTTCGAGATCCATTCAAGTGGCTATAACAAAACACCATAGACTGAGTGGCTTACAAACAACAGAAATCTATTTCTCCCAGTTCCGGAGGCCAGAGAGTCCAAGGTCAAGGCACCAGCATGGCCACATCTGGTGAGAGCCCTCTTCCTGGGTCATAGATGGCAACTTCTCGCTGTCCTCACGTGGTAGAAGCGGGTAAGGGTCTGTCAGGAGCCTCTTTGATAAGGGCACTGACTCCCTCCATTAGGGCTCCACGCTCATACTTCAGCACCTCCCAAAGCCCCATCTCCTAATACCATCATCTGTGGGGTTAGGATTACATGTGAATTCGGTCCATAGCAGGATCCATCCAGTCCGATCTGCCAGAACACAGTTGAGGCAACAGAGCCCCTCTCCTGGGCCCTCCCTCTCCCAGCTCCCTGCCCAGCCTGTGCACTTGATGGGTAGTGGGCTAGGCAGAAAGAGAGAGGGTTCTGCTGCTTGGCCCCCAGCCCTGCTTCTTAACTGGGGCCACCTCCTAAAACAGACTTAGCAGCTTCTAGAAACCCCCACAGCCTCAAGTTCAAGGCTTGAGCCGAATCACCCCCATTCCCCTCTGCTTCCCATGCCAAGAGGCCCACCCTCGTGCCACGTGTAGACGCGTGCACATCCAGGGCATAGATAGGGGGAGGGGATAAATGGGCAAGGGCTGCTTGGGAAAGAATCCTGGGCAGAGACCTGAATGGAGTGAGAGGGAGCCTTGTAGATAGCTAGGGAAGGGTGTCCCACGCAGAGGGAACAGCCAGGGCAGAGGCCTGGAGCGAGAGGGGCTTGACATGCGAATGAGAGGGCGTGAGGCAGGAGATGGAGGAAGAGGTGAACACGTGCCGGAGGGCAAAGGGCTTCGTAAGGCAAGAAGAGGACTCTGGGTTTTCTGCTGGGGGCAATGGGGAGCTATGGAAGGGCTTAGTGAACACACATGCTTGGCTTGTTAACGCCAGTGACCCAGACCTTCAGCCCCCCTTGCGGGGGCATCCTTGCCTATGCATCCCCCTAATGCTTCGCCATAATGCCAGCCTGAACCCAGACTCCCTGAACCATCCGCCAGCCATGGCCGAAAGGCTCTGAAAACCACGCAGGACAGAGCCAGGCACCAGACCAGGCCAGGGTCAGTCTCTCCAGCAGGCAAGCAGATGCGTTGTATTTCTGAGACACATGCAGAGGTCTGGGGTGATGACACCCTCAGAGCAGTCCTGACATAGGCTGGAAGTCAGGAGCCCTGGGTCCTATTCTGACTGGGCCACCGATTCTTTAAGTGTGACTCTGGGGAAGCCCTTCCCCTTCTCTGGGACTCAGTTTCCCTCAAGACACTGCCAGCTCTTCAGTGCTACAACCCCGCCTTGCCCTTCTGTTTCTGGGTTTGACTTCTCCAACACCAGCACTCCAGGGCCCCCCCCCCAGAGCATCCACTGCACCAGGGAGGCCTGAGGCCCCCTCTTAAAGAGCCGCACTCCAGAGACAAGCGGCTCCCTATGGCTCCCAGACCCCAACTCTGCCCTCCCTCCCCACGGCCCAGCCAGCCTCTCCTGCTCTAGTCCTCAGCTCCAGCTGCCAGGAGGGGGGGAGTGTGCTAATTCCACAGGAGGCTCGACCCCACGATCATTTTTTTCAGACGTGACCTTTGATTTCTCGGGTAGAGTGTAAATTACATGTCGCCAGCATAAAATATTAAATCCAATTTATACTTAATTATTGATGCTATTATGTATTCTATAGTAATGGCATCAGAAATCTCAGCCCCCGTCCGTGCCCAGTAAATAGCTTTTTTGCATTAGAGGCTCCTTGAGGTAAGAAATCTTGCTCCATTCCTTCTTAACCTTATGATTGATGATTATGGGGAAGTTCGTAAATAGTCTTCCAGAAATATTTCTCTGGTCGTCCGTAGCTCCGAAGGAAGGTGGGGGCCGTGCTAATTATCAGGGCGGATGCAGCCCTCCCCACCCCATTTAGAGCGGTGGGTTGAGGGTTGGCGAGATGGGGACGGTTTAAGCAAAACCATGCTGAGTGGTTTAAGAGAGAGTGAAGGAGGACCACAGCGGTTTTCTGGAGGCTTTAAGTCACATGTAATCTTCACATGGACGTTGGGGTTTTGTTTTTTATTGAAACATTAATAATTCCGGTTTCTTGTAAAATATTCATGGTTCCTGTTGTTGCATTCAAACCCACTCTTGGCCGCTGCTTTTAATTTCCAACTCAGCCCGTGCAGGCCTCTGCCGTCGACCACCCATTGCTCCCGTGCAATTTATTAAGTGGAGGTAACGGTGGCCATCGGGTGGTCAGAAAAATCGAGCTCAGGGTTTCTCTGCAGCAACTGGTCGAAAGCCAGAGAGGCCCCGGAGTGGGCAGGGCTGCTGCTGGGCAGGCAGAGTGAGCACTGGGGGACAGAACATCTTTCCAGCTAAGTGGACATCAGAGACCCTGGCATGCCTGGGCCCAGAGAGCTAGGGGAGACCTGCTGGGGAAGAGAGAGGCAGGATGGAGGAGGCATAGGGGATGAGGACGGAGAGAAGAGGGAGCTCGAATGATGGGAGTGCACTGTGACAGCACAGGGCAGGGGACAGCAGAGCAATAAGAGCGCAGATTCCAGGGACAGGAGACCAGGGTTTGAGCCCCAGCTCTACCTCCAACTAGCTGTGCAACCTTGAGAAGTGATTTCCCCTCTCTGAGCCTCAGTCTCCTCCTCTGGAAAATGGATCCTGAACCAAGCAGGTGCTGGGTGCCTGGTAGATCACCTCTTCTCAGGAGATGGCAGCCATGATGGCTACTGTGGTTGTTTGGTCAGGGTCACATGTAGGGCCCATGGGTGGCAGAACTTGGACCCACCTTAAGAGACCTAACAGTTCAGCCTGTCTTTGAACAGGTGAGGGTGAGGTGCAGAGAGAAGTGATGTGCTCCCAGTCCTGCGGTCTTGTGAGTAGGATTCCGTGCTGTACCCAAAACTGAGTCCTGAAATTCAGATTCTTTAAAAACAGAGAGAGAGCGATCTGGGGATCACAACTGCCTGAGTTCATCTGCAGAGCCCTACGCCATCACCACCCCATGCCACCCTCAAAGAGCTATGATTAAAAGGTTTGACTGCCATCACAGCTGGGGTCCTGCCCCTCCCCCTTCTCCCATCAGGCTCCATCCACCCCGATGGATGTAGTTCTACTCAGGAACACTCCCACATTTCCCTGGGGCTCCAGCTATTAGTGCAGCCCACCAGAAGCCAAATAGAATCCCAGAATGTCCTCCCTGGAAACGAACTCAGCTGTCAGCATCCTCTGCTCCATGGCTTTGTGGGAGAGGAAACAGGCCCAGAGAGGTTAAATGATTGCCCACCATCATACAGACACCAACAGAACCCCAACTCTTTAGCCTGTGGATCTCCGGGTTGACTCTGCCTTTGGCTGAGTGGGGAGGGGTGGGGAGAATTAGCCCGAAGGTTTAAGCAGGAGTGACCATAAGGTGGCACATACCCAGGTGGCAGAGCCCTCATCTGCTCTAGCCAGAGGTGGCCCACCACTGGTGTGTATCTCCTGAGTCAGCTCCTGCTTCCCATATAGCTGCCCATAATCGGAAGTGTGTCCACCCACAGCTGGGCACACTCACATTCAAACGGCCACACATCCTGTGTCCATACCCAATAAGTAAAGCCTCTGTGACCCCAATCCCAAGTGTCAGCACAGGAGGACCAGTGTCCCCAGGAGGTGGGGCCTCCTTGCTGCTCCAGACGACAGGCAGGGACCTGACTGGCCCACCTGCCCTAGAGGCCAAGGAGTGGCCACCAATGCCAGCCACAGAGCAGGAGAGGCATGAAATCTCTGAAACGTGACTCCCTCAACATCCCTGCTCAGCAGTCTCGGGCACAAATGGGCTTCAGTTAGAGTAAGCAAAAATCTGCTTCCCTCTGACTTCTACGCTGGATCTAGGTTCTGCCCTTTGTAATAACATCTGTAACTATAGAGCCTGTCTTCTCAATGACAGCTTTCCTCTGAACCTTCTCTTTTCCAGGTTAACTATCCCCAGGTCCTTCAACCACTTCGCAGGACACAGGCCAAGATAAGCTCTAAAGTCTTCCTTTTTTTCCTTCCACAGATACTCATCATGCACCTGCTCTTTGCCCTCCACACCCAGCAATATATGAAACAGACCCTCGAGCTTAAAGTCAGGATGGTCATGGAAACCATCCTTGCCAGGGTGCTGAACTCAACACAAAGGAGGGACATGTATGAGCAGAGTCAAGACCTCCCTGGAGAGTGATGTTTAAAGGAGACCAGAGGGATGAAAAAGAGTTGGCTAGGAAACAAGTGAGGGGACAAGTACTCCAGGTGAAAGAACAGGTGGAAGGCCCAGAGTCACCAGAAGGGAGAAGAAGAGTAGAGTAGTTCAAGGAACTAACACAAGTGGACATGGCGAGAGCTTCGGGATCCAGAAAGAGAGGCCTCGTGGTGAGGCAACCCCACTGGGCATAATCTTTGGGGAGTTTGTTCAGTCATGGTCCACCTGCTCTAGCCAACACCCCGCCTGCTTATCAGGTGAAGGGGAAAGTCAAGTTAGATTGGCAAGACTTTGCTCCCAGCAGTTGTAACATTCAGCAGTTGTTCACTAGTCTGTTCTAGAACATAAAAAGTGCACGGCAAGGCCCCCTGATTGGCCAATGATTTCTCAGAATCTGCCTATTCCTCTTTCTTGAAAATGATACAAAAGCCCCCATCTCCCTGCCTTCTAGTGCCTTCTCATGCCTCTCTAGTTATCATTCCTCAGGGGTGACAATGGCTGTTGTGTCGTCACTTTGGAGGGTCTTGCAGGGACGTAAAATCTGAATTCATGTAAAGCACCCTAGTATTGTCCTGTGGTGTCCTCACCTATCTTGAGCTGCCATTTCTTCTTAACCGTATTTGGTCTCTAAGTTGCCAAGAAACCATGTAAAGAAAACCAGTGTGGTTTGGGTTAAGCCCCAACAGTGTGTAGACAGCAGCCAAACTACTTCCTCCTTCTTCTAAGGTTTCCGCTGACATCTCAGCCAAGAGCAGTCCTGAAGAAAGTTCTCCCTGCAGTCTCCGACTGCACCAGCCCCCACAAGCTCACCAGAGGGCCTGCCCCACATTCCTCATCAGGAAACTCATCTAACATTGGTCTTTGAGCTCTTCCCATGGGAAAGACGATAGAGACTATAAGGAGAAAGGGAGGAATAGAGACACCTCCTCAGAAAAACAGCAAGAAATCATCAGCAGAACATGCCAGAAAACAGACCAGAGAAAGAATATGCACTGAGTCTCAAAGAAAACAAGAGCGGTCCAAGTCATTTCCATCTTGGGAGGCTAATCACATCAAAAAGTGGGGTGAAATGCCAATACAAAGTTGCACATTTCAAAGTCTATTTAAAATATTTACATATAGTAAATTTAACACCCTAAAAAATTATACTGCAATTTGTGATATTCCCAAGATTGCTCCCACATTGATTTTAATGCATATAAATTTGTAGCATACTCTAGCAGTGAGGTATAGAAATGGGACGTAGGTTCTGCTCTTAGGCCAGTCAAAAGCCCTATGTGGTGGGTGTGTAATTTCATGTGAGGAGAATGTCACGTCTGTATTTGACTCTTTCCAAATATCTTTAAGTGAGACCACGCCCTGGAGCAATGACTCTTAACCAAGAGTGATTTTGCTCCCACACCCAGGGGACGTTTGGCAATGTCTGGAGACATTTTTGATGGTCATGACCATGGGACTGCTATTGGCATCTAGTGAGTAGAGGCTAGGAAAGCTGCTAAACATCCCACAATGCACAGGATGGTCCCTATAGTAGAGAATTGCCAGCCCATAAGGTCAATAGTGCCAAGGTTCAGAAACTCTGTCCTTGAGTGAGGCTACTCCAGATCTTCTCTGCCCAAACCTAAAACCAGCCTGGACAAAAGCCACAGGGAAGAAAGAATTTGGAGGTTGAGTCCCATCATGTTAGAGGGGCTTGGAAAAAACTTTGGGCTTCCCAAGTTTCATTCTAACAAAGTGAAAATCCAAGCTCACACAAATTCAAGGTAATCAGCCAGTTATTGAACCAGCCAACTGAACACAAATCAACAACTTTCGGAGGAATATAAAAGAATACAGAGTCTCTACAATGAATCATCCTTAGTATAGAGTCACAAATTATCCAACATGAAAAGACACAGGAAAATGTAGCCCAAACTCAGCAGAGAGATTGAAATTATTTTTTAAAAGAACCAAATAGAAGTTCTAGAACTGAAAAGTACAATAACTGAAATGAAAATTCCACTAGACAGGCTTAATAGCAGATTAGAGATGGAAGAAGATAGGGTCAGTGAACTTGAAAACATATCAATAGAAATTACCCTATGTGAAGAACAGAGAGACAAAAACATATTGAAGAAAAGTGAATAGAGCCTCAGGGACCTTTGGGACAATATCAAACTGTCTAATATGTGTGTAATTGGTGTCCCAGGAGGAGAAATTGGTGAGAGTTGTGCATAATATAAATGTTAAGACATAATGACTGAGATTTTCCCAAATTTGAAGAAGCATATCCAAGGTTCCACGGAGAGAACAGCTGGGACTTGAATCAGGTTCCTCTGCCTTTAGATATGGCCTGTGCCTTCTGCTGCATGCCCCAAGGGGACTATCAAGGTCCCATCCAAGTCCTAAATCCAAAGTTCCTATGAGCCTCTTGGTAAATAAAAGAGGCAGGCCAGGGATCAAACCAACATAGGACTGATAAACAGTGGCTGCCACCAGGGGAGCCACAAAGGTGGTGAGGGATGGCCAGGCCAATGTCAGAGACCACGGTTGATCTCCTTTAAAGGAAGCAAAAGGATCCAGTAAGGTCAGACCCAGGGCTTCCTAAGACATTCTGTTGTTTTGGTAATTCTTTTTGACTGATAGGGAACTCTTTATTGCTGCAACTCTTCAAGAAATGGATTTGCTTTTCCCTGGACAGAGTTCTCTGAATGCCAATTCTCTTTCAAGGTTGGGACACAGCAGCCTCTGCCAGGAAGTCCACAGCCACCAGAGCCAGACAGAGCTGGTCTCAGTCTCAGCTGAGGAGGAAACCTCCTACATGGGGAAGCTGAATGAGCCCAAAGTACAATATTCTCCCCACTCGCTGCCGGAAATGCCACCATCAACACTCTTAAGTTAAGGATGTGATTACAATGTGGAAGTTACTTGAGAGGAGAAACACATTTTGCCACTGTTAGGCAGCCACACGCTGGAGAGAGCCTGTCACTGTCATGCCCTGCTATTGTATTGAATCCATCAAAGACCAAAAACATCCATAGATGGATGGGTCCTTGGCATTTTTCCTTTCTTTCTTCTTTCTCATTTAGAGAACTGTTAGATAGGTCAGTGGCTAAGAACCCAGCCTCCATAGCCAGACTTCCTGGGTTTGAAACTCAGGCATGTGAGTTGGCAAATTATGTGACCTCTGTTCCTCTGTTTCCCTATCTGTGAAGTGGGGATAGAGTGGTACTTGCCTGGCAGGATTTTTTACGAGGGTTCATTGAGATGGTACGTGATGTTTGTTATGATTGTGACGTGGGGCAAATCCCTTCCCCTCTCTTTGGGTCTCAGTTTGCTCATCTGTTTAAATGGCCAGGACGCTCAGAGACACATTTGGGGTTCAGTCAGATTTTTTAATACAATCACCTCCTTAATTTCATTCATTGCTCTTGTTCCTTTGGCCTTGAGTTAATGCTTCTGGTGTCCACATGTATTTTCTGATCATCCTTTCTGGAATCACAGTGAGTAAAATTTGGTGATGAATATGCACAACCCCAAAAAGGACACTTTCTTTCCAATTTAAATGAGGAGGGATCTGGGATGTAGGGACTGGGTCAGATCCAGCAGGAGTGGGCTGCAGCAGGACGGACACTCTCCTGCTTCCTGCCCTGACTCTGGTACAAGCCAGGTACAGCCCTGGACTCGGCGGGGGCTACAAAGAAACCACTCCACCCCCGCCCCAACACGCGCGTGCATGCACACACACACACACACACACACACACAGAAATTAGGAGGCATGTGGAAACAAGGCCACACGAGCCACAAGAGACAATCAGCATACCAGACAGATATTACAGGAGACTAGAAAGGGGCAGAGATGGCTTCATAAAATATCTGGAACATAATTTAGTCTTCACATTCATTCATACCTTCATACTTTCATTTTCAAACCTTTATTGAACATCTACAATAGACCACACCCTGAGGTACTGGCAGAATTTGCATAAGTAGAGAGGAGGATGGCAGAAAAACACAACATGCATTTCAAAGGTAATGTAAAGAATGAGCTGCCTGCTAGGGAGTGCAGTATTCATTCATTCATTCATTCACTTGTTCATTTGATCTGCCAATATTTATTGGGTACTATTCTAGGGGATACAGCTGGAGAGATTGGGGCCAGAGAAAGATGAGTCCTCAACCCCAGGCTAGGACTTTGGGACTTTCACAGGCTTGGGAGCTACAATAAGTTCATTGAGCGGCAGAATGATGGGCTCAGTGGGCTGGGCTCAGCTGCAGCCTGAGCAGAGCCCCAGTCAGCACTTCCCAGTCAAGGGCAGGGGCTGCCTCAAACCTGGCCTTCTCCGCAGCTCCCACCCCAAGGCCCAGCCGCTCTGCAGTGCCCTGGGGCTCAAGGTGAGACTAACCATTCCCTGGCTGTAAGCAGATTGCTCCCGATCCCTCCATTGCCAGCTTACTGGGGGCTGGGGTATTGGCACCAGCCCACAGATGATTCCTTGTCCATCTACCCATCATCCCAATTCATTTGGGTTGGTGGGAGCTGCCCCTTCACCTCCCGCATCATTTATCTATCCCTGTCTAACCCGAGAGCTGAGTCAGAAAGAAAAAGCAGATGGCGAGGCCTTGAGAACTTGCTGAGGGGGCTGGGAGGTTGCAGGGAGAGCTGCTGAAGGTGGGGGTCCAGGGAGGACGTGTGGAGACCCAACTTTTAAATTGGGAGCCTGTGTCAGGAAAGAGGAGAAAGGCTGGGTTAACTGGCTGTTCCGGCAGGCAGAGTTGGTCATTCTAGTATAGACTAGTGGGTCCAACGTTTTTCCAGGGACAAAGCGGAAAAAAACCCAAGAAGACAACCAAACCCAAACCAAAGCTGAGGCCAGGGACACGCACTGAAGCCCTTTGATTAGTTCTTTCTCCTTGGTCTGTGCCTGGCAGAGTGTGGCTTCCCTCTGCTTTGCAGCACCGCCCATCAGCCCCGGGAGAGCTGGACTCCTTTTGCCGAGTCCCTTCCAACTGATGTGAACACATTCACCACTTGCTTCCTGCCCTGCCAGGGCCACTCTGGGGAGGGTGTGAAGGGGACAGAGAGCCCTGCCCCCTCCTGTCTGAACACACACAGTCCAAGGATAACCTCCTGTCATGGCATCTTCCCCTCTGTCCCCCCCACCTACAGAGACCCCCTGCCTCCTGTCGGGCCCAGCTCAAAGGGCACTACCCAAAACAAGCCCAGGTGTGACGTGGACAGATGTGAACACAAGATGGGCACCACAGCATTGCTTTAGAGGATGAATCAAGTCGATTCAATAAGAGATCACACACACCAGCATTAAACATGAGACTGTCAGAAGTATTTAATGACAATGGAAAGTTGTTCCTAATACACAGTCAGTGGTTCTCAAACTTCAGGGAGCATCAGAATCACCTGGAGGGCGTATTGAAACAGACTGCTGGGCCCCACCCACAGCCTCTCTGATTCAGTAGGTCTTGGGGGGGAAGGAAGAATCTGCATTTCTAACAAGTTCCAGGTGATGGTTAATGCTACTAGTCAAGGATCTCACTTTGAGACCCATGGCACTAAGTAATAAAAAAGAATATTCAAAAATACAAGCAGCACAATATTTTGGTTCTGTGTAATTACATGTAATTACAGATATTGACAGTAATTGTTTCTGTAACATGAGATTGATTATAGTTTTTTTGTAATTTTACTTTTTATGTTTTATTGTATCTTCCAAATTGTCTGCAATAAATACAACTTATTTTAACATATAACATTGAAGCACCTCCCAGGCCTCCCCGAGTGAGAACCAACTGCCCCGTCCATCTCCCACTGCTGCTGGGGCCTCTGCTTAGCTCTTTTTCCTTCTGCCTTCTGTTTGTGTTACACTGTCCCCACCAATGGGCAGTAAATGCCTTACGTAGGAACTCCACCTTAGGTACATCCATATGCCCTCCCCCACCCCCCACTCCACCCCCCACCCCGCACACACACACAGGGTCCAGCACAGCACCCTCCCCCATCCAAAGTCAATGAAAACTTGGGAGGAAGGGGGTGCCATGGAATAAACATGGGTTCCCCAGACCAGTGGCCTGGGTCAAGCCTGAGCTCTGCCACTGCTTGGTTGCTGTTTGGCCCCTATGTGGATTCTGGAATAGTCCATCCTGCCCACTGGCCACTACCTTGGCCCTCTAAATATCCAATACCATAGCATTACCCCAGTTGGCAATGTGTCAGGTGCCCCCCCACACACTGAGCACTCTGGTGACCAGGACGGTCACTGGTGATGGCATCAATGTTCAAAGACTCCCTGCAGGCCTGGAGATGCAATTTCTTCAGGCCCAGAGACATGGCTGCCAACTGCACAATTACATTGTTCTAGCTCTGCCATTTGCCAGCTTCGTGACCTTGTACAAATAAACGTGGCACCTCTGACTCTCCATGTACCCAACTGTCCAATAATGAGGCTGCATTAGAGAAGAAACAGCAGATACCTGCCACTCATGCTGCCCTCTCCCCAAACTCACTCTGACAGACATCGTTCATCAATCACATCATTCCATCTCCATGAGTCAGGATGCAGCCTCAGAGTTTTTCTTAACACCACACTCCAAGCACCAAGCATCGTGCTGCAATCAAAGCAAACCAACATTCAAGATGAAAGCTAATTCCCATTCCTGAGCTACATCATTCCCTCTTTGCCTGAGAACGAGAACAGCGCTCGGCATAGAATGGCCATAGTGAATCTTTGTTAAATGAATCCACATGGATACCTACCCGTTGTCACCACTTATGAAAATAAAATCTTTGGTAGCCATCAACCATCACATACCAACTCCAGACCAACTACTTCCTTTTTCCCAGGATCCTGGCCTTTCAGTTGGCGCCCTCTGCTGTCCATCAGCCTGTACTACAAGGGCCTTCCACTCCTAGCCGTAAGGAACCCTAAGACAGAGGACAGTGATGCCATCACAAACTGGCCCAAACTTCCTCATCATGATAACCTCCTGGGAGGCTTCAGATGTCTCACCTGCAAGCCAAGCCAAACACCCATTTAGTCACTTTGGGCTTTCTTTGGTCTTCCCGCCTCTCCTCTCTCCTCCTTGTGCCATCCCAGAACTGAGAGCTCAATGATACAATTCTCTCATTTCACAGCTGAAAAAGATTGAGGCCAAGTGAGGAGAGGGAATTGGCTCAAGGTCACACAATCAGTCAGACCAGAACTGCTGTCCCCACCTTCCCAGGCCCCCACACCCACCAGGCTATCTCCCTCTTTTCCAAAGGAAAGGACAGAAAAGAAGCTGCCCAGGGCTGTGGAGGTGTTGGATTCTTCCAAGGGCCTTATCCATTTGGTTGTGGGGGTGAGGTGGGTATCTTCCTGGCGCTGAGGAGCTTTGGGCCCCTCTGAGATTATCCTGCCATCTCCTTACCAAGACCTGCCTGATCTGATCTCTACCCACCTCTCTGGACACATCTCCCTACCCTTGCCTCCCCTTCATTCTGCTGCAGCCATAGTGACTTGGTTCCAACCTCAGGGCCTTTGCACTTGCTGTGACCTTCTGCAAAACCCTTTTGCCCCCGATTGTTCCATGATTGATTCCATCCTGTTAGTCCTCAAATGTCACCTCTCCTAAGAATGCTTCCTCTATCACCTATTACCCTCTTTATTAGGTTGGCTGCTGCAACAAATTACCATAGGCTGGGTGGCTTGTAAACAACAGAGATTTGTTTCTCACAGTTCTGGAGGCTGGAAGTCTGACATCAGGCTGCTAGCATGGTCAGATTCTTGGTGATGATGCTCTTCCAGGGGTTAGACTGCCAACTTCTCATATCCTCACACGGTGGGATGACGACTAGAGAGCTCTCTGGGCTCTCTTTATAAGGGCACTGATCCCACTCACAGGGGCTCCATCCTCAAGACCTAATTAGCTCCCAAATTCCCTACCTTCTAATACCATCACATTGTGGGTAGGATTTCAACACGTAAATTTTCAGAGACCCAAACGTTCAGTCTATAACATCCTCCCACATTCCATCATGCTGCCTTACTCTATTTTCTTCCGAACACTTACAGCTATCCATTCAATACACATCTATTGAGCAGCTACTAGGCACCAGGCACTGGGCTAAAGTTTCCCTCAACTGTTTTCCTCTTCATTGTTTGTTGTCTGTCTCTCCATATGTACACCACCTTGGGAACAGGGGCCTTCTCTGTGAAATAGCACCCAGCACTTAGAATGAGCCCACAGGCGGCATACAGTAAATGTTTGTTGACAAAAATGAATAAATTCGGGACTTGACAAGGAGATAGGAAGAGGGACAGGGAACCAAGGGATGAACGATCTGAGTTTGAGACTACCTCAGCTGCAGGGTTAACTAGGCCCAGTCATAACTTCTCTAAGCCTCACGTCTCCCAATTCTAAAGGTCCCTTCCTGCCTGGAAAGCCCAAGGCTCTCTGACGAGGAAGACCTCAGAGCCCACCTAGGATGCAGCTCTGTCCCTCAGGCCTGGTGAGTGGCAAAGATGGGCTCCTTTTTCCTCTGTTCTCTGCAGTACACTCCACTAGTTATAGGTCCAAATCCCAGGTGAGCTGGCAGCCCACACTCAGCTTCCAGGAAAACTGTGGCCAGCTGAGTTGCATCTATTCTGCCAGATCCCTGCCCCTGGGGAGCTGGAGTAGCTCAGCCACTGCCCACATGTGGTTGTTTGATCAGGGAATGGGGGAGGGAGCCAGCAGCTCTACTGCCAGGCCACAGTGCCAGCTGGGACCAGCTATGCCTGCTGGCCTTGCTTGAGGGCCCAGATGTCCAAGTAGGGCCAGGCACAGTGAAGTGTCAGGGTATTGTTGCCTCCTTCCTAGCCCCGGGCAGGGGGGAAGGGTAGCAAAAGAGGCCCCAGGCCCCAGCTCAGAGCTCCATGTGGCGGTAGGCTGTGGTAGACAGAGCCCCCCCCCCCCCACGCCTAGAACAGTTTTGGATAAGTTACCTATGGCTCAACTGAGTGAGCTAAGAGTGAGCAGATGTGGAGCCCATGCGACCCTAGGCTGAGAGGCCGGAATGGAAGCGAGGGCCAGAAGCCCGGAAGGGACTCCAGAGAGCTCAGGTGGAGTTGTTCCATCAGGCCTGAGCGCTGGAGCCACCGCTGGGCTCTCTGCCCGTGGAGCGTGGGAGGGCAAGATGAACCAGGCTGCTCCTCGGACCTTCACAGGGCCTCCCCAGTGACACCGGGCAGGCAGGCGCCGTGTTCCTAGATTAGTCCGTGTAGGAGTTGCTTTCAGTCAGGAACCAAACTGAAGCGGCACTGAGCCACTAATTCAAACTAGGGTGTCAATCACTAAGGGTTGATTAACAGGACTGGGCTTCAGGTGGGGACAAAGTTTCTAGGGTTCACAGCCTTTCAACACATTATCCAAGGAAAACCAGCTTCAACTACATGTGTAAGTGTGTATGTGTGAGTGTGTGAGTGTGTGAGTGTGTGAGTGTGTGTGTGTGTGTGTGTGTGTGTGTAGAAATAATGAGTGAGAGAGTGAAAGAGAGAAAATGAATTACCTGTCTGACATCTTTTAAATATTCCAAAAGATCCTCAGCCTTAACATATGCAAACCCAACTCACAATCTACCTTCCATCCAACAAAACCAGGCCCTCTCCATGGCGGTCCCTTAGTACCCCCAAATGTGTGGGCAGAAGCCCCTGTCCTATCTTTCACTAACTCCCAGAGATTTCACCTAAACACCTCTGGAGTCTGCGCACTTCTCTCCTGAAGGGTGGCAATGTAGGGTTGCCCCTGCAGGCCGGCCCCTGCCACGGGTACACATGGAGGCTGGCAGTCCCCACCCTCCTCCTTCTCTTGAAACCCCTGCTCCATCCCACTGCGAAAGCAGGTGTCACACCCTATAGCCACACCCTTGCACATGACCACTGCTTGGCCCCCCTCGGGCCCCAGGGTGCACACACTGGCCTGAGGTAGAGGCCCACACAGCCTTGGAATTAGGCTGTTGCAGGGGAGGGTTGTGGCTAGAAGCCCCCAGGGAGGAGCTCCCTTGGCCCACAGACTCTTGTCCCCATTGGGAGAGGCAGAGACCAAGGAGGTCCAGAGCAGTGTCCGAGGATGACATTACCCAGCTCTCCTCTGACCTTCCCTCCATCCTCTTCTCTGTTAGGCAGGCAAGGGGATCTTTTAGAAATCAACCAGGTTAGGTTACACCTCCTGCTTTAAACCCTTCAGTGGCTCCCCATGGTTCTCAGGGTAAATGTAAAACTCCTCAAGTCCTCAGGGTCCTGCCCCTGCCATCCTCTCCATTCTTGTTTCTCATCATGCTGCCTGCCATTCCCACCCCAGGTACACTGGCCTTCCTTCAGACCTGGACTGGCCATGTTGCTCCACCCGCTGGCCTTGGCACAACACTGTTCCCTCTGCCTGCCTGCCCAGAGGGGACACCCTCTTGACCTGGCCTCGTTCACTCCTCCACATCCTGCAGGTCTCAGCTCCAGTCTCACCTCTGCATGGAGCCTTCAAGACCTCCCTGCTTAGCTAGATGTCTCGGATGCAGGTTCTGTAGCTACTACTGTAGCTCTTTGGAGGTGACTTGACATTTGCTCGTGTGATGTTTTGATTAAGGTCTCTCTCCCCCTGCTAGACCGAGGGCGCATGGAGTCAGAGACCTGTTTGTGCTTGCAGCCTGGAACAAATGGTAATAGCTGACATTGATTGTGCGCTTAACCACGTACAAGGCGTTGTGCTAAGTGTTTTCCATGCATGACCCCACTGAATCCTCTTAACATCCTGAGGAGGTTAGATACTGCTATTCTGTCCATTTTGCAGATGAAGAGATTGAGACACATGGGGTTGAGAAACTTGCCAAGGTCACATTTAATAAGTGGTAGGGCCAGGATCCAACCAAGGCACTGTCGTACGAGAGCTCATGGGCTTCACCCGCGCCTATGGCCTCTCTTGTAGGCGTCTCCATTGTGTATGCTCCAGTAATCATTTCAAATGAATTGAAAGACACATGTGCATGCATGCACACACACACAAGCACACACACACACACATACAATTCAAAAGAGCACACACCAGGATAAGAACAGAGGTTGGTGGGATTATAGATGCTTATTTTCATCTTCTACTTACTTGTATGTTCCAAATTTTCTATAAGGAACAAGTGCTTGCTGATTTTAAGAAAGAAAATCTTAAAATCTCTTTAATCTTTTAAAAAAAAAAGAATGTCCAAATAAATGGTATGCTGTTTCTTCCCATTACACCAAAGCCTACAAAGCGTTTCTAACTGTGAAGGCCTCATGACGTGGCAGTAAGAATGCAGGTGCTCACTTCAAACAGACCAGGGTCTGACTCTTGGCTCTTACAGTATGGCTTTAATACAGTTTCTTAACCTCTCTGATCTCAGGTGACCTCCTGACCGCTGACCCCCTCTATAAACCAGGGCACTACTGCCTCACAGTCTTTACAGGACTGTTGTGAAGACTGGAAAGAAAAGATGTAAATGACTCAGCCCGGAGCTTGGCACATAATAGATGCTCAATGAACGGTGTCGTTAGCCTTAGCCCCGCCCTCATGGACAGATCAGAGGCACGGAGACACCTTGTGGAGTCCAAGGGCTCACACCCAGAAGCAGCCACATCCAGCCATTCTGCTGCACCCTTTGTGAGCCACGTTCCTGGCCCCAGTTGTGTCTCTCTCTGGGTCTCCCTACTTGGCCGGCTGGCCAAGGACACAGGGCTGCCTGAGATGACCCCAGGGCAAGCTATGGGTGGGAATCCAAATCACAGGCCACCCAGATGGCTGCTTTCATGCCTGCAGCCACCCCAAGCAGGTAGAGGACATGAACCCCCTCCTGCCATATTCTTGTCACCCCCACCCCAGGAGAACAGAAGGAGCCTTTTTTCACCTAGGTGGAAACCCCAAATCAGCTTCTGGGGGCTGTGGTTTGGAGATTGGTTATTGAGGGGGATTCTCTTGTGAGGGAAGAAACGCAGAGGGGGGCAGAGAGAAAGGGAGAGAGTGAGACAGAGAATGGGCCGCCTGGAGGCCCTTGTGGCTCGTCTGGTATTTACTTTCTGCCACAGCCTTGAATACCATCGGACTCTGAAAGAATTTCCAAGAAGATCGAAATTTGAGGAAATCAAAGTTTAATTAGTCACAGCTGCTGTAATGTATTCCAGGTGATGGCTGGTATGGCTGTTTCTCCCCTCCAGGCCCCCTGACGCCTCTCACCCTCCACAGGGGCAAGTAAACAGTGGGGTGTTTGCGGTGGGAGCCCTTCCCCCAGGTCGGCTGAGCAGGGATGGGGAGGTGAGAGAGGGCCACGTGCTGCCTCCTGCCACCTAGAGAGACATCTGAAGGAGATAGAGAGGGAGATTGACGTGTAGCTATCTTTTCTGCTCTCTGCTCCTTGCTCAATTCCCATTTGGTTCTTTGCAAGTGATGGCAGAGGCCATACGGAATGGCAGAGAACATGGATTGGGAGTAAGAGGTTAGGTCTCAGCTCACTCCTAATTACAGGTGACCTTGGACAAGTTATGTAACTGGGAGACTGGCAAAACATCCAGGAGCTGGACGGCCTGGGTGAGAATCCCAGCCCGGCCACTCTACTCTGCCACCTTGGGAAAGTTGCTGAACCTCTCTGAGTCTCAGCTGCCCCATCTATAAAATGGAATGAGGAACAGCACTGGCTCATAGGATTGTGGAAGGAATTAAGCGAAGTCACGTGTGTCAAATAATACATGTGAAGGACGTTAGGACAGAGCTGACTCACCACAAGAACTCAATTAGTAACCACAGTGGGCCTCAGTTTCTCTATCATCAAACTGGAATGGGATTCCAATTCTCTATAATAGAGGAATAGACACTTTCAGCTCCTCAAAATAAAGCCAACCCTACAGAAATGCAAAGGTTAATCCATCAGAGCAATGTTCTTTGGAGAGGGGTCTGCTGAGATGCCCAGAGGTGCTGACACGTAGGCATCCTGCGTGGGTTCCAACTCCAGGGCTGCGGGTAGGGGCACGGATTGATAAGGGTGGGAAGCAGGGTCACCCCTTCTCTGGATCGATGCTAAGCTGAACCACTGTGACCACTATGGGAGCCTTACTGGTGGGCTGATCCCAGCACCCCTTTCTCTCTGGCATCGTATCAGGAGGAGTGTCTATGTTCCCAGTTCAGAGACTGATCACAAACTGGTTCTGTTCAGTCTCAACCACGTCTGGGACAGGGACAGAGGCTGGGACTTGCTTTTCACCCCACTCTGCCCCCACTAAGCCCTAGCTCCACCCTATGTTTGGGGGCTTTAGTGTCCTGAAATGTCAAAAGGGACTGTCCCCAAGGACACGATGGACACCCTGCCACCTGGCTGGTCAGTGGGCAATGCTCTTGCTGTTGTCCATGGGAAGACCTCATAGAACACCAACGTAGCCACACTGGGCTCATGGACAGTAGGCCATCTGCAAGTGTGAGCTCAGCTCTACTCAGCTCCATGGTGTCTGCAGCAGATAGTTCCCGCAGGAGCGGTGGCTGGATCTGACTCCTTTCACATCCATGTGGTCTCCCCAGGGCCAGCCCCATGCCCCCCTTCCCACAAACCTCTCCCTCTCTGTTTCACTAATTTTTTCCCTAGCCCTGGGAGTCATTTCTAGTTTAAGTTTTTGAAACTCAAAGCCAAGAATCCATTCTTTTTCTCTCTGAATTTCTGCTGTGTCACCCTGAGGCAATAAACAGAAGAGTCCAGCCAACTAAAGGAAAGGGTCAAGGGGTAGAAGGAAACACCAGAAACCAAAAACTCTCATTTAACAGTTCAAAAACAGTATATTGCTTCATAGCAGAGGAAGCTCGTGTGTAGTTCCAAAAACACAGCCACCAGGCAGCCATGTTTTTGCATGGAATATTTGCTTTGAATAAATGTATTACTCGTGAAGACTGTCATTTCTCCAGTATATATCTTCCTCTTACTTTGCGGTGGTTATAAAGAAGTGAAAGGGAGAGTGTGGCAGACACTATTGCTTGTCTCTCTGCAGCCATCCCCCCTAGTTTCTTCATCAGCCAACCTGCTTCTGCCTCAGAGGCTAAAAATGCCAGCTGGCCACTTTCCTAGCCTCCCTTGCAGCTAAAGATGGTCATGTGACCCAATTCTGGCCAATGGGACCTGAGAGGAAGTTGGCTGAGGAAAGACTTTCCTCTCTGGCTTAAAAAACAAAAAGGATAGGTGAGGAGAGAGCCTCCTTCCTGCTCATGGAGGATGAGTGAGGACTATAGCTGTGGTGGCCATCTTGTGAGCACAAGAAGACCAGCCTGAGGACAAAAACTAACACTTGAGGTTGGCAAAGCCAAAATGGAAAGCACCTGGATCCCTGATGACATCATTGTGCCTTGAATAATCAACCTCCAGGCTTCCTGTTAACTGAGATAAGGAGTGTTCTCATAGTGTGAGACTCTTTGAGTTTTAGTTGTCACTTGCTGCCAAAAACAGCCCAACTTATGCTGAGAGAATCCTTTTAGGTCTGTGCTAGTCAGGGTTCTTTTTAGTTGCAAGTAGCCACAGGAATCCAACTTAAACTTGCTTAGCCAAACAAGGCAATTTTTAAAATTCATATACATGGGTGCCTTGTGAAACTCAGCAGAAATATGACCAGGTCTCAGAACAGCTGGAACCAGGGACGCTAAGACTGTCAGGGTTTTCTCTCTGACTCTCATATTGTGTCCCACCATTTTGAGGTAATAAATCCTTGGTAATTTATCACAAAATGTCTGGTTGTCCAGAATTGATTTTTTAAAACTTAATTTTGAGATGCCTTGAGAAAAAGAAAAAAAAGATGAATACATTTCTTAGCTTTAACACTATGTTACATTGCAGAAGGATTTTTTAACGTAACTGATTCATGTTGTCAATAACTTACCTCTAGAATTCTAAATGTGCGCCCGTGAGACCTCAAGGGTCTGAAAAAATCGTTTGTTTATTTTTTTCTGAATGTTCACCATGTCATATTCTGGGTGCTTTGAGTATGGTTAATGCTGAGAAACCTTCTTCTGATGACAACATGGGAGAAAGGGCTCCCTCCCCAGTGTCTGTGGGAGGAAGCTGGTGCCTCAGATACCAGGGGGGTTCGCTTCCCTCGGCGGTGGGGGTGGGGAGGTGGCATCGTCTTCTGACTAGTGAAAACCTCTCAGCTGAGAACCTGCTGCTTCACTTTCCTAAAATGGGTTCAATATTTGGTTTCAAATCCTCTGTCAGATGCCAACAAAGGAAGAACTTTCAATGTCGTGAGAACTCCATGAACCTATAAACACAACCTTTTGAGTTGTGTCAGAAAGAAGTAAAGGCTGTGAGATTTTTTTTTTTAAGTCTACCTTTTACATGTTTAGAAGCAAAAGTCAGTTTTTGAAAAATAAAAATTTGATAAGAATAGCACGGTCTAATGTGAAACATAAGAGAAGGTGAACAGTGATGAGAGGATGTCTTCTGTCACACGTGGATAGTTGGGGGATTTGCACGTTTGAAAGCTTCTCCAGTGATTCTGGCACAAAAGGAACCACTGCACAGAGTGGGAACCCCTTAAGGACAAGGCCCATGTCTTATGTACCACTGAGTCCCTGCCCCTACCATACGAGTACCTGACGGGCACATTGCAGGTGCTTAATACACATCCCCTGAATCAATGAGTGAAGATGAAGAAAGATGGGAATGCGGAAGTGAGGGAAGGCTTTTCTGTAGGACCTTTCCCAGCCATAAAATACCAGAGAAGCTGCTCCTATTCCTGTGTCTGCAAGAACAGTCCCCTGAAAGTGGGGTTGGGGACAAGGAGGCGGGGTGGACAGGAGTTCAATGGGAGCAAGGGTGCAGATCTGAAGGCAGGGCTCAGGCCAGATACAGCAGCTTCTCGGAAGCTCCCTGCCATGGGGAGACTCGGCTGCCCCTACACCGGGCCCTGAGGAGAAAACGTATTTGTTTACTTGACCTGAATGACATGTTCATTGATTTCTCTGGAGCTGTTCATTCATAAAGGCAAATTGAGCCTCTCTCTTGGGGATGCCAACGGCCTTTTAACAAGCTCCCCAAGGGGTGACTTCTGAAAATGAGTCACTGATGAGCCAGAAATGGAGTTTGCCTGCCCAGCCTGGCCTTGCTGGCCCAAGGATGCTGTGACACGGGGATCTCGGCCTGGCACAGCAGCAGGGCATAGGGACAGGGCAGGACCAGAATGCACCCGGCCACTTCACACTTAAGAGCACCTGGACAATTAAAGCAAAGAGATTTTTTGCTCAAATTTTCTAGCTCAATCTTTCGGTTGGCCCAAGTAGATGAAAGTGATGGGGGAAATGGACTGAGGGAGGTTCTTGAACAGAAACCCCATGTTTTCTTTCTCTTTGGTTCCCAAATTTTCAGTTCTTGCCAACACCAGCTGCTCAGAGAAATGTTGTCGCTCCTTTGGTTCAACCCTCATTTTACAGTTGAGGAAACAGAGGCCCAGAGAGAAGTGACCCGTCTGAGGTCAGACAAACAGTGTCTTTTTTATAGGAACTTATAGTTCACCCAACAGGCACATTTATATCTTTAATCTCACACAGTCCTTACAACAAACATATGGGGTACGTAGTCCATACCCTCATTTTATTTTATTTTATTATAACTTTCCATTATTTTTAACCTTGCCCTTTTTTTCTCTCAACATTCTATTTTAGGACTATTTTATTTTCTTTTATCTTACCAGATGACGTGTTGTAGCTGGACCTCAGACGGCATCTGATATCCACTGGCCTGGACAACTCTTACTTCCTTTACTCTCATCGTTCATTTTTCCTTTTTGCTTCTTCCTTTTTCTTCCTTCTGCTTTTCTTTCTCCTCCACTTCTACCTGTTTATTTCTCCCTTCCCTTCTCCACCTTTTTTCTTAGGGCCAGCCCAGAGAAAAAGAGACTGGCCCAAGAATTAAGAAATGTGAGTTCTACTTCCTGTCCTGCCACCAACTTGCTGCCTGATTTGGACAAGTGACTTTTCTCTGAGCTTCAGTTTCCCCATCAGGAAAAGAAAGGGTTGGTCCTTTGCTCTTTGAAATTGCTTCCAGCTCAGAGAGCTTGATACGATCTTTCTGGTACCCTGTTGACTCATGACTGAAGTAAATGCATTTTCCACATTCTGATCTGCTGGCTGAAGCCTTAACCAGAGAAAGTGGGGTGTGTTAGTAAGAAGTCACACCAACGGGTACAGACTGGTACTCGTTCCCACTTAGAGAGGCCACCTCCATCTCTCACTCCCGATTTTCACTGTATGAATTACCAGTGTGTTTCCACTGGTGAGAGGGGTATTTCCATACACTCCCATTGAGGGTTATGGGCCATCTCACTTTGTTCTCTGTTTATTGTGTGTGACATGGCTGTCACTATTGATTCAGCATTATTGAGAGAGAAGCTTCTTATTTCCTCTTAGGGATTTTGCCAGCAATTAAGATGTGCAGCCGGCAGGTGAGCAATGGAAACTTGGTAATGGTCTAAGCCTCTTACACTCCATTATTATTCCGAAAGAAAATTGTTATTAAAATTATTAAATAAATAATAAAGAGTGAAATAGTCCTAAAAGATCAGGATCTTTAAGAAAAGCAACTCATAAACATGATATGGTGCCTTTCTCACGATACTCATTGTAAGCCTGGTTTTATCTGCAGATTTGTCAAAACCCTTCTTCCGACTTCCCCTTGAATAGGTTTTAAAAAGAAAATGTTCCCAGGGAGCTTTTATGTTCTAGGATTGGAGGACTTGAGGGAGCGGGTATTTAAAAGCCCTTGTCTTTGTTCTAATAAAAGGGATGTGACTGCCTGCTTGCAACTAATCACAAAACAGATACTATTGGTCTTAAGAAAAGGTCATATGACTGTAAGGTGTTTGTTTCCTATTGATGATGTAACAAATTACCACAGATTTAGTGGCTTAATACAAATTTGTTATCTTACAGTTCTGGAGGTCACTGGGCTAAAACTCAAGGTGTCAGAAGGGCTGCATTCCTGCTGAAAGCTCTAGGGGAGAACCTATTCTTTGCCTTCTCCACCTTGGAGAGGCTGCCCGCATACCTTGGTTCATGGCCCTTGTGCATCTTCAAAGCCAGCAATCACCTCACTCTGACCTCTGCTTCCTTCATCACGTCTCCTCTGATATGACTCTCTTGCCCTTTGTGATTACATCAGGTACACCTGGATAATCCAGGATAAACTCCCCATCTAAAGATATTTAAATTAATGATTAGATTAATTTGACAACCTAGAAGAAATGGATAAATCCCTAGAAACATACACACTTCCAAGACTAAATCAGGAAGAAACAGAAAACCTGAACAGACTAATTGCTAGTATCAAAAGTGATTAATTTGTTTTAATAAATTAACTTTTATTAATAATTAAATGGTTATTAATTATTATTTAGATTAATAATTTAATTAATCTGCAAAGTCACTTTTGCCATTTAAGGTAACATAGTCATAGATTATGGGACTAGAATGTGGGCATCTTTGGGGATACCATCATTCTGCTTGCCTACAGGTATCTTTTGATTTTAGGAAAACCACATAGACTGCAAATGCAACCACAGATTCTTCTCATCCCTATACTTATGCCCCTTCTCAACATGACTTTGCAACTCCTACCATCAAAAGGTTGAGTTTATTTCTCTGCTTTTTGAATTTGAGGTTGGTCATGTGACTTTCTTTGGTCAATGGGACATTAGACAATGTAATACAAGCAAAGGCATTGGGAATTGCCTTCTCTTGGTGCTCTTTGGAACCCTGTGACGAAACACACATTAGCCTGCTGGATGATGAGACATAGCTCAGTTACCTCTGTCACCTCAGCCAACAGCCCACCACACACCAGGCTAGTGAGTGAGACTATTATCTGTCAGCTAACTGTGGACACGTGAGTGAGGTCAGCCAAGACCAGAAGAAGAACAGCCCAGCTGATCCCAGGGAAAATTGCCAAACTGTAGAATCCTGAACAAATATGTCTGTTTCAAGCCACCACATTTTGGTGCAGCTTGTTACACAGCAAATGCTAACTGATACAACTAGTGACCCACTGTTGTCCAGTCAAATAATTTTTCAATTATGACATCTCACTCCAAACATTTCCACCTGGTTCTGATGGATAATTCTGGAGAAATTCTTGTGAAATCAAATTCACATTCTTTCATTATTACAGAGAGGCAGATACCTTTCCACTGACCAGTAAAATATAAGAGAATTACTTCCTAAACAAAGGTTTAACAAAATTTAACAAAGTATTTCAAGTCTTATTTTCTCTAGTAGATTCAGTTTCCTGGAAAGCAGGAACAATGTCCTGTGGCTCAGGTCTTTCTCAGAGAGCAGGGCATAGATGGCATCGAGCTTAGCAGCGTGCGTTCTAGAGTCAGAAATACCTGAGTTCAAATCCTGACTTTGCCTGCTAATTACAAGAACTTAAGCACTTGTCCTCTCTGTGACTCATTCTTCTCACCTATAAAATAGGGATAATGAAAGTACCTGCCACATAGATTGTTATAGAATTACATCCAACAATGTGTGTAAACACTTAGAAGAATGTCAGGCACAAGCACTCAATAGTATTAGCGATTATTATTACACAGGGCAGGGCACACAGTAGGTGCTCAATAAAGACTTGTTCATTTGACTTAAGTTGAATTTTGGGGGTTTGGCTCTAGAAGAACCAGGAAGCAAAATTTCCAGGGCCCAAATTTAAGCAAGGTTCAGTTCTTTGGGAGAATGTAAGGAAGCCTGAGACATTATGGACCAAAGGAGTATCAGCTCTCCTCATTCAGAAGTTTACCTCTGTATTAACACCTGACCCTAGACTCCTGAGTAGATCCTGATTCACAGCCACACCAGAGTGACTGAAGCCCTTGGGACCTTCATGATGCAATGCTACTCCCATAGTAATTAGTCGCTAAAGATCCCCTCCCCCTGAACCAAAAAAACCACACCTCAATGTACCAAAATGATGGCATGTGACTTTCAAGGCTTCAGCCTAAGCCTTTGGAATACTTACCCTGGATAAAGCCAGACACCATGTAAGAAGCCCAACTAGTTTGAGTGCACCATACTGTGAGGAAGCTCAACTAGCCACATGGAGAGGCCATGTAGTAGGAGAGATGCCCAGCCAGCCTCTGGTTGTAGCCATCCAGCTGAGGTGCGTAAAGAAGCCATCTTTGACGTCCAGGCCAGGTGAGACTTCAGATGACTCCAGCTTCAGCTGCTATCTAACTGTAACCCCAGGAGAGACGTCAAGCTAGAACCCTGCCAAATCCACAGAACCATGAGAGATAATAATAAACAGCTGTTTTAAGCCAATAGGTTTTAGGGTGGCTTGTTATACAATAGTAAATATCCGGAAAACTCCCAAAATTTACCATGAGTTCATTCTGCCTGCTATTTTTTTATTGATTCAACCCACAAACTTTGGAAACAAATAAGTCAAAGTCCAGTATTGGGCTCTGTGGGGAGTTCACATTCAAACAACGTTTGAGAATCTGTGGCTTTGGGCCAGGCACCTACCAGGCACATCTTACATTTAAACTAGTAGTTATGAGCTTGGCTTCTGCTATCAGGCTACCAGGTTCAAATTCCTACTTTACCACTTACTAGTTGATGAGTTTAGAAGATTAGCTTAACCTCTGTCTGCTTGCCTCTGTTCCTTCATCTATAAATTATGGAGGATCATAACACTAACCTCACAGGGTTTTGTGAGGATTGTAAACAAAATAACTCACATAAAAATGCTATGTGCCTGGTCACAGACTAAGCAATTAGCAACTGGAAACTACTATTATAATTATTATTATTATGACTACAAACAGCTTCTGCTTTTGAGGAACCTGGAGAAGAGATAAGATGTGGGCAGAATAACATGTAAAAGCAAGTATCCATAAGTGTTTTGAATGAATGAGTGACTCAGTTACAAGGTAAAAAAACACCCCAATAATGAAATAAAGTGTTGTGGGTGCTCAAAGGTACAAGAATTACTTCTGGCTGAGATGCTCAGGGAAGACTTCCTGGAGGAGGTAGCTTTTGAGCAGAACAGTGGAGAGGATTCCAGCATCAATGATGGGGGAGTGACCCCTCCAGGTAATGGGGACAGCCATGTAAACCCGGGCCACCAAAGGACACACACATTGACTGACTTAGTTAAGGCATGGAGTGTTTGAGGGGGAAGGTGAGACAAAGGTAAATAGGGGCCAGATCAGGATTTGACGATTTCCTGTGTTTATTTACTTATTGGGCCCTCCAAAGAGAGCCAAGCATGTCTGCCAGGGAGGCCATCCAAAGCGGCCCCTCACGTGGGGGAAGGAATGGCAGCCATCAGGCCCCGGTCCACAGCCTGGCTCAGCACCCAGAGGATCACAGAGTTCCCAGCCAGACAGGAGCCTCTCTCTTTTTTCCTGCTTTTGGCTCATGGAATCTGGAGAGCGGGCATTGAAGGGACCTCTGGGTGTCCAATCCAGTCCTCAGGGTCCCTGACACTCATTCCTTTGCCTCCCTCAGCACCTACCACCTCTCTCCTTCTAAATCCACTTTTAAAATCCGGCCATCACTTCTCAACACCCTCACCCTACCCCTTCCCTAGACACTTACATCAGCTCAAACAGAGACGGCGGTTACTCCTGATTAAGAGACACCGTCCCCCCTCCACCCAGGACCTTGGGGAGCAACAGACAGCAGAGTCTCTTAGTCCTGCAGTGAGACTCAGTCCGTCTCAGTCTCTCTGGACTCAGACAGCCCTGCATTCATATCATTCGGATCCCTGCTCCACCACCTCCTTGTTGTGTGATTCTGTGCAAATCACACCAATTTCTTCAGGTCTCAGTTTCCTGGTCTGAAAAATGGGGAGAACAGCCTGCCCGATAGTTCTGTAGGGATTGACATGGGGTAGCAAGGTGAAAGTCCAGGATGTAATAAAGGCACAATGAACACCAGGGATTAGGACAAAGTGCTTCCTACTTTCCTGATTCTCCGCTTTTGAAACCCTGCTCACACCTGGGAGCCAGCCTCCCGCTCCTGCCTGGAGGCCTTGAGCACATCCTCCCTGATCTCCCTGCTCTGCCTGGCCAGCCTATTGCTTTGGGGGTTGCCTGGCTAGGGGGCCCACTGCTTGCCTGCTGCCAGAGGGGCCTTGAGTGTTGAAATCCTTCCATTCCACGCAGCCAGAAACTTGATTATGTTATTAATTAAAGCAAGATGCCGGGCCTGGGAGATTTATTTTCTTTTCCATATCTGTAGCCGTAAATGCCACTCAGGGAGCTCAAAGACCCATGTCAGCCTGAATCAAGTTCCTGAACAGACGTTTTGTTCCCCGCTCGGTCTCCTCGGCCCCTCCTCCTCCATGCCAGGAAGGAAGTGTGTGTTGTGATACCCACCCCTCACCCCAATTTCCCTTGCTCCATTTGCACGAGGCAAAAAGGGGGGAGGGAATACCTGGGCAGTGTGGCATGGGGAGAGAATTTTCCAAGAAATTTGTTTTAAGTTTCTGCCTCATCATTATAGGACTTTCACGTTTCTATTTTTAGCTGCACCAACGAGCCAGGCCCAGATTCCCCTCATCTCCCTTGCCCCAACCTTTGTTTATACAAAGCACATGCTGAAATCATTATTTAAAAATCTCCAAACCCATAATTGCTCAGGTAGGTGAAGAATGCAGCCTTTATGGATGTTGCTTACAGAGGGGGCCGGCATATTCCTGGGGAACTATGGCCTATTCATGTTTGCACCCCCTGCACCTAGCCTGGGCTGAACCCCTGGAAGGCCCAGAAGAATCAAGTAACTTAGAGCAAGAAGAGGCATTATCAGAAATAGAGTCCAAGCACCACATTTTGGGAGAAGAAACAGAGACCTAGAGTACAGAGGAAACTTGTCCCAAAGTCCACAGGATATCAGTGTCATTGCTGGGGTTCGAATCAGTCGTCCCAACTTCCAGTGCAACACTAGTCATTCTACTCTGCTATGAAAATTAGTCTAAAGCTGGACTGCCAGAGCCCAGGTCTCAATGACTAGTTGTAAGACCGTAAGCAAGTTACTGAACCTCTCTGTACCTCAGTTTTCTCATCTGTAAAATGGGGATAACAAAAATATCCACCTGATAAGATTGATGTAAGGATTCAATGTGTGCCTGGAAGAAAGCAAGCCGTCTGTTTTGGTTCTGGTTTCCCGAAAAAGCAAAGCCAAGCCATTAGCCACACCCAGAAGGTCATTTTCCATATCTCAGTTCCCTTTTCTGTCTATGCATTCTGGACCACAGAGTGCATTTCTCACAGCTCTGCCCATCTAGGAGGATTTCCCTTCACCATTTTCTTTTAGGGCCACCCAAGTAGAGCGGCAACAGTCCCTGTGTAGCCAGTACCATGTATTGCTTCCGCTCACCTGTGCACCAGGCCAAGTTCTTTCCT
Organism: Rhinolophus ferrumequinum; assembly: GCF_004115265.2. Classification (NCBI taxonomy): domain Eukaryota; kingdom Metazoa; phylum Chordata; class Mammalia; order Chiroptera; family Rhinolophidae; genus Rhinolophus; species Rhinolophus ferrumequinum. Next base: position 17,207,300 of record NC_046292.1, read on the forward strand.
TCAGTTGGTCCTAAAGAACCACCCTGAGGCCACACTAGTGAGCTGAGGGAGAAAGAGGTATCAGTTTGGAAAAGTAATTATGTGGGGTTCTGCCTTAATTGTTCGTGTAATTGACTTGCGCCTCCTGCTTGGGCCCAACCCAAAATAAACAATTTCCATCACGTGACTTGGAGTATTATAACTAGCATGTTGACTTGGCATTTCTGACAATACACAGTTCAATGGATAGGCAGCTCTGGCCACAGTAGTCACTCTGGTCAAATACTCAGTCTCTGCTAGGACTTAGTACCATGCCAGGAGCTGCTTTTCAAATGGACAGTAGGGCATGGCCTTGATACATAACCCCAGGGGTCTGTACTCTGACTCCCCTAATGGGGCTGAGCAGATACTGCACGTGGTGCCCTGATCTACCATATAGGTACGTCCAACACCATTAGATTGGTTAGATCACGTGATGAGCTAAGGGGCAGAGCAGCTGGCACCCAGGGCAGCATTATGACTTTCATGGGCACTAAGGTATTTTTGCCTTTGTGGGCCCTTTCTCTCATTATAAAAAAAAAATTAAAATTAAAATTTATGACTCCAGTGGCATAAAGATGGATATAGTCTAGGGTGGATTTATTATTATTATTATTATTATTATTATTATTATTATTATTATATTCATTTTGATTTTGATTTTAAAATAAATTAAAATATTTTTGCAGGCCCCTAAATGATCATGGATCTTAGGCACTGTGCCTCATGGAGAAGTAGGCCCCACTTGCACTTCAGCCTGGGTGCAGGCAGAGCCCTCTCCTGCTCTGCACCCACTTAAAACTAGCAACCTTCTAAGTCATCTAAAACATGAGTCAGAGCAGTATTAGCAAATGTGATAAGCCCTGCCTCCAAAATCCAAAGGGGCCCACCAGGTATTATGCCTGTTTCTCAATGGTAAGATGTGTTGGGTTTAACAATTTGCCCTTTATTTTAGGAAATATGTACTAGCATTCCCCAGACCACTATGCCCCTATGAGCTTCACCAATATGCAGGTCCCTGAATCTTTGTGGGGTTTAACTCCCACCCTATGGGACCCATGTGTCTTCCTAGAGTCTCTAGGTATCTACCTCCTACTCACTAGGTCCATTAGCACAATATTATCTATATAGTGGGCCAATGAAATGTTCTGCAGAATGTCAAGACCATCGAGAGTCGGTGGATTGTGTCATGTCAGAAAACAGGAGAGCTAATACAGCCCCTGGTGCAAGACAGCCAACGACTACTGCTGTCCCTTCCAGGTGAAAGCAAATGACTTTTGATTTTCTTGACTGACAAACCAAGAAAAATGCATTCACCAGATTAATTGTCACATGCTAAGTTCCAGAGCTTGTGTTGACCTGCTCCAGTAAATACATCACATCTAGCACAGCAGCTGGGATTGGGGCTACTGCTTTGTAAGTTTATGATATGCCATAACCCATTCAGATAGGCGAATTGAATAAGGATGAAAGGAATCACCACCCATGCACGCTGTAAGTCTTTGGTGGTGGCACTAATCTCTGTAATTCCTCCCAAAATACACAATTACTTCTGATTTACTATCTTGGCCAGGAGTGGCAGTAGCATAGAGTTTCAGGGGCTTTCACTAGGCATCTCTTACCATAATGGCTCTTATTACTCCACAGGCCAGGGAATCACTGTGAGGGTTCTTTCTTCCAGCTGGCAAGTATATCCTCCCCAGGTATATACCAAGGACTTGGGAAGTAACTTCAGAGTAGGTCTGTAAACATATTAAACACTGTGACATATACTTGGGTCCAAACTCCATTTATCACCTGGCTTCCATAAACCCCCACTCTAACCAATATGTCTTAACTCCGAGTACCTGCAAATGTGGTCTTATTTGGAAATGGGGTCTTGCAGATGATCAAGCTGAAATGGAATCATCAGGATGAGCCCTAATCCAATATGACTGATATCCTTATAAAAAGGGGGAGTTTGGACACAGAGACAGGCCCACACATAGGGAGAATGTGATGTGAAGATAAAGGCAGAGATCAGGGTGATGTATCTACAAGCTAAGGAATGCACACGATGGCCAGCAAACCATCAGAAGCTAGGAGAGGGGCGTGAAACATTCTCCCTTACAGCCCTGAAAAGAAACCAACCCTGCCAACACCTTGATCTTGGACTTCTAGTTTCCAGGACTGTGGGACAACTTCTTTTGTTTAAACCACGCAGTTTGTGGCACTTTGTTACGGCCGCTCTAGGGAACTGATACCCCAGTGCTCAAACCCAGCCTCTCTTCTCTTTGAACATTCTCCCATCCAGACCTGTAGCACTCAATGCTGTCTATATGCAGATGACTCCCAAATTGTGTCTCTGGTCTGGATCTTTTCTGTGAGGTCCAGACTCATGTCCACTCACTCTCAAACACGCACACTAATAAGAACTCCGTGAAGGCAGAGACTTTGTCCTTCTTGTTCACCATCATTCACTGGGTACATAGCAGGTGTTCAAGTAAATATGTATGAAGTGAATGAATAATGACTAAATCCTCAGATCACAGCAATGACCTCTAAGGCGGGCCTAGCCAGAACTCAGTCAGCATTAAGTTCAAGGTTTAGCTTTCCCCACCCCCACCTCCGTGGCAGTCTAGACTTAAGGTCCATGTGACCTCACCTTTCTATGCTTCACTCTCCCTCCGTTTACCATATGTAAAGTGAAAGAATTCATTTCAAAGGTGATACCTTCCCTCTCCACATCTGTGATTCATGCCCAGTATATATCAAGTGACTTCGACCTGGACCAGCCACTACAGAAGGTAGGGGAGGTCTTCAGATCGAGCAGCATGGACCAAAGTATAGGAGCCAGGGTGACAGAGTGGACATTGCCCTGATCGAGAGGAAGAGGAGGCCTCGTGGCATCATATACATTATCTTCAAAAACACTTGCCACGATTGCAATTTTACTGCTGTTGGGTTCATGTTTGTCGCCTCCGTTAGACTGTCAGCTCCATGAGGGCAAGTGCCATGAATGCTTTGCTCACCAGGGTGTCCCCCTACATCAATGGTGCTCAAACTTTTCAGTCTCAGGACCCCTTTCCACTCTTACAAATTATGGAGGACCCCAAAGAACTTTTGTTTGTACTGGTTAGATCTGTAGATCAGAGTCTCTACTGGAGGCCATTCATTCATTCATTCATTCAGGCTATGTCTGGAGACATTTTCGGTTGTCATAACTTGTGGGGGGGTAGGGGGAGTGATACTAGCATCTAATGAGTAAAGAGATGCTGCTAGCAGTTTACAGTGCACAGGACAGCCCCCATGACAAAACAATTAGCAGCCCAAAATGTCAATAGTGCCAAGGTTGAGAAATCTTGCTATAGATGTTTACCTAATTAGAAATTAAAACTGAGAAAATTTTAAGTGTTTACTAATTTATTTAAAATAATGAAAATAAACCCATTAACATTAGCATAAATGACTTGTTTAAAAACCCATATTTTTTCAAAATAAAACTATTAGTGAGAAGAATGCATTGCTTTATTTTGTCAATTTCTTTAATGTCTGGCTTAATAAAAGACAGCTGGATTGCCATATCTGTTTCTGCATTCAATCTATTCCAATATGTTGTTTTTGTTGAAGTGTATGAAGAAAATCTGGCCTCACACAATATGTAGTTGAAAAGGGGGACAGTGTTTTAATAGTCTTTTCACATAACTATGCATATTCTTCTTTGTTATTACACCAAAACTCAGCAATGGTGGTTTCTTAAAGGTTAGTTACAATGTGGAATCTGAAACCACATCCATGAATTTTTTATATTCAGTTATTTTAAAATTCATTGGTCTGTCTTGAACTTTGAATGAAACTTTTACCCATGCATGATTTTGTGACCTCATATGTTGTGGATTGAATTGTATCCCTCCAAATTCATATATTGAGGTCCTAACCCCCAGTACTTAAGAATGGGGACTTATTTGGAAATAGGGTTATTTAGATAATATTAATTAAGATGAGGTCATACTGGCGTAGGGTGAACCCTAATCCAAAATGACTGGTGTCCTTATAAAAAGAGGAAATTTGAACATAGACACTTACAGAGAGATTGTTATATCTCCCTGAAGGCAGTGGTTGGGTGATGTGTCTACAAGCCAAGGAATGCCAAAGATTGTCAGCAAACCCCCAAAAGCTAGGAGAGAGGCATGGAACATTCTTCCTCACAGCTCTTGGAAGAAACCAACCCTGCCAATACCTTAATCTTGGACTTCTAGCCTCTAGAACTGTAAGAGAATAAATTTCTGTTGTTTAAGCCAATGTGCCAGTTTGTGGCACTTTGTTAAGGCAACCCCAAGAAACTAATACATCATGCACTGGTCATTTTGAAAATAGGAGGTCATTGAATTATGCAGATCTTCCAAATGCGGACACACTTCATTATACAATATCAAAGATCGCATTTTAACACCATCACAGATCTCACCAGAAAAGTCTCTAAGTATTGAGAAGCTGTCAAGTTCACAGTGGCAGATACAAGTTTTCCAAAACTCTAATTTTCACTTGAAAGCTCAAATTTTATCATTGACCACAAATACTGTCAGTTGTTTTCCTTGAAGTGACAGGCGCCTTTTGTTCACAGTCAAGAAAATATCTACCAGATACTCAAGTCTGCATAACCATAGTTTGGCAGTCACTCTTTCAAGTAAGTATGGTGAGCCATGAAAGAAGCGGCTAGGTCAGCTCACCACTCAAATAATCAACATCAGTATTTGTTCTCACCGCAGCCACCAGATTTTTGTGTGTATCTCTCCATTTCGTTACACAGGATACTAAAGAGATGTGTACTCAAGGATCAAGATTGAATAAAACTCATTTTGCTTTGCTTTTGCTGTGCATGCATGGCCATGAAGAATACAACGACCCTACTACCTTGGGTACCAGTGCCTTGATTCATCTGAGGACCTTCCAATTTTACCCACCATTGTTTTTGTACCATCACGTGACACCATAGTGAAAAGACAAATAATGTCTGAGTGCTAGTATTAAAATATACTTGGATTCACAGACCTCCTGAAATGGTCTCAGAGACCCCACCCGTGGACCGCACTTTGGGAACACTGCTCTACTTCAAGCATAGTGGTAAGAGCCAAACAAATCTTTGCTGAAAGAATGATTGAATCAATGAATGAAGTAAACAAAGGAGTAGAGAGAGAATGAAGACCTAGCTTACTTCTGCTCTTGGCTTTCTATATCCTCTGAAAGACTGGGCCCTACATAACTGGATTTTCAGCTGAAGACAACTAATAGAGGGCTTTCTTCAGTGGGCTTTCCCCCAAATCTGGGACAAAATTCTGTACATAAGAATCGCTGTCGAGTAGTGTGTTTGGAGGGGCTCAGTGAGATGCATCTTAAGAGCACACCATAAAGTACCTCAGCTCAAAAAGCCCCCATGATCTCGGTGACATTATTATGACAAAAAGAAGAATAGAGAGAAAGATTGTATGAAAGGAAACAGTAATTATCATTTACCATCTAGGTCGAACGAACCACTTTTAAATATTTTAAGTCCTCTTTTGAAAAATTGACAGCAACAAGAATAAAGAGAGAGTGAAGGACAACTTTATAAAATAGTCTAATAAAAATTTAAACATGGCAAACCTAAATTTTTACTCCATATTTTTCTGCTTTTTCAGGTATCTGAAGGTACCTGAAGCAGGTGACATCTGAATACGACCAACGTCTCACCAACTGTCGTGTCATGCATGAGCCAGGAACACACACATCTTATAAATACTGATTTCACATTCAAATTACATCTTTATTGAATTGTATCTTCTCATTCATTTCTGATATTTCCTTCTTGCACTTGCAAAGTCAAAATGCAATACTTGAAGAAATTTTTGAAAGCTTTAATGGCTAATAATTTTGTTGAAGAGAGAATGGTCATCCTCTTTTCTCAATAATTGCAAAAGAGTTGTATTTTTAGGTTTATAAGCACCAATCAGAATGAGCAATTCAATTACGGTTTTTTATTTCTACACCAAGTTTTTCCTTTCAGTCATCTTTAGTTGACACCTCTTTGCATTTATTCACTTATGAACTATATGCGTATCAGTAGATGTCAGTTCACAAGCATCACAAAAGATAAAAGAAAATACTGTGACACATACTTTTAGTAAAACAGGATAGTCGAGGTTTCTGTCCTTCCTGTTGAGTGAATAACTAGATGAGAATGCCACACTTCCTTTTTTTCCTTAGAAATACCCATTGTTTATTCATTGATTCTTGAGTTTGAGAAAATTCACCTAGGACATTGTCATCTGAAGACTCATAATCTGAGATTTCACGTACGTGATCAATTTCACCATCCTCACTAACTTGAGTCTAGAGTGATGTTATCTATCTATCTGCATCTGTTACCTGAATCATCGAATTACTTCAAAACACCTTTCTTTGTCAGTTTTCTTTATCATTACTGATGGAAAAGGAAAAAATTCTGATTTCTCAGTTGTGTTCAATGAAAGCAAAATTCAGACTATAAGATAATGTCCCCAGTCTTCTCTTTATATTTTCTGACAGTGCAATATTTTGGGCAACTGTATTTGTTTCTTATTGCTACTGTAAAAAAAATCATTACAAACTTTGTGACTTTAAACAACATAAATGTAAAATGTATTACTTTACAGTTCTGGAGAAAAGTCTGAAATGGGTCTCACTGCGCTAAAATCAAGCTGTCATTAGGGCTGTGTTCCTTCTGGAAGCCCTAGGAAAGAATCATTTCCTTGCTTTTTCCAGGTTGCCCACATTCCTTGGCTCATGGCCCCATTCCTCCATCATCAAAGCCACCATTGGCTAATCAAGTCTTTCTCATGCTACATCCCTCTGGTTCTCGGCTTGCACAGTCACATATCCTTTCTGACTCTTTTAGGGATGCTTATGATTGCATTGGGCCACCCAGATAATCTAGAATAATCTCCCATCTCAAGGTCTTTAACTTACTCATATCTTCAAAGTCTCTTTTGTCATATAAGGTAACACATTCACAGGTTCCAGGGATTAGGAGGATGTAGGTATTTTTGGGGGGCCACTATTCTGCCTTCCACAGCAACACAATAAGAAAACTGTAGATGATACAACAGTGATGATTTATGTCACTATTACCATCCGTCTAGATAATCCCACCATTGTTCAATTTTCTTGTTATTTTAGTATTTTAGCCTAGTTGAGACTAGCTGGTAAATAATGATGAAATAATTCCTCAGGTGAGGAAATAACAAAAATTTTCAAGAGATACGAATAATAAGATCACTAAAATCCCAACATAGAGCTTAGATTTACAAATGTATCCAATGGACCCATATGGTCATTGCAAAATAGAGTAGTAATTGTCTATTTAAAAATAATAAGTACAATTTCTCTTCATTCTTTGGAAGCTCTGTAAGGAAGAATAAAGGCTATGAATTTCAAGCCTTACAAATATAAATGCTCAAAAAGGAATTAAATTAGAATCAGGTGCAAAGATCCTGATGACACACTGAGGGTCAGGCTGTATTAAGCAAAAGTCCTACCTACTCCCAAATAAAAACATTAGTGCAGTGGAATAAGGCTAGATCTTGAATTCTGAACTTTGAGATAAAAATGTGTTGAGGAAAACAAATGGGGCAGAGAGAGCTGAGTTAGGGTAAGGTAAGCTGTTATAACATAAGTAAACCCCCAAATTCAGTGACTTTAAGAACAAAAAAAGTTTCTTTTCTGTCTCTCATTCATATCTGAGGTGAATGTTGACAGTTGGCAGGTATCTCAGCTCCATGTGGTGATTCAGGGACCCAGGTTCCTTTCATCTTGTGGCTCTGTCATCCTTTGGGAATTTGTCATCTGTGTGATTGGGATCCCAGCTTGCCACAATAGGTAGAGGTCGTAGAGAAGACCCAGCCACTTTCTCCAGCCTTAGCCCCAAAGAGGTGTGCATTACATTCTATTAGCAAGAACTTAGTCACATGACCACTCTCAGCTCCAAAGGAGACTGGGACTTCCAGTCCAGCTATGTGCCCAGGAAGAAGAGTATGAATTTCAGGGCACAGCTGGCAGTCTCCACCCCAGGAAATGACCTGATCCTTAGCCCACCCATCTCAGCTCCTGAAGGACCAGAACTAGTTGGACTACATTACAAAGCAGCAGTTCTTAGTGGGACAAAATTAAGAATCAGGATGTCCACGGAAGTTTTTTCTAATTCTGCCTTACTGAGTCAGACTCTCCGAGGGGGGAACCAGGCAAATACATTTTGAAAAAATTCGTCAGACGATTCTGCTATGATCAAGATCTATGGTGAATTACAATAAGAGAGGTAAACCTGATGTCTAAGGAAGCTCTTCCTATACAGATGAACCTTGAACAACGTGGGGGTTAGGGGCACCAACCCCCCATGTAGTCAAAAACCTGCGTATAACTTTTGACTCTCCAAAAACTTAACTACTAATAGCCTACTGTTGGCCGGAAGACTTACCGGTACGGTACATAAAGTCAATTAACAAATATTTTGTATGTTATACATATTACATACTATATTCTTACAATAAAGTAACCTAGAGGAAAAAAAGGTTATTAAGAAAACCATAAGGAAAATACATTTACAGTATTTATTGAAAAAAATCCACATATAAGTGGACCTGTGCCACTCACACCTGTGTTGTTTAAGGGTCAACTGTAGTGAGAGGCCGTGTTCGGGGACTGACCTGACTGATTACAATCTTACCTGATTGTTTGCATCTTCAGGTGCCTCTTGAGTGCGTCATACTCAGGCCTGGGGTCCCCTCCCCAAACCCTCAGTCCTGGACTCAGTTTCTGGCCCACAGCAGGCACTGAGTGCATATGTGTTGAATTTATTGTTTTCACTCTCACAACAGAAAAAGTAGAGTGGGGAAGTCCTTTAAAGTTTTTTAAACCAATGGACAGAAGTTTCCTAGGACTCAATCTGACTTGGAAAATAAACATAGAGAAACCACCTCCAAGGACGTGCTCTACAAGGGAGCATTTCCCAAGGGTTCCCTCCCGTGAAGTGAGACCACACCTGGGAGGTGGTAGCACTCCTCAGTGGTGGTGATGAGACCCTGTACCCCTACTCTGCACTGTCCCTGCGAGCAACGCCACCCTTCCACCCACAGACGGGCCCTCAGGTGTGGCACCTGGGTGTCCAAGTGCAGATTCTGCTTCAGCAGGTGTGCGGCGGCGTGAGATGCTGCATTTCTAACAACTCTCAGGCATTGCCCATACCCCTGGTCCATAGACCAGGCTTTGAGTGCACAAATTCTAGGAAGCAAATGAGCAGACCAAGGTAGGACGTGTTGGAGAAAACACAGAAACCCCTACCTGGCGGCTGCACCCACAGTTCACGCCTCCCCATGTGGCTCCACTCTCCTCCCTTTCCCAGACTCTCCCTCTTTGGGGAGGGGGCAGATGCCTGACCCAAAGTTAGAGGTCTTGTGTCACGTAAGATGTGACCTGGGGTAAAAGATAAAATCTGGAGTTTGGGATCCCGTTCCCTACAGAGCATTATCTCCAAACATCCTTTGGATGGAGCAGGAGACAGAGGAAGGCTTTCTTGATGACCCCAAGGCCAAGAACCTCAGAGCAGGGAGAAGACTGCTGGAAAAAGAGCTAAGGCTGATCAAGCGATGGATTTCCTGAGTCCCGCTCACTTGTGGCTCTTAATAGATTACACTGAACCTTACATAGCCCCAAGTTCATGCTGAACACATTGAATCTCACAGCTGGGAAGGACCGTGTTGTGCTTGTCAAGGATCTATTTTCCCAACTGAGGCAGACGGGCAAAAAATAACCTGCCTGAGGCCACAAAGTGAATACCATTTCCATGTGTCTGGGCTCCTAGCCTAGAGGCTTTCCCAGGAAGTCACACGGCCCACCAGACTTGTAGGGAGTGAGGGTAATTTGCGTGCCTGACCATGTCCCTGCCTGGCAGGCAGGGAAAGGGACCATTGGCCATGGGCCACGCTGGGTCACCTGACTTGACCCCCTCGCTGCTTGCCTTGCAGAATGCCCTGTTTAATACTTTATTCCTCCCAGTGCTTCATTATTGATTCAGCCTCTAGCTGCCGGGTCTGACCAAGTAAGCCCTGAGCGTTTGTATAATGTCAACTTCATCAAAAATGCAGGAGTTGGGGTTTTTACTCGTCTGCGTGTTACCTAGACGGTTTAAGTCGATGATTGGTGGTTTCTGTGAGCCAAGGAGGGCGCTGGCTGCCCACAGACTGGCTTCTGGCTTCTCTGAAGTGATGCTGGGTCCTCAAGCTCCAGGGAACCCAGCATACCCCATCTCTTGCAGGTCGGAACAAGGTCTAGGATAGGATGTTGACTGAGGTAAAGACTAAGGAGGTTGGGAGTGATTTTTAAAAATAAACACCAGCCACAAGTTTAGAAACAAATTTAGCAATGCATTATTACGCTGCTATTAAATATTACAGATGAAAATCTAATAAGATTAAGAAATGTCTATTCATCTATTTATTAAAACAATATTAATTGAGCACCTACCATGTGCTAAGCACTAGATTACAGAGGTGGATGAGGCATACAAGGTTCTGCCTCTCATGTAGCTGAAATTCTATTTAAGAGAGAAAATTATTGGAAATAACAATTAATAACAGGTAACATTTATTAAGCACTTTCTATGTGTCAGGTGCTGTTCTAAACACTTCACACAGAGAATGATTCTACTTTCAAAGTTACTTTTAAAAGCCTATATGTATATCTGCCCATAGAAAAAAGACAGGAAAAATATGCACCAAAACATTAACAGACATGAGTCCAGATTGTAAATTTATAGGGGACTTTTATGTTCTTCTTGCTAACTTGAATTATCTAAATTCTCTTTATGTCTAGAGCAATAGGGAGAAGAATTAAAGGGAGGAAAGGCATGTTCTTGTGCCCCAACCTCAAAGAAATCGGGGAGAGAGACTCAAAATGCTTTCGCTGCCTGATGTCTTCAGGCTCTAAGCGTACCAGACATTGGTCTGTTCCAGCCACTCTGGGTTCTGTCCCAGCTTGGAAATCAGTCACCTCTTCCTCGCCGGAGGATAGAATCACTGGAGAGCCCTGAGGCTGCGCCCCAGAGCCATATGGCTTGTGGTCAGGGCTGGGGGAGGGCAGAAGCATCTGAAGATGGAGCCTGTGAAGTGGAATCCTGTAATGCAATGTCCCCAGATGGGCATGGTGAGCCTGGCTTCTTCCTTCCTGCCAGGTATGCAGGTGCCAGGATCCAACCTCCCCTGGTGATGAAACTCCAACGTGTTGGCCAGCCCTGCTGGATCCCTGCCCTGGCCAGAGAAACAGACAATGGCTACGGCACCGTCTAAAAGTCCTCATGCCCCTGAAGTCCCTGATGGGTTGTTCTCTAGCTCTGAAGTCCACCTGAGATGAACCTTCAGGTGGATGGCCGCCCCAGCATGATAGATAATAATAACCACCAAGAAATTGCACCTGAGGAGCTCCCAGTCTGAGCTCTGGACATAGAGGGAGGCCCAATGCCAAGAACTTTACATTTCTTAATACATTTCATTATCGTCCTCCTCATTTTATCAATAAGGAAACAGAGGCCCAGAGAGGTTCTGTGACTAGCCCACAGCCAGAAAATGTTATAACTGGAATTAGAACTCATATATCTTAACTAATTCGTGTCAGTGCTGCTACTGCTGTCCACTTGCTTCCTAGGCACCCAATAAATATTCATTATTTGTCACCTGATAAATCATGGCTCAAGACTTGAGGGTCTTGGTAGTGTTGGCCTTGACCCTGAATCCCAGTGGTCTTACCCAGGCCCCAGAGGGATTCCTGGTGGTGCTGCCGAACAAAGCGGATGGGCAGCTTCTCAAGGATGGCCAGGCCTCTTGTCCTCCACCCGCAATATGGAGGGACATGCTCAGTGCATTCAAATGGGGATCGAGGACTGGCCCTGTGACCTTGGGCAAGTCATTTCCCTCCTTGGAGCCTCAGTTCAGCTGCAAAATGGGTAGGAAAGTCCCTCTTTTATGGGCTTGTTGGGAGGAATAAGTGAAGTAATGTGTAAAGAGTCGAGCACACTGCCAGGCTTAGGAGGTGTTCAATACAGGTGAGATCTTGGTCCCAACATAGTCTATGTGAGACGATGGAAAATAGGATTAAAATCCATCAAATCTAAATCAACATCCATCATAAAACACACCATGAACATATGTACCACTAAGAATGAAAAAACACTGCTGAATAAACTATGGCCCGCAGCTTTCTTATCACTTAGAATTTTGATTTCATGCTTGGGGAAGGGCTTTTTCAGCTTAGAAGTAGATTTTAATCACCTGTCATTCTATGCATACTTAAACTGAAAGCACAAAGAATAGTAACGGTATCCCTAGAACTTCTTCCTATTCAGAGCCCAACTCTTCTAAATTCCTTTCAATTCAGTGTCCTTAGACTTCATGTTTTCCCACATAACATCGTCTTCTGGTCTTCAGGAGCACTGGTGATATGGCATTTTCTAGAAGAATCCACGAAAGATACCTAAGTCAGGGTGCTGGGCACCTAGGCTGGCTGTGCTCTTAAGCAGCGCTAGCTCACTTTTGACCCCTTGTGGGCAATGTTGCTAAACACCAGTACTGGCCATCCCCCCAACTCCCTCCCACAGCCATTTTGTTCCTAACTCCCCTGGATTTTCTACCAAGCCACTTGCTCTCATTCTGCAAGTCATGACATTGAAGCTTTCGCTGTTTGCCCAGACAATAGCCACGGTAAGGCACCATCAATCATAAGATGTATATAAATTCCAGAGATGTAATATGTGAAAATATTTGCTTTATAGAATGGATGGTTTGGATAAGAACACTTCTTAAGGCACCACTGTGAATCTGGCCCCAAGCGAGGTGCTCTGACACGCATCTTCCCTCAGCATCACCTCTTTCATTTGAGTTTATTATTGTTATCACTCCTTTATAAAGACACTGACACTCAGAGAGGTAAAGCAATTTTTTCAAGGTCACACAACTAATACGTGGCAAAGCCAGAACTTGAACAGTGGTCTCTTGTCAGAACAGCAGAGACAGAAATCGATTGTCTCCTGGATATTTCCTCCAACTGGCTTCTGAGTTCAATGGGTTTATGCAAAATTAAGTCAGCTTTGGCCTTGGGAAGCCTTTCCCATCTTTTGATTTCCTAACTTTAGAGAGTAATAATAATAATGTTCTGTGCTAGGTATTGTCCTAGCCACTATGTGTGTCCTAGCACACTAAATGTTCCCAACTGCCTTATGGGGTGGGTTCTATCATTAGTCCCATTTCACAGATGAGGAAACCAAGACACTGAGAGGTAATGCCACATATTGAGGGTCACATCGCTGGGAAAGAGAAGGGCTGGGATTCCAGCACAGGCAGTTTAGCTCCAGAACTCACTTACCTAACCCACCCCACCCCCTCCTCACCAAACTGGCACAGGAAGCCCTCTGCTACTCCACCCCCCTCTCCACCCCTGCCATCTTAAATCCTGTTGACTTTCATAGTAGCCAGGCCCCTCTCCTGCTGGGAGCAGGATCTGGGCTGTCAGGCTGGAGTTAGATGGATGGCCTTCCCCAGCCAGGCCTGGCTCCCAAGTTTCTTCACTCTGGACCCAAACATAACACAATCTAGCAACCTTGGCTGTTCTTCAGAAAAAAAAAAACCCGAGGGGGAGTGTGGAAAGAAATCTAATTAGAATCCCTTGGAGCCCCAGCTCTTCCTATTATTAAATTAGCCCCCTTTGAAGTGGAACTCGGCTTATTATAATAATTTGAATGCCCAGGAATTGTCTTATATGATCCTGATCTGAGAAAAAACGTTTTCACAATTGCATTTATCCATGTCCTGGTCTATCCCCATTGGGACAAAGGGTGACTGACTGTGGATGCTAAATGGTTCTTACTTCAGAGAAGAGCTTGGGGGGGAGGGGGACTGGGGAGGGCACTCCTCTGTAGGCCAGAACTGCTGAGATGCGGTGTCAGGGACCCCACACAAATGTGAGGGAAGGGGCCACCCAGTTTTCCTCTAGCATCACAGTCATAGGCCCAAATCAAAGGGTCACACCAGAACAGGGAAAGTGGTGGGGAAATTTAGAAGGTGTAAGCCAAATGCTTCACATGGTGAATGGCCCAGAAGAGGGATCCCCAAATACAGACTCCCCCACCCCCACCCCAGGCTGGCATCAAAATCACCTGGCTTCCACTCCAGCATCCCACTCCCAAGATTCTGATTCTTCAGGTTTGCAGAGAGGTCCTATAATCTAATTGAAAACTCCCCAGAGTGGTTCTGAGGTGCAGCCAGGTTTGGGCCCCTCTGGCCTGGTGCCACGAGGGAGCCTCCTATGGTACTTTGGATCTGATGCCCATCTCCCAGCCCCAACTCTCACTACTGTACAGTACCCCCAGGCTGGAAAAATGCTAGGTCAGTGCTAGTGGCTGATTTCCTTTCTTTCCCTGGAGTCTTGGAGAACAGGATCCACGGCCGCCAGTCCCCAAGTCCTTGCAGAATTCCTGTCTGATACAGAGCTGCCTCCAGACACCTCTGTGTCACTGAGGATAATTTGGGGCTCATCATCCCTTCTTTAGAGATGAGGACACTGAGCCGCACCCAAGATCACACAGCCCGAGTCCCCGCCCTTGTTCCTATCCTTCATCCTCCCAGAAGGTTGGCTTCTTCTTTCCTTTCAGTAAACACATTAATACCGGGGCGTTCTTTCCTCCTGAGCAACTATTTCCTGCCCAAAAGACACATTCAGGGAGGTTCCACATGGCTCCTCTCCTCTCGCCGAGGCAGCTCCAACCCCCCTGGGTTAAGCCCCAGAGAATGACCTGGGTGAGGCTCCACGCATCGGCTGGTCTTAAGAAAGAGCCACAATCCTCTTGAAGAGAATTGTGGTCAGAAAAGTGACTCCGTCTCAAGTCCTTTTTACTCAATACTGTCTCCAAGTCACATCCGTTTGCCTTCCTGACCCAAGGGCAAGGTCTCCACAGCCCGGGATGCAATAAGCTACCAGCAACAATACTCTCCAGTGACTGTTTATCATCTTACCTCCCCACTTCCCAAGACCCTAAAAAGAAGAACGTATCCAAATACCCAATTCCCAGAAAACGTTTTCACCATCAGCCATTAGCCTAACCCTGAAATGGACTAAATCCAAGCCTTGCACTAGTTTGTAAAGAATCAGTCTTTCCTGATTCCACACTTGTCACTGAGTGTTACGTGAGCCCCCATAGCGGTTTGCTGGTACCTGTAAAGAATAGCCCTGTGACATTACAGGTGATGCCAAAGCTGGGCACACCCAAGAGTTTGGGCAAAACAACCACAGGGTACAACCTTTCCGACTGCCCTGCTTCCTTCTTCTGGTCTCTCATTCATACTCTTCATTACAGTCTATTCACACTGCACTCTGCTGCAGGAGACAAGTACTGCAGTGCCGGGACTCATGGCACGGAACTTCCTCACTCCCTTCCACTGATCTGTAACTACAGAGGTGCCGAAGCGGGTCCAATCGCTTGTGACCCCTTCATCCTCACAACAACCCTCGCACAGAATATCATGTGGACTTTGGCACCACATAGACCTGGGTTCAAGTTCTGCCTCTGCGACTCTAAGACCTTATATAATCTCTACGCCTTAGGTTTGTGTCTGTAAAATGGGAACGATAATCCTTTACTGTAAGGATTTACTGAGATCAATCTGAAAAGACTTATCACAGTGCCTGGCAGGGAGTGAGTACAATGAATATTAGGTATTATTATTATTATTATTAACGAGGAAACTGAGGTTCAGAGAGGGAAAATGGTTTCCCAAGAGACATAGACACATGAGGGATCCAGGCAACAAACACATATCTCTGAGTCTACATTCTGGGCCCTTGTTATTCAACAGCCCTGCGTGATTCAGCCTTTAGAGTGAACTTGGGCACTCTGGTTCAGACACTTTCTGAATGGAGAAGTGGCTAATGACCGAGGCAAAGGACTCAACCCTACTGCAAATGGTTGGCCCCCCAGACAACAGAGGCTCCCAAACTCCTGGTCTCTGATCTCTGCCTTGGAACATTCTCGGGCCAAAATAAATGTGGGAACCCTCCGGGGGATTCTTGGAGCTAGAAGAAAATCCAAGATGTCGCCCAATGTAACCCAGTCCTTCCAGGCAAAACCACACCAAAACCATCCCGACAGATGCTAATTAGATGAATGGTTTTAAATTAAATAATGGGAGATGGGAGGGGAGAAGAGTGCCAAGGATGTTTGGAACAGAAACGCCATCCAGAGAAAACAGTGGTGAAGACCAGGAATTCCTTGAGCTCATACCAAGGAAGCCAGGACACAGGTAGGGGCTCATTGCCACCCAAAGGGCTGACAGTGAAAATGCAGCCTCACATGGCCAGCAAGGTCCGTGGCCTGAGCCCCTCAAGTCTCAGCCAGGCTGCCGGTCTCTCCCTTCCCCATGGGTTCTTAAACAAAACAGCCCCGTGAAACCTCCCAGCCCTCCTGCTGGTGGTCTCTCCAGCCTCATCTCCCTCCCCTCCCGCCTTCAGTTCTTGGAACACACTGTACTTTCCATCTCCCTTCTTGGCCTTTGCAACTGCTGTTCCCTCTGCCCAGAACACCATTCCCTTATCCCACTTACCACCCCTGATCCCAGCTTACCAACCCCTTTGCTTCCTAGAGGACTGGGCTTGAGCCTGAGAAGCTATTATATTTACCACCCCCATCCCAAAAAGGCATGGCCTCTTCCCTGTGCCTTCCCACCTCAGCCCAGGGCATGTCACTGCTGCCCTCTACCCACGAGGCTGGAGGCTCCTGGCTGGCAGGGCTTGTGGCCACCTTGTCACAACTGTATCCCTCAGACGAAGCCCTGAGCAGTTGACACTTCACAAATATTTAGTGGGTAAAAGAAGTTCCCATAGGTGAACCCAATTTCCTATAGGTGAACCATCCCTTCAGTTTTTGAGGCTGAAATAATGAGAAGGGGGTATCTAATATGCCCTTGAGGTCTGTAAATAATTATACAACAGACATTTATTAAATGCTTCCATGTTCTACACCCCATGCTAAGTGTTTTACCCTCCCTGTCTCAGTTAAGGGCACACAACCCCACGAGCCAGGGGCTGCTCCTACCTCTAGGGTGGAGAAATGAAGATCAGAGGGGTTGAGTAACTTGCCTGAGATCACAGAGCCTTGACTTGACTGTGGGTGGG
Source organism: Rhinolophus ferrumequinum (assembly GCF_004115265.2). NCBI lineage: Eukaryota > Metazoa > Chordata > Mammalia > Chiroptera > Rhinolophidae > Rhinolophus > Rhinolophus ferrumequinum. The sequence continues at coordinate 17,224,520 of NC_046292.1, forward strand.
CCTGGCTGTTGCTATGGCACCAGCCTCTCCCCCTGAAACACACCTCAGAAAGCCCCTCGGGTGTAACTTGAAACCGAGCCTGCGGTAAAGTCAGCCCATTTCCTCTTCTCACATCTCAAGCCCAGATGGGGTCTAAGTGACACTTATCTCATCCCAGTCTTAGAGCTAGAGAGTCCAGCAGAGCCCTGGGAACTGGAACTCCCTGAGGACAAAAGGCAAGGGGAAGTGACCACTGGCCCGAAAGGAGCTTGGTCTCCTGGGTTTGAAGGTGCCGTCTGGCCCCAGCTGCCACACATCTCATGACAGTAAAGCAGAAGTCTCAAAGACAGGGAAGGAAGCTGTGGCAGAGAGCTGACATCACAGGTTAGGCGTCCTCCTGTCTGAGGACAATAAGAACTAGCCAAGGCTGCCTCCTCCATGCAGTCTTTCCTGATTCCACACTTGTCATTGAGTGTTACGTGAGCCCCCATAGCGGTTTGCTGGTACCTGTGCTATGGCCCTGCCCTGGCCTTGTGTGTACCTTGTGGCCCTGCTACAAACAGCTCTGCCACTACTTACTTAACCTCTCAAGTGCTCACTTACCTCATTTGCAAAAAGGGATTGTTAATAGCACCTGCCCCATGGGGCTGTTGGAAGGACTATGTGTGTGTATATACTCATATAGATGAGTACAGATAATATGTGTGTGCGTGTGTAAATGCTTAGAACAATTCTTGGCATATAGTAAGTGTTTAATAATCATCACCTGTTGTTATTAATGTCAATATGATTATGGTAATATGCCAGGAAAGGACATCATTTGCAATGACAGGGTGTAATGCCTTATAAAATCAAGCCGAGATTCCCAAACACAGGTCTGTGAAACAGCCTCCAGGAGACCTTCCTGGGGCATTTCTTAGAGACAGATCCCCAGGTCTCACTCCTGGACCTACCGACTTTGAGTCTCTGAGATGGAGCCCAAGAATTGATATTCTTACAACCTGTCCCTATGACCACAATGGTCAGCTGAGTTTGGGACCCACAGAACCAGACCAAATGGGCCAATGGAGGAGTGGGCTCTGCTGTGAATTCCAAAGTGGGGGAGGGTCCCTCCTTCCCTTTCCCCTCCATCCCTCCCTTCCTTCCTTTTACTCATCAGCATCTTGAACTGTTCTCTGCAGCAATTTCTCCAGAAGAACTCCCAGAATACATTCTTTCTGACCATGTGAATCCTGAGGATTTCCACCCACTAAATGTCCTTGAGAAGTTCATTTTCCATGCCTTATGGAAAATAAAGGTTTTGCTACACATATGACTTGTGTACACTGGATTGCGGGGGCCATGTCTGATGTACCAGAAAGATACCTAGAGAGCATCTAACCTCTCTTTTTATAGCTGAAGAAGCTGAGGCCCAGAGAAGGTATGTGATTTGTCCACGGTCACACAGCAAGCAACCAGAGTGAAGACTACAGCTCAAGTCTCTTGCCTCCTGGCCACTGTCCTTTCCACTGCAACAGGCTCCTGTTCTAAATACCAGAGGATCACTCATTTACATACCAATTATGAGGGTCTGAGTTACAGACCCAGAGACACCAACACCAGCCAGAGTTCTCCTGATGGACACAACTATCAGATGACATGGCATAGTTTAAGTTACTATAGAGGTTGCAAATAATAAAAGGACTTGTATCAATAGGCAAACGGTACAATCCCAAGGCATCAGTTTGGCCTAAGCAGGTACTGTTTACTGACAAGCAGGACCTCCCAGAGGGACAGAGCCTGCTGTCTTGGACAGAGAGCTAAGCCCAGTGGGGTGGACCAGACCTGGTGTGCGACCAGAACTGTCCGTCAAAACTGCCTGAGATTTCACTGAAGAGTACATGCAGATGGCAAATCAGCACATAGAAAGATCTTCAACATTATTAACCATTAGAGAAATGCAACTTACAAACCACAATGAGATCACTACACACCTGTCAGCATGGCTAAAATCAAAACTAGTGACATCAAATGCTGATACGGATGCAGAGAAACTGAATCACCCATCGCTCACTGATGGGAATGTAAAGGGGTACAGCCTCTGTGGAAAACATTTTGGCAGTTTCTTTAAAAACGAAACATGCAATTTGCACTCCTGGGCATTTTTCTGAGAGAAATGAAACTTACATCCACACACAAAATAGTTGTACATGAATGTTTATAGCTGTTTTACTGGTAACAGCCAAAAACTAGAAACCATCCAGATGTTCTTTAATGGGTCAATGGTTAAACAAACTGGTATATCCATAGCATGAAATACTACACAGCCATGAAAAATGAACTGTTGATACACATAACAACCCAGACCAAACTCCAGAGAATTATGCTGAGTGAAACAAGTCAATACCCAAAGGCTAAATACTGCATGATTCCATGTGTATAATATTCTTGAAATGATAAAACAATAGACATGGAGAACAGATTGGAGGTTGACAGGGGTTAAAGAGGGGCGGGGGGCAGGAAGCAAGTGTGTGTGGTTAGAAAAGGGAGCAGGAGGCATCCCTGTGGCCATGGAAGTGTTCTCTATCTGGCCTGTCTCAATGCCAGTATCCTGGTGGTGACTTTGTACCATAGCTGCACAAGACGTTACCAGTGTGGGAAACTGGGGGAGAGGGGTACAGGGGATCTCTATTATTTCTTACAACTGCATGGGAGTCTACAACTCAAAATGAAAATTTAATTTAAAAAAACAAAACAAAACACCCGTGAGCCCTTTTCAAAGCGCACACCGGAGTTGAGAGTCTGATTCAACGGGTGTAGCATGAGGCCCAGGTGTGTGTTTTCATGGAGTCTCACAAGCATTGAAAATCACACAGTTAAATGGTTTCTAAAGTCCCTTCACCTAAAAATGTAACATTTCATGTGAAAATATATCATAATCCAAACATCCTATGGATTTGGTCTGGAACTACTGCCTCCTCTCTCTCATACACACACACACACTCACACACACACTCGGAGTCTCCCCAGCAGAAAGGAAGATGAAGCTCTGAAAGATAGAATCAGGGTATGGGGAGGGGGTGACCAGAGAGGGGGCGCTCTCTCTTTCATGGTCCAAGGACTCCCCACCCCAGACTCTCAGTTGGGCACAGCTAATAGCCACGGTGGCTGGGGTGGGATTAGAACCCGACTCTCTGGCTCTGCCCTAGGCAGCTCACTGTGCTCTGGGCAGCCCCCCTGTACATGTCAGAACAGTTGGAAATGGTTCTAATTATAACCAGGAAGTTTTTAAGCCTGTGGGTAGAAAGGAATGCCATTTCATGTAATAGCTGTTACTGCACACAATGACCCCCCCACCAAGTGTTCTTGGCCCAGTTTTTGAGGGTGACAAATGGTGCCCCACCAGCACAGATGGGAGCCTTTATCACGCAGGCGAGAAACCCCAAGTCTCTGGAGAAGAACAATAGCGGGAAAGATCTTGGGGAGGACAGTGGCTCTCTGTGTCCCTGGGAGTAACTGGATAGCTGGGGGTGGGGGGGTGGGGGGGTTGTCCTTCCCCCTTCGTAATTAGTCAATTAATTATTTTCTTCTCAATGCTAATGAATCACCAAGACTCTTTCAGGGAGAGAAGTAATCAGAGACGTTTCACTGCTTGGGGCCCCACAGCCTCCCGCTCCCTTCCGCCCTCACTGCCACCCTGAGCTCAGAGCTGTGAGCTTCGGCTCCTGAGCCAGCTAACTTCACAGCTAATTCACAGCTAACTCCAGAGCTCTTGGGCAGGAAGCTGAAGCACCAAACTGAGCAAGGTTCCAATTCTTCCTCCTAGGGTGGCCGGCATAGCCCCAGCAGCAGCCCAACCACAGGGTACTGCTTCAGACGTTACTATTTCCTTCTTCCTGGCATGGCCAGCAGTGCCCTTAACTGCCAGCATCAATGTCAGGAATCGCTACAGGAGGCCTGGAAATAGGCATCTTCATCTACCATTGGCCAGCTGTCTGACTCTGAGGAAGTCATTGCCCTTCTCAGAGCCTTCCAGAGTTTCTGTGTCCACTGAACTTTCCTCACAGGGTTCTTCGGAGGATTAGAGAAGGGGCTGCCCAGTACCTGGGTACAGAGTGGGTACGCCACAAATAACAGCCACAGAGGTGATGGAGATGGTGTACTTCCAACCTCCCAGACCCCAGAAGCTTCTTTGTAGGTTCTCTGTGCAGTTCAGCTCTTCACAGCTTGGACCTCAATGCCATGTTTCCCCAAAAATAAAATAAAACCTAGCCGGACAATCAGCTCTAATGCGTCTTTTGGAGTAAAAATTAATGTAAGACCCATTACTATATTATATTATATTATATTATATTATATTATATTATATTATATTATATTATATTATATTATATTATATTACATTATATTATACCAGGTCTTATAGTAAAATAAGACTGGGTCTTATATTAATTTTAGGTCTTATTTTTGGGGAAACACGGTAGGTTCGAAACACCCAATAGACATTCACTATCATATTCTCAAAGAATAGACAAGGAGTGTGGGGAAAGTCTCCCAGAGGTTGCTGAGTGATAAGCACACAGTAGCAAACGACATCCGAGCGCAAGAGGATGCCAGTATTGTCACAGGGGGAAGAAACTTGGAATGAAATCCACTAAAACATTAGCAATGGCTTGATGGCATGCCTGGGTGATGGCATGATGGCAGTGGAGGGGACGACAGGAGTGGTTCCTTTCATCATTACCCTTCTAACACTGATGAAATTTGTACCATGAACATTTAAAACCCATAAAAATACCATTTTATGTTTATATGCTACATAAATGTTTTTACATTATGTATAACATAGAAAAGCTACCTAACTTTAAAATCTTTCAATGGAATTGTTTAGGACCACAGAGTCAATTCCTGTCATTCACGCACTCTTCCGGAATGCTCTAAATGCTGGGGGTGACAGGTACAGGGGTGAAAGAGACCCCATTCTGACCCTCAGGAAGTTTGACAGCCTACTAAGAAAGGAACCACAGATGTTATCGAAGAAGTCCAGGCAAAGTGGTCCGGGAATCTCACAGCAGGAAGATCAAGGAGGGCCGCCTAGAAGAAATGCTCTCCAGGCTGGTTTGGGAAGGACAGAGCTGTAGGATTGGGACACGTCGTGCTCTTTCACCCGACTGTACCCAAAACCGGGGCATCAGTTAGGGCAGAAAAAGATAAGTCTCCTGCTCCCTAACTTTCTACCACCTGCTCTTCTCTGGACATGGCACAGAAAAGGGACCCTCTCTGGCATCTCACAGAACCATGGGACCATAGTGTGCTAGAGGCAGAAGGGTCCCTTAGAGATCATGGAGTCGAATGTCCTCACTATATAAATGAGGAAATTAAGGCCCAGTGAGGGGAAGGGTCTTTCCTCCAACGTCTCCTGATTTTCCATCCAGAGAACCAGCTAGCCTCACATTCAAGGGCAGACTCAGCTTCTCACACCACCGCGATGCAGGGTACATTTTCCAGAAGGAAATGACAACAGCAGCACCACGACCCCATGATAACTGCTTTGGGTGCTACTAATTCTTCCTTCCTGGTTGCCTTCCACACCCGCCAACAGCGATGTGGTGTGATACAAATAGCTACGGAGGTCCTGTGAATGAACCTTCATCTGCCTCAGTCCAGTACCTTAGAACCCTACACTCTGACTATGGGTTGGCCTGACCATCACCAAAATTCATCCTAAGAAAACTAACAGTGACTTCTACCTCCATCTCCCTCCACACATATAACAGAGTGCCCTCTCTTCCTGGCATACCCAACAGTGCCCTCTCTTGGCATAACCAAGAGCATAATGGTTAAGGACAAAGGCTTTGTAGCCAGACAAACCTGGGTTCAAGTCCCTAATCCACTTCCCACCAGCTGTCTGACCGTGGGTGAATTGCATAATTATTTGTGCCTTCTTTTCCTAATCTATGACATGCTTGTTTCACAACCCACAGGGTTGTTATGAGGATTCAATTAAATAATGTACATAAAGTGCTGAGCACTGTACTGTAAATTCAAGTCACTGGACTGTGAGCCTCAGGAGGGCAGGCAGGGCCTGAGTCTGCTTTGTTCACCCCGAAGCCCCAGGATTTAACAAAAAGGCTGGCTTTTAACAGAGGCTCTGTAAAATTTGATGAGTGAATGAATGAGGATGCTGGCCCAAATTAAAGATTCAATGCTTTAATAATTATATCTGACAGTGTCTTCTACTTGCACATTCAAAAACAATAATGTAAGAGAAAACCACCCAAAAGCTGATTTCACAGATTTTCACCAAAGAATTGCTAGCAGGGGAAAACAGGGTCTTGTGTTTCCAGCAGGATGTTATGTTAAACACTCTTTAGACCCTCTAACCAAAAAGCAGCCAAATATGCCAGCTTAAAAAACCAACCAAACAAACAAACTTTAATGTACCAATTAACTCTCAAAAATGCAAGGCATATTCACAACCAAAAGCTGACTGAATACTTGTTAATGATGTTCTGAAGCTACGTGAAGTACAGATCAAAGACAAAACCCAGAGCCCACCCCAGGTGAGGACTCTAAGAGAAAACCCCCTCCAAATAAAGCCATGACCCCCCCAAATTTACATATTGGTGTCAGCTGTATTAGAACAAAACCATCCTACTCTCTACTCCATGGGGACCATAAGGCAAATTGCTGATACTCAACATTGACAATGAGTGGAAGGGGGAAAAAAAAAACCCTCTCTTAGGATTGTACCTACAGGCCAACTCTAAAAAGAGGGTTTCTGGCCTGAATTCACTCTACGTGGCTAGTCCAAAAATGCCAAGCCAAGAATTTAGTTTAAAGAGGTCTCAAGAAAGCAATGACCACAGGCTCCTGGCACAAGTCAGTGCAACTTCACTCTGTAGGAATCCACCTTCAACACAATCTCAAAGATTACCCAAAGGTCAAATTCTGATACATGTGCTCACAGTCACAATTACAAAACACGTGAGAAAAACAGCCATCGTGAGGAAGAGTCAGCAGAAACAACAGGTAGTAGATCTAGACCCACAAATACCTCAAACTCTTGAATTATCAGACATCAAATTTAAAATAATTTTAACATATTTAATGACATTTTTAAAGCATATTGAAAATATAAGTGGAGTAAGTGTCTACAAAAGTGACTTCATGAATTTAAAAAAGAATTTCTAGAAATGAAAAATATGATGACTGAAATTTAAAACTCAGCAGATAAACTCAGCAAATTAAACACAGTTGAAAAAAGAATGAAACAGAAACCACAGAGGTGGAAAATACCAAAGAGAGATTAAGATACTTGGAGATTAGTGTGAAAAGTTGTAATTTGTACCTAATCATGATTACAGGAGAAGGGAGAAAGAATGGGGCAGAGGCAATATCTGAAGAGATAGTGGTCATTGAATCAGTCATTACATCTGAGAAATTTCCATAAATAATGAAAATAATCATTACAGATTTAAGAACATAAAGAAGCCCAAGCAGAATACACTTTTTTAAAAAAAATTAACACCTAATAGTGTTACTAGATTTAGAAAATAAAAATACAAGACTCCTACTTGAATTTCAGATAAACAATGAAGAATTTTTTTTTAGTATAAGTATGTCCCATGCAATATTTGGGACATACTTAAACTAAAACTTTGTTGTTTATCTGAAATGTAAATATAACTGGGCACCCTCTATTTCTTTTTTCCCTTTTTTTGTTTTTTACTTTTTTTTGGCAATTCTAACACCTAGACACATTATAATGAAATTGTAAAAAAAAAAAAAAAATACAAAGAAAAAGAGAAATTCATAAAAGCAGCCAAAAAAAAACAGACAGATGTCTTCTAAGTCAATGACAATTAGACCGACAGCTGACTTCTCAACAGCATCAAGAGATGCCAAAAGTCAGTGGAATAATGTCTTCCATGTGTTGGAAAAACATAACTAGAATCTATATATAGAGAAAATATCCTTTTAAATGAGACTAAAATAAAGACATTCTCAAACAAAAACTGAACAAATTTGCTATAAACAGATTCTTGTCTTTTAAAATGCTAAAGACTCCTTCAGGCACAAGAAAAGTAATCCCAGATGGAAGGTCATAGACACAAGAAGGAATGGAAAGCAAGGAAGATAGTGAATGTGTGGGTAAATCTAAGCAACATAGATTGACCAAACTATTAGTACCATGTGGGATTAAAAAACCAAAGTAGAGTTAAAATACATCACAACAATAGAATGGATGAGAGAGATGCCTGAAGTTTTAGTTTGCACTTGGGGGGCAAAGGATAATGGCAGCTTATTTTCAAATTTGACTAAGTAAGTTGACAGATGTTGAAATTTCTGAAGTAATAACTAAAATAATAGCAGTGAAGTATATAACATTCAAACAGATGACTAGGATAAAATGAGAAAAATAATCAGTCCCCCCAAAATGGCAAGAAAAAAAAAACAGAAAAGGCAAAACAAATAGAAAGGAAAAAAAATCCAAATTCCTGTCTTGTGGTTCTAAGACTAAGAACCCCCTTTCCTTGCTAGCTGTCAGCTTAGGACCATTTCCCACATTCTTTGGCTCATATCCCCTTCCTCTATATCAATAGCAGATCAAGCCTCTCTTACACTTTGAATTTCTCCTTCTTCTTTTTTTTCTTTCACTTCATCTCTCTCTGACTTGGCCAGTGAAGGTTCTCCACTTTTAAGGACTTATGTGCTTAGATTAGGCCCACCTGGAAAATCTAGATTACTCTCACCATCTCAAGATCCCGTTAATCATATCTCCAAAGTCTCTTTTGCCACATAAGGTAATATATTCACAGGTCCCAGAGATTAGGGCATGGACATCTTTGCCATGCCTGAGAGACCATTATTCCGACTATAGAGGAACATTCTATAATTGTTCTGAACCCTTCAAAAATGTCAATGTCATAAAAGCTTTTTTTTGTAAGGTTGGCGAACTTTTGTAGATTAGAGAAGAGTAAAGAGACAGGACAACAAAATGTATTTTAGTAGCGTAATGTGCAATACTTGATTGAATTCTGAATTTAAAAGAGATTAAAAAAACCAGCTATTACTATAAAGCTCACTATTATAACAATGGGAATATTTGAATATTGGCTTTATATTCAATAATGGTATTTTATCAATGTTAAATTTCCCAGGTGTGATCCTTGTAGTGTGATTATGTAGGAGAATGTCTTTGTTCTTAAGAAGTATGTGCTTAATTGTTTCAGGGTAAAGTGTTATGATATCTCTAATTTACACCAAAACTTTGAAAATAACAATGAGAGAGCTAACATAGATGTAGCAAAATGTTAATATTTGGTGAATCTAGGTAAAGGATGAATAAGTATTCGTTGTATTAGTCTTGCAATATTTGGTAGGCTTGAAATTTTTCAAAATAAAAAGTTGTGATAAAATTAATGCTAAGAGAAACAAGACTAACAAAACAAAAATTTCTGGGAAAACTAATTAAAAGAAAAAAGAAATCAACAATAATGAAAAAGATGACATAACTACAGATGGTGTGGAGATTTAAGGGGATAATAAGCAGATATCATAAAAAATTACATGCCAAGAAATTTTAAAGCTTAGATGAATTGTACAAATTCCAAGAAAAAAAAAGTACAGATTACCAAAAATGACTCAGGAAGAAACAGAAACTCTGAATAATACTAAAATCATTAAAGAATTTTGCTTCAATAAGAACCTTCCCACAAGGAAAAAGATCAAAATAGATTGTTTTATCAGCAAAATATTTGTAAAAAGTATTTTCAAGTTTATACAAACTACTCCAGAGTAATGAAAAAGAAAAACACTTCCCTACCTCAATTCTAAACCTATTCTAAACCATATTAAGGACAATATGAGAAAGAAAAATTACATGCCAATCTCACTCATAAACATAGACGAAAAATCCTAAATAAAATACGAGCAAACCAAACCCAGCAATGGGTAATAAAAAGGGTAAGAAATACATCAGAACACAGTTGTATTTATTTCAGGAATCCAAGGTTGTTTTAACATTTTAAAATTACTTAATATACTTCACTACATTGACAGATTAAAGAAAAAAATAATATGGTCATTTTTGTAATTCAGAAATTGTTTAATATAATTCAAGATCATTCATGATTTTTTTTTCAAAAGTTAGCAAGCTATAAGAGAAATCTCACAATTTGCTAAAAGGCATCTGGGAGAGAGAGAAAATGAGAAAGAAAATAAATGAATCCACCTTACATCATACTCAGTGGTGAAACACTGAAAGCATTTTCTTTAAGATCATGAACTGGATAGGGTCTCGTTATTGCCCCTTTAATCATCACTAAACTGGGGTTCCTGGCCAATGTATATATGCAATAAATAGGAACAAATGGTATCCAAACTAGAAAGAAAGAAAAAAATATCATTATCAGATATAGAAATAAAAAATTTAATGCAAAATATTAGAATTAATAAAACAGTGTTAAGAACGATTGCTGAATATATCAGCAATCTAAGGATTCAATGTCATTTCTAAATACTAGCAACACAATTTGAGAATGTTAGTTTTACAATACACTACAACAGAGTCAAAACTTACAATTAAAATTTTGCATCAAAAATTTTAAATTAAAGACTTTCAATTGAAAAAATTTAATTTTTAATGCTAAAATTAGCATAAAAAATGTAAAGCACCCAGAACTAAATTGGGCAAGGCCTCTGTAGAGAACATAAAGAATATTTAAATAAATGGAGAGTGATAACCATAGGTAAAAAGACACAATAAAAAATATATATCAGTTTTTTCTCAATTGATTAAACCCTCAGTAGAATTCTTTTTGTGGAACATACAGGCTCATTCTAAAATATATGTGGAAGTACAAAACACAAAGACACTTCAAAAGAAGAACAAAATGGGGGCATGTCATTAAAGATATCAAAAATTATTTTAAAGCTATTCACTACTAAGATAATGAAATATTACATGGGAATAGACAAAATGATCGATGGAAGGAATAGAGAGCCTAGAAATAGACCCGCACATATATCAACATGAGTTACGAACAACTTGACATTGTAGATCAATCAATGAGAAAAGGATGGACTCTTCAATAACTGCTGCTGGGACACTTGGTTATATATATGGGAGAGGGGAATGAAATTGAATCCTTACCTCACACCATACACTGAAATCAGTCCCAGGTAGATGAAAGACTTATAAAGATTGTTAGTGGATAAAAGAGGATAATTTTTCATGACTTTGAGATAAGGGGATGACTTTCTAAACAAGACATAAAAGAACTTACCTTAAAGGAAAGGAATGGTAAGTTTAGTTACATTAAAATAATAACTTCTTTTATCAAATGACATAAAGAGAGTCAGAAAAAAAGCCACGAACTAGGAAAAGATATATGCCATCCATAGTCAGAATAACATCAAGAACTCCCACAAACCAAGAAGTGAAAGACAAACCAATCCAATAGACAAAAGATTTAAAGCAAACACTTCACAGAAGAGGAAACCAAATGAGTAATAAACATGTAAAGACATCCAACCTCATCAGTATTCAGGAAATGCAAATTAAAACTGTAATGTGTTTCCAAATTTGGAGAATCAAAAAGTTCAATCTTGGGGTGGTGAGGTGGCTCAGTTGGTTAGAGCGCAGTGCTCATAACACCAAGGTCACAGGTTCGATTCCCACATGGGCCAGTGAGCTGTGCCCTCCACAACTACATTGAAAACAACGATTTGACTTGGAGCTAACGGGTCCTGGAAAAACACACTTTTACCCAATATTCCCCAATAAAATTTTTTTTAAAAGTTTAATTATATTAAGTGTAATTAAAGTTTGTGGGACAATACAAGGTTAAACAAAGGTGGTCATAGGATACCTTTGCTTGATTCCTGATCTTAAAGAGAACACAGATACTGCTGGTGGAAGCGTAAATTGGTACAAGCCTCTGAAAACAATGCTCCATTATATAGAAAAGTTGACAGTGTGTATTCTCTATAAAGCAGCAATTCCACTCCTAGCTACTTAACTCTAAGAAACTTGTTCCTGTACCACAGAAGATGAACAAAATGCTTATAGCAGCACCATTTGTAATAGGAAAATCTGGAAATAACCAGAAAGTCGGTCAACTGTAGAATGCATAAATAAACTGTGAGATATCCATAAGGCAGAGAAAATAAATGAATTACAACTACGTGCAGCTACACAGCTGTATCTCAGGAACAAAATGCTGAATACTAAAAGCAAGTCACAAAAGAATACAAGATCCCATTTTTACAAAGTTCAAAAATGCAAAAAGCAGGCAATATTTATTCTCAGAAACATATTCATCTGGTGAAATTACCTCTGAGGAGTGAGGTTAGGGAATGAGATCGAGAGGGTGGCACACAAAGGACCTCAAAACTAATTGTATAGTTATTTTTCTTAAACTGGGTAGTAGGTAATGGGGAGAGAGAGAGGAGACCATGTTAGTTCGCTGATGGGAGTTCTGCAGGCCAGTCCTCATCAAAAGGAGGGGAGAAGGGTCATGGGTTCCCTTCACTGGGGGTATTGGGAGGCAGAGATGAGGAAACTTGGAAGAGACATGAGAAGAGAGACAGGAGAGTCTGGCACAATGGAAAGTGTGGAAGGCAAGTTTGTAAGGAAGCAGGAAATGGAAAGGTCAACATTAATTACCCATTAGGGTCTTTAACATATATAAACTCAATCCTTAATGATCCCATCAGAGAGGCATTATACCCATTTTGCAGATGAGGCAACTGACATTCACGCTACTTTACCGACTCATCTTCAAGCTCTCAAATGCCCCAAGGCTAAGAGAGCTCTTCTCCACCTATACTCACTTCTGGATGCTTTCACCCAATCCACAGCTCTAAATGTCATCTGTCCACTCATGACCTTCACATTGATAGTCCAACCAGACCTCTTCTGGAAACTACCGTCTGGTAGCCCCAGCAGCCTGCTCAACCTCCACACTTGGATGTGTCCAAATGAGAACACTTGATTGTTCTCAGGATTAGGGAGGGCTTCTCTGACTCTTCCCCATCTCAGCAAATGGCAGCATCAGGTCAAAATTCTTGGGCAATCCTGTCTTCCTTCATGCTCCTCATTTAATCCAGGTGCAAATTCTGTGAGCCCTTTCTTTAAAATAAACCTTGACTCCAGCCACGTCTCACCCTTCACCATGTCCTGCCTGGTCTAAGGCCCCGTGATCCCTCACCTGGACATTAACACACAACAAATCTTCCAGCGTCCATCCACTCTGAACTCCCTTTCCATCCATTCTCCACCCAGCAGCTAGAACGATCGCTCAGTATGTAATCCATCTGGGTGGTGGTTACAAGGATGTGTTCACTTTGTAGACATTCACTGAATTTTAGGCCTATTATTTGTGCACTATTTTGTATGGATTTTATGCTTTAAGAAAAAGTTCACTTCGGTTTCCTCCCCCGCTTCCTCTCCCTCTTTTCTTCCCTTTCTTTCCCTTTCTGAACAATTTAGTTCAGAACAAGAGCTACTAGGTACGGTGGGGCCAGGCAAGGGCAGATGTGGAGAGGAACAACAGGTGAAGAGTGGCCTGGAGTGAGGTGTCAGAGCCTGGGTGGGGTGAGGAGGACGTGCTCCTGAGGAGGCAGCGCTGAACAGGTGCTGAAGCCCCAGCAAGGTAAGGGAGGCTGTCACACAGGGGCAGGGATGGCCCAGCACTGGGTGTTGGAGACCTGTTGGGTAAGAAGGGCATTGCCATAGGTGTGCTGCCAGGGGCAGGCAGAGGGGCATAGTGAGGAGGACGGACGTCTGTAGAGCAGGGCAGACCTGACTAGGGTGAAATAAATAAAATGTAATGAGATTCCTAGGAGCACCTGCCACCACTCCCACCCAAAATAACAATCACACCTAGGGTACAGATCTCAGTTTCTAACTACATTCCCCACTAAAAAAAAATAGAAAAAAAGAAAAATAAATAAATAAATAAAGAGGTCCTTGGAGAAATGGCCTGTTCTAGTGCTGGAGCAGGAAAAGCAGTACAAGAAGAGCCTGGAACATCTTGTTGTACCAGAAAGTAGAAACACTCCAAGATAGACAAGGGAATGTTATAAGGATAGAAAGCAGCCTAAAGGGACTTTCTCAGTGGCTTAAGTTAGGAGCAAGTTGATATCAAAATAAATAATCACATTAATAGCACATCAACAGGCAGAAAAATCACATGATCTTATTAATAGATGCAGAGAGAAAATTTGACAAAATCCAACACCCAATCATGAGAAAAACTCTCAACAAACTAGAAGTAGAGCGGCATTTTCTCCACTTGATAAAGAACATCTACCAGAAAAAGCCACAGCTAACATACTTAACGGTGAGAAACTTTCCCCACTACGATCAGTCAATAAGGCAAGGATGTTCCCCTCACAACAGCTTTTCAACATCAGGCTGGAAGTACTGGTTAATGCAATAAGACAAGAAGAGGAAATAAGAAGCACAAAGATTGGGAAGGAAGAAATAAAACCGTGATTGTGTATGTAGACAATTCAAAAGAATCAACCAAAAAAACTTCTGAAACAGCAGCTTTATTATTCATAATTGCCAAAATTTGGATGGATAAACTGTAGTCCATCCAGACACGGGAATATTATTCAGCACTAAAAAGAAATGAGCTATCAAGCCGTGTTCTCTCCTCCCTGGCCTGCCAGCACTTTGTTCCTCTCAGAGGACCCTGGTGTAACTGGTGTCTAGAGCATGCTTTCTGAGCTAGTCAGTGCATATGCAAGTATGCAGGTAATACATCTGCATATGTACATGTGTATGATAGCATGAATATTTACTGTTCTGCTCCTTGCCTTCAAAAAAAAAACACAACTTTTATTTTGGAATATATTTTATATTTATACAAAAGTTGCAAAGGTAGTACAAAGAGTTCCTGTACACCTTTCACCTGGTTTCCCCTACTGTTAACATCTTATGAATACATTTGTATGGTCCATTTTTCACACTGCTGTTATCCAAACTCCATAGTTTATTCTAATTTCATTAGTTTTCCCCTAATGTCCATTTCCTGTTCTGGCATGCCATCGAGGACAACACATGGTATAGCATTGTCATGTCTCCTTGGCTTCTTCTAGTCTGTGACGACTTCTCAAACGTTCCTTGTTTTTGATGACCTTGACAGTCTTAAGGAATACTGGTTGGGTTCCTCTGAGAGGAACAAGGTACTTGAAGGGCAGGACACTGCATGCCCTTTTCTACCTTTTGAATTCTGAATGTGAATGGTTAAAAATCAAGTGTTTTGTGCTGCTTTTTGGCAGCACGTAGGAAATCTGACAATTAAGTTCGTGAACTTGTTGCAACAATGTCGCTAACCTTTTTTGAGATCAGAGGGATTGTTCATTATGAATTTGTACCAACTGGACAAACAGTTAACCAAGTTTACTATTTGGAAGTGCTGAAAAGGCTGCGTGAAAAAGTTAGATGACCTGAACTTTTCGCCAACAATTCATGGCTCTTGCATCACGACAATGCACCAGCTCACACGGCACTGTCTGTAAGGGAGTTTTTAGCCAGTAAACAAATAACTGTATTGGAACACCTCCCTACTCACCTGATCTGGCCCCCAGTGACTTCTTTCTTTATCTGAAGATAAAGGAAATATTGAAAGGAAGACATTTTGATGACATTCAGGACATCAAGGGTAATATGACAGCAGCTCTCATGGCCATTCCAGAAAAAGAGTTCCAAAATTGCTTTGAAGGACAGACTAGGCGCTGGCGTCGGTGCCTAGCTTCCCAAGGGGAGCACTTCGAAGGTGACCATAGTGATATTTGGCAATAAGGTATGTGGTGCTTTTTCTAGGATGAGTTCGCGAACGTAATTGTCTGACCTCATATACAAAAATTGGAACGATATAGAGAATATTAGCATGGCTCCTGTGTAAGGGTGACATGCAAATCTGTGAGGTGTTCCATACTTTTTAGTGTTTAATGGGTATAGAGTGTCAGTTTTACAAGATGAAAATGTTCTAGAGATCTATTGCACAACAATGTAAATAACTTAACTATACACTTAAAAATGGTTAAAATGACAAATTTAATGTTACGTGTTTTTTTACCACAACAAAATAAAAGTGCTCTGATGCAAAGGTGACAAAATGTTGATATCTGTTCAGAAATGGATACCCAGATTCTCTAAATAATTATGTTCTGTAATTTTCTGCAAATTTGAAAATTTTAAATCTCTGGCAAAGGATTCTGCATGCACAAAGGCCCTGAGGCAGGATGAAGCATAGCCAGTATGAGTTGGAAAACAAGGAGCAAAGGACAAGATGGCACAGGATGAGAGAAGTAGGTGGGGACTTCATCATAGGGCCACAGAAGACAACACCCTTCCCATACATTCCAGAGGCTCCCACCCCTGCCAGCCTACAAACCGTTCCTTCCTCAAGCACTAAGAGGGCTCCTGAGGCACCTCCCAAGTCACCAGTGCCAGTGCCTTCCCAGGCCCTGCTGTATTCTAAACATGACAAGCTCATTGTTTCCCTTCTCCTAAAGGCTGCTTTCCCCCCCAAGAGGCAGTTCTGAGCCTACAGGTTTCTGTGGGCGGATGCCCCAGGGCAGGGTTCACAAAGACACCACTGTCTGGGGCACCATCCTGGCCCAGCAGAGCAAGATCCTTGCCTGATCCTCCAGCTTCCACATCAAAGAGGAAAGATCAAAGCTCCTGCCAACAGCCCACAGTACACAGCCTAGCCCTGGTTCCGGGGTAGCTCTCCTGTGGCGCATTTCACCCTCTCGGAGGTGAAGAGGGACGTGGAGGCAGGACACTGGCGCTAGCTGGATGCCCATTAGACACGCCAAGCTACGAGGCAGCAGCATCTCTCATGTGTACCACACTTTACAGCGTACAGCACGGCACGAGGAAGGCAAGGCCAGTATTGATGGGTATGCTTAGGACAGGTAATGAAATGGAATCAGGGTGTGTCGAGGTCACACAGCGGGCCAGAGGGTCCAGACCCTCAGGCTCCCTGTCCAGCACCCTCCCAGAAACACAAGAAGGCTTCCACTGCAGGAGTGGCAGTCTAACTAATGAAGACACTAGGGCCCGGCTTCCCAACTACACCAATTAGTAGCTGGGATCTTTGGGCATATGATGGCCTCCTGACCTTGACCTCCCAAAGGTGCCAAGTGCAATGTCTGGCATGTTCAACCGACAGTAGCTCTTCTTACCACGACTCCCTAGAAACAACCCACCAGAGAGTTGTTACTTAACAGCCAAGACTTACGCTGGTGAGCATTGCAAGGGCTGACACAGGAAGAGGAGTGAGGGTAGCAGAGGGGCAGAGCACCCCCTGGGCAGGCCCAGTGTAGCAACTGCCTCAGGCCTCCAAGAGGACCCTCTGGGATAGACCCCCAGCCCCACCCCGAGAGTCACCAGCTTTGCTGTGATTAAATGCAATCAGAGCCACTGAGGAAGCGGTGGCAGTCAGGAGACCTGGGGTCCAGTCTCCATGCTGATCATAATACCCCATGTTACTCTGGGTGAGTCACTTCTTCTGAGTCTCATGTTTTTTGCATCAGCAAAATGAAGAGTCTGAACTTAATGAAATTGAAGTTCCCTTCAAAACTAAGTTCCTATGAATGTATTTTATTCCCAAATTCCTCCTAAAAGAAATGGATAGATAGATAGAGATAGACGGACGTATGAGTGGATGGATGGATGGATGATAGACTAAAAAAAAAAAAAAAAACTAGTTAGTTAATATCCTCTCTTAAGACAGACTCCTGAAAAAAGAAAATGAAGGAATGAAAGGAGGGAGGGAGAGAGGAAGGGAGGGAAGGAGGGAGGGAAGGAGGTTGGTTGTCATTTGGGGTATTCAGGGACCAGCAAGTAAAAGGTAAGACCTACAGGGCTTTTTATGTGGCTGGTGCTCCAGGAACCATGATAAGGCTCAGAGACTCAGAACTCAAAAATGACCAGTATGCATTTTTCTTTCTCCCTCCCCACCAGGATAAGGCCTGCCCTGTGACTCTAAGAATCCAGCCTTATGTTGTGTTTGGATTGTAATCTGTTAGAAGCCCCTCTTATTACAACCAGGCCTACGAGAGAAAGCTAGACCTAGATAGAAAGTCAGGAGCATTCTCACTAACCCAAGAGGCGACTCATTTTATAAGACACAGTATAAGACTAGTGAAATACAATATGATTTTAATGAACTAAGTATCCTACAGATTATAATGAACAATGCAATGTCTCCATGTCAGTATTCCATCTCTACTGTGAACCACCATCTTGAATGTCTAACTCGCTCCTGGGCATCTGAATAACAATTGTCATCTCAGACTTGTCTAAAATTCATCTCCCACAGCCTTCCCAGCTCAGTAAGGGGCCATTCTAGTCTTCCTGATAATAGGACTAAAACTTAGGAAGCTTCCATGGCCCTTTTTTAATCCCACTTATTCGCAAGTGCAATGGTTAATTTTATGTGTCATCTGGACCGGCTGCAGGGTGCCCAGCTTAAACATTATTTCTGAGCGTGTCTGTGAAGGTGCTTCTCCCCTATTATGTCTGGGCAGACATGTAATCCGTTGAGGGCCTGAAAAGAACAAAAGGCCGAGGAAGAAGGAATTTGTCCTTTTTTTCCTGCCTCGCTCTTTGAGTTGGGACATCTCATCTCATTTTCTCCGGCCCTCAAACTGGGATTCACACCCTCAACTCCCCTGGTTCTCAGACTTGGAATGAATTACAACACCAGCTTTCCTGGGTCTCCAGCTTGCAGACGGCAGACCGTGGGAATACTCACGTGAGCCAATTCCTCATAATAAATCTGTGTGTGTGTGTGTGAGTGTGTGTATGTACGCACTATTGATTCTATTCCTCTGGAGAACCCTGACTAATACAGCAAGTCTGGCTGGTTTCACCTTTGCACAATAGCTAACACATACCAGATGTGCTATGTGCCAGGCACTGTTCTAAACATTTTCCATATTAAGTCATTTAATCTTCACAATAATTCTGTGAAGTAGGTACTCTTATCCCCATTTTACAGAGGAGGAAACTAAGGCACAGAAAGGTTTGTGCCTTAGTTTGAAGGCAGGCTGCGTGGTCCCAGTGTCCTAAACCACACTGCCTTCCAGGGACTTCCATTGCCTCCATCACCACAGTTCTGGCCCCAGGCACCACCCTCTCTCACCAGCCTCCTAATGGGACATCCTGCTGCCCTCTCATGGCACCCCTTACAAGTATTCTCAACAGAGCAGCAGAAAGCTCTTTTAAAAGGGAAGTCAGATCATGTCACACCTTTGTTCAAACCCTCCGGGGATTCTCATGCCACTCAAAGCCAAACCGGAAATTCTCACCATGCTCTGCCAGGTTCTATAAGATCCAACCTCATCTCCTCTCACTCTTCCCTTCTCTCCCTCCATGTCAGCCTCCTTGCTCGTCAAACACAGAGGCCTTTGCATTTGCTGTTCCATTTCCTCTGCCTGAAACACCCTTCCTCATTATCCACTGGGCTCATGCTATCACTTACCAGAGAAGTCTTCCCTGAAAACCCTACTTAAAACACCAACTGCCCCCCGCCATTGCCTCCACTCTTCCTATCTCCCTTCTAGGACATCTTCTCATCACAGCGTGCTCATCCTCTGACCTTTGGCCTGCCCACTTTCGACCTCCCCATTAGACAAAACCTTCCATGAGGGGAGAACCTGGGCTTGTTTGTTCACTGCTATATCCCTCAGGCTCAGAAGAGTCCCTTATAGCAGGTGCTTAATAAATATGTGTTGAATAAATGAATGAACACATGACTAAATGAAGCTCCTCAAGGTACAACAGCAGTCCTGTGGGAGTTCAGAGGGGGCACATTAGTCATGGCTGGGGATGGAAGCGTCACACTTCTGGGAAGGCGTCCTGGAGAAGTTGGGGTCTGAACTGGGCCAGCTGGCTTTGCAGAGGGATTTGAGTACAGCTGAGGAAAACATCTGCACCACCACAAGGAGGGGTCAATCAAGGTGGGCAGCAAAGGCTGGGGGTCCCCGAGGTGCTCTCCTTGGCTGACTGATAAACACCTGCAGGTCAGCCTTGCAGAATGCCTTCCAGTTTGTCCTTCAGCCACATCGCAAATGACCATATGTGGTAGACCTTCTTGGATGCCCATGAATAGTCAAAACTGTACATGTTAAATCTGTAAAGCCTCGGGTCTGCTGCTTTGGCCCCCGTGAGGAATTCCAATAATCTCTAGTAGGGGGAGATCAGAAAAATGAGACAAAATAGAACAAGGTGGTGTAAGAGAACACAGGATTAATGAAGGGGCACCCAGGACTGCAAGAGGCCAAAGTGAGAGAGAGGCCCAGCTGAGCTTGAGTGCTTAAGGAAGTCTCCATGGAGAAGATGCCACATGATCTGGGTCTTGAAGAATAGTCTGAATTCTGTGTCAATTAGAATGTGTTTGGTTGTAAGCAATAGAAAACCTGAGCAAAAATGGCTTAAGCCATAAGGACATTTATGTCTGTTTAATGAGTTCAAAAAAAGGCAGTCCCTGGTTCGTTTAAAGACTCTAAGAGGACCTTTGCCCTTTTTGCCTTTCTGTTCTGTCATCCTCAGCTGATCAGCTATCAGCTTTTAGCTGAATAATTATTGCTTCACAGTAGCAACATGGCTGCCATAGCTCCAGGCATTACCTCCTCCCACCACACTGTCCAAGACAGGAAAGGAGGCCCAAAAGTCCATCATGGATAAATAAATTGTGGTACATCCATAAAATGGAAACCCACAGCAATTAAAAAATAAAAGAATGAAGTATTCCTGCAAGAAACAGTATGGATAATGCTGTTTAGCAAAATACAGATATCAACAGGGGATATTGATAATGGGGAGGCCATGTACGTGTGGGGGCAGAGAAATCTCTTTACCTTCCTCTCAATTTTCCTGTGAACCTACAACTGCTCTAAAAAAAAAAAAAAGCCAAACACAAATGAAGACATACTGGGTGATTCCACTTATATGAAACACAAGAGTCGACAAAACTAATCTATGGTGATACACATCAGAATAATGGTTACCTCTGGTAGGAGCTATGGACTGGGAGGGGACATGATGGCACCTTCTAGGGTGCTGGAAATGTTTTATATTTTGATCTGAATAGCACTTACGTGGATATATGTGCAAAAACTCATCGAGATATGTGCACGTCACCGTGTATATGTTTACGAGTATATCTCAATTTTTTAAAAATTAAAGCATCGAGAGAGAGGAAAAGGGGCCACGGGGCATCCACCACATGGGCCTCTCTAATCAGGGTGGCAATTTTTTCCAAAGACTCCAGCAGCTTTCCCCAAAAGAACTGGGTCACACGCATACCCCAATACCCATCACCAGCCAAGCGGGATGGAAGTGCTGTGATCTCCCAAGACCAATCATAATCCAGCCCCTGGAACTGGGCATCCTATTGCTGGAATAAAACCAGCATTCAGTTACAAAAGAAGACCGGTGAGAGCTGTTGGGTGGGCAGCCAACAGTGTCTGCCACAACTGCAGTCAGCCCCAAGGAGCAGTGAAAGTCAGCTCAGTCAGGGAGCATAAAAGCAAAACTAGCTCCTACTCACTGGACACTCCCACACGCATGTGTTGTGCAAAGCACTTACATAGGTTCTCCTGCCTCTTCAAGATGGCGCCAAGTGAAGAAAGATGTGCAGAAATGATGAGAGGGCAAGGTCCAAAAATTATTGCCAGAAACCAACTATATGGGCAGGCTGGGATCTTACAGCAGGCTGAAAACTCAGGCAGCAGTTGATGTGAGACTTGGGGCAGAATTTCTTCTCTGGGAAACCTCAGCGTTTGCTCTTAAGGCTTTCAATTGATTGAATGATGCCTACCCACATTACCAAGGTAATCTCCTTTACTTACAGGCAACTGATTGTGGATGTTAATCACGTCTACAAAATTTCTTCACAGCAACACCTAGGTGGGTGATTAAATAACTGGGTGCTAGAGCCTAGCCAAGCTGACACTACACGGACTCTCAGCCTCAATTGTGCTGCCCTTGCGCTCTCTCCATCTTCCCAGTCCACCCCACCCCAACTCGCCATCCTCATGTGAGTTCAAATGGCCCCAGAATTAACTTCCAGACAGTGATGTTTCCACAGTCAAAATCTCCAGGGGGCTCACCCAGTAGGGTTCCACATTAGGGTAGGAGTGAAACGGAACCAGAAAGATGTTTCTGTCAAAAACAAGAAACGCTGACTTGGCCAAATCAGCCACAGAAACCTGAGAAAGAAAAGAAAAAACTTACTCCCCGGATCAGCTGACCTTTCTCTGGCTCCCTGGCGTTTTCTACTCCATGGATTCCTTGGTAGTCTCTGTCTCTCATAAACATATTTCTGTGATATATACTGTAAATCTGCTTCATTTGAAATTCACAGTTAATGACCTATTCCCTCGTATTCAGGAAACATAGTAAGGTTCCGGCTTTTAAAGGCCAGGAGTTTACTAGCCAGAATATGACAAGTATTACAAAGTATAGGCCTGCTCTAAAAGCACTTAAGAAACAGTCTCCGTCAGAAATTTCAAGAATACCTTCAAATAACATCATTTATCTGCCAAGAGGCCAAGAGGGTGGGGAGTGATGGTGGGCAGAGAGTAAATGCGTATTTGATCAAATCCATACTTTCAACTCCCCGAGGGAGGGATAAATATTTACTAACCCTTCTCACTCTACAAAGGTTTGTGTGCACACTTGTGTGAGCAAGGGGTGGGGGGGGGCATGCATGGGTGCAAGTGCGTGCAAACACATGTGTGCAGCAAAGCTCCATCCCTTCTGCCCACCCACCCCCATAGCGGACACAAAACCAACTTCGCCATAATCTGAACTCTATGATCAAAGAGTAATTTAATAAAATGAGTATCCCTGTTTTCGGGTTGACCCACTTAACTGAAATCCAAAGCCAGCTCTGGAGTAAATTGGGCTGTGAACAGATCGATTAGGCCCATCCGCACTTTCTCATTTTCAATAGAGTCAGGGCTTAACCAGGTTAATTTTTGTTAAACACATTACCCAGGTACTCTCCTCTTACCAGCCCAATGATTTTGTGTCGGGCCTGAAGGATTGTAATTGCAATCCAGCCAGACGCCAACTGAACAAGGTGATTGACTAAGGGCCATGGAGGAGGCCGGCCTCCTACCTGCAGGCCGCCTGGTGGGAACTTTCTTCCTTGAATTTTGTCCTGATTAACGGTGGTCCGAGGGTCTGGAACAAGGTGTTGGGTGGGAGGCCTTCCCTGGAGAGAACAGGATACTGCTGCCTTTGGATACCCATCCTGTGGTTCTCTCTAAGTCTGGGAGGGGGGTAACGAGGGCCTCTTTGTTCCACAGAACAGACTCAGGAGGGTTGGGCTTCCAGGAACCAGCTTGGGTGCTGCTGGTCCTTCTAAGTCATGCCCGTTCCCTGGTGTGTGTGACCCTCCTAAGTGTTGTGCAGGGAACACTCTGGCCTGACTTTCCAGTCTCCTTTGGACCTCGGGCCTCACCGGGACAGGCCCAGTGCTCCCACCTCAGGCCTTCTCTTCCCTCTGTTCTCTTCGGGCCCGACCTCCACATACTCTACGGTTGCCTCACCTGTGACCTGAGCAACTCACATCACATTTCCACATCCCAGGCCCCTTGTCTGCTGATTAGGTATGACAAGGACTCCTGCTCATAGGCTTGGAAAGACAAAGCCAGGGGAGCAGTCTGCCCAGGGCCAGGCACACGGTGAGCCTTCTATAAATGTCACCTAGCCATTTTTCTTAAGAAGAGAAGCTGGAAAGGACAGAAAATAACCAGTGCTGGCAAGGATGGGGAAAAATTGGACCCTTCATCCATTGCTGGAGGGAATATGAAATGGTATGGCCACTTTGGAAACCATTTGGTTTCTTAAAGAGTTAAACGTGCATTTATCATATAACCCAGCAATTTTCACTCCTAGGTTTATACCCAAGAGAAAGAAAAGCAGGTGTCCACACAAAAACTTGTACACGAATGTTCATAGCAGCTTCATTAGTAATACTACAAAACTGGAAACAACCCGGAAGTCCATCAACAAATAAATGGATAAACAAAGTGTGGTATATGCATACAATGAAATATTATTTAGCAATAAAAAGTAATGAAAAACCAATACCTGCTGTGACATGGATAATCCGCAAAACCATTATGCAAAGTGGAAGGAGCTAGACACACAAGACCACATAGTGTATGTATGATTCCATACATATGAAATGTCCAGGAAAGGACAATTTACAGAGACAAAAAGTAGATTAGTGATTGCCTGGGGCTGAGAATGGGCACAAGGACTAACTATACATGGGCGTTAGGGATCTTATTGAGGCGGCAAAAATGTTCTAAAACACGATTGTGGTGATGGTTGCACAACTCAGTACATTTACTGAAAAGCATCGAACTGTACACTTAAAATGGGTAAAGCTTATGGAATGTAAATTATGCCTCAATAAAGTTATCTAATAAGACAGAATGAGAGAGGCTAGAACCTGCCACTTACAAAGAAGGCTGCTACCTTAGCTGGATTTGAGTTGGTTTGTTTGTTTATTTTGCCAAGGTAGGGTAATACGCTTCTGTTGGGACTGTCATCATATGAGATACTGGTGTAAACCACCTAGTGCAGGGCCAGCACAGTGTTGGAATGATAACGGGCATCTTAATTAATGTTAGCCTTCTTTAACTGAAAAAGATCTCCTAGAAGAGGAACGACGTAAGGGGGGTACAAATGACCTTTTACAGTCACTACCTGCCCTCTGGATGTTCAGTACATGAAATACCCATAAATATCCATTGTCAGTGGAAACTGATTAGAAATGCAGCTATGCATGCACTGCTTATTGAGCATTTTCCCTGTTACTGAATCTGGGCCTCAGTTTCTTCATCTGTAAAATGGGATCAGCAATCTCATAGTAGGACTGCTTGAGTTAATATATGGGAGGTGCTTAGAACAGGACTGGGCACATAGCAGGTGTCAGCTACAATCATTACTTTGTCAACCAGGACCTTTGTCCCAGCTTAGCTTCAAGAGTGGCCTGGCTAATCGGTGGCTGCCATTCTGGCTGCTGCTGTTGGCTCCCAGGCTGTGCACCTCCACCCTTCAGTCAGCAGAAAACAGGATGAGGCCTCTCTTGAACACCTCGCCACCGTCCTTTGCAGCAGCCCTTCTTGCATCCATGATGTCACTGCCCCTGTGTGACTGTTTAAGCCACGGCTTTCTCCCACTGGAATGCAAGCTTCATTGGGGCAGAGACCATGCCAGTTTCTGCTTACCACTGTTGTCCGCATCTACCTGACACAGGGCCTAATAAGCTCGCAATAAATACTTACGGAAAGGAGGAAAAAAGGAAGAGGAAGAGGTGAAGGGAGGGAAGGAGGAAGGAAACACTACCCTTGGCCAGAACAGCCCTCCCAACATAAATATTATTACCAAACCTCCAAACCTCAACCTAGAGTCTTCCAGTCCATTGGGGGAAATAGGAATTGTCATTATAATGGGGGGAATGAGCCACAAACTGGTACCATATTGCTCTATATTTCAGCTAACTGGAATTCAGCAGCATTAGTGGTGTTAAGAGCACAGAAACTATAATTGCTGACATGTATTACTCTGAATACTGCCAGGCCCTACTCTAAGCACTCAACACATGCTATTTAATCCTCACAGCCCTTTGAGGTGGGTACTATTACTCTACCCATTTTACAAATGAGCGAACTGAGGCCCAGAAGGCTTCAGTAACTTGCCCGAGGCCACACAGCTAAGTGGCAGAGTCAGGTTTGGACTCACATAGTTTGACTATAGGTCCATCCTTAACTCACACCTGGTGCTTCCAGAAGAGAGAGGAATATCTAAGGAATGAATGAGTAGCATTTCTTTCCTGACACTATGGGAACCCATCGGAAGAAAAACCCAAACCACCTGATATGGTAAGTCTAGCAGATCCACATAGACTCTGTCACTCATTCAATAAGTGTTTATGGAGCACCTAACCCTCTGTTTCCTCATCTGTAAAGTGGGAATAATAATAATTGTAGAATGTGCCTTGTAGGATAAGGCACTCGGAAAAGGCCTGGGGCACAGCAGGGGCTCAGTAAGTGCTGTGTTGCTGTCAAATTGAGGGAAATGGTGGGGCTGTGGGAACTGAAAGAGGCAGAAGACAAAGGCTTTCCCCAAAGGGGCCCGCTGGCTAGTGGGGAAACGAACAAATCAACCATCACAACCCAGTCATTCTTTAGGAAATGAAAAAATGCTTCCTTGACCAAAATATTAGATCTTGGCATTATTTATAATATGAAATGCTATTTGAATTAAATACATACATGCAAATGAGGGCCTGGAAAACTAGTGACATCTGAATACGGCCAATGCATTTTATTAACGTTAATTTTCAATGGATTATATCAATGTTACTTTCCTGATTGTGATATTGTACTATAGTTATGCAAGATGTTACTCTTGGTGGAAACTGGGTGAGGACTATATGGGATCTTTCTATTAATATATTGTTTCCTACACCTGCATGAGTCTATAATTATCTCAAAATAAAATCTTTTTTCTTAAAAGAGTTCTTGGATCTTTCAAGAGAAGTTGCTTTGCCGTGCAGACTTTCAATTCCACTAATAGACATACATAAATGCTGTTATGAGTATCTATATGAGATGATGGATGGTAACAAAACTTAACTGTGGTAATCATTTTGTAACATATATGTCACGTCATCATGCTGTACACCTTCAACTTCTATGACGCCAACTATATCTCACTAAAATTGAAAGGAAAACAATGCTGTTGTGGACATCTAGTTTGCCTGGAAATATAGTAATGATGGTATATATTAGGTACCAGGACTGTTGTATATGCATCATCTCCAGTCCTTACAAGAGAGTGGCAAGATGGTATTTTTAATCTCTGAATTCAGGTGAGAGCTCAAACTTGTTCAGAACATGGGGGAAATGACAGTCTGCCTTCGTGTCTGCTGAGACATCACTGTCCAGTGACACTGCAACTAAGAGCGAGGAGCACAATGTGCTACTTCTGTCCCTCTGTATCCCTACCATTCCAAAAAAAAAAAAATACGAAAACAAAACACGGGCTGTGACTGATAAGGAAGATGAAGGGGTTGGTGAGGCTGTTGATGTCAAAATAACAGTGACTCTGGAAAGTCCGAAAAGTCAAATGTCTCCAGTAGAGAGAAACAAAAGATTTTTATGACAATGGTCAAATAGCCAAGGAAAGTGTGGCTTGTCATTCGGTTCAATGGTGCAATTTGCCAAAAGGCAGCAATGTTCTGTACCTGAAAAGTAATCCTTCCTTCTGTTTTTATGAGAACAAGGTGACTCGTCGCTTGATTTTATAAAAGCAACTTCCAGGATAAATCATTGGTGTAATATTAGAACCACCCAGGTCACACTGCCTTCTCTGGGCATTCCATCCGAATCAGGATTCAAAACAACACTTAAACACCAAGAAGAGACTTGGTCCTGTTCAGCTTGGGATATCCTTACTGAGCCCAGAAAGGGAATTTACACCTCTTAGACATATTTAGAAACATTAGAAATAAATTTTAGAAATATTTAGAAACTATAATTTTCTAAATTATATTTAGAATATAATACCAAATAAGTTGGGGGACCCCACTTGGGCCCCCCAAAAAATCATTCAGAAGAGAAAGACTTTGCTATGTCACTCCTGTCCTTTGGTAATTGTGCAGGAAAAAAACAAGTGGCAGGCATATCACTAATATCTGTAGGGACCGGCAGCTCCCAAAAGTGTGATACAAACTTGGCACAAAGAGAGAGGTTGGTTCCCGGGAGCCGAGTCATCAGCAGGGACATGAGCCCTCAGTTGTTCAGATCTGAACCCACCCCAGCATTCCACTGGGGCAGCTTTCTTACGGCTCTTGGGAAGATCTAGGGAAGATTTTTTTTCCCCCAGTCTGTGGCATGAAAGCAGCACAAGGATGTCATTTTTATGAACCAAGTAAAGTGTCTATTGATGCCATGCTTGGAAAGGCCTGGATGGGAACATTATAAATTTTTAAGTGCAAGTGAGATCAACCCATAATCTCTTGGTATAAAATATGGTTGCCTGCCCACCTTTCTCTCTGCAAGCTGAGCTCACTCGCAGAAGGAAGCAGGACCTCAGGCCCTCACCACATTTCCGGAAGGTGGTAGAATACGCCATCTAATGAGAACGGGACATGAGGAAGATATATGAACACGTTCTCAAGCCAAAGAGCCAATCCAGCTGATTCTCCATTTCTTGCCTTTCTAAAAACAACAAGAAGAATCGTCTTCATCCCTCACCATTTACAAGGGAGGCAGAGAAGCATGGTGACTGAGCACAACGGATGCTCTGGCCTCAGATGACCCTGGGCTAGTTACCTGTGCCTCAGTTTCCTCATGTGCAAAACATGGAAGTTAATAACTGTACCTTGCTCCCTGGGCTGTTGTGAGGATTTAATGCAATTACCCAGGTTTGGGGCTCTTAGCAGGGGTGCTTGGCACGTGGGAAAGGGTCCACACAGGATTTATTTATAGCACATGCACCATTCTAGACTCCATGCTAAGTCTTGCCTTCACTATTTAATTACACCCTCACAGCACAGCATGAGGCAGGTTTCTTTTTCCCAGTTTATAGAGGAGGAAACTGAGGCCCAGGGAGGTGAAGTGGCTTTGGCCACCGTTCCACAGCCTCAAAGCCTGGTAGGCCCCTAAGGGTCACCCCCTGCATGCACAATGCATTTACTCTGTCCTCATGTCCCCTCTGACAGGCAAGGTCCCGTAGCACCTTCCATTTCTCCACCTCCTTCCTATCCCAGAGGATGCTTGTTCTCCTGAGACCTGGTTCCGTTTATCTGAACACAAAAGCAGTTCTGTTGGTTGTAGCTTCCAGGCCAGAGCACTCCACGCGGGGTCTTTGTGTGGGCAGGGCTCCCCCAGCCCTGCCGCACTGTCCCACAGCCTCCTGCTCCAACCCAGGCCCAGTTCTCCATCTCTGACCACAGATGAGTCTCTGTTGCGCGTTTTCTCTCCCATAACCCAGCGTGCTGCCAGCATTTCAGAACTAACCAGCAAATAAAAAGCTTTCGTTCTCAATCAGCCTCTTTGGGTCTCTCAGCCACGTGGGAGACCTGTGTTCCCTCACCTGTCAGCTTCACTTACAGAGGCAGACCCAGGAATGGAACCACTCACCATCGGCCAGACATGCTGTGAAGGATACGTTTCATGGAGACCAGAAAGGGGGGAAAGTATATGCGAATGTGAATGAATGTGTGAGTGTGTGTGAGTGAACGTGTGTGAGAGTGTGTGCGTGCATAAGTAGATGAGTGTGTAAGTTTGTGAGAAACTGTGAGCATAGGTAAGTGTGTGAGCATATTTGAATGTGTATGAGTGAGTGTGTGAGTTAATGTGTATGAGTATATGCAAGTGTGTGACAGCATGTGTGTGTCTGAATGTATGTGAGTGTGTTCTGAATATGTGAGTATATGGGAGTGTAGTGTGATGTGAGTAAATGTGTGTGAATGTGCATGTGAGTGTGTGAGTGAATGAGAATATGTGAGAGCGTGTGTGTGTGAGCAAGCATGAATGTGTATGAGCGAGTGCATGAGTGTATGTGAGTGTGTGTGTTTGTGTTCCCCAGGGCCTCCTCATGCTGTGCCCAGAGGGATATGGTGGAGACAGGCAGGGGCTCCTGCTGCTACTTCCTATTTCTGGAAGGATCCAAGACCACCTGAGAGACCCCAAACCTGAAAGCATCTACTTTCCCACCTAAGCAGACAGAGGAGGGAGCAGACCATTGTCTTCATTTGGCAAACGGAGAAACTGAGGAAAGGTGTGTGGGCTGACATCCTGGCCTCTCTCCTCCCACCTAGCACTCTTGAGCACACTGCCCCCCAAGCCTCTATTGTCTGGCTACCTCAGGCTGGCTGCCCAGGCCCAGTGATGTGCCTGCTTTGCTCTGTGCCCCGGAGCAAGCCACTCAAGCTTCGCTGGGACTCAGTCTGTCCTTAGTCTTAGTAATAGCCAGCAGTTGACTGGGAGATGACTGGGTGCCACATACTGTTACAATCATGACAGCCCTCTGCAGAGAGGGGCTGACAGAAGAGCATCCCCATTTTACAGATGAAGGAACTGAGGCTCAGAGAGATTAAGTGACTGAACTTGTACCTACATCTGTGACTTTTCCCTTAAGATAAGATTATGAGCATGAAATGGCTGGACTGAAGGGTAGACAAAATGAAGGCTTCTAACACATCTTACCAATGGTCTTCCAGAAATTTGGTACCAATGTGTGCTCCTACCAGCCAATTTCCCTCTTTGCTTGAAAATCTCAGTCCCACCTTTCTGAGGGCCTGACTGCAATGTCAGAGTCAACCCTTCGCCAGGTCTGCCAGAATTCTCACAAGTCCCAAGAGACATCCTGTCATCAGCCAAGGTGTGCCAAGGCTCCGAGGTAGCAACAGGTTGCTCCCTCCCCTTGCATGCGTACACATGGAAGGTGCACTCTAACCCATATACACAGGTACATATGTGATAAACTATTTCTGTTGAGTCTGTTCAACAAGTTAGGGGCTGGGGCTCTTCTCAGAACTCTTCCCATCCAATGAAGAAACCCAAAGTGAAACAAGAATAAGCAGGTGCTGACACAGACACCCAAAGTCCTTGAGACAGTGTGTGACGGATGGGATAGCCAGGGTTTTGATCCAGCAAGAAGAAGCTGCTCAGGTGGGAGGGGCTGCTCATTCCATCCAGTTCCACTTTATAAAATAGCTCATCAAATTGGAAAACAAAGCAAGATGCTGCCTCGTTCCCATCTCAGCGCCTCCCAGAAAGCTTTTCGAGCTGGAGCAGCTCTGCAAAACATTTTCCAAACTCATTCGTCCTGCAAAAAGTCCAATTTTGCTTGCACAATTTCCCCTGGCCCTACCAACACTCTCTAAAATTATTCCCCTTTTCATTCCATCTATTCCCCAGGATCTCCCCAACCTCACCCCACATCACCTGGCAAAAGGAAATCTCAAGCATTTGCTACCTACAGCAAAGAACTTGAACTTGGGTTTAGACTTGGTGTGAAAGGCAACCAACAGGGAACCACTTCGGGTTACCGGAGTCCTTGCCCCTCATCCTCCACCGCCCCCAGCGTGCTTTTCATTAGCCAGCTTCTGTTTTCTCTTAGACCCTGTACCTGAGACGGGTTTCAGGTCTACCGCCCAGTGCCAGGACGTGTGCTGCCTGGCTCTGTACCCTACCTACGTCCCAAGCCCCAGAGCAAACACAGAGCCAACGACCGCCTCAAGCAGCCGTCTAGATTTACAGTCAAGCGTAAGCGCTGCAAATTCTATTTTATTTCCCCAGAAACACATGAAAAACTTGGCTCTTTCATTTGCTGACACAAATCTTTCTCTTTTTTCTTTTTCCATTATTCCTCCCTCCTCAGTCCCCTTCCTCACCTCCCGCCTCCACCCCATCACCAGTCCATAAATGAAAGGCTGCAGTTGTAGGGGCAGGAAGATTGGACAAACTGACTCATCCTGCAAATCATTTTCCTTCTGAATCTGCATCTCCTCGGGAGCACACATCTGTTATCAAGTGTCAAGGACAGGAGGAGGCATGCCCTGGTCCCTGGCTGGAGTCCACTAGGCACTCAGAGGGACCGCCCACTGCAAAGTTCCAGCAGATTGGAGAAGCCGGAGGCCCTGAGCCCATCCTGAGGGGCTGGAGCATGCAATGGGGTCCCCTACCACCAGCCTGCCCACTGAATTCTCACCATCTCCCCATGCCCCTGCCAGCACGTTCTCCCCAAACCCCACCATGACTAAGTCAGATGTCTGTGGTCACACCAAACAGAAAAGTCCTCCTGACATCCCAACCACACGGACTCACTGAGGGCAATCCTACGATCACCCACAGCTCTGCGAGGCTTCAGAGCAAAGCCACAGGGCCACACATTCCGCCCAACACAAGAAAGACCCGCCCTTTGTCCCAAGTCCTCTGCAAAAGGGCTCACCATCTGAGCAAGTTGTTTGGATATGGAGTTTATTGGGGGAGGGGAAGGCCGTTTGGTAGTTTAATGTTGCTTTGGAGTCTAGGGACTGGGTCACCAACTGACTTGGGGTCTAGAAGCATGATTAGGACATCTCCCACCTCACAGGAGGAACTCAGCCCCGTGACCAGGGTCTTGTCAGCCGGCGGCTCCCAAGTCTGCGATCTATGACAGCATCAGCACTGTTCAGAGACGGGAGAAGGGCTGGGCACCGTCAGATCTGGTGGGAATCTAGAGTGTCCCCCAGCCCACCCCAGCATCCTCCTCACGTCTACAGGGAGATGAGCACTCTAATTAAAGAGTTCTGAGGGTTTGATGATGGTAGAAACGATAAATTCATTGTTTGGGGAAAACCCAGCAGGTTCCCAACCCTGAGCACATGAGGCTGTTGGTCTCATGGCTTTTCTGGAGCATGGAATGCACACTCATGGTCAGTCTGATTCTTAAAAGTTAGTGCAGGCAGCAGCCATGGTGTGCTGGTAAGTGCTCAACAACCAGCTTGTGGGGTGGGGCAGTCCTGATTTGTAGTGTTTGCTGATTTCTGTGGTGTAAATGCTCCCACCACAGCCAACATACATCAAGCTCCTAACATGAAGTGGTTGAGCACAGCCTTGGGAAGAGATACACAGTAGCATCCTATCGTGTTTCCACCACACAGATAGATACCTCAAGAGCATAGATAATAGCAAAGTGTATGGAAATAATTAGGAAGCGGTGAGTTTGGAATACTCATGGTCTTTGTTTTTCATATAATTTAATTGTAACTTTATATAATTGAATTTTTAATGATAGCTGGCTCATAAAATTCCTGAAGATTTAGCGAGTGAATCTCATGATCCAGCACTAGCCAGCTCCAGCACAACACTAGGCAGAAGCTAGAGGGTGTGCCTGAAGCTAAAGTCCCCTCTTGTCCCAAGGTTCCATAGTTGGAGGTGGTGACCACAGCTGGGTGGCAGGAGAGGGTGATTGAAGCCACCTATCAGACACAGATGGCAATGCAGGTGGTACTAAGGTGGGGTTCCCTGGCTTTGCAGTAACAAGGAGCTAGTCAGCTACTCCCTGGAGTTCCTCAGGGAGAGATAGGTCAGCACCTGTAAGTATTAAGTGAGGGAGCTTTTGGCTGTACACATACTTCAGAAATGCTCTCATTACCTGAGTAACTGGCCACAGACTCCAGGGTTGGGAACCCAGCAGGTCCTCAATGCATGTGTGGTATCTTTGGTAGCCCTTTGCTTGAAGACTTCCATCATCGGGGAACTCACTACCTCTCATTATTCATTCTCTGTGCCAGGCACTGAATGAGGTGCTGACCAGACAGCACTGAACAGGACAGCAGTGATCCCCAATATTGTGCAACTTAAAGTCTGCTCCAACTGTTACAAAATGATGCCAGGGGCTTTGGAGTCAGACCAACTGGATCTTCTTTCAGCTCTGCATCATCCTAACTATGTGACCTTGGGAAATTGCTCACCCTCTGAGCCTCAGTTTCCTCACCTGTAAAATGGGATTGACAGACCCTCTGCAAGATGATGTTTAAAACTGTCTGGTGCAGGAGATACCAAGATGGTGCAGTATTATAAACGCTGTGCTTACCGTCTCTCACAACCCATCAAAATTACAACTAAACTACAAAACAACCATTATTGAGAATCACTGAAAATCTTGCTGAACAGAAGCTCTACAACTAAAGACATGCAGAAGAAGCCATCTCAAGACTGGTAGGAAGGGCAGAGACACGGAAAAGGCTGGTCCCATACCCACATGGGACCATTAAAGATCAGGAGGGATATTTCGGCTGTGGGGGTCCCCTCACCCCCGAGAGGAGCGAGAGGTCCCAGGTCCACCCCAGCCTGGGGTTCCAGGGCCAGGGAGAGAAGTCCCCATAATTTCTGGTTGTGAAAACCAGCAGAGATTGTGACTGAGCAAGACAGTGTGGCTGCCCTCCCAGGTGCTCCTCTTAAAAGGACCGTGCACGGACTTACCCACCAGTGGAATCACTCGCTATGAGCTCACGTGCTGAGGCCGCAGCTGGAACAGCAGCAGGGACATATGGTGGGAACCGAGTTGTCTGGCTTAGGACAGGGGCAGGAGAGGCGGCTTTCTCCTGAAGGGAAGAGCTGGAGGAGGCCATTGTTTCTTCGCTGAGCCCTCCCCCTTCCCAGCATGTGGACACAGGTGGTCGCCGTATCTGAGTCTCCACCATTCATTGGCCACACTCTGGTGATTCAAGACCCTGCCCCACGCAACTTTCGGGCACACCCAAGCCGCTTTGAGTGACTTTTTCATACAAACCGCCTGCCTTAGCTCAAGATGCAGACTTTCCTAGGGTCTCTCAAATGTTCGTGGAACCCACACAAGCAGTATCTGGCTTGAGCGTATCCTGTACCTCTGTCTGAGCATCCCTAAGTTCGGCATTAGCAGCAGCCGACCTTGGTTCGCAGCTTGACCTTTCAAGACGCATCAAAGCACAGCACGGGGCAGCAGCCATTTGTGGATTTCTCTGTGGCTTCTGCCAGGTGGCCCCAGGTGGGGCACGGGCTGTAGCTGAACTTGACCTATAATGGGTCCCCTGCAAGGTGGTCCTGGGGCTGGCACCCCCAGTGGCCAGCTTCCAAATGAACTGGAGCATCACCCAGCCGCCTCCAAGTACGACACACCCAAGGGACAGATTGGACAGGCATCAGAGTCCTGCTGAGGCAGATTCTGCTCTGTAAGGTCAACCCCTGCACAATGACTCACCCACTGTAGTCAAGGCCAGTCCTCACAACCAGTGAGCCCAAGGGTCAGTCCCTCCCACTGACATACACACAGCAACCAAGGCTCAACTACAACAGGAGGGCCCACAAGGGACATACCTGGAGTGCCCGGCTATGGTGATCAGGCAGAGTAGGCCACTGGGCCCCACAGGACACCTACTACTTAAGACCACTCTACTAAGACCGGGAGGCATAGCAGCCCTACCTAATACATAGAAACAAACACAGGGAGGCAGCCAAAACAGGGAGACAAAAATAACGTGTCTCAAATAAAAGAACAGAACAAAGCTTCAGAAAAAGAACTAAACAAAATAGAGACAAGCAATCTACCAGACACAGAGTTCCAAACACTGGTTATAAGGATGCTCACTGATCTCAAGGAGAACTTCAACAAAGAGACAGGAAACATAAAAATGCAGATAGAAAACATGAAAAAGAACCAGTCAGAAATAAAGAACACAATCACGGAAATAAAAAATATATTATAGGCCGGCCCGGTGTCTCAGGTGGTTGGAGCTCCGTGCTCTTAACTCCAAAGGCTGCCGGTTCGATTCCCACTGGGCCAGTGGGCTCCCAACCACAAGGTTGCCAGTTCAATTCCTCGAGTCCCGCAAGGGATGGTGGGCTCTGCCCCCTGCAACTAAGATTGAACACGGCACCTTGAGCTGAGCTGCCGCTGAGCTCCCGGATGGCTCAGTTGGTTGGAGCGCGTCCTCTCAACCACAAGGTTGCCGGTTCGACTCCTGCAAGGGATGGTGGGCTGCGCCCCCTGCAACTAGTAACAGCAACTGGACCTGGAGCTGAGCTGCGCCCTCCACAACTAAGAAGGAAAGGACAACAACTTGAAGCTGAACAGCACCCTCCACAACTAAGATTGAAAGACAACAACTTGACTTGGAAAAAAGTCCTGGAAGTACACACTGTTCCCCAATAAAGTCCTGTTCCCCTTCCCCAATAAAATCTTTAAAAAAAAAAAAAAAGAATATATTACAGGGAATCAACAGGAAATTAGATGAAGCAGGGGACTGAACCAGTGATGTAGAAAATAAGGTAGCAGAAAACACCCAACCAGAACAGCAGAAAGAAAAAAGAATCCAAAAAACTGAGGAGAGTTTAAAGGGCAGCAGCAAGCGTACCGACATTCCCATTATAGGGGTATCAAAGGAGAAGACAGCAAGGAATCGAAAACCTATTTGAAGAACTAATGACAGAAAACTTACCTAACCTGGCGAAGGAAATAGATATACAAGCCCAGGAAGCACAGAGAGTCCCACACAGCTCGGCTACCGGGTCCCAGTCCTCCCACCCCGGTCCACTCTGGATTAGGGGACTGGCCTTTCTGTTACTCAGACACAGGCCCTGCTTGAGAAACACAAATCTGAAGGACAATTTCGTATTTGTAATCATTTGCCGGCGTCAGGTCTGGCGGGGAACAAAGGGAAGTTAACAGGGAACAGGGCTGTGCCTGTCTGCCAGGGCCTCTGCCATCCTGTGTGTCCACAGACACCCTCCTAGGGGCTGCATTGCCTTGAGCTGCTGAGATCAGTGAGCAAATGTGTGGTGAGGGTGGCTCGTTCTTATGTGTGGAAAGATGCAGTGGCCACAGATGGAGAGACGCCAAGGCCTCTGTTTCTTCAGGTCTTAATGCAACAGCAACACAAAACTAATGCCAGCATCCATGAATAGTTTGAGCTTGTGATTCTAGAGGCCTCTAGAGACACAACACCATCATGGCTTCAGTTCCGTGGAAGGAGAAGCCTGTCTGCTGCCCGTACTTGCTCAGCCCTGGAGAGGGTGTGTGTCTCCTCACTGCTACACTCCAGTATCTCACGAAAGAACCAAGTGAGGAACTAAGTCACCACAAAACTGAGCTACATTGTTCCATTCGATCCTGGCAGCAGCCTTGAGAGTACCCATCTTGTAGATGAAGAAACCGAGTCTTAGGAGGTCGGATTTCTTGTCCAGTGATCAGCCTCTAAGCAGGAGAGCCCAGAGTGGAACCCAGACAAGCCGACTCCCAAGCCTGAGCTTCTAAACATCGTGCCTGTCAATGAAATAGTAGACACTCAATATTGGTGGGATGGATTTTTTTAAAGTGCTCTGAGTGATTCTAAGGAACAGCTGGGTTTGGCGATATCCATCTCAGATGGCAAATATTCCCACCCACACTCCCAGTGGACACTGAACTTTCCTACACAACTCTGTTCCCCTTCCTGATTTCTGATAAAATAGCCATCATGTATCGAAAACTTACTCTGGGCAGGAACCATTCTAGGCACTTTACATAAGTGGACTCACTGAAGCCTCCCTTACAGCGCTGTGGTGTAGAACTTGTTATTGTCCCTATTAGACAGATGAGGAAACTGAGGCACAGAGTGATTAAGTAGCACAGCCAGTAAGAAGCAGGGCTAGGATTTAGAGCCAGGCAGGGCAGCTCCACTCTCCACCCTGGGCAGCGACCCTTAGCGCAGCCCCCTGGCATATCCCTCAGCTGTCGGGGGTGGGGGGAGTAGAGGGCAGTGGCATTGTCGAGCAGTGTGATTTTTATCTTGACAAGTGGCCCTTTCACAATTGCTATTTCCCCTCCACAGCCCAAAGCGGAAATAAGAAGGGGAGAAAAAGAAAGAGGGCGACAGCAGAGCCTGATGGATGTGTGGGGCTGGATCACACCTTGAAACCAAAAATCCATTCTCCTTTGTCTGCACAAACAATGTGTTCCAGAGGTGGGCAGGAAGCAAAGGCAACCCAGCCCACCCAGCCGGAGAGCTTGGCATACCTCCTGGTCCACTCAGGCACCCTCCTGCCAGGGAGCGAGCAGGGGACAGAGGACGGACGGGTGCACGCAGAGTCCAGATGGTGAAATCTTGGAGGTGGGAAGCAGGCAGCATGACAACCCTGAGAGAGAGGTACCAGGGAGGTCCCCAAAGTGCCCCGGACAGGCCAGAATGAAGCCTTTCTGATCGCCACTCCCCCTCGCACCTGTAAACAACCCTGAAAGAGTATCAGGAAAAATATTTCCTAGGTGGCCCCAAATCTCCTGAGAAAGTGTGGGGACAGAGACCCAGAAAGCAGTTTCCAGGCTCTCAGACTCACATAGAAAGGTGCTGGCTCAGGTAGTAAATGGCCATCAACTGTGATTGGATGGCCATCAGCTGTGGCTAGTTGGCCGTCAGCTGTAACCAGTGAGCCATTGGCCACTAATATAACTGCTGTGGCTACGCTAGCAGGAAATGGGGGCTAGCAAGAAGATGGTGGCTGAGCTAGCAAGAGCGGATTGCAGTTAGGATGGTGGGTTGCGGACAGTGTGGATCCAGCCTCCAGTGAGACTATAGTGCCACCAGCGAGAATATACTAGTGTGACACCCCCATCTATGGCTCCCTGGGTGTTCCTTTTTGGCCTCACCATATCCTGCATTCTTCTGCGGGGAGCGGGAGCTGAGACCCCGCAGGCCGCCGTGCACAACAGAAACCCAGATCAACACACCCTGAAACCACCCTAAACCGTCCAGAATACAAGGCTCGGGGACCTGGGGGGGCACACCCTGGTCACTTTACGGTGAAACGTTATCTGGGGTTCCTCCTACATGCAAGGCCTGCATAGGAGATACCAAAGGGGGGCCAGTCTGAGGGGTTTCCAGGAATGAGCCAGACACACATGAAGTGTGTCACCAGGCAGATTGTCTCCCCCCTGCATGTGTGCGGTTGATGAGTTGATGTAATGATAATAATATCAATAAAAAGCTAACATTTATCCACCACTTATTATGGGGCCAGGCACATACACACATTACCTCATGTAACGGTCCCAACAAGCCTACGATGTAGGCACGCTGTAAAAACCCGTATTTTACAGATGAAAAACCGAGGCCCAGAGTGGTTAAGTAATGTGTCCAAGATCACACAACTGGTAAGTGACAGAACAAGGATTTGAACCAAGCAACCTGGCTCCAGAAGACGAATACCAGTTAAGGACGGGGATTTGGAGGGCTGAGGAACTAACTGAGACAGGGACCAGTCAGGGGGCACAGGTGCCGTTGGTTAGGAAGCAGGTGGAATCCAGGCGGAGAAGAGGCCATGCCCCGCCCCCTACCCGTGACCCGCCCTTCCGCGACCTTAAGTACCCAACTCTGTTGATAGAACCAGTCTGAGGTTGTTCTGACAGGGCACAGCCAGCCACGGGCACATGGAGGCAGCCCAGGGGACGAGGCAGTGGGGAAAGGGCCTGAATGTCCGCTCCGCCCTGATGGGGAGAAGCAGGACCGGGACTCAGGCTGAAGCCTGGCTCAGCCCCTGACGGGAAATGCTGAGGGCAGGGAGACCGTGCATGGAAAGCCCAGCGCCTCAGGAAACATCAGCTGCCACGGGCTCATTACTGAATCACGCGTCCTCATTCACGCCCACACAGCATCACTCTTTCTGAGCCACCGGTGGGGGTCCATTTTGCCACTTGGGGCGACTCAGCATCCTCCAATGCTCCACCTGTGGCTCCCGGGGACTCAGTCGGTCATAAATCCTCGGCACCTCCGCGATGTCAGCCAGCCCCTGGGAAACCCTGCTGAATTTACGAGCTCCAAAGTCCACATTCACTAGTGAGGGAGGAAAGGGATCATGTTGCCCACCAGGGACCTGGTGCTCAGAAGCCATAAACCATGCTGGTGACAGCCGTCTGACGGGCGAGGGCCCTCGCGGGTCATTTGCACTCTGCTTAATGGCCATGATGATGAGGCAGTCACTGTTTGAGAATCCCGCCCGGGCCACTACCAGAGCTTTAAATCTGTCACAGAGGTTAAGGGAGGAGCGCTTCGTTTCATCTTCTTTTGGGGTGCCTGACCCCAGCCCTTTTCTTTTGCTCTCTTGTTCCTTCTTGTTTGTTCTAACTTCGCCTGCCGAGATGGCGACAGCACTCCGAACACACACGTCGAATTCTGACTTGGGGGCACATTCTGACTTGGGGGCACAAGGGAGTGACAGCCACTGTGTTTCCCAATCTTTCTTATTGTCTTTGAAACAATAGTTTGCTGTGTCCCAAAGCACACAGACTCATCTTGGATGGGGCAAAGCATAAGGAATGAGGGGGCTGGGGTTGGGGGGTGGGGTGCATCTGAGGTAGCCACAGAGAGCTGGCCGTGGGGCAATACCGGTCTGGAGGCAACCACGGGGAAGTCAGGGTCTTCATGTCTCCATCGCCTCGCCAACCAGCATGGTACAAGCCGCCACCTTGGCTCCACTCTCCCTGGACCCCAAGCTCAAGCCTATTAAATAGCCATTGAAAGGAGGAGCTGGGGCCAGGCCCTGCACTGGAGCAAAAACTGTCAGGGTCTTAAACTAGGGAGTAATCTCAAATTACCAAAAACTGGTGCTCTTATTTGATCTAAGCCTCTCTCTCCCTCTCTCTCTCTCTCCCGCCCCCTCCCTCTCTCCCTCTCTGTGTGTGTGTGACAGAGACAGAGAGAATTAAACGCTAAAGGGAGTATTATATGTACTATCCATTGGCACAAGGAAAGAAAGATCTAGCCTCTCTTGGCAGGCTGTGAATACCCTTTAATTAAGTAATAAATCTGGAACCAGGGAAATGAGTATCAGTAAAGAAACACTTGGTTTAATTACCCATTCATCTGTTTAGCTCTGCCAGGACACTATTGTGCCACCATTGCCAAGACGTGCCAGCACATGGGCACTTAGGACAGAGGCTGCCCAAGCGCACATTCCAGTTTGGTTCCAGCTCTTTCCTTGTTGAGAGAAAGAGAGAGAAAGAAATAGAAGCCAAGAGAGACAGAGGAGAGGAGACGACGACGACGGCACAGAGTAACAGCTATAATTCCATCAAAGGGCTCTGGTGACACAGTAAACCGCCAGACATGGCCAGAGTGGTTTGTCACCAGAGCCCCAGTGGAATTGATTCAGAAGGCATTGTTGCAGACTTTTCCAAAATGAGGCCAAAATAAAGAGGCTGTGTGTGTGTGTTCGAAACACTGCTCGCCGTCATCTTGAGCCCCATGTTGCTATTAAGGAGCAAGCCGGGCAGTATTGATCCCAAGTTCGACTCCAAGCCATTGCGGTGAGCGGAGCAGCCCAGCGATGCACTGTCTGCCCTTCCACTGCGGATTTAGAGCCTGGCCGAGAGCCAGGCAGGGTCCCCGGGGGACAGGCTGGAAACCGAGAGCAAAGGCTTCAGGATTCTATTTCTCTGTCCTCGGCAGACCTGGAGCTCTGGGCCTAATTGCAGAGCTTGGGGCTCCAGGGTCAGCTCCATGGAAGCCACTCACAAGATTCCCCAAAGGCAGGGAGCCAAAGAAGTTGGGAAGAGCTGGAAGGGAGGGAGACCCTGATCAATATGAAACCGAGGCCCAGATGCTCTCGGCAGGATAGGCCTCTGGGAATCTGTGGTTTGGGTTCTGGAGCATTTCTAGAATCTAAGAAAAGAGCAAAGTGAGGAGGCTTTGGGACACCAGAAAGTGTCCGTCGTGTCACTAAGGTGCCCCAGGAGTGACCAAGTAGGTACCTCCCACCTCCATCAGGGATTCCCAAACCTCAGTCAGTTTCCAAAATGTCCTGTCTATGTGGAGGAATAGGTAGGAACATGCGTTTCTGGAGGACTACGTATTCTGGAGAAAGAGGTATTTCTCTGTGTGTAGAGGGATGCGCTTATGGGGTGGACCAAATATTTCCCGCTTCAGCCTTTGATTCCTAAAATCTGCTCTTATAAATAGGTCTCACTCACCAGACAGCCTCGTGATGTGTCAAGAGTAAATGAACCTGAAACAGCAGAGGAGACTGCCTTCAACATACTCTTGACTTTAAAAAGTAAGACAAAGAAAGCATTTGGCAAAGGACCTTTCGGGTTTGGCCAAATCCAGGTCTTCGGAAAAATATCTTGAGACGTTTTACCAAAACCAGAGCGAAGTCAGCAGGGCCCAGCTCTGGTCATTACGGGTTCTTTACAGCTTGTTTCTTTCTAAAGCAATTATCCTCCAAGCTCTTCTGATGCAGCCTGATTTCTGCAGCTGTTATGTGCGTCCTCGCCTTCACAGCCCTGACAGGCGTGTGGAGACAGCTCTGGCAGGCGGCAGGAATGTGAGGGCCCCAGCTTCAGCCTGAGCCCCCAAGGACCCTGGCCTGTCTGCTCTCAGCATGCTCCAGAGGCATCCAGAACAGTGCCAAAGGATGCCAGGCACAAGTCAGCGTTCTCCCAGGTGGGGCCCAGCCAGGCTGGCAAAGTCCTGCCCACTGGAAGGCCAAGACCATGTGGTACCCAAGCTCTGACAGGCAGGGACTCAGGACAGATGGCGGAGCACAAGGGGATGGTAAGAGGGAGCCTGGGCCTCTGAGGGGAGCCTCAACACACAGGCAACGTGGAGAAAATGAGTGGCTTGGGGTTCAATACTTGGGCTTTTCACAGCCAGCAAATCCGGGTTCTGATCCCAGCCAGCGCCCATAGCAATGACCGGGAGCCAGCAGTGTAAACCTCTGAGCCTCTGCTTCCTTGACTGTAGGGCGCGGATAACCACACCACCCACTCACAGGGAGCTTGTGCGCAGCAAATGAGTCCCTGTGTGGGAAATTCCCTCTACGTACGTGGAAAGGATCTTTAGGCACCTTCTTACATCCTCCCCGTCTTTTTTTAAGTTCTGTGAGCTTCCGCCCCACTTTTAGTCCATCGTCTGGTAAAACGGTATCCCCATCCGCTGTTCTCCTTTGCTTCCCGCTGTCCCCGTTGCCATCCAGTAGACACCCACTGCAGCTCCCCGCTCATTCAAGGCCTTCAGCTTCCATGTTTGCCCTGTACCCACACAGGCTGGAAGTCACCTGTTGGGGACAAGTTCGCCGGAGCCTTCCGAGAGGTCAAGTCAGCAAGTACATAAATCCTTGGGGAACGTGTCCTGAGAACCTGCGTCCTCTCCAGGTAATGGGATACTAAAGGTCATGTCGTCCACTTTTGTTCTCCATCAGTGTGGCCAGATCGGGAAGGACGGGGTGAATTTTAGGCCATGAAAGGGTCCAATTACCAATACCTTATGCCATCTAAGCAATGACCCCGACTCCGCCCTCAGCACCTCATGCAGAAAGTGAGAGTGAGGAATGTTGAGACCTTCAGAGGAAGCATTTCTCCAGGAGGACCCACACACTCTTTTCTCATTATTTCTGATTTGCGCGCCCGTCAACACTTCCCAAGACAACAAACAAAACACCACGGAACAAAGAGCAATGTGCTCCCTGACACGTTTATTTCCAGATGCCCTTGTATGATTCTCCACTCACCAAAGGGACCTTTTCCAGCTGCCAAAGTCGGTCTCTGGAGGGGGATCATGAGCCCACTCCTGGGCTGGGGTGACTTGTTCTTCCACAGGCCGACGCTGAAAGTTAAGACCGAGAACGGGGGCTAACAAATTGTCCTGGCCCATGGAGCTTGTTTTTGTCTGATTTCCTTCCAGTTGCCTGATGATGGCAAGTTGCAGGTACATCTGTTCTGAATATCGGCCTCTTGCCTTTGATCCTCTGCCCCGTGTCTGTCTCACAGCTGGGGTCTGCCACGCCTCAGACACAGCTTCTGGCTCCTCTCACTAAAGACCTCGATTTAACTTAATGGACTAAACAGGGAGCCATTTCTATATGATTAATTTATTAGGGTCCTACTAGGAAGGCTAATATAATAACTTAAATAAAACTGCAAGGCCTAGCTGCCAGTTTATAAAAAGAAGACCAAGAATAGCACAATTACAAAAAGATTCAAGATGGGGGGAGTGTGGAGTAGGGGGTCCCAGCTCTGACTAATGTTGAGCTTAGTTCAGGGGGACCAAATCCAGGGTCCAGCTGTTTGACCTAAGAGTTTGCCCTGCCATCTCTAAGCTTTTACCTCCCTCAGGTAGATGGAAGGATTGAGGTATATTTGTCAGGGCTGTTTGGAAATCCAATAGGTGCAGTGTATGAAAATTGCCCAGGACAAAATAGGCTTAAAATACAGGAAAAATGCTGCTCAGGAAATTCCAGCACAGTAGCTGGTATTAAGGATGGAAATAAATAGAAAGAGGTCGGTCGAACATGGTCTATTCTGTTTTATCAGCAAAGGTCTTATTTTTCACTGCACTTTAATCCCTGCAACCTCACCTCAAGTCTCTTGAAAGTAAGTGCATGAAAAGGGCCAACAAAAATCATCTTAGTTGATCACAGGTGGATAAATAATTGTGCTTTACGGATGAGTAAATAACTGATGAGTAAAGGTGATTCTAGTTAGTAGATTTGTTGATTGGCGTTTGGGTTTGCGGGCATTAGCATATTGGTTAATGGTCCAGAATCATCTCAGTGCCCCTCCATGCCTCACCCAGGCCTCTCTTCTCCCTTGTACTGTTCCTTCTCTCTTCCTCTTCACCCTCCTCCAATACTCTTGACCATAGCACTGCTCAAAGTCTCCCACTTTGGTCCCTCAATTGTCCTAGAGCAGTCCCTCAACGACTTGCTAAATAACTCTTCATCTAAACCTAAACCTTTTTCT
The DNA here is from genome assembly GCF_004115265.2 of Rhinolophus ferrumequinum. NCBI lineage: Eukaryota > Metazoa > Chordata > Mammalia > Chiroptera > Rhinolophidae > Rhinolophus > Rhinolophus ferrumequinum. The sequence continues at coordinate 17,268,780 of NC_046292.1, forward strand.
GTAAAGCACCAGGTGTCCTTTGCAAGCCACACAGTCTTTCAACTCTGCCTTTGCAGACTCAAAGCAGCCATAGATAATATGCAAATGAGTGTGTTCCAATAAAACTTTATTTACAAAAACAGGTGATGGGCCAGATTTGGCCCAAGAGTCTAAATAGTTCTGAGGTATTGTGGATTATAATGGTTACTATAATCTATTGGATCTAGAGGCTCACATCCTCACTTCCTGACTGGGGTTTTCATACTTTAACCCTAAGTCATGATCAAAGGGGGACGTTTTAGACACTGGGAAAAGTCCAGTATAAAATACACTTGAGATAGGGGTGCCTTTCAGTGTCTCTCAGTCACAACATTTGTGTCTAAAGCCCGCACCGTATCCCATTACCTGTAATGCTGGCATTTTCAGATTGTGGAAAGACCTCAAGCTTGACTGTATCAGTGGCTCTCAAGCTTGAGAGTGCGACAGAATCACCCAGAGGGCTTGTTAAAACACAGGTTACTGGGCCCCACTCCCAGAGTTTCTGATTCAGTAGGTCTGGGCTGGAGCCAGAGGATTCACATTTCTAACAAGTTCCCAGGCGATGATGATAAAGCTGATCCCCGACCATGCTGTGAGAACCGCCAGGCTACATTTTAAGGAAGAAAAAAAAAAACTAAAGGTATACTGCCACCTAGTGGATAGTTTTTAGTACTACCCCATGCCGACTTTGATTTTAAAATGTACTGAAAATGACACATCTTTTGTCATGGAGACGAATTAAATTCATAAAGCCAATTTGTCATTTGTGTACTTAAAATTCCATAACCATATTTCAAGCATTTTAAAGAAATGAGGGATCACATTATTTACAATAACATGGCAACAATTTTAAATCAACTTAAACCAGAAACAGGTTCTTTTCCACCAAGGGAAAACACTTTCAATATCTAAGTAGAATAAAAGCACTACTGGGTCTGTTCTCTGGCCACTCTCCCATTGCCAGATGCACATACCTCTGAAAGGCAAACTCTACACCCCAGACCTCCAAGCCACTATTGATGAAACACTTCAACCTGGTGCAACTGGTGAAATTCAGAGACAGGCCAAAATGAGCCCATTTCAGGCCCTGCACTTTGTGATTTTTGCACACACAGAACAGTAGCAATGGTAAAGGACCCTGGTAATGGACAACTGTGCAAATATTTGCATGCCAACATACCAAAAATGCAATTACCCACTCCCACCTACCCATTTCTGCAAAAATCCAGTCTCTAACTCCACCTGGCACAAAATAAAAGGGCGCTACAGTCGCTAATAGCAGATGACTTGGGATTCCATGCTTGGCAGGCTGCTGGATTTTTGTCAGCGTGGAGAAACATATTAGGGCCGTGCTACAAAGGATGGCGTGGTACCAGGAGAACGGAAATGACAGGGACCGGAACAGTTTTTGATGCCAACAGTTTATATTTGATCTCCAGATGCGATGCAGCTGACAGCTAATTAGTTCGACTTAGATCTACACAGATCTCCCCCTTTTTTCCACACATGCTGTGGGCATGCTAGTGTGAAAATGTGTCTGCCTGAGGTTGTGCTTTGATTGAGAATTCTCTGGAATTAAACACACTTGGAACCCCTGAGAACTCTGGAGCCCCGGCATGTGGAACATCTGGTAAGACAGTCTTTCTCCCTCCTGCTTGGCCCACGAGCAGGTAATGCAGTGGCATTCTTTATTCAAGTGGCTGATTCCAGCCTAACAAAGCTGGAGTAAATTGTTCAGCTTCATGGTTCGGTATATGAGGCTACCATTAACTGCAAACCTCAGTGGTTTGAGAGCTACCGGATGTGAATTCTGTGGCTAATGAAAAAAGCAGTTGTAATACATTAGCTGGTGAGCTGTCTGGGAGGAATGAGAAAGACACGCAGAGTGAGATGGGAGCCCTCACTGACATAAGAGGTAACACAATGGGACAGACACAATTCCTCCCTTCTCCTTTGGGGCCAAACTCAAATGTTACAGCTTCTAGGGACAGCAGAAGCATCAAGACCCCCCTCTCCTCTGGCCCCAGGAAGATCACAGCTAACACTTATGGAGCCCTACTATGCACTAGGCATTTTTAGAAAAACATGTGGTCTTCACAACAACCCTATGAAGCAGGTTCTATTATTACCTTCTTTTTGCAGATGAGGAACATGAGACATGAAATGTATTGTCCCAGATCAAAAACCTAGGAGGTGGAGGAGCTGGAATTTGATCCTAAAAGTTCTTTTCCAAAGTCCATGCTCTTAACCACCATACACACCATAAGACAGCATGAGTTGGACTTGGTCTAAGCCATCCATGGTAATCCAAACCCTGCTGACTGGTCTAGCGAAAGGCACGTGTGGCCTTCACTCCCCTGTAGTAGAATTACATCTCCACCTCCCGTCCTGTGACTTCATAGCCAGCTAAGAGGATTTCCTACCCCTTGAATTTGGGTTTGACTTTTTTGGGATGTGACTTTTTTGGCCAGTGAGATGTTTCACCATGTGATTCGAGCAAGGGCTTGAAATGTACTTACCCCTTTGGCGTACCTCCTTGTCCTAATAGGACCCAGAATGAGATGCATGGAACTGACCCAAACTGGCCTGAAGCCCAGAGCCAGGCCCAAGTGAACCCAGCCTTAATCAGCAAAGCCCAGCCCCCCACGGATTAGTTACTAGAGAACGTCATGCACTGATTCAGGTCATGATCCCATTCTCTTCAATGATACACCAAGAAAGCTTTCCAGAATAAATGGAGCCTCCAAAGCATGAACGCTATGACGTTGCCCCTTTTGACCTTGCCTTCCTCTTCCTCCTTGGGCACTGCTATGAGGACATTATGCCTAGTGCTGAACACCATGTGGTGACCACAAGCAACAAGCACGAAGACAAAAGGCCAAGGCTGAGGATGCCCACGCAGAAAGAAGGACTGAGCCTAGGTCCTTCATGATCTTATCAAGCCACCGAGTGAGCCCATTTCCACATTTTTGTGAGAAAAACAGTCTCCTTTGTCCAAGCCACTATTCTTTGGGACTTCTATTATTCACAGCCAAAGTCATTCCACACTGCTGTTGACTTTCTTAAGTTTGGAAACACTTTTACAAATGCCGTATCTTCACAAGTCCCTCTTTTTACTTTACGTTGGCTGGTCTCCCTAGAATAGCAGGAGGGAAGCCACAAATCCTTGCTAATATCAATCAATCGATACCTGCTGCACTCACCCTGGAGCAATCAGTTTAGACTTGCCACGTGAGAAGCAGCTTAACTCAAATCAACCCTTGAATTTTGTTCATTGATGTAGTCTATATCCTCGAATATCACAGGTGCTCAATATAGCTTGTTAAATGAATCATTTAATTGAGTTGTTGATATTTCTCTGGGTGGGCAATTATGTGTGTCTCTTGGGAATCTGTCTGGGCTGTTTTGTCTTCTCAAGGGGCCTCCGGGAAATCACGCCCAAGTGAGTTTTGTGAAGCCTGTATATCAAACAGAGGGTCCGAACTCAATAGAAGTCTTCTCATGATGTGGTTACAAACAGAAATCATGACAGCTTTACTGAGATATAATTCTCATGCCAGAAAATTCACCTTTAAAGTGTACAGTTCAGTGGTTTTCAGCATATACGAGGTCAGACAATTAAGTTCGCAAACTCATCCTAGAAAGAGTGCTACATACCTCATTGCTGAATATCACTACGGTCACCTTCCAAGTACTCCCCTTGGGAAGCTATGCACTGATGCCAGCGCCTAGTCCACCCTTGAAAGCAATTTTGGAACTCTTTCTGGAATGGCCATCAGAGCTGTCGTCATATTACCCTTGATATCTTGAATGTCATCAAAATGCCTTCCTTTCAATATTTCTTTTATCTTTGGGTAAAGAAAGAAGTCACTGGGGGCCAGATCAGGTGAGTAGGGAGGGTGTTCCAATACAGTTATTTGTTTACTGGCTAAAAACTCCCTCCCAGACGGTGCCGTGTGAGCTGGTGCATTGTCGTGATGCAAGAGCCATGAATTGTTGGCGAAAAGTTCAGGTTGTCTAACTTTTCCATGCAGCCTTTTCAGCACTTCCAAATAGAATACTTGGTTAACTGTTTATCCAACTGGTACAAATTCATAATTAATAATCCCTCTGATGTCAAAAAAGGTTAGCAACCTTGTTGCAACAAGTTCACGAAGTTAATTGTCACACCTCATAATCATAGGGTTGTGCAACCATCACCACAATATAATTTAAGAATATTTTCATCATCCCAAAAGGAAACTCTCTACATCTTTACAAGTCACTCCCCCCATCACTCCCTCTCCCACCCCACCCAGCCCCTGGCAACCACTAATCTTTCTGTCTTTACGGATTTGCATATTCTGGATATCTCATATAAATGGCATCATACAATGTATGTGGTTTTATGTGTCTGACTTCTGTCATTTACCATATTTTCAAGGTTCATCCATGTTGTAGCATGTATCAGTACTTTATTCCCTTTCATTGCTGAATAATATTGCTTTCTATGGATATGCCATGCTTATTTACTCATTCATCAGTTGATGGACATTTGAGTTCTTTCTACTTTTGGGCTAGTACAAATAATGCTGCTGTGAACATTTGCTTACAAGCTTTTGTGTGGCACTATGTCTTCTATTCTTTGGGGTACATACCTAGGAGTGGAATTGTTAGGTCATATGATAACACTATGTCTAAACTTTTGAGGAACTGCCAAATCAGTTGTTTCCCAAAGCAGCTGCACTGTTTTATATTCCTACCAGCAGTGTATAGGAGATTCCGATTTCTCCATGTAATGAACACTTACTAGCTATCTCTTATTTAATTATCTGTCTATTATCTAATAGATCATAGCTATTCTAGTGGATGTGAAGCGATACTTCACTGTAGTTTTACTTTGTGTTTCTCTGAAGGCTAATGATATTGAGCATCTTTTTATGTGTTTATTGGCCATTTGTGTATCTTCTTTAGAAAAATGTACAGACATGAATTTAATCATATTTGCATAACTTAATTTTGCTGAAACTTTTGTGAAGCTGCATTATGAAACCTAAATTCTTTTTCTCCAATAAACAGCAAAATGTTATTAAAACCTGATTAACTCACATACCACTGATTTAGAATGCCTGTATCCACCACCAAGGAAAAGATGATTCTGTTTTCCCAGCCACTAAAGTCCCATCACTTAGTAGGTCTGGAAGAGAAAACAAAAAATCAGTCTTGTTGAGCAAAGGTGTGCTCAGAATTAGTGAAAAGTTTAAATTCTAAATGGCTTTTAGAATTCCCTTTTTTAAATTACATATAGTAACTGAAACTAGTTTACTATGGACTTTAAAAGTAAAATTTTCCCCACTTTTTTATTTATCTACTAATAAGTTTGTTTTCTTGAGTTGCTATGTGCCAAGCATTATACTAGGTTTATGCCAACTATTGGTTCATTTAAACTTCACAGGAACCATAAGATAGTGAATGTGTATTTGTTATCTATGCTGTGTAACAAATCATCCCAAAATTTAGTGGCTTAAAACAACAATCATACTTAATTATTTGTCATGGTATCTGTGGGTCAGGAATTTGAAGATATGGGGGGACCGGGGGAGTGGCTTGCCAGCTATACATCTGGTACCTCAACTGGAGGGCCCGAAAGCTGGGGACTGAAATAGTAAATATCACTCAAATATGTGCCAGCTGATGCTGGCTGTTGATTGAGACCTACTCATGGCATGTCCATGTTCTTCACTATCTTCTTGGTGGTTGCTGAGGTTTATAAATAAGTAAAAATTAAAGTATGCGTACACTCAAGTTGTGCACTTTACTGTTAGTCCTGTGATTTCTATACTGAAAGATTTCATTAATCAATAAAATTCCATACTTCCCTCCCCACCAACTGGAGTAAGTAATTTTCTACCATGACTATGGATTAATATTATAACTAGGAAAAAGCCCAAAGCTTGTTTCTTGGGTTTAAAAACTGAGACTGATTTTGAAGCTATGCTCCTCAAATCCCACAAGGGGGCGCTAAACAGTTGCCATGATCACTTTGAGGTGCCGTTTATCCCTGCTTTCCTACCTCATACCCCTTCTGTTTTCAGGCTCTGTCCCTGTGCACAAGGGCCTCTAAGCAAAAGGAGAGGACTAGACCCGTTCTTATTTGAAGCCTTCTATTATACTAATAAGAATGAGAAATGGCAAGACAAGATTTTGTAAAAACTGGTATATTTTAAATGTCTTACATTTACCTTCACATATATGCGAATTCCAGCTGAAGAAAACACCTATCCCCTCCCAACACACACACACACACACACACGCACACACACACACGCACGTGCACGTGCACGCGCGTGCCGCAAACCACACACCCACCCCACAACACATACACACTGAGGGTTTAGCCAGGTGAGAGGCTGTCAGTATCTTTGTTTCTGTGGTCCCTGCAGCCTGTAGGTTTCAAAACAAAAATCTGACAACCTCACCCATGTGGACAAGACTGAATCCAAAGCTAAACTATTCATCCAAACCATGAATATTTTTATAGATGAGTTTTTGTTTGTTTTTTTTTTAATGATTTGGTGACAAGTGCTAATTCTATTGTAGCAAAAAGCCAGGTGGGACCCCTGGTCCTCAGAACCCTAGGTTCTGCAAGTAGTTGTCATTTGTCAGAAACTGAATTTTGATTCTGCCTTGGATTGGAGAAGGAGCCCAGGGAGAGTGCAAAATTAATCCAGCATAAACGATGGGCTTCTGGAGACAGCCTGGAGAAGCAAGGCCAGTCTGGGGGCAGGGGGTTTCAAAGCTTCCGGGTTTCCTATCTCTTCAAAGCTTCAGATTGGTAGAAAGAGAATCTCTCTGCTGGTCCTGAAAAAAAAGCCAAGATTTGGGGGGCAGGGAGCACATCACGTGGAAATCCTGCCTCCCTCGGAGATTTCTGAACAGTCAACGTATTATCTGGATTTGGAGGTGAGGAAAGAGAGCAGACCAATTAGAGGAAATGCCCAAAAGGATAATACTTAATCATTTTCTTAATCAGTGTTCACTATGAGCCAGGCACTGGTCAAAGCACCTTACACTCATTTCATCCTCCCAACAACCCTCTAGGTTTTATTAACACTTTTTAGATCTGGGGAAACTGAAGCATAAAGTGGTTGGGTGATGTTGTGGACCAAACTGTGTGTCCTCAAAATTCATATGCTGAAGCCCTAACCCCCAACATGACTGTATTTGGAGATAAGACATTTAACAAAGTCATTAAGGTTAAATGAGGTCATAAGCGTGGGGCCCTAATCCAATAGGACTGAAAAAAAGGAGGGGACACCACAAGTGCCTGAACATGGAGAAAAGGCCAGGTGAGGACACAGCCAGAAGGTGGCCATCTGTAAGCCAAGGAAAGTTCTCACTGTAAACCGACGTTGCGGGCACCTTGATCTTGGACTTCCAGCTACCAGAACTATGAAAAAATAAATGTTTTGCCTGATCACTGCACTGTACACCTGAAGCTGAACAATAATGAATGTTAACTACAATTATATATATAGGGCTACAAGAAGTGGAGTACAGCATTAGGAATAGAGACAGTGGAAATGTAATAGCTGTATGCAATGTCAGAGGGCTATTAGATGGGGGAGGGGTTATCATTGTGTGAGGGATATAAATGATAAGTGTCTAACCAGCACATTGTTTTGTACACCTGAAACTAATTAAAAAAAAAGACATCCTACTGAATGGGAGAAGATATTTGCCAATGATACATCTGATAAAGACTTAATATCCAAAATTTATTTTTAAAAAAACAAAAAACAAAAAAAGAAATGTTTGTTGTTTAAGCCACCCCGTCTGTGGCCTTCTGTTATGGCAACCCTAGAGGACTAATACGGGTGAAGTGCCTGAGATCTGTTGCCTGGCAAATGGAAGCACTGACATTTGAATGCAGGCTGTTTGGCACCGGAGTCTGTGATTTTCCTGGCTGTTGCGGTACTTCTTGCTCTGAGAAAGGAGCAAGCAAGAGAGAGTCCTATTGGAGAAGGTGATGACGATCACAGGAACTACCCACGTGCCGTGGGCATTTGCTCTGCACCAGCCCACCACGCTTAGGGCTCTGCGTGGCTTGTTCATTTAATACCAACAATCCTGTGAGGTTAATGCGGTTATTGCTCCCCTTTTACTAAGGCCTTAAGAGGACTCCAGTGGGGGTAAAGTTACTCTAGAGCCAGCTCGGAACACTCTGCTACACTACAGTTAATTATGAGATCATTTTGTTATGGTCAGCCTCACCACCTGGCCGGAAACTGTCCCAAGTGAGAGACTACAGTTGAGTCAAGCAATAATTAAGCCCCATTTCTGAGACAGCCGTCGAAATAAATGAGCTGATGAGGAAGGTGTCCCTGCTAAGATGTCACAGCTTTGGAGAAAGAGGGCCAGTGGGGAGGCAGCACTGCCCTGATGGGGAGGGACAGGAGAGAGGAGCACTGTTAGGGGAGCAAAACCCAGCTAGGACCCCTGCAGTGGGGAGATGGACAGGGCCACTGTCCCTGCTCCCTTTGAAGAAGCAAGGCTAATAGGCTAATAAGTCAGCTTAAGCCCATCCAGAGTATTTTTCATCTCTGACACATAGTGGTCCTGTCTAGGTCAGTGTGAGTCTTTATCTTCATGTCTTAACTTCTTAACCATGTAGAGTAGAAGTCGAGTTATTATAACTGTTTTGATTTGTCTCTTAATTTGAGTATCTCAGTTCTTGGGAAGTATAATTTTTCTTATTAGGAGTCCTGTTTTCCTGTTTCTCTGATTAGATGCTGGACACTGTGAATTTGATGTTGTTGGGTACTGGATATTTCTGGGACTTGTTTTTTTTATGTAATTATTCTTGATCATGTTCTAGGATATAAATTACTTAGTTTGACTCTTTCAGTTCTTACCTTTTAAGATTTTTAGGCAAGACCCAGTGTTTAGTCTAGACATAATTATTCTCCAGGACTGAGGCTGGTGGAGAAACACTAGTCCTGGGCATGCACGAGTGCCTGGCGCTGTCCCCTCTTATCCTTTCAGATGGTTCTTTCCTCACACGCGTGCTGATCCAGACTCTTGCCTCACACCTGAAGAGACCCTCTGCTGACTTCCCGAGTTGTATGTGCAGCTCCCTCCTTCCTCCCTGGCTCTGTGTACTGTGAGCTCTTGCCACTGCGGTCTCCCCAGACTTTCAGCTCTATTCCAAGTAAGGGAACCACTGAGCTCCGCCTGTTATCTCCCTTCATGTGCCAGAGACTGGAAGTTCTCTAAAGGCAGTAAGCTGGGGCATTCACAGGGCTACAATTGTTTCCTCTCTCAGGGGTCACTGGCCTCTCTTGCCTGGTTTCCAGTTATCTTGAAAACTGTTGTTTCATATATGCTTTTTTCATTTTTTGGTTGTTTCAATCAACAACCAAAATCCGTTCCCTGTAACTCTATCTTGATTGGAAGTAGAAGCCTCTTGTTTACTCTTTCAATTAGATTTTATATTTTCCCTCACATAGATCCTGTGTCTTCTCATTAAATTTGTGTCTAAATGTCAATTTTTATTACTGTAACACGACTATTTCCTCCCATATCCATTTCTAGGAGCTTATTTCTAGAGTGCAGAAAACTATGGATTTTTGTACCTATAACATTTGTTGACAGATGTCCTGAAATTGAACCATGCATTGGTCATAAATTTACTGTCACAAGACAGGACTGTGAGGTAGGCACCTAGGGCTGGTGCAGCTGCTCGGCAATGCCAGCGGGGATGTCTCTTCAGCACATTGCCTTTTGTCCTCATGCTTACTTCACGGCACAAAACGGCTGCTACAACTCCAGGCCTCATGTATGTGATCTAAGCAGGAAGAAGGAAGGGGAATGCAAGGAGTAGCCACTCCCCTATCAGGAAAGCAAAAGATTTCACAGATTAAATTAGATGGTATCATATCAGCCAGGACTATAGTATTTGACCACCTGTAAGTCTGGGGAAACAAGTGTTTAGTCAGAAATTTTACCAAATTCACAAAAAATCAGGTTTCTCATTGATAATGAAGAAAGCGAGAATTGATATTGGCCAGGAAACTAACAAGATATAAATTAGTTTGACTCTTTCAGGTCTTAACTTTTAAGATTTTTAGGCAAGACCTAAACAGTCTCCAAGCAGCTACTCTTGCATTCTTAGAACAAACACTGCTGGCTCATAGTAAATTATTCTTTTAAAAACATTGCTAGATTCTTTTTGACAATTTTTTGAAGTTAATTTTTTAAGACTTACAACATTCAGGATCAAAGACTTGAATTAAGGTAGTAGAAATGGGAATAGAAACATATTCGATATATTTTCAGAGGTAGCATCAAGGCCGTAACCAAACCTGATTAACTGCACACAGAAATGCTCAGAGAAGTGAAAACAAATTGCCACCTAAATTTAAAAAGGGAATAATTAATCGTTAGAGGTATTAAATGTTAAATTGCCTTTAAACACTAAAGCTGAAATATTTATGAAACTCCCCGTTTCAGATTTCTCTTAATTTGGAATGTTCTAATTAGGTATTTAGCAATTTAGTCAACACGCAGGGAATATTATACCAATCTTTCTCTCTGGACTTTTAATAAATGAAACGCTTGCTGAGATAATAGGATTGGTTTTTTTTAAGTATCTTTTAGATACATACTGAAATATTTATAGATGAAATTATACATCTAGTATTTGCTTCAAATAACATGGGAGTCATGGAGGGGCAAGTGGGTAGAAATAAAGATGAAGCAATATTGGCCATGAGATGATTATTGAAGATGGGTATTGGGTATATGGGACTCATTGTATTATTCTGTCTTCTATGTTTGGAATTTCCCATAATAAAAAAATTTTAATGTTGTGGAATGGAAGCATGTATGTGTATCTGTACACACACACACACGAATATTTTTTAAATGATAAGCAGAGGGGTTAGTAGGGATTTTATTCCACAAGATATCTGCTTTTTAAAAAGGGCACAAACAGTACATGGCCAATACTCATGAGAGGTCAGTTCTGCAACTTCCTGAACGTGGTCCCGAAGGGCCGGCACCGCCCTCCAGTAGCCACTGCCGCCGCCTCATCACTGTCCTTAGTTTCAGAGTCTACAACCCCAAATGACTCCCGAGCCCAGCTCTAGATTTTGTCAAATTTATAACATTATTCAAAGCAACAATGACTGCATTTATGACTGCTGCCAGCAATCGTAAGTCCAAAATGCTTAAAGATTAAACAATCGCATTTAAAATACATAGAAAAATAATATTAGAATTCATACAAAGTAGATTATTACAAAACAAGTACACTACAAGAAATACATCTTATATCCAAGCACAAACATTTGGAAATATACATGAAGTATACGTTTAAGAAAAAACGTTTATTTTTAAATGCTGAGTGGGAAGGCATAGACTGAATTCTGGTTTACTGGTGTAACTTTGAAGAGAACTTCAATATGCTAGCAGAAATTTTCACTCCATTCTCAAGCTTCTAAACACAGTTCCTGAAAGAGATTAGACAGCTGTTCCTCTTTCCAAATTCTGCTTAATTTCAGCTGTGTATTTCCCATAGAACCTTTCTGCTTTCTTGTTGAATTTGGCGTTCCTTTCATTAATGTAGTCGATATCGGCATCATCATTGTAAGGTCGTCTCCGACTGTATTTGTCTCGTTTTTCAATTCTGGGAGAAGAAAACAATTCATAAAATTCAAAATTTATCTTCTTTTTTGATCTTAATAAAACACAGCCAAATGGTTAATAGAATCAGTACACTTAGAATAGCACACTTGTGTGAAGGTCATCAAGACCAAGTCAGAACTGCTCAGTAATATTACAACCTAGGCAAGAACCATGAAATTCAGTAAATATACAAACTCATCTTCAGAATGCTTCTAAAAAAGCAATGATAACATTACTAGAAACTGGACATATTAACATTAAGTATGACTTAAAAGATGATGATAGCAATAATTATATTAATAACCACAGCTGATAAGAAAGGAGTGCACAGTCTTAACAGAAATTATTCTTAATACTTCACATGTATTAACTCCTAAAATATAAATTCATTCTGCTCTGCCTAATATTCACACCTATCAGTATGAACAAACACAAATAGGAGAGGGGTCCAAGATGGTGGATTGGGTAAGTGCTATGCCTACTGCATCCCAGGATCACACCAAAATTACAAATAAATCACAGAACAATCAACCTCAAGAGTCATCTCAAGACTAGCAGGACAGAACCCCTATAACTAAGGATATAAAGCAGAGGCCACATCAAGACTGGTAGGAGTTGGGGGAGACACGAAGTGGGCTGACCCCAAGCCCATGGATGGTGGCTGAACACCAGGAGGGACACCTTGGTGGCAGAGGTCACCCCTGAGGAGGGAGGGGTCCCAGCCCCACGTCGGGCTCCCCAGTCCAGGGAACTGTGCCAGGAAGAGGAGTTCCCATGGCATCTGGCAGTGAAAATCAGCGAGGACTCTGTCTGCCCATCCCAGTGGGGCAGCAGAGGGCGGCTGGAAACCCCGAAGCCCTCTCGTAGAGCCCGCACACGGACTCCCTCATTTGCCAGCATTCACCTGGTCTCTGGTGGAGGGGGGGCAGCCCAGGAGGCCCAGGGACGTGTGGGGAAGGGCTGAGTTGTATGGCTTCGGGATAAGAGCTGGAGGGACAGAAGCCATTGTTCCTATGTGGAGCCTGACACACGTGTGGCCTACAGGAGAGTGACATCATTTCAGGGTTAGGCCAAAGACCAAGGCTGGGACCACATTGGTCTGGTGGAATCCATGTGTGTGCACCGCCTTGGTGACGTCCTGGGTCCCCACTCCCCACACAGTTTGTGCTACATTGCCTGGGACACTCTTGACCGCTGAGCTGCTGGCCCCACCCCACAGGCTGTGGAAGCCTTTTTGCAATGGTGGACAACTGACAGCAGCCCAGGAAACGTTAGCTGGTGGGCAGGAACCCAAGACCTGTGCCGCAGTGTTTCTTGGGTGGCTCTCGGGAACCTGCGGGCCTGAGATGGGTGGTGGCTTGCTGTGGTTTTCTTGGGGCGTTTTTGCAGGGTGGTCGCAGGCTGAGCACCGGTACAGGAGCCAAGACTGTACTGACTTTGTAGAAACCACCAACTACCCCCTTTAGCTTCCTGGAACTCTGCCCCACCCACCTAGAGGTACATTGCCAGGGGCACTCTGGGCACCCGGGTGGCGGGTCCTGCCCCACAAGCCACAGAGGACTTTTGCAGCAGCAGACAGCCCACGATGGCCCAGGGAGATTCTGGTAGTGGACAGTGACCCAAAACCTGAGCCGCAGCCACACTTTGGTAGCTCTCGGGGTTTTACAAGCCTGGTGGCTGGCTGCAGCGTTCTAAGGGCATTTCGCAAAGTGGTCACAGGCCAGGCACTGCCCCAAGGAGAGTGGTGGCTGGCTGCGGTGTTCTCAGGGCACTGAGTGAAGTAGTCACAGGCCAGGCACTGACATAAGAACTAAATGTGCATTAACTTTGTAAAAAACCACAAGCCACATCTCGTGACTCCCTGGCACTCTGCCCCCTCCAGCTAGTACTGCATCACTCTCAGCACCAGGTCAACCAGCCCAGCCCACGCACCTAAGGAGGTTCTTTCACCCCTTAACCTTACAGGCAGCTGGCACGTGGCAATAGGCCTAGGGGGCCCTGGACTTTTTTCTAAGCTGCTTCAGGCCCACTACTGGTGGCAGCCGGCCTTGGTTCACAGTGAGGCCACCCTCACATGCCTCCAGATCCAGCACAGGCAGCAGACAATCACATAGTTTTGTGGCTCCTACCAGGTAGCTACAGGCAGGTAATAGGCAAGGCTGAAACTGGCCTGCATTGGAGCCCCTCCCGAGAGACACCAGAAACGACACATCCAGAGGCCACACTAGAACACTACCTGGTTAGCCTCACAAGTGGCACACCCAAAGAGGGGTCTTAACAGGCACAAGAGCCTGCAGGGGCGAATCCTCCTCTGAGGGGTCAGCCCCCACACAGCAGCTCATACACTGTGGGTGTAGCCAACCCTCACAGTCAGTCAGCCTGGGAGTCAATCCCACCCACTGACAAGCCAAAAGCAATCAAGGCACAACTCCAACAGGAAAACACACACAACACACTCAAGGGACACTGCTGGAACACATGCACAGGCGATGAGGGAGACTGTGCCATTGGACCACACAGGACACAGACTATATAAGACCATTCAGCAAAGACTGAGGGACACAGGAGATCTACCTAATACATAAAAGCAAACACATAGAGGCAGTCAGAATAAGGAAACAAAGAAACCACAAGAAATAGAACTAAATGAAATGGAGGCAACCAACTTAGCAGAGACAGGATTTAAAACACTGATTGTAAGAGTGATCAACTAACTTAGAATTTCAACAAAAAGATAGCAAGCATAAAGGAGGACACAGAAAATCATAAAAAAGAACCAGTCAGAAATAAAGAACACAATAACTGAAATGAAGATTACACTAGAAGGAATCAACAGCAGATTTGATGAAGCAGAGAATCAAATCAGTGATTTAGAAGGTAGCAGAAAACATCCAATCGAAACAAAAAGGAATTTAAAAAAATGAAGACAATTTAAGGGACCTGTGGGACAACATCAAGTGTAACAACGTTCACATCACAGGGGTACCAGAAGAAGAAAGGGAGCAAGGGATCAAGAACCTATTTGAAGAAACAATGACTGAAAACTTCCCTAACATGGAGAAGGATATAGACATACAAACCCAGGAAGCACAGAGACCCAAACAAGATGCACCCAAACGGGCCCACACCAAGACACATCAAAATTAAAACGGCAAAGGTTAAAGACAAAGAGAGAATCCTAAATGCAGCAAGAGAAAGACAACTAGTTACTTACAAGGGAGCTCCCTTAAGACTATCAGCTGATTTCTCAACAGAAACTTTGCAGGCCAGAAGGGAATGGCAGGAAATATTCAAAGTAATGAAAAACAAGGTCCTAAAACCATGCCTATTCTACCCATAAAGGCTATAATTTAAAATTGAAGGAGAGATAAAGAGCTTCCCAGACAAGAAAAAGCTAAAGGAATTCATTACCATCAACCAGTATGACAAGAAATGTTAAAAGTACTTCTTTAAGCAGAAAAAAGGAGAAAACAAACAAAAATCAAAAATACAAATAATAAAGGCAATAACTATGTTCCTATCAATAAACACTTTAAACGTAAATGGATTAAATGCTCCAATTGAAAGACAAGAATAGCTGAGTGGATAAGAAAACAAGATCCATGCATATGCTGTCTACAAGAGACCCACCTCAGATCAAAAGACATTCAAAGGGATGGAACAAGGTATTTCACACAAATGGAAATGAGTAAAAAGCTGGGGTAGTAATACTTATATTGGACAAAATAGTCTTTAAAATGAAGACTATGATAAGAGACAAAGAAGGACATTACATAATGATAAAGGTATCAATCCAACAAGAGGACATCACCCTAGTAAACATTTATGCACCTAACATAGGAGCACCTAAGTATATAAAGCAAATATCGACTGACATAAAGGTAGAGATTAACAGTAACACGATCATAATAAAGGACTTTAACACCCCACTGACATCAATGGACAGATCTTCCAGACAGAAAATCAACAGGGAAACAGCGGCCTTAAATGGCACACTAGACCAGATGAATTTCATTGATATTTTTAGAGTATTTTCACCCCAAAGCAGAAGAATATACATTCTTTTCAAGTGCACATGAAACATTTTCCAAGACAGACCATATGTTAGCTCACAGAACAAGTCTCAATAAATTTAAGAAGACTGAAATCATGTTAAGCTTCTTCTGTGACAAATGATTAAACTAGAAATCAATTATAAGAAAACTGAAAAAGACATATACACGTAGAAACTAAATAACATACAACTAAATAATGAATAGGTCAATAATGAGATCAAGGAAGAAATCAAAAGATACCTTGGAGACAAATGAAAATGAAAACACAACGACCCAAAATCTATGGGACAGGGCAAAAGCAGTCTTAAGAGGGAAATTCATAACAATGCAGGCCTACCTAAAGAAACAAGAAACACCTCAAATCAACAGTCTATCTTTACACCTAAGGGAACTTGAAAAAGAACACAAACAAAGCCCAAAGTGAGTACAAGGAAGGAAATAATAAAGATTAGAGTGAAAATAAGCAAAATAGAGTCTAAAAAACCAATACAAAAGATCAATGAAACCAAGAGCTAGTTTTTAAAAAAGATTAACAAAACTGACAAACCTTTAACCAGACTTACCAAGAAAAAGAGAGAACCCAAATAAACAAAATCAGAAATGAAAGAGAAGTGACAACCAACACCACAGAAATACAAAAAATTTTAACAAAATACTACGAGCAACTATAAGCCAACAAAATGGACAATATATAAGAAATGGATAAATTCCTATAAGTATACAATCTTCCAAGGCTGAATCAAGAAGAAACAGAAAATCTGAACAGACCGATTACTACCAATGAAATTGAATCAGTAATCAACAAGCTCCCAACAAACAAAAGTCCTGGACCTGACGGCTTCACCAAAACATTCAAAAAAGAATTAACTCCTATTCTCCTCAAACTATTCAAAACAATCCAAGAGAAGGGAAGGCTCCCAAGCTCATTTTACAAGGCCACCATTACTCTGATTCCAAAACCAGGCAAAGACATTACAAAAAAAAGAAAACTATATACAAATATCCCTAATGAACATAGATGCAAAAATCCTCAACAAAATATCAGCAAATACATTAAAAAAGATCATACACCACAATCAAGTGAAATTTACTCCTGGTATGCAAGTTTGGTTCAATATCCGCAAATCAATTATTGTGACACACCACATAAACAAAAAGAAAAATAAAAATCATATGGTCATATCAATAGATGCAGAAAAAGCATCTGACAAAATCCAGCACCCATATGTGATAAAAACTCTCAGTAAAGTTGGATAGAGGGAACATATCTCAACATAATAAGGCCATATCTGACAAACCCACAGCTAATATCAGACTCAATGGGGAAAAGCTAAAAGCATTCCCCTTAAGATCAGGAACAAGAAAAGGATGCCCACTTTCACCACTTTTATTCAACATAGTAGTGGAAGTTCTAGTCACAGCAATCAGAAAAGGGAAAAAAAAAAGAAAAAAAGGCATCCAAATGGGAAAGGAAGAAGTATTAGGTTGGTGAAAAAGTAACTGCGATTTAAAAGGTTAAAAATAATTGCAAAAACCACCATTACTTTCTCACCAACCTAATAAAATTGTCATTATTTGTAGATGACATGACACTATATATAGAGAACCCCAAAGATTCCACCAAAAAACTATTAAAACTGATAAATGAATTTAGTAAAATTAATATTCAGAAATCAGTTGCATTTTTATAGACCAATAACAAACTATCAGAAAGAGAAATTAAGAAAATAATTCCATTTACAATTGCATCAAAAAAAAGTAAAATACTTAGGAATAAATTTAACCAAGGAAATAAAAGACCTGTACTCAGAAAATTATAAGACAATGAAGAAAGAAATTAAAGAAGACACAAATAAGTGGAAACATATACCATGCTCATGGATAGAACAATATAGTTAAAATGCCCATACTATCCAAAGCAATATGTAGATTCTGTGCAATCCCTATCAAAATACCAATGGCATTTTTCACAGAACTAGAACAAATCATCCTAAAATTTATATGGAACTATAAAAGACCCTGAATAGCCACGGCAATCCTAAGAAACAAGAACAAAGCTGGAGGTATCACGCTACCTGATATCAAATTATCCTACAAGGCCATAGTAATCAAAACAGCATGGTATTGGCATAAGAACAGACACATAGACCAATGGAACAGAATAGAGCCCAGAAATAAATCCATGCCTATATGGTAATTTAATCTATCACAAAGGAAGCAAGAATTAAAAACAGTCTATTTAATAAATGGTGCTGGGAAAACTGGTCAGATATATGTAAAAAAATAAAACTGGATCACCTTCTTATGCCATATACAAGAATAAACTCAAAATGGATTAAAAACTTAAATGTAACACCTGAAACCATAAAATTCCTAGAGCAAAATATAGTTAAGTAAACTCTCAGTTACTACCTTAGTAACATTTTTACTGATATGTCTCCTCAAGCAAGGGACACAAAAGAAAAAATAAACAAATGGAACTATATCAAACTAAAAAGTTTTTTCACAGCAAAGGAAACCATCAACAAAACAAAAAGACATCCTACTGAATGGGAGAAGATATTTGCCAACAACACATCTGATAAGGGATTAATATCCAAAATTGATTTTTAAAAAAATTCGTATTACACCAAAAAACACAGAATCCAATTTTTAAAAATGGGCAGAGAACCTGAATAGACATTTCTCCAAAGAGGACATACAGATGGCCAATAGACATATAAAAGATGCTCAACATCACTAATCATCATAGAAATCCAAATAAAAACCACAATGAGATACCCACCTCACTCCTGTCAGAATGTCTATCATCAATAAATCAACAAACAACAAGTGCTGGCAAGGATGTGGAGAAAAGGGAACCCTCGTGGACTGTTGGTGGGATTGCAAACTGGTGTAACCACTATGGAAAACAGTATGGAGGTTCCTCAAAAAATTAAAAATAGAACTACCTTATGACCCAGCAATTCCACTCCTGGGTATTTATCCAAAGAAATCCAAAACACTAATTTGAAAAAATATATGCATCCCTATGTTTACTGCAGCGCTATTAATAGCCAAGGCAAACAACTGAAATGCCCATCAGTAGATGATTGGATGAAGAAATTGTAGCACATTTATACAATGGAGTATTACTCTGCCATAAAAAAGAATGAAATCTTACCATTTGCAACAACATGGATGGACCTAGAGGATATTATGCTCAGTGAAATAAGTCAGACTGAGAAAGACAAATAACGTATGATCTCACTTATATGTGGAATCTAAAAACAGAATAAACAAATACACAAAACAGAAACAGACTCATAGATAGAGAACAAACTGACAGCTGCTTGATGGGGGGACTTGGGGGTGGCTGAGAAACGCGAAGGGGTAAGGAAGTACAAATTGGGAGTCACGGGGATGTGAAATAGAGTATGGGGAATATAATCAATAATGTTGTAAAGACTATGTAGAGTGTCAGATAAATACGGGATTTATAGGGAAGGGGGGATCACTTCAGATTATACAAATGCCTAACCACTGGGCTGTACACCTGAAACTAATACAAAGTAATACTGAATGTCAACTATAATTAAATATATATGCATATATGTTTAAAGTACAGCATAGGGAATATAGTCAACAGTACTGTAATAGCTATGTATGATGTCAGATGAATAGTAGACCTGGAAGGGTTTTCACTTTGCAAGGGGTATAAATAACTAATCATTATGTTGTTTTGTACACCTGAAACTAATTAAAAAAAGAAAACCAGGGCCGGCCCAGTGGCTCAGGCGGTTAGAGCTCCATGCTCCTAACTCTGAAGGCTGCAGGTTCGATTCCCACATGGGCCAGTGGGCTCTCAACCACAAGGTTGCTGGTTCAACTCCTCGAATCCCGCAAGGGATGGTGGGCAGCGCCCCCTGCAACTAAGATTGAACACAGCACCTTGAGCTGAGCTGCCACTGAGCTCCCAGATGGCTCAGTTGGTTGCAGCGCGGGCTCTCAACCACAGGGTTGCCAGTTCGATTCCTCAACTCCCAGAAGGGATGGTGGGCTGCGCCCCCTGCAACTAGCAACGGCAACTGGACCTGGAGTTGAGCTGCGCCCTCCACAACTAAGACTGAAAGGACAACAACTTGAAGCTGAACTGCACCCTCCACAACTAAGATTGAAAGGACAACAACTTGACTTGGAAAAAAAAGTCCTGGAAGTACACACTGTTCCCCAATAAAAATCCTATTCCCCTCCCCAATAAAAATCTTTTAAAAAAAGAAAAAAGAAAAAAAAAAGAAAACCAAATATAACAGAGGTACATTTACTATTAATAGAACATTCTTACTTCTTCAAATCAAATAGCAGAGTGATTGTTAAATAAAAGTTCTTAAAGAATAATTTTCTTCAGACCTTTCCCTGCTTTAATTATTTGTATTAACAATTCAATTTCATCAAGATTTTGCTTCTCCATTCCAAATCATATGGATTCAACTCATCCTTGCAGTCTATTTCCAAAACGACTATAGATGCTAAGTCAGAAATTAGCAACTATACTACTTGTGTATTCAATTCATTCTAAGCTCATTACGTCCATTTTGCCTTTAAGCATTTAAAATTTCAAGCTGCTCTACTGAGTACTTACTGTTTTTCCAGATCTGTGACCATCCTATCAATTTCCTGTGTGGAAGGCACATGTGTTCCATGAAGAAGACTGTTGGATGTTGGGAAAAACTCTTCTCCGCTGAAAAGACAGCAAAATGGACTTATAGTAACATTGTGGAGCTGTAAGTGCTCCACATTTTCAAATTTCAAACTAAACAACCATTCACGATGAGATAAAATATATACATATATTTGCTGTGGGATTGTACCTTATCTTTTTTCTTAAAGAAAGAAAATATAGCATTGGAAGGGACCTATGAAATCACCTAACACCTTCATTCTACAAGTGAAAGAGCCAAGGGCCAGAGATCAAAGGACTTCCTCCTAGGTCTCTTTCCACTAAACCAGGGTCAGCAAACTCTACCACTTGTTTCTGCAGTTTTATTGGGACACAGCCACACCCATTTGCTTATGTATCCTCTAAGGCTGCCTTCACATCAGAACAGCACAGTTAAGTAGTTGTGACAGCCTAAAATATTTACTGTCTGGTCCTTCACAGAGAAAGTTCACCCATCCAGCCCTAAAGCATCCTGCCTCCTACAGTATCTGAGTAACTGTGATGATCTGGTGTTAAACACTCAACACCCAGTCTTAGAATGCCCAGCTAGAAAGACAACCAGGTGGTTAGCTTAACTGCTGTGGAGTGAGCAATAAATAGTGTTGTCAAGACCAGACATCTTTCTTAAGACAATTGTTGATAACCCATGCCTAAGCATTCAAGTATGTACTTACGTATGTGTGTGCATACGTATATACACCCACACAGTCATCTATGTCACCTCAGCATGAGAGAAGAAAAACGTGGCATTAATCCTGTCCACTTACTGCTTTTCTCTCAGTCTCCCATACGTTTCCATGTCAGGTTTGATCTGTTTGGTCAACCGATGATACTGGCGTAACTGGGCAGCAGCATAATCTAAAAATAAAATGAGAACCAGAGGTAATATATTTCGTTTGGTCATTACTATTCAGAAAAAAAACAAAATTATTATTAGTACTATCTGCAAAAGACATCAACCTAAGCATAGCCTCTATTCTGAAGATGCTGCTGATACAAGCTTTAGTATTACCACAAAGAACAAAAAATCCAACTGAGTGAAGCACAGCCTTTACTTCTGCCCCATGAGATATATATTTATATTTTTCTTGGGTTTATACTCCTTAGATAATATTCCATCAAGAGGCATATCCTGGGGCCGGCCCGGTAGCTCAGGCGGTTAGAGCTCCATGCTCCTAACTCCAAAGGCTGCTGGTTCGATTCCCACATGGGCCAGTGGGCTCTCAACCACAAGGCTGCCAGTTCAATTCCTCCAGTCCCACAAGGGATGGTGGGCAGCGCCCCCTGCAACTAAGATTGAACACAGCACCTTGAGCTGAGCTGCCACTGAGCTCCCAGATGGCTCAGTTGGTTGGAGCACGTCCTCTCAACCACAAGGTTGCCGGTTCGACTCCCGCAAGGGATGGTGGGGGTGCCCCCTGCAACTAGCAACGGCAACTGGACCTGGAGTTGAGCTGCGCCCTCCACAACTAAGACTGAAAGGACAACTTGAAGCTGAATGGCACCCTCCACAACTAAGATTGAAAGGACAACAACTTGACTTGGGGAAAAAAAAGTCCTGGAAGTACACACTGTTCCCCAATAAAGTCCTGTTCCCCTTCCCCAATAAAATCTTTAAAAAAAAAAAAAAAAGAAAAAAGAGGCATATCCTTTCATAAACCAGATACACTAAAGGCAGTGCTTATCTAACAGGCCCAGTCAATAAAGTAAAAGCCAATTTTACCTGAAAATCCCAGATCAGGGTTTTTCCTCTTCTTTTTCCTCTCCCATCTTTCTGCATCTTCTGCACTGATCTCTAGCAACTTCACTTTCTCATAATCTTCCCCTCTTGCTGCACATTCCTAAAAACAAAAAACAAAAAAAAAAAAAAGGAAAAAAGCTGAAACCTGCAATTACATTAGAAGCAATTATTTGATCTTTATTAAATGAAGAAAGGCTGAATAAAGACATCAAACAATACTTGTAAAATAATGATTACCGGAAGGAAATTCAGGAATCTTCTATGGTATATATGGAGCAAGCACAGTGATTTAAAAAATAATATTATTCAATGTTTAGGAGGTGTCAGACCCTGCTTTAAGTGTTTTACATGCATTGACTCATTTAACTCATAATTAACTCAATTATTATTGTAGTCCCCATTTTACAAATGAGAAAACAGAGACTTACCCAAAGTGTTACAGCTAGTAAAAAGCTGAGCCAGGATGTGAACTCTGGCAGTCTAGCTCCAGAGGAAGTGTTCTACTGTCTCAATACAACAGAAAGATTGAGTAACCCACTTATAAAGATAGCAGAAGTTCCAAACCTTTTTCTTTTCTTCTTCTTGTAGTTCCCATTCCAAACGAGCTTTTCTGGCTTCCCAATTTGCAGGTAACTTAAGTCTTTTATCTTCTTCCACAACTTCCTGGTGATTTAATTTACGAGCTTCATTCTAAAACCATAACACAAAAGGTTCATCAGCTGAAACATGAAAATCAATCGAAACAAATCTTGTCTTCTTTGAGGGTCAGGTAAGGGGACCCCATTGTATCCTAAAAGCAACAGAGAGCCATCGAAGTATTTTAAGCAAGGGAACCACCTAATTAGGTCTGCATTTGTACATAGTCAAGAAAAACGTGTTGAGCTGCACTGGTTTGCTGCTCCAGAGGCTTGGGGGTTAACGTCAGCTTTGCCTCTGATTAGCTCTGTGGTCCCTTTGAGTAGATTCCTCAAAGTTGGATAGGGCAATTTCACAAAGTGGGGAAGGACTACTACAGTGGCACTTAAGACTTTAGATGGCATGAGAAAATATTAAATCACATGATGAGAAAGATAGTGTACTTTCAGTTCTCCTAATCCTGATTAATTCAAGGGAAAAGCTTCAATTTGCCTGAGGCTTTTCCTCGTTGCTTCACAAACGCGCACCGGCATGTCCAGGTGAGAGGTCTCAGGTGGCCTCGGGGAGTACTCACCCGCTTTAGGTGCAGCTCCCGGAATTTGCGCAGTCTCTGCTCGCGCTTCTGGGCAGCCAGCTCCTCCGCCGCCGCGAGGGGCTGCTCCTCCTCCGCGCTGTCCACCGGAACCTGCGGCAAGGAGGATCGGATGTAGACAGAGCCGGCTCGGCTTCTCCCGGAACTGTCCAGGCCGATCCCCCGCCAACAGGCCGGGCCGGGCCCTCACCGCCGACCCGGACCCCAGAGTGTCTGCGCCTCCCTGGCCCGGCACCGAAGTATCTCCTCCACCTCCCGCCCCCGCCGTCCCTCAGAACCCTCTCCCAGAAAAAACTCTGCGTAGAGCCGGTAGCACTTACCTCCTCGGCGAGAGTCGCAGCCGCCATCATCTTTCTTTCTCTTCTCACTTCCGGCAACAACACACACCACTTCCGTCGGCCTTCAGTCCGCCAGGCCGATAGATACTAATTACCTACCATAAGACCCGCCCCTTCCTGGCCGCCTCAGGATCTTGGGACCAATCCCGGCTCCTTTAGCAGTGAGCTGTTTTCGATTGGACAGGGCCTTAGCGCAGCCGCAGAGAGCCGCAGAGGCAAGGGTTCGGAGAGGCGAGGCGAGGTGGGGAGAAAAGAGCAGAGTAGTACTAGCTCGGTAGGGGACAGCTAGGAAGGAATCACAACTGCGTGCTGCTCCCTTGAGCGGGAAGTGCTTTCTATTCATCCCTTATCCTCTGTGTCACCTACTCCGAGATGAGTCTCCCGTCTACCATGTCTCACATAGGCCCTTAGCACTGTCATGTGGCACCATTTTAATTTTCTCAGTAGCGTTAAGATACTTGTTTGTTCATGTTGTTTCCCTCATAAACATTGTAAACTGCAGGAGAGCAGACACATCCCATCTTTTTTACTCTTCCGTGCCTAGCAGAGATACTGCCAGAATGAGCAAGTGAAGATAAGTCAGTAAGGTGCTGGATACAAGAATATATGAAAATAACCACCCACACTGTCTTTGACTACTGATCACCTGAAATGTGGCTAGGGCAAATTAAGGTGTGCTTTAAGTGTAAAATACACACTGGATCACACCACTTAGTACATACACACACACAAAAGTAAAATATCACAGTATTTCTATTAAGTATTGAAATATTTTAGAAATACTGGGATAAATTAAACATTCACCTTTTTACCTTTTTTAATGTGGCTCTCATATTTCTATTGGACAGCATTGAATCTAGACTCTCGGTACAATTTCTCATCTTGATATAGTGCCACATAACAATGTTTCAATTACAGACTGCACATGCAAGGGTGGTCAAGATTATACTGGAGCTGAAAAATTCCTAATTCTTATCACTTAGTGAGGTGGCCATTGCAATGTAGCAAAATGCATTATTCAAGTGTTTCTGGTGATACTGGTGTAAACAAACCTACTAAAGAATATCACAATTATGTACAGTACATAATACGTGATAAATGTTACTGGTTTATTTTATAGTACATGCTAACTTATAAAAGTTTGTTGTGAACAGTATGCCACGTTAAGTCCTGTTTACATCTGATTGCATCCTTCTCTTGTGTTTGATTTAATCTTGTTTTACACATCCTTCTCTTGTGTTTGATTTAATCTTGTTTATCTTGTTTAATCTTGTTTATCTTGTAGAGGTAACATCCTCTACAGGCTTGTAGTCGAGAAGTGATAGTCTATACCATAATCTAGGTGTGTAGTAGGCTATATCATCTGGGGTTGTACTGTTTGCAATGAAATCACCTACCTACGCATTTCTCAGAACATATCCCTGTGGTTAAGCAGCACCTCTTTTGTCCATACATTATATAGTGTCAGTATCATACCACAGTAATTTTACCCCACTAATGTAATGGCTAGCCAGTCTGGGGTGTGAAATTTTGTTACAAAGCTGAACGAACAAGGTCAAGTTAGACAAGCATAGGGTGATTATGGGGGAAAAAAAAGAATGTAACTATTTTTAGGATACTGGGTAAAAGAAAATGAGCCAACAGACTGAGAAATTAAAGAGGAAATAAGGAGGTCTCAAGCATGTTAGGCTGAAGGAGACGCTATGGTGAAGGCAGCTGAAAGACCACCACTCTAGAAATAAATCTCAGAAGTGGCACATATCCATAGCAACTAGCCAAACCTCTCAAAGGTGGTTTGGTTGAAGTTTGTCACTTAGCTGTTGAGTGGGTAGTATTGAACACAGGTCATACGTAATCAGAGTGGGTACTTTTGCTAAGCAAAGGTGGAAGATTCTAGTGTTATGTCAAGTTTCCCTCACAAGGAAATCCTTGAGTTCTGCAGCTTTACTTAATTATGCTTGAGTACCAAATAACAAGAGACTCTGGTTAAGCCTATTTTGTTACAAATCTTAAATCAAATCCTGCTGTTTTCTGACTTTGATATAAACAAGCATAAACCAGTATTAATATTCTCCGGTCTCAAAATAAAAATGAACCTAATCATGTAAACTTACTCTTTTAGGAGCAGACATTATCCTCCCAATAATTCATTGTTAACCTAGATGTGAAATGGAAATGTTTACCCAGAGCAGCAACCCTTTCTTTCAGGAAATCCCTTGTTCAAATCAAGTACTGCTAGCTTGAGGGATAAGAATGTGACCAAGGCTATACAAAAATAAGAATTATGTCGAGGAATGTACATATACATCCAAGTCACTGCACACTTAAGTTTTTCATTAGGTCCAATTTTTTTTAGAGCAGCTCTATCCGATAAAATGTTCTATGACAAAAATACCCTATTTAATCTGTACTTTCCTAAGACAGTCACTAGCCACATGTAGCTAGCTAATGTACACTTGAGAAGTGGCTAATATGACTGAGGAACTGAATTTTAAGTAACCACATTTAGCTAGTGGCTGTTATTGAAAAGTACAGGTGAAATAATAGACAGCACAGCTTTAGTTTATAGCAATTTCTTAAGTCCCACTAGAGGACCTTCCCATCCTTTAACTTCTACTTAATTTACAACTGCAGCTTGCTTATCTATTCATCTCGTCTCTAGGTGTCCTTTCCTGATTTGTCGTCTCTTAATATTCTGCCCATCACATTCTCTAATTTGTCACCCCTGCTTATTGAAAATCTATTTTACTTTCTGAATTTAAAAGGCTGTTCTAGATGGTGGCAAAAGAGAAAGCGAGTAGGAAAGAAAAACACACCTTCAAAAAAATACATCGTGGTCAAAACCACTAGGATTTTTATTTCTTGCTGGTTTTCTAGGAAGGCATGTTTTGTTGCTAAGCCCTCGCACATAAGCACAGTAAGTTCATTAATCTAGCTGGTATCTAATGTTCAATTCAAACATTTGATCTCATAAGTCAAATAACACTTGTTGAGAATCTAAAAATGGCTTAAATCTTTCTAGACTTTTGGTGTCCACTAATACGTATCAATCGGCAAAAACACAAGTCTATAATTAGTCTATATAGATCAGCTGTGTAGAACTTTGTAGTTAACATTTCATTTAAATTTTTTTTTTTTTAATTGGGGAAGGGGAACAGGACCTTATTGGGGAACCGTGTACTTCCGGGATTTTTCCAAGTCAAGTTGTTCTTTCAATCTTAGTTGTGGAGGGCGCAGCTCAGCTCCAGGTCCAGTAGCTGTTGTCAGTTGCAAGGGGCACAGCCCACCATCCCTTGTGGGAGTCGAGGAGTCCAACCAGCAACCTTGTGGTTCAGAGCCTTCGCTCCAACCAACTAAGCCATCTGGCTACCCAGGAGCTGAGCAGCAGCTCATTGACTTCATTTTAGTTGTGGAGGGCACAGCTCGCTGGCCCATGTGGGAATCGAACTGACAGCCCCGTTGCCCACAGCTCACGCACTAACCAACTGAGTCACCAGTCCACCCCTCATTTTTAAAATTTTATGTGCTTAAGTTCCTTCCCAGCTACAGCAGCATTAAAGAATTACAAACTGGAGTTTAAATTTTAGAATACTTTTAAAGCATTAATAAAGAAATCCAACTAAACCTCACAAATTTTATAGCTCACCAAGGCATTTCCATTTCAACCTCTTTAGCCGAGTTTCCTGCCCTGAAGCTCAGTGTAACTCTTCAAGGATAATACTATGCCTATATTCCATAAACTTTAGGCCAAACGTCTCAAATGTTAATAAATATCCACTTCAAGAGAAAATATTAAGATTCAGGTTCTAATTCAGGTCTGCGGTGGGAAATTGAGATTCAGCATTTCCCACAAATTCCCAGGTAAGGTCAGTGAGCCCTGTCCTGTCAGTCCATGGATCTGGAGTTGGGATTAGCAAGACTTTAAACAAGAGATAATATCTTCACATTCTTCTGTTAAATAAAGACCCATTATGTAACACATACATAATAAAGTGAGACTAAGATAATAAAAACAATAAATTTATTAAATATGTACAACACAGTTTAATTACTGTGTGCCTTAGAAATTTCATTTCTACATAAACAATCCGTTACACAAAAAATTTACAAGTATATAAACAAGACTCACACCTGTACGTAACCCTCTGGTCCATCTGTGCTATCTCCTACCTGCAAGAGAAATCTAAATTATTATTTTAAATATAAAGTATCTACATCTTTTTGGGTTGTCTGTAACGCAACAAATTACAACTAAAATCGCTTCACAGAAATGGAATAATGCTAGAAACACAATCTTGCAATAAAGTGCATTTCAGGCAACCTTAGCCATCAGTTTTCTTTTTTAAACAGGTTTCCACAGTTCATATGGACTTTTTTTCTGTTCTCTTTTTGGTGATCCTGAAGAGATCTCTTCAGCAGTGGCTTTAGCTGATTTCTGAAGCACTGGCTTTGCTAAAGAATTCTGTAAGAGAACAAATTAAGTCAGTTTAATTAACAAGTCAAACACAGACACTGTACATACTTAACATATGCTTTTTACAAAAATACATGAAATAATTCCATTTAAGATTGAAACTTGAGACACCAATCATATGCAAAGTGTGGACCTCGTTTGTAACTTGATTCCATTCAACTGTTAGGCCAACAAACTACCAAGTAAAATCAGACATGCAGGGCATATTACAGTAGTGAGGTGTTAAAATAGTTTGCAATTTTGTTTAAGAGTCTCATGCTCTACCGACTGAGCTAGCCAGGCATCTGCAACGATTTTGTTTCTTAAGCCCTTAGAGCTGATTTTAAAATATTCTGATTATGGGATATTGAGATTTTCTTTTTAAGTATTTCAATAATTTAAAAAGTATAAAGGGACTGTAATATAGAAGGAGCCTATTAAACTGATCACTTGTAAAAGTGGCACCAAAAAAAGTTAATTCTATTTATAAAGTGGCTTAGCAGGCCCCCAATTATCACCAAAAGACAAAAACAATGAGCCAACAAAAATTAAAGCCCACATAATGTACACACATTCAAAGTCTACTTTTTTAGTCAATACTTACATTAGAGCTAAAAGCTATGCTTTTTTGCTGGGAAGTCTTTTCATTGGGAGTTTTAGTTCCATCTTCTGTTAGCTTTTGCAACAGCTAGACAGGTAAGAGAAAATTTATTTTTTAAAAACCGTAACTTTGGTTTACAGTACTGTATACAAAGCAGCCCAATTATATATAAATTTGGTTGTACAGACACAAATCAAGTTGGAGCTAACCATATAGTTAACTGTCTAAACAACACTGTACTCTGTTGAGCACAAAATTGGCCTAATAGGCCTGATTAAGACACTCTACCCCATAAAGCAGTGTTCTATTCCCCAATAAAGTAACTGACAGTAAAATTATACCAGGTAATAAATAGTTTCAAAGAACTAAGGCATTTGCCAGTTGGGCATCTAATCATCTGAAAAGAACAACTGAAGTAAGATCGTCTTTGTCTACTACTAATACGTAAGCATATCTACATCTGGGTCTGAATGATAGGTTCATCTAGACATCTTTCCTCTTTTAACTGATTCTAACAATTCCTAACTACCTTAAACCTTCAAAGCTATGGATTTTATGCTTTGGGTTTCACATAACTTTAAAAGCACAGTGCAATTTGCCAATGCACATCCAGCACACTTCTGGAGAATTGTGAAACTTATCTGCAAGTGAAGCAGGCCTCTTCTTCTGTAATCTCTCAAACCATCTGGAATATATTGCATTTATTATGAAAGAGACATCTATATCACAGATGCCCCACCATTACAAAGTGTACTTTTGTTTAAAAATTGTCTTTAATATCTTTTCCAAATAGTACCTATCCCAAATTCTAGCAT
Source organism: Rhinolophus ferrumequinum (assembly GCF_004115265.2). NCBI lineage: Eukaryota > Metazoa > Chordata > Mammalia > Chiroptera > Rhinolophidae > Rhinolophus > Rhinolophus ferrumequinum. The sequence goes on from NC_046292.1 coordinate 17,298,395, forward strand.
GCACATGGATCTACCAACAAAAAAACTAAGCTTTCAGTGTGTGAACATAAACTTCAAATTAGTTAAACATCTGATGCTTAATGCCCATGTATCAATTACCAACAGATTTTCTTCATCAATGTCTGGAGACCACATTCATGATTTCTATAAGACAGAAATAAAGCAGATAAACTATACTGTATGTTGAATACAGAATTTGAGGGAACAAAATGCTGCAAATGCAAGCTACAGATACTCTGTATAGTTAGAAAAATTTGATAACTACACAAAAATCACCAAGGTACCAGCTACAATCATGAAAGTAATTGTGTCAATTGAAAATAAATTTCATTAATCTCCCATTTTTATGGGAGACCATGTCTAGTACCATCAGATCTGCTATTTTGATTTTCACAAATGTTTGACTAGCCTTTCCAAGTAGTCGTCTAAGGTAAATCAAATAAAAATGGCTAATCAGCTCTTTCTGGCAGTAGCTTTCTGAAGATTTTGTCTGGATAATCCTTGAATACTTACCTCCAACTTTGCACCATTATTTGTTACAGCTGTCCCACGGCTTGTTTCTTTAGATACAAGAACAGTTCTGAGACTAGGAGGCAATTCAAAGTTGGTTGTTCCTAAGGCTTTTGCTGCATTGGCTTTTGCTATTTCTAACAGCTCCATTCGATCTACAAAAGAAACACAAGATATTCATTAATCCTGTACTATCTCCCCAAAAGGACTCAGGAATCACAAAATAAGCTCGTGTTTTATTTAGAATAGCAAAAGAAAGATGTTTACCCTTCTTTCTGTTCCATGATCTTATCCAGTATACCACAATACTGGATAAAATACTGCAACAAAATCCTTTTTAGTAATACAATGTTAATTTTTTTAAAAGCAGTGTTTTGATTCTCTTCTTCCCGTTCAATAGTCATCTTAGCAGAGCTTAAGGCTAGTCAACAAGTCACTTAACATTTAGAAGACTCCACTAAGAACTGCCAGCCACCAGGAGAAAAAGTTACCTCCACCCTGAGCCATCTAACACCTACAGCTTAATCCCAAAGGGGGAAGAAATGGTGTCCATGTGAACACTGGGTGTCAACTACAGTGCAGTGTTAACTATTAGTTTTAAGTCCTCCCTTTCCTCCCAAAATATTGAAATTTCAGGCACCAAACAAAACAAAAACATTGTAACTACACAGCAACTTTGGTTCCCTCGCCGGCTCATACTACCGCCACACGCATAAAAAGGTGCCCAAGGAGAAGTCACCTGCGCCTCGACCCCAAACGCTCACCTTTTTCACTTAAGCGAAATGGGGTTGGGCTCCGTGACCGCGTCCTGGATCTCCCGCGCCCACTCCTGTGCTCCTCCGGGTACACCGTGCGACCAAAGCCGTAGTAGCGTCGGCCCCGCGTTACGGCGTAGGCCCTTCGGGAATACGACCGTCCCCGAGAGCGGGACCGGCTGCGGGATCGGTCTGGCGAGGGAGAGCGGTAGTACCTCCGCGAGGAAGGGTAGTGCCTCTCCCAGTACCCGCGGCGGCTGCGGGATGGCGAGCGGCTCCGCGAGTACGACCGCGAGTAGCGCCTGTACTTCCTCTGGTGGCGCCTTCGGGAACGAGACCTGGACCTCCCGGACCTGCTCCGGCGCCGGGGCCGGCTCCGACTCCTGGACGACCACTGACTGGAGACGCCGGAACTGGATCGCGAGCTTCTCGAGTGGCTCCGCGTCACGGAGGACAGCCGGCTGGACCGGCCCGACGTCGACCGGGCCTCCTGCGGCGACCCCGGCCACATGTCGTTCACGTAGTTGGACATAACGGACTCCGGTGTGGCGCTTCCTTGTTTTGGAGGCTCCTTCCGGAACAGTCTGTTCCTAAGAACAAACAAGTGGGGGAGGGGAATGAAGTTCCGGAAGCCGCGCGGGAGAAGGCGGGGAAGCCCGGGGAAAGGAACGAGCCTCGCCTGATCCTAGTGCTGCCGACGCCAGACGCCGAGCTTTCCGCCCCACCGGCCCCACTTTGTTCGCCACACAGGGCCCCGCACTTTCCCTGCCACCCACGCTGAGGTTTCCGCGGGTCCGACCCCGTCACCAGAATATTTACCACAGGTCGCCGACGCCTCACTTATGACGAAGAGAAAGGCCCAACGGACGCCTTCCTCCACAGCTGAGGACGAAGCGGGGCTTTGGGGCAGCTACTCTCCAGCAGCAATGTCACACACGACACCTCCGACGTCCCGACGCGGAATGAGCTGGGCGTCGGCCGACGCATCGAAAGTACCAGAAGCTGAAGTACGGAGTATGCGCAGAAGCGGTGGTGCAATGGGCGTGGCCTCCTCTCCCTGCCCCCACGCCCCGCCCCTGGCCTCCCGCAAAGGCCTCCTGGAGGCCCTTGTACGACCCAGCCTTTGGCGGGAAGTGTGTGGAGGGGGCTGGGGGAGGAGGGAAGGTGGTGCTGCTCCATCCGGGTATTTGGCGGCCCGTGGTGGCTTTGTTTTGGAACCCTAGGGTGAGGAGATCCTGCGCGGAGTGACGCCGGGATCCAGAACTCTCTACCCAGCTAATGCTGACTGCGTCGTTGCCTCCACCTCTGGGAAGCTGCAGGCCGGGCTGTGTCTCCCTGGACGTTTCCTGGCCACTGCCTCCGGACCAGGGTCAGGCCGGCCGCGGGGTGGGGGGCGACCGCTTCCGGATCCTTCCCGGCGTCACAGGATTCCTGAAAATGCAATATTAACTTAGAAAAGCTTTTTACTTCCATGTTTTGTCTAGTCAGTGTAAGATAGGTAGAGAAAGAATGCAAAGACACCCTTAGGTGACCTTTAATCAAAGGGGTCGATGATGTCCGAGATATCATTCTGAGTTCACTGTGCTTCATGTTGGGGATTAAACAACCGTGACTATTTCCAAGGATTTATAAACAGGATACATTCCAAACATACTTGTTGCTAATTAAAGCATGACAATTCCCTTGAAATCACTTTTTATTGAATCAACTAACCATCTGTGGGGAGAGTGAGAGTCAGTCATTACATTGCAATCAAGGGTGGCATTTTTACAAAAGCCACTTTACTTGGAGATACAAACTCATTTTTCTCTTGTTCACCTTCACCCCCACATTCCCAAAAATACACAGAAGTGGAGGGAATAAAAAACCTTATCATGGAATCCACCCACCGGTGTTAGCAGTCTTGCTTGGCACTGTCCACAGTATCATCCACTTCTCTGAGGAAAACATGATGGAAATAAGTGAAGAAATGTTTCTTTAGAAACAAAGTGCTATCACAAGTAAACTGAGAAGACAGTGCCCATCTGCCAGGAATTTTTTCTGAAAGTTCTCATGAAGCTGTGTAAATGGACCGAAAAATAAAATGAGTTTCAGATTTGACAAGTGTAAAAATGGTGTGTTGGGGGAAATAATGTGAAATTATATAAAATGATGCAATCTTGCTTGAGCTCTTGGTATGAATAAGGAAAAAGTGGTAGGAATCTGTAGATAGATTATAGTATGAGTCAAATATGTGCCTCAAATATGGTGACTAGAAAAAGTACTGAAAACACAACAGGAAACGTTATTTTGCTCTCGTGCAGAATACTGGTGTTTTTTTGTCTCCAGAATATGTGCAATCTACTTGAGTTAAAGTCTACAAGGGATGTCAGTGATCCCTTGTTTTTCTAAACAGTACAGTCTTCTCTGAGCATCTATCCACTCGCCCAATTCCAAATCATCATTAAAGCATCTTGCACAGAATTTGTAGGCTAATTTAGGCAGAAATGACATCTTTACAATACCACATCTTCCCATCCAAGAATGTGACACTTTTCTCTAAATTTTTTTATGTCCTTCACTGTGGTAGGCAGATTAATAGCCCCCAAAGGTGTCCATACCCTAATTCCCAGAACCTGAGATTATGTTACCTTAAAAAACAAAAGGAATTTTACAGTGACTAAAATTAAGGAACTTGGGATGAGATTATCCTGATTGGGTAGGCCCAATCTAATCACAAAAGACACTCAAAGCATGAGAATTCCTTGCCCTGTTGCTGCCTTTGAAATGTTGGGAGCTTTCTGCAAAGACCTGAGAGAGCCGGCTAGGAGCTAAGGATGGCTCCCAGGTGACAATCACAAAGAAAATATCTCAGTCCTCATAGAACTGAAACACCTGGTTGAGCAAGTTGTTGTTGATTCTCCCCTAGGCCTCCAAGAAGAGTCCAGTCCATCTGGCATCCCTGCTGACTCCTTGACTTTAGCCCAGTAAGACTTCTCACCTACAGAACTGTAAGATAATAGATTTGGGTTGATGTAAGCCACTAAGTTTGCGGTTATTTGTTACTGAAGCAATAGGAAACTAATACATTCACTAAAATTTTATAGCTTTTATCATTCACATCTTACACTTGCTAGGTGTATTCTGAAATATTTTGATGGTATTTGTGGATTGTGAATAGGATCCTTCTTGTTATATGCTCACGTGGTTTTATGTGTTTTATATGCACAACACCTAGCTGAATTTTACACCCAATATGAAAGATTTTTTTCATTTGATAGGTAAATTCAATCCATTTACATTCATTGGAGTAACTACAATGTTGTACAATGTTGATCTTATCTCTTCCATTGGTGTCTATTATTTGTTTTACTTTGCTTTCTTCACTTTTTCTGTTTTATTTTGCCAGCCTGATCAAGTATCTCTTTTTCACTCCCTCCCACTATTCATTTAGAGGTTCTGCAATGATTCATCATGCCAATAATCGCTTAATGGTTATCTCTTTCTCTCTACCAAACATATTTAAACCTGTTCCTTCCCCATCGCCTGTATCTCCTTCCACAAATATTTATAGAGTGTTTATTATATTAGATTCTGTTGGGTAGATCAAGAAAAGTGTTTTAGTCCTTTTCTCTACACGCATCTCGTGAGTCCACCCCCTTGAATAGTACTTTGTGGCACATTGGATTACCTTCATTTGCTGACCTCAATCCACCAGGCTAGTTTAGAGACATGACCTCTTGGGAAGCTTTGCTTAGATATCATACCTTATAACATTTGCAGCTTTTCTAGGAACTAAAGTCACATGCTGCTTTAAGTACTGGTACTTTTACTGTTACATGATTAAGTCTCAAAAATGTAATCACTGGGTTAAAGGATCTGTGTGAGTTAATATATTGCCATATTGCTGTCTAAAAAGGTTGTATCAACAATGTAGGAGAAAGCCTTTCTGATCACCTAAACTGGTTCATTCCCCATTAAAGTTAGTCCTATTTTCCTGTGCCTCATATTTTCAACATTTATCTCAATTGTAGTAATTAAATTTTATTTCAATTAAAAATTAATTCATTTTGTAATGTATCATTTTCCTGCTAGGATATAAATTACATAGGATAGGCATTGTTTTGTTGTACCTTAGCATTCCTGAGAGTGCATTGCATATGCTAGGCACTCAGATGTGTTTACGGAATAAACAAATGAAAATAGTGAGACAGGTTAGTTAGAATGTTGTTAGGTAGACAGGGAAGTCCCAGGACAAAGGTATAAGAATGTGCCTTGAGGTTAATAAATTATCTCATAATTCTCTTATAGCCAAAGGAGCAGATCTGATAGATAGGAATGGGTTGTTAATCCCTTTAGGGTGGGCAAACAGGACAAACCTGATAGACGAATGCCATTAGAAGGCGCCAGCCCCATTCTCCAAGCAGGCAAGGGAAGATATAAAAACCAGAGCTTTTGTCCCATGTTGGGCAACCCAGTCGGGACCCCGTCTCATTCCAAGAGCTGTGACTCTTTACTCTTCACTTTTAATAAACTATCCTCTTGTACAACTCCTCACCTCTCCTTGGTCCGTGCTTCCATTCTTCGGTTTCATGGGACACCATCCCAGCACAAAGAAAATACTCTACATCAATGGAATCTGAAACAAGTCTTGAAGGACAGGCAAAGGGAAAGGAAAGAAGATTTTAGAGAAGAACAAAGGCCTTAGCAAAATCCTAGACATATAAATGCCCATTTTACAATTTGGGGACGGACAGAAAACCAGCTTGGCTACAGCAAAGAGTTTGGGGTGGGGAATTTTGGAAGACAAAGCTGGATACATAGAGCCGGGGCAGACTGTGGTGAGCCACGAATGTAATTATCTGCTTATCAAGGAGCAAGGTCCTACCTAGTTTGTCAGTAATATGAATCTACCTTTCAAAAGCTGACTGGATACACGGACATGGTAGATAGCTTTACTTAACTGAATTCGAGGGAAGAGAACACTTGCTGGACTTGGGGTGTGGGGCTAAAAAAATAATAATACTTTTCCTTCCACTTTCTAAGCTCTTCTAGCTGGGCTAATAATCAAATTAACAGAGGCGGAGTAACAGGAGAACTCGGGGAATTCACATAAGCATGAAAATTCCAAAGACTGTGAGGTAAAATTGGGTACATATATTATGTTGTTACTTTCAACAAAGGAGAAAAGGCAGGTAGGGGTCTGAGATTTCAAAGGAAGTAGGCAATTTACAGGTCGTTGAGGAAGAGCAGTACATGGCAAGTAAATTTCTGCTAGGCAACCCAGAAACAACAGACGCAGGAGTAATCTAGTAAACAGGCCCCAGCTTGAGGCCCTCCCATCCATCACACTCAATTCAAATTAGGCTGCTAAAGCGAACATCCTAACATTTCCTTCCTGATGTAGGTCTTTCCATCTGAATCTCTTAGGCAGGAAAGGGGGGTGGGTCAAAGTTTATTTCTGAGTCTTTTCTTTTCCTTTCCTTTTCTTTTTTTTTTAAAGGATCTCACTGTGACCTGTACAGAGATCAAACTGGCAACCTTGGTGTTGTTAGCATCACGTGCTAACCAACTGAGCTAACCAGCCACCCCATTTCTGAGTCTTTTCTTAATAACCAGCTAAAAAATCAATATTCCAACGTCAAAACTTTTGGTCTTTTTCAGGGGAATAGTGCTCAAAAGGCATTCAACTTTAACATATGCTCTTCTTAAACAGACACCTAAAACAGTCAACTATACTACAAAAAAAGCATAATCTCACACCTTATTATGCATTATAGAATACAGTGATAGAATACTGCCCAAAATGAACACCTTAAGCTTCCTTTTACAACTTCCAGAATCCTTTGTTATGAGGACAAATTTATTTACTGAAGAAAAATTAAACTCTTTAGTTTTCCTTGACATTCTGCTAAAAAGATTTTCATTAAAAGCACAGGAAACAAGGGCATAAGTGACACTGACAAGAGTGGTTACTGGGAATGGCAACCAGATTGGAGTTGGCTTAAGAGAAAAAAATAGGAGAGAAGGGGTTCCAGATGGAGACATAGGAAGACCTTGAACTCATCTCCTCCCATGGACACACCAAATCTACAGCTACATATAGATCATTTCCCTCTGAAAAAGATCTGAAGACTAGATGAACTGCTCTTGTAGGACAAAAGAACAGAACCACCTAGAGAGGAGTAGGAGAGGCAGAGACATGCTCTTGCCAAAATACCCATCCTCAGGTGCAAGGAGACACAATAGAGAGGGATCTCACCAGTCCTGTGCTTCTCCAGGAGGAGCCATGGGTTTGTGCCCCACATCAGGGACCCCAACCCTTGGGATCTGCACCAGAGAGATGAGCTCTCAAAAGGTCTGTCTTAGAAAACCAATGGGGCTGATATCCAATGGGCCCAAAGGGCTATAGGGAACCGAGATTCTCCTTTTAAAGGGCTGGCATATGGTCTCACCATCTGGGCCCCAGTGCAAAAGCAGAAGTTTGAAAAGTGCCTAGACCATACCTGAAGGAGATTCATTTACTAACCTTAAAGCATCTGCTGCAGGGGTAGGGGAAAGCTGAAACTCTGCAGGAGGCGCTGGCCAAGGTTATTTTCACACTCCACCTGCCCTATGAGGGGGTGGGGAAAGCTTGGACACATGGCACCCTCCCACTGCCTTGCTAGGACAGGGGGGTGGTGGGGATGGGGTGAGGGGGTGGCAGTGCTCATGGCACTGTCCTGCATCCTTGCTGAAACCAGAAATCAGGGAAGTTGGGACACTGTTCAGCTCACCAGCTGGGGCCTGTAAGCTCCATTCATCACAGCATTCTCCTGCTCCCTCCCTAAAGCCTGTGAATGCAGCCAGCCCAAACAAGACATTTGCATCCCATGCGTGCACATGGTTAACGCATTTTCTTGACACCTTGCTAAAGACTGTGAGCATCCCTCAACCCCTACACTCTCCAGCTGCCTCGCTAAAACCAGCGGGAGCGGGAAGCGGGCAATCCACATAGGGGATGCCCATTTATCACCTTTTTAGTTAGGAATTTTTATGTTCAGATCATCCTATGTGGCTAATTTCGATCTCTGGGTTTGTAGGGTCTGCTACGCTGGCCTCCCCTGAGCTTCTCAGGTTTAGTATGTGGCCCCTCTTTCATCCACAATACCTTCCAGAAAGGAGCTCATACACTCATCTGAGCCCTGATTTTTGTAACTGTCACCCAAGGGACACCTCCAAATCTCCTGGCCTAGAGACCAGCAGGGTTTATGATTGTGTGCACACAGGACTGCATATATATTTGCATACTTTAAAAGCTGCTGTTTAAGGGTCTGGCTGATCAGCTTGAAACTGGTGCTAAATGAAGATTCTTCCCCTTGGAACACTGACAGGTCTTTGCACACCTTCAACAATAGGGACCTATTAAGAATATATCAAAAAAATATATATATATCAGGCTATTTAGAAAATCACAAAGGTTGGAGAGACAACCAAGAGCTGGGCAAGTTTAAATGGTAAGTTCCATCACCTACAAAAGGTCACTCCATCAAGACTAGGACAGATAGCTGTTTCACCCAATACATAGAAACAAATACAGTCAAGCAAAATGAGGAAATATAGAAATATGTTCCAAATGAAAGAAGAGAAAACCTCATAAAAATACCTTAATGATACAGAGATAAGTAATCTACATGGTAAAGAATTCAAAATAATGATCGTAAATATGCTCACCAAACTCTGGAGAAGAATAGATAGAATGAGAACTTCAACAAAGACAGAAAATATTAAAAAATACCAAACAGAAATCACAGCACTGAAGAATACAATAACTAAACTGAAAATTATACTAGAGGGGTTCAAGAAATAAATGGGAAAAGAGACTCTCAGGATAGATTTAGGTAAATTAGAGGAGTTTTAAAATTGAGATTTTTATACATTATACTGTATAAAATGTTCTACAATATTCATTATAATGTTATAATGTTCTACAATATTATAATGTTCTACATTATAATGTTCTACAATATTCAGTGGTTTTTAGTATACTCACAAGGTGGTAAAACTATTACCACTAATTTCAGAACTTTTTCATCACTTCAAAAAGAAACCCCCTACCCATTAGCAATTATACCTCTTTCCCTTCACTCCTTCACCCTCACAACAACTAATCTACTTTTGGTCTCTATAGATTTGCATATTAAGGACATTTCAGATAAAAGGATTCATACAATGTGGTCTTTTGTGTCTGGCTTCTTTCACTTAGCAAGTTTTCAAGGTTCATCCATGTTGTAGCATGTATCCGTACATCATTCCTTTTCATGACTGAATAATATTTCATTGTATGGATATGCAACATTTGTTTATCCATTCATTGATTTATGGACATTTGGGTTCTTTTCACTTTTTGACTATTATGAACAATGTTGTTATGAACATCTATGTAGAAGTTTTTGTGTGAACATGTCTTCAATTCTCTTGGGTACATACCTAGAAGTGGAATTGCTAGGTCATTTGATAACTCTATGTTTTACTTTTTGCATAATTACCAAATAGTTTTCCATAGTGGTTGCACCATTTTACATTCCTGTCAGCAATGTATGAAGGTTCCAATTTCTCTACATCCTCATCAATACTTTCCTTAAAATTTTTTTTCTTTAAAAAAAATAAATTATAGTCATCCTGATGGATATGAATTTAAAAGAGTTGTGGAGATGATTGTACAATGTGAATATACTTAATACCACAGAACTATACACTTAAAAGTGGTTAAAATGAGAAATTTTGTTATGTATATTTCAGTACAATAAAAAGAGGTTTGCCATTTTTACGTCAATTTTTTTTGTTCACAAGGTTTAGAATTAGGTGACTTGCTCAAGTCACACTACTATTAAGTGGCAGAACTTATATTTGAACCCAAATTTGACTGCCTCCAAAGCCCATTTCTTAACCATCTGCTTTATTGTTCCTCCATCAGTGTCCTTGGAACCCTTCTTCCTCTTGCATTTTATGTATATTCCATGGTCTTACCTCCTCTAGAAAGCTTTTCTCATGTGATTCTATCCTGCTTTTAGGTCCTAAGATTACTAGCTCATATTTACTCCTTCAACAAATACCCATGAGCATTTTCTAGGTACCAGGAACTATGCTAATACCTTTTCCATACTTGTGTAATTCTCATCACAGGCCTGGGAAAGAGGTATTGCTATCAACCTGAGAAACTGCAGCCTAGAGGTTAAACCATATGTTCAATATTACAGACATAGGTGGTGCCCAAGCCAGGCATTAAACTCGGGTGTAGCTCTAAAGCCAAAGGTTTCAATGATTTTCTTTGTTCACTGGAGACAAGATTATTATTTTTATTATTTCTTGAATTGTGTGTACTACAAGGGAAAGTTCACGCCTCATATTGTTAATAGTTTGAGTCACCCTCATTCTCTAATGGTCTATACCTATATTTTATTATATATTCTTCTGGTCATTGATTTTTCTGCTTATGTCTTTTCTCTCCCATAAGATCTGAGCTCTGCATGGGTTTTTTTTTTTTTTAACTTGTGTACCCTGGCATTGGAAGCTAGAAAAAAACTTGAGTGTTCTTTTCTGAGCCCTGCCCTCTTCAAATATAACATTACTTTTGGGTACCACTGTTGATGTCATTGGGATGGATGGTCATGCAGTTGCTATTACCGACAGTTGCATAGCAATAGTAGACATGGGCAGTTGATCATTGAGTTCTTCCAGCTGTCTCATCCTGATGGATATCATTTCATGTATGAGTGGCTGCTGAAAGGCATTTAAATCTCTTGAAAGAATACAACACACTAGGGAGGCTAATATGATGACTATGAAGAGAATAATAGCCAAGGACTGAAAAATTCCCCAGAGCAGAAATTCCCAGGAGCCAAGATTTAACTAAACAAATAAATCGACAGATGAAGTGGCACCTATTTAATGAAAGATTCACATATGATCTTTAAGATCCTTTCATTTGGGGTAACAGTTCCTGATTTATTAACATAGAAACATTTTTCACCAGTTGCAACATATGTACCTCCTTATTGGGCAGTTAAGGTGTCTAAGACTCGTCTATTTTGCAAGACTACTGAAACAAGGTGAGAAACCTTAGTTGTAAGGCTTGGAGGGAATTAGCTGTGTCATTGAAGCTTTTTTCTAAATTTATATATAATAGCTTTTTCTAATTTACAGACACCAATATGAGGAATTAATGCTGTGATAAATGAGTGGAATCCAGTATTACGTGCAGTAAGAGTGTTGATGCTTCATGGATATCACTTATGAGCTGTTATCTTATGAATAAGTGAACCAAGATTGGTGGTTTCACTTGCAGAGATAGTTTTTTCTCCTGTATCTGAATATTGGGAGTTAATAGTCCTAATCCACAATGACAGTTCCAGTTTGGGGAAGTTCCAGAGATAGGGTGGTGTTGCCTTGAAAATAAAGTACCATTGCCCTTAGGGACAGAGTTAAATTTTGATGTTCTTGGTTTGGGCAATTTGTACATTGGATACCTTGGATTTTTTCAAGAACCATGAGTAAGCAGTGCTTCCAATTACTGAATTTAGGAAGCAGAGTTTGCTGTGGGATTGAAGATTAAAAAACATCCAGTTGGGGAAATTTTATTGGGGTCACAGTATTGGTAAAGTAGGACCTGGTATGGCTTTGTTGAGAAAGTCTAATCCAAACAGTTTCATTACACAATTGAGGAGTGATAAATCCCAGAGAGACCACTGGTTTGATTACTAAAAATACAAAGGGAAAATTTTTCTTTTTTTTGAGGAATGAGTAGGAAATATTGGGAGGCCTCGTTAGGTAGGCATTGGGGATGTGTCCATATCCCATAGAGTTGACAGGAAACTGTTTGTTAGCAGGATATAACTTTAAGAACATATCAGGTTCTTCATCGATCTGGGTAAATATCCAACATTTTATTCGATTAGTCACAGATGCTGTTTTTTTGTACAGAGTCCATTAAGGAGTGTTTACACTCAACAGTAGTAAAGCTTAATATAATTCTTAATAACAGAAGCATGTTAATTTTGGCACCAGTGGTCTTGTTCCACCAACTTGGGAAAGATATTTAAGAAATGTGGTTGTGTACTTTTGGGGATATCCTTTTTCCTGGATATCCTTAATTTTAAGTTAGCTGTGGGTCGATATGTCCAAGAGTCCAAAGGAGCTTTTTTGTTGTTGTTTAATGGCATGAACCCACGGTTCCACACTCTGTAATTTTGACTGCTGAGAGATTAAAAAGGATCCTTTCTATAAAGGTTTAAGTGCAGTTTTCATTGATGTATTTTCCAGAACACCGTCACTAGGTTACAATGTGTGGGGTACAAAATCCTCATCAGGTGGAGGGTCTCTAAAGTCCTCTTTGGCGTGTTTGAAGTAAGCTTTTGTATACTGCAGTAGAGCCTTTCCATATTGGGTAATGTCAGAGTTCGCAAGAGCTGGATGAACTTGGGGTTCTACCATTAAGGGCATGGGTCGCTCAGTAATGATTTCATAAGGCGTCAGCTTGTTTTCCAAAAGTTGTTGATTTTATTTTCATAAGAGCTAAAGGAAAAACTTTAGACCAAGGTAACCCAGAGGTCTCAGTTAATTTTACCAATTTTAATTTCAGAATGCGACTGGTACATTCAACCTTTCCTGAAGATTGAGGATAGGGACCTTGATAGTGTCATCATGTTTGAATAACCTTGTTTAGTTGTTTTGTAACCTGTCCAGTAAAGTGAATCTATCACTTGAAATTAAGTTTGGGATTCCCCAAAGTGGAAAAACATTTCCTAATAATTTCTTTGCTACAGTGGTGGCATCAGCTTTCCAATATGAAAAAGTTTCTACCCATCTAGAAAATAGACATACTATTGTTAAGTACATATGATAGCCCATAGAAGGAGGCAAATGAATGAAATCCAACTGCCAATGTTCAAATGGTCCAGATGGTGGAGGAGCAGTTCCTGAAGCCACTTTAATGGACTTATCTGGGTTATGTAATTGGCAGATTAATTATTGATTTAGATGTTTCTCACTATCCTAGAACAGTTACTCCAATAGTTTTTCATAATTTGAGTCATTATGAAATTATGTCACATGGTGAATAGTCATATGGAATGCTTATAAAAGTGGTAATTTGAGGAATTTGGGAAGCACCAGGCAGCCATCCAGCACCTCCCAGTCTTCTTTTTTTTAAAAAAGATTTTTATTGGGGAAGGGGAACAGGACGTTATCGGGGAACAGTGTGTATTTCCAGGACTTTTTTCCAAGTCAAGTTGTTTTCCTTTCAATCTTAGTTGTGGAGGGTGCAGCTCAGCTCCAGGTCCAGCTGCCATAAGTTGCAGGGGGCACAGCCCACCATCCCTTGCAGGAGTCAAGGAATCAAACCGGCAACCTTGTGGTTGAGAGCCCGCACTCCAACCAACTAAGCCATCTGGCCACCCTATAAGTAAAATGTTGTACATCAGATCTCTAGAAGTTTTTTATCTTGCATAACTGAAATTTTATACACAATTGAAAAGCAACATCCTCCTTCCCCTGAACCCAAGTTCCTGGAAACCACCGTTTGCTTTCTGTTTCTATGAGTTTGATGACTTTGGATACCTCATACAATTGGAATCATTAGTATTTGTTCTTCTATGACTGACTTAGCATAATGTCCTCAAGATTCATCCATGATATGAATGAATCGCATCCTTGTTGCATATGACGGGATTTCCATCTTTTTAAAGACTGAGTAATATTCCATTGTATGTATATGCCACATTTTCTTTGTCCATTCATCCACTAATGGACATTTAGGTTGCTTTCTCATCTTAGCTATTGTGCATAGTGCTGCAATAAACATGGGAGTGCAAATCTCTCTTCAATATCCTGATTTCAATTCTTTTGGATAAATACACAGAAGTAGGGCTGCTGGATCATAAAGTAATTCTATTTTTAATTTTTTGAGGAACCTCCATACTGTTTCCCATGGCAGCTGCACCATTTTACATTTTCACAAACAGTGCACAAGATTACAATATCTCCACATCTTTGCCAACACTTGTAATATTTTTGCTTGTTTGTTTTTGACAGTGGTCATCCTAACAGGTGTGAGATGACATCTCATTATGGTTTTGTTTACATTTCCTGATAATTGGTGATACTTTTCATACACCTATTGGCCATTGGTATGTCTTCTGTGGAAAATGTAAAGACATTTCTTATATTTATTAAAAATCACAATGGCATGTTTCTTCCAGTCTTATGATACAGTAGAAAATTTTTACTTTGTGTTCCCTTTTCCAATAATATTTCTCTGAACTGACTGCAGCCTTTAGGATATCCTCCTTTTCTTTTATATAGTGGTAAAACTGAAGACAATCAAATGTAAAGTTCTCTTTGACTTGCAGCTGTGCTCTTATCAAGTCCACATTACACTGATTCCTGGTGTCAGTCCAATGTGGTGACACTAATCTAAATATCCTCTCAACAAAAACATTTGAGCATGGAAAACTTAGGATTTTTGCTTATTAGCAACAGCAGGTTTTTAGACTTGTAGGAATTTGTTTCCAGCTCTCCAAAGATGTCCATCCATTTTTTATCTATAGGCTTGTTCTGGTAGACCAGTTGTTTGTCAATCAGGTCCTTTGCATCTATAAATTCATCACAGAGGTTATCTATGTCTAAAATGTCCATCATTTTTAAACATTCTGAAGCACACAGGAGGCCATCGTTAGTTAAACCGTTCTTTCTCAGGGAAAATGGTTTTAAAGCACAAAAGTAATTTGAATTGGTAAAATCAAAATTGGATTCCAAAAAAGTTATAGTTCTAGCAAAGAAATTCAGAAAGTCCTGTTTAACTTGGGTGCCTTTTTTCTGGTGACAGTTTTTTCAGTTCTAAGAGCAGTCTTCTTTCCAAAAACTGAATCATTTTTTTGCTGGGTGAGTTTTTGTCTCAACTTAACACATGATATCAAATAACTCAGGTGCAGACAGTTTATCTTTTTCTAGGCTCCTTATATGGCCTTTTCGAAGATCATCAAGCAGCTCTGGAGAAACAGCATATAAATTTCTGTTGTACTGTAATCCTTTTCTCCATTCTCATCCTCAATGTATTTCCAAATTAGAGAAAGACATTCTTCTTTTCCCACACTTTGAAAATAGGATTTTAGGGCAGGCCAACATTTTAACATTTTTTCTATGGCTGGCAACAATGATAGCCCCCTGTATGCGTATGTCTAAGGAGTCTATCTCCTTCCATTTCTACAAATTCAAAAATCTCATTAAGCACTTCTGTATGTTTTTTGTTTTGTTTTGTTTTTAAAGATTTTATTGAGGTAGGGGTACAGGACTTTATTGGGGAACAGTGTACTTCCAGGACTTTTTTTCCAAGTCAAGTTGTCCTTTCAGTCTCAGTTGTGGAGGGCGCAGCTCAGCTCCTGATCCAGTTGCCGTTGCTAGTTGCTAGTTGCAGGAGGCACTGCCCACCATCCCTTGCGGGACTCGAGGAATCCAACCAGCAACCTTGTGGTTGAGAGCCCACTGGCCCTTGTGGGAATCAAACAGGCAGCCTTCGGAGTTAGGAGCACAGAGCTCCAACGGCCTGAGCCACTGGGCCAGCCCCACTCCTGCATGTTTTGAAGAAACTGAAAAGTAACCAAAAACTTTCACTATGAAAGCCTCAATGTCACCGAAAAGCAAATCACACCACTTTTTAGGAGTCTTGTGTACAAGGTGTACAGGACATTTAGCACGTAAGATCTTTTCATTTTCTTTGGTAAGAAGTTTATAGACTGAATGGAATTTGCTAAAATTTACATCTGTACTATCTGCTGAATATGCAGATAGGTGTGCAAAGTCTAGTTTGTACTTGGACAGGATATCAACGATTTTGTTTTATGTTTTCTGAGGTTTTATTAAAATCTTCATAGAAATCAAGAAGACGATTTGAAACTCCATTTTTCAAATCAAAGTACCTAGGAGCTGGGGGGGAATACTTTTATATTGCCATGATTGAACGTATCACTTGTTATACTGTTGAAATCATGATCATTGGTAAGATCTGACAGAATCAGCTCTACACTGTAAGGGACCAACATATCCGTAATCAAAATTTCCCCTTTTGTTTGTCCACAGGACATTTTAGTTGCAACCTCTGAATCAGGAAATGTAATTTTACTCAGTCTCATAGAGCAATCAAGGGAGCGATATGATAATGCATGTTCATTTGTGTGGTATGCCCAAGCTAATTCAGCGGCTACTATTTTTGACTGAGTATTTTGGGGAGACAATAACATTCTGAATTGATTCAAAAGCACTTGTTGGGCGGACGGGTGGCTCAGTTGGTTACAGCGCAAGCTCTGGGCAACGGGGCTGCCGGTTTGGCGAGCTGCGCCCTCCGCAACTAGAATGAAGTCAATGAGCTGCCCCTCGGCTCCCTGGTGGCCAGATGGTTCAGTTGGTTGGAGCACGGTCTCTCAACCACAAGGCTGCCAGTAGCAAGGGATGGTGGGCTGCGCCCCCTGCAACTAACAGCAACTGGACCTGGAGCTGAGCTGCACCCTCCACAACTAAGACTGAAAGGACAACAACTTGACTTGGAAAAGTCCCGGAAGTACACAAACTGTTCCCCAATAAAGTGCTGTTCCCCTTCCCCAATAAAATCTTAAAAAAAAAAAAAAAAAAGTACTTGTTTGTCTCATCCCAGACTTATGGGAATCAGTCTTCATATGTATTTTCACATCCCCTTCTCCACCATGCCCAACCCCAAATTCTTTTCTGCATACTGTACAGTATGCTCTGTTTGGATTATTTACCTCCCTGATCCAGTTGTATGTGTTCTTCCATCTGTCATTAAAATAACACAGCCGTTTAGTCTTCATTTTTGTTATTGACTGGGTCATGCTGGCGTTGGTATCGTATTCACTCTCATTTTCATTATCTGAACTCTTAGAGAACATGGTCACAATATTCACAGTTAAAATTAAACTCATACTATCTCCATACAAAGCAGATAATTGGATTGTTAAACACTCATGATTAGAACTTAAGTTACTCTGAGAGAATGCTACAATGGATCCATTACTGTGAACCACAAATCATGGTGGCCAGTATTAGTGGTCAACAGAAGGCAGACAATCACTATATTGTCATTATAAATGGTATTGTCTACAGCCTCTTTATTGGAGGCCATAATATGGGTTTTGTATCCTTCCCCCTACAGTCTTTGGCACTCATTGCTGAAAACCAGGACTTTTTTTGCCCAGGAATGGTTTGCTGGAACATGAGATTCTCAGGGACAGTCTCAAACTGGAATGGTTGGTCACCAAAAATTAAGTTCATTACTGTCCCATTTTCATGAGAGAGAGCATATCTAGTATTTTCAGATCTGCTATTTTGATTTTAGCAATTATATTTAGCTAGACTTTCTGAGAATAGTCTAAGGTAAATCAAATAAAAAACGGTTAACCAGATCTTTCTGCAGTTTCTCTGGAGGTTTTGTTTGGATAAATCTGGCTTACCTCAACTTTTGCAGTATTTGGTACAGCTGTACCAGTTTCTTTCTTTAGCTACAGGAACAGTTCTGAGACTAGCTAGCAAGTCAAGGTAGGCTATTCCTAAAGATTTAGCTGTGCTGGCTTTTGCTATTTCTAACAGTTCCATTTTATCTACAAAGAACAAAAGAAAAACATTTATTAATTCTACAGCTTATTCCAAAAAGGCTAAGATTGAAGCAATATGAAGATACGCACTTATGTTTATAAAATACTTGACTATCATGTTAGTGCAAGTAAATGTAAAAAGGCTAGAGACAGAAAACAAAAAATACCATTCTTCCCACAGTCATTCGTTGACTTATTAAGTGCTGAAGGCAAGATTTGTTAAAGGCTGCTCAGAGCTGGTAAACTAATGTTAAGTCATTAACAAACATTAACAAGGTTCCATTAAGAATTGCCTGAAAAATAAATAAATAAATAAATAAATAAATAATAAATAAATAAATAATAAAAGAATTGCCTGCACTAGATTCCTCTACCCTGAGCCATTTAATTGTCACAATTAATCTTTAATCCTGAGGAGTAAGAATGATGTCCATTTAAAAATGGGCTATGGATTGTATTGTCCCATTTTGTTCACTAGTCAGTTAATGCCCCCCCAAATCCAAAGTTACAGAGATTTCATGCATCAAAGGAAATCAAAGGAATTTAAGGACCCAACAACCTTGGTTCCCTTAGGTGACTCATATACTGTCTCCCTAGATGTAAAAAAAGGTGAACTTGTGTGCCTCGCCCCCACTCTGGTTCAAGCCGTTGTTTCTCAGTCTAGTTGTGTAGGACACAGCTCCGCGGCCCATGCTGGTGTTATGAGCCTTGCGCGCTCCCCCACCCCCCACGCCCAGTCAGTCCCTCGCCAGTCATCGGTTGGCCGCTCACAGCTGCTCACAAGCCGCTCAGGGCAGCTCTCCTCGGCTGCTGGCCGCTCACAATGGCTGCCGCTGGCTCACGGTGGCCAGCCGCTGACAGCAGCCCAGCTCCAGGGAGCTCTGTTGCTCACAATCTTAGCTCTACAGGGCGCAGCTCACTGACCCTTGTGGGAATCGAACCAGTCACCTCAGCATTAGGAGCAGGGTGCTCAAACCACCTGAGTCACCGGCAGGCCCTCGCGTGCCTTTCTTAAGGACAAATGGCCGACCCACCCCCCTTTTTTTACTTAAGTGAATCCAGGTTCTGTTCCGTGACCTCTTCCTGGATCTCTCCCTCCAACTATTGTGTTCTTTTGGGTATACCAAACGGTTAGAGCTGTACTGTCACCCCTCCACGTGATCACGTAAGCCCTTCTGTAAGATGACCTTCTTCAACAGCTGGACCGGCTGCAGGTTAGCGACCTGCTCCCCGAGTTAAGACCATGAGCAGCGCCTGGACTTTGTCTGGTGGCGCCTTCTGGAACGAGATCCCCTCCGATTCCCGGACAACATAGACTGAGAGATTCTGGGAGGGGGGACGAAACGGCCACAAGGTGTTCACGTGGGTAAGACATCGTTGCTTCCGGCTTTTGAAGAGTCACTTCCCAAAACCCTGGTTATCTCATAAACAGCGGTTCTTACCAGGACCATTTTGCCAGGGGAGAGGATACCTGGCAGTCTGTAGACATTTCTGATTGTCTCAACTGAGGGAATGACACCAGCATCGAAAGAGTAAGTTGGGGGATGCAGATAAACATCCTACAGTGCACAGGACAGCCCCCCATAAACAAAATGTCAGTAGTGCCTAGGCTGAGAAACCTTGCCTTAAAGGGAAAAAGTTCAAATCCCACAAGTGGGTGACGGCGCTGGGATTAGGGACGCACAGTATCCCGCACACAGAACCAGGACGTCCCCACCTCCTGGGAGTGACTTAAAAAATATGGTCACAATATTCACAAAGTTATATTTAAAGTTAAATTCACAAAATTTCATACTCTGATTTGAGCAGCTCCTCTTGGAGGCGGAGCTACGGCAAGGGCGGGGCCAGGCTCTGAGAAAACAAACAAGACTTAAAAGCCGTGGTTAGTTCTGCGAGCCGCCAACCTGCACCCACCTTTTGCACCACGTGGAACCGGGCACTTTTCCTGTCACCCACACCTGAGATACCTGCGAGACCGATCCCAGCACTAGAAAATTTACCACCTCACTCAAGACGGATACAAATGCCCAACAGACGCCTTCCTTTCGAAAGTTTAGGACCAGCGACTTCTCACACCCACCCTTGAGAGGTGTACTCGAACTATCACCTCCGAAGTCCAGCAGCGAACTCAGCGCAGCGGGAAGCCCCCGCAGCTGGCAACCGGAGCATGCGCAGAGACTTTGGCGCGGTGGGCGTGGCTCCTTCTGGCCCTCCCTCCGCCTTTTCTCCTCCCTATCCGGCTCCTGTTCCTCAGTCTCCGACTCCGCTTGCGCGACCTAGGCCCGGGGGCGTTGCCGTTCCATCCGGGGACTCAGCGGCCTGTCGCTGTTTTGTTTTCTTGGCTGAGCCTGGAAGCGTGCAACTGCCCGGCGCGACCCGACACCGGACTACGGACCTACTGAACGGGCGGGGCTGGACGTAAGTGCCAGGCGGGAGTGGGGGAAGGGGAGGAACCGCCGCAGGCCGGGTAGTGCTCCGACCTAGGACTCTGCCCAATTGATGCTGACTGAGTGGTTGCCTCCGACCTCTGGGAAGCTGCAGTCTGGGCTGCGCCTCGCAGAACCCTTCCTGGCCACTTCTTCCTGACTTGTGTCCGCCCGGCAGCGGGAGAGTGCGACCACTCTGGACTCCGCCAGCCTGCGGTACCGCGCCCTTCCCCGGAACTCATAGGATCCCTGAAAATCACCTTGCCACCCCTACTTTAGAGCTGGAGAAAGTGAGACCCGGCTAGTTCACACAGCGAGGGAGGTGGCCGAGCTAGAACTAGTTCTTAGATCTTCCAAGTCCCAGTTCACTCTACCCCTAAAATTCCCAGAGTCTGGAGGGCAGAGTTTGGACATCAGTGTGCCAGTAATAGAGCAAAGGAAAATGGATTCAGGGCGGAGTCATTGGGATGAACCGAAAGTAACACATACTGGAGTGCTGTTCCTTCCAGGGAAGAATAAAACGAGTGAATTTTCAAAATTAAACTTGTCCTACGGGCAAATTAGCACTGGTTATAATCACAGTTTTTTAAAATATTTATTTTAAAAGTTAGGTCACAATTGGATTTATTGCTGTTTTTTAGGATGTCGTGTTTTTGGACAATCATAATTGCTGGCTACAGAGTAACTCAATGGACGGGTTCAGATTTGTTGTAGGAGTTTGGGTGTTTTTTGATTATTAGCAAGTTACACGTAATTCTGGCTTTTTCATACTCTGAAACAGATAAAATGGCTGTGTCTCAAGCCAAGTCTATACAGCTCAGTTTTATGTAATTTAATAAGACATTTTAGGTCGGCTATGGGAATTTATCAGTGGATCTTTTTGTCTGAATTAATATTAATTTCACTTTTGTCTTTTGGCTGGGAATCAGAGATAGAAATATTAAAATGAAATGGGTGATTTCATAGAAATTACACGAAAAGCCAGGCTTAGAAAAGGAAAAAATAAGGAAGTGAAGGAGGTGATGTGGTAGAAGATCTGCAATACAGTATTTAATTTCTTAATCTGAGTGTGAAGAAACACACATTCTTTAATAATATGTATAAATTCCTAAGAGAAATATTCATCTAAGTTCATGCTTTAACTCAAGGCCAAAGTTTATTATTTATCTTTCCACTATGTTAGTGCTCCTGGACTGTAAATATCAAAATCATATAATAACTTAGTTTGGAATTAATAATCATAAAAATTTAAAATATTTGGAAGCCAACCTTTGTTATATTACTTAAATATACCAAAACCATCTTTTATTTTTTTATTGAGATATAATTGACATATAGTATTATATTAGTTTTTAGTGTACAAAATGATTGGATATGCTTACAAGTATATTGCAAAATGATCACCACAGTAAGTCTAGTTAACATCCATCACCACATATACTCACAATTTTTTTTCTTGTGATGAGAACTTTCAAGATCTACTCTCTTAGCAACTTTCAAATATACAATACGGTATTATTCACTATAGTCATGCTGTACATTACGTCCCCAGGATTTATTTATTATATAACTGCAAAAACCATCTTTTAAATTAAGAAAAATACTAAATTAATCCAAATTTTGGTTTCCAAAGTTATAATGTGGAAATTTATCGAAAGCTAAATCAAATATTCTAAAGAAGTATATGTACCCAAACTAAAGTACAGTTTACCTTTGAACAACAGAGGTCTGAACTACATGGGTCTACTGATACATGGATTTTTTCCAATAAATTTGTTTCAGTCATTCCTCTATATATCCCTGGGCTTTGCATCTCCAGGTTTTCCATCCCCAGAATCCACAGATGGGGAAGGCTGACTGTTTGCATTGTTCTGTACCATTTTATATAAGGGACTTGAGCATCCTTGGATTTTGGGATCATGGAACCAATCCCCTGCAATACCGAGGGATTGTAGTTAAGTTTTGGGGGAGTCAAAAGTTAGATGGATTTTCCACTGCCTGGGGTTTGGCACTCTTAAGTCGCCTCATTGTTCAAGGGTCAATTGTATTTGTAACTTCACTTTTATTAAATTAATTCTGAACTGTTAAATATTTTCTAAGAACATAGTCAGGTTTGAAGGAAGTAAATACAAGTATTTTATTTGGTTTTTGTTTGTTTGTTTGTTTTTTGAAGTGACCTGAAAAAATGTCTGGATTTCTAGAAGGCTTAAGATGCTCAGAATGCATTGATTGGGGGGAAAAACGCAATACTATTGCTTCCATTGCTGCTGGTGTTCTGGTAAGTGTCGTTGATAATTTGGGCCTTCATTATTTTGGTGTGTTTGTTTTTATGTTTTGAATTCTGGATGATGTTTTAAAATGTACTCTTTATTTTATCTTTGATTACTGAATTTATTTTCATGTTGATACTTTGTTTTGTTTATGAGAGGATTGAATTATTTGTTTCATTCCAACTCTTAGTTGAAATTACGGTTTGGAATTTTATTAGTAGGTTGACTGTTTTTCTTTAATTGCATGGTAACATGGTATAATAAGACAGTATATTTTATACATTTATTCATTATATGGATTATGCCTCCACTGAACGAGTAAATTAAGTTACCAAGAAGTGTTTAAGAAGCAATCAGGTCAAAACCAGTCCAGAGATCTAATTGCATTTCTCCATAATCCAGAGTTAGCTTTCTCAATTTCACTAAAAAAAAAAACAAAACAAAACAGGAAACTCATTAAAATATAATGTTTAGAAGTAACTTATAGTATAAAATTCTTATTTATCCAAAAATTTCCCCAAAGTAATGGCCAAATATAAAACTACTATAGAAGTCTGCTCTTATCAAAAAAAACACAACACAAAACACTTTGAATTTTGGCCTATGAGGAAAATAAATATCTTGAATATATTGAGCTGAGGGTAACAACAACAAAAAAAAGTGAACGAGTACTTGTGCTAGCCAGTAAAAATGTCATTAATAGAATGTGAATCTGTCAACATCATAAAAATAATTTGATTAGCCTGAAATAATTATTTTTAAAAAATTGTCAGAAGGTAGCATTTCCACAGCTAATTGGGTCAGGTTTAGGAGTGGGAGTAGGGAAAAGGGTTACTTTCAAAACCTAAGCTACTTGTCAGAATTTGCTTAATATTTTATTGTAAGTTTCTGCTCAGATGATGAAAAACATTTGTGCAGTGTTAATGTTTTTTCATCATATATTTATCCTTGATAATATCCAGAATCAAATTCAAGTAAGATAATTTATAATTTGGTGCTTAAATTGAATTTAGCATCACATCCGAAACCATCTGTAGACTGCACTGGAATTAATCAAAAGGAAAAAGCAGAACTGCAGCCATTTCCTATTTCACAGCACCAAGAAGATAGCTAAAATTCTATCAACAGTAATTGTTCCCCATATTATTGAATTATTTTTTACTTTTCAATAAATATATCTTTCTGGAGGCTTATAATCTATCGGCAAGAGGCCACTCCTTTTGTCAGTTGGAATCTGAATCACTTTTTACCTTTCTCCTGTCATGGGATAGTGTAGCTTATTTCTAGTTCACAAAATTAGATTACAGACTTTATTATGACAATAGAAAATAATGATTGAAGTAGACTTAGAAAATAATTTTATGTTAATAAATACTAATTGCCATCAGACTTAAGGGTTTCTAATATTCAATCAGATATTAAGCCATGTGCAAATTACAAGCAAGAAACTGATGGAACATTTACAAAAATTTTGAAATTCATTAGAAGGGATCGCTTCACAGATACCTTGCTTTCTTTTGAGCCTGTAAGATATGAAATTACTGTAATTTCTCATTGGTATCACCTTTTTTGGTTTGTTTGTTTTAGTTTTTTACAGGCTGGTGGATTATCATAGATGCAGCTGTCATTTACCCCTCTATGGACGAGTTCAACCATTCATACCATGCCTGTGGTGTTATAGCAACCATAGCCTTCCTAATGTAAGTTCATTGTTAGTCACACTAATTACATAGATGGTCACAAAATAAAAACGTTTTATATATAGTTGAGGAGATTTAAATTTTTGAAATATTATTAAATTAACATTAGGCATGGTTTAAAAGTCAAATAGTAGAGAAGCACTTACAAAGAAAAGCAGCAACCCTCGTTTCTGTTCTTTTACCGCTCTCCTCCCACTTCTCCCAGCTTCTGTCAGCTATCCTTTCATTTCTGTACTGCTAATGTTTATAACTTTATTTTAGGTCAGAAACCATGTACTTTGTCTAAGGGTTTGTTTATTCATTCCAACAAATATTTCTTCGGTTTTTATATTCCCAGACTCTGCTCTAGGAACAGGAAATATAGTAGTGAGTAAAACGGGAAAATCCATGCCTTTATGGAATGTATACTCTAATGAGTGAGGCAGATAGTAACAAAAGATAAATAAATGCATAGCATGTTAGATAATGATAAGCGCAGACAGTAACAAAAGAGAAATAAATACAAAGCATGTTAGATAATGATAAGCACAGATAGTAACAAGAGAGAAATAAATACATAGTGTGTTAGATAATGATAAGCGTAGATAGTAACGACAGAAATAAATACATAGCATGTTAGATAATGACAAGCGCAGACAGATAGTAATAAGAGAGAAATAAGTACATAGCATGTTAGATAATAAGTGCTAGTGAGAAAACAGAGAGGGTAGATATGAGATGTCAACGGGGTGTAGAAATTTTAAATTGGGTCAAGGAAAGCCTCACTAAAAAGGTGATTTTTGAGTAAAGATGAAGAAATGAAGGAACTCATCATGGGGATATATAAGAGAGGATCATTCCAGACAGAACAGCAAGTACAAAGGCTCTATGGCATGGATACCAGTATGACTGGAGAAAAGGGTCAAGGTAATAAAAGCCAAAGAAGACTGAAGAACTGTTCCAGACTGAGGAGACTAAAGAGACATTAGAACAAAATGTACCACATGATTCTGGACAGGATCCTTTTGCTTAAGACCATTATTGGGACAACTGGGCAACTTGAATGAGATCTGAAAATTAAACGGTGATAATGGATCATTGTTCATTTCCTGATTTTGATGGTTATATTGTGGTTCTGTAGAACTGCCCTGTTTGTGGGAAATAACATACAATCACATGTCTTGGGGTTCATACGATCACATACAATAACATACAATCACAATTTCTGGGGTTATGGGGCATCATGTTGGCAACTTTCAAATGTTTCAGGAAAAAAGTTTATTTGAACTATACTTGCAACTTTTGTTATAAATAAAAGTTTATATATAAAACTAGTAATGCCAGAGAACAAATAGAGCTTGTTGGAGAATAGGGAAGATTGTGCTTAATAGGGAAGATTGACAAGGCAGAGTCATGGCTGTTTACACAAAGTTACGAAGTTCATTCAAATGGCTCAGCAAGGAAAAACAAGAGCTAAGAACCACTAACCTAGGAATAGCTGCATTTTTTAAAATACGAAGTTTGTTTAAAATATATTTGTTTTATTTACCAAGTAATTTAGTTAATATAGAGGTTACTGAAAATAATTATGAGTATTTTGATCATTCTAAAACTTAGGTTTGAATGAGTAAAACGTCAGATTATTGTGAAAATTAGGGTTCAGATGGTCAGTACATTTATTGAGCACCTACATGTGCCAAGACTTATACTAGGCACTGAGAATAAAAATGAGAAACAAGATAGACACAGCCCCTGCCCTCACCTGTGTATAAAATGTATATAAGATTTAACTTTTTAACTTGATACATTGTGAACATTTTCCCATGACATTTAAAATTTTTTTGAAGGATACCTCTGAAGAAGGCAAGGCTATCTCAATTTAGAGTGGTATTCTGTGGAAGTCAGTGAAAGACTATGTTTGGAACATGTGTCAGGAATTGAAAAAACAAGATTTTACCACTTGAATCTCTGTGTTGAGTATGTCTGATATGTACAAATGGAAAACTAGATAGGACCAAGCTAAAGATTGTTCCTATCTTAGCCAGATACAGTTTTGAGAATTTCTTTTAATGAGGTATAATTAACTACTATTTTGAGAATTGCACTCTCACATTTTAACAAGCATCAGAGTCACCTAAAGGACTTTATAAAACTCAGATTGCTGAGCCCCATACCCAGAGTTTCTGCTTCACTAAATTTGGGTGGGGCCGGGGAATTTTTTTTCTAGTGAGTTCCCAGGTGATACTGATTCTGCTGGTCTTGGGACTATAACCACTGCTTTAGGGGGTATCTGGTTGATGGGACTAGCTTAGCACCCTGTGAACCCATTACTCAAGACTCATGAGACCTAACCTTAAATTTGAGGAACTCTAGCTTATTGTGTCTGGTAATTTGATGTCATGGATAGTCTCCTCTTGGAGTCAGAGACCCTGATTTCTTGGTTTTATTTTCTTCATACAGGATCAATGCAGTATCGAACGGACAAGTCCGGGGTGATAGTTACAGTGAAGGTTGCATGGGGCAAACAGGTAAATTGATGCAAACAATATCTTACTATGTATCCTTCAAATGAGAATTATACTTGGAAAGGCCACTTGTCTAACCCCTTCAGATCAGGAATAGGATGGAGGCGTATGTAGAGCAGACGTTATAGATTCCAAGGCATAAGGTAAAACTTGCATTTGGTCTAAGTTGCTTTTATAGTACAAATATGCAGTTATGAGCATATAATCCTGTGCAGTAATGTGTAGGTATAAATGTATAGAATATATATACAGTAAAGAACAGTATATAATATATACTCATATGCAAAATAGAACTTGCAGTACTTTCAGCTATACCATATAAATTATTTTCTTCCCTTTTTTCCAACCTTGTTTGACTGAATTAGCATTTTGAAATAGTTTAGAATCATAGTTTTTTGTGTGTGTTTTAAAATATACAACATAAAATGTACCATCTTAACTATTTTTAAGTGTACAGTAGTTCAGTAGTGTTAAGTACATTCCCATTGTTGTGCAACCAACCTCTATAAGTCTTTTCATCTTGCAAAACTGAATATAATAATAGAATTTAGTGCTTGGGTTCACTTAGGCCCTTCCTTCTCAACTGAGGAACTCATGTCTCCTGGACTCCATTGCCATGTACCCGAGGTAGCACAATACAGGACACATGTGGCACAGCTCCCTAGGGTCCAGTTTACTCAAAGATTTGAGTGGAAACATACTTATTAAGCTATTTCAATGGTAAACCTAAAATACTGCATTTATACAAAAATAAATTTGGATATGGGTAAATTTCAAGTGACTTTTTTTTTTTAATTGAAACAGGAGAAACTACTATTAGTCAGCTGTGGTTGATGTTTCAGACTCTCTTCTTGGTTCACCCTTTTCGTAGACGAACTTAGGTAGAAGAAATACAGAAACACGGATCCTCCATAACCTTGTAAATGCTAAAAGAATAGGTGAATGTTAGCAGTTAGTTGATAATAATAAGACAATAGTAGCTAGAGCTAGGACTAGAATATGGCCATCACATCTCTAAATAAAGTTTGTTAGCATAGTTTTGGGGGTTCAGAACCAGTTTGTTTTACTATCACATCTATGAGTAATAGCTTATTATTTCATAACTTTTATGGTTTGGATAATCAGAAATGTATATATAGCATTCTGTTTGCTATGCTTTATTGAACAAGGCAGTGGTTTTATTAAAATTTATTCGTGCTAATTAAAGGAACAGCTCAGAATTCATTTTAGGGAGTCTAATGACATCATTTAGTTTATAGCAAACCATCATAAATATTGTATAAATGTGATTTAAAAGTTGACTGTCTTCCTCTATTAATATAATTTTAATGCAGCTTTTCTAAGTGCCAGCCACAATAAATTTGAATTTATTTTGCTGCCGGATTTCCCTGAAAGTGAAATATACTAGTGTTTAGATTCACGTTGCTGAATATGAATTTTTTTGGGTAATTACACCTGTATTTTTGTTGAAAGGTCTCTTGGAGAACTTTAAATTTTGGAGCACAATTTCTAAAAATAATGGAAAATGAGCTGTAAATGTGGTGCAACATATTTTGTGAGATTTTTATTGGATGGTTGAGGAAAGTTTTTCTCGGTTTACATATTTAGGGAAAGTAAATACAAGCACTTAAAATACACAGATTGGCCAACAAGAAAAAGGCCAGTGTCTTCACTGTTGAAAGATACTCAACACATCTTCCCACTCTTCTTATTTTAGACTTTAATGGCAAACACACATTTTTGTCGGAACGGGTTTTTGTTTTCTTTTTGAAAAGTTGATTGAACTGACTTCTGCCATATGAGAAACCGTTCTGGTAAAATGTTTCTTTTAAGGTGCTCGCATTTGGCTGTTCATTGGTTTCATGTTGGCCTTTGGCTCTCTGATAGCATCTATGTGGATTCTCTTTGGAGGTTATGTTGCTAAAGGTAAGACAAAGTTTACATTTTACTTCAATGGAATCCTGAAATCGTGCAATAAAGTTAGTTATTTTAGAATAAAGCTTTTTTTCATATAGACAGGCCAACTACTAGCAATGCTTTTATGCCTGGGAACTCCCGTCTCCTATCTGTATTTTGTTTCGTTTGTTCAGTATGTTTTTAGTATCTCTTTCATCTATATTTTTTCTTCTAATCTAGAGCCTGGAAGGAAAGGGACATAGCTCCAAACCTTGCTCTCTTTGGCTTCTAAAAACCGCAAAAACAGAATATATATGTTGTCTAGTTATTTGGCAGGTTTTGACTTGCTGAATAATATCCATACAAAGCTGTAACATCCTAGAATTGAAATTTATTGAGCTAAGTCTCCTTGATAGTATGAAATCATCTTTTGGATAGAAAAGTAAATTAGCATTTAGTATGCATCTACTGTATAAGGCCAGTTTAAGGCAAACTCAGGAAAAGGTCCTGCCCTTAGAACCTCGGCTGAAACTTTGCCCTGAGAGACCCCAGAAAAACATGGAAACCACTTAATGTTCCAGGTAATACTGACTGTGGTTATCATAGTACACATACATTATTAATGATTTGCAAAAACTGGACCAGCAGAAATCTACTCTAGCTCATCATTTAACCCTCCTAATGTAGCTTGGATACATTAGTAAAATGTATCTTGGATTAAAATCATGGGCTTGTTAAATTTTTATTAAAATCACTTAAATCTTATAGTCAGGAATGATAGGCATTTAAAAAAATTATATTTTTTTCCTTGTGTTTATATATTTATTATCAAACAGTGTTCCAAAAAATGTAGAAAAGAAAGAAACATAAAAGAAACTATAATAATCTTAGTCCTCTTAAATAATTGGTATATTTCCTATGGTCTCTTCTGTTTTTTATGTAGTTATGAATCATAGTATAAAAACAATTTTGAGCCCAGCCTTTTGCATTTAATGTGACGTCATAAGTAGTTCCCTTGCTGCTACAAAATCTTTGTCACCATCATATTTTAAAAACAAAAAATTGCTTTTTTATCATTTGAATTGCATCATGCTTGTTTATTGTAGAAACGGAGACTATAAAAGAGCTCAAAGAAGGAAATAAAATGATAGGTAATTCTTCTTTCCCAGATACGACTATTAATACACATCCCTTTTTGTAAGAATGTGTTCATCTCAGCATTTTTTTTAATCTTTTTTTTCTTTTTTTTTTTTAATTGGAGAACACTGTGTTTTTCTAAGACCCATCAGTCATTGTCCTTCAAACTAGCTGTGGAAGGCGCAGCTCAGCTCCAAGTCCAGTTGCCGTTTTCAATCTTAGTTGCAGGAGGCACAGCCCACCATCCCATGCGGGAATTGAACTGGCAACCCTGTTGTTAAGAACTCGCGCCCCCACCAACTGAGCCATCTGGCTGCCCCACCGGCAGCTCAGCAGCTCATCATCGACCTAGTGTGGAGGGTGCAGCTCACTGGCCCATGTGGGAATTGAACCGGCAACCCTGTTGCCAAGAGCCCTTGCTCTAACCAACTGAGCCATCCGGCCTCCCCCTCATAGCATTTTAAGTTATTTTCCAAAAGGCTTCTGGAGCCAGGTTTATGCTTTGAGATCTTGGCAACAGATCTGTGATTTTATAAAAAGTTGCCTTTCTTCAGGATCTTTATGAGCCATTCTAGTGAGAATAGTTATTTAATGTGAACTATTTAATGTGGCTTTCTGGTAGTGAATGCCTGTACAAACCAGATGTTATAGTGAACACCAGATTAATTTAAAACTATTCTGAGAAAAAGTTGACAATTCATCTATTCATCATGCCTTGGGTTGTCAGTGCACAATCATTGACAGCTGGTAGTAGAAACTTAGGAGAATTTCAACTTTAGTCCAAGATAAAATCAGAGCAAAGTGTTCCTCTGGCAGTCTTGCCCGTCTCAGGCAGTGGTTACTGTATCCCTCCAGATGTTTAGGCCAAAAACCCTGGGTGTTTATGGCCTGTCAAAGATGACTCCTCTCTTTCTCATACTCCACATCCAGTCCATCAGCAAATCCGGTTGATCCCACTGTTAAAATATACCTGGAATCCAACCACTTTTTACCATCTCCATTGCTTCCACTCTGGTTCAGTCCATTACAGTCTCTTGCCTGTTTTCCTGAAATAGCCTCCTCATTGGTGTCTGTTTTTCCCCTTGCTCCCCTTAGTCTACTCTCAGCACAGCAGCCATAGGGATCCTGTTAAAATATGTCAGCTTGTGTCACTTTTTTGCTCAAAACCTCCACTGGCGTCTCATCTCACGTAGAGTTAGTCAGAGCCCTCGCCATGACCTCACGGCTCTGTAGGATCTTCAGCCCCCAGCCTGTCCCTCATATTTCGCCCATCTGTCTCCTGCTTTCTCTCTGTTGCCCACATGACCATTCCTCTAATGTCCCAGTGTGTTCCCACCTCAGGCCTTTTGTCTTGCTGTTCTGCTTCTGCATGGCCCCTGCCTGCACTTCCTTCCTGTCCTTACCCAGTGTCGCCTTCTCATGAGGTCCCTGTCCACCTTTATAGAATGTCATCATTCATTGCACTTCCTGTACCTTTCCTGTTTTATTGTTTTCTCCTTACTTATTCTCTAGATTGTCTAGCTCTATGAAGGCCAAAAAAAATTTTGCCAGTTTTATTTTCTGCTGTATCCTCAGCACATTAAACAGTGCCGAACATAGCATGCACTCAGTAAACATTTGTTAAATGAATGAAGGGAGCTATCATTTACTAAACCAGTGCTAGACTGTGTCATGCCTATTATGTCATTTAATACTCAAACCAACCATAATTACCAGGAAAATCAATTCTGTTAGGCAGGAAAACTGATGTGCACCAGTATATCAGAAACTAAATGTTTTGAGATGATAAACCACTAAGTATTCCCATTATTTTTACAGAAAAATCCGTAGTATACCCTGGAATTGCCGTATTTTTCCAAAATGCCTTCATCTTTTTTGGGTAAGTTTGTTTTGTATTCTCCATCCTAACTTTTTAAATTCTTTTTTTGTAATAGTTTCTTTCATGTCATTTACTCTAGTTAGTGGCTTAATTTACCCTGTCCAACGCTCCTCCTTCAATGTTATTGTCATAAAATATGAGGAATGAAAGAGATTTTTTATACATGGTTGGTTTGCTGCTAACCTTGAGAACGCACATTGATTTTAAAAATTGCTGTCACCTCCCCTTTAATGAAGAACTGTGATTAGTGTACATTTAGTTATGTAACACTGACAATGTTCATTTTAAATCTGTATCTCTAATAACAGTCGCTTTTAATAAAAGCCAGCTTAACACCATTTCTTCTTAAAATTTTGTTTCTGGATTCTTTCTCTCCTTGGTGTTGTTATAATTTGTGCATGAGATTTGAGGTGTGGAGGAAAAGCCATAATATGTTTTATCCTTCTGATACAATGACATATTAAAAGATGAACAGAACTCCTAAACACCTTAATACTTTTATCAGTAATCTTCTCTAATGTTTATTCTTTCCTAGACATTTAGGGCCTGCACTTTTCCCTATTCCTTCTCCCCCCCCACCTTAAAAAACAACAACAACAAAAACAAAACCACCTCTTTATCCTCTGCATCTGGGGTTCTTAACCTCCACTATATGGGTAGGCTTCTGATGGTGGGAAACCACCAGCCATTTCCATATGCAAGACATTGGTGTTTCTGCTTGTTTCGGGGAAGAGATTTTCAGAGAAGTCCCTAATCTAAAAAAGGTTTTAAAAAACTGCTGTATATTCTAGGACAGTCTATCCTAGGACTTTCCTTTCCCTATCCCTTCCCCCTCACCCCCAAAAAGGAAATAGAAGCCCCATATCTCCTTTAACTACTCATGAAAAGCTAATGGTCATAATTGCACTTCAGTGATAGGCAGCGGTTATTCACACTTACGCCCTTTCACCACCTGGCATTTTTGCAATTTTATAAAATCCATTGGGAATAAGAAAAATGAACTTAGATGAGGCAAGGTACCCAACCTCATTGGGTCCTGTGTCCTGAAACTAGTGGAGAAAACCCAAAGAGTTTTTTAAAAAATTTTCTTTAAGTCATTGATTTTATGCAGAAAATAATGACCAAAGTTTATTCAGCAATTGTTATGTTCAAGGCACCATTCTTAATCCTTTACATGTAAGCTCAGTTAATCCTCGTAACAACTCTGAGAGTGGCTGTTATTCTCCCCATTTTATATGTGAGAAAGCAATTACCGAGAAGGTAGGTAACTTGTTTGAGATCATGTGGCTAAAATTCTGGCTGTCTGACTCTAGTATTCAGGCTCTAGCTACCGTGATGATGAAATTTGAAATTTAGGATGAATTCAGTTGACACTTTCTCCCTTTGCTGAGTCTTCAACCAGTTGTTTAATGTTAGTTGTTTCCTTCCTCCTCTTTTTTTTTTCTTTAAAGACTGTAACACTGTACTTGAAAAGTACAAAATGAGTAAAACTCCAACTTATGAAATAACATTTGGGCGAGTTTGTTATTTTGTAGGGTAGTGAGGCATGTGCCTAGGAGAGGGACAGTGTTGATATTTAGGCTTTCTTTTCCTTTAAGCTGCAGTGCTGAGGCTTGAGCATCTTTAAAGAAGGACCAGGCATCCTGAGCTCACTACTCCAGTATCTCCACAGGGTTAGAGGTGGTCAGGGGAACTCAGTGCCCCACAACTTCAGCCAAGGGAAGGGAGTGTAACGGGGTCTGAGGCGGGTAAGAAAGGCTTCGGGATGGAGTGCCGCGGAGGGGATTTACTGAGAACCAGCCAGGGAGGGGCAAGCGGCAGCCTTCTTTATTTTCATCATGATTTACTCTGGTAAAGATAAATAATAAAGCACGATCCACCTTGAGGTGCTGCTTTCGGCAGAGAAGTGACTCCGTCACAGCAGATAGGAACAGAGGATTGAGAGGAAGATTTGTGGGAAAATTTTCTCTCTTCCAAGGAAGGAAGAAACACATAAGTTCATTCAGTAGTTACCACGTTTCACAAAATCTTGGAAACCATTCATTACCATCTCAAATTAGTTATAAGAAATTACTTTTATATGCAACAAGTTTGGTTAATTTCTCATTTGTTACTGTGTGCCTATTAAGTTTAAAAACTTAAGTTTAAAAACACTATCAGAAGAGTTTGCCTACCATTCTAATATAACAACAATACTCAGCAATAGCTTAGAAATGACTATTTCAGAAATCAGGAACCACTGTCAGTACCAAGGTGACCATCTGACAGCGTAAGAGGGACTGGCTCTTGCCCAAGACATTTCAGTTCACAGTTTACATCTATTAACTAGTGTTCTGAAGTTACAATGTCTTTTAAGCTATCTGGAGAGTAGAGGCCCCTAATAACCAACTTGGGTTTTTCTTTTTTGGAGCAGTAGTTCTGATATTAACTGGAAGAGCAGAAATCAAATCACCTTTTGGAGGTGTATGAAATCCCTTATAAAGAGAAAGGAATATACTTCCAAGAGAGACTATAGGTGACTCCCTGGTTGCGTTTTTGTTTTCATCAGAAACACTCAGTGTTTACCTTTATAAAGGCCTATGATACCTGTTTTAAATTCATCATTATGACTGGGAATTTAACCTTGAGTATACACCCACAATGGGAAAACAGAATGGAAACCAGCGCATGCCATGGAAGTGTCCACTTCTGTCTTCAGTTTCTCCCTCGCACTTACCCCTCACATGCAAGCCCTGTTGAATCTGCGTCTGAATTGTCTCCAAGCTGTGATCTTATTGTCCATTTCCAGTGTTCAGTCCTCATCATCCCTTCCTGAGTAGTTTGCATCCCTAACTGGTTCCCCCCTTAGATCCAATTTTCCTTTGTTAATTTTCCTGCTAAAATATGGCAATAATCCTGTCATTTTCCATCTTACTTTTCCATGTTTCAGAACTCAGTTGTCTACAGAAGAGATCCCCACTAGTGGCCATCTAGCCAGACGCTGCCCACAGTTCTGTTTTAGTTAGCCTATACAGTCATTTCCTGTCTTACTGAGCTGACATTTAAAAATCGAGAGATTTTACATAAAAATACGAAGGTTTGGCTTTTCTTGAAAAACTGGAAGATCTGACAACCCAGGGCCCCACACAGCCACAGTGAGCTGAATAGTTGTTCCTTTTAAATAAGGGATGCATCTCCACGTAGCCCCGTGTCATTCATTGTCTGCGACGGATTACCAGTCACCCCCTTAGTAGAGCATACAGGCTGGCACCTGTCTTCTTGGCTCATTGGACGCACCTAAGGTCCCTGTAGGCAATTTGCCAGCCTGGTCAATTGGCTTACCAGATCTCGGCCACCTCCATTCCCTGTCCTTGTCTCCTAAACTGTAGTCTAGCCATATTGGCCTCTGCCCTGTTCTACTACACCTCGGGTATCTGTGTCTATATCTACAGAGATATTATACATATACGAGTATATCTTCTTAGGCATCAATTGTCCTCTTGAGTCTCTTAAACTGAAGCCTTAAGGACAACTATAGACACTTCCCCACCTAAACCCTAGACTGTAAGCTCTGTGAGGGCTTTTCCTGACACATCGATCTCCTGGGCTTTTCCTGAGGCCCCATGGTCTTTTATTCCTATTTGCCTTTTGCTATACTGTTTCCTGTCCTTGAACTTCATCTTTCATCATTCCATTAGCTCCCGTACCCACCAACCTCCCATTCAAACTCCTGCTTATTCTTCAAAGCTTGTCTAACATCACCACCTCCGTAAATCCTTTTCTAACACACTCAGGCAGAATAAATTCTGTTTCTATGCTCCCTTAACATTTGGCATATATACCTGGTTTTCCCCCAAACACTTAACCACATTGCGTCATCAAGAATGTGAGCAACAAACAACTTAAGGGCAGGGACTATATCTTATTTGTTTGTTTGTTTATTTATTTTTTGTTGGGAAATATTGGAGAACAGTGTGTTTTTCCAGGGCCCATCAGCTCCAAGTCGTTGTCCTTCAATCTAGTTGTAGAGGGTGCAGCTCGGCTCCAAGTACAGTCGTTGTTTTCAATCTTTAGTTGCAGGGGGCACAGCCCACTATCCCATGTGGGAATTGAACCAGCTACCTTGTTGTTGAGAGCCCACGCTCTAACTGAGCCCTCCGGCTGCCCCTCCAGAAGCTCAGCGGCAGGTCGTTGTCTTCAATCTAGTTGTAGAGGGCGCAGCTCACTGGCCCATGTGGGAATTGAACTTGCAACCCTGTTGTTCAGAGCTCACGCTCTAACCAACTGAGCCATACAGCTGCCCCTGTAATCTTACTTATCTTTATAGCCCTAGCATCTAGCACCTAGCACCTCGACACTCAAAAAAGGTTTGTTGAATGAATTTGATCAAGTCAGACATATAATGTTGATATACTAAGCATTGGCCAACTTTTTAAGAGGGACATATGCGTATGTCTCCAGTCCTCATAGGTGAGGCTGTGGGGAAGCTGGTGGTGAGTAGCACAGCTGAGCACGGTGGCAGAATTTACCACCTTAGAATGATCAGTTTCTGTTCTGATACAGCCCATGGTTTTCTTCATACAATTCATCAATTATTCGTTGATACTATTTTCCCACAATTCTAAATCTCACATGTTCTTTCTTTTTCCCAAACTTAGCTAGTCATGTGGTGTTTCTTATTTTATTCACAGAGGACTGGTTTTTAAATTTGGCCGCACTGAAGACCTATGGCAGTGAAAGCATCTGATTTACTACTACTGTACAGCAGCCCCGCATGGGTTTGTTTTCATTTTTGCTACTCACTCCAATCTTTTGTAATGCCATTTCTAAACTTATTTCTGAGTGTAGTCTCAGCTTAAATTTATGTAAAACTGAAATCATGTGAACTCCCTATGTAAACAACAACAAGATCTATTGTGGTATACATTTGATTAACTTATAAAATGTTAAAGAGAAATATTTCACATGAGTAATTTTTATTAGTTTTATCATGATGTAATTTGTAAAAATAAATCACAAAAGAAATTATGAATACATCTTATATTTGTCATATCCAAGGTCCAAAACTGCAATTAAAGTGCTCTGCAAATATAATGTGTTTATGTAAATGTGGCCTCTTCTGTGTCAAATGTTAAGTGAAATATAAACATTTTCGTGGTTTTAAAAACTATTCGGTGGTCAGAATTCTTTCTCACTATATTTTGTGTTTGGTTTGTACAGTTTTGCCAAAAATTCTGTGAACATTTCAGTGTAAGTAGCTTTTAAGGGCCTCCCAAGAGGTGAGTGAACATGTCAGAAGAGAGCAGCTCCTGATCCAGCCACCGGGCTCCTCAAAAATGTCCCTTCTGTGCCACCGACTCAGTGGGGCACAGAGTGGGGGGGGTAATAACTCTGCTGTGACACATGGTCCTGGTGGGACCACAGTCACTCCACATCTACCATTAAAGACGAAAAGGATAGGGACTTGACACTAGTTTCTACTCAGGTGACAAATTTTGTTGTTGCTGGTTTGGTAATAAATTGGATTCCATGTTTCATTGTGTCTCTGTACTAAACCACTAAGCTCAAAATAAACCAGCAAGGTCAATTATAATTATAAACATTTACTCCTGGGAATTCTCATAGTCTGTTCCTCCCCAGGCTTCCTACCTTGGCAAAATTGGAATTTTTTTTTTTTTTAATGGACTAGCTAACTATGGGATACATGTTCTTTAGAACTACAGCTTGAAATGTTTTCTTTCAATAAAAAATTGCTACAATTATCCCTTCATTAAACACAAAATATCTCAGGTGATTTAAACCTGTGGTACTCTTTTCCATGTCAGCCGTAGTTATCTCCCAGTATGTATGTTTTGAATATGGCCTTGATGTCAAGACTCTATTCAAATAAATAACTGTCATCCCACAGCAGGTCAGTCATGGTGAGTTTTTAGATCCATAGAATGCGAGTATGGGAGGGATTTTAGAAGTTGAAGTTCACCTCTTTTTACAGATGAGAGAACCCAGAGTATGGAAATTTAAATGATTTTCTCCAGATCATAGAACTAGTTTTTTGACGTTGAGGCAGTGCATCTCTGCAGTTAAATTCAGCATGTGCTCAGGGAATAAGAACTACCTTGAAAACTGCTATAATAAAAACATAATGTCTGCAAGGACTAATATAAGTGAGTTCTTAATTTTTCCCTATTTTTTATCATCTGCACTGCTGGTATAAATAAGAAAGAATTAATTGGGTAGCATATTTTGGTAAACATGAAAAAGAATCATAAGAATTTTCAGTAAAGTTTAACCAAAACCTTGATTATGTCTCTGCACCCAAGAAAATATTGATAGCATCATTTTTAAGGACACTAAACATTTATTTTAAATTGTTATGAAATTACCACTTAAACAAGAACAAGTCTTTTATTTTTAAAATCAAATCTTATTTCTGACCTTGTTTCATTGTAAAGAGACTTTGCAGTAATGAGTATTTGTCACCCCCAAAAACTAGATGGGCAACAGTGAAAGGAAGTGCTCTTGTTTTGGAATAGTCCTTGTTTTCCTTGGATGCTTTTGCTTAGAATCCAACAGCCAAATGAGGAACCTGTAAAAGCAAAGCAAACATTTTTATTACAGATGAACCCTTATACTCTTAAATCTGTGCACATACTGATTCTGCCTTGATCTATTGAAATTTATATTGACCAAAATGTTGTCACATCACAAATCCCTTAGAGATTCTTTCATAAATTCTAATTGGAAGAGCTCTTAGATCCCATTTAGTATAGTTCTTTACACGGATCATTGTTAAATAGTTGTCTGACTTTCGTTTGAACGCCTGCATTGACAGTGAACTGGCTACCACATGAAGGAGCTCATTCCATTTTGCAGGCTATTTTTTTCCCTTTCACGTGACAGTTTTCTAAGCGTTTGAGGATTGTTCTTAGGTCTCTTTTGGTTCTTCTGCAAGCTAACTATATCCTGAATTCTTCAGGTGTGGCCTGTTATACTTTGCCATACAACGTCACTGCTCATGGAGTAGCTTGGGTCACAATTCTAGAACTGGAAATCAGAGTAGCTAACATTCATGGAGTGTTTCGTATGGATCAGTGTACTAATTAGTGATTATCTCCTTTAAATCCTTACTACAATGTGGGAGACATTACTATTATCTCCATTTCAGAGATGGGGGGGCCACTGAAGCTCTGAGAGATCACAGAGTTAGCAGTGGCAGAACGCAGGTCTGTCCGAATCCAGAATGTGGAATTTGATCTCATTTTACAAATGAGAAAACGGAGGTCCAGAGAAGTAAAGCAACTTGGCTGAGGGCACCAGCCTGCCAGTAGTGAGCTAGGACTAGAATTCAGATCGGCCTCCTGGAACAAGGCTCTTTGCACTGGGCCTCTCCAAGAGGGGAGGAGTCAGTTGGCAGGTTCCTTATCTGTTTTCCTTTTTTGCTTTGAAAGCAAGCTCTCCTCAGTTTGGATGAACAAGCATTTGTTGGACCCTTACTGTGTGTCTAGAACATTTATTTTCAATCAGAAGCCAGGGTGATACCAGTGTGACAAGGCTTGGTTTTGAGAATTTTGTATAAAACAGCAGGAGAAACTTAACACATTTTGTTGTGTTTTTGTGCCAAAACGGTGGTGGTATTTATATTTCTTGGCAATAAAATTATTTTCAAAAGAAACTAAATACTTGTTGAAAAGCCAATAGATGAGCTTCAGCACATTGAAGTCATTTCAGAATCCCTCCTACATGCTGACTTCTATCATTCTCAATTCCAGAACATTCATTTCATTGCATCATTCCCCATGGAAACCTTTGGGAGCTTCCAGTTGCCTAAAGGATGATTCAGGGGGCTCTAGCTCTTCTCTTCACCAATTCTGCTGAGCCAGGTTCCTTCATGCTTCTGTTCTTGCTCACAATCTTGCCCTCGCAATGCCTTTCACGTCCTGTCACTTGGCCAAACTCAACACAACTCCAAGTTCCATTTCCCTGACCTCCCCAAACTTATGACCACTCCCTTCTCTAATTTTCCAGCAGCTACTGCCAGGATTACATTTTTAGTACTTAATAGATAGAGCTGTGCACATGTGAAAATCCAGTCCTTCAAAGTAGTTAAAGCCCTACTTTGCCATACAATACTCAAAACGGGCTTATCCGTGGTAGAGTCACAAAAAGTGTCCTTTCTTCAGAAAGGCTAACTGTGGAATTAATTTTAGTAAGTGGAAGTCAGTGGGTCCTTGGGCTTGGAAAGCAAGAAGTAAAACTCATGGTTTATTAAATTGAAATAAAGCATTGTAGGAAGTAATTTATTCTCTTAGTGAAAGCACATGAAACATGGTGTTATTAACGGAATTTTTGTAAACCAGTACATGGGTTAAGATGGTTGTAATGTACCAGAAGTTAGAGGATTAGTGTCTGTAACTCCTTGAGACCTAGAACTAGATTTGTCTCTAGCTCTTCACACAAGAGCTGTCACATAAGAGGTAATACATTTAATGGGATTAGTGAATGAACGAGTGCATCTCAGAACCATCCTTGGAGGAGATGGGTGCCCTTGGGGAGTATGAGTGCCCCATCCCAGCAAGTGCCAGGCACCTTGATGTCCCCAGGCACAAGGATGGCCCTTCCAACTCCCAGCACTCTGGTTCTAGGAAATGCATTAAGGGCATTTAGTAATTTAAAATGTCATTTGATCCAAACAAAACCTTACTCATAAAGTGAATATGTATGGGAAATAAATGTTTTATGCATGCCAAATACTAGTAACGAAATAAAAATTTTGATTAACCATGCTAGGGGAGAAAAATTGTCATTCTAGATGGTTTACAAAAAAAAAAAAAAAAAAGTCACCCCTGGATTTATCAGCTTTGGAAGTTTTAAATCTTGCGTCTATAATGGATATTTGGCTTTTCAAGTACAAGCTGTAAGTGTTACACTGCTGAATAAATGGTTCTACTGAGCTGTAAGAAAGTAAATCAGAAAGTTGAGGGGAAGGAGAGTATAGCTTCTCCAGTAGCTGCCCACAGCACATACACACATGCTGTGTCCTTGGAGCCAGACAGACACCAAGTCAAATTCCTCTTCCACTTACTAGCTCTGTCATTTGAGAGAAGTTACTCCTTATCTTTAAGTTGGGACACTTACTCTTGTATAGGGTTGTTGCAAAGATAAAATCAGATAATGTTAAAAAGCAGCTAGCACAAAATCGGAAACAGTAGGCTAGCAAAAAATGATAGCTATTATGCTTACACATTCCTTCGTGGGATACAGCACCAGGTGGCTAAACTCCTAGTAATAAACTTTCACATTCACGTGGTAGTTTGCATTATATAGAACGTAGTTAACAGATACTATTATCTCATTTGGTCTCCAAAACAACCCACTGAGGTAGAACCAAGATTACTATTCTTATTTCATCCATGAGAGAGGTCAAGGAACTTGCCTACATGATACCTTGCAGATGGTGACTGGAATCCAGAACCTTTAATTCCAGGTACACACTTTTTCCATTTCACCTGCTGCTGCAGTGGCTAGTGTTGGGTGGGGATCCTCAGATTTCCTTCATTTATTCAGCAAATATTTATTGCAACTCAAGAAACAGCTGGATGTTTGTCCTGATTGTAGTATCTCTGGTTGATTAGCAGAATACTTGGTATTATTATATAATAGTTGCTCAATAAAATACTTGTGGAATGAATGGATGGATTAAACCAGTTTTCTGAGTCCTTTCACTAGATTATCCTGCTTCTGCTAAAAGGGCAAGAACACTTGGAGGGGACGGGAAGACACTGGCTATTGGGAAAAGCCAAGAGTCAATGACTGTAGAGAGAAGCTGATGCAAGGTGAGTCTGGTCACCACATGGATGACTCTCAGAATAATGACAGTGAGTAAAAGAAGCCAGACAAAGAAGAGTATATACTGTGTGATTCCACTTACATAAAATTATAGAAAATGCGAACTATAGTGATGGCCCCAGTGGTTGCCTGGGGACGGGATAGGGAGTAGTTTCAAAGAGGCAGTAGTTTGGTGGGGATGGATTTGTTGGTTATCTTAATTGTGGTGATGGTTTCATGGGTGTAGAATTCTGTTTAAATGTATCAAATTGTAGACTTTTAAATATGTGTGGTTCATTGTCAATGATACTTCCATAAAGCTGTTTGAAGAAGAAGAGGCAGGAGACAAAGGAGGAGAGGCACATTCTCTGCAGGTTTTCTGTTTTGCCCCTACAGACACCGATGTTAAGGCCCATAATAATAAGGCTGGTTCTCTGGCCCATTACTGATCAGATCTCGGATACAGATGGGAAAAGGATTGCCTGGACTCCGAAGGCCTGGTTCCTGGTCTTGTCTCTGACACTCACAAAGGTGTGCTGCTGGGCATTCGCTTGACCCCTGTCGGCCCCAACTTCCCATTTGTAACTTGGCAGTATTGATCCCTACTTGCCAGCCAGCAACCTCAGCATTGATTGGAAGATTACCCAAGGTGACACACATCAGAGTGCTTTGTGAACTGTGAGTATAGGTCAAAAGGAGGAGGACAGTGGGGTGACAGTGTCTAGCCCAATCGTGACAACAAATGCTATGATGTAACACAGAGACTCTCAGTGGCAGCTGAGTTGTTTGAACTGAATGACCCCAGACTCCTACACTACAAGTTTTCTTGAGTCCACAAGCTATAATTTATCAAGAGTTGTGTGTTAGATTCAGCTCCGCTGCACAATCACTGTGAGAACTTAACAGTCCTGGCTCCATGCTGAGCATCTGTCAAATGAGGGGATTCGAGTTGCTGGTCCCTGTGGTCCTTCTGGCTCTTGCATTGCAAGATTCTGTCACCTTCACGTTGAACTATTTGTCCATTTTGACGACTCCAGGTGGAGAGAATTGTGGCTAGTGACAGTTCTCTTACCCCTGACCTTCAGGGACTGTAAGGTGTCAGGGAAACTAGTCTTTACCACCTCCCCATCCTCCACCCCAACACACACTCACACACACACACACACACACACACACACACACGGATTTGCTCCTCTTCTAGTGTTCTCTACTTCATTTTCATTTGTTTTTATTTTACTCTCATGAGCATCAAGTTAATATATATGCTTAGATACCTTCTTAAGTTTACTCACTCAAAAATCTGTGCCATTAACAGGTTAAGAATCTTACCTCCCAGAAAGCTTGGTCATGGAGATATTTTGTTGTAGGAGTTACCGCTTTCCATATTTTGAGTTTTAAGAGTAAACCTGTTTAAATTCATAATTAAATGTTAAACATTTGGAGCACAGTATTTGTTATCTCAAAACTAATCAAAATATCATATGTCAACTATGGTGTCCCAACAGAAATCCTTTTTTCTTCCATAAGCAGGAGACGGGCACCTTGAAGCATTGTTCTTCCTAGACCAGCTTAATTAATTCTATAGACATCTTTTAACAGGAACTGGCAAGAGCAGTCATCTGCAAAAGATGTAGATTACGCTGAAAGGTATACAATCGCCATGGATCTGACATGCTTCCCAAGATGCACTAGAAGGGCCTTATCAGGTGCCACCACCTAAAGCTGATCCATTTAACACACAGGAGCTACCATGGAGAGCGACTCAAAGTAGGTGCCCGTGTAGGCCCAATAAACTCCCAGCAACCTCAGCTCAAGATTCCACTTGTGTAGTTAGGGAAGTAGTTTGTAACTACTTGCACTTGTGTCTGTTCTGTTCACCTGTCCAGCCTCTGCCCAGAGAGCTTGGCCCTGTGCGTCCCCCCAGCTGCACAAAGTCTGCCGAATTTTCCAGGGTACATGAAGTGAGCGTTACCTTTCACATGAAGTAGGGAAATGCCATTCATAGATTTAGCTGTGTATTTTTAATGATGATCAGTTCCAATGTATTAAACAGCAAGATTAACAAGAGAGGTGCGGGCATATTCATATTTTCCTTTCGTTGTGCACGCCTTTTACTGGTATTGGCAGGTAAGATGCATTTAGTGCACCTCATTTAGCTAGAATTACTCAGAAATTATCTCCATCGCCTACGTGAATTTTACAGATAGCGGAGGCTTACTTAGTCTCATGAAAATCCATCTAAATACATAAATCCATGTTGTATTTTCTTGTCTTATGAGTCAACCATGAACATATTTAGACTTTTAAAAAAATCAGAACCATTGCTAGGAACATCCACTTAGGAAATTGCTGTTGTATAACACAGAGAAGGTATATAGTTGTTGCGGGGTGTTAGCCTGCTCTCCCGCAGCCCAAGCTTTTCATGTTCTTGTGTCTGACTTTAAGAATTTCTTTTCCTCTGTTAGGCTCTCTGCTTTCACTTCTAACTTCTACCAGGCACCTTACTTCTAGGAACCTACCCCATCTCTAATCGGCTATTTCTAATCTTCCTGTACTGGGAAACCCAACAACCATACTTGTTAGAATTGTTTCTTAGATAGTATAGACAGACCCCAAATAACAGGGTCTACTGACAAGTAAAATGCTTGGCTTTGGGGGACAATTTGGCTGCTTGAAGTCCTCTTTTGCCTTCTGTTGTCCAAGTTCTTTTTAATTACCAGTTCCCTCACATCCAAAGTAACATGTAAAGAGGAAAGCTCATTGGTTTTAACTCTTAAAGGAATGACATGGGTGTCTTTTCCTCTATTCTCTTTTTTTTTATTCCAGTGAAGCATAAGGAAAGCC
Source organism: Rhinolophus ferrumequinum (assembly GCF_004115265.2). Classification (NCBI taxonomy): domain Eukaryota; kingdom Metazoa; phylum Chordata; class Mammalia; order Chiroptera; family Rhinolophidae; genus Rhinolophus; species Rhinolophus ferrumequinum. The sequence continues at coordinate 17,342,739 of NC_046292.1, forward strand.
GTCCCTGGGTATTTATAAGACAGTGCAGGTCGTGTCACTTTGTCAATACCAGTGACAATGGTGAATGGACAACCCAAGTATGGGGTTGCCAGATAAAATACAGGATACTTGGTTAATTTTTAATTTAAAAAATGGGCACCTGTGCTTTCATTTGCTAAATCTGGCAGCCCGACGCAAGGTTGGGCTGTCCTGGATAGAATGTAAACTTATGCAGGGAGGCATTTTTCTCTTCCATATTGAAATAATCACCTCAGACTGCATCCACAGCTGAGGCTAGTCGGTACGTTAAGGTAATTCAAGCCAATCTCACTCTCTAAAATTACCCAGATAATTCCAAGAAGTACCTTCATACATGTTTCAGAGCTGAACAGAAGCTAAATGTTTAGTTACCATAATCCTTCTATTGTACAGAGAAGCCAGCCAAAGCCAGAGAGTGTGAAGCGATATGCCTAATGTCACCAATTTATTAGTGTCTGCTTATACTATTTTGTCTCTTATTTGGTATCCACTCTCTGTGTAGGGCCATAATGTATGAATGTCTAATCAATAAAAGCTGTTTGCTTATCGAATAAAAGTGAACATTTCTGAACAAAATGCATATTTTCACTGGGCATATATGTAAGATTGGCAAATTAGTAACTCCCCAAGATTCTTTGCTGTTCTGTCATATGAGAGGAGCAAACACATACTTCAGCCCTCTGTTTAAAGATCTCCAGTGGCTTTCCATCTCTCAGGACGATCTGGCTCCTTCTACCATGCTGTTCCCAACTCCTGTCACTCTCCCCCTCACTCTATCCACATCAGCTACACTGACCTCCTTGCTGTTCCCCAAACATGCCAAGCATGGTCCTGCCTCAGGGCCTTTGCACTTGCTGTCCCTTCTCAGAGAATGCTTTTCTCCCAAATACACATGTGGTATGTCTCCTTCCCTCTCTCCATTCAGGTCTCTGCTTAAAGGTCAACTTATGAGATAGGTCTTCCTTTCTCACCTTCCTAAAAGAGCACCCCACCCTCATACAACTCTGTTTCCCCACCCTGATTTACTTCTCTTCACACCACTTATCACCATCTTACAAATTACACATTTATTTCTCCATTTATTGTCAACTAGAATGTCAGCTCCAGCCCCCTCCCCCACTAGAATGTCAACTTCATGAGATCGGGGACTTTGTTTTGTTCACTGCTTTGTTCAGTGCTTTGTTCCTAGAGCCTGACTCAGTAGATATTGAATAAGTATTTGCTGAACCAAATATTATGAATGTCCTCAGGGAATAAAGGTAAGCTTTTTGGCATAAGGGTTTCCTTGGTTTTCTGTACAAAATTGGATGGAATCACCAGCCCTGGACTCAAGAGGCTCAATGTCACCACTCGCTAATTATAACCTCAGGAATATCTCTTCCTTTCCCTGGCCCTCAGAGTCCACACCTATAGCAGGTGACCTCTGACGGCCTTTCTGCTTCTTAAATGATGGGATTCTGTGTTCGTCTGTTTTTTAATCAAAGTCTGAGCCCTTTGCTTCATTTGTGTGGAGCTGAGGGGAGGTTCATGGGGAATAGGATGAGCACATGCGTATCCAGCCAGGGGGCAAGTGCACTCTGGACCCAGGCCCTATGTCCTAGGCAATGACAGAAGAAGGGTGGTCTCACACTTACCTGTCAGAAGACCAGATGCCAGACCCATAGCGATGGAAAAGCTGAGTGCACCAGAGTTAAGGAGCAGCTGGTAGCCGTTTCTAGAAATGACCAAGCAGAGGCAGTCACATTGAAGCATCAGGCTGCAGAGGTTACTGGGGACAAAAAGCACTGTTTGCACTGTCAGGAAGGGCTCATCAGGAGAACAAGTGTCCTCTTCCTGGTGGTATATTCCCCTGTCATTTTCCTGCAAAGCCATGCAGACATGGAGGAAGGGAAAGGGGGAATTCCAAGATCCTCTTTGGCTTACTTGAATCCTCAAACCCCATGGGTAATGTACTAGAGCAGGAGTTAGAAAACCCAAGTTTAAGTCCCAATTCTGTCACTAGCTACGTGAACCTTGGCAAGTCACTTAACCTCTCAGAGCCCCAAGTTTCCTCCTTAGGCAAGTAAAGATGAAGGCTTTATTTCTATTAGGTTGGTGCAAAAGTAATTGCGGTTTTTGCAATTATTTTTAACCTTTTAAACCGCAATTACTTTTGCAGCAACCTAATATTAAGTCAAGGTGTGGTACAGTTTATCAGACCCATCTCCCAGGCCCACCCTGAACACACTTCCCTGTTTGCTCTCCAGGGCAACCCCAGGACTTCACTTTAAACCATGAAGGGGCCCTGGGAGGACATTTACATGACCATGAAGTAGGCAAAGATTTTTTAAACAGGATATACAAGAGCTGAACATAAAGGGAACAATGATAAATTGGACTATATTAAAATTAAAAACTATTCATCAAAAAACACCATTAAGAAAGTGAAAGATAACCCACAAAATGGGAGAAGATATTCATAATACATATATCTGACAAAGGATCTATATTCATAACATATAAAGAATTCCTACAAATCAATAAGAAAAATGGGCAAAAGAATTTGAACAGACATTTCACAAGAGAAAATACTCAAATGTCCTAAAAGCATATGAAAAGTGTTCCACTTAATTAGTCATCAGGGAAATTAAAATCCAAACGATAAGTTTGATGCCTAAATGGCTAAAATTAAAAAGAAGGAAACTGTGGAGTATTAGAGAATACATGGGGTAAAGGGAACTCTTGTATATGGATTGGTGCAAACCACAATGGAAAACTGGTAGCATCCACTAAAGTGGATATATGAATACTTATGATCCAAGAATTCCACTTCTGGGCATATATTCACCAGAAGTGCATTTATATGTTTCCCCCTAAAAAGCATTAGAATGTTTATAACATCAATACTAGAATGTGCATAATAGCTCCAAACCCAAATGCTCATCAATAATGGATCAATAAAATGTGTTGTGTTCACATAACAGAACACTTGTTTCAACTGTGTTTTCTTAGACTCTATAATTTGTCTACTTGGTACTCATTTATCACAGGGCCAAACTAATGGCCCAAGTTGTTTACCCCTCTCTTTTGCAAGTCAGCTTTCATGGGAGCGCAAAACTCATATTATAAACCCCCCAACCACAAACTCTAACATATGTGTTTTCACTTTCTGCCTAATAGGGGATGTCCCCACCTCGTTACTTCCCCACCACTATAGTCCTAAAGGCACCGTCTCAGGCCCCCTCTCTCTCTACTGCCTGGTCTCTTCGTGGGGCTTGCCAGGTATGTTATGGCTCTCACTTCCAGGGGAACTGTAACACTAAACTTTCCTTTCAATGGCACTGACTTCTCCATGTCACTCAGTCACCTTTATAAATTAAACCCAAGCACAGTTCAACACTGAAAATGAACAATCTACAGAGATACTCAACAACATGGGTGAATCTCACGACTATGATGTTAAGTAAAAGAAACCAGGCACACGAGAACGTGAATTTCCTATATGAGTCCATGTGTATAGAAGAGAAAAGCAGACAAAACTGATCAATGCTATTGGAAGTCAGATTAGTGGTTACTCTGGGATGAGACACAGAATGTCACAGGGGCATGTCAAAAAATTCATCAAGTGGTACCTTATGAGGTTTGCACTTTTCTGGATGTAAAAAAACTACAAAAATGGTTTTTCTTAAGGTAATATTAAGTGGCAGGATAGAAGCGAAACCCAGATCTGCTGAGTGACAACGCACAATTCACTCTATCCTGATGCCTTCTGAAAGCAGAAATGGATGAAATAGAAATCACCATAACAACAGTGTCCACGCAAGGTGGGCTTCCCGTGCCAGGCCCCTCAGCTTGATGCTTTATCATCTGATCTCATTGTGATCCTCACAGCAGCCCTGTGAGTGAGCTATTAGGGTCCCGAGTTCACATATGGGGAGGTCCAGGTTAGGAAAGTGAACCAAGGGTTCCAGTGTCACATGGCTTGGCATGGGTGGCTTTTGGGATTCAAACCAGGCAGGTCTGTCTACAAAGTCTGGCTAGATCTTTTCCAGATTTCAGCACAAATTTGGCCAAATCGGCATTCCAGGAATACTATTTTAAAAAGTATTTTTCTTTAAATAGATTTTTTTTTAAAGTTAAATAAATGTATTTAAAAGGAAACTTTGTGTCACTAGCTTAAGTGGAAGAGAAATGAGAGGTAACTAAAAAAAAAAATCTAATGAAAACAAAATGCTGCTAAATCTTCCCCAGATGTTGCAGCCTGGCCAAGTCTCTTATCCTCGGGCTGCTTCTGCTGTCATGCAAACTGAAAGTCAGATCAGCAAGTGTCCGAAGGGTGCAGACACTGGGCACCAAGGGGAGACTTTCTCCCTGATAGAATCAAAGCACTGAATGAGAATGGAAAAAGAGCCTCTGCGCTGTGTGATTCAATGTTCTTTAAATGTGTCTTCCTCCAGGCTCGGAGCACAGCACCTGACTCATTCACATTTGCTGCCCTGAATAGGAAATTGGCCAATGTGGTTTGTGGAAGGAATGAAAGTCAACCCGCTCACCCAATGACCCCAAGCTAATAAAGCAGCTGATGCACATTTCACATGAAGTGTTCTGACTTGCAGCTAAGTCCTGTCTTCGTATATAGATGCTCCTCCTATGGAAGCAGCAGCATCAATAATCATCATAAAGAAAGAGGCCGTGTGTTGGGTAAACGTTTACTCCACGTCAAGCGCTGTCCTGAGCCCTTTAATGGTTTGTGTTGCTGAATCTTCACAGCACCTCCACGATGCAGATCTTTTTTTTTCTTTTTAAGGAAGGCGCAGCTCACAGTGGCCCATGCAGGGATCGAACCCGCACACTTGGTGCCATCAGCACCACACTCCAACCAACTGAGCTAACCGGCCACCCCCGGCAGTCCAGATCTTATTATCCCATTTGACAGATAGAAAACAGATTTAAAGAGAGGACCATGCCTAAGGTCACACGACTGGTAAATGTGACCTTCGTCTGTCTTGGGCAGGTAATTCCCCCTAAGTATCACTTCTTAGCGTATGATAATGTACTCACAGGGTGCTTGCAATGGATGAGTTGACATAATGCCTAACACCTAGGAAGCAGTCAATAAACAGTAGTGATTGCCATCAGTAATATTATTATCACTGTATCAGTTTCATCTGGAAAAAAATCTATCCCTATATCATGTCCAAGTCACTCTTTCATTTTATGTGAGCCATGTCCAGAAGATGTTACACAACCTCCAGGAGGTGATGGCCAGCCAGGGCTCTAGTACATCAAATCGATTATTGCTGTCATTGTCTGGGGGGCACAGGACCTGACTCTGGTCCACGGCCAACATTCTCGCCTCACAGCGAAAACTTGGCCAAGCCCCTTCCCTCTCTAGGCCTCAGGGATAGGCTGTACCTGGCATTTTCCTATATTAACTTATTAAATCCTTTTAACCACATGGCGTCTGGCCTCAAGTAGCCTCCAACAACCCCGTGAGGGGAGGTATGAGCGTTACCTTCATTTACAATTGGGCGATCAAGGTTGAGAAGGGCGAGGTGGCATGCCCCGTTAGTTAGTAAGAGGTCTGACTAGTCTGATTCCTCGCCACACTCTTCACCATCACCTAAATGATCAGCGGTTGAAAATTGGACTCAACTGGCTTGGGCTTGACTGCCCTGTTCTGTCTGCTTTTGGGGGGCCTCAGGGCTATCCGCCTTTACCTTGCACCTAGGCTGTCACCTTTGGAAAGAAGGGGCCTGGAGAGGTGATGACTCCGTACAAGTTAGGGGTTGGGCAGAATTTCTGAATAAATTGGCCAAGAAATATTTGCTGAGGCCTATGAGTGCCTGGAATGCATACACCCCAGCTAAGGGCTCTGGGCACATTTCTTCCTGAGGTCGGTGGGGGTGTTAAGGGAATAAGACAAGTGACCTACATGGGATGCTTGGTCCAGTTCGTGTGATGCGTCATCAGCACAATATTGGTGATCCCTCCGAGCAGACCCGGCAAGCCAAAGGTGTAGTGCACGCCGCAGGAGTCATGGATCTCCAGCACACGGTTAAGACACACCTGGGGAGAAATGTCATTATAAGCAGATCTACATGTGACACTGACATTCTCTACTCACCCTTTTCACAGATCCTTGGCATCCAGGGCCACCAAATGGGGATAGGCTGTAGGGCTCACCTAAAGAAGACTTGAACATGCGCTCACATCACCTGGGGAGCTTGTTCAACTGCAGAGCCAGATGTTGTGAGTCTGGGGCTGGAGATTCTGCTTTTCTAACCAAGTCCCAGGTGATGGCAGTGCTGCTGGTCCATAGACCACACTTTGAGAAGCAAGGGTCCAGCCCAGGCACTACCCACATTTTGGGCTATAATTCTGTGTTGTGAGGGGGGCTGCCCTGCATATTGCAGGATGTTTAGCAGCATCCCTGGCCTGTACCCTCTACATGTCAGTAGCACCCCCAACCCAGTGTATCAACCAAAATTGTCTCCAGATGTTGTCAAATATCCCCAAGAGGTGATTGAGACCCACTGGTCTAGCCCAAACTTAACTACCATCTCAAAGACAACAGAGCTGTTTAGAATAAGTCAGAAGAAAATCTGATCACACCTGAAGACTCCCATACAGTTCTCCTTCCACCTCACCACTTAGCCACCCAGATGGCCATAAGCTAATAGATGTAGATTCAAATGCAAATTTGATCATGCTAGTTCACGCCTTGGACTCCTTATTGTATCCAGAATAAAGACCCAGATTCCTCAACTAGCTCAGGATACATACCTGATCACCTGCTCTCTCTCAAGATTCTGGTCCCATCACACTCCCAGGTGAACCCAATGCTTCAGCCATGAGAATGTCTCTCAGTTTCCTGGCTAAGCCATATGCTCTTCTCACCATTGAGCCTTTGAACACATTGTTCCTTCTGCCTGAAATACATTTCCCACTTCTTTGCCTGGCCAATATTAGTGATCTGTCAACGCTCAGCTGCTCTGGGAGGCGTTTCCTGACCCATCACAGGGTAGCTTAGATGTGCTCCTGGATCAGTTATACACGGAGTTGTGTTTATTTGTCCATTTCCCCCATTACACTACAGCTTGGGAAGCAGGATAAATGTGAAAGCATGTGTGATGAACGAATGAATGAATGAGTGAATCAATCAATCAATCATCTTTGAATCCTTCTCCCAGTGATAGAGTCAAGGAAACTGAGGCACAGAGAAAGTGATGGACTCTGAGCGTGATAACTTGTTATGCACCTTTTTGCTGTGCACGTCCTCTTTTCATCATTACGGCCTCCAAGCCAGAGGAAATAAAAGACATCTGTTCCCATTGCGAAGTGAAAAGCAGACTGCCCTATCTTTGGTCAAATCAAATTGTTGGTAAGTTCTTCCTGATTTGGGGTTGAAACTCTCCCTGAATATCCACTGTTCACCCAATTCAGCATCCTGTGCCACCCAAATGTGTACTCCTTTCTCCCCCACCAAGCCTTCAAAGCTATGAAGATTTGCTGTTCCTAAATATTTCTTTTAGAAGTGTGTTATAACGAATTGGCTATAATGAAGTATTCTCATATTATCTATACCTGTTGAATATTGAAGGAAGAAAAATCTATCCACTTAGAAAAACTAAACAATCAGAAGTGGACATGACCTAGATTATCAACCCAACATCTTTCTTCTGGGTTCTGACCTTCCCACCCCCGTTCACATGGTCATGGGCAGCGGCTATGTCTGTACAACCTGTCCCACCCCCACCCCAGCCAAATGTGGGCACATTATCCAAATTAGACCAAGTTCTCTTTCTCCAGAGAACTTGGAATCGGGGTCAAGAGAGTCCACCCAGCTGCTTTCTTGAAGAGAGAGACTACATTCCACCATGTGGAGTAGGAGGAGGAGAAGAGGGAGAAAGTCTACAGAGTGAGAATAAAGCAAATACTCAGGAAAAGCAAAGAAAGAAGAAGAGCAGGGACTTCTCGGGCTCCCCGCAACATTTTTTGTCCCTAGTGCCAGCTGTCCTTGGGTTCTGTGACATCCCAGGAGCCTTATAACAAATTCCCCTTTATTAGCTTGAATGGGTTCTGTTACTTGCTCCCCAGACCCCAACAAATACATCATCCAACCTGGGCAGTTTGGCTTTGAAGCCAACGTGAGAAGGTGCCAACACCTGCCTAGCGCAGCCCATGGCAACACACAATGGCCTATTATGGTTCCAGGGTCATGCTGACCTAAGCCAAACAGAGGATGTTAGTTGCCCAGCTCCTTACCGGCAGGCATTTGGCTCCCCCGATGGAGATTAGCCCAGCTATAAGGCCCAGCACCATGGCAACAAAAGGAGTATGGATCTGGTAGCACGGGGCGCTCACAGCCACACCTCCTGCCAGTACTGCATTGTGGATATGAGCCTGCAAAGAAATAGCTTGTGGGTGAATGGAGCGAGGCACAGAGGACAGCATCTTGCCCGAAGTTACTCAGCAAGCTGGTAGCAAGGCAACACTGTAATGTCTTCCCTGCTTCGTTGATCCTGAAGTCATCCACTCCCCTCTGTTGAGATTATCCAGCCCTTATCAAGGCTCTTATCTCACCCGACTTCTCAGGTTCAGGGAGCAGTCACCCTGATTGGCAGGCATTTAGGGAATCAGCTTGAAAACACAGTTACTCAGCATCCAGCCACCTTCACACTCATTAGTGATGTGTCGTGGGCACCTAACAGCTCAGTGATTCAACTTTTCCACCAGAAGAATGATGTTTCAATTATACCTGCTTAATATAGGGTATTGTAAGAATTAAATGAGTTACCACATGTAAAACCCTTAGCCCCAGGGCCTGGCATCGAAAATGAGTAAACGCCAAATAAATGCAAGCCATTATTATTGCTCTGACGATGATGATGACGGGCTGCTTTGTAACCTATACCACCCTGTATGACTGGACCCAATAAGCTGGCCTGTGTTCCTGGGTCATGTCTCTGCCAGAACTGGGCCTTGCTGTGCTCTTATACACTTACCCCAGCCCCCTTCAACTCTAACCAGGTCTAGGAGCTCTGGGCCCCTGGACTGGCTTCTGGGCTTCCCTGACCTGATAGCCAAACCTGCCTCTCTGGATGTCTCCACCTTATCTGATCCTAGACTCTGAGTCACCATGGAGTTCACCTGTAGGGACACAGACCTCCCCTTTGTACTGTTAACCATCCCCCATGGCCACATTCTCTCTTCTCCGGGCCTCACTGTGTAGACTTTTCCCCACCGCCTCTGGCTGGCTGACCCCATTCCCTAATCATCATGGAAACCTGTTTTGTCTTTAGCGCTACACTCTTCACCTATCTCTGCCCCCAGAATTCACACACGACCTCCCAGCTCCATTGATCATAGCAGCAAACGTTTGCCCAGCGCTTATTCTACAGGAAGCACTTTACATGCTTTATCTATTAATTCCCACTTCACATATAAGGCAATTGAGGTTCAAAAATGTAAGCAGCTTGACCAAGGGAACATGGCTAGGGTAATATATTTCTTCACTTCTGATCCTGATCATTCCAATCTTCAAATTTATTAGGGAAAGTGTGATGATTGGGTGTTCACGCTCTTGTGTGAGATGTGCCTCCCATTAAATAAATAAATACATAAATAAATAAATTAATTAATAATAAAAATTTCTTAGGGAAAGGGGAAAGGCTGACTAATTCTATTCTACTTTTTCTGTGCTGACTGTTGCTCAGAGTGGCTGGCTTTGGTAACTAGCAGACACGGCTTCAAACTTAGCAGACACTGAGTTCATCAACGCTGATGGACTAAATTACTCCCCCCGTAAGCCTTTGATCATTTCCCAGTCTCCTCAGTTCCAGTGTCCATTTTAACAACCTAGCACTCTTCCTTATGCTCTACGAAACTGCAGACAAGGCTTTATCAACTCAGCAAGCTCTTTTCCGAGCCCTGGGGCTGGCGCAGGATGGGGGTAGGAGAGACATGAATATGTGTGTCCCCCAAAGGGCAACCCCCGGCCTCACCATGTTGATCTTCCCTTGGGGATGAGCCAAGGCTGATACGGAGATGGCTGTCACTGCGCTGACTGCAAGAGCATAGTAGGTGTTGAACACGGCAAGCTTCTTTTTCTTTAGGGAGGACAGCAGAGCAGAGTTGAAACTTGGCCAGAACATCCACAGGAAGAGGGTGCCTGGGGGCCAGAGGGGATCACTGGCAGAACCAGCACTGCTGCTCCAAAGCCTGAGCCTCAGAGGAGCGGGCAAGTCCCAGCTTAATCACTTTCTAGCTTTGTGATTTCGGGCAAGTCATGTGTCCTTTCTGAAATCTCAGGTTGGTACGGTCCAGCTAACATATTTCACAGGCAAGGAAACTAAGGTTCTGAGACTTGAAATCACCAAATGCCAGGCCTCCTGATGGTGATGACCGGTGATCTGGCCGGTGATGACCATAGGCTTATTTAAAAAAAGAATCAACATGCCTCTTTCATTCAGCCCCATGGCCTGGCATTCAGTTACCTGCTGGCCAGCCGACTGCCTGCCTTCCTCTAAGCCTCTCCCAACAGCCTGAGTTCATCATTTTCACACAGCTTTTCAAAATATACCATTGTAACTCTTTTCTTCCCACCCCTTTTCATTCCTCCCCTCAGGGCCCTACTTTTATCACTCCTCCAATACTCTCCTTTAAGGTGAGGACAAAACGATTGGATACACTTATTTAAACTCAAATGTAACGGTCTCTCCTCTCCTTTGGATATGAATGAAGAGAGGTTCCCTAGAGAGGAAGGTTTCATTCAAAGGTGTGAATTCATCAAACACCGCTTAAGGAAACGAGTCATTATAGAGGGACTTCAGACACCCAGGGCAGGTTGGGAAAGGAGATTTTCTTTTTCTTTCTTTCTTTCTTTTTATTTTTAAAGGAGGGTGCAGCTCACAGTGGCCCATGTGGCTATCGAACCGGCAAACTTGGTGTTATTAGGACCACACTCATAATCAACCAAGCTAACTGGCCACCCCGGAAAGGAGATTTTCCGCAGAACCGTTTTGGAGCCTCTTTCTCACTCAGGTATGAAACCACCCACCCACCTTGTCCTTACCCAGCATGGCAAACAAACTGGGGCTTGTGGCCATCTGATCTTTCGTCTTCGCTCCCTTGTGCAGAGGCCTTGACAAGCACCAGGCCACAGTCAGCCCAAAATAGGCCGCAAACACGTGGATGTGCATCATACTTGTGTGGTCTTCAGTCTGCAACAAAAGCCAGCGAGCGTCAGTACCCTTTGCCCACTGGTAAATCCTGATGTTCCTTGGAGAAAGTTCTGAGCTTTGTGTAGGAGATGTGGCTGGAAGTCATGAGTGTTCTGAGCTTACCCAACCCAGCGGTTCCCCTTTCAGAGGTGCTCCATGAGTAGCTGAGTGTTTATTCCAGGGAGGTTGCTGGTTGGTCTTATCAGTAGCTCTTAAATGCTTTTGGCTGAGGTCCACTTAGGTGCGGCCAAAAGCTACATGGCCACTGCCCCCACCCCCCACTGCTTCCTACTTTTCAGCAGAATTTCATGGAGAGGTGAGTGATATAAACTTTGCAACATAAAAAAGTTAGACTTTTTATGACACCAAACTGACGTCTTTAGTAAATTCTAGATATATGCTAATTTTGCTTTATGAATGTCAAATTTACTAATCCTTAATAATTCACATCGTGGGCTACCGCTAAATCCTATCAACTGTGCCTTCAAAAAATGTCCAGAATTGGCAGAATTTTTACCACCACACCTCACTGACGGTTTAAGCCATGCTCACTATTACCCCAAATTATTGTAATAACCTTCTTTTTTTAAAATTAGTTTCAGGTGTACAAAACCATGTAATAGTTAGACATTTTTCATTTAGATCCCTCACACAGTGACAACCCATTTCCCCCCATCTATTACCCCTCTGACATCGCATATGGCCATTACATTTCCACTGTCTCTATTCCTAATGCTGTACTCCACTTCTATATATATATATATATAATTTATATATATATATATAAAATTTATATATATATATATTTATATATATATATAAAATTGTAGTTGACATTCATTATTGTTCAGCTTCAGCTTCAGGTGTACAGTGCAGTGATCAGGCATCTACATCATCCCTGAGGTGGTCTCCCTAATGAGACAAGTGTCCGTCGGTGACCCTACTTAACAAGTGATCGGAGTTAACATCCTCAGTAATGAGACAAATGCCACTATCTTGCTGTGTGATCTTGGGCAATCACTTCCCCTTTCTGGGCATCAGCTTTCTCATCTGTGAGCAGCTCTTATCTTACTTAATTGTACCTGACCACAAGGTCACGGCTACAGCAGAGGAGCTGGAAGAGCCATTGGGCATGGCATCACCTTCACAGCTGGCCTCAGGCTTAGACTTTTGACAACCTCCACCAATGACGTCACATGTACAGTTAGTGACACACGCTGACTGGTTTGAAAGCAGACACTGGCCATGCAGCTTGCTGGACCATAGCCAATGAGGCCCTGGGAATTAATTATCTTTTTATACATCCCATAATTATCTTGTGATTCCTGCAGTATTATATTTTGGGAGTTAAAGGCATTCATTTGCTATGTTTAAACAATTAGTATAGACCACACTTTGTAACCCCTTTTGGGCCTGTCTTTTTTTTTTTTTTTTTTTTAAATCGCAGAAGCCTCCAAATGGAGGTGGCACCCTCCCCTTCCATCTCCTCATAGCACCATGACTCACGCTGAGCATTTGTTTGCTGACCATCCTCATGACGACAAAGGCTGTCACCTCCATCAGCGTCATCAACACCAGCTGCCCCAGGTTGGTCTTCCCCAGGATGGCACCCACTGAGATCAGCACAGACATAGCACTCATGGTGGCCTGTTGAATACTGGGGAGAGAGGACGAGACAGGGGAGACAGGGATGATGAAGAAGGATGCCTCTCATTCATTCATTCATTCACTCACTCATTTAGCAAACACTTGTTGAGGGCCTACTGTCTGCCTGGCACTGTTCAAGAAACGGGGGGCACAGTAGGAGAACAAGAAGACAAAATTTCTACCTCCATGGAGACTGATGCTGCCCAGCCTGGGGTCTCCTTCGTCCCTTTCCCCCATGAGGGTGGCATTTACACTCCTAGGAATTGATCTGTACACACTCATGCATACTTAGTTTTCTCTGAGGTTCTCACAGCAATGTTCCCTCAGAGTCTCCTGCTGGGATCTGACAACCGAGATTCTGCTCATGGCTTCCTCTTCTGCCGTCATCACTCACAGATGCTCAACAGAGGGCGCTGTTCACCTACCAGCCCACCCGCCACCCTCGTCTCTCCATTAGTGGAGAGATTGGGTTTGGAAATAGGACAAGCCAGTCTCAGCTTTTCCACTTGAGGAGCTATTTAATCTCTCTGAGCCTGTTTCTCCATCTGTGGATAAGAATGAATATACAATGATCTCAAGGCAGCGCTGTGGGGATTAGGAGGAATATCCGTGCATGTGTGTCGAGCACCGTGACAGCACAAAGACCTAACCCAGGAACAGAAGCTGGGACTATCAGCGCTATTATTGATTCTTTCCTTCCCTTGACAAATGAGCAAGCTCAAGGTGGGGATTTAGGAGAAGAAAACAATTTTTGTTTTCGAGGCACTTGGGATTCAGCTGGGGGGACAGGGCTGACATCATGAGCCTTGATATCACTATCCGCGATATAATGAGGCGAGAGGGATTCACTAGAGGGAGAGAACTGTGTGGACTGGACTCATCAGGGAAGGCTACCTGGGGGAGGTGTCACTGAGTAAACCAATCCACCCTCCTCTGGGCACGTTGCTCTGCGATCCCCTCCTCCCCCTGGGAGTTGATGATGATGATGATACAACCACCACCACCACCACCACAATAATAATAATTTATAGCATTATGTATAACAGGGTTGCAACTATGTCACCTCATTTAAATTTTAATCTTCCAAGTACCCCTATGTAAATGGTGCTAGGGTACCATTCAGTACCTCCATTTTACAAAAGAGGACATTGAGACTAGAAGAGAAGATATTTTTGGCAATTGCCACACAGCTAGTTAATGACAAACGTGAGGGTCAAACCTAGCTGGCCTGGATCCAAAGCCTGTGCTCTGAAGTCTGGACACAGCCTCCCCAGTGTTTGTTGCCGATGAAGCGTCCTGCTTAAGGCTCGAGGACTTCAGAGGGAAGGTCAGAGGGCAAAGGGCATGGGAAGGAGTCCCACAGGGACCAGGAATTATTTAGCGTAGGGGGTTACTCAATGTTTTGCTGTGGCTGGCTGTGTTATGTCTTTCGAGAGAGTGCTCATTTAATAGGCAAAGGCATAACTGAAACAGATGTGTGCCACTGGGGGGATTTCAGACCTCAGGGGCCAGTTGGGGCTAGGAAGGTGTTGAGACAGTGAAGTACAGTGGTTAGGAGTGCAGTCTGTGTTGAGGCTGCCTAAGGTGGAATCCTGACTCAGCCACTTTCTGGCTGTGTGCTCTCGGGCAAATTCACTTAACCACTCTACGCCTCAGTGTTCTGTTATTAGGTAGAGGCAAGGTCTATGGAGGTATTTGTGAGGGCAAAGTGAGTTAATATGTCAAGCACAATAACAGGGTTGGTTATCGTGATTATCTTCTAGGGGGAGCCCTCCTGGGCCTTTCAAAAATATGGCGTTAAAAATAATCACAACTTTTAGGATTCCTTTTATTTTCGTTTCTGTTCCAGTAACCATACTAAGTCCTTACTACGTGAGGAAAACAAAGGACAAAGCTGAATAGGACAGGTCCCTGCCCTAGGAACTGGACATGGGTGACTCAAGGCAGAACAATTCAGTGCCAAGTCAGGTAGCAGGGAGTGAGTAAGGTTCAGGGAGAAAGAGAGTGCTAATCTGGGGGGCCGGCCTGGGCACTGCCCACCAGCCCAACCCAGCTGGGATGGTCAGGAAGGTGCCCATTGTTCAAATCTGTGATGCTAGTCCCAGGAGGGGGTCACAGCTGGGAGGATCCAAGTGGTCAGAGGCTGGGCAGGGGAGTTCACTCAGGCTGCAAATGACTTTTTTGGTCTCCCTGGATTGAGCCAAGAACAAACAGGTCCCTGCAGTTAGGATGTCAGAAGAGGGAACAGCTCAGAGATGCCCGGAGACTGACGCACAGGAGGATGAAGGCTTGTGTGACCTTATGCAAAGGCAGCAGAAACGCCAGACCAGGGCCACCACTGTCAGAGTCCCCAGAGTGCCCTTGGTCACTTCCCATGGAGTTACTGGAGTTATTGAATTCCCACGAGGATTAGCTCTAAAACGTTTTAGGAGAAAAAATGTGGAGATTTTTTTTTTCCAGGACCAGTAGGGAGTTGACTAGACTGTATTTCATATCATAACTATTTGGAGTATGCTGGAAGGCATACGTAAAGCTAAAGTCATTTCTACCACTTAGCTGTGTGAGCCTAGGCAAGTGTCTCTGAGTCTCTGTTTCCTTGCCTGTATACCAGGTTAGATCCTTACTGGAAGAATTACACAAAATGTTTGTGAAGCACCTGGTGTAGTGCCTGGCTCATGGAGAGATGTGCAACAGCAGTGCCCAGCAGGGTCTTAGAGAGGAGGATGGAGTGACCTTAAGAAGTGACAGGTTCCCCAAGATGCCTGAAATAGGATTTACCATCATCTGGGCATGACAGAGATACAGAGTTGGATAAAACAAACAAAAAAATTTTTTAAGGAAAAATTTTACCTAGTTCCTCCTGTCAACAAGCGCTAGTGTCTTTAAAAAAAAAACCCACAAAAATCACGTAAAGCTATATATATATACCCTTGTGTAACCATCACCCAGGATAACATAGAGAACATTTACTGCATCCCACAAGTTTCTTTTGTGCCCCTTCCTAATTAATAACCCCTGCCTTCCCCAGGTAACAATTATTCTGACTTCTAGCAACGTGGGTTAATTTTGCTAGTTCTTAGAATTTCATGTAAATGCACCTCAACGGACCAAAATTAATTTAAAGAAAGTAAAGACACAGCTATTTCTTGTCTACCAGCATTTGAGGACTAAGAGTACGTCTTTCTTTTCAAGAGACTGTCTCTCTTGAGTGTGACATTTCTATTTCTTTTTGTCTAATCTCTATTAATTTTTCATTAAATCCTTATTGATTGGATAACTTTACAAAATCATACTCAATAATAAAGAAAGGACTTGGGGAGAGGTGTAGATCTGGGCCTAGGGTTGACGGATAAAATACAGGATGCCCGATTAAACTTGAGTTTCAGATAAACAATGAATAATTTGTCAGTATAAGTATGTCCTAAATATTACATGGCTTCAGTGCTAAAAAGAGAAGGGGACATCTGGCTCTTGTAGTACCCACCCTCTTGGGCCCCTTACTCTCAAGGACCCAAAAGTGATCCAGTAGCCACCCAGTTACCTGGGCAGATTGATGACCACAGTCCCTGAGAAGGACTCGTTCAGGAAGCCATCCAGCAGTACTGCCCACTGCACCCCGAGGGCCAGCATGAAGAGGTTGAAGGCCACGCTGCTCCAGCCATGTTTCCACAAAGACGAGTTGAGGAAGCCCAAGCCGAGGGCCGCCATGACGGTAACATCTTGGAAGATGGCTAAAGGAGGATATGTTGAGGAGGAGGAGGAAGAAAAGCAAACAAGGTAGAGGGTTGCATGAAATTAGAGTTTTACAGAATGCCAGCTGGAAGGGACAACAGGGATCATTTGAAAGTACTTGGTCAGGTTTGAGCTTCAGTTTTCTCATCTGAGTAATGGGGATAGTATATGCATTCTATACAGGGTTGAGGTAAGGATTAGATGAGCTAATGCTAGTTAAGCACAAAGGCAGGGCCCATGGTGAATACTCAGGAAATGTAGCAATTATTGTTATTATTAAATATAATGATATGAGCAAGTGTAGAGCATTAGGACTAGTGCTTGGCAAGTAGCTGACACTCAGTAAAGGTAATTATTGCTGCTGTTGAGGATCAAATTCAACTTCCCGATGATGCACATGAGAAAATAAGGCTACGGAAGCCAGAGGCTTGGCTCAGGTCATGCAGAAAAGAGGGAGCAGAAGCAGGCCCAGAGGTTCTGTTGGCCAGAACCAAATTATCTTCACAGAAAACAGTTCTCTCCCTTTGCCACCTTCTGAGAGGGACCTGGTGGGCCAGCAGAAAGCATCAGGGCCATCTGGGTGACCCACAACTTTCCAACCTCAGACCCGGTGGAGGGGCCGCTGTGGTGGTAGGTGAGTGCAAGAGATACACCTAATGTTCAGGAGAGGTCAGCAGAAGAAAAAGGGTGCACCGTTCGATTTAACTCTAGACTTGAAAAATGGTTAGCAGCTTGAGCTCCAGAACTAGACAAGCTTGGGTTCAAATCAAGGTCTCTGGCACTTTCCAGCTATGTGGTCTTAATCTAATTATTTAATGTCTCTGAGCTTTAATAACAGCCTAGATTTATTAAGTGGTCACCGTGTGCCAACACTGTCTTAATCATTTTACATAGACTGTTTCATTTAATTCACCCACCTTGTGTGCTGTTATCTCCATTTTATAGATATGAAAACTGAGGCACAGAGGAGTTAAGGAACCCCAGCAGGCAGAGCCAAGATTTAAACCTAGATGGTCTGCTGTGAAGCCTGTCCTTTAACTACAGCACCACGTGCCCTGTTATTTTTATCATCTGTTAAAAGGAAAATAATCATACCACCATTGTCAGGTTGCCAGAATCCAATGGTATAGTGCACAGAATCACTAAGAATAGTACAGACTATTTTATCAACCAACACCAGCTACCGTGTTTCCCCAAAAATAAGACTGGGTCTTATATTAATTTTTACTCCAAAAGACGCATTAGAGCTTATGTTCAGGGGATGCCATGCTGAAAAATCATGCTTGAGTTTATTTTCCGGTATAGGTCTTATTTTCAGGGAAACACGGTATTTTTAACATATATAACTGCTCGGAGAGAGAGACCTTGAAGGAATTTTTTTCCCCTGTGAATATTATCTCTGGTTTGGGACAGTTTTACTTTTTTAAGATTTTCAGTGTTTAAATTTTCTACAACCGGTTGTAGATAGTAAACAATATTTTTAATAAAAGGAAAATAGCACCGGCTTCAAGTTTAGACAGTTATGTTTGATTCCAGCTCTGTCATTCTCTATTAGGTTAAACCATACTAAATTGCCAACATTTGACCATATTTGACCTATAAAAATGGCAGTTTATATATTTCAACCTCATAGCCTTGTAGCCTTGTAGGTTACTTACTTTCCTCATCAACAAAATAATGGCAGTTATTTGTGCCCTCACCTCCACCAGAGGATGCTGGGAGATCTGAAGGAAGTAATGTTTTGTTCAAGTGCTTGCCACAGTGCCTGGCATGTGGCTCAGCAAATGGTGGCTATTCATCATCACCATCATCATCACCATCACAGCAGTAAGAATTCACCTGATCTCCTCTGGTCTCCAGCCCCTGGCTCTGATGACTATGAGGAAGCGCTCATATCCAGAACTCTGCAAAGTCTCAGAAAGCCCCTTCAAGGTACATTTAAATCCACTTTCATTGAAAACACACATACCTAGGGTCTTGAGTAGGTGCTAATGTTCCCAGATCAATCTGACAACACTGGGATGTAGGAGACCCCTGACCCCAGGACCTCCATGGGATCTGAGGTTTGGGGGAGTGCGTGGGGAAATGAGAATTCAGGAGGATTCAGCTTCCAGTACCTTCTTCTCTGACCTGAAGGAGGTGGTAGGTGCAGGCAATGTCTCAGTCTCTTGCTTGCATCCTCTTAGGAATGGGGGTGGGCTGGGCACATTTTGTATAGGGGTTCCTCTTGGGATTGCTCAAGTTCTTTCAGAAGCCAAGCAGGAAACTATGTGTATGAAGGGTGGAATGCATACTTGGGGGTGGTGGGATCTGTGGACACTGCACACTCCACTTTAGATATTCAATCTTCTATTAAATACATCTGTTTAAAAAAACACAGCTGCCATTTTGGAGCAACACTATAGGCAGAGGGTTCAGACTTACTGAAGATTCTACGAGTAGGGAGACCCTTCCATTTTCCTCTCCTTTTACAGAAGGGGACCAGAGAGAGCCTGCGACTTCCTCAAGGCCACACAGCATGCCAGCAGCAGAGCCAAGCTCTGAAATCCTGGTCATATCCTGCCACAGGCTAGACTGCCTGTTGTTTTTGTTTGCCCTCTCCTTGCTAAGGGAACTTAGGCAAGTCCCTTGCCCTCTTTGGGCCTCAGTTTCCTTATCTGTAACACATGGGAGCTGGACTTGACATTCTCTAAGGACCTCACTGCCCTGGCATATTCCAAGGTGGCGATCCTTGGTTGGGGCAAGGAGGGTCCCCAGGATTGTGGCAGGGGTGGGGCCCTAAAGATTAGAAAGTCAGAAGATCTTGGGCGGGGGCTTTATCAGGCACAGCTGCCTCCCCTGATGCCAGGGACCGGAGCTCAGGGCCTTCCTCCCCAAGGCCCCACACTGTTCCTGACAGGAACATCCCCCCCAGGGGGATGAAGTTAGGGTGGCAGTTTCCGGGAGGTTTTGACAGAGCCCATTCACCCCATACTGGCCAATAAATAACATTTGATTTCAGTCCCCTCTTCTCTCACCCCCTGCTCCTTCCCACTTCCTCTCCCGACCCCCCAATGCCCTAGGCCCACACCTGCTCCTTCAAGCCTCACTGCCTGGACTCCCACTTCAGGGCTGTGTCCCAGCTGAGGGCATTCCCGCTGGTGTCAGTCTCTACATCTCAGGGCCCCTGCGTCAGCCACTGGTCTGATAAGCTGATGCCTCTAAGCTGTTCAGGGGTGATAAGGAGTGATGTGCAACAGGGGCCCCAATGACTGGGCCCCAGAGGGGAATTTTACAGTCTAAGGCAGGCCCTCGGGGATGTTTACGAAAGTCCCATGACTTGGAGAAAGAAAGTCTAACCTGGGAGCCCAGCAGCATGAGAGGAGGCAATAATTACCATCCTTGTAACAGCAGGCATATATGTGGGGCCCTCCACGTACTAGGCTCTGTTCTAAGTGCCTTACAGCCTTAACCTGCAGCAACCTTATGCAGTAGGTACTATTCTTATCCCTGTTTCACAAGGGGGAAAGGGAGGCACAGAGACGTGATGTAACTAGCCAAGGTCACACAGCTACCTTGTTTCCCTGAAAACAAGACCTAGCCAGACAATCAGCTCTAATGCGTCTTTTGGAGCAAAAATTAATATAAGACCTGGTTTTATTTTACTATAATATAAGACCAGGTATAATATAATATAATATAATATAATATAATATAATATAATATAATACTGGGTCTTATACCAATTTTTGCTTCAAAAGACGCATTAGAGCTGATTGTCCGGCTAGGTCTTATTTTCAGAGAAACAGGGTAGCAAATGGTGGTGGGAGATCTGAATATTGACTCTCTGGGTTTAAGCACTACACCATCTTGACTCTCCATACATAGTGTAATGGTGAAGAGTGTGAGCCTTTGACTAAGGTTGTCAGAGTTCACAACCTGGCTCTACCTCTGTGTCCCAGCTTCCTAATCTGTAAAATGGGTATGAAACATTGGCACCTGCTCAGAGGATTGCTGTGAGCATTGAGCTTGCTGGCTCATGCAAATCACTCAGACTAGCATTGGGTGCATAATGAGCATTAGTAATTGTTATCTCATGCCTACCACTTGTCAGCTGTGTGACTTTGGGCAAGACTGTTCCCCCCTCTTTGGGCCTGGCTGCCCCTGTGGTTCTAGCTCTGTGTTCCCACTCACCTCTGCCACTCGCTCTGGCTCACAGACACTTCAGTACCATCAGCTCTGAAGCCAGGCCCAGCTTCTGCTCTCAGGCTCTAGGCTTGACCACCATACTGTGCTCCCCCCTGCTGACTGCAAAGACCTCTGCAGCACCAGACTAGGACTATCCATGGAGCCCCACTATTCCTTCCTCTCCCCACGGCCTCTACTCCCATCCCACCCCTGTATCAGCCTGGGAAGAGAAATAGATTCCCCAATTAAAGGGGCAGCCAAGGCTAAGATGTGGAAGGTACCAGGATTTGGGGGTATTTACATGTCGCTGGCAAAGCCCCTCTCATCTCTCAGTAGCTCTCCTTCCTGCTTCTGAGGAGTATAGTGGGAAACTGGATGGTAGTCACAGTGCAGGGCCCAGGCTAGTCCCCCAATCTGGCAGCCTTAGAGCAGGCTCTGTGAAAGATTGTTATGGCCATGCCCCCAGTGAATCATGCCTTCCAGTATAGAACCCTCCCACCTGGGTTGGGCCTTGTATTTACTTTGGCCAGTGGGGCATTAGTAAACATGATACAAGCAGAGGCTTGAAAAGTACCTGTACCCTGGGTTTTGCCCTCTGTTACTGTGGTAACTCTTCTGCTGCCATGTGTAGAAGTCTGGGCTAGTCAGCTGGCACCACATGGGCTGGCTCCTAGCCAGCACCAACTGCCAGACATGTGAATGAGGCCATCTGAGGCCGTCCGCTGCAGTCAAACTTTCAGGTTGGAGGTGCCAGGTGAAACCAACAGAAGAACCACATTGCTGAACCCAGCCCAAAGTGCTGGATCCCAGGATCATGATCATAAACAAATTAAATGGTTGCTATTTTAAGCCACCAACGTTAGGGGTGGTTTGTTATGCAGCAATAGATAACTGATACACTCTGCTTTCCCTAAGTGTCTCATAGGCACCTCAATCACAAACTCAGAATGAACATATGCCCACAACTTGCCCCTCCCCATTTGCCCACAACCTGCCCCTCCCACTGGCACCTTCATCTGCCAAATCACACATCTGAAGCCATCTTTCAGTCCTTCCTCATTTTCACTGGTGCAGCTGATTTTATCTCCTAAATATCTGTTGAATCTGACTCTGCTTCTCCCTGCCCATTTAGCCCCATCACAGGTTATCCAGACTAGTGTCATCAGAGTAGGGAACACACACCTCAGAAGGTGGTCCAGACATTCCATAGGGGCTGCTGGAAGAAGATATTAGCACCTCTATCTAGTTTTACTTATTTTTACTAAAAAAAATAAAATAAAAAAATAGAGAGAGAGAAATTAAAGTTTATTAATAATGAAAACTAATACTTGTATCAGTCTTTATATGTGTTAATTATTTCAGTCCTTTCAACAGCTTAATGAAATAAGAATTATCATCATGTCACAGAGGTTGAAATGTAGGTGTAGAGAGAGGTTGAGTAATTTGCCCAAGGTCTGACAGCTAAGAAGAAGCAGAGTTGGGCCGGCCCGGTGGCTCAGGTGGTTAGAGCGCCGTTCTCTTAACACTGAGGACGTGGGTTTGATTCCCAGGTGGGCCAGTGAGTTGTGCCCTCTACAGCTAAGATTATGAACAACAGCTGTCCCGGGAGCTGTCGTGAGAAGCCAGACGGAGGTTGGCGGGCTGCCATGCCATGCTTGTGGCTGGCAGCAGGCGACAACTGGCGACCAACCCCCTCAGCCTAGGGGAGCGCAAGGCTCATAACACCAGCATGGACCAGGGAGCTGTGTCCTACACAACTAGACTGAGAAACAACAGCTTGAACTGAGAGGGAGGAGGTAGAAGTAAGGGGGGGGGGGAGAAGAAGCAGTCAAGATTTGAATCAATCTAACTCTAGTAATTCTCAAACTTTTGTGTGTGTTAGAGTCACTCAGAGGGCTTGGGAAAACACAGATTCCTGTACCACACCCCTAGACTTTCTGATCAGTAGGTATGGACTGGGGCCCAGGAACCTGCATTTCTAACCAGTTCCCAGAGGATGGTGAGGCAGCTGATCTGAGAACCACTGATCTAAGGTATTCTGCCTTTAGAGGCACATGGTGAAGTTTGCAACTCTGCAAGTATTTAATAGTCAGATTAACCCGGAAGCCTCCTCTCACTTGCTCAGGTTGTCAGACAATTTAGAAGCTGTTCTAGCTTTGGAACGTGCCCTGAGGGAATATCGGGCCACTGGGAAGGGGTTGATGTGTGTTTTTCCATATTCATCATGTTGCAACTATTGGAAGAGTTTATTATTATTATTATTATTTAACTCTTTATTATGGAGAATGTTAAGCGTATGCAAAAACAGAGAGAGTAAGTAGCATGGTGAACCTCACATACCATTCCCAGCCTTGATTGTCGTACAGAACCAATCTTGTTTTTATTATCTTTGTCCACTTGTTTTTCTTTCCTTCCTTCTTTCTTTCTTCCTTCCTTCCTTCCTTCCTTCCTTCCTTCCTTCCTTCCTTCCTTCCTTCCTTCCTTCTTTCCTTCCTTCCTTTCTCTCTCTCTCTCTCTATCTCTCTCTCTCTCTCTCTCTCTCTCTCTCTCCCTCCCTCTCCCCCCCCACCTCCTTCCTTCCTCTCTCTCTCTCTCTCTCTCTCTCTCTCTCTCTCTCTCTTTCTTTCTTTCTTTCTTTCTTTTTGGCATAAAGCAGACCCCAGACATCATTCCATTTCAATATGCTTCTCTAACAAATAAAGGCTTAAAAAAACCGCACTGTGTTATTATCACACCTAATAAAACTAGTAATTCCTGTATATCATATAATTTTCATGCTATATTCAGATTTTTTGATTGTCTCAAAAGTGTTTTTTTTAGAATTGACTGGTTTAAATAACTTATTATAGTTTACATGGATGGAAGGCAAAATAATAATGACAGCCAAGCATAGAAAAAAAGGGCAGAGTGGTATGTCTCCTTATGCAAACTTTTTGTCAGTCACATTCAAAGTTTAAAAAAATGTCAGTCTAATCAGCTGACAAGATGTCAACCAAGATAATTTGAAATTATCAAGAAGACTCTGAGAGGGGCAGCAGGATGGCTCAGTTGGTTAGAACGCGAGCTCTCAACAACAAGGTTGCCGACTCAATTCCCACATGGGATGGTGGGCTGCGCCCCCTGCTACTAATGATTGAAAACGGCGACTGGACTTGGAGCTGAGTTGCGCTCTCCACAACTAGATTGAAGGACAACAACTTGGAGCTGATGGGCCCTGGAGAAACACACTGTCCCCCAATATTCCCCAATAAAAAATTTAAAAAATAATAATTAAAAATAAAAGAAGACTCTGAGGGATGGATTTACATCCACTATCATTAACGGTAACAATAGACCTTGCCTTGAGATTGACCGACACCATCATGAGCAGTAATTGGAAAATATTATATATTTCATTTTGATCTCTTTTGAATTTTCTAATTTGTACATATGTATTGTAATGTATAAAGTATATTCACGCAGCAGTACTTGAGTATTCGTATAACATATACATATGGTGTTTATGCTAGAAAAATGGTATGCACAATCTGAAAAGCCTGAAGTCCTCTGGTCCATACTACACTACAGCTTCCACACTGGTCTCCTCCACTGAAGTCATGTCCGTTCCCCCATTTCCGATGCCAGACCTGGGAGGGCTTTCTCCATATCCCAAACCCAAACTTGTCACATTCCTGCTTCCTATTAGGTCAGCAGAATGAAGGTCAAACTCCTTACTCAACCCAATGGGTCCACGAGGCCCTGACCCCTCCTTATGCTCTAACAACACTGCATTGTCAAACCCTAGCCTGGTCCGCACCAATGAGTGCGAACACAATGGTTCCTACTGTGCTCTTGACCCTCCATTTTCACATGGTTAACTCCTACTGAGCCTCCAAGACCTGGCTGGGCAGTCACCACCGTCCAGAAGCCTTCCCTGACACCACCGGCTGTCCTGCCTGGGTTGTGGGCCCTCCTCTGTGTTTCCATATAAAGTGAGTGTCTGAGGACAATTTGTATCTGTGTTAGCAGGACAGCATGGGGGGAGGAACACGGACCCTGCAGCCAGTCTACAAAGTTGGAATACTGGTTCCTATGCTTACCAGTTATATGACAAGTGACTCAACCTCACTATAAAATGGGGACATAAAGCATAATGGTTAAGTGCATGGAAATTAAAACCCGGCTGCCTAAATTTAAATGTGCCATGTTATTGGTAGCTGGGCCACTTTGGGCAGATTACTTAACATCCATGCACCTAATTTCCTTGTACAAAAAACAGAGATCCTAATAGTACCTATCTCACGGGGTTAATGTAAGGGTTCATTGTAAAGCATTTAGAATAGTGCTTGGTATATAGTAAGTGCTCAATAAATATCAGCTCTAATTACATGTGTCTGGATCCCACACAGGGTATAATACAGGGTTAAATGCATAAGTGAATGAATGCCTTGGATTACATTGTATTGGATTGAAGGGAATTAAAGTAAATGGCAAGGAATTAAAATTGTGCCCGGGCCTTGCCTTTCTGCCAAGGGCCCCTCTGGGTCAGCCCATTATTCACCTCTTAGTCCTACTTTCCACTGCTGAGGGCCCAGGGGTGGCTTCCCTTTGCTTCTAGTTAACTAGTCAATTAACATCACTTAGGAACCAGCAGGTACTCAAGTGTCACCTTTGTCTCAGGAACATCACTCAAGGAGACCCATCCATTATCGTGAACAATATCTCAGTCCACTGAGATGCTTGAAAACTCATCTCAATTTTTATAAAAAGCGAAAGCCACATCACTGTGGACATCTGTCTTATTTACAGTTGTTCTCATCACTGTCTGTGAATATTTTTAGCTACGTATAAAATAACAATCATCCTACACTCCCCTTCAGCCATACCTGATGGCTCTGGATTTGCAGACAGAATGCAGACTGCCCAGCCCCTAAGTTAGAAGTCTGGGGTGGGAGAGGGTCAATAGGCTAAAGCTTCTAAAAGAAGGTTGGTACAGAAATGAGCAAGAGAGGGCGGCCGGATGGTTCAGTTGGTTGGAGCGCGAGCTCTGAACAACAGGGTTGTTGGTTTAATTCCCACATGGGCCAGTGAGCTGTGCCCTCCACAACTAGATTGAAGGACAATGACTTGGAGCTGATGGGACCTGGAGAAACAGTATTCCCCAATATTCCCCAATAAAAAATTTAAAAAATAAAATAAAAAAGAAATGAGCAAGAGAGACCAACAAAAAGATTGAAAAAACCCCCAAAAACCCATCAACAACGTGAAATTCCTTGCTGCTAAGGAGAAAAAAGTGGTGGGAAGCAGAGAAGCAGAGAATTATGGAAACTATTTGGCAAAGGGAACTCTGGGAACACAAAAAAGGAGGCCCCCTCATTCTGCCCTGACAAATCCAGGAAGGCTTCATGGAAGAGGTGATGCCCACACTGGTCCTAAAGGAGAGCCTACATTGTTGGCTGGGTCTTTGTGTAACCTATGGAAGGAGATGAGGGAACCCCTTTCTTCAGAGACTTTGTGGAGAGGAACACCTAGGCTTCCGAGGGACCACAAACCTCTTCCCCTGCCCCTGCTATTTGCCTCTGTGGCCACCTCCCCTCTGAGCACTCACCTCCATAGGTCCCCATGAGCTCCCTCTGAGTCTTTGAGGAACTCTCATATTTGGTGAAAAAGAAGAAGAGAAGAATGAGAGGCACTTCCAGTGTTAAGATCCACAGGGACAGGCAGCCCCGCACAGAAGGTGGGTACTTAGAGCCCATCTTGTGTCCGTCTCTGTGCAGTGGTTCCTCCAGCACCAGGCATCACCTCTCTGTCCCCACACCCACTCCAGGGAGGGATGGGGAGACACCCGCCAAAGGCCTTATCTCCGGCTGCAAGGCTGGCTCTGCTGGCCTGTCTATGGAGTTAACGCAGGAGCAGAGGGACTATGACAGGGAGGGAGACGAAATGCATTTATTTCAACATTCATTCATTCATTCATTCAATCATTCATTTATTTATTCATTCAACAAGTGGTTGCTGCATTGCTACTATAGGGCAGGCACTGTGCTCAGTATAAAAGAGGGCATTCATTCATTTAGCACCCGAGTATAAGCCTCCTCCTTCATTGGTTCCTTTAGTTTACCCTCACCATATTATTGCAAGAAAGGCAGAAAATGGATCAACACTCCTATTTTACAAATGGGGAAACTGAAGCTCAGAGTGGCTTTTGGATTTGCAAAGTTTCTCTTTACAACCTGACCACGGTGTCAGAGAGGGCACCCAGTGAGCTATTAATAGGGATGTATTGAATGAGAAGGGATCAATGAATGAATGAAAACAAAGAACAATACTAACCTTGGGGAGGACATAGACAGACCCCACAGAGAACTAACTCCTCAGTGCTACACAGTTGAAATTATTTATATTTGAATCTGTATTTAAATCTACTTGTTTCTAAACCTTTTAAGGGTAGATAGGGAAAAGGAAAGGAGGCTTGGGTCCAGCTCTAGTAAAAACCTGGTAGGAGCCCTTATCCAATTCTAGACGGAAGTTGCCGCCACCTCTGGTCATCTCCTCACAGAGCAGCCCAGGACTATGCCTGGCTCACAAATATTACAGTGCATTTGAGGAAGGCCACCAGCTTTAGCATTCCCATCCCACAGTGGTGGACAGTCCCCGGAAATGGGATTTAGGGCACCTGTGATCTAGGTCTGACCCTGCAGCCTCTAACTTCTCCGATGACACATATCCATGTGCCTAGCAGAAGGTCTCATATATAATAAGCATCAAGAACGGGAGGGAGGGAGAAAAGAAAAGACGGAAGGAGGGTTGGAGGGTAAGACAGTGGGAGGGAGAGAAGAAGCGATGGAGGGAAAGAGGAAGGGAAGAAGGGAGGGAGGCTGGGAGGGAGGCAGGGAGGAAGAAGGAATCAAATTTCCTTACCTTCTATACAGCCCCAGCCACTGGTCACTGAGAACAGACTGAATTTGTGGGGCCCCAGAGAATAAAACTTAGGCTAGGAGTTGCAGGAAGGCAGACTTTGGCCCAACAGGAGTGGTACTTCATTGACCATTACAGCTGCCCAATTAAACAGACTGCTCATGAGGTAGTGAGCACCCAGTCACTAGAGGAATGGGAGCAGAAACTGATGGCTACTTGTCAGAAATGTCTTGGAAGTGGTTCATATGTGCTTTGTAGGAAAATTTTATCACCTGGTAGAATTTGTCATTTTATTTTTAGATGAAGAAACTAAGACCCAAGAGGTCATACAATCAGTTGGCATCACTGACTTCTTGCTCAGCAGTTGGAAAAAATTGAGAATAACCTAAATGTCCAATAGTAGAGGACAGGTTAAATAAACTACTTGCCACCAATATGATGGTTCTGAAGATATGCAGAAAAATTCAGAGGAAAATGCTTTTAAGGTATATCAAAAATAGCGTGGAGGATATACTATTTGGTGAAAAAGCAAGTTACAGAACAGCGTGTACAGTATGGTCCCACTTTTGTAAAATAATAATAACAACAATATGTTAACACATGCATGGGGGAAAATTGGCTGCAAACCAATAACGCTGGTTATTTTTGCTTCCGATGTTTTCTGGAGCTGTTTACTAAGCACTTCCCATTGCTAGGCACTGTTCTAGCTACTTAATATGTATGAACTCAGTTAATGACCCTGGGAGGTGGGTACTATTAGCCGTAGGCTACAAACAAGGAACTTGAGATACAGAAAGGTTCACTGAGTTGCCCAGGGTTCGCTAGTAAATAGTGGAGCTGGGATTTAAACCCAGGCAGTCTGACTTGAGCCGCTTAACTCTAGCCCAGATAGCTTCTAAGTCTTCCTCCAATTCGAAACGTCTAGGAACAGATGATTGATTCCAAGCCCTCTGCTACCTCAACAGTAAATAAGGGAGCAGGTGCTCTGACTCCTAGAGGTCGGAGATCAAAAGTCTCTGCCCATCATAGTCACCCCTGGTTCTGATTTCTGGCCTTTTTCTGGCCACCAGCATTTCTTATAAACTGGGTTCCTAAGGAAGGACTCCCTGGTGTGTGGGATAAATGAATGTGACCCCTACTAGCTGGGTCCATGGCACCCCAAATCCCTGTACATCCTAATCCTGCCCCAGCGAGGGACTGGGTGCTTGACAAGAGGATCAATCTCCTCATTGAACAGAGAGGCTTTCTTTAATAAAGGGAGGTGTCCCCTGCAATTGGCCTCTTGCAACAGATTTGTTCAAAGGGGAGTTTTCTTTTTTCCCCTCTGACTCTTCCAAAAGTCCCCTGTTTTCAGACTACAGTTCCAGATTGTCTGTCTACAGATCTTCAAGGCAGGTCACCTGGTACAACAAAGCACAGGGGATCTAGGGAAGATATGTCATAAAACAAACAGAGTTAAATGTTATTTGTTGAATCTAGGTGGGAGGTGAATGACTTTTCACTGAACAAGTCTTTCAACTTTTTTGGTATGTGTTCGAAATTTTTCATAATAAAATGTTGAAGGAAAAAAAGCGCTGGGTGCATCTGCTGCTCTTTCTGCCTGAAACACTCTTTCCACCAGATATCAGAAACACATACCTGGAGATCAGGGACCTTTGACTGTTGTATCCTCAGCACCCGATGCTTGGTCCATAGAAGGTGCTCAATATTTGTTCAATGACTAAGAACTGTCATTTCTGGAATGCCATGCACTGGCCCAAGACTTTTGCATACCTTATTTTTTTTAAGGGGGACAGGACTTTATTGGGGAACAGTGTGTACTTCCGGGACTTTTTCCAAGTCAAGTTATTGTCCTTTCAATCTTAGTTGTGGAGGGCGCAGCTCAGCTCCAGGTCCAGTTGCTATTGTTAGTTGCAGGGGGCGCAGCCCACCATCCCTTGCGAGAGTTGAACCAACAACCTCGTCATTGAGAGCCCGCGCTCCAACCGAACCATCTAGACACACGGGAGCTGCTCATTGACTTCATTCTAGTTGCTGAGGGCGCAGCTCGCTGGCCAACATAGGAACTGAACTGGCAGCCCCGTTGCCCAGAGCTCGCGCCGAGCCACGCATCCACATCTGCATACATTATTTCATTTAATCTTCCCCTCAAGCCTGTGAGTACAGGCATCATCGCTTCTGTTTTACAAATAAGGAAACTACTGCTCAGAGAGGTGGTAGGAGCACCCAAAGTCACACAGCTAGTAAATGGCAGAGCTGGGATTCAACCCACCTCCCTCTGACGCCACAGCTTGTGCTTTTAACTACTTTACAATTCTGCCTTCCATTACTAAACCACTCACAGTCTCAGTTTCCTTGTGAGTCAAATAAGATGAGCTGTTCTGCTTTCCTCACAGGATTATTATAAATGTGAGACTATGTAAGCAGGCTTGGCACCTGTGTTATAGAAATGAAGGTGAGCAAGTGGTTCTATGACCCTGGCATCCTGGTCTGAGTGGCCAGGCTTCCTGTAGGTGTGATGAATCAAGTCAGAGAGGTCCGCAGCTTTCACACATAATCATGCATTTTCTGTAAAAACAGGACTCTGGGAATACTCACCATGCCCTCCTCACCTGAGTCAAGAATTGTAAAACTCAATCACGGGCTGTGGCCAAGGAGGTACGTAGGCCCTCCATTCCTTCTCGAGAAGCTTGTCCACACCAAGGGTGTGATCCTGCTCTGGGCATGCCTGATTAAAATGTGGCTAAATCAATTATTCATTCATTTAACAAACATGAGGTTTGGAGTCAGGCAACCTGGGTTCAAATCCTGTGTCTGCTGTGTGATCTTGGGTAAGACGATCAATATTTCTGAATTTGTTTTATCTGTAAAATGGAGAAAAATCAGTGTCAATCTCATAGGGTGTTGCGAAGATTAAATAAGGTAGGACACATGACACATGAAGTGTCAGATGTATAGAAAACACTCCATATGTGTATTTATTATTATTGCACACATTTGGCAGGTCTACTGTAGAAAACTTTGAAAATCAAGAGGTGCATAAAACTTACATAAGCGTCCATGAGTTCAGCATCTCCAAAAACCAGTTTTACTTCTTTGTATATACATCCTTTCAGGTTTTTTCTATTTATGTGAATTTATGCCTCCTTCCCCCCCTACAAAAATTGGATTATATAGCACATATTGTTTGGTAACTTGCTTTTTTCATGAACAGTAAGTATATCACAAGCAGTTTCCAAGCCAGGAAAATCTTTACATAACACTATAGCTTGCTGGCTAAGAGCCCAGGTTTGACACCAGACTGCCTGGGTTTTAATCCTAGCTCTATCACTTACTGTGTGACCTTAGGCAAATTATTTAACTGCTCTATGCCACAGTTTTCTCATCTGTAATGTGGTGTCAGTAATAATCTATACCTTATAGAGTTGTTGTGAGAATTAGATGAAAATGTATATGGTACTTAGAGCAGTGACTGCACACCGTGCCATGTGTCATCCTTCTCTATTCTACACTGACTTCCATGGTGGGGATATGTGAACAATTATTTGACCTGGGTTATATAGCTGGGTTATTTCTATCCTGTTTCTGTTCTAAGCACTACAGTGAACACCGTCCATTAACAAGGTTCTCTGGGGGGATACACATACCTGCATAAGAGGTGGCCATCCCAGTGTCTGAACTTTTTGTGATTCCTGTGGGATAGGAACAAAGTTCAAGGCAGCTAGGCCATCCAAAGCTGCTGAAAGATGGGAATGCAATTTCCTTTTTTGTGAAACGGTGTGATGTGGTCTCTACAGGTTATTCTGAGTTTAGTTGAAGCTTAAGTGCAAATCCTAACCCCTGGCCCATCAGAAAGTCCTAGAAGAGGAAGGACAGTCCTGAATTCCGGTCTGGCCTTGGTCTTTTGAATGAGAGCAAATGATTTCCCTTTCAATCTTACTCATCTGTAAAATGGCCACTGTTGATCTCTTCTGGTTTCTGGTTGGTGGTGGAGGTGTGAAGAGCTGGGGAGCTCTGTGCAAGGCAGGAGGCCTGCTTCATCTTAGCCCAGTTCTGTACCCTTAATATCCCAAAGGGCCATTTCAGGGCTCAGAGGGAAAAGGCTGGCATTAGGCTAGAGCCAAAGGGGCTTGGGCTAGGGTGGGCCAGGAAAATAGAGGATCCAGATGGGGCAGGAGGAGTGAAAGAGAAGGGAATGAAGAAAGGCAGTCTTACTGCAGCCTGTCCTTGAGCTCTCCACAAGGAGGGGACTCCCACCACCCTACTCCAGCCAACTACCAGATCAACAACCCTAACCATCAGCAGCCATTTACAGGCACCAGAGCATGTGCCTATAGCTTTAAGGCTTGGTCTTGCTCACCTTGTAGCTTGAGCTAAATTGCTCTATCATTACAATTGCATGACCTTGTTTTCTCTGAGCCTCAGTTTTCTCATCTGTAAAATGGAACTAACATGGCCTGTTTCTAAACATAAGGCTTGAAGTGTCTCTAAAAGGGATCTTGGCACAGGGTGGGCAGGTGACTCAACTGAGGACACCAGTGAGTTGGCATCTGAATTGGGACTGGAACCCAGACCTCCAGATTGCTTCTTCTTGGGCCATCACACTGAGATTCTCTCCGCCCTTTCTCTGCTGCCACATAGTTCTATGCCCAACAGTAGCACTTAGCCACACACTCCAATAGCTCCCAGCTGCTCCACACTTCTGTCACAGCACGGAATGCCCTTGTCAGGAACCTATTTGATGGCAGGCTAGACAGTGAGCTCCAGAAAGCTGGCATGTGTCCCCAGTGCCTCTATCATCTTTTCTCTGGATCACTCACCTATGCATTCCACAGTGTTCTATGACACTGTCCTAGATAATAGGGACACAGCGGGGAGTGGGAAAGGACCACAGATATGGCCTCATCAAGTTGGTTGTCTCAGTCTCTGGCCCAGGTAATCTGGAACCTTGCAGTCATGGAGATGAGGGTTATTCAGATCTGGGGTCCCCATGGAGTCTGGAGCCAGGATTTCACCATATACCTGTCCTTCCTAATGCCTTCAAGCCTCCAGCCATTTGATTTAGGTCTTGTCTGTTATCCTCCTCCATCAACAAATCCACCTTTTTCTGCTGCTTCAAGCAGACTATTCCATTCAGATCCTTTCACAATGGTGGGTGGCCTCGGTGAACGTTTGAGCTCAGAGTTTATTCTTGGCCACTCAGAGCCATTTTATCAACATGCTGGAGTAGAGGTGAGGGATAAAAAAACAAATATCCTGTTAACAGTAGTTACTTGCTCTTACCTATTACTTGTTTGCCTTGAAACTCCATTATCCTGGAAGCCTTAAAACATACCTGAGTAGAAACAGAGACTCTGAGAGATTCTGTAACTTGCCCAAGCTAGTAAGTGGCCAAGCTGGAATTTCAATCCTAGTCTAAAAAAGCAAGTACTCATGCCATTTTTCTAAACTGCATCTCCACAGGCTATGGATCCAAACAAACCCCAAGAAGCTTTTTGACTAGGTGGATGGACATGCCTCAGCAAAAAAACCATGTATCAGGAGCAGTACTGATGAAGATGCTCCGTGTGGGAGCAAAGGAAGGAAGGAGGGAAAATAAGGTTGTAGTGGGTTTGAGGACAGTGAGTAGATAAGGCTTGTTTGCCTGGTAGGTCTGGAAAAGGAGAGTGGACCCCCACTGTGACCAGCTCTGGATGCCATAATAAAGAGAAAGGGTTTTCTCTTTCAGGCGCTGGGGGAAGATGTGTGAGCAGGATAAAGTAACAGAGAGCAGTGGTCCAGGAGGGTGCATTTGGTTAAATTACAAGTTCCTCCTTGGAGTGGGTGTTGATTAAGGGGGTGATCACAGGGCAGGGAGAGGTCTACCCAAGCTCATGACAAAACAAGATGCCATCTACATTCTGGAATTTTAAAAAAACGTGCTGGAAGATCACCTAACAGTACCACTGTGGGTGAGTGGTAAAGTTGGTACAGCCACTTGATAGATTTTACAACCATCAGAAATATTTAGGAAGGGTTCATTGTAACACATAAAAATGCTTATGTTAAATAAAGAACAGAATACAAAATTGAATATCTAGTATGATTACTATTCTGTTTAATAACAACAGTAACAGTAATAGTACTAGAAAAGAAAAAATGTAGAGTACAAAGAGTGGTTATGTTAAGGTGATGAGATACTTAGGTGTTTTTTTTCCCTCCAGCGCCTTTCTATCTACATCTCCCGTATTCTTTAATGACATGTATTCTTTTTCTCTTAAACAAACAAACAAAAACTTTGTTGTCTTTTTTAGTAGTGATTTTGCCATACCTATGTTGCAGGGGAGTAATGAGGAGTAAAATGAACAAATAGATGCAAAGCACCAACCACGGTGCCTGGCACAAAATCAACGCCCTAGGAGTGTCAGGTAAGAAGGAGAGCTGGCCCGGCGTCTCCACCCCCGAGGAGACCGGCGGAGGCCCAGCCCCCGCGGAGCACCCTCTCGCCTAGCCCTCAGTCCCCACAGCCCGAGGACAGACACGCCTCCTACGCCGACGCTCGCCCAGTCCAGCAGGCGCTGTGCCCGCAGAGCCCGCCGCCCAGCCCGCCCTGCGGACGTGGAGCCCCAGCTGCACCGCCCCACACACCCTCGGCAACCTCGCGCGACGTCGCGCACCCACGGCCCCCGCCCCCCGTGACGTGACTGCAGGGGGCGGAACCGCAGTAGCCCCTCCTCGCGCTCCCTTCGATTGGCCGCCGCGCTGTCACCACGTCGCGGGAAGCTGGCAGGGTGCGTTTGTGTGTGTGTGGGTATGTATGTGTGGTGGGGTTTGCTTTGTCATTCATATCCCCGTCGTGCGCTGACGCGGGCCTGGCCGAGCGCTCCAGGATCCGCAGAAAAAGTCCCGGCGTTGCCCCTGGAGGCTCCCGGATGGGGAGGATGCTGCGAGCCCCTTACATAATGACGCGACTGACTGGAGCACATGTCAACGCAGAAACAGCACATGCCGCAAACCCAGGCCTCCCGATTTCGTTAGTGCTAGTGATAGCCTACAAAGAAAATAGCACGGTATGCTATAGTATGAATTACAATACAGTGAAACGCACTCCAATAATAAAGTGTACCTTCGCAACAAGGCATAATATAGGATGTTATATTTATAGGGCCTATTTATAAGCCTCTATTTAAATCTTTTCTGATAGGCCGAGGCACCGGCCCAGACACCATAATGATTGGCGTATTTTTCTGTCCTTCAAAGAGGCGGGTTCTAGAGTCCGCTTTGCCTTAGCGGGCCCTGGGATTGGCCAGCAGCGGCGTAGCGGCGCCTTCGATTGGCCCCGAGGGCTGTCCCTCGGAGCCGAAGAGGCGGGGCAGGCGGCTGGCTGGTGCTGGGGCGGGCGGGCCCCGGAATTGTCATTTCTTTGTTTCCGAAGGCGGAGGAGGCTCTGAGTCCCCCCCTCCCCGTCCCCCCCCCCCCCCCCCCCCGGGTGCGGGCTCCATGTCTGTGTGACTGGCCCCAGGGGTAGAGTCCAGGCCCGACGCGGGGCGGGCCGGCGGCGGCTGCGGCGGCGGCTGAGCTGAGAGACGGCGGCGGCGGCGGCACCCGGCCCCTCAGCGGGAGGATGAAGCGGCGGAACGCTGACTGCAGTAAGCTCCGCCGCCCCCTAAAGCGGAACCGGATCACCGAGGGCATCTACGGCAGGTGAGCGGCAGCGCCCCCGCCTCCCCCGGCCTGGGCCCTGCGGCCCCGGGCCGCTCGAGAGGGGCCCGGCCCCGTTATGTAACCCCGACTAGGCCGCACGCCCGCGCGGGGGGCCCTCCCGAGGAGCGCTGCATTGGGGGCCCTAGCCAGTCCGCCGGAGGTCCGCCCCGGGGGCGCGGGGTGTGGCCGAGGGCCACTTACGGGCTGGGAGGGCGCGGCGGGCGCGGCCTGAGGGAGCCGCAGCTCCGCCGTTGGGAGCTCCCGAGCCCCGACGGGGGGAGGGGCGGCGAGCCCCCTCCTCTCCCGAGTCCCCTAGCCAGCGCCTCCGACTCCGAGGTCCGCTCACCGGGCCGACGGGCTTCCGCTGGCCATCCCAGCCCGGCTCTAGCTTGGGAGTCGCGGACCTGAGCCGGGCAGCTCGAGGACCATGTGTACTGGAGGGAAAGGCTGACAAAGTTGGGAACAGATAGTGGCCCCGTGGTCCCCGGCAGACCGGGCAGGTGGCCACGTTGACCCTTTTTATTGCCTTCTACTTCTCTTACGGTATCTCAAACTTGGCACCCAGGGATGAAATCTATACCCCCAAATCATGCCCTGTGGCCCCGCTCCAGACTCAAAAGGAGCTGACGATCATTTCCTCATCAAACATTATTTTTCCAGTTCCAAGCGGATGGTATTCTTCGAACCTTTTCAAAGCGATTTTCTCAAATTCGCATTTTTTTTTTCCTTCAAAAAGAAAACCAATGTGCCCTTAAATAGAAATTGAATCCAGGACTCTGATGGGGGGAGGACAACAGGTTCATGGGGCGACTTAGTGACAATCACAGCTTCCCTAAGCAAAATTTGTGTACGACTGTTATTTTCTGGTTCTTCTCAGAATGTTAATGCTACATGGTACTTGCCTTGATAAAGAAATTATTTCAGTGGAGAAGTAATTTACAAAGAATTCCCAGCATGTGGATATAGGCTTAATTGCGTCCTCATGGTGTTTTACAATTGAGCTCTTTTTAGCTGTGGGAACTTAAGAGAAATATGTGAGGTTGCTGATGACACGTAAGTTGTCGCATAACTACACCTCTCTCACATGCTTTGTTTACACGTATGAAATGATTGCTTTTCACAGGCAGCTGACTGATGTAAACATTGAGGGTTTTCTTTATTTCAAGTTTTAAAAGCATTAAGTCAAAGTAAAAAGTTCTTGGATATATTCTTATGTAATGAACCATAAATCATAGTAATCATTCATTCATTCAACAAATGTATCCACTATGTGCCAGGCCCTGTTCTATCTAGTAAGAGTACAGCAGTGAGTAAAACAGACCAAAATCCCTGCTGAATCAATCAAACCTGACCATTTTAACTAAAACTGGGGCGAGGGGAAAAAGAACACCATTTCTCCTATAGATTTAATAATGGGGAAAAGTCTCTTCAAGTTGTACATATTTTAATTCTTGAATTAAAAAAGGCCTTTTTTTTCCTGGCTATTGAAAAAGATTTGAACAACTAAATATTAATAGTGATACAAGAATAGAAAAAGTATATAAAACAGAGTTGGTAGACCAAGGACAACTGTGACATTTGAATGGCTGCTATTTACAGTAACCTATGATGATGTACCTCCATTTATATAGTAAGAAGATTGGGAATCCCATATTGTTTACATATCTTTTGTTGTATTTCAGTTCTTTTTGTATTTGAACAAATACGTCCAGTTTAGTACCTGCCCATTGTCAACAATCAGTATGAATCAATGTGAATTCTTTGTCTAATGAAAATTATTTTACTGATGATCATTTGGAATTTGAATTTTTATGCTAAAGATTAAGTAAATACCTTATGAAAAGTGATTTAAAGTTTCATCTGTAAAATTTTAAGAAACCAACAATGCTTTAGTTCTAAAATCTGTTTGCTTTCTTTTATTTGGCATCCTTTAAGTTCAATGTCAATAAAAGACCTAAATATATTTCTACCTGTTTTTCCCGTTGGAGCATCACATATCAAATAAGCATTCCAGTTATCTGTTTCTTAGTTAATGGTATGGAGTATTGGACTGAAGAACAAGATATAGTAGTTGGTTTTTTTCCAATTGTTTTTAAAAAGCGATTTAGAAAATTTCCAATCATTTCTAAAGCAAACGGAATAAGTGGACTAGTTTATAAGTTGTGGTGTTTGAGAATTTGTGAGTATCACATTTCTGTTGATGATCAAATTTAAGTCTATACTAAATTGTTTTTCACACAATCTATTGCCCATTTTGTTTCTCAACATCTGGCCAATTTTGGTCTCATTAAACAGCGAGCTTTGTGTTTTTTTCCTGAGGCTCTGTTGACAGTTTTGACAACCACTGT
Organism: Rhinolophus ferrumequinum; assembly: GCF_004115265.2. Lineage (NCBI taxonomy): Eukaryota > Metazoa > Chordata > Mammalia > Chiroptera > Rhinolophidae > Rhinolophus > Rhinolophus ferrumequinum. The sequence continues at coordinate 17,380,435 of NC_046292.1, forward strand.
CCACTCTTTCACAGCATAACCTTTCATGGACTTATTATTTTCATGTTCTCAGTCTATACAACTCTTCTGAGCTTTGGCGTAGCAAAGAGGCAGCTGTGGTGAAGAGAGCACTGTCCTGAGGGCATCAGGAGATCTAGGTTCAGACTCAAAATCGTAGCTTTGCCACTTTGGGCAGGCAGGGCATCCACAGCTTTGATCCCCAATTCTCTTATCTGTCAAATGAGTTTTGAGGACCAAAGGAGGTATATACAGTTTGTAAACTTTATAAATTCTAGCGAGCTACACAAATATTATTTGCCATGTTATCACATGTTTGGCTTTAAGGAGGCAGGAAAGACTATAAGATTTGATACAACTATAAACAGAAGTTGAGTAGTCAAAACAAGGGTCAGTTGCTGTTGGTCTGGTTGAAAAAAACCCTGTTGCTGATACGCTTTTAATCATGGGCTCCAATCCAGCAACTGTGACTGAGGTGATTGTCAAGTGATATTGTTGTCAGTATAACGGCTGTGACAGAATGCTGTTTCAGGGGCAAGATGGAAGGAAAATGGGTTTTAGACATTATGTTAATGTTGCCTACATTTAAATATATGCCCGTCGTTTGAAAATTGAAATATTTAGAAATACGTTATTCCAGTCGAGTTAATAATCAAGAATGAGAGAAAGGAAACAAGAATGGCGATCATTTTCTTTTATGTAAATAATTAAGGGCTAAAATTCAATGTCATTTAAAAAAATATCTGAGCCAATGCATAACCTGACAAAGAGTAGGAATTCAGTGCTCAATAAATGTTGAGTAAGTGAATTAATAAACAAATGAATCTAAGCTAATTGAGTCTACTCATTTAAGAGCCTGCGTTGTTCAGGGAATTATGGAGGATACAGGATAAGACATAATTCCTTGTCTTCAAGGAGTTTACAGTCTAGTAAGCCATAATAATTCCCTCTTAAATTTGTGCAGCGATTGAGGTTCTAAAGAACTGTTCAAGTAAAAATATTTATGTTGAATTAAATTTTAGTTGGCTGTTTTAGTGGTTCACCTGCTGCATTACCAGCTTTATTTTGCCCTGTGCTATTTTATGATGAAGTAGACACTGAGTGAGGGACTATTTTCTAACTCAAATCAGATAGATGTGGAAGTATTTTCGATGTCATGAACGAAAGTTATTAATAAGAGAAAGTAAAAAGAATAGTTCTACTTAACTATTGCATTTCAGAGGTGCTCGGGTTTTATGGCAGATTCTCTCCCTGTGTCTGCCTTTACACGGGTACCACAGACTCCCAGCAGTAATGTCTAACTACATGCAGTGATTCTCCAGGTGAGGTGGGGTTGGAGTGCTCTGTAGTTTTTAAAAGCCTGCAGGGGATTCTGTGTGATTCACCCACCTTTCTCCTTGCCATACTCACCACTCCCTTGCACCTGAGAATTACTGTACAATAGGAAGATGAGGAGATAAGATGTGATAAGTAGAAGACAGAGGCAGAAACATTTATGTTTAAAGTCTCTGCAGTTAAAATTGTTACTTACCGAAGTAAGTATAATAAAAATTTTAAGTAAGGTGCATGCTTTAAGCTTTAGGAAACTATTTCATATCTTTGTTACTGGTGGTTGAAGGAAGTACCTCTTCACTTGTGACTTTATGAATACTTCCTGTCATCGTGCTGGGTTCTGCTTCTGACATGTTGCCTAAAGCTTACGCAGTGCAGTACTGTACCTGCCTCTTACATTTTTATAGTTTTATGCCTTAAAACTAGGACTGACTGAGGACTTTCCTGGAATATATGATACCTTTTCCCATCTTTATTTCAGAGAAGAGTTTTCTGGCTTTTGACTTTTTAAATGGTCAAAGTTTGCATCCTTCTCAGCTTCCTAATTTCCTTTTTCAGACCCTTGTCCAAATAATCTGGTCTCCAGAGATTTCACTTTACTGTTTTTCCTGCCTCCTTAATGATATTTCCTAAGCCTAGTTTTAGACTCCTTTGGGCTATGCTTATTAAAGCCACTGGAGGTTGGCATGACCCTTGGCTGCCTTGATTGTACATGTGTTCTGCAACTGAAACCCCAGATACCAATGTTGCAACCTCACAGCTTAAAAGCATTTTGGTAATCTTGGTAGGCTTTAACTTCAACAATGCTGGACTTGACATTTGAGTGATAAATTCGGTTTTGTTTTAGAGAGGTGTTGGTACAATGGGGTAGGTACAATGGGGAAACTGAAATGTTTCATTAACCTTTCCAGCTGGGTGTTTTGCTAAACCTTTTTACTTATAGTGTCTATGAAATACGTTTAAACAAATCTGCCACACTGGAATTTTGTACTTAATTTTTGGTAGTAGTGTACTACTTTTTTAAAAAAAAGTACTTTTGTCTAACTTTTATTTATGATTCTTCTTTTGTGAGCATTCTTGGCAGTTCAGTTTCACTAGATGTTTTGAAAATCCCTTTAAATTACTGCTATGGGTTGAGGAAGGGAAAGGAGAGAACATGATCTACCTCAGATTATTTGCTTAAAAGCTTCCTGTTTTATCAGTGATACTCTCCTTTTTCTTCACATTGATTCATTATGGCCTTTCTTGAATCTCACTAGATTTGGAGACTGATTTGGTAGACTTAATAATTTAGTAATTCTTTTCACTTTCTTGTTATATGCCTAGGTGGACCCAATTCATATTCTATAAAGAGTTGTATTTCCAGAGTCTTTTTCTTTGGCCATTTCTCCCAGATCTCCCAACTGATATTAACCCTTTTGAGTTTTATGAGTGTGTATGTGTGTTTTGTTTTGTCATTTTCTAGGCTACCATCCAGGTATCACTTAAGGGCAAAAAACAAGATAGAACTTGTCGAGTATATATCTTATGGAGTCTGGAGGGTAAGATAGAAATTTTACCAACGTAGTTAAGACTTCAAAGTGAAATAATGTAATTGGGTTGCTTTTCCTGATGAGATTTAGTAAGCTCTTCAAATATACTGATTACTTTATTCTCTAGACTTACTAGATTTGGGTGTACTTATTTTAGTTGGATCTTTTTCAAGAAATAGGTCCAGAAGAAAAATAAGCTGTCTGCTCAACAAGCTGCATAAATGTAATGGCACATACCAACAGAAACACATATTTTTTGCTAGTCTTTATTTCAACATGGATTTCTTCAAATACCTGAGTGACCATTTCTTCAAAGTCTCTCACCTTCAGGCACATGTATCCTAGTAATGGAAACTTTCAAAAAAGTAATCGACTGTTAGAGTATAATATATTTGTTGAAGCTTTATATCTTTACTTTGGCATTTATCTTAACTGACATCAAATTGTCTTCAGCTCATCAACCTGCTGAGACTCCTGTCATCCCCAAACTTTGAAACCCTTTCATAGCACTGGCCTTCATTCCTTTGTATTTTTTCCTATGCTTCCCTTACGGACCATGTGCTCACATTGAGTCATGAGATTGTGACATCAGAAGTAATTTATCCATCACCCTGTCTCCTCTGTTGCCTTTTCTTAGTTAGAGGTTTTTAGGTTTCATGGATTGAAATGATGCAGCTAGTGATAAATTGAGTGATAAATTCGGTTTTGGGGAATCTGTAGATTTCAGTGATTCATTTGAGCTGTTTGGGATCTGTTTCCTGGTCAGCTCAGGGGAGGTGGCTAGAAATAATCTCGCTCTGTTTTTAAATTGTGTTATTACTTTGTTCATCTTCAAAACACTTTTAAGAATCCAGTAAGCTGCTCAGGACTAAAGTCAGTACTTTGCATATCTTACAGTGAGGACACTTGAACTGTAAAGAGAATGAGTACCATGTTCATGGTCATACAAAACATCCTGTCTCAGATGAGAGAAATACAAACTGAAGTCTTTTTTCAGATGTAATATGTGTTATTTTCTTGTCTTTTTCTAGGGTTGACAAGCTATACCTCATGGTTCATTGTGTTTCTGACTTTTTTAAAAAACGACTTGTCTTTTTATTTTTAAATTGTTTGTTTCTCTATTACAGTGACCATTCTGGGAGTGTGAATGTTATTGGAAAGTAGTCTTGAGTTGCCTCATCTTTTGTGCCATTTGTTATCTCTGTAAAGAGCATGTCACTTAAAACTTTTTCTTCTACAGAGCTTCATAGTGTGTTTACAGATTCATAGTTTATGAATTAAGATACTGAGGGTTTATTCTTTCATAAAGTACCTCTGCTCATTTTTTTAAAACTCGGTTCTCTTGGAGAATTAAAAAATGATGTAGCTTGAATACGTATGAAGAGATGTAAAGAAGGAAAATAATATTTATTGAGCATGTAATGTGAGATGAGAAGGTCCAGTGTGATGGATAAGCATATGGACTTTAAAGTCATATAAGTTTGGGTTCAAATAATGTCCCTGACACTAATTGTGTGATGTTGAACAAGTTCTTTATCTGCTTTAACTGTCAGTTTTCTCATCTGTAAAATGAAGGTAGTAAATAATATCACCTACTTTATAGGATTATTATAAGGATAATTGAGGTAAGTCAAATAAAATACTTAGCATAGTCCCTGACACAGACAAATTACTTAAAAAGTTATTTACTGTTACTACTATTGTTATTACATTTTTATCTTCATTATCTTACTTAGTTCCAGTAAGGGTATTTAAGGATATTGGCTTTGGTTTCACAGTGAGGAAACCGAGGTTGCTGGAGGTTTAATTACTTGATAGAGACCCATGTCTGTCCAACCTCAAAGTCTGTCCACCTTTTGTTTTACTGTATTGTGCGACTTCATCCTTTCTGAATGGTGTTTATGTAGTAACTCATATGATCCTCTCAAAGTCTCCACTGCATGTACGGAAAGTGTCGTTGTCTTCATTTTCCAGGTGGAGCAACAGGTACCAAGAGTGTCTTGTGCAAGGCCATTAACCTTTTTTCCTTCTTAAAAAAAAATGAGACTCTTAAAAAAAAAAAAAGTCTTAAAAAAAAAAGTCAATATAGACATGACAACAATGCAGAATGTGATCCTGGACCAGGATCGGATTTATTTATTTATCTGTCTTTATCTATCGATCGATCGCTATAAAGGACATTAGTGAGATAACTACTGAAATTTGAATAAGGTCTATAGATTACTTAATAGTACTATATCACTGTTAATTTCCTGATTTTGATAATTGTGCTGTGGTTATATAAGAGACTATCCTTATTTTCAAGAAATTTAGGAGTAAAGGGGTAGTATGTCTGCAAATTATTTTTAAATGGTTTAGGGAAAAAAATAGGTATACATATATAGGAAGAGAATAATAACAAACTATAAAATCTTTTTATCATTTGTGAAATCTGGGTGAAAGATATAAGGGAATTCTTTACTATTTATGCAGCTTTTCTATAAGTTTAAAATTATTTCAAAATGAACAATTCAAAAATAAAAGTAATACATGCTTGTTATAACTAAAATTAAAGCAATATGACAGCGTATAATATAAAAGACCTTAGTACGTATACCTGCTATGGAATGATCACTGTTGTAAAATTTATAAGGATAGTTCCTTTTTCTATATAAGCAGATGTGTGTATTTCTTTAACAAAAATAGAGTTCTATTTTACATAAAAGTTTCTTGGCTTTTTTCCTCAATTAATCTCTTCTCTATTTCGTTACATAAATTTTTTTTGTTTGTTTTCGCAGCAACACAGCATTACATGAGAATTCACTGTTCTCTGCGGTCTCTTAACTCTCATTTCTGTGCTCTTTCAGCACTGTCTTGCAGCTTATTAGTTCCCTGTTCCTCAGGTTTCTTTCCTATAAAATGGTAATAACTACCCTGCCTATTTCCCAGTTGTAAGAATAAAATGAGATAATATGAAAGCATTTGGAAAAGTTACGCGTGTGATATAAATTCGAGGTCTGGTTAGATTAGGTAGATGAGTGTTACTATTGAAGATACGAAGCATAACACTTGATTCATTTATGAAATGAATTTCTAATGTTTATACAACATTAACACAGTTTTTCTAGGGCCTGTGGGTTATTTTCTTTCTCCTAATGTGCTTCGTAACCCATTGCCATCCCAAACCCCAGAGTCCACACTATTGAAAGTGTTTTTGAAGCAGAAATTCCAAAACTCCAAATTTCAGTTGCATTAGGTTACAGTACCTGTCCTTGATATCTCCGTAGTCTACATAGTATTTTGTAAAAATACTATATACCACACAGTTCTTAAAACTTTTTTTTTTAGTGATTTCCATTCTAGGGTGTTTTTATTCCTTTTAAATTTGGCATATTTCCACTATTAGATTTGTCATTGCAGTAGCTGTGTGTGTATATATATATATATATATATATATATATATATATGTGTCTGAATGTGTGTGTGTAATTGGCTAAAGAAAGGTTCTCTTTGCAGTCTGCAGGAGCTCTGGAATGGAAAAGAAAAATATGAAATAACTTAGGTATTCTCAGCCTGCTCCTCTTTTCTGGATTTTATACAAGGATGTAGTTTTAGAATGCAGCACTGGTTCTAGTCCATTTTATCTTGAGGCTTAGGCACAACTTTCTGTAGTCCACCATTTCTCTCTCTCTCTCTCTCTCTCTCTCTCTCGCTTTTTTTTTTTTTTTTTTTTTTTTGGGTCTCAGGACCTCTTTACATTTAAAATGATTGCGAATCCCAAATAGCTTTGGTTTATATGGGTTATATCTTTAAGGCAGAAAATTTTAAATTAATTACTAGTTCATATAAAAATAGCAATAATAAATCCAAGAGAAGAGTGATGTGGTTTTCCATTTTTGCAGATTTCTTTAATGTCATCCTAATAAAAGACTTTTTGAGAACCCCTTCTGTAGTCAGAGCCAGTGGCAGGTAAGTCAAATGGAGCGATAGTCTGGCATCCAGAGCAAGGCTGATTAGATTCATTTCTTCCCAACGAAGAACAGTCAGAACAGATTGGAAGCAGGTGGCTGGTAATCCTTCAGGCAGAAGCTGTATTTGTTATCTTTGTTGGTGTTGCTTTGTTCAGATACCCTTGTCAGTCACCTGTGCCTCGTCTCTCCCTCCATCGTCATTGTAAGTGTGTGCTTTGATAAAAGCCCTACTGTCGGTCCTAAGCACTCTTGTGCATTGCAGGCCATTCGTTCAACAAATGTTTGTTAAGCTCCTGCAGTGTGCAAGGTTCTATGCTGGGCACTGAGGATAGAGCAGGGAACAAAATGGGGGGCTCCTTTGTTCTGGAGGGTTTTACATTTAAACAGTTAATTACACAGAACATTATTCATACAATTTTGACTAAATGTTCTTAGGGCACACGATGCTATGTGAGCTTATGATGGGGTCTTTACTTTGGCGTCGGGGAGGGCTTTTTGGAGGAAGCGATGTTCCTGCTGTGTGCTGAAGGGTGAGTAGTGATGGAAGTGACTTCATTTAGTGTAATTGTGAAATTCAGTGGAAGTTCCATGACAATGAGAGGTTTTATTATAGACCAATACTTCTCAAATTTTAATGTATACACAGATGGCCTCAGGATCTGGTTAAAATGCTGGCTTAGATTAAATAGGCCTGCAGTGGGCCCAGAAATAACTGCATTTTAAAAAAGCACGTACATGATGCTTAATGATGCTGTTGGTCCATGGACCACACTTTGAGTAGCAAGACTCTAATTATACGTAATAAGACTTAAGCAGGAATACCAGCTGGATGACTATTCTAGAGGTGATGTCCAAATAGGGAGACGTATTTGATAACAGAGGAGACAGCCGTTTGGTGCAAGAAGTGTCATGCTGCATCCTGAAAGGTAAAAGCAATTCACAGTTACTATTACAGAGAGGACAGGAAAGCTAGGGATTGAGATAGATGGCTACTAGCACAGCCAGTGAAGTATTCCACAGAGTCTTTTCTGTGGTGAGGAACAAGTAAACTAAATGGCCATTAATCCGCCTAAGGAAAAGGTCAAGTACTGAGGATTGATGGCCACCCCTTGGTAATTATGTGGACTCCAGAAAATGATCTAAGTGACCCGCAGCTAGAGATACTAGAGAGAAAGTGCACTTTACTTGGAAAAGGGAGAATGTTCAATACTACTTTTCATTAATCATAGGTGATTAATCCATAGATGGGAGTGTATTGCTAAATAAATTCAGGTAAAAAGTAATTGTAGATGGCAAAGGTTGGATGGGGGAAAAATAGAATGGGGAAGAAGGAATCTTACAGATAATATCCACTTTGAAAAAATCACCACCGTTAAGCTTAATAATTCCTCATGTCTCTTCTTTATTACGCTAACACCCAGAATAGAAACTTGTAAGACCATCCAAAGATATTACTAATCTGCTCTTGTTTCACTATATTATGGAAAATATCTTTTTGTTGTAGTTATCCTTTTAAGTTTTTGTTCAAGATATTTTATAGTTGTTAGTAAATTTATTTGGATCAGAGAATTAAAGTAACATCAAGTTAACATAAGTCATATTATAAACTGTATACAAAATATTTTATATTTAATCATTCCCTTCATGATTTAAAAAAATATTTTACAATGCTGTAAAGGCTTAAAACTCTGTCTAGTTTTCTCCCCCTATAGAATGTCGTTTCTTTGGATTTGACAAAACCTTATGACCTTCAGAACATGGAAGGAAAGGAATTAGGGTTTCTACAGTGATGAGCAGTCATTTTAGGTTACTTGTCTTTTAACTTTTGTACAGGAACCTATAGAAGGATAATAGGCATAATTTACTGATAAAGAGGGCTAAGAGAATGCTAAATCAGGCAACTGTCATAAACTTTCTTAAACATTATAAGACTGAATCAATAGAATTCAAAACTAGTCCTAAAGTAGAGTCAACTTTGTTAATTAGATTGACTCTTGATTTTTTTAGATGCAGGCCCATCTAAAAGGGGAGAAGGAAAGCTAAGGGTATGGCACATTTTGTGAATGATTAAGTGTCCATAGATACCTGTACATGTAAACTGGGACTCAGAACTGGCTGGCAAGGAACATCAAAGGTATGAGAGTAGTTGTTTGAAAAGAAATGAAATATGTAAAAGGGTATCCCCTTGAAATTGCAGAATTGAAGAAGAGTAGGCAGTGTAACAAAGATGTCATTTCTGTATTGCCTTAGGTTTAAATGATTGAGTTATTAAAAAGTATTCAATAGGCTGCCAGTCTGTGGATAATGCTCTCTAAATAGTGAAATGGAATGTTGCCCACTAGATCCTGCCGTGCCTTGGGAGCATTTGGGGCAAAGAGCAGTTGGTTGTACTTTACTTTCTCCATTTGAAGAATGATAACAACTAGACAAGATGAAGTACTACCAGGTCTCATTCAGACACATTCCAGGGACAGCCCCATGGAAAAAAGAATTCATCTGTGAATACATTTCCATGCCATTTCTTAAGTGCCTTAGAAACATGGACGAGGGACTATTATTTCTTCTTTACAACCTAGAAACAAGGGGGGGAAAAGCCTTTAAGTTTTAAAGCCAAGCAGCTTGGAAGTCTAGTTGCAAACTAGATTTGTGCTTCTGAATGCCTGCATGACTCAGTCGTTCCTTCTAACAAAATATGCCTTGCTCTCCACTGGACCAGTAATGGGATTTAATAAGTGAGAATTAGGAGCCCATCCTCATTTGGCTAACATGACTCTAGTGAAATGAAACCAAAAGGTAGAATTTAAGATTTAAGCCTGTGTTCTTCTGGTTTGCCTTGGGTTCCTCAATTCTACACAGAAAACCTCTTACTCGAAACTTATTACCAAGCCCAAAGAGTTCTACCAAGAATTAGTATTAGCAATTGACCCGAGTTGCAAATTATGTATATCATTATGATACTGGATCGTTGAGGGTCATATGTGTCTGTTCTTGACATTTTTCACCTGTGTGGCTTGAGAGGCCATAGGAAGAATCCTCAATGCTGGATCCTGCTTTTATTGTTTCCCCTCCAAGTATATTAAGTCTTTTTGTACCTTTATTTCAAAATTGTTTATTAAAAGTCTTGATTTTGTTGTTGCTGGTGTATATTCAAACAGCTAATTTAATCCCATCAATATTGTAATATTTGTGTTGCAAAACACCATGCAAAGCTCTAGCCCAAGTCAAAGTGGATTTTAGGTATTTAAAATCTGTATATCTTATAAATGACCCCCCCCTTTTATACCTAAATTTAACCTGCTCCAGAATTGATAGGGTTAAGGACATAGAATTAGGGGTTTATTAATAGGTAAAATCTGAACGCTTCTATTATCAGGTCTTCTAATTAATAAACTAGAAGAATGGACTTTTAGATTATATGAAAAATAATTTCTTTTATCCATGTTCTTACCTTGTTTTGAGCTTCTGCAGTGGTTAGCTCTGTGTTCTAATTGGCTTGTCAAAGTGTGTTTCTATTTAACATAAGTCCAGAGGGAACTGGGTGCACACATTTATATCGCGGCCAAAGCAAGGCTGGGATGCGTTAGGGCTTCATCTTTAATGTACACTTTCGTGCCCTGACAGCCCTTAGTAGTGATTGGCATCTGCTCCCTAAGTTATTTCTATTTTGGGAAGTCATTTGGTTTTTTTATTTGGTTAATGCAGATGAATAGTAGTACATAGAGAAACAAGAAGGGGGGAGGGAAGAATTCTTCAAGCATGTAGGGATGTGCATCAAGAATTTCAGAGACGTTAAACAGATGTAGAGGGGTGGGGAAATAGCAAATCTGAAGCTTTTCAACCGTGACATTTTCTTCTAAATGAAGAACAGCTTGAAAGCTATAATTTTAAGAGTGTTGCAGTATTCTGATGTCAGACACTTAACACATTTAAAATAGTGGTGAGATTTAATTTTTTCCCGTCTGAAATGGAATTAAGCATATTTGGTCGTCATCTTATTTTGATAGTTGTGGGTCTCAGAATGAACACCAGAGCTTTTAAAATTTAGATGTGCCACGGCAGCATCTCTTTTTATCCTTTATTTCCATTGTTTTCATGATATATAAAGATACTTTTTGTCCCTTTTAAGCAAAACAGTTACATTTTTCTCTTTCTAGTTCTTCACAAATGACTTCGAATTAATTCTTTATTTTTATATTTTGCAGTACATTTTTGTACCTGAAGTTTCTGGTAGTGTGGGCACTTGTCCTACTGGCAGATTTTGTCCTGGAGTTCCGATTTGAATACCTGTGGCCATTTTGGCTTTTCATCAGAAGCGTCTATGATTCCTTCAGATACCAGGGACTGGTATGTTTATTAATACGTGTTTTTAAAGTACAATGAATTTAATAACGCTTCCAAGAAAATCTCCACGAACTGATAGTGAAACTGTTTAAAGTAGATTTTACTAGCAATGCTTAGGTGACTGTATTGAGATTAAGTAGGTTCTATGGACTGAAATTGGCCTCTAAGTCTGTTTTGTCTAAACCCATTGATCAAATCATACTCCCTTCTCTGTCATTCCAGTGAAAAAAAGGGGAGGGAGGAAAGATTTTGGGAGGGAGAGTAGTGGAATAATAATTGCCCAGTTTTACTCTGAAGTGTTTTTGAAGTTAGTGATTGGGTTAGAGTTAGAGCAGTGGTTCCCAAACGTTTTGTTCTCCGAACCTCTTTGCACTCTTAAAAATTATTGAGGACTCCAAAGAGCTTTTATTTATATGGGTTACATCTGTCCATAGTTACTATATTAGAAATTAAAACAAAAAGTGTAAATATTTATTAATTAACTTGAAAATAACAAACTTAGTACTTGTTAATACAAATTACATTTTTTAATGAAAAAAATAACTGTATTCTCCCAAACAAAAAACTTAGAAGGTTTTTGCAAATTTATATAATGTCTGGCTTTATGGATGAAAGCTGGATTTTCATATCTGCTTCTGAACTCAGTCTATTGCAATATCACATACCATGTACCTTCTAGAAAACACCACCATAACTCCTAAGCGAATGTTTATGGAAAAGATAGATAACATCTTATTATTATGAAAATAGTTTTGACCTGGAAGACCTACTGAAAGGATCTCAGAGACTAACCAGGGATCCCCAGGCCATGTATTGGGAACTACTGGGTTAGAACAAGGGCGCAGGCCTGGTCTTGTTCCCTTGGTTGACCTGTAGTTCTGTTGTGTTTTGCAGCCACATCTTAAACCTGTAACTCTTCTGCCTGGGCCTGGAGCTTTGATCAGAGCAAATCCATGCCTTGAAAAGATGGTTTTGAGCTCATGTCCTGTTGGCAATAGTAGAGGTGTGTCCAGAGGAAGGCTGCATTATTAAAATGATCAACATCAGCGTAGTTCTTACTACTGTTGTGGTCCATCTGTGCTCCAACACTGCACCCTTAAGAATGAAGCTCTTTAGCAATGTAGTGTGAGGAGAGAGGAGCCTTTTCTGTGTTAAAATTCTAGTTCTTTGGGTAACCCACCTGTGGAGCCCAAGTACATTCACTGTGAACCAACCTCAGTTTGTCCTGGTCCAGTTCTTCTTTATGACTTGAGGCCAAAAATAGGATTACTCTTTAGTGTTAAATTAACCACTGCTTTTTTTATATGGTTGATTTTAAATGTTTAAAATTTCCTGTTGTAACTTGCTCTGTAGTTACTGCATGGCAGTTTCAGAGATTGTTTTCAGAGATTGTCCAACATGTTTTTAGTCATCTCTACTTGAAAAATAACAGGTTCTAAGATGTGTTTTTTGTTTTGTTTTGTTTTTTCCTTTAGGCCTTCTCAGTGTTTTTTGTTTGTGTAGCATTCACATCAAATATAATATGTCTGCTGTTCATCCCCATACAGTGGCTTTTTTTTGCTGCTAGCACATACGTATGGGTTCAGTACGTATGGCATACAGGTAAGTCTTAATGGTTTCTTAGACGGGTAGAAATCTTAGATTCAAACTTTTTTTTTTCCTAATTAAAGTTTATTGGGGTGACAGTTGTTAGTAAAGTTACATAGATATCAGGTGTACAATTCTGTATTGCATCATCTATAAATCCCATTGTGTGTTCACCACCCAGAGTCAGTTCTCCTTCCATCACCATATATTGGATCAGATTCAAACTTTTAATGTGGTGATTTCTTTGAGTAAATTGTTTAGAGTTGAGTTTAATGTGGACGTTTTAAAGTTGCCTTTTCCTAATGGATTATAATATACCTCTAAAATATATTTTATCTTTTTGTCATTATTGAATCAAAAGTTTAAGCCTTTATGATTTGGTATCTGAATTGTAGGCATTTCAGTTACCACTCTCATCGTGGAGGTACACATTTTTTTAAAAAGTTGAAGTGATTTTTATTTAGGTAGACTTGAAGACAGCCATGTGCCAAATAAGAAAAATGTTCCTGGAATTTCAGCATTGAAAGGAAGTTAAAGGTCATTTAGTTGAAGCCTTATTTGGTACAAGAATCCCCGCAGCGTCCCTGGCACATGGTGGTTTAATCTCTAATCAAAAATCTACAGTGACAGGAACTTAGTACTGTTGTTTTTGGGCAGCTGTAATAGAAAATTCTTTCTCATACTGAGCCACAATTTTCCTCCTTACATTTTTGACCCTGCAGGTCTTGACTGTTTTAGGGCTCGCTGATCTCTTAGAGCATATAAAGAGGCTTTCCCCAGGAAAAATATATAGAAATGTACAAAACATTTCCTTAAAATTTCAGGGGGCCTATAGATCATCCCCTCGAGGCAAAACATTGACCCCCCCCCATGCCTTAGGCCACTGTCACATCCCGTCAAGTCTTCTTTTCTATAGACAAAATATCTCTGGTTTTATTGCCTTTCTCTTGTATGTTTTAAGCACTTCACCATCTTGATCTCCCTGGTTCTTAGTGGTTCTCTTAACCAAAATGTGCAATTTCGGGTATGTCTTGACTTGACCGGAGCTAGTCATCTCCCTTCTTAGAGCTATACTTCTGCTACTTCAAACTAAGATGAGATGTTTTGACAGCTCCAGTCCACTGTGAAAAGCTGAACTTGGGCTGCATGGGGATGTGAGGATTGGCTCTGAGATCATTATACTTGTCTGCAAAGCTGCATGAAACTTGATTCTTAGGCCCAGCTGCAACCTGTAGGATTTTGACCACTGACGGAACGCTAACTAATAAAAGCTCTCTGGAGCAACATTCATCCCCTTCTCAAAGGTGCCAAGAGGGTGATGTTGGCCCATGTAGAAGACACAGTTCAGCTCTGTTATTGAAAGTATCCACTACAAGCATGGTTTCTCCACCTTTAGCACTCTCTCATATCTCACTTGATTTATAAGCTAGCATGATGGTTCCCTGGTCTGCTTCCCTCTAATTAAAGTGATTTTTCTACAAACCAGTTTTTACTTATATTTCCTTGTTGTGGGCCTCATTTTTGAGTGAGTTGCCATTTACACTCGTCATTCTCCCTAGGTCTCAGTTTCTTCTTTGTCACATGAAAGTAGAGTAATCTAGATAATGTTTAAGGGAGCTTTCCAGCTCAGATAATCCTTGACTCCAATGAACTGTAGTGATTCTTTAAATTACTTTAATAATGTCTTAGTAGTTGAGAAAACACTACTCATATAACTGTTAATAGAATCTATTGGGAACAAGTTCAGTAAGTGACCCACGGGACAGCAATGAAGTTAATGTCATAAATGGCACTGAGCTCTCTTCAACCCTAGGCTCAGAAATGTGTGTTGGAATAGCTAAGCTGTGAGGTGTGTTTTAATTTGGAATGATTAGTGCTGAAACAAACAAAACAATGTTCTTCTTGGGCCCGACAAATAAGAGTATAATTTATATAATTTGGGATTAGTTTCTCTTCCAGTTGTTAAAATTTAAAATTCTTCCTTAACGGGGCAGGGGGGCTGTCACTGTGTGAGGGATATAAATGATAAATGTCTAACTATTACATTGTTTTGTGCACCTGAAACTAATAAAAATATTGTTAAAAGACAAAAAAAAAAAGTAGAGGTATCTGTCTAGTGAAGGCCATTTACTGCAGAAAGAATTAAAAATTAAAAAATCATTTGCAACTTAAATGAATGAATGAATAAATAAATAAATAAAATTCTTCCTTAAGAATGTTAGAAATGGTTGATGAAATTATATATTGCCACAAAAGAATGATACTATTATAAACTTTTATTTCCCCTTGCTATAAAGAGGAAAAAAACAGGATAAATAACATGTATGTACAACATGACTATTACATTTATTCAAAAATATTTTCAACATGGTTTTATTTTATTATTTGATAGGTTTAGAAATACAGGTATTTTGTTACAATTTTTCTATTTTTTCTGTAACGTGCTTATTATGATAGCTAGAAGTTAATATAGGGAGTGGGAAATATAAATTTTTGAAAATGCATCTTAAAATGAATTTGAAGATGCATTATCCTAGGTTGCTGTTTGTCTTCCTCCATTGTGAAAGTACCCCTTTTCTTTGGTATATTAAACCTGTAAGAACAGTTGAGACCATTAGCTACCTTCACAGAGCTTGGAATGTCTTCCTTCTTCATGGACTAGGTCTAAGGGGACTTAGGTTCTCCTTAAAAGTAGACTTAAAGTTGGACCCAATTTATATAAACTCTGGGCCTCACTTCACTCTTCAATAAATGGTCTTTCTAGTTCCAAGATTCTAGTTCCAAGATTGTTCTTTTGTTTCATCCCAGAGATCCTTAGTAAAAAGCCCTTTAGTCCTTCAGGTCACTGATTATTCCTTCCTATTCTCATTTCTGTAACTTGCTTGCCTTATACAGTCTCAAAGAAGCTCTTGCCACAGTTACTGGACCTCATGCCTATGTAGTCTAGTCCATCTTTATAAAATACCCATCCCATTATTAGTCATGTCCTGACAAAGGTGGATCATGTCTTGACAAAGGTCGACCTAGTCAACAGATTTTGATTCTAAAATCACTGAAAATTATCCCATTATTTGTATCTTATTCTATTGCAAGTTGGTTTTCGTGCCTTGAAAATTGTTTTTAATTAAAAGGAATGTGAGCTTGTAGTTAGGGGAAAAAAAATGTGGATAGTACTTAAATGTCAGAAACATTTCTTTGTGCTGTAACTCATTCTTAATTTATTTTTTTACATATCATTTCATATTAGTACAGATCTTCATTCTTTTGAAAACTACATTGTATTTTATTATATAGATTTACCAAAATAAAGCAGTTCCCTATTGATAGACATTTAAAGTAATTCTCTATTTTTTTACTATTGCAAATAATAATAATATAATGAATATTTTTACACATTTATCCCAGGGCTCTTCTATATTTCTGTAGGGTAGATCTCTGGAATTGGAATTTCTGGGTCAAAGGTATAAGTATTTTAAATTTAATTATACTGCCAAATTGCCTTCTAAAAAGGTTGTCCTAATTTATATTATTGCCGAGTATGAGAAAACCTTTTCCCATACTCTCCCTATACTGTTACCTATCTTTTAAATTTTTGCTTATTTGAGAGGTTAAAAAAATGGTTTCTCATTTTTAAAATTTGTGTCTCCCTAATCAGTAGTGAAGTTCAGCATCTTTTCATGTTTTTTAACCATCTATATTTTTTCTTTTATTACTTGCATTCAGTTGCATTTCTGTTGATTTGTAGGAGCTCTTTGTATACTAGGGCTATTACTCCTTTGTTTTACATATACCGTAAGTATTTTCTGCCAGAATCTTTGTCTTTTAATTTTGTCTATGATTCCATAGTATCTTTTGTCGTATGAAAGCTTTCAGTTTGAGTCAGATTGCTTTGTAATTGGTTTGTAAAAGTTTTAATGAAAGTTACTGTAATTGAACCAATCTGTCAAACAACCTACCTGTTCTGTTAGTTAATATTTATCACTGATGCTTGCCTCTCTTCTGCTTTTCCACAGAAAGGGGAGTGTGTTTGCCCACAGTGTCCCTGTGGATACTCTTTGTTTATATTGAAGCAGCAATTAGATTTAAAGATCTCAAAAATTTTCATGTAGACCTTTGTCGTCCATTTGCTGCTCACTGGTGAGTATTATGCATATTCTTAATCTATAATTCAATTCAGTGTTTTTAATATAAATGGTAAGTTCAATTGTAAATTTTTTCTTAGAAATTTTACATGAACCCGGAAGACAACATAACATGGTTGTAAAGAGCATGAGCTCTCTGCTCTGTTCAGGCAGATGAGCGTTAGAATCCCAGCTCTGTCCCCAGCAGCTTTGTTGCCTTGGACACATCACTCTCTCTAAGCCTTAGTTCTCTTACCTGTATATTGGGGACCTGTCTCATGGGGTTATGGGAAAGATGAAATGAAGTGATATATGCCAAGTGTTTAACTTAATGCCAAGCATATAGGTGTCTGATAATTGTTAATCTATTTTTATTATATCATGTTGATTCCAAAAAGTCTTGATGAAATATATGGCTATTTCATGAAGCTTTAATGTACTTATAATTTCCTTAGCCATTTACAAAAGCAAGAGAATGTTAATACTTTTTAAAGGAATATTAGTTTTCCTTTTGAAATGTAAATGAATATTAAAATATTTTATTCATTTAACCTTAACCATGAAACCTTTTAGAAAAGTGAGCTTGATTCTTGTTAATATCTTGTAGACATCACCACTTAAATTGTGTTTCTTCTAAACACAACCAATTTTTGCTAAAACTTATGGCAGAAAGCAAAATAAATAGCAGCCAACTGAAAAAATAGTTTCTAATATTTTAAAAGTGTTTTCACAAATAAGTGAATTAAATAAACGTGGTCAATAAAACTTGTCACTTAAATTGAGATCACTTTTAGACTATGACTGATAAATTTTAATATTAATGAAGTTTAATATGAGTTTTGACGATGTTTGCAGAAGCTTTGAAACGATATTAGGCAGACTAATGAGTTGAATGAAAATATTTCAACTTTTTATTCCGCAGGTTAGAGTTGTAAGTAAGTACAGCAGGTTTAATTTGGTGGCATAAACCAAATGTTGGCACTAATAATATCGGATACTTATTTAAATGATTTCTTGAATTTATGTATGACAGAGTGTTTATGAACTAATTTTCCAGGAATAGCTGGTGATAATATCCCTCAAGCAGCAAGAAGATTAAAGAGTCACCTGAATTTGACCCTCTCTTCTAGTATTGAAAACCAAATGATGTCCTTTAGATTTTTTTAACACTTAACAATGTTTGCTTATGACCACCTGTAAAATCTCTACTCTGTTAGTTCTTAAAAGCATAGATGCCCAAGTTCTAATAATGTACAAGGCAGTTCAATGTTAATTAACGAATTAGCCACTGTATTCAACAGTCACTGTGGTTAATTTCTCAAGTTGGTTTGAAGAATGCCAAAGTCTGATGGGCAGCCTTTTATGGTCTAGGAGTCATGTTGTTCCCTGGGGGTTTGTTCTACATACCAACTGCCCACAGCCTCTGATTTCTACAGGAGACCTCACATTTATTTACGTGTTTACTGAATGCTCAACTGTCAGCATCATCACCTAGAATTTATTTCGTAATTGCAGTGTTAGGTGTCCTCATGTGTTTGATGCACGTGGTTTTGTTTTTAACCTGCAATTACTGGCTGGATTATTTTCTTTCTAGTATTGGGTACCCTGTGGTGACTTTGGGCTTTGGCTTCAAAAGTTACGTAAGCTACAAAATGCGGTTAAGGAAGCAAAAGGAAGTGCAGAAAGAGAACGAATTTTACATGCAGCTTCTTCAACAAGCCCTACCCCCAGAGCAACAGATGTTACAGAAGCCAGACAAAGAGTCTGAGGAAGGTAGGTCTTTACCCTAAAGCTGTTGGCTCAATAGGTTACTCATTATTGTATCTGTCAGAATTTTTGTTTTTGGAAAAGTTGCTAGGACTTTGGGAAATTACCAAGGATTTCCTGTTTTACGGTATTCCTCTTTAGGAACCATTTTTTTTTTTTAATATGAAAAAATTCTATGAAAATATTTTTCATAAAATACAGGGTGGGTGATGTTTTCTATCTAGTGTCTGAAGACCATGTGCCTTTAAGTATGCAAATATGTTATTTTATTTTTATATATTTTGTTTTTATGGCTTATTTAATATTTTATTTGTTAACAAATACTTTAAAATATTTATTCTCAGTAGCAAAATAGTATGTATAACTCTATGAGTTTGTAATTGAAGCAAGCCAAGAACCAAAGTATAAATAAAATGGAGATGTAGACAAATAGAATTGTTTTTATACATCAAAATTTTTCTGAAGAGAGCGAAGATGGATAGGTCCTATTCTAAATGGTTCATATAATTCAATGTGGAGCTTAAATTGAACCTTTTGTATTAGGACCTGTCTAATGAGCATATAACCAATTCAGTAGATGAATTGACAGCAGTACCAGTTTTCTTTGGTTTGAGAATTGAAAGTTTAAGTTCATATTTTCAGTTGATATGTGCCAAAATCTTATTCTGTGGTATGGTGTAAAAATATCTCTTTAAGTAGACTTGAACAAATTGAAATGGTTAGACCTGATACTGAAAATTTTTACAAGTAACCTAGTAAATGATACAAACTTCATTTACTAGAGTCAAGAAAAAAATATAGACGCCCTATATCCTAACATCACACTTCTCCTTTTGTTTCATTTAATCTCTTTTCAGTAAAGTTATTAACAGTTTGTTTAATCCAAGCATCTTTTAAAATATGGCCTCTTAAGAATATGATCTGCCTGTGTCCTCTCACCCCAGTGATAGATAAGTTTGATTTGACTGATAATGAAATATGACTTAATTATAAAATCCTCATCTTGTTCTCAAGGCGAAAACATTAATGGTGTTTATAAGTGATGGCAATTTTCTAAATGTTCAGCTTTTCAAATTTATTTGGATTTGCTTCTTGAAGTTAGCATGATGTAGTGTAGTTATTGCTACTTCTAAATGACTTTGCAGATTAATGTAGTGAGTTTCTAAGCATCGATGATGCAGTTTGTTGAATCAATCTGTTTTGTGTTTTTATACAACTAAATATTCCGGTGTGGTTTTTTGTTTGTTGGTTTGTTTTTGGTATTGTAGCAGCCAAAGGATTACCTGATATGGATTCCTCGATCCTTATACATCACAATGGAGGTATCCCAGCCAATAAAAAACTCTCCACGACTTTGCCAGAGATAGAATACCGAGAAAAAGGGAAAGAAAAGGACAAAGATGCCAAAAAACACAACCTTGGGATAAATAACAACAATATTCTACAACCTGTAGACTCTAAAATACAAGAAATTGAATATATGGAAAACCATATCAATAGTAAAAGATTAAATAATGATCTTGTGGGAAGTACAGAAAATCTCTTGAAAGAGGACTCATGCACTGCTTCCTCAAAAAATTATAAAAATGCCAGTGGAGTTGTGAACTCCTCACCTCGAAGTCACAGCGCCACAAATGGGAGCATTCCTTCCTCATCTAGTAAAAATGAGAAGAAGCAGAAATGCACTAGCAAGAGCCCAAGTACACACAAGGACTTAATGGAAAACTGTATTCCTAATAACCAGCTAAGCAAACCAGATGCACTGGTAAGGTAAGTGTGCCTGCTGTGTCCTTACCCACAGTTTCCAATAAACTTGACTTAGGTCTTGAAAAGCAAACACTTCCATACTGGCCTGTAGGAATTGTTTGTGATCAGATACTGTAACTATTAACTCTGTGGCATTTGACATTTTAGTGTAGATTTCACATGGGTTTGTTCGCCACCCAGTGCCACTGTCCTAAAGCATTGACTCCAGCTCTTTCCAGTGTTCTGAGTGAGAGGTGACCGTGATTACTTTCCACATCTGACAAGTTTACATGTAACTTGATTCTTCTAGTGATACTGAGAAGCAGACCTTTAGTCTTTCTCCTTTCCTTTTTGCATTTACAAAGTTCTTGTGGCATAAACACAAAAAGAAGATTTTGTGTCCTGTTCATGCAAATTTCTTTGTCAGATAGATACAAAAAGGGGTGGTGGGAAAAGTTGTCCTTACCACCTTGTACTTGTTTTTGTTTTTCCACTTAAAATGTAAATTATCCCCCAGATAACTCGGGGAAAGTTAGGTTTGAAAGTAATTTCTTTTAAAAAATACCGTGGGTAAATACAGTGTTAGACATGATTTTAATCAGAAATGTTTCTTTTCCCATCTTTAATTAGAAGAATAATATTGTTGTATTACCTTGACTGGCTCTGACTTAATTTTGCTGTATTTTGTATGTTTTATGTATTTTATAAAATACCAATGTTCATTTTACCTCATGTTTTTCAATTTGGAAGCTGAGATCTGAACTGGAGCTTTTTTTTTTTTTTAATGTGTAATTCAAGAGGGCAATTGTAACTCCTTCCTTTCACAAAGTTATCTTATATTCCTCTTCCTTTGGCTTGCTTAAGAAGCAGTTTATTCTAGGGGGGAAGGTTACCAGCGTTATAAATCATATAAACAAGATTATTAATTTGTTTTCACTTTTTGATTGGTAGCTAGATTAAGGGAATATATTTGGGTTCTACTGCTAACGACTCTTGAGGTTTTTTAGTCTCCGACCACTTTTAGAAGTGTACCATGCTTTTGCTGATGCCAGGCTGGTATCCACATCTGTTTGTTATGACATTCTGCCCACCATGCCCTGCAGAGAAAACAATCAGCAGAGTAGCCTCCTCTAGATGCCCCTGGGAGAAAGACCAATTAGTTGACCTTCTATTTCAAAGGGACTATCCCACAAATTTACTATATGCTATAAATGAAACATCTGCTACAAGCTTTTGGATATCCTTTCTCTTATACAATTTTAATAATAGCAGTCAAGTCAAAATAATTTTCCCCTGTTGAGTGTTGCAGAGAGAGCAGTCAAGGCTCAGTCTTGAGACACCATCTCACTGGGGCCCCAGTTGGTGTGTTGATCAACTGTCCTGCCTGATCTGCCTTTAGTAAGAAGTTCAAGGACTCATTCAGATGGCCAGTTTCCCAGTAGGTGGGTCCAGTGCTCCCGTGCCTGCTCCTGGCGTGTATGCTTTTTCCTGTGGTCACTCGTGATGTGCCTGATCTGAAGGGTCCCAGAATATTACTCTGTTTTAGGGAATACCTCTGTCAAATACATAAATAGAAAATATTATACTTAAATAGTTTTATAAGCATCCATAGGATTATTTTCAATTTTGAATGTAGTATTAAAAAAAATGAGATCTAAATACCCAACAACGGGGAGAAATTTAAACAAATTATATGGTTCATTCATTTGATGGACTTTTAATACAGACATTACAGAATCGTATTTTTGAGCCATATTAAACAATATAGGGAAGTGCTCATGACAATATTTTATAAAGAAAGTAGAAAACGATTTTATTAAAAACATTTTTTTAATGTACACAGAAAAACATTTGAAGGGAAAGGAACTAAAATGATTACAGTAGTTATTGCCCCATGGTAGTATTGTACGGGACTTTATTTTTTCTTCTTGCTTTCATGCACTTTCAAATTTTTCTATGGTAAATAACAAGGAAAGTTTATAAAATGAAGACTATCTGAGCAAATTATCCAACTTGGCTATAAGAGGACTGAATCACACTTCCTCTCACCCTTCTGGTCTATCTCCTGTTTCCTCTTATTTGACTTCATGTACGTCTTGATGACTATTACTAAGACTGTAACTGATCTAAACTTCACATATTTGAGTTGTTAGCTCGAGAGTGGGTTTGTTATCTTCAGACAGAGAGAGCTGGACTCAGTGGTCTCTGAGACTCCTTCTGATGCAGCGTAAATGGGCTGACACTGTGTACAGGAGCCCTTTGCTACTACAGACTCACCTAGAGCTGTGTACTGGTCGAGGCTGGCTGCAGGGAGAAGACTGAACTACCCTTTTAAACATTTAAAAAAATAATAATAATTTGAAAGCCATTACTATATTATTAGTAGTAAATTAATTGCAACACATTCTATAGCTATGTCTGTCTGGATCCATGGCTGAGAACTGCTATATTTGCGAAATCAATTCAGTGACTTTTGGAGGGAAAATTCATTAGTAATCCACTTGCAGGGAGAGTTCTTGTAGATCTGGGTGGTTGTCAAAATAAGGTTTGATGGCCATTCCCTGTGAAGGAGCAAGCAGTCCTTCAGGTCTTTTCTCCATTTCTCCAAGCTCCATGGATATTCTCTACTGTGCTGTATCCTACAGGTTGGCAAACGACTACACACAGGCTAAACCTGGCCCACTGCCTGTGTTTGTAAAAAGTTTTATTGGAATACAGCCACACTCATTCATTTACGTAGGATTTGTGGCTGCCTTTGCGCTACAGTGGCAGCGCTGAGTCGCTGCCTATGGCCTACAAAGCCAATGGTGTTTACTGTTTAGCCCTTTAGGAAAAAGTATGCTGATAGGTCACTAGGGCTAAGGAATGTGGGGGAAGGTGGGGAACTTGGGAATAAGTGTTGCTTATGGGATCCTTCCCAGGGAACTTGCTAAAGCCAGTCCAAAGACCTGTTTTGGTTTGAGAAATATTTACAAATCTTACAAAATTTCTGCCGGCTTGATTTCTGAATTCTTCACCCAAGATATTTAGAAACAGACTTACAATGTTGGTAGCCAAAAACATTTTTAATTCTGACATGGGAAAAATTCTAGACAACAGAAAAAACAGTGAGGAAACTCAGTTTTTTGTTGTTTTTTTTTTTGTTGTTTTTTAACTAGATGCTGGGTTAGAAAGAAATAATATAAATTAGAATGAAGTTTGCTTAAATTTTTTTCTTTCAGTGGTCACTTTAATGATATTTTTAGTGTGAAAAAATGATAGAAAATTTAGGTGGAGAAAATAGTCCCACCACTATGACACAAGTTACTGTTAAAATTTTATTGTATTTTCATCAACTAAATTTATGTAATTGTGGCCATAGTGTTTGTGTAGTTTTGTGTTCTTCACTTAAATTATATTGAAATCATTTTCCCAACTTAGCCTAACCCTCATTTTCACTTGATGTGGAATATTCCATGGCAGGTCTATGTGATCATTCAGCAGTCACGCTAAGATTGGGCAGATCAGGGTGTGACACCTGAGTCACTTTTCCTGCAGTTTCAGGGCCTGCAAGCAGGAGAGCCAACAGTTTTGTTTGCACTTGGCACAGAATTCCCTCTCAAATACAGCCAAAGACTGGGGTTTCTTGTTGGTGATTGTCACTTGTTTTAGTTTTTCTGCTTAAGGGAGAGAATTTAAAACTTTGCATACACAATGTGAAGTGATCCATATTCTGTAGAAATATTGAAGCAGAAACCTCCTCTTGGTTTATTGCCTTTCCACTTATTTTTTTTGTACCCAAGACAGAAGATTCATCTTTTTATTTTTTTTTCAGTGCCTATTCTTAATAAGATGTCAACTTGAATGTAGTTGAATAATGTCTGGTGTGAAGAGTCATAAAGGAGAAATATCCAGTTTGCCTAGTACAGAAGCATTTCACACAATGGAGTAGAATTCAGAATGAAGATTTTTTGGGCTAGAGGGGTAAACATAATGGATCTAAGAGACATCTAGACCAGCCTTCTCAACCCTGTGTTTTTATCAGTGAAGTAAAAGAACTCTAGAAGATTAAATGGCTAGTCCAAGTGACCCAGCTAGAGTGGCAGTGCCAGGACCAGAACCAAAGTTTCTTTTCTGTTCTACCATTGTTTGTTTTAAATGCGCATACAGCTAAAGTTAGCCCAAGGATTGGCACCAGAGCAAGATTTTTTGCTCCAGTGGCTAAAATTTGTAGAAGAAATGCTTAGAATTTCAGAATTCATTTATTTTCCTTTCTTCTAGAGAGATCCTGTTCTAAGTGTTTTTATTAAAAATTCTTGCTTTTGCCAAAGACACAAGGGCATACTTATCTCTGAATAGAAGGGGGCCATCATCCACTTGGACCCTTGAAAGCTTATGGGGTCTCTGAGAATTTAACTCTCGTTAGATCTGACTTGGGAATTAGTCTGGTCCAGACAGCCTAGAGCCACCCAACATGGAATCTGCGTGTTAGTGATAGTTCTGGAGTAGGTTTAGCTTGACAGCAGCAGACTTAAGAGCCCTGAACTGGAAGATTTAAGACCAGGAGTATAACCATCACTTGAATCCCCAGGAGAGGCCACCATTGACTACGTGGAAGGCCTGGGGGCCTGTGGTGTGTGCATTGCTGCTGTAGTAACTTCTGAGCAAGTTTGAAGCCATGGCATGGGGGAGAGCCTTTTCTTCAGGGGAAAGTGGAAATGTGGGGAAAGTTGTAATATATTGAATACTCACTCTTTTATTCGACCCTAAATTCATTTGGCCATTTCAGGTATACCAAAATGTTATTATGTATAACTTAGTTTGTTCATATAATTCTGCTTATTTGGAGACTTGAGAGCCTGGGGAGAAAAGAAGAAAGCGTTTATGAGGATTTTTGCAAGTGGTAACCCTGCCTCAGAGAGGAAGGAGGGAGAAAGGAGGGAGAGAGAAGCACTGTAAGAAATCTTACTCACTTAGACCAAGAAGGGTTTTTAACTTATACTGATACCTAGAATCTAACTTACATTGCCAGGTCTGTGTCCTAGAAAAGAATTTTTGGAGCATATAGATTGATGCCAACATACTTTATCAACAGGCTGTATAATGTTCTAGTCCATCAATGAGTGTATTAATTAGTATTGTGTTTTAGTGGGCTGCGATTTGTGACTCCTTCTAGTTTAAACTAGTGGTGAGCAAAATGTCATTGCTCTCCATTCCACTTTCTAGCCCATATAAACCTTGTATTTATGCCTTATGATTTTATGTTTCTCTTAAAAAGGGGGATGAAGACAGCAAAAACTAAAAGCATCCAGCTTTCCCCTTTGCCTGGACTTGCTGGTGGTACATGTTGCCCAGATGTGGTTTGACTAAGCAGTTCAGTCCTTTGTACTGCTGAATTTAATCTTATCTTCCATATCCCAGCATTTGAGATTGTTGTGGAACCTCTGACTTATACAAGGCTCCTTAGTGTAGTCTTATTGTTTGGGGAAAAACAACAGGAGACAGTGTACAATACTTCTGAGTTTTCATTTCCCCACATTTTAAGATGTTCACACACAACCAAAAGTATATATCCATTGAAAAGAAAGGGCCAATTTTTAGGTACTGATTTTTAATAATCAGTGGATTCAGTATGATTTGGTGTGAAAACCTGAAAAAGAGTGGAGTGAAGAGAGAAATCCAAGGAACCCCTATTTTGTCAACTTAGAGAAGCGTTTCAAAGCAACAAGGAAAATTGAGGGCTAATGCTATTTACCAGAACAACAAAGAGACACCAGTTCTTCTTCCTACAACTATCCATCTTTCCTTTCCCGTGGAGGGAGCTGGCCAGGTACTGGCCTGCATTGTGGTTAGGAGTGGGTGGGGGCTGGCTCCTAGCTCCCTGGGCAAGGAAGGGCAAAGAACTTGCTGGTTCCAAGTTACAACAGAAAGTGGGGGAGGAAGATTCAGAGATGGAGCCCAAGACTGCAGGCACAAAGTGAGAATAGAATCCAAAGCTGAGACCTGAGTGTGAGGAAGAAACAAGACACAGCAGTCAATTGAGGAGGTAAAGCCTAGAGCATTCCTAGGACAGGTACCCCAGGGCGGGGGGGCGGGGGGGGGGGGGAGGTGGCCTGGTATGGACCATGCTAGCCCTCCCCCAAGGCTGGGAAGTGTCCTAAGTGGGGAAGGTTATAAAGGGATTCTCTTGAAAGGTAGAAACCCATCTTAAAAGGTAATGGAAAGATCCCTAGATGGACCGGGTCTTATATTAATTTTTGCTCCAAAAGATGCATTAGAGCTGATGGTCCAGCTCGGTCTTATTTTCGGGGAAACACGGTATTAAAGAGGAGGAAGTAGCAAAACAGATTATCCAGTATGAACCGATTACAAAATAATGAGTGGATATAGTTCCATGTACACAGAAAATTATTTGAAATAGTATATGCCGAATGGTCAATTGTAGTTGATTGTAGGGGATGTTTACTTTCTACATTGTCTATTTGTATATGGTTTAAATTTTTACACAAGCTTATTATACCCATAATAGAATGTAACTTGACGAGGACGGACCTTCTTTTCTCCCGTCTGCCACAGTACACAGTGCTTGGCACAGAGTAGATAATAAATACTTGTTGAATGAATATTACCTTTGTGCAGGGAAAATACTAGAAGGGAGGTTGGGCCTCAGTAATTTCATTGACTGCAGTGCAACTCAAAGTTGAATTGAAAGTGGAAAACCTAAATATTGCGTTAGACCAGGCCAAGGAGCAGATATCCAGGGGCTAACTATTTGTTGTTCTTCAGCAGGTTGTTACCGATTTTATTTCTGAAAAATAAAAAGACTTTCCACTCTACACCCCATTCCTTGGTATTTCCCAGGAAGTTTTTAAATTCAGTACTCTGTCAGTACTTTTTCCAAGCCTGTGCAGGAGGCTCAAGAACTTCTGGAAGTTAATAAGAGACAAGGGGAGAAAACTCTTAAGGGAGTGCTGTCGAAAATGCCATTTGCTCTGGCAGTGGGTTGGTTGGTCTTCAGGGCCAAGGAATCTGGCACAAGCCACTTCTCAGACAGGAACTGGAAGGAAATCTCGGTTTGCCGGGTCTTGTTCATCTTTCGCGGTGGGTCCCCCTGCCCCCAGCCCTGACCATTCTCTTTGTCTTTGTGGTATTGTGGTAGCTGGAGGAGCTCAGATCCCATGTTTCTGTTCCAACTTTTCCTCCAAGGAAATTCCCCACGTTAGAAAGTGTTGACTGCTTATACATACGTATCATCTCTGGTACTGGAGAGAGAACAAATTTGTTCTCTTTTGCACTGGAATACATTTTGCTGTGTGTTGCAAATGGTTTGCACAAGAAGATCTGACCTTGGGAGGGAGACAGTGATTTGCCGGTTGTGGCTTTACCCTGGCTGCTTTCCCTCCCTGTGCCCCCGGCACACGCAGCGCTGACCAACTACTGCTGCAGTGACTTGCCTGTCACCTTCCCCAGTGAGAGCTGGCTAACAGAGCAGGCCGTTCCACTTCCACAGGTGCGTGTCATCATTTACTTGTAACAGAATCATTTCTAGCGGAGGTGAAATTTAGTACAAACTCATGACATTTTCAGAATGAAGATTATGAAACCTGGACACTTGGGGGTTCTAACTAGAGTAGATTAAGTATGTTGGTTTTAGCTGCTACTAAATTATTTGGAAATTATTACATGGAAAAATATGTAGTGAGCCAGATTTCTGTTTAGTAAGTTTAGTGAGCTAGTTTTTTCTCTGTGTAAACATGTGTTTATGTTTGCCTAACATAATTTATTTGAGGGATGGAGTCCACATTAGAAACATTTTTATGTTGAGTACTTGAGAGTTTATGCTAATAAAACAGGGATTTCTAGTAAGACAATTGGAAAGTTTCCTTCCTAGAGTTCAGAGGGAACTACTCTAAAACTTTGTGTTAAAATCTGAGACAGAAACCCTGCTGGCTCATAATGAATTGAGATTTCCAGCTGAGGGGATAGGGGTGGATTCCCCGAAGGGGGGAAATACTCCAAGGAAAAGGAACTCTATTCTTTAAATGTTACTCATGCTGTCATTTAGAAACTGGCTGTTTGAATACTTTGACAGCCAGTGTGGGTCTACTTCAGTCTGTGCAAATCTCTTAGGGATCCCTTAGACCTTTTTTTCTAGCTAACTGGGACTCTCAGGATTAAAACAGGTTTTGGTTTCTTTTTTATGGGAAAAATGACAACTCTTCTCTCTCATGGGGTACAGTTCACCTTTCTTGGTAGAGTGCTGTAACAGATTGGAAACAGAAGCACAGAATCGAGAACTGGAAAGGACCATTGCCCTTATGTTTCCCCTGGCTCTAGAGCAGGCATTGCAGACTCAGACAAGTATGGGAGCAAGACGGCCGGCATGAGGGGGCAGTTTGTAGTTGGCATCATTCGTATTCAGTATTGCACTGGGCACCCTAGAGTTTGGGAGCACATATCCTTCCAAACAGGACAACCAGTTGTGGCCGCGGGGGATTGCAGGCCCACTGTTGCTAAATCTGATGTTTTGAAGAGATGCCGAAAACAGATATGTTTATGTGAAATCTCCCAGTTAAAAACACATTTTTTTTTTACATCATGTGGGGGAGGGTCAAACAAAACATGTTTATGGACCAGATGGGCGCACCAGTTTGCAACCTCTGCACCTGACCCTTCCTGTTATTCTTATATTGTACTCCCTACTCTCCTACCCCCAGCCCTACCAATCAAAACTTGACTCCTATAGGAAGGACTTTTCTCTTAGGGAATAAGTCCCATGAGCTAATCTGCCGTGTATTAATGGGACCTTTTTGCCTTCTCCTCTCCTTCAGTTTCTTGTGCTCCTGGAAAACATAGACCTGTTGACATCCACCCCACCCCCAGTCACAGAACACACCCTTTATTGTTGACACCTGACCATGAGGCTTTCAGACCACTTAGAAGGAGAGGGGCAGCGACAGCCTTGTGATTAGAAAGGTAGTTTGGGTCTCTGGTGTTCCTCAAACAGTTCAGTGCAGAGAACTGCGTAGGCCTCCTGTACCCAGCACTACTGGGATTTTAAAGCATAAAATACACCAAAACTCAGGATATGGACACTAGTTATTCACAGACACACAGGCCAGGTGGTTTAGAATCGGGACCTCCCAGCACCATCTCTTGGAACATGTATAATGTCAAGCTTGAAGTCAGAGCAATGCCAGCTCTCTTTCCTAAGGGAGGCAGAGCAGGGCGATAAACTGTAGCTCTAGAATCTTGATTTAGAAAAACGGTTGTTTGGGTAGGAACTGATGAATGGGAAGTAGCTGATGTAGATTTAGGAACTGAAGCATTTCTACTTCAAAAGTTAAGTTCCCTTTTTTTGGAGTGACCTAAAAAGTTGGTAAAGTGAAAGAGTTGGATTTTCTCTGAGGCTTCCAGATTATTCTGAAACTGGCCTATGACGTGGGCAAATCTAAGAGCAACAATGAACATTGAAAAGCCATGGACAGCAGATTAACAGCCTCCTTTTAAAATATCTTTTCCCCCAATTATAAAATAATAATTAAAATGTTAAAAACAAGTTATGTATGTTGATTATATCCAACTTTGAAGATAAAGAAGAGACGGCCACTATCTTAATATGTAGCCTGTCAGTTATTTTTCTCTTACACACATACATGTGCTTTTTACAAAATGGAGCTCATTGCTTGTACATTGTTTTGTGACTTGTCTTTTTCACTGACTGTAT
The DNA here is from genome assembly GCF_004115265.2 of Rhinolophus ferrumequinum. NCBI lineage: Eukaryota > Metazoa > Chordata > Mammalia > Chiroptera > Rhinolophidae > Rhinolophus > Rhinolophus ferrumequinum. The sequence continues at coordinate 17,410,514 of NC_046292.1, forward strand.
CCTGAGCATTCTCTCTTGTCATAGAATATTCTTCCTCAGTGGTTGCATGTCAGTCAGACACATGAATATACAGTATATTTAGTCAGTCATCTGTTGAATATTTAAGTGTTTCTGATTTTTTTCTTATTATAAATAATGCAGTAAACACACTTTTACATACTTCTTTGTGTATATCAGCAGTCTTCCAAATAAATGTCTGGGAGTAGGATGCTGCATCAACAGATATGAACATTTTAAAGACTTTTGATAACAAACTATCAAATCTGACCACATCCTTTAAGGATCTTATTAAAAATACTAGTTCGTGGTACTCATAGCTTTATTCTTGAAGGGCTTCAAGAAATCAGTTTTCCATTTCCCTAAATGACCAGTCATGTAAAAGTCTCTAGAATTCCTTTTCTGCATTTCTTCACTTACTTTAACAAAAATGAATGTCTACCTTTCGTGTTTGACAGATTAGGGAACAGAGTCATAAGGTGCTGTGTGATATGCTTTCACTAGTAATCAGGTCTTTGGGCTGTTGATTATTTTGGGTTCCTTGTGCCTGGTAAACAGTTGCAGGAACCACAGTGAGACCCGAGGCAGCATCATCTCGCTATTTCTGAAGCTGTGGTTTATAGGATTTACTGGAACAGCTTCAAGTCAGTGATGAGATACCTTCACGTTTTTATGTGAATGACCCATGCTGCCAGTCCCGTCAGTGTGAATGACCTGGGGGGCAAGGACGGGGAGGAGTTAGTGAAGAGGGTAAAACAGTATTTCTTTGGGGGATGAGCTTTGATTTATGAGCTCAGCTTTCTGCAGGGACAGCTGTGTGGTTCCCAAACGAGTCTTGTCTTGTATGATTAATGTATACCGGGGGATCTCCTAATGGAATTAGGTACCTACCAAGATGGAGCAGATGTTCTTCATTCATTCTTTTCATGAGCGCCTGCCTTCATGAGAAGCAAATACCCGTTGACCTCTATCTCTTTCAGCCACTATTTAAACTAAAAATCTGACGGCCTGCTGTAGATAGGTTGTTTCTGGAGCCTCATATGTCATCACACTGACCCTGTTCTATCTACATACTGAGGATATGGACACAGAATCGGAGTTAGAGACATGGTCTGGAAGGATTGGAACAAACTTTAGAAATATAGTTTCAGCTTCTAATTTTATAGCGCCATCAGTCCCTGGCTTTAAAGAACTTATAGTCTTTTTAGAAATACGATACACAGGAAAAGATTAAAAACCAGAACAAATTAAAAAGCAGTGCAGGACAATGGTTTAATGCCAAACAACAAGCACCAACAGTAAGTGCTTTCAGATTTCAGAAGCAGAGGGAACTTTGGGCCCTGAAGATCAGTGCCTCATGCTGGAGAGTTGTTTAGTTTGTTTTCTGTTTTTATTTTTTAACTGGGCCTTGAAGAGTAAGATTTGAAAATTGGAAGCCGTTCCCTCCCAGAGGGGTGCTATAATAAAAGGCAGAAGATGTCTGGAAACAAGGAGTGTCATTTTAGCTCATGTGACGGGTTTGTTAGAAAAACCCATCCTTCAGTCACTTGGCTATATGACTCGGAGATGACCTTCTGAAGTCCCTTTTCTTACAGAGCAAGCTGAATTATAGGTTCTGTGTTGTCTCGCAGAGCCTACAGCGTCTCTGGCTATCTCTCTAGAGTTCAGAGATAACCAGCAGAGCCGAGGCTCCTTGTCTTCCTGGTGGGCTCATGGGGTCGAGCCAGCAGCCCACAGAAATACGCACTTAGGTAGTTTTCTGGAGTGGGCATGGAGTGTGACTCGTAGAGTATTTGGGGAAGCTAATCATCTGTAGGAGAAAAGGTCTCCCTCTTTTTTTTTTTGCAGGATTTACTTCCTGGGGAAATTTACTGCTCCAAAGCCATCAAGTTCCTCTGTGCTATCAGTCAGGCCTCATAAAGCCTCAGGCTTTAAAAAACCATGAAGTTTTTGGCACTACCCATTGGAGACTTTTAAACTTTCAATGAAGTCATAGTATTGTGGGCTGTAATTCAAGTAATTCACAAAAAATGAGGACTGCAAACATTTAGACATAAGTATCTTCCTACCTTTTCAGATACTTAAAAACAATACCCCTTTCAACTAAAAACTGACACTTGAGTACTACTGTATTTTCTACTAGGTGTACTTCAAGATACTCAAAGATACCTTTCCTACTGAGCCTGCCTGAAAGGCTAATGTTGGAGCTTCAGTCTTTTGGAGATTGCCCTTACTAAAATGCAAATCTTTTCCTATTAAAATTAAATAATTGTCAACCCCTCACATTGTAGTTTACCACAGTTGGGAGGGATGAGAGAGAAGATGAGATAGAGTTCAGGTTGGGAGTGGGTACAGGTAGGGATCCTCAGCTTGGCAGTTTTGCTTTGAAGTCAGCCCAGGCCGTCAGAGTGGAGACCTGGGAAAGTTCCACTCTGGATGGTCCCATCTCTTGCTGGTGAGCTAGGTAGTCTGCTGGAGTTCAGCCGGAGCTTCACAAGGTTAGAGGTTGGATGCTGTCTTCTAAAATTATCAGTAAAGTGGCTAGGAAAGGTGCCTGGACCTAAAAGGTAACCATTTGAGTTGATTAGAGCCCTGGCTTGCCTAACTGGGCAGAAATGGACATGTTTACTGGACACCGACCCCGGCTTTGCCCCGGGCCCTGTCTGTATCCCAGGTCGTGACACCGTTGGGCAGCCTTTGCAGGGGTGAAAACGAGTACCACAGGAGTTGGGCAAGCAGGAAGTGTATCTATTTCCTGCCTAAACTTTACCAAAGTTTGGTGAAGATCTGTCCGGCCCAATTTGTTTCTTTCTTTGGATAAGATGTAGCTCTTCTGGAGGAAATTTCCCTTTTGCCCCTCGATCTTCTATAGTGTAGGGAAGAGAATAGGATTTAGCTCTGATAAGAGGGGTCTGAGCTCATGGGTGAATTTTTTTCCTCCTTTCTTTCGATCCCAGTTTACTGAAATGAGTTGTAAGGGTTATAAACTATTACTTCTACCTCATTTTCTTCTTGACCACTTGTTTCTAATTTAGGTTGCAGCTATTGATGCTTTGGTTAAATCCCATGAATATATTTGAAGATTTTGCATTAACCTCTTAGCACCATTTAGTCAGTACTTCTTGGTTCTTCATATCAATAAATTACATATCTGTTTTACCTAGGAAATACCTTCAGCTCCAAAGGGTTAAGTAAACCATAAAGACAAGTGGTAGTTATCTGTCTAATAAATGCCCCTGGCACTTGAGTGGCTTGATATAGTTCAATTGAATAATACACATAATTCTTTCAAAACTCATGCATACATTTTTCTATTGAGCATATGCAAAAATTGAGATATATCTCAGAAAATAGGATTTTATAGTGCATCTAGACAGTGGAATATTATGCAGCAATTAAATTGTTGATGAGAAATTCCTAATGATATGGGAAGGTGCTTAAGATATGTAAATAGTACTTGTGGTACTCGCACCAATACTAAAAATATTTACATGTATGAAGAAAGAGAAAGAAAAAAAGACAGAAAAGAAGGAAACGAAATATAAATAGTGAATGATTCTGTCTGAAGAGGATTATGAGTTATTTACATTTTTATTCTTTATGCTTTTCTGTTATTGTATGCAGTTTTATATTGACTGGGTATCACTTTTGCAATTAAGAAAAACAAATCTAATAAGAGATTGTAAATCATTTTACCACCTACCTTAGTAAAGATTTTAAAATATACTGAGCATTCAAGGTTAAATTAATGCTTTCTGTAGATAGATAATGAAAAATTTCCCCTCATAAATTTTAAGAATTACTTCAAATTTACCATTTAGCACTTTAAGTTATCTTACATGTCATTATGCAGTGCTTCTGTAGAGCAGTGTTTCTTAAACTGGGGAAAGCTGTTGGTAGGTAACTCACAGGTTTGATACAACTCTTTGGAAAACAATAATTCAGAGTTTTACAAAATTAATGATAGCGGTTATGATACTCCTGAAGCATTTTCTATGCCTTGTGAAATTAAGTTATTTTATTTTTGAAAATAAACTTTTTATTGAAGTATGACACACATCCACAAAAGTACGTAAATCTTAAGTACACAACTTAGAAATTTTCACAACATGAACGTACCCTTGAAACCACATCATTTTATTTTTGTTGTTTTGTGCTACTACATGTCTTTGACAAAATTTTCATAGTTCTAAATAAAAAAATACTGTTTAAGTGTTCTGTGGTCTCCAGAAGTTACACTCTAGATATTTTGCACTTTTTGCTCTTATAACTGCATTAACTCTGCATTTTTAGGTTTTTTAGGGAGCTCTAAAATTTCATTCAGAATATTGTTATTCTTAGTTCATGGTAGGAAAATTGGCTTTTATCGATTTAAAAAATGCAAAAAAGTAATAACTGCAAATTATTGACGTATAGTCTGTGCAGATTTAAGTTTTCTTTCCTTCCCAACGTGGCACATGCTCTGCCCCAGTCAGCTGGTTGTGTGGAACTTGATTCCTGTGCCACTGCATATGATACAGCTCAGACTGCTAATCTGAACAGACAGATCAGCAGCCGGCAGTAAGTGTGTCAGGCCGAGAAATCCTAGACCAACCTGGGAGGAACTTTAGAAATCATTAGCCTTCAATGGGGAAACTGAGTCCTGGAAGGGTACATGCTTTGCCCGGGGTCACAGAGTTGGCACCAGAGCTGAGTCTAGAATCCTGATCCTAAACCCTATTACTAAACCATGATAAGTCCCTATTTTCATCTTAAAACTCATCCTTTCTACTAAAAATACAATCTTCAAACTGTGAAATTGATTTCTCAAGAAAGGTGAATTACCTAACACGTTTCTCAGCCAAACTTCTTAATGGAGATAACCTGACAGCGTCGGCCTGTTTTGGAAAACATCCCTTGGGTTACTTCGGATGAATGAGGGATGGTGTGGGATGGTATAAATGCCAGTCTGTAATTGTTTAGAGCCGTTCCGGGAGGACATTCAACTGGAATAACCCTGGCAATAGGGAAAATGTGGCGTGATGTCGACTTGTGACCCTTCCCTGGGGAGCGAACTGTCAGGAGACCCGGCAGTGTTTCTGGAACACAAGGTCTCCAGTCTGCTCCTGGTCACTGGACAGGGGACGGGCTACTGTACTTGGAAGATGACCATTGATGCTTTGTGACTTCTTGTTTTTGAGATTTTTGTTTTAGTTGGCTAAAGGTAGATAGGTAAATAAAGCTGCTCTTTGGTGGGCCCGGGGGATTTAGTGCTTAATGAAGCATGTCTGTCAGGACTTAGTCTGTTGGAGCTGGCAGTCCCAAGGAGATAGCACCATTGCTCTCCAGAAATCCTGATTCGGTACGTTGTATTAGTGAAATGCACGAGAGTCTCATCAGAGCAAACGGATTTTTGCCTACCTGTAATTTTGTAGGAAAAAGTGTCTTCTGAGTCTCACGTGGCAGCCCGTCCTGTCCACAGTCCTATCTACCAGACCCATTCTGTTCTTTCTCACTCTGTTCCCAGAGTACATGCCTTCCTCAGAGGCCAGACTGATTGCTCTTTCCCGCTAATATCTATGGCTGTTCCTGTCTTTGAGCTTTTGAGCCTGTTTTTCCCCTTGTTTAGAACGCCCCTGCCTCCTTCCCTTCTATTTCTCTAAATCTGCCCAGCCATCAACGCCCAACTCAGTTCCCATCTTCTCTCCTCAGAACTCATGTGGCATTTCTACCCATACCATGCGATGGGTGATACAGCTACAGGTGAGCCTACTGGTGAGGAGTGGACTCGAGCCAGAATGCCTGTGTGACCTTAGCACACAGAATGCCTGTGTGACCTTGGAAGCTTTCCTGAATCTAGATTTCCTCATCTATAAAAACGGGAATAATAATTGCACTTAGCCATAAATTGTGCAGATTGAATGAATGCATAGTATTGAAGTCTATAGAACAGTGGCTGGTACATAAGTTCTCATTTAACATTATTATTCCTTCTAGCATATATTTAATCATGGCCTTCCTTGTGTTCCTGTTTAACCATTTTAAGTGTTGGTTGGACCCTAATGAAATTGTAGAGTCCTCTCATAGAGAAAGGGGCTTGATTTTACACTTTTTGTTGATCTTTTTCAGTCATACATGTGCACATAATAGTTCTGCATACGTATCACTTAAAATGAAACTATTACTGTATGAAAGAAAATGGAACAGAAGTAAAGAATTGAAGAGAAAAGCAAGGCTTGTGTTCACAGATGGAGTTTTCTTATGATACTTAGAGCACGGAATTTGTTCCTTTTTTCATTGTCGTTGAGTCTAATGACCCCTCCTGTCACAATCACCAGAAGTGTGAACATCATGTAGCAAGGATGTTAGCAATTTCAGGAGGTTGTCTCAGACCCTGGTTTCTTCTAAGCCTGTGTTTGGGGGGAGTTTGAGACAGTAGATTCTGATATATTAAAATACCTCCGCACAGGTGGGTCCTGAGCTGGGTGTTACATTTCTCCCCTGCTGAGGGGCACGGGAACAGTTGGGAGGGACCTTACTCTTCAGCCACCCCCTTCCTGCCTTCCACTCTCCCTTTATTAGCAGCTCAGGTACTCCTAAGTACCATCCTCACCCGTCAGTATTCACAAACATTTGGGGGAAATCAGAAGTCACCCTCTGTTGGGAAGAGGTGGGGACCCAGGCAGAAGCACTCAGTAAAGAGCCAATTGCAGACAGGAGTCGTGGTGACGCAGGAGCTGCCAGAGGGGGTCGTCCGCCACCCACCCAGTAGTCTGGGACTTCAGCCAGGGCTTCCCACAGAGCCCTGTGGGTGCCCTCCCTGAGATGAAAATGCTGCCTTTCTCCTTCTCCTAGGCTGGAACAAGACATTAAAAAGTTAAAGGCTGACCTGCAGGCCAGCCGTCAAGTGGAACAAGAGCTCCGCAGTCAGATCAGCTCCCTCTCGAGCACCGAGCGAGGCATCCGCTCAGAAATGGGCCAGCTCCGGCAGGAGAACGAGCTGCTGCAGAACAAGTACGTGTACCTTCGGGCCTTTGCTGAGCCAAGGGACCTCACAGTTTTTGTTTCCAAGGATTGGAGCACAAGCATCATGATGACAAAGGGACCTAGCAGAGGAGTTTTTCAAGAAAACGTTGAAAATATTTAATTTTATACCAGATATTCAACATGTTATAAAATCTATAAGGACTTATTTCAACAAAACAGTTTATTAATATTACTATTTTGTCTTCTCCCTTTGAATAACTTGTTCTCTTAGTTTAAAGTACTATTGAGCCTTTGTGACAATATAAGTAAAACTGACAAGAAGTATTTCTGCTACAATTTGAAACTTTTGCTCCTTTGCATGAAAGTTTCCAGAGGATTAAATCGACTATATTTGTTTTGATTTCTGAAACTGAAAAATGACATTGAACTTTGATTTCATTTGAAGAGGCAGGCGAAAGGCCAGCTCTTCTTTGTGAATTCTTTTATGCTTTCCATTAATTCATTCTGGAATTACTTCTTCACTCAATGTGGGTCTGTCCTATTGTTAAATCTCTAAGCAGTGTGTGTCTACAGTAGTGGTTACTGTTCTAAACTTTGGGCTTTCTGGGCTTGTCCCATTGAAAGAAGAGTCCTTCTACATTTTTAAGGAATGTAACTCAAAAGCTACAGCATTCTAAGCAAATAGCCTTTCCATTGCTTCTGACCCACATATGTGATATCTCTAGCACTAATACTAGAGAACATCTCATCTTTATTGCTATGAGATAAACTCACCTTACGTTGATGTGTATAGTGGAGTTGGTAGTAGGCAAGGAAGGGAATATGGTTGAAATTTCTATCTGTGACTTAAGCATCCTGTGACTCTACAAGATCTATTTTGGGATACTCACAAAAAAAAAATGTCTCACAGCTGGAAAGGAAAGGCTGCAGCATAATTATATTCAAGCAAAGAAAGACTTTCCCCCTCCCATACTAGTTTCAGTGGTGGTGGTTCCATCAACTGTTCCTTCGTTGAAGGTGCTTTGGGGCACTCGAATTAGTTCTGTCTGTCCCTCTGATTGAAACTTGTTTGTCCCATTTTCTGAATTACCTTCTGTAGAATATGTACCTTGATAGAGCCGAGGTCTGCTTCTATATCTTGTACGGCAGCTTTTTTATCGGTGTTGAGGGATTGTTAAATAATAATGATAGTGTGTTTTCTCTGGGCACTCTGGGAGTTGACATTTATGACTTGCTGTTCAAACCTCCTGTTTCCTTTGGCCTTAAAATGATAAAAGAGGAGCCATGTTTCTCCAGGGTTTATAGTGGGCATTTGTAATTGTAAAACTGTATGACAATCATTTCTATATAGGTTACATAATGCTGTGCAAATGAAGCAAAAAGATAAGCAGAACATCAGCCAGTTGGAGAAAAAGCTGAAAGCTGAGCAGGAAGCCCGAAGTTTTGTAGAAAAGCAGTTAATGGAGGAGAAAAAAAGGAAGAAGTTAGAAGAAGCTACTGCAGCCCGGGCTGTTGCATTTGCTGCTGCGTCTAGGTATGTCCATGTCACCTGAGTGCTTAATCCACGGTTGGCTTTTCGTATACCACGGCAGCCATGGGAATTTGATGCTTTGGGCAGGACTGGAAATAAACAATCTTTCACGGATGGATTGCTTTTAAGTGCAGTTTTATTAGCTGGTTTAAACTCCATCTGTGCAAGCTTGCGCTCTCTTATAACAACCTCATCTCTCAGTGACCTCATCGGTGAAGTGAGATGGGGGAATCAGCCTGCCTCCCACACCTCGGAGGAAGGTGCTGCCCATGAAAGGGTTTGCGGTCACTTTCTTTAAGACCAAATGCTTTGAAAGAACCAACCTGGAATTGTGTTCCCTGCATAGAACCATCATTGCTCCCTACTCTTAGGTGTGTGTTTCTGGAGTTTTTATCTTAAAATGGAAGAAAGGTTAAAATCGTGGTTCCCCAAGTACTGTGTACTGACTGCTCATGTCTTTGTTGGGTATCAGCACACTGTCAAATGAGCTGGAAAAGATGGGAAAAAAACGAAACGTAAGTCACTATTAGGTATCATTGAACCTGTGGAGTAATGAAAATTAGGGACTACTTCCTATACCGTTGAAAAGTATGCAAATATTCCAAACTCTGATACGTAACTGCCATCTGATTCCAGCAAGGACAGAAGATAGTTAAGAGCCTTTTTATTTTGTTTTGGCTTCTACTTCTCTTTATCCCTTGTTTTTTTTTGTTTGTTTTCTTGACTAGAGAAGTCCATCTATATGGTAGGGGTCAGTTATAGGTTTTACTGATACAGAGTGAGGGTAAATTATTACTATTTATTTAATTTTAAGTGTCTGTACAAATTGTATCTGTCTGGTACAGTTCTACTCTAACTCTTGATTGAGTTTTGCTTTTTTGTGTTTGGTGTGTTAATAGCCTGCCTTTGGGTTCTAGCATTTGCAGAATAATTGATCAGTCATCCTTTTACCTTCTGGGAAGTTACAGCAGGAGAGAACTCTTTCTCCTGTGTGATCCTGCCTTCCCCCAGCAGACTCTGCACTGCAGATGGCTGAGCTCACTTGGCCCATCAGCGTCTATGCAGACTCAAAAGACCCTTAACTAACCTGTCTAACCCTAACCTAATGTGGGTTTTTATGTTTGTGTATTTGTTTAAAGATTAGTAAGCATTTCCGAAACACTTAAGATTTGCAGGAGATTTTCCTGAACAATCATCTAGTGTGGCTTTTGCTGTCCTTAATTCGTCCAGCGCCTACCCTTTAAAAAAAGAAACCCACTGAGGAAGATATGATGGTTCCTTAACCATATTGTTTAGTGTCTCTTACGCCAGAATTTTTAATCTATTTTGCTTCTAGTTAAGCTTATTTGTTTTGGTCTTATCCTTGGGTGGTCTTTGTTTACCATTACTTATGTACAGGCTGTTTTTATTCTTAAATGAATCTCAAGGCATTAAGTCTTTCATTGGACCTTCCTGTTTGGTAGCAAAAGACACCTTTCTCCATCTGGCTGTTTCTGAAACCTGAACCCTTACTCAGCTTTGGACTGGCCACTGCCATCATCTTTTGTAGTTTGTCCTTATATAGCCCTGAGAAGCCGCCTAATGCTGTTCCCTTCTTTTTTGGTTGACTCCGGGCTTATGGCCACTTCATGACTAAAGAAAGGTGAAATTCCCAATGCACAGCCCCTCAAAAGTGAAAACAAAAAAATGAGTTCACTGCCCCCTGCTGGGTATATCTAGCTCTGTCTTGCTTAACTTGTATGCATTGTCTCAAGTTCTGTGACCTCATGGGAAGCTTGCTAGATAGGGAACCTGGGAAACTTTAGTTCTTATCCCAGTTCTGTGACCTACAAGCTAGGTGACCTTGGAGTAGTAGTATATGTATGTAGCCTTAGTTTTCTTATCTGGAAAATGGAATAATATGCACTATCCCTGTAAAGAAGGTAGTGTTTGTAATGTACCTAGCTTGGTGCCTGGATCACATTAGATACCAGTTAATGATAACTATTTTAGATCATTTGTTGAAATTATCAAAGAATAGAATGAACAGACTGAGCCAAAAGCTAATACCTGACTCTGAAGTATAAGAAAAATATCAATCATGCAATATAAGTAAAACTATAGTCTTGTAAATCCCTTTATTTTCTTCTCTTCTTTTTCAAAAGGGGAGAATGCACCGAAACCTTACGGAATCGGATCAGAGAATTAGAGGCAGAGGGCAAGAAGCTCACAATGGACATGAAGGTGAAAGAAGACCAGATCAGAGAACTAGAACTCAAAGTGCAGGTAATGAGGGAACAAAAGACTTTCTCAGCCTTGAATTCCTCATCTGTGTTTGATTTGTGGTCTGTGATGTAATGGGGAGATGGTGCCTTTCAATACAGGCAAATTCCATTGTATCTGAAAATCTCTCTATGACAAAAGGAAGCTCTAATCTTGTCCAGCTCATTCATGTCGTATTTAATTCAGCCGAATTCTGATACAAGCCAGAAATGTTTACAGTTCCTTGGTGTGTTTTATACTTTTTCAGGTTACAGGCCAGATTAGTGTCCTTTGGAATGTATACACCCATTTTCAGCCCTAACCCTCTGTCCATCGCCAGGGAACTGACCATTCTGTGTGGCTCTGAGCCTTGCAGATTGCAGTTCTCAGCAGGGCATGGTGAGGAAAGCCACCAGTGCTGTGGATATAGCCAGTTTTCTGGGCCATGTATACCTTAGCAAAGTTTTTGACATTGGCTCTTCAAAGAGACATTTAAAACTAATGTCAGATATTATAAAGTTACAGTAATTTGAATTATGGGGAACTGGTAAGAAATTACTGGCAGGTCAGTAGAGTAGAATAGATGACCTAGAGACAAATCTTAAAGTGTGCTGTAAAGGTGGAGTCAGAAATGAATGGGGACAGTGAGGATTAGTCAGTAAAAGGCTTTGAAACAGCGATAACTGGAAAAAAGTGTAAAATTAGAAGGTCATCTCATACCACACAAAAATTCTAGATGAAGAGTTGAATGCAAAAAAAAAGAAACATTTTGTTTTAAACTAGGTAAAACTATAGAACATATTTGATCTTGAAACAGGAGAAAACTTTCCAAACAAAAATGAAAGAAATCACAAAGTAAAAAAAAATCAATTGGGGAAGGTACAGATATTGCAACAAATATTATAAATAAGGAATTAATACTCAATATATAAAAAGCTCATAAAAATTTCTAAGAAAAGTTCAAATATACATAAAAATAGGCAAAGGATGCAAACAAAGAATTCACAGAAGTATAAATGGCCGAGAAGAACATAAGAAGATACCCTCATCAATCACCAAAAACATACAGATTGAGATTAGATACCATTTATCTCCTATGAAATCAGCAAATAATTTTTAAATGATAATGTCAGTCTGGGGGAGCCTACAATGAAATAGGCCTCATACATTGCTGGTAGAAGTGTAACTTTCTGGAAAAGCGTCCTGTACTTCTTAACTATTTCCCTTTTTTAGGACTCCAGCCTAAGGTAAATATTTTTAAATCTCTCCAATGATAGGTATAAAAGATGTTCATTGTAGTGGTTTATAAATGCAAAAGAAAAATGGAAACAATCTTAACAATAGGCAATTTGTTTAGTAAATTATGGTACATATACATGTGGGAATATTATACAGCCATTAGTAATTACATTTTCAAAGAGCAGTTGAGATGTTTTTTAAAAACTATAACAAAACTGTACATATACTGTGAATTTAGTTATGTTAAAAGGTACACATATGCTTACAAGACTAAAAGAAAATATATCAAATTTTTCACAGGGTTGGGATTTGGGGTGATTGTCATTTTCTTCTTTGAACTTTAATATATTTTTTAATTCTCTGTAATAAGTTTAGATTTCTCATTAAAACAAAGAAATTAAACTACCTATGTATATATCGGGGGTGCCAAAAAAATTTATACACGTCTCGTATTCATCTTTTGTTATCAGTATATATTATGCAGCTTTTTCCTTTCTTAAAATGTGTATACATTTTTTTGGCACCCTCTGTATATTTATTGGTTACATTATAAGAAATTTTAAGTGGGATTATTCTGCAATATATCCTGTGCTATCGAAATAATTAATATCTTTAGTATTTTTAGTGCAGGTTGAAAGTAGCGTTTTGTCGGATTTGTTTATAGCATTACAGCAACATTTGCACCTAGCAACAAGCAATAAATTCGTTGTGGTTCTGAATTAAGCTTGCAAGAAAGTGTTTTATTTGGAGATAGAGTCCGTTGTTATCTAGAAACAGTCCAACACAGTCAAATTTATCTACTAAAGTGTTTTCATATGTACAGATCACCATATAAATACGTTTTGCACTCCCTCTAAGTGGTGAGGTCTGAACCCATGAAATACCAGCATTCTACATTCTAGGGGCCCAGTCAGTAATAATGGGATTTTATTAATACTTGTGATTTCAGGCTAATTTGTAGACATTGATGCCCAAACTGTCTTGTAACACTGCTGCTTTAATGCTGTTGCTAGGAGCTTCGGAAGTATAAGGAAAATGAGAAGGACACTGAGGTGTTAATGTCGGCCCTCTCAGCCATGCAGGATAAAACGCAGCACCTGGAGAACAGCCTGAGCGCAGAAACGAGGATCAAGCTGGATCTCTTCTCTGCACTGGGGGACGCGAAGCGACAACTTGAGATTGCCCAAGGTGAGAGCAGCGGGCCACAGGTGAGGTGGTGTGGCTGGGAATGCACAGGGACCCTCAGAGCTCAGAACCAAAGGCATTGCCATTCCTCCTCGAGTGGTTTGCCAAGTGCCCAACACGGACATTTAGGAGTCATCACATCAATTCATGCCACAGACATCATCTATTGGGGTGAGGCATACAGAAAAGAGTATGAGCTTCTGTGCTCCAGGGCTCACAGTGTTGTTGAAGAAACAGAGAACTGCAGAGTCACCCAAAGGTGCTGGTGCAGCACATGTCCAGAGTCTGTGGGAGCAGAGAGACAGGCAGGGCCTAAGGCAGTCTGGGGAGTTCGAGGGACGTTTCTCAGGGGAGCTGATGTCTGAACTGGGGCTTGAATGATGAAAAGGACTTAGCCCAGTGAGGAAGCAGGGTAGCAGGGGTGAGGGGTAAAGAGGCATCTAACAAAAGAAGTGGCTTGAGCAAGGCCAGGGAAGCTAGGAGGGCCTGATGTGTTCAGAGCTGCCATTGGCTCTGTCTGACTGGAGCGAAGATGACAAATGAGGGAGTCGGGAGGAGAGTCTGGAGAGCTGGCTGTTTGCTTAGCAGATATTTACTGAGACCTACTATGTGCCAGGCACTGTGAGAATCCCTGAGGGGACCCACAACAACAAGCAAATAGATAATATGTCTGTGGTGATGGTGCAGTGAAGAAAAGAAAGCAGTGGTGAGGTAGGGCGTGTGTGTGTGTGTATGTGTAGGGCTGCTAGTTTGATGTGGTGGACATGGCAAATCCTTTAAATAGGTAGCCTTTGAGCAGAGACTGAAAGGAAGAGAATGAATGAGTCATGTAAATCTGTGGGGGAAAGCACTTCAGGCAGAGGGAGCATGCGTGGAGGCCATTGGGGCTGCAGCCTGTATGAGAGGAAGAGTGGTCAGCCTCAGAAGCAGCAGGAGCCTGTTCCGCCAGGCTTTGTAGCCCCGGAAAGGACTTTGGACTTTACTCTGAGTGATATGGGGCCCTTTGGAAGGCTTCTGAACAGGCATGACATGACCTGAGGAAAAGAAATTTGCATTTTGTCCAAGAAATTGATTAGCCACCAGTAGACTACTGAAAAAAATAAATCCAAACGATTGACTTAGGAGAAGGAAAAGAATATTTCAACAAGTACTTAAAGAGTATTCACGCTTATCCTGTGTGAAGCATTGCACTAGAAGCTAAAGGGGAGACAGATGAACAAGACATTTTAGTGGGGAATCCATGAGGGCAGTGGTGCTCAAACTTTTCATCTTAGGGACCCCATTACATTCTTAAAATTATTGAGTACACCAAGGAGGTTTTCTTTTTTTAACTGGATTATATCTATCAGTATTTACCTATTAGAAATTAAAACATTTATTTATTAATTCATTTTAAAATAACATAATAAATGTATACTTCTTAACATAAATAACATTTTTATGAAAAATAGCTACATTTCCCAAAACAAAAAAATTACTGAGAAAAGTGGCATCGTTTTACATTTAGCAACTCTCTTTAGTTTCTGGCTTAATAAAAGATAGTTCGTTTCTCATCTCTGTTCCTACATTCAATCAGTTGTAATTTCACTTGCCATGTTGTTTCTGGAAGACTCCACTTACACCCATGAGGGAATGAGTGTGCAGAAGGCAAATAGTGTCTTAGTATAACTGTGGAGACAGTTTGGACCCTGCGAGAGGGCACGCCAGGTGAAGCTACTGCCATTAGGTAGAGGCGGGGCTTGAAAAGCCAGAAGAGAGGTCAGGGATGGCGAACGAGGGGAGGGCTCACTGAGCGGGCTTTGAAGGGTGAATTCTGAGAGCGGGGAATGGCAGGAAGAACTGTTACCCGAGGGAGTAGTGTAAGTGAAGGAAAGAAAGTGCTGGGAAGGTCCAGGTGAGCAGTTCAGTGACCTCAAGCTGGGGGACGTGGAGGAAGAGAGTGGGAGGTGAGGACGACCGTGAATAAAGCCATATTAGAGAATATATGCCCTGGATTTTCAGGAGGAAGGGGCTGACGTGTTCTGGCTGTTACTGTGGGGCTCTTTCCAGTCGCAGTGCGCAGGACAGAGTTGAAAGGGTGAGTGGAGGCAGAGATCCCAGTTAGGACACTGTCTCACTGTGTTCTGTCTTAGAGGTGACGAGTGTGGGGGAGGAGCCCAGGAAGCCGAGCAGGACAGGTGTAAAGAGGAAGAGAGAGTGAGTTTGGTTTGGGATGTTTTCTTTTGCAGTTGCTTCCTGGACACCCAGGTAAAAGATCTTCATCAGTCATTGGGGATTTGGGGCCTAAGCCCCAGAGGACCAAAACCCCTGGGGGCGGGGGTGGGATACAGAAGTTGGGAGAAGTTAGTGAAGCCATAGGAGTGGCTTGGACTGGCCAAGCTGGTAGAGCAAGAAGAGAAGGGAGTTGAGAATCAGGCTTATTAATCTGTGGACTCAGGGAAAGGCATTTTTAAAAAAAAAAAAAGGTTCCTAGGAATCCTGCCTTTGAAGCTGAACTTCTGATCATACACTTTTTTTTTTTGCCTGCTTGACTCAGCTCTCAGATGTGGCCAGATCTCTCTGCCTCATCCCATTTACTTGGATTTACAAACTTGGAAGAGCTTCCACCCTGCAGTGAAGCAGCACCTGGTCTCAGTAGCGAGGGGAACCTGGGTTGTCAGCCCAGGAACTCTTGTAAAGCGACAAAAAAAAGCAAAGAGAAATGTCTTTTCCAATGCTCTGGGAATGTTTGCATATTACTGATTAAAGAAATCCCACTTAAATCAGCATGAAAAAAAGATCCGGTGGCTCTTGTGTCAGATGCCTTGGGTACTTTATTCACCTGAGGCTTTTGTTCAAAGGGAAGAAGGATTTTGATGCTTCCTTGAAGCTGAGCAGATATGAAGGAAGTCAGAGGGAGCTCTTTGCTGCTGCCTTCCCCACTATTTCCCTCCGCTGTCATGCTCAGAATATTCTAGTAAGAACCCAACTTTGTAATTCAAATCAAACTCCTGTTGCTTTTCTCCTTCCTACTTTCTATATCATTTGATTCATCCTGGTTCCAAAATGACTTTCATTTCTACTACATCTTTTTAAAAAATGTGCCACCATGCTCTGTTACATTTTAAATATATTACCATCTTCTGCAGGACTCAAAGTGAGTGCAGCTCAAATGCAGCCTCTTTTTTAAGCATTTAAGTTTCTGAAGGGCTACTCCTAAATGTTCTTCCCCTAGAACAGGGAACTTCAAAGCATGGTGGAAATTGCACGGGCTTTGTTCTCAGGTTGACATCTTGCTCTGCCTCTTAATAACTGAGTGTCTTTGGGCAAGATACATACCTTGAAAGCAGAACTTCAGCTTTCTACTGGGCTGGGCACTAGGGTTGTAGCAGTGGAAATAAAGGAGATACAGTCTTCATTCTTGGAGCTCAGGGGCCAGTGGAGAGATGATGGACACAAATCCTCACCCACGTGAACAGTTACAGGAGGTAGAAGTGTGCGGTAGGCAGGAGTGCGCTCTGGAGTCCAGGCTCACACTCCACCTCTGTATGCCTGCGTTTCCTCATCTATAAATTGGATGATGGTGATATCCCTCCCCCACATAGGGTGGTTGTGATAAATAAATGAGTTTGTATATGGAAGTACTTAGAACAGTGCCTGGCACATATGTGTTAACTACTGTAATTATGATCATTACAAAGAGTAAAGTGACAGAAGGGAAAGTTTAGGATGTGTTGAGAATCTAGGAGTTGGGGTGGTGGGAGGATTTATATGGGAGGATCGCCAAAAGCTTTGTGAAGAAGTAGAAGTGGAAACCTCAGCACAGAGAAAGCAGGAGAAATACAAAAATCGTAGCAGCTCTGAGGCAGGCAGGAGCTGGTTGGATCACGAAACTGAGTGTGGTGAGGGAGGGTGTTGTGAAAGCATCTACCACGTGCAAACTGGGCAGTCGGTCCAAGGGGCACTGTGCCAAGAGGCAGGGGCAGCTATGTGAGTCACGCGAGAGCCCTCAGTGGGGCAGCCACAGAGCTCCGTTTATTTTCTATAAGAAAACTCAGGGCAAAGTGTATTGTTGTGACCGAGTCTGAGGTCTCCGTATTCCTTGGTTTGACACTTAGAGATGGTCCATCCTCCCAGAAAAATATTACAGCTCAAGAGGGAGGGCCGTAGTTCAAAATCAGCACCGTCCTAGACTGCCACAGGTAACTACCATGCTCAAAACATGGCTCCTGGAAACTGACCTCTTTGCTTAGTCACCCCTATATAAACGGAATCCCTTTTTACCTGTAAACCGTCGTCCACAGGCCAGATCTGGCCTGATGCCTATTCTTATACCACCCATGGGCTAAGAATGGTTTTCACATTTTTCCATGGTTTAAAAAAAAACAAAACAAAAACATGACAGAGAGTATGTGGCTCAGAACACCTAAAATACTACTTGACCCTTTCTAGGAACAGCTTGCCTACCCTCACAAACTATCAAAGCTGGAGTCAAATCCACATGGGATTGGCCCAAGAGAGCTCTGCATTAAGTTGGCCCTTCCCTTCTCACTAATGGTGGGTCTTCAATCTTCCAGGACAAATTCTTCAGAAAGACCAGGAAATCAAGGACCTAAAACAGAAGATAGCCGAAGTCATGGCCGTCATGCCCAGCATAACGTACAGTGCTGCCACCAGCCCCCTGAGCTCCGTCTCCCCCCACTACTCTTCCAAATTTGTGGAGACCAGCCCCTCTGGACTCGATCCCAATGCCTCTGTTTACCAGCCCCTGAAGAAGTGAAGGCCAGCTGTGTGTTTTGCCCAACAATTTGGTTACCAGATAGCATCGCAAAAGAGCATCTCTGGCAGTCAAGATAAAAAAAAACACAAAAGTTTATATTGTATTTTGTGGGACTGTATATGTTGTCGTTTTTAAAAAGGGGGGAAAGATAACATCTAAGTCTGATTAGAAATACCCATCAGTTTTTCTTGTAAATTTTTAGACGACCTCACAGAACTTTGCAGTTTATTTTTCTCGGCCAATCCATTAAAACCATTCTTGGATTTCAAGTAGCCAATTTTGCCTTTTATGTATTCTTACAGTTTCCTCTTGAAGAAAAAAAAAAGGCAGGGTTTTTGCTTCTCAGCCCTTTATTTTTGTTTTGTTCTTAAATAAGCAAAACCTGTGCATTTGATTCACATGGGATGATAATGAAAACTTTTAGTTGTTAGAGAAGGTTAAATAACTGAATGCAGCTTTGATTGTATAGCTGCTTTAAAGAAGGTGATTGTTGATATGACAGAAAACAAAAATCAGTTACCCCTCTAAGGCTCAAACAAATTCAAGGAGTGTCTTTTAAGTTGAGGGGAGAGACTCAGGTGATGAGACTAGCTGTGAGACTGTCACAGGGCTTGCGTTTGACATGTTTCTGTTCCCATCCGTGTGTTTAGTCCTAGAAAATTGCTAGCAGCAGTGTTGTTCACAGTGCCTTGGGAAAAGACATTTCAAGAGGAAACTTGGTGATTTTAAACTCTTTTCCCCCTTTGTCACCATCTGTCTTCTTTCTGTATTAAGCTCGCTGCGATCCTGCTGTCACCCTGGTGGGTAGCTGGGCTGTTCGTTGCCACCATGGCTAAATATTCTGTTTCCCTTCATAGAAAGCTCCACAATGTTCTGGACTTGACACGTGGCCAGCACCTTGGGAAGGGGAGCTGGGGACATTTGTGTACGAGAGACTACAATGACAGCTAATAAAAGCTGCGGTCCTAGGTTTTTCATTTTGGTTTTGTTTTCATTTCATTTCATTTAACTGTGCTTCCCACTCTTCATTATCTTGTGTTTGATGGTTTAAAAGAAACTTGACTATTCCTCAGCTCTTGTGCCAAGGAGGGTTTTTTTTTTTAAGAGTTTTAAACTCAGAACTCTGCACAAAGATGTCCGTTTCAAGTGTATATTATACATTGGTAGAAAAGTGTTTGCACTGGCAACTTTTGGAAGTGTTTAAGAATCGGGGTGGGGGTGGGGGGAGGGACTGGGAGAGGGAGGGGCAAAGCAAAATTGTATTTGGAAACTAGGAAAATTAAGAAACCAAATAGATTGATTTTGCTTCCTTGCCGTGGATTCTGGAAGGACATAGTTCTTCTCAAATTTCCTGTTAATTGGCATGTACGTCTCATTTAAAGCAAATTAAGTAGGACAAGCAAGTCAGCAAAATAGAAGTATTAAAAAGAATCATCCTTTTAATCACAGATATTATTTTGGGGTAAAAAAAACTTCTAGCTTTAGCCAGGTGTGCATGTTGCTGCCATTTTGCATTTTTGAATCATCTTGTGTAAATGTCACCATGAAAGTGTTACTCAGAATTGTCATAGATTTTTTTCATCTTTGTGCAAAAACATGGAAAATTGTCACTGACTTTGTGTTGAGGTTTCCCCCATTTTACTGCCTTTTGGGACACTATTTTCGTTAAATACTCGGTCTTGGCTGCATTCTTTTATTTTTTCCTGTGGGGTTCAAAAGAATAAACATTTTCTTACAGATAAAACTAGTTTTCTGCCTTTTTAACTTTTCAGGAGGGCACAACAAGGTCGATTGTTCTGAATGGACCATAGATTGTTGCTCTTGTTCTCTCCTCGTCTCAGCACCCCAGCATGTAGCAGTGTCCCATGCGGTGGGGAGCAAACACAGGATTGGGGATGAATCCACCCAGGGTCTCAAGTTGGTTTCAGTTCTAGTCTTTCTTAAGACATACCCGTTCTCATTCTCTTTCCCTCCCTCTTCCTCCCTTTACTTCCCCCCTCGGTTTTTTTTTTTTTTTTTTTTTTCTCTCTGGCATCTGATTAGAACCAAGGCAGGCAGACTTGTCTTTTGGTACAACCCTCCTTTCCTTAAAAATCAACTTTGAGGTAGGGTTGGAAGGTAGTTGGTGGGAAAATCTTGAGAGCAAATTCCTTCCCATTTTCCAGAATCTTGTTGGGCGACTTTGGGACCGGTACCCTGTTGGGTTTCCTGTCTGCTCCTCCCGAACTGACCTCCAAGGTAACCACTTCTGAGTCCTCCCTTGTTTCTAGAGGCTTTGCTGTTTTCATCTTTTGGGAAGCCAGGGGCCTCTCTTAACCCGGACCCCTGTTTTCCTCTCTTGGCAATTGTTACAATTGATCTTGGCTCCAATTTTTGAAAATTCTGCTCTGGGTATCTCACCCTCTTTCCCTGTTGCTGGATTGCCTTCCTGAGTCTCGGCCATTTAGGCTCTGCCATGTAGGCTCCTGTGGACACAGGACACATAACCTAAGCAGAGTTCCCAGGGGTAGCACTAGCTTGGGTTTTGCCTTTGCCTTCCCTGAAGAAACGAGTCTGCCTACAGCATTCTCATTGGCATATTCTTTTCCACCTAGGACATTTCCAGCTGTCTTTGTTATTTTAGGACCATCATAAAGTGGTTCTGCATCTTAGTACTTCATAATTTATTACATGTCATAAGGCCGTGTTTGCCATCCTGGATGGTTAAATATTTACAGAAAGAGCAGCCTGAGTGTGTTTTGACTGGCTGAATAACCTCTCTTTATTGACATCTCCCAACTTGACATAAGGAAGTAGCTGTCGTGAGTGTCCATCTTTCTGTGATAATCTTCCCAAGAGGTCCTATAAAATGAGAATGAACAGTTCCTCATGGCTCCTGGCCTGAAGGAAGGGAATAGTCCTTTCTCTGGCCATCCCAGTTTCCTGTGCTCACTCAGCTATATTAATCGGGCTATGGCAAGCCACCTGGCAGGGCTGAACATTTCTAATAGCTATTATCAGATTGCTTCTTGCAAAATTCACACCACACCAGAGGGAGCTGAAATGATAAACTGGAAACCTGCCCCTAAGCCAGTTAATTCACTGAAATTCAACTACTAAGTAAATGTTTTCAGGTGGGCCATGGTAGCTACGAGACCGGTTAGGTTAAAGGGCCTCCGACTTACAAATACCACTTTCCTGCGCCTCTCAGTGACGCTTCCTGCTGAGCCGGCCCCTTCACAGGCCAGCAGCACTTACACAAGGGCAACCCCCCTCTCATGGCCCTCGTCTGCTCCAGACTGTGCAAAGCCCCATGGCATAGGCAAGCCCTCCAGACAGCTTTGCCACCACCTGCTTCAGGACCTCCCTTAACCTCTCTGAGGGCGTTCTGTTTCCTCACCTTTAAGAAAATAATGGTGCTGGAAGGGTGAAATGACGCAAAAGAATGCTCTGCAAGTTATCCAAGGCCTCTCAGATGGAAGTCCAGAACAGGAGCAAGGAGTCATGGCGAGGCAGGGACCTGGCTAAGAATTCCTGGTCCTGGGGTAGCTCCATCCACCAAGCCGGACTCCTGAGTGGAGCTCCTCAAAAATGTGGTTTGCGACTTCCGGCCAGCAGCATCCGCATCTCTGGGAGCGCTTCTCCAGATCACCAAACTGAATCCACATTTAAACAAGAGCTCCAGGTGAATTGCTTGCGTATTAACTGTTTAGGAGCCCTTGTCCTGAGCCGCTTTTCTAACCTGAAGACTCAACACTATCACCCTCTTTTCCAGTTCAGAAAAAAGCCAATGCTCAGGCTTTGGAAATCGGAATTAAGAGCTTAATTAATGAGGAGCAAGCTGGAGATGAAGAACTCTTTAAGCTTTGCACATAGTGCTTATTTTGTTTACTACCTCCCCCCATTAAAATGTAAGCTTTGTGAGGGCAGAGACTTTTGTCTATTTATTTACTTCTGTAACCCCAGAACCTAGAATAATGACTGCCACATAGGAGTTACTCAATAAATATTATTGCATGAATAAGGTTAATTAATAGATTAGACATGGAATCTCAAATAAGGTATTTTAACTGAATCAGAGCATCTCTAGTAGAATGACAGTATGAATAGAATTGTTTCTAGAAGGAGGGGGAGATTTGAAGTGGCATATTTATCATGACACTTCCCATCTGCCTGTCTCTGGTTTCTGCTGAAACCTTGTTTTTCTTGTCAGATTTTCTCTACAAACTTCTGCTTGACTCAGCTAGGTGCAGATTTCCTAAGCAGCTGGAAGTACTGAGAACAATCACTCCTCTGTCAGGAAATCTGTGGGGCCCATCCATTCTTGACCCAGTTGGAGCCGTAGACCCGATTTCCCCAGCGCCCAGCATCTTGAGTTAATGTGGGGATTTTTCATTTCGACAGTAATTGGATTATGAAGCATTTCCTCCGGGAAGGTATTTGGTTAAATAAATATCTCAAGGATCTTCCTCCATCTGACCAAGGGGGCAACACTTCTTTTCTTGCCTTTCCTTCCTTGGCCTTATTTTGTTCCTGTTTTATTCCTGTTTCAAAGGGTTCTTTTCGTTCCTCTGCCTTTGCCTGAGGTTCCATCGTACATCCCTTCAGGAAGGACTTGCTAGGGTTCTGGAATCTCTTTGTCATGATATCTCTGATCTCTCGCCTAAGAATCCCCAGGCTTAGCGTCCCACAACATGGTGCGGCTTTGAAGCCCCATCCAAGAAGTCTGGACTGGTTTACTCTGACATGCGGTCCACCTGCCCCTGTTCCTAATCCTACAGCCTGCAGACATCCTAGGGTTGAGGAGGTGGGACCGGTGTGGGCGGGGACCTCTGTGAGGTGCATTTGGCCTGGCGCCAGCGCCTGCAGCATCCTCAGTTCTTCACCATTCCTTTCCTTTTGTCCTCAGAGGCCTATGCTGTTTTGACACAGTGTCTAAGTATCAGGCCCATACTTACCTAGAACAATTCTCAAATTTTAGGGTTCATCAGAACTGCCTGAATAGCCTGAGAAAACACAAATTGCTGGGCTCCCCCAGAGTTCCTGATTCAGAGGGTCTGGGGTAAGGGCCGAGAAACTGTATTTCTAACAGGGTCCCAAGTGAGGCCTGGTCCTGGGGCCCCACTTTAAGAACCAATGACCAGAGCAAGGGCTGGCTGGCCATGGGCCCGAGTCCCGCTTGAAGCAATGCCCTCCAGCGGCCACCAGAGGGCACACGAACCCTTAGCGAAAAGTCTTTTTTCACTTCCAGCAGCCGGCTCTGCTGGACAGCAGAGGTTCTTTCCCAAAGCTTTTTTTTCCAACTATATTTTTCGTTATTATGTATTAGGAAGAAGAAATGTTGATCTAAGGAATAACGTGGATTCGCATAGTCTGTCTCTGACAAGTATCAAAGTTCTGCTGGACCAGTCTTTTGAGGGTGCTGAAATGTCCCTGCGTTTGATAAATGTTCCCATAGAAGACTTCCAGGGCCCCCTCCTTCCGCACACTGAAGTAGGGACTTTCTTTCACAATGTCCTGGAATCATTCCATATTCAGAACCCAAGGGACAGTTAAGATTATAGGTGATTTTCATCTTCTTGATAAATACATATTCCAAATTGTCTACATTACATTTAGTCTTACTTTTATCATAAAAAAGCAATAATGGTTTTTTAAAACACATTTGAAATGTAATTAAAAACCAAAACAACAACTCACAAAATGAAAGCCAACAACAATCCAAAGGGGAACTTGGGGTGAGCAGCTTGGGGTAAAGAGAACCGCCCCAGCTGGAACTTGCCCCCACTCTCCTGCTTGTTGGTTCTGCCCAGGTATTTCCTGGGGTGGAGAATCCCAGCAGTTTATATGTTCAGGAAGGCCTGGCTGGGACCAAGGAATAGATAGTGACCTGTGAGGGCTCCTCTGCCGTTCACCTGTTGCTCAAGCTTGTGTCCCTGATGCCCCAAACCAAGCACAGCACTAAGTCACGTGCAGTGCTGGTGTTCTCACACACCAGTGCTTCCTGGGGGCCAAGCAGGTGGGAGCAGGCCAAAGATATTAAAACTTAGAGACTTTGCACCCCAAGGTGCCTACTGAGTGGCCTGTAGTCATATTTTGTTTGACCTGCATAGAATTGAATATGTTTGAGCTCACATTTAAAAATTGGGAGGCTTCACATTATCCAGATGTTTTTGTTTGCTGACAATCTGGCATCCTGAGTCTGGCATCCTCCATGCTCTGTGGACATTGGGAGACGTGGGCCTCAGGTCTCTACCTTGGTTGCTCAATAGAGCCACATGGCGAGCTCTTAAAAATGCCCATCCCCACAGCCGGCCCTCAGAGAGCCAGATTTAACTGGCCTGGGGAGGAACCTGGGCAGCTTTTTTGTTTTTAACTGTCTAGAGCAGGGGTGTCAAAACTGCGGCCCGCGAGCCAACTGCGGTCCGCAATCCATTGTTAATTGGCCCACAGCAAATTCCAAAAATATATTTAGTTTACTTAAATAAACCAGGTGAGGCAATACGTACTTCACCTCGAGTGAGTGGCCCGGCTGTTTGTGTATTTTACCGCATGTGGCCCTTGGTAAAAAACGTTGAAAAAAGTTTTAACACCCCTGCTCTAGAGGTTTCTAATGTACAACTGGGGTTGAGAAACGGGGAACTAGAGGGTAACAGGAGGAAGTGTCAGTCCTGGCTGGGGCGCGTGGCCTCAGAGGATGTGGCCTGGGACCCATGGGGTGGGGGCTGAGGCCAGGACATAAGGTGATCTTAGCTGGCCAAACTGAGATGCCAGGGAGGCTGGTCTGTCTGCCCACCTTCCCTGTGGAGACCCTTGTCAGCTCTCTTCTTGCTTCCGGCCCCTGGGCTTCCCTCCAGGCCCTTGTCCTGGATTCTTCTTGCTAACCACATTTTTCACACTGACTTTCACAATTTAAATTGTTAGCCCTTGGGTTCCCAAAAAAGAAATTCTGTTAGGACCATCTCAAATTTGCTGTTACCGTGTTTCTCCGAAAATAAGACCTAGCCGGACAATCAACTCTAATGCGTCTTTTGGAGCAAAAATTAATATAAGACCTGGTATTATTTTACTATAATATAAGACTGGGTCTTGTAATGTAATGTAATGTAATGTAATATAATAATATAATATAATATAATGTGAGTCTTATGTTAATTTTTGCTCCAAAAGATGCATTAGAGCTGATTGTCCGGCTAGGCCTTATTTTCGGGGAAACCGGGTATTATGTGTTCTCTTATCTGCAGTTTTTTATAGTAAAAGCTATGGAAAGACTCTGGCCAGTATAAACCCAAAAGGGAATTGAGTGGAAAAGGATGGCGCGGGCACATACAGGGTGGCCTGGAAGCTGAGAAGGCAGTTGCCATGGACAGGAGTCAGCCAGCTTCAGCTCTCAGTGGGGCCTGGGCCTGCTCCTGAGGCGAATGAGTCCATGACCCAGCCTCTCTCAAGCAAGAGTCTTGAGAGACTGGTAGACGTGAATTATTGTTCCCAATTATCCACTCTGTCCCCACTGAGAGGATTATACATCCACCCTCCTGCGTATCAGAATTGGCTCGTGGGATTGAGTGGATATCACACATGCCAGATCTCAGCAGAAGCTTCAAATGTACCTGCGTGGTTCAGCTTAGCCTCTTGCTCTCTCTGCCAGGAGAACAGTATTTCCCAGATGGGGACCACACCTGGCTGAGAGCTGAGCAGTCAATGTTATTGGTGTAAGCCACTGAGAGGTAGGGACTGTTTGTCACCATAGCAAAAACTGACTAATACAGAGAGAGTGTAAGCTGGAGTCCTATGCCTTCCCCTTGGCTGAACCCTGGGGTGAAGAGCAGGAGTGCAGGGAGGAGATGCTGGGCCCGTAGCTTTATGGCGGGAGACAGAGTTTATGGGCATCCCCAAGGCTGCATGCATAAACAGAGAGGTTGTTACAGAAAAGAAGCCAAAATGTTGCTGGTCTGGGGGCCAAGAAGCCCACAGATGGCCACCACACCAGTAGTTGTAGTAGCCAAAGCCCAAAGCAATGAGTCTTAGCCCTCGGGCCACCAAGGCACCTTTCAGTATCTTGCTCTCCCATGAGCTCCATGTTTTAAGGATTTTACCAACAAACAAAAGTAACTACACACATTAATTCGTGACTACCAATATTATTAGTCCAGAGTATAACTGCTCATAGAACTGATTGACTGTCGTGGCCAGTGGACCTAAAAAGCAAGACAATTCAACCTTTCAAGTCACCTGTGCAGCCTTCTTAAACTATCAGAAACAGCTTTGGGAGTGTACGTTGCAACCTCCCCACCTCTATATATCTGAGCCCCTAGGTGGGAACTGACAGCTTAATATCTCCCTCTCCTGAGAGGGAATCATTCCAGCAGCTGAAACTGGAGCCCAACATGTCCTCAAAATTCCAAGGAATGGACCCAGCAGGGGCCCTTCAGGCACAGTGGCAAGCCAGTGCGGGGGACACTGGGGGGTAGGTCCTGGAGTGAGGCTGCCCTGCAGACCCATTGGCCCTGACTTTGAGTAAACGGAATTTCTTATGAGAGCAGAGGGGTTTGATGTGACCCCCCCACCCCCAGGACACATTCTGTTGACTAGAACTTGAGCCAAGTCACCTAAGTTCTCTGTGCCTCACTTGCTTCATCTGTCAAATGGGGATGATCAAAGTAGTCACCAGGACAGAGGGTTGCTGTGAGAATCAGTGAATTGGTACCTGCCAGGCACTGCCTAGTTAGCACTTCCCTCACCATCACCGTACTGGTCCTGATGGCTTTTTTAGGAGGAACAAACAAGAAGTGGGCTGGAGAGTTTGTTGCAAGGATAGAATGAGCTAATGCAGGTAAGTCTCTAAACTCATTTAAATGGCTGTGTGTGTGTGTGTGTGTGTGTGTGTGTGTCTGCCTTCACCTTCTCTCCCCCAAGTGATCTCACCTCCCCAGGTTTCAGGGTTTTAAATTCTGTTTCTTTGCTGATGACTCACATCCATCGTCTCCAGCTTAGACCCCTCTCAACTTCAGGCTTGCACTTCCAGATGCCTCTTGACATCTCTTCTGGGATGTCTCACGGGCCCCTCTGACTCAATATGTTTACCCTGAGTCTCTAATTTTCCCCAAACCTGAGTTCCTAACTTCGCCCCAAACCCTAATTTCCTTCTCCACCTTAGTGAATGATAACTCCATCCTTCCAGTTGCTCAGGCCATCCCTGGGTCCACCTTGACTCTTCTCTTTCTTTTGTACCCGACATCTTGTCAGCAAATCCAGTCAGCTCTACCTACAAAACGTTTCCAGAACTTGACCTGTTCTCACCCTTTTCAATGCTACCATCCTCGTCTGTCCCACCATCCTCTTTGCCTGGGCTTCTGTAGTCTTTCTGCCTCGGCCCTTGCCCTACATGGTCCAGTTTCAACCAAGCAGCTAGAGAGATGCTGTTAGAACAGGAATTAGATGGTGCCAAGGCCCACCAATAGTTCCATATCCACCTCAGAGCAAAGGATGGAGTCTTAGAATGTCCCCTAGTCTGGACACGATTCATCCCCCACCTACCTCTCTGACCGCCTCTTTGCTAACCCCACCCACAGGCACAGTCCTTCCTCAGAGCGTTGGCATTTGCTGCCCCCCCCCCTTTTTGATAAACATTTTATTTTAGAATAGTTTTAGACTTACAGAAAAGTTAATAAGATAGTACAGAAGTTCCTATATACCCCATACCTAATTTCTCCTATTATTAACTTCTTATATTAGTAGGCACATTTGTTACATTAATGAGCCGATATTATTATTATTAACTAAAGTCCATACTTAATTAATTTCCTCAGTTTTTACCTACTGTCCCTTTTCTGTCCCAGGATCTCATTCTGGATACAACATCACATTTAGTCATCACGTCTCTTTAGACTCCTCTTGTCTATGGCAATTCTGTTCTCTCTTTTTAGAACGTCTGACTCATTTCCTGCCTTCTACACTGAGCTGCCTGCCTCCTGCACTGTGTTCCTGCTGCCTAAGCTGACCTTTATAAAGAAGTTACTAGGATGGTAAATCAAACAATGGTTTGAAGACCTGTTCCAGCCAAATGGGCCTGCAAAGCTATATCTTCATTTGCATTATTGCTAACCAATCAGAGTGGCTCCATCTGACCAATCAGGACAGGTTTTTTTTGACCAATAAAACTGTGACGATTTGGAGTCCTCATCTGCATGCAAACGGACCAATCAGGGACCAGGGGCAGGTACTATTCTCTATATAAGCCATTTTCACAGCGGCCTCAAGGGAGCGCACTTTCAGTTTTCATCAAAGATAGCATTTCCCTGGTTGGAGCTGCAACAGTGGACCTGAGCTGCCTCGCCAGTGCCGTTCCGCAGCTTTGCGTTCCACGATTGAGCTATGTGCACTGAATAGTCAGTCTCTCCCCCCTCACCGCACCCCAAACTAGGGATTCATATTGGCATTGAATTGGCAACGATGACCTTTGGTTGATACTGGGCCTTGCTTTGGTCAGACCCCCACCACAGCTCTGTACAGGTGAGTAGACTGAGGCCCTGTCCAAGCCCACAACACCAACCAACGAGAGGAGGAACTGGACAGAGAGGCAGTTTTTCTTGGTTTGGAGGTACCAGCAACTCCCGTAAGTGAAAGCGGATTTGTCTGGAGTTCTCAGCGTCAGGCAAAAGGAGTGGACAAATGTGGCCACCTTCCGGCATCCACTAGCCTTCTTCCAACCGGATCCTGCCCTTCTTTTGGGGATTCTCTCACCTCCTTAACCTGCTTGGTGGCAGGATTAATGCTCCCCTACTTCCCTACTCCACCCACGGCATCCTTCAGATCACCCTGATTGGTTCGGGAATGAGCACTCAACCCAATAAGGGCCAGTGAGACGTGAGGAGACATAAACTGGCCTTCCCCTCTCTCCTACCAAAACTACCTGCAAGCTCTCTCACCTGGGGCCATGTAGAGTGAGGATATAAGTTTCAAGTTGTCGAAGACATTTTGGGCAGGGTGTTGTGGGCTGTACCTGAGGAGCTAAATGAAGAGCTTCAGTCAGAGGCTGGCCAGGGTGAAAAGGGGAGACAGGGCAGCACCCACCCCTGGTGCTCATCCACTTTAGGGACTAACATGGACTAGAGAGCCCATAGATACCAGGCACCTAGCTGAAATACACTTATCCTGAATAAATGAACAATGAATGAATGATGCCTGCTCTCAGCGCCCCCTCCCAAAGGAGCTGTTGAACAGGACGTGTTCTCTCTCCTTCAGGTGCACCCCATCCGAAATGTCTCTAAGCCTCCATTCCCTAATTTATATAATAGGTGTAATAATAGTATTAATTTCTAGAATTATTGTGAAAACTAAATGGTTTCATATATGGCACATAGTAGGTACATGTTATTATCATCATCATTCCCTCTGGGAGCCTCAGTTTCCTCAGCTGTGAAATGGGAATTCATTTATTCATTCAACAAACTGCTGATCCTCATCCATGTACCAGTCATTGTAGTTAAGATCTAGGGCAGTTACAGAGATGAATGGGCCATGGTCAGTGCCTGAAAGAATCAAACTTCTGGTGTGTCAGGCAGTCAAGAGTTAAAACCCAGGGGAGGAGACGTGGGGTGACCTGGGGTGGTGAGCAGCTACCTCCAGAGTTAGGCTAATCGAGGTGAGGGATGGGAACTGACTCCACATCCTCTGCTGTTTCCAGTATGTCTGTCCAGTTGGCATGAAAACGTTTGGCATGGGCTCCTGTTGTTGTTGACCCAAGCCAGACAGAAAAGGAAAGACAGAGCCCCCAGAGAGCCCAAGGTTTAGGGTAAGTAGATAAAGGGAAGAGCAAACCCACTTATATCTCAGTCATTTTCCCCCTAAAATATTATCTCAATTTTTAAAAATTATGTGAAATAATGTATAAATCTATAATTATCCTTTTATCTTTTTTGAAAAAAATGAGTGAAATGTTTATTTTGCTTGGGGGGGTTAGTATCTGATATGCGCAGCCAAAGTACACTGCCACCTGGTGGTAGCTTACTTAAGTCACAGGTTTGTTTTACTCAGATGAACAAAACACTTGCAAGCTCAATTTTTGGATGTGACCAGAGATACCAAAGTCATTCCCCCACCTCCCCTTCGCCTCACCCCTTTGATAAACCCAACTTTTATAGTTGAAGCTCCCAAGTACCGAGCTTTTTGCCTGAGCCACACCCGCTCTAGTTTCTCAGTAGACAAGCTAAGCTGCCCCTCCTCCCTATCTGCTGCCCTTCACCAGGCCTGGAGAGCCTCCGGTCCATCTTGCATCCAGCTCTACATTGGTGCTAACACTTCCCAAAGCTCTCAGCCCAGCCCCCAAGGGGAATGTGGAACAGGGAGAGAACCTGGCCCGAGGGTAGTGGTTAAGGGTACAGAAACTACACTTGGACTGATGTGAGTTCAAATTCCGGCTGACCACTAGTAAATAGTTGTGGGTCTCGACCTCTCTAAGGCCTCTCTGAGCCTCAGTTTCCCCATCTGAAAAATCGGGTGGAGTCTGGATTCAATAAGAGATTTCTTGTTTTTTCTATCACATGTCTTTCTACAAGAGCTGGAGTGGGTGGAAACAGGAAATGATGGGGAGGATTAGGATGGAGGCAGAATGCCCCTATATTGCACTTCCCTTTTGGGGCCCCACTCCAGAAATGGCTAAGGTCCATCCCTGCCTGGAGCTCCCTCCCAGGCATCCCGCCTTATCATAATCTATCCAGTTCCTCTTCCAAACTTCTTCAAGTCTGGTCCCTAGCACCCTGCCCCACCTTAGAATCCACTTAGCACTGAAGAGACAATGACTGAGCAAAGGCCCATTGGCCCCTCATTGAAGCCCAGAGAGGGTAATGCTTAACCCTCTCAAGTTGCTCACAAAAGGTAGTGTTGCAGGCACTTGGGAAGGGGACACGTTCCAGAGCTGAGCTTCCCCAGCCTTGGCAACCACCAGAGCCTGTCCTGAAGCTTAGGAAACCAGCCCCCCGGCCCAATGCTGATGCTGCCTGGATATTGTTGTGTGGCCTGGACAAGTCATTTCCTCTCCCTTGAGCCTCAAATTCCCCATCTGTAAAAGGGAGCTGTACAATCTAGTCCAGCTCCATCAATATGGCTGCTGGGGCTGCTGAAGGGGTAGGCAGGGTGGGGGCATCCTCTCCCCTCTCCTGCCTCTGTGGGGATCCCCAGGGCCCAGATTGGAGGAGGAGGCCCCACTTCCCTTGGGGAAGTGGATCCCAAGGGGACTCTGTGGGCAGCCAGAGCTAAATGCTGTATTAATTATTACCAACTCCCTCTGGGAAGCAAATTCAAAGTGAGGTCACCATGGTAACCCAGACAGCTGCAATGTGACCAAATTTTTAAAGTGCTCAACATATTCCAAGCGAATTACCTCTCAGTGGAAGAGAAAAGAATGGGGCCTCAATCCCACACCTCAGTGGCCTCTGAAAGAAAAGCTCAGGAGCTCCCCCCTATGGGGCCTGGAACCTTTCTATACGAGGTGGGGGCAGGGCAGGGAGATGAGAGCCCCTGCCTCAAGAGTCTAGAGCAGAGCTGGAAATGACACCCAGGGTCCTGAATGAGGCCTGGCCAGAGAGCCGGGGCCCTGGATTCCAGCCCCAGCTCCAGCACTGTCTCATCTACAGCCCCAGGCTGCTGCCTTGCCTTCTCTGGGCCTCTGGTAAAGCTTCACCCAGCAGTATTTCTTCAAGGACCAAAGAGATGAGCCAGTGGGTTGTTAGCCCCACATATGGTGGGGGCGGAAGGGGAGAGGGGGAAATTTTGCAGTGAGAGGGACGGGAAAGGGGTTTTGCAAATCAAGCCTCCAAGGCAGAGAGACCTGGATTCAAATCCCACCTCTACGACCCAGCAGCTATGTGTCTTTGGGCCAGTGTCTTCACCCCTCTGATCTTTGGCTTTCTTACCTATAAGAGTAGGGCTAATAGTAGTCTCTCCTCTTCAGGGTGGTTGTGAAGTTTAAATAAGATAATCCATGGAAAGCACTCAGCACAGCACCCTGCACACAGTAAGTACTACTGTCATCATTGTTGCTGTCACTTAATAAATGTCCCGTGTGCTAGGCTCTGAGTTGAGCAAGGTACACATGACCTGTTACTGAATCCTCACCACATCCCTCCCATGAGACGGCTGCTATTATTAACCGTATTTTACAGATGTGAAAACTAAGGTCAGCAAGGTGAGGCAACCCACTGATGTGCACAGATGCCCACAGGTGGGGCCTGGATTCCAACCCAGGTCTGTCTGCCTCCAGAACTCAAGCTCCTAACCTTTTCCTACACGGAAGGAAATGAGACATTGTTGAGTGCCCAACACAGAGTGTGGTACACAGTAGGTGCTCATTAAATATCTGAGCAACCATAGGCACATCCAGGTTTCATGTCATAGCCACTGTATCACCCCTGACCCATTGTCTGGGGCTTGGGGACCTGGATCTGGTGGCTTCAGAACTTCCATGGCTCAGGCAATGATAGGGGAATTAGAGGTAGAGACCCCTGAGCAGGCCACTGCCCAAGGGGGTGCCAGTGGCTATCTGCATCACATGACCCTGCCTGTCCTGTTCCTGGCCCTGGCTGCCCTCACACTGCTGGGACACAGCTGACCAGGAACAGCCTCTGACCTCATCCCACCCTAGTTACTCTCTGGCCTTGCATGGTTCCCACCTACCCTTTACTACTGGGTCAGCGCCCACCCCACCTACCCTTTCAGCCTCCCCAGGCAGACTTGGCTTTCCTAGGACAGAATGAGGTCAGGGCTGCCGAGTGACAGATGGATTTAATAACCAGCCATTCCTACCACCAGCCCATCCGCCCTGCACTGTCCCAGGCCCATGTAGGGGCCAGAATAAGCCTGGTCAGCCAGGGGGTGTGGTCAGAAGGATGGAGATCACCCTCCCAGCCAGCTCAGGGCCCTCTCGGAGCCCAGAGCAGCTCAAAGATGAAATCTTGGAATATAGACTCCCCAGTTTTAGCTCTTCTCCTTGATGGTGGTATGTCCTTGAGCAAATCACTCTCTTCTCTGAGCTTCAGTTTCTCCATCTGCAAAATGGAGTGGCTAATCCCCACTGCCTGCCTCCTGGGGTTGCCGTGGGGCCTGAGCCAGGAGCAGATGTGATCTCGCTTTGTAAATCTCCACACACATAGAAGAGGTGATCCT
The DNA here is from genome assembly GCF_004115265.2 of Rhinolophus ferrumequinum. Classification (NCBI taxonomy): domain Eukaryota; kingdom Metazoa; phylum Chordata; class Mammalia; order Chiroptera; family Rhinolophidae; genus Rhinolophus; species Rhinolophus ferrumequinum. The sequence continues at coordinate 17,443,573 of NC_046292.1, forward strand.
GGGTATTGATCATCTTGGCTGTTCTCTGGGTTGGGTTCCCTCCCCCAGAAGCAGGCCCTGAGACGGGAGAAGAGACGTTCCCCTGGCTGGTGACCCCAAGATGCACTGGTGGGGAAAGTGGGGAAGTGGGCAGGGAAGGAAACATCCAATTCAGGTTATGCTAATGAGAAGGCTGCAGCCGGGACACCCAGGGCTCAGCCCTTCTGGATACCTCCAGAAGACGGGGTAGAATGGGCCTCAGATTTGTCCTAATCAAGAGGTGGTTAGGCGGGCCTGTTTCTCCACCAGCTCCCTGCCACCTTTGGTTGAGGACTGCTCCCAAAGGTATCAGCATCTCAGCACTCCCAGCTTGCCCTGTGAGGGAGCCGAGCATGCCCTCTGGTCAGAGAAAGCCCTCGGAGTCGTAGGTACTTACATGTGCGCAGGAAAGACGATGCTGAGGAGATGCAGGCAGGGCTCCACATGCATGACCTCACTCATTGTTATCCTCACATCAACCTTGTGAGGGAGGTGGAGGTACTGCTATTAGCCCCATTTTGCAGAGGAGGAATCTGAGGCTCAAAGAGGTGCTGTTCTCTTGCCCCAGGCCACACAGCTCAGAAGGGGTAGGGCAAGCATTAGGAGTGGCTGCAGGATCTTTGGTCTTTTCACTGCCTCCCAGATCAGCAGGACCCATGTGTATGTGGGTTGCAACCAGAAGTGAGCTGATAAATGTTTAACAAGGGGAGAAAAAATAAAAAACCCTGGGTTATAATGTTTGCTGGTTGTCATGGTGTAAATACTCCCACCATGGCCAATTTTAAGCTACCAAAGTGGTATCTGTCACTGAACACAGAGTTGGGAAAAGATGCTGACAGGGGCGCTCATGAGCTGGTATGAACTGACTGTAGCACACCGCCGGGTGGAACATGTGGGTCTCATCTCCTACCCAGCGTAGCCCTCAGCATCAATCAGACTGAATTTCTCTCTAGGTTGCAAACACATCACTCCTGTTCCAGCTTCCATCCTGTCACTCCTGCTAGTCCTCCCTCTGGAATGCCCATTTCCTCCTCCCCATGTGTCCAAATCTTATTCACCTTTTAAGAGCCTGCTCTGGTCCAACTTCCTCCAGGATGTATTAGTCAGGATAAATACCACTAGCTGCTGTAACAAACAACGCCATAATCTCAGAAATTTAACGCAACCTAAGTTTACTGCCTCCTCGACCTGCAGTCCACTGCAAGTGGTGGGGCTGTGAGTGTGGAGGGAGTTGTGCAGGGGGTCTTCTCCCTGCAGCCACTGGGACTCAGGTTCTTTCATTTATTAATGTTTCCATCTGATGTTACCATCAGCACCTCACAACCACATTCAGAAGGGGGAGAGAGCATGGAGTATCCCACGGGGGTTTTATAGCTAGGCCTGGAGTTGATGCTCTTCATTTCTACCTCCTTTTTTGGCCAGAACCACCCCTCCTAGCTGCATGCAAAGGGTGGTTTAGCTGGAAATGTAATTTTCTTCCAAGGAGAAAATGAAACCATGAAAACAAATCAAAGCCAGGTTCTGCTTTTACTTCCCTAACTCCCACAGTCCAACCAACTTCCTGTTCTAGATTCTTCCAGAACGTACTGCCCAGAAACTGTTTTCTTTGGTCTTTGACTTAGACTGTGCAACATAGTTACTGGGTTGGTCTTTTCTGCCTCCATAATTTCACAGAGGCTGAGCGATGGAAGGTCCCTAGAAGCTGGGTTCCTAATACTTGCTTTAGGTGTGAATCTCCTGTGGATTCAGGGTTCCTAGACCTGATGATGCAGGTCTGGGAAGGGCCCAGCAATCAGTATTTTTAAGTAGCTTGATGGGTAGTTCAGATGAACAGCTCACATTGGAACCACTGATCTGGTCCAAATGTCCCATTTCATGGATGTGGACACTGAAGCCCCCAGAGGGGAAGGAATTTGCCCCAAGCCATGGTGTAAGTTAAAGCTGGATCTGAAACTTGAAGGCAGGACTCCTGACTTTTAACAATAGGGTGGTTAGGAGGATAATATATATGAATAGTGCTCAGCACCGTATCTGGGAAAATCTTGATAAATACTTATTGTTGGCTCCAATTATCTGCCGAGATGAGTGATTGTTTTCAAGGAGCACGAGGGGCATCTGGAAACAACCTCAAAGATAAGGCTAATCCAGGAGAGGGCCTCATCTGGGTAAAGTTCAGCCACTGTGCAGACAGAGTTTTCATGAAAATCAGGTCCCAAAATATACATGCCAAGCCTTTGGAAACTCAAGCCGTACAGCTTGATCTTGGTTTTTATCCAATTTGGCACTTTACTAATTGTTTCAAAAATATCCCTAAGCTGTGTTTGCGCATATGCAAGCCTGGGCGTTGCTTCTGTGCACAGAGGCTGCGTGGGTCCCAGCCCACGGGAGGACGTGTCAGTCAGGGGAGGGTAGGCTCTGCCGCGGTAACAAATGACTCCTCCCGCCTCTCAGTGGCTTAGAACCACAAAGGTTTTTTTCTCGGTTGCTCTCCATATCCATCGTGGCTCGGCTGGAGTCCTGCTCGAGGCAGGCACCCAGGCACACACGGTGAAGGAACGCCGCCAACTCCAACTCAATGGTTGCCGTCCCCTGTGGCCAAGGGAAAGAGGGCTCTGGAGGGTTTCACCTGGGCAATCAAGTGCTCTGGCCTGAAGGGGTTCACATGATTGCTTGAGTCCAAATGCAGACACCACCTCCCTGAAGCCAATCCTTGGGCCCATCTCCTTTCTTGTCTGCCTAAGGGGTTTAGGAGGTACCTACCTCATAGGATTGGTGCGAGGCGCTACCTGACAGGAAGCTGTAGAGCTCTTAGACCAGTGCCTGGGATGGAGAAAGAACTTGGTAAATAATGGGTTGTGATAGCCAGAAAGTGAAAGTGATCCAAATGTCCCTCACCGGATGAATGGATAAACAAAAGCAGTCTATCCATACCATGGCCATAAAAAGGAATGACACACAGATACATGTTACAACATGGATGAATCTTAAAAACACTTATGCTAAGTGAAAAACGTCATAAAAGGCCACAGAGTAAAAAATTCCATTTATATGAAAATGTCCAGAAGAGGCAAATCCATAGAGACGGAAAGTAGATCAGCGGTTGCCAGGGGCTGGGGGAAGCAGGAATGAAGAGTGACTGCCAGTGGGTACAAGGTTTCATTTGGGGGTGATGGAAATGTTCCGGAATTAGACAGTGGGGATGGTTGCACAACATTATGACTGAAACCAAGTGAAATCTACACTTTAAAATGAAGTTTATGTTATATGAATTCTATCTCGATAATATAAAAAGGTAAATTCATTAATAACCATTAATCGTGGGCTTGAAATACTCCTCTCCCCCCTTTAGAGTTGTTCACCCCTCACTCAAAACTTTGCGTCCTCTTTATAGTGCTTATCTGCATCTTGTCCTTTCTATGGACTCGTCTGCCTCCCCTGACCCAGGAGCCCTTCAAGGTCACGGTGGAGCCAGGTTATTTTGGTTCCTCTCTGGGCCCTGCTTCGGGCAGGCAGTGTCAGGTTTGACTCTCTCACTCTCGTTCGCGCAGCTGTGCCTGCACGGTGTGTAGGGCAGGTGGAGTAGCTTGGGCCTAGAGCCTGCAGGGGGCTGGCCTCACATCCACTCCCATAGCAAGGGCTGCCCTCCTGCTCTGGTGGGACGCCTGAGAAGGAAGAGCCCTTGGCTAATAGCCTTCCAGACCCTTGCATTCAGCAATGAGGAAACGCCAGGTCCCGGGAGGAGTGCTTGTCCAGTGTCACACAGTGACGTGGTGGCAGAGCTGGAGCGAGACCCCAAGGACCCCACAGCAGGCTCAGTGCCCCTGTGTGGTGGTGGCATATTGGAGGGCTGGCAGTGAGGGTGGGCAAGCACGGGGAGGCTCTTGGGCCTTCCACAAGCCCCTCAAGCCAGATGGGTGACTAGCTGTGTGAGAATGTGGAGGAGACCGAGGGCTGGTGGGATCAGGGAAGGCTGAAGTCAGGTAGAGAAAGTTCCGACAACTTGACACTTCCTGTTTTTATCATTGCTTTGCTAGTGGGAGGCAGTTGTCATCACAAAACCGCAGCCCAAACCCACTTGCTTCCCTTTGCATGTGCCCCACCCGTCCTCCCAATGGCCTCTCTCTGTGATCATTGCCCCACTCCCTCTCCCTCCAGGCCCACAGAATGGGGGTCTCCCATGTCAGGGATGAGGCTGGAACCTGAGACGAACCAGCCCCAATGGGAGCCATCGCCATAGCCAGGCCCACAGGCTTACTGAGGGAGACCCAATCCCTCTTCCAAGACCTCTGCATGCATGCACTTAGTGAGCACCTACTGTGTGCCAGCTCCTATACCATGTGCTGTTTAAAGGACACCTAAACTGACCTGTCCAAGATTCGCTGGAGACAGGAGTATTCAGGCTGAGGCTGGGGGTGCAGCTCAGGGCCTAGGCCATGCTCAGAGTCAGACGCCTGAGCTCCCTCCACCCCAACCAGGAAAGGTAGTTCTTGCTGATGTTCGGGATCCCCAGGGGCCGTTTTTCACAAGGAGGAATTCATGAGATGGAGTAGGTGGGGCACAGGTGCCACAGTAAAGACGGTGGACTCACACAGGGAGAAAATGATCCATTTCTGATGCGAAAGAAGCATGTCAGATGGGTGCTACCTGGCTTTAACACTTTTCTGCACAGAGACTGGTTCTCACACTCAGAGCCTTGGGGGCACTAGAATCCAGCTAAATTTAAGGACACTGCTCGATTAACATCTACTCGTGTGATGGTTTAGCTTCTCTTTATGGCACCCATGTAGTTTTCCATTTACGTAGTTTCCTTTGAAAATAAATTATTTAAGTAAAGATGAGTTGGTTTTTCAAAACACACCAACTAGCTGTCAGGATAGGCACAAGTGAAAGTGGTTGGAATGTTTGGTCAGTTTGGGAAACACAGTCCAAGGTTTCCAGGGTCTGGGAAGCAGGGGGCATTTCATCCTGTTTTTCTCCTGCTGGAAGGACCCTGGCCTGGACGCGTCATAACTGACTCACGGTGGCCCAGAGTCCTTCTCTCTCAAAGCGTCTGGGTGTCAGGTTCCCTGTGCCCAGCCCTGAAGGCCGGCTCCGGGTGGAGGCCGCCCTCCCTCAGATGTGCGTCCCCCTCGGTTTGTGAGCTCAGCAGCCTGGCCTGGCACCACTGGGGCACCTAGGGCTCAGGACCCAGAAGCATTGTCCTCCTTTCTTCCCCGTGGCTTTTCCTATAAACCCCTCAGATCACAAACAAGGGAGCTGAGGACCTGGCCCTTCCCCACTCGCTCCTCCCACGGACTGCAGGCTGCCCGGCTGTTCCAGGTAAGGCTGAGAGTCCTCCACAAAGCCTGTCCTGATGCCCAGTTCCCGGGACCGTGGTCCTCCTGTCCTGTGCTTCCTCTTCCAGGGTCAGCCCCCCTCCATGACATTCAGGCGCCCACTGCTGAGAGAAGCCGCCCTCAGGGAGTCTGAGGTGGCCTTTTGGCACCTTCCTTTCAAATACCACCACGCCCCTCTGTATCTGTGGGAATCCTGTAGGACAGGGCCAGGACTCGGGGGAGTCTGGTGGGATGCTCGCAGCGCAAAACTTACAGAGGCACCATTCTCAGCGTCCACCCTGAAAGTGAGGGCCTCTTTAATTGTGTGCCCCAGGCGCCTCATTGCCCTACACTAATCCCAGCCCTGTTGCAGAACATAGAAAAAGAACACCTGCTGGTTAGAAGAATGTTCTGGGGGTCATTAGGGTACCAAGTCCTTCTCACAGCAGTGATCCCCTTGAGATCACACAACATCCCAGGGAGGCTGATTGGTAAGGCTGCTGTCTGGACCCAGTTGTGTGTGGTGTGCACTGCACAAGGGTATGAAGCCAACGGGGAAGCGTGGCTGAAATCCAGCCTATCCCCCTCTGTCTGAGCATGGGGGTTGCGTCGACCTGGAGGAAGGGACACTTTTCTGTATTTTTCCACCAGTAAATATTTTCAGTACTTCCTGCGAGAGTATCCAATGTGCTAGTGGTGGCCTTGCGGACAGCATGAAGAAAATGTGGTTAGAGAGGGGCAGGGACTTGCTCTAGCACACATAGCAGCAGGGCCAGGAACCAAATTTCTTGATTCTTTACTTAATCTTTTCCCCTTTACTTTTTATCACCCTAGTAAAATATGTTAGAGAACTGAGTATTTCCGACAGGCAGAGGTAAATCTAGAATATGGTGTCCCTTTATGCCCTTTCTTGTTTGCCCCTCGCGGGCCCTGCCAAAGCAGTGTTAATTCCCTCCCTGAATTCTTTTCAGCAGCTTGGACTTGCCTCTAAATCCGGCGTCTGTCTTCCCCACTGGACTGTGAATTCCTGGAGGGCAATGACCGTATCTCAGCATAGGTTTTATCTCAGTAGCCTCGGTCTCAGCATAGGTTTTATAAATTATAAGTGTGCCATATATGTGTAAGCCATATATCCTGGGACCCCAGGGTACCCAGTCTCATCACCATGAGGGCAGCACACTTAATAAGACACAGACTGTTAACCAAAAGTAATTTAAAAATAATTCCAACTGTGACTTGTGTCTTTCTAATACTCTTAAAATCCTCTCCCCTCCATGTCCCTGTCCCTTTTCCTGTCACTTTTCCACTTCAGGCCCTTCCATCCGTGTACTTGGTTCTGTGACGCAAAACCTGGACACTAGGTTTCCAAAATCCAGAGTCGCCCGATAGAGAGAGGGCAGGTGTTGCAAGTCAGCTGGTTGTCCTCCAAAGCACTGTCTTCCTCTTCCTCATTGGCATGTGGCTGCTCTGCTGGGTGACATTTCCGAGCCTCCCTTGCAGGCGTGGCCACAGGACTAAGTCCTGACCATTGAAATGTGAATGGAAGTCATTGCAGCCACTTCCGGGCCTAGGCCTCAAGTCACTGGATGCCCTCTTTTTCCTCCCTGCTGGCCGAAACCAGAGATGGTGACAACCCGTAAAGACGACAACCACGCCTTATGGGATGGAAGGACCCTGGGTCTCTGAATGACTACGTGCAGCAAAAGCGCCCTCCAGATCTGGAACACTTGTCCTAGGACTGTTTTGCCAAAGACAGATACATTTTTGAATTCTTTAAGCTGCTATGTTTTGGGGGTTCTTTGCCCCAGCAGTTTAGTCTTACCCCTAAATCACAGAGCAGGGAAGGGAGAGATACTGGCTGAGTAGTCAAAACTGGAATTCTCTTTAGGAGAAATGGGGAACAGAGTCTAGGACTACTCCCATGTGACAAACTTTGTCCCTTAACATGTGGCAGAATGACTGAATGGCTGGAGGTGGTTGCTGTTGCAATGAAAGATGACTGTTTCTTGGGCAACTAAAAGGGAAAGGAAAAGAATAGGGTCACAGGGCCTAAGGGATGCAGTGCTGACAGCAATTCACATGCGACAGAAGCAGTCTTCATCTTATCCAGCGTTGTTCTCCTGAAGGACTCAGGCCCCTGCCACCCTTCCCTGGGAGTAGGGCAAAGGCAGCACCCCCTCATTTCACAAGGGCCTTCCCAGGGGAGACGGGCTGGCTTGCCCAAGGTCACGCTGGCCGTTAGAGAAAGGGCCAAAGAAACTCCAAGAGAGGATTTGGTGCCAAAAAGGATTTGAAACTGGAAGCAGATGGGAAAGCCAGCAAGGGAAACTTCCCAAGGTGGAAGGATTAACTCAAGAAGCTACAGCCAAAGACAATGGATGGAAATGACGGAAGGATTTCCAGGAAGGAGAGAAGCCTGTGGTCCAGGCACCTGGTGAGCTCCTTGCAGCCCGTAGGGCAGCTGCCATTTGCACCAACATTGCTGGCGCTGGCAGGAGACAGAAAGGCTGAAGCACTGGGGTCTGCAAAGGAAGTGCTGGAACCACAAAGTCCTAATGGGAATGGTGTGAGCCAAAATGGCCAAAATGGACAATGGGAGGGCCTGGAGCCCAGACAGCCAGGCAGTGGAAGGACTGATGGGCCCAATCCTCCCAGGTAACTAACATCCACTCATTCAGCATTCCCTGAACATTTATTGAGCACCACAATGTACTGGGCACCTCTGTACCCTGGGGTTACGGCTGTGAACCAAACAGACAAGAGCCCAGGAGCCCACATGCTAGTGCAGGAACAGACCATAAAAAACAACCATAAGAAATAAGTGAGTTACGTAGCATCAAGACACGATATGTGCTATTTAAAAAAACAACAGGACCAGGAGTGAAGGAGGCGAGGCTGACTGCTTAATTTGCAGATCCCAATGCAAATGAAAGCATGGCACCCTGGTTTAAAAAGCAGAGAAAAGGTATCATTGCAGGTATACAGCAAATTTCTTCTCCCTTCTGTAAGCTCGCTCTCTCTCTCTCTCTCTCTCTCTCTCTCTCTCTCAACTTATCACTGTATTTTTTTATTTGCTATTTAATGTCATTCTGAGTAAAGAAGAATTTTAAATGTAAATTATTAGCATGAATTTTACCATTCATCTTTATATTGTGCAATATCAATTTTAAATGCAAATATCAGAGCATTTACCTCCTATGTGGAATCATGGAAATTACGCAATTTGTATTTCATGGCTCATCCCCAAGGGTGCCCCAAGCCTGCCAGCAGAGGCACACAGGAAGATGACCTGTCCAGCTGCAGAGTGAGGGACCTAGCACTCCTGCACACAGGACCACCCTCAGGGCAAAGACTCTCCGAGGCGCTAGGGGCCCAGCCACACTACCAGGGACACCCACGCTCCAGAGTCTGACAGATGCCAAGTTTTGCCTCCCAAATTCTCCCTTTTGTGAGATGCTGGCCTGAGGCATAGCACCCAAGGTGGGAGTGGGGTCTGGGGAAGTCACGCCAGGCCACTGCTTCCCACAGGTGACTGCTCCAACCCTTGGCAGATAGGCGACCCCCAAATGTTTTAACTGGCCATTCCAGGATTTGTTCAGTATCTGGATTGGTGTCTTGCCCCACTGAGATGTGGCCCCTGGCCGGTCACCTACTGTGTGCCACAATGCTGCCAGCCCGGGGTGGGGATGGCTGCTGCCGTGCTCTGCCCTAAGACACTGTAGGGCACGTGTACCTGACCTCCCTTCCCCAGTCCCACGTCTGTGACCAGGGTCCTGGCAGGCGCCAAAGACAGCCATGGTGGGGGAGTGGGTCTGGGGAGGGGAGGCTGAGTGGGGCCCCGAGGTGCTAACGGGCAGGGGAGTAGGCAACACGAGCCAAGACACTGAGGCCATGTCCCCAGCACATGCTCCCGTGTCCCAGCTGACTTCACTTACAAAACACAAAAGATAAAATTATTAAGAACAACAAGACAGCAATGGTGGCGCATAAAAAGCCAGGTGTGGGCCCTTCTGAGCAGGGCTCTGTGCGAGAGCCCTGGCAGCGCTCCCAGAAGGCAGCCCTGGAGGGAGGACAGGCGCGCATTTAAAAATGAACATTCAGAAAAGCCTTTGTTTAAAAGGTGGTGTTTAAGCAAACACTTGAAAATGAGAGGGAATGAGCCACTCAGGTTTTGGAGGGACGGATGTTCCAGACAGAGGGAACAGCACGTGCAAAGGTGCTGAGGTGGTGTGTCCAAGGGACAGCAAGAAAGCCCATGTGGCTGGAATGGAGGGATGAGGGGCCGTTGTACAAGGCCTTGGGGGACAGTTTAAGGATTTGGGCTTTTAGTCTGAGAGAAAGGGAGCCAAGGAAGGGTTTTCAGTAGAGCAGGGACATGATCAGACAGGTTTTCAAAGGATTCCCACTGGGATGAGAACAGACTGTAGGAGGTGGGAGGGCAACCAGGCGACCATTGCAATCCGGGCGAGGGATGATGGTGGCCCGGGCCAGCCTGGAAGGATGGGCGGTCAGGTTCTGGATACTTAATAATAATCCCATGAATACTTATGGGGCCCCCAGTTTGCCCCCTATGGTTCAAGGTTCGGAGTGTTAAGCAGGAAAGACATCCTAGTGAGGAAGAGGCAGACGATAAGCAAAGAAAGGAAGAACAAAAAATGTGCTTGACAGTGATGGTACTTTACGTACAATTAAAATCACTTCAGATAGTGGCCAAGCAAGGCCTCCCTGAGATGTCATTTAAGCTGAAATCTGAGCGACAAGGAGTCACCATGACATCAAGGAAAATCATTATAAGCAGAGAGCACAGTGCGTGCCAAGGGCTGTGTAGTCAGCTCAGGCCGCCATAACAAAATACCGTAGACTGGGGGCTTCAACAACAGATTGATTTTTCTCAGATTTGGAGGCGAGGAAGCCCACGGTCAAGGTGCCCACTAATTTTAGTTCCTGGTGAGTGATCTCTTTCTGTTTGCGGACAGCCTCCTCTTTGGCTATGGCTGCACATAGTCTTTCCTCAGTGTGTGCAAGCAAAGAGATTCTTCTTTTTTTATAAAGCCACCAATCCTGTCAGATTAGGACTCCACGTTTATAACCTCATTTAACCTTCATTGTCTTCTAAAAGCCCTATCTCCAAACACAATCACATTGGGGATTAGGACTTCAACAGATGAATTTTAGAACACAGTTCAGTGCATAGTCCCATGAGTTGGGAAATAAGCTTGGCCAACCCAAGGCAAGATAAAAAGAAGCCAGTGGGCAAGGGGGAGAGTGCTTTGGACTGAGATGGGAGAGGCAGGCAGAGGTCAGCTCACGCAGCATTTACAAGCCAGGCTAGGTGCTGACCTAACTGCTGACCATTTTTGAGCACTTCCTATGTACCAGGCACATGCTAACTGCCCTTTAGGCATGAGCTTATTTAATAGTCAAATAATCCTGCCAGGTAGATATTATCTCTGCTAATTTTACAGGTAAGGAGGCTGAAGCCCAAGCAGTAGTGTTTGGAGAATGGAGACATCCTGCACTCACCCGTGTTTGTGCTCAGGCCCCAGGAGAGAGCAGCCTTTAGCTGAGCCAAGAGGATGGGTCCCCCGGACAGGGAGGCCTCAAGGACAGAGGCTGGATTCAATCCAATGGAGGCACATTGAGCACCTGGTCCTGGGGAGGGTTTGGAGGCCTCAGCACCAATCAGGAAGAGTCCTGGTAAGTCAGGACAACGTTCCTCAAGGTCAGGTTCTCAGGTCCTCTATATCCACATCTCCTGGGGCACAGACTCCTGCGCCCCTCCTATGGATACAGAAGCTCTGAGGATGTTGCCTAGGAATTTGCATGTTTAATAAGCATACTAAGGGAACCACTGCTGTAGGGGGAGAGGGCAAGGCACACGCAGGCAGTTGGAAAGGGGGCCCCAAGGGAGACCTGCATCCACATCACCTGAGGAGGTGGTCTAGGGTGGCTTCTGCTGGCCTGTGAAGTATAACCGAATGACTTCTTGAAGGAAGTGGTATTTCAGCTGGGTATTGAAGGCAGAAGGATTTTGCAGGATGGAGATCTGGGAGAGAGGGAGAAGGTGTTCCAAGCAAAGGAAACTGCACAGGCAAAGAGTTTGGAGGCTGGACAGGACTAAAGGAAAGGAAGAAAGCAGGTGAGAGGAGGTTGTACACAAACTTTCTTTGATCTCCACTATGACCAAGGACACTGGGATCAGGGTTAGCTTCATTCACCTGCAACAGTTGCAGGAAGAGGACTATTGTACATTGGCCCCTGTTGGCTGCATGGGTAGCCCCCCTCCCCTTGCTTAGGCCCCCAAGAGTTACTGATGGCTGGATCAGCTGGGCCTGTTGAGCCAGCTTTTTTTCTTCCTTCTGAGGAGATAATATGAATGATTTCACAGGCTTTTACCCCAGAGACCAAAGGGGCTGCAGGCTTGGGGGAATAAGTGAGGACCTCTGTGTGGGGCATGGCTGACGTGATGGCCCTTCCCTGGGTGGCCCTCAGTATGCTGGGTGGGCAGAGGGCATGGGAGGCAGCCTGACTCTCATCTGGGGCCCCAGGCCTGTTCTGGCTACTCTTCTGCTCAGAGCAGTCATACCCAGGGGTACTGGAGCTGCGTGGCTCACAAGAGCAGATTATTAAATATTCAGGAAATTTGCAAGCTGGTTGTTAAACTTTGGTAACCTGAAATTGGCCATGGTGGGTGCATTGACAAAAACTCCAATAGGGACTTTTGTAAAATACAAAGAAAATGAATCACTGAAAGAAAAAAAAAAAAGAGGTTTTTTTTTTTTATTGTGAGATTCAGGACATAAAATTACTCTATCAAATTACTCCACAAATTTTCAATCCTTAATTTCTGTATTCATTTTGACAGAGGTGGGCTTGTCCAGGAGTCTCTGTGACAGGCCGAAATCTAGGACAAACGTATGTTCTCCTAGTAGAGCTAAGTGCTGTCAAACAAATCCCCTTTTGGAAATAAGGAATCTGTTGTTCAGAGAAGGTAAGTGGCCCACCCAAGATAACACAGCTGGTGAGTGGCAGGGCTGGGATTCAAACCTGGGGTTGTCTCCCTTGTTGCACTCAACTCAACTGGCAGGTGCAGCCCAGTCCTTCAGCAGAGCCCCTACGGCCTAGCCTCTTAGCCTTGCCCTCCTCTTAACACAAGGTCAAGATCCCTGACAACAGGGAAATGGAGCCAATTAAGAAGGGAGCTTCCTTGCCCAGGTTCCCACTGCAAGACGGTGGTAAAGCAGGGCAGCCAGATGGCTCAGTTGGTTACAGTGCGAGCTCTGAACAACAGGGTTGCTGGTTCAATTCCCACATGGGCCAGTGAGCTGTGCCCTCCACAACTAGATTGAAGACAACAAGCTGCCGCTGAGCTTCCAGAGGGGCAGCCTGATGGCTTTTGGTTAGAGCGTGAGCTCTCAACAACGTTGCCGGTTCAATACCCGCATAGGACGGTGGGCTGCGCCCCCTGCAATTAAAGATTGAAAACAACTGGCCCAGCCCAGTGGCTCAGGTGGTTGGAGCTCCGTGCTCCTAATGCCGAAGGCTGCTGGTTCGATTCCCACATGGGCCAGTCAGTGGGCTCTCAACCTCAAGGTTGCTGGTTCGACTCCTCGACTCCTGCAAGGGATGGTGAGCTCTGCCACCTGCAAATAAGATCGAACCCAGCACCTTGAGCTGAGCTGCCACTGAGCTCCCAGATGGCTCAGTTGGTTGGAGCGCATCCTCTCAACCACAAGGTTGCCGGTTCGACTCCCGCAAGGGATGGTGGGCTGCGCCCCCTGCAACTAACAATGGCAACTGGACCTGGAGCTGACCTGAGCCCTCCACAACTACGACTGAAAGGACAACTTGATTTGGAAAAAGCCCTGGAAATACACATACTGTTCCCCCATAAAGTCCTGTTCCCCTTCCCCAATTTAAAAAAAAAAAAAGATTGAAAACAGCGACTGGACTTGAAGGTGAGCTGCGCCCTCCACAACTAGATTGAAGGACAACGACTTGGAGCTGATGGGCCCTGGAGAAACACACTGTTCCCAATATTCCCCAATAAAATTTTTTTTTAAATGTTAAGAAAAACAAAAGAGGGTGGTAGAGGCAGCTAGCCTACAGGTCTCCTAATGCCAGCCTATGCTCAGTTTCTGCACTCTATCTGCCTCTGTCCATGTGGTGTCCATGCAGTGACCTCCACGCCAAATAGTGCCAAGGAGGCAAGGAGGGCAAGGGGGAGGGCAAGGGAAGCAGGAGCAGGAAGAGGCAGGGGACTCAAGAATTGCTGGCAATTACACGGTGCTTTGTCATTCTTAATTAGCTCAGCAGCTCCATAGCCTGAGACCTCGCTGTGGCTGCCCAGGCTGAGGAGACAGCTGCTGGTCCTACCCAGGAGGTCAGTCTGGGTGAGTAGCAGCCCCTCAGGAGCACCTCCCCCAGTCCCTTTTGGTGCTTCTGCTTCCCCACCTGCAGAGGGTAACCCACTTGTTGGGTACACTCAAAACCAGAGGACAGAACTTAAGTCCTTCATATGTACTGGGTACCTCCTCTGTGCCAGACAGAGGAACAGTGGGGTGAATGATAGTCTCCAGCCCCCATGCTGGAGCCATGCTCAGCTGCTGAGGGAGGCAAACAGGTTCGCCAATAACCATAAAAAGAAAAAAAATGATAACTTGTCACATGCTCGGCACTTGGGCAAAGCAATTCCCACTGTTATCCCACAGAAGCCTTATGAAGCCCTCTAAGGCAGGTATCGTCCCCATTGTAGGTGAGGAAACTGAGGCCCAGTTAGCTAATGTTGTATATATACAGGTGGAGGATTTGGTTTCGGAGCCCAGTATGTAGAACTCCAAGGTCAAACGTTATTGCTTAGGAGGGAGAGAGAGAGAGAGAGAGAGAGAGAGAGAGAGAGAGAGAGAGAGAGAGAGACAAAGAGAGAGTTGAGGAGGGAAAGCAGGTGTGTGGGTAGCTATGACTGGGTATTGGGGAAGAGGCCAACTAGATGTTCTGGGCAAAGGTGGGGAGGCTGGGAATGTTGAGGAGGCAATCCGGCTGGGTGTTTTCTGGAACAGGAAGCAGCATGAAGGAGTGCGAGGAGGGAAAGGTTCAGAGGCAACTGGCTGGGACTACTGGGTCAGTGGGACATGGCAGGCAGAGAGGCCCTCTGGGTTGGGTGAAAGATCAGAGCTGAGTCTAAGCAGGCAACCCCTGGGGCTTCTGACTCCCACATGACGCAGGTTGCCTCTGATTCCTTGGGAGAGGGTTGTTTCAGACCTGAGCACAAGGCTGGGGTGGGGGGAGGGTGCCTACCCAATCAGTAGGGAGTGGGGGTGGAGCGCTTTGGGGTGAGGCTGGACTACCCACAGCTCAAACTGCACCAGGCTGGTTCCAATCCCAAGAGAGCTCCCTTCCCTGGAGGCCAATCAAGAATTATGATAACAGTAACCACTCCATCTCCACTGTTCATCCAGTTAGGAAAGCGATTTTGGTTTTATTAAAATATGCAACATGTAGAGCACTTATTATGTGTCAGGCATAATTCTAAAGATGTCCCAAACATTAGCTCTCTCAATCCTCACAACCACCCATAAGGTATAACCCCCATTTTACAGGTGAGGAAACTGAGGCCTGTGGAATTTAAACAACTTGCCTAAGGTCATCAAGTAAAGAAGTGGGGGAGATGGGATCCCAAGCTCCAGTATCCATGTGTTTAACCACTGTGCTCTGCTTGGGGATGGGGGTGGGGGGACAAAAATATATATTCTGCTGTAAAACCTCCCATTTTACAGATGGAAAAACTGAGGCCTACCCAGATGAAGGGACTGGCTCAGGAAGTAGGGGGGACAATCACTAGAGCAAATCAGGACTCTTAATCCTAGCCTAGGCTCTGTCTTGGTCCCACTGCAAACCCAGCAGCTCTCCTTGGTTCCATCTCCCTGGTACCTATTATCTTATTGGGGTCTCTTGAGGGCCCAGTGAGGGAGCAAATAATAAGATTTCAATTCTGGCACCATTTTACTAAAGGCAAAAGCTAGTTATTCCCCTTCCCTTTTATTTTTTCATTCTGACTACTAAAGGATAGATGATCATTGCACAAATTTTTACAAAGATCAGATAAGAAAAAAAAGAAAGAAAAAGGAAAATCACCTTAAAATTTCTTCTTGAACACTGGTGTATTTTCAAGATTTTTTTTTGCACCCTCTCTGTTTTTTATAAGCATTCAAGCTGGGAGGCAAGAGATTTGGTTTCTAGTCCTGGCTTGCTGTGTGACCTTGGACAAGTCCCTGCCCTTCTCTGGGCCTCAGGCTCACCTGTGAAATGAAAGTTTGGACACGGTGACCTCAGAGGAGGCCCCTCGCAGCTCAGACCTTCTGTTTCTGCTTCTGTTTCTGGGACTGGCAGAAGGGACACAAGCAGGCTGTCTCTCTGAGAGGTATGCATGGCTGACAGTTCCCAGCACGTCACCCATGGGAGGATGCGATGGCCCTGTAAACAGCCTTCATTGCAAGCACAGCATTCCCAGGCCTGCCTGCTTACTGGGCCCATATGGTGCCCCCTGCCCTTTACCAGCCAGCCCTGGTAAGTTCTTTTCCCTCAGGCTCCAGAATGCCCTCTCTACTGCCCCACCCCCCAGATGGCTCGGAGTAAGAGAGCTGGGGGGCTCAGCCCTGAGGACCTACCTACCCATGCCATAGAGAAGAAGACAGCCTGGTGTGAAAAGCTAGAGAGAGGGAAGAAGGGAGGAAGGGAGGAAGGAAAGGAACATTGACTCTATTCCAACTCCATTTGGACCCCTTGCTAGGCATTTGGGATTCAGAAATGAATCAGAAAAACTTAACTGCCCTTGAAGGACACAAAGTCTAGTGGGGGCAAGAAGAGTAGAAACAGACAGCAGTAACACTTGCAATGCTGAAAGCTTAGGCCTGTGGGGTCCCACGGAGAGAAGTCAGGGAAGGCTTATTGAAGGAGGCAGCTTTATAGGTGAGTTCTCAAAGTCAGGACACAGCCTTTCCATCTCATGTTATTTAATCCTTACAGACCGCCCTGTGAAATAGGGCTGCCCCTTTTACAGATGAGGCTCAGAAAGGTGAGTTCACAACCACCAAAAGAAGGAAAACTGGTCTCAGAGCCCTGGCACTCTATTCTGGCCTATGGGTCTGGGTTTGAGTTTGATCCCAGCCTTTGACTTGCAGAGACCTTGAGTGAATGCTTCTCTCCCAGGCCTCAGGCTCTTATCTGTAAAGTGGGTCTAATCCTGGCTGCAGTGTTGCTGGAGGAGGAAAGGACAGAATGGCTGAAAAAGCACTTAACTTACAAACCGAGAGAAGAAATGTCAGGTGGAAATAGCACAACCCTACTTTTCCCCTGACACAGGAATAGGACTCCTGCCTTCTGAGCCAGGAGCAATCCCAGAGGCTGAAGTTCGCCTTCCTGAGGCACCCCCATCTAGAAGCAGCCAGGATCTCTATGTTCTCCTTTTGACTCCCTTTGGCAAAGCCTGATGGGAAGGCACAGGATCTTAGAGAGAGTTCTAAATCTTGGAGTTAGAACATCTGTGCTTGAGGAATTCTAGCATTCAGACTCCCCTCGAAGTGTCTCCTAGCAAGCAGGACAGGGTCTGGGTCTAGTTCATGCTGCACCTGGCGCTGGGAGGTTGGAAGGATCACTAGAGAGAGGACCCCATCTCATTTTACAGATATAGATTAAAACACAGAGAGGGGAAGGTCACATAGCAAGTCAGAGCTAGAACTAAGGCTTCTTTCCCTAACCTCAGAGCATAACACTGCAGTATATACTACTTCTGAGGCTATTTGGGGAGTGGGGTGAGCAAGGGACCGGCCAGCGGCCAGCGAGGCCAGGTGGTGCCAAGCCTGGGTGTTACTGCGTGAGTAAAGTGAAACTGGTCTTGCAAAGGCAAACTTTTATACTCCTGTCCCGTTCCCAGCAAAGTTCTACAACCTCCACCTCTCCTCCTAAGCCTCCCACTGTCCTGGGCACCCCGTTCTCTTGAACATGACCCTTCTCTCCAGCCCGCAGTCTCCCCATCTATAAAATGGTCTCCAAGTACCTTTCCTCTGTGCTGTCTAGAAATCCTAGGCCCGCGGCGGGGGCGGCGGCTCACGGACCCTCAGGTTCCTACAAGGTGGGGAGTAAGAGGACTGGGGAGAGGGAGGAAAAGAACGGGCACCTAGGGCTGTTGGCTTCCTTTGTCTGGACAGCCTAGGGGAGCCGAGGCCAGGGGCCCCGAGGGGCCAGCCGGGTGGTAGTGGGCGGGGCCTAGCCGGCCCTCGCCCCGCCCCGTCGGACGTCGGCGCGGAGCTAGCGCCAGGAGGGGAGGAGCGCGGAGTCCTCTCGCCGCCCGGCCCCCGCGGAAAGTTTTCCCTGACGGAGTTTTGGCGGCGGCGGCGGCCACAGCAGCCATGGACGCGCTCAAGTCCGCCGGACGGGCGCTGATTCGGAGCCCCAGCCTCGCCAAGCAGAGCTGGGGGGGCGGCGGCCGGCACCGAAGTGAGTGTGCGCGTCTGCCGGGGCCGGGCGGGGGCTCGGGCCGCGTGGACTGTCCTCCCGTGGGCACCCGGGGGGAGAGGCGGGGCCTGACCCGCGCCCTGCGGTCTGGCGCGGCCCTCGGGGCCCTTCGGGGTTAGAGGTCATCTGGGGTCAAGTTGTGCTCCCCTCCTGCTCGGTGCAGCTGGGGAGGAGGGACAGAAGCTGGGGGAAGAGACCCGAGCTCGGGGTTCCCAGGTGCAGGCGGCAGTGGGAGAAGGGAGGGTTGCAAGTCAGGGAGACTTGCGCGACCCTCGACACCTCCCCACGGCTCCTCCCGGAACAGCCAGGGGAGGCAGGAGCTCGTTGTCGGCGCCCGGGTGCAGGGGCTTGGGAACATGCACCCATCCCCTGCATCCCTGCGCCCCAGCCGCGACGTTAGCGGCCGGCGGGAACCCACTGGCCCCCTACCCCTGTCCAACCCAGGAGGTCATCTTTTGAATCCCGGGAGCCCGGGCTCGCAGGTTCCTACTTGAATTTGGGAGCGAGGCTCATCCTGGGGTCTCAGGAGGTACCACAAACCGGGCCATTTAGACTCCTGCATTCCCTACTCTAGCCGGGTCCAGGTAGCGAGGCTGGCGTCTTGGCTATTTTTGAAACCTGTTTTCTCTCTCACCTTCCCCCTCGGGCTTCCCAGGTCCCTGGGTGCCTAGGTGAATAACAGACTCGCCACCACCTCTCCCCAGGGCGTCTGGGAGGTTGGGAGGGGCCTCATCCGGCCCCCCTCCTCTCTCGTTCTCAAGTTACTCTCAGGGAAACAGTCACCTGGCACCTTCCCCTGAGGCCTGAGAAACCCAGCCCAAGTCCCTGTGAGGACGAATGGGGTGGCTTGCCTGGAGTCACCTAGGCCTTCCTGGTAGATAAGGAGCCAAAGCCAAGTCTCCTACTCACTCCCACCGGCAACAACCTGAACTCTGGCCACGCCCCCCACCAGGAAACCACTGACGGTACAGTCACACTCCACCCTCCTTCCCTGTTTGAAATCCAGGTCTCAGCCAGGGGAACTGGGTTCCCTTAGCCCAGGAGTGCCAGCGTGTCTGGGCCTAGAGAGCCTGCCCTGCCCCTCCTCTTGAACTCTGCTGTACCAGCCTCCTAAACCCAGACTGGCACTGGGAACATGGGCTGATGCCTGCTGGTGGGGATGGTGTCAGAGACCCCTTAGGGCCAGGCCAGGGATGCACCATCCCCCACACTTAATGATTCCCAAAATAGCCTCTTTAAATATTTGTGGGATTTGACCAGGACTTCTGAGAATGATGGACTGTTTCAGTGGGGAAACCCTGCGGTTTTCTCCTGGGATGAGAGAGGGGGTGGCTCTGGGCAAGGGAAGGACACTTAGAAGCCCCTCTCAATCTGGGGAACTGGAAATCTTGGATGATGGAAAAGAGTTTCTCCTGCCAGCTCTGATCTTGGACAAGCTATTGGTCTTTTCTGATCCTCAGTTTCCTCATCTACAAAATGGGGAGAAAAATTCTAACCTGGCTAGAATGTTGAGAAAGTTATTGATAACCATGCTTCCTTTTGGCACCTAATTGGTTTCCTTCTCCCCCACTCCCCTTCCCCCTGCCTGTCATGTGTGTGTTCCACATTACTGTTACTGTGGTGGAACAAATTTTGGGGACTCAGAGCCTGTCTGCACCTGCAGAAGAAAGGAGAGGAGACTCCCCTCCCCTGCAGACCCCCAGTAAGTCCAGAGTGCTGTCCTACAGCCATCTGGACCCAGAATGAGCTGGCTGGAATCCCCACCTGTCTCGTTAGTAAGTCTCAATGTCCTCCTATGTAAATTGTAAATAACAGTAGTACCCACCTCAGATTTTTTTTGTTGGGGTTAAATGAACTTGTGTTTTGCCTGGCATAGAGAAAGAGTTTGATAAATGGTAACAACTACTGCTTTTACAGTGTTTTTGCTTTCATTTACTTGCTCCTATGAAGTAACAGAGCGGGGATTCTCATCAGACTCATTTTAGAGATAAAAGAACAGAGGCTCAGGGAAGTAGAGTCACTGATCCTGAGGCAGAGCTTCCAGCACAGCTTCCAAGAGGCAGTGCTCCAAATCCCCTGCTCAGAGGGCTTATCACTGTGCCTCATGGACTCTGGCCATGGCTGGAGCCGGGGCAGGCCCCATCCCAGCTTGGGCTGGCAGCCCCTGAGGACAGTGGTGGCCACAGGATAGAGAGGGAAGCTGTGCAGTGTGTCCGGGGTGGAGGGTGGGGGCAGCCTGGCATAGGGTGGTATCCTAGCCACGCCTTGAGCTTAGCCCTTAAGGACTGGGTGAAGGGTAGACTTGACACCAGCTATTCGCTGTGACCTGCTCCTCAGCCCTCAAGGTCCTCAGCTGAGATAAGCAGAATCATTGTTTTATTTGTGGAGAAACTGAGGCCCAGAGAAGGGAGGCAGGTTGCTTGAGGTCACACAGCAAAGCCAGGAACCCAGGCTTCTTTGCACTGAACCTCGTGGCCTGTCTCCCAGTTAGTCCTGACTTCAAATGAGGACTCTGCCCCTCTCCCACAAGAGGCTCCCTCCCCCCTGTACTCCTCCCCCCTCCACCATCTCTTCAAGAACCATAAATATTTTATCTCAGTCCCTGGCCAGGGATTTTCCTTTCTTTCAGCTACCTAGAAGGCTGACTCACCCTGGCCCCTCAGTACCCTTCTTTCCAAGAGGGGTCCCTCTGACCCTCAGGCTCCTTCATGGGTTGTGCCAGCCTGTCAAGAGAATAGCTAAAGAAATATGAGGCAGTAAAGCTAGTTCATACTGGTAGGCAGGGGCAGAGGATCTAGTCATACTTATTTATAGTATTTACAATAAAAGATGTAAATAAACCCCCAAAGCATAATATTTCTTGAGCACTGACTGTGTGTCAGGTACTGGTAGAGGTGTTGGGGAGTCTGGTGAACGAGTTGGTCTCTCTTCCGCTAGTACTTAACCCTGACCAGGTTGCAAATGAGCCGTACGGTTATGAGTAGTGGTGATGCTATAAAGAAAGATAAAGGGATGAGGAAATGATGGGGACGGATTCCCTAGATAGCGTGGTATCTTCATTTGGGTTCTTCTAGAAGCAGATGCTGAGACAAAGATCTGAGTACAAGTCATTTATTTGGGAAGAGGTCCCAGGAAATATTCTTAGGAGAAGTGAGTAGGGAAGGGAGTCCAACAAGTGGACGCTATGAAGCCACTTACGCTGTGGACGACAAGTACCATCCAGTGGGACGCTCTGGGAGGCCGTGTAGAATGTGCTCTGCAGTTACTCTGTTTCAGGGGCAGTTCTGTTCATGGTGGGTGCGGGGCTGCTGGGGATGGCAGCTCCAGTGTCCCGGTCTGCATGGTGTCTCTGGCCGCCAGAGCTGCAGGCATGTCAGGTGGCATGTATGGATAAAGGGGATAAAGGTGAGGCACTGATAGTGTCAGCGCAGGGAGTCAGGGACGGCCTCTTGGAGAAAGTGACTTGGAACCCACGTGTGAGTACAAGCAGGGAGGAATCGGGGAATAGCAAGTGCAGGGACATTTAAATGGAGGCTGGGACTCTGCTTCTCACAGATCTGGCAGCTGAGGGGTATGCGGCTTGAAGGATCAGGTCACCCACGGCCCTGAGGGTGAGCCAGGCACTCCTTTGAGGCAGCTCTGCAGGGCAGGATGCCCTCCCCTCCTGGGTGATGCTAAGCCTGACCCCTGCCTGGCCTGAGAAGGGCATGGTGCGCTGCAGGAGGGGGTGAAAACAACATAGGCGGTGGGATTCAAGGACCAGCACTGTCAGTGATGAGCCATGGCCAGACTCCTGAGCTTCTTTATCTGCGAAACGGGAATCCTAACATCTCTTTGACTCTTCTCAGAAAATACTGCAAATGGCTGTGTACACATTAAAGCTCTTTGCACCTGACCCTTGGAAATGACAATAGCTCACACTTCAGTGGCACTTGGTATGTATTAGGCATGGTTCTAAGCCTACCTCGTATGTGAACTCATTTCATCCTCACAACACCCCATGCGGGGGATTCTGTTATTGTCCCCATCAAGTGAGGAAACTGAGGACCAGGGAGGTGGAGGGACTGTGAACCCCACAGTCCGTCTCCAGACCCCCTCGTTTAACCGTGGCAGCATATTTTTCTCTTATAGTGTAGGTAGGAACTTAGCCAATGGTAGCTGCTGCTATTATCATTTTTTCATTTTCTTTTGATAATCTTAACAACTTCTGACATTTTGCCTAGCTCTTCACATCCTGAACCTTTTTCCGATGCTGCTCCTGAGGGACTGAACCCATTTGTCAGATAAGGAGAGCGTGGCTTAGAGAAGCAGCCACACTCCAGGTCACAGCAAGCGCTCACGTTCCCTTCTGAAATGTCACTCTGTGGCGTCTGAGGCCATCTCTCCACCAGGGTGGAGGAGGGTGGAGGCCCAGGTCCCAGTCAGAGGCTCCCCCCGGCCCGTAAGTTTGGCTGCAGCTCTGATATTCCAGGTTCCTGGGTCAGCAGAAGGGACCCAGGGGCAGCCTGCCTCGCTCTGACTCCGGGGCACGGGTTCTTAATGAGGATAGAGCACATGTTTGCAGCCGCGAGCTAGACTGGGCATATGGACTGTCCCCAGCTAACTCCGACAGCAGGTCATCTGTAAAATTGCAAAGTTAAAATAGTGTAGTCATTACCCACCACAGGGCCAGAAATAACCCAGACCGGAACAAGGCTGTGGACTCAGGCCTGTACTTGTCTGGGGCCTCTGGGAGCTCTTCCTGAAGCCCGGGCTCCTCCTGGAAAGGAGCCTGTGGCCTCCAGCCTATGCGAGGTGGCTGGACGGGGAGCAGGGCGGGCGTAGTGAATCCTACCTCTGTGTATAGTGAGTGCTCTCAGGTGCCGGGTTTTGGGGGGGAGCGTGGGGCACGAGAGACTATACACCTCATTGAAGAGATGAGTCATGCCCAGAAGTATAGGGGCAGAGGCAGGCTTCCCTAGAGGGGAAGGAGGATCTCTGCTGGTCCTGGGAGGGCAGGGTGACGGGGGGTGGGCAAGGGAGAAGTAGGACGAGGCAGGGCGGCAACACTGGGCAAGAGTGCACCTTCTCCATGCCAGCTTCGAGGGAGGCAGACATGAATGGAAGTCCTTCAAGAGGAAGACACGGTATGCAGCTGCTTGGCAGTGGATGACGTGGCTGTGGGAGAAAACCCAGGAAATCCACGCTCGAGGAGCTCGAGCAGCCCACTCATGGAAGGGATGAGGCCCGGTAGCAGGCGTAACTATGGGCGAGCCTTCTGCTGAGCACGTTACCTTTTATTATCTCATCAAAGGGTCACAACAGCCCTGGGAACTGGGGACTACTGTTTCCCTCACTTTATATATAGATGAGAAAACTGAGGCTCAGGGAAAGTAATTAACTTGCTCAAGACCACTCAGTGTCCGATCTGGGATTCTAGGATTAAGGCCCTTGCTCTTAGCCTCTAGGCTCTACTGCCTCAAAGAAGGCTTCCTGGAGGAGGCGGGATGCGAGGGGTTTCGATCAAGCGAGGGGAAGGGCATTTCTGGTAGAGGGAACCACTTGAACAGAGGCACAGAAGTGGGAAAGTAAATGCGACTTCATGAGGAAGAAGCTCTGCACGGTTGGAGCTTCTGTTTATGTGTGCACGGGCATGTACACGAGTGTGGGCAGTGTGTGCACATGCAGGGATATCGTGGCAGAGAAGACTGGGGAACCTGTAACTGCCCAGCAGTCACTGTGGAAATTGCTGCGGGTGCGGGGCCTGGCTTGTGTGAACTTGCATCTTCTCTGAGTCTCAGTTTTATCATCTGTCCAGTGAGGGGTTTGGGCATAAGGTCTCCGAGGCTGATGAGTCGCAACCAGTCTACTAGGGCCCTCTTCCAAGGGGTCAAAGAATAGGAGAAAGATCAGGCTAGAGAAGGAGGAATGCAGAAAAATGCTGAGCATTTCAGAGGCCATGGAGGGCTGGGGAATGTTTTGACAGCAAAGAGGTCGTCTGTGACCTTGGCAAGCTTTGGCCCTTTGGAATGGAGGGAGCAGAGCGGAAGTGGCTTTGGAGAAGGGCCAGGAAAGGGCTGAACCCTGGAAATGAGGTGGGGGGGTGGTGTTTGTTCTACAGCAGCGATAGATGATGAGATGAACGAGGCCACCCCTCATTGATTGGTATTGCTGCCTGGAGCCTTGTGTTGAGAAATAATCCAGAGTCTATTAACCAGATGGAATAGAGCTGCAATTGATTAGCAATGTCTGCCAAGGACACAGGCGACAGGCATTGTAGCACGTACTTTGCCATCCTTGCTTAGATGGATCTCTGGTTGAAAATGGTGGTCTGGGTATCTACTGACAGAGGGGAAGCCTTGGGAATTAGGAATTGTGGGAGGAAATAATCTCTGGCTCTAGGAACTTCTCTGGGACCTTTTGTTAAAAATAACATAGTTTTCCTCATGGGAAGATACTATGGCCTAGTGGATAGGAGCTTGGGTTTTAGTCAGATTGACAGCTAATTTGACATATTACTTGTCCTTGGAGCCTCGGTTTTCTCATCTGTGAAATGGGAATGAAAAGATTGCCTGCTTGCAAGGTAACCGTTTTAGAGGTAATGGTAAGAGCTGCTGCTTTGTGATTCTTGTCGTCTTTGTTACTTAATAGCTGTTTTGTCCTGATAGTTATGGAGGTGTTCTTTAAGAGCAAGGCCCATATGTGAGTTGCTCCTGGGCCCCCATCACCCAATCCAGGACTAGGACACCTCAGGGACTTTTCGGTTCATTTTGGAGGGTCAAATGAAATAGGTTCGTAGTTGACAGGACAAAGGATAGGGTCCCTTTGGGTCTTCTCAGTGAGGCCCGAGGGTGAAGGCTGGAGGGCAGTGGGCCAGGGGCCAGAGCTAAGCATGGGGTTGGAGGCTTTGCAGGCCTGAATGAAGCCTTGGGGTTGTCCAGGTCAGTCCTTCACTCATCAAATACCGAGTGCCAGCGGCATGCCAGGCTCTGAATGACGGGTCAGCGAGTCTCTGCTCACCTGGATCTCCGTCCAGGGGGACTGGGCACACCTGTAAATTCTTGTATTCCCTCCCCCCACCACCAAACACATGCATTCTTGTTCAAATCCTCATCTGAATAGTCTCAGAGAGGGACAGTGGCTTGCTCAAGTCAAAGCCAGAGAGACATGTGGGTGTACAAGCTCCTTCTGGATGGTGGAGAAGGAGGCAGAGCCACTGGAGAACTAGAGCTCTAGGACCGTTGTTAGGACCTGTCAGGGCCTCAGCTACCCTGGAACCAATGATGCCCAGTCCTAAACTTTCTTCCTGTGGCTCTACCATCAGAACCAGTGAGAGTCACAAGAAGAGACAGGGAGGGCACAGGATTTCTCCCAGCTTCCTTCCCAAGAAATGGTCTGGGGAAGCTGGCCCTGGCCATCTCTGTGGTGGCCCCTAGAAGCTGATTCCTGTTTGGATCCTGCTCTTTCCAGTATTGTGTGTGAGGCTGAAGAGCAGTTTCCTCATCTGTAAAGTGGGTACAATCCTAATACTTCCTACAGTTGCACCATGTGAGAGAGGATGATGAGGGATGGACAAAGGGAGCATGGGATGGGAATTCATCCTGGTGATGGGTTTGAGGCGTCCCTGGAGACCTTCCTTCTGGCCTCTGCCTCCCAGCTGATGAGTGATCTAATGCCTCCCAGGAGGAGCCGTGGGGATGGTAAAACCACTGATGGAGACCACACTTCCCCTCCTGCCCCCTGCCTGCTCAGGGCCCTCTCTCACATGGGTGGGGCGACGTGGGGCCTCTTTCCAACTTTCTCTGCTGATCTGTTTCCCCACCCAGCGAGCCTAGCTTATGCCCTCATTTCCTAAGCTTCCTGACCTCAGTCGTGGTCAGAGTTTTCAGAGGACCCTTCCCATGTGCCCTTCTCTGTGCCATTGCTTCAGCCCAGGCATTATTAGTCTCCAAGAGGAGAAGGGACTTCCCCAAGACCATGCAGGCGATAGGAAACAGAGCTGGGATATGAACTCAGATCTGCCAGCTTCAGGGGGCCTTTGTATCATGTCATGTGGGCAGTCACCTCCCCCTTTCCTCCTGACCCTTGCCCCACCCCCATTCTCCTTGGCCTGTTCTCTTTCCTGGTCCCCCTTCCTGATCTCTGTGGCTGTGTAGATGGAGGAAAGCAGAGCAGGCTGGGACTGTGGAAACCACCCAGATTTTAATTTTGACCCCAACCCTTTACTCATTGTATGTGGCCTTTGCTGAGGACTGCCTCTCGGAGCCTCAGTTTCCTAATCTTTAAAGTGGGGAGGGTATCCATCTCACTGGATTGCATTGAAAATTCAGTAAGAAAATGACATGGTTTGTCATAACAATGCAAGTGTTAGCATTGAAGTTGAGTTTGGGCTTTGGACTTGAAAGTATGCGTTTGAATCTTGGCTCTTGTACTTGCTGGCTCTTCGAACCTGGTTATGTGATTAGACCTCAGTGTCTTTGTAAATGGGTATGATAAAGTGTCTACCTCATAGGTTCTCATGAGGATTAATGAGAATATTTTATGAAAAGCTTCTTAACCATGGTGCTTGGTATGTACTGGAAAATGTTAGCCCTTTACTAAACATAAAAATGATGGTTGATGGCAGGACCTCAATGCCCCTTGCTGGGTCTCCCTGGAAAATAGGGGCTCTGAGAGCTGTTGCTGTGGTGGGCCTGCCCAGCAGGGTCTAAGATCCTGTCCTCTTCTTGCCCAGAGCTGCCTGAGAACTGGACAGACACTCGGGAGACGCTGCTCGAAGGGATGGTCTTCAGCCTGAAGTACCTGGGCATGACGCTGGTGGAGCAGCCCAAGGGCGAGGAGCTGTCGGCAGCCGCCGTCAAGAGGATTGTGGCCACGGTGAGCCCCAGCGGGGGGCCAGGAGCCAGGGCGAGCTCCTTCCGGGGTGCTGCTCGTGCCCTGCTTACTGCCCCTCTCTGAGCTGTCCCTGCCCTTGAGTCCCTTGCATCTGGTAGAGGGAAGCCATTGGGCTTTTGGGGTCAAGGTCAGTGTCCTCCTCTCCAGCAGTTGTGGCCGTGGGCTCTCCCAGCCTCCCCTGCCCCGACTCAGGCTCCCTGCCTAAGGGTTGGTGACTTAGTTCCAGGGAGGGGTCTGGGGGAGGTGGCTGTCACACAACCACTTGCCCTATGGCCTGAAGGACAGGGTCACACACCAGAGATGAGATTCCCCCCTCCTGAGCTCCGAGTAAGCATGAGTTCTATAAGTCCACCTCCCTTGGTGGCCTCAGACCCCGTCAGCTCAGGCCCTGGCATGGTCAGTGGGTAGAGCAGAGAGTCCCCAGGAGTCATCCTGCTGAGTGGTGACAGCCCACTCAGCGCCCAGGGTCTGAGGTCCCTCCTAGCTGTGTGTCCTTCGACAAGTCCCTTAACCTCTCTGAGTCCATTTCCTCCTGAGGAGGATGACTCAATGTCCAGTGCTTGGCAGACAGCAGGTGCTCCAGGAGCAGCAGTTGTCCCTGTTTTTGTTGGAAGAGAGTGTTGGCTGAATTGTCTTCCTCATCGCGTCTACCTAAGCTGAAGCCTCACAGGGCCCTGGGGTGTGGGACCTGGAGCGGCTGGGTGTAGCCCACGAGGGTGGGTCCCAAGCAGGCAGGCAGGCTCCTCTGACCCATGTCTGCCCCAAGGCCAAGGCCAGCGGGAAGAAGCTGCAGAAGGTAACTCTCAAGGTGTCGCCACGGGGCATTATCCTGACGGACAGCGTCACCAACCAGCTCATTGAGAACGTGTCCATTTACAGGTATGCTCATCACTGCCCACTTTCACTCTGCCACTTGGGGCAATGGGTAGAGTGCCCTGTCTGAATCCAGGCTCTACCACTTCCTGTCTGAGTGGCCTTGGAGCCTCAGTTTCCTTATCTCTAAAGGGGGGTGGAAACACCAGCCTTACAGTGTTGTTGTGAAGTGTTGAGTGCACAGCACCTGGCTCACAATAGACACTTGGTTAAGTGACAGTTACTGCTGTCATGATCACTAGTTGCCACGGGCAGCTGAAGCCTCATCTGGACTGGGAACCGCCCTCCCCCCAAGGCATGCTGCTGAGTCAGGCTTGGAGCAGAGAGTTGCAGAGTCACTGCCCTTTTTTCACTAGGAATGTAGCCGCTCCTCTCTGGACATCTGTTCAGGCACTCAGGAAAGCCTGAGAATTCAATGAGGTGACATCTGAAGGCAGTCTGAGGCCAGAATGTAGATGTGTGTGGGAGGGCGGCTGTTTGTGAAGAGGCAGAGCACACAGCCTTTGGAGCCTCAGGCTCCTTGCCACCCCACCCTTGGCTGGTCAGCTGTAGGATTTCAGAGCTGGAGGGGACAGCCCATGTCCATTTTACAGATGAAAAAGCTGAAGGCCAGAAAGGGAATTGCCTGAGGCCTCCCCACGAGGTAGTGGCTGAGCTGGGACTGGGACACCCAGGCCGTAGTTCTGTCCAGCAGGCCCCCATCTGCTAGGCATCCCTCCACCATCTTGCTTTGTCTCCAAAGTGGTGGCTCAGCAGCTGGAGCACAAGCCAGTTTTCTCATCAGTTCTCTTCAATTTTCTCATCTGAAAAGCAGGGGTGATAATAGAACCCATCTCAGAGAACATCTCTGAGAATTTAGTGAAGTGAGACCTGAACGTTGCCTGGTATACAGTAAGGGCTCAGCTATTACGGTTTTGGGGTGTGGCGCAATAAGGAGGTGAAAATGCCTTTCCTTCACTTTCCCCCACTCCTTCCTGCCCAGCCTGGGTCCCCCTCATAGATAGCCCAGGAAGCCAGGGCCAGAGGCCACGTCTGTCTGTTTGGAATCTTACACTGGTGGAGTGGGAGAGCAGGCTCTCTGGGACTCAGGGGAGATGCCCTGTGGGGTGTCCTGGATGTTGTCAGGCCCCCATGCCAGGGTCTGGTGACATTTCCCACTTGCCTTTCAGGATCTCCTACTGCACAGCGGACAAGATGCACGGCAAAGTGTTTGCATATATCGCCCAAAGCCAGCACAACGAGAATCTCGAGTGCCACGCCTTCCTCTGCACCAAGCGGAAAATGGTTAGTGAGGGAGACCAGGGCTTGGGCATGCTCTAGAGTCTTGCCTTGGCAGCCCTGCCCTTGGGGGGCAGCCCTGTGTGGTGGGGAGGCAAGACTTAGATGACACATCACTTAAACATGAAATCCCTGGGAACCCCGAGTGGTGCTGAGAGCCAAGGGCACTAAGACACCTGTCAAAGTGGGCTGCCCTGGCTGGCCAGCCTGGCTTGTGGGTGGTGACAAGCCTATGTCCTCCGTGAGTGCCCTGGGCCCGTTCTCTCTGTAACACGATTTGTTGGATTTGAGATTTTAGGGAGGTCTCCAGTCAGTAATATGGTCTGGAGGTGCAGAGCCTTGTAGGGATTAGACCTTGGAGATTGGTGATCAGAGGGGTTCAGGGTGAAAGGCACACCCAAGAGTGCTCAGAGGACCCGGCTTGCTGTTGCCAGAGCAGGGAGGGAAATGGCCATTTTTTGGTACCTACTATGCTCCTCTCTCAGTGGTAGGCTTTAAAGTATCTTCTCATTTAATACAGCAGCTCTGTCAGTTGGGAGCTGTTACTGTCTTCGTTGTTCTTATTTTTAACGAGGAAACAGACTCATAGAGGTCAGCTGTCTTCCTGAAGGTGACACAGCTAGCCAGGCAGAGTGATGGGTTTAAAGGCCCGATTCCCCACTCCCTGCATGACGGGGAGGAGCCAGGAGCTCCTGGCCCCATTTCCAGGCCACGCCCTGGCTGCATCGAGCTGGGATAAGTGGGGACCTCAGTGGTCTCTAGACATTTGTCTTGAACTTTGGAGCAAGCAGTCAGCGTGACCTTTGGTGTTGGAAGCCCCCTTCATTTCTGAGGGCCCCAAAGTTTGAGCATTTGCCCAGCAAGGAGGTTCTGGACGTTGATTGATTTAGTATTGGCCTCTGTTAACCTCTGTGTGTGCAGCCCAGAGCCCCAATCTCCATGCCCTGTGGTCCTGGGAGCCAAGGAGACTAGATCTGCACCACTCCCCCTGTCAACAAGGACACATCAAGGACGTCACAATCTTTAGTGGCCCCCAGACTTTCTGCTTCCCATTAGGCAGCTTTAGATATGAAAACAGTTTCCTATTGCTGCTGTAAGAGCTTACGACAAACGTAGTGGGTTAAAACAACACAAATTTATTCTCTCACGGTTCTGGAGTCAGAAGTCCGAAACGAAGGCTCCAGCGGAGGTGCGTTTCCTTGCCTTTTGAAGTTCTAGAGACCATTTGCATCCTTGGTTCGCGGCCCCCTTCTCCAGCCTCAGGGTCAGTGGTGTAGCATCTCCCCATCTCCCTCTCTGCTTCTCTCAGCACGTGGCTATTTCTGACTTGAACCCTCCTGCCTCCCTGTCGTAAGGCCCCTTGTGATTGGCTCACTGCGTAATCCAGGATAACCTCCCACCTCAAAATTCTTAACTGAATCATATCTGCAAAGTCGCTTTTGCCATGTGAGGTATATTCACAGGTTCCAGGGATTAGGATGTGGACATCTCTTCAGGGGCCACAGTTCAGCCTACCTGTCTTTGGTCTCCTGTAAGGGGCACTACAGGAGGAGACAGACTCGGGGTCTGATCCTGGCTAACGTGTGCTGTGTGACCATGGATAAAACCCTGTCCTTCTCTGGGTTGCTTGCCCATCAGCAGAATGAGGAGGTCACCTCAGTGACCTCCAGGATTGTTCTGAAAGGCCCCAGTTTCTTCTGTGCATCTTTTTTCTTTCCTGCAGGCTCAGTGTCGCAGGCCATTCACCCAGGGCCTCGTGATGCCCCAGCTCCCTGAGCTGCAGTGGCTTCTCCCGTGACGGTGGATTCCTGGCTTTGTTTCTTACGAGGCCACACAGACTTAAAAACACAGGCTCATTATGTCCCCATTGTTTGTCTCTTCCTCCCCACTGACCAGAGCAGGCGCTGAGCAGGGCAGCTGGCCAGGGCCATTGCTGCAGAGCAGAGATGGGGCGAGGGGCAGCTTCCAAGACACACAGGTTTCCTCTGGGAAGAGGAAGTTGGGGGGTAAAAGAAAACGGATGCTGGCCAAGCAGCTAAGCGAGGCCTGGCCCAAAGCCAGAGGACTTCACACAGGCCGGTCCAAATGAACCTGCCCCCGGCCAGCAGGTCAGTTACTAAGGAAAACAGCCCGGCCACGGCTTGATGCTGCCAGCAGAGCGCTGGTTGGGCAGAAGGAAGGGCTCCTGCTGGACACATAGGCCGAGAGGCTCACTCTTCATGGCAGGTCCTCCTGTCTGTGTCAGGAGCTGACTGGCTGGATCACCGCCTTTCCTTCTTCCTTACCCTCTCCTACTTGGACTGTCCCCTTCAGGCAGCCCTGGGAAGGCCCCTTGAAGAGACAGCCCAGCCCAGGGAGGTGTAAAAGACCACCTGCTGCAAAGGTGGTGTTCTTGTGCCTCCCAAAGCCTCAGCTGAGTCCATGCTGACAGTGTGTTGATGGCCTGGTGGCCATGATGGAAATCCCGAGATTCTCAGCTTAGTGGGCGTTTCTGAAGAGGAGGCAGCAGGTGAAATGGGTGCCTCAGGTTTGCCAGTCCACCTCCATGGATGTTTGCTGCTGCCTGTCCCCAGCTAAGCCCTGTGTCCGGCGGGCACAGGAGGCCCAGGGGATAGATAGGTCATGGAGAAACGAACAAGGCAGTGGGGGAGAAGAAGCCGAGTTCAGTAACCGGAATACAGGGGTCTTGGTTCTAGCGCGGAGGTTATTAAGTCTCACTGGAAGTCAGCGAGACGTCCCAGAGCAGGAGACAGCAGGAGATGTTTTGAATTGGGCTTTGAAGGATGAGTAATAGGTAGGAGTTTGCCAGGCCATGAGAAAGGGGATGAAGGAAGTCAGAGGGAATTAGCAAGTGTGAAGACACAGAGGTGTGAAATTAAGTGGAGTGATTGGTAGTGGGGGACTCCATTGTCACTGCAGCCTGAGTGGAAGGCAAGATAGAACCATCCTGCAGGGAGCTTTCACTTTGAATGTTGACAAGGTCCTCGGTCCTTTTGGCTGGGGCCCACAGTGGCCACATCCCCCCCTTGCCTGAATGCCTGAATGAGCAAGATGCCTATGACCGACCAGGGTGGGGGGCAAGGGCTTCCTTTCTGGGCTGCCCACCAGTTGGGCTCAGCTCAGGCAGCACAACGATCAGGCCTCCCTTCCCTCGTAGCCCCTGTTGGGCACCGCCAGGAAGTTTCTGTACAAAGCAATGTTCGCATCTGCCTAACTGGGAAACCTCTGCAAGCACTTCAGCCTCTGGGCTCTGAAGTGAGGGTGGAGTTACTGTGGTCGAAGGGAGCCCAGGGTTGTGG
The DNA here is from genome assembly GCF_004115265.2 of Rhinolophus ferrumequinum. Classification (NCBI taxonomy): domain Eukaryota; kingdom Metazoa; phylum Chordata; class Mammalia; order Chiroptera; family Rhinolophidae; genus Rhinolophus; species Rhinolophus ferrumequinum. Next base: position 17,475,743 of record NC_046292.1, read on the forward strand.
TGCCGGTGGGCTGAGAGTGAGCAGTGACACCCTTAATCCTGCCCCGGGCGGGGGGCTTGGGCAGAGCTGTTGTCCCTTCTGTGGCCATTGGAATCCCTTGGGTAATCCTTTTGTGCAAGGACTGTAGGGACATAGGACCCGACTTGGTCTGAGTACCAGGCTGGAATCCGGGATCCCAGGGTCCCAGCCCAGCTCTGCAGCCCTAAGCTAGACCTGGCCTCTTTGAGGAGCTAACAGCCTGGTTACCAGGAACAAGACATGGACACAAAAACCGGCAAGGTAGAACCTGGTCAGGGTAATAAGATAGCCCCACAGGCCAGAGGCGCTCAGAGCAGGGGTCGGCATCCGGCCTGCAGAACCAGGGAAGGAAGACACCCCTTCCTCCTTCCCTCTTCTCTTCTCCCCCCTCCTCCCCATCCGTGGGCAGGCCTGAGCAGGTCCTTCCTTGTGGTGCTGCCCAGATTCCTGCAGCAGCCCCAGAAAGCAGGGCCCAACCCCCTCCCAGTCCCTGCCCAGCCTGGGCTTGCAGCCACCTGCACACCTCTGATCTTGGGTTATATTTGGTTTAACTTGCAGCCCAGGACTTCAGGGCTAAAGGGCAGGAGTGTATGCAAATGAACAAGCAGATTTATGCAAAAACACTATCAGGCTTGTGCCCCTAGATTTCCTGGAGGCAAAAATAATGGTGTTTCCATCTCCCTGCCACGTTGGGTGACCAGCCCTTGCTTGGGTGTATAGTGATCTGACTCCAGCTGGTAATTAGCCCATATTTTTAGTTCGTGGGCAATTCTCAATGGTAACTGGGTCTATTAAACTTGATTCAGACGTGACAGTTTAAATGTAAACAGCTGTGAAGAGTTTCATACTTAATTACCATATGTAAGTTTTGCCATAAAGCGTCGGTACTTCCATCAAAAATGTAAATGACAAAGACATTCAAATGACATTTTATACTTCGTGAAGTTTAATTGGCATGGATCAGTCAGCTTGTTTAGGGATTTAAAATTTTTAAAAAGAGTTTGAAAAGCAGTTAGCCACGGATTCATTTCTCAATTAAATTGAGTTGTCTGGCAGAGAGGGAGTGGGGCAGAGGCTGGTTAAGCCTGAACTTGAGCACTTGAAAGGGTCTGGTGCTTTCATCCCTAGGCCCTGGCTATCCGAAGGAAGCTAGACGTTGCTCCCAGCTATAGCTAGTTGCTCTGGGACTTACTCTCCGAGAAGCTGACCTTAACCTTGAACTGGAGTCAGAGAGAGTAAGGAGTTGAGTTGAATGTGGGACAGGATGTAGGTCCTGGCTGGAGTGTGAGACTTCAGCACACCTGCCTCTCAGGCAAATGCAGTTCAGCCAGTACGCTGGACCTCTGCAGCAGGCCTTGGCCTGCTCTCGTAATAGGGTGTCTTACCTTTAGGACGCATCCTGATAGGCTGACGCAGGCATGTGAGCTGGTGACATGATACAGATGGTGACATTTGAGTTGGGTTTGAAGGGTAGATTGAAGTTCCCCAGGGGCGAAGGGCCAAGGTGTGGTCCCTCTGTACAGGTGGGTTATGGCACTGAATGGTTTCAGTCCCCACCATAGGCACTCATTGACATCTTGCTCCTGCCAGGAAATGTATAAGCTCACTACTCCCTTTCAGGGATTTAGTTGTAAGCCCTCTGACTCTTTATAGTACTAAGCACTCAGACCTTTGCTTCTGTGGCTGTGGCTCATTCAGTGGCCTGGCCCTTTCCAACTCTGTTCTCTAATTCCAAGGGCTAAGTTACGGTATGAAGTCCTCGGGTAAGTAGGGAGGGCTTTTCAGAGGAGGTAAGCCTCACAATTAGTTGAACTTAGGGAAGCCCAAAGGGAAGGAAAAAAAAGTAGAGGTGAAACGCCATTGCCAAGGTAGGGGCTGGAATGAGGTGGGAACCTTGGCTGGACTACAAGGGGTGAAGATGGGGCCCCACCTGCCCGGGGAAGGTGTGGCCTCATTATACCCCAGGCTGCTTTGGTGACTTGGGAGGGGCCAGGACTCTGCCTCCATCCATCAGGCATTCCATAGTCTTGGAATAGAGCCAGGTGGGCCTAGCCCGGAACCCCCAGCCTCCAGTTCAGACTTGTTATTACTTGCCTAACATTGCACCTCTCTTCTGACCCCACCTCCTGTTTTTCAGGCCCAGGCTGTCACACTCACAGTAGCTCAGGCCTTCAAAGTCGCCTTTGAGTTTTGGCAGGTGTCCAAGGAAGGTGAGTCTTGTTCACAGACATTATGGGTGGATAGGAGTGCAGAGGGGGTGTTGAGGATGGCTGGCAGGGTGGGGGGGGGGGCTGAGGAGGCGAGGGGGACGGGAAAGGTCCTGGAGTCAGGCTGGATTCACTCCCACCTTCATCACCTACCTAATTTATGACTTTGGACAGGTCCCTTCACCTCTCTGAATTCAGTGTCCCCATCTGAAGAAATGGGAACAGCTGTCTCTCTCCCCCAAGGTGCTTTTGAGGATTAAACGAAATCTGCAAAGTTTCTTTCCTCTTTGCTGGGGACCTAACACCTGCCCCCTGAGGGTGGCCATAGTCTACTCCCTGCCCAGCAATTGCTGGGGACGGAGTGCTGGCTGGGGCTCCAATGCACTGTGCCTTGGTCCCACAGAGAAGGAGAAGAGGGAGAAGCCAGCCAAGAGGGAGGGGACGTCCTAGGCGGGGGCCGCGTCGACAGCACCCCTTCGTTGAAGAACCGTGAGTCTTGGGCAGGGCAAACAGCTGGAAATCAGCTGCGTGACGTGGGGTCTGCCCTTCATCCAGAGGGCCCCACGCCCTCCTGGGCTGGAGCAGACTCTTGGTTTTTTAGTTTTGTTTTGTTGTTAAATAATACGTGATCGTTATAGATAAATTAGAAAATGTAGATAAGGGGGAAAAATTACTCGTTGCAGTGCACGTTCCAGATATGTCCCTATGCAAATACGTAAATATAGGTACACATCTCTCTGTATACACTTTACGTCCCATTGTGTGATCTCTTAAAAGAACCTTAACACCTGTTGTGAATGTAAAAGTTCCAGCCTACACCATTAGTTGGGGAGAGGTGCTCACCCTTGTGGGCAGCTGTCCAGCTGCTTTGGGAGGGGTGCCGAGGGGGGCCTCCGGATGGTCTGAGTGACCAGGGCCTGGGAAAGGCCCACGCCCAGGGAGCAGTCGCAACCAGGGATCGCCCGGGGAGCTCCGGGATGGGGCGAGGAGACGAGGCTGAGAACCTGGAGGCTCCTCTCCCACTGACACGTCTGACCGGCCCTTCCTAGTGGTTGTCACTGGGGACCTGCTGGGACTTGGAAGGAGGATGGCCAAGGCCCCGCTGGTCCACAGTCAGCGCCAACACCACTAACGGGGAGGGGGGAGGCACCGTGGCCTCAGGCCCTGAACAACAGCAGTGTTGTCTGGGTGAGTGTTCGTGTGGCCTGGTGACCCCACAGGGATCCGGTGAGCCTCAGCCTGAATCCTGGATGGGGCCTCAGGGCGGTTCAGGCCCTGGTACCCAGGACTTACAGGCCTCTGGGAGGGCCGGACCCAGCCCAGCAGCACCCAGACCCAGGGGAGGGGGTGAACAATGTTCCCTTTGAACCCAGGGACACGTCCCCAGCGGGCTTGACTCCCAGCACAGCTGTCTCCTCACAATGCCCGGCCTCTTGGCCTGAGCGTCCACAGCTTGGCCCACCGCAGGGCCAGCCAAAGGCTCGCTTGTTCTCGGTGTGGGCAGTTCGCTCCTGACACCCCTGCCCCCTCAGCCGTCTAAATGAGGCGTCTGTGACTTAGGGCAAGCCCCTTGACCTCTGTGAGTCTCAACTTTGTCATCCCTTCAGTGAGGATAATGACCTCTGCGTGCGCAATCACCCAGAGGAACCTGATTTTTTTAATTAAAATTAAAAACTTTTTTTTCATTTGGAAATAATTTCAGACTTACAAAAAAGTTATAAAAACAGCACAAAGAATTCCTGTTCACCCTTCATCCAGATTTCCCCAAATGTTAACATCTTATGTAAATAACCACATCTTATGTAAATAACGATCAAAATCGTTAAAGTGATAGATCTATAGACCTATTCACATTTCTCCATTTGTCCCCACAGTGTCCTTTTTCTTGTCCAGGATCCATTGCAGAATCTCACATTACTTCACTTGTTGTGTGTCTTTAATTTTAAAAAATCTAGAATGTTGAGGGACCTGAAAAACGTCAAATCCCACGGTGTGTTGGGGGCCACCCCGTGTCTGCTGAGCAGGCTCCCAGAGCCTGTTTCTGCTGTCTGGGAGGCACCCTTGCCACCTGCCCATCCTTTCAGGGAAACTGGAGGGGTCACGTCCATTGTTTTCCACCTAGGCTGTGGGATTCCTGCCAGCGTTATTCCTTGAGCTTGGAATTTGGGTTGGGCTTTTGGAAGTAGATGAAAGCAAGAAACCGTCCCCGCCCCTCTTCCTTTTGGAATTTGAAAGCCATACCATCATTTGGTCCAACCCTCTCATTTTATGGCAGGAAAGGCTGAATCTCACAGAGGAGTAGTGACTTGCCTAAGAGGTCACTGGAGGAAGTAACAGAGCTGGGAATTGAGCCCACCCAGGTCTCTAGGCACCCAGCTGCCCTTTCCCATGTCCCTTGTCCCAGGTTTGTCCGTGGGCTGAGATGCTGGTAGCAGTAGCCAGGCTCCCGGGAGGCCTGCCTGTGCCTCTCCCTCCGGGTGCCTGCCAGACCCCTCCGTGTGTGTCTGGGGTCCCTGTAGCTTAACCCAGCGCTCATACAAGCCCCAGCTATGAGCAAGGGCCCCCCCCACTGAGGGTTCATATCTCCTGCTTTGTTTCCCCAAGGAGCTGGATGACGGCCTGGATTGAAGCATTTTTTCAAGGTAATATTAGCTGGGCTCCAGAGGCTGGGAAAGGGGGCCTTGCATTTCGTGGGCTGGTCTCTGGGGCCCTTTGCCATGTCTGAGAACATGAACTCTGACCTTGTCCAGAGCAAAAATCTCAACTTTATACTTCAGGGATAGAGAGCTCACTATCTGGGGTTGGCCAGGTCGGCTCGAAAGCTCTTGCTGTTAAATCAAGAACTATTCCTAGCAGTTGCTCTAACTTAGTCTGAGCTGAACTAAACACACTGCAGCTCAGGTCCTTTCCTACATCTGCTGTAACCTTCAGAAATTGGCTTTTTTGTAGGTGTGTTCCCTCCAGAGGTTTTGCATTTATGAAAGGTGGCAGGGAGAAGGCAATACTTACTTAAGCCCAGGGAGTATTACACAGAGGAGGAATGCCGGGCACAGCAAAGAGATTTTTGGTCCAGCCTGAGATGGTGGATTTCCCCAGTTTCCTAGGGGCCATGCCTGTCACCATGGATACCTTTAGCTTGGGAACACACCACCAAGAAGCCTGAGGAGAGGCCGGGGGAGCTCAGCGTTCCGAGTCAGTCAGGCCTCCCTTTCTCCCTTGGGACCCTCAGAGCTCCCACAGCCCTGTTCCTCCCCCCAAGCCTTTCCTGCTGCAGCCTGGTGGGAAACCCTTCGGCCTGGCCCTGGGGAGGTGTGGGGAGTGGCATTTTGGCCCCTTCATGGAGGCAAAGAAGTCTTTTGACCATCTTCCATGCTTTCCTGGGTGACTACCACCCCTCGTTTGAAAGAAAATCTCCCATTTTCTTTTTCCAGATTACCCAGTGTCATGTGCCCTTTATTAACAACTTGGAAAATCAGCAAAGCGTTAACAGGAAATAATACCATCTCAGAATCCCACAACCCAGACTTTGGTTGCTTAAGTCAGGCTAATCCTATACATATACATTTTTTCTGCATTGATCAGCTCATCAGGTTTGCAGTTGGGGATCCTGATTTTCACTTAGCACTGACATAGCAGGATTTCTCCAGGCGGTTTATTAAAAAGGCGCCTAGAGCACCTCGTTCTTTTAAGGGCATGGGCCGTAATTTACTTAACTCTCCCCTCTTCTCCTCCTAGGTTGTCACCCTTTTTAAGTTCATTTTTGAACAGGACTTCGTTGAGCATAGTTTAGCCAATAGTCTGTCTTCTCATGGTTATACCATCTCCCTCCCACGTGTGCCCCTCTCACTGCCCTCACCGACGAGGTTCCTGATGGAGCCATGGACGGTATAGGTGCCCGCTCTCTCTTTGTGGCAGGAATGCCACTGTCTGCTTCACAGTTTTCTGAGCTGCAGTTCTTTGGCCCCCCGTGTCCTGGCATTTTCCCACCCGTGCCCTCTCAACTTCTGGTGCTGCCAGGCTGGACTGGCTCCGTAGGCCCCTGGCAGCCCCTTGCCTGGGTCCTTGGCTCACACAGCTCTGCCTTCCAGGCTTGCCCAATCTCGGACGAATCCTCAGGTCCTGGACACTGGACTGACAGCACAGGACATCCATTACGCCCAGTGCCTCTCGCCTGTCGACTGGGACAAGCCTGATAGCGGCGGTGCCGAGCAAGACGACCTCTTCAGCTTCTGAGGGCCCAGGGCTGGCGGGACATGTGACCAAAGCCACCTGTGCTTGGGGTGGGGCAGCCCCAGGACCCCCAGCCACCCTTTTCCGGTTGCGTCAGCCTGCAGATCAAAGCTGTGGCCAGTCAAGCAAAGGGAAGGAGAGATTTTTTTTTTTTTTAACCCTGCTTTTTCTTTGCGAACTGAAAGATGCCTTGAATATTATTCAGTGACTTCTGGTTCAACTCGGAAGCTGGTTTTGTGTCAGGCACGAGCCGTGTTACAGCCAGCTTCCTGCCTTCTCGTGAGCAAGCTCTGCTCTGCTGTGCTTGTCAGGGTGGTGACCAAAGCATTTCTTGTCCCTTCTCTCTAAGGACCCAGATTTTTCTGGAGGCAGTCCTGCTCCTCATTGAAGGTAGTCGGAGCATTCATTTCTATCATCTTACAAGCACAGGAGGGCACCGCAGCCTCAGGAGAGGCCTGCATGCTCCAGCTCACCTGTCTCAGGGGTCCCACCGGGCCCGGGCTTGAGCCCCTGACCCGGCGGCCTCTCGGAGACAGGGGCAGCCCTGACCAAAGACGACACGTAGCTGGCACTTTAAAGCACACACAGCAGGGTGGCCCCCGTGGGCTCCTCGATGGTGCTGCAATGCAGAGAGCTTGCTTTCTGTCTTCTTCCGCAAAAAGAGGCCCAAAGTCCCTGTGGAGGGTCCTGTCAGTGCAGAACCAGTGTAACTGGCTGCCCACGGACTCCTAGAATCTGACTGAGACAGTGGGGATCTTCTCTGCACAACTGCCCTCCATTAGGGTCCCCCACCCCGCCCCTGTCCCCCATACAGGTGAGCTTGTGCTCCCTCTCCATTTTGGCTTGTGTGAGTGTCCCCGACCCCCATCTCCCCTGCGTCCAGGGGGAATGGATGAACCTCACACCTGGATTCAGGTAAGAATATTTTGTTGTGCTTTTGCAGATGAGAAAACCGAGGCCACCAGCGTGGAAAGGGTAAAGTCTAGAGTAGAACCCAGACCTGATGCCAAAGCTGCCTTCTCACCTGGGCCTCACACAGCTCCCACCTCCTTTTTCTCTTTCTTTGTTATCCTCCCAGGAACCTAAAACCCCAGCTATTTTCTGACCAAAATGTGTTTCATAACAAACCATCTGGTGCCTTTCCACACAGAAGTGGCGTGAGCCTCTGTGTCCTGCTAGCTATCTCGTTGCTGTTGTCTATGAAAATGGAAGTGTTTGAAGTCTGTTCATTTGGAGGGTGCAACAAAACCAAACTCTGTAAGCGTCACGCTGTTCTTTCCTGACACCCTGACCCTGGGTTGGGACCCACCAGCAGCAGTCTGTGTTCAGGGTCTCCCGTCCCCCAAACCCCACAGGGCTCCCCGCATCCTGAAACCCGACAGAGCTTCCCGCACCATCTCCATCCTGATGTGCGTCCTGAGCCTGGCTTTGCTAACCTTAAATAAGACACAGGATAGTTGGAGCAGGTTACACCAGCCCAGGAAAACACACCGTTTCTTAGAATCAACTTACCTAACTAAGCACTGGAAGCAAAACACAGAAGTGCCTGGGTGAGGGGTGGGGTGGGATTTGTAGTCTTTATCAGAGTACAGGCATAACTTCCATTCCCTGGCACCCCCAGCTCCTGCACCCCACTGCCCACCCCAGACCTTGGTATCGGCCCCTGTATGTGTTATCAGGCAGCAAGTGTACGGCCTGACACAAGCCATCCTTGGCACCAGGGCCCAGGAGTCTCAAGAAAGGCCGTGTATGTTTCTGTGAGTTGGACTGCGGCCTTCGTCTCAGTCTCTGGCTGCCATCGGTCAGTGGGCTCCTGTGTGTCTGCAGATAAGTCTTGTGCTTTTCTTTGTGTTGCTGTAAAAGCATTTCTAATGAGGAAAACAACAAGTAATAAATGTTCTCTTTTTGAAATACAAAGAGCACTTGGATGAAACGGCCTGGTGGCTGGGTGGGATGTGGCGTGCGGGAGCACCTGCCCTCCAGCAGTTGGAGCAGCAGTGACCACAAGCCCAGATGTGGGAGATAATGGTCTCTGATTCCCTGATTGGAGCCCAGCGGGTCCCCCTTTCAAGCAAATGGTGGATGTGTTGAGGTATCTCTGGACAGCTCAGTGGGATAGCACTGAAGAGCTCTCTGAAAATCTAGGTCAGGGCTTCCTAACCAGGGTCTGTGAAGCCCAGGATGTGTATACAGTTACGTGTGTGTGTCCGCATGTGTGTTTTTCTTGGTGGGTGTCCATCATTTCCATCACATTCTCAAATAGGTCCCTGAAATTTATTCATTTGGCAGACTTTGTGCCAAACACAAGCCAGGCCTGGGTCTCAGTGCTGGGAGTGGCAATCCAGGCAGGGTCCAAATGGATTCAGGATGTGTGGTTTGTGTGTAACTGGGGACTATTGGATGGGAGAAGGTGAAAAAGTGTGTTTTTAGTGACTTGGAGACCCAATATCTACCTCTGGCTCTGCCCCTTGGGGGTTGTGACACTGGATCAGTCACTTCTTGAGCCTCAGTTTCCTCATCTGGGAAAACGGTATAATAAGCTCCACCCTTCTACATCCCTGGGTTTTGTGAGACTCAGGTGATCATTACCATGTTGGTGTTATACTTAGACAGCGTAAAGGTTATCTAAGAGCAAAAAGCAATTTGGACCAAATATGTTTAAGGAAATCAAAGTAAAATTGTTAACAATGACAGCTCCTGTTAATGAGCTATTAAATGTGCCAGGGGCTATGCGAAGCTTCCACTTCATGTCATTACAACGGTCCTGTTGAGCCCAGATGGCATTTAGCCCTTTTACGGCTGCGGGCACCAAGGCTTGAGGATGGCAGTCACGCTTCCAGCACTTGGCAGAGCCACAGCCCAGACTCAGAAATGTGTGGCTCTCCACCCCGCGTGTCCTGGCTCCCATGACATCTGCAGTCATGGCTGCCTGTCGCGCTGTGCGGTGCCCACGCAGAAACGCCACTCTTCAGGCTCCAGTGGGGGTTTCAGACATTTATCTTTGTCCCTTTCTAACAGTGATATTCAAAGTGTTCGGAACCCAGAGACATAGCCCTCTGATAACAGCAGTTGGGCAGACTCGCTGTGAATTCTGAGTGGATCCTAGATGACTAAGAAATTCTCTCTTTTCTTCTTCCCCCATAATCTGAAAAGACACCCAACAAGTTCATCTTTCGGTTTAAATTTGGCCAATGTCTTTAGTTTCCGGATGTCTCAAATTATGAATTCTGATACCGCCGTCTGCTCTTTATGTGTAATGGAGGAAGCCAGGAAGAAGAGAGTCGCCTTTCAGATTTGATGTGACCTTCAGCTTCACTGGTAGATGTTGGGGGTCTTCTCTCCCAGGAGGAGATATCATCCCGATTAAATCTCTCCCAGGACTTCCGACAAACGCAGAGAAGGAATCTGGGTGAATTCAGTGCCCTCAGTGCTGGCTTGGGGCCTGGTCTTCTCCCAGCCTTCCTCCTTCTGCCATCTCCCTTTGTGTGGGTCAGCAAGTGGCCTGTTTGTTTATTAGGAAGCGAGCCTTTCTCTGGTGCTTACTACATGTGAGGCCCTGGTCGTCCCTTTACGCCTAACAGTGAGATGGGTCCCAACGTAGATTCTGTGACGTGGGTGGTCCTAGTTCCGTGTTCAAGATGGGACAGCTGGGGGTTGGGGAGGGTAAGTGAATTGACCAGTCTCAGCCAGTAAGGAGTGGAACTGGGATTCGAACCCCAACCTGATTCTGAAATGTGTTTATTTCTGCAGCACCACCTGCTCTGTGGGTGAAGGGTAAATCCAACTTGAGCTGCCCATGCCCTGCTCTGCCCTGCCAGCAGCTCAGCAATGGGCAGCCTCTATCATGGGACAGACAGGAGCTGCCAGCCAGTGGGTATTTCCACAGGTAGACTGGCAGGCGTAAGCGGGGCTAGGCACCTGAGGCAGGGGCCATCTTCATGGGCTGGTCAGAACAGATCCTTCTAAACTTCCCAGGTGGCTGCCCTTTGGGGCTGCTGCTCTGGACATGCCCGTTTTAGGACCCAGCGGGGCATGTCTCATATCAGGCCCCTGCTTGTCCCAGTAGGCACTGCCCAGCCTATGCGGGTGGCGGTGGGGGGCGGGGCAGAGAAGGAAGGCTTCCTCTGGGAGCAGGCTCAATGTGTTGTCGATGGTGAATGCCAGCCTCTGAGGGGCCGGGAAAGGGGGGGACACATCTCTGGAACACTGGTAGCATTTACACACGTTAACTACCAATAGTGTAAGCGGCTGGTCAGTGACTCTGCTAGTAGGCATTATCAGCCCATTTTAGGGATGATGAAACTGAGGCCCATGGAGCTTATGTGACCTGCCAGCCTCATACAGCTAGTAAGAGGCAGGCCCGGGATCCAAAACCTGTGTTCTCCACTGTCCTAAGGTGGCCCTGCCTCTGCAGGGCAACGTGGAACATTTGGACAACACTGACCTTGCTTGCTTCTGAGCCCAACACACAGTAACCTTAGCCCAGGGCCCAGCACATAGATTGCTGGATCCGGTTGGTGCCTTTGTTTCCAGCCAGGGCTGATGTGAGCTGTGTCACAAGTTCTTGTTGCCAAGCAACAGTTCTGACTGTACCTGCTGAGGACCCACTGAGGTGAGGCTGCCAGGGCCTGGCTTGATCTCGTCAGAGTCCAGGGGTTGTGGTCATGGTGCTCTGGAAAGGACCTGGGTGTGGGCTAGGTGTGCACCACACCAGGGGGACATTGGGAATCGGGGCTGAGGAAGCCAGGGAGGGCTCCCGTAAGATGGGGTGTTCCAGCTGGGCCTTAAAGGAGGGTAAGCGGTTGAAGTCTGCTTTCGCTAGCCTGGGAGCTCCAAGAGGCCAGGGCCTGTGTCTGCTTCACCCTGTGGCCCCAGTGTCCAGCAGAGCACCTGGCATAGATTGACCATCGGTGACTCAAGTCAGCTCATCAAAAGGGGGACGACCAGCCCGGCTTCCTATGGGAAACTGCGGGGAGAAGGGGCAGCCTTGGGCCAGCTGGCAAGCCTGGAGCCTCTGCAGCCCAATGGACCACTTTGCTGGTTTTCTGTTCTGGAGGCAAAGCCATCCTATGGCCAACTTCCCCATGCGCACTGGGCTTTGGCACTTTGGGTCTCTGTCACACAGCCAGTGGCCTGTACACCCAGCCCAGCCTGGTTTGGTGAAACGTGTGCCCACTCCTCTACCCTGACCAAAGATCTTGGTTTTCATTTTTTTTGGCGGGGGGAGGAGGATTGCTTCACTTCAGTGGCAGGCCGGTTTGGGGACTGATGCTTTTGAATCATTTTGAAAAACAGAAACTAGACATCCAGTCCAAACCCTCGTTGCATATACTGTGTCTCAGCCCCCTTCACAGAATCATCACAAATGAGCAGATACAAAATCACGCAGGAAGATGGGGTACCATTTAGAAAAGAGCAGATTTGTGCAAAGGTTCTTCATAAGTTATCCATTTTGAAACACTGAGGTTGCTACAGAGTTTGAGAGGATGTCATGTTGGAATGACCACTTCCTGTGACAAAATAGGACAAAACTTAACCTGCAGTCAGTCCTCTTCCCCATTACCACCATGGAAATCAGTGACCTGTCAGATGGCCTGTAACTAATGTGAACTGAATTTTAAAAAGCTTAATTTTGCCCCCCCAATAAAACAGGAAGTAATAAAATTCATAAACTTAAATATGACATCTATGAATTTCTCATGTGCTAAAATTTTTTCTTTGCTGAAATCCAGGGCACAGAGACTTTTCAGTATTAAATACCTCAAACTTGGAGTATTACTGATTTGTAAAAACACGGAGCTGGGCAAAAGTAGAACTTCTATCTTCATATAGTAATAAAAAGAAAAAACTCATAATACAGAGTTCAAACTAAAACTGGAGGCCAAACGAGTCCAGGGCCTGTACTGCCTGCACCGCTCAGCCAATAGACCGACACAGGAGTTGGGTCATAGAAGAAGCATTTATTATCAGAGCACCGGTGGTCTGAGAAGGCAGCAGGTTAACACCTCCAAAAACTGCCTTCTCGGTTTTCAAAATGTCTTTAAAGCAGGATTCTAGCAGGTGAGTGCCGGCAGAGTCCCCGATGGCCCTCCAGCCCACCCTCTTTGTTTACAGTTAGGAAACTGAGGCCCACAGAGGATCAGGACTTCTCCAGTTAAGCAGAGCCGAGATCTGAGCTGTATTGTTTCCCATGGGCCTCATGCCCAATCCTCCATCCACTCCACAGAGAGGAAAGAGAAGCCCCTTTCCTACCCCCACTGGAAGGGGGCTGCCACGTGCTTGAGGGCTGCAGGGCTCTTGGGGAAGCGGAAAGGATTACGACGAGAAGAGGCTGCAGAAAGGACCTTGGTGGATTCTCAAGCATGTAATGAGCATCAACTCATTATCGTCTCTTCATTCTCCCTCCTCCAGGGCCCTGAGGTCTCATCTGTAGCTCAAGCTGCTGGCACAGATTCCTGGAAGAGAGAGCAGAGGGTGTGATTATGAGCACGGCCTCTAGAGCCAGACCGGGTTTGAGTCTCAGACTTGCTACTCACTAGCTAGCTGTGTAAATGAGTTAATAGCAAATGACAGTAGTCTGGGTCTCAGTTTACTCATGTGTAAAACAGGATGACAGCAGCACGGTCCTGATTTAATGAATGAGTTAATATCTGCAAGGTGCTGAGAACACTGTCTGCTGTGGCTGGTACTGTGTTTTTATTACTGCTGTGAGGGCTGCTCTGTGGGTGGGCAGGCCAGTCTCTCCCCAGGGCCAAGGCCTAGCCAACGTGGCAATGTTGGGGTGGAGAAAAGTCATGGCCCACCAGCTTACACCCTCATGCCACCCAGGTGCACACTGTAGTCCCTCCCCACCATCAAGGTGTACCCTGAGGAACTCTAGAAACTTCCTCATCCAGTCAGGATTCAGTCAAGAACACATCCCGCTCTGGCTGTTCCAAGTAGGAAATCTCTTCATAAAGGGAGTGTGCTCACAAAACTGCTGAAGGACTAGGGGTGTGAGACCCCTGCAAGAGTTCAGGGAATCAGAAAAGGTTGGAGTTGCCCCCGGTGATCCCGGTGATATACTGCTCTGATCTCATTGCAGAAGCTGATCGGAAGCCTGCTGGCAGAGAGAGGTGGGGAAAGTGGTTTGTAGGCATTCAGCCCCTGAGATACGGGAGGGCACGTAGAAGGGAAGAGTGGTGGTGCTGAGACGCCAACAGATCACCTGGCACCCCCTCCTGCCCTGACACTCCTGGTGGGCATGGGGAGAGAAACCGGGGTGGTACGTCCAGAGAAAACCTCACTGCCAAACCGACTGTGTCAGCTGCTGCGTGAGACTCACACATGTTACCTTTCATCCTCGTGACAGGCGCGTGAGAGCTGAGACTGAGAGGTGAAGTGGTCTGATAAAGAGGTGACAGAACCAAAAATGTCCCCCAGGTCTGTCTGTACATGATCTTGGGCCCTGCCCCTGGATGCTCTCTGAGCCAGGCTGGGGGTCTAGAGTCATTCATTCAACACCTACTCACTGCGCATCCACTGTATGCCAGGCTGGGTTAGGTGTTTGGAACATGGCAACAAACAAAAGGACAAAAATTCCATCGTTGTGGAGTTGACATTCCACTAGGGTGAAATGTGTATACATAATCTATGTCGTGCTAGGTATTGTGAAGGGAAAAAGCAGGGGGTGAGGACAGCGACACAGCAGGGCAGTGCTGTTTTATATTGGGTGTTGGGGACATCTGAGCAGAGACCTAAAGGAAGTAGGAAAGCAAACAAGTGGCTGGCTAATCGAGAAAGAGCATTTGAGACAGAGGAAATGGCAAGTGCAAAGCCCCTGAGGCAGGCGGAAGTGTGGAATGTGCAAGGAACAGAAGGAGCGAGGAGATCAGTGTGGCTGGAGGGGAGAGAACTGGGAAATGGGTCCAGAGCACAGGTACTGCCCATGGGACCGCAGGGCCACGGCAAGCGCCTTTGACTTGCTTCTGAGTGAGATGGCGTCATGGGTAGGTCCTGGGCAATCGCACAGCGGCTGCCGGGCAAGGGCCGATGCAGAGACCTCGGGATGACAGCAGTCGTCCAGGGTCAGGCCCAAGAGACACTGGGCCCAGGGCTTGAAAAGGACCAGGTGGAAGCTTGAAGAGACAATGGCGTTTCCTCCTGGTTTCCAACTGGAGGAAAACAACGTGTGCCTGGCCAGGGGCCTGGTTTTGGTGGAGATACCAAGTCTGTGTGCCTGTGGATCTCAGTCCGGGGTTTGTGCGTCCCTGTGTGATATGGGTGGAGAGCTGGTGTCTAGACCTTGCCGGCGGCGAGGCTGTGGTGCAGCGAGTGTCTCTGGGCACATTGTGTTGTTTCTCTAGGCATGTGGAGCAAGTGCGTGTGGCTCGGTAGGTGTGAGTGGGCCGCAGGCGTGCATCCTGAATGTGAATGGGGCTGAGTAAGCCTGTGTATTTCTTTGTGCGTGTGTGTAGGTACCTGCTCGTCTGTGGGGGCAGCCATGGGACTGTCTCTGATTTTGGCTGTCACTGCCTGGGCCCGCCCTCTGCTTGCTTGACAGTCCACAGAGTTCAGCTCTAGTTTTCACAGTGAATCAAGACTGATGGCCCCTGGCACCCAGAGCGGACGATGTGTGTTTCTTGGAGACTTGGTTTGAGGGTCTGTCCCCTGGGGGGTCTCACACATCTGAAGTAGGGAGGGCTCCCATCCCATAGACCCCATAATGCAGTGCTTTAACCCCAGAGACAGTCCCCCTCCACCGCCACCTCCCGTGACCAAGGTGGACCAGGGCTCTCACCACCCAGTTAGGAAGACTGTCTGATGTGATGTTTGGGCCTTGCCAGCCATAAATAAGAGTCAGATTCCTAAACTTGGGGCCTTTATGAAAAGCCAGGACTTCAGCACTGGTGAAAGTACAGTTAGGAGTCAGGGACCTGGGACCAAATCCCACTTCTGTCACTTGCTATTTCATAATCTTGGTCAGAAGACTGCTCCATTTCCTCTCTGTAGAGAGTTATCATAAAGATTAAATGAGCACTTACGATGTGCCAGTCACTGTGCTAAGGGCTTTACGTGAATCACCTCATTTAATCCTCACAATAACTCTCTGAAGTGGGTACTGTCCCCATTTAACAGAAGAAGGAATCTGGAGCCCAGGGAGGTGAAACGACTTGCCCAGAGTCACTCACCTGGGAATGGGCAGAGCCTGGGGTAGGACCAGGCAGTGTGACTTCAAAAACAGCAGCGTGACAGTAAATAGAAAGGAGAATGCCTGACTTCTAGTAGGTGTTCAGTCGGTGGTGGTGATTATTACTGATGCTAAATGGCTATTTGGGATCAAACTCCTGACCCCCATAGGATAACTCTGGACTCTCTTTTCTCCTTTTAAATTTAAAGAGGGTAATGGAAAAGAACCAGACTTGGGAGACTAAAGTTCAGACCCCAGCTCTGCAGCTCATTCACTATGTGACCTTGTAGTGGGTGCTTCCCCTCCCTGACCCCCATTTTTGGCCTGCCATCAAGGATCTCATGTACAAAAGACCTTGTAGCCTGTTATGACTTGTGTCCTCCCCAGAAGATGCTGAAGTCCCAGCACCCAGTAGTACCTGAGAATGCAACCTTACTTGGAAATAGGGTCTGTACAGAGGTGATCAAATTCAAACGAGGTCATTAGGGTGGGCCCTTATCCAACATGACTGGTGTCCTTATAAAAAGAGGAAATTTGGATCCAGGGACAGACAGGCACGGAGGGAGGACTATGTAAAAACACGTGGTGAGAATGCCATTGAAGGTCGGAGTTATGTTGCCACAAGCCCAAGAACATCTGGGGCAATCAGACCTGGACGAGGCAAGGCAGGATCTTTCCCCTATAGGTGACAGAGGGTGCATGGCCCTGCTGACACTTAGATTTTGGTCTCTGGTCTCCAGAATTGTGAGTCAATAAGTTTCTGTTCCATGCCACCCAGTTAGGGGTACTTTGTTATGATAGCCCCAGAAACTCATACACCTGTGACATAATGTCCACAATGCCCACCATTTTTTTCTGGGGATATAAACACAGACCTCCACTGACCCTGTGAAGAGACCGAGGCTCAGAGAGGTGCAGCCGCCAGCCATGTCACACGTAAGGGAGCGCAGTGCCAAGATTCAAACCCAGGTCTGCCCGATTCTAAAGTCAGTTGGCTCTTCCCCAGGAGCAGGGTGTGCGGCTGGAGGCCCGGGGGCTGGGTAATCCCCGAGCGGCCCAGGAGCCACAGCCCAGGAACCACAGCCCAGGAACCAAGGCTCAGCTCTTCAGCTTTGCTCCTCGCCCCTCCCCAGCCTCCTCTACTGCAGGTGGTCGCCCTCCTTTGCCTGCCTCCAGGGCTGTTGGGTGTCATGAACTGGGTCACTGGGACCCATAGAATCTCTCTGGCCACATGGCATTTGCAGTTAGTGGCTCCCTGGTCTCAGATCCAGAGGTTTGGGTTTAAGTCCCGACCTCACCACTGCCTGGTTGTGTGACTTGAGCAAGTCACCACTTCTCTCTCTGAACCTCAATTTCTTTGTCTGTGAAATGGGACCGTGAATGAACCTCTGCCATCTCTGCAGGGTGGTTGTGAGTGTCCAACGAGGTCAGGTATGGGAAGAAGCTCGGGGGGTGCTATAACTGGGGGATGCTGCCCAGGCAGGGCCTGTGAGTAGAGGATATAAAGTCCTGCCTGGGGCCAACGGGACACTGTGTCCCCAACACTGGCTGATTGGTCTAGTCTAGCCCAGAGCAGGGAGGACGGTGGATCAGGTTTGGGGTGATTCTGAAAGCTCTCACTTCCCCCCTCAGCTCCCCCGACCTGGGTCGTCTCTCAGCCCCTAGGATTACTGTGGTGACAGGGAGATGGATTAAAATAATTTATGATCATAATTTATCAAGAACTTACTCTGTGCCTTCTTTTTGTTGTAAAGTAATTTTCACACAGCTCTGCAGAGTAGATGATCTTGGTCCCATTTTCTAAGTAGGGAAGCCGAGGCTCAGAGTGATGAAGTCCCTTACCTCAGGTCACACAGCCAGGAGCGAGGCCAAGGTTTGAGGCCCGGCCTAACTCACACCAGTGCTCCTTCTCTTTCACAGCGGCTCTTACACTGGACTGAGCCTGAAGTTTGGTGGAAACCCAAGTGGGGCCCCGAGAGGGGATGGGGCTTGTCTGAGGCCACACAGAAGGGCAGAGGCCAGACCTCAGGTCCACGCCTTTCTTCCTCTTCAGAGAGTGGGGATGCCGGACAGGGGCTGATGCCCACCGTTAGCAAACCCCAGTTATAGGTCTGGAGCTTTTGCCTGGCCCTCCTGGTATGGAGGAAGCAATGTGTGCCATCAGGCAGAGCCATGAGGACTGGCCGGAGGCATAGACCAGAGGAGAGGCAGACAGTGTGGTCCAGGCTGGTGCTTGGTCTCTAAGAGCAGACGGACTTCTGCCCACAGCGTGGAGCCACAGGGTGGCTCGGTCAGGGAGGCCTCCGCTGGCCCCTTGGGATTCCTGTGAGCATTCAGCCCCAGCCCTGTAGAGTCACCCCCTGGCAGCAGAAGCCCTGTGCCATCTCCACTGCCTGGGCACGATCAGGAGAGAGGATGTCTTGAATGCTGCTTTATCGCAATAAGTTTGTCGATTCAGCTCATTACATTTAATTAGAATTATTTAATTAGAATCTTAATAAAAGAGTAAAGCAGGAAGGAGCCTGGGAAGCAGAGGTAAAGAAATCCGTGTTGAGTGTATGAAGTAGACGCAGCTGGAGAGGTGGAGTGGTGGAGGGGCTGCCAGGACGTCCGCCTGGAAGGTTGCAGAAAAGGGTGTGCATGTGCCGGGACCTGGCAGGGGGGCGAGGCGGGCATGCTGAGGGCCAGGGCGGGGCTCTCACCCACTCGTTCTTTCTCGCGTGGCCCCAGTGTGCCAGGTCTTAGGCTGAGGACACTGGGCATGTGGAGATGAGTAAGACCCATTTCCTGCCCTCAAGGGAAACAGACAAGCCAGACAGTTATAACACCAGTGCCTGGGGCGCTGA
Source organism: Rhinolophus ferrumequinum (assembly GCF_004115265.2). NCBI lineage: Eukaryota > Metazoa > Chordata > Mammalia > Chiroptera > Rhinolophidae > Rhinolophus > Rhinolophus ferrumequinum. The sequence goes on from NC_046292.1 coordinate 17,494,213, forward strand.
CGGAGGAGGCAGAGGTCACGGTGGCAGCCATAGCCGGGCATCTAACCTGGCCTGGGTTTCGAAAGACTTTCTAGCACAGGGATACCTGTGGTGACACCTGAACATGGAGCTGGAGTTAGACAAGGAGAGGAAGGACTTCAAGCAGTTTAGGGGGGAAGGTGGTAAGTTTGGGGCGCCTGTCGGGGGCAGGTGGAGTGGAGGTTCAGAGCAGGGACCTGGAGCCAGGTGGCTGGTTCCCTGTGAGCTCTGGCAATTATGCCACCGCTCTGAGCCTCATCTTCTTCATCTGCGAGTGGGGGCAACAATGGGACCCTCGACTTGGGCTCCGGTGTGGTCAGATGAGCTGATAGAGAACACTGGGAACTCCCTGGTGCGTGGTCGTTTCTGTGTGCATTAGCTGTGAGGATTAGTGTTCTCATCGTCCAAATTGAGATGTGCAGTGGGAAGTCTGTTACACAAGTCTGGGTGGGACCTAGCTTTGCTAGTCGTCAGTGAAACCACAGGTGTGGGTGGGCACCCCAAGAGTATGGTGGGTGCTGCTGCCACCCATCCCCTCTATTTCTGCTTTCTTCATTCTGTGAAGGACCCGTTTTGTTCAGAGATCTGCCCCCAACAGAGCCATGCTCTTCAGGGCAGCTTACCCCACACCCCAGCTCCGGTGAGACTCAGCCAGTTGGGTCATGGCATTTCCCCGGGTGCTGGTTCAGTAAGGCTGGAGAACTGACCTGGTTCCGCGACCAGGAGAGAGAGTCTCCTCTTCTCTGTCCCCCTCCTGGGTACATTCACAAAGAAGTAGGTGGCCCCATTGCCACCGCTTAGGGAACCAGACCTAGCATGAAGCCTGTGGTGTGCTGGTATACCACCTCTTCAATGGAAGAAAGAAAAAAAAAGCGCTGATTTGTAGTGTTTGTTGCTTTCCGTAGTGTAAATATTCCCTCCATGGCCAATTTCAAGCTGCCAACATGGCATCACTGAACACAGAGTTAGGATGCAGACCATCAGCTCTTGCAAGCCAGCATGAGTGGCTCCAGCCACCGATGGATGAAGCCAGCGCAGAGGATGGCGGAGCTGAGAGAGAAAAGCACAGCCCCCTCGGACAGCACTGGGAGCTGCTGGGAGCCCACCTACCCTGGACCTCCACTCTTGCAGAGTTTTCTGGTACTTGCAGCTGAATGCACCCCATATACTGCAGGCATGCAGGGCAAGAAGAGAAGACCCAGGACCAGCCTTGAGGAACTGTCAGCTTTAAAGGCAGCAGGCAGAGGGAAACGAGGCTATGAACCCAACTGCCATTGTAATTTGGCCATGCAAAGGATCAGACTTTGCATTTGGTTTTCCTCAAACTTAATCCTGCTGCAGGAGAAGATAAGAGAATTTTGAGCCCAGCTATGGAAAGTTCCTAAGCTCCAGTCTATGCATCGAGCCAAGAATTTAGCTACTGAAGCTTGTTATTCTTTTTCTTCTAATTGTCCAATGTCACAGAAGCAGCCACCCTATCTTGGAAATCTTTGTGCCATTCATGTGTTCAATGGCAGTAGCAACTCAGCCCTCAAAGCTTTGCTTTCAACAGCACTTTTTTCCAGATGGCTCCAGGCCACAATTTAATTAATTAATTTAATTTAATTAGCAGTTTCACAACTACATACCGCAGGCTGCTAGATTCTCATCCCTGGATACTAACTGGATTTTAGTTTCCTTCAGCCCCAACTAGACCAGATAATTATTTCCCCCATCTCCCCGTGTGTGTCTTGTCTGAAACCCACCCCCTCAGATCAATTTCCAAACCAGTCAAGTTTCTTGTTTGAAAACAATGGAAATGGATGCTCACTAATTTAAGCAGAACAATAATTTATTGGAAGGACCCCAAGGAGCTTGCGAAATTGATGGATCAGGGGAAGGGCAGGTGTGAAAGGAGGGGGGCCGCTCAGGACACATGAAGGGGCCCCTATAGGGGACATCTAGTTCAGGTGCCGCTGCCGGGGCAGGGCCACCATCACTGGGCATCACGGCCTGGGCTCTGCCGCTGGCCCCCACAAATGACCTTGACTGTCCTCTGGAGCACTTTAGTAGTCCTCCAATTCAGGGAGGGCTCCTGTTTGGTGGAGTCAGGTCACATGCCTTCTTCTGGCTGACCAGGTGAGTACCAGCTTCTGCACTGGGAGGGGAAGGCCCTCTAAGGGTTACCCATGGGGCAGTCCCCCAAACAAGAAAGGAGCTTAAGTGCTGATCAGGAAAAAAACAAAAACCCGCAAATGTTCACCTTGGCTAGGCACGGTGCTAACGTTTTGCCGGCATTATCTCAATCTTCACAGTGCTCTTTTGAGAGGTATTACTTTTATCACATTCATTTTACAGCTGGAAAAACAAGATCTGAGTTTCTTCATCAGTAGTAACCCCAGACTTTGGCGGTACTGTGCGGACCAGGCTGGATAGCATGGATGCTGGACAGCGCAGAGCCAGGTTTTTGGAGGTTTGGCCTAAGTTTAGGCCAACATGGGTCTTTGGGCTTTGCAGAGGCAGGAAGAGCCTGTCCATTCTGAGCACTTTCTAGATGCTACTGTTATTGGCCTGCTCCTGGACCCAGGGGGCAGTGTCCCCAGGGCCATGGCAGCCACAGCTGAGCCAGGGAGCGTCTCACCAAAAGCAAACGATGTAACAGGAATATGTGTTTTCAGGCCTCAGCACGTGGACAGTCTGTCCGCCGCTTGCTGCAGCTAACAGCCTGAGGTGAGCCTACTGCTGTGGAAACTGAGAAACCGAGAGGAGAGTTCCTGAATCGGAGGGGTTCTCCCTCCTTAGACTGGAGGCTCCTGTGAATGGAGTGACATATCTTCCAACAGATCCAGAGGTCCTATGTGTAAGGCTGTGTTCCCCACCTCAGACTCAGGCTTCTAAGGGTCCCGTGTCTCTTCCTTCAGATTGGGGCACCTGAAGGCAGGTTGAGTAAGAAGTGAGTGTCTGTAACAGCCAGGCAGAGTGGACGAGTGGGACTAGTAGAGCTGGATGAAACCTGATTCCACTGAAGGGGAAATGGAGACCCAGAGAGGGGCAGGGACTTGCTGAGTTCATCCCCCAGGGAGTAGCTGACCAGAACAGTCTCCCAGGACTGCTCCTCCCAGCCAGGAGGAGCTGGAGTGATAGGGCGAGGTTTGGCCTTAGGAATGAAGCTTCCAGAGCCGCGCTGCCAACCCCACCCCTTGGAATTACCTCCTGTTGTTCTGTCCTGGATGTTTGACTCCTTGGCCAGGCTGCTGGGTCATTGCCACATCCTGTTGAGGCCGACAGATGTGTACAGCTGGAGGGACGCTCAGTGGAATCCAGCCCTGTCCGGCACAGGCCTGGAGGTAGAAATCTGGGTTTTAGTCCCGGCCTCCACCTTTTCCTGGTTGTGAGGGGGGTAAAGGGCCCCCTCACATGGCAGGGCCACGGCCTTCCTGGGCCTCAGTTTCCTTCTCTCTAATAGGGGAAGCTCTTCATGCTTTCATCAGCCATCGACTGAGGACCCGTGATGTATGTGTCCTGCTCTGCGCTGAGTGCAGCGCGAGCCAGAACCAGCGGCCCTACCCTCAAGGAGTGCAGCTCCATGGGACGCCGACATTTACTGAGCATTCTGAGTCCAGGGGTCTTAACGGGAAACAATTTCGTTTTTCTCTAATCACTGGCCCCAGCTGTGTAGTGGCAGATCCCAGGGTGTTGGGGTCACATTCAGTTATTACAAGGCCATCTGTTTGAAATCCTAACCCCAGAGGCAATTCAGAGCTTTCCCTTCTTTTGTCCCCCCCACCAGATTTGAGGGACTTGGAGTGTGCATGTGCATATATGTGTGTATTACTCAGCATGGGGCGGTGGGGGGGCACTGGTTTTTCCTTGGTCTCCTGACTCCAGTATCTGGGAGCACATGGGGGGACATAGTCTTATTCTGGGATACTTCTCTCCCCTTCCATTTGTTTTTTTCAAATTTAAATTTTTATTTTTCGAACTTTGTGGTAAAATACACATAACATGAAATCTACCATTTTCATTGTTTTTAAGTGTACAGTTCAGTGGCGTTAAGTCCCCTCACGTTCCTGCCACCATCCGTCTCCAGAATTTTTTATCGTCCCAAACTAAATCCCCTCCATTTTTAAATAACAGCTGTTTTGAGGTATCATTCACATAACATACAACTCACCCGTTTAAAGTGTACATGTTAATGGTTTTTAGTATATTCACAGAGCTGTGTAACCAGCATTATAATCAGTTTTAGAATACTTTCATCACCCCAAAGGAAATCCTCCCGTCCATTAGAAGCCCCCACCCCCTCCTGCAGCGTCCCTCCCCCAGCCTTAGCCAACTGCCAGTCTCCATTCTGTCTCTATGGATTTGCCTATTCTGGACATTTCATATAAATGGAATCATACAGTATGTAGCCTTTTGTGCCTGGCTTTTTTCACGTAGCATAATGTTCTCAACATCCATCGATGTTGTCTCGGGTGTCAGTACATCTTTCCTCCTCTCCTTTTTTTAAAGCCTAGCTTCTCTGGTATAGATGCTGAGAGAATCGGGGCTCAACAGGCAATATCTCCCACCCACAGCTGGGCTCCCCTCTGTGGATTAATCGGGCCGGCTGCCATTGCCCTGAGCGTGGCAGGCTTCTAAACACTGGCTCTCTGCTGGGCACGTGTGTGTGCTCTTTGAGGGTCCTGCAGGAGCCCTGGCCTCTACAGTCCCCTGCTGTGGGTATCTGACTACTGCTAACCTCTGCCACCCTCCCTTCCCCAGCTCCCTTCTACAGCCCTCTGCCCTATGTCACAGAACCCCTTGTGTGAGGAGGTGCCTTCCTGGATGGGTACCAAAGATGGCACAAGCCCAGCTCTTTCCTGTGACGTCTGCTGACCCTCAGCAAATGGCAGGTGTGCAGGTGCCCCATGGCCGGTCCTTACCACCCTGCCCCACCAGCAAACGTTCCCCGGAGGGAGATGGCAGCCTCACCTCCTAGTAGAACCTTCCTACTTCCATAATAACAGATGGTTTTCTTGGTGGGGAGGGGTCTCTGGGGGCAAGGGAGAGAAAATTCATAGTGTCCACATGAAACTGAATCTTTACGTCGCTGAGGAATCTTTCTCCCCGCACTGATCCCCTGGAAGCAGAAGCATGGTACACACTGTGGGAAGGCCCGTCTCGTCCCCTCAGCAAGCCCTGGAGGGGCCATCTGGCCTCAGTTGTTGGGACCACTCTTCAGGACGTGGGATGCTCAGCAATTATTCACCCAGCTCTGCACCCAGGTTGTCAGTTCTGGGGTAAATGGAGAAGTTCCTCCCAATATCCCATGATGCATATAATCCTACCCTCGGGACAGTTTTGACAAGTGCTACAAAAGGAAGCATAAAGAATGTTCTGGTCCCTCCTGGGGGTGCCCGAAGGAAGTGACCTTTTCAGGGCAGGCCAGGCTGAGAGAATAGCATGACTCAAGGTCCTGGAGCAGGAAGGAGTGTAGCATGTGGCGGAGACTAGAAGATGGGTGTATGTACTGGGGACAGTGAGACTGAGGGGAGGATGAGGAGGAATGAGGTTGGGCTGGCAGCAGCCACGGCGGCAGCAGCAGCACCATTTATAGACCATTCACCCTTCACAGTACTTCCTACCTAATAATCACAAAAGAGGAAATGATTTTGTTATCCCTCTTTTATAGATGGAGGTTTGCATCTTGTTCAGAGAAGTGAGGTGACTTGTCTGAGATCACGTAGTAGATATGTGGGGAAGCTGGGATTTGAACCTGGGTCCAGAGCCGAAGCTTCACCAGCACAAAATAGGCCTGGCCTCTGGGACCATTTGACTCTTCTGTGCTATGATCCTAGCAGACCCAAGCGGGATGTCTGTCCTGCTCCCACCCCCATGCACCCCTTCTCTACTCCTGCCTTTTCCTGGGAGCCTGCATGGGGTGGGATATGGGCAGGATGTGGTGAGTCTCAGAAGCAAAGGAGGCCAGATTGGCAAGAGAAGGGCTTTGGTGCCAGCAGGCCGAGGTTCTGGTCCCCACACTTCTCCTTGTGCTGTGTGACCAAGCATCAGTCCCTTCCCTCTCTGATTGTCAGTTTCCTTATTTGTCAAATACTCATCCTTCTTATTTTATTCCCATTTTATTAATGGCTCAGAGAGGGGCAGAAAAGCAGTGGTCCCTTGGCCCCCCAGGACCCAGCCCAGGGCTCTTTTCCTCTGTACCTGGCCGTCGTCCTCTCAGGGGTTTGGCAGGGTTAGTCACAGTGGATTCATGGTGGACAGTTGATGCAGAGGCCCAGAGTTCTGAAGCCTGGTGACACTGGGGCTCTCAGGATAGTCAGGCTCGGGGAGGACAGCCTGAGCCACCTCCCCCTCCCCGCACCCATCTCTGGGCCTGCCTGGGAGCTGACTCTGATTTCCCTGGGGCCCCATCAGTTCTGTGTAGACCATTCCCTGGAGATGCCAGACTCCTGCGGTGCCACAGCTTTTCCTAGGGCCTCGTACACAGATCCCTGCTTCCCACAAACCATGTGTGTATGTGCATGTGGGGGGGTGGTGGTTGCCAGGAGAGGGGTGAGATAGGGGATCCAGAGCACAGCACTGCAGCAGGCGTGGAGCTTCAGCTGCGCTGGTGGGCGTGTCTGCCCTCATTGCGTGTCTCCTGCCCACTCCCACCCTGGGCTCTGCGCAGACTCCAGGGACTGGGGGACTGGGAAACCAGAGTCCTGATGATCCCCAGTCCAGTCGCAGACGCAGAGTCCAGGCTCTTGGCCTCACGTGGAAAGGTGCTGGCTCGGTTATTAAATGGCCATCACCTGTAATCAGATGACCATCCGCTGTGGCTGGTTGGCCATCAGCTGTTACCAGTTAGCCATTAGCCACTAATATAACTGCCATGGCTATGCTAGGGGGTTGGTTGGCGGTTGGTTGGTGGGTTGGTTGGCAGGGAAGCAGACGGCAGATTGCGCATTGTGTGGAGCCTGCTTCCTGTATCTCCAACCCAGCCGCCAGCAAGACTATAGTGGTATGCACCCCCAATCCCTGGCTCCGTGGGTGTTCCTTTTGGCCTCACCATGTCCTGTGTTCTTATGCGGGGAGCGGGACCAGAGACCCCACATTACACAGATTCACATCGCTGAGCCCCAGCCTAAGGCTAAATCATACCTGTGGTTTCAGGCTGAGACCAGACTGATCCTTGCTCCCAGCTCCATTCCAAATCCTGTTCATAGTCCCAGACTGAGTCCTGATGGTGGTTCCAGGAGGAGCCCTGGCCGTGTTCTAAAACGGAGCCCTGATCTTTTTTCTAGATTGTTCTTTGACCCTGATTCCAGGCTGAGCCCTTACTGTAGATTAAGCTCTAAACCTAGCCCCCAACTAAACTTTGACTCTGGGCAGAAATTCAGTCACGATCCAGCCCTAAATCAGCCCTGACCTCAGTCCTTGGCTGAACTGTGACCATGGCCACACACTGACCTCTAATTTCCAAACAACAAACCAACCTTGACCTGAAACCCAACCTAGTGGGAGCCCAGGATCCCTTCAAATGGCAGGATGTGTGCTGGAAGTAGAAAGAATGTTAGTGTTTCATCACGCAGAGCTGTGGAAACTGTGCACAAAGGCACAGAGGGGGAAATGGAAGACAAAAATCGTCTCAGAAGAGGAAAGAGGGACCAATGACTGGTATCCAGATTGGGCATAGGGTGTGGAGGGACTGAATCAGAGTCCACAGTTACGGTTCTCATCTGCGCTCCATCATTTACTGGAAGCTGATTTTGAATGAGTCCATTGCCTCATTGAGGTTGTCTCTTCATCTTCAAATGGATCCACCAGCTTTCCTCTTGGGTCATGTAGCCCTTGAGAGTACCTTTGTCCATCTTGCCTTTAGGTCTTCTTATAGACTGTCCCCTTTGACTAGTCTTTCCCTGCCTACCCCTGCATTCCCAGGGCAAAATGCCCCTGCCTCCAGGAAGTCTTCCTGAAGCTCCTCGTGGTGGACGTAAGATGTGTCACCCAGATCACCCTTCAGTGGAAGACTTGGCGCCCCGGGTCTGGAGGGCTGTCTGCAGACAGCCTTTGCCCTCAGCTATCTCCGCATTCAGGGCTGCCCATCTTCAGTGACTGATCAGGGACTGCGGATGCGGTGGAGAATCAAAGACCCATCCATTTCCAACCAATTCAGGACGACTCTGAAGGGCTCTTCTAGCTCCAGAACTGCCATAGAGTCAGCTGAGGCTGTCACTGGGCCTGCATTGGGGTCTCCCCTCTCCCCCCATTTGGCTTCCTGCTCCTCCCTCTACAGCTGTTGATCTCAGAACACTCCCTAAAAAAAACATCTGTATGCTGATCTCCATCTCAGATTCTGCCTCCAGAGTACCTAGCCTGTGACAGCCCCAGTCTAAGTCCTAGATTATTCCCATGGCACTTGGTCATCTCTTTTGTAACACCCAATCATTTAGGGTACTTCCTTATTTCTACTTCCACAAGAATTGTCATGCAAGGGGGGGGGGGGCGTGGACACCCAGCCCAGCTCCACATAGTGCAGAGAGAGAGCCCTGGGGTGGGGTGGGGGGACCCCAGAGGCAGAGAAGTAGTAGCGTGTCCTCAGTCCCCTGAACTCTTACCGTCCTCAGCATGGGCGCTCAGCCTGGCAAGCATGTCTTCAACATGGCCAGTGCTCCAGCAGAGAGGCGCCTGCCTCAGCCATGCAGCAAGCACCAGGAGAAAGGACCTACCCCACACTGCTGGCCTAAGAGAGAGGACATGTCATTTCTCTAAGTAACAAGAAATATATTGAGGCATGTCTGGGTGTGAGTGACACTAGGGAGTATGCTTGCTAAGACTCAGGGCTGTACCTTGAGGACTCAAGATGAGCCTTGAAGAGTCTCAGGACTCAGGAACACTGATATCTGCCAAAGCTGATATCCACTGTCCCCCACAGACTGGCCAGGACCAGCCAAACCAGCTCTCGGCTAAGATAGCCAAGGGGCGGTTGGGGGAGAGCATCCAGGGCTCTCCAGACTTGTATGCTTCCTGAGGGTAGGAGCTGAGCGTGTCTTATTCCTTGCTCATCAATTGTATGTGTGCTAAATAAATAAATGAATAGGTCAGGAGATAAGGGACGGGAAGGCAATTTACAAACCCGAAGCATTGGACATAGCAGGGGATACATGGAGAGAAATGCTTCTTCTAGAAGTTATTCCTTAGGAAGGGCCAGGAAAAAAAAAGTAAAAGGCTATTAATAGACCTGATGAGTAAACATCAGCCAAGGTAAATGTCAACAGGAAGCACCTCCGCAAACGGTGTTGGTCTCTCAGGCAGGGCTCGGGGAACAGGCAAGCAAGGAAGGCCTCCCTCCTGTTTGCTCAGAGCACACTCTCTGCCCTAGGGGAGCCTCCCGCCTGAACTCCAGCGCTGGGAGGCCACAGCCCAGGCTTTCTGCTGCCTGCAAACTCACCCTGCTCCAGCCCCTTAGAATTTCCTTAAACTCACCAAGCCGCCAAGCATGTTTGTAGCTCAGGAATGTCCCTCTTGCTGTCTCCATTGTCCCTCTTCCCCTCCCTTTCTTCAGGTCTCGGTACAAACCTCACCTCCTTTTCTGCCTTTTCTGATCCCAGTCGAAACAGAGCCAATGTCCCGTCACTGCCTATCTTTTAAAAAATGTTTCTGGGGCCGGCTCTGTGGCTCAGGCAGTTGGAGCTCCATGCTCCTAATTCCGAAGGCTGCCAGTTCGATTCCCACCTGGGCCAGTGGGCTCTCAACCACAAGGTTGCCGGTTCAACTCTTCCAGTCCTGCAAGGGATGGTGGGCAGTGCCCCCTGCAACTAAGATTGAACACGGCACCTTGAGCTGAGCTGCCGCTGAGCTCCCAGATGGCTCAGTTGGTTGGAGCGCATTCTCTCAACCACAAGGTTGCCGGTTCAACTCCCTTAGGGATGGTGGGCTGTGCCCCCTGCAACTAGCAATGGCAACTGAACCTGGAGCTGAACGGCACCCTCCACAACTAAGACTGAAAGGACAACAACTAGACTTGGGAAAAAAGTCCTGGAAGTACACACTGTTCCCCAATAAAGCCCTGTTCTCCTTCCCCAATAAAAAAAATTTTTTTTTAAAGTTTCAGACTCTGTTTTAATTTATTGAAAGGACTTACTAACACCTGAAATTGTACATATGTATTTTATTTTATTTTTGTCCAGCTCCCCCTCTGGAATGAAGACAGACCTCTGTCTCGTATACTGCTGTGTCTTCTAGGACAGCGCCTGGCACTTACGCAGATATTCAGTAAAACTGACAGATGAATAACTAAGGGGTGAACTGGACAGAGGCCCTGTCGCCAACCAGCTCCCCTCCAATAGGCAATGTAGGAAGCGAATGGGGCAGTTTCTCTCCCATGGGCCATGGGTCAAGTGAAGTGACAAAGGCACTTCGGATGATCTGGAGGCAGTGAGGAAAGGTGTGTAACCCTGCAGGGATGGTGAGAGGAGGCTTCCCGGATCTAAACCAGGACCTGAGAGCAGAGTAGGTATTCTCCAAGTAAGAGGAAGGAGGAGAGAGTTCTGGGCAGAGGGGTGTACAGGTACAAAGCCGTGAAGGCAAGAGAGAACCTGGAAAGTTGGCAAAATGTACAGAAGTTTCATGTGTCCGGATCAGAGTGGGGAGAGGGGAAGAGATGCAGAAGAGACTGGGCTGGTGGGCGGGGCAGGGGTCTGCCCCGGAAGGATCTGCAGCAAACGTTAAGCCTGAAAGGGACCGGACCAGATAACTTTTCTGCATAAACATTCACCTTCAGGAATTTTGCCATCTCCTCATCTCTTGTCCCAGCGATGAATACTATTCATTTAATGTTTCACGTGTAATGTACTCACTTTACTTAAATACATTCATTTAAAAGGGAAACTCTAACACTATCCTAATTTGTGTCCTATACACAAAGTGACGTAAAACTAAACCTAGTGAAAATGAAGTAATGTTACATTTCATTGCCTGCTTAAGGCTCTGATCCTAAAGTCTACTTTCTGTTGTTAAAAAGGGAGATTAACAAGTGTCAACAAGGTGTTAAAGATAGGACAGAACCGGAGGGGACTTTCTCCCTGACACAATCATCAGAAAGATTAAAAGAGGATATAAAGGGAGTGTCTTTCCCGCTATGTGATTCAGTGTTACTTCAAGCTGGATTCCTTCTAAGATTATTTCAATAACTGCATAACATAATTTTGTATACGATCAATGATACAATTGAGAAACTCACTATAAACCTTTCAGGTATCTTTGACTGCACGGGAGTAAAGTATGGAAGAGGAAACGGGGTAGATGGCCAAGTAAACCAAACAAGCCAATTAATCAAATTTTATCCACTCCCTCCCCTTGCATTGCAAAACCTACCTAGCTATCCAACCACCTGGGCATCTCCTGCCTGCCCGTATGCCCACCCACCTTTTCTCCTGTCTGCTTGCACACCCACAAATCCATTTACCCACTTGCTCACCTGCCTGTCCATCTACCTGTGTATCTTCTCACCTGCCAAATATATGCACTGACTCCTTCTATCCAACTAGTCTCCTGAATATTCCTATCCATTGCCTGGTCTACCTATTTATCTACCATCCATCCATCCATCCATCCATCCATCCATCCATCCATCTATCTTATACATTACAACCCACACTTAGTGGCTCGACCCCTAGTGCTCCCATTCTTTCTAAAATAGAAACCATGGCTATGACCTCTTTAATTGAGTTCTGATTTGAGGGTTCATTGCTTCTTACAAGCTTCGGTTCTCCCTGAGCTGCCTCTTGTGTTGTCCTTTAGAGGAATCTCTGAGAATCGCCTTATTCTTGCTGTCCCTGACCCATCCCCTTATTAACTTCTCCCATTCCAGGTTTTATTTTCCTATAACCTTGTAGGGCAGAGTTTTATGTACATTGTCAAAACTGGAAGGTCCTGCAGAGACCGCTACGTCCAAAGCGTTCCGTGTCTACACGGGAAAGCTGAGGTCTGGATAGGCAAGGTTGCAGGATGAGCCTGTTGCAGTATTAGCAATGTTTGCTTTCACAGACTAAGTCCTCCAGCCTCTACAAACTACTCATGGATTTCTCAAATGGCAGGGTTCGAAGGAGATGGGCCTCACAGGGGGAGGGGTTGTAAGTGGTCAAATCGCTAAGTCACTACATCCCTATTCAACTAGAGCACAGGGCTATGTCAGATTTTTTTTTAACAAAGCGTTTCCTGCTAAGGAAGAAAACTTCAAAACCTTTGTTCTCAACCAATGCCCTCATTTCCTGGACAAACAGCAAGTGTCAAGGAGAAGGTTCTCGCCCAAGGTCACACAGCAGGTAAGTGGCAGAGCAGGTTCACTAACCCAGGTTTCCTGGTCTTGTCTTTTTCTTTTGCCGAACACCTGCTGGCGTCAGAGGGACCTGAGTCATGGTGGCCCGGGAATACCATTCTTTTATCTAGGAATTCCCAGACCTAGCTTAGGGAGGGCACGGGATCCCATTTACTGCTTGTGGACTGAGGAAATATTATGTTAAAGGAAAAAAAATCCAATATGGTCCTGGGTTCCTCAGCTCCCTTCACTGGGCCCTGGCTGCCAAGAGGAGGAAAAGCAGGGCACCAGTTGTACCCCAAGCCCCTCCTTTATGATGGCTCCCTCTCCGTAACAGCTCTCTTTGCCCTACAAAATTATGTCTAAGTTATGAGAACTGAACATACTTTGTTCCCTGTGATTGTGGGTTTTGCCACTGAAATTGATAACCCCTCTTGGGGGACACACGCGATGCTTCTCTCCCCGGATACACAGTGCAAATTGCTCTCTGCTCCCCAGTGGAGGGCAGCAGTGTCAGGGTTCTGTGGACTCCTTTAGCTCAGCTGTATTTGAAACTCAGCCTTTTGATGTTCTTTGGGAGCCAGGGCCAAGCTCGACTGCATCTGACCTTGTCCGGAGACCTAACTGCACCTCCTGTCACTCAGAGTTTTCTGGGCTTGTCAAGATTTGCTAAAGCGGCATCCTTATTTATTTGCAGGGTGGCTTTATGCCCCGCCCCTGGCCTTTTAACACAGGTGAACTCATCTTTGCATAACACAATGTAGCTGTTAAGAGCAGGCTCTGGAGTCAGGCTGCCTGAGTTCAAATTCCAGTTGTACTGCTTACAGGCTGTGTGTTCTTGGGCAAATTGCTTAACCTTTCTGGGCCTTGGTTTCCTCATCTGTAAAATGGAGCTATAAAATCTAGGAAGATCAGAGAAGATACTTGCACTGGGATCTAAAGGAAGAGAACGAGAAAAGGAAAGGGAAGAGAATAATGAGCAGAAGGGAACAACATGTGCAAAGGTCCTGTGGCCAGAGGAAGCAGAGCAATTACTAGGGACTGAGAGAGGGCCTGTGGAGATAGTGCAGCGTGGCTTGCTCAGCATCTTTTGTAGTATGCTTTCCTGTACTAGAAACACTAAGAAACTAGACTTCTGAAGTCAAGTGTCCAGATGTCATTTGGATTCTATTAATCAGGCATAGTATGGACATTAACACTGTAAGGCAGAGGTCATGCTCTGATTTTCAGGCAAGTAGAGTCACAGGGATATGTTTTCCAGCAGCTGTTGCAATGGTCTCAGCATCTAGACCCTTGTTTTGTGATTGTAGGTGAAAAGCTTGGGGCACCCACTCTGCTGGCAGGGCTCTGGGCAGAGTATACTCCTGGAGCCAGCAGTGGTGGTGGTGGCATCTAGATTCCCCAGTTTCTTGATCATGGCAGAGGCCGCAGTGTTATTCTGGGGGTCATTTCTGGAAGCTCAGCCTAGAGTCAGCCTCTCCAGCTCTCCCAACAGTGTTGTAAGCACCTTTTCCCTATATTAAATTCCTTTCTGCTTAAATGAACTGGAGTGGTTTCTTTGATCTGAAGCTGAGACTGGCTGTGGTGGATTAAAGAGAGGCACAAACTCTTCCCAACAAAAAATGGAGCTTTCCCTACCCCTTCACCTGGGCTGGTCCTGTGACTTCTTCACCAAAAGGAAATGGCAGAAGTACTACTCAATCAATTGCAGGTCTGGCCTTGAAGTAAGAGCTGGAAGTTTCTGCTTTTTACCTTCTGGAATGCTCACTCTCATTCTGAGAGAGACCCTGTCTCTCAAAATCCAGTTGGCATGCTGTGAGAATCCCAAGCCATATGGAGAGGCATATGTGGCCTCCGGCCAACAGCCCTCGTTGAACTCCCAGGTGACAGCCAGCATCAACCACCAGACGTGTGTGAGCATCTTGGAGGCCCAGCCCAATCACGCCTCCAGATGACTGCAGCCCCAGGAGAACCACACAGCTGAGCCTGGTCAAGCCTGAGAATGGGGAGAGAGAATAAAACAGCTGTTGTTTTAAGGCGCTAAGTTGTGGGGTGGTTTGTTATGCAGCAATAGATAACCGATAAACTGACACAAGCAGAGGGAGTAAGAGGAGGTGAGATGAAACTGGAGAAGTCCGGGGGGGCTAGACACTGTGGAACCTGGTGGGCCCTCCATGGTTAGGGGTTCTGTTGTCCTAAGAGCAGTGGGAGGCTGTCGAAAAGCTTTAGGTCAAAGGGTTTGCATTTCTTAGGTGATTGCATTTCCATTTCATACGGATCATCCTGCCTTCTGTGTGGAGAACTGACTGGGTGTCAGGGAGTTGAGCCAGCGTGGAGATTAGAGCTGTTGTGGAGGCAAGAATCAAGGGTGGTTGGGGATGAGGCGTGGGGGAAGACCGTGATTGGAAAGGAGCTTCGCGGATGGATCAGAGCTATTTAGGAGATGAAATTACAATACTGAGTGACGGCTGGGGGACTGCTGATGGTCTGTGTGGGCTCTACCTGGCTAGTGCCTTCTACTCTCTGTGCCCCCATTACTCAGAGGCACTCAGTGGAAAGAGTGAGGGCTCAGGTACCGGATACATTGGGTGTTAGTCCCAGATCCACCATCTACCTGCTGTGTTACCGTAGGCAAGTCACCAAACTTCTCTGTACTTCAGTTTTCCTCTTTAATCAAATGGTGGCAGTAAGAAGAATGACTCTAGTGATTCCACTGGTTTACTGAACAGTGCCTGATGCACAGTAGGCACTCAATAAATATTTGTTGAATGAATGAATTCAATGGGCTGGAACTGATGAGGTGCAAAGAAAAAATGGCCTTGTTTCCCTCCTCTGCCTGCAAACATAGTATGTGTCGTGCGGGGTGTCAGGCGGGGTGTCAGGCGGGGTGTCAGGCGGGGTCTCTGGTCCCGCTCCCCACACAAGAACGCAGGATATGGCTAGGCCAAAAAGGAACACCCACGGAGCCATAGGTAGGGGAGTCATACCACTATACTCTCACTGGCAGCTGGGTTGGAGACACAGGAACCAGGAGCAACACAATTCTCAACCCTCACTGTGCCACTTGCAGACTCAGCCACCATCTTCTTGCTAGCTCCCCCTTTTTTTCTGCTAGCGTAACCACAGCAGTTATATTCGTGGCCAATGGCTCACTGGTTACAGCTGACGGCCAACTAGCCACAGCTGCTGGCCATTTGATCACAGTTGATGGCCATTTACTACCTGAGCCAGCACCTTTCTATGTGAGGCCGAGAGCCTGGAAACTGCTTTTTGGGGCTCTGTCCCCATAGTATGTCAAGGGCAGGTTTCCCTTCCTTGGTGGGGGTGGCCGTCAGAAGCAAGTCTCCCCAGAATGTGATACCCGGGCATGCAAATTATTTTGAGCTGAAAACAATTAAAGCCTGACAAACTCAGGAAGAGGTTTTTCTGTTTGTGTTTTTTTTTTTTTACCAGCCCCTTTTCTGTCTAAAGAGATTCAGGTAGAAAAGCCTGATTCAGGAAGGGAACCTTAGCATAATCACATTAGGACACGTGAATTAAGTGTGGTGGACAAGGAGAATCCAAGCAAAAATCTGTTCAGCTAGATCCCCCTTTGTTTCATGTTTCTGGGTGGTCCTGCAAGAATTTGTTTACCAAATGTTTGCTCTTTCTCATCTACCTGTGAATTGCCCACTGTTGCCACGCAGTAGCCTACCCATCTGTCCCCATGTACCTGCCCCTAAAGAAAGGAGAGTCTGTGAGACGGATCCTTTCAGGGACTTTGCTTCACCTTCGTGTTTGCACCTTATGTCTCCTTGTTTGGTCCCAGAAAGATGGCTGATCAGCCAATGACGAGTAAGACTCCCCACGGGGGTGTGGGGGGGAAACAACTCAAGCCAGGCACAGTCGAGTGGGGACCAACAGGAGAACCCACGGGGTTCATAGAGGTGGGCACAGCCCCCCACCTTCCCCAGGCTAAGGAGAGCCTCTGCCTCGGTTGCTGCATTCCTTCCCAAAACCTGCAAGGGAAGTGATTCAGTGATGTGCTCTCCATCTATTCATATGCATAAAGGTTTTGTCCTTTGGAGAAGTACAGACATCCTGAGACTTACGGTTCTGCTGCCTGCAGGCAAGGGTGATTGGTTTGAATCTGTTTCCTATTATAATGTATAGGATTCACAGATCTTGAGATTGACAAGCTTTTTCTCCTTAACTTCCCCACCTAAGGACTAATGTGTGTTCAGTCCTTGAGGCTGCTTGTCCTTTGGCCTTGCTTAAACTCTATTCCTGGCTACTGTCTTTTCTTAACCGTGTGCTGCCCTCCTCGCTCCCCACAACCCTCGTCGTGTGGGACGCGACAGCCCACCACTTCCTCCTTAGTCCAGAATGACATACGAGGATACACCTCATTTAGCCTCACTGCCTTTGGAATTTTCATGCTTATTTTGATTCCTATGCACGTACTAAAATTTGATTCTCTCCTGTTAATCTGCTGTGTGTTGTTTGAATTATTCAGTCAGCCAGAAAAATTAATGGGGGAAGGGGAAAGTTTCCTCATCCTGACACTTGACTCCTGGTGGTATTTCAGACAGATCCATGAACTTTCTGGTTCCTTTTGGTCAAAATAACGGTTTCAGTTTGATAATTAAAACTCACTTTCAGTAACTAAAAAGTCCACTCTGACCCAGTGAAATGTAAAATTTTGATTTCACATCCAGTTCAAAGTGCAAACAAATCCCTCCTTCAGAGAATGCGTGCTATTTGCCAGACCCTGTGCGGAGTTGCCAGATGAAACAGGAAGCCCCATTAAACTGGAATTTCAGATAAATAATGAGTAATCTGTTAGTATGTGTACACGTATGTCCCTAATATTTGGAGCATACTTAGAGTAAAAGTTATAGGTTGCTTGTCTGAAATTCAAATGTAACTGGACTTCTGTATTTTTATTCCCTAAATCATGGCACTGAAATGCATTGGCCCTTTTCCTATGGGAGTGCGAGCCTTCTCTGCCTCTGAACAAGGCATTTGACTCTAGGTGAGCAGATGGGTCCAGGAATCCCCTTGCACCCTATTTTCCCCAGCAGTGAACATTACCTAATGGGGGAAGGCCAACCATCCACAGGTGAGATTTAAGCAACGCTCCTTTGCCCAACTTGATGAGACACCATTACAATCCCTCTGTCTCATCACAACTGATTGGCCCCAGGGCTGCCTAGGTTTCCACCTCCATTTTGGCCTATGTTTCCACTGTTACAACTACAATCCTTTGATCTTCAGAAGTTTGTTTCTTTTCAGATGGTCAGGAAAGTGTATCTGCCTCTGGGAGGCTAGCATTTTATATGACAGTTGATTGTTAGTAAGAGTTTCTGAGAACAGGATTCAGTGATTTCCTGGAAGGGAGTGCCGCTCTGATGCCAAGAAGGCGGGGAACGGCCTCCCTGAGGAGTGGGAGGCTCCAAACTGGGGATCGTGGGCCCAGCTACAGGCTGGGCAGGATGCTCCCTACATTGGTCTGAGCAAGGGCTGAGGAGAAGGTATCTGGACGAGGCCATTGTCTGCCTGGTTGAGAATGGGGAGGCACAGAGAGAGCGGGTTCTAGGGAGGTGGCAAGGGCAGGCTAAAGAATGTGAATTTGGGGAAAGGCCCTTGTCCTCTTGGGCCTCAGAGCCCCATCTTAACGTGGGCCGTTGGAGCAAATGCTCTGCGTAAGACAGCCCACCAGACCTCCTTGTCTCTGTCCCCTTTGCTCATTGTCTCAAACACGCCATGGCACGCTGGTCTTTCTGCTGGGTCCTGTACAGGAGAGAGCGCTTCTGCTGTGTTTCTGTGTCTGCCACCTTCAACCACCACAGACACCTGTGGCCTGGCATGGAGTGGCCTGGGCATGTCCACGGGAGGGGCAGCCTCTCTCACACCTGTCCTCAGGCCCTGGCCCTGGTTTTCTACCCAGAAGCAGTAACCGGGTACAGGGGAAGGCAGAGAACGACGGGACTCCCTCTCCTGTTTTTAGCTCTTCTTCACCTTGACCTCTGTAGGTAATTTCTGAGCCTTTTAGGGGTTCTGTAGTGTAAATCAGCTTACTTCTAGCTTTCCCCATTGGCAGTTTAGGGGCCAGGGTTCTTGTTTACAACCCATTGATTTGCTTTTCTGCCTTTCGAATTTTGTTAATGTTATCTTCTCTCCTGGGCTAATTGTCCTTCTGGTTTTATGCCTTTAAAAAAAAAATTCCTTTTTGCCTCCATGTTAGTGGAGTGTCAGGAGGGAGCAGAGCTTTGTATGTGCTCGCTCTGCCTTTTTTAGTCAGAATTCATAGCCAGTCTAATTTAATCTTCACAGCAATACCAAGGGGCCAGCATGATTACCCTCATTTCCCAAATGAGCACACTGAGCTCAGAGAGGACATCCACAGAGCTAATAAGTGGCAACGCCTGGTACCACTACGGCCCTCTGTCTCCAACACTTTCCTTCTTACACAGCTCTCCCAGCAGTGCTCGGAGAAGGCTGTGCCCTCCTCACCTCTACAGAAGTTGGCATCATATGTGGTAAAACCCCAGTTTGCTAGAAGGACGCCTTGCGGTGATCAGACCGTCTGCATGTGTCCTCTGACTGAGCCTTCTGTGGATCCCAAGGAATTATGAGCGTGATAAACTACTGTCAAATACAGTGACAATCTGAACTGAACTTAATGTCCAATGATAGTGGATTGGGTAAGTAAAGCATGGTATATCCATGTTTAAAATACTGTTTGGCTATGAGAATGATGAGGTAGAAGAATATTCAGTTTTACTGGGAAATGCTCTTGATATACTGGTAAATTGAAGAAAAGCACATTTCCAAAGGAGTAGGGCAGTATAATCCCATTTTAACAGTAACACACATATATAATAACAAATTAATAAGAAAATACGATTTACCTGCAACCCTTAATCCTTGATATATAAGTCCCAAGTCAACCTCCCAAGTCAAAAGGAATTCTATCTTTCCTAGGGTATGAGATCAAGTTTGAATGACTTAGTCTTACCTTCCTCCCACCCCTGCCCCCAACCCCTCATGATCTTGAAGCCTCCAGTTCATATCCTATGGAGAAGAAAGTACATCAGCCGTTCCCGCCACCCCCACCTGGGGTTCAGTGAATGTCTACTCCTGTAATATTGTGGGTACTGGGAACATTTTAAATAGTCATACTTTTCTCTTTACTTTCAACCTGGGTCTCTTCAGAGGCCCCCATTTTTTTCTTTGAGAGAGTGGAGGTGAGTGAGTTGGCTAAAAGGAGGGAAAGGGCAGCCAGCTGTGATGCAGGAAGCAGAATTCCCCCACTGCAGACTAAATGAGGAAAAATGGATCTGAAGTCTCGCCACAGCCTATTTTATGAAACACGGGATTTCCTTTCCGAAAGATCCTTTGGAAAAAGATAAAGATTTATTTATTCAGAATGCCTGAGAACAGTGTGTCATTAGCCATTACAGCTCTGCTGTCCAGTCCAGTAGCCGCCAGCCACGTGGGGTTTCTGGCACACTTGAAATGTGGCTGGTCTGAATTGAGATGTGCTGTAAAATGGAAAAACACATGAGGCCATGAAGACTTGGTATGTAAAAAAGGATGTAATGTATCTCATTACTGATTTTTAAAATAATCATTGAAATGATAAGATTTTGGTTATATTGGATTAAATAAAATATATTATTGAAGTTAATTTCACCTGAAAACTTTTTTTTAAGTTAAAAATTTTTTAAAAGCCCATTGGTCTCAGTGGCTTGACACAACACATATTAATTTCTCATTTAAGCTCCATGCCAGTGAAGATGTCTTATCTGCTTCTCATAGTCACACAGAGACCCTGGCTGATGGAGCAGCTGCCATCTCAACCCCTGGCAGTCACCTAGCTAGAGGGAAAGCCAGAACTCTGGAGGATATGGCACTGGCAATTAAATGCTCTGGCCTGGAAGTGACACTGGACATTTCTGCTCATAGTTCATTGGCCAGAATGAGTCACATGGCTCTACTCAACCACAAAGGGGTGGAGAAATCCTGTCATGTGCCCCAAAGGCAGAGATCCAGAAATAGTTGGCAAACAGGGCAAATGACAAACTCGGTTTCTATCAGCTTTTTTATTTCTTTAAAATACATAGAATAGGATAACAGAAAAAGTAGAATGGAATAAAATAGGAAATAGGGGTGCAACAAAATTTTAACTTTATGATTGAGGCTCAGTAAATATTTGTGAAATGATAAAAATTCTTTCTGGAAAGGGATCCTAGCCAAAGTGAACAGGTCTCCTTTGCTTTATCACTAATCTGCCCACTGGTGATCCCATGTAGGATATTATGAGCCCCCTTTATGGATGACAAACCTGGCTCAGAGAAGTGAATGATGTGCCCAAGTCAACTAATCAAGTGGAGAACTGGGACTTGGGACAAGTAGGTAACTGATGGAATTCCCTTTTCAAACCTGTCTTTCTTCTCTTTCATTGATCAACCTCAAATCTTAAACTTGCTATTCTTTATGTCTTTTAATAATACTAACATTTAACATATACTGAGGTTAGCACTATCCTCACTGCTGTTTGTATAGCCACGGAGAGACAGGTTTAAGTAGATGAGGTGACTTGCCCAAGGTTACATAGCCACCAAGAGGCAGGACTTGGATTCACATGCAAATCTATGAGATTCAGAGCTGTGGCCACGGTGCTCTTTTGTCACTCTGGCTTAAGGAGCTGGTTCTAGAAAACACTTGAAAGGCATAATGCATGTGGTTTGAGGGAACTTCCCATGATTGTTTGGTCCCTGTGGTCTTCACCCAACAAACCTGCCTGGTGTCTTGAGGCCTTCTTAACATCCTAACCCCAGAGGGGCAGAGACTCTGAGACCCTGCATAGAAACTGGAGCCTCAATAACCCATGAATATTAAAAAACAGACACAAAAACAACCAGACACTCCTTGATATTAGCAAGTGGACCCCGATGACTAAATGATACCAGGGTTACTTACGTTTTAAAGATAAATTTTATTTCTAGCTTCATGGGGATTGATGTGAGCTTTTGGAAATGTATTTTTATGAGATTCAAACATATTTATTTTACATGCCCTTTAAAAAGTGCCAGCACCGTAAATAATAATAACATTTAGTTCCTGCTACAAGCCAGGCACTCTGCTAGGACATGGACATGGATTGTTGCATTTAATCCTCACAACGTCAGCGAGGTAAACGTAGCCCAGCATTGTGGGAGTGAAAAGAACCTCGATCCCTTACTGTGCGTGTGGAAGTGGCCTCCGCTCCAATTCTCAAGTACTGAGATCCAGCGCCTGCTCTACCTCTACAGCAAGTGACTTACACAGTCTGATCCTTAGATTCCACATCTGCAACAGTCTACCATTGAGCTGGGTGATCTAGAAACTCCTGGAGAGGAGGGGCTTACGCGAGCCTTACTCAGCACTGTGCTTACCATGGTGGGACTTCATAAACAGCATGTTATTGTTATCCAGGCAGCGACCCTATCTTCTGAAATGAAAATCCATGTGTACAGTCTGACAAATGAGCGTTCTCATAGGGACAGTGGACAGGGTATTTGAAATTGGAGCTTCCCTGGAAACTGAGTTATAAAGTTTTTAGTTTACGTGTCTAGCTTGCTTGCCTCTAGGAAATGAGGCAGCGCTGATTCTGTTTTGTCTTTGATAATATTGGCTCACGTTTACCCAGTGTTCACTGTGTGAACTGGACTTGGTGCTAAAACATTTACCTTTAGTCCCCAGAACCACCCTATGTGGTGGGTACTGTGAGTATCTCCATTTCACAGATGGGGAAACTGGGGTTTCCAGAGGTGAGCAATTTGCCCAATATCTCACTGCTGGTAGGAGATTGAGTCCAGACTCAGAACTGGTACTGTGATTCCAGGGTCCTCATTCTTACCACTCTGCTTTCCCTTCGCCAGCATACTGTGGACTTAGGTTTGGGAGGTAGAACCAGAACAAGCCTAACCCAGACCCTGTTCGCTTGGAGGATGAACATAACATTTGCTTCAGGCTCTTTAGAGCCAGTTTTCTCATTTAATTCTCACATCACCTTTCCGAGGTGTGTATTACTATTGACCCCATTTGACAGATGAAGAAATCGAGGCTCTGAGAGGTCAGACAAGTTGCCCAAGATCAACTAGCCAATGTGTGGCAAAGTCAGAATGCAAACCCAGGCATCTTTGACTTCAAAGCCTTGGCTTTATGCCAGGGTTTCTCACTCTTGGCACTGTAGACATTTGGGGCTGGACAATTCCTTATTGGGGGTGGGGGGTGGCTGTCCTGTGCATTGTAAGATGTTTAATAACATCCATGACCGCTATCCACTAGAAGCCAGTAGCACTCGTCCCCAATTGTGACAACCAAAATTATCTCTAGACATTGCCAAATGTTTCCTGGGGGCAAAATTGCTGCCAGTCGAGAACTCTTGTTCCTAGCTGACTGGTGCAGGGCTGGGGACTCAGGCAAGAAGAATTGAAAGAAAAGTTTCGTGATCTCATTTTAAGAGTCTGAGGGCAGTTGTTCTGGGCTCTGTAATCCTGAAATTGGCCCCACTGCACAGTGAGGTATTGACTGCAGCCTGCTGGAATGAGCCTAGGACAGCCGCAGGACCATTTATCTGGGGGCTGACCTGGCATGCTGTCACCCAGCAGGCCACCAGTCATCAATGTCTCTCCTGCCCAGCGCTGAATTTGTCTGGAGGCTGTTAAGGAAGCTGCCTGATGATTACCTCTTGGCTCCGAAGTTGGCTTTTATTTCTCGGCTTCGATTCTAAATGGGACTAATGACCATTTGAGATTCGGATTTTGCACCAACTGGTTAGCTCATTCTGGAGCAGACAGGAAGCTCCTTACAGCCTGGTTCACTGTTCCCATCTTAACAAATGCCACTGCCCCAGGCAAGTTAGATACTTGGGACTCATTGCAGACGCCTCCCTCTATCAACGTCCAATTTCGAGCCATCACCAGGTCCTATCGATTTTGGGTTCTAAATATGATTTGGATCCTGTGGTCCTGTCCATCTTCGTTTCCCCAGTCCAAGACACCACAGACTTGCAATATCCTCTGAAAGACATCCACTTCATTCACTCCTGCCTTCCATTCTGTTTTTCACACTGTAGCTAGAGTAGCCTTTCTAAAATGTTTATGTGAATCCACCCACCCACTGACCCCTACACACATTCCTACTCCTACCCTAAATCACTCAGTGACATTTCCTGTTTTCCTCATCATTCTCTCTACTTCAGACATACTGGCTTCTCTGTTCTCAAAAGCACCATATTCCCTCCACCTCAGGGCCTTTGCATGTCCTGTCCCCTCAGTCTGGGTGTTCTGACTATCCCTCTTTGCTTAGGTCACTCCACTCATCCTTAGGGGAAGCCTCCCCTGACCACTTCTCACCCAACCTGGAGTCTGGGTCCAGGTCTATTGTTACGTTATTATAGCAGTGTTTCTCTTTCTTTCCTTTCTCTTATCTCAGCTTGCATACTTGTTTGGGGGTTGCTTATTTGTTTAAACTCCTCTTCCCCATGCAACTGTAAGCTCCACAATGGGAACAGCGTGTCTATTTTTGCTCACCATTTTATCCCCCAAAGCCTAGTATATTGCCTGGAACATAACAGGTGCTTTATACATACTTATTTAATGACTGAATGAGCTCATATAATCTTCTCAACAAGACTGTGAAAATTTTGCCTGAGGCCAGTGTTCTTTCCCTGCCCTGATGTCCTATAGCACCTGCTCTCATGGCATTATAAGATGGAGAGCAATAGACTCTGAAAGGGCTTTGCAGTCTGACCAACTGGGTTCAAATCCCCTGCCCTGCCACTTCCCAGCTGTGTGACATTGGGTAAGTTCCTTAACATCTCAGTGCTTTAGTTTCCTCTTCTGTAAAATGTCAGTAATAATAGTACCTGTCTCATTGGGTGGTTGTAAGGATCAAATAAGTGAGCTTCTATAACATGCTTCTATAAGAGCTTGGCATAATCTTAGTTATTATTAACATAAAGAGCATAGGTCCTAGGACTACATATGTCTGATTTTCTCCCAAATTTACAAATTATTCCCTTGTGACTTTGGAAAAGTCATGTCAAACCCCTGAGCCTCAGTTTCCTCATCTGTTAAACTGGGATCTCAAGGCCTACTTCAGAGAGGACCATTGTGAGTGTCAGATAAGATGGGAGGGAAACACTTAGTTAGCAGAGTGCTCAGTGACTGGTGGTTCCCTGCCTGACTGACTGAATCGGTCCCTGTTGCCTTTTAGACAAGAAACTCCCTAAAGACAGAATTTACATCTGCCTCATTTAAGGCTGTTATCCCTGGCCCCTCTGTACCCAGTAGGTATTCAATAAACAGTTCTTCGCTAAATGAATGAATGAATCAAGAATGACAGGGACCATGTCTTGCTCATCTTTGTGTCCTCTCAAGACTAGTGTGACACCTACCATATAATTTCAATAAATGTTTGTGGACAGAATAGATTTTTTTAATGGCTATTCATTTCTGTGCCTAGTTCCACTTGAGTTTCTGCATTAAACTGAAGAAGATACTTGTTAACTTATTCCAAATCTCTCTAAGCGTTCGTGTTCTTATCTGTACAATGAGGCTATTAATAGTATCTACCTCATAAAATCGTTCTGAAAAGTAAATGAAGCAATAGAAAATGTTAGTTCATTATTATTCCCTTCCCTGAGCCTTATTTTCTTCATCTGTGAAATGGGTGTCCCCTCACTCATTTATTCATTCATTACTCAACAAACACTGTGTCCATGTGCAAAGCATTGTAGTTAAGACCTGAGGCAGTTAGAGAGGTGAACCAAGCTGTGGTCCCTGCTGTGAGGAACTCAGTGTCTGCTGTGGGACAACATATCAATGTTAAAAATCCAGTGAGAAAAGAGCCATAGTATGTGTGAGGTCTATGGGGGCTAGAGGTGATGGGGTAGGATGGGGACCTCCAGAGTTCTCAGCGAACTTACTAGGGAGATTGTAGAGGTTGTGATGTCATTAACTCCGTGTAATCACCAACATGACATTGGTTTAAAATGGAGTTGTCCCCTCTGGGGTATGGCTTTTGTAGCCTGAGTCTGTGGAGGGTGTATCAGTCCTGCTACAGCCCCACTTTCAACCCTGGTTCACCAGCATACCTGAGACTGGTCCAGGTGTTACCATCGCAGTGAGCAGCCAGTTCAAACAGACATGTCCTTCTGAGACTCAGCCTTGCCTCCCCTCACCTTCTCTCCTGGGTTCTACTTTCTCAGGGGACTGAACAGTGATTCCCCTACACTTTCAATGTGGAACAATGTGGAGTGCCACCAACAAATGCTGGGTTCCTGCCTGGTTCTGCCCTTCTGGATGTGGGACCTTGTGAGGAGATGCTTGGGTGTGGGGGATCAAAAGAGGCCAAGACAGGTGTTTGGGGTCCCTCACCCAAGTGGATCACATGTTTTCCTCTGATAGTTCCAGGAAACTGACTCCTGCCAATCAAACTCAGAGACTGCAACATCTGAATTAGAACTTGTGGGGTTGGAAGGGACTATTCAATCCAGTGACCAAAATATTTGCACCTGTTATCCAGACAAGCTTTTTATTTTCAGTTGAAATTTACGTGTCAAGGGTATTTAAATATCAGGGAAGGGTATGCTGTCAGTGGCCTGGCCAGAGGTAGAAGGATGTCTCAGTCCCAACGGCCCATCCATAGCAGGCCTCAGGGAAGAAGCAAGATTTACGAGGTGAGAGCCTGCCTGGGCTGATTCTTCTGTCGGGAAAGGCCTCCCTGCAGTATTTTCTGTCTCGTCAATGCTGCATTTCATTTTAAATTGCAGCTGAAAGCAGATATTTTCCCTCTTGCCTATTACACCTCTTAATTTGTCTCTCCCTCTGCTGTTATTTGTCTCTATAAAGTGTTTTGCATGAAAGACCCACACAGCACCATGTTGCTTTGCCCTGGGTTAGGTTGAACAGGAAGGGAAGACACAGAGAGATTTAAGTCCCAGAAGGAAGGTGTGAGGGCCTTGAGGTCGAGACTCATGTGTCTGGAAATATATGCCTGGCAGTGTGTACATGTGCATGTTTTTGGACCTACCTGTTGTGTATCTGTGGGTATGTGTGTAGGTACACATGTCAATAATTTACTAATACGTATATATGTCTATATATGCTTTGGTATAATCATGGTCTCCACACCTAAATTAGTGTATGTGTGCAAGGACACACCAACATGCAATCTCTTGAGTGCATATGTATTTATGCAAAGGGACACACACGTGGACATAAACATACGCAGACATCTAGGTATGCATGCCACATATGTGTGTGGTCTTCAGTGCATTCGACCAGTATTCTCTCTCCTTTCTTGCCCACCGCTGCGTATACCATCTCTCCCTGCCCCACCCAGGGGCCCTGGCCCGGTTTTGCACTGAGGGAAAAGGAAGGCAGAGAAGTGGTCTGCGCGGGTCCAGTCGACACACTGCCTTAACCCGACTCAACCGCGGTCACACATAGCTCCCTGGCTTGTCTCCAATCACCCCTTCCTCACAGCAGCACCACCGCAGCGCCTGGGGCTGCGGGACCCCCTGGGCAGGTCCCCAGCTCCCTGCCAATCCTGGACTGGTACTGAGGGGTGAGAGGTTACCAAACGATGGCCGTAGCCCTCCAGACTAGCTGGGTCTCCGACCCCTAGGGGACCAACAATCAGAGTGGTGAGGGCGGGGTCTGGAAGGGTCTCAGTCGCTTCCAGTCCAGAGAACGCTGGGTACTAACCAATGGGCGACTACGGCCCAACGGGGATCCCTCCAAGGCAGCCAATGACCTTGCTCCGCTCCCCACCCCCGCCCTCGCCAACCCCGCGCAGCTGGACCATTGGTGCTGGTGGGATGGGGGGGGAAATGTGAGCTGCGCTGGCCTTTTGAGGAGGGGGCGTGGCTTGGAGTCCCGTTTTCCCCCCCCCCCTCGCCCCACCCTCGCTGAGGCCCCGCACTCCCTACCCCCAGACGTGAGGCCTGGCTGCGGCGCCGCTGCCGAGGTGGACCGCGGGGCGCGCGCAGTGGGCGTGGCCTGAGGGCGTGGCCCGGAGGGAGGCGGGGCCGCGGGCTCACTCAGTGAAAGCCCGGGCTGCTGCTGCGGCGACGGCGGCGGAGGCGGCCGGGCGAGTGTGCGCGCGTGTGGGGCGCAGGCTCGGCAGCAGCGGCGGCGGCTCAGCCTGCGGCGGCAGCGGCCCGTCTGGAGCGGCCGCTGCGAGGACGCCAGCTGCAGCGGGGGAGGCGCAGCCGGGGCTGCGCGCTCCGTGGAGCCGGCGGGGGCCGGGAACAGGTGATCCCAGCGGGAACCCGCAGCCCTACCGAGTTGGCTGGGCGGGAGCCCGCACTCCCGGGCGCAGCTGCAGCCTCCCCGCCGCCGCGGCTGGTGGCGGACGGCGTCCGGCTTCGCACCGGAGCTCTGGCATTCCTCAGCTCACGGGGGCCCCGGAAGCCCCTACCCCCGCAGATTCAGAAGTGCCTGCTTCTCTGCCCGGTGCACGCTCTGCGGCGGGGCAAAGTTGTGGACGTGTCCTGATAGCCGAGCCCGGGCGCTGTCGCAACCCGGCCAGGTCGGCGCGCTCTCAGAGCGCCGCTGACACTCCAGCCCCGCCACCGCCTCGCCCCCAGAACCAGCCCCCTCTGGAAACTGCTTCTGAGGCTGAAACTTTGGGCAGAGGGGCTGAGGGCGGCTCGGCGCTGGGACAAGGCCTGCGGGCACCCCTCCGCGCGGACAGCCGGGGCGCCGCGGACGGCATGTGACGGCCCCGGCGGCCGCCGCAGCGCGGGAAGGCGCGGGCTCCGCGGGCTCCAGCCGCTGCGAGGAAGGCTGCGCGGCCGCCGGAGGGAAGGCTGCTGCGCGCGGCCGGCCCTTGCGGGCCCGGGCCCCGAGCCGTGCCGCCCGGCTCGCCCGGGCCCCGCTGAGGCCGCGGCGCCCCCTCCTGGGCACGGGAGGACCCGCTCCAAACTCCCTGAACTTCCTTCAGGGGCAGTCCCCGAAGCGGCGAAACTCTCTGGGACCCCAATCCTGGGCGGCGTCCCTCGACGACCTCCCCTCGTCGAGCCCCCTGCTGACAAGTGCCTGGACTCCGAAGGCCTCAGGGACCGGGCCGGAGCTGACTGTCTCCAGCTCCGTGCCAGGCCACGATGCTCATGAGGAAAGTGCCGGGCTTCGTCCCGGCCTCCCCGTGGGGGCTGCGGCTGCCGCAGAAATTCCTCTTCCTTCTCTTCCTCTCGGGCCTCGTTACCCTGTGCTTCGGGGCTCTTTTCCTTCTGCCCAACTCCTCTCGCCTCAAGCGCCTCTTCTTGGCCCCCCGGACACAGCAGCCCGGCCTGGAGGTAGTGGCCGAAGTCGCCAGCCACCCCCTGGCGGGCGAACAGGAGTCACCCCCCAACCCAGCCCCCGCTGCACCAGCCCCCGGCGAGGACTACCCCAGCAGCCAAGCGAGTACCCGCCGCAGAAAAGGGTGGCTGCGGCGCACCCACCCGACCGGGCCACGGGAAGAGGCCACCGCCGCCCGCAGCAGCGGCGGGACGGCCCTCAGACCCCAGGAGGGGAGTATCTCATTTAGCTTTGACTTTAACGCGTTCCGGAGCCGCCTCCGCCACCCGGTCCTGGGTACAGGAGCCCATGAGATTGAGGATTCCCAGAGCCTAGTTCGAACCCAGCGGGAGAAAATCAAGGAGGTAAGGACTTTCCTCTCCCCCAAAAGAAAAGAAGCACCCCTCTTGTGCTCCCGTCCACTTCCCTGGTCCCAGTCAACTCCTGGTCCCTGGTCTACTCTAGGCTCTCCAGGCACTGTCTGCACTCTCCATTCTCCTCCCAAACTTCCCACCTGTACTCCTCCCTGCTCACTTTCCGACCCCTGGGTTCAGTTAATGATCCCCATCTCTGAAAGATGGTAGCTGAATCCCTGGACCAACTTTCCTCCCACCCCAAGGCTCTGGTTCTCCAGTCCAGTCCCCAGCCCAGGTGGGCTCCACCCCTTCCCTTTGTGGAGTTGCTGGTAAGAGTTTTGTGCAGTCTCTAGTAAGGTTCTTGAATGGACATCCTCTCTGCTTGCACAGGGCCGAGGGTCATGTTCTTTCTCACTGTGTGTACTTAAGTCTGGACTTCCCCCAAACCCCTGTAGGATCTGCCACCCGAAAATCAAGGGGGGAGGGGAGGAATTTGGTATCCTGCAAGTCTTTTGTAATCTAGCCAGCAACCTACAAATCAGAGGATGTTGTGCCTTCTTGCTAACTGTTTCTATTGAGCTTTGGAACAATTGTACATAATTGCATGTGATGCGGGAAGACGTGATCAATAAGGTGGTGGTAATGTTAGAGAAGCTGAGGTTGTTGGCTTAATGAAGCAGGTCTTGGACTTGTTCCCTGTAGGGATTGTACCAGGGAGGGGTTTAGAAAGACCACTTTGAGTCTGAATCTTAGTTTAAGAAATCAAAAGCAAACACAGCCTCACCATGGCTTGAGGACTGTTGCCAAGCTGCTACTGGTACCTTGGACTGCCTGCTTGAGGTTTTTGCCCAGCAATGCAGAGGGGACTGCAGTGACACCCCCGGGCCACGAGAGGGCCATGGGCTAGCAGTGGGCCAGGGTCTCCTCCCTAGAAACCAGAAAATACTCCCCACTCACTGTGGACCCAGGAGGAAAGGGCTGCTTTTGTGTGGACTTCTTGGTTTGATGCAAAGGAGTCAGCAGGTCCACCGTGATTTCCAGGGAGAGCAGGCAGTGAGGGTCAGAACCTGCCCTGCCAAGACCTACTCAGAGCCCAGGAGAGCTTAGCTGTACCTCTCTCCTCATGGGGACTGTCCTCCCTTCCAACGCCCACCTCCCCCACTTCTTTTCTTATCTCTGCTGTTACTCAGCCCTTCTCAGCTAAGCCTTGTTTGGAGACTGTCTTAACTAGTAATCACAGGACATTTTGTGACATCAAGACAGGAAGTCACAAAGATGAGTCCTTGTTTGGTGTGTGTGTGTGCAGGCTCTCAATTTCCAAATTCTTGTTGAAATCTCAAAGGTTCATTAAAGAGTGGAACTTGCAGTAGCTAAGGAAGGGCCATCATTGTGCTTAAGAAACTGTGTTGTTGAATGCTCACGTGGACCACCCACTACTCCCTTTCTCAAAGCTGCCTCTGAGCACTTGAGCCCTTTCTGCCCTTTCAGACCTCCCCAGAGGGCAGCAACCCCCAGTGAAGTTACATATCAACTGCATGGATGCAGTTTTTCGTGGGGTTTCCAGAGCTACCGTAGATTTTCTAAAGGATCCCCAAAGGATGAAGAGGTGCTTTCTGCATTTGCATCTAGATATGTGACCCATTTCTGAAAACCTGGGGTCGGGGGTCATGGTGGCCTGGCTAGTGGGGACTTGATTCTGGCCCTCTGTACAAAAACAGCCTCCCTTGCTGGCAAAGGCTGCCGGGGTAACTTGGTGTAGCAGCTGGGGGGTGGTGGGAGGTGTGGAGACTGCTTTGCAGGTGGGTGTAAAATAACATGATGGGCAGAGGTCTGTGTTGGTTGCCAGATATCTGGATCTTTCTATCTGGCATCTCCATGTGCACCGGTAGTAGCTGGAGGCCTGCTTGCATATATCTGAATTGGATGTTCAACAAGCCCTCTCTTACTATCTTGAAGACCTTAAGCTCCTCAGAATGCAGGGGGCTGTGTATATACTCTGCTATGTTTTGAAGCCTATTGTTTCTTCAGGCTTCTTGAGTTTGGAACCCCCCAACTTCTACCCTCCCAAAAAACCTGAATGATATGGGGCAGAATTTTTGGTTTAGCTGTTAACTCACTTACCTTCCCTGGAGTCCCGCCTGATGTGGGGTGCATATGCGTATTGCTGGAGAATGTCTTTCTTTCCTTCTCATGTAGACCTCTGTGCCATGCCCAGGGGTAGATCATTTTGTAAAGGTTCCTGTTTTCCTAAAAGGGACCGTTGCTTTCCTTTCTGGCTTGTTTATTCCCAAACATGGATTGATTAGACCCCAGGAGCAGAGGGGGAGCTAGCATCAGATAAGAAGGACTCTGTTCTTATAAGATGAGATTTTTAAAGTGAAAGTAAACATCAAGAGAGAGTCAGAGAGGGTGATAAATGAGAGAGAATGAAGACTGGACCCCTGGGCTGTAGATCAACGAAGTATATTTATGAACATTCCGATTTGAGAGCCGGACATGGGCATGAGGGCTGATAAGATAAGATGGGTTGGAGCTGCCTGTTCTGTGTGTACAGGCGGCAGGAACCGCCCTACCACCGGGACCAACTATTTCTCCTCACTGCAGTTTCGACACCTTAGAGGAGGTACCGTGCTAGAAAGCAGAGACCCAGAGAACATGGGTTTGACAGTTCAGCTCCATGGTCAACTTTTTGACTTGAGGCAAGCCGCCACCTCTTTTTCCTGGACCTTATTTTTGGTTCTGTCAAACGGGGTGAGGGAGGGGAGAATGGGCCGGTCACATCCACTCTTGCTTCCAGACCAGGCCTCTCACTAGGGTGTCAGTCTGCTCAGGGGCTCCTTAGCAGTTGGGCTTTTCCCAGCTCTGCTTTCAACATGTTTTAGCCCCATGAAGTCAGGCACAGTGGTGTGTTGCAATTGTTGGTGATGGCGGTGGTGCTTACTGGGGTGTCCCTAGCACCAGTCAAGAGGAGATATTCATAGAGTGGATGAAGTTAACCATTCCTGTCACCAACATTGAACTGTAGAGATGGGATTGAGCAGTGACAGACCCTCATCTTGGGATCATGAAGAGTAAAGGGGTTGGCGAGAATGTAACACAGCTTGCTAGCAGCCTTCCCTTTCAGATCTGACTGTAACATAGAAAATTATTGTTAAAATTATTAGCGACCTCGACTATAGGTGAGTTTCCTATGGATTCAAGTTCAACAGACTCTTCTCACTCACGACAAGAGTTGGGAGTATGGAGCTTGTCAGGGTTACATCCTGAGGAAAGGATTCAAACTCTCCTGGGTCCTACTAAGGATGGTTGGTGTCACCCCCGGAACCTACCTCCGTCGTCCCTTCCAGTGAAGGGAGCTTTTGTTAAAGGGAACTGAGCAGCCTGGGGCAGCAGAACACAGTGTTGGGATGGGGCTGCCCCTAGCCCACATGAAGGGCATGGGCTGCATGTCGTCCCCATGCACATCTGCTCTGCCCAGTGCCCTTACGTGCCATTTAAGTGGCGTTCCCACTAAGAACCCCGCTGTCAGCTCTGACCTCAGGGGAAAATTCCTGTTTATCCCTGAGCTTCAGTTTTCATGGTAAAATGAAGAGACTGGCATTTAGGGGACTCTTTTCTCTCCCTCACTCCCGCCTGTTTCCTGCTTTGTTTATGGATCTGCTCAAGCAGCTAGAGTAGGGTCTGATACTTGGTTGGAGCTCAGATAATTGAATGAATGGCTACAGTGAAGATCTATAAATTAGCAATTACGGTTGCTGGTGGCAGAGGCTGAGCCTTTTTCCCCAGGGTACCTGGAATTCTGAGTCTCAGATGAGGGGGCCACAGCAAGGTTTCGGGGCTTAGCAGCTCTGTGACTCGAGAGGCCTTTTAGACTTTGCAGTAATTTTCCAAGTGCAAGTTAACTTGAAGGGAGTTGGGAGGGGACAGCCATGAGTAAAATCTTTCATGCCTGGATAGCAGGCATCTGGAGAATGCCCGAGTCACCCTGGAGTACCTGCGACTTGGCAGGGAGTACCCTGGCTCCTGCCTTCCGTTCCTGCTGTGTTAAGTCTCCAGGATACTGCTGGTTATGATATGTGACTATGTCTGAATAAGTCATCGTGGCAAATGATCTTTACTCCCCATTAATGGGCTGGTTCGTTAGTCATGTGTGGTTTCTCTGTATATCTGATTTATTGCCGCTAGTGCCAGGGGCAGGTAGGAAAATTAAAAGGCTTTGTGTTCTTTGTAGCATGTGAATCTGAGCCTGTGAGATGTTCAGGATAATTAATATTAGGAACACCTCAGATTTAAATAGCTTTTCTTTGAAGAGCTCTGTTTAAGTTGCAAGTCCATTGACTATCTTTTTGCCCCCCTGTCCTTCAGTTTCACTCTTGTCCTGCTTTATGACACATTTAATATAGACAGGAAGACTGGTCTATAATAACAGACAGGTTGTATGGAGACCCTTATACCCTAAGCTCAGCCAGGCACGTCTTCCTTCTTCCTTAGAACTGAGTACTGCAAGGAAAGCTTAGAACTTGTCCCCGCCAGGTATACAAGCACACATCCGCAGGTTGGGTGGATCTCTACTTTCATTTTTTAAAAAATTTATTGGGGTGACAGTTGTTAGTAAAATTACATAGATTTCAGATGTACAATTCAGTATTACATCATCTATAAATCCCATTGTGTGTTCACCACCCGGAGTCAGCTCTCCTTCCATCACCATATATTTGATCCCCCTTACCCTCATCTCCCACCCCCACCCCCCTCTACTTTCATTTTGAGGTGCACCATTACTTTGGGGAATTAGGTGCGGGCATTCGAGGAGCCGTTACTTCTCCGGCCTCACACCCCTAACTCTGTCTCTAGTGTTAGGTCCAGAAACAAATAGTACAATGACTTTTAAAAGTCGGCAGCTTATTTCACAGTGTAGTTAGCAGGGGGGTAATAATACGGATTCCCCAGCTGTTTTCAGAGTGACTGATTTACATCCGAGCTCAAGAAATGCCTTTCCTCTAGCTTTCCCCGAAGACTGATCCATTGCTCCACCAAAAATAAATATTGTGATATATATCAGGCATATTTTGCTCCAAGGGACTTACATCTTTTCTCTTATTGAAAAAAATAAATCACCCTTGTAGATTGGAAAGCCCAGTGCAGGGAAGCGGTTTGGTAATCCAGGTGGGCACCCAGTCTTGGGGTACTGCCTCTGGCGTGGGGAAGGTGCCTGCCTCTGCATCCGAAGCGGGGTGTGTGCTAAGGGCGGTGGTGGGAGCTTTAGGAAATTCTCTCCCTGCCTTGCTTCCGTTGGCCAGCTCAGCAAAACCTTGGCAAGGCAATGATGGACACTGTTCAGGAGCGTGGTTGCTTCGGGTGAATGCATGACCATTTATTGTATTTCTTGAAAAGAGGGGCCATGCACGGAACAAAGATGAATGCCATGAACCAAGGATTATTTTCATTCTAGTTCTGTGCACCTGCAGGCCAAAGAGACCAGGCTCATTCAAACAGGGAGCCCCTGGCTTCTGGATTTCCCATTACCCCGGGGCCACGGCCTTATGCACAAGGGTTTGCGTGATTTGGGGAAAAGAAACAACAGACTTTCTTAGCTCTGTATTGTCATGGCAGATGACGGTAAGAAACAAATTGGAGACTCCTCAAAGAACTCTTAGGACTCGGGACCTAAGTTCCCCTCCCCTTCTCTCCTTCACCCCCATTAGGCTCTGGGAGCTGGTTAATAGCTGAGGTAGCATAGTTTTGGTTCTCTTAAATGCAGAGATTCACTGTAAACCAGACTTGTTTCTTGGTGTCTCTATCCCCAAAGAGACTAAAAGCCACAGAGACCATAGTGACAGGCTGTGGCCTCAGTGTGGTAGCCCAGTTGTAGGTGTTTCCTCCCCTGAGAAGGAAAGATGTTTTCTAAGATTTGGATTGTGAGCTCCCCAAACTCAGCAGGCGGGCAGGCAGACCAGCTCTTACTACCAGAGAGTCTGAGTGTGTCTCTTAACTCTGAATTTTCATTAATTAAAGACCAGGGCAGTTGTCCGTCTGTTTTAGTGCAGTACTGTTAGTGGTAACTTTTACAGAAGAAACTTTGGCGTACTGATTAGTGTGCTCCTTAAAAGATAACCATAATTCTGCTTTTATTTGGCGTGCTCTGGGAGTCAGCTGCTCTACAGGTGGAAACTTCTGGGCAGTTTTCACTAAACAACCATTTTCAGTAGCTGAATAATAGGAGATTTTTCGCCCCTCCTTCTACCTCTGCCATGACTCGGTGGTCATCACCCTAAAATGCAGCCGTGTTCTACAGGGCCTGATGAGGCATATAGAGGAGACCGTTGGTCTCACAAGCCCTATCCCTTGTGTTTTTGTCTTGTTTTATTTACAACGACCCTGTGATACAGGTACCATCTACTTAAGTATAATTTACATATAGTT
The DNA here is from genome assembly GCF_004115265.2 of Rhinolophus ferrumequinum. Taxonomy (NCBI): domain Eukaryota; kingdom Metazoa; phylum Chordata; class Mammalia; order Chiroptera; family Rhinolophidae; genus Rhinolophus; species Rhinolophus ferrumequinum. The sequence continues at coordinate 17,529,612 of NC_046292.1, forward strand.
AAATGCACAGATATTCAATACACAGTTCGCTCAGTTTTGCCAAATGCAGGAAACCATATATACCCCTCCCCTATTAAAATACGGAGCATTTCCAACACCTCAGAAAGTCCCCTCTTCTCCTTCCAAAGCAATCCTCCATCCTCCAGCCCCCAACCACTGTTTTGCTTTGTCACCAGAGATTGGTTTTGCCTGTTCTAGAACTCCAAATAAATGGAGTAGTACAATCTGTGCCTTTTTGTTGTTGTTTTTGTTCTTTTTCTTTTTTTTTTATTTTCTTACTTTGTGTTCAAGGCTTCTTTCATCCATATGGTGTGAATTAGTACCTCATTCCTTTTTATGGTCAAGATGTATTCCGTTGTATGAATATACCACAATTTGTTTATGCATTCACCTGCTGTTGACATTTTTGGTTGTTTCCAGTGTTTGGCTATTATGAGTAAAGCTACTCTGAACATTTTATGTACAAGTCTTTGTATAAGCATGTTTTCCTTTCTTTTGTGTAAATATGTAGTAGAATTACTGGCTTATAGAGGAGAGAGCTGTTTAACTTTAAAAGAAACCGGAAACTTGTTTTTTTAAGGAGGGAGCAGCTCACAGTGGCCCATGTGGGGATCGAACCGGCAACCTTGGTGTTATGAGCACCATGCTCTAACCGACTTTGCTAATCGTCCACCCCTGGAAACACTTTTTCCGTAGTTAGACCAGCAATGTGTGAGGGTTCTGCATCTTCAACACTTGCTATTGTCCACCTTTTGAAGTTTAGCCATTCTACATGATCTGTAGTGATGCTTCATTGCAGTTTTGTTTCCGTGTTAACTACTGATATTAAATATCTTTCCATGTGTTTATTTGCCATTTCTGTGTCTTCCTTTTAAATGTCTGTTAAAATCTTTTGTCTTTTTTTTGTTTACAAAAATGGGCTATTTATCATTCAGTAAAACTCTAGAAATTCTTTACATATTCTGGATATTTGCTCCCATTCTGTGGTTTGTCTTTTCATTTTCTTAATGGTGGCATTTAGAGAGCAGAATTTTTAAATCTTGATGAAGTCCGGTGTATCCAGATTTCCTTCTATAGTTATTGGTTTCTGTGTGTACTTTAAAAACAAAAATCTTTGCCTACCCCAAGGTATGAAGATAGTCTCCTTTTAATTCCAGAAGCTTGATCATTTTAGTGTTTACATTTAGGTCTCTTGTCTACTTCAAATTAATGGTGCGTGGTAGAGGTTGAGGTTCATTATTTTACATTTAGATGTCCAGTTGCTTCACACTGTTTGTTGAAAAACTTTCTTTTCCCCATTGAATTGCTTTGATGTCATGTTAGTTTAATTGACCATATATATATATGGTTCTATTTCTGGACTCTTCTGTTCGATTGATTTATCTTTATGCCAGTTCATACTGTCTTTATGTTGGAGCTTTATAGTCAGTCTTCAAAACAGGTTGTGTGATTCCTCCATCTTTGCACTTCTTTCTCAAAACGGATTTGACTATCATAGGTCCTTGGCATTTCTGCAGCCATTTGAGAACAAGCTTATCAGTTTCTATGAAAAATCCTGCTGGGATTTTGATTGGATTTTCCTTGAATTTATAAATCAAATTGGGGAGAATTGATATCTTAACAATACTGGGTCTTTGATCCATGACTGTGATATCTCTTTCTATTGATTTAGATTTCCTTTAATTTCTCTGAACAATGTTTTGTAGTTTTCAATGTAGAGGGCTTGAATATCTTTTATTAAGTGTATCTCTAAGTATTTTATATTTTATGCTATTGTAAATGGTATTCTTTAAATTGTTATTTTTCAATTGTTTGTTGCTACTACCTAGAAGTACATAGATTTTTTAAATATTGACTTGTATTGTGTGACCTTATTTAATTCATTTATTAATTTTTTTCTGTAAACTTTTTAGGGTCTTTTAGGCATACAGTCATGTTGTCTATGAGTCAAGATTGTTTTACTTCTTTCTTTCCAATGGCTATGCCTTTTATTTCTTTTTCTTGCTTGGTTGCACTGGCTAGTCTTCCAGTTCAATGTTAAATAGAAGTGATAAGAACTGACATCTTTGCCTTGTTTTTGATACCAAGGGAAAGCATTGTCTTTCACCACTAAGTATGATGTTAGGGGAAGGTTTTTCCCCCCTTTATTTATTTATTTATTAGTTTCAGGTGCACAAATCAAAGTAATACTTAGACGTTAGACGTTTATCATTTATATCCCTCACACTGTGTGAACCCCCCTACCCCCATCCACTACCCCTCTGACATCGCACAGAGCCATTACATTTCCACTGTCTCTATTCCTAATGCTGTACTCCACTTCTTGTACATATATATATATATATACACAATTGTAGTTGACATTCATTATTGTTCAGCTTCAGCTCAGGTGTACAGTGCAGTGATCAGGCATCTACATCATCCCTGAGGTGGTCTCCCTAATGAGACAAATGTCCATCAGATACCCTACAAAATATTTACAACATTATTGATTACATTCCCCAAATTAATTTTCAAAACCCCATGACAATCTTGTGGCTACCGACTGTTTTCTACTCCCCTCACTTTCCCCCTTATCCCCACGCCCCCTCCCATCTAGCAACCCTCAGTTTTTCCTCTGTCTCCAAAACTGTTTCTGATTAGTTCATTCACTTATTCTTTTCTTTAGATTCCACATATAAGTGAGATCATATGGTATTTGTCTTTCTCTGTCTGACTTATTTCACTTAACATAATGTTCTCTAGGTCCATCCATGTTGTTGCAAATGGTAAGATTTCTTTCTTCTTTATGGCTGCGTAGTACTCCATTGTATAAATGTACCACAATTTCTTAATCCAGTCATCTGTCGATGGGCATTTCGGTTGTTTCCATGTCTTGGATATTGTGTATAGTGCTGCAATAAACATAGGAGTGCATAAAGCTTTTTGAATTAGAGTTTTGGATTTCTCCGGATAGATACCTAGGAGTGGAATTGCTGGATCATAAGGTAGTTCCATTTTCAGATTTTTGAGATATCTCCATACTGTTTTCCATAGTGGCTGCACCAATCTGCAATCCCACCAATAGTGCACAAGCGTTCCCTTTTCTCCACATCCGCGCCAGTAGGGGAAGGTTTTGGTAGATGTCTTGTATCAGGTTGAGGAAGTTCTGTTCTATTCCTAGTTTGCTGAGAGTTTTTATTAGGAATGGGATTGAACTTTGTCACATACTTTTTCCTGCATCTATGGGAATGATCATCATACGGTTTTCTTCTTGAAATCTCTCAGTGTGGTGAATCATACTGATTTTCAAAAATGTTAAACCAGACATGCATTTGATTTTTTAATATAGCATTAAGAATTTTCACATCTGTGTTTATGAGGGATTTTGGTCTATACTTTTCTTGTGAAGCCTTTGTCTGATTTTTGGTGCAGCATTATGTTGGCCTGAGAGAGTAAACTGAAAAGTGTTCTCTATTTTCTGAAGAAGTTTGTAGAACACTAATATTGTCTCTTAAATATTTGCTAGAATTCACCACTAAAGCCATCTAGGCCTAGAGGATTTGTGTTGTGTGAGTGAGTGTGTATGTGTGTGTGTGTGTGTGTGTGTGTTTAGTGTGTGTGTGTGGTTTTAAATTATTAATTCAACAGACATAAGGCTATTCAGAATTCCTATTTCTTGTGTTGGCTTTGTCAATTTCACTTTCAAGGAATTTGCCTATTTCATCCAAGTTGTGGAATTTATTGGAATAACATTGTTTTCACCATTCTCATTTTCCTTTTAATGTTAGTAGGATCTGTAGTGGTGTTCCCTCTTTTATTCCCAATATTGGTAACGGGTTTCTCTGTGTCATTCTTAAAAGTAGTTTAGTTAGTAGTTTATCAATTTTACTGATCTTTTCTAAGAACCAACTTTTGATCTTGTTTTAATATCTATTTTTAACTCTTTATTTCCTTCTTTCTTATTTTGGGCTTAATTTTCTCTCTTTTTAAAAAAATTTCTTTATCTAGTCTGACGATCTGCCTATGTCCACTTACCCTCTTTTAAACTTTATTCTATTGTAGTTATATATTTTGCTTCCACATATGTTATAAACCTCATAATACATTGGTATTATTTTTGCTTTAAACAGTCAATTTTCTTAAAGAAATTAATAAATTAGAGTCTTATTATTCACCCATGTGTTTATCATGTATAGTGTTCTTCATTCCTTCTTGTGTGTCCGAGTTTCTGTGTAGTATCATTTTCCTTTCAGCCTGAAAAAGAGCTTAACATTTCTTCCAGTGCAGGTCTGCTGGTAACAAATTCTTGCAGCTTTGTTTTTCTGCAAATGTCTCTATTTTGCCTTCATTTTAAAAGGATATTTTTGCTATATAGAATTTTAAGTTGACTTTGTTCCTTTCTTTCCGTGAAAGACCCGTTTACTTGTACCTTGCATTGTTTCTGATGAGAGGTTAGGATATATTCCCTTGAATATAATGTTTTCCCCCTCCCTTTGGATGCTATTAAGATTTTATCTTTATCTTTAGTTTTCAGTTATTTGACTTGCTGTACCAAGGTGTGGATATCATTGTTTATCCTTCTTGCGGTTTGTTAAGCTTCTTGTGTTGATATCTTTTTCAAGTTTGTAAAAATTTTGCCCATATTTCTTTAATATTTTTTCTACTCCAATCTGTCTCCTTTTCATTTAGAGCTCCAGTTACATATAAGTTAGATTGCCTGATATTTTCCTAGAAGTCACTGAGTCTCTGTTCATTTATTCTTCAGTCTTTCTCTCTATGCTTTGGTGTGGATAATTTATATTAATCCATCTTCAAATTCACTAAACTTTTCTTCTGTGTGTCCAGTCTGTCATTAAGCCCACCAATGAATTTTTTATTTCAGATATTTTTTTTTACTTCTAGAATTTTAACTTGGTCCTTTTTTCATTGTTTTTGTTTCTCCAATATTTCCTATCTGCTTACTCATTTTTTTCATATTTTCCTTTAAACCCTAAGGCATATTTATAATAGCTTTTCAGAAAGTCTTTGTTTGCTTTTTCCAACATCTTTGTCATCATTGGATCTGTCCTTGTTGATTGTTTATTTCCTGGTTATGGCTCACATTTTCCTACATGTGTCTACTCATTTTTTAAATTTTATGACAAACATTGTGAATATTACTTTTTTGAGATTCTAGATTTGTCTGCTTTTAAGCAGTTTTTCTTCCCCTTTCTGTTAGGCTGTCAGCTGTCACTGCTTTTAGCTGTCAGGATACCTACTTCAGGCTGCTTTATTCTCTACTTTTCCTATTTTGTTATTTTCTAACCTGCAGTTGGCTAGGAAATCATTCAATCTAGCTTGTTAGTGTTATATGTAAAGTACAAATAAGCAGATTTTGAGTAGGTCTCTAAAGACTCCTGAATCAAGTGCATGAACTTTAACGTACATGTTTTAGTGTAGTTTAGATATTTAAAGATTCTTATTCATTCTTGGTAATTGGTATTGGATGCATGAAATATAATTTTGTGTTGAAACCATACCCTGAATAGAAACAAGAGTTCTCAAAAGGGATCCTAATTTCTGGTTGATGCCATCTTAAATTATTTGTACATTTTTTGCTTGTCTGCTTTTAGATGTTAGCAAAAATATGTTTGTTGGTATTTGTGATGTTCCAGCAGCCTCCATTAGTGTGACTTTCCTCCTAGGACTTTTTAACCTGTCTAATATTTTCTTTGGCTTCTTACCTTAAGTCTAATGACTACTTTTTAAAACTTGGTTTGTAAATCCCCACATTAAAAGAAAGAAGTAGAACTGTTGTGTAGGTCAAACTGTTGTGTAGGTCAAACTGTTGTGTAGGTCAAATTTCAGAATTACTGATCAGAAAGAAGATAAATATACATGAGTGAAGGATTTCCAAGGTGCATCTGTGAGATCTGATCTCTTCTTTCCCCTCATTCAGGAAAGTTCAGAATGAAGTAAATGTAGTATCTTATTGAAAAGGCTACCTTTAATTGTATTGGTCTCTGGGGTATGTGGGTGGGTGTTGAATAAAAGTTATACATCTCTTATGTAAGATCCTTCTCACCCATTTTCACTCCTGGAATGAGCTTTTCGGAGGTTACACCTAAACATTGCCAAGTAAATGTCGATCTCCTAGGAAGACATTTTGGCACTTTTTTGGCACTTTTTTTTTTTTTTTTTTGTTTTTCTGTACTTGTGTTCTTGACCTAAATCAGCAAATCTTCCTCCTTTCCAACTCTCTCAGAAGTCATTCTCCAAGTCTGTCATATACCTTAGAGAGTTCTGGAGTAGTCTTGTTTTGTTTTTGTTTTTTTGTTTTGTTTTTTTAATTTTATTGGGTAACTGTGTTTTTTCCAGGACCCATCAGCTTCAAGTTGTCCTTCAATCTAGTTGTGGAGGGCGCAGCTCAGCTCACCTCCAAGTCCAGTTGCTGTTTTCAATCTTTAATTGCAGGGGGCGCAGCCCACCATCCCATGTGGGAATTGAGCTGGTGACCTTGCTGTTGAGAGCTCGTGCTCTAACCAACTGAGCTAACCAGCTGCCCCTTGGTTTAATCACGGAAAAAAAGACTTTAGTTTCTTGTTTTTAGAACTGGACCTTTTAGAGAACAGCCTATTAAACATAATCAATTTTGCTACTTTATGATATAAAGAAACCCTCTATAGACAAAGGTTCATGCTTGTTTTATTTTTTAATAAATTTCATTGGGAATATTGGGGGACACTGTGTTTCTCCAGGGCCCATCAGTTCCAAGTCGTTGTCCTTCAATCTAGTTGTGGAGGGCGCAGCTCAGCTCCAAGTCCAGTCGCCGGTTTCATTCTTTAGTTGCAGGGGGCACAGCCCACCATCCTATACGGGAATGAACTGGCAACCTTGTTGTTGAGGGCTCACGCTCTAACCAACTGAGCCATCTGGCCACCCCTCCAGCAGCTCAGCAGCAGCTCGTTGTCTTCAATCTAGTTATGGAGGGCGCAGCTCACTGGCCCTGTGGGAATCGAACCAGCAACCCTGTTGTTCAGAGCTCTGCTCTAACCAACTGAGCCATCCGGCTGCCCCACAAAGGTTCATGTTTTGACAGAAAAATAGAAGCTCAGTCTAGAGACTTCTAGCAGTTTCAGATACAGGCCTTCCTGGGTGTACAATATTGTATAAGGGGTAGAGACTTCACACTGATGTTTCTCAAAGGTGGCATTGTGTAGTAGCCTCCCTATTATAGTGCTAGGGGGTCTGTGTCTGATTATCGATTCTTGAGTAGCTAAGAATGGTACCAGGGTGGCGTCAGTCCAGATGGGGCTGACAGAGACCAACAACATAGACATTTCCTGTGATTAGGCACTGGATTAGATTAAAGCATAAGAAGATTCTCTGTCCTGTGAGTAAAGTGCTCTTAAACTTGGCACCAGTGGGAGTAGAATTCCAATTTGTCAGCCCTGGAATTTGAAGTCTTGCAAGTTAGAAAAAGGGTTTCTGACTCTCTGGCCTCTGTACCACCCATTGTCTTTTAAATCCCCAGGGAGCATCCCCAGGGAGCGTCCCCAGGGGGCCAGGGTCTGCTTTGGAGGGTGCAGGGGCTGGACTAGGCTGATGCCCACCCCTCATAGACAGATCAGATCAATAATTCCTAGTGTTTGTGGTATTTATAGTAGAGCACTAGCTTCCCTTTAAGATTTTAGCTGATGCCAACAATAATTCCGTTTTATAGCTGAGAGAACGGAGACCCTGCAGAGGCAGTGACCAGCTCCAGGCTCTGGCAGTTTAAATTGTAATGCACTGACTTAAACCACATCTCCTGCTTAGGCTGATGTTCTTTCTATCACATCATCTGAAAACTCATGGGTGATAATTTAGAGGAAGAGTTTTCACTTTGGGATGGAATAAAGTAGAAATTGTCATCATCTTGGTACGTATGCAAAAGAACTGGTCTCATGAATCTTTAGAACGGGTATTCTAACCTTTATTGGAATCTGGAACCCCAGAGGATATTAGTAAATACTGACACTTAAGTTCTTCCCCCAGAGACTTCCTCTCCCTGATTTAATTGGTCTGGGGTATATCTTAAGCATTGGGATTTTCAAAAACTTCCGTGGTTCTGACATGCAGCCATGCTTTAGAGCTAATCTGTGGCAGTTTTGTCTTTACCTAGGCTATATCTCCTTTCTGGCTAGATTTCCCTTTTACCCACTTATGGAAGAGAGTGGGAATTTTCTGTATTTATTAAGACCTAGACCAGGATCAGATAAGAAAAAAAATGAACTGGGGAAAAGACTCAATTAAAACTGAGTTTTTCCAGAGTTAAGAGCATATCCTGTTAACATGATCAAAAGAAGCCATGAATTTATTAAAACTGTGACAAAAACTATCGACAACGCCAACTATCTGTTGAACCTCTGTTATACACTGAAGGCTATCTGAGCTGGAGGAATAGTAAAGATAAATCTCTGGCTTTAAGAAATTTCATAGCGTAGCATTGTCATGTGTCTGAATCACTTCCCACCACACACGGATGTATAGATGGTGGGAAACATTGGTCAGCTGCATAAATATTTGCCATCCCACCTAAATCTTTTATTTGGGGAAGCAGGTGGGACATAAACTTCTGAAATGAAAATAGTTGCTTGCCCAGAAGTAGATTTCCCAGAAGGCCATGGGCCTCCCTCCTGTGGCTGCCTCTGCCATTTTCCAGCCAACAGAGCAGCCTTTCCACATTGCTGCTTGGGCCTCAACGTCCAATAACAGATGCTCAGGGAAAAGGAGATAGTGAAGAAGTGGACGAGCCAAACCTAATCCCAGGTGTTCAAACCCATGGCAGAAATGTCTGCAATTTCATATCATCCACTTTGCCAGGTGCTGAATGTGCCTTAACCTGAAAACCGCTGTCCTGGGTTGATCAGATCAAATCTAGCCAGGCCACTTCCGAGGGAAGCTGCAGGAGGTGAGAACACACCGTGGGGTAATGTGAGTGTCCTCCCCGCAGCGTAGCGATGGTCCCCTCGAGAGCTGTTTCCATGCGAGAAACCTTTGAATTTTCAACCGGTGCCAAGTTGCAATCTTGCTTCATTCTGTCCCAACGTTTTCTAGCAAATTCTTTGGCTGATGTGGCATTAGAACAAGTCCGTTTTATCCTGAACTTATTTCATTCCAGCTTCAAAGCATCGTGAGCATTAATGGAGAGTCAGACTTCAGAGGAGAAATTTCCTTCTGTTGTTAAATCGTATACTGAAACGTGCTTACTCAGAGGCCTCTGGCTGCAGAAAGCAGTGACGAGGATGGAGCTTGGCAGATGGCTGTAGCTGCGGCTTCCTGGAGGCCTGTGTGGGGAGACTATTGTTTGTATATTGGTTTTCATTTATGTATTGGTCTTATATTCATCTTCCTGAGGTACCCAGATGCTATGGTGATAGATTGGTTGGAAATGACTCATTTGTCAGGGTTCCGTGGGGGACGTGGATTTCCTTCCCGTGTGCAGTGGAATCTCAAATGTTTAATTAGATGCTGAAGCATTTCTGCAAGGGTCCATCTCTGCCAGTTCTCCCAGGTGGATGCCAGTCCTTAGGCTGGAGAAGGTGTGGGGCTTTACCGGACCTGACCTCCTCTCCCCTCATTTTGTCTTGATGCATCTTCAGTCCTACCTCCTTTTAGCTGCTGTTTTTGTCCCCCCATCATTTTTGTTCTAGGAACTGCCTTCACGTGACTGCCAGAATTGGCAGAGCTGATTCACGTTGGAAATCTAGTTATCAAGCAGGTCCAAACCGGACTTTATGAAATAATGTAGTTGAACTGATACACAGTGAGAGGAATATTAACAACCTGCTGCTTATCTGTTTTGTTCCATTTCAACTTTTCCAGAGCATTTACCTTGTTCTTGCTGCACGTCAGGCAACGCCCTAGACGCTGAGGATGCAAAGATGAGGCTTCTGCCCTCAATGGGGACAGCAATAGACGTGTCGGGGTGCAACAGACGTGTACACAGCTGTAACACCGTGGAGGTGCCCAAATAAAGGGGTGAACAAAGGGCTGGGGAGTCGTGTCAGCTTGATGTGAGCTTGGGGGAAAGGATGGCATTTCAGGCAAATGTGCAGAAACGCAAGGAGCAGCATGTGCCGGGTCTGGGGAGGTGTCATAGGTGTGGGTGTGGGAGGGGAGCTACGGAATGACAGAGGTTTGTACCTGGGGGAGACGGGGACGTTAGGAAGTGAGGGCGGTGAGAAATCTAGGAAGGGAGAGGAGAGTTGAATTCTAGACCTGATAAAAATGATAAGCTTGTGAAATCTAGGTGGTTGGAAATACCGTTTGGTATTGGTTGGGGTGATGGCATGTGAGACGCAGATTTAGAAGTCATCGTGTGACGTTCCAGGGTTTGAGGTCTTGAGCACAAAGCCATTCGAAGAAAACCTGGACTGAAAGGCACAGGGCTCAGAGCCTACGGGACAAAGAAGAGACAGAGATTTGCGGAGAAGTCTGCAGAGGGACCAAGCAAACTGTGTCCGCTCTCCTTTTTCCTTTTACCTGCTGGCTCTGCCGCACCTGCTTGCCCATGGAGCCCGGGGAGCAGCTCTTGTGCAGGCTTGAAGCCCAGTGTCTCTCCTCAGGGGCCTGGCCTGCCCCTAGTTTCCTCTCCTTCTCACCCCCTTCCAGCCTCAGAGGCCTGACTGCACTGGCCACAGACCCTCAACTTTGCCGCTGTGCTGTCATCAGGGATTAGAGGATCTGTTTCTCCCCTTTGTTGCCTGATGGAATACCAGGACCCACCTGGTATACGTCGGACCTCTGTTACGAGCTGGGTGCTCGGAGCTGTCTGCCTTTGGACTTCTGACCGAGAGCCCGGGAGCCAGCCTGTGCAGTGTGTGACTCTTCTGCTGGCCTGATGCTGCGTGAGCTCAGCCTTGTAGCTTACTCCTCGTGCCAACAGAATACGCAGAGCCCTGACTCCGCCTCCTTCCTGTAAATGGGTGTGTGCATCTCCGGCCCGGCCACTCACTAAAGATTCACCGGCCAGCTCCTTCATCAATGAAAGAAGAGGCATCGTTTAATCTTCACTACTGTCAAGGAGAGGAAGAAATTGTGGGGTGGTGAAGACACATTTTGTCTTTTCCCAGTGACCACAGCAGGCAGTGGGCAAATAGACACCACCACATTCTTCTCGGCTTGTGGCCAGAATCCTCCACTCCAGTGAGAGTATTCTCTGGAAACCAAGCCTCTGACCATTGAAGGGAGGGTCATTTGGCAGAGTCCCTGTTGAAACTGCCGTCTAAGGAATGTCTAAGTGGCATTCTCACCTGGCCACTCTAACAACCTTTCTGCTGAGGTCTGAGCCCTCACCAGTGCTGCGGAAGCTGCTCTGTTTTCTGGCCCCAGGCTGGGATCGAAAACAGGCTCCTCAGCTGAGCCGCATGTCTAGAAGAAATCCTGAAAGGTCTGGTGCCAAAGTAGCCCCTGTCCTATGGGAACCAGGGAGTCTTGGCTTTTTCTGTCCAGGTCATTCTGTTTCTGTAGTGGTTTGAGCATCCTGAAGTCTGAATACGTAAGTCTGCTCAGCCTCTGGGGTAGCAGGTGAGATGCGGCCACTGTAGTCAGTTCCAGTTTCTCATCGCAGAGCTGAAAAGTGTGTGGTGGCGTGCTTCCCTGTGGTCACTGTTTTCAACAACGGCCTGTGGAATGGCTCAGCCTCCTCAGAGAGATGCTGGAAGCTAAGATGAGTGCCTGTTCCTTCGTCCATGCCGGTCCTCACAGTGTTTATTATGTTGGCAGAAGACCTTGTAGCAGTCCTACCAAAAAGTGTCTGACTTCTTGACTCTGTATTTGCCTGCTGTGCTGTCCTCCTCTGGGCCAGGACCATCTGTCCTGAGCCGGCGCCCCCTCTCCAGCCCTGGGCTCCTGAGACTTCAAAAACTCACATGAGCTAAGGCTGCAAAGACTGCTCTATGACATGGTGACTTTTAATAAAATTTGTGGGTAAAATATGCATAACGTGAAATTTATTTTAACTTCTGAAAAGTGTGAAATTCAGTAACATTAAGTACATTCATGATGTTAATTTTCCATCGCCACTGTCTGGTTCCAGAACTTCTCATTACTCCAAACGGAAACCCTGCACCCCATCCCCCACTCCTCAGCCCCTGGCAGCTGCCAATCTGCTTCTGTCTTTATGGATTTTTCTTATCTGGGTATTTTACAAACATGGAATCATATAATATGTGGCCGTATGACATTGTCAGGGTTCATCCATGTTATAGTATGTGTCAGTTTCGTTTCTTTTTATGCCTGAATAATATTCCATTGCATGAATATATCACATTTTCTTAATCCATTCACCTGTTGATGGACATTTGGGACATTTCTACCTTTCGGCTATTATGAGTAATGCTGCTGTGAGCTTTTGTGTATCCTTTTTGGGGTAGACATACGTTTTTAATCCTGTGGGTATGTACCGAGGAGTGGACTTGCTGGGACGCATGGTAATTCTATGTTTAACTTACTGAGGAGCTGCCGGACTTCCACATCGGCTGCACCGTCTTATGTTCTCATCAGTATGACAGGTGGTGGTGACTTTTGTAGCCAAGTGTGCCAGCTCCACTGGCATGAACCAAAATAATTGTCAGTGTAGGGTAGCTGGGCCCCGCGGCGTCAGGAGTGAGCAGGAAGGGAACTCCGGTTCCCCACAAGGCAGCTGGGCAGTCCAGGGTGCAGCCCTCAGGGTCATTGAACCTGTCCGGTGTAGTGGGAGTGTGTGACGGGAAGTGTAGATGCCGGCGACTTGAGTAGTGGAAGGGCCACCTGGTGGGCTTGGGAGGGCTGGACCAGGTAGTGTCTGCGGTGTGAGGTGTTAGACCCCCAGCCTGGGATGGTGGCCTCACCCTACGGAAGACTGGTTACCAGGAGGAGGCGCAGGAGGCAGGTCCAAGCCCTACCCACAGATTAGGCTGATGGGGGCAGGGGGAAGGCACACTGATGGGGGATGGGAATACTTCCCTGGGCTCCAGTATGGAGGTGCCATGTCTTACCCCGAAACAACACTCCTTTCCTGAGGCTGAGGCAACTGATTGCCCCATACCTGGGGTTCGGTTCCAAATTAAGCACGCGAGGTGAAATAGTGTGTGGTCAGAACTATCCTGCTAAATCTCTCATTGCTAGGATCCAGGTCCTCGGAAGCTCAAAAGCCAAAAGTTTGCTTTTCAGTGGTGGCTTCTCTTTCCCGGGAGCAGCAGAGGCCAAGGTCTAGTTTGAGTGGGAAAAGGGTAATGGGGAGAAGCAAGAGACTGGGTGGCAGACAGGAAGAGCTGAGTATGCGTGAATTAAATGCATACACACTGTCACCCCTCAGGCCTTCTGAGTGCTGTACTGACCTGAGTGCTTGGGACCTCGGGCAGGTGTGGGACTGGGGGAGACAGGAAAGGCCGACATCAGAGACTCGGGCTGGGGCAGCCGCTATGGGGCTGTCCTCGCATCCCTTGCTGTGCCAGCTCTGAGGAGACCTGGAGTCGGGCCACCATAAACCACAGCAGGCTTCAGGTGGTCGGGAAGCATGTACAGCAGAAGCTGCTAACTCGGCCTCACCAGAATCCTTGCACATGTTCTGGGAGCCCAGCCCTCCTCTAGCCGGGCTCCTTCGAGATACGTGGGCCAGGTCAGTGCCACCTTACAGACAGTGTTGTGTTTACAGCATTGCAGGTTAGTAGTGATGCTTGTACACGCTCTGCCTCCTTGCAGCATCAGGTAATCAGGGAGCATATTCCCAGTTTACAGGTTGAGGCTTAGAAAAAGAGTAGCTTTCAAAGTGCCATGGTTAGGAAGAGACAGAACTAGGACACACACCTGAGACTTCTGGCTCTAGATTCAGCGTTCTTTGTAGTGTGTTCCACTTCTGGGGGAAGCTAGCTGATACTGGTGCTACTTTTTTCCTACATTCTCTTTGTTAGAACAGATGATAGTCTTGGGGTCACGAGGTGCTAAGAACCTGGGACAGGATCAGAGTCATGGCTGATTCTTATGCAGGTGGCTTTCTCTCTCCCCAGCCGCTGGTCAAAGGAGAGATGGATCTGTTTTCTCCGGCTCTGCCAGGGCCATCTTGGCCCCCTGCTATGCCCCCATCTGTCTGTGCGCCTTTCGGGCAGCGGCCTCCCAAAGAGACAGCCCTCAGCTGAAGTTGGCTGAGATTTTTTGGGTCGAGCCTCGATTCTGATGAGGCAGAGTTAGCATCTTCTGCTGCAGCCCCAGCTTTCAGCAAATGGTAAACTCTACTTGAGGGCAACATTCAATTATGGAAATGTATTTCTCTTGCCACATTCAAAAAAATCGCCTAATGTGCCTTTGTGCACACACAAATTTAGTGACACATCACTAAATGTGTATGTGGTTGCCATGGAAATGTCTCTCTTCTAACATGGCATCCAAGAGCAAAGAGAAGGGAAGTTTTCTTTGTAAAGAGAAGCAGAGCAGAACTTGGCTAATTGTCGTCACACTAATCCCCAAACTGTCATTCTTCCCTGACTACCTGTCTCCTACTTCCTGTCAACCGGTGGAAGCCGAATCAGCCTGCTGTGCATTTCCTTGGGAATTTCACAAGTATTGTCCTTAATGCCTGCCAGGCAGTGTCAGGAAGGACCCCAGGACTCTTGATTGGAGTTTTTGCCGAGCTTAGAAAGTGCACCTTCCTGGACCGTCTCGCACTCGCTACTCTCATAAGCACTCGAGTCTCAGAAGAACTCTTGGCACCAGTTTCTTTGCAGAACAGGCAGGCTGAGCAGGTTTTCTGAAGATGCTTTGTGTTTTCCACCAGAGACTCGGAGCTTCAGTGTTTAGTCTTTGAGACAAAGGCATGATGTGACAGCATACACAGTGTGCTCATACTAAGGCACTTTTTTTTTTTTTTTTTTTTTTTAAAGATTTTATTGGGGAAGGGGAACAGGACTTTATCGGGGAACAGTGTGTACTTCCAGGCCTGTTTTCCAAGTCAAATTGTTGTCCTTTCAATCTCAGTTGTGGAGGGTGCTGTTCAGCTTCAAGTTGTTGTCCTTTCAGTCTTAGTTGTGTCGGGCGCAGCTCAGCTCCAGGTCCAGTTGCTGTTGCTAGTTGCAGGGGGCACAGCCCACCATCCCTTGCGGGAGTTGAACCGGCAACCTTGTGGTTGAGAGGATGCACTCCAACCAACTGGGCCATCCGGGAGGCAGCTCAGCTCAAGGTGCCGTGTTCAATCTTAGTTGCAGGGGGCGGAGCCCACCATCCCTTGCGGGACTTGAGGAGTTGAACCGCAGCCTTGTGGTTGAGAGCCCACTGGCCCATGTGGGAATCGAACCGGCAGCCTTCGGAGTTAGGAGCATGGAGCTCTAACCGCCTGAGCCACCGGGCCGGCCCCTAAGGCACTTTTTGAATGTCAGAAATCCCAAATGTTTTCCTAGTGGCGCTGGAGCCCACGGTGTGGGGAAGATGGAGAAGGACTTCAGAGGCCTGTCTGACTGAATGCCTTCTCCTCTCTCTGGCCCACCCTCGCCCCGTTTTCACCTCTGTCCTCTTGACTTCCTTGACTGAGCCTCTCTATGGGCAAAGAAGGCTTTGTATTTCTGGATTTTACCAGCAACTTCTGGGGGGTCCGTGGTCCATATTGACTGATTCTTTGCCTGGGTCATCGGGCCGCACCAGCTTCCCCGGTCTTAGGGCTGGGTACCTGTTCTTAATGGTTCTGAAGTTCAGGCTGATGGATCTTTTTTGCTACTGTAGTTCACCAGGGGTGAGAACTGAGGCAGAAACTTTAGCATCTTGTCCCGAATACCTACTTGCCCTAGGAACCAGTCATTTCTGTTCTCAGCGGCTCTACATTTCTCTGAGGGCTCCTTTGCCCTGTGAGACTCCGCTGTCATTTCATAGTTAAGAGATGGTTTCAGGGCTTCAGAAGCCAGTTCGCCCACATGCGTTTCTGTTCCTGGCATCCAACACACATGTGGCTTCTAGGATGGAGGGTCCCAGAATGGTGGACTCCCAGCCTCTCAAGAGGACTTCTTGGTTTCTGGGATTGTAAGAGCCTGCCTGCTGCTCTTGTCCAGCTGCCCTGCATCTGATGGAAGCATCTGGTCCCTGTCCAGTGTCACACGGTGAACTCCAGAAGTTAAGCGTATTCCAGCCTTGTTGCTTTTAATGCTGTTAAAACTCTAGGATGCTCCAGCTTGTCTGTGGCTGTACTGGCTCCTAAGAAAACCTTTGGCCATTGGCCATGCTGAGTTGCCAAAGTGGTGGGACAAGGCTTCTGACTCGCAAAGCAGAGGGTATGGATGCTCGCAGCCCCCGTGTACACAAATCTGCATCCCCGACGGGGTCCTGTGGGTCTCCACGTACCATGGGCGTGAGGAGGGTCTTTTCTACCATAAGACAGATCATTCTTCTTCCTTTTATAAATCAGGCCCTCAGCATCGTTTCTTATCCAGCATTTATTTTGTGTGCCCTCAAGGAATGAATGAGGAGGCATCTGGCTCATTGCTGCACTGTGACCTTGTTGAATGTGTGTACGTTTGACTGAGAGCTGAGGGGATCCAACTAGCATCTGTGTAGGAGTTTGGAGCCTTTTGTTTCCAAATCAGTGCCCAGTGCTCTCCATGCCGAAGCCTCCGGGAGACCCATCTCTGCAGGTAGCCTCTGCTCCAGGTTACTTCCGTGTAGCTGTTGCTTCTGAGGTTATTCTGAGCTGCTTTTCAGGCCTGTGTTGGGAGCTCATGACCTGCCCCCAGAGAGACCAGCTCAGACATCACCTGCTTGACTCTGTGTTCTCTCTATGGCATAACCAAATCTTCCTTCCAGCAAGGAACAGGGGCTTTTAACAATAGAAAACTCTCTTTGGGGCAATATAGAACTTATCTCTGACATACCATGTTCTGAATTCTCTTTCTGCCATTTTAGACTCTGATAAATCTACCATGCTTGGCTGTCCCTTTTTGCTCTTGACTTGTGCAAGTAAACATCAATTTAGTCCTTAGAGAAGAAAAATAAAGATTTGGTTGATTTCCCCAATTCACAAACCCTGTAATTCTCACCTGGAAAATCTGGCTCTCCAATTTCAAATCAGCTTTAATGGCAAAGGATAAAGGGAGGCTTTATTGCTCTTATCTGAGCTTATTTTTAAACTTTCCCCCCACTTGTTCGTTCAATAAATAAGAACCCCTTCCCCCAAAAGGAGAACTGGAGGGGATTGGCTTAGGAGAAAGAGAGTATGTGACCACAGGAAGAGTAGGGGAGGTAAGCTTGGTTCTGGGGAGAGTCTCACCTGCTGGACACTCAGAATGGAGTCCTCTGACTAATGAGCAAACATTCTAGAAATCAACGGATGCCAAGAACCAGGGGGCCGGCCGGCCGTCCACTGCCGACTTCTAGATGGCTAGTTGGAAATCCTCTCCCATCCTTTCTTCTGTCCCCAACGGCAAGTACAGATTAGCCCTTGCTGGACCCCACTGGTAGAAAGACAGACTGCCCAGTTTGAGAGGCCAGAGGGTCTTGGTTCTTCCAGGCCTGACTCCGCGCTTGCCTGGCTCCTCAGCTGTCCTTTAAGCCTCTCCAAGCTCACTGTTGGGAGAGTTCTTCAGGCTGCTCATTGCCCTGCAAGTTGTACGGTTCCACAGATTCCTGTCCCCACTCTGCCTTTGTCATTGTGATCAGTGTCGCAGCAGGTGGGAAAGGACAGGACTCCTCAAGGCAGGGTCTGCCCTTTTGTCCGAGGGGATGTGACCCAGGGAACTCCATTTCTCTGCAGGGAGAGGCTTCTGTGTGCTCCTCCCTCTGGCTCTTGTCACGGAACAGGCCACACAGAATTACTGTGCTCATCCTTTATCCACACACGGATCCTTCTGGCCCGTTAAAGGACATGCTAATCCCCACGCTGACTGGGGCCTGAGGTCAACTGTCAGAAGGAAAGAAAGAAAGGTATTCCCCCTGGAGAAAACCTGTGCTTTGAGAGCTGTCTCAGGCCTTTCTCAGGTGTTTCCTCAGACTCCTGAGTGTGGGGTTTAGAAAACCGATTAAGTCCCGTTCTCGCGGAGGGGTGTTAACATGGTCCCACATCTGTGCCATGCGGGGTCCAAAGCGGGAGGGAAGGAGGGCCGTGCTGCCTGTCTGCTGGGGCGGGAGACCAGCCTGAGCGATGATTGCTGATTTGTCCGGGGACTCAGTGGGCCTGTCCTGCTTCCCAGCAATGGCCACCCACTGCCAAGTGCCTTCAGAGCAGCTCCTGACTCCAAGGAGTCTGTCGGGCTGATCACAAGGCCTCCGGGCACTTCCCAAGGACATTGGTAGACACTACTCCTGGGCTCTGAGCTGCGGAGCCGTTGCCCCAAGCGTCAGGGCTGGAAGGCCTATGTGATCCCGGCAGTGGCCTCTCTGACCAGAGGTCCAGGCAGCACCAGGAACTCCTGCCGCAGGACAGCTGCCGCCTTCCTGCTTGCTGTTGGGAAACAAATGGCTTCTCTAAGTGACACGAGGACTCTTGTGAGTACTACTTGCTGCCAAAGAAGTCTGCTCAGTGCAGCGAAGTCGCGCTCTCCTGGGAAGTGAGACTCTGCTAATGTGTTCTCAAGTTCTGTTCCAGCTGGCATCAGCCGTTCCCACCCCACAGGCTGGAAGGCCCCCAGCACCCACTCAGGCATGGGGCTGAGCTGCTGGCAGCACTTGGCACATGGCTGTTTAGCAAAGACTGCTGCCGGCCTCAAGTCATGCCCTCTTTTCCCGTTCCGCAGTGGGTCTTTTGAGCTGGGGCCAGACTCTCATGAGGCACTGTCATGAGGTTGTTTCCTCCTGAAGCAGCGCTTCGGTGTCCTTCCACTGACATGTGGGATGAACAGGGGGCGTTAAGCAACTTATGTAACCGCCTCAGTTTTCTTTTCTGTGCAGTGTTTAGTAACCTCGGTTTGGAGTTACATAAATTGCTTAGCAGAGTGCCTAGCATATAATAGGTGTTTAATTAATATTAGCTTGTATTGTAACCTCTGCTGAGACCCCTGAAAATTTCCAAGCACTACTGGTCATGGCCCATCTCTCCAAGGGAGCCTTATAGGAAACCATCTTTTTGTGTCGTGATTACTATATGCCCCTAATTCAAATGCCTCCTAATTAGGTGTCCTGTCACCCAACCCTGGATGAGGTCCTCTGGATTCACAGACTCCCTGATTTTCCTGACCCCTCATGCACCCAGCAGGTGTCAGTGTCCTGGGCTGAGGGGCCATGTCGGAGAGGGTATTGGTTTTAAGCTACTTTCTCCAGAATTAGGCCTCAGTTTCCTTCAAGTCTGCCTCCTGCCGGGAACTTGCTGAGTGGCCCAGCTGTTTCCTAGGGCCTGGGCATGTTTGGGAGGACTTGCGAGGACTGCACTCTCTGACACTTGCTGTCCGTCTATTCCAGTAGTTCTGAACTGGGGTGATTTTGCTCCCCCAACCCCCTGTGTGTGTGTGTGTGTGTGTGGCGGGGGAGGCGTTTGGCAATGTCCAGAGATATTTTTGGTTGTCACAACTAGGGATGCTGTTAGCATCCAGTGGTAGAGGCCCAGGATGCTGCTAAACATTGACAATGCACAGAACGGTCCCCACAGTGAAGAATGATCCGGCCCCAAATGTCAGTAGTGCTGAGGTTGAGAAACCCTGGTCTGTTCCCGGCTGGACAGGGAGACAAGTTTGGGAACCCCGAGGACTGTAGGAGGAGCATCACCCAGGTACGTCAGCCTCAATCCTTCATCTATTCCTGCTCCCTGGTCCGAAAACCTAGAATCTCTTATGTCTTACTGATGTGCTGTGCAACCGTGAACAAATTAATTAACTCCTCTGAGTCTTTGTTTTCAGTCCTTGTGGACAGGGAGACTGGGGTTTGCCTTTCCAGATGAAGATCTATCAAAGACGTCAAGTCCAATACAGAGATTGTTGTGTTAAGGGCCCCTGTTTTACAGATTCATGAGGCACCTGACTCCTTCTGGAGGGTAAAGATTTGTAAAAGAAAAGCAGTTCTGACTTTTATTTTAGGGAGGCTGTTGAGCTGGATCCAGGCTCTGAGTTACCCACTGGGTGGGTGGGTGCTCACCCCCAGGGTTTCGCAGGACCCAGGACCTAGCCGCTGCCAAAGCAGCTTTTCTCTTCTCCCAATAATTGTCCTTTTTTTATGCTTAGTGAGCTTTGACTTTAATCTGTGTGTGGCCGCATTGGGAAGCCTGACTTTACGGCAGATGCTGTGGAACGTACTCTGCTCACGTTTAGGCTGTAAATTTGCCATGGTTCCAAAGTGCAGTGGAGTTCTCCAGAACACAGGCTGTCCTCTAATAATTGAAGTGGCTTAAAACAAAGCAAGGCCTGATTGGTTTAAAATAAACCATCTTGTGAGCTAGGCTATTTAAAGACAAAAACAAAATTTAGAGCATATCTCTGATGGAGAGCACCAACCTGCTTTATCCTCAAAGGTCATAGATTAAGGAATTAATTTACTATGTGATCTTGAGCTTTTCCCCAAGTCCGAGTGTCATCTATAAACTATGGGGCCCAAACTGTTAGTCCCCTTCCTGCTGCAGCCTCTCGCTGAGCTCCTGGCTGTCGTGGAACTTGGGGAGGGAACCTGCTGTCTCTGATGGCTCTTCCAGGGCTAAAATCACCCCTTCTGAAAGGTGTGAGCAGAGCGAAAGAAATGACCCTCTCTCCTTGCATCCATAATTACAATTCTCAAATGCTCTCAAGATACCAAAAGACTAGTTTAGTTACACAGAACGGCCGACATTCGTAGTTTAAATCTCCTTTCTTGGCTTCAAGGGAGTGTGATGAGTTTGACAAATACAAATGGAAAACTGTTTTCCGGGTCTTTCTTCTGGCCCCTGAGGATAGAAGACGACCGACGTGTGGGCCAGAGTGTAGCCAGTTAGAAGGTAGGCTCTTCCTTTCACATCCCTCTTCCACTCCTGGCTTTTCTTTTCGGGTCTGTCGTTCACCTCATATCGGGGGTACTGACTTCCAGGTCTATTGGTTGAACTCTCCTCCTTTTAAAAAGTGTCTAGAAAAATGCCAATTTTCCCTCAGTGACTTGTGCCAGCAGTTAATAGGACAGTGTAAAGAAATTCACTGTTACCCCGAAACCTCAGTTTCCCCTGTTGCAGTTTGACTTAAAGAAGAAAATCTTGTCCTTGAGCCTGCAGTGTAAAATAGCTCCCCTGGGGCTGGGGTGGGACAGTGAGCCCAGGACCTGGACTGCGGGTCCTCAAGAGCTGCCTCTTTTGGGGTGAGGTGGGGTATCTCCAAATGGACTGTCTACAAAGGACTGTCTACAAAGCTGAATTGGGTCTTAGGTTGGGGTTATGTCCTTTTAAAGACTTCTTGTCATAATATGGCTACAGGTACGTTTGGCACCTTCTCCAGGGTTAGCGATTTGCTGGTTTTTCTAGTGCTTTGCCAAAGTGTTAGCTGAAACACTTTCCTCAGTTTTAGAGGGTCAGCTTCATATTTGGAATACATAAGCCTGAGTGTTAAATTCCTTCTGAGTCTCTACCTTCTGCAGGTAATTCTGTGTGTTTGTCTGCTGTCCGTCAGGCTTATATCTCCTGAATTGTAGTGATTCTTTGGGAAGTGCTGTTAGAAGTAGAAAATTAAAAAAGGCGCGTGTTTGGTCCTGCCCATGCTGGCATCTTGCTATCTGTTTTGATTCACTAGTCAGGGAGGACTTACAGAGGAGAAAAATGGCTCGAGAGATGGACCGACTTGGGTCGTAACCAGCAGAGGAAAAGTCTGGGGTGTGAATCGAACTTGACCCCAGGGCCTTCACCCTTCAAGGAGAGCCTGTCGTGGTCATGGTTATCACTACCCTGCTGGACAGCTCTGTGTCCTGAAACTTTTCTACAAGTGAGCAACTTCCAGACTGAGGATGCCACCCTCGCATGTGCCTTTTTCAGAGGTTGGGGAGAAGGAGGGACAAGGGTTATAAGGACAGGGGTGGACGGGCCTGTGAGGGGGAGGGGGGCTGGAACTTGAAGAATAGGAACAAAGCCATGAAAGCAAGGCCTGAGGCTTGAAGTGGTGGCCACTTCAAGGTAAGTTGAGGTGCTTACCTTCTAGTGAATCACCCGTACACACAGCGATTTATGGTCTTCATTATTCTTGAATAAGAAATAATTTCCTACTCGTCTGTCACTTTAAGACTAAGGGCCTTACACTCCCTGTGCTGAGAATATAGTAGCTTTTGTATGTCGTTTCTATTTATGTCCCATTTGGGGGCTTGGGGGCTGCCCTTTGACAAACACACAAAAAGAGATTAATACAGCAAGAGCCATAGAAAAACGAGAAGGCAGAGCCACGGAGTTTGGTAACCCCATGTCAGGCCTTGTTACCCTTGGGGCTTTGGCCTCAGTAAGTTACCACTGGCTCCCACTGCCTTCTTTTTTATTTTATTTTTTAAAATTTATTGGGGTGACAATTGTTAGTAAAATTACATAGATTTCAGGTGTACAATTCTGTATTACATCATCTATAAATCCCATTGTGTGTTCACCACCCGGAGTCAGTTCTCCTTCCATCACCATATATTTGATCCACTGCCTTCTTTTTATATGTCATCCTTACTAGAATAAAACACCCCCGTAACTTGCTCGGTGAATCACCGCCCTGTAGTGTGGCTAAGGGTAATGGACCCTAGGCTGTGCCCTGGCTCCTGATGAAAGGACATGGATGACCCCACGCGGAGCCTGTCCCAACGGCTGGACACCAGCCCACTTCGGGGAGTCACCCACTTAAGACACATTTACAGCCAGGCCCCTGTTATGCTCCTCACTGTTCTCTGTGCCCAGCCCCACCCACACCCCAGCCTTGAACTATCCATAAACAAGACCACATCTGGTCTCTGAGAATACTCGGTCTCCCTAAGGGTAGCCTAGCAGATGTCAGTCATCCAAAGCCAAAACTCAGTGACCACTATGAGGGGGTGGGCTTTCCCTTCGGTTATTAGTCTTCATGATGGTTTTAGGAGACGTGATAGTTCTCCCTGTGTTATAGTTGAGGCAGCTGAGCTCAGAGATGTTAAGCAACACGCCCAGAGTTAGACAGCTGGAAAGGGGCAGAGCCGGAGAGAATCTAGAGTGGGACGCTTGGTTATCCCATTCTGTCCTTGATCATAAGACGCACAAAAACTATAGACCCTAAGGCCTGGCAGGAGTGGGGCGGGGGCTGCAGGCTTCATGGTTTAGCCCTCAGGCCACAGTTTTCTACAATAAGTGCTTCACTACCTAAAAAGCACTGTGCTGGCTGCATCTGCCTCCAAGAGGCAGCCAGTCCTTCCAGAGAACACCCTGGCATACCCTGCCCTCCAGCAAACAGGTCTGGGTGGGGCTGCAGCACGGCTGTTAGAAACCCTAAATCCAGGGAGATGAGGGCACTCAAACTGTAATTCAAAAGAAATCTTTTTTTTAGTAACAAAAGTTACATGTTGTACAAACATGGATGTAGCTGCTTTCCAGCCTTTCTGATTGCACAGAACTGGGTGAGTCCATTTAGCTGCCATCTCCTGTGCTCCCACAGTCGGGCTGGGTCTGCCTGCAGGACACGCCAGTCATGTGTTAAAAAGCTGATTCGTGAGCCATTGTTACATTTTCAGAAATTTTGTCGGCTGATTGTTAAAAACAGCCACTATTCTAAAATAAATTATGTAAATTTACAATTAAGTAATTATATTAAAAAGCAAAGGTGGCAAATACTCAAAATCCATCACTTCCTAATTAATTTACTATACTTAATTATTTTATCTGTGGTCTTGAGGATTTATATACATCGATTGTATCCGTGTAGAATGGTGTGCGATTCTTCCCAACGTTGTTGATAGCTGGAAATTGGCTGTAGTGGAAATAGTTAACACCACAGAAAGGGTAGAGAAACTGTTAATAATGCAGAGTACACTTTAAAGTGTATCATTGTAAATAGCACACAAAAAATAACCTTCTGGTTTTCAAAAACGACACCAATCCCATTGAGGAAAGAATCCGCTCATGTCATTGACAAACAAATGAAGTTCTGCTATGTTTCTATTTCATTTTTGTTATCTTAAGGTAAATGAAAATACCAACCAGTGCTCATGTGGGAACTACTCCTTTACCAGCACCCCGCTGGGTACAGCTGTGCTGCCTGGCCCATGTATGCTGTTACCACCTCCTGCCTTTGACTGGCATGCCCAGGGCTCCTTTCACTCACTGACTCCTTTATTCAACAAGTAAGTATTGAGTGTATCCTATGTGCTAGGCACCAGAAACACAGCAGGGAACAAACCAGACAACAAACAAAATATGTCAACACCACACTGTGCATTTTCAAACTCTTCCCTTCTTCAAGGCACAGATGCGCCCTCTCTGTGTCTTGATCGCCTGCACGGAGGGTGAGCTCTGCCTCCACCATGGTCACCTCTTTCAGCTTTGCACTGATGGGGACGAGCCTTGGCTCAGCTTGAGGACAGCATCTGAGCAGAGTCATGTGCGAATGGCTTGGAACTTGAATGGAGGCCCGGGATTGCATATTGAAGTAGCTTTGTGGAAGAAAGCCAGGAAGAGGGAAGCAAAATCAGTTTCTTTAGAGTTTGTGAAAATGGGCTGCATCCTCCTAATCTAATGATTTGTTAGCTGTTCTCTGTGCTGTGGGGTTAGAGGAGGTCTGAAATGAGACCTCTGCACCCGAAAGGCCTTAAAAATATTTAATAGAAGAAATACCACGGGGTAGCGTGCTGATTGACTCATCTACTTGTTCAGCAAATACAAGTGCCTACCCAGCGCCAAGGGCTTGCAAGCTCTGTGAGCTGCCAAGCCAAATGATCCACGGTCTCTCCCCGTGAGGGATTTTCACACTTGTGGGGCAGTTCATAATCCCGATCACTGGCCGGTGAGCAGAAGCCGTCCCCATGTCTTTGGAATCAAGCCCCACGGGCAGCCATTTTCCTCTTTCTCTGTCCTCCCCCTACTGAGCGTTGATCTCAGTTCGTCATTACATGTCTCTGTCCATGTTTGACGGATGTCTGTCTCTCTTACAGGAATAGAATGTTGGCTCCAGGAGGGCAGGGACCCGTGCCTGTCCTCACAGGGCACAAGTAGTCACTCATTCGGGAGAAACTTGGTGAATAAGTGAGTGAAGGGAGGAAGCAGTGTGGAGGAGGGATATTGATATGGGGGAGAGGCCCAGAGGGAACTGGGGAGGAGGCTTGAGCTGGAAGAAGGACTTCGGGCAGGTGGAGCCAAATTCATGCATTTGTCGAAGTCCCACGCAAACATCACTTTCATCACATAGCTGGTTACCCTTTCCCTCTGGATAGATCTCTGTGACAGAACACGGCAGTTTTCATTAGAGCTTTTATGTGACTCTTCACTTTTCTTGAGTCACAGATCCCTCTGCTAATCTGATAAAAACTTTAATCTTCCTACCCAGGATAATACTCATGTACATGTGCACACAAAAAACCACAGTTTTACATTCAGTTTCAAGGGGTACACGGGCTCCTATTCCATCCATAAACCCCAAATGGAAAACCTTGCTTTTAAAAATGATTCCCCACGGTAGCCATGTCCCGTTCCTGTAGCCCCAGTATCGAACACAGTTCGTGGCACAGAGGCAGTGCTTACTGTGGACTATTGGATGGATGAATAGAAGACGGATGAGTCGATGGGTACGTTAAGAAGTGTCCTGACCTGTCACGACCTGTTCAGGGTTGAATTAATAATTCCATCAGAGTCACCAGGGGGACAAGGGTCAGCTGGAGCAGTGAACAGCAGCACTCGTCACCCCACTGGTCTGTCCTGGTCCTCGGAGTGTGGTTCTGCCCACACCTGGGAGGCCCCCGAACTTCATATGACCATTTCCCAAATAAAACCTTCAAACATGGTATCTGACACATTGTCTAATAATGGGACAGAATATTTTAAATTGGGCCTGGCCCAGAAAATCAGAGATTATGTGATTCTAAAGGAATATAACTTAGTCCTGAGGCTGATTGGGTTGTTCCTGGAGCTTCTTTAAACCCCCAGAAGGGGTTGATCCGAGAGATGAGGCTGCACCCACACAGACTAGGTTAGCAGTCTCCCAATTCTGGGCCGAGGGGCCCAGCAGCTCACTGTCCTCCACGTTCTTCTCCATGGTCCCCTGTATCCATTAGCTAATCCCAAGTGCTACCTCTAACTGCTGCCCATCTTCTGCTCATAACTACACCCCCCTCCAAAAAACAGTGGTGTGAATCCCTGCTTTTAAAATGTTCAACTCAAGGAGCTTAATTTTTTTTTTATTTTGCTTCTATTTTAATCCCTATTTTTTACATTAGGGCATTTGACTATGTTGATTTTTAGATATCAGAATAGTGAAAAAACATGGGGGGAAGAAACCTACAGTACTAGCATTTGCTTGGAAAATAGTTGTCAAGGAAATGGATTTCACAAAACACTTCCTCCCAGGAGAGCTCTCTCTTTCCATGTATCCCCACATTGCACATTATTCTCCTGTGCGATACTGGTAGACAGAGGTACCATTGGCAGGTAGTTTGTCTAGCCAACATCTAATTATGAATTAAAGCCCCTTGCTGGCACATTCTCAGGTCGGCAGCCAATGGTGGATAAAGTTCAAGTTCAATTTATAGTGCATCTGAAATGTTCTTGGACTTACAGGAATGACGGAAGCTTTCTTGGCCCTGGCTATAGACTGGAGAATAGGATTCTGTAAACTCTATTAGCAGACAATGGAAGTGCCTAATAGATGGAGCTGAAATTGAAAAACATTGTTTGATTAAAAGAAAAGGCGAAGGCTCATGGGGCAGAGGCTGTGACTCAAGGCGCTCGCATAAGGAGATACTTATCTCATGATTAGAGTGCTGGCAGCCCAGGCATCAGCCAGTGGGACTTGGAGAATCCGTCACCGTTAGACATGCCAATGTATATATGTACTGCTCAGTTGTGATCAGACCTCACAAGTGAGGCTGGCAGGTTTAATTATCACCTGAGAGAACTTGGTCAAGGAAGTGCTGCCCCAAGGAGAGTTATGGCCCCTGACTCTGGCAGGAGGTTAATTACAGACCTCTCCAGTCCCACGGAAGTGCAGGGTCCACGTGTAGACAGGAGAGTGGTTGACAAAGAGGCAGAAAGATGGCCGTGTCTCCATTCCCATTTGTGTTGGGATCTATTGTATTTGCAGTCATCTTTAATTATAAAAGCTATTACCATGGGATGGATGATCAATGTTACTCATTTTTGTCATGTTGCCTGGTAACGTCCCTTTGTGCCCGAAGACGCATGTTTCTGTAGTTACAGGCTGAAGAAGTGACGCTTCCTCTTTCTTAGCATTTTGCTATCACAATATGATAAAAAGCTATTTTGAGACAGAGTTGAGTTCAGTCTGTGGGATGAAAAATGGACCCAGTGTGATGACCGCCTGAGTCTTCAGAAAGACTTCATTTGAACCAGAATAGTTCTTCACGATACAGTGTGCCCCAGTAGCAAGACAGGAAAAAAAAATGCTTCTAAACAGTTGACTGCATTCTGCTCTCCTCTCTTGGATAATGTTCTGTCCCATTACAGACCAATCTCTACTGTGGGACCCAATTTGCACGTCCCTATGGATTGCATGAGAAGCGAGAAGTTGTGAATCTTTAGGTTTTTGATGATTTCCACCCTAAGAAATGATCACCAATGGAGAAAATAGGATATTAGATATTGCAGGTAGAGTCTATTTGTACCCCTGTGAAGTCAGGTTATCTCCATCACCCTGCTGGTTTTGAAAATGCCCCATTAGTGGAAGAAATGGTGGCAGAGTTATTACTAGAAGTACTCAGAATCATTCTCCTGAAAGGTCACCCTGGTGGAATTTTCAGATAACACCTGGCATCCCTATTTTTCTTTAAAGTGGGAAAGCAACTGCTCTGGGCACGGGAGAGGTTGTCTGTTGGGTTTCAGATCTCTAGTTAAGAATGTAACCTCACAAAAGTGGTTATCGCTTAAAGATAATTACCTTCTGCAGTGTTCGCGCTAAACTCTTGAGATGGACAGATTGGCATATTTAAATCTCAACTCCCAGGCATTTGCTAATTATCATAGCCCAGGTGAGGGGGAAAAAACCCTAATCGAATAGCTGTTTAGAGATGCTTTGCATTTTAAAATTTTGCTGGGTTCATCCCAGAAAGAGAGGAAATGTGCTTCTGATTTTCCTCTGGTTCGTGCCCTGACCTAAGCGGGTTTAAACTTTTAATGATTAAGTAGCCCCAGCTAATCACTCAGGAAACATTTTTGCATTTACGTACTCTGTCTCTTTTGCATCATTTTCATCCCTGACCCCCTTTCATCACCCCGGAAGTCTCACTTAGTGATTTCCCATCTATGAGGGGCCTGTGGAATTCCAGCTAATGAGGCTCGTGGTTTTTATTCATTGTTAAGTGTTACTAGCCAGGCCTGGAGTCAGATCTGAGAGTGAACAATTACTCCAATCTTTCTCAGGTTCATAAAGGGAACACCAAGGTCCACAGTGAAAGTAAGAGGAATTTCTCCCTCTTGCCCAGAAAAAGACAAAAAGAGCAGCTGCTTGGGTCAGGAGGTTGAGTAGAAACCACCCTCCTTAAAAAAGGCAACCAAGACTTGGTGTTATTTTATTAAGAGCAGCTGGAGAAGACACCCCCACTCCCACCCCCACCCCGCCAGCTGAACTGATACCATTTTCCACAGTGTTTTTTCAATGCTGTGCTCAGAATTGGGAAAACAGGATGGTTTTCTCCTTCATGCAGAATATGTGGCTGTCAGTGGCAGAAATCTCACCAAGGCTTTTCTTTTGTAGGAGATGTCTGTCTTTGAGATTTATGAAAGAGCTCCAGTGAGCCACCGTCACCTATAGTTGTACCTCAAAAGCAGGTACAGGGAAGAGAAATTTTGTGAGGTTTCCTTAGAATCACCTGTCATAGCCGGCAGGAAGCAGTCAGTCCGTTTGTCTCCCTCCTGTGAAAGGGTCTGTGTTGCCATCTCCACAGGAGCTGCCACCATCCTGCTTCAGGTTCACAGGTCCCAGCAGGAAGCTAAGATGTGGAGGCAGCTTCCAAAAGAGAAAATCCTGGTTTCATAGATGTCAGAGCAGCAGAGCTGGGGCTGGTGCTCTCAGTTCTTTGGGAGTGGGATGTGTGGATCTGAGGGAGGTGGGAGGAGAAAGCGAAAAATCAAGCCGGCTGAAGGCCTGTGTGAGCTTTGATTCTGATCATTCACACAATTCGACAACCTGGGAAACTGGAAGATCTGAGTTTTCCCTCTCTCTCTTAGTCTGTCCCATTAGTTCTTCAAGATTAGAGCCTTTTGGCTTTCTGAGTTAATTATTCTGTGGTATTCTTTTTCAGGGTTTTGAAATGAAGTTGCTTGATGTTTTACTCTCGCTCCCGTGTGATTAGGTCATCTTTCCTAATAGGGCTGCAGGAATCCTTTCAAGAACACAGCGGTTCAGCTCAGCACCGCCAAGGAACACATCCTACAGTGTCCCATGAAAATCAGTCTTGCAGGAGTGAGAAAGCATCACCAACACCTGATTAGGAATCCACAAGTGCCCCCTGCACATCATTCATCAGCGCAGACCTAGAAAAAATGAAAAGAAAGCCTACGCTGAGCTGTCTGATCAATGCAAACTCCAGGAGCTTACAGGGTGACAGCTACTTGGCTTCATAGGACAAATGAGCTCCAAGACCTGAGTCATTTTATATGGCGTTTGCAGGGCTCAGTGGCTCTGTTTACTGCTTTGGAATTCTCTCTCCTGGTGCAAACGGGTAACCTTATCAGTAGGTTTTTCAAGCCTTTCTAGCCAAAAAAAAGAAAATATGTACTTTGAAATCTCTGCTAATAGGGGCCTAGGAGGAATAAAAAGTCAAAAGCAGTTTCTTAGGCTACACATGAGAAACAGGAGGAGCTTTTTTTCCAGATACTAATTAAGATCGCTCAGTTGTTATCTTGGCCCCCTCCACCTACTGTCATCCCCTATCCCTTTACTTGGCTTGATTTTTCTTCATAGGGCTTATCGCCGTTCAAAGTTACCCTGCTTGTTTGTTTCTGTCTTATTATCTGTCTCCCACGCTAGGGAGCGTGAGCCATGAAGGCACTTGCCTATCTCATTTACTGCTGTAGGTACCAGCACATGGGGTACATAGTGATGCCTAACTCGTATTTTCTGACTAGATCTCAGAAGTGGAGAGGTTGAGGAAAGAACAGGAAGAGGTGAAGGTTGGCACCAGCCCTGGGTTTGAATCCACACCCTTCACTTATTGGCTGTGCACCCTTGGAATAGTCACGGAACCTCTCTGAACCTCAGTATCTTTATGTAAAATGGGCACAGTACCTGCTTCCCAGAGTAGCAGTGGAGGATTAATGAGATACAGCATGTGATAACATCTGGCCCAGGAGCTGCTACATGGAGATGCCCATTCTCCAAGCCCTGGTTGGCACAACACCATTGCCTTCCCCAGGGAAACCTGGCAACGGAGATTACTTCTCTCCATGCTCTAATCAAGATCTCTCTACCTCTCACTCTGGTGTTATATTTTGCTTGTTTTCACTTAAACTGTTTTTTTTTCTTTTTAAAAATTCTTAGTATTAAGGCAAAAAAACTGATTCTGCCTTTTTCGTTTCCAGAGGCTCCAGGCACAGCTGGAGCAGCTTTAAAGCAGGTCATCCGTTCCTTCTAGCAGCCTGAGCCTCCGGGAAATGGGAATTGGAATGTTTCTTATTTTCCAAGAGAAGCAGAACTTCAGGATGGGCCCATCGGCCCAGGCACAAGGCAGCAGCCAGTTCTCGTTTTGAGTCTCTTGAGTGCCATGTGCCGTCTAGAGGTGCTGGGTCGATGTTTTGTTTGTTCATTCATTCATTCGACAGCGAAACAGTCTGGTGAGATGGAAGGGACACGGCCTTTTGAATCAGCCAGATTCTGGCTTCAAACATTGGCTCTGCCACTTGCCAGCTGCATAGCCTCAAATGTTGGGAAAAGGAGGCTGTCATCTTACCTCAGAGAGTTGTTCAATGGGAAGCAGTGTGCTGCCACGGTTAGGGTGCGAGCTTCCGACTCTCCTCTTACATCCATCGCCTGGCTCTGCCACTAATTTGTTCTGGGTCCTTTGTAAGTTATTTAACCCTCCAGCACTTAGTTGCCTCATCGGGTGAGATAGGGCTAATAATGGCAACCTGCCTTGCAAGGTTGGTGTAGGATGAAATCCTTGTGAAGGGAGTGGCCCAGTGCCGGGCACACAGTAAGTGCTCAGCAGATGGCCTCCGCTGGGTAACAGAGTAACACATGTAGCCATTATTACTACTAATGTGCCCTGTTGACTTCCTCTGTTTGGCCGGGCTCCATGCCAGAGTTGGGAAGGCAGTGGTGAATAGGTCACAGAGCTCAAGGGCAGAGAAGACAGACATGAAAAAAATTATTATCCTGCATCGCAGGTAAGTATTGTCATTGATGGATGGCAAGGGGCTATAGGAGAACAGTGCGTTCCAGAATGCTGGTGCCCACGCTCCAGAATATCAGAATTCCTCATACAGAAAAGAGCTGTGGTGGAGTGGAAATTGAATTGGAAATTGGGTGGTTCATTGAATTTTTCATTGACAAGTGCAAAGGCCCTGTGGTGATATATTAGTTTTCAGAGGCTATATATTAGTTACTACAGTAACACATCATACAGACCCCATGATTTAAAACAACACAAGTTTATTCTCTCAGAGTTCTGGAGGCCAGAAGTCCAAAATGGGTCTTACTGGGCTAAAATCAAGGTGGTGGCCAAGCTGCATTCCTTTCTGGAAGCTCTAGGGGAGAAAATCCACTCCCTTGCCTTTCCCAGCTTCTAGAGGCTGCGTACATTCCTTGGCTGGTGCCCCTTCCTCCATCTTCAAAGCCCACAATGGCCAGTGGAGCCTTTCTCACATTTCTCCACATTGACACTGACTCGCCTGCCTCCCTCTTTGACTGCTAAGGACGCTTGTGATTCTAGTGGGCCCACCTGGAGAATCCAGGCTCATCTCCCCATCTCAAGGTCAGCTGATTAGCAGCCTTAATTCCATCCGAAACCTTGATTCCATCTTACCATATATACTCAGCCTGTTCCAGGGATTAAGCCGGGGACACTTTGGGGGCCATTATTCTGCCTACCCTTGGTAGGAAGGGGCTGTGTGTGTTTGAGGCGTTGTCCAGAGGCACCTGTGGCTGAAGTGTGGAGAGTGGGAAGGGCTGTGGAAAGAGGTCGGAGGCAGGCCTTCTAGTCACAGGGCTATGGGAGGTTCCTGGAGGACCGTACAGAGGGAAGGACACTTAATGCTTTGCATTTGCAAAGGCTTGCTCTGGCGGTTGCGTGGAGAAAGGATGCAGGTGAGCTGGGGCAAGAGAGGAAGCAGGGAGGCCTTTCCTGAGGTTCGGGGCAGCAGTGGACGGGGCGGGGGTGGGGACAGGTGAATGAGAGACGTATGTCAGAGATGTCACGGTCAGACTTCCTGGAGAATAGACGTGAGCTGCGGAGGAAGTGGACACTCAGAGCTGAGGTTTCAGGAGGATGGGGCTGCTGAGGTTTCAGGAGGACGGGGGTGCTGCCTCTGGCGTGGGAGGACCGTGGCTGGGGAGCCCAGGGCAGGCAGTGCTGACACTGACCACACGTTTTCTGTGTGCTGGGCCCTGTGCTGAATGCCTTGCCTTGTAATGAATCCAAACAGCGCTCAGTTCATGGCAAGTACGGTAATTGTTCGATTCTGTGAGGCGGTGGGGTGTTGTGGCCAATAGCATAGACTGTCTGGATTCCAATCCTGGCTCTGCCACTTACTTGCTGTGGCACTTGGGCATGTGCCTCAGTTTCCTCATGTGAGAATGAGAGTAATCATACACTAATCTTGTAAGATTAGTGTGAGGATGAAATGAGTTCATATATATGTAAAGCATTGATGACTCATGGAAAACACTGGATAAGCATAATATAGCAATGTTATTATTTTTAAACAAATGGGAACATCGAGGCACAGAGAGGTTAAGTACCTTGCCTGAGGACACAGCTGGGTAGAGCTGGGATCCAAAGCCAGGCTCTGAGCTACTGCATTTTACCTCGTCCTTGAGTGCACCTTTCAGAGCTGCGATGAAATCGCATGTGCTAATTAATACATGTAAAACTTCTCATGGTGCTTGGCACATGGTATATGCCTCATAAATATATGTATACAAAGTTGGACAATTAAGTTCGTGAACACATCCTAGAAAAAGTCCTACATACCTCATTGCTGAATATCATCATGGTCACCTTCAAAGTACTCCCCTTGGGAAGCTATGCACTGACCCCAGAGCCTAGTCCACCCTTCAGAGCAATTTTGGAACTCTTTCTGGAATGGCCATCAGAGCTATTGTTGTATTACCCTTGATGTCCTGAATGTTATCAAAATGTCCTCCTTTCAATATTTCCTTTATCTTTGGGTAAAGAAAGAAGTCACTGGGGGCCAGATCAGGTGAGTAGGGAGGGTTCCAATACAGTTATTTGTGTACTGGCTGAAAACTCCCTTACAGACGGTGCCGTGTGAGCTGGTGCATTGTCGTGATCCAAGAGCCATGAATTGTTGGTGAAAAGTTCAGGTCATCTAACTTTTTCATGCAGCCTTTTCAGCACTTCCAAATAGTAAACTTGGTTAACTGTTTGTCCAGTTAGTACAAATTCATAATGAATAATCCCTCCGATATCAAAAAAGGTTAGCAATGTCGTTGCAACATGTTCTCAAACTTAATTGTATGGAAGTGCAGTTTCTTTTCTATAAAACGGGGGTGATGACACCCACCCTGCCTCGCTCACAGGTGACTATCAGGTGTAAATGAGGAAGGCACTTTGGAAATGGTAGAGCTACCTGCTTTAAAACCAACATATAGGCGGTTTTTGTACTACATTTCTTCAAAAGGGCCTCTCTGAATAATTTTCCCTTGGAATTTCACTTGCCGAAGAGCTGAGGTGGTCCCTACTGTCATTTATCTTTTTCCCCTACACCCCATCTCCCTGCACCAGCCCACCTGACACCCAGCCTGTGACAGGAGAGAGGAGTGGGGAGCACCCTTCCCTTTGCAGTCTCAGTGCAGTGACCGAGCTCGGATTTGTGACCTTTTCCATCAGCTCCTTTTGTTCGTCTGCAGACTGCACCAAGATCATCAAGGTTCTCACTAGGAACGTGTCTCACCCGTTCTCGCTTTCCCTTATGGCCTGGTCGTTGGGGCAGTTTCCTTGGTGGGACTTGGGTAAATCCTTGTTGAGTCAAAGCCACTGGGCAGTGGGTATTTATGTCCCAGGAGTCCCGGTTTTCCCACAGTCCTCATGACAGGAGCAGCCCATGGGGGCTCCCTTGGTGCTGTCTCCATCCTTAGACATTCAACATATAGAGTCTTTATGGAAGGCCTCTGTGTCGGGCACTCAGCTAGTTGTTGGGGAGCAATAGTGAGCAATGGAGCCTACGTTCCCGTGGGGGGAATAGATGCTGATCAGTCAATCACACAATTAGTGTAAAATTCTGACGTTGATAACCCTTTGTAATATGGGAATTCAGCCGGATCCAGGAGGCCAGCCTTCCCGAGGACATGGCAACTAAGCTGAGATCTGAAAGATGAGTGGGACTCGCCAGGCCAAAGTGGCAGGACAAGTGATCCAATGAGAGGGCCTGTCGCGCGCGGAGGACCTGTGGCGAGAGGAGGCGTGGTTTTCTGAGGACCTGAGAATGAAAGTTCGTGTGGTTTGGGAGAGAGGAGGGTATGCTGAGGCTGCAGGCGGGAGTGGGTGGGGCTCTGCGGGGCTCAATGGGCCTTATTGAGTGTGACCTTTATGTCTGATGGAAGTGTGTTTAAGTGGGTGTTGGGGGTGACGTGGCGATATGAAGAAATTTGCATTTCACATAATCTCCCTGGCTACAGTGTGGAGAACAGTGTAGGAGGCCGAGAGAGAACTCCTCTAGGCAAGTTAGGAGGCTGCTGCAGGATCCTGGGGAAAGGTGCCGAGTAGCTTGGATTAGAGCGCAGAGAGAACTGGATGGAGAGATACTTAGTAGGTAAATTAATAGGATAGCGATCATCCTATGGCTGCTTTGGGTTGGACATGCATTACATACCAGCTGCGGTTCTAAAGCATTTTACATATGTTATTTACTCTCAGGGTTATCATAAGGATTAACTATTCTCGTCCTTCTTTTACGGATGAGGAAACTGAGTCTCAGAGGTTAGGTCACTCAAGGCCACACAGTCGGAAGGTACAGAGCCCTGTAGCAGTGTCTCAAACTTCAATATGCATTTGGGTCACCTGCGGATCTTGTTAAAATGCTGGTTCTTACTCATTAAGTCTGGGGTGAGGCCCAGGACACTGCATTTCTAGCAAGCTCCCTGGGAGAATCCATCTGCTGAGCGCTGGACCACATTTGAGCAGCAAGGGTCTGTCTGCCTCCACACTCGTAACCATGGTGCCTTAGAACTGCTAGAGACGGGGTGAGATTCCTGAGACTGCTCAAATCTGAGTCCCCTTGGGCAGGATGTGGGAGAGCTGTCTGGACCTCAGAGAGGGAGGTAGGGAGCTATACCACATTTTCATTACCTACATGTGCCTTCTTTTTTTTTTTTATGTGTGTTTTTCCAGGATCCATCACTTCCAAGTCAATTAGTTGTTTCCGTCTTGTTGTGGAGGGTGCAGCTCACTGGCCCATGTGGGGATCGAACCAGCAACCTTGTTGTTAAGAGCACTGCACTCGCACTCTAACCTGCCCCTACATGTGTCTTTCAGTCAGTAGCCCAGGCAGACCCAAAAGTGGGAGGGTTGGAGGCAGGACCGCACGCTTCTTCCCTCAGCCCCCAGTATAACCAAATCCTGCCTGCATCCAACTTCTGCACGACAGACCTGGGATTCTGTGTATTCACAGATGTCTCCTCAGCCATCACCGCTCCCATCATTTTGTGGGGCACCTATGGGGGTGGATTGAGAAATCTAACATGGATAGTGTTCAGGTACCAAGCTGTCTGTGGTTTCTGGCGACCGTGCTGAATGTGAAGGGGAAAAAATCAACCCAGTGTTCTAATCTCTATCTGTGTGGTCATGAGATCCCAGGATCATTGGAGACCAAATCCTCTCCCTCTCAGCCCTGCGAATGGGGCCAGGTGTCACTGCTGGGAGACGCTAGCACGAGTCATGGTGTGAGCACTTGCCTTCAATGACCGGGAAATCCACTTCCCTTCTTGGCAGCTTTGAGATGTTGCACCTGTGGTTCTGGGTCACCGCCAGACTCGATCCTGTCTGTGTGTGGGTTTTATTTTAAAAGCGGGAGAATGTCTCACTGTTTCTGTGCTCACCTCTTTCCCCCCAGTTGCCCCCAAAGAACTTTCCATCTCAGACTTTCTGTTAGTTTTCCCCTCTGGAGGTGGTCTGCCAGCATTCCCATTTCCTCCCTCCTCAAATGCATCCTTTCTCTCTTGGTTGCATTGTTCTGGGGCTCCTCAGCTGGGGTGGGCATCTCTACCTGGATTCTAGTCACTTTTCTGTAGGAGAGAATCTTAGAGCTGAGACAGGTAGAAGAACATCTTAAAATAATAATGTCTGCCTCAAACTAGTAAATATTTTTCATTTTAAGATTTCATGTCATTGTGATTTGTTCCGGTAGACAAGAAGAGCTTTTGTTTGAGAAAGAACTGACAAGATGTCTTGGGATTCAGCTCCGATTGCTCTGCCTGTCTCTCTATCATTGGAGCTTTGTTTTCTGCCTTTGCAGGACTCAGTGAAGGGAAGGTTTTGTAGTCTATTGTTAGGTGTTCTTTGACTATGTAAATCACAGGCTGATGGAAGAGCGGGGCTTGCAGAGACCACCTAGAGCTGCCTTCTGTCTCAAGCACAGACACGCACACACACAAATGATGACTGTGGTGGGCATTTCTAGCAGAGGTACACCTTCTTTTGGTATTTAGTTCTTATGTCTCTTTATTCTTACAGTCATGTTCTTGAGTCTGTCCCCATCTTCTCTTGCCATAGCTGAGGTCTCCGTGGCCCCAGTCAGCTGCTTCACTGGCCTGATCCATGGGTGTAGAGACACGACCATCCCTGTACTATTAACTTCTGTGTCCTGGCCATGGCAAGTCACTTCCCCTCTGTGGGTCTCACATAGTTCTTGTAACTAGATGATGTCTCTGGTGCTCAGATTCTGTTTGACTCGGAGATTCTGGCTCTTTGCTTCTACTTATGTTGTTTCTCTTGCTGGTTGGCCTTCTCTCTGACTTCCAGCGGTAAGTCTTCTTTTCTCCTATCGAAACCCATCTCCATTCCACCCACCTCATGTCCAATCACCCAAGCACTCCCTTTTGACTTAGGAGTACCACAGTATCCTTTCTTCCTTATGTTTTTCATTTTGACAACATTTAATTTTCACATTACAAACATTTCTAGATATTCATCATAGAAAACCCAGAAAATATAGTGCACAGTGGTACCTCAGTTTTCGTACGTCTCTGTTGACAAACATTTTGGTTTATGAGCGCCATAAATTTTATGGATCTGTGGTATCATTAGATAGTACAATTCATGCTAAATTTGCAGTTTTAGGGGTTGGTTTTAAAGGTCTGGAACAGATTAATTCATTACTTTCTATGGGGAAACCGCACCTCGGTTTTTGAACGTTTCAGAACTCGAACGGTCTTCCGGAACGGATTACGTTCGAAAACCGAGGTACCCCTGTATTAAGTGTACAAAGTGTACTGAAATTTTCTCTGATACACTTATGCATAGACCAGTAAATTTCATACTATATAATTTGGTATCCTGCTTTTCCACTTAATATTATATAATGAGCATTTTTTATATGCCTAAACATTTAGAAACATTTTTAAATATCTGTTTAATACTTTACATCTCATACTTTATTTAGCCCTTGCATGGTAATTTCTAAAAGGGAGCAATACCTATTGTTCAAGCCCACTGAACTACCCAAATCAAACAAGACAAAATGTGCAAAGAGGTGCACAGATGTTTACAATGATTGTTATGTTACTTTTATATCCCCAGGTGAACTCCTTCATTGTCACAAAATTGTTATACATTTTCCTATCCATAAAATTTTCCACAGTGGTGGGCAAAACAAGCTATCTGTGTTTAATCTTTAAAAGGGAACATACATATTAATAACTTTATTTTTTTTTCTAGCAATTTCTTAGAGACTCTGGAAGTTACTCAAAATATAGAAAAAGGAGTGTGCACAAAGATATTCATTATGGCATTATTTATAATAACCCCAAAGTAGAAATCACTGAAATGTCCAATTATAAGGGAGGGAGGTTAAGTAAATGGTGCTGAATCTACTTGCTGGGCTATTATATAGCTATTTGAAATGATATTTACAAAGCTTTTCTAATAAGATGGAATAGATGTATGTCATCATGACTGGAAGAAGCATAGAAGAATGGAAAAAGAGTAGAAAGCAAAACACCAAAAATGGGAATGGTGGTTACAGTATTTGATTAATGGGTGATTGTTTTCTTTCTCTCTGCTTTTCTACAATGAGCATGTATACCTTGGATGGATGGATGGATGGATGGATGGATGGTAGATAGATAGATAGATAGATAGATAGATAGATAGATAGATAGATAGACAGACCTTGTTTTTAAACTATGGTAAAGGATGTACGCAGAAGAGGGAAGTAAGCACAGAACTGAGCTAAGTGAAAGGACCGATCCCAGGTGTGGATGGAGAGGGCATAGGGGCTGAAGCTCAGACTGTGCTGGGACTTCTGGAAAATGCTCAGAACCACCAAAGGGGCCATTTATTTATTTTTGGAGCAGGAAGAACTGAGTAAGGACAGGCGCCTCACTTGCACATGGTAATACACTTATAAAAGGAGAAACCAAATTGCTAGTTCCTCATTTGCTCCATTTCCGACCAGAGTGGGCAGGACTGGCTTGATGAGGGGGACGTGAAAGCCCAGAGGGTTTTTGAGGAGCTGTGGGTAAGAGGAGCTGCAAGGAGACGGGCAACAGGCACATTCCGTCCAATTTAAAGTGGAGGAAAACAGAATTCTGTAACGTATAAATTTGGGTGAAAATGACATCAACCTCCAGCAAAGTGCCCTAATGGGTTTTTAAAAACAATAATTTGAGTTGGAGAAAAGTTGCAAAAATCTAACAAAGATTTCACATTTACCCTTCACCCAGATTCCTCAAATGTTAATGTTTCACCCTGTTTCTTTCTCTCTCTCTCTATCTCTCTCTCTCTCTCTCTCCCCCCTACACACACACACACACACACACACACACACACACACACTTATTTTCTGAATCTTTGAGAGTTGGCTTCCCCTGACTGAAGGTCTGTAGTGTGGAAGCATATGAGTTGTCTTCCCCATGGCCCAAAGGGGAAAACAGATTTGGATTGATTAAGGAAGAACTTTGTGAAACCCACAATGGCATGGGCTGCCTGGTAAGGTAGTGAGCACCCCATCATTTGGGGTGTTCAAAGAGAAATTACTTAATCTTTTATTAAGGAACTTGCATGGGGCAGGCGGTGGTCTGGGTGACTCTGAGGTCTTAGAACTGCCTAAGAATAAAGCCAGGCCTGTCTATCTCTAAAGCCAAGTCCAGGGTTCACCCAAGGCACTTTTCACCAGTTCCCGATTAAGATTAGCCTTTCTACGTATCGTGCTCTTCTGTGTTCCTCACAGTCTTACTTGGCCATCAGTATACTTGGGTACCCACAAAGCTTCCCTTGAGACACACGCTTGCCCTCTTCAGAGCACTTCTGTTGCTTCCAAGCCCTCTCCTTTGACCTGGTACCTGTCTTATCTGTGACATGTGTGGTTCACATCAAGTCTTCCAGCCACGTGTTAAGCTCCAGAGCTAATTTTCCTGTGTTCATACATTCATTTAGCAAATATGTAATGAGCACCTATTATGTGCCAGCCCCTGGATGAGTTGCAGTGAAAAGGGGGTAGAGGGACTGACTAAATAGTTGCAAGTATACACGGAGGCTTGGCTGCAGGCTGCTGAGGGACTGGGCATCAGGAACGTGGGGTGGGAGTGGGGGCGTGACTTTGGACGGGCTGGGGAGGAGGTCTCCCTGCAGAAGTGCCCTTTCAGCTGGGATCTGGCGGAAGACAAGCAGTTGGCAGGAAATAGAGGGTAGGGGCCGGGAGAACACCCCCACCCCCCCATGGCTGAAGCCCAAACTGGCCAAGCAGAGGACAGGACGCCTGGTAGGTGCTGCTCAGGAAGAGAAATAAGGGCAGCCTGGCTGGGGGTCTTTCCTGTCCCCTGCTCATCCAGCACCTGGGCGGAGGCACTTGTGAACTGAGGTAGGAGATGTGTGTGTTTGAGGGTGTGCATATACTTGAGCACGTGTGTGTGCATGCACGCATGTGCGTGTGATTGAGAGCAGCTCTGATTGCCTTCTGAATCCAGTCCCAGATGACACAGGGATCACTGCTGCCGTCATTTCTCCCCTCCCCCATTCATGTGGCTGACTATGAGCACGGGCCACATTCCAAACATCTCCACATCTCTGCAGTGACAGCTTCTGGAGAACATGATACCTATGATTCTCCTAATTACTCCTGTACACCCACCTCGCTCGCTCACTTTCTCTCTCTTAAGCAGGAGGGGTTTGAGGGTCGGACGCAGTTCTCCCCCTCCAGACCTCTGCTCCTTTCCTGCTGTCATTTATGTTTTAACAGCCTCCTGCCGCTCTCTCACCTCACCACCTTCCTTCCCTCCCCTCACACTGACTTAATTGTGGGAGCAACCCCCCCACAAGAGAGACTGAGGGAGGAGGCCAGCCTCCCTCAAGCGCTCATACCCAGCAATTAGTTTCTGTTATTGCCAATTCAAGATAAGTAGAAAATAACAGGAATGGAACCAGGACTCAAAGCCTGTGCTAAGTACTTGGCACATGTTACCATGACATTTGCATATGTGTCACATGGGAAGCCACACACCAGGCCAGGCACAGGGGCGTGGTCTGCTGGTCTGGGAGTTCAAAGAGCTGGATTCCAGCCCTGCTGGCTGTGCCGCCCTGACCACTTTCCATCTCTGAGCATTTTCCTCATCTGTGTGGTGAGGACTAGGTGGTACTAGGTTATTCTGCCATTTCATGGAGAGCCCAGGCCGTAGACCTGTCACGTCTGCCCCCCTGTTCTGTGCGACTGGGCCACAGCAGTAGTTCCTGCCCTGATGTGCTGCATGAGATGGATTCTAAGCCTTGGCACCGGGAGAGGCAGAGCACAGGGATGCAGGTGGAAATGTCCAGAAAGAGTAGTGCTGAGGCAGGAAGGGAGGCTGAGAGATAAGAGAAGAAAAGCAAAAGGGAGCCTGGAAGTGAGGTGAGAAATAGAAATGGACACACATCATAGACAAGTGGTTCTCAAATGTGGCACATGGGCCAGCAGCAGCACTGGGGAATGTGTTAGAAAAGCAAACTCTTGGGCCCACCCCAGGCCTGATGAATCAGAAACTCTGGAATGGAGCCCTTTTAAGAGGCCCCCCAGGTGATTCTGGTGCACGCTAAATTTTGAGGACTAATAGGATGGACAGAAGGAGGGGTGGACGGATGAGGCTTGGAGAACCAGGCGGGTAGTTTAAAGGCTACGCAGGCAAGGGAAACCAGCGTTTGTGGATCACTTGCTGTGTCAAGTCAAACTGGACATTTCCAGCTACTTTCTTTCATTTAATCCTTTCAAGATTGTGGCAGAACAGACCTTGTTATTCTCAATTCAAAGGTTCTGAGGCTTCTGAGGCTCAGAGATGTTTAGTCACTGGCCAGAGTCAAAGAGAACAACAGTTAGGATTAGAACCCAGGCCTCTCTGGCCCCGAAGCCTGAGTTCTTTCTACCACACCAGGCTGCCTCCCCATCCACCTGTACCCTCAGCTGTGCCTCTACTGTCTGCACTGGCTCCCTCCTCTACCCCCAGGGTCGCCCCAGAGCTCTGCTCTCCTCCTTCTGCAGCCTTCCATGTAAAGGCAAAATGCAGGAACCATAAAAGCAAATAAGGGAGGCCCTGGGGGAGGAGGGTGGAGGGAAGAGGGTTGGGGCGAATTGTCACCTTGCATGCCACCATACTCCAGTGCTAAGTGCAGCCAGGAGACCAAGGTGTTTGTGTAATGCTCCCAAGGGGCTGACATAGTTGCCTTAATGTAGTCAGAATTTCACTCACACACTGGATGACAAAGTCGTCAAATACTCATTGCTGCCTACATGTGCCAAGCCCTGGCTGGGTGCTGTGGGGGAAACCGAGGCCAGGTAAGTGTAGTTTCTGGCTGCAAGGAGTTTATGGTCCAGAGCCAGGAAAATAAAAAGTAACAGTGACCAGCTAGGGTGCTAGGGAGCCTGGGACAGCCAGGGTGGGTCCAGCCAAGTTTTGGAGGAGTTGAAAGAGACTCATGCGGTGACTTTAAGGGACAACACCAAGGCTTTGGGGACAGACCTAAGGCTTCGGAGCCAGAGGGCATGGGTTCAGTTCCCAGCACTCGGACTCACTGGGTAACCTTGGGCAAATCACCTCAAGTCTGACCTGTCTCCTCACCTACACAACGGAGTTAATGGTCCCCACACAGCGGATTGTTCTGTTTGATTCCAGCAAGCATCACCACTCAGTGAGCGGTTTCCTTCCCCTCAGAGGGGCACTGTAGGCCAGAGCAAAACAGAGAAGGCTTCTTGGAAGAAAGAGGTAGCTCTTCACTTTGGGACTGGAGGATGGCGTGTGCCTTTTCTAGGAAATCGATGCATAGACTCTGGACATCCCGGAGAGAATGGCCTTCCAGGCAGATGTGACTATAAATATAATTGGAGTTACATATAACTATAGGAGGCAGGAGGCGCCTTCCTCAATGTGGAAGATTGTTTTTCACATGTGGTTTCAAACCCTGCTGCAAAGGGCAAAGCGGGGTGGCCAGCCGGCACTGTGGGACACCACCACGCTCAGTTCTCGGTTTCCTGCCTTTTCCTGCAGATGATGCGGTTCGCCTGGCAGAGCTACAGGCGGTACGCGATGGGGAAAAACGAGCTCCGGCCCCTCACCAAGGACGGCTACGAGGGCAACATGTTCGGTGAGTTGCCGTCGGGGAGAGCCACTGCCCCCTGGTGGCCGAGCGGAATTTTATTGTTGGCTTTTCACTTCCTGGGCTCTGTCCCCGTTTTCCCAGTCCTGGAGCTCCCGAGTCTGGTTTCTTTCTGGGCTTTTCAGGCTTCTGAACCATCTAGATTGGGGGAAACCTATACGCTTCCCTCTAACCATACACACTTCTTTACATACAGCGCTCATTTATTTCTTATTGCAAACAAACTTGGAAATGTGAGGAGTAGGGACGGTGAGTGATGGAGACTTGTGTCCCCGGAGGAGGTTTGGAATTCTGTAGGACACAGGATTCGGTTTAAACCCACTCCTCCCAGTGTAGCTGTAAAATAATCTTTGGCTTCTTCACAGAGAAACCAAACACATTTCCGATGAGGTGTGCACATAAGCTGCCTTCAGGGACTTGGGGGGGTGTCACTCACACTCTGACTTGATGGCCTCGTTTGGGAGCAGCACAGGTGCTGCTGTGTGCTGGCAGCTTGTGTGTGACGTGCAGCCTCAGCGCTGAGGTCCCTGCTCTTCCAGCAGGAGTCTCCTAACTCAGAAAGCTTCTCTCGTCTGGAGAGACTGCAAGGTGGCTCATTGTGGGCCTGGCCTCAGATTTCCAACTTAACACCCATCCAAGTTGCCAGCTGCCCTCTCTGCAGGCCTTTCATGTGAAAGGACGCTGGAGGCAGCTTGGCTTCTTTCTTAAGAGAGAGGAGCTATCTGGGGCTGGAGACAGAAATTCATTCCCTGTATTCCTCACCCCTTAGAGACTGAAGCTCCTGAAGTCAAGAGCCAAAGAAAAGGTCCCAGGAAAATCTCAAAAGCATATTTACAAGGGATGGCCCCCCACACGTGTGGCCCTGTAAGAAATATCTGTGTTATGGAAAAGTGATATGGGATCTCCCTTGCTCCCTCTAACCAGCCAGTATCACAAGCTTTCTGGCTGTTCAGACAATTCGCTCCTCTTGTGGGAAGGGAGGTGTATGAATTTGGATAGCTTCTCTCCCCCCGCCCCCATTATCATAGGAATGTAGGGAAATGAGAAAATATCAAAAAAGCGTAAAGCAGACAAAAAAAATAACTTGTTCTGCCACATCGGTGCAGCCTCTATTGATATCTTGGCTCATTTCCATCCAATCTTTTCTTCTGTGTGCTTTTTTCCCCCTTTATATACGATTTTATGTCCTTTCTTTTTGTTTTGTCTTTTTTTGCTTAATGTTACATCATAAGGGTTTCCCTAACTCATTTAAATTTTTCCATAAAGAATGTTGTTAGTGGTTACAGTTGTTGCAGGGATGCGCCATAAATTCATTTAACTATCCTGCTAATGTTGGACAAAGGTCGTTTCCAATTTTTCGCTATTAAAAATCATGCAGCAATTATCATCTTTGTGCATAGAATGTTGCCTTAGGATAGATGCTTAGAGAGGACTCCTGAGTCCGAAGGGAGGAAGACAGATGTTTCTTTACCCTCCAATAGGAAACATCTGGATTCCAGGTTAGGAGCCTGGCTGCCTCACCTGCCTACGGCACAGGTCTTCCCCAACAGCCCACTGCATCATGGGGAAAGGTGGCTGGTGTGGATCTCCTCAGTTGTTGGAGCTTTGGCCACCAGTGTAAATCAGGGATGTAATCAGGGAAGCTTCTCCTCTCCTTCTCCCTACGCAGGCTGCAGATAGTCAGGGAACTGATGGAGGCTGGGGGCGTAGCTA
Organism: Rhinolophus ferrumequinum; assembly: GCF_004115265.2. Classification (NCBI taxonomy): domain Eukaryota; kingdom Metazoa; phylum Chordata; class Mammalia; order Chiroptera; family Rhinolophidae; genus Rhinolophus; species Rhinolophus ferrumequinum. The sequence continues at coordinate 17,574,333 of NC_046292.1, forward strand.
TTGCTCAGACTGTCCACGGGGATAGACGGAGCACCATGGGGAGCATTGCTGGGGGAATTGGGGGTAAACCAAGTCCTATTTTGTAAAATTCCCCAAGGCCTGAGATCTAAATCTCAATCTTCCTGCCCTTTTCCAATCACCAGGCCTGGTGGAGAGTTGAGGCCTGGACCTTGAGTCAGAAGACCCGGATACGAGTCCTCACTCTTGAGAGCAACTATCACTCTATCACAACTAATGGTCAGGTGGCCAAGTCCAGGTCACTTAACCTCTCTGGGCCCCTTTTCGTTCATCCTTCACACTGGAGCAGCTTTGAGAGCGTGCCTGAATATGCAAGTGTATGAGTGATTTGTGATTTCTGGTATAATAAATGCAGTTGGCAGTTGCCCCAGTGAGCCCATGGAGGGTTCTGAGATCCCGTGGTTGTCCTTCTCCCAAGAGTGGACTTGGCAGGGCCCTGGATACCCCATCACCCAGTGCCTACAGCAATCCTGGCAGTGAGGCAGAGCCTTCCTTCCACAGCCAGCAAATGAGCTGCAGTGGGCAGCTGGCTCCTGGAAAAGGAGAATGTACAGGGACCCAGACACCAGGCAGAGAGAGCTGGTCCTGATTTACTCTTCCACTCAACAGATGCTTGTTTGGTACCATGCCCAGTGCTGACTGCTAGGGATACAGGGGTAAATGGCACGGCAAAAACCCCACCAACTGTGCCACGACATGCACTGGCAACCTTCCCTGGGCCTCCTGGGGTCTGTCCAGGTGCTCTCGGAGAGAGGGACAAGTGGAGGATGATCACAAGTGAGGAGGGAGCAGTCCTTCACTGGCTTGAGGTTCTGTGCCTCTGGAGCCCAGTAGTTCACATTCAGACTTCTTCCTGGTCGTGTGACCTTGGATAAGTCATTTCTCTCTAAGCTTGAGTTTTTCTATAAAGTGGAGCTAATGAAGACATCAAATCCCCAGCCCAGGGTCTGCCTGACACACTGAACCCACTTGACAGGTAGTAGCTATTTGTGGTTACTATTACCACAGATGGTCTTATGATACAGAGGCTTATGGGAGTGCGCCCAGAGGAGAAAGGCTAAGGGGCACTTTAGGAACCTGGAGGAGGCTCTAGTTTGGGGTAGATCCATGAGGGGCTTTGAAGCCAGACTATTCTCAAAGACAGAACGAGACGAACTGGCCTGAATTAGGCTGCTTGTCACACCACTACTTCTTTTTCTGGACTCATGTGGGTTGCTGGGCAGCAACGTTCCTGGACTCCGGCCGCTGCTGGCATCAGTGACAGCCCTATGAACTGGGACCTGCAGGGAATGGTCAGGTGGCAGCAAGGCCCCCCTGCCCCACCTGTCTGAGTCGATGTGCAGGGGACCCTGAGCTGCCTCCTGGTGCTGTGTGGACACAGGCTCTTGCAGCCTCCACCCCAGGCCTGCGGGGCCGGGAGGGCTGCACACCAGGCAGGGTAATGAGTTCACACTGGTACCTGGCTTTGCAGGATATACAGGAGCTGCAGCGAGGACATCGGAGGGCAGCCTGGTCTCCCTGTGTGGCATTTCACCAAATCGAATTCCCCTCCTGACCACCCATGCGCCCTTCCCGGAATCTCACTTTGAGAGCAAGACCTCTGGATGAGGTACTTCTCAAGCTAGTTCTTGAGTCCTAAGCAATTTCGTGTCAAAGTGGCTTCCTTTTTTACCATCATCCGGCTCAGCAGGCCCTGTCAGGAAATGCTCCCAAGACCCCAGAGTCTGTGAGCAAAGAAGACACAGCCTGATCCTCGCATTGTGGCCCAGGCCAGGGCAGATATCTGCCTCTTTCCCCTTCCTCTGAGAGGTGGCCAGATGGGACAGTAAATGTCCAGTTGGTGGCGGAAAGAGTATGGACTTTGGATCCAAGCGGGCCTCCGTGGAACCTCTGTGTTGTCACTTAGCAGCTGTGTGGCCTCTGACTTCAGAGTGGGACAGAGGCCACTGCCTCCTGGGCCTGTGGTCACAAGTAAAGAGAAGACAAATATAGGGTTTAGTCCCATGTCAGGTGCAGACTAGGTACTTGATGGCTGCGTTCTTATCACTATTAAGTCACAGAGGTGAGTCTGTCACTTCAAGAATGCATTCCAGGAGGGAAGGCAGAGGAACCAGCCACAAAATGACAGGCGCAGCTTCCTAGCTGCTGCTAGGACTTGGGGGGATTTAAAATAAGTTAGGTGAAGAGCATGGACTCTTGAGATCAGGCAGCTTGGATGTGTGTGCTGCTGTGCCACTTCCTAGCTGTGTGACCTTGGGCAAGTTTCTTAACCTTTTTGGGCCTTAGTGCCCAATCCTAGGATTATTTTGAGAATTAAATGAATTAACACTTGAGAAGTGCCCATATTCATGCCTGGCACATGGAAAGCATTCTTCAAATGCAGCTGCTCTGAGGATGATATAAGGCCCTTGGGACAGGATGTGCTTCTGCTGGTTTGACCACGGCGTGCCCAAGTGTCTCCAGGGCTGTTCCCGCCTGGATCCCTCCTTTCCTGTTCCCCCAGCCGTTGAGTGACCATGGCAGAGACCGTGGGTGGGCAGCCCACTGGTAGGTAGTGTACCTCTCATGCCATTATTTAAGCAGCCTACAACGGAATTTTAACAGGGAAGAGGAAGGGGAAGTTTAGGGTTCAAGGCTGTGGGATAAATCGGCCTTCTGCCAGCATAAAGGTTTCCAGGCGAGTAGTAAGTGACACCTCACACTCGGTGTCAGCTGCCAGCCTTGAAACACTTAATGAGCATTCATCTTCCAAGAAATCAGAGCGACTCATGAGAACTCATCCTCCTCAGCAGTGGGGAAATCCGCACGGGGCACAGAGTCTTGGGAGGGAGCCACCAGAGAGGCCTCTGAAGGCAAGTCTGACTCCCTCATCTTAAAGTTGGGGAAATCAAGCTCAGAGAGGGGAAGGGGCCTGCCCAAGTTAACACAGCATGTTCATTGTAAAACTGGCATCACCCGCTCTGAGATTAGCCAAATCGTCCAAGGTCAGACTGTTGAAATGCAGATCTGTGGTCACGGCCAGATCACCACCAGGAACAAGAAATCCTCAGAGCTTTAGCAGGTGCAAACTATCAGGACGGGTATGATTTGGGGGCCAAGACGCCACCGCTCCCTGTACATGTATCACAGGCACTGTCGCTGCATATTCTTGTGTCCTCCTCACAGCCCTTACCCCTCTTACCCCCATTTCACAGATGAGGAAAATGAGACTTGTTGAGTTCCAGGACTTGCTTAGCCACACAGTTATCAAACAGAGACTTGATCACAGGACTGTCGTATTCTAAAACCCAATCCATTCATCACCATGCTGCCCTGTCCCCCCCAGTGATCACATAGGGAACGGGGCGGAGGAGTGGTCTCAGGGATAGTGGTGTTGCATCTTCTCCATCGCCCTCGTGGAAGCTGGGGAAGACCTGTACTTCATGGCCAGGGTCTGCAGCCACTCATATCCAGGCTTCAGTACTTGCTGGACATCAACTGAGTATTCAGGGCTTGGGGGAAAAAGGTTCAGACTTCCCTCTTTTCTCCCAGCGTAGGAAAATATTTTCTCCCTGCCCAATCACCTAGAAACACCTCTTTGCAAAACAGGCCATTGGCTGTCAGCATGACAGGCTAAGAGAAGCATGGGTTAGAGAATCAGACCAGCCTGCATTTGAATCCTGGCTCTGCCACTTACTAGTCATGTGACCCTGTGCGGGTTTCTCTGTACCTCAGTTTCTCCATCTGTACAATGAGGATAATACCTAATTCACTCAACAATTGTGACGATTAGATAAAGTGGATGTGTGTAAATGCTTGCCCGTATGCACTCATTAGCTGTAAGCTGTTGCCATTATTATTATATTTGTTTTAAAATAACTGTGAGAATAATTATATTCCAAGGAAAGAAACAGTGCCTGGATCACTGTAGGCACTCGGGAAGTATTGCAGAATGAAAAAATTGCCTCCCGCAGTCTCTGCCTGCCCTCCGTCCTGAGTTTGGCTGCGGAAGGGCTGGGTACTACTTTGCTCTCAGTTCCCCTCATTCTCACGGCCTTGACCTTCTCCTCTGTCACAAAGTACAGTTAGAATCAGCAGACTAACCCTGTAAGAGCAGCTGTCTTGCTCAGTCAGCAGATGTGATCTCAGGCGTCTTCTCTGTGGAGGACGGAGGTGCTTGCGTGGCCAAAAGCAACGTCCCCTTGCTGCGAGCCGGCCCAGGATGACCGTGAGAGCCCCAAATTAGATTGTGCCTCTGCCCTGTGAATCCCCGATAGAACTGCCAACGAAATCCCCATTTTGAGCGGTGATTGATGGCCTTGGGTGGGTTAAGAGGCAAAATGAACACAGCATGATTTTCAGATCACAGACTGGGAATGCTTGGCCTTGGCAGAGAGAAAAGTCATCTTTGCCTTGTAAACAGAGCAGATATGATGTTGAAGAGGGAATAAATCCAGGCCCCAAGATGTCATTTTTACAATTGCTTTTTGGCGTGTGACTTAGTGCATTCTGCAAAATGTTCACAGTCACACACACACACACGCACACACACACACACACACCAATCTCACTGGGCCTTTTTGTGGGGGTGAGAGTTACTCTACCAGTGTGGCTGCCTGGGGAACTGCACACTTTGCTAGACAGACAGTTTGTGAAAACCACCTGCTTCCCCAGTTCTCATCGGATCTCCATGTTTCCACGGATCTCTGACTTTGTTTCTGGGGGGCAGCAGTTTTGACTTTGGAGATATACCCGGGGTTCAAATCCCCAGGAGGTATGAGCTGACTGAAATGGGGCAAGTCACAGAGTTCTCTGAATCCCAGTTCATTCACTTGTAAAAAGGGCAGTAGTGCCTGGCACATACTAAGTCCTCACAAAGCATGAGTGTTTTCCTTCCCTGCATGGATCCACCGCCTTCCCGGTCCCTTTTCCTTTTCTCCTTTTATTGGGTAACAGAGCACTTTGCCTTATCTGGCTGAAAATACTACATCCACTTCTTATGAGCTTTGTTTTAGGAGTATTTTTGTTTTTCCTGAAAAAGAAAAAGGAAAAACAAAACACCAAGTGTCCACAGTTTTGGAAAATCACTGTCAGGCCGCGGTGCACATTCCTGACCCAGGCCTTGAGTTTGTTTTAAGAAAGAGCTGTCATCAGCCTCAGAAGTGGTGATGTTGTAATTCCTGTATGGAATGGGTCAGGCCTAAGGGCAGCAAGCAAACCTAACCGGGTTTTTGGAGCCCTGGTTGCTCCATCTGGAGGCCAGAGGCTGTTAGAGTGCAGAGGAAATGGATTAGAAGCACCCGGTCACAGGCAGACAGGCCATTCGCACAAGAAGAGGGACGAGGGACGGGATGAAAATATTCACCCCACACTTAGGAAGGACAGGCAGAACCGGCAGTTGCAGGTCAGATGTTGCCACCCTGGGTCGGCTCCCTGTGGCCTTGAACAACACATCCACGATTCCTCCTCGCCACCTTCTGAATCCCAGAAAATCCCTCGGGTCACATGGGGTGATTATCAAAGCAAATTGCTCACCCCCAAATTAGCCTACTGCGTTTTCACACTCCCGTGCTGCTGACCACGCACTGCAGGTGCTCTGCCCTGCACCCTCCTCCCTCAAAGATTTTTTTTTTCCCCCAAGCAGTTTCTAATTAAAATGCATCTTGGCTGTTTTTCTTTTTGTTGAAAAGGCTTCCCACAAGCACAGAGCATAATTTATTTCTCTAGAAAATATAGTAGCAGGTTGTTGTAAGAAGAAAACTCGAGGTTAGGAGCCTTGGGTCTCCATCCCAGCCCTGGCGCCAGCAGCTGCCTGAGCCGGCGTCCTCCTTGGGGCTTCATACAAAGAGATTCGTACCCGGGCCCTCGCCGCCGGCCGTCTTTTCTGTGATTCCTGGTTGGTTACTAGGTTGATTTCTTTCTTTTTCTGCTACTGCCAGGCTATTTGGGCGGTGCTGGTTCTCTTGAAATCTGAAATTTTAGTAGCAAGTTTTGTTCCCGTCGGGGAGGAGTGATTCAGGGTATCTATTCCCAGAGCAAGTTGCTGGGGCTGCAGAAGATGATTCATATTGAAACTGGCATTCCCTCCCGGTGTTGACATGTTCCCGCCCACTTTCTAAAGACCTTTCCTTCCTTGGAAACAAGGCTGAGCCCACAGCAGACACCCAGCCCCCTTTTCTTTGCATAGCATTGATGGGAAACACTTGCCAAATTTCCCAGCAAACTCAGTGACAAATAGGTGTGTGAATTCGCAGCATCTCAGACTGGCAGTGCCAGTTGGATTCTTTGAAACCATCTGGTCCAGTGTCTGAGGGTGGGGAGAGAGGCACCGAGAGGGATGGGGATTCGCGAAGGCCTGACAGCCAGGACTTCAACCCTGGTTTTTAACATGAGTCTCTGTCTTTTTCTTTTCTTTGTAATGACTTTTTTAAAAAATGAAGATGTCACTTATACCTTACATCCAGTAAAATGCACCAACCTTACGTGCACAGCCCAGTGGCTTTTACATGCAGATACACCCTGTAACCAACCCACAGAGCAAGACAGAGCATCCCCATTATCCTGCAGGTTCCCTCAGACCTCGCCTGGTCGGTAGCCCCCAAGAGTCACCCCTATTCTGACGTCTGTCACCTTAAGTTGGTTTTATCTGCTTTAAAATTTCCTATTATACTGAATGTCCTCTTTTATGGGTTACTTTTTTCACTCATAATTGTATGACGAACTGTAGTTCGTTTTTCGAGTTTACCCATTCTACTCTTGCGGGACATTTTTGTTTCCAGTATTTGGTAATTATGAGTAAAGCTGCTATAAACACTCCTTTTGTTGTTTCTAACTTAGCGACTGGTTATTGGCAGCAGCCCTAGGCCACCACTAATCTATTTGCCATTCCTGTGTAGATCTGTCAATTCGAAACATTTCATTTAAAAGGAATCGTACACTACCTGGCCTGTGGTGACTGGCTTCTTTCCCTTAGCGTAGTGTTTGGAGATTCAGCCTCGTGATAGCACTTACCTGTACTTCATTCACCTGTATGGCCAAGTAATATTCTGTTGTATGGACATACCACATGTTATTTATCCATTCAGCAGATGATGGACATTGAGATCCTATCTACTTTTTTTTGGCTGTCGCAATAACACTGCTATGAACAGTCACGTATAACTTTTTATATGGACATAGGTTTTCTCTCGGGCATATGCCTGGGAGTAGAATTGCTGGGTCACATGGTAACTCTATGGATAACCTTTTGAGGAGCTGCCAGACTGTTTTCCAAAGTGCTGCACCATTTTTCATTCGCATCAGGAGTGTTTGAGAGTTACGAACACTTTTGTACGTGCTTCTGGTGGAAATACACAGTCATTTATGTTGAGATCCACGCAGGAGCTGAATTGCTGCGTCATGCTGTATTACGTGTAGTATGTTGAGCTTACGTTGAATGCTGCCAGTTTTCCAAAGCGAATAGACCATTCGGTAGTCCCACCAGGTCTGATAAGAGTTCTAGTTGCTTCGTTATCCTTGCCTATGTTTGCTGTTGTCAGTTTGCTTCATATTAGCCTGTTGCTGAATGCTGCCTCCCTCGTAATCAAGCGGCCACCCCATGTACGAAGGCCAGCTTCCTGGGCCTTTGCTCCCTGGAGTGGGGCTGCTTGTACTGCCTGCTCAGCCCTGGTCTTCTGCCTTACTTAGGGGTGACTCAGGGCTCCCGGGCCAGCTGCTTCAAGTGTTCCTTGCAACAGAAGGGATGGTTGTCAACCTCTTCCTTCACTACCCACTCTCTACACTGTCTCCCAGTGGCATGGGGTGGCCTCTCTACTTCCCAGCCCACCCCAGTTGGGACACACAGGCCCGAGATGGTGAACAGGAATTTCTCTAGTCCAGTTACTGTGCCAGGAAAGGGGTCTTAACAGAGAAAATGTTGACCTGGGAGTCCAAAGACGAGTTCTCCAAATCCTCGCTCCACCACTAACTCGCTGGGCACGTGTCATGTTTCCTTTCTGAGCCTTGGTTTTCTCTCCCGTGGAATGCGGGTTGTCATTGGGATCACACGAGACTATTTCTTTATCTGTCAAAGCTTGTTTAGTGCCTACAGTGTGCCAGACGCTGTTCTAGACACAGAGAAGTAGCAAGATGTACACCGTGTGGGCCCCAGGCTGGTGGGGAAATGAATGCATGGACCTGTGGTTCAGTTAAAACAGCCTGAGTGCTATGAGATCCAGGCTCGCACCCGGGGCTCCTTAACTCATTCTTGGCGGCATGGGCTTCAAAGAGGTTTCCTGGAGGAGGTGGCCTCTCTGCTGAGGCCTGAGTGTGAATGAAGAAGCATAAGAGGGGTCCTGGGCACAGAAACAAACACACGTGCAAAGGCCTACAGGGATGATTGAGCAAGACCATGACCCCTGGGGTCTAAAAGATGTTCTGTGGGGCGGGGCGGGTGGCAGCATGGCGTTGAGCAGTGCTGGTATGTAAACGGGGTCCCCTGAATGGTACGTTCTCCCTACCCCAGGCTGCAAGAGCCAGCAAACCTGGCTTCTAATTGCTTCTCGGCCACCCATCTGCTCTGTGACCCAGACAAGGCACGTCTCTCTCTGAGCTCATCTCTCCACCATACAGTGTGGGTGTCTGGCAGATGATCTCTCCTGTTACTTCCAGGTCCTCAAATAGTGTGTGATTGGGCCAATTTGGGGTGTGTTTCTCCCCGGCTGATGAGAGCCTGCTACAGCCAAGTGGGCAGCTGGCTCAGTGATGGAGGCAGAGGTGCTGTACTGGTCGCGGTGGCCCCACACAGGGTGAGGACTGAGCCATGACCACTTCTCTGGAAGGTAGAGCCAGGTCTTCACTTCCCCCACCCCTTGGGGCCTCGGAGGCAGGCAGCTCAGTTCCCCATTCCACAGACCGCTGCTCGCCCAAGCATAAACAATCGGCATGAGAACCACACAGGGATCAATGGGAATTGTTGAAAAATTCTGAAGAGAGCCTGGAGGAGGACAAAGAGACCCGGAAGTGTGTTGTCAGCACAATTTGGGGCTAATACAAGTTTGTTTTTCTTTTCATCGAGTCTGAAAAGGCGGCTTGAAATCCACTGCTCTTGCTTTTTTTTTTTAATTTTTTTTTTTTAATCACTGGATAAAGCACAATTGCATTTTCTCCCCCAATAACTTTGAATTCTTGAAATAGACCATGTGGGGATAATTGCTGTTGTCTAATCCCACCGATGGCCAAGCAAATGATTAGGGCAGGGAGGAAGGGAGCTGCCGTGGCAGAGGACCTCTGCCTGCTTCTTATCCAGCAGGCAGGGCTCAGCTCCCGAAATAATACTGTTCCTGAAATAGCAGTAGCCCAGAAATGCATCTGGATATTGTTTTGCAACAAGTAACTGATAACACATGGGGATATGGAGAGTTTGAGTTATTTCTTACATTTTAATTCAATCTCGCACCTTTGCATTGAGTACCTACTATGTGCGAGACTCTGAGCTGGGTATGGGGCGGGGAAGAGCATGCAAAAATGAGCAAGACAGGATGAGCTCATTGGACAGGAGACAAATGACATCTCCCTATGCTGCCAGACGGAACGCGTGCCTAAGCAACGTGGCTGCAAGAGAGAACGTCAGTATCTCAGGAGAGCGGCTGAGCAAGTTCCAGGGACTGTTTTCAAAGTTTTCAAGTTTCCTCTATTTCATTGCAGGGGAATCACAAAGATGGTGCCGTTTGAGAGGCATCGTATGGCAGGGCCACGGTGGGTTCATGGGTGCCAGAGATGCCCAGCTGGTGGGTTTTGACAAACATCAGTGAAATCTGATAGGTGGGGGGAACAGCGCAGGCCAAGTGTAGGAAGTGAGGTCGGGTAGAGTGTCGTCTCTCAGAGAGAAAGGGGTTGTGGGGGTGGGGGTGGGGGCGATGGAGGCTGCGGGCTGGAGGGAAGAGACCTAGTGTGAGCCCCAGCCCTCGGCCAGTCACCTCCCCCAGATGTCCCTGCACAGTGCCTACGGCTCACAAAAGTATTTTAATTTCTTTTAAAATCAGAAGAAAAAGATGACTATAATAATGAATATATAATAATGACTCCAGCCTGAATTATGTTCATCTTTATACCAAGGCAATTGTAAAAGATCGTTTTTAATATTTTTTTATGGCGGTAGAGCCCATGGAAGTCATAACGCAGCCCTGCGCCTGTTTGCCAGGTGAGGGTCCCAAGTGCCTGCACCTGCTCAGACTGAGGAGAAGCCTCCCCCTTCTCATCATTGTCATAAAACCACCCCCAGCTCAGGCTCTCTGTCTCCGTTAGGGCATCACCACAGGTGCCCACCTATTAGTGTAGGCGCCTTTGCACGCGTTTCCTTTATTCCTTACGGTACCTCTTTGAGGCAGGTGTTGTTATGACGAGGAAACTGAGACTCTGAGAGGAGAAGTAACCTGTCCAAGCCTGCAGCGAGGAAGAGCGGCCTTCAGATCCAGGTTTGTCAACGTCCAGAGCCCACCTGTCCTGTTTCCTCTGCGTCAGGGACTGTGAACCCCCTGGGGCCAGGACTTCCTGTGTCACCTGCCTTGCATTACTAGCGTGGCTTCAGGCCTAGGTAGTGCTTTTGGGGGGATCCAGAGGTAACACTGAATGGCAAAGAAGGGTCTCTGTGTGTTTATTCATTAAAAGGAGGTTGTGACATTCTCTGTTGACACTGCTTAGCCTTGGTTCATGGTCCCTCTTCCCTGTATTAGGCTGTAAAAGTAAAGCCAGAGTAGTTACTTATCTACCCCAAACCAAAGAGGACAAAATGCCAAGTGCCCCTAACGAGGCTATAGCAAGACACTTGCCGTGGTCTGAAAGGATGTCACGGGGGCTGGATGCCACCGCTCCTGTTCTTTCCACTGGTGATGTGGCTTCATCTATCTGAAGGGCCTTTAACTCCTGGGACACAAACCACACCCAGACCCAGACGTAAGTGCAAAAGCAAGTCCCTCGGCCAATAAGACATACTCTCTGGGCTCCCTGAGACTCTGCCTCCTCCTTCACGGTGCAAAGCTGGGCAGGTCCACAGAAACCATCCGCTCAGAAACACCCCAGAGTCTGCAGCTCAACCCACTGACTGCGCAGGAAGCGGAACCCCCGAGGGAGGATCCTGGTGGTTTGAGGCAGTTATGTCAACTGGTTAGGAGCACAGGCTTTGGCACCAGGCTGCCTGGTCACCATTTTCACCACATTCTGACTGTGTGATCTTGGGCAATTGAATTAACCTCTCTGTGCCACGGTTTTCTCCCATGGGAAAAATCAGGGATAATAGTACCTAGTTCCTAGAGTGGCTGGGAGACTTCAGTCAGTTAATACGTGTGAAAGGGCTCAGAGTAGTACCGAGAAATACTAGCTGCTGTTACCATCATCAGCACTGTCAGAGCTGCCCAGGCAAGCAGGAGAGCTGTGTCCCATCCCTGCTCTGCCTGTGTGACCGTGGACAACACACTTTCCCCACCTCTCCCTGGAATAATCTCACTATCTTTGAAATGAGAGGTTTGGACCAATATCTGGCTCTTAACCAGGGGAAAGCATCAGAATTACCTGCAGAGCTTTTGCAAACATGGACTTCTGGGTTCCATCCCTCAAAGCCTGACTGAGTGGGTCTGGAGCTTGCCCAGGGATCGGTGTTAAAAATAGAATCTCCATCAGTGGTTCAGTGAGAAACCACTGGACCCGCCTGGTCTAAAGTCCCTCACTCCTGAAGTGGTCAGACCCCTCCCACAGCCTGGTTGGCTCAGGGGGTGCCTTTGGTAAGGGCGAGCCCCTGCCCCTCTGTGGGTGCTGAGTCTGCTGCCTGGGTGAGGGTCCCGCTTTCTTGGAGGCGGCCCAGGGCAGCAGGAAGGCTGTGGTGGCCTGGAGAGCAGCAGTGTGGTGTGACTGCGTTGGGCGTGTCCAGCGGTTTTCATTCTTCAGATGTTTGGTGCACAGGGCATTTGCACACGGCAGCAAAACAGTTGGGAAAAGAGGGCCCCTGCCGACCACCTGGTACCTGGGGGCTAAGCCTACCCTCAGGTAACATATGAATAGGATATTCTCTGTGTAACTGCACTGTTTCTGAAGTGTGGCTGAGAAGGGGCTGGCTGTGTGGATGTATGTCAATCCTGCCTTCCTGCACACCCAGGGAAGGGATTTTGGATGCTTTTGATAAGAAAAGCCTCAAAGGAGCCTTAGTATCACAAATGGCCCATTTCCTTGGGCACTTGCGGGCCTGTCTTCCCACCTGCCCCTCCCAGAGCCTCCCTGCTGCTCTGACGTGGCTCCTTACCCCTTCTGCATCTCTCTGCTCCCTTCTCTGATCAATAGGAAGGACAGTAGGAAACCTTGCTCTCTCTCTGGGCTCAGTGGCAAAACAACCTTTCTCCACATATCCATCCCTTTATCTTCCTTCCTGCCTCCCAGCCCCATGTTCCCTTTGTGAGGTAATTGGACTTGTGTTCCTCTCTTTGAAGAACAAGGTCTGCAGTAGAAAGTTCTTCCTGGAGGCAGGCTGACCTTATAGTCAGACCTATAGAGGTCTGACTGACCTTTATATCCAATGCTGGCAGCTGCCCCAGTACGGATGCGGGAGATGGGCAGGTGAATAAACCAATCAGCTCCTGTCCTGAGACCGGATTCCTGGGCAGGTGTGGAAAGCAGAGGGGAGCAGGCCGCTGGGCACGAGCTTGCTAAAGAATCTCAGTGGTGATTATAGCTTACCCATTTAGCCACTTCAATTTGGCATATGTCTAGAGGTGCTGGGTAAGCATCTTGTTAACTTCAACACAGCTGACAAAGTTATGACACAGAGATGTTTAGACTGCAGTTTTCCCCAACCTCCAGCTGATTCTGTTAAAAATGTCTCTCCTTCCAGAGAGCTGATTTGTGCCCCAAAGTTCCGCATCTCCGCCAGAAGGGTCTCTTCTTGAGGTAAAATAGAAATTCATTGTCATCCTGATCCTCTTGAGTTTGTGTTCCCCAGGAGGAAGGCACGGTTCACATCGGGTTGGTTGCTGACTTTCAAGGTTGGTGTTCCACGGGATGGAGCAATGGGGAAGGACACATAAGGATGGCGGGGGGACGCTTTCATTTCTAAGGTACTCTTCACAGACACTAAACCTTGAAATGTGGATTTTCCCTCTTCTTCAGGCTGCCATTCTTCATGCCTCTTCTCAGTTGGAGAGTGATGAAGTTTGAACAAATCCCTTTATCCATGTTGGAATTATCTGAGTGTGAAAATCCTTTTCTACCCTTAAAATTACTCCGTCTCTTTCTACCTTTTTTTTTTTTTAAAGATAAATGTGATGTATGCCCATTGTTGAGAAATTCAAAACTACATATAAGAACCAGAAAGAAAAGCTCCTGAAATCCCACCATCCAGAGGTGAGCCACAGTTTCAGGTGTCTCTCCAGATATGTCCCCATGAAGATGAATACATATAAATATATATTTTTACATAAACAGAATCATAAATACTGCCTTGTTTTACTTAACAGTATTTTGTGATCATCTTTACAAGCTGTTAAACACCTGTATTGTCATAGTTAATGGCTGTGTGGTATTCTATTGTATGGACAGACTATGTATGTATGTGTGTGTATATGTGTGTATGTATATATATTCACACACATTATGGACGTACACATACAGTTCATATTTTTTCTTCTCTCTCTACTACTGGACATTTAGGTTAGTGCTGATTGTTTTTTTCCATTCGCAAGGGTGAGATGAATTTCCTAATTCAGTTTACTAATCTTTGCGTGCTTAACCTAATGTTTCCTTAGGATAAGTTTTTACAACAGCACTAGTTAACATGTTCAGGCATTTACTATATGCCACTCTGCTGAGTGCTTTAAATATATTATCTATTGAATACTACAGATGATTCTATACAGAAATATCCGCGGGTTGCAGATGAGGACACTGAAGCCCAGAGAGGTTACATATGTTGGCTGGGGTCATGCAGCTGGCAAATTGCAAAGCCAGGATTAGAACCCAAGCTCTTTGACCCCAGAAGCGTCTGATACAAAAGGCTATGTCTGTTTCGCCTCCCACTGTATGGTTTAAGGGTGCCTATCCCCTCCTTCCTCTCCCATAGCTCTTTATTTAGCGACTGCATTGCCTGAGCCCTGGTCTCTCAGAGTCCCCTCATGCCCACAGTCACATATTGGGAACAGGAAAAGAAGAATCGGTGGTATTTGTGCTGTGCCACTACGACGTAGATGTGGTTCTCGGTCCCTGGGAGGTGCCTTCTAGGAAACCAACAGGGCCAGGAAGAGGCAACTGGAGACATATGACAGGGGAGCTGTGAGCATGTCTGCACAAATCAGCAGGGTCGGCCGGCCTGCGGGCCTGGGCTGAGGTGTGGCCTGGCTGGGCGGGCACTTGTGCTGGGAGGGTCTGTGTTCTTCCTGGAGTAGGTTCCTTGCAGGAACTGGGCTCTGACTGGGGGAATCCTTGCAGGCCACTCTGGGGAGAGTTGGGCATGCACAAGGCACCTGAACTCTCAGCAAGGTGTGTGCTGGGAAAAGAAGGGTGTGAGGAGGAGGCAGATTCCAGGATGGGCTGTGAGGCGAGGTGAAAATGCTGCTAGGCTGGACAAATCCAACGCCAAAGCCAGGAGGTAAGGCCTGTTTTGCATGGACTCACCAGTGAGCAACTAGGATAGGCTTGTGGCCTCCTGGCTCACTGTCAGTGGCTCTGCCCTTTGGGGACAACCAGATGTCCCGCTGCCTCAGACCTTGAAGCTTTGCCCTGGAGCTGGGGCACAGGGTGTGGACTGCCTCTGGTACATACGAGGAGGCAGAACAAGGTAGAGCATCTCTAAGGATTGCCGCCTTGGCCACCTTGCAGGGAACGTGCGTCTTGGTCCAGCAGCAGGGCTGCACAGGGAGGGCTTGCCCTCCACTTGGCCCAGTTTTCTTGTCCTGATTCAGCCATAGATTGAGCTTGATGATCCAGACTCATATTCATTCAGCTAATCACGCGTGTTATTTCTGCAATTTAGGTCTTCGAATAAGTGCACTTGGTTGCTGAATATGTGATCAGCCACAGATTTTTCATTCTTTAAAACCCAGGGAGCGGAAATGCCAACATAGAAAGCCATCACGCAAAGGCAGAGCTTTCCAAAGCACTAAAATCAGGCCATTCAAAGCTCTGGCCTCTGGACCTCCCATCACGCTGCCTCTTGGCCCATCAGTGCTCCATGCAACCCCAGGGTTTGGGGGATGCTAATCCATAAAACCCCCCAGGGGGGATGACAATCAATAGATAATCTGCTCACATACTTAACCAGAGAATTGGTTTGCCTCTGAAGTAACTTGATCTGGAAGAGAAAATGCATTTGCAAGCTTCAAAAGGGTGTAGGCCAACTGGGAAAAGCTACTGCCGGCTTGGAGGTTGGAAAGGTCAGCGTCTGTTCTCGCTGCTCAGAACTCTGTATAACCTTGAACAATTCCTCCTCTTCCTCCCTATCATCATCCTCACGGTCCCGTCCTGCAGGGCTCCTGGTACAGCGAAGCTGCCACTAGACACAACTTACCAGTTATTATTGATTTATTTGCTTATTCAACGAACCATTGTTGAACTATAGAGTTCCACGTATTGGATTAGACACTGGAGATTTCAGACAGAAGCCAGACCTGGACCCTGCCCTTACATTGCCTGTAATCTCACGGGGAAGTCAGTTGCAAACAGTTAAGATGCAGGTGTTGGGAGTAGAAGAAAAGAGGTCTCCAGTCCCTCCCCCCATGCAGGAGCTCGGCTTCTGTTTCCTATCTGTGGGTGCCTGGCATGGACCATGTCTGAAGTCTCGAACTGGCTATTGAGAAGGTGTTTTTGTTCATTCCTCTTTGAAGCGTTCACATGCTGCCTACTGGGGTGGGCCAGAGCTTGGTTGATGGAAAAGATGTCCCAGGAACAGGTGACAGCTCCATTGCCTGCCTCAGTTGCAATCTTCCTGTTTCCCAGGACCAGTAACACTGACTCGCAGCCCCAAGACGCGGAGGAGGTGAAGGTATTCAGCCCAAATAAGTATTTTGGGGCAGAATCCAAGAGCGTGGCCTGAGATAACAAGACACACTGGAGCCATAATTCTGGAACAGCCTTTCATCCTTCCAGACTGACAGTCTCATTTTATTTGACCTCAAAACTTACATGTGTTTTTTTTAAAAAAACAAACCTCCTAGAATAACCTAAGTGATTCTTATTTCTTTCAAGGTGGCCCCTCTGAGAGGCTAGCTCACATTCCTCGATGCCACCCAGCTTCAAACAGCTACCCTCTCATCTGAGAGCTGCTTACAGGAGTCATTGCCTGAACCACTCAATATTTCGTCCTGTTAATTTGTTGTCACTCACCAGACCGGACGCCAAGAAGCTCTGTTCCTAGAAAGTAGGTCTCTGCCTCCTGCTGTGGAGGTTCAAAACCTGGTTTTGAATTTTGCTTTGTCAT
Organism: Rhinolophus ferrumequinum; assembly: GCF_004115265.2. Classification (NCBI taxonomy): domain Eukaryota; kingdom Metazoa; phylum Chordata; class Mammalia; order Chiroptera; family Rhinolophidae; genus Rhinolophus; species Rhinolophus ferrumequinum. The sequence goes on from NC_046292.1 coordinate 17,590,762, forward strand.
TTCTTACTTTCATTACATCGGGCAGAACACTCAGCTTCCCTAGATTTGTTTCCTCATCTATGAAATGGGCGCAGTACCATCTTACCTGGTTGTGGTGAAATGACACAAAAGCACCTAAGGTGGTACCTGGCGCACTGTAGTACTAACCCCCTCTCTCCCTGTCTCTCTGCTCCCCACCCACCGTATTTACGAGAGGACATGAGATAGTCAGTAGAAAGTGCACTGGACTGAATCAGGCAGGGGGCCTATGTGATCCTAAGCCAGGAATTCACCTCTCAGACCTCAGTTTCCTCATCTGTAAAATGGGAGACTAGTTCCTAACTCTGGTTAGCCTCAACGGGTTAGAAGTATTAAACAAGAACAACTACATGACAGTATTAATATTTTTAAAAATATAATATGTTCGACAACTGCATATGTGATTGGAACCTAAGGTGGTGGTGGTGAGTTTGATCCCAAGTCAGTACCAAAGGGCCACCATCTTGGAAAGTATCTGAGAAAGTCCCTAGAGAATTTCTTAACTCATTCAACTCCAGCTGGGCCTTGGACACTTGCGTCTTCCTGAGCCCAGGAGCGTGGGAATCTGCAGATCTGCCCCGATGAGAAACAACCACTGTCCACTGCCATGTAGGAGGCCAGGACCTACTGAACTGAGTAACCCCAGGGCACAAAGCGCGGGAAGGCTGGAGGGGGTGGAAGACCATCTTGCCCCCACCAAACAGCACCTGTCCTTGTCAATTGGGGCTGCTATAACAAAAATACCACAGACTGGGTGGCTTACAGAACATTTATGTCTCACAGTTCTGGGACGTCCAGGATCGAGGTACCAGCAGATTCTTTACCTGCTGGAGAGCTGGCTTCCTGGTTCATAAATAGCCATCTTCTTGCTGTGTCCTCTTATACTGGAAGGGGCAAGAGAGCTCTCCGGGGTCCCTTTCATAAGGGCGCTAATCCCATTCATGAGGGTTCTGCCCTCATGACCTAATCACCTCCCAAAGGCCTCGCCTAATACCATCACATTGGGAGTTAGCATTTCAAAATCTGAATTTAGGGGGATGCAAACATTCAGTTCATTATAGCACTTTGAACAGGGAAAATCCCTAGCCTTCCGTGTTCCAGGGAGGGAATGGTTTTTCCTCCTTGAGAAATGAAAGGCAAGTATGGATGGCAGTCCCTGCTGCTTTGGTTATTTCTAAGTTGGTGAGGCTTGGATTGTGACATTTCCTGTTCTCAAAGAGAAGAGACACTAAGGGACATGTAGAGGAGGTGACGAAAGACCAAACAGGCTGGTTGAGTTTAGAAAAGTCCATTAGGCCCACTTGCTTATATTGCAGTCCTAACAGTAGCAGCTCCAGAGTCTCAGTGCTGACACATAGTAGGTGCTCAATGAAGTCTATAGAAGCAATGCATAAGTCCTGTGGAAAGTAACAGTGTCGGATCAAACTAGTGCTCTAAAGGCTCACAGATATCTCTTGTCCACCCTGACTGTCCAGCTTTAAGGCCCATGTTCTTAATCACAGCTCTGTAAGGACTTTTCAGTTGTGTTAATCCATCAGAAATGGTTGTTGCCCTGCCCTCTTGGTTACAGTAAATCTTCCAAGCATGAGAGCCCAGGATCTGGCAGTAGGGTGGAGGGTGGGGGAGACAGTGCGTGAGAGTTCCAGTGGCTCCATGTCCTCCCTGTGCTTATATTGTCTGCCTTATTCATTTTAGCCTTGCTGGTAGGGAGAAAACGCCATCTTCTTTGAGCCCCTTGAAATGTATTTACTTATTCATTCTGTACTTTTGTTCAGTCGCCACTCTGGGCTAAGCACTAGAGAGAACAGAGATGAATAATCATGGTCTGTGTTCCCGCAGGCATGCATCAAACTGCTGGAGGGTGAATCCTGCTCCGCTGTTTCTCAGCTTTACTAAGCTCAGGCAAATTCATCTCACTGGGCCTCAGTTTTCTCATCTGTACGATGGGGTAGCTATGACAAAGAAATGTTCTGAAGATTAATTGCAACAATGTATGTAAAAGGCCTGGCCTACCCAGGCGCTCAAGAAATGTTAACTGTGACTGTTGTTATTCATTTATTTTGCCTGCTGACTGACAAGTGATAGCAGGCACCAAAGGTTTAAGAAAAATTTGTGAGAGGAGAGAATAATAGGAAGAACAACAACTAACATTAATTGACTATTTGCTGTGTACCCATTGCTGTTCCAAGTGCTTGCGACAGATTACTGTTAATATTAAAAATCCTATTGACTTCCATAGATTTTTTTACAAATTGGGAAAAGGCCACTGTGGTTTGAGTTTTATGCAGAACATGTGGCTACGATGTGTGGCTTTCCAGGAGCATGATTCTAGAACCTCAGAGATACCAAACTGGGAACTAATGACGTACAATTTGCCTCTTTATGGCTTCTTGATGATCTTCATGTACCTGCTCCTGCCTTTTGTTCAGAACTTGAGGTCAGATGGCTTATAAAGATGAGAAAACTGGATTCTTGAAGAAAACCCAGTGTTCAGCATAGTTGCAAGGGCCCCAGCTAAGTGGTTCCCATACTTGGATTCTGTAACTGGCAGATGTGGTTTTCGGGGAAGTCTCTCCCCTCTCTGGGCCTCAGGATACCCACTTGTTTGGAATGCTGAACTCAGTATATCAGTTAGCTATTGCTGTGTAAGAAACCATCCTGAAGCACTGACTTAAAACAGAAACCATGTATTATTTCTCATGAGTCCATGGGTCTTGGCTGGGCTAACTTGTGTCTACAGTCAGCTGGTCGGTCACCTGGAGGCTGGTTGGTCTAGGACGACCGTGGTTGGATGACCTAACTTTGCTACATGTAGACCCGGACTTCTTCTCACGGCAGAGACAGGGCCCAAAAGAACAGGTGGAAGCATGCGTAGCCTTTTAAGACCCAGACTCACAACTGACACACTGTCACTTCCGTCACATTCCGTTGGCCAAGCACGTTACAAGGCCAGCCTAGACATAAGGGGTTAGGAGATAGATTCCATGTCTTAATGGGAGCAGCTGCTAAGTCCATTGCCAAAGACAGGAATACAAGGAAGGGTGGAGAATCAGGGATGTTTTTACAATCCACCACGCTCTGATACCTTCCTGCTCTAAAATCTCTAAAATCAAATAGCTCATGGATCAGTGTGAGAAAAAGAAGTTGAATTCCCATCGTCTCAGGCCAAGACTAGATATGCCTTTCCTGGATTTGGGAGAAACTGACCACGTTCCCAGTCGCTGTTGGTGCTGAGCTTAGCTCCAAACGGACAGAAGAATTAAAGAACATGTCTTTACTCAGTCACTCACTCTGCATTTGTGGAGCACCACTTGTGTGCCAGGTACTGAGCTAGGTCCCCGAGGAGGTAGACTAGCCCCTGCTCTCAAGGCACCCTCAGGCCTTTCGGATCACAGACACAAAGCATCGTAATGCAGCACGCAGGTGTGTAGGGTCACTGAGAAGGTACTGCTGGGGCTTTAACACGACACCGGAGACCTCACTCCAGTTTGGGTTTCCTTCAGCCCAGTGCTATGGCTCTCTCTTCAGACCACTTGCGAATCAGGAAGCCTTGGGGCTCGACAGTTCCATTTAAACTCCATGGCTCTGGAGTTAGCCTCTGTCCAAACCCCTCCAGTCCTGGACAGCCAGGAAATGGAAAAATAGAACACGGTGTCCAGAGCCAGCCTGTGAATTTGATTAGCCTCCTCCTGTGCTCCAACACTGTCTCTGTCTGCTATTTGCTGCCACAAACCCAGGCTACACGTTACTCATGCACTTGCCAGCAACTGGGGCTTTGGAGGGAATTATATAAACCTTCGTGTGCCCTGCAGCCCCTCCTCAAACAACACCCAGCTGGCATTTTTCCTTAAATATCACTCGTTTTTAAAAGGGGAAAAAAATGTTGGAGGCATTGAAATAGATCACACTTTAAAATGCAAAGTAGCAGAGAGTCCGTTCAAATTATTCTCTTAATAGAGTTCTTCAGAGTGAGGAAGTGACAAGGGCACATAATCACTTCTTTTGTCGTTTGGGAAAATCTAAGGCCTGCAATCCATTCGTCTGCAAATATGTCTCTTAGGTACAAATCGCAGCAAGGAATCCATTCCCAGGGTCTTTAATTAAAGCCAGTCAGTTGTCCCGGGTGGCTGGGGGGAGGTGAGGATTGTGTGAAGCCCAAACTACTGTAAATCTCCTTCCCTTCAAAAGTAAAAACAGAACATCTTTTTTAAAAAATTACGTTTTTCCCCCTTGATTTGAAAATTAGAGAAAAGCTTTGTTTATAAGTAAAACTATTCTGGCTCTCATTCATGAATAAAAATTTGGTATTAACCCTCTAAAAAGCAGTAGAAGAATTACCAAAGCAATCCTGGGTAAAAACACATCCTCAAGTATTGATTTTTGTAGCTGAAGTGCATTATATGTTTTGCATGAGCTTTTGAAAGCTTAGATAAATGAGGTGGCTCAGAAAGCAGATTAAAAAAAAATGAGAGGAAATTATACTGATCCAAAAGAAGATAAATGTCCACTAATTCCCAGATCAACATTTTAGACTCCTGTGTTTTTATAGGGGAATTTTTGCAATGCTGATAATGTGAGATTGGTTTACAATGTCACATACCAGGTAGAATAACAAGGCCTTGTTTGAGTTCTCAGAGTCAGCTACACTGAAAAGGAAGTGGAGTTAATGCAACAACCCAGGGTGCCCTGGCACCTGTATTAGATGGCAGCACTGCCTCCAAGGTGACATATTTGAAGGGTGACATTGACCCTCAAGATCAGCTGTGTTAGTGTGCACTCTCTGGGTTGCAAGAGGCTAAGACTCAAGCCCATCTGGCTTAAGCCCAAAAGGAATTTACTAGATCACTTGAAACCACTAGAATTAGACTTCAGGCACAGCTTGATCCAGGCATTAAATGAAGTCACCAAGACTCAGTTTCTCTTTCTGTCTCTGTGCTCTACTTTCTCTGGGTTGGCTTCATTCTCAGGTTGACTCTGCTTTGATGATAGCAATGTGACTAAAGCTATTTTAGCTTCCATCGCCCGACTTGTCTGTGGTATAAAAGAGCTATGCCACTTTCTTGATTATTTCAGCTGAAGCCCCAAGTTAGCTCTCACAAGCTTTAATTGGGCTCATGGCTCTGTCTGTCCCTAACTAATCCTTATGTCCAGAAAGATGAAAGGTGTGGATTTGTTGAGGTCTAGATCACATGATCATCCCGATTGCTGAGGGTCTAGACAGTCCCAGCCCAGGAAGGGCATGGACTAGGAGTGAGGGAGGAGAGGAGGTACCTCAGATGGTGATTTAGGGACCTGTTAATGAGAAGTATGGGTGGAGGCTGGCCTTTGAAACCTCAGCTTTCTGCTATGTCAGCCTTTCATTCTTTTCTTCAGTAAGATCCAGCAGTAAGCCTGCTGGAGCTAGGTGCAAGGGTTACGGTGGTGAGCAAGAGGGTCCAGGCCCTGCCATTGGAGAGCAAGTCTTGTGTGTATTAGTCAGCTTGAGCTGCCATAACAACATACCATAGACTGGGTGGCTTAAACAACAGAAATTTATTTCTCATAGTTCTGGAGGCTGGGAAGTCCAAGAACAAGGTGCCAGCAAGGTGAGTTTCATCGGAGGCTTCATCTCTTGGCTTGTAGGTGGCCACCCTCTCTCTGTGTGCTGACATCTCACATGACTTTGTGTATGGATGGGAGAGGGAGAGAGGGGGAGGGGGAGGGGCAGAGAGAGAGAAACGAATGAACTTCTTTCTGGTGTATGTCTCTTCTTATAAAGGCACTAATCCCATCAGAGGGTCCCACCCTCATGACCTCATTTAACCCTAATTATTAGGTTGGTGCAAAAGTAATTGTGGTTTAAAAGGTTGAAAATAATTGCAAAAACCGCAGTTGCTTTTGCATCAACCTAATACTTCCCCAAGGCCCCATCTCCAAATACCACCTCACTGAGGGCTAGGGTTTCGACATATGAATTTTGGGGAGACACAAACATTCAGTCCATAACATCATTCTGGAGCTTGAGCCATGCCATGGGCTTCCAGCCAACTCAGTGTTTTTCCTGAGCACCTGCCGGGTGTCAAGCCCTGGAAACAGAAAGCTGAGGAACACCGGGGCCCCGCCCTCAAGCAGTATATGATGGTGGTGCCCAGACGTCCATGTCACTGGGGACGGACTTTTTCACTTCACCTCTCTTTGCCTTTGTTCATTTCATTATTTAGGATTGGATTCTACTGGAACAGAAAACCCAAAATAGCAATAGTTTAAACAAACAAACAAAAAGATGTTTATTTTTCTTTCACAAGTCCAGGTAGTCTAGGACTGGTATGCTGACTCCACTCTCATCGGGGACTCAGGTTCCACCATTCATCCTTAATTCTAGTCAGCATGCCCACATTCCAACTGGCAGGAAGGGAAAAACAGGAAGAGAAGGAATGCCCCTCCCCTTTAAACATACACTCCGGAAGTTGTACACATCACTTCCACTTACATCTCATTGACTGGAACTTGTGCACATGCCTACACCTAGCTGCAAGGGAGGCTGGGAGATGTAGTCTTTATTCTCATAGCCATATGTTCAGCTAAAATTGTGGCTTCTGTTTCCATAGAAATTAAGGAAGAATGGATATTAGTGGGCAGCTAGCAGATGCAGCCACACTTACACTGCTTGACAGGTCCCTGCCCTATCTTCTGTATGCCTCCCCAATTCATTCGTGGGCCTGTTCAGTCTGGGAACCCATATCCTTCAGTTCTGGGAAATTTTCTTGAATTATATGTTTGATTATTTTCTTCCCTCTATTTTCTCCATTTCTAGAATTCCCACAGTTTGAATGTTAGACCTCCTGAGCTGGTCTTCTAATTTTCTTATCATTTCTCTTGTTTTTTCCCTCTCCCTCTCCTTTCCTCCCTCTCTCTTTGGTTCTACTCTGGGAAGTTTCCTCAAATTTATCTTCTAATTCTCCTCTTGAGTTTTGCTTTTCTGCTGTCAGACTGTGTGTTCATTTCCAAGAGGTCTGTTCTATTTTGTGAATGTTATTTTTGAGCATCCCATTCTTATCTCATCAATGCAACATTTTCTTTTGTCTCTCTGAGGATATTTTTATGGTTTCCTTCTTCCTGCAGAGACTCTGAGTCCTCTAAATTTACATTTCCTGTTCCTGTTCCTTTCTTCCTCTCATGTTAGTTTTTCCTCAAATGTTGGCTGTGTACTCATGTTAAACGTGGGCAGAAAAGAAGATGGCTGGAGCTTCAGTGTGGTGAGTGAGTTCTGTTGGCTGAGGCCTCACTGTGGGGCGATCAGGCAGGGGAGCTCCGTATAGGTTTTTGCTCTCTAGGGCTGGTCAGATTCTGCATAGAAGACATTTCCATTCTCCTACCTAGAAAGTGGACTCCTGGCTGCAGCTTGCTGAGAGCCACGTGGGCATGAGGGCTGGAGCAAAGTGGGGCAGTCCAGAAACCTTTACCCAACCCCCATGCTCTCAGAATGGTGCCCTCAGCCTCTGCCAGCCATCCCACAGCCCAGAGGACCTCTGTCTTACTCCCTCCCAAGACTTAACCTCAAGTTTTCTGCTAGGATAAGGGGAGCATTTTCTTGCATGGGTAGAGGTAGGGAGGAGATCTAGGGGTCTTACTGCCATTTAAGCTGACTTGCAACAAATCCTCCTGTTATTCTACTTCCAGAGATGCCTTGTGTTGCCGCCAATCCCAGGGTCTCTGGGGTTTTCTGGTACAGACCCGAGTGCTTATTTGCTTTCAGTCTCATGGCTCAGATTCTTTCTTGGCTTTGCTAAGGCATTACTACACGTCTTTCTGCTTTCCAGCTGCCAAAACTTTGTTGCTGTTGTCTTCGCCCCTGTTTGTCTCTGTGGGTTGATGCCTTTTTTTAAAAAAAGAGAAAATCTCATACTGTCGTTTTAGTGGAGTTTCTGGGGGGAAATAGAGGCTAACGCATTCATCCAACCCACCCTCTTTCACCCCAATCTCTTCCTCTTCTAATTGCTTGGTTTCCTGAGCCTCATCATCACCATCATCTGTAAAATAGGGCAAATGATCCCTGTCCTGACAACTACCCACAAGCCTTTGTGAGGATCAGGTGAGCTTTTGTGTAAAGACTTACTGTTCAAACACCAGGCTTCTAAGTGATGCTTGGCTAAGGGTAGAGGGTCCCTTCTGGAGCCTGGGGCTGGAGAATGGGCCAACCTGGGCTGAGCGATACTGTATCAGTTATCTGTGGCCACAGTGATGCTCCGTCACGGACACCCACAAACGTCACTGGCATGCACCAGGCGTTTATTTAGCATGGGAGTCTACAGGACTGGGGAGTCTACTAGCTCCAGGCTGGGCGGCTAAGTGACTGCTGGTGAATGGACTCACCCTTGTGCCTGGGGGTGGCTGCCTGTGAGCTGATCTGGGACCCTTGTCCGAGACAAAATGGGCTACACAGCTCTGCTCTCCGTCTCATTTTCAGCAGCCTAGCCCAGGGACAAAGGGGCAGGAAAGCAGGTGGAAACATGTGAGTGCTTTTTCCAGCGTCTGCTTACAGCACCTTGGCTACCATCAGCTAACGTTCACCACATGGCTGAGCCCAGAGGAAGAGGACAGGAGAAGTCACCTGCTCAGAGTGGCAGAGGGCATGGACACGGGTTGGGGGGAGGCCCTGGGGACATTGATGCAACGCCTCCACCTCGGGGGCCCAGGCATGGCTCTGGAACGCAGCGCTCCCCCCTTGAATTTTCCTCTACTAAACCCAGAATACTTTGCCTAAACCGGGAACCTGGGGTCCTGCCACCCTGATTTGTCTTCAGTTGGAGGAGGCGTTCCTTTACTTACTACACAGAAGACATGCTCTTCATGTCCAAAACAATCAGAAAGGATCTCTCCAGGAGAGAAATACACACCCCAGGCGTGGGCCGCGGCTGCAGATCACTGGCAGCCGATTTAATCTGCTTAATTATTTGATTCAATCAGAAATTGGCTTAATTACTTTTTTGCTTCTCACCTCTTTTGAATCCATTCTGAAAACTAATCATGTCTTTAACACCAGCCCAGAGAGAAGCGGTTTCAATCGGGAAATGTAATTAGCCTAGGCAAATGAATGTGGGCGCTGCCCTTTGTCAAAGCACCATGAAAACGCACTCTGGTCAATACCAATGTGATGTGAAAACAAAGACGGTTTGCTCCTCTCCTGAGTGGAGAAGGAAGGCCCAGCAGGAAGGGGGCAATTGGACATCTTGGGATCTTAGCAGGAGGCTCATTCATTCATTCATTCCTGAGGCACTTCTAGGCCAGTTCTGGGCTGATCTGGAGAGAGATGCACAGGTGAATAGGCCAAGTCCCTCATCCCCAGAATTCACCTCCTCGAGGGCAGGATCCCTGTGTAATTGTGAGATGCAGAGTGCTCGGAATACAAAGGAGAAAGCTGCTGACTCTACCCCTGGAGCTATCAAGCTGGGCCTGGAAGGAGGAGCTGGAGCTTCCCAGGCAGAGAAGAGAAGAATTACACTCTGGGTAGAGAACACAGCACGTGCAAGGTCCTGGCAGGGTGGTAGCCCAGGAGCTGTCCCAGAGGTAGGCTAGAGCAAGGCCACCAGACCTCCGGGGACAGCTGTCAGTATGTCCTTGGGCCAGGTTCCCCTCTCTCTTTCCTGGTCCTCCCTCTCTACCCCACCCTGCCTTTTACAAGGAGTTCTACGAGCCTTCTCCTAATATGTTTAGTGGAAGTTTAAGATCTATGACTTTCGAGGAAGACTGAACAATCTGAAGGGTGGGGGATGGGCTCAAGGCAATTAAGAACAACAGATGTGCCCTCTAGAGCTGAAGACTAGGAGGGCAGGAGCAGGGAGGGCATTCCGGGCAGAAGGTACAGCCTGGGCCGAGGCTGGGCGGTATGGTATGTTGAACTGAGTGTGATTGTAACATGAAATGAAAGATGGGTAATGAGCTGCCCAGGTGGGCAGGGGCTAGATCACCACGTGCCTTTTAGAGTGTAATTGGAGACCAGTTCCTTGGCCTTGGCGTCTGTGATGGGGGAGCTGCAGACGTGGGGGCCTCTCTAACACTGCTTGGGCTATAGTTGCGGCTTCCGCCCCTCTCCTGCAGGTGTTCACTTTTTCAGAAGTTGTACATCCCCAGAGGAATGGTCACTGGTTTGCTTTGATCTCTGCCTGAGACTAAGCCTGTCTGGAATGTGTAGGGTAGAGAGGTTACCTGGCCAGGTGGCTCCTGTACCTGGGGAGAGGGAGGGAGGACCCCCCTGCCACCAGGGCCAAGGAAAGGATGAGCCACCACACCTATGCCCACTTCATTCCCATTCACCTTAACCCTCTGCCATCCTTACAAAGAAAAATTCAGCCAAAAGAGACCAGGAGCTAGCAGAAATTGCCAGGCCCCTTCTCACTCTGAGACACGCACCACTGTCTACCATATCCCACCCCACCTGATCCGTGCACACGCAAGTTTTTAATGGAGTGCTGACCAGCATGTGTGATTTTATATCTTTCTTTTTTACTTGATAGGCTCTTGTAGCCTCTTTCCCTGCCTTCCCCAGGTGGGACTCTTCTTCCTGGTGTGACAACTGATGTAGGAAGACAGCACCAAGGCTGGAGGCAGTAAGGCTGTGGTTCCTGCTTACTTGCTGTGTGACCTTGGACAAGTTGCTTATGTGACCTCTCTGAGCCTCAGTTTTGTTATCTGGAAAATGGAGCTACTATAACCTGCTGTGCTATAGAGTTGTTATAAGGATAAAGAATAAAATTCTCAGTTTAGTGCTTCACTTGTAGGATGTACTAAAGTGATCATGATTGTTGTGGGACCTGGAGGACCCAGCTCAGATCCCCGCCTAGTGGACTAGCTGGGTAACCTTGGGCACCAGTCATTTAATCTCTGAGCCTCAGTGTCCTCCTCAGTGAAACGGATGATGGCTGCATTCGGGGTGGGTATAAAGATCAAGTATGTTCATTATTGTGTGTGAAAAGGCTGTGGAAATGGGTGCTTTTAGTCAGTGTTGCTTCACAGAGCCTAGTCCAGGGTGTCGATGGTTTTTATTCTGTCGGGTTATCGGAGAGCCCCTCAAAGCCCCCCCTAGAGTCAGTGAGTGGGGCAGTGGGCAAAGGGGAGAGAGCGCAGGAGATAGAGAGCCCAGGGTCTGCACCCACCTGCCTGAGAACGGGGCAGCAGGGCCCTGTGCACAGGAGGAGGTGGCCCTGTCCCTGGTTCCAGGCTGTGGGAGAAGAAATGCCCTCAGCTAAAGCACACGTTATGTTGCCCGTGGCGAGTGATCCAGCTCAGCGTATCCCATATTGCGTAGGCCTTTCTCCTCTCTTCCTGCGGGGCCTCAGCCTCAGTCCTGGGCTGGGAGTGCCATCCTGAGCCCCAGTTTCCTGTGACTGGCTGGCAGAACTCTCAACCACACAAGCTTCTCAAATCTCCAAAGGCAGCGAGCATATGCTCTGAGCACAGAGCCTGGCAGGAGGACACAAGAGCAAGAGAATGTGGGGCTATGCAGAAGCATGACAGGGTTTTGATAACAGTGTCTACCTGACATGTCTGAAAAATCAGGCGTGCATCTTCCTGGCAGGGCATGCAATTTCCTGTTAATGAGTTGTGAGAGGCTGGAACAAGTGATCAGGGAGGCTGGGCTGACTGCTTCCCAAGAGAGCCACCAGTAGATGGAAGCCAGGCCCCAGCCTCCTCCCCCAGGGGGCTCAGCTATATGGAAAGCATCTCTGCCCAGGGGTGGAACTAAAACCTGGAGTGAAGGTCTCTAGTCTGGGACAGGACTGGCTAGTGGATCTTGACCCCTTGCTTCTCCAAGCCCTCGGCCATTCTCTCCCTGCCTCAGCAGGGGCTGTGCAAAGTCCCCTCTCCTTCAGACAGAAACCAATAGCACCAGCAATGAATGGCATCTCTAGTACTTCCTTACTTGCAAAGCATCACTCGCATTTGTCGTCGTTTTGGGCCTTTATAGCAATCTGCATTAGAGAAGCTGAGACTCAGAGACGTGAAATAACGTGCCCAAGTCATTCCTTTCAGTGGGTGTATTTAAGGTCATGCTACCTGCTGTAACAGATGATCGCAGAGATTTTAGTGGATTGAGACAACAGATATTTTTCTTGCTCATGTGAAGTCAGTGATGGAAGGGGGAGGGAGTCTGCTCCTTACGGTCACTCAGGGACCCAGGGTAACAGAGTCTCCATCATCTTCAGATTGTGACTCCTGAGGTTGCCTCAGCCTTGGAGGATCCCACTGCTGGTCCTGATGGACCAGGCCTCAAAGTGCTGTGTGTAATTTGCGCCCACGTTCCACTGGCCAGACCTAAATGCAAAAGGGGGTGAAATGCAATTCCTGACTGGGCAGCAGTTTCCCCATAATGGCTCTGCCCTAAGGAGAGGGAGTGTGGTTTTTGCTGGCCATAGTAGAGGGTGTTTTCCTCACACAAAGGCTGGGGACCCTGGATCAGAATTCAGTGGGGGCGGTGGTCACTTACAAGTCAACAAGCGCCCAACATGGCTTGAGACCTGGAAAACGACACTGGATATTCCTGACCCTTTGAGGAGCCTGGATCACACACTGTTCCCAGCTTTCTCTACAGCCTCCCCGTTAACCCTCACGTAGCTTCCAATCCTCACGGCCCCACTGACACACCATGGCTCCCCATTGCCGTCTCAGTGAAGTCCAAACTCCTTAGCCTGCCATTCACAGAACTTCACAGGAGGACTCCAACTCAGCTTGCAGCATCCCCTCCCTCATCCCCCTTCCCACAAACCGTGTGCTCCTCCCTGACCAGTGTCTCACCTCAGGGCCTTTGCACGTGCTGTGCCCTCTGCCTAGAACGTCCTTCCTCCAACTCTCCCCACGGCAGATTCTTCCTCGTCCTTCCTGATGCAAATTAAAGGTCAGAGTTAGCTACTTAGCCAGTTTTGATTGAGAGTTTGCTGTGTACCAGACACTGCATGAAATGCTTTGTAAGAATTAACTCATTCTTACCCTCCCAAGCCTATGAGTTGGGCATCCCATTTTATAGGTGAGTTGCTGAGAGATACAGGAACTTGTGAAGTCACACAGCTAATGAGCAGCAAAGACAGACTCCAAACTCAGGTCTGAACGCTCACAGCTGAGACCTAACCACTGGGTAAACTTCCGCCTTTTATCAGCACCTGTCACAATACATCATAACTATTCATTTACTATGAATTCGTTTGCTATAAATTTGCTGTCTTTCTGAGAAAGCAGCTGCAGACTCCTCGAGGGCAGAAGTCACAGCTGAGCCATCTGGAATCTTCCTTAGCACTGTCCCCACCACCACCTCACCAAGGCCTAGGTGGCGATTTTCTCTCAAATAAATCTCTCGTCCTCTTGAGAGCCAGAAATTCTTCAAGATTATTGTCTGTCATAATCCCCTCCCTGCTTGCCTGTCAGTTTTTGAAAGTTAATCTGAAACCATTTGAAAATGATCTGAGACGTAGCCTGGCCTTCTCTGTGCGTGATTAAGTACGATGGCTTTTTAATGATTTGAGCGGTGCCTTCCACGGATTGACAAAAATGGATTACCATAAATTTCTGAACGCTGCACCACTTTCAGATCTTTTTTTTTTTTTCATTTTCTCAGTTATCTTGACAAACCTTTGCTGAGATGACAAATACTTGGGACTTTAATTGTTCAGTGGTGTGAGGAGGGCGACTCCTGAGTTCCGAGAACTGCTCTCACTGGGAAAACCTTGAAAAAGCTCCTGGGATTTGATCTTCAGGAAATCGAAATGTGTTTTCTCTGAAGCAGAGGGAGCTGCCTCGTGGGCTGTGGCACATTTGCTGCATTTGTGAATTGCTTCAGCCCTGAGATCTCAAACAGGCAGTTCTCACCCAGGAAGCACGCTCAGGGCTGTCCCACCAGGGGTGAGGAGTGTGTGGGCAGGGCAAGTGGGGTGGGAGCCGTCTCCCTACTCCGTCCACACTCAGACCCTTCCACTTCCTGCTCCCTTTCTGCCAGACTCTGTGCCTCATCCAAGCCACCCACTCCTTCAAGGGGGGTATTGTCAGTCCAGTTTGACAGATGCAGACTCACAGCTCAGAGAGGTTAAGTAACTTGGTTGTGGCCACACAGCTGGTAATATCAAAGCCAAGGCTCGAACATTTTGACCAGAACCACTCTCACTGCTGCCTCTAAAACAATCAAATTAAACTGAATAAAAGGTGGCTCACAGACACAGCCTGCAGCTCATTGACATTTAAAGGGAAAAAAACAAAACCTTCACTATGCACCTCTAGTGCCAGTCTGTCTAGTGATACGCATTATCTGACATTACCCCCATTTCACAGGTGAGGATGTTGAGAGTCACATGGGTAAAATAGCTAACCAGAGGTCACACAGATAGGAATAGCCAAGGTAAGATTTCATTCTGTGCCTACCTGACTACAAAATAACTTCCTACCGCATCCTCTGTAGAAAATAAAAATCTGTCCCAGGACACCCACCCTCAGTTAGGCTGTCAGCGCAGGGAAGTCTGGCAACAGGAAGCCTGAGTCACTTTTCTGTGTTATTGTGTGCAAGTATCCTTTTAGTTAAGGGGATGGTGGAATGGCTTCTCTTAGATTCTGGAAGGTGCCTACGGACCAAAGAAAGGGAAGGTTTCTGGTCTGTAGAGGACAGGTCGGTCCCCTCCTCTTCACTAGATGCTGGCAGTGAGTCATGTGGGTCCATAATGGGCATGATGGAGAGAGGGCCACCTGGTCTGCCTCTGGTCGTGCTAGTTCTGGCTCCTTCTCAGTTCTCTCACCAGGTTAATTCAGTATTTGCAGCAAATTACATTTACTCAGAACATACTAAGTGCCGAGCATCAGACGAGGCTCTTTGATGGTTTCAGAGATGAAGATGGCAGGATCTCTGCCTTCCAAGGCTCCTGTCTGTTGGGGAGACAGACCAACATTGACCTTCTTGGGACTCAGCGTGGCCCAGGTGATCAGCAGTGAGACCTAGAATGGTGCTAGAAGAAAGTATCACCCCTAGAGGGGATCTGGGAAGGCTTCATGGAGGAAGTCTCAGCAGGTTGTTCTGTGTGTATCATGGGCAGGGTTCCTGCAGGGAGAGGCACCCAGCTCTTCTCACACAGGCAGTGCCTGCCACTGAGGGGCATGGCTCCAGCCCATAGAGGGGCGGTCCTAGGGGCCCCTGAGGAGAATACATCCCTCGCCCTCCTGAGAACCAGAAATCCCCAGATGGCCTGGGATCTGTGTCTGTGGGCACCTCCCCGGGACCTCTTGGACCCTCTGAACCTGGCCAAGTTCCCAGAGATTGCACAGGAGCAGGATGGCATAACAATGACAGGCAGAGCCTCCAAGGCCGATGGCCTGAGTAGAATCCTGGCTTCCCCAATTCATCGACCCTGGGCAATTTACATGACCTCTCTAAACCTCAGTTTCCCTTCTGTAAAACAGGGACACAAATTGTGCCCTTATAGGGTTGTTCGGACGCTTAAAAGAGGTGCTGCCTGTGGGGCACTCAGCAGCACCGTGTCTGCCACCACATGCTCTGACAGCTGTTGCCGTCACTCGACTGAGGTCTGCCATGGCACAGCTGCTGCGTGCAGCGTTTTACACATCCTCTGTGATCTCTAACCCTGAGGATCGCTCTGCAAGGAAGAGGTATTGTTGCTCCCATTGTTCAGATACAGAAACTGAGGCAGCTAGCAAGTGTGGCCCCAGGGCTTGGCCCTTTGTGCTGTCATTTCCTGCAGTTCAGCCATTCCAGTGACTGGAAAGACCCTTCACTGGGGCTCAGCTCTATACCAGGTTCTCCTAGCACTGGCTCTGTCATCTCTGTATGTTTTGGGGAGTGAATAGGGCCTCTTTGATTTCCTTTCTTTTCCCCTTTCCAGTAATAATCATTCATCTTGTTATTAGAGCCTCACATCAGTGCCTCTTGGCTCTGCCTCACAAGCTGTGTTTGCCACGAGGCATGCGTGGTTCTGTGTGGCCACAGAGTATGTCAGAGATGGCCTTGTGACCCTGTGTTTGTGGGTCTGGGCCACCCTGGTGCCATCAGAGGACAGCTGGAGGCTCCCCTGAGGGGTTTGAGGTGAAGCAACGGGCTGATGTTGCCCTGTGCCTTTGGGTTAATTCTTTTTGTTTCTGGACAGGTAAACAGCTGCCCCCCAGCTGGAGATGTCCTCCAGCTGCCTTCAAGGGGTCTCAAAGCACAGCCACAGGTGCTCCCTGCCTCCCTCCTTCCCTTCATAAGTGATTAGTGGGCACTTAGCGACCCAGATCAATAGCTCCTTGAATGACCGCACGTGGGGTCCCCTCTGAGCCACTCTTCACACAGCAGCCAGAGGGTCATTTTAAAACACCATCCCTCTAGCCCCAAGACCCGGTGTGGCCTGGCCCCACGCCCTCACCTCCCACTCTGTCCCCTCTTTCTCCCCACCGGTGACCTTCTCTCTGCTCCACAATCATGTCAAGACTTCCCCACTTCAGGCTGGTCTATCTGCTGTGCGGTTCACCTGACATGCCCCTACCCGGTACTTCCCTTCAGTCCTCACTTCAAATACCATCCCCCTTCTGGCCACGGCTACTGCTCTCTTTTCCTTCATCACGTGACTTTGGAACTAGATGTCATCTGTGTGACACCTGGTTAGTGTCTTTCTCCCCCACCAGACCTGTGGCTCTTTGAGGGTGGGGCCCAGTGTCGTTTCCCCACTGTCTTCCAGCCCCACACACATCCTGAACACTCAGAATACGTTTTGGGGTGAATGAATAAACGTTGAGCAAGCGACTTCATTCCTGGAAGCCTCAGTCTTCATCTGTAAAAGAGGGACATTAACAGAGTTGTCACGAGGTTTACAAAAACAAGATGTGTGTGAAACGTGTAGCGTAGCGTCTGGCACAGAGCAGTGCTCCAGCCCTGATAACCGTGATTCTTTTTATTCACCTGTGAGGGGGAAGGGGCTGGTGGCTGGCATTCCACAAGCAAACCTTTGTGGGGTTTCTGCCCTGGGCCAGGATCTCTGCCCCCCAGCACCTCACATCACATAGGGATGCCTCCGGTGAGGGGCGTTGGCTCCCAAGGAGGCCTCCTCATCGAATATGAGGCAGTGGGAGGAGGGCGTCCAGCCCTTCATACAACAGATCCCAGTGACACTGGGACTCTGCAGGGCCTGTGACAGCTTGGAGTAACCAGGCTTAGACTCAGGCCTGGAGACACTCACGCCTGGGGATGGACCTGAGAAAAGGACTCAATAACCCAGATGACTGTAATGAAAGCAGGAAAGCACTTCTTTTAATAACAGAGTTCAGAGGAAGAAGACCTCCGGTGCAGGTCAGGGAATCAGGGATGTCTTCATGGAAGAAGCAGCATTTTCTGTAGGACTTAAAATAGACGTGTGGATTGGGACATGTGTGGGGACATTTTAGGTTAGAAAAGCTCATTTGAAGCAGAGGGAACAGCTTGAGTAAAGGGCTGGAAGGCTAGAAAGAGTGGACCACATAGAGTCCGTAGACTCGCTAGAGTATGGCAAATATGAAAAAGACTTAGAAATAGGGCTGGAAAGGCATTGTGTCAGTCACCTGTTTCCAAAGTAATGCCACGTAACAAATGAGTCCACAATGACTGGAGGCAGCAACACGCATTTTCTTGTTCGTGTGGCTGCAGAGAAGCTGGTGTTTGGTTTACCTAGGCTCTGCTCCGCTGGGTCCAGCCAGGTCTGTTGCACCTATCTCTCCTTCTTCTTGGACAAGTGGCCATTTGAGACTTGTTCTTCTCATGGTGAAATGCAGGAGCACAGGAGGGCAAGTCCAACCATGCAAGCATATTTCAAACCTGTTCAAGTCATGTCCACTAATCCATTGGAAAGTCTCACAGCCAAGGCTAAAGTCAAGGGCAGAGTTTAATTCCCCACCCACCATGAGGCCAAAGCAAGTTACACGGACAAGACCAAGGTTGATAGGACAGGGATGTTTACCTCTCCCAGGGAGGTGGAGGGAGAGGGCTGAGCAATCATCTGATTTACAGGTAAAAGCCAGAGTACGGAGGGACTCTGGGTCTGCCCTCAGGAGCGGCTAAGAGCAGCAGTTGGGTTTTAATGTCTCTTAGGGTGAGCAACTAAAGGCTCCAGCTTTGGCCCTTCTCCCCGCTGAGACAAGAAGTGTGTTTAAAATGCCACAATTGCCTGCCCAGCTCGGTCCTGCCTTCCTGAGGCCTCACGTCTCCTGCCTGCCTGGCACAGAAAGCTGTGTCATCCTTCCCACTGGGCCCAGGACATGCAAGAGATCCTAGTTTTGCCAGCCTGGTATGGCTTCCTCTGCTGGGACTGAGCCTTCTGATAACAGCCCCATGCATTGAGCACTTACTGTATGCTGGACATATCAAATTCTCTTGTATTAAGTGCCTACTGAATGCTCTTTGTATACGTTTGTCTGAACTGGCCACACCATTCTAAAAGGGAGACCTCATTGTCCCATTTTTGTGAGTCCCAGAGGGGTCAAGTCAGTTTCTCAAGATCACTCAGCTAGGAAGGGACAAAGCTGGGATTAGGCCCAAGCCGACATGGCCGCATGGTCTGCATGGTGATATCTGGTTACAGCGCTGCCCTGAGCTGCTGAGCCTCGGTGTGACTTTGGAGACATCACTGCAGCATCCTGGGCTCCAATTTCTCCATCTGCCTTTTCTTCTCTTAGAGATGTTCCAAGATAAAAGCCGTTCAGAGCTTTATCCACAGCACCGTCAGGGAGTTTTAAATACAAGTTTCCAGGTCAGACAGCACCCTCAGCTCTTACTTAAAAACAAAGAAAACATTAATATTGTAGAAACACACCCTGTTTTCCAACGGAACCCTGTCCAGTAGACCGCTTCAGTGAACCTGACCGGCCATGTGGTGCAGTGAACCTCATGCAGCTGTCGGCCATGGCAAGCATTCTCCAGCTAGTCATGGCAGCAAAGCATGGCCTGTGCTTGGGAAGGGTAGAGGAAGCCGTTAGCTCCGCCACGGTCCTGGTATCTGCAGCTGCCCACCTTGTCCCTCCAACAGTGTATTCCTTGGATAGCTGGCCACTGCTGCGTGTCATGTTTTCTCTGAGGCCAAGAGGCCTTGTAAAGTGGTTGGCGATCCCTAGGAAAGTGCTCTGGGCCGTTCATTCATTCAATGGTCATTTGTTCCCACCTTCTCTGTGCCTGGCCTGGGGATGGATGCCAGGGCCGCTGGGAAGCGTTAGATCCAGCCACCACCCCCTATGACTCATAGGCACGTAAGCACAGATGTGTGGTGTAAATGTGGGCAGTGCTGTGACAGAGGCACCTGCAGCAGAGCAGGGCGGGCTTGCAAAGGACGGGGTGGTCAAGTCCACTTGGCGGCTCAGGGGCGCCTTGAGAGAAGACTCAATGCTCAGCCAAGACCAGAACGATGAGTAGGTGTTTCTCAAGCCAGCTCGGAAAAGGAAGGCATCCAGGCGTAGGGAACTGCGGCGTCAGCAGACACCCCAGGGCTTCTGCAGAGCTGCTCGTGGTCTGGTGTGGGTAGAGCATCACATGGAGAAAGAAGTGAGGCCTAAGAGGTTGCCAAGGCCTGGACCACAGGCACCCTGCACGCTGTGCCCGGGACTTTGAACTTGGAGCACAGCGGGCATTGACAGCTTTTTAAAAGGGCAATGACATGGTCAAATCTGATCATCTTTTATTAATCAACCTCTAGTGAGAGCATTCTGTTGGGCTCCAGGAATAGTTCCTAAAAAAAATACTTTTAGTCCTTTCAGAGGCTCCAAGAAATCTTTGCCTGGAAATGCTTAGCCTCTGAGCACAACTTTACGTGACCCAGGAAATAGCCATCATAGGAAAATATTCCCACTGGAAGAAAAACAAAGCAAAACAACCACAACAATAGCCAGACCTGATAGAAACGGAGATGTCCTAATCCCTACAAGATTTCATGCGGCCAGAAGACCTCGCCATACAAGATGATGTGGTTTTAAACAATATCGTTTGGGGTATGGGGAGATCACTTTAATTAATCTTCCTAGAAACCCACGTGGCAGAACATTCCAGTTACTCCTGCTGCATAACAAATTACTCCGAGTCGTGGTGGCTCAGAACAATTGTTTTATTATGCTCACAGATTCAGCAGGTCAGGATTCACAAAGGGCACCATGGGGATAGCTTATCTCTCTACCACCATGTATGGGCCCTTGTCTGGGAAGGCTTGAAGGCTGAGGGTGACTTGACAGCTGGAACCATCTGGAAGCTTTTTCACTCACGTATCTGGAATTGATGCCGGCCATTGGCTGGAACTCAGATGGGCTGTCAGTCAGAAAACATTCACATGCCTTCTCCATGTGTTCTCTCCTTGTGGGTTTCTTCACAGGATGCCGGCTGGTTCCAAGGGCCAGCATTCTAACAGACAGGAAGTAGAAACTGCCAGTTTCTTACGCTCTGCGCCTGGAAAGTAGCACATGGCCCTTCTGCCTTGTCCTGTTGTTCCGCGTTGTCACAAAGGTCTACCCAGGTTCAAGGAGAGGAGCCCTGGGAGGAGATCCTCCTGTGCAATAGGATGGATGTGGCAGCGTCTTTGGGAAATGCATCCTGCCACCCAGCCACACTGGTTTCTGTGGAAGCTGAAAAAAACATTTGTGTTGTTTCTTTATAGATGAAGAAATCTCTGTGGATTATCCCATCAAATTAAATGCAACCATTACTGTATGGCTCTGGGGATATTGCAGTAATAGGCTATGCCTTGGGTGGTTTTTCTCTCCTAAATGTTCTTCCTGGAGCTTATGTTGCCCAGCCTGACCCATTTCTCTTTGCTAATATAACATCAGATCAAAACCTCACTGTCATTAATATAGCAGAGTCAGGAGGGGTGATACAAGCCGACGTCCCGCAGAGCACGGTGGTTCCTGGCCGGGCAGCCCCCGGGAGGCGGTCACAGGAGCTGGGGTCTGGTCCTTGTAATGACTGACACACATACAACAAAGAGCTTCACACAGAGCAATGGTGCAGAGCAGACGGTGAAGCTGCCCTGGACATGGTCGCTGCAGATGCCCACACAGTGGGCTCAGTTTGTTCGACCAACATGATTACCTTTGATGCCTCTGGGAGCCATCTTGAGAGAGGGGAGTGAGCCACAGCCACCTCGAAGCCTCCCCCAGGGAAAGGGGACCCTTCCTTCCCAAATACCTATCGGGCACCTGTGAGGGGCTGAAAAGTGTTGTAGGCCTCGGAGAACAGCAGTGAAGAAAACAGAGCTCCCCCCAGGAGCTCACTCTCCGTCAGGGGAGGACAGTAAACAGGAAGCAGACCCATGTGTAACGTCCCCGGGATGAAGGTGCTGAGGAAAAATCAAGAGGGTAAGGAAGGGCGATGGGACTATTTCAGCAGAACAATCACAGGTCCAGGCCTAAGCGGACAGCAGGCTTGGAGGGCTCTAGGAGCAGCAAGTGACAGGAGTGGAGGGTGAGGCTGGGCAGAGGGAGAGAAGCCAGAGCCAGGTCACCAGCCTCGAGTCCAAGTCCGATGGGACCATGGGAGGGTTTTGAGCAGAGGAGTGGCATGACAGACTTGCATTTTTAAAGGTGGTAGCATTAGGAGGTGAGAAGTGGGCGGAGTCTGGAAATCTGGAGCCACCAGATTTGCAGCAGGACCAGATATGGGAGCCAGTCAAGGGTGTGGGGCCACAGCTCTTGGGAGGAGGGGGTGGGCAGTAAGTGAGGTGGGAAGTCTGTGGGAGGAAGAGTTTTGGAAGGAGGAGCAGGATTTGCCTTCAGATAAGTTGAACATGAGCTGCCTGTGGAGCTCCACGTGGAAATGTGAGTGGGGAGTTGTTGGATAAGTGAATCTGGGTTTAGGACTAGGTCCTGGCTAGAAATTAAAATCTGGGAGTCATCAGCATGTGGAGGGTATTTAAGCTCTGAGGCCGCATTGACTCACTAAGAGAATGAAGGAGGACAGAGAAAAGGTCCAAAGATGGAGCCCTGGGCACCCCAGTCTTTAGAGGTTCGGAGATGAGAAAGAACTAGCAAAGGAGTCTGGGAAGAAGCAATCACAGGGCAAGAGGAAAAGCAGCATCCTGAAGGCCAAGAGCCAGCAGACAGCAAGCCTGATGCCAGGGAGAGTAAGTGCAGGCGCCAGGGGCCACGAGCCTGGCATCCCGCCCTCCTGCCTTCCCACTTCACTCACAGCTGTTTCTTGAGCACAGAGATGACTGATGCAGACTGGAGCCCCTGCTGTTATGGCGGGACAGGGAAAGTAAATGGACGATTCCTTTATGGGGTGATAAGAATGACGGAGCACTTATGCTGGAGACGGGGGTAGATAGAGTGGGGGCCTCCAGTGTGGGCCCGGAGGCCCAGGGAGCAGTTCTCGTGGAGGAGAGTCAGGGGAGGGTGAGACTTCATGCAGACCATGGGGTGGGTGGAGGTCGCCATGACAAGGAGGCATTTGGGGTGGGCTCTAGATTTCCACAGGAGAAGGTGAGATGGGAAGGCAATTCTTAGCTATTTGTAGAACTGTCACAGAAGTCAGGGCATGTGAAGAGGCCACAGGGAATGGTGAGTGGCCCATTTGGGTTGGGAGCTCTGGCCTTTGGAGCTGTTTGGAGACAAGGCAGGGGAGGGGTGCGAGAGGCAGTGGGAACCTTTGGCTCCAAGAAGTTCACAGTCTAGTTAGAGAGTGAGACAAAGCCCCATGGTGCAGGGCAGGAGTGGTGGGTGCCTGAATGGGAGGCCCAAGAAAGTGCTGTGGGAGCTCTCGGGGCAGGAGGTTTGATGGGTAGAATCAGGGATGGCTGCCGGTGGAAGGTGGACTCGGAAGTATGTGTGGGCTTGGAGTATGCCCAGATGCACGGAGGAGCCAAAGGAGACCACACATGCAAAGGTATGGAGGCAGGAGCTTGCAATGCATTTCCAGGAAGCAGAGCTTGATGGGAGATGAGATTAGCCAGGATCCTTTGGAGTCAGACCCAACAGGTTTCAAATCCTCCTCTCGCCCATTGCACTGGTACTGCAAAGCCATTGCAGGTTCTTGAGCTGCGGAGGGACACAGTGGGATCTGGTTTTAGGAAGACAGGTCAGGCAACAATTTACAGCAGGGGTGTCAAAACTGCTGCCCTCGGGCCAACTGCGGTCAGCAATCCATTGTTAATTGTCCCACAGCAAATTCCAAAAATATATTTAGTTTACTTAAATAAACCAGGTGAGGCAATACGTACTTCACCTCGAGTGAGTGGCCCGGCTGTTTGTGTATTTTACCGCATGTGGCCCTTGGTAAAAAACGTTGAAAAAAGTTTGGACACCCCTGATTTACAGGGTCAATTGGAGGGAAAGGAAAGAAGACTCTTTTGGAGGCAGGTACATACCAGGTCAGGTATGTTGTTGGCCTCAGCAGCAGACCCATGGGACGCTTTTCTTTTAATTAGGCCAAGGGTTTTGCAGACTACAGTCTCATGCAGGGGAGAGGCCAATAGTACAGGAGCACCACGGGCCTCTGTGACCCCAGAAGACTGCCCAGGGCCAGACTATGGAGGGGGCAAAGAGGTCCACACTTCTGTTTATTAGGTAAATCTCACTGTGGGTATTTTCTATCCACTGCTGCATTTAACCCTTCCTGCAGCCTTAAGAGGTAGGTCCTACTGTCATCCCCGTTTTACAGATGAGGAACATGAGGCTCCGAGAGGTACAGTGACTTGACATGGCGCACACCTTGTACATGATGGATCCCGGTTTGAACTTCCGTCTCCCTGGCTAGGCCATGTTTCAAAGTGAGCTAAGGGACCCCAGAAATACCCAATGAACTGATTTGTCAAGTATTTGCTCTGTGCCAGGCACGTACAGATGTCTGTATCAGATGTATTTAGGCCAGGCTTGTATATGATGCGTCTATCCAGACTCAGGAACTGGCAGTGGCTCCCCAATACCCTGGCCCAGTGGTCTTAACCTCATTTTACAGATGAGAACTTTGACACTTTGAGCAGATATGTTGCTGGCCCAGCTTGGGGTTCGAACCCAGAGCTGTATACTTGTAACACCCTCACCGCCCCGCTGTCCTGGCAGGAAGGGGAAGGGGAGGGGGTCCTTTGTGAACAGCAAAGGGTTCAGAGCTGGAGTTGAAGGAGTGGGCCAGCGTGGCCCAGCCCCAGGCTCAGGCCCAGGCCAAGCCGGCTGCCTGACTTTTGTGCCCCGTTGGCTCTTTGCATATAAATCATGTGCCTGCTTACTGAATGGGCATATGCCTTTTCCCCTCGGGGAGCTGCCCAGGTCGGCTACAGGTGCAGATAGAGTTGAATTCAGGATAGGGCCTCCTCTCAGGCGCAGCTTGGCCTCTGGGTAACCTCTGGCCTGGAATGAAAGGCTTTCCAATAAGTGCCTTGCTGGCCTGCAGCCCAGCTGTGTGGTAGGTGGGTGTGAGGGCGAGAGAGCCACCGAGACAAGGAGTCAGGAACCTGAGAGCATGGGCAGAGCCTTGCCAACCAATCTCTTAGTGAGCTGCCTTCTCAGCCGGTGCCCCTGGAGCATTTGGGAAGGAGAGCTGGTTACAAGGAGCCCTGGCTGCCCTCCCTGGCCCAGCTGAGGCTCAGCCCCGGGAAAGCGGGGCCCCTGGGGTGAAAACACCAGGCAGCCCAGGGCAGGAATCAGGAATCAGATACTCTGGGCTGCCTCTCTCTTGGCCTTGAAGATGCACAGCTCGGACTCCTCATCAAGCCTTCCCTGCTCTGAGCGGCCTCCTGCCTCAGCGGGGGTGGGGAGGGCCCCACAATCAGATATGAAATTGTGTTCACGGGGAATTGAGAGGCCACCCTTGTCGTGGAAAATACATTACACTTGCCCGGAGCTGGGGCTCCGTTCCTCCCTTGGTCTAAACGCAATCTTTGGCCATCCCAAATCCACTCTGGGGCCCTCATCTATGAAATGAAGGGACGGGGCAGCCGGATCTCAAATCCCTCCAGGCCCTTAAAAAATAAGGTTTGAGGGCCCATGGTATAACAGCAGGGGACCCGAGCTTCGGAGCCAGTGCTCTGTGGCCTGGACGTGTCTGGTTCTGTCCGTGTGACACCTCAGTGTCCCATGCCTGCACCTCAGGAGGGTGCAGAGTTCCCGTGAACCATGTCCAGTCTTTGACACCTACAGGGGAAGCAGCTGGGATAAATCAGGAAAGGATCGACTGGATTTGGCTTGGGGTATGTTTTCCTACTAATCCTTCAGTGTAGGAGGAGTTGACATTCTGGAAATTCACTTCCATTCAAATACCGAAGCCATCCCAGAATGGTGACTCTGGATTGGGAAGCCCCTCACTTCTCCAGCCCTCCCCTCCTTCCGCTCTTCCTTGAAAAACGTCCAGCCTTGTCTTTCTCCCTATTTTTCCCTGATCTCCCTCCCATCCTTTTCCAGGCCATACCCTTTAGCAGACCTTGCCCTGCCTGGAGAGGTGGTTAAGTGTTTGAGGCTCAGAAGGATTCTCTGTCTGCAAAGTCAACACAAGTGAACAGTTAGGGAAACACTAATTAAGGAGATTAGACGCTAACTCTGAATGCAGGAGTACCCGCAGAGCCATGCTTGAGATTCAAGTGGGGCTCAGGGTTGTCAGCAAGCTCTAGAGTTCCACTGGGAAAAGCAGAGCCTTTGGTTCTCAGTACTTTGACCCCTGCAAGGAGGGCACTGAGGGAATAGTTACTCCTCTTAAGTTATCCTCTGGTCCCTAAAGGAAATTGCTGCTGCCTGCAATGACTGCAGTTGTAAGGAGTTGATGGGAGGCAGCAGCCACCTCTTCCAGGAAGCCCTCCAGAAGACACCAGGCACATCTTTTTCCCGTCCTTCATTCACTCCTCTACATTCCAGGCTTTGGTTGTGCCACATAGGGAGATGTTTCTCATCATTCTCCTGCCCAGTTTGTGATGTGGAATACTATCGTTTTTGCACAGTTTGCTCAGCCTTTACTTCCAGGACAAGAGTCGAAGGTCTAGTGGCAGGACTCAGGTCTCATAGCTCATGCTTGTGTACTCAATGGCCTAGAGTAAGAGTGGCCATGAAAATCTTTAGTCTGTGCATT
This sequence comes from Rhinolophus ferrumequinum, assembly GCF_004115265.2. NCBI lineage: Eukaryota > Metazoa > Chordata > Mammalia > Chiroptera > Rhinolophidae > Rhinolophus > Rhinolophus ferrumequinum. The sequence goes on from NC_046292.1 coordinate 17,616,776, forward strand.
TGTTTGGTTTCTTCGCCCAATCTTTCTTGCCTTTTAAAAAACAAAAACAAAAAAACAGAAACAAATTTCTGATTATATTATAGAAACAACCCATGAGTGAAGAAATCAGAAAGCATCTGTAATCCCAGCACTCAGAGCTAACCACTGATTCAAACCCTGCAAAACTTAGTTCTGTGCATACACATCCACATTTGGAATAAAGAAATTATACACGTTTTTCTTTGTTTTTTTTCCTTGTAGTCTACTTTTTTTTTAACGTAACAGATTTCATGGATATCTCTTCAATAAATACAGGTCTGTCTCACCTGTGTGGATGGTGCATAGTGTCCTATTTTATATTTGAGCCACAATTTATATAGCTCACCCCCTACTCTTGAACCTGGAGTTTTCCCCCCAACTTTTCCCCATTATGTCTGCCACTGCAATAAATACCTTCCTAATAAATATGTATAAACACCCTTTTCTTAGAAAGAAATAAGGAATGGAATCGAAGAGTCAGAGGCCTGGCTCGCTTGCTGAAATTGTGTAGGCCAAATGTCAGTTCATCCCTCCCCAGCACCACAGAAAAGAGGGGCGTCCGACTGGCACTGATGGGGAACTTGCGGGCAGACACGAGTGGCCCAAGGTCTGGGAAGTGGCTCAGTCCATGAACTTGGCCTTCCCTGCCTGCCGCCTGCTCTTTACTGCTCTGAGAGAGAAGCAGCCCCCAGGGGGACACTGGGTCCTGGACTCGCCTTTGAAGGCTGGTGGCACTGGAGTCTCCCTGGAGCGCACCTGGGCCAGCCTCGGCCTTCGCGCCTGCCCAGGCATCTAGAGATGCCCAGCAGTGATGGCTGGTGTGGCTGGGATGGAGAGGATGAGAATGGCCCTGGGTGATGCCCTTGGTCCTGTGCTGCAGGCGGCCTCAGCGGGGCGACCGTCATTGACTCCCTTGACACCCTCTACCTCATGGAGCTGAAGGAGGAGTTCCAGGAGGCCAAAGCCTGGGTTGAAGAGAACTTCCACCTGAACGTGGTGAGTCAGAGCCCCTCGGCCGTTAGGGCCACCAGTGGCCCGAGAGGTCAGTGGCCAGCTCCACCTTGTCACCTCTGAGACCCAGACGTGTGGAGGCTCTGGCCCCAGGCTGCACAGCAGAGCAGGTCCAGAGCCGGGGCTCCAAGCACTCTGTGCCAAGTCCCCTCCCCTAAAACCGGCCTTAAGGTGAGGGGCACCCCCACCCTGGCCTGCCCATGAGTGTTTACCAGCCTGCCCTCCTCCTCTAGGAGGAAAAACAGCCATGGCCATTCCTTCCCCTCCCGAGGGTGCCAGGTACATTGCTCACGCCCAGGAAGTCCCGTCTAGGACTGAATCTGTCACACAGAACAGCAGCAATGGGGGAAGTGACTATCTGCTCGGAGCTGCTCTAACCCGGACCCCCCTGTGCTGCCCTCTTGAGATAGGTGACGGGAGGGGGCCCTTCTGGTGAGAGGCCCAGGACCAGGTCCCGACCCGCTTGGTTTCCAGCCTCGCAGGCACCCCTGCTCAGGGACCAGAGCCTTGGGGAACGGATGGGAATGTGTCTGGACGGCACAAAAGCCTTAAATGCCAGACCCCACCCCCAGTGACCGCCCAGCCCAGGCCAAAGTACCTGACTTATCCTGAAGGGCTCAGCTCAGCATGGGGAGAGGCTGTTTAGATGGATTTGGGGAGCAAGAAATGGAGACAGATGGGGGCTGAGGAGTTACATCAAAACACACTGGGGCTCCATCTGGGGCTCCATGAGTGACAGGTCCCGGTGTGAATGGGGACAGCTCCTGCAGCTCATGGCAGACGTGGGGCCCTGTCAGCAGAGAGCAGGGCAGAGAGATAAAGCACTTCCCTGACTCAAGTAGAGTACGGAGCCTGGGAAAAGTCACTTAACCTCCCTGAGCCTTAGCTTCTCCAACTCCCCGAGGGAAGCGACACAACAGCAACAGTAATGAGCCCTAATTCGGAGGCTTGCGAGAGCATTACCATCGGAGGTTGTAAGAGCATTTTATGACACCATAAAGTCCGATACAGATGTAAGTGGTGCCATTATCATCATCACGATTACTTTGAGGCTTGTTATGACTTCCGGTGGCCTGTGAGGAGGAAGTTTAGAATCCCATTTCCTGCTGTATCAATTGGGAGAAAGGCTGAGGCTGGAGACGGGCGGTGTCTTCACAGACCCACCTTGTCCTTCTGCAGATAGTAGGTACGGAGTGGGCATCAGGCAGCTGCCCAAGATGCCTGGTGGGGCAGGGCCAGGGGAGCCTGGGGACACTCAGGCAGGCTGCGGAAGATTAGGGAGTGTCCCTGGAAGAAAGCAAGATGGGGTCACTCCACCTCTCTGAGCCTTGGCTTTCTCATTTGAAAAATGGGAATGATGACCTCACCGAGCACTATAGGGCTAAAAGAGAGTGGCTTGGCAAGTGCTCTGTGGAGGGAACAGTTCCCCAGATAAAGGGATGATCATTGTTCTTATCAGTAATAAAAAACCGTGAAGTGGAAGTGTGCCAAGGAGAGCCCTGGGGGCAAAGGATGCAATAACAGGCACCTTTCTGAAGCCACCCCTGGCACTGGGGTGCATCGCTCAGCATCTCAGATCTGCCCTGCTCGAGATGAAGAACTCAGGCAGGAACAGGGGACTTCAGGCTAAACAGCTTGCCTGAAGTCCCAAAGCCAAGTAACTGGCTCAGGTGGGATTTTAACCCAGCTCTGGTCCTTGGCATGATGCCCCAACAACCCTGATTTGCAGACCAGACTTCAAAAAGAGAATAACAATGATTAAGGCCAGGGTGGACGTGCCCTGAGGGCTACAGAGCTGAGGCAGAGAAATTGCCAGTTACCAAAAGTATCTGCGTGGCTCCCCTTCCTGTCAGCCCTAGCCCTGCCCTGTCTGCCCCCAGAACCTTCTCTGAGAAAGGTCCTCTTGCCCTGTCACCCCAAAGAAGGGCCACACCATCCTCCTGCTGAGCTGAGGGGGTTCTGCGGGGAAGGGCAGGTGGCCAGATAGAGGATTTGCCTCCCCTTGGGCTAAGCTTCAGCCCAGCAGCTCCCCCACCCGGTTTTTTTAAGCTCCCTGGAGAGCATCCAGGGCATAACTTTGCTCCGATGGCCTCGGGCAAGGGCTGGGGAACGGAGCCAAACCCAGTGTTTATTTGGAAGGCTGTAAATGTGTGGGTAGCAGCTGCCAGGCAGGTGACAATCCCTCTCTCGCCTTTTGCTCTGAAAACCACCACCAAACCCAGGTGTGTGTGGCCAAATCATCAGGGGCGGGGCATTGGCCAGTGTGGCCCCTCTCAAGGAGCCCTGTGGGCATCTCACAAGTGGCCCTCCTGCCCTCCCCCTTTCTTTCTGCCCTGCAGAGCGGGAGAAGCATCCCTGTTTGAGGTGAACATCCGGTACATCGGGGGAACTCCTCTCAGCCTTCTACCTGACGGGAGAGGAGGTGAGTTGCTGCTTCCGTGCCCCTGGACCATCCGGGCTGGAAAGGGCTGGGAGAACTTCTGATCCCATCCCCTCATTTCACCAGTGAGGAAACAGAGATCCATGGGGATTTGCTCAGGGACTCCCTCCCATGTCTCCCACCTCCACGGTGCCACCTGCAGCCTCTTCCTCCTCTTTTGTTGAATGCTTCCCTTCCGCTGCCCAGGTGAGGAGCCCACTAGCTTCCGCAGTTGGTAGGAATTCTCTAAGGGCAACAACTGGGTCTACTCCTTCACGCAGCAATGCCTGGGCTCGCCGCGGGCTTGTGGAGCTTGCTGGACTGGTTTTTGCAGGTGTTTCATTCTCAGGATTGATAAAGCCAAGATCACTGTTTCCCCACTTCCACCCCCCAGGCCCCTTGGCCTTTCGCCTATTCACAGACCCTTGCCCTCCCTCCTGGACCAGCGACCGACTCTAGGTCTCAAGGGAAAAGTAGGGGAGATGGAGCAGCCACATGTTCTAAGTACCAGGCCTTAGCCAGGTGCACTGCATTCATTGGCTTCCAGAACGAAGGCCCTGGGCACAGTCAGAAAACCTGGACCTCATCCCCATACCACACTTGCCTGTGACCTGAGCAAGTCCCTTCTCCCATCCTTGGGCCTCACTTTCTGGCCCACCGTGGGGATGGTCCTAATCCCCCATTGGCTCAAAGTTTTGTGAAATGGGGCCGGAGGAATAGGGTCCTACCCCAGGGCTGCATTGCCAGAAAATTTTGAAAACCACAGAGCGCTGTGCAAATGGGAGGCCTCTTCATCCTCTCCGTGGGCTCCCGTGAAAGCACAGCCGAGTGTCTGGTGGTGAGGTTGGCCAAACCCCCAGGACGTCGGGTCAGCTCTATTCCCCTGGTACCCAGAGGGTGTACTGCTCAGCACAACCGCTGCCCTGGGGCTGGACGCCTGGCCTGGCCCCCTTACTTTCTTCATACTTCCCCCTCTCTGTCTACCTAAAAATGAGTAATTATGCTGTGCGGACTCACGGAGGTGAGGCCAGCAAGCAGCGGGAAAATCCCGCTTCACCTCTACAGTTGTCGGAGAAAGTCATTTCTGCTCCCCTTCAATTTAAGGCGCACGGGCTGAAGTCAAGAGTTTAGAGGGAACTGTCATGTTGCTTTATGTCTCCATTCGCTTTTGGCCTCTCTCCATGAAGCATACTCCTCCTCAGCAGAGATTACCACTTATTCCAATTTGTCCCCAAATAATTTTAGAGGGAGCCCTCGGCTTTGAGCCACCTGCGGCCTGGAATTTCATATGGAAACCCCCGGAGAGGACAATGGCATATGGAGCAGAAAAAGGCATCTGTGTTCTTCACAGACACTTGCCCTCCTCCTGCCTAGGTCATGGGAGGTGGATGTGGGACCCGGGGAAAGCGGGGAGCCGATACAGCGGGGCTCGTGTGGGGCCAGGGATTCAGGAAGGAGCTGACGCTCCTCAGACCCGCTGCTTGTCTTTCCCTCCCTCCTCTGAGGTGTCTGTGATTCTGAGAAATTTGTTCTGAGGCCTCGGCTTCCTAGAAGGGACCGTGAACTGGCTTTCCAGACTGTGGAATGTGGATAGCGGTACCTGTGACTGAAATAGTTCAAAAGGCCTATGCAGAGGCCCAAGTGGCCTCAGAAACTCTGGGGTTTCGCAGTGCACTGGCCTCCAGCCACTCCTTCCTGTCCCTCTCCGTTCCCAGCACCCTCCACATGGCCACACCATGCTGCATGTGCACGGTGTCCTCCGCTGCCTTCAGACGGCCCCGTGAGGTGGACATTTTTCACCAGATAGGCAGATGTAGAACCTGAGATGCAGAGAGAACTCACTTGCTCAGGTCACACAGCGTCTGGGGGGCTGTGTTGGGTTAACTCCTGACCCTCTCCTCAGTGGGCCTGGGGTGGAGCCCTCGATCAGCCTGGCCCAGTGAAGTAAATGTTTCTCTGAGTTCTGTGAACCTCTGTAGCAAATTAAACCCAAGGAGGGTTTCATGGGACCTTTCATTTATAGCCAGTCAGTCAGAAGTACAGCCAAACAAACCTGCACTTTGATTGTGTCTGAAGTATGTGTGGGAGATAGGGGCCAGTCCTGTAGGACTGAACCTTAACGTATGGAATTCGATGCTGTCTCCATGGAGATAGCGTCAGAACTGAGTTTGAATCTCTAGAGACCCAGGTGGTATCTGGGGAATTGCTTGGTGGTGTGGGGGAACTCCCCCCCACACATTGGAAATTGGGTTCAGAACCTGTTGCATACCTGCTCACTTCCAAGATGACAAGAAGGATCAGTGTTCGTTCCCACTGGTCCCCCTCTTGCCCACACACAGTCACTCAGCATCGTCCCTGGGACGGCTGAGACCTTGCACTGCTGGCCTGCAGCAGGGCCTTGGAAAGGAGGAGACGTGATTTGCTGGCAGAGAGGGGCTTGGAGTCCTCAGGAGAGAGGACAGCCAGACAGCAGCCTGGAGCCTCGGCTTTGGGCTGAGGTTCCTGTGGGTCCCTCTGCACCTCTGGGCTTGGCCTCCCCAGGGGTCAGTGAAGATATCAGGAGCCTCAAATGACAGCCCTTAGTTGTTGCTAAACCAGTGGCTGCTGGGGTGACAGAGGCTTTGGAATCTGGATTCTAGACAAGTTCCCCCCAGGGATTCTGACATGGCTGGCCCTGTGCCCACTTCTGGGACCCACTATGTGGCACTGACTTTATCATCTTTCTTGCCCATCACGGCCAGGCCCCATGTGGCTCTTCCCTTCCCCTCCTCTCCCTCTCTCCTCCCTCCCTCCCTCTCCCTCCCTCTCCTTTTGCTCCTCCCATCTTTCCTCCCTTCTTCCCTCCTCCCTTCCTTCCTCCCTCCCCTCCCTCTCCTTCGCTCCTCCCATCTTCTTCCCTCCCTCCTTCTCTCCCTCCCCCCTCCCTTCCGCCCCCTCCCTCCCTCTCTCCCTCCCTCCCTCCTTCTCTCCCTCCCCCCTCCTTCCCTTTCTCCCTCCCTCTCTCCCACCCTCTCTAAGCGAGGACTCTGCCCACCCCCAGAGGCCCCTCACAGCCCTCTAATCCACTTCCCAGTGTTCCCAAACTCCTCCCCACTGTATTCCCTAAACAGTTGCCTCAGCATTTTTAAATCACATGTGTTGGGGTGGGGGGAACCTCAAGAGGACTTTGTTTTGAAACTACACAAAGGAGGTCAGCAAACTGGGTCACCCTCAAGCTCCAGAAGTGAAAGGAAACGTATTGTCCCACCCAGAGCTGTTGCTTAGGGACTTGCATCTCATCTTTTAAAAGATGAATGATGTTTATTGTGGGTTTGTTTTTATCATAAAAATGGCACCAAAAAAATAGAAAGAAGCTAAAAAAAGAAAAGAAAAATCTTCCATGAGCCTACCCCTCCAAGGAGACCACTGTTAACATCGGGGTGTATTCCCTTCCCTTCATTTCCTCACTCATTCGTGTGTATATAATTTTTACAAAGATTGAATTATACTATTTTGATATATTTTCCTCTTAATAAATTATAAGCCCTTTCTCTGCTGTTAAATAGTCTTCTACAGTGTCACTTCAGAGGCCGTGTGGTGTTCCATTGCATGGATAAGCTGTCGTGTAACTATGTCCCTATTCTAAACAATGCTGGAATAAATTGCCGTAAAGTGAAAACTTTACAACATTCTTGATTATTTATCTCCTTAGAATAAATTCCTAGGAGGGAAACTGCTGAGTCAGAAGACCACAGGTGCTTTTGAATTCACAGATTCACAGAAGGACAGTTTGAGAGGATCCGGTCGGGTCGGTCTAGGCCATCCCTTGCCGTCTCCTGGGTGGTCTAAGACAATTTTTCTCCCTGTATTTCCAACTGTAAAATGGAAACAGTGGGTAGAATCTGAATGTGAAAGGGAAAAGCACACACACCACACACACACACACACACACACACACTTACAAATGGGAAAGAGGTTCCCAGAGGGAGGCCATGGTTTGCTGAGCACACAGCCTCCGAGCTGTGGGACAGGACTGGAACCAGTGGGGGTCTGGGCTCCCAGTCCAGTGCTTTCTATCCTCAGTCCTAATGTGTTTCCCATGCGCTCAGCCTGTGATGTCCTGGTCCTGCAGTGTGAGCAGGCACTGACCCTCGGTGACCCGCGGCCCTGACTGCTCCATCTTCCCAATTGTCACCCTAATCACGGTTATAACCATTGAGCCTGTCACTGTGGTAAGTGCTTTACAACCATTGTCTAATTTTTATTCCTCTCAGCGACCCGCTGAGGAAGGCAACACTGTGCTCGTTTGATGACCAAGCAAAGTGAGGCTCAGAGAGAGGAGCCTCCCGTCAGGCCACAGAGCCAGGAGACCATGGACCAGGCTCACATCCAGGCCGGTCCCACCTCAGAGCCTAACGTAGTGCCACCTCCCACTCTGGGCCAGGCAGCAACGGCAGGTTTAGCTGCCAGCAGCAGCTTCTTACAGTGACTGCACCCCACGCGGCCCCCATTCACAATGCCCTTTGACCCTTTCAGGTGTTCCGAATAAAGGCCATCAAGCTTGGAGAAAAACTCCTGCCAGCCTTCAACACCCCCACGGGAATCCCAAAAGGCATTGTGAACTTCAAAAGGTAGGATGTCTTCTGCTCTTCCACTTGTGCATCTGCATGGAAACCGAGGCACAGGGAGAGGATGAGACCGGTCTCTGGAATCACAGCCAGTCAGTGGCAGAGTGAAAATGAGCCTAGCCAAGGGCTCTCCTGGGCTGGTGCTTGTCACCAAACCTGGTCCTTGGGATTTCGGACACACAAGGCCTGATCCTCTAGGGATGGGACGAGGCAGCTGTTCCTCTGGGATCATCCCACGGCACGGCCTTAGCTCACAGCCCTCCAGAGGTGCCCTGGTGGGGTCAGGAGCCAGGAGGACGTCATACCCTGCCACCACGAGGAGGTACCCAAAGCTGCCCCTGTGCTGGGGGTAGCAGACCCCTGGGAGTCCTTGTAGTGGGCACCCAGGGAGCTGTCTTGGACCATCCTCAGGCCCTCGTACAACCCCAGGCCTGAAAGGAAGCTGGAATATTTCCATTGCATCAGACTCCCCCCTTCTACCTCCTGAAGTGATTTCTTATCTCAGGGCTCTCAGTCCAACAGTAGCTTCAGCCTCTGCCAGGGAGAGAAGGAGGATGCTAGAGTGGAGGCAGGGGCCCTGGGCCCAGGTGAAAGTGGTCACTGCTCCCTCTGTCCTGGGACGTCCCGCCCTTATGTTGCCTGAATTGCTTCAGCGCCCCCTCCTGGTCCTTGCAGAGAAGGGAGGACTTGGCGTCTTCACCTACTGTCCTCTGGTTGGAAAGCATTCCTGGGGTGTGACTGCTCTTAAATCTCACCGTGGGCCAAGGAGGGGCCCTCAGGACTGATCGAATCCCCTTCTTGGTGGCAGGGTTGACTCCTCAGAGTGGGACACTTGGATGTCTGCTCATATTCCTTCTCCGCAAACACGGAGCCTGTAGGAACGTGGCCAGCTGTCGTGGAGCGAGACACAAACATGCTGTCTTTCCAGCTCCCTCTCCTGGATCCAGCTTCTCAGGCCTTCCTGCGCAGGACCTGGGATGGGACCCCAGCTCAGGCATCCCTACCCCCTGTGTGCGCGCCACCGTCCCCTGAGCCCCACACCGCAGCCCTGGCTGTCTGCCTTACCCAGGTCCCTCAGAGCCCAGCCTGACCCGTCATAGATCCTGTCGTTTCTGACTAAGAAAGCACATTTATTTTTAGGCTGTTTGCGTGCTGCCAGTGCTGTGCACACGTGTTTGCATATGCATATTTCCTGGCAACACCCCCCTTCCATTTGCTAGGTAAGAGTCTATTGCTAAAAGTGCCTGCCTGTTCCACAGGGAGGAAGGACGTCAGGGATTTATCCAGCCTGGGTGGCACTGGCTTTGCTCTTTGGAGCACCTGGGGGGGGGGGGGCACACACTGCTGCCCCCGCTCTGGGCACAGCTGGCTGTGGGCCCCAGCAGCAGGGGGAGATAACTAGGCCCTGCCCCCAAAGGAGGACCCTGAGGGGAGGTGGTCCCCAAGTAAGCATGACTGCCCCTCCTCCCTGACGGGGAGGTGTGTCTGTGCAGTCCGGCCTGGGAGGCAGAGGCAGGGGCAGCCGTGACCTGTCACCTTCAGGGAACACTAGTCTATCTGTAAGAGTGACAGTGGCCAGTCCACAGACCTCTGCAGCTGACTCAATCTGTCACTTGCTCTCTCACACACATTACACTCTACTGCCACTCATCAAAATCACAAAGGCTTAGATACACAAGCTCGCCTTTGTCACACCCACTCTCGCATCCGTACATATGTGCACAGTTCACACACAAAAATAAATATGCATGTACACACGCATATACACACTGATGTGCACATCTTAATAATGGCTGCTGTTTATTGAGTGTCCACTGTGTGCCGGGCACAATGCGAGCACATGACATAGATTCTCTCTTTTCAACCTCACAGCAGCCATATGGACCCCTTTTTACCAGTGAAGAAACTGAAGATCAGAGAGGTGAGGTAACTAACTCAAGTTCACAGAGCAGCAAAGCAAAGTTAGAATCAGAATCCAGGTCAATCTGGCTCCAAAGTTAACAATTACACAGTACACAGGAGTGCACACACACCTAGAAGCTTCTGCCAGGCTGGAATTGAACACAGGCTGCAGACCCACTTGCAGGCTTCGAAGTGGGGGGAGCAGAGGACGGAGTTTCCATTAGCCCATTGCCTCACGGGGCTGATCGGAGAACCTCCTGGGCTCTGGATGCTGCCCAGAGAGGAGACATTTGAAGCACAAAGTACCTAGGATTTGGATTTAGACTCAGCTCTACCAGCTCTGTCACTTACTGTGTGACCTTGGAAAAAGTGTCACCTCCTCTCATCCTGAGTATCTTCACCTGTGAAATAAGGATCATGGTATCTACCCTCTGAAGTTGGATGTGAAGGTGAAATAAGATACAACAGCTGTCTGGCACATATCAGGAACTTCATAACTCTAACAAACAGTGCAATTTACATGTGCATAATTACATAATGATAAAATAACAGTAATTACATGCATAATTTACACCTTACCAATAATTCTATGAGGTGTGGGTCCCATCATTTAATGGACGAGGAAACTGAGGTCTAGAGAAATTAACCGACCTGCCTGAGGTCACTGAGCTGGGAACTGGGGGAGCTGGCATTTGAAGCCAGGCAGGCAGACGAGAGGGAAGGTGCCCACCTCTGCCCTGGCTGGCACGGCCTGTCTGCCAGTGCAGCTCCACTACAGGAAGCCCGCTTGGGAGGGTGAGTGTTGGGAGGAGGAGGAGAGGAAAGAGAGGTTCATGAGCGGGAAATGAGAACAAAAGACAGCTGGCCTGGTGGCTGGTGGTTTTGTGGGGGTTTTTTTACCTTGAATTTCTCTGCAAGGGCAGGAAGCATCAATTATTCAGGAAACCCTCTGCCCACTGAGATCACAAGCTGCAGAGAAAAGTCTCTTTGGGAAAAGGGACAGAGTGGGGACAGCTCCCACTTCCCTCTGGGTGGATGTGAGGCCATCTGGGAGGGAAACCCCCTTAGGGAAGTGCTCACCTTCACCTCCTACGGGCTCTGACCTTTGACAACTCACTTCCCTCTGAACCTCAGTTTCCTCCTTTGCGTATTGGAATTAATGATGCTTTGCCTCTGGGCTTTAAATGAAATAACGATATGAACAGCTTGCCCCGGTGACTGCCATTTGTAGCAGCTCAATAAACGGAAGCTGTTTTATTTATTATCCAGGAGCCAAGTTTCCCCTGTCTATGGAGCCCATTTCTCCCCCTATACCCCCTACGCCCAGGTCAGGGAAATACCCAAGGAAGTAGGGACCAGTGGTCGTCTGTATGTTTACTGAGGTCACTTACCCCAAAAGATTCCAAAACACAAGTCCTCCATCTGTTTCAGGAAGCTGGGAGACTGGTGAGCTTCCCTACTTCCCAGGAAACCACATCCAGGCCAGAGACTGGAGTTTAAAAAGGGGAGCCCCAGCCCCACCCCAGGAAAAGCAGTGCCCCTGAGGTGGCGAACCACACCTCCCAGACCCTGCCTGCCTTCCTAGGTCCTGTTCCTGGAGGACAGGGACACACAGGGACCAGTTCTTGGGAAGCCAGAGCTTCCCAGAGCCCCTGCACCCAGCAGACACAGCCCTCCGTCCTGCCCCACACTAACTGCACCTCAGAGCCTCTACACATGGGGAGCTCACTCCCCACGACCTGTCCACCAACCTCCCAGAAGAGGGAGGTTCACCCCTGGCCCCCTAGTTGCCCCAAATGTCCGATAGAAAAGATTATCATGATACCTATGAGGAAAGTGAGGCACAGGGAGAGGAAGCAGCTTGCCCGAGGCCCCCCCATTCTTCACCTTCCTCTTCTTTCTAGGATGGAGACTGGGAGGTATTATCTTTACCCAGTTTGTTGGGTACAGAAACTAAGGTCCACAAGGAGGAATGGTTTGCCCGGGTCCTCTCAGCTAACACACTGGAGCCTGCGCCTCCTGGCTGCAGATCCTGGGGAGATTGTCAGTGAAGCACCTGGAAAGGCAGTGGCCTTGCTTATTATATAATTAAAAGTGAGGCCCTCCGCACGGTGGTTAGGACAAACTCTGGCGTCTGACCAGCTTTGGGTCCCAGCTGCGCCCCTTGCTGTGTGATCTCAGGAGGGTGACGTCACTGTCCTGTGCCTTGTTTTCCTCGTCAATAAAAGGGGCAGATGGGGGGTTACCTGAGGCCCTGCCCTCTTCCTCCTTGAAAGCACCTAGGACTTGAAGTGGTTATCTGCCAGCCTTCTCCAGTGAGGTGGCCATGCTAGTAATACCTAATTTGACTTTATCTAAGGTGTTCATGAGAAGTGCATAGTTCCCGGCTAAGGAAATCTTTGTTCCGAGAGCTCCTGCTTCTCTTATTCCTACCCTCTGCTTCCCCAGGGTCTGGCCATTCCAGGTGTGTGGTCATACCTGAGCCGCCTGCCTGTCAGGTGTGGGGCCGTTGTGTGTCCTTGGGCAGCACTGACAGTGTTGGGCAAGAGAAAAATGTCCAGGTGGGGTCCCTGCTTTCCATCTGCCCCTGTTTAGACCCAGCTCACTGAGCAATTGGGTTGCCTTTGGCCAGAGGACAGAAGTAGAGCGTCTGTGGGGTCTGTGATCCCTGACAGCTTTATCGATATCACCTATAAATTGAGCATGACACATGTGCCAGGTCTTGGCCGCCAAGACAGCTCTGCTACTGTCCTTTTCAAGCCCGCAAGTCTTACAGGGACAAAGAATGTTGCAAGCCAGACAGGACTGGGTTCCAGTGACATTCAGCAAGTCACTTCATCTCAGTGTCCTCATCAGTCACATGGGCCTTTTACTGTTAGGTTGGTGCAAAAGTAATTGCGGTTTTTGCAAATTTTTTTTTAACTTTTATTTATTTAAGTGCGTTTTTCCAGGACCCATCAGTTCCAAGTCAAGTCGTTGTTTCAGTCTAGTTGTGGAGGGCGCAGCCCACAGTGGTCCATGTGGGGATCAAACCGGCAACCCTGTTGCTAAGAGCACCATGCTCTAACCAACTGAACAAACCGGCCGCCCCCTTTGCAATTGTTTTTAACCTTTTAAACCGCAATTATTTTTGCACCAACCTGATAGTACTGACCCCCGCGGAGGACTAACAGATTGTATGGCGGAAGCTCCTAGGTCACTGCCTGGCACAAAGTCCACGCTTCCCCCCTAAGCATTCACATGACGCAGCAGAAGAGCTAGCCGGCAGCAGGGGCGGTGACCAGGACTGCTTCTGTCTTTTCAGTGGCTCCAACAGGAGCTGGGGCTGGGCCATGGCCGGGAGCAGCAGCATTCTGGCGGAGTTTGGGTCCCTGCACTTGGAGTTCCTACACCTCACTGAGCTCTCTGGTAACCAGATCTTCGCTGAAAAGGCAAGTCTTCTCCCTGTTCACTCCTGCCCTAAATGGCTCCTCCCTCGTCTTCCCACAGAGGGCAGAAGGATGAGCACCCAGCCCAGCACAGGCCACGGGGAAATGGATCATAGATCAGCAGGTGGGTGGGAAACCCACAAGCCCTGATCATAGTTACTTGTGGAAGACCTGATTGTACCCAATCCCAGGTGACGGGGGAAACAAGCAAGAAGGATAGTCAGACTCCTACAGCGTGCAAGGAAGAGACAAAGCTGCCTGGGAGAAGGTTCTCACTGGTATGTGGCAGCTCCGTGGCAATCACACAGGTGTGAAATCTGGAGAAAGTGCAACAGCTGAAGTCTATGCACCAGCTCACATGGGCAGGAATTGGCCACCGCTGCAAAAGCCCCCTTTCCAAAGACATTTAACGTTTTTGTGTGAGATCTGCCTGCCTTTTCCTTCCAGATGCCCGTCTAGCTCATGCTGTCAGCAGGCTGGCAAAGCGCTTTCACTCTACAGCAGAGCCACACGTCTGTTCCTTCTCACTGTTACTGGGCCAGCTAAGACCACAAGGGGGCTTGAGAGATGGGGTGCAGGCTGTCATCCATCCTGACAGCAGCCTGTTCCTTTCTCTTCCAGGCCCTCCGGAAGGAGCATTTCCTCCGTGTCACAGCCCTTAGCAGTCCCACTGTTTGGAAATGTCTCCATGGGTCTAACCCTAAACCGAAAGAAGGAAAGTGTACACATAGCACCCTCGCATGGCACTTAGGCTCCATCAGCAGCATCCCTTCCTGAGTTCTGCCTTGTGAGGTGAAGCCCCACCCTCTAAGAAGAACGCCTTCCAAGGCCTCCACTCACAAAGCTTTCTCTTTTCCCCTCTCTTCCCCACCACCAGACATTAGCCTCTTAGGGTGCCAGGGGGCTAGGAGCTCATAGATCCACATCCACCCAGTGTCTCCCAGTCTCATGTCAGCCTCAAAGCCATGACCTGGCATGCCTGTGAGGAAACAGATCTCTGGGCTTCACCCAGGAATCTGCATTTTTAATACGCACCCGTTTGCTTTTTTTTTTTTTTCAATTTTATTGGGGAATATTGGGGAACAGTGTGTTTCTCCAGGGCCCATCAGCTCCAAGTCGTTGTCCTTCAATCTAGTTGTGGAGGGCACAGCTCAGCTCCAAGTCCAGTCGCCGTTTTCGATCTTTAGTTGCAGGGGCACAGCCCACCATCCCATGTGGGAATTGAACTGGCAACCTTGTTGTTAAGAGCTTGTGCTCCAACCAACTGAGCCATCCGGCCGCCCCTCCAGGCAGCTCAGCGGCAGCTCGTTGTCTTCAATCTTCAATAGTTGTGGAGGGCGCATCTCCCTGGCCCATGTGGGAATCGAACCGGCAACCCTGTTGTTCAGAGCTCACACTCTAGCTAACCGTGCCATCCGGCCGCCCCCCCATTTGCTTTATGACGCCAAGATTAGGACTACTGCTTATTCACTGTGGGAATCCACCCATGCGTTCTTGAGAAAACGCTCAAAAAGACCTTCTCAACCCCTTGATCCCTTCCTCTGCATCGGGGCTCATTACCACCCCTATACAGCCCATCACATTGTCAGACCTTCTTTCAAAAGCTTTTCCTTATTTGGTGAGGACTCTGCCACCCTGTGACACCCCCTCTTGTAAGGTCATGGAATTAGTCTAATCCCACTCCCCTTATCTGCTGGTCCTTTTTCCCACCTCCATACCCTACCTCCCCCCAGCTTCCCTGTTTCCATTGCTCTTAAGCCAACTCCTCCAGGAATATTGTGGCCGGCTCAGAAAGGAGGGCTGAGGAGCTCACTGTAGTCCCTGACTAGTCTGGGGAGACTAGCCACCACTGCCTGAGCACCTACTATGTGCTGGGCACCTTATAGTGTCTCTAACCCTCCCGACAGCCCTATGAGTGGGTCTTCCTGCCATCCCATTTTTACAGAGGAGGAAACTGAGACTCAGAGAGGTTAAGTCACTTGTCCTGGGTCATCCATCTGGTAAGTGACAAAGCCAAGATTCAAGTCCAGGATTTTTTGGCTCTGAAGCCCATGTTCTTTCAAGACCAGATTAGTACAGCAGGCTTCAGGCTTTTTCTCTAGAGTCCACCCGCCCCTCTCTCTGTCTCTCTCTACATTTACATTCTCCAGCTATTTTCATCCCCCAGTTATGCCTCCCACAGAGGCGATTATTGGCAGTCAACAAATTGGCCCAAATTCTAAAAGCGCCCGCACCCTCCAGGGGAGGTAATTCAGCCTGCTTCACTGCTCACCACCAGGACAGTCGAGAATAAGTCAGGTACAAGTGCATTCTCGTCCCCCAGAATGGATTCCATTAACATAAATGGATATGAAATCTGATGTGGCAAAGCAAATGCTGTCCCCTGGAAAGAAAGGTCTGACAGCTAAAAGGCTTCTCTCCCTGCTCGCCCTGTCGATAAATCTGTGAGCATGATATTGCGTGGTCCCCGAGGGCCTTTTTCTCCTGGCAGACTCTATACTGGGAGGATTTCACGTACTGCCAGAGTGCAGACGCTGAGAGATAAAGCCTTACCGCTTTTGTAGCCCAAAGGTTGCAAATCCAGATTCCTCTGCTATATGTTGTTACTACACCGTCTCCATCCTGGTCCCTGTTGGACCCAGGGGCTGCTCCATGCGGTCATACAAGACCTGACTCGTGCCACTTACATACTGTGTAACCACAGGCACATCACCAAACCTCTACGATTCAGGTGTCTTGTCTGTGAAACAGGGATAATAATACTGGACAGGCTGTTCTGCTGGTTGGAGATGCTGTATGTAACCGGTCTGGCTCAGGGGAACTGAGAGGTGTTAACCTTGAGATGCCTGTGAGGGCATTGGGACATTGAAGAGCCCAGGCCTCTCCTCTGGAATGGTCCCTACGGTGTCAGATAAAATAACATACTACCAGGCTGCACCATATAAAATTGCCAATATTTGACCATTTCTGACCTATTAAAAAGGACATTTTACCTAGCACCTACGAAACAGCTACTATCCCATATACGAATCCGCCCTCCTGAAAAGACCCATCCCCAAAAGAGGCATTCAGTGAGGAAGGGGTGAGGTCAGGGTGCAGATGGGGGCTTAGCAGGCCTCAGGCAGAGCGGTCAGTGCAGAGGTGATGGGTGAGGCCCCCCTGTGGCCATGTCCTGCCGAGCCCACACCTGGCACATGGTCAAGGCCATCCCACCAGCTCCAGGTTGGCGCCTGCTGTTGGTTATGCAGGTCTCCCTTCCTCCCTCCTTGGAATGGTTTACTCTGGATCTGAACCAGCGGCCGCAGTCCTCGGCGGGCTGGAAGTGGGCCGGCTTCTTCAGGAAAGTGAAGGTGCGACTGGTGTCTATCTCTCGGCAGGTCAGGCACATCCGAAAGGTCCTCAGGAAGATCGATAAGCCATTTGGCCTCTACCCCAATTTCCTCAGTCCAGTGAGCGGGAACTGGATGCAACGTGAGTACAGAGACACTGCCACCCCTCTTTCCCCTGGTTCCTGCCCAGCTTCCCTGCCCAGCCCCGTGCTAGGCACCTGGGCCGAGTGAGGAGTGATGCCTTTATCAGAACCACATACCAGTAAGGCACCGACTGCTGCTCCTGGATACCACCCCACACACACACACACAGACACCCTGCTGGGCAACTTGGGGAGTTTTCATTATGGTTGTCATTGCTCTGGTGACGGATGTGATGGCTGCTGGCAGAAAGGCCCTGCCCTGTGCGTCCCCCTCACATTAGCTGTCTCCATCAGGGCCACAGCCTTCCATCTCTGTGGTATCTGCCAAAACCTCCTTAACCTTTCAACCCCTAACCTTTCAGGAATGTTCTAGGACTTAGCGGTGTCCAAACTTTTTTTTCAACGTTTTTCACCAAGGGCCATACGCGGTAAAATACACAAACAGCCGGGCCACTCACTCGAGGTGAAGTACGTATTGCCTCACCTGGTTATTTAAGTAAACTAAATATAGTTTTTGGAATTTGCTGCGGGCCAATTAACAATGGATTGCGGGCCGCCAGTTGGCCCGCGGGCCGCAATTTGGACACCCCTGTTCTAGATAAAACTGCCTACCCCGGAATGGGCTCCAGAAAGACCATGCATCCTCTTCTAGACCCTTCAATCTGGTTCCCCACCTCCCGCTTTAATTTTTTTTTTTTTTTCAGTTTTAAGCAGAGCCTAACTATACAGCAATATAAAAAGTATGAATTCACCTCTGTATCTTACACCTGCAAGAATCAGTCCTGGATTTCCTGCTATTCTCTGTTCAGAGGCTTGTTCTCAACCAAATGGTTGTCGGATACCTGGTCACCCATGGAGCCTCATTCACAGCCCCCAGCTCCACCCACTGAAACAAAATGAGGTTTGGGGAGACGCTCAGGAGGGAGAGTGTTGGAAAGTTTCGCAGGCCCCTGCATTGCCCCCCTGTCGAGAAGCCCTGCTCCGCCTTGCCTGCCTACTCAAGGCCCTGGTCATGTGGTCATAGCACACCTTGGTGGCAGGAGGGTTCCATCGGCCCCGCTCAAGGGGCTTCGCAGAGTCCCCGCCTCCACTGCCTCTGCCCACACAAGGACCACTCTTTTCTCCCGCCAGCAGCTCAGTTGTGCTGGCATCCAAAGGGCTCAGGGGCAGAGTAAACATGAGTCATTACTGCATGGTTGGGGGAGTTCATTTATATCTCTGAGTGCCTTGGTCTCCTCTCCAGCAAAATGGGAGAAGAGCTCGCGATACGTCATTGTGTACCGTGGAGAGATGTGGGAGTATGGTCAGATGTTGCAGGAAAACAGATCCCAGGCCATCTGCCAGAGATGAGATGGGTTGTCCCAGAAAGTAATGAGTGCCCATCAGTAAAAGGATGCAGGCAAGGCTGGCAGGGATGCACAGCTTTGTCCTTCCAACCCCACGCCTCTGAGATCTGCAGGTCCACGGGCCCCAGAAAATCCACCTAGGACTTTACCCCCACTCCACCCATGACCTCACTCCTGAGTGGCTTCCTGCAAAAACTACTTATAGAAATGCAAAGTGTTTTTAAAACCAAACACACTTCAAATCACAGAGTGCGGGAAGAAAATGAAGGTTTTAATTACAGATTGTGGCCCGGGAAGAGACAGTTAATAACTGTTACTACTTTTAATTGCAGGCCTGACTGGGCAAGAGATAAACTACCCTGCTGCTGGCCTTAGCTGCTCCAGGACAATGCAGCAAACCCATAAAAGGAGAAGGGTGTGGTTCCAGCCTGAACAGCTACTGTGCAAATTATAGGGGAGCCCCTGCCGAGAAGCATAATTTTCTTTTCAGGCTGTGCCAGGGGGTCACAGGCTGGGCCAAGTCAGTCACACGTGAAAAACTGTTTCATATTAATAAAATATGAATCCGCGGCCAGCTAAAGAGCAGAGGGAGGGTTACAAAAGCCCTGCTCCTCCGGGCGCCCGCCATCCTCCTTCCTTGGCTTTGGTGAGCTGGGATTATCTCAGGTTTTCTGTGGGCTTTTTTTGGTAATTGTGTATTTTTCCAGGTGATAACATTCCCAACTTGCATAAGCTAAGTGTGTTCCCATTCTTTTCTCTCCTTGAATCCTCTTTTAGCCCATTGCAACCACAGAAATTGCAGCTTTAGAGAGGTGAAGGAGGAAGTGGGGCTGCAGCCCCATCCCAGGCTTCTGCTCATGGCTGCTCCCCACTCCCGTTTGGAGCTGAGCTTCAGGGCACCAGGGGAGGCCAAAGACTTCCTGCCACTAGGACCTCACAGCCAGGACTCCTCCAGGTTCCTGCTGGCACTGACCCTAGCGAACCTCTGAGGACTCAGGCAGCCGCCAGCCCCTCCGCCTGGGCTCTGGAGTGGCTTGTCCTCCTGTCCACTGCCTGAATCCCACTCTTTCCTCAGTGGGAGGGAAGTGGCAGGTCTACATTCTCCCCAGTGGGAGAGACTCTTCCAGTGCGATTTTTGCCAGTGGGAAACATGAGCTGTCCGTCAGGCCCAGCCTCGCAGCCTCCCCGAGTTCATGGTCAAGTCCTAGCTTGCAGGGTGGCTGCCTCCTGCTGCCTAGTGTGACGAGAGTGTTGACACAGTCAAAAAGCAGCAGAACTCACCTTCGCTTTAAGGCTCATGGGCACCAGCTCGTGCTCCCCTTTTGCATTGTCCCTCAGAAGACTGAGGGCCCACAGGGGAAATGACGTGTCCTGAGCTAATGGCAGGTCCACATCGTCCGATTCCCACTCCTGTGCCTCTGCCAGCATATCCCACGGTGCTGGGGAAGCACAACACACACACAGCAGCTAGAAAGCAGTGGGACCTCCAAATGAGAATTGTCCGTGGCAGTCGAGGTCCCCTGAGAGACTATGCACAAACCCCAGGAGGTGTCATGTCTCAGTCGTCTGTGAACTCCTGGTGACCTGGCTTCCTTCTGCACACACCTGGCAGTGAAGCCCTCGGCCACGTCACACACGCACCACTTTGCAATCCTATGACGAAATCCAAATTCTTTGGCTTGATATTCCAGGCCCTTCCCAAGTGCAGCTCAAACCTCTTTTCCTTTCATTCATTCAGGATTTCCTGGCGTCTGCTGTGTGCCATACAGGTACTGGACATAAAATGTGAATCATACATGGTCTCTCTCCACAGAGAGCCGACCGCCCAGCCGGGGAGGCAGACAGATTCTTTTAACCGCGTCAGAGCGGCCAATGGCAGCCACGCACCCAGCAATGGCAGGATGCCTGCCACTGAGCACCCCTTGCGGGAGGGAGGCCACTGGGCCAGGTGTGGCGCGTGTCTTATCTCACTCACTCCTCACGGTCACCCTGCGGGGAGGGACTGTGAGCAGGTTTATGAGGACATTGAGGAAGCCTTTCTAAGGAGGGGATGCCTGAGCCGAGGTGTAGGGGTGAGGAGGCATTAGCCATGCAAGGTGGGGAAGGGCATTCCCGAGGGAGAGTGGAGAAATAGCGTGGGAAGGCTGGGGCTAAGGGTGTTTGCGGTGGTGGAGAAAAGCGTGAGAGGTGGCAGGGACAGAAGATGAGTGTGGAGATGACAGTGGCCCGAGCTGCGTACCTGTGAGCCAGGGCCCCCTTCTGTGGGCTGGGAGCTTCAGAGGGCTCTCAGCAGAAGCTGACTCAGTCTGGCTTCCAGCCTCCCCCCATCCCTGCTCTGCACAGACCTCCTGCTCCAGCTGTGGACACGCCATCAACATGCTGGGCCTCCTTTGTGCTTGCCCACGCTGTGCCCTCCGCCTAGAAACAGCGCTGAGGGGTACACGCTGCTTCGCTCAGGCCCGGGCTTTATCTGGTCTGTTCCAGTTTTTGCGAGTGATTGTTCCGTTCCTGAAACCTTGCTGGCCAGGATTTGTTTATGGAGGGGGCATAAGGGCCAGTTTCTGTGGGGATCTCCTCTCGGCCCCTTTTCCCATTCCCATCTGTCTTTACCCACCGACTTCTGGTCCTCTCTTCACACTTGTCCTTTTTTTCTCTATGCATCTTTGATTTCATTCTCTGTTGACTGTGTAAAGCTGCAGAAAGTGAGAGCTCTACCAGTTGATGGTCTTGGATGAGCTATTTAGGCTTGCTCTGTTTTCCCTTCTGGGAAATGGGGTTGATAGTGCTAATTTTGGCAAGGTTCTTGGGAAGATTGTTATAAAAATACAGTAAAGCTCCTAGTCCGCAGTGGACTCTCAATAAATGGTAGCTGTTTGTGTGTTCTCTATTTCTCTCCCCTACCCTACTTCCTTCTCTTCCGGCCCTCTCTTTCTCCAGAGGAGCTGAAAATACTCTTCCCATTCCCCCCACCCCTTTAATCCACTCCCCAGTCCCCAAGTGAAATCATAACAGGAAACTGACGTTTGCTCTGATTATAGCATTAAATGCCTTTATGTTCCCTGTTGTTAATTTTTAAAGCATGTGAGTGTTTTCCATGTCTTGCTGCTGGCTGTTAACTACTCCTCAATCAACCTGTCTGTCTCCTGGGACAGGCCCTGGGTGGAGACATCTCATTCAACCACAAGCTGGAGGTCCTGCTCTGTCCGGACTCCGGACAGATTCCACCAGGGCAGAGAGGGGGTCCTCAAACCCAGTTTGCCCTACCCCTGCTCCTTTGAACTCCATTTATCCCAATTTGCTAAATTTAAACTCAGTTTTCCCAGAATGTCTCTGTTCTCTGACCGACTAAATTAAGCTTCTCCTTCCTCCTTTTCACCGCCTTTTATGAACCTGCCCAGCATTAATTACCATGTTTGTCGCTGGGTAATAAAAGTCTCTGAACTCCCTGCCACCAGATTATCTTTTTAAAGCAGTGCAACTCATTTACACTTACTAACCAGCGGCCCTGCCGTCCTCAGCCTGCTAAAGCGCCGATTTATAGCACCGGATGAGCCCATGGACTTCTGTGCAGGACACCGCGCTCAAGATGGCCCAGCTCCCCCGAGTCGCAGCCTGTGTCTCAGCCTCTTTTCCAAGCTGCTGATTAAATGCTCGCTCCCCAGCCACATACAGCACCGGGGGCCACGAGGGCCGGTGGGCACGATGTGCGCTTGGTTAATCCTGCCAGCCTCCTCGGCAGACGGAGAAAATGTTCTGTCCTTTTTCCCCTCACAGACCACGTCTCAGTTGGAGGACTCGGGGACAGTTTTTATGAATATTTGATCAAATCCTGGCTGATGTCGGCCAAGACAGATACGGAGGCTAAAGATATGTACTACGAAGCCTTGGAGGTAAGACAAGCTTCTGCATGGGTGGTCTGTGGGTCATTGACCACCGTTCTGGCTCAGGCCCTGAGTGCTTGCTCCCCTCCCCACAGCGAGCTGGCCAGAAGAATGACAAGTCAGTTCCCTCCCCAGTCAGTCACTTTGCACATTGCTGTCTCATGACTCTTCTCGAACACCTTGAATTAGGACCATGTTAGCATCCCGTTTCACAGATGCAAAAACATGCTCAGGGAGGTGACATCATTTGTCTGAGGTCTCACAAGAAAGCAGCAGGCAATCGGTGGCTTCAGTTGGTGTGTCAGAGGCCAGAACGCAGTCAGATGATAGGCGGAGCCCCCACAGGAGGCTGCCAAGGCAAGACCCTCAGCCATCTTCCTGCCAACCAAGGTGACAATTAGCACATCCAAGCCGGGACGGGCCTCCCTCAGTGGAGCATCCAGTCCTGTTCCTTCTCTTTATGTGGATGGAAACCAAGGCCCATGGAGGGGGAAAGCACTTGCTCAAAGCCACACAGCACAGAACTGGCAGAGCTGAAGCTAGAGAAGGTCTCCTGGCTCTGGATAGATGAATGGAAGAATGGGTGGGCAGATGGGTGGAAGATGGATGGGTGGTGGGTGGGTGGATGGAAGGAATAATGGATTGATAGGGTGGATGGATATGGTGGATGGATGGGGGGATGGATGGATGTGGGTGGGTGGGTGGATGGATGGTTATGTGAGGTTGGTTGGTGGATGAATGATCTCTTCCTCTGATCGTATGAACCTGGCCAGCAGTGGTATGGCTTAAAGGAACCATATTGAAACAGGCCTTCCAGGGCTGTGACCCTTTAAACTGTGGGCTCAGTTTGTAAGTTTTCCCTGCCCTGACACCTTGCCCTCAGTCAGGAAGCAGGTCCTGGGACTGTAGTCCCAGCTCCGTCTGGCTTGGCCCCGCCCACCGCAAGCTGCTAGAACTGTTCAGCTGGCAGCCAGTCCTCCTGTCTCCTGTCGGATTAGTGTTCAGCTGGTGGCCCGGTGTGCTGGCTGTGAGAGGCCCTTGCTTCCCTTTCTGCCATACCTTGCAGAGTAAAACACAGTTAAACGAACAGCCTGGTTCCCTGCCCTCAGGGCACACGGTAGTTCAGGCTTCAAGGAAAGAAATAACCATGAATTATTTAAGCAACGCTGGGAGCTTTATGGAAACACTTGATTGAACAAGAGAGACCTGGCTTTGCTCCTATGTTTGAGCTCCCCAGGTGAAGAACCTGCAGTGTCTCTGACCCTGGGTAAGGGCTGGGTGGGCCTATGGCAAGTTTGGGGCGTTGAAGAATGTTCTGGTGGTTCTCAACCTTGTTGGCATGTTAAAAGTCACTTGGAGAACTATAAAATCCCACGGCCAGGTCGCACCCCTACAAGGTTACATCAGAACCTCTGGGCTGGGGCCCAAGCAACAGCCTAGAAAGCTGCAGAGGTGGGAGGAGGGGCAGTTCCAGTGTGCAGGTTACAGCAATGTCCAGCTGGGGTGGGTGTGGGGGGTTCAGACAGGCCAACTGGGCAGCCCCTGAAGGTCATGGGTTGGGGGGCAAGAAGGAGAGGGAGCTTCTGTCACTTTGGCCTCCTCCGGGGAGTCACGCTGAGTACCTTTTCTTATTTAGCCCCCATCTGACAGATAATGAAAGAGGCCCAAGGTCACACAGCAACAAGTGTCAGAGGCCAGGACACAAACACGGTCTGACTGATTGCAAGTCACGTGCTCCTGCCTCAACTTACCAGCTGCCAAATCACAGAGGAGCCTGACTTGTTCAAAGTCACTCTCGAGAGGGCACAGATGGAGTCCCCTCCAGGAGGCTGCGGAACAGCCTCAAGCAGCCCAGGAATTAGTTCCATTTTGCAGATGAGGAAAAGGAATCTTCAGAAAAGTTGAAATAAGTCACCCAAAGTCAGCCCAACTCTCAATTGCAGAGCTGGGATTCAAACCAGGTCTCTGACTCCCATTTGCTGTGTCTCTTGCTACGATGATTTAAGCCTTCTTACCAGTCAGTAGCCAGCCTCTGCTGTCTTGTGTTTTGCTCAGGGTTTTAGAAAGTCTTGGTTTTTTGCTTGTTTGTTTTTATAATCTTTGTATCGGCTTATCTCAGTTGTCTCCTTAAAGAGAGATTGCTCTGTCATTTCCTCTTTGCCACAGTCAACTTAGCTTGGGGTTAACACCAAAATAACCTGTGGGAGACAGTCTTGCAGGTGGCAGATTTCCAGCTATACTGCGAGGCTTCCTGGGATCTCCTTCCCACCCCTGTCCCCATGTCTGTGTTTTCTCCCAAGTGTTGACAGTAGATAACTGAACCAGGTTTCTACGTCTGGGTCTAGCCCTGCCATCCCTCCCGACATCTGCCTGCGTAGGGATGCAGAGCAGCTGCCTGCACCCAGCTCTGTCCAGGAGCCAGGGCCCAGCCCAGAGCAGACCCAGCCCAGCAGCAGGTGGCTCTCCAGGCCTCCTCCCCGCGTGGAACAGGTGGTCTGGCATGGCCATCATCAAAGCTTGCCCCTCTGCTGCACAGTGAGGCTCCACATTCCAGCCCACCATCTCAGGCCTTACAGGAAACGGAAAAAGAAAAAACAGTCCAGCAGCAAATTTTGTTTGAGTACCTTGTGTATGACAGGCCCTGGCTGGAGATTGCTGGTCGTGGTTTCTGCCATCACATGACACTCAGAATCCTAGGAGAGACATTCCACAGAAACCTACACAAATACGTATACGCAAAGTGGGAATAGCACCGTGTAGAAAGATAACAGAGTAGTAGAGTAATGGGGCAGCAGTGGTGCAGACTGGGGTGTTCTCTGCCAGGAAGTACACCCTGGAGGAGTTCCAAAGGCCAAGCTGGAGTTAGCAGAGTCGGGCGGGAGCAGCAGGAAGACGCTGTAGCGGGCAAAGCCCTGGAGCAGAAAGAAAATGCAGCCTCCATGAACAATGTGTGGCAGAGACCTCCTCTGACTTCATTCTGTAGAGTAGGAGCCCCCACCCCAAGCTTCTCCCTGTCGGGGACCCTGAATTTTTTTTTAATTTATTGGGGTGACAATTGTTAGTAAAATTACATAGATTTCAGGTGTACAATTCTGTATTACATCATCTATAAATCCCATTGTGTGTTCACCACCCGAGTCAGTTCTCCTTCCATCACCATATATTAGACCGTTTACCCTCTTTAGAGCCCCACACCCCCCTCCCCCCTTACCCTCTGGTAACCCCTAAACTATTGTCTGTGTCTATGAGTTTTTGTTTCTCATTTGTTTGTCTTGTTCTTTTGTTGTTTTTGGTTTATATACCACATATCAGTGAAATCATATGGTTCTCTGCTTTTTCTGTCTGACTTATTTCGCTTAGCATCATACTCTCAAGATCCATCCATGTTGTCACAAATGTTCCTATATCATCTTTTCTTACTGCCGAATAGTAGTAGTCCATTGTGTATATATACCACAACTTCTTTATCCATTCATCTATTGAGGACATTTTGGTTCTTTCCATGTCTTGGCCACCGTAAACAAAGCTGCAATGAACATTGGAGCACATGTGTCATTATGTATAAATGTTTTCAGATATTTTTGGTAGATACCCAGGAGAGGGATTGCTGGGTCTTATGGTAATTCTATTCGTAATTTTGAGGAACCTCCACACTGCCTTCCATAGCGGCTGCACCAGTCTGCATTCCCACCAACAGTGTTTCAGGGTTCCTTTTTCTCCACAGCCTCTCCAACACTTGTTACTATTTGTCTTGTTGATGATAGCCATTCTGACTGGGCTGAGGTGATACCTCATTGTAGTTTTTATTTGCATTTCTCTGATGATTAGTGATGTTGAGCATTTTTTCATATGTCTATTTGCCATTTGTATGTCCTCTTTGGAGAAATGTCTCTTCATGTCCTCTGCCCATTTTTCAATTGGGTTGTTTGTTTTTTTGTTGTTGAGTTTCATGAGTTCCTTGTATATTTTGGATATTAGCCCCTTATCAGAGGCACTGTTTGCAAAAATCTTCTCCCATTCAGTTGGTTGCCTCTTTATTTTGTTGATGGTTTCTTTTGCTGTGCAGAAGCTTTTAAGTTTCATATAGTCCCATTCGTTTATTTTAGCTTTTACTTCCATTGCCTTTGGAGTCAAATTCATAAAATGCTCTTTGAACCCAAGGTCCGTAAGTTTAGTACCTATGTTTTCTTCTATGCAGTTTATTGTGTCAGGTCTTATGCTTAAGTCTTTGATCCATTTTGAATTAATTTTGGTACATGGTGACAGATAGCAGTCCAGTTTCATTCTTTTGCACGTGGCTATCCAATTCGGGGACCCTGAATTTGTTTCATTCAAAATGCTGACACAAATTGTGATTCTTGAGTGTATCTGATTGTGCTGACGGGTGAGCTCCCCGAGGCAGGTCCGGGGGCTGTGTCCCCTGCACCTAGCACAGTGCGGGCATCAAGGCAGCACTCAGGAAATAGTTGAAGGGGGTAGGGGGCGCATGCTCGAAGAGCGGCCACTGTGGCTGGGAAGGGTCGGAGAAGGGAGGGGCAGGGGCAGACTGGGGAGGAATTGTAGCCTGCACTTATGGAGGACTCTGTACTGGGAAAGAGGCTGAGCTCTGCAGACACATCTCATTTAATCCTCACAACCCTCTGAAGGGGCGCATGCTCTTAGCCCCATTTTATACCTGAGGAAATGGAGGCACAGAGAAAACATAGAACCAGCCTAATGTCACACAGCTTGGAACTGGTGGAGATGGGGTTTGAACCTGACAAGTCTGCACCTGAGAGCCATGTCAGTGGCATCAGATTAAACCTCAGGGTCCAGATCGGGGACTCTCAGAGCCCCTGCTGGACGTTCGTCTCAGGGCACTTGGAAACCACAGAAGGGTGTTAACCAGGCATAAGTCATGGTCAGGTTCATTATTTACAGAGTACAGAGACCCCCCTGGAGAACAGATGGGAAGGGCAAGAGTACAGGCAGAGGCCTGGCCCCAGAGATCCCTCCCTGGACCAGCACCCCCGTGGGCCCATCGAGTCCAGCCTCACAGCTGTATAGGCAGCTGCCGCCATCATCTCCCTCTCCAGGGCAACCAGGGACTACCGGCAGGGAGTGGGGGGTTATGATGGCCCAACACTTACACCCACAGCATCTGGGGTGTCTTTCTCAACAGCATCACCTGCTGCAGCAGGGGAGGGCTCTCCAAGCCCCTTGTCACCAAAAGGAGCAGCTGTCTGGTAGTGGGAAAAGTGGTGCTTGGGCTGCTGGGGGTCCTTGTCCTAATCCTGATGTTGCTGGGTGACCTGGGGCAAGTCACTTGACTTCTTTGTCTGTAGACCTCTTTGCACTGCAGCCACGTGCCTGGCTTGTTGTGGGCATTACATGAGAAGGTGTGTGATAAGGCCCTGTAGAGAGCAGCTCTTAATTTTCTGCAAGTCCTTTTGGAGAATCTGATGAAATAGATGGACCCTGGCCCCATGAAAGTGTACATACACGAAAGTGTCACGTATAATTTTAAGGTCATTCTGGACCCCGCTGAAGCCCATCTATCTACAGGCCAATTGGACTTCAGGTTAAGATTCCCTAACAGGGGCTATAATGGGGGAATACAAGTTTTTTTTTTTTGTTTTGTTTTGTTTTTTTGTTTGTTTGTTTGTTTTATTGGGGAAGAGGAACAGGACTTTATTGGGGAACAGTGTGTTTTTCCCAGGACCCATCAGCTCCATCCAAGTCAAGTTGTCCTTTCAGTCTTAGTTGTGGAGGGCACAGCTCAGCTCCAGGTCCGGTCGCCATTGTTGGTTGCAGGGGGCACAGCCCACCATCCCTTATGGGAGTTGAACCAGCAACCTTGCGGTTGAGAGGACGCGCTCCAACCAACTGAGCCATCTGGGAGCTCAGCAGCAGCTCAGCTGCAGCTCATTGTCTTCATTCTAGTTAGTTGCAGCGGTCCCAGCTCACTGGCCTATGTGGGAATTGAACCTGCAACCCCATTGCCCAGAGCTTGCACTCTAACCAACTGAGCCATCCATCCACCCCGGGGGATAACAAGTTTTAAAGATTTTTAAAAACTTTTCCCCGTGGCTCAGGTGGTTGGAGCTCTATGCTCCTAACTCTGAAGGCTGCCAGTTTGATTCCCACATGGGCCAGTGGGCTCTCAACCACAAGGTTGCCGGTTCAACTCCTCAAGTCCTTCAAGGGATGGTGGGCTCCGCCCCCTGCAACTAAGATTGAACACGGCACCTTGAGCTGAGCTGCCTCCCGGATGGCTCAGTTGGTTGGAGCGCATCCTCTCAACCACAAGGTTGCTGGTTGGACTCCCGCAAGGGATGGTGGGCTGCGCCCCCTGCAACTAGCAACGGCAACTGGACCTGGAGCTGAGCTGCGCCCTCCACAACTAAGACTGAAAGGACAACAACTTGAATCTGAACGGCATCCTCCACAACTAAGATTGAAAGGACAACAACTTGACTTGGAAAAAAGTCCTGGAAGTACACACTGTTCCCCAATAAAGTCCTGTTCCCCTTCTCCAATAAAAATCTTTAAAAAAAAAATTGTACATAGACAATTTTGAAGTCTGTGTAAGCGACTCACCTTGGGAAGCTGCCTGAGTTATGTCTAAGCCCCTCTGTGGGGCAGAACCTCCCACCAGCCCCATCAGGAACAGCTGCTGCACGAAGTCAGCAGGCCGCCTTTGCCTGGGATGGAGGGCTCCGCAGAGCTGAGTTTGCTGCTGTCTCCAAAATACTCATTTTCTGTCCTCTCCCCTCCCCTCTCTGTACCCTCCCATGCCCCTTCTCCCTGCCCTATTCCCACCCTGCTCCCAGGCAATAGAGAGCCATTTGCTGAATGTGTCTCCCGGGGGGCTGACCTACATTGCTGAGTGGCGAGGGGGCATTCTGGACCACAAGATGGGGCACCTGGCCTGTTTCTCCGGGGGCATGATCGCCCTTGGCGCTGAGGACGCCAAAGAGGAAAAGAGGGCCCACTACCGAGAGCTCGCAGCCCAGATCACCAAGACGTGCCACGAGTCGTACGCCCCGCTCATGAACCTGCAAGGGGACGGGGCAGCAGGACAGACTGAGGCTAGACACCAGGAAGAACTGGAAAGACCAGCGGAATGGCAGTGAGTGAAGGGCACGCATGGTCTTAGGGAAGTCTCACCGTGGCAGTTATGCAGAATTTGAACGAGGGACGTGCTATCTATGCACTGAGACTGTACCCTAAATTATAGGGAAAATAGGGGTGTTGTATTAAGCACTTTGTATGTTCCGGGTGTTTGTTGTTCAGCACTTGACATACATCATCACTGAACCTCACAACACAGAGGAGGAAACTGAGGCTCAGAGATGACTTGGCCAAGGTCCTATGTAAGGGGCACAGAGCAGAGGGTCCTCCAGCCCCTCAGGCAGAAACATCGGCTTCCTGAGCCTAGTATGTTCCTTCACCCTGAGCCCCTACCCCCGAACATATCTCTGTCTTTCCTCCCCAGCACCCCTCCATTTAAGGGGTCTCAGTACCTCCTGAGACCACCCTGTTTATCACCCTCTTTGATCCAAGACCACCAGAAGCTCAAGAGCTTTTTGACCACATGCCCAACACTCACGCAGAATTGTCAAATGTAAGAGTCACAAGTCACGCTACAGAACATGAGCCCAACTCCTCATTTTACACATAGGGAAACTGAGTCATCCCTTAGCCAAAGTCACCCTGCCATGAGTGGCTGCACCGGGGCCTAGAACCTAGGTCTTCTGATGCTTATCTCTACCTCATGTGCTCTAAACAGCAGCCCTCATGTTTAGGGCTGATTGTCTAAACAATCCCCGGTCCCCCGGGACCCCTGAAGATGCCCCACCACTCTGAGTTTAATCCCAGTCTTGGCTGGAGATGACCTAAGATTTGTAATAAAAATTCCTGGCTCACGTGCCAGCTAGGTGGCCTCCATATTCTCATCTGTTCAATGGGAATAATAACGCAGGTCTCCAGGGTGAGGGAGAAGGTCCCACAGAAACACGTTGCCAGCCATCTTCAGCCAACAGCATGGGAGGCGTTTGTTAGTGGCCCACCAAAAATGTATCTGTGACCACTCCAGTCCCCTGGAGCTGTTTGGGATGCCAGCGATTTGCATCGGGTCCCTACAACTGGTTTTCAATTCCCTTCAAAGAGCTCTATCTGCCAGCGCCATAAACAAATAGGAAACCTCAGGAATAATAAAAAGCTCGCTATTTGTCTGGGACAATCAGCCCAGACCATAAAAGACAGTCTGCTTAATAAACATACTGTTCTAGCCAGCCCGGCTCATCGGCAGAAGGCAGCAACAGTCACTCTTGCCCTCACCCTATTAGCAGCTTGGCAAAACGACTGTTTTCTGGTGGCAGGAACAGTTGCTCCCTTTAAGAGAATCAGAGGGGCCGGGGTCTGGCTAATTCCTCTTGCAGGAAGCCCTCCACGGAAGAGTAGGATGTCCTGCAAAGCTCCCAACGCATCTCGAGGAAAACCAACACAGGGCCTATCAGGGTCCTGAACTCTAATGGGAGGATGGAGGGCTCACATTAGGACCAGAGCTGGGCCCTCAGCCGACCTGGACAGGATGTGCAGGCATTAAAGGGAGAAAGATCTGACCCACATACCCTGAATTTTGAACCTAAAGAGTCAGACTCAGGAGGGAAAAAGAGAGGGCACAGCCTGGGAAAGGGCATCAGACAAATCTAGGATCACATCCCAGCTCAGCCACAACTCTCTGTGTTACCCTTGGATAAATTACTTAGCCTCTCTGATCATCAGTTTCCACAGGCATGACAGAGGAATCATAACATCTCTCTTACCAAGAAAAAGAAGTGTTTCTTTAGGGATTGAAATAATGTATGTAAAGCACCCAGCACAGCCCTTGAAACCATAAATGGTGGCTGCAGTGGCGGTTATAACTGTGATCATCCAAAAAACAGGAGCGGCAGCAAATTGTCCATAAAGAAACAAAACAATGGCAACAGCAAAGCCCAGACCTCATCGCACGTCCTTTAGTCCAGCTCCCTCTGCCTGAATATGTGCTTTCTGTCGGGGTCTTCCCCTCATCTCCACTTCAGCAGTCTCCCAAACTGTCAGTTCTGGAAGAAGGGTTCTGGAAGGAGTTAAAAGCAGGTCCCTAAGAAAGGGGGTCTGTGAAGAAACTTCATTGCATATTAGCATATTAAAGGATCTGATTAGTCCCTGCATGAGTGAGACTATTTCACTTTGTTTAACCCACTGTTCCCCAAATGTGTTAAAACCTGGAAGCCTGTCTTGGCTGAGCTCTGCTTAACATCTTTCAGAGCTCATATCAAAATACACACTTGGGAACTCCACCTAAACCTCTGTCTCCCCAGACTGCTGCGTAAGTTCAGTTGGATTCTCAGATTTAAAATTGCAACATATTCGAGGCCTCAAGGATCTTGCTTTGGCCAGCCTGGGCCAAGAGGGGAGCTGTGCATCTGCCAGGCCCAGCCCACAGCAGTCAATCACCAGCCATCACCCCCACGTCTCTCCTGGGGCAGCAAGATCCTGAAAAGCGGGAGGTGGGCAGTCTGACGCAGGCCCTCTGGTTGCTCATTCCCACAGATACCAAACTGGGGCCCGAGGCCTTCTGGTTTAACTCCGGCAGAGAGGCCGTGGCCACGCAGCTGAGCGAGAGCTACTACATCCTGCGGCCCGAGGTGGTGGAAAGCTACATGTACTTGTGGCGGCAGACCCACAATCCCATCTACAGGGAGTGGGGTTGGGAAGTGGTGATGGTGAGTGGGCCGGACCATGGGAAGGGGAGGTGGGGAGGCTTGACCCGGTGGCAGAGGCCCCTGACAAGTCACAGTCAGAGTCCAAAACCCCCGGCTCAGCCACCAAGAGGAAGATCAAGCCACACTGACGTCTGGCTAAAGTTCAGAATGGAAAGGGTGAAGGTTGTGGTTGCAGAGCCAGGAGTCCATAGCTGGGCAGAATCAAGCCAGGAACTTGAGAAGAGGGTTCTGAGGCCCTTAGCCTTGGGAGCCTAGCCCCATGTCTGCAAACTTAGAGGGGCAAAGGCAGGGCAGCAGGCGGAGGGGGC
Organism: Rhinolophus ferrumequinum; assembly: GCF_004115265.2. Taxonomy (NCBI): domain Eukaryota; kingdom Metazoa; phylum Chordata; class Mammalia; order Chiroptera; family Rhinolophidae; genus Rhinolophus; species Rhinolophus ferrumequinum. The sequence continues at coordinate 17,648,920 of NC_046292.1, forward strand.
CCAGAGCACATGTGGGAACTGCTTTCTGACCTTGAAGCCTGGACTGATGGCTTTAGCTTTCTCTTCTCAAACAGGAACCGGTGCCAGGCCAGCAGCTCACCTCTCTCCTCTCTCCAAAGCCAGCCCAGCCCCGTGTGGCCCCCAACGCCCTCCAGGCTCTGCTCCACCCACCCACAACCCCCAGTCTCTCCTCCAGTAGCCATCTTGTCCCCAGATACCTAGTGTGAAATCTCATGGCCCACACTGGGGTAGGTGTCAAAGGTGTGGGAACTCGGGGAGGATTCTTAATGGATGCTCAGCCTTCTCTGTTCTTCTCCCACCGTCCCCAGCCCACTGCTTTCAGAGGCACAGACTGTCCCGGGAGAGCCACTCCCAGGTGTCATACTCAGGTGGGCTCCGGGGGCCTGCTCAGGTTCATTGACGTGGTTCACTGGCGAGAGTCCCCTGCTTCTCTCAGGTCTGGTTCTTGATCACTGAAGGCCAAGTATTTTGTGCTCCTGGGCCCCATTCACACACCCTCAGTGGGTAAAAAATGCATTTCTATACAAAAGGCAGACAGCCCATGGCCCAGCCACCTCTGGCCCAGGGACCATGTCTCCTTGGGGAATCCTGGGATATGACAAGTCCCAGATCCCAGCCAGCGACATCACCAGGCTGAGCTTTGTCCCCACCATGGGTGAGTATGTTCATTAGTCTGTACCCTGAAAGGCAAAGAGAGGCTTCCTGTAAGCTCGCACCAGATGCAGAGCTCAGGGCACAGCCCACTGGGACCCAGCCCTCAGTGGCAGGCTGCTCCAGCCTGGCAGCAGGACACTGAACCCTGAGAATAATTTGGCCTTCTGCTTCCACAATTGTGAGGGGTCTCCAGCCAACGGGTCAGGGGGCCCTCTGCGCAGGCACGAGTCTTGGGGCCCTCGCGCCTCCACACGCCAAGGCTGCCTTCCTTTTCTTCAGGCTTTGGAGAAACACTGTCGGACGGAAGGCGGTTTTCTCCGGGATCCAGGACGTGTACAGTAGCGTCCCAACCACGACAACAAGCAGCAGACCTTCTTCCTAGCGGAGACACTGAAGTGAGTTGGGGCGTGGTCAGCGTTCTTTCCAGTGGGCAATGTGGCTTCTCTGAGGGATGGGGGTCGGGTCAGCAGTCCATCATTTCAGCAACAGTCTGGGTCTGCTGTCACAGGAAGGGGGCCCAGGAGGGAGGGGGGCGCTTGTGACCCAGAGTGTGACACCCCCAGGCGTGAGCCTTGGGCCAACCGGTTTCTCCACTCAGAGAGTGACTGACTTGGACTCCACCCCCCAAAGTACCAACTGTGTGATAAGTTCAGTCCCGTAACTTGTCCCCTCTGGTTACTTAAGTTCTCTGAAACTGTGTCCTCTTCTCTAAAGTGAGAAGAAGAATAACGACAATGGTGTCGACACTGGTCACTGCTGGTGACTTTCCCTCCTCAGGGTTGCTGCTGCACTGTTCCCTCGCTTTCTTGGGGGAGAAGTTGGCCACTCCACTCCCTTGCTGTTCCCCAGAGTAATCCCCTAGTGCTTTAAAACCCATTAGGATGGGCTGGAATGGTTCGTTGCTTCTAGTAAAAACCCCATGGCTTAGGAAGCTGGAGTTCTGGGGTCACCCCTTCCTATTCGTGTTAGTGCCCTAATATCTACTTTATAGAGTCTTGGGGGTGGGGGCACATAGGGGAGCAAACCAAGAGTTTGGACTGGTGCAGTACTCAGACCACCCTGCAAAGAAAGGAGAATCTCAACCGTAATGGGTCCTGGAAGGAAACGTACAGGGCCAGGTGGGGAAAGTACCTGAGTGGAGCTGTTGGGTGGGAGGTAGCAGAGTGAGGGCTGGGGGCAGAGTCAGGACTAAACCAGGCCTGTCTGCCCCAAAGCTCAGTGCTCATCTCGGCACCCACAGCATCTTCCCTGGCACCAACCCTCCAAGCGGCTTTGGGGTCTTGGCCCACCCTGTACCCTTAGCCACAGGCCTGTTACAGAGGCCCCTGAGATTCATTCCCAGGAGCTTCCCCCATTCCCCAGAGCACTAACAGGTGGTCTCTTCCCTCCCTGTCTGGGGGGCACAGGTATCTCTACCTTTTGTCTCTGAAGATGACACACTCTCCCTGGAAGACTGGGTATTCAACACGGAGGCCCACCCGCTCCCCGTAAACCACTCGGACAAGGCCCTCAGAACAGAGGACCAGCTCTGACCCTATCGCCCTGCCGCTCCCCGGCCGCAGGACGCCTTGCCTTTTCAGGTTTGGGGACTGTTCTCAAAAGGATTGAGAGCGTGGCCCATTCCAGGCAGATGTGGCCAGACAAGCCACTTTTCCTCTGTGAGGAGACAGGACTTAAGAGCCGCAGCGATGTCACCCCAGGCCCAGACATTCCTTCCTAGGGAGAATTTCTATGAAACTCACTCACTTGCCATTCCAGGACCAAAGGACTGGAGGTTTGCATATCAAACCCATGTACTTGGTTCACTTTCCTTTCATTTTGGGGGTGTTTTTGTTTTGCTTGATTTTTGCCTTTTCTCTACAGTTGTGTTTTATCACAAATTATAAATATAGTTTCAAAATCATGTGCTTTCAAAAACAATATCATCCTGATAAACTAAACCTTAAACTATTTGCACACATACAAAATCCTTGACCTTATTTTCTATATTTGAAATGCCTTTTGCCCAACGTTTAATATATGTTCAACTATGTGTCATTTACCTTATAATTTGAGGAGGGGTTCCCCTATGATTTGGGCCTAAATGTTACGAATCACTAGTGCTATTTTCATTATTGTAATGGAAAAATCTGTAAACTTACAATAAAAGAGTTTATTGAATAAGAAATATGAGTTCATCGTACATCAGTGACGCCTGGGAAAAACCATTGCAGTGTTACCATCAGAAAGAATAATCAACTAGCAGTTGATTTAAGGTATAATTTAGTAAATGACTCCAGCTTCTATTACCTTCCCTTAAATTGGGCCTAATATATTCAGGAAGGGTGAGGCCAATCCTTTTAAAGGAGTTGGATATTTATACAGTGGTACCTCGGTTTTCAAGCGTCTCCATTGACAAACATTTCAGTTTATGAACGCCATAAATTTTATGGATCTATGGTATCATTAGATAGTAAAATTCATGCTAAATTTGCAGTTTTAGGGGTTGATTTTAAAGGTCTGGAACCGATTAATCCATTTTTTTTTTTTTTTTTAGATTTTATTGGGGAAGGGGAACAGGACTTTATTGGGGAACAGTGGGTACTTCCAGGACTTTTTTCCAAGTCAAGTGTTGTCCTTTCAATCTTAGTTATGGAGGGTGCCGTTCAGCTTCAAGTTGTCGTCCTTTCAGTCTTAGAGGGCGCAGCTGCACCCACCATCCCTTGCGGGAGTCGAACCGGCAACCTTGTGGTTGAGAGGACACGCTCCAACCTACTGAGCCATCCGGGAGCTCAGCGGCAGCTCAGCTCAAGGTGCCGTGTTCAATTTTAGTTGCTGGGGGGCGGAGCCCACCATCCCTTGCGGGACTCGAGGAGTTGAACTGGCAACCTTGTGGTTGAGAGCCCACTGGCCCATGTGGGAATCGAACCGGCAGCCTTCGGAGTTAGGAGCATGGAGCTCTAACCGCCTGAGCTACCAGGCTGGCCCCCAGATTAATCCATTTTGCATTCGTTTCTATGGGGAAACCGTGCCTCGGTTTTCAAATGTTTCAGAACTTGAACGGTCTTCCAGAACGGATTACGTTCGAAAACCGAGGTACCACTGTACATAGGTTAGGCTTGGAGAGACCTAGAGAGAGACAGCGTGTGCCTGAGGTCACTCAGCCAATAAAGCAGAGGTGAGCCTAACCCCTGTGATTCGGTGACCCCCAAGTCCTGTGTTCATCTGTTCCATCATTCAACAGATTATTTGGTGAACGCCCACAGGGGACCAGACACTGGGCTAGATGCCAGGGACACAGCTGTGAGTGAGACAGTCATAAGCCCTGTGCTCAGGGAGCGTACAGTCACGGGCAGGAGAGACGGTGAAGTAAGGAGACAAGCGGGGCGAAGCCCTGATGGCCAGGACCTCTCTTGGGGGTTGAGGAGAGCCTCTCTGAGCAGAGGACTTCAGCTGAGACCTGGAAGATCAGAAGGAAGCAGTGAGATGAGCCCCACACATCTCTCCCCGTGACCATCCCCTGCTCCCCTGGGAGGCAGCCTGAAACACTGAGGCCCATCTGCAGAGCAAGGAGTTCAGGTCCCAACAGTGAGGTGAGTGCTTTTTTCTCCCCTCACCCTTCACCCCTTTGCAGCTTATCCACACAGCTAACTTCACAGGATAATTTTGAGCCTTTCCCTATGCTCGGCCGCTTCATTTTGGCTCTGTAATAACCTGAGCAGTCTCTGGGTGTGGGGGCCCTGGCTTGAAACCCCTTGCATGGGAACGTGGGCAGGTGACCTCACCTCTCTGGGCCATTCTTTTCCATCAAGTGGAGGGAAGCCCCTCCACCTCACAGGGTTGCTGTCAGAGCAAGTGGGACGCTGCTAGTGCCCTGGGGATGTGGGAGTGCTTCTTCCTTGTTCTGAAGAACAAGAACACAGATGCTTCCAGCATCTTCTTAATGCTATAGTAGTCAGAGCTATAGGTGACTGTCCCTGTAGCTGGAGCCCTGGCATTTGGTGAACAAGTCACTGTTTGGTTTTTTTTTAATTAAAGTTTATTGGGGCGACAATTGTTAGTAGTTACATAGATTTCAGGTGTACAGTTCTGTAATACATTATATCTCACATTGTGTGTTCACCACACCGAGTCAATTCTCTTTCCATCACCATATATTAGACCCTGTTTACCCTCTTCTAGAGCCCCACACCCCCCTCCCCCCTTACCATCTGGTAACCCCTAAACTATTGTCTGTGTCTATGAGTTTTGTTCTTTCGGTTGTTTGTCTTGTTCTTTTGTTGTTTTTGGTTTATATACCACATATCAGTGAAATCATATGGTTCTCTACTTTTTCTGTCTGACTTATTTCGCTTAGCATTACACTCTCAAGATCCATCCATGTTGTCACAAATGGTACTATTTCATCTTTTCTTACTGCCGAATAGTATTCCATTTGTGTATATATACCACGACTTCTTTATCCATTCATCTATCGAAGGACATTTTGGTTGTTTCCATGTCTTGGCCACCGTAAATAAAGCTGCAATGAACATTGGAGCACACTTGTCTTTATGGATAAATGTTTTCAGATTTTTTGGGTAGATACCCAGGAGAGGGATTGCTGGGTCATACGGTAATTCTATTTGTAATTTTTTGAGGAACCTCCACACTACCTTCCATAGCTGCTGCACCAGTCTGCATTCCCACCAACAGTGTATGGGGGTTCCTTTTTCTCCACAGCCTCTCCAACACTTGTTACTATTTGTCTTGTTGATGATAGCCATTCTGACTGGGGTGAGGTGATATCTCATTGTGGTTTTTATTTGCATTTCTCTGATGATTAGTGATGTTGAGCATTTTTTCATATGTCTATTTGCCATTTGTATGTCCTCTTTGGAGAAATGTCTCTTCAGGTCCTCTGCCCATTTTCAATTGAGTTTTTTTTTGTTGTTGTTGAGTTGTATGAGTTCCTTATATATTTTGGATATTAGCCCCTTATCAGAGGCACTGTTTGCAAAAATCTTCTCCCATTCAGTTGGTTGCCTCTTTATTTGTCGATGGTTTCTTTTGCTGTGCAGAAGCTTACAAGTCACTCTTAAACCTAGCAAATCACTTCACTCCTGACAGGTGTCAAGAAAATGTGGCTCTGGCAACCCATCTGCGCCCATTAAAAAATGACAGGAAAACAGAAGAACTTGTTACACAAACATTGTAGACGGGGTAGGAAATAAAGATAAGCAGAAAGAAAAGTCATTCACCATCCGACCCTCCAGAATGATACTGTTATATTTTCTTTTAGATCTTTTTCTATGAATGTACAAAAGTCACTTTACAAATATGGCATCATACTATGCATCCCGTTTTATTATAATGTGCTTCTACACTAAACTATATCTTATGAACATCTTTCCATGTTAACAAATATCCATTTACCTCATTGCTATACCTAGTTGCATAATATTCCATCGTGTGCTGTGTCATGCTTTCTGGATCTAAGCCCTATTGCTGGCATTTGCGTTTGTGTCACTTTGGGTCTTAGCTACAAGTAATAGAAACAAACTCTGTCTGACTTAAACAACAACAACAAAAAAGTATTTACTGAAATGTCTTGGAGTGGCTCATGGAATCTCAAGAGGGTGAACAGCCAGACCTCAAGAGAGACTAAGAAGAGGATTTGGCCAGGGATCCAGGCTGCAAGAACCAGGGGGCAGCCGCCCCAGGCACCATAACTAGAACCCGCGAGTCGACATGTTTCCAGATCTTACTGTCTCCCTTCAGGGACACGAGCTTCCAATTGGCCTTGCCTGGGTCATGTGCCCCCAGCTAAAGGAGAGTGGGCATCTTGACTGGAGGAAAAATGAGGTTTGCTACCAAATAATAGACCGGCTGGTTAGGCAAACACAGTGGGACCATTCGAAGGTTTTGCTTTGATGTTTTCCAGTATTATGAAGACGGTGATGACAGCGTGCTTGACCATTCCTCGTCCCCTCTTGTCCAACTCTTCGAGTCAACTCCTGGAATGTCTCTCCACTACTAAGTCACTGGGCCTGTGTCACTGTCCTCTCCTCCCCCAGTATCTTGTCTTCTGCATTATCCCTGGGAGCAAGTTGTAAAAATGAATTATGTTAAAATTCACCCTCTAGAGGGGGCCTTGCTGGTAGAGAAATATCATCATTTAAGCAACTTAACTCCATTCCAGGGATAAAAATAAGGAAGACTCAAGGTAAGCTGAGAGGAGAGAGGAATTAAAGAATGAGCCATCCTCGCGGAAGGAGGAGCCCCAGAATCCACGCTCAGGAACCAGGCCCTGCGCAGAGCCCCCTTCCCAGCTGGGGTCTGCCTGCCACTGTGCTCTTTTAAGCCTCGTCTTTGCCCACGCTGCGGATGGAACCTCCTTTTGCACCTGTTTTCTTCATTGAACAGCTTGATGTTGGTTCCTTCCCTAAAAGCTTCACTAGCACCTGGAGTCAGGCACTGAGGCCTGCACACAGCATCACACCCCTGGCGGGGAGCGGGTATCCAATCCTCTTCCAGATGCCTCCCTTTAAATGACTGTGTGTTTGTTCAGACTGGCTTCGTGCCCTGCGTTGTGTCTTTGGCAATATGTAAAGTTCAAAAGCCAAATGCATTGGAAAGAAAAGCAAAAATAGAAAATCTGATTTAAAAGCAGCATCCCTGAGATCCAGGATGTGATGCACGGCTCTGTTCCCTTTGCTTTGGGAGGTGACCCCTGTGGTTTGAGAAGGTGCTAGAGATGGACAATGGGCTAGTTCACCGGGGGATGGGGGTGGGGGTCTGTCCTTGGAAATATGCTCATTGACCATGTGGCACAGAGATGCTCAGCCCCCTATGACTAATGCTTAGTCACACACTACTAGGGGAAGGGTGCTGATACTTTTTTTGGTATCTAAAAATATCTGCTTGGTTTCCTATATTTGGAACAATATCTTGATCTCATTCATCCTGTCTCTTAAGTCAGAGCTTCTCGAACTTGAATGTACCTGAACCACCTGGGGATCTTGTTGAAATGCAGGTGGGTCTGGCAGGGAGCCAGAGACTCTGCATTTCTAACAACCTCCCAGGAGATGCTGATGCCCCTGGTCCTCAGACCACACTTTGCGTAGCAAGGCTTCAGTTAATGGCCCTCCTTCAGTTTCTGCCTTTTGTTTGGATCCCTGGAGTTGCAGCCTCTCCAGAGTAGAGTAGAGGGACTCAGGTGTTGGGATGGCATCTATAGGCACCTGGGCTGCAAAGGAAGCTACCTCGAAACAGGGGTGTCTATTACCTGTGCCAGCAGCTCCCATCCTCCGGGGCAGTCAGGATAAGGAGCAGGCTCGCTGCTGGCTTGGAACAACGCTGGTCAGTAGAATTTTCTGTGATCATGGAAATGTCCCATTATCTGTGCTGTCCAATAGGGTGGCCACACGTGGGTGTTAAGTACTTAAAATGTGGCACGTGCGACTGAGGAACTAAATTTTTAATTGTATTTCATTTTAATTAAATGTAAATAGCCGTGTGTGGTTACTGGTTGCTGTTTTGGATAGTGCAGTCTTAGAACTTAGAAAGCCTGTCCTCTGCTCAGTGACTCCCTGACACTCCACCAACTGCATTGTTACAAAAATAATCTTAGTACAAAACATGTTGTTTGGGGACTTGAGGATTCCCTGAACACACCTGGTTATTTTTATACACATTTCAGCCTCTGACTGTTTTTTTGCAAAAGCCTCTAATTTTTATTTTGCTTTGTTTGATTTGTTTTTCTCACTCACTGTTTACTGTGTTTCCCCAAAAATAAGACCGGGTCTTATACCGTATTTCCCAGAAAATAAGACCGGGTCTTACATTAATTTTTGCTCCAAAAGACGTATTAGGGCGTATTTTCAGGGGATGTCTTATTTTTTCATGTACAACAATCTACATTTATTTAAATACAGTCATGTCATCTTCTGGAGCATCGTCATAACATACTACATACGTCTTTCTGGCTGACGATCTTAACTGGGGCGTATTTTCAGGGTAGGTCTTATTTTCGGGGAAACATGGTATCTGCAGATCGCTGTGCATTAGATAAGGTTTAAGATAAAAAGGCAGAGTGGCAGGACAGAAAAGGACAAGTACAGGCTGAAACCAAGTAGACCTGGGCTCAGTTCTACCCTGCTCTTTCCCTAGGCTGTGTGACCTTGGGTGATCCTCTTAACCTCTCTGAGCCTCTGCTTCACCTGTGGAGAGGGAGGGTGATTTCAAGGGTTAATTGAGCTCCACTCTCCAGTGTAGGAACTCAATACATATAGTGATGATTCTTATTGTTATTATGTGAATGTTCTTTGTAAACTATAAAATCTTGTGTAAATGTGCAGCAAAACACTGCTGTCAAAAATTCTTTAAAACAAATGCTCTGCAACTTGGAAGAAATTGCGTCAACCAGGCCCAGGAGACAGACCAACCTCTCAAAGCAATAAATCTAAACATTTTCTGCCTTTCTCATTGAACAAGCATCTTGCCATTAGCCCTGAATCTATGAAATTGAGAAATTGGGAGGAACATTTGTTGTCTGTCCAAGGGCTTCCAGGGGCCAGTTTGGTCTTGGGAGATGCTCAGGGAGGGGCGGAGGGTTGAAGGAAGATGCTGAGAGCTTGCCCAGGAATCTGGCAGAGAGGTGTCTCTCCGTTACAGAGGGTGTTTGAGGTCCAATTTGTATTTCCTCTTCAAAGAGTCCTGATGGATGAATCCTGCAGGCAAAGATTTACAGAGGAGGAAACTGAGGCCCAGAGAGTCCTGCTCAGGTCTAACAGCTGTTCCTGGTCTCTGGGCCGCTAACAGCCCAGAGCTGGGCCGCTAACAGCGGCCCAGAGCTGATGTCGCCTCAGAGCTGAGTCCCGAGGTTGATCCTTTTCCCAGAGGCTCACTGACCTGAGTCAAACCTTGTAAACCCAACCATCCCCCACACCCTGCTGAGCTCTGAGACATAACCCTCCCAATCGCAGCCATGCGTCTCTCCAGCCCTGGGACCAGAGACCAGTGGGGTGTCTGTGTCTTTAACAAAAAGCAAGTGTAATAAATAAAAGTAATCTAGTAAAGAAAACTTCCCTCATTTATTTTCCAACAGCCTTGGCTCATAAATCTTTTCCTCCTAACCTGCTTTGTGCTCTGTTAGCTTTGCTTCCTGATAGAATGGAATTTGCTTTTCTAATGGCATCTGCCGTATGCTGGGTGTCCCCAAACATTAGTGGTAATGAGTTGGAAGTGGCACAGTTGGAAGGCTTTGGAAGCCAACACCAGATGTCAGGCCCTCAGTGGGTGCCTCTCAGGATGTGGGGCCAGAGGACTGGGCAAGGGCTGGGTCCTGGGCCCACAACTCCTGGTCCCTGGGAGTCATTCGTCCAAAAGACACTGAGTGCCCACCATGTGCCAGGTCGTGCGTGGGAGCTGGGAAGACGGGGCCCTGCCCATGTGGAGCTGTCTGGCTGGTTACCCACGAAAGACCGTGTGGTGGTAGAGGCAAGCCCCTGCCCCCAAAAGTCCATTGGCCATCCCCTTGGAGGTAGCATGGCAAGAGATTTGGCCTCAGATAAACTTGGGTGCCAGAGCTCACGCTCCTTCATTTAAAAACAAGGCAAACAATCCTCACTGAGTGGCTCAGGAACAAACTGAGGTCACATAAAGCCCCCTACCCCAAGTCCAGCACAGAGTGGGCACCCAGTACCTCTATCACACTGACATTCCAAATCTGACAGGTGCACAAGCACTGGGGTTGGCAGTGATCTCCAAGGATGGCACTGCCTCTCTCCTGGGCTCGGGGTTCCTGTCCAGAGGCTTCAGTAGCTGCTGCCCTCTCCTGGGAAAGTGCCGACAGAGCCTCCCTGGGCCCTGGGAACCTTGATGTAATGGAAGAGCAGCCAGGGGCACAAAGGCGCCTGGAGACTTGACAGACATGAAGTGATTTCCTCAAATCCCACACGCCTCCATTCCCAATCCTCCCCCCGCATGCCAAATGTTCTCTGGAAAAATCACTCGTATGGCCGTGCCAGGCCCAGCAGAGCAGAGGGCGGCCAGTGGCTCACAGCCCCGCCCCGCCAGCCTGGTATTCCCTCCTCACCACACAACCCACTCTTTGCAGGTGAGGAAAGCTTGGACTTGGCAGGTGAGGGTTTCGGACCTCCACCAGCTGCGTGTGACTGGAACAGGTGATTCTCCATCCCTGCTGAATCTGCAGAGACGGCCTTCCAGCTGGACCGTGAGAGGAATGGGCCCTGAACTTCAGGATTTTTCTTTAGCTGACTGAAGACATTGTAAAAGCAGGTGGGATAAGGGTGGCGGTTGGGGTACCCATCGGTGGCTGAAGGGCCAGCAGTGCCCTCCTCTGGCCTCCCTCACATCTGCCAGCAAAGGTGGACACGAGGACTGGTGGCCGAGGACCCCACTCCCGGGTGAGCTCCAGGACGCGCGGATCCCCCCACCCTCTGCCCCAGCCCCTCCCTTCTCCTGGTCCCTGCCTCTGCCAGCGACAGGGGACGAGGAGGCCTGGTTTCAGTTTGGGAAACTGAAGTGCAGGAAGGAGGAAGCGAGCTGGCAGGGATGGCAGGGAGTCCTGGAATCCCTTTGCCGACTCGCTCAGTACCTACGGACGCCACTGTGCGCCCAAACACTGCGCGGGTCGCTCGAGGAGGCGTGCGGCGGCGACAGACAACCCCCTCGGGCCTCGGCCCCGCCGCCCGCGCCCGCCCCGCCCCGCCCCGCCCTCGCCCCGCCCCCCGGCCCGCCTCGCCCCGCCCCGCCTGCCGCTCGCTGGTCCGCTGGTCGGCGTCCTAGTCCCCGGGAGCTGCCGCCAAGCCGCCGCAATGGGCCGGGCCCGGCCCTGCGAGCGCGGGCCCCCCAGCCCCGGCCCCGCCGCGCCGCCCGCGCCCCCGCCACGCCGCGCCCGCGCCCTGGCGCTGCTCGGGGCCCTGCTCGCCGCCGCCGCGGCCGCTGCCGCCGCCCAGGCCTACGCCCGCCACACGGAGGCCCAGGCTGCCGCGCGGCAGGTCCGGCGGGCGGGCGCGGGGGGCCGGAGACTTGGGGGGGTCCAGGCGGGTGCGGCGGGACTCGCCCAGGGTCTGGTCCCCGGGATGGGGTGGCGGCGGGGGAGGGCAGGCCGTGTGTTGGCTGGGAGGGGCACGGTGCCCGGGGCTGGGGAGGGACTGAAAGGGCAGCCCGAGGGGCCTGTTGGGCCGGGAGGGCAGCATGGCAGGGAGGAGAAACTGAGGTCCCAGAGGTCGGGCAGACTTGGAAGGACTGATGGGGGGGGCGGTGAAAGGACTGGCCGTTGTGAGGCACTGGCACGAACACACTGCAGGACAATCGCAAGACTAAGTGACTCAGACGGCGGACTGTAACAATAGAGTGACGCTGGGACCAGAGTCTGGAGGGGTCTGCGAGCACTGGGACAGCATGGAGGGCGACAGGAGGGACAGCGGGTCAAATAAGGGGACATGGGGATGGGGCCACATCAGGAGGGAGTGGGAAGACTCGACAGGTTGGGGGGTGGGGGTCTTAGAAAGTGGACAGTGGACGAAGGCGTGGAGTGAGGAAGGGGGACGGGCTCTGGGGCGGCGCAGAGGTTACATTGGGGCAGATGGGCTGCGGGGTGTGGGGAGAACTCAGGGAAATGGTGTCCGGCGGGTGCTCAGCACAGCCCCTTCCTCCCTAGCAGGAGTCAGCGCTAAAGGCCCTGGGGACAGAAGGCCTCTTTCTCTTCTCTTCCCTGGACACTGACCGGGATATGTACATCAGCCCCGAGGAGTTCAGGCCCATCGCTGAGAAGTTGACAGGTACCAGAAGAGGCCGGGGCCTAGGGAGGAGGGAGCCCAGGCACTGCCCACAGCTTCTTGGCCCCGGTATCTGCTCTGCACAGGAGCACCGCCTCGGGTAGAAGGAAGATTGTGGGTTCTGGCAGCCCTGGGGTCCTCCTTGCTCTGCCACCTTCTAGCTGCTGGTTTGAGCAAGCTGTACACACACACACACACACACACACACACACACACACACCTGTTCTTTTCACATGTGAATCATACTAACATTCCCTGACCACGTCCTCAGGGCCAGACGTCACTTTAAGCACTTCATGTGAGTTAGCTCTGTAATCTTCACAATGGCCCGTGACACGGACAGTCGTTCTTCTCATGTTTATAGTTTGGGAGACGGAGGCACAGGAAGGCTCAGCGACCTGCCCAAGCTAGAAAGGTACAGAGCCGGGATAAGAACTGGGGCCATCTGGCTCCAGGTCCCACTCCAGCTCACAGGTTCGAGGATTAGAGAGAATATCTGCAAAGGCGCCGATGGGCAGTAGATTGTCAATAGACAGGAGCTATTCCAATTATTACTGAACGTTAAACTCTGCTGTCAGATTCCTATCCCATTCCTGCTCTCCATTTTTGCCTACCTGTAATCAGTGTTTTGTCTTCCTTCCTTCCTTCCTTCCTTCCTTCCTTCCTTCCTTCCTTCCTTCCTTCCTTCTTTCCTTCCTTCCTTTTTTAGTTAGATGAAGGGCTGAAACATCTAATGAATTATAAAATGTTTCTCTTACCACCACCCCAACCTTTGTGTCCATTTCTTGTGATATTTCTTGAACTTAGGATCTTGGGCATCTGCTTGTTATCCAAGTTGCCCAGTGTCAGTGGGTCAATTGATGGGAAAGGCAAGAAGAGATGCCAGCTGCTCTCGGGCGAGTAAGCATCCAAGCCCCGTGCTGGGTTTTCTGGTCTCAGGATGGGCCGGGTAGGTCTGTCACTTGCTGGCCCAGTGACCAGTGGTCACTGCCAGAGGAGGAGAGTCAGATGAAACATGCTGATTTGCTGGAGCAGACCTGCGTGTGTCTCGGGGCAGTCAGTTCTGTCGTGAAAGCAGCCGAGGAGGGAAACAGGTCAGCACCGTGCGGATTGGCTCTGACCTCTTAATTCTCACACACTCTTCTGAGCATCCACAAAGCTCCTCCTTGTCCTTTTCTACGGCCAGTGAGCCAGAGTTCCCTCATAAGGACATGTTGGCTAAGCTTCCTGGGCTTTGGGGCACTTTTAATTTTTTTCACATAAATCTTTTTCACCATCAGGGGAAAATAACCCCTCCTTTTGTTACCTGTGAGGCCACTGTAAATGCAAAACTGGACCAAGTTTTGGGAAAACAAAATAAAAAACAAAAACAGCAAATCTAAGCAGCAAATAGAAGCAGTCTCTCTAGTTGGTACAGTTATGAGTGTTTAATTTTCTGCTTTATACCTTGAAAGTTTGAGAAATTGTCTAGAATAAGCAAATGTTACTTGTAAGTCAGGAAATAAAACTTTTTTTTATTAAAAAAGCAAAGGGCCATACAATGCTGGGCATTGTTATTAATAATTATCTGTGACAGCAGTAAAACAATTGAATAAGCAAGCAGACTAATAACCCTGCAGGTTCTTACTGATCCCTTCCTTAGGTTTCCAGATTGCCCATTTTTTGCAAAGATTCGTTGCAAATGCAGACATAACAGTGATTCTTCAGAACAGGGATTTGCATCAGGAGCCACTGGAGAGAGCTAATTAAAAGGGTTGATTCTAGCCCCTTAAGAGTCTGACTCAGTGGGTCTGAGGTGTGCTCTGGGATTTGTGGTTTAAAATGGCATCCTGGGTAATTCTGAGGATCCTGAGTAAGAACTGCTTCAAATGCACCCATTCAGTCTGTCAGTCAGTCTGTCCACGATCGTCAAGCCTAGTCTCTGTACCACTAACCTGCTCTGGGAGAGCAGATGTGATAATTCCCACGCCTGCTTTGTCCCGTTACCAGTGTGCTGGGGCCCCACCCTCCTACTAGTCACCTGTTTTGAAATAGGCTTTGTTTCTCCCTTAAACCTTCATCACGACGCCCTCCACACTTGAAAGATTACAGATTTGGTAGATCTCTGAGCAGGAAGAGATCTGAGGAATCAAGACAGCCACTGCCAGCCCAGCCTCCCTTATACAGACTGGGAAATGGAGCCACCCAGAATATCAGAGAGAAGCGAGTCTCCTCTTTCCCAAACCAGTTCTCTTCTGTGACAACAAAGATGACTGATTCTGTTTCTTGTTTTCATTCATTGCTCTGAGCCCCATGACTGAGCGCCTCTCCAAGCATTGCTTGTTTCTTCACGAGACCCCCTGACGGGGACACACATGGCAACATGGACTCCATTGCTCAGAGAGACTGAGGGATTTGCCCCAAATGGTCCAGGAAATGGAGTGACCCCAACATGGACCTGGGCGGACAATGCCCGGCCCAGTGCATTCTCTCCCAACCCAGGAAAGTAGCTTCTCTCTTTGGTGCTGAGGATCCCAGCTGGGAGAAGCAGCTGCCTGCCCACATGCCACCTTTGGTGGGCCCAGCACCAAATTCATCTGGGACTCGGTTTGGAAGACAAAGGGAAGGACAAAGTGAGAATGGCCTTTCTGCAGCCAGCCTGGCCTGGTGGAAAGAACACTGGCTGGTGTCAGGAGAATTAGGTTTGAGTTCCAGCTTCCTGCCTAACACTGAAACCTCTGGTACTAGTAGCACAGCTAAAACTTATTATGTGCTTACTCTGTACTACGCCTGATGCGAACACTACACGGATTATCTCACTTAATCATAACAAGCCACTGGCCAATCACAGTTGGTGAGAAATGGGGCTTGCATTGAAACTCAGATCATTTGGTTCCTGAGCTTTTGAGGAAACTGAGATCTTCACTCCCCCAGAAGAGGGTTGGGGCTAATTGTGGCTTTGGAGTAAAACAGGCCTGGGTTGGAATTCTGACTCCCCGACTACCTAGCTGTGTGACCTTCGGGAAGTAACTTCACCTCCCTGAGCCTCTACTTTCTCATTTGTAAAACAGAGTTGGTAGTAATGTTTTGTCTGCCTCACTTTGCAACTAAAATGTGATACATATTGGTTGTTACTTTGGCAATTGTAACTGTTACCCTCAGCTCCAAGCTTGTCTCCCTAGTTTAGTCACCAGCAGGCCCCCCACCTCCAGCGATCTGTGTCTTATAGGGGCAACTCCTACGGCCAGCTACGAGGAGGAGGAGCTGCCCCCTGACCCCAGCGAGGAGACACTCACCATAGAAGCCCGATTCCAGCCACTGCTCCCAGAGTCCATGACCAAGAGCAAAGATGGGTTCCTGGGGGTAAGTTGTATAGGGGTGGAAGGGGGCCCCCACAGGTGGGTCACAGACAAGAGGATCGTCTGTATGCACTTGCCACCTGAGAATGGGTCTGTGTTCATCTTTCCTTCTTTCCTTCCCTCCTTTCTCAGCTGCCCTCTTTGCACCCAATGTGCCAGCCCTTAGGCACATTGGCCAGCCCTTAGCCATCCCTGCCCACCACACAGTCTGGTGGGGGAGGCAGGAAGGATAAGCACGAGCCTCTAACCCAGATGGGGGATCTGGGATAGCTTCCTGGAGAAGTGACATCTGTCAGGAGGAGAAGGGCGTGGCCAGGTAGGAAGGCTCTGGTTGGAGGAAAGACAGGCGCACCAGACTGTTGAGGCAGCCGCCTCACTCTTAATCATTACTTTCTGCAGGTCAGTCTTTCCCCCATCCAGGCGGAGTTTGTTGAGGCCCAGGCTTGTGTCCCCCACATTTGTGTATCCGCAGGTCCCTAGCACAATGCCCAGCACCTGACAGGTGCTCTGTTGAACGCCGATGCACATGCCTGAGGCTCTGCCCTTGACGGGGGCCGTGGAGTGGGGAGGGCACCTGACAAATGCTATGCTGACCAGCTCCTCCCCGGCCGAGGTCCTGTGGACAAGGTCTCCGGCCTATCATGGGACCCAGGCATCCCCAGATACCTGCCTCTCCCACCCTCTCTCCTGCTCTCTCCACTCGGCTTTCTCTATTCCAAACATGCCAGACATCCAGGCTTTTTTCTAACTGTGAGCCTTCTCTATGCTGTTCCTTCAGGCAGAAACAATGTTTTCCCCGTGCCCAGCCCACACCCACTCAGCTCTTACATCTCAGCTGAAATGACACTTCGACCTGAAGGCAGAAAGTGCCAGACCGGTCAACCGAGGGCAGGGAATGGGTGTGGCTGGACCCAGGGTACATGGGACACATGCAGCGGCATCCCGGTCTGTGGGGCTGGAAGAGAAGTTGCCAGACCTCGAAAGGCCTCTGTTGTCTGACCGTGGCCTTCATTCTGCAGCAGCAAAACACCATAGCAGATGTTGAAATAGGAGAGTTCCCTCATCAAATCTATGCTTTCCAGGCTGGCAGCTGGAGCGAAATGGGAGGCAGGAAGACCAGTTCCTGGGAGGCGGGGGCCAGGGAGGCAGTGGTGATGGTGGAAGGACAGCCTACAGCCTGGAGGGTGCCAGGAAAGGAGCAAAGGCAGGGTGTGGCTACTAATGGAAAGTGTGTGTTTTTGGGGGGTGCGAGTGGTGGCGGGAGTTGGTCTGGTGGGTGACGAGGTTTATGGTGGCTGTTTGCTCCATGGGGACTGGAGGAAGGAAGCAGGTCTGATGGGGAGGAAATGAGGTCAGATTGGACATGTTGAAGTTGAGGTGCCTGGAGGATGTCTGGGGGAGAGTTCACTAAGTGGTTCGAAACACAGGTTTGACCTTCCATGGAAAGTTCTGGGTGGGGATGGGTTTGGTGGTGATGAGCCTGGCGTGGGGGTTGGATCTGTCTGAGCAGATGAGTCCCCTGCAGAGCAGTGAGAACGTGCACTGACGGGGCAGATGGGTCAGGAGCAGCACCCCAGCCTGGCCGCCCTAGCAGAGTCCTACAGAGCCCAGCCCCCCTTAGCAGACAGCTCCCCTGCAGGCACTCGCCAAGCCCATGAGCTGGACCCAGCAGGAGGGCGGACAGGCTCTGCTTGGCCCTGCACAGCCAGCCCTGCTTTGAGGACCTGCCTGTTCATACCCCTCGGTGGGTGCTCCCTGCATCTTTCTCCTGCCACCTCTACTTCCCGCTGAGCCCGGGCCCCCACCACCATGGAGATGGGGGAGGGAGAGGACACCTGCTGCTGTCAAAGATGAGGGCAGCTCCCTGGGGGCTGAGTACTCCTGAGGGGTGCCAGGCACTCACTGTCCTGGTGGCTGATGCCTCAGCAGGACTCCTGCCTGTAGCCCAGAAGGGCAGGGAGAGCTACCGAAGATAGAGCTTCCACCAGGGGCCCCGCATGCTCCAGACAGGTGTGCAGGCGGGCCTGCAGTCTCTCTCACCCGTACTCTCTCCTGCCCAGCAGCATATCAGACAGAAGTGAGGCGGGTTCCTGATGGGGAAATGGCTCAGGGCAGGCTGTTTGCCCAGGGGCCCAGCTAATGTGGCACAGGGCAGTTTCTGTAGGGAAGGGCGTTCCTCTTGTCTGAGGGCTCATCCTGCTCTTAACCTTGCAGATTTCACTCAGAAGGTAGTTACTACCTCCCTCCTCAGACTTAGCTCCAAACCCAAACTCTGACCTTGTCAGGAGGACTTAGTCTCCTCAAGGAGGAGACCTGGAGAAGGGATCAGGGAGCAGAAAGCAAGGTTCCCTCTGCCCCCTGTTCTAGTCCTGGGTGGCCCTCCAGCTCCCTCAATGACCCTGCCCTCCAGCGAGCTGCTCTGGCCTGGGCTGGGCCTAACTGGCCTGCAGGGGCACTGCTTCTCGGACAGGGGGCCAAGGAGGGTGAGATGAGCCTCGGCTCTGGCAGGACAGTGCCAGACTTGTGGCCACCACCAGGGTAGGAGCCTTCCCTGAGTCCCTCTGCTCCCTCAGCTTGTGGGCTGGCTCGGCTCGAGGGAGACCTCCATCCATGCATGGGACAGGGGACCCCAAAGTCGTGGTTCTCTTGGCCCAGAGCTTTGGCTCTCCCCTGCTCCAGGTCTCCCGCCTGGCCCTGTCCGGCCTCCGCAACTGGACGACCGCAGCCTCACCACGTGCTGTGTTTGCCGCCCGCCACTTCCGGCCCTTCCTTCCACCTCGGGGCCAAGTGGAGCTGGGCGAGCCCTGGTGGATCATCCCCAGTGAGCTGAGCGTCTTCACCGGCTATTTGTCCAACAACCGCTTCTATCCACCACCGCCCAAGGGCAAGGAGGTGAGGGCAGCCCAGGCACAGCCCCTCTTATCTGCACCTGGACCCCCATGCTGCCCCACTGCTCTCAGCCTCCCTCTGGACCCATCCCCACCCTGGCCCTTAGGCCTGCAGGTTCACAGCGGACCCTCACCTAGGGGATCCGGGCCCAGCAGGGCCAGGCCAGCCATCCTGGGGTCCCACTGCCATTCCCCCAGGTCATCATCCACCGGCTCCTGAGCATGTTCCACCCGCGGCCCTTCGTGAAGACCCGCTTTGCCCCTCAGGGGGCGGTCGCCTGCCTGACTGCCATCAGCGACTTCTACTACACCGTGATGTTCCGGTGAGCGGCCCTCACACCCCCTCCCTGCCTCCCGCCCAGGCCTGGGACTCCAGGACACAGCACAGCTCAAAGCCCCCACTCCACCAGTTTCCAGCCTGGGTCTTGCCTAAGCAGCTGTGGCTCTCTGAGCCCTGGTTTCCTCATGTGTGCCTCAGGGTGGAGGTAACTTCTTAGGAGGAAGAGAAAACGCACAGAGTGTGCTTAGCACAGGGCTGCTGGCTGTGATTGTCATCCACAAGAAGAGGGGTGTATAGAGCTGTGACACCAGGTTGCACGCGCCCTTGCGAGGCTGTGAGAGCTCAGGAGTCGGGCAGGGCTTCTGCGGATGGGCAGCCCTTGGAGGGCCTCATGCCTTCTCCCTGCCCCACACACTGTCCTTCCCGCCTGCCTAGCCCTCTCCTCCACACACAGTCGGGCCGAGGGTTCCCAGGCATTGCGGCTGAAGTCTGAGGGCGGGCTCCAGCTCAGGGGGGCTGCTGCCAGCTGGGCTCCTTCCCCAGGATCCACGCCGAGTTCCAGCTCAGTGAGCCGCCCGACTTCCCCTTCTGGTTCTCACCCGGCCAGTTCACCGGCCACATCATCCTCTCCAAAGATGCCACCCACGTCCGCGACTTCCGGCTGTTTGTGCCCAACCACAGGTAGGATCCTTGGCCCGGTAGGACCCATCCCCTGGCTCCAGGGTCTGATGCAGGTGCCCTGAGGCCCCCTCAGTCTCTGCCCCTGCTTTGAGCCCCAGACCCACCCCTCTTGGGAGGGACCTAGAGTTGACCCTGGAGGAGGCAGCTTGAGGCAGGTGGAGGAGGGTTTTTGCTCCATCCGACAGGTATGTCCCAGATGCTATATGGGCCTGGACCCAGTGCTGTGCTTAGGACCCAGTGCAGCAGCAGCCCCTCCCTGAAGCTGGGGCCTCCCGCCCTCATCCCACTGATGGACCCCAACAGACCTCTATTACCACAGCCTGCTCATGCCACCCTAGGGGCAGGCCAGCCGGTGGGCAGGGACTTGGCTGGTTGGGGTCCAGAAAGGCTTCTCAGAAGGGACATCTGCTTTCAGAAGCAGAAACCTGGGGGGTGAGGAAGGTTTAGCCAGGCAGAGGAAACAGCACGAACAAAGGCCTGGGGCAGGCCCTCCACTGGCTGCAATCGCTACCACAGAGCCTCAGGGGGCTTCTGGGACTGTCTATGGCAGCCACCTGCCTGTCTGCGTGACCTGCTCACGGTCAGCCTCTCGTCAGGGGACCTAGAGACCCAGGCTTCAGTTCTCTTCCAGCCACTTGCTGTCAGGGACAAAACCTGGGCTGGGGGCTGAGAAGCCCATAGTTAAGTCTCAGCCATGGCACCAGCGGGCTGCATGGTGGGAAAGCCCTGTGGGTAGGCCCTGGCCCTCTTTGGGCCTCAGTTTCCTCATTTGCTAGATGGGAGTCTGGCTCCTGGGCAGGAGTAAGGGGCTGGTTGGGATAACCTAGGAAGAGGAAGTTGCCCCCAGAAATGAGTGGCTTCCTCTCCCTCCTTGGAGGGAGGGAGCATCCTGAGCCACAGGGAAAATGAGAAAGAATGAGCTTTACTCCTCTGCCTCCCCTCCGCAAGCACGCAAGCGCCTGTGCTCCACAGGCTCAGCCCCGCTTATATCTGCCTCCGTCCCAGGATTGGAGGTGGGGGGTCCTGGACTGGATGAAACAGGAGAGGGGCAAATGACCAGACCCAGGCCAGGCCACGCCACAGGGACTGCTGACCGTCTCTGAGGGTATCCAGCTCCTTCTGCCCAGAGTGGTTTGTCAGTCCTGGCGCGCCCCCATGTGGCAGATCCACAGATGGCACCTGGTTAGGCTAGACTTCCTGCTGGACAGTGCCAGGTTTTCACTCCTGACCCACTCTGTGTCCTGGATGAGCTCTGCCTGAAAGGGACAAGGGCAGACATGGATCTGAAAGCCCTTTGTGAACTGTAAAGGCTGGGCCAGTGGAGGGTGGTGTGGTCGCGGTGCCTTAAGAAGAGCAGCCCACAGAGAGGAAAGGGCCCAGGCTCTGCAGTCAGAGTCCCAGCAGTTCTAAGACCTTGGGTTCAGCTTTCCAAGCCTCAGTGTCCTAATCTGTAAAATGGGGACAGTTGTGCGATTTCAGCGAGATAATGTGGACATGTGGTTCATGGGCCTTGCTGACAGTGGTGTTCTGCTCTGGCCGCCCGCTTGCCCGTCCCTAGGTCTCTGAATGTGGACATGGAGTGGCTGTACGGGGCCAGTGAGAGCAGCAACATGGAGGTGGACATCGGCTACATACCCCAGGTGAGCACCCAAATGGCCCCACCCACTTAGGAAGAAGGTGGGGCTCAGCTGCAAGGCTGTCACCAGGCCTCTCTGCCCAGCTGGCGAGGAGACTCAGGGAAGTCCACGATGCAAGACAGAGCTCCTGGCAGGCTGAGCCCAACTGTACCCAACGCAGGATTCTGGGAAGCCACTTGTTCCTGCACACAGCATCTGCCATGGCCCTCAGACAGCTTCCCGCAGTGGAAGGAGTCCTGGCTGGGCCCTGGCTCTGTCCCAGACTCACTGCCCTTCCCTGGGCCTCAGTCTCCCCACCTGTGCAGTGAGTGGGGGATCTTTGAGGGTCTCTCAGGGCCCATCTCACTGACGTCATCCCTCACTGACCTCCGGCCTAGATGGAGCTGGAGGCCACAAGCCCCTCAGTCCCCTCCGTGATCCTGGATGAGGATGGCAACATGATTGACAGCCGCCTGCCCTCAGGGGAGCCCCTCCAGTTTGTGTTTGAGGAGATCAAGTGGCAGCAGGAGCTGAGCTGGGAGGAGGCCGCCCGGCGCCTGGAGGTAGCCATGTACCCCTTTAAGAAGGTGAGGCTGGGCAGGGGTGAGGGCCAGGGTCCGGCTCTATGGGGCTGGGGCTGGAGCTGTGGGAACAGCAGGTGGGCACAGGGCTCCGGGCGTTGTGCAGGGCTTGCTGCTGAGGCTGCCTCCCTGCAGGGCCTAGTGGGGCCAGGGGAGCCAACCCTTTGTCATTGGAACTTGGAGGAGGCGTCCCCCATTTCAGCAACCTCCCTCACATGTGCACACACACACACACATACACATTACACACATGCATGTATATATACGTGCTATACATACCACACACATTGCAAACACACATGTGTATAACATAATGCACACACATACATGTTATGCACTCATCCCCTGATGGGACCCTGGCCACAGCCAGTAGTTTCTCTCCGTCTCCGCCTGGCCCCAGGTCACCTACCTGCCCTTCACCGAGGCCTTCGCCCAAGCCCAGGCCAAGAACAAGCTGGTGCACTCGATCCTGCTGTGGGGAGCCCTGGATGACCAGTCCTGCTGAGGTGAGGGAGACCTGGCCAGTCCAAGGAGAGAATGGGGGAGACACTTCACACGTCACACTCCTGTTGGAGGCTGAGGGACTCGGGCGTGGGCTGAGCTCATAGGAAGCTGCTGCACACAGCAGTAGAAAGAGCCCAGCTCAGCCTTTTCAGTTTGGAAACCTTGGCTAAGTGACTTCCCCTTCCTGAGCCTCAGTTTTCTCAATTGTGAAGGAGGAATAACATACTTGCCTCCCAGAGTTGCGAAAATGGATGTGAACGTGCCTGTGCTCTGTAAAGTGTGACACACAAGTGAAAGAAAAAACTAGTGCCAGAGGCTGGGCAGGCATTCACTTGTTTAGGAAAGCCACCAAAGACCTACTGGGTGCAAAGTTCTTTGAGAATCAGACATTGGGTACAAAGATGAGTGAAACAGTGAGCCCGTCCTCATGCAGTCGATCAGCAAACATCCTGGGCGCCTCCTGTGCCAAGCCATAGGCCAGTTGCTGGGAGCCTTGCAGAGAGGAAGTCGGAAGTGGTGCTGTCCTTGGGGAGTGCACAGTGTAATGCAGAAGGCAGACGCTGACTAAGTATGAGCGTGGTGACTGTTACACAAGGCAGAGTCCAGAGTGGCACTAGCGTGTGTAACTGGGGGAGTCAGGAAGGCTTCTTAGAGGAGTGACATTTAAGCTGAGACTCTGAAGAATGAGCAGGAGAAGAATAATCTGTACAGAGGCCCTGGGGCACAGAGTTTAGTGGATTTAAGACTACCAGTCCCTGGGCCAGGTAGGGCTCCGCCCAAAACCTCAACCCTGGATGCCAGTATGTTATTGATGTGAATTACAGCTACCATTTATTCAGCACCTACAGGCTCTTTGAATCTGTTTCACCTGGGTGCACAGACCATTCTGTAGTCCCTGAGGGTTAGTGCTGATTGAAACCCAGTGAGACACATGGGGGGCCTCACTCTTCTGCCCTTGCCTCTCCCTGAACAGGTTCAGGGCGGACTCTCCGGGAGACCGTCCTGGAAAGTTCGCCCATCCTTGCCCTCCTCAATGAGAGCTTCATTAGCACCTGGTCCCTGGTGAAGGAGCTGGAGGACCTGCAGGTGAGTGGAGAGTGGGTGGGAACAGCCACTCGGAAGCCCCTGGGACAATGCTGGGGGCTGCAGCATCAGGAATATGCCCCACTGTCGCCACAGAACAACCAGGAGAACCCGTCCCACAAGAAGCTGGCTGACCTGCACCTGGAGAAGTACAGCTTCCCCGTGGAGATGATGCTCTGCCTGCCCAATGGCACTGTGGTAGGACAGCCCAGCACCTCTACCAGCCTGCGGCCAGGCACCTGGGGTCAGAGGAGGCAGCCAGCCAGGGGCCTGGACTCGCACGCCTGCTCAGGCTTCGGGTCTGACTCCACCACTTCTGCGCGGGTCTCTTAGCCAGTCTGAGCCTCAGTTATCCTGTCTATAAAATAGGAATCCTGATGCCCACTCTGCCTGCCTTGTGCAGGTGTCAGGATGCTCCCACAGGAAGGGGGACCCAACAGCATTTTGGGGACCAGGCAGCAGTGGGCACAGTGTAACAGCAGAGTGGACAGGAAATGGCCTGAAAGGGAAGGCTCACCTTGGACCATTGTGGCCAGCCCTGGGATAGAAGGAGGGAGTGGCCAGGCCTTGTGACAGGCACCAAGGAGCTGGGGACGCACCAAGCCGAGCCGAGCTTCAAGACCCTACCTCGCCGTAAGGGCCCCTTACAAGCATGCACACACGTCTTCTCGTTGGATTCTCACAGCAGCTTTGGGAGCTAGATGATCACAAATGCCCACTTTACAGACAAGGAAACTGAGGCTCAAAAAGTCCAAGACTTGACAAAGTTGCACAAGTGAGAAGGATAGCTGGCTTTGAAGCAGGCCTGCCTGTGAGCCTCAGCCTCTCCTGCTCTCCTGACAACCGGCAGTATGGAGTTCAGGGGTCACGGGAGCAGAGGAGAAGAGGGGTCATGGGGGTGGGGGCGAGCGAAAGATGGTATTGAAAGGCGTTAGGTTTTCGCCCGTGGGCAGATGAGGTATAGAAGCTCTGTGGTCAGAGGGCCCTGTGTGAGCAGAGGCAGGAACCGGGGTCAGGTTCCGACGGTGCTTAGAGCTGCCCTGCCTGTCTGCCACCCCCCTCAAAATGAGGACAGTCGAGGCCTGAGAGTGGCCGCTTCTCCAAAGGGAGCCTGAGAGGACAGGGAGTGGAGGGCTGTGGGCCTGGGTGGGCCCACTCTCCTCACCCAGCCCTTCTCCCAGGTCCACCACATCAATGCCAACTACTTCTTGGACATCACCTCCATGAAGCCCGAGGATGTCGAGAACAATGTCTTCAGCTTCTCATCTACCTTTGAAGACCCGTCCACAGCTACCTACATGCAGTTCCTGAAGGAGGGCCTTCGGCGCGGCCTGCCCTTGCTCCAGCCCTAGTGTGCCTGCCTCCCAGGCCTGGGGCTGCTGGAAAGTAAGGCCCCCAGCGCTGATGGACAGGCCCCTGGGCCCCAGAGCCAAGTGGTCCTCGTACATTTCAAATGTCAGGCACCCCCACCCCGTCCACTCCCAGGCTGCCTATGAGGTCAGGGGTCAACTAAGGGTGGCCCTCCTAGCTTTGCCTCTGTTTTGGGGTTTTGGGGGTTCACAAGGGGGTGCCTGGGCTGACTGAATGGGTGAGTCTCTAGCTCCAGCTGCCACCATCAGCCCGGCTCTGGAAGCTGTTTGGGAAACCCCCCCCCAAAACAAAGCCTGGGGTGATTTCCCTGCACCTCACCCTCTCAGGCACATAGTCCAGGCCCTTGTGGGGTGAAGAATAGGGAAGAGTGGGTGCTAGGAAAACAGGGCCACCCCTTTCTCCTTACTTTCACCCCCTCCCAAAAGGAACGTCAAGAAGGCCTGGCATAGAACAGGGGGAAGAGAGAGCCAGAGAAGTACTCTTGTTTTTCTGGAGCCTTCCTCCTGGCCACAGCCTCGACTGCCCTTCTGTGCCTGGAGTCCCCAGTGGGATCAGTCTCAGCTGAGACCGCCATGTGGAGGCTCTGGCAGAACCCTCCTGCAGAAGGGGAAGTCATGCTGTACCCCAGACCTCGGCTCCCCAGACGAGTCTATCCACCCTAATGACAGGACACCAGAACCTGTTTGGGACTGGCTGGAGGCCAGATGTCTGGGAAGGGTTAGTGTGAAATAGGTTTCTGCCCTAGCAAGGGGCTCCACTCAAGGGTCCTGAGGCCCAGGCCCAAGGCACCCCGACTGCCTGTCCCAGCACAGCGTCACAGTAGGACTGCTGGAGCCAGAGCCCGTGTCGCCTCCTGCCCCTGAGACCTCAGCTCCACAGATGTGTAGCCCCACTAATGAACACAGCCTCCCCAGAGCCAGCACTGTCCAGCTGTCAGGGAGGCCAGACCAGCTTGTCCACCATTGGGTGGCCGTTGGCCCTCTTTGGCCACTCTTAGGGCTTTGGTCCACGTCCTACGCCACTGACTACAGCCATTCTCTTTTTTATACATGCAGAAAAGTGTTTTCTATGTGAACTTTCTCACAGTTTGTAGGTATTTTTGATAACCCTAGCACTGAGGAGAAGGAAGGGACAGTAGTTTCCCCCAGCAGCTGCCCCATGATGGCTGGATCCGAAATCCTAGATGGATCCAGCTTGATGTCTTTGCAGGTGCACCTATGGGAAGAAACATTCCTCTCTTCCTTCTCTTCTAGCTTTTTAAAAACAGTCGGTGTACCCCAACTCTGTCCTTCACCTCCACTCAGGCCCACAAGGGGCTCCAGGGCTTTCATTAAAGTCTTGGAGCCAAGCCTGCTCCCCTGCTCCTGCCCCACAGGGGCTCAGTCTTAAACCTGGGAGAGGAAGGAAGGCAGACATTTCCTCAGACGTACTCCCTGGCCTCCCATCTGTTGAGTTCCCCTACCTGCCATTGGAGGATCCACACTGAGCCTTCTCTATCTGAGGCACTTTGTTAAGATTACATGTATTTTCTCATTGAATCCTCACAACAAAACTGTGAGGCAGATATTAACTTCCCATTTTACAGATAAAGAAACTGAGTCTCAGGGAAATGAAGTGACTTGCCCAAGGTAACTCATTGGTAGAGTTGAGATTCAGCCAGAGTTGATTGTGGAATAGTTTGTTTTACATTGCACCCCCACTTCTCTCCCCTGCCTGTTTTCACTGAGGTGAAAAAAAGCTTTTCAAACCTAAATGTCTCATTCCCCTCTGATCTCCAGACCTAATGGGGCAGGAGCCAGCAAGCTCTGCCAAGTTCTGTACATCTTGGGAGGCAGTGCTTTCATGCCCTTTACAAGGAGGGAAGGTCCCTAAGTCCGTCTCAGTGCTTCCGGGCCTGGGTGGCAGAAAGGCACTGATTGGTTGGGCTTTCTGCATCCTTATCAGATGCCTCTGACCTCCAAGCACGTGGTGGGGGAGGGCCCCAACTGCTTTGTCACCCCTCTGCCACTTCCCTCACCTGTCCCCAATATGTCCTATAATAAAATTGGAGAGACTAGGGTAGTTCTAAGTGCCTTTCCTTTGAGGGGAATGTTGTTCAACTGTCCTTGATCTGACTCCTGTGGGATTGGCTTGCCAGATGGGCAAGGGGATGAGGCTGGAATGCCTTTGGGGACTATCTTTTCTGTCACCAGAGGGCTTGAGTGACTTTCTGAAAATAAGTTTGTGATAGACCCAGTAGTAGGACTTACTATTTTTAGAATCTGATGCTCTGTTACAAAGATTTTGAAGTTAAACCCATTATCTTAGAAGCAGAACCCAGACAGGTATTGAGTAATTTTTTTCAGGGAGTGCAAGTCAGGAAAAACCTGTGAAAGGAGTGAAGCAGAATGGGGAAAGGAGAAATGCTGGGCAGGTAGAGAGTCTCAACGCCGAGCCTTGGCCTGATCACAGGAGAAGGGCTCTGGAGCATAAACCACACGGCAGAGTCGAACCAGCCTTTTGTAACCAGTATCAGTATTCTTTGACTTGGGAGTGGAGTAACTTCCCAAAATAGGGCCTCCATTCTCCCTTCTGCAAGGGCAATTTTCCACAAAAGAGGGCAGCTGTCAGAGGCCAACCCAGCAGCTGGAGGATGAATTCATTGGCAGAGTAGAGGGGATCTGGGTGAAGCATCAAGAGCATCTACCACACCCAGGAAAGAATGGATTTGCAAGATTTGTCATTGCCCAGGAGAGGGAAATCCATGATTAAAGTAACAATTGCCATCCTGCAAAGAAGGCTGGACGGGGAAGTCAACCTTCGTCATTTGAAATATGGTGGGTGTTAGGTCAGCTGTGGGCATGGTCAAAGCGGCCGGGAGCCAAGTCATACCCCTCTGCCAAGTCAGACCCCTCCTCGCATGACGGAAACTGGGGCCCCTGGCGTTTCCCAGAAAAGGCAGCATACCGCTGGTGCGATAAGCAACTCTGGACACAGCTGCTCGCGCCCGATCTGCGCTGGGGGGCCTGCTCATCTGCCACCTCACTCAGCCAACCTCCACCCCAAAATCGCATATATGCCTCCCTCTCTCTACCCTGGGCGCGACTTCGCCGGCCCCCATCTGTGGACCAGGGAACCTCGCTCAGGAGCGCAGAATAAAGCACTCACTTTTCTCAACCTGCCTGCCGCTTAGCCTCATTATCTCGCTGCAAGCCTTACAGTGGGGATCAGGATGGACAACCTCCGAGGTCTCTGGCCAGAACCAGCTACATAACTTGCAGGACCCAATGCAAAATCAAAAAGCAGGGCCCCTTGTTTTTTAAAAAATAATGACTTTCAGGAGGGCAACAGCAGAACATTAAAACAAGCACGGAGCTCTGCCCGTGAGGCCCTGTGTGGTTGGCCTGCGCCTGGCAGCTGGGACTTGCTGGCTTTGAGCCCAAAGAACTGCAGTCTGTGAGCCAGGCACAGACACATGCTGAGGCCGGAGGGGGCCATGTGACCCAGGCCTGGATGCCATGGCGACCAGGACCTGAAGGGTTTCAGCACAAAGAGGGAGTGGGTGAATGCACCTGGAAGGAATGTGGGTGGCTTTCCCAGTGCCTCTGGGATCTTCCTATCAATCTACCCTACCCATCTGATCAACTCACTGAAAATACTGCGTGTGTGTGTGTGTGTGTGTGTGTGACAGAGAGAGACAGAGAAAGAGAGAGAGAGAGAGAGAACCATAAAGGCTAACTAAAATAGAAGCTACAAAGCTGGAGGGCAGGAGTCAGAGAAGAGGCCCATTCTTGCTGGAGAGAAGGCTGTAGAAGGTCTTGGTTGGTAAGTATGAACTGTGAAGGGGACCAGGGCGAGATGCAAGGCAAGCTCTTCCACCGGAGGACCTGGAACGCTAGGGTGAAGATTCTCAAGTTTGCAGTAGGGGTGGGGACAACAGACGCCACACAATTTGGGGTCAGAGCAGCAACGTAGTCAGATTTCAGCTTCCAAAGGTCGGACTGGGACCTTTGAGTAACAAGGGACTTGTTGCAGCAAGGAAACAGAGCAACAAGGAAACGGAGAACAGCGGGGGACAGGACCAACCCGGCCTCTGGCATCTACAAGGTGTGTCAACGTTTCCCTAGGGCTCCGACAGGAGGGGGCGTGGTCTCGGGACTGGGTGTGTCCCCCCTCCGGGCCCGCACGTGTGACCTCCCGCAGCCCCGCCCGCGCAGAAGCTGCGCGTGCCAAGCCGCCCGAGGGGCCCGCTTGCCGAGGGAGCGCCGGGGCGCGGCTCGGTGCGCAGCTGCAAAGGGCCGCTTCCGGGAGGGGCGGGCCAGCGGAAGTGAGGGCAGTTGATGTTGGGCGGCCCGCCGGTGGTAGGAGGGGCCGTGAGGTGAGTGAGTCCCGGAGCCGGTGCCTGAGGTGAGACTGGGTCCGAGTGCAGCCCGGGAGGAGGGAGCGGGGCCTTGGGTCTCGGCTCTCCGCGCGGCCTAGAGTCAGGCGCTGTGCGGAACCCGCGGCTCCCGTTCCCGCGCCAGTTCTCGCGGGAGCCGGTATTGTCCGCCTCATTTGGCACGGGGGGAAACTGAGTCCCCAAGGGAGTGTTGCTCGCCCAAGTCACCCAGCTTCGGTGGCCGAGCCACACCAGGGGCTTCTTGTAACGGCCGCGGCCCTCGGCGAGCCGGGCCGCCTGTGCCGTCTCCTCGCTCCTTCTGGGGCCGGGCCTGTGGGTCCAAGGGCCGCCTGGGCCGGCAGCGAGAATTGGCCGACCTTGCCCCTGTCGGGTTCAGCTGTTGCGGGGGAGGGGAGGCGTATCCCGGGCAAGGTCCCCGCAGCGGCTTCCCTGGCGCAGCTGTCCGCTCGGCAAAGTTCCACTGAGCGCGGCGGCCCCCGTGGGGCGCCCGGGACCCAGGGGTGATGAGACCAGGCCCTGCCCTGGCGGAGCTCCCTGTCTCCTGCGGGACCGTGTGTCGACAAGACAACAGCCTGGAGAGGGGCCGTGGGAGCGCAGTGGTAAGAACCTACCAGCGCTGCCAGCGAACTGGGGCAAGATTCTTCTAGCCGGTGTGATGGGGCGGGGGAGGGTATGAAGGCTAAGTCGGTGCTCTCGTTCATTCATTCCTTAACTGCACAAATGTTTAAGAGCTTGCTATGCCTACGGGAAGTTCCTGCCCTTCCGACAGATGGCACGTTACACAGTCACCTAATTACTGTTGGGAGAGGACTCCAAGGAAATGCGGGGTTGCTGCGGGCTGAATAGCAGAGGACCTGACTGTCAGAGAAGGGGAGGTGAGGCTTAAGCTGAGCTCCGAAGAATGATTAAGAATGAGCTGGAGGACGGGGGTGCTGGCGTTTCAAGCAGAGGGCAAGGCCTCCAGGTCGTGTTGGGGTGCTGAAAGGCCAGTATGGCCGAAGGGCAAGGGGGACGCAGGAGGTGTGGCCGTCGTGTGTGCAGCGGCCAGATTACAGGCTGCAGTGAGGTTGGTCCACTGAGGTTGGGCCTGGTTTTGGAGGCTTGCAGGCCACGCTGAGGAGTCTAGCCTTTATCCTGTCTGCTCTAGGAAGCCTGTGGGGGTTTTAAACAAAGGAAGAATGTACCTGGCAGTGTCCCTCTGGTGGTTGTGTGAGGTAGGCCCAACTGAGTCCTTGGAGGGAAGTTCGGAGGGAAGTGGCTGCAATGACTGAAATGAGAAGCGGGGAAGCACTGTCATGTGGGACTTGGGGCAAGCAGGGCCGTTCAGCAGAGCGTGGTACACAGAGGGACTTGGATGAAAGGCTTGAACTGCGCTGAGCAGTTGAGACCATGCAGGAGACGCAGAATCTAGACCAGACGTGAGGAGCTTTCTCCTGGCAAGACCGATGAGTGACTTTACACGAGTTCCCTCCCCTCTCCAGCTGCCTGTCCCCACAAAGCGCTAACTCCTCCCCCAGAGGTGAAAGAGACTCCACAAAGGAGGTTTCGAGAACCAGCTGCTTTGGTCGTCCAGTCCACCCGTTCAGAAGCTGCCCCTGGCTACCCAGTTACTTCTCACCCGGGTATTCCCAGCCCTCAGGACGTGACCCCCAGTTAAGCTTTACGCCTACTCTGCTCCTCTTGACAAATCTCTCACCTTCCCGAATCTCTCTCCTTCCAGTCCTGGACCTGCCCTGTTGTTGCTGTTTTTCTTCCCTTCTCCCTCTCTGAACTCACCATGGGGCCTTGGGGTCAGCCACCTGCCTAGTGTGGCTTTCTTCAGCAGTGACAGCCAGCCTTGGCCAGGAGCCTGTACTCAGGTGCTCTCTCCTAGTTCCTTGAGAGAAGGGCTGTGTCTTACTCGTCCGCAGTCCCTACAGCGCCCAGCAATGTGGGTATTGTGTCTGATGAACGGGAATGAGCGCCCTCACTGATTGCATCTGCTACGATGCCAGGGCAGCTGTGAAAAATCCAGTCAGGGTGACCCCACCCAGCTGTCACATTTTAACAGTTCATTAAGTGCTTTACATTCCCTGTTTCACCAATTGATCCTTCTACTAAGTAGGTGAGACTGGCTGCTGTTCCTGTTCTCTTTTTACAGGTGCAGAAACCAGCATTTGGAAAGGTTAAGTGACTTGTCTGTGACTACAAAGCCAGTAGATGGCTGAGCTAGGATTTTAAAAAAATGACAGACTCTTCCCTGTCGCCTAGTAGACTGAGACTGGCGAGCGCCGGCTGTTCGTTTACCTCTCCCCTTGGCAGGGGCCCAGCCTATGGGCTGGGTGGCACATGCTGGGCTCTTTCACGTTTCATCTTCAAGAACGAATGCTGGGCTTTCATTCATGGGTGGGACCTACTGTTTGGCTTTCCCATGAGCTTTTTAACTACCAAAGAGTTCTGTTTCATCTTTGCAAGTTTTGTTTCAGGAAACCAAGGGCCCAGGAGGGCTCCCAGGGTTGTCCAAGCTCACGCAACAAGTTTGGCACAAAACCTCCAAGGGTCTGGATTTGGAAAAGCCATTGTTGTGTAAGGGCAGCCTCTTGGGCTGGTTTTCTCCCCTGTGAAATGTCAGAGAAACCTTGGTGTTAGTCATGGCTCTGCAGGGCCTGGTTTTGTGGGGCTTGTGTGGTGGCCACTGAGTCCCCACTGTGAGGCCGTTCCACAGGAAGGGAACTGTGGTGTTCCTGAAGATGGCCTGATATGAAGGAATCACGCCTCCTGCCTCCCCGAGCTGCCCTGTGGCTGCCTTGTCCTTCAAGAGCAGGAGCCGGTTGAAACGTCGGGAATGGAAGCCAGTGTGGTGAGGGCATTGCCGGGGCAGGGCCTGCTGAGGTTCTGAAACTCCACTTAATCCTCCCTTTGCCCTGGAGGCCTGGAACTGGAGGGAGGCCACCCTTCCACCCACTGCCCCCAGGCAGAGCCAACTATGGTTTGGGGGGCAGTTAGGAGTCATGGCCTTTTGCCTTTCTATGCAGAGGGAAGGGAGGGAAGCCTGGATGATCCCTGCACACAGCGAGTTCCTCAGCCCTTCAGCAGGTCGCCCAACACTGACTGCGCCTTGGCAGGTGTCCCCTTACGTGGTTTGCCAAGGTGGAGGCTGGGAACCTGCCCTCACTTATCACTGAGACTTGACTTACACCCCTACCCCCCACTTTGTCCCTGGATTGAGGAATTCAGTTTCCCTGGTAAAGGGGAGGGGGAGAGGACGGGGACAGGACTTGGATGCATCTCTGAGCTTGTGCTTATCCCTCTCTGCTCTAGACCATTCCAATCTGGCAAAACAAGCCACATGGGGCTGCTCGCAGTGTGGTGAGAAGAATTGGGACTAACCTGCCCCTGAA
This sequence comes from Rhinolophus ferrumequinum, assembly GCF_004115265.2. NCBI lineage: Eukaryota > Metazoa > Chordata > Mammalia > Chiroptera > Rhinolophidae > Rhinolophus > Rhinolophus ferrumequinum. The sequence continues at coordinate 17,681,460 of NC_046292.1, forward strand.
GCCATGTCCCCGGGCGTCCTTTGAGGTGAGTGTGCTGGAAGGGCAGGGAGAATAGAGGCCCAGCGTGGAAGGTGGATGCTGTGCCCTAGTCCTTGGCATTGCCAAGGCAGGTTGCTTTCCTGGTCACTTTTTCATTTGTCAGAGAAATACTTAAGTGCTTATAATGGGTCCTGGTCACTGTGCCTTCCTGATGGCACACAGACCTGTGACCACAACAGTAAGGCTTCCAGTTTGCTCATAATCACCTTACATGTGTGATGCCTCTGCTGTGGCTCTGATTTCATCAGGCTCTGCAATCCAGTTTATCAGAGCAGGCGCTTGTGACACAGCTCCACGCCAGCCAGGTCGTGCTGAGGTGTTTGCCTGCAACCCTGGCAGGGTTGTGGGTCCCCACGTGGGACTCTACTGTGTGACTTGGAGCTGAACTCTGCTTTTCTTTACCAGCCCGGAGACTTGGCCACTTCACCACCTATTTTTAGTTTCTCAGAGGCCATTATTCCTCTTCCTCTTTCTGGCCAAGTCTGGTTACTCCTTTACTGAGCTGCTTCAGTCTTACCTGTGTGTCTCGGGCGCCTTGGGTACCCACTCTGCAGCAGATTCTGGCCTCGCCCACATCTCTGGGACCCCCTCCTGTAGTGGAAAGCTACGTATTTATTAGTCCCAATTGCTTCCCTCTAAGAACTACTAAATGGTTAAGCACCAGCTCCAGGCTCCATGCTTAAGTTGTGTGTATTTGGGACCCAAAAGAAGTATTTCAGCTTTCTGCCTACAGAGGAGACAGATATGTGCCTGAAAAGATGTGGGCCCAGGTGGACACAGAAATTAGGGAGCTGAATTTGTGTATCAAATGTTGACACGCATAGTCTGTGTAGGAGCTAGACCTGGAGTCAGAAGTGGTGTCAGTGTTGGTATTAGTCAGGAATGGGGTTGGAAGCGTGTGTGTGTGTTGAGGAGGCCGGGGGGAGCTGTCCCATGACCCAGATACCCAGAATTGCCTAAAGGGCATGAGTGGGATGTGGCCTTAGCTGCCTCAAGCATCAGAAACAAAGGGAAGCACAGCCGGGGAGTAGGAAGGACTCTGGAGGGTTGCTCCCACACTTGGGTATAATCTCTCCCGGACGCTGCTGGGCAGAGCTGATCGAGGCACAGGCGCCCAGAGCAGGAGTATGTGTGAGTAGAACAGGCAGACCTCAGACATACTGCAGGTTCCATTCCAGACCACCACAGTAAAGCAAGTATTGCAATAAAGCGAGTCGTCGTCTTTTTACTTGTTGGGAGGTCTTGCCTTCAGTTTGTAAAAAACGCAACATCTGTGAAGTGCAATAAAGTGAGGTGTGCCTGTATTAGTAACACCAGCTGCCATTTATTGAGCACATACTATGTACTAGGTTAACTCATTTAATTGCCAATAGCAGAGTGCTCGAGGAAAGCTTCCCCTCTAAATGGCCCATCTTAGTAGTAACTCCTGGGTCAGTGGACGATTACTACTCTCCTGGGAGACCCAGTTCCCATGTAAAAGCAAGAGCCATCAACTCCTAAACCACATACCAAACAGTTTATAGCAGAAACATCTGAATTTAACTCATGCATGGGTGGGTTTTTGAGAAATTATCCCTGGATCGCTGTTGTAAATTATTATTTAACAGAATCTTGCTGATTTGTTTTAAATTTATCCATATGAAAATACTATGGAAAGTAAAAAGGAGAAAGGAAAATAAACTGCCTATAATCACCTAGCCATGACACAGTAACTATTAATGTTTTGTTGAAGTTCTTTTCCATCTTTTTCTAGATGCGTTTTTTGCTTTTTGTAATCATACTTAACATGATTGAATCTTCCTAATTTTTCATTTAACATAGTGTCACTCAGCCTCTCTGTTCCCTGGTTACTGTTCATTTGGGTTGAGGGGCTATTTCAAGGAATCCTACTATACAATTCCTTTTACATAATTAATTTTGTCTTTTTTATTCAAACCTAAATATTCTCATTATTAAGTTTGCTTAAAACAGGGTTGCGATTAACAGTGTAGATCCCAATTATTAGGTTGGTGCAAAAGTAATTGCAGTTTTGGCAATTATTTTTAACCATTTAAACCACAATTACTTTTGCACCAACCTAACAGCTCTAATGGTATTGTAAAGAGTTGGCCAGAGGAAACCTACTGAGCAACGGGTTATTGATGTCCTTGCACCTGTGTTCTCACAGCCAGAGGGCAAGACACTGGTAGACAGTAGCCTTCTCTGTTAAAAGGTAATTCTGGCCACGCCCACTGAAGACCCTTTGGCTCTAGCCAGGGGTCAGTAAACTTTTTCTTTTATAGGCCAGATAATAAGTATTTTAGGCTGTGGGTTGTAACCGGCTTGTTACAATGACTCACTTTTGCAATTATAGCTTAATAGCTACCAGACAGCATATAAGCACTGGGTGTGACTGGTTTTCCAATAAAACTTTATTAAAACAGATCCCATCCCTGTTTTGCCTGGAGGATACAACAGCCTCATAAGTGGGCTGTTCACCTCCCATCCATGTTCCACACAGCAGCAGAATAATCTTTTAAAACCTAAAATCTGACCCTTACTTACAATCTCCCAGTGGCTCGTTATTGCTTTTAGAATCAAAGCTCCTAATTTACTTTCCAACCTTTTGCAATACCCCCACCCCAATCCTGTCTGTTCCAGCCATGCTGTACTATTTGTAACCCCACAAACTCTCTTGCTTCTGGCCTCTTATTCAAGCCGCTTCCAACCAGGAACCCTCCTCGCTGTCCTGTAGGATTAGGTGCCCCTCGTATGTATTCTGCCCGGTCTGATTGTCTCCTGTCAGTGTTTGTTGATGAATTTTGCTTCCCTGCAGACGCTGCCCAACATCTCTGACTTGTATCTGAGGGATGTGCCCCCAGTCCCCACTCTGGCCGACATCGCTTGGATTGCTGCAGATGAAGAGGAGACCTATGCCCGGGTCAGGTAGCTGAGGCAATAGCCAGTCTGCTGGGCCATGGGGAGCTGCTTCCCACATGAGGCGGCAGGGAGTGCTTGTGAGAGGCTGAGGGCAGCAGGAATGAGAGCTTGGGCTCTGAGTGGAAGCAGAACCTGGCTGTCTCCTAGGAGTGGGGGACGGCATTTCAGAAGGGGTGCAGTGGCCGGCTAGCTGCCTGTGATACACCTGTCTTTCCCTGTCCAGGAGCGATACACGCCCCCTGAGGCACACGTGGAAGCCCAGCCCTCTGATCGTCATGCAGCGCAATGCCTCCGTGCCTAACCTGCGTGGGTCGGAGGAGAGGCTCCTGGCCTTGAAGAAGCCAGCCCTGCCAGCCCTCAGCCGCACCACGGAGCTGCAGGATGAGCTGAGCCACCTGCGCAGCCAGATTGCTAAGATCGTGGCAGCCGACACAGGTAGGAGCCCCCGTCAGGGCCTTTCCCCCTGGCTTTTGGACAGGATGGCGGAAAGGAAAATGGCGGTCCCTAGTTCAGGGGCACTGGGCCCAGGGCTCTGGGTTACTCGGAGGCCTGTAGCCTGTAGTCCTTCCTGGATGGTTTCTGTCAGCCATTTTGAGCTGACTGGTTTGATTAGGAACAAAATCTTCACTTAACCTGTGACCTCAAGCAGATTCCCTCCCTTGGCCAGAAAACTAACACCCCTCTGCTGAGTGTCTTTAAGATGACATTTTCCATGACCCGCTGTCTTTCCTTTTCAATATTAGAAATAAGCATCCCCTTTAAGCACCTGTCTTCCCTTTCCTGTCCTTGTCCAGAGCCTACTTCTCCATCCCTCCACTTCTCTGTCTGCAGTTAAGGCAGAACCGCTGGAAATGGATGGGAGTCTGCCTTCACCGGTGGCACGAAATCCCCACGTGTGGCTCTCCCCCAAGCAGCTCAGGGTTTATTTCTCCTCCTGTTCCTCCTGTTCTCATTTCTTTGCTCCTAATTGACTCAAAGGCACAGCACCCAAACCTTATCAGTTGGTAGAACACATGAAAATTAAGGTGTTCTCTTTGAAATCTTCATGTATTTAATTCCCTCATGGCAGTTTTAGAGGCATTGTACTTGAAATTTCCATTTGTATTCACTGCATAACTTTTTATCATCTCAGAGACAAGCTAAAGTAGTTTATGAAAAATTGGTGTTTGAGAAACTTGGAAATGCCATTAAGTTTGGGAAACGTCACCATTCTTTTTTGCTACAGCGAGCTTCTTCCAGTCACCGACAGCATTCAAAGCAGGGTAGTCAGAAGCACTAGGCCAGTTGAAGAAAAGGACAAATTCCAGCCTCAGTTCTGTCATTGTTTCAGTCTGAACAGGGCTTTTACTCCATAGCTCATTACAGAATGAAAGCTTTTAGGAGCCAAAGCCTGATTGGGTGGGTTTTTCTGCTCCCCTGGAACACTGGAGAGCCCAGTGCTTCTACACCTTCTCGAAATCCTAAGAGGGAAGGGTAGTGGAGGAAGCTTCCACTGGCTTACATGGAAGTTACCCATCCTGGGCTTGCCCAGGAAATGAATGTTTGGTAGGCAGTGCTTGTGAGAAGATATTACTGCTGTATTCTAGCCCCAATGTCCATCCATGCCTATTGTTTTCTCTTTCAGCTTCGGCTTCATTAACGCCAGATTTCTTATCTCCAGGAAGTTCAAATGTCTCTTCTCCCTTACCTTGTTTTGGATCCTCATTCCACTCTACAACTTCCTTTGTCATTAGTGACATCACCGAGGAGACCGAGGTAGAGGTCCCTGAGCTTCCATCAGTCCCCCTGCTTTGTTCTGCCAGCCCTGAATGTTGCAAACCAGAACACAAAGCCACCTGCAACTCGTCTGAAGAAGATGACTGTATGTCTCTGTCCAAGGCCAGCAGCTTTGCAGACATGATGGGGATCCTGAAGGACTTTCACCGGATGAAACAGAGCCAAGACCTGTAAGTACTGATACAGCGCTCTGGTGATCTACTTACTGTTTAAGTCGCCTGTGACCAGTGACCTAACAGACAGCATTCACGTAGTAAGGCCTCCTTAGTAGCTGTGACTTACTTTGTTAACAAAGCCTGCTCCCTGCTCACTAATGCCCGGGGCCCCAGTGTGAGGAAAGAGCAACACTTTACATTTGGTTGGGGTGATCTAAGCCAACCAAATGTTAGACTAGTAGGAATTTTCTAAGAAGGTTCATCTAATCCCACTTCTGCCCTCCAGGAGGCTTCACCACTTCAGTTCTCATCCTGGTAGTGAGTGTTCCCATGCCCCACCCTTCAGAGTCGGGTTGCATAACAATTAGTGTCTCAAATTAGTAGACTTTTTGGTGGAAGGAGAATTTCATAAAGTTGGGAGTTTCTGCTTTAAAATACAGTGGTCCACCAACCCTGCATTTCAGAGATTTGAGAACAAGTTAGTTCCTAAATCTGGCTGCCCATCAGAATTGCTCAGATTTGTTAAAATACACCTTACACTTACTAAAGCCAAACCCCCAAGGAGTGGAGCTCTAGGTGTTTCTGATGGGAGTTTGAGGGAATTTGGGGAATACCTACCTTGCAAAACTCATCCAGCAGAGAAGCCCTGGAGCTCCAGCCCGAGGGAGTGACCACCTTGCAGTGTTTCTCCAAGCGTGGTCCTGAGCTCCTGCGTGGGACGCACCAGAGGTGCTTATTTGCGGGTTCCTGGGCATTGAAACATTTGTTTGAAATCCAGATCCCAAAGGCCAGTGTGTGCAGCTGTATTTGTTCAAGTAAATTAAAAGCTCTTGTGGGAGGTGAGGCTCTCTCGAGTTGATGAAGTTCCTGTAGAAGGGAAGGATCCCTTCCGTGCAAGGATCCCTTTGTGTCGCTGGCCCCATTTCCTTCTCTCTCTCAGTGCTTCCCAGCAGTCAGTCAGTCGTTTAGGGAAGTCACTTTCACCGTCCTCCTCTGGCCCTGGCCAGGTTGCTCTTGGTCATACCCACAGTTCTTTGGTCTCCTGCATTCCCAGGTTCAGCTGCTGCTGCTTTGGGGCTGCCTGAGTCTTTTCCTTCTGGTCAATGTTTTATAGGTTGACTCTCAAACTCTTTTACTTGCCTCTTGCCCCATATTAAATCAAACTCCTCCTCTGACTTGTGTCCTGGGATCTTTTGTCCCTGTTACTCGGAGGAGCGGGGTTGATGACTAAGCATAGGAAAGTAGCCCCATCACCAAAGCTTCAGAAATATGACAGACTGAAGGCAATTACTTATTTTTGCTTTCAAGATTTAATAATCAATCTTGGCCCTCATATCTAGCCTAATGACTACTAAAATGCCTTTATAAGGATATACGTGTATAAGTTTACTAGGACTTCAAGCACATATTTTCCAGGTATCTAGGACACTTTTTAATGATGTACCAGGTAATTTGAACCTACCCCAATCTGGAGTTGGTTTTATTCCCACAGGTCTCTTACGAGGTGAATGTTTTAGTATAAATTCTAGATTTCCTATTTAAAAAAAAAATCTCACAGCCTTCCTGATGGGGAGACATGATAGTAGGTACCCTGAGCACACCTTTTCCCTGGAACTAATAAAGGTCAGAATAGCCAGGAGTCGTTAGTCACGTCCCCTGCTGACCTGGGGAAGTGCTACTAAGCACCAGAAGGTGGGAGCAGAAGCTTAGCCACCACCGGCCAACTCTTAACTGGTTGATGGCCTTTCATTTTGCCCACATTTTATAGCCATCTCAGGAAACAGTAAAACATTCTAGTTAAGAAATGAGGTCTGCAACCAGCTAGCTAGGTTTTGGACTCTGGACTCACCACCTTCTAGCTGAGTGACTAGTGACGTTAGGCAAATTATATAACCTTTCTGTGCTTGTTTCCTCATTTGTAAAAGAGGATTGTCAAAAAAAAAAAGATTGTCAGAGCACCTGTCTCCTAAATTGTTGGGAGGATTAAATGAGATCGTATTCAAAGACATGGAACACCAGGCCAGAGTAAGTACTCAAGAAATTATTAAATTATAATAAATTATTGTTGTGTCTCTAGGAATCGGAGTTTATTGAAGGAGGAAGACCCTGCGGTCCTTATCTCTGAGGTCCTCAGAAGGAAGTTTGCTCTGAAGGAAGAAGATATCAGCAGAAAAGGAAACTGACAGCACTCAGCTCTGCAAACTCAGTCTCACGCTCCTGGAATTCTTTCAATAGCTGCCTTCCTCACGGCAGATGTTTCTGCCTCTCAGAAATTTTCTGCAACAGTCTTGCCGAAAGCTAGAGCTTGGACTGAAAGAAAAGAGCTGGATTATGTTTCCCCTACTTCAAACCGTAGCAGAAGCTAAGACCTGTTTTGAGCTGAGACACTTGCTACAGGTAAATGTGTAGGTTGGAATGTTTTAGTCTAAAGGGTGAGCTAGACATGTCTGGTTTTCCCTTGCTCCTATGTGAAAATAGGTCCTGAATGACTTCACTGCATTAGACCCCATAACTGGTCTCACCGGACACTTTGTGCCCAGCTGTCACTCGCAGCAGCTTCCTTGCATCAGAGCAGAGAGGAGGGGATTATAAATGATTATGTACATGTTCACAAGGCAGGAAAACTCTTTATGCTGCTTTATCATGAACCGACACCCATGCTCAGCAGTCGCCCTCTCCCCCGTCCAACACCTAGCTGTAGAGGTCGAGCCTCTGGACCAGCTGACGTCTGGGCTGCTTCTGGGAGGCCTGGCCTGTTTTTTTCTGAAATATATTTTGTAATACTCTACAACCAAATCTACCCTCCAAGGCCCTGGAGCCTCGTTAGTTCCACTGAAAATTTTTCTTTTCCATGGACTTTAAGCCCAGCAGGAAAGAGAAATGGGGAGGGGAAAGAGAATACCACCTTTCTTCCAGGCCCTTGACTGCTCCCTTGCGTTGGGCCAAGGTTTGTACCTACCACACCATGCATGACTCAGACGCCCTCAGGTCCCTTTCTTTACGGTATGTACCCTGTGTGTGTTTGGGCTGAAGCACTACCTGACATTAAAGGAAGGATTTGGAGATACATTGCATTTGCTGTGTCCATCTCTGAGCTGTAACCACCTGGTCTCCCCCACGGGTCTAGGATTCCTGTTAATTTTATAGTACTGACTTTCATTAACAGGCCCCTGCCTTTCCCCTTTCCTTATAAGGTCCGGCCTTTATAAGAGAACTTCCCGAAGGAGCCTCTTGTCCCTTTCTGTAGAGGTTTTGCTCTAAAGCAGTTCCATCTTACAACTTGCAAGCTTGGCCCCACAGGCTGTTTAGGGAAACTGCCACCTGATGGATAACACCTATGTAGCACATACATAGGTCACATGAGACTCCTGTTCAGACCCATGGCAGTGACAACATATAATAAAATGTTGCTTTTACAAAATGGTAATGTTTTAATTACCATCAGAGCCAGCTTTGTAAACAGTCATTTATTTGGACTTTAGTTTTACAAAGGGAGTTCTCTCCCACCTTGTAGTAGATATGGTCACATCAAGCTCAGGCTTGTTAAGGGAGAGATGTTTAAACATAATACATAACTCTAAAATGCTGTAAAGTACCACAAAAAATAAATAAAACTGCCACCATTCTACCTTCTACCCCCCGCCCCCCATACCCAAGTTAGGGAGATTTGACTTATCACTCAAAAACGTGGCAGGAGTAATCGTCCCAAACTTAGGCTGAGTAAGTATGATGACAGCAGAGATTAAAAGTCTACACACCTATAAGAAGCAATGTTCCAGTCAGGCATCTGAAAGAGCACAGAAGTGGCTCGTGCCAGCTGACTCACAGGCTCTCGTGGAAGGATGAGTGCCTGCCCTTCCTCTTCAGTGTACCAGACTCACACGGAATATACCAGCCACGTCTTCCTCAGGGAAAGACATGTGCCAACCATATCGTCTCAACAAGTGTCTCCATCTGCTTTATCTACACGAAGAAAGTGCTCAATAATAAGAGCTTCATCCCCATACCTCCCTCCTAACCAAACACACTCCCCCCAACACACATACCCCGCCAAGACATTTCCTTATGGCTGTCATTTCAAGGTACTTTTAGAACCAAACCCTCAAAGACATTTAGACTTGGTGCCTGATAACTTGATTACCTTCAGAGTCCGCGGTAAAGAGCACATCAGGCTGCAGGTTTAACTGACTGGGCCTATCCTGGAACTGAGCCCAAGGGCTGCTAGGAAACTGCTCGAAGCCCTGATTCCGACTGTTAGTTACATCTCTGAAAGGAGCTCTAGAGGTGTGGGCAATGACGCGCTGGCCCTGAGAATCCTCAGTGAAAAGCTGACTCCAGGAGTCCCTGTCATTCTTTTCACTGTCCCAGGAAAAGACAGGAACAGCACAGGAGCTTTGTTTCACTGCTTCTGTGTTTTCTCCGCTCCAGGGATCCCTGTATGTTTGAAAAAGGATAGGGGACTGCCTATTTTCTTTGGCAGACACCTTTTCCAGTTTAGTCTTGTCCAAGGGCTGATGGCCCCTGCCCCCAGGTGGTTTACCACGTCTCTCCATACCCTGACAGTTATTTTTCTTAGATCCATGAAGCCATTTCCTCTTCTGGGAAGAATCCTTTTCTCCCTCCTTTTGGTCCAGCAAGCAAGAACTTTCCAAGTCCTGGGTAAAGGAACAAGCCAGTGAGTCTTGACTCTCTCCAGCACAGACTAAGGTGTCAGGCTGGTTTAACAAAGGCATCCCAGTCAAGAATGGGGATCCCACTCTGTGGTGGCCAGAAGCCTGGAGGGACGGAGGAGAAAGCCCAGCTTCCCGGATGTCTGCAGGGGTTGAGGTGGCTAAAGGGGGTGCCACGCAATCATCCCCCCAGCCCTGGATCAGATGGTCTAGCTGGATTGCATCTTTCTTAGACTCTCTGTTGGTCTGACTTTGTATACGAGATGAAACACTCCTCTGATCACCATTTGTCTTTCCTAGTAAAACAGACATGAACAAATATTATTCTGTAGGAAAACTGCCCTGAGCAGGATTTAGCTGGCTCTTCCTGAAATCTGTTACCATCACTATCTAGTGCAAGGGTCTCCGACTCCTCACATACCTTTGTAGCTGATAGTCCTGCTTTCACTGTTCTGTCCTGAACAATTCCTGCTTTCGATCTATTCTCTCCTGAACGATCTTGCTAAAACACACGTCTTATATTCCCCACCTCCAATATATGAATGCCTCCCACGACCTACCTACGAAAGTCAAACACGACATATAATGAGACCACAGCCTACTTTTCCAGCTGGCTTTTCATATGTGCAGTTTGTTTAACATATGGCACATCAGTTTTGCTTTTATCTTTTATTAAATGTGCTTTCTGCTATATAGTGATCCTTGCCAAACACTACTCTTGGATATTATCCTTTGAGAAACATGCTCAACACAATTTTTGTAAGGCCTCAAAGATCACATTAACCATCCAATTCTGAGAAACCTTCTGGTGACAGAGTGAAGAATGCAGGTTCCCCACTCCCACACATTTTGTGGTAAAGAGAGTGAAGACGTAATTCGATGCTAAGTCAACCAACAAGAAGGACAATAATAAACAACTACTAGTGTCCAGCCTGTCCATTTTCTCAGGCATAGAATGGACCCTGTTCAGCCATGGAATTCCCACTCCCCTTTAAATTATACCAAGATTAATTACAAACAAACCTGAATTACTGATTTTCTTCTTTCCAAATTCTCTAAGAATTACATTGCAGAAACTATGTTTTATGAAAGAGTTCTCAATTTTGCCTAGGAATTCAATACAGATTGTAGAGTAGAATTTTGAAATATACTATAGAATATACCAAAACTATTAATTTGAAGTAGAATTTTGAAATGGAAAGTTTGAAAAAAAAAATCTGTCCTTGTTAGTTAAAGCAAAAGGGTGTTTAAGTTTTTGTTTGGGTTAGGAAGAGTGCATTTTGAAGGCTTATGTAAAGCAATCCTGGGAGTCATACCAGGAGTTAGAGCTCCCCTCCCAATGCCCTCCAACTGGCAGGAACCCAGCTCTGTAAGCCCCAGCCTGCTCTGAGACAGCTGGTCCCCTGAAGTAGGACATGCAAGCCAAACTTTCTAAGAAAAAAACATCGCTGAACCTTGACTAATTTGAAAAATTTCATGCAGAAATATCAATTATCAATTAATCTTACACAGATTACTCATTGTCACCAATCCAAGACATGTACCTAACTAATGGCAGGTGAGCTCCCCCAACTCCCAAGTATACCTTTCCTCAATGTTCTGGCAGGGAATACAAATATTTAATAGTAGACTGAGCAAAACAGAACCAGAAAAGTATGTTTGTAAAAGCATGTATATATTGCTCTTCAAAAGGTGATGATTTCTTGTGGTTTATAACCTCTTCTAATAGGTGAGCTAAGTTTAACACAATGCACTGGTGTCACCACTTCTAAATGTTCCAGCATGGAAAAATGAACGCACTCCTTTTTGCTCCCTGGGTGCTCCCAGACAGGTCACCATACCTGGCTGCAAAGTGAAGAAGGAAACAATGCTGGTCTGCCGAACGCCCGCAGGTGGAGTTCTTTGAGGGAAAGAGATCTTAGCCTTTCTCTCTCCAGGAAAGAGTGTTAGCATTTTGGTGCTTGACTTGATTAACTGTGTCTGAAAATGGGGAGTAAAAGAGTAATAGGACCTGTTAATAACAAAACAGCTGCCAGATAGGAGAAACTCAGTAAATCCCAGTGGCGTTCTTGGAGCCATGCTGCATCCTGTGGGCTCCACTCAGATCCTATATTCTAGGTAGTTTTTGCTGTGCATCATCGTCCACCATTTCCTGCCATACTGATGGTGTGTGCTTTTCCCAGGGATCACACATTCCAACCATACAGCCCAATCTTTCTGCTTCTCCATGGAAATCAGGCTAACTGAACAAACAGGCTTTGTTGAAGGGATTCTGGGGATGACGCTCTCCTTTATAGTTAATTAATGGTTCTACAGCAGTTGATGCATTTTGATAGTTTTCAGATAGGCACATAGTGGTTAAGAGCATGACTCCTGAGTCACACAGCTTGGGTTCAAATCAATCCCAATTCCGCCACTGCCACTTAGTACCTGTGTGACCCTCTTCAAGTTGCTTAATCTCATGTGACAAATGGGGACAATAACAGTACCTGTACCATAGGGCAGTTCAGAGGATTTGGTGAATTAATTCACAGAAGAGTCTTCCTGGCACAGAAACACCATTCAATAGAGTAGGTGGCTGTCATTAGGATGAAGAGCAGTGACACATCATCGGTCTTATTCTTTTCATCTCAGGCCCCTTTATACTTTAGAGTAGGAACTGGAAATGGGCCAGGAGGTTTTGGAAGTGTCCACTTTTATAACCTCATCATTATTTAGTGTGATTTGTTTTTGTTTCTATTTGTTTGTTATGGAATGCCTGAGAAGTAGAGAAAATTGGGTTATATTCAATTAAATTTGGCTGTGAAAGCCAAAGAAGAAATGGGATTTGCCAGTATTCATGCAGCAAGTTGGAAGTAGGCCTGAAACCTGAACCCAAATTCTAGCCCAAAGTTGATGTCATTTCATTTTTACATTTGGAAACTAAAATTGTACTTAGGTGATTAAAAGAAGAAATCCTGGATATAAAATTCATACTTTGACTTGTAGTACTGGTATAGAACTTCCCCTTCCACCATAAAAAACTAGAAAAGTGGATATGATACATTAAACAACTAATTTTAGACAGTGGATAAGAGAGTGCAGGGCTGATCCCTGAAAATGATTTTCGAGAAGGCAGGCAAATGAGGTGAGGCCCGTGATCACCCTAGCTTTCTGCTTGGCAGCTCTTGCAAGCCTGCAATGCATATAGGTTGCCCAGGCAGAGCATCACCAGTCTTGATGAATTGAGTAAACCGATACTGGAATTTGAGGAAGCTGAGGTGCCTGGGATTTGCAGCACAGAGAACTACATCCAGAAATCTACACAGAGATCCCTTAAGTCTATTACTGAATACTAACATACACATGTGTTAGGTGACACCCCACGGGGCCAAAGAAATGCCAGGAACTGTAAACTGAACAATTTCTGAGCTCACACAGGGCTGGGATAGTTCTAACCAGGAGAGGGACCTCCTTGACGACCAGGGGCATTCAACAGAGTTCTCAGAAGGATCATGCCTTAGAGCTAAACTAGCCCTAGGGCAAAAGCTATTCCAAATCCATCTTAACAAAGCTTAAAAGCAAGCATTTAAAGTAGCAAGCTGATTAGCCAAGAAACTTACCTACCTAAACAAATTTCAGTATTCTTTAAGGACAACAAAATCCAGATACCCAACATTGCAGGACTCAAGATGCTAGCATGCAGTAAAAAATTACTAGATATGTGAAGAAGCAGAAAAATATCCATAATTTGGGGATGGAGAGGGAATCAATAGAAACAGACCCAGAAATGTCAGGGATGACAGAATTAGCAGACAAAACCTTAAAAGTTACTATAAATATGCTCAAGAATTTAAAGGAAAATATGAAAATGAGAGAAACAGAGGATATGAAAAATTTGCTAAATGGCTTAACAGAGACCACAGAAGAAAATAACAGTGAACCTGCAAACAGCTATATTAACTATTCAAAATGAAGCAAAAAGTGAAAAAGAAAAAAGTTTTAATGACCTGTGGGATGTCAAGCATACATATAATTAATTAGAGTTCCATAAAACAAGGTGGAAGAGGGCAGAAAATATATTTGAAGAAATTCTGGCTAAAAATTTTGCAAATTTCATGAAAACTACAAATAACTGTAATAGATAGCCTATCAAAGATGACCAATACGACATCTCCCATTTCACACGCTCTTCTAACATAACATGCCACTCCTCCCATCGAGTGGTGAGATTCATATTCCCTCACTTGGGAAAAACTTTGTCAACACTAGACCAATAAAGTATGATACTAGGTTGATGCAAAAATAACTGCGGTTTTTGCAATTATGTTTAAACTTCTGAACCGCAATTATGTTTGCACCAACCTAACAGAAGTAACACTATATGATTTCCAAAATTAGGTCATAAAAACACCTTGCTTTCTTAAGATGCTCACTCTTCGGACCTGGCCACCATGCTATGAGAAAGCCGAAGCAGGCTCATGACTATATTTTATGAGACACATCCTAGATACGTGAAATCATGTGAGTTAGTATGCCGACAAGTATTTGAACACCTATACTCTAAGTACTGGGAATACAGTGATCAGCAAAACATACTGTTTCTGCCCTAGTAAAGCTTATAGCTTAAGGGAAAAAACAGACAAGCCAATAATAAATACCGTGTTTCCCCGAAAATAAGACCTAGCCGGACCATCGGCTCTAATACACCTTTTGAAGCAAAAATTATATATATAGGACCAGGTCTTACGTTAATTTTTGCTCCAAAAGGTGCATTAGAGCCGATGGTCCGGCTAGGTCTTATTTTCGGGAAAACACGGTAGTATTTAAATTACTACAAGTACACTAAGTCCCATATAGAAGACTTACAGATTATCAGATAACAGTAAGACCTCAATTAGCAAAACACTCGGGAATAAAGCTTTTTACCACGTGGGCCATACTTAGTAGTAGAAGGACGTTCCTTCCTTAGGTCAGAGTGACGTTGCCTCAGTTATCTCAGCGGAATGTTAAGGCTGAGCGAGAACAAGTCATCTGGAAAGGAGAGGGGCCCAGGTAAAAGTCGTTGAGCAGATTATCCCTACTTCAAAATAAAGGCAGCTCCAGTGTGTACGAGAAAGCCTATACAGGCTTAGGGTTCCTCCAGGACCAAACCCCGTGGGGAGCCACAGCGAGGGATTAACAATTCTTACTCTGTAAGAATGCCCTGAAGAATCGAACTTCAAGGAACACACTCCTCCAAACCAAAGGATCTCTAGTCCTTTGGTATATCACATTCATTGTGCCATCAAGTTTTCTTCCTTCAGAGGGGTGGAAGGAAAAACTGACTTGCCACAGCTATGGAGCTCCTGCTGTTCTTGTTATCACAAGCAGCCTTTGTGATGTTGTCCTACAAAGTGATGCTTTTTTCGCTTTTTTTTTTTTGAGGGGGGTTAGGGGGCTGCAAATCACTCCAAAAGTGTGACCCTATTTTACACTTCACAACTCTAGTATCAAAGCAGATCTGGGGTTATATACTCCACCCCTCTTACTATTAGAAAATGTTTTCATTCTTCACAGCATTTAAATTCAGTGTAGCCCTCATTCTATCTTTATCCCTTCTGATAATTTATCTGTAAATTGGTCTTAAAGTTCTGCTTTCAAACCAATTTAATTCCTTTTTTAAAGGATTCATATGGCCTTCAATGAAAATCTAGGACATAATTCGATCCAACTTCCTTTTTTCATAATGGTCACCGTGGTCTTAAATATATGAAGTCTCACTCTCCATATAAACTGACATGGCTTTAAAATACACGACTATCTGTATTTCATTCTTTTTGCCCTGCTTCCTCCTCCTTTATGCTTTGCAGGGCCCATACGCATCTCCTCCCACTTCTAGAGTCACTGAGAGCACCATCGCCAAGTCCCGCCTTCTCCTTAGTCTCTCATACTGTGTTTCCCTGAAAATAAGACCTAGCCGGACCATCAGCTCTAATGCGCCTTTTGGAGCAAAAATTAATGTTAAGACCTGGTCTGATATTATATAAGACCCAGTTTTATATTAAAATTAAGACCGGGTGTAATATAATATAATATAATATAATATAATATATATAATACCGGGTCTTATATTCATTTTTGCTCCAAAAGATGCATTAGAGCTGACTGTCCAGCTAGGTCTTATTTTCGGGGTAACACGGTAGAATCTGCCCTTGGCTGATTTTAATCTGTATCTCTTCACTGTAATAAACTGTAACCATGAGTATAATAGCTTTCAGTGAGTGCTGAGTCCTTCAAGCAAATTATCAAACCTGAGAGTGGTCGTGGGGCCCTCATCTTGGTGTCAGAAATGCGGGTGGTTTTGGGGACCCCCTACTTCCCCTCCGTCTCACAAACGCCCCTCTGCCACTGTTCATACTGTTCCTCACATGCTCACTCCACCTCCACCGCTTTCCAACAAACTCCAACCACTGCTGTAAGGTCTGCCTCAAACGCCACCGCGGCCCAAAGCCTTCCTTTTTATTTTAACAGCTTTGACATATAATTCACATAAAATTCACCCATTTAAGTGTACAGTTGTTTTTTTCCTTTCATATACATTACAATGTCTGGTCTTTTGTGACTGGCTTCTTTCACGGAGCATGTCTTGGAGGCTCATCCAAGTTGCAGTATGTATATAAGTACTTCCTTGCCTTTTTTAATTCCCTTTTTATTGACAAATAATATTCCATTGTATAGATATATCATTTTATCTATTCATTCCTCAGTTGATGGACATTTGGGTTGCTTGTACTGTCAAACTGTTTTCCAAAGTGCCTACACTATTTTATGTACACACCAGCAACGTATGAGGGTTCCAATTTCTCCACATGCTTGCCAAAACTTGATATTATCTGTCTTTTTGATTATAGCCATCCTAGTGGATGTGAAGGGGTATCTCATTGTGATTTTGATTTGCATTTCCCTAGTGACTAATGACGTTGAGTATATTTTCATGTGTGTATCTAAACAGAGCTATAACAAGAGATTGGAATAATAATTTTAAAACTTCCTGCAAAGGAAAGCCCACTTGTGCCACCTGGAGAGTCTGGGGATTTTCAAAACCAGCAAGTCTAAGATACTTTCTGTTTAATAGGCCTTCCTTTAGCTTCTCTCTCTCCTCTGGCATTTCGCCTAAGCCAGCAAAAAGAAACTAGGCAACACCTTCCACACTGCCTGGAATCTCCTACGTCACCCAATTCCTTTCTACCTTCCACCGTATTGGCCAACTGTATTGCTAAAATTCCTGTCATTACATAATAAGGATCCCATTTTGTCTACTTTAAAACCCTCACCCACGGACTCCTCTAAGGCCATCGCACTTCTCAAAATAGTTTCGTAAAAGCTCTTCAAGCTTCCGCTAGCACCCTCTCCAAAGACCTTCCATCTGCCACCCATTGCCCCATTCCAAAGCCACTCCCACATTTCAGGTTTTTGTTAGGCAACACTCCACTTCCAGAACCAAAATCTGTATTAACTTCTATTGCTGCATTAACAAATTGCCCCAAAACTTACCAACTTCAAACAACAAACATTGTCTCACCACCTCTGCTCATCAGGAATTTGGGAGCTGCCCAGCGAGGCGGTTCTGGCTCACAAGCTCATTAGGCTGCGTTCAGGGTATCGACCAGGGTTACCGTATCCACTCTCAAGGTGGCTTGCTCACGCTGTTGGCAAAGGCCTAGGTTCCTCACAACGTGAATCTCTCCACAGAACTGCTTGACTGTCTCATAACATGGGGCTGGCTGCCCTCAAAGAGTGAGGCTGAAGCGGCAGTGTTGCTTGTGACCTGGCCTTGGGATTCTAACACTTCCATCACACTCTCTTCAGTAGTCACCGCGTACAGCCCACACTCATGGGGAGGAGAATTAGGCTCCATGGTTAAAGGGAGGAGGATGAAAAGAATTTGTGGATATATTTTAAACCCTCCGCCCATGATCAAATATAATTTCTTCCTCTAAACCCTTAAAAAAATTTTCTTATGCCCCTAAGGCGCTTACGGTCTGCCTGACAGTTACTTGTGTACCTATTGTATTCCCTGCTGCCGGGGTTGTAATCATCTTACTCACTTTTTTACCATCTGAGGACATCTTATACATTTAGAAAAAGAAACACACATACACTGGACCAAGAGTCAGAATCGAGCCTTACAGCTGCACTTAACTCTGATGTGATCTCAAGTACATCTCTATCTGAACTTTTCTCATCTGTAAAATGGGGATACTCACAGCTCCCTCACAAAGCTATTAAAAAGTGGAATAATGTAAAAAGTTTTACAAACCACAAGCCACTACATAAAGATCACAATAAACATTTGTGAAGTACACTTATAGACTTCTGGCAGTCTCACAGTACAGACCCTAATAGTACTGCTACCACAGACTTCAGTAGTTAGTTTGAGCCTTTTCCGGGGCAGTAAAAATGAACTTTTCTTCTCTATTTTTGTTTCTTCTTCTATCATTTCAGTAAGTATCAGGGAGGAGGTTATGTGAAGTACATGCTTTAACTGCCATTTTACCAGAGGTCTCCAGTCCACCTTTGCTCTAAAAGCTCAAAGTCCTCCCACTTATCCTGTCATCAAAGTAAGGCGAGAAGAAGCAACTACAATCCTATCTAACAGCTTCTGAAAAGCAAAGCTCAAGTAGATTAGTTCATTCACTCATTTGCTCATTTAATAAATATTTACTGAGTACCTACTATGTGTCAGATGCTGTTTGAAGAACTACCTAATGGAACTCTCATTCTAGTAGGTGAAGCAAGACAATAAATGAACAATACACAGTACAGTTAACCTTTGAACAACACGGATGCGGACTTTTTTCAATAAATATAGTTGACCCTTCGTATCCGTGGGTTTCACATCCATGGATTCAACCAACCACGGATGGAATTTTCTATCTGTAGTGGGGAATCCATGGATGCAGAGGGACGACTATGCATTGCTCTATGCCATTTTACATAAGGTCTTGAGTACCTCAGATTTTGGTATCCAAGAGGGGTCCTGGAACCAATCCCCCGCAGATACGGAGGGCCGACTGTAGTTAAGTTTTTGAGGAGTCAGAAGTTATATGTGGATTTTCAAATGCATGGCAGGTCGGTGCTCCTAACCCTCGTGTTGTTCTAGGCTTAATTGTATCTAGTATTCGTATGTCTGACGGTGAAAAGCATGGAGAAAAATAAGGCAAGATTAAAGTAGTTATGGAGTATGAGGAGTAGGGGCTATGGAACAGCAATTTGATGGTGGTTAAGAAAAGGACTCCCTGACAAGTTGACACTGAAACAAATGAAGAAGCGGAGCCATGTGGCATTCTAATCCCTATGCACTGCAGGCAGAGGTGGACCAAAGTCCCAAGCACGGTGTCCTTGGCTTTGAGGGCCAGCAAGAAGCCTAGTGTGACTGGAAAAAGTGAGGCACAGAAAAGAGTAGAGGAGGCCGAAAAGGCGTGAGAGAGCATGCATGGTCTTGAGAGCCTTAAAAAGGTTTGTTTTTACTGCAAGACAGAAACCACTAGATGGTTTTAAATTTCAGGGTGTGCAAAGGATCACTCTGGTTCAGGTGGCAGTGGTAGAAATAGAAAATGATGAGGTTCTAAACACATTTGAAGGGAGAATCCAGAGGATTTGCTGGACTGAACGTTGTTAGTAAAGTTGCAAAATGTCGAGAGTGGCATTTAGTGTTTTACCAAGGCTGCCTCAAAACCACTCATGACTCAGCCAAGATTTCTGATATGTTCACATTTCCGTCCCCCTCTTACTTAGGTCCACTTCTTTGCTACGCATTTAAAGGGTAAGGAACTAAACTGCATTATAGATGAAGAAGAGAAACTATTTTTTGTTACAATGACATTTTAAATATAAAACATCTAAGAGACGGCAAATACACAAATCACATACTAAATCTTTTTACCTCTTTAATGTGTAAGAAGACATGTTAGAAATGTCTCTCAATGTTTTCAAATAGAGACAGCAAAGTTAAAATACAAAATTTGAAAACTATGTCAATTAAAATTAAAATTTTAAAAATCCTGTAAGTCTCCCATGTAAAGTTCTCCACTGTATATTTAGTGAAAGCTGAACAGCAGAACAGTATGTTTGATACAATCTCATCTGTGGGGGAAATACACACACACACACACACACGCACATTTATTTATATAGTTACAGAAAATGTCTCAAAGGAAACCAAATTGTTAATAGGAGCTACTGCCAGTGAGGCCTTTGCTTTTACTTAACACAATCCTATACTATTTGATTTTTTAAAAAAATACGTATTACTCTCATAAAATAGACTGAAATGCAAACAAATACAATGTCCTCCATACCAAGGCCTAGGTAATGAATGTAAGTCTGCCATGCTTCTGCAGGTAGTCAGCCCAGAAGAGAAGCAAACTTTCTCCACACATAGGCCCCTATCTTCTGGCCAGACAACAAACTACCCCCCATTCTCCTCAAAATAGCAGACAGTTCTGTTTAGGGATAAGTGGGAAGAAGCATGTTTTCGAAACCACTGGCCAGTAGTTACTGCCTCTCCAAATGTGTCTACTTGAGAGCTACTTTAGGAAGAGGCAGGTTTCTACATCCTGTAAAAGGGAACCTTTAGTACTTCGCTGTGGGCTGGAAGTCTAAAGTCCGAGGAACTCGTGGGGGAACCAAATTTTAAACAAAGTAACAAGGGAATAAAGTTGTCTTATAAATAAAGGGAATAAAGTAACAAGAAGGAGAAATGGTATCAGTGACTGTGGTCATAAGGTTCAGGCCTCCAGAAATCCTAGAGGCCTAGAGATCCTGGAGAGAAGATTCACGCCACACACTAGATCAGCAGAACAAATGTTTTCATTTACGATGATGAAACAAAAAGGAGTGATTTGTGGTGTCCATGTACAGACATAGAGCCAAGTACTGGCTCTCAGCTTCCCTATGGATTATTTTCTTTCTCTCCTGAACTCTTCCTAACTCTCTTCCATTTCTCTCCTCTTTCCAAATTAAACTGGTATTCAGGTTTCCCACCCATCACATGCCATTCAAGAATGTATTCCAGGGGCGGCCGGTTAGCTCAGTTGGTTAGAGAGCAGTGCTCTTAACAACAAGGTTGCCGGTTCGATCCTCACATGGGCCACTGTGAGCTGCGCCCTCCACAACTAGACTGATACAACCACTTGACTTGGAGCTGATGGGTCTGGAAAAACACAAATAAATGTTTAAAAAAAAAAAAGAATGTATTCTAATAGTATAAAAGACTTATTCCTAATTCAAGGAGTAATAAATACCCATTGCACGTTTTGATCTTTTTTTTTTAAATGAATATATGTATTTCCCTAACAACCATAAATTAGCCTTTTCCTCTATATTTGGGGGGGGGGGAAGTCACCATTCTATCTGTGCTGTAATATATGCTACAACTCATAAAAATATGCTACAACTCATACTTTTTTGCATACTAATTCACAAACTAAAGAACAAAAAAGGTTACCAAGGAAGCAAGACAACTTTAAATCGCTGATTTAACAAGCTTAGTTAACACAAAACGCTAAGGTTGACACAAGATCTTCTCTCAGGAATTCCTGCATTGTAGAAAATATGTTTCAGATTCATGAAGTGACCCTAATTTTAACAACTGAATAGAAGGGAGAGACTACTATATTTACTAAACAAATCTATGTTTCATATTCTTAATTTTAAAAATAGAAACATTTTTGGGGCCAGCCCGGTGGCTCAGGTGGTTGGAGCTCCTGCTCCTAACTCCGAAGGCTGCCGGTTCGATTCCCACATGGGCCAGTGGGCTCTCAACCACAAGGTTGCCAGTTCAATTCCTTGAATCCCGCAAGGGATGGTGGGCTGCGCCCCCTGCAACTAGCAACGGCAGCTGGACCTGGAGCTGAGCTGCGCCCTCCACAACTAAGACTGAAAGGACAACAACTTGAAGCTGAATGGCACCCTCCACAACTAAGATTGAAAGGACAACAACTTGACTTGGGGGGAAAAAAAAAAAATAGATACATTTTTGACTCAGTGATTCAACTTCTAGTAATTCATCCTATAGATACATTTGTGTATGTGCAAAATGATGTGTGTATAAATTCTTTATTACAGAAGTGTTTTTAATAGCAAAAGTTTGGAGATAACCTTTTATCAACAAAGGACTGGTAAAAATGTAAATAAATAAATAAATATGGACTGCTTTGGACTGAACTGTGTCCTCCCAAAATTCATATGTTGAAGCCCCAACCCCTAAAAGGCACGATCTGCCATGTATGCCCTTTCACCTTTCAGACCTCACCTACTCTTCTCTGCCTCACTCTGCTCCAGCCATACTAGCCTTCTTGCTGGCCTTCAAGCCAAGCACACACATGTATCTGTCTACAGACATACCGCGGAGATATTGCAGGTTTGGTATGACAAGGAGAAAATTCTGAGATGTCCTAAATTAAATTGCATTAGGCCAGAGGGTGGAAGGAAGAGACAAGAAGTTAATCAGTTAACAACTGCAGGGCAAAAACAAACAAGACTACTTACATTCCTGTGTATGTTGGAACTTTGAATTAACTTCCATGTGGCTTTTACCCAGAGAGAGAGAATACCAGGCGCCACTGAACCCCAGAAGCCTCTGCTTCTTGTTTACACATGAACTTGTTAACCTCTCTGACCTCCAATATCACATTTCCCTTGAAACCACTCATCTGTGCATATTTTCTTCCTTGTAAGAGCACTAGCCTTTGTAGCAGTTGGAAATGGACTTGAACCCCTGCTTATCTGGGTAAATTTCTTAATCTAAGCCTCAATTTTTGCATCTGTAAAACAGATAATGGCAGTGTTTACTTCATTGAATTTTTGTACCTACCACTGATAAGGCATGTAATATCCCAGCAAAGTGCATCTCCTTTCTCCCCGCTAAGACTGTAAGCAACTTTAGAACAAGAATCCTGCCTGTAGTGTGTTTTGAGCCTCCGTTTTCATGTATAAAATGGGTATCATTTTCTACCATATAGAGTTGTACCACACAAGATAACATATCTGAAATACTTGGCACAATGCCCAGCATAAAATGCTCAATAAACAACAACCATTATCTCCTACTTTTGTTCCTTTGTAGTGACTAACAGAGTATCTTGTATATGTGACAAATTTCCCCTTCCTAGTCAGGGCACCTGGGTTAGTTACTTAATCTGTTTCCTCATTCCTGTAAGGCTCATGATACATATAATATATATTAAGTATTTAATACAGTATCTGGCACCCAGTGGATGCTCAATAAATATTAGGCCAGCTCCCCTTCCCGTCTCTTCTATTTTTTTCCCCTAAAGTTCCTGGTTCTGGCAGGTAGACGGCCTGCAACCTGGCGCCCCTCAGCATGAGAATTTCCCAAATTTTCATATGCACCCCTTCCCAATACTTCAGCCTCTTCTGACGCCTCTCAGGGAATCGGAGTTCCTGAGGAGTCTGCTCCATCAAACTCCATGGAGCCAATTTTCTCTCCACCTCTCCGCCACACTTTGCTGTCCCAATCTCTCCATATATCTCCCCAGCCTTCCTTCCGCCTCGTTTTCTCTCCAGCCTCTTTCCCCAAACCCCATTTTTCACCCTTCGTCAGGCACCACTCCCTCTCGCCTCTGAATTCCCAAAGCTGTTGCTTTCTCGGTCCCCGACTTTACCTTCATTACCTTCGGGTCCCCTAAACTCCCTTCTCACGCCTCCAGATCCCCAAGCCTTCCCCCAACACCCTCTCGTGCCCCAACGTCCCACCTGCACTTTCCTCCTCTTCAGCGCCGCCGCGTCCAGCCACACGCCGCAGGCCTCCTCCTCGGGGTCTCGGCGCCTCATGGCCGCTCAGGAGGCCGAGCCATCCGGACACTGGGCTGAGGACACGAACGCCTCACGGAATGGCCACATCACCTCTGCCGACGTTCGAATCTCGCGCCAACGCTGTGGGAGGAGTTACGTCACGGCCGCCCCAACGCAGGTACCGCCCCCAGCGTCCGCTCCAGCCGGGCGAAAGCTCCGCCCCTTTCCCCAAGACGCGCCGGACGCCTTTGACGAGGACCGCAAACTGGTCTTCTGCAGCGTGGAGTTCTTTTCCTTGTACGAAGGTCGTCACGTTCTTTCTGATCTCATCCAAGTGTTGTATTCCGGAAAATATGTTGTGTGAACATGTTCGCGACATTGAACAAGAAACGTGCATTTTCTTTTTGCTGAGTTGGTTGCGCTTTCTTAACTGTAAATATAATAACAATAACTACCCCGGGCTCAGGATTTTCCTGGCCTCGTCTCTGAATCCTCACAATAACCCAAAAGGAAGGGTGGAGCCGAGGTTCAGATCCGCCCGACTCCAAAGCTAGGGTACCCAACAGTACCCTAAATGGTTAATGTACCCTCGAGTTTATGAATTACTTTTGTAATTCAAAAACAGACAATCTAAGCTGAACTAAACCCACATGGGAGAGGATTTAGAAAATGTTAAAATGAAAGCTAAAAATTTGGAGCCAAGAACTAGTTTTCAGTCCTGCCTTCACGGCTTGGCTGTGTGACCTTGGATTTTAAAGGATCAAGTGAGGTAAGGTTTGTGAAAGTACTTTGTAAAATCTAAAAGCCTCTCAGAAATGCAAAAAGGATGGCATCGCACCTGTCCTTCCATTCCTAACCACAATCTCCATAGATGTGTTTTATATATATATATGTATGTATATATATATGTATGTATATGTATATTTCTTACGCATTTGGGAGTTTTTCTTATCTGTACTTACTAATTTTCCTTCATTGTACATATATTACTTGTGTACTCTGAAAAAAAGCAATATTACAAAAGTTAACATAATAATAGTTAACATACAATATTCCTTGATTGAAAGAAAGACCAAAAAAAATGAAATGTTTGTCAAATAATAAAATGTATTATGTATATATTTTGAAACATTGTTAACTTCTAAAATTTATTTAGTAATAAAACTGCTCCCACTCCTTTGCCAAAAAAAGTTCATACATATAGTGTATAAGGCCCCAATGTCACCTCAGGCAAATATAAAACAAGAACTGCCCCCCTCTTTCCTGTGCCAATCCCAGGGGCCCCAGCTTCCCCCCTACCCCACTCCCAAAACCACTGCCCACACTCTGAGCAGGCACATGGGTCTCCCTGGGACAGGAGACAAAACACAAAGAGGCAGCTGTTACCACAGTGACTTTATTGCATCCAGGCCATGTGACAGTCCAGACCACCCCTAGGCTCCAGCCCCAATGAACTCTTCCCATACCTCTTTGCCAGGTCTTTCCCTCTGCCTGGAATGCCTTTCCTCTTCTCCAGCAGCAAACTCCTATTTACCCTCCCCAACTCAAGACCCTGAGGGTCCTAGGCAGCACTGATTATTCCATCCTCAGGACTTCCCCTGACAGTTCATTCCATTCAAGCCTTTGATGCTGCATTGATCCACAGGGCCCACCCAGTCGGTGGCCTGTCTCTGCGCAGAGGCCCAGGAAATGATAAATGCATAACTGAATAGTGAACAAGGAAACCAGGAGAGAGACTGGGAGGGATGTGTGGAACATAGAGGCCAGAGCTAGGAGGGTTGGGCTCACTATCTGAGACTGTGACTGAAGGGGTATGGGGCACTGGATGGGATCCATTTTCACCTGGCACAATCTTTACCTTTGGGGGCACTCTGGAGTTCCAAAACTCCAGGCTGGGGTTCAAACAATGGTAAGATCTGGAACACATTTTGGCCCTGCCCCTCCTCTATCCATCAATGAAATCTGAGCAGAGGGTGGTTGCTGAGGCTCCCTCTGCTTCTCAGCTCAAATCTGACTCTGGCCTAAATTCCACCTTCACCCCCTCCCGAATAATCTGGAAGCCCCAAACCAGGGTCCTGGCTCTGGCTGATCCCCCCATCCTCAGCCCTAGTGAGAGGCAATGTGGAGAAGCAAACCAGGATGGCTCACATCTTTATCTCTTTCCCTCTCCCAGGGCAGGGAGCTAGGGCATGCCCAGGAGAGGACGCCTGCACCTCCCAGCCAATCCCGAAATCCAAGGTCTAGCCAGTACCACCCCTGGCAGCTGAGACATGCACAGAGTCACTGCAAGCCAGACACAAACAACTTTACCAGGCCTTGTTCCCATCTAGAGCCAAGCGCAGACCCCCAACGAGCTCCCACTCTCCCTCCCTCCCTACCAACGGCTGCCTTGCTTCACTGGGTCTTCCGATTGAGTTTCCGCTGTACCAGCTGGCTCAGGAGGAATGCCGTGAGGACACTGCTGCCCACAGTGAGCAGGAAGAGGCCGGCAAAGTCGTGGGGCCAGCGGGTGTGCAGTGGCTCATAGATGGGCCGCCGGGCCTCGTAGTCCAGCGCCACAGCCTCCAGCTGAGCCAGCGTGCACAGCACCAAGAAGACGTGGAAGACCTGGTGGCCCTGCCCAAACATGTGGCAGCTGCCAGGGAACCAGCGCTCAGGCATGAAAGCTGAGAAAAAAGCAGCAGCCAGCAGGAAGAAGACGACCTGGCACTTGTGGTAGAGAAGAGCAGGGTCGTCCAGGGTAGGGCTGGGGGACACCAGGATGCGGTGTGCCACAGGGCTGATGTCCAGCGCATAGGCCAGTGCTGAGGGCACCTCCTGGCAAGTGCGGCCCAGCAAGCCGGGCCTCTGGATGTACTTGCTGTAGCAGGAGCCAGTGCAGGACAGCCAAGCGAGAAAGGCAGCCATGGGCAGGAAAATGGTCTGCACTTGGGCGTGCCAGGCAGGCTCAATGGCATAGTAGAAATGCGCCAGGGCACTGCCAAACTGGTACACGGCTACACCTACATAGTCCAGGAAGAAGAAGCTGTAATGCCAGAACTCGGACTTGGCCTGTAGGAGGTGAGCCAAGGCACTGAGGGAGAGGTAGGTGAAGGAGGCGAGGACAATAATGAAGAGCGGCAGGGCATGGGGGTCTCCCCGGAAGTCCACGGTCCCCACAAAGATGGCCAGCCGCAGCAGCAGCACCAGGGCGGCCAGCAGGTGGGTCCAGACATTCACCACCTCGTTGTGCTGCTGGAACAGCGTGCGGAAGTAGAAGCGCCAGGTCTGATGCAGTGGCCGGTAGCCCACATAGATGTATGGTTTCCAGAAGAGGGGTGGCACCTCGGCTCGGTCTACCGTGAAGACAGGCTCTGGCTGCACGGATGGCTGAGGCTCCTGGTGGAACTGCCGCAAACTGGGCAGAAGGTGGCTGAGCTTCTGGGCCACCATGGTGGCCATGTCTGTGGGCCGGACAGGGAGCTGGGAGAGGGGCGAGAGCAAAGTCAAGGGCTGGTATCCTCACCCCCTCACCCCTATGCCTAATTCTTACTTACTCCCTCTTCCCCACCCCCTTGTCCCTGAGTTTTGGAGAAGAGGAGAGCTCAGCTCTGACACGTGATTGTCCTACTCCCTAATGTATCCCAAGTGCCTAGAACACTCCCTGGCACACAGTAGGTGCTCCATAAATGTTGGAGGGATGCATTAATTAATGAAGCTCACTACCTCAGCCATTTTTTTCCAGCCCAGGCTCCACACAGCAGCCCCCAGTGTTTTCTCCTGTGTTGATGTTGCCATCAGTGTTCACCTGGCAGTGACAATGACCTTGCTAACAGACCTGCTGCCTCTACCTCAGTCTCCCACTGACCCTCATTACCCTACATGATCTGGTCCCAGCCTTATTGCTCAACCACAATGTACTCAAATCCAGCCACAGCCTCACCGACCCCCTGGGCCTGTTGTTTCATATATCTATAGCTTCGTATAAGCTGTTCCCTCGACCTGAGACATTTTCCTCATCTTGTCTATCTGGCAAACTCCTATTCATCCCTCAAAACCCATTTCTTCTGTGATACTTTCCCTGGCCCACTGAACCTCCAATGGTCACCTTCCTCCTTGAGTTCCTACCATCAGTACCATCCTTGTCTACAGCGTTGTCTTCCCAACTCAGAACCTCGGGGAGCCAGAAAGCATCTCATGCAGCTCCTCTGTTTTACACAGAGGAAACAAGTGCCCAGACAGGAAGGCCTTTCCAAGAGTTGCCCAGTCCAGCAAGGCTTCCATCCCACCAAGAGGGCAAAGACCAGGGAAGAATGACATGCAATGGTGGCCTAGTTCCTGGGTCCCTCTGATCCATGAAGTCCAATCCAATGTTCCCTATCCCTCTCTTAGAACTTCCCAAGGCATAAGAGCATATGAAAGGCTCTGAGAAGTCCCGCAACAAAGAAGCCTGCTTCACTTTGTTATTGACCCTATATTTGCCAAGCTTACGTGACCAAGGATTCCTTTCCCACTAGTAATTGTATTATAAAGCCAGCTGACATGTAATAAGTGTTGACTCTTTACAAACTTGTTACTGTTAATTCACATAACTAGCCTGTGAGGTAGGTATTATGACACGCGTTTTGTTGTTGAGGACGGTGAAGTTCAGAGTGACCAGGAGCTCCTTACCCAAGATCACACAGACACACACCGAGGTGGAGCCAGGGTTTGGACTCAGCTCTCTGACACTTTTAGCCACTTGCTGCTGCCCTGCCTCCCATCACACCTCTCTGCATCCCACAGAACTCCTTTGGAAAATACTGGTCTGAAGCAGGCGACAAGTCCTTTCCTGTAAATGATTCCCTTAGGCTTCTAGCCACTGACTCACATCCAGGGACCCGTCTCCCCGCCTTTACCAGCTAGCCCCTCGCTCTGCACCATTTACCTCCTCAGCTGGGTGACAGCTCATTCACAGCCTCCCCCCTCTCCCAGGCACAGTGGGCCTTAAACACAGAACCCAGAGGCCACATACTGGGATGACAGAGGTCCTGCCACCCTATTTCCTTCAGACCACAGCCAGAGGCCCCATTTCATCTTAGGTCTATTTTCATAACTAGTTCCCATCTCCTGACTCCATGGAAAGGGGCCCTGGATCCAGGGGGAAAAGAGCAGGGGCAGGGGACCAGCATGAGCCGGAAGGATGAGGGTGGGTATCCAGAGGGCACCAGGCTGCCAGGACCTGCCTATTCCAGACAGCCCAGCCCAGCCCAGTACAGCTCCATGGCCCCCTTGCACTGCTTACCTAGGGGTTTCTCTAAAGCCTGGGGGCTGATGACTTCTGCTGTGGGACTGGCAAATTTGCCAGATGCCAAACACTGGAGGGCACTTCCACAGGTGAAGGTCACTAGGGGTGGGGCTTGCAGGGACTGGGAGTGTCTTATGTGATGTCACTAGAGGGTGGAGCTAAAGACAGCCTCCACTCTTCTCCCACATTGGTCAAATTGTGACTCCCACATTGGTCAAATCCAGGCTAAACTCTACTTTTCTAGCCAGACCTCAGCTGCGGAAGGAAACTCACTGCTAACCTGTGCATGAAACATCAGGCAAACCGAAGGCTGGCTGAAAAGTTGTAACTTACCCAAGACCACACAGCAAAACGGGCAAAGCTGGACTGAGACCAGGTTTCCAGGGCCTGAATATTAGGCAAACTTGACTGGCTTCTGTCCCCTATTCAGTGGACATCAGAATAGAAGAAAGTTAGGAATGAAAAAGAAAGCAGATACTGTAAAGGCTCATGATGGAGATATACTTCAGATTCAGACAAACCAAGTCTGACTCCTGATTCCACAATATACCAGCTGTGTGACCCTAAGACAAGTGACTTACTTTCTCTGATCCTTAGTTCTCTCATGAGAATTATAATATTAACTACCTCATAGATTGTTGGAAAAATTAATTAGAATAAAGCTTTAGTACAGTTTAGGGACTCGATAAATGATTGCTTATTATTATTATTTATTATTAATAGTAGTAGTAATTAATTATTAGTAGTACTAGTAGTAGTATTTGAAATAGCCCCAGCCCAGAAGATTTGCTTGGGATTCTCTAAAAACCACAGTCCTCTTTAAGCTCTCAACGGCTCGTTCCACTGGCTTTGGAGCCTTTAGAAAGCTAACTGTGTCTCTTTAAATATTTACTTTGTCCTAAGGGTACATTTAGGGACCAGGGAAATTTGGCTGGAGTTTGAACTTCTGGGGACACTGACCTTATTAAATAATTAAATTGTTTCTGCAAAGGCCATTCAGAGTTACCCCTCAGGATTCACAGAGCCCTGATCTGTACTTGCCCACAGACCCAAGAGGTGGTTGGGAAGTGAAACCCCCAGGGAAAGGGCCACAAGCCCAGCAGCCCCATCCTGGTGGCACCAAGCCAGGAGGGGGATCGGGGGAGGAAAAGGGTAGACAGTGCTAGCAGGTAATCCAAAAGGCACGCTGCAGGTTTGGGAGGCTTCCAGTCCAGTTGGCTGAGCCTCAGAATTAAGCAGGCGGGAGTTCCTGTCAATCCTAGCAGCTCCTTCCTCTTCTCCCCTCCCACCTCCCCAACCCTCCTAATTCACATTCCCCTTTTCTAAATTCGTGGTCAACCTCATGAGGAGGTTGCTCCTCAACCAAGGCTTGCCACCCTCAGTTCCTCCTGATGTCCCCCCCCCGCCCCCGCCATACACACTATCAAAGAATCCCCTAAGATGTCTGTGGGCAAAACAGAGGACCAGGTTGTAGGAATGGGTAGTAAACCGTCTCTGGAGTGGGAGAGCGCCAGGTTATACCCATCCCACAGATTCACAGATTTTACTCAGTGCCTGCTATATGCCAGCCACACTGGAACACTACAGGGGCTGGGGCACCTGGTGAATGATGCAGACAGGCTCCCTGCCCTGACAAACAACCCAAACAAACCAAGTGCCCAGTGGCCTAAGAAAATCCAGTCCAGAGAGAAGCCACCCAGGTGGTGACCATGGAGAACTGGAGATTGCTGCTGCCCCAAGGACGGGTGTCTACCACTCACCTCTGGCAGACTATTTCAAAAGAAGCCAGGTCCCCATTTTTATGTGAGGATGGGATTTAAAGTCTGGAACTTACCAGCTGTGTGACTGCCAAGGTCCCTTAATCTCTCTGAGCTATTTCCTCATTTATAACCAGAGGATAATAATAGCTACCTGAAGGGATCTTGCAAAAGCAAAAGTCATGGATGCTAGGAGTCCGCTCTGACACAGCTTTGTGGGGTTCTAGTCCTGGCTCAGCCACTCAATCCCTGTGTGACCTTGAACAAGTCCCTTCCCCTCTTGGCCCTGTTTCTCCAAGTGTTAAGGAAAGTGAATTCACCAGTGACTTCAAAGGGTCCTTGAGGCCCAGAGACATTCCAACATTTGTTTTAGGCCTACTATGTGCCAGGGCTGGAGCTTTGCAGTAAACAAAGCAGTTAAAACACCACCCTTATAGAACTAATTGCCCAGCTCATTAATAGTTAAGGGTAACACCTAAGGGTATTAATACCCTGACCTCTTGGAGCTTAATAGCCTAACTACATAACAACTAACTATTATAAATATTATTTGGTTATAATTCCACTTCTTGTTTTGCCTCTTTCCTGGTATGCAAAATACACTTGGCCCTTGAACAACAAGGGTTTGAACTGCATGGGTCCATTTATATGCAGATTTTTTCAATGAACATGTACAGTAGTGTAAATGTATTTTCCTTACGATTTCCTTAATAACTTTACTTTTCTCTAGCTTATATTATTGTGAGAATATAGTATGTAATACATATAACATGCAAAATATGTGTTAATCAACTATTTCTGTCACCAGTAAAGCTTCCGGCCAACAGTAGGCTATAAGTAGTTAATTTTTTCGGGAGTCAAAAGTTTATAAGAGGATTTCTGACTGGGGCAGGGGGTGGTGTGGGACAGTACCCCCTAACCCCCTGTTGTTCAAGGGTCAACTGTATCCATTGCTGCTTTTCTGGGCTCGGATTGTTCAGCACACTCCCTTAAAGACAACTTTGTCTTGCCATGGAAAGCAAAGTCTAACCTCATTAAATCAAAATAAGGCCAAGGCCAGACCTGCGTTAACACTGGGGCTGTCAGAGGTAAACCCCCCTGAGGGGCCCTGACTAGGACAACACAGTGTGGCAGAGCCTGAAACATTAACAAGATTAGGCACTAACATTAATAATTTACAGTAGCTTGCTGTTTACAAAGAACTTTCACGCACATTTCATCTCTCCCTCACTGCAACCCTTTGAACCTGCATCTAAGCTGGTGTCACAGCTTCAGAGGCAGGATGGCAGAGCACAACACGTCTGTCTGACTCCAAAACCAATGCTCTTGCCCTTCATCCACTGTGGTCAACTCCCCGCACACAGAGGGTGGTCACATTTTATACAAGCAAAGTTCTCATCCCTGGCTGGCTTCCCAATCTTGCAGCAACTGGGTCACCTCCCTAAATGCAAACCAGTTTCTCAACTCAGCCCAATATGTTTAAAGAAAATGTCCTTCCATGTCTTTAAAAACTGAACAGAAACCAGTTTTGTTTTTTTGTCACTGCACTTGGGGACTCCATTTGTACTGAAAAGTGTGATCAGAATGAAATAAGTAACTCTTAAAGGAATACTTCCATGGAGCTCAGACTCACAAACACTCTGACAGGAGGAGGAAAGTGGGCCTGGAGAGATTCCGTAAACAGGCTACAGTCACCCAGCATGGAGGACAGGAAAGGGACCTGAGATTCACCACTGACCAGCCAGAGCCCATCTGGGCTGTGGAACTGAGGCTGGAGACGGACAGCCTATCACCAAGCTGCCCGGAGGTGGCACAAGCCCCATGACAGGAGGCTGGGTCCCTTTCATATAAGATCCTGGGCCGTCCACCCAGGTGCAACCAGGCTCTGAGACTCCATCAAACTCTCAAACTCCCCAGCCTTGGCCTGACCTGGCTGCTCACTCCACCCTGGCCTGCAGGGGCTGTCCCTGGGAAATCTCTGGGTCCTCAAAGCCTTCAGGTGAGAGGCAAGTGCTGCGGGCAGTGTGGGATTCCATCTTCCCCTTCCCTCACTGAGTGAGGGGATCGCCCATGCCCTCCTGACACCAAGGGAGGCCTCCCCATCACAAGGGGCCTAGGCTCCTGGGGAGCAGGAGCCCCTCTGGGTCCCCATCAGTGCTATTCCCACTGTTCCTGGTTTCCCAACAGGGACCCCCTCACATTTCCCAGTTCCAGGTGCTCACACCCCATTTTGCCCCTAGACTCTCCCTAGGTTTTTCCGCCAGTGGAAGCAGCGAGCTCCCTGTCAATTCTCCTCCAAGGTATCACGGCCCTCCCGGGCCAGCTCTCCCCTCAGCCCACAGCCTCCCAGATGTGCTCCACCTCCAGCTCTGACTCCCTTTCTCCTCCCGCCTCCTCCCACTCGTCCCTGAGATGCTTTCCCTACCGCTCGGCTTCTCCTTCCTGCTCCCACTTCCTCAGCGGTGGTGCTCCCTCCAGCTGATTTCCCCTGGCGTCGGGAGACGCCCCCGCTCCAGCAGCGCGGTCCTGCCTGTGTCCTCCCTCCCCACGGGACCCTCCCCACACTCTCACACTCACACAGAGCTCGGGGCTGCCCGCAGCACCCCGCGCCGCGTGGGAGCAGCCCCTCGGCACGCTGCTCGCCCTTCCCACTCCCTCCAAGTCGGGTACCTGCGGGTGGCGGCTGGCGGAGCGGAGCTGGGAGAGGAGGCCCTGCAAGTCCCGGCAGCGAGCGCGCAGATAAAGGGGCGGCGGGGGAGCGGCCCCGCCCGGAGCCGGGGGAGGGCCAGGAGGCGGCTGGCGGCTGGCGGCGAGCGGGGGCAGCTCGGGGACTCCCGGCCCGGCCTCCGCCCGCCAGGCCTAGGCGATCGCCCGCGCCCACCTCGCCGGCCTCGACGTGGTGCAAACAGCCTCCTTTCCACCGTGTCCAAGTGTTGCACGCGGAGGAGAGACAGAGTCTTGGGAGTTCTGTGGTCCCTACGCAGATGGAGAAACGGAGGCCAGAAAGCAGAAGTGGTTTCCCAAGTCCCAGGGCTTGGCAGAGGCACTGCGAAGGCTCCAGCTCAGTGGTTCCCACTTCCGGAGACTTTAGGGCCTTGTTGACTTGATGGGGAAGGAACAAGTTGTATCAGGAGCAGGACAAGTTTCCCAGCTAGAGCGTGTGACAGCCCGAAGCCACTTAAATCCACACACCTAAGCTACTTCTGATGAGATAAGCCTGGCCACCCCCCTTTTCATCTCTGCCTGGGGAGCTCCACCCCACCTCTGCAGCCATCTTATTCAAGTTCCCTCTCCTCGGGCAGCGGGCCCGTGATGTGCCCAGCCCCAGGCACTTTGTTCGGACCTGTATTAAAACACCCACTTTGTTCTCCCTAGTGTACATCTCCCTCAGGAGTGGGGCACCTAAAGGATGAGGGGTTCCTGCACAGAGGAGCCCCTCAGTGAATATCAGACCAGCAATGGCAGGGGTTGCTAGCTCCTGAGGTGTGCAAAGACCTGGACCAGGCAGACCTGGGAGACACCCCACCCAGTCTTGGGAACACACAGCTTTGATGGACAAAGAGCTAAGAGAAGATAGTCCAGGAGGGCCACTGCTTTGCCCTCAGGGAGCTTTGAGTCCATTCAAAGAGGCAGTTGTGGGACATGATGACAGGACCCAAGTCCTTGCCCTACCCCTCACTCACCATGCGACCTTGGCGAGTCTTTTTGTTCTCTCTGGGCCTCAGTATTATTACCTGCAAAATGGAGATAATAATACCAGCCTGACAGGATTATTAGGAGGATTAAATGGATATGAAAGTTGTTTGTCAACTGCAATGTCCTGGAGAAACATATATTTCTTTACTAGAACAAAATGCGTATAATTGTAATCTGACAGGATGAAACAGGTCTCTACTTAAACAGGTTCAGACAAACCCATAGAAATTAGTTGAATTTCCATTTCCCACGTGGATAGGAAAAATGGCATAGAAAGTCTAATCATTTAGAAAAGGTAGGGTATAGGAAATGAAAACAAGGACATTATGGAGATTATATTCTTTAATATGGAATATATTCTATCAGAGTGAATAAAAATGTAAAACTTGGATGGTGGCTTGGATTCAGCTTCCATTTTTGGAACACCTGTTCTGTACTGGGCTTGCTTTTAAAGCTCCAGTTTACTAAGCTCTTCCTATGCGCAGAGCTTAGTAAACTGCAATGCGCTAAGCAGTTGCCATGACTACCTCCTTTGATCCAGACAGCCCTAGTTACATTTTACAAATTGGAAAACTAAGGCTCAGAAAGGGGACCTGGGGCTGTTGCATTATCTCATTTAGCCTCACGCATTCCTGTGAGGGGAGTGTGATGACCCTCATTTTATGGATAGAAAAACCGAGGCCCAGAGGGGAGAAATGATGGATTCCAGATCACATGGTTCCTGATGTATTCAGGCTCTGAGAAATGGACCTGGAGTTGTGCTTGGGGAGAAGAGTCACTTCCATGAAACTTGGCTGTGGGTATTGGAGAGCTGAGTGATAAAAATTATACAAGTAAGAACAGTGATCAGTTATGGAGCACTTGCCACGTGCCAGGCCTGATGCAAAGCCCCTTACATGTACTGTAGGCCCATGAGGGGGTTCTGTCATTACCTCGGCTTATGGATGAGGAAACAGGCTCAGAAGGATGCTACTTGCCCAAGACCATCCACTTGGCTAGCGACAGGCCTGGATCCAAGCCCAGTTCTTATCTGCTACACAGTACTGGTGTCAAGGAGTGAAACTGGGGGGCCAGGACGCTTTCTTCCCATCCCTGTTCTGCTCCAACTCCTTTTCCCAGCCAGGCACAGTAAGAGCAGCCCCAGGGCAGTCAAGGGCCCCTTCCTTCCCTGCCCTCCCCTGCCCCCAGCTTAGGCCACCTGGGTGAGGCCCAGTGACTCCACTGCTCGAGGAGTCCAGAACCTGTAACCCTTTTAATAGAGGAGGTAGGAAGATAGCCATGCGCTGGAGGAGGAACCAGGGGGCCCCCACAGGTAACCCAGTGGCATCAGCAAACATTCTGTTACAAACCCTCCAAAGAGAGGATCCAGAACAAAAAGATCTGGGCCAGTGCAAACACACTAGGATGAAGGAGACATGCAGAATGAGGTGGAAAACAGGAAAAAGGGAGGAGGATGATAGCCCAATGTGTAGGATAAAAGGCCAGGGTCCCAGAGACTTGAGCTGCTACCCACCCTCGGGTCAGCCCGCTCCAGGCTCAGAGTGTACGTGTTTTGCAAATAAACTTTGCTGTCTGCTGCTTGCTTGACTCCTGTCTCTTGACTGAATTCTTTCTTTCAAGAAGACAAGAACTGAGGAAGATCGTCATACCCAAAGACACTTTCAGCCCAGACCCTGTAAGGAGGAGTTGGACATCATGCAGCTGCCCTCCCAGGTGCCAGGTTCAGCTCTTAGAAGAACAGGGTCCCCAGGAAGACTGGATTCCTGGGCAGGCCTAAGTCAAGTACCTGAAAGGAGTCCAAAGCCTTCCCATATCCAGCTCAGAGGTGGGAGACTATTAGGAAGGGCTTCAGTGGATCCAAAGTAAGAGAAAGGAAGAATGTGGGTGCCTGAGCTGTCCTGAACACATTTGTGTCTTCTCCCCCCAAAAAGGGAATCATCCATGAGAGGCAACAAAATAGTGAAGCACAGGGTGAATTCTGTCTGTGTTCACACCTTAGCTCTACCACTTACAAGCTGTGTTACCCTGTGCAAGTTATGTAACTTGTCAGGACATCTATCTCCTCTACTCTAAAACACATTCATAATACCCACCACATAGGGGTGGCATGAGGAGTACACAATGCATGTAAAGAGCTCACAGCACCTGGCATATAGTAACTGCTCAATAAATGCCAACGATTACCAGATTTCAATTCTTTATTCCCTCCCTTTGCCAATAAGTGAGAAAAATAAAGTCTTGTCAGCTCCTAAATTTTGAGGTGGTTTGTTACTTAGCATTATTGAAGTGATTCCTCACTTACACACATAGCAAAGCCAGGTTTCAAACCCAGGGAGTATGACTCAAGACCACAATCTCTACCATGCAGGGCAAACATAATATGGGAGGGACTGATTTCCTACAGAAAATCACTGCCTACAGGCCACTTAGGGTGAGTCATACGGGATGAAGAGGAGTTCACTGAGCCATGAGTCAGGGAAGAACTTTCCAGGAAGAGGGAACAGCACTTGCAAAGGTACAGAGGTACGAGTGGTGGGGTAAGTTTAGGACATGAGCCACCATGTTCTGGGGCTGGAGCATGGGGACCTGGTGGCAACAGATACCAGATGACATTGCAGGGTAGGAAGAGGCTAGGATGTAGAGGGCCTCACCAAGTGTGTATGTGAGGGTTATCCTGAAGGCAACATGGATACTGGAGTTAGAGAGTAGAGAGGGTTTTCCTGGGAGAGAGTTGGATAGGGTAGACTGATTTTCCTCTCCCTTTAAGCCTAGTGAGGGGGCTTTCAGGAGACCAGTCAGAGGTGGTGGGTGTCCCCTGGGACTCCATGGTCTGGTATCTGACCTCTGCCCAAGAATCCCAAAGGGCTGGCTGTAGCAGCAGAGTAGAGGGCAGTGGTGGGAGAGAAATGTACTCCCATGGAAGAGACCACCTGTTGGTGCTTCCCCCAGGCCAGAATTGGGCCACAGGACAAAGTAAGCCTGGGGTGGCCTTAGATCCAGCTCAGGATGGTCTCTTGAAAGGGCATGAGGCCTCAGTGAAAAGAGGCTGGAGGTGTCCGGGACAGCTGGGTGCCGTCACCACCAGCAACTGGCTGGTGGAGATTTTTCTGTCCTTCTCAAGGGATCTACAGATGGGAGACCTCACAGTGACTATCCCCAGCGCGGCAAACACAAGGGGTCACACCTTCTTGGCTGTCCTCAGATTTCAGTCTCAGCAGTGATGGACAATTCTAGGCATGTTGACCCCAGCCCCACCCCAAGTGCCCACCAGGCATGCCTCTGTTTTCCGACCTCTGGGCTCTCTTGGAAGCTATAGCTCAGCCTCCTAGTTAGGTGCGGACTAGAAGTGCAGGCAGTTAACACCCTGGGAACAGCCCTCATCCAATAGTGCATTGATACTCTTGGTGAAAGCCCCAGCCTCCTGTCCAAAAGAAGACAACTCTGGGAGGCATTGTGTCAGCCCCAGGAATCCAGGCTCCACTACCTAAAGCAGCAGGCTGGAAGGCACATCTTCCTCTGTGCTTTGCCTCCTTCTTTGTCTCGCTCTCCCTACTCCCTCCCTCAGCTGGCTGGGGTCACCTGCCAAACAAGCTTCTTGTGCCAAAGTCTCTGTCTCAGGTTCTGCTTTGGGGGAAACCAGACCAAGACTTCCAGGAACGTGCTCCCACCCTCCAACAAGAAAAACAGTCGCCTTAACCCCCTGCCAAGCCTGGAAAACACGAATACTAGCTCAAGACAATGTTTAAGTCAGACTTTTCCTGACCATGCAACCTTACCTTCGCCCCTCCTGAGAGCCCTGGAGGGGTGGGAACCACAGTGGTCCAGCAGGAGGGTGGACGTTTAAAGGGCAGACATGGAGAAGTCAACCATGCACTCCTCTCCTACTCCTGATTCAAAGTTGCCAACACATTCCTATCTCTTGACTTTTGCACTTGATGCTCTTTCTGCCTAGAACTCATTTTGCGCCAAACAGGACTGGTTACTGATTTCTGGGGCCCTGTACAAAATGAAAATGCAGATCTTTGTTAAAAAAAAAAAATTAAGCAATTGGTGGTGGCCGGTTAGCTCAGCTGGTTAGAGCATGGTGTTAATAAGGCCAGGGTTGCCGGTTTGATCCCCGCATGGGCCACTAAACCCAGTGTGGGAGCCTTCTGGGCACAAGGCCCTGTGTAACTGCACAGGTTCCCAGGCCATGCAGCTCTGCTGGGCTCCAAACAGCTGACCGTCTGGCCAACCCACTGCCTTCAGATCTCTGTTTAAATGTCATCTTTCTTACTCCTTTTTTCAGCACTAAAATAACATTGCACATAACCACATCAAAAAGAAGTATAAACACTGAGGAATAAAAATAGTGTAAGACTTGTACAATGAAATGTACAAAATATTGCTGAAAGAACTTTTAAAAGATATAAATATATGGAGGGATAGTCT
The DNA here is from genome assembly GCF_004115265.2 of Rhinolophus ferrumequinum. Classification (NCBI taxonomy): domain Eukaryota; kingdom Metazoa; phylum Chordata; class Mammalia; order Chiroptera; family Rhinolophidae; genus Rhinolophus; species Rhinolophus ferrumequinum. The sequence continues at coordinate 17,719,948 of NC_046292.1, forward strand.
ATGTTTATGGATTGAAAAGCTCAATATTGTTAAGATAGTAATTCTCTCCAAACTGATATATATATATATATATATATGTGTATATATATACACATATATATATATATATCAATTCAATCCCTATCAAATTCCCAGCAGACTTTTTTTTGCAGAAATTAATAAGCTGATCCTAAAATTTGTATGAAAATGCTGCAAAAGATCCAAAATAGTCAAAACAATTCTAAAAATGGAGAAAAAAGTAGAGGACTTACATTTCCTGATTTCAAAAGACAGTATCGGAGAGTAACTCTCTATTTACTAAATGGGATGTTGCCCAATTCGTGAATCATTCAATAAAGACAATTAGATCTTTTAAAAAAATAGATAGTATAGAACTAAATAACTAAAACACTGTGGTATTGGCATAAGAATAGACATATAAATCAATGGAACAGAATTGAGAGTCCAGAAACAAATCCTTACATTTATGATAAATTAACCGAAAAGATAAGTCAGACTGAGAGAAAATATTTGCAAATATCACATATCTGCTAAAAAGACTTGTATTCAGGATATATAAAGAACTATTACAACTCAATAAAAAAATAAATAATTCAATTAAAAAACGGATAAAGGATTTGAGTAGACATTTCACCAAAGAAGATATATGAATGGCTGATAAGCACATGAGAAGAGGCTCAGCGTGATTTGTCATTATAGGAATGCAAATCAAAACCTAGTGAGCTACAACTTCACACTCACTAGAATGGTTATAATCAAAAAGAAAAGAAATAAGTGTCAAGGAGGTGAGGCAATTGAAACCCTCATACATTGCTGATGGAAATGCAAAATTGGTGCATCCACTTTGGAAAACAATTTGGCAGTTTCTCAGAGAGTTAAACATACAGTTAGTTATATGACCCAGCAAGTCCACTTCTAAGAATCTACCCAAGAGAACTGAAAACATACATCAACACAAGGACTTATAACACAAATGTTCACTTATGTATTCCCATTATTCCTAATAGCTCCCAAAGCAGAAACAACCATCAATAATGAATAGAGAAATAAAATGTGGCATAGCCATTCAATAGAATATTGTTTGGCTATAAAAAGGAATGAAGGGGTGGTCAGTTAGTTCAGTTGGTTAGAGCGCGGTGCTCTTAACAACAAGGTTGCTGGTTCGATCCCCATATGGGCCACTGTGAGCTGTGCCCTCCACTAGACTGAGACAACTATTTGACTTGGAGCTGATGGGTCCTAGAAAAACACACTTAAAATAAAGAAGTTTAAAAAAAAAAAAAAAAGGAATAAAATCCTGATACTTGCTACAACATGGACGAACCTCAGAAACATTGTGTCCAGTGAAAGAAGCCAGATGCAAGGCAAATCTATAAGACAGAACATAGATTAGTGGTTGCCAGGGGTAGGGGTGGGAATGGGCATGAGAGATCTCCTTGGGATGTTTAAATGTTCTAAACTGAAATTGTCACACAATTCCATACATTTACTAAAAGTCATTGAATCGTACACTTAAAAAAGGTGAATCTTATGGCATGTAAATTAATGCCTCAATAAAGCTGTTAAGAATAACACTGCGATTAACATCTTTAAACAAATTAAAATATTTTTATTTCCTCACTATACAGAGGAGATAATTTTTCAGACTCGCTGCCTGATTTCAGACTCGCTGCCTGATTTCAGACTTGCTGCCTGACTCACTTCCCAAGACCTACCAGAGTTCGTTTCAGGCTTTGGGCTCAGGATACATTTAATTCTCCTGCTCGGAACAAAGAGACCTCAGATCTTTTTACAGACTGGCAAAGTCTGAGAGGACCCTTTGAAAAGAGAGGCGTTTGACAGTTAGGGAAACTGAGGCCCAGAGAAACAAAGGGCCTTGCCATGGCCACACAGGCATTTGGCAGCAATTCCATCAACACCCAGCACAGACTGGCTTCATAATACAAACAGCAGGGGAACTGGTCATTGAACGAGCTGGACTCAGTGTGGCACTGGCGGCCCCTTGATTCTTACTTGCCAGCGCCCCTTTAACTTCTCTGGATTTTTGCCCCTGCTTGAGACAGTCCTGTAGCTTTTCCTTCTCGGTGGACAGGCACAATCTCACCTTCTAGGTCTTAGAAAGTCCGGTCCTGTTTACGATCAAAATTTTCATGTCCTATTCAGTCTAAAGCTTCTCCCCTCTGATAGCTCAGAGGAAGAGATAGGGGTGGAAAACTTATCTTTGTCTGCTGTGGTTTTAATTGGTCATTGGCACCTCTGGGCATCGCGGATACCCAAATGTTGATTCTGTCCCCATGGGGCTCTTTTGGGAGATCCCTACCAGGGTCTTCACCCCACACTCTCAGGTAAGGTGGTGGCACAATCTAGCTGATCCCTTATGACCCCCAGCTTCTGCACCCTCTGCCCACCTCTCTGCCGTGGTTGCCCTGCCCTGGGAAGAAACTCCATGGGCCGGGGTCCTTTTCAGAAGGCTCACAGCCACCTTCCTTCCTAAGGTTCCACTTCCCACCCATGGAAACAGTCACCATTCCCCACCATCAGAGCAAGACCAGCCTGCTCTCAGAGCAACTGGTTTGTGAACTGCTGGGCCCTCTCATATATTAGGTAGTGAAATTGGCCACCAAACTACAAGGTGGCCATTTTCACCACCAGCCTCACCCGCTCCACAGATGAATAAACCGAGGCCCAGGCACAACAAGCAGAACTGGCTGGTGTTAGAATCCAAGTTTGCCTGACCTCAAAGCCCTCTCCTTTCTTCCACGTCAAAGATCCTCTTGGCCAGACTGAGGTCACTGCCATCAATAACAGCAAATATTTAATGAGTACCTGGTAATGGTGAGACAGGTCAGACCAGGCAATCTAGGCAGACTGGAGGCCGAGGGTTGGGCAAAGGGCAGGAGCAGTGAGGAGGTTCAGAGCAGGCCTTCCCAAGAGGTGCCACTTGGGCATGAGGATTATTTTGAGCTAAAGGCAATTGGGACCCTATGGGCTCACGAGAAACTTTTACCTCTTCCTTAAAGAGTTTAAATTGGGGGCCTTGCTCATCATACGAGTTACTACCAGAAATAAATGTTATGACCTATCTGTATGGCAGCGCAAACATCTAATTACTGAACATCTGCTGTTATTGTCCTGTGGATTATTCTCCTCCCCTCTGAAGCGTCACTCCATTTCTTGGCTCAAAATGGCATCTATACCTCATTTTACTTTCATCGTGGAACCTCTAGTGTATGTGGGGTTTCCTGTACATTCAAAATTTGTTCTTCTCCTGTTAATCTGTCTCATGTTAATTTGATTTCTAGACGAGCCGAAAGGATAGAGAAAAGTTCTTCCTCCCCAACAAAGAGATGGGATTGCTCAGCCCAGGTCTGTCCTGGGGCCCAGGCCCATGCGTCCAGAAAATAGATCTGGAAAAAATAAGTCACCAGGTGATCTGCAGCCTGGGGACCAAGGGACAGAGGTGGAGATGCCATTGACCAAAGCTAAAACACTGGTTTCCAAACTTTGCTGCAAATGGAATCACCCAGGGATATTTTTTAAAAATACTGGACCCCATGTCCAGATATTCTGATCTAATTGGTACGGGGAGCAAACTGGACATCAGGATTTTTAAATGTGTAGCAAAGTTTGTGGCAGGGACAGGGTGTGGGGAGGAAGGGCAGGAAATTCTGGAGATCTGATAGGAGGCAGTGACAATGACATGGCCTCAGGGAGCCTGGGGTTCCAGGGCAGGAAGCTCAGGGCCTATGGCACTTGGGAAAGGTTAGTTGGAGGAGTGTGGAAGGGAAGAGTAGGAGGGAGGGAATGGAAGAAAAGAGAAGCAAAAACCCTGGCAGAGCAGTCAGTTTGAGTCCATTGTCTGTCACTAATTCTGTGTGACCTGCGACAAATTGCTTCGCCTCTCTGGGCCTCAGTTGCTCCATCTGGAAAAGGAGGGGATTGAACTTGATGATGGCGAAAGATCCTCTGGCTCCAGGGCTGGAGGATGTCCCAGGCCCCAGCAGGCTGGACCTTCTAGTGTGAGATAAGCACAGATGGAGTTCCCTGTCTGCAGATCTGCACACAGATACTGCACTCCAGTTGGGGCAGGGGGCTGGTTTATGTGTTCGTGCACCCCTGGACCCTTCCCAGATTCCCAGGCCTGTCACACTGCCAGACATGGTTCATGGAAATTTCCTCTCGACCCCTCTAGCCCAGCCAGGAAACATGGCTATTTTTCCATCTTCAAGTGGAAATTTCCACTTTTCCCCTGACAGCTGGTAGGAGATACAGTGCTGCAAAGCTGGAGATAGTCATAGAGCATGGCAGTGGGGGCAGGGTGGGAGGGAGAGAGGCAATGTCTGGTAACAGGCCACACAGGGAGCATAAGGACATCCTCCTCCTACGAGTATTTATGGGGCACCTTACCTACTGTGTGCTGGGCCCTATTCCAGGTGCCAGGGACACAGGACAGGACAGACATAGTCCCCACCCTCAGGAAACCTATCTCCTAATTGGGGGAAAAGAATAGATATTAATACTGTGGATAAAATGAGCAGTGGGGTGGCAGGACCTGACTTACACTAATTAGTTAACTTACTTTACAACCCAGGGCTGCTATTTCTCTCAGTATCAGGGGCGGGCTTCTCAAAGGCTTGTTCCAGCATCACCAGGCCCCTTAAGTGTACATACTCGCCGGGGCAAAGTCAAACTTACAAATGAACTTGTGCAACAAACACTATGTGGTTGCATCATTTGGAGGCATTTGCTGTGGACAGGAAGTGAGCCCGACTCATCCTCCTGCTGGTTGCTGACCCACATCTGCTGGACAGACATTGTGTTGTTGGCCGTGATGTCTTCCTGAGTTCTGCTGGCATCTGACAATGTCAAGTGGACACACACATCCTTTTGGAGGTGAAGATCACACTTCAGGACAAAGCTGAAAGTTGTTTCATGAAATGCCACAGGACTCCGAGTCCAGGAAAGATGGCTGGAGGACACTCTGGACATCTGGACCTCTAACTGCCCACGGAGACCTGACCATCAGAAGCTCACAGCCCTTCTCAAGGAGGAGGACACAGCAGGGGCATCTCCTGCTCCAGGTCCAGGGTGACGGAGCACAGCTTCCCCTCCATATCACACACCAGTTCTCTCGTAGCTGTGGTGGTGAAGCTGTGACCTTTTTGTCAGGATGTCTGTGAGGTTGTCTCTCAAATCATGATCAGCCAAGTGCAGATGCTAGCCAGGGGTAGGGTATAACCCTCACTAATGGGCCCTGAGGGTGGCACCACTCCGGGGCCCACAATCATCCTGGTGGTGTGAACAGAGGCACACAAGCCGGCCACGCAGGGGCAGCAGCACACACAGAAGGTACTGAAGGCCTCCATCCTGATCTGGGTGCTCTTGGTGCCGGCCTTAGAGTCCGGCAGAGCTTTGGTAAAAGGAACAGAGTATTCCTGGGGCAGCATGAAGCTGCAGGGAGGGTATGATGCTGGATCTTTCTCCACATCAGCCCAGTTCAGTGGGGGCGCTTCAGGTTCGGCACAGTTCTCTTGCTCTGTGCTGATCACCCACATATCTATCCTGTCCCACATTTACCACGACACTCTGGGAGCATTGTTCCTGCTAAAGCCAGCTTTGCACATGCCAGAGCCATTGTGGATGACGAGTGCAGCAATTTCTTCCCCCATGTGAATGTAGCTGAGGTGGCAAAGGCATTGGGCAGAGTGCTGAGGTGGAGAGCCTGACTTCAGGATGTCACTGACGGCTGGAGAACACATTGCAGAGGGGCAAAGGGAGCTGGTACGGAGGCTCCAGGAAAGATCCCAGTGAGTGACGAGTGACAGTGGTGGCACAGGCAGGGGAGGACGAGGTGAGGGAAGTGGTTGGCTGGTATTTAGGCATCTGCCTGGCTTGTCCTTCTACTGTCAGGTCATTTAACCGCCCCCTTCCCGCAGAACATATGCACGGGAGGGACCCCACGTTACCATTCCTTCTGTCATGCATTCATTCCATCAACAAGTATTTATGGAGCGCCCAGACCCACACTGCTTACCACCCATCGGCGGCTCCCCAGGGCCTCCCAAGGCAAGGCCAAACTCCTTGTCCTGGCGACAAGGCTTTGAATGACCTGCCATTTGAATGGCCTCCCTGCCTGCTCCCCCTCCATCCATAGTCCAGTCACCCCCACATGTTGCCCCCCACATGCTGCCCCCCGCATGCTGCCCCCACATGCTGCCCCCTCACATGCTGCCCCCCACATGCTGCACCCCCACATGTTGCGCCCCCACATGCTGCCCCCCACATGCTGTACCCCACATGCTGCACCCCCACATGCTGGCCCCCACATGCTGCCCCCCACATGCTGCCCCCCGCATGCTGCACCCCAACATGTTGCCCCCCACATGCTGCCCCCCGCATGCCAGGCCCTTCTTAGGTGCCTGGAATAAACAGTTTAACAAGAGACATAGTCTCTGTCCAAAGCAAGGAGAAAAAGGAAATCAGAAAGTAGTTCCTCAAAAAATGACCAAAAAGCGGTGCAGGAAAGAGAGCCAAGGGGTTTCCCAGGGGGTCAGTGAGTGCAGTGGAGCTCCAGGAATCTGAAAGCCCGGGGTTCACATCCCAGCACAACCACTTATTAGCTGTGAATGGGGCTAATAAAAATATCTCCCTGCAAAATGGTGATAATAACACCTGTCTCATAGAGAGGAATGCAGCCCCATGTTTGGCTCATAGAAAAGACTAGAGAAATATGTTGACCATTTTGATTTGCTAACATAATGGGTGGGTGAGAGAACAGACATGCCACATTCCACCCCCGTCACCTGTTTATACTTCAAAGCATAACAGCTTTAGAACAAATGAAAATACATAGCCCAGAAGTCAGATCTGGCTCCTAGATTACACCAGAGCATAAATTCCTTGAGGGCAGGCATTTTGGCCTGTTTATTCATTGCTGAACTCTGAGCACCTAATATAATGCCTTGTACGTGATAGGTGCTCAGTAAGTATTTCTTGAAGGAATGACTGAGTTCTGGATCCTCCTCCAAAATCTCAAACTCAACATGACTCCATTAGCTATAACTAACTCTATTCAACAGCAAACAATTGAAAGCGACAGTGGCTTACACAAGAAAAAGGATGAATTTGCCTTCTACAACAGGCACCTGGGGCTTTTAGAGTGTGGAAACGGAGTCTTTGGAGCCGCCCCTGGAGCTGGAGCTCTCTTATCCCCTCCTCTCTCCTCTCTTCCATTGCCCAGTACAAACAACAAAGGCCATTTGTACTGTAAAAGAAGAAGGGGGAGAAAGAGAAGGAGAAGAAAGGGGGTAGGAGGCAGTTCAAGACTGGTGTGTCAGCTCCGTGATATTATCAAGGATCCAGGCTCCATCTATTAATATCTCCCAGCTCCAGCCATAGTATCACGTGGCTTTTACCCTCACGATCACAAGATGGCTGCTGTACCTCTAGTATCTTGTCCCATTCAGGAAAAAGTAGGTTGGATAAAGGGCAAAAGGCAGAGGAGGAACCAGACAGGTCAACACTTAAAGAAAAACAAATCTTTCAGGCTTCTTTTATAAAGAAGGAGAGAAGGGATATAGCTAAATGGAACGATTGCTTCTCTCCACTCCTTTCTCCCACATACGTTCCTTCTCAAGCTTTCTCAATCGAGTAGATGACACCTCCATTCACTCAGCTGAAAAACCCAAGGGTCGTGTCTCACTCCACGGCCTACATTCAGTCCATCAGCATCCTATTGGCTTCACTGTGACATAGATCCGGAATCTGACCTGGTCTCTCCAGCCCATTGACCTCCACCTTAGTCCAAGCCACCCTCATCCCTCCCTCTTACATCCATTCTTCTTTGCAAACATAATTTCATCAGCAGCTTCGCATCACACACAGGATATAATGCAACCCCACTCGTGCTGGCCCATAGACCTGCAAGGCTGGGCTCTCCTTGCACCAGGCCCCCTTGCTCACCTTATCCAGCCATGTGGGTTTTGTTTGTGCTCCTTCCTCAAACCTGCTGGTGCTGCCTTTGGGCCTTTGCACCAGCTGTTCCCTCTGCCAGGAAGACACCACCCCCTACCTGCCTTATCTGTAGAGACTTTTACTCCCTGCCACAGTCACTATTACATCACGTATTTTCATTCTCTCCATAGCACTCATCAAAATCGTTCTCACTGTCTGTCTCCTCCACCAGAATGTAAACTCATGAGGACAGGGACCTTGTCTGCTTTCTGCATAGCCCTGTCCCCAAGGCCTGAAATTGTGCCTGGCACGTAGGACTCAGTATTTGTTCAATGAATGAATGAATGAATGAATGAATGAATGAAAAGGCTTGTTTTAGGTAATTCCTTAGGGGACCTTTCTGTTCTTGGACATATAAAGAGAAAGAAGAGGAAGGACATTGGTGGCAGGGAGTGTGACACCTGAGATACAAATCAGAAACTGGAACCAAGGAGCGATCATCTTCCCACCAACCGCCGAACCCCCCCTGACGCCCAGTGATCCTACCAGTGGAGCGTCTCCGGCTTGGGAGTCGGAGTCCCTTTGGGAAAACAGGAGGGAGGAGGTGAGCGCCGACATGTGTTGAACGTGCAGAGTTCAGGCCAGAATGGGACCTGATCATCTGGGGAGTGGTGTCGAGGGCGCCACCTGCTGGTTCTGCCACTGACCAGCTATGGGTCAGTGCGGTAACCTCTCAGAACCTGTTTCCTCATCTGGAAAATGGGATAAGAATAGTGTTGACTTCACAGGGATGTTTTAAGGATTCAATAACATGGAATATATAAAATGTGTGTACAGTGCACAGCAAATAGTAAGTGCTCAAAACACCTTAGCTATAAAGAGAAAGAAAAGAGAAACAGGAGGCAGCGAGCAAGTGCAGAGAGAGGTCTGTAACTAGTAACGCAGGGGCAGCCCAGTCTGACATGCTGGGAGTTTGACCCTCCCAGAAAAGATACAGAAATTTAGAGCATCCAAACTTTAGCACCCCCCTCCCCAAAATGGACTTTTGAGTTCTTCTGGCTCAACTCCCGCATTTTACAAATGTTCTGAGTCCTAGAAAGGACAAAACTTTCCTTACGATATCCAGATTGTAGGCAGAAGAGACAAGCACAGAGAGGTGGCCAGAGATGGCGACGCTCAGAGAGACTGGTGCAGTGGATTTTGAAGCCCTGTTCTCCTCAGTCTGGAGGGAGAGCGTCTGCCTTCCTGTGCCCTCACCTGCAGTGAGGGGCAATGGCAGACCGAGACCCTGCAGTCAGGAGGAGGAACACTGGGCAGGCAGGGGCAGGGAAGGGCATGGAGGGGCAAGGGACTGACGTGTCCTGTGCATCCCCCAAGCACCAGGCCCTTCATTAAACCCAGCACAGCTCAATACTCCTGCAACCCATGAGGGATTAGCCCCATTTGACAGATGCCAGTATGGATGCTCGAGGCCCCTAAAGAGCTAATGGAGCTGGAACTTGAATCCCATTCTGTATGACTCCAAAAAGCTCTGCCCTGCTTCTGCCTGGGAATTGAAAGGCCTGCCTAGATTTGGGCCCACCACTAACTGGCTGTAACGTTGGGCAAATCCTTTCTCTCTGGATTCAAACTCTTCCTCTACACAAAGAGGATAGACACCAGGGCCCTTCCAGCTAGAGTTGACATTCTTTGAATTCTAAACTAATGCCTCCCCCGCCTTCCTGGGCTGAGTCAGGAGGAAAGCCTGCCAGGACATCCTGCAGGCTCTGCAGGCCTCTCTGCAGGCCTCTCTGGCCTTCTTGCGCCAGGAGCACAGGGCAGCCTGCCCAGGGAGAGCCGCTCTACCTGCCCAGTCCCAGGCAGCGCAATGCCCCCTGCCCTCCTTTCCAGGGTGGTGCCTATCCCTCCACTCAGCCCACGCCACTCTCTGGGACAAATCTCAACTCAACAGTTTGGGGAAATGAATCCAAACAATGTATTGAGCCCTTCAATTAGGTGCCTATATCCCCTAAACCTTCGAGGCTTTGGGACGCCTACAGCTCAAGATTTAGGCCAGTGCTTCTCAAACTAAATTAAAATTTATTTTTAATCTGCAGAGAACTTACACTTTTATGAAATTAGAGAAATACACTAGATAGTGGTAATGGCTACACAACATTGTGAAGGTACTTAATGCCACTGAATTGTACATTTAAAATGGTTAAAATGGCATGTTCTATGTTTTTACAACAAAAAATTTGATTCAAGGTGCTGAGAGGTGGATTCTGGCTTTGCAGGAGACTTTCCAGAAGGAATACGGCTCCTGCATCCCCACTACCCCAAGAAGGCACTTCTGGATACCCGGCCAGTCACCTCCAAGCAGCCCCAGGCAAAGCACACGGGTCTGACTTATGATGGCTCCTCCTCCCACCCCAGTTCATGTCCCAGGGTCCTTCTTGACGTACAGTGTTATGGAGTCCCCATCAGGGAGTTTTGTGGGTGGGGTGAGCTGGGACAGAGAAGTACAAGGCAGAGGTGTGCCTTCTTTGCTTCTAACCCTTATACCAGACTTGGCCCAAGCATCACCTCCTACAGGAAGTCCTCCTGGGTGTGCAGCAGACTGAGGAGCCTGTCTGTGCCCCTACAGCAGAGCACAGGTCTGCTTCATTCAATTTGCATTGAATGGTTGAGATGGTAAATTTGAAATGCATGCCTGCTTCTCTGGGGGATGGGGGCGGTGTTAACATGTACCTTGGTTCAAGGGTATGGCCAGACGTCAGGCTTTGGCTGGGTGCCCCTGTGCAGAGTACAGTCTGTACAACTCTGAGCAGTGGCCTCAATGGTTGGAGCTCCGGGCCCATCTCCAACAGACTGTGGGGGGCGGGAGAGCAGGAATTGTGTTTGGGACATCGGACCTGGGTATAGTGGTCTCTGCCTGGTTAAGCAAGAGAAGACTGTGGGCTTTTAAAAAAATCTAGGCTCCAATTTTAGAAATTATACCTCCAAAGATCTGAGTCTCTGGGTCCTGGGTCTCTGAATTTTGAAAAGTGCCATGTGACTCTGATGCCCAGCTGGTGCCCGGCCCATGAGAGGTGACAATGAGTGTGTGGTGACTGTGCTTATAGAGGTGCAGCATGTCTGTAGGAGACACAGGAAGGGACCTGCGGCCTCCAAGGAAAGGAGCTGGGGGATGTCAGAGGGAAAGGAGTCATTTTTTGTTACACTATTTATGGTTCATTATACTTTTTGTATTGATTGGACTTTGAGCCTAAAAAAGTTTGACAGACTGGAGTGGCTGTCATTGATGTCAGGTACCTGCAAACTCGAGGCCTAGGCAAGGCCCCGGATCCTTAAAGGACAGAAGTGGGTGGGCCAGAGAGCTGTAGAACGCACGTCCTACCTCAAGGGGGCAGCAGAGCCTACTGACTGCAGGCGGGACTGAGAGCCCAGGGTTGCCAGATCTTCCAGTTTTTCAAGATAAGCCTGAAATCAGATTTTCAAGTGGAATGATTGCCAACTAATTCAAAAATTTAAAACATGGCATAAGTTGAACACAACATGCATGCAGGCCAACTAGCTGCAGGCCACCAATTGGTTCCTTTGGACCTAGGAGGATGCCAGTAAGGATTAGGCATCTCTGAGGCCCATGTGCAAAACCAGGGCAGAGCCATCCTTTGCTTCTAGAAAATCATGTTGACTCCCCGTGGGATCCACACAGAATGAGGACAAAGCATGCGCCCAGAGGTGGACCACAGGAGTCACGTACCCACTCATGACTCAATTCAGCACCTATTTAACCTCCCACATGTGCCCCAGATCCAGCGGTGAATGTAACAAGCAGTCCCCCTCACTCCCACCATGGAGCTATGGGCATCTGGCTAATCTCCTGTTCCTTCTTCCATTTGGATTCATTGCCCCCAGTGGGGCTCGGTGCCTGAGGACAGGGGAGGGACTGCTCATCACACGGGGAGAAGGCTGAGCCTTTCCAGTGAGCCAGAGCCCCTCCTGTTTGGAGCTCATCAAACCCTATTTTAAAAATCTGGGTGCCTCAGAAAACAAGTCAGAAAACCTTCCCTGTGCCCCTTACGTGCAGAATACCAGCTTCTGCTGGCAGAGGCCTCAGCCATAGGGACACTGTGGGCCTTCTGTTTGATCTGGGTGAAGAGGGAGGAGGCAGACGACAAGAGATTTAAGTGGCGGTAGTGTTTCTGGGGCCTTCAGGTTCAGCTCAGAGAGGGAATCCTGAGAGGCTGAGACATGGTCCCTATCTCAGGGGTCTGCAATGTGCAATCTGTCCAGGTAGAGAAGACCCAGAACCACAGTCTTGGATTTGGAGGGGAACTCTCAGGGCACCTAATCCAACTTCCCATCCAAATGGGGAAGCTCCTCCATGAGGAGCCGGGCCTTCACTTCTCATTGTTCCTGCGTGCATCGTGTTCAATACTGACTCAGACAACTGAATTAACAATAAGGTGGTCAAACCGTTATCTGGAAGGACGGAGGACAGATTTACATGGGGTGCTTACACAGCCCTGGGAAGCACAACTCTCCACTGGGGGTAAACCGCACAGTAGAAAGGAATACCTTCATTAGGGCCAGTGCGTGGGGGATGAAACGTCTCTCCCAGAACAGGTCACTCCTTCCCAGACCACTAACCACTGGTTAGTACAAGCACGTGGTGGACACTACTCTCAGCTAAGTGCTGTACCACTCTCCTCCCACTTCCCGCATAAGCACATTAACACGCTGGGGCCCCTTTTCACCTTTTCTTCACAAGCATGTAGCCCAACGTGGAGCACATTCTAGGTGCTCATTAAATGTGGATTTCATGGCCTTCGTCCATCCCTCAAACCTCTTTTCCACCAAGGCCAGGCCGTCACCATGCCCAAGTACAGAAGGCTCGGGAGGGACAAGCCTTACTTTCCACTCAAGTCAAAGGGAATGGAGCGTGCTCCTGGATGACAGTCCTCGGGCTGTAGTCAAAGCACTCTGGTCTTAGAAGACTAACCTGTGACCGAAGTGCTGCCAGGAGAGGCTGGCCCTGCCGGGAGAGATGTACACTCTTGAGGATAGGAGCGAGAACACGCAGGCCCAGGAAGGCAGATGCACTTCCCAGAAACCCACCGGAACTCACCACTCCTCCTCCCCTCCAAGTGATATGCAAAGAATTTTGAAGTGGAAGATAGTTAACTAACCTAGAGCAATCTTCTCATTTTATCTTGGAAAAAATAGACCTAGGACGATCCTCCCTCAAGCCCAGCTTGTCCCTTTTCTTGCTCTCCCCCATCCCCAACCTGATACCTTCCCTACATGTCCTATGTGAAAAGCTACTGCCATCTGTAGGACACCTACTATCATTACTCCAAATTTCCATCTTCAGGCCATCGTTATACCCCAGCTACTCAGAACTGGTGTTTTTAAGATTCCTGTAGGCACCATCTCACCCATGCAAGCTTCTAACACCTGCCGGGTGCCAGAGACTGAGGATCTAAGGCTGAGTTCCTGCACACAAGCCTCACCTTGACCTCTATGTTTAGATATTGCCTGAACCTATTGTTATACTAAACTACTATCTTGTTCCTTGGCTCCACATGGCCATAACTCTTTAAATTCCATTTTTCAGAATTTCCAACAATTGATTATCTTGATCTCATTTATAAATCAATTCAAAGCACACAAAAGCTGCATAACCATTTCCAACTCAAGAGTATAAACTTAACTCACTCTCTCACCTCTGGATGAAAATAGTTGTCATTATTTATGTATAATGCTCAATACATACTAAACACAGGTCTAAGCTTTCTATACACAAACTCATTTAATCCTAAAATATAGGTGGAAGACTGAAAGAGGCTATTATTATCCTTAATGTGTTGGGTGAAACCCCAATCAAGATAAAGGCAAGGCTGCAGAGGCACAAACACCTAGTAGCAGCAGTCATTCTGCAAACACTTTCACTATTGGTATGTGCCTCCCAAGTGCTTTTATACAGATGTCTGAGAAGCAAATAATCATATGCAATTAAGGCTATTTCCCAAATACCCTAGGAAAGCTGCCAAAGGCTTTCTTCGAAGTGAGGCAATGCTCTGACAATGGGTGAACATTATAACCTCTGGGAAACAAGATGATGTAACTGCCAACCCTAAACACCCAAGTCAAATGCTGCTCTGCAAAATAAGGTCCTCTTATCACTTCCCAGGAGCTGCTACAGGGGCATAGCAACTTTTATTATTTTAATATTCCCATTCTTGAGTCGTAGCTTCTACGGCAGGAAAGTATTAGGACATGCCCCATCCCCAGCTATAACATGGAATTGTCAAATATTTTTAACTACGATCTTCAGATTTCCTCTAAACTGGTCTCTAGAAACACCATTTGTGCTTTGAATCTGTCTTTTTAACAGGGCCACAGGAACAAAAAAATGCTTGTTTGCAAATAAACATCTGACAGACTATCATAACAGCTATCTGGGCCAAGGCATGACAACAAAGTGATGATTGTGGAAGAAGACAATACAAACAACTCGAGGGCAGAGAACTTGCAGTGCTACGCATGCTGGGTATTCCCGCCAGTCCAAAGGCCCCACCTGGAGCATCAGCCAGGAGGGCCTCTGTCACTGGACAATGTACTCCCTGGATAGAAAGAAGCTACTGGCACCAACAGCACTGTGCAGTTTTATTAACCATTCAAGTACAGTAGCATCTGGTAAGATTGGGACAGAACTGGAATTTAAAAGTGAACAGATAATTCAGCATCTAAGTTTGAAAGAAGCCACTACATACTCTTTTCACAACCATGTTTCCACAGAGCCAATACAGTACTAGCCATTGACCCAGTACACCAAGTGTACTGAAGTAGAAAAGATGCAACAAGAAAAAATAGCTACATTAGAAAGACTTCAACACTTTAGAAAAAGAGTAAAACACTTTTAGTTTCTCCCCTTTAGCCCCTAAAACAACATCATACAATCTGGATCTACCTATAGTCCTACATCAGCTTCTAGAACATTTGTCAGGAGGGCAAAAATAAAATGACACTGGCCAGTACAGTCTTTGGATATTTAGGAAGGGGAGGGGGAGAAAGTCAGTTCTCAAAACAAATTAGTCAGCTTCAGTCTCGTCAGCAGGATCTTTGGATTCTTTGTTCTTCCGTACTTCTTCAATGTGCTTGTCCTGTAAGAAATAGTATATTATCAGTCCAATAGAGCAGCCTGCCAAGTCACACTCCCAAAAAAGGCCCAACACAGCGTCAGTACACTACCTGTGAAATAATATTATATATACAATAGCCTCCCCATATCCATGGTTTTGCTTCCCATGATTTCAGTTAACTGTGGTCTAAAAATATTAAATGGAAAATTCGAGCAATAAACATTTCGTTTAAGTTTTAAATTGCATGCCAATCTGAGTAGTGGGGTAAAATCTCAGGCTGTCCCGCTGGGCACATAAGTTATCCTGGTATCCAGACTGCATTACCTGCCTGTCACTCACTTAGTAACTGTCTCAGTTATCAGATCAACTGTCTCGGTATCAGAGTGCTTGTGTTGAAGTCACCCTTATTTTACTTAATAATGACCCCAAAGCACAATAGTGATGCTGGCAATCTGCCAAAGAGAAGCTGTAAACTTGACCATAGGTCTGTATGTACAGGAAACAACAGTGTATACGTATGGGGTTCGGCACTGTGGTTTCGGACATCCACTGGGGGTCTTGGAACACATCCCACACAGATATGGGAGGACGACTGTATCATCAGTTATTATGGGAATCACATATGAAGAGTTCTAAGACATAATCTGTATTTCCTGGATCACACAAGGAATCTAACTGAGCCTTCGATTGCTCTTCCAAATAAAATGCAATTATGCTGGAAATTATTGAGTGTTCCAAATAAGATACCTCTCATTGACCATGTTAAGCCCCAAGCCTGATGACAAAGACACCAAACACCTTTGATCAAGGCAATTAGTTGAAGCCACTTCGTTGGTGCATGAAACCTCACATGCTTAACCCTTCTCAGAGCAGGGCTGAGACACTGACCTTCTCTCGCAAACGCTCCAGTTTGGCAGCCATTTGTGCCTCCCGATTCTCTTTATTGGCTTCCATTTTGTGGGTCAATTTCTCCTCTGCCATTTTGCTGAAGTTGTTGTTCTCTTCGATCGCTTTCTGAAGCACTTCTTTCTCGTGCTCTCGTTTCTCAGCAAGCTGTTTCAGGACCTCAGCTTCATGGGACTAAAGAGAAGGTTACCAGGCTAGGTAGGCTCTCCGCAATGTATTCTGCATTACTTTCAAGTTACAAAATAAACGATTAATTGGGAGGGTTGAAAAGAGGCAGGATATTAGAACTCTTTAAATAATACTGGAGTCAGGACCTGAATTACCTGTATCTAAATACTGTGAAAATCATACTCTTTTTTTAGTGTTTGTATTTACTTGGGGAAACTGCCCATGTTTGTTCTGAAATTCTTGCCCAATTATCCCTTAAGGAAATCCTTATAAGATTTACTGCTTAATGGTATCAAGGTGCCTTGAGTGATATGCACTTAGGAATGGAACTTTATCATAAAGAACTTCCGTTATTCAAAGCTCATTGTAAAAAAACTGTAACCATGCTGATAAAATACATGAATAGAAAATTACAGCCTCCAGATTACTATTTAAGCCAGAAGGATTTGTTTCAAAGAAAAGCTTACTAGCTTCTCTCTGTGGAAGCTGCATTAACTTCCAGACCACTGGAGCTCTATTACCATGGGGTGCCTCCTTCAACACTCAATAACACCTCGTTACTAAACAGATTCCGATGTGTCTGGAAGTATTTACTTGCAGGAAAGAAACAGAACATCTGCCACCGGTTCTCTTAATTCTCTTCTGCAAAATCTCAGCCATGGTAAGAGGTTCCCTATACTTAGCCAGTTACTATGTAAAGCACTGGCTAATGGCTACAGGACCAGCGTTTATTCCTAAAAACTGTCCAGTTTTCAGCTGCGTCTCTTCCATGACAATGCACCACTGCCAATACTGCCTCTTCCTGGGGAAATGCTTCACAGTGTTGATAGTGGATCAGTGAACATATATACAACTGTGGCACTGAAAGGTGCATAGCACATGCTACAGCAGCTACAAAAGGGGCCTCTATGTGTATGTGTGTGGTTAAATGTACTAGACTTCAAATTGCACTAGTTGTGTCGGTTGGGGGCAGGTTACTACTTCACCTTTTTGTGCTTTAGTTTCCCTGATTTTAAAATTAAACCCATTCACACCAATCAGGGTTGTTGGAAAGGGAGATCAAAGGGGAATTTACATAAAATTCATAATGCATAGAATACTGTTGAATGGAAGGAAATACATCAAAATGTTAATGATTATTTTTAGGAAGTAGGCTAATGAATACTCTTAATTTCCTATTTATAAACTTCTGTGGTTCCCAATTTTTCTGTAACAAGCATATTAATATTTGATTTTTCTGGTTAGTTCTTTTTAAAGGTGGCTACTTTATAATAGAATTGCTTAGATAAAAGCTGCCACAACACCAGTCTATCAGCTGAGCAACATAATCACATTACTAACAATTTAAAATGTTTTTATTGTACAGGTCTCAAAAAAACAAAACCAAAAAAACTACACAGGCATACACACAAACCAAAAGAACCCCCCCAAATCTAAAGAGACAAAAAAAAAAAAAAAAAACACAAAAAAAAACAAAGAAACTGAAAAAACAACCTATCAACAACCTATTTTTCAAAAAGAAACCATGAGAGGGCCGGCCCGGTGGCTCAGGCGGTTAGAGCTCCGTGCTCCTAACTCCGAAGGCTGCCGGTTCGATTCCCACATGGGCCAGTGGGCTCTCAACCACAAGGTTGCCAGTTCAACTCCTGCAAGGGATGGTGGGCAGCGCCCCCTGCAACTAAAATTGAACATGACACCTTGAGCTGAGCTGCCTCCCGGATGGCTCAGTTGGTTGGAGCTTGGAGCACGTCCTCTCAACCACAAGGTTGCCAGTTCGACCCCTCAAGGGATGGTGGGCTGCGCCCCCTGCAACTAGAAAAAAACGGCAACTGGACCTGGAGCTGAGCTGCACCCTCCACAACTAAGACTGAAAGGACAACAACTTGACTTGGAAAAAAGGCCTGGAAGTGCACACTGTTCCCCAATAAAGTCCTGTTCTCTTTCCCCCAATTAAAAAAAAAAAAGTTATAAAAAAAAAAAAAAAAAAAAAAAAAAAAAAAAAAGAAACCATGAGAAGCATGAAGTTTGGTTTCAGACAGACCTAGGCTTGAATTGCGGCTCCAAGACTCACTAGTTATATGACTTGGGAAAATGATTTAACATTCCCAAGACCATTTTCTAGTCTCAGTATCTTGGATAATACCCACCCTTTAGAGTCGTTGTATTATAGGAGAAAAATATAATAAAGTTGATACATAATAGGAGCTCAATAAATGATAGTATTTTCTTCCAGTCACTGGCATATGTAATTTTCATGTAGTTATAATCACAGTCTAGCTATAATTCTGTTTTCCTTCTGTTACGGAAACAAAACTGGTTTGCCACATTACATTAATAAATATCCTGTTTCCTGTGAATTGTGATGTTTACCTTGCGCCTTTCTTCTGCAGCTTCTAATTTCTTCTGAATTTCCTCCAGAGAAAGATCCTTCTTCTTTGGAGGAGAAAGGGGGAATTCTGGGACGGATTCTTTTGATCGAGGGCTGAGAATCAGCTCAAAAGCCTGGCCTGAGGCACGCTTCTCCAGTTCTTTCACCTGGATATCTAGATTTGATCATATATTTATAACATATTCAGAAAAATGGGGTTTTTCCTATTCTAATAAACTATTCTAAAATTTTCTAAAAACCAAATCAATTGAATGCATAGAATTAGGACTGACGAAGCTGTGTTTGCGAGCAAGAAATTATTATGTAAATACCACCTCCCAGAAAAACAAAGTTCAACATTTTGGGATTAATAAATACCATTCTGAAACATCAGTATTTGACAATTACTTTCATGAACAAAAGAAAGACTTGTGTAAAACTCCCCAATTTTGCTTCAGTTCAAGTCAAATCATCTAATAATGAAAGAATTATGAGCTCTCAGTATGTTCAAGTGATAACCATTTTTTCTTCTTTAATTATTCTTTGATTTATAAAATAGTTTTGATGGGACAAAAACACAAGTGCCAAATTAACGGCTTAAGACGTCAGCTATCTCCTATTCTACAATCATAAGCCCATCACAATTTCAGCTTTTCCAAATAGTTTACCTACCAGAAGAAGCCATGGTGAACAGAAGACAAGAGACAGGCAGTGTATTCTACACAATCCACTGGCAAGGAAAACCCTGAAAATAATTTTCAAAAGCATGCATCAATTTCTTTGCATTTCTATGTCATCAATCCAAAGGGACCTCAAATCGCATCGACATAAATCAATGTCAGAAAAATCACTGCGGTGAAATTAAATAAGACATCATTAACTAGAAAATTATAAAAATCTATAAAATACAAACATTGGGAAATTTGAAGTGAATAAAAAATTGGTTGCAGAAAATTAACTGAGCTTGCCTGTTCAAAAAAACAACTCTTGGATTTTAAAAATTAGACAAGGTTAAGTCACAATATTTTTTTCTCCCCAATCAACTCTAAATTTTTTCCTCCAAACAGCAGATATTCCAGATTCAACTCAACAGTAAGACCGGAGCCATCTTAATACTGCCTACAATTCATTGTGCAAATGAAATACCCACCCTTGCTTTGTCTGTGTCCGCCATGGTGGAAAACAAAACATCCAAGCTAACACTAAACAATAATGTTGAACTTCTATTGTCCTTGGGGCTAAAGCTCCTAGTCCAACAGCGGGCAAAATTAGTTTTACGAACCTCTAGATTTTAGGTTGTATTTGCTGCCTTATGTCATGAAAAAGTCTACATCTGTCTTGATTTTTTTTAAGGTCACGATTCTTGTAGAACCCAGGCTAGTATCAAAAACGTAGGTTTACAGGTTCTCAACAGCTGGAAATCAGAATCAGAGGCAGCGAAATGATCTAAGCATCAGACGCAGCACTGGACCCAGGATGGGCGTGGCCCTGGTCAAGGCCAGGAAAAGGCAGGCCGCCCTTGGCCAACCAGAGCACGCCCTGCGCTCCGGACCCTGGCCCCGCCCCTTTCCTCCCCGCGCCTTTTCGAATCTCCGCGAACTCACAACACCCGGAGCCCGCGCGCGTGGGAAGGGGGGATGGGCGGGGCTAACGGTCCTACCCGAGTAACTCCGCCTTTCTTGGGCTCACTCCGGACGCCCCCCAACTCCCGCCAAAAACACCTCGAGGCCACCCCCACCCCCACTGCAACTCGGGAACTGGCCGTGGGGTAGCGCCCCCATCGGCTCGCCACCTAATTCCTTCGCTCACACCCAGCCATCGCCACGCAGCTGTCCATGGCCCCAGCCACAAGGGCAGGAGAGCCCTCGTGAGGTGTTAGCCTCTCGGGCGCGGCCCCACAGTCAGGGTGAGGGCGATCGCGGGGAAGGGGCGCAGCCCGAGCCGTGCGCAGGCTGGCCCTAAAACCGCAGCACCCTGGGGGCGCTGCGCCGCCCCATCAAACAATGGGGACCCCAGCGGGGTCGCGCCTTCAGGGGGCGGGGGAGGGAAATGAGGGCCCACGCCCCCTATTGTCTACTCGACGGCACCCCGGGGCTAACGCCCTGGGCTCGCTCAGTTGGCCGCGCCCCCTCCCCACAACAGCCGCGCCCCCAGGGAACAGGGACAAAGCCCAGGCTCCGCCTGAGCCACACACAAAGCAGAGCGACCCCCGCCCTCCAGCCTCTCTGGGGCCCGCAGCCCCGCCTGCCGCCCTCCAGCGGGGGGCCACTGCCAAGGCTTGGCCCCTCCTGCCGGCCGCGTCCCTCTCGCAGCCCACCGCCTCCTCATAGAGATCCGCACCTACCTGCTCAATCCGAGCCGCCTGGCCACACTCTGAGCACCAACAGACCCGGGCGCGCACAAAAGCGCCAAACAGCGGCACGTGACCTCCCTGCAGGGTTCTGCATTGGCTGAGAGCGACGGCACGTGCCGGTCCCTCCCCCCACAGTCCAAGTGGGCCCCGCCCATGTGGACCCCGGAGCACCTCGGGAAGTGTAGTCTAGGCTGGAGGGAAAGGACAATGCGAGGGGTGGGGGCGTTTGGGGTCCTCCCCAGGTGTGAGCCCGGAGCCGGGGCGGTTGTATAGCCGCGAAAGAGGGCGTTGCCGTAGCCCCTGGCCTGGATCTGAACCAGCTCTCCCATCCCTAAAAAGGCGGGGCGGGGCGGGGAGGGGTGGGATCCCTCCCTACCTCTCAGAGGGTGGCCGCCTGGACTCCACCTCGGGTGAGCCATTTGACTCGCATCGCCAAAAGGGCAATACTGGGACTGCGCAGTGTCCCAGCTGTGTACCACCCCGTGCCGCCACCTAAAACGCCGAAGCCCTAGTGACAGGACAATGCCACTATATGCCCCTGTAAGGCTCCCTGCACCCGGCTCCGTACCTCGACACTCGCATGTCACCTGTATTGTGACATCATCATAATCCTTAACCCACTCAATCCTAAATCAGATCACGGGCGTGGCCCGTTCCTCACTGTGTGCGTTCTCGCTAGGATCCCGGAGCTGGTGACCAGAAACCTGTGGGGAGAAAGCATAAGGCTCTGGAATTTGATCTTCTTTGGTCCAACAGGCACTCGGCTTAAATGCAGACTCCATCTGTTCTGCCTAGTCTTTGGCCTGATGATCGGGAAGGAAGAGCAATAGCAGTTCTAACTACACCGACTGCAGTTAAGTGTTGCTTTTGTTCTCAGAGCACGTGCTCCCCAGAGTGGTGCTGGGCCCTTTTTAAGAATCAAGACAAAAGGAGCCAGAAGGTCAACATTCCTCTTGGCCTGGATAGATCACAGCACAGCAGAAGCACAAAGGAAATTGGGCTGACCTTGGCTATCAGAAGGACTGTCCTCCCTTTTCCCACAAAAAAAGCCCCAGGGCAAGGAGTAAAATGAATATGGTTCCCAGGCTCCTCCTCCCATTCCCCTGACCAGGGAGGCTGTTCGGCAGGTGGTGGGTGGTCATTACACCAATGCACCTGCTTTGAGATCCTGACTGGGCAGAAGGACACCTTAATTTTTTAATCAATGGGCTCCATCTCCCCAAACCCAAAAACAAGTATGACCAACTCTGCTGAAACAACAGTCTTAATTTAAAAAGACTCTTCAGCTAGTCACTAGGGATGTGCTAGACATAAATACAATGAATAGGTGTCTGAGACAAGGAAAACTGGATCACACAGGCAGCAGACACACACACAAAGCAAACAATTAGCAGTGTGCTGTTGTTGCCTGAAATATGCTTGTTGCAGCATTTTCTCCAACAATCACCCTTGTGTGGGGTCAGCTTCTCCCCCACCCCCAATCTAAGTGATTTTCCCTTGGCATGGACCAGGAATGACTCAGATTCTGAGCCCTGAAAGGCTTCTCCCTCCCAGACCAAACTTAGCCACGAACTGGCCAGGTGTTTCCATCTGTCAATTTTCTAAGCAAAATCTCAGAAATCATTCAACAAGCTGGATAGGAGTGATAGATGTGGGGAGCAGACCTCTCTGAAAAATGACAGGTTGGCAGGCAGCACAAATAAGCAAGGAACCCAAGGCCAAGAGGTCTATTAGCCACTGAACCAGCCTTTATCTTGAAGTCTTTGTACTTGATCTGGAGGTTTGCAGAGGAAGGTCCCACCCATGTGATGCATTTTTTTCTTAAGACAAGAAATTGCCACGCAAAAAATCTCACATTTCTGACTATGAATGTTGTGACAAGGAAAAAAATTAATCTTTCAAAACACTGATTATTTTAAAACACTTACACTTACTTGCCCCCACCTTTTCTTTTTCCCTAGAGCAAATGTCTATTTCCATGGAAACCACAGCTAGGAACGAAGATGTTAGAACTCGCAGAGATTTTTAATCTTTTCTAATGATGCCTCTTAGTTTCTGGGTTGTTAGATGCCTGGTCCTGCCAGTCTTAGTGACAGGATTTCTTGAGCTCCTCACGGCTGCTTGAGGAATGAGAGGGTTGGGGTAAGGTTTCCCCTAGAATGATCCTGTGAATGAAAAGGTGCTCGTGGGGTGGGGTGATTCCTGTTCTTTAGGGTAGGGTTGCCTTTCTGAGAGCCAGACCATGGCTATTTATTGTCAACTCTTATGGGTGTTCATATATGAGCCCTGGACCAGGAAGATCTTTCAGCTGTCAGGAGAGAAAAGAGCTTTGCCAGTTCATTGTGGAGAGGGACAGAAGCGCTGCTTCCAAGCTCCGTTCTTGGAAGCTTCCTAAAACCAACTTCAAATCCACTCCCTCCTGAAGTGGCAGCAAGGAGTTAATGTTCCCATCTTAGCACTATCTTTGCCCATGAGAATTATTTTTGCCTCTGCTCAGATGGTTTGGTCGGATTGCTCTGGCGCTAGCTGTAACTATGGATTAGTACAAAGTGAAGTCAAGATATGGCAGCTATCCAGCTTATTTGATCTGTGTAGACAGCTACAAGAGAGTACTTCAGGCTTCAAAGTCCAGAAGGGATGTCTACACCGATCAAACGAGCCGGGCTGTTGTCAGATCTCTGTTCTTACAGAGCACTGGCAGCCTTTGTTCATTGTTGGTTCTGAGGCTGCAGGGGTTGGCTCCCACATAGACGCCGCAGAGTGCCACTGCTGCTTGCAGGGTCTGTCCTTGGCAAAAGGATGTCGTGGGAGAGGTTTTCCTCTTGTCTCAGCCTCTCTGTTCCCTTTGTCCCCTATTCCTTAGCATCATGTTTTAACACTTCTTTCTCTGTTCAAATGCTGTCTGTGAATCTGCCATTTTACACGCCTGGCTCCCTCATTAGAGTCCAAGAAGGCAGGGGTTGTGTCTTTGGCTTGGTATCCCTAGTGCCCAGAACCGGGGCTGGCCCAGGATGGTGGAGCCTGGATGTTAGCAGGTGACTTTAGACAAGAACCAGCTCTTTCACCCGCAGCTTCCTTTTCTGTAATGCTAGACACCCGTACCACAGAGTTGTGGTGAGGATTAAGTGAGGTCATGTGTATGACAGGTCTCAGCACAATGCCTGGTATATCGTAAGTGCCTAACACTTGTTAACTCTCATCAAGAGAAGTTTCTTGATTGCTATAGGTTATTGAATGAATGAATGAATGAATGAATGAATAGTAGACTTTCACCCTTTGATGGGAATCATAGTCACTGGGTTAACTCTTCCCATGGGGTATTTTTAAAAATTCAATGAATTTAACATCTTGAATAGATAACACATTCACATAGTTTAGAAATAAAGTAAAAAAAGTCCTCCTCCCTTCTCGTTCCCCACCTGCCAAATTCAATACCTACCCCTCCCCCAGCATGACCACTGTTATCAGCTACTGTGAATCCTGGAGTTTCTTCATATGTACACAAACTAATTTGTAGATATGTATTCCTCTTCCTACTTCTATTCCCCTTTATAATACAAATGGTAGTCTACTGTAACTGTTGGGCGCTTAGCATTTTTTCACTCAACAATACATGTCAGGGATCTCTTCCTATAGGGAGCTGTTCATACATCCAGCATTTCCTTGACCTGGAATCTACTGTATGAATGAATAAATGTTCCATAACCTAGTTAACCAGGCCGTGTCCATGACACTTAGGTTGTTCCCAATTATTTGCTATTTCAAACAATGCTGTAATGAATAACCTTGTATACTTGGCATTTTCCACGTGGATGACGATGCCTGCAAGATATATTCCTAGAGTGGTACTGCAAGGTCAAAGGACAAATGCATTTGTGATTTGGATGGTTCCAAATTGCCTTCCATAGGAGTTGTATCAGTTCAACACTCACCATGTGGCGCTTTAATTCATTATCTCCATTCATTCAAAAATGGATGGGAAGGCTTTGTCCCTAGAAATTTCAAGCATCAGGGAAAAGGAGGGGGAGGACTAGAAATCCCAAGAAAGATATGGCTGTCAATTCTGTCTGTGTTAATAACTCCTATAAATACTTGACAAGCAGCAGCTGATCTCACAACAGCGCTGCAGCCTGCACTGGAGCACTTCTTTCACTCAGTCTTGCGGTAAAAGTGTCTGTAGGTATTGCTATGAGATTGGAAGCTTTTTGAAGGCAAGGTCTTTTTCATAGCTGTATCCCACTCCCCTCCCATGAAGCCTGACACAGTACCTGGCATACATGTTATTTAATTCATTCTAAGATGTATTTTTCTCTCACATTTTTTGTATCTTTGAGATCAGTTGTGCCTCATACGTCAATAAATAGCACGTTGTAATTATTGACAGCATAGTGTCTTAGTGGTATCTAAAATACTGGTATGTCTTCAAAATCAGTGACATTTTTGAGTCAGTGAAATGTGGTAGAGGGCACAGATGTGAAATGTGTGAGTGGATTGGGACAAAGATGTCGCTGCCTCTGCAAGTCTTCTCACTCCGTTCTAACCCTAATCCCTTTTATCTAAATCCATGCTTCCTTCTAATGATTGCTTTTATGAGGATAACTTCCCATTTGCCTCTTGGGCTCCCATCACTCTCTTGAACTCTTAACACCAAGGAATCCCAGAATTCTCAGCTTTCTAGGTTATTATGGAGATACATTTGTCAAGGCAGAAGGATAAAACATACATTAAAAAAAGTTTGTTAGCTTGATTTATAATTCTTAAATCCTTTGACCTAAGGTATGTGGGCTTCCCTTTTGTACTCCTGCCTTGGGTATGGCAATTGTTGGTAGCAGGCCTGCAAAGAGATTAAATCACTTGTCCAATTAGGCTACACAGAAGCACAGAGCTTCTGCAGTCGGGTTCCAAGTCTATGTTTTTAGCTCTCACTCTAAACTGTTTTATCAGGCCAGCCCTATTATTTTATAGATTGGGGAGAAAGGCCCAGAGAACTGTGGACATTTGCCTGAGGTCACAGAGCTAAGCCATGTCACAGAAGGAATTTGAATCCTGTGCTTTAAATAACGCTGCAGGTACTGTTCAGTTACTACTTGTGTGAGCGTGGGCATGTGACTTCCCCTTTTTGGGCCTGCATTTCATCATCTGTGAAAGGGGGATAATGCCCCTATCTCATAGGGTTGTTGTCAGGATTAAGTGAAACAATATATGTAAAATACCTAGCATTGTGTCTAATATATAATAAGTCCTCAATAATTGACAGCTAGATAGTAATCATCAAGCACAGCTCTGATCGTGCCACTTTTCTGCTTGAAATATTTCATGAATTCAACTTTGGGGCACATCACATGAGAAAAATAAAAATTCCTGAAACTTCAAAAAAAATTTGGGGCCGGCCCGGTGGCTCAGGCGGTTGGAGCTCCATGCTCCTAACTCTGAAGGCTGCCGGTTCGATTCCCACATGGGCCAGTGGGCTCTCAACCACAAGGTTGCCAGTTCAATTCCTCGAGTCCCGCAAGGGATGGTGGGCTCCGCCCCCTGCAACTAAGATTGAACACGGCACCTTGAGCTGAGCTGCCGCTGAGCTCCCGGATGGCTCAGTTGGTTGGAGTGCGTCCTCTCAACCACAAGGTTGCCGGTTCAATGCCCGCAAGGGATGGTGGGCTGCGCCCCCTGCAACTAGAAAACGGCAACTGGACCTGGAGCTGAGCTGCGCCCGACACAACTAAGACTGAAAGGACAACAACTTGACTTGGAAAAACAGGCCTGGAAGTACACACTGTTGCCCCAATAAAGTCCTGTTCCCCTTCCCCAATAAAATCTTTAAAAAAAAAAAAAAAAATTTGATGAGTCCCTTGGATTATAGTCCAAGAGTCCTTGGTATGGCCTTTGAGACCCTGCATGAGGTAACTGCAATCTACCTCAAGGTCAATTAAACCCTAAAAGTCTGATTCTTGATGCTTTTGAAGATATGTCATTTCAAAAAGAGGGGTAATTATAGGGAAGCACAATTAGGATGCATGGAAGAACTCTGTGATCACTAGACTTAGCTAACAATAGAATGGATCTCTTAAAGAATGAATGAGATTCTTGCTATGGGAGGTGTCCAGACAAAGATTTGTTAGCTGCCGAGAATGTGGAAGAAAGGTTCTTGCATTAGGAGGAAGGTGGATTAAGTGGCCTCCCTTCGTGCTTTAAGATTCCTTTTTAATAAGATGGGGAAAGGCTTGTGACATTATGCTAAATGAAACAAACAAACAGGCTACCCAACTGTGTGTACAATATGAGCTCAACTAGGAAGAACATATAATGAAGGAAATGCACCAAAATATATGTTCTGGTGGGTAAAATTACAATTTAGTTTTCTTCTTTATACTATTCTGGATTTTCCAAACTCCTTAAAGTGAACATGTATTACTTTTATTAATGATACAAACATTACATTTTTAAAATGAAAGAGTTTTACCCTCCTTACTGATCTTAAATCTTCCTGTGTCTCTGAGACCCCTACCCCGGTTTCCCGCACACTCCAAAGTTTCAGCTTTTTTGGACTATTCCTGGCTCCCTATAAAGTCACACATCTATATGGTCCAGTGTTTTGCTGACACCAGCCTTCAGGCTTGAGTCCCTTGACTTCTATCTCTTGAAATTTTCTCCACCTTCAAGGTCTTAATTAATCTCTCTGATCCCCACACACTGTGCCTGGTATTGTGGTTATCCATAGATATGTTTGTCTCCCTCATTAGATAGTAAGCTCCCAAAAGGCAGGCTCTATCTGATTTTGTCTTGGTGTCCCTAAGTGCCATGAATAGAAAGACACTCAGCAAGTGTTGAATCATTTGGCTGATGTCATCTTGGCCACTAAACAACACTTCAGGCATAGGGTCAACATGACTAAAGGTATATTCTGGAGTCCAGCCTCTTGCAATTCAACAAGTACTATCCCAGGGACATTTTAAAAATATATTTTTTACATGTTTTTAATGTGAAACCATTTTAGATTTCCAGAGAGTTGCAAAGAGAGTACAATAGTACACAGAGTTTTCATATACCCTTCAGCCAGCTTCCCCTCATGTTAATATCTTACATAATCATGATACATTTATCCAAACTAAAACATTAATATGGGTACAATACCATTAACTAAACAGCTGGCTTTTATTGGATTCTCCATTTTTTCACTGGGGTCCTTTTTGTGTTCTAGGATCCAATTCAGGACACCACCTTGTAGTAGCATGGAAGTTGGGGGTAATTGCTTTCTATTTTTGCTTTCAACTGACTTTTTCCAAATGATAAAAATGGGAACAAGAAAGATGGCGTGGGGACAGTGAGGTTGCAGCACTCACCTTCTGCTGACTTCTGGGGCTTTGAACTGGTGTATGGACTATTTTCCCACACGGGGCTAGGAGGATGATTTTCATTTCAGATCTAGTCTTTTTCTTGAATGGGCACTTGTGGGCCTAAAAACGGGGGAGTTACCAGTTACTTTTAATTCATTAATTTGTGGCCACATGCATGGGAACATGTTCCTGGTTCCTTACAAAACTGCCAAGTCGTTGGCATTCATCAGCAATCTTAGCAATTCAGTGAGAACAGAGGTTACAGCTGTCACAGGAAGTTGAGACCAAGGCTGCTGAAATCACACCCAGAGTAGAATTCAAGTCCGGAAGGTGGGGGTGGCTAGGGTGTCAGGTGGAGATGGGTGGGATGTTATGTAAAAGAGGATTCAAGAGGGGAAGAAAGCAGATGTGTCACTGGAACGCAGAGTCGATTTACAGACTTTCAGGGGCTTATGGCTGAGCTCTTGCATCAACTGGTAAGCATGAGCACTGCAGGAGGGCTTTTGCAGACGCCACCACTCCACTGGATTACCACAGTAGCCTCCTAATTGGTCCTCATTGGTCCCCCCTTCGAATCCATTCCCAACTTGGGCACCTGACACCTCAAATCACTGGAGAGTGCAGGCCCCATCTAAGCGGGAGGAGTGGGACGTCCCACCTTCCTGGGGAGGCCTTAACAAAGTACCACAAGCTGGGTGGCTTAAACAACAGAAATTTATTGTCTCACGGCTCTGGGGACCAGAGTCCAAAATCAAGGTGACAGCAGGGTAGGTTCCTTCTGAGGGCTGTGAGGGAGAATCTACCAAGCTTTTCTTCTAGCTTCTGTAGCCTTAGCCGTTCCTTGGTTTGTAGGTGGCATTCTCCCTGAGCCCCTACATCATCTCCTCAGTGTCTGTTTCTGTGTCCAAATGTCCCCTTTTTCTAAGGACACCAGTCATATGACCTCATCTGAACTTGATCATCTGCAAAGACCCAATTTACAAAGATCACATTCACTAGTACAGGGAGTTAGGACTTCAACATCTTTTGAGGGGACACAATTCAACCCCACAGTAGGGGGTTCCCAGCTTTGGCTGATGGCTGTCCTGGGACAATGTGTGACTAGAGAAGTTGGAATTTAGGATTTCGTGTGAATTCTCCTGATTTTTACATATTGGCATCTAATTAAATAGAACTAAACTTTTCTAATACCAAGACTGCCGAAAGCAAGTGGACCGCCACTCCACTGTCACCACAAAGTTCTCTCTAAAAATCTGATCCTGTCCTTCCATTTTGCCAATGTCTACAGGATTAAAGGTCAAGTTCCCTAGCATGGCCCTCCACAATTCTTTCCCAGCTCTCCAGGATCCTTTCCCACTGCTCCTGTCAGGCCCCCACCCACTTGCCCTTTTCCAAACCTGCCATGCTGTTCTATACTTCTGTGACTTTGCACTCTCTCTCTCTGCTTGTAATGCCCTCTCCCCTCCAGTCCCCTGGGAAACTTCTGGCCATCTTTCAGGTGCCCTCTCATTGCCATCCCCTCTGTGAAGTCTTTCTTATCCACTCCCCCATGGAGTTCATCTTTTCCTTCTTTGAGCCTCCACTGCACCCTACATATCTCTAGTATAACACTCAACAGTTTATTTGCTATTATTTGATTACATATCTGCCTCCTGTCTGGACCATGAGCTCTCTGAGGGTAGGGACTATTGATTTGGAACACGTAGCACAGACCCTGGCACACAGTAGGTACTCAATAAATGTTGACTAAATGAATACTCTTTACACAGCACCCAATTCGGTGTCATGAAGGACCCAAGGAAGCATTG
Source organism: Rhinolophus ferrumequinum (assembly GCF_004115265.2). Classification (NCBI taxonomy): domain Eukaryota; kingdom Metazoa; phylum Chordata; class Mammalia; order Chiroptera; family Rhinolophidae; genus Rhinolophus; species Rhinolophus ferrumequinum. The sequence continues at coordinate 17,749,968 of NC_046292.1, forward strand.
TGTGAAGTCCCTGTCCTCAAGATCCTTCCAATCCAGTAGGGTTCCCAAGATACTCACCAAAGAAAGGGTAAACCATACTGGTGGTGTATGACATCAGGCAGGAGAGGCTACTGAGACCTATGGTGGTAAATCCATTCTCATTTTGGACAGAAAAGATTCTGTTTGGGTGGCCTGGTGTTCGTATGAAGAAAAGTCAAAATCATGGCAAATCCTCCCTGAATAGGGAATTGTTGCACCGAACGCTTGCAGAGGTAAGGTCGACTATGGGGGCTCCTTACAAGAAGAGAAAGTGGGGCAAGGAGATCAGGAGAAAACACAGGAAAACAAAGATGGAGAAAGGAGGGTAGAAGAATGAAAAGGAGGACGTGGGGAGCCCACGCTTGTCTCAGATGCCCTTCCTGCATCAGTTTTCCCCATAGCACTTTCCCAGCAGCATCTCTACCTGCTGTAATTCATTCCACATTGAAGCCCTCCCCACCCTGACTCCTTCCTTTCTTCTCTGCTCTTCATTATCACAACACTCTCTGAAGGCCTGTCTTTGTTGTCCAATTCCTCTCTGCCTTTGCTCATTAAACCCTCCTCATGCAGACACTGTACAGACACTGCTCTTGTCAAGGTCACTGATGACGTCACACTACTGCATCCAATGGCCAATTCCACATCCGCATCATTCTTGTCATGGGTGACCTTGAATCACTTTATTCCCTGGCTTCCAGGGTATTAAACTCTTTGGTTTTCCTCCTGCCTCAGTGGCTGTTCCCTGCAAGTCTCCTTTGCTAATTCCTCTTCATTTCCTTCACCTTTAAGTATGGCAGGGCTTAGAACTGGACCTCGTCTCTATACCCAATCACACCCCTGGTGAGCTCAACCAGTGCCTGGTTTTAAATACCGTCTATGCTGCTGATTTCCAAATGTATGTATCTACCTGGGCTTAAGCCCTGAACTCCAGACATTTATCCAGCTCCTATGCTACCTCTCCACTTGGTTGTCTCATAGGCAATTCAAACTAAATGCGTCTAAAACTGAACTACTCATCTTCTCCCCTCCTCCAACCTATTCTTCCTATTGTCCTGTGTATTTCATCCCTCTTATCCCAAGCAGGCAAATTATGTATTTATTTACTCATATTCTGCATCACCTAGAATCAACCATTGTTCACATTTTGACATATTTGTTCCCAGTGTTTTCTTATGAATAGGCAGTTTAAAATTCCTTAAGTAACATATGAATATACTGTCATTATTTTAAAGAAAAAATTAGAATATTACAATGAAAGCTGGAGTTCCCTTCCACCTCTCCTGGCTATCCCAACTCCCTGACCTTCTCCCCAGAGAAAGCCACTCTTATGAGTTAGGAGTGTATCTGTTAATTAAAAAGAAAATGCTTTTTCCATATGTTTGAATATGCCATAGAAAATCCACTGTTCTGTTTGACATGTTACAAAAATTGTATTATGTTGTATGCATTATTCTGCAACTTTCTGTTCTTCACAGGTTTTGAGCTCTAGCCATATAAACCTGATTGACTCCTTCTAAATGTGATATAGTGACCGATTATGAATTTAGACCCTATTTTATTTATACTTACCCTCCTGACGGCCACTGAGCTGTTTCCAATGGTTTCTTATTAGATTTGGTCTTGCAGTGAACAGTCTCCTTGAATGCATGTGTAAGTATTTGTCCCAGGTAAAAACCCAGGAACAGAATTGTCAGGGCACAGGGTATGAATATTTTCAGCTTTACTAGATAAGGACAAGTGAAGAGAATGCATTTCCCCACAACCTTACCCATACTTGGAATAGTCTGATTTTATTCCTTCCTGCATTTTTATAGATAAGAAGACTGAGGCCTGGGGCTGTTCTTCTTCCTCACAGTCACAGAGCAGGGTAGGTTCAGGGCCAGGTGTAAACCCCAGGTCAGCTGGTTCCCTGTAGCACAGCCTTTGCATCACATAGTATTGTCCCTGTCAGCTCTCTCTGGAAAATCAAGGAAAGACTTGATTTCCCCTGTGTAAGGTGGGTGGAGGGGAGGGAGGGGCTGAAATTCTCCAACATGGTGATTATACTGTGAGTGGAAATGACTCCAAATCCTCCCAGAAAATGGCTCCCCTGCGCTCCACAGATTTGCTTTCCCACCCGAGGCAGCTTCTACCTGCAGCTTTCAGAGCTACACACAAGGATCTGATTGGCTCTTCCTCAGCCAAGACAAGGGTGGGAACAGCAATGGCGTCCCCGCAGCTGATTTTTCAGCGCGGCAGCTCTGTTCTGGGAGAAGGGGAGGCCAAGTCCCTCTGGACCAGTGGCGGTGCCGAGCCCACCGTGGCCATCCTGAGTCGGGGCAGAGGCTCGCCAAGCCGACTGCAGCACCCAGCACCCAGTACGAGCCCCCAGGACACCTCCCTGCCTCTTGCAGCACCTTGGAGAGGGTGAGCTGCCTCTCGACAGGCCCTGAAGCCAGAGAGCAGCGCTGAGATTTCACAAGGACCTCCCCGGCCAGAGCAAACCCAGCTGCCCCCACCCCCGGCAGCTCTGAAACGCCGGAGCTCGCGAGGCGCAAGCTGCAAGCGCCTGCTGTTAGCTTTGAGTAAGAAAGGGAAAGCTGGGTCAGCACTCCTCCCTTCCCAGTCTCAGATCAGGGTATGAGCTCCGTGACAGGGACTCCACCGAGGGTGAAGACCAAATTCTGCTTGGGCTCCTCCAGGGTGCGTAAGGTGAATGTGGGTGACGTCCCAGACCCCAGCCCCTCTGAAGGGCCTGTCCTGGTGTGGGATGCTTCTCCCCTGGGCACTGGTGGCCAGATTTCCTTTTTCCTCTTCAAGGCAGGAAAGACCAATGGGAGAATTTGGGGGTAGGAACAAAGTTGGCACTTTCAGAGCCTGGAAGGCTCCGTTCCTTTCACAGTTGGGATTACTAGGAGGGTCGGCACTTTTTCCTTAAACCTTTCTTCCTAGCTACCACCTTTGAGTGCTTGCTATGTGCCATGCACTGTACTAAGTGTATTATCTAATTTCCTCCTCACGACAGCTCTAAGGCATTACAGGCCCAGGGAGGATAGGCAATTCCCCAAGGTCACACATGTATATGGCAAAAGTGGGTTAGGAAATTCTCCCAGATCCTGTGTTTTTATTTTAAAGTTTTGGAGCTTTTTAAATTAACTATTTGCTCACTTTTGCTAATCTTTCACAGATGCTTTTGAAAAAATGACCATTAAGAACATTGCACACATTCCCATACTATTTTTTACTCAGTGGGTGGAGTGAACAGGGCACTGGTGTATTGCTGGTGAGAGTGGAAATAGGTAACAGTTCCAAAAAGCAGTTTAGCCATTTGAATCAAGACCTTGAAAACTGCCCGTCGTCCCCTTTAATGAGGAGATGATCACATTCTAAGGAGATAGCAATAGCTATCGGCATGTAAAATGCACATTCCCTGGGACCCAGCAATTCCACTCTATTCTACAGACAGAGGCACTGTACATGGACACAATGGCATACATGTAAGGACACTTATTATTGCACTGCTCAAATAGCAAAAGGTTGGAAACAACCTCAAAATCTATCAATAGAATTGATTAATTACAGCACATCCATTTAAATAAATTCTATGTAATATTGCTAGAAAATGAGGCACTTCTATATTTTATATATGGAACAATCATCAAGAAATATTAAGTGAAAAGAGAAAAGTGCAAAAGTACGTATCTGATATGCTACTATTTCTATATGAAAAAAGGAATGTGTGTATGTGTATGTGTGTGTATATATATGTGTGTATATATATATATATTTTGTTTTGTTTTGTTTTTATTATTTTTTCCTAAGAAACCAGGTAATAGTGGCCTTTAAGGAGGAAAATCACAGCTAAGGGAACAAGTCAGAGAAAGACAGTTTTTTCATTGTGTAACCTTTAGTACCTTTGGAATTTTGTACCATGTATACATATTAGCAATTCAAAAATCAACTTAAAAAAAATAGATTCACTAAAATCCAGCCTCTTAACCCAGTAATTCTGCTTTTGGGAATCCAGCTTAAGAAAATTTTTGGATTTCAGACAGAGATTTACAGAAAAACATCTTCACCAAGGTGTTATAGTGAAAAAAATATATAGGCAACTTAAAAGTCCAACAATAGAGGAATAGCTAAGAAAATTATAGTATGTTTATATAATACATATCATGAAATCATAAAAAGGATGCTTATAAAAATATTTTGGTGACATAGGAAAATGCTTATAACATTAAGTAAAAATTTTTTAAAAAGCCAGATAGAAAATCACCTATGCAATATAATTGGATCACTGTAACAATAGCAGGCATAGAAAATAATTGGAAGGAAACATGCCAAAAGTAAATAGTCATGGCCACCGGGTAGAGGGATTGTGAGTGATTTTGTACCCCCTATGTAGCTTTCATACCTTCCCCATTTTTTTTGCAATGGGCATCCATGTCTTGGATAATTTTTAAAAGATAAAACTTAAAAATAAATCCCCATGGTATTGAAAAAAATTAAGATATACAGACATGTTAAGCCCGCAATTCTACTCCTAGAAATAAGCCCTGCATAAATAGATGCACAAGTGCTCAGAGCATAATTAATAACAAGAGATTGTAAACAACCGAAGTGTGCACGAGAGGAAACCACTTAAGTAAGTACAGGACATCCATAATGTAGAATATTAGGCAGCAGATATGGAGAACAGGGTGGGTATGTCAACATGGAAAAATCTACAGGGTAACATATTACCGTGGCAGGAAAAGCAACTTGCAACAACACGGATGTTATAATTGCATTTACGCTCAAGAAAGTAAAGCTAAAACACTGTATTTGTATTTGTACATAAATGTATGGAGGACATTCAACTGTTAAGAACAGTTGTCTCCGCTGAAGGGAATAGACCAAAAGAAGACTTTTGCTGTGGATTCTATGTTTGTATATGGTGTTTGTGTCTTTTATAAAAATGTGTTCTCATATCATTTGTGTAATTAAAAAGTAATAATCATATAGGGGGAAAAGTATAAACCTAGAGAAAGATCTGAAAAGATACACAACAAAAGTATGAGTAGTTTCCAGCAAGGATGAGGGATTGGGGCTTGAGGTGATGGGTCATTTTCTCAGTTCACTTTATATTAAATCATATATTAAATCATAATGAAAACAACATCATCCAAAGCCCCGGCTGGTGGGCAGTAGCTTCTGCTTTTCTCCAGTTCTGCTTTCCTCCACACTAGGGCCCTGTTCTCTCAGGTAATGACCCTGCTCACATGCAACGCCCAGGAGTGCAAAGGCCCAGATAATACCAGCCCCATTTCTCCTCTTACCGAAGAGGAGGAAACCGAGATACAACCTCCTGGCAGCTCTGCTGGGAAAGTAGACTCTGACGATCTGGATCCCAGGCCCCTTCTCTCCCACCTTCAATTTCCAGAGATAACCCAGAGGAGAGGAGAGCCCAGAACTCTTTCCTCTGGGCCAGGGGGGACAAGGCTTGAAGCCACAAATTAGTATCAGTGTAGCATCAGATGAGGGAACAATAAACCCCATCATTTGCCGAGTTCCCTCTGGGCTCAGCTTCAGGTTCCTTTCCCAGACAATGGCTGGTCACATCCCCACAGAGCCTCTGCCAGATTTTCCAGAGAGACAGCGACAGAGTACGGGGCCAAATTGGCCTCTGGTGGCCAACACTCTGGGATTCACCTCTAATGACTTATCCAAGGAGGGAGCTCGGGAACCCTCCTGGGGCCCAGGAGCTCAGCGCTGGAAGATCTGTTTGCTCCAAAAGCTGAGCAAGAGGCAACGGTGGTAGGGGGCAGGCACTGGCCTAGAAACAGGAAACCCGGGTTTCAGGAGCCAGCGCTGTCATGTCTCCTTTTTGACCCTGGCAACTCACCAGATCCTGTGAGTCTGGGCGTTGGAGCGCAGACGGGGAGCCTCTGGATCTGGGGGAGAAAGGGCGGTGTCAAGCCCCCTCCCCCACCATGGCTGTCTCAGAATCCTAGATGTCGGTGAAGCTGCTGTTCCCTCTTCCCTCGCAGCTGCTGCCTGTCTGTCTCTATGGCAACCAGGGCAAAAGACTAATTTGCCCGGGTCCAGGCTCGGGAGCTTACCTTGGAGCTGCGTTTTAACTTGTCTTTCTGGAAGCCAGTCCACCGCCACTCTCAGGAGCCTCTGACAGCACCCCTAGCCGTGTATGGGAGGGACACTGGACCAGCCAGAAAAAATACACCCCTTATCCTTTATAAACCATATCCACTTGGAGACAGAAAAGACAAGTCTCATGCCTGATGGCCTTGTAATCACTGGTGATTTGTGTTTCATAGACCCCTGTCCTGCTCACTAGTTGCTCTGGGCTGCTAGTAGCGGTTTGCAAGAACAGATGGTTTAGAGAACAGGTCACAGGCAATGAGGTCCCCAATCTTACCCCTTTCTATTCCCTTCACACTCCTCACTGCTCTCTGCTGGTCTATGGCTGGGTCCTGCTGTTGCCTGTCTGGTCTAAGAAGACAAAAATGTAAAACATCTGGATCACCTTTCTCAGAAGGTCATAGAGGGGCAGGCAGGCACTCAGAGCTTCATAGATCTCTCCTGTGGACATAGGAAAATTTACCTAACTGTACTGGCTTCCCTCAGGGCCGTTTTAAATCGGACAGCTATCTTTCTGTATTTGTGCTCTGACACCCTGGCTGGAGCTTCCATGAGGACAGGAATGACATGGAGGCCTCTTCCTAGGACATGGTGCACCGCCATGTACACAGAGGTGGCTTCATGAACACCTCATAGCACAGAAGCACCTTTATATAGCGACCAAAAAAATCTAACTGGAGTCAGGAGACCGAGTTCTAGGCCTAGCCCTGTAGCTAACTTGCTGAACAACTTTGAGCAAGTCTATTGTCTTTTCTGGGCCTCAATTTCCCCCTCTGTAAAGTAAGCTGGACTGTGATCTCTAAAGGTTCCTTCTCAGCTCCACTCTCTCAGTCCAAAGGAGAGATCCACAAAGCGCTCTATAGGGGAAACTGTGTTGAGATCAGGATACATTAAAGAAGAAGAAAAAAGTCATGAAATATCAACTTGAACCCTAAAGTTCCAACTGAAAAGGGCTCGGAGGATAGATAATGCAGCCTATGCAGGTTAAATGCCATCCAAGAGGTGGGTTCTGGAAAACTAAGTACCTGCTCCACTCACAGCTCCTTCTGAGGAAGATGTCCGGATGAGCTCTCTCTGCATAAGGTTGTGATTAAAATGGATGCTGCCTGGCCCTAGGAAGGGATGGCCTGGTGTCTGCTGGACCCAATGGAAACCAGCTCCTACCATGTGGCTTGGCTGAAAACTCTGCCCCTGAGGGGCAAGTTACACCAGTCACTTGTAGACCCTGTTTCTCTCAGGAACCACCACCAACCAACACTAGGTGGTCCTGCAGAGGGTGGGACTCTACAGCGCAGACTGGAACCTGAATAGGAAGCTTAGGAACCCAAAGCATGGCCAGCCAGCAGCTGAGACAGTTTCCTCAAAATCTCTCCTCCCATGGAACCTCATAACAAAGCTCTGTGACTGAATTTCATTTCCGTGGGGTTCTTTCTGCAACCCAGAGAGGCAAACAAATACTCCTGGACATACACAGCTAAATGTGCCTCAAGGAAGACTCCAGCGTGACCACTAGGCCCCATTCTGACAATAAGAAGCAGCCACCACACTTCCCTCAACCAACCAGAGCTCCCGCTATGCTAACCTACTTACATACTCTCCGGAGCCTCGTGTAAGCGGTTTCTTCTTCCCTTCCCACCCCCCACTCTCCCACATCCCCACTACCCTCCGACTAATCCTCCTTTTGTGGGGCCTTTCTCTGGCTCCAACTGTTCCTCACTGCACCCCTTTCTACATCCCACAGCACCTCTGAACACCTCGATGAAAGGTCTCCCCAATTGTGGACGTCTCTTTCAAAGGCCTCATCTTTACGTGCCATAATTATTTGTTTAGATCGGTCTCTATTTCCTTTGAATTCCTCAGAGCCTGGGAATTTCCTCGGGTCCCCATCATTTAACATCATTTAACAGTATCTGGCATAGGGGAAGTATTTAACAAACATTTTCCAGCATTGTGAATGAATGAATGAAAGAAACGAAAGAGAGAAACAGTCTGAGGGCCACCAGGCAAGCCCTCATTTCAGCTTGAAGATGTTCAGAATCATGTTTTCAACTATTCTCAAAAGCTTTTCTGACATCACTTGTTACTTTGATTCTCATCATATCCAAAAGATAAGCAGGGAGAGCAACATGTAGTATTCCTGATAGTAGACAAGGACCCCATAGCCCTAAGAGGTACAGTGACCTTCTCAAGGTCACAGGAGAGACGGCACAGATTTGGAGGAGAGCTCTGACCTCCTGACTGTGAAGCTGGGGCTCAATGTACCTCCACCATTGGCTTCATGATGTTCCTGTGACCTCTCATGTGAAAGGTGGTGTCAGGAAAAGGAAGTGAGTCCTGTGGCCAAGGATCCTTTGGTCGTTTGGGAAAACTTCTCCTTAGCAAAAGCCAAATCAACAGCCCCAGGGAGGGAAGCATCTAGAACAGTAGAAGCACCAGACTCGGGGCCAGCAGAGCTTGGGATTTCCACTTTCTCTTATAGCTTTGATCTTGGTTATGTCATTTGCTTTCTCTGAGCCTCCATTTCCTAAGAAGTGACAGATGTCTGGTTCACAGGGCGATTCACAGAATCTGTGGGCATCCAGCGCTGAAAAGAATTTATACTCTGTCAATATCCTACGTGTATGAGGGGAAAGACAAAAATGACATGGCAAACTCAAAACAGGGTGAACAAGGCCTCAAGTCCAACCCATGCCAGGACGTGCCTTTAGATGGAGCTCTAGGTATGGGCAGAGGTCACGGGCATAGCGACAGGGCCAAGTGCCCTCCGTCATATCATTCCCACCTCTCCTGCCACTGCCCTATATCCACCTGAGGGGAGGGCAGGCTAGAGGGTTTCACTTGAACCTAAACCTAAAGGCATTTTCCTAAATTCCTTGACCTCGTAAAAACTGATCTGCTTACTGGTAGGTAATAGGTTCACCAGGTTCTGGTCAGCAGCCTCTTCCCAAATTACCCTTTGCCATTTTGCTACTGATTTTTCCCACTGCAAGGTAGGTGGGGGACATATAACATATCAGTACCGACCCTGCTGGCTTTTATCAGGGTAAGGGTTGGTATGCGCAGGGCCTTAGGGACAATTACTTTTATTGAGGCCACAGAAAAGCCCCACTCACCTCTTCAGTTACTCATCAGCAAGTCTTATAAGGCCTTGCAGAGGATAAAATGAAATCACTGACTTCGATGACATTTTACACCCTCTCCCTGGAAACGGCCACTTGCTATCTGCTATTATTATTTTTTTAATGTTTTATTAAGGTCAGGGGTTCAGTCTCGCTGTTCTCACACAATTAACTTCATCTAATGGCAGGAAGATCTATTGTTACAAAGCTATGGACAGCGTTACTCCCAGCGCACTGTGTGGTAAATGTTTACTTGTCTGTCCTGTCCATGAAGGTGAGGAATCTGCCCTATTTAGGCAAGCATTTCCAGTGCCTGAGTACACTGTAGGCATTTAACAATTATAGCTACTGTTTATTACACACTGTGCTAGCTATTTTTTACTGTATCATCTCATATAATCCTTACAACAACCCTATAAGGTGGAAATATTAGTGTTCCCATTTTACAGATGAGGAAACTGAGGCTTGGAAAGGCAAAGTAACTTGTCCAGGGTACCACAGCTAGTAAATAGCAGAATCAGGATTGGCTAGGGGCTGACTAGCTTCAGAGCTTGTTTTCTTGCCATTCTAGTAGTTGGCTCGCTGGTGTCCACCTCCACGGCTGGAAAACCCTTCACTTGATGGTCCCATTTCTGAATGGCTCCAACTGAGAGGCGGAGGCCAGCTCTCATTCTCTCTCCTGCATTCCTGACTCTCTCTGGGGTCCTTACCCTCAGTTTTCCCAGTTACCCAGCAGCAGTATGGGATGTTTATTCTTTTTCCTAGTGCCTCTTTTTAATACGTGAGGTCTGCAACAGTGGGTTTCTTATCTTATTAAGGATTTCTTATCGCAAGTGCACAGGGGCTAACTGAAAAGAAAAAAATTCATAAAGATTAAAATAATGAAGCAGTGGAGGGACACCTCAGGCTCTAGTCTGTCCTCAGGGAAGCCTCAGGCCCTAATCTGGACCAAGCCACTGACTCCCTCCTCAGCGGGGCTGATTCAATTGTCTGTAAAATGATAATAATGTCTACTGTCCCTTCTCATGGGAAGGAGGGGGAGAGGAGGTACGTGAGAGGAGTTAAAGCTTGGATGGGAGAGGATGAGAGATGAAAAAGCGTGAGTTTCAGGCTGAATTTAGAGTATGACATCATTCCTTTTAGGAGTAAAGAGTCTTTTTTAATTCACGTTTATGAAACTGCTTTTTAGAGATCCTTGAATTCTTCATTTTGCTAATTTTCTACCTCTTATAACAAGGGTCAAAAAAAAAAGGGAAGATTTCAGTCCAGAGGGGCTTAGAGTCAAGCCTTCCAGGACAAACTAGAGACTCAAAGGCTCACCAAGCCCCACCCCCCTTTCTCCACCAAAGACAGAAGGATGGTGAAAACCGAAGAAGGAACTGGTGACAGCTGGGTAGGTGGCCTCCTCTAGCTCCAGGTGTAGGATAACTTTCTGTGGGGGACAAACAGGTCTTGGGGAGGGACACTCACTCTGAGCTGGGGAGGGGTCCCTCAACACCTGTCTGTTCCTTCAGGCCCACGCATGGACTGCTAGAGCAGACACTGTTGTCTGAGGACTTCGGGCTCAGCAAAGATAAAAATGATATTAGCAGAAGAGAGAAAAATGTATTCAACTCCTAGCCCAGTTATGATTTAGACACAGCCGTGGGCGGAATAGCAATGAGCTCCTTATTTTAAGTAAGTGGTAGAGAGATGAAAATAGATCAAGTGTGTTGAATCAATCCAGGTTTTTGCAATCAGTGAACAGGATTGAAGACCACACCTTTATCGGAGAAGCAGAAGAGAGAAATGTGAGGAGTCTTTCTTAAACATGAAAACCCTGTTTTCAGAGAGGATATCGTTACAGACTGATTTTCACCCAAATCATCATAGAGAAGGTTTAGACCTCATCTTGCTGCTGGGCTCAGGAAGGGGAGGAGACTCCAGGCCCTCCCCTTGGGCCTCTGGATCCAAGTAAGACCCTCAGAAATAATGAAACTCTGGACCAGATGGACCCTCAAGATTATATAGCAAAAGCTATGACGGCAGTTCCTGTCCTCATAAAGTAGGTACTTTTATCTTCCTGCTGTAAATGGAGAAATGAGAGCTCAGTCTAAGGGGCTAGTCCAAGGCCACACAATTAAAAGAACAGAGTCGGGATTTGAACGGAGGCCTCTCTGACCCCCAAATCCATCTTTCTCCACTATGCCATAGAGGTCTCTGCTCCACTGTCACTTCTCAGGGAGGCTTCCCTGATCACTCGAAGTAAACAAGCGATGCGGCATCCTTGGCACTCCCAATGCCCTGAGCTTGTTTCATTTCTCTTCTCAGCACTTAAAAGCATCTGACTGGCTATAGCTTTACTTGGTTATTTGTTTATTGTCTGTTTTCTTCCCCTAACACCTAGGCTCCACGAGGGCAAAGATTTTTATCCACATCCCTAGTGCCCAGAACAGTGTCTGGAAAATTAATGAGTATTCAGTGAGTGAGGGAATTGAATAACCTGATTTTCTATTGCAAAGCCAACAGAAATGCATACCACTTTTGATAAAAAGCAACCTAGTGATCCTTTAGAAAACCCGAAGGTTCTAGACTCTGATAGAGGAAGAGGGAGGGTAAACCGACAGTGGGACTGCTTTTTGGAAGAAAGGGCATTTATAGAAGATGGAACCCAAGCTGTCGATGTGGGTGAGATGCTGATACGAAGTGCTAGTTCACAAGTTAATTTGAGTGCACACAGTGGATCTGTGAATAAGAAAATAAAACAGGTAACTAGAGAGGCTGGAACAGACAGCAGAGCTCAGTCTCTAGGAAGAATCAACAAAGCCATTCCACAGCTTCATTTGGCAGGATCTTGTGTGCGCCTGTTGCCAATATCTTTGTTCTTCATTTAGGAAGATAAGAGAGGGGTCAGGGGATAACACTTCCCTGTGGCACAGACAGCGAATGCACCTGAGAAAAGATTTACAAAGTCACTTTAAAGTGATAGTTCTTCAACTTGCCCAAATGTTAACATGCGGCAAGTTTCTTGCCTTCAGTGGGGATTTAATGAGATAATGTATGTGAACCCTCAGCACAAGGTCTGGAAGATGGGGTCCATGGGATGTTCACTAGTAAGTTGATATCCTTTTCTGAAAATCTGGTCAACACGACAAATGTTCTCTCCAGAAAAACAATGCATATTTGACCATACACTCAAAATTTTGCATGCAATTTCAGGGAGGATGAGAGCCTTCCAGAGGTCCACTGAAGCAGGGGTTAAGAACAGGCTTTGGGTTAGCTCAGTGAGAGTGGTGCTACTAACACCAAGGTTGCCTGTTCGATCCCCGCATGGGCCACTGTGAGCTGTGCCCTCTTTGAAAAAAAAAAAAAGAAGAAGAACAAGCTTTAATGAGATACATCACCTCCCAGGCCAACAGGATTGGCTATAACTCACTAGATGATAGCCACACATCTAAGAAACAATGTGCTGATTGAAACAGGGGTTAATAAACTTCGTGAGCACAGAAATGGAGAGTTACTGAGGCGAATATAGGCTGTGCCCATTCAAGTCCTGCTAAAGGAAGGGTGCCCTGGCCCAAGAAATGACAATATTTGTCTGTCCCTGGTGACAATGGTTAGGTCTCCAATGGAGATGTGTGCAGCACGTCTTCGCCTGATATTTTGAACATTTGGATCATGTCACTTACTCCCCTTGCTTGGACTACATCCATATCACCAATATTCTGATTGTAATGTGGCTCTGCCAGTGGAGCCACAAGTTCTGGTTGGTGACCGGGGTGGGTTGTCTGGTCTCCTCCACTTACATTTTTCATTGTAAATTAGTGAGCTGGCATTCTGAGTTCATAGAACAGTCTGTGAGTACGCCTAACCCCTCTTTCTCTGCTGACATACGTGTGCGTATCAGCTGTCTAGGCCTACAAGGCTCCTTGGGGGAGAGCCAGTAAACCCTAGTGTGCCGAGATTGAGAGCTCTTGTTTCTTACTGAATTTTCTTATGAGTAATTTCTCTCATAGGAATCTACCCAAAGGAAATAATTAGAAGTTGAGATGTACACGTGACATCTAAAAGATGTCCTCTACAGTGGATTTTCAAAGACTTTTTGAGTTAATTTTTATTAGTTTTAAAGATTTTTATTAAAATATAGCTAACATACAATATTATATTAGTTTCAGGTGTACACCATCGTTATTCAACATTTATAGACCTAAAGAAGTGATCACCAGGATAAGTCCAGCACCCATCTGACAGCGTACTACGCCATCACAATACTGTTGACTCTATTCCCTTTGCTGTATATTACGTCCCCGTGACTTACTTGTTTTATGCCTGGAAATGTGAACCTCTTATTCCCCTTCACCTCCCCCCACCTTTTAACATTTTTCAATTACAGTTGACATTCAAAATTATTTTATATTAATTTCAGGGTACAGCATAGGGGCTAGACATTTATATAATTTAAGAAGCAATTCCCCAACTAGTCTAGTCCCCACATAGCACTGTACATAATTATTACCATATCATTGACTATATTCCCTATGCTTTACTTTATATCCCCATGACTGTTTTGTAACTACCAATCTGTATTTGCTAATCCCTTCACCTTTTTCACCTTCAACCCCCCTTTTCGAGTTAATTTTTAGATTAACATGCAGTTGTAAGAAATAACATTGAGAGACTCCAAATACCCTTCACCCAGTTTCCCTCAGAGGTAACCGTCTTAGTCTGTTCAGGCTGCTGTAACAAAAACACCACAGACTGGGTGGTTTAAAAAACAAACATTTAGGAGTGGGCGGTTAGCTCAGTTGGTTAGAGCGTGGTGATAATAACACCAAGGTTGCCAGTTCGATCCCCGCATGGGCCACTGTGAGCTGCGCCCTCCTTAAAGAAAACAAACAAACAAAAGCATTTATTTCTCACCATTCTGGAGGTTGGGAAGTCCAAGAGCAAGGCAGTGCCAGGGGTCTGCTGAAGGCCCCTTCTTGGTTCAAAGATAACCATCTTCTCCCTGTGTCCTCTCATGACAGAAGGGGTGAGGGAAGTCTCTGGGGTCCCTTTTACAAGGGCACTAATCCCATTGAGGGCTCCAGCCTCATGACCTAATCACCTCCCAAAGGCCCCACCTCCTGATACCATCACATTGGGAATCAGGTTTCAACAATGAATGTTGAGAGGACACAAACTTTTGGTCTCTAGCAATAATACCTTGTGTAATCATAATCAAGGAATCACCATGCATAGACTCCACACACCTTATTCATATCTCACCATTTTACATGCACTCATTTGTGTGTGTGTATTTAGTTCTATGCAATTTCATCAAGTGTAGAATTGTGGGACCACACCATAGTCAAACCACAACACAGTGGTTTTATTCCATCAGAAGGAATAATGTTAATTTTTACAGTAAAAAAGTAAAAACAATCTCAGTGTCCAATATTAGGAGATTGCTTACATAAATTATGATATAGGTATAAGGGAAAGTATTCAGTCATTTATAGTGGTGACTATATAAACATTATTAAATGTTTTGTAAAGATTGTTTAATATGGGAAAATGCTAATAAGATATAAAGTTTTATGTATGATATATAGTTTTAAGAATATGTGTTGAGAAATACTTGAAGGAAATACACTAGAAGTTTCTAACACTACTTACCTTTAGATGGTAGGATAGGTTGTACTTTTCTTCTGTTTCACTTTTTTGTATTTTTCAAAATTTTCTACAATAAACATCTATTATGGACTGAATGTTTGTCTACCCACGCCAATTTATATGTTGAAGCCCTAACTCTCAATGTGACAGTATGTGGAAGTGGGCCTTTGGGAGGTGATTAGGTTTAGATTAGGTCATGAGGGTGGGGCCCCCATGATGGAATTAGTGTCCTTATGAGAAGAGGAAAAGAGATCAGAACTTATTCTCTTTTTCTCTGCCAATGGGAGGACACCAAGAGAAGGCAGCTGCCTGAAAGCCAGGAAGAGGGCCTTCGTCAAGAACCAAATCAGCCAGCACCTTCACCTTGGACTTCCCGGTACAGGAACTGTGAGAAATAAATGTCTGCAGTTTAAGCCACCCAACTCATGGTATTTTGTTATGACAGTCTCAGCTGACTAAGACAGCATGTCTTAGTCAAAGAAGAGGGATGGTAGGGGTGTGAGTAAAACACAGGTGGCGGTGGGGAACAAAGAGAAATTAAAACAAAAAACCAATAAAAATAGCAACTCAAGGCTGAGATCTTAAAGTGAGGATGGATTGCTCCCTGGGGAGGCAGCTGCCCTGTTTCCACGAGGCGTCCAGGACCCAGGGGCTGTGGATCTCTTTCCCAGCCACCCAAAGCAGCTTAGAGGAAGTCTTTCAGGCTCTGCAGCTTTTGAACTGGATGGAGCAAGAAGGTGAGGGTGTCCTCTGGGGCTTAGTTTTACTTATTATAGACAAGGAGGCAGGAGAAACTGAGTGGCAGGGGCTGAGGTGGCGCCTGTGGGGTGGAAGCAGGCATCCAGCTCACCCTTGCCCATGTCACCTTCACCTTCCTGATCTGGACCCAGGAGGGAGAGGAAGGAGGTGCGGGGAGTGAGACAAAGAATGGGTGGAGCACCTGCTCAGACCAACTGCTCAGGGAGTGACCCATGGGAGATAAATGAGGGCAGAGTCTGGGCCTGGAATCTGCCCTGCCCGGACCCTGGCCCACTCTGCCAGGAGACTGTGCCCTATCTGATTGGATTATATTATAATATATAATATATTGTAACATATTACAATATACTGCATTATATATTATATTATATTACAATATATTATATATATAATATATTTATTATATTATAAGACCCGCTCTTATTTTATAGTAAAATAAGAGCGGGTCTTATATTAATTTTTGCTCAAAAAGACGCATTCGAATTGATGGTAGGTCTTATTTTCGGGGAAACACGGCATGAGGATATGGGTGGTCTGTCTGCCTGAATTCTGCCCTTTGGGGGGCTGTCTGCCCTGCTGCCATGCCATGTGGTTCTGGTAAACAATCAGTCACAGGGTCACAGCTGGGCTATGGCTCAGGCCTGGACAAGTTTAGTACCTATCTCCTTTCCACAGTGACTGGCCTAGGACGTGGGTACACCTCCAAGCAGAGTCAACCTCCTTCCACGGGGTCTAATAATACGGTCCCTGGGAACATATTACTGGTCCCTTTGAGAACACCTCCAAGATCTCCCTCTGGGATGGTGGACTACAACGATGATGGGAGTCTCGGGCTGCTGGCAGCCACCTTGCCAACAATGCAGACAGCTAACAATCCCACTTCAAACTTCCTAAGCCAATAAATTCTCTTTTTGCTTAAGTGGGATCAAGTTTGTTTTTTGTTAATTGCAACAGACCCCTAACACATTGTTCCACTCCTTATTTTGGCACTTACAGAGATCCCAGGATTGCCTAAAGGGAAGTCTGCTTATTGACAGGCCCTGCCACTTACCAGATCCCACAGTCAGACTTCCCACTCAGGAAAGAGATCTTCTGTGAAAGAAAAACTCACAGGCTTCAGAGGAAACTTAACACAAACTATCTATACTCCTTGACCAAGTCCTTTATTCATAAATGTCTTTTGATCGAAATGAGATGCATATCTAGGCACGTATTGAAGTGTCTGGCCTTTGAGAACAAAGGTTGGCCTCTAAAGTTCCCAGCAATAAAGGACCAAGACTTAGATTGGCATCAGATCTCTTACCAATAGTACTACACGCTGTCAATGATACTGGATCGAAATACATAAAGGAATGAGGCCTTCAACGTTCTGAGGGGAAAAGTTGTACCTAGAATTCTCTCCCCGACCAAATTAGCACACACATCTGAGGTCCTGCCAGGACTCCAAGTTTCCCTCTCAACCATCCTTTCAAAAAAGTATGCGTACTCTAGAAAAATGAAAAATGAAGCCCAGAAAGAATGGGGCACATGAAATACAAGAACTAACCCAAGAGAGAGACCTATGAAGGTGAAATTTTATAAACTGCTTAAATCTCCAAATTATTGACTCCAGGTAGTGGATTCACAGGAGTTTCTTGTACTATTATTTTAGCTTTTCTCTATGTTTTCATTTTTTCTTAATAAAAAGGTAGAAATAGCAGAAGTATAAGTATTAAAAAGGAAAGAAAAAGCATACATCTTTTATGTCAACAAGAAAAGAGGCAGCTCAGTGCTAAGGTAAATTAAAACATTGGTTATTTCATGTTCTGTTAATAACATGGCTGTTTCCTAATTTACTAGGTTTTACCACCTAGATATTTAAACTTAAGTGGTTGCACCTGCTTACTGCTGTTCCACCAGAACAGTTTGGTGTTCCCAATGTTCCACATTTGTGCCAACACTCATGTTTTCAGACTTACACATTTTGGGCAAGAAATCTGAGTTTCATTCTTACGGAGCAGGGGTGAGCAATATGTGATTTGTCAGCCTGACTTCATGATCAGGATGGTACCCAACACCTGGTACAGCAGTGACACAAGCAGGTGTGATGTTGGTTGAATTGAATTGGCCAGGGACACTTGTCTTCAGGAAGTCCTTTGTGTTAAGAGGGAACCAGGATGCACAACAAGGACCCGGATCAGAATACGTACCAAAAAAAGTGAAACTAACAAACCTGAAGAGTAGATCCAGGAGCTGATGGGGACAGGAGAGGGGAGATGCTGGCGTGGCTTACGCAGGCTTGCAGGCTGGGTTTCTTAGAGCGTCAGCAGCAATGCTGGAACAGAGGGGAGAAAAAGAACCTGCTGAAGAGGAGAGCTGGGCGGTGTGTGTTGAAGAGTTTATGGCCTGCTCCAAAGCTCAAATCAGGAGAAATTCTTAAGCATTGAAGCAGAGAAGGTGGGTGTGTTTTCGTAGAAAGAATTCAAACTAGAAAATAATCAGGGAAAAAATGGGATGGAGCAGTAAAACCACTAAAGTGATCCATGCCTTGATATCTTCATTTATAAAATCAGGGTACTGATAGTACCTACCTCCTAAAATTGTTGGGAAAGTTACATGGAATCACATACCTAAGGCACATGGCTTAAGGCCTGAACAAATTCAATAAGTATTAGCTCTTTTTAAATGAGTCGTCTAAGATCACCCATCTCGTAAGTGGGTGTCTAGGATTTGAATCGTTTCTCTGATTCCAGAGCCCAGACTCTTAACCACTGTGCCCTACTGAATAGTAACTACCATTTACTGAGCACAGTGCTCCAGACTCCACATTAGGTTTCTCATCTAATCCTTATAACATTCGTGAGCTGGGTATTACCGTTTTATGGAAGAGGAAATTGAGCATCTTTTAACTCACCTGCCCAAGTTCACACAGTTGATATACCCAGACCTGCCTGGCTCCAGTGTCTGCCCTCTCTCCCAAACACCAGATCCCATCCCAGATTGGCCACTGATCAACCTGCATCACTGAGCGTCAGTTATTTTTTAAATAACAAGGGGCTAGGTTAGAGAATGAGCTCTATGGTCCCTTTAAGCTTTACTGTTCTGGGAAGGTAGATTTGATGGAATCAGACAGTGTTCCTGGTAGGAGGGAGGGGTACGTCTAAATCAGATAGGATCCCCATTCTGACTGCACATCCAGCAACAGAGATCCAGAGGCGCTGAAGATGAGTCCCGGTCTCCAAAGCATTAGTCATCATCTGCCCCCACTCCCCAGAGATGCTGCTCCAATTATCCTGGATTGGTGAGGGACCGCTAGGATGATGAAAGGGTGGGAGAGGAGATGTAAGAGGACACAATGGGAGATCGGAATCATTCAGCCTGGGGAAAAGAAGGCAAGAAGGGCCAGTGTTCAAGTCTGTAGTGAGGACGGGGGCTAGGTGGCAGCGTGGAGAGACATGCGGTCAAGACTCAGGGTAGCTGGGACCTGGGCCCTAGTCCTGGCTCTGTCGCTAACAAGCAATATGACTTCTGTTTGACAAATCACTTCTCCAATCTTGTTTCCACAACTAAAAAATTAGGGAAATAACTTTTCAGAAAACATCCAACCAATTTATACAAAGACATGTATAATATTATAGCTAAAAACAATTAGAAATGGCCCAAACAGTCTGGCAATGGGGAGAACTGCTAAGGAGACCCGGAGGGGTGGGGGTGGGGGTGGGTGTTGATGCAACAGAATATTAAAATGCCATTTGGAATGCTGAAGAACTAATACTGAGTACTAACAATGAGCCAGGCACTGGGCAGAGGTCTTGACATGCATGATCTCATGTCATACCCTCAAGCATCTTCTGAGGTAGGTAATCTAGCCATTTTTCAGATGAGTTGGCTGAGGTCCCAACAAGTTAAGTTTCCCCACTAGTTGGTAAGTGATGACATCAGGACTCAAATCCAGAGGTCCATCTGATTCTGAAGGTCATGCCTTAACCTTTATACACTCTACTGCTTCAGACGGTTGGATGTGAGGACCATGCACAAATAGAAAAATGCATATATGAAACAGTGTTAAGTGAGGGGAAAAGAAAACCTCTAAAGAGGGTTATGTTGATATAAGAATGTTGGCATCAACATTCGGTTTGGAAGTTTAAAAATAAGAGGTGATTTAGGATGCTGGGAACTTACTTGGGGCTGCTAAAGTTTAAATATTTCTGCTTCGGTTTTGGTAGTAGAGCTGATGAAACATAATCCCTGCGGGAGGAGGTGAGTACAGATGGTAGACCTTTCTAGTGTTACTTTCTAGGTGAGCAGCGAAGGTACAGCTGCACGTCCTCATCACTGAGAAGAGTGCAGATCTGATCGTATGACTCTCCTGCTTCAAGCTTTTCAGTTACTTTCTGTTGCCTACAGCACTGGTTCTCATCCTTGGCTGAATTCTGGAGTCACCTGAGAAACTTTAAAACTACAAATCTCCAGGTCTACTCCCAGAAATTCCTGTCGAATTGACACGGGTGTAGCTTAGGCATTGGAAGTTTTACAATCTCCTCAGGTGATTCCAATATGGTTTTCAAATGATTCCAACATTTGAAACCCACTGGCCCACATGCACTTGGCATAGAAGGCGCTCTCTGATTTCCTCCATAGACTCTCCTACATCCTTATTTTTCAACTATTTTCCCCAAACCAGTTATAATATCCTGAACATGTATGTCATATTTACTTGTCCTGATATTTATTTCCTTTGCCTGGAATGCCTTTCTTCTCTCTTGTCCATCTGGAAAATTCCATTCATCTTTAATACCATAGTAGCCTGCCTTCGAGATGGCCCCCAATGATCCCCACTTCCTGGTATTCATGCCCTCCCACGTTGAAGAGGCCTGACCTGTGTAATAATACGATACTGTGGAAATGACGGAGTAGGATTTCCAAGGATGGGACATAAAAGATGTTGCAGCTTCCATTTTACTCTCTTGGATCACCTGCTTCAGGAGAAGCTAGCTGCCATGTTTTGAGCCGCAGTCCCCTGGAGCGCTCCACCTGTTGAGGAAGTGAGGCCTCCTGCCAACAGCCATGTGAATAAGCCAGCTTTGAAGTAGACCCTCACGCGTTCAGATGACAGTATTCTCAGCTGACATTTTGACTGCAACTTCGTGAAAGACCTTAAGGCAGAGCCCCTCCTGAATTCCTGAGCCACAGACAGTGTAAGATAATGTTTGTTGCTCTGAGCTGCTAAATTTTGGGATAATTATGCAGCAATAGATAACTAACAAACAGTAAGCTCAAGTATATGACCCTCTCTGAGGCCTTTTTCCTCTGCTGAAGTTGAACTAATTCCCCTCATACACGCCCTACAACAGCTCTCATCACACGGGACCTGTGGACTTGCCTTTCTTGCTCTCTGGACTCCGTTCCCTGAGGATGGGGCCAGCCATCGTACAGACTTCAATAAGTGCTTGTAGAATAAATGAACACACCTGAGAACTGCCATCTGGGTAGATTCTCACCTTCTAGCCGGGCTTCTTCCCTACACAAAAACTTCAAGGTGTGGTTGCTGGAAATCATGGATGTCACGATGAGTGGGTCCTGAGGATTTTCTCAACAATCCAATAAAACCCTGGTACCCATGGGGGTATCTAAAGCATAAGACTGGAAGTCCGAAGATCTAGATTTTAATTCAAGTTTGCCAACTACTTGTTGAAGTTATTTGAGTTTTGGTTTCCTCATGGACCAAATAATATACGAGGTCTGACAAGTTCGCGAACTTGTTGCAACGACATTGCTAACCTTTTCTTGATATCAGAGGGATTATTCATTATGAATTTGTACTAACTGGACAAACAGTTAACCAAGTGTACTAGTTGGAAGTGCTGAAAAGGCTGCGTGAAAAAGTTAGACAACCTGAACTTGTCGCCAACAATTCATGCTTCTTGCATCAAGACAATGCACCAGCTCACCCGGCACTGTCCGTGAGGGAGTTTTTAGCCAGTAAACAAATAACTGTATTGGAACACCCTCCCTACTCACCTGATCTGGCCCCCAATGACTTCTTTGGGGAAGATAAAGGAAATATTGAAAGGAAGACATTTTGATGATATTCAGGACATCAAGGGTAATACAATCACAGCTCTGATGGCCATTCCAGAAAGAGTTCCAAAATTGCTTTGAAAGGTGGACTAGGTACTGGCGTCAGTGCATAGCTTGGGGGAGTACTTCAAAGGTGACCATAGTGATATTCAGCAATGAGGTGTGTAGCACTTTTTCTAGGAGAAGTTCATGAACTTAATTGTCTGACCTCGTAAAAGCACTTCCAAGGCTAAAATTTAATGATTCTGTATTTTCAGGTAGCAGATACTCTTGTTTTATAAAATAGGCTAATAGTTTTAAAACAGAGCAAGGGTTCTCAAACTTTGCTGCATATTAGGAATACCCCTGGAGCCTCTGTCTTTCTCTCTCTCATCCCTGGGCCCACCCTATATCTTCTGAATCAGCATCTCTGGATCACTGGAGACATGGCCACAATTTACAATATGTAGGTTAGAGACAAAAAAAATAATTCTGCCAGCTGGTTGACTCCATGGTTTATACAGTACTAATGGGTTTGTTCCCTGAACTGCCAACTTTATGTGAAGTGAGTGGATGGATGGATGGATGGATGGATGGATTTAGCCAGCCCATCTCTACCAGCAGAAAAGCAATTCAAGGTGTACTGTCAGGTCTCAGTCGAATCTTCAACAAAAATGACTCTTTGTATGACCCAACTGCTTAGGGCATTTACTGGAGAGCAAATTGTGGGTTGTTTTAGCTTACATAGGGTAAAGAACTGCTTTCTTTTGGTGAGATAGGAATGAACAGGAATTAAGAGCACTGGCTTTGGAACCCAGCAGTTTAGGTTCAAATCCTGGCTCCAGCACTTACATGCTGGGTGAATGAAGCTGGGCTAGCAAATCTTTCTGAACCTCACTTTCCTGGTGATAACACACACTATCTTATACAAACATTGTTAGGATTAAATGTATTTACAATGTATGTAAAACATCTAGCACAGTATTTGGCACAGAATAAGCGCTCATTAATTAGGAGCACACTATAGCAAAAGCAAAATATGGCACTTTTACTATTAATAGCAACACACAGTTTTCCAGTGCTTTGTAAACTACAAAGTGCTCTTACATCTTACACTGAACCTTCCCACCAAATATTGAAATGACACAGCAGACATTACTGAACCCATTTTACAGAAAAAGAAACAAAGGCTCAGAAGGGTTCACTGGCTCCAGATCAAATGGCAAAAATGTGTCAGTGTCTAGATTCAGACCTGGGTGTGATTCCAGGAAGATGAATAATTAGATGTGCATGCTTGGCAGGCATCTAGGGACCATCTGGCTTAGCAGGCTGAGGAGGGCCGTGTTTCAGAGCAGCTTCTTTTTTTAGATGAAAGCAAGATGGGAAAAATAAGCTGGCAAACTGCTTTCCCTCCTTTTCAACACTGGTGTGATTTGTGCTCCATTCTGCTCTCCTTCTAAGTCTCCACCGCTACATGTCCAGGTATCTCAGTTTGCTCCAGCTGCCCTTGGAGGCATTGTCACTGGCTCTGCCCTGGGCCCCACAGCTGGGATCTGAGAAAACCCAAAGGAAGCAGGGGCAGCTGGAGACTTCAGAGGGCTGGGCGAATACCAGCTGTTCCCAAGTCTGGCTGGGGAACAAGAAGCCTGCTGATGGGGGTCAGGGGGTGAGGGAGGAGGGGACAGTGATCCCAGCTCCCCATGTCAGTCAACAGGAGGATGCTTTTCTATCCAACAGATGGGTCCTGCTCCTGGAATAATGTAATGAAGTGCACTACTAAAAATGGCACAGAATATATTTCTCTTGGGTGCAGGAAGCCAAGAGATCAAATGTTAGTTGAATTTAATCAAGAAGGTTTTCATAGAAGAGGTGGAACTAGAAATGGCCTAAAGGATTACCAATATTTGGATATACAGAAAGGAAGCTGGGAAGGCCCTGTAAGCAAGAAAACATCACGAGAAAGGGCGTACATGTTGGGGGATGGGTGGCTACATTCAGGAGACTGTGGAAAAAGAAGAGAGCACGGGAAGAAACAAAGGAGAGGAGAGGTGGGGCAAGACTAGACAGAATGAGGGGGTGAGATGCAATTCTACAGGAAAAAGGGAGTCCTGCAGATTCTTGACAACTCAAGTGACAGAGGCGAGAAATGCCAGAACTGAAGGGGCCTCAGGGATCAGCCAATTCAACCACCACCACTCCACACCCGTTTATAGATAGGGAAACTGAAGTCATGAGAGGAAAAGCATACACAGGAGGTCACAGAGAGAGAGAGAGGGACTGCGAAACAAGAACCCAGGGCTCCAGGCAATCAGTTTGGTCCTTCTTCCATTAGACCACCTTGCCAGCTGGTATTTTGATACAAAAATGGTGATTCAGGTAGATCTGGCAGCAGAATGCAGAGGAAAAGAGATTACAGTCCAGGAAACTGTAAAACTGATTCCGTGGGTGAATGAATGGAGGGACGACATCAAATAAAATGGAAAGGATGGGCTGGGAGCAAGAACCACCATGAGAGAAGAAACAAAAGGACTTGGTAGGAAGTTGGATATGGCAGTAAGGGACAGAGCTGTGCAGAGCTAGTACACAGACCATTCTCAAGCCTGGGGAGTTTCTTCTGAGGTCATGGGGCACTTTAACCCCTGACCCCTGCCTCAAAGGCAGCAGACAAAAATGAATGCAACTGCGTCTACTACAAATCCCTATCCTCAGGTCCTCTTCCCTTTGGCCAGCCTCTATACAGACCTTCTCCTCTGATTCTCC
Organism: Rhinolophus ferrumequinum; assembly: GCF_004115265.2. Lineage (NCBI taxonomy): Eukaryota > Metazoa > Chordata > Mammalia > Chiroptera > Rhinolophidae > Rhinolophus > Rhinolophus ferrumequinum. The sequence goes on from NC_046292.1 coordinate 17,774,414, forward strand.
CATTCAACATTTTAGGACTTTGGTTTACATCTGGTGCACAGACACGTGGTTGAATAATCAGGTGTGAAATTAAAACCCAAACCAGAACCTAAGTGTGTAGACTCTTCCTGGTGGTGAAGAGAGGCTGCAAGGCTAGAACTATGATGTGGATTTTTGATTTCTGATGTGAAGGAGCAGGGAAATCAGAGCAAAGAGAATAGAGAAGCTGGAATAAGAGCTTAGACCAAGACCATCTGGAGCCATTCAGGACAAGGGCAAATTATACCTAACCTGATAGGTATGTAAGAAGGACCAAACAGAACAATACTAGTAATAGCTAATGCTCATTAAACGCTTCGTACAGACACTGTGCTAAGTTCTTTACATGCATTGTTTCATTTATTACAACTCTAAGAGGTAAATACTATGAGCAATTCCACTTTACAAATGAGAAAACTGAAGCTCATAGAAGCTAGTAAATTAGCAGAACGTCACAGGGATAGTGTTGGAGCGGTCTGATTTCAGAGACCACGTTCTGAGTCCCTGAACTGCTTCCCTCATCTATCAAATCAACAGAGCACCTGGCCCACATGCAGGCCTCAGGGAAGCTCGGCTCTCTCCCGCAACCCACTTCTCAGCGGTGCTAAAGATATCACCGAATCTCAATATGGGTAGAAAGTGCTGGAGAATTTGGCCTTGACTCCGTCTCTCATGAAATGACATTCCTCATACCCCGACAGTTTAAAGAGAAGGGGGAAGGTGCAAAACCAGTTATATGTATAGGCAGTGCGGCCCAGTGATTAAGAGTTTATATTTGGACGCCTAAGTGCCAGCTTTACCAAATTCTTGCTGTGAGAACTTGATCAAATCACTTCTCTAAGACTGTTTCCTTAACAGTCCCTGACACACAGGAAGGGTCTATAACTGTTGGCTGTTACGATGATCATCGTCGCCTTGTCACTCTGCCATTAGCTATGCCCAGGGACGCTGGGCCTTTGCATCTGGCTGTGATGGAACAGAAAGCTCCCAGGGAGGACTGGATCCTGAGTACAGAGTATGGCCTCTGTCCCTCTGTCACTTTGCAGGCCCAGGGGTAAGTGATGCCACAGAAGAAAAGGGGGGGCAGATGAAGGTCCCCACAGGTCAAGACGTGAAGTTGGAGTCATCAATTGACATTTCAAGAGTCCAGTAGTCTTCTTGGGGAAGGGCAAGAGGACAGCTGTGCGAGGACACACACAGGAAAGGGGTTTGGGGACTGCGTTGGGGGCACAGCAGGGACCTAACCAGCATCAGCCTGATGCACCCAGGAAGTGGGAATAAGGAATCTCAATCCATCCTGTCTTTACTTATCTCCCTTCCTGACACACTATTCCCAGCACAGAAACTCCACAACCTACCACTAGGAGGCCTCCATGAGTATGGTTCTGTAATGGGATGGAGAACAAGATGCAAATGAAACCCACGACTTTGCTTTGGAAAGGATTCACTAGAATGCAGTTTATCAGCATGTGCGAATTACTATCCAGGATTACCTTGCTTAGCTAAAGGCCATTCATCTGGAGTCTTTCAATTCCCTGAAAGCTTACCAAAAACCAGGATGAAGAACCAAAGGCCTTGAGACCCTTTCTGAGCAGTCAAAGGAAGGGGTACAAAATCTAAGCACTACGGAATGTGCCTGATCTCATCTGATCTTGGAAGCTAAGCAAGGTCGGGCCCAGTTAGTACTTGGGAGACAAAAATCTGAACACTAAAGGCAGTACATTTTAGTTACAGGAAGAGTCCCTAAAGCCCTCTCAGGGACTACCTAGTTTTACGTTAGACAGATGTAAGTAACATGGCTGATCAGAAGTTGTAATTTGCAGAGAACAGGATGAGCTGCTACGGGTGGTCCAGTAAAGGCAATGAAGAATAATGGCCACTGCTTGGCCACAAGGGGGGGCAACACAAACTACGAAAGCAATCAAAGTAAGAGGACAGCTGCTATGCAGGGAACTTGTTGTGTAGGTACAAATAGCTACCTCCATCTTCACGGGCCAGAAGGTGCCACTGCTCTGACATGGGACCTGGTCACAGACATTTTAGCTCTCTTGGGATGGTATGGGAAGTTAGGTATGGCCAGATGACTTGCTTTGGCCAGTGAAACGTGGATGGAAATAGAGTCACTTCTGGGCAGAAGCTTGAAGAGCTAGTGGGTGCTTACCAGGCTGTCTCCTAGCTCCACCATGGTGACTGGCAATGCTTTCCAGATTCCAGCGAGTGACAGCTCTGCCAGCCTGGATCCCAAGTGAGGATAAAAATGATGCAGAGGAGAGCCCCCAGCTGACCCACAAAGGACAAGTAGCATGGGCATGAAATAAACATTTGTTGTTTTTTGGGGGGGTTGCTTATTACTACTATATAATCTAGTCTATCCTGACTGAAACATCCTAAAATGTTAAATGAGGTCAGTTCACATTAAGAAGTGTGTGTGTTATCTTTTTAGTAAATTACCACTCAAAATAGTCAATATTTTATCCATAATATGGATAAATGCACAAAACACATGTCCATATTATGCACAAAACACAGTCAATATGTGTTTTGTGCATAATATGGAAAATTCACCTATGCCAATGTGGCTGGATAAATGAGTCATTACCAGAATAGGAACTGGATGGAGGAGAGATGGATCCAGTCTTCAAACAACTTCTTTCTCTGGGGGGGGGGGGTCCCAGTCTTTACTAAGTACACGTGCCTCAGGTATGGGTCTAAGGTAGAAGCTGGATCTCATGTGCTAATGCTGCCAGAACCGGCATCTGCAGAACGAGCCCCAGGCATAAGGGGTGGCATCTGCTGGTTCTGAGTGCTGAGGGGCTCTGATCCCCAATTTGGGGTTGGAAGGTCCTATTACGTATCTGTACGCACTCTCACAGGAGACCCATCATGTGTTGTCAAGCAAGCCAACCACTTCAGGATGTAGTCTTTCTAAGCACATATAAACATTTATATAACTGACCTCACACTGGGCCAAGCAAGTTTCAGGATGAAAAACATCTGGGTCATTTTCTCTGACCAATAGCAATTAAGCTAGGAAACAATAGCTACAGGGTAACCAGAAAAGTCTTGTATGTTTGCAAAGTAGGAAACATACTTTTAAATAACCCCTGGGTTACGCATCCTCTCACTTAATCCTTCTAACTGTTCATAATGCAGATCCCCACCTTAGAAATGCAGGAACTGAGATTGGAAAGAGAGCATACTTTGCTCAGATTCACCCAGTTAATGGTGGTGAAACCAGGACTCAAAACCAGGCTAAAGAACTCTAGAGCCCAAGGCTTTACTGATATTCTCCTTACACTACGTCTCACTCAAATTCAGATCCTCCCAAGGTTCACAGCCTCCATGGACCTCCTGTTTCACCTCTTAGAAAGAACAGCTGTGCACAGGTCGGAGGGCTAGTCCGTTTGCTTGATGGCACTGGCCTTGGACCTACTGTGCAGAGTCGCATCTCCCTTTTGCTCTTGCCTCCCCTGGGAACCCCTACTTGGACTGAGGAGAGAAATCTAGAGTAGGGGAGAGGTGTTTCTGGTTGATGCTCCCAGGCAGCTTTGAACTAGATCCCCAGGAAGACTTCCTTTCCTTTTAAAGTTTTGTGGGTTTTTTTTTCCCCCACATGGGAACAAGTGGTAAGCGAACAAAGAAAGACAGAAGGAAAAGTTACTTCCAGATGGCTCCCCATCTTGCTCTAATGCAGATTAAACAGAGAATATTCCAACATATCATTAGGCAGACATGAGTATTAATACCATTCATATTATAAATGGAACAGAATGAAAATTCAATCCAAATCTTGACTTAAATTTGGGGCTGGGCCTCAGAGCCAGCAAACAGACAACTTACAGCACCCTGATTCTGAGCCAGTTGGCGCCTCACGACAGCTGAGGTAAGAGGCAGACCAGAGTGCTCCTAGGCCTCTCCGGGGTGGCCTCCTAAACTCTAGCTACTAAACTACCCCTCGTGTGGCAAGAGCGTGTTCAAAGGGCTACGTAACACTGTTATTCTGTCTTCTCCATCTCAACCTACTGGTGTTGTTTCGACACCCAGAGCTCCTGAAGCCCCGTGCTGCAGCTCAGCTTCTCTTCCTATGCTGAGGACAATGCCTCCTGCCCTCCTCCATGGGCTCACAAGGGTAACTCATCCCGACTAAGTGCCCAGTACTATGTTTCATGCATTGAGAAGACTTACAAATAAAGTCTGATGGTGGTCCATATCCTACAAAGTTACCTAAGTGCTGAGAACTCACCAAGTGGCCCCGGGGAGGGAGAAGGCTGAGAGGTGGGAAGAGAGTGCGCCAGGTTGGGCTAAAGGTCCTGAAGGTGGGAATTTCCACTCCCTCCTTCAGCTTCATTTCTTCCACTGCGAAGCCACACTGGCCCAAGGTGAGGGAGCTGGTTAAAAGTACCCAGTGCTCAGCCTGGAGCTTGGGGGCCCCCCAGCGCCACCCCATTGCTTGTTCCCCACACCGTCAGATCCCAGAAAGGCAGCGTGCCAGTCAGTAAATGATCCAAGTTCCACCATGAATTTAAGATTAATAAGTCCAAGATCAAAGTACCCCGTTGTCCAATCAGCAGTGAGATCACATCCTTTCCATCTGTGAAGAGGGGCCATGTCAACCACTTCCTGATAGGCGGCTATGGGTGTCCCTGAGCAGGCCCCAAATGGGAACTCAGCTCAGTGACCTTTTACAAATGGCCAGTTGCGCCTACAGGCTGGACAGATGGTGAGGGGCCCCTGGGGTGAGCGATGGTCCAATGCCTTCAATGAGGTTGTTCCATTGGTCATAGTCCTCTTTCAGGCCTGAAAAAAACAGGAAGGTCGGGTAAATCATTATAAGGTTAGAGCAAGTACCTACCATGGACTTCGTGGAACATTCTAGAGAGAGGAACACCTGGGATACTGAAAGGACAGGTCACAGTGGTTGTGAGGGTGGTAGCAGTAATAACTATTAGGTTGATGCAAAGATAACTGCGGTTTTTGCAATTATTTTTAACCTTTTAAACTGCAATTACTTTTGCACCAACCTAATACTATTCATTGTCTTTATAAATGTGCTTTATAAATCACTTGCTTAATCCACAATAACTCAATAATGATAATAACAACAAAAAGTAATATTTATTGAAGGGGTAATTCATTCTAGGAGCTGTGCTAAACATGTAATGTTTCATTTAATTTTCATAATATCCCTCTGGGCTAAGTACTGTTATTAACCCTATTTTACAGTTGAGGAAACTGAGGCTCAAAGAAGCTATCTGATTTGCCCAAGGTCAAAGAGAGAGAGAGAATTCAAACCTTGGTCAGAAAGGGTGAGAAAATGGAAAGCCTACTTCCAGGCTCAGGGATGCTGCTGAACAAGAAGAGGTCCTCCGCATGCCAGCCAGTGGATGCAAACCCAGGGCCACCTCAGTGAAGGGCAGAAGGAGTAGTGGCGACATCGTGAAGCAGCATAACACCGGGTATGACTCAAGAGAGGGCCCTGGGATCATGGGCAGATGGGTCTAACCATCTGCCATTCTGACTGGTAAGAACAGTCAGGAAGGGTCCAAGGCCTCAGGCCGAGGGAGTGGAGCACAGCTGAGCAGGCAAATGGGGTCCTTGTTGAAAACAAAGAAAACCTGGGACAGAAGGCAGGGACCACTGTCCCACACCTGAGGATCCCGGTGCCCTGCCAAGAACCTGGCATGGAATAGGTCCTCGACAAATAAATGCTACATATGCAGTAATTCAAAAAGCACTGAGCAGGCCCACTATGTGTCCCAGTGTGTGCTTGGTGCTAAAAGGATATCCACAAACAAACAGACATCCCCATCCTCACAGAGCTCACAACCCAGTCAGCAGAGGTAACAATAAACATAGCAACCTATATAGAACATGAAAAGGTGATAAGTGCTATGGAAAAAAACAAAACAAAAACCAGAGCCAGATAAGAGAAGCAGCGGTGGTGGCTGGGGGAATGGGGATGAGGTGAGGTGGGGAACGTGCAATGTTTAAAAAAGGCTGGTCAGGTGGGCCTCACTGGGAAGGGCAAAGATTTGAGCCAAGACTTGAAAGAGGTGGGAGAGAGCCACGGGACTTTATAGGAAGAAAGTTCCAGCAGTGGGAACAGCAGTGCAGTGGCCTGCAGCCAAGCATGCCTGGGGTGTGGGAGGCCTGTGCAGTGAAAGTGAAGCAGGCCGGGGAAGAGCAGCAGGAGAGGTCAGGAGGGGCGGGAGGACCTCATCACATAGGCCCAGCGGGACAATGGGCGTCGGCTGTGACACTCAGAGAAATGGGGAGTCACTGGAGGAGTCTGAGCAGAGGACAGACAAGATCTGACTTACTTTCTTACAGGATCACTCTGGCTGTACTGTTAAGGAAAGACTGTGCACAAGCATTTAAGATCTTGCTTCTCGGCACTGTCATCAGTTTGGCTCAAATAAATTCTTACAAAAATTCTAAAAGAAAAAAAAAGACTGTAGGAAGGCAGGGGTGGGAGTAGGGAGATCAGTTAGGAAACTGATACAATAATTTAGGTGACAGATGACGTGGACAAGGTGGTAGCTGTGAGGTGATGACAAGTGATTAGAATCCATATAGACTTTGAAGGTAGAACCAATAGGATATTCTGAGGGACTGATGGGAGGTGTAAGAGAAGAGATGTGAAGGACGACTCTGGCTTGAGTAACCAGAAGGATGGAGTTACTATTAGTTGAGAAGGGAAAGACTGCTGTTGAAATCATTTTTGCTTGTGATGTCTATTAGATATTGAGTCGCGGGTTATATAGATCTGGTGTTCATGGGAGAAATCAAACTGGAGCTATAAACAGGGGAGTTGTCAGCATGGAGATGGTATGTGAAGCCATGAGACCAGATGACATTAGGGCATACAGATACAGAAGAGGTCCAAGCACGGAGCCTTGGAAGCAGCAAAGGAGACCAAGGAGGAGCAGATGCTGGGATAGGAGAAGAGACCCAGTGTGGTATCTTGGACCCGTCTTTACAGGGTTTCACAGAGGATGGCATCATCTACTCTGTCAGAAGCTGCTGAGAGTCCCAGTGAGATGAGGAACAAGAACTGACCACTGGATTGAGCACTTTGAAGGTCAAGGTCACTGGTGACCTTGACAAAAGGAGCTTTCATGGAGAACTGGAATGCAAAAGCCTGACTGGAGGGGGTTTAAGAGTGAACAGGAAGATAAAAATCAGGGAAAGTAAAGATAGCCATTCATTTGAGGAGTTTTGCTGTTTTGAGGAACAGGAAAATGGGGTGGTAACTGATAGAGTCAAAATATATTGTTTAAGAGAAATTTCAGCATGAAATGAGCCAGTAGAGAGGGAAAAACTGATGACCTAAGGTAAAAAGAATTGCTGGCACCACCATCTGGAGCAGACCAAAAGGGATGAAATCTAGTGTGTAGGTGGACGGGCTGGCCTGAGTTAGATAACTCAGTAGGAAACTCTAGGAACCAGACAGAAAGCTGAGTATATGCACGAAGGCGGGCTGATGGAGTGTTGGGACTCTGAGGAAAAAGTGACTGCTTCCTTTTTCTTGGTGAAGTCAGAGGCAAAGTTAATCAGCCAAGAGACAGGATAGGGGAGGTGTTAGAGGTTTGAAGAGAAAGGAGAAAGTGTGACAATCTTACAGGAGAGTGGAAGAGAGGCAGAATAGGTAAAGACAGGAGCTGCATGTACTTAGTATGAAAGAAGCACCAATATTCTCAGTGGAAGATAATATGCCTGTCTGCAGAATATGTGCTCTCAGAGGTATTTTTTAGGAGGGGTGAGAGGTTCAGCTGAGCTACCTACAACCTATTTTAGTGTCTCATGTGACAATGTACTGTGTGGCCATCAAAAAGCTTTTCTCTCTTTGCAAAGCTAGTTAGTTAACCCAAGCAGAGAGCCTTTGCCTTTTTTCAGACTTTGTCCTATCTCTTATCTCTTGGATATTGCAAGAGCCTCCTACCTGGGCTCTCTGCCTTTCATCTTGCCCCATCTCGCCCATCCTCCAAGTAGCCAGAATGCAAACACAAGTCTAATCATGACATTCCACTGCTGAGAACCCACCAAGGGCTCTCACAGCCCATGAAATAAAATTCAAACTTATTTCAGCAAATACATGGGCTTCTAGACCTGGCTTCTGCCCATTTTTCTACCTTCATCTTCTAACAGTTCACTATCCTAAACTCCAGATACACTAAACAGTTTCTCAGAACTGACCAGGCCCACACGAGCCTCTGTGCCTTCTGTCTAGAAGACTCTTGCCCTTCCTTGCCTGGTGAATCCTACTTATCTGTTAAGACTAAAGACAAGCATCGCGTTGTCTAGGAGGCCCCTTTTCCTTCCGGTCTGAGTTAGGGGCCTGTCCTCTGTCTCCCGGACTGAGTGCTTCCCTTGGTCATCAGAGTCACTGTCAGAACAGTAGAGCAATTAGCACCTGGGCTTTGGAATCAGACAGCCAGGGCTGCATTCTGGCTTTGCCACTTACTCCCCAGATAACCGTGAACAAATTATTTAGATGCTCTAAGGTTCAGTATCCTCATCTGTAAAATGGAGTTAGTAACAAACGTACCTACTAGAAAAGGCTGTCTTCAGGATTCCAAGTGATAATGCATTAAAGTACTTAGCAGAAGGCCTGGCATAAAGCAAGCCCTCAACGCTCTTCCTACAGTCTAAGACTCTGCTGCCTTCCATCTCCTCTTCTGCGTGTCTCCAGTAACGAGCACCTGAGCTCAACAGACACTGCAACTAACGGGAGCCCAATCATGCTATGGTGGGCTCCCCAGTCGTCGTTAGCTCTCACCTCATGATTCGGTGCCTAAGAGGAAACAGGGAAACTGGGCTGAGGACCATGTAGTCAGGTTCCATGTAGTCTGGAGACATGGACCCATTCCTCTCCTACCGGGTGATAAGAATGATGCCCTAAGGTCTCTATTCACCCTAAAGTCTCCAATAATGGGCTGGAATAATGGCTCATGATAAACAAGATGCAATGAACAGGCACAAATACAAAAATGCAAATTTAGGGCCGCCTGGTGGCTCAGGCGGTTAGAGCTCCCTGCTCCTAATGCCCCGAAGGCTGCCGGTTCGATTCCCACAAGGGCTAGTGGGCTCTCAACCACAAGGTTGCCAGTTCAACTCCTCAAGTCCCGCAAGGGATGGTGGACTCCGCCCCCTGCAACTAAGATTGAACACGGCACCTTGAGCTGAGCTGCCGCTGAGCTCCCGAATGGCTCAGTTGGTTGGAGCGCGTCCTCTCAATCACAAGGTTGCCGGTTTGACTCCCGCAAGGGATGGTGGGCTGCGCCCCCGGCAACTAGCAACGGCAACTGGACCTGGAGCTGAGCTGTGCCCTCCACAACTAAGACTGAAAGGACAACTTGAAGCTGAACGGCACCCTCCACAACTAAGATTGAAAGGACAACAACTTGACTTGGAAAAATGTCTTGGAAGTACACACTGTTCCCCAACAAAGTCCTGTTCCCCTTCCCCAATAAAATCTTTAAAAAAAAAAAATCTATAAAAAAATGCAAATTTAGGTTAAATAAGTCAATACATTCCTAATAGGACAGATTTGTTTAAAAAGCAAATTCAACCCAAACCAAGTTTGTTAGGCACTTGCAGGAAATGGTAATGCACCCAGGTCATCCAACTAGAAGTCTAGTGTCCAGAGCATGGAGGCGACGTCCTACTGTACCGCCAATGATCACACCATATCTAGCAAGTCGTGTTTGAGTCAGGGCATCGCACATTAAAAGGTACAGCAACCGGCAGTGCATCCAAAGGTGATAATAAATGGCAACATGGGAAGAAACTAAGGGGAACAGGTGGAGGAGGTACCACGGACATTCAGCTAAATGGACACTCAGACAGCACACTATAGATGACTTCAAATATCTGAAGAGCTGCCACGTGCAAGGGGTCTGAGGCTTCTCCCGGTAGCTCTTGAGGGGATAACCCGTGCAAGTTGGGAGAGTTATACAGTATAAATCTTGGTCTTAGGTTAGTGTGAGGTCAAACCTTAGAAATCCAGGCCAGCCTGGCTCCCTTCTGAAGGAAAGTGCCCTACACACAGCACCTGCTGCGGGACCAGCCTCATGCAGAGAATGGTAGCCTCCTCCATTCTGATCAAGAGAGCTCCAGGCCTAGGCTGGGCAGTGGCCTCCAGAGTTTTGGCAGGTAAGGGTGAGCTGGGACAATCAAGTTGTCTGTCTTGGGAATCTGGTCTAAGAAATCCAAGAAAATGTGGCCGTGAGCAGTGGGAGCTGAAGATGAAAGGATGCCACAAGGGAGAGAGAACAAACCTAGAGTGGCCCATGCCGACGGAAGTTAGGAAGAAGCCTCCTAACTAAGAACTACCTCCATCCTAAGAACTATGAATAAGCAGATGCTGTCAGCAAGAGAAACCACCACGGAGTAAAAAAAGGAAAGTGCGGGCCAGAGCAAAGAGAACCAGAGATGTCACGAGAGGAAGAGAGGGAGAGACTGAGCACATGACAGAGAAAGACAGAGAAGGCGGTCCTGTGCACTACCTTGGTTCCTGCTGCTTTTCACTTCCCACCTGGCAAGGTGTACTTTCATAAACAAACCCCCCTTTCCCTTGATGTAAAGTTCTGAATCTCTCTAGTCCTTGTAACCAAAAAAAGCGTAATTAGAATATCAGCTCTTAAAACCACTAAAGTTTCCAGTGGTGGCCAGGGCTGACCCTCACTCGTGGCAGTGCACGCTCCACGCTGCCTGACTGTGGGGCAGGGAAGACATGAGAGCAGATCTCCCACGGGTAGGAGGCGGGACCAACGACCTCCACAGGCCTTGCCTCTCAGCTGGTCTGTGATTTATGATACTCGTCAGAATCCTGCCACGCTTTGTTTTTTTAAAGCTCTTCTACAAATTTAGCCCATTTATCATTATACCCTCCTCCACAACACAGATAAGGTGAGTGATAATGCGTTAGGACAGAGTAGTGGAGGAGGGAGAGATGAATGTTGCATGTACAGTGCGGAAACCGAGGCTCAGAGAAGTTAAATGAGGAGGCCACGGTCAGCCAGGCAGTAAGAGCCAGAGTCAGGACCCTCCAACTTGCAGCTAAGTGTTCTTTCTATAACTCTAGGTGACCCCTTGTCATGCATGGCGACAGGCGGGGTCTCTTCTGGGATCTCTGGTCCTGCTCGCCACATAAGAACGCAGGACATGGTGAGGACAAAAAGGAACACCCACGGAGCCATAGATAGGGGAGTCATACCACTATATTCTCGCTGGCAGCTGGGTTGGAGACACAGGAAGCAGGAGCCCCATGACCCGCAACCTGCCGTCGCCTTCTCTCTGCCAACCCACCTCACTTGCTAGCTGCAATCCGCCGTGCTAACTGCAATCACTCTTGCTAGTTCAGCCCCCATCTTCTTGCTAGCCCCCATTTCCTGCTAGCGTAGCCACAGCAGTTATATTAGTGGCCAATGGCTCACTGGTTACAGCTGACGGCCAACTAGCCACAGCTGATGGCCATCCAATCACAGTTGATGGCCATTTACTACCTGAGCCAGCACCTTTCTATGTGAGGCCGAAAGCCTGGAAACTGCATTCCTGGCTCTGTCCCCACACCCCTTCACTCAGGTTTGCCTTCTGCCATAAATCTCCCTGATCTGAGACGTGTCAGTGTGGACCATTGTGCACGGAAATCTAAGGCAGCCCACAGCTGACCCACAAGCTCCAGTTCTTTCCTTACCAAGGTGCTTCTGCAGGAAGGCCAACATGGCCCGCACCACAATCTCCTGGCCTTCATAGGGGTCCAAGCTCCCACAGGTTTGAGAGGAGAAAAGTTTCCCAATCCAGTGACCGGCCACAAAGGCAAAGTCACTTTGACTCCGATGAACAGAACCCCTAGAGGAAAAGAATAACAAGTAACTGGTAGGGGTCTGGAGGCTAGGGCACACAAGTATTTGGTAAGCACCTATTATGTGCAAGGCACTTTACGTGGATTACCTCAGTTTTCCCAATCTTGTAAGGGAAGTGTTTTCCCTTGGACAGAATCAGAGGAGAGAAATGATCTGCCCAAGGTCACACATCTAGTCAGGGAGGGAGGTAGGATTTGAACACAGGTGAGCCTGCCTTCCAAGCTGCCTCAACTCCGAGACCACGATGCCTGCCAGTGCAGAGAAAACGCTGAGGTAGCCGGAGTGGGGACAGGGGCAAGGAAGCAAGGTCTGCAGTACCTGCCATTCATTCCTAGGTTATCATAAACTGTTACACCATGGCTTTCACCCCGTGACTTCCAAATATTCACAAAACCTATCAGCTCCTTTCTTCAGAACTGTACCACAAAGTAAATAGGAAAAAGGAATCATCACCTGCCTTTATTTAAATAATCAGAAAAGTGAGGCCAAGGGCTTATTAAAGAAGATTTCTGGATTAGAATTTAAGTCCTTTGACATCAAATACATTTAATTCAAAGGTGAAATTCTCACTAGGTTAATTTTGGGCTAAATTACTTATAACTAAATTTACTAGTCAATTCAATGAGGAAAGGAAAATCTAAATGCTAAACTTTGCTTGACAGCATGCAAAAATAAATGGATTTTAAAATATGTATTATTTAAGGCCCATGAAAAAGTATGAAGAATATAATGGATATTTGAGTGTCCAGCACTCAGTTTAAAAAATCATGCATTACCAGTAGTTAAAACCCATTGTGTACCCCTTCCCAACTGCTCTCACCTCCCTTCCTTCCAGGGGTCACAATTGTCCTGAATCTGACTGGCTTGGGGAAACTTGCAGGCAGGCTCCTGCTGCCATGAAACCAAAATGAAAGGAGAGGGCCTTGGCCCCGAGAAGAGAGCAGGGCCAAGATGAGGAAGGGACGAAGCTGCTAATACTGAGTGGACCCCTCACCTTCAACTACGTGAGTGGTTCCAAGGGTCCTTGGCCTGCAGTTACTCGTTGTTTTGCTGAAATAGGACCTAGGTCCCGTGAAGCATGTGTGTTGTTGGGCTCGGATGTAGGACAGAAGCAAATCAGAGACTTGTCAGTGAGCCTCCAGCCCTGCACCTGGAGCTCTACGTCACTTCCTATGTACAACACATTTCTTAGTCCCTCAAAGATTTTCTGTGAAAAAATGGCTTCTGAAAGAAAACTATGTGATGTGCTGGCGAGGGAAGTAAAGAGCATGTGGTTTCTCTCAGCCAGAATACAGATGGTTTATGGAGGATACCTGAATTTAGGTACCAATGAAGGTCTCTGGAAATCTATCTCGTGAATGTCCACCACTCCTTAAAATACCCAATAAAATTGCCAAATGAGGTGAGAGGTTTCTGGAGTCCACCCAGACCTATATGTCTTCCTCCCCAACGCACAATCCCATAACAACCCTTTTCCAGAAAGCAACAGATAAATCCTATCACAAAGTCATATAAACTACTGGGGAAAAAATCCACTGTATATGGAGCTAAGTGGAGAAGGACAAATATGAAATTCTAAAGGAATTAAGATTTTGAAATTCAGGTATTCTATTAATAGGGAGAACGTCTGGACAATTCAAGAATAGTTAAAGGTAATTGAGAGTAATTACTCACAGGACAGTTATGATCCTGGATTGCTCATGCCGGGCACATATCTTCTTCATCAAGCTGACACTCTCCATTGTCTGAAATTTCTCAGCATTGATGAAGAATACAGGGCCTCGGGCCTTTGGGTAAAAGTCACGCTCCAGAGGAAACATCCAAGCATCCAGAGCCACAGCACACCTGGAACAGAACCAGACATTTGAAAATACCATGCAGAAACAGAGGCAAGGGCAGCTATGGCAACAGGGGAAGAAGTAGAGTTCTTCCCTTCACTGGGTGAAGGCTCAGAAAGCCAGGTAGGGGGTACTAAGGCCCACACCTTTCAGTTAGGATCTTGAACCGAGATCACTTTTACCTGTCGCCAAAGATCCTTCTAGATTTTAAACTCACTGAAAGCAAGGATCAGACCTTCTCCTTCCCCTGGATCTACTCTCAAGCAGCTGACTTCAGTTACACAGAATGGCACTTCATTCATTTAATCATTCATTCATTCAACATTCATTGAGTACCTATGTGCTTAGCCCTGTGCTCTGGACATAGAGATAAATGACAGTTCTTGCTCTCAAGTCTAGAAGGGGAGACAGAACAGACAAGGTACCAAAGTATAGCTTAGCACCCTAATTACACAAGTCGCTATGTAAGCCCAAAGCATACGTGGCAAGAAAGCCCTGGCTAGTTTGTCAAGCTGTAATCTCTGATACAGCAACACTAAGGCCCTAAGATAAGCCTCTCCTTGCCCCAAATGTTCCTCCAGTTTTCTCCATCTCAGTAAAGGACCGTCATCGTCCACTCAAATGACGAATACACAAGTGAAAAACCTTGATTCCTCTCTCTCCTTCACCTCATACATGACATAGTCCTGAAAATTCTAAAACATACCCTGACTCCCTTCAATTCTCCTCCCCACTACCTCCATCCTAATGCAAATCCATCGCCTCTCACCTTGACTCTGAAATAGCCTCCCTCTAACTAGGCTCCTTGTTTTCAGTCTGGTCCTACTACAATCCACTCTTCCCACAGTAGCCTGAGGGATATTTTTAAATGTAGGTAAGATTTTTCTCTCCTTAAAATCCTTCAGTGGTTTCCCATTGTACTTAGAATAAAATCTAACTACCTTACTCTGCCCCAAAGTCCCTGTGATCTGGCTCCTGTTTACGTCTCTGACCACATCTTTAATCTCTTCCGCCTCACTCACTATGCTCTTCCCCCACTGACATCACAAGCTTCTTTCCACCTCAGGGCCTTTGCATTAGCTATTCCCTCTGCCTAGAATGACCTTCCCTTAGATCTTTAGATGGCTGGCTTCTTTACTTTTCCAGTCTTGGCTTATGCCACTGTCTCAAAGAAGCCTCCAGATACTCTGGCATATCAGCCTATTCTATTTTTTTCATTGCATGTGAGTGCTGGGGATTGGGTTATCCGTTAGCTTGTTTACGAATCTGTTTCCTCCCACAATAACATAATTCCATGAAATCAGAGACCTTCCTTGTTTCCTGTTTACCACTGAATACCCAGCCTCCTAAATGGCGCCCAGAACATACTTGTACAACTAATACGTGGCGAATGAGTGAACGCTGTGTGGAGCTAACAGCAGCATCGCTGGGAAACTCACCGAAACTGGGTCTCCTTGGCCAACGCCAGAATAGCTGTGGCCCCTCCAAATGAATGGCCCATCACGGCCACGCAGCTCATGTCGATGCTGCCCTGAGGAAAGCGGAGAACTTGATCAAGTCAGAAACACAGTCTTGCTTCTTCAGGAACAAGGGGAAGAAACAGCAAGACAACGGCACAGACGCACAATTCAGTGGGAGGGGCTCTCCTCACTCACTATTATGAACTGGAGAGCAGTCTGTCAGGCCACCCCTGGACTGAACAGTCTTCTGTAGGCAGGAATTCTGACAACCATGTTTTTCATCTTTATTTTTGTAATCTTGCCACCTACAATACCTGGATATTCAAGTATCGATGGATGCATGAATAGATACAAGTGATGTGACCCCACACTGACCCATCAGTCTACGAGCACATAAAGAGTTAAGAATTCTCTCCATCCTCTAGATACCCGTCTTAAAACTAGTCCAACGGGATGACACATGCTCCAATTCAAGGGCAGAAAGGGGGAGTTCCTGCGGCCCGTCCACTCTGCTCTGAAGGAAGGCCTGCTTGTACAGAAACTAACTTAGGTCCGACTTCCTCCCGACTTCTGTCCCGACTATGACCCAGCAGAGAGTGAGTGTGCTCACTCTATTTCTGGTTGTCCCTAGAAGCCTTCGGGTCATGGTTATATAAAAAGCCACTGCAGCTGCCTACTAAGGGGCTCGGGCAATCTCTCTAGGCTTTGCTGCCCAGCCTCCACCCTGAACAATTGCTCTCCTCAATTTCCATCCCAGTGCTTGGTATCTAAATTCCCCCTCTCCCCTCATCAGTGTCTCGAGATCAGCAAAGTGGCTGGTGACCTCTTTGGGTATTTCCTCTGGTAATATATTCATATCACCTAAAGCCAGGAATACACAGAGAAGTCTCCCACTTACCACATTCCCTTTCCACACAGCTGCCCACTCTCTGCCCCCAAACAGGTAAGTTTCTTATGTGTCTTTGCAGAACTTACTTATACATACACAGGTAACCATGAGTATATACTTGCCTCCCTTTTTACACAAGTCATATTGTATCTTATCTTTCTGCATACTATTAGTACATAAAGAGTTTCCTTATCTTTTTTTACAGCTACATCTGATTTCGCCATAGTACACACAGCTAGTGATCACCAAATCTGTTTCCCTCTTCCTGGACACAGTTAGACGCTATTTCCCAGCAGTTAGGTGTGGCCCTGTGACTGAGTTCTAGCCGACAGAATGTGAGTGAAAGTGACATCTCCACTTCCAGGCCTGCTCCACACAAACTCTTTCCTACAAACCTCCAAGGCCTTTCCCATTCCTGGCTTAACGTACACAGTGAAGTTGGGTTTCACAGGTAGAAGAGGGCAGAGCTGTAAGACGAAAGGAGCCTGGATCCCTGAGTCACCCCTTGTGCAGGAGCACCCGTTTTGGACTTTATGTGGGAGAGAAATAAATTTCTATTGTGTTAAGCCCATGAGATTTGGGACTTACGTGTTACAGCAATTAGTATCACCCAAACAAATACATCCATTGTTCCATAATCTATTAAACTAGTTTCCTTATTGGTGAACATTCAGGATACTACCTATCAATCTGTGGCTAGTACAAACGACATTGGAATGAATAATCTTGTATGTACATCATGTTGCATGTGTGCAGACATGTGTAGAACAAATGCCCGGAACTGCAAATTGCTGGGGCAAGGAATACGAGAATTTGTACTGTTAATAGCTATTGCCAAACCGCCCTGCATGGGGTAATCTGTACTCTCACCGGCAATGTAGGAAAGTATCTACTTCCCCACAGCTTTGCCACCAGAATGAGTAATCAATTTTCAGATCTTACTCAATCTCATAGGTGAAAATATACTTAGCTTTTTAAATTCTGAATTTCTCCAAAAGGCCGCCCCTTAACTAATCTATCACGCTCACAGGCCTGCACTGCAGTGCTTGGGCGCCCTGCTTAGCTGGTTGATAGACACACACCAGATAGTTAGTAAATCACTCTAGATTTCAGGTTCTGCCTTAGCTACTGGCCATCCAAGCAGCTGCTTCTCCCTGGAAGGCCAGAGCCTTCAAAAGATACTTTTTAAAGGGGCTTTGGGATCCAAGAGCTCCAATTTAAAATTTAACTCTACTTACTTAGCTGTGTGACCTTGAGTTGACACTTAGCCTCTTTGACCTTTGGTTTCTTTCTATGTAAAGAAACGATAATGCTCATTGCGTAGGTTTGTGTAGGAGCTCTTACACATAAAGCAATGTTATTTTATATATATTTGCTAAGTGAAGAAAAAGGCCAAAAAACAGCTTGTATTAAATAACATTATTGTTTTTAAAATATATATACGTATATATTAAGCATTTTAAAAGAACTGAAAGATAAAAATCAAAATGTCAACAAAATTCTCTTTTTTCTTCATGCTTTTGCGTGATTTCTTAGTTCTCTAAATAGTACCTGAGTTCCTTTTGAAATGAGGGAGGAAAAGACTGGGTGAGGAAAGAAAATGTACCTAATAGGCACCAAACTGCCAGAGAAGTTTCTACCCTCCTGGGGGTTCTTGGGATTCCCTCAAAGGAAGGAATTAGGATGCAGGAACACAGGGTTTTTTGCTGCGTGAGAGCCCTTCCTTCAGGGAAGGGACCATCTCTCCCCCATCCATGTGGCCCTGTGGGGTTAAGTCCTGGTGCTCAGGTTCCCCTGACCCAGAAGCAGGTGTGGAACCCAGGCAGGCCAGTCAGATTAGCCCATCCCTCTGGCACAGTAATTGGCCCAGAAGGGGCATGTGACCCAACAGGGCCACAACAGTCCCAGATTAGTGGAAGCTAACATAGTCTCTGAGTTGAAATGTAGATTTGGGCTGCTAGCAACTACCTTTCTTGCCTAATGGAGAGATTCTGGTGAGGATGAAGTCCACGTACACAGAATGGAGCTAAGCCAGAAGAGGAGTGCCAGAGCTTTGATGGAATGTTCAAGACACTGGATCTAACTACACTGGCTTCAAGCCATTCTGCCTTCGGTCTTCCTAGTTATTTGAGCCAGTAAAGTCTCTTTCAGTGTAAGCTAGTGAGTTAGGTAGGGTCTCATTGTGTGTAACCAAGAGAGTCCTAATGAATACGTGAGCTCCAGGTCATGCCAGTGGCCGTCATACCTTCAAGGTCATCAGATCCAACCCACCAGGTAAGATGTTGAGGACGGGCTTCCCAGCAGTGACCTGTTGCAGGATCCTCAACACCTGTGTACACTCGTTTACCCGCTGATGCACCTGCAACAGAGACAGTCCCAGGGGGAGCTTGGACACTGCACAAGCATCCAGCGAGCATCTCACCCCCCCACAGAGCCAAGGAAGAATGCAGGGACGGTTTGCTCACCCACATCTCAGCAAGCACTGTGGGCCCCTCATGCTGAGAAAGGCTCAGCTCCCTCTCAGCAACTCACCTAAGCACCACCTAACGGTACAATGGAGTCAGCCCCGCTGTTCACTCTGCTTACCTACCCATGGGGTTGCAAGACCAAGTAAGACAAAGTATATGAAAGTGTTTTGAAAACAAAAGGAAGTAAGGGTGATTTTATTAATATTATCAATCTAGCACTGCGTTCTACTTGCCCATTTATAGCTCACACCTATTGTTTTTGTCTGCCTAGCGCTTACCCACCCCACTTTTCCTGTTAACCCTGCCTTTGAGGATTACCCTCCACCCTGAAAAAAAAAATCTAACAATGCATTTCTGGTGGGAACTTCCTATTTTGGTACTTCTCCCCAGCCTAGGAGTCACTCCAGGATTTTTCATACTGCAGCTTGGGGCAGGGGTGGGGGCCCAGGGGAGCAACTCTAAAACAGTCCTACCCAGGGGAGCAACCCCAAAGCAGTCCTATTCTCTCAGATGGCAAGGTCAAACATGCAAGCTCAGAGCTGTCAAGAGCTGTGGTTCTAACCTCATAAAGTAAGCCCGTTTGCAGATGAGACCAATCAGCAGAGGGAACAGAGATGAGAACGAAAAATCCCAAAGGCATCTGAGTCTGGTTCCAGTGGTCTTGCCCTTCCCGCAGTCTACTTACATAAACCAATCAACTCTCCTTTTGGCCTAACAAGATTAAGTTGGGTTTCTGTCACTTGTAATTGTAAGATTCTTGATTAATTCCCTCTTTCTCCCCACTAATGTGGCAAGGTCAAACTCACTGTGATTGAGATTTCAAGAGAGGTTGACGTCTCCTTAGTGAGTATAGTACAGGGAGGACAGGCTTATTACCTCTCTCCCCCCAACTGACACAAGCCTACCTGGCAATTCCGAACATGGAATTCCTTCTCCCCTTCCTCTACTCGACGGTAGGGGATCCATTCCTCTTCCAGCAACTCATCACTGGGCTGGTTATCCTCTGGAGGCTGCTTGCAGAAACAGGTGGTCGCAGCTGACCCATCCCTGAAATATATATGCCACCAGAGAGAACCCAGAAGACACTCTTGGGCTTATTTCTCCCCTTTACCAAATCCTCCTTTTCAGCCAAGACACTCTGGATCTCCTTTGGCTAACAGGGAAAAAGACCTGGGGGCATGCACAGGAGAGTAGGAAAAAACGTGGATTTTAGAGACTGACCTGGATTTAAACTCCAACTCAGCTCTGTCACTTTCAGCAAGTTATTTAACATCTTTTAACCTTGGTTGCCTCACCGTTACAATGAGTGTCATACCTGCCTTGCGTGGTTGTTGTGAGGATTAGAAATAATATATCAATAAGGGACTAGCATATATCCAAACCCAACGCAGACACCCAACCCACGATAGTTCACTGTGACTGTCAGCCCTCACCTGTGCTCTGGTACAGCAACCACAAAGCCACGGGAGGCCAGTTCCATGCAGAAGGCTGAGTACAGTGTCCTGGAGATTCAGGAAGGAACAGAGAAAAGTGATCAGATGAGTGGCCCGCTCTTAGCACCCATTCCAAGCACACACTCTACTACTGGCCATCTCAAAAGATTGAATGGCGGAAGTTTCATTTGCCGCAGCCCTTCTCAAGGCTCTTTCTCCACCCAGAATGCCCCTACTCTCAACCACGTCTCCTCCTCCAGGAAGCACGTGCAAACCGATCCTTGATGTTTTCCAACCCCATACAAACACTGCCTCACGTCCTCCACACACCTCCCTCACTACAGTTTGGCTACAACTCCAGCAACTGCATTTTGTCTCTATATTGTATGTCTCCTGAATTAGTTGGTAAACACCGTGAGGAAAGGGGCTCTGGCCATAATATGCAAATATGCATCTGTGATTTAGCATGTAGATTTTTTTGCCTGTCCTCCAACTTTCCAGGAAAAAAAGGAATATGACAGACACTGCTAACTGCCTACTCCAAATACCCTTTTCCCTTCCTCCTTAATCGCAAGAGTCTGACTTTCAGCTGAAGACACTGAATGCCATCAAAATATGACATTTCCAAGCCTCCCCTGCAGCCAGATTTGTCTGTGTGATTAAGTTCTAACCCAGCAATAGAAATATAATGCTACCTTCATAAAAGAAACAGGTGTAATTAATTTTAATAATATATTTGACCCAATGTAGCCAAAACATGATTATTTCAACATATAGTCAAAATTTTTTAATTTAGGTAATATTTTATTTTTTAAATCTCTCTCTATATATATGAAGTCTTTGAAATCCAGTGTGTATTTTATACTTACACCACATCTCAGTTTGGACCAGCCACATTTCAAATGTTCAACAGCCACATGTGGCTAGAAACTACCATAATGGACAGAGCAGCTCTAGTCAACTGAATGCAAGCAGCTGGGTTATATGGAACCTTCAGGAAATCGCCTTAAAAGGAGAGTGCTCCCTTCCTGGAATGTGGACGTAATGGCTAGAGCTAAAGCAGCCACGCTGGGTCATGAGATATGATCTTAGAAATGGAAGCCACCCGTGACAGGGCAAGACTGATTACAAAAGAAGTCTGCTTCTCTGATAACTTTGTGGAAACCAGAGCTGTCTACCTCTAGCTTTCTTTTGTCTGAGAAAGAAATACACCTTATGTTGCTTAGGACACTATTATTTGGCATTTTTCTGTTAAACACAGCTTTCCCAAATCCTAATTGATTCAGAAAGGTCAGTTTCTTAAGTTTCTTTTCACCTTCTCCCAATTCTCCCAGGGAGGCAATGATTTAGACTTAAGAGCCAGAGAGATTTCTCATCCCTTCCCAGTTCAAACTTGCCTTTCTAGCCTCATTTCCACATCTCTTTTCCACTTCCTGCTGTGGGTTATAGTTTTCTGAGTCCACACTTGGGCTCCTCTAGTGAATGCGAATTCTTTGTTTTGTTTCTCTCTGTATGTCCCATCTTCCTCTCATGCCAAGAGGCTGGCACAGAGCAGGTGCTCAACAGATATTTTCTTAATGAATCTGAACCTAGCAAAACATAACCCTTGTATTCATTCAATATACATTCACTGGCAAACAGCTACCTTCCAGGTACTGTCCTACGCACTGGGAGAGCTAGAAGACAGACATGGTTTCTGCCTTAAGGGAGCTTACAATCTAGTAGGAAAGACAGACATTAAAGAATAATAGTTAATTATTTACAATTATGTTACAGATTGTCTTATGAAAGCACATTACTAGAAAACTTAACCTATAATGTAGGGGTCAGCATGGGTGTCCCTAAGAAAGTGACATCCAAATTGAGACCTTGAAAGTAATGTGGAATTAGCTAGGCAAAAGAGGGAAAGGGAGAAGACAAAAAAGAGAGAAGCAGAGGGCAAATATCCCGGGCAAGGGGAACAGCCATAAAGCAGAACACAGATGAAAACCCTGAGGCAGAAAATAACACAGAAGCTTACAGAATTGAAAGAAGGTCAGTTTGTCTGGAGAGCTGGCATGGGGCAAGTGGCAAGAAACGAGGCTGGAAACTGTGTCTTGGATTTGCTTCCAGGTAAGACCATGAAAAGAGCTAAATTACGTTCAAAGGGCTATTAAAAACGATTTAAGTAGGGAAATGACATTCATTTATTCATTCATTCATTCGTTCAACAAATATTTATTGAGCACCTCCTATCTGCCAGGCACTCTTCCAGACGCTAGAATGACAAGATCATATTTGATTTTAAAATAGATCTCCCTGGCTACAGTGTATAAAATGGTTGGGGGTGGGAGGAGGCAAAAATAGATGCCTTTGATTGTGAACCACTGGACAAAACTAGACTTACACATTGATGATGAACACAGAGAACGTTCACAAGTTCAAATAGGAACATACATACTACAGTTATTAAGGTGTAGAAATCAGAATTCATGGGAAGAATTCCGACTGGATACTGATTTATAAAACTTAGGCCAGTCTCCTGAAGTCTGGTAAAAGAGATCTTACAGTTCCATCCTGTGTTCCTCCACGTAGAAACGAAGAGAATTGCATGTGTGTAGTACACCTACTAGGTGCCAGTCTAACTGAATCCTCACAAACCACCCTGTGGAAGTAGCATCCCCATTTGACAGATGATGAAATCTAGGCTCAGAGGGTTCTACAACTGTCCCAAGCTCACACAGAGCACAGGCGGTATGGCTGAGATTTACAGGTGAGGCTTCAAGCTCCACGAGGTCAGGGAGTGAGACTCTCATTCACTACGACGTCAGCGCCATAGGCAGAGTTATCCTTCAATATATATATTGAGTCAATGACTGACTCTAAAGCTCAAGCTCCTTCTAATACTCCTGGACTGTTACATAAGAAGAAAGCTAAAGGTGTGTACATATATATATATGCTGGAACATGAGAAGCTAAGGATATGAAGCCGGCTGAAAATGAAAGTCTCCACCAGGTGAAAGGAGCTTAGGAAAGGCCTTTGAGAGAAGGTGGACCCAATGCTATGGAATGGAGCAGATGGTAGATAAGCCAGCTGGCAGGTGGAAACGTCAATTTCTCTGCCCTGTGAGAACATAACTCAGCAGCTGTCACCAGGCAAGGAATATGACAAGGTCTAAGGGAAAAAAGCTCTTACCTGAAGGCTCCCAGGCCATGGGAGAAGATGATCAAGGGATATCCAGAGTCCTTTGTCTTAAAGGGACCATTCCAGCTAACAGGCAGGCGACAAGACCCTAGCAGAGACATGGGCTATAGAATCTCTGGCTGCCCCAAAGGTGTAAGCCCAAGGACAGCCTGGGCATACACGTGGGTGGGAACACGTGTCCCTCCTGTCTTGAGGACCACCACGTGCCTCTGAGCAGCCCAGGGCAATCAATCACCTTTTCTTCCCTAGAAAGCATGAACACAATAGAAAACGAGAAGTACTGAACAACTAGGGGGTAAATTCCTGAGATGCCAAGGCAGTGGGTAGAGTTCCTAATGGTGGGCCTTTGGGGGAGGCGGATGATTCAATGTGACCCAGGAGAGAAGAGAGCTGGAGGGGACCTGCAGGAGACAGGAAGCTCCTTGGCAGTTGAGACTGTTCCTTTGATCTACACAACAGCTAGCACAGAGTGGGAATTATACATGCTGAATAAATGAGTAATAGCCACCATTTATGGAACACATCCTATGCCCCAAGCACTGCACTACAGCCTTCGCACACATCCCAGACTAGAAACCTGCAAAGACAGGTATTCAGGCAGGTTCCGTAACTTGCCCAAGCCCTACAGCTAGTAAATGATAAAGTCTGGATTCGAATCCAGGACAGTCTAACTCTTTAACAAAAGCTCTTACTATTATAGCATTCTCTCACAACTTTCCACACCATGCTGGCTAATGAATGCCCCACTACGAAAGAACTGGACAACGCAAGCCACAAGACACTGTGTCTACCTGGGGATCTCCTAGAAACATGACCAGGAAGCTGGAAGGCGTCAGGGGTGAGGCCAGCTCTTACCCACAGCCAGGTTGAACAGCAAACCCCCCCAGCGCTTATTAAACTGCAGGTAATTGGCCAGGCCAGTGCAGTACTCATAGCGGGGAATCCACAGAGGCTGCTCCACGGTCTCTTCTGCCTCCTGGCAGGGGTAGAAGAGTCGAAAGAAGCTCCCCTGTAGAAAAGAGAAGAGAGCAGCTGCTCAGAGCAAGAAGCCCAACCACTGCTCGACTTCCCAGCACACACACTCCCCAGGAGTTCAGGGCACCAGCAAAGCACCAAAACAGGAACACTGTAGCTTCAACTCATAAACCTTTGACATTCAGAGAATCCAGAAAAAAGCAATGTTATTTTTACCCTACTCGTAAGGCTTATGTTATTTCAAATAGCCAACTATATTTTAAATTGTCTGGGAGGCACCAAAATATTTTCAGTGCTTGGGACATTGAAAGATTTAAATCGGGCACTGTGCCCAGGCCTGGAGGTGCCCCGGGAGAGATCAGCCCTCATGCCGAATGGGGTAGCATCAGTGGGTTGGGAGTAGATGAGAGGTTACCAGGAAGTGTGTGCTTCTCACAAGGGAGAGGGGTTCCAAGGGCCAGCAGAAAAGGGCCTAAGAACTGATAGAGGAAAAGTCTGGAACCAAAGCAGGAGGGGAAAATAAACAAAGGCAGGAGAGGAGGAAAAGGAGACTATCTTCCTACCCAGGACGGGGGAGTCGAAGGCCAGTGGCACATGATCCACTGCTCCTCCTCTCATACACTCAGATTAATATGAGACCTAACACCTTTCCAGGATCAGGCATCTGCTCTCAAGATAGAGGCCCCCTTTCCTGCTGGCTGGAAAAAGAACCCATCACCTCTATCGAGAGGTTTCTCATTGGAAGGACCAAGGAAAAGGTCAGGGAAGACAGATCTCGCAACTCTATACCCACATCCAGACCAGCTCTGACTCAGTTTCCCCCACCTGGAATTGCACCATCAGACTGGCTATTGAGAAGTCACGGTGCCGGCAAAAGCAGTGGAGGTGTGCAGGGATGGAGCTGGAGACACTTACCTGGAGGCCATGGCCCTCCATCACATCCCCGCAGCCCACGAGGTGGGGTCCTGTGAGAGGTGGAAAGCCCACGGACTGGTTGACCCCCATTTCATCACCAGTTGAATCGGAACGACGACTTGGGCAGTGCTGACCTTGATGGCTGGAGGGTGGAACACAGAACAGCCTCTTGCTGGTTCCCTCTTAGCTTCCTGTTGCTTACACGCGTCCTCTGTCACCCGTCCACCCCTCCTTAATCACCCTATCTTTCCTGCCAGTGACTCATTCAATCTTCCACTTCATCTGCTGGACTACACTGCTGTTGCCAAGGTTAGGGGCTGTTTTTTGTCTTTGGGGGTGCAGGAGCAGTGAGGAGATGGTTGTGAAGAGCAGAGCTTCCATGCTCCTCAAAACCCACTAATAAGTGTTTATTCAGCACCTACTGTCCTCAGCACAGCAGTAACTGCTGTAGAGAATGGAACACAGACCTTCTCCTCATGAGGCAAAGAATAATGACTACTCAGACCTATTATTTATTCCATGTCAGCACTGAACTAAGATCTCTACACACATTACATCATTTCATTCTCTCAACATCCATCCGAGGAAGGTTCTAATAAGACCCTGTGTTAGAGATGAGGACATTAGGGCAGACAGAGGTTGAATAACTTTCCCAAACCACACTGCTTATAGGTGGCAAAACACAGGTCCGTCTACCATCCAGACCTGAGCTCTTAACCCTTCCTGATCCTGCGCATGGAGCGACTCGGTTATATAGCTGACCCTTGAACACCACGGGCTTGAACAGCACAGGTCCTTACACATGAGTTTTGTTTCAATAAATATACAGTCGGCCCTCTGTACTTCTGGGTTTCTCGTCCTCAGATTCAAACAGTGGATCAAAAAAAAGCATTTTCCATCTATGCTTGGGAATCCGCAGACGCGGAGGGCTGACTCTATGCACTGTTCTTCGCCACTTTATATCAGGGACTTGAGCATAAGTGGACCTGGTGGCCGTGGGGGTCCTGGAACCAATCCCCTGAAGATACCAAGGCACCAGTATAGTTAAGTTTTGGGGAAATCAAAAAAGTTATGCACGGATTTCTGACTGGGTCAGAGGTTAGCAGCCCTAAACCCTGCATTGTTCAAGAATTAACTGTATATGTATTTACAAAATCACTGACCTAAACTATTGACTATAAAGGTGGCACTAATGCTGGGCCTTGAAATGTGAGGAAGACGCAGAGATGGGGAAAAGGAGAAAAGCATTTCTAGACAGGACATAAGAGCAAAACAGGGCAGAGATAGGGAAGAGTATGATGGAGGCAGTAGATCAAACAGGAGCCTTCCACGTGGCAGGTGTGCAAGCTTCTGACTAGAAAACATTCCCGTAACCCGGCTGCTTCCCACATTGGGGTGGAGGCATTGCTCTTTGGCCCTCTTCAATCTCACCACTGTCAGCGCCATCACCGTCATTCCACTTACTCTGTGTCAGGAACTACACTAAGTGCTTCCCATGTATTATTTAATTGAATCCTTTCAACAATCCTCTGAGATATGTGTTGTTATCTCATCTGTAAGATGAGGAAAATGATGCTTGATAAAGTCAGGTAATTTACCCAAGAACATACAGCAGAGCCAGAATTTGATCATGGGGAAAGTGGCTGCAACTGTGGAGAATGGGTCAAACTTGTTGATATCCAGTATCTCGATATCCATTCCATCTTGTCCTCCTACAGGTAGCGTGTGACTTGGGGGTGGCTCACTCCTCTCTCATCTCTGGAGTTGGGCCTAAAGTGACCTGAGCCAATCTGCCCTTGGTTTCCCCTGGTCAGTATTTCGATGAAGAGTGGGTACACGACATAAGTTGGTCTAATCAGAGTAAAGCCTAGGACTTTGGTTTGATGGTTAAGGGTGGAAAAGTTCTTTCTTGTTTTGAACTAGAGTGGTGTGCAGATGTGAAGCCTTGAACTGTTGCAGCCACTTTGCTACCTTGAGGATGAAGCTACCCGTGGAGGACGCAGAGCTGAGAGAATCAGAGAAATGGAGCCCTATTTGTGAAGACATTAAGAATCTCTGGATGACACTATACCTGAAACCTGACCCACTCCTAGACTTCTAGTTACATGAGTCAATAATAAATTCCCTTTTTTGTTTAAACCAACTAGTTTAGATTTCTGTTGCTTGAACCAAAAGCAACCTAAACAGATAAGAGTCCCGAGCCCCATACTTTTCATCATTACGTTATTCTGCTTTAAGACACCAGGATGGATCAGAGTCCAAGTCAAAGCATGCCTGGGCAAGAAGAGACCTTAGAGATAATTTCTGTCAACCCTCCCCACAATCATCTCCACCCTCCCTGCCAGCCCAGTACATACATGTGCTCTACTAATGAAGACATCAAGGTCCTAAGTGGTTAAATGCAGCTCAAGGTCACAAGCAGAACTATTAGTATTACACATCGATCTCCTGATTGCCAACTTTTGGGTCCAGTGGAAAACACCAACAACCAATAATTCTAACATCATTCTATTTAACAATGGAATAAATGATTTTCTTTCCACCAGCACAGATGTCTTCATTTTGTTTCTCTGAAGCCAATTCTAAACTAAACCCAGTTCTTTTTAAGAAGCTAAGCCCCCGATGCAGTCTGTGGTCTGGTTAGCCAGAGTGAAGCTGTGTGTGTGCTTAGTCTCAGACCTTGCCCTTCGTTTCCCTTATCGTTAACTGCACACACACAGACCTACAGGGGTGGCACAAGACACATGACACTCACATGACAATGAAGCAGCTGAAAGTTCTAACTGCCATAAAAGAGGATCAGATAAAATACTGCAAGTGTTTTGAGAAAAAAAGAGAGCTCCTTCAGTCTGGGAGTACAGGGCAGGAGAAGATGGGAAAAGTTGACTTTCAAGTCGAAGCGCGTGAGCAAAGCCATATAAGTAAGAAAGCACATGTGAAAAACAATGAGTAGTCAGTAATGGCTGCCAGGTGAGAAAAGGAAGGTGTGACCAGATTTGGAGGGTAGCTGTCCCTCAGGCGCTAGGCTAAGGAGTTGGAATCTGCTCTGTGGATATGACAGAGACGATGTCTGAAAAACCCCAGCTCCTTTGCTGCCTAGCTTTCTTAGCTTGGGCAAGTTATCGGATCTCTCTCAGCCTGAGTCCTCATCTGTACAACGGAATACTATCCATCTTCATACAGTTGCTATGGAGATAAAACGAAATAATGCATTTAAAGCACCTAGTGTAGTAACTGGCTCTTAGGAAGTATCCATGAAATATTTGCTGATTGAGTGAAAAGTGGAAACAGTAAGATTTGGCAACTGAGTGGATTTGGGAAGTCAAGGGAGAGAGAAGAACCAAAGACGAGTCAGGTTTCAGAAATGGGTGACCCGACTGACAGCAGCTTCTTAGAGGAAGAAAATTTTGGTCTTACCCCACATAGAGAACAGTGTTTGGGATAGGAATCAGGATGAATGGACTTAAAAACAGCTAAACAGAAGGAACTTTCTAGTCCGGGAGTCCTGGAAAATTCCTGGGAAGGTCATCAACTAAATTACGTTTGGAAATAAATAAAAACTAAAGAAGCTAATTGGCAAGAGTGAAGTTGACACGAAAATGATCTGCATTTCCTGGCTTCCCATTTGACGCCCAAGTAGAACGGGGAGATGGAGAAATCCAATCTGACTTGGCAAATTTTGCCTAAGAAAACATTGACGTAGAACGTCCAGAATCATTTCTAATATATGTTATGGAATTTTCCAAGGAATCAACCCTGCTATCTCTACCTTCTTTTGCTCACCTGATCTAAACAATTCATAATGGTGCCTGAATAGAAGACTCTCCGCCCTTCCAAACCTGTCCATGAAACCTCTGGTCCTCTCTGAAGCTTTCCAAGTCCTTCCAACCTTCCCTCCTCTCAACTCCAAGCACTGTCTGCATCCACCCTCTAGTAACCAATCACAGGCTGCCTTACGAAAGCTCTTAGGTAAGTTTAAGAGGTATTTTAGTAGCTGTAACAGTTTTCAATCAGTGACTTGCCTACAAGTGGTCCAAGCATAATCTAAGTCAGAGGTCCTGAATTTATCATTGCAATCACTTGGATACTTTTCAAAAAATATAGATTTTAAGGCCCCCATTCCCAGAGGTCAGGTAATTTTTAAAAGCTTCCCAGGTGTTTCTGATCAGCAAGGTTTTAGAACCTCTGGTCCAGCTGGTATACAGTTTTCTTTTATTCAGACATGTGGTGCGTGCAACATTTACTGAGTGTTCCAGTCCACCATTTTCATATTAATGAAATGATAATGACCATGATTTCATCTGGCTTAATCCCCATGGCCGCCCGAAGTATATTCCTGCCAATCACCAGGCATAATGTAGTGCCCTGCACATAACAGAGGTCTTAATTATCAATTTATCCAATAAATTGCTATTTAATTTTTACAGAGTATGCCTGTCTCTTCGGATATACTACAGAGGTAAAGACTTCTTTAAGTGTTTCATACTTCTTTGCAGACCAAACCATCTTCTCCCCATGCTTTCCCCAGAGTGGAGACCCAATAAATGTTCCCTTATTTGGCTCTGATTTAAACTTTCTCAATTCTTTAATTGTCTTTTTGATCCAAAAATAAGACTATATGGTATAGTGGGGAAAGAAAGGCTTTGGTGAAGTCTGAATCCATCTTTGCCACTTAATGTGTGATCTTGAGCAAGTTCCTTACATTCTAAGCCTCTGATAATTTATCCACATGATAGAAATAGTAACAATCACTCGTGAAGTTGTTGATGAGGATTAAATGAAATAATGTATGTAAAGCACCTGACATATAGAAGGCACCATAACCATCGATGGTAGCTCTACCTACCACTGTTATTTTAACTGACTACATGACCTCTTTAAACCTAAGTTCCTTATATGTAAAATGGGGACATAAGTGAAATTTAAAAAGAAAATTGATATTGCCTAGAGCCTGGGATATTTTAAGTGCTCATAAAATGTTAGGAATTAATTGACAGTGCTGTCTCTCTTATATCCAGCCAAAGTCTCTTTCATTTTTCCTGGATTAAACTCTTTAGAAAATGGATTCTTTCCTCCCAGCCTGTTCCAACCCGAGACACCTTTCCCAAAACTCCAGGTTACTAAACAGGCCCAGCAGAGCCCAGAGGCAATGGATGGGGCTTATACTGCAGCTGTCCCTCTCCTGCTGGGGACCCTGCCAGTGAGCAGAATCCGCTCTACTGTCAGCTGTGTGGACTTTTCACCACCAGCTATTTCAGGACCGAGTCCAAGATAAGCACTTCTCTGGGGCTGCCTTCCAGGCAAAGCTCTCTGGAGCCTTAAAGCTCATTAGTCTGACCTTTGGTCTCTGGAGGAAGTGAGGAAATATCATCCTGCTCTTAGAGAATGGAGACACCAGGCACTCAGGGGACAGGCTTCAGCAACAAGGGGGCAGAGCTCGAAAAGGAGCCAAGAGAAGAGTGTTCCAGAGCATTAATAATTATAATAACAATAATCGCTCTCATCTGTAGAAGCTTTACAGTTTACAAAGCGCTTTCACGCATATTCGCTTACTGGCTCCACCACACAGCCTCATCCTAAGATCGGGCAATTTTCATCTCCGTTTTGTAGATGAAGAAAGTGGGTCCCAGAGAGGTTGTATGATTTGCCCAAGGACACACAGCGAGTGAGCCGCAGAGGTGGACTAGAACCCGGGTCTGCTGACTTCAAGCCCTGGGCTCTTCCGTGAATTGGGCAAGAGCAATGGCAACCCGTCGTCCACTAGCATGAACAGCAAGAGCGAAGGGAAGAGTGAAGTACACAGGTGAGGCGCACGAAGTCCAGGTTTCAGAGAAGTGAAGCTGTGGGCTCAGGCTGGGGTTGTGGGGGCTGGGTCCTAAGACGAGAGCGCCAGTGAAGGTTTGAGGGGTACCATGGGGGATACCAGAGGCGCCAGGAGTGCAAGTTTGAGAAGACAGTGGAAGAATTAAGGGTGTGGGTGGCTACTGGAGGCGTCTGAATAGGAAACAAAAAAGACGAAAGATTAATGTGAAGTTCCTGGGAAGAGAAGAGGAGCCCCAAACTGGGTCGGAATATGAAAAAGTCTGCATACACCTCAGCTCAGAATAGGAATTTTCACCTACCAAACTTACCCTGTCAAGTTGACCCCTCAGAAGCAGCCCGGACGGTCACCTCGACGGAAACGAACAACCGCCCAGGAGCCCATGGCCCTTTGGAAGTTGTAGTTCCTAGAACTCAACATCATTGCTTAAAAGCCTTTCCCGCCTCTCTCCCCAGAACTATAACTCCCGTGGTGCACCGCGCGGATTGCTCAGTACGACCCTAGGAATACAATTCCCAGAGTTCTACGCGGCCCTTTGTCGTCGGGTGAAACCGCCCAAGCGCGGAATGCGGTGCGATTCCTCCCCCTAGTGGTGAAGGAACGGCCTCCACGATTACAAGGCTGTAGCGGAGGTTTCTGCTAATAGTCCGGTTAATAACCCTCCGCCTCACCGTTCCTTAAATAATTCCCAGACTGCCTAGAAATAGCCGTGGCTTCCCTTTATCCTCGGTGAGATAGGGAGGAGATCGGAACTTGTTTTGCGTACACCCCAACTTTGCTTCCTATGAGAATGTGACACTGATCGTTCAGCTTAAGGGCACGTTTCCTACCAACCTTTACCTGTTGACACTTGTGATTTTCCTTTGTCCTCCAGAAAGTCACTGGCCAAGAACGAGGAGAGACCTGAGAGATGGCTGCTCCTCCCTTTCCTCCCGCCCCAGCCCCTCCATCCGTTGTCACTTTTCTTTCTGGCCCTATGCTGGTTCTTAGGGACACAACGGTGAACAAGCTATTATCCCCAGCCTCGAAAGAATCCACAGCCTGGCAGAGGATTCCCACAAACGAATAATTACAACACAGTGATATGTACTCTAATGAGGGCAACGCAAGCAGTTGTGGGAGCCTTGAGAGGGGGCACCTGCCCAGGCTTGGGGGGAAATGGGAAGGTGTCAGCAAGGCTTCTTAGAGATCTTAGAAGTTAAAATTGAGAACTGAAGGAATAGGATTTAGGAGTACAGGGAGTGTGAACAATGTTTTACACTCTGCTGAAGCACAGTGTGAGGGATGGAATGGAGAGACACCTGAGGACGTAGGCAGGCCCACATTCACAAGAGCCTCGTCAACTTCCATAAGAAATCTGGATCATTCAGGCAGCTCAAAAACTTTCAGCAGCTTCCTACTACCTACTGAATGAGGTCCCCACTTCTTAGCCTGACATTCAAGGCCTTCCCCAAGCTGGCCCCCCACCTTCTTCTCCAGAAGTGCTGCTGGTGCTCATCTCTGACAGGAATCCCCTCTCTTCTGCCCGGCCCTGCTCCCAGCTACATTTACCTTCACCGTTCTCAAGATGTATCAGGTTCTCACTGTTACCTCCACACTCATGCTCTACCCTCCACTAGGTACACTGTCCTGCCTGGGGCCTGTCTAATCCTGTTCTTCCTTGAAAATTCCGCTAGGTCCTCCCTTCCTCTCCATGAAGATTCTCTGATTCCTGTAGTCCCAAAGGACCTCTGCCCGTTCTCAGTTGCTGGGATATTTGTGTGCCCCTCTCATTTGGGGGGATTACCTCAAATGATGGCCTGGTGCCATTCCTAGGTGGGAGATCTTAACCCTCCAATAAATTGTGAGCAACGTAAGGTCAAGTACTAAGTCCTATAGCTCACGCAGCCACCCCACATACCCTCAAATCACCAGTGTCCAGAGTTTGTGCTTTAAGCTTCCTTGGGCTCACCTCTCCTCCCGATACATTGTTAATGTCACCATTCTTCCAGGAGCCAAGATAAAGTCATCAGGAGAGAGTGCTGGCAGCACTGCACTGTGGTAATTAAGCCCCAGGTTTAATTAAAGCTGTGGTTGGTGGCAGTGAGAGCAGAACATAAAAAGCATAGTGCAGATCAGAGAGTGTCTCCCTTTGACTAATTAATCAGTGTTCTGCAGCTGGCCCAGAACACTCATGACCACCAAAGTCCCTAGTCATGAGATGGGCAGCTGGAGATCATTTCTCTGTCTCCTGCTCCCAGACCAGGCCATGCTGAGGACATTTGCTGGCTGAGTTTTAAACTTCCCAGGGACAAGGATGTCACAGCTTCTTTTACCTTTTTTGTCACTGTTAGGATGGTCTGCCTTGGGCAACCTTCCTGTTGCAAAATAAAAGACTTAAGTTCTACCACATTTCCTTCCCATCTAGTCTCTTCTGGGATAAACATCCAAATGCCTTAAGTTTTCAGCAAGCGGTTGGTTTTCAAGCCTTTTTTCTTCATAGATCTCCTCCAACGGCCCAAGTTTCCCTTCCAGTCAGCTACCATCCCACTCTGGCCTTTACCTTGTTGCTAACTTACTTTAAGTTGGTATTTGAGTGACCAGCTTTGGATTTCCGGTTCTCCCCCTATAATGGAGAAAATAAAATAAAATAAGCATTGCTAAGAGAGTCACTTAAACTGGAGTTGGGAGGTCATTAAAGAGGTGGGGCTTATGTGTGTCTCATGCCTCAGTTCTTGGAATTATTGTTAAATTGCTGATCTGTTGCTAAACTCAGTTCAAGGCTCAATAACAAACATCCTGGATCAATGATTGCTACAAAGATATATATGGACTTTGCTTCCTCCTCATTGTGATAACCAGACCATCCGTATTCTTCACCTTGAAAGGAACCAATCCATTTCGACAACCAGCATCCTTCATTTACATCATGGGCCTAACCAATCCCAACTGACCTAGCCAACATTCTCCATTTACACGGAGGACCAAAATGAGAACAGCTCTTATGGTTTTGCCCTTTATTAACCCTGCCCTTCTTTCCCTCTGGAGCACAATTTAGGTTGCTACCTGAATCTGTGTCCTGGATTGCCATCCCTCCTATGCTCAAATAAACACTTTTTATTCTTTATTACAGCTTAAACCTTGTTTTTTATTAACACACCCTACCAGCTGAAGTTGGTGGCCATTTTTTTAAATCAAAGTGTCATATGTATACAATAAAATGTGTATAGTGCATTAATATTAAGTCTACAGCTTAACCCCCTTTTTAAAATTTGATGTAATCATCACCTAGCTCAAAATGTAGAACATTTCCAATGCCCTGAAAGTTTGACTCATGTCCCTTCTCAGTTTATAACCACTCATCCCCATCCCCCAGAGGGAACCACTATTTTTATTTCGATCATCATCAACTAGTTTGGGGAAAGCAACATTTTGTAGCTTTTGACAATAATATTTTATGCTCGATAATCCATAGTTGTGTGATATCTGTGTGATTGCCACTCGTATCAAAGACCACCAGAAACACACCTGTAATTGAATATGTTGGATATTCATTGCAGGGAGGGAGAATGTGTATGATGGGAAACTGGGGGTGTCTCAGAAAGAGGGTGTCAGAAAGGACTGATAGGATTTGGGCTTTTGTTAGATGATTTCTGGGAGGGTTTAAAGAAGCAGGGCTCCGCTCTGGATTGGATGCTGTTAGAAAGTGGGGGTGATTCTATGATTGAGGATTTTAATAATTCTTATCTAGAAGGAGGGAAGACTTGATTGAGGTTAGAGCAATCTTTGGTAAAAAGCAATAGTCTCTTAAATAGGGGACTGGTTGGTCCTTTTTGTGGTTTGGACAATGTTCCTGTGTTGTCTGTGTTCAGACGTGATCACGGAGTGGTCTTATTTGTATCTTGATCCATCAAGTCATAGAGTGGACTTGTCTGATGTGGATTTGTGGAATTGTTTGTGAGCAGCCAGGGAACACCACGGCCCAGCTCCCAGCTACCAGGGACTGCTTTTCTCTTTTTTATATACCAACATGTGTTGATGTCTCCTCTGGGCTGGGTGCCAGGTATGTGCAAATGATTTGTCTTTAGGTCTTTAGAAACCTCCTAGTTGGTGGTGAAAAAGTGGACAAGAAAACAAATACATACCATCAGAAGCACTACAGTTAAGGGTCTAGGCTTTGGACACAGGCTATGAAGTCGAAAGTCCCAAATCTATCACTTACTGTGAGATCTTGTGCAATGACTATTCCCTAAGCCTCAGTTTCCTCATCTGTAAATGGGAATAACAATAGTATCTACATTCTATAGTTGATGCAAATGTGGACAAAAAAGGGGGTTCTATTGGAAGTAACCTCACAGGGTGATCTGACCATAAATTCCTAATTGGGCAGGTCATGGTGGGTAGTCATGCCCCAGGCCTGCAACTTCTTTAGTGAAAGGTGTAAGCCAGCCCTATCCATTGTTCTTGTTCATCTAGGTTAACACATCTTTGAAATGCCAGAAGTAAGGCCTCTCAAAGAGGGCATTAACCCTTAAAAGCACAGAATCTGTTAACTATCCTGTCACCCATCCCTGCCTTGCTTTCTCCCACTTCCACGTAATCTTCCTTACTTTCCCTTCTTAACTTCAAATGCATAAAAACTGCAAAACTGTTATTTCCTGGCGCATTTGAGATCTTGCTCCCCAGCATATGTCATCAGTTTGGCTAAAATAAACTCTTATAAAAATTATCTACAGGTTTGGATATTTCTGACATCGACACAAGGATTAAACGAGCTAACCCATGGGTCACTGATTACTTAAATAGCTTGGATTTGATAGAGGGCAGAGGCAGATCCAGGTTTTGTAGGATTCGAGCTTATACAATTTGGGAGACCCTCTTTAAGAAAAAGAATTGTAAAATTTCTTACTCTTTCAGAATTTGCAAAACATGACTGTGTGAACACATGCAAATCCCTTCCAGAGCCTCAGAAGGGACTCTGAAGCTTAAAGTTAATGAGCTTCTCCACAACTCTCTGAGAAAAAGTAAAATTCAGAAATAGCTTTATTTTGAATCACTGCCTTCAAACAAGCTCTTCCAAAATATCCTAGCTCCTTTGGAAACCAACTCGAGCATTCTCAGTTCTTGTATTACAGCTGAAGTTAGTAGGCAATGGGCTAGTGATGGAGGAATTGACTTGGGTCCTGCTCTAACGTGTTAATAGTTGCACTGGCTGATGGTGAGGCACAGGTGTAATGGCCACCATAATGAGAAGGTATCTGCAGACCGAAAGATGAAGGAGACAATTCCATAGAATGTAACATAATTTATTATAGGATAATTGACTTACGGGAAGATTGGGCAGAAGCGGATGGAGAGGACAGAGCACCCAGCAGCTTTGCACAAATTATTCTCCACTAAAGACTCCTGTTACCATACTGATTTTATAATATAACTCAGATACTAATGATTGATAGCAAAGCATGCAGTAGTGCCAGGGGCCATACCTCCTGGTGGCCGATACTACCTCCAGTTTGATATTCATCTCAGTTGTCCTGGTCATTACTAACTAAAGTATTTATGGTTATTTTTTTTCCCCCTTCATTCCTCCTCCTTCCCCCTCCCCCCCAATTCTGAGTCAAGCCATTGTTTCTCAGTCTAGCTGTAGTATGGTTACATTTTAGGGAACACAGATAATCATTAACTAGAAGGCTTTGCTGTGTTTACTAAGGACAGTGAGGTTGGTCAAAGGTCACAGCATGACCAGACCCAAAGATGGAGATGGTTTTTGTTCACATCTACATCTGTACATTCACCTACTGCTTTCAGCATTGGGACCCAGCTGGAGTTCAGATGAATTCTCTTTTCACATCCTATTAACAGGTAAAGTATGAGGGGCCGGCCCGGACCGGTGGCTCAGGCGGTTGGAGCTCCGTGCTCCTAACTCCAAAGGCTGCCGGTTCGATTCCCACATGGGTCAATGGGCTCTCAACCACAAGGTTGCCGGTTCAATTCCTTGAGTCCCGCAAGGGATGGTGGGCAGCGCTCCCTGCAACTAGCAACGTCAACTGGACCTGGAGCTGAGCTGTGCCCTCCACAACTAAGACTGAAAGGACAACAACTTAACTTGGAAAAAGTCCTGGAAGCACACACTGTTCCCCAATAAATCTTTAAAAAAGAGAGAAAAAAAACAGGTAAAGTATATGCTTAATAAAGGTCGAGAACAGTAACTATCTTTCAGTAACTATCTTTCTCTATTATTGTTACTGAACATTTCCAATCCTGCCGTGCCCTATCACCCTCCGTGCCTTTGCAAGTGCTGTCTCCTCTGGTAACACATGTGTTGCATCCATTGTGATAATCCAGTGTCACCTTTACTCCCTCCCTGCCCCTCTCCACCTGATGAACTCTAGCCACCAGTGTCCAGCACTGGTAAGAATCACGTTTGTGCCATGTGCTTGGCACACCTGATCTCATTCAGTTGGCACAATGATTTGGAGACATCAGTAGCATCATTCCCAGTTTGCAGGTCAGGAAACCGAGGTTCAGAGACCAGGTATTAGCGTACTAACCCAAAGTATTAGCGTTAATGACTGGCAAAGCCAGGACCAAAACCCAGATCTACCTGTCTGCTATCATACCTGATGCCTGGCTGGAGGAAAAGGGTAGAAGTTGGGGTTTCTCAGCCTGTTCCAACATTCCCCCTCTGTCAGGCCTAACTTTACAACTGAAGGCGCATCCCCCACGGAGGTTGCCAGAGCCCCAGCTGGGAGGAGTAGGGACTACCATGGAGCACAGAGGAAGGCGGCCAGGCTGAGGGAGCTTCCTGCAAAGGGAAGGGCCCAACATCTTGTCCACTCCCACCTAGGAGGGGAAAACTGGTGAGGACATTATTACTCTTTCTACTTTAGGGTGCCTTCCCATTTCTTCAGGAATTAGTTGGCCTTGGCAATGGCCTGCTTCCCAGAATCTCTCATGATTCTTGGAGACTAGGCCAGTTCAGGGAGGCCCAGAGGCCAAGGAAGTCCTGAATTCCCACTCTTAACCTTTTCCTGGCTCCCAGCCATGTTGTCATCAATTGCATCAAATGCCTGGAAAAGGCTCACCAGCCTGAAGAACATGAGCTGGCTTGGTAGGGACCAAGTTTCAACAGGTTTGGGAAAATGGGGATGGGGTGGGGTGGAACCCTGGTGACCATACCCTGTCAGTCCCTGCTTAAAATCCTGGGACTGCTCTCAGACTCCACAACAGAGGTTGCAGTCCTTATCAGAAGCCCAGATCTGGATCCTGACACATGGAAAACATGCTTGCTATTATTATTCCTTGATGGTGAGTGTTCAGAGAAGGCCTCGCTGAGAAGGCTACTTGTAAACTGCGCCATAGATGTCACTAAGGAGCCACCCATGCTGGGTTCTGGGAGAAGAACGTTCCCGCAGAGGGAACAGCCCGGTAGATGGTCCTAAGGTGGAAACTGCTTTGCTGGGTCTGAGAAATAGAAAGAAGGCAGTGGGCTTGGAGTACAGTGAGCCAGGAAGGGAGACAGCAGACAAGGTCGCAGGCAGGTGCCAGATCATGGAGGGCCTTCTGGGCCGTGGAAAGAAGCTTGGATTTTATTCTGTGTGATGGAAGCCACTGGGGAGTTTGTTTTAAAATGTAGGTTTTTTAATTATTTTAGGCTGGTGAGACCACAGAGCAGAAGACAACTGCCAAGGAAAAGACAATTTGCTATATTCCGAGATCCCAAGAGGAGGGGCAAGCCATGCTCCAGGTTACAGGGGGAATCAGCAGGTTGGTCAGGAGGCAGAGAGAGTAAAGGGAAAACGCGGCCAGAGTCTTTATTGTGGTTTCTGTGGGAAGGATGGATGAGGCAGGGTAAGCAGGCTTAGGATTGGCTATTATGAATAATTTCAGTGGGCTCTGGTATACAGGCTGTACCCAGTTGTCTGGGGCGAATACGGCATAGCAGTAGTGTTTCTGAGCATGAGAGTCCAATAAAGAAGGTGGCTATGGGTGTGGGCTCTAGACTGATTGGTTTGCATCTGAAAGGCAAGTGCAAGGGTGAGTTTCTTACCATCTCTAGGTGTTGGCTAGCCCTGGGAGAGGGAGTCCCTCCAGAGTCAGCAAGCCGCCCCCCATATCAAAGCATCAAAATACATAAACTAAAAAGACATGGTTAATACAGAGTTACAGCCAAGGAGGGGTGGAGTTTATGTTTTAACAAATCCTCTGGCTGCTGTGAGGAGACAGTATTTCAGTAAGACAAAAGGAATCAGAGGCCAGAGGCCAGTCCAGATGAGCCAATGATGACAGCCTGGACCAAGCAGGGGGAAAGGGAGGTGGGAGCCAAGCCAGTGCCAGGGGTTTTTGGAGGTGGAGCTAACAGGACCTGGTGGACATCTGATGAGGGTGCCGTTTGGATACAAGAGGCAACGTGAGGCTCATTTTGTTTTTATCTCTGGGATTCATGCCTGTGTTTCCTCCCCTCGTTATGAACTGTACTACCTCACTCTTCTGATGTTATTGGCATAGTAAAGGGATTCTAGGAAATGACGCTTCCAGATGAGAGATGGAAATAGTGTCCAACAGACTGCCTGGCACATAGTAGATACTCCACAAACTGACGGCCTTGTCATTTAGGAGAAGGAAAGTAGAAAGTCTGGCAGGTCTGATGTCAGGCAGATCATGGTTTGGTCCTCACTCTACCACCCACTACTAGTTGGGTCACCCTAGATGAGTGATTTCACCTCTTTGCGTCTCCCTTCCCTGATCTGGAAGCAGAGATAAGAGCACCTAGCTCTTCTGGTGGCCGTGAGGATTACATGAGGTGATGTATGAGACAGGCCCAGCCTTTGCAGAGGCTCCATCAATTACAGCCACAATTATGACATCTTAAGGACTGTCAGTCTAGGCCAGGCTCCCAAGGTGGGGCCCGGACTCCCAGAGAAATGGGACTGAGCCCCCTGCATCTCCTCGGAACCTACCTCTGGGCCTGATCCCCGC
Source organism: Rhinolophus ferrumequinum (assembly GCF_004115265.2). NCBI lineage: Eukaryota > Metazoa > Chordata > Mammalia > Chiroptera > Rhinolophidae > Rhinolophus > Rhinolophus ferrumequinum. The sequence goes on from NC_046292.1 coordinate 17,814,240, forward strand.
CCCAGCTCTTACCCCTCTGCTCCGCATCTCCTCAAAGAACCAACAGAAAGCTGTGTTTACTCTGCCAAGTGGCATCCTCGGGGAGGGAGGAAAGGAGAAATAAATCTTCCCGCCTCAGCTTTGGAAACAGGCTGATAAGTATCTTCCTGCTACGGTAAACATTTGCCAAGCTGGCCCCACTGACTAACCCCTTGGCCCCCAGGGTTGAGGTGAAGTTGTCTGGGTGTGGGTTGCTCCCGGGGAGGGGGGGGGTCCAGGAACTTAGGGGAGGCTGGCATGGCTTCTGGAGCCTTCAGAGAAGATCTAATTCAGGTTAAAACACTCAGGAGGATGGAACAGAATGACTTTAAGAAATTTGCTCTACTTGGCCTGTCCAGTTCTGCTGTCCCCCAGACCCGTTCCAGGAAAACAGGCCCCAAAGGAGTGTCCAGGGCTGAAAGCTCATTCTGCAGTTTCAGGCAGGGATGGTGCCCCGTATGTGAGGGGCTGGACCAGCAATGCCTGCTTACCTCGATCCCCTCGTGCTTTCTCTGGACAACAGAAACCCACCCTACAGGAAGCAGAGACCCACCTGCCATGGAAGGGGAGCCCATGGGCCATGTCTACGTGTGGCTGGTTAGAAGGTAGCCGTGGGCTGACTATAATTACTCACATGTGTGCATACCTGTCCAGTTTGTCAAGCACTTTCCCACGTGTTTTCTCATTCAACCAGCCCCACAATAAACCTGTGAAGAAGGAATTAGCCCCCTGTGAGGCAGTGGTTCAAATCCAGGCTCTCTTACTCCCTGGCTATGCAGTCTTGGGGCAATCATTTCACCTCTATGAATTTTGCTGTGAGGCTGAAATGAAATCAGAGATCTAAAGAGCTCAATAGTGCATGGCTCAAGGTCAGCAAGTTTGTCAGCCCCTCCCTTGAATTCCCCATTTTACAGAAGAGGAAAATGAGGCTCGGTGAGCTATCAAATATACTTTTCTAAATGTTATTTTTAAAAAGTATCACAAAAATGCATAGTGAGCACGCGTCAAAGTTGTATTTCCCTCATTCATGAGGAAACTATCAAGATGACAAAGCGGTTCAATGGAGTGACTGACTGTAGAGAAAGGGCCAGGAGAGCAGTTCCCAGACTTTGGCCTTGCTTTCAAGGTTTGTTTCCATGCCCACTCATACCACCTGGATGCCCCCGCTTATGTAACCAGCTGGCTGTAAAGCCACCTTTGTTCTGCACACTATTTAACTGTTGGCGTTGCAGATGCTCTTCCTGTGTCTCAACCGGCAGCCTCGTGAACATACCTGTGGTATAAACCCCTTACCTGTGGCTCCATTGTCTTTTTTCGGCCTCATTGATTCCAAGAAACTGCCAGGAGTCAAGCTCCTGCGTTTCACTGATATAGTCAAAGAAACACAAAAAATACGGGAATAAAATTACTATAGTCAGATTCCAACAGTGAAAGCCCTACAGGGCGCGACCTATATATAACCTTTGGGTTTTAGCCTATAATCTCTACTGGTCAGAAATCATTTGTATCACTATTGGATAAAATCATCAGAATTTTATCTGTTTTCTGCAAATTAGTATCTTCGTTCTCAGACTTATAAAATGTCTGGGCCCAAATACACAGGGAGTCATCACATGACCCTTCGGGGCTTGTTAGGTAATAGCCCAGTGGACTGATGAAGGTCACAGTCTCCTCATTGCTTCACTTCCAAGTTTTGTGCACTTTTCCTTACCAAAGTCAAGTGTTGAAAGGATGGGAAAGGACAAGTCAGAAGGACTGACCTTCTGAATCATGTCAGGATTATTTCTCAGTAAGAATTCCAGAACTTTTTGCTCTGGAAAGCTAGTCCTGCTACAACATTAGGCCGATGATAAGAAATTGATGGCCCAGAAAAAGGGTGACTTGTCCAAGGTCACACACCATGCTTGGGGAGGAGCAGAGGCCAGAATTGCTCCCCGCACTCCCATCCTCTGGTCCCCTGGGCTGTTCCCCTGCCCCACCCCAGGTGGGGTGCAGGTGTGGATTATCCACTATGTGCAGGAACTGCATCCGCGTGGCACCGAGGGGGCACTCACTTTAGCTGAAGCTTGAGTTATATCACAAGGTCCTGTGGGGATTCACCATGGTTTGGGGTTATCTGTGCTCAATCCCAGAGGCTCCTGCAGCCTCCAGCCTCCTGCACTTGTTAATTCTGTAGTGAGACACCCAGACAGCTCAGAGCTCAAGGAACAAACAGCAGCAGACAAGAAGTAGCAGATGGGTTTCCACGGTGATGGCCTAGTGGAGCTCCAAGTGTCTTCTTTCTTCCTGAGCAGAGATGGAGGTGCAGCAGGAAGAACAGGGATACAGGAGGGCAAAACCCAGTCGTGGTCCTGATCCCCAGATGGAAGCTTGCTGCCCCTCGGGCAAGTCACCTCACCTCCCTCAGGGTCTGACGAGGAGTAAAGGTTCTTTTTTTGTTAGGTTCCTGCTCTCATTGAATCCTCTTCCCAGCAAAACTTTGAGGAAGGAGCTATTATCAGCATTTTACAGATGAGGAAACAGAAGCACAGAAAGGTGAAGTAACTTGTACAGGAACACACAGCTCGTGAAGAGCACCTGAGCTGAGCTATTAACCACAGCATTATAAGTGCTCAGACCCTTTCCTCTTGGAGGACTAGATGCATTCCTTCTGGAGAGTTCAGGCCCATCCCAGAAAGGAAGAGTGGGAGGGAAACCGAATCAGGGTGCAAAGAGGGAACACTTTAGATCAAAGACGATGAGGTTAGCCTCCATTTTTTCCCTGGGCACCTTGGTCACTAGGACACCTGGCACATCAGGCAGGAAGCAATCCCAGGCAGCCCCCAGGCACCCCTCCCCCAAGCAGTGTGACACTACCATGGCCATGAAACAAACATTGCAGTGCTCAGAGCTCCGGGATGCCATCCAGAGCATCTCCTCGTCCTCAAACCCACATAAAGGCCTGCTTCAACCCTGCCCTGCAGGAAACAAGTCTTCTGCCTCCTCCCAGAAGCCTCACCACACTAAACCAGAGCCCAGACTGCTGCCTCCTCCTTTTCCTCCTCTCCCTCGTTCTCCTCCTGCTGTCCTCTCTCTTACCCTGCCCCACTCCCCTTACCCCAAAGTGCTGGCTTCTATCCCATCGATCAGAGCCCAGGTATAGGACGGGAACTTCTGGTGGCTTTGATGAGCCCTGAAGAGCCCGATGGAGACCCAGAGCCCTTGGCAGAGACCAGAGATGTATTTTTAGGATAAGCCCAACTCAGTCCTGCCTGAAAGAATGCCTGGCCTTTTCTTCCTCCATCCAAGCCCCAGGGCAACTGTGTGAATGGCAGTTCACACAAGCTGGGGCGTGAAATCCTCCCTTGCAGGGATGAAGGTAGGAGAGGGCTTGTGTGAGTACTCAAGTGTGGGCATGGGCCTGAGCCAGGGAGGAGGCCCAGGGCTGGGGGAGGGGAAGCAGGCTCAGCTATCCCCTCCGATACCCTCACCAGCTGGCCTTGGCTTCCTAGCACCCCCAACTTTGTCCCTCCATCCCTTCATTCTCTCATTCAACAAGCATTTGTTGGATATTATTACGCTGGTGCTGGGGAAGAGATGGATGAATGAGACACGATTCCCAGCGTCAGAACCAGACTCCTGACCTTTCCCTAGTTGGCTCCCCTCCAGTCTTTCCCATCTCAGTTGATGACAGCTCCACCCTGCCTGTGGCGCAGGCCAAACCTCACATCCAGCCCATCAGCAAATCTGTCCTTTTGCCCTGGCTCAAAATATATCCAAAATCCAACTACATCTTGCCCCTTTCACCCCTGCTACCCCGGTGCACGCCACCATCATGGCTCACCTGCATGGCTCATCTGGTCCAACAGGCTCCTGCTTCTGTCTCTGCCCCACGTTAACTTCTTTCCTAGAGTCTGGGTGGTGCTGTGAAGACCCGGCCAGATCACCCCTTGAACGCAGTAGGCACGCTTCCCTCTCCCAGAGTCTGTGCCTTGGCTGCTCCCTGGCCTGGAATGACCTTTCCCTAAAAATACTCTCCACTCACCTTGGCAGGATGGTACTCAAATGTCAGCCTTTCAGTGAGGCCAGTCCTGACTGGCCCATTTCACATTGCAGCCCCTCACCTTCTCCATAGCACTGACTGCCAAATAACACAAGATACTTTTATTTATCTGTTTTGTTTATTGACAATTTCCCCTCCCTGGAACATGAGCCCCACGAGGGCAAGATTTTTGTCTGCTTTGTTCACTGCCCTTAGAACGGCCTGGCCCCCAGTAAGGGTTCATCAAGTAGCTGTAGAATAAATGAATGAATGAATGACTTGTAAGGTGACCCATACAAAACCTGTCCCTGCCGCCACTCCTGCCATTTCCTGTCTGTTCCCACACAGGCAGCCACAGTGATTGTTCTGACAAACATTGTGTCCTTCAGGTCTTAGGGTAGGTGTCATGCTTCAGACACCTTCTCCAGCCCCCTGGGTTAGGTGTCCCCTCTGTGCACTCCCAAGGTCTCCTTTCCCTCCTGTAATTGCTAGTTACTGATCTCTCTTTCCCCAGGACAGTGAACTCAGGAGGCTGGGGGTGTGTCTGTCTCACTCAGGAGTAGAATAGTGCAGGGAACGGAATAGTTAAGGAAACGGACTACCTGGGTCCAAATCTTGGCTAAGGTGTGGGAATTTAGGCAAGTTACTTATAGCTCCCTGGACCTCCATTGCCTCATCTGTAAAATGGGGATAATAATAGTATCTCCTTCATCACCCCATAGGAGAGGATTGAATGAGGGATTACACTAGCAGTTAGCGGCACGCCTGGCACAGGATAAATGTAATACGAATGTTAGCTATTATTGTTCTTCAGTGTTATACCCCCAGTGCCTGGCACCAAGTTTGGCCCATATTTAGTATGCAGTACGCATTTGTTGGATGAACAAATGAATGTGTCTGAGTATAGAGGGATGAAGAAATGGCTTGAGAACCTGGAGGAGGGCCCTAACCCAGGCTGAGGAGAGTCAGGGAGGCTTCTTGTAAGAAGGAACCTTTGGCTGATTCCTGTAGGGTGAGGAGGTTAGCAGAGCAAGGTGGAAGGATGGCATGCAGGCAACAGCAGCAAAGAGCGTGTGCAAAGGCCTCTCATCATACAAGAGAAACTGATGCATGCAGGGAGTGACAGACCCTGCGCTGCAAAGAGGCCAGATTCCCCCTTTTTTGGCCATTTTGAGGACATTCTTGGGTGTCATGACAAGAAAAAAATCTGAGATGTTCTAAATTAAAATACAGTGGCAGGAGAGTGAGAGAAAGAAACAGAACAGTTAGCCTCTAAATAGCTGTGGAACAGCTCTGACAAAACTGCTCTCATTCCTGTATATTTGTTGGAATTTAAGATTAATTCCCAGGTGGCTATTTCTGTGATTGTTGAACCCCAGAACACTCTGCCATCCTGACCCCCAGGAACCTCCATTTCTTATTTACACACGAATTTCCCAATCTCGGCCCACAGCCAATCCACAGGAGCGGACACTTCTTCCTTGCGGACGTGGCTGTGCCTATCCCAGAACTGGCCCCGCTTCACCTCCTGTTCCTTCTGTCTATGGCTAATGTAAATCCTTTCAGAATGCCTTACACCTTTCTCCCCACTACTTGATGTATAAAAACACTTGCAACACTCTAGGACAACACACATATCATCTTTCCTATCTACCCATGTGTTGTCTAAACTCCACGCCCCAAGACCAGTCTCTTTGCTAGCAATGGCCTAATAAATCCTTTCTTTTAAAAAGACTTTCAACTGTGGAAGTTAAATTTTTTTGTTTAACAGTATGAACTGTGACTCCTGCCCCCTCAGACTGGCTGCTCACCACGGGCCAAACATTCCCATGGTGGCTCCCTCATCAGACCAATGGTGCTCTGCAATCAGGGGAAGGCAAGCAAGGAAAGGAGGCTGCCACTTGTTGAAGGACCCCCGTGGGATAGGCCTGGATTTAACCTGGCAACCATCTTATGGCAGATATCATTATCCCCATTCTAGAGATGAGAGGACAGAGACAGAGTTCACTCCAGTTCTGCCCAGCTCTCTGTGGCCTTTCCTGTCAGACTGGGGCTCTTGGCAGCCAGGGTCTGTGTCTCCCCCATCACTCCAGAGACTCCTCAGTGGGTGACATCACCCATTCTTGACTCCCCTCACAGAATACAGACCAAGGAACTGAGCAAGGGAACCCTTCCAATGAGCGTGGACTAATGGAGAGTCAAGTTCAACTCCAGGAAGATCTTACCATATGGACAGGAACAAACGTAAAGACCTTCCCCACAGAGCTCCAGGCAAGGGCAGACCTGGGAACTTGAGTGAGAGGTGCCAGGTGTGGGCCCTAAAAGGCTGGAGCTGGATGAGATGGGTGGGGTGGGGTGGGGGGCTGCTGAAGGAAGAGGGACCAATCCTGGAAATATAGTCAGGAGCACCTTACCTAATACCACCCCCCACCAGCTGCTTAACACCTCGATTACCTCATCCGATTTGTAGACTCTCACACTCAGTCCCCCCAGCTGGGGTGACCAATGGGAAGCTCTAAGGATTAGGGTCAGGAGCTCAGGGTTCAAATCCTCACCCTCCTATTTCTTAGCTGAGTCACCTTAGGAAAATAGCATCCCCTCTCTGAGCTTCACTTTTCATCCCTGTAAAACACGACAGGGATAAACCTCTGCCTCGAAGGGTTGATGTGAGAATTCAGACACAGAGGCTTTGATAGCTCTTGGCAACCTGTGAGGTGTGGTCCTTCCTGCTTATTATTAATAGCAATCAAGGAAACTGGTTTGGAAAGGGTTAAGTGGAGACCCTGCCTCCCAGCCAGGAGCAAATCAGAGTTGGCGGGGGAGGAGCCAAACTGCCTCTAGGAGAGACATCTAGACCGGCCAGATGTTGCTTGGAGAGGGAACAGAGAAGACAGCGACGGGGCTTGGGGGCCATGGGGCAGGGGCTTGGTGCAGGGTGCCTGGCCTCTGCACCGTGATAGCTCCAAACCAGAGCGTGCAGGGACAGCTTCTGGGGGGTGGAGGGGAGGGGCCGAGCTGCCTGAGCTGGGGACAGCGGCAGGGTGGGAGAGGACCAGGATCAAGAGCTCTCCCTGCACCCAGGCAAGGGGCACTGGCTGCACCCAAGCCTTGACCTCAGCTGACCCTAATAGCCCGCATAGAGCACAGGGTCTAATTTTAGCTGAGCCATAGGGCCCGAAGCCCAGGAGTGCCTGTCAGCGGGAACAGGGGTGGCCAGGGCTGCTCAGGCAGGGGAAGGATTGGGGAGACCACCCCTGCTCCTTCCAGCCCTGTACCCTGTCCAAACCGCCTCTTTGGGAACCCTAATGGGTCCCCCATGGCCTGGCAGACGGTCCTCCTCTCCATTGAGGGCTGGGTCAGGGGGTGCAGCCATGAGAGCAAAAGGACCAGAAGGACGAGGCCTAGCAGCTGGGACAGGGGTTGCGTCAGCCTGAATAGTGCCCAGGGGCAGGGGGCCCTGCTGGGAGGGCAAAGGTTGGCTTGGTTGTCCAAAGGCAGAGGAAGCAGAGTCCTGACCACAGGGAGACAAGGCCAGAAAGCTGGGTCCTCCTCAGCCTCCTTGTGCCTGGCTGGTGACTTGCTGTTTGACCTTACACTGGCAGCCTGCTCTTGATGGGCCTCAGTCTTCCCATCTGTACAATGAGGGTGCTGAACTAGAAGGTTGATCCCAGCTCCAGCGATCCACCCTCAGGTCCCAGCTCCTCCTGCTTCCCCCAGTCTTGGCTGTGGGTGGCCACATGCAGTCGTGGAGAAGGAAGGCCCTCTGGCTGGCACTGTTGACCTCCTGGCTCCTTGGCCTCCTGGGAGTTTTCCCCCTTCTCCGCCTAGCAGTGCCCACCAGACCTCGGGCAGAGTCCCCCAAAGGCTGGCCCCGCTGGCTGGATGCAGAGCTCCTGCAGAGTTTCTCCCAGCCTGTGGAGCTCCCAGAAGATGCCCCTCAATCTCCTCTAGCCCCCCATAACGGCAGCTGCAACTGGGGAGCTTGCTTTGACGCCTCGAAGTGCAGGGGTGGTGGTTTCAAGGTATTCACGTACCCAGCCGCTGACCCCATCTCTGAGACGCAGCGCAGGATCCTGGCTTCCATTGAGGGATCCCGCTACCACACATTCAGCCCTGCCGAAGCCTGCCTCCTCCTCCTCAGCCTGGATGCCTCGGCTGGAGAGTGCAGCCCGGGGCCCCCACAATGGAATGGGGGCAAGAACCATCTGGTCCTCCGACTCCACTCAGCCTCCTGCTCCCAGACCTTCCAGCTGGGACAGGCGATGGTGGCTGAGGCCAGCCCCACAGTGGACACCTTCCGGCCTGGCTTTGACGTGGCCCTCCCGCTTCTCCCTGAAGCCCACCCATTGCGAGGTGGGGCTCCCGGCCAGCTGAGGCAGCATAGCCCCCAGCCCAGGGTGGCCCTGGTGGCCCTGGCAGAGGAGAGGGGCGGGTGGCGCATGGCAGGCACCAACTCTTCTGCATGCCTCTGGGATGGGCGCTGTGAACAGGACCATGGACGCAAGCAGTAAGTGGACCTTTCACCTCAGGGGCTGGTCGGGAGGGGTCTGAGATGGGAGTGAGCCCAGAGGCCCGGGTCGAGGGCAGGATTGAGGTGGGAGAACCAGCTAGTCCTGGCCAATTTAGGCCTCAGCTACAACAGGAGGGAGTCAAGTTAGACAGTAAAGAACAATACCACCAAGATGGTGATTTGCCACAAGTGGTGTCCAAAACAGGTTTGGAGTTCCCCCTTAAAGATCTTTAAAAATATAAAACTATGCTCACTCCTACTTACTCTTTTTCTCTTATTCCAATCCCTCCTTCCCTAATATTTTATTTATTATACACTTCTATAGTGCTTGCTCTGTGCTAAGCACTTTCCTAAAGAATGATTATAATGAGATGATACTAATTGCTGTTATCGAGTGTTGGTGTACCAGACACTGAAGCTCAAAAAGGTTAAGTAACTTGTTTGAGGTCACCCAGCCAGAAAGAGCACAGCCAGTATTTTAATTCAGAATTGCCTGTCTCCAAAGCCTTTAGCATTAGAATTCTGAGTTTTGAGGAAGAGTTTATGATCAACCCCGTCAAATGTCTCAAAGCCATGGAGTTTAGTAACTGGTCACAGATGGGAGCTGCTCCTGTGTCTAATTTTGGGGAGTTAACCTCTCAGGGAAACAGGCTTTGGTTACAGCAAATATGAATTAGGTTAGACCTACAGAAGAACTTACTGCCAAGGAGAGTCCTGAATACATACAAGGGGTACTGGGGCCTATGGGACGTGGAGAGCTTCTTTAGAAACTTCTCTCTACCTGGGCTAGTTGGGGTGACATACCTCAGGTGATAAAGCAGTTAACCCCTAAGCATCCTAAACCCTCTGCACCCACAGGAGGCCAGCAGTATCCAAAAGGAGTATGAGCAGGCAAGAATGAAAGTCCTTTTGAGGTTATCCAGGGCCCCCACAGCAGAGGGTTCCCTCACCATCTCCAGTAGCAGACCTGAGCTGGAACCTGTCACTCTGGTCTCCTTCCCTTGCTCCCACCCTCAGGCACCTCCCTATTCTCTGCTAGAACAACATGGACTATTCTGAGCTCCACTTTCCTCCCAGGAATTCTTCACGTGACCATGCTCCATTTTTGCCTCTGCTTGGGGCTTTTGGGGCTTCTCTCAGCCAAAGGGCTCTTGGGGGAATGGAATCCCTCTACCTCCTGAAGGCACATGACCTCCGGGGAGCCCTGCAGCCAGGGGTGAAAAAGGAATTGCCCCCGTCAGCCCCCAAGGCCCTTCTGCCAGGACCCATCCCTAACGGGCATCCTCAGCAGTAACCCGAAAAGTCTGGATCCACCAGTCACCTCAAGCTCAGAGCTCAGGCAGAACTCACCTTTGGTGACAAGGTTCTCCGCTCACTGTGCCCTGCATCGCTTTTCTCATTTGGCACTTAGTAGCTAGTCTTGCTTACAGGAAGTTCTTCTTTCAGCTGACTTTAGTTACTGCTAAATGCAATTGGCTATTGGTGAATCTGAAAGCTATTGCCGCCTGAACCTCTTTGAGAAACTGAAAGTTAGGGAGCTGCACACAGTAGGTAGGTGTTCAATAAATGTTTACTGACTGATCCAACATTGGCCAAAACTGGCCATGGTTTCCTAATCAATGTGGCCACCCTCTAAGTAGCATTTTTGATAAGTTTATTTCCAAGGTGTGACACCTGGCAGGCTCTCATTGTCCTCTGAACGTCTGGAAGTTCTGTCTTTGGCTTCAGCCCACCTGCAGGGACTCCATAATCTCCGTAAGGGTAGTTTGAGCCTTAGTTTCCCAGAAGTGCTAGGCAGCTGCCTGAGTGAGCCAGATAGTACAGGGACAGAGGGAGAGAGGGAGGCCTACAGCCACAGGGCCAGCCCCTGGAAGGTGGCCTGAATAAACAACGGCGGGCCAGAGAAAGAGGCAATTCAGTCCCCACCACTGTCCCACATTCCCTCTGCTGGCAGAAGAAGGGGGAGGGGAAGAAGCGAACATTTGGGGAGAGCTTGCTCTGGGCGAGGCTCTGTGCAGCCCCACCTTACATAAGTCATGGCTAATCCTCCGAAGCACCCTGCTAGGGAGGTATTAGTATCCCCATTTCAGAGAACAGGAAATCGAGGCTCAGAGAGGTGGAGGGAGCCAGCCAAGGGGCTTTGGTGACAAGCTCCTTGGTTCACCAGGGCCTCCCTTCGTGTTTCTGATCCAGTGCTTGGCAGCAGTAGAGATGGAATTAAACCCTGCACTTCTGGCTCCAAAGCCCATGGTTTTCCACCTTCATTGAACAGTCTCCTATTGCTTTGGAATAAGCCTCCACCCATTTAAATTGTTATTTATTTATTTTTATGAATAGGGAATTCATTCACATGGTACAAAATTCCAAAGGCACAAAAGGGTATACAGTGAAAACTCCCTCCCACCCCGTCTCCGGCCACCCAGTTTTCCTTCCTGGAGCTAAACACCACTTCCAGTTTCTCTTGTGACTTTTCTGAGGTCCCGTGTGTGTGCACAAGCCATGTGTACATATGTTCTCCCAGCTTTTTGTTTGTTTACATAAATTCAGTGCATGTTTTAAAGTCCCCTGGGCATAGGGGGCACAGTGCCAAGGGCTCATGACACTTTTAGGGGCCCATGAAAATGTTTTCACTTTTTTGAGAATCAGGAGGGAACACAATGAGCTCTTAGGTAGAAGAAAATGTTTTCATAGATTGTTCATTTTTATATGTACACAGTTAACTATCATTTTTACAATTGTTTTGTGGCCAAGCGCCCACAAAGGCCAAAGTGCCTGGGGCATATGGAAGGAGGTAGAGCCACACTGACTCCAGCCTTGGGCACCAAGGCCCCCAGTCCAAGGCTGGCAACTTGCATGGTCACAGAACGCCAAGACTTCATCAGCAGTTACCACAATGACCCCTCTGTAACACACACTCTCTCTCACATACATACATACACAGGCGCTCATCCAGCCTCTGCTTATTTACCTCTACTGATGGGGAACTCACCACCTCCCCAGGCCACCCACTGGCTACTTGCAGCCAGCTTCATTAACAGAATTTATACTGACATTGACCTTTCAGACAAGGGTCCGTTGATCCTGGGTCTATCCTCTATTGCACACTGAGCATGCCTTCATCCAGCTCACCGAGTGCCCAGTCTTGGCCAGGCAATCTGCAAGACCCTGTGGATACTGAGATGAGGGATACCACCCTGCCCTCAAGTAGCTCTGTCTTGTAGACAGACAAGTTACTGGTTACAACGCACATTGCTAAACAGAGAGAGGCTGTAAAAGCTGCCTGCCTGGCTGCTGTACTGCAGAGCTATGAGACCTCTGTGGGCCTCACTTTCCTCATCTGTAAAATGGGATAATAACAGCCCATACCTCCCATCTCATAGGGTTGCTATGAGAATGAAGTGAGGTAATGCATGTAAAGTACTTAAACATATACTTTAGAATGTAAACATATACTGCCTGGAACAAAGTATATGCTCAATAAAGGTTCATTAGTACTGCTACAGGGCACACAGAGGCGGTGGGAGCAGAGAGGTGGGAGCCATCTCTGAAGAGATCAGGAGGGCTTCCCAGAGGTTTGAACTTGATGTTTGAACTTAGATATTAAGACCTAGTGGGAGGAATTTCTCAGGCGGCAAGACAAGGAGGGGTGCTCCAGGCTGAAGCAGGACATGCAGAGACACAGAAGAAGGTACAGGGGAGGCTAATGAGGGCTGAGAGGTTTAGCTCATTCATCAAACTCTTTGTCTCTGGGTTCTCTAAAGCCTTAATCTTAGGCATTTTCAGTCCCTTAAGGCTTTATTGGGGTGGGAGTGGGGCTGTAGGTGGCTGGTGCTATGGCTTTTAATGAGGTGGAGAGTGTCCTATTGTTTAACTTGTGGCATCTTCCAGAGAAAGCTGGTGGATACCTGAGCACTGGAGAAAGAAGGCAGGGGTCCTCTGGGAGACCCCTAGCAACAGCTCTGGGGTGGTTCAAATAACCCATGGTCAGGAATTAGCATACTTTGGTTCTATTTCCAGCTCTGCCCAACTCTTTCGGAGACCCTGAGCTAGTCCTTGGGTCTGAGACTCGGTCTCTCCATCTATTCAACGGGGGTTGGTCCAGAGACTGACTAAGTCCTCCGAGGAGTGCTTCTTGAAGGTTCAGACTCAGGACCAGATAGGCTGTATCAAGGACCTTCTGGGCCCTATTCATCAGCCCCACCCTGAGCAGGCCTGTGAGCCCAGGAGTCCTGTCTGCCCACCCCACCCAGTGGCGAGGTTATAGGCAATGCTTCCTTGGGTGGGCAGTCCCAGGGAGGTGGTTCTGAGGAGCGTGTGACTCCCCCTCCCACGGGCACACACAGGCTGAGTGTGGCCCTGGAGCTGGGGGTGGAGGTGGGAGGAACAGAGGAGGCCTGTCCTCTGGGCTAGGGGGCCTCTGGGCAGCAGCTTCCTGTGTGGTTCCAGGCTGAGGGCCCAGCCCACCTCATGACAGAGGAGCCTTTCATGGGCCTCGCTCTCGGCCTGGGGGGAGGGCAGGGCATGGAGGCCACTCAGGTGAGGGCTGCCGGGGAGTCTGCAGCCTGCGTGTGGCGGAGCAGTAGGAGGGCAAACACATCATGGCCAAGTCTGCCCGCAGCCTCCCATTTTGCAAATAAGGGAAACTGAGGCCCAGAGAAGAGCAGGGAGGTGTTTCAGACCACCAAGGGCAAAGGCAAAGCTAGAACGGTGCTCCTGCCTTCCAGCCCAGCTGTGGGGAGGGGCAGGTGTGAGGCTGGCACATGTGTCAGTGCGTGGCTGTGCATGAGGTTTGTTAACATATAGAACACGATGGTGGGTTTGTACATTGTGAATTTGGGGGTGTTGGTGTGGGTCTGGGAAGCCATTGAGGGAGCCAGGTGGGGGGAAGGGCAGCTGTCTCAGGCCTCTTGGACTGGACCCCTCCTGTGCCTCCTTAGGACCCACCCTGGGGCAACACTGCCCAATGCCACCTTCTGCCTCATCCCTGGCCGCCGTCCTGATGCCTCGCGCTTCCTCCAAACCCTGCAGGTACAACCCCCAACTTGGCCATCCCCTGTCCCTGCCCCCCCACACTCCTGCTCTGGCCCCAGACCAATGGGAAGGAGTGGTGAGCTGCCCTTTACTTCTTTACTCTGGGACTCAGGTGTGCCTGCATCCACATTTACCTCACCCTCGGCAGAACTCCCCCCTCCAAAAACAACCCCCATTTTTCCCTCCTCTTTGCTCCTTGCCCCCAACAGCAGCAGCTGCTGACGCGGAACTGGGAGGGGGGAGTGTGTACAGGGTGAGACTGGGTTCCCCAGTGACGCCCCTGCCCCCCAGGCTGGCTGCATCCCTGTGCTTCTCAGCCCTCGCTGGGAGCTGCCCTTCTCCGAGGTCATCGACTGGACCAAGGCAGCCATTGTAGCCGATGAGAGGCTCCCACTTCAGGTAACTGAGGGCCCTGCCCGCGGGGTGAGGACTGGACCCAGTACATAGGAGGGACCCCAGGATCCCAGCCCCCAGGCTAGCCTCAGTTCTTTCCCCCATCTATGCAGTATATTGATGATTTCCCCCCCAGTTCCAAGCCTCTGGGACTCCCATAGGAGCAGATGGAGGCAGAGACTTCTGGAAGTTCTGAGAGCAAGTCCTGAGCCTCTTTCAGCCTCAGTTTTCCCATCTGTACAATGTGTTAGACCAGATGATCTCCGTGAGTCCAGCCCCACTGGTCCATAACTGCTTAAAATACCCAATTGAAGGGAAGGGTGTACACAGGCACACACACACACACACACACACATCCAAAATTGGAGTGCCTCCATGACGCTTTGTGTGGAAAAGCAAAAGGCACACTGACTTTTCCATCGGATGAAACTAATTTTGCCCAGCTGCGAAAAACATATGTGCGAGCCTTGAATCCACGGAAAAGTAAGAATGACGTATAAGGAGTTAGTAACAATAGCTACCATTCATTGAGCCTCTACAATGTGCTAAGCACTTATTATGTATCATTTAATTTAATCCTCACAATCACCCTATGAGGCAGGTACAATTATTACCGCCACTTTATAGATGAGAAAACAGACTCAGAGGTTAAGAAGCTTGTCCACAATCACAGCTACTAAATGACATGTAAACTCAGCCCTTGAACTCTTGATTGCTATGTTATCTGGGACTTGGCCAAGAGCGGCTGCTTCTAACCTATTCGGAGAACCATGAGAGGGCTTCTGGTTTCCAGACCTCCAACCGCAGGCTGTCCCCGCCCCAGGGTCAGTCAGGGCCTGACAAGGCCCCATGCCTTCTCCTTTTCTCCCTCAGGTCCTCCTGGCTGCCCTCCAGGAGATGCCCCCCACACGGGTCCTCGCCCTGCGTCAGCAGACCCAGTTTCTGTGGGACACCTACTTCTCGTCAGTGGAGAAAATCGTCCATACCACTCTGGAGGTGAGGTGGAATCACCTAGTGTGGGCCCTGGTGCTTAGCTCCTGTCTCATGCCTGTCCCCTCTCCAACCCCCCTTTCCGAACACCTCCCCTGCCATGATTCTAGGATGAATCTGAGATTTGACTGTGAGCTCTTGGATAAGTTCCTTCGCCAATGTTGGCCTCAGTTTCCCCATCTGTAGAGAGACAGCTGTGGCAAACAGATTTCAAAGCATGCGCCAACTCCAGTTGATGGGCGGTGGCTGCCTGGGTGCTGTATTGGGAGGGGTTCTGGGTCTGCAAAGAATGTCATGAGCTATTAGTGATCTGTCATAAGTGAGGAAGGAGAGGGAGGCAGCAATCTGCCACCTCTGACACCAGCACTGAATGCCCCCTACTCTGGACTTCTGCATCCACACCTTCTGTCTCCAGCGATCTGATGATGCAGTTGCCGCACCCCCATAGCCTGAAGGGGGAGGTGCAGGGTACACCAGGTCCTCACTTTCTGAGACCCCACCCCCTTCCACCCTGGCCACACCCCCTGCACAGCCCTCTCTGACTTCACAGATTATTCAGGACCGGATCCTTGGAGTATCTGCTCACCCCTCGCTGTTGTGGAACAGCCCCCCGGGGGCACTCGTGGCCCTGCCCTCCTTTTCCACAAGCCCCTCGGACTTTCCCTTCTACCATCTACAGCAGGGTAGGCCTTGGGGATGGGACTTGAAGTCCCCCATCAACGCTCCCCAAGTCCATCCCAGCCTCAACCATAGAGCCCTGCCAAGACCCTCCCTGAGTCCCCAACATTTCTCCTGGCTCCCGGGGTCCCCAACTCAGGTCATTCTCCAGGGGAATCTGTCCCCTCCCACCCTAATAGCCTGTGTCTCATTCCTCCAGGTTCTCGCCCTGCAGGCAGGTTCAGCGCCCTGATCTGGGTGGGGGCCCCAGGCCAGCCCCCCCTGAAGCTCATCCAGGCGGTGGCAGGCTCCCAGCACTGTGCCCAGGTCTGCCCCCTTGCCAGCTGCGGTCCTGGGATCCAGGGTGGGGGCAAAGTACAGCGCAGGGCCTTTGGAGACATCCAGAACCCAAGGATAACCATGCATCTTGGGGGGAGCCACATATTTGGGGGTAGGCACAGGGAGGACTTCCAACTGCCCCTGCTGCTTCTTTAAGTCCCATGTTTCTAGTACCTTCCCCTCAAACCCCTCTCTGCCTCCCCATTTAAATTGATGACTCCATCTAAAAAGCAGGTGCCTCTTGGGGAGGCTGAAGTAAACGTGTGTTCATTTATTCACTCAGCAGCCACTTTCTGAGCACCAGGCCCTGGGCTTGATGCTGACGATGCAGAGAAAATGCGGGAAAGGGTTCTGCCCTGGGATTCAGATTCAGTTAGCATTTCCTGGCACACAGACTCTCAAATCTCACTTCCTGAGAAGCCAGAGAGACACTTGAAAGTATTCACACAGCAGGGAACCAGTGAGCTCAGCCAGGGCATAGATGAAAGGGCAACAAAGACAGAACATTTGACGGGGCTGGGAGTGATAAAGGAGTAGGAGGAAGAGAATGAAAATCTTCCAGAGAAGATGGGGATGGGACATGGGGTCGGGGCCCAAGCTAGGGGCTACCACCACCACCAACTCTCGAGTTCTAATGCCACAGGTAACTACCCTTGTGTCACCAGAATTCCTACCTTCCAGAAGCCCAGAGGCAAGAACAGAGCAGCAATGAAAGAGCTTTGGCTCCAACTAAGCTCTTCTCCTCCCAAACTCACATATACAGCTACGCCCCCATGTTTCTTCCATCCTGAGAAGGGTCGCTCAAGGGATTTTTCTGCCCCAGACTTGTGTACACTCCCTTTCCTCCTAGATCTTGGTTCTCTGGAGCAGTGAGAAGCCACCCCCACCCAGGTGGCCTGAGACAGCAGTGCCCGTGATAGTCATGGAGGGGCCCAGGAAGGTGAGGGGTGGGGAAAGGTGTGGAAGGGGTGGGCTCAACCCCGGAAGGCCGGAAACTGGGGAGGGCATTTACTTGGCCTGAGCCAAAACCAGACTTCAAATTGGGCCTAAAGAAATCAGACGGGGTTTTGGCTGCAGGCCTTATAGAAATGATCTCTTCCATTCCCTGGCCCTTGTGAATTGTGCTTCCAGAGAACTGGGGAAAGGCAGAGGGAGTACATAGGATGTCTCCGATGAGGGACAGAGGAGAAATCTGGGATCCTGAGGAAACGTGGACAGATGGCAGCAAATTGGGCCAGAGGGGGGTAGCTTCTGAGAACCTGGGATGGGGTGAGCCACCTGCTTGCTATGTGGTCTGGGAAAAGTCCCTTCATCTCTCTGGGCCTGTTTCTTTCAAATGAAGGATGTTTAACAAACCCCCCAGGGTTGAGGTGAGCATCTAATGTGAAAGAAAGGGGTTCTGAGAGGTCAAAACTGGAAGGGCCCCTAGACACCAACTGTCCCATTTTATCAAGGGGGAAATTGAAGTCCAGAGAGGTAAAATGAGTTCCTCAGGTCCAAGTTCTGGGCAGCTTGCTGTTTTCACTGCCCTTCCTCCTACACAATGCCTGCAGGGCTCCTGCTTAGCAGACACTCAGATATATTCACTGTGAGAGGTTCCCACCGCTGAGTTGCCCTCCCTTCCCTCCCACTGTAGGTCAGTGACCGCTTCTTCCCGTACAGTGCCATCAACACTGATGCCATCCTCAGCCTTGATGCCCACAGCAGTCTTTCCACAAGTGAGGTGAGGACTGGGCCCAATAGGAGCCCAATGTGGGTGGGGACAAAGCCAGAGGGCCCTGGCAGCCCCTCAGGTTCCCAGAGCTGGGAGGGCCCGAGATCCAGAGGTCTAGCCTCCTGCCTTTGAAACTACCCCAGCAAGCCACTCAGCCTTCTCCTTAGAAATATAATAGAAGCTTCCCAGACTCGTCTGAAAACATTTTTTTCAGCTCCCAGCTAGAAAAGTTCCCCTAAGCATCCCCTGGAAACTTTCATGCTCCCACCTCCTTCTTCCCTGAGTCACCTCAGCTAGTTGCCTCCATATCTCTGGATATTCCTTCCTCACACCTCACTTCAATATCTCCCCAGGTGGACTTTGCTTTTGTGGTGTGGCAGAGCTTCCCGGAGCGGATGGTGGGCTTTCTGACGTGGAGCCACTTCTGGGATGAAGCCCGGAATGGCTGGGGCTACACTGCCAAGAGGTCCAACGAATTCTCCATGATCCTCACCTCGGCTGCCTTCTATCATAGGTACAGGTGGTAACCCAGGCACCAGGATCTGACAGCCAGAGACCCGCCCTCTTTAAACCAGGAGCAGGGTGGGATGGGCGTGAACACAGCAGTCAGCCTACAGCCCAGAGGTCCAGGTTCAAGGCACAGATCTACCATTTCCCCGTTGAGGCTCAGCTTCCTCACCTGTAAAATGTATTCACCTCACAGGGCTGGTGTGATAATCAAGTGAGAAAACCATATGAAGTGCTTGGCACACAAATGGTAGCCAGTGCTATTTTAAGTACAGCCATTGAAGAGGGTAACGACAGTGTTTGGGTTTGGTGGTGGTGGTGGGGTGACAAGAGAATGATCCTGATGCTTTATAAATGTGTGTGTGGAAAAATAATAAAATAAAATACATTTTAATGAGTATAAAAAGTAAATAAATGTGGGTGTGATCAGCTGGGACTGCCCAAGGCCTTCCAGAAGCTTCCTGAAGCACCCCAGTTTTGGGGCAGGGCCTCTTTAGAGGGTTTCCTTAAACATGTTTAAACCAAATATGTGCAACCTGAAACCTCTTGTAGATTTATCCAGGAGCTCTGAAGGAAACTCGGTAGGGTGAAGAATATTCCTAATGTCTGCAGGGTGGGCCCAGGTTATTCTGTTAGAATGGCTGTGTGACGCAAGCTCTCGTGGAGCAGCGTCAGCCTGGCTCATCCACATCCTTCCTGACGCTGGTTTTGGAATAGACTTGGAACCAGCTGGTTCCCCCCACCCATCCTCAATCTGGCTCTGAGTTCATACCTCAGAGAATGGTGTGGGGGCCCCAAGAAGCTGTGAGGGAGGAACAGGGAGTACACCACTGGCTGCAGACAAGCCAGAGCACAGAGCAGTGGGGAGCGCTTAGTACGTGGGGTGGGAGCTCTCTGAAGTGGCCAGGGCTCAGAGAAGGGAGCGGGACTTTGGTAGGAGGCTTGGTGATGGGGTCAAAGGGAGAGTGAGGTCAGGAATGAGGACAATGAGGCGTGTGTGTGTGTGTGTGTGTGTGTGTGTGAGAATTCCACCTCAGCCTCTCTCTGTCCTCCCCTTACCCAGGTATTACCACACCCTCTTCACTCACTCCCTGCCCAAGGCTCTGAGGACCCTGGCAGATGAGGCACCCACCTGTGTGGACGTCCTGATGAACTTCCTGGTTGCAGCGGTCACCAAGCTGCCCCCCATCAAGGTGCCCTATGGGAAGCGGCGTCAGGAAACCAGAACACCACTGGTAAGGATGGCGGGTGACCAATGGGAGAGCACTGGCTGGGGTAAAGAACGTTCCTTCTAACCGGCTAAACCAAATCCTTCTGCTGCAAGGGGGGGGGGGCGAGGGGAGTTCACAAGGACAGAAAACCCTCCAATGCTTCTCGTCTCGCTCTTAGGCGCCTCGGGGCCTCGGGCCTGCGCCTGCAGACCAAGACTGCATCAACCAGATGACGACAGGGTTCGGCCAGATGCCCCTGGTGTCCTCTCGACTCCGTCTGGACCCAGTGCTCTTCAAGGACCCGGTGTCCGTGTTGCGCAAGAAGTATCGCAGCCTGGAAAAGCCCTAAGAGGGACCCGCGAAGGTTCCAGATCTACTCCCAGGGGGCGCTGCACCTGCTTAGAGGGGGAGGCTCGGCTCAGATGTCCCCTCCTATGGGACATCTGGGGATGCAATCAAGGCGCCCAGTTGGCCAACACACCAGATCCCCAGTGGCCAATGATAGTCCTCGTGCCCGGAGGGGGCGGGGCCTCGCCCCACCCTCCAACCCAGCTGCCTTTGTCGGTCCCCAACTGCACCGCGCTTTCTCTGTTGCGGTGCCTCTTGCTGGCGCTGATCCCTCCGCGGAGCTCACTTTTACTTGTCTTTCAAATCCTAGCCTGTTCCAGCGGCTTGCCTGACCCCCTCCCTATTCCAGATCGGTTTGGTCTCCTTTGCGTTTTTACAGCCCGGAGTTTTTCTTAGTCCTGGCACTGTTCATGCTGCCTTGCTGCCGTACACCGTCCGGCCACAGGACTGGCTGGGAGTCCCAGAAGGGCAGGGTCGTGTCATCTCTCTGGCCTGGCAGGTGCGCCACGAATATTTAGCGAACAGATAGATGGGAGAGACATCAACTGCGTGCCCGGCCCTCTGCGGACGGTGGCGGGAGTGCGGGACTGCGTGTGCCGAGTGAGAAGACAAAACATCCCTTAGTCCGGCGGGAAGGCAGCTACCCGCCAGGCGCAATCCTTGAGTCCCAGCGATGGAGCAAAGAGGTGCCGGGAAGCCAGTTTCGGGGCTTCCTCACCCACCGGGTGGAGCAGGGTGGGGAATGGAGGAAAGGGATGCGAACGCAGACCCTCCTCTCAGGCTCCGCCGTCGCCCTGCACTACCAGTCCGGACCTCTAGAGGTCAGCGCCGCACCGCACTCCCTTCTCCCCAAAAGTGAACGGAGTTTTCCAACATCCGTGGGTCCCGCAGCCCGCAGGGAAACGTGGAGGCTCGGTGGTGCGCAGCCCGAGGTCTCAAAACTCGGGCGGTTGGGGCGGGAGAGATCTGAAAGAATAGTCCCACGCTTTGGCCCACACACTTAGGACTAAGAAGGGCCATTTCTAGGTGGGCTGGGTGGAAGCAGAGGCTGTCTCAAGTGCCTGGAGGTGAGAGTGTGGTGGGGGAGGAGCCGCTGGGTTCTCCTGGGTTCATCCACCTGTAACTGGAATTATCACTTCCGAAATAAAGCCTGTGTCCTTGCCCCCTCACGCTCAGGCTATAAATACTTATACAGCAGCTGCGTGGGGGAGGGGGTCAAATCTAGAGAGGTGGGGGAGGTGGGTCCAGCCCAGGTCCAGGGTGTCAGGTGTTTTCCTGCTTTGATGGCCTCGCAGCTTTGGAAACTCCCGTGACTAGCTCGCTGGCAGGAACATGCTGTCCCCCAAGGACTCTCCAAGGCCTCCCACCCCCATCCTCCAGCTTGACCTCTGACCTCTGGATGACTCAGGGCCTCCCTGGGGCCAGTCACAGCTGGGGGTAGACAGAGGGCTCTCCCTTGGGAAGAACGGGCCCGCTGGAGTTTTTTGCGGGGGAGGAGGGACTGGGAGTTCAAAGGTAGGGGAGGCAGCCTGGCCCAGGGTCAAGAACAGTTGAGGATAGGTGAGGAAGTACACAGCTGCAGCCCAGGCAGCCTTCCCAGGGCAAGGGCATGTAGGGCTCTGAGTGCCAGGCCCATCCAGTAGAAAGAGACAGCTTTCCCCTCCCCTCCCCATTCTAGTTGTGGCACCCAGAACACTACCCAGGACATTGAACTGCCTTGGCATAGCCTTGCCCATGGGGAGGGCACTGCCAGGCCCAAGGACTCACACTGTAACATGCAGCCCAGAGCAAGTCCCCAGCCCCTGCTGTATGGGAGGCCTGGGTGTATGAGGCAGAAAACCCAGACCGTCCTCATGCTGACTGTGTGACTTAAGGCAAATGACTCAACCTCTCTGAGCCTCCTCCATTTTCTCATCTGTAAAAAATGGAGCACCACAATGACTGTCTGGAGAGGGGTATAAGGACCTGGCATACAGTAAAGCTCAGGATCCAGGTTCCTGGGGCCTGCCATCGCTGAAGGGGAACGAGAAGAGGTTGAGTCCCTTGCGATTGAGGTGGAGTGGAGCACAGCCTTCAGCAATCCCCCCCCACACACACTTCTAAGCCAACACAAATGACTTCCCACAGATTTTGAGGGGCTGAAGAACCTGCTGACCTAGATCACAGGCAACCCTGAATGACAGTGCTGGAAAGGCACAAAGAGGTCATTTCACAGATGGGAAGAACGAGGCTCAGAGGGGGAGGCCAGTGACCAACCCCTCCTCCTCCCACCATGGGTCAGGACAGAATCAAGACAACTCAGAGCTGTCCCTGGGGAGGCTGGGAAGCCCAACTGGCTCCAAAGCAAGGCAGCCTCAGGAAACATCTTTCCAGGATAAAAATAAAAGTAACTACTCTTCACTCACCAGGTGATCAGGTGCTTTGCAGACTTTGGCTCCGGTCCTCATAACAACCCTATGAGGTAGGTGTTACCGTGTTTCCCCGAAAATAAGACCTAGCGAGACCAGGGACTCTAATGCATCTTTTGGAGCAAAAATTAATGTAAGACCCGGTCTTATATAATATATGATGTGATGATATGATATGATATAATATAATATAATACTCGGTCTTATATTAATTTCTTCCTCCAAAAGACGCATTAGAGCTGATGGTCCAGCTAGGTGTTATTTCGGGGAAACAGGGTAACATTCTCAGATGAGAATCTGAGGTACAGCCAGGCTGACTTGCCTAAGGGCATGTGCTTGTTAATGGCAGACAGACCACTAGACCAGGGCCACCTGATGACTGCGCACGCTGCCTTCTCTGTGAGACTAGGGACAGGTCTCCCCCCTTCATCTTGTAAACACAACCTACCCCCAAATTCAGGAACTTTCACCCAGTGTCTCTTGTTCCAGTTGTACAGTCCCTCTTTGTCCTCTACCCCCAAGTTCAGAGCAGGTCAGAGCTGGTCCGATCAAATCTGATTTCAGGCTGAGTTCCCTGGGACACTTATCAGGCTGAGAAGTGGCCCAGGAGCTGTGAGGTGATTAGGGTGGGACCCAAGCTGAAATCCCTGTACCCCTCTTTTGTGGCCAGGGCATCTTTGTGTTGACACAACTTCTTGGGCTGGGGGAATAGGGACAAAGGAAACCAGCCAGGTCCTTACCTAGTCAGAAGCCTCCTCCCTCTAGGAAAGGGAAATGCTTGGCTCACAGCCGAAGTGACTACCACACAGACAGGACTTGGGTGCCCCCTGGCTTCCCATTTCAGGGGGACAAGAAGAGAGTGCACGATCCTCACAACGCCCCAACCCCCACGGCCTCCTTAAATCAGATTGTTGTTAGAGACAAAGGGAGGGGACTCTGTACCTGGACTTCTTCACAGATTCATAAGACAAAGTCCAGATAGACTGAAAACAGGAAATGAGATGGCTAGGTAAGGGGATGTTAAGGCCATTCCCCGCTCCAGCACCCATCATGTGCCTCACTGCCTTTCCCTGAGGCTGGTGGTAGGACAGCATTGGCTGAGGATTAGACCCAAAGCCAGACCACCCGGAGCCGACCCAGGAGCCAGAAGAGACGGGTCACATTAACTTGCCACCTGGAGTCCCCATCCGTGGGCTGGCTCTAATCAGCTGGGGAGGCAGGGGCAAAGCCCCATTCCCGGAGTGGGCAAGGCTCCTCCACACTGAACATGGAGCAGAGGTCAGGAGAGGGAAATCGTTTATAACACAGACGGGGTAAACAGAGTCCTGGCTGGACCTGGGGGACCCTGGGCCCTGCCATCTGCAGGTCCTGTCCCTGCCCCAGTTGGCACCTGGCCAGGCAGTCAGTCCGAGGGGCCCTGGCACGCCTGGCAGTCCTTCATGTCTTCAGAATAGTCCTCGATCTGGATGGTCATGGTGTGGAAGTGGAACTTCCCCTGAAGGCGGGTGCTGGCTGCCTTCAGCACAGCCTGCGCGTCTGTGTTCTGAGCTGGGGACCAAGAGGACACACCAGGGAAGGCACCAGAGAACCGTTTACTCACTCTTGGGCCCTTAGGAACAATCAAGAGACTGACTCTCATCCCCTACCCCCAGCAGAACAGGATAGGGGACCATGAACATTAAGAAACCCCAGATTTCACCCCTGCCCCAGGCAACTTGGTTCCCATACCTAGCACAATCCCCAAACAGCAGGAAAAACACAGGCTTTAAGGCTTTCCTCTGCCACTTATGAGCTGTAAAAGCCTGGGCAAGTGACTTTACTATCTCACCCCACCCCCAGCCTCAGTTTCTCCATCTATAAATGGGATTGTGATGATCAAATTAAATAATGTGTGCAAAGCACTCAGCATGGGGCCAGGTTCAAAGCATGGGCACTGCAAGCGTCTGGGGTCCTCTAGACCCATCAGGGACGTCCCAGGCTTCTGGCTGCCTCTCTCCCACACCCTACCCGGAGGGTCCCCACCACTCACCAATGGCAATGTGGACAGACAGCATGGGCTGGGCCACAGTCAGCGCCCAGATATGCAGGCTGTGCAAGGCTTCCACCCCCTCCACGGACAGCAGCAAATCCCGCACAGCTGTGAAGTCCACGCCTTTGGGCGTCCCTGAGGACGGCAGGGATGGGGCTGAAGGAAACTGCTCCCTTCCACCCGTGCTGGTTCCTGCTCCTCGAATGTCATCTCAGAGAAGACCTTCTTGGCCAGCAGATGTGATGTTTCCCCCATCTCCCAAACGAGCCCCATCGTATCACTTTGTTGTTGTTTTCCTCTCCACACTTAACACTGTCTGAAGTTATCTCACTTGTTAGTTTTCTGTCTGTCTCCCCCTCTAAAACGGCAACTCCACATGAGAGCAGGACAGCCTGTTTTCTTTACCATCCTATCCCCCTCAGTGCCCAGAACAGTGCCCAGACATAACAGGAGCTCAATAAAAAAGGTTTTGTGGGGTTTTTGGGAATGAAAAGAAGGGCAGCTGGAGATCCCTGCACCCACATGGGGCATCCTGACCATCACTTTTATCTGAGTCAGTCACATTCTTGGAGGAAAAACTCTGACCTGCAGCTGGACACTCCTGCTGACCCCAGACCAGAATCCAGGCTGACCCTGCCCACACAGAGACCCATGACCCAAGACCCTGGAGCACAAGAAAGCCAGGTGAATGAGTGTGGTAACTCAGAGCAGATTATTCACCACTACCTGGCACCCCTCGAAGCCCAGCCACCAGGGCTTTGGAAAAAAAGGCCTGAGCTGGAGTGGATTCGGCAGCCCTGTCCAACACCAACTGTCTTTTTCTGAGCTTCAGTCTGCCCGCCTCCCTTCCGCAATGGGAAGCATATCTTCACCCCTCACTCTGCCTGAGGGGAAGCAAATGGAGACAGAGGAAGTGTATGGGGAAGGGCTGAAGTGCCAGGTGCTGCAAATACCACCCAGGAGCCAAGTGACTAGTCAAGGAGGACACCCAGCAGGGAGGAGGCACCCTTGGGCCTAGGGGGAAGGGAAGGCATGGTCCAGGGGACATTTCCAGGAATGGCCATACCTGAGGGCCCAGCTTGATGCCAAGATTTGCCTGGGGCCCCAGGAGGTTCTCCAGCCTATGCCAGGCTCCAGAGCCTGGCTCCCCATCAATGTGCTGGGATTCGACCCCTACGCCCACCCCTGGAACTTCAATAGAGCAGGAGAGCCAAGAGCAAAAAGGGAGCCCAAACCCAGTTACCTTCCATCAGCACCAGGATCACGTCTCTCAGGATGGTCAAGGTTGTCCCCAGGACCAGGATGGAGAAAAGGAAGGTGCAGATGGGGTCTACGTACTTGTACTCTGGCTACAGGAAAAAGGGAAGGCAGAGCTGGGGTTCAACACCTATACATCAGCTTCTGTTCTCCCTTCCCACCTCGCACTGTCAGGAAGAGGGGCTCTTGGCGGGGTGGACATGAGTCTTACCCTAGCCCTGCCTCCCAGCTTATTCCATGCCCGGAAAGGCAGGCAGGACAGACCACAGTTCAGGATAAGGCATAGTTCCTTCCCACCCCTCCTTGACCAAGGGGCTGAGGCATGGACAGAGCTAAGTGGAATCTTACACAACATCTAGTCCAATGTCCCCATTTTACCAGAAATTAAGGCTCCGTTAGAGCAAGGGACTCACTCCACATCACACAGCTAGCAAGGACTGGAGCCAGACTTCACCCTCAACCCTCGGCTCTTTCAAATACACCACACTGCCTCTCTGTGCCGGGCAATGCCCAGGCTTCGGCAGCACAGAGTGCTGGGTTTGAATCTGGCTCCACAACTTACCAGCTGTGTGACACAGTGCAGGTCACTGAGCGTTTTCTGAGCTGCGAAAAACACCAGTACAGGGTTGTTGTGAGGATCAGAAATTGGATAAATGTTCCTTCCCTCTCCCCACGCTTTCTTTTGCCCAGAGATGGGAGGGAGCTAGAATCTAGAAGGGGTCCTGTGCGGAAGGAGCCCCCAGACGATCTATATTCTTCTGCCCATCCCCCCCTTCCAGCCCACCTCTCTCTGTCCCCAGCTCTGACCTTAAAGTATAAAATATAGGCTGCCACCAGGACACCCAAGCTCTGCAGCAAGTCTCCAATCACGTGGATAAAGGCAGCTCGAACACTGGGGTTCTCCTGCTGCTGGCTGGGGTTGTGGCTGTTTCCATGGCTGTGGCTGTGCCCGTGGCCAGACTGGTGAAGAGTCAACCCCATTCTACAGAAGTGGAGACAAAGCTAAGGGGCTCACTGAGGTAGCAGGTAGAGACCACCCATTAGGTCTGGCCAATCTGTGGAGCAAAAATCCCAACCCCCAGACTGCCGATCCCTTTGGCCATGTGAGGAGCCTGACCCACATGGCATTGGCTTAGAGTGCCACAGGACAAAGGGTTCACCTCCAATGCCAGGCTGAGTCTGGGCTCAAAAATGCCCCAGTGCCAAATCTCAGAGCACGAGGGTACCATGGAGGTTATCATTTCCCCCACCATGTCACAGATGGGGAAGCTGAGGCCTAGAGAGGGCAGTGGCTTGCCCAAGGCCACTGAGCAAGGGACAAAGAACCCAAATGAGACCGATGCTCTGTATACCCTGCCTCTCTCTGACACCAATTTCAGGCACATCAGCTGGAAAAAGGACTTGTGTTCTGCCCCTAGGGACATCTGCTCCTGCAAGAACTAGACTCACCCCTCCCCACTTCAGATAGGAAGCCTCCCAGGTTATTCACTGATATGTATCTGGGAGCAGGGGTGGAGTTGATGCTGCCCCAGACTTACAGCTCCCGATGGCCTTGGCCTTAGGCAGGATCCAGGTGTTCCAGGTGCCAGAGCTCAGACCATCAGGGAAACTCTCCCGGTAGCCTGTACTGGTGTGGCCTGGCCGGCATCCACCAAGATCAAGCACAAGTACGCATGTGAGAAGCGGGAGGAGGGAGGACGCACTCACATGATGTTTATGGCCACAGCACAGCCTGCTGTTATCAGCATAGTGTCCCCTTCGATCTCATAGTCCCCAGAGATCAGCCGCTCCACTGCCAGGTACACCAGTACCCCAGTCACGACCCAGATGGACAGCACGGAGAGTAGGGCTCCCAGGATCTCTGAGGAAGAACCCACCCCAACACCAATCTTACCATGGCGCCCTAAGGCTGAGGAGATCTCTCTTTCCCTCCAGTACCCCCACTCCCACCCCTCAAAGTCAGGGCCTGGGTCTGAATGGGCTCTGCTGAACGTGTAGCTGGCATGGTTGTACCCTGTCGTGCCACTCATACCTCTGACAATGTCAGAGCTAGAAGGTACTTAAGAAGTCACATGGGTCAAACCTTTTTGTTTTACATGCAAAGAAACTGACTTATTAAAATATATACTATTGCTCAGCAGGCAAACTGAAGCTTCTGAGGAGGAGAGGAAGGGCCGTCTCCCACCAAGACGAAAATGAGAATGTAACCCAGAGATGAACTAAAGAGGGTTTACATCCTATTTCTTCAGCCAAGAAGGCGTGGCTGAGCTTTCCTGCCCCTCAAGCTGATACATGGAGTTACGTGCAGAGTTAATGCCATAGTCATTTATTCTTGAAGTTTGCCACTTCATTTCTTAGGAAGGTGAACTCTTCTTCCCTGTAGACTAGGAGTTCCCCGAGGACAGAAGCCAAAGTTGACATGTTCTTCCCACACCCAAGCCACCCTCCTGGTCTCACTCAGGGACCCACCACCATTGCAGCCACCTTAGAACCCATGTCTTAACCCACCCCTCTCCCAATCCCACCCCCATCCAGACCAGTGCTCTCACCAGCTCGCTGCCAGCCGAAGTTCATGGTCTTGGTGGCCGGCCGGGAAGACATCCAGAGGGAGAAGAGGCTGATGAGCATGCTGGCAAAGTCAGTGAGCAGATGGGCTGCGTCGGTCATGATAGCCAAGCTATGTGCTAGGTACCCACCTGCAGGGGCAGTACCAGGAGGGTGGAGGGTCCTTATCAGCTCTCCAAGAAGCCAACTTCCCAGACTGTGTGTGTAGCAGGGAAACCATGGACTCTGGAGAAAGATACAGGAACCGGGACCTCTCCACCCATTCACTGTGTAACCATGGGCAAGTGATTTACTTTCTCTGTACCTCAACTTAAACAGGACTAACAATATCTACTTAGAAGGCGAATGTGAAAAATCAAGTTCAAATAGGGCCTGGAAAGCATAGCAGGCATTCAGTAAATGTTCTTTCCTTCTAGGCATTTAGGTCTTCCCTTACCTACTAATTGTGTGTGATCTTGGGCAAATTACTTGATGTGCCACTTTCATCATCTGTAAAATCAGGAGACTGACAGCACCCATATGATAGCACAAGGTTGTTGTGCGTATTGCATAAGATAGGTGCATATAAAAGACTTAGCATAGGGAATATAGTCAATAATACTGTAATAACAGATGGTGTCAGATGGTACCAGACTTATCAGGGTGACTACTTCATAAGGTATGTTTAATCACTATATTGTATACCTGAAACTAATATAATATTGTATGTCAATGGTAATTGAAAAAATTAAATTTTTCTCAATTAAATTTTTTTAATTAATTAAAAATTTTTTTAATTTAAAATTAATCTTTTTTTAAACACAGCATAGTGAAAGTCTGATAAATGGGGCTATAGTATGGTTGACCCTTGAGCAACATGGGTTTGAACTGCACCTGTCCACTTATTCCTAGATCTTTTTCAGTAAGTACAGTGGGCTCTTCATATCTGCAGGTTTGGAATCTGCAGATTCAACCAACTCCCCGATGAGAAAGAGTAATTCCACATTCCCAACTGTGGAAGGAAAATACCGTTTTCCATTCACATTGGTTGAATCTGCAGATGCAAAGGGTGGACTATAGCTAAGTTTTGGGGGAGTCAAAAGTTACATGTGGATTTTGCACTGTGTGAGTCGGTGACCCTAATCCCCCACGCTGTTCAAGTGTCAACTGTATTAATGTTACTGGCTTACATTACAGGGGAAAAGTCTTTTAGATCATCCAGACTATCTACAAGCCAATTTCATTTAATTAGCACAAAAGTCCTTACCAACTACTTCCCCAATCATGAACACCAGGCAGATGGCAGAGGCCACATAAAGCTGACGACGGGCCCGCTCCTTCTTGGGGTCACAGTGACTGCCAGGACTCTTCTGAGTGTGACAGTAATGATTGCTCTCCACAGCCAGCTCAATGGCTGGCAAATCCACGCCAGGTGGAGGCAGAGAAACCCAGCCAGCCCCATCCTGCCACAGAGATCCCGTATAAGAACTGGCCAGAGAAGAAGAGAAAGAGGAGACTCAGCTCTGAGATGGAGGCAAGGAGAGTTGACTCCACTCCTAGCTCTCTGTGGGGCCTTGGAGGTCCCATGTGTCCAATTAGGAGAAGAGATAAGGGTGCTCCAAGCTCGAAGTCCCTGAGGAGTGACCAGAAGCTTGTGTTCGCAGGTGGGTACTAGGGGAATGACCAGTCTGCAGGAGTCTAGGGGTACTGGCCCAGGTGTTCTTTCCTGCCCCATCCCTCCCAGGGCCTGGAGGAGACAAAGACCTTGGGAACTGGCCAAGGGGCGGGGCGGTCCACCCGAGCGCGGAGAAGGAACAGAGCTCTGGCTCGGGAAGATGGACAAACCCCCATCTCGCGCACCTGGGGACACAGGGCCTCCGAGGCCCGGGCTGCCCCGGGGGCAAAGTGCCTGGCCGGGGGCGGGGCTCTAGGCTTCTCACTCCAGACAGGCTGGCAAGGGTCAGGCAGGATCTGTACGTGAGGGAGTGATGATCCCGGTGCCAAGCTGGATTTCCCCTTTCCCCTTCTCCTCCCCTCCTGTGTGGTCTCAGTTCAAGCCGCCACACAGCCACCCAAACCATCCCAGGATAGCAAACGAGGTGCGTCTGATGCTGCTCAAATTCTCGCCCTTCCCCACACTTTCGCCTTACCGGGCTCCGCGCCTGGCGTCCAACAAATGTTGCTTATCCGTGGCCTTCATGCGGCCCCGCGCGCCGGGAGCTAGGTCGGGAAGCGGCGCGCGGACGCCCGGTGAAGTGAGTCCCGGAAGTGGCGCTCGGGACACTCGGGGGCGCGGACTCACCTGCGGGGTGAGCTCCGCGCGCCGTGCCCGTCGTCCTACTCGCTCCCCCAGCCCACCTCTCCGCCTCGCGCCTGCTCGGGCCCCGGCCGCGCTGGGGTCGCCTTGGGATCGTCCGGCTCCAGTCCCCGCTTTGCGCGCAGAGCGCTCCCGCCTCTCCGCGTCCCGCGTCTGCCCGCTTTATCTCGCCCTCGCCACCCCGTGTGAAGCGGCCCGCCGCGCGTCGTGTGCAAAAGCCCGCGGGGTATGGGGAGGAGGTGGCCGGCTGCAATGGATGCTCCGAAGCTGCCCCAGAGCACCAGTCCCATGCACCCTGGGGCCCGGGGATCCCATCTGGCTTGTAAGGAAAAGCCTAACTGCTTCCACTGAGTTAGGACTGGGCTTTGGCTGCGTTCGCTGTCCCCCGCCCGGGGCTGGCAGCGTCCCACCAAGAAGTTCTTGGACCTTGGTTTGTAGAAATCCGCTTTGGGCCCCTGGAGGGCAGGAATGTGGCTCCTGAGGCTAGGGTTGTGTCTTCCCCACAGGCTGGAGATTCCTGGGAATTTGGTCGGTTTCCACCCTCAGGCTGCAGCCGCCTAAGGTCGGTTGTGTTCGGCTCTGGCAGGGGGCTCCTGGGGGCGGGGCCTGCCTCTCCTCGGGCCGAGGCTGTGGCCCTCTTTAGGACTGACTAGTTGGAACTGCCCGATCCATTTTGCCACGGAAACAACGCCAGTTTCTCACCTGCGCGCTCCGATTAGAATCTGGGGTGACCGGCTTTATCTCCACCCCCTACATAGGACAGTGTCGCGCTTCAGCAGCAGTCTCCATCTGGGCAAAGCTCACACCACCACCATCCCTTCTCCCCTGGCCCCGCAGCAGCTCACAGGAGCCCCAGCA
Source organism: Rhinolophus ferrumequinum (assembly GCF_004115265.2). Taxonomy (NCBI): domain Eukaryota; kingdom Metazoa; phylum Chordata; class Mammalia; order Chiroptera; family Rhinolophidae; genus Rhinolophus; species Rhinolophus ferrumequinum. The sequence continues at coordinate 17,845,392 of NC_046292.1, forward strand.
AGGTGCCAGGCGTGGTGTCCCGCGGGGAGAAGCTGGCCAGTCCTTTGTACCGGCTTCGTAGCCCACTCTCTGGAAGCTAAGTCCTTCCACAGGGGTTTTCAGGGGTCCCCGACGCTGGCCTCTGATAGGTGCACTGTATATAGAAAGCACTTTGGGTTGGTGACCTCCCTAGCAAATCACCCCATCATCCCCAACGCCCTTGGTCGGGCGGCCACGGCTTGGGTATGGCCCCTTACAGAGACAAGAGCACACACCACTGGTGACCAGGAGGGACTCCTTGAATCTGTCCCCCAAACAAGAGTCATCTTGTTAGGAGACTAAGTGCGAGGAGTAATGGTGGCAGCGGCACACGTGCCTGAAATTTAGCTTCTCCATTTCTGGACTCTAAGTGTGGAAAACCTTGACCTCAGGCTGCCTGGCTTTCCTGGTATAGTCTAAGGACCAAGAGACTCAGTACTACCTGGAGAAAGTGTGAAAATGCAGGTGCCAGCTCCCTGCATTTGGGTGCGGAGCCTGAGAATCTGCATATTTACAAGATTCTCCAGGGATTTCTGTACAGGAAAGTTTGAGGACCTCTGCGTAAAGTCTTGCAGGTCATCTCAGATACGCCCCTTTAGATTATAAGCTCTTTGAGAGCAGGGATGTATTTTGTACTTCTATTACATTTTGATCCAGCTCTGAGCACCTACGGGGCGCTTAATTACATACCTGTGAATTGGCGTGAAATAAAGATGCGTACAAATATCAGGCTGGTCACTCATCAGATGAGAGTAAGTGACGCAGGTGCAGCTCACAGGAATTTCTTGTTGGGCCATCTCAGTTGTGTGGAGTTTCAAACTGCCCTGTGCACAGATGAATAAATATTGTAAATTATTTGAAGGCAAAACATTATGCTTTTAAAAAGTGCATCTTATATGTCCTTCTTGTTCCCTCTAATGCAAGGCACATTGTAAATTTTCAATAAACGCAAATTTACAAATCGGATCCAGATACATACACATTTTATAAAACCTTTTATGCCAGATTTCCTTCAAATTAATACTTTCCCATCATGCATTTTAATTGTAAGAGTTTGACTAATTATTCAAGACTTTGATATACTGAAAACTGCCAGGTCCACTTGTATTATATACCAGGGTCTGGCAGAGATTCCTAAGAGGTCCTATGTGAATGACCCAGCAGTTCTCAGACCCCAACATTACCTAAGGAATCTCATTTTTAAAATATAGATTCCCTTACTCTATAACCGGAGTCTGATTCTGTAGGTCTGGGGTGGGGTCTGAGAATCTATATTTTTAAGACCTCTGTTTGACGCTATTGTGGAATTATTGTTCATTTTTTTATAGTATAGTGGCTATGATTTTAAAAAGAATCTTTAAAGTATTGAAGGATAAAATGACATGATATCTGGGATTTGCCTTAAAATAATCCCAGTGGGGGAAGTGACTAATAAGGGTAGAGAAGAAATAATTTTGTCAATAACTGTTGAAATTGAGTGATGGGTATAGAAGGTACATTATATGAGTACTATTCCCTCTACTTTTCCATGTGTTTGAAATTTTCCAGAATTAAACATTTAAAGAAAAGTAAGCCTTCTTTGGTGACTCTAATGCAGCAGCCTATGGAACTGTATTCAGATTCATCGGAATAACTTCTTTGGAGCCAGTTTTCTCTCATGCAGCATGATCTTTTTCTTTTTTTAAATTGGGGAATATTGGGGAACAGTGTGTTTTTCCAGGACCCATCAGCTCCATGTCAAGTTGTTGTTTTTTAATCTAGTTGTGGAGGGCATAGCTCACTGGCCCATGTGGGACTCGAACCTGCGACCTTGGTGTTATTGCTCTAACCACTGAGCAAACCGGCCACCCCATGCAGCATGATCTTAAAGGAAGCTTGTTTTTTTTAAAAAAGATTTTATTGGGGAAGGGGACTTTATTTGGGAACAGTGTGTGCTTCCAGGACTTTTTCCAAGTGAAGTTGTTGCCCTTTCAATCTTAGTTGTGGAGGGCGCAGCTCAGCTCCAGGTCCAGTTGCCTTTGTTAGTTGCAGGAGTCGCAGCCCACCATCCTTTGTGGGAGTCCAACCAGCAACCTTGCGGTTCAACCGTCTGAGCCACTGGGCCGGCCGCCTGATCAAGCACTCTTCATACCACCCTTTTGTGTTCTGGTTTGCAAAGACAGGCAGAGCCTTTCATGTAGCAAAGTAGAGATCCTTTTATTTGCAATTAACAGATATCTTCCTGGAATTTAAATTTTAACTGACTACGGAGCCTTGACTGTCCTCCTGCCTCCCTCTGCTAACTGACAGATAGTAGATGGACATGCCTGTCTCTGATGGAATCAGTAACCTGGAGAAATCTGGAGATAGAATGTAGCTAGATTCGTAATACTGATTCTTGTGATTTGAAGGTGATAAAAGCCTCTTGCTTTCTGGCCTCAAATTCCTTCAATTTTCTATGGGATGATACTTTAGAAGATAAAACTATAAAGAAAAGCAAGTGTGTTATTATTAAAAAGGACAGGATGGTGGCTACCTCCATGCGGAAGGAGAAGTTATGATGGGAGGGGGTACCTGGAGGGCTTCTGGGGGCTGGGAATGTCCTTTCTCTTGACCTGCATGGTAACAGCACAAGATTTCATTTTACAATAATTTATTAAGCTTTACAACTAGTTTTGTACACTTGTGTGTAACATTACATTTTTTTCCCAATGCTTCAGAACTGGAGAAAGGAATAGAAATGACAGCAAAATCTGACTCCTTGAAATTCAAGGTTAGGGACTGAGTTAGCCTTGGAAAAACTCCCAGAAGGAAAAATGGGCAGAGGTGTGAGGGTTTAAAGCACTTTCATAAAGTGAGTTGTTTTACAGAACTCCAGTTGTTCTAGAAGATGTCACGTATTAAGATGTCATGTATCAGGCAGTATTCCAAACACCATAAATTTGAAGCACCAGTCATTGTCTGAAGTTAAATAGCTTTCTTTATGGCAGGATTTCTCAGAGCCCTTAACTTGCTACTGTGTACTGAATGTCAAAAAGGTGGGACAGACTCTGCAGTGTTTCTTAAATTTATAGGTCCAAGGTGTCTCAGACCCAATTAATGCACCATCTCCAATTTACTCAGCTTCATCTCTCTCCCAGCCCCTTGGCCCCTGGTTCATGGAAAGCCTTGGTGCTACTTTGGCCTTGGTTATTGCCTCATCCCCTAGCACTTGACGGATGTCTTGGCCTTCCCAGGAGTAAGTGTGGGCTCCAGCAGAGTCTCCACTGTGCCCACTGCAGAGGGGCCAGCAGCAGATCCAGCATCCATGCCCAACCCAACTGGACCATGGAAGCTCTATTCCTCCAACCACCTGCAGAGCCAATTGATTTTGTGCCATCTAGCTTAGCTTCCCCAGCAGCTGCCCGAAGAGGCCAAGTGATACAACCTGGAAATGCAAGGGAATTAAAGCCCTGGGAGACAAACCTCAATCCTGAGACAAGAGATAAAAGGAGCCAACAGACAAAATTCTCTCCCTTCTTCTCTCTGATGAACTGACTGCTTTGAATCAGTTGTGTTCTTTATGACCTGCTAGAAACATCTCACATGACTGAGCAAGCAGCCGGGTGTCTGGTGAAGCTGTGGCCAGCTCAATAATGCTACACTTTCTATTGGCTTCCCTCCTTTTCTGCCTTGCTTCCACTTTTCTTCACCTTGGCTGCCCTGGGGTTGTACCTCGATTAAAACATTTAGGCTTTGCCTCAGGCTCTGTTTTCTGGAGAACCAAAGAACCAGGGGCATTAAACCTGCGTCTTGAAGATCATCTCAGGGCCAGGTTTCCATGGAGCCCTCATTGGGAAATGCTGGTTTAAAGAGGTCCTTCTTAGGTGGGACCAGCCTTGCCATTACTTACCGTCTCCCTCCTGTCACACACTTCCTATCAGGCCACTGTCCTGCCACCCTGAACTCTTCCGAAAAAAAAAGGCTGAATGAAACCCCAACTCCTTTGGTAATAACAGGAAGAGAGCGCTGTGCATTTATTAAAACAACATATAACACAAACTCAGTTGCTATCCCCTATGTCAGGGATGGGCATTGAAATACAGTACGTTATCCCTTCCAGGCTTGTGAGGGCTACCCAGCTCTCCCAGTGAGGAAAGGAAGTGGGCAGCTCGACCAACCTGGCTTCCTTCTCCTCTGTCTAACAATCTCCAGTCACACAATGACCAGGCATTATCATACAAAAGTTCCTTTACAAAAAGCACCAAAATGGCATACATATACAAGTATATACAAAAATCACATTTTAAAAATGTACAAAATATTCCATTTTGCACCAACGTAGAAAAGTGTCCTGTGTGGTTGTTTCAAGCATTTTTCCAACTCTGTTTCAGTGACTGCTGGACACAGCGGTGGGGGCCCTACTCCTAGTCCCCTGCTCTCTGAGCAAAGAGAAGACACACCTCCCATTGCCCCTCCAGGGGCCCCGACCCCTCCCACCCTGGGCCTGTCACCAAGGCAGCTGGGCCCATCCCCACCCTCCCCAGTCTCTCTGCATCTAGAGAGTCTCTTCCTCATCCGGCTTCTTACTGATGTCCTGGAAAAGAAAAAAAAGACAAAGAAGCAAAAGGTGAGGGACTCAGGGACCCAGTGCCTACCAAGCTGCAGTGACAAAATTATCAAATTCCAATTCCTGCCTGGCTGCTTCCTTTCAAACCAACATAGAATTTAGTTACCACAGCACTGTGGATTGCACATCCAATACACAGCTCCAAAAGTCCACTCTGTATATTTCAGGATTGGAATTTAGTTCCAATAATAACTTGACTTGAAAAATAATAGCACTAGGAAATGTTTGCTAATTAGGAAACAAGTCCTTCCTACGTGCCAGACACTGTGTTAAGTGATTATTTAATTTCCTCTCCACCATAAACGTTTGTGGTCAGTACTATTTTGCCCCCGTGCATAGGTAAGGAGCCCAAGATTCAGAAAAGTGAACTGCTCCAGATGACAGCAATAGTCTGTGATAAAGCTGCAATTCAGAACTCTTAACTATACTCTGGCAGGTTGGCCAACTCAGATGCCTACAGGGGCCAGCAGATGACGTGAATTTGGAAAGCAGGCAGGCTGACAGTGGTGGGTCTGAGCAAACTGGCAAGTACACGTCCCATCCAAAAGGGGCAGCCACTGCCCAGCACCGGCTCTCTGGGACGAGGAAGAAGGGCAAGCTCAGCATTGTTAGCTCTTTCCAAATTTTCACAAGAAGGTGGAAATCCAGATTCTTAGTTGAAATCTCCTTTTTAAAAAAAAATCCTTCGAAAAATCTAACTTAAAAAATGTTGGAAACTAATTTCTAAAAATTTAAACATTGTGCTGGCCAAACAAAACACCTCAGTGGACCAAGCCTGGCTCATGAGTGTCGTGTGTTTTATTTCTGTTACTCTGTATTACTTTCCATATAGGAAGGTCATTTAGATATAAAATGGGAGCGTTTTATCACGAATAGCTTGGATTGTTTTTTTCTCTAAAGGTAAAGGGAGCAGGTCTTTAACCTTAAAAGGTTTAGAACACATATTGGGAACAACATCACATACTGGCACCCTCCCCAATGTCCTTTGCACATAATCAGCGTCTCCTGAGGTTGAATGAATGAATGAACGAATGAAAGCATGGAGGTAGACGGATTTCTTACCTTCTTCCTTCCCCTCCGTGGACTCTTCCTCTTCCTGACCTTCTTCAATGAACTCTTCTTCTTCCTCATCTGTGTGTGACAAAGAACAATAGTGTTAGGATGGGCCGGCTTCTCCAAGGAGCTGCTCAAAGGGGAACCAGGCTGGAGACAGCACTGATCCAAATACTCCAACGCCCAGCCGAGTCCACCGGCCATGCAGGGACATCACTTGCCCAGGAGGTGATGGGCTTGTCAAACCCCAACTGTACAGAAGCGGGCTTCCTCCTTCTTCAGCCCTCCCTTTCCTTCCACCCGCCCCTCCCCCCAAGGGAGAGAGGTTCAAAGGCTCTTTTTGTTCCAGTAGCAGCAGTGGCATCTATTATCTGATCTGCCTGTGACCAGAGGGGACTTTGAGAGGCACACAGGCTTCTGCCTACCTCTCGATAGACAACTACCACCTGTGGAGATGGGACAAGAACGCCTGGATTCTCAGGGACCAGACTCCTGTCTTGAAGAAATTTGCCCAGCCTTTGAAATGTGTTTGCCTAGCACTGCCTGCCCACTTTTCCTCTTTCCTCAGCCCACAGAGGGGTGGGGTGCACTTCTGGGGCCACCTGCTCCTTAGCTCTCTGAAGCTGAGCCCCAGACAGACCATGACTGAGCTGCAACCTGTGTCCTCGCTTCACCTCCAGGGATATCACCTTCCAGTTCTGCTAACAGGAAATGTGTCACCCAACCCCTCTCCCAAGCGGCCTTTTTAATCCTCTGGGGCCTTGAGGGAGTCGCCACAGAATCAGAGCATGTGTCGGGAGTTTCTGAGGAGAGGCTTGAAAGAATTCATGCCTCCAAAATGATAGCCCAAATTCCAGCCAGCTAGCTGGGATCCGTGCATAACCCAGGGAGTTTTGTTGCTGTTGTTTAATCATGATCGCAGTTAACTACTCATAGCAGCGTTTGCTGAGGACTTACTATGTACCAAGTGTTGTGCTAAGCACCAGACACTCATTGTCTCCTACAATCCTCACAAGAGTCTTGTGAGCCAGATGGCCCTCAGTGGCATCAGCGAGGGCTCCACTAGCTGCGTGGCCTCCTGCAGACCTCTCAGCCTGCTGTGGCTTTATTTCCCCAAGTACACAATGGAGATGACAACAGAAACTACCTCTTGAAGTTGTCTTAAATTATAGAATTTATGTCAAGGGTTTAGTGCCTGGGACATAGAAAGTGCTCGATAAATGGTAGCTGTTGGTTCTCTCACCATTTTCCTATGAGGAAACTGAGGCTGAGGGAGATTCTGGAAGGCAGTGCTGGTCATCACCACGTCATACTGTTCACACAGTATTATCCACTCTAGACTATCTTAGCTTTGGGAAGGTAACCGTGGAGCAGGTGATCTACAGCAACGGTTATACCCAAGTCTGCTGGCATCTCAGCTTTGGGACGCATTTTGTCCTCACCCACGAATGGGGTACATCTGCGGCTCAGAGAATAGATGTAACACTAGATTCTGCAAGCTTGCGGGACAGCCGACAAAAACAGGGGTCACGAAGCTTTTCTGTCTCACGCCAGCCCATATACAGTTCTTCCCTCTTCCCGCACACCTTTCTCTCTCTGTCCTGGTCATTGGAGCAACACCTATCAGAACAGTGCAAAACTGGATCCACCCTCTCTTTCTCTGTTGCTAAATAGCTACCTTTCAACTGTGACCTTGAGCAAATTATTAACATCTTCGCTCTTCATCCAGTCTCCTCATTTTCCCTTAATATTTCCCCCTTAAAGTTGTTTTGGATACATTGCTACAATTATTATAAGTACTTTATGGAAGAGTAATTATAAACACAAATGTGGATATGGTATAGACAAATTAAGGTGCCTGAGTATCACAGATGATCACATTAAGAAGCTGAAGCTGGGCCGGCCCGGTTGCTCAGGCAGTTGGAGCTCCATGCTCCTAACTCTGAAGGCTGCGGGTTCGATTCCCACATGGGCCAGTGGACTCTCAACCACAAGGTTGCCAGTTCGATTCCTTGAGTCCCGCAAGGGATAGTGGGCAGCGCCCCCTGCAACTATCAACAGCAACTGGACCTGGAGCTGAGCTGTGCCCTCCACAACTAAGATTGAAAGGACAACAACTTGACTTGGAAAAAAGTCCTGGAAGCACACACTGTTCCCCAATAAAGTCCTGTTCTCCTTCCCCAATAAAATCTTTAAAAAAAAAAAAAAAAAAAAAGAAGCTGAAGCTAAGACTAGCTTTGAGCACTAACTAGTATGTGCCTAGTACTTTACAAACTCTTCTGTATCAATACCTTAGTTGTTGCAACGGTACCGTGAGGTGGTCACTATTATTGACCCTCTTTTAACCAAATTTTTAAAGTTAGAAAATGAAGTTCAGAAAGGTGGAGGGACTCACCAACGGTCACACAGATAACAAGTGGCAGATCTGGGATTCTAACTTAGATATGCCGGACTCTAGACACCGTGCTTTTCCTACTGCCCCCAGACGCCTCCCTTCAGTGGAGCAACGCATAATTTATTGAGCAACAATTATGTACCAGGCACTATACTAGGCTCTGGGCTCAGAAGTTGGCTGTATGCGCATGAATGCTATCTGGGCATCTTTGCTAGTATATCTGCCTCCACACCTGGCTCAGTGGGAGGCAAACCAATTTCCAGGGTAAAGCGGGGAAACAGACAAATGGCACCACCACCTGCTTTACCTGTCCCAAAGTCGATGGCCCTCAGGGTGTCTGCTATGTACTCTAAGTCCAAAGTAAAGTAGTCCATGTTTTCAAAGCCCTGCTCTGTCTTCCCCAGCTGGCAACCCTTGGATGCTTCCACAATGCTGTGGGGGAGGGAGAGAGAGAGACGGAGAAGGGCAGGGTGAGATCTCTGGGGCTCAGTGCAGGGAGCAGCTGTCTTAGCTCCAGCTCACACCAGTGCACATGCGTGTGCCCCCACCCAGGCCTTGCACCTAGAGTTTCCCCCTGGAGGAGTGGAGTATTTCCTCTCCAGTCACAAGTACAATGGATGGTCCAAGGAAACAAGGGATGCAAAGGCCAGGAAATCCAGCCTGAGCTGAGTGGAGACCCTCCCAACAGCCCGAATGCAAAGAAGGAGACCCACTAGACAGAGGCCCTGGTGGAAGCGAGGGCCTTGGATCACAGCCCTGGGAGACACTGACCTTTTGATGAGTTGCTTGGCACTCTGTAGGGGAGAGAAAGCAAAGGGTTAGGAGTATGTGAGGGGCAGCCCCAGGAAATCAGCACAACTAATGACTAGGTGCTGCAGGTGGGCACTTGGTGCGGTGCCCTAGTCCAGTTGTAACCTGTTCCCCACGCTGAGCTGAGCAGAACTTGGATCTTTTCCCTCGGTCCATGGTCTGTACAGGTCTTAGTCATCACCCTAAGCCCCTCCCATTGTCCTGGCAGGAAGCTTAAACTCTGAACTCTCCAAGATGAGAATCTTAACATAATCACTTTTTTGTATCTGATGTCCAGCAGAAATCCTGGCCCACAGTTGGTGCTCAGGACATTTTTATTGAACTGATCTGTGGAATCTTAAAGCTGATCCTTTTCTGTCTCCCCCAACAAGCCCTTCTGGGGCAGGGCTGTGTCTCGCTCCTCTCTGTGTCTCCACCTCAATGGTGACCTACAGAGGTGTTCAATTCATGTAGTCTCTAGGTTTAGGTAAGAATTGTTACATGCCCATTTTACAGATGAGGAAACTGAGCCTCAGGGAGGTTTCAATGACTTGCCCAAGGGCACAAGGGTGGTCAGTGAGGGAGGACCACTTGAACCTTAGACAGAGCTGTCGAGTTGAAGTGACCTTCCCAGTCCTGCTCACCAAGAGGAAGATGGCTCCGCCAGGCTCGTCCAGAGACTGGATGGCTGTCTCCACCAGCTTAGTGGACTTGTCCAGTTGCTCCCGGTATTGCTGGATGAGGGCCTCAGTGAAGCTGAGCTTTTCCTCCTGCTCCTGCGTGATCCGCTGTAGCAACTCACTCTTCTTCTCATCCAGGATGGCATACAGCACATCAAACTTCTGACTCAGCTCCTCCTTCACCCGATGACTGTTCTCCTGGGGACAGATAGCTTGGAGTCATATCCTTTGGGGTCCTCCTCCCTATCCCCAACACTTCCTTCCTAGGATGGGTGTGCTAAGAACAAAGAATCTAGAGCTGGAAGAGGTCTCATAACATCCCCATTTTACAGAAGATGAAATGAAGGCTTAGCACTTGCTAAGGATTCACACCTACTTAGTACACTTTTGGAGTCTGACACCATGGAGAAAGCAACCCTCTTCCTCAAAAATAGAGACTTGAGGGTCAAATGGGATGATATATATTCTGGGCCTCCTATGTGCCCGCAAGTTACCCCCCCACCCCGTCTTAGGACCAAGACTGGATTCAAGAAGCTGTGCATCATTTGGTCCTAGCAGAAATGGAGAAGCAGCTCCCTTAGTGGCCTCCTCATAGAGCCTCCCTTCTCTCCAACATACCGTGTTTCCCTAAAAATAAAACCTAGCCGGACTATCAGCTCTAAAATGTCTTTTGGAACAAAAATTAATATAAGACCTGGTCTTATTTTACTATAAGACCAGGTATAATATAATATAATATAATATAATATAATATAATATAATATAATATAATATAATACTGGGTCTTATATTAATTTTTGCTCCAAAAGACGCAGTGGAGCTGATTGTCCAGCTAGGTCTTATTTTCGGGGAAACACGGTAGATGTCACATTTTAGTTTCCTTACCTGTAAAATGTGTATAATTAGCATCCCATCAGACTGGGGGTTCTCGTTACCTGTATCAGTTTGGGAGCCCCTCATGGGTGGTAACGATGTGCCCTCCTTCCTTGGAATCTATCTTCACATAACTCTTTGTCCACCAGCAATATAATGAGCCCTTCCCCCCATCTCATCTCCTTGTCCCACCCCCAAGTGGAGGTAGAAAATCCTGGATAGTTTTGCAGACATAGAAAAGTTTCCTTCTGCCTCTACTGTCTTGCTATTTAAAGTGTGGTCCATGGACCAGCAACTTGGACAAACCCTGACAGCTTGTTAGAAATGCAGAATCTCATGCCTTATTCCAGACCTACTGAATCAGAACTTGAATTTTAAGAATACCCAAAGGTGATTTGTATGCACTTTAAAGTTTGAAGCCTTGGTCTACAGCACACTAGAGAACAATGCTCTAAAAAACTACCAGTGCTAAAATATATATATATATGTATATATATATATATATATGTATATATATATATGTATGTATGTGTATATATATATATATATATATATATATATATATATATATATACATACATATATATATACAGGCTGGGTCTGTCTTATTCACCATCCCATCCCCAGTACCTTTGGCAGGGCCTGACACACAGCTGTGCTGAAGAAGCATTTGTTGAATGAGTGGATTAATGGATTAGTCAGTCTCTCCCAAACATCCCTGCTGGAACACCCCCGGCCCCAGACCCCACCCTTTAGTCACAACCCATGGGTGAGCCTGCACCCCAGAGACCAGGCTGCACGGGAGACTTCAAATCGTCTCCCCCTCTACCCCCGGGCAGAGCTCTTTTGTCCCCTCACCTTAGTCACTCGACAGGAGTCCTCTAGCTGAGTGACAATGGTCTGCACGCGGTCATTCCCAGCCACCAGCATGGAGATACAGTTACTCAGTTCAGTCTAGATGGGAGGAAGGGGTGGGGGATCAGGAGAGGAGAGACAGAAATAGTCTCAGGGCCTGCCCTTTCGGGAGTGGGCAGCAAAATGGTACCCTCGCTTCCCTCTCTGCTAGAAAGAACCTCCAGTAACTGTCTGGCCCCTTTTTCTGAGGTGCGGCTCAGGTCCAGAGCAGAGAATATCAGACATACTCTTTCTCTTATTTTATGGATGATGCACAGAGAGGGGAAGTGAGCTGCCCAAAATACACAGCAAGGTACTGGCACAGGAGGGGCTTGTTTCTAGGAAAGAAGGAATGAAGAAATAGAGTTGGGAGTTCTAAAAGAGAGAGAACTCAAGAGAAGATTGGGAGGTGGGTAAGAAAGACTATGGAAAGAGGGGTCACAGCTTACTGCACGGACAGGATAGTGGATCTCCCACAGGTCCAGGGGCGCAGGGAGAGGGTTCTGGGCCCTCTCCAGGGGAGAGGAATCTGAAGAGGAGAGGCAAGCAACACAGGAAGAGGTATCTGGGGCCCAAAGCACACTGTGCTATAGAAGTCATGGTCTGAGAGGACCCCTGGTGGCCTGGCTCTGGGGTCGAGTCTCTCTCCTGTGGCCACACCCAGGTGCTCTCAAGTGGCTCTAAGTATAACCCATGAGCTCAACCACCTCCCCCAGGAAGGCAAGGGTTGCTGTCCCTGTGGTATGGGAAGTCCCTCCAGAGGGACCATTACTGAAAGGCCTGCTCAGCAGATCTACAGGGATCAAATCCGCATTCTGAATCATCAGGCCAGGCCCAGCAGGGCCCGGCTGGGAGTGAAAGCGGCTCAGGCTGGTACCTTTTGTCCCTGGAAGACACTCTGCAACGGGGCCACCTCGCAGGCCTTGTGGGCCCCAAACACCTTGCACATGGAGCACGTGGGCGTCTCACACGTGAGACAGTAGATGTTGATTTTCTCGTCTTCATGTTCCTTGCACATTGGGTTGCTGCCCTTCTGCAGAGGCCGACTGAAGTGGAGAAGAGTCATAAGTCATGGGCCAGGCTACAATCACAGCTCCACCCTAGATCTGTGACTTGAGTTCTCAGTGGCTGGCTGTCCCTAATCCTTTCTTTATGTCCTCTGGGTACCCAGGACCAGGGAAGCCAATGACACCAAGGTTGTCCCCATATCCTAGGGCTCAAACTCCGGTGATGGAGTTGGCCTGGACGTGGGAAGGGTGGTAGAATCCCAGAGTCGGATCTAGAGACATTTTCAAGAAGAAATGGCTCCAGAAAGGTGAATTGACATGCCCAAGGTCACCCAGCAAATCAGGGCAGGGGAGGCTAGAATTCATTTGCTCTAATTATAGTCACCATAGCTCTTGGTTTCTACAGGCTGGGCTATGAGTGAAGCAATTTATACTCATGGCTCCATTGAATTCTATATTTAATCCACCACACTGTAACCTCCATCAAAGCAGGGAAACGCCTATTCTCTTCACTCTTCCATCTGCAGTGTACAGTGCTTGGCACAGAAGAGGTGCTCATTAAATATAGGTAGAGAAAAATAAATAAATAAGCACACCATGAGGAAGCCCCAAGGCTCAGAGAAGGAAATAGTGTGTGTGCCCTAAGTCAGACAGCTGGTACATGGGCAGCTCAGGGCTGCCCAGCAGCCCAGCAAAAGCCTTGATGTCTAGTCCAGAGATTCTTTCCTGGGTCCAATTTCTTCCTTCTCTTTCTTCCCAAACACACATTCTTAGAATGTCATTCTCCCTTTGTTTCTCTCTCCACTTAGGGTCTCTGGCAGGTTATCTATGATTCTCTCAGGAATTTGGTCACTTCCTACCCGAGATTCAATTTGGGGAGGGAGGTCAAGATCTTACGTCCCCAGCTAGACTATACACTCATTTAGAGTCACCACCATGTCTACACTACCTCTGATTTCCCAGCCTCTAATATAGCGGGCACCTCCTAAGCCCAGGGTTTAGCATCTGGGTTCGAATCCAGATTGTTCTGCATTTATTCATTGTGTGACCTTGGACAAGTGCTTTCCCTTCTCTGAGCCTTGGATCCCTCCCAGGGCCCTTGGGATCATGGCAGGGGTTGTCTGTAAGGAATGTGTCCTGTCTGGCACAGGGCAGACCCTCAACATGGCGGCTATCATTGTCATCCGGCTATGCAGGAGGACTTTGAAGGGTTCAAACACAACATGGTCTTTATAGGTCGACACTAAGTGGGCTAATATATTGGTGCCATATTGATTTTATTATGATCAACAATACATTTACATTTTTGGAGTGTTGAGCCCTGGCAACACGAGACATAACAGCAGTTGGTAGTGTTCATCATGGAGTCAGAAAGGCTCCCTCTCAGTTTTACCACTTTGTTTTGTTTTGTTTTTCAGTTTTACCACTTGAAAGCTGAGTGGCCTTGGACAAACCCGTCACCCTCTCTGAGCCTCCATTTCCTTGTGTAAGAATGTCTTATAGGATTACTGTAAGGGATAATGCATAGGAAATACTTAGTGCAGTAACTATACACAGTAGGTACTCAATACATATTTGATATTTTTAACACTTCCCATCAAAATCCTATTTGATAGAGTCACAATAATAAATCTTACTGTCCCCTCTGCAGATGGGAAATGAAGGCCCAGAGACTGACCCAGGATCCTACAGCACGTTAGTAATAGAGTCAGACTAGCAAACACAGTTCCCCAGGCCAGGGCTTTTTCTCACTAGGACTGGTCTGTCACCTTTCCTTGGGCAGGACACTGCCTGCAGGCAGGCACTCGGTGATGGTTTGGGACCATAAGATCTGTGAGGTCAGCAGCCTGGAAGTCTTGTCAGGATGTCCTGATTTGTAAAGATCTCCCTAGTAGCTGTGTCTCTCTCCAATTGGAGGCCCAACACTACACAAGCTCTACCACTCACAAACTGCCTGAGACGGAGCTGCTACTCTACAATCATGGAGACCTGGAGCTCGATCAACAGGGCCTACTCCCAGCTCTTCCCCTTCCCAGCTGGGAAAACTTGGGTGATTGACTTCACCTCTCTGAGTCTCAGCTTCCTCATCTGTGAAATGGGGATGATGAAAGTCATGCCTGATCCATAGCATTGTTGTGAAGCAGCAGGTTCCCTGTGCCTGGCACTGTGCCTCCTGGCACATGGGACCATAGCTGTGGATTCACGATAGAGAAACTGGCTATGTTCTCACGGCGCGTTCTCTGTTTATCAGGGCCACTTAGCTGGCCCCAGCGTCTCTCTCTCCCTCTCATATCTCATCTTTGTTCCCTGGTTCCTATCTCAGTATTTTTCAGGAGGGCAGCCTGGGCCCCTTCTCATTCACTGAGTCACATGGAGAATCAGGGTGGGGGGATAGAGTGAGCCTCTCTGTTCCTGCCTGAGAAAGAGGGAGACTGGCTAGGGTCACTCGTCCAACTAAGGGGACAGGATCCCAAACAGAGGAAGGAGGAAGAAGCCTGGGAAGCTGGGCACAGAATGGCTGGGGAGGAAGGACGGGCTCGCAGCAGCCGGAGAAACTGACCTTGAGCACTCCTGCTTGTAGATGTCAATTATGTTCTCCACCAGCAGATTCCTCTGCAGCCCGTACACTCCATGACGATCCATGATCACCTCATGGCGGCAGGAGGGGCAGCGGAAACGGCCTCCAGACATGGACACCGAGCTACCCCGGTTGGTCCAGTAGGGATTTGCAGCCTGTGGGTGGCAAAGGCAGAGATGAGGCCTGGGCTCCCTCCTCAGCCCTTTCTAATCTCCGATTATCCTGCCCCCTGCTTATTCCAACCATTTTTTTCAAACCACATGACCTGGAGCCCCTATCCTGAGAGGAGAGGCAGATCGCTTACACAGGGAGCACCTGAGAAGCAATGAAGCAATCAACAGGTTTGGGAGTCAGCAGGCCTGGGTTTGAGTCACAGTTATTCTCCGAGTAACTCGGGGCAAGCAACCTTCTTTCCAAACCTCAGTTTACCTATTCATCAAATGGGCATTGTAATTAGAGCCAGCTCCTAGGGCTGCTACTTTAAAGATAAAATAGTGACAGAACACTTTGTAAAGTGCTCCTGGGGAATCTTGAGTACTGCCTTCCAGCCAGGACATCCACTCTCAGTCCTTTCTTAGGGAGATGAAGCCCCTCCTCCCCTATATTAGAGGCAAAAGCCTGAAAGGGAAGATGCTCCACTGCCCAGGGCCTCCCGGCCACCCTCCTCCTGCAGCTCTGGGCCACCTGCCACCAGAGAGCTGGCTCCAGCCCCAGGGGTCTGGTTTCTCTCTCCTCTCTGCCTGCCTCCCTCACTTATCACTTGAGGCATTTGATTCCTGATTGAAGAGTCAACTGCGGTGCTCAGGGCAGAGATGGCCGGTGGCAGAGCTGCAGGCAGGGTGGGGAGGGGAAATATGCGTCATGGAAAAGGAAGGGCAGCCAGAGCTGCCTCCCCAGCCGCCCTCAGCCCTGTCCAGTGGCCTTTGCAGGGGTTGACTTTGCAGGGGAAAGAACCGGCCTGGCTTAGAAGAATCCTGGGCTAAGAGAGATGAGCTTTCATCACAGGAAAGCTGAGGAGCCACCTGGGCCCCCAGGACGAGGCCATGCCCAGAACTGACCTGGAAGATGTCACTGGCACACTTCCGGCAGAGGTTATGCTGACACGGCAAGATGACCACCGGCTTGGTAAACATCTCCAGGCAGATGGGACAGATTAACTGCTTCTCCAGGTTTTCCAGGGGGTTCCCATCCTGGATCAGGCTTGATTTATAATCCATACTGTCAGGAGGTGTGGGGCCCACCTGGCTGCCTCCTTTACCTGCTTCTGTCTGAGTAGACCTGCGGTCTTGCCTTTGTCACAAAACACTTGCCTGGAGCCTCTTGGCCTTCTTCTGTCGGCGCCTGAATTCTGTCTTGGTCTGAGGCCCCTCCGATATTTATAGCTGGACCCTGGTCACATGAGCCCCAGGAGGGGACCAGCTGAGCATTCCAGTGCCAGTGCGGCTGGCGGGGCTTGAGTTTCCTCCAGGCCTGCAAGACTGGCCTCTCAAATCACATGTACGTATGAGCAATCGCTGTTCCCCTGGGACGGGGGTCGTAAACAAGAACAGCCTGTTCGTGGGCACACTTGGGGGAGGACTGGGTACCCAGAGTTTCCTCCAGAAATCAGTCTCCTCCCACACCAGGCTAGGGATGGGACCCAGAGAATGGGCCACTGGGATTTGTGGGGTTAATAGCCAGTGCCCCCTCAGTGACCACTAGGTCCATCCCTGCTCTGGAATCCCGGGCAGCCCCTCTCTCTGAGCCCATCCCTCTGCCTCAGACCTGAGCACAGCATGTTTCTGGAGACTTTGAGATCCCCACCCTGGCTAGACTGACCCCCATCCCTTGGCCATTAATGCCACTGTAATGCTGAAAGGGCTCCCTTAAAACATAGTCCAATCCCCTCACTTTATAGATTTTGAATTGGGGTCAAATAAGGACCTTAGTCAAAGTCAAAAAAAGTAAGTGGCAAAGCCAGGAATCTTATTCATTCATGAGATATTTTTCTGAGTACTAACTATACATTGGGAACCAAGGTGACAGATAGATGAGTAATCCTTTTCTCTGCCCTGAGATGCTCACAGCCTCGGGAGAAAGACAGACAGAAATAACTAAGTTCTACCAAGTCACTTAGAAGTTAATCAGATGCTCCCTTCTGCTCTCTGCACCAATTTAAATTTTTCTCCATGTCCCTCTGGACATCTTCCGGGCTGACAGGTAGAAGTCATTACAGCAGTTCCAATGACTGCTTTTAAGGTAGAATCTCATGTAAAGGGACAGAGGGCCACCAGGCTAAGGTGCGGGGGGTGAGAGTAGGAGCAGTAACATCAGGCCTCAGGATGTACCTACGAGGGTATGGAACATATAGGAGTGTCCAGGACTTCATGGAAGAGGGATGGCAGGAGAGCAGGTTTGATGGCCTCAGTGTGGAAAGAAGTTGATGGTCAGAGCCCTGAGACTAGACCTAGTGAGTAGTGAGGGTAAGAAGCCAACCTTGGGGGAGGCAATAAGAGGGAAAAGAAGAGGGGGACCAGTCAGAGAAAGAGAAGGGGGCCTAGAACACACGGGGCTGGGGAATTTCAAGGAAAGGGTGGTTGCCCCAAATATTAATGGTTAGTGTTCGCTGAGCACTTACTATGTGCCAGACACTGTGCTAAGTACTTTGTATGCATCATTTCATTTCATCATCTCAACAACGTAAGAACCATATCCCTGAAAAGGGTTCCTTAGACCCAATTCCAATATGAGAGACAGAGGATTCCCCCAATACCAACAAACAATTCTCAGATACCAGCAGGGTGTCCAAAAATTCCATTCAATTCTCATGCTATCTACCCAGGTGATAGCATCAGATTCCACAGGTAAAGGGCTCAGTCCCAGAAGACCGCCCTCCACTTCAGACACCAGCCAAAAGCCCAGGCTCTTCTTACCTGTGTTTCTGGCTGACTGGATATTGATGGGAGGTTCCCATAGCCCCCTCCCCTTGGGTTCTATTAATTTGCTAAAATGGCTCACAGAACTCAGAGAAATATTTTACGTAATAGATCAAGGATTTATTATAAAAGGATATAATTCAGGAGCAGCCAGATGGGAGAGATGCGTAGGACAACGGACATGGGAAGGGGCACGGAGCTTCCCTGCCCTCTCCAGGGGCACCATTCTCCGAGGACCACGTGGTCACCATCTTAGAAGCTCTCCAAACCATGTCCTCTTGAGTTTTTATGGAGACTTCATGACATAGGTACGATTGATTAAATCATCGGCCCTTGGTGATTGATTCAACCTCCAGCCCCTCTTCCCTTCCCAGAATCAGGGGAAGATGGGGCTGAAATTTCTAACCCTCTAATCACGTGGTTGGTTTTCCTGGCAGCCAGTCCCCATCCTTGGGTGCTTCCAGTCACCTCAATCACATAACAAAAGACACCTTCATCACTCTCACCACTTAGGAAATAACAAGTGTTTAGGGAGCCTTGAGCCAGAAATGGGCGAAGACCAAATATATATTTCTTATTATAAATCACTGTAACGCAATCCTCATTCCACAGATGAGGAGACTCAGGCACAGAGAGATAAATAACTTGCATGAGGTCACACTGTTTGCAAAAAGTGGCTGTAGGACAGGATCCCAGATATGCTTGATTCAGGAGCCCAAGCTCCTCGTGTGTCTACCGAACTGTATAGGTCAACAGTGCCAGGCCCGCCAGGGGCTGCAAGAGGATGAAAATCGAAGAGGCCATCCCTCTTCCTTGCTCACATGACGGTTTTGTTCAAGCAGCATTTCTCCTGGAAGGTGGGCCTCTCCACTGCCACCAGAGACAAAACCTTATATCTGTCATGATAATCCTATTCTCCTTTGCCTAAAGATAAAAGACTTCCTCCCTAACAAAAAGTCAAGTACAAGAAGAAACGTTCATTCTTGCCTTTGAATGGGGTTGTATGCGTCATTTTATCTTGCAATCAAGAGAGGACAAGTCTAGGAAGAAATCTGCTCCCTGAGAAGGGCAAACAAAGAGGAACTGAAGAAAGCACTGGGGGCCTTGATGCCATCATTGTGCTGCCAGGTTACCCACCCCTGGAAATGCCCACCTCTTCACTAATATGTGACATAACAAATGTCCTCATGGTGTAATTATCCTGTTGCTTGCAGCAGAGAGCACTCTATATACATGCATGAGTCCAACTCCCTCAGGCTAACGCTCCTCAAATGTCCAGTTCCAGATCAGGCCACTCTCTCCCTTAAACTGAAGATTTGTCGGAGATGTCCACTGGGATATTCCAACAGCACCTCAGGCGTGTCATACCCCAAACAGAACACACCATCTTCCCCACACCAAGCTCCTCCTTCCCTTTTCCTTGTTTCATGCCTCAGGGAACAGCACTACCATCCACCCATTTGCGCAGACCAGAAAGTGAGAGCCATTCTTGGGCTCCCCGTTCCTCCCACTGCACACCAGTAAATCTCAGCAGTGAGCACAGATCCATCTTTACGTCTCAATTGTCATTCTCTCACCCGCGAGTCTGACTGTCCCTTTGAACTTTGAAGGCTTTAAGGGCAAAGATGATCTCTATTCATCTCTGTACCTCCAGTGCCTGGTACATGGTAGGCACCCAACAAATGTTTCTTAAATGAGTGGACAAGTGAATAAGTGAATTAAACAAGGGAACAGCAGTGTCACCGTCAGGCTTGGGGGAGATCAAGGTACTTGACTAAGTTTTTAGCTGAGAGTGCAGTCAGTGGAGAGAAAGTACTGGAAGATTGGGGTCGGAGGGGTGCTGGAGTAAATTCTAAAGCCTTGGAAAGGAGAGGGACACTCCAACTTTTGAGATGGGAGGAGAGGAGAGAGGAAAAGGTGGAGGTAAGAATCAGAGGTGTTGGGAGGTTCAGAGAAAAGTGCTCATATAGATGACCTCGGTCAAGAGAGTCAAGGTCAACTTCTAAGGCTGAGGCGGGGGAAGGGTAGCATGAATGGGTGGTGGGAAAAGTTTGGACCAGCCATTGTGAAACACAGGAGGAAGTACCCTAGAAAGGGGTGGAAGGACTTGTCTGGGAGCAGAAGAGCCTTGCTGATGCTTTCCCAACATAGATTTGCCATTTGTGAGGAGCCATTCACATGGGTCTGTTGACTCTCCAGCCACACTTGGCAGTCCAGGTGCCAAAGTGAAGCAAATGGACAGTGGGACCAACTCCAGCCTGGGAATTGGCAAGGCCTGCACTGCTGAAAGTCAAGGGGTGGGGCAGGGAAATTCCCACATGGACCATGCTGGGCATCAAAACATGTCCTGTCATTTAATCCCCACAACAGCCCTGCAAGGGAGGTATTATGAGTCTCATTTCTCCCAGGAGGAAACGAGATTCAGAGAGTTAATGGCTTGGCCAAAATCACACAGCCACAAGTGGCAGAGCCGAGCGGGGGTTCACATCTAAGGGAGCCTGACTCCTAAACCTGTGCTCCTAACACCGAAGAATTTATCGAGTGCTCATTTGCATGCCAGGCACTGTGCTAAGAAACCCTTTCCATCCATCCTCTTGTTCAGTCCTCAAAATAACTCAAGATTTCCCGTTTTGCAGCTGAGCTACAGAGGCTCAGAGAGGTGAGTTCACTTGACCAAAATCCCCCAGCCAGTGAGGGACAGAGCCAGCATCAGCAGAAAGTTATAAACCAGCATCATTACCAGTTATTGGAACATACTATAAAACTATGGTCTGACAGATGAAAAGACTAATTTGGAAAATCAATGTCGCATCTGAGCCCAGAACATTTTACTGCTTCCCTTTCCACAAGTCTCCTCATTTATACCTTTTACTGTTTATTAATGAGAATTTCAAACATACAAAAGTAGAGAGAATCCTATAATGAATTCATGTAACCAAACCCAGCTTTAATTCTTAACATTTCCCCAATCTTATTTGATCTATAACCCTACCGCCCCTCTCCCCTCCCCCCCCCATTTCTTTTTTCAAGAATATTTTAGGGCCGGCCCGGTGGCTCAGGTGGTTGGAGCTCCGTGCTCCTAACTCTGAAGGCTGTGGGTTCGATTCTCACATGGGCCAGTGGGCTCTCAACCACAAGGTTGCCGGTTCAACTCCTCAACTCATGCAATGGATGGTGGGCTCCACCCCTTGCAACTAGCAACAGCAACTGGACCTGGAGCTGAGCTGCACCCTCCACAACTAGGATTGAAAGGACAACAACTTGACTTGGAAAAAAATCCTGGAAGTACACACTGTTCCTCAATAAAGTCCTGTTCCCCTTCTCCAATAAAATTAAAAAAAAAAGAAAAAGAATATTTTAAAGCCAATCTTAGTCATCAAGTCATTTTACCCATAAATACTTCAGTGAGCATTACAAACTGATAAAGATTGTTTTTCATAATCACCATGCTATTATCATACCTAGCAAAAATAACAATAATTTCTCAATATTATCTAAATCCCAGACCATTTTCAGAGGTTACTGACTGTCTCAAATGTCTTTTTACAGTTTGTCCAAATAAGGTCTTACACAAGGCATTTGTTGTTTTTGTCTCATCAATCTCCTTTGATCTCTAAGAATCGCCTTCCCTCCCATTCTTCTGTACCACTGATTTGTCACAGAATGATTCTCGGTATTGTGATTCTCATTTGCCATATCAAGAACTGAAGTTCAGAGAGGTTAAGTGACCTGTGAACCATCACACAGCGGAGGGACAGACTTCTCATTTGGGACTGTCCCCAAAGTCTGTGTTACTAATGGGAGGAGCTTTAGTGCTTGAGAAGAACCCAGTCAAGTAGGGGGCAGGGAAAGCAGCAGGGAAAATGGTCTGGGCCTGGCAAAGAAAAGGGAGAGATGGAAGGTAACTGTAATTACAACACAATTTTTGATTGATTTAATGCTTGCAAGTGGCTGAGCACCCTGGCACTATTTCATTCAGTCATCACAACAAACGTTGAGTAGGTCATACTTATCTCCATTTTACATGAGGAAACTGAGGCACAGATTAATGTATGAAGGTGCCCCAAGTCCCATGGTTAGTGTAGGCAGAGCTGGAATAGGCCGATTTAACCCCAAAGTCTATGCTCTTTTTGATCGTCACTAGAGAGGGGACTTTTCAGAAACCTGAGATCTTGAGGCCTCCTGGTTGGGGGAGAGAACCCTGGCCTGGGGCCCGGACACCTGGGCTTCATCTCTAGGTCTGCCAGAGACCAGCAATGTGATGCCAACAAGCCACACCCACCTTCAGTTTCTTCATCTGCCAAATGGAGCAACTGAAAGAGATAATCCCTGAGGGTCCTTCCCCCTCCCCAGTGGCAGGGTTCTCAGAGGAGCTCTTCCCAGAATGGATGACACAAGCCTGGGGGCAGTGATGCTGGAGAGGAAAGCACCGGCCATCTCCCCTTTCATTTGCACATAGCTTAGGCTTGCTTAAATATTTGGTGTATCACGGAGCAGATTCCTTCCATGTGTGTGTACTGTTCTCCTCCCAACCCCCATGACCTCCCTTAAAGGATGGGGTCCGCCCCACCTCTTCCTCTGGATTTCCCCTTGAGCCGCTGTGGTGACTGAAGCACCCTCAGAAAGAGGGGTCAGGGAGGTATTATTTTCTTATAGTTTGAGACCCCTGTCACATGCCTCAAAGTCACATGCATCAAAGAATCATCCCAAATCATGGGATCAAACCAATAGGTCATTTGATCCAGAAGCTAAAGCCAGAGCAGTTGGCACAGACAGGTCCATGGGGTCTGAGGTATGATGCAGTGCCCCGGGTGCCAGGGCAAAGTCCCCTGGGCCTGGCCCACGTGCCATGGAAGAGGAGCATAGTGTCCCGGGACTCACTACTCAGGGCCAGGAGTCCCATAAGCCTCCTCCCTCTGTCCCCAGGTCCAGATGATTATTGAGGGTGGCTACATGGGCTCTAGGGAGTGAGTGGCCTTTTGAGAAAAGGACTTCCCCAGGGGACATGGGGTGTGCACAGGGTCTGGAGGGTGCTCTATACTGATGCTCCTGAAATAAACTATGGAAAGTGCTTTATAAACTGAGATGCAATAAACCCTGAGAGGACAGAGCAATATCCAAGAGGCTTTCCAGGCTCCAGTGGATTGGAGTCCAAGTTTAGGCTCCTCTACATGTCAGCTCTGTTACCTTAGGAAAGTTACTTACCATCTGTGTCTCAGCTTCCTCATCTGTTAACGAGAGTTGGCTAGAATAATGATATCTCTGGGCCTTTCTAGCCCTGAGAGTCTCAGGTTTTGAGTGACCACCCCCAACACTATCCCTTACTGAAAAGTGGTGGTGCAGAGGTGAGAGTCCATTTGTTCAGCCACATGGCACATATCTAGCACACGACACTCAACAAATATTGTTGTTAATATTTTCACAGTCAGGGGAATAATACCGGCCAGCGTTTACTGAACAGTACCTATGGATAACCCCATGGTCTGTGTATTAGCTATCTAATACTGCTGCATCACAGATTGTCCCACAACTTAGCAGCTTATAACAATAATAAACATTTATTATCTCGCACCGTTTCTGTGGGTCAGGAATTCAAGAGCAGCTTAGCTGGGTGGTTCGGCTCAGTGTCTCTAAGGAGAGTGCAGTGAAGGTGTCGCCTGGAGCTGCAGTCAGTTCATCGTAAGGTTCACTAGAGCTGGAGGAGCCACCTCCACTCATACGGTTGGCAATTTGGTGAGAAGCGTCAGTTCCTCAGCAACATACCTCTCCACAGGGTTGCGTAAGCATCGTCACAGCACGGTGGCTAGAGAGTGACCCAGAAAAGAAAGACAGAAGTGGCAATGACTTTTATGACCTCAACATCACACACTACTACTTCCACTGTGTCCTACTGCTCACACAGACCAAACCTGACACAGTGTGGGAGGGGAGCCACGAGGGCATGAATAACAGGAGACAAGAATTATTGAGAACCATCTTGGAGGTCAGCTATCACAGTCTGTTCTAAGTGTTTCATAGCTATTAATTTGTTTATTCATTCATGATATCGATGCTATTAATCATCCCCATTTTACAGATTGAGTCACAGAGCGATTAGGTAACTTGCCCACGGTTACACTTCTAGGAAATCATGTAAGGCAGGGTGATGGACTGTGTCTCCCCCAAATTCATATGTTGAAGCCCTAATCCCCAATGTGATAGTATTTGGAGAGGGGGTCTTTTGAGGTCATTAGGATTAGGTGAGGTCATGAGTTGGGGCCCTCATGTTTCTAGGGCCTTCCCTTTCTCCCTCCCTCTTTCTCTCTCTGTTCATGCACACTTGCCGAGGAAAGGCCACACAGCAGATGGCAGCCATCTTCAAGCCAAGGGAAGAAGGCTTAGAATGAAACCCACCTTGACCTTGGACTTCCCAGCTTCTACAACTGTGACAATGAATGCTTGCTGTTTAAGCCCCCCAGCCTGGTATTTCTAATGGCAGCCTGAGCAGACTAAGGCAGCCCTCAAACGCAAGAGAGTGGGGCTGCTTAGCTCTCTCTTGAACTTTCTCTCCCTCCATGACCCCATTAACACTGGCCCTCACTCTCCGGTCAGGCCCCAGGGCTGTGGGGAGAGTCTCCTTGCAGGGCACTGGGAAGACTTGGAAAAGGGAGTAGAGGAAGCCTCGTGGCAAACTCAAGGTCCCGGGGCTCAGTGCTAACCTAGACGTTCTGGTGCTTGTACCCCCGAGAGACAATGTTGGGGGCCAGCTGCCCACCCAACCTGGCCTGCTGCTCCCCACCCCCACCAGCCTGAATGCTCACACCCTCGGATGATCCAGAACATAAGCAGTAGCAGGAGGAAAACAAACTATATTTAAACTGGCAGTTGCCACATAAACAAAGCTAAAAAACAAGTGACTCTTGGGAAAAAAAACAGTAGAAACACTGGTGAAGACCAAGAGTTAATCCCCACAATATGTTACCGTTTTAAAAACAAGCAAAGGATACCAAAAGCAATTCACAAAAAAATCAATGCCAATGCCCCCTCCCCGCAAACAAAAAGAAACAAAGCAAGCTGCTTGTCCTCATGGATGTTAAACATCTCATTAAAACCACAATAAAATCTGATTTTTCTTCTATCAGACAAAAATATTAAAGATTAATAATACCCAAGGTTGGTGAAGGTTTAGGGCAATGGACACTGCAGCTACTCTTGACCTTGGGGGCGAGGGTGCAATTTGACAAACACAAATGTAAAATATTCATACATGTGACTCAGCAGTAATAATCTGGGGAATCTATCTTATCAGAAACCTAGAAAGATGATGACGAGAGTTACAGTTAGTTAGCCAGAAATAGATAGATATTCAGATATTTAGGTCTATTTACATACAAGGATGTTTATTGCAATATTGTTTGTCGCAGTAAAATTTTAGAAACAACCCTAATCGATGACACAAATAAATAAATTGTTGGGTGAATACTGTAAAGCAATGAAAATAAACAAATCCAAGAGGTCTTCCTGAGAGAAGTATCATTTCTGACCCATTTTCGCCCAAGACCATCAGTTCACTGGGTGTGTGTGTGGCTGTGGTGGGAGCGGGCATGAGGGCTGGGGGTGGTATCTGGGAGAAGGTGGAACAACTGGGGTAAGGAAAGTTGCCTCAGCCTGGCGTTAGGAGTCAGGAGAGTGTTAGCCTCGGTGTGGGGGGAGAGGGGTAGTTGGAAGTAGGTGTAAGCAGGGCTCCAAGAATGCTAGTATGGATCTCTTCTTGACATGGGCGTGGGTTATGCCAGCACACTCACTTCGTGAAAATGCCTTGACCTGTACACTTACGAATTGTGCACTGTTCTGAATGTGTATTACACTTAAAGAAAAAGTTTACTAAAAAGTAAAACAAAAACATACCCCAATAAGCATTCCAAGTGTCTGTGCATTAAATAAATACGTAAATACATAAATAATCTTCCAATTAAAAAAGTAACATCAAATTTTTATATTGGTATTGCATACCAATATAAAAAGATGTCAGCAATATATCGTTAGGTGCAGACAGAAAAATACATGCCATTTACTCGTAATCTGATTCTTTTCTATTAAAAAATTATATATCTATAAATAAGTTATATATATATACATATTTCAAAATATATAAACAATTTTGTACAGGTATAGAAAATGGCTGTGGAAAATAATCCCCACCGTAACAGAATCACTGTTCTTATGGATTAGAACTCAAGGAGCTGGGGAGCCTTACTGAGGCCCTCTAACAGGCCCGACAGAAAATTTGAGCTACAGCTGAGTGAGCTGGGCCCTCACCTCTGTAAGAGCCCAGCCCTGGCCAACAGGCCAGAGGGGTTTCTGGAAACACTGTGAGGGGTAAGCGGCCCTGGGACCGCGAGACCCCAGAACAGGCAGGTCAAGGCCTGGGGGCGTGCATTTAAAGGCCCCTGCAGGGCAGGGGGAGGACAGAAGTAACCCTGCCCTCATGGGCACCAATGGTGGAGGGGGAGGGGGGAAAAAGGGGACACAGCCCTACCCAGGGACCCCATTTAATCATCACAGCCCTGTGAGGTAAATACATGATTGTCTCCATTTCTAGATCAGGATGCCAAGATCAAGTACGTTGCCCAAGGTCACACAGGTAGTAAATGGAACAGCCAGCCCTTGAACCCAAACCTGTCTGCACCTCCCGTTAGGGGCTGTCCACTGGGCTGGCGAGGGTGAAGGCTGCAGGGAGGCATAGGCTGCCCTCCGCAAAGATGCAGAAACCCAGTCCACAGGTTTTTTTCAGGGTTCAGAACCTCAGGAGCCCCCAACCTACCAAGAATCACAAAACCAAGTTGTGCCCAGGGCCTCAGTCACACCACCCCTGTGGGGTCAGGGCTCAACCACTAAATCTGGCCCCAGGGGCCTCTCTGTTAACTCAGCACTGACACCTCAGGTTCCAGCTGTTGGCAGCCTAGAAGCTGGCACCACCCAAAATAGATCCCAGGAGTGAGAGCCCGGTCAGTCACTCCACTGTGCCTCTGCATGCAGCCACCACCCCCAACCCCCCACATCCCCCTCCCTCCCTTACTTTCCCTGCCCCCCACCCCCCCACTCCCTCAGTCGCCCACCCCCGCTGAGCCCTTGGGTTCTGAGTCACTCTGGACATGAACCCTGGCTATTGGAAAGAAACAAAGGGTGGGGCAGCAGGCAGTGGTGGCTGGAACAGCCTGGATCCTGGATTCAAGTTCCTGAAGTTTGAGCCAGATGTGACTTGTGACTTGGCTAATTGTCTTAAGCAGCTTAAAATAAGTGAATTTACTGATTGTTGGGGGTGACAGGTCGGGAGTAGCAGTCAGTGGTTAGGAGCCTACTGTGTACCAGTTTTAATCAGTGCTTACAACTGCAAGGACATTTTACAGATAGAGTTTCCATTTTACAGATAAAGAAACTGAGGCTCAGAAGGCCACCCACAGCTTGGACTCTGAAACCAAGGAAGGCCTAGATTTTAAGCCTGAATCTGCTACTTACTGGCTGTGTGGTCTTGGGCAAATTACTTTATCTCTCTGGGCCTCAGTTTCCTCACCTATAAAAATGATATTAAATTAATACTCAACTTATAAAACTATTATGAGGATTTAAAAAGATAATGTTAAAACTGATACAGAGGAGGTACTCAGTCAATGGTATTATGATTAATTCAATTATCTGACCAATAAAAGGGTTCACTTCCTAAGAGCAGTGGGGCTAGGAAAAGATTTTAACCTTCTCAGGTCAATCCAGGAGGACTTCCTGAAAGAAGCATCATTTCTGTCCCATTTTAGCCTGAGACTCTGAGTTCACTGGGTGTGCGTGTGGTTGTGATAGGAGCAGGCATGCAATGTGGGGGTGGTATTTGGGACAACTCAGGCAGGAAAGTTGCCTCAGTCTGGTGTCGGGGTGCAGGTCAGGTCAGGTCTAAACATAGGCGGGCTTCCAGACCTCCTTCTCAGAAGATGTCCCAACAGCCTGTTGGGCACCTTAGATGATAAACAGGTTGTCACCCTCCAATCCCCAAGTGAACCTGATAAATCCTGGCAAAGCTGAAGAGAAAAGAGGAGGCTCATCTATAAATACTCTGTGACTCAGGCTCAGGGTCCTGTTGAAAGAGACGCTTGTGTTTATGGCTCTGTTGCTCTGGGGAGGTGTTCCAGCTCAGGGAGAAAGGTCTGGGTCACTCTGAGGTTTCAGGCCTCTTAGTTCACTTCTCTGGGTCAAGCTTGGGGTCTGGGGCCAGGCCCACTGTGGCCTGGCTTAGTCTAGTCCACTATAGGACTCCAAGAACATCTCTCACCTCTCTGGGCTTCTCGTCATCCAGGAAACGAACCATGTTGCTAATGGGCTGTGAGGCAGGATGGCCTGTTGGTTGGGCACAACATGTTTTCTGGTACCAGAAAAATGTGGGCTCAAGTCCCAATTTCATCCCTGAATGGGCTATGTGACGTGAAGCCAATCACTTCACTTTTCTGAGTCTAATTCCTGAACAATAAAATGGGGTAACAATGGAAATTCCTTCATAGGATTGTCGTGAGGATGAAAGAAGAGAGTGTATGTATATAAGGCACTTAGCACAGTATCATGTAGTAGACCCTCAGCTAATGATAGATATTATGATTACAAATCAAGCTGTTTAAAGTACTTTGAAAAGGGGATGCTTGGGGATTTGATTCCCTCTAGAGAGATATTTAGGGAGTCAGCTATTATCCCACAACTTTATCATCTCTCTGCTTCCCAAATATAGAGTCAAGGCATGAAGAAAACAAGACAGTACCCAACATTGGTAGGGAAAGGGCAAGGCACCGTCATTTATCAAATACCTACTGTGTGCCAGCTGCTATCACTTACATCATCATCCCATTTGACTCTCCAGACACCAGCACGGTATAACTCCCCTTTACAGACCAGTAAACCAAGGCCCAGTGAAGTTAACTGAATGGCAGAGGTGGGATTTGAACCCATATCTGTGTGACTCCGAAGTACTTCTTATGTGTGGCCCACTGGACTACACAACCTGGTTACTTCCCTGGTCTAAGAAGGTGGCCAAAGAAAGGACAGAAATGAGAGGATGAAGAAGGAAGAACCAAGGAGCTTGGTATAATCTGGGAGAGTATAGAGAACCAGAAGATGGGAACTAGAGAGCTGGTTGGGGAAGACATGAGTTTGTGGTGACTGCTCTGTGGTGTCAACCAGCAGACAGATGGAAAAGTACAGCTGACTTCAGAAAAAAGATCAGCCTGGGATGGAGGGAAGAGTCCTTTGCTCACGACTAGCTGAAATAACTTCTGAATTTACAAGCCCTGAAGATCCTCTTCTGCCTGGTTCTGTAGTACCCACCTCAGGGCCTTTGCACACGCTGTGTGCTCTGCCTGGAATAGTCTTTCCCTTCTCAACTGAGAAGTTACCTCTCCAAAGAAGGCTTCCTTAACCATTCTATTAAAACAGGAACCCATCCCATTACTACTGGACTCAACACCTGTTTGATTCTTCCTTACTATTTTACAATCTATAATTGTTTTACTCAATTTCCTTGTCAGTTGTCTGTCCCCATGCCCACCCCCCACCCAAGAATGTATGTGTTCCGTGAATGAAGGAATTAGATGGGCTTGTTCACTGCTATATCCACAGCTCCTAGCATACACTAGGAGCGTAGCAAATATTTGTGGAATTACTGTGTTTCCCTGAAAATAAGACCTAGCCAGATGACCAGCTCTAATGTATCTTTTGGAGCAAAATTAATATAAAACCGGTTTTATTTTACTATAAGACAAGGTATATAATATAATATAATATAATATAATATAATATAATATAATATAATATAAAAGACTGGGTCTTATGTTAATTTTTGCTCCAAAAGATGCATTAGAGCTGATGGTCCGGCTAGGTCTTATTTTCAGGGAAACACGGTAATGAATGATCCAGCCCCACCTAACTCCTAATATCACCCTTTTTTTCTGATTCTCTGATCCTTTGAGACTGGTTTTCCACTATTTCCCCATCACACGCTCCTTGTTCTCTCTCCTATGTGTCTCCACTTGGAATGCCCTGTCTTCTCTGCCCCTTCAAACCCTGCCCAAGGCTTAGCTCCTATAGGATCTCCTAGAGGAAGCCCACTGACTCCTAGTTCACGTGCTCTTATGAAGTGAACAATCTATACAACTCTACGTGATGGCCCGACGCCAAGCACCACTTCTTACACATGACCTTGAGCAAGTGACTAGCTCCTTGGGTTCCATTTCCCCCAGTTACTTCTATCCTTGTGATTGTAACTAAGGGAAATAATTCAAAAACAGAGAAAAGCCATAAATGCCTAAAGATATACTCTGAGGCATTATTTAAAATAGAAAAAAAAATTTAAACCACAAAAATGTTAAATGTTAATAATAATAAAAGCTACTGTTTAATGAGTGGTTGAACAGGCCAGGCAGTGAGCAAGGCGTTAAGAGCTGTGGTCAACAGCACAGGTTCCAGAGCTTCACCTTCAGCATTTTCTCTCTGTGATCTTGAACCAATGACCATAACCTCTTTGAGCCTCAGTTTCCTCATCTGTAAAATGTAGTTGATAAAAGCTTCTTATCTCATAGGGATTTTGTTGTTGTTAGCAAGTTTTTTTGTTGACTTCAGCCCAAATACAGAAAAGCATACAAATAAATGTGCAGCTTGATGAATTTTCACAAAATAAGTAGCAAATGGGGCAGTTTTGAGAACTGCATGAGACAATGCCTGGAAAGTACTTAGAGCAGTGATAATCGGTGGCTAATGTTACCTGCTCTGTTTCATGGGCATTGTGCTAAGCACGTTACATGAATTATTTTTATTCAGTCCTCACAGTAACCCTATGAAGTAGGCACTAATATTACCCTCATTTCAAATAAAGAAACCTAGATTCAGAGAAGTTAAATATACTGGCCAACATCACAAAGTTAGTAAATGACAGAGATAAGAGAGGAACCCAAGTCTTTTGCCAAAACCCTCCTCCCAAGCCCTTTGATACACCGATTCCTCAAGACATCTATTGCAGCACTGACGAATAAGATAAATAATTGGGTAGTCAGTGGGCGGCCAGCTGGCTCAGTTGGTTAGAGTGCAGTGCTTATAACACCAAGGTCACCAGTTTGATTCCCACATGGGCCAGTGAGCTGCACCCTCCACAACTAGATTGAAAACGACGACTTAACTTGGAGCTGATGAGTCCTGGAAAAACACATTGTTCCCCAATTAAAAAAAAAAAATTAGGTAGTCAATGACCAACTTGGAAAACTGTGGTCTTCTGAACCCTCGAGTCAATTAAATAAATATGTATTGAGCACCTACTATGTGCCAGGCACTGCTGTAGACACTGGAGAAACAGAGCAAGTAAGATAGAAAAGTTCCCTGTCCTCATAGAGCTTATGTTCTTGTGGGGAAAGACAGACACAAATATATAAAGATAATTTCTGATAGTAACAAATGTTATGAAGAAAAAAAAACAGAATGAAATGGAGAGAGACTTGCAATCAGAGGGACAGCTTTAGATGAGACATTCAAGGAACCACGCCCCTCCCTTCCCCAACCCAGGACGTAACCCAAACGAAGTCGAGAAGCTGGCTGTGTGGCAGCCTGGGGGAATTCCACCACAGTAGCAATGAGTTTGGCATATTTGAAGAACATGTAGAATATCACGCAGCCATTCTAAAACATCATTTTGAAAATTACAAACTGGAAAAAAGTAAAACAAAAAAGTACAAGATACACTAAGATGATAACTATTACAGTACCTGTATACACCTTGTCCCAGCCTTTGCTGGATAGACAAAATTTCAGAAAATGAAACAGTTATTTAATTGAGGTAGAGCGATTGTAGGTGGTTTCTAAAATGTTTTCCTTCCTGAGAAATATCTGCTGTTGTCACTTCCTGTTTCTATAATTTTTTAAAAGTCAAGTAAAAAGAAGCAGCATTCTAGAAGTCTTATACAGATCAAATAATATAGTTCTCTGGTGACTGTGAAGGTTATGCACATGAGATGCATATATCATTTTAGTGAACATGCTGTGTAATCTCAAGCAAGTCACACTCCCTCTTTGGACCACAATACTTCACCTGCAAGATGCCACATTGCCTGGTACACCTGCCAAAAGTGGGGTCCCTCATAGCTGAAGGCACTGGCAAAGAAAAACCTTTCTACTATTCACATGACATATCTATGAGAGTACTTTTTTTAATAGCAGGAAAGAAACATTGAATTATTAATAAAAGTAAATAAGGAGATTGAGACAAGCCACAGACTGGGAGAAAAATATTTTCCAAAGACATATTTGACAGAGAAATGTTATCTAACATATACAAAGAACCCTTAAAACTCAACAAGAAAATGAACAACTCAATTAAAACATGCGCAAAAGATTTGAACAGCTCACCAAAAAAGATATGCAATGGCAAATAAGCATATGAGAATATGCTCAACATCATATGTCATTAGAGAATAGCAAATTAAAACAACAACGCGATACCACTACACACCCATTAGAATGACCCAAATCCAAGCACTGACAACACCAAATGCTGGCGAGGATGTGGAGCAACAGGAACTCTCATCATTGTTGGTGGGAATGCAAAATGCTGCAGCCACTTTGGAAGACAGTTTGGCCGTTTTTTACAAAACTAAACATACTCTTACCACACAACCCAGCAATCACACTACTTAGTATTTACCCAAATGAGTTAAGAACATATGTCCACACAAAAACCTGCACATGAATGTGTATAGCAGCTTTATTCATAATTGCCAAAACTTGGAAGCAACCAAGATGTCCTTCAGCAGGTAAATGGATAAGTAAACTAGGGTATAGAATATTATTCAGCACTTAAAAACAAAACAAAACCAAAAAAAACACTGATTGATTGATTTGGATCTATGCAGAATTTATCTTGGTATACAATATGTGGATCAAAATTTTTAGTTTTCCAAATGGGCATTCAATAGTTGCAAAATTGTTTATTAAAAAGTTTATCTTTAACCCACCCCCAAAAAAACAAAAACAAAAACAAAAAAAACTAACTATCGAGGTACATAAAGATCTGGAGGAAATTTAAATGCATATTACTAAGTCAAAAAAAAAATCAACCTGAAAATGCTATATGAGTCCAACCATAAGACATTCTGAAAAAGGCAAAATGTGGAGACAGGGAAAAGTTCAGTGGTCGTTTGGGGAAAGTTCAGAGTTTGGGGAAAGGGAGAGTTAACAGGTGAAACACAGGAAATTTTTAAGGCAAAATACTCTGGATGACACTTTACTGGTAGATACATGTCAAAACCCATACACAGAGTGAACCCTAAAGTAAACTATGGACTTTGGATGATAATGATCTGTCAATGTTAGTTCACTGATTGTAACAAATGTGATTGATGTTGATGGTGGGGGAGGGTGTGTGGGTGGAGGGACGGAGTATTACTGGGACTCTGTACCGGCTGCTCAGTTTTGAACTTAAAAATGCTCTAAAATCAATATAAGAAAACAAAGAAGCAGTGTCTGGTATAATTGTTAGCTCTGGTGGGGGACTGGGAAATTCCTGGAAGATCTTTGTTCCTTGAGGTCTGCCACCACTCACATGGGAAGGAACAAGAAGGCAGTCATATGTAAAAGGAAGACACTGGGCTACCAGCATCTACCCTTTACTGGACACTCCCTGCATTGTGCTTTATACGAATCATTTCATTTGTTCTTTCAACGGCTAAATGAAAATGTTTATATTACATGAAACGGTTGAAAATTATTATTTTTCCCAGTTAACAGCCAAGGAAACTGTGGCTGAAGGACATAGATTTTTCCAGTCACCCCGTTCTATCTGAGCCCAGAGGCTGAACTCTAAGTCACTAGGGAAGGTTGGGGGCTCACTCAGTCTCCTCCTGCCTTGACATTCCACAATTCCAAAAGTTGTTTTGTCTCTTCTGGGGCCCAGTTGGGGGGGCCCTGCTGACTCGGGCATTGGATCCCTGGAAGGACTATGATGTGCCCTTAGGGGACAGAGAATTTGACTGCCTGGAGCTCGACTTCAGGCAGGAATTTCGCACCTTCCCAGACCCTAGACTGCAGGTGGAGGGTGTCTGGCAGGAGAAGCAGCCAAGTACTGCCTTCAAGGCTGGGAAGGGTTGCTCCCGCAGAGAGGGAGGGCTCCTTCTCCAGCCCTCAGCCACCTGTTCTCCAGAACCCTCTCCACCTCTCCACCTCATCTTTGGAATGCTAAATCCAAGAGCTGGTGGGACCAGCCGGGTATTAATAACTGGACTCTGATGTTTGTGCTTAGGAATAAAGTGAAGAATAAACGGAGTCACTATAGTAACTGCTAAATTATAAAAGCAAGTAGTTTGAGGCATGAAGAAATTATTCTATTCTTGTTTTAACTAGCCAGGGAACTTAAATTTTTGAACTTTCCAGTCCTGCATCAATGCCTGGATATAGATAAAACCTCCAGAGAACCCTGATTACCCACTGAAGGACTAAGGTATCCAGACCGCCTGACCTGACATCCATTATCCAGACCACTTCATCTAGAGGATTACCATCTCGGACCAATCCAGAGGCTAAGAATGCAGGACTGATTCTTCTCAGAATGTACTTATAGTAAAAAGAACTCTTAGCTTTTCTTTACTTCTCTGGAACACTCTGGGTGCTATCAAATTGTGCTTCCAGTTTGCAAACCCTAAGACTGTTGAATAAATCTTTTTGATTTATTTCTAGTCAAAGCCTCCTCTTTTTGAGTTCATTCGACAGTGCTTGTGAGAAAGGCATTCCCTCCTGGTAGCCAAGACATCTAAATGCCTTCTCAGCCCATCTCTCCAAGCCCTCCATAGCCCTGAAGAGGATAAGGGTGGTAGGATAATAATAATTATAGCTACCCTGTTTGACTGTTGTAGGGTACAAACCACCGTGCCAAATGTATAACCCACACAGCTGCATTCAATCCCTTCACATACTTCTAGTATCTGATTTTTTTCATTTTTTTCTTTTAATTTTATTAGTTTTAGGTGTACAAAACAATGTACTAGTTAGACATTTCACCCCTCACAAAGTGATAACCCCCCCCCTCAATCTATTGCAGTTCTGCCATCATATAAATCTATTACGATTCCATTGACTCTGTTCCCTGTGCTGTACTCCATATTCCATGACCATGTATATATATACTATAGTTGACATACAATATTATTAAGCTTCTGGTGTACAGTGCAGTGGTCAGGCAAGTATCTGTTTTATATTGGGGAAAATTGAGGCTTGTGAGAGGTCAACTAACTTGCCCTAGATCACACAGCAGGTAAATGGCAGGGCAAGAACTGAAATTCTATCTGCCAGCAGCACCGAGCCCTCAGTGGGTGGTGAGAGCCAGAGTCAGGCATCCTGCTGGGGCCATAAGAAATACTGTGGCCCCGTTCTTTAACTTCTAGGAACAGAGTTGACTGGGATGGGGCCGGGGAGGGGACTTCCAGGAAGCCGCCTTTCCTGTGGCCAGCCGGACCCAGGCCTCATGCCAGTCCCAGAGGGCAGGGCCAGGGCCAGCCTGAGAGAGGGACCCTCTCCTGGCTTCAGGCTTCGGGAGTGGGGGATTGCTCCTGCCTAGGGAAGACCCGGCTCTGTTTGGAGCAGACCCCTCTGCTCACCTCTTCTCTTCCGGTTCTGGTTCTCTCCATCCCCCACTCACCCTTCACTCCTTTGAGGTACTTGACTATTTGGGGCCTCCCAGGAGACAGGGCCAATCACAGGGAGAGGAGAGCAAAGAGGTCTATTTGTCCGTCCAGGGGCATATGGTCACAGAGGCGTTGAATTCAGGCTTTTGACATTAGTTTTGAGGGGCAGTGTTCGCTAGTGGTTAAGCCTGCAGCCTCTAGAGCCAGACTGCTGCTGGACCTCCCTCGCAGCTCACTTAAGGCTGTGTAACTTTGGTGAGGTTCCTTAACCCCTCTGTGCCTCAGTTTTCCATCTGTAAAATAATGATAAATACCTACTTCATGGAGTTGTGAAACTTAAATGAGTTAATAAATGCAAAGTGTACATTTCTTTAAGTATAAAGCCTGGCACAGAATAAGCACTCAATTGGTATTAGCTGTGACTTCCAAATGATTTTACACACAGAATCACAGACAGACTGGAAAGAAGAAGACATTCAAGGAAACTTTAAAAAAACATCTCCTATCAAACCACATTCAGCGCAACCAACACCACCATTTCACTCTATTTCCTTCAGATTTTTTTCCTGTCCATCATTTTTACAGCATTGTAATCATAGTGTACTTAAAAGTTGTGCAACTTTGAGACTTTTTTTTCCTAGGCATTTTCTATAATCTTTCAATGGGTTTTTATTGAGGGCCTACTCCGTGACAAGCATTGTTCCAGGCTCTGGGGATACAGCAGCCTGCAGAACAGACAAACCCCTTCTCTCTAGGAGCTCACATTCTACCGCTGGGCGTTGCTATATGGCCTTCAGAAGTCATTCTTTTACAGCAGTGCCTCATTTATATACAGTTGAGAGCAGAAAAGTGACGCCTGGAGTTCAATGGATTTTTACAT
This sequence comes from Rhinolophus ferrumequinum, assembly GCF_004115265.2. Taxonomy (NCBI): domain Eukaryota; kingdom Metazoa; phylum Chordata; class Mammalia; order Chiroptera; family Rhinolophidae; genus Rhinolophus; species Rhinolophus ferrumequinum. Next base: position 17,881,731 of record NC_046292.1, read on the forward strand.
ATATATTCACCCATGTAACTGAGACAGGTTAGTTAGTGTGTTGCTAGGTAGACAGGGAGGTCCCTGGTTGAATAAACAAAAGACAGACATATTCTAAAACTTCAGGTTTTGAAATCACTCCTTTGCTCCAGGACAAAATGTAACAACGCCTTGAGGTTAATATAAAATTCCTTTTGGCCGGACAAACAGAGCAGATCTGATAGATGAGAGTGGGTTATTTCGCTGATTCCTTCAGGATGGGCGAGCAGAGCAAACCTGGGAGATGCATTTCATTAAAAGGCGCCAGTTCCCCTTCCCCAAACAGGCAAGGGAAGGTATCAAAGTAAGAGCTTTTGCCTCAGTCACGGGGCGCCCCCATTCGGGACCCCCTCCCGCTCAGGAGCTCTGACCCTTTGCTTTCAAGAAACTATCCTCTTTTTAAAACTCTTTGCCTCTCCTGGGTCCGTGTTTCCATTCTTCGGTCTCACAAGACACGATCCCGGCACTCACTCACTCACTCACAAGTCCCCTACATCGTTTGGGGACTCACAGAGACATATGCCTACTTCATAACCACCACCCAGATCAAGATACAGAACATTTCCGTCACTCCAGAAGATTCTTCACCTTCTCCATCAATAACACCCCCTCTCCCGACTAGCTAACTTTCTGACCTCTATCAACATAGATTATTTTCACCTGTTTAAGAACAAGATCTGCTCTTTTGAGAATGCCTATTTTTAATGGCTGCAGAATATTCCATCCTATGGATATACTGTTAGACATATATTTTACTTTTAGTTTCTCATTGTTATCAATAGTGCTACAATGAATGCCACATTTCGGAGGTTAGACTCTCCGAAGTGGGGCTGACGATTGAATCTTGGTAAATACTGACAGATGGCTTTCCTAATATGTTGCACAGCTCCAACAGTGGGAGGAGCCAGGCTATGGGCACACAGCATAACTAGAGTCCAGCTCAATCACCTGCCTTCTGAGTCCTGTTTTAGCTAGGATCCTCGGCATAGAAGCTGTGGTACAGCAGCGTGTCTCCATGAGAAGTCCGATTGGCAGGAGGCGGTCTCACAAAACAGGCCTCTCTTGGGCCTGAGTTTGGGACTCAGCTTTACAATGTTAGAACTCTGACTTCCCACTAAAGTCACACTAAAAGGGGCATCACCTTTCATCATGGATTCACAATAACCAAGCAACAGAGTTTGATTCCATCACAAAGCAGATATCAATCTAGGAATTTACCAACATAAATTTAACAGTTAAGGGGCAGCCAGATGGCTCAGTTGGTTAGAGTGTGATCTCTCAACAACAAGGTTGCCGGTTCCATTCCCGTATGAGATGGTGAGCTGTGCCCCCTGCAACTAAAGATTGAAAACAGCAACCGGACTTGGAGCTGAGCTGCGCCCTCCACAACTAGATTGAAAGACAACAACTTGGAACTGATGGGCCCTGGGGAAACACATTGTTGTTCCCCAATATTCCCTAATAAAATTAAAAAAAAAATTAACAGTAAAGGAAATATGAATGCACACTCATCAGAAGACCAGTGTGTCTGCTCTCTGATAGAAGGCCACAGGTAAAGGCAAATTATAATCAGAAAGTTTCTTTCTGGATTCCCCAGAAAGCAGAGCTGATGAGAAGGAAGCACTGAAATGTGAAGAGAAGGCACTCTTATTTTCAGCTCAATGAACTCTCTCAGCTCTGAGTTCTTAAGAAAAACAGAGTTTAGTCCAGAATTCTTTGTTTTTTCTTTATTTGTGTTTCTCCAGGATCCATCAGTTCCAAGTCAAGTAGTTGTTTTAATCTAGTTGTGGAGGGCGCAGCTCACAGGGGCCCATGTGGGGATTGAACCAGCAACCTTGTTGTTAGGAGCACCACGTTCTAACCAACTGAGCTAACCGGCCACCCCATAGTCTAGAATTCTTTGATGCTTTGCCTTTCTACCTTAAACTTCCAAACTCCAGATCCTGTGCAATCTCCCACCCGCCCTTAAATCTTCTAGTTCTTCCCACATGCCTGATCACAGCCTAGTCCAGATGCCATCCTCTCTCACCCAGACCTTTGCAACTGAGTTCCCCACGTCCTTCTTGCCCACCTTTGATCCAATTTCCACCTGGCAGCTAAAAGTCATCTTTTAAACTGGAAATCTGCTTATGTTTAACATCTCTACTTAAAACCCTTCGGTGATGGAAGGGTTTGGTGGTGGAATGGATAAACAAAAATCAATGGTGAATCGTTAAACAAAATGTGCTATATACACAAAATGGAAAATTATTCAGCCTTAAAACTGAAGAAATTCTGACACTTGCTACAAGGTGGATGAACCTGGAAGACATCATGCTAAGTGAAAGAAGCTAGACACAAAAAAATAAATATTTATGGTCCTGCTTATATGAGTTGCCTAGAATAGTCAAATTCACAGAAACAGAAAGTAGAATGGTGGTTTCCAGGGGCTGAGGAGGAAAGGGAACGGGGACTTATTGTTCAATGGGTACAGAGTTTCAGTTTAGAAAGTTGAAAAAGGTTTGGAGGTGGATAGTCATGATGGTTGCACAACAATGCGAATATAGTTAATACCACTGAACTGTGTACTTAAAAATGGTTAAACCAGTACCTTTTATGTTATATATATTTTCCCACAATTAAAAAAAAAAAAGAACTCTTGGATGACTCTTTGCATAGCAAGTCTACTGTTGTTACTTAAGTAAGGGTTTCTCAATTTCCACACTATTGATATTTTGAGCAGGATAATCCTTTGTTGTAGGGACTATCCTGTGCATTGTAGGATGTTTAGCAGCATCCTCGGTCTCTACCTGCTGGATGCCTGTAGCACCTTCTAGTTGTGATAACCAAAAATGTCTCCAGACATTGACAAATGTCCCCTGAGAAGCAAAATTGCCCCATTTGAGAAAAACTGACTTAACTATATGGTTTAAGAAGCTGAGAGGGCACGATGGAGATTCCTCTAAAGAACAAAGGAGATCAAAATATAAGGAGCCACTCCTCCCTACAAGAAAAGAAAATCATAAAAGGGATGATCAGCTCTGTGAACTTACCTGCCCACCTTTCCTTTCTTGATCAGTTTCTTCTCTTTCACGGCTCCCACTCCTACTTAGAAGAAAAAAAAATACACTATCAAGGAAAAAAATTAATATCTGCATTCATGCTAAAGTGAGACAAGCAGTATAGAATAGTTACTAGAGGTTAAAAACACAAGCATTATGTGAGCATTTCACTGTATATAAATCATATCTCAAAAAAATTAAGTAAAAACACAGGCATTGTAGTCAGACCTGGTTCAAGTCCCAATTCAGACATTTCCTAGCTATGTGACTTTGGACAAGTCCTCTCATCTCTTAGAACCTTTGTTTCCTCCGTTGTAAAGGGGGAGCAGCACTTTGCACCCTGACTGACACAGTAGGTAGTATGAATATTGCCTATTTTTATTTATATTACCTATTTACATTTATTTATCTATAGTTCATAGATGAAATTGCTCCCTGGTGATCTGCTTCCTGTGGACCCAGTCTATTTAGGGGCATCTCCACTTGCCTGTTCCCATGTGACCTTTTGCTCAGACAGGAAAAGTAAGGTCCAGAAACACCAATTTACGGGGCTTAGAACATAGAATCTTGGCTTCACCACTGACTTATTAGGAACTTAAGTTTGTGAGTCTGTTTCAGCTATAAAATGGTATGCTAATATTATCCATTTCATCAGGTTCTTGTGAGATTTATAAATGAGGTGACTCGTAGGCAGGTCTGGGAATTCAGACCTGCTTAGGTTGGGGCAGCAGCTGCTCTAATAGAATATGCCACCAGGGGGCAGGATCGCTGCATCTAAGTTCCCACCTACTCAAGACATTCATTTCATTTTCTGAGTATGGTTGTCTTATTTTTATTCTTAGTTTTATTATGGAAAAATTCAAACGTACACAAAAGTAGAATAGTGTAACAAACCCCATGTTACCAGCACCAGGTTTCAACAACTACCAACATTTTGCCAATCTTCTTCCCTTTTTTTTTTGCTATCCTGCCTGTGGAGTATTTTGTGAATCTCACACCTCACTTCTTTTTATCCATAGTGTGCGGTTCTAATAAAAAAGGTTTTTATTTCTACAAACACTATGTCATTATCACACTTAACAAAAAAGAACAATAATTCCCTAATCAATCGATTCATATTAAAATTGCCCTGATTATATCAAAGATGTCTTTTAACAGTTGGCTTGCTTGAATCAGGATCCAAACAAGAGTTTTGCATTTGGTAAAGTCTTGAGTTGTATGTTTTAACATTCTACCTTCCCATTTTGTTTTCATGCCATGGACTTGTTGCAGAAATCAGGTCACTTATCCTGTACAATGTCCCACATTTTGAGTTTGGCTGACTGTGGTGATTGCCTCTCCCTCATATTTCTGGTAAACTGGTAATTAGACCTTGGCTTGATTAGGGTTCGATTTTCTTTTTTTTCAAGCAAGACTATTTCATGCAGAGCACTGTATCTACCTCTTAGTGATTTTAAGATTGGTCAGTGAGTGTAGGCAGTGTCAGCCTAAGCTCTCCATTACAAAGTTCCCCAACAATTTTTTACCCGTTTGTTTAGCATCATTTCATGAACGTTGCCTAGACTAAGTATTTCATAAGGGGTTTGCAAAATTGTGCTTTTCTAATGCTGTGATTTCTTCTGTGTTTGTTAGTTGGAATTCTATAAAAAATAACTTTCCTTATGATGAATGTAACTAGACTTTTTGTGATTATTTCACAGTATACACATATTTCAAACCATTATGTTGTACACCTGAAACTAATCTAATGTTATATGTCAATTATAGCTCAATTTTAAAACTACAACTTTTTCTTATCTACTATTTGTTTACCTGGAATATAACCCATTAAGGAAAAAAACAGGAAAATGTTTATTTCCTTTTATTTATCAATGTTCAGAGTAATTAGTTGATTCCCTATACAATACCAATGATAACAAATGTCTTCTTTAAGTATTATATTAATTAATGGATTTTTATATATTTTGTGTTGTAATCTATTGAAGTCATTTTTCTCTTAATGCTCAAATGTTCCATCTTTGGTCAGTGGGGTCCCTTTGTACTGGTTCCCCAGTCACTGTTACATGATCCCAATAGTGTAACAGCTTCCTGGCTTCCAGGCACAAGATGACCCAAGTTCATCTTTTTTGCTCCAGATCCAGAACCGGCCATTTATCAAAGTATCCTTCATTTTCTTTAATTTTTAATTTTTTTGTGATTGTTGTTTTTTGTTTTTTTAACTTTTACTTATTTTAAGTGTGTTTTTCCAGGACCCATCAGCTCCAAGTCAAGTAGTTGTTTCAATCTAGTTGTGGAGGGTGCAGCTCACAGTGGACCATGTGAGAATCGAAGCAACAACCTTGTTGTTAAGAGCACCACGCTCTAAACAACTGAGCTAACCAGCTGCCCCAATTTTTTATTTTTTAAACTGGAAAATGGCATTTAGAGAACAAATCTGTGCACTAAGGGTGTTTGTTACTACTAGGTTGGTCATTGTTTCTAGATAGAGCCAGAAAATACATTTTTTAAGAGAAAAATACAAACTTCATTCCACTAACTCAGATCTAAGATTATCCTAAGCATCATAAATACTTATAACTCTTTTTCTCATACATTGAAAATCTTGATTCCTAATGCCATTAACATAATTATTTGCTTAAACATTGCCTAAAATATACCAGTTTCAAAATATCAATATCAATATTACTAACAACAAGACCGATGAATGCAATTTAATTATTTCTATGCAGTTCAAGCTAGCCTCAGACTATATCCCATTAGGGAGGAACAGTCAAAATACTTATAAAGCCACTCGAAATTATTTTCTCTGTGTAGTTGTGCCACCAATCTGACATACAGATGGTTCATTTGTTTTTAATTGTTACGGAGTATTTTATTCTTTTTATTGAACTTTGTCTTACAAATATGCAAAATATTTACAAGGCTCAAAAATACCAACTATATAATAAGGTACATTCACAGAAGTCTTATTTCCATCTCCACCCCCTCCAACCCACATAGTAAACCATTTTTAGAAGACTGGGATTTATTTTTCCATTGTTTAACTTTTAAATATAAGCAATTAATATATATTTATATCTCCTGACTACTAATACAGAAGATAGCATATAAACACTATTATGCACCTTGCTTATTTCACTTAACTATTTGGACATCACTCCATATTAGCATATGTTTAATAGTATTATATAAGAAACCTTCTACATATCCTTTTATAGCTGTATAGCACTCCATCTGTATGTACTATAATTTATTCAGCCAGTTCTTTATTGATATGTGCAGTTTCCAATCTTTTGCTATAAAAAATACCATAATGAATAGCCTTGTACATACAGCTTTTTGTATTTTTGCCAATACATCACTAGGCTAGATTCCTAGAAGATTTGACCTAGGCTTTCTGGGTGAAATAGTGAAAACATATGTAATGCGGCTATATATTGCCAAATTTCCTTAATTAGAGTTAACATCATTTTGCCTTCCCCCCAGCAATGTATTACACCTGATTCAGGTGTATTTTGGTACCGTATCAAATAGAGGAGGCTGCAGAGATGAATCACAGACAAGGTTCCTGTCTCAAGAGTCCCAGGAACTCTCCATCTAGTAGGAGAAGGCCTGCTGGCAAACAAATAATGACATAACGTAATAAGTAGAGGCAGATTCACCCTGAAGCAAATGAAGCTTAAGATTCAGTGCCTCACTTACAGAGACCATTTCCAAGGCCCCAGCAATGTGTTCACAAAGCCATTTTGTAATCTCTTTATCAAAGAGGACACCCCAAACTGTTTAAGCTTCAAGCTCTACAAGACCTGAATCCACCTCACAGACTTTAGAGTCAGCCTGTCTTTGAGGGTTGTGGGGTGGACTTCAAGTCTCAGTTCTGCAACCATATTGAAAGGAGGGACTCCTATATTTAATGACTGAGACAAACAAAAGGAAAAGCCTCCTCCGATCCAAAGAGATACCCATCTCCTGATTTTGATCAATTATCCATACATGCAGCTACAGGTGTCTACAGAGACTTCCGTATTTCCCCTCTGCTTTCAAGAAGAGAAATCAAGCCCTGGGTTACCTAGTATTCCTAGTAGAAAGGTGAAGATTGGCACTCAGGACAAAAGTCTGAACAGATTACAGAGCAGTTTTGTTGCTGTTTTGGGGGGCAGTGGCAGTGGTGTTACATCAGGGAATAAGTTTTCAAGGCAGGTACCCCATCCAAAACAGATACCTTTCGGTCAAATAAGTCAGAGGCCTGTTTTCTCAAAAATAGGATTAAAACTAAAGCCTGCCCTTGTAGGGTCTGATTAGGATTAGGCGAGATAGTTTATATAAAGATCTAACCCAGTTCCAGACTCTAAAGAAAAGGTCAGTAAATGGAGGACAGAAAATAAAACGGATAATTGGTTGATCCTTGAAAACAGTGACAACGATTCTTTGCACATCGTGCCTTATACAGCACTGGGAGGGGGAACCACCACCTTATTGACAAGTACATAGTAGTCGCAGAAAAATCGGTGAACAAGGAATGGACGTTTCTGGCGGGTGCTCACGGATCTGGGTTAACTAACTGAATGACCAACTGGTCTTGGTCTCTAAGTAACTGACAGTTCCAGGCTAGCTGTCAGGGGAATGAGTGCTGGGATCTAAGGCCAGTCGGGTTGCCTAATGACTCGGGCTGACGGTCTGGCCCCGGAAGAACGACTGTGTTCGCTGTCAATCCGGGACCGATCGGCTAGGACCGGCGCCTCTCGCCGCGCGCCGGTTAGATCCCGACTCTACACGAGCCGTCGGGCAGGACGTGCACGGCGGGCAGCAGTCAGGTGCCGGCGCCGCCACCTCTTCCTCTCCGCGCGGGGAAGGGCGCCCCCGACCCTGGGCGGCCGCGGCCTGGGAACAATGAGGCGCCGGCTTCTTTAAGGGAGGTACCACCGCGCCGGCGGAGCAGGGGACGGCGTCTTCCCAGATGATCGCACCCAGCCCCGCGCCGCCGCCGCCGCCTCGGCAACTGCAACGCCCGCAAACATGGCTCAGTAACTCTGACAAAAGGTGCAGCTTCCCTCCCGGGGGTGCGGACGCCAGGCCTCCCAGCTCGGGCCGCACCGCCTCGCAGGCCTGCCGAAGAGCTCTGCGTCCCGCACGCACCCCAGGCCCGCGCCGAGGAAGATGCACCAGGCGTCCCACCCCAGAGACCCCTGCACACCCGCCTGCAGCTCGGTAGGTATGCAGGGGGGCGAAGGGCAGGGGCGGCCGCGCCAGACGCGCGCAGCCCCCAGGCTGGACCTGCTGCGGCAGACAAACCCCGAGGCCGCGGGCCGTGCGCGCCCGCTGCGGTGGGACCACGACCAAGACCCAGGAGTGGAGTGGCCACCCTGAATCCGGGCCTGGCCACCCCTGCGAGGAGAGACACGAGTGGTGCGTGCCGGAGCGCGCACACCTTCCGCGACTCCCGGCTCCTGGAAGCCAGAGGAGCAGGGAGGCGGCCACCAGAACGCCAGGCGCGCACCCAATAGCGAGCGTCCCGGCCCGCGCTACGGAAAGCCGGAGGGGGGCGGGGCCGCGAGGCGTAAGGGGGTGTGTCCGCGCACCACGGGGGCGCGCGCCGGCCTCTGACTGGAGGCCGCGGCGGTGGAGGCGCGAGCTGCCCGATAATGGCGGCCTGCAGAGCCCGTGAGAGGGAGAAGCGGCGGCGGCTACCCTGAGGTAAATCCGGCCCTTCGGCCTGGCAGAGAGGCCCTGCTGCAGAGCCGAGGGTCCTGCATGTGCCTCCTTCACTAGGGGGCCTGTCACAGACCTGTCATTGGAGTCATCCTGGGGAAGGCCCTGTGCTCCTCAGGCCTCCAGCCCGCAACCCTCAGGCCACCGACCCCAGCTGCGGCCTGCTCTTAAGCCTATGGCCTCATCCCCAGGCCCCGGGCTTCAGCCGCCAGCCCCAGGAATTGGGGCAGCCGCAGGCCTGGCCCCTGGGGGTGAAGGGCCTCGGGAGGATCCCCTCTGGGTTTCGTCTGGTCGCAGCTGAGGAGGGGGAGGGCCTCATACTTGGCCAATGAGCGGGGCCATGAGCCGCTGCGTCGGGCAACACCTCTGCCCAGGACTGGCCCTTCCCGGGCACCAGCAGGTGTATGGCCTGGCCGCCCCGCAAGGCCCGGGAAATGCCGGCCTAAGTCACGGAGGTTCGCACGGGATGCATTACCGTGCTGTGTTTTGATCCCCGCTCCCAAGAATTTCATCAACACCCTCCCTCCCCCTTATTCAGGTGCCCTTTCATTTGGGGGTATGGGACAGCTTCAAAGACACGAGGTCCTTTGAGAAGGACAGTAATTGGCAATACACGGAGAACAGGAAGGGAAGTCTACTGTGTAGGTGGGGCAGAGGCTTCTGGGCCAGGAAATCACACACTAGGAAATACGGTAGGAATTGAAGGGTGGTTGTCCAATCTGAGGAAGCAGGACTAAGGAGCAATCTCAGAAGCTTTCGTTTTCTTTATTAAATCAATCTTATGGACCTAAAGTAGTTCCCAGTTTTTCAAGCTCAAGGGTCAGTAGCTTTTTGTTCCTCCGAACTCTTCCCCCAAACAAAGAGAGCCCCTTGATTTGTAGGACAGTTTTGTTGGCAAAAATGACCTAGATCTAAAAAGCTGTTGTTAACAACAGAAAGGTAACCACATTCGAAGTAGCTTACTTTATTTTCAAAGGAACATTTTTCTTCACAAACTTATTTAGTTTGCAAGAAATAAGGAAGTAACAAAATTAAAATAGGAACATATGCATTTTGACTTTACTTTTAAATAATAAAAACAACTACACATTTTCAGTTCTATATGTGATCTGGTTCACTTTCAGTCCCTAAGCATAAGCCAGGTGTTTGTATTTCTAACTGTGAAAGGTTTTTGTTTTTGCTGTTTTATGACCTCTTATGTGTGTGTGTCAGCTTGAAAGAGAAGTTGGAATTTTATTTGTGATCAGTAAATGCTGAATTTTTTGGTTTATTTTTAATAGTGACATTTTAAAGCAGTTTGTGTAAGAGGCAGTACAGTGTAGCAGTTAAAATTATGGATGTCAGAGACAGATGGCCTGGTTTCAAATCCCAACTCCACCAGATACTAGTTATTTGACCTTGGGCATGTTGTTTAAACTCTCCATATTTTAGTTTCCTCGTTTATAAAATGACCACAATAGTATCTACTTCATAACCTTCTTATGAGAATTAAATGGATTTAATATTATAAAGTGCTTGGAACAGTTTCTGATACATGGTAAGTGCTACATAAGTGTTAGCTGCTTTATTGTTACTATTAAAATATTTAGATTTGCCCAAGGTATAGCAAAAAGCACTACGAACACTGAGACAGATGATTATGTATTCTAAATCATACATAAGAAGAAATGTAAGCCAGTAGCCATGCTTAATTTTAACAAAACACTTTATTGATTTTTCCAGAAACCTTGACTTTGAAGATGGTGAGTAGCCAGCCAAAATACGATCTAATACGGGAGGTAGGCCGAGGTAGTTACGGTGTTGTGTATGAAGCAGTCATCAGAAAGACCTCTGCACGGGTGGCAGTGAAGAAAATTCGATGTCATGCACCTGAGAATGTTGAACTAGCCCTGCGTGAGTTCTGGGCACTAAGCAGTATCAAGAGCCAACATCCAAATGTGATTCACCTGGAGGAGTGCATCCTACAGAAAGATGGGTTGGTGCAAAAGATGTCCCACGGCTCTAATTCTTCCCTTTATTTACAGGTATGTGTGGTTGAATGGGAAATAGAAATGATTTGAACATACGTTTGGTGAGCAAGAAGAAGTAGATGAACTACTTTAAATGCAGATGTTTATATAGTTAGGGCAATTGAGTAAATGTTTGCTTTAAAACAAGGTTTTATTTAAACCTGTGATGCAAATACCTAAAACTAACATAAGCCACCTGTTAGGTGGTGATACTTGCCAATCTGCATAGGAATGGAGCAACATAGGAGCTAGAAAAGTGATCAAGACTAGAGTCTCATACACTTAATTGAAATCAATGTTTTTTGGAACTGAAAGCAGAAGAAAAGGAAACACTCCACAAGTAACAGCAGCGCCCATAAGTAATTGGGCATTTCTTTGTAATAAATGAACATAAACCTCTGCTGTTTTAGAGTCATATGGTTTCTTAACCATGCAGTTTCACTTAATTTTCATGATGTGGCTTAGCACCTGAATGTTATTAACAGTGCTAAAAGCTAACATTTGGGTTCCTACTTAGTTCCATGCTCTGTGCAAAATGCTTTAAAGGCAGGTGCTCCGAACAATCCTATGAAGAAAGTACTATTATTATCATTACAAACGAAGAAACTGAGGCTTAGAATAGATAGTGAATTTATCCAAAGTCACGTAGCTAGCAAGTAGCAGAAGTGGAAGCTGAACATAGGACTGACAGCTAAAACTTGTGCTCTCTTAACCTCCAAATTACTCTTTTGCCTCCAAGTTACTCTTTTGTAGACCTGCAGAAAGCATGGGAAAACAGAAAAGGTTGGGTGTTGTTTTTTTATGGTTGCTTCTGCCATAGATCAAAATCTCTAGTAGCTCTATACTCGCTGAAGATAAAGATACTTAAGACACAGCTAGTTACAGGCCAGAGCAAAATTTCCTAAGTCCAGTCATTCTTGGAAAAGGAAACAACTTTCCATGAGTGTCTAAATTCAGAATTTACCATCAGGGTACAAAAGTTTGTTTGTAAAACAACAAAAGTTTATGGCCTAGAACAACAAAGAAAACACATTAACCTGTGTAGTTAGGAACTTGCAAGCTTCATTGTATGGTGAACAAATATTAGTTTTGGAAACCTAATTTATATTGCAGTTTTACATGCTATGCCCTGCAGTTTTCTAAGTCTGAATATAAAACACAACTGTTGCTTCTATTCGATATATTATTTTTTTTAAAGTGCTTATTTTGTAAGTTGCACTGATAGAAAATATTGGAAACATTCTTACCACAGCATTCCCTCTTAAAAGTGTGTAGAACCATGCTGAACTTTGCATTAAATTTTGGAGACTAAGCTGCATAATCATTTTTGGAAAGACAGTTAAACATATGACTTTGTGCTGATGGTATCCTTCCGCCCAGATCAAGCGATCTTTATAGTAACTAGGCATTAGCTGGTCTTTCAAGCTTGAAGATGTAAGTCCTTCCAGATTTAATTCAGTGATTCTTTTTTTACTCTAAAGCACCTTTTTGTTTAGTAATCTCTTTCTTTGGAAGCCTAATAGACCTGACTTGTGGCACTTTTTGCTAGGTGTATGACCTTGGATAAAGAACCCAATTTTTCCCAGCACCTGTATCTTCCTATGTAAAATAGGAATAATAATTTCTACCTTCCATGGAAGTTGCCAGAATTAGAGGTGATGCAGATACGATACTTGGCACAAAGGAAGTACTCCGTACTAGGTAGCTCTATTAAAATTGCCTTTTCTATGGATTTCTTTAGTTAACCAGACAGTAACACATTTAGCAAGTGCCTTCTCTAAATTTACATCTAGTAAAGACAAACAAATCTGCGGTGTGACCACAGAGTCCCTATGCATGGTCTTCTCCATTCTCTACACAAATCTTTATTTTCCTTCATATTTTTCCAGAGAATGTCCTTGTTTTCAGTTGGAATCATTAAATCAGTTCCTGATAGCTGAACATCTCACCTAGAAGAAAATGTAAAACAAATAATTAACAGAGGATACCCTCTCATGCATAGGAACTTAGTGGCAGTCTGCATACTTGTGATAAGTGTCATGAGTGAGAAGTATAGAATGGTATAGGAGCATATAATAAGGAACGTGACATAATCCTGGGGTTCAAGAATTAAAAACTGTTTCAACTAAAACTTGTAGGGTGAAGAGGAGTTAGCTAGGTAAGTAAGAAAATTTCCCAGGCAGAAAGAACTGTACGTACAAATGTCTTAAAGCAAAAAGCATGAAGAGTTCTAAGAATTGAAAGAAGATGGTGAGATTATAGGGTGCAGGGAGAGTTGTTTTAGATGAGGCTAGAAAGATTAGCAGGGGTCAGAACACAAAAGATCCCTTAGCCCCTGTTAAAGAGCTTATACTAGATCTTAAGAGAACAGGGAAACTATTGAAGGACTTTAGGCAAGTGAACCAATGGCCAACCATCCTCTGCACGTGAAAATAAGCAGATTGAGCTCTACATCGCTGTAGCTCTCAACCAGAGGGCCTCAAACTATAGCCCTCTACCAGTTTTTGTGTGGCCTGGATGCTAAAAATAATTTTTACATTTTTAATGAGTTTTTTAAAAAAAGGAAGAAGAATATGGAACAGAGAGACCCTGTGTGGCTTGTCAAGCCTAAAATATTTGCTATCTGGCCTTACTCTAAACCATTCTTTTGATTGCTAGGACTCTGCATTGCTCAAAGCTATTTAGGAAGTTTGCTTTTGAGAGTAAAGAGAGGAAATGAAGTAAGCGTGATGGTGCTGGTCTTTAATCTCAGCATATTTAGTAATAGTGCACCTGGTAAATAATTATGTGATCTGTACCTTTCTATTTTTTCATTTTCTGTCTCACTGGCAAACACACACAACACGGAAAATGCATGCAAAAAAGACATCTGCATCTGCTGTTTGCTATCAGGGGAGGGGGCATGGAGAGGTGTTCTTTGCTTTTGCCCGCCAAAATGATAAGAGGAAGTACATGTAGATTTTAATGTAAAATTAACAGTTCACTCACTCTTCAACACTCTTCGCTTTCCTACTGAGTTTCTATTAAACCCATGAGTCTGAATAGGACTCCATAGGACAAATGTTTTCAAAGCACTATATGCCTGTATATTAGAATGAAAGAAATATACAGACTCAGATTTGAATTTTCATATCAAAATGCAAATACGGTTTTTATAAATTGGTTTTTAGAAGCCATCCAGTGATAGAGATAGCCAACATATTTGCATTCTGCCTGTAGAAGTGTATGAAGTAATGATGTCAGTCGTTTTTTATCAGTGACTACAGGAGCACTTTATTTCTGTAATAACTGGTTGTTCTATGATCATTTTTCTCTCAATTTCACAGATTATGTTGATAGTGTATGTGCAATGAGCAAGAAGAATATTTCAAGCAGTTTCATTTAATAGAATTTCCTGATTGATGTTTATATCCCAGCTGGCAATCTCCCAAGTCTAGCAACTGAAACTTCAATCTATTCACAAAGCTGGTAGCTAAGTAGGTAGAGTTCAGCTCCATTGACATGCAGAAAATATATAGCCACTTGGACACTTTTCAAAATAAAGCTATTTTAAAATAAGTTTTTGCCTCTGACCTTGGGAGATTTGGTGTATACTCATTAGGGACAAAGTGACAGTTTGAAGTACTGAAGTTTAAAATAAAATGCACATATGAAAACACTAACCAAATAAAATATTCATAGGGTTTCCACTTAAAATTGGAGACTAAATTAACCAGTTACTTTTCTTCTGTAGCTGAATTGTATAAACTATGTAGATGATTGTAATCTGATATTTTTCCTTCCTATAGCTTGTAGAGACTTCATTAAAAGGAGAAATTGCCTTTGATCCCAGAAGCGCCTATTACTTGTGGTTTGTGATGGATTTTTGTGACGGAGGAGATATGAATGAGTATCTGTTGTCCAGAAAACCCAATCGTAAAACTAACACCAGCTTCATGCTTCAGCTGAGCAGTGCCCTAGCTTTCCTGCATAAAAACCAGATCATCCACCGAGATCTTAAACCTGATAACATCTTGATTTCTCAAAGCAGGTTGGATACCAGTGACTTGGAACCCACGTTAAAAGTGGCTGATTTTGGCCTAAGTAAAGTTTGTTCAGCCTCTGGGCAGAACCCAGAAGAACCTGTCAGTGTAAACAAGTGTTTCCTTTCCACAGCCTGTGGAACAGATTTCTACATGGCTCCTGAAGTGTGGGAGGGACATTACACAGCAAAAGCTGACATCTTTGCTCTGGGGATTATCATCTGGGCAATGCTGGAAAGGATCACATTCATAGACACAGAGACAAAGAAGGAACTCCTGGGGAGTTATGTAAAACAAGGAACTGAGATTGTGCCTGTTGGGGAGGCGCTTCTGGAAAATCCCAAAATGGAACTTCTCATTCCTGTGAAAAAAAAGTCTATGAATGGGCGAATGAAGCAACTGATTAAAGAAATGCTGGCTGCAAACCCTCAGGATCGTCCAGATGCTTTTGAACTAGAACTCAGATTAGTACAAATTGCATTTAAAGATAGCAGCTGGGAAACGTGACACATAAATTATTTGCAAATATCTTGGATGATATGCTGCTTCTGTTTTAACAGTGATGCAACATAATGTGGCTGAAAAAGAATATAAAAAGCTAAACTCCACCTTCTAAGGGTTTAGATTTGATTGTGGGATTTTCTTTTTCCTCATTTTTTTTCTTAAGTCCAACCTGGCCATTTTGTTAGTACGTTTTAAATGTGTATTACCAATGTGGGTGTAAATTTTTTTTAAATCATTGGTAGAAGTTGGACATAAAAATTCTCAAAGAGCCAAGAAGAAAGGAGAGTCCAGTTTGCTGGAAGTATGTCTCTATGTATTTTAGACATTCCTTGTCAGTATTAGGAATTTCCATGGAAGAAGAGGTTTGCGTGCTGGTAATGCAACCTTTGAAGCTTTGTAAAGGAAACATATATGTATATATTTATGTATATGTAAGTATGTGAATGTGTGCATTTTGCATTCCATATGAAGAAAATGCCACTTCTGTTTAAATTATTTGATGTAGGTTTGGGTTTTGAGATTTGCTGGTGAAATCAGTGATGAAAAATTAAAGAACCTTCCCTCATCTTCCTTCCCCGTCCCTCTAATGAAATCATGCTAAGTTTTTTTTATTTTTGTAATATTATACAGCTTTTTTTAAAGGCATAATTCTGGAGAGTCTAAAACAATCTAATTAAACATAAATGAAATTAAGTGATCCAAAGCTGCTGAAGTATGTTTGAGCTCTCCAGTGCCCTATAGCTGCAGGAGTAGAGCTAGCCATGCAATCGTGTGGCAGCAGGTTAGCAAGGACATTGGTGGTGATTCAGTTATACCTTTTTTAGGTGGCCAAGCAGGCAATTCACCAATAAAACCACTGCGTTGGGACATGTCTGCACTTGAGTATCTGCTCTCTGACATAAATCTGAACACAGGATTTTTCTGTTTCTGAAAGCTTTGCTATGTATATGTACTATAGTACTTGATATATTAATTTTTTATTTCAAGACTTAGGTCTAAGCCTCAGCATAAAGTTGAAGAAACCAAATGAGCTCTACCCTCACGTTGCCTGCCCTAATAGGGTGTCTTGTTTCATCACTGGGATTTCTTTCATTTTGGCACTAACGCTGTTTTGTCTAATTTGACAGTAATGGTAGTGATATGGTTGTATTAAATGTCAATAACCTTTTTCTAAGGTGGGATATGACACCTATACAGTTTGGCAAATGGATAGTGTGGCATCAACTATATCAAGTAGAAAAATTATAGATTTTTTACAATCACTTGGTATGGTCTATGTCAAACCCGTAGACCATTATTCTTTTTGAAGTCAGTTTGATTTTAACCCTACATGGTTTCCAGTTTGTTTTTCTGTAAATGCAGATAGTTAAAATCTAAGGAAAGAAGGTTTTTCTAAAACAGAACATTAGCCTTTAAGGTTAAGATAATTGTATCTGGGCTAATCTTATAAAGCACTAGAATCTTTGGTCAAAAGTGAAAAAGAAAAAAGGAAAAAAAATTAGAATATTGAAATAATTGATAGTTTGCATAGTCTCCTCAGCTTTTTTGAACTTCCACAACTTTTGGAATATTGCTATCATATTTTTTCTTAAAATGTGTTCAGGGGACTATAGAGGTAAAAAAGCACAAAGAAATTGGAGTACATAAAATTTCTGAACGATGTATTAATATTACTTGATCTGGAAGTCTAAAACTTGGACTGAAAGGTTTTATTGAAATAAGGCCTTTTAAAATGAAAAAAAAAAGCACGTACTTTAAACATTATTATCAAGATAAATTAGAAGTGCAACAATACACTGGAACCTCATAATTCACCCTCTGTATCACCGAATTAGTGTTAACACAGATCTGGCCAAGGGGATTGAGTTACTGGAAGTAAAAAGCATCGTTATAATGTCTATCAACATAGCAGAGATTCCTAATGATTCAGGGGATGGTATGCCAGTACTTAATTTGCTCTTCAAATGTCTACGTTTGGTTTCTTAAGTACATAGTTTTTGGTCCTGCCTCATTTAAAAGAGTTAACGATTATCATTTATTCTGAAAGATTATACCTGTGAAGTGGAATTCTTTCTTTCATTGGTGGTAAGGGTGTGAGGTGATCAGGAAGTTTCTTCTGGAATTTTCTCAAGTCTTTGTATTCTAGCATAGCCTATGATCCCAATCAAAATGATGGTAAATTCTTTGTCTTTATTTATTCTTTCAGTCAGGAGGTATTTATTAAGTACCTACTGTGTGCTCAGCACTAAAGATCAATTAATAAAATGACAATTTAAAAAGAGTGTATAGCCACAGGTTTTTTCCAGCCAGGAGTAAGAAATAAAAAATGATTATTATACTTGAAAAGTCCTGGTTATTTTCTAGAGGAAAATGAAAGCAAGAAATGTGCACAGTGCCTTGCCCATAATAGGTACTCAATAAACAATTATTCTTCATAGAGTCTCTTGCCATGGTGTATAGTATTTTATGAAATTTGTCTTAATTGAAAAAAGACCAAATATTTCAAATAAGCTTATAGGCAGCTGTGGCCAGTTAAAATATGGGGTTGTACAGTTAGTTCCTAGAATGTTATTTTGCACTAGGTGTCACTTAGAAAGATGGGGTTCCTGTAGATTTTTTGGTGCTAAGGGATACTTTATCATGATGATAAAGTAAGTGTTCAATGTCAGATATAATAGCACACTGAATAGTTCTTTCTGCTGGTCTGTTTTTTCCTCTTTGTTGTTGTTGTTTTTGTAAAATGTTTATCAAACTATTGTAGCAGCTACAAAATAATTCACCAGCATGACAGAATGGTCAAAATATAAGTCATCAGCACTTCAAAAATGAAAGCAACTTTTGAAATTTTCTTTTAAAATTGTCAAATATATTTTATGAAGAATTTATAAAAGGGGGGAAATAATTGTAATTTATTGTTCATGACTTTTTTTTTTAAATAAAGTGAGTTTCAACAAAAAAAACCCTGAAAATTCCACATTACTGCTTTGGTGGCTGTCTAAGTTCTGTAGTGCTTTATTTCATGAACACAATAGAGGGTATATAATTTGAAACAATGTCATTTTCAGAGGAAAAGATGATTGAATTATAGGAGTTCTTTTCAGCATTTCAAGTTCTCTAAAATGTTAATGCTAATTATCTTGTGGTATTTGTCAGAAAAACCTGTATTGCCTGAAATTATTTTTTTTTTCATTTACCCTTCCCTCATTCAGCTGAGGATGCATCCCAGACTCAGAATGAAGTAAAAGATGCAGTTTTTCAGCCTATCACTTAAGACCATGGTTTCTTTTCTATAAAGTCACCTCACTCACGTTTTTCTTTCCTTTATCAGTTTTGCTACGAGTTATGCCTTCTCCAGAATAAACAAAGTACTGAGGACACAGTGCACTTAGGGGTCCAATGGAACAGCAGAGGGAAAATGGGAGACAAAGCATCCAGTGACAAGTAGGACAGTAGGCATCCGGCATTGTGGCTCCTTGCGACTTGGCCACCTTTTCCTGGTATATCCTTTGTAGACAGGCAAATGTTGCTTTCTGTTTAGAGATTAATTTTTAATTGAATCTTAAACTATACATTTTTGTGTTTACTAGTCTTTTTGTAATCCTTTGCAGTTCTCATGGTTTTTGCATATCTTTTCAATGGGTTTTTCTTCAAATAAGGGCTGATTTCTTGATGAGGAATTTTTTAGTAATAACACCAGTTAATGAGGTAATGGTTTTCTCTTAACACAGTGTCTCAGTGCCTAATCTCTGACTCCAGTTGGAGTTTTCTCTAACAACAAAGCTTTATCTTTCTCACTGAAGTAATGACCCTTAGTTGTTTTGGTCTTTTCTTTGAATTCAAATGTTGCTCTCTTGGTCGACCAATCATAGGTGTCCGCTAAAGTGCAGTGTAATGATATACAGTTGGTTTGTGGTTAGATACTAACTTCTACTTGCGAAAACCTACCAGGCCACACCTCTTGAAGGCAAAGTGCATCTTTTAAAGGCAGTACTTTCCCTTTTGCAATGATTTTTCATTGGTTAGAAGGGAATTATTTAAAAAAAAAAAAAAAAAAAAAAGCCTGGGCTTTTGTTTGACTTCACACTTTCATTTCAGGTTCAGCCCTGGTATTTCACACTTAGTTTGTCCTGAGCAAAAGTTAGGCAACTTGATATTACCAAAGACATCATGGCTTACCGTGTTTCCCCAAAAATAACACCTAGCCGAACCATCAGCTCTAATGCGTCTTTTGGAGCAAAAATTAATATAAGACCCAGTATTATATTTATTATATTATAAATACCTGGTCTAATATTAAAATAAGACCGGGTCTTATATTAATTTTTGCTCCAAAAGACACATTACAGCTGATGGTCTGGCTAGGTCTTGTTTTCAGGGAAACACGGTAGCAGCAGCAGGACAGGCTTTGGTGTAGCAGATCTCATACTGAATACTAGCTTTTGCAAACACTTATATAATTAATGTGTGGCACTGGGCAAGTCACTTCATTTTGAGCCTCAGTTCCTCTATCTGGAAAATGGAGATGATACATTTCAGGATTTTTGTAAGGGTCAGAGATAACACACATGTCGACATGAGAAATGTCCAAACCTGTAGAAAATGTTTATAAGAGTTTATTTCAGCCAAACTGATGATATATGCTGGGGAGCAAGATCTCAGATGCTCCAGGAAATAACTGTTTTGCAGCTTCTTATATGCATTTGAAATTGAAGGGAGGTAAGGAAGATTGGAGAAAGCAAGGCAGGGATTGGATTACAGGATAGTTAAGATTATGTACTCTCTTGAGAGATAATACCCCCTTCTAGAGGTACTACTTCTGGCATTTTAAAGGTGTGATAACCTAGATTCACAAGAACAATGGACAGGGCTGGCTTAAAAACCTTTCACTAAAGAAGTTACAGGCCTGGGGCAGAACTACCCACCATGACCTGCCCAGTTAGAAATTTATGATCAAATCACCCTATGAGGTTATTTCCCACAGAACCCTTTTATTTCACCCATACACATAAAGTGCCTGACCCAGCACATTAAGTTCTCAAATGGTAGCCATTGTTGTTCTGATTTTGACAATATGCTGGATGAAGGAATAG
The DNA here is from genome assembly GCF_004115265.2 of Rhinolophus ferrumequinum. NCBI lineage: Eukaryota > Metazoa > Chordata > Mammalia > Chiroptera > Rhinolophidae > Rhinolophus > Rhinolophus ferrumequinum. The sequence goes on from NC_046292.1 coordinate 17,902,124, forward strand.
ATTCCCAATGAGCCGGTTTTCAGTTGTAGCTCTGATTCTTCTCCCCTTTGAGAGAAGCTGATGAAGGCACTACATCCTCTCCTCAGAAAAATGTTTGTCTATAATTTCAGGGGATTTATGGAAGCCCACATGGACCCCAAGTTAAGGGCCCCTGAACTTTAGGCTCTGCTAAGTACCTCTGTGCTAAAGCTTCTAAGTCCAAAATGGGCCATTCATGAGGAAAACTTCTAGGGTACTTGTATCATTTTGTTTCTTGATCTGGGTGCCGGTTGGACAGATGTATTTATATAGTGAAAAGTCATCAAGCTGCACTTAAAATTTGTATACTTTTCTCTCGGTATTTTTACTCCAGTAAAATTTTATTCTTAAAAAAACGTGCTTTGGGGCTGGAGATTACAGACAGCTGTTGACAGGCAGAGGGAAGGGACACAGACTTTGAACTCAGACACTACCTTTCTGTTACTAGCCGTGTGACATTCATGAGATCCCTAATCTCTCAAATCCATAGTTTCCCACATGTATACAATAGAGATAATAGCTGACTCAGAGCACTGTGGAGATGTAATGCGATGAGGCGTGTAGAAATGCATGGCATGCTTAAATGAATGCTTCCCTTTCTCTTTGGAGGACACATAGGGAATGCCTCTCAGCTACCTTTGCTGCTAATTTACAATCCTGATAGATAGCACGTTTGCTTGTTTATTAATTTAGCTTATATTTTTCCACGATTATTTGAAAAATATATTCCATCGATATAATGTGCTGCCTGGCTCTTTGCCCTGTAGCCTTCCACAGGTTGGTTCTTCACTAACAGTCTTCTTAGCCCAGTTTTTTCTTTCCTCTTTCTGTTTGCTAATAACATGATCGATAATAATTCAGAATGTCTGCTGTCTTTCTGACATAAACTACCATGCCTGGAAATTTGAAGAGGGCTAATATGTACCAAATACTAGAATGACACATCATTTCTCCTAACTTCAGGTAGAAGGCAGGGAGAGTGTTCATTGACTAGTGTGATTTGAGAGATGACAGTAGAAGCGTAGCTATAAGGGGGAGAGAGGCGAGCATGGCAACAATGGCTAAAACTGATAAGAATAGAATTAGACTCCAGTGGTTCTCAACTCTGGCTGCACATTAGAATTTTAACCTGGGAAGTTAAGACAAAAACAAAAAACTGATGACTTCTGGGCCAGCCCGGTGGCTTAGGCGGTTAGAGCTCCATGCTCCTAACTCCAAAGGCTGCTGGTTCGATTCCCACATGGGCCAGTGGGCTCTCAACCACAAGGTTGCCAGTTCAATTCCTTGAGTCCCGCAAGGGAAGGTGGGCAGCGCCCGCTGCAACTAGCAACGGCAACTGGACCTGGAGCTGAGCTGCGCCCTCCACAACTAAGACTGAAAGGACAACTTGAAGCTGAACGGCACCCTCCACAACTAAGATTGAAAGGACAACAACTTGACTTGGAAAAAAGTCCTGGAAAAAAGTCCTGTTCCTCAATAAAGTCCTGTTCCCCTTCCCCAATAAAAAAACAAACAAAACTGATGACTTCTGCTTCTGGCCATTATGGAGTAACAGGGCCTAGATTTCTCTTCCTGCCTTAAACAACTGAAGTGCCAGACACGACAACGAGCAGTGCAGGACAATGCTTCTCCCTGGGAGAAGAGAATCAAATGAGGTGAGCCCTGTGATTGCCCCAGCTGACTTCCTGGAGAGAATCTTTAACGCTGCCGCACAGAGAAGGGGCACCTAAACTGAGTCTAGCAATCTCCCTGAGTTGAGGAGACAGAATTCAGAGTTTAGGGAGGCTCAGCCAGCTAGAATTCACGGGGTAGAATATCAGAAAGAGGGAGAGAGAGCGAGAGCGAGAGAGCGCTAAACAAAGAAAGAGCTCCAGACATTTTCAGAGAATTTTGTTCAAGACGTCAGTTAAACACTGATCAGTACATGCTTGTGAGGAAACTATCTGAGCAGGAAAGACCATCTGAAAGGATCAGGCAGAACAACCCTCAGAGCTCACATAGTGTCAGGATTAATTGATATCATTATGGAAATGGACTATCAATTCCAGAATGGAAAGACCTCCTAATACATCACAAATGTACATACACAGTTGTGGCCGAATTAGTCCTAGACTTCTGTGATCCTCAAAGACGCATTAACCCTCCCTACGTTGAAGTGTGACAACACTCATCAATATTATACTGTATGGTTACATTCACACAAAATTCTAGAACTAATATGACAGAAAGCAGATCAGTGGTTGCCTGGGGAATGGAGTGGGGTAGGTGGTAGGAAGATGGACTAACAAGGAGCATGAGGACATGTGGGAGGGTTGATGGGTACGTGCATGGGTTTCATGCATTGATCAGAATTCACCAAACTCTATCCTTACACCATGCGCTAGGTTTACATCAATTATGCCTCAATAAAGCCTTTAACATTTTTTAAAAAACAGATGCCCAGGGTCCGTCTCTAATTAAATGAGAATTTCAGTAGGTAGGACCCTCACAATTTTTTAAGCATTAGTGATTCTAAGGTGAAAATAAGATAAAATATTGTAATTGAAACGGCATTGGTCAGACTGTGGGATAGATAGAAAAGGTCAGAGTGTAGTAGCTTTTAGATTTGCTTACCTCCCATGCAGCAGCATTTCAGCAACCCACCCCAACTCAAGACTCTATCTTCACGCTCCCACTCTACCTCATGTTAGAACTTAGCTGTTTCTGAGAAACAGAAAGAAGAAACAGTGCAGAAAGAAATCACTATCAGGTATTTTACTCTAGGGCAGAGGGATTCTTCTTAAGCAGGAATTCAACAAAGGAATCCAGGATTGTCAGCGGACCTACTGGAATTATAAGCAAATTTTTGTATATATATGCATTTTTCTATGGAGACAGTTCATAACTTTTAACAGATTCTTAAGCAGTTCTAAAAGACCTTTGACCCACTCTTTTAAAAACCACTATTCTATTATAGTTACATAAGGAACCGTTACATGAAAACTCTGGGTGCAGGGTAAATGGGGTGGATATTGAAAGGAAAAGAATGGACACCAAAGGGATTGGAAAGCTAAGTCTCAGATTAGCCCAAAGCAGGCTGGAGCTGACTGGTTGTCTCCTGGCTGGTACCCATTCTTGTCTAGGGGCTGTCAGAACAGCTACCTGTGTTGCAAGGGCTCTGGTACTTCTCCAGCTGGCTCACAAACTAACCAGCCTGGTCCAGAGGTTTGACTTGGCCCTGCGTCTTCCAGTTTAGCAGACAGGATTTCCTGAAGCTAATGAGAGATCCGGTAGACCCTCAAGCTCTCTGATCATATCAATACCAGTGGGTGGGGGAGGACACTTGGTTCTTCTAGTCTTTCCCCAAAGAATGTCTGTACAATGGGCTGCAGAGAAGAAATAATTCTTTGGGGTTACATTACATGTTTATCTGGGCCTACCTTTTATCCTAGGTCCAGTCCTTAGAAGAGAAACTTCCTGACTTCAAGATTTCTTTCAAGGATATAGGACCAAAAGGGTTTAATTGAGTGATGTCTTTGGTCTTCACATAATTAATCACTGTCAGCACTAACTAGGTATAATTTCCAAAAGTCCTTGGCACGTAGCAAGTGCTTAATAGATGTCAGTGACAGCAGCAGCAGCTGAACTAAATCTGTGACTTGGTGTAGCCACTTCACCTCTGTGAGCCTCAGTTACCTCTTCTAAAAAGTGGCCAGAATAATAAATCATTTTTCCAAGTTGCTTTGCAAACCACATGAGAATAATTTATGTGAAGATAATTCATGAACCACAGGAAAAAATATAAATGAAGGAATTACTTCTCTACCGGTTAGCTGGTATTACCAAGCACCAAGTGTCAAGGTAAATAACCGTCAGGGGGGTCACCAGGTGGAACAGCAGTGCTAAGGATGCCCAGCAGGTGCACGGGGGTGCCAGGCAGTGAAGTAGGCCCTTGGACTACTGAACTGGGGAAAGAGCCAGTAGGTGAAAGCGAACCAGAAAGGCTTCTTGAAGGGTAAAGCCTGCCCTCTGGTGGATGGGCCTAGAACACTTTGCTCAAACAATCAGACTGGCGCTTTTTGGGTGACCTTGGGTCAACCACTCCCCAGTCTGAGTCTCTACCTTCCTTTAGTTCCACGGACTTGCTTTTCATAGACATTGGGATAATTTGGGGAACAAAATGATCACTGCAGCCTGTGCCTCACAGTGCCAAGCTCACCTAGTCTCAGAGTCTTGTTAGGGGCAATCTCTAAAGGGTAAGGGATTGACCACAGACAGATTGACCACTGTGTCACCAAACAAGAGTTGGCCTAGGCTCCCATCTCCTGATGACCAGTCTCTTCTAGATCACTTAGGGCTAGTAAGGGTGGCCTCTCTGACTACGGTTGGAACCTCAGGAAGCCAAAGGGAGCAGACAACTCAGGGTCTTGGCCCTTTATGGCACAAAGATTTATTCTCAGTTCTCTCCTGAAGGCGTTTAAACATTATGAAGGCTCTGGAACTAGTAGGTGCTTCATATTTGTTTGTAGAACAAAGATTGAAGGGAGAAAGTGGGAAAGGGTGTCTAAATTTCAAATAGAATAGAAAGAGATGTGTTAGAGGAGCTGCTCCAAAGGCCCCTTCAGATGACCTTGGGATCTCTGAATAGGATCTCAGAAGAAAAGCTGGAGAGAAGCTGAATTGTTCTTGGGGACCGGGATGTAATCCTGGCAAGAGATGAGCATGGTTGGGACCTGGGTGGTAGGAATGGAGTGGGACAGAAATGATCAAAATCTAGATGTATTCTGAAGCTAGAGCCAACAGATGTTGCTGATGGATTAGATGTGGAATGTGAAAGGAGATGTGTCCAAAATTACTCCAAGGTTTTTGCTCTGAGCAATTAGAAGGATGCTGAGATGGAGAAGGATCAACTGGGATGAGGAAAGCAATGGTTTGGGGGCAGGGGGACAGGAGACAGATCATTAGTTTAGTTTTGGACATGTTGAATCTTGAGTTCCCAGATTTTAGCATCAATTCAAACTCAATGTCTAATAATTCCTAAAATGTCTGGATTTTCCCTTCGCCCTTACTTAAAGGAAGACTTATGGTATATGCTGTGGCAGTGCTGCAATTTCCTTAAGGGACCTGGCCTGTTATTCAATCGGGACTCCAAGTCTGTGAACTAGATAGATCTGGAAGTCAGCTGAAAGGCTGGGGTGCACCACTGTGACAACAATTCAAGTCAGGCCATAAGACATGGAGGTTTTTCTGTAATATAACTCAATAATATTTACTAAGCTGCTCATCTGTTTCATTCTTAGGGACACTCTGATTAAAGATCCCTGCAAGTCAAACCATTCTAATGTCACTTCATCCTACTGCCCATTACAGTGAAGGTCCCCGCCTTGCCTCTGGCCGTTCAGCCCTGCCACTTGGCCTCTGTTCCTCTAAGACCCCATCATCCCCCCGTGAAGTCAGGGAGCCCATCTCAGTGGTGCCTCTTCCGATACTCAAGCTGCAGAGGACAGCCACCATACAATTTTTCAAGGATACTGACGCTGCTCTCACTAACACTTATCTCAACACCTAGATAAAGAACTACCCTCTGAGCCCTCTTGGGGAATATATTCAGTGGGATTAGGGAGTAAACACAATGTCATGGGATAAATCTTCTCCAGCATTCCTATCTTCTTAGACATTAGACACATTAACCAGGAAAATGCTGGCACCTCAACCTCATTGACAATGTACAGGTCACGTTGAGTACTAGTTTTAGTCAACCAAACAAGCAAACTATTAGAACTACTTTCAGCTGCAAAAGGTAACTAAAACACACTAAAATCTAAAATCTCTAGTAAGGTCACTCATGTCACTAAATCAGTCTGACCCAATGTTATCTTCTATCCTCCTTGACTCTACCCCAGATCTACTAAATCAGGTTCTCCAATGGTGGAGTCCTGACATCTGTCTTGCTAACAAGCTCCCCAGGTAAATTTTAGGTAGCCAACTAGAATCCACCCGAGGAGTGGTATTTGGGAACCACTGGTCTAATGCATTTTCCTCCTAGTTTTGGAGAGAATTGTGTGCTTCCTTCTGGTGTGGTTTGGTGTAAGTAAATGAAAAATCTACCCAGTAGGGTTAAGTCAAAAGGAAATGTATTTACCCAATTGTGAGGACCATGTATAGATTTGCTGCTTCACACATGACTAGATGCAGAGGCTCCACTCATCATAGTTGGTTTTCACTGTCACCACTCTCTGTTGACTCTCAGTCCTGGGCAGGCTGTCCTCTCAGGGCTCTGTCTTCCCAGGTTCTTGCGCAACAGGGAAGAGAGAAAAGCTTTTTCTTAGAGGTCCCAGCAAAAGTTTCATGGGCTATGATTTGAGTTACATGTCCATCTTTAAATGAAGTATTGGGGCCAGAGAAGTGTGATAGGCTTGTTGACCCAGGCCTAGGTCAAGGGCTCCACCCTGAGTCAGGTGACCCTACTCTGGGAGCACAGGGACTGAGAGCAGGAGAAAGAGGGCCAAGCTCAGGGTAAGATTGCCAGAAGAAAGACGAATCATTGCTGAAGGGCAGAACTGCAGATGTTCATAGTGTAGATGATCAGAAATCTGAAGATGACCACAGAGAAGGTGACAGTTATAATCCAGGGGTAGAAGCAAGATGTTAGTTATAACGCTATGGTGATATTAGGAATGGCGGTTAGAACACCCACCTTTGGGGTGTCTTCCCAGCTCTCAACCTCCACCTTCTGTGGGAATTGCCCTCCTCACATATAAAAGTGTAGGTCCCCAGGGTCAGATAAGTTCGACGTGACACACTTCCCTGGCCATAGCTCAGTGCCACCATTAGAAATGGCTAGAAGGACCCCTGCCCTTTAAAGGGTCTTTGATATCAGAAACACCCCAAAAGTCATTTATTGAAGACCACATGGTCATCTGCCACTCGGGACCCAGTGTTCCACGCTTCACAGTGTAAGCCGCACCCCTCAACATCTGCTCTGACCTAACACCTTTCAGCCCCATGGAAACAAACGCTTCACGTCTACTGCCCTGCGTCCTCAACACAAAAGACTATACATCCAAATGCCACAAGGTTTGCGCTGCTGCCAACATTACAAACACGCTGTGTGGAGGGCGGGGAAGAGGAAGACCGAGTGGTGAAAGAACTTAGCTAAGAGAAACGACAAATAAATTCACTTGTCAAATCCTTCCTCTCAGAGAACGAATGCCAGAGATTCATGTACAACAAAGAACTGTTTCCCAGCAAGTGCTGAGCAACCATTTCTTGCTTCGCTTCGTGTTTCAATGTGTGTAGCATGGTATCTGCAATAGTAGCATATGATGGCTAAGGAACACTCTGCAATGTTCAACAATACGTTTTACTTTTAAATTTGTAAATGAATCAAATATATGGTGATGGAAGAACTGGGTGGTGAACACACAATGGGATTTATAGATGATGTAATACAGAATTGTACACCTGAAATCTATGTGATTTTACTAACAATTGTCACCCCAATAAATTAAAAAAAAAAACACAAACCTTAAACCCCCCCCAAAAAAAATTCGTAAATGAAGACTAGGCATAATAGGCGAGAAGCGTGGTGCCAATTGTTTACTGTTATGAATCTAGACCCAGCTGTATGTGATGGTGAAAACTGTGATATAAGAAATAGAGATCTTATTAAACTATACTGTGATGTTTTCTGTGTTAATGATAATTTATTATATATGCCCTATTTAAATGTTTGAACATGTTATGTAACAGTCATAGTTCATCTCTAAATGTAAGTATTGCTTTAAGAATTGTATTTTCAATTCTAGCTGCTACTACCTCAGTAGAGTGAACTTTCACCAAATTGAAATTTTAAAAAACTAAAGAAAAAAACAAAAAGAAACTAAAGCGAGGTTATCTAATTAGGCATTACTATCAATAGAATACAACTTATGTGAAACCTTTCATTATTGCAACACAATTGGTAATTTTGCTGAAATCAAGGCAAGAAAAATAATTTTATAGAATAAAGATATAATTTATGAATTATTCACGTTATTTCCTTACTCATCCAACATTGATGGCCCTTTAACAAAACACCGTACATGCTTAATAATAATTAGATTGAGTCATCTTTGATATTTTGATGACTTTCTCTGTGTAAAAAAAACATTTTTTAACGCGTCATTATGAAGGTATATATTTGTCAAGGTAAGAGGACAGATTTCTTGCCACTGTATTCCATGAGAAACCCCTGTTTCTTTTCCATGTTTTGCCCTATTTTACTAAGTCTAGATTGGACGTTTTTTTGTTCCTTGTACTCATCTAGAGGCACCTTGCTGAAGACAGTGATGGAAGGTAGAGATGGTGGAGATGCTGACGAAGGTGTGGTCACGGAAGTTGTAGGTGATGAGAACTAGAGCCAGGATGGCCATTGGGGCTGCCCCCATTCCCATCCTTGCTTCCGTCCAGCTGGCTGAGCCAACAGGGCCAACAAGACAGGGAGGCCAGTGGCTCGTGACAGCAGAATTGCTCCAGCCTGACCTACGGTAGAATTGAGGCAGGCAATGCGGCTCAGTGGCCAGGAGCCAGGCTCTGGACTCACAGCTCTTCCATCTGCAAGCTGCGTGACCCTCAGTGAGTCACTTTACCTCTCTCTGCCTGTTTCCTCACCCACTTCACATATGGTTCTGTCAGAAGTGAGGTACTGAGCACAAAGCACTTATCACAGTGCCTAGCTCATAGTAAACACTCAGTTCATATAGTTGGTTTTGTTATTTGAACACTTGGCTGTAAGCCCTGTGACAGCAGAAATCCTATTTTATTCATATTTGTTCATTAGGTGTTCAGGAAAAAAAATGGTTAATGACATACTCCTCTGCACATCCCACTGCCCCCTCCTCTCTCTTGTGGCTCCTGCCCCGCCCTTACCCCCCACCCCCAGTGGGCAGTGGGTGCTGGGCACCTGGCTCTGCCCAGGGCCCGCCCTGTCAGCGGGAGCCAGGCTATTGTTGTGGCTGAGATTCTTTCCGAAACGGAAAGCCCTGAATGAGAGGATAGCTGCTCTAATCTCTCTGGGGACTCACACATGGCCAGCGGAGGGGGGCTTCTCCTATAGTGCCGGGGCAATACAGATGTCCAGCGCTGAGCCCCTCCCTCTCTGAACTGTCCTCCTCTCACTGAACCCCAGACCCCTGCTTGAGTCCCCTTCTCTCATTCTGAACCTGCCTTTTCTCAGGGTCCCCATCACCTCACTGAACCCATCTCCTCACAGAACCCCTCCCTTCTCTGTACCGCAAGTTCTCCCTAAACCCTCCTGAGTTCCTCTCTCTCTCCCTCTCCCCCCAGCTCCTTTCCTAGCCTCTTGCCCTCACTGACACCATGGCTCCTGCTGTCCTCTTGGCCTATTGCTCTCACTATCCCTCCCCCACCCCACCCCCCACTACCACCTTCAACCTCCCAATCCCCCCCACCCCACCCCCGCTCCCATCCCACCCCCAGCAGAAATCCCTTCCAGGTCCAGATACCCTCTCCTCTTTGAAAGCTTCCCACCTCACACCAGGCAGAACAAATGTCCCCACCCCCACCCCCACCCCCACGTCCCTGGCTTTGTTCATCTCGGTCACAGCAGCACTGCCCTCACTTGAGTTGTGATCAGTTCTCCATGCCTCTGCCCCACCCCCACCCCCAGGCTGAGCTCCCTGGGAGCAAAAACCATGTCTGACCCATCTGCTGACCCCAGGACACAGAGCAGTGTTCAAAATGATTTGTTGACAGCAGCTGAGAGTGAGACTGTGGGAATAGAAAAAAAAGATTTAGGCCAGAGGTGTCAGGAAGGTGTTGGTGGAGGGCAACAGCTAAGAGGCAGAGTCATCCAACATTTAAGAGCACCTTGAGGCACCAGGTGCTTTCTCGGCCACCACTTCTTCAGCCACCACTTACTTCTTCAGCCACCACTTCTTCGTGTCACACAAAAGTTGGTCCTACCATTTCCATTTTACACAGAAGGAACTTAGGGAGTTTAAGTTCTTGCTCAAGGCCACTCAGCCAGTAAGAGGCAAACCAGGGTTAGATCAAAGACAGGCAGAGGTGTGCGTGGCTTTGGCCAGGGGGCTGTAGCTGGCTGGTGAGGAAGGTGACATGTTTCTCCTCTGTGACAGTGTGGGTCTGGGTGTGAAGGGCACCCCCCGCCCCCCCCCATCCATCTCATTATTCCTGACACTGACCAGAGCTGATTCCCACCTTTGCTTGGGAGGAGCCAATTCTGACTCAGGCCCGTTCCCATCAATCCTCAAGGTGATTCAGGAACGAGCTCGGAAATAGGAAGGAAACATCTCTCAGATTTGGCCTCCCTTCCCCCAGGTCCTGGCTTTGGGGCCGGAAGGAGCCACTTTAAGGATCTCCCTGGGGACCCACAACCAGAAAGATAGATGATCTGATTCACAACAAGTATGGCCAAGAGACAGGCAGAGTAGGCAGCTGTAGCACCACCTCAGAACCCCCCTCCCGCCATCTCCCGTTTTAGGGCTCCCTCACCCAGAAAGCCCATCCAATTTGACCTCTCCTCCATGACCCTGCTCTGCCAACATGGTGGAGTGTCTCTGTCCACTGGCATCCTGGGATGAGGTACTGGCAGCCCTCAAACTGGGAGCTCCTGAGAGCAAGGCTCCTTGACCACCCCCACCTCAGAATCCTGAGGGCAGAGCTGTGTCACCCCTCTCTGAGAGGGAACCCCCAGGGCTGGGGCTCTGTCTCCCCACTCTGAGCACTTCTGCAAGGAGGCAGGGTCACTTCTAGTCACCCTCATCAGACCAGCGGCTGCCCCAGGGCAGCACCTGCATTGCCTTCTGAATCCCCTCTTTCTGTAGCCCAGCATCTGTCTTTGGTCCCTAGAAGACAATTGAAAAGGGGGCCCCCTCTGCCCTGCCACCCAACCCGGATGCTCCTTTAAGACCAAAGAGGTGGGGGTTGTATCAGGAGTCAGACTCCACAGCCCCATCCTCCCCCTCCTTCACAGGCCAGGTTTCCTGCCATTGACAGCAGCCCAGCTGGGCCCTGCCCAGCCTCCATGCTTAACTCCTTCACGACCAGTTCTCAGTGCTACTGGCCTGCACCCCCAACCTTCACCTATAAAATTAGGAGACTGCAAGTACCCATTTCATTGCATTGTTTCGAGGATTAAATGTATTAATCTTTGTGTGAGGTACTCAGAACTGTGCCTGGCATATGTTAATCTGTCAGTAAAAGTTAGCCATTATTCCTAGTCGTGTGAGCTTGGATCAGCCATTTCACCTCTGAGCCTCAGTCTCTTCCCCTGTCAAATGGGGAAAATAAAACCTATCCCCCAAAGATTGTCCTGGGGATGAATTGTGATAATGCACATAAAAGCATTTTGTAAAGTGCTGTAACAACGCAATATGGAACTATCATGGACAAAACAATAATAATAATTCCTTTAAAGAATAATAATAATCCCTTTAACTAGGTAATAAAAATCTCCAAGAGAAAGGCCTTCTGGTTTTCAGATTCATTACCTTACTTGACAGGCAGAGGGTGCAGTGGGAATAGTGGATTTGGTCTTGGGCAAGTCTCTTCCCTACCTAAACCTGTCTTTTTACCCATCAGGGTGGTCACCTGGGCCGGCCCCCTGTCTAGGATCTTTGGGAGGGACAGAGAGATCAGACAGCACAGGTGTGACTGTGCTTTGCAAACGTTAAAAAGTGCTAGAAGGGAGGGAAAGGGATTTGTGAAAAGGGGCAGGCTAGAGAGGAGCAAGGACCCTTTGGCAGGGAATTGGTCTTTGAGTTCTGAGAGCTTGCAGAGTTTACCTGCTGGGGAGAGGGGAGGAGCTCTCTTGGTACCCGCACTGTGGGGACAGGGCCCTCCTTGAGACAGAAGGTGCCAGATAAGAAACTGTCAGCTTTAGAAGTTCCCACGTGGGGGCAGAGGAGGAAGGAGGCCAAAAGATCCAGGCTTGGCCCCAGAATCATCTCTTCCTCCTCCTCCAGCCAATCCCATGTGCCAGCAGAGGACTTTGGGCAGAGGTACCTCCAGTGGCCTCCCCGGTGACCTTCATGCCAAGACTTGCTGGGACAGGCTCACCCTGAACGTCTGCAGCACCATGGTCCCCACCCTTAGGCTGCAGATTCCTGCCTCACCCTCAGGGAGAGCAGCTTGACGTCATCCTCACACAGGAACCAGGACAGGTCTAAGCCTGCTATAGAGGCAAAAAGGCACAGTCAACTAGAACCCTGCTCTGTCTTCCCTTTCCAACCAAGAGGAGTTGCCAAGGCCCAGCAGAGGGGGCTGACCCCACGTGAATAGCAGGTCCCCTCCCCAAGCCTCTTGAGGAAGCCTGGGAATCAGGAGACCTCGTTTGGGGTCCTGGCTGTGCCCCAAGCTCACTGCACCTTGTGCAAATCACTTTACCTGTCAGGGCCTGTGTGACCATCTGTAAAAGAAAGGAGCTGGACCTGGTCCATAGGCCCTTTCCAACACTGAGACTGTGACCAGGAAGGAGTTAACAGAGGCCAGGCTCTGGGTCAGGAAGGCAAGGGTTAATCTGGGGTAGGTGGAGGCTCTCTCCGGCTTTTCCTGTGGAGAGTGAGGTTTGGCTGCCACCAAAGTTACTTCTAGTCCCTGCTGTCCCTCCTGCCCTCAGTCTGGCCCTGCCCTGGGACCCCTGCATGTAGCCTCCCCACCCAGAGGTGAGTACATCCTGAGCCCAGGGCTGGGGTGGGAGAGCACCCAGGGACCAAGGGCAGGGAGATTGGCACAAGGCCCGTGAGCACAGTCCCGCAGCCTGTGTCCAGAGCGAAGCCTTGGGCAAAGTTTGGACCACTAACCCCAGGACTGGGAGAAAGGGGACGCAGGGATAGAGGGCACAAGCATGTCTGCCAGGCATCTAGGACGGATCATCTGTGGTTGGGCATCAAGGCCAGCGCAGAGGCCTTGATGTCGCAGAGGAGCGACAGTGGACAGCAGACTATTTTGGTTCCTATGTTTAGGGACTTTTTATAGCCTCGCGCTTGGGGCTGGGAAGAGGAGGAGGGGCGGAAGGGACGTGAGGATACCCATGAGATGAGACAAGCACAGTGCCCTCCGGGGACCTTGGACTCTGACCCATCGCCTGGTATAGTCCCTGGGAGCCAGGAAGGAGGGCACTGTCAGGCTCTCCTTGCTGCCTGGGTTCCCAGTCACCACTTACTTATGGGCGGGCTTACTAGACACTAGATGGTTATGAGTGTGTGTGTGTGTGTGTGTGTGTGTGTGTGTGTGTGTAAAATTGAACAGGTTGTGCTGGGGTTGACAGGTCTCTGCCCCATGGCCCCTCACTGGGGCTCCCTTACCTCCATGCCTGATAAGTTCTGCTCCTTTGTTGCCTCCAGACTTGAGGTCCCTTCAGCCCCCAGAACTAACATATCTCTCTCAGATGAATGGAGAATTGGGGGTGGGGAGGTAAGGGGACAGGAGTAGGGTAGGGTGTTGTGAGCTGTGTGGGTGGCCCATTCTGTTACTGCCAAGGAAACTGTCAGCTCTTGATTTACAACCCCTTCTGGCCCCCTTCCCCTGCAGAAGGGAGGTGAAAAAGGGTCATAGGGTCTCAGGATAAGAAGGGGACAGGGACCCTGAGGGCAGATTTTTGGGAGTGTAAGTTTTGGGAAGAATTAGTGGAAGACACATTTTTAGTGAGGCAAGAGGCCCTTCTCTCATGGAAATTGCTCGGTTTTATAGCGGCAGGAATACAAGCAAAGAAAAAGAGGGACGTTCTGATAGGCAAGTGAGTGATCCAGTCTGAACCAGTTCTGGACTGCAAGGCAGGAGACCTGAGTTCCAGTCCAGGCCCCTAACTCAGTAAGACCTGAGCAAGCCCCCTCCTCTCTGGGCCAATGTCCCCTTCTATAAAGTGGAAATGCAGAGGTAGGTAAGGTGATGTTTATATTTGGGCGTTGTGGAATTCCCTTGGCAGGGGCACAGAGCTGTGGTGGCTGACATGACCTGGTGACCACCGCCCTCTCCTTCCCAATGGCCCTGCTGGGCCTGGGTAGGGCAGTTGGCTACAATTACTGGAGGCTCCTACCCTGTGGTTATATCCCTGACCTTGGTGCTTGGGGGCGGGAAGGGTGGGCCCCCTGGAGCCAGCCTGTGGCTGGGAAGCCTCCTTGTCTTGGACTCCAAGTTGCTGGGTTGGGAAGAGGTATTTTTTCCGGTTGAGGCCACTTTCGGGAATTGGGCCGGGACCAGCTCAATTTCCTTTTTCAAGTGTCCTTCACATTGATGCCGGCTTGGCATGGCACCCTCAAAGGCGCATATATTTCTGGGTAGCTAGGGAGCCCCTGCCCACTGTCTTTGAGAGTTGGGGGGAAGGGATAGTCTGAGCCTCTGCCCCTGGGCATGGCACCAGCTGACTTGGATGGGGGGAGGGGTGGATGCTGATCCGCTTCCTAGGAATGACTGCAGGAGAGGGGCAGGGACATCTATTCTCCCCGTGACCATTCCTGTTTCCTTGCAGGGCCTGGAGAGCCTTAGCCAATTGCTCTCAGAAACTCAGCTAGCTGCCTACCTCCAGTGGCTTATGGGGCACTGTCCTGCCCAGCTCTGCTAAGATGATCCTGGCCTCTCCCTCGACCCAGTCCAGGGGACGGACGCCCAGCGCAGTAGAGAGACTGGAGGCCGACAAAGCCAAGTATGTCAAGACGCACCAGGTGATAGCGCGACGCCAGGAGCCAGCTCTGCGCGGGGGTCCTGGGCCGCTTACACCACACCCCTGCAATGAGCTGGGGCCCCCTGCATCGCCCAGGACGCCCAGGCCAGCCCGCCGGGGAAGCGGCAGGCGACTGCCAAGGCCCGACTCCCTCATCTTCTACCGCCAGAAGCGGGACTGCAAGGCTTCGGTGAACAAAGAGAACGCCAAGGGCCAGGGACTGGTGCGGCGCCTCTTCCTGGGCACCCCGCGAGACGCCGCCTCGAGCAGCCCGGGCCCAACCGAGGGACCCACGGCTCCTGGGGGTTGGGTCGCGCCCCAAGATGCCCCGGAAGCGGCGGGAAAGCGGGCACTGTGCCCCACGTGCTCGCTGCCCCTGTCAGAGAAGGAGCGCTTCTTTAACTATTGCGGCCTGGAGCGCGCGCTGGTGGAGGTTCTGGGCGCCGAGCGTTTCTCTCCGCAAAGCTGGGGCGCCGACGTCAGCCCTCAACCCGGAACGTCCCCACCGCCCGGCTCCGGGGACGCCAGCGACTGGACGTCCAGCGATGGCGGTGCAAATCGCTCGGACCGTGCGGGAGGTGGCGGCGGCAGCTCGGAGGCCGCGGGCTCCGCGCGGGACGGGCGCCCTCCGGTGTCGGTGGTGGAACGCAACGCGCGCGTCATCCAGTGGTTGTACGGCTGTCAGCGCGCCCGCGGCCCGCCGCGCGAGTCAGAGGTGTGACCGTGGCCGCTCGGGAGCGGGCTCCCGGGAAGTCTGAGGCCGGGAGAGGGGTAGGGGGTGATCGCGGGGCTGGACCCGGGCACTGGCAGGGACGCCCTGCCTCTGAAGCGCTGGGTGCCTGTGGGCGAGCCCACCCTTCTGGATCTCTGCTTACCCAAGTGAACCATGGGGGCATGGGACAAAATTATTCCGAAGGCCCTTCCCCAGCACAGACGGCGGAGAGGGAGGGGATGGCCTCGTGACCGGGTCTGGGGAGTGAAAAATGGGCTGGGAATTCAGAGAACCTGCTGAATAAAGTAAAAACGTTATTTAAACGAGTCGTGAGGTCGATGTTGAGGAAAGCAGCGGGACGGCTTGCGTGGGGAGCTGTGTGGGTTTTGGAGTGAGTTCCAGGATGTCTGTGTGACTCTGGGAGAGCACTTAAGCTCTCTGGACTGCAGCTGCACCCCTCAGTGATCAAAATATTTTTTAAATGGTCATCAAGCTCGTGGCAATGCGCCCAGCACATAGGACGGCTCAATAAACGATAGCTGCTATAACCAACCGCCCCTGAATTAGTGGGTATTCACACTATTACGATCACCAGCCCCCAGGGCGGTCCAAACTGGAGCCGCGAGCCAGCGGGGGATAGTGCCTTTGGGGGAGTCTAGAGAGGGGCCTGCTCTAGAAATCTGGGGTCCACCGGATCCTAGAAGGCCCCCATCCCCGGAGCTTTGCTGCCTTCTTTAGGTGTGAAGGGCTGAGATACGGGGGATCCAGAATTGAGGACAATAAAAGAAGGGATCTTTCAAACAGGGATTTTGCCAACCCGCAGCCTCACATATACCACTGTCTTCCTTTCCCTCAAAGACACATCAAGTCACCTGTTTTCCTCACACGTTTGCACCTCTAAGTCTTCGTTCACGGTCCTCCTCCCTTTGCCTGGGTTACCTTTCCTTTCTCTCTTCTCGTCCTTCTAAGATTACACGTTCATTCTCCCTCAGGAATTCCTGAATTCCCCAGTCCGCCTCATCTCCCCTGAGCTCTCAACTGCAGCCCTATTTTTGAGCCTCAGTTGTCACCTTATGTGGTAGTCTGAGTTCCTTCGTTAGTCTCTGACGTCCTAATACAGGGAAGGTGCACACAGTAGGACCACAGGCAACGTTTGTCGAATTAAAAGAGGCTGGACAGAGCGATGGAGTCCGTCCTGTGGTGTTTCCCAACTTCCATGAAAGTTGTGCCCTAAATCTCACACAATCTATCCTGATGATCGGCTGTCTCAGGTCATTTTCTCCCTGCGTTGTTTGTGGGGGAGAAAGGGGGATCCCTGGAGCCCACCCTGAGGTTGCCCACCCCAAAGCAGCCTTCCCCGCTGTCCCGACAAAAGTACGCGGTCACACAGGCTATCGGGCCAGGGTTTTTATGGGGTTGGGGAGGAGCGGGCACCCAGTTCCGCCGTCCGGCTAGTCACTCTTGGGCACAGCCTTCACCCTCATCTCTGCCAGTTTGTGGGTGAGGAAGCCCCACTTGAAGCCAGCCGCCGCATCGGCCTCCTGCGACTCGGTGGCCTCCTCCGCGGCCTCGTCCCCGGCTTCAGGGTCTGGCTCCGAGGTGGGCTCGGCGCCGCGCAGCATGGACGCCGCCGCCGACTGTGGCTGCTGCCACTTGCTGGCGAACACGTCCCAGAATCCGGACCCGCGCGGCTCCGCCTCCGCCGTCGCCTGCGAGGAGGGCGGCGCCGCCAGCGGGCTGCGGGAAACAGGCGGGGTCAGGGGCAGGCAGGAGGCCCCAGAGAGGACGAAAAGGAGGAGATGGGGTCAAGGGACCAGTATTGGGGCCAGGGGAGCCCGGGCGATGTCTGGTGACTGAAAGGGCACGGACAGGGAGCAGGTCAGGACCTAGAGGCAAGAGGAGGGCTCAGAGGCACTGGGAAAGGTGATTGGGGTGGGACAGGGTGAGGGGATTAGGTGAGGGGGTCTGGAAAGAGGGGGCTGGGATCAGGATCCTTGCGGAGAGAGCCAGGGTCTGGGGCTTAGGGAAACGACTCCGAGAGAGGGGCAAGGCCAGGTGAGGGAAGCCAGAAGCACCAGGTCTGGGAAGCTGGGGGTGGAGACCTGAGAAAGGGGCGGGGCCCAACGGTGCGTGAAACGGGGAGGGGCTAGGTCCCAGGGAAAGGGGAAGGGGTCAGATTCCGGAAGTGGTGGTCCAGAAAGCCAAAGGTGGACCCTTAGGAAGGAGCTGGGGCGGGGGCGGGTCTGGTTCTGGGATGGAAGGATAGTGAGGGGGGAGGATGGGTGAAGCGACCCCAAGGGAAGGAGAAAAGGCTTAGAGGCTTAGGGTAGGGGAAGGGGGACTCGGGAGGTAGCAGGGAGATGTGGGGGTAAGGGCTCGAGGTGGGACCTCAGGTATGAGGAAGAGCCCCACAAGAGCTGGGGGAGAGAGATGATAAGCTGGGGAATAGAGGTGAGTGTCAGGAAGCCCTAGGGGAGAAAGGAACAGGGGACTATCAAAGAGAGAGTTGTGACTAGCCCGGAGGAAGGGGCAGAGATGGAGGGTGTGCCAGAGATAGAGCTAGGAGGAAGACTGCGGCCCTGGGTCCGACCCCTTAACACCCAACAGCAAAGACCTGCTAAGACTGGTTCCTCAACTGGTGTGCCTTACCTCCTCAGGGAACTTGCGGAAAATCTAGATTCCAGGCCTCAGCCCACACCTACTGAAGCAGAATCTTGGAAGGAGAGTCTGGAAATTTGTTTGTCACAAGCTCCCTGGGAGGATGAGGGTTTAGACCAGTATTTGGAAACCACTGATCTGGACTACCTTCTGTTCGAAACATCTAAAGGTTTTCTCCTGGGTTCCCTGATTCTAGGAAGATACCCCCTACCACATGGGCAGGGAGAGAGAGCCCATAATACCTTCCAGCACCTCAGACCCAACAGCTGACATTAAAAACCTAACCTAATCTAACCTAATCTCCCAGAGATACTACTTTGGCCTCTTTCCTGCTGAGAAAAATGGGAACAGCCAAGGGCTGGCCCATCCCAGCCCTCTATGGTCCAAAAAACAGAGAAACAGACCAGATAGAAAGGACATGGAGAAGGGGATCCCAGGCCTATTCCAGAATACGCCCCCCCACCCCCAAACACACACATACTGGTCAGCACAGGGATCCGGTGGCAGCAACTTGTCTTCATCTTCTTTGTTAAACAGAGATGACATTGTCAGCCAACCTTTCACCCCGACCCCCTGAACCTGGGAGAGATGGGCTGAGAGTCAGGGAGGGACCACAGCACCACCTCCCAGGACCCCACAGCAGTCTCTGCCAGTCTCCCCAGGAGTGCTTTGGAAGGAGGGCGAACTCACCCGGCGGGCCAACTGTGTCATGGGATTGAAAGCTTCTGGAGTCTGTTCTGCCATCTCAGACTCCACTAATGCTGGGTTCTCCCTCTGGGACACAAGATCCCCACTCTGCATGAGAGAGGCCCCAGAGGAATGGCAACTCCCTCCCCCACTGCTAGCCTGGTACACACAAACCAGGCACCCCAAACTCCACCGAACTAAATACACACCTAGTCCCCTCATACCCTCCACAAATGCATACAGATATTCCTCTACACAAAGCTACCAGCCACATACATTACCTGTACAGAAAATCTTTGCAGACTCTATGTGGACACACACCTGCCCACCCACAGACACGTCCATACACACCCAAAAACATGTAGACATGGGTATGCACACTAATGTAGACACACCTGTACATGAGCATGCCTCCACATGGCTACGTATCTTCACCTGTATGTAGCTGCACATGCTGTGAGGCACCCACACGGGACACATACACAATTATACCATTCACACCAGTGCACCTAAACAACTGCAGACAGCTGCACAGGGGCCCACACGGAGCACACAAAACCTCTCCACCGATCCACAGACACCAAGGCACAGATGTACACACACACCCAAATACACACCATACAAACCAAACACTGGCTAATCCCGAACAGGGATACAGGCATAGATTTCTGCTCAAATTGTACATACCTGAAAATATTTATACCGCGTTCACACCTGCACATACACCTTCACTGGGAATTCCACATGGATGTCAATCCTAATACTGACCCACAAATACTTCTACACATGCCCAACCCTGGACAACAATTTGTCTAGACATACAGACATACAAACACACACACACACACACACACACACACACACACCACAGAATGCGTTCCTGCTTCTGCCACTTTTATTTGCGCAACTGCCACTTATCACAACCTCTAGATGTAAGACTGTTTCAGAGCCTTTTCAGGTTTTTTTAGTGTCAGGACAAACATGGTCCAAGTGTGGCTCTGATCTGATGCTGCTACAGTGACCCTCAGAGTACAAGTGTCACTTTACCTACCTCCAGTACCAGAAAGCTCACTTCCCCTCAAGGTAAGCCATCCCATTTCTGCTCAACTCTGCCTATTAGAAAGTTTTGTCGAGCTGAGTGTACCCTGTATGGCCATTGCCCACTGAACCTAGAAGGATCTCTTCCATGTGGCAACCTTGGAGAACTCTGGAGACAGTGACCACTCCTTTAGTGCCCCCCAAGTCTTCTCTTCTTTCTCAGTTTTCTTGAACCTCCTTTCTGACACTGCACCATGCCATTTGTCGTCCCTGACTGTACTGATTGCTTCTGACAAAATGTGCCTCTCTCTCTTTCTGAGCCTGCCCCTTGCCCTTCTTTGTACCTTTCACTCCTGCTGCCCTTCCCATGCCCCTCCCAGCAAGCATGGATGGTACCTACCTCCTCTGCCAGGTCTTCCTCAGATTCCCCACTCAGGGTCTGTAGCACTTTGGATTTGTAGGTTTTCCAGAAGGCCTGGTTCATGGCGGCAGGGAAAACGGGCCTGGCACCCAGGCACAGGAAGGCAGTGGCTCAGTGGGCACCCAGTGGGTCTAGCTTCAGGAACTTGGTGAGGCCAAAAGCCTGTCCCAGGGATCAGGTGACTGCATTAAAGATGCACCAGCCTCCCCAGCTGGCACAGTGCCCAGCAAGTGAACTGATCCAAGAGTCTGGGGTGGGGGTGGGACAGAGCAAGCTTATTCCATCTTAGCCCCTTGGCATGACCCATATTGGCCAAGAATAATGAAGACATCTCTTTCTACAGAGGCCTAGGAGTTCTTGAATTTGATCTCTTGGAATGTTTCCAGAAAAGTCCTCTTCCATTCACAAAGTCCATTTCCAAAGTCCTTGCGCCCAGGACCCACACTGGTGCTTCTGTGACTGTAACCATACCAGCTGTACCCTTAGTAGGGCTCTGCTGTATGTCCCCACTTAGCCTCTGTGAACTGGTGTGGGAAGATCCCAAGACCCTCAGTCAGTGGCTCCAGCTTACATTTCACTGTTTTGTCTGGGCTGGAAACTGATTCCTCTCCCCAGGGATGCACGTGCCTATCTCCCTGTTTCCTGGCAACAGGTCCCAAAGAGCTGGAGTCCCTGAATTATTGCTGAGCTCCTCTGGTCAGCCTGGAAGGCACCAGGCTACAGTGAATGGGAAAAGGCTTCTCTGGTTCTCTCCCGACTCTGAGCACACAACACGTAGGCTGTATCTCTCTTTGCCTTTGCTGCCAGCCCAGGCCTGGTAGTCTAGGGCTCAGAGAAAGGGGACAAAGATGGGAGGTCCTTCTCTGAGTACCTCCTTTTCTTATGGGAGGAGCTGGTCCCTCTTGAGTCTGCCACGATGCCTGAGCACTGTGATCTCTGGGGAAGAACAGCCCCTCCCTCACAGATTTGGCTGGGGGGGTGGATGGAGGATAAAGACCCAAGGGAATAAATGGGGAGCGGTGAGAAATGGCGCGGGCTTTGTCAGGGACTGGAGGTACCTCGGGAAGCCCTATGGGGGCTGGGATCCCAAATGTATTCCCTTTTTCATTTATTAATTTAGTCACATCACAGACACTTTTCTCTGCCTCCCGGAGATCCTTAAAACATTCCACCTACACCGCGGAGTCTAAGATGTGGGAACCAAGAAGGAATGATAGGGCCAGAAGATAACGCTGCGATAGGTGGTGCAGGGCGGAACAGGCAGGGAAGCGGGATGCTCCGGGATTCCCTCCAGGGCACGCACCACACGGCCCCTCCCCAGCGACTGTAAGCGGGGCCTCTTCACGCCCACAGGTTGGGACACTTCGTTGGGCCCTGCCCAGAGTTCCGTAACTCACATCGATGGCCGCCTGAGGTCGCTCAAGGTGCGGCCCGCGCAAGTGACGTCATCAGCGGCCGTCGGCCCAAGCCTGCCCCGCCCCCGGGCGTCGTAGGATATCATTGAACAGTCCGGAAGCGCCCACACGTGTGCTCCCAACTCCACTCTGGGTCCTCTTGCTCTGCTGTCACCAGCCATGGGTCGTTCCCGCCGTACTGGCGCACATCGAGCGCATTCCCTAGCCCGTCAGATGAAGGCGAAGCGGCGGCGGCCGGACCTGGATGAGATTCACCGCGAGCTGCGGCCCCAGGTTTCCGTACGGCCCCGGCCAGACCCGGGCGCTGAGCCCGATCCCGATCTCCCAGGGGGTGGCCTGTATCGCTGTCTGGCCTGCGCGTAAGTCCCGGTCGGGCCCGGCCTAGGGAGGAGAAGTTGTCCGTGGTATGGGCCAGGGCTGAGAATTCCGGGCTCCGGAGCGCACGGAGTCTCCTCTTTGGGACGCGTGGGTCTGCCGGCCTCCAATCCCTTTAGAACAGGAGCTTGACGTCAGGAAATGAGCTAGGTCAGGGAGATAGACGTAACTGAGAGGCATCAATCATCTCCTCCCTCTCCTCCAACCCCCCATCGCTACAGGAGGTACTTCATCGATTCTGCCAACCTGAAGACCCACTTCCGATCCAAAGACCACAAGAAAAGGTATGAAGAAATAAGGAGATGATTGATAGATGGGTGCCAGGCGGACAGGGCTCGCATCTGGTCAGCTCACAACTCCTTTTCTTTCACCCAGGCTAAAGCAGCTGGGCGTGGAGCCCTACAGTCAGGAAGAGGCCGAGAGGGCAGCAGGTATGGGTTCCTATGTGCCCCCCCAGCGGCTGGCAGTGCCCACAGAAGTATCCACTGAGGTCCCTGAGATGGACACATCTACCTGACACGGCCTGAGGATGCAAGGCAGAGGAGCTGCCCATGGACAGTGATGCAGGGCTAGGCTGGGAGAGTCTGTGCCAACCTCTTTTGGCCCTGGGTTTGGGGAGTGGATGGCCTCTTCTGAGTGCCTTCCCCCTTGAATAAAGGAACTGGATAAAGAGGGCTTGCTTCTGACTCCCTAACTTCCAGGCAACCCCCATCCCAAACTCCTGCCCTGTAAGGGTTTCTCTGCTACTCTTGTGACAGGGCCCACGGTGTCTCTTTCCCACTTGGTCCAGCTTTGAAAACTTGCCTTCCCACAGGGGTCCTGACATCCGAGCTGGAGCCCCCAGGTGGAGCCCAGGTGCAGTGGGGAGGAGTGGGGAGTAGGATCTGGTTTATACTGTCCTGCTTCCAATGAAGACAGTCCCAAGATTCCAGCCCCTGATGAGTTACCTACCCCCAAGGGCCCAAGTGAGAGGCTGCCCACTTCATCATGGGGCCTGTGGTGGCGGCTGTTGCTCCACCATCTTCCAGACAGCATAGCAGGAGCCACCCAGCCCGAGGACAGCCAGCAGTGTAGCCGCAATCCCAGGCAGTGGATTCCTGGGCTCTGCCTTCAGTTCCCCAGCTACCTGCATCTGTGAATGTACAGAGGGTCCACCTGAGGGGTCAGTTGAGACTTCAAGGAAGGTTGGGGGGTGGGGGTGGGAAAGGGCTCAGAAGGTACAGCTGGGTGAAGGAGGTGTGGCTGTCATTGCTGCCCTAGGGAGATTCCACTCCAATTCCTTTCGCTTCACTGCCCATCTGGGCTCTGGCTGCTCAGGCAGCAGGGAACGTGACAGCCTGGCTTGGCTGTTGGAGGCGACAACCTAGCCATGGTAGGGGGAGAAAGGGGTCGGTATCAAAAGCCATTGGTTAGGGGTACTTACCTGTAGCACCCGGAAGTAGCCAGGGGTCAGGTGTCGAAATCGCATGCTGGGTGCCACTAGTCTCCCTAGCATCCTGTGGAGTGGAAGCAGGAATGAGGACCAGTGGTGTTCATAGTACCAAGAAGTGAAAATCAGGGCATAGAGGTTTCTGACCTCTCATATGCATGAGCGCCATGCCCTCAGAAGATGCTCACCAGTGTCTGCCTCACGTCTGGCAAGGGACAGGGCAGCTAGACCTTTAAATCTGGTCCCTTCCCCCACCTGCCTGCCCTGCCAGCCTTTGGAGCAGCTGTCAGGAGAGATCAGCATCAGGCCTGAGCAGCACCTCCCCCACCTACCCAGTCGGCCAGGCTGGGTAGGCGAGGGAAGCCTTGCCTGGCAGGGCTCAGGAGTCTCAGGCCTGGATCAGGTACTGGGAGGGCTTCTGCAGCCCTGGTCCCAGCCCTATCCCTTCCTCTGATGATTGGATGTCACCAATCAGCTCGCAGCAAAGGACAGGGAGGGTACCTTAACCCGATCCCCTTCTTCCAAACAGCTGTATGCCTTTTCACTTGGTTTTGGATAGATTAACCACCCCTACCTATGGAGAGGACACATATCATCACCCTTTTCCCCAAGATCGAGTTCCTGCAGGGACTTTCCTACCCTCAGCTTGGGGATAATAAAAGATTTGCCTATACTGTTTAAGGAAGCTGTCTATAATGTGCTAAAAAAAATAGTAGCTGACTGTGCTGAGCTCTATTCTAAATACTTTATGTGTATTACATTATTTCATTTGGCATTGATTGTCTCATGAAATGAAAAGAAAGGCCTAGTATGCAGAATAGTATGTAGAGTATCTGAATATAGAGAGAATGGAAGAACACCCAGAAAACTTAATAGTGGCTCCCACTGAGGAACGGGATAAGAACATGCTGGGAAAAGGACACGTCCTCGTTTCACTTAATAGCCTACTGTTATGTAATGACCTTTGAAATTTTTACAGCAAGTATGTAGAAAACACTTTTGTAAACTCATAAAACTACCTTCAAAAAAGAAGCTGCCATTTACTGTGCCCCTAACTGCCTAGTTCTAGATGCTGGGAATACAGAGTAAAGACACTCTTATGGTTGTTAGGCCCCCAGTGCTTCTAGGGGAGTACATGAGTACAAGTGGCTAGTTTTTGTCTGTTCCCCTACAGGATTGTGAGTCCAGGGAAGGCAGAGGCTGGCTGGCTTCTTACCTCTATATCTTGTGCCAGCTCAGAGTAGGTGTTTGATGACATCAGGATGGTGGAGACACGTCTGTGTAGTGCAGGGGTGTCCAAACTGCGGCCCGCGGGCCAACTGCGGCCCACAATCCATTTTTTATTGGCCCGCAGCAAATTCGAAAAATATATTTAGTTTACTTAAATAAACCAGGCGAGGCAATACGTACTTCACCTCGAGTGAGTGGCCCGGCTGTTTGTGTATTTTACTGCATATGGCCCTTGGTGAAAAACGTTGAAAAAAGTTGGGACACCCCTGGTGTAGTGGGTTTTCCCAGACTGGCACAGGGACACTGTTGAAGGAAGAAAAAGGCAAAAACATTACAGAGGGACTCAGCATGGAGGAGGGTTGGAGAGGACACACACAGTGCAGGGTATGAGGATATGAGGCAAAGGATGAAGCCAGAGAGGTGAGGGCCATGTTGCAAATCTGGAGCCTGATGGTTCACAAATGAAGGAGCCAGGCCTGCAGGGACCTGGTGAGCTGGAGTTCCCTTTGAAGGAAGCAGCCGCTGATCTGCACTTGTGTTTGATGCCACGTGTGAAGGTGCGACGGGGTCAGCAGAGCTGGCCAAGTTCCAGAAAGCTCAATTTGTATGTGAAATTATTAAATGACAACTAACATACACACAATACTTGGGCATCTGTGGGCCAAATTCAGACTTTAGGTCTTGGTTACAGACAAAATAGTGACAGGCTTTGGAGACCAGGTTTTGGGGCACTGGTAAAGATTTCAAACTAGGTGACACAGGGCCCTCTCCATAGAATTAAAGCAATAACTCAGCTCTACCCCATGTTACATATTTCAGGATACTTAAAGGACCTCCTCATAGCACTAAGGTCTAGGTGTCCTCCTTTAGAGAGGAAGAAACAGGTTCAGAGAGGGGTAGGGCTCAGGCTCGTCACACAGCAAGTGGAACTGATTCTAATTCCAAAGTCCTGGGAGTCCCCTAGCTGGGGCAGCTGCTGCTGCTGCTAACTGCAAACTATGTTTCAGACGTTCAAAGAGGAAGGCTCTTAACCTGGGCTTCAGCATTCAGGGGGCCCATAAACTTGGATGGGAAAAATATGTATTTTTTCACTAACTTTTATACTCAAAATTTGCCATTCCATATGTATTGAAGTATTAGCAGTTCTGTGGCTTTGTCCCCAATAGAAATCACAGATATTTTTATATTAAATTGTAATTATTGCAAATATCTCAAAATACTGTTTATGCTCATAACTATTGCAAAATCATGAGTTATTAACCCACTGTTAAATCGCACTGTTTTAGACACTCCTGCAATATAGTTGCCATTGATTTGGCACCTCTGTGCCCAGTAGAGGGTCTCTGACCAAATGGTGATTCCACCTGTTCTCACACCAGTAATCCAGGCTCCTCCACTACTCCCCTGCATTCTCTCTTTAGTCGTTTCCTGATCAATACATTCCAGAAGGTGAATCAAAGACCACCCCTCAGTTTTAGTGTTCTTCTAGCTGAGTGACAGCATACTGATGTTGTTAAAAATATATAACTAACCTGCCAGTCTTGTTACTTAATGCTAATAAACATACTACTATATCATAGCTTTGTATTTTTAACATCTTTATACTAATTATCCTCCATGCAATCTTCAGCACTTTGTTTTAAAAATTTAAAAGCATTATTCTAAGAAACGGCCCAGAGGTTTCACCAGACTGCCAAAAGCGTCCATGATACAAAAAAAGAGGGGCTAAAAATCCCTGTTCTAAAGGTTTTGAGCTATTAACTCCGGTATTCTTTCCAGCAGCCCATTTTACAGACAGGGAAACTGATGCACGATGGGTAGGTTAGCGCCCAGTCCCACAGCTAGCAAGCTGTAGAGCTGTGATTTGCACCCTTTGCACCCAGGGCTCTGGCTCCCTAACCTCTGTGCTTTGCTGCTGCGCTCACTGCTCACCTTTCAGCCCCTTTTTGAGGATCCTGAAGGTCAAAGTCCCGCCCTGTGATTTGAGGCCAGTTTGGGGCGGGATCCCAGGCCGGCTCTGAGGTCACGTGGGTCACACACCAGTGGTACCGCCCCCAGGTCAAGCCTTCTAGCTGCTCGGAGATGCCTGAAGGGCGGGGCAGGAGGCAGGCAGGCCGTAGGCCAATGGCTGTCTCAGCGCCTCACCTGGTCAGCTACGTGAGCCCAGGTATGCTGGTCGCTCCGCCCAGGGCCCAGCCCGGTCCCTCCCCAGCCCTGGGCTCTGGGAGCGGAAATTCCTGCGCCGGCGGGACGGAGCGGGCGTCAATCCCAGCGGGCGGACTAGGCCATGGAGCCAGTAGCGACCTGGACCCCCGGGAAGGTGGCAGCATGGCTGAGAGGTGGGTGGGACCGGGACAGAACTGGGCTTGAGGGTCACTGGGGCGGGAAGAGGTGAAGGAAAAAGGACCTGCTGAGGCTGTCAGTTGGTTAGTCTGTCAACAAGTATTTATAAATGTCTGCCATGAATCGGGTACTGTGCTAGGCAGAAGGATAGACGAGATGACCCCGAGGACCCAGAAAGGGTCTCCCATCGCCCCAAGAGGCAGCCAGGGTGGCGATGGGGAGGCGGTGGGTGTAATGAAAACAGAGGGGACGGCCCCAGAGCGTCCCACGCCTACTTTATCTCCTTAATCTTCCCTCCGCTCCAGGGTGTAGAGGGCTGTTATTAAACCCATTTTTCAGAAGCGGAAACTGACGCACTGAGCCAGGAAGTAATTTGCTCTGGCTTTGTAATGGGGCCTGCCCTATTTCTCTTCTTCCCACCCCCAGTCTCCCAGTGTGTGAAGCAGAAGCCTCAGCCAGACTGAAGGGGTTGACACAGACCCTTCCCCCTCCCCGTAGGGCCCTCCAGGGGAGATGCCCCCCAGGTTCAGTGAGCCCAGATGGGTGGGAAAGGTCTAGACAGCTGGCCGGGAGAGACTCAGAGAAGACGTCTGACATGCAGGTGGGAGGGGAGAGGTGAGTCAAGACTTCCTCCTAGAGGGAGAGACGGAGTGCAGGGGCAGTGGGAGTACACTGGGGGCACTCTCGGGGTGACCAGCCCCCACAAAAGCAGAGATTCAGAGCTAGATTCAGACTCCCAGAAAGGATTCCAGGCCCTGCTCCCTCATTCACCAGCTCTGTGACCATAGGTCTCAGTTTCCCTACCCATAAAATGAGACTAGCAACTCTGGTGTCATGAAGTGGACAAAATGAAACAATCATGACAAGTGCCTAGGATGTCTAACTCAATGTCGGGGTCCGAAGAAGGCAGCACAGAACATTCACTGTACATGGGAAAAGTTTCTCGAGGGCCATAGCCATGAAGTAACAGGTTCATGAACGCCTGTCCAGTGCTCTAAATGTCACACAGGGAATGAGAGAGAGCTGTTGATCACACACAGGTTCCACAGTGATGAAACCTGGCTTGGAACTCCTTCAAAGAGTGAGCAAGCTAACGGTTAACCTCTATTTGTATCAGTTTTCCCATCTGTGAAATGGGATAACAATAGTCTCTACTTTCTAGATTCAGTAAGGATCAAATGTGTGCATATGTTTAAAGCCCTTAAAATTTCACACATTCACTAGGTACTTTTCTTATTTTGGAGGGCCTACCTTGTGCCAGGCATGGGCTGGAATTAGAGATGAGCAGTTATTTAAGGTGTGGTCCTTCCTTGAAGAGCTCTTGATAAATTGGGAGAGGTTGATGTTCAAATGCAGAGGTTTGTGGAGGCACAGGGGACAGTGAAAAGAGGAGAGGCCCCCTACCCAGCCTGGGGTGTTGTGGAACACTTCCTGGAGAGAGTTAGATGAAAAAGGGAGTAAAGGAGCTGGAAGAGCAGTGCAGGCAGAAGGAATAGCACCTGCAACGACCTTGAGGCAAAAGAACATGCCAGGAGCTGCAGGGAATTCATGCTCTGGATCTGAAGTGTTGAGTTGGAGGGGCTGTGCCAAGAGATGAGACTGGAGAGGCAGGTGGCAGCCTGATCATACCGGGCCTTGTGGATCATAGTAAAAAGTCTGGCAATAATAACATGGTGGCTGTTATTGACTGTCAACCATGAACCTGGAAATGGGCCAACTGTTTGACATGTATCATGTCATTTATACACACATGATTAGAAGGTAGGTGCTTTTATTCCCATTTTACAGAAAACTGAGGCACAAAGCAATTAAGTTATTTGCTTAAGTGCTGGATCTCCCTGACCCCAAAGCCCCATGCTCTGACTCCCTATTCAGAAGTTCTTAGAGAAACGAGCATCAGAACACGTGGAGGATTTATTAAAATGTTGACTGCTGGGCCCTACCCCTGAAGTATATGGTGGGGCTAAGGATTTGTATTTCTAACTAGCTCTCCAGTAAGGCTGCTGCTGCTGCTGCTCGCGGGACCACCTTTTGAGATCCACTGCCCTAAACTATTCTACTTCTCAACTCAGTGCCCTCATCTGTCAATGGGCAGAACACAGTTTAGGTCTCAGGGTTGTCATTAGGAACAGATGGGAGGGAAAAGGGCTTTGCGGGAGTGAAGAAGGGGCCAGAAACGCTATGACACTCCCTGGCTCCCTTCATGCCGACCCCTGCTGTCCTTCCAGGCCTCGATGACTCCCTGCAGGACTATTGCTTTGAGGACTGGGAGCTGCCTGGCAAATACCTGCTCCAGCTCTGCCCCAGCAGCCTTGAGGCTCTGACAGTGTGGCCTCTGGGCCACCAGGAGCTCATTCTGGAAGGGGTAGAACAGCTCAAGGCCCTGGTGAGTGAATGGTGGCCACACTGGAGGTTGCTGATGGGCGGGCCGCTCCCAGGGAGTGACCTGCCCCCTCTCTGGCACAGAGCTCCGGGCTACAGACAGAGAACCTGCAGAGCCTGACAGAGGTGCTGCTGAAGGGGACCTGTGCTTTCCAGAGCTTAGTCCAAGGCCGCCTGGGAGGCTGTGCCGAGCCCCCTGCTGAGGTCCTCAGCGCTGCTGTGAATCTGGTGCATGACGCCCGTACCCTCCTCTTCTGGCTCAACAGGTACCTCAGGCTCCTCTCAGGCCCGGGCTGGGGTGACTGGTGAGGGGATCCTTCTTATCCTTGGCCTCCTCAGGGCCTGGGAGAGAAAGACAGAGCTTGACTCTTGTTCAGATATGGTGGAGCAGGGCAGAGGTTAGTTGGTCTGTATGGGGCACCGGGACGCCCAGGTCCCCACCCTCCCTCCCAGCTTGTAATCATAGTAATCATATCACCAATCTGCATAGAGAGCTTCTCTACCTCCTTGACTGGTTGCTGCTTGTCCCACAGGCCCCAACACAAATGTCACCCCCTCAGGGAAGCCTTCCCTGTCATATAGTCTCAGAGCTCCCTATACTTCATAGCAGTTGAAGTTAAATCATTATCGATGGAATTGTGTGTTTTATATCTGTCTCCCCAGTGTCTAGAACAGAGCCTGGCATGTATTAGGTGCTTGACAAACAAGTCTTGTGCTAACTTCTTTGTGGTATCAGTCATCTCCTTTACCCCAAACCAAAACCCATCAGAGCAGGTATTATCCCATTTCAGATGAGTCGTCAGCTCTGAGTGGTTGTGTGACTTGACTGTTAAGCGCAGTCCCCTAACCACTGTTTCATCCTTCCCCCTGCCAGGTACCTCTTCTCCCACTTAAACGACTTCTCGGCCTGCCAGGAGATTGGGGAGTTATGCGGGGAGCTGGGCCAGGCCTTGCAGGAGGTAGGATAACCAGAGGCCAGGCTTGGCCCAGGCTGTAGAGACCAAGTCAGGCGAGAGCTTTTTATAACCTGTGAATCAGCAGAGGATCAGGTGTGAGGGCAAGAAGCAGTGAGGGCAGGAAGAGAGGCATCCAGCCACTGGGTAGGGGGCGATGGTGGCATGGGGTTTCCTACCTGGCAGGGGGGCAGCTCAGGAAGTTTGACTCTCAGGGGACGAGGGGAGGGCATGTGTGGTGACTTCTGGGGGCCTGGTGTCGGGGGAGACTTTCGGGTCAAAGCTCTGAGGCCATGTAGTTCTGGGAAGGAGGTCAGGTTACAAGAGGCAAGGAGGGACTGTAGGGAACCCGCCCTGCCCTCCGGAGAAGGCAGTGCCCCTACTCAGGAAAGGTCCCTGCTCTCTCACTACTTCCAGGACTGTCCAGCGGCTGAGAAGGAGAGCCAAATCCTGAGGATCGTAAGTGTTGGGGGGAAGTGGGGATGGGGTTGGGGGATGGGCTCCGGGGATGGGCTCAGGCTGGACATCCCACTTCCTCTCCCCAGTGCAGCCATGTGGCTGGGATCTGCCATAACATCCTGAGCTACAGCCCCCAGGAGCTGCTGGAGCAGAGGGCTGTGCTAGAGCGAGTGCAGCTGGACCATACTTTGGTGAGCCCTCATCTCTAACCTCTTGCCTCTGACCTTTCAGCAGCCTGGCCTGGGCCCTGAAACATGGTCCTAGGATCCCACTGAATCCTGTACTGTTACAGCTGGAAGGCCCCTTTTGTATAGATGTTAAAGGCCCAGAGGACTTTCCTGGGGTCTCATTGTCATTCAGCACTTTCCCCAATCCTGAGGTGGTGTGGTCTCAGGTGACAGAGTCCAGCCCTGAGACACAGACCTGGCAAGTTAGGAGAGAGAACATGAACTTTTCTGCTTTCATCTCTGACCAATTGGGAAAACCAGAGCCATGAGCCCCGTCCCTGCCCTGCCCTTGTCCCTGCTTTTCCCTTCAGGAGAGTTGCTGAGAATCTCATACCTCAGAAGTCAGCAACCCCAGCTTCTCTCTAATCCTTATTGGAGGAGGAGGCAGAGGCCCACCAAGGAGTGGCAAGCCCAAAGTCACACAGCACGTTGGGCAGTGCCAGCATGAAGCCAACTCCTTCCCCAGTTCTGCCCACCCAGGAACCCTGGTGCCCAGCGGGGATCCTACCCCTTAACCCCACACCCTCAATGACTGCAGCCTCTGCCTCTGCAGGGCTTAGAAATCCACACCACCAGCAATTGCCTGCACTTCGTGTCCCGAGTGGGCACCCAGGTGAGCGCCTCACACCCTTCTCAGCCACCCACCCCCAAAACCCTCTTACCTGCCAGCCAACCCAGCTTCAGGCCCCAGGAGGGTACACCCTCTGCCCTCCCCCCGCCCCCAATACCAGGTCCCCTCTGACTTTCAGCTGCAGATCCTGCCCGGAGACGAGATCATCCAGGTCAATGAGCAGGTGGTGGTAAGTGAAGAGGAGAGGGACATGGTGGGAGTGAAGGAGTTACTAAGTAGAACCCAGGCCTGGTGGGTGGGGAAAGACCCTTGGGGAGACCAGGGCTATGGGAGCTGCATTGCACGAGGTGAGCCAGCTCACACAGCTCAGAGCCGCCTCGGCAGAGCCAAGGGAAGGGGGCTTGGGAAGCTTCCTGGAAGAGGATATGAGGCGGAGCAGGAGGCTGAGCGAGTGCTGTGAGGGAGAGGGCCTCCAGCTCAGCTTGATCCAACCCAGTGTCCCTGCCCTGCTCTGTCCCCCAGGTGGGCTGGCCCCATAAGAATGTGGTGAGGGAGCTGCTGCGGGAGCCATCTGGGGTCAGCTTAGTGCTGAAGAAGGTCCCAGTGCCAGAGACGCCCCCACAGGTACCTGCTGCCCGACCCTGCCCCCAGCCTGCTTTCAGACTCCTATAGCCAGTTCCATTACCCTGTTTCTGTTTGTTCCCCAGACG
Source organism: Rhinolophus ferrumequinum (assembly GCF_004115265.2). Lineage (NCBI taxonomy): Eukaryota > Metazoa > Chordata > Mammalia > Chiroptera > Rhinolophidae > Rhinolophus > Rhinolophus ferrumequinum. The sequence goes on from NC_046292.1 coordinate 17,934,414, forward strand.
CCTCCTCCGGCCCTGGACTTCCCACAACTAAGGGTACCATCGCTGGCTGTGGCCCCACCATCTCCCAGGTAACAGGCTCTGCCCCAGGTGCATCTTGGTCGGGAGCCATGGGCTCATCTCATCTCTTCTTGTTCTCTCCAGGGCTCCGTCCAAAGATGTCTTCGCCTTTGACCTGACTTCAAACCCAAGTCCTGGACCCAGTCCTGCCCCAACAGTCAGTTTCAAAGCCCTACCAGGTGGCAGATGCCCTGGGCAAGGTACGTGGGATACCTGGCTCTGACCCCTGACTCTGTCTGATACCCCCCCACCCTATTGCCTCATGGACCCTCTGTCTCCTCCCTCCCTGACAGACTGTGCCTCCCTTGACCTTGAGCCCTTGTCCATTGCCCCTGAACCCCCAGCCACACTCCCAGCAGCGGTAGCAGAGACTCAGGGACCCTCAGAAGACCCTGAGAAGGTAAGCTCAAGGGTTCAACAGGAGGGTGGTGGCTCTGGACCCAGAACCTTCTCTAACTCCCTGTGGTCTTTTCAGAGTCCTGTCCCTGGTCGGAAGAAATCAAAAGGTATGAAATGCACCTGATTGGGTGGGGGATCCTCCCGATCTGAGGAGCTCTCAGAAGTCTTTAGTGCTAGGCAAGACCACCCCCCACTTACTTCACACACAGGCTCTCCTGGAAAGAGCTCTGTTTCTGGCCTCGGATAGACCTGTGCTCCCAGCCTGTGGGCTTTTAGCCAACAGCTTGTCCTCTGATCTTCGGTTTCTTCGTCTCTAAAATGGGAAGAGTCATTATCCCCACCTCAGAACTGACACGTTAACATTCCAAGCACAGAGTATGGGTTCAGAACTCTCAGCTGGGGATGCTCGGGGGTGGGGGGCAAGGGAGCAGTTTTGGGGAGTCTGGGATGCCTTGCCAGCACCTCACTGACCCTGTGCTGTGCTGCTGCAGGCGTGGCGACGCGGCTGAGCCGCCGGCGGGTGTCATGCCGGGAGCTGGGTCGGCCAGACTGTGATGGCTGGCTCCTGCTGCGCAAGGTGCCCAGTGGCTTCATGGGCCCGCGCTGGCGCCGCTGCTGGTTTGTGCTCAAGGGACATACGCTCTACTGGTACCGCCAGCCCCAGGTGAGACCCTATATACACACTCAGGTAAGCAAATGAGTCACCTCAGGGTCACAGATCTTGTCCCTACTCTACCATCCACTCCCATCTGTGGTCACAGGTGGGCCACAGGCCCTCGTAAGCCCCCGTATTCCTATCTGTAAAACAGGGTCACTCTTCAGAGAGAAATGAGCTACTATGTTATAAAAGCAGTCTGGAAAAGTGTAGATGGTATAAAGAACCACTTTTATTCTGCCCACTTTTCCTTCCTCTTCTGTTATTCTGTCATCCTAGTGATGGGCTGTTCGTTCAATTGTTTATTCATTCAACAAACATTCAGGTGCTTACTGTGCATCCAGTTCGGGGCTGGGCACTGGGGACACAGGGAAAACTTGGACAGGTACTGCTACTCCAGGCTGGTGTGGGAGAGGATGGATATACACTTAAGGACAGTACGGGGAACACATGCTATGATGAAGGAAAAGCCCAGAGGACAGGTGGGAGCCCACAGAGGCGGCCAGTCCAGCCTGAGGCGTGACGAAGTCTTCCTGAGAAATCAATGCCTGGGGGTTAGTTAGTCAGATGGAAAGGAGAAAAGGACACAGAAGGCAGAACAGCGTCTGCAGAGCTCAGTGGTGTGAGGCAGTTTTGTCTGTGTCTGTTGATAGAGCAAATGCATGAGCAGACTCCTCTCTGGTGGCTCTTTCTCTGGATCTCTTTGGCTCTCTTTTCCTGGCTCAAAGGCACCCCTTGGTCACACTCTCAGCCCCTACCCCAGATTCCTGCCCTGCGCTCCGGACACTGGGAGATTTGTGGTTAGAGAGCCTAGGAGATGCCCCCTTGGGGAGGTGTCTTCAGGACCTTGACCAGGCCTCAAGGGTGCTGGGGCTTCTTGCTGACCTTCACTGTCATCCCCCCAGGATGAGAAGGCTGAGGGCCTCATCAATGTCTCCAACTACAGCCTGGAAAGTGGACAGGATCCGAAGAAAAAATAGTTAAGTCCACACGGCAGGGGGTGGTTGTGGGGACAGAAAGGAAGATGTAAGGTGACAGGAGGTGCGGCGTGAGGGCAGCAAGGGGCTGGGATTCCCAGAGCAGGCTCTCTGGGTTCTGGATGGGCACACCCCGGCTGAGTGAAGCCCCTTTGCTCCCGGGCAGTGTGTTCCAGCTCACCCATCATGTGTATAAACCCTTCATCTTCGCGGCTGAATCCCTGATGGATCTGAGCATGTGAGTGCCACCCCCTCACCCCGCAACTCCCACATGAGTGCTTCAGAGCCTGGATTCAAATCCCAGCTCTCTGATAGTGGTTGATCAAGGCACTCTTCTAAGCCTCAGTTTTATCATCTATAAAATGTGCTAATAAGAGTTCCTACCTCAGCATTGCTCTGAGGGTTATATTAGAAGATATCAGGGAAAGGACCCCGGCATACAGTAAATGGAAGCTCCCTGAGACCCCTTTGCCCCTCCACAGGTGGGTGCGTCATCTCATTACCTGCATTTCTAAGTACCAGTCTCCAGGCCGGGGCTCCCTACCCCGAGAGGAAGGTGGGTGTTTCACAGGGGTGGTTCTCACTGGGTCGCACCTGAGCCTCTGCCTTTCCTGGATTGGGGGCTGGGAACTCAAATGCCCTAGCCCACTTCCTGGCCTTCCAAAACCCTGTGAAACTTAGTGGGTTCCCCAACTGCTCCTGTCCACCCCAGATTGCTACAGTGAGACGGAAGCAGAAGACCCTGATGATGAGGCTGGATCCCGCTCAGCCTCGGTGAGTAGGGGACTGGTGGAGGGTAAATAGCAGGGTATGGAACTCAGACTGATACCTTCCTCTCCTTCTACCCTTCCCACAGCCCAGCCCAGCCCAAGCTTGGAGTCCACTCCATGGAGACACATCACCTGCAGCCACGCCCACGCAAGGCAGCCCACAGACCTCTGGCCTTCCAACAGGTGCTGTACTGGGATTGGGAGCTGAGATGGAGAGCTGAGGTGGGGACAGGCACACCCTCATCCTGCTCCCCTCTCCCGCAGATAACAGTGAAGGGGCACTGGAAGGAATGGTACGAGGGCTGAGGCAAGGTGGTGTGTCCCTCCTGGGCCAGCCACAGCCCTTCACCCATGAGCAATGGCGGAGCTCTTTCATGCGTCGTAACCGTGACCCGCAGCTCAATGAGCGAGTACACCATGTGCGGGCACTACAGAGCACACTCAAGGTCAGCTGGGAGGCACTGGGCACGGCATGGGGCTGGGCTCTGGGCTTTCGGCTCTGGTTCCTGGCCCGCAGCTCTGGTCTCCGCTGTGGACTGGGCCAAGTTCTAGGTTCCTGGAGCCAGGCCCTCGATTTGAGGACTGGGGCTAGACTGGGCCAGGTGCTAGGTTCTAGGCACTGGACTCCGGAGTTAGCTCTGCGCTCAGGCTCTGCCCACCTCCCTGGCTGATCATGGCCCCTTGGCCCCTACTCTCCTCACAGGCAAAGTTACAGGAGCTGCAGGCCCTGGAGGAAGTGCTAAGCGACCCCGAATTGACTGGAGAGAAGTTCCGACGGTGGAAGGAGCAGAACCAGGAGCTCTACTCAGAGGGCCTGGGGGCCTGTGTAGTGGTGCAGGCTGAGGGCAGCTCCCAAGTCCTGACCTCTGACTCTGGAGAACAGTCTTTCCACCCACTGCCCTCCGACCCTGAGGAAAACTCCCATCTCTGCCCCCTGGCTCCTGAGAGCAACCTCCAACCTCCTGACCTCTGACCCTGGCCAGTACCATAGCTCCTGACCTCTGGTCCTGAGGACCACCTCCACTCCCAGCCTCTGACATGTCTAGAGCATCCTTGGATTCTGTTCAAGGTTGGAAGTAGAGCTGGTCTGTGGTTTCACCCCAAGCTGAACCCCTCTGCCTGAGCATCCACCATTTCTGCTACCCTCTCCCCTCTTGCCAACAAAGACATGGGAGGCTGGGCTAAAAGAAACTCTCTCCCATCCATCCTGCCCCCCCCAACCAAGGTCCCTTGGGACTTCTTCCCTCCCCAAACCAGTCTGTACAGGTGTTCTTCATTTTACACAGAAGACCGTTTTCAACCAAATAAAGTCAATTTCTCTAACTTGAATCTGTGTGTGCCTTTGACCTCCATATTAGAATCAGGAATCTCTTCCCAGGGGCACTGGGATGAAAAGCTGTCAGATGGGTGAACGACTTGGTAATAGCCCACTGGGCAGCGCACAGGCTCTGTAGCTGAAGCTCCTGCCTACCAGGATAAGGATTGCTGGTTCATGGCTCAGGAGAGCTTCTACTCATGCTCATCTGTCCCCAGCCCTTTGGAGACCAGAGGGTGTGCTCCTACCCCATCCCCCGGGGGGACAAAGTGAGAAATAGAGACCAGCCTTTCACTCTCTAGATGGGGAACATACCTTGCATGGAGGGACAAGGTGGACCCCTGAAGACAGGCGTGGTAGGATGGGGCAGCTGGTGGGCAGGAGTGCAGGTTGTGCTCTGCTAGAAGGAGGGCCCGGAGATAAAACGTTTTCCTCCTTTCCTTAGGCCAGTCTCACCTCCAGCTCCTGGATCCAGAGCAGGGACATACCCCTGTGTCTCCATCCAGGCTGTACAGACCTGACCTGCTCCCATCAGCCTCTGACCTCTGGCCCCAGTCAAGCTCCTTAGTGTCCCTGACTTCCTCTGTTGGGTCCCAAGAGAGCAGTGGGAGGAGCTTCCCTCAAGATTGGAATTCTTTGGAATGCAGATGGCTAGAGGTCACAGAGGCCTCTATGATATCACCACAAGGGGGAGCAAGTCCGCTTGGAATGAAGTTTCTTTGAAAAGTGGGAGGAGACTGAGCAACTATGACCCAAAACTGGTGGCAGCAGTGGGCCAACACCACCAATATCAAAACTTTGAGTGTCATGGTAGGTGGTCCCTGTCTGGCTCCACCACCCACGCTGGGCATCCCAGGGTCTGGAAGGACATAGGAGGACCGTACTGGGTCCAGGGGGGCTGGGGCTGCACTAATGGGCCCTTTCCTTACCCTTGCAGAGGGCCACTCACGAGCCCTACATCCGGCCAGAGGAGCAAGTGCTCATCAACCGCCGAGACATCACTAGCAAAAAAGTAAGGATGAAGCTTTGCTGCAGCCATCCTCACTCCCACAGTGACACTTCTACAGATATGCCCATCGGGTAACAGGCCTCATGATAACTCTGTCCCTTCTGCCTTCTAACCGTCCCCCCAGGGGGCAGTCCCCAGCAGAAATCCCTGCAGTCACCCCCCATGATATATTAGTAACTGCCTGTCAGTGCCCCCACAGGAAACCCTCTATGATGATGGTCACTCACCAGCAGAGACCCTAAAAGAGTCTCCCTTGCAATGACCCCCATGAAGATCCCAGCAGTGACTCATTTGGGTGGTGACCTCTACACTGATACCCCTGTTCCATGATCCCCACTTAAGCCCCTTCCCCCCAAGAGTGTCCTCCCCAGGACACTGCCCCCCATTCACTGAGAGCAAACATCTGGGCAGAGGCCTCCTATGGAGACACCTGCCTGAAGGAAGGTCTGTCCTTTCCTAGGATGCCTGGGACATGCAGGAGTTCATCACTAGCATGTATATCAAGCAGCTGCTCCGACACCCGGCCTTCCAGCTGCTGGTGGCCACGCTGCTGGTGGTCAACGCCATCACCATCGCGTTCCGCACCAACTCCGTCCTTGGCCAGGTGGGACTCCAGCCTGACCTCTGCCCCCACTGACATGGCAGGGGCCTGGGCAAGGTACTTCCCTCTCTGGGCCTCAGGATTCTCATGTGTTCAAGATGACTGGATTGGCTGCTGCTCTTCAAGGGCCTGTCAGCTCTGACTTTCCAGGGGTCTAGAGATCAAGGGAGACATTGTGGTGGAGGGGGCCCAGCTTTGAGGAATGCACTGTATTTGTCAAGGAAGGGGAGGGAAAAAATGGTGTGAGCAGAGACAGGCACATGGGTGTCTTGTAGGAAAGAGTATTTCATTTTAAGCAATAGTCACTAAGAGTGAATCACTCTGTGCTGGGAACTGTGCTCAGTGCCAGGGTTCCAGGTGTGAGCACAGCAGACCCAGTTAGTTCTGTCTCACACAGACACACACGTCATTATAAATGCCCAAGTGCCAAAGGATGTGGGCGCTCAAAGAAGGCATCAAACCTGACCTGGCAGGGAGGAGGCTGTCAGGGAAGGCTTCCTGGAGAAAGGGACACTTAAGCTGAGAATAAAAAATGAGCAGACGTTGACCAGGCAGAGAAAGGTGAGGACGTGTGTTTGGGGCAGAAGAAATAGCGTGTGAGTTCTATGTGTCCGACTTGAAGTCCAGGATGACTTTGGCCTTATCCTTGATGTTTTACTTTCTTACAAGAAGTATACTATATACATGGATTGTGCTATTTAAGATCAATATTTTTTAAATGTCCAATGTGATGGCTGATGAGTTTAGAAAGGTGCTCAGTGGCCAGATCATGCAGGGTCTTTAAGTTATGTGAAGGAGGATGGCCTTTAGCCTATGTCACTGGAAAACCAGGAAAGAGTTTAAAGCATGGAAGTGACGTGACCGGACACATGTTTTAGAAAACTTATACTGGCTTCCACAGTGCCGATCACGGAAGGGAGCGTGTCAAGAACGGGAAAAAATGGAGCAGGCAGGACCGTGTCGGAGATGTTCAGGTGAAAGATGACGGGGCTTGGACTGGGAAAAGGGAAGTGGGTAAAAAGAGGCCCACAGACATCTGAAGCTCCCTAGGCGTCAGATCAATGGGTCTTCCAGATTTTTTTAATAACAAATACCTAGTGAGCTCTTATATATGCTGCCTGTTTAACATCCATCAACATCCTCATGCACATAGAGAAAAGGAGAGCAAGAAGTTACGTTTCTGGCTTGAGGAACTGTGTGGGGATGGTGCCGTTTGTTGGGATGTGGGGAGGTTGGTGGGTGAGCAGGTTTGGGGAAGCTGCTCAGGGCAGTTTGAGTTGTGTAGTGTTTGAGGTGCCTGTGCAATATCCACCTAGGGATGTCTAGTGAGGGGTTAGAGGCCAAGTGTGAAACACTGCAGAGAGCACTGGGGTAGAGATGGTGACATGAGATTGCCGGCATCTGGGTGGATGGTTGCCAAAGCTAAAGGAATGGATGGGGTTGCCTGGGGAGAGAGCATTGACTGAGAAGAGAAGAGGCCAAGACAGAGATCTGAGGAGAGCCTCCAGGTAAAGGGCAGGAAGTGGGGCAGGCTGAGAACGAGTGCCAGAGGAGTGGGAGGAAACCCGGGAGAGTGTTCCATCAGAGGAGCCGCACAATGGCAGATGTGGCTAAGAGATGAGGCCATAAAACATCGCTTGGAGGCAGCTCTTGGGGCCTTAATGAGAGCTGCCTCTGATGTGGTAGAGGCAGATACCCAACTGCCAACGTTGGCAGAATGAGTAAACTGGAAGGCAGACCATACCCCCTGATGGATCATGAAATCAGTCCAGAGAACAGATACCAACATTCTCATATAGAATGAAATAGTAGAATGAAAAAGAATGAAATAGAAATTGTCTGTGTGTGTGTGTGTTGGGGCGGGGGATGAGAGAGAGAGTGTGCGTTATGTTGCAAACTGTAAAATATATATCTTATTACGGGTCCCAGTCAAAAATGCTAAAAGCCCTGGTATAGAATATGTGCCGATGATGGTCCAGTCCTAGAGGCCTGTGAATACCAGACTGGTTTTGAACCTTAGGGAGCCATGGAAGGCTTGTGGGTAGAGAAGGCAACTCTAATTTAGCCGTGGATGTCCATGACTTGGAGAAGGCAAAAGGACTATTTAGGAAGATCTTTCTATAAACAGTGAGGAGAGCCTATTGACTCCAGTGGCCAGCGCAGTGATGCTGAGAAGACAGATGAAGGGACAGAAAGCTCTTCCTTGTTGTAGGCTGACATCCCTGACCCATGATGCCCTTTGGGAATTTGGAACAGGCGGGGAGCTCACAAACCTTAACCGCCCATCTGGGTGTAAGAAACTCTGTGCAGCCTCGCACTGGCCAGTTGGTGGGGGTGGCGGCAAGGTGTGGGTAGCAGGAGGCTTCCATGTGTGGCAGCGAGTCTTGGGGCAGAGTCTGTTAGCCATGGAGATGAAGAAAGGGAGGAGTCCAAGTGATTTCAGTAACGGCCACGGTGGCGTCAGGGGGCTAGGAGCTGTTAATAGGGTCACAGACTATAGTGGAGTCACAGCTTAACGGGAGCTAAGGGAATAGGCTCTTGATTGGATGCAAGTGAGTTGGGGTTTAAACAGAATTCAGTCATCAAGTCATCCAGCCAACAATCCATCCATCTACCCAGGGAAGTCACCTGGATCCATAAATGTGGCGATACCCAGGATTTCTCTCAGGTCTTTCTTGCCTGAGAGATTTGGGGAGCTAAATCAGCAGAAGTGGTTGGAACACCAAAGAACGAAGGACGGGGCTTGGTTTCCTCCATCTCAGGGGCCAGAGTTTTTTCTCCCAGTCCAGGAGCCTCTTCTGCCTCTCCCCCTTTTCCAAGTATCTCTACTCTAGAGGTTAGGAGGAAAGATGTGTTGTCAGACAACAATCATTATTGCTAATGTCTGACCTTGGGCACCTCTCTGATTTCTCATCTGTAAGATGGGAATAAAATCTACTTTGTAGGATGATGGTGACGGTAACATGAAATGATGCATGTGTGGTCTTAGCACGGTATCTGACATGTACAAGCAAAGTGTGCGCTAAGGGAGCTGCAAAGGGGCTAAGGATGAAAAGCAGCAGGAGTATGGGCCCTCCCCCGCAAACATCCTTTCTCCCTGACCCCTCCCAGGCCCCGCTCTACTGACCTCTCTGCCCCTCTCTTTTTCTCTATCTTCCATGTAGAGACACTATCAGTTGTTCTCTACCATAGATGACATTGTGCTGACCATATTTATCTGTGAAGTTCTCCTTGGCTGGTTAAATGGCTTCTGGATTTTCTGGAAGGTGAGATCCTGGGCCCTCCTTGCCATCACCCCTACTCCTCCTTAGGGACTTCACCAGACCCAAGCCCCACCCCTTTGCTCCTGGCCCTGCAAACTGAGGGGGGGGTGTGTGTGTGTGTGTGTGTGTGTGTGTGTGTGTGTGTGTGTGTGTATGTGTGTTTGCAGAGAGACTACTTCTGAGATGTCTGTGAAGCAACAGAAAGTAACTTGTACTAGAAGTCCAGCCTCCCTGGGTTCCAATCCCAGCTCCAGCCTTCCCCCATTCTGTGATCTTGGGAAAACCTTGGTTTCCAACTCTAAGAAATGAGATTGAGACCATCCACCTTAATTTACAGGGTTCAAGAAGAGGAATCAGCAAACTTTTGCTGTAAAGGGCCAGATCAATATTTTAAGTTTTGTGGGCCACCCAGTCTCTGTTGCAAACACTCCCCTCTGCTGTGGGAGCACAGAGTAGCTGTAAACCACACATAGATGAATGACCATGGCTGTGCCCCTAAGAATCTCATTCATGGACACTGAAATTTGAACTTCGTGTAATTTTCATGTGTCACCAAATATTATTCTTCTTTTGATTCCCCCCTCAACCATTTAAAAATATGAAGACCATCATTAGCCTGAGGGTTTTACAGTGAACCCTGTTCTGGAGAGTCTCCAAGAGCTGTCTGGATGGGAATGGGTCTGAAAGTTACATTAAATGAGACAAAGACTCAAATTCTTTGTTTGAATAAGATTTCTGGAATCCAGGGATTTCTGGAGCCAAGGGATTTATTTTGCCTTTGGGCATGTTCAAGAAGAGGCTTTTAAAAAAACAAAGAAACTATCCAAAAAAAAAAAACTTTCATAAAAAGGAAGTATCATTTAAATAGTTACCAGAACAACCAATAGAGTTATAAGCTTTCCGTGGGTTAGAGGTTTCACTTCATAGAACACAGAATAAAGAACCTAGAACAACAATTCTGAAACCTGGATGTCTTAAAGGACGCTTTGGGCAAACAACACTTGCAAGGATGCTTATTAAAACATGTATGAGACAGTGAGTGCATGAATGTTGGTTGACATGTTTGGGGCGCAGTAGGATGAGTAACAGCAGTGGATGACAGATGACTGGCCCTGCTGTGAGAGGAACATTGAGTCCCCATCCTTGGGGTGTGGGGATGGCAGACCCAGGATGTCCCCATGGGTTGGGCCTGACAGACCCCACTGGGGCTGGCCCCCACTCCCCAGGACGGCTGGAACATCCTCAACTTCCTTATCATCTTTATCTTGCTTCTGGGGTTCTTCATTACTGAACTCAATGTCATCTCTATCACCTATACCCTCAGGTGAGCTGGAAACTTGAGAAAAGAGGGGAACCTGTCTGGATACTGGAAAAAAGATTGGGGGGAGGTTGTTACCAGCTGGGATCAGTTCTGCCTGTCTGGGCAGGTGGAAGGGGCAGTGGGAGGAGGGGTCTGGGAAGGGCCAAGAGGCACCCCTGAGAGGCTCTGCCACAGGGTGCTGCGTCTGGTGCATGTGTGCATGGCGGTGGAGCCCCTGGCCCGGATCATTCGTGTCATCCTGCAGTCGGTGCCCGACATGGCCAACATCATGGCCCTCATCCTCTTCTTCATGCTGGTCAGTGCCCTCGCCCACCCCCAGCCGCTCCCCTTCCCTGAACAGACCCTGGGCCACTGGGAATGAGGGCTGTCTGAAGAAGAGGAGGCCTATGGGCCCAAATCCCCGTGATTCCCTTGGCAGCATTCATTTGTGTGGCATTTGCATGTTCTGTCTCCACTGCTTTTGGGTGAAGTCAGGGCGGGTCTCCGATCTCTCTGGCAGGTGTTCGCCGTGTTTGGGGTCACTCTCTTTGGTGTGTTTGTGCCCAAGCATTTCCAGAACATGCAGGTTACACTGTACACCCTCTTCATCTGCATCACTCAGGATGGCTGGGTGGACATCTACAATGACTTTCAGTGAGTCCCCGTGGGGCTTCTGGGCCCCCAGGCCAGCCAGGCGAGGCAGGGGCTGGGCACCCATGCAGCAAAATACTGACTGGGGAGGGAGAGGGTTGTAGGTGGGAGTGGAGCTCCGGGCCTGGGGATGAGGATGGCCCAGCAGGAATGGGGTGCCTGGGGCTTTCAACTGGAGGAAAGGAGACCCCTATGGCTGGGGCCTTTGGGTTTGTGGGTTGCTTGAAGCCTTGTGCCCCTTGAAACTCCACCTATTCAGTCTCACTGTAGGCCTATTCATGGAGATTTCTCCCATCAGACTGAACAGCTGGGTAGCCTGGCCTTAGAGAAGGGAATAGTCTGTGGTTGCACTAGGGCTTCAGGGCAGCCGTGCAGCACACATTGGAGACCACCAAACTGCCTGGCCTCCTAGGAACTTAGCGTCTCATCTCATTCATTTTTAGCCATTTGTGGCCAAGTTCACTTTTGGCCACAGATGGCTGCCTGGGTTCTGTTCTTTACTTCTTTCCCATTAAGTCTAAATAAAGCCTATTTGTTTCCAGTCCACTCCAAGGAGTGGGTCTCCCTAACTGATTTCTTTTTCCCCCCTCCATGTAAGAGTAGAAGGTAAACGGATTCTGTTATCATTATGCATTATGATGTAGGTAGTGGAGAAACCATAGAGTGCACAGTAAAGGTGGACTGGGCTTTTAAGTCTTTGCTCCACTACATTAGCCATACAACCTTGGGCAGGATAGTTCATTTCTTTTCCAAGCTTCAGTTTCCTTATCTGTCAACTGGGGATTATCATACAATATTAACTATGTCATAGATTGCTGAGTAGCAATAGAGAAATCCTATATAAATCTGTTAGCATTGAGCCTGGCACAGTTTACACACACACACACACACACACACACACGGCAAGAGAGAAAGAGAGAGAGAGAGAACTACTATTTGGGAAAATATTTTATGGGAGATTTACAACATGTATTAACAGTAGGTGGGATTTTTTTCCTTTATACTTTCCTTCTGATCTTTCTATAATGAGATTGAATTACTTTTTATAATAAAAAACATGAATAAAGACGATAGCCGATAGATTAAACTTTATAATGCTGATGTACAAATCCCCACCTTGCAGGGCTGGCTTGAGGACCCCACTGTCTGGCAGTACAGCTGGTGCTCAGTGAAGAGCAGCTGCTGTGACAATTAGGAGTAGGCATTAGATCTGCATAGCAACAGTGAGGCAGCAGAAGTCCCAGTAGGCTTTGAGTTAATTTCCCCATTTCATAGATGAGGAAACTGAGGCTCAAAGGGCCAGGGCGGTGATAGGGCCCCTGCCTGCCATCTCCAGGATGGAGACGAGGGAGTATGCAATGGAGATTGGGGGTGCCCTCTACTTTGCCATCTTCATCACCATCGGTGCCTTCATTGGCATCAACCTGTTGGTCGTTGTGGTGACCACCAACCTGGAGCAAATGATGAAAGCAGGAGAGCAGAGGCAGCAGAATCAAATAAACTTCAGTGAGGTGAGTGAGATGGGGAGGGCAGAGGGAGAAGAGGGAGTGTGGGTATGAGTGCTGACGGGAGCACATGTGTACGTGTGTGTGTGCTCACACACTCACAGCCTGAAGAAAGCCAAACCTGAGACCTGGAGGCAGCATCTCTCCTTGAGTGCCAACTCAACAATTGGGGCTTCTGAGGGGTGTGGATAGCCCAGATGTCTTGTTTCTATGGCAACTCAAACTGAGCAGCTGGGTGACCTTAGGGCATTTAATCAATCTAAGCCTTGATTTCTCCTGTAAAATGGGAATTGTGGTCGTACTTACCTCATAGGGCTCTTATGAGAACTACATGGGTAAATGAACAGTACTTGACACATACTGAGAACTCACTAAATGTTAGTGACAGTATTATTCATTCAGGGGTAGAACTTCCCAAAGGTTGGGGAGGTGGAGGGTTGAGTACTTCCCAGAGCCAAGCCGAAAGGGGCTGGGGGAGGGTATGCTGGCTGAGCTCTCTTTCTGTCCCCTCTCCATTTCTTCTTCCCCAGACAGTCGAGGAGGAGTACAAGAATAACCAGCTGCCACTGGTGCACTGTACAGTGGCCCGCTTGGAGATGTCTGGCCTCCCCCAGGAACCACTTATGGGGGGCCCCCTATCTAACCTCTCGGAAAACACATGCGACAACTTTTGCTTGGTGCTGGAGGCAATACAGGAGAACTTGATGCAGTACAAAGAGATCCGAGATGAGCTCAACACGTAGGGCGGGTACTGGGGTACCCCCGAGTCCCGTCAGTTAGGGCTGAGCAGAACCTCAGATTCTCCTGGCCTCACGTCCTCACCATTTTATAATGTGGATCCTGAGGCCCAGAGAGGTTAAGTGACTTACCCAGGGTCCCCAGCCTATTGGTGGAGGAGCTGGAATCCAGACCTCCAGGTTCCTCCCATCTCACACGAGTGCACAGCTTGGCCTGGGTCTCCATCAGACTGAAGGGGGAGGACGCAGGGAGTGGACACCAGGGAAGAGGTGGGAGGACTGCCCCCTCCTTCCTCATCCTGGAACTCACTCACTCCTCTGCCCCCAGGGTAGTGGAGGAGGTACGCTCCATCCGCTTCAATCAGGAGCAGGAGGAGGAGCTGATGCACAGGCACTTATCAACGAGTCTGTCAATGGAGAACAGGTCCTCTATGGACATCCGTGAGGTGGCTTGCCAGCAAGACTTGATCACTGCGCTTGTCAACAAGGAAAAGGTGCATTTTCCTTCTCATACCCAAACGGCGCTCATCCCGCCACCCAGCCCAGCCCAACCCAGCCCAGCGTCTGCCTCAGTAGTCAAGGTTTCTGTCTCTCCTGAAATCTGGTCCGCCCCCTAGACTCCCATGCACCCCAGCAGTCACCGCCAACCCGCCAATCAGGTTAGAGTCCACTTTCCTTCTCTGAGATGCCCCTCCCCCTCTCGTGGCCCCGCCCATTAAGCCACTTGCGACTCCAGGGCCCTCAAACCTACCCTTTCCTAGTGTGGCTCGAGTCAGCTCAGTTCCTGCTTGGTGGCGGATGCTTAGGCCCACTGCTGGCAAAAGACCCCCGGGTCCTGTCGAGGATGTATGAGATCAGCCTTCTATTGAAGGAGGAAGCTTCTAGGGAGAAAAAGGCACATACCCACGTTAGTTGCTGCTTCCCACACCATCGGACTGGGTTAGAGTGATGGGAGGCCTTGTGACCGTCCACAGCGTAGGCTCCCACGCTCAGAGAGGATATTAGGCAGGCTAGAGTTAGACATCTGAAGGACTTCCCTGGGAGGCCTGGATGGGGCGCTGCTGAAGCTGGAGGAGATAAGGGAGCATCTGCCACGTCAGGGTAGGAAGGTACTGACAATAAGACTTCTTGGTTTTGCAGGTTCAGGAATCTAACACAAATATACGCCTTAACATGCGCAAAAGCAGCCGCTGAGAGGGCAGGATGGGAGCCAAGGGGCCTGCACACACACCCAGCTGCTGCATCTTCTGCATCCCTAGCATGACTTGGTTCAGCCTGGCCTGAACCCGCCCTCTCCCTTACACCTGGGCAGATGCCTGGGGCTGTGGAGGTGGCGGCATCTCTAGGGCCTGTGCCTGTGAGCCCCAGGTCCAGAGGAGCCAGGGTGGAGAAGGATGCTGGATAAGAGAGTGGAAGCTCTACAGCAAGGATAAGCACAGAAGGTGTTGCTGGCCAAGGCAGACAGGATGTGGCCGAAGGAGGGGCATCCCTGGCCACTTGCTCTGGGCCAGAGCTAGACGGAGCCTAAGTGGGCCCAAGAACCAAGAGGAGAAAGGTGAGGCCAGTGGGGCCAGGTACCTGTATGTTGATAATAAAGTGTTGTGTTGGTATCAATGTGTCTGAGTGGTGGACATCTAACCCCTTGGGGCAAACTTGTCCCACATCTGATGGGCAAGACAGATCTTGCCCCTAAAAAGCCTGTTTGTGTGATGGGAGAGTCGCTAACTGCCCTCCAGAATTTCCAGTCTAATCGGAGAGAGAATCTGTACCCTGAACATTTCTGAGAATGGTAGAGATATATTCTTTGCCCTTAGGGGCCTAAATTTTGCGAGTGAAAGTCTGGTCCACATGGTTGGGAGCCCCTGTCTGATGCAGGAGACAGCTGTACCCTCTTTCTCTGTCTGAAGGTGGAGGAAACTGGTCCTCATTCTGGGGTGCCCTAATCTGATGGGGTCAGCCCTGACCAAATCGTGCAGGTACAGGAAGCTCCATCCTGGGACAATGAAGAATGACCGGGCCAAGTGTGGGTCCTGGCAGGCTTCCTGGAGGAGAGGAGCACTGAAACTCACTGGAAGACAGCAAGAATTTGTGGGTTAGGTTGATGAAGTCTGGTAGGGAACTTGCAACCTGTGAGGCCTCTTTGGGACCTTCACACCAAACACCATTGATAGCCACAGCAGTTTCTGGACGTAGGCAATGCAGAGAGTCTGAGAAAGCCAAGGAAGTCATGGGCAATAGGAAGAGCTGCCCTGGATGACAGGAAACCTGTGTTCTGGTCCTTGGAGAAATCACTGGGCATCATTTTTCCCATCTATGCATCTTGGAGGGGATTAGATTGATCTCCAGCTCAAAAATCAAATGGCCAGCTCTCAGCCATGAAGTCGGGAGACCGATGAGATCAGCCATGTCACTGAGACTCAGGTTCCCTGGTGTTGGGTTGGGGGGAGGCTGGAAGGGCCAGAGTTCTGCCCAGCTGTTCAGCAAAGACTGACAATCAGGGGCCTTGGTGTTGCCACGCAGTAGCCTACCCGTCTGTGTTCTCGTACCTGCCCCTAAAGAAAGGAGAGTCTGTGAGACGGATCCTTTCAGGGACTTTGCTTCACCTTTGTGCTTATACCTTATGTCTCCCTCTTTGGCCCCAAAATATGACTGGTCAGCCAATGACGGGTAAGACTCCCCATGGGGGTGGGGGCAACCCAAGCCAGGCAGAGCTGCGTGGGGACCAACAGGAAAACCCACGGGGTTGATACAGGTGGGCACAGCCCCCCACCTTCCCCAGGCTAAGGAGAGCCTCTGCCTCTGTGGCTGCATTCCTTCCCACAACCTGCAGGGGAAGTGACTCAATGATGTGCTCTCATCTATTCATATGCATAAAGGTTTTGTCTCTTGGGGAAGTACATACATCCTGAGACTTACGTTCTGCTGCCTGCAGGCAAGGGTGATTGGCTTGAATCACCCTTATTGGTGACCCTATTATAATGTATGGGATTCACAGATCTTGAGATTGACAAGCTTTATCTCCTTTACTTCCTCACCTAACTAATAAAACTTATGTGTTGGCCCGATTTGGGGGTCCCTTGGCCCCGCTTGCACTCTATTCTTGGCTGCTGTCTTTTCTTTTTATTTTTTATTTTTTATTTTTTTATTTTTTATTTTTTAAATTTATTGGGGTGACAATTGTTAGTATGCTGTCTTTTCTTAACCCTGCGTGGCCCTCCTTGCTCCCCAGAACTCTCGTCACACGGGACGTGACACCTTGGGAATACTCACCAATTGGAATGGGAGTCTCCAGAGGCCCACTGATTGCAGCTGATGGGAAACTCCACCCTCCGTACCCCTCCCATCAGTATTGGTTCCAGCCCTGAGAAGACCCTGGGGCCTGCTGGGAAGGAGTCTGGACAACTGGGATAGAGTGGTGTACTTAGCAGGCAGCTGAGAGGTGGCACCAGTGCCAGCAGTGCCTCACCATCTCGGAACCACTGTCATTCTCCTGTCCAGGCCAGGACTGCTTCCCAATGCCCTCCAGGACCATCAATCAGCAGAGCCCTGGGCTCTTTGTTGGGGATGGAGCCCTCAGTCTGCCTGGTGAGAAGTCACATACACCCTTTCCATCTATCTTTCTCTGGGGGCTCTCACAGCCCTTCTTTTGGCTGGCCAGGGAGGGGAAGAAAGTGGTGGAAGATCAGGTAGTATCCCCAGGGAGATCCTATACTGTGAGAACAGCCATCCCCCCACCCCTAAATTGTCTGAAAGCCTTGGGGCACCAATGTGTTTGGAGGCAGGAGCATGATGGGATGACCTCCAAGGGGCTTCTGGCTTTGCTCATCCATCCTCTTTCAGGATGCTATCTTTGTCCCGCTCCCTCCATTTTGTCTGTCATCTCAGTTGTCTCCCCCTTTTTATCTGTCTTTTCCATCTGGGCAGGGACAATAGCCTGGGGTTTCTGCAGGCTAGTTCGCTCCCCAGCTGGCCTACAACTGAGGTTCCAAGGCCTTGGACACCTGCTGTCCTCCCTTGCCCTACTCCAGCAAAGAGCCTCCCTGAGCCTGAGGTCAGACTGCAGCCCTGGATCCTGAGCTCCTAGGACAGTATGGGGGAAGATATTGGGAGGTGGCAGAAATTGCATGTCTCATCACTCCCATGAGTCCATGACTTTTTCCAGGGACAGGAGTATCCTTGGCAAAGCATCCAGGAAGCAGATAGCAATTTTGGTGAGAGGAGCAGAGGGGATAATTATTACCAAGAGCAGATTCTACTTATTGAGCACCTACTATATGCTAAGCACTGTGCTAAGTACTTGACGTGCATTATCTCATTTAATCAGCAAAGTGGGTATTATTACCATCCCGTTTTTACAGTTGAGGAAACTGAGGCTCAGAGAAATGAAGTGATTTGCCCTCCATTGCAGAGTTGGGATTCTATCCCAGGTCTGACTTCAGAGCTTAGGCCACTGTCCATTGCTTCTCAAAGGAGCTTGGATGAGCAGGAAACCTCAGTATCATAAAGATGTCAATCCTCACCAAATCTGTAATTGTGGCACACTTCCAGTCAAAATCCCAATAGGATTCTTTGTAGAACAGGATAAGCAGATTGTAATATATGTAAGGAAGAACAAAAGACCAACAATATTCAAGATAATTTTGAAGATCAAAATGGGAGATTCATTGAGGTTTACATTAAAGTAACAGTAAGATAATGTGGTGTTGGTGCAGTGATAGGTGAGTGAACCAATGGAATGAAAGACCCCTAGGGCATGGAAATTGGTCTGGATACGTAATGAGGTAGCAAGGCAAATCAGTGGGGAAAGGAGGGACTTTCCCATACGGAAACACATGGAAAAAACATAAAATTAAATCCAGTGTAATCATCTCTCCCTTCAAATAAAAACTTGAGACCTCTGTAGCAAGACATCTGTTCATTTCAGCTGGGACTTTTAGCAAACAGATCCATGGGTCACTAGAGTTTAGAGGGCTCCTCCTATATTAAGCCCAAGTCCCTTACTGTGCTGACAGGGACATGGAGGCACCAAGAGGGTGGGATCTCCCCCAAGATCACACAGCAGGTCACTAAAAGAGCCATGTCTAGAGCCTAGATCCCCCTACTCTTTCTATGCATCCTGGTCAGCTCTCTTGCCCTATTTTGACCCCTTTGCTCTGCACAGGACTAGAAGAAACTGGGATGTGGAAGGAGCACGTGCCTGACAGGAGTGGGGGCAAGGTTGGGGACAAGGGTCAGTGCCTCCTCAGGCTAGGTTGTGGGAAGGATAAGCCTGTCACCTGGGCTGGGTCACCTCCAGTTTTCTGAATTAGTCCTTTGACAATGGCCAAGGATGCAATGACAGGGCATCAGGTGATGCACCTATTTCTGCCCATTGCCCAGGGGAAACAGGAGGGTTTCGAAGGGATCCAGATCAGCACATCTGATCTGAGCCCTTCTCTCTAGAGAGAGTGGCTAGCTCAGCTATGAGAATGAAGCTACGTGTTTGTGAGGCAGTGTGGAATATTAGGGAAGACACTGGGTTCTGGGGTCTGAGGGACCTGGTTTCAATTACAGTGCCACCACTTCCTGGCTGTGTGATCTTTCACAGGTGTATTCACCTGTCTGAGCCTCAGTTTCTTCATCTGATAAATAGAAATAATAGTCCTTACCTCAGGTTGGTCACGAGGATTGAATGAGCCAATGATTTTGCATTGGAGCAGCACCTTACTCAGCACGGTAAAGACTGAATGATGTCAAAACTATCCATGACTGTTACTGCATTAACAGAAGCTGTTGGCTTGCAATTAGGAGTCACAAGTTACCAAAAAAAATTTATATCTTTAAATATTAGTCATAATCAATGTAATAGGAAACTCAAATAAAAAAGGCACCAAGAAATCAAAGACCAAGTGCGATAACAGATTTCCGTCTTTTGCTGATTCTGTCTCTAGAATAGTCATTGAGTGGAAGGAGACGTAGTTGCCAGCACTAGTTAAATCTGAGCGCCCTGGTGTGTATCAGCTGAGATCTATTAGCACAGAGGTGACACATAAATAAACAAATGTGAATGGGTCATGTAGTTGGTGTTAATATTATTCTCATTGAATCTTCCAATAGGGATACTTGGTAAGTGACAACATCTGAGAAGAACTCTGGATTGGTGGAGGGATCAGATGTATTGATTTCTTTTTGTTTGTTTGTTTGTTTGTTTGTTTGACTCCCAGGCCCACCCTCTGCAGGACGGAAGCTGGGTCCTTGGAACCAAAAAGGTCATTATATCCCCCAAATATGTGTCCTCCACAGCTGAAATAATTCTAACCCCAAAACATTTAAATTTAACACAATTCTGATTTTCTTAAAATGACTACTCTGCTTTTCTAAATATCAAATTCCTTCAAAAAATGTTTCTTTGGCATTCCTGCTCTGGTCTATTGGATAATCCAGTGTTGGGATGAAGCTTCTGTTACCTTCAAAACAGTGCTTAACTTATGGGCCAGTATTTTCCAAAATGTATTTTGTGAGACGCCAGTACTATGGGATTTCAATAGACATTACGCTAACAAATATATTGGAGAAATACTGGATTAACACAAAACCATTTCTTGACTGCAGGACTCGTCAGAGCCTTTAGTATTTAATATTCCACAGTCCACTGTGGACTCAAACATCAGATTTTTAAGGCATATTATTTTCCTTAAAAATCTGTATTTTCCAAGAGTGTCTGTCCCCAGAATCCTCATGCTGAGGAATGGTTATGCAACACCTGTTGCTGAGGAGAGGAATTCAGATGGGAGCTGAGCAGGGCTGGGCAGGTAGAAGTGACCAGGGTGACAAGTCCAACCCAGGGGGCATTTAGTCAAACTCTGAAGAGGTGCTGGCTCATTACAGGGCTGTCTCACGTCAACAAAGTCTCCTGGTGAGACCAGGGTTACGTGCCCACTTGTATAATGCTACATATGTCCCTCCACAGAAAATATAAAGTGTATCATTGTGTTTTCATGCACTGAGAACAATACAGCTATTTTCAACGTTAATTTTTTCAAGTAAGAGCATGGACTCTGCGAGACAGACTGCCTGGGCTAGTAGCCTCATTTTCTTCTTTGGGGATAATAAGAGCACATTTACTTCCTACTGTTAGTGCTGGAGTGTTAGCCTATATTAATATTATTATTTGGCCCTCCATATCACAATGTACTATTTTTTTGTCCTATTTACTATTATTTTTTGTACTATTTTTTTAAATTTTCTTTAAAAAAAACATTTTTTTTTAATTGGGGAATGTTGGTGAACAATGTGTTTTTCCAGGGCCCATCCTCTCCAAGCCAAGCCGCCGTCCTTCGATCTAGTTGTGGAGGGCACAACCCAGCTCCAAGTCTAGTTGCTGGTTTTAAATCTTTAGTTGCATGGGGCGCAGCCCACCATCTCATGAGGGAATTGAACCTGCAGCCTTGTTGTTGAGAGCTCACGCTCTAACCAACTGAGCCATCTGGCCACCACTCTGGCTGCTCAGCAGCAGCTGGTTGTCTTCAATCTAGTTGTGGAGGGCGCAGTTCACTGGCCCGTGCAGGAATCGAACTGGCAACCCTGTTGTTCAGAGCTCACGCTCTAACTGAGCCATCCGGCTGCCCCCACAATGTACTATTGATTGCAACAGCACAAACTTATGTGACTGGCTTAAACTCTGCCTCCCCGCCCCCACCAACACACACTGGTACAAAGCACCTTCTCCTTAAATTGCAGCCCGTCCCTCTGACCGAATATGCCTGCCAAGATAGAAACAATGAGCTTTTTAAAAAAGGAAAGGGGAAAAAAAAAAGGAAAGGAAAAAATATCTTTAAATTCAAAGTGATAAAAGAAGCCCAAAAAGGTCTTACAGTAGTATTTCCATTATTTTTTAATGACTAACTGCTAAGCAGTTGATCCCAAATTCAATAGAAAGGGTGAAAGGAGCAGGCACAGAGACCGGGAGGGTTAAGTTTTAACTTTTCAAGCAGCACCCAAAAAGCACTGGTGTTTGACATGGATCAGGACACCTTGTGGTGCCTGTGGCAGAAAACCAACTCTATTGGCTTGAGCAAAATAAATATATTTCAAAAATTGGAAAATATGAAACCAAATAAAACAAAATTTGTTGGCTCATGAAACGAAAAAGTCCTGAAGAGGACTTGAAGATTCTGACCCCTCTCCCTCGTGGCTCTCAAAGGAGGTCCCTCTCTCCTCCCTCAGCTCTGTTTCTTCAGTTTAGGTCCCTCAAAATCACCCCAAGACCCAGGCTACCTGTTGGAATTGAGAGGAAAATCAAAGAACAAAACAAATGAATATCTCCAAAAATAATCTTGCCAGATACGTAACAGAAACCAACCGGCTGGCTAAGGGAAAACAGGAAAGTTTATTATAAGGGTGTGTGATGGAGGCTAAGGCTCCAGCCAAGTTCTCCAGGGTCTAGGACTTGGAACTGTGACAGTGGCAGGAACCAGGGAGTCTCCTTTCTCTCTTCTCAGTCTTGCTTTTCCCATTTGGCACTTGCACCTTCTTTGTTCCTCTCTCCACACACTGGCTTTTCCTGTCTCTCGGCCCACATAGCAGAAAACGGCTTTCTCACAACTCTCAAGCTTTACATCACCTCTTTTTAGGCCCAGTTCCTGGGAAAGAAATTGGGGGCAGATCAGCTAAGGCCAGGGACCAGGACCCCCCAACGCAATCAGGGTCTTACCTCCTGTGAGGGAGACATTGTGGGTTGGGCTGACACCCCCACAGTGTCTCCTCTACCCAGATTAAAACTAGTACCCTTTCCCATGGCATCATCCCAGAAGCCTCAAGAGGCCCTTGCCCTGGTTTTTGTCCTGCAGAACTGTCCAGGGAGTTGGTGGCCCTGCACTGCAAGTGCAGAAAATTGAGGTGGGCCTGAGCAGCTGCTTCCTGAAGACTCGCCACTGGATCCTGAGGGAAGGCACCGTCTCAGGATGCTCCAGTGTCAGCGAGATAGAGGAGGGTCGCTGTGTCCAGGTCTTCATGATGGAGAAGAAGGAGGGTATTTGTGGACTCCGCCTCTCTGTAAGCAAGCTGGGAGGGGCTGCTGGAGAGGAAGGGGGAGGTATGTGTATGTGGTAGGGTGGGACTGGGAAAGGAGTGATTGGGCGGGCACCAGCCCTATTTCCATCTGGCTGAGGAATAATTCTCCAGAATGGAGTCAAGTCTTAGCCAACAGATCAGTCTTTTGGGGGCAGGGAAGACCATTTCCCCCATTAGATTGGGAATGCCCTTATAGATGGTACCATTTTAATGGATGGGGATACTGATTTCCAAACTTGTTGGCTACAGAACCCTTTAAAATAACAATCACAGCCAATTTTATTAATGTCTTACCATGTGCCATGTGCTGTGGGTCAAAATCTCTTTTTTTTTTTTACATGCATTATCTCATTAAATCTTCATAATAATCCTGTGAAGTTCTCATTTTACAAATAAGCAATTTAAGGCTCAGAAAAGTTGAGGGATGTTCCCAACTATCACAGCTAGTCATTAACAAAGCTGGCTTGTGCTCCTAACTGCTCACCAGGTCTGCTGCCTCCTTTCTTTGGAAGGGAGCTTACATGAAAACGAGGTATAGGGTCAGCCGGTTTGCTCAGTTGGTTAGAGCACGATGCTCATAACACCAGGGTTGCCCGTTCAGTCCCCACATGGGCCACTGTGAGCTGCGCCCTCCACAAGTAGATTGAAACAACTACTTGACTTGGAGCTGATGGGTCCTGGAAAAACACACTTAAAATAAATATAAGTTAAAAAAAAGATATAAAAATAAATATAAAAGCAGGGCAGCTCTGATTGAATGGGGGAAGAGGACCAGTGAGGACCCTGCTGGGTCAGCTCTCCCCATCCCACACCCCTTCAAGGAGCCTCTGGGGCTCCCTGGGCTCAGTTTGAAAACTAGTTCATCCTAAAGGAGTAATTTAGTTCTTTCCAGTGTCTACCATTAGCCACCCAGAGATTCATGGGGTCTCTTGCTTAGGTCATGGATCAGAGTCGGCAGTTTCAACATGGAACAGTTAAGTCCATGGCTATGCTCCTAGAACTCTCTCAGTGTTCTTTATTTAGGTTGGTGCAAAATTGCAGTTTTTGCAATTATTTTTAACCTTTTAAACCGCATTTACTGCTTTATTTGATAACAACAAAACAAGTCATTTTGACTCTTTTTAAAAATCCTATTGAAACAATAGATATATGAATCTTAGGATGAGGACCAAAACTTGGCAATTTTCACAAGCACCCCAGCGATTCTTTTACTTATTGTTTTCCGAGGGATTCTAAAACTTACACTGAAATTTGAGAACCACCAGCACAGAAGTTAAGAATATGGGCTCTGGAATCAGGCAGATGTTGAATTCTGGCTCTGTTTCTTGCTGTGGGAAGTCTTTTATGTTTCTAAGCCTCAGTTTGCTCTTCTGTAAAATGGGACTAATAACAGAACCCTCCTCAGAAAGTTGTGGTCAGGTCACAGTGCCTGGCATACAGTATACCCATGCACTCAATAAACGTGGGCCATTACTTTTATTTAAATAAACAACTCGCAGCGAATGAGGATGGGAGAAGTTTCCATCTGGAGCACTGAGAGTAACAGCTGCTTCCCTGTCTTTTTTAGATCAACAGCAGCCACACCCTTTATTCCCTGGAGGACCAGCATCTTCCGGATCCCCCTGGCTTCACCAGTACTGACTGCACAATGCTCAGCCTCAGCTGCTTCTATCCTCTGGTGGTGAACGTCAGGCAGACCCACCCCTACCCAGTGGTCTCCTTCCCGTGAGTCAGCTACATCTTGGACTGGGCCTAACACCCTCAGGATGTTGGCCTGCCACCCCCACACTACCCCCATGGCCACCTACCAATCATAGAAACCTGTTAGATAGAGAGACTCAAAGCATTAGTGGAAGAAAAAAGATGCTTCTATGAAGTAATGCATTACGGGTTATTTACGTAAATTACCATGTAGTAGGATGGCTTGATGGCTTCAAGGGTCCTAGATCTGGTGATCTATGAGGTGGTCCCTCACTTTTTAGGAGGTCCAGGAGAAAGGTTAGCAGGTTTGCTCCTCCTCTTCCCTTATTCTCTATGGCTACCAGTGCTCAGTGACCTCAGGTGCAAGGCAGACGGTAAGTGTCCCTCCCTCTGGAGTCTCATTCCCACCCCTCTCCAGATATAGCACCATCCATGTTCTGGGCACTGGGGACACCATCATCATCCTGGGCATATTCACGGACCTTCAGCTCTCATCTCCACTTGAGAATAGACCAGTTCCCCTTGGCAAGCCTCTCTAAGTGGTCCTTAGAGCCACAAACAGTGATCCAGACAGATTTGCCCTGGTGGCCAATGAGGTCTTTGCCAGCACCAACATCTCCAGGACAGGAGCTGTTAAGGCCTCCCCCCCGCTTTGTGAAGGAGAGGTAAGTGTTTGTCAGGCCTTGATATCCTTGTGCTGGGTGCTTTTGTATCTACGAGCACAGATCCTCTGAATCTCTCCTCTGTATCCCTAGTACATAAAAATTGGGAGAAAGTAGTACTGGGTGAATGTTTGTTGAATGAATTTAAGTGTTATTATTGTTATTCCTATTTTGCAGATGAGTAAATTAAGGCACAGGGAAATTTAGACCTGTCCAAGATTACAGACAATAAATTACATTCATTCCTTTTATTCTTCCCTCAAACAATTATTGAGGGCCTACAATGATAAAAGTAAAAAACAAAAACAAAACTAACATTCAGAATGCTATACACTATGTTATACATTTGACATGCATTACATTTAATAGCTAATAATTGCTAATACTAACACAGCATTTACCCCATGCAAGTCACTGTTCAAATCACTTTGCATGTATTAACTCATTTAAGCCTCACAACACACTGAACGAGATAGTTATATTTTATAGATGGAAGAACTGAGGCTCAGTTCACACAATTGGTAAGTAGCTGATCTTACTAAGTGTTGGGGACACAGAGATAAGTAAGGCTAACTCCTTATTCTCAATAGCTCATGGTCTAGGGAAGAAGCTGGGTCTCCTGATTTCTGGGTTGTATTTCATTAATATTAACAACAACTCTTCACAGAGCACAGTGAATCATTCATTACCTCATTTATTCTGAAAACAGCCCAATGACATACTATTTCCCCCACTTTGCAGAGGAGGGGATTAGAGAAGGCTCAGAGAATTAAATTTCCTTCTGCCCATGGACTCTACACCACAGGTCTATCCAAATATTACCAGTTATAGTGAAGGGGTTACATTTAGGTATTGTCACCTCAAAAACAGTCACTATGACAATATTGTGGACAGTTCAGATCACTATTTCTGAGTTCTTTAGTTCAGAAGTTTTGATGTCTGTCAGAGTTTGCCACTAATCCCTACATTGCTACCAGTAACTGAGGTTTCCTTTTTCAATTGGAGTAGTTATTGCTAATAAGTGATCACTGATAAACTATGCTCAGTCAAGAGACAAACTTTATTGAAAGGAGAGAGCCTTAGGAAAAATAATAATAAAGAAAAATAAAAGGTCATCTCGTCATGAATTACTACCACCACACCATCAAAATAATAGTAGCAAGGAGGAAAAAGGGAAGGAGAAGAAAAAAAAAAGGGGGGGAGAGAGATGTTTTTTAAAAGGAAGAAAAAGAAAAGAAAGGGGAAGGGGCAAAAATATTGTCTTCCTCTCAGGATAGATGTGAGGATGAAATGAAATAAGGCATGTAAAGTTCTCAGCCAGTGACCCAGCATCTACAACCACACAGGGGACAAGCACAAAAGGGGAAATCAATGTTTGTCCATCCACACCGCGGGCTCCTAACAGAGGGTGAGGCTGCCTCTCCCCACAGCTGTCCAGTCAGCAACCGGCTGCTCTGGCGTCTTCGGGCCAACGGGGCCTCTCTGGAGGTAACGCTGGCCTTCAATCTGTTCCGATTAACCAGTGATCCGCTCTACCGTTGCACGGCCGAGTGACCGTGTGTGAGTGCCAGCCGGTAAGCAGGCAGCCCTGAGGTGGTCCTGGCCGTCGCTGCAGCTCGGGGGTGATCAGCCTGGGAGCCGGGGAGCCGGACTCCTCGCAAAGAGGTTGTTCTGGGGGCGGGACTAAGGAGGGACCTGGAGGATGGAGGTCCGGGGGACTGGCCTATCCTGCCAGGGGCGGGGCTGAGGGAACGGCTTGTGGAGGTGATTGACTTAAAGGGAGATAGTTTGGAGCCCAAGGTCTTGTGGATTGGTGAACTCACAGGGGCTGTCGAGGGTCTCCCACAAAGACCCGCCCTAGTTGGGGTGGGGAGGAGCTTCACCGCCCATATGCTTGTGTCTCCCGCAGACCTGCAGTTAGAAGAATCCTCCTGGGAGGAATGGAGCCTGGGAGATCCCAGAGCAGGAGGACCCGGAAAGCGGCGCTGGCTGGGTGGTGTTCGGGCCCATCCGAATAAACGGTAACTGGATCATCCGGGGGCCTCCTTGGCTCCTCTTCCAGAATCTCCCACTGACCTGCTCTGAGACCATGACCCTTCACTGAGCCCCCTTCTGCCTTCATGCCCTCGCACTCCTTCCTAAATCCAAGTCTCCTCCTCAAGCCCATATCCTCCTCGGCTCCCCCTCTGCCCCGAAGAGGTCCCCTTTCCTCACCCGGTCCTCTTGTGACTCATTAAACTCCTAGTCTGAGTCGTCTCTGCTTCTCTCCTCCCATTCTCACCTTTCCTGCCACATCAGATCACTCTTCTCCCAGTCTGTTTGTCCCGTGTACCAGCGTGCTTTTTGTAAATCCTGCTTGCTGGTCTGGAGCAGTCTTTCTCTTTTTTCTATTCCACGAATCCTCCCAAGCTCCCACCCTCAAGGGAAAGCCTATCTCCTTAGTAAGTCCGTTTTTATTAGAGGCAGAAGGTTCATCATATCCCTCCGAGTCCCAGCTTCAACAAGGGACCAGCCCTTTTGCTCACTTTTGATGAAATGATGGGAGCGTGCTGGCCTTGTCCTGTCAGGATGGCTTCTCAAGCTCAATCTTTCTATGTGGTTTCAGAGTCCAGTGCCTCCCGCAGCAGGAATTTGGCAGGTATGGCACACAGGGATTGCTGTGATGAAGTTCTGATGGTTGCACCAGGGCAGGGAGGTACACAATGGGTTCTGGCATGTGCTGGTCTTGGATCCTGTTTCTGTTCCATTCTGTGACTTGGGAGAAGTCAGTTTACCCTCTCAGAGTCTCAGTTTCCTTAGCAGTACATGGCAGAGTTGTCATTGTGGGGTTGTTGGTAGTCTTACGGTCGAGGTAAGAACATCCAAACCTGTAGAGAATTTTTACGAGTTTATTTGAGCCAAAACTGATGACAATTGCTGGAAAGCAAGATCTCAAATGCTTCAGAGAATTCCAATTTTGCAGTTTCTTTTGTGCATTTGAAATTAAGGAGGGGATTGCATTACAGGATAGTTAACAAGGTGATGTGCTCTTGAGGGTGGTTACCACTTATTTTTAAGGTGTGTTAACCTAGATAAACAAAAACAGGGCTTGCTGAAGGCCAAGAGAAAGCTTTTACTACATTTATATGCCTGGGGCCTAACCATCAGGACCTCCCCAGTTAGGTATTTATGATCAGACCATCCTGTGAGGTTACTTAGAACCCCCTTTTCATCCATAATAGTTTGAGTTTTATATCTCATCAAAACCTGATATAAACCTGATATCCAGAAAAGTTTTAGGGTAGGAGTTGAAATTTCAAGATAGGGCCAGACAGGTGACAATTGAGGGCTTTGAGTAGGGTCCACATTGAACTAGAGAGTGCATTTCATTTCTGTATCTCCACCTGCCTCACTCCCAGTCCAATGGAGGGTCTGGCACACAGTCCCAGGAAAGCTTTGTTGAAAGAATTCATGAATGGATTGCTAAATAATTCCCCAAAATGGAATATCTAAGCATAAAAAGTTCCCAGTCTCTCAAAGCCACCTAATTCTGTTTTATAATAATTTTTTTCTTTCCTGCAGGATCCTGGATGGCTATCTTTCTTCCGATGGTGATAAGCTGGATGCTGGGATAAAGTCCTGCTGATACCTCCCCCAACTCTAGCCTTTGGCCTCTAGTTGCCTGAGGCAAGGGTGGGGTGAAGGAAGATTTAGGGAGGGACAACTACTGTCTAGTACCTTAAGGTGTGTGGCCTCTGAGCCTCAAGCTGTGTTTCCTCATCCCAACTTCCCATCTTTGTCTGGAACTCCTCCAAGGGCAGGAATGAGCAGGATTGAGCTGCTCAATATTGTAGGGCCGGGGCAGAGGGTATGGCCAATAAACAGCATGGAATTCTACTTTGTCTGACTCCTTTTCTGCGTAATCTGACCACAAAGCTTCAGCGCTTTATGAGGAATGGGGTGTGTATGTATGAAAAGTCATTTTATTCTCCATGGGTCTTAGTTCCCCCATGTGTAAAATGAGTTTTACCAGATGATCTCTGCTTCAACATTGGGACTCTATGACTCTTGTTCCAAGGAGAGTTCCTGGGCCTTGACCAGCTGGTCCTAAATGTTCTTTCTTCTGCAGAGTGGGCAAGAGGTATTCAATTTCAGAATTAGGATTAAATGTATCCATATCATATCCTGACCGTTAACTATTTCTAACCGCCTGGTAAACTCCCCCTTTCTAGTAGAGGATGAACACAGGCAGCAGTGTTTGTGCTATCATTTATTCGTTCAAAAGCAGCTTGAAATCTACTATGTAGCAGTTCCTGTGTTAGGCCCTGGGAATTCAGCAGTACACAGGACAGTCTTTGACCTTAGTGAGAGGACAGCTGAGTGAGTGCAGGAATAGGTTGTGTGGACCAGGCTTTATTAGTTAGCAGAGCTGGCACTTTCACAAAATCCCAAGAAGGCCCTGGGCCTCTGTTTGTTGTTTTGCTTTTGAAATATTTTTTATTGATATCTATGATCATTTTAGAAATGAATTTCTTGGGAAATAATTTTAATACAACCAACAAAATAAAAGTTAAATTTAACAGTCTTAACATTTCATTTGCAAAAACTTTTCTTGTCATTTAATGCTTTAATTTAAAGCATTTAATACTCGCAGTGACCCAGACCACACCCTAACTCCTAGTCACACCCTGACCCCCAACTTCAGGTGGCAGTACTGTCGCGGGTGGGGCAGGTTGAGTGGGATTCGGGGACGATTTGCCTTGGCCGCCAGCTTCTCGATCTGCACATGCCCAGTAAGCTACTCCAGGCTTGGATGAACTGGGCTCCGCCCAGAGACCAGATCCAGCCACGGGCAGAGAAGAAGGCTTGGAGGGGCGGTGGGGTCATGCGCAGAGAGATCCGTCCGCTCGAGGCGCTGAGGGCAGAGTGCAGGGGCGGGACACCGGCGTAGTCCGACTCCTGATTGGTCGCAGAAGGGCAGAAAGGGGCGGGGCAGGAGCAACGCGCGACCTGGCGGGTGTGCAACGGCCGTTAGGCTAGCTGAGGGACGAAATCTCCGCCTGCGGCCGACGTGGTGGCCGCAGTTGGTACCCCTGAGTGAGGCATTTCGCCATCCGCTATCAGGTCCACGTAAGTCCTCCACGCCTCGGGGCCCCAGTCGGACTGACAGACTCTGCCCCACCTTGGAGAGCCCCGGAGGAGCCTCAGACACACGCGACCTACCTCAGGGGGGGACCGCGGGAGAGCGAAAGCGCATGCGCAGAGCGGTTCTGCGGTACCCCTGGGTCTCACTGTGTGGGCTTCCTAAAATAATGCCCCACACCCACCTCCTCGTGTTTCAGTCTCCTCCCCGCCTCTGTCGTCGTTCACTCCACAGCAGTTGTACCTACGTAAAGGACTGGCCAGTCGCCAGAGGGACGGCAGTAACCACGGTCCTTGCCCTCATGGAGCGCACAGTCCCGGGAGAAAGTGGACGTTAAG
Organism: Rhinolophus ferrumequinum; assembly: GCF_004115265.2. Lineage (NCBI taxonomy): Eukaryota > Metazoa > Chordata > Mammalia > Chiroptera > Rhinolophidae > Rhinolophus > Rhinolophus ferrumequinum. The sequence continues at coordinate 17,964,527 of NC_046292.1, forward strand.
TGGCTGATTACTCGGTTAGCACTCAGTAGTGTAGGGTGGAGAAGTACTAAGAGCACAGAACTGAAGGTTCTGATGTAGTCCGAGAGGGCAGGGAGCCCTGGTGGAGGAAGTGAAGTTTGAGCTGAGATTTGAAGGATGAATAGAGAATTAAGGTTGGGGGGGCCAAGAGCACTGGTGAAGGCCCTAGCCTAGGGTTCTGAGCCGGGGCGATTTTGCTCCCTAGGGGATACTGCACAACGTCTGGAGACTTTGATGATCACAGCTCAGGGATTGCTCCTGGCATTTAGTGGGTAGAGGGCCGGGATGCTGCCAAACATGCTGAGGTGTACAGGACAGCCCCCACAACAGAGACTTAATCCGACGGTACTGAGCTTGAGGAACCCTGCTCTAGACATGGAGGAGCTGGTGCTTTGGATGAACTGAAAGTTTAGTGTGTTAAAGCTTATTTGGTCAGTAGAGGGTATTCAGCACTTCATTAAAATAAACCGGAAGGATCAGAGTCCTGTTTGTCTTTTACGCCAGTATGTGTCCACCACATGGCACAAAGCCAGGCATATAGTAGGCACTCAGTAAATTTTGGTTGATGTATTGACTACTGTGTGCTAGGTAGGGGAGGAGCCGTGATACAAGGATGAATAAGAGAACCCTGCCTCATTACTTGCCCCTAGGCCTTGTCTATTTTATATTGGTCTGGTGGTGGTGTATGTTTCAGGACTTGTTCTTTGTAAAGGCAACTTCTTGGCAATGATGTGGCTTGTTGTTGTTTTTTTTTGTCGTTTTTTAAATTTTTATTATTACTGTAGTTAAAAAGTACGGAATGCTTCATGAATTTGCATGTCATCCTTGCGCAGGGGCCATGCAAATCTTTTTTGTATCGTTCCAATTTTAGTGTATGTGCAGCCTAAGCGAGCACTGGCTTCTCTTTCTTTAGACCTGGTTTAATGAATGATCAAGGCCATGAAAAGAGTGTGATGGTGTGAGATTCTTAATGTGTCTGTATCAGCTGTCTGTATCCCTTCAAATCCTCTGTGGTTCTCTCAACAGCTGCCAAGTGTGACGTTCCACACCAAGATTATAATTCTTCAAGGGGAGAAATACTTATAACAGTCAAAATTGAGTTCTTGGTTAGCAACTTGGGAAATAAAGCCTGGGCGGTGACCAAGGGCAAAGTGAAATTATATGAACTGCCCCTGCTCCTAACTGCTCTGGGGCTTGCAGATCTGGCTGTGTTTGAGGCAGAGAAACTTGTGATGCCTTAGTAACATTCTTTACTTCTCTTTGTCACACACAGAAAGAATGTCGATTAGACTTCTGTAACATTAGAGCTCAATCCTGACTTTGAAGGCTCTTCCTAGCCATATGACCTTCACCTTTCTAAACCTTTATTTTTTCATCCAGGAAATGATAATAATGGTAACTACCTCATACATTTGATGTGAGCGTTAAACATAAGACATGATACCTACAGAGTGTTTAGCACAGTGTTTGATGGGTAGTAAGTACTGAATGCATGTTAAATTTGTTGAATAAATGAATATTTCTATAGTTTAAAGGGCTTAGAAGAGAACCCATCGATGTTGGGTGGGTTTTTTCTGTCTGCCTCCATTCATTCCTACCTTTCTTTTTTTTCTTTTTTTTCCAAAAAGATTTTATTGGGGAAGGGGAACAGGACTTTATTAGGGAACAGTGTGTCCTTCCAGGGATTTTTCCAAATCAAGTTATCCTTTCAATCTTAGTTATGGAGGGCGCAGCTCAGCTCCAGGTCCAGTTGCCGTTGTTAGTTGCAGGGGGCGCAGCCCACCATCCCTTGCGGGAATCAAGGAGTCGAACCAGCAACCTTGTGTGGTTGAGAGCCCACGCTCCAACCAACTGAGCCATCTGGGAGCTCAGCGGCAGCTCAGCTCAAGGTGCCATGTTCAATCTTAGTTGCAGGGGGCGGAACCTACCATCCCTTGCAGGAGTCGAGGAATCGAACCGGCAACCTTGTGGTTGAGAGCCCACTGGCCCATGGTGGAATCGAACCTGCAGCCTTTGGCGTTAGGAGCACGGAGCTCCAACTGCCTGAGCCACCTGGCTGGCCCTGGGAGTTCTTAATTGAGATAGAATTCACCTATCATAAAATTCAATTTTATGTGTGTACAGTTCATTGGTTTTAGTATATTCACAAGGTTGTACAGTCATTACCACTATCTAATCTCAGAATATTTTAATCACCCTGGAAATAGTTTCTTTTGGGGGAATGGAGAGTGACGGCTAATGGTTATGGTTTCTTTCCGGAAGAGAAACCATATCCTATCCATTAGCAGTCATTCTCCATTCCCCCACTACCTTCTTAGTCCCTGGCAACCGCTAATATACTTACTGTCTCTGTGGATTTGCCAGTTCTGGACATTTCATATAAATGGAGTCATACAACATGTAGCCTTTTGTTTGGCTTCTTTAGTATAATGTTTTTAATGTTCATCTGTGTTGTAGCATGTATCAGTACTTCATTCCTTTTTATAGCTACACTTAATTATCCATTCATCAGTTGATGGACATTTGAGTTCTTTCTACTTTTTGGCTAGTATAAATAATGCTGCTATGAGTATACGTATACAAGATTTTATGTGGACCTATGTTTTTATTTCTCTTGAATATATACCTAGGAGTGGAACTGCTGAATCATATGTTTCAGCAGGTAACTATGTTTAACTGAGAGTTCTTTTGTCATCCTCTTTTCAATTTATCTGAATTTGGAAAGGTATCAGAATCTAGTGGGCCTATCATTTTGTTCTACTTTAAAGAAAGGGATGAAGAAAAAGATTTTAATATTGACTATTTGATATTACTAGTAGGTAATCCAATCTTTTTGTGTCACCGTTACCACACTGAATGATACTAGCCATAAATTGAAGGTTTTATGACTGAAAAAAGCTTCTTTTACCAAGTATAACGAAGACCTGAGATTCCTGTTGTAAATGCAGTGAATTAGTGTGGGTTTGGGTTGTTGTTACTAAGATAAAACTATAGATGTCAGTAAAGTACATTAGAGGAATAGTACCAGATAGCCCTTTTTTCCCTTCCAAAGTTTGAATTTCATCTCTAAGAATTGTTCTGTCGGTAGAGTTGGTCCCTGCTCTTAGGAATTCAAAGTTTCTAAATTTATACTTTATCCTCCAGGGACCATACTGTGCCACCTTTATTGACATAAACTGCCAAATATAATAATAAAAACATTAGTAAAGCACTTAATACATGTCAGGCACTGTTGTAAGTTAATTCTAAATGCTTTAACATGAATTACTTCCTGTCTTTAGCTCATTTTTATATGAAGGAACTAAGGCACAGATATTAAGAAATTTGCCCAAGATTATACAGTGAATAAATTGCTAAGTCAAGTTTTACACCCAAGCTGTCTGATCAAGAGTCCATACTTGGAACGACTTCTCTGTACTGCCTCTCAAGTACTCTATAGATTTATTATTTGCTATTACTAGTTAGTTAATTAAAGCTTTTGTTTACATAGTCATCAGACTTCTGCTGAATTCTCAGAACTGACCGTTAGATTCAATATAAATGTTTTACGGAGTGGGGAAAGGGGAAGAAAACCTCATGTTCCCAGTTGAGCAATGGGGTTCTGCTACTGAGAATTATGTCCATATTTATGCATCATATGACATCATATCACTGGAGGAATCGGAATTCATTTTATGTTAATCATAATTAAAGCTATAATAGTTAATTGTTAGTTTGGTTACTTAGTTCTTTCTCCACCCCACCACCCTTCCCATCCTGTCCCACGGCTAGAAGATCCATGGCAAAGTTTATTAATTAGAAGTAATGTTATTTTTATTTTTTGCAACAATTGGGGTTCTGTGACCATATAGGATCAGTATTGGGAATCTCTGATTGGTTCTAGGTTTTTCTCCTTGCTTTAGGAAGAGAAGTAGAGGCGGAGTATTGGGAATTCGTTTGCCTTAAAAAATATCCTTAGGAGTAAAACATGTGGAGGAATACTTGAATACTCTGTGGTTTTGACAGTTTCGGTTGAATGGGAATGAGTTACAGGGAATTAAAAGATAGTGGAAAGATCTGACTGGTTATTCCTTCATTCTGCAGTTGGCTGGAATAACTGTTGATGGCCATGCAGGAAAAATATCCAAGTGAGAGGATCTCTCATGCCACTTCACCAGGTGAGTAGTCAGTTTTCTGGGTTAAAATCTGACCTTTGCTCTGTTATTTCATAACAGAAATTTCCTTTAAAGGACATACTGAGCAAACAAGTATTCACTGAAATGCTGGTATTAAAGGAACAAAACTAACATGGGGCTATATTGAATAGAAAAAAACAGGTCTCTGAGAGAACCTCTGTTTATCTCTGATTCTATATGGCTTCCAACAAGACCATGTGATTGCTTGAAAGGGGAGGACACATAAAGGATTGGAACAGAATGACTTTGGAAAATAGTCCTATTTGAAATCAGAAAAACACAGCATAAATTACTGTGTTCTATGTTGTCTTTGTAGTCGTGTGGGTGGGTCAGTCATCTGCTAGCCCACAAAGATTGGAATTCTTCTTGAATGTCAACAGTCTCAGTTGTGTTGTCACTAGACTCAGGAATTCATCTTTAGAATGGATTGACAAGATTTTGAAAGCTCAGTAGGTATACGAAGTAGATATATTAAGTATACATATATAGTAAACATAAATATATACACACATTCAAATAGACAAATAGGAAGTAGCGTTATAAAAATAACTTCTTGAATTCTGGTATTTATGAAGAAAACGATATATTTTATTCAACTAAGGGTATGTTTTATTTAACTTTAAAACCCCACAGTGCCTAATAGCACTGTTATATTCTCCTAGGCACACTGCCTTGCATATAGTAGGCACTTTGAAAAGCATTTGTTAAATCAATTTAAGATTCATACAGCAAATATTTATAGAACATCTGTTATGTGCCACACACTGTCTTAGGGCTGGATTATACAATTTCTCATGGCAATTATGTGTACAATGCAAGTTTTTGGAATGGAGCAATTCCTAACAGAGTTCAACTGCTTTTCTGATGGCTTTGTCTTCAGTAGTCTCTCATTTGATTAATAATGGTTTAATATTTGATAAGGATGCTGCTTAAGGACATGTGACAAAACAAAAATACTTCAGCTTTCAACTTGAAGTTTGAAATAAGCATAAGCTTTTATAACTACAGCAAAACATACTTTTATTTTAGCAAATGTCTCTTTAGAATGGATGTATGGACTGGGTACATGGAAAAAGTGGTAGAGGTGAAGAATGGAAGATTAGTAGTATTAATAATAATGCATTGGTTTCCAGTAGGAGGCTAGGAACATGGTAATTAATAGAGGCCCTTAATCAATTTTCACTGTTTCAAAAGGTCTGGCAAATTGTACACTGACTAGAGAGATAATACCATATAGACTCACTCAGAGGTCAAATTTCTTTGCTTCTGGCTACAGTTACATTAACTTAGTATACTAACACTGGCTAATCTTATGCTGATCATAAGCTCTGGTTATTGGCTATGTCTTTTGTTAAAGGTTGTTACAGATTACTGCGTGTATATAGATTCTTTCAAATCAGGCAGTCCACTGTGACCCAGAGAATAAAAGGAGTCATTGGGGAAAATTAGGTTTTCTTCAGTAGAAAGCCTACTAAAGGTAGCAAAAAAGAAGCAAAAGTAGAAGGAGTTAGGTTAAAAATACAGGAAAATACCAAATTTGGAAGATGGGAATAAGATGATTTGTGTTCAGATATCATTTGCTTCCTACTAGATGAAAGACTCTGTAGAACTACATTTTTTTTTTTTTTAAGGATTTTATTGGGGTAGGGGAACAGGACTTTATTGGGGAACAGTGTGTACTTCCAGGCCTGTTTTCCAAGTCAAATTGTTGTCCTTTCAATCTTAGTTGTGGAGGGTGCCGTTCAGCTTCAAGTTGTTGTCCTTTCAGTCTTAGTTGTGTCGGGCGCAGCTCAGCTTCAGGTCCAGTTGCCGTTGCTAGTTGCAGGGGGCACAGCCCACCATCCCTTGCGGGAGTTGAACCGGCAACCTTGTGGTTGAGAGGATGCACTCCAACCAACTGAGCCATCCAGGAGGCAGCTCAGCTCAAGGTGCCGTGTTCAATCTTAGTTGCAGGGGGTGCAGCCCACCATCCCTTGAGGGAGTCGAGGAATCGAACTGGCATCCTTGTGGTTGAGAGCCCACTGGCCCATGTGGGAATCGAACCGGCAGCCTTCGGAGTTAGGAGCATGGAGCTCTAACCATCTGAGCCACCGGGCCGGCCTCTACATTTTTTTATTTTAACTTAAACTCTGATATTTTAAATGAATAAGTAGCTGCCATTACCTTTTTCTTTGTTTGTTTACATTGGATCATCAGATACAATTTAGAAAAATTATAGTGGTTTTTTAATAAAATAATTTGAATTTACTTTGCTAATGTTAGTAAATCAGTATTTATTGAACACTTCCTACCTATCAGCCCTTAAACAGTAACATAATGAAGTCAAATAAATCTCATCAGTCTTGTATCTTACCTACTAAGAAATTTTAGTGTTTTTTTGTTTATTTGTTTCTTTTTTGTGTGCATTGCCCTCAAAAGCTCTTTGAGTTGACTTCACCTTGATCTGGATTCACCCTGCCCATGAGGGTACCGTAGTTCAATCAAGCAGTGGTTTTCAACGGGACTGGACTGCCTTTACCCTAGGAAGCATTTGGAAACATACGGAGTATTTTCAGGTTTCACAGTCATGGTGGGATGGAGTGAGGGCTGCTACTGGCATTTATGGATGGGGACCAGGGATGCAAAACCATCCTGAAATGTATAGACTACACATTGAAGAATTGTCTTGCCCAGAATGCTAACAACACCTGCTGAGAAACCTTGTAAGAGGAAAGACTGGGGGTATTGGAATCAGAACAACCTGGGTTCAAATCTCAGCTTTATCCTCTGTAAAATAGGGATGCTAATACTTTTCAGTAAGTAGGTCGATGAGATCACGTTTGTAAAGTGTTGTGGTTTCTAGGTTTCAAAAAATGGTAGTAGTTATTAAATATTACTGTTTTCCATCCCAGTTCTCCTGGCTTCTTAGTAGGTCTTATTTCTGTCTTTGAACATTCTCACCTCTCGTGCTATTTCCATTTAAAATGAACAAACTCGGAGTTGCTGAAATAGGCTCAGGAGAGAGAAAGGGTTGGGGTGCTGCTATTCCTTCATAGGTTTAAGCGATTTTTTAAAAAACAGTTTTGTGGGGTTACATTAGCTGGTTCACAGTAAAGGTGAGAAATGCCACTTGTTTCAGGGTCCAGTGTGATTCAGAAGGGCAGTTCCCTGGGGACTGAATGGCAGACCCCGGTTATCTCCGAGGCCTTTCGGAGCCGCTTCAGCCGCTGTTCAAGTGTAACCGACAGTGCGGACACCGCCATAGGCACGTCGTGCTCAGACATTGCAGAGGGTAAGTTTGGATTCATGATTTGATTGCCAATAAGTGTTGTCTTTCAGATTGTGTTCCATGTGTATTGTCATTTCCAGAATATTCCTAAGTCAGTCCATTCAGGAAGGAGTCTGCTTGGTTCTTCCTCCCCCATGCTTCTCATAGCTGGTCCCTTCCTCTCAGTTTCTACTGTTTGTCCTATCTCAAACAACTTTCTAATAGATTTCTTGGCCTCAAATCTTTCCCTCTACTGCCAGATTAATCTTTCTAAAAGCCTAATTTCATGGTTTCCCTTTCCTGCAAATCCTCAATTGTTTCCATTATTTGGAAGATAAAATTTAGAGGCCCTGTTCCACCTATTCAAACATATTTCTTACTGTCGTGTCTTACTATGCTGTGAAAGTGGAGAACTTTTTGACACTTGAGCTCTTTGCTTCTTTATTCTGGGCTTATTTGTGCTGTTCTCCTCTTGTCCCTCCCAGCTATGTTGATCTAATTTTTCAGGATCTAGTGAAGTGTCTAATAGGACTGTTCCCATCCATTCTACCATTATTGATCTTCCTTTCTACAATCTTACATCTTTATTGTTTCTGCCACTTGTTTTTGCACTTAAATTAAGTAATAACTGCCAGGTAGTACTTTATAAGAGGATTTTGTTTTTCATTTAGATGGTGAGTTCTTAGAGGGCAGAGGACCTAATGATAATAATTAATTACTATTCATTAAATACTTTGTGATGGATACTTTTTAAAATATTTTTCATTAATGCCTTTAAGAACTGTAGGCAATATTTTATTATTTTCATTTTACAGATGAGAACACTGAATTTCAAAGTGATTAAATTAGTTGATTAAAGTCACAAAACTAGTCACTGGCATTTTATCAGATATGACACCTACTAGATGGCTGTAAACAAAAAGATAATAACAAGTGTTGGTGAGAACATAGAAAAATTGGGACCTTTATACATTGCTGGTGGGAATGTAAAATGTTACAGCTGCTTTGGAAAGCAATTTGGCAGTTCCTCAAAAGGTTAAACATGGAGTTACCTTGTGACTCAACCATTCTACTCCTAGGTTTTGACCCAAGAGAAAGGAAACCATACATCCACACAAAAACTTGTATATGAATGTTCATAGCAGCATTATTCGTAGTAGCCAAAAAATGGAAACAACCTAAATGTCTATTAATTGACGAGTGGATGAATGAAATGTAGTATATCCATACAATAAAATACTATTCAGCAATAAAAATAAATGAAGTACTGATGCATGCTGCAAAATGGATGAGCTTTGAAAACATTTATGCTTAGTAAAAAAAAGCCAGACACAAAAGACCATATATTGTATGATTCCATTTTTATGAAATGTCCAAATAGGCAAGTCTATATAGAGACAGTAGATTAGCGATTGCTTAAAAAGAAATGAAGCGTGACTGTTAAAGAGGTTTCTTTTTGGGGTGATGAAAATGTTCTAAAATTGATTGTAGTGATAATTACACAACTCGATTATGTACTAAAAACCATTGAATTGTACACTCCAAGTGGGTGAATTGTATACTCTGTGAATTATATCTCAGTAAAGCTGTTTATTTAAAAAAGAATATAAATGTTCGGATAAAATGAAAGCAGAATGAAAACGAAAAAACAAACACATCTACTGCTAGTACTGACTCCTAGAAACCTGTCATATCATTTTAATCATTTGACAGCTGTGTGGGCACAGTGCTTAGTAAATATGAGTAGAGTTGAATCATAAATTTTCAGGTAGGCAGGACTTTAAAAATCACTTACTCCAGTTCCTTTTGGTTTGAATAACAAAAATTCCTCAAGGGGTGTCCCATGTGGGAGACCACCTCAGGGATGATGTAGATGCCTGATCACTGCACTGTACACCTGAAGTTGAAGCTGAACAATAATGAATGTCAACTACAATTTTATATATATATATATATATATATATACACACACATATATATGTATATGTGTATGTATATACTTAGAAGAAGCGGAGTACAGCATTAGGAATAGAGACAGTGGAAATGTAATGGCTCTGTGCGATGTCAGAGGGATAGTGGATGGGGGGAGGGGGTTCACACAGTGTGAGGGATATAAATGATAAATGTCTAAGTATTACTTTGTCTTGTGCACCTGAAACTAATAAAAAAAAAATTCCTCAAGGGGTTAAGAATTAACTTGCCTAATGTCACACAACTAGTTATCAGATTTGGGTCTCCCAACTGGAGTAGTGTTTCCATCACTTATGTAATCAAGTGTTCGTTACTGTATTTTAGTTATGACTTGTTAAAGTTTTGTTTACATGTGCAGTCATGGATCCTTTTTCATTTTGACTATATAGCAGGTTTTTCAAAATCAAACAATGGTCTAAATTTTTTCCCCAATTGAATTGAGTAGCTCTATTTAATTCAGCCAAATTGCTAACATAGATTGTATGTGTGACTGTGTGCTTTTTATCTCTTTGGGGAACTTTATATATAATTTTTTGTAGTGCACTCTTTTTAAATTTTAGTAGCCTTGATATAGTGGCCAAAGCCATTGGTCTAGAAGTATTTTTTAAAGGATCCAAGATGTCTTCTTTGCCATGTTTGTTATATACCGTGGTCTTTACCTTGACCTTCATTCTTGCTCCTTTTGTTCATGAATTACCTTGGTTTATTTGGAGCTCAGTTGATAGGGACCCTTATGACTGGTATAAAATATAGTTCATTGTTGCATCTGTAAATTGATCAGGCTTGCTTTTGATTCCACTCTCCACTAAGGTATTTTACCTTGAAGAGTCTCAAAGGACAGGGTAGAGGTGGATACTGGAGAGCTCAGAAGGCTTTCAGCTCTTTGCTAAAGACTGAAATAGTTACTGGTTTGTTCAGATTACCATACATCATAAACCAGTAAGGGTTATAGACAAAGTGGTCAAGATTTAGCAATAGCTAAATCTACCCCTTACCAAGAAGGGAAGATTGCTAAAAATAATGTGTTGTGGGGTTTTTTTGTTTTTGTTTTTGTTTTTGAGGGGGGTGAGGAGAGAGGATGTAGTACAGGAGAGGAGAGATTTAGAGAGAGATCAGGCGATTAAGTTCGTGAACTCATCCTAGAAAAAGTGCTGCATGCCTCACTGCTGAATATCACTATGGTCACCTTCGAAGTGCTCCCCTTGGGAAGCTAGGCACCGACGCCAGCGCCTAGTCTGTCCTTCAAAGCAATTTTGGAACTCTTTTTCTGGAATGGCCATCAGAGCTGTTGTCGTATTACTCTTGATGTCCTGAATGTCATCAAAATGCCTTCCTTTCAATATTTCCTTTATTTTCGGGTAAAGAAAGAAGTTTCTGGGGGCCAGATCGGGTGAGTAGGGAGGGTGTTCCAAAACAGTTATTTGTTTACTGGCTAAAAACTCCCTCACAGACAGGGCTGTGTGAGCTGGTGCATTGTCGTGATCCAAGAACCATGAATTTTTGGCAAAAAGTTCAGGTCATCTAACTTTTTCACGCAGCCTTTTCAGCACTTCCAAATAGTACACTTGGTTAACTGTTTGTCCAGTTGGTACAAATTCATAATGAATAATCTCTCTGATATCAAAAAAGGTTAGCAACCTCATTGCAACAAGTTCACGAACTCAATTGTGCTTAAAGTATATCCTTAAAGTGGCAAAAACCCAATGATTTTGGGAACTGTAGACTTCTCTAAATAAAAAACCCTTATCCTATACACTACATTTTGACAGCCTTTGAAAATTGTACAAGATAGTGACCCCTTTGAAAATAAGTGTTGCTATTTTGATTCAAAATGTTGTAAAATGCAAACCAGACTTAAGGTGTAACTTGATGTTTTATAGCAGTTTGTCAGAATCAGGTAGTTTTCTTATTATAAATAAACCTAAAAGACAAATGTTGACAAAGACCTCACTTTATTCTATCATCCATAGATGGACCACACTCACTAGAAAATTAGAAAAACGATATTCTCCTGGGTCAGTTGGTACCTTTCTTCTTGGCTTTGGTTTTTGCATATGTACTACTTTGGGGGTTATGAGCTCAAAATTGCATTTGATGAGTCTTGAGAGAGAGAGGTGCTGTGGATAGAGCTGGAAGGAGGTGATACTAAGTCAGTGTAGTTGCAGCCCCTCATATGCCACAATCTCACCGTCTCCTCATCCATAATTATGCTTTGGGAGCAGGGACTGTTGGTGAGAGCGGATATTATGGTACCTTTATGGAGGATTTCAAGTAGAGAGCTTACTAGTCTCGGAAGTCTTCCTCACCATCAGTCTACCTTAACTTGTTGCCTAGTCCTAAAATTAAGTTGTGGGACATCAGAAACTGTGTCCTTTGACTCTGAAATGTCCTTCTCTTTTGGTCCTGAGAGACTGATGCATGTTATCAGAAATTACTGTGTTTTTTTGTTTTGTTTCGTTTGCTTATTTTGTATGGCTTTTTGTATATCCCCAAGATCATTTGAGTGTAGGAAATTAGATACTCTGCATACATTATAAGGGATAATTTGGCTTGCCTGTGTTTTTAAAGAGCTGAAAAGATGGTAGCTCATCTATACTCATATAATTCTGGGAAAGGTTATAGATCTGTCTTCATTAGCTGCGTGTGTTCTGTGTTGGTTGATGGAAAGGAAAAAGAGAAACAAATTGGTAGTCCACTCTTCATGGTAGATGTGCTTGGTTTGGAAAAGAGTGCTGGACATAATTGCAAAGGGAAGACATTTATATTCCTTGTCTCTTACTCACTTTCCTGCCTGTTGAAGGTAACAGGTATGTTTTCTTGTCTGCTTGCAGCCCATTACCCTGGCACATTAGTTCTGTGACCTTGTAGTCTTCTTCAGAACAGCACTTGGAAGTTGGAAATTTGTAGAAATGTGAACCCTCTGCAGCAGAGCTAATCAGAGTTGTCTCCCAACACTGGGAAAGAGCTAAAGGAAAGATAAGTCCTTTCTGTTTCCTTATGAAGGAAAAGGGAAAATCACAGTTGGATACAAATAAGGGGGTTAATAAAAGGCAAAATATAAAATAGAGAATTTCAGTGTGTAGCCACTGGAGAGTGCTCACTGTGCTAGAGCGAAACCTGAGAGCTGCTAAGAATAACTTCACGTATCCAGGCAGTCGGTTCTGGTGAGTGGGAGAGAGAACAGAATCCCGATTCAGATGCTGCCGTCCCTGCCTTGGATACAGAGCGGCACCATCCACTTCGCCTATTCTTCGGATAGTTTAGAGTCATTGCTCGCCTTCACTGGGGCTTTTGGAGGTCACACAGGATTCTTGTAGCCCTTGCAAAGGATGTTTTTATTAGATTGGATGATAGCTTAGAGGTGCCCAGCGCCCAGAAGACTAGGAACTAACCCGTTTCCCTTAAGTAAGTGATTTTTTTTTTTTTGAAGCTCAGTTTTCAGCTTTGTTTGTTGACTGGCAAGATTTTTGATTCAAATACAAGGGACAGAGTGTAAGTTAAAAATGAAGCCAGTGTTGCTTTTAGTTGGCTTACCTTGTGAATGGCATTTGAGACCCTAAACACACCTCTCCCAGTTAAGCTGTTGTGTCTTTCTGCCTGATACTTGGGGTGACAGTGCCCTCTCTCCCTGGTCTCAGGACAGGCAGAGAACTTGTGACATAGCAGCCAAACTCAGGACAGTTTCAGTTTTGACTTACGGAAGACTATTCTCTCCACAGATTTTTGCAGCTCAAGTAGCAGCCCTTCTTTCCAGCCCATCAAAAGCCACGTAACCATTCCAACAGCCCATGTGATGCCTTCTACCTTGGGGACCTCTCCTGCCAAGCCAAATTCTACACCTGCCGGACCCTCTTCCTCCAAATTCCCTTTGTCAGGGTTGGCTGAAAATGTGGGGATGACAAGAAACGGAGACCTCGGTGCAATGAAACGTTCTCCAGGCCTATCTAGAGATCTCATGTATCTTTGTGGTGCTGCTGGAGAAAATGGAATTGAGCAGTCCTGGTTTCCAGCAGTGGGCCATGAAAGAGAAGAGATGAGAAAGTTTGATATTCCCAGTATGGAGTCCTCCCTCAATCAGTCAGCAGTGGTGGAGACACTTTATTCAGATCCGCACTACCGAGTCCACTTCCACAACCTAAGAACCGACCCAAACAAGGAGTTATACAAAGTGTTGCCTGAGACCAAGAAGGCACCAGGCAGTGGGGCGGTATGTGAGCGAAACGGACCACACCCTAGCAGCAGTGGGCATGTGCTGCCTCTGGGACTCCAGCCTGCTCCTGGACTCTCCAAGCCTCTACCCTCTCAGGTGTGGCAGCCAAATTCTGACCCGTGGCACCCCGTCGAGCGATCTTGTGAGCTCAGCACTTGTCGACAGCAGCTGGAATTGATTCGTTTACAGATGGAGCAGATGCAGGTAGAGGCCCTTTCCTTAGATTTTGCAGGTTCTGTGCAGATCTTAGAACTATATAGGTTTTGTCCTATAAGTTTGACTCTAAAGAAAACATTTGTAAGAAAGAGCGAAGATGTTTGTAGATAGGAAATGAAGGCTTGCGAATGCCGTCGAATCTGTTGGTTATCCAATTAAACACCAGATAGGTTCTCCAAAGTAGAGGGTTACAGTGGAAAACCCAAAAAGGCACTAGGCCAGGTACTTTTATATATAGAATCTTATTTAATCCTTATAGCACCCTGCTGAGGTATATGTAGAAATTTACTACTTTCTTAGAATAAGTAATCTGTCCAGGGTCACAACTGGTAAGTGGCAGAGCTAGAATTTAAAAGCCGTCTGTGAATCCCTGTGTTTTTTCCACTATAACACTTTTGTGTTTAAAAAAGAAAAAGTGCTTGTGCTGCGTAAGAGTGGGAAGGAAAGACGCTGGACATATTCTTCTTTTCTGGTTGGTGAGGACATCTTAACTGTTGACTTGTCTCTGTTGCCAGATAATGAAAGATAACTGACCTTTTCTTAGAAACTAGAGCCTTTCTGAGCAGTGTCCAGTTGGCAGAAATCGCCCTGGCAGGTTCTTTCCAGTCATGCATCAGAGCTAAAATTATTTCATAAACACTGGCCTTCTCAGGCTGAGCTAAAGTGAGCCTTGATTACAGACCCAGCTGGGTACTGCTCAGGTGTTTTCAGGTGTCTGTGGGTCAAGATCAAATCCCTCTGGACCTGCTTGTCTTTTCAGTTTCAGAATGGAGCCACCTGCCACCATCCCGCTGCTTTTGCTCCTTCACTGCCCACGTTAGAACCAGCACAGTGGATCAGCATCTTGAACAGTAATGAACAACTTCTGAAAGAAAAGGAGCTCCTCATTGACAAGTAAGAGGGCAAGGGGTGCCATAGGGTAGCTTCTGTCCTCCCAGCGCCCACTGAGGGCAACTAAGGAGGTCTCCTCAAGGACAGCACATGCCCCTCTGTTTAGGCCCATCCCTTGCCTCATGGCAGGGCTAGGTTGATAAGCAGCCTAGTCCTTATCTGATTAATGTGATAGGCCAGCTGTGTATCTGCAGGGACTCTGGGGCGTGCCTAAAAGGGGCAGCTGGTTCTTTGCAGCTGATATTGTTCATTTCCCCTCATTCAGCTTTCTGATTTGCTCTCCTTCAGCAAAACGGCCCTGCCCAGAATGCAAGGTTCTTGCTTACATAGTATGGATTGTACCCATGTAAGGAAGTGGGGGCTCATACTGCAAGTGGCTTAGTGTCAGAACCCCAGACCATTCTACTGGCTTTTGCAGGCAGAGGAAACACATCTCTCACCTGGAGCAGAAAGTGCGAGAGAGTGAACTACAAGTCCACAGTGCCTTTTTGGGCCGCCCTGCCCCCTTTGGGGATGTCTGCTTGCTGAGGCTACAGGTAAGTGTTGGCAGCCAGGTTAGCCCTCTGCATGTCGTAACTCAGTATCTTCCCTATGCTTCTCACTGTTCTATCCAGGAGCTAGAAAAGGGACCAAGTGATGTAAGGTGTCCAGCCTGAGGAGGCATCCTAATTATAAAGCATCCTTATTCTGCCCTTATGGGAGCAGAAAAGGCTTGAGGGTAGAATCAGGTGAAGTTCAGATGCCTTGGTGTCAAGACATAACTTGGAAGAAAAGAAAGAGCAAGGTACGTTGTAAGGTCCTAGATTTGGGTGATGTTCTGAGAAGCTTTAATCTGCCAGCCCTGGCCAAATGGAAGGGAGGCAGAGGTAATGGGGGATTTAGAGCCATTTTCATTTTTATCTTCCATGTCTAGGAGCAACTAAAGGAAACCATATTCTCACTGAGGTCAGTGGCTCAGAAGAAGCCTGCTTTGTTGACCAAGCTTCTCTGCAATTTGGGTTTTTGAGTGATGGGTATTAGACAGATTATAGTACAGGCCTCGTGGGCCTGTTAAGACAGTATTTCATCTTGTAGAATCAGAGTGTTAGAGAAGGGCCCTTAGATAAAATGTAGTTCACGTCTCTGATTTACTGATAAAAAAGAGGAAGAAGAATTTGCCTAAGATCATATAGAGAATGTGTGGAGGAGACCCAGGCCTTGAGCCCAGGTCTTCTGATGTCTTGTCCTGTGTTCCTTTAATTATACCAGATATTGCTTTAAAACAGTGGTTCTGAAATGTCAGTGGCCATCAGAATCACCTGGAGGGCTTTTAAAAACAGAGTATTGAGACCCGACCCCAGAGTTTCTTTCTGATTTAGTGGGCCTGGGAGTTGGGCTCAAGAATTTGCATTTCTAACAAATTCCCAGGTGATGGAGATGTTAGTCCTAGGACTGCATTTTGAGAAGCACTGCTTGAAGGAATTCTTAGTGAATGATGGTATTTGACCGCGGAGTCTGCTGGGATAAGTCAAGTACAAGGGACTATAAGGGTAGGGAACAGTTATATATTGAGAATCTTTGCAGGAATTGCAGCGAGAGAACACTTTCTTACGTGCGCAGTTTGCGCAGAAGACAGAAGCCTTGAGCAAAGAAAAGATCGAGCTTGAAAGGAAACTCTCTGCTTCAGAAGTTGAAATCCAGCTCATCAGAGAGTCACTCAAAATGGCGTTGCAGAAGAATTCAGAGGAGGGCAAGAAACAGGAAGAAAGGGTGAGCTAAGGAGCTGATAGCTCTCTAATTCACAGAGGAGTTTGGGGTCAGCCCTCTCCTGCCAAACCCGAAGCTGTTTCTGGCTCCCATTCTTGGAACCAGGAGGAGCCAATTGGGTCAGACCCTACACTGACTTCTCATGCAGGACTTGTCTCATAGATACGGAGGTCTTCCTTTTGGCTTCATCTCCACAAAACTACTACACCTAACACCCCTCACTGCTCCAAGTTGTAATGGGCCACCAGCTGGCCTACGTGGAAAACCAGCCTGGGCAGTCATGCCAGACAGTACTGTTGAAAGATGTTTAAATACCTGTTATAAATTTACATCATTCAGCATGGTTTCTCTTCATTCTACCTAAAAAGGAAAGAAGAATTCCATGTATGCAGTCAGTTTTGGAGTTTTTACATTTTTGCCAGTGCTCTTAGAATTGCCTTAGGGTGAGACTGGTCATCATAAAGGAGCTAATTTTAAAACCTTTTGGTTCTGTTCACAGCTTGCAGATGTTCTTGGGGGGTCAGTTTAGTAATGTTTGGTTCTGGACCACTTGCATCAAAATAAACAAGAGCAGTGCTTCTTAAACTTGAACATGCTTAAGAATCACTTGGAAATCTTATTAAAAATGCAGATCCATCTTCGGTAGCTCTGGGAAGGGAGGGGGCTTGAGATCCTGCTTTTCTAACAAGCTCCCAGGTGATGTTGGTACCATGGCACAGCAAGGACTTTGAGGCTTGTGAAAAACTAAACTTTTAATCAAAGTAATACATGTATCTAAGTGAAATAATTAAATACCAACATGTTTATAATAAAACTTAGTGGTTCTGTGCCTGGCCCACTCCACAAAGATATCCATCCTCAACTCTTCTTTTTCTCCTGATATATGAGTATATATCTCTATATTTGAATAGTATTCTTCTCTTGTTTTGTTTTGTTTTTCTTTTTGCTGTTTTGGTTTCATGGAGGCAATATCTTACCTCTCTGACTATACTGATGATACTTTTTGGGATGTCTACATCTACTTGTGTTTTTTTCTTGTTTCCTTCAGGTACTTTTTATTTATTTTGTTTTAGTGTCTTTTATATTAGAGGCTTGATGATCCTTGAATGAATAGACACTTAAGAATGTCCATTTAAAAGTGAAGTAGTCAAAAGCTGGGTGGAAGCTCTGGGTTCCTGGTAGTTGCTGGTGGACTTCACTGTAGGATGATCAGACTAAAGTGTCATTTCAGTTTCACTTGGGAACCCTCAGATATTGGTATCTGAATGTCTTATCTCTCTCTGTAGAAGAGAATCTTCAGTCTGCTGCCTGGTGGGGAGGCTGGCAGCAGGAATGCTTTTGGCCTTTAGGTTCTGGACACTGAGAAGGAAATTAGGTTTAGAGTCCTGCGGTTCCGTACATAGATTTTTGTTTACACTTTTTTTCAACCCAGTGACTGGGTCCCTCTGCTATGACTGATGTCCCTGAGTCTGGAATCTCTCATGTGATTTCTCCAGAGAGCAGATCTCCAGTCTGCTGTTGGAGAAACCTGGGTGAGGATGTATCCAGCTAACCCTATACATAGACTTTCAGTAAGTCCCCCTATTTTTCAGGTCTGTGCCTGGTAACCTACCTCAGAGGTACCTGGCACCTTGAGTACAGAGGTCCTAGGGGGTTGTACAAGGCACATTGTTTACCAGATTTGAACTCCCACTGCAGATTAGCACTCTGCTCCGAGGCGCTCATTCCCCCACGCCGTCCACTTTCCTCTTCTGAAAACATGTTGAAGTGTCTCATGTACTTTTGTCTCCTTCTCTGGTGACTTTTTAAAGTTACTGCTTTATTTCCTTCCTGTCATTTTAGAGATGTTTTGGGGAGAAGAGATCAATATCTGTGGTCAGTACACCATTTTTTACATTCAAATTTCGTTATCAGCATTTTCATTAAGCTTCTCAGGTGATTCTAATAACATATGAAAACGTGAGAATCACTGATTCAGAGCTTGAAGAGTACAGATTGTATCTGGTGTAAAATGTTGGGCTTGATATTCAGGGATTTCTCTTAGTACTGTCTTATCTTTCATTAAATTAGTAAATTAGGCCTGTGCCTCTTCTTTGGCATCAGTAAATCTGACTTTTTTCTGCTTTCTCTTGTGTCCCCCAGCTTCCTTTTTCATAAGCCAAAGAAAAAGACATAATAGTGAAGAA
Source organism: Rhinolophus ferrumequinum (assembly GCF_004115265.2). Taxonomy (NCBI): domain Eukaryota; kingdom Metazoa; phylum Chordata; class Mammalia; order Chiroptera; family Rhinolophidae; genus Rhinolophus; species Rhinolophus ferrumequinum. Next base: position 17,983,187 of record NC_046292.1, read on the forward strand.
AAAAGTCTCCTTTCAACAAATCTTGATTGAGTGCTTGCTTTCTGCCAAATACTGTGCTGTATATTGGGGGTATGATGAAAACAAATGGACACAGCCCCTCCTATCAAGGAGTTTGCAGTCTCATTAGCCCTTCCACATGATTGCATAGCTTTACATCATGTGTGGTATTTATGGAGGAGTGTGTTACCTATTTAATCAGAACAGACCAGACTTGTACGTCTACAGGGAAGTTGTATATACTTCTGCAATTCAGTTCTGATACAGACCACCTAGAGTTAGTATCGGACTTCACAGTTTTAAGGGCATAGTCCCCAACAAGACTGGGCTTATTTCAGATACAAACTGCAAGTTCTGGGTTCCCCGAGCCACCCATACTTCTAAGCAACTGGCTTCAAATCTAGGGGTTCCCATGAACACTTCAGGTTCAGTAGTTCGCCAGAACAACTCATAACTCAAGAAAGTGCTATGCTTAGGATTGCAGTTTTATTATAAAGGATACAAATCAGGACCATCCGAATGAAGAGACAAATTCTGGAAAGGTCCTGAAAGCGGGGCTTGTGTTCCTTCTCCCTGTGGCATCAGGGCATGTCACCCTCCTAGCACATCCATGTGTTTACCAACCTGGAAGTTCTCCACTGAGCTTCAGTGTCCAGAGTTTTTATTGGGGTTTCATTATATGGGTGTGATTGAACTCAATCACTTGCCGTCCTCACAGAGGTTGGGCTCAACTCCATTGATCTTTCTAGTACCAGCCCCCATTCTGAGTTATCTCGTAGTATAAATGCATTCATGTTGGGCTCTGGCCCACTATGAATAACAAAGACACTCTTATTTTTGGGAAATTCTAAGAGTTTAGAAGTTACCTTCCAGGAACCTGAGACAAAGACCAGACAAATGTTTTATTATACAGAAGTGCTTGGGCAATTTTTAAAAACTGCCTAGGGAGCCTTTCTTCCTTGCCCTACTTTGGAAAGTCCAGATGTGCTAACTCTGCAATTTATGCCCTAATCTTAAATGGCAAAATTTGATCAGCTTCCTGTCTTCATTGCAGTGGAAAACATTTATAGCCCTAAGGACAGAGACGATGGTAATTCGAAAAAAGTTGATGTTCAGTGCCCTAGAGGAGTCAACGGAGACAAATTTTTGACATTTCTTTCCTTAGGTCAAAGGTCGTGATAAACATATCAACAATTTGAAAAAGAAATGTCAGAAGGAATCAGAGCAGAACCGGGAAAAGCAGCAGCGTATTGAGACCTTGGAGCGCTACCTGGCTGATCTGCCTACCCTGGAAGACCATCAGAAGCAGAGCCAGCAGGTAGCGGCAATGTCTGGGCACACCCAGGGCAAGCGGGGAGTGGCCAAGCCAGGGAGACTTTCTCTGCCCCTGCTGCATGCTGTCACCCCATGGTTTCCTGAAAGGAAAATCCCGAAAGAGTCATGTCCAGACTCACGTCAGTCAAATTCACCACTAGACTACAAATTTTTTGAGATACCCAGACAGAGTCTTCCTTTGCTTGTTGACCTAAGCACGGGGTCCTGTCTCTCAGCTTAAGGATTCTGAGTTGAAGGGCACAGAGCTGCAGGAGAGAGTGACTGAGCTGGAGAGTTTGCTGGAGAAGATCCAGGCAGCCTGCAGAGAGAAGGAGGTCCAACTGGAAAGTCTGAGACAGAGAGAAGCTGAATTCTCCTCCACTAGACATAGGTAAATATCCCCGTGGGGTTGGGGAAAGGAGTTGAGAGCTAGGTGCTGGTCCTGGCTACCCTACTCCCTACCTGTATGACTTTGAGCAAATCACTTTTACTTCTCTGAGCTTTGTTTTGTTTGGATTGTAAAAGGAAAGCTGTCTTTGAGATGGAATGGGGGTAGGGGGTGTGGTGGTGCAGTGGAGGGCCTGTCATTGTATCCTTTGGAAGGCTCCAACGCAGTACCTGGCATCGTAATAATACTGGATAATAATCCCTTGAGTATGTATATGTTGAATGGAAGCACTTTATAAACTGAGAAATGAGTTACTGTATATTTGCTGAGAACTGGGGGTTATCCACATTTCGAACCTTGTAAGCTCAAGGCTACCAGGGGCATCTGTTTTTCCTCAGCCTAGGGATTGCTCCTGATTGCTACAACAGGTCCTAAGAACAAAACAAGAAGCCGTAATGTACTCTCAGGGTGTCTTGGGAGCCTCCTCCATATTAATAGCAGTTTCTGAAAATGGGATGGCTGTGTTTCAACAGCCTCTTGGACCAAATCCAATTTCTAATGGGATGGATTGGATTTCTCATCCCATATTCAACCACAGTGACCTTTGTTTATCTTAGCAGATGGGCTATGATGAAAGTGATTGTGGGGATCCGTTAGAAGAGGCCATTGGTTGGAGTCAGAAGTGAGGGGACAAAGTTGACTCTGCCCCAGACTGTGTGCCAAGAAAAAGGAGATTTTTTTTTTTATATATTTCCCAAGTTTCTACAGCATACATGTATGGCTTTTATAATTTAAATACATGTGGTGAATGTTTATTTTTTAGATACCCAAACAAAGAATAAAAGAAAGAGCCTTGGGCAGGTGGCCATCGTATAGATGTTGGCCTCTAGAGAAGCGAACTAATACAGACTGAGTAGCTTCTGTGTGGCACACCCTGCATTACAACACATTGTCCTTGGCTGTGGCTCAGAAGGGCCAAAGTGGCCCCAAACCTACAGTACATAGTGGAATCAGGAGTCAGAGCCACATCTCTGACTTCAGAGTTCTCGAAGAGGCCACTGTCTTTCAGCCTGCAAGATAAGCATTGTGTGGAGGCCAGTGGAGAACATCCAGCCCAACAGGAAGAAGGTCCAAAAGTAGAAATGGAGTCCTGGCAGAAGGAATGTGATTCCCTCCGAAAGGTGACTGAGGGTACCCTGGCTGTAACGGGTAGGCTGAGAGGAAAGAGAAGATTGTGTATTGGGAAGGAACCATGAATTTTTGTCCCTGAGCCACCCAAGATCTGTTACCCAGAGCTTTTCTCTTCTATTTTGAGGTCACACCCGCATAATAAGTTTCCATTTTAGATATTCATCCTTATGACAGGCAGGCAAAGTGGGAGGAGGACATGCCTCTGACCAGCCAGACTAGATGCTCCAAAATGGTGCACTGAAGCTTGATACACTTCATGTCTCAGGCGCCATACAGAACCTCTTGCACTGGGCCGTGAAGTGGCCCTAATTCAACAGAGAAGGAGGTACCCAAGGCCTGAACAGGTCAGCAAAAAGAAAGACTCAGAAACGGTTCAGAGAATACCTGAGGTCTCAGAGGACAGAAAATGGGGCCTCTTCAGGTTCTCTCCTCGGACAGTCAGTGTGATGAAAGCTCTAAGTAACAGCCATCACAGCCCTGGATAGAGCAGTCTTCGTTAAACTGAATTTTTAGTCATGTCCTTCACCAAAGAACCAGAATGTATGCTGACTATATAGAAAGTTAATTCCACTGACCTACAGTCATCACGGTGGGGGTGTCTTCCCCCCCGACCCACCCCTAGTGGGTCATAAGTCCACACTACATTGCTTTTTGTGACTGGAGCACAGGAGTGTGAAGCTGGTTAGCCAGGATAGGGAATCTGGGGTATGTTTCTATAGGTAGAGCTACTTGTCTTCACCCTCGTCTCACTGTTGACTGGCCAGTGGGGCTAATAGCCAGACCACAGATCCTAGTGTAGCCTCTTGCCTCCTACTGCACTACCCTTCTGTACTTACAGCCTTCCTTGATAACTTTGTCTTTTAGATTGTGGAGAAGCAACAGCAGAAGATGGATCAGTTGCGTTCACAAGTACAGGTGAGCTGGAGTCCTTGGGACGTGGTGGGTAAGACTTAATGATGGAATCTCACATTCAGCCAACACTGTTCTGTTCTCTGCCATGCAGTTTGCTCGGTGTTAAGAATACAACAAGAATGAGATCCAGTCAGTGCTTTTAGCCTACAGTCTTGTTGGGAGGGGATTTCAGCACAGTGCTGTGAGAGCAGTGTCCATGTTACCCTGGGGGAGCATAGAAGCGAGGGGGGGAGAGGTCAAAAGAAGGTCTCTGGAGGTCATGGCCCTTGAAGGAGGAGGAAGAGTTAGGCCTGCAAAGAAGTGGAGCTGGATAAGATGGTGTTGGAATTCCAGACAGAAGCAACAGCGCAGGTAGGAACGTAGAGGCATGAAACAGCAGGGTTTGCACATGGAGCTGCAAGCAGGTTGATGGGTTGAAGTAAGGTGGTGAATGGAGAACTGGGCTATGGGAGAGCTTTGTCCAGTTAAGTTAGCTTTTATTCTTTAGGTAGGTGATAGCATTTATTTGGGGTGTGATGTGATCGGGTTTGCAGCTCTGGCTTGAGTGGGGAAGATGATTAGCACTTGGAGAGAGTGAAGGCTGGAGGCCAGTGGACTGTTGCAGAAATCCCAGTGAGAGATAATGAAGGAACCTGGCATAAGGCAGCGTAGAAAGGAGGGGATGTGAGGGAACAGATTTAAGGGGATTTAGGGAGATAAAATTGAGAGGAATCAGTGACTGACAGAATGTAGGGGTTGAAGAACAAAGAAAAATCAAAGATGACTCCTGGTTTCTATTTGGGGCCGGAGTGGGAGTATCCTTAATTGGGTTCTCCAAGAAATCTAGGTAAAGCAGGTTCATGTGGGTTCTCTGGACTCTAAAAGAGATTCCCACCAAAATGGGTAAAATGCTGTCACTGTGAGGAGCAGTGACAGCTGCAACCCTGCCTTTCCCATTGTGTGGGTTGGGCGATGTCTATGGAGTGCGCCCATTTCAAGTCCTGTTAGAATATAGTCAAGCCTAGTGAGCGGTTATACCCTTTTAAAATCCCGGATTTTTAGTAGAGATTTTAATGGATCTCAAAGTACGTTTCCTAGATCCCTGAGGTTCCATAAAGGTTGAAAAAGCCCAACATTTTAAATGGTACATTTGGCCATGATCAGGCAAATTGTCAGGTGAAATTGTTGGAATTAGGTGGATTCATAATGGTTGCCTTGGGTATTTCATGGTGATGAGACATTCTCCTTGGCAGTTACATTTTTGAATGCAAAATGGGAAAATTCAGAAAATTTTTCAATTACAGAAATATTTTTTTATACTTTATTTGTTCAAATCAGTTCAAAATTCGGGGGAAATTGGAATGAATAGAATGAAAGGCAAAAGATAACAAAATATAAATACTTCCTTCCCCCTGACTATTCCTACACACACATACCACCCCCACCACCCCCACCTAGATTTGGTGCCTGTGGGTGTGCTCTCGCACCCCTTCTCATCTCTGTCAGAGCATTTAAAACAGTATTGTCAAGGGCTTGTGCCGTGAGCTCCTTAAAGACTGGTATTTTCGGTAGCCTCAGTGCCTGTCACAGTAAGTGCTTAATAAATATTGAACTCAACCAATGGATGTGCCCTCAGGAAAGTTATGGTCTAGTGGAGGGAGGAATCATATGCACAACCAGCAAATGTACTCCTGGGCTCTGATAGAGGTGAGTAGTAGGGCAAGAGTAGGATTCATTGAATCTGATTTGCAGATTGAGGAAAGCTTGGGGTGGACCTTGGAGGTTTCCTGGGTGACAGGCGGAGCAGAAGAGAAGTCTGGGCAAAGGGGAAGGGGACTGAGCAACAATATCCTAGCTGGAGCCTTTGAGGGTGAAGGCCAGTCAGTCTGTGGTGGTGTGGCTGGAGTGGAGGCTGTGTGGAGCTTGAAAAGCGAAATGGCTAGAAAAGTAAGAACGGGTCCGATTGGCCTGGATTGCCCTGCTGAGGAGCTGGCCTCTATTTAATACATGGTCAGGGGCTATTCTAAGATAATCTCTTCGCATCGGTGTGTGGGCAGGGTGGGACTTTACTGTATAGTCCAGGCCAGAGGTGCTAAGGTCTGAACCAGACTTGTTACCCCTGCTGTGTTCTCCCAACACTCCTTGCCATGACTTCAGAGCCTAGAACAGGAAGTGGCTGAAGAAGAAGGAACCAGCCAGGCCCTGAAAGAGGAGGCCCAGCGGAGGGAGACAGCCCTGCAGCAGCTTCGCACGGCTGTGAAAGAGGTGAGCAGCGTCAGCGAGGCTTCTTGCTGCTCTGATTTCTCTGTGTACCCTCCCCATCCCTACTCCCACAAGAGCCCCCATGTTTGAGAGGTCCCTGCTGAGCTTTTTTGGCAGAGGAATAGGAAGGGACATTGTATCATCCTTTATATGAAAGGGCCTAAGCCTGTCTTAGAGGGACCATAATTACCCAGGAAAGCTTTTTGGATGGGAAAGTCCTTCTCTCTCCCTTTGTCTTGCTGCAACCACAGATTTGTGGGGTTGGGGAGGGAAGGGTTCAAGAAGACTGAGGGTTTGGTAGTCCTCATGGAGTAAACAGATGTCAGCAGGGGGCGACCAAGTTCACTGGCCAAGTGCCTAGGAAGGAGCTGCCCAGAGCCAGGACTGTCACATGGCCCAGTGTGGGTGAAGGGCTGGGACTAGAGGAACTCGATTCGGTGTCTTTAAAACAGAACAGAGGTAGGGAGGGGAGAAGGAAAGAGACACAGATATACATGAATAACTGGTTTATGTAGTGAAGCCTGACTCCGCCCAGGTGAAGGTTTGAAAAGGAAAGACACAAGCCAGCACTGTGTCTTCCAGGTCCCCAGCTTCTCCAGCCCCCCACCCAGTGGCCACTAGCTGTCATGTTTTTATTGCTCTGTGTATTCCTCTGAGACTCTGATCAGGCTGGCTGGTGGCCACTTTTGTCAGGGTGGCAGGGAGAGATTGAAACCAGTGTCTCCTCAGATTTCACGGCTCACGTTAAGCCTTCTCTAATAGCCTGGCTAACAGACTTGGCTGAGGGACTGGCTTCAGATAGAGTTGCGAGGGCGGGCGTATCTTCTCTGGTTCCTGAACAGAAACCTGGAGGCTCATGACTCAGTCTGCTGGGGAGCAGTTTCCTCTCCAAAGTGGGAGCCCTGTGGGCCCAGCCTACCTACCGGCGGAAGTAGGCCTGGTACTGGGAGGCGGGGTGGGCAGTGCTGAGCCTGGAAGGGGTGGGGAAGGGGGGACATCACCTGTGACTCATAGCCTCCCCTCCACACACGTGTGTACATAAATCTACACTCAGATTCAGGTAACTCTGCCTTTCCCTGGTCCTGGGGTAATGTGCTTGCCCACCTGTCTGCTCAGCTTTCAGCACAGAACCAGGACCTGATTGAGAAGAATCTGACGCTCCAGGAACACCTGCGCCAGGCTCAACCGGTGTCCCCGTCTTCACTAGACACAGCCCAGCTGGCATTTGAGCTGCACCAGGAGTTGGCCAGTTGTCTTCAAGATCTGCAGGCTGTCTGTAGCATTGTGACCCAGAGGGCCCAGGGCCATGACCCCAATCTCTCCCTGCTCCTTGGCATTCACTGTGAGTCCTCAGACCAGGCTAGGACCCAGGCGAGAGTGGCTTTTATTCTCCTCTCACCCCCATCCAACTTTCCCATACTTCTGGTAACGTGTGAACAGGGCTCCAGGGGCCTGGTCACTGCCCTCTGGGAGTTACATGTTTCATAAAGTAGATGGATGTTCAGTAAATCTTTTGGGAACAGTTGTCCTTATGGGGTACCTTGGTGCCGGACAAACCAGAAGTGGCCCTTAGGCAGCAGGTTTTCAGCCCTCTATCCTCAGCTACTTTTTTAAAAGTGGCCTCAGGTCCCTCACTGCCCGAGCGTACTGCCCCTCCATGTGAAGGCATCTCCTGACTCACATTCTTCCGAAATGCTCTCTTCCACAGCTGCACAGCACCCGGGGACTCCGCTGGATTTGCAGAAGCCGGATGTGATAAGGAGGAAACTAGAAGAGGTTCAACAGCTGCGCCGTGACATCGAGGATTTGAGGACCGCCATGTCAGATAGATACGCCCAGGACATGGGAGAAAACTGTGTCACACAGTGAGGAATGTAAAGCACGGGACTCTGTATTCCCCCAGGGACGATCTGCTGAGAGCCCGGTCCAGCAGGTCCTGCCCCGACAATCTCTTGCCTCCTGTTTGCTGCTATTCTCAGAGAAGGGGTGGAAGGGAGGTAAGAGACTGCACCTGGGGCCGAGGGCTGACCCGGGAACTGTGCCTCCCCTGCCCCACACATGGCTTTGCCCTGTTGGGTTGCATTTGTCCTGTCATCTTGACTCACCCTTTGAGGGTGAGTTACTAATTAACTTCTGCAGGTCACCTGATAAGTCCTCACAGACTGTTCCCAGCCCCAGGCTGACATCAAAGAACAGGCTGCTCACCTCCCTTCTCCATCCTTTGGGATGGATCCACATTCATTCCCACTCCATACCTTGGTCCTGCTGATGCCCAGAGTTTGTTAGAGGGGCCTGGAAAGGCTGAGTGCCAGTCACAGTGGCCATTTGAGAATTCTCAGGCCCCACGTGCCAGCCTTCGGGGGAGCTGAGCTGGCTTTCTGAATTTACTTAGGCCCAGTCCCACTGCTTCTTCCTCAGGGCTCTTGTTCACACAGACACCTCAGGGTGACCTACTCATTAGCAAAGTACCCACTAGAACTGGGGGCCTAGGGATTATAGCCAGGGCTCTTTCATCTGTGCTACCATGCTATTTTACAGGAGACCCCACTCTCCTGCTGCCCCGTGCCCTTGGAGCCCTGGCCATGTGGTCAGCACAGCCCCCTTCTCCTTTGTCCTCAGGCTGTCCAGGTAGCCCCCTTCTTGGACTTGAAGTGCAAACTCCTCTGGTTCTGGGTTTGGGCAGGATTTTCCCCCCAGAATACCACAGGGCAGCTGCCAATCTGCTCACCCCTCCGCCTGGGGCTGGAGCTGGTGCCCAGCCCCCTCTTTGTGCCTCTTTTGTGTTTGGGGTGGGGGTGGGGGTCCTTTTCCTTTCCTGCTCTGGGTTCCTTGAGGGTTCAGAGTACCCAGTACAGGGCAGCTTTACGGTATAGCTTTCAGTGTTTTATGGGGTTTTTTGTTTCTCTAGGGACTTTGGACCCTTTGCTTTCTGATTTCTTTTGCCTCTTTGTTTAGGGTGCATCTCACAATTGTTTATATCTGGTTGCTGGGCTGGCCCCAGGCCGCCTCTAGATCTGGAGCCAGGCCAAGCTGGGGGGCTATGTGTGGGGATGGGGTGGCACTTGAGCAGTTAAGGAGCCCAGAATCAGCCACCACGAGATTCTTGCTAAGCTTTGGGCTGTCAGGGCAACCTCCTGGGCTGAATGGAACTCTAAGTGTTTTTACAAGTTGTGTTTTATTTATGGAGTGACTTATCCCTTCCATTCAGAGCAGCCCCACCCAGCCATCCCCTCAGCCTCTGGGCTCCTGCCTCCTAAAAGCAGAGCCGCCTGGTTGGTCTCCACCCTGTGTTGGGAGCCCAGCCACCATGCTCACGGGTATTTTTCCTCATAAAGTTTATAAGCAGTTATTTATATGAATTCTTGTTATGTCAACTGGTTTGTATTGCCTATTTTGATTACAAAATAAAAATTTAACAGACTCCTCAGTTTTCCATTGCCTTCCATCACCACCATCCCCTACTCCACCCCTTATTTTGGCTTGTTAAAGCCAATGTCTGGGTGATGAGCCAAGTTCCCCAGACAGCAGCAAGGAGGGACCTTTGGCAGGTCCAGCCTCATGTCTGTCTCTACCACTTCTGCTCCTCTGTTCTGTGGGGACAAATAAGATCTCTACGCACACAACTTTGTGGTGGGCGAAGCTGCAAAGTCATAGAGCAAGTTTGTCATTGGAAAGAGTTGCAGTAACCTTCTGAGAGGAAGTCAGCTGCCTCTGGGTTGCTGTGAAGAAGTGGCTTCCCCAGAGCGAGGCAGGGTACTGTTTGCTTCAGGGAGCTAGGGCTGTCTTCCTGGGCCACTCTACAAGCACTGGATCTGGGGGGACTTCTGAGGGGTGTCTTGTCCAACCCCAGAAAGAGCAGTCTCCAAAGGGACTGGTTGCTGGAGTCTGCTCCCTCCAAACCCCTCGGATTTTTGCTGAGAGTAGGAGTGATTTTGGAGTGCCATCTGTGGAGTTGGGGTTGAGCTGAGACCACCCCAAACCAGCTACGTATCTGTAACACGGAGCCCTAACACCAACCTCTGCCTCCACCTTTTCCAGAGTTAGCAGCCTCTTACTGTGGCCTCCATCTGGCTCCTTGAGGGTGTGGCCCTGTCTCCTGCCACCACACTTCCTTGTCTAAAACTGCCTTATTGGAGAGGACTTGGGGGGGGGGAACCTCAAGTAGGGGCTGTCCCTGCATTGGTGTGCCTCCTGTCCTGACGTACTAGCCAAGTGGGGGTGTCCCCTGGGGGGCTGTGGGGAAGGGTCCCTTGGAGTGAGGTTCCTTAGCTTGGGAACTTGAGGTTTGAAAACAGCCTTTAAAACCTGGAGCTGAGCTGCGCTGTCGTGGCACTGGGGGTGGGTGCCGCAGACACGGGCAAGGCTGGGGAGGCGGCCTTTGCCAAACGCTCGCCCCTGCCCTCACGGCCTTTCCTGCCATCGGGTCCCTTCCCGGTCTTACACTGAACCCAGTTGAAAGAAGGGCCAACGGGGGTGGCCCTGCGTGGCACAGGGGTCCTGGGCGCGCCCGGCCCCCGAGGGGGAAGGGAGGGGAGGGGACCTGCGGCGTGCAGGGAGGGGGAGCGCAGGCCCCGCCCCTGCCCGCGCCGCCCATTGGTCCTGAGAGTGGTGACTCGCGGGCTGAGCAGGAAGGAAACCGCTCCCGAGCGCGGCGGCGTCGTCTCCAGGCCGTGCTGCCGCCTCCCCTGCCGCCCGTCCGCCCGCTCGCCCGTCAGTCCGTCCACCCGCAGCATGAGCGGCCTGCGCGTCTACAGTACGTCGGTCACCGGCTCCCGCGAAGTGAGTGCATGCCGGGGGCCCTCGCTGGGGGAGAGCGCGGGGCGCCTGGACCCGCCCCAAAGGCGGGGCGGGGGTGGGGGGGCTAGGCGCGGGATACGGCCTCCCTGCTCGGGTCCCAGGGAGGGCCCCGCGGCCCCATCCTGAACGCCTTCAGCTGGCATCCTGGGGCCTCCGCAGCCCTAGCGTGAACTGCCCACGCCCATCTCCCGTCACTCGGACATTCATTCTCTGCACCCCCACTACCTGGACGACCCTGACTGCGTCCTTAACTTGCCCTTCTCCATCGTGTGTGTACCTGGGGCTGGGGGGCCCCTCACCAGCCTCACTCAGGCCTGCCCTGCCTTCCCCAGACTGAGCTCCTGACTCTCCCCACCCTGAACTTTATCCCATTTCTGTCATTCTGACCCCCCTCCATGTTTGGTGGTCTCTCTCTCATTCTGCACCAATATAAGCCTGACTCACCCTCCACAGTCCTAGTGGCCAGAATCCTCCTCCAGGGTGTGGTGGGGGGCAGGGGGACAAAAGCTTTTGGCCACAGCCCCTCTTTTACCCAGGGTACCCCCCATAATTTCTTCAGCCTGCTCACTAACCCCTGCCCGCCCTCTTTCCCCAGATCAAGTCCCAGCAGAGCGAGGTGACCCGCATCCTGGATGGCAAGCGCATCCAGTACCAGCTAGTGGACATCTCCCAGGACAACGCCCTGCGGGATGAGATGCGAGCCTTGGCTGGCAACCCCAAGGCCACCCCACCCCAGATTGTCAACGGGGACCAGTACTGTGGGGTATGGGCCTTGGGGTTGGCGGTGGAGAGAGTGTTGGAGGAGGACTCAGGCCAGAGTCTCCTGAGACAAAGCACCAACACTAAGGTGACCACTCTCCTGTCCCCTCCCCCAGGACTATGAGCTCTTCGTGGAGGCTGTGGAACAGAACACGCTGCAAGAGTTCCTGAAACTGGCGTGAGCTGAGCCCAAGCCAGCCCACGGGACTTCGCCATCACATTCCCCCAGCCATTGCTGGCCATGAAGGACCTTGTGACCAACTCCCTGTTATTCCTAACCTTCTGACCTTGGAGCCCCTCCCTCCAACCCAAGCCTCTCCTCTTCCTCCCTCTTCCTCCATTCAGAGGCAACATTCCTTACCCAGTAGTCTCAGAAATTGTCTTAAGCAACAGCCCAAGTGCTGGCTGTCCTCAGCCCGGCCCTGGGACTGCCACTCTGCCTGGCACTGTCTGATGGGCACCTTTGTTGGTTCCATTAGCCAGGGCTCTGCCAAAGGCCCCGCAATCCCCAACCCGGGAGCACCCTAGTGACAATTAAATGTCCCATTCCATTGGCGCTGTGTCTGTTTGGTGTGGCCTGGACATCCTGGGTCTCTGCTCCGAGCAAGGCTGGTAGATGTTCCTGGGCTGAGGCTGCTCCTGTGGGCAGGTGGGTTGAGCTGTCTCCTGTGTGGCACCTGTGTGTGGGATAGTGCATGTGTTTGGCTATACGTCTGGTACACACATACCTGTGTGGACCAACAGTTTCTGAACAGTGTTCACGTGCATGTGATGGTGTCCATGACGTCTGTATCTTGGTGTGTACTGCACATTTGCATGTCTGTCAGTAATGGGGCTGTGCCATGTGGCTGCTTGTGCTCCAGCAGATTGGCTAAGTGTGGGTGTGTCGCGGCAGTGAGTACACAGCCACAGATCTGCCAGTTTGGGGGCAGTGGCTTTTGTGCATAGTGTTGAGGAAGTGTCCCCATCCGCTGTGGTTCTGGGCATATCTGCACAGGGACCTGCTGGCGGCACACTTGCAGCTGAGCCTGTGCCGGGGCCGCCCTTCCCTTCACTGGATGGGCTTAGCCCTTCAGAGAAAGAGGAACCTAGAGGACAAAGACCCAGCGGCCAGGCCCGGCAGCTGGGGCTCAAGTTACAGAGAGGGCGGTCGGCACCGCCCCCTCCCCAAGCCCAGCTGGGCCCCCGGCTTTTTCTGGCGCCCAGCTGGGCTGTCCCCTGCCTCCCCACCCTGCACCATAAGAGCCTCGTGGAGCAGCTAGTGTCTGGGGGCGGGTGCTTTATTCGCACTGGGGGCTGGGTCAGGGCGCTGGTGGTTCAGCTTGGCACGCTCGCAGCAGCATTGCTGCATTGGGCACCAGGCCTGCGGCCTGCAGCGTGAGCGCGTCGTCGTGGTAGACCGTGGGCGGGAACGGACTGAAGATCTCGAAGGTGTTGGCGTCCACGGCCCTGGAGACAAGGCAGAATGGATCAGGCCGGGTCGTGGGACCAGAGCGCCCCCTGCAGCCGCCAGCCCCGCTCAGCGCCCACCTGGCCTGTGCGAGCAGGCTGCGCACGTCACCGATGGTGTCCTCCGGCCGCATCATCATTAGGAAAGCCTGCTCGCCGTTCTCCGACTTGATGCGCAGCGTGGAGAGCGGGGGTGCCAGCGACTCGGGTGACTCCTGGCTCCTGCCAGCCCAGAAACCATCAGTGTCCCCTACGGCCCAACCCCCAGGTTCTCATCTCTCCACTTTGCCCTCACCTCTGACGCTCAGCGGCCAAGGCTGGCGTCTCCACCACGATCTCCTGGATCCGGTCAGGCCACGGGCAGCAGTTCTGGAAGGAATGGATGGAGAGTGGACAGAGCCCTGGGCCCTGGCAGTCACACCCCACCCCCAACCCCTAGAGGGGCCTATCCCTGACCAGAGATGGATGAGAGCAATGAGGCTACGGGGAAAAGGGTGTTCTGTGTAAAGGGGGGCCCAAGGAGAGGAAATGGGAAGCTTGGGAAGTCAGCCCCATCAGCGCCTGCCCCCAAGAAACCTTGAGGTCCTGAAGTCTAGTAGGGGAGACAGAACCCCACACTGACGGTCACCAGGCTGGATGCCCAGCCCAGCATGGGTCAGGGAAGGCTTCCCTGGGGAAATAACACCTGAGCTGTGACTGAAGGAAGAGGAGGAGTGCTTAGAAATGAAATGGGGGGCAGGGATATTCCAGACAGCACGAGCAAAGGTCCCAGGTCAGGGAAGGCTTCTGAGAAGAAGTGAAACATTTGGGAGAGTGTCTGTAGGTTGTAGGGCTGACGCTGAGAATCAGGTTGGACTGGAAGAAAGAAAAGGTTAGAGGTGGGAAGAGGATAGGAACTGAGAGCTGGGATGAGAGCTTAGCCTTACCAGAGAATCACTAGGGTGTTTCAACAAAGAAGAGCCAGGAGCCAATTTACATTTTTAAGAGCGCAGAGGCTGCTGGGGAAGAATGGTTGGCAGGGCAGGAGTGGACATGGGAGGCCAGTGAGGCCACTGCAGTTGTCTGAACAGCCACTCTGGAGCCTAGACTAGAATGGTGGGTGGCAGGAATGGAGAGGAGCGACGGATTTGGGAGAAGTCCTGGGGATCAAACAATCGAATAGGACTTGGCAATGTAGGGAGAAGGAGGTAGAGAGTCCTGGGAAACAGGTTCCATACCTTTCACAGGAAAAGGTGTGGGAGGAGCAGCAGGATGGGAAGTAAGGAGAGAGGATGAGTTCTGTGATGGCCAGGAAGGGGTCTCCATGGCCTTGGGCTCACCCCTGGCCTAGACTCTGATTTTCCCACTCTTACAGCCACACCCCTGCCAACCCAGCTGCTCTCTGGGTCTCAGCCCAGAGCCCTCTCCAGCTCCACAGTTTCTAGGAGACAGTGGACCGCTCTGAGTGACCCATCTCTCATCAAAGTCCTACTCACGGGACCCCAAGCCTGAGCTTTTACTCAAAGCCACTGCTCTGGTAGGCTGTGCCAGGGTTGATGGCAAAGCCCTCCCTCACGCCCCTCCCCAAAGGCTGGGGAGCTAGGGCTGGCCTCACCTGCAAGGTGTCCCGGATGGGGCCCCGGATGTCAATCACCTCGCCTTGACGGATCACAAACTTGGGGAGCCTGTTCAGAAACTTCTCAGCGGTTATCCTGGAGCCTGCGGGGAGTCATTGGGAGCCTTGGCCCAGGGAGGGACTATAAGTGATGGTGAAGGAGGCCACCTGGAGCTTGTCCTGGACAGCGCCCCCGCCACCTGGCTCAGCCTCAGGGCCGAGCTCACCTGGGTACTCCATCCCGACTGACAGCTTGTGAATCCTCTGCTGTCCCACCAAGCGGCCCTCGCCTGGGAATGGGTTCAGCCCATTCTCTGGGTAGACCTGATTGCGCAGGTCACTCACCTAGCAAGAAGGAAGGGAGACAGCGGCGGGGCCCAGCTCTTCAGCCCTGGGCTCCACCCCCACCCCTGCTTGCCCAGCCAGGCCCCGGGAATAGGCCCAGGGGATGGTCTGATACAATCCCCACTTTACAGATGAGGAAACTGAGGCCCTGGACAGAGCAGGAGAGCTGCAGTTCATGTTGCTATGACACACCTGGGCCCTGCTCTTTCTGCCAACACCCCTCATCATGCCAGCTGGAGCCACTATACTGACATCCGCCTCAGAAAGCCCACAGGGAGGAGAGGGATGAGGGTGTTAGCAGAGGGCAAAGCCCCCGAGTCTAGGATGCAGTGCAGACCCCATCACTGCACATATGATTCACATTGTTTGCCAAGCCGTGGTGGCTCACGCTTCCTCACATGTGCTCACTGTCTGGGACACTGCCTCATGGGCTCCCATCACAGCACCCATCATCTTAAACACACCCTCAGCAGGGGACCGGCTCCATCTCATGCCGCCATGGCACTACCTTCCACCCCAACCAGCTGGCCGGAGCCTCTGGGAGAAGCTGGGCCACTTTTACATAGACTCCTCAGGGACCCTAGGCTGTGGGGGTCCTGATGCTGGAGGAGGGGCAGGGGCTGAAGGCCATGATTTCATGGTGCCAGCAGGGGGCGCTGCCCGTCGCTCAGCCACAGGCTGTCGCTGCTGGGGCTGCGGAGGCGGCTGCGGCGGCTGCTGCTGCAGCTGCTGCTGCTGCTGCTACTACAGCTGCTGAGGTGGCAACTGTGGCCATCGCTGCCTCCCTATACCCTTCCTAGCCCTGCTTCAGGCTCACCCTCCTCCTGAAAGTCATCAGATTGGGGTACCCTGAGGTGGCTTCGCGCCTCAGACTGGGTGATGCCTGAGGAAGCTGTTTATCCTCAACCCTCCAAAATCCCCACAGAGGGAGTGGCTGGTTTGAGGAGTAGCCCATCACCTTAAAGGGGACCCCATCAGGGTACAGGCACTGGAGCTCCGATGGGAAAAAACCATCCAGTATGTCTCGGAGGCAGCGCTGCAGGGGGGAGAGGAAGGGTGAGAAGTGGCTGGACCTGTGTGGTGGTCCACATCCTGCTTTCTGTTTGGATGGCAGGCCCTGGACTACTGGCTTCCTTATCCAGTGGATCACTCTGGCCCAGGACTTGGCAAGAGTGGGGTGGGGGGCTCTGCAAGTTCTGCATGGGTCTGGGTGCCTGTGGAGGGCAGGCTGGATAGGAGATGAATTGGATGCCACCATCTCCAACTACTGGTTGAGCAGATGGGTAGAAGCAGAGGGGCCTGAGTGTGCACAGACCTGTCTCCCCTCCGCCCGCCCCCTACTCCTACCTGTGTGGAGGGATCATGGAAGGGCCGGAAGAACCCATCAAACATCATGATGCCATTCCGGTAGAGCTTCAGTGGGATGGGCTCATTGACATGGAACCGCGTTCCGCTGGGCTCTGGCATGACCTGGGCATCACTGTCCACCACCAGCTCACTGAGATCCTTCAGGCTGGCCAGCAGCCTGTCAAAGTCCACCTCAGGGGGCACCAAGGAATCCCCTGGCAAAGAGGATAGACACCCATGAGCCTCTCTTTATAGCTGCCGTGTGCCCTGGCTTCCATGTCCCCTCCCATGACGGGCAGCAGCCTTCAGTGACCACCTAGAGAGGAGGAAGGACAATTAACACTTAATAACAATACCATGTTTCCCCGAAAATAAAGACCTAGCCGGACCATCAGCTGTAATGCGTCTTTTGGAGCGAAAATTAATATAAGACCCAGTATATTATATATTATATTATATTATATCCGGTCTTATTTTATTATATTATATTATATCGGGTCTTATATTCATTTTTGCTCCAAAAGATGCGTTACAGTAGATGGTCCGGCTAGGTCTTATTTTTGGGGAAACAAGTTAATAGCTGTTTTATTGAGCAAGTACTTCATGCTAGGGACTTATCTATAATCAGTCCCATTATTCAGATGAAGAAACTGAGGGTTAGAGAAGGCTAATGGCTTGCCTACGGATGCACAGAGTAAGTGGCAGGAAAAGGATCTGATCCCAGGTCTGTGTCAAGCACAGGGTTAGCAGCTGGGGTCCGAGAAGATGACCACGTAGGGTGAGCCAGGAACGAGCACTCTGTCCATGTTAGTTATTGTTACCAGCTCTACCTTATACAAATGGACCTCAGGTCAACCCAGAGGCTACGAGGCAGGGGTTATTTATCTCCATTTTACACATGAGGAAACAGGCCCGTGGAGATGAAAAATGACTTATCCCAGGCCCCCTGGCAAGTTAGAGGAGGGGCTGACTTTTGAGTGTGTTTTTCCCACCCATCTGCACCATGAGGAGTGAGGTCGGGGTAAGGACAGAAGGCTATTGAGGATGTTGGGACAGCTGCTCGACAAAACAGATGTGGGGCAGACCTTGGATTGTGCAACTTTTTCTGGGTCACAGGCCCCTTTGAGAAGCTGACAGAAGCTCTGGCCTCCTCTTCAGAAAAATGTGTTGCATATACAGCTGTGCATAAGCTTCAAGGGGTGCAGACGGGGTGCTGGGGCAGCCATGACAGATGCCAGAGCAGGAAGGGTAGAGGGCAGGTGGGATGTTGGCAGGGGATAGGCCAGGAGCCTGTTCTTGGTCCTTGAAGGGACCTGGCTCAAAAGTTATCTACTAGGGTGTAACCCCACCAAACACATGACTTTCTGGGGCTTCTTGGAAGCTGTTTTTCACCAGGACAGCCAAGCTGCACAGGATGTGGGTCAGGGTTCTGGGGACCCAATTCCTTTCCCCACAGTGACACAGTGGCTGTACCGGGGAAGTACAGATGTGGGTGGCCCTGTTTCCTGTTGCCTTTGCACTGTTGAAACGGTAGGCCCCAGCTGGCCTTTCCTCACCCCACTACATTTCCTACTGTTTTAGGGCCTACACTTGCCCTCCACCTCCTCCTGGGGTCCCCTGGAGTCCCTGGGATTCCCAAGAAAAACAATACAGCATCCCTGGTATGAGTCGGAACAATGTCAAGACACTTTAACTATTTCGGAACACATTGGTAAATGGTAAACCTAAAAATAACAGAAAAGTTCATGTTCTTTAATGCCTGCCCTGGCCCTCATGGGGAAGTGAGGTCTAGAAAGGTCAGATGACTTGGCCCAAGCAGACCTCACAGAGCACAGCCAGGACCATCAGATACCTGACTGCTAATCCAGCTGCCTCCTAGGGCCAGGGCTTTTTCAGGGAGCTGATGAGTACGGCGTGGTTGCCAAGGGAAGGGGCAGGCAGAAGCCCAGGCAAGGATGCCAAGAAGAAATGAAAGGGAAAAGAGATGTTTGCTGAGGAAGTCAGCCTGAAGGCTCTCAGCCGGTGGACTACGGCATGGAGAAGTGAAAGCAGGTGGGCAGGGCAGGTACCGGATGCAGCAGAGTGGAGGTGAGACAAGGGGCCCAGGAGAAGAAACCACCGCTCTGGGCAAAGCAGAGGTGAGAGAATAAGGTGGGAAGAGCCCAGTATGGCCACCACACAGCAGGGAGTGTGGCCCAGAAGCCTGGCCCAGGGCAGCTGGGTCACACAGGTTAAGGCAGGTCAGAGGTCAAGTGAGGCATTTCCTCTCTGAGAGGCAGCTTTCTTTTCCACAGAATAGGTAAATAATAGAAAGCTTCATCCTGCCGACAAGATCCAGCTGTGAACAGGCTGTAACAATGACTCTGAGTGTTTACCTCATGCCAAGCACCAAAGGCAGGGATTGTCACTCCCATTTTACAGAGGAGGAAACTGGGCCTTGTAAAGCACCATGCCCTGGGTCATGCTGCTTGCAGGGTCCACGTGACTCTATGCCTCTGTTCTCAGTGACCACACAGGCTGCCTCTCGCTGCTCCCTGCGATCCCTTTCCAAGGAGGAGCGCAGTGCAGCGAGGTAATCTCTGAGGCCTCGGTCAACTTTGAGAGGCCATGATTTTATTTAAAAGGGGAGTAGGTAGGCTTGGAGTTCAAGTCAAGCTCCTTGGCCCGACTCTCGAGACGCTCAGAGCCTGGGCTCCCCGGGCTGCCCTCAACATGATTTCCCTTCACACTCTGGAGCCACACTGCCAGGGCTACTGCTTCCAAGCGGTTGACCCTAGGCAAGTGGGCCCATGTCTCTGGGCCTCAGCTGCCTCTTCTATAAAATAAGAACAACGCACTTCACAGGGTTGCTGTGAGGCGTGGAGGAAATGCCTGGCAGGTGGTGGCTGTTGTCACTAACCCCATCCTCATGTTCCGCTGGGCTCAGGATGTTTTCTAAACACCTCTTCTGAGAGGCCTTGCCAGGAACCCCTCCCCGAGGCGGGGCCCCTGTTGCTCCTGAGTTCCTGGAGCCCTTGAGCTATTCCCTTGGCCCTTGTCACAGGCTGTTGTCATTTTCTGTTCACTTGTTTGACTTTCCAACCACACCAAGCACT
The DNA here is from genome assembly GCF_004115265.2 of Rhinolophus ferrumequinum. Lineage (NCBI taxonomy): Eukaryota > Metazoa > Chordata > Mammalia > Chiroptera > Rhinolophidae > Rhinolophus > Rhinolophus ferrumequinum. The sequence goes on from NC_046292.1 coordinate 18,002,616, forward strand.
GCTTGAACCCAGGCGAGAGCATACAGCTCCAGGCCTGGACCAGAGCAGGTGGGTGCTCAAGCCTGTACTGGATCCATCCCACCCTGCCATCCAGCAAACATGCCTGCAGTGCCCAGGCTCCGCGAGGCCCAGAGAGCCATGGCCATGCTCACGCCCAGAGTCCTGTCCTCGTCGGCTCATAACTGAGTGAAGGAGACAAAGTGACAAAAAATGACAATGCTGTGTGGTAACTGCCACTGTGGGGACTGCAGAGCCCAGATGGCCAGACCCTGTCACGATGAGAAGGGGAGTGGAGGGCCTGCACAAGGCTGGCTCCCCACACCTTCGCTGGGCCATCTGCTGCTGTGAAATACCAAGGGAGAGCCCGAGGTGCCCCGGCCGGCCCATCACCACCACTTCTGGCAAAGGCTACTGAACAGGAAATGGACCCACGATTTCCACACACCTGCGAGTCCTGCCCTGCTCTGGGGACTTTACCTACATTCGCTCTGCTCTGCCAGGGCCACGGGCAACGCTGGCCCCTGCTGCTGAGCATCCCCGTCCGCTCCCACCTCATCCTGTGCAGAGGACTGTCCCCACGTCCCAATGTGCTCTGATCGTCCAGGCCTGGGTACCACCCACCAATCGCGTGCACGTGGGCACAGCATTATGCTGGGCACCCTGGGGCATCATAGGGCTAAGCAACAATGGCTCAGCGCACATCAGCCTGCGAGAACACTCCACGATGCTCTCAGTGGCCTGGGGGTCAGTCATACACCTCCTCACCCCACAGATGACGCAGAGCCCTTCCCCATGCACTCAGGAGCAGCTGCAGGTGGCACAGTACCTGGCACAGAGCAGGCACACCATGCGCATTTGCTGGAACAGGTCAGGTTGGAGCAGAGTTTGAAAGGAAGGGAGAAAAGGGGGCAAGGTATTTCAAGGGACACAGCACAGGCCTGAATGGGAAGTGAGAGTGGGGAGGAGCCTAGTCTGCCTGGGGTCTAGTCCAGGCCATTTCCAGGGGCCCAAGGACGAGTGAAGCTGCTATAGCCCATGAAGTCAGTGTGGCTTCCTGAGCAGGGCAGGGAAAAGGCTCCCGCCCGAAGGCAAGAGCCTGGCACTTGGAGGAAGGGTGGTAGGGGCAGGTGGTGGCTGGCGGGGGGGTGGGGGGGGTGGAGATGTAGAAGGGCAGGACCTTGATGAGGGGCGGGGGAAGTGAGGAGCTCAGTTTAGATAGGGGTAGGAGGTGGGGAGGACCTCAGAGTTGCCTGGAGCTCTCAGCCCTGAGGCTCAACACCTGGTATGAGCAGAGCAAGAATGTCCCTTTCATGTCTCCGCATACCTTGAAGCACCTGGCACCTAACTCTTCCCATGTGATGTTCAGTATACTGGGGGGAAGGGTGGCAAGGGGTGAACGAGCCAGCCCCAGGCCAAGCCCTTGCAGGGCTTCCCCTGCCCTCATGGGTCCAACAGACGCCCTTCCCTAAGGCATGAGTCGCAGGCTCTAGAACGTTTGAATCAGCCCCAGTCCAGCCCAATACAGATGCTGCAGCTCTTACCATCCACTGGCAGGCTGCTCCAGAGCCTGGGGTGTGGTATCCCACAGAGGGAAAACCAGAGCCTCAGGGCTGGCAAGAGGCCAGCTTTGTGGATCCTAGGGGCACGTGGGGCGGGAGCAGGCCGGCACCTGGGGACAAGGCAGTGGAGGAGAGGAAGGGGAGAAGCCAGGAGAGAGGGAGGGTCCCAGGAAGAACAGCTGCTAGGAATGAAAAACATGTTGTTCATCTGACAGAAGAGCTAAATGGAGGCTCCTCCAGGCTGAAGAATCAAACAGCAAAAGAAGGAAGAGGACGCAGAGAGGGAGGGAGGATGTGGCTGAGCAGCTTTCACAAATTGCTTTAGCTGTAAAGCAGTCAGCTTCAGAGCCAATTACTCTGGGCATAAACAAACACAGAGCACAGTGGGGGCTCCTCTCTTTTGGGTGGGGGGCAGAGGGTAGGAATCCACAGAACCAGGTATGGAAACCAGCTTTCGAGTCTGACCCACACCCCCAAAGGAGCAGGGAGGCCCCCACCAGCCAGAAGGAAGGCTGCCCTCCAACAAGTCAGCAGGGTCATGTGAGGCCTGAGCCCAGCTCACCACGGCGGGAGCCCGAAGAGGGGACTGAGTCCTGGAATTGAGGGTCAGCTTCCAAAGCAAAATGATTGCTTTTAAAGGCAACGGCTTTGGGATGGATGACATTTTGTAAAGGTGTCTGAGACAAATGAGGTCGTGTCTGGGTATTTGAAAGATGAGCAAGCAGAGTCTAAGGCAAGACCAGAAGAAGACAGTGGCTGCAGGTTAGATGGTCAGTGATGGAGGCTGAGGCCTTTCCTTCCTGCCCTGTCAGTGGCAAGGTGGAGGATGTCTCAGGGCACCTCGCGCTTGGCGGCAGGGGCACGAATGAGATGGCTTCTGGACAGACAGCTGCTGGTCAAAAGGAAGCTGTTGGAGAATTCCCTTTGTAGGAGGGGCCGGGGACCAACCTACCTGGCTTCCAGAACTTCTTGGCTGTCATCCGGTCCCTCCTGCCATCTTTGGAGTCTGTACTGTCCACCGGGTCTTCCTGGTCCACGGGATCGCCCACCCACTGCAGGCCGTAGTCACTGAGGAACCGCTGGAGGGAGAGAAGGGGGCGATGCGGGGTCACCGTCAGCTCAGCCCTTTCCCAGGGAAGAGGTGGCATCTGCCCAGTCCCCAGCCTCAGGCCTCCGCTCCCAGAGCTGGCTGGGCAGAGGGTAGGGGCCAGGGGGTCTTGGCCATATCCTGGCTGTGAACTTGGGAACCACTTCACCTCCTAGAGCCTCAGGCTCCTTACAAAATGGAGATGACAGTCCCTGCCCATAAGCTCGTGAGGAGCACTCAGCAAGATAAATCGTGTCAAGGACTTAGCACAGTGCCTGGCCCAAGTACAAGCTCACTGAAGGCAGCCACGACGGTGGGGAACCGTGTGGGTCTGGCTGAATGGGAGGAGGGGCAGGGGCACCCCGCTCTGCAGGACTGGGAGGGTGTGGTCACCCACACGCAACCTTCCTAGGGCTAGGTCTCACATCTCTACCCCAGGAAAATTTCTGAGCTGGTTACACTTTCTGTTGCTGGTTCCTCGTCTCCCTTTCCCTCCTCAACCCACTCCAACCAGCCTCCATTTCTACAACTCACTGAAACTGCTTATGTGCAACCACCAACTACGTGCCCAGTGTCAAACCCAGGGGGCACACATCTGTCTTTATCTCTTGCAACACGTGTTCCTTTTCAGTTTCACATTTCCAACCATCTACACTTAAGATACTAACAGGTATCTCAAAATGAACTCGACCCAAATAGTAATGACTCCCTGTCCCCCCCCCTCCGCCCCCCGCAACCTCTTCCCCTCCAGGTCTTCCGTTTTCAGTCAACAGCACCTGTCCCACCTAGGCCTCATCCATGCGCCATTCCTCTGCCTCCCTACGCCCTTCAAGGCCTGTGCGCACCACCTCCAAGGCAGGCTCAAATCCACCCACTACATGCTGTCTCCTCGGCTGTCCCTTGTTCAAGACACCGTCATCTGCCTCCTGGACAATTCAAACTGAGCTTTCCCGTCCACCCCTCTAAAACCTTTGAAAACCTTCTCCCAGAGCGGAATCCAAGCCCACATACTGTGGATGAGCCCCCCGTGATGTAAGCCCCCCGGCCTCATCTGGTTCTCCCTCTTGCTCCCACAAGCCAGGTTCCCATGGGGGGAGGTCCTTTTTCTCTTCAGCCCTTCCCTGGCCCCCTCACATCCTTTAGATCTCTTGCTCAATGCCACCCCGCAGAGTGGCCCACACCCCAGCTGGTTTCTATTGGGTCACCCACTGAAATATTTCACCCTACTCTCTGTACTTGTATGTCTTCCTGTACACCTCTGTCTCTGTCCCCTCCAGACAGTCAGCCTTATGAAGGCAAGGACCATGTGTACGTCCCAGTGCCTGGGACACAGGAGATACTTTGTACGACTTTGGTAAATTAACGAAGCAGTAAACGTGTGAGTGCTGTGAATGAGGGGGCCGCGATGCCCTCTGCCTGAGGCTCTGGGGTGCAGCCCTCACCCCCTGTGGAAGCTGCTCAGAGAAACCCCACAGGCTGGCTGCGGGCATTCCTGGTAGATTGTACAGGAAGCAGCTGTTTCCCCATAGCACCCCCGCCCCCCCATGAATAGGCCTGGGGGTGGAGGGAGGATCCTCAGCTGTGGCTCCGAGGTTTGCTGCTGTGGTCTTAAGTTAGGTTGGGGCTTTGAAAACCAGTTGTGTGTGGAGAGGGAGAGGTAAAACCCCAGGAAGAGCTTTTGGTGGGGCCAGCAAGGAAGCATGTGTGTCCAGGACCCTCCCATAAACGTAGGGTCCCTCTAGTTTGAGAGTTGCTGTATGAATGGGGGCAAGGCAGGTGACACTGGGTGTTTGAGATGTCATGTTCCGAGGCAGGGGATAGCTGTGACCAATTCAGTAAGCACATATGGCCAGGCACCATGCTTGGTCCCGGTCATGCAGCAACGAACAGGAGGAAGGTGGTCCCTCCCCCTCCCCCGCCACCAGCACCTTGTGGAGTTCCCAGTGCCCCAGGGGAAGAGAGATGAGGCACTAAGGATGGAGAGCCTGCCCTGGTTATAGTCAGGGAGGGGCGCACACCTTGATTTGAGATAATGAGTGAAAACCTTGCCAAGGGGACGTGGGGAAACATTTCAGGCAAAGGGATCAGCATAGCCAAGGTCCTGAGGTGAGAAAGAGCTCAATGTGGTCAAAGAACCAGAGGCAGGGCCCATGGCTAGAGGGGAGAGTGGTTCAAGGTGAGACTGAAGAGGAAGCCCAGGCGGAAAGGAGGATGTGCCCTGCCCCGGAAGCCTTTCTGGCTCTTTCAACTCCGGTAGGGAGACAGAGCAGAGCCTCGGTGTGGGATATGTGGTGAGGGGGGCCCGGAGAGGTGGGCTCTGACCCCGTTCCTGACGGCCCTAGCCACTCTCTCTCTCACCTCCATCTCTTCGACCTGCTGCTGCAGCTGCATGCACATCATCTCCAGCTCCTCCTGCCGCTGCAGGGACGTCTGGCCTTCAGAGAGATGGGGAGGGCTTCTGCTGCCCCAGCACAGGGGCTGCCAGGGCCCCTCTGGCCTTGACCAGAGTTCTGCCCTGAGGGTCATCTGGAGAAGCTACCCCTTGAGAACTTGAGGGATCCCCAAGAACTGCCTCTTGGCCTCTCCCCCTGCCTGAGCGGGAACACCCTGATTGACTCTGAGGGAGGCTCCTAAGGGGGCTGTGTTTCCTCCATGCTTTCGGTGGAGTGCCCTGTGCTTAGGGCTGGGCTACATCTGCACTCAGGGAACTCAATCCCGCATAGGAAGGCACTGTCCAGGGAGTGTCACTGCCTCTCTCTGGGCTCAGCTGTCCAGACCCCACCCCAGGACTCAGCCTGATGCTCTTGTGTGCCTTGATGCCCGGGGGTCACCGGCCCAGGGGAGGTGCAGCAGAAGGGCCGACCAGCCTACCGAGAAAGCCTCTTACCCTCTTGTTGCTGGAGGGTCTCCACTAATTCCTCCAGGGCCTGTATCTTCCGATCCTGCAGCAACAAGACGGGAGGGAGGAGGGAGTGGGGGGCAGGCCTGGTGGTTCCCAGAGACCAATGGAGCCTCTTCCAGAAGGAAAGATACTAAATTTTTGCCTTTGTGGGCGCACTGGGGAGCTTAAAGCCCCTGCCCCTGTCCCTCCTTTGGCACAGCCACTGCTCCGGTACCTCAGGTGACCTTTGTGGTTTCACTGAGGGGAGGGAAAGGTGTGGAGCTTGAGTGCTGAGGCACTCAGCAGCCACTGGCGCCGCCCAGTTGGAGGTCTATGAGCCTTGCTCAGCTACGATGACCTCTAGCTTCTCTACTCAGGCCACAAGGACCCAGAGCAGTCCCAGGCCACCTCTGGCCCTCGAACTGGGCAGTTCAGTGTGGGAGATGGTTCTAGAACCCATCCACCCTAGTCTAATGCAGCAGTCTCACCGGCCACCCCAGCTTGGGCCCCTCCCACCCCCAGACTGGACCCTGGCCCTCTCCCCACTGGGGTCCCACCTTGGACAGCATCTCGTCAGTCTGGATTTTCACCTGCTGCTCCAGATCCCGCACCTTCTTTGTCATGGTGGCCACCAGCTCCGAGTCTTGGAATACAGGGACTGCCAACCAGACAAAGTTCTAGAGCCCAGGCCTAGAGAAGAGGCTGAAGTATGGGGGTCCAGGGGCGGGGGAGAGAGGGATCCCCAGAAGTGGAAATAAAGTAATAACAACAGCTACGACCTAGATAACAGGGACCAAAACACTTTTCATATATCAATTCATGCAGTCCTTACGACACGCCTTTGAGGAAATGAACCGCTTTAGCAAACTGATCCACTGAGTCCGTAATTTGTCCAACGCGTATGAGCAAGTGGTGTAACATACGGGTCACATCGCCTTGCAGCATGTCAGAAAGTTCACCCTCAATCAAATCAAGCCTCTAAACCTCACCCCCAGTTTCTTGAATCTAGATGGAGGGCGTATAGGTGTTCGCTGTACTGTTAGTTCAACTTTTCCGTATGCTGGAAATTTTTCAAACTAAAAAGTCTGAGAAAAGAAACCAAGAGAGACACATGGGAAGAAACGTGCATTCTTCCTGTGTGTGAAGCAGGAACCACAGCCGCCGTTGTGCAACTACCTGGGGCCGACAGGCCAAGGATGGCTCCGTGGAAAGACGGAGAAACCTGAACTTTTGATGCTGACTTTGAGTGGTTGAATTAACAACCCTTGAGCTGCCTCCTTAGGTCTTCCTGTGTATGGGACAATAAGTCCTCTTTAATGTTCATGCTAGTTGCGTTAAGGGTTCTCTTTGACTTGGAGTTAAAAGCTTCTTAACTGACGTAGACATTTGGGAAGTGCCAGCACATAGATGTCAGCATGTGTATGAGCTCACAGGCAGAGTGGAGAGAGAGAACCAGGCAGGAGGCACATCACACTGAAAAGATGGAGGGATAAGAAGGAGCCAACAAAGAGAGCGGAGACGAAAAACCTGGGAGACAGGAAGATATCGGGGGAGAGTGGTGTCATGGTGACCAAGAGCCTGGGGTGTTCTGAGGAGGGAAGCATGAACCGTGTGGAAAGCTGCTGTGCAGAGAAGAAATAGGACAGGCAAGTCCTTATGTGTCACCTTGCGGGAGGGACAGACACCGTCTGAGAGTGGGGTGAGGAGTGGATGGCAGGGGTGAGGTCCAGGGAGCGTGCACACAGCTAAGGGCAGGAACTGCTCGGTGTGGTTACTATTGAAAGTGTCCCCAAACTGGGGTGGCGGAGACCCTGGCTTTGTGACTGAATGGCTGTGGGGCCAGGCCCTTTCTGCCTCCTTTTCCACTTCAATTTCCCTCCCTACCCGGTACACGGATGGGTGTTTGGTGGAGGATGGATCGCCTCATCAAACCGTCAGTTCAACCTGCTGACCTAGGTGTTCCCACTCCCACTTCACAGAGGAGGAAATGGAGACGGAGAGACAGGAAGTTGCTTGCCCAAGATAGCCCAGCTAGTGGAGAATTCTCTCCTCATCTCTAGCTCCGCAGACTCCCAGCTCAGACACCCTTCCCAGTCTCCACGCAGCTCATCCTGCCTGCCCACATCTCCCCTTGTCCAGGCCACGTTCAATCCTGCCTCCTCCGGAATTCACCGTGCTAAGCCCCATCCCACTTCATGCACCCCCATGATCGCAGTGGGGATGGTGTGGGCCAGGCGAGGAGAGCCATCTAGGGCACTTTGGGTCTTGCCCAGAGCCCTGCAAAGCAGGAAGCAGATGGCTGACGGCTGACACCTTTCATTCCTGTCAGACCCTGAATCCTGGACCCACTGGACGTCACACTTGATGGTGACTCCAGCCAGGTCCACTCCAGAGGCACTAGCCACAGCCTGGCCAGACCACCTGAGCTAAGGGCAGGGCCCACGTAGTTTTATGCTAAACCAGGCCCTGGAAAGGTTTGGGGGCTACGGGCCACATGGCCAGTCAGCCAGAAGTGGGAGCAGCTGCCTCAGACCCAGGAGATGGGAATAAGTGCCATGCCTCCCTGGACATCGCTGCTTCTCTGGGAGCCCAGACCCCTTTAGGCCTCTGCTCTCACCTTTCCTACTCACAGGGGCACCTATGCCGCCATAGCAGGAAGGGACAGAGATCCTTTCTTCTGAGCCATGTCCGTCATTCAGCATGTCCACTTCATCTTCTGCAGGCAGGGATATCAGGTCACTGCTCTGGGGCTAAGGCCCAGAGGAAACTGTGGCCCTGGGTCCTGGCTGAGATGAAACAGCCTGCACTCTGTGCCCACAGCATGAGGATAGAAAACTTGGGATGTTAGCAAACACGTATCCAACCAGAACGGGCTTCTTAAGAGTTTCCCATGCTGGCTCCCGGGGGGAACATGAGTAACCAATGCCAGCACCATGGTGGGGGCAAGAGTGGGGTAGGATGCAAAGATCTGAGCCTGTAGGAGTCAGCATAGCAATGTGAGAACAGGGCTGCAGGGAGAATGGGCTGGAGGAGGCTGTCAAGGGAAGCAGGGCTGGGATTTGGCCCCCTCATGGAGTCTTGGCACTCACCAGCCAACCCCACAGTGGGTGGAGGGGTTCAACTCTTAAAGATGGCTTATCTGCTAAGGGTGTGGGGACTCCTGAGAGCTGCCAGGAGGAAGCCCTGTCCTCCGGGAGGGGTGAGAGAGCTGCTGCTAACATTGGGTTGGGCCAGCTGCTCTAGCTCACAGAGTTGTTAGTCGTGCTCTTTCTCTCCATCTACCCAACCAGATGGCAAGTGAGGAGGACACAAGGGCAGAGCCCATACTTACCGTCTCCATAGAGTTTTACCCCTCGCCTCCTGGGAACCCGGGCAGGAAGGAGAAGAAAGACAGACAAGTTAGGACCCCCTGGAATGTTACCAGGGGAGAGGCTCTGGGCAGCAAACCCCCAGCTGAGCCTTAAGGAGATGGAGGTTGAACTTCTGCCTCCTGAGGACATCCACCCCCAAATCCCATCCTGGCACTGGGATGAGCCAAGGGGCAGGCTTTAGGGTGTCCAACTCCTCCCAACAGAGAAGGGTGGGGAAGAGCTGGAGGGCAGAATCCTGGGTGGAAGACGACAAGAGCCCCAAGTCCAGGAGCCTAACCCCAGCTCTGCTTTGAAATGGCTGTGGGAACCCAGGCCTGTCACTCAGCCTCTTTGGAACCCTTTGTCCTTCAAATGACTCAAGTGGTGTTCAGAAGAGCAAGAAGAGAAGTAAAAACCTAATGCTTTGAAAAGATGAAAGTGCTAGACAGATAGATATAAAGGATTCCTTTTACTGAGAGCCCAGCATGTGGCCCGGCTCAGAACTGGCACACCGCCAGTGTTTGCAGAATTAGTGCAAATGAATAAGGAGCTGGGTGCTGAACGGGGCCCACATCTTATAGAGGACACAACCCAGTGTGTGCCTGACACAACATAGAGCCTCCCAGAAGGTACAGAGAGAAAGACAAGGTGGTCAGGGAAAGCTCCGTGACTCCTTATTGTTCTCCCCAAGACACTGGGAGTCATTCTCCTAGTCCACGGGAGTGGCAAGGAGGAGGCCAGAGCGGACACAAAGGCCCTGGAGGCCGGCCCCTTACCCTGAATTCACAGGCTCTGACTGCAGAGGCACTCTCCGGGTCTTGCCAAGGGAAGCCAAAGGTGAGCTCATAGTTCTTCTTTGAGATTCTAGCTATCAGGAACTCCCTGAGTAGAAAGAACAAAGTCAGTCCTTGGACTCCCTCAGGACTAGGAAACGGCCTGAAACTTTCTTTTCCCTGGTTACTTTCCCATGAGGGAGCACTGTCCAGGGAGCAGCACCCTCACTTTTCCCATTGCCTCTGCTGAGGTTTCTGGAGGCAGTTGGGCCTCAGGATTCCCGTACTTAACATCCGCCTGCTCCTCTGGGTATCCTGCTTTCTGCTGACCCTGCAGCCTTCTGTCCACAGTACTTGGGTACCGGCAATGGGGGTGGGCTGGGGTGCGGAGATGGGCCAGAAGCCTGGGACTTTCCCCAACTTTAGAGCCCAGGCATGAGGCTACCCAGGAGGCCTGGGGCTTTTGTCCATACATCAAGGAGTGAGTCAACACAAAGCCCAGGGGTCCCCTCCCCTCTGCTCGGAACCCAGGTGCCACCCCAATATCTCAGAGCTGGAGACGGGTAACCCAAAGGCAGGATTTCACCAACACACAGTCTGCATGGCAGGGAGGTCAAGAGTTCAGGCTCTGAACAGGTTCTGCCATCCACCATTGTAACTCATGCCTCGGTTTCCTCTGTTGTACAGTAGGGATGGTAATAGTACCAAGGTAGGTAGGGTTACCCAGGGGATTCAGAGATAACATACATAACGCACCTAGCTCAGTGCCATGCTAAAGGAATTATGGCTGTTGTGGGTTTTGTTGTTATTGGCACATGAGGGCATCGAAAAATGCTGGTTTCCCTTCCTTCCCTCTTCCTTCCAGATAGATGAATGCACATCAGGGACATAATTAAAGGGTACTACACTATTCAGTGAATTAAGTAGTATATTATGTGGCTGATATCTAGAAATTCTAGAACCAACAGACCTCCATCAGGGCCTGAATTGAGTCTTTTGTTCCACTTTGGAAATGTGTAACGCTGGCATCTACCCTACCCGTGAAACTGCCCAGCAAGATGACCTGTGCCGCCTGGACGCAGCCTCCTCCGTCTTCATTCTGGAGTTTGGGACTCATGTCTCGCCCCTTCCTCAAAGGACCTCTCCAAAGACCAGACCCAGAGTTTCCTCACCCCCACCATCCGGACTCCCAAACCTGCCCCCATCCTGCCTCAGCCCCTGACTGTCTTGTCCGGGCATTCTCATGGTTTGTGAGGTCAAGTGAGCCCCTCGTGGTTCCCTTCACCAACCTCCACATGCTGCCAGAAGAATCTTCTTAAACACAAAGTTGACATGTCATTTCCCTGCTAAAAGCTCCCAATGGCTCCTTCTCACCCACAGAAAAAAAATCAAAATTCCTTCACATGGATGACCTGGTCCCTGCCTGTGTCTCCTGACCATACCTTCCCTCCCCCGCTCCTACATGTGAGTCATTCTGTGCTGCCTGCCTGGCCTCGAAAACACCATGCCTTTGTGCACATGGCTGCCGGCCTGAAACCCCCCTCCTGGTATGGTCTCCCCACTCCTAACCGCACCCTTCCCTTGGTTGGGCTAATTACTTTTCATTTTTTTCAGTTTGTTTTTGTTTGCCCTTTAGTTGTACTTTAATTTTTTAACTTTAAAATTGTAATAGATTCACAGGACAGCAGAGAGGTCGTGCACATCCTTCACCCAGTTTCCCCCAATAGTTTTGACATAACTGTATGTTTGTATCGTTCCATGCCACGCAATCCCATGTGTAGATTCATGTAGGCACCATTGAAATCACCATACCGATCTGTTCTGTCACCATAAAGATCTCCCTTATGCTACTTCTTTATAGTCACACCCATCCTCCCCTCTCCACCATCTCTAACCCCTGGCAACGACTCCATTTTCCATCTCTACTATTTTCTTAATTTAAGGTTATATAAATGGAATCATACAGTATGTGAACTTAAAAAAAAAAAGCTTTATTGAGATACTACAGTTCACATACTTAACACTTTTAAAGCATACTATTCAGTGGTTTTTAATGAATTTCACAGTTGTGAAAGCATCACCACAATCAATTTTAGAAGATTTTCATCATGGTAAAAAGCCCCACGCACTGCGTCTTTAGTGGCTAAAACTGCCGTGAATGAACTCCCACCAAACCTGTTATCCCTTCCTTCTCCAAACTCTCATCCCCATAATGACCCCTCAAAAGAAATTGGTCAAAAAGATAGAAATTAACAAGGGTTGGTGAGAATGTGGGGAAATCGGAACCTTTGTCGGACTGTAAAATAGTGCTGTGGAAAAGGGTCTGGCAGTTCAACAAAAGATTAAACACATTACCTTATGGCCTAGCAATTCCACTCCTAGGTGTATACAAGAGAAATGAAATCTTATGTCCACACAAAAACTCGTATACACATTCATAGCAACATTATTCATAGCCCCCAAAAAGTGGAAACAACACAAATGTCAATCAACCAATGAGTAGATACACAAATGTGTATATCCTTATAATGGAATATTATTTGGCAATAAAATATAAATGAAATATATGCTACCATGAGAATGAAGCTTGAAAACATGCTGAGGGAAAGAAGTCACAAAAGACCATATATTGTTAAGATTCCATTTATATGAAATGTCCAGAATGGGTAAATTTATACAGACAAAAAAGCTTAGTAGTTGGCTAAGGGTGGGGGCAGCTGGGGCATAAATGGGGGGGGTATTTGCTAAGGTGTCTTTTTAGGCTGATGAAAATGTTCTAAAATTGATTGTGGTGATGGTTGCACAACTCTGTGAATATACTAAAAACTATTGAAACTTACATTTTAAAGGGGTGAAGTATATAGTATATGTGAATTATATTTCAATAAAACTGTAGAAAAGGAAAAGGACCTGGTCCCCAAACCCAACTCAACATCTTCCCTCAAAATAAGCTCGTCCTACTTCTCCCTTCTTAATAGGACCCCAACATCCTACCACAAAATTTTTCTCTCCTTCCTTCCTTCTTAATCCCATCAGCTACCAAACCTTGCAGATTAAATTCTGTAATATCTCTCACACATAGCTCCTCCTTTCTATGCCCACTGTTGGCTATCCTGCTGGGGCTCTCACTGCCCTTCTTTGGGGCTGTCACAATGTCCCACAATTGACTTCCCTTCTTTCAGTCTCACTCCCAGCTAGTGCAACACACTGTCTCCAGGTCAATTTCCCTATGTATCATAGGAGACCCCTGAGGGCGACGACTCTTATCTTCCCATCAGTCTGGGGACTCCTAAGCACGGGGCTGTGTCTTGTATTCCCTCAGATCCCGGTTCCTTAGGACAGAACCATGTCAATTCCCTTCACTTTGGGGGCTTCTATGGGCAAACTGTGTCTTCCCCTTCAGGCCAGAGGGACCTACAGGTTGGACTGTCTCCCCCTTCAGATTCGGGCTTTGAGGGGTAAGCTATGTCCTGTGCCTCTACATCTTTGGGACCCAAGTCAGGACTGTGCCTGAAGACAACATCCTTCGTCACGCCTACTCGGTCTATTCGCTCCCCCTTGGCCCGGGTGCTCTCCAATGCCTACAGAGCCCAGCAGGCTGCACGCCTTCACTCCCTAGATCCCCAGCTGGAAGCGCTCACCGCGCGACTTCTTTCACCACCAAAGCCCGCCCTGGGAGCCGTGTCGCCTCCTCCCAGGCGTAGCCATGGAAGGCAGAAACGGAATCCGCTCCCAGGACGCGGGGGGCCTGTTAGGGAGTAGGGCCGCGGGGCCTCGGGGCTCCGGGCGAGGCCCCAGCCTGCGTGGAGTACTCCGTGGGCAGAAAAGCCTTGGGTCGGGACTCACCACGTAGGACCACGGAGCCGTCCCGCGGAGCCGCCATCTTGTTGTCACGCGGTTTCCTAGGCGACCAGGACCCGTGCGCTTCTCATTGGCTCCCTGAGCAACCAGCGGGCTGCGGGAGCAGGTACAGCCGTCTGTGCTCGAATTCTATTGGCCTACAGAGTCTAAACTCTTCGAGGGATACTGTTAAGTCCCAGAATCCACCGCTCTGAGCGGACTCAGGGTCTGGGGAGGTGGAGGGTTCGTTGATACCACCCGGTGGGGCAGACAGTGGAGGACCTGGGATTACATTTTTGAAGCTGTTGGAAGCCTCTGGACCTGAATGTATAATCCCGATAATGCCGCTGTTTTACTAATTTGCTTTTGGGGGAAATTATTTATCTCTCTGAGCTGTTTTCCCATCTGATCAGTACAATAATTCATGGGGCCTATTTGGAGCGTGAGTTGAAATGATGCAAGTACTTAATAAATGGTTCTTAAATGTGAATTTCTCTGCTAACCTCTGGACCAGATGGCGCCCTGAAGGGACACTCAAATTGTAGTTCCTTTGTGTAAAAATTCCAGTGAGGTTCATTGCAGTTTTATTTACGGTGGCCAAGACATGGAAACAAGCAAAATGTCCTCTGATAGAAGAATGGATAAAGACATTGTGCTATATATACACAATGGAATACTATTCAGTGGTAAGAAAAGATGAAATAGGACCATTTGTGACAACAAGGATGGATCTTGAAATTATAATGCTAAGCGAAATAAGTCAGAAAAAGTAGAGAACCATATGATTTCACTGATATGTGGTATATAAATCAAAAACAACAAAGGAACAAGACAAACAAATAAGAAAGAAAAACTCATAGACACAGACAATAGTGGTTACCAGAGGGTAAAGGGAGGCTGGTAGATGAGGGTAAAGGGGATCAAATATATGGTGATGGAAGGAGAACCGACTCTGGATGGTGAACAGGCAATGTGATTTATAGATGATGTAATACAGAATTGTACACCTGAAACCTATGTAACTTTACTAACAATTGTCACCCCAATAAACTTTTTTTTTTTTTAAAAAAAGAAAGGGCAAATATCTACTGTACCAAGGAATCTGGAAGAAATGTGAACATGTTAATGTTATATATTTCTAAATACCTGTTTTACCTGTAAAATAAATAGATATTAGTCCAAAATGAAAAAACAACATTCCAGTGAGACACCCTCCCTGAGCCTCATGTGTAAAATTACGGTGTTAGATTATATGAGAGCAAACAGGCAGTTTAATTAAAAGCATGGACTTTGGCTTCAGGAATCCTGGCTCCTGACTTGTGTGTCCTTGGGCAAGTTATTCACCTTCATTTCTTCATCTGTAAAATAGGGATAATACCCACCCCACAGGGTTGCTGTGAGGATTAAATGAGATAGTGCATACAAAGTACCTGTCCCAACACCCATATGGAGTAAGTTTTCAGAAACATTTTTTGCTTTCAACTGTCATCATCATTCCTCAAACTTCCAGGTGTGATAGTTTGGGAGTTGTTAATTTCTGATCTCAGGCACCCCCTTCTTTATGCCTGGGTTCAAACACCAAAGCCCTTTTTCTTTTTCTTTTTTTTTTTAAGTGGTGAAAGAGTAGTTTATTAGAAGAGATAGTCAAAGAAATGGAAGCGGACCCAAGCAGTAGAGAATGGCCCAAGGGCTCTCAAAGCCCTTTATCTGAGTGTCTCAGACTGCACTTTTTAATCTTTTCCATTTGCCTTTCTAATCTACTGCATTCATGGGAGGGCAGATTCTTTGAGGCATTCTTTACACACCAATTGGAGGCCAAAGGGACATACCAATTAATGAATGCCTTCCAATTGCCAAATGCCCACCTTATGAGGTTTACAGATGAGAAAACTGAAGCTCAGAGAAGTGAAGTGACTTGCTGTGCAGATGGAGCCGGGAGTGCAGTTTCCAGGATCTCGGCCTCACGTGTTAAGGTGCTGGCTCGGGTAGTAGATGGCCGTCAGCTGTGACTAGTTGGCCATCAGCTGTTACTGGTTAGCCATTAGCCACTGATAAACTGCCATGGCTAAGCTAGCAAGCGCAGATTGCAGTTAGCAAGTGAGATTGGTTGGCAGAGAAGCAGACAGTAGGTTGCGGACCGAGTGGCTCCTGCTTCTTGTGTCTCCAACCCAGCCGCCAGCGAGAATATAATGGTATGACTCCCCTTTCTATGGCTATGTGGGTATTCCTTTTTTGGCCTCACCACATCCTGCGTTCTTATGTGGAGAGCAGGACCAGAGACCCCGCATGACACCCTGCATGACAAATGGCGCAGCGAGCAGGGTACGGTGCCAGCCAAAGCTCTCCAAAGGGCGGTGGAGCAGTTTGTGCGTATGAACACTCAGTCTCAGGAAGACCCGGAGGAGCAGCTGCCGGAGAGCTGGACGGTTCCCCAACCAACATAGGCCAGAGAAAGCGAAGGTCATTGCGGTCCTGTGGGCTGGGAAGTGCTTGCTGAGGCCCTCAACCCCAGGTTGGGGAGGACTTGGAGCCCTCACTCTGCAGAGAGGGCACACATTGTGAGGCTAATGCGCAGCCCTGGCGAATGACTATGGACTATGGGGAATTGCCTTCCATCCTTAATTTAATGGACCGCTTGACTGTTTGCTTGGGAACGTACCATCATGTAGTGGAATTGGCAGATGTTTGCTTTTGTGTCTTGACCAGCCGCTGTCAAGAGTATGTGAGAACCCTGGCTGTGCCCAGAAAGACTGGTGGTACACTGAGAAACCCTGGCTGTGCCCAGGAAGACTATGCCCAGAAAGACTGGCTGTGCCCAGAAAGACTGGCTGTGCCCAGAGAGACTGGTGGTACCCTGAGAAACCCTGGCTGTGCCAAGGAAGACTGGCTGTGTCCAGAAAGACTGGTGGTGCCCTGAGAGGCCCTGGCTGCGCTCGGGGAGACTGGTGGTACCCTAAGAAGCCCAGGACGTCTGGCTGTGCCCAGAAGGACGTGGTGCCCTGAGCAACCCTGGCTGTTCCCAGAGTGCCTGGCTGTGTCCAGGATACTGCATTCACCTCCAGGCTCCTCGCACAGGGCCCCTTGCGGAAGATGCTTGTCGTGTAGATTGTGAGGCGAGACCCTGTAGGGGACAGAGCCAGGAGTGCAGTATCCAGGCTCTCACCCTCACATGGAAAGGTGCTCACTCGGGTAGTAAATGGCCATCAGCTGTGGCTAGTTGGCCATGAGCTGTAACGAGTGAGCCATTGGCCACTAATATAACTGCCGTGGTTACGCTAGCAGCAAAAATGGGGGCTAGCAAGCGAATGATGGCTGGCAAGCGGATTGCCGTTAGCAAGTGAGGTGGGTTGGCAGAGAAGCGGACAGCAGGTTGTGGATCGTGTGGATGACTCCCCTATCTATGGCTCCGTGGGTGTTCCTTTTTGGCCTCACGGTGTCCTGCATTCTTGTGCGGGGAGCGGGAGCTGAGCCTGCATGACACCCTGCATGACAGCATAACTTAACAAGTCTGTGAGGCTGGGCTCTGTCACTCACTAGCTGGCTATTCCTGCTCAAGCTACATCACTTAACTTCAGTTTCCATATCTGTAAAATAGAGATACTAATAGAACCTACCTCACAGGATTATTATGCAAATTAAGTTCTCATAACATTGTCACGTTATTTTTTAAAAGGTGTCCAAAAACAAAGTTATGAAAACAAAACAAGAGTCTAAGCTCATCTAATATTTGTATTTCTGACCTATAGTTCTCCATCCTCCATTTTAGAGGGTTCTGGAAATCTTTCCTAAGTCTCTGGGCTCATGTAAGATTTGAGTGTTGGGAGGACAGTGGAGGCTAATCTGTCCAGCTTCCAAGCTCACCCAGGATTCCCTCTAGACCTGTGGGATGGGGCCATAGTCCTTTTCCTAATTCCATCCCATGGGGAATTCCATCCCACTGCCTGACAATGGTGGAAAGGTGCTGGACTAGGAGGAGCAAAGTCCTGAACAAGGACCTGGGCCTGTTTTCCCACCTGTAGGCTGTGTAAGGAGAGAGACCCCAGCCCTGGAATTAAAGGGCTCTGGAAGTCTCTAGTCTTGAGAATGTACATAGCCCACTTTCCTTTTAGGTCATTTCCTAAAAGACACTTTTCAATTCTGACCGCTTTAGGACTAAAGAGTTTATTGGATCCTAGCAGCTCAGGGGGGAAAGGTAAATAATAAAGGAGAGAGAGGTTCTCTGAGCCCATGCGTTCCCTCAGAACAAACACCTAGCTCTCTCCCACCTTCCTCCTCTTCTCCACCCACATCACCATGACCTTGGATCAAGCCCTCATTTAGCATGACGTTTAGGGCCTTCCTATTATGAGTCTTTCCCTCTACCCTTCTCAGTGTCCCAGAAACTATCTTGCTCTTTCCTATGTCCAGGCCTCTCCTTCCAATGGGAACATCTTCCTTTGGCTTTTCCCCTTGGGGAAATCTCCCTTGATTCTTTAGAACTAGCTCGAATGTCCCCTCCTCCATGAAGACCCCCATTCCCCCAAGCAGAATTACACTCTACATTCTAATAGATTTACACTCTACATTCTAATACTGCCATTATAGTATTTCTTACTCAGTTTTGTGATTATTTCAGTATGCACCTCCCTTCTCTCTTGGATTATGAACTCCTCAGGGAAGGGACCCTCATTCATTCATCTTGCCAGACACATAGTAGTTATCGAGAAATTGCCTGAAATGTATGGATGGACAGATGAATGCATAGATGAAGATTTACCTTGGAGAGCTCCATGGTGCTATTAGATCACAGCCCTCTCTCAGTGGGGATGAAAGATGTAGGGCAGATCACGCTGTAGTATACGCTGCAACAACCATCCCCTCCCTCCATCTGTACTGTATTCCATTCCATCATTGAGCTCAAGTACATACCATGTTTTCCCGAAAATAAGACATAGCCAGACAATCAGCTCTAATGCGTCTTTTGGAGCAAAAATTAATATCTGGCTAGGTCTTAATTTGGGGAAACACGGTATTGAGCACCTGCTCTATGTGGGACTGATAGGCCCTGGGGACGGTCATCAAAGAACACTGAAACTGAAACAAACAGGGAGTGGTCTGAAGTGTTTTGCATAACTAAACTTGAGATCTTGTTCTGCAGATCTCAACACAAACATTTCCTCTGTTGGTCTTCCCCAAACACTTACCTAGAATATATTCTCCTTCCATTTCTCTTTTCTCACATTGCCCTCCTGACTTCTTCATACCATTTATTGAAATCTGAAAATACCATTATTTTTTTGGGTCTGTCTTCCCCCATTCAAATGTTAGCTCCATAAGAGCAGGAACTCTGCCTTTTGATTTACTTCTGTGATCCCAGTGTCTAGAACAGTACCTGGCACACACCTGGCACTTAATAAATATACCAGTATTATGCTATGATAATATTTTCTTATGAGCTATTTTCCATGTCACTAATTCTCTCTTCACTTGTGTCTAATCTGGTATTAGACCTATCCACTGAATTCTTAATTTCTATTATTGTATTTTTAAGTTCACAAATTTCCATTTGGATCTTCTCTATAATTTCCAGTTCCTAGTCTTGTCTTTTATGTCTTTTTTTTTATTATTATTGGGGAAGGGGAACAGGACTTTATTGAGGAACAGTGTCTACTTCCAGGACTTTTTTCCAAGTCAAGTTGTTGTCCTTTCAATCTTAGTTGTGGAGTGCACAGCTCAGCTCCAGGTCCAGTTGCCGTTGCTAGTTGTAGGGGGCGCAGCCCACCATCCCTTGCAGGAGTCGAACCGGCAACCTTGTGTTTGAGAGGACACGCTCCAACCATATGAGCCATCCAGGAGCTCAGCGGCAGCTCAGCTCAAGGTGCTGTATTCAATCTTAGTGGCAGGGGGCGCTGCCCACCATCCCTTGAGGGATTCGAGGAATTGAACTGGCAACATTGTGGTTGAGAGCCCACTGGCCCATGTGGGAATCAAACTGGCAGCCTTCAGAGTTAGGAGCATGGAGCTCTAATCGCCTGAGCCACTGGGCCAGCCCCATCTTTTATGTCTTTAAATATACTAAGAATTATTATTTGAAAGTTTGGTTGTTAATTTGATCATCTAGATCTTCTGTGTAATTTTCTATTATTTGTTGCTTCTCTTGTTTGTTTGTCATGTTGTCTTTCATTTCTGTAAGGGCTGGGCTGTTGTTTCCTGTTTACTCTTACTCCTCAAGTCCCAACTGAAGGCAGGGGTGGAGATGGGGCAGTTTACCAGGGCCCTTCTTTCTTCGCGAGTCTTGAACTATAGGTTTTTCTTTGTAGAAAGCTCTGCTAATTCTCAGCTGTCTCTTCTGAAAGCAGCAAATACTTTTAGGGGAAAAGCATCCCCAAAAGAAGGGCTCATCTCTCTCTTCCCCTATTCTGCATTAGTAGCTCTCCAATACTTAGTCTGCAGTTGCCCCATAATAAGTATTTACTAACTGAATGAACACAGGCATGCAAGGTTTGGAGGTGGGAGGAGTTGCCTTATATTCACCCATTCATTCAGCTGTTCCTACTCTGTGCCATGTTCTGTACTATGCTGGGTTATAGAAGGGATGACGAGACCTAGTATTCCCTCAAGGGACCA
Source organism: Rhinolophus ferrumequinum (assembly GCF_004115265.2). NCBI lineage: Eukaryota > Metazoa > Chordata > Mammalia > Chiroptera > Rhinolophidae > Rhinolophus > Rhinolophus ferrumequinum. The sequence continues at coordinate 18,022,712 of NC_046292.1, forward strand.
GACCATATTCTCAGCAGAAACAATCTTTATAGCAGAGGCCAACGGAAGAGGCTCTTGGAACACTGAAGAACTTTCTTTTTTTGAAGGCGTTTCTTGGAGAAACTGAAAAGTTTACCTGGGGAAGAGGTTTCTGAGCTAAGTCTTGAAGAACAAATAAGAGTTTGCCAGATAAAATAACTGGAAAGGGCTTTCCTTACAGAGAAAACACAGGGGGTGTTTAGAAGAACCTGGAGCAGCTGGGGAGATGCAAGTTGGGTGTGGGTGAGGGCTAGGGTGTGGGGGCAGGATGTTATAGAACCCAAAACATGAGCTGGGGAGGAAGGTTGGGGCCTTGAATGTCACACTAAAGAGGTTGGTCTTGATCCTTGGAGAGAGTTAAAGGGGGTGTGGATTGAGATTTCCCGTCTTGCTAGTTCAGGCTCAGAATTCGGGTTTGGAGAAGGTGTACAGTAAGAAACTGAAGTCAGGAGACAGACTAGGTTCTCTGGGCTCTTGAAGCTTTGTGACCAGAGCTCTGTTCATCCAGATGTTGTCCAGACAGAATAAAACTGCTCAGAGGGCAGGAGAGAAAAAGGTGTGAAACCTTCTCTCAGGTACTGACGGACTCCAGACGCCCCTCTGTGCCCCAAGTCCTGATGACTCTTAAAAACCCCTCCAGCACCCACAAGACCCCACCACCACTAGCAGCTCAGGCTCACACCACGGCGGAGGCTCAGATGTAGAAATGAAATGTCTGGGATGTGTAAGAAAAGTTTTACAAATATGAGCCTGGCATGTACGTATCCTCACGGGCATCCCCAGCAGGAGAAAGTACAACCCAGTTGGCCCCAGGGCTTAGCCTGTCCAGCTGCTTCTTCATAAGAGAGGAGAAGCGTGCCCAGTACGACAGAGTCGATTTTCAGCAGAGCGATCTTGGACCTCAACGTGGGCCTCCTGTCTCCTGGGCCAGTGCCCTTTTAAAGCATCTGCTATTTCCCCAGCTCTCATGAGCCCCCGGAATCACCCACCACCACGGGTGCACTAAAGGCAGGTGAGACTTGAGTCAGGGTGAGGAGAGAGGTCTGGCGAAGGAGCTAATGGGTGTGGGCAGTGGTGGGTAGTTGAGAGCTCCTCCCGTTTCCCTCCCCACTCCACGCTTAGGAACCTCAAGACTCCTGCCCCCTCTCTCTGCACTTCCTACTTTACTCTCACCAGTGGACTCTCAGTTCTTTTTAGCCAGGGCGGAGGCCCCTAAGGGCCCAACCTGGTTTTTCTGAGGCTTGCAACAGGAAGCTTGCCACAGGAGGCCCAAAACCGTAGAAGGGAAGTGAGTGCTTCCTTTTACTATCTGGCATGTATGAAACACAAAACAGACTAGGTGAGGCTGGAGCTGGGCTACAGAACCAACCCCTGGGTCCTCCAGGAGGAAGAGGGGCAGGGAATTGAGACTTCATCCGTGACTTCTAGGGCAGCCCCAGAGGTTACACACACGGCAGTGGCTTCAGACAGACCTGGATTCAACTTCAGATGAGATTGGTTCCACCATTTATTACCTTGGAAAAGCCATTTAACGTCTAAACCTCAGTTTCTTCATCAGGAAAATGGGAATAGTTATAAAACATGCAGAGCCCCACTGAGACAATAAAGTGAGAATGTACAAAGAGTGGAGAATAGAGCACCGTCCAAGCAGCTTTGTGACTCACCTCAGCCCCTACCCCTCACTGGGACTTCACAGCCATCGTCCACCCCAAATGCCTTCTACTGCAGTTTACTTACCTGATTGCCCCTCCACTAGCATCCCTCCCATCCATCCTAGATTGACACAAACAGCCCATCTTTACCCAAATCACAAAATGCTATGTCTTAAGAAACTTCAGAAATAATTCACTTGTGTTCTCAGTTGAAATGAGAAATACGAGGCCTGAAGGGAATGGGCCTACCCAGAAGCGAGGTTTCCGGATTCCCAGTGCAGTGACCCTTCATTTTCACGGAAATCTACCGTCCCACCCCAAATCTTAATGTCCTGAACCCATGGAGCTATCTACAACTTTACCCCGAATACCTAAATCTATCCCAACCTTTTCTCTTTCAGCTCCTATACCCTGCCCCAATCTTCTTTAAAAAACATTCGTATACTATTTACTATGTGTTGGCACATTCAAATGGGTTATATTGCATTTAATCCTCTGGTAAGTCTTTTGTTAAAGGCTGAGAGAGGTACAGCTCCTGGCCCAGGGGCTCGGAGTTGGTAGGTGATTAAACCAAGATTCAATCCCCAGTACGCATAACTCCAAGCCCAGGGCCCTGTTTACTGCCCCACGGGTTTGCCCACCTCCCATCCCCTGGGATTTGGCTGAGTCCCCGTCCAGAATGCCTCATTAGCCAGGGCCTTAGAACCTAGGGCCTGGCGTTCTCAAACCCGAGACCTGTAGAAGGAAGCAGCACCTCATAGGCCCGCCTTCCCCTCCACTTACTCCACCTCCCTGGTTCAAAAGGGGCCTGCAGGCAGCGCTGCACTTACTTCCAAAAGCTGCTACAAGGACAGCTACCAAGGTCCTCCCAAGATGAAGAACTTCCTCTTCCTCCTATTCACCATCAGCCTCCTGGTGATGATTCAGGTAAGAGCAGCCCCTCAGAGCCACTGGCACCACCACCTAGGACTCCCTGGACCTGCCTGGCATGGAAGGGAGGGAATGCAGGTTCCTGGATACCGTCTTCTCCCACAGCAACACAGGCAGACAGGCTCTAAGCAGGGGAACCAAGGACTTGGGGTGCCTGGCTCCCAGCCTTCCAGCCCTTCTGGCTGGGGTCAGACAGCTTGAGGACTGGCCCTGAACAGAAGCCCGTACGTGAAGCTCAGGAGGATTCACAGGGTGCCAAGCACACTGAGGGACCCAAGGGGTGCTGTGGAATAATGGGGAGTTAAGAGGCTTGGAAAGACAGCTCTGAGTGAGAATGGCATCAACCCACAGGGACCCTGGGGAGCTGGTCTTGCTGGGAGGCTGCCAGGAAGTGTTCCAGTGGAGCCTGCTCCGGTTTTGGCATGGAACCTCTGGGTAGAGAAGCCGGGGTGTTCGGGCACATAGAGATGGTAGAGACCTCCCAGTCCAGAAGTAGATGGAGCCTCAAAACCAACTGCTGTTTCAGGCGGCAACTTTAGCAGTATCGCCTGTGCCTGGAGGGCTCTAGTCAGCACAGGAGCCAGCAGTCAAGTTCTTTATCAGGAACAGCTTGATCAAGCATCAAGAAAAGCTTGAGCACCTTTAGAAACAGCTTATTTCTCCATCGTGAGCAGCTTTGCAGTTTGATCAAGCATTGGGAACAGTTTGATCACCACCTGGCCATTACCTCAGGGAGGTAATTACACCCCCACACCTATCCACCCACCCACCCACACTTTGCCAGCTACCTTCTCGCCAGCCCCCAACAACTGTGATGGATTCTTCTCCCCATTCACAAGATGAGGAAACTGAGGCTCAGAGAGGCTAAGCTCCTGGCCTAGCTAGTAAGGTCAAGGGCTGGGGCCACAGGCTCCCCAATCTTCCACATGCTGGAGGAGCTGGTGGCCTGGTGCAGGTAACAGGAATGGTCTGTGGGTGGTGGCCCAGGGACTGCCCCTGACCCTGCCTGTGTCAAGGCAGGAAACAGCCAACCGTCTCCGCAGGACCTGGTATCAGACGTCCTGCTCATGGGACAAAGGAGTGAGGACTACTGTATGGGGACGGGGGACCTGTGTCTCTAAACAACAAACATGAGATCCAAAAGTCCCCTGAGCTTGCTCCCCATCTCTTATAGGTACAAACCGGAGTCTTGGCAAACAAGACCACCACCCCCACCACCAACAACAAGAAACTCAAGGATGCAGCCCCAGCACTCAGCAGCCTGGGGGGTGGCAGTGCCCTTCTCTTCTTGACCAGCACCCTCATCCAGCTCTTTCACCTCAGCTGAAGTGACATGCCTCAGCCCTAGCCCTGTCCCCTGAGACAGCTGCCACTATCACTAGCAAGAGAAGCCCAACCCCACTCACCCTCCCTCCCAGCACCGCAATCCTTGGGAAGTGTTGATGCCAGAAATCACCAGTTGTGGGAATTGACAGGCAGTGCCTTGGGGACAATGGCCAACACAGGGAGGTAGTGCTGTGGAAGGGCTAGCATCAACGAGCTGGGGGTCAATAAAGTTGTCCTGTACTTGGAATGGCATCCTGTGTGGTCACTGGACATCACTGGGCCCCAAGAGCCAGATTTGCAGCAGCACTAAGAGCCTCCCATGCCCTCATCAGCAGGAGCTGGTGTCAGGGAGCTCCCATCCCAGCTTCCCTGCCCCCAAGTTCAAATACTGAGGCCCCTCCCCTTAGGATCCCCTTGCAGAGAAGGGCCCAGAAACTGCCATCCTCCCCATGCCCTTTAGTTTCATTTGCTTCACCTGTCCTTGTTTGGGAATGATGGTGCCAGTGGAACCCTCCCCCCACCCAGACCCCAAATCACCCCAGTTGCAGAGGTTTAGCAAGCCCCCCACCCCACTATCTGGGTGTCTTCAGAGTGACAGATTCAGAGAGAACAAGCCCTCTCTTAGTCTCTGGGGTTCCCGGCCTCACAGGCATCCTCATGTCTCCAACCCTGGGGTGGGAGGGCTGACAAAAAGGCAGCTGTCCACTTTTGCCCTACCTACCTATGGGAAGGCAGGAAGAGCAAAGCTGCCCTAACCATTCCTACCCCTCCTGGGTTTGGGATAGTAGTACTGGGGGCTGCAGAGAGGGAAAGGGGCCCCAGAGAAGGCCACAGTGGCTGTGACCGTCTCTGCCTCTTTCTAAGGATCTCAGCCAAGGGGCCGAGAAGTGCCTGCTAGACTGAGGTATGGAGGAGCTGCTGCTCTTCTCTGTCCTGCCCTCTCCGAGCTGGGGTAGGGACCCAGACCCCCGATTTTGGCTACTTTGACTGAGGCTAAATATTTAGGCCTTGAGACCAGAGTCGAGGGAAACTGAGAGAAGCCCTGGTAGGCAAGGCCCTTGGGGTGTGGCTCCCACTCACCTCTCCTGCCCGGTACCGTGTCTCCATCCCACGGGACTTCCAAGTTGCAGCCATGGACTTGTCTGCACGGCAAAACATTTCCTCTGCCACCCTCTAGCCTGGCTGCCTCCTTCCCATACTCCACATCTCAGCTGAGCAGCCTGCCCTGAGTCCCTGAATGGTTTAGGTTCCTCGGCTGTGCATCCTTCCACTTCTGTCCTTACCCTGTCACTGAGTGTATCACCCTACTCATGGGACTCCTCCACTGGACCTGTGAGTTCCTCCAGGGGAACTTGACCAAGGGGCTTGGTTCATGTGTGTGCCCCCCAGGCCAGTGCCAGACCCGGATGAGAGCAGGCTCTCAGAACACATCATTTGGCGTGACTGCATGAAAAACAAACAAAAGCAGCACCCTCGCCAGTTAGTCTGGTCCCAAGGCTCCCTCTGGTGGCAGAGGGAGGCCTTACATCTGAGCCCCAGAACTGGAGCAGGGAGAGAAGCCAGCCTGAGTGTAGGGGGTTGTCAGGGGAATACATTCTTAACCCACCCTCAAATATTAAGGTGCACAGAGATGAGGATACCAAGGGCATATTAGAAAACAACTTATATTACAACAACAAAACCTATACAAACATTTCATCCCAGGGAAAGCCACCAGGGCTGGGGAGGGTGGGTATCAAAGCACATGGACGGTCCAGATCTGGGATGCCCTGTCCTCCGCCAGCTCCCACAGCACCGCATGGTCCCGGTCATAGCCCCGGCCACCTTGGAGAAGGGGGAAGAGATGGGGAGATGGTCAGAGAGAGCTGGGGACACCACTGCCCTCAGCCCCCTCAGGCTCCTTCTCCAGCACACACCCCTGCCTTACCTTTCACATCTAGGATCCTGCCTTCAAACATCTGGTTGCAGATGTGACCTGATTCGTTGATGCTCCATGTCTGGCGGGGCAGGCGGCTCTCAGCCCACAGCACCACCTTGGAGCCTGAGCTGGGGGGCCCAATCACCTGCAGGCTCATGGTGGGGGCCACCTGAGGCCCCAGGATTTCATCAAGTACTGTTCCTCCTCACCAGACAGGGACTCCACCAAGCCCAACACACCCTTGACACACCCAGTTTTGAATCCAGACTCTTATGGACTGTGACTCTGGGCAAATCTCTTAATCCTGAGCTTTGGTTTTTCTGGGGATGGGAATCCCCAAGTGCTGGTTGTTGAGAGGGTTCAATGTGAGAAACCATGAAAGGGTTGAAAAATATTAGCTCCTCAGGAAGGCTTCCATGACTGACTTTAGCATCACATAAGCCTCAGCACACTTATTGGCAATGTGACTTTCAGCCAGTTACTTGACTTCTCTGTGCTCTGCTTTCCTCACCTGTAAAATGGAGAGTAAAATAGGACCTGCCCATCGTGCCCTCTAAGGATTACATGAGGTACTCATGTGAAAGGCTTAATGCAGCATCTGGCACAATGCCAGTGTTCCCTCTCATCCTAAGTAAAAGACAAACCCCCTTTAATAGCCTAGAAAGACCTACACCCCCATAACCTTTCTAATCTCATCTCCTGCTACTTCTTCCCTCATTCACTTCACTCCAACCATTCATGTGGCCTTGCTAGTCCTGGGAAATGCCAGACATGTTTCCACCTCAGGGCCTTTACACTTGCTGTTCCCTCTTCCTGGAACACTCTTCCCTCAGGTATCTGCACAGCTGCCTCCCTCAAATATCATCTTCTCAGAAAGTGACATATGCACTTTTCATCGTCTAAGGTACTCAGATATTTTACTCATTTAAGTTGTTTCTGCCTCTTCCCACTAGGATGTAAGCTTTAGGAGGGCAAGAGTCATTTGTCTTCTTCACCGCTGTATTCCCAGCACCTAGAACAGGTCCTGGCACATAATAGGTGCTCAGGAAATGTTTGTGGAGTGAATCTATCATTATTAATAAGATCTAAGTTCTGTCACAGGATAACAGAGCTGGGAAGTCCCTTAGAAGCCTTTGATTCAATGCTCTTGTTTTGCAGATGGGGGACTGAGGCTCAGAGAAGAGCCTGAATTGCCCAGGGGTGCACAGCGTGCATTCTCCACCTCCCTGAGATCCTGGTTTCTGCGTGTGTCTCTGTCTCTCTGGCCCAAGCGTGGGTCCTGTTCCTGTCTGAGCTGGGACTCCCTAAGGTGGGCCTATGTGTGCCTGGGGCCCTGGTGCCCCTGTCCCAGCCCCTGAACCGGTACCTGGTTTTTCAGCAGCCCATCTTCATAGTACCAGATGCAGCTGCCTCCAGCTCCAGGCTCGGAGACCACCACACGGCCCGCCTTCATGTCCTCCACGTGGTCTGGCACTGCCAGGAATCCCCCCAGTGCCGCATTCCAGAGGCGGAAATAAGCCCGGCGCTAGTGAATGGGGGGAGCTGAGAGTCAGGGCTCCCTGGGCTAGGATGCTCCCACCTGGGCCCCCCACACCCTCAACTCTGGACCCTCCAGTATCCCAAGCTCCTGAGCCCTCCTTCCTGCCCCTAAACCTTCCTTAGCCCTGCTTTAAGCCATTCTTTATTTCCCACACAAATACCAAGGGCACATCCATAGCACATGCCCACACCCACACAGTTCCATGTCCATAGATACCCACAGACACGTGCAGAGGGACACACTGGCAGATGCACTCAAAGTCCACATGGTTGCACAGAAGCTTGCTGCAGACACAATACACGGATACTCACAGCCATGCAAACTCACACATCCTAACTGATGCACGGGTCCCCCCAGCCTATCCCACGCCAGGCACTTATGCTAATGGGATGGATGCATGTAGGGACACAGACATGCACACACACACACTTCATGCTGAAGAGGTACCATGGCAGGGCAGACACTGCGCGGTCAGACATCAGACCAGGCTCTGCCAAATCAGCTGGGGAGCAGATACTGGTGATGGTGGTAATGGTAATAAGAATCCCAGCTAACGCCTGTGGAGTGCTGACCCACTCAAGCATTGTTCCAAGGACTTCACATACACTGTTTATCTTCAGTCTCCCACACAACTCCATCATATATATTACCCCATTTTAAAGATGAGGAAGCTGAGGTCCATGGAGCTACAGTACTTGCCCAAGATGGCAGAGCAAATCCTTGTCCACTTCTCTGGGCCTTTATTTCCCCATCGGTAAAATGTAGGGGTTGGAGACAATCTCCAAAATTTCTTCTAGCACTGATGTTATAAGAGTCTGTGAATATAGGGACCACACAATATCCTCATACAAAAACACACACACTCGCAACAGCGACACCAACAGGCACATGTAGTCATAAACACACTCTCACAGATGTGTACACACACACATACACACACACACACACACACACACACACACACACACATAACCACAGGTGACCTCCAGAGCACAGAGACACATGGACACAAACGATATCACAGACACAGAAATAGCCTCAGATGGGCACATGTGCACGTGCACACACACGCACACGCTGTGCCCCCACGTTAACGTGCAGGTACAGAAATGAGACACATGTCCAGACATGTGGACACAGCGTTTCCCAAAGTGAGGTGTGCTTACCACTGCTGGGTGGTACATGGGATAATTTTTAGCCCTACCTGGATATACATATGTTAAACATTTAATGGTAGTGTATTATATTATTTTTTAAATTATTATTGTCTATTAAGGAAAAATTATACATCCACATCAAACCCATGATTCTATGAATATTATTCCTTAGGATAAAAAAAAGTGAGTTGATTTAGAGAAAAATATTAAGTAATGGTTCAAGAGGAATGATGATGTGGCAAAATTATAACAAAAGCACACACGTGTTGAGTTTGGGAAACATGGGAAACACACAGATACATACCCAGACAGACCCGCACAGACACGCTCCACCTGACACGCTACTCACCTGCTTGATGGGGTAGAGGGAACCCACCCTCTGGGTCCCACTGTAGGTCAGCCAGTTGGTGATCTCGCAGCTGCCCACCAGCCACTGGCGGCCCCGGAAGTCACTGTGCTCACACAGTACCCAGCTGGGTCCAGCAAGTGCCAGAAACACAGAGAGGAAGACAGATAGACACATGGAGAAGGAAGCACAGATGTCAGAACATTCTCCATCTCCTTTTTTCTCCTGCTGGGACTCCTCTGCCTGGGGTTAGGGTCCCAAGGGAGGAGAAGGAGACTGGAAAGTGGATTTGGGGTTTGCAGGGCAGACAGGTTCTGGAGACCCCCCACCCCATCCTGGGCTGGGGTCCAAGCCCTGAGCGCCATGACCCTCCTCAGTCTGCACTTCTCCCTCCCTCTTAGCTGGGAGGGGACAGGAAGTAGGGAAGGGGAAGGGGCCAGAGACCCAGCCCTCACTCACTAGCAGCCCCTAATCCTGTGCCTCCCCACAATCCACTCACGTGCCCCCCTGGATCCGCACGGACAGCACATGGTTGTTGAAGCCCTCGGCTTGCAGGCTCCGCACCTCCTTGTTGAGCTCAATCTCCTTCCCCTCGAAACACTCCAATCCATACAGGAAAATGGAGGGCTCTGAAAAGTGCTGTGGGCCCGGGAGCATGGAGAGGGGGTGAGGCCATGAGGGCCCCAGCCCCAGACTCTCAGCTCCCTGACTCCCAGATGTGTATTTCAGGCCCTCTTTCCTCCTGACTCTTGGACACTGCCATCTGGGTGTCCCCCAGATTCTCAGATACAGTATGTGCCAGACTGGGCCCCTCATTGCCCCTCAAACCTCCTCCCTGGTAAATGGCACTTTTAAGAATAACAGTAATATTAAGAATAGTATACTAATAATTCTGGGAATTATAGCAGTTCTTACATATTCAGGGCTTACTACGTGCCAGATTCTGTGCTAAGCACTTTACCTGATCATATTATAACTTCTCAACAACCCTCTGAGGTAGGTGCTATCATTATCCCTGCTTAGCAGAGGGGAAACTGAGGCTGGAGAAGATTAAACCACTTGCTCAAGGCCCTAAAGCTGGGCTTCAGAACCAGGTCTCTCTGCCTTCAGAGCTCAGTGCGTAGTTGTAAAGAGCTTGGACTCAGGAGCTGGGCTACCTCAGGGAGAACCTGGCTCTGCCTGTTACCAGCTGTGTGACCTGGAGCAAGTCACATGAGCTCTCTGTGCCTCAGTTTTCACATCTGGAAAAGGGAGATAGTAATAATGACAAACCTTATAGGGTTGTGGTAAGAATGAAATGCCTTAGTAGACAGGAGGCCTTTAAAATACTGCCTGGAACATGGTGTGTGCTCAGTAAGTCAGCCGTTCTGCTCATACTGCTGCTGCTGGCCCATCTAGCCAGTCACTAAGTCCCACAGACTTCTTTAATATGGCCCATGTCACTTCTCTCCATCTCTTCCCTGGTCCAGGACATCACGATCTATTCTGGCTTATCGTAGCAGCGACCCCCCTGTCTTGCCCCCACTCATCCATTCTCCACACAACAGCAGAGCCACCTTTCAATGTCATTCCTCCCTGCACAGAACCACTACCTCAGCAGTCCAGGCCCTGTTCCCAGCCCACCTCTGAGTGCCAGTCCCTCCTGTCCCTGTGTCACTTCCGTATCTGGACACACCCCTCTGCAATGCAGTCTTTATGTCAATGTAACCACAGGTTCCTTGAAGGTGGGGCTGTGTCTGATTTATTTCAGCGTCTCCAGGACCTATCTTAGCAGGTGCTAAGAAAGTTGAACTGGCTTTGAAGCCCTGGGGTCAGGGGGACCTGGGGTCGTTCTGAGAAAGACTGGGTCCAAGCCCCAATAGCCCACTCAGCAGTGAGAACAGGCTCAGGATGCCGCCAACAGCACCGCCTGCCTCAGCGGTTGCCTGGAACTGGACAGGTGCACTCACCAGGGGTATCTTCCGGAGAGAGCCCAGCACCGTGGAGACTAGGCAGCCCATGGCCGTGAGAGTGGGGAACTCGCCTTCGGAGAGAATGTGCTGCTCACCCTCAAAGTTCTTCTCATCAAACAGGATCCAGCTGGGGAAGGGGAAGAGAGAGGGGATGTGAGTGGGTGGATATTTGAGCCTGCCCTGTCCTCAGCCTGCCCAGGCCCCCTCAGATACAACAGAGTGGATGCAGACTTGATCGCGAACCCCCAGTCCAGGGCAGGTCAAGGATGAACAAGCACTGCAGCAACAGGGACTCAGGTCAGACTTAAGAAAGAACTGACTGAAATCATACTGCTTCTATCGAGGGAAATTTGGTGATATCAAGCAAAACTCTATGCACAACTACTCCGCAATCCTATTTCCTGGAATCTATCCCAAGGACTCCCTTCAAAAACATGAAATGACACATTCACAAGGCCATTCATGACAGCACTGTTGGCAATGGCAGAGTGGAAACAGCTCAAATGTCCATCAGTAGGAGATTGGTTGAATACACTAAAAATATATAATATATATAATATATTATAGCAGTATAATATAGCAGTAAAAGGGAATAAAAAGGAGTACTTAACGAGCTATAAAGTGATCTCCAAATTGTTAAGTAAAAAACAAAAACAAGGTGTATCATAGTGTTTATAGTATGCTTCTTTTTTAAAAAATTGAGATATAATTCACTCTTTTAAAGTGTACAATTCAGTGATCTTTAATATATTCACCAGGTGGTAGTATGCTTCTTTTTGTGTAAGAAAATGAGGGAGGAGGGAAACAAAATATATTTGGTTTCTATAGTTAAATATAAATTTATATGAGTGTATATTTGTTTATACCTTCAAAAGGTAAAAACAATGGAAAAATAAACACTAAAAAAAGAAAAAAAAAACACATCACCAACAGGGGGAGGGAAAGAAAAAGGGCAAAGGTGTTTATAAGACTTGACTTTGGAACTGCTAAGAACTGAATTTTGCGTCTCCCCAAAATTCATGTATTGAAGCCCTAACCTCAATTAATGGCCTTTGGGAGGTAATAAATTTAGAGTGGGTCATGAGGATAGACACCCCATGATGGGATTAGTGTCCTTGCAAGAAGAGGAAGAGACAGGAGCTCTCTCTCCACCATGTGGGGTCACAGCAAGAAGGCAGCCATCTGCCAGCCAGGAAGAGGGCCCTCACCAGGGAGCTGAATCGGCCAGCACCTTGGTCTTGGACTGTCCAGTCTCCAGAACTGTGAGAAAATAAATTCCTGTTGTTTAAGCCACCCAGTGCATGGTATTTTGTTATAGCCATCCAAGCTGACTACATTGTAAATATGTGATTGAGAATTAAATAAAAGTGAAAAAGATCCCTAAAAATTAAAATAAATAAAATTAATGAACCTAACTGTAGATCAGGTTGCTGGCATAACCACACAGAAAAACAACACGTTATTTTAAATGTCTTAAAAACATAACATTTTGAACTGTACATGTCCAATGAGATGTAGGTGAATGTCCTGAGGACAAAAAGAACCACCAAGAAAACTTCAAACAGCATTTACTGGTCTTTACTGATAGTTGTGACATTAGTATTATAATTTTGAAACACCTAGCATGCAGATTGTGGTCTCTAAATACATTTCAACAAAAATGAACAAGAGTTCCTTGGGAAGTGGCTGATTTCAAGTTTGGACCAAAAAAAAAAATGCAAAATTATCCGGGATCATTTTATTTTACCAGAAAAACAAGGAAGTTATATAAAAAAAACCTTTTACGACTATATCAAAAGGATCCAGGAGGCAATTTGAAGGGGCTCCCATTTGCCAAAGATGAAACAATTTGCGCACACGAAAGAAGAGTGACTACAATGGATTGAGGCATTTCAAATATATAAAAATACATGAGTTCATAACAATAATTTTAAAAAATCTTCATTGGTCAGCTTTGGAGGTTGCTAGGGCACCAATTCAGTAATTATTCTGAATGTTGGTCAAGAAAAAGAGGCAAACAATGATCCTTGGGAAAGATCAAACTGCCTTTTTTTGGTATAAACTATTTCAGGTAAACAAATAGTTGAAAAGGGAAATTCTTCTTTACAGAAGTATTCCTGCTAATATATTAGAAGGAATAACAAAAATTACAAAATCATCATTTTGTAACTTCTAAAGAAGTAATGGATCTAGGCAATTATCATCAATGGATACTGAAACCATTAGGTGAAGGGTAAATGGGGAATCTTATGATGTAGGGATCTTAGTATCATTAAAGGTGGGACAAGCAGACCCACGCCTCCTGGTGGGACACAGTGGGAAGTACACAACACCATCTACAGTGTCTTGCCAACAAAACAAAACAGAACAAAACAAAACAAAACAAAACACCCTCAATCTCATCACGTCTCTAGATCTAACAATCAGTTTACAGGAAGTATGGGGCACAGAAGAACAAGTTAAAAGAAACCACCGGGAAGCGAGTGCCAAAGACAAAAGATGGGAAATTCAGAGGGCAAACTATTGGGTTTCCTCCAACAAATACATGGTATCAAAACAAAAAGAAGGGGAGGGAGGCTTGTTATACATTAGAGACCAAACTGACCAAATACAGTGCGCAGACCTTGTTTGGATCCTGAGAAAAACAAGCCAATTTTACAAAGGCATTTTTTGAGACAACAGGAGAAATTTGAACATGGGCTGGGTATTAGGTAATATTAATAAATTATTGTTAATTTTATTAGCTGTGATAATAATTCGTGGCTATGTGTGTATGGAGGGGTCCTTTCTTCTTATAAGAGATATGGGGTTCTTTATACTATACTATCTACAAGTTTTACGTTTTCCACTAAACCTTTATTTTTCTTTAAGATCGAATGATTCGGGACAGAATAACTAATTTCAGGGAAACCAGAGTAAGGAAATCATTGAAAAGAAGGGCCTTCTTCCTGCAGCCCCGATTTCCAAGCTGAGTTAAGCGCTTCAGAAGGACAGGTGTGCCCTGCCTTCCACACCCCCACGCCCCGCACCTCCCAGCCTCCCCTCCCCTCCCCGACGTCCTCACCTGCCGCCGTGGACACGGCAGGATTGGGGTTGGAAGGAGGCGGGCAAAGAGGTCTGGTCATCCTCGAATGAGATGTGATCTCCCATGAAGTCGGGGCCCGAAAACAGCTGAATCTGGGCGTAGAGACGAGAATAGATGATAGAGAAGGAGGGCGATGGAGTGAGGCAGAGAGAATGGGGAAGAGAGGGAGAGATTTGAAATGAGGGAAGAGGAGACAGACAGAGGTTCCCACCAGCTCCTTACCTTTGAGACAAAGTGCAGACTGTGTTCTCCGACCTGAAGGGAGGGACAAACGTTTGGAGACTTAAGGAGTGCACCAGACACTAGCCTCAGTTCCTCTGGTTTCAATATTCGGGAACCTAACTAATTCTCCCGTAGCTCAGATCCGTATTAGCTCCTCCCCTTCCAGGGGCCCCGCCCCCACGAGCTCCGAGCTGGGTCCTCCGTCTGCCCCTCTCCGGTGGGCGCATCTCAGAAGCCAAGCCCCACTCTTCCGGAGGCCCCGCACCCTCGTTGAGCACTCACCTGCAGGATCGGCTGCAGCGAGGCGAGGATGCTGTTGCCCGCCCCCCAGTCGTAGCAGTTGCGGTACACGCCCTTCTCCAGCACGTACTGTTCCCCGGAGAAGCCCACCTCCTGATAGGCCACCCACCTGCGGGAGGGCGGGGCGCGAGTCAGCGGGCGGAGCCGGCACCTCTGCTGGAACCGCCCCCCCCCCCCCCCCCCCCGCTGGCTCCGGAGGTCACTCACACGCCGCTGAGTACGTGGATAGCCTGCGTGTGGGGGCCGTGTCGTGCCAGCTCCACGTCCGGCAATGCCTCGCTCACCTCTACGCGGTGCCCCTCGAAGTCCATGGCCTCAAACAGCACCACGGCCGGGTCCGCAAAGTCCTGCGCCCCAGGGACAGTCAGGTCTCTCCCACCCACCGACGGAAACCCCTGGGAGTGACTAGGCCCCCGGGAAGCAGCCCACCAGGGGACTTTGGGGTGAGGCGATCAGTGTGGCCAGGGGAAGAGCAGCAGGAGGAAGAGAGGCTAGACCTCAGGGAACACCTCCAGGTACTCTGGAGAGCAGAGAGGTGAAGCACAAATTCTTCCCTCAAGAAATTGCACGGGGGAAGTATGGCTGAGGCCAGAGGCCCCGCTGCCCTTGCTTACCGTCCGGATGACCCGCAGGGAGGTCAGCGCCTCATCATAGCCTCCCCAATGTGACCAATCAGCATATTCCCCCTCCTCCAGCAGATACTGGTGGCCTCGGAAGCCCTCCTTCTCATAGCCCACCCAGCTGGGGGAAGACAGAGGGGAACAAACAGACTCAGTCACAGGAAGCCCCTAGGTGTGTAAGACAGCTGCTCCCACCCCTAGGCAGCCAGGTCACTCCCCACTCCCAGGGTAGAGACCAGGGAGGAGGATAAGGCAGAAGGAAGGGTTATGAGTCCTCACCAGCCCCCAAGAACTCGCAGGGACCCCACGGAGGCCAGGTGGGGGCTGTGGCTGTCCTCTGGCTGCTGAAGGTTGTAGATGTCTCCGCTCACTTCCCAGCTCCGGCCCTGAAAATCTGGGGCCTCATATACCACAGCCTAGGGGGAGGGGGTGGTGGGGTTGGTGGGGAGTGATCTGCACCCAAACCCAGCCCTCCCAGGATGGCTCTGCCCAGCATCAGCCCAGAGCTAAGCCCTTCCACTCCCTCACTAAGCCCCATGCCCTCGTGTAACTCCTGTCTCTTCTCTGACCTCTGACCTGGTTCTTACACATCAAAAGCCAGTTCCCAGTGAGTCCATCGGGTTCCACTCTCCCTGACCCAGTGTCTGGCCCCCAGGGCCCTCATCTCCCATCTCCCAGTTCAGGCCACCATAGCCACACACATACACACATCCCACCCAAAGACCCTCTTTGACCCAGAAGCCCAGACTCTTACCTTGGGCTCCCCTGGCTTCTCCACTCTTGGACAGCCCTACAGAGGAGACAGAGCTGAGACACTGGCCAGAGGTTAGGGAAGACAGTTGGGGTTGGTGATCTAGGATTTGCTTGATTTTGAGACCCTTAAAAATGGCAGACCCCATGTCCTCCCTCTCTCCCACCTCTTGGACTAATCCTCCCCTTCCTTCAATCCCATTCTGAGTAAGAGCTCCCAGGCCCTGCCTCTTGCCCCAGACTGTAGGACAAGGCTACTTGGGACCACCTACTCCTTACCAGTCTCAGGGGTTTCAGGGAGCCCACGCTGGAGTTTGATGTACTCCAAGCCTCTGAGGTGGGGTACTCTCCAGGCTCCAGGATGCAGGGAGTGTCTTCAAAGAAAGGTTTGGGGTACAGTAGCCACCTGGGGAGAGGCAGAGAGGCAGCTGTATCCCAGATGCCCAGGGACACAGATTGGCGGATGGAAGGGAAGGTTTAGAGGGGAGGATGTTTTGGGGGAGAGGCCCCTGTCAAGGGGACTCTGGAGAACAATTCAGGCGCCCATAATCTCTTGCAGTAGAAACTCCATCAGTCTCCCTTCCTCTGGCCTGGCCCTCTCTGATTTCACACAGCAGCTGGAGAGTTCTTTCTAGCACACATACCTGCTTGAACACCCCCAGTACCTCCCAGTTAACCTCACAATACAGCCCAGCTGCACTAGAGACCCTTCAGTCTGTCCCCGTGCCTTTTTCCTGGGTCTCACATTTCCCCACTTGCTGCTTTCTCTGGCCAAACTGAACATTTGAAGCTTAAGATCTCACACCTCTGGGCCTTTGGGGGTGTTGTTCTCCTGCTAGATATACTCTTTCCCCCATTCATTCAATTACCAGATATGTAGGGGCATCTACCCTGTGCCAGGCCCTGCTTCAGGCATCAGTGATACAGTAGTGAACAAAACATACAAAATCCCTGCCATCAAGGAGCTTAGAGTCTTCTGGGGCCATCTCATCCCAGCTGAGGTGTCTCCTTCTGCAGGAAGGCTTCTCTGACCTCAGGCTGATTTGGTGCTTTTCTGTGCTCCCACAGCTCCATGCTCTTCCATTCCGGAACTCTCGATTGGCACTGTCTGCTTACTTGCCTGTCCCCACCAGTAGACTGAGGACTTCTTGAGGCCAGGAACTGTGTCCTGTCACTTCTGTGTCCCCAGCACCCAGCACAGTAAATATTAAATGAAGGGATTCCAGAACAGCCCACACTCACAGTCCTGCAGAGACAGTAGCAGATGCCACCTGCAGGGGCCTCTCCAGGCTCTGGGGATCCTTTAAGGCCTCGGTTAGCTTCACTTGCTCCCCCTTGAGACCCTCCTCAGAGTACAGTCTGATCTCTGGGGTAACGTAGTCCTGTGGGAGAGGGGTGGGAAAATGAAATGTAAAACAACACTGCTCAGATACTACCTCCTGCCCACACCTGCTTTCCCAAGTCTGTCCAGTCAGGCCTCCAGGAGAGCTTCTGGGAAACCTTTGTGGCCGTCTCCCCAGAAGCCAGGAGAATGACTGGGTGTTCTCTCAAGGTCAGCCAGACAAACCGAGACAAAAGTCCTTGCTGGGCCCGCGCTGGACCTTCGGGATCTGAGACCAGAGTTCCCAGCCAATGCCATGACTTTCTCCTTGCCTCAGTGGCAGCCTGAGGTCCAGCCTGGTGGAGGGATGGGTGGGATGGACAGCTGCTTCCTGAAGTCTAACTTTGACCTTTCCTTTCTGTACCATTCCTGCCCCTATCCAGGCTGGTTCCACCTGCACCTCACCCCAGGAAGCAGCAGGTCCTCTACATTCTGGGTGTTTCTTCCTCACTAGGACCATTTTCATTCACTCCCTTCTTCATCAGTCAGGTGTTTATGAAGCGTCTACTGAATGTAAGGCATGCTAAGGGCATATCCCCTCCCACCTCTGTCCTCCCGTGGGAGTTATTACTGCATTCACAGACTAGGAAAGTGAGGCTCAGTGAAGTTAAATGGCCTGCCTGAGGGCACACAGTCTGTAAGTAGCAGGGCCCAGAACAGAGCAGTTTGGTTTTCTGTTCACTGTTGCAAACCAGCACCTCCCATGTGCCTGGAACACACTAGGTGCCCAATCAATGCTGAATGAATCAAATGAATCCAGGTCTGCCTGACTTCAAAGCCCTTGTTTTTCTCTTGAATCTCGTAACCTCCCACATGAAGATGAATTTATTGCAAGAAGCTCATAATAAATTGCCCATTAAACATTTGTGTGTTTCTGGAGAGGCTTTGAAAACTGTCCCCTCCTTTACATGGCTGAGCCACTGCCCTAATTAACACTCATCATCTTTCAAACTCTCTTACCAGGAGGATTGCAACCGCTCGGGACTTGGAGTTATCCCTCCTTTCTTTAAAAATAAAATAAAATGTCTGACAGGCCCTGCTTTCTCTTCTGTTTCTCCTTAGTGGCCAAGATGGTTTTGTCAAGCTTAATTTCGGTAGTTTGTAAATGGCTGTTAGGAAAACAATGCTGTTTTTCCCCTACTTTACAGATATGAAACTATAATATTGACTATGCCTTTTCAAATTACATATCCCTCCCTCAAATTCAGAGGTGACTCTCAGCTGGAAATCACAGCCCTTCCTGGTTTTCCTGCCTCTCCCCATCAGTCTTTTCTCCTCCTGGCAGCCAGAGGGGTGTTTATAAATCCCTAATCTGATTTGCAGCTTTCCTGCTGCCACCCCCATCCTGATACCCTAGCTTGACCCTGAGTCCTGCAGGGCAAAGAGCGGGTCTCCCCCATCTCACACCCCATTGCCTGGTGTGCTGGCTGGCTCACAGCAGACATTAAACAAGCTTCCTTGAGCTAATGAATGAACAAATGCCAGGGGTACCTTGGGTCTGACTGTGGGCCTAAGCACCTGGGCCCTGGGGGTTGGCAAGAACCCATATCTACCCCCAACTGTTTCTGCTGTTCTAACTGAATCTCTCTCCAATGCCAGCTCAAACTTCCCCAGGCTGCTTTCCCGAGCTGGGGCTTAGCCTCTGCCTGGCTCCTGCCACCCCACCCTCCTCCCTAAGCCAGGCTGAGCACTCCCTAGAACACTGTTGGCCCCAAGGTCAGGAATCTATAGGTTAGTTCATAATAAACGCCTTTTCGCCCTATACTCCGTATGATCTCTCCCAGAGATTCCAACTCTAGGAGCCTGAGGCTGTCTCCCTTCTCAGGGCCCGGGGCCCAGGGTATACAGGGCAACATCCGCCCCCGCCCCCACCCCGGCCCACTCACCTGGACAACCCTCCTCAGGGAGCCGATGCCCTGGGTACTCCACCCTGGCTCTGAGGCTCCGAGTTCCACATCTCCTTCAGGCAGGACCAGCTTCCGGCCCCGGAACTCTGGTTCTCCGTACATCACCCAGCTGTGGGCACAGAAACCCTGGGTCACTGGGTGGAAGAGGATATACCCACAAGGCCGGGTCTCTGGGAAACAGAGGATTTCTGCCAGGTTGGCCTGGGCACTTCTCACTGCCCTCACTGCCCCAGGTTCACAGGCAGCACCCCCCAGCCCCACCCCCTGCCACCGTGCCGGGCACTCCGAACTCACCAGCCTCGCACCACCCTGATGGAGGCCACGTGGGCCCAGCCGGAAGCATCAGCAATGTCGTCCCAAACCTCCCTGCTACTGCCCTGGCAGCCGGGCTCTGAGAAGAGGATTATCTGGAGAAGGCACAGAGGGGGTCCTTAGGCTGTATCCCCAGGCCCCCGCCTCCTGCTGCACACTTGCCCCCACACACTCGCCCCCACTTCCCTACCTTTCCAGGCCTGGTGTTCAGCTTGCCCTGGGTCTTCAATGCTGGGCTCTGTAAGTGAAGGGGTAATAAGTCTTGTGGGGTCATCTCCTTACTGCCTCCTACAACCTGCCATTTCTGTCATCCCACATCCTCCCTATTGGCTTCTATGCCCACAGAGGATGCCATACTTGTCCCCAACCCCCAGGGGCTTCATCACCCTGTCCCAGGAGCTTCCAAGAGATGGCAGCTTCCAAGAGATGGGAGCCACTATGCCCTTTGGAATCCACAGAGCAAACCCTTGCTGTTCAGGCAGAGAGAATGAGGCCCAGAGAAGTGGCTGGCACAGGGTCCCCCTGAGCCAGACCTCAGGCCCAAGCCTTTGGCCTCTGGAGATTCTCCCTGCCAGTACCATGGTCCTCACACCACCTAAACCCTGGTAAGGCCAGGCACCCTCCCTTGTCCACCCAAGGCTTCACTCACCCAGCCCTCAAGGGGCCCTGCACATGCGGGCTTCTCTGGCAGCGGCCTTTCACTGCAGAGCAGAGGAAGTTGTCCTGGCACCTTCCTGACCCCTGGTGCCCCATGGGGTGGCAGAGCGGATAGTTTTGTGCCCAGTGGTTCCAGACCCCCAAAGAGAAGGCTGCCTCCAAGACGGGAAGTAGGCCTGTTGCTTGGCTGCCACTCTGGCCCTGGCTCTGCATGGGAGCCCTTGGCCTCCGTGACATGTTTCTTCATCATCTCCATAGGAGAGCAAGTGGCCTGGGGGGGCCTGGCTGGGCGGGAGTCCCAGGAGGGGCTGGGACTGGCTTTCTCCTGCCTGCGCTGGAGCTTCTCATCTTCACTTAGGTAGGGGTTTTCTGGCGGCTCCTCCTCCACTTCCTCCTCCTCCTTTTCTTCCAGTGCAGGAACCTCCTGGGGACTGGGTCCGAGCACCCATGGTCCAGGCTGGTCCTCCTCAATGGGGGGCAGCGTGGCGTACACGGTCAGGTAGGAGGATCGGGGGGCTCGTGGCAGGCGGTGAGTGCGGAGGATCTCAGGGGTCTCCATGCTCCGCAGGGTATCCAGGAAAATCTCCAGGTCGGCTGCCAGGGCCATCTCCTCCTCCTCCTCCCTCAATGGTTCTGGAAGCACCTTGCCCTTGGTGGAGTCGGGGACAAGCTGGGACTCCAGGCTGGGCTCTGTTCCCATCGGCACTGGGGCAGGGGGGCCTCCTGGGCTGGGAGGCACCGGGCTCACTGAGGAGGAGAGAACAGGGAGAACAGCCGGGTCCTGTACAACCACTTTCTGTGTGGAAAATGGAATAGCAGAAGCACCAGGGCCCTGGAGAACCTCTTTTTGTGTGGGAGATGAGAAGGGGCTCTCATCAAAATCCTGGAAAACCTTATCATTCTTTGGGGGTGGGGTAGCAGGAGCAGTCAGGCCTTGAACAGACTCTTCCTTGGTAAGGGAAGGGGCAAGGCTGCCTTCAATGGCCTGGACAGCCTCTTTTGGAGTGTCAGGTCTTCCTTCTGGGCTCTGGACACCCTTGGTTGTTTTGGGGGATGAGGCAGCAGGATCACTGGGACCCTGCACACCCTCTTTCTGGGTGAGGGACGGGTCAGCAGGAATACCAAGGGCCTGTACTATCTCTTTCTGGGTAAGGGAGAAGGTAGGGACATTTTCAGAGTCCTGAACAACCTTATTCTTTGGGGAAGATGGAGTAGGAAGGTTTCCTGGGCTGGGGTCAGCCTTCCTTCTTGCAGAGGATGGAGCAAGAGGTAGTTCAGGGACTGTAACAACCTCACTCCTTACCATGGGCATGATGGTGGCAGCAGGGGGATCTGTGAGCCCTTCCCTTTCTACAGAGGGCAGGGCCTTGGATGCCCTGAGATCAAGAGTGAGCTGGGTCCTGGAGTGAGTGGGCACCATAGGCTGCTCAGGGGGTTGGACTAGGCCCAGAGAGGTGGTGTGGGTCTGGAGAGGGAACTGGGTGGGGCTGGAGGCTTCCTGCACCCTTGGGACCTCATGGGCCCTGGCATCCCAGGCTCGGCCGTGGTCTTGGTCTGCATGGGCTGCAGAGACATCGTGGTTCTCAGGTGGGTGAGCACCTTCTGGGATGCCTGCAGGGGCCAGGGCAGATCTGTCTTCTGGCTCTGTTGTCCCCATCTCAGACAGCTGTCCCAGGGCTGTGCCCCCTGTCCTGTCCAGACCTGGACTCCTTGGCACTGCAGCCATGGGCCTGGGAAGCTGGTTGGCAGGTGGGTTTCGCTCAGCAGGTATAAGGCTGCTTAGCAGCTCTAGGGCCTGACTTCGGCTGGGTGAGCCCTCAACCTTGGGGCCCACCAACACTGTCCGGACCGTGCGCACAGTACTGCGGCCCCTTGGCAGGGCTTCCCCAGGGAGCACTGGCCCCAAGGTCACAGAGCTGCTCACTCGTCGGTTCACGTGCCCGCCCATCACCACAGTGGTCCGCACAGAGCGTGTCACCCGCCGTTCCTCAAAGCTCACCCCTGGGTGGGGGCTCGGCTCCCGGGGCCCAGGCAGCGGCACCAAAAACTCAGTCCTGGCTGTGGCTCCCAGGCTTGGGGGCTCAGTTCTGGGGTCTTGGGGGCTGCCATCAACCTGGTCCACAGCCTCTTTCAGCCTCCTCACCAGCCTTTTCTCCTTGGATGGTAGTGTGTACTTCTTGGAAAAGATGGGCCCATGGCTCTGGAAGCTGTTGGAGTCAGCCCCATCCTGGGGACCTTGGTGATTCATAGTCTCTTCTTCCCGTGCAGCAAAGCCATTGACTTCCTCTCCATGGTGGCGGTACCCAAATATCTCCTCCTGGGGAGCTTCCATCGGGGTCTCTGACACCAGGGATACCTTGTGAAAATGGTGTCTGATCTCTTCCTGGGCAGGGGGCCGCTGCCGCCATGTCAGTCTGGCACTCACCACTCGGGCCTCAGCCCTAGCTGGGGGCCCGCCTGCCTCCTCCATGTGGGGCTCCAGCAACCTATCCTGAAGTGTCCTTGGCTCACTGCGGCCCAGCTCCCTGTAGATGGTTCCAGAAAGAAGAGAGTCAGCATTGGGGGTGGGGAGGGTGGCTCCATAGTGCAGAATAACCACCCTTTCCAAGGTCAGGGTGGGTAACCTCAAGCAAGTCATTTGACCTTTTGAGCCCGTTTCTTCATCTGTAAAATGGGCATGATACTCTCAGCTCTCCCACCCCTTTCCCCACTTTCAGGTGATCCCCTACGCCAGCCAGGGTCCTTCCAGGCATGAAACTGAGGCCTGAGCCTGGAAAAAGAGGGAGGGAAGAGAGCAGAAAGGTATACGGTCTGACCCACTGGTCTATGGATGAGGCTGGGACTCTGCCCAAGGAGCCCCAAAACTAGAAAAGCAGAAAGCTAGGCAACTGTTCTGACCCTGTTCCTGCCATTATAAAATGGGAAGGGAAGGGAAGACGGGCTTTGGCCTCCAGCAAAGCTGGGTTCCCCTTGGCCCTGTCACTTACTAGCTGGGTGACCTTGGGCAGGGCACTTCTCCCCTTCACGTTTTCGGGTTCCCAGCTACAAAACTGTAATAATAAGAGTATATGCTTCATAGTGTTATTGTCAGCATCCAATAAGAGACAAAGAACAAAAACTCGCCTTATGAACTAAAATGCTCGTTCATAAACTTCACGCTGTCCACCTTGGAGAAGTGACCAAACACTAGCAGGTGTGCTCAGGGGAGCAGGTGGTGTGACTGAGCCTAGGTGCACGTCTGGGTACATCTACGGGTCTGAATGAAGCCCCTTAGGACCCAGCACTTTGGACATGAATGCACTCTCCCTCAATTTTCTCCTCGATGGTTACGTCCCCCATGTACAGGTGAAGAAACCAAGGGTCAGAGAAGAGGAGTGGCTGGCCCAAGGTGATCCATCTGCCAAGTTGCCAAGCTGGGGTTTGAATGCGTATCTGAATCCATGTCCAGACATCTTTCCTCTTGTCCCCGAGGCTGAGATTCTGAGCACATCCAGCTATTCCTGTGGTCCTTGCCATCTCACCTTCACTCCTTAAGAGATGGGGCCTGGGTCTTAGTTCTTTTCTGACCCTCCTTGATCTCTCTGAGTTACCATTACTTCCTTTACTAAATAGGGGATAATAATAACAACTGTCTGAGAAGATCTCTAGCTCGCTAGAAACTCTGGTCAATCTCTGTTTTAATAGTAATAACAACAACAAAAGCCATTTGTTGAGGGCTTACTCTGTGCCAAACACCTCACTAACTGCTTTATATTCATTGTCCTATGGAATCCTCAAAACAATCCCATGCATGTGATACCTCATAAAGAATAAATTATTAATAAATTATAAACAAACATTCCCATTTTGCTGATGGGGCAGGAGGGGAGGGGGAAGGCTCAGAGAGGCTAAGAAACTTGCCCAGAGTCACACAGTAGCAGAAGCAAAAACCCAACCCTAAGTACTTAACCACCATACCAAACTCCCTAATGTATTTACCTGGTAAACTGGGACTCTGTGGTTTGGAGGTTTACTTTTAAAGAGGTCCACAGCAGTTCTGGAGGTGCCGTCCAGACCCCACTCTGACTTCCAGGCTGCACTGACCAGGATCATCCTATTCTCAGACCCCAAGGACCCGAGACGTCAGCATGTTCATCCCCAGCCTCAGGCCCAGCCTGTCTTCAGGTCTGTTCCTCTTCTCAGGAGGCAGACCCAGACCACTATAAGGGAAGTTAAGGCCAGAAATGGACCCATGCCCACAAGGGCCCTCCCCTGTCTTTGTCTTCCTCCCTCCTGAGAAGCTGATGGAATCTAGAACTTTGACCCTGCCCTGTGGACCCAGCAGTGACTCAGGTTTTATGAGGGGCAGAGATGAAAAGGCTGAGGTTCAGGGTAGCCTGACCTGACCCAATGGCTATGACAATATGTGATCTGGCCCAGGACAATCTCTGAGTGGCCCCAGAAAAGCTTTGTGAATGGGGAAGGTGGGGGGCTGAGATGGAGCCCCAATTCCTTCCCTGGGTCAGAATTCCAGAGAGCAGGACACAATCAAACACCTAAGACCCTGGACTGTAGCCCTTCACTGAGGCTCCGACCCTCTCCCCTGTCCTCACTAAGGAGTCCCCTTTCTTTCTTCTGTCCTCCTTGTTGGGAATCCCCCCACATGGAACTTCACCCCTGCACTGAGCACCCCTGAGTCTCCTCTCCATTTCTGAATAGCAATAATAACAACGACTATTCTCTGAGATTCCCTGTCCCTGAGGGCACTAACAGTAAGAGGCAAAGCCCGAGTTCTAAGTCATTTATTCATTCATTCACTCATTCATTCATTCAATGTTAATTGTGTTAGGTGATGCCCTATGCCCTGGTTAGGTTCATCCAAAGCCAGCTTTCCCATGAAGGTGGTATCCGAGGAGTCCAGAGGTCAAAGAATTAGACATACAAACAGGAACCACATTTGGAAGACCCCATAGGCTTTGGCAAAGCAACAGGAGAGCAGCTTCAAAGGAAGCTGTTGATAATCGATCAGATATTGTCAGTTACCTCCCAACAATCAGAATTCAGTGCCTCTCTCAACCAACCCTATCCCTGGACAACACCCCTGATAGTTACTCATGCCACACACATGTGGTCATTCACTTCTGCCTGCATACCTCTAGGGACAGGGAGGTCACCATTTGACAGTTGACCTGTCTAATACCTGCACAGTCATGACTGCTAGAATGTTCTTCAAATGTGCTGGAATCTGTCCGCCTATCGCTCCCTCTTTTTGTCCTTGCTCTGAAGACACACCCCAGTGACCCAGGTGCCTTTCCTAGGCCAGCAGAAGTACCCATTCTCAGTGCCCTCTCTTCTCCAGGGCCCCAAATCAGAAGGTGATTTGTTGGCAAGGTAACCTGTGACCTCCAAACAAGGTGTGTGGGGCTGGGAAGGGAGAGGCTGAGGAAGGGGCGGGGGGAGTGTGGGAAAGAGCTTTGTCTAACCCAACAAGTCCTGGATTCTCCCCGCTTACCAGTGAGTCACCCCCAAACTAGGCCAAACCAGTCCACAGGCCCACAGGCCCGAAAACACATGCTGCGTCATACGGGCACACACTGACACAGGGACGATAGCAGCACAGACCCACAGGTTCGCACAAGCATAAAAACACACAGACACTTAGATAGACTTCGCAGTCAGACATAAACACACAGAGTCAAAGTTACAAACACTCAGAGACACAGCGACACACAAGTCACACATACAGAGACGCAATGACACAAACACACATTCACAATACATGCATACAGTCAATTCACAGCCCCAAGCCCTCCTCCCCTTGAAATTCACTTATACTTGAACATAGACGCACACCAAGAAATGCATACACTTTCCTACTTGCAGACCCATCTCCGTCTCGCCTCCCACTCCCTATATTTTCCAATTCCGGTCTAGGAATCCCAGGGACACAGAAGGATGACGTCCCTGGAGGTCCACTTCCTCCTCTTTAAGTGAGTCCTCGCCTCCCGCCCCCTGCCCAAGTCTGTCATTATTCACCTGGGCCCAAAATAGCCAGGGAGTAGCAGGTAGGTCCCCAGCACCCCCCCTCCCTCCAGCTAAACCTACTGCTGCTTCTGCCCCCTCTCGAGGCCTGCCTCTTCCCGCACCGCCCCTCTCTCTGCAGCCCTTCTCCTCCAGCTAGGGCACCCAGGCGGGTCTCTGAGCCAGCTGGGGTTCCATATCGCCCTCTTCCTCACCACAGGACCAGGTACGCTGACCCCTGCCCGGAGGCCTGGGCATCCTTGATGCTGCTTCTGCTAGCACAATGCTGCCAAATCCATCTCAACACGGTCTCAGAAAACCCTGGAGTCCGCACAGCAACCACACTCAACCTTCCACTGTGTGCATAGAGCCAACGAACAAGGCCTCTGTGAGAGGCAGGATAGGTACGTGGTTAGAGCACAGGCATCCGCGTTCCAATTCTGGCCCCTTGACTTTGGGCAAGTGATATAACCTCTCTGAACCTTAGTTTCCTCATTGTAATTGGGGCGTGGGGGTGCAGAGCAGGATTAGTCCTACTCCATGGGTCTTTTGTGAGCATTAAATAGGATTATGTTTAGAAAACAAACCATAAATGACAGCCACCACCACCATTAGGAACTTTTCAGAGCCCCATTTGAGGCCCAGTACCCCTACCTGGTGGTCCTAGAGAGGTCTCCTATTCACTCCCTCCTCAGTGAATTTTAAGGGACCCACCCTTTCACCTCTGAGCCTACCAGGCAGATTTAGGAGACTCATTTCAACACAAATAAAAACCAAGTCTCGGGAATCTTGGCGCCTGTTCCTGTGGCTGCTGACACAGAACGAGATGGGGTAATTATTACTGCAATTGAGGCATTATTAATAAGCATCCCTGCTATTTTGGCAGCCCAACGCTAGAGTTCAAAGCATGATACTGTAACCACCTCATCTCCAGCTACCAAATCTACTCAACTCAAGACCCAGAGAGGTTAAACAACTTGCCCCAGGACACCCAGCACTTTAGCTGGGTGCCTATTCTCAGATGAGCGAGGTCTCTGTTCTCCTGAACAGAACCAGGGAGTGGTGGGTATTGCCGAGGAGAAGAGGACCTCTCCCCCATCCTCTCCATGAGAGGATCTTCCCCTCCTTCGGTAGACAGGGGGAGAGAACAGCAATGGGTTCCACGAGGTAGGCGGTGGGTGAGGGGAGGGAGAGGAGGGCAAGTTGGGTGGGGAGGAGATGGCAGAGTCAATTCATGCTCAGGGAGCTGAATGAATGGGCCTAGAGTTGAAGAAGTCTGGAGACAAGGCAGAGACCCCAGAGAGGGCAGCCAGGACAGTTTTCCTCCCACCGTCTCCCCACATGAGAACGGACCTGTACTCACCGTCTGTGTGGGAACCCAGGTGTCCAGGGGGTCTGAAGCTCCTGCCGCTGGGCTGTGCTCTCCTGATGGGGCGCTCTTAGCCAGGGCTCCTGGGGCGGTTCAGTCATGCACCCTGTGATGGGGTGGGGCCCATCGGAAGCATTCTGCCAGCCCCTGGATTCCTCAGGGCAGAAGGGGTGGAGAGCTGGTTGGGCCGGTTTGGGCTCCTCACCCTCCTCCCCAGGTGCCTGCCCACACCCTTGCAGGATGACAGTGATGTTGTAGCGGGTCTTCCTGGCAGAGGAACGCTCAGGTAGGATCTGAGCTGGCTCTGGCAGGACTGGCTCTGGGGTGGCAGGCTCGCCCTTTGCCCCCTCTGCCATGGGGAAGGATGCTGGGTGGGGCAACGTGTCTTCCAGGTTGCAATGTGGCTTAGGATTCAAAGGGACCTTTCGGGCTATGTATGGGGGTTGCAGGCAAGCACTGTCTGGGGTCTCCTGTTCCAAACGTCCAGGAGCTGGCACCGGGCATGAGGGGTGCCTGGCACCAGCAGACTCTGCTGCCAGTGCTGGGCTCTGCAACCCCTCAGAGGCATAGTTGGTCATGTCGGAGGCGCTGCCCACGGCTGGCCTCTGTAGGCGCCCCAGAGGCTGAGTGAGCCCCACCGAGCTGTGTCGTCGTCGTCGTCGTCGCTTCCAAAGCCAGGAACCACGGCTCCCTTCCCGAAGGTCCCATTCTGAGCAGCTCTGGGCTTGGGTCTGAGGGAAAGCAGACGCAAGAGCCTGGTGACAGCATCTTCCCTCTGCCCTCCCTTAACTGCTCTCTTTGGTACAGGAGAAGCTGAACAGAGCTCTGACATCAAGCAGAGCTGCCTAAGGAGAGGCTGCCAGGGCCAGGAGAGCTGGACAAAGGGGTAGAGTTCCAGGAAGACCCTTCAGCATGTAACTCACCCCCTCCCATTCTACAGATGAGGAAAGTAAGGCCCAGAGAGGACACTGACATGACTAAAGTCACGTGTGAGGGCCCAACTCTCAAGCCAACCGCTGCTTTCCCAGGCGTCCGCAGGTCTCCAGTCCTTTGGAACCAGCTGCCCTGGGGATTAGGGGCCGCATGGGCATGCCTGCCACAGGTGCTCATAGCCTCTGTCTGTTCCAGGCTTCCGGAGAGCCTGAAGCCACCTCCCCAGTACCCTCCCACCTGAGATTCCCAGGCACACCTGGGAGGAGTTACCTGGGCATGGAGATGTACCTGGGACATGAGGGAGCCAGGGAAGAGGGTTCCCCTGAAAATGGGATAAACCTGACCTCTGTCAAGCTAGGCTTGGAGCCAACCAAGCCTAGCTGTGGGAGTGAGGGGAGAGGGCCCAGGATCCCAGACCCATATGGACACTGCCCCCCCACACCACCAGTTTTCAGGGATGGGCTTATGTTCTTGGCAACCGAGGAGCCAAGTCTGGGGTCAAACTTCCTCCTAGGCCCTTGATCCCAAATCCCTCAATTTACTCATCTATGAAATAGATGCAGCCTCTCATTCTCCGGGGGCTGAACACCTCAAGAGATAAGAGGGGAACGTGATTCACCGGGCTTGAATCCCAGCTCTGCTACTTCCTAGCTGCAATACCTCTTGTATCTCAGTTTCCCCATGTGTAAAATGGGTGTGATAATAACACTACCTGCTTTCTGGGAGTGCTGTAAAGATTGCATGAGATAATCTATGCAGAGCACCTGCACATAACAAGTACTCAATTCAGTGTTAGTAATTATTAATGGTATTCAGGATCACAGAGAGACACATGGCTGCTTGAGCCAACTCCAGAAGAGATCCTCTGCTTCCCCAAGGGGAGGATACCCAGTACTGCTCAATCCATGGCTCAGGTCCCCACTGCAGATGGCGAAACTGGGACCAGAAAGTTAAGTCCCCTAGGGGTCAATGCCAGGAAGTGGGGAAAATGAGCCAAAAATTGGAGGAGGTCAAGCTAAACCCAAAAGTGTAGAAAAGGGGGTCCTGGGAACAGGCCGTGACCCTACTTGCTTCCCTGGAGGCCCAGCATTGGAAGCTGATGTTTCCTGAGCACCTAGGCCCCATGTTGGAGGTTCTACATCCATTATCTCATTTCTCATAGCAGCCCTGAGAGGCATTATTGTTCCCATTTTGCAGATGGGGAAACTGAGGTTCAGAGGTGAGGAGTGATCTGCCCAGATTCACCCAGTGAATCAGTGGCAGAGGGAGGACTAGAGAACCCCAGTGGTCTGACTTATGAGTCAGGGTTCTCAGGGCTTCTGCCTTTGCATTCTCTCCTACCTTGAAGCTGTCATTGCTGGTGCTGCCCTGGTCCTGGGCCAGGTCAGGGCAGCTCTGGCCACCCCAGGGTCTGGGAAGGAAGCACAAGGGGAAGGGAGTGAGGTAGCCTCCTCCTCTTCACCCCAAGACTGGACCCCGGCCCTCCCCTACTTCTCTCAGGCCCACAGGCAGGGTGAGTTCCTGAAACCTGGGAGCATTCTCTCTGTTCCCTGCATTCTCTCCTGAAATGCAGCAGCTTTCTCTCTGTTCCCTCCCCCAACTATTCGCTGTACCCCCAGAGACAGAGAAAGAAACAGGATGGGCTTGGAACAAAAGTGAGGACTAGGCCTGTATCAGGGCTAGAATAAAGAAAAGGGACAGTGCCCCAGTAATTCAAAAGCTCCCCATTGGCTGAGACCCTCCCTGTTCCAGGGTTAGCACTAGGTATTGTGCCTACATGATAGCCTTTACACTCCACAATAATTCTAAAAGTTGTATATTAGTGCTCCATTTTTCAGATAAGGCAACTGAAGCCCAAAGAGGTGAAGTGACTTGCCTGGAGTCACACAGCTAATGAGCCTTGAAATTCAGACACTCTAATGGCTGATTGGACATCACCACACTAACAGGGGCAAGATGGGGAGGTGCCCTGGCTGCCTCCCCCATGCACTTTGCCCCCACGCCAGGAAATCAACAGGAATCTGAGGCCTGTGCCTCAGTGCCAGAATCCCCTTCCCACGGCTGGTGAGAACTGAGTCCAAGTGCACACATGGGATGTGTCATCACGCTGGCACCGTAGCCTTCACAGTCCCTTCCCTGCCCTCCACACCCAACTCACCTGCATCTCAACCCCACCTCCTGTGAAGTGGGGAAAGGGAGGGGCAGTGCCACCTGGGCCTGTAGGGCAGATTCCTGCCAGACAGGGTAAAGGGGGACGGCGTGTCTTCCAGCAGGGGCAGGCAAGGCACTGGCAGGGAGTGGGCACCACCCCATCCCTATCCCCAGGGCACCCAGGCATCCGGGCATAGGGTGGCTAAGCCCTCCCCTCCACTCTCTTTGGGGTGAGACAGCAGTACAAACCCCTCCCTTCACTCTGCCCCACCACGCCCCCATCCCTCCCAGAGGGAGCTGAAGACAGTTGTGTCATGATAAGATCAGAACAAATTGCCCAGTAACTGCCTAGACACACAAACACCCCACCCTCTTTTCGGATATAGGGCCCGGGAGCTACTGGGGTACTCCATTATTGCCCCTCCCAGCCACTCTACCTGGCCATCCACATGGCCTTTTTCCTCCCACTCAAACATCAGCTACCAGTGACTGGCTCGGAGAGGAGAAGTAATTTTTTCAAGGTCACGTGGCCAGTGGCACCTAGGGTTAGAACAGAGCACTGGCTCCCCGGCTTGCAGTCTTGCAGTCTGTCAAGGCAACAGAGCGGCCCAAGATATCAGGATGTGAGCTCTGGAGTCAGACTGCTAAAGCTTGTATCCCAACTCCACCACTTCCCGGCTGTATGACATTGGGCAGGTGACTTCACTTCTCTGAACCTCCATTTTTATCCCTGAATCACAGAATACCTGTCTCATAGGACTGCTGTTAGGATTAAATGAGATAATCCAGGTAAGGTATGAAGCAAGTGGCAAATAAAGGTTGATTGTTACAATCTGGGATGACAGGGAGAAGCCATCTGTGGCATCTAAGGGCAAATGCAGTGCAGCCTAACACTGCTCAGGAACCTGTCATACTCATGACAAAGGGACATGAAGACCAGAGAGAAACTGGCTTGTGATGTGAGAATCAAAGTCCACATAGGCGGAAGGAGCTGCTACATTTGCCTTTAAACTGTGTCCTCAGGAGAGGAAACCATTGTCTGCAAGGCAGGAGCCTAACTTAGGAAATTGCAAAAGTTGTTTTAAAGTTTTAAAAGAGCACAAGGACTTTATAAAGACCGGTTTCACATTCACATATCCAAAATCGACATATATTTTTATGCTCCGAGACTCTCATACACTTATTTGAACATCCACTACACACACACACACACACACACACACACACTCACACACACACACACACACACACCCCTAAGCACCAGGGGCGCCCCACGAAGCCCTCCTCCATCCCCTCACCTATCCCGGGCTCTGGCCTCCTCTGAGGTCTGCTTCTCCCTGCTTTCCCTGCGGACCCCTAGCCTGGCCAGGCGGCGGGTCAGGCGGGTCAGGCGGGCCCCCAGGCCCTCGCACCGCTCGGCCATGTCCAGGGCAAAGCCCCGGGCTCGGGGCGTTGGGGCCCCACTCTGGGACGCAGCGGCCACCCGGATCCGCTCATTTGAGGAGAAACGCCTCCTCCGGCCCGTCCCCCTGAGCAAACAGCGGCCGCGCCCGCACTGGCTGCGGGCCGAGGACCGACCCAGACGCAGTGAGTGCGCTCTGCAGGGGCCGCCCCCCACTCCGGACCGCAGCGGGGGACCGCTCCTTCTGAGCCCCCTTTCCCCAAGGCCCTGCCCGCACTACTTCTTTAGGTCTTCTTGGGGCACCAAGGGCTGACCAGGTGCAGACACCCTTCAAGATGCGTCTAAACGAAGTGGACGAGGAAAGAGGGGCCAGGTGGTGGAGCTGGGCAAGGGGTCTTCCTCCCGAAGGAGGGGCTGGAACACAAGGGCGGGGGCATGGGCGGGAATGGGCGTGGGCTTGCCGACTGGGCGGGGCTAACCAAGTGGCTGGCATTTAGTGAGAGGCCAAGGGGGTGACTGGGTGGGCTTGGAAACCCGAGCTTGATTACTGATGGGCGTCCAAGCCGACTGTGCCATTGCCCTGCTATGGTTGGCTCCCTATTTGAGTTCCTCTCTGTCTCTCCCCCTCCCCTCTTCTCCCCCGTCCCCCTCTCTTTCCTGTGGAGCCTACATAGCCCAAATCTCGACTCAGCCAGAATCTCACCCGGTAGCCGCCCCAGTACCCGGATAGGGAAGCCCCTCTGAAACCCACAGGGGTGCGAACGGCTCCCCCTGCTGGAAATTGGCCAGCTATTGTTATTTAATAATAGCTACTGTTTATTGTAATATAACCTGTACCTACTCCCTCCCAGGCAGTGTGCCCTTTCCCTCCTGATGCTGCCTCTGCAATTGTCCAATGGGGGTGGGGAACACCTTGCACATTTGAGAAGATCCTCTGGGACTGCAGGAAGAAAGGTCATCAGGATGGTCCCAGTTCCCCAGGCTCTCTTTGCCAGTTCTTCCCTGCCTGTATTCTTTGTAAGGCCTCTACTCCTTCGCTGAGCCCAGCACCTCCTTATGCCTTTGCCCTCTGTGGTGGACTGGTACTGGCACACAGGACATCATGCTTCTGGATCATGATGGACACTGATATCCTGTGTTCCTGCCCCTCTATCCCCACAGGGGGCACAGATCCTGGCATGTACAGATCATGGCAGGGAGTACCAGTTGAGGTGGCCTGTGGCCTCCTAGGAACTAGGACAAGAAGATGGTGAGAAGCAGCAGACAGACATCGGGACATGTGCTGGAACATCTGTTCGGCTGACAGGGCAATGTGCCCCGTGCTTGGCAGTACAGTTTGCCGCTTGCAGAGTTCTGGAAGGCTGGACTGTCCATTGGTAAGCTGAGATGGAGGGCCTGATCTCAAGAAGGAGCAGAACCCAAACCCAGCTAGAGGTAGATGGCTGAAGACACCCATCC
Organism: Rhinolophus ferrumequinum; assembly: GCF_004115265.2. Taxonomy (NCBI): domain Eukaryota; kingdom Metazoa; phylum Chordata; class Mammalia; order Chiroptera; family Rhinolophidae; genus Rhinolophus; species Rhinolophus ferrumequinum. Next base: position 18,056,098 of record NC_046292.1, read on the forward strand.
TATGGGTGGGTAGCACAGGCTCTTCCTGGCTATGTTTTGCATTGCTCCAAAGCGGGGTGTGAAGTCTGGCAAATACAGGATAACTTCCACCTCCATTGTTGAAGCTCAGGAGGCCTCAACTTGCTATAGAGAAAATCCTTTAATTACTCTGCCCCTGCCCTCTCCCCAGCGCAGTCCTGACATCACAGCTCAGGCTGGCTGCCCTTGCTTTTCTTGGGATGCTGAGGACAACTTGATCTTGTCTGCACCCCAGCCCATTTGCTTCTCTGATGGCACTGCCACAAGACCTAGTGCCCTCTGGTGCCACTGGGCGAGGCAGGCAAGAGAAGTCAGAGGCAGGTGGGTATGAGCTAGGCTGCAGGTCTGTGGAGTATGCAGCCGATGGTGCAGCTTCAGGCGAATGTGCTGGGTGAAGCTACGTGAGCAGGCACTGCCCTGGAAGGGCAAGGCCCCTGAGTGCAGGCGCAGGTGGGTCTTGAGGTTACTGGAGCTGCTGAAGCGCTTGTGGCACATCTGCTAGAAATGGGCACGGGCATTAGTTCTGCCTACCCAGCTGGCTCAGGATCTCTGCTCCCCCTCTCCATTCCTCATCCCCACCTCCCTGTCATGCAGGCCCGGAAGCTTTCCCCCCACCCCCAGGATTCCTCCCTGGGGCTCACAGTGTCTGGCACATTGGAACCAGGCAGACCTGGATTAGTATCCTGGTTCTTTTATTCTCTGTGTGACCTTGTATAGGTGACTTCCCCTCTCTGAGCCGTGTTCTCCTTATTGGTAACATGTGACTCTTAATACCTAACCTCATGGATATGATGGACTGAAAGAGATAATCACATAGAACGCTTATGAATGCGGCGGCAGCTTCGGGAGGCATAATTAGCATTTACTGGGAGAAGCCACATGCCGGGAATTGATCTCTTGTAGTCTTCCCCAGGACCCTGGAGAAGCATGCCTAAGTACTAGTACACCTCCTATATGACAGTGAGAAAGCAGAGGCTCAGAGAAGTGAAGCCACTAGCTGAAGGTCACACAGCAAGTTGGAGGCAGAATGAGTATTTGAACCCACATAGTCCAGACTCATAACCACTGTGCTGCTTTCATTTCTACCTCTGTAAAACAGGGAAAGATTCCCCGCCCTTCTGACCTCTCAAAGGACATGGTGAGGCTCAGAGAAGGAATGAACACTGAACTGATGTGATACGCAGTGTTTGTGTACTTTGCACACACCATGGTAGTAACTCTTCCAGCAATGCTGGGAAGAAGGTAATGGGTACCCACTCCCCAGATTCCCCTAACTTTATTATCCTCCCCCCACAGACATACATCTCTATTCCCCCCTCCAGACCCCAGGAATGACCTCCACTATCACATCCTGACCCTTCCAGGCTGGGAGGGGTCATTTTCATCCTTCTCCACCTCCCTCCCCTCCTGTCCTGTCTCCACTTGCTCAGGAGGATTGGGGAATGGAGACTACGACTATAGGTGCCATCCCCCCAGGGGCCTGGAAACTGCCTGCTAGAGTACAGGGGAGGGAGAGGAGGGGCTCACCAGGCACTCATGGGGCCGCTCCCCTGTATGCACCAGGTGGTGCTTCTGCAGGTGGGCGAACTGGGTGAAGCTCTTCTGACACAGGGAACACTGGTACGGGCGCTCCCCACTGTGCACACGCAGATGGACCTGAGCCAGGTGTGGGGAAAAACGCTGCCAGTTGCCCAGAGCTCCCAGCAGGACCTGGGATCCTCTCTGAGTCTTTACCTACACCCTCACAGGACCCCTTTTTGGCACCAAGACCTCTCAATCTCCTTGCCTCTCGGTCACCCCCCTCAGGGCCTCTCTTCCATTCCCCAGGATACCCCCACTCATTCTGCTGCCCTGCAGGAGGGGAGATGGCAGTGGTCAGACCAGGCAAGGGATTATGTGTGTGTGTGTGTGTGTGTATATATATATATATATATATATATATATCCTGAGCAGCGTTTCTCAATGTGTGGTCCGCAGACCAGCAGCATTAACGGGCGCCTAAGAGCATGTTAGAAATGCAGATTCTCAGGCCCCACCCTGCAGGGCTGAATAAAAATCTCTGGGGCTGGGGCCTAGGAATCTGCATGCTTACTAGCTCTCCTCGTAGTCTGAGGCTTATTAAAGTTTAAGAACTCATGCCCTAGAGGATCAAGACGGGATCGTCCCCCATAACCATAACTTTGCCAACTTGCTCATAGCTGCGGGTCTTTGCTGACACACAGACACACACCCATGGTTGCCACCTGCTGGACGCCAACAGCACTGGCGCTAATTTGTGGGCTCCCACTTGAAAAAGGCTGGTTGTCAGGTCTGTAGTCTAGACTCACTAAAATCTACCTGTTCCCCCACCTGAACTTCAATCAAACACGAGGAGGCCTAACACGAGTTGTTCAGGAATGGGCTTTACACTAGATGCTGAGAGACTGAGATCAAGGCCTAACTCAACCACTAAATCAAAGTGACCTTGGGCAAACCCTTCCCATTAGGAGCCTAAGTTTCTCATTTTTAACTTAAATGAGATGGTCTCATAGACAGTCTTTTAGGTGGAGAGGACCTTGGTAGCCATCTTATACTATATCTTCTCTCTACAGATATGAAACTGAGGAGCCAAATGAACCATCCAAGGTCACGGCCTAGAGGCTGCTGAGGAGTTCCTTCTGACTTTAAGGTCTTTGATTCTAGAAGCAGGATGGGACGGGGGGTCATTGAAGGATGCTGAGGGGGCCGTGGAGCCCAGGAGGCAGATACCTTGAGGTTGGAGAGTTGCCCAAAGCTCTTGCTGCACACGTTGCACTCGTACAGGATTTTGCCATTCTCTTTCTTCAGCGGGTAAGGCAGGGCTGCAGTGCCTACCCGGGAGGCTGGTGGGGCCCGCTTTGCTGGAGCTGCCCTGCCAGGATGTTCCAGCCCTGGAGAATAGATCCCTGCAGCTCCAAGGCCTGAGTTCCAGGCCTGGGAGGATTGGGTTTGGCCCGAAGTTTGGGAGGCCCCTGGGTAAGGACGCAGAGTCTCCCCGCAGGCGCTGTGGTGCCCACGCTCACTGACACGCATCAGCATGCTGGGCACAGCCCCGGTGGGGTAGGAGGTGTCTTGGGGCAGCATGAAGAGGGGGGGACATTGGATAGAAGGCAGGGCCCCAGAGGCTAACAGGTAAGGTGGAGGCAGGAGAAGTGGGTATGCAGGATAGAGGGGGTGGAGGTGGAATTGTTGTTCTTTGGAGACAGGAGCGGATAGGTGGCAGGAGCAGAAAGCCAAGGGGCTGGGGCTCTTTGTATGCTGCCAGGGGGGTGGGGAAGAGGTGTTGTGAGACGAGAAGGGTGGGCAGGGAGCCCCCTTGCCAACTCTTTCCAGCTGGCTTCCCATCTTGTCCCCGCTCAGAAGGTACTTTGCTATGAGTTTCTTGTCCTCGATGGAGCCAGCATGTGGCCCTGGTGGCTGGTGCTCTGAGCAGGAAAGAGAAAGACGGTGAGGGCCCCACAGTCTGGGGTAAAGTTCTACTCCCCATCTAACCTGACCCGCTCGGGACCGGGAGAGAGCTCTAGCCTGCAAGCCTGTTGGGTGACCTGGGCAAGGCGTTTCCCCCTCTCTGGACTTCCCTGGTTTGCAATTGCATTTGCCAATAAAAGCGGCTAGTGTTTCCTCAGTGCTTAAAAATTTTAGGGCGAGAAAATGATTCAAGAAGCCTGTTAGACATTCACGTGGAACAGTCAGGTGGGCAGTTGGATGAACTGGTTTGGAGTTTAAAAGAGAGGTTTGAGCTTGGAGAGGTTTGGGTGTCAGGGGCCCAGATGATATCACGTGAGGGTGACGCTAGATTTGCTGTATCCAAAATGATAGCCGCCTGACACATGTGTGTACATTTAAATTAAAATAAGTACAATAAAAATTCAGTTCTTCAGCGTCACTAGCCTCATTTAAAAAGCTCCATAGGTATGGGATTAGACACCACAGGCATAGAACCTTTTCATTATCGCAGGAAGTTCTATCAAACAGTGCTACTCTAAATAAAGAGAACAGGAGAGCAGAGGAGGAAAAGAAGAAGAGAGGGGAGAGGGGAGACAGGGAGGAGAGGGGAAGGGATAGAAAGGGGAAGAAAGGGGAGGGGAGGGGAGGGCAGGGGAGGGGAGAAGGTTCTGGACTGAGTTCCACAGCAAGTGAATATTTAGGATGTAAGTAGAGAAGAACTTAGCGAGGGAGACTGAAGTGCAACAGCCAGGGAGGTAGAAGCTAAGCCAGGAGTGGTATAAAGTAAAACACTGAAAAGAAAAAAAGTATTAAAGAGTAGATTGTCTGCTTGGATTCTCATGTATTCATTCAACCAACTTTACTGAGCTGTTTTGCCCTGTGCTCTTTCGGCGGGGGGGGGGGGGGGGGGGGGGGGGGGGGGGGCAGAGAGTGAGGGATACAGGACACAGCAGCATAGTCCCTGCCCTCCAGGAGGTCCCAGTGGCACCAGGAAATGGTGTGTTACTAAGCAACAAGCCCAGAACGTAGGAATAATGAGAGCCTACTTTTATGGAAGAAGAAACTGGCCTCAGTGATGTGCCCAAGGTCATGGAAATAACAGGGCAGTACCAGGACCCCACCCCAACTCCCTGAGTCTCCGTCAGTGCTCTTTTCTCATAATAAAGATTCCTCTGGCTCAGACAGGTAGACAAGCTCCACTCTCAACCCACCTACACCAGATCCCACACCCATGCCTGAGAAAGCCACTCACCTTCTCTGGCTCAGGTGTCACCACCTTGAAAACTCACTGCACTCCTAGGCCCAAACTTCAGGCGAAAATGTCTAGTCAAGTGTGCCTGAGGCTCTGTCCTCACCAGTGACGATAGGTCCTCTGCCCCTCCCATCCCCAAACCTAACAGTGCCCCCACCTTCAGCCTCCACCAAAGTGCAGCTCTGTGCCCTGGGCTTACTTGTGCTCATGGAGTCCTCTCTGAGATCCTGTGGAGCTGTGCCTGGGGGTGCCATCTGCAGGGTGCATATGTAGAGGTCCAGGCCCTGGGGGCAGGGCAGCAGGGCAGATCTGGCAAGTGCCAGTGGCCAGGGACACAGCGAGCTGGCACAGGATGGGCTATGGACATCCACTGGGTCAGGAGGTGGCCTGCAAGCTGGGAAGACCTGGAGAGCAGGGGGCAAGGGGCTGGGGACTTCAACTCCTGAGTCCCTGGGATGATCCACCCCTAGTGTGTTTTCCAAAGGAGGAGGAGAAGCTAAGACTCACTCACCCCCATGATGTCTGTAACTCAAATGGCTTCATCTTCTGTCATCCAAAAATCTCTTTCCCCAGGGACATTTGTGCCCAGCCCAGGATTGTCTTCCCTCTGCCCCTAGAACTCCTTACCTAGCATTCTCCCTACTCCTTCCCTCCCTGACCACCCTGGTCCACCACGTCTCAGATCATCCACTGGGTTTTGAATGGAACCAAGGCTAACTTGGAGAAAATCCTCATCAAAGACTATAAACCCCACAGGATGGGCCCTAAGGCCACGTCATGGTCATACAGCCAAGTCTCCTGCATGGTCCCATCCCTTCTCATGGCACACAGAAGAGTCTGGGCCCCTAGGGTATGGGAGAGGGTCTCTGGCACCTTAAGGGCCCATCCCCATGATGTGCTAGGGTAGAGTTGCTCAGGACCAGGGGACGGTGGGAATCTAAGTCCCTTCAGATTTTTTCCCTCACTTCCTCCCTCAGTAGACAGTCTGGCCTCAAAGATAGGGCTGGGATTCCACCTTACCTGGTCTCCTTGACAGGGCTGGAAGTCCAGGATGGGGGACAGGGAGCTCCCTGTGCTCCTCAGGGGCTTGGTCTTGTGGCAACAATCCAATTCTGGAGTGGGTTCCCCCTTCATGCCCCCACTACCTGCTGGGAAGACAAGTCACTCACAGGTGAGCAATGAAGGTCCTAGAAATAGTCTGGCTTCTAGGGCTGGCTCTCCCACTACACCTTGAACCAGTCACTGCCCCTCCTGGCCTCAGTTTCCCTATCTGCAAAATAGGAGGGTTGGACTGGCTGATGTCTCAGTGCTGACATTTAGAAGCCAATGATGCTCTCCTGATAGGTGCACGAAGAGGATTGAATGGAGACTAGCCAATCAGAGGTGAGGAGCAGAGCCTACCTGATCCCCACCCTTGGGGAAGAGAGGCGAGACGAAGGTCTTCATGGAGATTACTCCCAAGTGAGCTCAGAGATCTGAGGGAACATTTCAGGCTCCTCAGGGCCACAGGGAATTGAGAAGCCACTCCCTTCCATGCTGGGAGGTACTCATGACTCCATAACTCTACCAACCAGAGGCTCCCCACCACAGGGGGTCTCTGCCCACCAAGCAGAACCTGCCACAGCTTTTCTGGACAGTTAAGGAAGTCCCAGTGTCCTGCCACCCAGACTACCTAGGCTCAGCTCACTCACCAGGGACAAGAGTTCCCCAGGTTTCCTGACTGGCTTGATAGGAAGATGCCCCAAATGCTCAGGTGTCTGCTCAGTTAGTACCTGGCCTCTCTGCCATCTTTCACTGAAGGCCACCCAGCACAGGGATCACCTCAGCTTGTCAAATGCCCCAAGGGCCTGCCCCTTCACCTCAGTAACCACCCTACCCTCCACTCTAAGTGCCTCTCAGACCTTAGCACCCTCGCTCAAGTGTCTCAGCCCTCCAAAACCCAGACTCCTTCCCCTTTCCCACCTCCTCCCAGCCCTGCCCCAGTTCTCAAAACAAATACGCCAAAAGGAGAGGCCGCCTGCATGAGGCTTTCCACCTGACTCTGCAGAAGTCCCCTCTGGCTGGAAAAGGAAGGAGGCGGGCAGGAGGGCAGCACTGCCTGTGGCTGAGACCCCAGTATGTGTGAGAGACGACAGGAAGGTGATACATTTGAAGTTGCCACAAATAGGAAGAAGGGGGTAGGCAGACTGGGGGCCTATGAGACCTGACAAGAGGGAGCCACCCACCAGCCTTTACCTATCTGTGGCAACTGTAAAGGACAACGTGCTAATTTTTGGACCACCATGAACTGGGCCCCTGAAATTTCAATATGCGGAGGTGAGGTGGGGTGGGGGGTTGCTATCTCTGGGTCTCAGAGAACTCAGATGGCTGAGCAAGAGTGTGATAGAGAGAGCTCAAAGGCTTGGGTCCTTCTGGGGATGGGGTCCCAGCTGAGACAGAGACAGGCAGTGATGATGGCAGGAACAGGAATAGGCAGAGATAAGAGCAGGCAACATAGAAGGATCTGGGGTGAGACAGAGAAGACAGCAGGAATCTGATCTCACAGCAAACATGTCTTCTTCCTCCTGTCCCATCTCTGATCTTCCTATCCTGAAAATTCTTTCTCTAATCTAGATAGAGTGCTGAAGCCCCAACGGAGCAAGAGATAATTCAAGGACACAGCAAAGTGCTTGTAAGACATGACTAGATATCAACAGGGAGGCCCCATTGGCCAGGAAGCGGTTTTTTAGGCGAAGCAATGTCATTACTCTTGTGGCCTGGAACACGCAGACATCTCAGACTCTCCCCTGTGGGTCAGGTGATTCTCTGCCAGCTTAGCCCCTGGCTGGTACTCACCTCCACTTTGGCCTCCATCACTTCCTATCATAATTATTTGCCCACAAAATGGATCCCTATGTGGCTATGAGTATCTCAAGAACTACTGTCTACTCATTTTTGTTTCTTGTGTAGAAATTTGTCAGGTTTTTTAGATGCCCAGCCTTTGGAAATTTCCCCCCTCAAGTCTGAAGGGAGGCAGAAAGCACGTCCCACTATAAAAGCCAAAATGGCTGCATGCTTAATTTCGAGCTCTCTTCCCCAGCACATGATGCAGGCACACAACATGGACAGGGTCGATCAGATGCCCCCATCCAGACTGTGGAGCAGAAGCCAGTATCCCTGAGGCTCCAGAGTGGAGACTCCACTCTGTAAATGATGTTGCATCAGCTTCGGGAGCAGCAGAGGAAAGATAGGGGTTCAGAGGGGGTTACAGAGTCTCAGACATCTGCTCAGGCTCCCAGCTAGGAAGCTATGGTCCTACCCCTGGGGTGTGTGAGATGTGGTGACATCACAGTTAGGCCAGTGGCATCACAGTGGACCTGGAAGCTGACGGGACAGAGGACCTGGCAGGGCCCAGGAGATGGGAGCCAGGAAGGGGATGGCAGGTAGTGGCTGCTTCAGATGGGAACTTGAGGGACAGTCCTCGGTTCACCACCTAGGCATCTGGGGTGTGTGGTCCTGGGGCTCCCAGCCTCCCTTGATCCAGCCTATTTTCCAAGCTTGGCTCTGCGACCTTTCCAGACCTTCTATGAGCTTTCCCAGCATCTTTTAAATGAATTCCTTTTCTCCTTAAATCCTCCTGAAATGGTTTCTATAGCTTACAACCAAGAATCCTGCATTACAGAAGGTTGGGCGTAAATAAAAGCAACAGGGTTCAGCCTGGACTATTCCAAGGATTGGAGTAGATAGCTACTTTTGCAAACAGCTGACTCTGCACCTGACACTGTGCTAGGGGCTTCGTAAGCCTTATCTCATTTAATCTTCACAATAAGTCTGTGTGATTGGTTTTATTATCCCCATGATGAAGGACTAGAAGCTCAGAGAGAGTGAGCAACTCACCCAGAATCACACAGCAAGTAGCCAAGAGTGCCAAGCCTCAGGTTGCACTGATTCTTGGCAATGTCAGTCCATCCCCCACGGCCACCCCCACTGCTTTGTTTCTGCCCCTCTTGCTCTCTCTTCTGACATGTGTTCCCAGTGACCCAACACCCTCCTCAGCCTTCCCCCTTTCCCACTTGCCCTCTCATATCCTTCAGATTAATGGAGGAGCTTCTTCCACAGTACCCCTGCAGTATTGGTTCACCAAACCTCCACTCCCCAAAAGCTAGAGGCCTCCTAGCCTCCCAGACCCCAACAGCCTTGCTGGAATCACAGGAGTCAAGGGTCACGCTGAGTACCCACAGAAACCCACCCCACACACATCTCCCAGGAGGATTCACACACACACCTTTGACTTCCACACGCTAATTCCACCCCTTCCTGGCATCACACTCTGCTCCTAACTCTCAGAAAAGTCTGTACAACCTCTTAAATAGGAACAGAAAGAGAAACGGCCTTGGAGATGTCCAGGTTTCTCATCCCTGAAAGGTCTGGCTAAGAATGCCTAGGTGGTGAACCAAGGACTGTCCCTCAAGTTCCCATCTGAAGCAGCCTCTACCTGCCAACGTCTTCCTGGCTCCCATCTCCTGGGCCCTGCCAGGTCCTCTGTCCCGTCAGCTTCTAGGTCCACTGTGATGCCACTGGCCTAACTGTGAAGTCACCACGTCTCACACACCCCGGGGGTAGGACCATAGCTTCCTAGCTGGGAGCCTGAGCAGATGTCTGGACGCAGATGAGAGACCCAGGCCAAGGCAAGTCCTCGGTGACCAGAGGGGGCTTGGGAAGTGCTCATGGAGGGAAAATAGGGTTGAGGAGCCTTCAAGGGTGAGTGGGAGACACTAGGGAGGCCTCTGAAAAAAACAGCACCTGGACAGGGGAGGGGGCAAGAGCGACTTCCTTCTTTCGGTTAATTACAAAATAATACATTCTAGTGGTAAATATTTCAAACAACAGAGAATTAAAGACAAAAACTGGAAGCTCCTCCCTCACAATTTCCCTGTGGTGAATGTGAATTGTTTGGTGTTTATCCTTCCAGACATTTATCTGTGAAATTACAAACGGGTATATGCACTTGTTAAGTTTGTTTTTATACAAAAAGGGGTTATATGATACATAGTGCTCTGCAGCTTTTACTATCCAACAATCTACTGTGGCCTTCGTTTCATGCCAGAACCTACACATCTGCTTCCTGCTTTTTCCTGACTATCTAGTGTTCCATTGCAGGGATGGCTATAATATGTAGCATTCTTCTATTGGTGAACCCCAATTTTCCCCTGTTCTACAGAAGAATGGAAAGGACCTCCATACAGAGGTAATACGCAGGGTGGTTACGAATATTAGCTCTGCTGGATTTAATCCCATCTCAGTGACCTTATGGCAAAGTCACTTAACCTTTCAGTGCCTCTTTCCTCATCTATCAAATAGGACTAATAATAGTGTGTCTCCCAGGGTTCTTTTGAAGATTCCTTAAGATAATTCATGTAAAGCCCTTAGAATGGTGTCTGGCTCCAAGCACTCGACAAATGTGGGTTACAGGCAATACTGTACATCGGTCTTTGCCTAGGTAGATAAGTAGGTTGATACAAAAAGTAATCATGGTTTTTGCATTATCGAAATTTGCCATTTGATATTGGAATACATTCTTAAATAAATGTGGTTATGTTATACATTATTTTAATGTACATTTCTTGCTTTATGGTTTTTTTGTTAATGACTTATTACTTGCTATTTATTTTATATGTATTTTAGACTATGGAAATGATATTAGACAAAAAGCAAATTCAAGCGATTTTTTAATTTGAGTTCAAAATGGGTCGTAAAGCAGCGGAGACAACTCGCAACACCAACAACGCATTTGGCCCAGGAACTGCTAACGAACGTACAGGGCAGGTGGTTCAAAAAGTTTTGCAAAGGAGATGAGAGCCTTGAAGATGAGAAGCATAGTGGCCGGCCATCAGAAGTTGACAATGACCAACTGAGAGCAATCATCAAAGCTGATCCTCTTACAACTACTACACGAGAAGTTGCCAGAGAACTCAATATTGACCATTCTGCGGTCGTTTGGCATTTAAAGCAAATTGGAAAGGTGAAAAAGCTTGATAAGTGGATGCCTCATGAGCTGACAGCAAATCAAAAAAAAAAAAATCGTCATTTTGAAATGTCATCTTCTCGTATTCTATGCAACAACAATGAACCATTTCTAGATCAGATTGTGACATGAGACGAAAAGTGGATTTTATATGACAACCAGCGAAGACCAGCTCAGTGGTTGGAACAAGAAGAAGTTCCAAAGCATTTCCCAAAGTCAAACTTGCACCAAAAAAGGTCATGGTCACTGTTTGGTGGTCTGCTGCTGGTCTGATCCACTACGGCTTTCTGCATCCTGGCGAAACCCTTACATCTGAGAAGTGTGCTCAGCAAATCGATGAGATGCATTGAAAACTACAATGCCTGCAGCCGGCATTGGTCAACAGAAAAGGCCCAACTCTTCTCCACGACAACGCCCGACCACACATCGCACAACCAACGCTTGGAAAGTTGAACAAATTGGGCTACGAAATTTTGCCCCATCCGCCATATTCACCTGACCTCTCGCCAACCGACTACCATTTCTTCAAGCATTTCGAGAACTTTTTGCAGGGAAAATGCTTCTACAACGAGCAGGATGCAGAAAATTCTTTCCAAGAGTTCATTGAATCCTTAAATATAGATTTTTATGCTACAGGAATAAACAAACTTATTTCTCGTTGGCAAAAATGTGTTACTTGTAATGGTTCCTTTTTTGATTAATAAAGATGTGTTTGAGCCTAGTTATGATGATTTAAAATTCATGGTCCAAAACTGCAATTACTTCTGCACCAACTTAATATCTGCAGGTCAGCTTCCTAAAAGTGTTAAAATTGTGATGGATGTTCCTGGCTCATTTTGGAAGACCAGGATTTGGGCAGCACACTTGGAGAGATGAGCTACATTCAGTTCTATTGCTTTATTCATTAACCCCTGGTTGGAGACCACTGTTCTCCTCCAGTGCCATCTTTCCCAGTCTACACACCACAATAATAATAGCTGTTGGCGTTCAACCCTCACCACGTGCCAGGATCCCTGCAAAACACTTCGACATGCTTTGTTTAATTCAGCACAATAACCCTGCAAAATGGATGCTGTTATTCCTGTTTTACAGGCAAGAAAACTGACACTCAGAGAAGGAAAGTGACTGGCTCAAGATCACATGGTCCAAGTTGCAACTGTGATATCCCCAGAGGGGAAGGAGAGCTCAGGGAAGAATTACTGGATGGGGGGGGGGGCACCTATGAAAAGTAAAAAAGGGCCACAAATGTGGTAGAGTAGTATCTGGATTCTCTTCAGGGGCCAAAGGACCCCCGGAAAAATCAAGATGGACAGAGGCCCAAGTTAAGGATTGTGGAAGTGAGCTGTGACATTAGCTTCTGTCACCCTACGAGCACTTCAAGAACTTGTCATTCATTCATTCACTTCTTCATTCACATATTTCTCAGTTGCCAACTATATATCAGGCATTGGACTAGTTGCTGGGAATATAGCCCATAGGAACATGACCCACACCTTGGAATTTAGTCCAGTTATCAAAAGACTTGCTGGATGTTGATGAAATAGAAAGTAGTGTGCAACCATCGGTGCTTATTATTTTAGAGTAGGGGTTCAGAAAGCAAAGTAGAGCCAGGAGTGTCTGGCTGTCTCATGCAGTGAAAATGAGAGGCAATGGCACCACAGGCAGAAGCCCTACTTCCTCTTTGAAAACCTCAAAAACTCTCCAATCCATAACCACTGCCACCTCCAACCTGAGGCCACCAGCTGCCCTCCCAGGTGGCTCAGTGCTTGGGTCCCAGAGCTCTGTTGCATGGATACTGTTGAAGGGCTCCAGGGAAGGAGTCCAGGAGAGGCTCTGGGACCATCACTGGTTCAGAGGGTTAAGCAGCTATATGTGGGATATGACTTCCAGGACAGGGTTGGGTGTGGGGAGCTCAGCCTGGTCCACAGGGTTCTTGCCTCACTTTGCTCTGCGGTTGACACCTCCCTCCCTCTGCCTGACACCCACTTATCTCATCTCCCTGGACGGCTTAGCTGCCAGTCTGTCAGATGCAACAACTTGACCTTTGGCTTCACACCCTAGGGCGGGGAGATTGTGAGATAGGGTGAGCCAGCTCTCACATTTGCAGAAGGGGCCTCCGGACTCTTGCATCTTCCCCTACACCCACCTGTGATCTTCCAGTCCTTTTGTGGACAAAATTGCAGATATGTCTTCAAATGACATCTGAGGTCATTCCACCCATCCTTTCATCTCAACTATTCCAAGAGGATGAGAGAGAAAAAGAGGTCACACAGCTGGGATTGAAAACCAGTAGAGCGAATAATATACTCTTAACCACCACACAACACTATGTACCATGTACATGGATGTCCTTTTTAGCCTTGTGTGAAACAGGGAAGAATTGAAGTCCACAGATATGTCCACCGTTAGAGGAATGGTCAAGTGCATTTTCTGCATCTATTGAGATGATCATATGGTTTTTGTCCTTTGTTCTATTGATATAGTGTATTACATTCATTGATTTTTGGATGTTAAACCACTTCTGGTATAAATCCCACTTGGTCATGGTGTATAATTTTTCTTTTGTGGTGCTGGTGCTACATATTATGTATGGCCATGCAACAGAATCTATGCAGCCAGGAAAAAGCAACAGGTAAATTTATTGAGTGCCTTGTCTATGCCAAACCTCTTTACAATCATCTCACTTAAATTCCTCAAAATCTTCCAAGGTAAGAATCATTAATGTTCCCATTTTACAGATGAGCTAACAAACACTCAGCAAGTGTAACTAGGTAGCATCAAGTCAAACACCTACAGTGGCAATGCAGTTAACATAGAGTGGTCCAGGAATAAATATGATACAGATGGTACCTGACACTCAGCCTTAGTGACAGGATTAACAGGAAAGAATAAGGACTGAGGCAAACCAGTGAGTAGAGGCCATTCACCATCACTCAATATAATTAGGAGCCAGTGTTGCCAGATTTTGACTTTTCTAGAGAATTTGAAAATCAGAGTTTTTATGTGAAATCTCTAGATTTTTTTCAAAGTTGGTTCAAATGTTTTAAAATAATGTGCGTGTCAATCAGGACAGATCAGTGTGTATCAGATTCAACTGCTTCTGCCCGAGGTCTCAGAGGCCCAGCCCTTTCCATATTTCCCAGCTATCTCCAAAATATATAACCCAGATGGATTCTACCAAACATAGAAAGAATTAATATCAATTCTTTACAAAATCTTCCAAAAACTGGAAGAGGGAACACTTCCCAACTCATTCTATGAGGCCAGTATTACCGTGATACCAAAACCAAAGACACCTCAAGAACTAGACTATTATCTCTCAGGAATATAGATGCAGGAGTGGGCAGTTAGCTCAGGTGGTTAGAGCATGGTGCTAATAACTCCAAGTTTGCCGGTTCGATCCCCGCATGGGCCACTGTGAACGATGCCCTCCTTAAAAAAAAAAAAAAAAGGATATAGATGCAAAAATGCACAATATAATATGAGCAAACAGAATCCAGCACCACAAAAGAAGGATGATACACCATGACCAAGTGGGATTTATTCCAGAAGTGGTTTAATATCCCAAAATCAATTAATATATTAGGTTGGTGCAAAAATAATTGCGGTTTAACCAGTTAGAAATAATTGCAAAAACCGTGATTATTTTTGCACCAACCTAATAATACACTATATCAATAGAATAAAGGACAAAAATCACATGCTCATCTCAATAGATGCAGAAAACGCATTTGACAAAACTCAACATTCCTTCGTGATGAAAACACTCAACCAACCAGGGAACTTCCTCATCCTGACAAAGGGCGTCTACAGAAACACATTGTACTAATGTGTAATATTGTGCTAATAATGTGCTAATATTGTACTTAATGGTGCAAACCTTGTTGCTTTCTCTCCTAGATCAGGAACAAGACAAGGATATCCACTCTTAACATTTCTATTCAACATGACCTAGAGGTTCTAGCCAGGAGAATTATGCAAAAAAAAAAAACAAAATAAAAGGCATCCAGATTAGAAAAGAAGAAGTAAAACCATTTCTATACACAGATGATATGATCATATATATAGAAAATCCCAAGGAATTCACAAAAACCTGTTGGAACTAATGAGTTCAGCAAGGCTGCAGGATACAAGATCAACAAATGGTGCTGAGAAAATTGTATATACACATGCAGACAAAATCCTCACACCATATCTAACACTAACTCCAAAGGCTCATAGATCTAAATGTAAGAGCTAAAACCATAAAACTCTTAAAAGAAAATATAGGAACAAATCTTTGTGACCTGGGGTTTGTCAAAGCCTTCTTAGATACAACACTAAAAGCACGGGTAACAAAAGAAAAAAAATGGGTAAATTAGACTTTATAAAATTAAAAACTTTTGTGCTTCAAAGAATTCCATCAAGAAAGAAAAAGACTAGGGTAGGTATAATTTAAAAAAAAATAAATTAACAAGTGTTGGCAAGGATGTAGAGAAATTGGAACACTCATACATCATTGGTGGGAATACAGACTGGTTCGGCTGCTGTGGAAAATGGTTTGGTAGTTCCTCAAAAAGTTTAACAAAGAATGACCATATGACCCAGCAATTCCACTCCTAGGCAAGTACCCAAAGGAATCGAAAACAGGTGTTAAAACAAGTAGATGTACAGGCATGTTCATAGTAGCACTATTCATGATAACCAAAAGGTAAAAATAGTCCAAATGTCCATCAACAGATGAATGGATAAATAAAGTGTAGTATATACATTCAATGGAATGTTACTCATACATTAAAAAGGATGCTACAACATCCATGGTACAACATAGATGAACCTCCAAAATGCTATACCTTCCTTGCTGGAGAGGTAAAGAGAGGTAACCCATGCAACGGATTTACTCCGGGCCAAACTCCTGTTCAACAGACGGTTGTTCCCTCCTCCTAACCCCTCTCCTGCCATTTCCTTTCAGATTATAGCATCCTTCAGGGCAGAGACAAAACCTTATTTCTTTATCCACACCCACACCCATCCACACCCCCACACAGTCTCAGGGATGCTGCCTAACAAAACCTGTTGGAATGAATGAGTCAACGACTGGAAGCCTCTGGTCTAAATCACTTACTTCATTTCATTCATTCATTTGTTGAACAAATGTATCTTGCGTCTCAACCAGGTTCCAGGCCCTGTGCTTGGTGCCAAAGATACAAAGGAGACAAGGTTCCTGCCCCCAAAGAACCCACAGACTGTGATAAAACAGACAAGTTGGAGATTACAGTCCAGTGTGATCACTGGGCGACAGGAGCCAGAGGGCATGTCTAATCTGGGGAGAGTAGGGACAAAGGTGTCAGGGAAAGTTTCCTGGGGGCAGTGGTGCCCGGTATGAGCCATGGACACATTTTACATTTAGTGTCTTTGCCACTTGCTCCATTAAAATGGAAGTACCATGAAGACAGAGATTTTTGTTTTGTTTACTACTTGTATCCCCAGCACCTAAAAATCTACCTGGTACGTAGTAGGTATTCAGTCGATACATGTTGAATGAATAAATGAAGCCGGCAATGAAGAGGAAGAGTTCTAGTTAGAGGCGTGGAAGCAGGAGACAGCTTGGCTCCTCTGGGTTCCTACATCCCCTGCCCTTCTTTCAAGGGACACAATAACCCCTTGTAGGGCATGAACCCTTACAGAGACCTTCATGTCCTCGTGACCTGTTCATTTCACAACAGCCCAGGGAAATGAGCAAGACAGATGCAACTCTTTCTGCTTGCTGATGGGGAAACTGATTTTTAGAGAGGGAAAGTGATTTGCCCATGGTCCCCTGGCAAATTGGTGGCCTTGCTGAGAGGACAACTCAGGTCCCCAGCTGTGAGGCTGAATTCCAACCTGCCTGCCTTCTGTAGGACCTCCAAGGACGGGCAGTGCAGGCTGCAGGAGCTCAGCTGAGCAGGGGGGTTCAGGCTTCAACTCCAGGGAGAGGACCCAGAATCTTCCTCAGAAGGCTGCAGAAGCCACGAAACTGAGAAGGCATACAACATAACAGTGGTAATAATGAGGAGGAGGAGGAGAATTGGCACTTTTCTATTATGATAGATTTCTGTTTTTGCGTTAAGTACTAGGCACCTACTCCCTCATTTATTCCTCACCACAACCCTATCAGGTGGCTTTACTTCCTCCTATTTTACAGATAAGAAACTGAGCTCAGAAAGGTTAACTCACTTGTCTGAAGCCACACAACCATAAGTGGCAGAGCGGAATCACAAGCCAAGTCCGTTGAGCTTTTTACCATCTTTGCTCATCTACAAGGAACCAGGCATATAAGACCACATGCGTGGTGCTGTGGTGCTAAGATGCTGAGTTTATCTGGGGACCAGGAAGACTTCAGAGGCCGGGCCAAGAGTCACTGCCAAGGCCAGACAGCTTCCTCCAGGCACCAGAGTCAAAGGTCTTAGGAATAAGAAAGGCCCACAGTTCTGACTCAGAGCTTCTCCTGCTTCCGTAGCTCTGTTGCACAACAGACATTTACAGATGCCAGGTGGCACCACCAGGGTGCAAATGTAACACAAACACCCAGATTCACCAGGCCTGGGAATAAATGAGAGCATGTGAATAGAAATGACTTAAATTCCACTTCAATCTAACCTTGAAACCTCCCTCAGTTATTTATTCTGTGGCAGTTAAGTATTTTGGTTAATAGCCCAAGGCCCCCAAGTCAAGCAGACCGAGTTCAAATCCCATGCCGACCACTCTAGTTTACACCTTAGCTTCAGTGTCTTTATCTACAGAATAGGAGTAGTAACAGATCCAGATCTTGGGTGGTCATGAAGGTTGTAGCAGGCTGTGCATGGAAGCTGCTTAACACAGTACGTTGCCCAGAGTAAGGGCTGGATGAATGGAAGATGTTAGGAGGATTAGTTCTGGAGAGGTTCTGGGCTTGTGGGCTTTCCAACGTGCCACCTGAGAGATGCCATCAGCTGCCTCCATGGGAAGTCAAGGATGCTGCCTCCTGGGGCTCCCTAAGCACTGAACCACACCCAAATCACGTTCCGCTCTCAGTGATGAGAAGAATGTCCACTCATACCTTGGGTCCCACTTTGTCAGCAGAGGGTGGAGAAGCAGAAATGGCACCTCTAGCTCTCCCATATGTCAGAGCCCCTCATGGTAGCAGTTCCTTCGACTCTAACCATTGAACTTGCTGACCAACTGGACCTAGTGACTCTCTCTCTGCATCATGACCATTTCATCCTCCCGGGGTGGTTCCTCAGTCCTTGCACACAGGGGCTTCCGGGAGCTACACCGGCCCAGAATGTCTGAACCTCAGTAGACTCCACACTTGCTCTGGCTGCCCCAAATCTCCCAGTGGAGGTAGAAAAAGCCCTAAAAAGTGATGATGATGGAGAGTTTTGAGAGACAAAAAGAGAAAGTGTTGAGGGAGCAGAGCAGGAGAATTTCTTCTGCCTGGATGGTGGCAGGGAAGGCAGTCTCACCATGTCGCTAATGAATCGGTGACTTCCCAGACCCCTGGCTTCAGCCCCTGAGCCCTTGTCTGATGCAGCCTCTGCCCAGCTCACCACTCAAATGTACATGATCTCACTGCATCCTGCCAGAGGAGGTAGCATCTCTATTTCACAGAAAAGGAAATAAAGCTCAGAGATTTTAAACGATTTGCCCAAGGTCACATAAGCTAGAATTTGAACCAAGGTCTAACTCCAGAGCCTGTGCTCCAAGAATCCCAGAGTCATTTTTAAGAACTAAGTAAGAAGCTTGTGAAAACACTTTGGAAAGTGTACAGGAGAAATGTGAGACACCATTCATAGTAAACACCTTTTAAGTTAACTTGAAAATATTCTCATCTTGATCAAAACCCCTGAGACATCCAACAATATCATCACCTCTAGATTTGGTCCCTCTTAACATATCAAAGGAGACCAAAGGGGTCAACACGAAGTGGCTGACAAAACTGAGGGTCCTTCTCTCTGGATAAAGTAGATAGGCACAGACTCTGGAGGACTTGTGTGTTCCCTGTGGATCCTGGCAATACCAGATTCTTCTCTGTCCTCAGCCAGAAGGAGCTGTCTGAAAGGCCAGTGCCCTGAGCAGCGGCAGAAACTAAGAAGGTATGCACATTTAAGATGGGTTCAGGCCAGCTCTTTTCAAGCTAATTTCCCATGGAATACTTATAAAGGAAGAATATGTTGGGCCGGACTGGTGGCTCAGGTGGTTGGAGTGCCATGCTCCTAACACCGAGGTCGCCGCTTCGATTCCCACATGGGCCAGTGAGCTGTGCCCTCTACAGCTAAGATAACAGCTCTCCCTGGAGCTGGGCTGCAGTGTGCGGCCGTGAGCAGCCCGCAGCGAGAGCTGCTGTGAGTGGCCAACCGGCGACCGGCTGCTTCAGCCAGTGGGGAGCGCAAAGCTCATAATACCAGCACGGGCCAGGGAGCTGAATCCTACACAACTAGACTGAGAAACACCGGCTTGAACCGGAGTGAGAGGGAGGGTAGCGGAAGAAGGGGAGCGAGGGGAAAAAATATGTTAGCAGAACACCACCAGGAGGTCATGACCTCCAGATTAGAGAGCCCCACCTCTCACAAAACAACAGAGGTGTCACAAACTAACTGCTACAAGAAATGATCAAAAATTTGTTCTTATTTTGAATACTAAGTAAGCATTGAGTATCATATGCTGAAATTATGAGACAAGTTACAAAACAGTAAAGTTATCAAATATCTTAAACGCAACTCAATATGTAGTTGGTAAATGCATTAATATGAAAATGAAGACATATTTGTTGAAATGAAACAATGCATTTATGCATTGGAGAATAGTTCATAAACCTTGTAGGAATTCTTGATGTGTTAGTTCAGGTCCACTGAGAAGCAAATGTCAAGAGGGGATTTGGATGTGGGAGGGATTTATTGGGGAAAATATCGGTGGGGGGAAATGGGCAAGGAGCCAGATGAAGCTGGGGGAGCTGGCAAACCACGGTGCAGGTGAAACCACCATGGAAGGAATGAAGGTTGGGCAGGAAACGTCTTATACTCTGAAGCAATTCTAAGAAAGTTTTAGCAGAGCCAATGGGGAGTCCTCCATCAAAAACTGCCCATCACCTCCCAGAATGTCCTGGCCTTCCGTTCTTGCCTGCTCAGTCACTGCCTGGGAGTAACCCCTGGGAAGTGTGGCTTCAAAAAGAATATGGTGATGGATTTCAGCCATTAGAGTTGGGGCACACACAACACATGCATATGGCGTACGATTTGTTAAAGGCAATAAGTGTGTCACAGCAAGACCAATCGTAGAAATGTATTTAGTTTTTATTATACATATAGCTTTTCAACACATTTTAAAAGAAAAAAAATCACTAGCTTTGATTGTGTTTTCAGAATACTTCATGAAGTCCCAGGAAACATTTTGGAAAATTCTAGATTCCATGGATTCCTGGAAAGGGAAAATTAGGATTGTGGAAAGACATAGGACAGAGCTGGGAGATCTGGGTTCTTGCCCAATTCTGTCACTAATGTGCTCTGGGAGCTTCTTCAAGTCACCTCTTTAGTTTCCACACCTTAAGATGGGTATAAGAGAAAGTGGCTCTTATCTGTGTCTGGGAACCTGTCATTTAATTCCCCCTTTGAGACAGACTCCTGGGCAGAGGATTCTATGGCAACATGGCTGATTTTGTGGCATTAAAGCCACAAAATGCTGGTTCTGTACCCCCTACCTTATGCCTGCTTGGATGTGCCAAGCAGAGACCTTGCTTGCCACCACCCTCCACCACTGGCTTCTCCTGAGCAGACTGGTTCATCTTCTGGTCTTGTGGTTTCCCTCTGTGGGTGCTGGGAGGTGGAGAGGCTTGGGGAGGAGGCTGTGGTAAGCAGGGGGAGGTGTCACCTTCCAAAATAAGCCCTGAGGGGAGTCCGGTGACCACTTTGAAGCAGACTCTCACCACCACCCTGTTTCCAGGAAACCCTCAGAAGCTGAGTGAAGGAGGGGGCTTTTTTTTTCTTTCATAAGATGATCATTTATTTATAAATGCTGACTTCTTTGTTATAGTCATACTCTCTGTAGATGTATAACCACAATAAATTGTAATCATAAAAATAGCTAAGGTTGTGTTAGGAATGAAGCATGCCACATTGTTCTGAACAGCGAATTAAATATGTCTTTGGAGTTGGCTGTATATTTGACTCTCAGCATTGTATGTATCTTTTTTCAATTTAGTTTGCTGATACAAGATTTAATATTTTTTGTATCTTTGGTTTTCTAGAATATTCAGTTTATTATGGTACCTGTTTTGGAAAATAGTTTACATTTGCCTTTATTTTATTTATTATATCCTAAGTAGATGTTTATGTGTTGGTCTCCCCTACTTCTGTGTGAGTTTTTAAATGCAGACTGTTTTATGCAATTTCCAGGCCCAAGTAAAATGACTTATATATCATAGGTTGTGTTAATAAATATCTTAAAATTAATTTTAGACCTTTAACCAGATGATATTAGACAAACTGAGCATATATAATAATAATAATTTTTGGCACTTTCATACGTGATGTTTACTAGGTATCCCAAATTAGTTATTATTATTATTATTATTAGTTTCAGGTGTACAAAGCAACATAATAGTTAGACATTTACACCCCTCACAAAGTGATAGCCCCCTCCCCCAAGCTGCTAGCCCTCTGACATCTTATATACCTGTTACAATACCATTGCTATCTTGAGGGGGCTTTTATGAAATGTAGCCTGGTGCAAAATCATAAGGCCTCCTGGACAGATGGGGACAAGCTAAGGGTCTGAAGGTCCAATCAGATTGGAAGAAGGGGGATCAGGGAATAGAATGAGGAGGAGAGGGCAAGGTTAGTGGTGAGAAGGTCAGGGTATGAAATCTCCAAGAACAGGGTCTGTGTCTCTCCCATCTGACTAAAGGTTCCTTGATGATTGCGTCCTGGTCTCTCCCCTTGAGGTGAAGAGGCCCCACAGGGTGGACTCTGTGTCTGGCATCAGAATGGGGTTTCATGCGGGGTCTCTGAAATGCAGCCTCATCCACTTGTCTCCTCGAGTCTAGCACAAAGCTTCTTCCCTTCTCCCAGAAGTCTGCCTCTGTCAGTGCCCCCTGCCTATTGTCTGCCCCCTGCATGGTCCTCCACCCCAGGGTGGAGGCCCCGCCAGGCTCCTTCCAGAGCTGCTAGCTGATTTCTAGCTGCAGCTTCTTCTGGACTCTACTACCTGTCTTTGGCCTCCTTCCCAGCACAGTTAGGCCAGTTTTTCACTTTTGTTCAATTGGAACCCACCCTTCCTTTGAAAGGGGCAGAGGCCTCTAGCTAACCTATCAGCAGTGCACTCCTAACAATTAGTTCTAACTCTAACAGTCCACAAAACAAACCACTACCAGTAAATAACAGTGGTCACCCCCGGGCTGTGTGCCTGGCGCAATGCTAACACTTTACACCTGTCACCTCAGGTGGTTCCTTCCTTCAAAACTGTTATGAAGCCTCTATGGTGCACTGGCCTTCGCTAGGTGCTGGAGATACTGCCTTCAGCAGCACACAATGGTCCTTCCCTTCCTGGTGTTCACATCTTCACAAAAACTTAAGGGTGTGCGAGGGGGTAGGCATTTCTGCTCCCATTTCATATTACCTAAGGTCACAAAGCCAGAAAGCAGACTCCCCATTCAAGCTCAGCTCTTTCTAAGACGAAAGCCTTTTCAACAAACATGAGATTTGAGGATCTACAAACTTGAAGCTTGAGACTAATAGGAACACAACTTCTGCAGATCATTTTCAGTTTATAAAACACTTAGCTCCTTGAAGGGACGGCTGATATGGGTGAGGGCCACGAAAGTATACATGAGTCTGGACCAGCTTGTAGTGCCAGAAAGCAAGGAAGTGCTCAAAGAAAGTTGAGGACACAAGGACCCAGGAACTAGTTCGAAGGGGTTCTCCCTGGCCAAACTAGGGACAGTTTAAGCATCAAAATAATTGATAGTAATGGATTATAGACCATAGAAAAATGAGGAATCCGTGAGTCCATGCTGGTATAAATAAATGAATAAACAAATGGAAAAGGGAAAGCTCTTCTAATAAATGTAGAGAGATAATGCAATCAGAAAATCTCTATTTAATAGCCATCAAAATAATAATTGATTTAGGCAAGGATTAATCAATGGATGCTTAAAGTTCGTGAGAAACAGGATATTTATGTCATCTCAATGTATGCCCCTACAAGATACTTACTAATTATAGAGAGAAAAAACAATAACTTTACAGTGGATAATTTGGACACCTCAACCAAGTGATTCAAATTGAACATGTAATGGGACAAATTAATGTTATGTACCTTCTGATACGATGTACTAAGAAAGTTATATTTTGTGGTATTCCTGCCCAAAATGCAAACTTTGAATCTAATCATGAGGAAACATCAGACAAATCCAAATTGAAGGATATTCTACAAAACCACTGACCTATTATTGTTAAAAATATCGCTCATGAAAGACAAAAACCAAGGAGCTATTCCAGATTAAAGAGATAGAGATGTGAGAATTTAATGGAGTGAGAGAGCCTGGATTAATTCTGGACAAACAACTGACATTATTAGAACCTTTGTAGGACAATTGAAAAAACTCGAATAAGGTCTGTAGGTTGTAATTTGTCACCCTGACTTTGATAACTGTACTATGATTATGAGAATATCCCTGTATTTTTTAGGAAACACATTCTGAAGTGTTTAGGAATAAAGGAGCATAATATCAGCAATGTACTCTGAAAAAGTTGAGTATATATAGAGGGAGGGAAAAGGGGAGAGAAGGATAACAAATGAGGTAAATTTTTAACATTTGGGGAATCTGGGTTAAGAGTACATAGGAATTCTTACAACTTGTCTATAAATCTGAAATGATCTCAAAGCGAAAAAGAAAACATTTTACCATCAATGATCTCATTGATTCTTGATCTAGAATTTGAAAGAGAAGGTCTATCACATCTTTATTTTACAAATAGGAATACAAGGATTTAAAGAACTGAGGGTACTTGCTCAGGCTGTTAAATTAGTGGTGAGGCAGGATTTAAAGCCAGATCTCCAAGGTTCATATCCAGGGCTCTTCCATGTGGGTCTGAGGGATCAGTATTACCTACTGCCTGATGGGGATACACCCCTCTGTCAAGCTCAATCTATCCTAAGAAATCACATCATTCAAACCGTTCTCGACTTCCCACCATCTCAAAATACCTAAGCAAGTCAAGTGGACCAGCCCCTCACGCTTGTCTGTAGCACTACCTGGGAACAGGTTTGTGGAGATGCCTCTGACTAACCCTCATGAAATAGACATCAAAGCCACCAAGGTCCCTTAGAGCTGCTGGATGGGTCAACGTGATGGAGGAATGAACTAATGAATGAAGGACAGTAGCACTCACACACTCTCATTTCAGCCTAAACACCTTGGAGAGTTCAAGATGGTTCCCCTTCTGGGGACCAGCTCAGGAGGAGCTGGGATGGGGGTGGGGGACAACTCTCTGTAGCCCTCAACGTGCTTCTCCAGGGGAACCACGGGGCACCTCAATCTCCTTGGCATCCCATTACCCATGAGCCACCCACCCGGGGTGTGGACCACAAGGGTAGAAGAGACTGATCGAAGGGAGAGGAAAGGTCCAGGGGCCAGTTAAGATCTGAAGCCAGTAGAGAGGGCTCTGGAATCCCACTAGGGCAGATCCAGGTCTTATTGGGGCTGGGAATTTTACAATTTAGGAGGCCCTCATTAAGAAAAGGAATACAGGATTATAAATATAAAGTATATATATAGCCCAAGTGAATGTTTATTTAAAATGAGACAAGAAGACATAACAAATTACAAATTTTAAAAGCTGAAAAATACCACAAACATAAAACATTTGTATTAATTAATTGCCTGGCACACCTTTACACTACTTTTTAACAGGTTAGCTGCCAGCATTTCACATTTCAAATTTCCAACTGTAATTAAAATATCTCATTTGTGCACATTTTATAAAAATATGTGAGCATAGGACTTGGCTCCCCACAAATCCTTTGGAGGGATCCCGGAGCTCAAACTAAATCTACTTCTGTTCGCTCCTTCTGAACAAAAAGCTTTGAATTTAGGGAAGGGGATGAATAGGATTTCTCCCTCCCCAGCTTGGTTACTCTAGAAAGGCTCCACAGACCTGCTGGCTCTCTCTCCTCCCCTTCTCCAAAAAAATGCAATTATCAAGAAAAGTGAGGCTTGGAAAAATATTTGAGGGCTCCAGCTATATGTGTTCTGCAGTAGAAAGGGTTAAACCTCTGACCAAAGCTGAATCAGATACAGGCAGGCTCCTTTCCTTCCCTCTGAAGGGGCCCAGATCTTTCCTGCCTCAGGGTCTTTGCACTTTGTTCCCTCTGCTTGAAACACAATCCCTACACATCCCATCCTCACCTCTTTTCCAAATTGTCACCTGGTCAAGATTTAGGCATCTGTTAAGTCTCAGTTGAAAAGTCATTTTCTCAGGCAGGCTTTGTCTGATCCCCTTTCCCTTAAATCACTATAATTATTTACTATTCACTGTAATCCTACCCTGTTAGCCCCATGAAGTCTGGGACCTTGTTTGTCTGTCTGTCTGTGTCGTCCATGCCTGCATTTTTGCAGTCCGTGGTATAGTATCTGGTGCACAACGCCTGGCACACAGTAGCGCTCCAACAATATTTTCGAATGAATGAGTGAACAAAGAACCTTGGGTCTGGTAGGCGAGGAGAGGGGAAATGTGGGGACAGAGTGCCCCCTGCTGGATATAGGACTACTCTCAAGCTGGTAATAATAATAATAACGGGGTGGTAAATTTCTTATCTATGGGGTAGTCTTGGGGACCTCATGCCAAGCTCCTACTGATTTATGCCTTCTGACTTCTATCAGCTCCACCACACTCCCCTCCCAACCCTCAGAGCATAGTCTGACCCCTGCATCCATCCTCCCCCACACTAGGGACCACCTTACCCCCAGCTCCATAGTGACCATCGTCTGATCCTCCCCACAATTAATATCCCTCCCTCCTTATCTTTGAGTAAGAATAGGCCCAGATTCTTTCATTGATCCTCTTTCTTCCTCCTCCCTAATCAATCAATCAGAAGTGATTGGCGGGGGCACTGGGGTGGATGTGGGGAAGAAATGGTGGGCAGGGAGCAGTGAAAGTTGGTAGGGTGGGGGGTGAGTGTGTTTCTGAAACAGGCTCTTGCTACTCTCGTGGCCAGAACAGTGGATATGTTCTTGCGGGGACAAGAGAATGGGAGATCAGAAGTTACCTGGTGAGACATAAAGAAAACAGTGCACGAGGAATTTCTGTCTACTGCCTTGCCTGCAAAAGCATAAAATGTGTCCAGACTATACCGCACAATGGTGGTGTTGGTGGAAGGGTTTATAGAAGGAGATTAGGCTAAGAGAAATACATGGAGTCAGTGAGGGAGGGATGCGGCCCAGCGAACGAGATGGAGGCTGAGAGAGGATGGTGGGGGTTCAGTGAGGAGAGTTGGGGGTCAGTGCTGAGGATATGGGAGGAGACAAAGAGGTCAAGAGGAAATCTTGGGCAAGAAGAAGAAGAGGGTGGGGTTCAAGGAGACCTACAGGTCACCCCTCTTCTGGTGGGGGGGGAGAGTATCAGCCTCACCTGTGTGTCTCCATAATGGTTCCCATCCTTGGCCCCTTCCCCAGCAGTGCCCCAAGTGGGGCTGGGGAAGAGTGACAGTTACTTAATGACCCTGAGTCCTGCTAGCTCTTCTGAGCAGCCTGTGGTCACTGGAGGGCTAAAGGGGGCTGAAGCCAGAGTCCAGGTTATTGATCTCTGGCCCCAAAGGTCAGCTTCAGGGGCAGAGGGAGTGGTATTGCCACAGTGGGAGCCTCGAGGGACCCAC
The DNA here is from genome assembly GCF_004115265.2 of Rhinolophus ferrumequinum. NCBI lineage: Eukaryota > Metazoa > Chordata > Mammalia > Chiroptera > Rhinolophidae > Rhinolophus > Rhinolophus ferrumequinum. Next base: position 18,082,704 of record NC_046292.1, read on the forward strand.
AACAGTGGGGCTGTGCTGCACAGCTTGCTTTTCATGTCTGTATCCTTGATTCCCCAGATTCTCCATGATTTCCCCCCACCGTGCACACACACACACCCCTCCATCCTGTCTTGCTTGAAGCTTCCGCCTGGGAGATGTCTCAGAATAGACTCTGTGTCTGGACTTTTGAATGCTAGAGAGCATGACAGCCCGGACTTGGATGAAGTTATTTACTACAACTCCCACCCCCAAGACAAAGCCCTGGGAGTCCATGAACTCATGGGGGAACTCAGCGGGAAAGCACCCGTCTGGAAGTCAGGCAGGACAGCCCCAATTTGCTGTATGTCCTTGGGCAAACCACTTACCCTCTGCGGATCTTGGTTTTCTTATCTATAAAATGAAAGTGTTGAATCAGACGAGCTCTAACATTCCTTCCAGATAAACAATCTAAGATTCTAAGGAATTAAGTGGGGACAGGAGCTGACAGTAGAGTTAGGGGTAGGAATTAGCTTAGGTTCAGAAGATGGTAAAGAGAAATCTTAGACTTAGAAATAAAACTTGGATTCTAATTTTGGCCGTCATTAACCATGGAATCCTGGGCAAGTCATTCATTTATTCATTCAACAAAAATTTAATAAGCAATTACTATCTTCTAAGGTTTGTGTTACGTGCTAGGCACACAGTGAACAAAACAGACATAGTCCCTGGGCTCATGAAGTTTATATTCTAGTAGCCAGTGGGAGAGAAAGACAAATAAGCAAAAATAATAAACTGGGGCAAATACTCTGTTACAGAAGTGCAGGGTACTATAAGAACACATGAGGGAGTGGCTGGTTAGCTCAGTTGGTTAGAGTGTGGTGCTGGTAGCACCAAGGTTGCCGGTTTGATCCCCACATGAGCCACTGTGAGTTGCACCCTCCTTAAGAGTAGATAAATAAATTTATAAATAAATCAATGAAATTAGTGTTTAGAAAAGAAGAACACATGAACCATGAGAGGGTGTTGGGTAAGTGAGTGGGTGGAGGCAAAGACATTCCTGGACGAAGTGACATCTATTTTGGAGCCTGTAAAATGAATAGTGATCAGCAAAGTAAGAGAAATGGTGCTTTGGGCACAGGAGTGAGCAGGGAAAACACGAGGAAGAGACAGCAAGGCGTTTGGAGGCCCTGGAATGCTCATGGTGGCGGCAGTGAGGAACGTAAGTTTGGAGGTAAGTCTGATAGTGCGGCCAGCGGCCTCCTTCACCTGCAAAACTGACATAACCACAGGCCATCTTGCCTCCTTCCTTTTCCAGCAGCCCCATTTTCCAGGTTCTGGTGAGATAATGCGTGGGGAAACACTGAGTGGTTGGAAAAACATTGTACAGAGTGATGCACAGACAATGGAAGGAGGCAGTGGATCACTGAGCATCAAGCTGGATAAATTTGGCCGTAAGCTAACTTCCACAGGAACAGTGGGAAATTAACCAGAATTGAGGCATTGAGCCTCTAACAAATTTATCCAGGGTCAGACAACTAAAGGTGGGACTGGGGTTTGAACAGAAAGCTTGACCCTAATGTAGGGTCTTTGCAGAAGAGGGAGGGGACTTGTTCTAAACACCCTAATGGGTGAAGGCTATGGAGATCAGCTTCAATTCAATGGAAAAAAAGAACTTTTCTAACAATCCCAACTATCAGGGGCTGGGCAAGTCTTCCGAAGCAGAAGCAGCAAGCTCTCTGTTGCTAGGGATTTATAAGCTGAGTCTAGAAAATGGTGGATAGCAAGCTTGGGATCTGGGAGGGAACCAGCTGATCTGCAAAGTCCTTTTAGACTCTGAGAATCTTGGCATCAAGGCTCCTGGGTTTCTCTTCTCTTTGCTCTACCCCCTCCTTTAACAGAATAACAGTGAAGGCATCTCTTCTCAGAACCTCTAAGTGCTGCTTGCATTTTAGGTGAAGTTGGAGGGGACAAGGGACAGTGTCCATGCATCCTTTTGCTGCCCTCCCTCCACCGCGGCCAAGGGGTGAGTAGAGGAAAAGGACAGTCTCCGGAGTGGCTTATATGGAGTCTGGTGCTGTCTCAGATGCATCACTGAGATGCAGTGTAGCCTAGTAAGTAGCGGCACAGACCATGGCATCAGACACTTCTGTGTCCTCATCTTGAAAACGAAGACAAAACTTCCACATGAAGTTGTTGGGGGAGTCCAGGAGCTAACGTAGGGTCCTGACAGGATCTGGCACATTCTAACCACTCATATATGTTAGCTCTTATTTTGTTGTTGTTACTAGCTGGGAGAATTTGAGGAAGTTAAACAGACTGAGCTTCAGTTTTCTTTTCTGTTAAACAGGGAGACAACACGTCCCGCATTGGATAGTGACGGGGGCTATGCCCAACACGTAGCAAAAATCAATAGATGTTATTTCCCTCCTTCCTCTAACAGAGGGGAGTCAAGGATACCATTCTCACTCTGTAATTATCACAAACGCAGCAAGCAGAAGGAGACCTTAGAGGTCACAAATCTATACTCCCATTTGATAGATGGGGAAACTGAAGCCCAGAGAAGAAGAGATTTGCTCAAGGTCACACAGTGAGTTAGTGACAGAACTAGGACTAGAACCCAGAACTTTCTTACCATGCTATTCTATCTCTAGTATTGACAAAATCTTGAATGTGTGGTTGGAGATTGAATGAAAGGAGTACAGGTCTCTCTGTGTATGTTTCCACAGGGACATGAAGGGCTTGCCAATGTGAGAACCAAACTTTGTGGCTGTTCCTTAAACAAGCTGTTCACTTTCAAGCCTCCTTGCTTTCAGTTCTGCTGTTCCTTTCCTCTGGAATACCTTGCCTTCCCTGGCTTTCAAACTCCTATATAAGGTCACCTCCCCTGTGAAGCTTTCCATAACATATAAAATGAGTTGACTTTCATTGTTTCATAGTGCATCATATATGCCTCTATTATGTCCCAAACACGATATGATGGAACATATATCTTTTATATCTGTCCTTTCCAATAAACAAGGAAACCAAGGTTCAGAAGCCAATTCTGGACTGGAATCCCCATTCCCTAATTGAAAGGGGGATACTAGGAAAGCTGGGTTTCTAGTTCTTGTTATTAATCAGCTATGGGAATTTGAACAAGTCACTTGGATTTTAGGTCTTATTTTCACATTTACAAAATAGGGCAGGAGGAAGACAAAATCTGAAAATACTAACTTCTAAGCCTCTTCTAATGGTAGAAGGGGAGATTATTGAATCTGGATGCTGATTCCAGAGGCAGCCTACCGGGGTTTGAATCCTGACTTTATCACTTACTCTGCAACCTTCACCAAGTTGCTTAACCCCTCTGTGCTCAGCTTTGTCTGTAAGATGGGAACAATAACTGTCTATCTCATAAGTTTGGTGTGAGAATTAAGTGAGATGATTTATGTAAAGCACTCAGCACAGTGCCTGGCACAGGGAGAACCTTCAAAAAGGATGAACTATTGTAATTTTTCTTCTCTCTGAATTTTTCTTCTTCTCACAACTCTGTGTTCACAACCTCAGTCTTGGAAAAGGCATCTCGATGTCAATGTCCTCAAAGCAAGCCAAGTATCTTTCTTCATTTTGCTAGGGGTCAGCATGGCAGAATGGCAAAGAGAATGGCTTTGAAACCATCAAAAAAAAAGTAAGGGTAAAAAAAACCCAAACACATTCATACCTGTAAGGTCCAGAAAATTTCCCTCCAAGCACCCTTTCTTAGGATATGCTCCTCAAGTGTAAACCTGGGATCCCAGAAACAGTGGCTCTAACCACTGTAGTAAGAGAAGCAAGCTCAGGGAGCAACCAAGAGGGAGAGCCTCAGGAAAGAGGCTCTGGGAAAAGCGATGGCTTGGTGGGAGAGATAATATGATGGAACCCTTAAAAATAATTTTGAGGCTACTTCAACGACAAATATTGCAGGAAAGAGAGAAAGGCAGGAATATAAAACACAGTATAAGAAATTTTGTCCTAGAATACCACTTGGCAATGCAGTGACCATTTCTATAATCATGACAATGTGAACACTGGTTATCAATTTAGCTGAAAATGGTGATTGAACTGTACTGGAAGGAAAGGGCAGGGGGAGGTGGGCCCTGTAAGACAGCTAGGTCCAGCTAGGTCCTCATCTACCATAACAGGAAATCAATAGATAATATTTGAAGTTGATAAATCAAGGAACATAGGTACATGCATGCTTTATTAGAGATATGGAAATATCCTCCCGAAGAAATGACTCAAAGAGTGGTTGCCTCATGGGAGTCAGGGGGGTGGGCTGGTCAGGAGACTTGTTTTTCATTATAATTCTTTCAATACTGATTGATTTTTAAACCACATGCATTAATTACTTTAACTGTAAAAAATATATACAGAATATTGGAGTGAGCTAGATGTGGGATGCACCCTTTGTGATTTGTGAGCCAAGACAAATCACTTAACTCCACTAAGTCTCAGTTTCCTCTCCAGTAAAATGGGGGTCATATTAGGATGGTTGAGGACAGAAAAAGACAATATACACAAAGCGTTTAGGGCATGCCTGGTATAAAATCAGCTCTCAATAAATAGCAAGTGCCCAGTTGGAGAAGAGTAGGTTCAAGACCTATCTTAAAGCATCATTTGGGAAATGACAACATTTGGTTAGACACCCTGCCTCCTGCCTGCATGGTACATGACACTCATTGGACACACACAAACGGACACTCGGTGAATGACAGCTGGATGAGTTGTGACCCACAGGCCAGAGTAGAGTTACAGTGAGGATCACTGAAAAAATCAGCGGCCATGAGGGAAATTATGGTTGGGCATGACAAGTTCCAGTGCAAGAGGACACCTGGTGAGTTACAGTCACTGCACAATGGGCTATAGCAGGCTCATCATTTCCTCCTCTTGCTTGTACTACCTTGTGGGGGATGTGTCAGAAGGAAAAGATTTAGAGGCTGTCAGGGTGAGGGTCAGAGGTCAGCTGGGGTCAAGAAGTCTATTTCGCCGAGGTCACTCTCGTCTCCTTTCAATGTAATGAAGCCATTATTGGTGAAAGCAAGTGCCTGGCGTCTTGCTCTGTGAAGCAAGGCCCGCATGGGGAGCAGGACTGAAAGAAGGAAGGGGACTCCCTTGGCTCATCCTTCTTCTGCCAATTCAACAGACCTAAGTGGTGAGAAGTGCACAACCCTGCTTGATGTAGGAAGCCCTAGTCCTTGAAAAGGGATGGAAATGACAGCATGGGGCAAAACCAGATTGTTTCTCAGTGTAATTAGGAATGGTCTCTCTCTCTCTCTCTCTCTCTCTCTCTCTCTCTCTCTCTCTCTCTCTCTCTCTCACACACACACACACACACACACACAAGTCATATCACTTTAGAATATCAGACCTGGAAGAAAGATTTGTCTAACAACTGATCCAATTCCCTCATTTTGCCCTTGAAGGGTAAAACTGGGTGCCTTTCTTAGGCTGTAACTATATATATTATACATTTTACTTATTTTAGTTATTTGTTTATTGTTTGTCCCTCTCCTCTAGAATGTAAGCTCTATGAGGGCAGGAATTTTATTTGTTTTGTTCACTGATGTATTCCCAGTGTTTCAAAGAGTGCCACTTGACACATAATAGATGCCCAATAAATATTTGTTAGGTGACTGAGTCAATGAACAGATGAATGAATAGAAACACTGTACACATTGTATTCCCTTCCTAATGAATCTGAGAGCATATAACTACACTAAAGGCTTTCAAAAGTCCTGCAGAGGAAGCCTAGTTAGCATAGCATTTTCCAAAAGTTTTCACTATAGAAACTTTTAAAAAATGGTAAGATGCATTAATCAATGCATGGTATTCTGAGGGACGCATTGTGGAAAATACTTTTTTCAAATGTACACCCTCCTTCATGCTAGCAGACGGTCAGGGCTTTAATTCCAAACAACCACCCCAGACCCCACCACAGAGTTCTCAAAACACTTCATAAATGGGAGCTGGATGTGGCTGATTACCCAAAAGAGCACCTGCTTTGGCTCTAGCCAGCTCTTTGATTTAGAAAGCCAAGCAGTTTTGGAGAGAGTGATCAATAGAAACGACTAGAGCTCTGGCCCAGGGAAAAAGAATCACAAGCTTGGATCCTATTTAATAACCATATTGAATATATCATCTCCCCCCATAGTCTTTTTGTTTGCACATATCTTGTTCCAATGGTAAAATGAGGATAACACCAGTGATGATAGCAACATACTAGAACTGTGCAAGCAATGGGAGCTTTGGAGTCAAATATGTGAGTTCAAATTTGCCTCTGCCATGTGTTAGCTGAGCTACATTAGGCAAGCTGTACTGATTCATTGAGCTTCAGATCCCTCTCCTGCGTGGTGGCAATATTAATACTTATTACTTAGAGTTACTGACAGCCTTGAACAAGACAAAAGTGCCTGATTCTCGATAAATAATAACTGTTATTATTACCTATCAGAGTATAAACTTCACAAAGGTGGGATTTTTGTATGGTCTATTGATGTAGTCCCAACATTTAGAATAATACCTGCCACAGAGGAAGTACTCAATAAATATTTTTAAAATGTTGGATAAGTAACATTATTGCTAAGACCTCTTTCAGCTCTTCCTTTTATAAAGAGATGAATCTACACAAGAGGAACTTGGCCACAAAACAAAGTACACCTTTGTTTTGTCTAAAGAGCCTTTTTTATTCTCTTTTACCTAGATCTTATTACTCCCAGAAACCAATGCACAAGACATTTGCAATACTTAGCTCTATCAGGTCTTGTCTCCCTAACTAGACTGTAACTCTTGGAAGGCAGGGACTGTTTCTTCCATACATTTTGGGGGGTACATTTTTGGTCATCATACAATTTATACATATTACTTATCTAATTCCTCCACCAAACTTGTGAACTAGCTTAATGACTGGATTACAGTAGGTACCTAACAAGTTTTCACTGAGACAAGGATCCAAATAGTAAGATTTGGTCAGGAGTCTCCATCTCCCACAGGGAAACAACTCATTGGGAATGAGTTGTTGGGAGCCATATCTTCCTCCCTAAAGAACCCTCTGCCTCCTTGTACATTTGCAACCTTATGAGGACCTGATCCCCTCCTGAGTTTGTATTGTTAGACTCGAGAGAGGCAGCCTAGGAGAATAAGTTTTATGACTATTGTAAGAATGTTTATCGTTTCAATTAAAGCCTATTCAGAAAATGCTTCTCAGGTATCCTCTGTGAGCCAGGCACTGTACTAGGTACTGGTAAGGATGTGGGGAAAGATGCAGAAAGAAATAACACATGCATGGTCCCAGTCCTCAGGAAGCAAATGATCCAAGAGGTTCTAGATTATAGAGACAAGCAAGTGCTCAATAACTATAATAATAGCAATAATTCACATTATTAAGGTGTAACTCTATGTCAGACACGATTTTAAAAGTTTTACCTACAGAATCTACTTTTATCCTCATAATAATTCTGAGAGTAAAATATTTTCATTATCTCCACTGGACAACTGAGGCATCTAGAGATTAAAGAACTTGCCCCAAGCCGCAGAGCTGTAAATAGTAGAGCTGATAGCCAAACATGGGCAAGCTGACTTTAATGCCTGTGCTCCTATGAAAAATGATAATAATTAGGGAAATAATTTGAAAACAGATATTAGTCTCTCTTCAACTCTAGTTTTCTTTGAATCAGAAAATGTCTCCTCTTTCTTCACCCTCTATGGCCACATGTATAGTTATATCCCTTTTGCTGAAGGGGGCTTGAGATCCCTACACTGCTCTAATAGAATCATGTATTGCTGGAAATACCCTCTGTTTAGCGTTCAAGCGAATCCTTTCATTTGTTTCAAGTGTGTCAGGGTAACTGGGGGTTTGAGAAGAATCAGGTTTTTTGGGAAGGACTTGGAGGTGGGAACTCAAGAAGACATTGTCAAAGCTGGGAGCTGGGTCCAGGGGAGCGTGCCTTTATTCAGCACCGTGGACAGAGCTCCCAGAGTCCTCAGGACCCTGGACAGAGAAGCTGGTCAAGCCTGCCGGAGGGAACAAATCTCACTTGAGAGCAGCTCAAGCGAAACCAGAGCGCTAAACATCCTTTTCCCTCGCTTCTTCAGCTAGACCTCAGTCACTTGAATTCAGTCATTCCTGAATCTTCGGGACAGAGGTACAGGGAGTGAATATATTTTTAAGGGCGCTAATAACGGGAGGGTGATAAGACTCTTAGGTGGGGAGGATTATACACATTTAAATGGCTTTGGTGGTTGTTCTCGGGGAACTCTTGCAAAACCTAAATTAGGGTCCTCAGTTGGGAGTAGTGATTACTAATGATATTTGTTAATGATAAGTATTTTTTAGGCTGAGTGGCAAAGGGCTACAGTTCTTATTATCACCCATCGCCCGTCCCTCGTCCCTTACACTCAAGTTTCAGTCTCCTGGAGAGCACTACATGTAGGAAAGAGAATCTCCACAGCCCCTTGCTCTCCTCACCATCTTCCCCTTCCCTACCCCCACTCCTCTCCTTTCTCTTTCTCAAATACACACGTAAGCGCGCAGAGTGAAAAGCACGAGACGTTCTGCACACTTGATGGAGAAGATTGAATTCAGAGCAAGCAGATGCCCCCGAAAGCAGGCTCTGTCCCTTTAAATGGGTTGTAACAGTGGGGGAGGGGAACTGGCCGGAGCTGGCATTGTCCAGTTTGAACTGAGCACCGGAAGTGAAGGGGCAGGGCCAGGGCCGTGCACTGAGCCCCGGGCCATTGTCCATCTCCGACCAGGGCACTAGCCACCCCCCTGACCAACACTCTTTATCTCCTAGAAGGGAAGGCTGCCTCAAAATGAGGAGATCCCCGACTCCAGTTCTCTCACCAACCCCACTGCGGGGAGAGAAGCACACTTTAGGATGGGACTCTGAAACTGAGGGTCTGGGAACCTGAGTGTCTGGAGCACTGAAGGAAATGCCTGGACCCACCTACCCACCTAGCCCCTCTCCCTGAAACGGATAGGGACAGGATGGGGATAAGGGCAGGATAAAGACAGCTGGTGGAGAGAGGAACACACGTCAAGCCTCTTTGGGTTCCTCCTGCTCTCACAGAAAGCTCCACATGGGGTCAATTTTAGACACAGATTTGGAAGGAAAGAAGGAAGGCTTCTTTACACAGTCAATTAGGAGCGCTTTGAGAGGTCCAGAAAAACTCAGTCGGTGACTCAGGGAGGCAGAGACATTCAGTTAGAGATAGACTTTGAGAGACAACGCCTTGGTCTGGACTGGAGATCAGCCCTGTCGGGTCTCCAGCCTCCCCCCTGCTTCCCATCGCAGGCTTCCTAGTGTCCTGAACTCCAGGTCTATCTAAGCACACGAGGGTGGGGGGTGAGAGCGGGTCAGCGCGGAGCAGCCGGGTCAGCTCCGAGGCCTGTAGGGGAAGGGAGGGGGAGGGGCGCTCAAGAGCTGGGGGAGGGGGAGGGATCATCCATTTCTCCCTTGACAGGTGGTTTGTGTCTCTGATTGGCCAGCGCTGCCAGGCTCACACCTCCCTCCCCCAACTCTCTGGAATGTATAATTATCTGCGCGGGGGGTGGGGGTGGTGTGTGAGTGTGTGTGGGAGCAGTCACATGGTTTTAAAACTAACCCCCTACAAGCCCCCCACCTGTATGCTGCTTTGGGGACCCCCAATGAGTCCTTAAAGTGCAGGATCCCAAATCCAGGGGTACTCAAGACTTCTAGGGCTGACGGGCTCCATCTCCAGTTGTGCTCGTGGGGAGGGGGTGTCAAACCTCAAGGTTCTGAGAAGGGACACCCCAGAGGTGTCAGAGACTGCAGTAGTGGGGGAGGGCAGGAGCTGGAGCCGGAGGGGAAGGGAGGGGAAAGAAGAGGGAGGCGAGGGGAGGGGGCTGCCCGCGGGGGGTTGGGTCATTGTCTTTTAGAATTTGGGAGCCTTTGAAAAGCCGTGGGCCCTCCCACCGCTATTGTGCTGGGGAAGATGTAGCAGCCTCTTCTCCGAGCCACCCCTTTGCCTCCCGACTTCTCTGGGGCCAGCAGCCACCCGACCTGGGGCCCGGGCCGCGGGCTTAGCCGACTACCATGGGCTCTGTGTCAAACCAGCAGTTTGCAGGTTCGAGCTCGGGACTTATTGGGGACACCCTAAGCTGCAGGGTCGCCCAGGAGCCACATAAATGGGAGGTGGGAAAGTGTCCCCCAGGCTGGCCGAAGGCCCCCAAGTCTGCGGCCTCCTGCTTCAGGGGGCCATCTGTGGAGTAAAGAACCCTGGTGTCCCAGCGGCGTGCACACCAAGGCTACGAGGGCTGGGGGAGAGAAGAGGAGGGGCCTGTCCGGCGGTCTGTCCCCGGGCAACGTGTTGTGGGAAGAGGAGCAAAACTTTCGGGGCACCACTGGCCTCTCAGTGTAAGCTTGGGGAGCGCGGGAGGCAGCCGGGACAGGTCTTTTAATCGCCGGCTGCTTAGTAGTTGCAGCCTCTTGGGTGTTCAGCCGCGGGCTGGACACTCGGGTCTCCCTGCCGGGCCTCAGAGGGTCCTCCAATTCCGTGGCCCCCCAGCTGAGCGCCCTCCCAATCTCCAGGTGGCTGCGCCAAGGCGCCGGAAGAGGCGCCGGAGGACGCGGCCCGGGCGGCAGAGGAGCCGCAGCTGCTACACGGTGCCGGCATCTGCAAGTGGTTCAACGTGCGCATGGGGTTCGGCTTCCTGTCCATGACCGCCCGCGCCGGGGTCGCACTCGATCCTCCGGTGGATGTCTTTGTGCACCAGGTGAGATCGATTCTGGTAACTTTGGCGGGGAAGGGGGTGTTGGCGCGCGCATCCAAGGGTGGGCGGACGGACTCGGCTATTGGATTGAGGGAGATCGAGAGCCCTCATTGTGCGTTCCCATCTTTGTGGTGGCACCCCAGTTCTGGTCCCCGTTAACTCCACGGGGAGGAGAGTGTGGGGCAGAGCCGCTGATCAGCACCTCCCACCCGCTTCGGGGAACCCCTCTGACTTACCACGTGTCTGTTACCTTTTTCCCCTATGAAAGGGGGCAGGGGCAGGGAGGTGACCCCATGTGGCAGAAACTAAGGTTGTATTGTGCTTGCCGCTGGGGGGAGGGCGAGCAGGCCGGCCAGGGAAGCACATGCTGGGCCATAGCAGGGCCCTGAGCGCCCAGCGCCTTTCTGTAACATGTGAATGGAGCTGGGGGGCGGGAGAGGGAAGGAAAACTCTCTGGGATCCAACGAGGGTAAAGCTGAGGTCAGCCGGGTCTCCTCACCCAGGTGGTCACCCGAAACTCAAAACTCAAGCCCTGGGGCCTATGTGGGTTTGGCAGATCCTTGAAGGATCTATTTGGGGGCTTGAAATTCCTCCAAGGTACGGATCTCAGGCACTCAGTTGGCTGGGCTTCTGCTGTCCAGTTCCTACCAGGAAGGAAAACCTAAGGAGCCCAGGCCTTAGATTCCTGGGCCAGGCTGGGAACGAGTTAGGTGGCAACACCAAGTTCTCAGTTAAAGCAAGGCAGCACAGTGGGGGTGAAATTCAGTGTCGCAGGGCAGGGGGTGGAGGGAGGTTAGCCTCTGGACCTACTCTCCTCAGCTTGCCATTTATGGCCCCAGACAGCCATTCATTGCGGTCCTAACATTCCGGGCCTCAAACAAGGAGCCAGAAGACTTCAGGTTTCCCTGGCCTCCCCTTACCTCTCACCCCTTCCTGAATGTCTTGAAAGCATTCCGGTGGTCCTGGGACACCAGCCACCCATAACAACCACGTAAAGGAAGTCACTGCCTGTGTTTCCTCCACTGTTGGAGTTTTAGGGTTGGGCCTGGGAAGAAAATTACTAATCCCAGGCCGAGTAGGTTGGCACCCAGGCCGGGCAGGGAGGGGTTACTTCGGGAGGTTGGCTTTAGGATCCATGGGGGAGGGGAAAGGAGGATGTGGGGATTAAGGGTTGGAGCCTGAGGGATGGTATTCTGGAGGGGGAGGGGTAGTGAAGGGAGATGCTGGGTGGACTGGCTGGGGGCCCTCAGTGAGGACCTAGAGTGGGGGAAACCAGGGAGATAGATTGTGCAAGAAGATGGCGAACCCCACAGTTAGTGTTGGGGACTTGGTGTCACTGAGCTTCTTGAACATCTGCCAGGAGGGCCTGCAGCAGGAGGATGCTCACCTACCTACCCCACTAGTTGCACCCGGTCTCACCCCCTCCATCAACTAGTTCTGGCTGGTGACTTTGCCCCCTTTCCTCTCTCATTTACATATGTGAATGATAACCCACAGGAAGTAATTCTGGGAGAAAGAAGGGAATTGGCCTCTTTAGATCTATTAAATCACTTTATTACAGGAACCAGCTTTGAATGGCCCTCCTCAGCAGGGTGGCCAGCTCCCCCTTTCTCCCATTTATTTGATCACAGAGATTAAAATCTCTCCTTGTCTGGAGATGGACTGGACAGCTTCCCCAACTTTGGGAGATTTGGAATAAGTGAGACCCAACATTTTCTTTCCTCCATTCCTAAGGTTGCTAAATAGGGAGGGGCTGAGGGGAAGGAAGCTTCTCATCACCTGGGGTTCCTTGGTGATGTGGGGAAGGAAGAAACTTGAACCTCAAGATTTCTTTAAGCTGGTCTAATAATCAAATAGACATTAGATTAGCAAGAGAGAAAAACCAAATTTAATACATACATATGTATGGGAACTCCGCATACATGAGACAGATACCTCACACGCACAGGAGGTTCAGAGATAGAAGGGAACAGGAGTATATAAGACATCCTTAGCTAGGGATGAGGTAAGGTACTTTGGGGGCTTCAGAGGGTCATTGCAGGAATATAAGAGCAGATGTTTAGTAAATGGAAGATTGTCCTGCTCTATAGGTAGATTAAAAGAAGTTATCTCTGATAATCTCTTATTATAAGCCAGGCCCCTACTTCAAGTTCTTCTAGGTAGTTAAGGGAGGGGCAGATGTCTCTTTTGAGGCCCCAGCTAAACTTGCCTTTATCTATATGAAACAATCCACGTACCACAGAACCACATCTTGGGGTGGCTAGTTCTGAACCCCCACAGTGATAACCAAATCCCAATAGCAAGTTGATCTGTGCCTCACTGTACTTAACCTTAGGATTAAAAGTAATTGGAAATACTGGATAACATAGAGGCAAGCAGGGACTTTTAGGTTTGGGGAGTGGAGCCCATAAGCTGTTTCAGATGGGTTAGTCAGGAGATAATCTGGACTTCAGGGTTCTGGAATGTCCAGAGAAATTCCACAGTTGAGTTATCGAGAGGGAGCTGAGCTGGGATAAGGAATCAAGAATTTGTTAACGACCAGCAGCTACAGAGGACAATGAACTGAGCCTTACCTGTTAGCTCTTGGTAGCACACTGCTGGGGTGTGGGTTACTCAAACCCTACCATAGCATTAAGTTAGACTAGTGATCCCAGGCCCTGCACTTGAGAAATTTGAAATATCTCTCTGGAAATCTACAGTAGAAGAATTAAGTCGATGCAGGATGATCCCTAAAAATTGTCTGGGGAGAGGAAAGAGTTCCCAAAGTGGAGAGAGGGTAAGATATTTTCTCTTTAAGAAGAAAAATTTTCCCATCTTTGGCTGCTGCTGGTGGGGACCCTGGAGTTGGGGTGTGCAGGTGGTGAGAAGGATAATTATCCTTAGAAAACTGCCAGAGGAGGAGGTCAGGGAACCCATTTCTAAGAAGAGAGGAAAGTGGAAAGCAATTTAACATTTTCTTTTCCAGTCCCAGGTGGGCCCATTTGGTTCCCAATACTGTTCATTACTGTTTCCTATGCTCCCTCTCACTTAATGCCCCCAGGTGTGGGTGAGTGGGAAAGAAAACCCACCCTTAGCCTTTAAAAAATAAATAAATAAAGCAAAGGGATTTCTCTAATAATCCTTTCACTCAGCCTTCCAGATCTTGAACTCTCTGCCTATCCCTGGGTGTAGAGGAATTTAAGAGTCATAATGGCAGATGGCCAGCCCTTAAATCAAGGTTTCTCAACCTCAGCACTATTTGGAGCAGGATAATTCCTCTTTACAGGCATCCTTTAGTTGTGACAACCAAAAATGTCTCCAGACATTAACCAAACGCTCCCTGGGAGGCAAAATCACCCTACGCGTGAAAACACGGTTATCCAGGGAAAGCTGGAGCAAGAAAGTTAAACTGTCTCAATTTCCTGAGACTCTGAAATCTCTATGGTGATTTTAAAGAGTTTTGACTTAATTCATGTTTACTGTGGCTCAACTCCCAAACCTCCAAGATTTGAAAGTGCGAACGAGGCTCCCTGCTTTCTCCCACCACTCTTCAGAACCCAAATATTTAAAAAATTATTTTTCTGGCTAAAATGCTGAATTAGAAGGCTTGGGGGCAAAAGAGGAGCCCCAGTTTAACCAAGGGACCGAGTTTGGGTTAGGAGAAAAACCTTTCAATACTGAGAAACTGTCGAAACAGCTGAAACCCTGTGACCTGCTTTTTTTTTTTTTAAAATATGAGTGTGAGTGGCTAGAGCAACCTCAGGCAGGGTCTAGTTAGGACTCTTGGGTTTCGGTAGGGCCAGGGAGGGGAGAACGTAAAGAGATCTTCCCCACCTGGTTTATAACCTAGCTGGTGCCTCTGATCACTCATCTCACATCTAGTCGTTAGTGATGTGCTTGTTCTACCCTCTCCCCTAACTAACCTGTAAGCTCTTTAAAGAGAGGGACTAGCTGTCTGGTTAGTTTTCTAGTACTCAGTTGGAGGGCTAAAGGAATGAAGGTGAAGAAGGGGCCCTTGAGGAATGAGGAGTGTGCGGGGAACACTGGAATCCTTGCCAGCAGAGGTTTTCCTCCAGAGAAAAAGACGAGATGGAGAGGGGAATGTTAACTGATAGCAGCAGCTCTCTTTCTGGATGGACTGAAAGCCACACATTTGGTGGCCACTCATTAGTTAATCCATTTCTGTCTTAATAGGAAAAAGCAGATTTAAAAAAAAAAAATGACTGAATCACTTTGACTTTCAGGAAGTTGGTAGAGAAATACCTGGGTTAGTTTGAGCATTGTGGGTTCTTCTTGGACCCTTTTTTTCTGAGGAGACAAGCTTTCCAGACAATGTCCCAAATGAAGTCTGTGCCACCATCCTGGGCAAAGCTTTCACTATGAGAAACTTACACTTTGTATTTGGTGCAACTACTACTTGCCTATAGGTGATATTCGGTGACTTACCCCAGGGTAAGGTGGTTGGTTCCTGGTACATTCCTAATCAAACTTTAACTCTCCCCATCCTCGTGGAATTCTGTGGGTTTTGTAATTTGGGGGGTGTGGGGAGAAACTACCCTGGGCAAAACTTCCATCTCTCCCTTCTTCCTGCGGGCATGAATAGTAATTGCTCTGTGTTAAGTCTGGGAGGTCAAAGGAGCTGGGGAGGAGGAAGAGAAAATTTTCAAGAATAGTACATAATTAGTACAGACTAATTTTAAATTATCTCAGCTTGGAGTTAATTTAATTCAGACAGGAAACCAAAGTCCAAGTAAATGGCTTTTGTCAACACTAGAACAACAGGGTTTCTGGCTTAAAACTCCAGGAGCCTCTCTCCTGCACTCTGGGTGGGTGGGCGGACAGATCCAGGAGGGGAAGTAAGCACCCCATCCCAGGGTGGGTCCTCATCAAAGTTCAGTCCCCTTGAAACTCCGTCTTCCTGAGAACAGAGATGTCTACCCAAAGGAGTAGGGGAGATCCATCCAGATGAACACTTGTGTGCTCAGTTCTGAACCCCGCAGCTCCTCGCGCTCTCTTGCTCCTCCACTTTCCCTCTGACGGCCTTTGTATGGACCGGTTGATGAGCAGCCCCATCTGGTGGCAAACTCGGGCGGCAGCGGGTGGTTCTGGACAAATCTCTTTCCCCATCCTCCCTGTCAAATAAACTGCTTCTGGAAGAACCGGTTGGTTTCCTAGCCCCACCAAACCCTCTACTTTCAGGACACCTCAGGATTGAGTCATTAAAATTAATTTCACCTGTTTTTTTAACTTTTTAAATGTAGCTATGAGAACGTTTTCAAATGTCTATGTGACTTGTGTTATATTGCATAGCTGTCCTGTGACTGGAGTCAGGCTAGGTCAGCCCAACTCTGCCTGTCACTGAATTTGGGCAAAGTGCTTAACCCTTCTGCTTCCGTGACCTCAGCTGTAATAGGAGGGTCGTAAAAACGCCTACCTCACAGGCTTGGCGTGAGAGTTACATGTGTTACAACATGTAAAGTGCTTAAAACACTGCTTAGCTTATAGTAAGCATTGGTAAATAATAGTAATTTTGGATCATAGAGAACTTAGTTTATTCCACTGATGTGTGCACTGCTGGACATCTGGAACTGAGGGTACTGACATGTACTAGATAGCCTTGAGCTGGAATGGCCCTGGGTGTTGCAGAAAAGCCGGAAACCCCAGCTTTGATCCCTGTGACTCTGCCCCTTATATAGAAAGGAGCAGTGTAACAAAAAAGGGCTGTTTAGAGCTGGCAGGGACTTCGTTATCATTAAGTCTGTTCCTCTGCTTTCACAAGTGATCAAAGAACCAGAGTTTATCCAACTTTTCATAGAGCAAGATGAGGGAAACTGAGGTTCCTGTGAGCTTTTTACTCCACATTCTTCTATCTCTAAACTTAAAAAGGCATACGTTGATGCTGGAATGGAGGTACTTGATATGAGGGAAGATTGGTTAGGCTGTGGTGAGGTATGAAGGGAGCAGAAGTCCTTCCCTGCAGTCCAAAAAAAAAGCCTTCTGAAACTTTTCTGTTTAATTTCATCTTCTCTTATGCGGTGGACGGTAGACTGCGTCTTCCTTCCTTGAACAAATTTGGAAAGGAAGTTGGGAGGCCTGCCTCCCCCATCATCTTTAAAATAATTTATCTGCATAAGTAACCCTAGTTCGGGTTCCTTTGCAAAGAATTTGACTGAAGGCATCGGAGTGGAGGGGATCAAATCCTGTTTAGTTCCACCCCTGGAAGCATGGGATGGCAAGTCAGAAAGAAGGAAAGATGGCTGCTGGCTGTGACTTTGGCAGACCTAACAAGCCTGACTGGGGAAGAAAGGTGTCTCTATCCATCTATCCACTTTTTACACGGTGACCATAACCCCATCGCGAAGAGGAAGGAAGGAACTGATGAATGTGGTGAAGGGGGGTGGGGTTGGGGGAATCTGTAGCCTTTGGAACTCCAGGAATCTGACCACCAGAACCAACCAGTGTCAACTCTTTGTTTCCTGGGGCTGGGCTCTATTGGGGGAGCTCAAGCCTTGCCCCTCCCCCCAAAGCCTTTTCTTTTTTGGAGGGGATGGGGAGAGGGGCGGGGCCCTGCTTTGTGTGTGGTTGGAGGCGGGTTGGGGGTGGTAGCAAGAATTTCTGGCTCCTTTCTGATGCAGGCCCTGTAAGGCTGGCTCAGTGGGGCTGCATGCTGATTACCTATCTGATAAGAGAGGAATTCAAACTATGTGTTTTAGGAAGGGGTGGGGTGGGGGGCAGAGAGCCACCCCTGGAGACCACCAGGCTAAATCTTGACTGGTTATCGTGAGGTGCCTGCAGGGTTTTGTGGTTTTTGGTGTGTTTTTTTACTCTTTGAAAGTCTTAAATAGACCTCAAATCTTCCAGTGATGGAGTGGGTGACCTGAGAGGACTAGTCAGTTTCATACTGTTCCCCGTTTATCCGATCCTCTTGTTCTCACAGTAAGCTTATGAGGTATAGATAAGGAGAGTGTTGCACTCAGTGAACTGGATCTCAGAGAGGGCATATTTTTCTGAGTTTCCACTGCTAGTTAGTGATAAAAACCAGAGTGAAAATTCCGAGTCTCTTGACACTTGGTTCCCACTGTTACCATCTGAGGAGGTTGATGATAATTGCCACTCACTGAGGATTTAATGTGTGGCAGGCTATGTGTTAATTACTTTTCGTGCATAAAACCGCACAGCACCACCATAAAATTAGTATTTACTCCCATTTTGAAGGTTAGCACAGAAAGGGGGGAACAGGCCCTCAGACTCTAAATCTTTGTTCTTAATCACTTCTGTGCCAAATCACAGCTAGATCTGGGGGTGTCCCAACCTAAGAGCCCACTAGGCAAAGGGGAAAAGCTGGCATTGCTTGGGTCAAGAATGCTCTTGGTTCGGCTCCTCTAGCATCTCCTGACTCGCTTGTCCCAGTTCAGCAAGAGACAAATCAAATCTAACTTCAGATCAAGATAGGTACTGCACAACAGGGAAGGGGGAGGGGGCTTGCACCCTTCTGCAGTGTTTTTATTGCCTGCTTTAATGCCCTACCCCTGCCCTCACATCAACACTGGGAAGGGGGGGGTCTCCCCCTGGGTGTTCCTATGGGAATAAAAAGAAGTGAAAGGAATAAAAAGAAGTGAAAGGATCCCCAACCTTTGGACTATTTCTATAGTCCAAAGGTAGAGAAATACTACAGAAAATAATATAGGAACTATTTACTGAGCCCATATTCTTGATATTTGCATGCCCGCATAATCTTTGTTAGAGCCTTACCTTGCTATTGGCCCATTCTCTGAAGGATCTGAGACCCAGAGAGGAATGACCAAAGTCATGCAGCCCGAGATTGGTAGAACCAGCATTTCATGAACCAGGATGTGTCCGGCATCTGAGCCTGTGCTCTTAATCAATTATCTCAGTGGAAGTTTTGTCTTAAGCAATATCATCTAAATTACAACAAAAAATATAAACGGTTGAGGAATTGGGGATCCCATCTGGCTAAAGAGCATGATTCACCTAAGTCCCAGTTTGAAATAGTCTCTACTAGCACAAAATACTCGTGCTACTTGTTCATGGTCCCTCAAGCATCAGGACGAGGTGCACAGTGATCCCTTTTGCTTCTCTGAACCCCGTTTTCTATGACTCCACCTTTTTGACATTTGACAAGCTCTTCGGATGTCTTACTATAATGAAGGAAACTAATGAAGTCTACTCTGGGTAGGTTTTGGGAGGGGCTGTCACCTCCAGTAACGTGTTGTTGGTGCAGTAAGTGTCAAGGTGGAATGGTCTGTGACCTTCAAATCAGGAATCCTGGGTTCTTTTGACACTGGCTTTTAGCTGTTTTTGAAGGCTGCTAGCCTCTTCTTTGCAAGTATCAATATTTTTAAATTTTGGTACAAACACAGTGTTTTAATGGGATTGTTCCACACATTCTAAATCTTTTTTCCTCTAATAATGTAATCTGGTTATTTTTCCAAGTCAAATAATTAAAATCTACCTCTTTGTTAATCCATCCAAAAATGTGTGAGGCATTACTTAGGTGAAAATGTAGCTGTGAATAAAGCAGAGACTTGACATTCTTTTTAATGGCTGCATGGTGGTTGTTTTTTTACCAGTGAGATTGAACATGTGTCATGCTGTCTTACAAATTACCTACTTAGGTTCTGTTTTGTGATTGTTTTTTCTTACTGATTTATAGTAGCTTTTTGTAGTTTTATCAGTCTAATCATCTGTCTTTTATAGTTTTGGTGGTTTTTCTTTTTTTTTTTTTAGATAAGTCCTCTGGAAAGTACATATTATACAAAGTATAGAATTCTGGCTTTATTTCCAAATGGATAACTAATTTTCTCAATAGTATTTACTGAATTATTTTCCTCACCTATTGATTTCTCCATATCTACCTGGTTCTAGTGGACTTTCCCTTATAATCTACTGATCCATCTGCTTGGGTCATACTGTCTTTCCTTTAACTTTCAGCAACATTTTTTTTAATATAATTTCAAACTTGAAAAGACATTGCAAGTATTAAACACTCCCATATAACCTTTACCCAGAATGATCACGTCTTAACATTTTGTCCCATTTGCTTTGTCATTCTTTTTTGTTGTGCACATAGACTTATTCTTTTTCTCTTAACCATAAATTGCAGATATCAAGTCCCTTTATCTCTAAATATTTCATTGTAACAGTCCTAATATTTTTTTCTGTTCCAGGATCCCATCCAGGATCATGCGTTTAATTGTTTAGTTTGTTGACTTCAGGCTTCGTCTTTCCTGAGCTTGGCATTTTTGAAGTGTACAGGCCTGTGGTTTTATATTTTGTGATTTTTACATTTGTTGGTTTCGTATAAGTGTAATGTATAAGAATTTCCTCTCTGTTTTATTTAGAACTTTAAACAAGAGAAAATGTAATGGCATTTGTTTATACAATGATTGTTCTTTGTTAACAGAATGTAGACTTCTTGTTCTTCTGTAGATTTCTTGTGGTGACTCTTGGAGTCAGTCTTTTTTCTGATAAATGGAAGTGTTACCACACTTGTTCTTCCTACGTTACAGGGATACGTGGATGGGGTTTTTTGGTATTATAATGATGGAGGATAACATTAAAATCTACCATGTTTCCCATCCCCAGAGTAAGCTGCACATGGAGGGCTTCAGGAGCCTGAAGGAGGGTGAGGCAGTGGAGTTCACCTTTAAGAAGTCTGCCAAGGGCCTGGAATCTATCCGCGTCACCGGCCCTGGTGGGGTGTTCTGTATTGGGAGTGAGCGGCGGCCAAAAGGGAAGAACATGCAGAAGCGCAGATCAAAGGGAGACAGGTATGGACTGGAAGGCGGCTTGTATGGGCTGAGGGTGGGAGAGCTCTCCCAATCTTGCCACACTTCTTGGACTAGGTTGCCAAAGCTAAAATGAAGCCTGGCAACTTCTGGATGGTTGGGGTACGTGCTGTAGGTGTGGGAGACAGGAGAGGGCAGTGTGTGGGGAGGGCACCTAGCTCTTCTACTTGACAAGTAATTTTGTTCTGTGAACGCCAGCTAAGTAGGAATAGTGACACTAACCTCACACGATTATTTTAGAACTAAAGGAGACCAGGGATGTGAAAGTAAGCGGTGGGGATGAGATGGTGTATGCATCTGTACCTGTTGCTTCTTCACCAGGTCTCCAAATGGCTGGTTTCTTTCATCTTAGCTCTGTGCTCGAACAGATCATAAAATCTGACTCACTTAATTTCTTCCATATTTTTAATGAATGACAGGTACAGTTTTTTAAGGGTATGGTAGAATCTTACCTAGCCCCCAAATTGCAGTCCCAGTTGGGGTCCGTGATTTCCATTCTTGGCATTTCAGTATTTCCAAGCTGACATGAAACGGAAGATAGCATCTAGAGCCCAGGTGTCCTCGGTCAGAGAAAGGCTTCTGATCTCTTCTCTTCTCCTTTCTCAACTTGACCATCTTGCTTTGTACTAGGTGCTACAACTGTGGAGGTCTAGACCATCATGCCAAGGAATGCAAGCTGCCACCCCAGCCCAAGAAGTGCCACTTCTGCCAGAGCATCAGCCATATGGTGGCCTCGTGTCCGCTGAAAGCCCAGCAGGCCCCCAGCTCACAAGGAAAGCCAGCCTACTTTCGGGAGGAAGAAGAAGAGATCCATAGCCCTGCCCTGCTCCCAGAGGCCCAGAATTGAGCCACAGTGGGTGAGGGTGGGTGGGGGTGGGGCTATCCTTTTGTGATCAGGAAGTTTCAAGGAGCAGGCATCAATCGGCAGAATGGAGAAAGTGGGGACAGGGTGGGTAGAGGGCAGCTGGCACTGCCATGTATCTCAGGCTGGGGTTCACAGCATCACCTCCTCTTCCCTCTTGGCAGGGGAGAAGGGGTGAGGCAAAGGAACTCCAACCATGCTCTATCCAAATGCATGTGAGGGCTTTAGGGGAAATCTCTCCCTGCATGCTTTGTCTGAGTCTCCACCCCCAGAATCTCCAGCTTTTGCAAGTGACCTGGATAGGGAAGTTGCCTTCCTTTTAAAGAAGGCTATGTCATATTTCCCATGCCAGAGTGAAAAGTTTAAGCGTGAGACCAGATTGATGGACCCAACCCACAACGACTGCATTCTGTGGAGGGTCATCTCTCAGGGGTAAGGCAGGGTTTTTCCACATCTTGTCTCATAACCCATTCTTGATGGGGTGTTGAGAACTGTCCCAAGTGATGGGTTGTGACGACAGGCAAATGGGGTGTTGGGGGAATGGCTGCAGACCTGCTGCTCCTAAGCTCACTCCCACCCCATTTTGGGCCAATACAACTTTATTTATTTGGTCCCTTGGATAACTGCACCTTGGGTCCCAATTTCTCCAGGATGCCAACTGCACTAGCTGTGTGCGAATGACGTATCTTGTGCATTTTAACTTTTTTTCGTAATATAAATATTCTGGTTTTGTATTTTTGTGTATTTTAATCTAAGGCCCTCATTCCTGCACTGTGTTCTCAGGTACATGAGCAATCTCAGGGATAAGTGGGCAGCAGCTCCGGGTCTGCACAGCAGGAATACTTTTTGTTGTTTTATCACCAGGGAGAACAACTATTTGGAGTGTATATCCTATTGAACTACCTCATTTTTGCCAGAGCTGGCTTTTCTGCCATGGTGTCCTCTTGAACATTCTCCTCCTCCCCCTCTTCAACGTGGAAGACTAGGTTTTAACTGAGTAGCCCCATGACTTGATTTTCTACTGGAAGATTGAAAATTGGTCTGAACAGGAATAGGCAGAGCAGAGGTTAGGAGAGGCTGGGCCAGGTGAAAGGTGCAGAGGGGAAGCCCAGAATAGGTGAGGCTTGTCTATATATGTGTAATAAAGGATTCCTGTTCCAGACCTCTAATCCCAGGGTTTGGGACTCGCTTTATATAACCAGATCCATCCTTCATTGGATTGGACTAGGCCTACCATGCACAACAAAGTGTATGCGTGTTTTTGTGAAAAATATGATTTAGTAAAGATAGGTTTTAAGAACAATAACTGAACCCATCGTGAGCTGCCTGGGGATGGATATATGAAGAAAGGACTAAACTCCTTAACCTTTAAAAATTCTGGGCCTTTCCTCCTTGGCTTCCAGAGAGACCATAAACGATGGCTTCTTTGTGGTGCCCAGGGCCAGCGTCCTGCCCTGCTACAGCAGTGATTATAGTGTCGTGGTAGCTCAAGGAGAAAGGGGGGGTTTCGTTTACATGCTGTGAGATCACTGAAAACCTACCTCTCTGTGTTGAAACGGGGCAAATGCAATAGAATGCATTGGGTGATGCGTGTCTAATCATCCTGGGTTCTTGTCTCCCCCAATTGCTGCCCCCCTCTAGTTATTGTATTTGTCTGGGCTTTGTAGGACTTCACGAGTAGCTGATTTGGTGATTGCTAGGTGGCCTAGTTTGTGTAAATATGATGTGTTGGTCTTTCTTCATGTTCTTTTGGGGTTTTATGTTTACAAACTTTTTGTATGAGAAAAATAGCCAAAGCATCTTTGACAGAAGGTTCTGCACCAGGCAAAAAGGATCTGAAACATAAACTTGGGGATCCCTCTTGCAGTGGGGGTCTTTAACCATCCTTTCGTTTCCCCTTCCCCTATTTCCTATGTTGGACCAGATCTTCTGTCCTAACAACTTGATCTAACTGCCCTATCTCCTACCACAACTCCCTCACCCCCCGCCAAAAAAGCCCACATACCCACACGTACACTTTTTAACTTGTGGGGTGTCTCCCCAACTCTTAAATAATTTGTGCAAAAACCCTGAATAAGCTAAGAATACTCCACGCCTTGTTCCCAATCTCCCAAGTCAAGACCATTCCTTGATATGCGATTCATGCCAAACAGTTAGATTGCTATATTTGGATAGATCAAGCCTACTTGAATCTCTGACCCTAGGGTAGAGAGAAGCAATGAGGGGACACTTCCATTTTGAAAGTGGGGTTGGGAGACCAAGAAAGGGAAGATGAATGTATATCCAAGTCACTCAGAAACTTTTGTGCAGGTGCAAGAAACTTATGTCAAAGTAGCCACAAGATTGTTTAATAGGAGACGGACGAATGTAACTCCATGTTTACTGCTAGAAACCAAAGCTTTGTGTGAAATCTTGAATTTATGGGGAGGGAGGGAAGGAGGGAGGGAGGGGAGGAAAGCATGTACCTGTCTGTTCTTTCCCTGATCCCTTCCCCTCATTTCTGAACTGCAGGAGACTGAGCCCCCTTGGGCTATGGTAACCCCCATCACAGGGGACTGTTTATTTGATGGTTGGTTTTGCTGTGCCGGGTACTTCCATTTGTTATCATTTTGTAACACACATGCTGACCCTTTCCCTTCCCCTCTTCCCTGGGAAAATAAAATAAATACTTATTCATACTGAAACTGTCATCTCCTTGTTAGATATTTAGTGTGCTTTTCTCCTCCCATAATTCCCACCTTTTTGGACGGGGACTTAGAAGTCACAGAAGAACTATTAAGTTTTCTGTTCAGCCATTTTGTTAGGAATGAATCTTGAAAGTTCAGTCCTTAGCACCTCATTACAGTGGATTTTTGTTTCTAGTTAAGGCCTCTTGTCCTTTTCCTTGGAAGCTGCCACATTCAAGAGGGGATTAGGAGCTTGGCATGCATAAGAATGGGGTTGCCTATGCCACTGGCTGGGATGAAAGGATGGGGCCATGCCTTGGGGCATGAGACACTAATACTTTGTCCCCAGCTCCTCAAAGCCCTTTACAAATCTTAATTAATTAACCCCCTGCAGCACCCCAGGGAGGGAAACATGTAGAACTGGGGAAATTGAGGCCAGAGGAGATACATTGGCAGCTATAGACACATTTACATTTTATTTGAGCCCAAGTTTGCTAGCCCGCTAACGAACATTGTATTTTTAAACATATAGCTCCCCCTAAAGGAAGGAGAATTTATTAATAAAAAGGAAAAAAAAATTGCTTGGAGGCATACCATTATTACACAAAGTGCACAGAAACATTAGCAGAACAAGGGTAAGAAGTTTCATACATCCACTCCAGGGACTTTTATCAGTCTTAAAGCTCACCATGGAAGCCAGCTAGGCTGAAGCTTGCTTCCCAGGATGCAAAGCAGGAAGGATGGGAAAGCTTAAGACCATTCATTGGTGAGTTACTGATCTCTAAGGCTTTCTTTGAACAAGCCTGGTAAAAGTAACCGGAAGAGTGAAAGACACAATGAGTTGGGGGTTACCCAGTGCAGTATTTCTTCTTTGCCTTGGTTCTTTGGTGTGACTGCAATCCGAAGTGAGAAACTACAAGAAGTTTCTTTGAAAATTGTAAAGGTTTTCTATTTACTCCTTTTTAATTTTGAGAAAATTGAACTCCCAATTTTTTTGTCAGTGCCTCAAAATTCTTTCAACAGTTTTCCACAAAGGTTTGGTACAGAGCTAATGCCCTTGCTTTTTCTATCAGGGTTAATTGATGGCCTTTCTGTTATTTATAATTAGAAGTCATTCTTAGAGCAGAGCTCTTTCTGGCCTCAGCCCTGTTTTGAGAGTTCCTTTGGGTAGATCCTGAGAATCTGCAAATCCTCAACTCTGAGTGCCTTAAATCATCATAGTGCATCTGTGCGATTGAGTAGGGTTAGGAACATGCCAAACGATTAAATCCACTAAGACCGCAAAAAGTCAAAGGAATTAAGATTTATGCCAGGGATCTATAAAGTCCAGCTCTCCAGCCTTCCAAGGCCTTCCGCGAGCAGGGCGCTGCCTTCTCAACAGTCCTAAACTGCCACCAGCAGCTGAGAATCCTTACATTTCTGAGCTGGGGATCTCCAAATTCTTGCTCGGTAACGTAGCCCGCTTGAGGCCTCCCAATCTGTGTATCTACCGAGATCTCCGGTTCCCCAGGTGGTCTCGACCCCGCCTTTCCCAGCCGGGTCCCCAGCACGTGGCCTAGAACCGGGCCGCCTGTCCTACTCGGTCGCGTGAGCGCGCTTTCCTCCCTGATGCCAGGATTACGAATTGCTGCCGGCGCTGCCTGCTCACGCCGCTGCTGCTCCCGGCCCCCAGGAGCAGGACACGGTCACGCCCACTGGGGGGCGGGGAAGGGGGCGTGCCCCGGCGCCCAAGGATGACGTATTCTTCCAGCGCCAGTTCGTGAGGAAGTGTTGACCCACGGGAGCGTTTGGACGGCGCCCGCCGGAAAGGAGCTAGTGCCGCGTTCAAGAGGTGAACGAAAGAAAGGTAACTAGGCGGGGAGGCAGCCATGCGAGAGACAAAGGGAACAATGGAAAAGACAAGTGAAGGGATAAATAATTGGGAGACCACTGAGGTAGGAGGTAACGGGAGTGACAGCTGAAGGGGTTTGTAACTGGGAGCGCAGAGTGGGAAACGGCCTGGGGGAAGATGGAAAAGGAAGAAGCTGGGAAATATCGGGGTGTGGACACAATGATGTGGCAGGAAGCAGACTTAGATGTTCAGAAAAAGTCAATGCAGATACAAGGGATGGGAGCAAAGTCCACCATGCCAGAAGGACAAAGGAAAGGCCTCAGACTCAAAGTTACCATTGGCTTATTTATAATCTCTGGGAGGTGAAAGATTGGAGATTTAGACCGGTGTCTTTGGAGTCTAATGCTGGCTGCTCTCCGCAGTCCAGGTGAATTTCTGCAAGTCAGCTGTAGTTGTTTGCAAGGCCTGGTGATTTCTGATTGTCTTCTTGTTTATCTAGGGTTACCTGTTTTATGTCTTCTTATTCTGGGTTTATCTTCTGTTTGGTTAAGAACTATGTCATGGATCAAAGAAGGAAAGTTGTCACTGTGGGAGCGGTTCTGTGCCAACATCATAAAGGTGAGCAGTGGCCCACAGCACCCGTTGACCTGGTCAGTTGGGTAATCTTGTATCGAAACCTGTTATTCAAGTAGAGTAGTCCATGATGTTGAGTGGAATTTAGCAATGCAGGGTAATTTCCCGGTCTAGATTTTTGGTAGACTATTGTCCTAACCCTCTCATTTTCAGGAAACTAAGGACCTCTTAGTAGCATTGGGCAGCATAGACTGTTAGATCTTTCTCATAGAGAACTGAAATTTGTTCCCCTGGAATGTTGATCTATTATTCCTAGTGCTATCCTCTGGATTTACGTAAAATAACTAATCTTAATTTGGTTTGGTAGAGCATAATGCTGAGTTTGGGCTTTGGGGCAGACAAACATGAACAAAAGACCTATTCTATGATTTATTAACTGTGTGACTTTAAATGGTTGTTTTGAGGATTAAAAGAAACGTACATAGAAAGCTTTTAGCTCAGTGTCTAGCAGTTCTTAATTACTGCTATTACTGGAGCTGTCTTGTAGGCATTTGAGGACTATAATCACTCTATTTCCTGTACTCCTCCTTACTCCCCAAATCTTCCCTCAGCTTTTTCTCTAAGATTCACAGCAATGTCATATCCTTTGCATATGACAGGTTTGAATTGAAGCCACTCAACTTGGTTTTGTTTTTCAGCCACAGACTGTGAAGTAGTGGGTAGCAGTGAATTTATGAGTCAATAAGCCTTATACACGCTCACACACAGATGGTAAGGGTGCTCTGGCAGGCCAGGATATGGAAATAGCTCCTCAGGGAACCACTGTAGTCATGTGTTAGGATGAACAAGCTGCAGAACTTGACTGGAATTTTTTTCTATTTTTTTTGAACGCCTACATGTAGGGGACAAAAGTAGAAAATGTTGGAGAGGTGCAAGGGAAGCAGCCTGTGAAGAGCCACCCAGTGAGGGAAAAGGGGTGAATTTTTGCTGTGGTAGACAACGAAAGGCTGCTCTAAGCTGGATAAGTTTTGTTTGGCCCCCAAAGTGTCTTTTGTTTGCTTTGAAATGGCTCCTGACATTTAAATTTTTACAAAAATCCTGATATTTGGCAGCTCTTGTAAAATTAGAAGATCCAACAACACTAGGCCCCATTGCTAAGAGTCAGCAATCGGATAGAGCTGAGGAGTGAATGCCTCTATTAGGTGGAAGATGTCCTTTCCATTTGCCCACACCTGTTAATATCCTTCCTTGGGCCTTCCAGTTGGAGACTAATGAAACCAAGGCGAGGGTTAAGAAGATATGGTTAAAAGATGAACTCGAAAGCACACCGACCTGTTTGAATCCCCACTTTGCCTCTTAGCTGTATGACTTGTGCAGATCACTTGGCTTCTCTGCACCTCAGTTTTTTTCACCTATAAAATGAAAATAATACTATTATAGATTTATATGATAAAAAGACTAAGGTGAGGTATAAAAAACGTAGCGTAGTGCTTGGCATGTAGTAAGTGCTTAATAAAGTTGAAAATAAGAATAAATAAAAATGTGTAATAATATCTATTTATTGAGCTAAAAGCATAAAATACCCATTTCCCTTCCTTGGAGCTTTTATCATCTAGCTGAAGCCTATCAGCTTGGGGAGTCAGGTCTCCCTTGATTGCTGAAAAGGATGTGATGTGTTTATCATTTGTCTTTTTACTTCACAGGCAGGCCCTATGCCCAAACACATTGCATTTATAATGGATGGGAACCGCCGCTATGCTAAGAAGTGCCAAGTAGATCGGAAGGAGGGCCACTTACACGGCTTCAACAAGCTGGCTGAGGTGGGTGTGGGTGGCAGAACCCAAGGTGTACAGTCTGTGGAGAATTGGATTATAGCTAGACAACCAGGCCCTGAGTTTGCTGTGGTTTGAGAGTGTTTTTTTATAGTTGTTTGTTTTATTGCTTGCCTGCTAGCTATAGGTGTCATATCGACATTAACAAAAAATTGAATCATCCAGTGACTCATCACAGAATATTAGAAATAAGAACAAAATTGCCCCCTCTTACCACGTTTAACCAATCAACAGTTTATCTTTTTCTGTGCCCCATCCCACTCCTTGTAACATGTTCTAACATGACTTAGCATTTATAAATTTATATCTATAGCTTTAAGTACCTTATTTTTACTTGATATTTTGGCTAGTATTTTTCTAGATTGATATATAGCCTTTCTAACTATATGTTTTAATGACTATAGAACATTTTATCAGGATCTGACAATTTATTTAGCTGTTCCACTGTTGACATTGTAAATAGTAGAATTTTAGAATAAATTCTACAAAGTGACATTTCTGGAGCAAAGGTAGGGTGACTCTTCCTAGTTTGCCTGAGTCTGAGGGTTTCTCAAGACACAGATCTTTCAGTGTTTAAACTGGGAAAAGGGCCAGACAAATTGGGCTATCATTCTAAGCAAAGGTCATGAACATCTATATTACAAACTGGAAAACATTAAATCTACAGTAAGAATGGCTTATGTCAGTCTTTGTGAAGCTAACTTTCAGAAGAGTATCAGAAATATGGCCTGTAACTTCCCAGCCCAAGAACACAGCCTGGTACTAGAGCAGTGGTATTTTTTGCCTTGAGCCAGTGGCCGTGGGGTTCTCTCCAGTACTCTGTGGAGGTCTTTAGGTTTGTTGACCCCAACTTCTCTTTTGTGACTAAGTAAGAGGCAGTTTTGCCTGGTGCTTAGTTGCTGAAGCTTCTGGGGTCACTGAGAACTCATTGGCACCCCTGCTCTGCCACTTCCTGGCTCTGTGATCTGCAGCGAGTTATCTTAGTTTCTTCGTCTGTAAAACAGGGATAGCGATAATCTCTACCTCAGGACATTGTGCAAGGATTAAACAAGATGCACAATGAAAAGCACGTGGCACAGGACCTGGCATAAAGGAAGTGCTCAAAACATTGAAGCTGTTGTTATTGGCATCTGTATTGACTGAGGTCAGTGGTGCGTTCCAACACAGATGTGCCAGCCAAGACCCTGTATGGTCTATAGCTCTGAGCCTATTCAGTATCAGGCTCTCACTGGTAATTCTCCTAAGGTGACAATGAATTGGTTTATGTGTATGTCTGTGAAGGCATTAGTGTTACGATGTGGGGCCTGGAAGTTAAAGATAAGGGGCAGAAGACATTCAAACAGAACTGAAGAAACGAAGCTGAAGAGCTATCATTATAGATTTGTTTTTGTTGTTCTAGAACTTCATATAATGGATTCATTCTGTAGAGTTGTGGACTTTTGACACATTTCTTAACTCTCTGAGCCTCAGTTTTAATCATTGATAAAGTAGGTATGAAAACAATGCCGGTCTCAAGGGGTTGTTTAAAAAATCAGTTGAATTGTATGTGAAAAACGCTTTGTTGACTCAAATGCTACACTGCTGTCCAATTGTTGCTTTTATTATAACCCATCAGCCTCTCAGAATAATGAAGTTATGCTGTGAGTAATAATACCTTGTGTTTTTATATTGTCCTTTAGCCACCTTGTCGGGGCTGGATTGTGCTCTCTTTTTACAAATAAGGAGACTTAGGCCTGGAGAGGTTAGATGATTTACCTACAGTCACACAGCAAGTGTAGGATGGAGCCAATGACTAGACCTAGGTTTTTCCTCTCAGTGAAGATTCTTTTCCAGTACACTGGAAAAGTCTACAGTGGTGTCAACATAGTAATACTCATTAAGTTCAAGTTTACAGTTTTTGGTTTCTCAAGTGGTGGATCACATTCTGATAGAAGTGCTGTGTTATCCTAGCTTTACCTAGGTTCGGGGAGGAGGAAAGTCTGTCTCTCAGCTCCAGCACTGAGTCCGGGCCGAGGCATCTCTTATTCCCTTCCCCCTCTTCCTTGTACCCTAGCTCCTTGTCTCTCCCTTCTCAGACTCTTCACTGGTGTTTGAACCTGGGCATCCGAGAAGTGACGGTCTACGCGTTCAGCATTGAGAACTTCAAACGCTCCAAAAGTGAAGTAGACGGGCTAATGGATATGGCCCGGCAGAAATTCAGCCTTTTGCTGGAAGAAAAGTAAGACGCTGTCAGAGGGGAAAGCACCACCTCCAGCCTTACCCTAACCCTCAGCTCTCTTATCTGAGGCTTATTTAAGGAACTCTGAACCCTTTTCATGGTAGTCAGATCTCTTCAGTGGCACATATGGCAAGCTAGTTTTTCTTTTTCTTTTTTTCAAAGGAGACATTTGTTTGAGGATGTAGAGGTATTTCATAGAATTCAAGGGCAAGTACAGCCAGCCTCAAGCAAAACCAAAACCAGGACTGAAATCCATTAGGTAGAGCCTCTTTGTACACTTCCTTCTCTCCGAGGCCCTGCTTTCTGTGCTTCACAAGAGCAGCCTTAAATGAACGAATAAACACTTTCATTAGCCCACTTTAGATCAAATTTCTACCCTCCAAGCCCGATAAACTGTGGCCAAGGGAATAGAGTGAGAGAAACATTGAAAAAGTCATTTCCTGCTGTGCATTCATCCCTAAAAAGTTAATATACTCTCCTGCATATTCTCTTGGAAGGGATGGGATGGATAAGAGGTCTTTACGGAGAAGGGACAGTACCATTCTTAGCTGTCATTAAGTTTAAGCTTAACATAGGGAGCAGAGCCAGAAAGGGGCAAAGAAGCTTGATGGAGTTTGTTTGCTTTAAAGTGTGGAACCCTCTCCAGCGAGGACTTCCCGAAAGTCGTCATTACAATCATTGTCTGCCCAGCTCCTCCCGCACTAGGACCAAGTCATGAGCGTAGAGCCCCAGTGGAGTTGGGCTAGGACGCTTCTGTCATTTCTGTCCCTGTGGCGGTCAGGGTGGTGGGGAGGGTAGCCAGCTTTTCTGTATCCATATTAGGATGGTGAGATTCTGGGCCACAGACATGACTCCCTGGTCCTCAGCAGAGCCCAGGTGGCTCAGAGTTCACACCCAAGGGGCTGGGGATGGAGGCATGGGGGCACATTCCAGGTGTTCAGATTCTCCTATACTTGACACGAATCTTACCTTTTTAAACTACTTATACTTTGTACCAGGTCCTGAACATGTATTCTCATTTAATAATTCACATTATCCTGTGAGAAGGATATTACTATCCCAATTGTAGAGAGGAGGAAAGTAAAAACTGGAGAAGTTTAGGTGTATAGCCTGGGTCATGCGGCTATCAGACAGGCGGAGCCAAGACAGACAGGATCTTTCTGACTCCAGGGCTGAGCTGTCGTCTACTACACTGGCCTCCGAGAGACAAGGCAATCTTACAGTTCCTGAAAGATCCAAATGCACAGCAGTAGAGGTCCGACAGATTGCTCTGATCAGTTAGTCGTAGAGAAAACGGTTATGAAGAAAACGGTCTTTGGTTATGAAGTCCTGGACCGAGCAAGGAGAAACCATAGCGGTGGTTTTCCAATGGTTGCCTGCCACAGAACCCCAGAGTTCTAGGAGTGGCCGTGCCAAGAACCCAGATGGAATGGGGTATAGGGTGCTGGTTTGCATTTACCTATTTTACATATCGGGCTTCTATTTACAATTTGATTTGAAGAACGAGTTCTTTGGCTAAAAGAATTTTGGAAAAGCCACTGGCCCAGGTCAGTTTCTTCGGTTGGAGAGCTAAACCCTAGTGAAGAGAAGAGAAAGGCTTGCCCGTGGTCACACAGCCAGCTAGTGGCAGAGCCAGTTTGGGAACCCAGGTCTCCAGCCTCCTTACCAGGGCTTTTGCAGCAACTTCAATGGCATAGACCTCTCTCGCGTCATGTGCCTGATGCCTGAGAATAAGCATTTTCGTGTTCTTTGTCTCATTCAACACAAGCCATTGCCGATAATATGGCAGGGATGGTTATCAGCCCAGTTTACAGGGTGAGGGAAACTAGGCTCAGAGAGGCTAGTTCTTGCATAAGTGGTTATGCAAGTTCAGCTGGTAAGTGGTGGCACGAGGACTTAAATCTAGGTATTCTTATTCACAGTTTGCCTTGATTTGAATATACATTTGTCTGCTATAGCTCCAGTGGATTCTCAAAAAGGTGATTAAATCTTGTGTCATCCTTGAAGAAATGTGGTTGAGGGTTGTAGGGTGGATAGGCTGTGGATGTGGCCTTCAGCTCTGGATCGGAGTTCTCCAGGACCTCCCGATACCCACACCCTACAGTATACTTCTTGTCATTAAGTCCCATTTTCCAAACATTACTCATCCAGTTTCTCCATAGCATTCCCAGGTGAGAGAAGCTGATTGGGGAACAGTGAATTCATGCTCCCTGTGCACTGTGGGAGTCATTAAATGGAGGCAGTATAATGTCATGATTAGGAGCACAGGCTCTGGAACCAGACTCTCTAGGTTCAAATTCTGGCTTTCCACTCACCAGCGGTCTGATCATGAGCAAGTCACCCAAGCTCCCCATGCTTGGTGTTCTCATTTGTAAAAGGGCAACGATAACGGTGTCTGCCTCCAAGGCTGGTGTAAGGATGGAATGTGTTGATGTGTGAAAAGCAGTTAGACCTTTGTCTGGCGCTTAGTAAACATATAATTAATGTTAGGTGTCACTATTATTATCATATTTTGCCAGGAGATACAAAAGTAACCAGTAATACTCATAATAGCTTCTGTCCTTGAGGAGTTTATTCACTTGTCAAAATGGGACAGGCGTAGCACAAAATATCTAAAATGTAGCATGCCAACAAGGACACAGGAGGCAGTGTCATGTTTGCATTCTCCAACCAGAAATACCTGGGTTTTAGTCCTTACACAGCACTTGATGTCTGTATGACCTTGGGCAACCCTGTCTGACTATCCAATCTGAGCCTCAGTTTCCCACTATAGAATGGGGAATGTGTTAAACTCCTTTCAGAGTTGTTAAGGAGATGCAGTGAAATAATACATGTAGAACAGTGCCTGACACACAGGAAAGCCCGGAACAACTGGTGGTTGAGTTTCATCTAAGCACCCTGCTCTCTCCAGCTCAGCAGGTGCTCTGTCCCAACCCTGCCTCCTTTTCCACAATCAGGGAGAAACTGGAGAAGCATGGGGTATGTATCCGGGTCCTGGGTGATCTGCATTTGCTGCCCTTGGATATCCAGGAACTGATTGCACAAGCTGTGCAGGGCACCAAGAACTACAACCAGTAAGTTTTCAGATTTCCGCTTGGGGACCCATATCAGTCTTTGACTCCCTACTAGTTTAGGGAGACATCCTGCCTTCCTTGGTCTGCATTTGATACAGAGGCAATGAGGGGGTGATTTGGGATACTCAGAAACTTCTCATCCATCTGCAGGGCGGACCCGAGATGGTTCTACAATAGCATGTTATATGTGAGTGTGTACTCACACACACAGTCTCATCCTCTTCCTCCTTCATTTCATGTGCCTCATCCCCCGCCTCCCAAAGGGATAGGGTGGGAATGTAGCCTTATTCCTGTCTCTGAAGACGGATCCTTCAAGAAATTCTTTTTCTGTCCCACTCCATTAACCCGGGTAGGGTGACCTTGGGAGTTGTGCAGATGCAGAGGAGAACAGAGTTCAGTAATCCAAACTTCATTTCGTGTGGCTTTGGAATATATGTTTGGCAGTGGATTTGTTTTGCATCAGATTTCCTTCCTGTTGTCCTTTGCTTTTGCTAATATCACAGTGGATTCACTTCCTCTGAAAGCTGTTGGAGGTAGAAGGGGAGAGGGTTAGGTGGGTAATAAAGGTCACTTAGTACTTGTCTTATTATAAAACTAATAGCATGTTTATTCCAAGAAAACTTGGGAAACACAAAAAATTCATAATCCGACCTTTCGGAGGTGTCCGTGGTTAACATTTGGTGTGTGTTTGTCCTTCCAGGGAAGGGGTGCTCTGGAATCAGTGATTCGTGCCTTAGTCCCTTTGGTAAATTATTCTGTTCTTTCTTCTCAGGTGTTTCTTGAACATCTGCTTTGCATACACGTCCCGTTATGAGATCAGCAGTGCTGTGAGAGAGATGGCCTGGGGAGTGGAGCAAGGCCTGCTGGATCCCAGGTATCCCAGTTGTTTAGCATGGTAACTGACGGGGAAAACTGGTGTGCACCCAACCATGAAATGCCTCCTGAGCCACGTACTTGGGCCAGAAGCTAAATCAGGCCACATGTGGAAAGATGAGGGCAGAGGGGAGGGAGGTGCTTCCCCACATTTAAGAGCAAAGAATGATATGCCCTCGGCCCTTTGGCAGTGTTTTTCCAAGAAGGTTTTTCAGGAATGCAGTTTATTGGGGGTATAGTCCTTTAGGTCTCCCATGTTACAGTTTCATACAAGACACACGTATTTTTCAAAAAGAAAATTGTTTGTCATTAGCAACATAATGGAATCCTAATTATTACCTGGAAGAGACTTTAGAAGCCATCTGTCTACCTCTCATATTATTGGTGTAACCTTTGGTAATAATATTAGTAAATAACAATAGCAATGCAAAATAATAGTATCAAAAACTAATCCAGGCAATACTGTGTTATGTTCTGTATTTTATTGAATCATTAATCTCATGTGAGAGATTCAAGTATTTTCTCCATTTAATAGATGAGAAAACAGCTCAGCACAGAAGTGACTTTCTCGAGGTTATTCTGCTAGTAAGTGTCAGAGCTGGGACTCAGATAGAAAACTGTCTGATTCCAGAATTCTTGTCCTTTGCCTATATTATATGGGATCTTGGGACCCAGGAGTTGTTCTGATTCCCTTCTCAGGTATAAGTCAACTACCTGGGAAATGAAATTAAAAAGCAAGAAGTTGCTTGGTGAGAATGGAGTTAGATAAGAAGGAAAGGAGACAATTTTTAAAGCTATTTTATGAATCCCTCTCCTCCTAACAGCTGTGTGATCTTTCTGTGCCACATAGTTCATTCATTCAATCAATTATTCATTCATTCATTCAACAGGTATCTTTTAAGTGCCAACTAAAGGCCAGGCACATTGCTGTACATAGGGGATAGAGTGGTAACAATACAATTATGTATTTCCTGCTCTTGTGGAATTCTGGCAAGGGAAACAGACATTAATCAAGATTATACAAATTAGTATAAAATTATAATGGTGATAAATGCTATAAAGGCATTGGTGCATAGTATGACAAGGATCTATAATAAGAGGCAGAGACCGAGTAGGGAAGGCTTCCCCCAAGGAAATAAGTGATCTAAGAAAGAAGAAGAATCACTAACTGGGGAAAGAGGCAGTAGTGTGAGGAGTCTGTTGGTTGCAGAAAGACTGTTGGAAGGCTCTTGTGGTAATTCAAGTACAGAGTCCCAGGAAGGGACTTGGATTGTGGTGGTGGAATAGATCGAATAGACTCTACATCAAGAGCTGCAAAGTAGATAAAAGGACTTGATGGACTGACTCTGGGCCAAGAGTGTGTTAAGGGTGACCCCAGGGTTTTTCACATAGAAAACAGTGGGTGGTGGTGCCCTTCACTGTGCCAGGGAACCCTGAGAGGGGAGCCAGGTTGAGGAAGAAGGTCAGGGATTTGCTTTGGCATATACGGTAGGGGTTGAACATAGAAGTCATGGTGACAGGTGACAGGTGGGACCGGAAATGACAGTGTGGAGCTCATCTGTGTAGGTGGTAACTGAAGCACAGCGGCAGTGAGGAAGCTAAGGGGAGGCTGGAGTAAGAAGAAGAGAGGGCCTAGCATGGCGTTTTGAGAAACTTAAGTTTTACCGGCTGGGTAGAGGAGAAGCACACATTGCAAACCGACATCTATGTTCCCAGCCGTGCCTCTGCCCCTCCTGCCCCACAGCAACAAATTCCCTCTTTTCTTGGCTTGGTTTTCTTCCTACCTGTCTGGTTATTCCTTCTCTTTTTTTCCTTAAGGCTCATTCTCCTCTACCCAGTGTCAAATGCTATAGAGAGATCAATTACAATGTGGATTAAAAATTAACTGTTGAGGAAAAAATTAAGATACTTGTTAAGTTGGCAGATGGGGGCCAGGCAGGAAGATGAGATAGGTAAGTCGATGCAAGTTACTGATAATTTCTAATTCTTGGCTTGGGGGGTGGTGATTTCATAATTGTTCACTATATTATTGTGCTTTACGATTAATGTCCCATATAATCTTTCGTATGAGTGAAATAATACAGTTGACTCTTGAACAATGTGAGGGTTAGC
This sequence comes from Rhinolophus ferrumequinum, assembly GCF_004115265.2. Taxonomy (NCBI): domain Eukaryota; kingdom Metazoa; phylum Chordata; class Mammalia; order Chiroptera; family Rhinolophidae; genus Rhinolophus; species Rhinolophus ferrumequinum. The sequence continues at coordinate 18,119,238 of NC_046292.1, forward strand.
GGTGCCAACCACCCTTGTGGAAAATCTGAATGTAACTACAGTCGGCCCCCCACATTTGTGGATTCCTAACCATGGATCAAAAATACAATTGAGCCTTGAACAACACGGATTTGAACTACGAGTCTACTTAGACGTGGAATCCATCAACTTGTATATTAAAAATACTACGGGGCAGATGTTTATGCTAGAAAGAGAAAAAGCTATTTAGCAAGCAGATTTAATATGCATTCATGCCTAAAACTAGAGCTCTGATCAATCTTGACTCCTAGTTCAGCGTGCCTTTTATACTCTACGACATTGCAATAACCACTGACCTTTATCTTCTTCCTGCTTCTTGCCCAGCAAGTTTTCCCATGTCCCTTTTCTCTGCCCTGCGTGGTTTAGTAACTTGCCTATGTGGAGTTTGTCATGCAGACATGGTGTGAGCTGGGCAGGGTCACTGGGGTAAGGAAGCTGATGTCTCAACCCACGAGCTCAGGAAGCTTGGTGTTCAGCTCAGACTGGGGTGATCGGGGCGCCTCAGGTGGTGCTCTTTACATTATTCAAATTAAGACAAATCTGCCTTTGTAACAGGCAGTGAGTGAATTACAGTCAGGCTCCACCCTTCCAGTAGCTGGAATGTTCCTCTTCTCTCATTACCACCATCCAATTCCTCATTTTCCTTTCTTCCAGGGTATATGTTTTTCCTAACAATACTAATGTTAGATTGTTTTTTGAGTCTGGAATTATAGAAAAGGGATTAGGTTGAGCTTAAAGGATAGTTAATAAACTCTGTTTCACTGAGTTACCTTGAGCAGGTCACTTGACCCCCTGTAGGCCTCTGTCCTCCTCTTAAAACAATAGTGAATAACGAAACATTATTTCATTTCATCCTTAGACCCAGTCTTGGTAGATACTATTATTATCCCCATTTTAAAGATGAGAATATTGAAACACAGGGAAGTTAAGTGAACTTGTTCAAGTTCACATAATTCGCAAAACTTGGGGCTAGGATTTCAGCCTGGCTCCAAAGCCTTGTTTTCATTCACTACATTTTACTGACTGCCATATAGGAAGGTTGAAATGAACAATAACAGTATAAAAAGAAAAGTTACAACCTAATATTTATTGGCTCTTACTATGAGGCAGGCACTAGGCTAAGAGTTTATCACACATATTCTCACTTAATTTTCACGTAAGGTAGTGAATATTATTCGCCTCAGAAGACCAGCTAAGGTTTCAAAAGGTTACTTAACCTGCCCAAAGTCTCACATATGTTACTATGTGGAACAGCTCAGGTCCATCTACCTACAAAGCCTATGTTTTTCACCATCTTCTTTATTAATTCAATGCTAGAGAAATGTACTACTCGTATGTTATTATCACAGGGCACATTCCCAGTACTTTCTGGAAAGGGTCTACCTTTTCACAATGGTGCAGGGAAACACACTGGCACGTTCTTATTCTCCCTTTTTCCTGATGCAAGGCTATTCACTGTCTTGTTGATACTCACTGTTGCCAGGTCTCCCTTCAAGAGGCTGTTGCCATATCTCCATTATAGTTTTTAAATTGATTTTCTTTTAGGTTGGCCATTTCCTGAAATACATAGTTTATTAGGAAGGAGCCATTATCTTGTTGAATACTTGTGCCTATATCCTTCCAGAAGATGTTCTATGTTTTTTTTTTATTGTGATAAGATATACATAACATAAATTTTATTGTTTTATCCATTTTTAAGCGTATAATTCAGTGGCATAAAGTATATTCACAGTGTTGTATAATCATCACTATTTCCAGCACATTTTCATTGTTCCAAGCATACTTCTTTTAAAAAGAAAACGTCCCCCCACTACACACATACTTTTATAATTATAAAGGTCATACATGTTCATTACAGATCATTTGCAAACTACTGGATGTATAAAGATGAAAATTTAAATCTCCCAGGATCCCACTCTCAGCAACTCCCATGCTCACATTTTCATTATATTTTAAGCATTTCCTCTAGTTCTTCCTGTGCGTGTGTGTTTAATTAATTGTGTTGATCTTTCCCATTAAGTTGTGCAGTGTCTACTACCTGTGTTTGGGTTCTAGGTTGTTTGAAAAGTACTTTGTCAAAGACGTTTTTTTTTTTTTAGCCTATAAGCTCCTTACCTTCAGAAAACCAGTATGTTTTTGTTTTGTTTTGCTTTTCCCCCTTCTTCAGCCTCCCCCCTCCCCCCACTCTGGTTCAAGCCGTTGTTTCTCAGTCTCATTGTGTAGGACCCAGCTCCCTGGCCCAGGCTGGGATTTATTATGAGCCTTGCACATCCCGCGCCCCCCCCCCCCCCCCGCAGTGGGGTCGCTCCACTGGCTGCGGGCCACTCACACTGGTCACCAGCCACTCAGGGCGGCACACGGTAGCCCATGGCAGCACAGCTCCAGGGAGAACTGTTGTTTACAGTCTTAGCTGTAGAGGGCGCAGCTCACTGGCCCATGTGGGAATCGAACTGGTGACCTCCGCGTTAGGAGCAGGGGCTCTCCAACCGCCTGGGCCTCCAGGCCTGCCCCAGTATGTATTTCTGAGATCTATTTTCAGTGACTCATTCATTCATGTTTTCATACATGTATTGAGCCTTTCTCTGTCCCAGGAAGGTCCAATGCTAGAAGAGCAGGAATACAGAAATGAATGTATGGAAGGGCTTGCCCTTAAGCGGTTCACAGTCTGCTTCATGGACACAAATAAGTAGTCCATGGTGCTGTATGTACCACAGTAATGGAGGTGCAGGGCAGAGCAGGTTCTGACAACAGGAGTGATCAGCCATTCAGCCATGGTTGGGAGTTCAGCCAGTAATCTTTTTAAACAAGTCCAATTATGACATAAATATTTATAACAGAAGTCACACTGAACAGTTTACAACCTGAATCATGCTTTGTCCACTTAATGTTGTCATATGAACATTTTTCCGTGTCTCATGTTTTTAACAATTCTTCATATCATCATTTTTAATGGCTATAGAATATATATTTGGCTTTAATTTACGTAACCGTTCTGCTGTTTGTTGGTTATACAGGCTGTTTCCACTTTCTCATCATTATAAATAATGCTACAATGAAATCTATGACCTTAACTCTTGGCATTTTGGATTGTTTCCTCAGGCTTGGGGTTTGGATGTATCCATTTTACCTTATTTTTGCCAAGATTTTTAAAAAATGTAAACCATTCTAATTTTATAGGTGAAAATTGGTATTTTATTTAATAGATATTATGTCTTAAAAGTCTTTATGTAGACAGCTAATGCCATTTAGTGGTGGATTTTTGTTGGCAAAAGCACAGATGTTCTGTTTTCATTTTGGTATTTTTATCTTCTCCTTTTTAGAGTTACCTCCATTTCGATAAGAATTCTGCCCACTGCCTGAAGTAGGTAGAAGAAACTTTCTTCAGGCACATTTGAAACTCAGAGACATTAAGTGAGGATCCAAAGTCACACAGCAAAGTGGTGGGACTGGAACTAATGTTTGTTCTTCTTTATTTATATAGCACTTTATAGTTCCCAGGGTACATTCAAATTTGTTATTTCATTTGATTTGCCCCTCACAATAACTTATAAGTAGATAGGACAAAATGTGCCCATTTCAAAGATAAGAGAGCTGAGAAATTATGTTGATTGTATAGGGTTTTCACATTTCTTAGAGAATTAAGTCCATGCCGGCAAGACAGACTGTCAGGTTATCAGGGAAATCTTAACCAGAGCCCTTCCTGTTACACAGTCCTAAGTGAATATTGTTTCCTATGTGATGGTACAGAAAATAAAGCTCCTTCTGTGGTTTGCAAAAAGATGACTGAGAGATGGAGTAACTTACCCAAAAGCATACAACACAGCGAGTAAGTATAGTCTCATTTTGAACACAGCCCAGATCTCTCTGCTGTTTTGACTATGGTCCCAGAAGAATGTTCCCACCAAGAAATTTTGTCTTCTTAGAGATGCAAATTTTGCCTTCGCAAGACACGACTCTTGGAGATTTCAAATGCAACACTTGGAGATTTCAGGTTTGCCTCTGTGTACTTGGTAGGACAGGTAAACAGTGTTCTTGGAACCAACAGACACCAGCCTTGCCAATATTCTCTTTCCGTGGGCAGGAAAGTTTTACTCCATCTCCTTTCTGAGTGTCTGTCTGGGGAAGTAGTTCTTATCAAAACTGAGGGCTGATCATTTTGCCTTTTTTTGTGTGTGTCTGTGGAATATTGGGGAACAGTGTTTTTCCAGGGCCCATCAGCTCCAAGTCAAGTCGTTTTCAGTCTAGGTGTGGAGGGTGCAGCCCACCATCTCATGCGGCAATTGAACTGGCAACCTTGTTGTTGAGAGCTCACGCTGTAACCAACTGAGCCATCTGGCCGTCCCTCCTGAAACTCAGCAGCAACTGGTTGACTTCAGTCTACTTGTGGAGGGTGCAGCTCATTGGCCCATGTGGGGGTCAAACCGGCAACCCTGTTGTTCAGAGCTTGCGCTCTAACCAACTGAGCCATCCGTTCCCCCCCACCCTTTTTTTAATCCTAAATAATGTGGATTCTTTTGTAGTGTTTCAGGGTTCATATGACTTAAATTTAAGGTTTTAAAAATGTTCTCTATAATAAATACAACAACAGAGGTACATAAGAGGTACATAAAGTAAGAAGAGATGGTCTTTGCTTCCTTCTTATCCAGCCTTCCAGAGATAATTACTGTTACCATGTTTCCCCGAAAATAAGACTGGGTGTTATATTAGTTTTTGCTCCAAAAGATGCATTAGGGCTTATGTTCAGGGGATGTCATCCTGAAAAATCATGCTAGGGCTTATTTTTCGGTTAGGTCTTATTTTGGGGGAAACACGGTAATAGTATGGTGTGTGCCTTTCTAGACTTTGTGTTTTGTTTATGTATACATATAATTTACATGTGTGAGTGAGTGTGTGTGTGTTTTCTGAAACTTGCTTTCTTTCATTTAATAGTAGATCTTACACATCTTTCCAATCAGTGCATTTAGATTTATCCTTATTAAAAACAGTTGCATAATATTGCATCAAATTGCAGGGTCATAGGATATATGCATTTTAAAAAACAAGAGGTCTTCTTAAGTGAAGGAGCATTCCAGTGGGTGCATCTGGTTTTAGGCCTGCAGCTAAATGGGCAAAATAATCATCTTCTCTGAGCCTGTTTCCTTATTTATAAACTGAGTATAGAAATACCTTATGTAGTTGTAAAGATTAAAATCATTAATTTATCAAGCATTTGAGGGACTTCTGTGTACCAGGTAGTGTTGATTAATATATTTGATGGTGTTTTATAAGCTAGAAAGCTTTATATAAGGAAGTTCACTGTGAGACTAATTCAAAAAGAGATGTGTGCTTATCTTTGTCTCTTCCCCGCTCACCTTAGTGATGTCTCTGAGTCTCTGCTTGATAAGTGCCTCTATACCTGCCATTCTCCTAATCCTGACATCCTGATACGGACTTCCGGAGAAGTGAGGCTAAGCGACTTCCTCCTCTGGCAGGTAGGTAGTTTCCAACCACCGTTCTGTTTGTGTCAGCTGAAAACTGCTACTGCACCCACAGAATGGATTAGAGGGGCTCATCCCCATTCCTACCCATGCTGGCATCAGAGAACTTGGTGGGGGAAGGAGCCTGAAATCTGGAGAGATGTCTCCAGGCCGTGCCTGGTAATGTTTGCTCTTTCTCATCTGTCCCTGGCTTTTTGAACCTGTGTGGTTCTTGCTTTCTAAAGCTCCTAGAAGAAAAATCAAGGCTATCCAGCTGTTATGAAAACTTCACCTGGGCCCCCTTGTTCAAGGAACTGGACTTCTGCTTTATGTCTCTGAGCATAAGCTCCTGCCCTGGTAACCTGCCAAGCACGCCAGCACCTCTGGGCTAGAACCTTGCTTTGCAATTACTAGTCTCTCTCCTTCAGAATAAAGGGCCACATCTATGCAAGTACAGTCCCTAAGGGATATAAACCATATGCAAACTCTTAGGTGTCATTGCCTCTCAGCTCAGTGTAAGTAGTCCCCCAAAAGCTCATAGTGAAATAAATTTGTCTTTGCTTGAAACTCTCTATCATCTGTTAACTTGACCCCCGGGTAGCACATGACAGGGGAGAGTCCTTGTTCAAGGAGAAGTTGGAGGGAGAGACTCAGCTTGGAAGCAATTCACATGATAAAGTTCAAGAAATTTTAATGGACCATAGTCTTAAAAGTGAACTAACAAGATATAGCTTCTGAAGGTACTTTCAGTCTTTGGCTATATTGAAAGAAGGCTAATGTGCAGCTCATGGTTCTGTGGCCTACTCTGCTGGTCAGATCATGTCTGGATAGTTTACTTCTTGGCACTGAGTTTTAAGAGACCACTTGGTAAACTAGCGGACTTATCAGAAAAGGCCAACCTGGACACGATGTCCTATAAGGAATGAGTGAAGGATAGTGGTTTGGAAAAGGGAAGCATGATGACAGTTTATTCCCTTGGCAAAAAACATTGAGTATCTGCTTTCTGCTGGGAATATGGCAGTGACCAAGTCAGAAATAATACCTACTGTCTTAAAATTTATAATTTGTTGGCAAAGACGGTGAACAAGTCATTACAACCTGGGGAGCAGATAATAGCTCTAATCTAGCCTTCAAATATTTGAAAGAATTACACTTTGAAGAAGAAACAAACTTGTTCCAGAGAAAAGACCTGAGGCCTTGGTAGAAGTTCCAGGGAAGGTGACACTGGTTTAGCATGATAAACTATCCGACAACTAGTTATCCCCCTTGAGGTACTGAATTCCTTCCTCACTGCTGAAGGTATCCAGCAGTAGCTGTCAAGAATATTCCCAAAGGGATTCTCACATCAGTAGTTATTATTAAAGTTCACACAGTTCTGTGCTCTGACTGATTTCTGTATATCATCTTGCTTGATTTTCATAGTACTTTAAAAACTCGATATTCTTATTACCCCAGTCTCACAGTTGAGGAAACTGAGGCCCAGAGAGGTTAAGTAATTTTCCTCAGGTCAAATAGATGGTAAGTGGTGGAGCCAGAATTCCAAGCGAGGCAGTCTGGCCCCACGGCCTATGTTCTTAGCCACCGTGCCATACGCTGCTACATAGAAATAACAATAGCGGCTCCCATTTGTTCATTGCTGACTTTTATCAGACAGCGTGTCTCCCAGATGACCTCTAAGGGCCAAGAGCCAAGGACATAATCCAGATGTGATTTCATAGTCCTAAAATTGGCTCTTAGAAAAATCCTGGTGCAAATGTTGATCTAGTCTTGTTTTCATTCTGCCTTGCTCCAGGCAGGTGATCTGACTGCCTCAGATGACCCCTCCCCTATTAGTGAGTGCGACAGGGCTGGCCGCAGCAGCTGCAGCTCAGAATGCTCGTGCCGTGTCATCTCTGCGCGTCTGGGTCTTGCTCAGCCTGCTCCTTTGGAAGCCTGCCCAAGGATGTTACTAAACTGAACTCTGTTCTTCCTCACCTTTTCCAGGCCTCCCACTCCTGCCTGGTGTTCCAGCCTATTCTGTGGCCAGAGTACGTGTTTTGGAACCTCTGTGAGGCCATCCTGCAGTTCCAGATGAACCATAGCATGCTTCAGGTTAGTTTTAAAGAACTAACATTCATCAGGTGTGATCCTAGATAAACCATAGCACGCTTCAGGGCTGGTCTGACTGGATGGGATAAAAGAAAAGGTGAGCATTGATTGAGCACCTATGATATATACCAGCTACTTACTAATAAGCACGTTAATAATGATGACAGTAGCTGTCACTTAGTGTCTTTACAATGTGTCGGTCACTGTGAACATTTTACATGTACTATCTCATTTAATGCTCCCAAGAACCCAGTGTATTATTAGCCCCACTTGTGCAAATGAATAAATAAAAATTAGGAACACAACCAATAAGAGACAGAACTGGGATTCAAGTGACAAGTCTTGAATCTTTTTACCAGGAAAACCCAGGAAAGGTTTCTCAGAGACTGGGCATTATTCCCTGAAGGTCTTAGCTTTGATTGCCAGATCTTGGTACCGGAGGCAGAGTCACCTCCATCTGATTAGGACTCTTAATAATAGTAGGGGGTGTGGTGGTGGCAGCTTACATATTGAGGGTCTAACAGCACTCAGGTGTTTTCATGTAAGCTTTCTTATTTAACTCTTCTCCAAAAGCCACCTTAGTGGAGAAACCAAGGGAACTTCAACACACTGTGTGACTTAGCCAGTCCCTTCCTGCCTCCGCCTCTGGTGTCCTTGTCTAAAGTGAGAGGTCTTTAGGGTCTTCTCTGACTCCGTCACCCTAAGAGTGAGGTGCAGATCCCTGGCGGAGAGGGGCCAGGCTCTGCCTTGACTACAGCCCACCTGCCTGGCACTCTGGGGCTGCCATTTGCAAGAAGCCTGAGCTTCACGGAGCGACTTTAAACCAGCCCTGTATTTCCTCCCTCTGGCTGGGCGCCCCCATCCTTTCTGTCCTGCCAGAACTTAGCCTATTTAGCCCTAGCCTTAAGCAGTGGTGATGGAAGAATAGCTAACTGTTAATATCTGGCGCTAGGCTAGGCATTCATTTTCTCATTTTTCCTCAAATCACCCAGTGAGGTGGATACTGTCATCCCCCTTTGCAGATTAAGAACTAGGCTTAGAGAGGTGAGAGGGTCCTGTGGACAGGAACTTCTCGAATCTCAGTGCTCCAGGAGGACTCACTCTGGCCTGAGCAAGCTCTTCAATCCACATCATATGTCTTTGCCCATTATTCCCACTTCCTGGTCTCCCCCCACCATACACCCCACCGTTATCCAAATCTTCCGCGTTGGTTCAAGCCCAGCTCAGATATTGCTTGTCCATGAGGTTTCATTGGTCCTCAACCTTCACCAGCCACTTTCTCTCTCCTCTCAGCTGCATGGCCCTTTCTCTTGCCTCCCTGACCACCTTCTACCTCGTTAGGGACTTTGTTTAGAGACCTGTGTCCTAATCAGCCTGTAAACACATAGGTTGCTGAGATTACCCTGAGCATCTCCATAGCCCCCAGTGAGGTCCTGTACCTAGGACCCGGCTTCCGCCTGACCGAAGCCAGGAAGAACCCTCCCAACGAGATGGAGAGCCTTAGCAGCAACTTCCCAAGCCTGTTTTAGTCTTCATAGCTCCACGGGCGCGCTCATTATCGTAGCAGAAGAGTACCCTTGAATGCCTGCACGGGGGATATTCCAGAGTTTTCACGGGTCATCTTGATTCATGCAGTAAACTTTTGTTGCTGAGAGGCCTTAGCCGATCACTTCCTGTTCTGAACTTCCATGTCTGTCTCCAATAGAAATACCTTCTGAGCTCCATTGCGAGAGTCGAGTACTTGTGCACATGTAAGATATTCCTTAAAGACAGAGCAATCCACGTGTTTACAGGCCGAGTAGGACAGCGACATGCGCACCAATACCATAATATAAGACGGCGCTATGTGGTAACGGTCATCAGGGTAGAGAACCCCAAGTCGGCAGCAAAATAGCTTCTCACACATGGAATGGGTGTGACCGGAGGAGCTCTGGCGCAGAGGCTTTGCGGCTGCTTAAAGGGGCAGGAGCAGAGCACATCAGTGAGGCAAAGCAAGGCCTTGGTTCTGCTCCAAAGGGATTTTCCCGTTGCCAGGTGCATCCTCCCTGCCCTGGGATCACACAGTCAGTCAACTGAGTATTTCACATGTACAGGGCACCCTAAGTGCCCGAGGAAAAGCCACCGTCTCTGCCCTCTAGGAGTTTATGATTTGTCTGGAGACACACACAGGATATGAGAAGTGCTCCCAGGGAGTATGATGCCCTACCTGGTGTCAGAGCTCTGAGGGCTCCGGGGAGCTTACTTTCCAACAGAAAAAGGGGACTATGGCTACTAATACCTGTTCTACTAGGCAGAATGCAGGAAGTGGCGTAAGAGTGCTGAACCTGCTTCTCAGAAGGTTCACAGTAGGGTCATTTGCTGAAACTGTCAGGCTGGCCCCAAACGGGAGGCAAGTCTAGAGCCCAACTCTGTAAAATAGCTTAGGGAGTTGAGAGGATGGCACCCTTAGAGTGAGCTGGGAAGCCAAAGGAAATGACCCTGCGGATGTGCCCCAGGCTGGAATAGGACCTTCCTTGCAGCAGAGAATAGACAGTAATAATGTTTAAAATTACTGTTTCTGTTTGAGAGCCTGCTTATATGCTAGAGGGGGTTTTACATACGTTATCTCGAATCCTTAAACCATTCTTCAAGTTAGGCACAACCCCCACTTTACAGATGAAAAAATGAGGTTAGGAGAGGATTTACCCAAAGCCACAGTGCTAGTTGGTGGGGGAACCAGGAGTCAGACCCACATTTGCTGATTCCCTTCCAAGTACAAACCTGAGAAGAATTTCAAGAAATACAGATGCTCCCACCCAAAACAAACCAAGATGGACCCAGAACTGGCAGTCCCCTGCCTATATCACACAAGCACCACCCATCACCATCCTACTCCTAAACCTTTCCAAATTGGGTACAAACTCCCCACTGTTCCACTTAACTTGGCAGACCCCCTACATCCTGCATCTCAGTTCCGTCCCCATCTAAAAATGATCTCCCCTAATCCCCACTTGTCTTTAGCAGAAGGCCCGAGACATGTACACAGAGGAGCGGAAGAGGCAGCAGCTGGAGAGGGACCAGGCTGCAGTGACAGAGCAGCTGCTGCAGGAGGGGCTCCAGGCCAGTGGGGACGCCCAGCTCCGACGGACACGCTTGCACAAACTCTCAGCCAGACGGGAAGAGCGAGTCCAAGGCTTCCTGCAGGCCTTGGAACTCAAGCGGGCTGACTGGCTGGCACATCTGGGCACTGCATCAGCCTGAGTGAGGCTGGCCTCCTGCCACTTTGCCCTGCCCTCTGCCTACAGGGCCCCACTCCCCTTTTTTTTTCTTGATGAAGGGCACCTCCCTCCTGATGATAAATTGTTTCCTTTGCTTGGTGGGGAGCCCCAGAGGCCAGTTTATGAGGGCCATAGATACCTTTGGGTTGCCTGGGACAGTAGCCCCTGGGGAGGGTTAAGGGTGAGAGTCTCCCACAAGTACACTAAACCCAGCTCTGGTCACCAATAGGTTTGGAGAGCAGAGGGCTCCCGGCTCTTCTGCTGCCTGCTCCTTCCGCCTTTGCCACCTCTACCTGTGCTCCTAGATGCACTTTCTTTTTCCACCAGCACGTCTTTCAACACAGAATAGCGGGGAATAGGTCTCCCCAAAACCCTCGTCCTGTACCCATCCATCTTGGCCTTCCACTTGACTTTCACAAAAGATTTGGCTCCACCTTGGGTCTGCTGGTAAATAGCTAATAGGCAGCCAGCGTCATTTGGACAAGGAAGGGGAGGGAGAGACAAAATTTGCCCATCTGCTGCTCCTCCTCCTTGGCTCTCCACCTGGGATTTGCTATTGAATCTCTACCCCTCCCACCACGCAGTGCTGATTGCTCAGTGAAAGGCTCAGCGCCCCCAATGGCGCACGGAAGCCAGGCAGTGATTACAATCCAATTACCTATTGTCGACTCAGCCCACACAAGCTTTCCTCCTCTTGCAGGGCCCAGGGCCAGGCTCCACTCCCTAGTGAGACCAGCCCCCTCTATGGCTCCAGGGTAAAAGAAAGGCCTGTAGGCCCTGGTGAATCTAGTCCAGCACAAGCCTCCTTCCCTGGAACACATCAGTACCAAGAGCACAAAAACAAGCACTTCCCAACTGACTGCCTCCTGCCCTCACCATCTCAGACTCTGCTTCCCACCTCCTCAATCTTTGCGGCTTCTCTCAGCTTTTTGACCTGGTCCTAAATAGGTCCTAAATAGGCCGAGAATGTATTTTCAGCATGGCAGAGTCTCAATTTATGAGGGCCAAGGCTGCCCAGCAGGAAAAAGAGGGTCAAGTTCAGGGCTCTGTCCTTTCCCTTCTCTCCCTGCCAGGCCTCACTGCAGATAGGATTAGTGCCTTTGAAGAGCTGTCCGCCTGAGCAACTGTGCTTCAGGTGCCCCATCGCAGCAAGCACCAGCCCGTAACACCAATGGCTACTCTGTTTAGTCTTGCCATTTTACTTTCTGCAAACTCCCCAGCATTTCCCTCTAGGGGAGAGGCAGGGTCTTGCAAGACGTGCTAGAGTATACTCTTTAATCCCCTGACTTTCCTATAGTCTCCTCACCGCCTTCCTGTGCCTGGATACCTGGCACAAGAGACCCCTTGGCTATCATCGCTGCTTCCGGAATCAAACTTAAATGCCAGACACTGCGATCGAGAAGCCAATCAATGCACCCTTTGGCAAGCCCCCCACACACCTGGCACAGGGTTCCCAGAGAGCAGGTGCTGTACATTTTCCAGCTTTACAATGGGGCTGTTGACAGCCTTAATTAGGGAGGCATGAATTACGGGGCTATAATGCAGAGCCCTACAATTAAGGCGGGAATGAGGGGCTGGAGGCAGCAAAAGAATCTGCCCTGTGAGCATGGCTGAGTCCTGTCTCCGTTCTGGGTTTTCCCTAATATGATTGGGGTTCAGAAGTGATTAATGGGGCTGGTATCTCTTTTGCCTGAGGTCCTGTATTCTGGGAAAGGTACAGAATGGGGTGGGGTGGGGAGGGGCTGCCTCAGGAACACTGTAGGGGTTGGAAGAAGAGGCTGAGAGGCCACTGCTGCCCAGGAACGGGCTGCAAATAGTTGATTTGAACTTCTGGTTGCTTTCTACCGGTATAACTTGTACAAACCAGCTTCCACCCTTGCCTCAATAAACTAGGTGGACCTATTTAAATGACCTTCCCACCTGTGAGTCAAGCCCCCACTTGAGGGTATTTATCATGTTCTTGTGTTCTCCTGGGTGTCAAATAGAAATTTAATAATACTTAGATGTAAAACTTGCTAACTGCGATGAAAGAACACTTGTTTTGCTGCTACGTTTGTCTACCGTCCCTCAGGTGTACCTGGCAACCTCCAGCATCCCTAGCTATTGGGGGCGTGTGGGGTAGGGGAGCCATTGGAAGAGCCCTTTTACCATCACACCACCTGTTCCTCCACTTGTTTCCAAATCCCCGGACGCTTTCCTCCACCCTCCTTTTCCTCGCGCAAGTGAAAGGAAGCCAGTCTGCCAGTGTGGAAGGAGGGATTTCGCCAGCTGCGTTTACAGCACCCAGGCTTGGTGGCCGCATCGTGGGGGCAGCTGAGCTTGATGTCTCCGAAGCGTGTGGAGCGTAGGGGGAGGGGAGTGCTGGTAGGCCTTCTTGGTAGCCGCTCTCCATCATTCTCTGGCATGGTCCTGAAGTCTGGGAATACAGGGACCTCAGGGAGCCACCCTACAGGCTTTGGCGGGGGGCTTCGTTGACATTTGGGGAGGCAGCGGAGCAACAACGGGTGCTGAAAGGACAGCTCCTACCTGCCCCACTGCACCCGAAAGTAACCTCTGCGTTTAAGTCTCCCCCTCGAACCCGCACTCCACCTCGAGTGGACCGCATTCCAGGTGAGGTGCACGAAAAGCTTCCTCTGAGTGGCAGCTTGGAACGATGCACGTCCGGCTGCGCCAAGCTGGCTCCCCCGCTCTCCCACTTCAGCGTCAGCCTTGGCTCTGGGAACTGCAGCCTATGCCTCCAAGAGCGCGTTTTCTCCCGCCTCCGGCGGAGAAGGGCGGTACGGCCAGGCCTTGCAAACCCTTCTTCTGGGGCCCCCAGCGGGAACAGGAAGGAAAGCGGCCACGATGGGCCCTAAGTGTCGCACTGCTTGGAGAAGTGGGCAGCTCGGTTGCATAAGGTGGAAGGAAGTTGGTAGTTTGCAAAAAGCCGGCTCTCGGTGGTAGCCGAAACCCAGAGCCCGCCGACTTGCAACGCCCCCCCCATTTATTGCCTAAGAAGCACGCCTCCCCCGCGGCGCCCCCACCCCCCACAGGCGCGCCGCCTTCTCGCGCGCCTTCCCCCAAAACCCCCCTCCTCACTCCAGAGGAGGTGAGTTTAAACCCCGCCCACGTGACCCCAGCTGGGCCAATGAGCGGCGGCGGGAGGTGAAATCCGGTTCTAACCGGTCCGGGGCTCCCAGCGCTATAAAAACTTTATAAACCCCCCGGAGCCCGAGCAGTGTGAAGAAGAGGTGAGAACGACCCCCGGACCGACTAAAGCTCGCGCGCCGCTGCATCCCCGCGTCCAGCGTCTACGGTCCGCCGCCGTCGCCATCATGCCCAAGAGAAAGGTACGTGGCGCGAGGCCCCAGGCGCTGGGCCGCCACTACCGCTGACACCACCGCTGCTGCCGCCGCCGCTTCCCCGGCTCTGGGGCGCGAGAATCGGCGCCGGGCTGGAGCGGGTTTTGCCGCCCGGCGCAAGAACTCGAGACAGTGTCAGGCGGCCTCGGGCAAACACTGCGCTGCTCGGCTGCCCGCGGGCGCCAGAGGCCATATTGGAGGAGCGGCGGCCGCGGCGGGAGGAGCCATGTTGGTGGCTGTTTATCCTGCTCCCCTCGGGCTCGACGTGCCCGCCCCGCGCCCCCTCCCCCATCGGCAGGCCCCCCCATCCTTCCCCTCCCCGCGGGCGGGCAATTCAAACCCGAAAGGGCGGGAAGGCGGTGCTTGGGGTTGGCGGGCGGGGGAACGCGCTGCCGCCAAAAAACCGCCGCCGTGAGGGGGCGGGGTCCGTCTCCCTTAGGGCGGGGCTTCGCGTTGTAGACCCGCCTCATCCCGCGGCCCCGGCGCACAAGATTTGCGCCGGTGCGCGCCGCTGTCGCCCACGGGTTCCCCGGGCTGCGCGCGCCTCCAGTCTCCCGCCCTCGACGGCTGCCATGGTAACGGCGCTCGGGCCCCGCCTCCGGAGGGGTTTGTTTGCACCGGCTGCAGCTGTTGCTTCTGCTTCTGCCTGTCTCCGCGGCGCGGTTGCTAGCTGCGCTGCTCCGCGCTCTTCACCCCAGATTGGCGCGCGCTTCCTGGGACCGCTCAGCGAACACTCCCGGCGGGCTGGGGCTCAGACATCCCGCCCTCCCTGTGCGCGTTGAGCTAGATCGGACGTGAAGCTTACACAAATGAGCACTCCCACAGCTTTTTAAGCATTTCTGGTATTTGCATAGGTGCTGGGGATGCTAAATAGTGACGATTTGTGTCCTAGAGTTGTGTGCAAGATTTCCTTTCAGTTTTTCTCCCTTAGGACTCTGTTAAGCTTAGTGAATCATTAAACATTGCCTCGGAAGCTTCAGAGTTCTTAGTTTTTGTTTGTTTTTTTATAGGCTGAAGGGGATGCTAAAGGAGATAAAGCCAAGGTGAAGGACGAAGTAAGTCTTGTTTATTATCTTTTTGGAGTTTTACAAAGCCTTGGGCTCCTTTGGTGGTAATTAACCATACTCTTAGTCCTGAATTTGCCTAAGTAAGCTCTCTTCGCTTCCTATAACCTAGAACAGATTGGCACCAAAACTTTGGGTTTTGTTAAGTGTTCAACTATCCTATTTTTAACTTTCTCTCTCTTTTTTAAATAGCCACAGAGAAGATCCGCAAGGTTATCTGCTGTAAGTGTGTCTGCTTTTAAATTTTCACTTTTATCCCTGAAACAGAGGCATGAAAAACAATCCCCTGTGCTTTCCTTGAATGATGGTCAGTGACTGGTTTTATTGAGCCGCTCCACTGTGGACTCGCAACCATTTGAGATTTGCTGTTTCTGAAATTCTGATGACTTGTAACCAAAGTGGGATACTTCAGAGTGCTTAGTGTTTCTTGAGTGGGTTTCTGAAGATAGAAAATTCTATGAGAAGTCAGCCACCAAATCTTTCCGAAGTAGGGAAAACTTATATGCCAGTGGTACTGTGGTTTGGTTTGTGGGTTTTCTTTGGTCTGTATACCAATGTTCTCTTCTCTCTCCCCAAATAAAAGAAACCTGCTCCTCCAAAGCCAGAGCCCAAGCCTAAAAAGGCCCCTGCAAAGGTGAGTGTGACTGGGAGACTTAAGTGTTTCTAGGAGTCACAAAAGGCTGAGCACTGTCCAGTGTTGCTGACAGGAGACCTGCTATATAGCAACTTCATCTATTGGCGCAAAATTGAGATATGACAAAGTTAATAGTACTGGGCCTTCTAATGACGTTCTAATTGGTCGTTTTCACAGAGTGAGGACTGTCCATTAGTATTTTCAGCATAATGATGACTCCCTTAATAGGTATTCTAAGTTGTTTTGAAGCTTGCCTTTATCCCTGAGACTAGTATATTAATTTCTTGATCAAGAATGTATCATCCATTTACAGAAAACTGCACTTGGGTATCAAACACCCGTGCTTTAAGCTGTCTTATTCTCCAGTTCATGCTCAGATAAAAATTTTGCATACTAACCACAGAATTATAGATAATTTGGCCTAGTTTTGATCAGTTGTTTTATCAGTGGGGTAGGGTTTATAGTTTGTGTGTGTTTTATCTTTTGATAAATAATTCTACATTGTGCAGAACTTTGTAGACCGTATCCTCGTAATAGGAGGTTAAGGAGAAACAGCTCTTTTTTTTTTCCTCCCCTCTTTTAGAAGGGAGAGAAGGTACCCAAAGGGAAAAAGGGGAAAGCTGATGCTGGCAAGGACGGGAATAACCCTGCAGAAAATGGAGATGCCAAAACAGACCAGGTACAACTGCTGTCTCACTTTTTGGGAAGTGTGCTCATTTCATCACTTACTCATCCCAACAGATCTTAAGTCTTTTTCCTGCATCCACAGGAAGGCACACTCTTAAGTGTGCCTTTCAGTCCAGAGTTTGTGCATGGTTTTCCTATTAGCTTAAACCCTGGATTCTTGAGGTCTCTGCCATCCGATAAAGGGTACTGTGGTGTTGATCTTCGTCTTGTTAGGTGCCATGTTTATGCTACACGGTAGAATTGTCAAGCTGGGAATAATCTCAGATCTAATGCTGATGATCCTCTTCCCCGATTTTACAATACAGTCCCGGGGGAAAGTGATTTATCAAAGTCACCTACAAAGCCATTCCCGAATGAAGTACTGGATCTCAGTGTCAGAGTACCTAAAACCTGAACTTTGGCCTGGGAACAAAGTTACATTATAGATGGAAGATGAATAAAGATAGTTTCAAAATCGACACTTGGTATTAATCTGTCTCTTTTTCTTTCAGGCACAGAAAGCTGAAGGTGCTGGAGATGCCAAGTGAAGTGTGTGCATTTTTGATAACTGTGTACTTCTGGTGACTGTACAGTTTGAAATACTATTTTTTATCAAGTTTTATAAAAATGCAGAATTTTGTTTTACTTTTTTTTTAAGCTATGTTGTTAGCACACAGAACACTTCATTGTTGTTTTTTGGGAAGGACATATATTACTAATAGAATGTCTCCAAAGCTGGATTGACATGGGGAAAAACACCTTTCCCTTCTAGTTTTGAGAGACTTCCTCTTGATTCTTAGGAGGAGGGATCCCTTGATGTTGACACACATTAGCCACCTTGGCACAAACACCTTGTGTGGAAAAACTCAAATTCATTTTATGTCCTTATCTCCCTCTTCCTCTCCACTTTAAGCATAGACTTCGTTAAACCCAGAAACCTGTTGGGACCTGACCCAGAAAAATTGGTTATGAGTATGTCAGGCAATCTGGACTTTCTAGTGTCACCATTGAGATGGCATCCCTCAAAAGAGCAGCAGTTCCATTTTTAGATTGTGGACCTACAGATTGATAATTCTGCCATTTTCATTTCATTTCCTGAAAGTCAGGGTCGGCTTGTGAAAAGTTGTTAAACAACATGCTTAATGTGAAATGTCAGCCCTCACTCTAAACTTTACCTGTTCAGAGCATCAAATGAAGACTTCATTGGGTTTTTATAGTGGCTTTCTGATTTTGGTAGTCCATTGAAGAAGGGAGTGTGAAAGTTGTTGTATACTGTTAACGATTGTCTGCCCATGTCCTGCCTGAAATACCATGGTTGTTTATGAAAAGTATCTTTAATAAAGCTGGATACAGTTTGGCTTGGAATGCTGCCTCTCGTCTTTTCCCAGAAGTGGGGGAGCCTAGTTTCTCCACGTCTCTAGGGACAGGATGCATTCTGTTTTGAGGTGTAGAGGTTCTGTGTACAGTTAGTCTTAACAGAACACAGTGCGAGGTGAAGTTGGGAAAGAGCCCAGGAGTAAGTAGATGAGTGGTGAGAGGCTGGGAGCAGAGAAGTGGTTTCTGTACTTGGTTGTGCAGCATTATCTGCAGTGGACTTTTTAATGCAGCTCTTTTTGGTAGATCTGCGGTTTTGGCCTGGTAGCTGACGGCAAAAGAGCCTCTCCGGTTCACATTTAAAATTTTTGTAGAATTAGCAAATGAATTGATTGAATTACAGTCCTTGTGTCAGGAGAGAAAGTGCTTCTGTGTCTATATACAATTGGCCATAAGGTGAGACAGATGACACTCTGCTCTTAAGCAGACCTGCAAGTCTTCTGTAAATTAAGTTCTTGTCCTTGCTGGTGAATTGCTCTTGCTCCAAAAACAAAGCCATTAATGGAGACTTCTGATGGCTTTAGATTGAAGACCCTGCAGCGAACACCTTTTCTCTAGGGAAATAGCAAGAAGTTATGTTAGGAAATAGAACTTGTAATAAATTGATGCAATTTGAATTTCACAAGTCACCTCTATTTGAGGGAAATAAAGTAAATAGGAGACTACCAAAAAAATACCTTACATTGCTTTGTTTATCCTCTTAAGTCAGAAAGGTAGAGCTGTCATAACAGTTAAGCTCTTCCTTGATAAAATTTCTGCATTATGTCTGATTTCTTTCAGTCTTGGGACAATTGTGTAATGCAGGTGTTAACACCGTTTTTATGGATGAGGAAACAGACTCAGATGAAGAAACTTGGTCAAGGTTATGTGGACATCTAAAGAGTAGCAAAGTCAGGATTGAAATCCCCCACTTTAGTCAAAAGTAATTTCTGACTTACACTTCTTTTTGGGGATACCTTTTGGATAAAGTATAA
Source organism: Rhinolophus ferrumequinum (assembly GCF_004115265.2). NCBI lineage: Eukaryota > Metazoa > Chordata > Mammalia > Chiroptera > Rhinolophidae > Rhinolophus > Rhinolophus ferrumequinum. The sequence continues at coordinate 18,138,110 of NC_046292.1, forward strand.
TTGGTCCACTTAGGCAATTTCCAGCCATTTGCCTTCATTATTGATGAAATAGTTGTAGGTTGTAGATTATTAATTTTTACTTGGGGGAGGTGTCATCTTCCAGAGTGGGCTCCACTAGACTAGGGGAACAGCAGCTTGGGATTTGAGCAGAGTTGCAGAATTTTGAGAAAGCCACAGTTGGGGTACTTTATCAATATTTATGTGAGTTCAGAGTCAGTAAAATGTGTTGAGCTGTGGGCTATGCTGGGAGCTCTTGTCGCATGCTCCTTTAATGTGGGGGTCAGTCCTGTGTGTTATCCTCGTGTTATAATTAAGAAACAGTCTCAGGTGTTAAGTGACTGGCTAAGGTTAAACTCAGTACCCCTTTTTTTGTTACCTAGAAATGAAGATGGGTAGGGTGAGCTTCAATTGTTTTTCCTTCCTGGAAAATGTTTGCTAATTTGACTGATTGATTGTACCTGGGCTTAAAAACCAAGCAACCAGACGGGAAAAGATGGTAAGGACGTTTCAGACATGAGAATAGCATGCTCAGTGCCAGTCCTGACTGGAACTAAGTCTGGTCATAGGAAGATACAAAAACGGATCCCGTTCCCCCGGCCCTGTCTCCAACCCATTCTTCTAACCCATCTCAGGAAGAATCACCATTAACCTACATGGATACTTTGAGCTCTTAAAAACAAATGGCTTAAACAGCAGGAGGACTTATGACCTGAAGTCCGGAGGTACAGTGGTTCTAAGGATCCAGGTGTTTACAACTTGATGGGTTGCTCTCAGCACGTTGTCCAACCATCTCACCAAGTCAGCTGCTTCAGGCTTCAAGGTGATACACATGTCCAGAGGCAGAAGACCTATTTCATTTTTTTCTCAATTATTTCCTAGAAGCCCCTTAGCAGCCTACTTTCATTGGGCAGAGCTGGTTCACCTGCCCATTCCTAAACCAATCGTGGCAGGAGGGATGGAACCACCGAATCTTTAGAATTCAGCCAGGATTCCTGGAGATGACTGAAGAGGAAACATGCTCTCAAGTGGATGATCTTAACTGCGGTAACTGGATCCTGGGGTCTCTCCAGGCCTCACCTCGCTTGGCTTAACCACTGCAGTTGACACTCCTGAGCATAAGCCCCCACGTTTCTTAAAATTGAGCTATAATTTGCATATCATAAAATTCACCATTTTAAAGCATACGGTTTTGTGGTTTTTTAGTATATTTACAAGGTTGTGCAGCAATCACCACTAATTCCAGGGTATCTTCATCACTCCAAAAACACCCCGTACTTCCTAGTCCCTCTCAAGTCCCTCCTTCCAGCCGTAGGCAACTACTAATCTTTCTATATAGCTTGGCCTTTTCTTGGACATTTCGTGTAAGTGGAATCATAATATGTAGCCTTATGACTCACTTCAGCACAATGTTTTCAGGGTTCATCCATGTCATGGCGTGTATTTCGTTACCATAATGGATATACCGTATTTTATTGATGGACATTTCGGTCGTTTCTACTTTTGGGCCATTAGGAATGAGTTATGTATAATTTTTGTGTGGACATATTTTCAGTTCTTAGTGAAATTGCTGGGTCATGATACATAATGTTTAAGTTTTGAGGAACTGCCAACTTTGCACAGTAACTACACCATTTTACATTCACACCAGCAATGTATGAGAGTGCCAGTTTCTCCATATCCTCATTGAGACGTGTTTTTCTGTTTCTTATATTACAGTCATTGTAGTGGGTGAGCAGTGATACTTCATTGGGGTGTGATTTGCACTTCTCTCATGACCCGGATGTTGAGCATCTTTTCATTGCTTTTTGGCCATTTTTATATATAGTTTTTGAGAACTATTAAAACCTTAGCCCATTTTTAAATTGGTTTATCTAGGAGTTCTATATTCTGGATACTACATTCTTATGAGATATGATTTGCAAGTATTTTCTCCCATCCTGTGGGTTTTCTTCACTTATAGTATCCTTTGATGCAGAACTGTTTAATTTTGATGAAGTCCAATTTAATTTTTGGCTGCTTGTGCTTTGGTATTATCTAAATTCATTGTCTAGCTCAGGGTCATAAAGATTTGCATGTGTGTCTTTAAGAGTTTTAAATAACATTAGCTCTTAAATTTAGATCTTGAAGCATTTTGAGTTAAATTTGGTATATGGTGTGAGGTAGGAGTCCAGGCATTCTCTCCTTTTGAAACTGTTCTAGACCTCTTTCTGTGCCCTCCAGTTTCTAAGACACCGTTTGTCTAGTTCTTGGCTCAATGATCATTCCAACCCCTTTGAAATCCCTTTGGCTACAGTTTCTCCCTGTGATGTCACCCAGTGATGCATTTTCATCTCCTGCCCACATCTCTTGGGCCCAGTATTTCCACAAACCTGTGCAACCCCATCTTGACGTACCACAGGCACCTAAATTCAGCATGACCAAAATGGAACTCCTCTTGTTCACAAATCCACCTCGTTTTTCCTAGATCTTGTAAAGAGCACCACCACCCATTCCCACCCTCAAACCGGAAAGTTACCCCAAATACCTCCCTCATCATCATCATCACAATTTCTAGTGAGTGCCTAAATCATGGTGACGTGACTTTGGGAAAGAAGTTTTTTAAATTTTTTTGTCATGGAAAATCAAATATGTGTGCAAGTAGAATGTAACGAACTTCCATGCACCTATTACAAAGCCTCAGCAATTAGCAACTTGTGGCCGTCTGTGTTTACACCGCCGTCTTCTGCCACTTACCATAGCTGGACATCATATTCCATCCATAAATACTGCAGTATATATACGGTACCAAAAAAATTATGCACGTTTTAAGAAAGGAAAACTTAAAATTATAATAATACATACCAATAACAAAAGATGAAAACAAGTCACACTTCTGCAATTACAGGAAGTGCTCAGAGTGGTTACCATCAGCGTAATTTGAACAGTTTTTTCCTTAAAATGTGTATGTTTTTTTGGCACCCTCTGTATGTGTATTTTTTAAAAACATGGTTACAATATCATTAGTATACCAAAAAAATAACATTGATTCCTTAGTATTATGAAATACTCATGTTATCAAGTTTAATTGTCTAAGTGCAATTTTTTCTTTTTAAGTAATTTATTGGAGAATGCAATCAGGTCTGAAAAATGCAAATGGTTGGCATGTGTTTTGGAATCCGCCTACAGCGTCTTTATCTCTGTTTCCACATCTGGATTTTGCTGTTACATCGCTGGTGTCATTTAACAGGTTTCTTTATCCTTTGTGGTTTCTGTTAAATATGTATAGATCTAGAGGTGTGTTTGGATTCAGATTTAGTGGCAAAATCGTACAGTGTATGCTTTCATCAGGACATACGTCATGTCATGTCTGGTTGTCCCTTTAGATGTCGCAGCCATTGAAGCTCAATGCCTAGATCCATTAATTCATCAAAGGTTGGAAAATGGTGGTGGTCTAATTCTACCATGCCTTCTTTATGTAATACCTGAAATAACGCTCTAAAGAGAAACTTCAACTCATCTGCTATTTGGTTATCCAAAGTTACAATTTATATTGGAAAAAAGATTAATGCCCAAATCTTTTGCCAGTTTTCAAAGTGAGTTGGTTTACTAGCATCCTCCAAAAGTGACCACTGGGTGGTATTTTAGTGTTTTTAGTATCATGATCACTGAATTAACCATTTTACATGTTTCAGTTTGTTGCAGTTATTAAATTTGATGATGCTCAAATTGTCCTTATTTTTGTCCACTGGAGACCTCTTCATGTTGGCTCCTGAGTCCTTTTGATATAACCCTTTTGATAGTTACTACTTGTATTTGGTAACTTCCTTGCTATCTAGTATGATAGGATGTGCCAGACTTACCTTGTACATTTCCTGCTCCACACAGCCCTGGCGTCAATTATTTCTAGGAAAAAACAAAAATCCGGTTCCTTTTAGTGGTGAATGGCATTGCAAGTCCAAACTCTAGGCTCTAGAATGCCCTGCTGTGTCGGTCGTTGTTTCTAGGCCTTTTTGGTGCACAGGGACACGTTTTTCTTTCTAAGGTAAAACATCTTTTTTAAGATAAAACATGTTGATAACTTTATATTCGAATTCAAGACTTTGGAGACTTCTTAATTCTTCTGTCTCACATCTGTATATTTTTTCTCAACACAGAATCCCAACACTGAATTACAAAATTGAATATCACAAGTATTCAATTGTTTTCAACCATATTACACAACAGTATCAGAATAACAAAGGCAGGTTAAGGTTTTGTTTGCATTTCTTTTTGTCCTTGGAAGTATTTCCTGCTAGGCCTGTACCATCAGTTTACTCTGATTTAAATCTAGTATGGCTTCTCTCTGGTTTACTAACTGGATACACGTTTATGTTAATCTTGTATTTTTCCATCTTTAAGAATTTCTTGGTTAATTATGTAAAATATATAGTTCCAAGTTTAATCTACAAAACTAGATCTATTCAGAGAAGTCTAGTTTCTATTCCTGTCCTTTGCCTTATTCCCTCTCGTCCCAGTTAGTGACCTTTTTTATTTAATTTAATCTTCATTTTTAAAAATTTAAATAGATAAATATGTTATATTCCCTCTTTGTTATATAAAGATAGTACACCATACTTTTCTCCACCTTGCTTTTTAATATATTCTGGAAATTTATCGTAGAGATTCCTCAATCCTTTTACAACAGCAGAAAATGATGAATCTGTTTGGCCTTGATTTCATCGTATTGTTTTATGTTTACATGTATTCCGAGTCTTTTGTATATAGTCCTTATGTAGTCTATTTTTTTCTCTCTTTTTTTTTTTAGCTATTTGGTATTTAGAAAGGTGTATGTTTTTGTTCAATGGTTAACGTTGTATTATTGCCTTTATATGATAGCCGTAGCCTCTTTTCCCTTCTTACCTTAAATTCCATTGTCCAGCACTAAAACCACACTCAGCTCCCTCTCTCTCCATCACTCTTACCCGGCACTTAGCCAGCACCTGTACCCAGACAGCTGAACATTGCCAAGAACACACACCACTGTGCTAAGCTGATTCACTTCATAGTTAAGACCGCGTTTCAGATGGTCCCTCGACACTGCCAAACTACTGTTACTTTTCCCTAAGATATTCATTCACCTTTACTCCCGGTTAACCTATTTCACATCTTCACTTCATTTTCCATCTCCACCACCCTCTTTGATGACTTCCCCTCAAACTTCATAGTTATATACCTCATCTTGCCACCACCTCCTCTACCTACCTGCAGTGTAGTGCACACATTCCACATCCCCTCCTACCATTCTGGGGGAACCCCTCTCTTCTCCAAGTCCAAGCTTTCGACCTGTGATCCGGATCCATCCCTCTCAGCTCCTCTAAGACTAAACCTGTGCAGATGTCCCCTTTCTCTTGCCTTATCCACTTCTTTATTCGATCCTCTTGTTGCAAACACACCATGCCTTAAAAGCGTCCTTCCTTGGCCCTCTTGAGCCATCACGCCATTTCTCTGCTGCCCGTTACAGCAAAACTCCTTAAGTCTGTATTCTCCATCACCACTCCCTCTCCCCCCCACTCTCTCCTAACTCACTCCAACAAGGAGGCTTTGACCCCACCACCTATTAAACAGGCCACCAAAGGTATATATCTCGCCAGAGTCAAAGTTTCTGCCTCATCCCCCTTCTCAACTAACCTCTTTTCTTAGGTATTCTGACTTGAAACACAACCAGTATTCTGACTTTAAATACCTTCTATATGACAGCGACTCAAATTCTTATCTCCAGACACAACGTCTCCCCTCAGGTCCAGATGTAGCGCACTTAATAGACTTCACCAATCTAACATGGCCAAAAATTGATTAATTTTCCAAACTTCCCCTCAAGCTTTCCCCACCTAAGTAAATGGCACCATCATCCACAAAAACCTTAATTTTTATCTCTCCCTCACACTCCATAATCACTTAATAAATCCTATTGGCTCAGTTTTTTAAATCTGTTTTAGACCCAACTCGTTACGTCATTTACAATACTACCTGCAGTGGACACAAGTGCTGTGAGTTTCCTTTTAGATTCCTCAGCTACCTCTTCAAGAGCCCTCTTTTGGACCCACCTGTACCAAGTCACTCCTTCACTTCAGACTCAGATGAGAAGCTGCGCCTAGGGCCATGAGATCTGGCTTCCTAAAAGGCTGGTTGATGTGGTTCAGGACTGTGGAGATGTTAGTTCCCCAGAGATAAATGTTGAAAAATAGGAAACAGGAGGTGGAAAGGAAGGGAGCTGAGCTGATAATTGCCTCCTCCTTCTCCCCAAGGCTCCTCCTTTCAGCCCTTCCAGAAAAGTCTCTTGTGCCAACTAGATACACTTGCTAAATAACACTGTGTTAGCTTTTTGGGAAACAGTAGCCTGTACATGATGCATCACACATCTCATTGCTTTGCATCTTCCCTTCTTCCTCACCCTCATCACCCTGGGCTTGCATCTCCCAAATAAAGGAACAGCATTTTACTCCTTTCCTCAGCCTCGTCTTTCTCAAGGACCAAAGTTAACACCAGGGTAAGGCACAACCCCAGTCCAACCACCACTAATTTTCTGTGGGGCCAATGCCTCAGCATATCTGTGAACTTGTTAGCAATACAGTTCTTTTGTGTGTGTGTGGGTGGGGAGGGGAACAGGACTTTATTGGGGAACAGTGTGTACTTCCAGGACTTTTTTCCAAGTCAAGTTGTTGTCCTTTCAATCTTAGTTGTGGAGGGCGCAGTTCAGCTCCAGGTACAGTTGTCATCGTTAGTTGCAGGGGGTGCAGCCCACCATCCCTTAGGGGAGTCAAGGAGTCGAACCAGCATCCTTATAGTTGAGAGCCCACTGGCCCATGTGGGAATCGAACCTGCAGCCTTCGGCGTTAGGAGAACGGAGCTCCAACCACTTGAGCCACCGGGCCGGCCCAGCAATACAGTTCTTGAGCCCTGCCCCAGACCCACAGAGTCAATCTCTGGAAAAGGCCCAGGGCTCATGATTTCAGAAACTGTTCAGGTAATTCTTGTACCTGCTCAAGTTTGAGATTTCTTGAGGGAAAGAGTTTCTAGAGAAAGACTTGTTCTCGCCCCACTTACTTCCTACTTGGGTGGTTGTGTATGAAGATGTGAAGCTTGGAGCTGCAGCAATCACCTGTGACCATAAGGCCAAGGATGGCAGAGCAGAAAGGGAGCCTGAGCTGCTGAGCCAACTTCAAAGCTACCAAACTACAAATACGTGATACAATGAAATACCTTTATTGTTTTTGTCAGATAATCTGCTACGTGCAACTGAAGACAGTACTGATGCAATAGATTTTCATTTTATCCTCACACTACCTTGACAAGTAGGAAGCTTTACATTTTATGAGTGGAGAAACTGGGTCTTGGAGAGGTTGAGGCCTTCTGAGGTTATATGCTGTAGTGGCATAGCCAGGAGTCCAGCCTAGGCCAACCTGGCTCCACAGCCTACCCTATGGACCACAACTATTCTGCAAACTGGCTAAGAGCATTTCATGTGTGAATGAACGAGTTGGGCTTGAAAATGTGAATGGAAACCATCAGAGCCTGGACTGGACTCTGGACTGGAAGGCTGAAGCATTATTGACTGGTCATAGCCACACATCCCCTTCACTTCCCACAAAACTGCAGTGGGTAGAGAATGTTTTTCTTAGTTATTCAAGAACTTTGTTACTATGCAGGGCTGCAGGAGAACTGAACAGGAGGAACTGGTGTTAAATTGCCTTCTAAAAAGTCTGGGTTAGATAGTTGATGACTTTTAAAACAGAAAGAACCCCAAGGATCACCTGCTACTCTCATGATGCAGACAAGAAATAGCAACAACTCGCATCCTTCCTGCGCCCTCACTAGAAGCCGGGTACTCTTCTGAATGCTTTATTTGAATTACTTAATTTTCACAGCAACCTAGTAACATGGTTCCCATTTTACAGATGGGAGAATTGAGGCACCAGCAGAGTTAAGTAACTTGCCCCAAATCACACAGTTGGTAAGTGACTAAATCTTGAACTTGGGTGGACTGAGCCTGAAGGCTGCATTAGAAATCACACTCTTCTGAATCCCCAGTAGCCACACCGAGGGCAGAATAGAGACTAGAATCCACAATTGCCTCCATACTGGTCTGGTGCCAGTGATATGTCCCAGCTCTTAAAGCTGCCAACTGCCGCCGCACCACCCACCGTTTTCTACCACTGACCTATGGAAGTGTCCAGCTTGCTTTCTGGTGCCACTGCCCCAGGACAGGGTCTCCAGTAACTCTGTCTCTTTCTGCTCCTACCAGACAGAATACTGGCTCTTGGGACCCCATCTCCCACGCCCTACATTTAGCAGAAAAAAATCTTGATCTCCTCTCACCTCCCTCACCAGGGCTGGAGAGTTTAACTGAGCAAGAGTAGTTCTTAGAATGCTTTCCTTATTAAGATCACTTTGTGCTAAATATATGACACACATCTCATGCAACCCTCACAACACGTTACAAAACAGAAACACTGAAGGTTAACTTGCCCCCAGTAAGTTGGCCAAACTGTATGCCATGAGAAGACAGTGTCCTCAATGCCACAGCTGGGGCTCCCATGTTCCCAGTACGGCCCCCAGATTGAGCCCAGATATACCCAAGGCCTGCAGAAGGCCTGCATTTTCCACCAGGGCACTCCAGGCACGGAGGCCAAGACCCCTCACAGCCCCTGGCCGTAAATCAACCTTTTTGGCCACTCTGATCTTTGGCTCATCTGGGGCTGGGGCAAAATCGTGAGCCCCTATTAGGGCCTGCACTACAGAGGGCCAGCCCAGGGGCCTGGCATTTCCTCGGGGTTTCAGCAGTGACTGACAAGAGCTGAGTAGTGAGTTAACAATGACTTTTGTTTCTTATTCCTACTTACCTACCTGTATATTCTAAATTTTCCACACTAGCCATGTGTTCCTTGGGAGGCCTGGGAGGGAGGTAGAGGGGGATGTTTTCTTTTTCTTCTAAACATAAAAGAATTACCTGCTCACTATAAAAATATTGTTTGAAACAATTCAAGCAACACAGACATAAAGAACAAACGTGAAAATCCACTTCACCTCTCCAAAACCACTGTCCTCCTTCAGGCAGCCTCCACCGAGGGTGTGGAGACTTTCAGGCTTTTTCTGGGCATTGATAAACACAGATGTCTTCTGAGGCCCCTTTACTCTGAGATGTAGCTGAGATGCTGAGATGGGCTGAAACCTCCACCTCAATGAGCCATGGAAAGTTGAAAGTTACCTCCCGATTTCTTTGAGTCCCAAGAAAGGTGTGGGGGAAAGAGGGACCTTTCTGTGTCTGGTCTCCCAGTCTCCTCAGTCTCCAGCGCTTGGTACTGCCCTCGCCATCTCTTTTCTCTGACCCAAGTGAGAAGCTCAGGCCTTTCTGGATTCTACCCTGGAACTCCTGCACACAGACAAGTACACTTCACAAAGGGTTCACCTTTTGCCCCATGCAGCAAACACTTTTAAGCATCATCTCTGTGATAGGCTTAAAGTCGGTTCAGCAATCCCCTGTCAATCAGTGATGCTCCCTGCCCCTTTGCCCCATTTATTCCACCATCTTGTCCCTCATCTGTCCTTCCCTGACTCAGGAAATTCAAATTCTCCTCCTTCCTTTACCCAAGCAATTCAGCTCACCAGCTCCTCATGGAGCTAACACAAAGGCCTTCCATTGTTCTGAGCCCGCCCTCCTTAGCAGGCATCTTGTACATTTCATCTTTTTCTGCTGCTCTCTTGGATTGGGATCCGAAGCTCTCAAAAGGCAAGGAGGCTTCTGCTTACATCCGGGTTACATGTTTAACACATATAAATAGTTTGGGGGTGGGGTTTGTCTTTGCACAAGTGAAATCATGTTGTACACAATGCTCAGCGACTTGCTTGTTTCACTCAACTAAAGCAGACATCTTCCAGACCAGTAATAACAACTGAACTCATGCCGGGCACAATGTGCAGTCCCAATCTGATAGCCACTAACCACATGTGACTACTGAGCCCTTGAAATGTGGATGGTACTACTGAGGAACTAAATTTTAAATTTTATTTCATTTTAATTACATTTAAAAATTAAAATAGTTGTTAAAGACAACTTTGTGTTTTTATAAGACTATGTTTTACTGTAACATTGCTTGTGATATTATTGTTGTAACTCACAGATACAGGAAACAGATCGGTGGTTACCAGAGGGGAAGGGGGTTGGGGGATAGAGGTGAAGTGGGTCCATTGTATGTATGGTGATGCATGGTAACTAGACATTTGAGGGTGATCCGTTTGTATTGTATACAGATGTCAAATTATGTTCTACACCTGAAACATATAATTTAAAAATACGTTGTTGTATACCTGAAACTTTTAAAATTTAAAATATATTGTCAACGTCAGATGTAGCAGAATTAACATTTTTAGGGTTCTTTGCAATCTGTTCCACTAAAATTGTCTACAACAGCTAGCATGATTTTGGACTTGAGATATGAAAAAAACTATTTTATGTGTCAACAGTGATAGTTAGGATGGGGATCCGAGTCCAATTAGATTTATGGTGATTTCTGAAAGGGGTTAAAAAGCAAAAAAGTTCTTTTCAAAAAAAAAAAAAAGACTATTATAGCTGAAATGTGCTATAGGTGTGAAATACACAGTGGATTTCAAAGACTTGGAAGGAGAAGAAGGATGGAACATATTTCATTAATAACTTTTATTTCATGTTGCAATGATATTTTGGATTATATTATGCTAAAATATATTATTAAGATTTCATCAGCTTCTTTTTAGTTTTTTAACTTGGTGACTAAAATCTTAAAATTATATATATGGCTTGCATTATATTTCTTTTTTCTTTTTATTAGTTTCAGATGTACAAAACAACATAGTGATTAGACATTTATATACCACAAAGTGATAACCCCAGTAAGTCTATTACCCATTTGACACTCTACATAGTTATTACAATGTTATTGACTATATTCCCTATGCTGTACTATATTCCCCATGACCATTTTTTTAAATTATAGTCAACATTCAATATTATTTTATGTTAGTTTCAGGTGTACAGTATAGCGGTTAAGTAGTTATATAATTTATGAAGTGATCCCCCTGATAAGTCTAGTATCCATCTGACACTATACATTGGTTTTACAGTGTTATTGACTATATTCCCCAAACTGTATTTCACATCCCCATGACTATTTTGTAACTACCAGTTTGTGCTTCTTAATACCTTCACCGTTCTTACCCAGCCCCCCACCACCCGCCCATCTAGTAACCTGTCAATTTGTTCTCTGTGTCTATGAGGCTATTTCTGTTTTGTTTATTTTGTTCTTTAGACTCCATATATAAGTGAGAGCATATGGTATTTGTCTTTCTAAGTCTGACTTATGGCTAAGACTTCCCTTAGCATAATACGCTCTGGGTCCATCCATATTGTCACAAATGGTAAGATTTCATTTTTTTATATATATATATATAACCAAATAATACTCCATTGTATATATGTACCACAATTTCTTTATGCAATCATCTATTGATGGGCATTTCAGTTTCCATATCATGGCTATTGTAAATAGCACTGTAGTGAACATAGAGGTGCATATATGTTTTCCAATTAGAGTTTTGGATTTCTTTGGAAAAATACCCAGGAGCAGAATTGCTGGGTCATAAGGTAGTTCTATTTTTAATTTTTTGAGGCAACTCCATACTGTTTTCCATAGTGGTTACACCAGTTTGCAATCCTACCAGCATCACTGATGTTTTGTGGTTGTTTTTTTTTTTTAGCCTCTATTTCATTTATTTCCACTCTGATCTTTATTATTTCCTTCCTTGTACTCACTTTGGGCTTTGTTTGCTGTTTTGCTTTGTTTTGTTTTTCCAATTCACTTAGATGTAGAGTTAGATTGTTTGAGATTTTTCTGGTTTCTTGAGGTAGGTCTGTATTGCTATGAATTTCCCTCTCAGGACTGCTTTCACTGTGTCCCATAGATTTTGGGTCGTGTTTTCATTTTCCTTTGTCTCTAGGTATCTTTTTATTTCCTCTTTGATCTCATTGTTAATCCAGTCATTGTTTAGTAGCGCGTTATTTAGCCTTCATGTGTTTGTGTATTTTTCAGGGGTTTTTTTTGGATTTTTTGTTTTGGTTGTTCTTGTTTTTGTAATTGATTTCTAGTTTCATACCATGGTGGTAAGAGAAGACGCTTAATGTGATTTTAATCTTCTTAAATTTATTGAGACTTGTTCTGTGATCTAACGTGTTCTATCTTGGAAAATGTTCCATGTGCACTTGAAAAGAATGTATATTCTGCTGCTTTAGGGTGAAATGCTCTTTCATTGATAAAAATATCGAGGAAATCTCGCAGAAAGTAAAACAGAGAAAAAGAGATGGAAAGAGGAGAGAACAATTTTAAAAATAATATTAAAGGGCTGGTCCTGGACATTCAATATCTGAATAATAGAAAATTACAGAAAAAGAAAACATAAAAAACAAAGAGAAGTCATCAATTAAAAATTGAAGAGAATTCCCAGCACTGAAGGACATGTTTCCATATTGAAAGGTGTCTCCAAGTACTCAGCACCATGGATAAAAACTGACCTGCACCAAGAGCAGTCATCATGAAATGTCAGAACAGCTTCCAAAGCAGAATCGAGATTCCATACAAAGTACCAGGAATCAGGATGACTTTGGACTTCTCAAGAACATTAAAAGAAAGTAACCTCCAACTAGAATTTTTTATAATGATAGCGAAACTCTTATAGAACTTCCTGTGCCAGGCATTGTTCTAAGGGTTTTTCAGATATTCTGTACCCAGCCAAATAATTAAGGGTGAAGGTAGAATGAAGACATTTGCAGACATGCAAGGTCTCAAAAATGTCACCTCCCCCACCCTCTTTCCTAAGACACTAGAGTAGGTGCTTCACCAAAAGGATGGAATAAATCAAGAAAAAAGCAATTCCAGGGAAACCCAACAAAGGAGCTAGGTGAGGGGAATCCCTAGGATGATTGTGAAGACCCCAGGATCAGAGGTGGGCTTACCAAGAAGCTCCTAAAGCCTAAGCTTCAGGTTCCTGCATTTCCATGGCCCCTGTGAGTGCTTGGGGTTGTAGAAAGTTTTAGGTGGGCAGAAGCCAATCAGAAGTCATTTCTGCTAGATTGCCTGATGAGATCTCAGAAGAAAAGGTCTTGAGTCTCCAAGGGATTTGAAGCTCCAGGAATTTATTGATTTTGTGATTTCTTTGATCAATCCAAATAATATCTAAGTTTGTATTTTTTTAAAGGGCCACCACATGGTACATACTTCAAACCCTACCAAATCTGGATCTTTCCCCACCCAGAATAACTTATTCACCAGATATAAAAAGCAAACACTCCAGTCTGGAGCAGAAAGAAGACTCCAAAAAAAGTTTGTTCAAGATGGAATTGACAGGATAATGATGTGGTAGTCACGGAGCTGCGCCGCCCAGAGATCCCCTTCAAGGAAAGGCTTGTTGCGGGGAGTTTGGAGAGCAAACCATCTCCAGCTGTCAGCTGCTTCAGGGTTGGCCTCACACACATGCAGGGCTTCCTCACCCAAGATCACATCCTTCCCTGGGGCAGCCCACACTGGGTGACTAAGTCAGGCAGGGGATACAGGCCTGGTCATTTTAGCTGGGCTCAGGACTGGCTGGCAATACTTGCTCCAGAGCCCCCTGCCCGGTGGGCGGAGGCTTGGCCAGGCCTCATTGCAGTTGGACTTCTCCCTCTGCCCAATTCTGCTTCCACACACTTCCTTTCACAGGCATTGATCCTGAATAAACATCTCTATCTCATCTTCTTCTAGAGACACCAACCTGAGACACCTGATTTGTACGAACATCTTGAGAAGAGATTTAGAACTGGTGGAGAGTGGAATACATAAAAATTAAGTAAGTGACAAAACAGGACAATGATTAACTCTGGGAAAAACAAAAGCTTGTATAAGAAAGGAAAAATAATCATAGCTTACATGTAATAATATAAACAATGACTACTGAACTAATCAAAATTATGTTGGCAGTTCGGGAAGGTGAGGATTGTGTGTATCGTGTGGCAGGTGATGGGAAAAGAGATTTAAAACTTTTATCTTCCATAGAAAATCAAGGGATAGTGTTTAAAACAGACACATCAAGAAGTGGCAAAGTAAGCATACTATTTAGAGATAATGGAAATAAATGTAAAATATAATCAGCTAAAAGAGTTGAAAATGTCTCTGGGAAAGTGAAATGGGGGAAGACAGTGGTAGGCTACCTTCTGTTTTCACAGAAAAACCTTGTAATACTTGTTATTTCTTTAAACCATGTGTATAACTTTTGTTTAAAAAAGAAAACTATAAGCTTCCTGATGGCAGAGGCCATGAGTCTTGTTACTATAAAATCCCCAGCACTCTACATGGAGTAGGTGCTCAAAAAGTATTTTGTTATTCAAGTAATTGACTAGAAGTCATCTGCCCACTTGAACCTCTGCATGGCTCCCCATAGACACAGCATTGAGATGGCAGTTCTCCTGAGGTCTCCATGACTACTGGTAGGATCTGGCCTCTGCAAACTTCTCTCCCTGACTCTTCCTCATGCGTCTTTCAGGTGCTCGCACGTACATTGTTCCTTCTTGTCTCAGGAACTTTGCCCATGCTGTCCCTTCTACCTGAAAAAGCTCTTCACCACCATCACCTAGTTCTCTCCCATAAATCGGTTAGATTTCAGCTCCAATGTCACTTCCTCCAGGAGATCCTGTCTCCCTTCTTCCTCTCTTCACCAGCCTGATGGGGCCATGGTGGGCCTATTCCAGGATCCCAAAGGATTTTGTAGGCCATATTAAGACATTTACTTTTTATTCAGAAGAGAATAGGGAGCCACCAAAGTGTTGCCAACCAGGAGAGATCAGATCAGATACGCTGGTAGGTCCCGGGGTCAGAGAAAATTATGAAAAGCAGCAAGCCCCTAACTTGGAACATAGATGACCCTGGCTCAACAAACAGTGGCCTCATCCTACCACCCTAAGGCACCTCCAGTAATTCCCTAGGATAGTATTTTCCAGAATGGGGCATGACTACCACTGGGGGCTCTAGGGATGATTTTAGTGGTATATGACCAAATATTTTTAAAATAGTTATTTATTTCAACTGGTATTCAAAACATAAAACTTGCATATTAAACCCATAATTTCATGGCCATTATTATTTAGGACAAATTTCATGAGGTTGATACTCAATTTATTGACGAAAATGTGGGGCCTCCTGCTAAAGCCAAACTCCAACCAAGTACCTTGAAAATCCCTCCATGGCTTTGTATGTATATACAACTCCCCTTCCTACCCCTTTGGAAATTTTACACAATCCTCAAAAGTCCCAGTTATTCAACTGGGCCCCTCAGGAAAGTGACCTTCAAGTTAGGACAGGAAGTTGGCAGTGGTTATAAGCCAAGGCTTATCAATGTCAAGTTTGGACTTTGGATGATAACAATGTGTCAGTGTAGGTTCATTAATTGTAATAAATACACCACTCTGGTGTGGGATGTTGCTAGTGGGGCAGGCTGTGAGTGTGTAAGGGCAGGGAGTGCATGGAAATTCTCTGCACCTTCTGCTCATAAAGTCTATTTTAAAAAATTAACAGCCAAGGCTTAGAAATTCAATACTTAGCTAGCTAGCTGTGTGACTTTGGGCATTACTTGAACCTCAATTTCCTGTTAGAGAGGAATAATAATACCGTCTACCCTTAGCAGATTGTGGTGAGAATTTAAAAGTACTCAGTAAGTATCTAGCACACAGTAAGCCTTCCTTAAATGTTACCTGTTATTTTCACAAGAATGAGGAGCCACAAACATGAGCTACTTATTTTAATTATTCATTTTTGTATGGCTTTCACATAGTAGGCGCTTAAAGCTGGTTGATTGTCAGAGGCCTTGCTGCCTTTGGGAGGGATCCTTCTCATCCACATGTTACTGTGAGCATGATGGGGGCGAATGCTGGGTGTCCACACTGGAGTCCCACGAGGTCTTGTGCAGGATTCACAGCGGCCAGGAGAGGCCCGGCGACCGCTCTGTCATCGCTATGACAACCTCAATCCCAGTCCTGGTACAAGGTTAAGGAGGGGTGGAGTCTCGAAGGCGGGTCTTCCCGAGAGCAGCGTGTTCCGTGGTTGTCAGGACAGGGTACCCCCCCAAGCCCCGAGGAGCTCCGGGTGCCAGGCAGGCGCTGCTCCTTCAGGCCACACGGTGGCGATGTACAGCCGAGCCCCGTGCCCCACCTACGAGGCGCTAAGGAGGCAGCGCTCCACGGGTTGGGTCCTCCCCACCCCTCCCAGGACAGGTCACCGGCATCAGGCCGAGAAAGCTGCTGGACTTAAGCTCACCTCAGTGTCTCCCACTGGGCCCTAAATTCCCGATCCTAGGTTGGACGTACCCAGTTCACATGACACCCTCCACCCCAAAAACCACTCCTGGGGCCGCCCCGCCTCGCTGCTAGTCCAGCGCATTGCACCAGGTGGTACCCGGCCGACCCCTACTCAGACTCAGGCTCCGAGCCCGTCGGGCCAAGACCGAGCATTTCATCTCGCTCCAAAATGCGCCGGCCCAGAAGAAAGGACGTGAACGTGGGCTCTGCGGCTCTCACTGCCCCGACCTTGGGCTCTCTCCATCCTCTGCTTCCTCCTCGGGCCTGCATCTTCTCCGAGCTTCTCCGCCACCCAACCGTCCGAATGCGGACCCTCCAGGCAGAATAGGGCCAGGAATTGACCCGCAAGGGGGGTTACCTTGCAGGCCCCGAGAGGCGTACGGAGCACGCGCGAGCACATGCTGGGGCGGGGCCCTAGAGGAGGCGGGGCGGTGGGTCTGGGATCCCGCGGACCGAGGAGGTACGCGAGGCGCGCGCGGGGTGCCGGGAGCAGGAGCTGTGCGGAAATGGGGAGGGGGGAGGCTCAGGCTTGCGGGGCGGGGCAGAGGTCTGCGGAGGCTGAGGCTGGCACCCGGGGGTGGCCCTTAGGGAAAACGGGGCTGGCCACACCTGGGATGAGAATGGGCTTTCCCTGGGGTTGTGCTGGGATTTGGGGCCCAAATGCGGGTAGGGCCTGAGAGGGGAGGGAAGGAAGCAGCAGGAACCCCGCCCACTTTCCGGGCAGGGTTCTTGGAACCAGCCAGGAAATCCTGGGACTTAATCTGGGGGCTAGATCTGGAGGCGGTGGCTTTTATAGAGACGGCTGATAGGGGCCTCCGGTGTGTCTTCGCGCTCATTTTCCCCACATTCCAGGAACTGTTCAGGCTTGTCCCCCAAGTGTTTGGGGACTCAGCGGCTCCCTCCCTCTACACGCTGCAGGGCGGGCCCCACCCTGAGAACCCCTGCAAGGACCTGAAGTCCTTCCAGAGCCCTCTTCTTCAATTTCAACAAGATTGGGGGAAGGGATAGTCTCTGGGGTCATAAACCCCATCTAGAAAAATCTCCAGGCTCCATGGCCTTCTCTTCCCGCTGCCCTCATCGAGGTTCCAGCAAACTACTCTCCTTAGCGGAGATATTAGAGGGTCCCCACGGAGGGAGAAGAGAACAACCTCAGCTGGCTCCTTTCTGTTGCAGTCTTTGCAACAGAGGACATGGTGGGGGGGATTTAATAGCTGAAGACGGGGTGCGGCTAACCTCTCCCTCTCAACTGAGTAGCTGGCTGAAGCCCAAGCTGCCCAGCGATAGAAGGACTGAGGTGCGGAGAGTCTTGGGGGTCCTTTCTTTCTGCCATGCTCTGTTCTGTCGGGCCTGGGAAACCCTCCTTGCCTGTTCCCCACCCCCTTAAAAATTTTCCTTTTATGTAAAAGTAATTCATGCGTCTTATTTAAGTAATTAACCCTTACAAAAATATAGATCTAAAAAATGGAAAAACCCACATCTTCACTGCTGAGATAGCTCCGGTGTTGAGTATACTTCTAGCACTTTTTCTGTTTATTTACATACTTACATAAAAATACATATAAGAAGGTCACATTACACATTTCGTTGTGCAACTTGTTCTACTTGTAGATGTTATAGAAATACCTCATTTTTAACAAGTTCATAATATTCCAGAATATGGGTACCCCATAACTCATTTGGTCTTCCACTGATAAACATTTAGTTTATGCCTATGCTTATTATAATCTTTATGGTGTTTTTATTTTAAATTATAAATGTGCTTACTGTAAACATTTGTTAATAAAATATTGATGAGATGCAAATATTGGTAAGATATTCAAAATAAAATTCGCCATATTCCTACCAGCTAGAGATAACTCCTTTATTTTGTAAGCTCACTGTATGGAATGCTTACTATACAATACTTGTATGCCAAATACCATGCTAAGTAATTCACAGAGAGCAATCTGAGGTATGGAGAAATATCTCCAATGAGGTTTGTCCAAGGTCACAATACTAGAAAGTGGCAGAGCCAGGATCTGGGCCCAACTTGATCTGATTCCAAAGCTCTGCTGGCCTCTTACTGTTAATATTGGGGTGTATTTCCTTCCAATCTATTTTCTACCGTGTTTTCCTGAAAATAAGACCGGGTCTTATATTAGTTTTTGCTCCAAAAGACGCATTAGGGTTTATGTTCAGGGGATATCATCCTGAAAAATCATGCTAGGGCTTATTTTCTGGTTAGGTCTTATTTTCGGGGAAACACGGTATGCAACAGGGCAAAAATACTTCCATGTAAATATTCATGGCTTTTCCCCCTTCCCAGACTTCTATGGAATCTTTGTAAGGAGGACAGAGGGAGAGGAATAGATCTAAGCAAAAGAGTGGCGTGACCTGGAGGAATTTCTTCCCAGTCCCACTTAGGAAAAGCTGCTACTGAGAGAAGGGAGGGGAGTGAGAGGACAGTGTTTTGAGTGGTCAGAAATTTGGAAAAAAAAGAGAAAGAAAGGAGAAGTTTGGGGAGCTACTCTGAGGGTGGAACTTTAAGGAAAAGAAAAGATTTAGGAGGATTTCGAAAGGACCTCTTGCTGTGAGGTGTGCTGTATAATCCCTTTGCAGTGTCCTCCAGGGAACTTTAGTAAAGACTTTTGTTTCCTGTCAGTGCTTTTTGGATTTGGATTGATTTCTTTTGGGCAAGAAGGGAGCAAAAAAGACCAGCTTTATTTGGGTTCACATACGTTTTGTATAATGTTTTTTCTTTTAAGAAAATGAAATAGCCTCTCTGCTCTATCTCACTCGGTACCCTCCACTAAAATGCCCTGTCTTTCCCATTTCTCTTTCTCCCATCCTCTAAGCTCCACCTCGTTCCCCTCCTGTCGGCCCCAGCTCTTTGCAAGTCCCTCATTATAGCCCAAAGCAGGACAGAGGACTGGCCTACGTACTGGTGACCTCGTAGGCCATATTAGGGGGGAATTTTGCTATCACCGGAATTTCATTGACTACAAGAAACTATGCTGGTTTGTTAGTTTTCTAAATCTCTTGGTGTCAAGCAGAGTACTGTGCACCCATTGTCAATCCCAAGAGAGTAGAGTACTGTGCACCCATTACCAATCCCAGGAGAAGGCTCTAAACCCTTCTAACCCATTGCATCTTGGTATCTGAGTTGCCAAGGAAAACAGGCAGTTAAGTACTGGGTGGAACAATGCTTTATACATGGAAAAGAGACAGAGCAAGATCAGTTTTAGTCTTGAGCATTGGTCCCTCACAGCCAGCGGATCTCTCCCAGTGGCCAACATAGGGCAATTTGCCTATGCTCACCCTTCTGCTGCTATCATGGTAGGAGCTTGTCCCCTCCCGGCAAATAGATATAGTAGCAGTGGGGTTGGCCAAATGCCATATGACTGACGCACATGCTTTAAGCAGAGACAAAAAGAATACTCATTGCGCCTAAAACAAGGAAAGATATTCCCACACAAGGTGGTAAACCCAGCACAGGCTGTGTGGGCTCTTTGTCTCTTGGTTAGGAAGTGTTCCAGGCTCAGGGCCCATTCTTATGTTGCTGAGTGGGGGTCAATAGACTGCAGGCATAAGACTTCTCTTCTCAACACTTGGCTAGCATGACTCTTGTTTCCCTCTTTGCTTTGACTACTAAGAAGCTCAGAACTTTTCTATTTCTTGATCTGTATTTTCTCTTTGTCTCAATTTTCTGAATTATTTAGTTTTAGCCTTAACAAACTTCTTTATTATGGAAATTTCAAACATACGTAACAATAGAACGAATGTAATACATTGACCTGCACCTATCACCCATCTTCAATAATTATCAACATTTTGCCAATTTTGTTTCATCTGTCTCCCCACCTTCCTCTCCCTCTGGAGTGTCATAAAGCTAATCCCAGACTTCATATCATTTCACCCAAATTATTTCAGCATACATCTTCACAAGGCTTTTTAAAACATAACTACCATACCCAAAAAAATTAATACAAATTTCCTAAAATCATTTAATACCTAGTTCATGTTCAAATTCCTTTTAACAAACGACTGGTTTGTTCTAGTTAGGATTGAAATAAGGTTCACACATTTCATTTGGTTGATATGTCTCAAGTAACTTTAATCTGTAACAGTTCCATTTTTCTTTTCTCATGCTATTTATATGTAAAAGAAACCAGAGCATTTGTCTTATAAAGGTTCCCACATCCCAGATTTGGCTGATTGCTGCCTGATGGTGTAGTTAAACTTGTTCTTCTGTCCCTCCAGATCTAATTTCCAGTAAACTGAAAGTTAGATCTGGAGGCTTGATTAGATTCAGGTTTAATGTTTTTGTCAAGAATACCTTATTGGCAATGGTGCTGTGTACTTATTATTACGTTACATTTGAAGGCACGTAGCATTTAGTTGAAACATTTTTACTGATTGATCCGTGGATTCAGGGCTCTTGGCCTACTCTCTTCATTATAAAATTCCCCATCAACTTTTTATCTATTGGTTTTTAGTAGCCACTAATGATCCATTATTACATTTGTTGTTACAAAATGGTAATTTTCTAATTCTGTCATTCTTTTTGCATTCATTAGGTGGAATTCTATAAAAAAGAACTTTTCCCGATTATTTGATTTTTCTAAAATACAATTATACAAAAAAGGATAAGTACTTGATTCCTCTTTTTTTTTTTTTAAATTGTATTGGGGAATATTGAGGGACAGTGTGTTTCTCTAGGGCCCATCAGCTCCAAGTAGTTGTCTTTCAATCTAGTTGTGGAGGGCGCAGCCCACCATCCCATGTGAGAATTCAACCGGCAACCTTGTTGAGAGCTTGTGCTTTAACCAACTGAGCCATCTGGCCGCCCCCTCCTCTTATGTATTTTTATAATTTACCTGAACTCTTTTGTGGAACAAGGTGAAAAAAAAAAAAAAGGCAGAGCAATGGAATGGAAAGAGCATAGGTCTTGGACTCAGACAGAATCCTAGCTCCATCACTTATTACCTGTGTGACCTTGGGAATCCTTCTGAGCTACAGTTTCCTTAATTGCAAATTGGGGAAACTGATCTCCAACTTTCCCAAACCTTCAGTAGAATCATTTCCAGGCCTTGATCAAATAATTCCTTGTACAGGAAATAAAATATATTCATTTTGGGAAATTTAGAGGATAAACGCAAAGAAGATACGATAAGCGTGGCATATAGTAGGTGTTTTGACAACTCCAGCTTGGTTCTCAGGCTGCTTTATGTCAGCATTCTCCTGGAAAACAGCATATTTAGCCAGGGGTGACTCCAGCCTGAGCCCAAGAAAATCCTAGCAAGAGCGAGCGATGAGGTTGGAGGGAGGGAGCAAGTGGTGGATTCCTCTGGTCTTCTGTCAAGAGCTAGTGAATTTGAGTTAGGGACCTGTCACAGACTTGCAGTGAGATCCTGCGAAAGTCACTTAACCTCCTGAGCCAGTTTCTCACTTGTAAGATGGAGATTGTCAAGGCCAAGCTGCCAGAGTTGTTCGGAGGACCACATGAGATGTAGATGTGGAAATGCCCACCTCGATGCCAACCATTGGGAATTAGCTTGATCTGAGTCTGGGAACTCCCTTTCTGAGCTCCCATCAGATGTAAAGTCACTCACAATTGTCTCCTGTCACTGAGGGGACACAATAGTCTCCTGTCCTGTGTGAGGCCTGGCTTGGAGCCCAGCTTGGTCATAGAAGTGCTGTGTGAATTGAGTAAGCCTCTTTCTCTCTGGGTTCCTCCATTTGTGAAACAGCCAGATTAAGGGCCCAAATCCAAATGCCCCCAGGAACAGGCAGGTAACAAGTGAAATGGGTGAGGAGTTGAGAGGGTGGGGGTGGGGGGCTGCTGGGGCAATCTGATGAGCTTGCCTTATCTAAGAGAGGCTGCCACTCCACCCTGCCGGTTGTTACAAACAGGAATGTGGCCAGACTTTAAAGAAGCTGGAAAGCTGAATTTATCATTTTAAATTAAAATGATGGCAAGTTATTTGAGATATTTAGCTACCTATTCATATATGGACCAGAGAAAATAAATGTAAAGTAGGGTTAAGAGCCTACGCTCTAAAGAGAAGTTCATGCACCAGCTCTACTACTTAATAACTGTGTGTCATTGAATAAATCATTTAGCCTCACTTTTCTTAGCTGTAAAATGGGTGTAATTATTGTACCTACTTCATGGGATTGTTGTGAGGGCTAAAAGAGCAAGGATAGGACTAGGGTGAGGTTAATAGAGTGAGGTTAATGAGGGTACATCTTGGGTGCAAAATTTAAGGGGGCACCAAAAAAACTCAACAATCAAGATAATTAACATTTTAATGTAATATTTTAAAGAGTTAAAAGTAATGCATGGGGCAGCCAGTTAGCTCAGTTGGTTAGAGCGCAGTGCTCTTAACATGGTTGCCGGTTCGATCCCCACATGGGCCACTGTGAGCTGCGCCCTCCACAACTAGATTGAAACAACTACTTGACTTAGAGCTGATAGGTCCTGGAAAAACACACTAAAAAAGTAATGCCAAAAAAAAAATCCATGATGAACAAAATATCAACATTTTAAATAAAAACAGGATGTAACCTTATACTTGCATGACTTGGCCTCACTAACCTCACCCTAATCCTGGTACTGTGCAATTCTATCTTTATTTTAAAAACGAGATGATACACAAGTTGAACCCCATCCCACCTCCAGGCCCAGTGGTTCAAGGGTAAGAGAAAGAAAGCATTTGACTTTGTTCACTGCCATATTCCCAGCACCTGCAATGGTGCCTCACATGTAGGATGTTAATAAATATTTGTTAAATAGGAAAAAAAAGAGAGATGACATGTGTCAAACCTTAACAGTGCTTGGCACCAAGTAGGTGCTCAATAAAATAATAATGATGATGATTATGATTGAAAAGATGATGTATTGTCTGTGGGTCCTGTTCTGTCTTCAGGCCAATGGGAATCTAATGTATTTCACACCCAGAATGGATCATCTTTTAACCCCATCATGACAGAGTTATCTTCAATCATAATCATGAAATAAAATAAAAATAATGGCGAGAAAAAAACAGTAAAATTTTTCTTTTATCAAACTTCATATATATATTTCATATATATACTAGACCAATAAAAAAACTTTAAAATAGAACTTATATTACAAAAGGGAAAAAAGTAATGGACTAATAGTTTTTATTACATTAATATATTTTTACATTAATATATTTTATTACATTAATATATTTTTACAAAGAGGAACACACACACACACACACACACACACACACACACACATACACACACACGAAGAAACATCTCCAAAAGAAGCAACTAGACAAGGTTCAGAGAATGATTTGCACAGAGAACAACAGAATTGCAGTAACTCGTTTTGTTCCTTCATTTTTTTTTTTTTTTTATTGGGGAATATTGGGGAACAGTGTGTTTTTCCAGGACCCATCAGCTCCAAGACAAGTCATTGTTTTCAATCTAGTTGTGGAGGGCACAGCTCACTGGCCCACGTGGGAATCGAACCCGTGACCATTGGTGTTATGAGCACCGCGCTCCAACCACTGAGCAAACCAGCTGCCCCTGTTGTTTCATTTTTACAATCACTGTATTATCACTGTTGGTTTCAAATCTGCTGTGTAAATACAGGGAAATGGGGATATGAACACTCTGGAAGTGAGCTCCTGCTGTGCACTCTGAGTGAAGGCACATATTGGGGGCCAGTTGTGTAACCGGGAGTTCTCCAAATTAGCTTCCATTTAGAATATATTATTTATTAAAGGACAGGTGATAAAAATGTCCTAATTTGAAACTTACATATATATTACATTCTTAAAACTCACAATAATCACAGCAATTATTTAGAACTTAGAACAACAGAAAGGATTTTATCACCAACATTGTTTAGAGTTACCAGGGCATGGCAGTAATAAAAAGAAGACCCACCCAGTTTCATTAAAGTTCTTAAATTCTCTACAGACAATGCACGCCTTATTTCTTGCACATGGAGGATTTGCCACCACCCTTACCTGATTCACCTTTGCCTTAGGCCACCAGTTTTCTTCCATCTCTGGCTAAGACAGTCCCAGGGCCCTTCCAAAGCTGACATTCGACTCCTTTCTATTTCTGGCTCTGCAAGCTATTCTAAGCTGTATGACTCTGGGTAAATCAGGTCATTTCTGTAAGTCTCAGTTTCCTCATCTGTGAAATGGGAACAATAAACTCAACCCCTGCCTTCCCCTTTAAGAGCTCCAGGAGGTAGTGTGAGAAGATTTTTTGTAAAGAGGGATGCACACAGGTGGTAGGTAAGCAGGTGACAGGTCTTGATGACAAAGGTGATGATGTTCCTCTGTAATCACACAGAAGGTGTTCCTGGATCAAGGTTCCGGGAGATGGGAAGGGGAATCCAGTGGTTGCTGGACTTTGCTGAGTATACAATCACTGAGTATGACATTTTCCTTCCAGGGAAAGGCTAGGTCCTCTTGGTCCGCAGGCAGGGGCCTGATCACAGTGGCCCTGGGCTCCTCCACTGCTGTACTGTAGCTCAGCTGGATGGAGCACTTCCCTTCCAGGGGAAGGTGGCTGAGGCAGGAACAGGGTGTGAGGAAATGCTGATGCCATCTGACTCTTGTCCTCAGAAGCACCCTGAAATTCACTTACCTGCTTGTTTAACTGTCTCCCTAAAGAGATGGTAAATTCCTAGAGCAGGGGTTGACAAACTTTTTTCTAAAGAGCTAGCTAGTAAACATTTTTGGCTTCCCAGGCCATATGCTCTCTGTAGCAACTACTCAACTCTGCTGTTGTAGTGTGAAAGCAGCCCTAGACCATACGTAAACTGAGTGTGGCTGTGTTCCAATAAAACTTTATTTATGGATACTGAAATTTGAATTTCATATAATTTTCACATCGTGAAATACTCTCCTTTTGATATTTTTCAATCATTTAAAGATGTAAAAACCATTCTTAGCTCACAGGCATACAAAAATAGTAGGCCAAATTTAGCCCATGGGCCAGTTTGCCCACCCCTATCCTAGAGGATAGGGACCCTGTCTGTCCACTCCTCTGCTGTATTACCTGTGCCCAGAACAGTGCCTGGCACATAGCTGGTGCCCAATAAGTATCTGTTGATGACCAACTAGTTCCTCTTCTGTTCCTCTACCTGCAATTCCGTTCCCTTCTCTTGCTGCTACTGTATCCACCTCTACAGCCACCTCTCATTCTCTCTAACCAGTAGCAACAAGCTTCCACCTCACCCCCAGGCTCCAGGTCAGTGGAGGAGCCCACCGGCCAGTTCTCTGGTAGCCCTGGGACTGTCACCTGCACACTCCTGTTCCTCCTCACTACTCCATCTTTGGCCTCATTCTTTACCAGCCTCATGACCGCAGTCATGGGAGTTCCTTCAACAGAAACCTCACAGCTTTGTCTCACACCAATGGAGAACCCTCGCAGTGAATTCCCTAAGCCCAAGTCTCCTGCCCTCCCCATCCTTTGCAGGGGGAAGAATTTGAAGGAAAAGGAGAGAATCTATGAGTGTTACCTACCATTCCTATTAAGCACCTATCTATGCCAGGCACTGCACAGGTATTTTATTGTCTAATCTCACTTAATACAGTCAGGCCTCTATGTCAACGGGTTCTGAATCAGTGGATTCAACCAGCTGTGGATTGAAAATAATTTTGGGGGAAAATGTTACATTGTTGCTGATGTGTGCTATGTAGTTAGTTAGATGTGTGCTATGTAGTTAGGCCTACTGATGGCTGTGTGTACTGAACATGTACAGACATTTTTTTCTTGTCATTGTTCCCTAAACAAGACAGTATCACAACAATTTACATTGTGTGAGGTATTATACGTAATCTAGAAGTGATTTAAAGTACATGGGAAGATGTATGTAAGTTATATTCAAATACTACCCTATTTTATATAAGGGACTTGAGTATCTGTGGATATTGGTATCTGCAGGGGTCCTGGGATCAATCCCTAGCAGATACTGAGAAATGACTACACTCATAATCATCCCTAGTTTACAGATGTGGAAACTGAGATTCAGAGGGGTTAACTAAAATGTTCAGAGTCACACAGCTAGGAAGCAGCAGACTTGGGATTAGAGCCCAGGTTAGTGTGGCTCCATTCACAAGAATATTTTGTGGGCCTGCAATATGTTAGATGTACACATATCCAGGAATACAGCGATAAACAAAATAGACAAGGCCTGCTTCATGGAGCTTTGTTCTAGTGCGAGAAACAATAAACAGGTAAATATACAATATGATTGCTGGTAGAGAGGGATGCCATGGAAAGAAGATAACAAGTAATACCATTGATGGAGAGCTGTTTTAGATAGGGCCGGTCCTCTCTCAAGAAGTGACATTTGAGCAGCAGTGTGAATAAAGTGAGGGAGTGAGCTCTCATGAGAATTGGAGAAAGAATGTTCCGGGTAGAGGGCACAGCAGGAGCAAAGGCTTGAGGTGGGAGCGTACCTGGCATGTCAGTGAGCAGCAAGGATGCCTAGTGGCCCAGGGCAATGAGTGAGTGAGTGGTAGGAGAGGAGGCAGAGGCAGCTTTACAAGCTGGCAAAGTCATTGGATTCTGTTTGCAGTGTGATGGGGGAGCCACAGGAAGATTTCAAGCAGAGGGGTGCTGTCACCCCCATCCCTCAGACATGGATGAAGCAGACAGAGACTCCACTGCCTCACCTATTCACCACTACTCACTGCACACGAGTACCCCTGCAGCGTTCTCTGCGCTTACAGTGTAGGGAAGTGATTAAGAGCACTGGCTTTTTTTTTCTTCCCAATTGCTGTTGATAGTGAATATTATTTTATATTAGTTTCAGGTGTACAGCGTAGTGGTTAGACATTTATATAATTTACAAAGTGATCCCCCCAATAAGTTTAGTACCCTCCTGACACCATGTATAGTTATTATAATATTATTGACTATATTCCCTATGTTATATTTTACATTCTTATGACTATTTTGTAAGTACCAATTTGTACTTCTTAATCCCTTCACCTTTTCACCCAACCCCCAACCCCCCTACCATCTGGCAACCATCAGTTTGTTCTCTGGGTCTATGAGTCTGCTTCTGTTTTGTTTGTTTGTTTTGTCCTTTAGATTCCTTTAGATTCCACATATAAGTGGAATCATATGGTATTTGTCTTTCTCAGTCAGACTTATTTTACTTAGCATAATACCCTCTAGGGCCATCCATTTTGTCACAAATGGTAAGATTAAATTCTATTCTATGGCCAAGTAATATTCCATTCTATATATGTGCCACCTCTTCTTTTTCCAGCTATCTATTGATGGGCACTTAGGTTGAAGAGCACTGGCTTTTGAGTCTGAGAAAACTGGGTTCCCAACAGAGCTGTAATAATTACCAACTGTCTGATCATGGGCAATCCCACCCCTATTGGAGCCTCAGTTTTCTCATCTGGAAAATGGGGACAATAGTTTCTGTTGGGAGAATTTGATGAGCTCTTGCTTGTAAAACACTCAGCTCCAGGCAGGCCACATAGTTCTCACTTAATAAGCCCTCATAGTTAGTGATTATTATTATTTAAATGCTTAGTCAAGTTCTGGAATTTTGTTAATCATTTGTAAAAGGTAACGACCATTATGATTATTCCCCTCCTGTTCCACCTGCTTCCAGGAGACACCTGTGCAAGACCTTCCTCTACTGAAAGAATAATGACAGACCCTCTTCCTGGGGCAGGGCCCATCCAGAACCCATGCCCTTGAACATTATAGCAAGCACAAGCCCAAGCTGCAGTAGAGAGACCCAAAACCCAGCCCTCAGCCCCTGTCAGTAGAGCCCCCCGTTCCATGGCAGAATGATCTCTTCAACAGGGTACAGAATAATAATCTCACTTGTGTCCACAAAGCCCTTTCACATTCATGAGTCATTCACTTAACACTGTAAGTGACCACCCAGAACAGCCTGTTGTAACCCCGTTATTATTATTAATAATAATAGCTAGCATTTATCCACTCTGAGCAGTGGATATTTCAGAGAGTGTAGCATTTCAGAGCATGGGGTTAGATTGCCTGGGTCTGAGTCCTCGATTTCCCATTTCGTAGCTAGGTGATGTTGGACATATCCCTTAGCTTCTTTGAGCACCTACTATGTACCAGGCAATGCCAGATGCCAGGAAGACAATGAAGAGCCAAGAGATGTGACTGCTGCCCCCTCAGAGCTTACTGTCTAATTGAAGGTATAGATGTTAATCAAATCACAAATACATAAAGGTACAACATTGCAAAGTGCTAAGGAGAAGTATCCATTGCTATGAGTGTGTGTGTAAAACAGGAAAATAAGGGAATATGTCCTGGAAGATGTGACTGTGGAGATAAGCTGGCCTGAGGAAGACAGAAGACAGTTTCAAGTACAATGAGCAGCATGTGCAAAGGCCCTGTGGCTGGAGGACTGAAGGAAAGTCAGTGTGGCTGGAGACTAGAGAGAAATGGAGAACACTGTGAGCTGAGGCTGCAGCAGGATCAGCACATTGCAGACTACGGTATGGTCTCTGTAGCTCTCTGCTGAGCAGATGTGCAAGTTGACCTACCCAAGCTCTCCAGGCAGGGCCCAGATGTGCTCTGGGCCCCCCTTTTCCAGCATGACCCAAATACCCTTGGGAGAGGGGACACAGGAAGTGAAATTCATAGGAAAGCACAATCACTACTCAGTCCTTAAGTTATGATACACTCGATAGGAAATCTTTTCCTGTAAGAAAAAGAAAGAGGGCCGGGAGCCCTAGGAAAAAGGCAGACTGAAGGCAAAAATCACTCCTGCTTCCCTTTCACCTCCTCCACTCCCACCCATCTACCCCATCTCCTTTGTCCAATCCTTTGCCCTTATTCTCTGGGTCTCAGTAGCTCTTCCTAAGTTTAACTTATATTTGGCTTGCAGCCAGATATCTGGCACATGTATGCTATCTGTCCTGAGGCCTGAGTAGGATTAGTAGAGTCAGCAAATCAAAATACAGGATACCCACTTAAATTTGAATTTTATAATAGATAAACAACTTTTTAGTCTCTGTCCAAATATTACAACACTAGACCTGAGCAGCAGGGGTTTGGGCATTGCAAACTAGTTCCAGGCAACTGAACTAGCTGATACCAATACTGCTGTTAGTTTAACACTGCTAACTCTGGTCCAGGCCACCTTGGATGTAGCCCTCGCCTCTTCTCATCAGGGAGGTGGAGAGCAAGTGAATGAAAGAATAAAGCCTGGGCCCAGTCTGCTGGGTTGTCTCTCAGCTCTGCCATTTTCCAGCTGTGTAACCTCAGAAGGACCCAGAGAATGAGTTGCTTAATTTCTGTCCTCACTATCCTCCTCTGTACACTGGAGATAAGAACAGCACCAACCTCAGAATGTTATTGTGAGGGTTAAGTGAGTTTATACAGGTAAAGTGCTTAGAACAATGCTGGTCCATAGTAAGTGCTCAGTGTTAGCTGTAATTATTTAATCACAATGAGTGTAAACTCCATCAGGACAGGGGCTTTGCTTTGTTCATTGTTATATCCTCCGCATCTAGAAGCAGGCCCGGTTTACCATACATGCTCAGGAATAGGGCCTGGCATGTAATATATAGCCATAAATATTTACTGAACTAAAATGAATTTAATCCTCATCATCTACCTGAAAGATTGGGATTATAATTCCCTTTTTACAGATAAGGAAACTGAGTTTTAGAAACATAAAATGAGTTCCCCAATGTTAAGGAGGTGGCAGAGCTAGGATTCAAATCCAGATTTGTTGGGTTCCAAAGGCTTCTCTACTGAAAAGTCAATTCACTTCAACAGCTGAGGTGCTACCCTGGGAAAATCATGAAATAAGGGAGCGTCTGGATTTAGAAGAAATTCTCATCCACTTTGATTTTTCAAAGTCCTAACCTGTTCTCGACCTGCTGCTGTATGAACTTGGGTAAGTCACCTCATCGTTCTGAGGCGGGTTTATGATTTGTCAACTAGGTGGTGGTGAGGATTCAAGGAAATCAGATGTTGGTGGAGCCTTGTTCACAGAATGCTTTTGGTAAACAATCCTTTCCATCCCCCTGCCTTAGAACAGCTTTGCCAATAACTTGCCATTCTTCCCCACCCATGAACCTGCAAGCTCCACTCCCCACGTGTGACTAAATGTCACCACACCTGGATCCCTAACATCTATTTAGGCGGAGGCTGAATCTCTCCAGGAAGAATCCCTTTCCTTGGCCTTTTACTTCAAGTGCAGCCCAAGTGTAGGTCCATCCTGGGAGCCTGGTGCGCTGCCCTCCTTAGAGGGGGGCGAGTCCAAATCAGATCTGGGCCTGCAGTTGGAGAGACTTGCCTTGAAAGGAGTCCCCTCAAGCGCAGATTGCAAAAAAAAGCTTATTAAGAAACCACTCTGAAGGTGCTGTGATGGTGGTGACAGTGTTGGAACCTACCTGGGGCCGGGCCGCTGAGATTCCCAGGGGATCCTAGTCTTGACTCCTGTATGGGGGTATCCCTAGGGCCTCGTGAGGAGGCGGCCTCATCAGAGTCGGGCCCAGGCTCTTTTCAAGCCTTTGCCTGGGTCAGGCTTGGGACTTTCGGTGTGAGTGTGTGTGTGGAGGTGGGGATAGGGGGAACAGGGGAATTCCCTCCAGCTGTAGGGAGAAGGAGTATCTAGAGACCGATTCCGAACGAGCTGAGTGGGGAAGAGAACAGTGGCCCAGGCGTGGAGGGCGCCGGGTGAGGATGGGGGTGGGGGTGGTGGGGGACAAGGTTTGGGAGGGAGGAGCCAGGAGGGCTTCTTCTGGGCGGACCAGAGCGCGGGTCCGAGGCTCGCGGTGGAGGCGGGGCCATCGCTCCCCGCGCGGCGGGGGCGGGGGTCCGCGCCGGGAATGCCGCGCCGCGGGGTCTGGGGCGGGGCTTCGGCGGCCCCGCCCCTCACGCAGGTAGCCAATGGGCGCGGCGGCGCCGGGTGACGGAGGGAGCCGAAGTGCGAGTGCCGCGGCGGCGGCGGTGGCGGACGGCCCAGCCGGAGCGCGAGGGTCTGGGGGGGTGGGGCGCGGGGACGCGGGGACGCCGAGCCGGGGACCCCGGGACCCGGGAGGCGGTGCGGCCCGGGCCGCCGGAGGAGCGCGGGCGGCCCAGCGGCGGCGCGATGCCTCTCGCTCAGCTCAAGGAGCCCTGGCCGCTCATGGAGCTGGTGCCGCTGGACCCGGAGGTGAGTGAGTGGGGCGGGGGACCGGCGCCGGCGGCCAGCGAGCTCAGGTCCCCACAGGGGCGGGGCGGCTCGCGGCGCCGTTGCAGTCTGGCGGGCGCCGGAGAAGGCGCGAGTGCCCTCGGTTCTCTTGCCCCCTCTCCGGCTCCACCCCCCTGTGCTCCGGGTGTGTGTACGCGAAGGACAGTTCCGCCCAGCTCTGAGAACCCCCTTAGTACGGAGAGGAGATCCTGTGTGCTGAGGTCTGACCCCCCACTTACCCCACACACCTAGGACCCTTACCGGGCGCTATCGGAGCTTCCTCCATTAGCGCAGACGGGCAGGGCCGGGGTGTCTGATGTCTGGGATTCTACAAGAGACGAGGGTCATGGGACCCCCATTTCTCCTTGACGTCTCCATGCCCTTCCCCAAGAGTTCCCCGCTTCTGTGCTGCTGACCCTAGAAGGATTGCCCCTCTTGACCCTTGGCAGTTGTGGAATGTGGGGTGACACCTCTGGTCTGGAGCTGAAACTCCTGGTTTTCTTTGCTGGAGGCTAGGGCCAGAGGACATCTGTGTCCCCTGCCCCAGACTGTGGAAAAGAGAGTGGGGGGAAGCCCTTAGACCTTGTGAAGATTATTCCTGGAGAGTGGGAGGACCTTGGTGCCTGCTCCCTTCTTGTGCCCCCTCTCATAGGAAGGGCTGGGCCCCGGGGTAGTTTGGCTTCTGCCAGCCTAGCCTCTC
Organism: Rhinolophus ferrumequinum; assembly: GCF_004115265.2. Taxonomy (NCBI): domain Eukaryota; kingdom Metazoa; phylum Chordata; class Mammalia; order Chiroptera; family Rhinolophidae; genus Rhinolophus; species Rhinolophus ferrumequinum. The sequence goes on from NC_046292.1 coordinate 18,170,348, forward strand.
TCAGAAGCAGCTCCTCCCTCCTATGAGGATTCTGTAGTGCCAGGCTCTAAGCATGCTGGAGGCCAACTCTTCCTGTGCTCTTTGACCTCCAGGGTCAAGGTCAAGCCCCTGAACTAGGGAGGTCTGGGAAACTGTCCCCTCAGTTTCATGTTGGGAAGGAGGCAGGTGATACTCCCTTTGCGAAGAGGATGTGAGGAGTCTGCAGGGAGGGTGTGGGGACCTCAGTGAGCCTGGGAGCCAAGGTGACTTCCTCCTGGCTTGGGCCCCTAGCCCCTGCCTAGGTCCCCTTCTCTACGCTCTCTTACTTGGGGCAACCATCAAGGGCCCTGTCTCTCAGGGTCACTGGTTGAGATCAGAGTGAGGACCCCGGGTCTCCAACATCCAGGGTGTGCTGCCCCTTTAAAGGGATGGTCATGGCTGACACTGGCTATTGGAGGGTGGGCGAGGCAGGATTAGGTAACCAACCTGAAGGCGCAATTTGGAGTAAATTGCTCTGGGATCCCTGCCATGGGGTTTTTACAGGCCCTGTACACTCTTGGAGGTTCTCTCGCTGACTCACCCTCCAGAGGAGGAACACTGCCCTCTGCAGCCCCTAACTCCCCCCCTCCCAGACTGGGGCACTAAGGCCTAGGGCGGGGGGTGCTCTGAGGTGGATTCCTTTGCCCTGGCATGCCCCTGCAACCCTGGCCTCCCTAGAGCAAGGTAGACTGAGAGAGGCCAGGAGGGACTTAACCCAAGGACTTAACTTGGAGATAGGGAGGGCAGACACCCAGGAGCTTGATCCCCAGTCCAGGGCACAACTTCCTGCTTCCCTTTAGGGAATCCTGGGGAGGGGGCCAAGTTTAAATAGAAAACTCAGTTTTGAATGCTACCGTGTTTTCCTGAAAATAAGACCTAACCAGAAAATAAGCCCTAGCATGATTTTTCAGGATGACATCCCCTGAACATAAACCCTAACGTGTCTTTTGGAGCAAAAATTAATATAAGACCCGGTCTTATTTTTGGGGAAACACAGTACTGCACTTGAACTCTGTGAGGACTGGCTTATTTCCTAGGATTGGGGGTAGAGGGGGTATGATTTCTCCAGGAGCTTAGAAATGCTGTGTGACCCTCAGTCAGTCCTTAGCCTCTCTAAGCCTCTGTTTCTCCAGTGGCCAGGGCTGGGTTCTAGCCTTTGCTTCCTGGGCCTGAGAAGGTGCAGAGCCCTGGGTATGGCTGCCCATTCCCCCCTCCCCCACTCCATGGAGGTACCAGGCGACTGAGTATTATTGTTTGGGTAACAGGAGCCTTGGGGCAGACAGGGCCCGGGTTGGGCTGTTCTCACTGGAGAACAGGGCCTTGCTGTTCTTAGCCCAGGTGACATGTAAGTGATACAGTAGCCTGACCTGCAGGTATAGGTGCTGCCGCCTGCTCCTAGCCTAGAAGGAGGCAGGCAAGGGGCTGGCGGGGGCATTTGGCAGAGGCCTGGGATCTGGACTGCCCTGCCCTCCCCATGACGCTGCTGAAAATGGGCTGCTGGGAGGCAGGGCCTGGCCCAGGGTGTGGCCCAGGTGGAGCACACCCATTGGAAGTGTGGGTGAGGATTAATTCTGCTTTCCTGGCCTTGCTGAAAGCTGTAGTAACCTTGTCCCCAGGCCCAGCCCTACCATATACAGAGCTTTATGATGTGCCACTCACCCTGCTTCATCTGTCACCTTATTTAAATAAAATAATTCTCATAACAGCTTCTCAAGGTAGGGATTCTTACATACCCCATTTTTACATGGGACAACTGAACTCAGAGCAAACTGGCCTATGGATTAATGTCAGGGTCAATATTGGAACCCAGGTCGCTTGCTGCCTTCTACCAAGTGCGGGGAGACTCAAGGATGGACAAGGGCTGGGATCAAACTTGCCCAGGTGGAAGGTACTCCAAGAAAGGCTCCGGATGTTGGCAGACTCTCCTCATCCCGCAGGGCCCGTGTCCAGCCTTTGCCGAGGACGGGTGGTGGCAGCCAGCCCTGGCACCTGGCCCCCCTGCCTCCAGCAGTGTACAGGCCTGCCAATGCTGGGCTCTGAACACAGCTCCTGGGGCTGCTTCCTGCCTGCGGAGCACGTGCTGTCTTTGTCCATCTGCTGCCCAGCTTCTCCAGACACTGCCCTGGGCCCCTCTTCCCAAAACAGATGCTTGTGTAGGAAGGAAGGAAGGACGCCTGTTGGAACCCATCTCTGACCTCTGGAGGGGGGCACAGTGGTCTGGGGGCCCTGGGGAGCTGTCCCCAGGAGCAGTGCTCTCAGAAAGAGGGAGGAGAATGAGTTTCCACCCTCTAAGAGGACAAAGGGCCTTTCCTGTATCAGACTTTTTAGAGAAGATCCTTCATTCAGTATTCTGCAAGGTCAGCATCGTCTTCTTTCATTCAATTCATTCATTCATTCAGCAAATATTTATTGCGCACTCATCATGTGACAAGTACTATTCCAAGCAACAGGGTACAGCTGTGAACAAGACAAACCTGCCTTTATGGTACAGATATGGAAACTAAGGCTCAGAGAAGTGATGTGACAGACCCAAGGTCAGAGTAAGTGGCTGGAAGAGCTAGGATGAGTAGCTATGTCTTCGTGGCTGCAGAGCTGTGTTTTTTCTACCATCTGTGCAGCAGTCAGATCCGAGGGACAAACGAACCCTGTCTTCCCAGGACCCTTGCTCTGAGGTGGGAAGCTCGCCTGTGGTCCTTTTTGCACTCCCGGTCTTTTCTCCAGAGCTACTCATTTCCCTCTAGAGACCGTAGCATCAGCTCTTATAGGCATGGGGTTCCATGAGGATGGCACCTGGGCCAGAGACTCTGGGACTGGAGGCAGCCAAACAGGGCCTGTGAGGTCCCTTGAATCACCTAGGACACTGCTCAGTAAGCCCACACCTCTGTGTATACCCACCACCTCCTCCCCTCCCTCACTGGGGATTTAGGTTTGCAGCCATGTGATTTGGGGCCATGGCCCCATGCCTTTCACCTGCTAGCTGAGGGACCTCAGGTTAAGTTCCTTCACTGTCTGAGCTTTGTCTGAAAATGGGAGTAATAGAGCCTGCTCTGGCCTCCCTGCTCTCTTTGTGGGTTGAGCTTTCATTTGACACACTACATGCTGGACCCTGAGCTGGGTGCCAAGGAGATGGTGACGGACAGGCCACGGCTTCTTCCTGAGTTAACCTGTGGCTTGCTCAGTGCCATGCGACCCAGAAGAGGGAGGAAAGGGCTTGAGGTTGTGTGGACAGAAGAGATGACATTTGAAGTGAGTCTTGGAAGAAGACCAGGAGTTTGCTCAAGTGACAAGGCAGGAAGGGTTTTCTTGGTATAAGGAGCCACCATGCAAATGCTTGGGAATATGAAACAAGCTGATCTATTCAAGCTTCGCTCGAGAATAGGGCCCAATAAAAATGGCTATTATTTGTGGACCAAGTATGTGCCGGGTATATATATTTATAGACTATTTTGTTTGCTTCTTGCAGCTACCCGATGAGGTACATTACTTTTATCCCCATTTCACAGGTGAGGAATCTGAAGTCCTGAGAAATGAAGTAACCTCAGGGTCATGCAGGTGGTTGAAGCCAGAATTTGAACCCAAGTGGTCAAGTTCCAGAACCCACATTGTTAATCACTTTTGTTGGGCAGTTGGAGGTGATAGCCTTGAGTGCTATGCCGAGAAGCTGAGACTATTCTGCAGGCAGTGGGAAGCCGTGTAAGGTTTTGGGGGGGGCCTAATACATAGCAAGTTCTCAAGTGAGTTGATGGCTCAAGCGCAATGATCACAATTGAGTTTTAGGAAGGATGAGGGTTTGGAATGAGGGCAGGCCGGGGTGGGGGGCTGGTGGCAGGCTGTTGAGAACATCTGTGGGAGTCATGTCAAGAGTCTAGAATACTGGGTGAAGCGGAGCCCAATCTACAGATGCGTCAGGCCTGCCCCCCTCACACCAGCACTGATCAACCCGGCCCTTCTCCTCAGACTGCAGAGAGATCACAGCGTGTATACGTACTCGTATGTGTGCGTGGAGGGGCCTGCAGAACACTGGCCCTGTGGAGGACTGGGGGCATTAAAAGGGCTCGGGGCAGGATGTCCTGGGAGTGGCAGGGTGCAGCTGGTCTAGGGGCAGGGAGATTATGTAATGGGCAGAGCACAGCTGTGCCTGCTGCTGCCAAGCAGAGCCACAGCTGCCCTGTGGACCAAGCCCCTGGCTCCAAAGTCCTGACCTGCCCTAGACTGGGTCTTCTGCTGTTAGGAGCCTCTTATCTGCCACACCACACTGTTGCTCTGCCAGAAGCTCCTTTCAGCTTCCCAAGGCTCAGATGTTACCTCATATCACACAGGAAAGGGATGAGCTGGGTTTGCTATAACCCAGGGTGAATAATGTTCACCCGAGAGTGAAGTCTGGGGCCTGGGAAAAGCAGGACTGCCCAGAGATGGGCCCCAGTGCCCACTCCTCTGCAGGTAGTCCCCCTTCCAGGGGTGTGGGTTGCTCTTCAGCAGACTTTTTTTGAGTACCTCCTGAGTGTCAGAAACCAGAATTTGAATCCCCACTTACCAATTGTGTGACCTTAGGTGCCATCATGAGGCCCCTCAGCCTCAGTTTCCTTCACTGCCAAATGGGTCAAGGGCCTACCTCCTAGGTCATGAAGATTTAATGGTGCCACAGGTGTGAGGCATTGAGCCCAGTGCCTGGCATGTGGCAGAGGCTCAGGGGAGAACAGCTGTTTGCACGGAGCCCTAATCTCTGCCCTTCCAGGACTCCCATTTATTAGGAAGGGCAGGCCTATCTGTAAAGAATCCCTGCAGTGTGGCAAGTAATACAGTGAAGGAAAGCAGGGCCATGGTGGGCCAGCAGCGATTCTGCCTCATAAGGGCAGGGCAAGGGTCCTAGAGGGGACAAGGCCAGGGCAGCCACTGTCTCTGGACTTTCCCAGACTTTGTTTGTTTCTTTCCACCCTTACAGCAACTCTGGGAGGTGGCTGTGACTACTGCCATGTTACAGATCAGGAAACTGAGGCTGCTTGCAATTGATTAGTTGGCATAGAGTCACACAGTTTGTCTCTGTCAGAGCTGGGAGCCACACACGCCCTTTCTCTCTTATTGGGAGGAGGAGATATTTGAGCTAAGTCTTCAAAGATGAGATGTTTGCCAGGCAGAGAGCCAAGGGAGGGAGTGTCGGGAAATGCTCTGCCTGGGTTTTGAGGGGCTGTTGCTTGATACCTGTGCCCTCACTGTGAAAGTGGAGGTGGGAGACCCACCCAGAACTCCTACCCCCGCCTCTGTGGCCTCCCTGGCTATTGGGAGTAGCTGAGGGCAGGGGTGGTACATGGGGCCTGTTTGCTCTTTTCCATGCTGGTACATTCAGACAATGTGCCCTGATCTTCTTCTCTTTTCCAGAATGGACAGGCCTCAGGGGAAGAAGCTGGACTTCAGCCCTCGAAGGTGAGGACCAGGGATAGCACCCTGGGCCAGGGACTGTGTGGGGGGCATGGTTTGCATGGCCATAGAGGAAGGAGGCCTGCCCTCGTCCTGTCTGGGTGTGTAGGACCCTGGCTGGCCTCTTGCCCCTTGCCCTGCTCAGCCTTCCTTCTCCTCGAGGCAACCCTATGCATTGCTCCAACCTTCCTGTTTCGTCGGTGAGGGAACTGCGGCCCAGACAGGGTCAGCAGAAGAATCCAGGCTAGAATTCTGGTTACCCATTACCCAAGCTACGACACTTCCTCAGTTGATTTACTCGTGGTGGCTGGGTCCACTGCAAGGAATGGGCTGAAGGGGTGATGGGAGAGGCTCGGGTCCTGAAGAGGGCCTGGAATCAGCTGGGTACGAGGCTCCAGAGGGCACCTGGTAGCCAATTAAGTCTCACCAGGGCCCAGTGTACACAGGCCATTTCTCAGGGTTCCCACCTCCTAGCGCTAGACTTCCTCACCCCTGCTTCCTCTGCTTCCCCGGGGCTCCTCCCTTTTGCCCCTAAGCCATTGGTGCTGGTTTGGTGTGTTGACAAAAGTGCCTGGGGCTGGATGACAGTTTTGTGACCTTAGGTGTGTCCTTTGTGCCCCTGGGCCTAGGGTTTCTCATCGCTGTGTTGGCAAAGACCACATCAGTTCTGTAAGGCCACATTGCTGCTGGCTGTGGAGGGGCTTTGGAAGCCGCTGAGGCATGACAGAGCGTGGGTTCTGGACGCAAAGCAGACCTGGGTTCCAGTCCTGATTGCACCCTCACCACTTGACCAGAAGCTCTTTTCCCTTCTGAGTCTCAGTTTCGTTATCTGTAAATTGGGGATGATGTGCCTTCTTCCCAGGAGTGACGTGAAGGACGAATGAGGTAGAAAGTGCCTGGCACGCAGTGACTTCAGCACCGCAGCGTTACTGCCTTAGAGTCTTGCTCAGCTCCCTTTCCTACTAGTGGCCACACCCATAAGCATGACCTTTGAGATAGACTCCAGGACTGGTCCCGATGTTTGCCTTGACTCAGCCTCCCAAGATAAGGTTGCTGAGCTGCCTGGGGTAGGGCTGGGTGAGAGAAGTGGGCTCCTACTTCCTCTTCTCTTGGTTACTATGGCGACCTTGGGCTGCCAGAGGCCAGGCAAATGGTGTGGACTGGACCCCTTGGTTTGTCTCAGCCCCATGTCTGGAGAATCTCCTCCCACAGAGTAGCTGCCACCGGTTGCCTAGTAACAAAATGAAGAGGCTGTGGGTCCCCAGTGAAGAACCTGGCTGTCCGCATCTTGGAGCTGAGGTTCTGGGGGTTGCAGAGGAGCTTACAGCTTTGGGCGAGATGGTGGTGAGTGCAGCTTCTCTCCTCAAGAGCTAGAGAGGCCGGCTGGGAGAGGACAGGAGCTGACCCAGTTAGGTAACCTACATTTGATCCCAAGCCTATGACTCCTGCTCTACAGCAGAAGACCTGGGGTCAAGGAGACAAAGGTTGGAGATGGGTGGTGTGGGGAGAGCCTCGAATGCCACATTAAGGAAGAGAAAGATCTTAACTCACACCTGGCACCATACCAGGAGCTTTCCGTTTCATTTTCACAACACCCCTGGAAGTAGAAATTGTTACTATCCCCATTTTATAGATGAGAACATTGAGGCCCTAGGTCATATAGCTGGTGGGCACATAGCTTGACCATAAAGCCCACACTCCTCCCAACCCAAGGAACACTTAGTGCTGAAGAGGAGGAATATTAGGTCCCTGTGACCCCAAGTTCCATCATTCCTAGGCACCTGCTCATCCATCTTCTCTATTGTCCCAGAAGCTTACAGTATCCCCAGTGCCCACTTCCGGGCTCAGCACACCAGGGGGCGCTCAGCCTGTGGTTGGGACCTCATCACTGTGCAGTGGGATGAGCTGGCTTGTTTATCTTTTGCTTCATCAGACTTGCACTGCATCTTGCTGTGGCACAGGGCGACCCGAAAATGAAGTCAACACCCCGGCCCTCACGGAGTTCCCAGTTTTAGGGAGCGGGTGCAGACAGGAGAGCTATATGGTGGGTACTGTGATGGGGACAAGTAGGTCTGTGGGCACACAGAGCCTCCATTCTGTGTCAGGCCCCATAGTGGGCAGAGAAATACACCACCTTCTAGGTGCCCACATTTCTCTTGGCATGATGAGGTGAGCATGTCCTGGGGAACCCAGCCAGTGGCATCTGAGCTCAGGGCTGAGCGAGGACCAGATGGACGGTCACTGCTGCGTGTGGCAGAGGAGGAGACTTGGGGTGGGCTATGGGGCAGCAGCCACCTTCCCTATGGAGCTGGAATTTGGCTGGGCTCCGACAGCAGCATTTGGGCAGCTGGAGAGAGAAGTGGGCCTTCCAGCGGGAGAAGAGGCATGAAGAGGACTGGGGTATCATGCGTTCTGAGTTCAGGATCCTGCTCCTTTCCTGTTTGCCTTATAACCTTGGGCAAGTGGTTTGCTCCTCTGAGGCTCAGATGCTTTTCCTGTAGGAGAACAGAGTCCATTCCTCAGGGACGCCCGGCGGAGGAGGGCATGGGATGCCTGTAAATTAAAGACCTAATCTAACAAAGTCTGAGGCACAATGTTGGTATTTAACGCTTGTTTATTTATTTCAAGCAGGAAGGGGGATTTGGGGTTTAGCAGTCATAGTGTGGACAGCAGTCTAGAGTGAGAGCTCCCTGAATCTTTTCAACACCCCAGGTGCACCTGGTGTCCTCAGGCATACTGGAGCTCCATTCACCCTCCCTTCCTGGGGGTGGACTGGGCACCCCAGCTTCCCCCCCCAATCTCCGGAGCTGGACCCCTTTGAAGCGCCTGCAGGTCTATTTTGAGAGCCGAGTGTCTCTCCCCTCCCCTCCTCTCTTCCTGTTTATGAAACCCTGATCCCTCCCGGATCCCTTTTGCTCCCCTGGCTGGAGCACAGGCAGGATGTGACTGGATTTCAGGGAGCCTTGGGAGCCTCAGGTGTTGGGGAGAACTTCCCTTGGACTGGCCAGCGCGGGCTCGCCCACCCTCCCAGAACCTGGGACCCTGTGGCAGGGCTCTATCCTTCTGCCTACCCAGAGGTGACACTACAGCAGTAAGACCTGCCATCTCATCCGGGGGGATGTTCTGTTTACAATGCCCCTTTGCCTCTGTGGCCCATTTTGCTTCTAGAAACAACCTTGTTGAGAGTGGAACATCTCATTTTAACCTCTGTTTTAAAGAGGAAGAAAGTGAGGCTCAGACAGAGAAAGAGTTTGCCTGGAAACACTCAGCTAGTGAGTGGCCAGTGCTTAACTTCCCACCCTGCACTCCTGGCCTCAGCCTCTTGTTCATGCTGGTCTCTGCATGAAGTGCCTTTTCTCGCCTTTCTGCCTGGCCAACTCCTATCCTCTTTAAGTTCCAGTTGTACTGCCACCTCTCTGGAAGGTTCTTGGACCTCACCCCAGGCAGATGGTTACTGCCCCTGGGCACCCACAGCACCTGACGGCAGCTCTCCCTGGACAATTGTGTTTTGTTTTCCTGTATTTATTTTCTGGATCTACCTGAGGTCAACACCGGCGTTAGCCTTAACACGGGCGCCTCCCAGTGTCTGGCTCCTGGCCTGGGGACAGAGCGCGGGAACAGTAGCTACGAGTGATGTCCAAAGGGGAGGCCAGCTGGCCAGCCTTGCAGGGAGGGCAATAATGAAATGGTTAGAAGTGTAGGCTTTGGAAGCAAACAGACTTTGATTTTGGTCTTAGCTCTCCCGCTTTCTAGCCATGTGGACTTGGGCAAGTCACTTTCTCTCTGAGCCTAGTTTCCTCATCTCTGAAATGGGATGACAATACCTCCCTTGGAGCTAAGAAACAGGGCCTGCCAGAATCCACATCAGCAAAGGTTGAAGGAAAGAACATCTTTGTGCAATAAATGCTCAATCTGTAGGAGGTACAATTCTCAGTGTCACTCCATGCCAGTCCTGACCTAGGGCCTGAGGCCAGCTCCCCATCAAGGATGTCTGGGAACTGTGGACCCCTCTTGCCCGGCCCAGAGGCATGCTGGGAGATACGTCTGGGGACATCTGTCTCACCAGAGTGGGCAGCACCTGATAGGCCCTGCAGATGCTGTCAGCTGGGGAAGAAGCTGTTGGTGTCCGTTAGGGCCAGGGATTGGCACGTGGGCTTGCACTGCAGCGAGTGGAAGGAGGCCCAGGGGGGCCCTCGGGACCCAGGATCAGGTCAGGGGGCGCTGGGCTTCTCTTGCAGCTGCCTTGTGGAAGGAAGTACATAAGAGGAAGTATCTTTAGGGAGGAATGGGGCAGGGACCAGGGGATGTGGTCTGGTGCCTGTCCTCCCCTCCTGCCACCCAGAGGCCCCCCCAGGCCCTGCACGTACCCTTCAGTGAAGGCAGTTCGGAGACTGTTTCCTTCCTGTACTCTGTTAGCCACAGAGTCTTCCTTTGATTCTCAGGGTCTCAAGGGTGAGGGGGACCCGGTGGCACAGGACCAGAGAGTTTTGGGGCTCCCAGGGCTGTCCCCATCTCCACACCCCTGCCTGAAGCAGCGGGGGTGCAATGAGAAGCCTCCGTCTAAGCAGGCATCTTTCACAAGCCTGGCAGACCAGCATCACACTGTTACTAGAGGCCCTGCGAGGCCTGGAAGGGGAAGTCCGTGTGTACGTGGGGGCGTGTGTTTCCACACAGGGGATGTCTGTGGAAATCGTTTCCGATCATCGGCTTGTGTGTATTTGTGTGCGTATCAGTTCCGGTGGGTGTACTGGTGTGAGTGACGCGGCGAGGCCACGTAGAAGGGGGCTGGGCCTGGTCAACCCCTGACCCAGGCTACCTGCTCCTCCACTGAGACCTCTGTAGGTCCTTGCTAGGGCTTTCTGCCCATCCCAGGGCGCTGGACTGGCAGGTTCTTCAGGGCAGGGCTGCTATGGTGGTGCCTGTTCTGTGGGCTGCCATTTTGGGTGGGCCCAGCCATGGGGAGGTCACTGCGGGGGGAAGGAGAGTCTGTGCTCTGGGCCGGGGCAGTCAGAGCCCATGGGCTTGCTGACTTCTGCCCTCATTCTCTTAAGGGGATGTTTGCAGCTGCTGGATGCCCACTATGTGAGCCCCTCATCACCTCGTGACTCTGTGTTCTAGTCTCCCCTTTCTCGGGATCAGAGGATACGAGGAGGGGTGTATCCCTGGCCCCACCCCCTGCAGTCATGGCCTTGGGGTCTACCGTGTCCCCTCCTCAGCAGGGAAGCCTGTCCCATCTTCTGTCCCTCCTCTCTGCAGAGGGGGAAGTGAGAAGGAGGGGGTCAGGGACCCTGCCTTCTGGGCCAGGAAGGCTGAAAAAGCAGAAGTGAGGGACTAACGGGGCCCTCTGGCCACTGGCTTGAGCCCCACCATGCAGAGCCCGGCAGATCTCCCCTGGGTGGGGAGAGATCCACTCCCCTGTCCCAGAAAGGTGAGCAGAGGGTTCCCTGCCTCCACTGGTGTCTGTCATCATGACTCTGGGCAAGGAATAGGTTTGGGGGTGACTCTTTCCCCTGGGGTTTCCGGGTGACTGGCTCTGTCTCCAGGGAGTATTCTCAGCCAGAGACAGACAGGTGGAGGCTCAGACCGCAGGGTTTGGGGACGGGGGTTGCTGTGTGGCCTTGGCCCACCGCAGCCCCTCTCTGAGCCAGGCTTTCTGCCTGTCCCCCCTGGGGTTACACTCAGGAGCCTGATTAGCGTGCAGCTTTTAGTGGCTGCAGCTTTTTGTGGCTGTTCAGGGTCCCCTGAGGATGTGTCTGTGTCTGTGAGGGTCGATATCTAGAATGAGAAGTCCCCGGACTGACCCTAGTACCGAGGGAGGGGGCGGGCTGGAAGGGCTGGACATGGCTCCGGCTGACTTACCTACCCACCCTTTCCTGGCACTTGAGGCCTCCCAATCGCAGGTCAAGCAATAGCCAGGGGAAGGACTTGGGTTCAAGCTGGCTCTGCCTCCAGTGCACTTTGAGCCTGGGTGAGTCACTGTGCTCTGGACCTCAATTTCCTGTTCCCGAAATGGGCACAACTGCTTTTGGGATATTTGGATGAGAGTCAGAGCCATCAGATTGCACTCAGATATCCCGCTTGGCCTACTTTCGTAGTCCAGGGCCCCCCTTCAGGACCTGGCATGGGAAGAACATTCCAAAGAAATGGAAGACCTCAGAGATGGGTCTGCCACAAATACTGGACTGTTCTCCCAAGTGCTGAGGGTTTGCAGGCGACATCCCCTCACCTCTTTCCTCACCCCCAGGTAGACCAGCTCTGCCTTTGAGTTCGGGGTCCGACTTTTTGGGTGTCCAGGTGTCTTTCCTGCCTATGTGTCTGTCTGCTTGGGCCTCACTGACTGGCAGTCTCTGTTTGCTGCCCACCTGCCTCTGGCTTCTGTTGGGCTCCTGTGTCTGTCTGTACTTGATGAGTGCCTGTCTTCACCTGTTGGGTACATGTCACGTGTTAGGTGTCTGTTGGTTCGTGTCCCCTTATGTCTCTGCCTATTGAGTATGTGTCCCCATCTGTCTCCACCTGTTGGATGCAAGCCCCCATCTGCCTCTGCCTGTTGGGTCCCCATCTGTCTCTGACTGTCGGGTACATGTCCCCATCTGTCTTTGCCTGTTGGATATGTGTTCCCGTTTGCCTCAGCAGGTTGGGTATGAGTCTCTGTCCACCTCTGCCTGTCAGGTATGAGTCCCCTCCTGCCTCTGCTTGTGGGTACCTGTCCCCATCTGTCTCCGCCTGTTGGATATGTGTTCTTTCTACCTCTGCCTGTTGGGCATGTGTACACTCCTTCCTCTGCCTGTTGGATGCCCACCTTCATCTGTCTTTATCTGTTGGGAGCCGGTCTCTGCCTGTGGGGTGCCTATCTGCTCCTCAGCAGCTGGGTTGGTATGGGGCTTTCCCTTTGCAGGCCCACAGGGGATGCAGAGGGCAGCCTTCAGGCAATGGGGACAGGGGAAGAGAGAGGAAAGGAACGTGGTGAGGGTGTAGGCTTGGAGCGAGGAAACCACAGGCCCTGCGTGATTGGTGGCCCGGGCCCAGCCCCCGCCCTCACTCTGCACATCCGCCTCGGGCCGGCCACCTCCGAGGCAGCCCCGGACGCTGCCTGCTCCTGCCATGGTGCCTTGGCCCTGCCGGGCGGATGGAGCAGGATCCCAAGCCGCCCCGTCTGCGGCTCTGGGCCCTGCTCCCCTGGCTGCCCAGGAAGCAGCGGCCCAGGATCAGCCAGACTGCTCTGCCTGCCCCTGGCCCTGGCTCTGGCCCCAGGCGGGACTCGGTGAGTGTGCCCGGATGAGCTGGCCTGCCTGTGGCCCTTGGAGCAGGTGCCTGGGCAGCCAGTGTGGCCTCAGCTGTCTTTGGGCTCTCCTAGCCCAGGCCTGGCCCTGCTGGACGACTGGACCCTACCCAGACCTGCTCCCTGGGGGAGTGAGGAGGCACTCAGGGGTCCAGGGAGTGACACCGGTAGACCGGAGGGAGGGCAGAGGGCGAGGGGTCCTAGGACAACTGGGACCTGAAGAGCGGTTTTTAGTAGACTTGTATGAAGGAACTTTCAGAGGGTGGGGCATGGAGTCTGGCCTTAGCTCCTACCTGCCCCAGACTGGCACTTACTGGGTTGGGGGTAGTCTCAGGTGCCTCTTGGGTCCCTAAGCATCTCAGCTCTGTCCTTCTGGCCAAAAGGATCCCGTCATCCATCCTGTCCAGGAACAAAAACCCAGCTTTGCCTCCCCAGTGTGAGAATAAACCCTACTTCCTATTGTGGCAAAACCAAAACTTGACAGCAGGGGGAGGGGAGGACCTGGGGCTGGTCTGTGGGCCTCAGCCAGAGCCTGCAGTTGGCTCAGCTTGGCCAGCCTGGCCATGCCTGGGCATCCCTTTGGGTGTGACCAGGCCGGAGCATCAGGAACAATAGGAGCAGAGACACCTTAGTAGTTTGACCCCCTCTGGCCTGTGAGGCCCTTTGGTATTGATGAACCTGGAGGCTGGCCCTGTCGGGGCAGCTGTCTGGTTGGGCCTGCAGGGCCCCGTCTACTGAGATCTGGTGTGAGTGGACTTGGATGGGGGACATTCCCCATGCTGGCCTGGATGGGGCCCACGTGCCCACCTGCTGTGTTCCTCCATCAGGATGAGGGTGTCCTCAAGGAGATCTCCATCACGCACCATGTGAAGGCTGGCTCTGAGAAGGCTGACCCATCCCATTTCGAGCTGCTCAAGGTTCTGGGCCAGGGATCCTTTGGCAAAGTAAGTCCTGATCCCACAGTTGGGAGGGAAACAGTGGTCATACCAGAGGTGGGGTGAGAGTTCACTGTGGGGCTCAAAGTACCAGAGGGCAAGGGTTGATGGGGCTCAAGGCAGGACAGGAGGTCACCTTGGTACCCAGGGAGGGCAAAAGGTCAAGGTGGGACTCAGGGAAGTTGGAGGGCAGCTTGGGACCTGGAGGGTGGGAGCTGATGGGCTCAGTCCTCTCCGCAGCTTCTCCTCTGCTTTTCCCGTGCTGCCTTCTCAGGTCTTCCTGGTGCGGAAAGTTACCCGGCCCGACAGTGGGCACCTGTACGCCATGAAGGTACTAAAGAAGGCAACGCTGAAAGGTGAGTGGAGGACACCTCCTCAGGCAGAGCCCAGGGCAGCACAGGACCAAGTGAGATGGCCCAGCTGTCCAGGGCCTTAAGTCTGATGCAGGAGAGAGCTCAGTCTCCAGGAGTGCCTGGTCTGAAGGTGGAGACACTGGCCTGTTCTCAGCTGTCCCTTACTACCCACCACCCCTCCTTATGATGAAGACAGGGTCCAGTCAGAAGAAAAGATCTCCAGGGTTAACTGCACCCCGCGCCCACCCCCACCGCCAAGCCAAGTGCCAGTATGTAGTCTGGAAGGAGGTGGGAGCAGGGGTGCAGTATGTTTGTGTTGGAGGCCTTCAGACATCAGGTTTCAGGCTGGTTGGGCAGAGGCCCCTCTCAGCAGAGTTGCTTCACAATGTTACAAGAGTCTGAGGGAGACCTCAGAGTGGAGAAGGGTGTGAGCAAAGAGGCAGGGAGCCCAGGGAGGCGGTTGCGTGGGTAGGAGAGGTAGTCAAGGCGGGTCCATGGAGATGGATGGCAGAGAGGTTCGGAGGGAGCCCGAGTCCAGGCCTGGAATTCCAGGACTTCCAAAGGGCATGAGGGTGATTGGGAGTAGCCTTTGTGCTGGGCAGTGACTCTGAGCAGCCTGGGAACCAGACTGGCCACTGACCAGGCTGGGGTGAGGTGGGGAGAATTGGAAGTGTTGGCCTTGGGGACATTAGGAGTCATGTGGCCCATGAAGGGGCATCTGTGGGGTGATGTAGCTTTGGTGCCCCAATGCCAGCCTGGTAGGGGTAGGAGTCATTCCTCAGCAGGGACAGTGGGAGCCATGGGGAAAGAGAAAGATGAAAAGACTTGGTCCCTGCTTTGAAGGGCTCCCGTGGGGCTGGAGAGGCAAGGCAGACCTTGCAGGGTGTTGCAATTGGCGCTGCGACTGGGGAGCCCAGGGAAGGTGGGTGCAGCCTCCCAGTGGGGTCGGCTCACATAAGGAGTAACCATTTGAGCTGTGTCTTGAAGGATGAGTTGGGAGTTCTCCAGATTGAAGATGGTAGAGGAAGGGTACCCCAGGATGGAGGAATTGTTTCCCTTAGCAAAAGTGTAAGGGCAGTTTGAACATGTAAGGTTTAGTTGGGAAACAGTGACTAGAATAGTTAACTACAGTGTGGTCCCTGCCATGTCTGGTGAGGGAAACAGAAACGTTAAACTAGCATGTAAAAGGTGCTCCGAAGGGGAAAGCACAGCCCTGTAAGAAAGAGCATCCTGACTCAGCATGGCAGGTTAAGGAAGACTTCCTGGAGGAGGTGAGGCCTAAACTGAGTCAAAGAAGAACCTGCTGATATCAAATTGCCTGAGGACTTTTATTCTCTAAAAACATGTGTGTGTGTGGTGGGGTGGGGGGTGCCTACTCAGACCCATGAATCTGAATTTGAGACCCAGGGAATCTGCCTTTCTAACTAGCTCTCCAAGTGACTGTTCTCACCAGCCCCCAGACTGGAATTGGAGAGTTTTATGGCAGATGGAGAAAAGGCTGGTGAAAGCATCGCAGGGGAGCCCCAGAGGCAAAGGCCGAGAGTACACAGAGAAATGGGTTGCCCAGACTGGCTGGATTGAATGGCCCTCGGTGGGGCATGGTGGGAGATGGGGCTGGAGGGATGGGCAGGACAGCAAGCGTTCAGCCCTGGGCACTGCCCTGAGATGTGAGGAACAAGTGGAAAAGAGAGTCCTTCTTAGCCAGGGCCTGCAGGTGGCTAGACTCTTCGTGACCGCCTTTCTCCTCTGGCCAGTACGTGACCGCGTTCGGACCAAGATGGAGAGAGACATCCTGGCTGACGTAAACCACCCATTTGTGGTAAAGCTGCACTATGGTGAGACCACAGACCCTACCTGAGTTCCCACCCTACCTGCCAGCCTTGGCCCTTGCCTGTGGGTTGCTGCCTTCCCAGTACGTTGCCCGCCTTCCACGTGACAGGCCAAGGGAGCTGAGGGCAGGGCCCAGCCGGCTCCACCATTGCCTTTTCCCTTCTCCCCAGCCTTCCAGACCGAGGGCAAGCTCTACCTTATTCTGGACTTCCTGCGTGGTGGGGACCTCTTCACACGGCTCTCTAAAGAGGTGAGCTGGCACCCCAGGTGGAGCTGGAGGGACAGTGAGGCCTCCCATCACAGGGCTTCAGTGAAGGACATGTCCAGTGTGGCCTGGGTATGGGACCACCCAGGCCTGCCTAGCAGTCCCTGACCCAGGACCCGACCCTGGGGCTGAGCCCACACCCTGAGAGTTTCCCCCAACGTATGTCAGAGTGGATCAGGCTCTGGGTCAGATGCCACTGTGATGACGGAGCTAAGCATGGCTGTCACCTCTCCACCTCCGTTCTTCTCAGGCGGCCCTGGGCAGGGCCGTGAGGACCTGGAGAGCCCGAATCCCCCCAGAAAGCTAGACACTTGAACGTTATTTCCCACGTGTTAACCGAAAGGCTTTTGAACTGACAGAAGGATTTGAGCCAGTTACAAAAATGAGACCATTGATACAATTCAAACAGAAGAAGAGAAGCAATTTTTTTAAAAAACTTTTAAAATGTTACTTTAATGTTTGAATAGGTAGTACATTTACATGATCGAAAAGAATAATATTCATTGAGAAGTCTTCCTCCCACCCCAGCCCCTGTGACCCCCACATGCGTAAACATTTTTGTTGGTTTCTTGTTTAAGCTTCCCATGTTTCTTTGGAAATACAAACCATTCTGACATTTGTTCTGAATCCTGACCCCCACTTTCTTAGGTACAAAGTACTAGTTCTGCGGTACTGTTCTGTACCTCGCTTTTTTCAGGACAGTGTATCTTGCAATTGATCCATATTAGCACATAGGGAAACTTTCGGTAGTTTCTGGCTGCATAGCAGTCCGTCGTGTGGGGAGAGGCGGTTATTCCCATCTGCTGCTCGACCCTTGGGCTATTTCCAACCCTTTTGCTGTTTCTAAGCAATGCCACAGTGAGTGACTTGTATATCAGTCACTTCACCCTTAAATCCCTTTGTAGAAAGTAGGGTGGACCCTCGGGGTCTCTAAGGGTCCTCCCCAGAGTGGACTCTCAGGACCCCCAGTTCCTGAGGAAGAGGCGAGCCCAGCTGAAGCCCCTCCCGCCGTGTTGCAGGTTATGTTCACGGAGGAGGACGTGAAGTTTTACCTGGCCGAGCTGGCTCTGGGGCTGGACCACCTGCACAGCCTCGGCATCATTTACAGAGACCTCAAGCCTGAGAAGTGAGTAAAGCCCCAGCCCAGCCTTCCTAGGGAGTGCAGAGGCAGAGCCTGTGGCCTCTTCTAGGTCAGGGCCGCCCTGCCAGCGGTGGGTATAACTCTCCTCAAGAAAATCCCCCTCCCTCGGGCTGCCCTGTGAATGGGTGGGTGCAGTGGACTGGTGGTGGCAGCAGGCTCACCTTGGGGGGCTGCCTAATCACTAGTGCTGCCATTACCAAAGGCCAGGCACCTCCATACAGGTGCATTGCCTACCTTTTCTGCTAGTCCGTTGTGACATCTGGGATGCCACCATTCAAGGTCATTCCTTGATATGACCTCTCTAGAATTTTTCTTAACATCTAAGTACCCTCAAATGGTAACTTGGAAGCCAGGGGCAGGTGCTAAGGTGGAATGAGATCTAGCTTTAGAGTTAGGCAGACCTGAATTCAAGTCTTGTCTCCACCATTTCAAATCTTGACTCCACTAGCTCTATGACCACGGGGAGTTCCTTACCCTCCCTGAACCTTAGTTTCCCCCATTATTAAAATGGGGATTAGCATTATTAAAATGGGGATTAGCAAAAGCGGTAGGCAGCATACCTGCATGGCACGGCCACCACCCCGCTCCACCTACCCATTCATCAGATGGAAATGGGTGGCTCACCTTCTCTGGGCTGGGCCAACCCCCACCACTTGGTGGTGTCTACAGAACCCACCAAGGAGCCACAGCTGAGGGGCGCTAACTCCCCTCTCTCCATTACAGCATCCTTCTGGATGAGGAGGGCCACATCAAACTCACTGGTGAGTGGAGAGCACCTGCACTCCCTGCCCTCAGGGAGGCAGGACAGGTTCTTGATGGACCTGGGCTGAATGCTAAGGGATTCGTTCTTCCTGAGAAGCTGTGCCAGGCACGTGGAAGTGATCAAAAGCCCAGGCCGCAGACTTCGAATGGCCTGGGTTTGAATCCCAGCTCTGTACTGTAACCTTGTACAAGTCACGTGGCCTCTCTGGGCCTCAGCTTCTTCCTGAAAATTCTGGGAGTCATGCCCTCAGGCTTCTGGGCGGGGGGGGGGGGTTGGGTGTCTAGGGGGTGGCAGCAAGGAGGGGGGAGTTCCTGAAGATGTGTCCTCTTGCCTTCCTTGCTGCAGACTTTGGCCTGAGCAAGGAGGCCATTGACCACGAGAAGAAGGCCTATTCCTTCTGTGGGACGGTGGAATACATGGCCCCTGAGGTCGTCAACCGCCAGGGCCACACCCACAGTGCAGATTGGTGGTCCTATGGGGTACTGATGGTGAGTGCCCAGACGGGTAACATATCCAGCCCAGGCCTCGGGCCTCAGTTTCCCCTTCTGTGTAGTCAGAGGGTTGCTGGTCTCTAAGGCTCTCCTGTCCTCTCACAGCCAAACTGCCTCACCCTCCACCCAGTTGTAGTTTCCTTCCTTGGCAGGATTCCAGGCTTGGCCCCACTTGCGGTGCCCCAGTCTGGGATTGGGTCTCTCCCCAGCTTTGGGCCCCTAGTACTGCTCCTGGTGTTCTGATTGACAGAGGGGAGAGGGACAGACACAATTCTTGATCCAGGTGAACCTCCAACAGCCCAGTAAGAACCCTGGGAATGTTGCTGAGTGGCCTGGGAGGAGGTGGGGGCCTTGGGAGACGGAGACCAGAGCCTGAATAGACCCTTGTCATCTGCAGTTTGAGATGTTGACGGGCTCCCTGCCCTTCCAGGGGAAGGACCGGAAGGAGACCATGACACTGATTCTGAAGTAAGCACCGGCACGTCCCTGCCACCTCAGGGTCCCTTCATGCCTGGCCCCAGACCTCCCTCTGATTCCCCCATTAATGAGACACTCCTGGGTGAAGCATTATGCTTTCCAGCGCCCCCTTTCATCCACCAGGGCCTGTGGGAGGGGAGTCCCAGAAGTCTTTGGGAGCCGAGTTAGTGGACGGCTTGTCTGGACTGAGCTGGAAACTAGACCTGGACAGAACAGAAGCGGGAGGGGAGACGGGGCCTCTGGGGTGGGGCTCAGCCCTGATGAGACCCGGGGGCTATTTCAGGGCGAAGCTAGGCATGCCCCAGTTTCTGAGCACGGAAGCCCAGAGCCTCCTCCGGGCCCTGTTCAAGCGGAATCCTGCCAACCGGCTCGGTAAGCAGCCCTAGCTCAGGGGAGGGGAGCGGGGTACAGCTGCAACCTAGGCCATGGGGCCACATCTGGGACTGAAAGGGACTGTTGTCCTTTGTGTGGGCAGACAATGCCGCTGGCCACCCTGCTTTCTGGCTCCATGTGTGGTGTTTGGGGCAGGGGGGTGACCTGTGTGTAGGGGAAAGGCAGGAACTGAGTCATCCTCACTCTCCCTGGGGACAAAGACGGAGGCCCCCACACAGCTCCTCCTCCAAGGCTGCTGGCACAAGAGGAAAAGCATGAGCTCAGGCGTCAGAAGGCTCAGGTCCCAATCCTGGGCCTGTGTCAGGTCCCCACTGCCCGGCACACCGTAGTCCCTCCATAAATATTTGTTGAACGAATGAGTGCCATTTATGAGCCAAGTGACCCAAGGCAGCTGCCTTTACTTCCCAGAGGCCCAGATCCTCATCTCCATAGGAGAGGATGATCTCAAGCTCTGTTGATTAAATGAAATCACATGAACATGTCTGGTGTGTAGTAGCTGCTCAGTATGTCTTGGCTCCTTGACTACTGAGTTCACCTGGACAGTGACCGGCTTTGAAAGGTCCAGTCCAGTTCCCTGGGTTGAATGGAGTGTACACTTGTCTGGTGGCTGACAGGGTAGTGGGACAAAAGCAACAGCGATGAGGCCTGAGGTGGGAGGGAAGTGGGGGTCCTCTGGAGATCTCAGAACAAGTCTAGCCTCCGTCCTTACGTCTTAGACAAGTTGCGTAACTTCTCTGGGCCTTCCTTCTCCCATCAGTACATTGGAGCTTGATCATAAGAGGCCCCAGAAAATGGAAAATGCTGAGTGGACAATAGGCTTTGGGGTGATGCTGGGTGGATTAGGGGTAGGGTGAGCCCATCCTCCTCATGCTCCCAGTGGACTGCTTGCTCCAGCCACTGGGCCCAGACCAGAGAGCTGACATAGTGGGCGGCGGTGTCTGGGAATTGGACCATCCAAGGCAGACCCCTCATCTGGGCTCTTTCAGGCTCCGGCCCTGACGGGGCAGAGGAAATCAAGCGGCATGTCTTCTACTCCACCATTGACTGGAATGTGAGTGTGTCTGTCCGCCCTTGCGCCCCCAGTAGGGCTTCAGCTGTGGTGGGAGGGAGCTTCTACCGGCGAGGGCCTCAGACGTGGAGCAAAGGGTGACAGCATGGCCTTGGGGGCAAGGGCTGGCCTCCCAAGGGCAAGCAGTTATGCCGCTGTCTGCAGAGCTTGTGCTGCAGGCCTGTCACCTCCTCCTGCTTGGGGCTCCTGGTGGGCAGTGGGGTGGCCGTGGTGACCGGAATGCCCACCCCACCTTACAGAAGCTGTACCGTCGTGAAATCAAGCCACCCTTCAAGCCGGCCGTGGCACAACCCGATGACACCTTCTACTTTGACACTGAGTTCACGTCCCGTACACCTAAGGGTGTGTCCCTTGTCTGGTTTGGGCTGGTATAGGAGGGAAGCAGGGAGTTGGGGCACCTTGGGACGCAGGGGTGATCAGGACTCTGGCAGGCCCAGGTGTGTGGGCAGACAGGCGGGTGGCTCTCTGACTCTTTGTCCCCATTTAATTCTGCCTGACTTTCCCACTCTAGGGTTCTATGGGCTCTTTGTGTCTCAGTGAGGGAGTGGGGGTGAGTGGGTGGTGAAGGCCACAATAGAAGAGTCAGGACCCCTGCTCCAGGCAGCTTCCAGCCCACTGGGAAGACCAGACACAGGCTCACACTCGCGTCAGGGCTAAAGAATCTGACCCAGCAAAACTCGAGGTGGAGATAGTCTGGCAGAGCAGAGGTGACAGTGCCTCCAGGTCAGGGGCAAGTGTGGGAATCTGCTTTGGCTACTCAGACTGCCAGGCCTCAGTGTACTCATCTAGAATATGGGCTCAGTCCCTGGGGTTATTGCAAGAAGCCAAGTAGATGGCTTCTGGGAGGGAGCTTGGTAAATCCTAACATTTTGGCCAGGTACAGGGGCAGGTTTTAGCAGAGGGGGTGCTTTTCTCACTGTGGCTTGCACATCTCTGGTGACAGGGAGCTTAGCACTTCTCCGAGCAGTTTTGTCCCATGTTCATTTATTTGACAAATGTGTAGCAGGTCCCTACTGTGTGTCAGCCATGGGAGGATTGAAGGTAAACAAGATAGAGCCAGGCCCTACCTTCATATGGCTCAGGCTGTAGAGGGGAGAGACATGAAAACAGCCACTGGGCAGCCTGACAAGTGCAGTTTAATAGGAGTGAGGGCTGAAGGAGCCGCCTTAGGCAGGGCTTCTCAGAGGAGAGTGGGTGAGCTGAGCCTCAGGACAGACGAGGAGCCAGTTGTCCAGTGAGGGGGTACAGCTTGTGCAGTGGTCTCCTTTAAGGGTCCGAGAAGTCCGACGTGGCTGAGCTGCAGAGTGGGGAGCGAGGAGGCTAAGATCAAAGGACCTCAGTTGCCAAGCTGAGGAGTTGGGCTTTCTCCTGAGGGCAGAGGGGTGCATTTGAAGGGTATAATTGGGTTAGATATGTGGTTGGAACCATCCCTCTGGCTGCTGTGCCGAAGATGAACCTGAAGGGGCAGACCTGAGGCAGGGAGGACGGGAGGAGGCATCCAGGAAGGAATGAAATGTCTTGGCCCCGGCCGGATGTAGGATGTGGGGGTCTTTTATCTTTGCATGTCAGGACTAGGCCGGTCTAAACACACATGAACACATGGACTAGCTAAGGCCTGGGATGAGGGGTCCTGCCCAAGCTCCCTCCACAGCCAGCTGTTGAAGCAGGCCCGGAAACCCCAAGGTCTCCCTTCTCTGGGCTGCCTCGGGGTCGAGGGCACCTCCTCAGGCTCATATTCCCCTCCTACCCCTGCAGACTCCCCAGGCATCCCCCCTAGCGCTGGCGCCCATCAGCTGTTCCGTGGCTTCAGCTTCGTGGCAACCGGCCTGATGGAGGATGACGGCAAACCTCGGGCCACGCAAGCACCACTGCACTCAGTAGTACAGGTGAGGGGGCAGGGACAGCTGCCCAGTTGTCCTTTCCTACCTGGAGGCCATAGAACGGCTGAGAACACAGACTCTGGAGTTGGACAGGCCTGGGTTCAAACCCTGTGTAGCCCGCGGGGCCTCCAAACTTCCTTGGGCCTCAGTTACTGCATTTGTAAAACAGGGATGACAACATGGGTATAAATTTCCCAGCACAGCCAGGGCCATTATAGAGCCTGGGTAAATGCAGGGAGGTGCCCCGTGGGGAACTGGGAGGTAGCTGTCAGGTCCTAACAGGGGCAGGTGGCAGGACTCTCGTGTCTCCTCACACTTGACCTCCGTTTGCGCTTTCCCAGCCCCATGGAAAATTTAGAATTGAGAGTCAAGAAATTAGGCTCTAAAGCTCATTGCCTGGGTTCAGAACTTCCATGGTGAGGGACTTTGAGACACTTACCCTCCCGCTGCCTCAGTTTTCTCATGTGTCAATGGGGGTGATGATAGAAGCTTTCTCCATAGGTTTTTTATGAGGATCACATAAATTAATATGTGTAAAGCTAATGTGACTATGTAATTTATTATCCAACTGGGACATCTTGGTCCAGGTCAAATGTTAAGCCAGACGGGATGGAGGACAACAGCATAAATCAGGGCTGTCCACGGGATGCGGGGTGACCTTATGGGAAGTTCTTAGAGTAGTGCCTGCCATACACTAAGCACCACAGAAGCATTTGCTATTGTCAATATCTCGGAACCTTGAGACCCCTCGCCATGGGGCTCTGACACCCAGAAAGGGGTGGAGGCAACTTGTCCGAGGCCACAGTAAGTGGCAGAGCTGGGATCCAGCTCAGGGCTCCTGTGTCCCTTTCAGGCCTGCCTGGGCTTCTCAGAGCCACACACCTCTCGACGTGTGCGACCCTTTACCTGCCCCCTCCACCACCTTCTGACCACAGAGAGGGAGCCAGTGAGCGCGCTATTGTCGAGTGAAAAACTGAGGCCCAGAGAGGGGCAGATTCTTGCCTGAGGCCACATGGCCAACATTCTACCCAGGCCTCTTGGCTCTTGCCTGCTGCCATCTCCACTGAGCCAAGGTCTGGGGTGCTGGGGGGCTACCCCTGCATTCTAGAGCGAAGGCTCAGCCCTACTTCTTGGTCTCCTGCAGCAACTCCATGGGAAGAACCTGGTTTTTAGTGATGGCTACGTGGTAAAGGAGACGATTGGTGTGGGCTCCTACTCTGTGTGCAAGCGCTGCGTCCACAAGGCCACCAACATGGAGTATGCCGTCAAGGTGGGCCTCCGACCGTGTCTCGGTCCTGGCTGCTGGGCTAGGGGAGGCCGATGTAGCCTTGGCCCTTTGGTGGGGGAAGGTCAGTGCCTGTGCCTCTGGATAGGTGAAAGGTGTGCAGCTGATCCCCCAGGCTCTGAAGGGCGGGCTCCGGGGCAGGGAAGGACTCTGGATACTGTCCCCCTGACACCGCCACATGCACCCCCTTTCCTCAGGTCATCAACAAGAGCAAGCGGGATCCCTCGGAAGAGATTGAGATTCTTTTGCGGTACGGGCAGCACCCCAACATCATTACTCTGAAAGATGTGAGTGAGGGTCCTGGGGGGGGGGGACACACACTCAACTCTAGGATTGCCCTCAGGCTGCCATTCCTTTGACTCCTGATCCTCCTCTGCTCATGGGAGGGGGAGGACCCTGGGTGCCTCCTGTCTGGCTGCACCCCCGGAGCCCCCCAGTTCAGACTTGGGCATTCTCTGAGAGCTTTCCTGCTAATCAGGGGACCAGAGCCAGCATCCTCCTGTGCAGGGAGGACAGGGACCCAGGCAGGCGAAGGCCCTGCCAGGGCCACTGACGCACAAAGCAGAACACATGCCCCCGGCTCATGTCATTCTTTCCTGTCTTGGTGAGCTGGTGACCAAGGGACCCAGGCCTGGCATTGAGTGCAGGGTCCTGATGGCAAGGTCTCCTGCAGGTGTACGATGATGGCAAACACGTGTACCTGGTGACAGAGCTGATGCGGGGTGGGGAGCTGCTGGACAAGATCCTACGGCAGAAATTCTTCTCGGAGCGGGAGGCCAGCTTCGTCCTACACACCATCAGCAAGACTGTGGAGTATCTGCACTCCCAGGGGGTAAATCGGGTAGGGGGCACCGAAGCGAGGGATCAGACCATCAGCAGAGTGCATGAGCCATGGACTGGCCCAGACAGTGGCAGTCTTCAAACCAGACAGAGGGGAGATCAGGGACGGTGGTGGGTGAATGGATGGATTGACGGAAGGGAGGGAGAGAAAGATGAGGCCAAATTGTGAACAGCAACATTTATTCAGTTCCTACTATGTACTGGGCCCCGTCCTTCCTTTCTTTCTCCTTCCCTCCCTCCCTTCCTTCCTTTTTTGTTGTTGCCAAAGTATTTTTCCCAACTTTTTATTGAGGAAAAAGTTCAAACCTATAGAAAAGTTAAAAGAATAGTATAATGAAAACCATTTCCCTTCTAGATTCACCAAATCTTAACAATCTGCTACATTTACTTTATCACTCTTTGTCTCTCTCTTTCTTTATCTCTCTTTGTCTTTTTCTGTCTCTTTCTATGTATAAATACATATTTTTATAGGTGCATTTGAAAGGAAGTTGCAAAGTTTATGACACTTCACCCATAAATACTTATAATTAAAGTATTTCAAAGCATATCTCAGACCTCTCATCATCTTAGTTATATATCTATAATTAAAAAAGGCAACTGTTTTCTTTCATAACTAACAAAATTAACAGTTACTTGTTTTCACACAGCACCCAGTCAACAGACATATTTCGCCTACTGTCCTTGCAAAAACATCATTTTGTGGTTGGTTTATTGGAATGACAGTCTCTGCCAGGCTCACACCTTTCATTCACTTGTTATATCCCATAAGTCTCTTTTCTGAAACAGAGAAAATTTACACCTAGTAGATCTCAAGTATTTAATGCGATGAGTTTTGTTAAATGTGGACAACCATGTGACTTCCGCGGTAAAACCCTTTTATGCCACTGACTTGTTGAAGAGGTCGGTTCTGTGGAACGTGTCTGCTTGATTCCTCGTGACATCATTTTAATTCTTTATTACCTGTGTTTCCTATAAACTTCAAGTGCTCTAAAATCTTAACTTATTATAGATTCAGCTTCAACTTCCTTTTGGGAGAGAGGAGTTAAAAACACTTCATGGAAGGTACATTTAACTTCATAGGGCCTCACATTCACGAGTGCAGTGTCGCGTTGCCGTAAATGTCAGGTGGTCACAGTCTAGGGGGGGGAAGGGGTGGCAGGCAGTGGGTGGGCCTGATGGTGTGTTGTAAAGATCCTCACCAACCTTTCACAAAATGGTTTCATCCTTTCAGGATCTCTACCTGAATCAATTATTTCATTGGGGTTTGCAAAAATGGCAATGTTTGATTCTAATTTATTACAGGGCTTCTTTTGTAAAAAAGAACTCTACCTCATAACCAGAGCTTCAGTTGGGTTACCACATGTACAGTTATGGTCATGTTTGAAGTGGTTTTGGTTTTTGAAATGGCCAGTGCAAGCAGACTAATATTTAAACACCTCAGGTCAGACAGTAAATGTGTTTCCTTTTCCTGTTTTGTTCTCATGTGAGTACTAGTTAAAGTTACCCCCAGGAAGGTTTAGAAGACAGAGCCAAGCAGTTACTTTCCAGTGGGTCAAAACAAGGCAGGACTTTCTAGAGTGGGAGCTGCTTCTAAAAGTAGTGAGCCCCTCCGCTAGCCCTAAGTACAGACAACCACTTGGTGGGGGTGTTATTGGAAGAAAATTGTCTCTTTCCCAAAGTCAGGAGTCTATGGGTCTCCAAAGCTACTGGCCTTTTCCAAAACCAGAGGCAGGTGATGAAGAAATGGGAAGCTCTTGTTGAATCCAAATACGGAGGGAGCTTCTCTGAGCTGAGTACGCATTGGCAATATCTGTGGTCTAGAAGCTGGGAATTCCTTAGGAGCTGAGGGAGGGGAAGGGAATGACAAGGGGCAGGGTCCACTGGGACCGCCTATATCTTTTTATCGAAGTAGCACGTAAACACGAATCGTAACATACAAGTCAATATATTTTCAAAAAATGAATACACCCATGTAACCAACACTTAGACCAAGACACGAAGTATTTCCATTTCCCCCAAATCTTGTGCCGGTTCCAGTTCAGCCCCCTCCCCAAAGATAACCATTCGAAGCTAACTTCTAGTAGCTTCGATTAGTTTTGCCTGGCTGAATTTTATACAAACATGCCCTTTTATATCTGACTTCTGTCACTCAACATTCTCTCTGAGATTCACCCACATTGTTGTGTTGGCTGCAGTTCACTTGTTCTTGATGTTGTGTAGTTTCCACTGTATGAACAGACCATAATTAAATTGTCCCTTCTACTGTTAATAGACTGTGGGTTGTTACCAATTTTTGACTCTGACAGATAATGCTGCTGCGACATTGTAGTACTTGCTTTTGGTGAGCATATACGTACGTTTTTACGTTCTGTGTATACCTAGCAGTGGAATTGCTGCGACGTAGTGTATGTGTGTGTTCATCTTTAGTAGATGTTGCCAGTTTTCTAAAGTTTTACCAATTTACACTCTCACCAGAAGAGTGTGAGAGTTCTGGTACTCGCCAACACTTGGTATTTTCCCTCTTTTTAATCATAGACATTCTGGTACTTACGGAGTGGTGTCTCTCCGTGGTTTTAATTTGCATTTCCTGATGACTAATGAACTTGATTGCCTCTTCGTGTTTGTTGCCATTTGGACAGCCTGTTTTATTAAATGCCTGTTCAAATCTATTCCATCTTTAGAAATTGGATTTTTCATCTTATTTTGCAGGAGTTCTTTGTTTAATACGTGGAGCCCCTTTAAGTCTCTAGCTTCCCTCATGTTGTTTCTATAAGGGCCCCAGCGTGCCGGCGACAGCCTGTTTGAGAACTCAATAGAGAGTCACACTTTGGCTTCTCTGTTTAACAGATGATTTACATAGAAGGGTGTCATCTTCCTTTTTTTCCCGGCTGGTCACAGGCACCTAAATGCACATCGTTCAATGATGCTGATGAGGACAGACATGCTGTTGCTGCTGAAACAGCTGGCACTGCATGGCAGTGCTGTCCATAGGCCCAAGTTCTAAGCACTTACACACATTTGCCTAAGGCCTCAGTAGTCAGTGTCATTCATCCATTCATTCAGCAGGTATTTATTGAATACCTGCTATGTGCTAGGAACTTTCTAAATGCAGGGAGGAAAACACTCATGGAGCTTACATTCCAGTAGGCAGAGTCAGAAAACAATTAAGTAAATGTGATGTCAAATAGCGGTAAATGCTGTGGGTGAAAGGAAGGCAGGGGAAGGGACCTAAGGAGCACTGCTCAGTGATTGCCATTTTACATGGAATGGTCCCGCCTCGCTGATAAGATTTGAGATGAGACCTAAAAGAAGCAGGGAATGCACCAGGCAGAGGTCTGAGGGAAGAATGTTCCAGAAAGAGGGAACAGCAAGTACAAACGCCTGGAGGCAGGAGTGTGCTTGGCATGTGGAAGGAAGAGCAGAGAGGCTGCTGGGGCTAGAAGACCAGCGTGCAAGAGATGTGGGTGACGGGCAGGGGAGAGATCAGGTGGGGCCACATACCCTGTTTCCCCGAAAATAAGACCTCGCCGGACCATCAGCTCTAATGCGTCTTTTGGAGCAAAAATTAATGTAAGACCCGGTCTTATTTTAATATAAGACCGGATATAATATAATATACCAGGTATAATATAATATAATACGGGTCTTATATTAATTTTTGCTCCAAAAGACGCATCAGAGCTGATGGCCTGGCGAGGTCTTATTTTTGGGGAAACACAGTAGGCCATTACAAGGACTTTTCCTCGTAAGAGAGGAAGCTTTGGAGGCATTTTAACTGGGATGACATGATCTGACTTAATTTAACAGGATTGCTCTGGCTGCTGCGTTTAGAACAGACTGTAGGGGGCGAGGGTAAAGCAAGGAGACCGGTTAGGAGGTAGTTGCCACCATCCAGGAGTGGAGTGGGATCGGATTGCTGCCAGTGGAGGGGCTGAGAAGTGACGGGGCTCGGGATATGTTTTAATGGTAGAGCCCACAGAGGTTGCTGATGAATTGGTTGAGGAATAGGAGAAAACAAGGGGAACTGAGAATGGCTCTTAAGATTGTGACCCAAGCAGTTGGAAGTTTGAAGTTGCCCTTATGTAAGATTGTGTGATGAGCAGATTTGAGGGGAGAAATGAGGAGTTGAGTGTGGACAGGTGAAGTTAGAGATGCCCTGTAGACACTGACATCGAGATTTCAAGTTGGCAGTACCGTTTCAGCCCCTTCCCCTCCTTTCAGATTCTGGGTCCTCCTGTCC
Source organism: Rhinolophus ferrumequinum (assembly GCF_004115265.2). Classification (NCBI taxonomy): domain Eukaryota; kingdom Metazoa; phylum Chordata; class Mammalia; order Chiroptera; family Rhinolophidae; genus Rhinolophus; species Rhinolophus ferrumequinum. The sequence continues at coordinate 18,199,022 of NC_046292.1, forward strand.
CTCTCCGTCTCTCTAGGCCCATCTTCCTAACTATCCTATCCATGGCAGTTGACCTGGGCCATAGCAGCCTGCCCACAGGTTGTGCATAGGGCACTGATCCCAGCCCTCTGCCCGCAGGTTGTGCATAGGGACCTCAAGCCCAGCAACATCCTGTATGTGGACGAGTCTGGGAACCCCGAGTGCCTGCGCATCTGCGACTTTGGCTTTGCCAAGCAGCTGCGGGCTGAGAATGGGCTCCTCATGACACCTTGCTACACCGCCAACTTTGTGGCACCTGAGGTGAGTGGTTCAGCCCCCTCAGCCGTGAGTGAGGACTTGCAGTCTGCGTGGCCTTGGCCCAGGTACTACGGGAGCATCCACCCATGGCTCCGACCCTTGTCCTACCCTTCAGGCAGTAGCAGGCAAGCCTGTGGGGCCACTTGCGGCTGCCCCTCAGGTCACGCTCCCCTGCCTGCCTTCCTGCCAGGTGCTGAAGCGCCAGGGCTATGACGAAGGCTGTGACATCTGGAGCCTGGGCATTCTGCTCTACACCATGCTGGCAGGGTGAGTGTCCCATTGGCTGGACCCCCTCCCAACACCCCCGCCTCTTCCTTCAGCCCTATGCACAGACGGGGGTGGTGCTTGTCCGATGGGAGAGACTCAGCCCTGCCTCAGGAAGGTCTGAATAGGGACATGGCCCTGCCTTTGGGAGTGGCACCTTGAAAGATGCTGCTCTCAGGAGCACCAGCCTGAAGGGGGAGACACAGCCCCCCACCCCACCCCTAGCCCCAGGATGGAAGCCAGAGGCTATTCCCAGACTGGGTGGACTTTTCTCCAGATACACTCCATTTGCCAATGGACCCAGTGACACACCAGAGGAAATCCTGACCCGGATTGGCAGCGGGAAGTTCACCCTCAGCGGGGGGAATTGGAACACAGTTTCAGAGACAGCCAAGGTGAGGCCGCGAGGCCAGGACCCAGCTCGTTTGGGGGTGGGGAGGCAGAGTCCCATCCCAGGGCTTTTCAGCAGGTCACGAACAGGTGACCTGAAGCCTCGTTTCTTCAAATGGAAGATTTCCCAGGCAGCCTCCCCACTCCTACCTTGTTTGGACAACTTGGTGATCATTCACGCCCTTCGCGTTTCTGGGCTGTGCGGGGGACAGAGGCTGTAATCACAGCCCCTGCCTTGGGGGAACTTAGTGTGGGGGGGGGATACAGGCTTGCACACAAGGAACAGAGATGCCAGGCAACACGGAGAGGCGTGTCCTCCTGGCCGGGGTACAGGCAGTGGGGGTACAGACAAGAGCTACTGACCACACAGAGGCCTTCTCAGAAGAGGGAACATTTGAGCTTTGAGTATTGCAAGTTTCCAGTTATTTATGGGAACCTCTATGCCAGTCACTGGGTTGAGCCCTTAATGAACAGTACCACCTCCTATCAGCCTTGTGACGCAGGTACTATTGTTATGCCGATTTCTCAGTGGGGAAACTCAGGCTCAGAGTTGAAGTAACTTGCTCAGGACACTCAGTTGATGAGCAGAAGAGTCAAGTTTTGAACCTGAATCTGCCCAATTCCAAACTTAGATTCTTCCCACCTTCCTGCATGGCTTCTAGAAGGTGAAAGGGAAAGAAAAGAATATTTCAGGAGGAAGTCCCAAAGAGGGCCCTGTGCTCAGGGGGGCCCTGGAGCAGTGCGGGGAATGGATCGCAGGGGCTACTGCAAGGGTTCAGGCAAGAGATGGTGGGAGGCGGTTGCCTTGCTCATTCCCCGTCAGTGGGACACAGCTGTCTGCTCCCCTGCTGGCCCCTCACACCAACCCCCTTGCCTGCTGTGCCCCTAGGACCTGGTATCCAAGATGCTGCACGTGGACCCCCACCAGCGCCTTACAGCTAAGCAGGTCCTGCAGCACCCATGGATCACCCAGAAAGACAAGCTTCCCCAGAGCCAGCTATCCCACCAGGACCTACAACTTGTGAAGGTATGGCCACCCCGGGGTCCTAAGCTAAGGTTCTATGGGCAAAGACTTGGGGTGGCAGAGCCAGGAGATGCCATGTCTGTCCGTCCTCAGGGAGCCCCGGTCTAACATGCAGAGGTGTCAACAGTAAACTCACAGGCCCCCAGTCCTCTGGGGAACACAGCCGCTGCCCTCTGAAGCCTCCAGAATGTTGTAGGAGGCAGAAGTAATAACCCTGAAGAACCACCAGGGCTGGGTTGTGGAACACTGGGAGGAACATATGTCCCCCCTCCTGCCTGTATCTGCCACCATTGTGAACTGACCTCCCCACTTCTCTCCCAGGGAGCCATGGCAGCTACATACTCTGCACTCAACAGCTCCAAGCCCACCCCTCAGCTGAAGCCCATCGAGTCATCTGTCTTGGCCCAGCGGCGCGTGAGGAAGCTGCCTTCCACCACCCTGTGAGGGGCCCGGGCATCTCGGCCGTAGGGCGGTGCTAGCTCAATGCAGGCAGCGTACTTCCCAGAGGGAGCAGGCCTGAGTCACAGGGCCAGAGGAAGCAGAGCCCCGAGGGGCCCAGGAAGCAGCCAGACCCGATCACCCCAGTGAGGGTGTGAGAAGTGCCTTCTTCCCCAAGACAGACTCTTCTCGGTTCAGGCTCCGCTGGTTGAAATCAATTCACTGTACAAACTCTTGCTTTTTTTTTAAGGAAAAAAAATGACATCAACCACCATGGATTTTAAAAGATCCATTTGCCTTTCTGGGAGCAGAAATAGCCAGTGCAGCCCCAGGAGGGGCACTGAGTCACACTAGGACTCTCTGTGGCTGAGACTCCTTAGAGCAGCTTTGGGGTCCTTCCCTGGGGACCCCCACAGTTGGCCATCTGTAGCCATCTGCAGCCACCTCCGCGGCAGTCCAGCATCACCTTCCACAGCCTTTGGCTATTTAGCAGAACTTGCTATATCCTTGGTCAAGTTCTTTTCCGTTCTGTTCTGCCGGGGGGTCTGGAACCACTTCCTGCTGGAGGAGAGCACCAAGACCCTGCGGCTCTCAGCTCCAGGCACCAGCACCCACAACTGCCCTGCCAGTGGGCCCCCTGCAGTCAGGGTGGGCCGCTCGCGGAGGAGGCTCGCGGAGAAGGATCGGAAAGCACTTTTTGGCTGACTTCTGCTGGAGTCTGCCACAGGACAGAGTTCACGGGAGGCCTGTGGGGCGGGCCAGGAGGGGCGGGGGCTTTTTTTCATTTCTTTCTCAGCTGGTAACTCAGGGTTCATCTGTCCATGGCCTTTCTAATAAACTTACGGTTGAGTTGAAGCACTCTTGCCTCCACTTTTCATCCCTGAATGGGCCCTCTCTGCTATCAGGTGCTGAGGACTTTGGCAATGACAAGTAAAGGACCAGGGCCAATTAGCCCAGCTGCTTGGAGCTCAGGTTGTTTGGGGAGCGTGTGGGAGTCTTGCCGGCCCTGCCCACACATTCCTGCCAGGGGATACCATTATGCTATTGGTAACAGTAAAGGTATTATTAGCTAGCCACCGGTGACTAAATGCCAGGTACTGTGTCTGGGCCTTACGTGTATGTCATTTAATCTTAACCCTGTGAGGTAAATTCTATTATTATCCCTGTTTTATAGAGGGAAAAACTGAGGCTTAGTGAGGGAGTGACATTGCCTCACACAATAAAATTTTTCTGAGTACCTATTTCTGGCCCTGTTCCAGACACTTGGTGAACCACTAGAAAACAAGGTCATTGTTTTCATGGGTCTTACCTCCTAGTGGGGAAACGGACAATTAAACCCAGTTCAGCTACTGATAAGACATATGTAGAGTTAAATTGGGGTGAGAGATGGGGTGATCAGGGAAGTCCTCTCTGGGGACGTGACCCAGAAGCTGAGATCTGAATGACGAGAAGAGGCCAGGCAAGACCAGGAGGCAGAGCAGAGTCAGGACAAAGGCCTCAAGGGGGAAACAGGCCGGGCATGCTTGGGGACTAAAGAGAAGCCGACATGGCTTTGATGTCAGGGCCAGAGGTTTGCACAAGATGAAGTAGGAAAGGAAGGCAGGGGCCAGTCATACTGGGCTTCGTAGGCCAGGGGAGGGAGTTAGGGTTTAATTCTAAGTGAGATGCAAGTTCTAAAAAAATTTAAGTAGGAAAGTGACATGATTTGATTTACATTTTTGAAAGATCACTCTAACTAATGTGTAGAGAATTGATGGTGCTGGTGGGAAACAGGGTGACCAGGTCGGTGGCTACTGCAGTAGCTCAGACAAGAGGTGAGGTGGCCTGCACCAGGTGGTGGCAGTGGAGATGGGTAGGGAGTGGGCAGGGTCAGGATGTGCTTTGGAGGTAAAGCAGACAGGATTTATTGGCAGTCTGGCTATAAAGGCTAAGAGAAAAAAAGAGATTCGTGTATATCTTCTAGATTTTTGACTTGAACAATTGAGTACTGAGGGAAGAGTAGGTTTGAGAACTCTGTGGGAGATGCCTTTTATTTAAATAGAGACGCCTTTTATCCAAATAGAGATGTCAAATAAGAGTTGTAATTAAAAGTTGGAGTTCTGGAGAGAGGTCTGGATTGGAAGTGTAAGTTTGGGAGGCATTAGTTTGCAGAAAGTTTGTGATGCCAAGAAGCTGGGATCTTCCAAGTGTGGTCCAGGGACCAGCAGCATCGCCATCATCTGGGAGTTTATGAGAGGTGCAGCATCTCAGGCCTGTCCCCAGACCTGCTCGGTCAGAATCTATATTTTAACAAAATCTGCATGTGATTTGTATGCACCTTAAAGTTTGAGAAGTGCTATTGTAGGGACTGAGAACAGAGGAGAAAAGGCAGACTGTGACTGAGCCTGGCACATCCTAGCATGTGAAGACAGCATGGAAACTGACGTAACAGTCAGTGAGCAGGGACCTACCAGTTTGGAAAGATTCGAAGCCTTATGAGCCAGGGCCTGAGAGGTGAATAAGGCCTGTTATGATGGAAGGAGATCCTGACACTAGCAGCTCAGCTTCAGAGCTGGCCTGGGCATGAAGTTTCTGAGCTAGCAGCCTCCCGACAGGGGCCGGAAAGCTGTGTTGGAGCCCCACGGGCTGAACACCCACTGACACAGTACTGAGCCCCTAACCTGGCTGTGTTCCACTTTTCTGAGACTCAGTTTCCCATTTGTGCAGTGAAGCCAACATTGCGTGTCCCACCCACCACTCAAGCTTGTCCACGCCGACCCCACCCCCCCACCCTGAGCATCATCCCTGACGCCTGCCCCTGCTTCCCACGTAATCTGTATCCAGGCCCCATCAATTGTCTCCTAAACATTTTTGGCACCCCTTGCCTCCTCTCCTTCCTCCCTGTCCTCATATTTGTGTTCTTTGCCACAGCCTCATTGATTCCCTCCAGTCTTTTGTGTCCCCAGCGTGCTCCATTTAGAATCACAAATCTGACCCAGCATGTGCCCTGGCGTGGCTCCTCATTGTCCACAAGATGGAGCCCAGGCATCCTAGGCTGACGTTCAGTGTCCTGCGTGTCCCCCGCTGAGCCCCAGCGTCAGCACTCATAACTTGTCTCCAAACTGCTCACAGACCTGAACTGGATTCTGCTAGTTCAGGCCTCCACTGGATTCTGTTGCTGTGTGTCCTGGCTAACTTCTACTCATCCTTTAGAAAAAATCAGATGACACCTCCAGGAAGCCAACCGGGACCGCCCAGACAGGGTGTGGCAGCCCTCTGCTGGGATCCCTGGACACTCTCATTCTCCATCTCTTTGCATGTCACACTGTTTCAGAAACAGCTGATGTGTTTTCTCCCCACCATTCTATGAACTCGCGGGTGTGGCTGTGTGCTGTTCATTTCTGTACCCCCAGCACCTAGCGCCAGGCCCCGTAATGCTCAAATAATCATCCCTGAGCTCCTGCCTGTAGGACCCCCCTTCCTATGACACGTGGGCTCCAGTCTATTAAACAAATAGACGACGTGGAGGTGCTGGACGCCAAGTGTTTTCCATGCTTTATTTATTTGATCCTCATGTGAAGGAGATAAGATTCATTCCATTCCATACATGAGAAAATGGAGGCTTGGAGGTAAGTGGTTTGCCCAAGGACAAAGTGAAACGGCAGAGCAGAACTCAGGATGACGTCTGTGTGATTCTGAAACTCACTCTTAACCAGTGTGCTGCCCCATTTCTCTGCTTCCGAGAATGCCCAAGGTCTACTTAAATGTTCCACAGACCTGTCTGGGTATCGCTCTTCTCAGCCAGCCATGTGGTCATAAAGGTTCCTATAGTATCGGGGTCTGGTCTCCGTTAGGTGATGTAGTTGTTAGAAAGTTGTATTTCCCAGCTGGCAAACAGAACAAGCTGGGAAGTTTGGGGAGTTTCCTATGGACAGTCTCAGGAGGTAGTGAGCTCCCGTCACCTGGGCTGCACACGCAGAGAACTAATGAGACTTGTCAAGATCTTAGAAGAGATTCCTGTCCCCCTCCGAGTCGAGGACTGTTTGGATGACCTTACATGTCCCCTCTGAGTCAGAGACTCAGATTCTCAGTTGTTGGCACACGCCTCAAAGTCCCTCAGCATTTCCTCAGCATTTCTTTCATGTTACCCACTTATACCAGGGGTGCCACAAAAATGTGTACACATGACTTATATTCATCTTCTTTTGTATATTGAGTATTACAATTTTAATACAGTTTTTCCCTTTATTAAATTGTGTATACCTTTTTTTTGGCACCCTCTGTATAACCATGTTTTCCATGATTATTTCTGAGACAGGCACTCTCAGAGAAAAGTCTAGCTTCCTACATATGTTAAGTATCCAAACAATTGGTACTTTGGTGAACACATGCATTTAATTCTCTCAAGTCCATGATAAAAGGCCACCGTTCACGTTCATTTAATGGTTATAAGAATAGGCACGATTTACTGAGTTCCTGCTTTACAGTGTAGACACCATCCCCAATACTCAAAGCAATCATTTCTATCTTATGACAAGGAAACTGAGGCTGAGAGAGGAAACTTGCGCAGTCTGGGGAGGTGGCTGAGCCAGGTTTCGAACGCAGGTCTATCTGGCCCCAAAGCTCATACTATATCACCCTGATGTATGGCTAGATTTCAACCCAGTGACTCATAAACTCGCACAGTCAGAAGGACCCTACAGGCCTGGACCCGATCTCCGCCCATTACAGGAATCTCCCATAGATGCCTATCCGGTCTCTGCTCAAATACCGCCAGCTACGGAGACTCCGCCACATCACAAAGCAGTCCCCCGCACGGGTGGAAAGTTCCTCCACTTTCAACTGAGGTCTTCTGAGTAGCTTGCATTTCTTGGGGCGGGGGGAGGGGATTCCCACTAACTCCAAAAGACTCGAGGGAGAAATGACTCAACAGTAACAGAAGGGAAGTCTAAATGAGCACTCCCACCCCCAGTGGAGGTAGCTACAGCGACAGGCTAAAGGTCGGTGCTGAGGCTGTGCTGCCGAGAGACTGACCCTGCAAGGTGAGTGGGAGGGCCTCCAGAGCCATCCCCTCTCTCCCCAGGACCATGCAGGGGGCCCCCACCTATTCTCTCCAGCTCACCTGGGAACAGCGCGGCACGTGGAGTTAGACGGACCTGTGATTGCATCCCAACCCCAACGCTGACCTTCTGTGTGACCTTGGGCAAGTCATTTCACTGCTCTGAGGTTTCCTCAACTGTCAAATGGGGCTAGTGAGCATTAAAGGAGAGGGTGTGTGAAGCTTCTGCAGAGCTGCTCAGTTATAAGCAAACAACAACCAGGGCATAGGAAGCAGTCTAGAGCTGTGGTTAAGGGCAGACTTGGCTTAGGCTGTCCTGGTTTTGTTTAACTTTTTTCTTGAAGTATAAGTAGTCCTGGGTTAGAATCCAATTTTGACTACTTGCCTGTTTGAACGTGGGCAAGTCATGTAACCTCTCTTCCGCGATTTCCCCATCTTAGAATGGGGTTAATAATAGTGTCTACTCTTTGGTGAAAGTAAAACAAGGTAATAAGACATCACAAGCACATAGCACAGGGCCTGACACATAGGAAGCACTTAACACGCATGGGCTACTCTCCCCTCACTCCCCCAGAGCATAGACTCCAACCCTCAGTTTGTTCTCTTCTCTCTTTCTCTCTTTCTCTCTCTCTCTCTCTCTCACTGTTTTAGCAGAGGGAACCACATCCAGAGTCTGGAGAGAGGTCAACTCATCTGAGCATCTTCGCCCCATGGGGATAGAGGGGAGCCCTGTCATAAGGACCTTCTCTCTCTTTTCCCTTCCTACCCCAGAGCCTCTCTGAGTTATAACTCATGTTTATGACTCAATCTGAAACTTCTTTTTATAAGTAATTTCCTCTGTTTCTCTTCCCTTCTTCCGCTTCACACCCACCCCCACCCCCACAGCCCCGGCTGTGGGCTGAATTGAGAAATTGAGGGGAAGATGACACATATTTGAGCTGGGCCTGAGGCCTGTACCTGGGATGGGCCTGTAGTCACTCACCCATTGTACGATGTTCTTACCAGGGCTGGATTTGGGCAAAGTCACACCTGCTGTCACTACCAGGCCCTATGCACATAGGCTTCCAACAGCATCTGAAGAGAACTAAATTCTCACTCGGAGGAATATGTAGAGGATTGGAATCAGAAGGCATGAGATTGAAGTCAAATCTCAACTCCAGCCATGACTAGCTGTTTGATCTTGAGCGTCACTTGGCCCCTCTGAGCTTCATTTTCCACATCTGCAAACCATCCTCAGAGGGTTATGAGAGTAAAGGTTCTGGCACACATTAGGTGCAGAACAAATGGTAGCTGAGTTACAAGAATGCTTGATAGAACCTTCAGAGCTGATGACACCCTCCAGGACCAGGGGAGCTTAAGGTGGGGTCCATGGGTTTCCCAGGATGTGTAAAATGTTGAATATATGTGTATGTTTCTGGGAGGAGAGGGTACAGGGTTTTCACCAGACTCTCAAAGGGTTTTGTGCGTCCCCAAAATGTTCAAACCATTGTCTCCAGACCACCAGATAACGAACACTTTTACTTTACAAGTACGTAGACCAGCCTTCCTGTTCCAGCATTGTGCTGTTCATTCAATAGACATGTATGTTCCAGGCACGGAACGTACAATGATGAATGCGCCTTGCCCTTCCAGAGCACCGAGCTTCAGAGAGGTAAAGTGAGTCAGCCAAGGTCACATGCTTCTGAAGCAAGCCTACTGCTGATATTGGAACTTAAATCTCTGACTGCAAAGCTGACGGCGTTGTGTCCCAGTAGAGGAGCCCTCCAAGGTCTGTGGCTTGCCCGAGTTCCCTCTGGTGGCCAAAACCAGCAGGATGAGCATTCCATGAGAAAGGTCCTGAGGTCACACAGAGAGCCCGGTTTGGAGCTGTAGGCACACCTCCTGGGGTGCTCGTGAAGTGCCTACAGGTGGCAGGTGACTAAAGAGTTTCCCTTCCTAAACTCTAACACGGGCCACAGACCATGAGGGAATTCCACGTGCAATCTATATCAATTATATTGAGGTTTAATTTACATATAATAAAGTGCATAGATTTTAGGTACGATTGGATGAGTTTTGACAAAGGCATACACCTGAAACCCGTAACACTTTTAAGATAGAGAACACACTCATTACCCACAGAATGTCCTTGTGTCCCTTCTCAATGTCCCCCAATGTCAGAGGCAGCCGTTATTCTGATTTTTGTCGCCATAAATTAGTGTTGCCTGCTCTAGAACTTGTATAAAGGAATCATACAGCGTGTACTCTTTTGTGTCTGACTTCTTTTGTTCAACATGATATCTGTGAAGCTTCATCCATGAATATATCTTGCAGGTATCAGTAGTTCACCCCTTTTTGCAGCTGAGTAGTATTCCATTGGGTGAATATGCCACGATTTGTTTAATCCATGTATCTGTTAATGGACTTATTTTCCCCCAGTTTTTGGCTAATATAAATATTCATGTAGGATCTTTGTGTGGACATATGTTTTGATTTGTCTTGTGTAAATATATGGAAGTGGTATTGCTGCATCACAGGATAGGTGCATGTTTAACTATATAAAAAAATTACAAAACGGTTTTCCAAAGTACATTTTACACTCTGACTAGCAATGTATGAAAGTTCCAGTTACTTCATACCCTTAGCAATCTTTGGTATTAGTCTTTTTAGTCTTTTTAACGTGTAGTTCTAGTGGGTGTAAAGTGGTTTCCCTTTGTGGTTTTAATTTGCATTTCTTTAATGACTAATGATGCTGAATATCTTTTCACATGCTTATTGACTATTCCTATATATTCTTTTGTGTGTTCGAACCTTTTGCTCCATTTTTAAAATTGGGTTATTTCTTATAGATTTTAAAGAATTCTTTGTATATTCTGGATACAAGATCTGTGTATTGTGAATATTTTCTTGCAATTTTGATGAGATACAATTTATTTCTCAACATTTAATTTTGTTTCTTTTTTTTCCCTATTGAAAAAATTATTTTACCTAGCTAATGATCACAAAGATTTTATTTCAAGGGAAATCCATAATTTTAATGGAAATTATACTAACAACCACTGAGCCCTTGTCACCAATAGCTGTGCTAAATCATCAGAGTGACCTCTGTAAAACAAATTATAACCTCCACCTGACAGATGAGAAAACCTAAACAGTGAGAAGTTGAATAACTTACTCAAGGGCACACCGCTAATAAGAAACAGTTGGGATTAAATGCAGGCAGGTCTGTCTAACCTGGAACTCCCTACTCCTAGCCCTTACTGCTTCACTGCCTCCATACTTTTAAACCTAGGTGATCGTTAGTCTGGGTATCTTAAGGATCTGGAAGATTTTTATTGGGATTGCAACAGATCTATAGCTTAATTTGAGGAGAATTAACATTTTAACAATATGGAGTCTTTTAATTATGAATACAGTATATCTTCATCTATTTAGGTTTTCCTTAATTTTTTCAGCAACATTTTGTAGACTTCAGAGTTCAGGTCTTGCATATCTTTTGTTGGCTTTATCCTTAAGAATTTGATATTTTTTAAAAAAATATTGCCCATGGCATTGTTTCTTAAATTTCAATTTCCAATTGTGTGTTGTTAGTATATAGAGGTACAACTGACTTTTCTCCATGTACTGTGCTATTTTGCCTAACTTACTTATCAGTTCTAATAGCTATTTTTGTAGATTCCTTAGAATTTTCTACGTAGACAATCTGTACTCTGCAAATAGAGATAATTTTACCTATTCCTTTTGATCTGTAGGACTTGTATTTCTTTTTTCTTGCTTATTGCATTGGCTAGAACTTCTGGTACAATATTAAATTTAAAAACATCCTAACCTTGTTCTCAGTTTTAGGGGGAAAGCACTCAGTCTTCACCATTATGTATGGTGTTATCTGTGGCTTTTCCCTAGATGTCCTTTAGCAGGCTGAAGTTCTCTTCTCTCCCTAGTTTGCTGAGAGTTTTTATCATGAATGGATGTTGGATTTTGTCGAATGTTTTTTCTTTACTTCTTTTTTTTCCCCCCACAGGACTTTATAGGGGAACAGTGTGTACTTCCATGATTTTTTTCCAAGTCAAGTTGTTGTCCTTTCAATCTTAGTTGTGGAGGGCGCAGCTCAGCTCCAGGTCAGGTTGCCATTTCTAGTTGCAGGGGGCGCAGCCCACCATCCCTTGAGGGACTCAAGGAGTTGAACCGGCAACCTTGTAGTTGAGAGCACACTGGCCCATGTGGGAATCGAACCGGCAGCCTTCAGAGTTAGGAGCACGGAGCTCCAACCACCTGAGCCACCGGGTTGGCCCTTTCTTTACTTTTTGAGGTGATCATGTGTTTGTTGTTATTGTTATTTTTCATCCGTTAATGTGAATTACACAGATTGAGTTCAGATACTAAACCAACGTTGCATTCCTGAGATATACAGCTCCTCAGGTTATCTATTTCTTCTTGAATGAACTTTGGTAGTTTTTGTCTTTCAAGGAATTTGTCCATTTCACCTAAGTTATTGGCATCTAATTTACTGGCATAAAGTCATAATATCCCCTAATCGTTCTTTTAATGTCTGTGGAATTTTTAGTAACATCCCCTCTCTCATTTCAGATGTTAGTAATTTGGTTTTTTTCTTTTTTTCCTGATCAATTTGGCTAGAGGTTGATCAATTCTATTGATACTCTCAAAGAACTAGCTTTTGTCTGAATCAATTTTTTGTAATGTTTTTCTGTTGTCTATTTCATTGGTATCTGCCCTTAAAATCTGCAAGTTTTATCTTGGCTCCTCCATTGGAAGCTGACTAAAACACCAACTCTGCCAGGCCTCATTCTCATGAGTTGCTAGTGGAAGTGTTTGACCTTTCTGGAGGGCAATGTGGCAATAACAAAATGTTTGAAATGTGTATAACATGCACTTACTCTGTGCTTCTGAAATACTACTTTAAGGAACTTATACAATGGTATGCTGAAAAATGTTTAAGAACTGGCAGGGGCAGAGAGAGGGGCCCCTGATTTGTAAACTTTACTGATTTTGTGATATAATTAATCCCACAATGGCCAATTTCAAGGTACCAACATGAATGTGTAGCTGGGAAGAGACGTCCACAATTGGCTCTCATGAGCCAGTAAAAATAGGCCCTAGCATGCCACTGAATGTATGTTAAAGAGAGAATTAAGAATTAATATATAAAATTATGTACAAGTGTACCCCACAGTGTTATTTTATTGGTTGGGAAATTGGTCAAATTTAATTATACACCAATGAAATATTATAACAAATGCATGATGGCACAGCTATATGATGATATATTATACATACATGAATAAAATCTTGTTCGGGAAAATTATTAAGAACATGGGGAAATATTCATGATATAATGTCTTCTAAATAGCAAGTGTAAGTACAGTAGAAGATCAATTTATTTTTTAAATATTATATGTATAGAAAAAACCCACAATGATAAATAACAAAGTATTAACAATGATTCTTCTTTGTGCTTTTTAAATACTTAACAAACTCTAAAATTAAGCTACTATGAATTCAAGGGGGAAAAAAAACGCCACAAACTCATACATTAAAAAAATGTGTGTATATTTGTGTTTTCACAGCCCAGTCCTGCCCCAAGCGTGTTTCCTAAGAATTAAAGAGGTGGGTAGATTCAGAAGTAGCTGGCTGTACCCTTGACCATAGCCCTACAAAGCCACCTTCCTGCCTTTAGGATCTCAAAGGAGTCTTAACTACGTAATCCCCGGGACCTTTGCAGGGACGCTATGGCAAAAAGAAAATGATTTACTGATCCCCAACCCAAGAAGCTAGAAAGCCTGTGTAGGGATACGAGGGTATTCTGATTGCCTAAATAGCAACATGTTTTAGAAAGACGAAATTTATTTATTACACTATACATCGCAGTGATGCTGGCATCTGCGCATTGGTCAGCCAACAAACATTTCCTGTGCACCCACCCAGCATCTAAATTTTTGGAGGGAAAAAGTATGACCTTGGTTTGGTGTTTGTTAAAAGGCGATCTCTGACCTTCCTCCCACTGACCACACGTTCAGCACTTCACTAGTGACCTTAACTGCTTCAGCTCATTGAATTATCAAAAACCCCAGCAAAGGAGATATTAATATTTCCATTTACACATAAAAAAATAGAATGTCAGAGAACTTAAATCAAATGGAATCTCAAAGAACTTAAATCCCAAAATCATTAGTTCATGTCTTTTGAGGGCTTATCTGGTGCCAACCACTGTACCAAGTGCTTTATAAGTAGTATTGCCTTTATTTACTTACCCATGGAGTGAAGCTTTGATTATACTCATTTTACTTGTGAGTTTGAGGTGAAATTACTTACCCAAGGTCATCCTGTTAGAAAACGATAAAGCTGGTACTAGCATTGGACTTGGCATTAGAAGGCCTACATTCAAATCTTTTTACAGTATGATTTGGGGCAAGCCACTGAACAGCTCTGAGCTTTATTTTTGTTTGTTTGTTTTTCTTTAAGTTTTTAAATAAGGATTGTTTAAAGGTATAAAAGGGTTTTGCATACCTTTAAAGCACTTTACACATGTATTATTATTATTCAATCAAAACCATTATTGATCACCAATTATGTGCAAAGCATATACTGGAAGGCACTGGGAGCATGAATACATAAATAATTTGTTACTCTGTGGTGGTTTATAGAAAGGATATCAGCTATAAATATAAATATAAATATAAATATAAATATAAATATAAATACAGGACCACTGGTACAAAAAACTCCCATTCTTATAACTAGATTGGACTCTGGAATCAGACAGATCCAGGTTTGAAAACTTGGCTTCACCACCCACTAGCTGTATGACTTTGGGCAAATCACCCAACCTTTCTGAACCTGTCTTTCTTCTCTGTCATCTTCTATATAATATAATTACTTTTCAGCAGACTGAGTTAATTAAATAAAGTACCCAGCACTATGTTTGGCACAAAGCAAATGTTCAATCAGTGGTAATTATTTTATTCATTAAGTGCTATGGGCAAGGTCCCTTCTGCCTGTGTTCCCTCTGAGTCTTGTTTCCTCTTCTTACTGGGCACGCAGCTAGACTACATTTACCATGTTCCCTTGCTGTTAGATCTGGCCATATGACAGAGTTCTAGCCAATGGGATGTGAGCAGACGTGATCTGTCCCTGAGATCTCCCCTTGCTCATTCTCCTTCTTATGGTTTGACAAGCATGGCCACTTTGAGAGTCATGTAGTGAAGATGGCAGAGCCATGAGATGGAAGGAGCCTAGGTTAATGAATCACTGCTTAGAAGAGGTCACTTGTCAACCAGGGACACCTGTTTTGGACTTTACATTAGCAAGAAATAAACTTGTTTTGTGGGTTTGTTCGTTATAGCAACAAGTACTATCCTCAAAAAAGGGTCCATTCTCATTTTTGGCAATTCACATCCTCTAAGCCTCCCAGAACCTGTCTTTGTGGACCTGAGAAGCCCACACAGAGGGCCAGCCAAGGTAGTACCCCTCACTCCAGATCTCTTCACACCTGGCACCTCCACTAAGTAGATACAGCTTATCAAATGATGGAAGAGCCAATGGCTGAACTCCATCCAGTGTGTTGGATAGTTACCCTGACCTAGGACCCCTGGAGAAATATGGTCTGAACCTAAAAAATTAAGGCTCCAATGATAACATTGTGGTGTTGGCAACCTACCAAAACAAAAAAGTCTGAATGGGGTGGTGGTGTACCTCCCAAACCATATTTCCATGAAGTCCTCCTGCTCCCCTGTAACTAAACTCTTGCTCACAAACCTCACTATGACTGTCTTTTCAGATTTCCATCAAGTCCCACCTTGTCAAGAAAGCCTTTCTTGACCATTGGAGCCCAATTGCTTGCTCTGTCTCCTTTTATTTTTGTTGCTTGCAATACTCATTTGATTATTGCTTTTCCATCTGTTTTGTTACTCTTTTCTTAATGAGCTACTTTTCTTAACTCTTTGAAACAGAGAAAAATTAAAGAGTGAGTTGGGAGAGAAGGTGTCCCATGGAGAAATCATCAGAACACTGAAGCAGAGTTATTATCCAACTTCTATTATTTAATAGCTGTGCGACAAGTCACTTCTCTCTCTGGACTTCACGTTTCCCATCTGTAAAATAGGGGATTAAGAACCAACCAATGGTTTTACCTATTTGTTTGATAACCACTAAAGCTCCCTTTGTGTTATTTTTCCCCTTCACCAACCCTGTGTCTGTAATCAAACCATATTTACTAATGGGAGCAGTGGAAAGCGATGGAGATTTGAAGTCAGTTATATCTAGATTGGGACCTCAATTCCACAGTTCATCAGCTGTGTGACCTTAGGTAAATCCCTTTCCCCTTTCGGAGCCTGAGTGATGCTGCTTCTCCTTCTTCTTCTCTTTCCTCTTCCCCTACCTTCTCTACTACTACTTTTGCCTCCTTCTTATCCTTTTTATTTTTAAAATCAAATGTACTGTTACAATTTTCATACAATAAAATATACCCACTTGTATAGTGTTGGATGAGTTTTGACAAATACATACACCCATGCGAAAACACCCCAGTCAAGATATACAACATTTATTTTAGCCCCCTGAATTCTCAAGGATTTTCTTCTGTTTTCTTGCAAAAGCTTTAGCGTTTATGATTAGGTCTATGATCCATTTTAAATTAAGTTTTATATATTATGAGACAAGGGTTGATATTTGTTTTTTCCTTATGGATATCCAGTTGTTTCTGCACCATTTTTTGAAAAGACTATCTTTTTTAAATCACTTTTGTTGAAAATTAATTAACTGTACATGGTGGCTCTGTTCCTGAATTCTCTATTCTATTGATCTATGTCTTTACTATTGATCTATGTCTTTATAATACCATGCTGTTTGACTACCATAGCTTTATAGTATATATAGTCATTTGCCCCCCTTTCTTCTGCCTGCCCCCCATACTCCGGTTCAAGCCGTTGTGTCTCAGTCTGGTTGTGTAGGACACAGCTCCCTGGCCCATGCCGGTATTATGAGCCTTGCGCTCCCCTGGCTGAGGCCGTCGGTCGCTGGTCATCCAGCTGCCGGCTGCTCACACGGGGCAGCCCACCACTCATGGTGGCACATGGTAGCCCATGGCAGCCACGGCAGCTCAGCTCCAGAGAGAGCTGTTGTTCACAATCTTAGCTGTAGAGGATGCAGCTCACTGGCCCATGTGGGAATCCAACCGGTGACCTCGGCGTTAGGAGCACAGTGCTCCAACCATCTGAGCCACTGGGCTGGCCCAATATATGTAGCCTTGATTTCAGGTAGTTTAAGTCCTCCTCTCGTATATTTTTGTATTTTCTCTTCCTTGATTTTGTGTATTTCACGCTGATGGGATTCTTCTTTTTTGAATATTGACCCAGGAACAGCTGGAACATGGACTACAGCTAAAATTCATTTGACTATGTACTAGCAAATTGCTCTTCAGAATGGCTGTGCTAATCTACATTCCCAGTAAACTCCCAATATCCCCCCATTTTGGCTAACAAGTAACATTACCTAGCTTTCAGATTTTTGCCAGTCTAATGTTATAACCTGATATCTCCATGTTGTTTTTAAAAATAGCTTTATTGAAATAAAACTGATATTCAATAAACTGCAGAGAGTACAGTTTGATGAGTTTTTGACATTTGAGTACAGCTGTGAAACAATCTTTGCAAATAGGTAATGAATATATCCTTCACCTGTGAAAGCTACCTTATGCCCCTTTGAGTTTGAGCTTTTTCACCTGCAAAATGCAGCTCAGTTGTAAGGGTGTGTGGTATGAACTTAGCTTCAGGTCTGGCATGTAGAAGGTGCTGGGCAAGTAGAGCTGGTATTACTGCAACTGTACAGCAGGGTAATTGAGTGTACAGGCCCTCCTGGAGCCATACTGCATGGGTTCAAACCCATCTATGCTATTTGCTTCCTTGGGCAAGTTTCAGCGTCTCTATGAATCAACTTCTCCACCTGTAAAATGGGAATGATAATGTGGTACCTACTTCAAAGGATCGTTATGAGGATGAAAAGAGTTAATATGCTTGAAAATATTTTTTCTGTCAGAGGTAAGTGAACAATTTTAGCTAGACTTTTTGAAATTTTGAAAATATTCATTAACACTTTCTCTGACATGTAGGGGTTTGGGACTGTAGCTTGGTAACCTCTGAACTAAATGTGTTCTCTAAGAATGCTTACAAATTTGGTCCCATAAGGTCTATGATTTATTTAAGTGGTAATGGTAATTCTAGGAGTCACCTCAAGAGGGAATAGGAATGTACTCTTGTGGATTGTGAGAACGATTCAATAATATTTTTATCTACCCACTTGGAAATAACAATATTGATATCTGAGCAACCAACTCCTTCTTAGTATGTTACATCCAAGGCTTATGTGAGTGACTCATTGTTAGTGTCTTATCTTTCCTGAATCTCTGCACATATAAACAAAAGGACTTACAAACAGCCTTTTGGAGAATAACCTGTTTAATAAGTAGAAATTGTAATAATAAGAGCCAACATTTATTTAGTGCACACTTTGTGTCAGACACCATTCTAAGTGTTTTTTGTTAGCTTATCCTATAATGCAGGCATTCTTATTATTTGATTTCCTCACATTAAAGAAAGAAAATTGAGGCCCAGAAAGGTTAGGAAACTTGTCAAAGGTCACCGAGTTATTAGAATGATTTATGGCTAATCTAGAAGAATCCTGTAGTAGGAGAAAAAAAAGAGAGAGCCTATTCTGATGAAGATCTTTTGGTCTCTTACCTGGTTTTGCCACTCAATCTGACATTACTAAAAGTTGTACAAGCTGGCAAATGAGTCAACTAGATATGTAGATAAACACCAAAAATAAATGTGTTCCCACCAAATGATTTTACCTTAACCAGCCTACCATACAGTCTTCACAAAAAGAAAAACATTAAATTTAGAG
Source organism: Rhinolophus ferrumequinum (assembly GCF_004115265.2). NCBI lineage: Eukaryota > Metazoa > Chordata > Mammalia > Chiroptera > Rhinolophidae > Rhinolophus > Rhinolophus ferrumequinum. Next base: position 18,217,348 of record NC_046292.1, read on the forward strand.
TTAGAAGAGGCATGAAGACATAGTAGAAAGGACTCACCTTAGGAGTAAAAATAACTAGGTTCAAACGGCTGACTCTGCTAAGTGCTGTGTGACCTTGGATAAACTACCCAGTTTCTCTTAGCCTGTTTTTTCAGGTGTAAAAAATTTTAAATAGGGCCGGCCCGGTGGCTCAGGTGGTTGGAGCACCGTGCTGTGTCCTACACAACTATACAGAGAAACAATGGCTTGAACTGGAGTGGGGGGGGGGGAGGCGGAGGAAGGGAGAAAAAATTTAAATAGATATACTTTATACATACAGATTTTGTGATATATAAACAAACTAGCTTTTGAAAAAGCAAGATCTGACATATAGTAGAAACAAAGAACATGCTTAGCTGGATGCCTGGGGAACCTCAGAAGCACACCCCAAGACTGGATTCCTGGGTAAGAGATTTATTAAGGAAGTGCTCCAAGAAGTCAGCAAGGGCATAGGGGAAGCAGGGTAGAGAAAGGGAAGAAACCAAGCAAAAATGAGACTTCAGGCAGTCCCAGAGAGGGTAGCTTAATCCTTCAGGGAACTCAGGAGTAGAAATTCCACGGGAGACAAGTAAACTGGGCTTTCAAACTCCCACATCCAATTAGTCATTTGCTGGAGACCAGGGAAGAGGGAAGGATCAAAGCCATTCTGGTAGCCTGAGGAGCATCCTCCGGCTACCAGAGGCCTCAGGTACCAGTCATTGGAAGCAAAAGCAGCCAAAGGAGGGGTGGGAGGAACTGGTAAGAAATCTGAGAGGACCTGGGATGAGCAATAACATCTGCTACAGGGTTTGGGTTTTTTCTCTTCCTTTAGAAAAGCTTAGCTCAAGTGCTTGCTTTGCCACTTACCAGGATCAAATGGAACAATAGAACGAAAACCTTGTGGAAGTTAAAATGTTAGAGGAAGTCTTTTTTTTTTAATTCAACAAGCATTTACCGAACTTCTACTATAAACCAGGCACAGTACTAGGTGCTGGTATATACGTCTTAATACAAGATTCGTAAACTCTTAAGGAGCTTTTGATCTAGTGAGGGAGTCAGATAAGAAAATAGAAAATTACCTGACTAAATGATGTTATTAAAGTATGGTGGGGGAGAGGAGACAGGGGTACAGGGCAGGGTGGCAGGGAAGGTTTCGAGAGGAGCCGAGGCCTAGACTGAGTCCCAGAAGATGGGGAGGGGCTTGTCAGGCAGGCAGCCAGAACGGCATTCTGGCCAGAGGGAACAGCAGAAGCAAAATCAAAGAGATGTGACATAGCCTGACATATCAGAAGACTTGAAAGTTCAACACAGAGGCCTTGGATTGACCAGAGGACTAGGGTTTTGAACTTAATCCCATAAACCAGAGGGAGCCATTGAAGGATTCTGAGCTGGGGAACCGCTTGACCAACCTTGTATTTTGAAATGATCACTCTGGTTGGCAGTAGTGTAAGCAATGCCATGGAGGAAGAAAAACCCGACGGGGATTGGATGGGAGACAGAGAGGCCAAATCAAGAGCTCAAAGGAGGCACCAGCAGGGCTTGGATTACTGAGTGGAGAGTGTTGCCTTTTACCAAGATAATAAATTATTATTTTGCCAAGGGTGAGGGGAAATAAAATTTTTATATTTTCCCTATTAATCCTAGGCAAGAAACCGGAGATATGGATAAGATTGGAAAGAACCTCTAGACAAAATAAACGATCACTAATAAATCAGATGGAATGTCATATTCTTCAAAGTACAGTACTTTCACATCCATTATTGGATTGATCATCGAACAGCCTGGGAAGGGAGGGAGGCAAGTGACAAATGAAAGGCTTGAGCTCCACGGAGGCGAAGTTTGTTGCCCATGGTCACAGAGGATTTGTTTCTCTGATGTATTATGTTTTAGTAAAATACAGAATTAGAACCCAGGCATCTTTTAGGGGTAATAAGTTTTTGTTCTATTACACAAATTAATATATGCTCATTAAAGACAATTTAGAAAAGACTGAAAAGTAGGAAAAACTGTTTAGTCCCTCATGGCCTCACAAAGAACTGGTAGTATTTTGGTGTGGCTTTTTTTCCCAAAAAATATTTATTTCCTATGCTTGGGTTTTAATCTCTTCTTTTAATCTTTTATTTTTATGTTGTATTATAATATAAACACTTCATCATGTAGTTGCACATTTTTAATATAGTTTTTTAATAGCTTCAGAATATTCCACCAAGTGGATAGTTTTAACCATTTGCTAATTGGTGCTTCTTTAAAATTTATTTTTCAATATAAAGTGATTATTGTGATGAATATCTTGACATGCATGGCTTTTTCTGAATTAGGGGTTCATCCATTAGAACAGGTTTCCAGAGTGGAATGACAAGGTCAAGGAATATTTTACCACTCTTGACACAGCATTGTCAATTGTTTTAAAAAAGAATTGTACCTGCATTTCTTGGACCCTCCATCAGCACTCTTGCTATTAATCACATTTTTCTCTACCTCACAATAATAAAAATAGAGAGTGATACCCTTAAAGGAAGGAAGACTTTACCAAAACCCTTCATCAACGGAGGGACATTTTACCTCGGTCATCCTGTTCCTCTGCTGCTGTTCCGCTTGTGAACAGCAGGTGGCAGGCTAATCCCACAACAGGTGGTCATGACTTAATTTAATTGCAATGAGAATTGCTTCTTTTCCCACATGTGTTTCTTTCCTGAGATAAACAGCCTGTAGGGCATCTGCCTTTTTATTGGAAGTAAAATATGTAAGAAGGTGGCTTTTCAACAAGGAATATCAAGGTAGCCAACATAAGTTCTGAGCCTTAGGTTATTATACTCCATGCGAAAACAAATTTCTCAGAAGGTAAATGAAGGTTGAAAAACGATTGTTAAAATTCCACATATTCTAGATTTCCCCAGTTAATAATCATAAAAAGTTTATAGCTAGAAAGTCACAGAGGCCCTTCTGTTGTAATTGTTAGGGTTTAGAGTCAGTGGGAACACCCTTCTCACCCAGGGGATTTTAAAAGCCAATCCCACCCCCTCCCCACAGTCCTCTCCCCTAGCACTCATTTCCCATCCCTTCACAAAATTGCCAGGGTAATTGACTCTTAGATGAGATGAGTTTGACTTTCTACCCTGATTTTGTAACAGAAGTTCTTTTGGTGAGGTCCTTTGTTTGAAAATGCACAATAAAAATGGCTTTAGAATGACTTCAGAGGACTCTTTCTTTTTCTGGTGCCAACAACAGATTCCAAAGCAGCTATTATTCGAGGTGGGTGATAGGATCCCTTGAGACTGTTTAAGTATCGGTTTTCAAAGTGCTTAGGAACCTGAAATGTCCTGTATGGTATATTTGCAGGTGCATAATTGGCCAAGCGCTCCAGGGGTTATAAAGACTGCCTTCCTGTCGTTGGAATAGACAGATTTAGCCTCTTACTGAAATTGAAGGCTGCAATGTCGATAACAAATCTGATTCTGACTCTCCTGTGTCAGTGCAGCCCAAAGGTGCCTTTGTCTCCCAGGAGAAAGAGGTTGGAGGTAAGTGAATGGCCCTTAACCAGACCCATGTAGAAAACATTGCTAAGGAAAACTTTTGTCCTGAGAGTGTAGGTTTAGGGCTGTTGCGTGTGAAGCAAATTTGCTTTGTTCACAACCTGCCTGAATGCAAGTACTGCGAGGTGACTGGAGCCGTGGAGCAGCAAGCTGCTTTAAAAGCAGGCTTTCAGGGGGAAACTTTAAGCACACAATGGCTTTATTTTTGTGAGACATAATTCTCCGACCTGGCTTTTTTATTGCACTAACCAAAATAAATCTGGCTAAACTTAAAAGGCTGCCTTGATGTCAGAAGAAAATGGGTATTGTCTCTCCCGAACATGTTTGAATGGTAGTACATAATCCTAGCTACATCAAGATAAGACTATACCTCCTCCCATAGAAAGCTTTCCTGGATGGGAATATCACCAAGGGTATTCACTTTGGGGCTTGATGGTTCCAGGTTGTCTTACTAAACACTTCTAAAGAAATAGTTTGCCCAGTCTTTCACTCTTCCATTTGTAGTTAATACTTATGTGTACTTAGTGGTGTTTTGAACTCCTTTTATTTCTCAAGGCCCCTGGCATTTGATGATACCTGCGCAGCAGGAGCTTTCATCATACCAAATACAGGGTGGTGTTTAGTGGAGAAGGGGCCAGGAGAGAGAAGAAAGAAAAAAAACCCTATGCTTTTTCCTAAGTCATTTCACTTAGCAAACCAGGGGGCTCCTTTTAAGATTAAATGTGTCTTTAAATATTAGGATCTCTGGTTATGAAGCTATGGGAGAAACTGCTTCCCTCAGACAAACCTGAGGTTGACGATATAGGTGTCGCATTCAAATCAAAGAGGTGCCTCTCAACAGGAAAGATTTAATCAGCTCTCCTTCCCAGGATCAGCTGCCAGGTTTGAACATTTACTTGTCTGTGTTCCAGGCAGGAGACACTGCTAATTATGGGAGCAATTCCCATGGATACAGAGAAGAATTGTCTGAGCTGGGGAGTCAAAGCTCTGACCAAGAGGGGCCTGAGAGGAAAAATGCCCCCAACATTCTCAGAGGAAATTCCAGAGTTGTCAAGGGACCTGCCTTTTCTGCAGGAATGCCCCTATATCTGGCTTTTGAAAATCTGGAAACATCCTTTTCTCTAACTTCTTTATTTGATTCATGTGTTAAGAATCCCCCCACTTTTTTTTTTTTTTTAGAAATGGAATTTAAAAAGTGGTTTCTTTTCATCAAACATTATCTCGTAAGGTTATCTTGAAAAACAAAAAAACACACAAAAAACCTCAGTTTAGCAAGAATGACAATACCTGAAAAGAAGCCGACTTAGCCATCAGGCCCGTCAAAATGGCACAAGCATTTGGAACCTGTTGCCTTATCCTTAGCAAAGACACCTCTGGGTCTTTTCTGCTGTATGTAGAGTAAGCTGTAGCAAAACTTACCTTTTTTGTGGTACAAAATCTAGACTTACAAGTGAGCTTCTCCAACATCAATTTGAATTTATATTCTGCCCTTCTTCTTTCTCCATTATGCAGAGCACCTGCTCCCTGTCCCTCCCCCACTCCTCCAGCTGTCTGTCTGTCTCATTTGTGTCAATTAAGAATTCAATACTGCTTGATTTAATTGAATGACTTTCCCTGTATAGAATCCCAACCACAGATAGGGCACCAACCATCACTCTCATTGCCCAGAATAAAAACTCTAAAAAGCCAAATGAATGCAAGAGTGCCTTAGAAAACAGAAGGGGTCTTTGCTGGCTTTTCGAGAAGCCAAGGAGGGCAAGACTGAGTTCCCAGTTATGCAGTTGGTGGCCTACCAAGAGTCAGCGCTACATAAACCAACATCATTTGGGTCCACTCAATTTAGTTAAGGCTCTCAGAAGTGGATCTTAAGGCTTAGAAACCAAAGAACTAACTAGAAGAAATAAACCTCTATACCACTTCCTAGTTTACAAAGTGCTTTCCCATCCTCAGAATAGCTTTGTCTTCCTATTCATTCAATCATTGAACAAACAGGCTCTGTTCTTTAGTCACCTTCCTCTATTCACTGAGCACCTACTATGTGCCAGGCAGTGTTCTAGGAGCTGAAAACTGTTCTAAGAACAGAAGATAAAATAAAGTTCCTGTTCTCTTGGAACTTATCTTCTAAAATGGGGCGGGACAAACAATAAACATATAAGTAAACATATAGTGTATCAAATGGTGATAAGGGTTATGGAAAATCAGAGAACAGAGTTAAGGGAGATGGGGATTATGGCTTGGGCTGTTTTCTAGTGGTCAGAAAAGAATCTCTGAGTTGAGACATAAAAGAAGCGAGGGAGCAAGCCGTACAAATATGAGGGGGAGGAGCATTCCAGATGGAGGGTATAGCAAATGCTAGGGCCCTGAGACAAGAGTTCCTTTGTTGAAGGAGACCATTGTACCTGAATAGAGTGAGCCGAGGGAGAGATGTAAGAGATAGGTCAGGGAAGTGGAAGTACAGGGGGCAGACTTTGTAAGGCCTTGGAAGTCATCGTGGACTTTTATTCTGCATGAGAGATGGGAAGCCGCTGGAGGAATAACTTGTGTTTTATTACAGGATTTATGTTTTAAAAGGTTTGTTCTGACTGCTGTGTAGAAAACAGAAGTGAGGAGTATAAAGGAAGAAGCAGGGAGAATAGTTAGGAGGCAACTGAAGGAACCTAGGCAAGAAACAATGATGGCTTAGGTCAGGGTGGTAGCAGTGAAGGTGGTTAACAAGTGGTTCGATTTTGAAGGTAAAAGTGCTGGGATTTGCCTGATGGACAAGATAAGAAAAATAGGAGTCAAGGATATTGTGGGTTTATGGGCCTACGCGACTACTAGATAATTTAGTGGAATGAACAGAGGGCTCGAATCAGAGGTGAGACTAAATCTCAAATCCATGGCTTCTGGGTTGCGTAATCTTTGGCAAGTCACTGAACCTTTCTGAGTATCAGTTTCTTCATCAGTAAGAAAGTGATAATGCTGATATTAATACCTCTCTCACAGGTCTCTGGTAAGAATTGAATGGGATATGAAAATGCTTAGAAGAGTACCTAGCAAAGAGATATTCAATACATGTTTGTTGAATCTGGGAGCAAATAATGCCTTTTGAAATATTATGGCCCTGCGGTTTTCTCAATTCTCTCTTCATTAACTTACCATCCTCTAGTGTCTTCCTACTATATTTAGAATAAAATGCAAACTCCTTCCAAATCCAAGAAGACCCTGCATGGTCTGGCATCCCTTACTTGTCCAACCCACCAACCACAATGAGCTTCTATCTGACTGCTAACACAATTTGACAACTTTCCAGTTTTAGAACTATCACACACTCTCTTCTCTCTGCCTGGAATGGCCCTCACCCCAGGGGCTGGTGCCTTCTCCTCCTGCAAGAAACTTCACTTCCTCAGAGTGGCCTTTCCTGATCATCAATTTTCAAATGCTTTCCCACCATTATCCTTTCTTTCGTGGTTTGTTCTTTTTGTTCAGAAAAGTTCACCACGATTTATAATTCTGTTTACCTACTTATTGTCTATCTCTTCCACTTGATTGTACGTTCCATGAAGGCAAAGACCACCAAGTGTATACGTAATGCCTGACACAATGCTTGTATCATAGTGGGCTCTCAAATATTTGTTGAAAGGCTGAGTGACATGTAAGACTCTTACTGGTATTCTGCTGCCATTCTTTCTTTTTCTTAAAAAAAAAAAAAAAATCTCATTTTCTCTACATTTTGCACGGCTCTGTATTGCATTTCACTGCTAAGTGGAAACACTTCTATCTGTTGAATCAGAAAAGCCCTTGACTCTTCTTTTGTGTGTACTATGCTGGCCTTAATATCTATGTATAATACTAACACTGGTTTGGTCTATTTTTTGTGTGTTCACTTGTCAAGGCTGTACTTGTTTTTAGAGGTAGGTAAAAAAAGAATCAGATCTCAGCTTCAGATCCTCTAAGAATCCTCACTTTTACCCACCCAAATTACTTGTACAGGCAAAGGGAGTGGAGAGCATTCCAAGAAAGGGATGGGTGTCAGCAACAGCATGCAGCATGTTGTGTGTGGAAAAATTAGGAAACACTCATAGTTTTTGGTGGTGGTTGGGGCAGAAGTGGCAAAGATCTAGTTGGCTACAGCAGGTCTAATGAGTTGGAAATGTTCCCTCTTCTTTTATTTTCTGAAAGAATTTGTGTAAGATTGATGTGACTTCTTCCTTAAATATTTGATAGTATTTACCAGTGAAACCGTCTGGGCCTACCGCTTTCTTTAGGGAAAATTTTTACACAGATATAACAAATTTTATTTATTTAATAGATACAGGGCAATTCAGATTTTCCATTTCATCTTGTGTCAGTTTTAGTAAGTTGTAGTTGAAACGATGTTGAAGGCTAGACTAAATCATATTTTCCCGAAATGAACTACATTTTGGGGTCATTAAAAGATTTTATGCAAAAGACTGACAGTATTTCAAGAAGGTTAATCTGGAGAATATACAATAAGTGTTTCGGAAAGAGGTCAAGGAAAGAGGAGAAACAGAGATGGGAGAAACAGATAGTAGGCTTCTACCGAAATGTGAGGAATAAGTGACAAGGGCCCTGATGAGGGTGGTTTTGGAAATGAGAAAAAGAACCAAATTCCAGAAATATAACCACTTCTTTATCTATATCTTCTTTTGCCTGAACTAGGGTATTGATAAATTTTAGTACTTAATGGAACATTGTGTTGTTTCTTAGCATCTACTCTGCCCAAGGTGGAAAGCACTCCTTGTACCGGATCCCAGTGGTAGAAAGGTATAATATTTCTGCTGTGATTGAGACTTCCAGCCTTTAAGACTGAGGCCTTAGGAACGGGTGCCAGCTATCTATCCTTTCAGTTTTAAGTTTAACTTCACAATTAGCTTTCCCAACATACTGCTGATATTTCTCTTTTTTTATATGACAGATGTGGTTTCACAGGGCATCTAGAGGTTGCTCACATTCTGTAAGTATACTGTGGTGGAGCTGTTTTCCTAATTTGGGAACTGAAACAGCAGCTATGATAGAGGGAAGAAATGGGATTTAAATTAAAAGACCTGAGTTTTAACACTGACTACTTATTAGCTGTGCTACATAAGACAAGGCACTTAATCTCTCTGAGTCTTAGCATTCTCATGTGTAAACTGGGCATTATACCAGTCTTGCATATTTCATAATTTGTTTTGAGAACTAAATGAAGGAAACTATTTTTCATTTTTTAAAAACAAATCCATTTAAAATCCACTGTCTAGTTATTTGTGGGAATACATTTTTTAAAGTAATTAATTAAAATAAATGAGAATCTTTTAACTGAAAATAACAAGAAATTTTGTTTGTTTTTTGGGTGGACTTCCATACCGCTACGTGACTATGGTAGCACTATTTGGCTTTCAAGAAAAAAAATGAAATATACTTTTTGATGTGAAATTTTCAACTAAGCCTTAGGAAACTTCATAGTTTGAAGGACTGAGTAACTTTCAAAGGGGAAATGATTGCGCATTTAGCAAAGCACTAGAGTTAGGTTAGAATTTGCAAGTCCTAACTCTTAACCTATGATCTGAGAGGTATTAAACCAGTTATCAGGAATTCTCTTTTCCCAGGTATCTACATGGTTTGCTTCCTCACCCTCTTCAGTTCTTTACTCTAGTGACATACCTTCTCAGTGAGAACTTCCCTGCCCATTCAGTTTAAAATTTAAATCTTCCCCAACATTCCTCATTTGTACTCTGCTTATTTTTTTCTCCACAGCATCTGTTCAAGATATTATATAATTATTTATTTTGTTTATATTTTGCCCCTTCTCTTCTCCACCCTTGTCCCCCACTATAATGAATAATATTATTCATTATAACATAATGAATAATTCATTATAATATAATGTAACCTCCATGAATTCTATCTGTTCCTTGTTGTATCTCTAGAAATAGGACAATACTTGGGACATAATGGGCACTCAGTAAATATTTGTAAAACAAAAGAACACGTCATGGATTTTCTCTTTGAATTTAATAGTGTAAAAATATAGAAAATCAAGAATATGGGAAATCTAGAATATGGCATTTTGACAAAACAGTAATGAGACGCTATGACCCCCATGCTTCTTCTAACACAGCTACAGCAGACCAACGTGTCTATATTTAAACCGAAAATATCCCATTCTCTCAGCTCTGAGAACAACAATTGGAAACTTTTATGGTCACTATTTATTGAGGATGGGAAGAAGCAGAGGGGTGCTCCGGGGGTCATCTTCTAAGAGAATGTTCTCCCAAATCTTGGACTCTGGCAGAGGACTATCATTAAGATAATCCTCTCCTCTCACTTCTGGAGGATTCCCTCTGAAACACAAGTACCCCAGGAGGAGATCACAGCTAATCTTCTATCATTTAACACTTGAGTTGGATTTAGGATATGGGGTGAGGACTGGGCAGGAAGACTCATTTTACCAATTTTACAGTTGTGGCTGGGGCAGAATATGACCAGCCTTTTTTCACACATCAAAGTCCCCTTAACCCTAAATATCGCTTTACAAATACTATGTATTGCAACTGATCAAGGAGGGTCTGTGTTTCTAACCAGCTACAATTCCATCAATTCTATCAACCTGATGTCTGCAATTGTAATTTCAAAGAGATCATACATAGAGAAGAGACTTGGATTCCTAACATACCAAACTGGTGTGACAGAAGGTAATCCAGGTTACCTGCCTCCCAGTTTGTACCCTGAGGTGTAGATTTGGCAGTGGGAGTGCCCATTGATTAGGTCACCGTGTGGTTATTGGTTATAAATAAGTACATATAGTTTATACCCAAATGTCCATTATTAAGTCAAGTGATTCTTATGCCACAGGCTGTGAGCAGTGATTCTCCAACTTCTATCAGGGGACTGGCTACATCTGGAACACTGGCAAAAAATACAGGTTCCTGGGTCCCATCTTAGATCTAACAAAACAGAAGCTCAGGGAGGGTCCAACCTGATAAACACTGTTTTTAAACAAGCACCTGATGATTATCATGAATGGCCAGGTTGGGGAACCCCTCCAAGGGATACCAACTAACTGTATGTGATATGGACCCTATTCTAGGTACTTTATAGTTATTTGGAAAGTTAGAACTGAGGTAAGAAATAACTGAACGTGGTTTCATCACAGTGGTCAACATATAGCACATTATATAGATGTTACCAGTGTGAAGACGGAAGATAAGTCAGTGGTGGAGAAGAATGAACGGAGTAAATAAGATCTTGGTGGCCTCGATGTTCAAATAGGATTTGAATAAAGGAGAGGAGCATGTGGAGGAAAATCAGTAGGGAAATGAACAAAGGTTCAGAGGCAGTAACATAGCAACATGTTCTTAGAACACTGAGTCTGAACAGATTAGAATATACACTTTGATGAAGACTTAGAAATAGGGATTGATAGGTAGGATTGGGCCAGATCATAGAAGGTCTTGGAAGTCAGGCAGAAGAGTTAAACCTGCCTGAAGTGGGAAAACAGAGACTAAAATTAAACCATCAACTGAGCAAAAACCTCTCTGAGAGCCAGAAGAGTATGGGTTGTGGTACACAATTGAGTGTTAAGCTTACCCCCTTCTCTTAATTCTGAGACTCTCTCCAGCAAGGGAAAGCTAGCTAACAGAGGGACCTGTGGGACGGTATCTTTCTCTTTCTTCTCGCCTAACTCTCTAATACAAATGTTTTCCATCTCTGATACAAACTCCCTTTGCCTCTTTTGAAATCAATAGAAAAGTTCCCAGGGAAACTAACTGAAAGCTGCTTCACAGTTTGGAGCAATGCTTATTCTAATACTAGAAACCCATCTGGGTCTATCTGTAACCCTAAAGTAATTTTCTAAATCCTGAACACATATTGGTCTGGAAATTCCCCATAATTCAGGAAGTAGTTTACCTACGTTGAGTATGAATATATTGCTCCGAATTCTCCTGGTAAAACACTTGTCAACTGTGAGCCTATAGAAAACCATTCTGAGGAAAGAAGGGCACAGGGGGTGTGGTATGTACCTAGGTAGGTAAGCTTTCTCCCTTTCTCTTCTGTTTCTTTGCTCATTACTGACCAAGAAGTTTCAGAAGCCAAGGCTCAAGCCAGAAAGCCAACCTCCTGAGTGATTGAGGATTTTCTGGTTTCAAATTAAACAGAAAACTAAATTAGCAAATTAATTGTTGGATGTGTTTTCCTGGGCCCTTCATCAGCTGCTGCAGGACCAGTAGCCAATCAAAAAAGACTTTTGGCTGCTCTGGAGAGGGGGCAGGGTTCAGAATCAGGTTCTGCTAGCTACCAAGTGTCAGACATGTTAATTTTAAATTACTTTTATACAGCTTGGTGTCAAAATGATTAAAGCATGAAGAGAAAAACAGAACCAAAGGAGAGAGAAGAGAAATCATTTATCTTGCATTTGGAGCAAGGACACTTGCAATTCCATTTCAGCCTGCTTTCTCCTATAAGTTACAGAAGTTCTAAGGTTTAGACCCTTTGGTGACCACCTAAGACGCGAGGGTTGCGTGGTGGTCATGGTTTTCCATTCCCTTTGTACAATGTCGCTATCTCTATATGGCAGAATCTGTATCACAACCACTAATGTGACCACACTTTCTTCCCCACTTCCCTAGCTTTATTGTTAATATATTAGGCATTGTCCTAAGTGTGTTTTACATGTAATATATCATATAATCCTCACAACAATGCTATGAGGTGGGCGTTGTTATTTCCATTCCTCAGATGAGAAAACTTTGACTTGGAGAGGTAAAGTTATTTGCTCTAATCATTCAGCTAGCAGAGGCAAAGATGGGATTCTAGTCCCAGGTTTGTTTTATTCCACAGCCATACTGCCTCCTATCAATTTTCCCTTTTGGGTTGGAGGAACCAAGTAAGAATTGAAGTAAATCTGTGCTAAGACCACTTCACTGTCCCTTTCAATCATCATGTGTGCTTTCTTTTTGTTTGAGAATGCTGCTGAGGTCAGCTTTATTCTCCATGAAATAACAAAGTCTTTACAGAACTAGTTTCCAGGGTGAGCAGGTAACCAGCTCCCCAGTTGAAATAACAAAGTCTTTACAGAACTAGTTTCCAGGGTGAGCAGGTAACCAGCTCCCCAGTTGGCTTGTCTTTGTCTCCATTCCCAGCTTTACCCAGTTAGTTCCATGGGATTCATGACACCTTTTGCTCAAGATGAACCATCTCATCTGAATCTTATATGTGAAGTATAAGGCCAACCTCATCTGCTATTGCTTCTTTTCTGCATGACCTTGATCCTCCTCATTCTTTGCAGTGTAGTACTGATCTCTCCATCTGCACGTTACATTTATTGCTTTTTCAAACTTCAACACGACGCTGTACTGCTTGAGTTCTCTCAGTCTGCCAGATTTTATTAAGTTTATTTTCTCTACCCTTTCTATAGTTACCCTACATTACCTTACCATATTGTTTACCTCTGGAATTGCAATGTGGTGCTAACAATTCAATTTTTAAGATCTTGGTGGTATGTAATTCCCAGTATTGCTCGCTGGATTCTACTAAGTAAGTTTTAGTTGCACCAGGATATCCTAAGGGTGCCAAGTGATACACAAACCACCATGCAGGATGATATAGATAATACCAAAAAAAGTGATTTATAAACACCAGATTTAAGTAATTGCTCACTGATAAATTTAGAAATACCAAATCTTAGAACTTCAGGATGTTATTATCAGCTGACTTTTAGTGAGTGCTAAGAGCTTTTCAACAACCTAATGAGGTAGGTTTTATTGTTTTCCCCTTTTCCAGTGTTCAAGTGAATGACAGAGTAAGGATGAAAGGTACCTTAAACATTATATAGTCTAGCCACCATATGCATTTTGAATTCTTCAAGTGATGGATGTGGAGCTTGTTACATTTTAAGACAGTATTTCATATTTACATGACTTTTTCCATATTCTGAGCTACAATGTGTATCTCTGAAGCTCCTAACTATCCGTTCTGGGGACCCCCTCAGGAAGAAAAATGTAATTTTTCTTCTCTTTTCTTTCTTTTTTTTTTTTTTTACACAATACACCTTTGGGTGTTTGAAGATGGCTCTTAAATCTCTCATGACTTCTTCAAATCTTTCTTAAAAACCAGGGTTTCAAGTCTCCTCACCATCTTGGTTAGTTGTTCTTAATTATATCTGTCTAAAAGTGAACACTTTGTTTAGATGTTGTCTAACACAGAATGAAGTGGGGCTCTTTCTTTCCTTGTTCCAGATGCTATATTTCTATTAATCTAGACTAAAATTGTATTTAATTCATCCGAGGCTCCATTATCAGGGGAAAAATTGCAACCTAACTCTCCGCCACCTCCCCTTGCCATGTACTTGGTTTTCATGTTTATGTTCCTTTTCTAGTTCTGTCATAACACTCCCACATGCTTCTTTTCTGCTTGACCTTGATCCTCCTCATTCTTTGTAGTGTAGTACTGATCTCTCCATCTGCACATATGTTACACGTATTTCCTCTTGGTTTCCATCACCTTTTCTCTTCCCATTTCGTTTCATGGTTTCTACCTAGCTCAGCATCAGAGAATCCAAATTGCTTTCTAACCATCTTGCTTCTTTATAATGTGAGGTGGGCATGTTCTGAATCTGGTGAAGCTGGATGTGTCTGTCCTGGTTAGCATTTACAATGCCTATGCTGACAGTTTGAGGCTGGCTTCCAAGAGAGTAATCTGATTGGGGAATGCTTTTCCTAAGCAGATCTCACAACACATTTTACTTTACTGGAGTTCCAGAGGAAAAAGCATGGCCCAGGACTTGGTCATATAGGGGACATCCTGAATGTAAAAGGTAGTGAACTAATGGTGACTCTTCATTCTATATGATAGTTAAGCTGATAACCAGCTTTGATAATGTGTATAATGGAAGCAGCCTGGGTTCAAAATCCTAGCTCTCTGTAGGTTCCAGCCTGGGTGATCTTGTGCTAGTTATTTAACTCCTCCGTGTTTTATTTTCCTCATCTGTAAAACAGCAGCAACCATTGTGCTCTCCTCTTAGGCCTGTTGTGAGGAGGTAATTCATATCAAGAGCTTAGGACAGTGCCTGGCTCACACATAGTAAAGATGAGATATTGTTATTCCTGCATGTTGGAATAGAATTTAAAGGTAGAACAGAAAAGAGATTATTTCTCCCAGGCACTTAGGTTTTCTGCCTGGGTCTTTACAAGCCTAAATTTATTGAGGCACAGTTTTGAGGTTTTGGCTTTATAAGGAAGTAGACATTCAGGAGGCTCAAGAGTCATTTGCGAATGAATTGCCCCTCGATCAGGGGCTGGTGAGAAGCAGGATAGAATTGTTATTTAGTAAAGAGAGTAAAGGTTAGAAGAATTAGAATCTGTCAGGGACGAGATCCAGCAAAATTGCTTCCTTTTCTCCTTATTGGAAAAAAAAAATGACAAAAATGAGTAAATGTGGCTCCCAGCGAGGGCTGTGGAACTACAGATCCTGCCAAAGGAATTAAGTGGTGTACAATGGCCAATCTTTTAAAATCTCTGGATTTAAAAAAATGAAAACATGACACCCCCCCCAACACACACACACACACACACACACACACACACACACACACACCACTTTTTTTAATCTTGGTCATAAAGCAGCTTTAGTACAAAAATCTACAAAATGTCAAAGATTCCACAGAAACTTATGTTTGGTTATGTTGTATGATCTACACTGTAGACGCTACACTAACAGAAGAAATTAGTTTAGGTTGTGTCAAATCGTGTTAAAATACAACAGTAAATAAATGCATAGAGCCCAGAACAAAGAAAGTGATTAAGCTGGTTTAACTGCATTCAACCCACTATGCTAAATCCCTGTAGGGGGCTCGAATTAAACAACAAATTTGGTTTCTTGGCCTACATCCCTTTCTTCAAAGAAGAAATTTTTCTTGTAATTCTGATAAATTTTTCACCTTCTTCATTTCTTAGTCCCTAGGGAAGCTGGGGTGAGAATAACCTGACCGATTGGGTTGCATTTTAGGAAGAGATAGATGGACTCTGAAGAATGGAATAGAGGGCGCTCGGTTACACAGCTAAAGAGGCGTTGGACGAACTAAGGCTTGGGAGGTGTGTGATTGTTCAGACCCAGAAAAAGGCCAGCTAGTGACACCCGGGATGAAGATTTTATCCGGCAGTGAATCAAATAAGGCTGCGAGCGAGATAATAAGGTGTAATTATAGCAGTGCTGTTAGTGCTTGTTTATGGGGTCTGGCAGCAATTTGGTTGAACACCCCTCATTTTGAGAAATTTGTGATTTTGGCAGTAAGAATTCTTGCCTTAAAATTTGGCACAAACCCTCACAGTTTAATATTGCAAAATCTGGGAAATGTTGAAATGTGGCTGCTATTCTAATTGAACTTTTTCAGGCTCTTTCGAATTGGTTTTTTTCCTGTTGGATTCAGAAACAAATGCCTCTCTTTTTAAAAGTTCACGAAGATTTTTTTTAAACCACAAACTTAGTCGGCTTACAAGCAGATGTACTGCTGTAATAAACTCTCGTGACTTAAATATTTGTGTACATACGGGGAGTGGAAAGCCTTAACTTGAAAAACTCGGGTTCCTTCTGTCAGGAAAATTCCTCACAATCAGTATTTTGTTTAATTTCCTTTGAGTCAGGGCAGTCCAACTTGGTGTTGCTCTAGGTTTTATCAACTGCCTGCTTTCCCCAAGATTATTCCCCGTTGTTCTAAAGTAGAAGGGAAGTCACCAGCGTGTAGCGAAATGTGGCTAACGGCGGCTGGGACCAAGTTGGCCCAACGGTCTTCTCTAAACTAACTAGAAGTTTTCTGACAGGAAACCCGTCAGTTCTTGTAAGTTTCGGCTCCGGTTCCCACGGCCCCAGCAGCTGCGGCGCCCAGGACGCCCTTCTCGGAGCCGGACAGGGACGTGGGGTGCGGGGCGCTGTGGGCGGCAGGGGGCAGCAGCGGGAACCCGTTGTTCTCTAGGTGGGGGGTGGGGCGGGAAACCGCTCCCCCCGTTTCCGTGCCCCGTTCTCTCCCTTCCCCCTCTCACGCCTTCCCTCCCCTCCCCGCGGGAAGGAGGGCGGGGGCGCGGAGCCTTCCCTTGGGACAGGGGGCGTGTGCGTCTCCTCCGCTCCCCTCCCCCCGGCCGGGCTCTCCTGGCTCCCCGAGGCGGGAGTTTCCAGGAAGAGCTGAGCGCGGCCGCACCACCGAGCGCACGGAGACATCAAGTAGTCCCTCAGAGCGACCTTAGTGGAGAATTCTAGCTGCAGGGGCTGTCGGAGTTGGAACCCCCAAAGGATAGAAAGTGGCTGCCCGGCCTGAGGAGCTCAGGGAGAGGTCCGAATTCCCACTTTCCATTCCTGGGGAAAGATGTGTGGGGGAGGCGGAACGAGTTCCGGCAGAGGGCTCGGGCGCGCCCGGTGGAGTGAACCGCCGCGCGGTCGAAGCGCTCACAGAGTTAAAGTGGGCGGGAAAACCCGGAGCGGACTCTCCCTGACACGCCCAGGACCTCCCACCCCATTCTTCGTGGGGGAGGGGGACGAAAAGCGCAAGGGGGGTAAAACGTGTTCCCGTTCTCTGCTTCCCAAATCCCCACGAAAGAAACAAGTGACGACCCGCCACCTCGAGGGACGCGGCGGGACTCAAGTCCCGGCGGGGTGGGGCCGCGTGGCTCCTCCTCTAAGGTCCGCACCGTCGGCGTTGGGTGTGCAGTCAGAAGCCCAGGCCTGCGAGCTGGAGGAGCCGAGCGCGCGCATGCGTGCGGTGGACGCGCGCTTCCCGCCCCTTTCCTGAGTGCGTTCGCTTTCCCCCCTCCCCCCACGTTCCTCAGCCTCCACCTCCGAGCCTCCCCCGCTCGCAGCCCACTCTTTTCGGGGGAGGTGGCCCGTCTTGCCCATCTACTGACTAACCCCTTCACCCCAGCTTCGCCCCGCCTCCCCTGAGCTTCGGTACAAACTCCGCAGCTAGGCTCGGCTTTCACATTCCCGCCTCCGCCCTCTATCTCCCCTCCCAAGCCTAAAGCACTTCCTGCAAACTGCCCTGTTCTCGCTTCTTTCAGCGCCGCCTCCTACTTTCCCTAACTGGATGGCTGCTTTCACATTGGCGGGGCCGCGGGTTATAATCCTGCATTCTTCCTCCCTCCAAGTAGCTATCACCTGCTCCATTTTACAGATGGGGAAGTTAAGATCCAGGACTCTTGACAGGCTGGACTCGAAAGGTTCCACGAGTTGTTCCCAAGTTCAAACGCCGCCGCAACTGACACTGGAAGGATTAACCCTCGACCTCCTGTAATTTAGGCAATTTAGAGAGCCAATCCCCAAATCTTACTCAATCCTTTGGGTCAAGCCAGTCCAGTCCAGTCAGCAAAAGCCACAGAAACAATTTACCACAAATCAACTACGTAGCGATTATTACGTTAGAAGATGGGCTAATTGGAGATATTAGCAGGCACAGAGGCTTTTAGAGATGATGCAGGTGATTTGCTCAAAGTCATTTTTTAACATGATGTATAATGCTTTCGCTTAGACTGTGTAATTCTCTTATTCCTATCCCCATTCGAGGTTATTACCGTTTTGAAAACATTTTGAGGGAACACGTCTCAGATTTTTAAAAATATTATTTTACAAGATAACTTGTCCTTTTTGTCAATATGGTTGGTTATTATTATCTTGAGTTTCTCCAAACCCCCAAAGTCAATTCTTCCCTGGGTTTCACCTCTGATTAAAGTTATCTTGAGTCCATGAGAGGCTTGCGAGAGATGTCACCGAGAATGTTGAAGCACTGCCTCTGTACACTTTTTGTGTGCCACAAACTTTAAAGCTATAACTGGGAATTAAAAGAAACAGGATATTTATGTAATTTTATGTACATCTAGAGATTCATTATTTCAGATTCAAATGTTTTGAAAGCCTCATTCCAAGCATTGTAAATATGGATCTGTTTTGTTTTAAATGACAGTTTTATCATGATTTTCCTCTATTGCAAGTATTTCTAAATTATTTATTGGGCTGGTATCTTCTAAGCATAGATGGTTGAAGAACGAGTCCAGATTGGTTACAAGACAGTGGTTTTTTTAAGTAGACTGAGAAGGTTGCCTGCTAACACTTTCTGAACATTTTCTCAGTAGATGAATGCTTTCTGTGTGCATAGCACTATGTTAGGTCTTTTGTGGGCTATAAAGTTGGACAGACAGGGCTATTCTTAAGAAGCAATCTAGTACTGGAGATAAAACTCCCTACCACTAGTTCAAATCAGTAAAAGTTTCATTATTTCCAGATTAATTCATTTTTTAAAAATCACTTAAGTTATGTATTATTTGATATTTCCAAAAATTTCCCCCTTGTTCATGTGCAGTGAGTTCTCAAGCTCTGAACATGTAGATCAAGAAATGGGAACAATAACTAGTTAAGCATAAAACAGAAAGGAGCAGGAATGGGCAGTGATTTCATGGTAATATGAATAATGACACAGTCCAACATTGAAAAATAAGATTGTAGGAATGGCAGGAAAGATAAATTTAAATATAACGATGTCCAGGTCTTCATATTTTAAATACTGAAGAAAGATGAGAAAGCCTTAGGAATTATGATTGTTTAACTGCATGAGTGTTCACAAGCAGAGCCTGTATTTCAAGGAAGACGAAGTAGTCTTGCATTTAAGCACTTGCTTACATACATAGGTTTGTTGAGGACTTTTAAGGAAGACCAGTGGTAGAAAAGTAAAATTTAGTTCGCAGTGAAATTCAAACTTTCTAAAGTAAGAGGAGGGAGGAATCCTTTGATTTGGCTTAGAGACCCCAAAACTCTTACCGACTCCCACCCCCCAAAGAAAATCACTTATAGTCAAGAGATTAAACATGTAACTTAAATCGAAATACCTTTTGACCAATTTAGAAAGCATTGCATTTGAACTTTATTATTCAAAATTACCCTTTTAAAGTGATTTTATAAACTTTAGCTTCATTCAGCTCCTCTAAATGTTTCTGCTGGGCTCCTGCTTCCTCTTCCCGAGTTCACTGCAACTTCAACCTTGCTGTTACATCCTGGTCTGCAAACTGATGCTTCTCATGGGGTTGGTGCTATAAGATAATGTGACTAGGTTTTCAACTCAATCCTATTTTGTTTCTGACATTTAAATTCAGAAGTTAAATTTTAAGAACCCCAAGACTATAGTCTTTGTTAAGTAAAATGAAAAAATTAATATGTGAAAATGTATTACTTATTAAATCCAGGGATAATTTTCAGAACCGTTGTATGTGACTTTATTCATGTTTATAACCTGCAACTGTGCCCCATAGACATTATAGTCAAGCTGCTGTGGTTTATTATCACTGAACTGGGAAGACGGTGGCACTATCTGATTTCTTAAGGGAAAATCACATTGTAGACTAAAACCTGTAGAAAAACTGACACAACTCATCAGCTTGATCATAATTGAATTCAAGCCTTGTTTTCTTCCCCTTTATTGTCAATCTTTGTGTCATGTAACATAAACAGGTCCTTATTGTTGGTCTCCTATCCAAGCTAGAATTCATAAGGCTACTATTTCTTCAGTCATTTTAGAAGCCACGGTTTGAATAGATGCCCGTTATTAAGTCTTTCCATCACCAAGCCTTCTAAAGATGACTTTTCTGGGCACTGCCTCTGACTCCACTCTTTGTGGGATCCTGGATAAGTCATTCCTCTTATACGGGCTTCAGTTTCTCTACCTTGGGTCTGCTGGATCCACAACCAGCTGCAGGCCATTCTTCAGGGGACCACTTCTTTGCCTTAGGACCCTGGACTCTTAAAGCAATTTCTTCTTTTACTCAAATCTCTGTTCTTTCAAGCCTAATTATTTAATTTTTATACATTGATGAGAAAACTTTTACATTGGTCTTGAAAAATAATGTGATTTTAAGGTAGGGCCTTAGAGAAGTTAGGGGCACAAAGAGACTATATCAGGGATTCTTAACCTGGCATCCAGGATAGAATTTATTGGGTCCATGAACGTGGATAGGGGGAAATTTCATCTTTATTTTGAAGTTTAGCATTTCCTTTTAGTATAAATGTTAGTAACAAAACCACAGCAGTACCATACTTCTGACTGTCACTGATAGAAATCGCAGATAATTTCCTATCACACTGAAGTTGTAGCAGACACGTTGATATAGTTTGCGCTCACTACTAGATCTTGTTATTTAATGTGTTAATAAAGAAACATTACTCTCATAAATTTTTTATATTTTGATAACTGTTTCAGTATAATAGGGCTCTTCGTAATATCCTCGTAATTATTTGGTATATTTAAAAACATTATTCTGAGAAGGGGCCCATAGGTTTCTCCACACTGCTAAAGGGGTCCGTGATACAAAGAAAGATTAAGAACCCTTACTGTAATCAAAATAAATACTATTAATAATGGGTTATAAACCATTGAATAAAATAAAAGTCCATGAATCCACACTGACAGAAATAAGTAAATGAAGCATTATATAAGTGTAGGAAAAATGAAGGCTTTTCCTTTTAGTAGGATGACAACTAATACATACAGATGGAATGATGGAGTGAGAAAATGGTGGATGAAAGTTTGATGAGTAGCAGGATATTTACATGGCAAAGTATCTCTCCATAAATTACTTAATAGTTATAAAGGGAAAATAATGGAGGAAACTCTCACTGACACCACTTTAACCAAGTCATCAAACCTATATCACTGGTACTGGGACAAACTGACATTATGTATCTCTTAATAAGAAGCAGTGAGGACACAACATCACTTCAGTGGTAACCCTGCCAAAAATGCACAAACTGAATCTAATCATGAGGAAATGTCAGACAAACCCAATTTGAGGGCCATTTTAAAAAATAACTGGCCTGTACTCTTCAAAAATGTCAAGGTCAGGAAACAAAAAGAAAGGCTGAGGAACCGGTCTAGATTAAAAGAGACAAAAGAGATGCGACAACTAAATGCAGTGTCTGACCTTACATTTGATCCTGGACCAGGAAGAAAAACAGCCCTAAATGTCTTTTAGGATAATTGACAATGTTTAGTATGGGCTGTGAATTAAATAATAGTATTATATCAATGTTAAATGTCCTAATTTTTATATCTATACTGTGGTTACATAAGAGAATGGCTTTGTTCTTAATAAATAGCACAGTGAAGTATTTAGGGGTAAAAGAGTATGAGGTCTCTCAGTCTCAAATGGTTCAGAAAAAATGCATATATTTGTCAGTCTTTATGTGAAGAAAGAATCATAAAGCAAATGAAACAAAATGTAAATAATTTTGAATTCAGAAAAAGGACTTAAGGAAGTTCCTTCTACTGTTCTTGAAATTTTTCTATAAGATTGAAATGATATTGCTTGAGATCGTTTGTTTCATCTCCTTACTTTGAAGAGGTGAAAATTCAGCTTTTGGAAGGTAAAGACTTGCTCAAGGTCACACAACAAGTTAACCATGAAGTTAGACCCAAAACTCAGATCTCCAGATATGGGTCCTCAACTGAATCTCTTGGTGTTTGTGTTTCAATGGCAAAAGTTGAGCCACCCCTTTTACTTCTCTTTTTATTTTCTTGGTTCCTTAGAGCTAGTTCCTTCTACTAGAGAACCCGAGTAACAAAACTGTAGGCTTCTTTCAGTTCCTTCATGATTAGGCAAGGATCAATTTGAAGCTTTTGCGCTGTATGGTTAGGATATGCCTTTCCTCTTATAAGTTCAAAACCTTTTATATTGCCAACCTTTTTCTGTACGTGGTTGGCTATGGTATTATTTGTACCCCCTCTACCATAGAGTGATAGTGTATTGTTTTTTAAACTCATTTCCATAGGGCCACTCCATTTCAAAGTCTCTTCAATATTACCCATTCTGAAGAAAATTGTATGTTTTCATTTCTGTGATTCTATTTGGGTGGTGCAAAAGTAATTGCGGTTTTTGCAATTATTTTTGATCTTTTAAACCACAATTACTTTTGCACCAACCTAATATGACACAGTTTCCTTAATTGGTGGAAAATTAAGGCAATAATATACTGAAAAAAAGGGAAATATAGCATCTCAGAATTATAGTCTTGAAATAAGGAGATTAACTGTAATAATAGGTGGTGGGGACATTTAGTATCAGCTTTATCAAAAAATTAAGAAATCAAATCTATCATTTTCCATGTAAATCAGCTACTGGTCATCAGTGTGAAGACTCCTTTTCTCCAAATGAGATAATGGGAAAATATTCAGTTTAACCATATGAAATTGCCCTTTTTTGTGTGTGACAATTGCGTATCAACAATTTCATATGGCTCAGCCTAATAGAAGTAAGCATATTATTAGGTAGTGGTGTATTTTTCTCTTATGGCAATGGCAGAAAAATGGAAATAGTTCGTGTGTATCTGCCTTTGACTCTTCAACTTCTCCGTTTCTTTTCCTACCCTGGCTGTTCCTCTGTCCTGACACTGTAAGATTCTTGCTAGGCTTCAGATTCCTCCAAATTTCCATCTTGGCTTATATTAGCTTCCGCCACCTGGGAGTCTTCCAGAAATTCATAGAAAGTTAGAGATTGAATGAATATCAGAGGCAGTTTGTTCAATTTCCTTCTATTTCAGACAAGAAAACAGAGACCAGCATCATAAAGCTGTTATCGCAGAGGTTTGGCCAGAATACAATATCCTGACTCCCAGTATAGTGGTCTTTCTATCTCAGCACCCACATTCTATCTGGACTTTATATCTTCTTTTCTTTTTTTAACTTTTTTATTTAAGTGTGTTTTTCCAGGACCCATCAGCTCCAAGTTATGTAGTTGTTTCAATCTTGTTGTGGAGGGCTCAGCTCACAGTGGCCCATGTGGGGATCGAATCAGCAACCCTGGTGTTACAAGCATCGTGCTCTGACCAACTGAGCTAACCGGCTGCCCCTGGACCTTATGTTTTCTACAGCCCGATTGTAGGGACTTGGGTCTATCTGTCAATCTCTCTTTCTCTGTTTCCTCCCCTATCTTTTCTGTAGCTTTCAATTCTTGTCAGTTAATCACCTCAATCTTCCTTGTTTTTGCCCTTTTACCATTCAAAAGCAGCCTTAGCTTGTGCATTCTTTCTCTTTCCATATTTGCCATTAATAAAGGTGAAGAAATAATTGTATTTCTTGACTTTTTTACTTTCTGCGTGATATCATGAAGGAGTAGCTGGGATCATTTTACTTTTTAAAAAAATTTTATTGGGGAATAATGTATTTCTCCAGAGCCCATTAGCTCCAAGTCGTTGTCCTTCAATCCAGTTGTGGAGGGTGCAGCTCAGCTCCAAGGCCAGTCCCTGTCTTCAATCTTTAGTTGTAGGGGGTGCAGCCCACCGTCCCATGTGGGAATTGAACTGGAAACTTTGTTGTTGAGAGCTTGCGCTCTAACCAACTAAGCCATCCAGCCACCCCAAGAGTAGAGTCTTGAATTGCCTTTTGACTCTGCTGAAAATATGCCATATCTTTATTCCTAAAATACTAAATCGTTTATTCGAAAAAAAACCTTCGGGGATTATGTTCAGGGGAGCAGAGTAAAATATCAAGAAAATATATTTACATGAGAGAAGACAAAGATTTTAGGGTAATGAGCAAATCGTTGGGTCCTAAGAATATTGTAACACATTTTAAAGGGCAGAGCAGAGGTAATCGCTTTCTTATAATTTATGTATTTTTAAGAGAGTTCAGCTAAAGACCCAGTCACTAAGTAGCAAAATATAGGAATAAATGTTTGGTGTATAAATCTGGGACCTTGAGGAGCATCTCAGGGACATTGAGGAGTATGTCAGGTTACCTTAAAAGACTTACCTGTTATAAGAAGTTCCTCGTAAACCCCTATTTTGTCAGCATTTGCATCTTTGCAGGCCAGGAACTTGATTTTGTGTGCTTTTTCTGCTTTGGGACAAACTGGCCTTCTGCTGGTACATGTGTGGTATGCAAGACTGGAGTTTGGTTAAGCACTGGCTGATAGACGTAAGCAGTCAATGGAGGGTTAACTCTTAAAGAGAAAGGTCAGTGTTTGTATTTTCTTCCTTCTGCCAGGTTGCTTTTCTAGAAATAGTCTTTGGGTTTCTTTTATTAGTTAATATTCCACTCCTACCCCCTAACCCACTCCCATCCTCACCTCCTTACCATCTTTTTATGTGTAAATGATTGCTTTTTGTTGAAAGCATTTTATGGCAAAGTTGAATAATTTTCTTTGGAAAATAGAAGATGGATATGTATGTGAGTATCTGTCTCTTTTCCTTTTCAAGCTTTAATCATCCTCTTATTCATAGACCTGATTTGGAAAAACATAGAGGAGAAAGACCTCTTCATCTGGAGTAAATGGAGTTACCATCAATTATTGTAAATGGGTTTTAGAGACTTAATGATTCTGTCTTCATAAAGGAACAACCCTTAATTCTCTAATTTTATCAACTATGAACTTGCAGTTTTCTCCAACTATCAGTTGTTCCTATTAGAGAAGATGTAGTATTTATTTCAGGATACATTCTAATTATATAGTGAAGCTGAGATGTGACAAATGCATTACCAGGTGCCTTCTCAAATATAAAGGAATCAGTTGCTCATTATTCATGCCTCTATT
The DNA here is from genome assembly GCF_004115265.2 of Rhinolophus ferrumequinum. Classification (NCBI taxonomy): domain Eukaryota; kingdom Metazoa; phylum Chordata; class Mammalia; order Chiroptera; family Rhinolophidae; genus Rhinolophus; species Rhinolophus ferrumequinum. The sequence goes on from NC_046292.1 coordinate 18,242,414, forward strand.
CTGCACGTATTGCCTATAAATACAGCAGGCAATACATTTTTTAAATTTTCACTTTAACTTATTTTACTAATAGTTATTCTTTTATTTGTTGAATTTGCTCTAGGACTCCAAATAAAAAGAGCCTTACTGATAAAATTTAAACAGTGTCTCAGGTTAATGACTACCCTTTCAGATTTCTTCTTGATTAAAGAACTTGGCTGATAAACTTGACTTAGTCAAAAAGCTACCTAGATTCATTCTGCTTGGTTAGGACTTACCAGTCTTAAAATTTGTCTCAAATGCCCTAATCTTCATTCAAATTTCCTAATAAGATGGCCAAGATAATCTTGTTCTTCTAGCCATCCATTAACACATTATGCATGCCAGTATTTCCCAAGCCTGTTGGATTCCTTGAGATATTACTAGGTGTTCAGAGTGACATAAATTTGTGAAACACTGTATATTATATTCGTCTCTTGGATATATTCATAATTCATGTTATGAACATATTATAAATGAATATTAAAGTCTCTGAGAAGGTCTCCAATAAAAGAAATCTGCTTAATTTTGTTTAGCCCAGTGTACTTAGTAACTACTTTCTAAATTGCAAGTTGTAATTCAGATGTCACTTTCTACATGAAGCTTCTTATGATTCCCACAGACAGTATCCAATGTATCCACCACTAAATTCACATCGCTCAGAGTTACAGTATAAAGTGCTATAAAAATTTAGTTTCTGTTAATATTATGGTGTAATCTTTTGTTTGTAAGCAAAAGAAAACTTATCACAAACTGGTTTAAACAATTAAGGGAATTCACTAATCATCAACTGAAAACTCAGATAAAGTTTGGTCCTCAATATTGAGGCGCAATGATGTTACTAAATACCTGGTTTCTTTCCATTTCTTCTTCTAAAATATTCGAGTTTCTAAAGTTTGCTCCTTGACCTCAATATGACTAACAGTTTCTAGGAAAGCTACGTGTGCCTCTCTCATCTCTAGTAGGAGGAGAACATCATTTTTTTTACTTTTATTTATTTTAGTGTGTTTTTCTAGGACCCATCAACTCCAAGTCAAGTAGTTTTGTCAGTCTAATTGTGGAGGGCGCAGCTCACAGTGGCCCATATAGGGATCTAACCGGCAACCTTGTTGTTAAGAGCACTGCGCTCTAACCAACTGAGTTCACCGGCCACCCTGACAACATCTTTTAAGGAAACTACTTCAGAATAGCAAGGAAGCATCTTTTCCAGAAGCCTCAGCAAAGGTTGTTTCATATCTCATTGGCCTGAATTAGGGTCACTTGCCCGTCACTGAACTAATCAATGTTCTTGGAAATGGGGTGGGCTGGCCTTAAACCAAATAGGTCTACTATGGATTTGGGTGTGAAGTCAGCTTTCTTGGAAACTTCCTTATGTGATTACACATAAGAGAATATGGATATTATTACTAAGAAAAAGAAGGAATAAATGCTGGGCAGCCAAAACCGATAAAAATCCACTAGATGATGCTCACCACATTCTATTTCTTCTGTATTAATTAATATTGGTATATTAATTGATACATAATTAGTACATTAATTAATCATTCTGTATTAATTACTTTATTTACGCAAAACCTACACAAATGTTCATCACATCAATAATTCATAATAGCCAAAAAGTGGAAACAACCCGTGTCTGTTAACTGATGAATGGATAAACAAAATGTGGTATATCCGTGCAATGGAATATTATTCAGAATTAAAAAGGAATGAAGTACTGATTCATGCTACAATATGGATGAATCTTGAAAACATTATGCTAAATGTAAGAAGCCAGTCACAAAGTGCTACATATTGTATGATTCAGTTTATATGAAATGTCCAGAGAAGGCAAATCCATTTGCCTGGAGATTAGTGAGTCACCAGAGGCTAAGGGGAGGGTTGCTAATAGATACAAAGTTTCCTTTGTGGAGTGATGAAAATATTCTGGAATTCTACAGTGGTGATGCTTGCACAACTTTTTGAATGTACGCAAAACCACTAAATTGTACACTTTAATTTTAAAAGGTAAATTTTATGGTATGTGAATTATGTCAATTAAAAAAATATATATGTATAGTATCTACCTTAAAGTTAGGAGTTGATTTTCACCTTTGTATTTTCAAATACCTTCCCCCCAACCACAGTGCCTTATACATAGCAGGTGCACAAAAAGATATTTGAAAATTAAATTGAAATAATTGCTTACATTTTTATCATTAGGATCCAGAAAGACAGTTACCTAATTCTCTCCTTAAATTAGCAATGCATATGAGTGCAGACCAACATCTTTGCAACTAAAAAGTCTAAATTATCTTCAAAGATTATTCTTCACTTTTGTTGTGATTTGCCACTTGAACAGATGCCATTTGGTCACATATCACAGAATTGAACTGGTTAGTCCATGCTTTCCTCATTTCCAAGGTATTTATTTTTCTGATTTACTTGTAAAAATTGCTTTCACTTAATTTTCAGCTTTAAGAGCAAAGAGTTTAACTGTGGCTCTGAATTTGTTTTGTCTGATCACTGCTTACAATATTTATATTATTTTTTAAAACTGTTACTTTGAGTTTGTGTTTCCTCCCCAGAAGGCTTTAATTGTATTAGCACCATTCAACTTAATGGTCCCTGTACTGAGCTCCATAAAGACAGTATGTAAAGGGAACTATATGTGCAGGGGTAATTATTGGTGATGCAAATGATTATGAGTCTGAAACGGGAAGATCAGAAATAAATTTATCTTCTAAGTTCTTTCTGGCTTTATTTAAACTGGCCACTGTACCTTCTCTTTGGTACCCCAGTTTATAAGTAAGATACAGAGCTTGCTTAGCTCTGCCATTTGGAAGCGTTAGATATTTTCATAGCCCTAGCTTGTTGAGGGTTGGGTTGGGGATATAAGGCAGCAGATCCTGCTGGTTTTGATTTGGGACGTCCAAGAAGCTTTCTGAAATAACTGTCTTTCACCCATGGATGCTGCTTTTAAGAACTGACAGTCCCAGTGTGGCCAGAAAACATATATATATATATATATATATATACACACACACACACACATATACATATACAGATATACATATATAAACATATACACATATATGTATATATATATTTAAGCTAGAGAAGTACTCTTTTATTATTTTTTTCAAACTTTTAATTTTTTATAAATTTTAATTCTACCTAAAATTGGAAAGAACAGTGCAACAACCATGCCATGTACCCTTCATCTAAATGTATCAATTGTTAACATTAAATTAATATTTGCCTATACACTATATATGTATGTATACCTATATATATAAAATACACACATATATACTTTTAAAAATATTATTTTATTCTTTCAACAGTAAATTGCAAACTGCAGACATCATGGCACTTTCTTAAATATCCTAAATATTTTAGCATATATTGCCTAAGAAAAAAAATACATGCATTTCCTACTCTATTTATTTCCTTTGGTTACAATAACAATTTCCACAAACTTGGTGGCTTAAAACAACAGAAATATTTGCACAGTTCTGAAGGCCAGAAGTCCAAAATCAAGGTGTTGACAGGGTCGTACTCCTTCTGGGGGCTTCCTAGAATTCTCCTTTGCCTCTTCCACCTTCTGGTGGCTCTTGGCGTTCCTTGACTTGTGGCCACATCACTCCAATCTCTGCCTCTGTGGCCACATTGCCTTCTCGTCTCTGTCTCCTCTGTGTGTCTCTTATAGGGACATTTGTCATTGGATTTAGTGACCACCCAGATAACCCAGGATGATCTTCTCATCGCAGGATCCTTAACTTAATTACATCTACAGAGATCTTTTTTCCAAATAACTTTCAAAGGTTCTGGGGATTAGGTCATGGACATACCTTTTGGGGGGCTATCATTCAGCCCAGTAAACCTACATGTCCACAATACAATTGCCACACTTAAGAAATTTAAGACAGATACAATATGATCCACACTGAAATTTTACCATTTGTCCTCATAATTTATAGTTTTGGTTTTTTTAAATTCAAGATTGCATTTTATCCTCAGATATGTTTAGTTCTTTAGTTTCCTTTATTCTAAAACAATTCCCCACTTTTTTCATAATATTGCCATTTTTGAGGTAGGCCTGTTTGGATTAATGTGATTATTTACATGTGATTAAAGTTAAACATTTTGGCAAAAATATTACATAAGTGGCCAGTTGTTCTTTAAGAAAGAGTGTGCTCTGGAGTGATTGGCCACTTGCTTCAAACTGGTTTCCCCCCAACACTTCTTTGCCAGCCATTTGTTCATCCACCAAGCATTTGCCAAAGTAACCTTTAAAAATGTGTTGGTCTAGTCTCTCTTTTCTTTAGCCCTTTCCCCAACTTAATTTTTTTTCTTTTATATACAAAAATACAAATATTGGGTTGGAACAAGTGAGATTCTTGAACATCATGGCTGAAAAATTCTCATGCAGACCTTGGGAAACTATATTAAAGCTGCTTGGTCTGTCACTAAAGATTCTTGGGCCTAGAGGCCAAAACTATTGAAAAAGAAGCCTTTCAAAAGATCAAAGAAATGGCTCAAATTATCAGTACCTATGGAATACCAGAAAATTCTCACTATTATTAAATGAGCATATTTTAAGAACAAAACTAGGAAATCTACTTTGTGATTCATTCTTTGGGTAAAACTTTATTATTCATTTTATTTTGCAACTTCTTTAGTTTTGCACTACTGATGCTTTTCTAAAGACAGTATCTTCACGTTAGAGTTGAAGCAACTACTTAATGACAGTTTTTTTCTTGCATCCTAAGAAGCTTTGTACAACTGACTACACTTCAAACTTTCTTTCTGTTCCTCTTGAAAGAACTACTATTGCTTTTCTGTTTCCTTCCTACTGTCTATTTTTTGGGGGAATATGGTTAAACAGGTCCTTTCCAATTTCCTTATCCTGGTGAAGGTGATTGCTGATGGGTGGCCTATCTGACTGGCCAAGCTGCCCTCTTAATCTTTCTCAAGAAGATTTCAAAAGGTGGTTCCTTGGTACTCACAAATATTTGGCCATTTCTCCCTTGAAGTGCAACTGTTAGAACTGGTTGCTAGGGGTGCCTGAGGAATGCTCTAAATTTGTTAGTAATTGCTTTGATTCCTTATGATATTTGATATATGCTTAAGGTCTCTGATTTTTCATAGAAGTTACAGAACTATGTAGATAGAAAAACGTGTTTTGTTTGTCTGTTTGTTGCTGCATTTGACCAGTAGTGAGATCAGTGAATATCCTTTGTATGGAAGAAGGAATTAAAAGTTAGAAGGAGGGTGACCGGTTCGCACAGTTGGTTAGAGCATGGTCCTAATAACACCAAGGTTGCTGGTTCGAACCCTGTATGGGCCATTGTGAGCTGTGCTGTCCTTAAAAAAAAGAACTTACAAGGAAGAAGGGATGAAAATATGGAAGGAAAAAATAAGAGTTTGTTGGAATGAAGAGAGAGGTGGGCAAAATGTAAAGTAGCCCAAAATTCAACTCGTGAGTCTGTAGCCTTGTCTTCTAGGCATGAAAATAAAGAGTTAGAATCTGAGAGTACCAAATCTAGTAAGAGTAAAAGAAGTTAGGAAATTGTCTCTAAAATGATGTTGTCTACTCTTCCTCAAAACATGCCTGTATCATTTATTCTTAGAAGGAAGGGGGAAAGTTTTTTGTAAGTATTAAGGTCCAGTGAATGACAAACCACCAAAATGAGCTATTTTTTGGAGTTGAAATTTATAGAATCATGACACTTAAGATCTGAGGAAATTAGAAATATTCTTTACTCACATTCATTCATTTATTCCACAAATATTTGTTGAATGTACCTGGTACAATGTCAGGTCACATAGGTGAAAACATAATTCCTGTCCCGAAGGATAGGATAATTGCTACGAAAAGGTTTATGCACATTACAAAGAGCATACACAGGAAGACGTGTGTGTTTGTTCGTTTGTTTTTGTTTGCTCATTTTTGAGATGAAGTAACAATAATTAAGTCTTGAAAAAGAAATAGGAGTTTGCCTAGTGAACAGGAGGGGAAGAAATCCTGGCGGAGGAGATAGCATTAAAAAAGCACAGGAATGTGATATAGGACGGTACATTTAGAGAACAGCAAATAATTTGGTATATTAGAGATGCCAATCATTTCTCTTATGCTCACATCCCCTTCTTAGGAACCTGTCCTCCTCAAAGCTAATATATATTGAATGACCCTGTACCCCTGGCCACAAGACCAGAAATGGGCCCTCGACAGGAGCTAATGAGATTTTCTCTTGCAGGAATAAAATAAATCAAATGGACTTTCATTGTTAGTAATGGTAGACTATGTAATTCAAGTCAACCCTCCTACTGAAGACAGCTAAACAAACTGGATGAAACATAAAAAGCATTATTGAAAAGCATCTAATCACTAGCAAGATAGTGAGGAATTACTGGGCCAAGATTTTGAATAGGTAAGGAGTTTGGAGTGATGAGCCTCGCACTCATGCTGCTTCTGTCTGGAGGCACTTACTGATTCAGAAGAAGTAACTGGGAAGCCAAGCTGTACTTTTGGCAGCCTTGACAGCCGATGGGGACAAAAGTTGGAGTCCAGGACCCATAAAGGGTGGTAACCCTGATATTTCACCCACTGCTTTGGCCCAGAACTTTAAAATGCTGCACTGTAGGTGTAAGGGAGCTCTAGAGGTAAACTCACCCTCCTACAGACTGCAGCCTGACTCGATACCATCTAAGTGGTCTAGAAAAATCCCAGACCTTGAATTTGTGTTAAATTGGCCTTAATTGCTAGTGGTAAGAACAAATAAAAATCCTCTTTGTAGGAAAATGTCATTATTCTAGGCCACAAATTATTTATATAATATTTTTTTTCAAACACAGTGTCCAACACAAAGGTAACCAAGCACATGAGGAGACAAGACACTGTGAGTAAAGAGGCGAAATAACAGATGATAGAAACAGATTCACAGGGATTATATGCTGCAGTCATTGGACACAGACTATAATACAACTCTGTGTACTATGTTCAAGATAAAAGCCAAACTGAAAACCTTGGCAGAGAAGTAGAAACTACAAAAAGTGACATAAAAAAACAACATAGTAGATTTGTAAATGAACAAAATGGAAACTCTAGACTGAGAAAGTGGTGAACATAGAAATTTGTAAGTTCCGAGAGACTCAAGTCTACTCGTTGGTCTATCTGCAAGTATAGGAAGAAATACAGAAAGAGATAAGACAGCATGTGACTCCAGGGAGAGAAAGATGCAGAGAGTAGCTACCTGACTATTTTTCAGTTCAGCCTCTTCCTACTACAAATGATGCCACAATAAATATCTTTGTATACATATGCTTATGCATGAGTATTTTTATTTCTATAGAAAAGATCCCATATGCTACATGAAAAGGATGTCTTAAAGTTTGAAAGTTACTGCCACATTACTTTCCAAAAAGGTCATAGCAATTCTCATTTCCCCCAGTAATGTGTGAGAGTTCTCATCTCCTCACATTCTTTCCACTACTAAATGTTATCAATGTTTTGATATTTTGCCAATCTAGAGAGTTAAAAATGGTATCTTAAAAAGTCTATTTTGCATAAAACATACATGACCAATGGAATAGAAGAGAGAATCCAGAAATAAACTGTTCCATATATGCTCAAATGATTTTCAACAAGGATGTCAAAACCATTCAATGGGAAAGGATAGTCTTTCAACAAATAATATTGGGGAAACTGAATATCCACATGCAAAGGCTCTTACCTTACACCATATACAAAAATTAACTCAAAATGTGTCAAAGACCCAAATGTAAGAACTAAAACTATGAAATTCTTAGAAGAAAACTTAGTGGAAAAACTTTCATGTCATTGGATTTGGCAATGATTTCTTGGATATGACACCAAAAGCACAGGCAACAGAAGAAAAAATAGATAAATTGAACTTCATTAAAATTAAAAACTTTTGTGCATCAAAGGATACTATAAACAAATAAAAAGGTAACCCACAGATGGGAAAAAATATTTGCAAATTTTATATCTGATGAGAGATTAATATCCAGAATACATTTAGAACTCCTACAACTCAACAAAAACAAAACAAAACAAACAAACAAAAGAAAACACACAAAAACCTAATTAAAAAATGGACAAAAGATTTGAATAGACATTTCTCCAAAGAAGATATACAAATGGCCAACAAGAACATGAATGATGCTTAACATCACTGTTCATTAGGAAGATGAAAATCCAAACCACAATGATATGTCACTTCACATTCACTAGGATGGCTGTAATCAAAAAGACAGATAATAGCAAGAGTTGTTGAGAATGCAGAGAAATCGGAACTCACATATTGCTGGTGGGAATGTAAAATGGTGCACTATTTTAGAAAACAGTTCATGATTCCTCCAAAAATCAAATGTAGAATTACCATATGACCCAGCAATTCCACTTCTGGGTATATTATACCCAAAAGAATTGAAAGCAAGGACCCAAGCAGATATTTGTATGCCAGTGTTCATAGTAGCAGCTTTCAGTATAGCCAAAGGTGGAAGCAACCCAAGTATCCACTGACGGATGAATGGATAAACAAATGTGGTAGATACATACAGTGGAATATTATTCAGCCTTACAAAGGAGCAAAATACTGACACATGCTACAACATGATGAACCTTGAAAATATTAAGCTGAGTGAAATAAGCCAGATGCAAAAGGACAAATATATGACTCCACTTATATGAGGTACCTAGAATAGTCAAATTCATAGAGACAGAAAGTAAAATAGAGGTTACCAGGGGCTGGGGGTAAAGGGAATGGGAAGTTTCTGCTTAATGGGTCCAGAGTTTCAATCTGGTACGATGACATAGTTCTGGAGGTGGCTAGCGGTTATGGTTGCACCACAATGTGAGTGTATTTGTACTTAATGCCACTGAACTATACACTTAAAAGTGGTTAAAATGATACATTTTGTTATATATATTCTGCCACAATGAAAATAAATCTATTTTTGTATATCCCTGATGACCAGTGAAGTTGAGTACCTTTTGCTTTTTTGTACATTGGTGTTTCATCATTTATAAATTGTCTGCTCTTGTCCTTCACCCACTTTCCCCCCCTGCTGTGTTGTTTATCATTTTGTCATTCATTTATATGAGTTCTTTTTACATTAGTAGTATTAGCTCTCTGTCTACAAGGGCTTTTTTTTCCATTTGATTTAGTTTATGGAATCTTTTGATACACTAAAATTTCACAAAATGGCTGCCAAAGACCCGTTACCATTATCAGGTGAATTTAATGTGATGAGAGGTGGTGAAAGCAGTTCACAGAAAATAGGATGCTGGACACAAAACCTACTTGGGTACCTACTAAGTGAAATTTTGTAAAGCTGTGGCCTCTCCAGCAAAGCACTGCAAGGAAATGACAGGAGGCACCGGATATGGATACTATTAGGTTCCAGAGTCATGGTTTACTTGTCATGATTCACTCATTGATTTCTCCAATAATTTATTCACTCATTCAACATTTATTTAGCAGCTACAACGTACCAAGCACTGTATTATAACAGAATACAAAAATAAGTAAGACCTGGTCCTGTTTTTGAGAAGCTCATGGTATATTTGGGGAGGTAGAAATGTTAAATTACAAATAAATAAAAAAGGATGAGTACCACACTAGAAAGATGATTGTGTCTCAAGCTAGGAAGCTTTGGACATAAGAAGTGAATGAATTTGGGTTATATTTTAAAGGTAAAACTGAAAGAACTTATTAATGACTGGATATAGGTACCAGGAAAAGAGGAATCAAAGATGATTCCTGGGTTTTAGACCCGAGCCACTGTGAATGTCCAGAAGCACCTTTTACTGAGCTGGAGAAGACTGAGAGAGACAGGGGTTTGAAAGAGAAAAATCAAGAGTTCTGTTTTAAATATATTAAGTTTGAGATGCCTACTAGACATCCCAGTAGATTTGTCAAGTGTATATTTAACATGTGAATCTAGGAGCTCAGGGAAGAGATGTGAGGCTGGATTATAAATTAGATGGTTAATGGCAATATTTAAAGCTCTGGGACTAGATGGGATCACCTCGCACAAAGTGTGGATAGAGTAGAAAAGAGCCAAAGGCAGAGCCAATCTTTAGAAATTAGGTAGAGGAAAAGGATGATCCTATCAAGATGATTGAGGGGTGATCCAGGAGGCAAGAAGAAAACTAGGAGAATGAAGTATCCTAGAAGCAAAGAAAAGAAATTACTTCAAGGAGGAAGTAGTCAACAGTGTCGAATATTGTTGAGAGGTTAAGATGAAGGTAGAGATACGACCACTGGATTTGGCAAGATAGAGAATGTAATGACCTGGGCAAGGCAATTTCAGTAGAATGGTAGGGACGAGAACTAGATTTGAATAGGTTGAAGAGAGAATGGAGATGAGAAAGCAGGGACAGCAAATAGAGACAAACCCTTTGAGTAGTTTTGTAAAGAAATAAAATGTTCACTGGGAGGGAGGTGGGTCAGGGAAAACTTTAAAAATATTTTTTAATAAAAACAAATTTTTTAATGGATTATATTACATGGTACAAAGTTTTAAAGGTACAAAAGGATATACAGTGAAAATCTCACTCCCACATCTTTCCCCCAGTCACAGCATTTTCCTCCCTCATTTCAATGTCTCCAGTCTCTCATGAATCCTTCTGAAAATATTCTCTGTATATACAAGCAAATATTTATATGTATTTTTCCACCTTCCCTCCTTTTAAACAAATATACAGATGGTAGCTCACTATATACACTGTTTCTGCCCCTTGTTTTTCTACTTAACAACATATTGTGAAGATTGTTCCATGTAGGTATATAAAATGGTCTTCTGCTTTATTTATGGTTGCATTTTGTTGTTGTACCTTAATTTATTTATTCAACCCCCTAGTAATCCCTACTGATAAATATTTAGGTGGTTTCCAATCTTTTGCTATTATAACGCTGCAATGAATAATTTTGTACATAGGTCTTTTCGCATGTGTGGCAATATATCAGCAGGATAAAATTATTTAGAAGAATTGCTGAGTCAAAGGGTAAGTACATTTGAGAGTTTGATAGATATGGTGCTAAAATGCTTCAATATAATTTGTACCAATGTACCCTACTAGCAATGATGTGAAGGCCTGTTTCCCCATGCAGAGTGTTATCAAATTTTCTATCTTTGCCAATCTAATAAATGAAAACTTGTCTCTTGGTTTTGCACCAGCAATGGTCTCTTTTATTTTGCATTTCTTTTTTTTTTTAATTTTTATTGGGGAATATTGGGGAACAGTGTGTTTTTCCAGGACCCATCAGCTCCATGTCAAGTCGTTGTTTTCAATCTAGTTGTGGAGGGCGCAGCTCATTGGCCCATGTGGGAATCAAACCGGTGACTTTGGTGTTATGAGCACATGCTCTAACTGCTGAGTCAACGGGCCGCCCATTTTTTTTTTTTTTTTTTTGCATTTCTTTTGAATAAGATTGAATATATTCTTAAAAGTTTAAAAGCTATTCGTATTTATTTGTCTTTGAATTTTCTCTTCCTACCTTTTGCTCATTTTTCTAGTGAGTTATTGGTCTTTTTCTTATTGATTTGTAGGAGCTCTTACTATATCAGGCACGTTAGCCTCTATTTGTGATATGAGTTGCAAATGTCTTTTCACTTTGTTTATAGTGAATTTTTTCCCGCAGAATTTTTCTTTTTCCCCGCATGGGACACTGTGAGCTGCTCCCTTCTTGGTGTTATTAGCACCATGCTCTAACAAACTGAGCTAAGCGGCCACCCCTCAGAATGTTTTTTCTTTACATAGTTGAATTTATCTGAGTTTTGTGTCATACTTTTAAAAGCTTCCCCATTCCAAAAGCATTTTTTTTAATTTCCCAGAAGAATTTTTTAAGTATGGGGAAGGAGATACTAGGGCATGCTTGCATGTTTTCAATAGAAAGTGGGGAATTGATGATGCAGGAGAGATTAGGGAAAATCTCAGGAGAAAAGTCCATGACTAGGCTAGGACGGGATGGGTACAGAACCCAAATGGGATGACTGACCTTTAATAGGAGCAAAGACACTTCTCCCTTTGTCACAGGAGAGAAGACAGAGAATGTGGGTGTGATGCAGATGTTGGTGGTGAGAGGAGAAATTTCCTGTCTGAGTGCCTATATTTCCCCACTGACATAGAAGGCAACTTCACTGGATGAGTTTAGGGCAGGAAGGGGTTATTAAGGTTTGGGGAAAGATGAAGATTGAGAAGCTTTAGAGTCCTTATGGGATTAGATGTTCTAACTTCTGTTTACCCAGAATGACTTGGTTTCCCTTTGAAAACTCCTTTATCCTTGGAGAACGCTTCATGTGATCAGATTAGTATAAGTGACTTGGCCTCCTGGGCTATGCCTGGATTCCTACTGGTCAAGAGGTGTTTGGGTTCACTCTTTGGATGACAATTGAAAGCTGCTCCACAAATAATTCATTTTCTGTACTTACCACACAGCTGCGCAAAGCTCAATAACTTGGGTTTCTTGCCTTCTCTTTGTTCACCTGGCATTTATATATCCCTAAAGAAAGAATTTGATTGGGTTGATTTGCCATTACTCGGTATTAAATGCTCCTTTTGAACACTACTGCCTCAGTGTCTGTTGACTAGCATGTTTTAGTTGCCTTTGGCTTTTGTTTTAGCCACTGGTTAATTAGCTATGATGCCAGGGTTTCTTTCATTCAAAACAGGTTGTACTAGTCATAGTACTTGAGCAGGAAAGAACAGTTTACTTTGCCTAGAAGAGAGCCATGTACCTGGCAAGCCTAGATGGCTGCATGGACTCCTTCAACCCTTCCAGTAAATTGTTCGTATCCTTTGTCAAAGTAATTAATTAATTCTACTTCTGGGAATCTAATGTAAGGAAATAATCCTTAGGAGGCAATATAACAGAGTGGTTAAGAACACAAAGGCTTTGGAGTCAGATACACTGAGAACTGAATTCCAAATGGTGTTGTTAAGTATCTACTAGAGTTTTATTTCTCTGCCTATAAGTAATCACTATGCATTTAAAAAAAAAACACAAACATTTTCATTGGGGTATAATTCACATACCATTAATTCCACTCATTTAAAGCGTACAATTTAATTATTTCAATATATTCACAGAGTTGTGTGACCTTCACCACAATCAATTTTAGAATATTTTCGTCATTCCTAAAAGAAACCTCTTGTTCATTAAATCACTCTCCATCCTATAGAACCCTACACAACTAATCTTTGTCTACATGGATTTGCACATTCTGGACTTTTCATATAATGGAATCATACAATACGTGGTCTTTTGTGACTAGATTCTTTCATTTAGCATCATGTTTTGAAATTCATCTGTGTTGTACCATATATATGTACTTGATTCCTTTATATTGCTGAATAACAACTCCATTGTTTGAACATCACACTTTCATTTATCCATTCATCAGTTTAGCTATTATGAAAAATACTGCTGTGAACATTCATGTACACCTCTTTGTACTGAAGTTTTTGTGTGGACATATATTTTTATTGCTCTTAGCTATATTCCTAGAAGTGGAATTGTTAGGTCATTGAGTAACTGTTTCATTTGTTGAGGAGCTGCCAAACTGTTTTCCAAAATACTGAATCATTTTACATTCCCACCAGCAATGTATGAGGGTTCCAGGGTCTCCACATATCACCAACACTTGTTATTATCTGTCTTTTTTATTATAGCCATCTAGTGGATGTAAAATGATATCTCATTGTGGTTTTGATTTGCATTTTTTTAATGATTAATGATGGTTGAGTATCTTTTTGTATGCTTATTGGACATTTACGTATCTTTGGAGAAATTTGTTTCAAATCCATTTGCCCATTTGGGAAAAAAAAATTATTGTTAAGTTGTAAGAGTGTTAAAAACTGTATTTCTGGATACCAGTCTCTTATCATATGTTTTCTCTCATATTGTAGGTTGTCTTTTCACTTTCTTGATGTTATTATTTGCAGCAAAAAGTTTTTAATTTTGGTATAATCCAATTTATCTATTTTTCTTTTCTTGCTGTCTACTCAATGTTTTGAATTCCTCTCCTCTCAGTCTCTCTTGAACCTACTCCAACCAGGCTTTTGCCCTTACCACTTCAATGAAATTACTCTTGATGAAGTTACCTGTGACGTCCATGTTGTTTATCCAATGGTCAAGACTCAGCCTTCATTCTTATTTGACAGAACTCTCACCCCCTCCTTCTTGAAGTGCTCTGCTTTATTCATTAGGCTCCCAGGATTCTACACTCTCCTAGTTTTCTCCTATCTCACTCACTGGCTGTTCCTCCTCAGTCTCCTTTGCTGGTTCCTCCTCATCTCTCTGACCTCTAAATATTGGAGCGCACCAGGATTCAGACCTTGGCTTTGTTTCTCTTCCACATTCACTCTATTGGTGATTTCATCCAGCTTGATGGCTTTAAATATCATCTATATGCTGACAACTCCCTAACTTATATCTCTGGTCCAAACTCTGCCTAAAATGTTCTTCCCCCAGATATCTGTATTACTCACTCTCTCTTATTGACTGAATTGTGCCCCACCCCCTAAATTCATATGTTGAAGCCCCAACCTCCAATATAACTATTTGGAGATAGGGCCTTTCAGAAGGTAACTAAGACTGAGTGATGGCATTAGGGTGGGGCCCTGATCTAATAGGATTAGTGTCTGCGTGAGAAGACTGAGGAGCCCTTTCTGTCTCTCCCCCTCTCTCTCTGTCTCTCTCTCTCCCTCTCTCCTTCTCCCCACCCCCCATATGCACACACCAAGCAAAGGCCATGTGAGCACACCAGAACCTTATGGTCTACAAGCCAGGAAGAGAGCTCTCACTGGAACCTGAGCATGCTGACAGCCTGATGTCAGATTTCCAGCTTCCAGCACTGAGAAAATAAATATCTGTTATGTAAGCCACCCAATCTATGGTATTTTGTTATGGCAGCCGTCAGCTGACTGATGCACTCCTCCAATTTCTTCAGGTTTTGCTCAGATTTCCCTTCTCATGAGGTATTTCCTGATTGTCTTCTTTAAAGTCACCGCCCTACCGAACCCTGGCATTCTTTTTCTCCTTTTCATGCTTTATTTTTCTCCAACGAATCATCTGACATATAGTCCACTTCTATTTTTGTCTGTCTCCCACCACTCAAATGAAAGTTTTTAAGGGTAGAGACTTTTATTCACTTTGTTCATCTCTGTGTCCTGAACATCTAAAATAGTGTCAGGCAAAACGTAGGTCTTTAAAATGTATGTTTTGAATGAATGATTACCATTATAGCTTGAGAATATATAATAAAATTGGATATATTAAATTGTGATACAATGAAGTAAGCTACTTCTGTGGAAGTTGGAATTCAGGTCTTCGTGGTTACTTCATAGGTGTAGGAACCGTTAATTAACAGCTTTGTCGGCTTTATCAACTAGGTAACAGAGCTCCTTCCCTAATGACCATTGCAATGAAAGACACTTGGTGAGCAAGCCACAGTTGGATCTAAGATGCTCTTTATATCAACATCATATATACAGAGCCCAGTCCTAGAGCGTCATGTTTGTTCCATTCAAACACCCTATGTACAGTGGCGGCTGCCCTGAGTTTGTTAGGAGATCTTCTTCAAAGCTATGTGGTCCATTGCTGGAATTAGTGTACCCTCCCTTTTTTTGGGCTAGATATGATCTATATGAAAATATCTGAATATGGGAGTACCTTCAGAGTGTCAGCTTAAATGTGGTCTTTGCTTCTTTACCAGGATCTGTGTTTTATGTTGGTCATTGTACTTTGGCAATTTAAGGTATATTTGTTTTTGATATTTCTTTATGGCAATTCTTTGTATATGACATGAGACCGTCAGAGAGACAACTAGTGAAAGATATGATGTCATTATTTTGATGATGGAACTCTATATGGATATATTAGTGTGAAAAAGTTATACTAGTAGCCACTGTGACCAGAATTGTAACAGGAGAAAATTAACTGAGTCAACTCTCAGTCATCTGTAAATCAACTGATACTTTTGCTAGTTTTAGTTAGTGTGTATATTTTATTATATAATTTGTATCAGCAGCTTTGGTTGAAGTCAGGACAGATCATATTTGATATGTTGTGGTATAATATGATACTTTAGATGTACTTTTTCCACTGAGAATGACTTCACTAGTTCTCTAAATTTTCACAGTAACATAAAATAAAAATTAATTTTAAAAGTATCTGCTGACTTGTTGATATCATAATAATGGCATTTGCACCCATGGCCTTTTATGAGTGTTATTGTAAATACTATACAATCTTGAGGCATTTTGCTCTGGGCTTTACTATTCCATGTATCATAAATCATCCAAATCCTCTGTTATCACTTGAACTTTCTAGTATTTTGAATGGCATTCTCTCTCAAGGGAGCCCTTCTAATTGCAGAATCTGTACCTAGTATCCTTGGATGTGCTGGTTCAGCATAAACAGGGATAGATTAGTCTATGGATCCACATATCTTAAGGAATGTATATTTTCTGTGTTCTCCACCTGCCGAACTGAAACAGCTTCTAGAACAGAAGATGCTACTATCCTTCCTCTGATTTTACTGTCTCTCTGAGTAGGACCTCGTATTTAAATTTGCTTTGGAAATGTTTAATTCAATATAACTGATGATACCACAAAAAAGCAAAGAATCCCCCCAAACAACAATCTTGAGTGAGATGGCGTTATTTCAAGTCTTGAATAGTATCATGGGTAGTCTATCATCAGTCATTCCACAAATTGATCACATCTCTTAATTTATCACTCAATAGCATTTATTGGACACCTTTGTGGCAGGCACTTGCAAATGCTGGAGATATACGGTGATATGTTAAGGTCCTTGCCCTCATGGAGCTCACAGACTGCCAACTATTACTTGGTGTGATAATGCTACCATAGAGGCACATAAATATTTTAATCCTATGTGAAGGATGATTTTAGGAAACACAGAATTGCAATATATTTTAGGGATGGATACAAAATGTCGAGAGCAAATCACTCTTGGGTTTAGGATTTTTTATTTTGTTTGTTGCTAGATAATTACTAAAAAATATTTGAATGCCTCCTGAATGCTGGGAGTTGTGCTTGATGAAAAATTAGATGTTGTCTCTTCCCCAGAGAAGGAGATAGACAAAAATTAAACAAACATAGAATTGGATGTTTTAAATGCAAAGAAGAGAAGAACAAGGTGTTCTGATAGACTGCAGGAAATTTAGACAGAAGGAAAGCCACTTAGCATATTGTATGTTATCTATTGCCAGATAATAAATAATTTCCAAAATTAGCCTCTTAAGACTATAATAAACATTTATTATATAGTTTTTATGGGTCGGGAGTTCAGGAGTGTCTAAGTCGTGTGCCTCAGATTGTCTCATGAGCTTATAGTCAAAATGTCAGTCCGGACTGCAACAATTTGAGGCTTCCCTGAGGAAGGACAATCCAATTCTAGGATGGTTCACTCTCATGGTTGTTGGCAGGAAGCCTCAGTTCTTTGCCGCATGGAACACTCCATAGGGTTGCTTGTCTTCAACACCTAGCAGGTAGTTTCCTCCAGAAAGTGAGCCAAAAGAGAGCAAAGCAGAAGCCGCACGTTTTTCATGACTTGCTTCAAAAGTCATATATCTTTATTTCCACAATATTCTATTGGCCCTATTCAGCATGTGAGGGTGCCTGGGATGGATACCACGATGTAAGGAACATTGAGGGCCATCTTGGAGGCTGGCTGCCATATATCTGAATCACCAAATGCCAGCTTGCTGAAATCAAACTTTTTAGAAGAGCCTAAGCCACTTTATAAACAGCATCTGTTTGTGTCTCCAAGGGAAGGTCATATTTAATTGCATATCAGGAGAGGGTTTGCATGTCCCGTTTCCTGCTTAATTAGGAACCCCACCTCTTTCTACCTTTCTTCTCCACTTTATTCTAGAAATGTTTACAGAGTACCTATAATCATTAGGAGCTTCGTTTTGCTCAGTTCAGATAGATGTAAAGACAGAATACTTGCCCTCAAGATGCTCATGTTCTAGTGGAGGTAAACTTACAGTACAAGTGGGATAATGGATGCATTGGGCAATTAGATTGAAGAAGAAATATCTAAATAGAGTCAGGGTCAACAAACTGAAGGTCATGTGCCAAATCTAGCCCATTGCCTATTTTATAAAAGTTTTGTTGCACTACAGCCTCTGGCAGTGGTGTTATTTTTGCACACTGCAAGAGAAGAGGTGAATTACTGGGGCATAGACTTTATTTAGCACTCTCATTGCTCTTGGCCTATAAAGCCGAAAATATTTACTATCTGGTTCTTGACAGAAAAATGTTGCCAACCCCAGATTAGAGGGAATTAGAGACCGCTTCCAAATATCACCAAAGTGGTGATATTTAAGATGAGAATTGGGGGAGCCATAGGAGTACCTCTGCTGAGGGAAGCAGCATGAGATAAGGTATGAAGGGATATGTCATAATACATTGGAGAGGAGTCTTTATTGGAGCAAGATACACTAGATTAGTCCCATTCTCAATCATTATAGCTTACAACGATTCAAACTGAACAAACAAGAAACTAAGAAAAAAACATAAGACCCGACATTAAGATAGTGCCAGAGCTCAAGATCCACATCCCCTCTTCCCCCTCCTCCGCATGCAAAGATCCAAAGCAAAGCTTTCAATGGTTAATTGTTGACCTTTTTAAACTCTTAGTTAAACTAAATTTTGACTACAACTGATTTTGGGCCCCAACTTTGATGTCGTGGAGAGTCTGAAGAAAGAACCTCTAGAATCCCAACCCTGTTTACCACAACGAAGATGAAATGTTTCCATCTTCTAGGTAAAAAGGTAGTAGGTGCACCAAATGCCAAGTAACAGACAAAACTGTAAATCTGAAGGAAAAAAAAGTCATGAAAAAAAACCAAGGATGGATTTGGACAGAGAATCATGGAATAATATAACATAGCTCACTCGGTACAAGCAGTTATATATATATATGTATATATATATATATATATATATATATATATATATATATATATATATATTGAACTAACCTAAAGCAGAAGCAGAAAATGGAAAAAAAACAACATGAATTAATTAAGGCAAACCAATATTGGTTTTTCACAATTAAAGGAAAAAAAACAACTAAAGAATTAAAGACTTCAAAAGGCTGCTATACATATTAAATAAGAACTCAGAAAAGTATAATTCTGTTGTCATTTATTCATCAGGGGACCATACCACTGACTGACAGAACTTGTGAATGGCTCTTATGAGTCAAATCATCTCATGTCTTTTCACAGAAGACCACGTCTCCTTTAATCCAGGTTGACCACTTTACATCTTGCAGTCACAGGTGTTTTAGGAAATTGCCTAAGATGTCTTCTTATTGAACTACTCCTGTGCCTGTTCTCATCAAAGTCTCAACCCCATATTCCATCAATCCAATATTTGCCTTTGCACTCTGAATGGAGGTGTTCATATCCCCGATGGCCATCTGGCTTTCATCACGTGCCTTTAGATCTGCTTTTATGGAACCCAACCCTGGCCTTTAAACCATTTGGCCATTGTGGGCCAAACCAGATGGGCTAGTCCAAGTCACTCCCACCCCCTCCCTCAGCGGGGGTATCTAGCAGTTGGGAAGAACTGCTTCCACTTTGTCATAATAATTGCTGATTATAGACTCGGTCGGTTAACACTCATTACCAGTATGTCCACAGTCAAGTTGGCCACATTACTAGGACACACACTGAACGCCCTCTTATTACCTCTGAGCAATGATATAAGGAAGGCAACTTGATTCAGACTTTGAGAGTAGCTTTCTAGGTCTGGGTACCACAGGGTGGGAGGGAGGTGGAGGTAGGGAGATAGGCACCCCCCAGTCCTTAACGCTCTTCATTCATCCAGGGGCACCCAAATCCCCTATTCCTTTCGTTAATACACAGGCACTTGAAGGGTCTCTTGCCCACTTTTGTCTAGCGGCTGCCACCCCAGAGCTAACTACCAGATGTGCCTGACACTGAGCTTTGACCATGCAATGAGGTGAAATCCTGAAGGAGGGCAAAGCAACAATATGAAAAGGACCCAAGTCCCTAATTGACCAGATGGAGCAGAGTTGCTGCTGTCCAGGATCTTCCAGACTGTTATTTGAGAAATTAACTTCTGTTTTCTTTTTCAAAAAAAATAAAGAATGCAGATTTTTGGTTCAGGGTTGAATTTGAAACTCAGTTCTTACACTTACTATTCCTGTGACCCCAGTTAAGTCACTTAATGTCTATTAGCTTCAGTTTTCCACAGATGTAAAGTAGGATTGTTATATACTGTACAGCATTGTTCTAAATATAGGGAAGCAAATATGTGCACCTGGCATATAGTGGACACTCAATTCTAAATGGTAGCTGTTACATTTTCTTTTTTTCCCCCCCTTTATTACCCCCTCCACTCCAGTTCAAGTTGTTGTTTCTCAGTCTGGTTGTGTAGGACACAGCTCCCTGGCCCATGCTGGTATTATCACAATCTTAGCTGTAGAGGGCACAGCTCAGTGCCGATGTGGGAATCGAACCGGGACCTCAGCATTAGGAGCATTTGCTCCAACCGCCACCAAGCCGGCCCAGCTGTTACATTTTCTAAATTGAGTACATTGGTTTTAACTTAAAACTACAACTTGGGCCTTTTTACTATCAGAACAAAAACATTGTATTTGGAAGACTCCCTGTAACCTATCAGGAGATCTGTAAATCTTACCAGGTTTCTAAGTTAGTTAGGTTCTCTTTATGCCCATATTGTAAGGACTGATGGTTTGAAATCGGAAATCAAGAGAAGCTAAAAAGAATAGTTTAGAAACAAAGGAGAACTTTTGATGGAGAAAATCATGTCTGGCTGAATTGTGTTAGCAGAAAACCTCAGTTTTCTACAGCAGGTAATTTATCCAACAATCTAGGCCATCTGTAGGGGAACTGAGAATACTAGAGCAAGTGAAAAGAATCGTTGAACTGCTTTTGAAAAGCCTGTACTACACACTTCCAGGAGAGACTCTCGAATTCTAAACCTATTTGCTCTTACTTTACACACAATGCACATAAACTTGGTTATCGGTTTCCTAGGACATAGATTAGGAAGAGAACTGCCAAATCCAGGCACCCAGGAAGTAGCAAGAGGTACTGCCTAATAGCTTACCCAAAGAGGGGGAAACACAAAAAAATTATTAGAAAAACATAAAATAACACAAAAACACATCAGCCTTGGATTACTTTCAGTAGAGCAAAGAGCCTAGTATATTGTAATATTTCCTAAAGATGCATTACTTTGCATTCTAGTTCTGAATGCTAATAATCCAAGAAAATAAGAAGAGGTTAAATTATATTTGCTATATTTTATGAAGGCAAGGATCTATTTATGTAAAATAATATTTCATTAAAGGCAAATTTTTAAACATTTTGTATTTAAAGGGATTAGTTTCAATTATTTAGAAAACTAATTCAGAATTTTCACATTCTCCAAAGGTGTTAGATAAATAAAGGTTTTCTAAATTGTAATAGCAAAGTTAGAGTAAATACTCACCTGTTTATATCGACAGATCTTCCAAATGTGTCTTTAGATCTGGTTGGTTGCTTTGACCCCCCAAAACAAGAGCGAATAAATAATGTATTCCTCTCCAAGCTGACTAACAGTAAAAGTGTAACAAGCTCCCATTGGTATGCCCGGCCCTGTGGAAGACAAAGAGTGGAAAATGGGAAAGGTATGTAACACCTTATTCTGAGTTCCCAAGGGGCTTAAAGGATGACCATACAAACAAAGCCACGATGCGATTTATACTGCTGAATAATATGAAACTATGTAAATTAACAAAGATTATATATAAGCATTGCTTAGAAACTGTTCTTATATATAATTTTTGTTAATTTATATCTATATTATATATATATATATAATATATATATTTTAAGAATTCAATAATGTCATGAAGTCCATTAATGCTATCGCAAAGTTCCTACACCTTTGTGATACCTCTGTGGTTGTCGTGTTATTCAAAGGCCAAAGTAAGTCAAAGTTGAAAATGTGCAAGTTTACCAGCTAGGGCTACATGAGTCCATATGCTTTTCTTCCTTGCTATCCTAGACAGCAAGTTCTTTCTTTCTTTTCTTTTTTTTTTTAAGATTTTATTGGGGAAGGGGAACAGGACTTTATTGGGGAACAGTGTATACTTCCAGGATTTTTTCCAAGTCAAGTTGTTGTCCTTTTAATCTTAGTTGTGGAGGGTGCAGCTCAGCTCCAGGTCCAGTTGCTGTTGTTAGTTGCTGGGGGTGGAGCCCACCATCCCTTGTGGGAGTCGAGGAATCGAACTGGCAACCTTGTGCTTGAGAGCCCACTGGCCCATGTGGGAATTGAACCAGCAGCCTTTGGCGTTAGGAGCACGGAGCTCCAACCGCCTGAGTCACTGGGTCAGCACAGCAAGGTCTTTCTTACCTGCCTCACTCAGGGAGAGTAGGGATCATCAAGACATACTGAGGGAATTAGCCAAGCACATGACAGATCTATTAGGGCTGCAGTCTACCATTATATGTCCTCCCCCAAGCCCCGGGAACAAAATCTCATGAGAGCTTGTATACAGCACAGGGCTGGCATATAGGACTGTCCAAACATTTCTTGAATGAATATGGTAGAGTGGCAGTGAGGCTTGAGGTACCCGGAGCCTTAATTTGGAAAGACTCCCAGGAGTAAGGGCACGACCTGGGGATAGATAGGATACTCAGGGAGTACGGGGTAGTGTACAACAATCTGTAATGGAACTATAGGCCCCAAAATGAACTCAGACAAGGTCCCAAGTCCAGGCATGGGAATCCAGGGAAAGTGCTTTTGTTACCATGCTAGTTTTTTGAAGGGACTGATAATTTATGTTTCATAACAAAAATTTGGCTTTGGATAAGCCTCATTTATCAAAGAAAAACATCGTGATTTGGAGAACAGAAAACCTTTTCCTCGTTTTGCTGTTCAGTTGGGCAGAATGTTTAAACTGACTTTTTTTATAGAAGTAACTTAGCATATTCAAATGTTTAAGTACACAACTGTCATGCTGCTGGAAGTGGCAAGTGCAAACAATTCAGGTAGAAATGGACAGGGAGAGATGTTTAGGTTCCCTATTCTGTGAAGAATAACATAGGGAAATGAAAGTGAACTGAGGAGTGGAAGAGCAATGGGAGCTGCAGAAACAGCCAAGAGAATCAGGAAGAGAGATTGCAAAATCAGGCCCCGCTTTAGCCCCAAGTGCATTTGCACTTGTTCTTTCTCTGCCTCTTGGTTGTCGGAAGGTGCCAGGCCTGGGTTCCCACACGGCACACCCTCGACCTCTCCTGGTCACACTCTGTCATGAGTCACAACCTTGACAGCTGTAGAAACAGCAAAGAGCAGGGCTCATGGGGAGGAAGACAGCGCCTGACCCAGTGTCCACTACTTCAAGAAATGGGCATAAGGTGGCAGCACTGGTAGTGCCTGCAGGTGTTGTAGAGAGAACTTGGCCAAGGGCCAGCTGCACTTAAGCTGCTAAGTCCCAGGGAGAAGATGGAAAAAGGGAACTCTGTTACAGACCTCCTTATTAAGGTAGTAATGATGGGAGAAAGGCTTCTCCTAGGGGAGTAGGGGCACCAAGGAGCTCCTTTGGGTGGAGTGGGTGATGGGGTCACATTGCCTGCCACCCACACATCTGTTTGAAAGAATAGCAGCCACTTATGAGGAAGGATTAAGACAAATTGATGAACAACATGGATGGACCTTGAAAGCATGGTAAGTTTTGAAAGAAACCAATGATAAAAGATCATATATTGCACAATTCCATTTATATGAAATATCCAGGACTGGCATATGTATAGAGACAGAAAGTAGATTAGTGGTTGCCTAGGGCTTGGGGCTGGGGAGAATGGAGGGTAACTGCTAAAGGGTATAGGGTTTCCTTGTGGGGTGATGAAATGTTTAAAATTGACTGTGGTGATAGTTGCACAACTCTGAAAAAGCTAAAAACAATTGAATTGTGCACTTTAATGGTGAATTATATATAATTATATCTCAATAAATCTGTTACTAAAAAAAAGACAAAAAAAAAAAAAAGACGGATGAACATTTCCTTTAAAACCAGAGAAGTAAGGTTATAACGTAAGTGCATTCTTACCATCCTCTCCCTCCTACGTCATGAAATGAATGGCTTCGATGGGGGTGAAAGGCATCCCTTTCCTTGGAATCACCTATCTTTAAGACAGTGCCTCTTAAACTTTAATTTGCTTACGAATCACCTGGAGATCTTGTCAAAATGCAGGTTCTGTTTCGGAAGGTCTGAAGTGGGGCCTGAGATTGTGCATTTCTAAGAAGCTCCTACCGTAAGTGATCCTGAAGCTACTAGTCCCAGAATCACACTTTGAATAGAGGGGCTCTAAGAAACCCAATTAAATTATATTTATTCTTTAATTGGAATCATTATGGCAACTCTGTCCTGAAGTTAAAATACCAATTAAATATTTTCATTTATACCTTCTCATCCTTGCTAGTGGCATAATATCTGTGATGCTTCTAATAACAGTTAATACTGGTATCTTGAAAAAGTACATTGCTAACATTATGGGATTTATTATCCATTTTATTGAAAAACTCAGGATTTGGAATTTATAAGAGAACTGCGTTTGAATGCGAGCTCTATCATTTATCAGTGTCATGGCCTTGGATTATTTAATCTATCTGAGCTTCAGTTTCTCCATTTATAGAATAGACATAATAATAGTCGGTGGATTTTTGTTGAGTACTAGAGACTATGTGGTTCACACAAAATAGTCACTCATGAGAGAACTACTATTATTGTCATCAAATTTGTGTGAGATGGAAGGATCTACCCCACTTTCCATTTCGTGTCTGTATCACTCCATATTTTCTTTTAAATCTCCTAAATCTTGAAATATGGGTTGTGTAGATGCTTCTCGGAGATTATTTTTCTTCATTTGAGGAAGGCATTGTTGTTTAGAACTCTAGTAAAATCCATATGGGATATAATATTTAATATATAGGTATGTGCTTTCTGTTTTAGGGATTGGCTCTGATATTAAGGGATTCAAAGTAAAAGTTCAGGATATTCAATAAGGAATTTGGGTCTCCCCGATTCTTAAATGTGTTGCTGAAACAATTTTTATTTTTGTTGAGCATTTTTTCAAACTGAGTTACTTTGTTTTGTTTTAGGTCCTCTGCTGTTTTCCCTTTCCTTTCCAGGTATAGCAGGCAAGTTCTCCTAATGCCTGGCCCTCAGGGAAGCCTACAGAGCAAGCAATTTCGGAAACCCTGGTTTGGAACTGAGCAACTCCTCAATAGCTCCCCATGGAAGAGGGATTCCTGCTGCAAATGACATGACATCACAGGCACACAGCCTGGGCTGGAGTGAGGACCGCTGCTTCCTCCTTCTGGAGGTGCTCTGATCTGTGTTGGGGGCATCCATGGACTATTTGGGCGATTCTCCGAATGTTATACTCGGGCTGTTCTCTGAATGTTACAGAGATACAAGAGGCTGCCCAAGGTGTTTGTTTCCTTTTGTTTTTATATTCTTTCAACTTTTAGGCTGACTTTATCTCCTTGGTTTTCCTTTTTCTGAAACAGAATGTGGCAAATACTAATTGTCACTGACAAGTTCCTGGCATGCAGTGTTACTGAAATTTGTTTCTTGTTTTTTGTTGAATCATATATTTTTTTACACTTATAAATTTAACCTCTTGTCAACACCTTTCTTTCACTGTGTACTCAGCATTACCTATATGATGGCTTAAGCCATCATATAGGCCTAAGCTAAGTATGGAGACTTCAGAATCTGTTTTCTTCTCTACACGATTTTAAATTACAAAAGAGTTGAATGCTGGCAACTGGTAAATGTTTAGAGTTTAAGGTAAACATCACTCCCACTTTTTAAAAAGCTGTAATAGAAAACTGGTTTTGGAGATGCCATTTTAAAAAAACCTGTTTTATAGAGAAATCTGAAAACAAGGGATTCTACCTGTTCAGTGCAGCTTTGAATATTTAGGATTTCTTCTGTTAACAATTCTGCTTTGTGTCGCTGCTGCATGAGGTGCTCAAAAAGGCTGAACCGGAGGCACAGCCCCTGAAAGGGCCAGCCCCAGGTTCATGGAGTGAGGAAGTGCTCACTGCTGGTCGGGGACTTCCCAGGTCACTAATTTTGAAACCCCCCAAACACTGATCTACAGATCAAATTCTCATCTTCAATAGCAAGGATCAAAAGGTTGGAAGGCTGTATTCTGTTTCTTCATCTAGCACCAGGATTCTGTGGAAGAGTTGCAATTAAATGGACTCTAAGTCGGGCTTCTTCTTTCATTTTCTCATCTGTCCAATTAAGGACATTATTTGATTTGGTGCATCCTAGCCATTCATTTTGGTGGACAGTTGTTTCTCTTGTTACAGAGACCAAAGACCACTCTAAGCTGAGAGTCAGCCAAATAGGTAGAACAAACGTCTCATAATTCCACGTAGCTGCCTTAGGAGCACTGGGTTCCAATCTATGCAGGAATCCCTGGCATGAACACTGTTATGCCCAAGAGCCTGAACTTTGAGAGCAGCCTGTGTGCCATAAATTGTACCTTGTGGACATTCCTGTGCCATTTAGTTCAAGTACAATTACCCAATGTGACAGCCTATGTGACACTGAGACAAAAAAAGAGAGAAGAGGAAGGAGCAGAGAGAAGTTATCTTAATTCTCTTCTCCTCTAGGGGAAGAAAATGATGAACTATAACCTGAGTGTAAGAGGATTAGTAATATTAATAATACCTTTGATGATTAGGCCAGATCTCAAAGTACTTTTAACATCTATTATTTTGTTTGTACACACCAAAATCTCTAAATTCCCATAGAATGGGAATTGTCATGTCTTAAGTTTTTCCTTGATTTTCTTTTCTCTTTGTTCATCAGCTTTCCCGGAAAATGAGGGATCTTGACGCGAGTGCTAGAGACTTACATTTTGAATGAAAAAGGCCTAGGCTATTTTGGAGATATATCTTTCCTCTTAGGTAGGCATCAGCTTACAATGTACTTTATGGGCAGTACAAAGGTAGTATATATACAATGTTGTACATCACAGCAGGATAATAATTGTCAGAGGACCTCCCATTTGTAGTAAACTGAATGAGAGGACTGGCATCCAGAATCCAAAAGTGGAAAATTCTAGACTGGTTCAATGCATCCCATTGAAGAGATAGTTTTTGACTCATGGAGAACCTCTGCTCTATGCTGGTGAGCATACATCATCCATATGATTAGATTTTGTGAATCTATTTGAAATCTTGAACATTACAGTTTATAAATGGATATAACTATTTGGAAATTTGACTTAGAATGAAACTAGACATTTGTCTCAAATGTTGAGGTAGCTCTCATACTGTTGGTTCTTTGCCTTGAATATTAGGTGGGTCATCCTCCTTTAACTCGTCTTCCCTTTCCTCATTCCCCATTTCCACTCACCTCCAAGAATACCTCCAGCAGAGTTTTTCATCTGTCTTTGTAGTGCTCCCTCCATTCCTGTAAATTCCTTCTCCGTGTTTTTGTTCTGTTTCATTTAGTTTGGAAAATGGCAGTATAGAATATAGTTGTTATAACCCTAATCCTGGACAGCCTCTGTGATCCCTTTAAAAAATGTGTGTGTGTGTGTGTGTGTGTGTGTGTGTGTGTGTGTGTGTGTGTGTATGTGTTCTGGGTTGAAAGTATAGAAATGAAAATCTTAAATAAAACACAAAACATGATACCTTATTATCCAGCTCCCCTCCATAGTTTTAGTTGTTTAAAAACATTTCTCCAGGGGCTTCCGGTTAGCTCAGTTGGTTAGAGCACCATGCTCTTAACAACAAGGTTGCCGGCCCGCATGAGACACTGTGAGCTGTGCCCTCCACAACTAGATTGAAACAACTATTTGACTTGGAGCTCATGGGAAAAACACACTTTAAAAACAAAAGTTTCTCCTGCTATTCCTGTTAATTATTTCTCATATTTTGGCATCACACACCAAAATATGATGTCAGAGTTGTGTGTTTATGTGTGCATGTATGTGTGGTAGAGCTGAAGGAGAGACTAGGTCAGATAGCATAGTGTGTGCAATGGTGAAGAGCTTACTCACTAAATTAATTAATCTTCAATTAGCAGATCACTGAGGATATAAATCACTCATAGGCAGTCAAAAGGTGATGTCAGTAAATGGTTATGGCTCAGCATGACTGCTCCTGTTTTTCTATTGTATTTAGTCTCAGTGCTATTGCTATTGCAGGGCTCTCCTGTTAATTTTATTGTGGGACTTTAGAAATGTCTACTGCCAAGGCTAGCATTAGTAAGTATTCTGGGAGATAGTTAAAGCAAGGTACTTAATGAAGTTTATAAAAATGGCTTTGGAATGATCTTATTTTAGCAATAGTCATACTATTAATTTCTAGTTGAAAGAGTAACATGATCACAAGATTTCTGAACCTTAGTAGAAGATCCATTTTGGTGAAAATTGGGTCAGAACAGCAATTCAAGGATTGCTGAAGAAGGGCAGGTGCATAGGTAGTGTTGCTTTGTCATGAAAAGTGAATATTTAGGGTAGAGACTATGTGACTGCGTGCCCTTGGTCTACAGTATTTGGTTAAGTTTATAAAATGGTTTCTGTTTAACCTCTCCATAATCAGTTACAAGTTGTGCTAATGAGGCGTTATTAAAAATCTTCAGTAGCCAATCAGGTTGCAAACTCCTTACCTCTAAGCTTCTTTCTAGAGACTATCTTCTT
Source organism: Rhinolophus ferrumequinum (assembly GCF_004115265.2). Taxonomy (NCBI): domain Eukaryota; kingdom Metazoa; phylum Chordata; class Mammalia; order Chiroptera; family Rhinolophidae; genus Rhinolophus; species Rhinolophus ferrumequinum. Next base: position 18,271,191 of record NC_046292.1, read on the forward strand.
TTTGAAAGCGGTGTAATACCTCAGCTCTCCTATGGTTCCATCTTGGAAACACCGAATGGTAGGTTGTAAAGAAACAGAGTAGTTATGGAGTCAATTAGAATCTTTCTTTTCTAGAACACCCTGGACTTCCAACTTTAACTGGGCTAAAGGGGAAATACAATATCAGCCATGAACTCCAGTTTTTGCTGGACAGAGTGTCCATATTTTTAGGTAGCTGTGATTCATTGGGAAAAATTACTTAAATGAGCTCTTGGACTTTGTTGTGAGGTCAAAAGGGACTTCACATAAAAAAAAATATGTAATCTATGCCCTTGTCTTGGTGTTTGGGGCAAAAATAGTGTCTAATGTTATATGGCATTATGTACTCTTTTGTTTGAGTATAGTTTGTGGATGGGCTCTATTAATGAAAACACAGTGTGGTGAAGAGGAGTGTGTGTGTGCGTGTGTGTGTGTTTCAGCACTGTTTTTAAATGGCTTGCTGGATAGGCTCCATGAAATGTGTTGGGTTATTTCTTCTTTGTCTCCTGTTCTATCCTTCCCCAGCAAGACTGGAAGAACAACACACTTGTACAGAGGCCTGTAGTAGCCTCTTTAGGGGTGTAGGCCAAGAAGAATCAACCTGCTGGTCCCACTCCACAGCCTGTGGTGCCTTCTGAATCCAGTTTCAATGTTGTTGAGTTTCATGGCAGGAAGTGATAATTTGGAAAAGTGCCAAAACCCACTGTAATTTTTCCTGGGAGCTTTCCCTTGGTGTCATTGGTAAGTTCTGCATTTCACTAGAATGCCACACTACTAGTACTACAGTATCCCACAGCTGATTTGTTTGTTTGGTTCACTTTTCTTCTATCTTTGAAGAAATTATTTTCTGTTGGAATAGATGAGTTTAAATTCTATTAAAGCCAGTCAGAATGCTTTCCCTTAGGGGCTATTCACTTCCTGTCTTATGCCTAATACGTTTCTTTGGATTTTTGTTGATTCTTACTTAAAAAGCCTGGGATGCTCATACTGGAGTATTCTCTTGAGATGGCTGTGTTGCAGAGAACAGGCAGCACATTTGCTGTTTTAGCCTCCTATCCTGTTTCACAGGACTGCATGCCTGCCTCCTTCCATTTTGTCAGTGCTCACACTGTGTTTATCCTTCTTTTTCCAATTCTCTTCTACAGAACTTGTGCTGGAGCAGAAGACTCCATTCCAGATCCATTCCAGAGTTGCTATGAGAAACTTACCCACTCTCTGATTCTTTTTCCTATCTCAGTAAAATGGCAGTGTAAGAAAGCTTTATGCAATCAGGATTGAAAGAAATACCCACCTAGAATATTTGATTTTCCTCTGGTTTTCTTCTCCACCTTAACTTTCAAAATTTTCCCTTACAATCATTTTACATGTATGAAAATTTTCTAGATTAGTTTTAAAGAATAAAGCAAAACAAAAGCAGCCTACATTGGTTTAATATGGGAAGTCAAAGATAACAGACTTTTCCTGTTCCTGAGCAATAGCCTTCAGTATTAAGATTGGTGGCTTTATCTTTCCTTGGTAATAGTGTTGGTGCTTAGCTCTCCACAGCTATAAATACCAAATACAAAATTGTTAAGTTTCTCTTCTTTTTTTTTTAATTAAAATTTATTGGGATAACAATGGTTAGTAAAATTACATAGGTTTCAAGTATACAATCTGTAATATATCATCTACATATCACATTGTGTTTTCACCACCCAGAGTCAGTTCTCCTTCCATCACCATATATTTGACCCCACGTCTCTCTTCTGATGGGTTATAAGAGTGGCTTTCAAGCTTCTTTTCAGTAGGTTTTTTCATATACTATTTTTGTATCAATTGGTGAATATAAACCTTGGCTCAGCAGAAATGTACAAATTTCTGATCTACCCAGTGGTTTTAGAAAACTCCAGTCCAGGTTTGTTTGGCTTTAAAATGTTATTAGTAGTTTTATTCTGTCTTCTCCAAAAGAATAATCGGCAAGCTCACCAATGAGATTGGTAGATAAGGAAAATGTAGGAATTTGAGTATGAGAGAGTTGGTACCTTTTTCCTTGTGCTAAATTAACCCTAGGTGTTATGTTTTGTTTGAAACCTGCCACAAACCAGACCAGCCTGGACCTTTATTTATTTTACTTTTGATTTTAGCTTTTTGGGGAGGTGATGATTAGGGTAATTCTTATTTTATATTGGTAAAATAAAAAAGTAAATCGACTCAAATGTCTACAGGTATTTTTGCAGAGCTACTCTTCTGGTTAAAAAAAGTCTCATTCAGAAATAAATATTTCACAAAATGTGTTCCTTATTATTCTGAAATGTAAATTCCTCTAAATTGTTTAAAACTATGAGATGATTGGAAAAAGCATCATCTAGACAGGCGGTCGTTGAAAGCCCACTAAGCCTTGATGCCTCTGGGTTGCTCCTTTGAGATTCTAGTTGCCGGGCAAGCACAATTTTACAGCGAAGAGCCTTGGAGCGCCGTTCAGACTCCATTCCATTTTTCTCCGTGGCGATCCAGTTCGTATCTTACAGCTTCCGTTTGGGAGCCGGTAATATAATGAATTGCCTTGACTCTCGCTTCAATCCACTTTCCTCTCTTAATATGCAGCCCAAAGTTTTGCAGCTCGCTGTCAGATGGTAGTGCTAGACTTACACTGCTCCCAAAGCCTCCGCTGGGGCTGTTTCTGAACACGGAGTTGCAAACTTTAAGAAACAGACAGCTCCAGAAAGAAATCCACGCCAGGCTTTGAACTCTGCTCCTGGCTTCCGTCAACTGACATAGTTGCCCTTTTGCTCAAACTCGCAGCTCCAGTTCGCACTAGAGAGAGCTCTGCTGGGTGTCAGCTTTTTTGCCGCGGTGGGGACGCATGTGGGGGCCACAACTTGGCGCTCCACCGAGTCCCCGCGCCTTAGTTCAGAACCAAGGCAAATCCTCACTGGGTCCCTGGGCTTAAAACATCTTCCCCCAAGAGGAGTGGGTAAAGGAAGGAGCCGAGTTCAATCTTTTGTTTGTTGAATTTTGTATTTCGGACACTTAGGGGAAACAAATTGAGAGAGAGGAAGGGCTGTCCACCCTGCAAACGTTTCCCTCTCTTTGCAAACCCTTCAGGCCTGGATTCCACATTTTGCAGTTGACTGCGTGGATTTAACATATGTTGTTCCCTTGTTCTCGAGCCGAATCCATAAAATGAGAGCACATCCTCTGCCATTTTCAGTCAGTTTGTCCTGGCAGCCCTGCCCCCCTCCTTGGCTGCCGCAGCCACGAGTTATATTGCTCGCAGAAACTCCGCCTGATCCTCCGGGCGGGAAATCCAGTCCACGTTTGCCTAGTGCCGTGCGGTCGGGGATGGTGATAAGAACTCTCTTGTGAGGGAGCGAGCGAGACTTTAGTCCGGTTTCCATGTCAACGATTCAGTCCATATTTGCCATCAGGCTGTTGGTGGCAGAGGCGCTTTCGTGAGGGTACGCGCTGTCCTAGTCCTAGTTCTCTAATCTGCGCCGGGATTCCTGCGCTGCCTGGGTGTGGGGTTAAAAGGCAGGGGCCGTAGGGGAGAAAACTCCACGGAGGGAAAGACCCATAGACCCAAACCTAGGGCTCGCTGCTCGAGCCAGCCACGTGCCCAGCTCCGCCCCTCCCCCCCTTTCCCGCTGCCATTGCCCCTAGGGAAAGCTGATGGGCCAGTTTCTAAGAAAGTTCCCCTTCAACTCCGCAGTCCCTGGGATAATGGTGTGGGGCTCTAAATGTAGGGGTGTAAAAGAACAATAAAGGATTTGAGATTTAAAAAATATATAGTGGAAAAGGAGAAATCCCACGTTACCTCCTCCAACCCAGGTGGATAGATTTTTTTGTGCACTTTACCTCATTGTTAAATAAAAATGGTGGCTGTTTTCTAAACAGCTTGCCCACGTGTAGAAAAGGGATTTTGACACTTTGCGAATTTCACAGCCCTTGAAGAAAAGGGATGAGGGCTTCCTCTGGAGAGACCCATTCTGGCTTCCAGATTTTCACTGGGCTCTGGGTTTCCTATTACACTCAAGCTCTGAGGAAAATGGCAGGATAATTGCATGTAAAAAATTCCTCATTTGTGTGCGGGACCCAGGACTGTTTGCCAGCTCAGAGGCAGTTGATTAAATAGCCAAGCTCCATTTATGAGGCAGCCTATAATTTGGCTTCTAGGACCTAATGCATGGGGAGAGTTGTTGCCCCTGAGGACTGAGTGAAACAGGGCACTGGCCCATTCCAGTCAGTCAGGTCCTGGCGTTTGGTTCCTTCCTAGGAGGGCGGGGTGAGCGAACACCATTCTTAGATTGACAGGAAGGTGTTGTCTTATTAGTGTAGGATGCTCTTAAGTGTTTTAGGGATAGGGATGAGTTCAGGTTTTTCGAATTATTCATGGTGACCAGTGGCACAGACAGAACTCCAGGGGCCTGCAGAATCTGGAAATTCTAAGATAATAGTTCTGTGGCCAAGAAGTCTCCATTTGTAAAAGCTGAGGAGAGAAGAGGCCCTGATGGCTAGTGACTACATGGACCTCGGCTTCTTTTTCCTAAGGCAGCCTTAGGCCTGGTGAGGCGCTGGAATCTCCTCTGGCTTTTGTAGCCTGTCACATCAGAGCATTCCAAGTCAGCCTGAGGAGGAAAAGGCTGCTGCTGGGATTTGGTTGGGCCTGTAGATCCGGCGTTTTATATGTAAGCCTCCAGCTCAATCTGCATCTCTTAGAATGTAATGGTAAAACTTTGAAGAATCTTTTCAATGGAGAATAGAAAACAAATTGGGTTGCATCCATTTTCTCAGTGACATGTCAGACTGCCCTTTTTCTTTTAGCCATTCTGTGTAGCCATTCCTCTTCTGCAGTGGTTCCTTCACTCACATTCCTCCATCCCTTATAGCTTCTTCTGTGGTCTGTTTATAGGCTCACAGGTACTGTACTGGGAGACGGGATATTGGTCACTGTGGGCTATGTTCTCTTAGGAGACAAAGATGAGGCTTGGGTTCAGCTAGAAGGCTGTCATATTTCCCAGAGTAGCTTCAGTGGTGAGCATTTTAAGACAGTATTGAGATGACCAGCTTTGATCTCAAATCCATTCTGATAATCAGATCCCATTGTTGGATATGACACAACTTGACTTTTTTTTTTTTTTAAAGGCTTAAAGGCTAAGTAGACAAGGGCAACTTTGGGGACTCTGCTACTTTTTAAAGCCACTCTCCTCTGTCATCTAACTTTAAGTGATGGAGCAGTCCCTTCCCCTTTCTTTCAATTCCGTAAAATGGGGATAATCCGACCTCATGCCCCCAGGGCCTTGTGAGGACCTGTTACTGAGGGCAAGGGAGAGGGAAAACGGAAAGTCTGAACAATAATATGTCATTATGTCATTACATTAGGCTTGCAAAGGGGTTTAAAAGTAAGGTCCACTCTCTCACTCAGCTGGGTCGTTAGAGCGGGTTTGTAAAAGGCTTTGAAGAAGAAAAGTACGGTAGAAGTGCTAAGTAGCAGCCAAGAGACCAGGCCCACTGCCAGAGGGTCAGGCCTGGGCCTGAGGCGGCCGCGATCTCAGGCTGAGCCAATTCTGCAGACGCGAGTAAAGTTCACGCTGCCCGCTCCCCTCGGTGCGGCCTAGAGGAGACCGACCCGGATAGGAACGACGGGAGGAAGGCGGCGCAGGTTCCGGAAAGGCGCAAGCTCCGGGCCGGGTTTTCCCCGAAGCCTTCGGCGGCGGCGCTGCCGAGCGAAAGCGGCAGAGGGCCTGCTGCCGCCGCGGCTGGTTATCTCCCCTCCTCCTTTGTGAGGGGAAGGGAGCGAGTCCGTTCCACGGCCTGCGCCCGCTCCGCGCTCCGTTCCGGGTTTGCCAGGCGGCCGCGACGGCGCTGGGTAAAATGGCAGTGCTGAGCCTCGTGTCGGAGTGAGGGGGACTCGGAGGAGAGTGGGGCGCTCTAGCCGCTCAGTCCGGCCGCTCGCCCGCTCGCCCGCCCGCTGCCGCGCAGCAGCCTCGGTCCGCGTCGCGGCCGGGGAGGGGAGGCAGGGCGCCCGGCCCGCGCTCCGACTCTGACTCCAGGCGCCCGGGTTGCCGCTGCGCGCCCTCCAGCCCGCCCGTCCCGGGTCCCCCTCCCCCCGCTCCCTCCCTCCCTCCCTCCCTCCCCGCCCCCTCCCCCTCGCCTCCCTCCCTCCCTCCTCCTTTCTCCGGCAGCAGAAAGCGGAGAGTCACAGCGGGGCCAGGCCCTGGGGAGCGGAGCCTCCACCGCCCCCCTCATTCCCAGGCAAGGGCTTGGGGGGAATGAGCCGGGAGAGCCGGGTCCCGAGCCTACAGAGCCGGGAGCAGCTGAGCCGCCGGCGCCTCGGCCGCCGCCGCCTCCTCCTCCTCCGCCGCCGCCAGCCCGGAGCCTGAGCCGGCGGGGCGGGGGGGAGAGGAGTGAGCGAGCGAGCGCAGCTCAGCAGCGGAGCCCCGCGAGGCCCGCCCGGGCGGGTGGGGAGGGCAGCCCGGGGGACTCGGCCCCGGGGCGGGGTGGGAGGGGGGGAGAAGACGAAGACAGGGCCGGGTCTCTCCGCGGACGAGACAGCGGGGATCATGGCCGCGCAGGTCGCCCCCGCCGCCGCCAGCAGCCTGGGCAACCCGCCGCCGCCGCCCTCGGAGCTGAAGAAAGCGGAGCAGCAGCAGCGGGAGGAGGCGGGGGGCGAGGCGGCGGCGGCGGCAGCGGTCGAGCGCGGGGAAATGAAGGCAGCCACCGGGCAGGAAAGCGAGGGCCCCGCCGTGGGGCCGCCGCAGCCGCTGGGAAAGGAGCTGCAGGACGGGGCCGAGAGCAATGGGGGTGGCGGCGGCGGGCCCGGCGCGGAGCCGGACCTGAAGAACTCGAACGGGAACGCGGGCCCTAGGCCCGCCCTGAACAATAACCTCACGGAGCCGCCCGGCGGCGGCGGCGGCGGCAGCAGCGATGGGGTGGGGGCGCCTCCTCACTCAGCCGCGGCCGCCTTGCCGCCCCCAGCCTACGGCTTCGGGCAACCCTACGGCCGGAGCCCGTCTGCCGTCGCCGCCGCGGCGGCCGCCGTCTTCCACCAACAACATGGCGGACAACAAAGCCCTGGCCTGGCAGCGCTGCAGAGCGGCGGCGGCGGCGGGGGCCTGGAGCCCTACACGGGGCCCCAGCAGAACTCGCACGACCACGGCTTCCCCAACCACCAGTACAACTCCTACTACCCCAACCGCAGCGCCTACCCCCCGCCCCCCCAGGCCTACGCGCTGAGCTCCCCGAGAGGTGGCACTCCGGGCTCCGGCGCGGCGGCGACCGCCGGCTCCAAGCCGCCTCCCTCCTCCAGCGCCTCCGCCTCCTCGTCGTCTTCGTCCTTCGCTCAGCAGCGCTTCGGGGCCATGGGGGGAGGCGGCCCCTCAGCGGCTGGCGGGGGAACCCCCCAGCCCACCGCCACCCCCACCCTCAACCAACTGCTCACGTCGCCCAGCTCGGCCCGGGGCTACCAGGGCTACCCCGGGGGCGACTACGGCGGCGGGCCCCAGGACGGGGGCGCAGGCAAGGGCCCAGCGGACATGGCCTCGCAGTGCTGGGGGGCTGCTGCTGCGGCGGCGGCGGCGGCAGCTGCCTCGGGAGGGGCCCAACAAAGGAGCCACCACGCGCCCATGAGCCCCGGGAGCAGCGGCGGCGGGGGGCAGCCGCTCGCCCGGACCCCGCAGGTACACTGCTGAATGGGGAGGGGCTGGGGCGAGCGGGGTCCGGGGAGTGGGTGGCGGCTGCGGGGACCAGGCCACAGCCGTGGGCTACCCCCAGTCCGGGGCCCCCACTGCTGGGGAGCTGCCATTGTCTGGCTCTTCTCTCTTAAAATGGCTGCCTGTCTGCCTTCCTTTCCTTCCCTCCTTCAGCCTTTGTGTGGGGCTTTCCCTGAGGTGTCTGCTCCCCTTCTCCCTCTCCCCTGGTCCCTTTGAACTCCGGGGGTCTTCAAGGGGGTGCGGGGCAGAGTGCGGGGAAGGGGCCTGGTCAGGGGTGAGGGGGTGCTGGAGGCTCAGGTTAGGGGTGCAGGCATTGCTAGGAGCTCAGGTGTTAAGTGAACAATTCTTTGCTCACCTGCCGCTCCTCTCTGCCCCCCCTGCCTTCCTCCAGGCCGTCCCCCATCTGTGCTTTTAAGGAGGGGCCCCTCAGACTCGGGGGGACCTCGAGGGAGGGCAGGGGCCTGCTTGGGGGCAGCTAGAGGCCGGCCGCGGTTCACCCAGGGCAGCTTGGGCCACCTCCTGCTTAGTCTCCTTCGGCCCAGTGGCCTGGGCTTCTCCCTGGAAGTGCTGGTAAACAGCTGAGTGATTGGAGTAGTAAGTGCAGATTGCTTTGGTTTGGGATTTGAATTATGGAGGTAAAATCCTTCTGTCAAAGCCAGGAGACAGTTGGTCTTAGGTTGACATCCTATCTGTGATCTGATTGGCTCCCCATCTCCTGCTCTTGGCCATTTATAATTGCCTCTGATGTAATGGTACAACAATCCTGATGAGCTCATAAACTTTTACACTCTGCTTTTCTGCCAGTGATAACCCAAACCATCGCTGCCACTATCTGCCTTTTATTCCAGAGCTGAAATTGGCTGTGACCTTGAGGAGGGAGGTTTAAGCAGCAATACTGTATCAGCAGGAGCAGAGCCCCAGACAGGCTGCCCTTGTTACATTGTGCCTGAAACAAAAGAGGAGGCAGTGGCATTTTGCTTGTACCTTGGATTTATTTTGCTTGTTATGTTTTATGCAGCCTGAAATAGATTCTGTGTTGTCAGAACAGTAGCTGGGTTTTTCTCTACAATGGGTTTGCTGTTTGTTTTGGTTTTGTGACTTTTCTGATGGTATAAATGACTTCTTTGATGGCTCTGAGGATCCGTTTGTCTTGAGTAATTTTGACCCTGTTCACTTTGCAGAATTGAAATTATTTTACTGGATTTTTTATTGAGTGCCAAATGTAGGGTCTTTATGGGAGGAGATAATAGAAAACTTTTTTTTTTTTTTTTTGAGAACTAGAAGCTTTCAGAGAATTTCATGTTAGGTTCAAGAGTTCTGTTTTAAGGAAAGCTGGCCTCATTCTTTGTTTACATGTTGAATCTTAACACTCTTTTGTTAATTGAATTTTGGTAAAGCAGCTCAATTTAAAGGGAAGCTGACATCTTTCATGATCTTGAGAGGGAGTTTATCCTAAAGACTTGGCTTGGTGTTCCTGGAATATCAAAAAGGCTAGTTTTCTATTTTGTCATTTTAGAGCTTTAAAATAGAGGACAACCAATTTTTTTCTTTGCATTTTAAGGTATGTTTCTTTTTTTTTCTATATTGCAAGATAAAAAGATAGGACCTACAGTGATACTTAAAATTTGCTTAGAAATTACAACTTTCAGGTACTTTTTTATGCGTTCTCTTTTATTTTGCGATTTTTCCCTCTTCATGTTCTGTTTACAATGCTTTGATCAGAAATAGTGGGTATTTTATGGAGTCATGTATCTTTGCAAAGAGGAGGAAGAAAGCTCCAAAAGCTCCCTGCATATTCCCCTCCCAGCAGTACTCAGTTTACCTTTGTGGTACTAGGCTCACTTAGGCAGCTAATTAGCTGTATTCCCTCCCCATCCTAGAACTGCTTTTCTACTCTTCCACTGAGCTGGGAATTTTGAAAATAGTTGTGTTAGATGGCAGATTTAGAGCTCTGTGCCATGACTCTATGTCTTCCATGATTTGTACATCTGGGCAAGAGATAGGGGAATTTTTTATTGGATTTCTAGTGTCTGGAGAATAAGTTTTTTGTCTTTATAAACAACATTCTCTTGTCTCTGGATCATTCTCTATATAGTCTACACCTCTTTCCCCTCATGGCTTCTGTTTTTGGTGGGGGTGAGAAATTTATCTGTCTTAAATTTAGAGCAAATAATTTTGGGTAAGTCGAGGCTCATTTAAAAGCAAAGGTTAATTTGAATTCTGGTTTTGAGATATGAGGCAAACACATGTTTTTTTTGGGGGGAGGAGGGAAATAAAACCAACTTTTGCTGTACAGTGATTTCTGTTTTTCAGTCATTAAATATTTGAGCACTTTCTATGTGCTAGATACTATGCTCTGTGCTGAGTAAATGGTAGGAAAATAGATCCAGTCCCTGTTTGGAAGCTTGTTTGTGCTGCCTTTGGGTGAATTTTCTGATTCCCTTTTAACATCACCAGACCTGGCACTTCTCGTGCCATAGATTCTTGTTTGGTTTCAGTTCAGTTGTCTGCTATCCTGAGACCCAGAGAATGGGCTGGTGAGCATTCACTCGTGGAAGAGACGGTGCAATTTCCAGTTTTATGGGGCTGCTTCAAGTGTGTAGTCTAGATGAGGGTTGTAGGTAGATAGATTTTGTTCTGGATCCCTCTTTGCTACTTAAGGATAAAGCTCTCGTCAGACCATGATGCCCTATTAAGCATTCTTAAATAATAGGATCTTGCTCTGTCTCTTTGTTTCCCTAACTCGGTTTTGGGTTATGAGTATTTTGCAGAAACTTGATTGACACAGCTAAGGTGGTAATGTTCTCTTTTGACTCTGCCTTTTTGAAATAATGAATAGGTAAGTGCATGTATTGTGGCTATGTCTTTTTCACAGGAGCTAGGAAGATTCCAGCAGACACTCTCTCTATCCCTTTCCATAAGTAAGTACTGTGTCTCAAGGTGTTGAATCCTACTGATGAAATACTTTGCGGTCACCTGATATAAAGCTTTTTACTTGGGATGTTTCTAGGTTGTAGTACTTGGAGAATAGTAAGTACCAGCTCATCAAAGTAAAAAATGAAATAGAATATGTAGTCCAGGATCAAGCTGGATTTGATTGTAGTAGTTTGGCTGTTAGATACTGCTATGGAAATATCAAATGTTATTTCCAACTACTGGGTAACAAATACAGGCATCCTGGGCTTATTATGGGAATGCCCTACTGGCAGAAACTCTGGGCTGGCTGAAACACAGGACTCTTGGAGCTCTCTCAAGTAGGAGGGACCAGGAAAACCACACTGAGATGGCACTTCGTTGTGGGGGCTTCATGTTTCTGTACTGTTCATGAGAGAACTGGGGTTTTGGGGGGTTGGGGTGGTGGTGAGAGAAAAGAGAAGGCAGCCAGGACCAAGGTTGGCTTCTTTGTATTGGGCCCTGCGAGGACTTTTTTAGGTCCCTTCCTTTGTGTATGACATAGTAACCATGACAAGTGGCACCTGCTGTAACAAGATGTCTTGGATTGCATTAAACATTCATATGTTGGATTGATTCCTATAGGGTGTGATGTCTACAGTAGGCCTTTTGCAAAGAGGTTAGAGAACTTTTTAAAGACTGTGGAAATAGACAAAGTAATTGTCTGAGCCCCTTACCATTCCACACCCCAGTCCCCGTTGTATTGAATGGCTTCAAATCCCAAAATTCTAGAAGCAACTGAAACATGCAAATATGATGAAAATAATGGTATTCAAAATAAATTGACACCGAATAGTTTTTCCTGCCAGTGAGCTAGGATACCTTGGTCCCTGAAAAGGAGTCCTGATTCCCATGACTTTCATCTCAGGGTTTTACCTTGTTTAGATTGGTCATTATCGTCATCGAGTTAGTTGTGTGCGGCGCATTGGTGAGGGGTAAAGAGCACAAGACTCCGGAAGAGGAGGCTTTGGTTCCACATGCAGCTCTGAATTAAGCTGTGTGACTTTGGGCAAGTCATTTGCCTTCTGTTTCTTTTGGTGGACTGCATGAGTCTCTCTGATGCTGCACGTTTTTCTGTGCTTCCATACCTGGCTCATTAGGAGGGCAGCATCTTCCTGTACATTTATAGGTAGGGGTCTTGAGACCATCTTTTTAACCCTGGGTTCAAGGAACTCAAAGCTGTTTTCTTATGAGTATTTACAGGAACAAGTTCTGTACATCTGGGTATCATGGTGGTCTGTAGCCCTTTGCAGAAAAAGCCCTACCAGACTGTTTTGCCTTTAAATTGTTAATCTGTTTGTCGTTAGTCATTCCACCTGGCTGGTGGTTAAAAAACACTAAATAGTAATTGAAAAATTAGGCAGACTTCATTAAAGCAAGACTTGAAAAATAGTTGCTTCAGAATCTCCAAGAGGGAATTTTGGGGATAGATTAGGGATGGGGTGAGGAGTGGATATTCATAAATTCAGCGTTAACACTGCTTCTTTCAGGGGTTAGGGGTGGGGTAGGAAGGTGGAAGAGGTGGCATTAAGCTCTCTAGACTCTTGGTGTTTGGACAGGTCTAGGTCTGGTTTGGGCAGTTGATTGTAATCTGATTGCCTGAACTTGCCCTGTAAGGTTTTCTGATGGGAGCAAAAGTTCCTGAGAGTGGAACAGGAAAAGCTAAGCGTCTCAGGGTCAACTTCATAGGCGTATTGCCTTTTCTCATAGCCTTGTTTTTTAAACTATGTGGTGTGGTTTGCAAGTGGTTCTGGAAATGCTGTTCTTTCTTTTCTCTAGCACACCTGAATTTCCATGCTTTCTCCTCCTGGCGTAGTAGTTTAAAAGTGTAATTTAGGCATATTAGAGGTGTGCTAGAAGGAAGCTTCCCTTTATAAAAGAGGGAAGAAGGTAGAGGGAAAGGTGTTTGATAATTCTCTGCTTGACGCAGCAGCTTCTTCCCCTCTGAAGGAACCAAATGTTTCAGAGCTTTGTGTAAATACTTGCTGAGCTGTCAATATGTACCCAGGAGGTTTCTGTAGTAAGATGTGAACGGCTCTATAGAATGTTTGACAGGCAAATTAATAAACAGTTTTCAAGCAAAGATAATGCTAGTCTCTTCTCATGTGGTGCAATAAAATAACACTGGAGAAAAAGACATGGGAATACGGAAGAGGGCAGTGCAGGGGGTGGTGATGGAGAGCTCAGAGATGAGGAGAGATGATCTAAACGAGTTTCGAAGTGAAAAGATGCTGCCCTGCCAGAGAAGCCTCTGTGACTCTGGCTCCATGCTAAGTTCAGGGCATGTAAAACCCTGTTCAAAATCAATTACAATTCCACAGTGAAAACAGAAGTTTAGAAAGAAGGCCCTAAGCTTCAGTAGTGAGGTAAGTGTGCTCCAAGAGCTTGGTATATGAGACTTTGAGTGTTAAAGGTTTTGTAGTTTGGTGAGATGTTTTTAGGGTTGGGTTTGCATTTTTGGAATACCGGAAAGTAGAAAAAGATACTGCCACTTCAGCGCTGTCTTCTCTGTTCTGCTGTGGCTCCCAGGGTTATAAGCCCCCTCCAAGGGGTTTATGCATGTAGTTTTTACTGGACTCTGTGTATCATTTGCATGTATATTAAAATTAATACCCCTAGGTTCCTGGGTCAGTACAAAGTCCAAATGTTTGGGGACTCAGTAAATCCTGCTTGAGGGGTTGTGTGGGTAGATTCAGTCTTGGTGTTTGAAGTTGCCATTTTAGGATTAAAAACATTTCTGGGTTCCTTCAATGAAACAATCTTTTTACGAAGGTGTTTTAGAAATACAGTATATCTTAACCTGTCTGCCTGTAGTATACTCTACTTTGGTAGTCTTGTGAGATGACCAGATTTGCCTTCCCAAAGTCTGGTTTTAAACTAAATCCATTGCCTCTGACACCAGTTTTCTTCACATGAAGTGATTTTTTAGACCAGAGTGCTAGCATCGTAATAGGGGATATGAATGTAATCATGACTCTGAGCATAATTTTTAGGTTCAGGTAACTTACCAAAGCTTATCAGCTTGTTTTAAAACAAAATACAGAACCTTGGGTTGACACTGACATTGGTTGCCCTGGCCTTTCCCAATATGGTGGCGGTGAGGGTATTAGAACTTCAGACTTGTTGCTGAGAGCATGATACATAGCTTAGGGAGATCTGGAGATTCAAATGGAGGCGGGAAATTGCCATACGTGAACATACCAATTAAATACTAAGAAGGGACTTAAAACTGAAAAGATAGAGGCAATCTCTGTTTCAGAGTAATTTCGTTTTCTTGGGGAAGCATGCTTATGTGCGTGTGTCTGGAAAACTTATAAAGCAAGATTTTATAAATGGATAGAGACCAAACAGTCTATGGGCTGAAGGAATGTGAGAATAAGGAACAGAGTTAGATGTGTTACCTTGGGACAGCCTTTCAGAAGCAGTGATTTGTGAAGCTAAATGTTCAAGAAGGGGAAAGTTGAGATACTTAATTTGCCTTTTCATAACTCTACTGAGTTCTATGGGCTTTATAGAATCCAAATTACACATCCATCCACAGACCAGTAGTTGTCTCATTCCAGTGACTTTGAGAATTTGGACTCTAACCATAAAATTCCATGAAAGAGAGTGGTTCCAGGGTCTTAGTGGTTCCTGTGGTTATGTGGGGCCTTTCGTACAACCTGCCAAGTTCTCGGCCCGCTCAGGGGCTCTTTTGTAGTAATTTTGGGTTTGGAAGGTCATGTCACCCTTAGAGTTGTGTGCCCTGGACAACTCTGCAGTGACGGTAGTTCAACTTTGTTTGGAGAGCTTGGTTTTTTTTTTGGTTTTTTTTTTTTGGCCCAGTTGACCTTTCGTAAAACAAGAGCCATGAGGTACCTGTCGGGACTCTTGGATTGCTGCTATTTCTGAAGAGCTGGGAGCTGAGCTCAAGCTGAGTTGCTTGGATCAGGCCTTACATTGGGTGGGTAAGCCTGCACTTATGCAGTTTGCCCATCTGTTCACAGAAATAGCCTTTAATATTGTTTTTGATTAGGTTGGCTGTGGCCACAAAGCTCATAAATGCTGCAAATATTTGCTTATTTCTTATGGGAACCTTTGAAATGTAGTGATTTGGGTTTCTTTTTACCTGCTGGTCCATGTGTGATTGGACCACACATGATTTCTGGCAGTTTTCAAGGGCTGTAAGTGGATGCTTAACAGCTGAAGATGCATGGTGTGTCCAGTGCCAGGCTACCACAGTGCTGCCACCTGGAAGAGAAAGATGGGTTACCCTGTTCCAGTATAGAAATGCGGAGTCTTGAATACAGATTTTAGTTTAGAAATATTCTCCAACTTCTTTTGCCTTGCTGTTCTGGCATTTTGCAAAAGCAAGGTTCTAATAACTCGGAATTGGGCACAATGGTTCATCTGCCATGGACAGCAGGTATATAGGGGCTTGATAAACTCCTTGGTCAATCCCAGGTTTTAGAGAAATCCAAGGTAGGGTGAGCGGTGACTGAACAGCCTTGACTGCTCTTCCCTGCAATCGCTTCTCCCCCTATTTAAATGGATGGAATAGCTTTTATTGAATGTGAAGGGACATCTGAGTGAACTTTTATTTGTTTTTGTTAGTCATTTGTGCGTACTAGAAGGTGGTCTTGGGACAGGTTGACTCTTTATTTCCCAGTGGCTTCTGCATTTTCTAAGGGTGTACTGCAGTGGGAAGAAGTCGGATGCCAAGAATGCATTCCAGCATGCTGCAGAGGAGGAAATTTGATCCCTAAAATGTTGACTTTGTTGGTTATGGTACATATTAGAAATCACCCAGTAATCCAGGACAGATTTTTGTCGCCCTCCTGGAAGTTAATGTTGATATGAAATACTAAAGGGCTTTGGGCACTGCAGCTAAGTGCTCTGCAGGCCAAGAGTGCTGCTGGAAATTGCCACCCATATGAAGAGGAAATGTGCCATGTGCTTTTTTTCTCTCTTGCATTTGGGCTTCCTTATGGCTTCTTCGTTGCTTCTGGGTTCTCAAGTCTACAGTGTTAGATATTAGACTTTCTCCTCCCTTGGCACTGGCACATTCATGATTTTCTGTGGCTCATCACTAGCAGCCAAGATTTTTGTATGCTTTTCCTTCTTAAACTTGTTAGTTTTCAGCTTGCTTATTTATAGACATCTCTGTTAGAAGGAACTCCCCCCTCAAGATCTAGCACAAGCATGACGGCAGCAGGGGATTTTAGGGGTTGATGTGATATCATTTAAAGACGCATTTGCTGTGTGCTTGGTGTTTTTTATTTTGCCTCCTGTTTTCTTTGAGGTCATAACTTGCTTGCCGGGCATGAGTGCTTCTGGGTCCAGCTGTTTCCTCTCAACTGACTTGTGCCTGGTGTACTTTGACTTTTAGGAAGAGTGTGAGTTCAGCCTCATGGTGGACGATTAAAGGCTGCTCGTTCTGGGTGCTGCCTTTTAGAGGAAACAGATATGTCTTTGGGCTCTCCAGGCCCAGTGATTTCCCCTCTTTCTTGGGTAGACCTTATTTTGGCTTTCTGGTGTCCTTAGAGGACAAGTCATCTGAGCAAGAATGCTGGGAATTAGATGCTGTTTCTTACTACGTCTTCTCTGGCAAATACAGAGGGCTTTCTCTCTTGCCCTTTGGGCAGTTTTCAGGTCTGGTCCTAGTGGTGGAGTTCATGAGTTGGTCCAGCATTAGTTCAGTAGGAGCGTGAAACTCTTGATAATCCAGGTTTGGATAACCTGCCTTTCATCTCCACACGTCTAACTTTTCACCTGTTAGGAATCTGGGCTGCTAAAGATAACTATCTTATAAAGGATTTGGGGAACAATTCTCATAGGTAGTTGATCCACAGCTTTGTCCTGGGTCAGGAATAGGCTGAGAAATTTGCCCCAGGGCAAATAGCTAGTAGAAGGTAGAGTTTGGATTTGAATCAAGGTTTGTCTGATTCTCCAGAGCTGTAACACTATAAACGACTAAAATTGCTGCTGCAGAATAAATTATTCAAACACTAAGGCTTATTGGGACATTATTTTTGCAATAGCCTGGAACTCTTAAATGGGGTGAAAGACTGAAAATGGAAAGCCTTCGGTTACAACTTGACATTATGCCTAGATTTTTGTCCCGTACGTCCTTTCCATTTAGGATTTTATTTAGGTTTCTGATGAATGGCCATGTGATCCCAGTGGTAAGAATTGGCAGCATTTGGTCCTCAGCTCCTTTCTTGGGAGGGACCTTGGAGAGTGGGGTTGGGAGTGAGATTCAGGTTCAAAGATAGAGTCATTCACTTTGATCTAACTTGCATTATGAAAATATTTGTAGAGTGATTTTACTTTCTACAACTTGGAGCACTCACAGGGGAGGCAGGGATTCTTGTCTGAATTTTCCACTTGGGGAAAATGAGCACATGAAAGTTGAGTGCTACACACAAAGTTTCAGCACAGTCAGCTCTAAAACTGAGGTTTAAAGTTCCCTTAGGCTGTGTGACTTTAGGCAAGTCACTTAACTTTTCTGAATCTGTATCCGATTATATGAGGGAAAATACCTACCTTGTAAGCTGTAGTAAATATTAAATAAGATACGTGAAAGTGCTACTGGTATTATCAAATAAAATTCAAACATGACTCCTGGTTGGTAGAGGCCCCTGCTTGAGAGGAGGATAGAACTGAGTGGTTAAAGACAGTATTGGTCTCCACTAAATTAAAAGCTATCCCGTAGTTCTTAGCTACATCTGAGTTATATAAATGTTCTCATTTGAGAGCTAGATTAGTGCAGTGGTTCTCAATGTGGTCCCTAACCATCAGCATCAGCATTACCTGGGCCCTGTTTAGAAATGCAAATACTCTGCCAGACTTAGTGAATCCAAAACACTGGCTCTGTGTAATAAGCCCTCTACGCCATTGTGATGCAAGCTCAAGTTTGGGAACTGCTGAATTTATGCTCAACTGGGCTCCAGAGTACATCGGAATTCCTGGAGGGGCTTCTTCCAAATTACACCATGAGCTAATGTTTCCAATGTATCTTCCCCTCCCATGATGTCAAAGTATAATTGGATGGAGAAAAGGTTAAAAGTGCTTGAGGTTGGGGGAGAAGAAAGAAAATACTTTTGAGATGGATCGTCTACTGTACAATAATGGTAAACTCTAGTGACAAAACAAGTCTGAGTATTTATAGGACTTGGGGACTCCCTGCCTTTCATTTCTCTTTCATCTCTTTAGTGACCCAGCATGAGGAGGATAATCTGAATCTGTGGTCTTGGTTGTTGAATGAAGGTGGAAAGGATCCTTTTAGGAGGGTAACCTATGGTGCTCTCCAAGGATGCCCAGCTGATTAAACTGCCTAAGGAAGTGATTCTTGAAAATGCTCTTCGAAGGCCAGTATCGGAGCATTAAATAAATGTCCAACGTCCCTCTGCTCGTGATGGCCAGTGGGTCTGAGAACAGGGCCTTTGGTGACCTGGTGATCTCTCCGTGGGCCTCTCTCATCCCCTGCCCCCCAGTGGCCACTCTAGGGTTCTGCTGTGATTCCTTTCTTTGTGTCCCTTGTGAAGTCCTAGCAAATAAATCCTCTAAATAGGCTCCTGACAAGTCGTCCCATCTCTGAAGTGGATGAGGTCTCTCTGAGGAGTGGACACTTGAGCCAAGACCTGTCCCCACTGTATGACTTAAATAAGAATTGTGTTTGACACAGAAATGGGAGTTACAGGAATGGTCGTAATAAACATTGACAATGCAAAGACCAGTGGGAGAACCAGTGTTCTAGTTCACTTGGGATTTCTGAAAACCCAGTGTGGTTTCTGTATCCTTCCCATTAAAAACAAGTTTCCTTGTAGCAGACCTCTTTCTCCTCCTGCCAGAGACATGGAGCTGTTGTGATCATTGTGATCTGGCTGCGATGGAGGCAGCGGCTTCCAGGAGGCTGTATGCTGACAGTTTGATCTGTGATGTGATATTTGTATGCATAGGCAAGTACTTTAGTAGGGATTCTTTTGTTCTGTGTGTGTGTTTGTGTATTTTAAACTCACTTTATCATCCTTCTGACTTTTAGCTTTATTTTTCGTGGTCTTGTTTTTTTTCCTTTCTCATTCTCTTTTGGCATCTGACTTGAGTAGAATGCGAAGCACATGGAGACCTCAGTAACTTTACCACACCAGCGCTGGTAAAATGCCTCCTTTCAGGACTGTAGGTGCAATTTATACCACTTCCAGATCAATGTCATTCAGTGAAGATTCCTGCTATCGGCTTACCTCTGTTGGAATGGCCTGGCTGACGACAGGCAGAAAGCGCCTTTCTCTAATTATCTAATAACAGAAGTTTCCTAATGATCTCTACCTCTTCTCTTTTCCTACTTTATTGCCTTTGGTGTGGAAACTGTTGGTTCAGCCCTCCTTAATCCGTTTTTAGGGTTCTTTTGGCCCAGGACAGATTTGTAACATTCTTGTTTTTCTTTCTAGTCTGTGATTTGAATCTTCTGCTTTCCCAGTGCAGCTTTGAGTTGGCTTCTTTAAAACCCCTACATAAAACCTCAAGTGACCAATATGTGGTCACATTATGGTATTTTGGGTTAAAATAAAATGAGATTGAGATAGCTGGGTTCACCTCTTCCCATCCCCTCCCCCCCGCCCCCCACAAACACACACATTCACCAACGGGAAATTCTGTGTGCTTTGGGTAAGACAATCTCAAAAGCGTGTGGGAGCCAAAACAGACTTGTGGGCTGGGAGTGGGGGGAGAGATACATTTTAGTTAGATTTCCATAGCTTAGCATGCCAAGTATCCATCCCAATTTGGTTATACTGGCCAGAGAGAGCAAATAAAGAAGAGAAACAAATAGGTTTCAGAAAAGACAGCTGGTAACTTTGGTCTGGTCCCATGTGTTTCTGGTCTAGATGATGAAGCCATGGTCTCCTGCACATTAGTGAGGGCGGTGGTGTCGAGGAGGTTGATACCAGTATACTTTTGGAGCTTTGACAAGAACTGGAAAATGTACGGGATTCTATGGCTTTTCATTCAGGGAATTTGAAGAAGCCTGAGGATTTGGAGACACCTATGATCTTAATAAGGTTGGCTGTGCCCTGAGCCTTTCTTTAACTTACTTAAACGTGCCTGCTATAGTTCAGAGTGGACTTAGGGGGACCAGGTGAAAACTTGTCATTTTTGGAAAGTGGTCCAAGGCAGTCCTAGGAATTAGAGAAATAATAAACACTGGCATTGCTGCTGCTTCTGAGTGTCTTTATCAAAAGACCTGACTTGATTGGATAGATGACAGTCAATGAGAGCATGATAAATGGAAACCCTGACTGCATGTAAATCAAGTTCCTACAGTTCAGTGATGTGTCACAGATACCTTTTTTAGTATAGAAGGAAAAACTGGCAGGATGTAGAACTGTGCCCTTAGAGAGATTTAGGATCTTTTTATATAACCCCTGCAAGACCAGTCCAAGTTTGGAGTTACAGATAAAATGAAAGGAATAGGCAAAATGAGAGGTTTTTTTTAAAGAAAAAGCACATGAGGCCTTAACATTTCGTCGTTTAGGAGCAGTTTTTTCCTTGCCTTTTTTGTTTGTTTTTGAGCAGTATCTGCAAAGCAGTTTAATAGGGAAGAGGGAGGAGTATTTTAGAAACTAGGTCAGAAGAAGTAGGTGTGATTTAGAAGTGTTGTTTTTATTAAAAAACTGGTATGCATCCTCCTAGGTGAAGCTCTGTACGATTACGTGACCCTTGCTTTTCTATGTATTCCTTAAGTGTATTTTATCACTTAATGATGAATGGCAAATAAGCAGGACAGAAAATGTCTTAAAAAACTGTCGCGTTCAGTTGCGTTTGTAATCCATCAGCACGAAGGTCCTTTCCCTAGTTGAAGCACCAAAGGATGGTTTGTGGGAGGAAGTACCTTTTTCTGGTGTCAACCCATACCACCTCATGTGGGTAACAAGGTTTGTACATTATTAAGCTTTTAATTATTGAGCATGTACTAGATACAGAATACCAACCTACCTTTCTTGCATACCACCAAGATTTCCTGGACTTTGATTACATTCCCCATTTCTTGAGACTTTTCAGGATAAGAACTTTTTAAAAACTCACTTAATTGCCCAGTCCTATTGCCGAAATGTTGTCTGAAGCATACACTACTTGGGACTTGCCAAAACGGCAATACTTTTTTTTGAAAAACCTGAGTCCCTATCATATGCCAGTTGCTTACAGTAATGCAATAACTATTTATGGAGCTTCTGCAGTGTGTCAGGCACTGTATTGTGAACATAGGATTCATAATTCCTGCCTCTCATGGAGTACTTTCTAGTGGGGAAAGATGTAAGTAAATCACAAATAACTACCGTGTTTCCCTGAAAATAAGACCTAGCTAGACCATCAGCTCTAATGCATCTTTAGAAGCAAAAATTAATATAAGACCCGGTCTTATTTTACTATAATATAAGACCGGGTCTTATTTTAATGCTGGGTCTTACATTAATTTTTGCTCCAAAAGACATATTAAAGCTGATTATCTGGCTAGGTCTTATTTTCGGGGAAACACGATATGTAATTATAATTCTATAAATACACTGTAGGAGACGTACTACCTTCATTAAATTATTTTCTAACTATTTTTTAAAGTAAATTTTTATTTATGATAACCTTGGCTAGTGGGGTAGTTTTGTACAGTTGGGCTCTTGGGATGGGTACTGGCCAGTTTATTCCCTTAACTGCTCCAGGGTCAAATGTTACAGGAAATTCTCCATCTGAGATTGGACTTGAGTCCGTTAACCTCTAGTGGACTCTAATGGGCTAGAGGCCATTGTTTCTTAGCGAGGCTGTTTGTGTTGGAGGGACATTGCAGGACATTTGGCATCCTGCTCCTCAGGCAAGAAATGCCAGTAACACCACAGAGTTGCTGTGAGAACCAAAAGAGGTGCTGTCATACTTTATTCCTAAACACTTCTCAGGGGTTAGTATTGCCCTGGATGAAAATTATTGGGCTACACTGTTAGGATTCTTGGAAGGAGCTATTGAACGGATTGCTTTGGGAGAACAGACTGAAAGTAGGTAGAGCTTGAAAATTGGACTGGTCAATCCTTTTGGTATCTGACGTGTGTGTTCTTGTTTTTTAAGTAGGTATTTTGAAACAGCTTTCAATCCCATTCTGCTTTTTCTCTCCTATTGACAGTGGAGAGGGGAAAATAATGTCTGTTATGAACTGGTACTGTAAAAAACATTTCACGTACTTATCATTTGAAGTATCTCATATCTTTGTTAGGAAGTTTTTAAATTCCCATTTTACAGATGGTTCTGGTGCTAAGGGATGAAGTAACTTGCTCAAAGTAGTGCCAGAGCCTATGCTTTTTTTCTTTTTTTTAAAGCATAACCTTATTGTTTGCTAGTTAACCTCTAGTTTACCACTCTGGATTTCCAGTTTTGAGTAAATGGGACCAGACCTTAACTATTATTCTGGTTTCTGAATTTTATTGCTAGAAATTTGGGACTTGTGTAGGGTGAGAGAATAGCTAACGTTTTGGGTGATGGAAGATACAGCAGTCAGACACAGACACATACCTACCTCCTGGAGGTTATATATTCCAGTCTAGGATATAGATATTAAACAAGATAAGTAAGTAAATCATATAGTGTGCTAGTGATACATGCTCAGGAGAAAAAGTTAATCAGCGACCCGGTATAAGAAGTGTGCAGGATTGAAATTTTAGATGGGTTCACCAGGGAAGGCCAAATTGAAATGATACTTGATATGAAAAGAGTGAGCTATATTGGTGTCTGGGAGGGGGTAAGAAAGAGTATTCCAGGTGGAAGGATCAGTGAATACAAAGGTTCTGAGGCCAGAGCATGTCTAGCTAGTTTGAGGAAACTGTGTTTTGTTTTGTTTTAATGTATTAACTCCTTTCATTCAATCCTGGGGGTGCTATTACCGTGTTTCCCCGAAAATAAGACCTAGGCAGACAGTCAGCTCTAATGTATCTTTTGGAGAAAAAATTAATATAAGTCCCAGTCTTATATTACATTATATTACATTACATTATATTATACCGGGTCTTATATTAATTTTTGCTCCAAAAGACGCAGTGGAGCTGATGGTGCGGCTAGGTCTTATTTTCGGAGAAACACGGTACTATTATCTCTATTCTGTTGATGTGGAAACTGAGGGGCAGAGAAGTGGAAGGCATTGTGGGGGCAGAGCTCTTAACCACTGCCTGGGACTGGACGTGTAGAACCAAAGCATTTCCTCTCAGCACCAAAGAGGTTAGGAATTCCAAGGCCTCTAGAATTTCACTTTCTCCTCCACAGTCCCTTTTCCTTTCCTACTTTTAAAGTTTTACACACAATTCTCTACCTTCCGGGAGCATTATATTCTAATCTAGGATACAGACAATGAACAAGATAAGTAAGTAAACCATATGTAGTGATACGTACTCAGGTGAACAAGAAAATCGAACTGGGTACATAGGAATTTGGGAAAGCTTGGCTTTGAGAATGTTGTTTCTTTGGGAATCTGGGAGTCTGAGGTGCTGGAGATGGGAGGAGTTTGGGGAGGGAGGTCATGTAGCCCAAATGCTCCCAGACTGGACGAATCTCCTGAGGAGATTCCTGGCCCCTTCCGTCCCGTAGCTGCTGATTCAGAATGTGGAGAGCAGGGTTCCATGGTGTAGCTGACAAGGTAAAAGCTGGTTAGTGCTTGCCGGCCCCTCTGAGGAGTGGCAGAGAACTGGGATCAGAACCCCATGTTCGCTCAGTCTAGTACTCTCTTCACCGTGCTGCACTGCTGCCTTACTCTTGAGATGAAAAAGTTGTAAAGAAGGGGTGTTTAATTTTATCAAGTGGTATTTCGGTTCCTGTTTAATCTTCTTGGGGCCTTACTGTTTTATAACCGTGGGTTTTAAGCAGCATCTGAGGAGGAATTCTTTCTTTAGTTGTGTGATTGTCTTAGAAGCTTTTGTAATTTGTTGGGAATTGGGAGATACCGGTTAGCTAAGTTTGGTCTTCCAAAAAAGTTATCTTCATCATTTTTGGAAGAACATTTTCGCTGTTGAAAGGTGGCTAATAAAAGTGCTCTGGATGAGAAGGAATTTATCATTTGTTGGAGCATTCATTAGTTTGGTGTTCTAGCTGTATTTGAAGGGCTCTTTCTGGGACCAAAGAAGAAATAAAGAAATACCAGCCACCTGGTTGTGGTTTTTCTGCCGTGCCTCTTTAGGGTGGGCAGCTGTGAGGTGGTTAGTACGTTAGGCTCTCATAATCTGTTTGAGTTTTGCTGGATGATTCAATGACTCTTCCTCCTTTGGTTTCTTTTACCCTTAGTGAGTTTTCTCATATCTTCTGATCTGGAAGGATGGAGCACAGTAGCCTAAATAGCTCAGCCTGGGAGAGAGCCAGGCCTCTTGTCTTTCTCTCTGTCACTTTAGAGACAGTGTGGGTTGGAAGGTCCTAAGTCTGATGTCTTGTTGCAGCCCCTCCTAGGAGTTTGGTCAGGCTGGTGCTTTGGGTGATATCTTTGAAATGGGTTCTTCTAAGTCTATAAAATGGAATGTGCCGACCTTGTAGAATCGTTTCTGTGAGCAGAATGGAGTAGATAAAACTTTCCATTGACTTTGGATTTTTTATTTGTATTTAACTTGGACACTTATGGAACTTTGAAAGAATTGAAAACAAAAACAAAAAACAACCCAAAACCTGTCTCTTTGGCGTGGTAGTTACAAACTTATTGGTAATCTCTCACATAGACCAGCTTGTTTAGAACTTGAATGAACTAGAACTAGAATGAAAGAATCTTTTTCCATCTTTTGTGAAGTGGAAAACTGGGCTTTAATTCTCAGGTTATGAATGATAAGAATCATAGGCTGAGTGGGTTCGATTCCCTGGGTCAGGTGTTGGTATACCTGATGAGGGATTTTTATTTTAATATCATCAATTTAATTTCAGGAAATCTTGAATGATGTCTTTGGTGAGGCCGCATAGGAGGTTAGGAATCTGTTATTGCCCTAGGTGGGGAAACATGACTGTTTAAATGCGAAACAAAAGGGAAGGAGTCTCGTTTTTAGGAGGCAGGGTCTGGGGATAGAACTAAACCAGCAGGTTTCTGGGCAGTTTCTCCTCATTTGGGATGGGAGGAGTCCTTGCCCAGTCTTCAGAGCCGTGAGGTGCTGGAGGAGTGAGAAAACACAGGATGAGGGGGCAAGGGGTACAGATTTCTGTGTGGCTGGGGATGGGGCACGATTCTCTGGTCAACTCATGTGTATCAGGGTCCAAAGGGCGGTTTTTCTGGAAGTCTGCTGTCCATCCTAAGATGTGAGTGGGGCCACGTGGAACTTGCACGTTGGTTGGGAGAGGCCTTAACTTTTATATTTGTCCCTGCCTGGAATGCTTCTCAGCAGGGGAGGGTCCGGTACGGGAACTGGATCAACAGCTGCCGCCTGTCCCTGTAATCACAGGAAGCTGAGGCCGGGTGCCTTTGTATGGGAGCTCTGCAGCCAGACAATAGTTTGTGCTGGCGGGGCCATGTGGCGAGTCATGTGACCCGGGGCTGTTTTCTTGCCGGGGTCCTTACCCATCTGTTCTCTCCGCTCTTTCTGGGTTATCAGGCGCCAGTCCAAGTCCTCCCAGGCAGCCAGCTTCATGGCCAGAGATTACGAGCACTAACCTTCCTGGCAGGGGCGGTGTGGCTTCGCGTTTATGCAGATGAGCCATGTGCTTCTCACTTCAAGGCGTTCCACAGGAAAAGCCTTTTCCTGTGTTTGGCTCTCAGTGGGCGGTTCCCAGCTTACTGTACTGGGACTCAGCAAGCAGCAGGCGTGCACAGGAGGGAGCACAGTACCCTGGCCCCCTCCCATTCCACCTCCAGTGCTACGTCACCACAACACAACCGCTCGCGCTCTCATACTGTTGGTGTCATTCATTCGGTGCCAAGATTGCTTTAAAAAATTCCCTTGGCCCCAGTTCAAACAGGAGTACAGCTGGGATGTGTTAGATTTTAGGCAGTCTGCCCTCAATTTGAGATGAGTTATAAATAGCAGTGCCGACTTCCTTAACTACCGCTCTCTGAGGTAAAATGCAGGTTAATTACTGTGGGAATCAATTAGGGGGTTCTTTCAGTTAAAGAGCCAGGGATGCTTTTTAAAAAATTGTTATTATTAAAAGTCATACAACAAATCTGGCCAGGAATAAATTGAAAGCACAAGGATTAAGGAGTAACATGTAAATGTCCAAAATCCAAGATCATGGCTCTCGGTTTATACTGACTCCAACTAGTTGGCATTTAGGGTGACAGAACAAGTGGTAGTCAAAACTTTCTGATGGACACCTTTTCCAGCCCCAACCCATCCTTCTCGAATCGTGTTCTTGCCAATCCAAACCTGGCTCCTTAGAGTTGCTGCCTGGTCACTTCCTTTCTCCATCTTAGGTTTGAGACTGAAGCTTGGAGCTTTCCTTAGGTGGACTTGGATTTCAAGAAAATTAAGAAGTTCCTCTTTCCTGATGGACTGTCACATAGTTTGGTGCATTTTGGTGAAAGTATCTTTCTGCTGGGAAGTTTGAGTCCCTGGTCCTTTCTTCCCGGCTCCTTTCAATTAATCAGTCGTGGTCAGAGGCTGGAGAATTTAAAGTCCAGTCTTTATAGCTCAGCAACCCCTGAGGGTCGTAAGGGCTTTGCTTGATGCAATAAGAAGCTGTAAGGGATTGCATGAGCCCCCTGGTCTGGAGGGGCTTGTCATTCCATTGGCTTGGAGCAGGAGAACTCTCTGTGCAAGTGGTTAGTCTGCAAACTGTTTGTTCTGAATATATTCAGAGGGACCAGCTTGCTAAGGCATCCTTGCCTTTGATGCCCCCCAAACTGCATCTTTTGATGCATTTCATTTGGCAGGCAGTTTGTAACACAGCCAGTGATCTGGAAAGAGATAAGTGGTGGATAGAGATGGGGCGTTTTCTTACGGCTCTTTTCCCTTTTTCTTATTTTATTTTTTATGAATGCAGGAGGGTATATAGCAGGGGGCCCCACTTCCCTGATCAAGGGGGCAGCATTTTCCTCTCAATTATGTGTCTTTATGGCAGAGCCTTTGCTTTTGAAGTATAATCACAGTAATCTACTCCTGTGGTTTCCCATTGAAAGGATTTCCTTTCCGTCTTTCCCAGAGAGGAATCTCTGGCCTTTTGCAGCCAGGGTTTGGTGTTTACCATCCGTTGCCTTTTCCTTGGTGCCTGCAGACTGCTGATGATACTGGTTTTTCTGTCTTAATGTGTAGTAGAGATTTTTCTGGTCTGAAATTGCTACTTTCAAATAAACTGATTAAGTGAAGATTTAAGGCCCTTTGTCTGTTACAAGAGATTGGAAGTTGGCATTTTATCTATAACTGCAAATCACAAATCTTTCACAATGGTTTTAAATGTCAGAAGTTTGAGTTAGGTCCCTGCCCACCTCCCTTTCTGATAATGAGCAGATGTTTAACTTTGACAAGAGAACAGAGTGATCTGATTGTTGGAGCCGAATGTATTTGTTTGCTAAGCTACATATTCTGTTGATTAAAACCCTTTGGTAAGGGAGGGGGTTAGCAAGCTGTCCAGGAAAAGGAAATGTCTTAATTTTACTTTTAGAATAAGAATTTCTTTGACTTGTGTTTATTTTTGGTCTGCAAAGATTTCCTAAAGTTGACGGACAAATCATAGAACCCTTTATTAACTAGTCCCCATGTAAGTAGCTGTCCTCTATTGGGAGTGCAGTTCACCTGTTGTGTGAAAGGAAAAGGTAACTTGTCTTTTGTTTTTAAGCAGGGGGTTTGGGGTGCCTGTACAGTTTGAGGGCCTGTAGGGTAAAGGATGGCACATAAGATTCTTCTCAACAGTGTGCTGTTCTCCTTTGGCTGTTTGTTCCACCCTCTCCTCTTCTTTTTCAGTTCAATTCACTTTTTTTTCCTGCCCTCAAAGTCATAACCTGGTTTAGGGTGTGCCCCCCAGCCATGTAGTTAGATGGTGTGATTTGGGCTTTTTTTTTTTTTTTTTAATTGAAATGCTATTTTACTGTATTTCCTATGGAATTAGAAGAAATCTTTATTCCTATTTCAATGTGATTTAACCTCAATGGTTGCTAAAATATTTATGCCACGACAAATTCTTTTGGAGTCTAATTCCTGTATTTCATAATAATGACTTTATATTCTTTTTTTAATACAAAATTTTTTCAGTTACAGTTGACACTCAACATTATATTAGATTCAGGTGTACAGCATAGTGTTTAGACATTTATACAATTTACGAAGTGATCCACCTCATTAGGACCTGGCACTATACATAGTTATTACAGTATTGTTGACTATACTCCCTATGCTGTACTGATCTGGACTTTCTCTCCATAGTATCGCCTACCTACTTCTTGCATTAGGGCAGCCTGACACATTGCAGTTACTGAGCCCTCGCTCTGCACTTGAGGTCTTTGGGAGGGGACACTTTGAAAATAAAAGACCTTTATCTCTGGCTTCCCAGAACTTAGCCTTGAGAGATGCAGCCAGTTAGCTAGACAACTAAGTGCCAAACCTTATGATTCTGACTGAATTTACAAGAAGACATTTAGCAATGGGAGCGATCGGAGTGTGCTGAAGAATTGGGGAGTGGTTTCATGTTGAAAGGGTGGATTTCTGCAGGGTACCATTGCATAGAGCTGGGCATGTACTGTGTGGGGAACTTGGGCATGAAACTGAAAATGTGTAGAATTGAGCATGCTGTGGAGGGCTTTGGAGCCAGACAGAAGTCCTGTTTATCATTATTGATAATACCTATTACTTATTGGGCATTTAAATACCAGGCACTGTGTGAAATGTGTTGTGTGCATTTTAGATGAAAAACTGAGTATGTTCAGGGTAAAACAGTGATAGAATTAGGATCTGAACCCAATTCTATTGATTTGCTACACTCTTTGCTCTTTCTGTGCAATACTGTACAGGATGTAGCAGGTTAGTAGGTAGGAAGTTTGGAGCTATTATTGAGCAGGGAGAGACAAAAATTATTTGCGAGCATTGTTCTAGAACTGTGTGGTTCAGTATGATAGCCACTAGCCACGTGTGGTTATTTGAATTTAATTAAAAGTAAAAAAATAATTCAGTTCCTCTGTTGCACTAACTATATTGCAAGTACTTAATAGTCACACCTCACAGGAGATTTTATTGGGCAGTGTTTCTCTAGATCACTGGTTCTCAGCTAGTGTACATTAGAGTTATCTAAGGATCTTAAGAGGTAAGGGTGGGGGAGCCCAAGCTCTTCCAGACCCACTAAATTGGAATCTCCAGGGAGAGGCCCAGGCCTTCGTGAATCGTTGCAGAAAATTTTGATCTGTAGCTCTGATTAATAGCTACTGCTCTAGAAGCTCCATGGTAACCATGGTAACGACTGCCCCTCATGTGTTGTGGGAAGACCTGGACTGACAGAGATACTCAGAGTGGGCTGGTCTCTGTTTAGCAAATGTAGTCCCTTCACCTGGAGGCCACATGGACGGCAGCTGCAGTCTGGGATGCGATGAGGATTTCCTCATTATTTCTCCTCCTTACGATGTGGCGGTGTGTAAGCCCCTGAGCACTTTACCAGAGAGAATGGTGATGTTTTGGCTCTATTGCCAGGTGTATCTGGGGAAGACCACATACTATTTATTACTTACTAGTCCAGTTGTTAAATTTGAACTTCCTAAACAGTCCCAAAAGAATCTATGTAGCTCCAAAATTATGATTGGGAACATTATTGAAGCTTCTGATACAGAGGCAGGACTTGGGCAAAAATTATTTAGTTATATTGGAAACTAATAATATTATTGACAAATAATATTGAACAAATAATATACTGACATGTAGTAGTGATCTGGGACACGGTTTTACCATGATTGTAGTTTAGAAACTTGGAAGGTACTCCCTTCATCACTGTTATCTTTTTAGCTGAGATTTCAGCTGCAACCTAAGAGAACTTTGCTTCTGCTTTTTCCCTCTTGATATTTAGAATAGTCTGTGGCTTTTTGTCTTATCCATTTTCCTCATGACAGCTTGACTTCCTCTATTATAAAACTCTTAGGTAGTACTCTGCCAAAAAAAAAAAAAAAGATGTACAGAGAACCAGTTGTTGAATGCCCCGGCCCCTGCCCATTTTGGAGGGGGTTTTGTGATTTTTAAGGTCTAACACACCTTAAGTTATAATTTATTAATTGTGAAATAACAGAACTAGAAGGGACCCTAGGTATAATCTAGACTTGTGGTTCTTAAAGTGAAGTCCCTGGACCAGTAGCATAAATAGCACCTGGGAGCTGTTACAAATGCATGTCCTATGCCCAACCCTGAGCCTACAGAATTCAAGACTTGGGGGGTGAGTCTCCACGGTCTGTGGTTTAACAAGCCCTCCAGGTAATTTTAATGCATGCTAAAGTTTGAGAACTACTGAACTCCTACTAAATTTGAGACTTAATGATATTCAGGCCCAGAGTATTCATATCTACTCACCACCCCCAATTTAAGATTCAGTTTTCAAGTTTTATGTCAGGTCCAGGCCTACTTTCCAGCTTGGGTGTATCTATTTAAGGTACTTGGAGAAACTCCCTATCCTGTCCACACCAGCAGTAGATATAGGTAGGCATCTCTGACAGGGGAAAGGATGCTGGGGCTCTGTCCTGTATATAGTTCCAACAGGATAAAGTCATGTCAAAAAGTGAATGAGCAGATTGGGCCTGTTAGCCCACAAAGAGCTAAAAGAAATCTCTGTTTATAGCGAAACACCTGTGAAATGAACTTAGCTTTCATTATTGGTGCCATGCTGTACCTCTATATCTTGTTCTTTAAAGAGACAAAAGTCTCCTTATACCCTGAAACTCTTGAATATTAAAGGAGATGAACTTGTCAGTTGAGAGGCACAAGCCTGTAAATTCAAAGTCACAGTTCCCTCAACAACTGTAACTTAGCCCTGTTACCCATTTTGAAGAAAGCATTAATTGATGTGCTTGTGCCATCCCGCAAACAAGCTATAGATGTGCGAGGAAAAAAGATTCCACTATTTAAAGGATAGAAACATCTAAATGCTTGTATACTTGAATTCCCAACCATAGCATTGAAGCCTCAGTTTTGGTGTTGAACAACCAAAACTGAGAGTATAGCAGTACCGTCCTCTCCCGGCTGCAGGCACTTTGCTCTGATTTTCTACACCATGGAGTGCATCTATTTATTGCTCCACACCTGACCTGTCCCTTGGATCTCAAGTAGTACCGCACTTACAAAGTAGCATATAGCTTACAAGATGCTGTCACAAACTGGTGGTAATTTCATTTTACGTATAAAAATCAAGGTTCTGAGGAAGGTTAAATGACTAGCCCAAGGGTTACTGGGTCTAGACCATTACTCTTTCATAGTAACTGTTTTTCCGTGCGGCATACAGACCTGTATACTTGGGTTTGTGTTTATATTGGCCAGAGGCCATTTGAAAGCTTCAGGTTAATGAAATGTTCTTTATTTTGTAGCCATCCAGTCCGATGGATCAGATGGGCAAGATGAGACCTCAGCCATATGGTGGAACTAACCCATACTCGCAACAGGGACCTCCGTCAGCACCGCAGCAAGGACATGGGTACCCAGGGCAGCCATATGGGTCCCAGACGCCGCAGCGGTACCCGATGACCATGCAGGGCCGGGCACAGAGTACCATGGGCGGCCTCTCTTATGCACAGCAGGTGACTCCAATTACCTTAACCCTTAATCTCTCTAGGATCTGGTCTTGAGCTATAGAATCAGAATGGGCTTTGGCTTCCAAACCTCTTGAAAGGAGGGTAGGCCAACTGGCTCAGTTAGTTACAGTGTGCTACAAGGCCAAGGTTGTAGGCACCATCCCAGATAGGCTCAGAGGAACACTGCTCCCTGGCCGCATACCTGTCTTCTTCTGTGACTTGGCTGGCCTGCTGCTTGTACCCACTGAGTGGTGGTCTCTGAAGGTGGTGGGAAGAAAGAAAGGGAGTGACTGAGCACCTCTGCACTGCTACAAAGAAAAACTAATCATAATGTGTGCCCTGGGGATGAAAGAGGCCCTGCACATTCCTCCGGGCTTTCAACATACAGCTGTCTGGTTCAAAATGAATGTTTAGGAGGGACGGGGGGTAGAAGGAAAGGAAGATTCAACAGTAAAGATGCTAACAGTGCTGTAATGTTAAGATTCTCCTCGTTTCGTCTGGCCATTCTCTCTTTATTGTCTTTTTTTGTTTTGACAGCTTTTTCTACCATTTATATTTGAGTGATATTCATACTGAAAATAGTGACGGACAGAATATAAAACCTGACTTTACAGCAAAGAATGCCTTTAAATATAAAAAAAGATATTGGGATATTGTCGCTTTTCTTTTTTTTTTTTAAATGAGAAAATGGAGGAGAGATGGGGTGGATATTGTTTGTTTTTTTCTTCCCGCCTTCCCTACTTACCAAGTGTATCTCCGCTGCCTAGAATAGTGCCTGGTAAAAGTAAGCAAATAGGCTCTCAAATATTTTTTTGAATGAAGATTAGAAAAAGAGAACTAGAGTAGCTGAGTGCTTTGCACACTGTCTGGATTACTAAACCCTAGGTTTTCAGTCCGCTGAGCCAGGCTGCTGTTGACTATTCGTTGTGGCTAGGATATAGATTCCTAGCGCTTATAAAAACAGTCTAGACCGTGATTTTTTTAAATAGTAGGTTCATTGGTGAAAACAGCTGCTCTTAAACTCTTGTTAAGTTGCCCAAGTATTAAATAGTATAAATTTTTTGTGGATGAATGAAGTCTACTTGTAAACAAACCAACTGGTAACCCAGCTTGACCATCCTTCCTGGCTCAGTTTAGACAGGGACAGTAGAAAACCCTGGGCCTTCTAAGTGTGAGGCTTGGGTTGCTTGCTTTCTGTACCCATAGCTTTGGACAGAATAGCTCACCTATCTTCATCTAGAAGATTCAGTGCTGACAGTATCCTTTCCTTTCCTACAGATTCCTCCTTATGGACAACAAGGCCCCAGCGGGTATGGTCAGCAGGGCCAGACTCCATATTACAACCAGCAAAGTCCTCACCCCCAGCAGCAGCAGCCACCCTACTCCCAGCAGCCACCATCCCAGACCCCTCATGCCCAACCTTCATATCAGCAGCAGCAGCAGTCTCAGCCACCACAGCTCCAGTCTGCTCAGCCTCCATATTCCCAGCAGCCATCGCAGCCTCCACATCAGCAGTCTCCAACTCCATACCCCTCCCAGCAGTCTACAGCCCAGCAGCACCCCCAGAGCCAGCCCCCCTACTCACAGCCACAGGCACAGTCTCCCTACCAGCAGCAGCAACCTCAGCAGCCAGCATCCTCGACGCTCTCCCAGCAGGCTGCGTACCCCCAACCCCAGTCTCAGCAGTCACAGCAAACCGCCTACGCCCAGCAGCGCTTCCCTCCACCACAGGTGAGATGCCTCTGTGTCTTGCCCTGCGCGTGACCACATGCAGGTTGGGGGCTGGTGTCATGAGAACTTTGCCATGCATACTGGTTCTCTAACGTGCACGTAAAACCCCATTAAACTCTGGGTAATCATGCTAACTCGATTGATTGAACTAATAAAGGCATAACCTTCTTAACTGCTTAAAAACCTGTAGCTCTCCTTGCTGGTGAAGAAATAGGGCAGTAGAAAGTTGCATAGACAGATGAATTGAAGATAATGGGACTGATTTTTTTTTTTTTAAACTAGCATTCATAAACTTGAGCATCCAAATAAATTTTGTCTTTTTTAAAAGCAACACTTTGGGAGGCTGTACTGTATGTTTGTTCCAACTGCCATTCCATTCAGCTATTGTTCAAAATATTTTGGATCCCTTTATAATGAAATTGCTACCAGAGCCAACATCACACTCTTCAGAATATTCTCAGTGTGGCAAATCCTTTTCTTTTTTGAGCGTGGATATGGTTTATTGGAAATAGCTGAAATTCATTTGTAGCCATATCTGTGAACAAGGTAGGTGATGAGGCCTAAAAATACCAATTTGGGCTTTAGTCTTTAAAGAGCAAAAAGAGAAGAAATAACTGAGTTATGACAGATAGGTCCACTAAAGATTTTGTGCTTTGGTCCATTGTTGGAAAAATACCTCACTCCAAGGCAATATCTTTGAAGGAAGCGGTAGTCATTTTAATGCAAAGGTTCTAGCATGAGTTTTCTGTTGTTTTTTAAATTAATTGGTCTCATGCCTTGATAGATAGCTTGTAGTTAGCCAGACTTGAGCATTTAACCCCAAGGGAACAGCTCTCTGTGAGTGGTGATAAATGGTCAACAGTGCCGTCAGACAGAGTCTTTCGTCCACTGTTGACATTCTTGTCTCGAGAGCCACGCCTTGTATTTTTCTGCTTTCAGATGATACCATGCATAATTGGCCACAGTAGTCTCTCTCACCCAGCTTTCCCTTGGGTGAGATTCATAGCCCTTTTACCACGGAGCCAGCTTACCTGCTTTGTCAATATCAGGCCTTCACAGCTTTTGTTTTTCTTGTTTTAGGAGTTATCTCAAGATTCATTTGGGTCTCAGGCATCCTCAACCCCCTCAATGACCTCCAGTAAGGGAGGGCAAGAAGATATGAACCTGAGTCTTCAGTCAAGACCTTCGAGCTTGCCTGTGAGTATTCCTGCCACCCTCTAAAAAATGATGGGGGAAGAGAGGAAAGCAAAGAAAACCAGATTCTGGTTGGATGTTTTTTGGTGGTATTAATCTAAATGAACAATGAGCTATTCCTTGAATTCAGGTTCAAAATTCTGAGTAGAAATTTATGGACTGACCTCGTAGACAAGTGTCTGGTTTGGCTACCTGCCCAGGGAATAGGTTTGTGATCTCTGTCTAGAATTTTTTGTTTTTGTTTTTAAATTTTGGACTCTTAGGCGTGGACCGAGGTGAGGGACAGAGAAGATGGAGATGTTGGAAGCACTATCTGTTCTCCATCCAAGTTGAAAGAAGTCTAGGTTGTTATTTTTTTTCTTTAAACGGAACTTTTTTTTTTTTTTTAGTTTTATTGGGAAATGTTGGGGAACAGTGTGTTTTTCCAGGGCCCATCAGCTCCGCGTCGTTGTCCTTCAATTAAGTTGTGGAGGGCGCAGCTCAGCTCCAAGTCCAGTTGCTGTTTTCAATCTAGTTGCCGGAGGTGCAGCCCACCATCCCATGTGGGAATTGAACCAGCAAACTTGTTGAGAGCTCGAACTCTGAGCCCTCTGGCTGCCCCTCCAGTAGCTCAGTGGCAGCTCGTTGTCTTCAGTCTAGTTGTGGAGGGTGCAGCTCACTGGCCCATGTGGGAATCGAACTGGCAACCTTGTTGTTCAGAGCTCGTGCTTTAACCAACTGAGTCATCCGGCCTACCCCTAGAAGTCTAGGTTTTTGTTTTTGTTTTTTAACTTTATTTTTGAGAACTTAGTTTTTAGATTTTTGTCTTAGGATTTAGCTAAGAGGTAAGATCTGGGGTGCAGTCATGGATTGTCACATTGAGCATGGGCACAATACAGGCAGTTTTTCTGGTTGGTGTTTTGGGTGAATAGGTGCTTTTGTCTAGTAGAGTGCTTGGTGCCCAGGTGCTTCAGTAATATTTGTGGAATGGACTCACCATATCCTGAGAAAGGCATTATGATCTGCTGATTAAGAACTTGGGCTCTAGAGCCAGAGTTACTGGGTTTGCCTCTGACTCCGTAACCTTGGGCAAGTTAATCTCTCCACGCCTTAGTTCTCACATCTGTAAAATGAACCTAAAAGTACCCACTTCATAGGGGTGGTTGTTAACATTAAAGAGGTTAATATAGAGAGAGTGCTGGTGCATTGTAGGCAATCCATGAATTTCAGCTATTACCATCGTCATCTCAGAGGGCATAGGAACTGTCCTTGATACCTGAAAGGCAGTTTGCACCATTTAATAGTAGACTGGTTCTGGGAACATTTACCCTCAGCCTTAGTTCTGTTAGTACATGTGGGCAAGTCAGTCAGGTTCTGCAAATTAATCTCATGGGCACGGGAATAAAATGGGCTGCTCTGAAATCTAGTAAGACAGTAAGTAGCAAACCCTCCATTACAAATCCTGTTTCAGTTAGGAAATGGAAATTCAGCCACATATGCCCAGACAAAAATCTTTTGAACTTTGGTGGTTCTTGGAATCAAAGCCTATCTCTTTAGTTATTCTGACTCGGGAGAAAATGATTTCTGGATCTTTAAGAAATAGGTAGGAGGCAGGAAGCCTCCCCTGGTTTCCCCTTAAGATACCTGAGCTATAACCTCAGCAGGGCAATGTGTGTGGAGTCCCTTCACACCTGTTGTTCTGGCTTCTCACCTGGGTAATAGCCACTCTCAGGTAGGACTTTTGAGATTATTGACTTTCTCAGCTGAGGAATCGGGGAGGAAGTGTCTGAATAAGGCAATCCCTCTTTGTTCCGTTCTCATTCATGTCTGTTAACAATCCTTTTCTGCATCCTGAACTTCTCTGGAATGTGCTTTTCTAACCTGATTCAGTCAGAAATGTATAACCGCTCCCTCATCATCTGTGGTCAGTGGCTTCAATCTGGGTGAGGTGCTATTGTGTGAAGAACCCAGACTGGTGGATTTCTGCTAGTGCTGTAAGATGCTCCCCATAAAAAAGTTGCTGCTTGCTCCTAGTGACCTTTAGACAGAACTGTAGTTGGAATATTTTAGTCCTGAGAAACCTTGCATACAAACACATTGCATGTCTTCTAAGGGTTGAGAGCCTTGTACTACTGAATACAAGAGCTTCTGATTTGACCTACTGAAGTGAAAGTGCTGGCAGCTTCTTCGGCCCAAGGGAGGGTTGTTCCTGGGCAGCCCATCACAAGGATCATTCCCAAGTTCAGCCTTCTATAGATTCATCCAAATGGATCGTTTGCTTGGTGGTAGAAGCTCCATGTGGGAGATGAGCTGGCTGGGTTATTGGCATCTTGTTGTTGAATTGCTTTTTTATCCCTCTGCTATTTGGACTAAGAAACAGAAGGTGGTTTTTCTTTGAAATTTTGGTTTGATGCCAAATCTGGCTAGCCAGGCTGGGAAACAGTCACATCTGAAGAAACGAG
This sequence comes from Rhinolophus ferrumequinum, assembly GCF_004115265.2. Lineage (NCBI taxonomy): Eukaryota > Metazoa > Chordata > Mammalia > Chiroptera > Rhinolophidae > Rhinolophus > Rhinolophus ferrumequinum. The sequence goes on from NC_046292.1 coordinate 18,307,871, forward strand.
AAGTTGGGATTCCCTGCAAAAGGCCCTCTTCTTTCTTAGCAGCACTGTTCAGGGATCCTGGGGTTTGCCAGTTTACTCCTTCACTCCAACACCGATTTGTGCTTGGCTGCAGAGCAGATGCTAGCCTGACTGGAGGGCAGCCCCTCCAATTTCCACATCGCCCTCCTCACTGCTCACTCACCTTATCACTTAGCCTGGAAAGCATTGGGATTGTGACACTGGATTTAAAGACTGTATGGTTTCTGATCCTGATTATTACCAAAATTAGAGTTTGAGAAGTTTTTTGCTCAGCTATTAATTCCAAACTATTTTGCCACTAATATCCTTATTATGTTAGCCCTCTATTTAAAACCTCAATTATTTTTCGTTAATCTTAGAATAAAATCCCACCCCACTTTCTGATTCGATAGGCTTGGAGGAAGGCCTGAGAATTTGCCCTTTAACAAATACCCCCGTGCTCCTGATGCTGCTTGGCCAGGGATGGCACTTTGAGAACCTCTACTCTGTCCTTTTTGACTCTCTGTCTTGCTCTCAGCTTTCTGTTTCTGTAAGGCCCCCGTGCTTTTGTCCTGCCTTCAGGCCTTTGCACACACTCTTCTCTTTGCCTGATAATAGACGTTTCCTTCCCACTCCTCCAGTTCACATTTCAGACTTCATCTTCAGGATCATTTCTTCAGAAAACTCCTTCCTACTCAAGCTTCATAACATACTAAATAACTCAGCTTAAATAACTTCTGTGATGCCTTCACTGACTAAAGGCAGTTTTTATTTTTTTTAAAAAAAACCTGCAATATTTAAGACATATAAAAAAGTATAAAGAATAATTCAGTGCCTGCATATTCATCTTTAGAAACCAAATCTTGCTGACGTAGAGAAAAGCATCTTATATAGCCCTCTGGGATCACTTACGTATTCTCGTACCCAAAGAAATACTGTCTTGTATATGAGGTTTCTTTGTTCCATCTTGCCAGAGCATTTCCTGGAGGGCAGACACTGGATTATTGACCTCTGTGCCCCCAACACCTATCACGTGACTCCCAAGGCCGGTGGTTCTCTACCTTGGCTACATGTTAGAATTCCCTGGGGAGCGAATGATTTTTAAAACCAATGACCAGGGTTCATAGAGTTCTGATCTGCTTGATATGGGATAGGGCTTGGGCTTTGGTAGGTTAGAAGCTGTCCCGGGTGATTCTGATTTGCATCCTCAGTAAAGGTCCACTACTCCAAACTATGTCAGGTTCCACTGCTATGATAGAATGTCTTAGTACGAATGCTTTTGGTCAGTGCTTCTCTCAAGTGTAATTTCAATGACTTATTTAATGCAAGCTCTGTGAGGGCTTTAAGACTTGCTCTGTCTTGCTCATTGCCATCGTAATGCCTGACACATAGTAGGCTCCAATTCACTGAATGAATGAACCATTACATTGCTCATCCAGAAAGTGTCTGACAGGGGACAGCGTGACCATTATGGCCTGACTGTAGTTTTCATTGCTAGGGCCAAAGCAGGTATTACAGACTGTTATGGGAAGGTCCAAACTCCATTTTAGAGGATGAGTTGATTTATTTGTGCTTCCTGAAGAAGTTGGGTTAGGGTTTGTCATCTGTCTTGTACAATAGCTGCCACTTCACCTTATGTTAAGAAGGTTCTTGTAAAGGGATGGGTGAGCAAATCTCTAGGTATTGCATTAACTCTTTAATTTTCTTTATTTTGGGGCAAAATCTTTAAGGGACTCTGAAAATTGGTATCTGAATTTTGATTATAGTCATATTTTGAGAATGACCTGGAGTTGCATCTTTGAAAGCTTCTACTTAAGTGTATGTCGTTTTCTAGAAAGACGAATGCTTTCCAAATTTTTCTTACTGAAGCACACTTGTAAATTTACATTTTAGTCTTGAAGGTGTACCTGATTTAGGGTTTCCATTCAGTGGTAGAAAATGGATATAAGATTGAAAACCCTGATCTGGAGAGGTTAGCTAGATCAGTACTTCTCAAACTCTAGCATGTGTTAAGAATCCCCTGGAGATTAAAACATAGATTACTGACCTCTAGGCAGAAAGATTCTGATTTAGTAAGTGTGTGGGTGGGTCCCAGGAATTTGCATTTCCAGCAAGGTCTCAGGTGGTACCGGAAGTTGCAGGTACTAGAATAACTGTGAGTTTAGGTGGTCCTTTGCAAAAGTAAGAAAACAAATTACTGGACTGGGAAGCCTGTGGTAACGTGAATAATAGTGGTGACTTCCACAGTAATTTGACTCTTGATGAGCTGGAGGAAATGCTGTTGGTTGAAAATGGTGGGGAAAAAAGAGACTTGGGAGAGACTACCTGCAGCAGTGGCCTCAGTGCAGTTTTTTCCTGGATTAAGGCAGCCCTTGAACTGCCGCCACCACCCTGGGAGCATTCTACTCTGGCACCCATCACTGGATTCCTTCCATAAGTTGGTCACCAAATCCTCGTCTCCCTCAGAAATGGCTTTTGAATCTGGTTTCCCCTGTCCTTCTCCACTGCCGGTTTTTCAGGCCCCTGTTATCTCTCACTTGGTGTCTTGCCACAGCCTCCTGACTATTCTGTTTCTTTTCCTTCCAAATCTGACCTCAACATAATCACCAGAGTGATCACCTTAAAAATCAAACCTGGCAGGTAACATTACTGCTTTAAAACCTCTGGCTACCTATTGCTTATAGGTTTTTAAGCCCAAGGGTGACATACAAGTTCCTTTGTAATCTGGAGAATGAAGATATTAAAAAATATATTTTTTTAAGTAGGTAAGTTCCCTGTCTCTGGAGTAAAACCTGGTGCACTGTTGGCTGTGGGTGTTATATAAAAGGCAAGTAGGCATTAGACAAGGGATCGGCTTTGATGACTTCTGAGGTAACCTGAACTCTTAAATCTGTGCTTCTGAATATGACATGCTTCCTACTCTCAAGGATCCTCCTGTTTCATTAGTGAAATAGATAGAAAAATGTGCACCTAAACGTTACTGTGAGTGCTGTCAGAGTTTGGTGAAGTCACTGATCCATTTATGTCTAAATAGTTGAGGGAAGACATCACTGCAGAAGTTTAGAATGAGCTAGGTATGGATGTACTTGAGTGGTTGGAAAGGAAAAGAACAGCGGAGCAGAGGCCAGGTGGGGGTGGGGTGCAGTATAGATAATATTTTAGGGGCTGGTCAGGATTAAGCTTCTTGGGGTGGGAAGTGACAGGCAGGAAAGCTAGATCACAGGGGTTGGGGCCCTGGTGGGCTAATAAGTAAACCTTTGGGATTTGATCTTGCAAGCCTGCTGATGTGTAATTAGGGCAATAACAGGATAAAACTAATGTTTTTTAAAAATGGTCCAGTGGTGTGTAGTATGGTTTGAAAGAGGGTAAGTCTGGACGGGGATAAGTTAAACTGTCGAAATACTTCTGGCAAGAGGTGTGGAGTTGTACCCCTCCATCTCATTTGCATGCTACGTAGTCCTAATTGTGAGATGTGCAGGAAAGAATTTATAGAACTGAGAATAAGTGGACTCTGTTGGGTGGAAAATTTAACAATTTTGAACGACAGGTGGGAAAAAAAGAAAGAGAAATCTCATTGGCAGAAACAGAAAGGTTAATAGGAAAATTCATTTTTGAGGAGAAATGAAGTTCCCTATAGCAAGATGTCTAAAACAAGTGCTTAGTTACTACGAGTTGGAGACAGGAGACTGAAACTTGGAGTAAGATCTGAGTTTGAATAGATTTTGAGAGTTGTCTGTGCAGTAGTTAATAGTTAAACCATGCAATGAAATAGGCCTCCCAGGCCACGGAGTAGAGAGAATGGAGCCAGACAGAGGAGGCCTGAACAATGCCTGCAGTCATCGTGGAGAAGCGCCCAGCATACAGCCAGAGCGATCGGAGGACGACCGGGATTGTGTCATACTTCTGGAAGCCAAGGGAGGAAAAAGCTCGTCCATATCCAGTTTATATTTTAGGGAATATAAAGTTGGATTTGTCATGGAGCATCTTATTTAGGATCATTTTATGTAGGGAGAGGACCTGTTGTCTGAGGACTGGAGGAAAGGAAACGAGCAAGGCAAAGGTGTCAAGACAAAGAGCACCCTTGAAAGGCATTGAAGGAGGAGGCAGCTGAGTCAGCCCAAACGCCTCAGCATTGTCTCAAGACCTGCATGTTATAAGGCAGATAGGGGAAGATGATGGCAGGATATTTGGAGGGTATAAACGGACACATCTTTTCGGGAGTCAGGAATCAGGCACTCAACTGAGTTACCTTGTAAGGGACACTATACTGAAGAAGACCTAGGAGCTGCTGTTGAAGATCTAGAACATACTTGCTTCCTCTGGTTAGGTGGGAGTGGAGGTTATTAATGCAGGGTGAGGTGGAGAACAGGATTAGGATTTTTAATGTCTGTTAAATTATCTATAGATACTCTTAGCACTTGGGTTTCCAAGCCCTTCTTTAGATTTGACTTAACAACATAGTAGCTATTAGCACTCAAATTTTACTACTGTGATATTGTCAGACCCTGAGAGTTTGGGTTATAGGGATCTGGGAAGTGAAAATGGGAGGGAACCACCGTGTTTCCCCCAAAATAAGACCTAGCCGGACCATTAGCTCTAATGCATCTTTTGGAGCAAAAATTAATATAAGACCCGGTATTATATTATACTATGCCCAATCTTATAAGACCGGGTCTTATATTAAAATAAGGCTGGGTTTTATATTAATTTTTGCTCCAAAAGACTCATTAGAGCTGATAGTCTGTCTAGGTCTTATTTTCGGGGAAACACAGTATGTTGTTCCTGTAGAACCCGAATCTTAGAGGGTAGAAGTGAGGCCGAGAAAGGCGCTACAGCCTACACCAGTCCTCATAGAAGGGCGGGAATTGAAATATGCTTTACATAAGAAGAAACTAAGGGTCAGAACCAGGATTGGAATCCAGCTTTCTCTGGTATTTCAGATGAAATACTTCCTGTAGCATCCCACCCAGCAGAGGAAAGACATGGACCATCTGACCTTCTCCTCATGTTTAACCAAAAGCCCAACCATTTGCCATTTAACATTTACTAGACTTGTGCTCAGAAAAGGAGTATAAATGGATTTCCATTTCACTTTTGTTTTCCCAGACCTTGTAATGGAGGCACAGATGGGTTGTGAAAAGGGCAGCTGAGGGACAGGGAGGGGTGGGAGAGGGAAGATGGCTAAAATCCATAGGGCAGGCCTGCTGGAGGAACTAACCAACTAGGAAGTCACCTCAAACAGTGGAAAGTTGACTAGAGTTTGGTTCTTTGGTTCCCCTTGTGTTTGTTGGATGAGAGCAAGCCCTGTTCTATGCATTTCTTCTTAGAACACAGTGTTCTGATAAATGCTAACTTCCATCAGTTATAGCCTTGTTACTGAAAACACGTGGTCCATTATCTAGCAGTACAGACATCACCTGGGAGCTTGCTACAAATGCAGGTTCTTGGGCCCCACCCAGCTTTATAGAATCCAGCGTTGTTAACACGATCCCCAGGTGATTAATTTGTCTGGTTTAGAAGCAAGGAGTTTAGACCCTGAGAGCTGAGACTAAAGTTTTCAAACCTGGGGATTTTGGAATACAATTAATTTTACCAACTAGTGCCTAGTAAAATATAAATAATCTCTGAGTGTGGGGGATGGGAGTGGGAGATCACCCCCAATTGTTTTGTGGGTGCTTTTGGGGCCCTTGCACCTCATGCCTACAGTCCAGACCCCATTTTGGGGCCATCCACAGCTCTCAGCATACTTCTGCAGCTTCATCTCTGGCCACACAGGTGTGTACCTTAAGCTCCTTACAATTCTTGGTCCTTCCTGCCATTTTCCTTTTGCTTAAGATGTCCCCCCCCGACGACCCTTTTTCTTTTTTAACGCCCAGCAAGCTTCTACTTTGGCTTCAAAACCTACATGAAATACCTTCTTGAGGACTCCTTAATTTTCTTCATGTTGGCATAGCATTATGCTGGTACTTCTGCTTGAGAACCTAGGTCTGTATCTAACACCTGTATCAGGGAGATTACTTTGTAAACCTTTGTTGAATAGCCCCTAGGTTCTTGTTACCTGAGCTTGAGGGCCAGCTTTTTGTCATCTAGGTTTATTGGGAGGAGTGACAGAAATCTTCTAACGGCTTAAAAAATTGGAATGTTTGAAGGATTTTAATTTTATACTGTGTGTGTTCCCTTTTGTCACATTTCATGGTAAAAGGAGGCGGGGCCAGTGGTTTTTGCCTACATTTTTAATAGCTTGTTTTCAAAGGGGTAACAGAAATGCCACTAGCAGTTTGGATACCCAGAGAAATTAGACTGTTCTGAGGTTGATGACTTGTTTTCCTTATATCTGACTGTGTGTCTGTGCTTGTTCTCCTTGAATTGTAGCCCAGGTGCTCTCACAAAGTCTGAAAAAGGAAATCCCCTTCCCTCCCCCCCTCGTCATATCTGCCCAGACTGCTCAGAGCAGCGTGTACCCTGTGCAAGTGGCCGTCCTTTCACTAGAAAGCTGATTCTCTGGCAGGGCTAGCCAGTCGGCTTCTCCATCTTAGTCACGCTGCTCTGGCCCTGATACTGCCTGGTGCCTGCTGGAACCTGTGCTGCTTGCAGCAGATTATTGTATGCTTGTTCCTGGGCCCATTTCCTGTTTCTATTCTAGTCGCTGGTGGCTCAGCTCTGCTTCCTGCCTGTGTGTCTCACACAGATTCCTCTTGCTGGAACCTTTTGTTTTCTTCGGAACAACTTCAGTCTGAATACTAACTGAGCTTACCTCTGGTGTGATGGCTCCTGGGGTCAGTTACCTACTGAAAACTGGTGGAGAGGACCCCCCAACCCCCCGCATCTCACTTGGGTTTGACTTTGTTTTTTAGTTCGTCTCCAGCCCTGCTGTAGGAAGCTGCTGGTTGCCAGAAATTGGTAAGAGGATAAGCTGGGATCTTGTGCAGGCCAAACTCACTCCACTCATTAGCTGTACAGGGCTGTCAGGATTGGTGTGGCCTGGTTCTTTTGCACCTGGAGCTTATAAACAAATATAATTCCTGCTGCTGAGGAAGACACTTAGTACCCTTTCTAAACACAAGTCTCCCTCAAGCCCAAAGAACACTTTGGTTTGGGTAGGTGATGCCATCCTCAGCAGAGTAAAAGCTTGTAAAGAATATAGGGATGGAAAGGAAAGCATGTGCTGACTCAACCTTCCATCTTGTGTGAGCAATTCAAACCATCCCCCCCCCCCCCCCGCCAGCTTAAGAGTAGGAGGGAGAAAGTGCAGGGAGGTTGTAAAAAGGGAAGTGAGGGTGGTTGTCCTGGACAAATGTATTTTAAAGTTCTGAGGCTCCCCCATCTTGCCTGTTTTCCCCAGAAGACACTGGCTTAGCAGAGAATATGTGTTGTGAATAATTCTGTTCTTTCTCCTTCACAAACACTCTTGGGTTCATCTGATGATACTGTGTCAGAGTGGTTTCTACACTGAACCCTTGGCCTAGGTATGTGTAATAGAGAGGGATTTAATATAGGGAATTGGGCTTAGGAAATTATTAGAAGGATTGAGGGAGTAACTACTAGGCTTGTCCTACAGGAACAGACCCTAGACCTAGATTTGACCCACCAGGGGAGCTCTTGCTTGTGAGCCACTCTCAGATTGCTCGCTCTAAATCTGCTAACCAGGGGTCAGTGAACTGGAATCAGGAAGCAGTAGCTGCTGCCATCGCCAGAACCAGCACCCAGTTAACTGGAAGATGGAACCAAAAATGCTCCTGCAGAAACAAGTGAAGGAGACAGAAATACAGTCTCTGCCATACTTTGATCTAATCTTGAGTCTGCTTCTAATTAGCAGAACCTGAATTGTATCCAAAACCCATCCACACAGCATTCTGGGAAATGTAATTTTCAGCTTTTTAACTACAATTAGGGAAAGAGTAGAATGGAGACAGCATAAGCTAGTCCACAGAATATTTACCACACTAACACAAATACCACCACTCCCCTTCACCCCTCACTTTCCATACGAGGAACCTGAAGCCCAGAAAGAGTAAAGGACTTGGCCAAGGCCGTTCAGTAAATGGAAACATTGGGTTCCCCGACTTCTAGTCCAGTGCTTTTACTGTTAGGGCCAACTCCTATAAAGGATCAGGAAAAAAATGCCATCTTCAGAAAACAGACTTTGTCTTCCATTATTCTCTTCTCTGTGGAGAAAGGGAAGGAGGAGGTATGGAGAGATATGGGGTTGAGATTTCTGGGCAACGGTAGTGATAGATACTGTAGTTTCTGGATTTAGGTCTACTCTCCAGGAAGATGTAGGAAGCATTTACTCTGGAAGGAAGAAACCTCAAAAACTAGAATTCCCTGACATTCTTGAGTCAACTTATGGATGAACTCAGTTGCCTGGTAACAATGGCTTCTACCCAGCTTCTTATGCCCTTTCTCTCCTGTTGGTGCTTTCTGCAAAGCTGCCATGGTTCTTCTCTAAAAAGACCAACCAAAATCAGAAAGCCAGCCCCCACATGTGACTGCCAAGCTATTTCTTTTCTGCCCTTGGGGACTTAGGCTATTTGAACAAGATATAAACCAAGTCCTCCTAGAAATGTTATCCTTACAGAAACCACTAGGGCCCCTCTACACCAGAGTGAGAATTTGTTCCTCTAAACTTGGTCCAGAGGGGAGGACCTCTAGGTGTGGAACTATGTTAACGTGCCTGATAAATCAAGTATAGAATTAGCTCTATCGTCTTTTTCTCATGTTTCTCATGTAACACTGTTTGCGGTGCTACCTGAAAGCTGTGATGAAACTGACGTGATCTAGTGCTGTCCCTTTGGGGAGCAGTGCTTGATCTCTTTCTCCATTCACTTGTGTGGCCTAAACCTATTCCATCTTCCCCTCCTGGTGTCAGCATGGAATTGGCTGGTATTGTGACACAATCTCGGATTGCCATGAGGCAGAACTCACCTCTAAGCTGCTAGCTTGCTTCCTTCCTTCCCATGACCTTTCCCAAAGAAGCTAAGAAGCCATGTCTTGTTAAAGGTGGGAACTCAGTGAACCTGTCCCACCCCTTTTTCCCCCACCCCCCAAAGCTATCCCTTAAGAGGCCAGCTTTGGTATAGGAGGAATATTGAATATTGCATATTGTTTACTGAGATGAGTGAAGATAATTTTCTGGTATTTGGGGGAAGGTAGGAAAGAAACCAATTTCCAAATAAAAGAGATCAGTGGTCAGAGGAACTGTTATCAAAAATCCATTCCCCCCTCTGCCCCCATTTTCTACTTTTAGAATTTGATTGTCTCTCCCTATGTTCAGAGTTGTTCTTTTTGGTTTTAATGGCCTTTGGGGTTGATAGCTGTCTTTTCTGGTTTAAGATTATATTCATTCCCCACCCTCAGATCTGTTTGTTCTACTCCCTCCCCAAAAATGTTTGTATTTTATCTAGACCAGTAGTCCCATGGTAGAGAAGACCACTGGCAAATATGAATGTAGGGCTTTCAATACCAAACCAAGGAGACCATTCGTTTGGCTCCCTAGACCTCGCTCAGCTGTATTCAGCACAGTGTCAATTTTGCCTTCCCCAGTTATGCACATTATTACATTCTTGCTTGCTTTCTGTTATAATTCTGAGGGGCAGCCAGATGCGGTGGAAGCCTGAGGCAGTACCCCTCTCCCTTACACTTCTCAGACCTGAAACTCAGCTTTCTTTTGTGTTCCTTTCCTCTCCCCTTGTTCCTGGTCCCTCCCCACCTCAAGTTCTAGGATTCAAGCTGATGATCATGATGGAACAAGGTCTGTGTGCTTGGCCTTCCTAACAGTGAATGCTTGACTTGGAGAAAGTAGGGAGTTCTAACTTCTTTGCCTTCTCCAGCCTTACCGTGCTCATTTCCTGCTGAGATGAGAACAGTCTTATTCCATAAATATGCACTGCTCTAACTCAGGCCCCGCTCTGACCCAGTTTCATTTTTTTTCATATTTGGAATGAAGTATCTGTTAGCTAGTGACCCTTAAAACACTGTGTACATTTTTGGCCAAGAGGTGGTTTTTGCCTTAGATGAGACATCTCTCCTCGCCCAAGAAAGAAGCCTTTGCAGGGAAGGGGTGTGTGTCAATAGGCTGATCAGGTAGGTAACGTGGTATATGCGGGCCTGGTGGGGACTGTGACAAACTGCAGAGCAAGGTTTCAACTGATGAGTACCCTGTGGGGAGTTCTAGGATCTGTCTGTCTATCTATTTTACAAGTTGGAAACCTGGGTTTTTTTAATGTAAAATCTTTGAATTATTAGAAGGGTCTGTATAGGAGTATTGGGCAAGGGATTAAATGTTTTCTGGGGCCTGTGGCTCTATCCCTGCAGCTTCTTGTGGACTGCCCAGATAGCTTTGGCTCCCTTGGAGCTGGTGCTTAGAATTTCTCTGGGGTGGGGGCCAGCTATGGGGAGCACCATCTATCCATTGCCAAGTCTCATTGTGTTTGGTGTTTGTTTTATTGGTTTGGGGAGGGGGAAGTGCAGGGGAGACGTGGAACAGAAGCACTCAATGTGATTAAACCTCTAGCAGAGCAGATCTGTGGGAGCAGAATATCGACCCCTGGAAAATCAATGGCTGCTGCAGTGGCCAAGCTGCTGTTTGCAGGGGCTCCCACCGCAGGAATGCAGGCAGCACAACAGTCTTTCTTCTTCCCCTTTTACACCTCAGCAACACCCTCAGCCTCTACCCAAAGGGTCAGACCCACCTCAAAAGATTTTGCTGGGGTGGATTAGAACAGCAGGTTCTTGCAGTTTTGGAATGAGATTGAAATTGCTCCAGTGACACAGAGCCCTGCTTCCTGACAGCCTCCTTTCCAGACATTCCTTCTCTGCACTGCAGTTCTATCAAGAGCTCTTACCCAAGTGGCACAGGCCCACACGGGGCTGCACTTTTGACAGCAGAGTCAATTGCCTCGATGCCAGCACCCCAGAGTCCCTCCCTCGATGTGGAGGTCTAGAGTTCAGGTGCAGGGTTGGGTGGGGGAATGTAATTAAAGGAAAGAGAGGACTGATAGAGATTGGGTCTACAGAGCACGCTTTTGAGTGGATTATTGGTTGAGCAACATTTATTAACGTATTTTGTCTTTTGGGTACCTGACATTTTTTTGGTCACTAATAACATACCGTGTTTCCCTGAAAATAAGACCTAGCCAGATGATCAGCTCTAATGCGTCTTTTGGAGCAAAAATTCATATAAGACCCGGCCTTATATAATAGAATAGAATAGAATAGAATACCAGGTCTTATATTAATTTTTGTGCCAAAAGACGCATTAGAGCTGATGGTTCGGCTAGGTCTTATTTTCAGGGAAACAGAGTAGGAGAATATAGCTGGTCCTGCTCTAGTCCCAAAGATGAGTGGGGGAAAGACCATCAGTCCTGTAACACTGGGTCTAGACGAGCCTTGGAGGGACTCTGGGCCGGGCCTGTAGGGTGAGAGGCAAGGGAAGTTGTCCTATGACTATGGAGGCTCCCTCCCACCCCCGCAAGCTGTTCTCATCTTTGAAGTTTCCAAGGCAAAAAAAGATTTTTGTCTGTAGTTGCTGCACCTAAAGTGCAACTTCAAATAGTTGGTCTTCCCACCCAGTCTCCTCTTTGGTGGCTGGGCAATGGTTCACTCTGCTGTGTTAGAGGGGAGCTCTGTTGCCTGTTACCCCATTGTTGGAGCATGACTGTGGGCAGGGGATGAAAGCTTGCTTGGCTTTTGCCCCCAGAAAGGAGCTTTCCCATTTTGTAGTCTGGGCAATGGGGCCCCTAAACAAGGCCCAATTGTCCTGCAGTTTGGAAGGGTGGTTGCAGGGCTGGGTGAGGAAGAAAGTGTGAGTATGAAATTGCCTGAGATGAGGCCACCTAGAGGCTGAGGCGTTTTCACTTCTCTGGGCCACACCCTTGTGCTTGGTAGTAGGATTAGAGCACATTCAATATGAAACCAGTAGAAACCAGATACCTACCTACCTTCATGGGACTTAATTTCTTCCTTGTCTCCCTAGATTCTAAGTCACTCTTTCTTCCCTGCTCCCCCTTGTAAATTAAGTGCCCTTCTAAGGATCCAGAGGTAAGAAAAATTGCTATACCCTCTAGTAGGTTTAAATTGAGAGTGAAGGTGAGAGGGCTGATTTGAAGTAAACCATGAAAGAAGGATTAGAGAGCCAGGGTGGTTTATAGGAAGAGTGCCTAAGAAAGGGGAGCACATAGCATCGTAGACTTACAGAGTTGGATTATCAGTTTAAGTCTTTCCTCCTATGGAGGAGCTAAGTGAGGCCTAGTGAGGTTAGCTTAAGAGTCAGGTAGCTAATCACCCAGCATGTCCAGAGATGGGTTGTTGCCTGACCTTGTTTGGAGCATGGAGCCTACCTGGCCTTTGATAGTCAAGTTTCCACCTTATGGTGGAGAGAGTGCAGGCTTTGGAATCAGGAATATGAGTTAGAACCCTGGTTCTTCTGTTTAATAGCTCTCTGCCCTTGGGCAAGTCATTTAACTTCTGAGCTTCCTGCTTCTTTATTAAAATGGGGTGATACCTACACATCAGAAGACAATTGTGAGAACTAAATGTGAGTCAACCACGTACCGTACGGTTGAACACGATAGTCACATATTTGTGTCAGTTCTGCTTCCCTTCAAGAGGGAGACACAAAGGGACTTGCTTTATTTGTCTTTTCAATGTCCTTTGAATTTGGAGATTTGGTCTCCCAGAGGTTTATTTATGAATTTCAACGTGTATATGTAGGGAATTTTCTCTTGGAGGTGGGCCCCCAAAAACGTTCCGAAGTCGGGAAGAGTCTGACCCTTCTCTAGTGTGCATTCCTCACCAGGCAGCCAGAAGAAAGTACCAGGAAGAAATGCTCCATTATTCCCAGAAGAATAGCCTATTGTAGAAAAGAAAAGGGAGTTTGGTGAGGGGTTTTTGGAAACTTGGGGCGGGGAGTTAGGAAATAGAGCAGTTTATGCTATTCTAAACAGTGAGTGTAGTTCAGGCAGGAGATGGTGCTTGATCCTACGCTAAAAGGATGGTGTCTTTTCTTTCCCCTTCTTTACCACTTGCTTAACCTCTGGCTTGGAAGTAACCCCAGTAGCAGGAGGCAGCCTGTTCTGTGTGTTGATTCGTTCTTGGCATTTCAGCCAACACTACTAGTCTGCTCTCTAGGCAGGGGTGGCAGTTAATCTGTTGAACTGAGGTCACTCATTGGAAGAACAGTGTCGTATTTCTATATTCTGGAGCCCCTACCAGTCTGGGTGGGTCAGATCGCCCTTCCATGTAGCAAAGACTGAGGAGAAAAAAGAGAATCTACGACTGAAACTTTATTGTACTGAATATTTTTAGAAGTGTTTGATAGAGGTAGCCTTTTCTCCATCAGACCCTTGACAACAGGGTTACTTAAAGAAGGGTTTATGGAAAAACCAGGTCTCCCCAAAACGTATGTATGTGCCTTAAGTAGTTCCTATGTAATTAAGTTTGTCTTACTCCTTTTTCCTTGAAGTTTGTCAAAGCTGTTGCCTCCTTTCCTACCTTCTGCCTTTCTCCACGGGTTAGGCCCCCAGCCTGCTCTGTGTTCTCCAGGATTTCCTCCCATTCTCCAGCATGGGAGCAGCCTCCTGCCGCGACCGTGGATCTGTTAGACGAGGAAAATAACTTGACAAATTGCTAGTGCAGATTTGGTCATTTCAGGCTGTGCATTTGGACTTTTTTCATTCACGGATCGTCATTTAAGTGAGTGTGGCTGAGTTGCCAGGTTCTCACCACACAAACAGACACACACAAACGTACTACAAGCATGTGTGTAGGATTTACCTGGCTCTCTTGGTGGGTGGTTTCCCTGCCAGTAGTCAGCGCAACTTGGCAAAAGCTCTTCACAACTAAAAGAATACGAGAACTCCATCTGGGGGTTAACAAAAGCTCCGTTTCTCAAGGATTCAGCCAAATTTATGAGAAAAGCCTGGATCTGAGCATTGCCGTGAGCCTGTTCTTTAGATTTGCCTGTTGATGTTGTTTAATCTGCTCAGCAAAATGAACTGATGTCACCCTCATGAGCGTCTGTTGGTAGATCGTTTAAACCCCCCTCATCCAACCCTGATCCTGGTATCTTCCTGCTTGAAAATGTACTTCATCCGACATCCAATGCATGTTAGAACTTGCAGCCCTTCCTATAAGAGCACTAGCAACCCCCCTCCCCCAATACTCCCCCAATGAGGTATGGACTATGTGATTTCAGGCATGGTTTTGTTGTGGTGTGAAGAGAAGGTGTTAGCTGCTGAGTTCTGTTTGTCAGCAGAGCCTGACAAACCCATGCTGGCACTCGCTGGAACTGGGCAACCAATCACAGCTGGAACGGTTATCGTCATGGAGTCCCCTATGGGCTTCCTCTATCAGGTCACATCCCAAAATAACCCTGGGCAGTATTTCAAGTGAAGAAACGAAGGCTTTCGGGGCTGTAGCCAGCCTGGAGTGTGAGATTCTGTGTGAAATAGTTGGACCTGCTCCAGCGCTTTTGATCTGCATGGTAGATGAGCAGTAAAATGCATGAAACACGTTGGAAACACGTGAGAAAATTCTGCCTGGCCCTGCTGCTTCCTTGGAACTGGCAGGGCACTGAGTGGGCTGCTGCTCACCTCCCATGCCTCAGCAGGATTATGCGTGGAAGAGCACACTCAGGAAAAGAGACCTGTGCACTTAAGGGACAGTGCAATAGTTCTTTCAACGGGTCTTCTTACCGTACCTGTTAGGTGGGTCCTTTCAGGAGAATTGAGAACCTGAGTCCTAAAATACTAACGGCAGCCACCACCACCACCCCCACCACCCCACCCCCGGGAGAATTGGGTCTTGGATTGATTGAACTTTGTCTGTGCTAAGTATGTTGTGGAAAGCCAAACTTGTTAGGCACATTGAGGTCTGACTCAACAGCCAGACATCCGGCTTTTTGTGGAACAAAAGACCTGAAAAACTGGCTTTTTGTAGGGTAGAAAGCAGAGGTGTGTCCTGTGCAATAAAAGGACATGGAGTTCAGAGCACTATCTGTTCGTGTAGATGGGGTGGGGGCGGGGGTGGCTTCTTTTGGAGTCTTATGCCCTTATACCTCCCTCCCATTTCCCAGTAAAAACATTTACTTTTGATTAGCCACCAGGGATGAAGGATATGTCTTACATCTTAGGCTGCTTATGTGTTGTCGTATCTCTCACTCAGGGTATTGCTGCTGGCATTGCATATTTCATATGACCCTGACCATATAGTGCCGGTGGAATTTCGTGCATGTGTCCCAGGGGTGTGGCACAAACACAGATTTGTCCAGTCTCTCATTGTATAAATGAGGAAACCAAATCCTAGCTTGTTGACAGCTTGCCCAAGGTCACAACTGATAAGTACCAATAGCTAGCTGGGCCTTGATCTCCTAACTCAGGGGTGTGTGGTCTTTTTCCCTCAGCCTGTATGTTATCACAGCATAATAGAGAGACAAAGAACATAGCCTCTGGGAGTCAGCAGACCTGGGTTCAAAATCTAATTCTGCCACGTACTTGCTGGAGGACTTGGGCATGTAACCCAGTCTCTGACCATCAGCTTACTCATCTTCAACATGTTAGTGATGGAAGTACCTCCTGCTAAGAATTGTGGAAAATTAAATAACTGCATAAAGTGCCTGGAACATTGTAGATGCTCGAATGGTAGTTACCGTTAATGTAAGTGATCTGTCCCTTCCTATGCTAACATTCTGGTTCTTAAATTTTTTTATTATTATTATTATTTTTTAATCAACTACCCCCATACTGATCAGTTGCTGATGAAAATGACAGTTTGAGAGGTTGGCTTGAAACCTACCAAGTCAGAGTGATAAGAAGATGAACGCTGCTTCCTTCCGCACTACTACTCTGTGCCTCGGCATCCCAGCTCACGAGGACTGCTGTTGATTGAGCACTTTTTTTCCAAGGAGCTCAGGGCACTTGACCAAAACTGACAGCTCTCCTCAGAGTGCTTCTGTGAAGGAAGCCACCACCTTGTCACCACAGATGCCTCCAGGCTCCTGCGAGCCCAGCCCCAGGGGCTGCCAGTGTTTTCTTCAGGCTCCTGGGATCCCTCCGCGGGACTAGGACATTCCCTTGTGGATCTGGAGAGCCTAGTTTTTAACCCTGTGGCATCTGCAGCCTCAGCCCCTACCCTACAGCAATAGTTGGGGGGTTGTTGGTGGGGTTTTTCTTTTTTTTTTTTTTCTCTTTTTCCCTCCTCAGTTTCTCACAAGGTCTCCAAGAATATACACCAAATTAAACGGGTTCCTCTCTTGAAGGCAGCAGAGAGAGCAAAGGGGGACTTGGGCTTTACCTATACCATTTGAACTATTTTTACCATGAGAATGTTCCTGTTTTACTTGTTTAATTAAAGACAAATGTTCAAGACACTTAAGTTTTCAAAGCCATTTGAATAGAACCAAGTTCTTGTCTTATGGATGGAACTTTGATTCCTATGCTGATTTCTTTTTCATGTAAACATGTAGCTTTTATTACCAGACGCTGGTGGTTTGATAAGGAATGGAGACTGTAGGAAGGAATGCTGAGGGAACCTACTGGTCCCTAAAACAGAGCATTGAGCTCTGGTTTCTGTTACAGACCAGAGCTTAACAAGTGGCTTTTGAGGCCCTTTCTGGCATACAAGGTTGGCTCCTCTTGTCCTCTTGCTGCCTCTTTGGAGTTTACTCTCCTTGGCCCAGAGGCCGGGTGTCCCTAGTATAGCTTAGCCCTCAATATGCGGATGGAAGCCTCTTCTCTTGGGATGAACCCAGGGCTTTTTATAGCCCCAGGTGCTTTAGTTTTTTGAGAGGGAAGAGGCCCTTTGGTGTTACCTAGAGAAGGCCTTTTTGAGTTCCCTTCCACACTGGGACTAGTTCTGATTGCATTCTTACAGCTTGCTGTGGTGTACTGTGTCTGCTTATAGGAAAGCTGATGTCATGGCTAACACTGAGAGCTAGACACAAACACAGGTGCACACCTGCCTCTCTGCTTTGCCTTCGGGGCAAGTTTTGTTCCCACACAACTCAGCAGAAATGCTCCCAGCCCAGTGAAGTAACCAGCTGGTTTGCATAAGTTCCAACCAACCTGGATACTTGGGGGAGAGCCTAAAAGTGCCCTCTGACCTCTAATGTTATTCTCAGACTCCAGGGTCAGAGTCATCTTGATATTTCCTTGAGAGCTTGTTTGGAGGTTCTAGCAGGGGAGCGCAGCTACTCGTATACCCTTGACCAGAGAACGGTCTTCTGTATTGGGGAAGGTCGTCCTCTTTGACTGAGCGCGCAGCTTCGGGAGGGACGCACATGGAGCGGTGAGGGAGGAAGGGGACACCTGCCTCGCCCGCCAGATCAGCCGAATCAACCCCAGCGATCAACGGGGTGACAGATGTCGCAGCCAGATCGCTCTCACATCCAAACTGGTATTTCCACCGTGAGCTTGTTGTGGGAATAGGAATAGACTCACATCAGCCATTTTGGATCTCCTTCCTCTTCAGATGTGTCTCTTTAAAGACAACTCTTCTTAACCATTGTAGTATAAGTGTTTTCCTAGACCTGAGCCCATATCCAAAGCTGTCATCCTTTCTTTAGGGTACAGTTTGTTCCCAGTCTGAAATTAATGTGTGGTGCTGAGCCAGCAGTATTGCTAGAGAATGTACAGAGGCAAGGGGTGGGATTGGGGGTGCATTTCCTTGGGTAAATAGTTTTCATATTGAGCTCCTGGTGCTAATCTTGGAGTTTACCAACCCAGAGTGAACACTTTACTGATTATTTCAAGACAAGCAAAGCCCCCAAGTAAATTTCAAGTTGTCATTGGAAAAACTTACAACTAGGGATAACATTGGTTTGTTCATTTAGTAAACATTTGTTCATCCCTGCTGGGGGCCAGGAATCCCTTGTTGGCAGTTAGGAATTATCTTTCCTGTGCAGTATGTGCCTTTCCCACCTCCTACCCCTTATATTTTAAAATATGGTAACTTGGAGTGAGTGAGTCCTTGGTAAATGTAGTTATAATAATCTGATGGAGAGGATCTGTCATTGTTGCCCAAACTTGCTAACATACTCCTGTGGCCCCTTGGTACTATCCTGGCGGTGTTTTGTAAAGCTTCCGCGCTGGAAAAGAACTGAAGGCTCACTGAAACGCTGCTCTCTCACAACTGGAAATGGGGGCTGGGAAAGAAGATAAAAGTGTTAAATCTGCTTCTGGTGGATAGACCAGAGGTCAGCAAACTACAGATTGTGGGCCAGTTGTTTTTATAAAGAATCAAATGGGTGTGGCTGTGTTCCAATAAAACTTTATTATCTGTGACTGCTTTTGCACTACAACAGCGGCGTTGAGTAGTTGTGATAAAGACTATATGGCCCACAGAGTCTCAAATATTTTCTGTGTGGCCCTCAGTGGAGAGTTTGCCCCATGTGAGCTATAGTGTCCTGACTATATAATGTGTGCAGTGTTTGCTCTTGGTTGTTTAAGGTAAGCGTTAATCATGTAGTAGGATTGTTGAAAGAAGAGTTTGCCTAATGTTGCTAATCTATGTCCTCGTGTGTGTGTGTGTTTCAGGATCTGTCTGGTTCAATAGACGATCTCCCCATGGGAACAGAAGGAGCTCTGAGCCCTGGAGTGAGCACATCAGGGATTTCCAGCAGCCAAGGAGAGCAGAGTAATCCAGCTCAGTCTCCTTTCTCTCCTCATACCTCCCCTCACCTGCCTGGCATCCGAGGCCCCTCCCCGTCCCCTGTTGGCTCTCCTGCCAGTGTTGCTCAGTCTCGCTCAGGACCACTCTCGCCTGCTGCAGTGCCAGGTACCCTCAAGTGCTGGGTTTTGGGGAGGGGCAAGGGGACTGGTTCCCAACAACAGCAGGGAGCCCCAGGTTTCCACTGGCTGAGAGAAC
The DNA here is from genome assembly GCF_004115265.2 of Rhinolophus ferrumequinum. NCBI lineage: Eukaryota > Metazoa > Chordata > Mammalia > Chiroptera > Rhinolophidae > Rhinolophus > Rhinolophus ferrumequinum. The sequence continues at coordinate 18,326,729 of NC_046292.1, forward strand.
ATCTCTGGTTCATGTCTACAAAGTTTGCCTTCAGCATTTGAAGAAGGGAGATGGGAGCCCCGTGGTTGGGATCTCTGTGTATGTGATACTGGGAAGTGCTTGGCCTTCCCAGGAGCCATTTCCAGCGCTGAATTGACCTCCTAGCTAGAATTTCCAGACTTAGCCATGATTGGCTTACTACTTTCTCTCTCTGGAGCAGGCAACCAGATGCCACCTCGGCCACCCAGTGGCCAGTCGGACAGCATCATGCATCCTTCCATGAACCAATCAAGCATTGCCCAAGATCGAGGTAAGAACCTGGGCTTTGAGGGAGGGATGGAAGGCTAAGGCTGACCCTTGATTATCCTGTGCAATTGCTTTTGGAGAACTGTATGACCATGAAACTTAGGACAGTCCCAGCCATAATTGTGAGGTTAAGAGTAGACCTGGCCATGTTGTGACTCCAGAACTGTGTTTCCTCCATAGTCATTCTTTCTCAGTGTTTTGATGGATTCCTCCCTACGTGCGTTGTGCCTGATTTGGTCAGCCAATGCTAAAATTCAGCATCGAATCTTTACCCTTAAATCCTGCACCTTTTCTTGTTGTTTTTTTGTCATTCCTATTTGTCTATTCAAACCCGCATTTAGCAGAAACAGTTGGCACGATCTGGTTAATGACTATGTTATTTAGGAGGGTGCCTAAAACGGCACACAGTTATATAGCAGATAAGATGGAGATTTCATATGATTAGTTGCTAAAGAAAATGTAGATGGTGAAGTCCTAGGATAGGGCAGAGCATTTGTTCCCATTGTACTGAGGTAATAACCATATGGCCACTACCCACAAATAGGTTACATGCAGAGGAACCCCCAGATGCCCCAGTACAGTTCCCCCCAGCCCGGCTCGGCCTTATCTCCGCGTCAGCCTTCTGGAGGACAGATGCACACGGGCATGGGCTCCTACCAGCAGAACTCCATGGGGAGCTATGGTCCCCAGGGCAGTCAGTATGGCCCACAGGGTGAGTATGTACCCACTTAAGAGCGCATAGAGGTGAGACGAAACAAGTTCCTTGTCTCATGTGCTGCTGGTCTTTGCTTTAAATTCACCAAAGCCAGGCCCCAAAATAGAGCAGGACTCTGGGAAATATTCCAGGACCCTGGGAAAGTCCTGGAATATCCCGGAGCCTCTGTTTCATCTGTAAAATGGGGAAAAGTGTTTAGCTCAAAACTGAGTGCAGACATTTAGTAAATGATAATTATTGGTTATTATACTATTGGTTTTTTAGTAAATTAGTCCTAATAGAATGGATCTTTGTTCCAAATTAGCCCTAGATGGACTAAGCTCAATGTCTTGCACAGAGCAAGGGAGAGAAGGCAAGACGACTATGTAGAAAGAATTCTGGGAGTTGAAGAGCCTGAATAGTAGCAAAGCCAGCCTTGTCTGTGCTGTGCTGTCTTTAAGATAACGGGACAACTGGAGCACTGACTTGATATGCTTCTGGCCTCCCCTTAACTTTTTTCTTTTTTTAATGGGGTTAAAGAGACCATGAAGTTGGTCTCTTTCCAGACCAAATATTGAATGATTCCCATTGTTTATCATCTTTGGAGTTTTAGGGTTTGAGCAATATTAGTGAGTTGCTAATGAGTCACTAACCAAGTCTCTGCATCTTCTCTCCTTCTTCCTCTCCCAGGAGGCTATCCCAGGCAGCCAAACTATAATGCCTTGCCCAATGCTAACTACCCCAGTGCAGGCATGGCTGGAAGCATGAACCCTATGGGTGCTGGAGGTCAGATGCACGGGCAGCCTGGCATCCCACCTTATGGCACACTCCCTCCAGGGAGAATGAGTCACGCCTCCATGGGCAACAGGCCTTATGGCCCTAACATGACCAACATGCCACCTCAGATTGGGTCAGGGATGTGTCCCCCACCAGGGGGCATGAACCGGAAAACTCAAGAAACTGCTGTCGCCATGCATGTTGCTGCCAACTCTATCCAAAACAGGTAAGGGCTGGGAAGTGAAGAGCGTGTCTGTACAAGGAAATAAATTGTAGAATCATTCAATACTTCCGGACCTAAACCATGTCATCTTGGTAAATATGCATTTTATTGAGAGTTCTTTAGAAAATTAGGTTTCCTTACAGTGAAAAACGCAATAAAAGTGCTGATTCTTAAGCATCTTAGATTGGTATCGAATTTCACATGACCAGATACCATATGTAAAGAACTTTATAAAGCACAGATTGTTTTGATTAGTAAAATAAGTCTTCAGATTTTCTTCATTTCTTCTGTCAATCTGGTGTCTTGGTTTCCAAAAGGAATTTTAATGATACACGTGACTTGGATCTGTGGTGTGAGAAATACAGGAGATAGGGTTGTGTTTGCCATTTCTCCTGCTGTTCTATGTGACCCTGTGCATTTGACTCAGGTGCTGAAGTACAGAAGGCTCATGTGATTTGCTTTAATGACTTAAAAATTCATCTCTTCTTTCTTGGCTACAGACTTCAGTGAATATGATCGCCCTCTGTTTTTTAAGGCTCTATCCGTGTACTCCATTGTTGGTGTCCACAGTTCTTAAAGTGACTCCTGTCTTACTGGGTTGTAGATGAACCAAGGTAGAATAGGGTGATTGACTTTAAACAGGTAGGCTTGGTTAGTACTTCAGAATGATGAAAGCACTAAGTTGGCAGTGGGCCTATCGAGAAAAAAATGCAAAGCCCCTCCAGGTGCTTTGCTATTGAGTGCTCCAGTTTGCTTGGGGTTTGATAGGACAAAGTGGTAAAATTGAGCATTTTATCTAGGCCTTCTGTCAGAGAGAGGACCCTTAAATGGAAACACGCTTGACTTTAGACGTGCCTTAGAGGGAGACAGTATTTAAGAGACATGATAGGGCTTCATTCTTCAAAGAGTGTTTCCTTTAAAATTGAGCTATGGTTTCCCATTTGGAGCTTGAACCCTGTTAAAACCTTCTTGGGAGGTAAAAGATAAGAATATTGAAGTCAGGTAGTGCATCATGATTGTGGTTTTTCCTTGTAAGGCTAACTAGATTATCTTGGCTCACACAACTGTTTAGCTCAAGTCCAAATCTGAAAGTTCAGTGTCTCTAGCTCTTGTCTCTCTTTCCATCTTCTTTCTCAGGCCACCGGGTTACCCCAATATGAATCAAGGGGGTATAATGGGAACTGGACCTCCATATGGACAAGGGATTAATAGTATGGCTGGCATGATCAACCCTCAGGGACCCCCATACCCCATGGGTGGGACCATGGCCAACAATTCAGCAGGTAAGTCCTAGTCATTATACACCCCAGGGATTTCTTCCAGAATGATCTTCATGTCAGAAATCAATTAAACTTGAGAATTTTTTTCCTCTTTTATAGGGATGGCAGCCAGCCCAGAGATGATGGGCCTTGGGGATGTCAAGTTAACTCCAGCCACCAAAATGAACAACAAGGCTGATGGGACACCCAAGACAGAATCCAAATCCAAAGTAATGATTTATATCTTGACTCCTCCAAACTTTCTGTCCCATCCTTTCCAGTGATAGGAAGGAAAAAGAAAAGAGGGTAACTAGACTCTAGCCCTTTGTGGCACCAACTAGATCATCTCAGAAAAAGCTGTTGTTACCTCTTCTTATCTTGAAGGGTTCCAGGATTAGAGTTCATTGAATTAGGTTTGAGTTAGCCTAAGGAGTCCTCATGTAAATAACATAATGTTCTCACAGCTGTGTGTTATGGAGGAAATGCCAGACCTGCAGTGTAGAATTCTCTATGAATCTGTGCCCCCTGTCTTCGTGCATCGATAGATGGTATGTGCCATGGGCATCCAGTTGCTTTTCACTTCCTGGACCTTACTCAGAGCAGCAGGAATGGTTGGTGCCCTACGTTCTTTAAAGGGGGAGATGAGGCAGGTGGGGTTTGGGTCCCTGGCCTTACCTGTAGGTTGGTCCTTCTGAGTATGCTGTCCATTGGGCTGTGTGGCGATCTGGGGATTTGAGCATTTGAGTCATTTGAAACATTTCTACCCTTTTTCATACCTCATTTTCCCTATCTTATAAAGTAGGGGAGATAAAAAATCATAGCTGCCACCTCTTATGGTCCTTTACCTCTAGCTCTAAGACCCTTTTAGCCATCCTCCTGTCTTAGGATGCTATCCAAAGCCTTTCACGCCAGTGGGAGACCCTTAAGGAGGTAGAGTTTCTTTTCATTTTAGTCCATCCCCATTGTCTCAAGATCACGTTTTGAGTTTCTTGAGTTCTCTGAAACAGTTTATAATAGTGTGTCCAGGCTCCTGGGTAAATAGTGTGGGAGTCGTGACATTAATGTCAGGTGAACAAAGATTTAACACTCAGCCCTGCTACTTAAAAGCTGTGAGATACTGGGCATGGCCTCCTTGTGTCTGCTTTCTTATCTTGTAAGAGGAGGATAATTTATAATGCCTAATCTGTAAAGGCATCTAGCACAGCACCCAATGTGTAATACGTAGTCAGTATTATTTTTCTTCCTTTACAGGAAGAAGGTCTAGCTCCCTTTTGGCCTTTCAACCTTGCGAAGGCAGGGCAGGTGTTAGTAACTACCCCAGAATAAGAAGCTGTATCAATAAATAAATAAATAAATAAATAAATAAATAAAAAGGAAAAAAAGAAGAAGCTGTATCACTATCTTAGTCAAAGGACTAATGAGTTCTTTAGCGTAGGCTTTGAATGTGACCAGTTCCTAAGAATCTTGACCTGCCCCTTCCAGAAATCCAGTTCTTCTACTACAACCAATGAGAAGATCACCAAGTTGTATGAGCTGGGTGGTGAGCCTGAGAGGAAGATGTGGGTGGACCGTTATCTGGCCTTCACGGAGGAGAAGGCCATGGGCATGACAAATCTGCCTGCTGTGGGTAGGAAACCTCTGGACCTCTATCGCCTCTATGTGTCTGTGAAGGAGATTGGTGGATTGACTCAGGTGAGTGCCTGTCACTTGGTTTCTCCTGTTGTTTCAACAAGCTTCTCTCAAGGTCCTCAGTGGTTTCACCTGGTGTCATGCATCCCACAGGGACATTACCCTCTCCTGCTCTCTGAGTCACTTACTGACATGACAGACCTGGGAGCTCGGGCTTCCAGAAGTTAAGGCCAAGGCAGGAGGCTGAAACTTCCCTGGGGAGTATGAAGTATTAGCATTGTTTACCATCTGTCTAGGGTCCTATCTGGTTACAAAGATTTGGAAAGTCTGTGGGTGTTCTGATTCCATGGGAGGCGGTTTGGCATAGTAGACAAGGGCAAGATTTGGAGAACTAGGCCTGGTTTTGAATCCTGTCTTAGCCACTTAAAACATATGTGACCTTAATGAAGGTGTATAACCACTCTGATACCTAATTTTTCTTATTTGTAAAGTAGGGACAGTGTGTACCTGGCTAGGCTGTCAAGCTAAGAGTAATAAACATAGTTTTTGGCAAGATTTCTGCCACATAAGTTGGTCCACAAGATGGTCCAGGTGCAGACAGAGTAGTTGCTGACCTTCCAGGAAGCTTCCTAGTGGAGATGGGATTTTAGGAGCTATTTTATAGAAATCGTTTATGAAGGGAAAAGTAGATGGGAGATTGTGTTTAGTTAGCCGGTATGGGAGACTGCAGTGCTTGGATTCATCTCTGCTGCAAACCTCTGAGCCTCCCTGAGCTTTGCCCCTTCTCTGATACCATACAGCTTTATTTCACACTCAGCCCAGTGGCACCGCTGGCAGACAGCACACTGTGCCTGCAAACTTTCCTCCTATGTGTGTTCTGTAGTCATCAGACCAGGAGCCCTGCTGTTGGATCTGAGTTTGTGGCTGAGCTCAGAGGGAGGCGTGGCTGGGAGGGATGTATTCCAAACCTTCTAAATCAGAAGAGGAAAACAGCTGTCACCAGCAGAAAAGAAAGTGATTGGAATGAAGCCAACCAACAGTCAGTTATGAATTCCTTCTCCCTTCAGGCTTTATTTCCCTCCCCCACAAAGGAAAACAAAACAAAACAAGACACGTGCGCACCGCCACATAAGTGGCGTGGGAAGCAAAGCCACAGAAGGCTTCTGAGGTGACCCTGGGCTTATTCTGCCATTCTCCCTGCTACTCGTTCTCACAGTCAGGCCTCTCTTGCTTGTAGGGAAAAGAGGCATTAGGTTAGATTTGGCATACTTTTAACTGGGTGGGCTTCTGAACCTAAGAGGAATTACAAAGGGAATCCCAAAGCCTAGGCCTCTCTTAGTTTGCAAAAGGATGCCAACCTTTTAGATGCTATAATGTAGTTGAACTCTAAAGACAGTTCAGAAGAGAAGGTTCCAAAGAGGCAAAAGAGTCCTGAGCTTTACTGAAGGATAAGTAGGGTTTAGGTAGAGGGTGGGGCCATTGCAGTTGACTGGCCCAGATGGCCTAGAGATGGGAGAGTCTGGAATGTGCCCTGCCAATGCCATCTCCAACCTTCAAGACTCAGCTCAGATGTGACCTGCTCTAGGAAGTGTTCCTACTCACTTTCCCTCCGTCTAGGTTGTCCCTCTCTTTGCTTCCCTGTCACTCTTCTCTCTGGTATCACTGGTACCAGATCAACAGGTATCACAACATACTGAACTTTCTCTGTGGATTGGGACTGGAAAGCCAGTGTTCCCAGCCCTTGAGAGATAAGTTGACCACATGGTGGGTGAATAAGCATAACAATACATGAAGAAGGAGGACCTGCCTGGCTAGAGCAGAATGAGTAACTGTAGGGATTGGGGAATGGTCTTGGTCAGTGTGCCCTGAAGCTGAAGAAAGGAGGCAGAACTGTAGGCTGGTGAATTCTGGGTAGAGACCAAAGAAGTCAAAGGGACTGGAGCATCTGGGCAGTCAGTACAGTGACTTTTGTGGGAAAGGGTACTAGTTATATGTCACTGAATGTGGGGGAATAGTGGCACAAGAATATCAGATTTGCAAGGAGCCCCACATTAAAAAAATAATCAGATGTGAAAACGCCCCGTTTGACAAAGCCAAACAGGGTGGTCATTGATATTACCACGTCTCCATTTTATCAAATGTTAATTTTTATTGGTGCATTTAAAATAGGATTTGGATCTGATGGTGATCTGCACATCTTTTTTCAGCAGTACACTTGTGTAAAGCAAAGACCCTATCTTCTGAATTCTGTTCTCTCTAATGGTGATGTGAAATTTGCCCTAATTTGAATAAACGCTGTCTGATAGTTGCGATGATCTGTGGACAGAGTCTGACCACAAAGCGTAAAGGGAAGCCAGCCATGGATTTAGTGTTTGCTGTGGACTATCCACCAAACAGGGTTGACTTTTGTAGTTAACTGAGAATTACGATTCTATAAGAGATGAGTACCTGGTAGCCTTGTGAGCTGTGGGACTTGTGGACCGGAAGACCAGATAGATGGAAGATGTACCCTGACCCTTCTGGTTGGTTGTGCAGGTCAACAAGAACAAAAAATGGCGGGAACTTGCCACCAACCTCAATGTCGGCACCTCAAGCAGTGCTGCCAGCTCCTTGAAAAAGCAGTATATCCAGTGTCTCTATGCCTTTGAGTGCAAGATTGAACGGGGAGAAGACCCTCCCCCAGACATCTTTGCCGCTGCTGATTCCAAGAAGTCCCAGCCCAAGATCCAGCCTCCCTCTCCAGGTAGGGATTGTGTGAACGGCTCCACCAAGGTTCACTCTTCAAGGGTAACATTCAAGGGTCCGGGCTCCTTGCTCAGTGGCTCCTGTCAGCAGGCATGTATACTCTGCCCTGTCCTCCCAAAGGGTGTAACAGGTTGGCCGACTAAAAAGCAGGCTGCAGGGACTCCCTTGGGAGGTAGTTTGTAGCAGCCCTTAAGTTTTAATTTTCATTGTGTACCTGGCATCTTGCCAAATGTTTGTAAACTAGTGAATGGGAGGGAAAATCTGACAAGTAGCAGTGAGGCAGGGCCATCTGGGAGCTTTGGCCCACTGATGTCAGCGCCTTAGAATGCAGCTCAGACTAGAGCCCTGAATTCCCCAGGGAGCTGAGATGGTGATGAATGGGAAGGAGGGGGTGGGGAAGGGATATGAATGGAACGCTCTGATGGGAGTGCCTCTGCCACCCTCCTTTCTGAGAGTAGGCTGGGGACTGGGCAAGCCTGGGGAGGGATGAAGGCCAGGGCTCCTGGAAGGTGGGTGTAAACACGTGTGCCCTGGTGCTGACCTCGGAGGGTGTAGTGAGTGCCCGAGATGACTCATCACCGGGGAGGCCCGAGAGCGGTGGGGTATTTGCTACTCGGAATGGTAACCAATAGAAACATTGACTGGTATTTCTGTGCTTAGCTGAAAGGAACATTGGAACCAGAGTGGTGAAACTGGGCTAGATGCTTGAGAATAGGAGCGCCTAGGTTCATAACGTGCATTGCAGGTTTGGGGCAAGATGAAACCTTCCTACCCATGATTCCAGGCGCTGTGTGACTGGGCACTTCAGCACCAGCATTAGAGGGCTGAACAGGTTAGACAGTGGCCTTGAGGAAGTAAAGAGAAGTAATCAGGGCAGCGAGCAGAGAGACTCGAGGAATCAGCAGCATGGGGGTGGCATGGCCACACCACTCCTGTTCTCCAGGTGTAAAACCGCAAGGAGCAATAGAGCCCTCAGACTCCCTCATTTGTTACCTGGCTTTGCAGATTCCCTGCGGAGAAGGGTGATTGAGGCTTTGAAGAACCCTAGCTTTAGCCTTATAACAATCTTTGCTGACGAGATACCAGGGCATGTGTTTCTGTGGGAGTTAAACTTGCCTGCTCACCCCATATTTCTGTCCACAGCGGGATCAGGGTCTATGCAGGGGCCACAGACACCTCAGTCAACTAGCAGTTCCATGGCAGAAGGAGGAGACCTAAAGCCACCAACTCCAGCATCCACACCACACAGTCAGATCCCCCCCTTGCCAGGCATGAGGTAAGGCCACAAGCAGGGGTGGGTGGTTTGGGGGAACCTGGGCACAAGTGCATGAGCTGTGCAGCCTGGTGTGGTCCCTGCTCTGCCTGCCCTACCAGTGAGTCCCACGTTCCCTGCATTATCGGAGGAATTGCTTTATTTGGGGTTTAATTGACTTTCCTCGCTCTGGAGCAGGAGCAATTCGGTTGGGATCCAGGATGCTTTTCCTGATGGAAGTGACCCCACATTCCAGAAGCGGAATTCCATGACTCCAAACCCTGGGTACCAGCCCAGTATGAATACCTCTGACATGATGGGGCGCATGTCCTACGAGCCAAATAAGGATCCTTATGGCAGCATGAGGAAAGGTGACCGATTGCTATTGGCCGTGTGCCCTTGAGGACAGAGCCAGGGAAGTAGGGGGATATCTTGAGAGTGGTTCAGGGTTCTTGTCAAGCCATTCTCTGAGATAAGGCATTTTCAGACCTAATCACCCCTCTAATCCCTACCTCCTTTCTTGTCTTCCTCTCCCTGGCCTCAGTTTGTCACCCCTTAACAAGTACGTTCTCTGCTGGTTGGGGCCTCTTTAGATCTCTGTTTTGAGCCTGTCAGGAAAACAAAAGGAACAAACCTGAGCTCTGAAGAGGGCATGAGTCTTTGGGGCAAGCAAAGTAGATTGCTAGACTTGCTCACCTACCATTTTACTCAACTGCCTGCCTTTCTGCACTTAGCTCCAGGGAGTGATCCCTTCATGTCCTCAGGGCAGGGCCCCAACGGCGGGATGGGGGACCCCTACAGCCGAGCTGCCGGCCCTGGGCTGGGAAATGTGGCGATGGGACCACGACAGCACTATCCCTATGGAGGGCCTTATGACAGAGTGAGGTAAGCGTGGCCCTCCTCCTGCCCCACCCCATGACCCCACAGCTATAGTGGACTCAGTCTGTTTCTCCCGTTTTGTTTAGGACGGAGCCTGGAATAGGACCGGAGGGAAACATGGGCACTGGAGCCCCGCAGCCGAATCTCATGCCTTCTAACCCCGACTCGGGGATGTATTCTCCTAGCCGCTATCCCCCACAGCAACAGCAGCAGCAACAACGGTGAGTGAAGCCCGGCCTCAGTGCTGTTGTGGCTCAGGCTTTGCCGTGTCCCGTCCTGATCCTATTCCTCTCCCTCCTGCAGACATGATTCCTATGGCAATCAGTTCTCCACTCAAGGCACCCCTTCCGGCAGCCCGTTCCCCAGCCAGCAGACCACAATGTATCAGCAGCAGCAGCAGGTGAGGGTATGGGGTAAAGTAACACGGGTGCGCCTTGAGAGCCAGCTGGAAAACTAAGCTGGAAAATCTGAGGAGCTCATTTTAGATACTTTGCTGGTCGTCTCCCACCCAAATAGCCAGTTTTGCCTCCGTCTCTTACCTGTTTAAGTACAGTCTGGTCTCTCATTATCCAGAAGGGCTAGAAATTGGCCTTATTTTGATTTTTGTTTTTTTGTTTTGTTTTTCAACTTTTCTGTGTTTTTCTACTTAGAGCAAGGGAGAGCCAGCAGGGAATAGAGAATGATTCTTGCTTTCAGACACAATTTTGAAAGATTATTCCTTTGTTCCCTTGGAGTCTGTGTTCCTTCTAGAGGGACAGAAGCAAGTCCAGCAAGTGTCTGGTGTAGCATCTTGGCAGCTATGGTCTTTATTCCCTGAGTGCAAAGTATTAACTTCCCGAACTCTGCTTGTCCCTGTCTTAGAATTACAAGCGGCCGATGGATGCCACATATGGCCCTCCTGCCAAGCGGCACGACGGGGAGATGTACAGTGTGCCATACAGCACGGGGCAGGGGCAGCCTCAGCAGCAGCAGTTACCCCCAGCCCAGCCCCAGCCCACCAGCCAGCAACAAGCTGCACAGCCTTCCCCTCAGCAAGATGTATACAACCAGTATGGCAACGCCTATCCCGCCACTGCCACCGCTGCTACTGAGCGCCGACCAGCAAGTGGCCCCCAGAACCAGTTTCCATTCCAGTTTGGCCGAGACCGTGTCTCTGCACCCCCTGGTTCCAGTGCCCAGCAGAACATGCCACCGCAAATGATGGGTGGCCCTATACAGGCATCACCTGAGGTTGCTCAGCAGGGCACCATGTGGCAGGGGCGTAATGACATGACCTACAATTACGCCAACAGGCAGAGCACAGGTTCTGCCCCCCAGGGCCCTGCCTATCATGGTGTGAACCGAACAGATGAAATGCTGCACACGGATCAGAGGGCCAACCATGAAGGCCCATGGCCTTCCCACGGCACCCGCCAGCCCCCATATGGTCCCTCTGCCCCCGTACCCCCCATGACAAGGCCCCCTCCATCCAACTACCAGCCCCCGCCAAGCATGCAGAATCACATTCCTCAGGTATCCAGCCCTGCCCCTCTGCCCCGGCCAATGGAGAACCGCACCTCTCCCAGCAAGTCTCCATTCCTGCACTCTGGGATGAAGATGCAGAAGGCAGGACCCCCAGTACCTGCCTCGCACATCGCACCTGCCCCTGTGCAGCCCCCCATGATTCGGCGGGACATCACCTTCCCACCTGGCTCTGTCGAAGCCACACAGCCTGTGTTGAAGCAGAGGAGGCGACTCACCATGAAAGACATCGGTACGGAGACCTCCATGACGGTGTTGTTAACCTCCCCCCTTTACATCTTGTCCATTGTTCTCTCTCCATCCTGATATTCTGGGTGAGGTAAAATCTGGTCCATTGTTGACTAAAATAGAGCCAAAGAAATTTGGGTAAGGAAGGAATTAGCTGATTTCAAGCTTTTACTTAAAGGACTCACCATGCAGTGATGTCCTGAGAGAGCCATCAGGGGCTGACGTGTGTCTTCTCCCAGATAGGAACTGTCTCCCACCGTGTGTTACTTTCCTAGTAGCCTGACTTGGTGGGCTAGCCCTGGGGGAACCGTCAGCCAACTTGGGCTTGGTGGATGGGTGACATGGAGGTTTTATTTCAGGAACTCCAGAGGCATGGCGTGTAATGATGTCCCTCAAGTCTGGGCTGCTGGCAGAGAGCACGTGGGCATTAGACACCATTAACATCCTGTTGTATGATGACAACAGTATCATGACCTTCAACCTCAGTCAGGTGAGTACAGGTGCCTGAGGAAGTCTGGAAGATTGGGAGGACCTGGGATCTTCTTGAAGTAGATGGTGCTAAGTGACACAGGGAAGTAAGCCCTCCCCAGCCAACATGGTCTCTTCTCCCTTGCTCATCTCTGAGATCTTCCATACCAGTACTTTGATTCCGTGCCAGTACTTTGCCACTGGCCATGGGCCCGGAATGCCGAGAACAGTAATAATTTGTGTAAGGTATCAGGATTAACTCCAAAAGGAATTTGAGAGAAACTTTTTGGTATTGGTAAGAAATGCAGATTCTGTTGATATCAGTGAGGACACCATGTTTTTCTAGATTACCAAGAACCTATGGTCTTTATCATAGTGAGCAGAGTCATTTCTTTATTGTTCCCTTTCTTATTTCATCCACTCTGAATAGAAGAGATCTTTGTCGATCCCATTTTCCTAAGGTGTAGAACAGGAAGTATAAAAAGGTATGCTTGTTCGTGGGGGTGCTTTAACGGTGTTCTGACAGAGGTGAGTCTCCAGACCCTCTCTCCACAGGATACGCACCCTGGGTTTTCCCATAGCTGGGAAGCGTTTCTGCTGCACCATTCTACGCTTTGTTTTGATCATCCTTAGTAGTTCTCAACCAACCCGTCTATCGAGGAGCTAACTAAGGGGGGCATTGTTATTAATAGTTACCATTTATCGTACCCTCACTTTGTGCGAGGTTCTTCATATTTTCTTTCATGTCATACAACAGCCTTCTGAGGCAGATGTGGCCACTTAGAGATGAGTAAATGGGCTCAATCTTACCTTTGCCTCGGTTCACACAGCTGTTAGAAGAATCTTTCTGTTTCCAAAGCCTGACTTTATGTCCATTACGTAATATTGTCTTCCATGAGAAAGTAAAGGGACAAATATTGATTGAACAATTTCGATATTCCAGGTATTTGATATATTCCATTTAGACCTCAGAACACCCCTGTAAATTTTAGGAATTTCCATCAGTTTCAATGGGAAGATGAAAAACTACAGCTTAGAGAGTTAATTACACAGCCAGTTCCTGGGAAGGCCAGAATTCAAACCTAGACCTTTCTAATTCTAAAGCCCTTATTTTTTCCATTCTGCTATACTATTCAACTAGAAATTAATCTGACTGGAGATGAGTATTTTCTTCTAGAGGTAAACGGCCTATATAGGATCCAGGCTGGAATTTGGGTCTCCCTAGCACCAGCCTCCTAGAATGTTGGGGAGCTTGGAGAAGAGAGCAGATGAACATCTGTCCACACCGCATTCCTTCTCTCGGTTCATGTTGGAAGGGGTCATGCCACCATGCCTAGCCTTGGGCTGCACTTGGCAGTGGGATGTAGTGTTTTAAGAGGGACAATGACCAACGGGTAGGAAACTTGGCTTGGTAAAGAAAGGCAGACATTGGTCGGGAAAGAGGAGGCTAAAGATGGTGGCTTTTGCAGTGAAGTGAGGAGCTTGTTGGGCAGTGTTTCCATCCTGGAAGCAGGCTCATGTGAAGGCAGGTTGAGCAGAAAGAAGTTTGTGCCAGTCATAGGAGAGATGAAATGACTCCCTCGGTGGAGAGCCTTTGGGAAAGGAGCAGCTCTGCCTTCTCCAGTGATACAGATGTCTGACCTAGAAGAAAGCGGGGAGATCAGATAGAAGATCCTTGGAGGTCTCTCAAGTCAAGGATTCTCATCTTAGCCCACTTTTCTTCATTTCCTGTTGTTTCTCTTTTAGCTCCCAGGCTTGTTAGAGCTCCTTGTGGAATATTTCCGACGTTGCCTGATCGAGATCTTTGGCATTTTAAAGGAGTATGAGGTGGGCGACCCAGGGCAGAGAACACTACTGGACCCTGGGAGATTCAGTAAAGCGTCTAGTCCAGCCCCTGTAGCAGGGGAGGAAGAAGAAGACCTTCTAGGTCCTAAACTAGAGGAGGAAGAAGAAGAGGAAGTAGTTGAAAATGATGAGGAGATGGCTTTTTCAGGCAAGGACAAGGCAGCCTCAGAGAACAGTGAGGAGAAACTTACTAGTAAGTTTGACAAGCTTCCCGTCAAGATCGTGCAGAAGAATGACCCGTTTGTGGTGGACTGCTCAGATAAGCTTGGGCGCGTGCAGGAGTTTGACAGTGGCCTACTGCACTGGCGGATTGGTGGGGGGGACACCACTGAGCACATCCAGACCCACTTTGAGAGCAAGACAGAGCTGCTGCCTACCCCTCATGTGCCCTGCCTCCCAGTCACCCGGAAACATGTCACAGCAGCAGAGGGTACACCAGGGACAACCGAACAGGAGGGCCCCCCGCCTGATGGCCCTCCCGAAAAACGGATCACAGCCACTATGGATGACATGCTGTCCACCCGGTCTAGCACATTGACCGAGGAGGGAGCTAAGAACGCAGAGGCCACCAAGGAGAGCAGCAAGTTTCCATTCGGCATCAGCCCGGCACAGAGCCACCGGAACATCAAGATCCTAGAGGACGAACCCCACAGTAAAGATGAGACCCCACTGTGCACCCTTCTGGACTGGCAGGATTCCCTGGCCAAGCGCTGCGTCTGTGTCTCCAATACCATCCGAAGCCTGTCATTTGTGCCAGGCAACGACTTTGAGATGTCCAAACACCCGGGGCTGCTGCTGATCCTGGGCAAGCTGATCCTTCTACACCACAAGCATCCAGAACGGAAGCAGGCGCCACTAACTTACGAGAAGGAGGAGGAGCAGGACCAAGGGGTGAGCTGCAACAAAGTGGAGTGGTGGTGGGACTGCTTGGAGATGCTCCGGGAAAACACCTTGGTCACGCTTGCCAACATCTCGGGGCAGTTGGACCTCTCCCCGTACCCCGAGAGCATTTGCCTGCCTGTCCTGGACGGTCTCCTACACTGGGCAGTCTGCCCTTCAGCTGAAGCCCAGGACCCCTTCTCCACCCTGGGCCCCAACGCTGTCCTCTCCCCGCAGAGACTGGTCTTGGAAACCCTCAGCAAACTCAGCATCCAGGACAACAATGTGGACCTGATCCTGGCCACGCCCCCCTTCAGCCGCCTGGAGAAGTTGTATAGCACCATGGTGCGTTTCCTCAGTGACCGAAAGAACCCGGTATGCCGGGAGATGGCTGTGGTACTGCTGGCCAACCTGGCGCAGGGCGACAGCCTGGCAGCCCGTGCCATCGCAGTGCAGAAGGGCAGCATCGGCAACCTCCTGGGCTTCCTGGAGGACAGCCTTGCTGCCACACAGTTCCAGCAGAGCCAGGCCAGCCTGCTCCACATGCAGAACCCGCCCTTTGAGCCAACTAGTGTGGACATGATGCGGCGGGCTGCCCGCGCACTGCTGGCGCTGGCCAAGGTGGACGAGAACCACTCAGAGTTCACGCTGTACGAGTCACGGCTCTTGGACATCTCGGTATCGCCGTTGATGAACTCATTGGTTTCACAAGTCATTTGTGATGTACTGTTTTTGATTGGCCAGTCATGACAGCCGTGGGACACCTCCCTCCCTGTGTGTGTGTGCGTGTGTGGAGAACTTAGAAACTGACTGTTGCCCTTTATTTATGCAAAACCACCTCAGAATCCAGTTTACCCTGTGCTGTCCAGCTTCTCCCTTGGGTAAAAAGTGTCTCCTATTTCTCTCCCCCCCCCACCCCCACCTTTCTACCTTTCTGTTCCTGTCCTCACCTTACTCCCCTCAGGACCCTACCCTATTTGAAAAGACAAAGTTCTGCCTACATAGAAGACTTTTTTATTTTAACCAAAGTTACTGTCGTTTACAGTGAGTTTGGGGAAAAAAAATAAAAATGGTTTTCCCGATCCTTGCATCAACGGGAGGCCACATTTCATAACTGTTTTTAATGGTAAAAAAAAGAAAAAAAGAAAAAAATACAAAAAAAAAACCCCGAAGGACAAAAAGGTTACTGCTGAACTGTATGTGGTTTATTGTTGTACATTCACAATCTTGCAGGAGCCGAGAAGTTCGCAGTTGTGGACAGACCCTGTTCACTGGAGAGGCCTGTGCAGTAGAGTGTAGACCCTTTCATGTACTGTACTGTACACCTGATACTGTAAACATACTGTAATAATAATGTCTCACATGGAAACGAGAAAAAAACGCTGGGTCAGCAGCAAGCTGTAGTTTTTAAAAATGTTTTTAGTTAAACGTTGAGGAGAAAAAAAAAAAGGCTTTTCCCCCAAAGTATCATGTGTGAACCTACAACACCCTGACCTCTTTCTCTCCTCCTTGATTGTATGAATAACCCTGAGATCACCTCTTAGAACTGGTTTTAACCTTTAGCTGCAGCGGCTGTGCTGCCATGTGTGTATATATATGACGTTGTACATTGCACATACACTTGGATCCCCACAGTTTGGTCCCCCTCCCAGCTACCCATTTATAGTATGACGAGTTAACAAGTTGGTGACCTGCACAAAGCGAGACACAGCTATTTAATCTCTTGCCAGACATCGCCCCTCTTGGCGCGATGCTGTACAGGTCTCTGTAAAAAGTCCTTGCTGTCTCAGCAGCCAATCAACTTATAGTTTATTTTTTTCTGGGTTTTTGTTTTGTTTTGTTTTGTTTTCTTTCTAATCGAGGTGTGGAAAAGTTCTAGGTTCAGTTGAAGTTCCTGATGAAGAAACACAATTGAGATTTTTTCAGTGATAAAATCTGCATATTTGTATTTCAAACAATGTAGCTAAAACTTGATGTAAATTCCTCCTTTTTTCCTTTTTTGGCTTAATGAATATCATTTATTCAGTATGAAATCTTTATACTATATGTTCCACGTGTTAAGAATAAATGTACATTAAATCTTGGTAAGACGTTTGTGAGGCTTTTTATTGTTTCCAAACTGTTTGAAAGCTCGACCTTTTTGGGGTGTGAGTAGCTGCTCCTGTTCTTGCAACTCTCCGTTGGTGTGCTCTCTCCCCTAAATGGTGGCATCCTGGACTCTATCATTTCTGTACCATATTTCACTCTACCTTCCACAGTGTAAGTCTAAATTTAAGAAAGTTGAGATGATTTTGCCTGCAAGAGGAAGTTCTAGGCATAAAAAGCATGTTAGCCTCTTGAAAAAGTGGGTTTGAATAGCCAAAGAATTTGACGATACTCTAGGAAAAAACTTGGAAATAGTTGACAAGGGGATGATCTCTGTTTTTCTCAGAAATTATTAACAATGAGACAACCATTTCTCTGGAGGGAGCCTCCAACTTAACCATTAATTTCTCCAGAGTCACTCTGCCCTGATTCCAGATCAGAGCATTCAGCTGCCTTCTTGGCATCTGTTTGGAAGTTTAATTTGAACACACCCAAACTAAAATGCCGTCTTCCCCTAGAAACCTGCTTCTCCTATAGTTTTCTCCGTAAATGGCAATTTCATCACTTGGCCAAAAACAATCCTTGACTTTCGTTTCCACTTCCGGTCTGTTAGCACTTCAAAAAAATAATCCAGTCCAGCCACTACCACCGTAGTTCAAGACACTGGACCTTTCTTGAAATATCCTACAAACTGACCTCCCTGCTTCTGCTTGGCCTAGTTGAACCTTTTCTCAACATAGCAACCAGAATGTTCCCTTTAAAACCTAAGTCAGATCAAAATCCTTCCGTGCTTTTCACTCTAACTGAAAGTCCACATTATTATAATGACCTACAAAGCCCTCAGTTACCTAGCTTGCTGTTACTTCTTGGGTCCTCTCTTCTCTCTCACCCATTGCTCACTCCACTATACAGGGCTGTTCCGACCTGGGGTCTTTGCTCTGTCCAGAATATTCTCACAGTTACCTACATGGTTCAAGCCCTCATTTTCAAGTCTTTGCTCAAATATTATATCAGTGAACCTTTCCCTGGCCACCTTATTTAAAATAGTAATCCGTTCCCCTGCCTTGTTTTTCTTTGTAGGACTTAACTATTAGGTTGGTGCAAAAGTACTTGGGGTTTTTGCAATTATTTTTAAACTTTTTAAACCGCAATCACATTTGCATTTAATTTCATCTGGTCCATTGTATATAGTACTTACCTGCCATCTTCCACTGGAATGTAAGCTCTCCGAGGGCAGCGCTGTTTATTTTATTCACTGCTATATCCCTGTCCTACAGTACAGCCTGGCACATAATTGATGAATGAAATGCAGATGTTGGCCAGATGCAGTTCCTTTTATAAGGCTAATGTTGCATTATGTAGCTTCTTTGTTCATCTTCTTCCTTAGGGAAACAATGGGGAATCAGAAGCAGTAACAGAGAAATGCTATTATTGTGGACACTTAGAAGTGAAACGTGAAACAACGGCTTTCTATTGAGTACCGACTTGTGTACCAGACATAGTACGTCAAGTAATCCTACAAACAGTCCCATGCCTGTGAGATCAGTATTCTCGTTCCCATTTTATAGTCGAGGAAAGTAGCTTGTATGAGCTCACACCAAGCGAGGTTCCCTGAATCCCAAGGCCCATGCTCTTCCTAATACACCACACTACCTCCTTCCTGGGTCACAGGACAACCAGGAGTAACTGGATCTCGCTGTGGAGCTCAGCAAGCAAGATTTGTTTTTGTTGTATTTAGCATGAGTTAAAATTGTCCCAAGAATTTCAATCAAGTGTTCATCAAAGGAGGTGTGGTTGTTAATATTTGGGTCTGGGACAGGAATGAATAATCAGTACTTCTCTATTGAGAGAGGGGGAAATGGAGACAGTTGGATAACTCATCAACCAAGATGCCTTCCTAGGACACTTCTGGAAAAAACTAAATGGGAAGCTTTTCATACCTGTATTTTGATGAGCAATGTTGCTAAAGGCTATTTTTGCTCTGGGTCTCTTGAACTTCACTTTCTAGTGTAGAAAGTGCATTTCTGGGCTGTGTGTGGAGCATTACCTAGGAGTTTGGTTTCCTGGGTTCCTTTCATCTGCTCTCCTGCAATGCGGAGGGAGCCTAGCCTGGTCTCCAGTTTCTGATTGGAGTTACCACTGGCCCAAGCCACTGAGCTGTTAGTAATTTGCTTTTGAGAAGTAAATAGAACCTTGCCAGTAGAGAACCCAGGGGTGTGGCCAGTAGTTCTTTTCCCAGGCTCCTCCCTCCCCACCCCCCAAATGACCTTCACCTTCTTTCATAGCTGGAGAGCAGCCAAGTCTGGCCTAAACAATACTCTCAGCCTCATTGGCTCTTTTGCCTTGCAGCCACTACCACCCACAGTGGTTAAGGTCCTTCCCACTAGGCCTCTCAGTGGGGTCAAGGTTTTCTAACTGAAAGGCAAACACCAAAGAAAACAGTGAAAAATATCTAGTGTCCACGGCCTTTAAAGGATCAGTGTTTGAGTCCTGCAATTTAGGAGATAGGGCAGGGTCTTTGTCCTGGGGTGGATGGGCGTCTTCATTTGATTCTGCAGAGGCCCAAAGTACAGGCCCAAAACATAGGCTTTTGGTAAATGTCCAAGACCTGATTGGTGCCACCCCAGGTTTCAGGATGGATGTAAATATCACCCAGCATCCTTGGAAACTGCCAATGAATGCTGTTTACCCACAGCGAAAAGAAGCAGCGTAAACTTCTGGTAAGGTACAGCTGCCTGTCATTACAGGCATTAACCCTGCCTGCTGCCGGTTGGCAGTGACAGGTATCAGAGGCTTATGTGTTCACTTTTGTCCCACAATCGCATAGCCTCTAAGCCAACATTCCAGATCAGGGTCAGTTTCTCCAACATTCCCATAGGTTTGGGGTCATGGAAAGTTTAGTGTCTAGAAACTGAGCTACTGAGAATACGTGTACTGGTCTGTTCCTCTGTTCTGTCTGGGGCCAAGGCCATTGCCAGATGTGGCGGCAGGAGCAAGGCAAGGCAGCTACATAATTGTCAGGTTGCTTCAGGGAGGGGAGTGCTCCAGAGAACCACCAGACTTCTCCACAGTGGGAAAATCAGTTGCTCCCCTTTTCATTCAGGGAATTATAACAGCCATCCTTTACTGAGCACTTTATGACGACAGGTACTATAAAATCCACGAGGAAGACATTATCTCCACGAGGAAAAGGCCTGTGTCTGTCGTACTCAGTGTTACATCCTCATCCCGTCACGTAGTAGGCACTCCTATTTTGTTGAATAAATCAAGCAGGTGAGGTAGGAATTTCGTGGAAGAAAGAATAGGTAGGACATGGTGTGCCCTGTGTAGTAGTCTTGGCATAGCCTGTAAAGACTTAATTGTGTGGGGAAAAAAAACAAAAAAAAGGAAGAGAGGGAAAGAGGTAAACCTGAGAAAAAATAATGTGGAGTGGTAGGAAAAAACAGCCTGGGGGGCTGGAGACCTGAATTCAAGTCCCATTTCTGTCACTAGCTGTGTAACTTCAGGCCAGTCATTTCCTCTTTCTGAGTCTTAGTTCCCGCATCCATAAAATATAGGTATCAGATTAAACAAATTGATTTATTCACCAGATCTTTATTAAGCACATACATTGTGCAAAGCACTGTTCTAAGTGCTAGTGATCCTTTGAACAAGGCCCCCACTCTCGCAGTGTTTACATTCCGTAATAGGAAACCAGATGATGAAACAAGTAAAATTCATGGACAAGACAACCAGGTGGTGATAAATGCTATGAAGAAAACAAAACAAGGTGATAGGATAGTACCGGGTGATGGTTGTAGCTGGGTAGTTAGGGAAAGCTTCTCTGAGGAAGTGATATTCAGCTGAAATTCTATGCAGTGGGCTGGCCAAAGGGTGGTTGGGCAGTAATGTGTTTCAAGCAGCAGTAGCAGCAAAAGAAGAGCCAGGCAAGTTCAAGAAACAAATGTAACTCTTACATTCTAGGATTCTAGAAATAGTGATTGCTTGCATTGTGTAGCTCAGGGATTTCTGCTATGAAATTGTTTGTTGGTGGTGTGGGATATTTGTTTCTGAATGGAACTAGCTGGGTGGTATAGAGTCTTTCTGGAGCCCTGGGATGTGTCTCTGTCTCCCTGGCTTTTCCCACAGTGCTGGTGTCTCAGCTGCCTCCCTGCAGGCTCCATTTTAACTGCTGCTTCTAAAAGCAGACTGGAGAGAGCTGCCTCCTCCACTACTTACTCAGCCTTAGAGGCCCAGAACTCCCTCCCATCCCACCTCGTCTTCTTCCATTCTGACAAGCCAGGGCTTTGAGAGCACAAGATTCAGCTTCCTTGTTTTCCTGTCAGAGCAGGAGCCAGAAAAATGAAACAGGAAACAGAGCGGAAGAGGAGGGGGTGGGTAGCAGAGAAGGAAAGGAAGGAGAAATTGCAGGAAAGTAGAGCTGAAGATCTGGACAAAGTTCTACCTCTAAAGGGTGACAGTTGAGCTTTTAGAAAACATCCTGACTTGTCACAGGAGACCCCCTGTCCTTTTTACAAATAGATTTTTGAAGGAATTTGGCGTGGACAGAGAGAACCTTAAGAATGCATGTCTTTTTCCCCTGTGAATTCACAAACCAAGGACAGTTCATTTCTCAGTTTTGTCTGTGCAAACAGAGTGCCGCTTGGAGCCTCGCGGACTTCTAGAGACTCAAGCCACAACCCTAGGCCCCAGGCACGAGCGTGCCTCACAGCTTTGCCTATTCACTCACAGGCCTCTGGAGCTCAGAACAAGTGTGTGTCACTGAAAAATCTGGAGGGAAGAGTCTTCTAAACTCCATTTTCCCCCTTCTCCTCCAATGCAGCACTAAAATGTAATTTATACTTTATCCACCTTAAACACAACAAATACCTGAGAGCAGTTTAGGTCTAAAGGCCTGAAATGAGGTATAAAGAATCAAAAGATACAGTCACTGGCCCCCAGAGAACTGATCTGGGCTAGTTCCTTTGCCTGAGAGATAGCAACCATCTCTTTGTTCCCACCCAGGAGTGCCTGTTGGAGAAGATAAACCCCTCCCTCAGCCAGGGCTGTGGCCAGAGGCTAACCCAGACCCTAGCATCGCATGGAGGACAGATAACTGAAACCACAGAAGGCTTCTGAATCCTGAGAAACAAGAAATCCACCAACGGAGAAGGATTTATTATCTATTTCCTTTAAGGAGGGTGCAAAGTTGTTCTAACAGTTTCCGTTACAGGGGTACCAACTGGCCGCTCCTCCCTAACAGACGGTTTTGTTGAGTTAGCTTCTTTTTTTTCTTTTTTGGCCCCACTTCCTAAGAGAGAAACTGCATGAATGAGGAAGGAAAAAGGAGTCCTGGGGGGGTGTTCTCTGAAGTTTCTTTTACCAACCTCATTAGTCACCTGAGGTGGGGCTGAGGATTGAAGTAGGACAGAAGGTCCCTGGTAGCTGGAGGAGGGGAAAGTCAGGGGGATCCCCCACTTTCTTCACACCCAGGACGCAGGGTGCCGCTGCTGGCCACAGAAACCCCAAGAAGGCTTTTCTTTCTATTCAGAGAACATCCATTGTGTGCCAGGCCCTGTGCTGAGCTGTTGTTGCCTGACAGCAGGGAAAGTGCGGCTCTGGCTTCTGTGAAGAGGCTACGGGGCAGCCCCCCAACTCCAAGAGCTTCAGCACACATGGGGAACCCAGTGGATGTTTGAAGGATGGAACTGGAGCAAGAACACCGACTGAGACAGCAGCCCTGGGGGACCCACTGAAGGTGGGAGAGGGGGCTTGAGGAGCGTGCAGTACGTGAGAGAACTCTTCAGGTGTCACCTAGGCGTGAAGCTGCCAAGGCGGAGGGGCACGGAGTCCTAAGGCTCCGCCATCCCCGCCCCACTCGCCGGGAGTCAACATGGCCGTCGCGGAGGAGGCGGGGCAGCTCCGAGTCCGGGCAGGAGGAGGGCGGGGCCGCCGTCGGCTGAGCCTGTGCGCAGGCGCGGGCCTTTCGGGGTCCCGGATGGAAGAGCTGAGGTTCGGGCCGGGCCTGGGAGGTCGAAACGGGCTGGCGCTGGGGACCAGGCGCCAGCGTGGGGGCCCTGGAGTTCTTGGGGGAGGGTAGTTGTCGAAAGGAGGCCGAGGGAAATGAGGCAGAGGCTGCCGAGAAGCGGGGAGCCCCGCCCCTCCGCCATTGCGTCCTCTGGGTGCCGCCTCTTCCTTTACAGCCTCTCGCCCTCCCCTGCCTTCCGGCCCTGCAGCCGGGCCGGCTCGGCCCCGCCGACCCCCTCGGGAATAGCCAGTGGGCGGTGGCCCATTTGGGGAGAGGAGATGCCGGATTCCCGCTTGGGACTGTGACCGAAAGAAGAGGGCTAGAACGGGCTTTAGACTCTGCTGGGCTGGCAGAAGGCGGCCTCTGGCTCGCGACGGCCAGCGAGGCCTCTGGCCCTGAGGACCCTTGGTCAGAGCGATTTTCCCACCCCGCAGAGATGTTCGTCTTACCTAGAGGGTCCCGGGCTCCAATTCAGCAGACTTCCCTGTATTTTCAGAGAGGGTCCTCCCTGCCATACCCACAAGAGCGTGCTCTGTCATTGGACAAGTGGGTTAGGAGTTGGGAGACCTGGGTTGTAATGCTGGCTCAGAAAGAGCACATCCCCTTGGCCGGAGTGAGGCCTGGTGGGAAGACCACGAGGTTTCAGAATTCAAAAACAAAGCAAAACCGTTTAAATATAGCCTTGGGTGTGTCACTTGACCCCACTGAGCCTCAGTTTCCACCTCCATAAAATGGCGATGGTAATTATACAGGCCTCACAGGATCTCATGAGATCTCTAATGTAAAAGCTGTGGAGATTTTATTACTCTCACGAGAAAATAAAGTAAAACTAGTTGCTAAGTGTCCTAGTTCAGTCTGATTTGACAAAGGGGTCGTTGGGAAGTGAGGCTGGCAATTAGCTGAGAGAGAACTCACGGGCTTTATTTTGTTTTTACTTGGTTTACCTGTAAACTAAGTGTAGGCTGCACGTCTCCTGTGGTCGCTGGGGCTAGAGCTTGACTCTGGAAAAAGGAAAGGAAGAATGGCAGCCTGGTGAAGAGGCAGAGGTGGGTTACGTACTTTTCTGTTCCCAACTTCTCTTCTGCATGTGGGTGGGAAGTGAAGAAGGGAAAAAGTGAATTCACCCTAGAATAGAGAACCCTCGGCCGTGTAAGGTTGGCTGTGCTTCTTTCTACGATTCTTCTGTGTTCGAGTTAGATGTTAGAAATGTTGAGTTAGATTCACAAACTACCTCCGCTCTCTTTCAGCAACTTGTCTTTGAACTGAATTTTGATGAGCCGACCGGTGTAGCGTTGGTGGCGCCTCCCTTCCTCCAGGCTTCCTGGTGATGGAGTAAGCATCAGGCGCCCCCTTGTGCTCAGGATACATACTGTTGCTGTTGGCCAATCTTGCTCCCTTTCTGGAGAAATTTTCTTTTCCTATGGCTTCTGTGACTTTGTAGTCTTGCTTTAAACATGGGTATGGTGGGAGGAATACTTGGAGCAGTGATTTTTTATATCCAGAGCCAATGAACTGGTGATGCCATATCCTGTTCTTGCCTCTTCCGCTCAATCAGAACACAGATTTAAAATGCCTGCTTGTATGCCAGGCCCTGGGGATATAGTTGTGAGCAAGATAGACAAAGCCCCTGCCCTCACAAGCAAGTTAATTAAGCAATAACAATAAAGACTAGAAAGCAGAGTGCAATGAGGACATATCACATAGTCTAGTGAGGGTCAGAGAAGAATTCCAGAAACAAGTGATACCTAAATGGTTGGTAGGTATTAGCCAGATAAAAGAAGAAAAGTCTTCTAGCCCTCCCTGTTAATTTCTCAGTTTAAGTATTTTTTCCTTTAGGGATAGTTCTTCATCCCAAATTGGTGAGCTGCCTCTGATGCTCTTGCCCTCCCTTCTGATTTCCCAGACTGGTTCTGTATAGGAGCCATTGCTACTTCTTTTAGCCCAGAGACCTGCTTTTTTTTTTTTTAATGCCTTAAAATGCATTCCTTGCCTCAGAATGGCTTTACAATTATTTATACGTTGCTGCCATTCCAACAAAGAGATGGGAAGTAAGTTTTCTCCATCTCTAGTAGTTGACTGTGTCTTCCCCCTAAGTTTGTTTTAGCAGTGTGAGCTGGCTAAAGTCCTGCCAAGTGGTGGTTTTCTTTTCCTTCTCCACTTAATTTAACAGACCAGCTGAACACACATCAGAGAGCGAAGCTGGAGTGTGTAGTCATTATGGTCTTCCAGTTCAGTTCTGTGCCCCATTTTTGGGACTCTGGTTTTGGGACCTAGTTTATTATTCTGGGCAGGAGGAAAGGGGCCCACACCAAATAACAGCAACCGCAATATAGATGTGCTAGTACTTCTTCACACTTGCGTTCATTTCGTCACCATGACAAGTTTGTGAGACAAGCAAAATAATCTGATCCCACTTTATACTTAACGAAAAGGCTCAAGGACTGAATGAGAACTTGTGAGTGACAGAGCGAGGACTTGAACGCAGGTCTTTAGTGCTTGTTTAGGGGGACTCAACAGGCTTTTAAGAGATTTTCTGTGAATTTAGCTTCCCAGTTTCATGCCTGTCTGTGTGGAACTTTCCCAACAAGAATACAGTACTTCAGAGTGACACCAAATGGCATCTGCCTTCAAGATGCTCTTCCCTCATCTGGGAAGTTAGGTAGTTAAGTTTGCCTAGTAGTGCTGAAGAGGGAGTCTCCTGTGAAGAATGCTTTCCAGAATTTACTTTCAACTCATGTGTGACATTTCCTCTTTGGGTTTTGGTGTTTAGAAGCCTGAGGGAGCTCAGTCCTGGCAGCAACACCCTGTATTCCTGGTGGTGAGAGGATGTGGCCCCTGGACCCATCCCAGAAAGAGGTGCTGAGGTTTGCAGTCCGCTGCCGTGTCCTGACTCTGATGCTGCAGGTCAGTCTCTGATCTTTTGTCCTGAACATGCCATTGCCACATGGCTGGGCTAGGCACTAAGAATAGTCCCCATCTTTTTTCCACCAACGAGGTGTACCCCCTCCATGTGGTTGGAACCATAGACACTTAGACTTCATAGCTGAAAATGTAGCAGGACTCTTAGAAATGGTCTATTAATCCTTTGTTTTACACATGAAGCAGCAGAGGCCGGGGAAGATTAAATGGCTTTCCTAAAGTCACATAGCAAGTTAGAGAGGGGCCAGAATCAGATCCCGGGTTTTCTAACTTCTGCATTGGCTGTCTTTCCAACAGACCAAGAGGTTCTGTAACCAGAGATGCCCTTAGGGTGTGACGGCTCAAAGCATTGCCCTGGGTTCCTGTACCAGGATTCTGAGCACTGTCAGTCAGTTGAGTGGGAGAGAGGTGGCACTGTCCTGACCACCGTCTGTGCATATTTGTTTTGTCAGCAGTGTCACCTACTCTTCCCCCAGATGTCTCCCTTGTTGCCTCACCCACATAGCCCTCAGAATGCATTTGCACTTTTGCAACTCCCTTTCCCCTCCAAGACTGCCCTTACACATATTTAATCAAGTTTAGTATATTTGTATATACATATATGAATTATATGCGGTGCTGAGCACAGGGCCCAGTACTTAGCAGGTCTTCAGTATGTGTTACTGTTGAGTGTAGTCGACACCCTAGCTATATTTGCCTAATTATGTGTGCTTTTTAGCACAAGCTCCGTTCTCTCTGAGGCTTATAGCTGGTTCCTTTGTGGAAAACTCCTTTCCTCTCTCGTTCCCGACTACAGGAGACATAGCAGGCTCCATTGTGTCCCAGGTTTAGTTAAAAGTGTCTTCAACTTGGAGACTAGGGCTGTTATCTGTGACTGTCACTCCTGTCCCATTTGTTTTCAGTTTGAAGTGGCCTGACCCCCTGTCCCCCCACACACACCCAAAGAAAAAGATGAGAAAGAGAAAGAGCCTTAAAAATGGATTATACTCCTGGTGCCAGGCTGGAGAAACTAACTCGATGATAGCTTTGAACCAGTATTGGCTGAGTGATTGGCAGAACCCAAGGAGCAATACTGGGCGTCGGCATCTGGATGGGGAACTGGACAGCTGGTTTCTAATTCAGAGGGCCATTTGGAAAGGAGGATGTTTCCTCTAGATTGGTCACTCAACCACCAACATTTTTTTAAGTACCTATTCTGTTCTAGAACTGTGCTAGGTAGGTCATGAGTATAAAAAGTCATGGTCTCTTTTCCCTTAAATAGCTGACAATCTAATGGGGCAGAAAGACATTTAACAATAATGCTATTTCATTATCCACTCCCCTGCCCCTTCCATCTTTAAAGCTCGTGCCATCAGAATATATTGCCAGTTACCCTTCACTGTTGCTGTCATCTCTATTAAGGACAGCTCATTCCTTGAAGGTTTTAGCTCCTGACTGACTGTTACTCTTTTCAGCACAACCGTTGATTTCTTGATGGTTTGAATGTTGATAAAGCTTATACACCTGACCACTGTCTTCTCTCTTTCCAGCTCACTCCCTCTACCGTGTTTCCCCAAAAATGAGACCTAACCGGAAAATGAATCGTGACATGATTTTTCAGGATGCTCGTAATACAAAATGAGCCCTAATGCGTCTTTTGGAGCAAAAATTAATATAAGATCTGGTCTTATTTTCAGGGAAATACTGTAGGGCTTATTTTATATTATGAGCATCCTAAAAAATCAAGCTAAGGCTTATTTTCCGGTTAGGTCTTATTTTCGGGGAAACACGGTAGTACCCCAGCTCTAACCATTCTTCTAACCCCTTAGGATTTATAATCCATTGATTCTACCACCATTTCATTGTCCCTCACACACCTCATGGCTTCAGCTCTGCTTCTTACCCAGCTTAGATTCCATGGTCCGTCATGCATACCTGCTCAACTTGCTTGCTCCCTTCTCCTCCCTATGTCTTATTCACGAGACAGAAGCCCAACCTCCATTAAATTCAGTTCTCTCCTATCCCGTGCCTGCATCTGTCCAGAGAAAATACACAACTGTATTAACTGATTCCTTTTTTATTCAAGATCTTTAACCCAAGTGAGTCCTTAGTGCTACCTGGCAATCTTAGTGCTACCTGGCAATATTCCCTTGCTTCACTTGGTTCTAAGACACCATGGTCTCCTGGTTTTCCTCCTAGCTCACTGATCCATTCCTTCTTTATCTTTACTGCTGGATCCTCACCCTCTTTTGAATCTCTAAATGTTGGCATGTCCAGGGCCAGTCCTTACATCTCTTTTTTTCTCTATTTGTACTTCCTCGCTAGTGCTCTTATTGTATCGTACCTTTAAATACCACCCCTGTAGTTATGACTCCCAAATTTATATCTCTAGCCCTGATTGCTCTCCTGACCTCAGACTCATATTTCTCACGGCCTTGTTGACCTCTGCACTGGAATGTCCAGCTCAAACTTAACTAATCCAAAACCGAACTCCTGATGCCCCCCAACAAGTCTGTTCTTCCTCATTTTATTAAGTAGTAATTCTTTTCTTCCAGTTGCTCAGCCAAAATCCTGGTTCTCTTTCATCCCCCAGGCTCTCTTCAATGCCATCATCCCAGATCACCATGCAGAAGCCTTCTCTCCTCCTCGCCTTGCCCCCTCGGGTTCTGTGGACCAACTGGTGGAAGGTCTCCTGAGTGGCCTGTCTCACTGGGATGCTGAACACTTCCTGTTCATTGCCGAGCATGGCTACCTGTATGAGCACAACTTTGCCTTCTTCCCTGGTTTCCCTCTGGTCCTGTGGGTGGGAACTGAACTGCTGAGACCCCTGTGGGGGTTACTGAGCCTGCGGAGTTGTCTGTTAATCTCAGTAGCATTGCTCAATTCCTTGTTCTCTGTCTTGGCTGCTGTCGCACTTCATGACCTAGGCTGTCTGGTTTTGCACTGTCCCCACCAGGCCTTTTACGGAGCGCTGCTCTTCTGCCTCAGCCCTGCCAATGTCTTCCTGGCCGCTGGTTACTCAGAAGCTTTGTTTGCTCTCCTGACGTTCAGCGCCATGGGGCAGCTGGAAAGGGGCCGAAGCTGGACTAGTGGACTCCTCTTTGCCCTTGCCACTGGTGTACGCTCCAATGGGCTGGTCAACGTTGGCTTCCTCATGCATTCTCAGTGTCAAGGCTTTTTCTCTTCTCTCACGGTGCTGAATCCTCTGAGACAACTCTTGAAGCTGATGGGCTCTGTGTTCCTGTCCGTGCTCGCACTTGGCCTTCCTTTTGCCCTCTTTCAGTATTATGCCTATATGCAGTTCTGTCTACCAGGCTCAGCCCACCCCATCCCTAAGCCCTTGCTGCAGTTAGCTGTGGACAAGGGCTACCGGATCGCGGAGGGAAACGAGCCACCTTGGTGCTCCTGGCAACTTCCCCTAGTATACAGCTATATCCAGGATATCTACTGGAATGTTGGCTTTTTGAGATACTATGAACTCAAGCAAGTGCCCAATTTTCTGCTGGCTGCACCAGTGGCTATACTGATTGTCTGGGCAACTTGGACGTATGTGAGCACCCACCCTTGGCTCTGCCTTACACTTGGGATGCGAAGGAGCAAGAACAGTGAGAACCTAGAGAAGCCTCATCCTGGATTTCTCAGCCCTCGGGTGTTTGTGTACCTGGTCCACGCTGCGGCTCTGCTGCTGTTTGGCAGTCTGTGCATGCACGTTCAGGTGAGGTGGATTCCTAGCTGGGCAAAGGGTGCGAGGACAGGCAGAACCCCGGGGCCAGGCCCAAGGAGGATGATGGACTTCTCCCATTTGAGTGACCTGTGCCTAACTTGTTCATTCAATAACTGCTTGGGGACTTTCTTTGTGCCAGACCCTGGGTTAGACCACTGAGGGTGGAACACAAATAAAATAAGATTGCTGCCCTGGTGGGTCTCATGGTAGAAATGGGGAGACAGACCTTTAACAGATAAAGTTACAGTACAGTGGAATGGAAGAGGAGTTGTTTTGAGACAAAGTACTGTGGAAGACAGAGGGAAAAGTAGCTCACTGACTGAAGGAGTTGAGAAGGGTGTCATATTTAGGCCGGGTCCTGAGGAATAAGAAGGAACTCCCTTTAAGAAACAGAGGAAGAACGTTCTGGGCAAATGAAAAGGCATGTACAAAGACATGAGAGTTGTGAAAGGACCTGATCTGACTGCGATACAGGAACAAGCACAAAGGACCTTCCCCTACTGCTCAATTATACCCAGAATGTCCACGTGGATGTTGACTTTCTGAGGTGCTCTTAGCTCTGGCAGGTGCTCCATTTTCAGAGGAGATATCTGTGCAATGTTCAGGGTGGGGTGGGACAGAGAGGGACGGGAAGGCTTTAATCAGAGATTCAATTTTTGGGGGTTTTTTTTGCTCCTGGCTGTGGCCCTATTTTGAACGTAACCCCGAAGAAGTCTTTTTTGTTGTCTCCCTCCTGGCCACTCCTTAGCAGTTTCTGCCTCTTGGAGGCACACATTCGCTGACTGTAAAATTCTCTGAGCTGTGTGAATAAGAAGCACAGGGGAAAATTGCGAGTAGCATTCTGTGTTTTAGCTGGATTAGCTAGTAAAGGGAATGCCAGCAAAGCTTAGAGTTTCCAGATTAGATGAAGGAGGTTTAGCCCTGAACTCCCCTAAGAGGGAAAATGTTGACACATAGTATCCCCTGCACCCCTTTTTCTCTGTTTTGCCATCCCGATGGGATGAGGGAACTACTTCAGGTTCCCAAAGCCACACACCACAGCCTAGAATTTAGAGTCCAGGCCCTGGGCTAAAATTGGACCCTGCAGTGTTTTTTATATCGATTGGCCCATTATTGTGGTAATTAGTCTGTAGCTGTGTTTACTTGTAACATTGAGGTCATCTGGCTGGTGTCACACACATCTTTATAAGGCAGATCCTAAACTCTGTTAAATTTCATTTCCAGTATAATGCATTTCTAGTCATGGGGTTACAGTTCACCCAGCAGCAGGGAAGCTCCAGGCTGGTCCAACTTGAGGCAGTGACATTCCAATAAATGTGTGGGTTTTCCCCTCTTATGATTTCCAGGTTCTCACCAGGTTTTTGGGCTCTTCTACTCCCATTGTGTACTGGTTTCCAGCTCATTTGCTTCAGGATCAAGAGCCACTGCTGAGATCCCTAGAGACTGTGCCTTGGAAGCCTCTTGCAGAGGACTCCCCACCAGGACAAAAGGTCCCAAGAAATTCTATCATGGGTCTTTTGTACAACTGGAAAACCTGTTCTCTAGTCACACAATGCATTCTAGGCTACTTCCTGACTTACTGGCTCCTGGGACTACTCCTGCATTGCAACTTCCTGCCTTGGACATGACCTGGAGTCTCAGGGGACAGACTTGAAGCAGACTTAACCAGGGGTCTGGAAGTACAAGTACACACTGGGGCTGCCTGCACGGCCTTGGGATCCTTACTTTGTCCATTAGAACCTCTTTCTCTCTCTCTCTTTGAAGATTGGATAGGAATGGGAGCAGTATGAGCCACAGAGAGCCCCTTCGGGTCCTGGCTGTGGAAGATTTTAGAGTAGTAACTTTTCACAGTAAGTGAAGAAATCTTATTCCACGTCTAAAGTATACCTGGATCTGTCTCATCAACCAGCCACAGCAGACATAGTCACACACTTACCACGGACCCACATGGAAATTTAAATGTAAATTATTTAAATATAAATTTCTTCAAAGGCTCTAGCTGACAAGCTGGTAATCTAGTCCACTCATGATGACAGAGGCATGAACAACGTAGTGGTGGTAGTAAGTAAAGGGGGACCTTCTTTTCTAAATGGGACGTTGTTTTTGATGGTTTTTTTAATAATTCGTTTACTTACATGAAAAAAATTTTACAAAGATATGCAAATTAAACAACTTTTAGTTATATGTGCAATTAGTTACCTTTTAAAAAAGAATACAAATTACCTGGGGAAAAGTCACAGGAGAAAAACATTGCAAAAGGAGGCAGGAAACCTAGATTCTGGTCCTCTCAATAAAACCCACTTTCCAGCTATGTGACCTTGGGAGAGTTTTCAGAGCCTTAGTTACCTCTTCTGAAACTAGGGGAAATGATATTATCCCTTTAAGGGAGTTAGTGGGGGAAACCATATAATGTCTTTTAGGTGAGTCCCTTTTCTGCTCTAAGATCTTAAGAGTTACCTTAAACAATGGAATCATCCCAGTCTAAACATTTATGTAGAGGCTCAAATACATGATTTTAGGAGAAAAGATTCAGTTCTCTTGCTTTCACCACTTAGAAAAAACCCTTCCCTTCCTCGAGTGCTACTCTGAGGAATAACTTCAGTGACCTTTCCTTTGAATGAGGGAAAGCAGTAACACTTGGCAAAGAAGCCTCCTTGTCCTGCATAAGTAAACCTGTGCCAGCAACTACATGGTCAAAGTGGTGACTCATTTCCCTGCCATGCCCAAGTGCCTGTGCTTGCTGAATTGGTCGACGTGGGCCAGAAGAGCCAACATGGCAGCATGAATTGATAAATTGTCGGTAAGTCCAAAGTTGAATGAAATGGTGTCTGCCTGGCCCCCATTTGGGTATGAGCCCATCATTTCAATGGTAGTAAAATCATTGATCCCTGCTGAGCTATTTTTTGCTCATTTTTTGAGGCTCTGCATCATCACCACTCATTCCCCATTTGAGTGAAAAATTCCAACAAGCAGAAACTTCAGAATAAATGGTTAATCAGCAGCAGCTTGTGGAGAGCCCTGAGAATTGGAATTTTGACACGCTCCCTCTGACCATGACGGAAAGCTAAACGTGCCAGCTGAAGGGAAGCTCCTGGCTGAGTCCCAGCACCCTCTGTTGGAGCTTCTAGTCAGCCTGGCCAATAAGCATTTCCCATCCATTGCCCCAGCTTTAGCACAGCTGAGAGAATTTGGTCCAGAGTCAAATGCTTCTGAAAATGTACACACAGATTGGGGCAGCCCTCTGCCTTCTGCCAAGACACCCGAGTGCCCTTCTTGGCAAACGATGATCATCCCTGCCCTCGTGTCCCTCCAGTTGGCAGAAACGGTTCCCTCCCTCCTCACCAACAGCTGCAAATCCAGGGACTTCCACCCTGTGTGCAGGCGAGCCAAGGTCTTGTTTCAGCTCTTCATTGTAGAGGCAGGAGCACGAGAGTCTTTGTCCTCATGGAGTCCTCTGTACCTCTTCTTGGGGGATAATCTAGGACTGATTTTTTTTCCCCTACTGAAGAAGTGACTCAAAAACTCCACAGGGTAGGGAGTGATTTCACTGCTCTGGCAGTCAGCTTAACCTTCACACTAGATCTCATCACACCCAGAAACAAGTGATTTCAAGGACCAGAGACCCTATAAGTGGGAATCCTATTTTCTCAACTAATACTACCAAGGACCTAAATCACTCTGGTATTTAGCAAAGTCCATTATAGTTCCAGTTGATCATAGGTGAGATAACAGGACCCCAGCTAAGTGGACGCACCTGGTGTGACCTGGCAAGAACAGTTTTCTCTCTGACCTTGGAGGGATCTAGTTGCTGTTCTCTAAGGATCTAAGGAATGGGCTGATTTTATGGCCAGCAGCTGTCCTTTTACCATCCTATTAACAGTCTTTAATAGTCTAGGAGAGGGACATGAAGGGCCCAAGGCAGGAAGCTTCCTGTTTACCCTGTGGTCTAACAATGCTGCAGCTGGGTTGGGCGTCTACAATTTCAGAGAAAAGTCATTTCCTTCAGAGACCTAGCTAAAACAGAAACCAGACACTTCATGTACCTAGAAGTAGATGCTTTTTTGTTCTTTAATGAAGGCGGGTGGGGAGGGAGTGTTTGACATGTCTTTACCAGTCCTCTGGGGGGAAAAATCACTCCTTTTCTTGAACAGACCCTCTCACCTTCATCTAAAAATGTAGTGTGTGCAAGGTCAAGGGATTTGAGGTTGATTGATTCTTTCAGCAATTGTTTATTAATTCCTATTTTAGGGAAATAAAGATGACTCACTATGCCCTCATCCTCAAAAAACTGTCTCAAAGTTGCTGGTAGATACACAGAAACGTTAATCAAGATAGAAACTGATCAATTCTGAGGAATGAAAGGATACTTAAATATCTTGCTCTATATCTCTCTGCTTGTACTTTTTATGAGGAGAATGAATTAAAGTTTTACGCTTAGGAAAAGGTAAGTAAGGTACAGAGTAAGTACTCTAAATTCACACAAATTGGAGAGCTCTACTAGCCTGGAATACCTGAATAGACTTCATAGAGAAATGGCCTTTGAAGGACAGGTGGGATTTGAAAGTTAAGAGTAGAGAATGAGTATGGGAAGCGAAAAATGGAACAGGAGAGGAGGCTCAATTTGAATAGGACTGGGCTATTGTCATTATTGAGACCTAGGCCTTGAAATCAACCTCAAGCGCAGCTCTACTGTGTACTAGTGTAAATATTAGCCAGATACTGAATCTCTAAGCCTCAGTTTACTCATCTGTAAAATGTGAATAACACTATCTAGATCATGGATGTGAATAATAACATCATAATGTCTCATAGGCTTGTTGAGGGAATTACATGAAAAGTGTTTAAAATAGTACTAAGAAAGGAATAGCTGCATTTTGGACATGTTGAATTCCATCAGCACATTCGTATGCCATGAATTGTGCAACTGGAGACAAGGAGGGATCAGGGAGCTATCCACCCAGACATCATAATGACAGCAGCCATGAGATGGGATGAGATTGTCAAAAGGAAGAGTGTTGGGAGAAAGGAGAGCCTGCAAGATCTTGGGCAAGTGACTCAACTCTAAACCTGTTTTCTCATCTCTAAAATGATGATAGCACCTACCACGCAGAGTAGTTATGAGGATTAAAGGAGACACTGGATAGAGCACCAGCACAGTACTTGACACGTAGAAAAAACTTCATGAATGGTGGCTGTTTTTATTACTGTCGTCATTATTGTTACCATTACCTTTCAAGGGCCAGAAACAATACTGAGAGAAGAGAGAGTTTCAAGAAGAAAGAAATGGTTACCAGGGTCATAATGCTGTCAAGGTTAGGGAAAGGAGGAGAAAAGGAGGCTAACTTCTAAAACAACTCCCAGAACTCAGTGGTTTAATAATAAAAGTTTCTTTCTTGTTTGCATCATAGTTTAGTGCAGGTTTGAGAAGGGAGGCCTGTTTCATCCACTCACTTGGGACCCAGGCTTCTTCCATGTTGGGACTGTATCTTCCTCTAGAGTCCTCTGTTTTCAGAGAGGTTTTAAAGGGCCAGGCCTGGAAGAGATCACATCACTTTCATACCACTGGCTAGAACTCAATCACATGGCCACATCTAACTGCAAGGGAGGCTCGAAGTGCGGTTGCCAGATGAAATATGGAATACTCAGTTAAATTGGAATTCCATGTAAACCACAAATATTTTTTCAGTATAATTATGTTCCAAATATTGCACGGGACATACTTACACTGAGAAATTCTTCATTGTTTATCCAAAATTCAAATTTAACTGGGCATCCTGTGTTTTTATTTGCTAAATCTGGTAATCCTGCTGGGAAGTAAAATCTGGCTGTGCATTTAGGAAGAAGAGAACACAGATATTTGTGTATCACAGTCTGTCTCAGTCTGTCTTTCAAACCAAATACCTGTTTCTGCTCTCACAGAACACACCCCTTACCAAGGGAGATAACCCCAAATCCCTTCTAATCGCCATATTCAGCTCTAAGTCTCTCAATCAGCTTCAGATATGGTTCCTTATGGTGATTTATGAACTAAAGAAAAACAACTTATCTGTACCCCACAAACATACAAAATATACAATGGTAGAGCCAGAATAGGGTAACCTCAATACAAATTCTGATTCAGAAAAGGAAAGAATGGAAGATGCACAACAGTCACTGGTCCAAAGCAGTTCTGAATCCCAACGGGTCAAACAAAGCCCTCTTCCCTAGGGCTGGAGGAAGTTCCTTGATTAGACCCTGATTTGTTCTAGGAGGCACTCTTTTGTCCATTGTTCTTCATGGCTCCTGGCTTTGACTTCTGGGAACTTCTTCCTTGATTATCCTCCATGGCTACATCTGAGATGGGCTTTGGGGAGTATGACCTCCTCGGAGAATATGCAGCTTTTACAGTCCACAACCTGCTGGGGCAAGCTTGGGAGCCTAAAAGTTATTTTAAATCTTGGCCAGCCAAAAGCTGTGTGTGTGTGTGTGTGTGTGTGTGTGTGTGTGTGTGTAATATACGTAACAAAATTTACCATTTTAACCATTTTTATGTGTAAAGTTCAGTGGCATTAAGTATATTCACATTGTTGCACGACAAATCACCACTATCCATCTCCAGAACTTTTTCATCTTCCCGAACTGAAACCCTATACCCATTCAATAGTAACTCCCCGTTCCCCCTCCCGTGAGCCCCTGGCAACCATCTTTCTACTCTGTATGACTCTGAGTACTCTAGGTACCTCATATAAGTGGCATCACATCATATTTGTCCTTTTGTGACTGGCTTATTTCACTTAGCATAATGTCTTCAAGTTTCATCCATATTGTAGCATGTGTCAATGTTTCCTTTCGTTTTAAAGCTGAATAATCGTCCATTGTATGGATGTACCACATTTTGCTTATCCATTCATCTGGACACTTATCCATTCTGATGGACACTTGGGTGGCTTCCATCTTTTTGGCTATTATGAATAATGCTGCTATGAACATTGGTGTACAAATATCTGCTCAAGTCCCTGCTTTCTTTGGGTATATACTCAGAAGTATATATTGCTGGATCATATGGTAATTCTATGTTTAATTTTTTGAGGAACTGCCTTACTGTTTTCCACAGTGGTTACACTATTTTAATATTCCCACTAGCAATGCATAAGGATTCAAATTTCTGTACATCTTCCCCAACACTTGTTATTTTCTGTTTTTGTTTTTTATAATAGCCATCTTAGTGCGCGTAAAGTGGTTTTAATTTGCATTTCCCTAATGATTAGTAATGTTGAGCATCTTTTCAAGTGCTTATTGGCCATTTGTATATCTTTGGAGAAATGCCTTTTCAGATCCTTTGCCCATTTTGAAATCAGATTGTTTGGGGGGTTTTTTGTGCGTAGTTGAGTTTATATATTTATATATATAAATTTTGATGAAGTCTGATTTATTGATTTTTCTCTTGTCTGTGCTTTTGGTGTTATACACAAAAAATCATTGTCAAATTCAATGTCATGAAGCTTTTGCCCTATGTTTTCTTGTAAGAGTTTCACAGTTTTAGTTCTTATGTCGTTTATCCATTTTGGGTTAATTTTTTTTTAACAGAACTTTATTGGGGAACAGAGTGTATTTTCCAGGACTTTTTCCAAGTCAAGTTGTCCTTTCAGTCTTAGTTGTAGAGGGCGCAGCTCAGCTCCAGGTCCAGTTGCCTGTTGTTAGTTGCAGGGGGCACAGCCCACCATCCCTTGCGGGAGGTGAGGAGTCAAACTGGCAACCTTGTGGTTGAGAGCCCACTGGCCCATGTGGGAATCAAACCGGCAGCCTTCAGTTGCCTTAGGAGCACAGAGCTCCAATCGCCTGAGCCACCGGGCTGGCCCTGGGTTAATTTTTATATGTGATGTAAAGGTCTAACTTCATTCTTATACATGTAAATATCCAGTTTCTCCAGCACCATTTGTTGAAAAGACTGTCCTTTCCCCATTGATGGGTCTTGGAGCCCTTGTCAAAAATCACTTGACCATATGTGCAGGGTTTATTTTTAGGCTTTCTATTCTATTCCATTGATCTATATGTCTGTCTTTATGCCAGTACCATACTGTTTTGATTACTACTATAGTTTTGTAGTAAGTTTTGAAATTAGGAAGTGTGAGACCTCCAACTTTATTCTTGTTCAAAATTGTTTTGGCATTTAGTGTCCCTTGAAATTTTACATGAATTTTAGGGAGTCAAAGGCTTTTTTAGTTTGGGCTCATAGTTTCTTTGGCAATATAATTACCTCAAATCATTTTGGCATATAAGTCAGAGTTCTCCAGAGAAACATTCGATATCTATCTGTCTATCTATCTATCTATAGAGAGAGATTTTAAGGAATTGGCTTATGATTGTGGAGGCGAGCAAGTCCAAAATTTGCAGGGTAGGCCAGCATCTGGAGACCCATGAAAGAGGTGATGTTGCAGTTTGAGTCCTAAAGCAACCTGTAGAATTCCCTCTTTCTCACAGGAAGTCAGTCTTTTTTCTATTAAGGCCTTCAACTTTATGGAAGGTAATCTGCTTTACTCAAAGTCTACTTCAATCTCACATTAAAAAAAAAAAAAAAAAACGAAACAAAAAGCCCTTCAGAGAAACATCTAGAATGATGTTTAACCAAATATCTGCATACTGTGGCTTAGCTAAGTTGGCACACAAAATTAATGCAACAGGTTTCTGTTCTATTTGCTTCTACTTAGATCCATGTGAGACTAACCACACTCAAGTTCTTTCCTAGATAGAATTCTCAAGCTGGTAGATGTATTTGTTTCATCACCCTGTTGTCTCACTCTCAATGTAATGGTGCCTATATGGAAACTGTGTGAAATAATAAGTGGGAAGGCCACACTCGTCACCTGCTATTTGTCTTAGAAGAGATCACATCTTTCAAGTCCTGTTGTTCAAGATCTTTTCCAAGATTATACTATTTATTGTTCAGGATCAGTCAGTTTTTCCCACCCTGAAAGGCCCATCATCTCTGGACTTTCTCTATGTACCTTCCATCTCTGCTTGAGTACTAGCTAATTCTCACCTAAGTCCACCTCTTTCTTCTAATACTTGACAAAGGAACCTGTGCTAGTTAAGTAGTTGTCACTTAGCTGCAAACCTACCTTCCTACTTTCTGCTAGGAGATACTACAGCTGGGATTCTGCAAATCACATTTCTGCTTTGTCCGCTGGCTCTGTTTGGCTCTGCAGTAAGGGCCACTAGAGGGAGATCGTGAGGCCAGAGGAGGAAGAAGACTCCTTTCTTCTGTTTGTTTCCTGTTCCTGTGAAGTCACCCTAGCAATGCTCTTTCACCCTGGCAGCAGCAGTTCCTTCCTATAGCAGGAGCTGAATCCACTTTGCAGTGTTTTTTAACAATTGCTGAACCGACTTCATGGTGTCGCACTCAGAGATCCCAGCACCGACTGGGGCTACCTCCTTTCCTCAGAGGTGTTCAGAGACACCAGCACCAGCCTTGGAGGTCAGAGTTCAAACTCTGTAGGGCCCCTCTCCTAAGTGTCTTAAGTTTTTGCAATTTTAAACTTTTCTCTTTGCTCTCCTAACCCTAGGAGTTATAGATGCTTCCTGCTGTTGCTGTTTCCATGGTATCTCAGTTTTCTTTTTACCCTTTCAGTTAATCTAGTTAACAACTCGATACCTAGTTAACCATTCTTTATATGAAATTCTCTCTGTCCAGTGACTGTGTGGTTGCCGTCTCACTGGCTGGACCCTGATTGCTACAGAAATTGCTACTAACAGTGATCCCAGCAAATAGACCTTAAAAGATGGGATTAGGGGACTGGTTTGGTTGTGTCATTGGATTTGAATGTCTCCTTGCCAATGAGAAACGGGATGCTATTAATCCATGGCATGCTGTGACATCATGAGTAATCAAATTATTACCTGTGGTTATTTATGATGAAATGCCAACTAAAGCAAGTGCCTTGGGGAACCCAAGCGGCTATTGTTGCACTTGACTGTTAAGGCAGTGATGGTGACTTAGGGACTCAGCATGGGAGGACGTCTTCTGAGTACATCACAGTCCTTGCAGAAAATGACAAGCTTGGGTCTTTAAACTCCTAGCTCAAGTCATGGTCAGAGAATCGTAGCGCTTCCATGATAGCCATATAATAATCTCTTATTTCTTGTAGCCATCAGACTTATTTGCTACAAATAAAACAAATAGAAAAAACTGCATGTTGCAGAATTACATCAGTTGAATTCAATCTTACTAAGTCTTTCCTATAATTGAGGAGTGGGACCCTGAAACTTGTAATGGGAACATCTGATTTGACTCTCTTCTACGTTCTCAGAGTCTCCTCCGTTCTGCTAGCAGATGGGCAGAGGAACAGGGAGCAGCACCTGGAAGTTTTATGGGCCAGTTGTCACATCCACTCACAATCCATTGGCCAGAATTCAGTCACATGGCCGCGCCTATCTCTAAGAGGCTGGGAACTGTGGGTAAGGGTGAGAATGAGTAGTTTATGCCACACTAACCGTTACTAGGGACATTTAAGATAAAAGTTTTAGGGGAGTGATGTTGACAGAGGCCAAATTGTAAGAAGTTAAGAAATGAATAGGTGACAATGAAGTGGTAGCTACTCTTTAATATGACTCTAATGAGAGAGACAAATACAAACCTGAAGCTAGAGTGAGGTGGTAACCAAACGTGGAAAGCTGTTTCTGCTGTTGGATTTTTAGTTTAGTTTTGCTTTTTAATTGCTGGAGGAGAACTGAGCGTGTGTTTGCAGTCCCAATGAACAGGAAAGATAGGACATGAGTGGTGGGTTGGCCATGGGCAGAGGGAGGTCCACATTTTTAAGATGAGAGGAAAGGATAGATGCAAATAGAAATGAAGACGTAAAGAGGAGGGAAGCTGAAAATCAAGTAGGATAGCTTTGGCTTCTGTGAAGGGACAAGAAGCAAGAAAAGGGTTAGGGTTGCAAGAGGACCCAATTGCAGTGGGTTAGTAGGAATGTGTACTGGAACCAGTATGTTCAGGGTTTTTTTGTTTGTTTGTTTTTTACTGTTTCTTCTTTCTTTTTTTTTTAAACTTTTTTTTTTATTACTTTCAGGTGCATAAAACAATGTAATAGTTAGACATTTATCATTTATATCCCTCACACCGTGACAACCCCTTTCCCCCATCCACTACCCCTCTGACATCGCACAGAGCCATTACATTTCCACTGTCTCTATTCCTAATGCTGTACTCTGCTTCTTGTAAATATATATATATATATTTTTTGTTTGTTTGTTTGTTTATATATAATTGTAGTTGACATTCATTATTGTTCAGCTTCAGCTTCAGGTGTACAGTGCAGTGATCAGGCATCTACATTATCCCTGAGGTGGTCTCCCTAATGAGACAACTGTTCATTGGATACCCTACAAAATCTTTACACAGTATGTTCAGTTTTGTGACTTTCATAGCCAAGGAGTGAGAGGGGAGGAAGCCCACAACTGGGTTCACGCCAAGATAGGGCTCATCAAACCCAGAATCTTTGGCCCCAAGGGCACGGCCAGGTAACCTTTGGCATGTGTACCAATTAGTGATCCTTTAAGTCACTGTTGTTGCCTTTCTACCCCTCCCATGGTATATTTTAACTTCCTTTCTTACTCTCTCCTTGCCTAGTCTCCAATTCTTTTTCTGTACTTTTTCTTAGGATTTTTAGTAACCCCAGTCTGGTGGACAGACCCTAAGGTGACTCACCCCCAGTGATTTCTACCTCATGGTATTCACAGCTTTGTGTAATCCTCTCCTCTTGAGTTCAAGTGGGACCTGTGACTTTCCCCTAACCTATAGAATATGGCAAAGGTGATGGGATGTCACTCCCATTACATATGCATATGCAGCGACCTTTGAACAGTGCAAGTGTGGTGACCTCTGCACAGTCAAAAACCTGTGTTTAACTTTTGACTCTCCAAAAATTTAGTTGTCCCTCAATATCCATAGGGGATCAGTTCCAGGATCCTGGAAGATACCAAAATCCACAGATGCTCAAGTCCCTAATAGAAAATGACACAGATAAAGACATATAGTCAGCCATCTGCATCCACGGACCCCCCAACCATGGATGGAAAACAGTACAGGTATTTATTGAAAAAAAATCCGAGTGTAAGTGGACCCATGCAGTTCAAACCCATGGAATTCAAGGGCCAACTGTATAAGAGTATATAAAACTCTGTCTTAGCAGCCTAGAAATAGAGACTCACTCTCCTGTGGGCTTGATGAAGTAAGTGACCAAGTTGGAGAAGCCTACGTGACAAGGAACTGTGGTAACCTCCAGGAAAAATCCAGCCAGCAAAAATCTCAGGCCCTCAGTCATACAGTCGCTAGAAAGTAAGTTCTGCCAACAACCTGAATAGGCTTGCAAGTGGATTCTTCCCCAGTCGAGTCTCCAG
Source organism: Rhinolophus ferrumequinum (assembly GCF_004115265.2). Lineage (NCBI taxonomy): Eukaryota > Metazoa > Chordata > Mammalia > Chiroptera > Rhinolophidae > Rhinolophus > Rhinolophus ferrumequinum. Next base: position 18,368,505 of record NC_046292.1, read on the forward strand.
GGGAGAATGCAGCCTTGCTGACACCTTGACTGCAGCCTTCTGAGACTCTAAGCAAAGGACTCAGCTAAGCTAAGGGCGGGGGAGATGCTCCTGACCTGGAACCTGTGAGATAATAATGTGTGTTGTTTTAAGCTGCTAAATTTGTGGTAATTTGTTACACAGCAATAGAAAATGAATATACCCACAATTCCTGAAAGAAACTGAAGCCCCAAGGCATGAACCCTACTGACACCTAGGAAACTCTGGGTCTGGGTCCAAATCACAGAGCTGGGTGAGGGAGGCCAGAGCATGTGCCACATACAGCCACTGGGCACTTTGAACTTCAAGACAGTAGTTAAAGGCCCTTGGCTTTCAAAGAAGATTATGTGTCCCCACCCCCGCCCACCCCACCCGCCCCGCGCTTGTCCCGCAAAACGCCTGTCCAGTCAGTCCTCAGAGATAGGTGAAGGCTGGCCCTGGAGTTAAACAGATTGCAGAAGTGGATCACGAAGTTCACTACCCGAATCTCGGCGCTTGGCACAGTGCCCGGCATACAGAGGACGCAAAAAAAAAAAAAAAAAAAATGGTTTGACTGAAAAGGAACAGAAAGAGCCCTCGAGCGCGCATCTGCTAAGTGGTGCAGAAGGGACCGGGCCGGCTCCGGGACCGGAGGGACTGGCCGGCGCCCTGCAGCGGGTCAGGACCCGGCCGCGGGCCGGCGCGCTGTTCCGGGCCCAGGCGGAGGGGGCGCTGCGGCGGGAGGCCGCGCGGGCGGGGGCGGGGTGGGGTGGGGCCGCCGCCGGCGAGCGAGCGAGCGCTGCGCACGCTGCCGCCGCCACCTCCGCTGCTCGGCCCCGTCCCGGTGCGGCCCGGCCGGCCCGCGGGGCGCGGAGCCGAGGCTCGCGGCCGGCCGCATGAAGGACTGCGAGTACCAGCAGATCAGCCCCGGGGCCGCGCCGCCGCCCACCTCCCCCGGGGCGCGTCGCCTCGGCCCCGCCGCGCCCCCCGGCCCGGGCCCCGGGCCCCCGCCGCTCGCCGCCGCGCCGCGCTGGAGCGGCAGCGGCAGCGAGAGCATCGGCCGCCGCCCACGGCGCAAGTGGGAGGTGTTCCCGGGCCGCAACCGCTTCTACTGCGGCGGCCGCCTCATGCTGGCGGGCCACGGCGGCGTCTTCGCGCTCACGCTGCTGCTCATCCTCACCACCACGGTCCTTTTCTTCGTCTTCGAGTGAGTTCGGCGGCGCCCCTGTCCCCGCCCCCTCAGGCAACCCATTCCCTCCGGTCCCCTCCGTACCCTGCCGCGCACCCCACCTAACCCCAGCTCTTGATGGACACTCCAGCCCCTCTGGTCCCCTCTGTGCGCCCATCTTCTCCCGCCTCCCGGGCGCTCCACCCTTCCCAGCACCTGCCAGGCGCCCTCCGCTCCCTGCTCGTCTGGGGCCTGCATTCTCCCCGTGCCTCCCCGTCAGCCGTCAGGCCTCTGCGTCTCTGTGCACATCTCTTCTCTGCCCTCCCTGGCCCCTGCCGCCCCTCCCAGACTCACTGTCCTCCGTTGCTGGTTTGGATACCCCATCCGCCGGTCCCCTCCACCCTCCCAGCCACTCCATCCTCTGTGGCCTCACCCTAGCACCCCCATCCTTCCCTGGCACCCTGCCTTTGCCAGGAACACCGCCTTCTCATGTCCCTTGACCCTTATCCCCTCTGCCCTCTCAAAATCTGCCCCAGTCCTCCCCGGCTCCCGCTCCTGCCGCCTCAGGACCGTTTCTGGCCCATCTTCTAGGTTCTTGCTGACCCCTTGAGGCGTATTTTCTTTATATCCCTTCCAGACAACTTCGGAATTGCTTCGGTGTCCTTTGGCTACATCCTCCCCAGCACAGATTTCCTAGTCATCTTCCCCATTCCCCCTCGATCCCCCTTGGTCGTCTCTCTACTCTCAGACCCTTCTCCCTTGCTTCCCCTTCAGTCATTCTCACCTCGGGTCCTCAGACAATCTTCCTTCAAACATCTTTGGGCCTCTCAGACCTCCCTTTCCCTCTCCAGCACTTTCCTTAGTTTCTCCACATCTGGCTGCCCTTGCTCAGTCTCCTCCTGTCCCCCCAGCCATCTCCCAAGCCCCTCCCCCCACCTGGCTTTCTTTCCCTTCCCGATATTCAGGGCATCCCTCTGGCCTGTTCCACAGCAGGAACAGCTGCAGTGCCTCTATTGTTTCCAGTAGAGTCCACAGTACTTTCGTGTGATGGGTTGTGTTTGCCCCCATGGGTCTTGACCTCTTCATATCTCCTGTGACCCGTGATTGCCCCACACAGTACCTCCATTTTATGGATGAGGAGGGGATGCGTGTCACTTTACCGGGGTGTCAGAAGTTTCCCACCCTACCCTTGGTCTCTAGCTGGAACCACCTGTTACGTGATTCCTCACATACACACTCACAGGTGCACACTCATGCACTCCCATCCTGTGCTGCATGAGCCCCCACTCCCCCTCCTAGTTCTTCCCATCCTTGGTGGTCTTACTTCATTACATAGTGTGGTTAAGAATGCCATCTCTGGAGCCAAGAGACCTGGTTCAAATCCCGGCTCCACCACACACTAACTGCGTGGCTTTGGGGAAGTCACTTCACCTATCAGAGCCCCAGTTTCCTAATCAATAAAATGGGGTTTATAATAGTATCCACCCCCTAAGGTTGTCACGAGGGTGGCATGAAGTCACGTAAGCTTTTAGCTCATAGCAAGCACTTAATGCTGGCTGCTATTACTGTTGTTTTCGCCAAAAAACCCTTCCCCAGGGCCTGTGGCCATGATGAGGCTGCCACAAGACACTAGCCCTTAGGGACCCTTTCTAGCTGCCAGATCATGTATCTGCAACCTTGGGTTTCCCCTTGAAGCAAGGTGAGGACTTCCAACAAATTAACTTCTCCCTTTTATCCTTCCTTTCTGAGTCAGGGTAGATACAAAGTTCAGGGATAATTTAGCAAGCAGAAGCTCTGAGGAGCCCCCCGCCCTCACATGGCCCCTAGACTGAGATTCAGATCCACTTTGCTGGGCCAGCCCACGTGGGTGTTTTAAAAGTGCCTTTTCCAGTATCAGGCCTGATCCTCCCACCAGGGCTACAGCGAGCGTAGAAGGAAGCGGTGCTTGCCATGGGTTGGCCCCATGACCTGCAGTGTAGGATTCGGTCAGTTCAGAAGCGAGAACTTCTCTGGGCTGAGTGTGTATCTTCACTGATAACAGACTTGTCCCCAGAGAGGGAGGAAGTGAGGACTTTTGGGTTCGAGGAGAGCTTGTGCATCATCTTCCCTTTATCTCTGCTCCTCCTCACTTGGGGTGGTGGAGTTGACAGGAGGGGTGGGGCCAAGAGTTCACCTCGGTCTAGACTAGGGTTTCACCTAGTCTGGTAGACTAGTAGACTAGGTTTCACCTAGTCTCAGTAGAGAGCTGGCACGATGGGAATGCTGTTGGTGAGGTCACGGAGGGTGAGAGACTCGTGCTTGCCCATTGCTCTGGGGAAAGGGACAGGTGGCTCTCTAGGTCCTTCCTGCTGAGAATGGTTTTACTCCATTGTTTGGTTTGGTAGATCATTGCACAGGCCTCCCAGCAGGGCTCCCAGCTTGTGCCCTGTTTCACAGCAGCCAGAGTGCCCCTTTCACTGTAAATCAGACCCGAGGCTTCCCTGGCTGTCTAGATTAGGGTCAGAGCCCTGATGCCAGGCTTCCTGTCCCCATCTCCTCCTGCCACCCGGGTGCGTTCCCCTCCAGGCACATTGGCCTCCTTGCACACTCCTACCCCCGGGCCTTGCACCTTTAGAACACCCTTCCTTTACGTAGCCTCACACTCCCTCTCTCTCGTCCATCCTTACCTGACCATCTGTATAACAGCAAACCAGTCCCCACCCCACATCCTCCCTGCCCTGATTTAATGTGCTCATCTGATACACCATTCGTATACGTTTTGTTAGTTTCCTGCTTTTCTCCAGACAGCAGGACTTTATTCTCCTCACTGTTGTATCCTCGGGGCCTAGAACAGAGCCTGGTATATAGTAGGCACTCAATACAGTAAATATTTGTTGAATGAATGAACAGAACCTGTGCTAGGAGCCCCGAGACCCCAGTCCTGTCACTGGCTGAGAGACCTTGGATGTGGCTGTGAGCCTCAGGGTTCCCCTTTCTAAAATCAGGTGGCTGGGACTTGGTGTTTCTGAGGGCTCTACAATTCTCAGACTTCAAGTCTTCTCCATCCCCTAAGATCTCTGAATGGACTTGAACTGATTGAATTGTCATGTGGGTGACACGGAGGGCCCAGCTCTGTTTGAGGTTCAGGCCTGGGAGCATGGAGATGTTTGGAGCAACATGTGGCCCACTTGGGACCCTTGGCCTTGGCAGTCTGTGCTCCTCAAGGGATGGGCCTCTCTGGAGGCCAGAGCCACCGATGATGGAGGCTCCAGAAATATGATAGCATGTAGGTGCCCACAGGTTTGCTTCCTGCTACTATGCCAACTCCTGGAACCTTGGCAGATTCAGGCCTCCCAGCGGCCAGCCATTTCCCAAAGAGCAGCTCCTCACCCCATCAGGTGCCACTCTGGCTCTGGGACGAAAGGCAGCGGTTAATAATGTGGGTGGGCCGCACAGAGACCCATCTGTGCACAGGCTGTTCTCCCAGCCGACTAGAGTCGGGCCTGACAGAACTGACTTTGGACACCAGCCCTTGGGTAATAATGGTATTGGCTGGACCGTGCTCTTTTCCTAACCCCTTCACCTGGCTGATCCTACTCATTCAGGCTTTAGCTTCGGTACCCCTTTCAGCCAGCCCTTTCCTGACTGTTGTGCTGCCTTCTCCTTCCCTATTACAGCAAACAAGGTCCTGTGTGGCAATTCTCTATTTACATGTCTATTCTCCCCACCTGACCATAAGCCTCGTTGAGGCAACAGGGGACTCAGGTTATTCACTGCCAGTATTCTTGCTTGTTGTTGAACGTATTGCCTGGCACGTAGAAAACCTCAATAAATATTTGTGTAGTGAGTGAGTGACTGAATAAATGAGTGAACATTGTCACAGATGGTTCATCTCAAGTGATAATCCAGTTCATTGGTAATGGCTGCCTGAAGCTTTGTGTTTAGAAGGATTTAGCTAAGTGCAGGGGTTAAGAGTGCTGGGATCTGTTGATCACATCTGCTGTGACTCAGGGAGAAAGTGCAAGGATCAGTTAGTGATGTCTGGTCTGGGCACTGATTGGGGAGTGGCTGCTGCCTCTGGGAGAGGTTCTATTCAAGAACCTGGTGGTGTTTGCGGTAGCCCTGTGCCCCAGGGAGTCCTTGGAGTATCTGCTCATCTCTCTCTCTTTCTCTCTCTCTCTATCTCTCTCTCTCTCTCCCCTCCCTCTCTAGCTGTCCCTTCCTGGCCCGCGAACTGACCCTCGCCATCCCCATCATCGCTGCCATCCTCTTCTTCTTCGTCATGAGCTGCCTGCTGCAGACAAGTTTCACCGACCCTGGGATCCTGCCCCGGGCCACTGTCTGTGAGGCAGCCGCCCTGGAGAAACAGATTGGTGAGGCCCCTACCCCGGCTGAAGCTGTGTCTCCCAGCTCCTCATTACTTGACTTGAGAGGAGGCCTGGTTTTCTCTTCCCACACTATGCTAGGAACTGGAGGTACAGTAGTGAGCAAGGCAGGCTGGAGCTGACACTAGAGAGCAGGAGAGAGGTGAGAAACAAGTAAGCAAATCAACAAGAAATGCTAGCTGGCTCTGATGGCAGCTGGCATGGTACTGAGTGCTTCCTGCGCGCCAGGTACTGTCTTCACCTCTTTATGTGCATGATTTTATTTAATCCCCCAATAATCCTATGAGGTAGGTACTGTTGTCACTCTTCCTTTACTGATTAAATTGAGTCTCAGAGATTATGTAAATGGTCCAAGATCACATAGTGAAAGAGCTGAGACGAGACCCCAAGCAGTGTGACCGGAGCCCCTGCTCTTCAGCATTCATATATACTTACTCATGTACACTCATCAAGCATTTATTGAGTCCCCACTATGTGCCAGGCACTTTTCTAGAATCTGGCAATACAGCGGTGAAATCTGATAATCCCTGCCCTCTTGGAGTTGACATGCCAGTGGGAGCAGTAAGACAGTAAACAATCAATGAAAGATCTAGGATGTCAAACAGAAGAAGAAAGCAGGGAGGTAGGATGAGAGCTGGGGGAGGGTGTATGAGTTTAAATGGGGTGGTCAGGGAAGGCTTTGTGAAGGAGGTGACATCTGAGCAAAGAAGCAGAGACCTACAGAGAGAAAGGGTTGAGCCGTGTGGGGATCTAGGGGAAGAATACAGTAAGTGTGGGGGGTGGGCTAGTTTATGTTAGGTAGTCAGGGGAGGCCTCTAGGAGGAGGCGGCACTTGAGATGAGCCCTGAATGGTGCAATGGAGCCAGTAATATGCCATCTAGAACCAATAAAAGCAAAAGCCTGGAGAGGTGAACAAACTGGTGTGTTCAAAGAATGGCAGGAAGCCCAGTGTGGTAAAAAAGGACCTGTGCTCCCAGGCGCCCCAAGTGGCCCTTGATTCCTCCCAGTGTGGGTCTCCCTAGGTGGCTGGGCACCAGGGCCAGGGTCTTCATTTCAGTTTGCTTCACCCCAGCTCCTTCCTGCTGAGAGGTGATGTGGTATTTGCACACCTCAGGAGTTCCGGTCTGTGGTTGGCTCCTTCCCCTAACAGGGTGGCTTTCACATAAGCTTTTAAACACCCCGCTGGCCCTGAAGAGACCTCATGGCCTGTAAATGTCAGAGCCCTGCTGCGCTCATCATAGGAAGTCATCCATTAATTCTCTGCGGCAGCAGAGCGTGGGCAGGAGGGCAGAGGATGCTCTCTCGCTGTTTGTCTGCTCCGAGTCTCATCCTCAGCCACACCCTTGGTTGCTGTCTTCCTCTGCCTATATCCAGCTTCCTTCCCCCTGGGCCACTTGGCCTCCTTGGCCTCCTGCTCCATCAGAACCCCACAGTCTGACCTGGGCTGGTCCGCCTGGCACCAGGGAGACTCAGCGGCAGCCCTGTTTCTCCTCCCTCCTGATCAGGGCTAAACGGGAGGCAGAATTATTTGCCGTGTAGCCTGGGCGCAGAGATCTGGCTGCCTGGAATCCTTTGCCTCCTGTGAGCTGCCTCGGTAATACTGATAGCAGTAATCCCCCATGTTTGGGGAGAGCTTGACCATGTGCTGATGGCTTCCTGTCCATTATCCGCACAAATCCTCACAACAGCCAGCTGTGCGATGCAGAAACTGAGGCAGGTGCTCACAGGCCAGGGAGTGGACGCGTGGACACAGAGTGTGTGCCTTGACTCCCAAACCCGTTGCTTTCTCTTCTGAGATGGCCGCAGGGACACATCCCTAGTCTTCCGTGGCTACACCCCCTTCATCCTTATGTCTCAGCTCAAGTGTTCCGTACTCTGGGAAGCCTTTGTGGCGCCAGTTGAGCTGCACCTTCCATGACACATTCCCAGAGTGCCTTGTCCTGCCTTCTTGGCCCTGTGCTGCATGGTAGGCATCATGGAATTGTCGGGTGGGCCCCGCAGCCTTTCCTGGACAGTGAGTGTCTTGTTTACCTGTCTGCCATGTGGATGTCTCTGTGACTTTGGCTGAATGGATGAACTTCTATGAAGGCCCTGCTTGCTATCCTCAGGTGACTGGCGGAGGGACAGTTGGAACTTCTCCCCGTTAGACATTATGGGTTTGATCATTTATGTTTTGGATTATTTGTGTCGATTCTGTATGCTGACTCTTAACGGGGTGGGGTGGGGTGGGGTAGCAAAGGAAGTCCTGACTGGCCGGCACAGGTGAGATCAGGCTTTGGAAAAGGATCAGAGAAACCAAGAGTATCTCCTGCCTGGAGGTTATTGGGAGGCTTCATGGAGAGGTGTCTTGAGCCAAACTGTAAAGTTTGGGTGAAGTTCAAGCACAGGAGGGTGTGTGAAGGGAGCCCTCCAGGCTGGTATAGGAGGAGGAGGAGGCAGAGTGGGAAGGAGGGGGGACAGGCATGGGACCCTGAGCAGGCTGTGTTGGCTGGAACACCAGGAGAACTAAAGAGAATTCGGGAAATTCCCATTGGAGGACGGGGTGGAGTCTTATGGGGCCCTGAATGTCAGGGTTAGAGACTCCTTTGAGAACAGTTGCCAAGCCTGGAAAGTGGCATCTTTAGGGCCTTTGAATTCTCAGACTTGAACAGGAGGCATCTAATTAGGGCAAAACATTTTGTTTTTAAAAGGATAAGGTCACTGAACCCTTTGAGAAGGTTGAGGCTGGCTCTGACTTGGTGGTGCTGTTCATATAGATGTGAGCTGATGCCCTGGGCTTGGACCCATGCAGACTGTGGGCTTCGCACTTTGGCCCCATAGGCCAGCAGCTCCAGCCAAACAGGATGTGGCCCAGGACTCCCACCGTGCAAGCACCAACTGAGGTCGGATGACCAGTGCCTCCCAGTCTTCCCAGGATTGTCCCTGTCTTGGCACTGAAAGTCTGGTGTCACGGGAAACCTCTCCGTTGCAGGCAAACCAGGAGCTTGGTCACCTGGTCTGAGATCCTGACTTGTCAGCTGGCAGGTCGTACAACTGGATCACTCTGCGGGACCACACAGACTCCAGGTGCTCTGGGCAGTTGGGGGAGAGAGAGAGGATGCAGGACATTGGCCCTAAAAAACTCTTGGTCTGATGGGAGATGACAGAAACGTCTGAACCGGACAGACAGACACTCATTTAGAGACTGTCAACTCAGAATAGACACGAAGGCCACCTCTCCCTCTACCACCACATAGCAGGTCACAAACAGCATCCTGTCTCCAGGATGTCTCCCCTCAGGACCTTCTGAAGCCCATAGCCCCAGGACACACACTGCCTGGATTGGCTTAGGGCTCTGCTGACCAGGCCTGGACACGTGGCTTCTCTGCTGAATCATAGTTGTTTCTCTAAGACCCAGATTTGGGCCCGGCCCTCCCTGGCTTAGAATTTGGGTGATTCCCTAGTGCCCTCAGCAGCATTTCCTGATGATCGGTTATTGGGGTACAACCTTCGTGACTTTTGTCCTTTCTGCATCTCACTGTGTACCTTCGTTTGTTTAGCATTTTCCTTCAAATGGCTCACTTTTAAGTGTATTTTACAAGGGAAATGTATATCACCCCTGTAGGCAGAAAGTCACTTGTTTTAAATAGAAGATAATCATAAAAACAAAAACATACCAATGTCACGGAATTCTTGGTGGTTACAGTTGCCTGCAGAAAGCAGTCACTTTGAGGCCTGTGAGATCACAGACATTAGGTGCTGAAAGCTGAGGCTTGCCCTTGATGGAGTCAAAGGCTTGAAAGAGAATTGAAAAGGGAATAACTTTCTCATTGCGTGATTCAAAGTTGCTTAGTGTCCTGGCCAGGAAACAGACTATCTTCCATCTTCCTGAAAACTCTCCCCACCCCCCAGTAGAGGAGCACTTGTCTGGAGGATCAAGTATGGCTCCAGGCCAGCCGGCCCCCCATCTCCTGCCTCTCTCGTACCCCCCCAGCTGCACGATGCAGTTAATGCTTCTGTGCCTTTGCTCACTGTCATGCCCTCCTCCCCTGGCGAGCCCAAGGAATTGTTCTTTCTGATCCAGCTTAATTGCTGCTTCGTCTTTTGTTGCTTTCTTCAATGCTGCCTCCTGCCCCACCCCGCATATTCCCCTCTGTAGTCTCACGGTGTTGAGTGTAGACACTAGTAACACCATTAACTGACTAGCTATGGGTTAGACCTTTACATTATGTCATCTCTCATTTGCATCATCATCTTACAAGGTTGGTATTGCGCAGTGAGGAAACTGAGGCTCAGAGAGGTTGAGCAGCTTCCTCAAAGTCACAAGCTAACAAATGGCCAGGCCAGGTTTCAAAATGAGATCAGCCTGGCCCGAGACTTGCACACTTGACTCACCATGTCTCTCACAGTGACTCTGTCCATTTGGACTCACTCTGCCCTCAGGCTGAGCGCTTCCTATATCCCCAGGTCACCTCTAAGCCTATATGTGGTAGGGGCTCCAAAACCTCTGGAATGAACAGGAACGGTCAGGTGGGGATTACAGTGACACAACCCTCATAGCCTGGGCACTGTGGCTGACCTTGGCGTGGCCCGGAAGCCGGGGAGACCACAGCCCTACAGCTGTTTCCTCCATAGGTGGAGGCAACAGAGGGCAACAGACAGGGCCCTGCAGGGCAGGTAGAGATCCCAGCCTTCCCTCACGAAAGCCTTCTCAGAAGCTCATGGCCAGCCCCAGCCATTCAGGCTCTGAGTGCAGAATACTTGTCTGCTCCTCTCCGCACCCATGGCAGGCCCCTCAGTTGGGCGAAAGTGTGGGGAGACTTAGTTGCTTCTCATACCCCTCAAGTGAGAAGGAGCCTTTCCCACCATCACCACTTCCCCAGGTGTTGAGTTTCCTACCGGAAAGGCAGCAGGAGGGCCTCTAGGAGGAGGAAGAGCCTGAGGCCGAAAGAGCCCATAGGGTCGGGACAGCATCTCATATCAGCCTCCTCATTTCTTCAGCAAATACTTTCTGAACTAATGACCAAAGCAGATATATTTGGCTCATCGGTATGTACTCGCCCCTTACTTCTCCCCTCTCCTGCCATCCCCAGGCCCTGTACAGGAGCTTGGCATAGTAGATGTAATGTTTGAAAGAATGGCGAACACGTGAATGGAAGACAAGGGTTCTAATTTCAGCCCCACCTTAAAACACTATGGGAGTGAAGTCGGTTTCCTCATCTTTAAAATGGGGGCACATTTCCCCTTGACCAGCCCAGAGCATTTTTTTTTTGTGCGAGTGAGACGGGGAATGTCAGTACACTTTGAAAATTGTTTTTCTCTATTGCAGCTTAAGAGGCTTGAGCCTTGTGGTCAGGAATGGCAAATGGACTTGCTCCGGGGACTGGTAGTCGCTGCTGGAAGGGGTGGGTTGTGGAGGATTCGAAGGCCGAGTCCAGGGCAGTAACTGGCCAGGACTGTTCGGCCTGAGAAAAAGCAGTGGGAAGCTGCTTGTCTTCTCCCTGTGTCTTCTCCCTGTGTGAGCCTGTCGTGGCATCCCCTCAAAGCCTCCCTCCACCCAACTCTTTTTGGGCCCTGTGTTTGGTGACTTTCATTCAGCATCAGGGTAGCACCTTGCTCCAATGTGACACCTTCTCTCCTGCAGCTCTAGCGCTTGGCAGCCTGAGGAAGTCGGGTGTGTAGAGTTTCACTTCCTCTTTCTCAGAGTTCCAGCAAGGAGGAAGCCTGGCCCCAAGGCCAGAACATACTGGTAGGAGTTCCCTCCCTGCCTCGGGGGAGAGGCTTGGGCTCTCCTCTGCCTAGGGAGGGCCTGTGGGAATCCTGCAAGGACTCCAGTAACTTTTCTCTTAGTCCTGAAGAGGGTCAGTGCCAGTCCTTCATTCACAGATGGGTTGTGTTCTGAAGCTCCTTCATAAATCAGTTGTTTGGAATATGGTGTTTCATAGAAACAGCAATAATAATGGCTAATATTTCGTACACTCTTGCCAGGTGCAAGACACGGCTAAACCCACTTGATGAATTCTCGCCCAGTCCTCCTAACAACACTAAAAAACAGGTGGAGTTGATTATGTCCCATTTTCATATGATGAGGGCACCGAGAAATTAAGCGACCCACATCACTCAGTTAGTAAGTGGTGGGGCCGAGACTCATCCCCACGTGTCTGAGCACAGTGCCCAGTCACAGCGTGGACTTTTTGTCTAGACCACGGCTCCCTAGTGGTGATCTAGCGCTGTGCTCAGAACTGTCTTTGCAGCATCTTCTTCAGCCCTCGCCACACCCTATGAGATTGAGAGTCTCTTAGCTCCATTTTACGGATGAGAAAACTGAGGCTCAAAGAAGTGAAGGGACCTTCTTAAGTAGCAAGTGGGTAGCAAAACCAGGATTCGAACCCAGTGTTTCAGACACCAGAGCCTGCATCTTGCTGCTGCTCTTGAAAACAATAACTAGTAAGTACTCACCACATGGCCCTTCCTTTACTTGTACTATTTCTGATCCTTACAACCCTTCAAGGTAGTTGTTATTATTTGTCTGCTTTTGCAGATACGACAACAGGCTCACAGAGGTTAAGTAACTTCCCCAAAGGTACCAGCTCATAAATGGCAGGGGCTGGATTTGAACGCCAGGCCTACCTGAGTCCAAAGCATGTTTGTTTTCTGTCCTCTTTGCCTGCTGCCTCACAGTTCAGGACTGCCTGTTTATTACACTGTCCCTGCTGTCAAGGGGGGTACGGTCTAGGCTGGAGAGACAATGTACACACACACAGCAGTCCTGTCACACCTCAGCTTGAGGCAGTGAGTGTGTTTAGGTGCGGTGTGCAGGGCACGAGAGCCCCTGAGGCTGACGTGGTCAGAGAAGCTGCTGGAGACCAGGCAGGGCTCCAGCGAGTCCTGGTGAACAAAGAGACGGCGGGTGGGAGGGCTGGGGCTTGGTGGGAGCAGAGGCAGAAACCCCTAGAGTCCAGGGACTCAGCAGGAAAGAGGAGTGGGAAAGAAGCTGGGAACAGAGGTTGGGCCCAATTGTGAAGGGCCCTAATATCAGGGCAAGAAGTTTGTCCTTTATCTTGTTTTTGTTTTTTTTTTAAAGATTTTATTGGGGAAGGGGAACAGGACTTTATTGGGGAACTTTGTGTACTTCAGGACTTTTTTCCAAGTCAAGTTGTTGTCCTTTCAATCTTAGTTGTGGAGGGTGCCATTCAGCTTCAAGTTGTCCTTTCAGTCTTAGTTGTGGAGGGCGCAGCTCAGCTCCAGGTCCAGTTGCCGTTGCTAGTTGCAGGGGGCACAGCCCACCATCCCTTGCGGGAGTCGAACCGGCAACCTTGTGGTTGAGAGGACGCGCTCCAGCCAACTGAGCCATCCGGGAGCTCAGCGGCAGCTCAGCTCAAGGTGCTGTGTTCAATCTTAGTTGCAGGGGGCGCAGCCCACCATTCCTTTCAGGACTCGAAGAATTGAACTGGCAACCTTGTGGTTGAGAGCCTACTGGCCTATGTGGGAATTGAACCAGCAGCCTTCGGAGTTAGGAGCATGGAGCTCTAACCGCCTGAGCCAGGCCGGCCCTATCTTGTTTTTTAGGGGAGGTGACTGAAGGGTCTTGAGCTGGGAAGTGACACAAACGGGGTTATTTCGAGGAGTGTGGCATGTGGCAGTGTATACCAGGGGTTGAAAGGCAGAGGGGCTGTAAGCGGATTGGCGATACAGACCTGGCCTGGGTAGAGTGTTGGGAGTGCAGAATGAAGTGGCCAGGAAGAAGGAAGGGTCTACAGAGAGACTCCAAACTGGGTTCCCCTGCCTCTGCCATTACACTGACTGACTGACCTTGGGCAAATCCCCTAACCTGTCTGGGCCTGTTTTCTCATCTGCAAACTGAAGCAGTTCAAACAGAGGCAGTGAGCGAAGGGACATTTATCAGGTATTGCTGTGTGCCAGGGACCATGTTATATGTTGAGATTCCTGCCAGCTCTTGGATTGTGTCATTGGTAGAAATAAGGAACCAGACAGGGATAAATAACATTCATTATGACATTTTGAAATTTATAAAAAGACCTCAAGCCCAAGCTTTGGAAACTTGGTTTCACATCCTGGTTCTGCCACTTACCAATTGTGTGGCCTTGGGCAAATCACTTCACTTCACTTTAAAGTTTCCTTAACTGTAACCTGGAGATGATAATGATAACGTTACCTCTTGGGATATTATCAGGATTAAAGGAGATACTGTACGCAAGGTGCTCCGTATATGGTAAACCCTGCCAGTGAAGTGTTTTCTTTCCCTTGTCACTTCCCTTCTTTCTCTCTAGTTCTATGAGCCAGTAATAACAGTACACACTTGTTAAGTTTACTTTGTGCCGCTTCACGTATATCAACTCATTTAATACTCACAACAACCCAGTGAGGTAGGTACTATTAACCCCATTTCAGTCATTGAGGAAACAGGCAAGAGATTAAATGATTTGCCCTGTTCCACATCTAGCAAATGGTGTCATCGGGAGGAACCCAGCTAGTAAGAGGTGGAGCCAGGATTCCTGCCCCAATTCTATCTGTTATTTCCATTTTACAGATGAGAAAACTGAGGCTCAGAGAAGTTCATTTGACTTCAGCCTCACACACAACCAGTCAGGGGCACAACCAGGTTTCAGAGGGTATCTGTTGGCCTCAACCCCCCTGCCCTTTACCATGCTGCCAGTATTAAGGAAGAGATGTATGTTCCAATGCTTAGTTCCCTTTCAAACACACTCTGCTTGAGGTGACGGTGAAACAGCCTAGCAAAAGTCTGTGTGGTAGCTGGGAATGTGACACACAAGTCTGTTTGCTTCACTGACGCCTGCCAAACGCATAGAAGGGTGCCTGGCATGGTAGGCACTCAGTGAATAATTATTGGAGGCAAATGGCCAAATTGGAGCTATGTGGGGAGTCGAGCCAGTGGAAGTGATGACTGGGAGCATAGCTGAAGGTTGGGGGTCACAGGAAGCGCCATGTGACTCTTGGAATTCTGTCCGGGAAGGAGCGACTTGGTCCTCTGTGCCTGGGTACCAAGAGGCTCAGTGGGTAGAATTGTGGGCCTTGTATATAGCAGACCTGGGTTCAGATTCCTGCTCTGCCTCCTTACCAGCTACATGACGTTGGACAAGACCTCGAACCTTTCATTTTCTTAGCTTTTTACTGAAGTATAACAGGCCTAGCAAAAGTGTACAAATCGTAAGTGTTGTATTTGTTAGGTGTTCACAAACTGAACCAAACATGTAATCAATACCCAGATCAAGAAACAGTTTATGAGCAGTGTCCCAGAAGCCCCCACACCTTGTTCCCTTCCTGCTCACTGTCACCCCTCTAAGGGTAACCAGGATCCTGACTTCTAACACGACCACTTTTACCTGTTTTTGAACATTTTGTGTGCTTACATGTGTGGTTTCTTCACTTGCTACAATGTTAGCGAGATTCATGTATATTGCTGTGTGTGGTTGAGAGGCATTCATTCTCATCACTGCACAGAATTCCATTGTGTGGATACACCACGTTGTTTTGATCCGGTCTCCTATTGATGGGTAGTTGGGTAGGTCCAGCTTCTGGCTGGTATGACAATTGTCACTGTGAACATTCTTGTCCATGTGTTGTGGTGTGTATCACATCATGGACATTTCTGTTGGGGACACAATGAGGGATGCGATTGCCAGGGATGCATATGCTGAGTTCAGAAAACTTCCGAACAGTTTTCACAGTGGTCATACGAGATTTCTAGTTGCTTTACATTTTTGCCAACACTTGATTTTTATATTTTTTTAATTTTAGCCATTCTGGTACATGTGCAGTGATAGCATATTGTGCTTTTAAATGCATTTCCCTGATGACTAATGAATTTGAGCACCCTTTCATGTGTTTATCAGCCATTTGGAAACTTCTTTTATGAAATGCCTGCTTGAATCTTTTGTCCAAATTTGAATTCAGTTGTCAGACTTTTTCTTTATATATTCTGGTCTTCTTTATATATTCTGGATACAAATCCAGAATTCTTTATATATTCTGGATACAAATCCTTTGTCCTGTGTCAGATATTGCTAATACTGTCTCCTACTCTGAAGGTCACCTTTTCATTCTTTAAATGATATCTTTAGATGAACAGAAGTTCTTTAATGTGATATAGTGCAGTTTAGCAAATTGCTCTTTCATGATTAGCTCCTTTGTGTCTTATTTAAGAAATATTTGTCTACTCCACAGTCGTGAAGTCATTCTCCTATTTTTTTTTTTTAAATCCAAAACTTTTGCATTTAGAGCGGCAGTCCATCTGGAATTAAATGTGTGTTTGGTGGGAGGCAGGGGTGCAGATGCATTTTCCCCTCATTTATATACCTGGTGGACCCAGCATGCTTGTTGGAGAAGATCATCTTCCTCATGGCACTGCAGTGCTGCCTTTGTCGTAAACCACACGATCATATACATGTTGGGTCAGTGTCTGGGGTCTCTTTTCTGTTCCATTGGTCAGCATTTCTACCCTTGCACCCAAATCAAGCTGTCTGAAATACTATAGCTTTATCCTACCATGTTTCCCTGAAAATAAGACCTAGCTGGACAGTCAGCTCTAATGTGTCTTTTGGAGCAAAAATTAATATAAGACTCGGTCATATATAAGACCCAGTACTAACCTGATATGATATGATATGACATGATATGATATAAGACCAGGTCTTATATTAATTTTTGCTCCAAAAGACACATTAGAGTTGATTGTCCAGCTAGGTCTTATTTTTGGGGAAACACGGTAAGTCTTGATATTGAGTTATGTAAGTCCTCTAGCTTTGCTCTGCAAGAGTGCATAGGCTATTCTCAGCCCTTCGCATTTCCATATGAATTTTAGAATGAGTGTCAATTTCCACACACACAAACCTACTGGGATTTTTGTCTGGGATTACCGGTATGTTGAATCTACTGATTAATTTAGGGAGAATAAATCCTTTTCTGGTATTGAGTCTTCTAATCCATGAATATGGTATATCTCTATATTTCTTTTTCTCTTAAAATTTTTATTATGAAAAATTTCAAACATCCAGAAAATGGGAAGAATTAGTACAATGAATTCCTATACATTCACCATCTAGATTTAATTGTTGTTACTAGAGTATTTTATTTGTCATATATATTTATACATATATGTATAATTCTTATTAAAGCCTTTCATAGTAAGTTATAGACATCATAGACACTTTACTTCAACCTGTATCTTCAAAATCTAAGGACAGCCTCTGATATAACCACAATTCCATTATCACAGCTAGGAAAACAAATAGTTCCCTAATTTCTAATCTGTACTAATTTTTCCCCAGTTGCACTCCATGTCTTTTGTTGCTGTATTTGATTTTGTTTTTCAAATCTAGGATTATGCATTACTTGTTTATGTCTCCTAAATCTCTTTTCCCGTAGAACCATCTCCCCTCTCTTTTTGTAGGTGACTTTGACTTTTGCTAGAGATCAGGCCAGTGGTCTCGTAAATGTCCTACGTTCTGGAAACTGGAACTTGGATCGAGGTTTGGGTAGAGGCAGATAAACCTCACTGAGCCTTTTTGGGGTCTCCTTCTCTGATGGCCCTTCTCAGAGGTCTGTAAGGCCAGTGATGTGTGAGCAGGTGTGTAAAGCTTTAGCACATAACAATCTAAGTGGTAGTAGCTGTTAATAATATCTATCCCTGCCTTAGGCCAGCATTTTAGCCCAATGTTTGTTCCCCAGAAAGTTTCCCTGAGGCTTCTGTTACTCCAGCCGGGCAGCAGTGGCTTCTCCTCCTCTACTGGGGCTCCTGGCTCTGGGTTTGGACATCCCCCATCTTTCTCTCCTCCCACCCTCAGACAACACAGGCAGTTCCACGTACCGGCCCCCCCCTCGAACCCGGGAGGTGATGATCAATGGGCAGATGGTGAAGTTGAAGTACTGCTTCACCTGCAAGATGTTTCGGCCGCCCCGGACCTCACACTGCAGTGTCTGTGACAACTGTGTGGGTAAGTGGGAGGCAACGTGGAGGGATCCAGGGAGCTCTGAGAGAGACAGAGCCCTGGGGCCATGGAAGGCACTCACGGGGAGCGGAGGTCTGAAATATCCAGGGCTGGGCAGGAAGTCTGGTTCACCCAGATTTGCTCTGACTTAGGAGGCGCCATGGGGAGAGGCTCTTGACTTCAGCCTAGGATTGGTGAATTCCTTCCCCCCAGCTCTGATGTATGGGGCGAACACAGAGATTCCCTTCTACCAGGCCTCAGCCTGGTCCTCAGTAGGTCCAAGGTCCCAGGAATCAGAGACTGAGCAATACCATTCTAGATATGTTTGGGCCAGAAAGGGAATGATTTACTTCCAGTGGCCCAGGACCAGCTATGCCGAAAGGCTTTGATCTAATTCCCAGGATTGGGGAGCGCCAAGTATCTGGGAGCGGGAGTTTAAGCTGCTGAGGTAGAGAGGATATAGCCAGGAGTGGAAGCTAAGCTCCTGGCCCACAACTGCAGTGGTTGCTCAGGAACCAGAGGCTGTTTTGTTCCCTCTCCCTGCTCTCCGAAGGCCAGGCAGCTCTGATGGAGACCAAAGGTATGCCCCTGAGCGCGTTTCGTAAAGGAAATGCTATGTGAGAGGACCCAGGTGGGCTGAGCCATGGTGACTATGCACAGTCCCCCGGGCCGTGAGCTCATCACGCTGGCTCAGCACTTGCTGCACAAGAGAAGAGTGGGAAACACCCCATGACTGTAGGCAGTGAAGTGGGTGACTCAGTGGGCATCATTCACCCATGAGAATCTGCCCCACCCACCCCTTTCGAAGGGTGCTGGCTTTGGCATGAGGCCTGCAACGGGCTTGTGACCCACATTCCCACAGGGGACTTTCCTCAGCAGTCTGGGTGTGACCCCACCCCCAGGCACATGGTGCTTGTGTGAGATCAGCCCTCTGACCTGGCTTCTTATGCCAGTTCTCCACAAGTTACATAGCGGCCTGGTCCCTCCCTCGGCCTCTAATTCTAGTGCAAGGGACAGGCCATTGGTTGTTGGCATGTGGCAGGGGTCATAAGCCAGGCAACAAGTATTAGGTTGGTGCAAAAGTAATTGCGGTTTAGGGGCGGCTGGATGGCTCAGTTGGTTAGAGCGCAAGCTCTCAACGAGATTGTTGGTTCAATTCCCGCATGGGATGGTGGGCTGCGCCCCCTGCAACTAAGACTGAAAAACGGCAACTGGACTTGGAGCTGAGCTGCGCCCTCCACAACTAGATTGAAGGACAACGAGTTGGAGTTGATGGGCCCTGGAGAAACACAGTGTTCCCCAATATTCCCCAATTAAAAAAAAAAAAAAGTAATTGCGGTTTAAAAGGTGAAAAATAATTGCAAAAACCGCAATTATTTTTGCACCAACCTAATGCTGTTTGTGGATCTTCTTTGTACCAAGCACTGCTGGACCCTGGAGTTCAGCTCAGTGTGAGGCCAATACAGGCCCCCTCGCGGGGCTTATAATGGAGCAGGGTAATTGGCCAGTCCACTCATTATAAATATGTAAACACCGTAGGCAAAGTGCTGCACGAGGTAAGTGCCAGGGCAGCAGGGCAGGTAATGGGACCCTTGCTTGTCCAGGGTCAGAGGACACTTTATTAAGGAAGTGAGTGGCTTAGCAGCTGAGACATGAAGAAGGAATTACCCTGCACCAGGTAAAGAGATGGGGAAGGATATGTGAAGCAGTGGGAAGCGGTTCGCAAAGGACCAGAAGCAGGGAGTGTCTGAGGAACTGAGAGGCGGCTGGTGCGGAGAGTAAGTGGGTGGGAGAGCCCCAGCCGAGGTGGGAGGCCTGCGAGCCCCTGTGCTGTGCAGGTGGGCACTAACCCGTCTCCCCTTTTCCAGAACGGTTTGACCATCACTGCCCCTGGGTGGGCAACTGTGTGGGGAGACGGAACTACCGCTTCTTCTACGCGTTTATTCTCTCTCTCTCATTCCTGACGACCTTCATCTTCGCCTGCGTTGTCACCCACCTG
The DNA here is from genome assembly GCF_004115265.2 of Rhinolophus ferrumequinum. NCBI lineage: Eukaryota > Metazoa > Chordata > Mammalia > Chiroptera > Rhinolophidae > Rhinolophus > Rhinolophus ferrumequinum. The sequence goes on from NC_046292.1 coordinate 18,387,981, forward strand.
ACGCTGCGTGAGTTGGCGATGGGGGTGGGACAATCAGATGGTGACCAGCAAGCTCAGCCAGGCTGAGGGGCTGTGATCACTGCCCCTCTTAGCTGTGCCCTCTTGTTTCTTCCTCGCCAGGCTCTCAGGGAAGCAACTTCCTCTCCACTCTGAAGGAGACACCAGCAAGATATCCTTTGCCCTTTGTCTGCTAGTGGTCGCCCTGGTGGGAACTGAGGCCCCTTCACTGGGGTGGGGCCCCACACCTCATCCTATAAACAGAGGGGAATGGTGTAGAGCCGATGTTTGTCCTCTAAAATCCAGTGTACCCGCTGCTGCTGCTCACGCCCGGGGTGGAGCTGATCCTAAATGGGCTGTGGGGATGGGGTGGCCGGGAACTCTCCGGAGCCACAGCCCCTGTCTTCCCTTCAGCTCCCTGGACCATGTCATGCCCGAGGCTCTGGTGCTTGGAACCCTCAGTTCCCTCTGCCATCTATCACCCTGGGATTGTCCTGCTCTTAAAGGGAGCTCCCAAAGCTTGCGTAGGGCCCAGGAGGTGATCCTGCTGAGAAGTGGTGACTGGGCCACGGGAAGGTTACAAACTTACTTCCTTTCTGGGGAACTAGCTCCACGGAAGGACAGGTGAGAAAGGCTTGGCGTGGCAAGCTCCCAGGTGCAGGGGAGTCTCCCGGCCCTGATCCCTCATCCTGATCCTGTGTGGTTCCTTGACTGCCCTGCTCACTGTGCTGGAGTTGGTGATCTGCTTCTTCTCCATCTGGTCCATCCTGGGCCTCTCAGGGTTTCACACTTACCTCGTCGCCTCCAACCTGACAACGAACGAAGATGTGAGTAAGGCTGGAGCAACCCCTCATTCCTGGGCAGGACCCTCAGAGGGAAGCAGAGCTGAGGGAGCTGGAGTGGCCACAGTGCAGCCCCAACTCTTACACTGCTGGGGAAACATGGATGGAGACGGAAGGCAGCCAGACGTCCCATTCCAATGCTCACAGCTTGGCCCTGGGAGACGCAAGACACGCTTCTGAGGCCCCCGCATGCCTCAGCCCCTCAGTGCAAGCTCCCAGGGCCCCCAAGTTGCTTTTTCCCTAACCCCACAGGAGCAGCACTCACGCCATAATAGTCATTACATTTGGCCAGCACGCTACCGTTTCCAGAGTTCTTTCAGTTCCCATCATCTCTTTGGGTCCTTTTGCCAACTCTGAGGCAGAAGGAACTGGGATGCTTTTTCTCCATAAAGCTGAGTGACTTGCCCCAAGGTTACACAGCTGGGAGAGGACAGAGCCAGGGTTGCGCCCAGAAGCATGGCCATGCTAGCTGTGCCTCATTGCACTTGCAGGCAGCAGAGATATGACTGTTCTTTGGGTGTCCCTGAGGCTTCCTTATTGGGGGGGGGGGCAGCAAGACAGGACTGTGAGGAACTCTCCCTCCCTGCTGTCTTACAGACCCCTACCGAGCATTGTTTGAGCACTCACTGTGTGCCCAGCCCTGGGCCAGACCTGACCTAAGAAAGCAAACGAGAACATGTGTTCCAGGGCTGCCACCTGATACTAAGAGGCCCATCAACCAACAGAAAATACAGTCCTTGACCTCAGCCTCTCACTTGGGGAAACAAAACTTGACACGCATGACAAAGCTGTCATGTGCTAGGTGACTGGTACAGAGCAAAAATGACATCAGCCAGCATTTCCCAAGGCAGTTTCCTGGGTGCTGGTTCTGCAGGATATTATTACCGTAGGAATTAAGCAAAAGGACTGATACGGCCAAATAAATTTGGAAAACTCTGGGTTAAAGTTAAGCAGGTACCCTTCACTGCTAAATTCCTCAGTGCCATTGATAGCCGGCTTCACAGAACTAGAAATGGGCAAGATTTCGTCTGATGCCCCAACAAAGCTATCAGAGTTGGTATCAGAGTTGTTCCCTATTTTTTGAATGAGGATTGAGACTCAGGGAAGTGACGATCTGTCCGGGGTCATGCAGTGAGTCAGTGGCAGGGCCAGGGTTCACAGCCAGGTCAGCCCAAGCCCTCTGCCCTTGTGCTGCCCTCTCTCTCAGGTGGCTGGCCAGAGAAGGGAGGATACACCCTAAAAGATTCTTTTGGAGGCTTCTGTTTGGCTTTCTACTCTGTCTTGTGTCCTGTTTGGGGTCTCCTCCTTTCTGCTGGGTACTCCCTAACATCCAGAAATCCCATTCTCACTGAATGGTTAAAGATGTGTCCCCTCCAATAGTCGAGCCAGAATTGGTTTCAGAAATCGCTGGTCTCCGCCCCCCCTAACCCCCCCGCCCCAAGACCTCCTCCTAGAAAAGCAAAATGAAAGGAGGTGCCTGACCCCGACCTGCTTCCCACTTACAGATCAAAGGCTCGTGGTCCAGCAAGAGGGGCGGTGAGGCCTCCGTCAATCCCTACAGCCATAAAAGTGTTATCACCAACTGCTGTGCTGTGCTCTGCAGCCCCCTACCTCCCAGGTGAGACGGAGTGACCCTGGGAGTCCACACATCTCAAAGAGGTTCTAGAATCAGCAGACCTCTCCCCACACCACAGTGCTCTGTCCACCATCCCCTGCTGAATGCAGTCAGGGCATTTGTCACATAAAGGAGTTCTGTGGAGAGTTGTGATTTTTAATTATGTGTTCATTGTAGAAAAAAAGTACAAAATATAAAAAAGAAGAATATTAAATCTCACAAGTAATCTTACTCCCCAGGGATAACCTCAATTAATGTTTTGGACACACTTGTTTTGGCTGCCTTTCTGGGCTGATGGCGGGACTGGGTGAGGCCTCTGTCCTCCCTCCTGGCGGAAGAGAGCCCAGGTGGCTCAGCCCTAGTGAGAAGTACCCCATCCATCCTGCCAGCAGGGGGCGCCAGAGCACCAGAAAGGAAGCTAAATTGCAGTGGGCGCTTTAAGAACAAGATTTCCCCCCAGTGTTCCCCTTCCTCCTGCCCAATATGCCTGTCACCCATCCTGTCTGGGAGAAGGGACAGTAGGAATCACACTATCTCCACATGTCCTTTCATCCTTGTTTTTCCCATTATCTGCAGCCTGGCTTCTTGGCAGCCAGACAGAAATGTGGGCCAGTGTGAATTAACAAATGAATAAATTCCGTGGCCAAAAGCCAGGTGTCCAGAGTGCAGAGAGGGCACTTCCGGTAGGGAGGAGTCTTAAGCCCCCAGTGGGAAGGCAGCTCCCCTTCCCTTAGCCTTTCTAAGGCTTGGAGGTGGACTCTGTCATCCAGCCCCCGCCTGGTGCTCTGTTATATGGTGGGGTCCTCATGTGTCCCCCTTGTGTTTCGGAAGCCTGATTGACAGGAGGGGATTTGTGCAGTCCGACACCGTGTTGCCCTCGCCCATCAGAACTGACGAGCCAGCCTGCGGAGCCAAGCCCGACGCCAGCATGGTAGGAGGCCACCCCTGACCTGGGCTCAGTACTTGCCACCTGCTGGTCTGTCCGCCCCTCCGCACTCACCTGCCGCTCTCCACCTGCCGGGATCCTCCCCATTCCACCCAAGGGAAGCAGAGCCTCCAAAGACTCCAGTCTTTTCGTATTTATTTCCCACCCTGCGTGGCTTCCCCCACACCGTTCCATGGCTGTACCCTCTGCTCCCCAAACCCAAGTTCCCACGGCCTTGGGCCCAAGATCCCCCCAGCTGGTCAGTGGCAGGAGTGACAGGATAGAGAGGCCAGGGCCCCTGAGGCCGCCCAGAGGACCACGCCAAGTCTGCCTGTGCCAGGGCGAGCCCTGTGTGAGTGAGGGTGCAGACCGAGTGCTGTGCCTCCCAGTTCGGGGAGCTGCTGGGCCCTGCTGAGCCAGGGTCCTGAGGTGAAGCAGGGCAATGAGCAGCTGGCTCCAGACAGTGGGCTGTGAGAGAGGACGCCTCCACGGGCTGCTGTGGTTTGTGGGCGCCTCCATTCTTCTCGTGATGGTCATTGTGCTTTCTTCAGTGGTTTTCCATATATATGTATGGAGTTGGCCGATAGGATAGAGCTGGGGCTCCAGGTCGAGAAGGCAGACTTGGGGCTGGGTCGAGGGCCACTTGTGTCAGAGGAAGCCACACCAGCCCGGCAGGCACCCCAGACCTCAGCTCCTGCATGATTCCTGGGCAGCACAATAGGAATTGGGGGCCTTGCTCTCTCTGCCCATGGAGGTTTCTCCATGGGATCCTAGCCTGGCCCGCTCCCCACCTCTCTCCCAAGTCAGGTCAGGGGATGGGTAGGTTATAATGCTGGCAATACTTGAAACGGGTTTATTAATGCTGGATATTTTGCACAATTTTATAGACCTCTTTTCTACATTTTTTAAATGGAAGAAGGAAAAAAAAGCCAGCCACATTGCTATCTGTGCAGTGCCAGGTTAAGGGTTATCAGAAGGCAAGTTGGTTTTAATAAGTTTATTACAAGAGAACTTCTGGCTGTGAGTGAGTGTGTGTGTGTGTGTGTGTGTGTGTGTGTGTGTGTGTGGCCTTGTACAAATGTGGCTGGCTCCCACTTCCCCACATCCCCTGAGTTGCCGCCCTCCCCACCATCGCCTTGAGCTGTGGGGACAGGGAGCTGTGTGCGTTGGCTACAAGAGGCCCTGCTGCTGTAGCTCAGCCAGCACCATCTTATCTTTCCCTCCCCTAGGGACTTCAGACAGCCAGTGGCTGGGGACTTAGCCACCCCCCACCCCACCCCTGCCACCCAGCCTCCAGGTCAGGCTTCCCGCTGGGATCTGCCCAGACAGGCTGAGGCTGGGTGTGGTGGATGGGGTAATGGCTGTGGGGAGTGGCCGCCATGCTACAAGCCACACCCCCTTCTCCAAGCCCTGAGCACGGGATCCAGTGCCAGAGGCCAGAGGAGAGAGAAGGAGTCTCTGCCAACTGGAGGCCTCCATCCAGAGAAAAGGAAGGAAGGAGCAGGGTAGGCCAAGAGACGGGTGAAGACTGGCCTACATCTGGGCCAGAAACTCAGAGGATGTCCATCCTCTTCTGGGAGCTGTAGTTTCTTGTCAAAATAGATGGGAAATTGTGCTTCTATCCCTCTCCTTGGCCCTTCAAGTGGGCTGCAGTCCTTAGAAAGGGACAGGAAGTCCCCGCATCTTGCCCTTCCTTGTTCCAGAGGCTAGTAGGTGACAGGCAGCTGAGAAGTGGCAGCCACAGAGGGTCCCCTCTGGGAGAAACAGCTTCGCCCCAACCTCAGGTCCCTGGGCCGTGCTGCAGTGGTGCTGGGAGGTCCGGGGGAGAAGCTGGCTAGAAGAGGGGACTCCCACTTGCCTTTTATTTAAGCCAGTATTCGTTGTTCCTGCTTGTAATAAAACTTTTGTTTTTAAGAGTTGATTTGCTTTGATTGTTTTTTGTTTGCTTTCTTTGCTGAGGCCCCCAAATGGCAGCCGTCTATACTTTCAGCCAAACTTGGTCTTTCCTGGGGAGACAGAGAAGGCAGGCAGCCCAGCGTCACACTCCTGGCTGAGTTTGTCTGCTGGAGGCAGAAGAGTGGGTGGCCGCTAGGCCCGCATAGGTGTGTAAGAAGAGGCCATCCAATCCCCTCCTTGTCCCCTCTCCCTTCCCCTGCCTCAGGAGCTTGGAGACCCTCAAGTTCTTCCTTGCTGTCTTTCCACTCTGACCCCCAGTGACTGCTCAGCTAGGAAAAGGTTTACGAGATAGTAGATTCCAGTTTGAGAGCTGCAGCTTCCCTGGCCCCCACCCACACCTGGGCAGCAGGGCCCAGCCAGACAGTTCATAACACTGGCCCACCTCTCTGGTATCTCCTCCAGGAGGACACCTGTCAGGATTTTGCCACCTCCTGCACAGCCTGAGGGGAGCTAACAGGCCTCTTTGCAGAGGGTTAGCTGGTAAGACCGGATCTCCCCCGTCGGCCAGCACTGCCCGCTCCCCTCACACGCCATCTCATCCTCATCGCATGCCTCACCCACCCATGGAGCCCATTCATCTGTCTGGTGTGTGGTGTGGTGTGTGTGCTGGCAGTGGTACGGTCCCCAGGGCTCCCCCCTGAGCAGAGAGATGGGGGCGTGGGGTCAGAGCGAAGAGCCCAGCTCCCCTCTGGGCTGAGGAAGTAGCTTTGCGCAGGGCAGCCGCCCCACTGGAGCAGGAGGTGAAGGGCGAGGACGGGCTGAGGGTGGCGTACCTGCTCGGAGGGGCTTGGGCCTGTTCTGGTGGTGTCCTGGTGTGCAGGGCCCTCGGTCACTAACACTGTGTCCTGGCTTTCTGTCCCTGCTGAGCTTTCTCTCACCTGCCCGTTTTCTCTCCTGCTTCATTGCCTGCTGCCCGAGCCTTGGCCCTTCTGTGGGGAAGAGGCAGGTGCTGTGGCAGCACCTGTCCCCACAGCATCCCTGAGGCCTCTTCTCTCCTGCCAGTCCCGCTAACCCTCTCTCTTCTTCTTTGCTGTCCTGCCCGGGATCTCCAGTGTGTGCAGGGGCTTAAGGATCTCCTGAAGACCGCTGCTCTCTGCCTCTCCAGGAGTGGCCTGGGGGGAGCCAGGCACCCGGCACCTCCACCTGCCTAATCTGTGGCCCATCTGCCACCGTCTGTGCCTACAGGGTCTACCCCCAAGCCTGCCCCACACGTGTGCTCCCTAGGGGCCCCCCATAGGGGGCAGGGGCTGGCCTCTTTGCCCCTACCCGCACTCCATGCCGCCCAGAGTGTAGAAAAGCCATAACGCAGCTGTCAGCACATTGATGTAATAACTATGCTGAAACTCGCCCTCCCCTCCTTCCTTCCCCTTCCCCAGATTTATAAGGTGTCAAGACTCTTTAGGAATCTTGCCTTACAGCCTGCCCCCCCAGAATCACGCAGCCATAGTCGAGCTGAGCAGGTTTCTTCAGGAGCCGTCTGGGGTGTTGATGGTTGATGACGCTGCTGAACAAGTTCGGTGACTGTTCTAAGCACAACTGGTTTGACACTGTTCCCACGGCCCCCTCCACCCCCACCACCCAGAGTAGGTAGGTTACAAGGAGGATGCTTGTACCCTTTGCTCCAGGCACTGAGGGACTGAGCTAGCTCTGACAACCCTGTGTTCTTCAGAGGAACTGCAGGAGCTGGGCTGGGCCTCGGAAATGCTGAGCCCATGCTGAGCCCATGGCTGGGGGCTGCTTGGCTGCTGTCCTGTATCTTTTTTTAACCAAAATAAAGATTTCCCTCTTCTTGCCATACCCTTGACTGTCTGGTGCCACCTTTACTTTGGGGTCCAGGGGATGGGGGCTAGGATGAGGTGCTGGAGAACATCTGGCTTACCCTCACTGCCAGCTTTGTTCCAGGCTGGTCAGTGCTGTTCTAAAGATTTTAAAAAGAGGCACAACAAAGCCAGAAGTGACGCAGGAAGAGTGACCAGTGACCTCTTCACTGCCCTTCCCAAACTCCTGCCTGGTCTCTGTTCCAGATACCAGAGACCTTTAAGCCTTAGCCGACCTCTGAACTCTGAAAGTTCCCAGCCCAGGCTGGGAGAGAGCATTTAACTCCAGTCTGGGACTGTCACAGCCCTGAACTGAGTCTAGTTCAGTTCCTTCCTTCTCCCCACCTGCCGCCCCACATCGAGATACAGACACAGTGCGCTGGGAGCTAAAAAATAAATACAGCGGCCATTTAGCAAGGGCTTGCCAAGCTTCAGGCCTGTTTCCTCACCTAAACCTATGAGGAAGGTGATGTCACCCATTTTACAGATGAGGGAACTGAGACTCAAGGAAGGCATAGGAGTTACCCACGATCCTCCAGCTGATAAAGCAGCAAATTCAGGATTTGAACCTGATCTCTGCTGTGATTTCTAACCCTTGTGTGCTACCTAAGGAATGAATACAGCTGCTTCAGAAGGAGGGGATCTCAGAGGGAGAAACCCTAAAATTAGAGAATGTCTTTCATAGCCAGCAAGGGGCTTAGAGATGATCTATGCGGCCTCCTAGTACTGATGGGGAAACTGATGCCCAGAGGCAGAAAGGGACCTGCTTAAGGCCTTAACACAGAGCTGAAATGCAGTCCCACACCCTGAGTTCATTCCATTCTCTTTCCCCAAATTCCACACTATGTCCTAGATGGGACTGGTCTAGGAGATGTGGGATACTCTATAAACAGCAGTGCCTTAAGGAGAAAAAGTCTCAGGGTAGCTGAGTCACTTAAAAGTAATCTAACATCCCCTCCCAAAGGCAACTAGTAGAGTGAACTCTTGGCTGGATAACTGAACTCCTGTTTACAACTAGCCAGGGGGAGAAGATGCCATAGCTTCCCCCAGTCACCTGTTTAGTTTGATCATTCCAAGACTGAAATATTTCCTAGGAAGTTCTTCCTGGAATCTTAACTAGAGTCCCTCCAGCTGCAATCAGAGCCCTGTCCTCTATTCTCAGTGGAGATAGCAACTGATTGTTGCCTTGTCTGTGCCACAGCCCTTCAAAGCCTGTTATTACCAGCCAAGAAGGATTGGTTGTCTATGGGACCAGAGGCCTTGAGCCTCCCGGTAGGGTGGATGCTATACAAAAGTATGAGAGGTAGCCGGCAGGATGAGGAAAGCCACTTTGGGCTGCAGCCCCAGCTCCTGTGCTGCTGACTTAGGTGGCTGACTGTGGAACTCTGTGCCCTGCTGGGGCCTGCTGCCTCCTGCCTGTCTGGGCTCCTGGACTTGGGACATGGAAGCCTGGAGGCAAAGGGAGGTGCCCCAGACAGGAACTGAGTCAGGACCGACAGGCCAGAGCGGGCAGGAGATGTCAGGTAGCCTGGCTCCCAGATTCAGTAGGGGAGGGTGAGGAGCGAAGAGGCTTCCTTTCTGTCTCACCCAGGGCTATGTGGAGGGCATGGAGCTTGCAGTGTGAGCAACGTGGGGCCCTGCCTCCCAGGTTTCTGGTGTTCTGGGATCTCCAGCTTTCCCCAGGACTTGGAAAGCCTGGGCGGGATGACTAGTACAAAGGAAGGTCCTTGAGGGCCCAGCATAGGCCAGAGGAATGTCCAAGATGAAGAGGGAGGAGATAGTGCTGAGTGAGCACATATGACCATTCAACCATCTTCTTTCCCTGTGGACACCCAGCTAGGCAGGTTCTGGCCTTCGACCGAGGCCTGGTGTGGGGCCCTCCCTCATTTCATTGACCCTGACTCCATGTTCCTGCTATGTGTGTATATGTTTATAATAATAAAGTTGGTTGAATTTTTTTCACACGATAATAATACAATAGTTACCATCCACTCTACTAAGTGCTTTCCATCAACTCACTCAATCCTCACAACGAGCCCCATTTTACACTTAGGAAAACAGGCTCAGAGAGGTTAAGTCACTTGGCCAAGGCCAAAACAGCTTGTAAGAATTGAACCCAGGTGGTCTGATTCCAAAGCTACTTGGCTATCCTGTCTCTCAGAAAAATAATACTGGGGTGGCTGGTTAGCTCAGTTGCTTAGAGAGTGGGGCTGATAACACGAAAGTGGCCAGTTTGATCCCCGCATGGACCACTGTGAGCTGCGCCCTCCTTAAAAAAAAGTAAAAGAAATAAAAATAAAGAAAAATAACACACATTCACCACTGATAAAATAGGAAAAGAAAGAGGAAAGGTACTCAGCCGCACTACCTAAAGATACCCTCTGTAAAATGGAATTTCAGTGTATTTCCTTTCCATAATTTTCTGTGTCAGTGATCTGATTTGAGCAAAGCCTTCAGGATATCAAGCCTAAAATCCTTTCTGCTTCCTTGGAAAACCTGTAGCATCAGCCCAGACATGTCCCTACTTTTCCTTCTAAGAGGCAGATCTCATCTTTGGGCCTCAGAGCTCTGGCCTAAGCCTCCCTCCAGAAGGGGAGGGTGGGTGTTCAGACACCAAGAAGAACCTGGGGAGGGACAGGCCTGTGAAATAGTCCTGGCTCTAGGATTAAGCTGGCTGGATCCCAGCGAGGGGAGACCCATCCTTGAGCCCCTTCTAAGCTTTAGCTAGGGGTGGGGCAGATAAGCAGGAATTCACCCTCACGGGTGCAGTGCCAACACCTTTAGATGAAAGAAACTCTTGGCTGACACGAGGACAGCGACCCAACAAAGAAGGATAGAAGGCTGGCAACAGAGAAGTCTCTATCTCCAAGGCCCCGGTCAAGGGTCATCGGTGGAGCCATGGTCAAAGGGAAGGGACCGGAAAACTTCTAAGAAGCAGGCTGTGGGAGGCGGAACTCAGCTGGGACTGTTGCTCTATAAAACAAAATGGTATATGTCACTGCCACCTCCTTTTTCTTGGTCCTGTTTCTCTGTCCAGTTGCTAGCATCCCCCCTGGGTAACCAAACTGAGCTGAGCACCTAGGTGGCCTGCTTCCCAGCCTTTGGCAGAAAGCGGGATGGGTCAGGCATGAAAGTGGGACAGCCAGTTAGCCTGTCCCCCATCCTCTGTAAGCCCTACTGATACAGGATGGCAGGTGACTTGGAGGGGGCAGGTGACCTGGCGTGGAGAGCCAGAGGGTAAGTCCTCGAACAAGTCGCAACAGGCCACCAACTTGAAAGGGAAAATTGTGCTGTGATGGGAAATGTGTTCAACAAACCTACTGGGTGACTAATTACAAAGGCTGGGCCGGAGCGTCAGAGGCCGCTTGTTAAACACCTCATTAAGTGGCACCATGAAAGCTGCCACCAGTGCATTCTGGGAGCTCCGAGGGGGAATGAGGATGGGATAGAACCTTTTGAGGTAGATTCCAGAAGAAGCTTGGATCTCACTTCTAAATACAGCCTGGAGCTCACAAGTCAGAAGCCTCAATGGGGGAGAAACCAAAGGAAGTATTTAGGATGCAGGGGACTTAGTAGCTGTGTGACCTTGAGCAAATCTCATCCCTCTCTGAGCCTTAGTATTCCTATCTCTAAAGTGGGGTAGTAGTCACAGTCCTGCCCACCTCACAGAGACATACATAATAGGGATTAAATTAGATCGTGGATATAAAGGTGCTTGGGAAACTATACAGCTCTACCTACACATGAATGATATCACCTGAACCAAGGGGCAAACGTACTTGGCAGGATTAGGAACCCCATCCTTCTACAACCTGGCTTTATGGGGTCTGTCTAGGCTGAAGTGACCAGGTGGCCAGGTGGTTGAAGCCATCCTTAGCCCCTGAAAGGACACCATGAAGGAAAATCTGATTTGAGAAACTGGGGCAGTTACCTAATAGGGACACCTATGTAATGGAAACCTTGAATGAGGGGGCAGCCTGGAGCCTGGAAGGTGCCTGTGCAGGTGGGACCAAACCCTAATTTCTCCTGCTGACTGTACGATGACTCATTCCACATCCCAGCCCTCTTACCTTTAAGGAAGAGCCGGAAAGGGTGTGGGGAGGAGAGGGAAGTAGGTCTTCAGCCTCAGTCCCGCCCCTTACCCCTCCCTCCCCACCCTGCTCGGGGCCAGGCCACCCAGCCAAAAGGCAGGCTGAGAGCAGGAGAGCCACAGAGTCCAGCACTGGTCCTGAGGCAGCCAGTTACCCTGCCACCGTCTGTCTGTCCGTCCCCAGAGCCAATGGAGAGAGCCAGTCTGATCCAGAAGGCCAAGTTGGCAGAACAGGCCGAACGCTATGAGGACATGGCAGCCTTCATGAAGAGTGCCGTGGAAAAGGGTGAGGAGCTATCCTGTGAAGAGCGAAACCTGCTGTCAGTGGCCTACAAGAATGAGGTGGGTGGCCAGAGGGCTGCCTGGAGGGTCCTGTCCAGTATCGAGCAGAAAAGCAATGAGGAGGGCTCGGAGGAGAAGGGTCCGGAGGTGCAAGAGTACCGGGAGATGGTGGAGACTGAGCTCCGGAGAGTGTGCCACACGGTGCTGGAACTGCTGGACAGCCACCTCATCAAGACGGCTGGTGATGCTGAAAGCCGGGTCTTCTACCTGAAAATGAAGGGCGACTATTACCGTTACCTGGCCGAGGTGGCCACTGGCGATGACAAGAAGCGCATCATTGACTCAGCCCGGTCAGCCTACCAGGAAGCCATGGACATCAGCAAGAAGGAGATGGCGCCCACCAACCCCATCCGCCTGGGCCTGGCCCTGAACTTTTCTGTCTTCCACTACGAGATCGCCAACAGCCCCGAGGAGGCCATCTCACTGGCCAAGACCACCTTCGACGAGGCCATGGCTGACCTGCACACCCTCAGCGAGGACTCCTACAAAGACAGCACCCTCATCATGCAGCTGCTGCGAGACAACCTGACCCTGTGGACAGCCGACAACGCCGGAGAAGAGGGAGGCGAGGCACCTGAGGAGCCCCAGAGCTGAGCCGAACCTGCTCCCCTCCCTGCCCTGCCCTGCCCTGCCCGCTCCAGTCCCCCGCCCCTGGCAGAGAGGACTAGTATGGGGTGAGAAGCCCAACCTTTCTCCCCAATGCTCTGCCCCCCCCAGCTCAGAGAGGCTCCACAGAGAGGGACCAGCAGAGCTGAGGCCACCTGGAGCCAGAGGATCCCACTCTTCCTGCAGCTGTCGTGTGCTCCTAACCCACCCACTCCTGCTCTCTGCACCCCCGCTTCGAGACTCTCCCTCCCTGTGAACCGGGCCACTTCTTTCCCACTCTTGACTCCCTCCTGCCCCTGCAGCCTCTGGATCTTAGGAATTGAGGAGTGTCCACCCTTGTAGTGGAGAAATGGACCGTGTGACAGGCTGGAGATGAGTGTGTGTGTGCGTGTGTGAGAGAGAGACCGACCCAGAATGAGAGGGAAAGCATGTCTGCTGGGTGTGGCAGTGTTTCTCTCAATAAAGTTCCCCTGTGACACTCCTCCTGTCTTTTCCAGTTATTGGTGGAGGGCTGGGACTGAGGTTGGCGTCTGATTTACAGAAAGCCTGACTTTGGACCTCTGATTTAGGGTCCTAACCTCCCATGGAGCTGGCTCAGTCACCTGCAGGCAAGACTTTGGAGCCGGTGACTCCAGGTGAGGGGTGGGGGTCCAGCTCTCTCCATCAGGGTGATCCCAAACAAAATAACTGGTCTGGTCGCAGGAGGGTCAGGTGAACCCAAAGGTGGCTGAGTCTCCTCTGCTGAAGAGCTCAGATCTGAGGGGACAGGGAACCAGTGAAGTATCAGGTGTGAGGTCTGAGTACAGCGCCGCATGGATATACAGTAGTGAGCTGCATTGAACACCACCCATTTGAAAGCGAGGAATAGTCCCATCAGGGAAATGCTCAGATCTGAGAGGCGGGCATACGTTATGGGGGAGGAGTGTGACGCCGCCATTAACCGCCCAGCTCCGAGGAGAGGGAAACGCCCCCTAGCGTTGGCAGATGGCCATAAAATGAAATGGGCTGACGGGGAGGGGGCGCGAGCTGGGTGGGAGCGGAGGCCAGTCCTGGCCAGCCGAGCCTGCCGCCTCCGCTCCCAGCTGCAACACGCCAGAGCCTGCGGCCACCTCGCTCTCTCCCGCCTTAACAGCTCAGGCTGGAGGCGGGCCCGAGGCCGATATAGTCCAATCACTGGACAGGGCTCCTCGGGTTACCGCCCCCGGGGCCAGACTGACCAATGGGATAATGTGCGGTGGACGCGCGCGGCGCGTCTTCCCGACGCCCGCCCAGCCCTGCGAGTGCGGCGACGCGCTGCGGGACTGAGTGGCCCCGCCACCCGCCGAGCGCTGGGGGCGGTGCTTTCCGGGTTTCACTTAGACGAGTTGCTACCTGCCTCGCGCCAGTTCGGCATCAGAGCAACGGGACGGGGCGGTGCGGAATAAGCAGTCCCTTCCCTTTGAGTCATCTGCTTAACCTGCGGTGCCTGGTGGGCAAGGCCGGCTTGGAAAAGGCCACCAAGGCATCCCCACCACATATCAGAGTCCAGGCAGCCCTGAACTGGTGGCCAGGAGGCTTGGATTGTGTCCTTGACTTGGTTGTGTGACCTTGGAAAAGCTATTATACCTCCCTGGACCTCAGTTTCCCCTTCTGTATCAAAAGAGGCTTGAACTAAAGACAATGAAAAACACGTGAATCTGGGTTCTGGACTCAAACTGCCTGGGTTTCTTTCCAGCCGGCCTTGGCCAAGGCTTTTAACCTTGCTTACTTTTGTGTCCTCATTTGTAAAGTGGGGATAAAAAAAAGTAGTACCTTCCTCTTTAGAGTTGCTGTGAAGTTTGAGAAAATAAATGCACTTAAAGTAGCCCATAGCACGTGTTAGCTATTGTTAATCCTTCTAGCATCAATAGTCGAGAATTTACCCAGCACTTCTGTGCCAAAAGCAGCAGCATCAGTCAGGCCCAGTGCTGAGAAGCAGCTCTTTATTGCCAAAGCTGACCTGCGTGCTCAGTGGGCCACCTGAGAATGCTGGCCTGACATCAAGTGGGTCACTCCTCCACCTGGCAAGATTGGGGGAACTCAGCCTCATCAGGTTCCCCAGAGTCCATGTGTGGCCACACCCAAGTGACTCAAAACTGAAGGGTTCTTACAGAGCTAGTAATTCCAAAGGGGAAGTTGGCAAGACCACTCTGATACCTTCTGGGCCCCCTGTTTGCTCCGCTCCTTTCCTGGAAGTGTGTTGGGTTTCAAGCCTCCAAACCAGGTAGAGACTAGGCTAGGGCAAGTGACTCCCCCTCAGCTATGGAAGTGACCTGATTTCTCTTACCAGACAGGTCTGGTGACTTTCTCTTAATGGGGTGAGGTCCTGGGAAAGGAACCTCTCTCTTCTCTCAGCCTCTGACTTTGCCTACTCCCTCTACACCACTCACAGCTGCGCTATATGGGAGAAAGAAATGAGCTACCCTGAGGTAGTGTGTTGGTGATGAAGAATTTCACAAGTGTGTGCTGTGGATTGGAACATCATCAAATCAGGTGGCTAGATGTGAGCTGGCGTGAGCACTCACGTCTGACCATGAGGGTCTCAGACCTTTTTATCTTTGACATGTGTTTTAAAAATCGTTGTAAAGCTTTCTTACTGTTACCCAGTGTGGGGTTTCAGTGAGCATTTCTTGCCATCTTTTCCTGGCCTAGATTTGCCATTTTTTAAATTTCAGTGTTTCTTTTGGAGTGATGAAATGTACTGGATTTAAATTGTAGTGATATTTGCACAACTTTGTGACTATATAACAATACTGAACTGTACACTTCAGAAAGATGAATTTTATGGTATGTGGATTATGTCTCAGTTTAAAAAAATCAGTCCCAGAGGGCAAAGCTGGTAAGAATGCCAAGTTCTGCGGGAAATTTCATGGTGGCCATTTCCCTCTCCCATTGTCCTCGCCACTTGAGCACATTCTTTTAAACTTTTCCAAATTTCAGGTCTTCGGGTCAAAACATGACTAGCCACCTTCCCTCTCCCTGTAAAGCATATACAGAGCCTTGGATATGTGCTATCTTACCAACGCCTTTCATTTATATAGGTACATGTATTCAGTTATGGTTTCATATGTACTTGATTCTACCTCTGGGTTTGTAACTATGTCTAGGATTTATTTCTTATCTCCCCAGAGATCTTCCTAAAAATAGTAACTTTGTCCCATGATTCTTTCTTTCTTCCCACAGTGTATCCTGCACGGTTTTGTGTACAGGAAAGGTGCTCAGAACTTAGATTTAAAACCACCCCTCCAAATGCCTGGAAATCAGGTTTAGTGCCAGGTCCTCTGTGTGGAAATGGAGATATAGCTGGTTTTGAGAGAAAGCAGGGCTGTCTATAGAGATTGAGCTTACAAAGATTCAGATAATCCCAGCCCTATCCTTTCTGCACTGCCAGAGTGTCCCCCAGGAAACAGGTGGAAATCTTGCAAAGATCTTCCTTTATCAAGAATTTGGGTGGTATGGGGAAAATCTGTAACCTAAAATTTTCCAGAGAAGGTATCCACTTCAGAGAGCAAAGTTCAAATAGGCTCTGTAGATCCACAGGAGTAAGTGATGGAGGGCAAAGCACTGGGGTCACATGCCTTCTCAGAACCAACCTGGTACCCTAGGGAGGCCGTGGCATTGAAGTCGGGCAGGCCACTCTGGCTCCTTCCAGAAAGGCAAGATACTCCTATACACACACACGTCCAATGTCCAAATGTCCAGTGCCTTTTCAGGAAAATCTGATTTCAGATGCCTGTACCAAGATTGTGCATTTAACCAACAGTGCCCGACTTCTTCCTCGAGAACAGAGTACCATAATAACAGCAGCTGGCATGACTGCTATGTGCCAGGCAGTTTTATACCTTAATCCTCATAGCAATACATATGATCATCTTTGTTTTGCATATGAAGAGACCAAAGCTCAGAGTAGCAGCTAAATAACTGTGGGGATAGAGTCCCGGAGAGCAGTTTCCAGGCTCTCGGCCTCACGTGGAAAGGTGCTGGCTCGGGTAGTAGATGGCCATCAGCTATGACTAGTTGGCCATCAGCTGTTACTGGTTAGCCATTAACTGCTGATATAACTGCTGTGGCTAAGCTAGCAAGGGCGGATTGCAGTTAGCAAGTGAGGTTGGTTGGCAGAGAAGCAGCCGGCGGATTGCGCATTGTGTGGCTCCTGCTTCCTGTGTCTCCAACCCAGCCGCCAGCAAGACTATAGTGGTATGACTCCCCCATCTGTGGCTCCGTGGGTGTTCCTTTCTGGCCTCACCATATCCAGCGTTCCTATGTGGGGAGCGGGAGCTGAGACCCTGCGTGACACCCTGCATGATAATAACCTAATAACTAAAGTTATTCAACTACCTATGCGCTCGGGGAGTGTAATGTGTCAGACCCAAGTCCCATGATTTTTAAACTCCAGCAGCTGTTTTCAAACTATGTTCAGAGGGTTCCCCAGAAGCTGCCCCAGGGCAGGAGCCCAGTGGTCAGGGTTTCCCCTTCCCACACACGTTAGCTAAAATAGCCACACGTGTGTCTGTTTTATATATTGGAGTTATATGAGTTAAAAATAAGTTTAAAAAGAACCACATTATGCTATGCTGCCCTGCTCTGACCTTGGACTTTCTAGGAATCCAAACCTTCCTCTACTCGCAATCTAATGGCACCCCAAGGCCCATCAGGAAGGAATCACTGGAAATAAGAAAAAACTGTAGTGGACCGATTTCCTGGCTTGTTCATCAAGTTAAGTTTTCCTTAACCTGGTTACATCCTTTGTTCCTTTTCAATTCTTCACTCTGTTCACAGGGCCTACCCATCCCCTCATCCCTGCTGTGTGTGGGGGGTGAGGAGGATAGGTTTCTGCAGAATAGGTCCCCTCTCCTCTCAGAACCCTCCAGCCCCACCTACCCACTGAGTCAGGAGCCAGGAATGTCTGTGCGGGCAGCAGATATGTCACCCTGGGGGTGTCAGAGGCTGATTCATCTCTCATCTCCACCCAATCTTCTCCTTACCGCTCTCTGGGAAATTTAACTCTTTTAGAGATACAAAAGGAAGATACCAGACTCTGAATGCATGGAGTCTTCAATTTGTGGCTAGGGATAATACTTAATACATTAAATTATGGTATTCAATAAATATTTGTTGAAAGAGAAGGAATGAAAGAAGAGGAGGAGGGAGGGAGAGAGGGCACATTTTCCCCTTTCTTCCTCCAGAATCTCCAGAATAAAGTTAACCTGAAATTTCCTTGTCTGACTGTAGTGGACTGATTTTTAACTCAGAAGAGATTGTGTGACCACTGGTATGCTTTATGAGTTGGGAGAAATCTTATCCAAGTCCCAATGTTCCTTCCATGCTGTTTCTATGATCCACAGAGCAATGTGGAGGCTCCAGAATTAATATATAGGAAAAGGTGACCATCCAGTGTGAAGGGAGCTGTTTGCATAGCAAGAATGCTATTTGAGATTTTGTATTTATTTGGGATGGCTTTGAAAGGGCCTTTCATCTCCCTCTTCTGCAACTTTTTCAGCATTTTGGATGGGAAAAGGAAATAAAACTTTGCTATGTATTCTAGTCCAGAGCATTTTACCAATACTCATCTTTTTCTCACCTTAGTTGGGTTCCAAATCCCCAGCCCATCCCCTCACAGCTCCTCAGTCTTAAACTACCTGGACGCCTCGGCTTCGGGGTGTCTGAAGTTGGCTCCCTGGCTGGAGATGGAGGACACAATGGATTGTAAATGAAGCTATGCCTTCTTCTGTCCTCAGCAGGCCTGATGCCATTGAGATACGTGATCATTTGGGACTCTTCCTTCTAATGAGGACAGGAAGAGGAGGTGGGCAACCCAGACCAGGCTGGATCAGGGTTCAATGGCCAGGAGCAAGAGAGAAGAAAAAGGGGACTACTCAGCTTGCTAGAGAACTTCCCTCTAGGAGTCTGGGGCAGTTGGGCCTCCTTACTGCTTTCAGAATCAGGGTGGGCCTTGGCAATGCTGGGATACGTCTGAAGTCAGTTCCCTCCTCTCGGGAGCCTTGAGAAAGGACAAGGAATCTCCAAGATTGACCTTCCCACAGACCCTAATGGGATCAGGCTTCCTATTCTCAGCCAACTGGGGGGAGCATTTTGCTAATTCAGAAACAGCTGAGAGCAGACTGGCTGTGCTTTAGCTCTGTGGACCTTAGGGTGTCACCCCCGCTCCTAAGCCTCTGTCTGGGCTGGAAGCCTTTCCAATTAACTGTGGTCTCTGACAAATTCCAAACACTGTCTTCCAATTGTTGGGTTCCCCAATTCAGAGCCAGGAAATGCATATATCCTAATGTCAGTGGTTAGCAGAAATGACCAAAAAGGCCCCTTCTAAGGTACTCAGAGATGGTTTCTTCCCTCCAGTTGTTGTTCACAATTTGCCAAGTGAGGTCTGGAGGAGAGAGGAGCATGTCAGACAGTGTCTGAGATGCAAAGTGGCACTTTTCTGGAAGGCATTTTGGCAATATGAATCCAGAACCTAGAAAATGTCAGCTATTTAATTTCTAGGATGTTATCACAGCACTACTTACCATAGCAAAACCGGGTAATGACTTATACATAGATAAACAATGTTACAGTCATACCACAGAATATTATGTAAACATTAAAAAGGTCTTTATATTTTTTTTTTTTTTTTTTTTTTTTTTTTTTCCAAGTCAAGTTGTTGTCCTTTCAGTCTTAGTTGTGGAGGGCGCAGCTCAGCTCCAGGTCCAGTTGCCGTTGCTAGTTGCAGGGGGCGCAGGCCAGCATCCCTTGCAGGAGTCGAACTGGCAACCTTGTGGTTGAGGGCCCGCGCTCCAGCCAACTGAATCATCCGGGAGCTCAGCTCAGCGGCAGCTCCGCTCAAGGTGCCATGTTCAATCTTTAGTTGCAGGGGGCGCTGCCCACCATCCCTTGCAGGACTCGAGGAATCAAACTGGCAACCTGTGGTTGAGAGCCCACTGGCTCATGTGGGAATCGAACCGGCAGCCTTCGGAGTTAGGAGCATGGAGCTCCAACCACCTGAGCCACCGGGCCGGACCCTATATTTTTAATTACATGGAAATGTTAACTAAAAAAGGTTACAAAGCAATTACATCTCACTTATATAAACGCTGTCACTATCCCTGTGCATGTATAGAAAAAGAAAATATACAAAATATATATTTGAAAATTTATTATAGATTTTTATTTGTATTATTGGATTATCGGTTTCATTTTCATTTTCCAAGTTTTTTACTTTTCTATCAGGAAATTTAAAAAAAAAAGGAAATCTTAAGGATAGTTGCCATATGCCAGCCATACTGGAGGATGGTCTTTCTCCCACCCTGCACCTTTCATGCAGAACAGACCTGGAACCCAGATGTCTCTTTTCTGCATTATACTGTCCCCACCCCAACGTGACGATCATTTTGCTACCAGCAGAAGGTTGACAGAGCTACATTTACTGGAGAAATAACCTTGCTGTTACACCAAGATCTAAAAATAAAGTTTTGGATTATTAATATCCTTCTCCATTCCGTGACTGCAGAGGATAAATGCTGAGGGTGCTTGCAATATAAGCCCATAAACTTCTGAATGGCACCTTCCTTCCAACTCGTTTGCTTTGCTGAGAGCTGAGGCCTCCATGACAAGGTAACCTTAAAACCCATGACCACAGCTATTGGAACTATTTTCAAAAACACAGCACCCACCCTTCTGCCCTGATGAGAGATTTGTCCAGTAGCCTGGGCGTCAGATTCCTGGGCTCTCGGCCCCATGGGTGATTCAGCCAGCCCCAGGCTGTGCTTCCCGGCCTCAGTTTCCCTGGCTTGCTCTGTTGATACTCCCCTCCTACTTTGCAGGGTGTTAATAGGGGCTGAGTTGCTTTGAACTTCTCAGATGAAAGAGGCTGGAGAAGCAGCACCCGGTAATTATCCCCTACGAGGCCCAGCGTGGGAGCAGAGGCGGGCTGCTTTCATACTGTTCCAGCCGCAGGGATCTCCTCAGAGCCCTTCACTCTGCGCTGGCGGCCAGTACTGGAGAGCTCAGTCGTCTTCATCTCAATGCCACTTCAGGATCGAGTTTCCTAACATGAGTGATCTAACCGCCCAAACCACCAGTGACCTAGCTTTCCTTTGCTGTATGATTCAGTAGTACTCTACAGGTTTCTAAATTCTTTCTTCCAATTGGCTACAAATCCTGTGGGATACTGGCTGTAGTTTTCACCATTAAGTATTCACAATTAAGAAGTCAGCAAGTGGACTATGAGAGCCATGCTGCCCGAAGCCAAACTCACCTGTTTCCTCACTGTAAAGTGGGGCTTAGTGACAGTCCCATCTTGTCTGTATCTCCAGGAGTTGCTGTATGGATCACATGAGGTACCAAGTCCTTCATGCCTCAGTTAACAGGACAACTGCAAACTGTCCCCTGGTGCCTCCAAGCTACAACTGTAAAATTAATAAGCCTGGGTTGCCACCTATTGGTTGAAAATATGAATTGCATCCAACCAGTTGCAAGAGCAAAGGAAGCAAACACCAGTATTTCCAACTTCAAACCATCTTAATTTTTGCCACACCCCCTCAGGCTATCATATTATATACTTAATATTTACTTTTCTTTAAACAACTCACTTTGTATAAATAACTTCATTTTTAAAGTAAACTTTTAATCACTACTATAAATGGAAAACTAGTTAGCACTGGTCCAAAAATAGAACAAAACCATGAAATAAAATGAAAAGAAAATGTTAAGATCTAGCTAGGAAATGTTGCCTGTGAAAGCTCAAGCTTAAGGACCACTGTGAAAACTGAAGAGTAACAAAAGTGCACGACTGGAGGTTGAGTGTCAGTCCTCTAGTATGATCCCGTGCGTGGGGGGATACACTGCCCTGTGTGAAAAACCAACTCTTCTGAGGCAAGGTGACATGCCCTTGTTCTACCCCAGCAGCTTGGATGGTTGAAGAAAGTTGGAGAGCCGCACGAAGTAGAAAATAAACTCTTGTATCGTAGCACATTCCACCAGAGCCTGAGTGGGCCAGTGCTGAATTCCTGGTGGCAGTGCCCGGAGGTCATGAGCACTGAGGGTGTGCCAGGTGCTCTGCTTGGCGCCGTCTGACTTTTGGTCAGCAGTCCTTTGCAGGCTGGGTGTCCCCTCACCAGCCTCCCACCTAGGGCTGGGAGGCCCGTTCATGGATTTGCAGCCTGCTGAGCTGTCCGCTGCTTGCCGGGCGCCGCAGCTTTCCCCAGCTGGGTGGTAGGGCTTGTTTTCCAGAGCCCAGGTTGTTGCTACAGCTGCATGGCTTCCTGCTCCACTGATTGGTCTGGGGGGGCCAGGTACTTCTCCTGGATGCCCAGGGTGCTGAGGGGGGTGGTGCGTCAAGGCTGCAAGTACAGGCAAGAATGGGGAACTGATGTGGGCAGGCATCTGACCTCTACTGATACCTGCCCTCCAACCATGGCTGGCAGATTCCTTCCATCCCTCTCCCTTCCTCGTAATTATAGCTTCGGACAACAGTGCCCAACAGGGTCTGAGAATCCCCTCAAAGAACCCAGACCCATATGCTCCTGTATTTGCCTCTTCCCACATTGCTGTGGCTCAAAGGACCAGGGAGGTGCTAGCTCTGTGTTATGACACATGCTCAGAGCCAGACCATGGTAGTTTAAATCATGATTCTGCCACTTCCTTTTTCTCATCTATAAAATACAGTCATTATGAGTATCAAATGAGACAATGAATACAAATGCCTAGCATGGCACCCGGCACACAGTAGGTGCTTTAGAAATGTTTGTGATGTCTCTTCTTCTGCCAAGGGAGGGAGCTCAAAGAAAACAACAAATTTCTGCTTGGGCCACAGGGTGCCTTCTACCTCTCTCTGGGACAGCACTAAGGACACAAATCAGATTCACAGAGGGAAAAACCCTGACTCTGCTGATGGAACCCTGTGAGGCTGGCTGAGGTCTGGATGGAACCCTGAGGTCTGGATCTGGGGTCCGAACAGGAGATGGGGGTTGACCGTGGCTAGACTGGCCACCATGGCTGCTCTACTAAATGACTCCAGTGTCCGTAACTGAGATTCCACAACCAGGGAGACTGAGGTTTGAACTGTTCTTCCAACACATGCTGAGTGAGGGAGCTTGCACCTGGCCCTCTGAACCCCAGCTGCCTCATCTATAAAAGAGGATTGAATGAGGATTAAATGACATCCTGCAAATGATGTAGCCCACCAAATGATGTCAGGTTACAGCCTATTCTTTACCATCTCATGGATCCATCCATTAAAATCCATCTCAGCCCTACACAAACTGACTCTGAACCTGTATCCCCACCCCACCCCTTAACTTTTCCTCAGAAGGATCACTCAGGATCAGGGGAATTCATCTTGCTTGACTTGGAATAATCTCAAACCTGCCTTGTTTCTGGCCTGAGGCCCCATTCCTGAGCAGGGCACATGAAACCCTGCATTCTGTCTGGTTCTATCACTGGTCCGCAGCCAGAAGCCCTGTCCTGCCCACAAGTCATGCCATTCTACGTGCAATGCCCCAGACATGTCTCAACCTTGAACTCCTACGCCTTTGCATATACTGTTCTCGTTGCCTTGAACTTCCTTTCCCTCTTAATCAGCCTGGCTAACCCTTACTTTGAGACAATTCAACTCAAGTGCCACTACCCCCATGAAGCTTTCTTGACCTACTCACTCCTCAGCAGAGTTGACGTTTCCTTTCTTTGTATGAATCCCTAATTATGACACACAGAGTGAAGTTGAACCTTAAGGAGATTAGCGTAGGGGACACAATCTAAAATCCACACAAATATATGTGGTTCAAGTACCCTTAAAATTCCTTAAATCATTTAGTAAACATAGTATACGTGGTGTTATGAACGGAATCCTGTATGATATGTGTGAACACATAATGTGCGGTGTACAAACTGTCACAGCACTACTGAAAGATGCCCTCCCTGTTTAGCTGAGCACATGCAGTTGAACTTGCCAACATTAACTGCACATGGGAGGCAGCTCCTCGGGCCCTTCTTCAGGCACTGCACTCGACTGCCATCATTTGTAACTCGCCTGTTTCCCTGTGAGCTTTGTTTCCCACGTGTGAAAGGGCCTGACACAGGTCAGTAAGTGTTGGCTGCAACTATTTTCCTCCCTCCCCAAGGACTCTGGAGACCCCTTTGTCTCCAGTGTCCTGTGTAGATGCCAAATCTGAAACCTGCCTAGAGGGCCCGGATTCCCTGTCCTGCCTCACATGTGGCCTCTGGGACCTGAGAGACATTCACATATGACCTTAGCTCCATCCCCACAGATCCAATTCTGAAGGCCTAGCTGCCTCCTAGACAGCTGATGGTCCCAGGGCCCCCTCAAACACGTCTGCCATCTCCTATCCCTTCCATCCACGTGATAAACCTTCCTCTACTGTCTTACCTCCGTGACTAGCACCACCACTCACACCACTGTCTAAGCCAGAAACTAGGAGCCTAAGTTCTGCTCCACCTCCAGCTAGCCTTATAACCATCTACTCACCAACTCTGGTAGCCTGTCTCCTTCATATTCTCCCAGTCCACACCGTTCTTTCTATTCTCACTACTGTTTCATCTCTTCTCACGGAGACTGCAAGAACTCCCACGCCCCCCGTCACATCCCTTAAATGCACTTTCCACTCTACATCTGATCACGTCACACCCTGCTCGACAGAACTATGCTGGTTCCCAATGCTCACCCACGAGGTGAGGTCCACACTCCATAGCAGGGCACTCACGGCCTCCATCGCCAGCCCTGCCTACCTCCCCTGCACCCCCCATTCCCCTTCACACTCAAGACACTAGGCAAAGTGAATCTCTTGCATCTCTCCCAAATGACCAATGACCTTTCATTCCTCAGCCTCTGTATCTGTTGCTCCTTCTGATCAATATCTCCCCCTAGTCACTGGATACCACCAACTCTGAAGCCTTCTAAAGCACTAGCCTTTGCACATGAAAGACCGTCACCGGGGAGTGCAGCTGATCAACATGAAATCAGTCATTTACGAGGGTAGATGTGGCCATTCCTGAACCCCATGTCTCCTCCCTCTTGGCTGTGGCTGAGGCTAGACAGCAAGGATACGAGGAGAAATGGAAGTCAGCTCCCACTGCAGCAGACATCATGGCCTCCAGGCTTCGCTGTTCTTGGACCCCAAAGCAGTAGCCGTTGGCTTTATCCACAGCCTGCAGGACCCGCTGGATACTCTCCTTGTCCTGGTTTGGAGGAGAGAAACAGCTCTGTGAGTGAAACAGGTGTACGGAATTGAGCTTGCAGTCTCCAACACCCTCACTCCATCTTGCCTCATGAAGCCTTTATACATGCAGCTTCTTGGGCCTGGAGTGGTTCTATATGTTCCTAGAGGCCTGGCTACATCCCACCTTTCCTGGCCACTAACCCGCCTAAATTAGAATAGACCCTAATAAGCTCCTCTCTGCACACCCACAGTCCCCTGGGCTTATCCCTATTGTAGCTCTGATCCCACCATCTTACTATTAATAAGTCGTTACTCATCAGCCTCCCCTACTCGACTGTGCATCCCTTGAGGTCAGGGACTCATCTGCCAAGGTGTCCCCAGTGCCTGGCACAGTACTTAGCTTGCAGTAGGACCCAATAAATATGCATTGAACCTATCTGCTCATCCACAGAAAAGTAGTCAGAACAGTTCATACATCACATTACGGGAAGGAGAGATGAAAATAATGCATTACAGTCCGTAACACAACACCTAGCAAAGAGAGTGGTATCTGTTATGATTATTATTACAGGGTTTACACCTCCTTTTGGAGAAGACTGCCATTAAAAAGGGAAGAGACACGTTCGCTCAAGCCCACGTAAGCAGAAAGGAATCTAACAGATTGGTGTCTACCAGGTTATCTTTGCAAGGTGAGAGGCCCAGGGTTTGGGGACTACTTTGCAAAGTCAACAACAAGCAGTTGCCCATCTTGTAGAAGCCTGCAAGGCTTGTCCTTAGCCTTGGTCTAGTCCCTTGCTGGTGACTTTCTGACCTCATCCATTTTCACACTGAGGAAGGAACATGTGTAGAGAGGACCCAGCAACGCAGAACAGCTAGGGCCAAAGTTTGGTCCACCCTCTTTAATGGAATCCTGCCCACTGGAGCCCCTGGTGCCGAAACCAAAGGAACTGAATGACAGTTGGACCTACGACAAAGCCCACTGTTTGAGTCCTCAAAGCCGCCGGTACCCTTGGCGTGGGGAGGTCCCAGGCACTGTCAGAGCCTGTAGCCAAGGCCTCTTAGTCCCCCGTACCTGGATATTGAGAGGAATGAAGGAGACCAGGCTGTAGTCTTCAATGAGCTGCACCAGTTTCTCGTTGAGCTGGTGGTAGTGACGGAAGAAAGGGTCAGAAGCCAGGTGGTCGAGCAAGTACGAGAGGTCCAGGACCTCTGTGTAGTACTCCAGGTTGAAGGCTATGGAAAGAAACCAGTGTTTGGGAGTAGCTGGCATCAGACAACAGCCCTGAGCACAGGGACCGTATTTTCTTTCTTTCTTCCTCTGCCTTCATTCACTCACTCGGTCAACAACAGCACTGAAATGAAGTTACTAAGAAAATACTTGGTTTCCCCGGCTGGCCCTGTCCTTTACTAGCTATATGTGCAGGCACACACCTCATGGGGCTGCTGTGAGGATTGAATGCTATAAACTCCAGTGCCTGGTACAGACAAGTGCTTCATCAATGATAGTAAATAATGATATCAAACATGTACCAGTTACAGCGCTTGGTCCCTCTCTCATGAAGCTCTGAGTCAGGTAGTACCCCCAGGACCCAGCACACACACTGTAAGGACTCTAGCAGGGTGACCTCTGGGTAAATCACTTTCCCTTTCTGAGCTAGTTCCTTCTTAACGTAAAATGAGGAGATCAGACTAGATGACTTGGTGGTCCCTGGCTCAGTTCTATGAATACAAACTTCCCACTAAGGGAAGGAAAGCAGGCCTCCCTGCACTGTCCATTCCAGCCTGGAAAACGGGAGCAGTTGGACTACTCTGCAGATCTGTCTCAGAGTGAGCCGAGAGAATCAGGCTGTCAGAGATCGATGGACTCACTCCCTGCGCTCTGCCTCACACATTCTAATCAGCTCTAATTAGAAACGCACCCCTGGGCCTATAAGGAAGAATATCCTGGGCATTCCAACAAACTTCTTGGGTTGCTTGGCAGATACGGTTCTCAATGAAAATTAAGAAACTGGAGCCAGGTACACTTGGGAGTAGATTTCATCTCAGCGAACATACTGTGTGATTGACCTTGGGCTACTCATGTAAAGTCTCTGGGCCTCAACTGCCTCCTCCGGTTTGCACATCAGTGAGGATGACTGTCAAGAATCAGAGCTAGAAAGGTTGAAGACCATCACAGGCTGGAGGCTATGAAGGGGGAGAGGGGCTTGGGGGGACTGCAAATCTGGGCATTGGTAAAATGGGGCTTCTGGGCTTGCCAAGAGGTGGACCTGGACTCCAGGCTAATGTGGCCCCTCCCAGGGGCTGACATCCTTCCATAACCTCAATGGCCTCAGCTGGCCTCCCTGGACAAGGTCCCTACACATCAATCTTCCAACAACCTCCCTTCCTGCTCACTGCCAGTCACTTCAGCTGTTCTTCTCTAGGTTCTTTGTGGCTGGAGGTGTTTTTAGTGAACTGATGTTCCCAGCTCAGAAGAGCACTAATTTTGCAAGAAAAAAAGGACTTTGGCCATAGGGTCCTTATGCATTTCCCCTGCCTCCTACCAGCCTGCTTCTTCCTCAACCTTCCTCCCCACCTTGACAAACGGTACCCTTATTTGTCCACTGGCTCGGACAAAAACCTGAGCGTCACCCTTAATTCCTTTGTCTCCATATCCAACCCACAAACAAATCCTATTTCTTGAGCAAGTTTTGAATCTATTTCTCTCCATTCCCACTACCACTGCTTGGACTTCTGCAGAAATCTCCTAAAGGAGCTCTGTTTTCATTCTTGCCCCTTTCAATTCATTCTCCACAAAGCAGCTCAAATGACCTTTTCAGTTCATGCTATTCCCTTGCTTAATATTCATCAATGGCTTTCCTCGGTGTTTAAACAGTACAGGTTCTGAAGCCCACCTCCTTAATTTCAATTCCTACCATGCTTCCCCTGACCACTATCTTAGCTACCCTGCCCCCCCCAACCCCCCTTGAACATACAAAAAAGCTCCTTCCTGCTTGAAGGCCTTTACCCCTACTGGTCCCTCTGCGTAGGCTGGCTCCTCACCATTCTGGTCTCAGCTCAGATGGCACTGCTCACTCGCTGTCCCTACCACTCACTGTCCCATCATTGTTTTAATTCCTTCATAATATTTATTACCATCTGTAGCTTCCTTGTCCTCAGAACCCTGGCACACAATCAGTGGGGCAGAGCTCCGCCCGTGGGGATGGTCATCAGCTCATGCACGGCCCCTGGAGGCAGCTTCCTTCCGCTGCGATCTCTGCTTCACTCCAGCCCAGCCACAGCCTCACAGCTTGCCCGCCCAGAACAGGAGTTCTTACCCAGCTTCCCGTAGTGCTCAATGAGGTCCATCTTGGAGAGGAGGTTGACGTGAGGCAGCTCTACGTGCAGCATGGTGGCCAGGGAGGTACACAGAACTGAAATGAACTTGGCCGGGTCTGTGCAGTAGTGAGAATCCACCAGGTGGACAGCAGTCAGCTGGGAGGGAGGAAACAGGGTGAGAGTGGCCTGGGGAGGCAGAGAACATCAGGGCTATGTCTCCCTCATCAAACTGGGGACTCCGGAGGACAGAGTGCATGCAGGCCTTTTCCGTTAGACTCCTTCTGTTTCATTCTAATAGCCACACTCATTTCCTTCTCCCAAGATATATGGGCATTTTCTTACAAGAGGCTTTGCACTGAGCCTCCCAGTAGGCAACTGGTTCAATTCCCACTGCATCTGACTCTATTCTTTCACTTACTTTTGTCCCCCAATTCACAACAACCATCACCATGCCACTTTCCACATAACTCCTTCCATACTTCTAATAAACTCAAGTTGAACACTAACACATCCATTTTGTAGATGAGAAAACTAAGGTTCTGAGAGATAAACTGACTTACTCAGGACCCCACAGCGTGTCAGTGGCAGAGCCAGAATTCGAAATCACACCCATTATACTCCAAAGCAACTCGGTCCCTACTTCGCTGTGTGACACACAGGCATGGCATGTCCTCCCTGTCTCAGTTCCTCCATCTGCAAAATGGGCGTGCCCGACCCAAGACGCACCCGGAGGTCCCACTGTGCCATCTGGGAGAAGATGCTGCGCAGGGCACCGTGGTGTGTGCAGAGCTCCACTTGGCCTGGGCAGTCGAAGAGGAAGTAATGGCCACGGAGGGGGTCAAGCTTGGCACGCAGCCAGTCTAGGTTGGCCTCCAAGTACTCCATGCAGTAGAGCAGGCCGCCGTTGGGCCCCAGCCGCAGGGCGTCCATCACGTCGCCCAGCCCCACCAGCTCGCCCACGTCCACGGCGCACTCGTACGGCAGTCCCTCGTTGGCCGGGTCCAGGTTCACCACCGCCACGGGCCGGCCCAGCGCGCGCAGGAACTCACTCATGCCCAGGCAGTACGTGGTCTTCCCCGAGCCGGGCGGGCCGATCACCGCCTGCCCAAAGGCCGTGGTCGGAGCAGGCCCCGCCATAGGCGGCACGCGGCACCGTGTGCAGCAGGTCAACTCTGCGGGGGAACACGGTGGTCTTGAGATTAGAGCCGAGGGCGACCGGATTCCCCACGTGAGGGCGGGCGAGATGCCCCGGAGTCGCCTGAGGAACAGCAGGGAGCAAAGCGATGCAAGGAGAGCAAATGGCCCGGTACTGACCCAACCAGCACCGACTTCCGGACGACGTCGGAAACTGCAGGGTCAGGGAGAGGAAGTCCCGCCCTCACGGTGACGACACAGCTTGGCGCCGGCGCGCCGCACTACACCCACTGTAGGGATGGGTCCGGGTGTGAGGCGGCCGTGGGGAACCTTTCTCGGGATTTACCAGACTTTCCTCCAGGCCCAAATTTGAAGGAAAAGAGAAATACGGTTATAAACTTCTTTATTCTTCCATTCGGTCGCAGATCCAGGCCACCTCCCGCGGACTCTCCGCTGTCTAGTCCCAGCCAGTTAGCAGTAGAGGCATTGGAGGGCCCGCTCCAAGGCCGGCTCTTCGGAGCACCACAAATCCTCTCCTTCCCGGCCCCCTTCCCTCTTTGTGGTCTTCGTGGTGACCTCCCCAAGGAAGCTTGTGCTGATAACCTCAGTCAATCCAGCTTTTCAAGGTACTGGGGAGGCAAGAGGGGCAAGCCCAAACGGACAGGTCAGGAGGCCAAGGAGAGGTCATTAAGCCCTAATATCAAAGGGGAGGGGAGGGGGCTTTTTGTAAAAATGCCCTTGAGGTAGAGTGCCAGAAAGCAAGTTCAGAACAAAGCACCCTGAACAGGCCATGCAGATAGCTGCTCCCAGACTTCTTCCTGCTTCTGTGGGACGTAAGGCCAGGGCAGAGGGCTGCCACTGTGTAGTTAATGAGTGATCTTGACTAAGGAAGCCCCCAAACCTGTCACTCAGGCTCTGAGGAGCTGTCCAAAGCACAGCTGGAACCTCTCACGAAGGTCATGTCTGTCCGAAACTTCATGCTGGTGGGTGGCTGGCTGCGAAGCAGCGACTCCCCCTGGTCTTGGGGTAGAGGCTCATCATAAATGGTGGAGATGAGACCCAAACCAGTTCCACGGGACCTCTTTAGTTGCCCAAATGGCTGTAGCTTCTCTCCATGGTACCTGGATTAAAAAGGGCTCTCAGTGAGACAGCTGCTCTTTCTCAAACCCCAGCAAAAGGGTTTGGGAATGGACAAAGTAGCTACTATGTATCTAGTTTGTCCCAAAGACAGAGCCTTTAAATCTGGATCTTTGCTCTCCAGCCCCCTTATATGTCCATCAACAGTGCCAGCAACCAGGAGCCTCACATACTGCTTTCATTTTAAATAGCCAAGTTGAGAACAACTGTCACCACTGTGACTTACAGGCACTTACTGATGGCAATCAATCATCAAGTCCAAACTCCTCAGATTAGGGGGAATGACCCCCCAGGAGATCCAGACCTACTTTTCCCTTTTAACTCTGCTTTGAAGTTCATCCCTAGAAGTCTCCAGCACCCATCCCAAAAACAGAGGGAAGAGGGAACGAGGTACAGCTGAAAGGCTCGCTTGGGTTCCCAATGAAGTCCCTCAGCCATACTCACCCCAATCCACGCTTGCATCTAGGGTGCTGGCCGTCATTATCCAGGGCCTCAGGCACCCCTGAGCACTGGCTGCCCAGGCCTTGGCCCTCAGCCCAGCCCTGCCGCTCCATCACCTTCCGCCCAATGCCCTGCAGAGGGAAGGGAGAAGACTCAAGAGGTGGAGCTCTTAAGGGGGGTGAGGGTGGGAGGGGGAAGAAGGGAAGGAGTGGGAGTGGAGGAGGAAAAGGGGTCAATGGACTGGGCCCAGTGCTCACCTTGGTGTGGCGCTCAAAAGTGCCCACCTGGCGTCCAATCACAGAGCCGTCCTCCTGACCGTCACGGAGTCTGCGTTCCAGACGCATTCGGACCGAGTCTCGGGCATCCTTGTCTCCACAATCTGAGAAAACAGAGCCCGTTTGCAGGAGGGTCTCTCTTAGCAGAATGGGGAAAATTAGGTTTCTAGGACCTCCTCAAGATTTATGTATTCATCTTTATGGTGTTTTATGACTTCATTATTCTCTCTCTCCTTAGACTGGGAGCTTGCCAAGAGTGGGAATCATGGCTCGCCCATCTTACAGATGAGGAAATAGTGGTACAGAAAGTCATAGAGGCAACAATGAAACAGAACCAAGTCTTCCCCTCCCACCACCACCCCCAGGTCATTTTTGACTCCAGAATCTAAATTATTAAACAGAGCCTGAGCTCCTGATGCTCCCACTCTACCAGAGCCTGCCCATCCGACCAGCGTGCCCTGAGGGCTGTCCCCACATGTCCTTGCTCCACAAAGAAAGGAAAAAGGCTTTCCCTTTAACCAGCACTTAATGCACTCAACTAGAGACGTCTAAAGAGAGGAAACCTCTCAATAAGCTACCCCAAGGGAACTGGGGTCCTGTCTCCGCCTCTGCTAAGCAGAGGTAAAGAGTCACTGCAAGGCCAGGCACCAGTTCCGCGCCCCAGCACTGCCAGCCCTGGCCCAGCCCCAGTACCTCTGTCATAGTACACACTCATGTCCACATCCCAGTCGTCAGCTGTCTGTTCATCAAAGTCTGCAGATACAAAAGCAGCGAGCAAACAAAGTGAGCTAAGCACTCGGTTCTGTTGAGAGTTAAATCTAGACTTAGACATACGGTCTACAACTCGGGGTTTCTGACTGTAGTTTTAAATCTCTCCTCAGGGAGGGTCATTAAGAATTTGCGGGAGGGCATCTTCTCTCCACACCACTCATTCCCCCACCTCTAAAAAGGATCACTGGTCTCTTACATACAGTGAAGGTAAGCCGCTTCCCTAGCCCTTCACTTGGGCCCACTGCCAGGGAGTCCACCCTGTGGAATAGAGAGCCCTGAGCAAGTGTAGCAGGGATCACTCCTGCCCTTGCCTGGTGCCGCCATTACCTCCTTCTTCCTCCTGCCAGAACTGGGCATCAGTGTAGAATACCAGGCCAGAGCCACCCTTCTCCCACTTGAGCTCGATCTCCTCCTCAAAGAGTCGCTCAGCAGTGCGCTCCTGCCCGGTCACGTCCTCATGCAGCGCTTCATGCCGCTCCCACTCCTCACCCCGGTCATCGTCCTGGAAGAAGGTGGGGACAGGTCACCTGTCTGACTAGCTTCCTGACCTTATGCGCACAGGAGGGCAGCTCAGGGCACAGAAGGCCCAGGAGATGGACCCTCAGCATCATTCCTCCGAATATTCCTGAGGTGCAATGCATATTAGGCCCTTAAGGCCTTGACGAACACATTTCTCCCTCCCATTTCTCAACATACTTGGCTCCTTCCCCTGACAAGCCTAACTCACTTTTATTCCTGTGCTTTTGGTCATATTATTCCCTCTACCTGAAATATGTGCCCTCCTCTCTCACCACCTTCTCTTCACTTGGTTAAATCCTCCTTATCCTTCAAGTTCTACCCAGCGCTGCCCACACTGAAGCTCACAGCACTCTCACTGGCCTCTGAAATTCTCAGTGCTAATCAGTACACACTGTTTAGGCCTTTATACATGGTCACAAAGAAAGAAGGGACAAGAACTAATACCTATTGTCTACTGTGTCAGGCCCTTCACATAACTGAGTTCCTTTAATCACCCCAACAACCCTGTAAGTACCATTATCCCCATTCTACAGATGAGGAAACCTGGGTAAAGTGATTTGCCCAAGATATAACAAGAGAGTGGCAGAGTTAGCATTCAAACTCAGCTCTCCACACCATACAACCTTTCCAGACGCTGGTTCTCTCCCTTCAGGGAGATTTAAGGCTCTTTGATGGCAGGAAACGTGTCTTAAGAGTATCTTTGGAATGCTGTGCTAGCCCCTGTGTTTACAACTGCTTAAAGAACTTGTGGAATGAAATCTTGGGGGCCTCTGTTCCAGTTAAACTCCAAGAGGCCTCAGGAATCACTGCTGCAGAACAGGTGCTGGAGAAAAATCAGGACAGTGCCACGCTAGGAAGTGGTCCAGATGTTAGCAACTCTGCACTTGAGGGCGTAGGTGAATTATTTTTTACCCAGAGGGTGCATTAAAAAAACTAAAAAAACCAAAAAAACAAGGTTCCCAACAAATTACCTCTTCTGATATTATGGATGAATAACCAAGTTTGGAGAAAGACGTAGAAGAAATGTGTATTTCATTAATAAAGTTAGAGTGGAGGCTAGTATTCAATCCATAGACTCCAGGTCAGAAAACAGGTGACTTCTCCTCCACATAATGAAAGCGCACAGAAGTTAGATAAGCATTGAAGGGACTGGGTTCACGTCCCAGCTCTGCCTCTACTTTCTTAGATGATCTTATCTCTTGGTTGTAGGTTTTCATCTATGAAAAGGACCCTCCTTCATTCCTTCTGAGGGAATGAAAAGAAGACTGCTGTGAGAATCTTCTGAGAAAGGTTCTGGCCCCTCCTCAAAGAAATGCATATTTGCACAGGCAAATGTAGTTTTACATTCAATGTCAGGGAGGCCTAACTCTTCGGAACCCTCCTGAGGACTCCAGGTTTTGAACTCGTGTAATGTATAATTGAAGAGTGGTATTATTAATGCCTTGGCTTCTTAAGCTGCTAGCAAGGACGGGGGGGCTCAGTGTACTCACATCATCTGAGTGTGACTCCTCTTCCTCCTCCTTTTCCCCTTCTACCTCGGGCTCTCCACCAGGGCTGGCTGGTACCTCTGTCAGGCAGGTTCCCTGGGGTATCTCCTCACCCTCAGCTGTGTACACAAGCTCTTCCTGCTCCACAGTCTCTGAGTCCTCATACTTGAAGGGCACGTTGCCATAGCGTCGGGAGGAACCTGTCTTGGGGAACTGGAGCTGCAGCTGCGTGATGATCCGAGGAGGGAGGCGGCAGGCCCGGATCAACTCCAAAAACACCCGCAGGGGAGTCCCCACATTTCCATTGGGCATCAGCACCGGTGGGTTCAGCTCTGGCAGTTGCCTCAGGTCGGCCAAAGTGAAGGCTTCACTCTTAGCCTTCCGACTCTGTAGTTCCTTCCGGGTCTTGAAGGGAAAGGAGCCCAAACCTTGGGAAGAAGGGCAGGGAAAAGAATGGCTCTTGAAATCTAGAAGCCTCCAGCAACACTTGAGCCAGAAATCGGTCAAGGTTTGAAACCTTTAGCTTAATGCTGTTTTTCCCTTTCAAATTTCTCCAGAGTCCCTTCCTCTATTCCCTGACTACAACTACCTAACAATTTCATGCCATTTCTCAGCACCTCAGCTGAGCGCACAAGTTTCTTCTAGATCTGGTTCCTGTTGACCTTTTGATTGTCAACTGCCACCAACTCCCACCCCCTGCACACCCTCATACCATGTGCTCCAGCCACATCAAACAATTTGACATGTCCCGAAAGCGTTCTGGACTTTCACATCTCTGTGTTTTTGCAAATGTCATTTACTTTGAACACCATTCTTTCTTACCAACTCCTGTTTGTTTTTCAAGATCCAAATGAAAAGCCACATTTCCTCATCCCTCTAGGAAACTGGTTTCTCCCTCCTGTATCTTCTCACAGTACTTGATAATAAACAGCATATGAGAAGGCTCTGAAGCAAAATGCCTGGATTTGTAATGTGACTCCGCTACTTACTAGCTCTGTAACCTTGGCCAAGTAACGTAACTTCTGCATCCTTCAGTTTCCTCACCTATAAAATGGTTAACAATAGCTCCCACCTTATTGGATTGCTGTAATGGAATCAATAAGGAAATGAAAGGCTTAAGAACAGGGCCTAGTAAGTACACAGGAAGTGCTCAGTAAATGTTAACAATTAGAATGGCATATTTGTACTAATTACCTTCTTACACATCGGTCTTCCTTTCTGAGCACAGAATGTGTCCAACTGTTCTCTCTGCATACCAGCTAGAGCCACACTAGGTCTAGAAATATAAGCTAGATTTGTTGAATGAATGAAACTAAAGGGATCTGCACTGTTTCCTGTTCCCCATCATAGTGATTTCCCATGAAAATGGGAGCTGTCCACAGAAAAGATAATTGTCTCTTCACTTGCATCTTGAAAAGAGAGGACTGGGTGGGGAGCAACGAAGAGTGTGAAATAAAGAAAATAAGAGGATTAGAAACCTGATTTCCTTTTTATTTTACACAAAATCAATCCCTGACAGAAAAAGGGCTCAAAGAGGGCACAAATTGGAAAATGGAAGATCATCTGCATAGGCTTCTTTCCGATTTCTGTTCCCCCTGAGCTAGGCTAACGTGCAAGTTGAGCCTGAAGCTCTGTCCAGAAATGACTTAAACTTCTAAAGAGTCGTAACCAGAAACATGACTATCCCCATCACCTCTCAGGCAAGGTGTCCCTGTTCCAGGGCCAGTCTATTATCTTCCCCAACCGTACCTGATGCCTCAGTAGGTAGCCGAAGTCTGCGGATGAAACAACGACCGGGCAACCAAGCCCCCTGAGAATCCAGCCACTGGCGGCCTGAGTACATGCGAAGAAGCCTCTGGGCTTGAGCCGCCCCCTGTACCGAGACGACGCAGCAGCAGGTGCGGGTCTGAGCGGGAGCAGAGTTCCGAGTGGAGAGCGGGCGGGCATCGGTGACCGAAGTCTGGGCGAGAACCTGGCCGACAGGAGTTTGGGCAGAGTCGGGCGCGGCCTGCGGAGGGGCCCGCTCAGGACGATGCCGGTAGTGGAAACAGAGGAAGCCACAGTCGCGCTGTTCCCGGAACTGGCTAAAGTAGCTCCGTAGCTGGGCTGAGCGCAACTCTGAGGGGATACCGCTCACTATTAAGTAAACGGCCGCCTCTTCCTCCGCCTCACTGGGCACCGCCATCTTGGATTGTCACATGATCGGCTGGAACCAACTCTCTCGAGAACACGGCGAGTGGCGCAGAATGTATGTGTCACAATACTGTGTAGTCCACGATTAGTCCGCGGGGTGCGTGGCTGTGGAACCACGAGGTGGGGTGGTCCTGCAGAAGTTGTTTGGGTCTCTTTCCCACAAATAGAAGCTGGCGACGATGGAAAAGTTCTCCTGAGAAATGAGGTTACAGAGCTCTTTGATAAATTCTAATGAGGATCAAATTAGCCTGCGAGAGGTGCAGTTTTGAAGATTTTTAGTTGTTGGGAGTCCTCCAAACCTAATCTCAGTTCTTAGTTCAGAGTCTTTTCAGTCGTTCATCCATTTATTCCCAAAACATAGTGGTGAACTCCCACAAATCAGTAAGAAAAAGATCACCCAGTTGAAAAGTGGGCCGAAAGCATTTCACAGAAAAAAACAAACAAACATCCAATTAACAATGAAAGATGTTCAATATCATTAATAATCAAGGAAACGCCCTGACACCCATGTCACATTCACCAGACTTGGAAAAAAGTTATAAATCCGCAAGTGTGGGTGACTGTGGAGCAAGTGGAGCTCCCATACACGGGTGGAAGTGTAAACTAGTACAACCACTTGTGGCATTACCCGGTAAAGCTACACATATCTCTTGACCCAGCAATTCCACTTCTAGGTGTATACCTTAAAGAAATTCTTGCTTATGTTTATGAGGACATGTATTTATATTGTTGCACTTTACCAAGCTCAGTGATTCTGGAAAACGGGTGAGGGTTAAGAATCCCCTCTCATCCTTTTGTGTTCTGGAACTCTACTTTCTATAACAGAGATAAAACTCATGGGTGCCCCCTTGTTTACCTATGACAAGGCTAGACATAGGCTCCAAATTCCAATTCTTCGCCTCATAAACGTTTAGATGAACTGCTTGTCCCCGCTGACCAGTCAGAACAAAATGCTTGTTAACCAAACTTTAGTTAAGCTTCTCTCCTTCCCCCCAAGTCCCTGAACTTTGTGACTCCCCCCACCCCCAGCTTGAGCCAGTGCACAACCCCTCCTTAACAGCCTCTCCAGAGAATAGGCTGGCTTCAGGGTAAAACATTCTCTGACCTCCTGTCCCATCATGCCACTGCTGGTCATCCCACTTCCTCGCACCCAATTCTTTCTAGTCCTGTTTACTCCTCCTTGTAAAATTAACTCTTTTGCCTAACCCTTGAAATACGTGTAGATCTTATGGCCAGAGCGCTCTCCCATTGCAAAAGCCTCCGTCTCTCTACTGCAATAGTTCCTTTCCTCCCTTGCAATAATCATTTCAAATAAAGCCTCTCCTTACTAAGTCCAGATTTGTTTTTTTATTTGACAGTGTATATGACTATTCATAGCTGCAGTGTTTGGCAAGAGCAAAAAAATGGCATTTAGTACTAATAATATCAGATATATGATGTTGAGTGAAAATAAACACGTCAGAAAACACAATTATTCCATTTATATACAGTTCAAAAAATACAAACTAAAAAATGTGTTTTGTTTTAGGGACACATGTATAAGTATACTTTAAAATGATAAGTAAAGAAATGATTAACCCAAAATTCACAGTAGTCATTACCTTTGGGGAGAGGTGAGAGATTTAGAAAGGAACTTCAAAGTTGATGATAATAATGACCGATGGAACAATGATGAGGGTTCATTGTACTGTTATTCTTTATTCTTTACATATATTTTATAAATATTATTTTGTTTATTCAATTTTAATAAAAACATTAAAAGAGAAAATTCATATTTCAAAAACCAATAAAGCAAGCAGTTACTTGTGGGGATCACAAATATACATCTATTTGAGAAATTAAAAAATAAAAACAGTTCTAATGAGAGTCTGGGTAATTGTGGATAGGGACAATGTTATATCTGGATTTTAAAATCTGCTGATGGAAGTGTAGATTGGTACAACCACTTCGAAAAGCTGGCAAGATCTACGCGAGTTGGGCACACATTCTATGACTCAGTAATTCCAGTTCTTGTTATACGGCAAGAGATCTGCAAACTTCTGTGCACCAAAAGACATGTGCAAGAATAACCACAGCAATATTATTTGATGAATCAAATGTTCATCAGCAGTATAATGGGTAAAAGAATTTTAGTGTAATGGGATACTATACAATGAAGACGAAGGGTTAATGCTACAAAGGGCAGAAGAATGAATCTCAGACATGATATTGAGTGAAAGAAGACAAACACAAAAGAGTACATACCATATGATTCCATTTATGTAAAGTTTAAGACAAGCAACCTCATTTATGATGTTGGAAATCCAGGGTAGTGATGCTTTTTGGGGAGGAGCGGGGAGGTAGTGATGCGGAGGGTTTCTGGGGTGTTGCCAATGCTCTTCTACTTCTTGAGCTGGGTGGTGGTTACAAGAATGTACTCACTGAGTAATAATTCATCAAGCTATACATGTATTATTTGTGTACTTTATGTTATACAGAAAAATGTTTAGTTAAAACTATATCTTTGAGGGACGGCTGGCTGGCCCAATTGGTTAGAGCGCGAGCTCTGAACAACAGGGTTGCCGGTTCAAGTCCCACATAGGCCAGTGAGCTGCTGCGCCCTCCACAACTAGATTGAAGGACAACGACTTGGAGCTGATGGGCCCAGGAGAAACACACTGTTCCCCAATATTCCCCAATAAAAAACAACAACAACAACAAAAAACTATGTCTTTGAAAATCTGAAAATTGAAAAGTAAGTGCAAACAATGTGGACCAAAATAAAGATGGTGTGCTCTGGAAAAGCTGTGAAAAGCTGTCAGGTGACCCAAGAAGTTATGCACTTATGATTATACACAATTGCCGTTTGTGGGACTAAATTTCCAGGCCCTTGCATCATGCTAGATATGTAGTAGACTCTCAGTAAGTCGTCACTGATGGAATGAATACTCCTGGCACTAACATGGGGATGTACTGCTGGGTGTGGTGGAGGACTGTCTCCAGCGAAAGTGGGGCCATTTCCGTGGGGGAACACATAGGCCAGATTTCTCATCAAAAACTGAAACCCGAAAGTAAGCAAGGGTACATTCTACCTTAGAGAGAGGTAGGGCGGGGAAGGAGGCTAGGTGCTGGTATTTATTCTTCAGTTGATCACCCCTGACCTTTAAAGTCGCAAGATAGCATAGTTTAAGAGCATAGACCCTAAATCCAGGCCACCTGAGTTCAAATCTTGACTCTACTACTTATGAACTGTGTAACCTTGAGCAAGTTACTTAACCTCTCTGTGCCTCAGTTTCTTCATCTATGAAATGGAGGTAATGATAGTACTTCCAGCACAGAGTCGTTGTGAGAATTAAATAACATAATCCATGTAACATGTTTGGAGCACAGCTTTCAATACATGTTTTGTAGGTACCCAGAATGACCTGCCAGGAATGGGTGGTCCTCTTTGCTAATCCTGATACTCCTGAGACCTTAGCCTTGTCACCTCCACCAGTTTCATTGGGACTGACTGGACTGTCTTTCTCTGCTGCCTTGTTCTGTGACATGATCGCTGTCCACCTCTCCAAGCCCATCTCTTGCTGCCCTGGGTGCCATCTGCCCCAGACCACTTGCAGTTACTAAATACCCTTACTGTCTGACACCTCTGTGCCTTTGCCCCTATCAGGCCCCCTTTCTGGAATGCCCATTGGTTTGCCTGGCAAATTCCTATTCATTCTCGCTCTTTTTTTTTTTTTTTGAATTATTTTATTTTATTTTATTGGGGAAGAGGAAAAGGATTCCACTGGGGAACAGTGTGCGCTTCCAGGTCTTTTTCCAAGTCAAGTTGTTGTTCTCTCAGTCTTAGTTGTGGAAGGCGCAGCTCAGCTCCAGGTCCAGTTGCCGTTGCTAGTTGCAGGGGGCACAGCCCACCATCCCTTGCGGGAGTAGAACCGGCAACCTTGTGGTTGAGAAGACATGCTCCAACCAACTGAGCCATCTGGGAGCTTAGCGGCAGCTCAGCTCAAGGTGCCGTGTTCAATCTTAGTTGCAGGGAGCAGAGCCCACCATCCCTTGCTGGACTCGAGGAGTTGAACTGGCAATCTTGTGGTTGAGAGCCCACTGGTCCATGTGGGAATCGAACCGGCAGCCTTCAGAGTTAGGAGCACAGAGCTGCCACCGGGTGGGCCCCCTATCCATTCTCTTTAGTTCAAAGTTGTCACCACTTGGCTGAAGCATTTTTCTTACCTCCAGGAAGATTTAATCACTTCTTCTGAGCTCTTTCTTCCTGTTGTACTCCCTCTAACACACTTCAGAATTATTACTTATGTGTCTTTCTCTACCATAGATAGGATGTTCAATGAAGTTAGGGACTGCAGCTTATTTATTCAGCGTCACTGGCATCTAGCACAGGGTCTGGTGCAAGTGGATTTCCAGAGAAATGTTGAATGATGGAATGAATGGATGCATGGCTAGTGAGTGTTGGCTTTTTGCCAGCATTATAGGTTCTAGGGGATAAGTGACTGCCCCAAAGGCAGGGTGTGTCTGTGCAGGGCACAGCACACGTCAGCAGCCTGATTGCTTAATAACAATGATTTGGCTAATGAAGGTAGAGGTAATAATGATAATAAAATGGTACCTGAGGCTGACCCTACTTCCTAGTGAGTCATCCTTGGCTGGACCTGAGGACAGAGATCATGGCTGAAAGGTAGATGGTCAGTAAACAGTAGCTGAGCTGGCTCCAGACAACCTGATCCTGGCCATGAGTCACTCCAGCCTATGCTGGTGGCAAGAGCCAGGCCTCCAGCATCCCACAGCCCTGAGGTGAAATCCCAGCACAGTGATTTACCCACACTTTGAGTAAGTTGCTCACCTTGTCTGAGCCTGTTTCCTCCTCTACCTCCCTGGTTTATGAGACACAGGTCCCCCTCCTAAGATGCTGGTAACAGAGAAATAGCCTCCACCTTTGGAAAGCCTGCAGTCTCATGGAGAAAGCATTCTTTTCCTTATTACACTGTACTACAGTTCTCTCTTTAGTTTTGCTCTATTTGTCTTTATAGTCCTCCCAGAAAGCTTGGGTACATGTGAGAAGCAGACAGAAATGTAGCTCCCAGACCACAGGGAAGAGTAGGGAAGGAATTTGAAAAGGGGAAAGATAGGGCTGATAAGGGAAGCTATTTGGATGATGCAAACAAGTTGTGGTGGGTAGTTCAGAGGAGCACTTTCTAATGGATGGCTGTTCAGGCTTAGCGGAGGGGCGGGGTGAAAGACTCAGCCTGAGGATTCAGAGAGGTGCAACAGTAAACTAATGGAATCAGTGTGTGAAGGGCCATAAAAGATAGAATAACCCGGGAATCCTGGGATCTGCTGGATTTAGATCCTACCGGGAGACGAGGCACCTCCTCTTGAAAGAGTTGCCTCCTGCATCTGCAAGGTGAGGTGGGGCCGTGTGGGCCAAAGTGCACAGCAGGGCAGGGAGAGGTGCCTGGGGGCCTGAGGTCTGGGTCTAGGGGTTTTGTGGGGAGTGGGTGGGTAGGGGAGAGGCAGGGCTTGTTGTGAGCTCTAATGGATGCTTCCATTTGGGAGTTTGATTAGCTCATGCCTGAGCGGACTGTTGAGCAGGGCAGGGTCTGGCTGAGAGTGGAGTGGCTGTTGGGGTCGCCGTGGGAAAAGGGGATGCTTGGTTAGTTGAGGTCC
Source organism: Rhinolophus ferrumequinum (assembly GCF_004115265.2). Lineage (NCBI taxonomy): Eukaryota > Metazoa > Chordata > Mammalia > Chiroptera > Rhinolophidae > Rhinolophus > Rhinolophus ferrumequinum. The sequence goes on from NC_046292.1 coordinate 18,429,289, forward strand.
TGAGCCCCTGGCAGAGCAGTTTGGCCTGGGTAGACCTGGAAGATGTGAAGATGCAGGTCTACCTACTTTGGGGGCCACTTTTCCTTTCCCTGTGACACACAGAAGATGGAGAACATGCCCTGGTGTAAGGGTATCTCCATGGTGTGTGTCCTACCTGTGGGCGCAGGGTTGTGTGTGTGATTGTCTGGCCTGGGTGCTTGTCTCTGTGGTGTGAATGTGTTTGGGTCTGTTGTATGTCACTGAGTGAGTGTACCTGTATTTCCACGCTGTGTGTGGGTTCATGGAGGGTGTGTTTTACGGGTCTGCTTAGGCATGTCTGAGTTGTATGATTTAGTGTGTGTGTGTGTGAAAGAGAAAGCTGTAAGTCTGAGTTGTGTGAGTCTTTGTTGTGATGTCTAAGCTGTGTGTTTCTGTCTCATTTTGGGTATCTGAGTGGTGAGTGAATGATAGGGTAAGGGACAGTGGTGCCCTTGCTGCTGGCACCGGGTGCCCGTAATTGGTACATGGCCAGTTCAGCTGTGGTCCCTGTCCTGGCGGCCTTAGGGAGAGGACTGAATAATGAATCGATTCCTAGACTGTTGTCCCTGAGTGAATGACCTCTCGTTCAGCAATAATTAACTTGGCCCCCGTGAGAAGAATCCAAACTGTGGTGGTGAAGGGGGTGGGGCCTGGCCTAGGCAGGCCTATTGCCGGACAAAGGAGGAGGCCTGAAAGGGGGTCCTATAGGCATGTGTGTTGTTATCATTCCCTCCTGTCCATCCTGCAGGTCAGTCACCCTGACCTGGGTGATATCCAAAATATTTAACAAACGCTGAGGAACAGAGATTGACCAATCAGAACAGACACAAACCACACCCTGAATGGAGAAGTCCTGGAGGCCATGGCTATGCCAAGCATTTCCTCTCTAGTTGCTGGACAGTGGGAATGGATTCCAGGGACAGAGGGGCAGTGGAAAGGAGCTCAGGAGGGCTTGGGGCAGTGGCTGTGAACCAACTGTCGTGGAAATGTTTTAGACTTTAACAGCTAGTATGGCAGCTAAACCAAGGCGGTAGCCAGGCCAGCCCTGGATACCCTTGCCCCCTCCCATTGGGAGAACAATAGGCCATCCTCTTCTGTTGTCTGAAGGCCTGGAGGAAGTGGATGATGCCGAACTGCAGAAATTCCAGTGACCTTGTCCATTTCAGTTAGGGAATGGGCTGCTTTGTTTTCCTTATTGTCTGTGATTGGGCGCCTGTAGTGGGCAGGAGCTGAGGGGTCAGTGAGGGGTTTGGGGACAAAGAGAAACTGCTCCCCCCACAGAAATAAAGGCAAGGAGGTGACGGGGTCCTGAACTGATCCTATCCCCTGGACTCAGAAATGTGCAAAATCAATCCCATCCTCAGAAATGAAATCATCATTCCACTCTGAAAATTAATATCCTGGTTCTCTGAGGTCTGGCTCTTGCACCCCTTATGGTTCCTTCCTCTTGGGCTCCCTCTGATGGGGGCAGGGTGGACCCTGGCGGTGAGATGGTCCCTTCCAAATGTACAAAATACAATGTCAGCCTCCAAGGGTGTAAGCCTTTTATTACAAAAACCAATAACTTAAGTCAATTCTGTACAGTCAGTAGGACTTTTGGCCCAATGAGCCGTCTAAGCTTCCGTCTCCATCCCAGGAGAGGACAGGATTCTTGGCCCAGAGACTCTGGGGACCTCCAAGGGCCGGCCAGACAGCTGGAGCACTGTGTCCAAACCAAGGAAGACCAAGACAGGCTGTGGCTGAGTGAGAGGGCACATAGTCCGTCTGGCTGGGCTAGGGCCAGCTTTCTCCTAGGGGGCTGAGTGCTCTCTAATAGGCTTGCCCCCTCTCAGAGCATTGGGTCACTTCTGGGGGCAGCTGGGCCAAATCAGCGCTGCCAGCTTCTGCCCAAACTATACCTGATCTCTGCTTGGGCTGGAGCAGGTCGGCTCAGCAAAAGCATGTCCTCGAGGAGGCCAGCGATGTCAACATCTCCAATGATAGGACGAAAGAAGAGGTCCCCAAGTAGGCTGTGTGGAATGGACTTGAGGGAGGAGGCTGTGAGGAGGACATGGGCCAACCGGCCTTGGCCTGCTGGGCACCAGGGCTCCAGGACCTCAAACAGTGCCTGATGAGCCTCCTGTTGCAGGTGCCAGATGTGGGAGGAGGCATGGAGACCTGGCATGTCTGCGGGCAGAGGGTGAAGAGCACTGGTGAGCATCCCACTCCCAGCCACCACAGGGCGAGACTGGCCCCAGACCTGAGGTCACTGGGAAAATTATCTTATCTCTGTGCCTCAGTTTCCTCATCTGTAAAATGGGTATAATAATAGTTCCTATCTTGTAGGCTTGTTATGAGGTTTAAATGAGCTAATATATGTAAAAAATGGAATCGGGCCTAACATACAGTAAGTGTAATATGAGTATTTCGCTAGATTATTATAATTAATTACTATAATTTACGTATTCCTTGAGGGCCTGTTGGTGAGGAATTCTTATCGAGATGTTCTCCAAATTACAAACAACACTACCTCTATCCCTTGCTCTCCTAGCTAAATGGTACAAAGACTCCTTCCCCACACTCCCTCATTTTCTTTCCTCTTCTCTGTGTGGTCTTTCTGAACCCACAGTTTTACCTTGACTGAGGCATAGCTGTGTCTGCCCAACCTCCCCTCCCCCACTCCTTCTTTTCCTGAGTGTCAGGGCAAGCTTCTTGGGCAGAGTGGTAAGGGCCAATCTCTAGTATGTACAGACCTGAATTCTAATCCCTGTTCTGCCCCTTCCTGGCTCTATGACCTTCAGCAGATCATTTAGCCTCTGTGAGCCTCTTTTGTGAGATGACTGGAGATAAAGAGGACCCAAAGAGATAATGAATGTCAAACCCCTAAAAGGTGCCTTCCCTGGCTGGGCCCTGCCCCCCTCCAGCCTCGGCCCTTATCCTGGAATGTCTGAGAGCTCACCAGAGTTGAAGAGGATGGTCCCTTTCAGATAGGCATATTCTTTGGGGCCCAGCTCCAGGCTCCAGAAAGACTCCAGGCAGCACTGAAGCCACTGCACCGCAGCTAGCGAGGGCTGGGGCCGATCCGGCATCTGGCCGCTGCCTGCATTGCTGCTGCTGGGCTCCTCCAGCAAGATCTTCTTGAGTATGCTGGGAACCGGGGCCTCCGCCACCTCGAAGGTCACAGTGTCTTGGGCCAACCCAATCAGGAAGAGGGGGCCCCAGCAGCCTCGCAGCAGCTGCCGCTGATCCTGGGGGGGCAGCTGGCAGAAGGATGCCAGGTTCCTGAGGAAGACCACGGTCTTGGCCAGAACGTCCAAGGCTTGCCTGCAGGTGCGATGGGGAGCACGCAGCCGGACAGGCCGGTGCTGCCTGCACAGGCAGTGGCTGCGGGCAGGGGGCACAGAGGGCCTGGCCCTAAGGCTGGGGCTCAGGAGTGCGTACAGAATGGCTGGGCGGTCTGCAGCACCCTGACATGGGCAGGTCCCCGGCTGACTGGAGCTCATGGTGGAGGAAATGCTCCTCCTTCCTCCTGCTCTCCCGCCCTCTGCACTGTGGGCACTATTTATATTCCCAATGGGGAGGAGGGGGGAGCAGCCCAACAACCTTGACTCCAGAAGTCATATTCATTGAAAAAAAAGAAAGACACTGACCCTGGCAGGACTGGTGGGGAAGTGCTGGGGGCGGGGGCCTTGAGAGCTCCACGTGGCCCTGATAGGCTTCAGTCAATGAAGTGGTCGGTGCAAGGCATGGGGCCACCTGTCCGCTGGGCCGGCTGCCCCTTATCAGATGACTCAAGCAGATAAACAGGGTCATTAACCCAGGCTGTACCAGGGCACCAAGGCCTCAGGTGCATAATCAGCAGGTGGCCATGGCAGGTGTCCCTATTGGTGCCTGCAGGACTTTTGCTAAGCTGGGAAGTCAGCCCCAGAGCTGGACAAGCCTTGAATGCAAGGCCCAACCTGGAAATGCCTTATCGCTGATTTGTTTGCCTAACCTTGGGGCCTAGCTCCTGTTGTTGGTAAGGAACAGGCTGCAGAGAAGGGAGCCGGGACCCTGGGGGGCTGGGGAGGACTTTGCCCACTGAACAGTTTAGGAGGCCCCTTCCTCTGACTCCAGTTCTGGGGGCCCTGCAGAAATGAACTCTCTCTCCCCAGTCTGTATTCCTAGAGCTCCTGAAAGGCCGTATCTGCTGAGAAGCACTGGCAGAATGATAATGTAATATGGCTACTGTTTATTGAACACTTTCTATGTGCTACTTTCCACTCTAATATTCAGAGCTTCCTTATGAAGCAAGATTTTTACTTTTTGAGATTCACAGAGGGGAAGTGACTTGTCCAAGGTCATGCCACTAAGAAGAGACAGAGCCCAGATCTATCTGATTTCAAAGTCCTTGCTTGTTCCCCTGAATCTACTGGCCCAATTGTGCAGCAAGAGCTGTGTGGCCTGAGTTTCCCAGAGTTGGTGGCTACCTGGACCCCTACCTTGGTGCTGCCTGGTCTGCAGATGTTGCCCACTTATGATCTAGGCAGAAATGTTGCTTTGCTACCAACCACTCAGCAACTCTGTCTCAGACAGTGGGGCATATTATGTGAGAGTGGCGGGAAGGTCCTCGGCTGTGTCATGTCTGTGGACCTTGGCAAGCCCAGCCTGGGCAGCCATCACCATCCCTGGCATCTGCTCCTGGCTCTATCACTTTACAGTTGTGTGACCATGGGCTGATTTCCAAATTTCTGTGGGCCTCTGGAGTTTCATTTGAAACAGTAATGCCTGCCTGCAGGGCTGCTGTGAGGACAAAGTGAGGTCCTGGATGTCAAATTCCAAGCAGTTTTTGGCATACAGTAGAACTTTGCTCCCCCATTGCCTCTGTCTAAGGAACTAAGCCCCAGCAGACAAACAGGCACACCTCTTTCATTTGATTGTGAATTGTCTTAATCTTAACATGTATAAAGTTCCTTTCACATCCTTTTTCTCACTGAATTTTCCACAGCGTCCCCTCAAAAGAGACTCTGGAGTCAGATTGCTTGGGTCCAAATTCTGCTTCATCACTTAGCTGAGTGACCTTGGGCAAGTCATTTTATATTTCTGTGCCTCAGTTTCCTCATCCTTAAAAGGGTGGCAACAAAGGCCAATAGTAGATATTGGTTTATGGGGCTTGAAGCTTATACAATTTGAAGGACCCTCTTTAACAATAGAGAATCAGGTATAGAAGTGAATATTTAAAATACGAAAACAAATCACTACCAATTACAAACTAAAATGAACTGACAGAAAATACAAATGTCACAAACCCAGGAGAATAGCAAGATACTTTTACTGGTTGCCTGACAATATTTGCCTACGTGTTTTAGCTGTACCCTCTTTGCTCACCTTTTCACATGTCAATACTATTTCTTTTGAAAGCATCACAAACACAGAAAGATTGCAAGTACAGTACAGGGAACTTTTTTTTTTTTTTTACCTTGAACCATTTGAAAGTAAATTGCTAACTTGATGCCCCAGAACTCTCAAATACTTTAGTGTGTAATTCCTACAAACAAGGACATTCTCTTATAAAACCACAATATAATCATCAAAAGCAGGAAATTAACAATGAACAAAATCAGGAAAGTAATATCTAATCTCAGACCCCATTTCAGTTTCACCAAATGCTCTTGTGAAATCAGTGACAGTGACCGTGCTCAGTCCAGAATCTCACATTGCATTTCTTTGTCATGTCTCCTTGGTCTGTCAGTCAGTAAACTTTCCCTCTGTCTTTCCTTGCTTTTCAGGACCTTGACACTTTTGAAGAGTTGTAGTTATTTTGTAACAAGACTCTCAATTTGATTAGATTCAAATTATGTATCTTTAGTAGCAATATCACAAAACTGATGTTGTGTTCTTCTTGACTATTCTCCATTTGGCCCATGGTTCACTTTGGTCACTTAAGGGATGTCTGCCAGGCTTCTCCACTATAGTTATTCTTTCTCCTTTGTAACGAATCAGTATTTTGTAAGGAGGCACTTTGAAACTATGTAGTTATTCCTCCTCATACTTTGATGTATGTATGTATGTATGTATGTACGTATGTACATATGAATTCATGGTCTCCTACTTTATTCAGTGGTTTGTAATCTATTACTATCATTATTTATTTTGATGCTCAGATTGTCACAGATTTGGCCAATGGGAGCCCCTTCAAGCTTGAGTCTATATATATCCTTTCGACATTCCCCATTGTTCCTCGAACATCCCTTATTTTCTGGTATAACAAGGTGTCTTTTTTCCAGCCTCTGGAATCAGTCAGTACTCCAAGAAGCTCTGATTCAATGTTTTAGTGGAGAACAGTATTTAAAAACCATAATCTGGGCACTAGAGCCATGTCTAGAAACCAAGACCCTCTCATTGCAATTAAGGTGTCACTGCTCCCAGGCCCTCCCAGAGCTAAGAAACGCCCACATGTGCTCACGTACAAACACACACACATTCATACTTAGTTCTATTAATTATTTATACATATTAAAAAACCATGAGTTCAGACTATTATCTCCAATTCTAATACACCGTAAAGGGGGTTATTGTAGTTTTCATCTCCATTTATACCTCCATCTTCTGACACTGAGCAATCTGGCTTCCATTATTCTTAATTTATTAACCTGTTGCATCAAGCCCTTGTTTTTAACCAGTCTTCCATTTCTGCCACCACTTTGTCCCATATGAGATACCTTCCTCACCCATTGGGCTCTGATACCTTGTGTCAGGCTGCCACCTGCCACTCAGGGACCCCCTTCTTCTCCCTACTGAGCCCCTGTCACCCATGCCAGGTCACCGCTCTGTGTGGACACCCTCCTCACCATGCTGGGGCTCTGACTTTTGCTCTGGGCCACTGTGGCTCCCGCCTCCTCTACTTGGGGCGCATACCTCTACCTTGTTCCACACAACCTAATAGTTTTAGGACTGAAATTTTCAGGAAGAGAAAAGAAGGGGAGGAGGTAGAGCTGTCAATGATTTTTAAAAATAAATTTCTACAGTGAGACTAGAGAGATGATTTTATCTTTTCACTCGCAGGATTGATCAACAAAATTTCATTCTTGATAAGAGACATAAACTTCACACATAGATGTATATGCTACTTGTAGCACTGTTTATAGGTTTGTAGTAGGAATTTTCATAAATTCTACTTTGTGTAATTCTTATCAAAAAAGAAAAATATGCATGAAGCATTTATAATTGCATATGCTGCATTATTCCTTATAGGAGAGAACTTCTCTTTTGAGTTGGTGTCAATATGAAATGACAACTTAGTGATGACTAAGTGATAGGATTTGGTGCAGCTTTGCTTTTTGTTCTACACATACCCTGTTTCTTCCCCCATCACCGACGTATTTCCAGGTGTCTTGGGAATCATTCATATTGGGAAGTGGGATGAGAGTGGGAAGAAACAGTGGTCCTAACCAACAAATTTTTAATCAATTTAAATTTTTATTTTTTCAAATTAAAAAGAAAAAATATGTATGTATATGAGGTCTGACAATTACATTCGTGAACTTGATATCAGAGGGATTATTCATTATGAAGTTGTACCAACTGGACAATCAGTTAACCAAGTTTACTACTGTGTTTTCCTGAAAATAAGACCTACCCCAAAAATAAGCCCCAGTTGAGATCGTCAGCCAGACAGATGCATTTAGTATGTTATGACGATGTCTCAGAAGAAGATGACATGACTGTATTTGAATATAGATTGTTGTACATGAAAAAAATAAGATATTCCCTGAAAATAAGCCCTAATGTGTCTTTTGGAGCAAAAATTAATATAAGACCCAGTCTTATTTTTTGGGAAATACAGTATAAGACGTGGTCTTATTTTTGGGGAAACACGGTATTTGGAAGTGCTGAAAAGGCTGTGTGAAAAAGTTAGATGATCTGAACTTTTCACCAACAGTTCATGCTTCTTGCATCACGACAATGCACCAGCTCACATGGTACTGTCTGTGAAGGAGTTTTTAGCCAATAAACAAATAACTGTATTGGAACACCCTCCCTACTCACATGATCTGGCCCCCAATGACTTATTTATTTACCTTAAGATAAAGAAAATATTGAAAGGACGATATTTTGATGACATTCAGGACATTAAGGGTAATACGACGACAGCTCTGATGGCCATTCCAGAAAAAGAGTTCCAAAATTGCTTTGAAACGTAAACTAGGCGCTGGCATAGGTACATAGCTTTCCAAGGGGAGTACTTCGAAGGTGGCCGTAGTGATATTCAGCAATGAGGTACATATGTAGCACTTTTTCTAGGATGAGTTCGTGTACTTGTCAGACCTTTGAATTGGTGGGAAGTCAATTCTGTCCATAACAGAAGTCTAAGGGAAAAAAAGTGTTTCCAAAAGGAAGACAGGGTAACCTGTGTCAAATGCAGCTGAGAAGTCAAGAAAGATAATAGTGGCCCATTGGCTTGGCAATATGGAAGTTATTTTAACTTTGGTCAGTCTTTTAAGAAAAGAGGAGTAAATTAAGGAGAAATGGAAGGTAAAGAAATGGAGAAACAAATATAGTCATCTTTTCAAGTTTTGCTATGAATGAGAACTGAAAATTGGGGTGATATGATAAGAGGAGAAAGTGGGGTCATAAAATAGTAAAAAGGTAAGTGACATGAAAACACGTTTGTAAGTTGAAGGGAATGATCCAGAAGAAAGAAATTTGTGATACAGGAGATTTAAAAAAGGATAATACCAAGGGTAGAATCCCTGAAAAGACTAAGATGATGAAATTCACTGCAAACGTGGAGAGGCTGCCCTTAGAGACTGCCCTTAGGCTGCGACCTGTCCCCCACATTAACAGTAGTAAAGGTAGAATACAACACTCGTTACATAATTTTCAGGGCCCAGTGCAAAATGACTACGTGGGGTCTCTTGTTAAAAAATTATTTAAAATTTCAGGACTGCAACAGAAGAGCATTAAACCAAGCATAGAGCTCGTCTAAGCCCAGGGCCAGTGCAACTTCAGTTTGTATACCCATGAAGCTGGTCCTGGCAGAGTTTGTGATGATGATGGAGACCGGCGGTCCTTTGGGCAGGTCCCTTCTTTCTTGGCCTCCACTGCCCCATGGAAGGACTGGAAGAGCTAAGGACACTTTCAGCTTCACCGTTTTACAAGCTTTGAGGGCATTCTTAAGGTGGAAGAGCAAAGTCTGTCCCTTTTTAACTTCCAACCCCGCCAGATTTTAGCTCAGGGATTTCTGGAAGGCTCCAGAGCATCTGGTGACCATAGCAACTCACGCCAAACTCTGGCGCTCTCGGCTCCGCCCACCACTTCATGGACACGCTCGTTGATTGGCTCAGCAAGTTGACCAATGGTCGGTGAAGCGAACTGTTTGCGCGCGCTGAATGGTCGCGAGTCGGGAGGGAGGCGGGAAGAGAGAGAGCAAGCAGGCGGGGCTGGGCGGCGGAGCACTTGCGTGTTTCCGGCTCCGCTGCGGAAGGCGGAGGACTAGAGCCGTTGGGCAGGACACAACCCAAACGAGGTTGGAAAACCCGGGACGCAACAACGAAGCTCGAAACTCGAAGATTGGCTAGGGGCTGGCGCGATGGGCGGAGAGCAAGAGAACGAGCGGTTCGACGGCATGTTGCTGGCCATGGCGCAGCAGCACGAGGGCGGCGTGCCGGAGGTAACGGCCCGCTAGGCGTCGGCCTGGCCTGGTCCAGCGGCGCCCGCCAACCCGGGCGACTCTAGCCAGGCTCCCCCCACCCTCCTTTACCTTCAAGGGCCGAGATCCATTCCTGGGCCTCACGGGCTTCTGGGATCCCCCCACATTCTCACTGCGCCCCAGTTTCCGGTTTGGCCTCCCCGCCACATGTCTTGCCCCCCTTCGTATGAGTCCCGGGCCCGGCGCGGCTCAGCATCTCCTATCTGAGCAACTCCGGGGATTTTGAACCTGGCTCTGAAAAACCCCAGACCGTGGCATCCCCCCCCGCCCATCCCCCCAATAGTCTCAGACATGCGTCCGCCTTCGTTTCCTTAACGAAGGGCATCCCTTAGTCCGAATCATCCCAGACATTGGGATTTGCATCCACCGACTTCGAGCGAACTGAGGAATGTGGGGTGGGGGTGAGTGGGAATTGGGGGGTGGGGTGATGTTAGCACGTGGTCTGTTTAGGCCTTGAATGGGGAATAGGAGGCCTGGGTTCACAATTGATTTCCACCACCTACCAACTTGGGACCTTCCCACGTCTCCAAGCCTCAGCTTCTTTGTCTTTGAAACAGAGTTGTGAATCCCTATTTTGTGAATCTTTGTAGGAGATTAGTGTCTTGAAGTGAAGGGCAGTGAGGACTTCTCAGTAACCAGGTTTGTTCATTCAACAAGTATTTGTTGAGTGATTGGTGTGGGTTCAGACACTCACAGGAGCAGGTCGTGGGAATACAGCCGTGAACAGAAATCTGTCCTTGGCTTGATGGAGCTTACAACGAGCTTTTCAAAAGTGTAATTCATATAAGTGACCACACACAGTAACAGTGCATATGAATGATAAGAACCAACTAGTATTGATTCTGGAGTTGGTTTTTTGGACCAGAAATGTGGAAAGTTAAGAGGTAGAAAAGCCTGTAAAGATCAGTCATTCTGTAAAGAAACCCAGGGAACTTACTCAAGATCATCCTATAGTTTCCTGATCTAGACAGGACCAGACTCCTTCAGCCAGTGTGCTTTCCAGTCCATTGCCGATTCTCTGTCTCACTGGGGACAAGTTTTCATTGAGCTTTCTAGTCCCATTCTTCATCCAGGTGCTATTGGTGATCACGGACTCCTAAGCCCTTTGAGGTGGGAAGAGAATCACTACTAATTTCCAAATATGCAAAGGTTCTCTCCCTCCTCCCCCCTAAATTGTTGACACAAAACTGAATTTGGGAATGAATTCATTTTTGGGTGAATTAAAAAAGATGTCTAGAAGCAGGAATTGAAACCATTAAGATAAGTTCTAGCATCATATTTAGAACCATTTATTTGGGCAAATAAAAAGGCTTGTATGTGCTAACCCTAGGTTACCACTAGATCTTTTCATTCAGCAAAAGTTTTACTGAGCATGTACTCTGAGCCAGATCTGGTGCCACACATTGGACATGTAGACAGAATTAGCCATGGTTCATGGTGCCTACTTGTGAAGAATTCACTCTCGGGCAGGAGGTCTCTTGCTCTGGACCAGACACTGCTAAGGCCCTCACCTCCATCATCTCATTTGATCCTCACAAGCTTCCTAGAAATGGGTCCTGCTGCTATTTCTGTTTTACAGAGTTAAGAAACTTCCCCAAGGTCACAGAGCTAATACAGATAAGTCTGATACTCAAACCCATGCTTTTAACCACTTGGCTACACTGGTGCCCCCACCAGAGTTAGCTGGTCCTAACCTTCTTTGAAGTGTATTCATTTGCTCCCCTCCTTCTGGCTCTGCCCTAGTAACAGCCGGTGCACTTTGGCTGGGCTGTTTACTATCTGGAGAGGAAAGCAGGACCTATACTTTTCAAACCCTGGATGCAGAGGGGTCCTCTATATCCTTAGGCTGCTTCTAGGGACACAAGGAATATACAACACACACGAAAAATGAGGAATCTGCCTTTCAGGTGAGATAGGTAAGGCTAAGTTAGGCTTCCTGGCAGAAGTGACAACAGTTGAGCCTGTTTGGGAGGATGTCTTCTCAGTTGAGAGGCTCAGGTAAAACGCTCAAGTCCCATGTTCCTCCTAAACTAAGAAAGTTGACTTCTGTACAGTTGAGGGACTCCCAAAATGGCATCTCCATAACTTCAGTCTGTTTTTGTCTTTCAGCTTGTGAATACTTTCTTCAGCTTCCTTCGACGCAAAACAGACTTTTTTGTTGGAGGAGAAGAGGGGATGGCAGAAAAGGTGAGTGTTGGGGGCTGCTATCCTTTGGAAGCTCTTCAGAAGAAAAGCTCATCTGGCCTTCCTTTGACATAATAAGAACCTTCAGCAGAAGCAAAATAACAAGGACAAAGAGTCAGGGAAGGGAAGCAAGCTGTCATTTATCCCTGCCAGGTGCTTTACCTACCCTTTTTCCTGTGCTCCTTGGGCATTTGGAGAGGCAGGTATTACTATTTCCCATTTTACAAATGAGGAGTTTGGCTCAGGAGTGTTTGGCTCTGTGTCCAAAGTCTTGAGTCATGGGAGAGCCAGGGTTGAAACCAGAGTCTGTTGTAAAACTACCTTCTGTCCTTGACACCATGCTTCCTGGTTCCTTTACCACGGAGGAGGTTTATCTAATTATCTAGCTGGGAGGTAAGAGTGGGCAAATGTTAGAAATTGAACTTAAAAATGTAGGAAAGTTCAAAGCCAACCAATCCCACTTTTCACAGATGTTGTGATCAAAAGTTCAGGGATTTGGGAATTGTTTTTTGTGGTACAGGTTCGGAGACCTTGAACTGCCTGCTGATTCCTTAGGTTGTAGTTGCGATTTTGAAGATTGTTAAATCATAAAGATGTCATCTCAGTGAACTTATGATTTTTATAACCTTGATGTTTGTTTTCATTTAAACTTAAGTGACATAGTAATAAGAAGGAGACATTTTTAAGAAGGAGACGTTTTGCAAACCACTTTCTATGGCTTCAGAGTTCTCATGAGCTAGAGTGTTCCATAATGTGTCTTGACAACCTAGGGCTACTCTGTCGTACACATGTTGGCCTGGAAGTAGAAGTCCCAAGTTCTTGGTCTAGCTGTATGGCCTCATTGATTTCTCCACAATACTCGGGCCTTTCAGTCTTCACATCTGTAAAATGAAAGAAGGTGGACTTTTGTATTAGCACTAGCGCCTCCCGTTTTTTCTGTGGGCCAGACAGACTACCTTATAATATCAATAGTGATTCATTCATTCAATGAATATTTATTGAACACTTAACACTTACGTTGTGTTAGATACTATGCCAAACTCTTTGGGAATACAGAGGTGAATACAGATGTGGTCTTTGTATGTATGGATCTCACAGTGAAGTCCCTCAAAGAAAAAAAAGGAAAATTAAGAAGTGGTGGTTGGGCAGAAGTCCTGGGAACATAAAATGGATATTAATCTAGGTTGGGGGCTCAAGGAAGACTTCATGAGGAAATGAGGTATGAAGGCTGAATAAGAGGTAGCTAGAAGAAGGGAGAGAGATGAATAACATTAAGAGGCCTCAGAAGAATCGGGGTGATGATAGCTACCATATATTGGCGGTCTGCAGGTCCCCTCTTAGACCTTGTTGTGCTCCTTGGCTCTTTGTTCCCTTAGGGTCAGCTCTTTCCCAGGAGGTTGGTCAGACTCTCAAGCAGGCAGAAACCTGTCCAGCCTTTTCACCTGGTCTCCAGTAGTAATAGTAATTCCTTTGTGTTGAGCACCTACTATGTGCAGGTCCACCAGATACATCATTTCCAGGTGCAGTGGTTAAGAGCAAGGGCTCTGGGGTCAAGCAGACATGAGTTCAAATCCTGGTCTCCCCACTCCCCACTTAAAACTGTATGGCATTTGGTCAATCACTGTGTCTCTGAGCCTCATTTTTCTTACATGTAAGTGGAGATAGTCTTTACCTCACGGGACTGTTTTGAGGATTAAAAAGGTAATACAGACGATATGGCTGGCATATGAGAATACAGGTTCACAGTTCCGTGTCTGAACCTCCAGGGGGCCAGATGTGTTTTGGGATTTAGAATTCTTTGGATTTTAGGAGGCAATACAACACATATACTGTACATTACATACAATCATACCCCATATGTACATTACATACCCCAATCAAGGGGTCAGGAGCAGCATCCTGTAATCAAGAACATTAAAATTTCTGTAGAGAAATGTATATCAGTGTTTATACCAAGTGGGAGGTACGAAGTCTGTAAATACCTTCATGCCACAGAGCTACAGAAAGTACAGAAACACTTAGTTTGTTAGGTTTGGGGTCTGGGAATTGTGGATAAGGGATTGTGGATTTGAGTAAAGTCATAATGACTGTATCAACACAGTACGGACATAGGAAGAGAAATGGACCAGTGAAGCAGAAATGAGAACCCAGGAAGTCTAGCATAGAGAGAAGGTCCAAGATGGCGGAATAGGTTAAAAGAAAAAAAGTTTAGCATATATGAGGATATTATGTGTATCTAATGTGGTAATTCAGTTCAGTAGGCAAAGGATGATTTAATAAGTCGTGTTGCTGCAAGTGGCTTTTTGTAAAATAAAACAAAACTGCCTTAATGTACCATCTGTTTTACTCATGTAATAATAAATTGCAGATCAAGATGAGTTTTGCAAGGAAAGCTAAGAAACTATTTATAATCTTGTGTGGAGAGGCCTTACAAGATTAGAAACCTGGAAACTATAAAAGGGAAAGTAGCTGTGTGCCTCTTCAAACTTTGAAAACTTGTATATGGGAAAAGAGATACTGACATTGAAAGCCAATTGAAAAACAGTAGATTTGGAAAATTGTGCAATGCAGAGGACAGATTAAATTTAATAGCTAATTTAATATGCAGGAATCTTATAAATTGAGAAGAAAAGGATAAACAAAAAATCAGCAATTCTAGGGGCTGCCGGATGGCTCAGTTAGAGCACGAGCTCTGCACAACAGGGTTGCTGGTTCGAGTCCCACATGGGCCAGTGAGCTGCGCCCTCCACGACTAGATTGTAGACAACGAGCTGCCACTGAGCTGCCAGAGGGGCGGCCGGATGGCTCAGTTGGTTGGAGCGCAAGCTCTCAACAACAAGGTTGACAGTTCATTCCCGTATGGGATGGTGGGCTGTGCCCCCTGCAACTAAGATTGAAAACGGCCACTGGACTTGGAGCTGAGCTGTGCCCTCCACAACTAGATTGAAGGACAACGACTTGGAGCTGATGGGCCCTGGAGAAACACACTGTTCCCCAATATTCCCCAGTTAAAAAAAAAAAAAAATCACCAATTCTAAGAAAAGCAAATCCAAAGAGCATATGAAAAGATGCTCAAATTCACTAGTAGTGAAGGAAATGAAAGTGACATGCCCTTTTTTCAAGGAAATGAAAAGAAACAGTAACATGCCTTTTTCTTCCTATCAACAAAAGGATGGGGAAAAAAGGTACTCTTTGGACATTGATGGAAAAAATGAATTATTGTAGCTCTTTAAAAACATTGCATTATGGGCTGGCCGGTGGCTCAGGCGGTTAGAGCTCCATGCTCCTAACTCCAAAGGCTCCATGCTCCAAAGGCTGCCGGTTAGATTCCCACATGGGCCAGTGGGCTCTCAACCACAAGGTTGCCAGTTCAATTCCTGAGTCCCTCAAGGGATGGTGGGCAGCGCCCCCTACAATTAAGATTGAACACAGCACCTTGAGCTGAGCTGCCGCTGAGCTCCCGGATGGCTCAGTTGGTTGGAGTGCGTCCTCTCAACCTCAAGGTTGCAGGTTCGACTCCCGCAAGGGATGGTGGGCTGCACCCCCTGCAACTAGAAACGGCAACTGGACCTGGAGCTGAGCTGCGCCCTCCACAACTAAGACTGAAAGGACAACAACTTGACTTGGAAAAAAGTCCTGGAAGTACACACTGTTCCCCAATAAAGTCCTGTTCCCCTTCCCCAATAAAATCTTAAAAAAAAAAAAAACATTGCATTATAAAAGATGCTCAACATGACTAATGATCACAGAAACGTAAAGCAAAACTACGCGACACCACCTCACACCCATCAGGAGGGCTGCTGTCAAACCAGAAAGTAACAGGTGTTGGTGAGGATGTGGAGAGATGGGACCCTTGTGCACTGCTGTTGGCGGGAATGTAAAATGATGTGATTGTTGTAGAAAACAGTATGGTACTTCCTCAAAAAATTAAAAATAGAGCTACCATGTGATCCAGCAATCCCACTTCTGGGTATATACCCAAAACAATTGAAAGCAGGTTTTGAAGAGAGTTTCGTCCACCCGTGTTCATAGCAGCACTGTTCACAATAGCCAAGAGGTGGAAGCAACCCAGGCATCCGTTGACAGATGAATGGATAAACCAAATGTCGTATGTACACATAATGGAATGTTATTCAGCTTTTCAAAGGAAGACAGATACACAAAAGAACACATGATTCCATTTATATGAACTTCTAGAATAGGAATATGTCATCTCCCTCAGATGTGTTGAGGCCATCCTGTCCCCTGCCACCAGGCAGATTCAGGACTTCACACCTTTGGATTAGGCTTAAATAACTCTCAATGTCTTCCCTGGCTAGACTGGTGGGAACCACTCTTTACTCGCTTGTCACCCAGCCTAGGCCGGGAAAAGCCTGTGTTCGGGTATGCCCACTGAGCATTCTGGGGCCTGTCTTCTGGAACTGGCTCAGCATTCCTCACCCCTTGCCCACTCTGGTGGGCTGTGGTTCCCAAAGATGTGTACAGCACCAGAAGCTGGACTCTGACAGCCTGCCAGCTGGCACCTCTGAATAGGCTACACACTGCCAGGGGTCTGCCTGAGGCTGGGGCTGGGCCTGGGTAAACCTGGTGGGAGGAGGCGGGGCGGAGGGGTCAGAGGCTCCTGTGGGTGGCCTGACTCTGCCCTGTGATTCAGCTGTGCCCTTACCTAACCTCCAGGAGCTAGGAAGGAAGAGGACAAATGGGATGTAACATGATTCACTGGAGCTGGGGCAGGGGAGGACCCTGCTCCCGCCTCCCCTTGGCCACTGGTTAGCAAATGGCTTGAGTTCAAGGTCTCCCCGATTAGGGACTTGGGACCAAGGCCCTATGGTGGAACAGCCTCTGCTGGCGTAATTGTCTCATGACTGATTCTGTTGTCTCATGACTGATTCTGTTGACAGCAGAACGGCCTTCAGGTGGCTCGTTTCTCTCACAGACACCATTTTGTTAATCTAGTTAGTTTGGTGGTGGTGGTGGGGGGGGTTGCTTTTGGTGACCTTTAACTTCCTAGAGTACAGAGCTATTGCATTGTGGCATGGGGTTGGAGATTTTGGGGTAGCAGGAGGAATTGGCATCAAATGAATGAGGAGTCATGGGCATTTGGCAGAACCCTCGGTCTGGGAGCCCATGGGTAACTTTGGTGAACCTGAGCCCCACATGGGCCCCTCAGCTTGTGTAGACCCCTGCAACTCGGGCTCAGAGATGCTTGAAAGATGGTTTATTGACCTCTGATCACGTGATGGGTGCCCTGCGAGGCCTCCAGGTGTGGGTCGACACAGAGTTGGTTTTCTTAAGTTTGGTATGTTCCAGGACTTACTAAAGATGAAGAGGTGAAACTCAAGAGACACTTGAGCTGGTCTTGGAGGAGGAGCAGAAGTTTGCCAGGTGACCTGAGAGTAGGGACAGGGACGTTCTAGGCAGAAAACATCTTATGCAAGACCTGCTTTTAGAAAGTAAGAGGGACAGAGACGGCCTCCGGGTCACACAGGTGGAAGAAGGAGACCAGGAACTCAAATCTACGTGTAACTCCAATGTGCATGAGACTTAGCCAGGAGGGCTTGTTAAAAATACAAATTGCTAGGCCATGTCCCCAGAACTTCGGATTTACTAGGTCTGGAATGCGGCCTGAGATTGAGCATTTCTCACATTCTGGGTGATGCTGATGGCTGCAGGTTGGGGGAACCACACTTTGAGAGCTACTGGTCAAGCCATCGCGCCCATCGTATTATTATAGTAGAGAAGGTGCGTCTCCCCAACCCCCAACAGCTGACATGGGGTTAGCCTCAGCCAGGTAAGGGGTGTTGGGAAGCCAACACTATATGTGGCTATGAGGTGGCAACGACTGTGCCAGGCTCTAGACGAGTGTCTGTCATATTTGATCCCCATGACAGGTGAGGAAATGGGCTAAGAAAATGTCTAAGTTCACTTGCCCAAGGCTACACAGCCAGACAGTGACAGATGGAAATAGTTTTGGGGTAGCTCTTGGGCAGCAGTGAGGCCAGCCAGCAGGATGTAGGGTGCAAACATCCTGGGAAGGTGTAGTGGGAGAGCAAGGCTGCAGGCTGAGGAGAGGAAGAGGCACCTCTTCCCTCAAGAAAGCTCTCTGGCTTCCTGCTAATTTGGCGGTTCTGGGCGTGGTGCTGAGTTCTGCACGGCTGGGCTGCAGTCCTGGAGACAGGTACACAGGGAGGTCAGAGAGAGCAGGCAGAGGAGGTGGTCAGGGTGGGCCTGAGAGCTCCGGAAAGGCTTCTCAGAGGGGCTGAGGCTGGACTTGGAACAGCTTCACTCTCTAGTGCAGGGCTTTCGGAGCACTCAGCACTTGGTCTGCACAACCACCCTGTGAGTTGGGGATTCATCTTCACTGATGAGGAGTTGGAAGCTCCTTACACATTCAGTAATTTGCCAAAAATAAAATAGCTGGTGTGTGACAAAGCCTGGATTAGAACTCAGGTTGTCCAACTACAGTGTCTGCACTCTTAGTCACTAGGCTTTTTTTTTTTTTTTTTTTTAACGTAGCCACTGTTTATTGAGCCAGGTACTTTGCAGGTATTCTCATTACAATTGTGAGACACGTGTTTGTTATCCCCATTTTGTAAATGAGGAAACTGAGGATCTGAGTGCACTGTGTTGGATCTGAATGCACTGTCCCCTATCCTGATGCCTCATCTCCTTCACTTCCTTCCCCAGCTCATCACACAGAGCTTCAACCACCACAACCAGCTGGCACAGAAGGCCCGGCGGGAGAAGAGAGCGCGGCAGGAGACTGAGCGGCGGGAGAAGGCGGAGCGGGCAGCCAGGCTGGCTAAGGAGGCCAAGTCAGAGAGTTCTGGGCCCCAGATCAAGGAGCTGACTGATGAGGAGGCAGAGAGGCTGCAGCTGGAGATTGACCAGGTAAGAGTGGGCTTCCCTCCCCTGCCCCCTGATCCCTATTGGCACTAGAAGAGGGGACCCTCTTGCCAACAGCTTTGCCCTTTGCCACAGAAAAAGGATGCAGAGACTCATGAGGCCCAGCTCAAGAATGGCAGCCTTGACTCACCTGGGAAGCAGGTGAGATGGACTGGGGGTACTCGGGGCGAGCCAGGAGCTTGGGAACTTTGGGGGACTCTCCAGCATTTCCCTGTCTCTGGAATGCCCTCTCCTACCTCCCTTCGCTCAGCTTTGGTTATCCTCCCCATACTTCAAGATTGCACTCAGCAACATTGGACCAAAGGATCTGTGTTAAAAATAAAACCATAACCCCCTGGCTTTAAGCCTTGGAGGAAAGCAAGCCCAAGAGCCAGAGAGGGCAGTCCCTGTATAGGGTGGGCTGGGGTCTGAGGGCCAGCCTGGCCCTTTGCGGTGGGGGCCTGTGACACATCTGTGGGTGGAGCCCAAGCAGTCGTAGAGGCATTCACTTGGCTTTCCAGAGGTTCTGCTCTGAGACTGGGAGTCTCAGTCCTACAGACACAGGAAAGGATAGAGAATATCTGGCAGCCTGGTTTTCTTTTAGTACAATCTTGTTCATGGCCACCTTGTGGCCTTTTGTTCTGTGCTGGGCTTTCTTCCCAAGTCCCTTGGCTTAACCCCACTTTGGGTCCCATGGGTCCATCTCTGACTGTCACTGTCCCCCAGCTGTGTCCTTTGTCACATGGTTATAACAGTCTGAGCTCCTCTCAGGTAGAGATCAAAAGAAGGTTTTACTTCTGTCTCCCAGTGGGCCATGGAGTAGGCAGGGACCAGGTCTGTGTTACTCTGTGGCTGATGCCCAGGCCAGCTAGCCCGGGGCCTGGCCTAGGGGAGTTCAGTCTGTCTGTCAAGTAAGTAGCTGTACTGTGAGCAGGAAGCTGAGGAGGACGACGACGAGGATGAGAAGGACAAAGGCAAACTGAAGCCCAACCTCGGCAACGGGGCAGACCTGTCCAATTACCGCTGGACCCAGACTCTGTCGGAGCTGGACGTGAGTGGCAGGGCCGGGGCAGAGGTGAGGGAGCCAGTCTGGGCCCCCTCCTGACTGCTCCTACCCCACACAGCTGGCAGTGCCCTTCTGTGTGAACTTCCGGCTGAAGGGGAAGGACGTGGTGGTGGACATCCAGCGGCGGCACCTCCGGGTTGGGCTCAAGGGGCAGCCTGCAGTCATTGACGGGGAGCTGTACAACGAGGTGAAGGTGGAAGAGAGCTCGTGGCTCATTGAGGACGGCAAGGTGGTGACGGTGCATCTGGAGAAGGTGCGAGAGGCCCGGCCCCCTGGCCTGTGCTCTGACGGAGGAAGAGGGGAGGGCGTCTGCGCTTACTCTCGGGTCATGCTGGGGACCTGGTGGACATACCTTATTTAATCTCACAGCAAGACTTTTAAAGTAGATCTGTCCCATTTTAGAATCAAGAAAAGGGCAGCTCAGAGGTTTGCCCAGGCTCTTACCTCTAGGAAGGGTTGGAGTCAGGATTAAAACAGTCTTTGGTGCCAAAGGCTCATCTTTCCAATAGGTTCATGTATGCATTCAAATCAACAAATACTTGAACACCTACTATGTGCCAGGGATTGTTCTATATGCTAGAGAGAGAGAACAATGAACAAAATGTAGAAAACTGCTCTCAGGAAGCCTACATTCCCTCAATCCCTCAAAAAGAGAGATGGGACCTAGACACCAGTAAATAAAGGTGGTCTCTGAAGTGCCATGGGGCCAAGGAGAGCTTCCCATGGCTCATAAGGCCTGGCCTAGCCTACCTGGCTGGCTGTGGCTGCCTCACTGACCCCTCCATGCCCTTACACTTTTCTCTCAACTGGAATGTCTTTCCCGCTTTTTAAATCAGATATACTGCTTATCCCAGCTAGGTGTCACTCTAATTTCTCTCCTTTCGTCCTGGATGAGTATCTGCCTGTGTACTTTATTCTTTCCCTTATCGTGCTGATTTATGTCTGGGTCTGTCTCCCCAGTAGCTGGGGAGGGCAGAAGTCTTGCTCCTCTGTACCCCAGGTCCCAGTATAGGCTTGCTTGGGTCCCAAGTGCAGCATGTGGATGGGAGAGTTTGGTTCTGGAATGGTTGGGGGTTCCTGGGCATAGAATGAGCTACCTCCCATCGCCCGGTGGTCCTCCTTTTCCTCACAGATCAACAAGATGGAGTGGTGGAGCCGCTTGGTGTCCAGTGACCCTGAGATCAATACCAAGAAAATCAACCCTGAGAACTCCAAGGTGAGCCCTGGATGGTTGGGGGAGCTCCAGCTGGGAGATGAGAGGCCTAGGTGGCCCCAGAGCTTCACCTGTCCCTGTCATTGCTGTTCCCAGCTGTCAGACCTAGACAGTGAGACGCGCAGCATGGTGGAAAAGATGATGTATGACCAGAGACAGAAGTCCATGGGGCTGCCCACTTCGGACGAACAGAAGAAACAGGAAATTCTGAAAAAGTAAGCAATGTAGAGATGGGTGTTTGGGCATGGTGGGGGGTGGGGCACGTGGACCTGGGTGACAGCAGCCAAGTGTGTCACTGAGCGTGAGCCAGCCAGGTTTATGGCTTGAAAGCCTCAGCCTGCCTACCCCAATCACTTGCTGAGGTCATCTTGAGGACTAGGCCACCTGAGGATAGGAAGGAAGGTTATAGATGGTCATTGCCACCAAGAGGAGAGCAGTGTCAATATCAGCACCTAAGCTTCCAGCCTCAGGCAGGGGTTCAAATGGGCCTCAGGGACCCTGCAGAGACCCTGGGGCCCCACCCGCTGCCTGGCCTGGCTCCTGGTTGCTCAGGGTTCTAGAGAGATTAGACCTCATGTGGGAGGCTGGGAGAAGGCACTAACTTTGTGGGAGAGGGATAGCCTGTTTCACTTTTTTCCTATTTTCCCTTCCCAGGTTCATGGATCAGCATCCGGAGATGGATTTTTCCAAGGCCAAATTCAACTAGCCTGTTTGTCTCCCTGAACTCTTTGGGCTGAGCCCCCAGCTATCCACCTCCTTTCCCACCCTTCCCTGGGACTTAAGGGTCTCAGAGCTGAGGCAGGCATGAGACTGGCCCAGGCACACAGGCCCCAGAGCGTCCTGGGGAAGGGCTGGGGCCTCCGGGGGTCTTGTTCTCCCGGTTGGCCTGCTGTTACACATTAAAACTATTTACCCATTCTGCCTGTGTCCTCTCTTCTAGCCTTTCCCTGGGGGACAGGCCTCTTATGGCTGCTTCAGGGAGCTGGGGGCTCGCCTGCTGATTTTTCCACGTGACCTAGGGAAAGTCCTTGCCCCTCTCTGGGACTCAGTTTCTCATTACTTAAAGGGAAGATTGAGACAAGACATTTAGTTTATGTATGATTCTGAGCAAAGGTGAGTTTTTCTGGCTATAGGGACCAGAACATATGTCTGATTCTCAGAGAGGCCCATGACTCAACAGAGTTTAAGACCAGCTGGACTTGATTTCGTTTTCATCTCTAAGACAACTTCCAAGTGCATTGGGTCTGTACTGCCCTAGATCAAGTGTTTCAGAAGCAACACACTGTTGTTTTCCAGGGGCAGAGAGGCAAAGGCTGGGGGGACCGCCCTGTGCTCACATCTGTGCTGTGTGTGGTGCAGGGGCCTGGTCCAGAGGGCAGGGTGAAGTCCATTGGGGCCCTATTGTTTGTCTCTGACCTGGATGTCTGCAGACTCCAGGACTTCTCAGTTAGCTGGGGCAGTGCCAGGGCAGGAGTTAGTTAGGGCAGTGCCTCTGCCCAAATTCAGTCCTAAGAGCTGACCCTGCCCCACCCCCTTTGGCCAGAGAGTGGAGGTCACTGAGTGCAGGGGGCCACAGAGCTTAAGGCTACAGCAATGACTAGGTTGACTTGTCCAGAGTGCTTTGCTCTGTGGGCCAAGGGTGACCCCTGAATTTCTAGAACATAGCACATCCTTTCGGCATTTCAGAATAGCTTGTTAAAGACTTAAAGAGGTAGTTTTGTCCGTTATCCAAACTTGATAAACCATTTTTTCTGGGAATGCCAGTAATTACCAAAGCTGGCACTTTAGGGCCAGGATTAGGGTGGAAGGACTATGGCATCACTCGCCTACTCTGTTCCGTGATCTCCCAAGACTCCACGGCCCTGTGGTCATTGTCAGTCTTGGAGAGGCCTTGAGCTGGATGAGACAGCAGGGCTTAAGGGGTGGGGCCGGTTTTATCACTGGTACTAGACCCTCTGGTCATAGCCCCAGTGGACCATCCTGTGTGTCCAACAGGAAATCAGACAAGTCTAGTTTGTCTAATTGTCACTTTCCAAAGGGTGCCCATGAGGACAATAAAAGGGCTGTGGGGGCTGCAGGTAAGGGAGGGCAGAGAGGGTCCTGCATACCTTCCGACTTGTTCATCAGTCAGCTGGGCTGCTGGGCCTGCTCCGGCCTCCCTGTTGAAAGACACTGCTGCCTTGAGTTGCTAAGTAGTATCCTGACCCCGCTGGTTTCCAGTGTCCAAACAAGGGGACCCTATTCCTGTCCCAAGCAGGTAAGCTTGCCAGCTTGGGGGCCAAATTGCAAAGGCCAGCCTCGGGGTCCAGACCCACACTTACTAGCTGTGTGACCCACTGAGTTCCTTGACTCCTCTGTGAAACAAGGACCCCACACGAGGCTTGTTGGGAAGGCCAACAATGTAACAACCCTAGCGCTGTGTCCACACCAGGGAGAGGTGGAGGGAACAGCAGGTCGGGCTAGCTGGGGACTGACAAATACTCCAGGATTTAGGAAAACTGCAGGGATGGCCAGAAGCTGGCCAGCCTGCAGCCAGTGAACCTGGGCAGCAGGGGGAGTCCAGACAGCCAGCCTTGAACCTCTCAAAATGACAGAAGCCACGTGTGAGACCTTTCTTAGGTACACTGCTGGGCTCTTCATCTAGAACTCACAGTGAACCCGAGGGGGGGGCATTATCGCTCTCATTTTAGGCTTCTGACTTAGACCCCGCAACACTAAGCTAGGCTGGACTCTATCCTGCTTCCTGCTCTGGACAGCAGTCAGGCAAATGGGACAGAAAGGACAGGATCAGTCAAGATAAGACAGACAACTTTATTTCTTTTGTGCTTGCAACTAGACATGTTAGTATGTGGAACAACGAAGATTTAAACTGCTCAACAGAATATGACATGGAGTAGGCACTGCCCACAAAATTTCAGAGGCCCTCCTGCCCCCAACCCAATGTAAGATAAGCTTCTTTTAGCTGTCACCCCCGAACCCCCATGATTGGTTAGGGTGGCAGGTTATAAGGGGTAGAACTGGGATTCAATCCCAGAAGGTAACTCCAAAGTCTTTGCTTTCCACCTGACGCCAGGGGCGGAAAGGGACAGATCAGGCCAGCTGGGGATCTAGTAGGAGAATTTGGGCACCATGGCCCAGTGAAATGCACTTGGTCCAGGAACCAGTCAGCCAAGGCGGAGGAGCCAGAGGGCACTGCCTTCCCTAAAGGGGGTCTTGGTGCCCCTCTTCATTCTGCAGGCTGTGCTTCTTTCAGACGAGGTGGTGGCCACTGGGCCTGGCGGGGGTTAGCAGTACACCTGGAGCAGGGGTGCCCCTGAGGAGTCTGTGTCAGTGCCCTGGAAGGACGAGTCGTGGCTGGCTGGGTATCCTGAGGGGGAAGGGAGGAAGAAACAGACTCAGAGAGGGGAAGGAGCTCATCCGGGTCCTACGGGCAGGGAGAAGCCTGCTGAGAAAGAGCAGAGTGGGACTTGAGCCCCCATCAGTCAGACCTAGCTAGGTGACCCACTCAATTTCTTGACCTCTAAGCCCCATCCTCGCTCTCTCTCAAAGGGTAACGACTCTGCTCCTGGGCTTGTTATGAAGGCCCAGAAGACAGCAGTAGAAAGCACACTGCCTTTTCAGCACCAGGCTGGATGGCCTCCCGCCCTCCACTTACCCTCCCCACCACCCGTGACTTGGTCTCATCGCTTCCAGCTTGCCTGTTCTGGGCACCTGACCCCTGCTGGTTATCTTCCAACTGAACCCTTTAAGTAAGTTTGAAGGATTAGGATGGCATCTGTGGCTTCTCATCCCTTTCTGATCTCATCTCATCCCACCCCAGGAGGAAGCTGGGAGAGGATGGCACGGGGAGGCCCCTGGGGCAATCCCCTCTCCTCACTCCTCATCAGGTCAGGACCAAACCTGGGGTTCCATAAGGCCTCAGCTTCCTGGCGATGGCATCTGCAGTCGTCTCCTGGGAGATCTGCACTGTGAGTTCTAGGAAGGGAACATGAGGGGGGCAGCGGTCATCATCACATCCTTTTAACCCTACTCCCCACTTCTGCCCCCAGCCCAACGAGGGAGGTGCACTCACCCCTGGCCAGGCTAGAGAAACATTTAAAACTAAGACACAGATAGATAACATGCATGTGCAGTGGTGGGTGGTGGGGTTTTGACTAGGCCAGGACAGGGCAGAGATCCAAATTCACATGGGTTCCTGTCCTGTTAAGCGGGCCAGGCCTGGAAACTACTCTGGCAGGTGACAGTAAGGATAGAAGGAGCCTGTTAGGGGATGCAAAGGAGTGGAGAAAAACAGAAGAAAAGGAGGAAGAACAGCAGGGACTGGCTGAGAGGGGTGGACCCACAGCAGCCAAAGACCCCAGTGCAACCCTCCTTTGGCCAGAGGCTCCTCCATTCTGCCCCTCGGCCCTGTGGGGCCCCACCTACCATCCTGGCTGAGCCCCGAGCCCACCATAGTCTCATGGCCACTGTCAGGGGCAGCGGTAGCAGGAGCAGCAGGCCGGGTTGAGCGCCCTTCTGTGGTCTGCGGGCGGCTGCGGCTCTTGCGGGTACTGATACGAATGATGCCGCGTACCAGGCGGCCCTCGGCATCCTGCTCATCCAGGTGGTAATCCTGGGTGATGCTGCTGATAAGGTCCGAGATCTTACTGGTCTTCTCCAGGAACACGGTGTCGGACGTGCACTTGGCCAGCTCGTCAATCTGGTGCACGCTGAACAGCTCTGTCAGCTTCTTGAAGATGAGCACATCAATCTCTCGGCTCGACATGGAGCCGCTGCCCATCTCAGGCAGGTCCAGGTCCGACTCGTGGAAGGAGTAGTATTCCTCAGAGCCCCGGGGGCTGCTGGCAAGAGTGCTCGGCAGGCTGTGCCGCAGGGGTGGGGGCTCGGCCAGTGGCTCCTTGCAGCAGGAGTCCGCATCAGGGGCAGGGGAGGTGGTGCTGCGGTAGGGATAGACAGGGATACCTTTGAGCTTGACGTCGGGGTAGCTGAAGCTGCTGCCCATGGTTGACTTGAGCCGCTGGCCATCCCGCCGGCTGGGGGGTGCGCAGTCGGGGCTGGGGGGCACTCCGTTGTGCTCTTTGGCCCAGTTGGCTTCGGCAGCCCCCTCAGGGGAGTCCCCGGTGGACAAGCACGGGCTGCAGCCTCGTACACAGGCTCCGCAGCGCTGGAGGCAACCCCGGCAACGGCGGAAGCAGAAGGCAGCCCGGCACCAGTCCCACACCCAGGGCCGCCAGAGCAGGCAGCAGGCTGGGGGCTCTGCAGCGGGCTCAGCAGAGCCAGAGATGAAGGTAAGGCTCTCGGGCCCATGGTGGCCAGGATCCTTGGGGTCTGGCCTACGGGTGCGGCGGCTTGGTGGGAGCTGAGATGGCTCATCATAGGTCTCCAGGCATAGCTCCGTAGGCTGCTCCCAGGGTCCCAAGCGTGGGGGCCCAGATGATGGGCGGGGGTGTCCAGGACGGGGCATGGCTCATTACATGGTTTGCTGCAGCCAGGCACCTATGGGGAGAGGCCAGGAAGGAGTCAGGATCAGAGGTCAGGGGCAAGCTCCTGCTGTGACCTGAGGAGCTTCAGACTTCTGGTTTCTGACAGGCCTGCGAGGTGGCTGGGCCCAAGTACGCCCACGAACACTCATCTAGTGTTCTCTCCCTCCCCAAGGAGGAAGTTCTCTCTGTGGTCTAACCTACATGGGAAAATCTCCTAGGACTTCACACACATTAGAATAATTATTGAAAAAACAGAAAATGGCAAGGATGCGGAGAAGGTGGGACTCATGTGCAGTGCTGGTGGGAATGTAGAACGGCGCAGCTGGTGTGGAAAACAGTATGGTGGTTCCTCAAAAAATTCACCATCGAATTACGGTATGACCCACAATTCCACTTCTGTGTATATACAAAACGACTGGAAACAGGGACTCGGACATATATTTGTACACCAATGTTCACAGCAGCATTATTCACAATAAGCAAAGGTGGAAACAACCCAAAGGTCTGTTGACAGCTGAATGAATAAACAAAACATAGTATACACATACAATGAAATATTATTCAGCTCTAAAAAGGAATGACATTTTGAGTCACGCTGCAACAGACGAGCCTTGAGACATTGTGCTAAGTGAAATAAGCCAGACATAAAAGGACAAATACGTATGGTCCCACTTATATGAAATATCTAGAGTAGTCAAATTTATAGAAACAGAAAGTAGATGCTTGTTGCCAGGGACTGGGGGGAGGGAGAATGGGAAGTTAGTGTTTAATGGGTACAGTTTCAGTTTGGGAAGATGGAAAAGTTCTGGAGATGGATGGTGGTGATGATTACACAGCAATGTGAATGTGTTTAATGCCACACGATTGTATGGTTAAGATGATTTTTTAAAAACTTAAAACGGTAAATTTTACTTTATGTATATTTTACCACATAAAAAGAAAAATTTCCTGGGACCTCATTTCTGGGGAATGATCTCCCCCACTTTCTTCCCACTATGGTAAGCCCACCCAGCATAGAGCCTCTATTTTACTATAAGACCGGGTCTTATATTAATTTTTGCTCCAAAAGATGCATTAGAGCTGATTGTCCGGCTAGGTCTTATTTTCGGGGAAACACGGTAGTTACCACCTTCTCTTTCTTCCCCTCCTCCTTCAAATCAGACATAGGAATGTAACAGGTACCCCGTCAATATTTCAGTCTGGCTCAGATTTGTTCTGGAAACATTTAACACCAAGCAGCTTTGCTTCTTTTGATTAGACAAGAAAGCCGAGCCACAAAATACTTCTTTCCCTGTTTAACTTGGTTGCCAGCGAGCTCAGAGCTAAGTCTTAACTCATTTCATAAACACTGAACCTGGCCCTGTGTTAGGCACAGCAGAACCAAAGATGAATGAACTACCAATCCTGTTGTTGTGATTCACACGATTTTGTAGGGAAAACAGATGCTTAAAAGCTTGTAAGTTGGAACGTGGATGAGGCATTATCGTAGTAAATAACTGCCAGAGGGAGTCAGGGAATATTATATAATGATGTATTTGGAAGGGTCCTTGACCACATATAGGGGTTTGCAGGGCAGTAACAATCCTCAGCCTGGATTTTCTAAGCTATTGATCCGTTATCTTTTTATTCCTGATTTAAGGGCACTGGGGTCCTAGAACTGGTGATATGCGAGGAACCTGGGACTGGGTGTCAGGCTATCTGTGTTCCAGTCCCAGTTCTGGCTCTAATAGGCAATGTGCTTTGAGTGAATCAGTGCCACCTCTCTAAACAGGGCCACCATCACCTTTCATCCAGATACTGTCAAGGCGCCCATTCTGGCCACCTCCATTCCTTTCCATTTGCTGCAGCCAGTGAGAAACAAACAACTCCCCCCGACAAATCTGAAGAAATCTGGCAAAAATCACTTTAATCAAATGATCAAAGTTCATGTCACCAACAATGGGATGTACTGACATCATGTGTCTCCTGATACTATGCACTAAGGATACAACATCACTTATGAAGTATTCTGCCAAAAATGCATAATCTGAATGTTATCATGAGGAAACATGAGACAAGCCCAAGTTGAGAGATATGACAACGAAGTGCAATATATGATCCTGGACTAGATCTTGGATCAAGAGGAAAAACTGGAAATTGAATAATGTGGATAACTGGTGAAATTTAAAAATCGACTGATTTTATAATATCACGTCAATGTTAACTTTCCTGAATTTGATTACTATGGTTACATAATATTCTCATTTGAGGAAATATACACTGAAGCCTTTAGGGATAAAGGAGCATGATGTCTGCAAGTTAATCTCAAAGGTTCCCCCCAAATCAGAGTAAGGGTGGGAGGGAAGGAGGGAACATTAGCCATGGTAAATGGGGATACGGAGGGCGCAGGAGCTCTTTAACTATGTCTGCAACTTTTCAACGCACTTCCTGGCCCCCACTCAGCACTCCTTCTCCAAGGATCCTTCAGAACCCCAAGTCAGATGGGAGCCCTTCTCCCCACAGCCTTCTGCTGGGCTCTGTTCAGCTGAGTTGGCCTTGAACCCATTGTTTGAAGATAAGCCTATGTGACCCTGAGGGGCAGGGACTGTGTCTGATTCCTTTCTGCCTCAGCGTCTGGAACAGGGTTGAGTACAGTAAGTGCTTCAGGGGACTGGCACATTCTGTATGACTGCAGGGTAGAAACAGGAGCACTGGGTGGAAAGAAAAAGGACTTATGCTCCATCCAGGCTGACCAGAGTGGGGGGAGCAGTGTCTGGAGATGTGTTTGTGTGTGAAATCCCCCCTCCAAAGGTGTGCAAAATGAAATTGTATAGTTCCTCACAGCGCAGAGGGGCAAGTGGTTAAAAACCTTTGCCTTGGTTTGAGCAATGTGGCAGTGGGAATGGATTAATTTATTCAGTCAATTAATAAATATTAACTGAGGGCCTACTGTGTGCCAGACACTAGTCTAAATTCTGTGGACAGTGGTAAAAAGACAAAATACCCTAACCTCAGGGGTTTGCATTCTAGTGAAAGTTAATTATTGATGGCTTATATTGTTCTAAGTGCTTTAAATGTATTAAACTAATTAATTCTCACAACTCTATTTGCAGGTATTATTATTATTGTTACTATACTGAGGCACAGAGAGGTTCAATAAGTTGTCCAAAGCCACATATCTATTTGTACCCAACCAGCGTGGCCCAGACTCTTATCCACTACCCCATCCCATCAATTACTTGGGAGGAGGGGGCAGTCAAAGTGGCCAGCGGCCAGCTCCATGGACAAGCCTGTGTCTGAGGAGGGCCCAAAAAGGGAGCCCTGAGTCTTCGAGGCTCAGGCCTTGGATGAGGAAGGTGAGCGTATCTACACTGTTTCAAACACACTGAGCTCTGGGGTACCTGTGGTTGGTAAGAACAACAGGGGGTTACTGATGATGGATAGTCTAGTTAACTGTCTCCTCTTCCACCTCTAAGGCTTTAGGATTCATCACTATTCATTAAATTCATCCAACAAATATTTAGTGAGCACCTACCATGAGCCCAGCACTGTGCTAAATGCTGAGGAAACAGCAGTGAATGGGCCAGAAACAGGCTCCAGCCAAGAGGACTTTTGCTTTATTTAACACTCACAATTGCCTTGTAAGTATACTATCTCTGCTATATAGAAGCCCAGAGACACCTAGCTGGAAAGGGATGGAGGAGGATTTGTACTGTGGTCCGCCAGACTCCGGAGCCCACGCACTTTGTTCTGTGCCACACATCTCGAATGGCAGTGGCATGGAGGAAAGGGGAACAAAATGTGAGATAAGGACAGTGCCTGGCCTCAGTTTTCCCCTCCTCTTTAAGCCCTGAAGTCAAACTCAGCCCATTTTGTCTAGGCTATATCTCCCCCTAGGTGCTGCTGCCCCCACCTCCAAAATCCTAGCAACACTGGACATTTGGTTTTGTGAGGGGAGGGCCCCTGCTCTTACTGTGGTCTGGAGCAAGATTCTAGGCCTGTTTTCTCATCTTTAACAAGGGGAGAGCTGAATATCTTCATGGTCCATGGGAGGTTTAAATGAGATACTGCATGTAGGGGGTGTAGCACCCGGGAGGGACTGGACTGGGCACCCCAAGGCACTGCAGGGATATTCCTCAGGGTCCCGGCCCCACCCTCCCCAAACTTCGTATTGATGCTCTTCCCCTCCCACTTAGTCCCTGAGAACCCACACACTCACCGGTCTATCTCCCTACCGTCCCCCTCCTCCCAAGGTCTCCAGGACAGTCCCGGCTGCACGGGCCTCTGCCCCACCCCCGTGCCCAGTCGAGTCTTGCACACCCGCCCGGAGGGACACACCAGATGAAACAGCCGTCGGCTCTCGCGCCGGGTATCAATGCACCTTCGATCTCCTGCGCCAAAGGCTCAGCCCCCGACTCCCGCATCCGAGGGCACCTGGTCCCAGGACAAGGGAGAGCCGGACCCCAGCACTGCCCCTAAGACTAGCACAGCCCCTACACCAGCAGTGCCCTGAGGGCGAACACCACCCTCTCCAGCTGCAGGGGCCCTCCGCCCACCGGCGGACCCAGCCTCTCTCCCGCCCAGACACCGTTCCTCAGGGTGTGCATGGCCCCCACCCCTAGCCAGCGCAGCCCTAAGGGCGAGCACTGTCTCCCTGACTCCACTCTGCTAGCCCGGCCAGGCGCCCGCTCAGGCCGCTCCCCGGCCCGGCCCGCGCACCCCGGAAGTGGGAGGGTGGTTCCCCGAGGAACCGGTCCCGGGACCCTCCCTCGTCCGGGAGCAGCCTCAGGGGTCTCCACACACTGGTATCGCCCTTTTTCGCGCCCCCTCGGGCCCGCGCGGGGCTTACCTGTCCCGCCAGGTGAGCGGCCTCCGGCTCGGCCCCTCCCCCCGCCCCCCTCGCCGCTCACCTGGGGCGCATGTGAGCGTCTCGCGGGAGCGCTGCACGGGCCGCCGCTGGGGACACACTTCCTGCCTCCGCGAAGCGCCGCCGCCGCACACCTGGGCCAAGGCCCCGCCCCGAGGGCTGGGCGGGCACCGCGTCCTGGCCTAGGCGCTCGGCCGGCGGACTCCAGAGCCGCGCTCTGTCGAGTCCAGGTAAGGGAGGCCTGGCGGGCAGAGTGGACAGACGCTAGGGCGCGGTCTCTTCTGTTGTCAAATGGGCAGGTGGTCCTAGCATCTCTGAGCTTCTGGGGAGCGCTTGCTAGGCCTTAAAGACCCAGCGCGAAGGGCATGTCTCCTGGGACGCCTACCCTGACTCCTAGGACTGTCTGTTTTTCTGTTATATAGAACAGTTCTCTGTATTTCTTTATCATGATGCTCAGCATACCGTTGTTTTCTTGTTTTCTGTCTCCTCCTTTAGCCTCTGACCTTGAAGAGACAGTCTGGACTTGTTCCCAATGCTTCCTGGTGCCTAGTGCAGGACCTGGCACATAGTAGAGGCTCAGCAGATGTTCTAGATCGAATGAACCACTGGCTCCGATTTCTTGCTTTGCCCTGAGGCAGAACTGGGGGCCTTGGTTCTCTGCTAGCTGGTCAGTTCACCATTTCTATCCTGGGAAATCTGCAGAAGAGAGTACCTCTATTCTGGGGCCTGGGAGCAAGAGGAAGCGGGGGCTGGGTTATGCAGTCCTGAAAGACACATCCCACATCAGCAGAAATGTCCAAAATGGGCCAGGATCACCCCATGTCATGGGGTCTCTACAAGAGGCAACATCACTGAGTGGCAAGAAGTCACGGCTCAGACTCTTCTGGTTCCTGCTCCCCTCGATAACAATAAGTGAAGAGCAACAATAGCACCAATAAATAAGTGACTTTTAGGGAGCATCTTCAGGATCCATGCTAAACGCCTTACTTGCATAGTATTATTTAATCCTTCCACTAGTCTGGGAGGTGGGCAGGTGTTACTATTCACATTTTACAGATAAGGAAACTGAGGATTAGAAAGGGGAAATTATTTGCTCAGGCAGTTGGCACAAACCGTGACTTAGGGCAAGGCACTTTCCTTCTCTATGCCTCCTCTGTGGAGAAAATAAATAGTACCTCTCTGTGGAGAAAATAAATAGTACCTCTCTTCAACTGGGATAATTAAAAAAGATAATGGATGCAAAGTGAGATAAAAGCTATGGGAAGAGATGACTGGGGTAAGGTTTGGTAAGTGGGAGGAATTCAGTACTGCCAAGCTCCATTCCCTTCCAGGTACCAAAGATATACGCCCTCCCAGCTTTAGGCCTCCTTTCACCTCCCAGCCCCCGGATGGAAATATTGCTAATTAGGGCAGAGCCCTTTGTCTGTCCTGTTTGGGTTGCCAAGCCCTGTCCTTGCCCAGCCAGGGTGGGACACTTCTTAGAAGATGATTCCTGCAGCAACTAGGGGATTTCTTTCCCTATCTCACCTCTCAGGGCACCATCATCTCATTCCACAGGTGCCCTACCAAGTGCACACAGTAGGTGTTCAGTTTCTACCAGAGACCCTCCGTAGTAACCCCTCCCACCACATCTTCTCCACCTTCTCACCTGGGGCAAGTGGCACATGTGTCCTCATTTGGAGCTCAGAAAGGGAGTCACATCGTGTACAGGTGAACATTTGTGTACCCTAAGATTTAGCAAGTCCATTCTTGAGGTAGAAGAATTGCACACATGCACCAGGAGATGTGTATAAGAATGGAAGTAGAAACATGGTTCACAGTAGGCCCAAACCAAAAACATCCAAATGCCATTGACAGGAGATAAAGAATGAAAAGCAGCAATTATGGCTGGATCATGATGATATACTGAGTGAAAAAATGCAAGTCCCAGAAGAGTACATATGGAATGGCATCCTTTTTATAAGGTTCAAATACAACTAGAACTACTATGCTTAGGCATAATATTGGGTTAAATCATATGAAATTACTGTTTTTTTACCTATAAAAACAGCAAATTCATAAAGTTCCGCCTAATTTATGTGTGAAAAAATATTAAAAAAAGCAAGAGAATGAGGAACACAAAATTCAGAATCATGATTATCTGGGCATGGGTTAGCCCATTAGGAGATTTAATTTTTAGTAATGTTTTGGTTCTTGGGTTGGATCAAGATTCAGGGATTTTCATTTTTGAATGAATGAATGAAGAAAAAGTAAAAATGTATGCTCTAAATAATTAAGGGCACTGTCACTTGCAAAGTTCTCAAGGTAGCAAAACTGTGAGAGTCTAGAGTCTTATTTAGTTTTTCTCCCATTCATTTATTCATTTTTTATTATTTTTTTAATTTAAGGAGGGTGCAGCTCACAGTGGCCCATGCAGGGATCGAACTGGCAACCTCGGTGTTATTAACACCACGCTCTAACCAACTGAGCTAACTGGCCACTCGCTCATTCCTTTTTTTTTTTTTTTTTTTAAGATTAAGGTATAATTTACATACAGTCAAATTCACCTTTTTGGATTACAGTTCTGTGAGTGTTGAAAAATGCATACAGTTGCATAACCACTACCACAATCAAGGTGTAGATCATTTCCACCACCCCCCGAAAATTCCTCTAAACCCATCTGTAGTCAATCCCTCCCCTCAACCCCAGTCCTTAGCAACTACTGATCTTTTTTCCGTCTCCATCCATACAAGTAGTTTTGTTTTTTCCAGAACATGTTTAATTGTGAAATTGCGGAACTGCACTACAAAATTCTCATTCTGTGGTACCTAAAATGCTGTAGAGTAATAAGTAAGAACATGATGACTGAAGCAGCTTGGAACTGGTTTCTTTACCTAGAAAGAAAAAGAAAAAGAAGGAAAATATGACCTCTGAACCTCTGGCTGTACTTTCTGATGTTGTGGGGGAAACTTTCTCTGGAGCCCCAGCCTTGCTTCTTGCCAGCTTGTGGCCTTGGAGAAACCACTTCCCTTCTCCTCATCAGTAAAATGAGAATGATAATATTTCCCCTTCTAGAGTGTTTTGTGGAGTGTTTTGCAAAAGGCACAAGTTAGCTGTTATTCTAATAACCCCAGTCACATTGAAACCTCTCTCCTTCTCTGCCCCTCTCCCTCCCACATGCAAACACACTGGACCTTGTTGTGTTCCGCCGCCACAGTACATACTGAAAAACTCCATCAAAAACCGATGACACTCCAGGTATATACCCAAAAGAATTGAAAACAGGGACTCAGACAGATACTTATGTGCCAGTGTTCACTGCAGCATTATTCACAATAATCAAAAAGTGGAAACAGGGGGCACCGGTTAGCTCAGTTCGTTAGAGCACAGTACTCTTAACAAGAAGGTTGTCAGTTTAATCCCCACATGGGCCACTGTGAGCTGCGCCCTCCACAACTAGATTGAAACAACTACTTGACTTGGAGCTGATGGGTCCTGAAAAACACACTCAAAATAAATAAAAGTTTAAAAAAAGCAAATTCAAAAAAAGAAAGAAAGGTGGAAACAACTGAAGTGTCCATCAACAGATAAATGGATAAACAAAATGTGGTGTATTACATACAATGGAATATTATTCAGCCTTAAAAAGAATGATATTCTGATACATGCCACAACAGAGATAAACCTTGAAGACATTATGCTAAGTGAAATAAGCCAGACACAAAAGGACAAATATTGTGATTCTACTTATATTAAATATTTAGAATAGACAAATTTATAGAGACAGAAATTAGTGGTTACCAGGGGCTGGAGGGAGGCGGGGATGGGGAGTTTTTGCTTAATGGGTGCAGTTTTTATTGGGGATGATGAAAAATTTTGGAAATAGATAATGGTGATGATTGCACAACAGTGTGAATGTAATTAATGCCACTGAATTATACACTTAAAAATGTTTAAAATGGCAAACTTTATATATATATATATATATATATATATATATATATATGTATATGTATATGTATATGTATTTTTAAACACAACTTTAAAAAACACAAGGTACCTTATGGGTCC
The DNA here is from genome assembly GCF_004115265.2 of Rhinolophus ferrumequinum. Classification (NCBI taxonomy): domain Eukaryota; kingdom Metazoa; phylum Chordata; class Mammalia; order Chiroptera; family Rhinolophidae; genus Rhinolophus; species Rhinolophus ferrumequinum. The sequence continues at coordinate 18,464,704 of NC_046292.1, forward strand.
ACCACTCAGCATAACAAAGGAAAGAGTGAATTCATGAGATAACAATCTATCTCTTCTGTGCACTTCCCTTTACAGCCTACAAAGCAAACACTTTTTAATGTGTTCCTTATAGCAGTTCTAGGTAGGCATATTCACTTTACAGATGGGGAAACTGAGGCTCATCAAGTCCGAAGGCCCTACTGTGACTGAGTAGTGGAGCTGGGTGGAAACTGTTCTTCTGGCTCCCAGTACAATGCTCCTTCCTGTGCCCTCCCCCAAGCTGTAAGGCTGCATTTGGGCTTCTTTCTAAGCAGAAAGGCCTGCCTCTCTGACCAGAGCCACCCGAGCTCAGTTTTACCTCTTGGCCTTGACTGGGGGCCATTGTCCTTACCCTTTGCTTCCACCACTGTTGCTTTGCTATGTTCAATGTTTACTTTTCTGGTCTTCTTCCTTGACTATCATTCAGTTTCTTGGGCTGGGGAGATGGAGGTGGGGGTGGGGGGGACGGGGATGTGTGTCAAAGATGGCTGGGGCTCAGGCGTGTGCTATTGGATGGATGGAGATGACGGGGAAGATAAGTTGGGATATAAAAGTGTAAACTTGGTGTTGAATCTGAGGACTTGTGAGATCGCCCAGAAATATGATTGTACATGTGGGTGACATTCAGAGTAATATTTAGAAGCTATAAGACCTGCAGCTTTGGGTGTGGGGAGGAGCAGTGGTTCAGGGGAGTGTGGATCCATGGGTGTCTGCTCCTGGCTTCTGGTGTGCTTCTTCCATAGGGGGCACTAGGGGGCAGCACGTAACAGCGTAAATTGTGGGAACTTCGGAGTCACAGGATCTGAGTTGGAGTCCTAGGAGCACCCCTGTTTAGCTGCCGTGTAAATTTAACCTCTTTGAACCTCGGCATTTCTCATCTGAAAATGTGTTTAATGTGAGATAGGATAGTACAGTGGTTCATAGTGTGAACTCTGGAGTCAGAATGTGTGCCCCAACTCTGCACTTACCAGCTGGGTAACTTTGGCCACGTTATGGACATTCTCTGTGCCCCCGATACTTTGCCTATAAAGTGAAAGTAGTAATAGTTTCATGTAGTGATTACATTAGAGGCTGGCACATGGGAAGTGCTAAAAAGATAATAACTATTTGATTTTAACCCCTTCTTCCTGAGCCCTTCGCTGCCTCTCCAGGGTCAGCACTCTCTGAAAGCAAGACCAGCACCTCTGAGAATAAGCAGGAGAACAAATTGCTACTACTGACCATGACCACCTACTACATGTTAAATGTATTATGTGCCTCATTCCTTACAATAACTCACTGAATAGATCCCATATTCCCACTGTATAGCTAAGAAAACAGAGGCTCAGAGATTTAAGCCACTTGCCCAAGATCACACAACTAGTAAGTGGTGGAGCCCAGAGCTGAGCCCAAGTCCATTCTGTTCACAGGCTGAGCTCTTGGCCGTCACTCTTCTGGGTACCTCAGAAACTGGGCCCTGGAGATTGCCTCAGGCCCCACCAGAATCAGGGATTCTCTCCTCAAGAATTCCCTTCTATAATCAGCTCCAATTCTGCCTACCATACCTCTCTTTCCCAGATAGAATTTCCTGGAATTCTGGATGGAATAAATGGACTGGAACCAACTGCAAGGAAACACTGTGAAGTGAAAGGGAACAGAAAGGTAGAGGGTGAGCAGAATTGGAATGTGGGAGTTGAGGTTGTCCCGGCTTCTCTGATGGGTCAGGTCTGTCTGTGCAGGTCAGACAATGGACCAATGACCATTCAGAGTTGCCTCTCCCCTTTCCTTCATTGGCCAAAGGATGGTGTGTCCTGGAGGCTGGAGAGAACCAGGGGAGTCCGGGAGTTACCCTGGGGAGTGAGGGGCAGGTGAGCTGGGGTCTGGGCTGGGCTGATGGTGCAGCTGGAGCCCTGAAATTCTAAGGAGCTGGACTGTTGGGGCTTCTGGAACTCTAAGTTGGGATTTTGGGTGGGACACCCCAGATCCACCTGATTCCTGGGGCTCCCTGGCTTTAGCTAGCAGGCACCCAGTTGGTAGGCCTGGAGGGAGTTGCAAGCTGAGACTCCATCCTGTACCAGGTTGAGGCAGGGGCTGCTTCTTTGGTCCTGAATTTTGTTCCAGGCTCTAGTAGAAGTATTTTCTGCAGTGTTTGTGCTGAAAGAAGCTTCATCCAACTCCGTCAATTTGCTGGTAAGGAAGTGTGGTCCACAAGGGGAATGACCTTCGCTGAGGTTACGTGGTGGATAAGCATGGGCCCTGGAGGAGGTAGACCTCCACTCCTTCACCTTGGTCTGTGTGGTATCAAGATAGACCTGGATTCAAATCCTGCCTTTACCACCTAGTGGCTTTGTGAACTGGGGCAAGTGACTCAGCCTCTCTGGGCTTTAGTTTCCGCATCAGTAAAATCTGTTTATTCACTCAGTCCTTCTCTTGCCGCCCCTCCACCTCACCCCTGCTACTGCTCACACACACACTGGCGTGGACACATATGGCCCATGCTGAGTCTCTTGGTAAACTACAGGGAACAATAGGCAGGTCTGGCCGCTGAACACCACCTCTACTTTCTGCCCCTCTCCCTCAGCCAATCTCACAGCCCCTGTTAAGCCTTCTCTGAGAGCTCCCAGCTAGAAGGCTGTCTCCTTGAGCTAATTCAGAAGGCTGCCTGAGCCCCTCTGATGGCCCTGACCTCCTCTGCTGCTTTCCCTGTGCCCAGATGGGAACTCCCAGAGGGCAAAGTCTGGTCTAATTCATCTCTGAGTCCCCAGCCCAGGGCAGGGTCCAAAGGCTATGGCGGGGAGTGTTTGTGGAAGGAGTACCTGAAGGAAGCCCCTCCAAGCCCTCCCCTTTCTCAGGAGCCCATGCCCACCACCTTCACCCTCCCAAACCATTGATAGGGTAGAAAGAGCCCTGGAGTGTGTGTGTGTGTGTGTGTGTGTGTGTGTGTGTGTGTGTGTGTGTGTGTGTGGCGTCACACAGACCTAGGATGGAATCCCAGCCCAGCTTCTTCCTAACTGTGTGAACTTGGGAAATGACTTCACTTCACCAAGCCTCAGTTTCTTCTTCTAGAAGTAGCCTTCCTGAGGAGGGGACATTTAAGCTGAGAACTGAAAGATCTAGATAGAAAGACCTAGAGGAACTCTTCTGAGCCCCGAGGTGGGGATCAGCTTGGCATGTTCCAGAAACAGAAAGGAAGCGGGTGCCGCTGGAATGCAATGAGCTGGGGGAGAATGACTGAAGTGGGAGAATGACTGAATGACATGGCAGGCACTAGACCACACAGGCTTCGAAGATGACTGAGGAGTCTGACTCTTAATCCAAATGATATGGAAACTGAATGGAGGGTCGTCAGCGGGGGGTGGCTTGATCTGCCCAATCCCTCAGGAGCTTCATTCTGGTCACTGTATGGTGACTGCCGGAGTGAGACTGGAGACAGGGAGTCCAGTGAAGAGGCTGTGACAATAACCCCACCAAGAGACAATGGTGGCTGATGAGGGTGGCGCCTGGGGAGATGGTGAGAAAGGTTGGGAGCGTGATCTGTTCTAGAGGTGTATCCCACAGGACTGGATGTGGAAGATAAGGGAAGAGAGGACTCAGGATAGCCCTTGTTTCAGGGATCTATTGCTGAGAAATAAACTACCCCAAAACTTAATTGGCTTGGGCTGGCCCAGTGGCTCAGGCGGTTAGAGCTCCATGCTCCTAACTCCGAAGGCTGCTGGTTCGATTCCCACAAGGGCTAGTGGGCTCTCAACCACAAGGTTGCCAGTTCAATTCCTCAAGTCCCGCAAGGGATGGTGGGCTCCGCCCCCTGCAACTAAGATTGAACACGGCACCTTGAGCTGAGCTGCCGCTAAGCTCCCGGATGGCTCAGTTGGTTGGAGCGCATCTTCTCAACCACAAGGTTGCCGGTTCGACTCCCGCAAGGGATGGTGGGCTGCACCCCCTGCAACTAACAACTACGACTGGACTTGGAGCTGAGCTGCGCCCGACACAACTAAGACTGAAAAAAGGACAACAACTTGAAGCTGAACGGCACCCTCCACAACTAAGATTGAAAGGACAACAACTTGACTTGGAAAACAGGCCTGGAAGTACACACTGTTCCCCCAACAAAGTCCTGTTCCCCTTCCCCAATAAAATCTTTAAAAAAAACCCCACGTAATTGGCTTAAAACAACAATGATATATTATTTCTAAAAATTCTATGGTTCCGCCAGAGTCAGCTGACCAGTTCTGCTGGTTTAGCCTGGGGTCACTCATGTGGCTGCATTTAGCTGGGGGCTGACTTCTCCTCCCCCAGGACCTCTCTACGCATGGCCTCTCATCATTCAGAAGTCTAGCCTACAGCGTGGCAGCTGGTTTCCAAGAGGGTAAGCCCCAATGTGCAAGTACCTATTGAATCTGCTTCCTTCATGCTTCTTGATGTACCATTGGCTAAAGCAATTCATATAGCCAAGCCCAGAGTCAACTTAGGAGGGGACACACAGGGCACAGCTACCTGGAGGCCTGCTTCATTGGAGGCCACCAATGTGTCAATTTAGCACACAGTCCCCCCTTTGCCCCCACCATTTGTGGCCTGAAGAAATGGGTGAAATTCAAGGGTAGAGCAAAAAGGGTGGGGTTTACCACAGGTGGTGCAGTGTCCTGCCCCTGGACCTCCCACGTGAGACCCTGAGGAGGACAGTGGGTTTGGGAGAGCCAACAGCAGTGGACGCACACAGTCCTTGGCAGGTATGGTGAAGCGGGGGTAGGGTTGGGGTGAGGATAGAGACCAGATGGGGTAGTAATCATGGTAGAGGACCTCAGAAGTCTCTGGACCATTTCATCACTCAACAGGCATCCACGAGCCCCTACGCTGTGCCTTGCCCTGGGGTGAGCACAGAAGACACTGAGAGAATTGAGATTCAGTCTGTGACCTTGGGGAGCTTACAGTGTGATGGGAGACAAAGCACTCCCAGAGATGCCACCACAGCATGAGAGGTGACAGCTTAGTGATGCAGTGGAAGGTTGTCTAAGACTCTGTCGGATTCCAGGGGAGGGATTCTAGGAGTGCTTTCCAGTGCAGGAGTGCTAGAAGAATAAACAGTTTGTCAGACAAGGTGGTGCAGCTCTGGCAGTGAAAGACTGGAAGCAGACCCACAAGTGGGCTCTGGGAAGATCACCTGCAAATATTAATCTTCCCACTTTATGGATGAGAAAACTGAGGCGCAGAATAGGGAAGTCACTTAACCTAAACAGAGCCCCTACATCCTGGGCTTCTTTTCACCCTGTTCAGTTCTTGCTGAAAGCATAGGGAAGGTGGTGGAGGAGAGGGCTCTCTCTTGAGCTTATAAAGATGACAGGCTGGCATGGAAGTGGGAGGGGCTGCTGTGAAGTGCCCCTCCCTGTGTCCTGGATTTGTGCCACCTCCTTAAGGAAGGCAGAGCCCTGTGAAGAGACATAAAGGGAGGTGAAGGCATGGACTGGGGGTGGGCAGACGCAGACTTGGAGCTCCTAGTCTAAGCAAAGAATCTCGGTCTTGCCCTCAGGACTCTCTCCCCAACCCCACCCCCACCATGGAGTCCAGCACTCAGGGGCCCCGTCTGAGGAGGTGGTGGGGGGAAACATAGGTCTGAGGGATGAAGAATGGAGGTCAGGGGTCAGGGCAATGGGAGAGCATGGGGTACCTGTGGTGAGGTGTCAGCCCTGTTCCCTATCAAGTGGGGAAGGGTGAGGGGTTCCCGTGTTTAGCCCTGGGAACCCAAACTGGGGGAGTAGGAGGGAGACTGGGAGCTTAGAACCTGGCCCAGATCAGCCTCAGCCTGAGCAAACTTGAGTTTGTCTCAACTCTTCTAGGCTGGTGCCGAGGGTCCCCAGCACTCTGTCAAGTGGAGCCACCAGCACAGGAGCTCAATAATACATGAGCCAGCTGAGCTGTGGCCTCCCCTCTGAAGGGAAAGGCAGCCCCATATCCAAGCCCAGCCAGAGCCCTACTGTTCCTTCCAGCTTTTCTGGAGGTAGTTATGGGGATGGCTGCTGAGTACAGGCTGCAGAGATACCACAGGAGAGGTGTGTGTGGAAGGAGATGGACAAAGGGGGAGGGGAGGTCCTGGCATCTGATGCACTCATGGCAAAAGCCTCTTTTCCTTGGAACCAGAGTGCTTTGTAGCAGGGCTGGAAGCCAGCAAAAGAGAGATTGAGGGGGTGGGGTGAAGGAGTAATGAGGAAGGTTGTTGGGAGGGGAAGGCAGAATCAGAAAGGCCTGGAGAGGGAGGTATAGACAGACCTAGAGAGTCAGAAAGAGATAGAAGGGAGAAAATAGGCAGGAGTAAGTGTAAGGGTATGACACGTTTAGGTAGGCAAGAAATAGGCTGTTTACTTTTTAAGTGCACTCAGAGCCCTCATTTCACCTGGCCCATGGGAAATCCAATCTCCATTGTTGTTGGGCTCTCGCAACACATGACAGCCCCTAGAGTTGAGCCAAGGCCCAAAAAAGTTACATAACCAGATGTGGACAAGGTCCTTCAGTCTGGTCACCAGGCCTCCCTAGTCACCTGACCAGCAGGACTCCATCAGGTCAGAGACTATGCCATTCAGTGTCAGCCATGCTTGGAGCATAGAATCACTGGTGATCTGGGAGCCACTTAATGTGAGGTCCAGTCTTCCGAATGCCACTTGACTCCTTGAACCCAGGGTCTAGATCTAGCCATTCCTTGGGACAGGGGAGCCTGAACTGCTATCCCCAGCCCCCATCTAAAAGGTTGGGGAAGAGTCTCCCACTGTGGTCTCTAGAAGTCTCAGGCAGTTGTCTGTCCCAGAGCCATATCCCTGTGACACTCTGACCCGTGGGTCTAGGGACCTGTCGCTTAGCACAGTCTTTGTTTCTCAGCATCCTACAGCTGAGCTGCTGGGACCAGCCCAGCAGTCCCTCTGGGGCCTGGAGGCTTCAGGCCCAGCCAGAAAGCCTGGGGGAGTGTTCCCCAGAACCTCCACCAGCCACCCCTGTGATGGTGGTGGGGGAGTGGCAGACAGCCAGAGCTGGAGCTTTGTCATGAGTGAGCAGGAGGGACCTAACCCGGAGCCAGATGGTCATTAAATTATTCGATGCACATTTATGGCGTGTCTGCAGTGGGCAGGCCCTACCCTGCTCTACAGGCCCCACATGCCCTGGTCCTTACACATTTTTTATTTTAAAAACTTGATTGTGAAATGTCATACATGCAAAAGAATATATGTGCATGTACATACATGTATGTATACTTATATATACAGTAATACATATATTTATACATGTATCTATATAAAAGTATATGTATTGTTTAAAGAGTAAAGATAAAATGAACCACCACTAGGCACTCACCACTAGTTTAATGGGACATTCCAGTACCTTCGAAGCCCTCTGCATGGCCCTCCTCTGTTGCCTATCCTCTGAGAGATTAACATCCTGAACATGATGGTAATCATTCTCTTAATGGCTTTAATCATTCGAGTGATTTATCCATCGGGCACAGTAAGCACAGTACCTAAGACCCACAATACTTTTCATAGCCCACAAAAATGTTTTAATTTCTTTTAAAATCAGAGATGATTGAATAAATAAATAAATGGGGGAGAAGAGACATTTTCCTTACATAATTCCAATATATGTAGGTACAACCGCGCTCCAGAAGGGGGCGCTTTATCAAGTTAATGGTGCCTTATATCTCGTTTGCTAGGAATTTTTAACAAAAATGATTGTTGAATTATCAAATGTGTTTTCTGTATAAATTGAAACGTTTACTTGTTTTTTATCCTCTGAAATATTATAGTTAACTGGTAGATTTTCTATTGTTGAATCAACCTTCCTAGAATAAACTCTACTTGGTGATGAGTTTAAATACATTGTTAGATTTAGCTTATTAATCTTTTATTTAGGGCATTTACATCTATGTTCATAAGTAATATTTTTCTGTAATTTTTCTTTCTCATCCTGTCTTTGACTGTTTTGATATAAATTTTTATTTTTCCAGGAATTTGTTTTTGTTTTAAATTTGTCATAAAATTGTTTATAGTATTCTCCTATTGCCTTTTAAATCTCTGTTACAGCTGTAGTTCTGTAGTCCCATTCTTCAAATCTAACACTGGTAATTTGTGCCACCTCCCTTTTTATTTTGCTTTGGTCAATCTTGCCAGGATTTTCTCAATTTTGCTCCTGTATCACTTTAAGAATTAGATTCAGCTGGAAGACACAGACCCCCACATAGCAGGTCACTGTCCTACCATCCCTAGAGTGAGGCCCTTGTCTTAGGTCCCGGATGGTATCTACCACGTCCATGTTTCTGACAGCAGAATGGAGAAAAGGAGAAAGAAAAGGGCAAAGGTTGTGGGCCATGTCTTCTCACTGGCTGCTGAACATCTGACTGCCCCAGGCTCTGTCCTTGGTCCTCTTTTCTTCTCTGCCTTCGCTCATTGCATGAGCATCTCATGCAGTTAAACAGTCTATATGCTGATGATTCCAAATTCATATCTGCAGCCTAGTCCTCTCTCCTGAGCTCCAAACACATAAATTCAATTGCCCACTTGAAATTTCTGTTTGACTATCTATCCAACAGGCATATGTCAAACTCAACATGGCCAAAATTTAACTCCCTAGAAAAGAAAAATTGAACAAAATGCTGGAACCCCAAATGGTCCCTTTCTTCTGAATGCTTCCTGAGTGCAACTTGTAGTTTGGTTGCACCTTGGCTGCCCCTCTCCAAATAGAATATTCTTCAACTCTTGGTACGCCCTCATTTACTGGATCCCAAGCAGCATTTAAAAAAAAAAAGAGGAATCAAATAGCATGAAATAGACTAGACCAGGAAACATCAGGGTACCTCCCATGTAATTAGGGTGAGTACTGCTTGTGAAACTTTTGTCTATGTCCTGGGTCCTGTTGTAAAATGTCTTATTGTGGGTTGAAGTAAAAAATTTTCACTGGTGTGGGCCCCAGAGTTCAACAGGTGCCTTCAGGACAAACACCAGCTATAAGGCCCATTTACTCATTGACCTTTTTTGTCATTTCTGGCCTGTATTATTTCCCTTATTTTGTAGTCAGCTCATAGATACTTTGCAAAAGATAATTTTTAAAATGTATCCATCATTTTTAAAGTGCTATATGGGAAAGCATTTGTGCACCCTTCGTCTGCCATTTTGCTGGAAATGAAACTTTCTTCCTGTGATTCTATCCCGTCTCCTTCTGTCACCACAGCTCATATTCCAGCTTCGCCTGCTTCCTTCATGTTCCCCAAATATGCCAAACTCTTCTGCAAAGAATCTTTGCACTTTCTGTTCCTTCCACCTCAATTGCTTCTCCCTGGCTCATCTAAGTCTGGCTGCTTTGTGTCCTTCAGGCCTTCTTCATCAATCAGGATTTGTTCAATTATAAGTGACAGAAAACCCAGCTCAAAATAGCTTAAGAAAAACCAAGAGAATTTCCTGGCTTACTTAGCTGAAAAGTCCAAGTGTAGCACTACCTTCAGGTATAGCTGAAATCAGGTGCTTCAGTGATTTCTCCACTCATCAGGTCTCTGTTTCTGGACTTTCTTGCCAGGTAACAGGCAGGCACTTCCCTTGTGGTGGTAAGATGACTGCCCGCCGCTTCAGGTTTATAATCTACTCAGTTAACAATTCCCAGCAAAGAAAGTTTCTTTTTCCCAATAGTGTCGGTAAACATTCTAGAACTGAGTTTCTTTGGCTAGGCCGGGATCACAAGCCCATTCCTAAAGATGGGCTGGAGTCTGCTCCACAAAAAACATGTATTAAGCATGTAGGAAAAGTGGGCCCCATCCAAATATAAAGGCTCTGTTATCAAAAGTAGGACAAGTGGATGATGGGAGGCAAAAACCACAGCTGCGCACTCCGTCAGCCTTGACCTCTAAAGTACGTCATCTCGGTTACTCCCTATCACATCATCCTGTTTATTTCCTTCAAAGCAGGCATGTAACCTACTCGGAAATGATCTTGTTGATTCTTTATGGCCTTCCTTTCTTCCTCTGGATTGAGCGTGCTCAGAAGGCAAGGACCTTGCCTGTCTGAATCACTGGTATATCCCTCTAGCACTTGGAATGGTGTCTGGCACACAGTAAGTACTTAATGAAGGCTTGTAGCGAGGTTTGTGAACTGGAGAACCTATCCTCTCTTGCTTCCTTAATCTCCCACCTGAGGTTATTACTTCATGCCAGGCAACCGTACTTCCTTCTCTACTGGATCAAGGCCATTGGCATATGAAGCTGCTCCTACTAAGCTTCAGTCACAGACCCGTTTGACCTCACTTTCTTGCCAGCTGCCACCCCTTTCTCTGCTCCTTTACAAAACAAAACTTCACAGAAGAGTGGTCTACATTTGCCATGGTTACTCCCTCACCTTGAATTTATTGTTCAGCCACTTGGTTGTTTTCTCCCTCATGGCCAAGCACTCCTGCTCAGGCTCCTTTGCTGGTTACCCCATGTCATCCTGACTTCTAACTGTGGTACCTCAGGCCTCCATCTGCTTCGCTCCTCTATCAACACTTTCTCCTGAGGCCATTCATCCTGTTCCATGGCTGTCAGTACCATTTATATGACGATGACTCCCCGAATTCAAGTCTCCAGCCCTGACCCTCTCCAGTGCTGACCCAGAAGCATCTATACACCTGCCTTCTTATCATGGATATCCAACTTGGGTGTTGTGAAATAATAGAAAAAGTATATACAGGCATACCTGGGGGATATGGTGTGTTCAGTTCCATCCGCAATAAAGCGGATCATAATCTTTTTGCTGGTAGAGGGTCTTGCCTTCAGTTTGCAAAACACACAACATCTGTGAAGTGCAATAAAGTAAAGCACAATAAAATGAGGCGTGCCAGTTTTGGTGTCTGCCCCCAGTTCCTGACACAGAGCAACTCCATCCCTTGGAATTTCCTGAGTCACCGCAGAGCCTTTTGTTCTAATGAAGTGACTCTTGGTGGGCACGTGGGTAGCTTCAGGATGGGAGCTGGTCACCAGAACTACCAAGCCATGATTAGAAGCTTGGAATTCTCAGCCCCAGCCCCCACCCCTATCCTCTGGGAAGGGGAGAGGGGCTGGAGATTGGGTTCATGATCAATCATGCCTATGTGAGGAAGCTTCCATAGAAATCCCCAAAATATGGAGTTCAGAGAGCTTCTGGTTTGGTGAACACACCCACATGCTGGAAGGGTGGCGTACCCCAATTCCATAGAGACAGCAGCTCCTGTGCTCAGCACCCTTCCACACCTTGCCTTTGTATCTATTCATCTGACTGTTCTGTATCATTTATTATCCTTTATTACATAATTAACTGGTATATGTGTTTCCATGAGTTCCAGAGCTGTTCAAGCAGGGATTGAATCCAAGGAGGGGGTCATGAGAACCTCTGATTTGTGGCCAAATCCGACAGAAATTGTGGATAATCTGGGGCCCTACTACTTGAGATTAGCATCTGAAATGGGGGGGCAGTCCTGTGGGAATGAGCCCTTAACCTCTGTGGTCTGTGTGAACTCTGGTTAACGTCAGAATTGAATTGAATTGCAGGACACCCAGTGGTACTGGAGAATCGGTTGGTGTGGGGGGAAAAAAAAAACAAAGACACATTTGGTGACCAGAAGTGTCAGAAGTAATTTATTCTGTGAGTATAGTTAAGTAGAGAAGGAAAGCAGAAAACAGTTTCCAAAACAGGTGTCCAAAACAAAATTATTTCCATAAGTTTATCTATCCTCTATGTATGTAGACCTTTAGCAGAAATATATTCTTCCCTCTCTGTATTATTTTTTATTGTTTTACTTTTTCTCATTAGACTGGTAAATAATGAACATGATTTTACAAATTAGACCTTCATTTTCCAATGCACAGTAATGCAAACCATATTATATGAATGCTACGTTAATGAGTTACTTCAAATAACCTTTCCACCTTTGAAACTGAAGGTACACCCTCTGCAAAGTATAATATTTCTTAGTTGGACTGAAAAATGGGAAGCTATAATGGGCTAATACTGTAGACCCCTTTTTGTTCTTTTTTGTTTTTGTTTTGTTGCAATGAAGCAATTGTTATTTAGGGGGAAAAAAGCCTGTTGACCTTGATTTCTACAATAACCCTGTTCCTCCCTTGGTCTTTGCTCTTTTCCATCTCAGGCAAGGGCACCACAATGCATTCTGCTGCTCCATCCACAAACCCAGACAGCATTCCCTCACCCCCACATTAATCCAGCCACAAATCCTCAGTTCACAACCAAATAAAGTCCAAATTCATCCCCCCTCCCACCTCTTGCCATTAGACCCGACCTGGAACCGTCCTCTCTCAGCTGGAGTTACTGCAGTAACTCCTAACTCATCTCCCTCATTCCCCCGCTTGCTCCATTTAAGTTCATTCTCGACACAGCAAACAGCACGATCTTTTAAAAACAAATCAGATCAAGAATAGAATAAACGAGCAAACTAAACAGAACAGTCTCAGAGATATAGAGAAAAAACTGCTGGTTGCTAGATGCGAGGGGGTGAGGATAGGGGAGAAGGTGAGGGGATTAGAAAGTACAAATTGGTAGCCACAAGATTGCCACGGGGATATGAAAGACAGTTTGGGGAATATCATCAATAATGTTGTAAAGATTTTGTAGGGTATCTGATGGACACTTGTCTTATTAGGGAGACCACTTCAGGGATGGTATAGATGCCTGACCACTGCAGTGTACACCTGAAGCTGAAGCTGAATAATATTGTATGTCAACTATAATTTCATATATATATGGGATGTGGAGTACAACAGCGAACAGACTCAATGGAATTGTAACAGCTATATATAATTTCAGAGGGGTAGTAGATTGGTGGAGGGGGGTTATTACTTTGTGAGGGGTGTAAATGTCTAACTATTACATTGTTTTGCACACCTGAAACTAATAAAAAAACTGCAAAAAAAAAAACAACCCACCCAAAACAAATCAGATCATGTTGATCCCCACTTAAACCTTTCAAAGGCTTCCCTGCACTTAAGAGTAAAATCCAAAACACTCACCCTGGCCTCCAGGCCCAGCCTGTTCCTCTGACCTCAATTGTCCCCACTTTCCTGCTGGTTTACCAGGCACTGAACACACTGAGCTTTCTGTCACAGGATCTTTGTTTTCTGCTGGGAAATCTCTCTCCCTGATTTCACATGACTGGCTCCTACTTATCTTTCAGGTCTCAGCTTAAATGTCACCTCCTAAGGAGAAGCCCCCCTGATTCCCCTTTCCATTATGTCACCAGTTTGTTCCTCGTTCCCAATTTCTAGGGAAGCTCTGTGGCCTCATGGTCGAAAACAGGCTCTGGAGGCAGACGGACTGCACGTTGAATCCTAGCTCGGCTACTCTTTGACCGTGTGACCTTGGCCACATTTACTTAACCACCCTGTTCTTCAGTTTTCTGATCTGTAAAATGGGGTATGCTAATAATAGCACCTCACAGGATCAGTACCTGGCACAGAGTAAGCACTAAGTAAATATTAGCAGGTATTTTATTATTCCTTTATGGCACATGCCTTGGGATTTAATTATTTATATTTCTGAAATGTAAGCTTCGAGGGAAAAGGGACTGTGCTTCTTTTATTTACTGCTGTGCCCCTAACGCCTTACATAGTGGCTGGTATATAGCAAGTGTTTAATTATGTTGTTGAATGAATGCATGAAAACAGAAGTGCTCTCACCTCTTTGGGTGCTGACAATCTAGAGATCATGGAGTCTTACCTTGTCCTACTTACCCTTCAACAACTGGCCACTTTAGAGATATGAAAACTGAGACCCATAAAGGTGGTGTGATTTGAGCAAAGACTCATCAAGGGGGAAAAGGTATTGCTCTTCTCAACCTCCCAGAGGGAAATACAATCGTCAGAAACGTGATGAAGCACCAAACGCACGTGGACCCTGCTACATCTACCTTGTTTCCCCAAAAATAAGACCTAGCCGGACAATCAGCTCTAATGCGTCTTTTGGAGCAAAAATTAATATATGACCTGGTATTATATTATATTATATTATATTATATTATATTATATTATAGACCCGGTCTTATAGAAAAATAAGACTAGGTCTTATATTAATATTTGCTCCAAAAGATGCATTAGAGCTGATTGTCCAGCTAGGTCTTATTTTGGGGGAAATACGGTATGTGAACACAAATCACAGCCTTTTATTCTAGGAATAATAACTAGGGCAAAATTTTCATCACAAGAGAAATTAAAAACAAAGAAAACCTGTGAGCCTCTGGATGGAGCAGCAAGGGGGATTGAAGTGCTGTTGGCTGAGATGGCACTGACACTGCAGTTGTGCGTTTCTGGGGAAGACATCCAGTCCCCTGTCCAAATGATTGCCACTGCCCAAACATTTTATTCCTGCCACATTTCGGAATCCAGAGGCCTCATTTTGCAAATGTGGGGACAGAGGCTTAGAGAGAAAGGACTTATTCAAGTGTACATAATGAATTAAACCTAACAGTCTGACAAGCTTCTGATCACAAGACTTTTTTAAGCTCCAGTTAATATAAAACCTCTAAATATGAGAATTGAGAGAAAGAAGAGACGAGGAAGAGGGTGGAAAAGAAGGACTAGAAGAAGGAAAAGGAGGAGGTGTCAAGTCAGGTGCCCACTGTCAGGCAGAGGCACTGACAGATGTGGGGGCAACCAGAAACCTTGGGGGGAGGGCAGGGAGTCTGCTGGGGAAAGAGGAGATGGAGGCTGGGCCTAGTTGGGTTATTTTCAGAGCTGCTATCTTTGTCTGCATCTGCTAAATTATTAAACTGATATCACATCCTGGATGGTGCCAGGCCAGGTTGCAGGGAAGAGACTGAAAGGGAGGGGTTGGATCTCTTAGCAGAGCCTCGAATCTTCTAGGCTGGGATGCAAGAAGACTTCTCAGGCCTTTACCTCATGCCCCACCACACTGTCAGCTGATGGAGGGTATCCAGCTTTGGGCCGCAGCCACACTCTCCCTCCATAAGGCTCTATCTCTGCTGGCTGCTGTCCTGGGAGGGATGTGTACATAATGGACAGGACTCTGGACCCAGGTCCCTCTCGGGCTGCCTCTTCTCTTTCAGGGTCTCTGACTCAGACCAATGACAGATATTACTAGCTTGTGACACCTTGGACAAATCCTTGCATCTATCTGTGCCCTTGCCTATGAAATAGGTATTAGCAGTTCCATTCCTCAGACCCTCAAGATCACAGGGAAAATGTGCCTTTCTTAGGGTGGCACAGCTAGGAAAGGACTCAGCTTCAATTCAAACACAAGTCTCCAATTCCAGATTCATTCTCTCTCTCTCTCTCTCTCTCTCTCTCTCTCTCTCTCTCTCTCTCTCTCGTCTTACTATTTTATCTATTTCCCATATCTACAAAAAGAATGTATAACTTATAAAATCAGAAAAAACAATCATTATAGTTTAAAAATGTATTTCCTAATTCCAAATGCTGTGTTTTCCAGGCTGGCTGTGCTCTAAGAGGAGGTTGGCTGGGCTCCTGTCCACGCCTGGGAGTGCGGAACCCAGGGCGATTAAGGAATCTGGGAAGGAAGCTGGCTGATGCCAAAGCTCTCACCTCTGGTCCTGTGCACAGGATGTACCCATCCTGAATCCTTCTCCCTTCCCATCTTTGCATCACTCATTTTGATTCAGCCTTTAGGTTACAGTTTAAATATCATCTGCAGGGAACTTTCTCTAATCCCCTCCTCACCCAGCTGAGCTCAGTATCTGCTCTGTGTTCCCCGTAGATACCTCACGGAACTGCCATCACATGTCTGTGTCCCCCCTAGACTATGTGTTCCTTGAGGGTAGGGGCCCATCTGATCGTTGATATTCCTCCAGCAGCCAGCCCAACAGAGAAGGTAATGGTCAAATTTGTCGAATAAGTGAAATAAAGAATGAATGAATATGGCGGACAGGTGGCTCAGTTGGTTGGAGCATCGGCTCTCCACCACAAGGTGACCGGTTTGTTTGACTCCGGTTCAACTCCCACAAGGGATGGTGGGCTGCACCCCTTGCAACTAACAACGGCAATGGGACCTGGAGCTGAGCTGCACCCTCCACAACTAAGACTGAAAGGACAACAACTGGACTGAGAAAACTCCTGGAAGTACACACTGTTCCCCAATAAAGTTCTGTACCTCTTCCCCAATAAAAATCTTTAATAATAATAAAAAAGAATGAATGAACAAATGAATGAATGAAGAAGGGGACTTCCCTATTTTCCTCAAGCTCTAGCTACCCTTGCATTATTTTTAAGTTCAAACAAATGTTTATTGGGTGCTTTATTGGGGGGGCAGGAATTCTACTTAATTCAGGGGAGTCTAATGATAAGCAAAACCAGTCCAGGGAGAGACATTATTAAATAACTAAACAATAAACAAATACATTTATAACTTGTGGAAAATGCCATGGAGGATGGGAAGAGGAGACATGTCAAAGAATAACAGGGAGGTGAGCTATGACTTTAGCGTCAGTCAGATGTGTGTTTGAAACCTTGCTTGGCCACTTATCTGCTGTGTAACCTTGAGCAAGTCTCTTCACTTCTCAGGGCTTTGGTTTCTCACCAGGAAGAAAAGGCTGCTGATGCGCTTTTCTTAGAGATATTGTGAGGAGATAGAGAACATTCATCCATTCAATAAATATAGGTTGAGTATCTCTTCCTACTCAGAGAAAGGGCTTTCCCAAGGTCACTCAGATGGGCCATGTGTTGGGATTTGAACTCAGATCTGGCTAGTTCTCTGGATCTGGCCGATGGAGGGGGGGATAGAGGTAAGTTTCCTAGTCTTGTCCCCCTCATTCATCTCACAGAAGTTGGGAGCAGTGATATATGCCTGATGTAGACAAAACACCTGTCACTGTCCCTAGTGACAATGGGGAGGGGGTCTTCTGCACAGAGAAAAGATACAAGGGTTGATGACACAAAGGAGACCATTCAAAGGGATGACACCATTCAGCAGGGCATTCCTCCTTCCTGGGGGCAACTTGGTAATTCCCGAGCCTCAGTCATTCCGAGTCCCTCTGACCCCCTGAGGCCCTATTTCCCTCATTGCATTTCCCTTCTCCTTTTCCCTCTGTGGGCCTCCTATAGCACCAATGTGCCCACTCAAACCCTCCCCTCTCCCTGAGCCCATCATAATTCACTGAGCCCCTCTCCTTCTCCTCCCCTGACCCTGCACTACTCCTGGTCACTGAACACCCTTCTCCTCACTCCCTCCTAAGTCCTCCTCCCTTCCTCTTCACCTAGCCTGGCGCCCCTTCATGGGCCTCTCCCTCCTCTCTGAGCCCATTCTGAGCTGCCTCTCAGGAGCCTAGCTGTCTCTCCCACTCCCATGAGTCCCAATCACTCCATCCTAGGCCCCTGAAAGCACTTGAGACAACCGGGAGTGGGGGAGTGGGGGAGTGGGAGAGTGGGGGGTTGGGCTGGGGGAGGCTCCATCTCTGTCCTCCTCCACGTCAAGCCAGGGCAGCTCCCGCATCTGCCTGCTCTTCAGACTGAGGCAGTAATCACACTGGCCACAATTTTGGCAATCCCCCTGAGCCCAGGGTTGGTGGGCAGCAATTCCCAATGGGTCAGAGCTGATTTCTGGCCCTCCAGCCTCTGCCCGGCCCATCACAGAGACCTCCCACCTCTGATGGTAACTTTAAGCAGATGGAAACTGAGGCAGGGCCATGGCTTCTGGATCAGTGTTTGGAGGGGGTACAGCCAGGTCATTTCTGTTGTTTTATCATTTTGCCAGGATGACTATGGTCCCAGTTAAGGAGGGTCACCCAATGACAGTGAGGAGACCCAGGTATCTGAGCCCCCACACGGCATAAATGGCTGAGCTGGTCCTATCCAGTGGCCCAGATTCAGAAACCAACCTGCAAAGTGACCTTGGGGAAGGTACTACTGCACCTTCTGGGTCTGTTTCCCCCCCATGTAAAGGTGTGTGGACACCTACTGGGAACAGCAACTGAAGCAGAGTAATGGAAAGAATTTTGCACAGAGGAGGCCATCAAGGTTTGCCCAAGTTGCGCCAGGCTCAGCATCAGCGCTGTGGTTTGTTCTGCACGCGAGGGGTCTGTCGGGTGGGGAACCGACCCGGCCAGATCCCCACCGGGACGCCAGTCACCCCACTGTTTTAACCCCTCCATTGTCCCAGAGAGATTGAGAAGGGGGTCCTGGTGAGCCTTGTGGCCCAGGAAACCAGGCAGAACCGATTCGACCGAGGGACGGCGTGCGGTACGAGAAGGAGCACTGTGCAAGGAGTCAAACTTCCAGCCTCTCACTGTCACATAGTGTGGCTTCAGGCAAAACCCTCCCCCAGGTGGAGACTGTAGCAAATGATTTCTAAGCACCAGCTACCAGAGCTTATGACTCAGGGCCCAGACCAAAGATGCAGTCCTCTTTCCACCCAAAATTTTGGGGCAGGTGGGTGGGAACTGAATGCCCTACCATGGCAGAGCCGATCAAGGACCTGAAGTGTTTGAGCAATGTGGTGACCCCGCCGGGCGGGGGAGGCGGGTTCAGGGCATGCCAGCCTTTGATTGGCTGTGCAGTCCATCGCTCCGCCCCGTGTTCTATAAGACTCACCAGCAGCTGGCGCTGCGCTGGTGCGGGGGCCGCGGCTGCATCTTTCTGGTGGTTGCTGTCCATCCTCCCCCGAGCGGGGGCAGCAGGCCAGACCAGCGGACCCACCGCTGCAGACCGCTGCGGGGGCGGGGGATGCCGGGCTGCCGCATCAGCGCCTGCGGCCCGGGGACCCAGGAAGGGGCGGCGGAACCAGGGTCCCCGCCGCCGCCTCCCCGGGGGCCCCTGCTGTCCTCTCAGCCCCCGCCCCCAACTCCGACCTTGACCCGGACCCAGACCCCGGCTCAGGCCTCGCAGCTGACGGAGGCGGCCCCGGCATCCACGGGCTCGGCGGAGGGACAGGAGCTGCAGCGCTGGCGCCAGGGTGCTAACGAGGGTCCGGTGGGCACCGGGCCGGCAGGGGGCGCGGGCGGCGGCCCGGGCGCGGGGGCTGCGGGGGCAGGGGGCCGCGCGTTGGAGCTGGCCGAAGCACGGCGGCGACTGCTCGAGGTGGAGGGCCGCCGGCGCCTGGTGTCGGAGTTGGAGAGCCGCGTGCTGCAGCTGCACCGCGTCTTTCTAGCGGCGGAGCTGCGCCTGGCGCATCGCGCCGAGAGCGTGGGCCGCCTGGGCGGTGGCGTGGCGCAGTCCGAGCTCTACCTGGCGACTCACGGGTCGCGCATCAAGAAGGGCTCGCGCCGCGGCCGTCGCGGCCGCCCGCCGGCGCTGCTGGCCTCGGCGCTGGGTCTCGGTAGCTGCGTGCCCTGGAGCACCGGACGCCTGCGGCGGGGCCATGGCCCCGAGCCCGACTCGCCCTTCCGCCGAAGCCCGCCCCGCGGCCCCGCCTCCCCCCAGCGCTGACCTCAGCACCAGGACCCCCGGCCACCCCCCACAGGCCATCGCCGAGGTGCCGACCGAAGGATTGCGGACGCCAGCTGGATGGACGGCGTCACCGACGTGGATGGATGGACTGACCGACCACAGGAAGAGACAGTCAGGGGGCCGGGGGACCAGTAAAGCAGGCTGAGGTGCGGTCTTAGCGGCTGGTGCGTCCGAGGGGGAGGGCGGGGTGTTGCAGGGTCCCGAATCTCCTTTTCTTGGAGTCCACTTTCTGTTGCCGCCTCTCCCAGACCTTCTTGGGAGTGAGGTGGTAGCACCAACTTCCCTCAGGTTGGACAAATTGAGGGTGCTTAGACCACAGGAGGGGTTTACCAGCACTTACCAATTGCAGCCTGCTGCACTGACGCAGCACACCCCACCCTCACCTCCACCTGCATCGCCTTTCTTGAGTCCCTTGGGGCTGTAAGAAGAGTCTTGCCCTTGAGGCTGCTGTGTTCTGGCACCACCGAGTTGCATGCCTTGGGGAGGACAGAATAATGAGGTCCCAGGATGGGGTGGGAGCTGGCATAGCAGTGTACCCCTGAGTTCTCTCCTAAACCCCTGTTTCCCATTTGGGGAGATGGATCCCAGAGAGGTTGAGGATATGTTCCCATCATTCTTAGGCCCTTCCATTTCTAGGAGACAAGATGTTTTTCTTGTGCCTTCATGCAGCTTTGCTCAGAGTACAGCCAGACTTAGGTATCCAGTGTTTGGTAACTGCCTAAAGCCTCAGGTGCTAAGTCTCACCTAAGCTGCCCCCCTCCCCAACCTGTCCCTAAGATGGCTCTCCCAGCAATGGAGCCAGATGATAGCCTTTAACCGGCCCCAAGGGGGTTATGTCATCAGCTTCTAGACTGGGGGGACTTAAAGGGCCAGCCATAAAATGAGATCTGCTTCTCTTTCTGTCCCCATGCCTTTCAGGCTCCTCTTTCCCTGTCCCCACCCAGCTGTGAATGGCCTGTCTGCTGCTTTGCTGCTCACCAGCTGAGTGGACTGTAGTTTCACTTCTCAGTCAGTCTGTGAAGTGGGTATCTTTACCTCCCGGAAGGGCTATTGTGAGGTTAACAAAGGACAGAGGTCTTCTTCCCCCATAAGTCATGGAAGAATGTTTTATTCTCTTAAATCATGCCTAGAAACAGGCAGTGCTTTTGTTAGTGGAGCCAGGAGCTAATTTAAAGTCCTTATTTTTCAAAGTGGCAAGGTCGCATGCCAGCAAGGGGACAGAACTAGGTCCCAGGCCTGTGTGTCCTTCTCCTAGTGTCTCTTCCCTGTCCAGGGGCAGGGGCTAAAGAGCTGCCTGTCTGCTATGTGACCTCGAACAACTCTGCCCCTCTTTGGGCTAGTTTCCTCAGTCTCTCTGAGTATAGCTGTGCCCCCCATGTCATGGCTTGAGAATGGGGAGAAGGGGGTAGGATGAGAAAACCAGAGTCACAGTCCTGGGAATCTGGCTTAATCCTAGAGTCCTGAGGTTCAGGTACTGCTCTGAAAGGGAGAGCCCCAGGGACCCTATGACCTATCAGTCCTTCCTCTCCTCGGGTACCGGACTTTTTGGCTGGTTTTGGCCTTTTTGGCCTTCCTGAACTCATTCTTAGCTGGGGAAGGGAAGTCCAGGAGGAGATCTCAGAGACTGAAGGAGCTTGGGGACCAGGAGAGCAGTGGGGGGCCCTGGCATCCTCTGGCCTCCCTAGAGAAAGAGAACCTTCCAAAGCTCCTTGGGTCATTTGTGGTCTAGAGGCTGAGAAAGGACAAGGACGTTCTGGAGGTGACACAGTGAGGAGCTTTGGCCGCAGTGCTGGGCTGTAGCCAGAACTGTTTGTTTTCTGGGTTGCACGGAAGAGGGCACTTGGTCCAGAGAAGCTTTTAGCTAATGGTGTAAAGTGCTTGGTGCCGTCACAATTTTGCCTTTCTCTGGGGTTTATTGGTAATCAGCTTTGTCCTGATTTGGAGGGGGGGCAGAAGGGGAATTAGAGATGGCTCTTACTGGAGAAAGTGGTGTATATGTGTGTAGGAAATGGAGATTGATCCTAGTGTCCCAGGCAGCTCTCTCCCTTCCTTCTACTTCCAGATGCTCCACTGCTTCTCACAGAGGGCCTTGGCCAGAGTACACAGCGCTCAGTGACTTGAACCCCAGCTCTTGATTCAGTGCTTTTCCCACTATCTCTCAGCCGGCTAACAAAAGTAACCTTCCTACCTCTGCCTGGCCCACCCAGGGCTCCCTCTAGGAAGCTCTGTTTTCTCCTCAGTCAACAAACATCGGTGTCTACTCAGTCCAGGGGCTCAAGAAGCAGTCCTGAATCAGAGGGTGTCTGCTTTCAAGGGCTTGTGTCTCCCAGCCCTCCTCTAGGCAGCCTTCCCTGACAGTCACCATCCCAGGGAACCCTCTGGGGGCTGGGCAGTGTGTGTTGTTGGAGGGCTATTTTTAGGCCTTCAGGAGTAACTATAGCCCCTGGCCAGGAAACTGACCTTCCCGCCCCCATGACTTCCTGAACACATTCATGATGGCCACCAGGCCTGGGGACTGGACTGACTACAGGGGATCTTGAGGGACCTGAGTGAGCATTGAGGACATTGATGGCCACCAGTGAATCTGGGATCTCATCAAAGGGAAATGAGCCTTTCTTCAGGTTAGTGCCTGGGGTTGGAAAACCAGTTCAGGGTTGTGGTCTGGGACCTGCCCCTTCCCTGGATCAGCTCCTTCCCTGTCTTGGCTAGCTCCTGCCAAGTGAGGGTGTCTGCCAAGTGAGGGTGTCTGGATGGTGCCACCAGAGGGCAGTGTGGGGCTGCTTCCCAGGGCACAGGGATGGCCAGGAGCAGGCTGGGACCACAGTGTCCCCACCCCCAGCCTGCCTCTTCCCTGGAAATGCTTCTTAGGCCTTGAGCTTTAAAAGCCTGGCAGAAGAGCGGTATGTGGAGGTGGCTTGGAGAAGGGGCTCAAAGGAACTCTGGCTGGGCTGGTGTCCCGGCCGGGGGGAAGGTCCGTCAGGAAAGACTGTCCTAGGAAGAGAGGTTGCTCTTCTTGGTGGTCACCATCTGAGTAAAAGCCTGGAGTCATCGCACTTCTCACTACTTTATTACACTGATAATTGGTCAGGACAGCCCCATCCCACTGCCACCTGGGGACCAAGAGATTTGGCTGAAGTAACAGGTCTCTGCTCAGGTGCTCTAAGCCTGCAGTGGGCAGTCTGCAGGAGGCTCCCTTTCCCTGACAGCCAGCTGTAGAGAAAACCCAGGGGTCCAGGCCTGTCAGAGCTGAAGGAGAGGTTCTTTACAGGAGGGATTGGGGGGAGGGTGTATTTGGGGAAGCTGAGAGATCCCCAGCCTATTTCTTCCTCCATTAAGTCCCGACTGCACCCTGGCCCGGAGTCAGTGGGGAAGGGAATCCTTGGCTCTGGAATAATACATTAACCGCCTCCTCTGTGCTAGGCATTGTGCTACGCCCTTTTACACCCATTATCTGTTTCAGTCATCCAAGCTATTCTGCAAAGTAGGGGTTATTATCCCCATTGGATAAGGAAACTGAGGGTGAGGGAGGACAGGTGACTTGCCCAAGGATATAGAACCTGTAAGTGGGGTTCCCTTAAACATTTGGCTATGTGGCTTTTCATTTATCAGGTGAATGAGGGCTCCATTGGGGGGATTTCTGGGCTCTCACTTTTATGTCTGGGTTCAGCGAACTCTGATCTTTGGTTCTGGGGAGGAATGTGATGAGATGCTGGAGGGGTAGCAGAAAGTGCCCCTCCCCAAGGTCTGCACCCACCGCCCACCTCCAGAGGTTGGCTCCCCAGCCTGGTTGTCTGGGCTCTGGAGGGGTGAGTCAGGCTGAGTCAGCACACCTGGCTTCAGGCAAGGGCTGGTCGACTATGCTCAGGGCTTGGGCTTGCCTTGGAGGGCTGCCTCCTCCCTGCACAACTGGGCTAGAATGTTTCCTGCCAGGGAGAGCAGCGCCTGGGATGGCAGAGGAGGGTGACAGGCTCTGTGTTGGGGCAGAAAGTACCCCCAGGCTTGGAACAAGACAGACCAGGGGTTCAGTCCTGGCCTGGAACCTCTCAGGTGGGAGCCTTTGGGCAAATGACTTCCCTTCTCTGAGCCAGTTTCTTTTCTGTGTGTTTTGGGGATCTAGAGAGGAACTGGCTTCTGAGTAGTAAATGAGAGGTCACACTAAGTGCCTGGCACATAGTGGAGATCTGGAAAAGCGTGATGGAGCCCATCTGCCTAACCTCCCAGGACAGAGCCCCCAGGCAGTGTGGGCCTTTGCTTCTCCAGAGCATTGCCAAATCAGGAATCCCTGGATCAGTCCCCTGCCCTCCCACTGCGGGCCCTGGGGAACTCCATAAGGGGAGAAGTGGAGGAGGGGTCAGGCTTTTCATCCCAGGAACATTCCATTCCAGCTACTTAGACCAGTGGGGATCCCAGCCAAGGACAAAGGCTCAGGGGAACCTCTGCTTACCCCAGGAGCACCCACTCCTTCCAGGGTGGGAGCCAGTGGAGTCCAGCTGCATAATATTGCTCCTGTACCTTCTCTTCACAGTGGCCCCTCTTAAGGAGGTAGATGTGGAAGGGTTTGGGTGGGGCTGGGTGGCTGTGGGAAAGAGGTAATTAAAGCTCTTGAAATTATTTTCTCCAGCTCCTCCCAGCTCTTTAGAGCCTCCACTGTATGGATCTGAACTCCTTCCCTGGGCACCTCCTTCAGGAAGACTTCGGTGGACCCTACACATCCTTGAGCCCTCCTCACTTTGCAGGAGCGTGTCGTTTTACAGGAGCAGGGGGCTGGACTCAGGAAGTTGCCTGTGTGAATTTCTTTATGTATGCCGCATTTGACTTTGGCTTCCCCTGTGCAATTGAAAGTGTTACAACAGGTCCTCGATATGCAATCAGGTTAGTTAAGAGTGCAGCAAACATTTCCAATGTGAAAGTGAAAAGGATTTCTCTTACAAATATAGTCATCATTCTTAAGTCACAGTGCAGCTTGGTAGCTGCTATAGCTTCTCAGTCTAACAGCAGCGAGACCTGTTTGACGGAAAATGGTCTGAGAAAATCCCTGTCTCCCTCATCCACTGTCCTTGCCCTCTCTGTGTGGGAGGTGCCTGTGGCTTCTCAGAAAGATGGTCAACTCTGGCTCCTGGGGCAGGGGGAGGGAGACACACCTCTTTCTCAAAAGAGGTGGTAGCCACATAAAAACTCTAAGCAAAGTTTTAAATGAGGAAAGAAAACCACACTTATTCAAATATTCTGATTATAGAAGGAAGGGGGCTACATTTACACACAACCCAGAACTTGTGGAATTTGGCATAAGGAATGTATATTGAGTCAGTCCCTTGATTCATACATTCAGGAAGAATACATTTCAATAATGTGAGACAAATGCATGTGGTTTTGAAGTTTACTTTGCAAGTATCCTTGCCTTCTTTCTTTTGTATGTGTCTGTCACGGCTCTTTAAGCTGGCAGTTCCTTGAGCACCTTCTGGTTAGTTTTGTTTGGCAATCTTGGGCCTGTTGACTGATTTGCAGACTGATTTCTCCCTTGACCTGGCTCAAAGCTGACCCACTCCAGGAAGTCTTCCCCGATTAAGGATGTGATGAGGAAGAAGGGGGGTGGGAAGGCACACGTGAGACTGTGACCCACAGGGATGCCTGCATGTTTGTGATAACATGGCAGCATTATGATCTGTGGAAGACTGTGTGTGACCGTGGCGGCCGTATGGACCTGTTTGTCAGTCAGGGTCCTAGCAGGAGACAGGGCACTCGAACAGGGAAGAGATTGAAAAGGGACTATTGCCAAAGGCGTTGGCTTAAGAAACTAACAAGGAACAGTGCGGCTCTCTGGGGACAGCAACATTGAGAAGGCTTTACAACTCCTGGGCCTGAAGTGGGGAGGAGAGGGGAGGGCAAAGGGATCTGGAGAGTATAGCTGTGTGGAGAGGGCCCCTGACAGGAGAAGTGACCTTTGATTGAGAGATGTAGCCAACCATGGCATCCTGGTGGGGAGGGAGCAGGGGAATAAACATCCCATTCTCCAGTTTCCTGCTGGAGCCTCTCATTGGCTGAACCCAACAGGAAGGCAGGGAACAAGGGAGCCAGTGATGCATAGTCCCTAGAGGTCATCCTCCCCAGGGCAGAGCAGGGAGAAGGGCAGAGAGTGGGACTGGAGGGGCCAACACATCATGTAACTGCCTGGGGGCGGGGCGTATCTCCTGTTCGCCAATGTTTGCAGCAAAGC
This sequence comes from Rhinolophus ferrumequinum, assembly GCF_004115265.2. NCBI lineage: Eukaryota > Metazoa > Chordata > Mammalia > Chiroptera > Rhinolophidae > Rhinolophus > Rhinolophus ferrumequinum. The sequence goes on from NC_046292.1 coordinate 18,490,317, forward strand.
TACTTCTCCCTCTGGAATTCCCCCAACCCACTATGGTCCTAAGGGGTGGGTGGACTGCTGTTTGGAGAGCACTGTGGGGTTGGGGTGGGGGATGGGGGTTTCCTGCCTCGGCCTTCCTCTCTCTCGCCCTGATTTCCAGTTCTTGATTCCTGCCTGTCCTGGCATCTTAGATGGCTGCAGGAATTGTCTACGAGCGCACAATGTCAGCCACTGAGTCAGTGTTTTTCTCACACCCGGAAACACTGCACCACCCCCAAACATAGCCACAGGCATCCCTGTTGTCACCCCAGGCCTCTGACATAGTCATCACAAGCCATGGCTGTTGTCACATATACATCAAGAAAAATCTACATCTTGGCACCCTGCTATAGTCGTACATAAAATGGCAGTCACAGTAATGCAGACTCACTCTGTCAAATGCCAAACATGCCTCGTTGCATATATGTACAGGAGACACTGTCAAGTTCATTCGTGGGAAATCAGAGTGTAGGGGCAGGGCGGTGCAGGGGTTAATGGCAATGGCTCTGGAGTCAAACCTCTGGCCTCTCTGGTATCAGTTTCCCGGTCTGTAAAATGGAGATAATCCTTGCGCTTGTCTCTTGGAGTTGTTGCCAGGATGAAATGAGGGTAATGGTCGGGGAGACTTCAGCATAGTCCTGCCCTGGAGTATAGCACTCCAGAAACAGTAGCTGTGACCAGAAGCTCCTTTCTCTGTCTTGCTGCTCACACCCATGCAGGCTGCACACTGGCACCGGTGAGTACAGGCACCTGCTCAAGTTCAGACAGCCATGCCTGCCAGGAGCAGGTGTACATTCTCAGACCAGTTCTCTCTGCCCGCACCCTCTGCCCCCAGACATCCATGTGGCTTGCTTTCTACTACCTTTAAATCTGTTCAACCAAGTGTCACTCTTACAATGAGGTGCACCCTGAAGTCTTAAAAATTGTATATGCCAGCTATTCTAACCCCTTACCCTGCTACGTAGATTTGTGAGCATTGCAGACCTTCTAAGATTATATAGTTTATTTTCTGCCTACCCCATTAGAAGGTCATCTTCACGAGGGCAGGAATCTTGGTCTTTGGTGTACTGACATATTCCCAACCCCTCGAGGGGTAGCTAGCTCACCGTGGGCTGAATGTAGGTATACGCACGAACCACGGGTTCCTGGCTTGCTCATCCTCGGAAACAAGCACATCCAGGTGAGGCCCCCTCCCTACCCCAACAAGCTAAGCCTATATGCTTATCCTGTGAGCATCCACAACATGCCCAAATCAGGAGCTGGGACCACCTTAGTCCCTCCCAGGACCCAGTGGGGTGGGCCTGGTTGGAGTGAAGGCGGGGAGGCTATTTTCAGTCACCAAGCAAAGAAAGCCTTTCCACTGGCTCTTCAAACCATTTTGAGCCCAGCAGGGACCCACTGAGCAGGTGAAGTGGCTGGGTTCACCCAGGTGACCTGGGGCCTCCTCTATGGATTTGTTTTTTCCACCCCGGATGAAACCATCAAAGCCACCACTTCAGAGGCCACTAATGAGGCTGAACGTGTTAAGGGCTTTGCAATCCCTGGATCAAAGAGGCTGGGTAAACAGAGTGGGCTGCGTTGAGGCCCATGACTGACTAATGCCTGAGGGAATAGCTCCCAGAGAGCTTGACATTCACTCCCAGCCTGGCACGGCCCCAAGTGGGTTTGGGAAGGAGAGACCTGCCCCTCTAGGGGATCTGCTTGGAATAAGCCAAAGTGTACTGTCAGCACTTGGGGGTGACAGAGGGAGCCAGAGGGTTGAGGGAACCTCTCCCAGGTAGGGAGGCCAAACCTAGGCTCTGGCTTTGGGGGACTCTAAAAGTCTCCCAGTTTCCCTTGCCACTATTGGGAGGGGTCTCTAGTTTGGATTCACCCAGCTTATTTTCCACCTGCTTCCTGGGAAGGAGTGGGGGTGGGGGTAGAGCGGGCAGAGATAGGGTCAGGCAGCCCTGAGTACCAGAGTGTGAGGCCAGGTCCGGGGTCATTAGGACTCTAGGTAGGAAACGCTGAAATATTTACTCTTTAATAAGAGACTTGCTGAGGCAACGGGCAGGTGCCAGTCCCACATGTGGACAGGAGCTCCTAGCACAGTTGTCAAGCTGGGGCTGGTGTTAGGGGAAGGAGGGGTGTTCCCCCCAGCCACAGCCCAGGACACATACCCCAAAACGTAACCCTCCCACAATATAAGCCAGACTCAGGCTGGGGGTGGCAGCCACAGCTCCCACAGCCATGGAAAGTCCTCCCAGGAGAAAGCATGGTGCTAGGCTCAGTGTAGACAATCTTTATTGGCAGGTGTTAAGAGTGCAAAATAGTAACAAGAGGCTGGGCATGGCTCTCCTCCCACAAGTGAGGTCCCTGTAACCAGGCAAGTGGGGTGGGAGCACTTGCCTGTGGCCCCTTTGGGCCCACACTCTGAAGAATAAGCTCCCAAGTAGGAGGGCTCCTCATGGCATGGGGGAAGGGAGCAATCCCCCAAAAGCGTTATGGGCTGTGTCCCACCCCAGGCCACTTGGCTCCTGCTCACCAAACTCAACAGCTCAGGCACATCCCTCTCCAAACCCAGGTATCGGCCTCATGCTTCAGTTTCCCTCCTCCCAGTAATTAGCCAGGGTGGACCACCAGGCCCTGTTAGTGGCCCAGCTTGATTCAACGTGACTAGTTCCCATAACCTACCATATTTTAGCCACTGTGTAGGCTGCAGGCCCTTGGATCACTGAAGGCTGGTCCTAGCCAAAAAGACCCTTTCTAGGCCACAGAAATCAACCCAAGATGATGGACGTTGAGGCTACCACCCCAAACATGCTTCATCTCCTAAAGGCAATCGATCCCTAAGACAAACTGCTCCTGTACCCCACAATCATGCTGGTCTAAAAGTGTGGTACAATAAGCAAAAGGTCCATCTGCCAAGGACCCGTTTGGACTTAAGCCCTCAGGAGCCTCCCTCGGGGGAGTCTGGTCTGTTCAGTCCAAGGCCCAAACCTGCAGCCGGTGCTGGGCCACCTGGCACAGGCCGGTCACGTCCTCCACACACCCCTGGAGGCCCCGCTCCATCTGAGGAGGCTCAGTCCCTCTGGCCAGGGTCTGAGTCAATTACAAGGCAGCCAGGTGGGATAGCAGGAGTGGGCCCGGGCCAGCAGAGGCTGCACAGGGGTCACGTAGTAATTGACAGTGGTGGGCACAACCCCATCCGGGCCTGGAGGGCGCCAGGCCAGGGCGGCTGCGGCAGCCGGACCCTGCTCAGCCAGCGCCTGGAGCGCCATCGTGGCGATGAGGTCCAGTGTCTGGCGGCGCTCATGGCTCATGAGGCACACGGTGCTCTCATTGACCACCCGGTGCAGCGTCACCAGGCAGGCGTAGCGGCGGGCGGAGTCAGCCCCGCTGAAGTGAGCCTCCAGGTAGCGCTCCAGTGTGCGCTGCTGCTCCACCAGGTCTGGGAAGTCGATGAAGAAGCGGGAGCACATGTAGCGTTGCAGGGCGCCCACGTCGGTGCTGGGCTGTGGCCGGAAGCCGCGCACCAGAAGGTGGCAGTACTTGAGGAGGCCGCCACCTCGGATCTCCTCCGGGCTGCGAGTGGCGATGACTCGGTGCCGCAGGTGCTCCAGAGCTTCGGCAAAGTCCCCGTATAGGCTCTCGCCTGTGACTGTTGGGTGGAAGGCCTCAGACATGGGCGTGGATGAGCACTGGCCAAAGAGCAGCAGGGAGTCCAGGATGATCTGGAAGGAGTCTACGCTGAACTCGAACTGGCGCCTGACCGAGTCTACAAACTTGAGTTCCACGTTCTTGCCACTCTTGTTGGACAACGAGATGAGGCTCCAGCGGTCCGTGTCTGTGCACACTTTCACCAGCTTCTGCACGTATGCCTCCTTGAGTGTCAGTGGCGTGATCTTGGCCCGGCTCACACCGGCCGGCAGGAAGTCCAGCAGGCAAGCCAGCACCACCTCCTTGGTCAGCTGGAAGGACCCCTCGCTGCGCAGGTCCACACGGAACACTAGGTCCAGGTCCTTATAACCCAGGCCATTCTCAGGGTGCAGCACGTGGCTGGCAGCTGAGCCGTGCAGCCGCACTCCATGCACGTGCAGTCCCTGTGCCTCCAGGCTGCTGCGGACAACCTGCAGAGGGGACGGCAGGAGGGAGAGGTGTCAGGAGCCTGGGTCCCCGGCTTCCACTATAGGTTTCTATGTAATAGTAACAATAACATCAACCACTGTTGACCCCTTAGCGGCTATTGTGCCTTTGGAAAGACATTTAACGCTCTAAGCCTCGATTTCCTAATCTGGAGAATGGCCCATTTGGAGGAAAGAATAGCAATAATGACAGCAAACAAACACAAGCATAGAATTTACTAAAAGCCAGGTTGTGATCTAAGCACTTTATACATTAAGATATAAACTCAAGTAATTCTTACAATAGCTCTGTGAGGTAGTAATTATTCCCACTTTACAGATGGGAAAATGGAAATACAGTGGGGCCAGGTAACTTGCCCAAGGTCACAGCTGGTGAATGCACAGCAGGGAATTAAACTCAGAGCCCATGTCTTAATCATATGCTATTCTACCTCTAAAACTGCAAGTAAAACAGTTTTGTGCCAGACATGATGCTAACTGCTCAAATGTATCGAGAATATAGTTGTCATTTCACACGTACTACTACTATGTTTCCCCAAAAATAAGACCTAGCCAGACAATCAGCTCTAATGCGTCTTTTGGAGCAAAAATTAATATAAGCCCTGGTATTATATTATACCCAGTCTTACAGTAAAATAAGACTGGGTCTTACATTAATTTTTGCTCCAAAAGATGCATTAGAGCTGTCCGGCTAGGTCTTATTTTTGGGGAAACATGGTACATTATTCCTCACATTAATCCTATGTTTGAGTATTATCCCAATTTACAGATGGGGACCTGAGGCACAGAGAGGTTAAGAAACACGTCCAAGGTCAGAGTGGCCAGGCTGAGACTAGAATCCAGGTCAGTTGGATTCTCAAGCCCATGCATACTCTTTTGACTATGAGACATTCATCTTAATTCATCTTAACAAGGACCCAGTAGGGCAAATATTACACTTATTTTATAGATAAGGAAACTGAGGCTTACAGCAGCGAAATATCTAAAACTCAGAGGGGAAGTCATTCAGAAATGGCAGGGCTGGAAGTTAAAACCCAGACCCTTTCCGCTCTTAGGAGAGGGGAGGTCAAGATCTCAGGAAGCCTCCCAAGCCAAATGGAAAAAGATATAGCAGACCCCATCTGCTGATACAGGAACATGACAAGAAACCTACAATCATCTTGAACCTGCTCCTCTAGCAATTATACAAGTCAGGTGAAGACATCTGTTCCCTTTGGATTCTAGAACCTGTCTTCCTGGGCCTAGGACCAGTTGGAGAGGAGCTAGGCTAGACACTCAATTTTCTCAGCAACCCAGAGTACTTCACACACCATCCTGAAAGAGACCAGGCAGCATTCCTACCCTGAGTGATTCTGCAACCTTGCTGCCAAGTCAGCACCGGCCAGGCTGCCCTCCTCGCCTCCCAGGGAATTACTGTAAAGAATTTACCTGAGTGCTGAGGAAGCAAGCTGCAGTGGGGCAATCTGAGGCGGGCGGCTCCCTCCAGGAAGGCTTCCTGGAGGAGGACTAGGGGAAGGTATTGTCATGGCTATGGGGGTGGGGGAGAGGTTAAACAACTGGCCATCAGGAACTTGGGGTGGGGAGCCGCTGGGGAGGGGAAAAGGAATATTGGTTAGACACCTATTGGGTGCCAGGCACTAGACCTTCTCACCAGATCTATAGGGGATAGGTCTTATGATCTCTAAGGAATAGATGGGGACACTAAGGCTCACAAGAGTGAAGTCACCTCCCAAGATCATCCAGAGGTACCTTCACATCCAGGTATGGCTGACTCTAAAGTCTATTCTCTTTCTACCATATTACTATCCCACAGTTCAGAAGGAGCAGAGACCAGAATCCTCTCTCCCTTTCAAAATTTCACAGTGAGGCTCACCCTCCAGTCACTGAAGCCCAGAGCCAGAGTAGTTGGGGAGCAGGAAGGTGGGGGTTGGAGGATGCCCTTGTCAGGCAGACAGGGGAGGCTGAAGGTAAGGGGCCAGTTGCTGCAGTCCAGCCTATGGGACTTCTCACCCACACCCTGGCAGCTGTGTCCATGTAGGCCAAAGAGAGAAATGGGCCAAAGATCTTGTCCCGAGTACCCTGCCAGACCTGCAGAACAGACCAGCCCCCTCCCCAAATCCTATTAGAGCTGACTAAGCCTTACTCAGTGCCAGCTCCTACTCGCAGGCTGATGCCCACCCCAGGGCATGGCATCTAGCCTGGTGAGTAGGTAGCAGTACTCTTGTTAAATCACCTGCGTCAGGCCATGGGGTTGGCTGTGTCAGCCAGACAGTGGCTGTTGTCTCTTTCCCAGGTGTGACTACAGCCAGCTTGGCAGTCAATCCCCAGATACCGCCACACCCAAGGACTGCACTGCAGGGCAGCTTAGAGCCTCCTGAATCAGACTTCCCAGCCATGGAAGGGGCAGTGGCTGCACCCTCCTTTCTCCTGTGCCAAGGCCCTCCACAGAACCACTCTGCTCCCAAGCTACTCCTGAGATCTGTAGGGAGACTGGAGGTGCTGCCAGCCAGCAGGCTTATAAAATTCGTATTCAGAGCTGCCTAATGCAGGCCCTCTAGCTGCAGCTGGAGAGATCAGATTGTCTAATTCAATCCTCTGGGCCCAGAGAGGGCAAAGGACTTATCCAAGGTCACACAGCCAAGAAATAGCCAAGCTTAATTAGAACCAAGCCTCCCAGAAGATAGGGGACCTCCTACAGAAGAATGGGTCCCCCTAGCCTAAGTACAAGCTAGAATATCTTTAGCCACTCAGATTGCTCTGTAAGTGAAACCTTGTTGGGGAGAGAAGAAAAAAGATTCTAATTCTTGAACTGTAGGGCAACTCAGCACTGGTGAGAAGCTCAAAGTCAAGATGCAGCACCCCCACCACACACTTCCCAACAGCTTGTGAAGCTGCCAGCTGTAGATTCCTGCCAGGTGATGGTCTTTCTTTCCTGTGGAGGCAATTGTACAGGTGAACAGGTGAAGGCACCCATTCTCTTTGGATTCTAGAACCAGAAAGAGAACAGTCCAACCCATCCTCATTGAACAGATGGGGACACTGGGCCCAGCAGAGGGAACAGACAACAATGCAGACCCTGAAGCCAGATGTCCAACTTCCCAATCCAGCTCTGAAGTCTCTGCTGCCCCTCACCACCACAGCTGGCAGCATCCTGTTCTGTGATGTCTCTGACCCTTGTCTAGGAAGACACTGTACTATTATCTACTATTATCCCCTTGTAAAGTCAGCTATTGACCTGCAGTCTCCTCCACCTGTCTGGGAGGACCTGGAAGGCAGGGAGGCTGGGTCCCAGCCATATCTATGTCCTTGTGTCCTGAATACAGCTTGGCACAGAGCAGGCAGCAGTTTGGACCAAACTGACAAGGGCAGGGACTTCTCCTGCAGGGTGCGCCCTTCCTTGCAGAGGGGAGCTGCCACACTGAGCTCCCCACCACCCCTCCCATGCCTGGGACAACAGTCCTGGAGGTACAGCAGTTGGGGATCCAAGGTTGACCTGATTGTCCTGGGGAGAAAAGCCTCAACGGGAATCCTAATTACCCCACGACAACGGAATGCCTCTGTTAAGTGCCACTGGGCTTCGGATGAGTCAGCCCTGGGGAATCTGCCCCCACTCCCTCCCATTCCTTGGGTAAATCCCAAGCGAGCACCCCTCCCCCACTGTGGAAACTAAGGCAGCAGGAGGCAGGGCAATAACCTGCTTCACCTAGCTAGTACTGTGTTTCCCTGAAAATAAGACCTAGCCGGACAATCAGGTCTAATGCGTCTTTTGGAGCAAAAATTAATATAAAACCTGGTCTTATTTTACTATAATATAAGACCGGGTATAATATAATATAATATAATATAATATAATATAATATAATATAATAATATAATACTGGGTCTTATATTAACTTTTGCTCCAAAAGATGCATTTAGAGCTGATTGTCCAGCTAGGTCTTATTTTCGGGGAAACACGGTAATAGGCTGCCTCGCAGAAAGTCCATCTGCTGGTAGGAATGTGCAGGAATGTGTGGCTGATTTTCTGCTTTCTTCTTACCAGAAGACACCCCTAAGACCTAGAAGTTGAGTCTTGGGAGCTGGGGAAGGGGTTCATACACCTTGAAATTGTGGCAGCCACTCCTGGAAAGACCCAAGATTCTCCAGGTTTGATTTTCACCTGTTTAGGTAATCTTAGGCAGCTCACTGCCCCTCTTGGGGCCTCAGCTTCCCCAGCTATAAAATGGGTACAATTGTCATATCCTGGTATTTCAGAGCGTGAAAGTGCCTGGGCTATACAGATGAAAGAGCAATTTTAATGTCGCTGAGAGTCAGGTCAAGGGAAGGGGGAATCTGAGGAAGAGAGGGGTTGCCAGAATTCTCTTCTCCCACTCCTCAGGACAGAGATGGGGCTTGGGAGCTGGGCCAGCCTTCATTTCCAATCCCGGGGATGGGGAAAAAACACCTAAACTGGACACCTGAGGTTGCCTTCAGCCTGCGGGCGTCAGGTCTAGTCTGGTGCTTAATCTCCTGCTACAACCTCAACTGAGAGGGAGGGAGTCCTAGTCAGGATTTTTAGGCTTTTCCATCTACATCTAGCTAGGGGGCTCTTGAGCCAAGGGCTGTCTGGGGCACAGGATATTCTTCCCCCAGAACCTTGAGAGAGGGCAGGGGTGAGAGTGAGGCCCAGGGACGACGATTTGGGGATGAAAAAAACTATTTTGGACCCAAGCATGCACACCTACACCCCCGTCACCCCGCCCCCCCATCCCACGAGCTACCTAGCATCTTTTGTCCTTGCAGCCGGCACAGTTCTTCCCTGGCCACTGGGTCCCTCCTCATTCTCCTCCCCTCACCAAGCCAGGACCTGGGTGAAAGGTCCGAGGGGAATCGCGGCTCCCCAGGGGCAGGGGACGAGAAAGCTAAGTGGGTAAGGACTATGCGGTGTAGGGAGAAGGAGACATGGTGTGCGATTTTGTCCTTCACTGAGCCTCTTTCCCCCTAGCTGTCCAGGAAATCGAACAGACTCCGGGTGCCTTCCAGCCACGAGAGCCGCAGCACAGACGCCAGACACCCCACCCAGCGTCCTCTCACCTGCACGATCTGCCGGGGCTGCACACTCAGCGTGGGGAAGTTGCCGCGTCCGTGAATGGGAATCGGCTCGCTCAGGAGCGCGTCCAGTCGCTTCACCTGTGGCCAGCCCAGCCCACTCAGGTGCCGTCCGAGGGAGGCGGATGAGGTCTCTGGGTCGGGGCCGCCGCCTGCCTGGGTGGCCGTGACCACCTCCGAGACCGCAGCCGTCCCCACCTGTGCAGCTGCTTGGTCCCGGCTCTCAGCTCCGCTCCCAGACGGCATCCTTAGCCTAGCCCCGGGGCCCCGACGGCAGAAACCGGGGGGTGGTTAAGGGGAGGATGGCAGGGAGAGCGGCTGGGCCGGGGCCAAGGCGCGGGGAGCAGCTGCGGCGACCGGACGGCAGGTAGGGCGAGGCAAACCCAGGGTACACCTACAAAGGAGACAGCCAACCGACCCTAATGCCTGTCGCCCGGGGCCCAGCCCAGTCTTATAGGCCGCGGGCGACATGCCCATTGGTCCCGAAAGCTGTCACACAGCGGGAGCTTAGTCGTTAGGGAGATTCCGATTGGCTGGAAGGCACGCCCTTGCCCCGCCCCCTTCTCGGGCTGAATTCCCTCCTTTGGTCCTTAAAGAACTTCTGCTCACGGTGATTGGCTGGGGAGGAGCAGGCTGGACTTAAAGGGACTGCGCCCTCTAGGGGCCGGCCGGAGGGAAGTGACCGGTGGAGTTTGTAGCGGCGTCGGACCACTAAGAAAATCCAGAGTTTTTGTTTTTTTGTTTTGGCTGTTTGTTTTTGGCTCTGGAAGGAATTTAGAAATCACCTGGCCTGGTCCTGGTCATCCGCTATTTTCAGAAGCCCAGAGAAATTGCTCCACTTGTTCAATTCAACACAGCACTCTTCCTGCTTTCCGGCAATCTTCCAGAGTCCAAGAAAAGTAACAAACTCAGAGTATACCAAGGTAGAGATTCTTTAATGCACTCTTATTGGCCTTTGCCAGCCACAGCCTGGCCAGCCTTAATGTTCATGTTCAGAGGAGGGGAAACCTTCCCAGAGAGGGGATGTGACTCCCCCCAAGGTTACACAGTGAGCAAGTCGGGCCCTGGTGCTAACCCTGGGCTACAGAATCTGTGGGCGCATGCCCTTTCCGCTACACTTGCGCAGACCCAGGGCCTTGCGAGACTGGAGGATGGAGGAAGCTGGAACAGGGGGCTGGTGTTCCTGACCCAGCGTTTCAGGACCATCTGCAGCTGCATCTGGCAGGGGCTTCCTGGAGGGCTGCTAGAAATCTTTTATGCCAGCCTCTTCTCAGCCTTCTCTACACTACATTCCAAGGGCACCAGCTTGCCTCTGACATACCTAGGACTAGAACCCAGGATCCTGACTTGCAGACTAGAGCAGCCACTTCCTCTTTCTGGAGGCCCAGCCCAAGCAAGATCCTGCCCTTGTCCCCTCCTTCCATCTTGTCTGGGATCAGGGGTTTCTTCTGGCCCCCAGGGAGGGCAGCTGCTGCTTACTCCACTGCTTGGATGTGTGACTTTGGGCAAGTCACTTGCAGGGTTAGCACAGTTGCTTGCTATTTGTTTTGCCTTCTCTTGAAAGCTAAGAAATAGGTAAGAAACCTTCTGTGGCTAAGCCCAGAATCTCCAAACCCTTGACCCACCACCTCCATGCCCCAGCAGAGGAAGGAATGCTAACATTTACTGAATACTTGCTATGCACCAGATCACTTTACATACTAAACATACACCTCAAGATATGGGATCATTATCCTCAATTTACAGATAAAGAAACCAAGGTTTAGAGAGGTCAAAAGGAATGCCTAAGGTCACACAACCACTAATTGGCAGTGTGGGACTCAAATCCAAGTCTCCTGACTCCAGTGCTCTTATTTTTCAACTGCTCCTCATGGAAGAGTTGGTACAGATCACAGTCATGCTTGGCACAGCTCTGGTACCACCCACAAGATTCATTCATTCATTCATTCATTCATTCATTCATTCATTCATCAACCAACACATATGTGTATATACTAAGCACTTGCTACATGCCAGGTGCTGGGCTAGGCCCTGAGGTATGATAGGCAAGGTTCCTGCCCTTCTAGATTCTAGTGTAGAGAGACAGTAGTCAAGTAAACAGATACTTAAGACAATTCAGATAGTGCTAAGAAGAAAATAAAACAGGGTAATAGGAGAGAGAGAGGAACCATGTGTGTGAGTATGAAAAAGATATGGTGAGAATAAGAGACAACTGGAGAGATCAATCTCCATCATTAGATGGTGTAATCATGGAAAGTCTCCCTAATGAGGTGAACTTTTCCATTCCATGTGCTGGATCCACTTCTGCCCTGTCTCCCCATGCTTGTTCCTATACAATCAGGGCAGCAGAGAAGGTGCTAAACTACATGGTCCTGGAACCCCGAAGGCCCCAAGTTCTGAGGTCTTTTGACAATCATTTTGTCTACTGTCTTTGCACTTTTTAGATGGGAAAACTGAGATCCAGTAAACAGGGAGGATTTTCCCCAGGGAGACTGGCTAGGGCTGGAAGTACATAGGGGCAGGGCCTTGTGGCAGTGGCCTGGGGCTGTGCCCACCCCACACACTTGAATCAAGTTCTTTTAGGAAGGAAAAAAGATCTCTTTTCCTCTCTCCTTCCTTCTATCTGGGCTAGGAGGAGCAATTAGCAAATTCATGCACTGTGAATCACCCTTCTGTAGACACTTCTATTCCTAAGCTAATTGGTTCACTGTTTACCCAATTACAGGACCTGAACATCACTGTGATGTGTGTGGGGGTGACTTGGGAAGAGAAGATAGATGAGAGAGAGCTCAGAAGAGTTTCTTATTTTCACCAAAACCAACTTTTAATTGTCCCAGTGAATGGAGGCGAACGATAGCTGGGGTACATCCAAGAGTCCAACTGGCTTTCAAATGTTATGTATGAGCCTTTCCTCCCTGTACAAATTTCCCATCTTAATTCTGACTTCGATTGATTTTAAAAGGGAACTTACTCTCTATGCTAATTGAGTCTTAGTAACATAGGTAAGTCACTTTTCCTATCTGGACCTCAATTTCCTATTCTGTAAAATGGGAGTGAAATAGGAGTTAGACTGTTCCAATCCCACCTTGTATAATTTGTGGTGGGAAGGGAAAAAGTTTCCTTGGGAGAGTCTTGGTCTCTACATTGTCCCCTCCTCAGCTCTGGGACTCCAGACAAGAACATTCTGGGATCAGGTCACACTACTGAGCACCCCGAGCCTGGAACAACACTAGGCACTTTCCACACCGTTTCTCATCCAATTTTTAGAACATAATCTTCTGACACAGAAGCAATCTTTCACTTTGCATGAGAGGAAACAGGCTCAGAGAAGCTAATTAATTTGTGCAGGGCCCCACATTTGGAGAGAGGGGCTGAATTCCCTGTCCTTGCCCTACCCAGGGCCTTGCCTCTGAGAATGACTCGGTTTGTTCAATTACACACAAATGATCCTCCCCTGTGGTGAATCACCTGTCTCCTACTGCCATGGTTCGTCCTCCACCCTGCCTCAGCCCCTCACGGCTATCAATTACTGGACCTTGTCGTCACCAGTAATTTCACCCCTACCCTGCACAATTTCAATATCAAGTCCTCTGTGCTCCTAATACCATCTCCTGTCTTTCCTGCTCACTCTTTCTAGAACCCTCATTCCAATGGTTTCTTCACCCACCAGAACCTCAATCCCTTGATCCTCCCACCTTTTCCCACTTTGTTCCTCGCCTCCCTCATGTCCTGACTTTCCTCCTTAACCAGCTGAGAGTCCATGGACCATCATTATAATTACTTCCTTGCCTACACCCTCAACCCCTTGCTCTTTAGTTAAATTGTGCCCACCTTGCAAAACCACACCCTGGTTAATCAAACTCAGCACTCGTACCCAGACAATTGACTGAAGCTGGAGAAAGACATATAGTCCTGCTGACCTTAAAGTCTCACTTTAACATCCCCTCCGCCATCCTTCAGGGCACTGGCTGGCGAGCCTACTATATGACCCAGGCCTTTCACTCTCTCACAGTCTTATAGACAATTGCTAACCTTCTCCTCTGTCCTCAATTCCTGACAGCTCCTCCCACTCTCAGCTGATAATCTTACTTCCTATTTCACTGACAGAAGCAATTAAAAGAGAACTTCTGCAGACTCTCAACACTTCCTCTACCCAATCACTGGGTCTGGGCCTCATGTTTACCCTCCCTCCTGCTGCCTTGGAGGAACCCACTTGCTCCACTTGCTCTAGCCCTCCACTTATACATCAGAACCCCCACCTTTCACCTGCTCAAGGACTTCACTCGGGAGATTTTGCCCTTCTCTACTGGATCATTCTAATCAGCATTAAAACATAATTTCTTGCATCTCAAATAAAACCCAAAACAAAACCAAAAAACTCTCTCTGGCCTCACATCTTCCTCCCCTCTCCCCTATTTCTCTATATAGCAAAACTCTGAAAATGTCTATACTTGCTGACTTGTTCTGTTCTTTCTTGAACACACTTCAATCAGGCTTTTCCCCCCACAGCTCCACCAAAACTGTTTTTGTCAAGGTCATCTGTGATCTTCACACTGCTAAATCCAATCATCATTTTTTGGGGTAATAGCTTTATTGAGATAAATTCTCGTAACATGCACGTCACCCATGTAAACTATAAAACTCAACGCTATTTTGTATACTCACAGAATAATTCAGCCAGCACCACAATCAATTTTGGTACATTTTCATCACTCCCCCCCAGAAAAAATCCTGTACCCTTTAGCAGTCACTTCCCATTTCCCCCCAAACCCTTCAGCTTACAGCCCTAGGCAACCACTAAACTACTTTCTATCTCTATATAGATTGGCCTATTCTGGACATTTCATATAAATAGAATCATATAACATTGGTCTTTTGTAACTTGTTTCTTTTATTTAGCATAATGTTTTCAAGGTTCATTTTGTTGTAGCATGTATTAGTATTTCATTTTTTCTTTATTGCCAAATAGTATTCCATGGCTATCTGGATATACCACATTTTATTTATCCATTCATCAGTTGATGGACATTTGGGTTGTTTCCACTTTTTGACTATTATGAATGCTGTTATGAATATTCATGTACAAGTTTTCTTTTAACTTTTTTTTAGGGCAGTTTTAGATTCACAGAAAAATTGAGAGGAAGGTACAAAGATTTCCCTTTTAGCCTCTGCCCCACATATGCATAGTCTCCTCCGTTATCAACAAAACCCCACTAGAGTGGTCTGTTACAACTGATGGACTTTTATTGACATCTCAGAATCACCCAAAGTCCATAGTTTACATTAGGGTGCTCTCTTGGTGTTGTACATGTATAAGTTTTTGTGTGGATGTATATTGTCATTTCTTCATTTCTTTTCGGTATATATATGAGTAGAATTACTAGTTATAAGGTAACTTTTTTTTTTTTAAGATTTTGTTGGGGGAGGGGAACAGGACTTTATTGGGGAACAGTGTGTATTTCCAGGACTTTTTTTCAAGTCACGTTGTTGTCCTTTCAATCTTAGTTGTGGAGGGTGCCGTTCAGCTTCAAGTTGTTGTCCTTTCAGTCTTAGTTGTGGAGGGCGCAGCTCAGCTCCAGGTCCAGTTGCCGTTGCTAGTTGCAGGGGGCGCAGCCCACCATCCCTTGTGGGAGTCGAACCGGAGTCAAACCTCTCAACCTGTGGTTGAGAGCCCCCCCCCCCGCTCCAACCAACTGAGCCACCTGGGGAGCTCAGGGCATCTCATTGACTTCACTCTAGTTGCGGAGGGCGCAGCTCGCTGGCCCATGTGGAAAATGGCCCCTGTGGGAATCAATCCAGCAGCAGTGTTGCCCAGAGCTCACGCTCTAACTAACTGAGCCACCCATCTGCCCCACGAGGTAACTTTATGTTTAACTATTTGAGGAACTGCCAGACTATTTTTTAAGGCAGCTGCACCATTTTACAGTCTCACCAGCAGTGTATGTGGGTTACAGTTTCTCCACATCCTTGCCAACACTTGTTATTATCTGTCATTTTGATGATAGCCATTTTAGTGCGTTTGAAGTGGTATCTCATTGTGGTTTTGATTTGCTAATGTCATTGAACATCTTTTCATGTGCTTATTGGCCCATCTATATCTTTGGAGAAGTGTGTATTCAAATTCTTTGCCCATTTTTAATTGTGTTATTTTGAAAATTATTATTGAGTTCTGAAAGGTCTTTATATATTCTAGATACATGTCCGTTGTCAGGTATATCAGACCTATCAATTTCCTGTGACACAGCTGATCATTCCCTCCTCTTTGAAATACTTGTTTCACTTGGCTTTTAAGATATCTGTCCTGATATTTTCTCCTACTTCACTGACAGCTGTTCTGTGGTTTCCTCCTCATCCCCTCAACCTGTGAACAGTGAAGTGCCTGGGACTCACTCCCTGGTCCTCTTCTCTTTTCAGTCTGCATTCATGCCCTTTGTCGATCTCATCCAGTTTCAAGCTGTAAATGCCACCTGTGTGCTGGCAAATCCCCAATTTATATATTCCAGTCCAGAGCTCTCTCCCGAACTCCGGGCTCATTTATTTACAACATCTCTACTTGTATGTTTATAGTCTTCTCAAACTTTGCACATCCAAAGCTGACTTCTTGAACTGAATTGCTCTTCCTACAGCAAATGGCACCTTACAGTTCTTGGGCTAAAAATCCGAAGACATTTTTTACTCCTTTTTCTCTCACGTTCCACATCCAATTTGGAAGCAGGTCCTGTTGGCTCCGACTTCAGAATGCAGACGGAATGTGACCCCATCTCACCCTCCCACCCCCACCCCAGTTTTACTGCTACCTCCATGGCCATTGTCCCCCTCTCCTGGATTACTGGAGCCTCCCTACTGCCCGCCCCCCATGGCACTTTTCTCCTACCAGCAGCCAGACTGATCCTTTTAAAGCACAAGTCAGATCATGTTGTTGTTTTCTTGTTTGTTTTTTTTTAATTGGGGAAGGGGAATAGGACTTTATTGGGGAACAGTGTGTACTTCCAGGACTTTTTTTCAAGTCAAATTGTTGTCCCTTCAGTCTTAGTTGTGGAGGGCGCAGCTCAGCTCCAGGTCCAGTTGCCGTTGCTAGTTGTAGGGGGCGCATCCCACCATCCCTTCTGGGAGTTGAGGAATCGAACTGGCAACCTCGTGGTTGAGAGGACGTGCTCCAACCAACTGAGCCATCCAGGAGCTCAGTGGCAGCTCAGCTCAAGGTGCCGTGTTCAATTGTTCAATCTTAGTTGCAGGGGGCGCTTGCGGGACTCGAGAAGTTGAACCAGCAACCTTGTGGTTGAGAGCCCACTGGCCCCTGTGGGAATCGAACTGGCAGCCTTTGGAGTTAGGAACACAGATCTCCAACCGCCTGAGCCACCGGGCTGGCCCCAGATCATGTTGTTTTAATGCTTCCATCTCACTTGGAGTAAAAGCCAAAGTCCTTCCAATCGCTACAGGCTCTGTTGGATACCCTTCCCTCTCTCCTCACTCCTGTGTTGCAGGCACGCTGGCCTCCTGGACGGTCCTCCCACCTCAGGGCCTTTGCGATTGCTCTGTCATCTGCACGACACCCTCTTCCCCTTGATAGCCATATGGCTTCTCTCCCGGTTCCTCCCAGTCTTTTTCCCAGTGTGTCCTTCTCTCAGGGACGCCTCCCTAAGGACCCAATTAGATCAGCCACCCCCCCCACCTCAGCTATCTTCTTCTCTGCTTTACTGTTTCCATAGCACCCAACACCATCTATACGTCACACACCCATTTATTCATTATCTGTCTCCTGTTGGAACAAAAGCTTCCTCAGGGTAGGGGTTTTGTCTGCTTTTGTTTTCTGTGTATCCCAGCTCCTGGAACTGTGTTGACAATTATTCAATGCTCAATAAATATTCATGGAATGAATGAAAGAGATACTTGAGGAAGGAGCACTCTTGTAGAACCCGATCTTGCGAGGAATGGTGCGGTGTGGCACAGCCAGATCTCTGACATGGGGCTTTGAGCTTGGGACTTGGGGAGTCCTCCCAAAGTCACTGAAAGTTGGTTTCTGAAGACAAGGAGACGCACCAGTGGGCAGAGCTGTTAGCAGGGCACTCCTGGGCCTCACTTTCCTCAGCAGCTCACAAAGCCCCTTCTTGTCCCCAGCTCTTTCAAGCCTGTGCTGTGAGGAGGCAGGTGGAGATGACTGATGATTAAGCCCATTTCATGGGCAAAGAAACTGAGGCTCAGAAAGGTGGGGATATGCATCTTTGTCTCATCTCTCCTGCTAGAGTGGAGGCTCCTCAGGTTCAAGGGCTGTTCGATCCCATTTCTGCCTCCTCAGGGCCTGATGTTGCCAACTAAAAATAGGAGTGGGCACTTATCAGTGGACTGGTTCCCAGCCCTCGCAGACCCCACCTCCCTTTTATAACAGATATCTTGCAATGCCTCTTCCCTGAAATGAAATGAAATTCATAGATAATATATCCTATTTATACAGTCCTAATTTTGAAAACAAAATCAAGATAATGCTCTAACTGAAATGTAAAGAAATGAAGGTAATCTGTCTTTTCTTCATGGTTAGTTTTTCACTGAGATATAATTGACATATAACATAAATTTCAGGTGTATAACATGATTTCATATTTATATGTATTGTGAAATTATAACCACAATAAGTCTAGTTATCATCTAGCACCATATAGTACACTGTTTTTCTTGTGATGGAGAACTTTTAAGATCTACTCTTTTAGCAACTTTCAAATATACAATATAGTATTATTAACTATAGTCACTATACGGCACATTACATTTATTTTATGACTGGAAGTTTGTAGATATCTTTTTTTTTTTTTTAACCTGTAAATGTACAGGCAGACGCTTGTAGAACAGGGCTTCTCAAATTGGAATGTACATAGGGGTCACCTGGGGATCTTGCTAAAATGCAGATTATGAACCAGCAGGTCTGGGGAAGGACCTGAGAATGTGCATCTCTAACCAGCTCCCAGATTTGTCCAGCTGCTGCTCATCAGGCCATTGAAAGGTACCTCCGTTCTCTGGGCCCACTGTGGGACCTCTGCCCAGAGCCACCCCCTTCCAAGGCTGGAGCGAGGGGCAGCACTGAACCCAGCCTGCCCTACCGCTGTCCAGGAAAGTGCCCGCCCTGCAGCCGAGCCTTATTCCTGGCACACACGTGGCTGGGCGCCCACTGCAGAGACAGCAGTTCCCATGGGAGGAACCCGCCCTGGGGAATGAGCCGCCGGGGAGGGAGGGAGGCCCCAGGAATTGACGTCTGAGTGGGTGGGTCCTCTCCGTGGTGGAGGTGGGGGGTGGGCTCCTATCAGCCCCACCCTCTTCCCTGCCACAGCTTGGGTCAGTAAATCCCAGTGCACTGATCCCGTGCCCGCCTTCCCTCTCATCCCATCCTCCTTTCTCCCACTCCTCCCTCCTTCCCCAGTCCTCAGTCAGGGCTGGGCCCCTGAACTGGGGAGCCCAGATGAATCCAGCTATTCCCTGCCTGAAGAAACTCAGTCTAGGGGCCATCAAATAGGCAGACACCTTTCATCTTTAAGCAGGTTTTCTGTCAAAGGAGGAGTGTGGGAGGGCATCCCAGCCTTCTTGGAGGAGGCAGGAGCCCAGCAGGGCATGAGGGTTGTGGAGGGATATCCCAGACAGCCCCTCTCACCCAGAGTCATGAGTCTGGCCAGTGCCTGCTGTCCTGGGGCACCAGCTAGAGCCCTGCTCCTCTGGGGATTCCAGGGGACTCTGTTTTAGAAGGCAGGGTTCAGTCTTGTAGGAAGGAGAGGCCCGGTTTGAGGCCTAGCTTTACCACAAATGTGTTGCATGCCTCTTGGGGCAATCCCTCCTCCTGTCTGGGCCAGCATAAAGGGATGGGATCTGAGGATCTGCAAGCCAGTCCACTTCTAAAGCCCTGATCCCACGGTGGCCGGTGTGGAAGATTGGTCCAACCCTGAGGCAGGGAGGCCAGGCTGGAGGCTTATGTCAGGCTGAGCTGGTCCTGGGCGGGGCAGGGGTAGTGGGTCCTGGGGAGGCTCTGAGGAGGTCTCCCACCTGAGACCCAGGCCAGACTGAGCCACTCTTCTAATCCTTGAACATGGGGCCCTAGATTTCCATCAGGGCCCTTCACTTTGCATATTAGAGCTGGAAGGCTAAGTCTCTCACTATATAGTCATGCGCCACATGACGGATGTTTGGGTCAACAATGGACCACATATGCGACGGTGGTCCCATGAGATTGTAATGGAGCTAAAAACATTCCTATTGCCTAATGATGACTTAGCCTTGTAACCATGGTGACTTTGTAGCACAACCTACTACACAAATACCATTGTGTTACAATTGTCTACAGTATTCTGTACAGTAACATGCTATACAGGTTTATAGCCTAGGAGCTGTAAGGAAACAGAATTTGTCATCCCCAAATATGTCTCTTTGGCATAGGATTACAAAGAGAAAAAATATGTCCCTTTGGCTTAATTTTAAGAAACAGCAGCCAGGGAGAAACTCTGATCACTAAGGAGAGGTTACCCTCCGTCAGACCTTTACATCTGTAAGGAAAATATCCGTTTGCAATGGTGTCTCCCTTGCTGTACCCGGAGAGAATGGTGACCTTACCTCTAGGCACTCTTATTAATGCAGAAGGCCAAGACAAGTCTGCATAACAACCTTACCCTGTTCACTGTGCCTCCCGTAACCAACTCTCCCCATCCCCAACACGTTTTGTCTTCAACTGAAGACGGTATTTAAGGTGGTGGCTTCAGCCATTTTGGCAAGTTACTCAGTTTTCCTGGGTCTCTCCCATGTATCCAGGCAGTATACATCTCATTAAACTTTTGTTTGTTTTCCTCCTGTCAATCTGTCTTTTATTACAGGCATGTCTCAACCAAGAGAAGGGGAGAGGGAAAATTATTTTTCCTCCCGCATGGAGCAATAGGCTATGCCATACAGCCTAGGTGTTCAGTCGGCTCCACAGTCTGGGTTTGTGTAAGTGTACTCTGTGATGTTTGCACAAGAACGCAATTGCCTAATGTCACATTTCTCAGAATGTGTCCCCGTCATACAGCCGCACGTGACTATAGATGGGGAGACTGAGGCCCAGAGAGGAGAAAGGTCTTGCCCTAGCCCATAAGCCAGATAAGGCCACGCCCTCCAGCCCCTGGGCTCTCAGATGAAGTTCCTGGGGCTTCACAGCTCCCTCTTCTCCGGGAGCCCAGCAGGAGCAGAGAGAGGTTAGGGCCTTAGAACAGAGATTGTGCCTTTAGGCTTTATTTCCTAAGAGGAACCTGTGTCACTAAAGCAAGGAGGAGATGGTGGTGGGCTTTAGTTTGGTTTTGTTTTTCTCTGTTTGCTTCCCAGGCAGGAGCTCAAGCCCCAATTGCAGAGGTGAATGGTGCTGAGCCAACCCCACTCCAGGCCTGCTCCCCTCTGGGCTGAAGGGCCAGGCTTGTCGTGATTCTAGGGCTGAGCTGGGACCTGTGTCAGGTGCAGATGGAGGTGAGAGTGTGTTTTCTGTGGCCCGATCAGTGCCCAACCCAAAACCAGGGTGGGGCTCTCTCTGGGCCTGGGTGGAGATCTTTGTCACCTGGCTCAGGCCCAGTTTATGACCAAGGCCAGGGCTCATCCTGGGATCAAGGAACAGGGAGAAGCAGCCCTTGTTCCCTCCTAGGACAGACCCAGCCCAGGAGTCCGACTTCAGGAGCGTGAGTCAGGCAGCCCGTCTGGGAGCCACAGGCCTTAGGCTCCTGGGCTGGAGAGGAGGTTCTGGTGAAGGTGATGGTCTGAGCTAATGCCCAGGGTCTCAGGTCCACCATCAGGTGTGCCTTACGGGGAGGCGACCTCCCATGTCCACTGCATCCCCCCACCAGATGATCTGCCCAGCAGGACTCTGCACAACGTTGGCCGGCTCCTTCCGCTGGTCCTGCTCCAGGCTCTGGAGTTTACAGAGACAAGTGATGAGCATCAGGCCCTCACCGTCCTCAGGCCTCTGTCCAGAAATATGCTGGTGAACTGGCTAGCTGGGAAAAATAACCAAGAGCCCTCCACTGTGGGTGATTTTAAGTTACCCAAGTGATGTCCCTGCATTCTGAGAGTCACTGAATTGGCTCTCGCAAGATGGTAGGAGCGGGCTCCAGCACGCTGCTGGCTCTGACCCAGGACCGTCCTGTTGCCTTCCACAGGCCCAGGACGGGGCTGGGGTCCTGCTAGCTCGCAGGGTCAGGGTGCTCTTGAGGATTTCCTATTCCGTCCTTGTGCCTGTTGCTGTGAAGGTGACAGTGATTATGATTGTGGCTGTCATTGAAATCGTGATTGTGATAGGTGAGGCTTCAGTTCCTACCACTAACCTCTTCTCAGTGACGGGGAGGCGTCAGTCAGAGAGGTGCCTCCATCCTCCTTGGGGAACTGCTAGGAGGTGCCCAGGAGCATGAGGGCCGATCAGGGCCTGGGTTACTCAGGGCTGTGTCACGGCTCTATCTAGGACACTGGCAACCAGCTGTAGCCTAATGGACACATGTCCTGCCACTCTCCCCCTCCCGCTGTGCAGTGATACTAACTTCATACGTCACTGAGGACACAAGAGCCCAGGTGGGGGGAGCCCTTACTCACCACCACTGAATCTGTACACCTGGCACTAGATTGTAAAGTCTCTGGGGTAGGGCCCTCATTCTCTGCTCTATCAGGTACCTGGTTGGTGCCAAATTAATGGACATGAAATAAATGAATAGATGTCTGTGCTTCTTTCCCCTTTGTTCTCCTTGGGCCATTGATAGCATCTTGCTTGAATGTCCAGATTCCTGCCTACACCAGTCTATAAAGGGAAGGAGCATTGTCCCATCGGCTCTTGGCCAGAGTGTGAAAGATGGACCAATGCCCACAGGGGCACCTGTGGTGATGGCAGCAGAAGTTCCTGGGTGATCACAAGGGGCTTTGGGTTTTGGTTGAGAGGTCTGGCTACTTCCAGCCTTGGTTTGGTTTTCATAAAGAAGGCAGCATCTCCTCTCAGTTTCTTTATTCCATCACCACCACCAGACTTACTGAGTGGGGTTTTGTTGGGTTAGGGTTGCCCTGCATCCAAACTCCCTTTCTCTTTAGGGGGAAGCCCCTACTGTGTGAATCTTGATGGACATCATGGCCCCACTGCCTCCCACTGAAGGTGAAAATGACCCCAGACCCCGCTTCCCACTCCCTGGCAGATACGACAGGGCACATTACCTGGGCTTGGCCAGGTGGGTGCTTTGACCCAGGACTTTGAATCTTGAGTGAGTGTTGCAAAGACAGGAGGGTTTAGAATTTGCTCAGAAAGGTGGCCTTTGGTAGCAGCGATCAATGTGGTGTCTGATGGTGACAGTTGTGTCTGGGTGTGTTGCAGAGGGGCTTGGTCTATCCAATGCTGTCACTTCCTTAGTTCCTGCCCTTTATCTGAGCTGGGGTCTCCAGGCCTTGTGTCCTTTCTGGGAGGTCCCCAATATCTTCCTTTTCTTCACAAGTCAGCCAGAGTCAGATTCTATTGCTTGTACCCAGGCCCTCTTGTTACTGCTTGCCTTCACCACCGGACATTGTCATTGTCACCATTTCCGTCAATCTCAAGAGCAAACACCTATCAAACTAGCTCCACAGACACCATCGTCATCCATGTCACCATATTTGTTACCTCAAAAATCAACAGCTTTACCATCAGACTATTAAACTGTATTTGTCAGGGTTCAGAGCAGGAAACAGAAATCCCCCCTAGTGTTTCTGCAGGAAGGTATTTAATGCAGGGCAATTGTTGGAGAGGCTGAATGAACCACGCTTCCAGGAATGACCCTCAGAACTACATAGGACTGACCCATCTAGAGAGCTGCTACTTCTGGAGCTGTGAATTTGAGAACACACCTCTGAAGCTTCAATCCAGGGTTCAGGAAACTGCATTTAAGAAGCTGCTACTACCACTTTCACCACTGCCACGCCTCTGGGCAAGCTGGAAGCTGGAGTAATTTGGGAATGCTGGAGACCTGACACCAGAATGCTGCTACAGAAAAACCTCTGTTACTGCAGCCTTGCTGGTGGGCAGAAACAACCCAAAGGGGCAAGAAACAATTAAAAAACTTAAAAAAATGATAATAGCAACAACAATAACCAACACTTATACAGTGCTTGTTATGTGGCAGGCACTGTCCTATTGTATCCCTATTTTCTAAATGAGAAAACTGAAGCACAGAACTAGTTGAGTCTCTAAAGGGTAGAGCCTGTTCCACATGCAAATACTGTGAGGGAGGGAAATGTAGTTGCTGGCTTTTCAACCTCTCCATCTAGGAGGGTAGAATGGAGGCTGAGAGCCCAGCCACAGGGCCTATCCAACTCATCGCTACCATTGCCACCATTGCCACCTGTCCATCAGTGCTATGATCTGCCACCACCATCGGCCATCACCTTAAACACCACCAAGTCAATTACCAACCCAGTCACCTCCTCCGCCAACATCAAAATCTGACAGAGCCATCAACTTGTCCATAACTTGATGTCACCATTAATGCCACTACTGCCACTGCCATGATTACCCCCATTACCTCCATCCCCAGCGGCAGGGTGATGTCGAGTGGCCAGTGAGGTCACTTCCTTGCCTTGGCACCCCCAGTGGTAATTGCTTAATGAGAAGGTTGCTGCTCTGAGCTATGAGGTACACTGCACAACTAGGAAATCTTCCCAGGCTCTGACGAGCCCGGGGATGTTTTACACACGGGAGGGGTCTTCAGCTATGAGTGTGGGTGTAAAGGTCCAAAACTGGCCTCTGGGATGCCATGTCGTCCATCCCATCTGTCTTTGTGGTGGAGAAAAAGCAAGATAGTGTAGTCAAGAGAGCTGGTAGAGTCGGCCTAGGTCAACTTAGGCAAGTGGCTTCACCTTTCTGGGTCTCAGTTTCTTCATCTGTAAAATGGGAACTATCAGAACTATCTTATAGAGGAATGTGGGAATTAGAGGTGATGTATATAAAGAATGTGGCACAGTGCCCAGCGTCCAGCAGACTCTTAAATGGAAGTCACTAAGGTTTTTTGTTTCTTTTATCAAACATTTATATAGCTCTCACTTTGTGCCAGGCAGTGTTCTGAGCACTTCACACATTTCAGTTCATTAAGTGAAACTTCATAAGAGCCCTAAGAGGTAGGTATTACTATTGCTCCCATTTTACAGATGAGGAAACTGAGGCACAGAGAGGTTAAGTAGCTTACCCAAGGTTACACAGCTGGTTAGTGATGGAGCTGGAATTTTAACACAGGGAGTCTACCTCAAGTCTGAGCTCTTGACCTTGATACTCTTGATGCAAGTGCTCCCCCCACTCCTGTTCTAAAAAGCTCCCCTCACTTCCCCATTCAGTTTGGAGAAGATCCTGCTCTTTTTGTCTGGCAATTAGATAGAGGTCTCCAGAAGTCATTGTGTTCAGTCCCTTGTCTTGGAACAGAAATGCCCCCATTCACCTTGTCCAGGCCTCCCATCCCTCCCAGCCAAGAAGTGCTTCCTGTTGTCTGACTTGTATTTGGGCTGAGGCAACAGTTCCCAGGGGAGAAGCTCCTCAGCTGGGATGCCTTGTGGCGGGGACCTCAGGAAATGTGGTGGACGAGGGAGGGGTCTTGACCCTGGGCTCTGAGAGAGTGGAACTGGGAGAGTTCTGGGCACTTGAATGGGGGTGCAGCTCTGGGACAGGCCTCTCTGTTGGCTGCTCTTCCTCCACGACTGTACCAGGGACCTCTCATACCCTCACTGAGCTTCCTCCCTCACCGAGCCCTGCTCTCAAGCTTCCACATCCTCATGCCCTCATCCCCTTTGCCCTCATGGTGTCTGACATTGTTGCTGCTTCCTGGATTCTGAGACTCCATTCCACCTAGGCTCCCCCCCCCCCCCCCCCGCCCCACAATCCTCGTAGTATCTTCTCCCTCTTACTCCTTCATGGGGAGGGCGGGGTCCTCAGGGAGCTGGCACCAGACCCGAAGGCCCTGGCATCTCGGTCACACCACAGCCTTGGCGTGTCTCAAACCTACCACATTTGTCCCAAATTTGGCCTGTCTTACCCAGGGGCCCAAATCAGAAGGAAAGCTGGAACTTTCCCTAGACTCGCCCCTTTCTCTTCCCTCCACTCTATCCTGGCCAGCAGCTAACAGTGAATGAGCGCTTACTACATACCAGGCTGAGTAGCACCCAGAGTTGGGGCTCACCAAGGTGGGTTCCTGTACCTATATAAACATCCCTGAAGTTCCCACAAGTAAAGGGGATGGGGAAGAGCTTTGTAGCAAGTCTAAATTTTCCACAGTTAGGCTGGGGTGAGGAAGGCCCCTCTGGGGGCTTGTGCGAAGGAGCTGCTAATGGTTGCTGGGGTGTACCACCCAGACTCCCCTTCAGGATTGAGGCTCTCACTCCCCCGGAAGCTACCTGGTACAAGAGTATGTTTCCTCCCTGCGGGCAGCCTGTATTCAGTGACAGGTCGTCATGGAGGCTCAAAGGCCTGGTTTCCTAGCCTCAGTTTGGGCCAACCCTGAAGGGCCATCCCAGCTCCTGAGCTCCCCACAGGATAGGCTGAGGACTAACATCAATTTGCACGTGAATTACCACATTTTCCCAGGGGGCTTGTGCAAAGGGTCCCTCCTTCCTGTCCCGCCTTTCCCACCTTTCTCCACGGGGATCTCAAAGCTGATCCAGCTGCTCCCCAGCTTAAAGCTCTTCCAGGCTTCCCTTCATTGTTTTTAGGATAAAGTGAACTCCTGACTCCAGAGGCCCAGTTCACATCCCAGCAGCTGCCCTCACTCACCTCTCAGCTCCTCCAATGGCCAGTTCTTCTTTGCCTCCCAGCTTTCACACCCGTCGTTCCCTCTACCCAAGCACTCTGTTCTGCATTTCAGCCAGCTTCTTCACATCCTTCAGATTTCAGCTCAAATTTTCTCAGGGACAATGTGATGTCCCCTCCTGGGGGACAGCCTGTGACTGGCCAACGGGGAGGTTCAAAGGCCTCAGTTTGGGTTAACCATGAAGGGTCATCCCAGTCCCTCTGGAAACCATTTCTGACACTGTGCCACAAATTAGGTGAGGCCTCCTGTTCCCTCATCTGTAGGTTTCCTGTGTTTTTCCTTCATAGCCCTCACTTACTTGTCTTCATTTGTTTGTCCAACACCTCCTATGTACCCGGCACGCTCTAGGCACTGATACCTCAGTGAACAAGAAAGAAGCCTGCCCTAGACAGGGAGACAGACAAGAACAAATACATATATAATATAACGTGAGGTGGTGATCCGTGCTCTGGAAGAAAATGAAGCAGCACAAAAGATAGAAGGAAGCAAGACGTAATTTTGAGATGGTAACATTTGAACAGAGACCTCTGTGAGGTGACAGAGAAAGCCACAGAAATATCTGGGTGTGGAACATTCCAGGTAGAGGGAACAGCAGGTGCAAAGGGCCTGAGGCCCATGAACTTGAGAAACAAGGAGGCCAGTGGTTCCAGAATGGAAAAAGCGAGGGCCATAGTGACAGGAGATGAGACGGGCGAGGTACAGGAAGCCTGGTCATGCAGGGCCTCGTAAGTCACCAGAAAGAGTTTGGATTTTATTCTGAGTGGGAAGCTGATTGGAGTTCAGAGGGAGAACAGTTAGGAAGCTCGCTCTGCCAGGGGTGGAGAACTGTCTGTAGAGGGGAAGCTGAAGGCCTCCTTCCCAGGATAATGCAACAATCCTGACAAGAGATGGAGATGGTGTGAGTGAGGGGACAGTGTGGGAACCAGAAGTGGTTGGACTCGAGATGGAGAGGGTAGAGCCCACAGGACATGCCTATGCGTTGGCTGAGACATGAAGGAGAGATGCTGCAAGGATAATACCTGTGACTTGAACCCCTGGTTTTTATGTGATTATTTGATTACTTTCTGTCCGGGAGAGCCCTTGTCTGGTCTGTTTTTGCTCACTGCGCTTAGCTGACGCCTGGCACATTCTACCTACTTCATACATGTTTGTTAAATGATTGAATGAAAGAGTATGGCACTTAGTAGGACTGGAACCCTGGTCTTCCAGCTCCATACCCAGTGCCTTTTCTCTCCTGCCAAGTTTTTGGTGAGGATCAAAGGAGACAGGGTATAAGGGCTTTGCAAGTAGCAAAACAGAGCCCACACACAGGTGGCTCTGGGGTCATTACCAAACTGGAGACAGTGCAGCCTCCAGCCTGCTCTGCCTGCAGGTGGACATGTTGCCAAGCCTGCCTGGCACAGCCTCCCCTGGGGAGCAACCCTCCCCCCAACTCACAGCCCGGGCCCCTAGAGCCTAAGTTTGAAACAACTACGCCTAAAGGGTAGGCCTATGTGTCCAGGCTGGGGCCCATGGAAAGGGAACGTACACTCTGTCCCTCAGACCCCAGGGGACTGAGCCATCCCCCCACTTCTCTGGAGATACAAAGCAGATGTGAAGGGATGTAGGACTCCACGCAGGCCCATTTCATTTCCTTGGCGTCTCCCACAGGCCTCACTCCAGGGCAGGGCCCTTTGGCAGAACTCTGCTTCCCCTGGGTCAGCCTGGGTGGGAGAAGGAGTCAGCTGGATGTGCTGGGTTCCTGGATCCTTCATGCCTCCTCATCGGTGCCCTTGGGCAAGAGCCTGCCTGGTCCTGAGATTCAGGGTCTCCATCCAAGGCAATGAGGGTAAGAGTTATCCTCGGCGGCTGCTGTGTCAGTGTGTTGAGATTAAATTGGAGTCGCTTGTGGTTCTCTCTCCTATCCCCTCGCCCTTATATGTTTCTCTCCTAAGCCTTAACACAATTTTTAACTATATATTTATTTGTGGGATTAATTACTCAGTGTCAGCTCTCTGGGTACAGGGAGAGTGCCTGCCTCATGCACCAGAGGACCCAGGACCCAGCACTGTGCTGGTGTATGTAGGAGGCACTCAATAAATGTCGAATGAATGAATGACAGCACTTTGTAAACTATAAAGCAGGGGTGATGGAAAGGTTGGACTGTGATAATTATAAAATAACTGCTGTCTACACAGACAGAGGAAGCAACACAGCAGGAGTCTAGCTAGCGCATGACTGTTGCTGCATAGGGTGTAATCTGAACAGCCTCCTCCCATCCCACCCCACCCCACCCCACCCCACACTCCAGGACTTGGTGAGACTGAGTATAACAATAACAACAATAGCTGTTTCATCCTTGCTACCTCATTTAACGTGCACAAGAAAATCACGAGAAGCGCACTATCATTATTCCCATTGTAGAGATTTGGAAATCGAGGCTCGAGGAGTTCCAGTAATTTAACCACGGTAAATAAATGATGGCGCTGGGATTCAAACCAGGTCTGTTTGAAGTCACGATCCACCAAAGGGTTAGCAATGACACTCTCCTACCCAGATCCTTACCTTTAAACTTTTAAATCTTTCCCACCTCCATCTTGCCTTCTCCACACTCTCTGCTCCATCCTCAGCCACTTTGAGCAAGCTCCTCTCAGATCCTCATTTTATCCACCTGTTAAATAGACGCAGTAATCCCTGCCCATTTTGTAGTGAAGACCAATGAGGATGAGGATGCTTTCTGTCGACCGGCAAAGGCTGGGTGAGGTGAGGCAGAGGTCGTGGAAGTCACTGCAGGGACCAGCCCCAGGCCACCCTGAGGTGGCAGGTGAACAGGACTCTGCCTCCCAGCCCTGGGTTCTGGCTGGGCACTGTGATGAGCGAGTGTAAGTGTGTGTATGTGAGGGTGTGGTGAGTGCAAGTGTAGACCTGCCTCCAGGGAACTCTTGGAGGTCAAGTAAAGCCCCCTCTTGTTTCAATTTTAAAGTTTCCAGTTTACTAAGTAAAAAAATCAAAAGGAGTGCATAATACACGGCATATTTTAAGTGTTTACATTTAATAAATGAACGCTTTTAACACACAAATACAATGCAATATAATTGTGTTATTCACAAGGTAATTACAGGATTATAGAAAATATCAGTTCACAGTGCATTGTGGGAGGTGTGGTCGGGTAACGAGACACACGTTTTCAAGTTGCCTAATGTGCAGCTCTGTGCTTCTTTCCCATCATGCACCTTTGTCACTACATGTTGGATCCTCATTTGGGCATCCCAGTGGCTTAGAAGGTTCTACTCCACCTGGCTCCCTCCTCCCCCAACTTAGCCCCCTCTCTGACTTCTTCACTGTCCTCGAATCACAGCCGGCAGGGTCTTGCCTGAGGGCATTCGCATTTGCTTTCCCCTTTGCCTGGGACACTCCTCCCTGAGAAATCCACATTTTCTGGTCTCTGTTTAAAGGTCTCTTCTCAGGAGGCTTTTCTGCACCGTCCTATTTAAAATTGCAAACCATTACCACATTCTCTATTTCCCTTCTCATTTTTGTGTTTTTCCTCCCTAGAAGAACTTTTCAACATCTCATCCCCCGTCCCCGCCCCCCCCCCCCGAAAGACATATAAATTCACCCACTATATTGATTTATTGTCTGCTGCATTCCAGGGCTTCTAACACCTGGAACATAGTAGATGCTTAATACACATTTGTTGCAGTAAAGGACGAATTAGTGGTTATGTCAAAGTATCCTATGCCCTCTGTGTGAGGCCCACTCCATTTCTTTGATCTGGTGCCCGTGCAGTGTAGGATGAAGCTCTGCCATCTAATAGGGGTTGGATGCTTGGATCTCAAGGGGTCTCCTGGTGCTGCCATCTCACAGGTGCCGATTTAAACCAGTTGGATGTTGTGGTCTCCCCACCGCCTCCAACTCTGGGTCTCAGGCCATTTCCCCAGTGGATTTTGGGGCCCCGCTACTGGCCCCTGGTGGCCATCCTCCTGAAGTGCATTCGGTGGTGGGGAAACCTAAAGATTCCCGTGTGCCAGGCCCTGTGTTTCCTTCCACCCTCATCTCATTCCCATAGTGTGGGTGAGGAATCTGAGGTATAGTCAAGGGACGGATTTGTTTCTAATGGCTCACTTTATGAATTCCCCGCAAACCTCGGCCTCCTTTCATGCTCCTCTGCGAGACTTGGAATTCACAGTGCACAGCATACAGGTTTTCCTCTCCAGGCGCTTGTTCGTGCTACGGCCTCTGCCTGGAGTGCCTTCCCCTTGCCTTCCTTTATAGGTCTCAGCTCTGCTGCCCTGAGGCCCTAAGCCGGGTGCGGTGCCTCCTCTGGGCCCCTGAAGCTCCTGTGCTTCGGTGGGGCTTAGGAACCACATCTGCCCTTTACCAATCTGCCTGCCTCACCGGGCTCAAGTGCAGAGACTAGGTTTTTGTTTTTTTTTTTAAATCTTATAACATTCATTGATTTATTAGTTCATACATGAATATTTATTGAGCACCTATTCGGTGTTCTGAGATCAATTCTGAGATTTCCTGAAGACGCAGCAGTGAAGAAAACAGACGGGGTCCTTGCTCTCAGGAAGCCCACAGTCTTGGTGGGAGATAGACACTTAACAAGTCCATCAGGCCCTATGTATGGTGATCAGCGCTGTGGAGGGATTAATAGAGACCAAGACAGAGGAGCACGGGATCCCAGTGCCCAGTGTAGCGTCTGGCACAGAGTCAGCACCAAAAACATACTGGAATTAGAGTTGAGAGGCCCCAAGGCAAAACAGCTGTGAAGGGGCAGGACCAACTGCCTCACCGTCCCGCTCCTGTACAGAGAGAAGCTCTTCGGGTCCACTTCCTAGCTGTGAGGTCTTAGGAAAACTCCTTCATCTTTCTGTACCTGTTTCCTCACCTGTAAAATGGTATTAAGTACTACCTGCCTTTTAAGGCTGTTCCAAAAATTAGATATGCTAAAGGCCTGAAAAGGGCTGAGCACAGAGCCTGGAATACAGTCAGTGCTCAATAAGTGGAAGGGAGAAGACGAGGATGGAGGCCATGACGTTGGAAGAATGCTGGTCTGGCTCCCTCTGCCCTTGGAGCTCTGTGCTCCACTCAGCCTGGGTTTCAGAAATGGCCACGAGGTGGCGCTTGAATCCTAGTTATTCGCAAGTCAGCAATTACTAGCTGATGAAGCTGATTAGGGGCCAGAGAAGCAGATGGGCTCCTGTGGCTTGGGATGGGTTGAGGCTGGGGCAGCCCCTTGTAGCTATTTGAAACCCAGTCTTTATCAGTCTTTCTCACTTTGGTTTTTCTCTTGGGGTTTCCCTGTCCGTTTTCAGGAACCCAGGTCCCTGCCTTTCCCTTCAGCTCCCATCACTGGCGCCTAAGGCTTCTGCTAAGTAGGCCCATCCACCTGATGATGAAGGGCACCTTGTCCCCTCAAGCCATCTCCTCTTCCCCTTCGCATTCATGAACCAGGAAGGGAGATTTAACCAAACATTTCGTGCGCCTGGCAGAGTGAGGAGCCAAAGGAAATGACCCTGTTCCTGTTTGTAGTATTCTGGGGTGGGGTGGGAGGTGGGACTAGAAACTAAAAGAGGGAAATGGAAAACATGTTGCAGTTACTTAAGACTTCCTTCCCATCTGTATCATCGACACATAGGAAATATTATGCTCATTTCCCAGATGTGGAAACTGAGGCTCAGTAGTGTTAGGCCATGTGTATACCTGGCTTCCCGTTTACCAGGCTCCTTCACCAGCAGTGAGGTATGGTCCAAACTAAGTATATTCATAAATCCATTCAACAGCATCTACCAAGCTCTGCAGATCCATTGAGAACCAGACCTGGCCCCTGCCCTCGGGAGCTGGCAGTTTGGAGGGAGAGGCTGGTAAGGAAGTACCCAGTCCTTGAAGTCTGTTCTGGGCACAGTGGGGACCCAGAGGATGCAGTCACTGATGGGGGCAGGCAGGGAAGGAAGGTGTGAGAGACTCTGTTGATTCCTTGGGGATGAAGAACCTGCACAAATATAATTTTCTAAAAGGTAAAATCATGACCCTAATTTTTCATTAATTCACGAGAAAGCACAAAGATGTTAAAATTAGTTCCAACGAGAATTTGACTTCAGGTATTTACATTTTGCACTGGACAAAATTCCTTTGTATGGTTACGAACAGGAATCACTTGCATTATTCTCTGTTTTCTCTATTCCTACGGAGTTATAAAGTCAGTCAAAGGTAATCAATCTCACACATTCCTAAAGAATCAGGTCATCATCAGAAGACACCTACCTGACACCCTGAAAGGACACGCAGGGATCTCTTTTGCCTTTTCCAAGGCTTTACTATGTTTTCTCGACTGACAAATCAGGATAAGTCAGGTAGCAGCTGTCCCTGAAGGAGCTGGTCATCTGGAGAGAGGCTGGCCCCCATCTTTCCATCATCCCCTTCCTTTTCCAGCTGAAAGACAGAATTCTAACTCCAGCAGGAGCTGGCAGTCAGTACCCAGCAGCAGGTGGCGCTGAGGCATTTCAGCTGCACCATAGGGAATTCTGGGCTGGGAGCTGAGGGACAGTTTTCCATCACTGGCCTCTAGGAGTCAGGTTTCACGATTTCAGAATTTCTCAGAGCCGTTTCCTGAATGATAGCTCCTAGAGCCGTGAATTCAGACTTTCACTAACTCAGTCATTTCGTCATTCAACAAACATGTGGCCAGGCCCATAAATCATGTTCCTGAGCGTTTCCAGACAGATTATGTGTGTCAAAAACTCAGTCCTTTCTTTGCTTGCCTGGCTTCGTGGCCAGGTCTCAGAGCCACATCTTTGAGGCTGAATTCTGCAATCTCAGGGGCTCGCTCCACCCTACCCCTGCCCTGCCTACCAGTATGTCTGCTACCTCTGGAAAATTCACCTCGTCAGAGGCTGAATAAGGGCATTACTTCTATAATCTCTTTTTAATCTCTTATTATTTCCATTTTCCAGGTGAGAAAGCAGACTCCTCCTCTTCTGAGGCTATCTTGGCTCTGTGTGGGAAGGCAGTGCTTCCATCCCTTTTTGCAGCACCCCGACATTGCCGAGGATGGCTGAGATGCCACCCCAGACTTCACCATTTCCCTGGCCTTCCTATAAGCTCAGACTCACAGAGGCCTGCAGCATAAAAAGTACCTTTCCATCCCTTCCCAGATCTGAAAAGTTCTCCAGAATGTAGTGGGAATAACTATAAACTCAGTCTCACCCCAACTCAGCAGGCAAGGAGCTCTGGAGTGACCCCACTTTCCTACTCGGCTGTGACCCCGGCTCTGGGGTAGGGACGGCTAGCCCTGGGATGGAGGTGGGCAGGGAGGGTAAAGGTCTCTGAGCACCTTGCGCTTGCAGTAAGATGTGATGGGAATGAAGTAGAAACGGTGTGGTGAAAAGCACGGGGAAAATTAGAAGATAGAAAAGAGAAGAATCATAAACTCTCAAAGGTCTACCTTTCCCCGAGGGAAACGGCTAGCCCAGACAGGCCCGGAGAAGTCCCCATGCTATTAGCACAACCTGGAGTCTGGCTTTCTTTCCCAGGAAGCATGCATCCTGGCTCAGCATGCCAGGACAGCTTGTACCAATGGCCTGGACTTCTTTGCTCCAACAAATTGGGACATTCCTGAGTCGTTCCTGGGTGTTTTGTGAAGGCAAAATTTCATTTCCTCAGATATGCTCTGAGAAACTGCTGGAACTTCTGGTATGGGGAAGGCTGTAGAGCTGGGGACTGGGTCTCCGCTTTGGTCTACACCAGATTTTCTGGTTTCTTCCTCTACTAGGAAGAACTAACCAGAATGGCCTCCTTTGGATTAGTAGACACTCTGGGATCCTTGGACTTACCTCAAAAGACAAAAAGGTGGATTTTTCACTATCACTAGGGCGGACACTCAGAAACCCTAGTATTTTGAATATCAGAGGAGGTGTGAGCTTATTTTGGCTCTCAGGATGATGAAGCAGGACATACCCTAAAAGGACACGGAAATCAGCAGCTGTTTCCAAGCATATGGGATCCGCTCCTCAGTTGCCAAAGGAGCTCCCCTTCCTCTTCTCCCTCATGTAGGAGAAGTTGGGGGAGTGTGCATGCCCACCTTTGGTGACCAAGTTCCAACTGGAGGCAAGTCTGGGCCACACTGTCTTAT
Organism: Rhinolophus ferrumequinum; assembly: GCF_004115265.2. Classification (NCBI taxonomy): domain Eukaryota; kingdom Metazoa; phylum Chordata; class Mammalia; order Chiroptera; family Rhinolophidae; genus Rhinolophus; species Rhinolophus ferrumequinum. The sequence goes on from NC_046292.1 coordinate 18,524,450, forward strand.
TCTGTCATCCCCTTTGGGACTGCTTTCTGGAGATGTTCCAAGTCCAGCGCATTCTCATTCTCAGTTGTGTTAGTTGTCTATTGCTAGGCCACAGACAACTTCCAAACTTTGTCACAATACACATTTATTTTCTCACATAGTTTCTGTGGGTTGTAATCCAAGAGCAACTTAGCTGGTGGTTCTGAGTCAGGGTCTCTCAGGAAGCTGTGGTCAAGGTGTGTGGCAGGACTGTAGTCACTGCTCCCACAATGGCTCACTCACGTGGTAGGCAAATTGATGCTGATGGTTGGCAGGCAGCCTTACTTCCTCACCTCATGGGCCTCTCCCTAGGGCTGCCCGTGTATCCTTACAATATGGTGGCTGGCTTCTCCATCCAGGAGAGTGCGGCCAAAGCCATGTCTTTTTTGACATAGCTTCGAAAATCACATGCCATCTCTCCTGCCATATGCTATTGGTTCCTCAGGTCACCCCTATTTAATGTGGGAGGTGCCTACACAAGGACATGACCACCAGGAAGTGGGGATTGCAGAAGGCCATCTTGGAGGCTGGCTACCACACAGCCTTCGGGTAAATCTTCAGCAATATGAACCTTATTCCTGAGGTTTCCCTACCTCCCAGAACTATTTAAGTCATCTTAAACATTTCTTCTATCCCACAGTGGGCTCTGTCTGAACAGCAGTGAAGATGACGCCCAGTGCCGGCCCCAACAACTTCCCCTCCGCTCTTGTCCTCCTTTGCTCTTCACGGATCTCCCACTTTCTGCATCTCAGCAGTGAGTTCCAGATGCAGCACAAAATGTGTTTCCCAGGCTGCCACAGCCCTTCCAAGAACACTTTCAGCCTTTGGCATCTCATGGTTTCCTCAGGAAACTGACTAGATGTGCCCATTTCTTAGGAACAGCCTGCTTTGGGATTATAGGGACAACCTCAGACCCACTAACTCTGACCCCATCTCACTCTGCCAGCCTGCAGCAGTTAAGGTGCTTTTGGAGGCCAGGGACAGAAGCCAACTCATCCAAAAGTGGAATACAGTGGAAAAGTTGCAAGAATTGAAGGTTGCCAGAGTGTGTCACAGGGCGGAAGGAAGCTGAAGAGCCAGGATCCAGGAAGGGCAGAGACCAGGCAATCCTGTAGACATTAACAGTAGGGGTTCATGTGCTGTCATTATGGAGTATAGCCATCGATGGACTTAATACCAAAGACCTCTGCCTCTGCTCCAATTTCCTGGTAGAGGGAATCTGATCGGTCCAGTTAGAGTCAGGTGCCCCTCCTTGTCCGATCAGCAACAGCCAGAGAAGGAGTGGAATCCCAGCTATGGTGGTGTATGACGGGAGCAGGTCCTAGAGCCAGTAACAATGCTGAGGGCTGAGAGACTCACTAAGAAATATCTATTCAGGGGAGACGATGGTTCTGTGCAGAAATGAAGTATCTGAAATATTGGGGAGCTCCAAGACCACATTGCATCTCCTTCCCCTTTCTAGAATCTTCCTGGGACTCTGAGAGCCACTCACTTATTGAAGAAGCTTTCCTCTTGCTTATTTTCCCCCTCTGAATATGCTTCGCAGAAACTAGCACTTGTTTATGGGCTTCAAAGTCACTTCAAAATGTGCTTCAAAGACCACCTACTGCAGAGTCATCTAGGAAACTGGTTAAAAATCCAGGTTCTAGGGAATTGGGACTAGGAATCTGTACTTAAACTTACTCCACAGGTGATTCTAACACACAGCAAAGGGTGAGAATCACCACCTTAGAGGGCTTCAAATGTAGCCCCACAAGGCGGTAGAGAGCTCACTAAGTCCCACAGTGTGGTTTTGTCTCTGGGAGGACAATTCCTCACCCCACTCCCTCCACCATCCCCTGACCATCTCCTTGGTCTTGTCCCAGCATCCTCCAGTGACCCTCATGCCCCTTTCCAGCAGGATCGTGCCCCCCTAGGAAATGCAACTTTTGTTCTGACCTTAATCCTGGACCATCTTTTCTTTTTTTTCTACCTCCGTGTTCCTTCTGTTCTGATTCTCTCCAATACCCCTTTTAAATTTAATTTTGTAATTTAAAATTTTTTTGTATTTACGTAAACAATCCAAAACACTTTTTTGAAGCTGGGTGATAACCAAATAAGGTAACGAACTTTGATTGTCCCTAATCCTAGGGGTTATTAGTCCCTGTGCAGATATGCCTAATGAGCACTGCACTAGGATTTCTAATTATCTTTAATGAGCTTCTAAAATTCATGGGGCATAATAGGGTGAGGTTGATTATTACCCAAATGGCTCAATGAATCAAGCCTACTGGTATCTACACTGGTATCTACACCCTTTCATGTTGACTCTTGGCTTGGCCATGTGACTTGTTTTGGTCAGTGAAGTATCAGCAACAATGACACAAATAGGTCTGATGAACACTGGGCTTTGGGACTTTCTCTTGGAACTTCATGGAACCTCCATGTGAGGAAACCTAACTGGGACTATCTTTCTTTTTATTTTATTTTTATTTTTATTTTTTTAAGATTTTATTGGGGAAGGGGAACAGGACTTTATTGAGGAACAGTGTGTACTTCCAGGACTTTTTTCCAAGTCAAGTTGTCCTTTCAATCTTAGTTGTGGAGGGCGCAGCTCAGCTCCAGGTCCAGTTGCCGTTGCTAGTTGCAGGGGGCGCAGCCCACCATCCCTTGTGGGAGTCGAACCCAGCAACCTTGTGGTTGAGAGGACGCGCTCCAACCAACTGAGCCATCCGGGAGCTCAGCGGCAGCTCAGCTCAAGGTGCTGTGTTCAATCTTAGTTGCAGGGGGCGCTGCCCACCATCCCTTGCGGGACTCAAGGAATTGAACTGGCAACCTTGTGGTTGAGAGCCCACTGGCCCATGTGGGAATCGAACTGGCAGCCTTTGGAGTTAGGAGCATGGAGCTCCAACCGCCTGAGCCACCAGGCTGGCCCCAGGACTATCTTTCTTGAGGATGAAAGACCACATGGAGAGGGAGGCCTAACCGTTTCTACTGTCCCAGCTAAACCCAGACCTCAGCCATTCCTCCAACTGAATACAGCTGCCCAAGAAAGCCCTGGAAAAACCAGCAGAAAAATGCAACCAACCCACAGAATCATGAGAAATAATAAGTCATTATTATTTTAAGTCCTAAATTTTGGGTGTTTTTTTATGCAGCAGTAGCTGACTGATACGTAGGGTCACAGTAAATACCACAGAATAGTATTTATGTGCTACTTCCACCTGATATTCTGTAGCTCAGATAGATCCGCTGTAGGGAAGGAATACAAAAATACAGTGATTTAAACAAGATCATTTCTTTTTCTTATATGTGAGAGGTCCGAAGTAGGTGGTTCAACTCTGCCCATCCTCAAAATGGCTCTTCCATCTCTGGATCTAAACTGACTGCTCCAGCTCTTGCTATCTTCCCACCAGTAGGAAGAGAGAAAAATGAGGCGAATGCATGCCCAATCATTTTAAGGTCAAAACCTGATGAGGCACATGTCATTCCATTCACATTCCTCTGGCTCGAACTAGGGCATACAGCTTCACCTACTTGCAAAGGAAACGGGTATATGCACAGCTAACATATGGTAATTCATTTTATTAAAAAAAGGAGAAACTAAATATTTGAGAATAACTAGAAGTCAATTCCATGGTCTGCCTCCAGGGTGAGTATTCTCATCAATATACGAGTGTCCCATAGACTAGATGGTTTTATTTTTCACTGTAAATCAATACGGGTCATCAAGTGTTTATGTACCAATTGGTTAGGATGCTTTAGGCTGCAAGTAACAATATTCAACTAAAAGTTGCCTAAAGAGTTGGGAGTTTTAGTATCTTCACATATGATCTTAGCCAAAAAGCTGCGAAGAAATTATTATCTAAAGAGGCCTTGATATAGACCATTTGGAATCAATAGTTCTTTTTTCTTTCTGCCCTGCCATCTTCTGTGTCAGAGGTCCCTCCTTCATGGCAGAAAGATGGCTCAAGTGGCTCCAGGCAGCATAGTCACAGACAACAAAAATAACAGCTATCACGTATCGGGTGCTCACCGTGTGCCTGCACTATCTAAACATTTTAGGTGTATTCACTCATTGGATCTCCACAACAACCCTATGAGGAAGGCACCTTTATGATTTCATTATGCAGCTGACGAGCATGAGGCAGAAAGATCAAGTAACTCACTGACGATCACACGGCTAATCAGAGGCAGAGTCATGCTTTTCACCCTGATTCTGGAGCCCCCACTTTTAATGGCTCAGCTGCTCTGCCACAGACAGCGTCCCAGGACAGAAAGCTGGGGCAGGGCTTGCCCTAAATTGGCTCTCTCACCTTTAATTAGAGACAAATGCTTCCCAGAAGCCCCAGCAGACTTCCCCTTCTATCTCATTGTCCAGAACAGGATCACATGCCTACCCCAACCCAATCACAGTGGGGGGGAGTGGGAACACATATAATTATCTTTGACCAGTCATCATCCTCCCTGGGGGTGGGGGGTGGGGGGTGGGGGGTGGGGGGTGGGGGCTGGCTGGGCACATTGCCCTCGCGCCTGAACAAAAACCGCCTCTTTCAACAAGGATGCAGGGGGCAAACATCTGCCTGGATGACAATGTTGGAATCGGGCCTTTGCCGGGGGTTCCCAGCTCATTGGGACTGAAATAAGGTTGGCTCAGACCCCAACCCTCACCCTCCACCAGGCTTCTGCAATTTCTCAGGCTTACACTTGTGTGGCTCTCGTTCATTTCCTGCTTCTGCTGAATTCTAGCAGCTGTTCCCTTTATTTTTGCCCTGGAATCGACTCAAAAGCAGGATGCAGCCCATTTCTTCTCCCAAGGATCTATACCAGGCTGCTCTGTGAGCAGAATTTCACTGAAGATGTGTGGGTCTCGGGAAGTTACAGCAGCGCTCAGCATACAACTGGAAGCGGCACTGAGACATTCTGTTCTAAAAGCTGTGGCCACCAGGCATTCCTCATTCACCCTTCACCCAACCCCGACGGCTCCCTGCTGCCCCCACGGGGCTGCCTGCTCCCAACTGCTGGCTCATCTTCCACCTTCCCTCCTTTCTTTTTTTTTTCTTTCTTTTTTTTTTTAAAGATTTTATTGGGGAAGGGGAACAGGACTTTATTGGGGAACAGTGTGTACTTCCAGGATTTTTTCCAAGTCAAGTTGTTGTCCTTTCAATCTTAGTTGTGGAGGGCGCAGCTCAGCTCCAGGTCCAGTTGCCGTTGTTAGTTGCAGGGGGCGCAGCCCACCATTCCTTGTGGGAATAGAACCAGCAACCTTGTGGTTGAGAGCCCACTGGCCCATGTGGGAATCGAACCGGCAGCCTTCGGAGTTAGGAGCATGGAGTTCCAAACGCCTGAGCCACCGGGCCAGCCCCCCCTCCTTTCTTTACAGCTGCCCCCAACCTCATCTCCCCTATGGGCTTCAGGTTCTCTCTCTTGACACCAAGTAATTCAAGCAACTCCACCCTTTCCAGCCTCTCCTCCTCCCATATGTGCTACCAGGCTGCCTTTGCTAGGCCAAACCGAATAAGGGGCCTCAGAACAAAAGGGCTTTTTATTTAACAGGGTCTGCTCTCCCGAGAAGGAAGCTGTGGCTGTAAATACCAACCCTCCCTCTGGACTCCTCCAGGTGCACTTTTCGGAAATTCAAACTTCAGAATAAGCTGACAGCCAAGAGGGTCCTCCCCCTGTTGGGGCCTCAGTTCCCAGCGAAGGACATGGCCACTTTTCCAGAACTTGAGGAGGTAAAATCAAACTGCATTAAATGATACTGTCTTCCTGGACTTTTCTAAACCCCTGTCTCCAAAACTGGTGCCTCTGGACACCTTCAGGGATCACCCCACCTGGCCAGTGAGTTCTCTGCCTCTGGGGTTCAAAATCCCCAGTGATTCCTTTTAGGAGCCTGTTGTGAGCAACTGTGAGAGCTGAAGGAGAGAGAAGAGGGTGGGATCTCCTCCCTACTTTTACAGAGTCCCAGCACCCCACCAATGTCCCTAGAATCATCTCAGGACCAGGATAGTTTGGAACGGAAGCCCAGTGCCCACCCCAGCCCACAAGGAGGCTGAGTCCGCCCTAGCTCCCTGTCCCCTCCCCCCCACACACACACAACCTCCCAGGAATGCAGGTGTTTGGAGCACCCAGCCCCAGGCCCTAGCTGTCCCTGTTTTCTCAGGGTTTGCTCAAATAAGCAACTGAGCTTATCTTCCAGCTGGGGGCTCAGCCTCAGTGTCCTCACTCACAGGCTCAACACGGGTGCATTTCCAAGAGTTTGGCCACAGTCAGGACTAGGGCTGAGTAGGGGAGGAGGAGTGGAGGCAGCTGCTTTGTTCTGGTTGCCCCAGGGTGGTGGTGGGGGAAGCTGGGAGGGAGGGGTGTGTTGGAGAAGGAAAGGAGGAAGGGAAAGGATCTGGCTGGGCCTCTGGAGTGAAAGGGCGGTGAGAACCTGGTGAGACCGCCCCCTTCCCCCGTGTCAGTGTAGCCTCCGGGCGTTTGTAGCCTCTTACATGTAAGTAGCCTCTTGGGCTACTTTCCATGGTGTGCTGTGTCTTTAGTAAAAGTCCTGCTCACACTACACCCTGCACCCACGGTTGCTCTGGGAGCTAGGGAAAATGTTCTCCATCCCTATTCCCTCATTTGGGTCAATTCCTGGTTAGAAATAAAGGCAACAGCTGCAAGAAATCAGCCGAAGCAGGACAGCGGCCATGAGAATATAAACCCTGAGAGCTGGCGAAATCTCCAGGAGGTCCTCACATAGTGAGAACTGGGGTTTGCACCATCCCATCTCAGTCTCCAGGGGCAGAGATGATAGTGGGTGACAGGATTCCATCTTTGGGGCAGACATTCATCCCTCAAAGTGTGGTCCCTGGACCAGCCCCACTAGCAGCATCTGGAAACTCGTGAGAATGCAGATTTTTGACCTCCCATAGAACTACCTAATCAAGCTTACGGGGTGGGGCCCTGAAATCTGTTTTAACAGACTCTCTAGGTGCTTCTGCTGTACGTGGAGTTCCAGAAGCACTAGTCAAAGCTAAAAGTCTTATTTGTTGAGGTGTTATATAACTAGGGCATTCTATTCCCTCTCTGCCAGTTATTCATTTAGGGGCAGGTGTGGGATCCTGTTCTGGTCAACGAGACAGTAGGGTCTTCTGGAAAGAAGCCCCTCTATCCCCTCCCTTATAAACAAGGAAGACACCTGAGGAGAAGCCTTGCCCTGTTGGTTTGCTGTTGGATGCTGTCAGAGGCCATGCAGCAAGGGGTCATAGTGGGGGCTCACAGGCTGCTGGGGCGTTCATCCTAGGAGAGAGGGCAAAGGGCAGCGTGGGGCAAAATAATAACAGTAATAGCCGCTAACATTTCCCAAGGGCTTTCCACATGCTAGTTGCTGTTCTAAGCCCTTCACTTTAGCCTATTTCACCCTTGTAACAGTTCTATGAGGTAGGTCCTGTTGTTCTCATTTTATAGACAAGAAAATTGAGGCACAGTAAGGTTTAAATAAATTGTCCGAAGTCACACAACCAATGGATGGAGGTCAGGATTCGATGCAAGCCATCACACGTGGTGTCCACGGTGGGAACCTTGGCCTTTTCCTAAGTGCAATGGGAAGCTGTTGAAAGGGTTTGAAAGGACTTGCCTTTTAAAAGTCACTAAACTGCTTTGCTCATAAAATTCTCCGGGTGGTTGAGGACAAGCCAGACACACTTGCATGGCCTGTTCTTCAGCCTCTTTCATTTGTCTCTGAGACATCACCCCCATAAACAAACCCAGAGGCTTGGGTGACTGGGATGAGGGTGACTCAGAGGCTGACGGGCAGGAGAACCACAAATCCGTCATTTTGTGGGGGGAAAAAGCAGCACCAAAGCACTATGATATTACCGTGTTTCCCGGAAAATAAGCCCTAGCCGGACAATCAGCTCTAATGCGTCTTTTGGAGCAAAAATTAACATAAGACCCAGTATATTATATTATATTATATTATATTATGGACCCGGTCTTATATTATAGTAAAATAAGACTGGGTCTTATATTAATTTTTGCTCCAAAAGACGCATTAGAGCTGATTGTCTCGCTAGGTCTTATTTTTGGGGAAACACGGTAAATAGAAGAACAGAAAGATGATCTTTGGAGAGTAGAATTGGTGGTGATTTTTTTTTTAAATCTGAATTTTCGCATTTTCTACTGGTTGACTATGTATCACTTATTATTTAAAAGTGAATTTTATTATGTATGAAAAGAAGGAGGAGGGGCCAGTTCTCAGCGCTCTCTGCTCTCTGGGGTGGGAGTGGGGGGCGGTGGGGGGTGGTAGGGCTCTGCTGCTACCAGCTTTAGCTGAAATAGTATAATGATGGCTGATGCTTGGAGACTGTTGACAGCTTGCCAGTCCTTCTCCATGCTTTATGTGGCGTGTATTAACTCATTTAATCCTCACTAGCTTGACCAAGTCACAAAGCTGAGGGGTGGCAGGCTAGAGTCCAGGCTCTCAACTATATGCTATTCTGCTTCTGGAAATTGTTTTCAAACCCCCTGTGGATGAGAGGCCCGTCCTTCCCTCCCTTCCTCCACAGTGAAAATGGCCTCCATTCTGTGCTGTGCAGGATCACTCAGGTGGGGTGTAGGTGCTGGGGGAGGAAATAGAGGAGACCGGACAGGAGTATCCAGCAGTTGTTTGACTCCTTGGAAGCCCAGACAAAACGTATTCTTCCTGTGGGTGTTGGTCCACGGAACCACTGGCCTAGACCCCAGGCTCCTGGGACTTTCATGTATGTGTGGGTGAAGAAGGGTGGTTATTTGAGGGCGGTAGACATCTGAGCATTGCAGTTAAAAATTTGTGGCTTCGAATTCCAGCTCCACCACTTATCAGGTGTGAGAGCTTTGGCAGTACCTCACTTTTGTGAGTCTCACTTTCTTCATTGGTAAAATGAAGATCTTGGCAGTTGTCAGCATCAAATAAATGGCTCTAAGCATAGTGTCTGGCACATGGTAAGCTCTTATTAAATGTTGGTCATTATTATTATTTAACAAGCATTTATGAAGCATCTACTTTGTGCCCAGGACTGTGCCAACAGCAGATGCCCACCCCTCTTCCTCCCGAGGTGCCAGAGCCCGGCAATTGCAATTTCAGGCTCCAAACACCTACAGACATAAGAATTCAGCAGAAGCAAGAAGCCCAAGCTAGAAACCCCTAGCATATCCACAGGGCACATATGGGGTTCGAGCAAAACTTACCTCAAAGTTTTGGGAGTAACCAGGCAAGGCTAATTTTTCAATCTGTGTGGTTTCCGGATGGGTGTGTGACCCTATGATAGCAAATAAGGAATGGTAGGATCTACCTCACAGGCTTGTTAGAAGAATTAAATTCATGATTATGTATAATATAAAGTACTTAGAATAGTGACTGGCACGCAGTAAGTATACAATTGATGTTAGCTGATTTTATCTTTCACTTCTACCATCCTCTCCCTCTGTTTTAGCCACTTTAGACACCCTTTCTGTGCCTTAAATCACCATTTATAAACACTTAAATATCTACATTTTCTTTCCTCCTTTGCAGCATATCTAGCCATATGACCAAATTCTGGCCAATGGAATATAAGTAGAAGTGGTAAGTGTAACTTCCAGGAATTGCCCTTAAATAGAGAGATTGTGTCTTGTTCCTCCCCTTTCCTCTTTCGTGCTAGATGAAACATAGACATGATGGCTGGAGCTGGAGCAGTCATTTTGGGCCATGAGGCAAAAGCTGAATGTGGAAGATTTTGCAGCAGTGAGATAGCAAATAGAAAAAGTCTATGTCCTTAATGATTGTGGTACCACACACCAGCCTGGACTGCATTCTTAGACATTCACATAAGAGAGAAGTAAACTTCTGTCTTGTTTGGACCCCTGTTGTTTTGGATATCCATCACTCATAGCTTAGCTCAAACTAAGATAGGAACAGAACTTGGATTTGGACCCAGGGTTTCCTGACCCCTGAGGCATTCCACCAGTGTAGATGGCAAGCTACCTGAGTGAGAATTACAGGGTGAAGAGCTTGGTTAAATTGTGTATTTGAGTCTCACCTCAGCTCTGCTGATTTAGATTCTCCAGAGCTTGGGCCTGGGCAATTTTATTTTAAGCAAGCTGCCCATCCAGATGTTTCTGATGTACACTCAAGAGAGAATTCTGAGTGTCATTGTTTTTCCTCTAGTAAGTCTTAAGAAAATCATTTTGATCCCTTGGGTGGAACAAAAGGCAGGTAGAGCCGAGGGGCCTAACATAACAGGGGTTTCTACGGAGGGGAGGGCTTGTGGGCAGAGGTCTAGGGTCCAGAACCTTAGCTAAGCTGCATCTGTCTCCCAAGGCAGGTGCTGTGCAGCCCTCTCCCAGGAGGCAGCTCTGTCACTGGGAGTCCTTGATGGTGTGGAGGACCAGCCATCTCCTCACCCCTGCCCTCACATATGGCAGTTGCTCCAAAGTTGGAATTGCCCGAGTGTCTATGGCATACAGACAGAGATGCCCTGTGGAGCCTGGGACAAGCCCTAGGAAGCAAGGAGCCAGGGTTTCTGTGCAAAGCTGTGTCTCCTTCTGCAAGCCACTGTTCTTTTGAGAAAAAGTTCATGCCTTTCTTAGCTGTTGGGCCCTGGGGGAGACAGAAAGCCTGACATGAGGCGCCTGGGGACCACATGATGAGAGCTGAATGCTGTCTGACCTTGCTACAAAGTCAGGTGTGCCCAGCAGCAGCTGTCGTCAAGGGGAGAAGGCACACGTGGGAGAGGGACTGGGCCCAGGCACGTCCTGAGGCCCAGGCAAGCTGCTGGGCATACCGCTCATTCCCCAGAGTCCCTCCTGGCCTTCTAGCTGCCTCTCCCTCTACCCACACCTAAGATACAGGTCATTAGGACCAGTTGCCCAAAGATTGAAAACTCGAGCCAGTGCCATGCAAAGAGCATGGGAGACAGTTGCAGCAACATTCGGTGAAGACTGGAACTCATGGGCAGAGCCCCAGCAGGTACTGGGTCCCTGTCTGAGGCTGGAGGCATCATGCAGCAGTGGGTCTCTGGTCCCCCGCCATGTTCTCCCTTTTCATTGGCAAGTATGAGAATGACCTTGGGCATGATGGAGTGTGGGGGAATGAATGCTAAGCAGTCTGAACTTCAGTGTCAGCTGTTTGGGGTGCTAGCCAGGAGGCCTTGGCCCCTGTGCCCCACCTCACCCTCATCCCATGGGAGGTTGAGTTTAGGCACAGCCCCTCCTTCAGGAATAGGGAGCCATCAGTTGGCTTGCTAGTTGCCAGGCAACCAGGATGAGCCTTCGAGGTCATTTCTCAGACAATTCTGAGCTCTCTCCACAGCCTGTTAACAGATGGTTCCGCAAGCAGTCAGCCCCAGCTAGAAATCGATTGCTGTGGCACTGCTGCCCATTTCCGGCAGTGACAGTGATGAGAAACCTTCCCAGGGCTTCCAGAACTACACTGTGTCATCCTTTTTGTATGGAAAGAAAAGTGGGTGAGGTCAGGCTCTCTGTCAGCTCTGGGCAGTGGCTGGTGGCCTTGTCATGTGGGCAGGGCCTTGGAAGGAGGGAGATTGGAGGATTGGTGACAAGGACGTGCTGTGTGCTAGACTCTCAGATTGGGCCCAGATTGGGAGAGAATGCTTGTCCCAAGTGACTGTCCAACAAAGGGCACCCCTTGAAAGGTAGCTCTTAACAATCAGGGGACACACGTGGGTGTCACCATCTTCCCTTCTCTGTTTTTAGGACCTAGACAAAATTCAAGAAGCTAAGCCTGAGCTGGGCCTTCCCTTTGATACTTCTAAATTGCAATGAGACTTAAATTTTAATACAAGAAATACAGACCATTCAGAGGCTTTTTCTTGCCCCATTATCCTGATCTAAGATAATACTAAGTAACATTTGGATATTATTCCCTGGGGACAGAACTGGCCATAACTTGGTTGTGACTCTTATCATTTGAGATGGCTTCAAGTGACATTCTAGTATGACTTGCATGTCTTATTTGAGGTATGAAGAGCCTCAACTTTCTAATAGAAATATACAGCATTTCCCCCTCCCCTCCCACCCTAGGACAAGGACAAAATTCCTTAAGAATTTTGCAGACATCACGTTTTCTTTCCCCTTGTAATACGTATAATTTATCTTCTGGTATAACTTGCTTAATAGTGACAGTTTGTTAATTCCATCTGTTTCCCCAGAACAGGGTAAAATGTTACATGGTGATGTACTGGGTTCTGAGAGTCTCCCATAAGCCCCAGCTGGTCAAGAACCTAATCAATGGGCCCAGGAACAAAGTGGCTGTGAGGGCAGGAAGAGGCTCTGCCTGGCCTCTGAGTGGCCAAAGCTGTGCCTTTGAGGCTCAGCCAGGCGTTTGGTGACACCTTGTGCTTTAGAAAAACCTACACAGTTCTTCCTTCTTCTGTGTTGGGAAAAACCCAGTTCTTCCTTATTATGCGTCCTTCTCCTGTGTTTTTCTTTCCTGTGTGTCTCCTTTCCTGTGTGTCTCTCACACAGAGCACTTCATTTTTGACACTTCTGGTCACCAAATGTGTGGGAGTTTTTTCCCCACACCAAGCAATTTTGCGCAATACCAGCTGAGTGTCCTGTAATTTAGCTCAATTATGACACCATTTACCTGGAGATAGTGTCAGATCCCACAGGTTGAGAGCTCAGTCCCATGAGACTGTCCTCACTTCAGATGCCAATCAAAAGTAGTAAGTCCCCAGGTTACCCACAATGTCTGTCCAACATGCCTACAAATTGGAGGTTCCCATGACCTCTTCACCCTTGGATTTGATTAATTTGCTAGAGAGGCTCACAGAACTCAGGGAAACATATACTTGCCTTTACCAGTGTATTAAAGGACATGAGGGGGCCAGCCTGGTGGCTCAGGTGGTTGGAGCGCTGTGCTCCTAACGCCAGGGTGGCCAGTTTGATTCTCACATGGGCCAGTGAGCTGCGCCCTCTACAGCTAAGATTGTGAACAATGGCTCTCCCTGGAGCTGGGCTGCTGTGAGCAGCCAGAGGTTGGTGTGAGCTGCTGTGGGCTGCTGAGTCCTGCCGTGAGCAGCTGGTGGCCAGCGTGAGTGGCCGGCAGCCAGTGTGAGCTGCTGTGAGCCAACGACTGGTGACCAACTGCCTCAGCCGGGGGGGAGTGCAAAGCTCATAATACCAGCATGGGCCAGGGAGCTGTGTCCTACACAACTAGACGGAGAAACAACGGCTTGAACCAGAGTGGGGGGTGGGGTGGGGAGGCGTAAGAAAGGGAGGAAAAATATATGAGGAAGAACACAGATGTACAGCCTACGTATCTACATAGGACGAGGTCTGGGAGGGTCCCGAGTACAGGAGCTTCTGTCCCTGTGGAGCTGGAGAGTGTCACTCTCCTGGTACGTGGATGTGTTCACCCACCTGGAAGTTCTCTGAGTCCCATACTACTGAGATTTTTATGGAGGCTTCTTCAGTAGGCTTCATCAATTATTAACTCCATTTCTAGCCCCTCTCCCTTCCCTGAAGCATGAGGGGTGGTGCTGAAAATTCCAAGCTTCTGATCATGGCTTGGTCTTTCTGGTGACCAGGAGCCATCCAGGAGTGTACCCAGTATCATCTGATTAGAACAAAAGATGCTTCTAGTGCTCTTGTCACTCAGGAATTCACAAGAGTTTTAGGAACTCTGTTCCAGGAAGGGGGTGGGCAGAGACCAATACATGTATTTTCTACACAAACTCCCTCCTTCATGGAAGGGCATTGTCCACCTGCAATAGATCCTATTGCAGAGTTGGATTTGCTTTCTCTTCTTCCCTCTGCCTCCCTCTGCACCTCCACTCATAAGCTTACTGAAGCCACTGTCGGGCATTGTCTAACACCAAGAAGCTCATGTTTCTGTGAAGACTGAAGACGTGTGCCAGTAGGCCAGTGCCCCGGGGTTCACTGGTCTTTCCTTGTACCCATCCCAGAGCTGAGTGTTGTTGAACATCCTACTGCAGGCTCAGTTATGGTGTGAGCTGAGGGAGACCACCTTGTGAGACCTGCTGATCTGCAGATTGTGGAGTACACTCTGCACTAGTAACAACTTATGATGCTATTTCTCCTGGGGTCAAATACGTGGGTCCAGGGGCCAGTGGGGGGGGGGGTTAGAGTGGTACATACTTAGCACCCAGAGGGAGAACAAGGTCCATCAAGAGATGCAAAAATGATTTGTCTTAAGTGGAATCTGAGACTGTCACTGGTCACTGAGAAAATAAGTAATAAGTGAGTTATGGTATTGGCTGGGGTGTTGACCTTGACTATGAAAAGGAAATGGAGGCTACTATAAAGAAGACATGGAGAGGAACCTGGAGAGAGCTCAGGTGGGCTGGGATCATCTCGACACCCACTTGTTCCTCCATGCCTGGTGGTAAAAGTAAATGGAGGATTTTCACCTTACATGGGTGAAAATACACCCAAGGGTTGTGATTCTTCAAGAATATAGCTTTGAGTCATGAATAAATCCTCCAGTTGTGGGGCTGGCTAAAGGCACAAGGTAGTGCCAGAGAGAAATAGTGCCCTTAGAGGACCAACAGGAACGGAAGCCCCTTGATGGATCTTGTAATGTTCACGTGTTGTTGGTGGGAGGATAAAATGGCTCAGCCACTTTGGGAAAAGATTCTAACCAATAGAATAGGGTAAAGGTAATGGAATGTCACTTCCATGATTAGGTTACATAAGATTGTAACTTCTGTCTTGCTAGCAGGCTCTCCCTATTGCCTTCTTGGCTTGTACCCTTTAATGAAGCAAGTGGCTATGTTGGAGAGGTCCATGTAGCAAAAAACAGATGGTCTCAGGCCAATAGCCAGCTAGGAATTGGGACCCACAGTCCAACAGCCCTTAAGGAACTGAATTCTGCCAACAACCATGTGAACTTGGAAGTGTATTCTTCCCCAGGTGAGCCTTCAGATGAGACCCTGCCCTGGCCAACAATTGCAGCCTTGTGAGACATCCTGAACCAGAACACCCTAAGATGAGCCCAGACCCCTAACCCACAGGAATCATAAGGTAATGTGGTTTTGTAAGTTGCTAAGTTTGTAGCAATAGATTACTCGTTATAGACTATTCAGAGATATAATTTCTTTTTGATTCCATTTTGGAAAGTAATAGTTTTCTAGAAATTTGTCATTTTGCCTAAATTTTCAATTATATAGGTATAAAGTTGTTCATAATATCTTCTTTCTATTTAAAAACCTGATTGTAAAATATAACTCACATACAGAAAGGTGCATTAAATATAAGTGCACGGTATGATGTATAATTATAAAACAAACATCTGTGTAATCACTACCCATGTCAAAAAATTGCCAGTGCCACAGGAATCCCTGTGTGCCCCTTCTCAACCACACACCTTCCTTTCCTCTTAGGGGTTATCATTCTTGTATTTATGGAAATCTCTTCCTAGTGTTATAGTTTCACAGTTCTTTATAGTTTATCCATCCTTATACAATAGTTTAGATGTTTCTGGTTTTGAATTTGATATAAACGACATGATTCCCTATGTATCTTCTGTATTTTGCTTCTTTTGCTCAGCACTGGATTTGTAACATTAATCCACTTTGTTTTGAGGTTCTAATTTATTTTCATAGCTGTCTAATATTCAATGATATGATTATAACAAAACTTATCTACTTTGCCATTGGTAGGCATTTGAATTGTTTCCAGTTTTGAGCTACATAAATAATTCTTCTCGGAACATTTTTGTACATGTTTCCTGGTGCACAGAGAATGTGTGTCTTAGGGTATTTTTCCAGTAGTGGTTTTGTTGGGTCACAGAGGATGAGTATTTATACCATTTTACTGGAAAATGCCAAACTTTTCCCCAAAGTAGTTGGGCTAATACCAACTGTTTATAAGAGTTCTTTGTGTCATACCTTTGTCACTACTTGGTCTTGTCAGACTTTTGAATTTTATCTAACTGGTATGTGTATAGGGATCTTTCAGGGTAGTTTTTGCACTTCCCTGATTATTCATGGATTTAGGTATTTTTCCATGTATTTATTGGCCATTTAGGTTTCCTTTTTTGTATGTGAAGTACCTATTGAATTTATTTGCCCATTTTTCTTTTTTTTTTTTTGAGATGGTCAATGATTTTTATTCTTTATTCTGTTAGTGTGTTAATGTGGTGAATTGCATTGTATGATATTCTTTTTTTTTAATTAAAATTTATTGGGGTGACAATTGTTAGTAAAGTTACATAGATTTCAGGTGTACAATTCTGTATTACATCATCTATAAATCCCATTGTGTGTTCACCACCCAGAGTCAGTTCTCCTTCCATCACCATATATTTGAGCCTATTTTTCTATTGAGTGGGCTTGTCTTTTCTTGTGAATTTGTCGGAGTTCTTTATATATTCCAGATAGGACTCCTTTATCAGTGACATGTGTTCAAGTATTATTCCATTGTAGGACTTGTCTTTTCATTTTCTTTATGGAGTTTCTGAATTTTGATAAAATTAAATGTATCTGTCTTTTCCTTTCGGTCACACATGGTACCTTGTCCCCTTGTTCGCATAGTTAACACTTCACATTTTTAAAAACGTAAGTTGTTGAAATCTTGGAGGCTTGGGATGATAGCGCATTCCTTCAGAGGGCATTTGCATTGCTTCTGTCAGGTGCTGGGGGCACCACAAGCCCACGGTCATTTCAAATTAAACGTTCACTGAATGTTTGTAGACCCCGACAGGTGATGTGAATTTGGTATGCAATTCTGCATAAGGGACAGCTTCAGGAGGCAACTTCTCGGGGGTATGATTTTTTCCTCCTGCAAGGTCTTTGTAGCACCATGGCTTGGTTCCTTGCAGTCCCCTGCAGGTGCAGGGTTGGCTTCTTCTGGTTCACTCTTGCTCTGAGAGTGTGGACCTTTGGGGTCTCTTATCAGATTCTCCTTGGTTAGGTCTGGGACTTTGTGAGACCATCAAACCCAAAGCCCCTCTCTGCCTGGTTGGCAAATGTTTGCAGGGAAAAACAGCTCCAGACGTTGGCTTACCGCTCTCATTTCACTTAGATTTTGCCTAGTTATTCACTATAAGCTTGCCATTTCTTTTCAGGAAGATGTTTTTAGGAAGATGCTTACCAGAAACATCACTTCCAAAGACTTATGTACTAAGGTATTAATTGGCAAATTAGTTATAAGATGTAAAAATTAAGAATAGGTAATACTCAAAATGGGGGAATTATTAAATTATGGTATCACATATGGCAATTACCATGCTCATTTTCTAAATGACCCCTTATGGCAAAGACTGCTAGCAGTCCACCAAGGTCTACTCTCCTTTTGTATTAGTAGTAGAATTATACAGCTGGCCAGATGAAACCTGCATTTGCCAGCCTCCTTTGTGGCGGGGTGAGGCTATACGATAGGTCGTTGTCAGTGGATGCGAGCGGAAGGCCGCAAAGCACAGGCCTTAAAATGTAGATGCATTCTCCTTCATGTCCATTTCCTTTCCACTGGGCTAATATGGACCGTGTTTTGACCATGGAGATAAGGACATCTTAGGGGATGTCAGAGGAAACAAGATAGAGGGGACCAGGTCACTGAATGGCTACAGGGACACAGCAGCCTCAACAATCTGGACCACTTATTTTAGGATTCTTACATGAGAAAAAAACAAACTTCTGTTAAGTCACTGTATTTGGGGATATCTTTGATACAGCTCTTCAGCCTTTTCCCTAACGAATACACACCCATTTAATAAGGCTCCTATTTCATGGTGGTGTCCAGTTCATTGACCTCAGTTCTTATCTGTATCCTCCAATCTTTACTTCTCTTTGGATCTCTTCTAGATTCTATAGTTTTCTTCCCCCCCCCTTTTTTTTTTAAACTTTTAGTTATTTAAGTGTGTTTTTCCAGGCTCCATCAGCTCTAAGTCAAGTAGTTGTTTGAATCTAGTTGTGGAGGGCGCAGCTCACAGTGGCCCATGTGGGGATTGAACCAGCAACCTTGTTGTTAAAAGCACCGCGCTCTAACCAACTAAGCTAACAGGCCGCCCCTAATTCTATAGTTTATTATGATAATCACGTCCCTGCAAATATGAACTCTGTAGCCCCTCTTTCACTTCATCTTACTTGGCAAATCCCATCCTCTGGTGCTTGTGCTCAAGTATCTGAAGAGCACTGATAAAATCATACACATGGGCTGACTGATTTACTCTTCTCAAACATCAAATGGACTCAACATGGAAAATTCTACTGTATTTTTCTAATAAGTACATGTTCCTTCTCCACTCTCTCAAGATGACTGTTTCATTTCTTTTCCTCGTTCCTTAAATTTCCTACCTCCTTTCCTAGATTTATTCTCATTTGGTGACCTTGCCTCCTTCTTCACCGAAGGAATTAGAGCCTTCAATCACACAGACACTGTTTTATCTTCCCTCCCACTAAATCTGCAAACCCTTCTGCTTCTGCGTGCCCTGAAGAAGCTGTCCCTGCTTCTGACTCTCAATCTCTACCCCTTTTATGTTCTTAAAGTGTTTTCTTTCCAACTGGGAATATAATAGCTTACAAATATCTCTAATATCTCCTATCTCCCCCCTACAAAACAGAACAATCATCGGTAATAGTTTTCTGTTCTGTGTGGCTTAAAACAACATGAATTTATTATGTCAGTTTCTATGGGTCAGAAGTCCAGCATGTTTTCGCTGGACTCTCTGCTCAGGGTCTCACCAGGCTGAAAGCAAGGTGTTGGCCAAGGCTGTGATCTCCTCTGAGACTAGGGTTCCTCTTCCACCCTCACTAGGTTGTGGCAGAATTCAGCTCCTTGCAGTTGTAGGACTGAGGTCCCCGTTTTCTTGCTAACTGTCGACTAGGGGCCATTCTCAGCTCTTAGAGGCCACCAGCTGTTCTCTGCCATGTGTCCCTCCTCACAATGTGGCAGTTTGCTCCTTCAAGGGCCAGTAGAATCTCTCTTTTAAGGGCTTGTCTGGTTAGGACAGGCCCACCAGAGTAATCTACATTTTGATGAACTCAAGGTCTGATGAGGGACCTTAATTATACATGTAAAATCTTTCACCTTTGCCATATAATGCAACCTGATCACAGGAGCAATATCCCATCATACTCACAGATCCTGCCTGTACTCAAGAGGAGGGGATTACACAGGCATGTACATACACCAGGAGGCAGGAATCAGAATTCTGCCTATCACAGCACCCCTTGACTCTTATCTCCTCCAGTTACTGCCTCCAGTCCCTTCTCCCGGACAAAGCAATCTTAAAAGAGTAGTTCAGACATGTCTCCATTTTCCATCCGCTCTTCAACCCAGTCCAATCTGCCTTCCGTTCCCTGAGATTGACCTTTCAATTTATTGGTACTCATCTTGCCAAATCCAATAGGTACTTTTCTCTCTCTCTCTTTTTTTTTTTTTATTAGTTTCGGGTGCATAAAACAATATAATAGTGATACATTTACACCCCTCACAAAGTGATAACCCCCAATCTACCACCCCTCTAACATCATATATATTTGTTACAATTCCATTGAATACATTCCTTATGCTGTATTCCATATCCCGTGACTCTATACAGAGGGTGCCAAAAAAAGTATACACTTTTAAGAAAGGAAAACTGTATTAAAATTGTAATACTCAATATGTACCAATAACAAAAAATGAATACAAGTCACGTCTGACTTCTGCAATTGCAAGAGGTGCTCAAAGTGGTTCCCATCAGCATCCAGACACTTCTGATTACAGCGAACTACTGTTTGAGCAACGTTGACCAAAGTGTCCACTTGCATACATTTTTTTTGGCTCCCCTGGTATATGGCACTTTTCATTTGAATTTTTTCTTTCTTTAAATTTTTTTTATTATAGAAAACTTCAAACATAAGTAAAATAAAGAGAACAATATAAGGAATGTCCATGAACTCAAACAACCAACTTCAATAAACATCAACATGTAGCTAATGTTTCAGTTTTACCCCACAATTTCTCTCCCCTCTACTCTTCTGGGTGATTTTAAAGCAAATCCAAGTTATTTATATCATTAGTAAATAAATCAATACTTCAGTATGGATTTCTAAAAAAATTATTATTGTGTAAAATATGACCACAGGAGCATTGTTAATAAGAAAATTAACAGTAATTCCTTAATATTACCTAATACCAGCCTTCAAATTTCCCTGATTACTCCATAAATGTGTTTTACAGTGGCTTAGTTTGAAATAAGATTCAAACAAGAGCCATTCATTGTATTTAGTTGATATAGTCCTTACATTTCATTTAATCTACAATTCTCATCTATTACATCTATCTATCTATCTATCTATCTATCTATCTATCTGTCTATCTATCTATCATCTAGCCTTTTTTTTTTTTTGTCTTGCTACATGTTTTTTTGAAGAAATGTGATCATTGTTCTAGAATCCTCCACATTCTGGATTTGGCTGCTCAAACCCCTGTGGTGGTATTTCACGTGTTCCTTATCCAATGGGCCCTTTTCTGTTATCAGACTCATGGTCTCAGCAGCATTTAACACTGCTGCCCACGTTTTCCTCTTTGAGATACTCTTCTCTCCTGGTTTTGGTGATACCACACTCTCCTGACTTTTCTTCTGCCTCTCTGGCCAGTCCTCCTCGCTTTCTTTCGCAGTTTGTTCCTCTCCCACCCAGCCTTGAACTGTTGGTGGTTCCTCAGTGGCCCAGCAGGCCCCTTGTCCCTTCACTATCCATGCTCTCTCCCTAGGTTATTTCATCTGGTTCTGAGGATTTTGATGCTATTTGGATACTTTGAGACGCATACCATTTGATCTCCAGCCCACACTTCTCCCCGAAGCTCCAGATCACTTACGTGGAGAGTTACATGCTAGTTCCACTTGGTTCTCTCACTGGCATCTGAAACTAAACATGTGCTAAAAGGAACTCTAGATTTCCTGCTCCCCAATCCTGTTCTGTCTCTGGGTGAATGGCAGCGCCTCTGACCAGTCCCTAGAGCCTGAAACCTGGAGTTTTCCTTGATTCCTGCCTTTCCCTCACTTCTCATATTCAGCCCAACAGGGTCTGTCATTATACCTTTAAATTACACACCATCAGCGCCACCTGCACCCAAGTCCTGGCCACCATCACTGCTCCTGTCTCCTTATTTCCTTCTTCCATTCCAGAACCCTCTCAATCAATTCTCCATATGGCCCAAAGCAATCCCTTTAAAAGCATAAATCAGATCACATAACTACCCTGCTTAAATCATGTGACGAAGTTTTCAATGCATTTCACATAAAATCATGTCTCCCCTGGCCCAGGTACGAAGTCTGTGTCATCTGAGCACTGCTCGCCTCTCCTGTGCTTCTCTCCCTCTTGTTCTCCAGCCACGAAAGGCCTCTCCCAGGTTCTCAAAAATGTCACAGTCCTGCCCTTCCTCTGACCAAACGTTCTTCCTACTACTCGTCATGGCTGGTTTTCCTCCAGCTCCAGCCTGAACGGTGCCTTCTTCTCAGAGGCCCTTCCCCCACCACTGAATGGAAAGGTCCCTCCTGGTTTCTCGCTGTGTCCTTCAGAGCACTTAGCATATATATACTGAGCTGTGCACTTGTCTACTGTCCATCGGCCCCACTAGATCAAGGTCTGTTTCACTGTTGCACGAATGGTGAACTTGTGGAGAACAGGACCCTGTTTGAGGTGTCAGGTTGGGCTAATGTTAACCAGCCAGGCTCCCAGAAGCTGCCTCAAAGCAGCAGCTCTGGATGCTACTAATTATTTAGAATGTGAATTCCAGGGTTGGTGGCTAGATTTAAAATATATATATATATATATATATATATATATATATATATTATATTTAATTGGAGATAAAATTTCTATATAGTAACATGCATAAATCCTATGTGTACTATCCAATGAATTTGACAACACCCTGATCAAGATATAAAACACTTCCATCACTCCAAAAATCCCCCTTTCAGTCAATCCCTAAACCCCATAGGCAACCACTGTTGGTGGCTGGGTTTTTATATCCTGTTCAGGCAAGGGCAGGGGACTGTTTCTATAATACTCCAGCCTATCCACATATCTTGACACCGTGATTTTTACCAATGAGAGCCATTTCTAATATGCAGTGTGCTAACTGGCATAGCCTCTGGGGTTGATGAGAAATGAAATGAGCTGAAGCTCTGGTAGTGGCCAGGACTGGGAAATGGCCCCACTGGTTAAATGACAGCTGATAACCTCCAGCCTCTCCCCTCTCAGTGTGAATTCCCGATCGGAGCAACTGTCTGTCCCTGGAACAGAGCTTAAACTAACACACATCTAACACCACACTGTTTATGCTCAAATTCAGACACTACGGCAACGTAGAACCAGGCTAGGCAAAGGGGAGCTTGGAGGGCTGGCTGGCAGGGCTGGCAAGCCCGCCAGTGGACCTGGGGCTGGTGGTCTGCTGAAACAGTGAGTGTGGTCGACGTCGGAGCACACATCCATTAAGCAGACTCAGACCAAATTACAACAGTTTCCTGACCACCTGCCACCTGGTTTCAGAGCCACCTTTGACCTCCCCTTCTGCCTGCCATAATGCAGGTAGTTTCAGGGGCTCCTCTGGAATGGAAGGAGGAACAGCTCCAGAGATGCATGACCAAGGCTGCCTCCTTTCTCTCTGCAGCCCCCAGACCTTCCATCTTGAACTCAGGGACTCCAGCTGCTGGGTTCAATTCCCATGGTCCTCCTTCCTGAAGTCCCTTAGTCCTGGGGGCTAAGGAGGTGGTTTTCAACTCTCCACAAGTGTCCCCTCCCAAACCCTACCCTTTCCCTGATCACGGAATGCAGCACACAGTGAGACCTCAAAAAAAAAAAAAAGTTCCTTGATGGAAAATTGCTTTCCTGTCTCTCACGTGATCCTTTTATTTAGATACTGTGGGCAGAAATTAGGAATCCCTGTTACAGACGAGGAGATGAGGCTGAGTGTCTGTCTCAGCAGCCTGCCATTTCTTCCAGGATGGGGCTCTGTGTTTCCCTCTCTCCCCACCAACACACACACACAAACACATGCACACACACACACATTTGTATGCATGGGCTCTGGGCCTATTTGCAGAATTGCATGGGGGCAGCTAAGCCTTAGTTTCCTTATCTGTAAAATGGGACATCGTGTCAGATGTTCTCTATTTGCCACTACAGGTCCACTCTTCATCTTTCTCCATTCTGCTCTGGTCAACAGAGGCTGACCTTTCCCAAGGCTGCAGCTCTCACCGGGTTCCAGGACCTTCCCTTGCTCCCTGGGTGGTAAAAGCTTCCTGCTGCTGCTTTACCAGCTTTTCTTGGCTCGTTTAACTCTTCCAACACTTTGTAGTTGTCCTTTCATCAAACCCTTTTCGATGACCTCATTAAGTGTGCCATCTGTTTCCATCCAGGGCCCTGACTGCTACAATAATTGGTGCCAGAATAGCCCTGGGAAACAGATCCTCAGATGGGATTCTGGGATCAGGGATTGGGTTGCTCACACATCTTGATTAGAGAGTGGACAGCCTCCTTGACAGGGGGTAATGGACAATGGTAATCTGTGGCATGTAGCGGCATCACTGTTACTGACTCAATGACTGGTGGTGGCAAGAGATGGACTGGTAAGATATTGGGAGAACAAGTAAGTGCCTGTGGCCCTTTGTCACTATGGTGACAGTAGTGATTACAAAGACTGGAGTGGCCTTCTGCCGCTACATCTGATTGCCCTAGGAAACACACACACCAGATTGAAAGCCTTGACTGAATGAGTTACATTGGGATTTAATTCTCACAGGCCTGGAGGCGATGAGAGGTGATGAGCGCCCCTGTAAGACCGCTGTCCAAAGCGAAGTCACCGGAAGATTTTTATGGTAGGAAAGGCTGTTTCCTTAGACCAAGGGCAGGGGTGCTGTCTTCACCAACAAGGAAGATTCAGGGGGTGCTGGGGTTTCTTAGTTCCACCCAAATGTCCTCATCCCATGTCTGGGGGTCCCATTCCTTCTGAACCAGTGCCCTTCCTTTAGCATAAGAGACTTGGTGGGGTTGTTCTTTTCACTGGCTCTGCAACCCCGGGATCCTGACAGCGGGGCCCAGGCGTGGTCCTTTGCCATATCTGCCCTGTGCCTACACAGCACAAAGATCCCTTCAGAGTCACCCCAGGGGCTTTCTGAATATCCCTCCTTGTATTGAGTGGCAAGTTCAAGGCTTTCAATCTGTTCTTAGCCCAAGTAGATCCAACGGGACCACAGACCCTGACCTGCAACTCTATCACTGTGAAAACAGCGAACCAAAAGCAATAGCACCTCCCTAAGGGAAACTCAAAAATTAGTGCCACCATCAGAGATCCAAAATATGTAGAGGTGGTCATTCCTATCAAGACTCCATTTAACTCACCTATTCAGCTGGTGCAAAAACCAGGTGGGACTTGGAGAATGACTGTAGATTACTGTGAAGTTAGTTAGGTGTGATAATTGCAGTTGTGGTTCTAGACATTTTTACTGGAACAAATCAACACAACTTTTGGCCTGGTGTACATCTTTGACCCCAAATGCTTTCTTTTCTATTCCACTAAGTAAAGATCATCAGAAATAGTTTGTCAGCGACAGCAGTATGTCTTCACTCTACTACCTCAGGGCTTTATCTCGTCTCTTGATTTCTGTCATCATATAGTGTAAAGGGACACTGATCATCTTGATATAGTTCAAAACATTATGCTGTGCCATTATATCGATGACATAATGGCAACTGGGCCCAGTGAGCAGGATATTGCAAACACTTTAGATTCTTAGTAGAGCATATGTATGCCAAAGGAAGTGTGATAAATCCCACAAAAATTCAGAGGCATGTCATGTTAGTGAACTTTCTAGGGTATCCAGTGGTCTGGGGCATGTCAGGGTATCTCCTCCAAAATGGGAGATAATTGCTGAACTTATCCTGCCCACTACAAAGAAAGAGACAAAATGTTTGATGGGACTCTGGACTTTTGAGGCAACATGTACCACATTTGGCTTTGCTGTTCTGCCCATTAACTGGAAAACCCACAAGAATACAAGCTTTGAGTGAGGCCTGCAGTTAACGTAAGACTCTGCAGCAGGTCCAGACTGCAGAGCAAGCTGCCCTGTCACATGAGCTTTATGACTTGGAAGTGACTATGGCAGAAAAAGGTGCTGTATGGACAAGCTCCAATAGGAGAGTCGCAGTAGAGATACAGACCCTTAGGGTTTTGGATTAATTCATGCCCTCCTCTTCCAATAACTAGTCTCCATTTAAAAACAGCTCCTGGCTCACAGCTGGAGGTGGTAGAGGCTGAATGCCTTACTGTGGGACATCAAGTAACCCATGCAACAAGGACTGGACGTTATCTGATCAATGTAATCATAAAATTGGACATGCATGTTAGCATTCTGTTATTAAAGAGTATACATGAGGTCTGAGCAAGTCAAGAAGGCACAAGGAAATTGCATAAACAGGTGGCTCAAATTCTGATGGTACCTGCTCTTATTGCTTCACTGCTTCTCCCTCAACCCACAGTTGGGGAAGTTGCTATGACCAGTCAACATGGAGGCAAAAGCAGACATGACTTCTAAGTGAGTCTGCATGGTGTGTTAGCACCAGCCACAAATGGACCACTGTTGCATTAAAGCCACATTCAGGGTGTCTCTAAAAGACTGATGAAAGTCTATCCTCTCAGTGGGCAGAATTTCTGGTTATACTGATTGTCCATTTTGCCCGGAAGGAGAGATAACCTGAGGTACAAGTCTACTTTCATTCATAAGCAGTGGCTAACAAGTTGACTGGCTGGGCAGGGACTTGGTGTGATGCCAATTGCCATTGTGGTTCTAGACATTTTTACTGGAACAAATCAACTCAATTTTTGGCCTGCATACCAAGATTGGAAAATACCAAGATTGGTCCAAGGGAGAGATATATGGATGAACTGCTTGAAATGGGCGCAGGTGGTGAAGATATTTTTAATCCACGCGAATGCATCCATGGTGAAGGAGGCTTTCAATAATCAGGTGGAACAAGGTGACCCATTCTATAGATGTCAACTTCTTTCCCCAGCTACTCTGGTTATTGCTCACTGGGCCCATATACAATGTGGCCATGGTGGCAGGGACAGGGGCTGGTGAGAGTGGTAGGCAGAATAATGACCTCCCAAAGATGTCCACGTCCCAATCATTGGACCTGTGAATATATTTTATAGGCGAAGAGTGAATCAAGGTTAACAGAGAGAATTAAGGTTGCTAACCAGCTGACCTTAAAAATAGAGAGATGACCCTAAATTATCTGGTTGGGCCCAATGTATTATAATAATCAAGAGTCTTTAGATGTGGAACCTGGAGGCAGAGTCAGTGTGAGTGGTGGGATGGGAGAAAGACTCCACCGGCCATGACTGGCTTTGAAGATGGAAGGAGGGTGAAAGCCAAGGGATGCAGGCAGCTTCTAGAAGCAGGAAAAGGCAGGGCAAACAGATTCTCCTCTAGAGACTCCAGAAAGAAATGCAGCCCAGACAACACCTTGATTTTAGCCTTGCGAGACTCATTTCAGGCGTCTGAACGCCAGAACTGTGAAATAAATGTGAGTTGTTTTCAGCCACTAAGTTTGTGGTAATTTAGTACAGCAGCCACAGAAAACTAACACACCTAGGCTCAACACATTTCCTTCACCAAATCTGATCTGGCAACTGGCATTGCTAAGTGCCTGCCCAAGCTGCCGGCAGCAAAGAGCAAGCTGAGTTTTCTATATGGCATCATTCCGAGGCAATGGATCTCAAAGTGGGGATCTGGAACCTCTGGGGGATCCCCAAGATTCTTTCATGGGTTCTGTGAGCTTAAGTAGACTTTTATATTGATACTAAGATGTTCTTTGCCTTTTTCACTGTCATTCTTTCATGAGTGAGTAGTGGAATTTTCCAGAGGCTACATGATGTGCATACAATAGACTGAATGCTAGAGGAGATTTAAGCCAGACTAAAGTGACTTTCAAAAATGTCAAATAATGCTACTCTTCTCACAATTTTTATTATTTAAATTTATTTAACTTGTTTAATATTTTAAAGCTTTAATTTCTATTCCAGTAAAATAGATATAACCCACATAAATAAAAATGCTTTGTAATGTTTAAGAGTATAAAAATTTGAGAACCACTACTATAGGGGGACCATCTATTGGCAGGTTGATTACACTGACCCCGTCTTTCGGGAAGGGAACAGTTATTTATTACCTCAGGGTAATAAACATGCTTTCCTGATACGGACTTGCCTTTCCTGCCTGCAATGCTTCTGCCAGCACCATCATTTCTGAACGTTCCAGAATGCTGATTCATCACTATGCCATCCTGCACGTTGTCTATCTTCATTTTAGGTCTCACCCATGGAACGCACTGGACTCGCTTAGCACAGTTGACTGGATTGAACAGTGTTATGGCGTCAGCTGGGAGACACCAAGCCGGCAGTAAGGTGGTCAACAGGTAGGATGCAGTACACACTTTAAGTAAGTAGCCAAAATATGGCTCCACCTCTCTCACAGCCAGGATGCAGAGGCCCAGGAACCAGGGGGTAGAGATGAGAGTGTCTCCTCTCACTACTGTTCCAAATCACCTGCTGGAGACATTTTTGCTTTCTATCCCCTCAACTTTGTGTTCAGCGGTCTGGAGTCCTTAGTACCCAAAGGAGGAATATTCCCTCCAGGGAACACAGATGTGGTTCCTTTAAACTGGAAGTAAATCTTCCCACTTGTCATTTTGAGCTTTGTATGTTGCTTAACCAAAAGGTGGAGAGGAGGTCAACTGTTCCAGGTAGGGTGACTAAACTGGGTGACCGGAAGAAAAATGGAGGGCGGGCAGGAGGCTACGTCTGGAACCCAAGACTTACAGGCTGCCTCAGTCTCCCATGTCCAACAATGACAGTCAGCAGGAAACTTGGAAACCCAACAAATCTAAGACCACTAAGACCCTGAATTGCATAGGAAGAAAGGCTTGGGACATCCCACCAGGTCAAGAACTCAGTCAGCCAAAGTGCTGGCAGCTGGTAGAGGAACATGGAAACGGGTGGAGAGAGGGTGCATGATGGCTAATTTTGGCCTCGTGACCAGCCACGGGGGGGAGGGGTTACCAGTTTTTTGTTATTTCCCTCTGCAGTCTTATTGACAGATCCCTAGTGGTAACTAATGTCTTAAGTTAGGCTCGAGGTGAATATTCCTGATGGATGACAGGACGTGGGGAGGATGACAGCATGTGGCGGTTGACGAGACTGTCTACCCTAATGGCAATGACCTCCCCCCCACTTCCATTTTAAAAAGTTGAGGTGAAATTCACATAACGTAAACTGAATCATTTTAAAGTGAACAAACAATGGCATCCAGTACCTTCACAACGTTGTGCAACCATCACCACAATCTATTTCCAAAACTTTTTCGTCATCTGAAACTGAAATTCTGTAACCATTAAACAACAGGGACATTAGTTTTTCATCTGAAGGATGAGCAGTTGGTGGGGGGCGGGGGGCGGCAAAAGGAATGGCTCTGCCCGGATATCCTATCTCCCCTCTAAATTCACTCTCCCCTGGCTCCATTTACTGGAAAGCTGACCTGTGTGGACTGAACTCAGTGAAGTCACTCAGGTGGCTTTCCTTCTGGCTTACAGCCCGCTTTGGCCAAGGGGAGGCTCTAGCAGGATCCAGATTAGAATATGTATCCCCTGGGTCCCTGCCTGGGACTCACCTCGAGTTGTTCCCCCATGGCTGCGGTTCAGGCAGGGCAGCCCCCTCCCATGGTAACAGCTCCCTCCTCTTGCCCTTCAGGTCTAGGGGTTGTAATGGCTTCCTTAGTGTGAGACCCCTGGGTCCCATCCCTGGAAGATTCCCTTAACACTTCCCACACCTCTGTAAAGAATCCCTTAGTTGAAGGCTCGTCTTTGAATGTACCATCCATTTCTTGTTGGGACTCTGACTCATACAGAAGTGGATGGTGTGGTCCCTCCCGATGGTCCTTTTGGCACTGACCACTTCAGAGTCAAACAGCTCTGTACACAGGTCCCAGGCTGGGTGAGAGTTCCTTTCCTGGACAGCCAAAGCCCCACTGCCCTCTGGTGGTCAGCGCCTGGAAATGCAGGGATCCAACTTCGGCTGAGCTAAGTTCCCTGGACGCCTGCACGGTGCTGAGCCCATTTCATCCAGGGGTTACTGGCCCCACTTTACAGGTGAGAACCTTTCCACTGCCCTTAGTACAAACCAAAATCTTAACCGTGGGCTACAAGGCCCCATCTCTGCCTCCCTCCTGTTACTCTGACCAAGCCACACGAGTCTTTTCTCAGATCCCAGGGGGTTAGCTGTGAAGCTCCCAATTCTAGTATTCGGCAACTCTGCAACCTTCTTCACCTGGTTAACCTCAGCTCATTCTCTAGTCCTCTCCTAGGATATCTCCTAGGAAAGTCCTCCTGGCCATCCCCTCCCCACCCCACCTTTCACTGTCATTCACAAACACATTAGGTTTTTCCTGGTCTGTATGTATGTTTGGTCGATGTGGTTCTTCCCCCAGAGGTTGAAGGCACCTGCGGGCAGGGAGCGTCTCGCTTTGCTCACAGCTGTATCCCTGGTGCCTGGTACACAGTCATAACCACAGCAGCAGCTGACGCGGATTAAGCCTTTCTCTTTGCCAGTCATTGAGCCAAGTCCTTCAGGCCTCCAGGCAACCTTCCTCCCCAAAGTCCCTGGTGCCCAGGAAGTAGCCCTGAACTCTATCAAAAACTCACACGGATTTATTAGAATATGAAAAAGATTCGGTTTCTTCTGTACAGGCGGCAGAGCAGCAGCAGCTGTGGTGGCTTTGAACATGGTTGTCCACGTTACCCTTGCATGGTGACTCCTGCCCCAAACTGCGCTTGCATGGAAAGGAGGGCGGACAGATGAGCACCCACTGCCTTCCCAGTGCTCTGGGAAGAGGGACACTCTGACTATTGCACGATCCTGGGGAAGGGAGTACTAGGGGAAGGACAGGCACCAATAAACCTGCGCCTGGCCATCACGGCAGTGGGGGTAGGAGCACGTGCCTGTGAGCAAAGGCCTCTGGGAGCCCAGGACTCTGCCCACCAATCAGCCCTGGCCTGGAGGGAGACGATTAGGGGAGGCCTTCTCCCCTGAGGACTGGGCTTCCAGAAGCTGGGTGCGGCGCACAGAAGAGAAAGGTTCCTGGGGCCAACGGGGGGAGAGGGTGATGACAGAAAGAACAGGCCAGCAGGAACCGAGGGTCAGGCCCAAGAGCAAAGAGGGACCAGGAGGTCCAGCATCTGTGAGTTAGAACCATGATTGGGGTTGGGAATCAGAGCCTTGGGGCCACAATTAGGAGCCCAGGAGGCAGAGAATCGATTTGGGGGAGTGTTAGCCAGAAGTAGACGGTAATTCTCTGGAGCAGGGAGGGCCAGAGCTTCATTCAGCCAGTGCTTTTCAAAATGTTTTAAAAACAGGAATGGCCTCTGTGCAAATAGGTCATACATGGAAGTGTGAACAAACAAAACATAAAAAGGCGGCACTTTCTGGAGCCTGACAGTTCCTCCCTTGACAGCAGCCCCAGGCGGGCCCCGTGGTCCCTGCTGCAGCAGTTTGGAAAGCTGAGTCACATCACTGTCCAAAGTGCTCCAGCTCCATACAGAGAAGCTCAGGGACGCAGAGATGCCCTCAGCCTGCAGCTGAGTAAGGACAGGTAGGTGTGGCTGGCCAGGGTGCCAGAGCTGGCAGGAGGGTGGGCCTACCATGGGTCACTGATCCCTCCCTCCCTCAGATGCCTGCTCCCCCTGGTCTTCTCCATTTAATGGAGGTCCTGGCCTAGGCCAAGACAGGCCTTGGCTACTTCCCTTCCCAGGTGGGATCAAGGCTGGGCCAGAGGCTCTTTGGTTAGAAACTAAGATTGGTTTGAATGAGGAGAGTGATGGTGTAGCGGGGGCCTCCGAGGTCTGGGAAACTCAGAGGCCCTCCCCTGGGAACAGGAGAGAGCCTGGACAGGGAAGGGTCTGCCTCACAGCCCAGCAGCTTTGACAAAGGGACTGGGAAGGCAGTTCTGGTGGGAGGGTGGGTGCTTCCCAGGAGGCAGGGGGAAGCCGTGCGGTGGGGCTGTGGGCCCAGCTGCCATGCAGTGGGGAGAGGAGCGATCCAGGTCAGGATGGAGGAGGGGTGCACCCCCAGCTTCCAGCAGCCCCTGCTCTGGTGGGAGAGTCTGTGGTAGGACAGGCACCGCCCACTGGCCTCAGTGTTATTGCCCCTTGGGGATGAAAGGCTCCCCCTCCCCAGGCTCAGGGTGGGGGCCTGGGTCACTGAGGCAGCGCTGTATCCTCTGGGAACTGGGGCTGTCACTTGGCCCAGGGGTGAAGACATCGTCAGTGCCTGGGGAGGAGGGCTCCTTGGTCCGTATCATAATGCCCCCGTCATCGTCTTCATCCTCAGCCACCCTGGGGTCCCGGTTCAGCCCGAGGACCTTGCCCTTCAGCTCCTCATTCACCAGGTCCACAGACTCAGGCGACTGTGGTGACGCTGGGTCGATGGTGATAACAGGCAAGTCAGCCTTCGGCTCATAGGCCAGCGGGTCTGGGGGCCAAGAGCAAGGCACCAGTTGGCTTCTGCCCCTGAACTCTGCCCAGCACGCGTCCCACCTCAGCCTGTGCCAGCAACTCCCCCAGAACCTCCCTGTGAGGGCAGCGATCTGGGATGTTTCGGAATTACTCCAGGGGGGCCTTTGGGAACCCTCATCAGAGTTTCTCTTCTCTCAGGCTGGGGCCTCAAAGGCAGGACTGTTCTTCTCACAGTAGGGCCTCCGGCGGGTGCTGCTCCTCAGACCAAGCATTAGGGCTCTTTCCTGAGTCACCACTGCCCCAGGGGCCCCGGCCTGAGAGAAGGCCTGCCCTCGTGCCCCCGACGGGTTGGAGACCCCGATGGTGCAGACCCCTCCTGTCTCCCTGCCAGGCACCCACCTCCCTTCCGTCCTCAGTGTCACCCCACGTGGAGCACCTGTTCCTGGGGAGGATGACAGGGCCATTCCCCAACTCCACCTGATGGAGGAGGAGCTCATGACTTGGGAGGAAGAAGCCTGTGCTCCCCACTGGTTCTCTGAGGCCCTTCCTGTTGGAGCCTCATCTTCAGGAGTCAGTGGCACCGAGCGCCCAGCTGCGAGGCCCCTCACCAGGCACCCTGTGCCCTGCCTTACCTGAGCCAATGCGGGCCCGAGACATGGTGGGTGAGTCCAGCTTGTGGGCTGGCACTGTCAGGTAGTTGTTGATCTGAAGGAGAAAGAGCAGACAGCTGTGAGCTTGGGCAGCCCCTCTGGATGGCACCCAAGACTGGTGGCCACAGGCATATTCAGGACGCTCGCTCCCTCTTGGCAGTTCCTCACTAAACTCTTCCACCTGCCTGAGCCATGCTGGCACTTCAGGGGTTCCTGAGGGCTCGGCCCAGTCTCCCCTCAAGCTATGCAATCTCCTGGGCAGCCCTGAACACTCCTGCGCTGCCCTCCTGGTCCCAGTGGCACTGCCCCAGTCTCTAGCTCTACACCTGCCCCTGACGTACAGACCCATACAGTCAACTCAGGAGTGGACACCTGGGCCCTGGATGACCCCCAGGTATCTCAATGCAACATGTCGAAACTGAACTCAGTTCCTTATCTTCCCTCACATTTTTGTTCCTTCCTGGCGTCTCCTGTCACCGCCACCACTACCAGCTACCCAAATCAGAAGGCTAGACATTACCCAGCTCCTTTTTCTATTCCCTCAGCCCCACCTAAAACTGGTGACCAAGTCTTGCTGGTTCTACCTCCTAAATGTCCCTTGAATCTACCTACTCCTTTCTATCTCCCCGTCACCACCCTAATCTGGACCACCTCCACTCCTTTCCATGTCACTCCCTTACCGAGAACCCTCCATAGCTCTCTATGCCTGTAGAATAAAGCCCAAACCCTTACACCATTCACAAGCTTCCTTGAAAGCTGAGCCCTCTCAGTTTCTAGAATGGGCCACTTTCTGTGATTGGGAACTTAGGCACACGTTCTTCTTTCTTCCTGAACCTTCCTCTGCCCACACTCCCCTCACCCTGGCTCTGGCTCCTAAGTTTGCCCTGACCCTGCCCTGTTCAGGGTGCTCAGGGCCCCCGGCCCTGCATGGGCCACTGCGTGAGCAGCTCGTAAGGGAGGAACTGGGCTGACTCATCCAAGAATTCAGAGGCTACACTGCTGCTTAGCACGTCGGGACCACTCAACAAATGTTTCCTGAACAAATGTGTGCCTTTCTTTGTGCTTTTGGACAGCTGTCTTTCCCCTTGGGCCTTAGTTTTCTCACAACAAAATGAAGGGCTAGAGCACATGGAGACTCTTCTAGCACAGAAGCCTGAGGATGTGATGAGGGGCCTGGCCTCTTCACTGAGCCTAACGGGGAGGAGGTGGAGAAGGCTTTCTGGAACCTGCCTTGGGTATCAGCCTTGACAACAGGTAGAGGAGGCCCAAAAAACCCAGATCAGAGTGCTCTGTCTTCAAAAGGGCTTGGTGGGGAGTGCGGGACGAGGAGGAACCCAGAGACCCCGAGAAAGGAGCCACCCCAGTCCCGGACACACCTTCTGCTCCAGCTGCCGGGCCTTCTGTCTCCGGAGCAGCATCTGGTTCCAGGCCTCCTCGTACGGATCTGCCACCAGCGTGTGTCTATTGTAAGACCGCAGCTGTGGGAAGAAGAGATGTCAGGCAGGGCAGGCCCTGGAAGCTGGGCCTGGAGCGGCCAGGGCAGCTCTGGGCATGTGTGCGGAGAGGCCGGAGCAGACAGAGAGACACGGGGCTCCTCTACTGTAGGGGGCCCGGGCAGGGAGCAACCCCTCACCCGCTGCCTGGTCTTCTGCAAGTTGTTCCTCAGGATTTTGCGGATCTCCTCTTCCTTGTCCTTGGAGAGTGCTGGTAGGATGCGGTCTGCAGGCAGGGACTTGGGATGGATGTTTCTGGAACAACATGGCACAGGTTAGATCCTCAAGAAAATTCCTGTGACCCTGGAGCCTGCTGGACTGGGCCAGAAGGAGGTCACTCTGGGGACGGCCCGGGGGGGTGGGCTAAGCCTCAGGTCCTCAGTGCGGCCCTGCAGCTCGCTCGCCAGCTGTCACCCCCTCCCCAGGGTGGCCTGCTCCAGGGTGGTGTCGAGGGGTTAGTGTGGGTGCAGAAGCAGCCAGGTTGGTTATTAGCACTCACTGCATGGAGACGGTGGAGACAGCAGAGGGGATCTTGCCCATGCCACCACTTTCCACCAGCTCAATAGCCTGCTTCATCTCCATCTTGTGGTAGAAAGCGATGAGCTGGGGCTCCTTGGAACGCTCGCCGGCTATCAGACACTTCTTCACATACTTCTTATTAAACCGGTTGAGCCTGGTGGAAGAAGGGAGGAGATGGATGGAGCCAGCTCCCGGGGGGGGGGGAGACACCCAGGCCCCGGGAGACCCTTACCTGCCCCTCCCTGCCCACCTGCCCGCCAGGCCTGCCACCTACTTGTCCTTCCAGTGGTGGTGGCCGTAGTGGCCACAGATGTCCTCGATGCCTGTCAGAAGGTGGTCCAGGAACTGAAACGGGCCCAGGGCCAGGTCAAGCCTCACTACTGGGCTCCTCCCCTACCAAGACTTCTGAATAGGCCCCCCCCACATTCGAAGCTAGTGTGGCTCTGCTCAGCCCGGCCCTGTAGGTGCAGGAGCAGCCAGGAGATGGCGCCCATACCTCACTCAAACTGAATACCAGGGGCACCTCAAGCCCTTGGCTACTGGGGCATGGCTGAACCCCCTTCTCTGATCCCACCTGTGCCTGATGCCTGGAACAGGTATATACTAGAGGCAGAGATGGCATGATATCCCCTCCTTAGGTTCCCGCTGCTCATACCACACCTTCCTAGGAGGAGACCTGCTGACTTCAAGAGGCTTAAGGACTATCCGGCACTGGGATAAGGGAGGAGGGACTGGCAAGGCCTAGCTGCTCCCCAAGCCTTCTCCTGCAATTGAGGGCCCGGCTTCCAATACCTGTGTATGGATCTCCTCATTGATGGAGCGCTTCGTTTCTTGCTTTTTCTTCACAGCCAACAGGTCTACCAGGGGCCGAATGGTCATTCCCTGAGGGGCAGGTGAGTGTCAGGCCCTCCAGGTCTACCCTGGCAGGGAGGCCACAAAGCCTCCCACCTTCCCCCAGGGTCCCTGAGGTCACAATGCCCTCTGCTCTGAGGACCCTCATCTTTCAACCTTCATGCCAGCACTTCTACCTTTGAGGTAGGTCCTCAAAGCCTCCTTTTTCCTGAAGTCTGACAGCCTATCCAGCAGAATGACTCACACACAGGTCACCTAGCTTGGGCCAGGGGTCAGAGGGCCTGGGACAAGTGTGGGCTCCACCACAGATGCATTCTGCAACCCAGGGAAGTAAGGCCTGGCTAATGGGGAGAACCACCTGTGCTCTGCTTCCCTCACAGGACTATGACCAAGGAGCACCTAGTAATAGCACCAACAGCTAATTTAACTGCACACTTGCCATGTGCCAGAGCCAGTTGTGTTTTACTAGTATTAGCTTTAATACCCACAACAACCATATGAGTAGGTCTTTTCATTGTCCCCATTTTAAAGATGAGGAAACTGAGGATCAGAGAGATTGAGTAACTTTCTAAGGTCTCACAGTAATAGAGCTGGATTTGAGCCCAAGCAGGGAGATCCCTACCTCAATGATGCCTTCATTGAAAATGGACTTGGTAAACCATTAGCATATACAACTGCAAAGTCAAGATGATAAAATATTTTTGAAGATGAAAGCAGGTCAAGAGGACAAAAGAGGCAGCCTCCTCTCCTCTTAAAGGATAGGAAATAAGTCCAGCCCCAAGAGGTTTCTTCTACATGTCTTTCTCCTGGGAAGGCAATGATGTTTCCCATCTAGGGCTTTCCAGGATTAGTGTCAAGGAAAGATGGAGGGGATGGTAGAGAAACAGAGGTCCTGACAGGGTGTTTCTCACTTGCCCAAGGTCACAGCTCAGGTAAGGTGGGATTTACACCACCCCAGGCTGGGCTTCCTTGAGGACTCAGGGCGGGTGGTGGTGGACTCTCAGCTAAACCTGGGTCATTCAAATGTACAGAAATCACTGACCAGCAGGCTGGATGGATTCTTTGGGATTTAGTCCAGTCCCTTCACTTCCCAGATGGGGAACTGAGACCCAGAGACGGGAGCAGGGTCTTTCTCAGACAGCAGCAGAGCCTGGGCTCACTCCAGACGTGCTGCTGCCCAGCTCAGTGACCTTCCCAGTTCCCCCGTGTTGTGCTATTTTATTCCCATTTTACAGAGGCATAAACTGAGACCCTGAGAAATTAAATCACTTCCCTAAAGCCCTACAATGAGCATCGTGGGCCTACTGACTGTACCCACTTCTCCTCCTGCTTGCTGGGTTCCCAAGTTAGATAGCATTCTGGCAATTTTATATTCCAATTGGTCACTTTGCAATGACTCATTATCACAACTCCCCCTTAACAAGTGAGGAAACTGAGGCCCAGAAGGGGGAGTGGCTTGCCCAAGGCTGCACAGCAAGCTATTGGTGGATAAAAGACTAGAACCATGGCCCCCTCTTGGGTCATGTGCTTCCTCTTTCCACTGGCAGAGTCAGGGTCCCCAGGCAGGGCTGTTCCACCCTGTCCAGCACCTGCACAAAGACGGTGAAGAAGATGACGGTGATGATGGCGGTGAGGAACAGGTCACACATGGGGAAATGCTTCTTGTCCAGGAGGTAGCCCAAGGAGAAGGCGATGGCCCCTCGCAGGCCCCCGTAGGCGATGATGAACTGGTCCTTGGGGGTCAGCTTCACGATGCGGAACTTGTTGATGAACCAGGTCAGGCCCAGCACGCCTGCCAGGGAGGGGCGAGAAGAAGGGTCAGGCTGTCTGCAGCCCGGCAGCCCCTCCTGGCTTCTGCACCAGCAACTTCTCTGTCTGGAGGAAGCCTCCAATGGTAAGCCCACCCTGCTCACTCATTTCCTGGGTCCCTCAGCCCAGGGTGCTCTGAATCCTTCAATCTAAGAGCTGAGTGGGTGCTAAGGGGCCCCCAACCTGGATGTACTTTAGAGGCATCACAGAGGCCTCCAGTGGCCAAAGGTTGGGAGGACGATGGGAAAAGAGATGAAACAGTATTGGCCACAAGTTGGTATCTATTAAATATGACGGGAACATGGGGTTGCTTTTCTCTGTGTTTGAAATTTTCTGTAATGAAAAGTTACTAAGACATGCATTGGTCTGGGTCTAACCTCAACCCACAGAACTGGAATCTCGGGAGGACGAGGCCCAGGAATTAAGGGGTTTTAAAACAGTGGACCAAGTAAATGTGACGTCCAGTCGGGCTCAGGCACACAGACCTAATCTCAGAGAAGAGGTGAGAGAGATCCAGAGTGGGGAAGGGACATAGTCACTGAGGTGAGGTGTGTCTGGAAAGTGTAAGCAGAACCCAGGGATCCGAGCCTGCTCCCATGTGCAGCCCTGGATGGCAGTTAGGCTTGGAGGAGCTGCACACAGCTTTGCCTTTGCACGTGCTAAAGTCATCTGTGCCAATGCATCTGTGAGAATGCAGAGAACACTCAGGCCTGGGCTCTGGGGGTCTCGGTCCCCTCCTCAGATCCCGACAGGCTCAGAACTAGAGTGTCGCTGAGGCCCCTCCACTCTGACACACTGCGACTGTCTCCCCAGAGATCCCAGACTCCCCACAGAGTGGGCTTCTCTCCCTCTAAGGCCCAGCACGGCCTCAGCATTGTGGAGAGGAGTGGGGGAAGCCCCTGCTGTGCAGCTGTGCTGTGCTGGGAGCAGCCAGGGGCGAACCCCAGCCCCTCTACAATGCCACCCACACACACACACATGTCCCTCGGGCCCAGGACCTCACCCAGCACTCGGGCGATGAGGCAGAAGAGCAGGGTGCTGATGACAAAGGTCCAGTTCCAGTGGTGGGAACCAGCCACGGTGGAGACGCCGAGGAAGATGAAGATGAGAGTCTCGCTGACGCTGCTCCACATCTTCAGGAAATACTTGATGGTCGTGTGGGACTTGTGAGAGATGTTGGCCTCCACATAGGGGCGCATCACCACTCCCGAGGCAATGAGTCTGGGGTCAGGGAAGAGTGAGGTTCGGGGTTCAGAGTCGAGCTGCACCTTCCCAGAGCCCCTCTGCTGCCAGGGAGGCTGCCAGCTCCTCTAGGGGCTTTCCACGCCCGCTCTCTCAGTCCGCTCACTCAACCCTACAGGCAGGCATATTCTTACATTTTTCAGATGACGAATCTGAGACTTGGGGAAATAAAGTCGACAACCCACTGTCACACTGCCAGCGAGTGACAGCTAAGACACAAACTGATTATCTCCAAAGCCTATGCCTTGCCCGTGAGGCCACGCTGCCTCTCTGCCTAACAGGAGTCAATGACGCACACCTGTGGTCTAGCGTTCACTCCCCATAGTGTGGTGTCCCCTGACGCGGGGGCATCTCCACAGGGAGCTCCGTTCTGAGCAGCAGCCCAAGCCCTCCCAGCCTGGAGTCCACTGGCCTGGCCTCCACACTGTCACCCCGACTCCCCCAATCCAGCCCCACCTCTGCACTTCCTACTGGGAACACCTTGGCACCTCACTGCCTCTGCCTTCAAGACCCAGGTGAGGCCTCGGGACCTCCAGGATTCCTTGCTTCAATGGAAGCCTCCAGTCTCCTTGCTGGAGCTGCCGAGGGGAGCAGTGAATGCGAGTGCCTATATATAGCTACGACCAAGGGGTTCCCTTTAAGACAAATGAAGGAAAGACATAGCAGAGCTGAGACTTCCCAGAACTTTAAACAGTGCTTCCAGGGGCAGTCCCAGGCCCCGGAGTGGGGAGCTCATCTCTTCCCTGGTGCTGGAGGCTGGATCCTGGTGAGCTCCCTCATGACCCTACAAGCCTGGGAATCCCAGCAGGCGGCCTCCCCCTGCCGCACCCAGACTCACGCCATGATGCCGGACAGGTGGAAGAGCTCAGCTGACAAGTAGGCCATGTAGCTGTAGAGGAAGACGAAGAGTGGCTCGATGACACGGATGTGAGCGGTGAATCGAGAGGTGAAGGCTGCGATGACCCCGTAGACCACACCCACAAAGACCCCGCCCAGGGACACCACGAAGAAGCTCAAGAAGCCAAGGACGATGTCCACGATGCCCAAATGGTTGTAGCTGGCAAACTCCTCAAAGAGGTGATACAGGACCTGGGGAGGGTGTGCAGGAGAGTCAGTAGGAGAGCGGGGCCCTGACCCATGGCTCCCGGGGGTCTAGCCAGGGTGATCCCTTCTCCTCTGATGACCACAGCCACCAGAAGAGGCCACGTGGTAACACAGAAACCCTAGTGCCAAGCAGGTGCTCAGAGCCACTGGCCAGCGGGCCAGAGGGTCTGGCCTGAGGCTTGGAGTACCTGCTGGTTAAGAGCACAGACTCTGAAGTCTACCTTCCTGGGTTGGAACTCTGGGTCTGCTGTCCCCCAGTGTACACACGGGACAAATTACTCAATCTCCCTGTGCTAGTTTTCCTATCCACAAAATGGGGGCAATAGTAGCAACCTTCCAGGGCAGTTGTGAGGATTAAATTAGTCAGTAAAGGCAGAGCGCCTAGAACCGTGCCTGTGACAGTGGCAGCTGCGACTGGCACTGCTCAGTTTACCTCTGTTTGACCTTGGGCAGATCATGTCCCTCCTTCAGCACAAAGCAGGGAAAGTTCAGGCAACAAACTAGAACAGGACTTCTTAACTAACCTCTGAGGCTTTCTGAAAATACACATGTCCAGGCCATACCCTAACTTGGACTCTCTGGAGGTGGACCCCAGAAATCTCTATTCAACAAGCTCCCCAGGTGGTTGTGATGAACAACAGCCAAGTTCAGATGCTATGGAACTGGAAGCTCTCGAAGGCTCCCCCGCCTCCTGGACTGGGAAGTAAACAGTCATTATAACACGACCGTCAGACATCTAAGTGGCACTTCATATACTGTAAAGCCCGTTGACAATGGTCATCCTGCTTGACACACCACAGCTCTGTCAGGTAGGTCACTAAGGATGCCTGCTCCCTTGCTAACTGAGCTCAGAGTGGCAAAGTGACTTGCCAGAGGGCCCCTAGCCTGGGAGCAGCAGAACTGGGCCCAGAACTTGTTCCCTGACAGCAGTGAATGGGGCCTCCCTGTTGGGTTGAGCTTTAAGGTTCTGCCCTCTTAGGAGCCAGCTCCCTGGCCTACTCCTAGGCAGTGCTGCCAGGAAACCAGATGGGGAGTTTCCAGGCCTGGGGACTGCTGAGGATCCCTGCGAGGGAACCTTCCAAAGCTCCCAGTACCTGGGCAGGACCTGGAGATGGGTGCAGGAGGTGACCTCCAGGGCAAAGGACCGAGACCACACAGCTCACGGGCAACCTTCAGGTTTACTGTCTGGGAAAGGAGGTGCTTGCACCACACCCAGAGCTCCAGAAAGGGCCCGACCTGGGCCAGGCAGGAAGGAGAGATGCTGAGCGCTGGCCAGTCCCATGCTGCCTGGAACACAGCCGTCTGGGAGACAGGGCAGGGCTCTAGCAGAGAACGGCAGGTGTGTCCTCAGCCCTGGGCTGCCTAAACTCACCCCTGGCCTGAGGAGATCCATGGGTCCTTGGGTCCATCACCTGGGCCAGTGGGGCGGGTACAGAGGGCAGGGTCCTCCTTTCCAGACAGTGACTACTGTCAGTGGGACTAGAGAGGCAGTGCAGCATAGTGGTAAGCAGATGGGCTCTGGACTCAGACTGGGAGGAACCCCAGCCACATCACTTATCAGACCTTGGATAAGTTCCTTAGCCTTTCAGTGCCTCAGTTTCCTCACCTGGAAAAACTGGGAATAACAACAGTGCTCACCTCATGGAGTCTCTATGCAGATTAGATGAGGCAATACATATTCAGACAGGAAGTGCTCAATGAACACCAGCGATTACTACCACCATGCCACGTCCTTGGGGAGGTGAGGCTATGGGCCCGTGGGGGCTAGACTGAGGTATCCACTGGATGCAACCCCACACCCAGGCTCAGCGGGAGGACTTTGTCTTTGGCACCCATCAGTTTCAGACACTAGTGCGTGTGACTCCTATAAGATCCCCAGAAGGATGACAGGCTAAGTACAGATGGGGAAACTGAGGCACCATGGTAACCCTGGGCAAGAGGGGGTACTAGAAGAGACCAGGACCAAGACAGGTCTGCTCAGGCCAGGCTGCTGCTCTATCAGCCCCATGAGGAGCCGATGAGGGCAGCAGGGGAGGAAGAGGAAGCCAAAGCTACCGGGCGCAGACAGCCAGTGTCTGTCTCTTCTTTGAGGTGCAGCTGCCTGAGGGGCTGGGGTAGAGAAGGGGGAGTGCATGTGCAAGCACACATGTCCTTGTGCTTTCCTATGTGTGCAGCTGCTGAGGGGTCCAGCTGGGAGGGGGGTGGGGGTGTTTTCACAACACAATGTGGTGTGCACATACACGTATCTGTTTCCTGAGGAAACTGGCTGGGAGGAAGGGCATGTGCAAACATATAGAGAACTGCCACGTGCAGACCCCGCATTGGGGCTGTCTCCTCACTAGACCCTGGGAGGAAAACACTAACTACTCTGCCACTTTGCAGGTGTCAAAGGTGAGGCCCTTGGAGGTACAGTCACTTGCTTAAGGTCACTTAGTAAGCAAGTGGCCAGCCCTTTTTACTTATCACTTTCTGGAGGTTTGGGGGGCAAGGTCCCTTTCCACAATCGCTGCCCCAGAACTCTGCACAAACCGAACTCTAAAGACATAGCCCACATGAAAGCTGAAATGCCCCTTACAGACTAACTGGTCTATACAGGGTAAACTGAGGTACAAAGAGGATAAGTAACACAACCAAGGTCCCGTCACAATCCAAGTCAGGGATGGACCACATGACCTGGTAAGGCCAAATGCTCAGGCCCCGGAGTCAGACAGACCTGGCTTCTACCTTGGTTCCATCATGTTCTATCCAGTTATTTAACTTCTTTGGGCCTGATTCCTCCTCTGTAAAGTGAGAACACTGAGCACCTCCTACGGTTGTCACGAGATTACATGAGACCATCCATCATCCATGTCACGTGCTCAGCACGATGCCTGGCACACACTAGGCAGGGATGGACTTGCTGTTTTATTCCTATTACTAGCGGGGACGCGGGTCACTCTGCACTTGGATTCGGGTCCCTGCCCCTCACCACAGTGACGGCGTCATTGAGCAGCGACTCTCCGAAGACGAGTATATGGAGCAGCTCGTTGATGTGAATTTCCTCGAAGACGGCGAGCACGGCCACGGGGTCCACGGCCGAGATGATGCTACCAAAGAGCAGGTTTTCCAGGAGGCCGATGTTGTTGATCTGCTCGCCGCCCACCTGGCACACGGCGTACATGAGGCCGCCCAGGAAGAAGGCGTTCCACAGTGTGCCCACCACAGCGAAGATCAGGATGGTGCCCAGGTTCTCCGTGAACTGCCGCAGCGGCAGGAAGTAGCCCGCATCCAGAATGATGGGCGGCAGCAGGAAGAGGAAGAAGACGTCGGACTGCAGGAAGGGGGGTTTCTCGCCCACGCCCTTGATCAGGCCCCCCACCAGCAGCCCCACCACAATCAGCAGGCAGCTCTCCGGGACGATGCTCGAGATAGTGGGGATCACATGGAAACCTGTGGAGGGAGAGAGAACAGGAGGCTGTGGGCTTGCAGGGAGCCAGGAGGACAGAAGGTTGGGGACAGGGCTGGAGCTGAGGCAAACAGCTGGGGAGAGGGGCACAGACTCATCTCAGAGGGCCGTTCTGTTGACTCTCTGACGTCAGCTTCCTCGCCTGTAAAATGGAGGTGATAATACCACAGGGTTCACAGGATTGCTCTTTAAACTAAGTGACAATGTTTTTAAAGCGCCTGTTTCAAAGGATATACAGTTGCTATCGGTCACTGTCATAAAATAGCAGAAAGCAGCAGCTGTGTATGCCTCCAGAGGGTGAAAGGTGAAAGGTTCAAGGTGAAATTATACACTGATCACCAAGGCTCCAAGTACCTAGGGGCATTACCTACACCTGACCTCAAGCCATCTTTCCAGGCACAAGTTCAGGGAGGCAGGTGTTTAAGTGGAAGGCAGACCACCGATTGGTGGAGAAGTGACACGGGAGACAGAAGGCAGCACAGAAGAATCAGAACATCAGCGCAGAAAGGAGCTTGGGGATCATACCGCCCGGGGTCTGCAGAAGGCACACAGCAAGCTCCAATCCCAGACTCACATGCTTTCCTGCCAAGTCCAGAGTGCTGCTCAAGAAGCCAACAGCAATCAATCAGTTTGGCATGAGAAACAACCTATTTATAGCCACCCTGTTTCTAGCCCAATCCCTCCTAGCTTAAAGATGGGGCAACTGAGGCTCAGAAAGAAGGGACTCGCCCAAGGTCACATAGCAAATCAGTAGCAGGACCAGGACAGACTCCAGGAGCAGATCCCCCCAGCTCCCATCAAACTCCACAGTCCTGTAAATCAACTCTTCCTATCCCCACTCCCCCTCAAGGCATGAACACGCCCCTCGGCTTGGGACCCCCCCCACCATCTCCTCAGAGCAGGAGCAGCAGGCTCACCTTGGGGCTCCAAACCCACAGCTGGGAGGCAGCCAAAATCCCCTTCAGAGAGGGCCTCTCTCAATGCCAGCTTTTGCCCCAAGTGCCCTCTGGGTTTTGGGCTTGTTTTGGGGTGGGGAGGTGGCTGGAGAAGCTGCACGGTGGGTACCATAACCCCCAGGGTCTGCTTGGTTAAGAGGGTATGACACTTTGTTCAAGGGGAAAGCTCTCGCTTTCCTCCCATCCCTGTAAGCTCTGTGCAGGCAGATTCCATATCTGTTTATAATTATATCCCCAGGGCTGGG
The DNA here is from genome assembly GCF_004115265.2 of Rhinolophus ferrumequinum. Taxonomy (NCBI): domain Eukaryota; kingdom Metazoa; phylum Chordata; class Mammalia; order Chiroptera; family Rhinolophidae; genus Rhinolophus; species Rhinolophus ferrumequinum. The sequence continues at coordinate 18,568,249 of NC_046292.1, forward strand.
GACACTGTAGGTGCTCAACAAATATTGACTGATTTGAAAATGCACAGGGCTGCTACCCACGTGATTCCCAGCAGCCTTTCTGGCCAGGCCTCTGCTCTCATTACCCCTGAAATCCTTGGAAAGGAGAAGAACATCCCTCCCCATGTCCAAAGCGCCTCCTCCTCTCAGGTAACGATAGTGCCAGTATAGCTACAAGTCAAGACTCACACTGAAAATACTATTTAGGCCCAGTGCCGAGCACCCAGGAGACACTCAAAACATGTCAGGAAAAAACCCACATCTCCATCCTAGATCAGAAGAGGACCCCAAAGCCATCATATGCATTCGTTCTCCTGACTTCAAGACAGACCTGACCAAAAGTCACCTCTTCTGCTGAAAAGTCCCTAAGTCTTTGCCGTTTCCACCAGTAAAGCCCCAGTGGGAAGGGGTAGATCACGTTAAGCCCAAACCTCTCTTGCTGTAGAGGTCAAATTCAAATGTTCAGCATTGCCTCTGTCACTAGGTCTTGTTTAATGTCCCATGCTCCCCTCTGTCAACTCTTAGGTTTCAGCCTTGCCAAACTCTTTGTAATTTCCCGAAATGAGCCACATCCTCTTTTACCTGCAGATCTTCGCCTAGTGTCTAGTTTGTCTCTTCAGAGCACCGTTCCTGTACCTCTCCCCGCACTGTGTGTGGCTGACACCATATCTGCCTGCCTCCTTCTCCTCCAGGAAGCATTCCCTGACCACCTGTCTACCCAGGTTAGGGCAGGAGTCATTCTCTGGTGTCTCTCGTCATCTTCAATCCACAGTCATCACCCAAGTTCCTCTCTCTCCCTGGCACCCAGTGAGGTCAGACAACCCCTGCAGAAGTGATGGAGACAGGACAATGGCACTACACCCCCGAGACCTGTATGGCCTCAGAGAGGAGACAGGATGGCACAGGGGTTCAGGGGAGCAGAGCTCCTGCAGGCACAGGCCAGGAGCCCAGCTCTAGCCAGCTGACCTCAATATCCCGTCCATACCTGCCCTGGAGCTGACCACCAATGGCTGCCTCAGGAAAAGGCCGAGTCTAAATTAGAGTCCAGCGCGGGCAGATGATACTTTCCACCTCCACCTAACACGTAAGATTTGTAAAATGCCTCCCCACCCGTCTATGCCATCAGTCCAACCCAGAAAGCTATCCTGTCTCTAGGAAGTTCCAGATAGTGCACTAGAGACCCAGACACAAGTAAGCCATAGCCCCTTGTGGGGGGGGGGGTGGGTGGTAATGTGAAACAAGACAAGAGCAGTCACATGAAGAATGTTCCTTACTCCTAAAGGTGCACCATGAGCCAGGCTCTGTGCTGGGAGCCTGGCACATACCATCTCTTTCGTCCTCACAACAGCCCTGTGGAATAGATGTCCCATTTTTCAGATGAGAAAGCTGGGGCCTGGCAAGATTCAGTGGTTCCCCAGAGTCTAAGGGAGAAGTTCTATTCTAGCTTAGAGCATCTCCTACTTGTAGCAAAGAGAGCTCATTAATCCTTTACTCAACTGCCAGGTATTTCCTCCCAGCCAGGCCAGAGCTGTGCATTGGGGACACCAAGGTGGCTCAGGGTCACAACCTCCATGAGGAGCTTTGCCCAATCTTGGCCCCTTTGGGCCATCAGGCCTCCATCACTAGGTGAGAGACAGCTGGCATTCTTACCTGACAGATCAAAACCTGGAGCTCAGAGGAGGCAGGACATGACCAGGCCACCGAGGCCTGGCTCCCACGCCTCCTGACTCAGATGCAGTGCAAATAAGGCAACTCCCAGAGTACCTAGGGCTGGAGCTATGTTCTCAGAGTGGGTCCCCCGGGGTCTTCCTGTGTTGGCCCTGCCTCTCAGTGACCAGAAGGAACTCTGGGCCCTGACAGGCAAGGGAAGGGAGGGCTGAGCTCAAGCTGAGGAGGAAGGTCTGGGATCCACTCTGGGCTCCAAGCCCACGAGTAGGCAGCACGTTACTGGAGAGCAGCTTCCAGGGGCAAGGGGGTGGATTCTGTCAGGCGCAGAAGCTCAGGGAAGTGGGGGATGCAGGCCTGTTCTGGCTTGTTCCTCTCCCAAGGCCCTGACTCCACCAGATGTCCCAACCCTGCATCCCTGAAGAGTCCCCTCAAAGCTCAGGAAACTTGTCGACACCAGGTGTGATAAAAGGGGCACAGGTGGGACCCCTGGTCCCCTGACAAAGGCCCAGCATCGCGGAGAGATCCCACGATACCAAGAAATGAGGCAAAACTCCCAAGGCCTGAACTTGTGGCACTGGTGATGTCACCAGGATGGAATCAGGGGTGGGGCAGTTATAATCAGACCCAGAGCTGTGAGGGCTGGAACAGACCATGGGGAACATACTAACCTTCCATTACATGGTCAGGGAAACTGAGACTCAAAGGGAACCAGTGACCTGCTAACGATCACATGACTGACTCCACTATGAAAGCCCATGAAGTTCCAAGTCCAATGAGCCCTCAGGCCACATGGTCTCCTGAGAGGGTGTCTGTCATCCCAGAGCAAGGATGGGAGAAGGTGTGGAATGCAACACCTGCGAGCCACAGGGCAAACCCGCTGGTTCAGTTTGGGGCCGGCTCTCCTTCTAGGTGAAGAGGCTGGGGGTGCGGGGGGCGAGGTGTTTCTCAGTCTGTGTCCACTGACAGGTGGCAGCTGGGCAACTGGGGGTACTGGGGGGGGCGCATACACTCACCCCACTCTCACTCTTTTACACACTCTCTCACTTTCACACATGCACACACACTACCCACTCTCTTACGTACACTTGCACATACGCTAATCCACACTCTTACACACTCACCCATACTCATGCTCCCTCTGACACCCACACCCACAGGCTCGCTCTCTTACACACTCACTCTTACACATGCTCATAGTCTTACCCACACTCTCACTCTGACACACTCTCATACACACATGCATACTCCGTGCACACACACACACACACACGTGCACACATACTAGACACTTGACGGAACTCTGAACCGGTGAGGGGCTCCTGGCACCTCTGCAGCTTTTCTGCTCTTCACCAGGAGAACGTTTTATTTACATCACTTCAGACTTCCAATCCACCGAGACCAGCGCAGAAGCAGGCAGACAAGGCTGTTCTGTGTCTTCGTTGCCAGAGTGACCAGACACCCCTGGTCCCCCTTCCAGCATCTCTCCCCTGGCCTGGGTGATGGGGAGTGCTGGGAAGAGGGGCATCCTTGGCCCACCAGTGCTAGGTCACCAGGGACCCAGGGGTATGCAAGGGGCTCTGCCGCCCTAGTTCCAGGCCCGAGGACTGTGAGGCTGCAACTCGGCCAGGTCCCAAGGGATCCTGGTTGCACAACGACTCCATTTCTTTAACTCCCTCTTCAACTGCCCCAGCAACCAGTCCCAACCACAGTACTGAAAGGTAGTGTCTCCCAACGAAAGCCTGGCACTCTACAGTTTACGGCAGTGTGCTCTGATACTTTTTTAAACTCATTTGCATCTCACCACAGCTCTGGGAGGTCACAATTACTATCCCCTCATTTTGTAGATGAGGAAACTGAGGCACAGAAAGGTTAAGCAACTTGCTCAAAGTCAAGTAGCTGGTAACTGATTCAAACCCAGGCAGTCTGTGTTCTTAGCCACTCACTACATTATCCCTGGTTTTATTCTTATTTTGCTTCTTTTGTTTTTAAGGGGAGCATTAGCACCCAGGACTAAAGAAGCCCCACGTAAGATTCCCAGAGGCTCAGACGTGGTATTTCTTTCCACGAGCTCTTCTCCAGGGAAGTCTCTTACCACTGCTCCCCTTCTACTCTGGTAGCCTAATGAAGTCCTTCCTATCTTTTAAGCCTGTCTCCTCCAGGAAGCCTTCCCAGTGAACCCAGCCAGAAGGGGGTCAGTCTTTTCCACTCAACTCCTAGGGCAGGAGGTGGGAATGATCAGACTACTCAGCCCCTGCCTGCCTGATGTGTACTCAGCTCCGGGCTCCACTGGGCTCGAGTGTCCTTCGGGGTAGGAGGGACTCCGATTCTTCACACCATCAACATCAGCGGTGAGGACCAGGGAGAAAGATAAACCAGACTCAGCTGCTGCCCCAGCACGTTCCCAGACAGACCAGCAGAAACAAAGACACGTGGCCCTAGCCACCCTGCCCTGGGTTCTAATCAGGGTGCAGCCGCTGACTAGCTGGGTGACCTTGGGCAGGTTATGTTGTATCTCCTACCTTCAGTTTCCCCATCTGTACAAAAGCCTGTTTCAGAGGGTTTCTGGAATACAGGAGGAAATCAGGTAAAGAACGCCAAACAATGCCGGGACTCAATGTTAGCTATTATTATAATTTTCTTCAAAACTCAAGTATAACATGAAATCACTCTACTTATCATGACCTGTTGGTGTGCACTTGTCCATCACTGGGCTTTAAGCTCCCTAAGGGCGGGAGCTTCCTAGGCATCTGGATCTCCAGTTTCCGGCATAGAAGAGGCATTAACTATTTGTGAATTGACACACAACTGGCTTTTAGATGTGAAGTGTGGGAAAGAGGACGGAGGTGGGGATGACGCTGAAGTGTGAGGAGCAGGAGATCCTCCCAGAGCAAGGACCACTTGAGTTGAGCTTTGAAGCATCAACAGAAGTTTGTCAGAGAGAGAAGCAGGAGAAAAGCCATCCTAGAGTCTGTATCGTCTAAAGGGCCCAGCACAAGTATCCAGCACATAGCAAATGGATGTGTGGGTAATAATTAAATGAAAAAACAAGGGAAGAAAAAGATAGACAGGAAGGCAGGCAGACTTCACCAAGCCTTTGCCAATAGCCAAATATCAGTGCTGTTATGCACGTTAAAGGAGATGATGTATGTAAGACACTTAGCACAATACCTGTTACACGTTTTGTGTCTTGGTCCCTCCTCTGTAACTGGCGTGATGATGCCACCCCAGGGTGGTGGTAAGTGTCACTGAGATACTTTATTTAGAGCTCCTGGACCATGGGGTTAATCTACATTAACATTAACCCCTGTACTCCAATTGCGAGGAGTCCCCAAACCCCATCTGTGCGCACACAGAGGGAGACGCGTCTTCGCTTTGAACTTCTCCCCACTGTTTAAAACCCAGAGCAGGTGTCACCCAATGAATGACAATTTTTAAAAAAATTTAAACCAATGATTCACCTTAAGATACAATCTCTAGTACAGAGAAGAAGAAAAACACTGGACACTCAAGAGGTCTGATGCGAGGCATTGCGCTGGGGCCTCTTACGTAGCTCCTCTCATTTCATCTCATATTCAGACCCTCGTTTGAAAGATGAAGAAACTGAGGCTCAGAGAGACGAAATGACTTGCCCAAGGCTACCTAGCTGGGAAGTGGCAGAGACAAAATTAGAACCCAGGCCTCCTCATTGCCAGTTCTCGTGCCACCCTGAGTCAATGAAAATTAAGCCCATCAGGATCAACAGGAAGAGCATTCAAGTCTGCAATATGCCTCCCCTAGAAAAACAGCCAGAAAACAATCTGTTCTGTACCTGGATAGGAATCATTCCCCATGTGGGGATGGCGGGGGGAGGGGCAGTCTTCTCAGTGCATTTCCCTGCCATTCTTCCAAACGGCACCTCTATTTCTCGACCCACATCTCAGAGAGATAGGGTCCCACCCTCTGGGAACATCAAGTCCGGGTGGGGAATTAGCTAAAAAGCCAGCTGAGAACACAAGCAGCATATGCTGGGCCACCTGAAGCATGATAAAAAAAAAGCAAGCTGGGCCAGGAGGCCAAAACTAGGGTTCAAGGCCCGGCTCTGCCCTTTGGTAACCACTCGGCGAATCATTACACCATGCACGGGCCTCAGTTTCTTCGTGTGTAGACAAGTGAGAATCAAGGGACTGGACACAGAAGCACCATGTGCATTGTGAAGTGGCAGACAAATTTCAGAGATGATTGATAAAGGAGAGGTAAGGACAGAAATACCACAGGCGCTGGAGGTGACCCGGCAGCCAAGGAGACTTGAGAGAAATAAGTGGAGTGACACAGCGACTGGGAGACCTAGCAGGAGAGGCTGCTCCACAGCAGGTACATTCTGATCAGGATTCCAAGTGTGGCAGCTGGCCAAGGTCAGGATTAACCTTTAACACTTAACCTCCCATCCACATTAACCTCTGTACTCTAGTTGCCAAAAGTCCCCAAGCCCCATCTGTTCACACCCCCTTCTTCACCTTGAACTTCTATCCACTTTTCAAAACCCAGTGCAGCAGATGTCACCTCCTCTGAGAAGCCTTCCTGGAAGCACCCAGGCTGAGTCAGGTGCTCCTCCTAGATGAGGAGCCAAGAGCTCTGTAGCTGGTGTTCTAGTTGGTTTGTTATCCCAACACATGGCCCTGAGCCCCACAAAGGTGACTGTTCAGGAAAAGCAGGTTAAGGGAATGACGGTTGCTCCCTAAAGGACTGGGACTGAAGTTGGGTCTCAAGGGTAGGGAACCAGTGGAGAAAGAGTATGAACAAATGAAAAGAGAGGAAATCTCAAAAGTCTTCCAAGGGCCCTGCAGCATCACCCAGCTAGCCTGGAAATGAGACTGTGTGTGAGGGAGACGCTGGCACACAGCTGGAGCAGGTCGGCCATGCCAGAAACTGAGCCAACGGGCCCACGCTGATGCTGCAGGTCTCAAAGGGTCCCCTCACCTTCAGGCCTGGCCCCGAATGTCCCTGAGCTGGCCTTGAGCCTGCTTCTACTCCTGCCCTGCCTTGCAGTCCCACCAGTCTTTCCCCCCAGGTCTCAAATACCGGTTACTACCCCACCTGCTCCCCCATGAGCTGGGGCAGCACCTTGAGGACCTCTAGGTACCCAGCCGCACCTGAGCTCTCCATAAACATTTGTTGAATGAAATTGACTCCAGCACATTCTCCCCACCCCCCACAGGAAAGGCCAAGGCTTGAGAGTCCCCATGCAGTGAGGTGGAGGATGACTCACACAGGAGAGGGGGGCAGGATAGGGACCAGGAAGTAGCAGTAAACAGTCCTCGTGTGTTGACAAGCTCCACAGAGGCAAGAGGCAACAACAGGCCTGGCCAGGGAGAGGTCTCCAGGCAGCCAGGAGGAGTGGCAGCTGGGAGAGGCAGGGCCTCAGGCTCCAGAGATTCTCATGGCTGCTGTGGGTCCCCAGTAGGTGACCATGTGATACACACTGGGGCCTTCTGATTTTTTCAAAATGGAAATATATTGCTCATTTAAATTTAAATATATCGCTCATGGTCATTTAAAGCTTTTTTTAGTACATAAGTGCATTAAGTAGAAGGTGTATAACTTCCCAGTGGTTCTCCTTTCCCTATACCTACTGTACAAGCGCGCCCTCCACCAGACCCCAAATCTACTCTGTTAATAGTTTGGGATACAAAATTCCAAACTTTTCTGCATCTATAGTTTTAAATTTTTGTATAAACGGCATATTCTACATACTGTGTTATAGCTGCTTCTATGAGGCAGAGACTGCACCAAGTACTGCAGCATCTCATTTAATTTTCTCAACAACCCTAATGACAGGTACATTATTATCCCCGTGTTAAGATGAGCAGAGAATGCCGGAGGGATGACCACTTAGCTGCCCCAAGAAGACAGGGCTACAGAGCAGTGTTTCAGACCCAGGATGACTTTACCCCCCAACTCCCACAACCCCTAGGGAGGGACCTCACTGCCTGCATGTCCTCGCCTGTGCCCTAATGTATTAACCAGTCCCTCCTCCATAGCGTTCGGGGGATGGCAGGTTTCTCACTCTGAGACCCTCCACTAAGCCCCAGGCAGGACTTGCCTCTGTCGCTGGCAGTGAAACCAGAGGGCCTCAGTTTCTACTCTCTCTGCACCTTCACCTGACCCTGCAGTACCACTGGCATCAGAAAAATCTAAATCACATCCCTTGCAAAGGAGGCCCTTCTTGGCTTCCCGAGTTTCACCGTGAGTGTGGAAGGGGTAAATAAAAGCACAGAATGCTTGAGCTGGAAACGAACCTGGGATTAGTCTAGTTTCAAGCTACCATCCCCTTCCTTCTCTGGGGCCCCAGGTGTGGAGCTCCCAGCTTGGGCTCTCCCCTCCCTCACCCATCCCCCTCTCTGGCCTTGTCCCTGACTCTTGACTCTTGCAGACAGTAGCAGGAGCTCCAAGCACCAGTCTGCCCCACACCTGGAGTAGGGGAAGAAACAAGAGGCTTGATAAGACAGGTTCCATTTCCAGAAACTTTAGAGCTATGGGAAAGCTGGGTTTTTCTTTTCTTTTTCTTCTGGGGGGGAGGATAGAGATTGCAAAATGCAAATTTTGCAGAATTGAGTATATCAAATACTTATTGTTCTTGGTGTCTCTTCCAGTTGAAAGTCACTTAGCTTAGAAAGCCTAACAATGAATTAAATCTATTATATATATAACTTGAACTTGTGTGCGATATCATCATACTTAGAGAGGTGGCAGTAGGAAAGCAACACAAAGAGAAATTCTACCATTTCCAGGATAATAAGCCCTGCAGAAAACGAGTCAGGCGCCCCATTTTCAGCTGCTACTGGGGAGGGAGAGGGAGCTGCAAAAAAAAAAGAACAAACCTCAGGCAGGGCTGCTGGGTCAGGGAGAGAGAACAGATGCCCAGGGAGGCATGGAGCCCCTCCCAGCTCAATCAGCTACAGAGTTTATTATGTGCTTCATAGTGTCTGGGATGGTAATAAATAAGGGGTGTTGGGCACCCCTCAACTTGGGCTTTTGTCTTTTCTGGTCTCTCAGAAGGGCCAGAAAAACATTAATCAGAGAAAATAACTCTCAGAAGACAGAGCTTGGAGTAGGTCCGAGAAGATGGGATGGCTTCCTGGAGGGGTGGGCTTGGGATGACCCTTAGCTGATATGTCTGGGTGTGTATGGGGTGGACCTGCAGAGTGGCAGCGGCACAGGAACTGAACTCTCATTTTCCCACCTCCAAACCTGCTTCTCTTACAAGGGTCCCTATCTCCCAAGAATCATTCAGTTGCTCAGACCCCAAACCCTGGAATCATCTCCATTCCTTTCTCTCAGACCCCACATCCAATCCAGCGGCAAACCCTATTGGCTCCACTCATTCCCCTCTATCTGTACTGGCCTCCTTGCTTTTCCTTGAGCACAAATACAGTTCTACCCCAAGACCTTTGCATTTGCTGCTCCCTCTGCCTGACACATTTTGCAGCGTATAGGTGGGCAGCAGATTCTCCCCTCCCCCTTCTTTTAGGGCCCTGCTCAAATGCCACCTCCTCGGGAGGTCTTCCCCAAGCCTCTCTATCGGCTCACCCTGCGTTATCATTCTTTACAGCACTTACCACTTCCTGACAGTCTGTATGTGCTCACTGATGGTTTCCCTACATACAACACAAGCTGCGTGAAGACACACTGTCATGATCACTGTTGTTCCCTAGCACCTAGAATAGTGCCTGGCACACAGTAGGTTCACCATCAGTATGTGCTCAATAGATGAATATCTCCTGTCCCAGCAACCTCACAAGCTTATTTTGAGGATCGTATGAGATCACAGATACGAGAGTACTGAGCAGATCCCGGCCTTGTCTGGGTGGGTGGGAGAGCGCCGCCAGCCTAAATACCTCCAAGGGCAGAAACTAGTCACACTCGATCCTGCAGAGCCCAGGGCTTGTGGCCCTCCTTTGAGAGTCTGCTCACACCGTGTGCTTGGTTGGCTGTCTCCCCCTCCAGACCGCTCAAGGGCAGGGACCCGGTCATGCTCATCTTTGACACTCCAGCACTTAGCACGGAGTGTGGCACACAGCAAGGATCAAGCCTTGTTTGTTGAGCCTGTGTGACTATTCAAGGGAAGAATTCCTGGGACTTAACCTAATCTCCAGTGTCTGGCACTCAGATCATGTGCACTAAACGCTAGCTGAACTGGCCGGAACCCGAAGGAAGGGTGGAATTAGGCAGACACGAGGAAGGCCTTCTGGGCAAAGCAGTGACACGTGGAAAGGCAGGACAGGGGGAATGGGCATGGTGTAGGTAGAGGATTTCTACTGGGCGCAGATGACAGTGAAGGCTGGAGAGGAAATAATTGCCTACATGGCCATAAAGCAGTCATTCCTCTGGTCCTCACTCAAACCCTGGGCAGTAAGCAACAGATGAGGCAACAGAAATTCAGAGTGGTCCAGACACCCAATATCACATGCATAGCAGCAGAGTCAGGTCACAAACCTGGGACTGCTGACTCCCAGTCCAGTGCTCACCCAGGGCCAGAGTGTAAAAGGCCTTAAATGGGCTGTCCCGGTGGCTCAGATGGTTGGAGCGCTGTGCTCCTAATGCTGAGGTCGCAGGTTCGATTCCCACATAGGACAGTGAGCTGCACCCTCTACAGCTAAGATTGTGAACAACAGGCTGCCGTGGGCTGCTATGCTGCCATGTACTACCAGGAGTGGCTGGCAGCCATCGTGAGTGGCCGGCAGAAGGCAAGAGCTGCCGTGAGCTGCTGTAAGCGGCCAACCGACGACCGGCGACCGACTGCCTCAGCCGGGGGGGAGCGCAAGGCTCATAATACCAGCATGGACCAGGGAGCTGTGTCCTACACAACCAGACTGAGAAACAACGGCTTGAACTGGGGGGGGGGGGTGAAAGAAGAGGGGGAGGCCTTAACTATCCTTGAGAGGGCATTCTGAGTCAACCTGGTAAGCCAGGCAGAGCCCCCGGAGGGCTCTGACCTGGGGATCAGCGAAAGGTCCTGCCTGCACGCATTTTGGGGAGGAAGTCAAGGGAAATGGTGCAGGCCACCAGGGCACAACACCCTGAGGTGGGGCAGAGCTGTTTCTAGGCTCCAGGGGCAGCTGCCACTGCCTCTGGTATATCCTACCAGGATGGGTGAGCTCTCCCCCACCCACTTCCAAAGGCATCAAGAGACCAGACAGCTGCATTCAGAGAGCGGCAGGGCTTGAGCCAACCCCAGGCTGGGGATCAAAGACCGGAGTTCCAGTCTAGACTCTGCCACCAACTCACTAGGTACTTTGAACAAGGCTTTACGTTTCTTTGGCCTCAGTTTCCCTGTCTTCCGAGGCAGGTTGAGAGCCTTTCCACCTGTGACATCTGACTGATGAGCTCTCTGTCCGTGCCAATAAGCCGTGTCTGGGCCCTTTGCACAAGGCAGCATGGGGCAGTGTCAAGAGCCCTTGTCTGCCACCACGGGAGCTGACTTCTGTCCCACTGCTAAACCTGAACTTCTCCGTGATCTCTGACAAATCACAACACTGCTCTGAGCCTCACTTCCTTCCTCTCCATCATGGGGATAACCAATGCTCACTGCCCAGGGTGGCTGTGAGGAAGAGGAGCGAATAGAGGTAAAAACGCTCAGAGAAAAACAAAAACAAACATCAGTGAGTGGCAGAGATCAATGTGACAGCTCCGCTTTCAAGGAAGACACAGGGGGACAGAGGACACATCTTAGATGGAGGGGTGAGATGGCAAGGGGCCTCTCTGTTCCTGGGGAGCACAGCCTGTCTGCCCTCCAGGCCTACTCTGTGACCCAGTGTGGCTGCCACCTGACTTGGGTTCCACAAGAGCACAGCAGGAAAATCATGACACCAGAGGGGCTGGGCCCTCCACTGGAGCAGAGGCCACTCACTGCCTGGCTCACTCTGGAGACTCAGCCCAGCCCCACAGCCAGGCCCCAGTGAGAGCACATTTACCAGTCGGGCAGCAGCCTGTAGCAGAGGCAGCTCCTCTCAGAGGCTGGGCAGCCGCACTCTGGGGGACTGAGGCAGAGGGGAATGGGCCTGGGCCAAAAGGAGTACTGGGCCAGTGGAGGTGGGACCACGTGCAGGCTGGGAGACCCCAGTGAGAGGAATGGGAGGAAAACATCTGGAAAAACAAGCAGTAATGTTTCCTCAGGGATCTTCAAACCAACCTCAGCCATTAGTCAGGGGAGGCGGGGAGTCCCGTGTGAAGGGAAGCTCGGTCTTGGGAACTCAGCGGCCTGGTTCCTGGCTCCGCCATCGGCTAGCTGTGTCTCCTAGGCACATACTCATCCTCTGAGTCTCAGTTGCTTCATCTGAAAAGCGGGCTCATAATCATTTCTATCTCAGAAGGCTGTTCTGAGGATCTGATGAGATGTACTTGGAGCAAAGGGCTGACAAAGCGCTCAACAACGGGCACGGATCTATCTCTGTATCGCTGGTCCCCAGGCCCAAACAGGGCCTGCTGGCACCAGAGCACAGTTGCCAGGAAAGCAGCCAGAGTCAGGAGACTGGGCCACACTCTGAGGCAGCCCCTCCGAAGCAGAGCTGGGCACCCTGCCCCTGCTATCGTTGGTTCTAGGCTCAGCCCTCACTGGCAGGAGCCTCTAGAGGTGCTGAGGGAGGCTGAGAGGTAGCAGAAGCCTCTGGAGCCCCACTGAACCTGCTTCTTCTCCCCTATAAAATCTGTAAAACTTCCTTTCAGGGTACCTGAGTAGAGGTCACAACAGCTGTGGATGTGGTTGGCCACGCAGAGCAGGTTCCCTGAAACCTGAGCAGCAGTTCTCTCAGACCACCTAGCAGGGTACGCAAAGCCAGAGCTTTCCCCTAAGCAGGTACCCGAGGCATCCATGTCCAGGGGATGCCCTGAAAGTCTCCCTCACACGTCTCCTGAAAACAGTCCAGCTGGCTGAGCATGACAAAGAAAGGGGACAGAGGGCACACTGGAGGGCCTCTCTCTGCCTCCCTTCTCTACCCATTGGAGACGGTCGGTCACCTCAGGCCTCTAGGAGCCAGGAGATCTACTAAGTGAATGGGAGAGCTGAGCATGCTCAGAGGAGGCTGCCCTTTAGAGGACACTGCAGAACAAAGATGAGGACATGGCCAGTTGCAGGCTTTGGTACCAGTGCCAGGAGGGCCCAGGGCTCCAGGAACAGCAGAGGGTGATCAGGCGTATGTTGGCAGAGAAGAGTAACACTAAGAAGCCACCGGAGGTTAGAGAAGGCAGGGCCTTCTGAGACCATTCCAATTCAACCCCTCCATTTCACAGATACAAAGAATGAAGGCCAGAGAGGGGCAGAAACTTGGCCGAGGTCACACAGCGAGGTGGTAGCAGAGCCAGGATTTACACCCAAGATTCATACTCTAAACCAGGGGTGTCCAAACTGCGGCCTGCGGGCCAACTGCAGCCCGCAATCCATTGTTAATTGGCCCACAGCAAATTCCAAAAATATATTTAGTTTACTTAAATAAACCAGGTGAGGCAATATGTACTTTACCTCGAGTGAGTGGCCTGGCTATTTGTATATTTTACCGCATATGGCCCTTGGTGAAAACCGTTGAAAAAAGTTGGGACACCCCTGCTCTAGAGTCAGTCCTCGTCTAAAACACAGTGCCACCCCTCACCTATTCCCACCTTCGTTTAGACGACCTTTTATCAAGCACATGGTGATGCTTTGAACTGCATGATTCTCCTAGTTCTGATGTAGATATCACCATCATCATTCTGCAGCTGACCAAACTAAGGCAGCGAGAGGTGAAGGGACTTACCCACGGACCTATAGCTGGTGTGATTCCAGAGCCATAGCCCAACCAAGCTTCCTCCAGCTTTGAGCCATGGCCTTCTGACTTTCTGTCCTGCTGTGCTGGGAGCAGGAGCCCCGGTTCACTTCAGGCTGTCACACACGTGCTATGTGACCTTGGGGGTGAGCCACTCACTCACTCTAAACCTTTGGTTTTCTCAAAGACCCCCCTAAGCAGAGCCAATATGCCCTGGTTCTGTGTGTGCTCTGCCAGCAGGAGAACCAGGAGCTGTCTGGTACCCTAGTGAGGAGGAATGGAACTCTTCCGGGAATACCTCCCAGGCCTGGGTCTGGCCCGCAGGGCCCTTGCTTACTGCTACGTGCACTGCCTTGGGGGACATAGTGCAGCCCTCCAGCTACACACCACCATGGGAAGGGAGAATTATCACCAAGCCCTATGTTTCTCATTTAGCCTCAGCAATGCCATGAGGTAGGCATTATTTCCATTTTCCAGAGAAGAAACTGAGGCTCAGAGCTTAAAGAACTTGCCCAGGGCCAGCCCGGTGGCTCAGGTGGTTGCAGCGCCGTGCTCCTAAAGCTGAGGTTGCTGGTTCGATTCCCACATGGGCCAGTGAGTTGCACCCTCTACAACTAAGATTGTGAACAATGGCTCTCCCTGGAGCTGGGCTGCCATGAGCAGCTGGAGGTCGGTGTAAGCTGCCATGGGCTACCGTGTGCTGCCATGAGCGGCTGGTGGTCAGCATGAGTGGCCGGCAGCCAGCGTGAGTGGCCGGCAGCCGGCGAGAGCTGCTGTGAGTGGCTGACTGATGACTGACGACCAACGGCCTCAGCCGGGGGAGCGCAAGGCCCATAATACCAGCATGGGCCAGGGAGCTGTGTCCTACACAACCAGACTGAGAAACAACAGCTTGAACTGGAGTGGGTGAGGGAGGCGAAAGAAGGCGGGGGGCAGGGGGGAGAAACTTTCCCAAATGGCACACAGCCAGCATGTAACAAAACTGGTACTTGATCCCAGGCCTGCCTGATCCCAGAGGATAAGCTCTGCCCTCACGCCAGGCTGCTCGATAGGAAACAGCCTGTACCTGCTTCCTGATACCGCTCTGGCCCTCCGAGCACAGGTTCCGGGATCTGGCTCCGATGTGCTGTGTGTAACAGCCTGGTGGGAGGCTCAGAGATCACCAGTGACGAGCTGAGTGAGCGTGCCTTGCCTGCTGCTGACCCACGCACAGAAGTCCCTGCCCCACGCCCAGTAAGAAGTAAAGAATGTCTCCATCGACACCTGCTTCCCCTTGGGCAGGGCCCTGCGCAGATGCCTGTGGCTGGAGAAACTGCGGAAGTGGCCACGCACGGCAAGACAAGAATGGCCTGGGACTCAGGCCGGAGCCCTGGTTCTCCTCAGCTCCGTCACCCAGCTTCCTCATGAGGGGCATGTTGATGACGACAGCACTCACTGAGGGCTCCTTAGTCCTCACAGCTACCTAGTGAGGGAGGCGCTACCACGCCCACGTCACAGATGAGGAACCCTCAGGCTCAGAGAGGGAGGTCACTTGCCCAAGGCCATCTAGCTGGCAGTGGCAAGTCCAAGCAGGGATGGAGCCCAGGAAGCTGACAGAGAGGTGACAGGTTCTCATCCTCTAGGGCGTTTCTCAACCACCTGAACCACAAAGGAAATGAAATGGATAACTATTTTCTCAATTCTCCAGAGGATGGACTGAACTACAACGGTCTCAGAATGTTCACGGGAGCAAGCTGGGGACCTCAGTATGGTACCACCTACGGTTGCTACCAATGGAATGGGATAAACACTGTCCCTGAGTGCCAGTCCCCACACTAGCTCTCACTCCGGTTTCCTAGGATTCAAGGTCGTTCAGTTCCACCACTTTCTGGTGTATGTGGCACTGGGTTAGCAAGTTAACGTCTCCAGATCCTGGGATCCTCATTATAAAATGAGGACACCTCCATCCACATCGCAGGGTCAGGTGAGGCCCACCGAGGTGATGTAGGCAGAGGACCCACAACAGTGTCGTGCCAGCAAGTGCTCCAGCGGTTCCTCCCACTCTGTGCAGGACTTCTGTGACACCACCGCTCACTGACATTCGAATGTGGATCACTCCACAACCTCGCCTGAAAGCAGATACCAGGGCTCGGAGCCTCTCCCCAAACCCCACCCTGGACCAACAGGGCACTCCCAGGCGGGCCCTGCCCGGTTCCCTGGTATCACTGCCACGGGCGCTTTCATATGAGCTGCGGCTCCGAGAGAGGCAGGAGCCAGAGCAGGAGGAGCCACTTCCGCTACTGTGTGCCTGGTACTACCTGCAGTAGCTAAACACTGCGGAGAGTGGGGCCCACCTGGGCCAGTGCTGTGCACACCTTATCACACCAAATTCTTCCTGGGGAGGAACTGGGTGAGTGAGGCACAGGCCCGAGCCCGCAGCAGTCAGGGTGTGGTTTCCAGACTGTTGACTTCAGCCTAGGCCATGCTATAGTCACAGGCCCGGAGGACCCCTCTCTGGATCCTCTTACAGAAGCAGTGAGAACTACGGGTCAGGACGTCTGAACACTGAGCTAGAAGAAGTCTAAGAGAATGCTCAGATCCAGGCTGTCATTTGCCGGAGAGGACAGGGAGCAGGGGTGCTGGTCTGGCTTCTTAGGGAGAGGGAGCAAGCCTGCGTGGGGCTGGGGGATCGATAGAGGCCTAGGTGTGGGGTCTAGTTAAGACAGGGAAGGCAGACTGAGGCAGCATGTTCCTCCCCATCCAAGGCCCCTCTGCCCCACCTTCCTGCTTCCCCACCTTTTTGGGCCAGAGGATGGTGGGCACAGATCACTGCCTGGAAGTTCTACTTAGCCACTCCTGTAGCCTCGGCCAGGGACTGGGGCTGGGAAATTTTCTGCAGTGTCCTTCCTCCCCAGCAGGGAGTCCCTGAAGATAAAAAGTGGGCAAGCGAGAGCCAAGCTCTGGCCCAGAGAGGCTGGGAACCGGGGGTGGGTGTGGGGCTGGGATGCCCTCCTTGGTTTGGTTCTGGCTCCCCCACTTGCTGGCTCTGTAGCCTTCCCTGGGGCCACGGTTTCTTGATGTGTAAGAGAACGAGTTGGGTTAGCTTCTCAGAGGCCTCCTCTAGCTCTGATGTCCCATGACTTGACATAATCACCAGCATACATGCATCAATTTCCATTTTGCTCTGAGATACTTTATCTCATTTAAACCTCACGGCATCCCTCTGAGGTAGATATGAGTTCTCCTATAATAAATATGAGAAAACCAAAGCTCAGGGCCTTTAGGCCCAAGAACACACCCAGACAGGGTGCAACAGAGCCAGGGCTTGCACCCAGGGCTCCAGAAGCCACACCCTGGTTCCAGAGAGAAGGAAGCCTGAGAGCAGCCCTGCCAGGCAAGGGAGGAAGGCCCTGAGGGACAGGTTCAGGAGCTCATTCCACCCTGTCCCTCTCCAAGTTGCTCCTTCCATGCAGATAATGGGATTCTGAAAAGATCAGACTTACTAAAGAAAGTCAGTTGCAAAAGAGAATGGATAGCATGGTTTTATGATAATACTATTTTTATGAAAAAGAACTTCACACAACTGCAGGGAAACGTCCACGCAGATACACTGAACTGTGAAGAGTGATCAGCTTGAAGAGCAGGGGAGTGAAAGGAACGTGGCCTGTGTTTTTCTCTTTGTAGACTTACCCTGTTTCCCTGAAGATAAAACCTAGCCGGACCATCAGCTCTAATGCGTCTTTTGGAGCAAAAATTCATATCATATATCATATTATATAAGACCGGGTCTTATAGTAAAACAAGACCGGGTCTTATATGAATTTTTGCTTCAAAGACGCATTAGAGCTGATGGTCCGGCTAGGTCTTATTTTCGGGGAAACAGGGTATGTAGTGTTTGGATTTTTTTTTTCCTTTTTACAAACAAACAAGAAATCTAGGGGGAAAATTTTCTGAGCACCTGCTCTAAGTAAAAACTCAGCGTTAAACACTTTCTTGTAATAGATTATCTCATTTAATTTTCACAAAAACTCTATGCAGTATAAGAATGTTCACAGTAGCTTTATTCATAATTGTCCAAAAAGGGAACCAGCCCAAATGCCCATCAGGAGAATGACCCAACTGTGCACATTCACACAAGGCAATGCCACACAGCAATAGAAAGAACATTACCTCGGGTACATGCGCCAACAACGAGGAACCTCACGGAGACGTTTAGCAAAAGAAGCCAGACCTGTTGTCTGATTCCAGTTATGTGAAGTTCAAGAAGAGATACAACCAACGGATGATGACGAAAGTCAGAATAGTGGTTTCCTCAGGGGAATATGGGGTACAGACTGGAAAGGGCAGGAAGGACTTTATGGGGGTACACGGATGTCCTCTATCTGTATCTGGGGGTTGTTAACATGGATGCCAACATTCATAAATAATCAATGAGCTGCACACCTTAAGATTAGTGCACTCCACTGTATGTACGCATATGTATGTATGTATGTATGTTATTTCTCAATTAGAAATAGAGGGGGCAAAAGGTTTTAAACAAAACATGCAGGGGAGCATTGTCTCCAGAAAAACGACACTCACGGGTCAGGTAGTCAGCCTAAGGTCATACAGCTGGCTGGTAATGAAACTGTGATTCAAAGCCAGGTCTGTTGGACTCTGATGACCTTAAGCCACCAGGCTATACTGACCCGACTGTGCCAAAGGATACCTTGAATCTCCACCATCTGGGCCTGCACCCATTCAAATGTGGAGACCTGCTTGCTCCTCACTGCTAATCACTGGTCACTGTGGTTAGTCATGTGGGGCCTGGCGCCCCGGAAGCCTCAGCACACTGACAGCTGCGGTTTAACTGGCAAGGCCAAATGGGAGCAGAGGCCAGGCCCACAACTAAAGCTGTGGGCCCACTGGGAGCTAAGCTGGGGGGAGTGCTCTGTACCCGGAGAGGGTGCCCCTGGTACACCCACTTGCCATAACAGGCCCTGGCCCACAATTAATGGAATTTCAGAAGTAGCAGGACAGATGAGCAGCAGAACTGGGCCTGGGTGTGGCTGTGACACCTGGCCCAGTACTCGGGCCGCTGGGTCACACTGCCTCACACTTTCCCATTAGCACCCCAACCCGTTGACTCAGGAAAGTCTGACCGTGGCAGTCAATCTTACCCCTCGTACCCACCAAGGACTAGGAGTAGAGGAGCGTTGAGGAACTTGGCTCTCCTAGAGCTACCCACACTCTGCTTTAAATTCCCAGCCTGCCTGAGCTCCCCTCCCTCCCCCTCCAAAGGGAGCCACCTCCCCCTACTTGGCATGTGTCCCCCTCTCCTGCTACACCCTCCCCTCCCCCCCTCCAACTCCTACACAATCTTTGTCCCAAACCGTTTCCTGCAGTTTCCCATCTGATCAGTTTCTTAAGAGGGATAATTACCCACAGAGAGAGGAGGCGGAAAATGCCCAGAGCCAAGAACACGGGGAGAAACTTCATCTAGTCCAGTCTCCACCTGCCAGGACAGGCTTCGTCCTCAACACAGGCCAGTTATGGTTACGCCTCCCCCCAAACCTCTGTAGTTCCCACGACTACAGGAGAGTCCATGCTCACGTGCATTGAATCAGAGGCCTTCCTGATCTGTCCCTAAGTGGGTTGGAGCCTTGTCGCCACCACATTTTAAGTGGCAGTGCCAGACCGAGAGCCGTCTGCTGCCAGGACCCACACTGCATTGTGCTGCCTCCCTGTGTCACTTCAGCCTGCCTTGTCTTTTAGCTGTTTACAAGTCTATCTCCCACATAAAACTGTCAGCACCGCAAGGCTGGGAACCTTCTCCCACACAGCTGTACCAACACATAGTAGGTGCTCACAGGCAAGCTGAAGAGAAAATGGGACAACCAGGAGCAGCCACCTCACCTGTGCAGAAGGAACAGAGGGAAATGGGTGGGAAAGAAAGACCCACTTACACCATCATAGAAGAGCTCTGAACTAAGGGTTGGGAGACCTCAGCAAAACCCCAGCTCTGCCACCACCCACTATGGCCTATGGGCAAGTCATTTCCGCCCTGGCCTTCTGCTTCCTCCTCTGTGAGATGAGGGGGTTGGGCCAGGCTCCGTCATCGTTCACAAAACCTTTACGAGCCCTTACTGCTAGGTGCTCTCCACAGCACTGTGCTGAACCTCCACAACTCTGCACAGCAGGTGCAAGAGCCAGGATCCAAGTCCAGGCCTTCTGCTCCCCAAGCCCCTGTCATTTCCATTATGATTCCTGGACTCCTAGCTCTGTCTCTAGGATCCCTCCCAACAATAACGTCTGATTCTCTGCTGCTAGGCCTGCCCTTTCCAGGCCTGCCAACTCCCCAGGCTACGTAGGACCATAGGTTTCAGCCGGAACAGGCATCTCAGAGCCCTAGTGCTCAGCGGTGCCACACCTCCCACATGACAGGTCTGGTGACTGCCTGCCTGCGGGCTTTGGGGCTGGGCAGAGGGGACAGGAGTCCAGCAGAGACTGGCACCCACACAGCCCCTCCCTCCGCCACGTGCCCTCATCCACTCCGGTTCCCTATTCACCCCTCCCTGGGAACAGCTCCCAGGCCAGAGCTTCCGTCCCACTCGGGCCTCGCCAGAGATGCAGGTTTGGAAGCTTCGCTCTTGATGCTCTCACTGACCCAGGCGAGTAGCTGTGGGCCAGGGACCTGCTTTGCTCTGCGGCCAGCCCAAAGCCAGACTCTGACTCCCAAGCTGCTCTGCATACCCCTCCCAGGTCAGACCACGTCATCCTGCTTCAAGTCCGCGACGGCACCACACAGCACCTAGAATCCAATCCAACGCCAACTCAAGGTCCACAGGCCCAGCATGATCTGGCCTTTGCCTTCCTTTCCGTCTCCTATCGCGCCACCCTCTCTACTCTAGTCCAGGTTCCCTCCTCAGGTCCCCTGGTCTTTGAAAGGCAGCTCCTTGGCATTTGCTCAGCTCAAAAGCCATCTCCTTAGAGAGGCCTTCGCTGACCATCCCAAGTAGCGTGTCTCTCACAGTGATTTTCTTCAGGGCCCTCAATGCTGCCCGACGTTGTTGTGTCCATCCTTCAACACCCCACACTGGCGTGTGTGCCCCTGACACAAGTCTCCTCATCTTGCTCCTGGCTGTGTTCTGAGCACCCAGATAGTGTCTGACATGGTGGGGGTGAGGGGTTGGGGTGGGTGCGCTCCACATTAGACTGGGTGGCCAGGGAGACCCCTCTGGAGAGATAGTTGATCCAGGGCCTAACTGAGGGAGCCGGTGGTATACGGGCAGTCTTCTCGGCGAGGCTAGGGAAGCAAGTGTGGTGACCACACAGAAGAACAGGCCTCGCAAGGCTCAGTGCGTTGGAAGAACCCAGGGAGGCTGGTGTGAGTGGAGTGAGAGAACGCAGCACGGAGTGGAGTAGAGAGAAGCGTAGGCCACGCCTCCCCTGGATTTCTACCCAAGTTCATCAGGAAGCAACGGAAATGTTTTTAGCAGGGGAGCACCGAGTTCTGGTTTACATGTTTAAATGATCCCTCTGGCTGCTCTGTAACGCTGATCACAGGCAGAGCGGAGTAGAGCCGGGCGACCACTCAGGAGGCCACTGGAGTCACCCTGGTGAGGCTAGGACAGGGAGAGCAGGAGTGGAAATGAAATGAAGGGGCAAGCATTCAATCTGGGGAGCCACCCGCCAACCTGAGAAGCCCTGGCTAATCTGCATCCCTCTGCTGGAGTTCCAGATGCTCAGGAATCCAGCCCGGCCCACCTACCCAGTCTTCTTTCTCACTGAGCCCCAGCCCAGCCCCACAGCCCAGCTGGCTGGGCCTCCTCTCAGGCGCCCACTCTGCCCACTGCTCAGAGCATCAGCTGCTGCTGTGCCCCTCACGTGCTCTGCCACCCCCTCCTCTTCTGAGGGCCTGGTGACCACACCTACACAAGGCTCTGCTCCCTGCTCGTTCCAACCACAATTTCTCCCCTCCCTGAAGTCCTTCTGGACTTTGAGACAGTGGCACAGCAATCATCACGCACTTAATTATTCCGTTTTCCCTTCCGGAGGTAGCGGGAAGCTGGATAAAGGCAGATACCACGACTCGCACCCTTCGGGGTTGTCATGACACTCAGACAATGTGCTATGTGGAGCACTCAGCACGAGGCCAGGCTCTCAGTGGGTCTCAATCCAGGATTGCTCCCTCCTTGCCACCTACGTCTGGCAACACCCACCTGGGGCTCACTGCCCCACAGACGCTTAGCTTTACGCCCAGCC
Organism: Rhinolophus ferrumequinum; assembly: GCF_004115265.2. Taxonomy (NCBI): domain Eukaryota; kingdom Metazoa; phylum Chordata; class Mammalia; order Chiroptera; family Rhinolophidae; genus Rhinolophus; species Rhinolophus ferrumequinum. The sequence continues at coordinate 18,589,932 of NC_046292.1, forward strand.
AAGCAGGTGGGTGAAGTATGCCTGGGGGTGAGGTGCAGGGGGTGAAGAATGCCCCAATGGGTGTCCAGAGCAAAGGGCAGTGGCTGTCTCTGCATTATCTATGGCCTTGCATTATTCATGTTACCGCGCCTTTCTCCAGGCAAGCCCAGCAAACTCCTGCTTCACCTTCAGGCCTCAGCTTAAAGCTCTGGGAAGCCTTCCCTGATCTGCCCCACACCCAACGCCTCCCATGCACCCACAACTCTGTGGGCCCCTGCGGTGGCACTTCACAGCACATCTCAAGTGCCCGTTTACATGTCAGCCTTTCCCTTGAGGCTGGGATTATATTTATTCATCGTCCACCTTTAGCACAGCATTTCTCAGTGCTTGCTGAGTGTGTCTCCCCTTCTCCCAACTAGCAACCACCTCATACACTTTAGCTCATGGTCTCAGCAGCCCTGGTGACATTCAACCCTCCCCCACTGTCCTCCAGCCCACACACCTCAAATCATCTGCCACTGCTAGACTCCACTTTCATCTTCTCTTCCTTTTAACGCTACTGGGACAGTGGCACCTCCCATTTCTGAGCACTTACAATGTGCTCGGGGCTTCAAAGACATTACCCCATTTGACTGGGGAAACTGAGGCTCAGACAGGGTGATGCAGTTACGAAGTGGCAGGACCTCCTGCCCTTAACATTGGCACAGTTCACTTCGCACCTCATCCTAGCTGGGTCTATTTTAAAAACCACCATTTATTCTGCAAAATTTCGTGCTTCTACAGCTGCACATCAGGTTGTCATACAAAGTCATGCTTTGCTCATTAAGTGCTTGAAGTGATAAGTCTTGTTACTCCAGCGAGGTGGTGAAATGACTGTTAAGTGGGAGAAATAGCACAGGACTTGGAATGGGAAGCCCTGGATCTAGCTTTAGCTTTGCCACTGTCAGCCCATATGACCCTACACCAGTCACCTGACCTCTCTGGGCCTCAGTTTCCTCATTTGTAAAAAGAGAATAACAGCACCTCCCCACAAGGTTTCCCGATGGATGCTGGAAAGTGCTCTGCCCACCTTAGGGGTGCACTCATTAAAAAGAGAAGTATCTATCCCCAGCCAGCTCAGCCCTGCACTTGGCACAGCACAGGACACGCACCAGGGCGTCAGTCAGTCTTGCTGAGTGATTATTCACAATTGCTGGAAGATTTGGGAGTCAGAGAAAACAAGCCAGTATTTCTCTTCCTCCTGAATCCTAGAGGGACTCCTAAATGCCACCATTTATTGTGTTCAGAATGTGCCAGACTCTGTGCTACTCATCTTACAAGGGCACTCTCCCTGCCACGTTGCAGATGATCAAATTGAGACTCAAAGAGGGGAAGTGATTTGCCCAAAGTTATGGTGCTACAAAGTGGCAGAGCTGAGATTTGAACCCAGGTCAGTCGAGCTGCAAAGCCTATGTTCTTAACCACCCTGTTTCCAAACGCAACTAACTACTCTGGGACACTCCTCTGCAATCCAAAGGTCCTGCCCCAAGGAGAAGCTCCCGGCTGTGCCCAGGGAGAACTGTTTCACTCAAGCCTCTCATCCAGTCCAACCTACCCTTCAAGGCCTCGTTCAATGGTCGCCTCCACAAAGCCTCACCCCTTTGTGGATCGTCCCCGGTGAGGTCTTTCTGCCTCCTCTAAACCCTTACAGCATTCCATCTGCACCTCAAATCACACCCACTTTCTACTGCCGGACTGTTCTGCGTCTTTATCGCATTTCTCAGACCAGTCCCTGAGCTCCTCAAGAGAGCAGTTCTCACACATCTCTGCTAGTTCCCACCAGCCAGACAGGCCCGGAAGGGTGGGGAAGGGTGCTTGCTCCCCTCCCCCACTGAGCTGTAACTTGAGGCTGGGGCTGTGCTCAGCTAGGTGAGCTGGCTCCGCCTCATGTTGGCAGCCTGCCTACCTGGTACAGCATCCAGATTCCTGTGGGCCCTGGCCAAGGACCCAGGAGAAGATCTCATTCCCTGGTTTTATGGCAGAGATGCTATAAAAAGCACAGCACCCAGGCTCAACATTGGCTGTGATGGAGTACAAAGGCCTGAGGAACTTAGCGGGTGAGCGCAGAAGCCTCTAGGTTAGCTCAGAGGTCCCGAGCCTTGTACCTGGTTCTCCTGTAAGGACCCGTGTGGCCAAGGCCAGATGGTTTCCGTTCCAGGAACAGCTCTCTGATAGACACTCCAGCAGGAAGCTGCCCTTTCTTAGGCTTAAAGGGCCCTCTAGAGAGTTACCAATGCTTAAATACCAACGTCTACGCCAAACAGCACAGCCTCTCCTCTTGGTCTAGCTCTTATTGCCTAAAGACCCCTGGGTTAGTTGACAGAGCAGAGAAAGCCGTCTCTCTGCCATTGATTCCTGTGTGGCTGTGAGCACATCCTCGCTGGGCCTCAACAGGAGAAGGAGAGGACTGGATCAAAATATCTCTGGGGCCACAGGCTATGATAAGGTTCTTTCTACATCTAATATTCTAGAGATAGAATAATATTCTCTACTTTCACTCCCAGAAGCAAAGTGGGAGCGGGAGATGTGAGCCCTCAGTCCAGGAAACAGCACAGGGCCATCAGGGCTGTCTGGCAATGTGCCCTCAAAGCCTGGCCCCTTCAGAGGCAATCTCTTGCTCCTGTTGTCTCAAAGGCAGCTACTCTCCTACAGAACCTCAGAGGTGTGTTTGGGCCCTAGCCACTTTAGGAAAAAGGACAGGGGACTGAGTTATCCCCTAGGGTATAAGCTGGGCTTACCATGGAAACCCAGCAGAGCCAGGGGACAGAAGGAACCCAGTACTTTCCCAGCCTGCACAGGGCAGGAGGAGCCTGCTGCAGCTGCTTTGATCCCCAATCCAGAAAAGCATTTCTCTACTTTACAGAGTCCTTTTCCTTCTCTTCTCCCAGGACACAGCTTACTTATTCTAACCGGGTCCATTCCCCTTGCCTCCGAGTTCTGTAGTTGCTCAGGCAAACCCCACTCATCCTGTTAAGTACCTTCTCCCCTCAGCATCCTAGCTCGAGCCATACAATTTCCTACCTGTGCTGTCTCCCTTGCTTGTTGTCTTAGGTTCCCCAGGGAGACAGCGGGCTCTCTGACGACCCATTCATTTCACCCCCTAACCCTGGTCTGGAGGTGGAGATGACCACGATTCTGTACTTGAGGATTCTGTGCTTTGACGTCAGGGCTCATGACAGCAGTGGCCCATCCCCTAAAGCGTGGGGCTGTGGCAAACCACTCTGAGGGCCTCACAGTCCTCAGCCTGCCCAGGTCTCAGCAGAAAAGCTCCCATGCCCCTCTGCCTTTCCTGCTGGAAAGGCCTGGAGTGGCAAAATGACTCACCATACGTTAGCCGTACATAAGGAGGCAGAGCTAGGACTGGGTGGACCCAGGTCCCTGATTCCCAGCTTAGAGCAATTTCCCTTGACACAAACGGCTTTATGAAAACTAAATCTACCCTCACACTCCCACACTCATATATGTGTAGGGAACGTCTGAAAAGATCCACAGGAAAGTTAAAGTGGTAATCTCTGGGGAGTATGGCAGTGAGGGTGGTCAGAGAGGCGAGACGGTATTCTTTTACTTTGTACCTTCATACCCCTCTGTACTGCTGGGGTTTATTTGTGTTTGCTTTTTTTTTCTTTTTACCAGGAACATGTTTTATTTATTCATATTATAAAAATAAATCTGCCACAAAAAGGAGATTCTGGCCCCAGCCCACTCCCAACACACACATAAAAACAAAAAGAAGCCATAACTCAGCCTGTCCAGGTACAACTATAAATTAAGGAGATTGCCTGCTTGTGTGGTTTATGGCTACTAGTCTCATTAATTCACAGTCACAGTGTGGTTGATGGCTTGAGGAATCTTCCCGGGAAAAGCTTAATTCAATTAGGGCTCTCAGCAGCTCCCTGAGGAAGCTCTGGTATCTTGCTTTTACTTACACAAATCAAGGGCAGGCCAAACAGACCCAGACTGTCCCAGGGAGACCCCACCCCGCCAACAGAGGAGGCCCTGGCAAGACCCTCCATTACAGCCAAGCTGAGGGAGGCCGAGGGCAGGCAGGCAGGCGGCTACGGCAGCACCACTTACGCGTGAGCTGATGCTAGAGCCACACCGTGTCACTTTCTGGGCTCAGTCAAACTCCCCGGCCTGGCATTCAGTCTGGCAACTAGCCTCTCCAACCCTTGCTCTCCCTCCTCTCTGAGCAGTCAAACTGGTTTCTGTGTGCCCAAAGGCTTCACGTGGACCCTATCTCTACCTGGAAGTCAGTCAAGCACTCATTCATCCCCCAAATATTGAGGAGCCCTTCCTCTGTGCCAGGCACAAAAACAAAGGCTCTGTCCTCAAGGGGCTTACATTCTTGTGGGAATCTGCACTAAGAATATCTCTCTCTGCCCTGCCTGCTTATCTAATTCCTCTCTATCCTTCAAGATTGGCTCAAGTTCCACCCCCTCTGAGAAGCCGTCCCTAACCATCCCTGTCCCCAGGGACTGATTATTCTCTCAGAACTTTGCTTCTGCCAGGAATCCAGCCCTCCACACGGATCAACCATTTTTCTCCAGGGCCGGGGTTTCACTCTGCTTGGTTCCTGCAGGGACCAGAAGTTAAACGCTGATGGCTGATTTCAGCTGACCTGCCTCTTCGACCCCAGCTTGAACAGACGAATTAATTAGCTGCTCTCAGTCCTGGCTGGCCAGCTCAAAGATATAGCTTTTGTGAATTTTGCCTGGCACGAGGTGAGTGCTATGAAAGTGTTAGCTATTTATTATTTTGGTGAACTTGTGGGCTCTGCCTGACACAGCTGTGATGTCACCTCTCCACCTTTAGTGGCCTGGTCTCAAACAGGCTGAGCACTGTGGAAGGGCAATCTGGGCTTAGAGGTCAGTGTCCCCCAAGGGACCAGGAAGGGGGCCTGGAAAGGCACAGCATTTCTCATTCTGAGCCTCATTCAGAGCTGCTTAAGGACACATCTTTTCAGGAAAGAGCTTGCTAGGGTAATTTGGGAAACTCCAGATTTTCAGCAAGTCAGTATCAGAAAGCAGGGGTCAGGTCTGGCCTCACAGACCCCTAAACTGGCCCTGCCTGTTGGATGTGCTTTAGGGGGAAGAAAATGAAGTCAGCATGATCCCAGGGAAGGGGGGCAGCCCACTGATCCAGGCCCAATCCAATACTTAGTTTGGTTAAAATTAGATTAGCCCATAAGATTAAAAATACCCACATATAATCACAGGCTGCCTTAAAGTATCAGTTGATGTTTATCAGCATCTAAAGAGACGGTTTGGCCCAGCGCGGTTTGTGCAGACAACCTTGGGGAGACATGTCTGACTCAGACATTTGCAGGGGGAGTGAGTGCTGCAAAACGAGGCCCACACAGGCGATAGATGACTCAGGAATAACCCAGGTCCTGGGTTTGCTGAGTGAGCCTTCTCTCCCACCACGGAAGGGAAGGAGGCAGGTGGGGGGGGAGAGGGAAGGAGGGAAGGAGGGAGGCAGGCACCAGCTGTGTACAGGCTGGCATTCCCAAAGGGAGCCTGTGGCCCCTCAGCTATAGTTCCCAGCCCCTCCTGTATTTCTAAATACCAGCCACCTCTGAGAAGGGCTATTTGCTTCACAGTGGGACTTGGAGAGGGATCAGTTTTCCCCTTAAACCCAAGAAATGATCCAGAGAGAGCAGCCAAGACTTGAAATACTAAAACCTTTCAACCTTCCCTGTTCAAAATGATTATGGAAAAAATAAAACTTCCCAACTGAAAGGAAGTCAGGGCACGATGATAACAAGAACATGGGCTCCTAAGCCAGACAGATCTGGGCTTAAACCCCAATGTTTTATAGCTGTGCAAGTACCTGACACAGTCTCAGAAACAGGAGCTTAGTAAGTGGCAGCTAACATAACAAACAAATATTTAACACAAATATTATAAATTAGTAAACAGGCTCAGAGAGATTGTGCTTTGCCTAAGGCCACACAACTAGGCAGCAAAGAACTAAAAGCAGATCTCGGGTCTCTTGACCTGCCCCCTCCCACTCATCCAGCATGCTTTCTGTTGTAATTCACTTCTCTGCCTCCCCTTTCTCTTCCCAGAGGACCTACAACACTTCGAAGTTTTGCTGCTTCACAGAGGCTCTGAGAATGAGAGGTCCCAATGCTGAGTTCATCCCTCACGCTCCTCCTTCATGCAAATACACGTGTGTTGGAGGGGTTGGTAAGAACTCCAACCTGAATTGACCTGGACTCTAGCTCACCCTGCTCCGTCAGCCCTCCCTCCGGCAGGAAGAACCGGGGTTCCTCCTCCTGACAACCATTCAGGTTACTAACCTGGAAGTGTCTGGTCATTTACTCTCCTCAGGGCCCTTTTGGCTCTCTAGTTCCCCTTGATCTTCGCAGTGACCCAGAATGACAGCCAGGCAAGAAAGAGGATGGCGCCTTGAATGAGGAGTCCATGGATGTGTCCTTTGCCACTTACTTGCTAAGTGACCTCAGGCAGGTCACACGCTGAGACTCAGTTTCCTTAGATGTAAAATGGGTATATCAATACCACCTACTACTCTAACCCACAGGACCACTGAGACCATCAGAATTAAATACTGTATATGCAAGTGCTTTGGAAACAAATTACAGTACCAATGAGAATGATTACTGAACTCTGCCTGCCTTTTAGAGCTAAAGAAAGTTGGGCCACCTGCTCCCAACACACAGGCTGTCGCTCAGGTGACCCTGTTAGGCCCCTGAGGGTGACCAAAAGGAGCCCAGCACCCTTCACGCCCAGAAGCAGGGGATCACAATCAGATTAGCCACCCCCTGCCGGTTAAAAGAAACCACCCTTTACCTGTCACCCCTCCTGCCCAAGCAGGGAAAAGCAAGCTCTGCTCAGACCACCGAGAGTGTGCCAGCAAAGGGAGGGCAGGCAGGGTCACTACCAGAAGCAAGGGATAGGCCCAGCCCGACTGTGGGATTCAGGTGCACCCACTTGGACTCACAGGGACAGAGGATGGGCCCAGAGCTGGCACAGAACCCCTCTGGCTTTCTCAGGGCAGGGAGAGCATTCCCACCAACCCCTAGAGGGAGTCCTACAATTCCCCAACACAGGTGTAGAGTGAGTGGGGTACCTGCTTAGTGCAGGGCCGTGTGCATCTGCCGAGGGGAATGCGAGGGACCGCAGATGTAGCTACACCCCTCGAGGAGGCTGTGCCAGGATTCAAACAGAAAGTAAATAGCAATTCAGCATCACAGCAGATAACCTCTTTGAGCTGTTTCCTCATCTGCCCAACAGAGGTAGCCTTCTTCTCATATGCTTTTAGTAGGGATTAAATGAGATCACTTTTATAAAGTGCCTGACACTACTCTGTAGATACTCAATAAATGGTAATTCTTATTAAAACACACACCCAACAGAAGAGATGTCACAGGGCAGGCTAGGCCTCATGCCAAAGTTGTGGATAAACAATAAGGGAGACGGATTCAGGGAGAGAAGTGAAAGCAACTGCTGTGGGCTGGGAAGACCGCCCAAAGGGGGTGGAATCCGAACAGGCCCTGAAAGCTGCACAGCGAACTGGGTGCTACACTGGGCATTCCCATGGTCAACCTCTACATTGGTCCTAGGAGGCGGAGACAGCACTCACCTTACCGACGAGGCACGTCAGGTTCAGAGGAACGAGATCCGCGGCCCATGCTCACACAGGTGTGGAGGGGTGGACCCCAGGCTTTCTGACCAGGCCTTTCCTTTCTACCAGAGCTGGAGGGGCAGGGCAGGGCCGAGAGGAAGGGTGTGCCTCGTGGGTGCTCAGCTAAATGAAGTCTAGGCAAAGAGACCAACAGAGGCCCTTCTGGAGACACACGTCCTACCTGAAGTCTCCCTCCCGGGCCCCAGCTGACCTCCCCTTCCATTGTCCTGTAGTCAGTCAGCTGTTTTCCCAAAGAGAAAAAAGTCACTTCTTTCTTTTTAGAGAGTCCCATCTGGGCTTCTCGAGAGTTTCAAGGTGACCTTTAAGTTAGTTGTTCCTCTCTCCTTCTGAGAAGTGGGAAAGGCGGGTTCTAGTCTTATTTTTACAGGAAACCAGTGGCTGGGTCTCATATCCACGCAAGCGAAGTGGGCAATAATGACCCCCATTCTTCCCTACTCAGACTTGTTCTAGGAGGAAATGGCAGGATACACCTTGCAAAGACGAAAACAAGCTATAAGATGCAAAGGGACAAAGGAAGGCTTTTTTTGTCTCTGGTCAGGAAACAAGATGAATACCTGCTTTATGGGCTCCCAGGCCTCTGCCAGGAGTTCCAGGTCAAGGATATGGGCAAATAAACACAGTGGGTGCCAGTGGTGAGCTGGGTTACAGCGAGGCTCTCCCCGGGAACAAGCCCTGGACTGGGAGCCAGGTGAACTGGGGACAAAGCAGAATTTAGGCAGGGTCCAAATCACAATGTGTGTGTGGGGGGGGGACAGACATACCCTAAGACTTAGTTGGGGTCATTCTCCGTTCTCCTAGTGGTTTAACTCCCCCTCACACCACAAGCTCCTCCCCACCAAGGAAAAAGCAGGAATGCCTGACTGTCAGAGAGAGAAAAAAGGCCCAGAGAAGGGAAGTGACTTGCCTAATGTCACCCACTGAATCAGTCAGGAGAGAAGCATCTCCTGGAAAACCTCAGCTCCAGCTTCACCCCTCCCCCACCCACCTCTGACACTGAGGCCCAGCTCAATGATTAGGATGGGAATGAGGACTGCACACAGCACTTTCTAGTCTTGAAGGACGAGTATCTTGCAAGGGAAGCAGCTGCCACAGGTGACAGAATGAGGGCTCCCACATAGCTCCCACCCACGCTGGGGCACTGAGAGAATCGGCTAGACCCCAAAAATCAACGCCTGGATTCTTGAACAGAGGAAGCACGGCCTCAGCCCCCCACCCTGTCCCCTAAGTCAGCTGGTGCCATCTCTCCTCCCACCAGGACCAGCTCCAGGGCAGCTTAAGTGAAAGGAAGAACACAGTCGGTAGGACACTCCCAAAACCCTGAAACCTTAAGGAAAGACAGCTGGTGGCAGCCTGGGGTTGAGAGATGATTTGTAATCCTCCAGCCTCAGAGGAAGAAGTAGGAGGCTAAGTGATTTGCCTGAGGTGGTTAAAATACCAACAGAGGCAGTTGCCACTCATTGAGTGCTCCCTATGGCTACGAAGCCAGCTCTATGTGCATTAATTTACGTCATCGTCACATCAGCAGTACTATGGCTAGATTCTCTTATTTCCCCCATTTTATACATAAGGAAACTGAGGCTCAGAGAGGATAAGTGGCAGGGTGGTGGAACCCTTATCTAACTTCAATTCTACACCAGAAAGGTAAAGGAAAAAAATGGGCTTTCACTTTTGCCACCTTAACAGGGACCCTTGAGATCTTTCAGTCACCTTTCTCTCTACTTTCTTCCCCGAGATCGTCAGATGCTAGGACTCCTCTGTTTTCAGAGGCAGAAAAATGTCCTTCTGAGGCAGAGACACGGACTTTTGGAACTGCAAAGGCCTTCAGAGATCATATCCAGCCTCCTTTTACAACGGGGAAACTGAGGCCCAAGGCTGAGTTATTTGCCAGGGTTACCCAAGTCAGTGAAATGGCAGAAATGGCAGACATGGAAGGGGACACAAAGATCGACAGACAGGTGGAAATGAGTAACTGGCCCAAGGTCACAGACAGAGATGGGATGAGAAGCCAAGTTTCCTCACTTCTGGACTGATACCCTCACCATGGCACCATCTCTGTTCTCCAGCTGCCCAGGGTCCCTATTACAGGTTCTGGGAGGGACAAAGCCTAATCCCATTAGAACTGGAGACATCAGGCCTGCAGGGACAAACTCCTGATTGCCCAAAGTAGGATTTTTGTGGTCATGCTATTGCCCCCCCAGGAATCACTGAGACCTGCAGTGCGTGTACTGGCCCCCAGCGCTCTAACACAATGCCAGGTGTGGTTGGGAGGAGAGTGATTCAGAGACGATGCGTGTGAGGTCTCTTCCTGGTCTCACACAAGCAAATGACACATCATGGTCACTTCAGTTTCTTACCACAAATTAAGACACAGGTTTAATGACTCAATTGATATGGTCAAAGGTAGACATTCTTGCCAGTTTCACAGGTGGACGAGACCTGCAGAAAAAGGCCCCAGCTCGTTCAAGGTCATGTATTTGTCAGAATCGGTACAAATGGCTCCCCTTGCCCAGTCCTTGATGCCAGGAAGCTGGCTGCCATCAGGGTACAGATGCCAGTGGCCCAGGTCCATCTATAGGCCCTGCTACTGTCACAGCAGCCAAGCACCGCACCAGGAAGCCAGATTCTGGCTCTGTCAAAACAGGGTGCCTTCCTGCAGCATGTCCCAGAGCCTGCCTCCTACCAGCCTGGCATCACCAATCAGCTCCTTCAGGTCCTCGGGTAAGCTGCAAGGCTTTCTGCCAAGAGTCACAAACGCCCCAAACCCAGACCAGCAGAGTCCCTTGCCTTCTACAGATTAGCTGGGGCTAAAAAAGCAAAGGCAGCTTTCAAAGCACCCCCCCACCCCGGACACACTTCCAGGGACTTGTGAGTGATGCAGGTCCCCGAGAGATAAATCAATCACCCAGCAGAACAAAGTGCTCAGGCCGAGCAGGGAGACAACTTTTCAGAAGGGAACAACTTTTCTGTCTCCTTCTCCCAAAAAGATCGTTTCAAAGTCTCTTCAGACCAGAGCATCCCGAGCCCCTCCACCTGTCCCTCTTCCACTTGGTCGAGCAGCAGGCCAACACTACTGGCCAACCCAGGCAGTACCTTGAGACACAGCCGGGTGGCTGCTAACCTGGAGGTGAGCTGGGGCCAGACCAAGCTTCAACCTCCTCCACCCCCAAAACGGACTTCAGAAATTTCCAGGGCCCCCTGTCCCATAAACTGCATAAGGAATGGCATTCCTGGGCCGGAAACTGACTCAGGGGCTCCTGACCAGCCTGGGCAGGCAAAGCTGACAGATAATATTCCACGGATAAAGTAAGGTAAAAAGGTAGGGATCCCTTGTGTTCCAGCACACTGCTAGGTCTCCAGCACGCAGGTACCCTGCGATACTAAAACTCCTTAAACAGGCCAAGTAGAAATATACTCCATCCTGGAACACCCTCCCATGAAGCGTGTAATTGCACTGGTTGCTGTTGACGGAGCAGAATGTGCCACTTGCTGGAAGACACTCCTCTCTGCCTTCCACGCAGCTGGGAGCCTGGCTCCCCTCGGGGTCTGGCCCAACCAGAGGAGACCTGCCAAGCCTGGAAGCCTTGCTGAAAGGACCCAGTATCAGAAGCATCCCATGCTCCAATCCCCCTCTTTCCCATGCATGATGCTGGCTTCAACCTTGGGAGGCCTCAAACCACAGAGCTCAAGTCTGAGAAGGACCAAGATGGCAGAATGGAGGTTGCCTACATTATAGGAGTCCAGACCCTAACTCCTGGGCAGCCTCAAGTGGTAAGGATGGGGCAAGAAGCTCACCAGGCTGGTGGCAACAGAAGCAGTGAAGCAAACTGGACTTACCTATCTTCATGAGGCAGGCAAGCAGGATCCAGAGGGAGATCTCGAAGGGTCTGCGCACATGTGAGTAGTCGATGTCCAGGACTGGAAAGGCCTTTCGTTGTGTGCTGTGTTCAGTGCCCGAATGGTTAACAGGGTGGCTCTGGGGGGTGGTCTCCGGTGGGGCGGTGGTGACATCCCCAATTGAGCGTTCCCGTGGTGGCTCTGAGCCTCGGATGGTGCTGGCAGTAGGACTGAGCTGGAGGCCATGGCTCCTGAGAACAGGTAGCAGCCCCACCAAGGCTACCATCACCAGCAACGAAGGGAAGATTCGAGGTGGAGAGAGGCCACAGATGCCAGACCACAGAAGCATCCTGCCGCTCCCTTGGCCGAGGAGGCCTGGACTCTTAGCAAAGTGAGAGTCAGACCTGGGACATAGGCAGCAAGGGGTCAGCAGGTGGGAAGAGAGCCTGGAGTAGTCTCTAGGAAAAGTTCATGTTTTAGAGAGGTCGTTTTGCGGAAGCAGTCCTCTGGGGGTGGACAGAATCTGGGTTCTCAATCTAGAACTCCAAACTGGGGAAGAGGCAGAAGGACCCAGGAAGGACCACAGGAGACCTAAAGGTCTGGAACTCCCGGCCAGGGAAAGGAGAGAGAGGAAGGGACAGGACAAGTTGGACCCCAGGCAAGGAAAAGGAAGAGGGGAGGCTGGGACCCTCGGCTGAGCAAAGTGACTAAGGAGAGAGAGGGGAATAGACTACGGGCAGGGGCAGGAAGCCGGAGCTCAAGGAAGGGGACAGAAGGCGGTGGGACCCAGTCCAGGCAAAGAAGAGAGGGGTCTGGGAGCCCAAGCTGCGAGGAAGGAGTGCAGCCGGAAAGCGGTCGGGAGCTTCCCCACCCAGAGAAGCGTCGGGGTGCAGGCGCACCTGGCTGAGATTCCGGGGAAATGGAGGGAGGAGGAAGGCGGAGGCAGGCGGCCTAGCGGAGAACGCTTCGGCGAGGGCTGGGAGCGGCTCGCGGTGGGCCAGCGGCTGCACGCCCCTCCTTGCGGCCCCGGCCCAGCTTCAGGTTCTCCGCGTCTACTCCCAGTCCTACTCCCAACGCCGGGCTCAGCGCCGGCGGCGGTGGACTGATGCCTGGCTGAGCCGGTCGCTGCCATTTATAGGTACCAACGAGCAGCCAGCGCAGCGGGCTAGAAGGAACGTCGGCGCCCACGCAGCGCAGCGACCCCTTGCCGCCGAGGGAAGGAAGTAGCCTGTAGCAAGAGAAAGGACAGAGATGGGGGCGGAAAAAAAGTCCTGAATCCACAGAGATTCTAACACGGGTAAAACGCTTTACTATTTACAAAGCGCTATCACATCCACACCCGCAGTCTCATGAAGGCTTCCCAATAGTCTTGCGAAGGATGTATTAGTATTTTATGTATTTAGTTACCCTGTGACCTTGAGCAAGTTACTCCCTGTTCCACAGCTTTCTCATCTATAAAATGGAAATGGTAGCAGTACCTGTATCAGAGGGATACTGAAATGACTCAATGAGATAATCTGTGTTAAGTGTTTAGAACGGAGCCCAGCACATAGAACTATTATTATAGTTCCAGTTTTGCAGATGAGGAAATGAGTGGAGAGAGTTGCTTAGCTAATATGTAAACTAGTTTGCCAGGGCTGCTGTAGCAAAGTACCACAAACTGGGTGGCTTAAAAAAAACAGAAATTTATTGTCTCATATTCTGGAGGCTAGAGGTCTAAAATCAAGGTTTTCTGAGGGCTGTGAGGGAACATCTATCTGCTCCATGCTTCTCTCCTAGCTTCTGGTGGTTTGCGGACAATCTTTGGTGTTTCTTAACTGTTGGCAGCATAACTCCAATCTTCACATGGTGATCTCCCTGTGCCTCTGTCTCTGGGTCCAAAATTCCCCTGGATTAGGGGTCCACCGATTAGGGGTCCACCCTAATGACCTCATCTTAAATTGATCATCTTCAATAATACTATTTCCATAACACTATTTCCATTTCCAAAGAAGGCCACATTCATAGGTACTGGGGGTTAGAACTTTAATATTCTTATTTAATATATATATATATATATAATTTTTTATTGGGGAATAAAAATAATTTGTGTATTGGGGAACAGTGTGTTTCTCCAGTGCCCATCAACTCCAAGTCGTTGTCCCTCAATCTAGTTGTGGAGGGCGCAGCTCACTGGCCCATATGGGACTCAAACCAGCGATCCTGTTGTTCAGAGCTTGTGCTCTAACCAGCTGAGCCATCCAGCCGCCAAGAACTTCAATATCTTTTAGGAAGACACAATTCAACCCACAGCAGTAGTGGAATTGAGATTTGAACGTATAGTGTTGGTTGGAATTGGTAAGATTCAAGAGGTCATGGCTGTACACTGCAATCATTGGAAAGCTTTTAACATTTTTTTAAATTAGTTTCAGGTGCACAAAACAATGTAATAGACATTTATCATTTCTATCCCTCACACAGTGACAACCCCTTCCCCCATCCACTACCCCTCTGACATCACACACAGCCATTACATTTCCACTGTCTCTATTCCTAATGCTGTACTCCACTTCTTGTAACTATATATATGGAAAGCTTTTAAAAACTACGTTGCCTGGGACCTATCTTCAGAGATTTGGATTCAGCTGCTCCAGGGAAGTGCCCAAACACGATGGGTATTTTTTCAGAAGCTCGCCCAGGTGATTCTAATGTACACTCAGGGTTGACAACTGTGGAAAATACTGAAATGCCATCCCTATTTTGCAAAAGAGCAAATCAAGGTCAAGAAAGTCAAAGTGACTAGCTTGGGATCACAAAATGATTTTAAAGGGGTTCATTTCAGTTTAGCAAATATTTACTGGGCCTTTTGACAAGGCTTTGGCTGGACTCTGGCAACACAGAGATAAGACATGGGCAGGAAGGAAGTGGAAGTGATTTTGGGAGGGGTCACGAAGTGGGCACAACTAAGGCTTCTCGGGTGCTGATAATATTCTATTTCTTTACTGGGTGGTATTAACAAAGGTTACGCAGAGGTACTTGTTTTGTACACTCATGATTTGTGTACTTTTCTTAAGATATGCTATCCTTTCATTAAAAGTTATTTTAAAATAATAAAGTGATGTGATAGTGACTGAAGGAGCTGACATTAAACTCAATTCTCTGCACCTCACATTCTCCTGGCACAGGCCCGGCCACTCGGGAGATGACAGAAATGCCTAGAAGAGCCGTCAGAGAAGGCCAAGGGCCTTGTGTCACCTGGGAGCAGGTGAAAGGATAACATCAGCTATACTGGAAATAACCAAAGAGAGGGGCAGCATGTAGGGCAAGGATGAGAATAATGACAATAATACTTTACAATGGTTCAGTCCTTTATAGTTCACAACCAAATGCTCCAGGTTTATCAGTGATCCAAGTGCTGGTGCATAGTGAGGGCTCAATAGATAGTAGCTATTATTCATTTTCATTTTACGATGGAAAAGCTAGGACTCAGAGACATGAAGCCATTTGGCCAGGGTCACACAGCTGTTAGGTAGCAGATCCAGAATGTAAGTCAACTTTCGAATGTCTGAATCCAGAGTTCTTTCAAAACACCACAGGTTCAGTTTAGAAAAAAGAAGAGAGGGAAGGAATGGAGCTAGTGGAGGGACTTTCCACAGATGACATTGGGGCCAGAACCCTGAGATCTATAGTCCTTTCCGGTCTCAAGGGCAGCATTCACAGCTGTGCTCCCATCCTCCCTACTCTCCAGCTCTACCTCACTCATCCTCAGTGAGTGCTTGGGAGGTAGCAGATCCTACAAGAGGCAGCCCTGAGATCCTCCACCGCCTGGAGAAGGTTATAGCATCATGACAGAACTGGGAAAGAGCCCTTGAGAAAAACTACCTGGGACAGCCCACGGCCAAGGCCCAGCCGAGGCCAGGCAGTATAGCATAAGAATTAAGTACGTGCACTGTCTAATGTGGATAGCCAGATTTTCTAAGTTCAAATCCCACAACCACCACTCACTAGTTGTAAGACCTTAGTTAAATCCATTAATCTCCCTGTTCCACAGTTTCTCCCTCCATAATGTGGGGACCATAATAGTGGCAATCTCATGAATATATTATGAATTATATATTATGAATATAATATGAATATATTAACCAGTGCACTTAGAGCGGCACCTAGCAAGTACCACGTATATTTACCTGATTATCTTTATTTACATGTACTGAGGGCCTCCAAAGTAGACTTTTGGTGGTAGGACCACCTGAAGTTACATATTCAGTCACAGAGACACATGGACAGGATAGAAAGAAGATCCTCACATCTGTGAAATTGGTCCCATGATCAGACCACATCACCTGTAGCATGCTATGAATTTAATAATTTTCGATAAATTACATCATAGTGTATTGTGCATACTAAAAGCATGATTTTGTTATAGGTAATCAGTTAACATGTACCGCAATGTCTGTACCTTTGTTTGAGCAAGTCCTCATTTTGTAACCATTCCAGGCCCACACTGCTCTTGACTCAGGGAGGCCATGTCTCTGCAGGTCCTTCCCCCTGCAGATCTAGAAGAGTCTCAGGATCCTGGGCCCCAAATGGCATCTGGTCCTGCATAGGCCATATCTGTTTCCCTATCCCCTCACTGAATTCTTTCACTAAAAGTGATGGGAATTTTATGAACTTGCTGTCGCTGTGACATCAACAGCTACGTGGCAAATAACGTGTGGTACTAGGAAAGGATCCACCGGGCCACTTACTAGTTGTACATGACGGGCAAGTCACATTTGGTTTCTGTCATTCAGTTTTTCATGTGTATGAAAGGTGGGTGGGGTCGTAATTCCTGACTTGTAAGGTTATTACGAGGATTAAAGGGCTGGTGCTTGTCAAGCTCAGTTTACAGCCCTGCAAGTCTCTCTTCTTTCGGTCTCCCCGTCACTCACTCCACCCCAATCACCCTGCTTCCTTGCTATTTCTCAAACACTGCCAGCCCCATTTCTGCCTCAGGGCCTTAGCACTTGCTGTTCCTTTTGCCTGGAACATTCTTCCCCAGATCCACTTGGCTCACTCCCTCGTATCCCTCAAGCCTTTCCACAAATCTCCCTTCTCGGTGTGGCTTACTTGCTACATGATAACTCTAGTCAATAGTGATGCTTCCCCTGGGAAGCCCAGCCGGCACCATTACCACCCGGTCCCCAGCCGTTATATGGCTTCTTTTTTCTTTGTTCCATAACTCTTTTCACCTTCTCACATATGACATAATATTAACCTGTTTCTATATTTTATTGTTTACGGCCATTTCCCCTCATAGGATGTGAACTCCAAGAGGACAGGAGAGCCCTCATGAATGAGTGAATGAATGAATGAATGACAGGATATAGTATTTGCACATAAGAAAACCAAGGCTCCAAAAGGAGAGTCGCTTGTGGACACAGAGCTGGGGCGCCAGGTGTGGATCCAAGTCTGTCTGACTCTGAAGTCCAAGCTTTTCCCACTTCTTTAGGCTAAGAGCCACCATGAAAAAACATGTACACCCTGGGCAACTAGAAGAGAGTTGGGAGGATGGTAAGGAGTTAGAATTTGTGATTCAGCAAGTGGCTTTTAATTAAGCTGAGTTCATGATTCACTCAATAAACATTTAGTACCTGCTATGTACAAGTCCCCATGCTTCCTGCATAGGAGACTCAATGATAACTCTGATAAACACCCATCAGTGAACTTGATATTCGTATGTCCACTCACCAGCTGAACATCCCATGGGCACCTCCATCTCCATAGGTACAAAGCACAGCCCCAGCTTCCCCTGAATTTGCTGCCACTCCACACTCTCACGTACAGATTGCCTGGCCTTGCTCGAGAGGTTAGGATTTAGTAGACTGGAGGGGAAGGTCCCAGGATTTGAATTTTTGATAAGTGCCCTTGAGAGATTTTGATGCAGATGTTCCTGTTCATACTTTGGAACACTCTGGCCTGGACTATTAAACTTTTTTTGAGGGGAGGGCACAGGAAAAAAAAATAAACTTTTTATTGCTCCCAGCTCCAGTCTGCCTTATACACAGCTTTGAGGGAAAACTTTCTAAGCCATGATCATCCCCTGTTTAGACAGCTGCATTCCCCCTTCCCACCGTGGTTCTCAATGTCCTTCATACATTCAGGCCCACAAACTTTTTCCCCCCTAATTATTTATAAGAAAATTTTACAGTATGAAGATAACATAACAAACACCAAATTTTCCACCTGTCTGAATTACCTGTTGTTACAGTTTGTTATATTTGATTTCAATACTTTTTTTTTTTTTAAAGATTTTATTGGGGAAGGGGAACAGGACTTTATTGGGGAACAGTGTGTACTTCCAGGCCTGTTTTTCCAAGTCAAGTTGTTGTCCTTTCAATCTTAGTTGTGGAGGGTGCCGTTCAGCTTCAAGTTGTTGTCCTTTCAGTCTTAGTTGTGGAGGGCGCAGCTCAGCTCCAGGCCCAGTTGCCGTTTTCTAGTTGCAGGGGGCGCAGCCCACCATCCCTTGCGGGCGTTGAACCGGCAACCTTGTGGTTGAGAGGACGCACTCCAACCAACTGAGCCATCCAGGAGCTCAGCAGCAGCTCAGCTCAAGGTGCCTTGTTCAATCTTAGTTGCAGGGGGCAGAGCCCACCATCCCTTGCGGGACTCGAGGAATTGAACTGGCAACCTTGTGGTTGAGAGCGCACTGGCCCATGTGGGAATCGAACCGGCAGCCTTCGGAGTTAGGAGCATGGAGCTCCAACCGCCTGAGCCACCGGGCCGGCCCTCAATACTTTTTTTGCTTTTGCTTTTATTTTTTTTTCAGGTATCTATATACTGTTTTATCAAATTTTAAAGTCTCTTTGAACCTTCATTGACATCAGCCTCTATCATGAATATAATGTACGTCAACCTCCATCAATGACAGGCAACCTCTATCACGAGTGTAATGTATCATTTTGACCCTTGAACATGTATGTCATCACCCCACACTCCCTTCCAGTTACTGCCCCAAACTTGAGATTGTTTTCTGTAATGTCTGCATCATTTCTCTTCTCCCAGTCTCTCAAATTTGGTCCAGTTAGATTTTCACCCCCATAGGGTGAACCTAAATTGCTCTTGTGAATGTCATTAATGACGTTTGTGGGGAGGAAATGTCTCTTCCTCCACCCATCTTAGGTTCTCCAGCTGGAGCCCTATAAATTAGACTGGCCAAGGACAGATCAACAATAGAAAATCAAACAGAAGTTCATAAACATGTACATCGTGTACCCACAGATGAGTGACTCAAAGGTTCAGTAAGAACTCAGGCTTATATACCATCTAAGCAAAGGAACAATACGTTTTTTTTGGTTTTGTTTTTTATTTTTTTAAAGATTTTATTGGGGAAGGGGAACAGGACTTTATTGGGGAACAATGTGTATTTCCAGGACTTTTTATTGGGGAACAGTAATGTGTTTTTCCCAGGACTCATCAGCTCCATCCAAGTCAAGTTGTTGTCCTTTCAGTCTTAGTTGTGGAGGGCGCAGCTCAGCTCCAAGTCCAGTCGTAGTTGTTAGTTGCAGGGGGCGCAGCCCACCATTCCTTGCGGGAGTTGAACCGGCAACCTTGTGGTTGAGAGCCTGCGCTCCAACCAACTGAGCCATCTGGACACCCAGGAGCTGAGCGGCAGCTCATTGACTTCATTCTAGTTGCGGAGGACGCAGCTCGCTGGCCCATGTGGGAATTGAACTGGCAGCCCTGTTGCCCAGAGCTCGGGCTCTAACCAACTGAGCCACCCGACCGCCCCAACAATACATTTTTAGAGAAGTGACAAGACAAAGGAAAAGGACATGTTTCCAGAAGCGGTAAATTATGGGAAAGCAAATATGTGGGAAACTATTGGTAGATAAAGACTAGTTAGTAGTTTGTTCTGTCGATTCCTCTGGTGCTGTCTCTAGGCTGATAAGGGTCTAAAGTTGTCTCTGGTGATTAAGTTGTGTTTTATCTAGTAGAGAGGAGAGGAGGACACTTGTAAATTTGTATCCTGCTTTTATGCAAATGGGAAGGCAGAGAGCTTTTCTTGTATCTGCTTCTTCTTAATTGTCTTCAGTTCAAAATAATCCTTATGCCAAAGTGACATGTTTTGGGGTGGCATATTCTGCCACCCTCCACCTCCATGCTGCTCAATCAAATGGTCATTTCTCAGTCTTCATCTTTCTTTACCTATCAGCAGCCTTCAATACATTTGGTCACTTTCTCCTTCTTGAAACACTTTCCTCAGCTGATGAGACCCACTCTCACCAGGTTTTTCTCCTGCTTTTCCTCCTGCTTCACTGGCTGTTCCTTCTCAGTTTCCTGTTGCTGAATCCTTCTCCCTTCTCCTCTTCCTCCTCAGCCACACCCTCTGAATATTGGGGACCAGGGTTCAGTTCTCATCTTTTCACTGTTCTATATCAATATTCATTTCTCTGATGAGCTCATGCTTTCTTGTGGTTTCAAATAACATCTATATGCAGACCATGCACAGATTTTTATCTTCTCTGCTCTAAACTCCAGACTACCATATCCAGCTGATCACTAGACACATCTACCCAGTTGTCCAACAGAAATCTCAAATTCAGGATGTCCAAAACAAAACTCCAGGCCTTCCCAGCCCCTCCCAAACCTGTTTCTCTCACTGTCTTCCCCATCCAGTAAACAGTCACTCTATCTTCTCACTTAGGCTAAAAACCTGAGTCATCCTTATCCCCTTTCTTTTTCTTTCTTTCCTTCTTTCCTTCCTTCTTTCCTTCCTTCCTTCTTCCTTTTCTCCCTCCCTCCCTTCCTTCCTTCTTTTTTCCTCTCCTCCCTCCCTCCTTTCCTTTTTTATATAAGTTTCAGATGTATGACATTATAATTCGACATCTGTATACACTACAAAGTGATAACCTCCAAAAGTCTAGTTACTGTCCATCACCATACAATAACCCCATTCACCCCTTTCACACACCCCCAACCCCCTTCTCCTCTGGTAATCCCCATCTGTCCTCTGTATCCATACATTTGTTTTTGTTTTATTTTTTGTTTGCTTATTGTTTATTTGTTTTAGATTCCACATATGAATGAAATCATATGGTATTTGTTTTTCTCTTTCTGACTTATTTCACTTTACATTATACCCTTAATTTCCATTCATGTTGTCACAAATGGCAAGATTTTGTTCACTTTTATGGCTGAGTAGTAGTCCATTGTATTTACGTATCACATCTTCTTTATCCATTTGTTTATCGATGAACGCTTAGGTTGTTTCCATATCTTGGCTATTGTGAATAATGCTGATATGAACATCAGGGTGCATATATTTTTTCAAATTAGTGTTTCGTATTCTTCGGGTAAATATGCAGAAGTGGATCATATGGTAGTTCTATTCTTTGTTGAGGAACCTCCATACTGCTTTCCATAGTAGCTACACAAATTTACAATCCCACCAACAGTGTACAAGTGTTCATTTTTCTCCACATCCTCTCCAACACTTGTTGGTTCTTGTCTTTTTGATAATAGCCATTCTAATAGGGGTGAGATGATACCTCCTCATTTTGATTTGCCTTTTCCTAATAATTAGTGATGTTAAACACATCTTTTCAGGTGCCTGTTGGCCATGTGTGTCTTTTTCAGAAAAAATGGCTATTGAGGTCTTTTGCCCATTTTTAAATCAGATTATTTGTTTTTTTGTTGTTGAGTTATATGAGTTCTTCGTATATTTTGAATATTAAGCCCTTATTGGATGTATGATTTACAAACATCTTCTCTCATTCATTAGGTTGCCTTTTTTTTTTTAATGAAAGCACTGTGCAGAAGCTTTTTAGTTTGATGTAGCCCCACTTGTTCATTTTTGCTTTTGTTTCCCTTGCCTTTGTATGACCTCCTTTTCTTTCCTTCTTTCTTTCTTTCTTTCTTTCTTTCTTTCTTTCTTTCTTTCTTTCTTTCTTTCTTTCTTTCTCTTTCCTTCCTTCCTTCCTCCCTCCCTTCCTTCCTTCCTTCCTTCCTTCCTTCCTTCCTTCCTTCCTTCCTTCCTTTCTTCTCTTTCATGTCAATCCTCAGCAAATGCTGTCAATTTGATCTTTGAAATATATCCAGACTGCAACCACCCACTTCTCACCACCTCCACTGCTACCACTCTGGTCCAAGCCACACTTCTTGACCAGAGTTTTACAGGAGACTCCGAGCAGTTTCGTCTCAACAAAGCAGCCAGAGGGATTCCTTCTAAAGCCTAAGTCAGATGTTGTCACCCCCTGCAAAGTC
Organism: Rhinolophus ferrumequinum; assembly: GCF_004115265.2. Taxonomy (NCBI): domain Eukaryota; kingdom Metazoa; phylum Chordata; class Mammalia; order Chiroptera; family Rhinolophidae; genus Rhinolophus; species Rhinolophus ferrumequinum. The sequence continues at coordinate 18,611,676 of NC_046292.1, forward strand.
CCCTCTGAGGTCCTTATTATGACTTACAAGGCCCCACCCAATCGAGCCCCCCCATCTCTCTGGCCTCGGCTCTGACTCCTTCCCCCTTATTCCCTCTGCTTTAGCCACCCTGGCTTCCTTTCTATTTATTTTTCAAACACTCCAGGTTTACTGCTTCTGCAGAGCCTTTGACCTTGCTGTTCCCTCTGCCTGGAATGCAGTTACCCCCAGATATCTGCATGGTTTCCTTCTTGGAAACTTCCTTGGAGGGTTTGCTCTGATGTTGTCTCTTAGTGAGGCCTTCCCTGACCCCCACAACCCCCTTTCAAATGTAATACCCCCACCCCACACTTCCTTTTTTCTGTTCCTTCTTTTTCTCACAGCTCTTTCACTGACATACTACATATTTTTATGGCCTGACTTGCCCTCACTAGAATATAAGCTCTACCCCACAGGGATTGGAGACAGAGAGCATAATCGTTGGTAGGACAGACTTGGAGCCAGGCTGCAGTAGATTTGAATGCTGTCTCCATCACTATCTAGCAGTGTGACCCTAGGCAAGTTACTTAACTTCACTGTACCTCAGTGTTTTCACCTATAAAATGGAGGTAATAATAGAACATATGTCATAAGGTTACCATGAGGATCACATGAGTTAATTCAAGGAAAGTGCTTAGAATTATACCTGCTATAGAGTAAATGCTACATGTGTTTGCTGCTATTATTATTATTATTATTATTATTATTATTATTATTATTTCAGAATGCTTGGCTCATAGTAAGTCCTATACAATTGTTAGCTTTTATTGTTCACTGCTGTATCCTCAGAACTGAGAATAACACTTGGCACATAAGAATGAGCTGTTTAATGACTGAATTAAGATACACGTATACATAAACAATATATAGTATTTTGAATGTCTTTTAAATTTATATCAATGGCATCATATCATATATATCCTTCTTCATCTTTACTTTTTCTCTCAATATTTTATTTTTATATCTAGCCATGTTGATATATACAGATCTCGTTCTTTCCTTTTAACTGCTGTATAGCAAATATTCCATCATATTAATATATCTCAATTTTTAAATCTGCTCCTCTATTGATAAGCATTTGAGTTGTTCCAATTTTATGTTATTGTGAATAATACTGCATCAAACACCCATATACATATCTCTTGGTTACGTGTGTAAGAATTTCTCTCCCTCTATACTTGAAAATGGAATTTCTGGATTGTAGGGTTTATACGTTCTTTGTTTTCCTTAAGTAGCTTTTGCCCCTTACCTGCAAGTATGAGAGAACCATTTTCCCCAGATCCTCAATACTTGTTTGAATCAGACTTTATTCTTTGTTACTTTGATGGGAAGAAGATAGTATCCTCTTTTTGAAAACAAACTTTTTACTATGGAATCTCTTCAGATCTACAGAAAAATTACAATAGTCAGGAGAGTTCTCATATACCCCTCACTCAATTTTCCCTAATGTCAACATTTTATGTTACCGTGGTAGATTTGTCAAAACTAAGAAGACAACATTGGCTTATTACTATTAATTAAACTCCAGACTTGATTCAGATTTCACTAATTTCCTTTTTCCAGGATCCCATCCAGGCTAATACATTGCATTTAGGCCTCATGACTCCTTAGTCACCTTTAATCTGTGACCTTGATAGTCTCGAGGAGCACTGGTCTGGTATTCTGCAGGATGCCCCTCAGTTTGAACTTATCTGATGTTTTCCTCATGACTAGACTGGATTTAGGGAAAGAACGGCACAGAGGTGAAGTACGCTTCTCATCACATCCTATCAGGAGGCACATGCTACCCACGTGACTTACTACTGGTGACGTTATCACCCTCAATCACTTGGTTATTGTGTGGTTTCCAGGTTTCTTCATGTAAAGTTACTATTTTTCCCCTTTCCACACTCTATTCTTTGGAAGTGGTATCTAAATATTTTAATTTGCATGTCCCTGCTGTTGGGAGTTCGTCTTATGAAAATTGCCTGTTTGTGTCCTCCGCCTATGTTTCAACGTGTTTGCTTGTCTTCAGTTCTTACCGATTTCTAGGTTTTATTTGTATATAAATTACAATGACCTTCTCCCAGGGAGTCAGTATTGTAATTTTTTTTAAAATTTAATTGGGGAACAGTGTGTTTCTCCAGGGCCCATCAGCTCCAAGTCATTGGCTTTCAATCTAGTTGTGGAGAGCGCAGCTCACCGGCCCATACGGGAATTGAACCAGCAACCTTGTTGTTCAGAGCTCGCGCTCTAACCAACTGAGCCATCCGGCTGTTCTTTAATTTTTTTTATAATGCCTTTTGCCTTGTATAAGTTTTTTCCATACTTACATATTATTTCCTTTATTCTTTGTGCTTTTCGAACCACCTTTGAACACCCAGCCATGATTCAGCAATCCCCTGATATCCATCGGCTCTAGTGACTATTCACATTACCCCTTTGCCTGGAATGCCTTTCCTCCCTTTCACTTCCAGGTAAGCTTCTACCTACCTTTAATGTCCTAAACCACGTGAAACCTCCTGTGCAAAGCCCTCCCCCATTCCCCAGGTAGAATTAGGTTGTTGCTCTCTCCACAGTGCTCCCACACACATTGTCCCCATCTTTGTTACATCACATATTGCATTCTGTTATGCGAGTATTGCCCTGTGCGTCACTGTTGGAGTGTCTTCTGTCCCACTAGATTGTTATTACTCAAGGAGAGGGACACCATGCACTTCATCTTTGTAACCAAGTATTGGACATGATGCTGTCAATACTTATTAGATAAATGAGTGAGGCCATAGTCTGGTTCAGTTTTCAGGCTTTGCTCTTGTGGCCCTTCTAAGATTTTTTTTTTTTTTTGAAACTCTGCACCCACCCTGTATTTGTGAGGATTCCCATGGAGACAAATGGCACACTCAAATTAAGACAATTCAAGAAGTTTGTGTGTATATACACACACACACACACACACACACACACACACACACACACACACACAAAGGGACTAATTTAGAAGGTGTGGTCAAGGTGTAGGAAAATTAAAGGGACCATACAGGAAGCTGGGACAGGCCGTAGCCACCGATTTCTCTGCCTTAAGAGGAGCACTATTTTTCTGTCCAGGGACGGAGCCAGATTGACTAGACCTCCAGAATTGGGAACCGAGGGAATCGAAACTCTGACGTCACTCTCTCCTCCTTCCCGCCACGTCCTGCCAAGACTCCCTCCCCATTGGCCAACCCCAAGCCAAGGCCAGAAGACACAGAGCCATTGATGTCCTCCATCCAAGTCAGCCAACCAAGAGAGAAAACGAAGGAGGAGACTGGAGCTGCAAGTCCACATGCAGGATATCTGGCATATTTTTAAATTGATAACTAAAATGTACATCATTGAAAAGGATATACTTCCTAGCATATTGTGATTACTAATATTTTAAATAAAACTGTTCCATCATCAACTGAATGTAAGTACCATCATGATTTCATACTCACTATCATTCATTTCAAGAAAATACCAGAACAAGCTCCACTTTGACAGAAATGCTACATTATTATTTTCTTGTTGAATATATAGTTACATTTTGCTTCTTCTCACAAAATGTTATCCTAGGGTGATATATTTTATGCTCGAAAGTCTGTTACTGATTACCTGATTCATACTTCAACAGAATTTTATACATAGAATTGCAATATGAAAAAATATGAAATTTAAATAATTTTAAATTTTAATGGACTCTATGTCTTTAAAATTTCTTCTGGATTGAAGTATCATCAGTATTATTATATTAGTACACAATTGATCAAAGCACCATAACATATCTTTAAAAATTAATTTTATTAGGGTAACATTGGTTAATAGTATTATATAAGTTTCAGGTGTACAGCTTTGTAATACAACATCTGTACACTCCACTGTGTGCTTACCATGCAAAGTCTCGTCTCCTTCTGTCACCATACATGTGACCTCCTTTACTCTCTTCATCCTCTCCCCACCCCCTTTCCCCTCTGGTAACCACTGTTCTGTTATCTGTATCTATAAGTTTGTTTGTTTGTTTGTTTTGCTTGTTCATTTGTTGCTTTTTGTGTTATATCCCACATTTGAGTGAAATCATATGGTTCTTGTCCTTTTCTATCTGACATTTCACTTAATATGATAGTCTCAAACAATATCTTTTGATAAATAATTATTAAACAAAGAGTAAAATGATATTGGAAATGCATCTCTTACTGAAATAGGTATTTTGCTATTAGCTCATATACTTACAGATAAATATTAGTTATTGTTGGAATGAGGCTGGATTTAGCATCAGTTTTATGTCTATATGTTTATAAATAGTATCACTGAGAAACCATGTTCACATAAATAATTCGATGAGAATGGAGGAAGTTTTGTTACAATAAAATCATATAGTGTCCTATCATTAAAAGTTATTTTTAATAACAACAAAATTAGAAACTTCTTTGACATTACTGAAAGCAAAGAACTAACAATTGCCAACTTGCACAATGACTTATTGTCCAGTCATTAGAGTCCTTCACCTTTGATTGATGCCCTGGAGGTTTTTACTCCCCGGGTAATGCTGTGGGTAAAAACCTGAATTGGAGAAGCTTTTGTAAAGTGTGAGCTAGGGAAGCGGGAAAGGAGAAAATGGACCTGGACATCAGCATATGTTTCTCAGGAAAGAGCAAACATAAAAACTCAAGATCTGGACGTCGTTCTTGGAAGTATCTGTGCCATGTACCCCTGCCTGCAAGGTGCTTCTAAATCTGGCAGGGTAGTGAAGGAAGCAAATTGCCAAAGTACAAATTGTACTGAGGGGTTGGTGAGTAGCACTGGAGGCATTCAGAGAGTTTATTTCCAGCTGTGGGGTTCCAGGAAAGGCTTCAAGGATAAAGTGGCATGCATATTGCTTTTCAGGTTCTATAGGATTTTAACCAGAGATAGTAGAGAGCACTCCAGTTGGATGAAGTGGGTGAATAGAGGCTCAGAGACAAGAAACCAAAGGGCACGTTTGAGGAATAACATTTTGGTAGAACCAAAGTGGAAGTATAGGCAAAAACTGGGAGAAAAGGCTGGAGACATAGAATCATAAACTCTCAAAGCTAAAATCGACCTTACAGATCACTTAATCCAGCCTCTACTGCTACCATCACCACTCCCTCAAAATCTACTCAGTGCTCAAATACATCTGGTCATGGGGATCTCACTCTTTATAGAACACCCCTGTACAATAGAAATATAATGTGAGCCACATATATAATTTAAAAATTTCTCATACCTACAAAAAAAATATAAAGGAACAGGTGAAATTAATTTTAATAATGTTTAAGTCAACATATCCAAAATACTATTCTTTTGACATGTAATCAATATAAAAAAAAACTGTTGAGGTAATATTACATTCTTTTTTTTTGTACTAAATCATCCATGTCATACCAGCCACATTTCATGTGTGCTCAATGGCCCATGTGGCTAGTGAATGAAGCACAGATCTAGAGGGAACCCATTACATCCTCAGACCACTCTAGTAGTTTGAAAGTTTTCCCTTGGATGGTGAAATAACGCTGGCTTGATTTCTCATTTAAACACCTGTATCTTTCAACTTACCGCCCATTGGCATATATTAATATAGAATCGGGATAGGAATAAGTACTAGGTCATAGGGTACTCATATGAGGGGCACCCAATCTTGGCCTTGTAGGTTTCAGGAGAAAGATACAAAGGAATGAACATGATCAATGCTAAAAACAGATTTGATTATGTTTCGTTTATAATTATTCTTTAGACTGTATTTATATGCTTGAGGTATTCTTCTGTACATATGCTATATTTCACAATTTTAAAACATAGGTCTGCTCTCCAGGAGCAATAAGCAGTGATCAAACATCCAGATTTTGGCTTCTAAAAGCCAATATCCAACAAAAAGAACCAGAGATCTTTGGAGAAGCAGCTGATTCTACGGCTGGGGCAGAGAAAAGACAGGATGAGCCCAGAGCATCTTGTAGGGCCAAAAAGTAAGGAAGTGCTCAAAAAACAAAAGGGTGGAGGCATGGCAAAGGAACACAGGAGTCAACCTGAAAGACCTCCCAATGGCCAAAGTTTGGAAAATTTGAGCAACAAAATAAGTAACAGTATTGAATTATAACCCAAAGTATAAAATAAATGTGTGTTGAGTCCATATTGATATACATAAATGATTGAATAAATAAATAAATGGAGGTGAAGAGACAAATCTTTGAAAAATTCCAAATAATTTATGTGGATGCTATCCCTTCCAGAAGGGTGGAGCTTAATCCCCTCCCTACCCTGTGAGTGTGGGCAAGAGGAGACTTGATGACTAGATTAAGAATAGAGTCTGGAAAGGGCAGAGGAAGTAGGAAGGGGAAGTGGCTGGAAGTGACTTTACAGTGAAGAAAGCTGGCAAATATCACCAAGCGACAGAGGTTAACATTGCCAGTAATAAGTCATGTGGGCATAATAGGATGTGATGAGAAGGGTACTTTCTGTGCCATTCTTCCCCTAAACTCATAACCCAGTCTAGTCGTGAGGAAAACATCAGATAAATCCAAATTAGGAACATTCTGCAAAATACCGGACCAGTGCCCCTTAAGACTATCAAGGTCATAGGAACAAGGAAAGAAACTCACAGACCAGAGGCGACTAAGGGGACATGAGGACTAAATGCAATGTAGTGTCCTAGATGGAATCCTGGAACAGAAAAAGGACATTAGTGAAAAACATAGTGAAATCTGAAATTTAGCTAACGATACTATAGCAACGTGGATTTCTTAGTTTTGACAAATGCACCTTGGTAATGTAAGATGTTAATATCAGGGGAAACAGGGTGAGGGCTACACAGGAACGCTCTTGATTATCTGTGCAACTTTTCTGTAAATCTAAAATTATTCCAAAGGAAAAGTTAATTTTATATATATTATATATATGTGTGTGTATATATATATATGTGTGTGTGTGTATGTGTGTGTATATATATATATATATATATATATATATATATATATATATATGATGTGTGTGTGTGTGTGTGTGTGTGTATGTGAGAAACCTAGGAGAGAAAGGGATTAAAAAAGAAAGGAGGTCTTGCTTATTCCAAGCCCAGGCCTCTGAGGAGGCTGCATCGCAGGGAGCTTTGGGAAGGGGTAGGGTAGTGTAGCTGGCCCAACAGAAATTATAAGTTGAGTCCAGGTTAAGCCTCTGGGACTTTATCCTGTGGCGGTGGGGAACCTTTGAAGGCTATTGAGTAAAGGTGTGGCTGATTACACAGTGACTCAGCCAAGGTCACACAATTCAGCTTCCCAAGACTCTCTACCACCCTCCCCTCCCCAGTATCCCTTCCTTCCTGGTACTTTTCCTTCTTTGCCTGCAGAGGCCGAGCTCTGGCAAGAATCTAAGTCACTAGCACAGAGATGATCACCTCCACTGCCCACCCTGCTCCCCGCACCCCATCCTGGTTCAGTGGTCTTCAGAGGCTCATTTAGAATCTCAAATTGGTAAGGCTTGGATCTGCCCACCCAGCACAGATACCCCAGGGCAAGGAGTTGCAGGGTGGAGCTTATATAAAAATGGACAGGCCCTTGGTTGAGTCATTTCTTCCACCACACCTCCTCTGCTCATTCTTTCCTTCCACAGTAAAATGAAACCTGTCCATTGGCGGGGGAAGAGGGCTTGGGAGCAGAACAGGAGGCTTCATGACTGAACCTTGCATATTGTGCCACCAGGAAAACTGTCCATTATCAATCTCTCTTCAACGGGCCTACTTGGAAACAAATATGTCCAGGTCAGAAGCTGGGGGCTGGGGGCAGGAAAAGAGGGGAGAGAAAAAGGAGGTATGGATAAAAAAGGGGGTTCTACGGAAAGTAACCTCACAGGGTAATCTGACCATAAATTCCTAACTGGGCAGGTCATGGTGGGTAGTTATGCCCCAGGCCTGTAACTTCTTTAGTGGAAGGTTTTTAAGCCAGCCCTGTCCATTTTCTTGTGCATATAGGTTAGCACACCTTTGAAATGCCAGAAGTAATACCCCTCGAAAGGGGTATTAAACCTCAAGATTACTATCTGTAATCCAATCTCTGCCTCGCTTTCTCCAATCTTCCTTAGTGCCCTCGTTATAAGCAGCAAACTATTATTTTCCAGAGCATTTGAGATCTTGCTCCCTGTCCATATATTGTCAGTTTGGCTCAAATAAACACTTATAAAAATTCTCTACAAGTTTGGACGTTCTCAGAGGTGAAGGAATGTATCAGCGTATGCTTTTCCTGCCAGCAGTGGTAGCAATGAGAATTCAATGCTAGAATGTATCAGATTCTCACACCTCAATTAAACAAGTTGTATCCATCCTACGTCTTTTATCCCTCCATAGGAGAAAAACAGAAAGGCTAACACTATTGGGTAATCTGTTCTGTGCCAGGCACTATGCATAATTTCATTTGGTCCTCAAAAACAACTCTGTATTAATATACCCATTTTATAGATGAGACAGCTGAGGTTCAGGGAAAGTAAGTGACGTGCCAAAGCTTAGGCAGCTGGTAAGTGGCAGAGCTAGGAGAGAACAAAGCCAGTGTAAGTCTTTAGAAGCATGGGTTTGAAAATGATCTTAGGGAATATCACCTTTCCGGGGAGGAGGCAATGTTTTTATGGTAAAATCCAAAATTTTTACTGGGTATCCAGCTCCCATTTCCGACCTCATCCCCTTCCATGGCTAGAGTGGCCACAGCATGCAGAGAACCTCTCACCTCAAAGCCTAGAAGGGTATCTCCAGAAAGGTATCCCCCCATATCACTCCCTCACTTCATTTGGGTCTTTGACTAAAAATCAGAGAAGCCTTCCCTGATCAACCCATCTAAGCAACAGCCTATATCACACATATCCCTTTATTCTGTCTCATTTGTCTTCATAGCACCTACTACAACTTGACATGTTTATATACAGTTGACCTTTGAACAATTCGGGAGTTGGGGTGCCCACCCATCACACAGATGAAAATCTGCATAGAAGTTAAATCGACCCTCTGCAAAATCAGATTCCCAAGCACCAATGGAAACTCCGTTGACCTTTGAACAACACTGACTTGAACTGTGCAGGTCCACTTATACGTGGATTTAAACTGTACTTATTTCTCTTATTGTCTGTCTCCACCCACGAGAACATAAACTCCAGGAGGGCAAGGACCTGGTCAATTTGATTCACTGCTGTAATCCTAGTGTCTGACACATTGTAGGCCCCTAATGTGTTGAATGAATAAAAAGGGAAATTCCACTTTCTTTCACTAAGAGCACTTCACCCCTTAGTCCCTATCAAGTGGTAAATCCCCTCTCACCCTTTGCTCTCCCTTCAGAGACTGCTTCCTCCTCACCTTCCACAGCCCAGGGATTGACATAGCCACCCATGCAGCTGCTCTAGCCAGAAACCAGAAGTCATCCTCAACTCTTTCTGCCTGCCCCCTCCACCCCCAGTTTCCAATCAATCACCAGCTCCAGTCCATTCTGCTTCTCACATTGTCTCCCAATCTTCCATGTTTTCCAAGCCATGCTATGCCCCCTCCACCAGGCAGCCCTCCTTTCTTGCCTGGGTTGCTGCATCAGGTTCCTCACCAGTCTCTGCCTCCAGTTTGGCCCCCGCCATTCAGTCTCCACATTACAATCAGAGTGATTGGTCTAAAGGTCAAATCACCTGGGTAAACACCCCATTGAGTCCTCAGCGGCCTGATATAAAGTCCAAGATCTTAATGTGACTTACAAGGCCCTGCCCTATCTGGCCACAGCCTCACTTTTAACCACACTCTGCTCCTGCCTGGTTGAACTGTGCTCATTTCTCCAAATGTGCTCATGACATTTCTTTCTCCTGGGAGCTCTGGCCAACTCCTGATCATCGTTCGGGTCTTGGCCTAGATGCCACTTCCTTCAGGAAGCCCTCCGGCCTTTTCTGCCCCACCAGGCTGGGTTAGGAACATTTGATGTATAGAATCAGGACATCCTCCCCACTCAGAGAGATCCCAGTGGTCACCTGGTCCAATTTCTCACCCTTTCCCATTGCATCCCTGATAGGTGTCACTGCTTAAACACCCTCCATTGCTTCTCCAATGCCTCTCACCCTTCAAGACCCATCTTAAGTCCAGACTCCTCTAGAAAACCTTCTGGAGAGTAAAAAGAAGGCTGCCACTGATTCAGGGTGCTCCTAGCTCAAGTCCCACCTTTTTCCTTTCCTAGTGCAATGTTGAGCGTGTCACTTTGCCTGTGAGAGTCTCAGTTCCCTCTGTAAAATGGAGATGACAACATTAATATTCACCTCACGGTTGTTATAAGTAAAATTATAGATGTTAAAGGACAGTGTAAACACTGAAGTACTCTGAAGATGGTCATTATCTCTCCTGGCACTGTGCTCCTGCAGTACTCACAGGCCACGACCCACCATTTTGCACTTAATTATATCCTACCTTCAATTACCTGCTGTTGTCCTGTGTGGTAGCCTGCTGTTTACAACCAGTACAAAAGCCGGCTGCAATCACATCTTCTACAGCTCGTTTACATCCCCTAGAGTTCAGAGATTGCTGACAAGCAAATAGTCGGGGCATGTTGTTACTGCGATTGTAACCAACTACCATTTATTGATTACCTATTATGCACTAAGTATTTTACTTATTATTTCTAGTTCTCAAAACTACCAAAGAGATAGGTATTTTTATCTCCACTATGGAAACTGAGGCTCAGAAAAATTAAATAACTTGTCCAAGGTCACAGAACTGTTATGACCTTGGGGTCAGGGACCTTGACAATCTTTCTGGTACTGTCTCCAATCAATGTTAAGGAGCTTGTGGCTTTCTCCCTACTGGCTCTTCTCTCAGTCATCAGCTGAGCTGTGTCTAGACAAAGAAAAAAAAATCAAACTGGGGGCTTGGCAGAGGAAGTAGCTGCCATGCCATGAACCAGACACAGGGACAGGAGACATGTGACATGTAAATTAGATATGGTTCCACCAAGAGCACAGTCCCAAAGCCTTGGTCCTGTGGATGCAGAGGGTGAGAGGTGGTCAGGAAAAGCCCTGGGACATCTAGCAGTGTCAGCACTGAACTGCTGCCCAAGACTCTGTGTGAGGAAAGCATATGGGAGTGGGATCTGATGGCCCGAGTTTCCATCCTCCTCTGCCAAAAATTTGATCCAGGAGGAGGAGATGCAGGGTTCATAGTGCACCACTAGGTGGCGATATGCAAGGAGGACACACAAATTACCCGCGTAGAACCATTCAAGATGAATGATTAGAAGGGATTTCAGAACAAGCAACTGTAAAGTAAATGCCTCCTTTTACAGAAGAGATGTGAGGCCCACAGAAGTTATCCAAGTTTCCAAGTTTTATGGTTGAGCCAGTAGCAGAGACCCAGGTCTGTCTATTTCTTTTTTTTTTTTTAATTAAAGTTTATTGGGGTGACAATTGTTAGTAAAGTTACATAGTTTTCAGGTGTACAATTCTGTATTACATCATCTATAAATCCCATTGTGTGTTCACCACCCAGAGTCAGTTCTCCTTCCATCACCGTATATTTGATCCCCTTTACCCTCATCTACCACGCCTCCCTTACCCACTGGTAACCACTAAACTATTGTCTGTGTCTATGAGTTTTTGTTTCTCATTTGTTTGTCTTGTTCTTTTGTTGTTTTTTGGTTTATATACCACATATCAGTGAAATCATATGGTTCTCTGCTTTTTCTGTCTGACTTATTTCACTTAGCATTGTATTCTCAAGATCCATCCGTGTTGTCACAAATGGTCCTATTTCATCTTTTCTTACCACCGAATAGTATTCCATTGTGTATATATACCACAACTTCTTTATCCATTCATCTATCGAAGGACATTTTGGTTGTTTCCATGTCTTGGCCACCGTAAATAAAGCTACAATGAACATTGGAGCATACGTGTCTTTATGGATAAATGTTTTCAGATTTTTTTTTGATAGATACCCAGGAGAGGGATTGCTGAATCATACGGTAATTCTACTTTTAATTTTTTGAGGAAACTCCACACTGCCTTCCATAGCGGCTGCACCAGTCTGCATTCCCACCAACAGTGGATGAGGGTTCTTTTTTCTCCACAGCCTCTCCAACACTTGTTATTATTTGTCTTGTTGATGATAGCCATTCTAACTGGGGTGAGATGATATCTCATTGTAGTTTTTATTTGCATTTCTCTGATGATTAGTGATGTTGAGCACTTTTTCATATGTCTATTTGCCATTTGTATGTCCTCTTTGGAGAAATGGTCTCTTCAGGTCCTCTGCCCATTTTTCAATTGGGTCGTTTGTTTTTTTGTTGTTGAGTGCATGAGTTCCTTGTATATTTTGGATATCAGCCCCTTATCGGAGGCACTGTTTGCAATAATCTTCTCCCATTCAGTTGGTTGCCTCTTTATTTTGTTGATGGTTTCTTTTGCTGTGCAGAATCTTTTGAGTTTGATATAGTCCCATCCATTTATTTTAGCTTTTACTTCCCTTGCCTTTGGAGTCAAATTCATAAGATGCTCTTTGAACCCAAGGTCCATAAGTTTAGTACCTATGTTTTCTTCTATGCAGTTTATTGTTTCAGGTCTTATGCTTCAGTCTTTGATCCATTTTGAATTAATTTTGGTACATGGTGACAGATAGCAGTCCAGTTTCATTCTTTTGCACATGGCTTTCCAATTCTCCCAGCACCATTTATTGAAGAGGCTGTCTTTTCTCCATTGTATGTTTTTTGCTTCTTTGTCAAAAATTATCTGTCCATATTTGTATGGGTTTATTTCTGAGTTCTCAATTCTATTCCATTGGTCTACGTGTCTGGTTTTCTGCCAATACCATGCTGTTTTGATTATTGTTGCCCTGTAGTACAAGCTAAAGTCAGGGAGTGTGATACCTCCAGCATTGTTCTTTTTTCTTAAGATTGCTTTGGTTTTTTCGGGGTCTTTTGTGGTTCCAAACAAATCTGATGATTTTTTGTTCTATTTCTTTAAAAAATGCCATTGAGATTTTGATGGGGATTGCATTAAATCTATATATTGCTTTGGGTAATATGGCCATTTTAACTATGTTCTTTATTCCAATCCATGAGCACGGAATGTTTTTCCATTTCTTTGTGTCTTCTTCAATTTCTTTTAAAATGTCTTGTAGTTTTCAGCATATAGGTCTTTCACATCCTTGGTTAACTGTCTGTTTCTAAGTTCAGTACGCTTCACCTCTAATGCTCATCAGATCACACCTAGATGTCCATCTACTTATGGTGTGATCTTATTCAAGTCGGTGACATTTTTCTGAGCCTCAGTCTTCCTGTCCATAGAGGATTAGTCTAGATCTGTGATGTCAATATGGTAACCACTAGCCCCATGTGGCTATTTAAATTTAAATTAGTTAAAACTAACTAAAATTTAAAATTCAGTTCTCAGTCACACTAGCTACATTTCCTGTGCTCCGCAGAGAGTTGTGGGTAGTGGTTATCATATTGGACAGCACAGATACAGAACATTTCCTTAACTGCCGGTAGTTCTAATAGTGTTGACCGGTATTTAAGGTCCTTCCAGCTTTAGTATCCTATGGACCCTCTGCGAGAGCATTGGAGGATATAGGATTAAATGCGTAAGGTTTCCCAGCTCTCAGCCTGAGTTTTTCACTACATACAAGCACTGGGGCATACAGAAGAAAATAAGATGGAAAAAAAGCCCTTCTTTCGTGGAGCTGACATTCTAATGGGCCTAAGGTACTGAATCCAAAAACCACACTTTCTTCAATCAAGGTACCGTAGAACAGGGTGTCTTAAACTTTAACGTGTATACATCTCTAGTTGAAATGCGATTTCTCATTCAGTAGATCTGGGGTGAAACCTATGAACCTGCATTTCTGACAAGCTCCTTGATGATGCCAGTGTTATTGGTCCCAGAACACATTTTAAATAGCAAGGATTTGGAGAATTTTGTGAAAAGACAAAATTGGTATGTGTGAGTCAACTAAAATAATGTGTTTATATTGTGGATCTTCCTGGGAGGCCTGCATTCAAATCTCACTCCCGGGTAGCCCTTTCTTCATGATCCTCAAAACTAACTAGGTTACGAAGGCTCCTGTGAGCCGCAATCATTCCTCACACTTCCCCTAGCCTGGGGCTATTCATGTTACATTGCCTTTCCTTTTTAAAACTTTGTCTCAGTCTCCCCCATGGAGCTATAACCTGAGTCAGTCTCACTCACTGTTATACTCCCAACACTTAGCCCAATAGCAATACCAGTTTGAGTTGTGAGAGTTATATAGGTATCTTCTTTATATATTCTCAATTTAAGTCCTTTATCAGATATGTGATTAGCAAGTATTTTTTCCATCTGTGATTTGTCTGTTCATTTCACAGTAACTTTGTAAGAACAGAAGTTCTTAATTTTGACGAAGTCCAATTTATCAATTGTTTTCATGCTTTTGTTTTCATATCTAAGAAATCTTTGCCTAACTCAGTTATAAAACTTTTCTCTTCCATTTTCTCCTAGACGTTTATAGTTGCGGTATTATATTTAAGTGTATGATCCACTTTGAGTTAATTCTTATATATGATACAAGGTATGGATCAGGAATTACATTTTTGGATATGGACATTTAATAGTTCCAGTACCATTCATTGAAAAAAACTATCTTTTTTCCATTCAATTGCCTTTGCAACACTGTTGAAAATCAACTGGCCATATGTATATGGGTCTCTATTCTGTTATGTTGATTTTAATATCTATCCTTTCACCTATATCACACCAGGTAATGTGACTCCTCCATCTTTGTTCTTTTTCAATAGTGTTTTGGCTATTCTGGCAAAGGATTGCCTTTTAATATAAATTTTAGAATCAGCTTATCAAATTCTATTTAAAAAATCCTGCTGAGATTTTGGTTGAAATTGCTTTGAATGTATTGATGGTAGAATGGATTTATGGTGGAAAGAATGTAGTTGGGTCTTGCTTTCTTAATCCAATCTGATAATTTCTGCCTTGCAATTGAGCTATTTAGATAATTTTTAATGTAATTTTTGATATGGTTCAATTTAAACTGTCTTGCCACTTGTTTTCTATTTGTCCCATCTGTTCTTTTTTCCTATTTTCCTCTTTTCCTGCCTTCTTTTGTATCAACTGAGTATTTTCTAATGATTCCATTTTATCTCTATTATTGATTTATTAGTTATTAGGTATACTACTTAACATTTTCGTGGTTACCCTAGGATTTATAATATTTATATTTATATTTATATATATATATATTTACCTCATCACAGTCTACTTTCAAAGAATATTTTACCATTTCTCATGTACTGTAAAAACCTTACAATAGTATATTTCGAGTTCCTTCCTACATCTTTTGTACCATTACTGTCATGCACTTTATTTTTAAATATGTTATAAACACCACACAAGATATTGTTGACTATTTTTGCTTCAGTCAGTCAATTATTTTTTAAAGAGACTGAAAATAAGAAAAATGCCTTTTATATTTACTTGTATTTACCCTTTTCAATAACTCTTCATTTCTTTGTGTAGCTCCAAGTTCCCTCTGGTATCATACTCCTGCCTAAAGAACGTCCATTCCCTTTTCTCATTGTACGTCTGCTGCCAGTGCATTTTTCCCAGCTTTTGTTTGTTGCCCTCTCAGCTTTCAGCAATCCTGCATACCTGCACCACAGAGGATGCCTTGTCTACACTCTTGCCCCTCTCCTGTGGTAGCCTGCTGTTGCTCGTTACCTGGTACTGTGCTGGTCATGGTGGCAAGGAGTGGGGTGGGTTTCTCTGTTGTCCTGATCCAACCTCGGTCTTAGGCAGGCTCTATGTGTTTGGCCCTCAGGCTGGATCCTTCTCAGCATCCCTGCCCCTCCTCCTTGTGGAAACCAAATTCTGCCTGTGTTTGTGGATCATCCACAGTATTCACTGACCTCAGCTTGGTACTGCCATAGGATCCTGGGCCCAAGAAGGTTTCCTGCCCCTCCTGGGAAGGTAGCAGGTTTTTGCCCTTCCTCCAGCTGCAGTGGGGCCTCATTTGTGTCTTGAGCTGAGTTTTCTATACACCCACCACCCCAGGCAGAGTTTGCTCCTGCTCCTCCCCCAGAAGAACCAGATCTTTGCTGAGAAAGACCTGGGATGAAAGGGTCTGCTTTCTTCTTATCACCTTTGCTTTGTTGGAAAAAAAGCAGGATCTGGAGAAGCCTGAGGAACTTTATGCTCATCCCTCAGCAGCAGCCAGTTATCTCCTGCACGCCTATACCACTGAGGGGGCTCTCTCTGGTCTCCCGCTATGTCTCCAATCTTTCTTGTGAGTACCCACTAGAGGCCCGTGGAAAAGAACCTGGAGGAAGTGAAAATTCCCCTTGCCTGGACCCCCAATCTATACTAAACTGACATGCTAACTCATGCTTGGTCTTAAAAAAATTGTTAAAATTTTAGCTCATTTCTTCTTACCTGCTTGTCTGACAGCCATCTCTTTCTACTGTGCTTTGACAAATGTGATACAATTTGTGGGTCCCATCTCACCTTTGAGAGGTTTCTCCCTCTTTGGTGTTCTACTGACTTGGTTGCTTTGCAACTCAGCTCTCCGATGCGCTCAAGAATAACTATGACTTTGTAGATGATTTGCCCTTTTCTCCTTGTTAGGGTGGGAGTGATATTCTTGGCCACTTCCTTCATCTGAAGTAGAAGTGAAAGCCTATAAACTTTCTTGAAACTTGCTTTTTTGTTACTGATCAATGTATCTTGGACATCTTCTTATGATAACAATAAAGGATTTACATGGGAAGTCAAGACCACTCTGGTCACAATACACAGGAATGTTGCCAAAAATAATTCCTGGGTCCAACTTTGCTTCACTTGTGTTAGACACTGTGGGGCAAAATACCCATTCATTCACTCAATAAGTATTTACCGAGAGCATCTTGTGGGCAGGTATCCACTAGGCTAGCTGTAGATTCTGCAGGCAGACATGGTCCTGGCTTTCACAGGGCTCACAGTGTAGCAAAAGTGGATAGAAAAAAACATCATCACAGGTGTGGTGTCACAGAAGAGGATGTAGAGGGTGCTATGGGAGATTATGACCCGGGATCGAACCTAATCTTGGTCAGGGAGCCATTTCAGATGAGAGCTGAAGGGTAAGTAGGAGTTAGCCAAGCAAAGAGAAGAGGAATTCTGGTTACTGTGGGTGCATATCAAATGCCCCCAAACCTTATTGGCATAAAACAACCATTTATGATGATCACGCGTTCTCTGGGTCACGAATTCAGGATGGCCTGTCTTTGCACCAGTGTTTGGAGCCTCAGCTGGAAGACCTAAAGGCTAAAGCCTGGAATCATCTATAGGCTCATTCACTCACTTATCCAGTGATTGTTGGCTCGGGGCTCAGCCCTGCTCCACATGGGCCAGTTTGGGCTTCCTCAGGTTCCAAAGGCAAACATACCAAGAGCCAGGCAAGTTAGTATTTAGCCTCCCTGTGCCTCAGTTTTCTCATTTTAAAAATGAAAATAATTATATTACCTCCCTTCATAAGGTTGTCAGGAAGAGTAAATTAGTTAATATTTGTAAAGTGCTTAGAACAGTGCCTGGCACTGCTATATAAATGTTTGTTAAATAACTAAATTGACTTAAGCATAAAAGGGAATGAATTAGCTCTTATAACTGAAAATTCCCAGGTATCTGTCTTCAGGCTGGATCCTGGGGGTCAAAGTGTATCATTAGTGTTCTCTCTCTCTCTCTCTCTCTCTCTCTCTCTCTCTCTCTCTCTCATCTCAGCTCTGCCCTCCCCCCCCATCTCAGCTCTACTCTGCTCTGTGTTCATCTATCCTCAGGCAACTGCTCACCTACTGTTGGCAATGTGGCCACTGCAGCTCTAGGGTTGGAGGAACTAGAAATAGCTACCAGTCCAGAGGACAGAAATACCTCCTTGCCATTGTAAGAAAAGCCCTTCTATTAGCTCTGATTGGTCCTGTTTGAGTCACATGACCATGCCTCAACCAATCACTGTGGCCTTTAGGAAGGAGTATGCTGCTTGGCCAACCTACTTACATATGCAGACCTGAATTCAAGATGTGGAGTTAGTCACCCCAAACCACATACTAAATATGGGGGAGGGGTGGTTCCCGAAGGAAATTCCAGGTTTTCCCCAAAGAATAAAGGGATTAGATACTGGATAGGCAAACAAGCAAACAAAAAAGTCTTTTATACTAAACAAACTTGTAAATATCTAAGCTCTCCAAGCCTCAGTTTCCATGTATGCAAACTGAGTACGGTGCCCACAGAATAAAGTCATGGAAATGATTAAATGAGATAAAGATGGAATAAAACTTAGCACCATACCAGCCATACAGTACATCCTCAATAAATATTAATTATTATTGATAATATCCATGTTAGTAGTAATGGCGGTGCTTGGGTTTAAAATTAAGTTTTCTGATTTTCAGGCTAGTGATCTTTATACATTTCAATCAACTTTTTATAAACCCTCTTATCTCTATAGCATTTTATAGTATACAAAGAGACTTCACCTACAATTTTCTTACTTAATCCTTACAGTAACCATTACTCTATTCAAATGTTACATATTTGGAGAATTGGAAGCTCCGTTCACTTCCTCAACAAAGACTAAGTATACATCACCTCCTATGGAGAGTGGCTTCTCCTAATGCTCCAGCTTCCTTCCCTATTCCCAATTATCTAGACTCTAAAGCAGTGTTTTTCAAGTTGCAAGTCATTATCCATTAGTGGGTCATGAAATCAATTTAGTAAACTTTTACCAGCATTTGAATTTTTAACATGAAAGAAAAAACGCTGAGTGCATCCCAAATAGGGAGCCTGCGTACTGGTTTGTGAAACCCTCCTTCAATTACACATCTGTGTATATATGTGGATATTGGGTCACAGGGTTAAATAGAATTGGTTCCCTCTGTGAGGCCTTGGTAAAAAAGCTGAAAGTCAGTGACTAGTAGAGGATCTCAAACTTTCGTGTCCTAGGACTCCTTTCTAATTTTAAAAATTATTAAGAACCTCAAAAATTTTGTTTCTGTGGGCTATATCTATTGATATTTACCATATTAGAAATTATAGCAGAAAAATTTTACTCCCAGGAGTACACAAGCATACATGCCATTGGCCATCAGATTGTCATTGTCATATGTCGGGTAGCCTCTGGAGAACACTCATGAGAAAATGACAGTGGAAAAGGCAAGTGATTTTTTAGCACTATTATGGATATTGTTTTGAACTTGCAGACCCCCTGAAAGGGCTTTGGAGAATGGTCTACAGGATATTTCTGGTTAAATGTTTCTGCCAAATTTCTAACTCACCCTTCCCAAAATAAATTCATCATTTTCTACCCCAAATCAATAGACTTTCCCAGACTTTTTTGGTCATTGGCACTACTCTTCTTCAGTAGCCAGGACTCAAACTCAGGATTCTGTTTGAGCTGTTTTCTTCATCCATCAGAGTCAGTGCCACCAAATCTCATCTACTTCTCTTCTGTCTTCCAAGTGGACAAGGCCTGGAATTATTATTTGGGAGGCAGCCTTGTGTAACAATTAAGAGCATAGGTTGCAGTCATACAGAACTTGCTGTAGAACTTTGGGCAAGTAACTAACAAGTGGGCAAAATTCAAAAGTACTAAAATATATAGAATAAAAAGTAAACCTTCCCACCTTTGTCCCAGGGCCACTCTGTTCCTCACCTAAGATGTAGCCATTTCTTGAACATAAGCTCTCAGAGTCTCTCTTAACTTTCTGCATGTCAAACTCCAGGCACACCTGGAGCCCCTCCCTGGCTCTCCCCCAACAAAATAGAATTTGTTGCTCCTTCCTGTTGGGAAACTCTACAGAAACCTTACAAAACTTACCAAATGGATTGCTTTGAACATAGGTGCCTTTATCTTTCTCTGTATTATGAGTGAATAGAACAGTGCCTTTTGCCTTTGAAAGCCCGATGTCTACCCATTCTGTGATTAATGCAGCGTGTGTGTTTAGTGAATCTCTGATGACTGTAGTTCCCCTGATCAAGAATTTTCGGAGGGGTGGTCAGATGGCTCAGTTGGTTAGAACGCGAACTCTCAACAACAAGGTTGCTGACTCAATTCCCGAAGGGGTGGTGGGCTGTGCCCCCTGCAACTAAAGATTGAAAATGGCGACTGGACTTGGAGCTGAGCTGCGTCCTCCACAACTAGATTGAAGGTCAACTACTTGGAGCTGATGGGCCCTGGAGACACACACAGTTCCCCAATACTCCCCAATAAAAATTATTTTTTAAAAAAGAGAATTTTCAAAGACTCTCCAGTACCTGTGGGGATATAGTCTACGTTCCTTATATGAGCTTTCCAAGGCTCTCTATTAAACATTAACTCCCCTGTCCCAACTGATCCCCTGGGAAAGCTGGCTCCCCTGGGAAAGTTGGCTGTAGACAAGATGGTGTCTAATTAGAGCATGTCCACCACACTCTGTCCTACTGCCAGGTGTTTGCCTGTGCTGTTGACCATCGGTCGAAATTCTGAAATCAAATATTACATGATGTCATGTGCTATTTCCTACGAACAAGAAATTTATCTATTTATCCAATATGTAAAT
Organism: Rhinolophus ferrumequinum; assembly: GCF_004115265.2. Classification (NCBI taxonomy): domain Eukaryota; kingdom Metazoa; phylum Chordata; class Mammalia; order Chiroptera; family Rhinolophidae; genus Rhinolophus; species Rhinolophus ferrumequinum. The sequence goes on from NC_046292.1 coordinate 18,632,240, forward strand.
TTTAAATATTTCCCGCAAGAAATTGTCTGATTTGGAAACTTGAATGAACTCAATCCCATTGCGGCATTCTTTAGAGCAACAAAAGACAATGGAAGTACCCTAAATGTTTACCAATATAGGAATGGTTAAACAACAGTATAGTATCTTTACTCAGTCGTATACTATACAACTGTTAAATGAGATGGACATAGATGTGTTGATCTGAATATACTTTAGATGGAATCACGCTGCGTACCTGGCTTCTTTCTATAGTGCTATGTTTGTGAGGTTGTTTGCTCCTTCTCACTGCTACACAGTATCAAACTCTATGAATATATCCATTTATTTATCCATTCTACCACTGATGCCTATTTGGGTTGTTTCCAGTTTTTGGTTGTTATGATTTTGTTGGCTGTTATGAATATTTTTGTGCATAACTTGGTATATATATATGAACGTAACTTACGTTCAAAGTCCATCTAGAGTGCAGAATATGCATGTGTGTTCAGCTTTACTTGATACCGTCAAATGGATTTCCAAAGTGGTTGTATCATTTTACATTCCTACCAACAGTGAATAAAAGTTCCAGTTGCCTCATACCCTCACCAAAACTTGGTAGTATCAATCTTTTTAATTTTAAATATTTTTTGTGGGTGAGTAGTGAAAGCTCATGTCATTTTATTTTGTATTTCCCTGATGACAGAGGTTGAGCAACTTTTCATATGTTTAATGACCATATGAATTTCCTCTTTCAGTATGTCCCTCCCTGTTCAAGCATCTTATACATTTTTACCTTGCCCTTTATTTTAAAGGTCATCTGTCCTTTTGTTATTGATTTATAGTAATTATACATCGTGAACACAAGCACTTTTCATTTACATGTGTTGCAAATATCTTCTTCCCTTTGTGGTTTGTCTTTTTATTGTAGCAGTAAATGAGGTTGCCCATTCTTCCCCATCTTTGTCAGCATTGAAATGCAATTTGATTACAAAGAAAAAAACAGGGCCGACCCAGTGTCTCAGGTGGTTGGAGCTCTGTGCTCCTAACTCCAAAGGCTGCGGATTCAATTCCCACATTGGCCAGTGGCCTCTCAACCACAAGGTTGCCAGTTCAACTCCTCGACTCCCCCAAGGGATGGCGGGCTGTGCCCCCTGCAGCTAAGATTGAACAGGGCACCTTGAGCTGAGTTGCCGCTGAGCTCCTGAATGGCTCAGTTGGTTGGAGCAAGCCCTCTCAACCACAAGGTAGCCAGTTTGACTCCCACAAGGGATGCTGGGCTCCACCCCCTGCAACTAACAGCGGCAACTGCACCTGGAGCTGAGCTACAGCTTCCACAACTAAGGTTGAAAAGACAACAACTTGACTTAGAAAAAAGTCCTGAAAATACACACTGTTCCCCAGTAAAGTCCTGTTCCCCTTCCCCAATAAAATCTTTCAAAAAAAAAAAGAAATAAACTTTTGCCCAAAAGTATTTCATTGTCATTTTTTAAATTAATACACTTTATTTTTTGGAGCAGTTTTAGGTTTATGGAAAATTGAGCAGATTGTACAGAGAGGCCCATATCCCGGCTTTTTATCCTCTCCTAAATTCCCCTATGACTAACATCTTGCATCAGTGTAGCACATTTGTTATAACTGAAGCAACATTGATACATTAACTAAAGTCCCTAGTTTACAAAAGGTTTCACTCTTTGTGTTGTACAGCAATAGGGGTTTTAATAAATACATAATGTGGGCAGCCGGTTGGCTCAGTGGTTGGAGTGCAGTGCTCATAACACAAGGTCACCAGTTTGATTCCTACGTGGGCCCAGTGGGCTCCACAACTAGATTGAAGACAACGACTTGACATGGAGCTGATGGGTCCTGGAAAAACACACTGTTCCTCAATAGTCCCCAATAAAAAATAAATAAGTAAACAACAAAATAAAATAAATATATAATGTCATATATCTACCATTACAGTATCATACAGCAAGTTTCACTGCCTTAAAATTCCTCTTTTCATTCCTCTCTTCTTCCTTCCTCCCCGAACTCCTGTTAACCACGGATCTTTTTATTGTCTCTATAGTTTTGCCTTTTCCAGCATATCATTTAGTTGAAATCAGCTAATATGTAGTCTTTTCAGATTGGCTTGTTTCACTAAGTAATACGCATTTGAGTTTCCTCCATATCTTTTTGTGGCTTGATAGGTTTTTTTTTATCACTGATTAATATTCCATTATATGGATGTACCATGGCTTGTTTATCCAACTCACTGTTCAAAAGACATTTGGGTTGCTTCCGGTTTGGGGCAGTTATGAATAAAAAGGCTATAAATATCTGTTTATATATTAATAAAACGGCGATAAATATCTGCAGGTTTTCGTGTGAACATAAGTTTTCAACTCATTTTGGTGACTACTTAGTATTGCAATCGCAGGGTCCAACGGTAAAACTATGTTTAGCTTCATAAGAAACCACCAGACTATCTTTCAAAGTGGCTGTGCCATATTACATTCCCACCAGCAATGGATGAGAGTTACCATTGCTCCATATCCTTGCCAGCATTTGGTGGTGTTAGTTTTCTGGATTTTAGCCATTCTAGTAATAGGTGTATGGTGGTCTCATTGTTTTAAGTTGAGATTCTCTAATAACATCTGATGTTGAACAACTTTTCATATGACTATTTGATACCTGTATATCTTCTTTGGTGAGTTGTCCAGATCTTTTGTACGTTTTAATTGGGGTTGTTTGTTTTCTTATTATTGAGTTTTAAGGAATCTTTGTATATTTTAAATACAAGTCTAATACGTCATATGTGTTTTGCAAATATCTTTTTACCAGTTTGTGGCTTGTCTTTTTATCCTCTTAACAGTAACCTTTTGTAAAGCAGAAATTTTAATTTTAATGAAGTCCAGATTATCAATTTTCTTTCATGGATTTAAAAACTCATCACACGACTGAGGGTCACCTAAATTTTCTCTTTTGTTATCTTCTAGAAGTTTTATAGCTTTATATTTTAGATGTAGGTCTATGATCCATTATAAGTTAATTTGTGTGAGAGATGTAAAGGCAGTGTCTAGATTTTTTTTTTGTATGTGGATGTCCAGTTATTCCAGCACCGTGTGTTGAAAAGACTTCCCTTTCTCTATTGAATAGTCTTTGCTTCTTTGTCAACTGACTATTTGTGTGGGTCGATTTCTGGGTTCTCTATTCATTCCATTGATCTATTTGTCTATTCTTTTAGCAGTACCATAGTGTATCGATTATTGTAGCTTTACAGTAAGTCTCGAAGTTTGGTACTGTTAGTCCTCTGATTCACTGGTGTTTTAAAATTTGAATTTCATAATTTCAATGTGTGCTACACGCATACTGCTAATTTCTTGCCAAGTAGATGTTGGTATATGGTATACTCTATTTACAGAGGCATAAAGAGGCTAAATAACCTGCTTATCCAACACGTCACAGAATATTGGCTTTTCAATGTTATTTCAAGAATAACTGGCTCTCTGGGGAAGGAACACTGCTCTATTGCCTACAACTATTCCCCAGTACACATGAAAACACTGGGACTCTATTTGATCTGTCTTTTGTGAGTTTGATTAGCGTAAGTCTTCTCTCTGGTTTTGATTGATACTGGGAACTCTAGCACCACTTAGAATCTAACCATATGGAACTAGGCATGGCCCCCAGACTATGAGTTTGGCCAAAACTCTCATCTTAAAAAGTTCTATGGCAGATTACTCCTGATTGGGTAACCCAATATCCATTCATTGATCTCCTTTCCTTTGTCTCCTCTTGCAATACAGAGGCTGGACGTGCTAAAAAATCACTTTTCAGACTTTCTCAGATCTACCTTATAGGTGGTTACAAAATGTAGTTCTGGTCAGTGAGATATAACCAGAAATCTGTTGGGGGCTCCTAAAAAGTTTTTGCTTTCTTTGTAAAGTCAGCTAGAATTTCTCCTTGTTCTTCTTCCCTGGAACATACTAGATATAATGCTTGGCGCTGTAGCAGCCATTGTTACTACAGTGAAAAACTAAAATTAAGGATGCTGGAGCAGAAAAAATAGAAATGAATTATGTTGAACAGCTGAACTAATTACATCACCTACTTCAGGACTTCTTGTTATGTGAGAAAACTCAAACTCGTGTTAAAGCCACCATTGGTCAGGTTAAGTATTACTTGTGACTGAAAACATTCTCTGCCAACTGTTCTAGTGGGGCCATCATTGCATAGACATTTTTGGAATGCTTCTTTTGGAAATGCCATGGAATTCCTTGACATAGTCTCTTGAATATTCCCACTAGTGGCAATCTTTGCCCCTTCTTTGGCTGGATTGGAAGGAAATGGAGACACTTCATTTAGGAAAGCGAAGACACAGTAGGGATAGGAGAGCTGTATTCATTACCTGTAGCTTTAAGAGCAAAAGGGATCATTCTGACAACCACAACTGCTAACTCTCACCAAATCGGCTCAGGGCCCTTACAGTCTACAGAAATATCACCTCATTTAATACACAAATCTACGTTGCCACATCAAGCAGAGCTGAGACAAATAAATGGAAGTAAGAACTTTATTGTTAATAAGAACTGCCTAATGATCAGAGGAGTGCCAACAAGGAAATGTGTTGCCCTCTGAGACAGAGAACTTGCTTTTCTGGTAAGGGCTGAGCAGAGGAACAAAAGTGCTGAATAGGGCACAGATTAGGGCCCACCTGACTCTAAGATTCAGACCCATGTTTGACGAGGTTGACTAAGTCTTTCTTAGTCTAGCTAAGCAGAGTTTTCGAGAAGGAACAGAAGATCAGTAAGATAATTGGGAGTAGGAGAGTGATTCTGAGGAGAAGGGAACAGCCTGAACACAAATGCAGTGTGCTCAGGTGAGTTTGGATATTCTCGATGGACCAGTTGGACTGGAGTGGACAGTGTGGGCCCCTGGTGATTTGTGACCTTAGACAAGTCACCAAACTGTTCTAGGTCAGTTTTCTCCTTGGTAACATGAAGGGACTAGCTGAAATCAGTGGATCTCAACCTTTTCTCACAGTGACCTGGCCTGTACTCCCAAAGGCTTTACAACCACAAATCCTAAAGGAAGTGAAAGGAAGTAGTACCTGTTTTTTGTTTATTTGTTTGTTTTAACAATGAGATTCTTTTTGTTTTTATTAATTTCAGGTGTACAAAGCAACATAATAGTTAGACATTTACACTCCTCACAGAGTAACCCCCTTCCCCTAAACAATGAGATTCTTGTAGGATAATAATTACCACAGTACAGGTATAAACCTTTGACTTTTAGACAGGCCTGTGAAAAGATGGATTTTTTTTCCCCTCATTTAATCTTTAATTTTTTTTTTTTATTTATTGGGGAAGGGGAACAGGACTTTATTGGGGAACAGTGCATACTTCCAGGACTTTTCCAAGTCAAGTTTTGTCCTTTCAATCTTAGTTGTGGAGGGCGCAGCTCAGCTCCAGGTCCAGTTGCTGTTGTTAGTTGCCGGGGGCGCAGCCCACCATCCCTTGCGGGAGTAACTGGCAACCTTGTGGTTGAGAGTCCGCATTCCAACCAACTGAGCCATCTGGCCACTTGGGAGCTGAGCGGCAACTCATTGACTTCATTCTAGTTGGGGAGAGCGCAGCTTATTGGCTCATGTGGGAATCGAACCGGCAGCCCCGTTGCCCAGAGCTCGCGCTCTAACCACCTGAGCCACCCGTCCGCCCATGAGCATCTTCAATTTTAGATTAAATACGCCCCCTTTTGCCCTGAAGTCCAATCAGGAGATGGTATCAGAGACTACCTCTGCAGAGCTGATCAGTTGGGGTAACATCTGATGCTCTTAGGAGAGAAAAAGGAGCTGCATTCACTGCCACAAGCCTTATTTGATTAATCTTTGTCTGCTTCCAAAAGCCAAATCAAAGAATATTGGAACTGGTCACTGAATTAAATATCGACACAGTATAATAATTGCTTCTAGAGTGTCCTAGACAGATGATTACACATCTTATACCTGAATACTATCAAAGACAGAGAGCTCACAACCTCCCAAAGTAGCCCAGCTCTATTGGTTAGAAAGTTCTCCCTAGATTAATCTGAAAACACCTATGGCTGGGAGGGGTGTCTGATTCTAAACTTAACCCTCCTGTGAGTCTCTGTTTCTTCTACGGAAAAGGGGAGTGAGAATAATACTTGACTCATAAGGTGGTTGTGAGGATCAAATGAGTTAGAGTGTGTGTGAGAATGTATATATGTGTGTGTATATAAATACATATATATACACATATATATATACACATATGTCATACATGCATACATACTCTTATTACCGTGTTTCCCTGACAATAAGACCGGGTCTTATATTAATTTTTGCTCCAAAAGATGCATTAGGGCATATTTTCAGGTGATGTCTTATTTTTTCATGTATAACAATCAACGTTTATTCAAATACAGTCATGTCATCTTCTTCTGGAACATCGTCATAACGTACTAAATGCGTCCATCTGGCTGACGGTCTTAACTGTGGCTTATTTTCGGGGTTGGTCTTATTTTCAGGGAAACATGGGTAGCAGAAAAGAGAAAGAGTGCTGAGAGAACAAGTGAGCTCCTGGTAGAAAATAATCAATAAATAATAACTGCAGCTATTATTAATATTCTTCTTCCTGTCATCCACTCCCAACAAAAAAGTTCATTCTGACAACAAATATTTACTGAGTGTCTGCTCTATGCCAAAGACTGTGCTAGGAGTCACAGAAACCTCACCCACACTTCTCTGTTGGTATTTCCAAGATCCTCTGTGACAATGCCAGCATAGAACAAGGGTTTAAAATGGGGGTTGTGGATTCAAATAATCCAGGATTTTATCCCAACTATACCACTTCCTAGCTATGTGATTTGTGAGAGTATTGCTTCATTCACTGATAAACATTAACTCCCATGGTAAATATTCAATAAATTTTGGCTAATTCAGTTTAATTGACCCAGTAACCCTAACCAGGGTTTCAGCCTAAGGAGCTATGAATAGATAATCTCAAAGTTTCTTCTAGTCCCCAAGTTTATGATTTTGTATATTCAGTGGAACATATGAGGGGAGAGATCAGGAAGCATGACCCACAACATTTTTAGGAGAAAGGCATTTCACAAAGCTAACTTCACAAGGGTAGGTTCTAAGTCCACCATATGGGGAGAAATCACCCTTTGGGAGCTCAAAGACTAACTCATACTCTTGATGTGAGCAGAGCAGGAAAAAACAAGCAACTCACGGAGTGATAAACAGGGGACAAACACTATAAATGCTAAATATGTACAGTCATTAGCCACGTAACGATGTTTTGGTCAACAATGGACCCCATACATGACAGTGCTCCCATAAGATTATAATGGAGCTGGAAAATTCCGACGGCTTAGTGAGGTCATCTGTAACGTGCAAAGTATTACTCACGAGATTGTGGTGCTGCTGGTGTAAACAAACCTGCTGCACTGCCAGTCATATAAAAGTATAGCACACAATAATTGATCATGATAATAAACAACTATATCGCAGGTTTATATATTTACTATATTATACTCTTTATTATTATTCAAGACTGTACTCTTTCTATTTATAAAAAAAAAAATGTTTGCTGTAAAACAGTATGTCGTGTTGGCACCGGTAGACTTGTGTTTAACAAACCTCTTGATTGGATTGCACTATTTTCTCTTGTGCTTGATTTAATCTTGTGTTGTTTTGTACAGTAACAGGCTGTATAGGCTTATAGCCCAGGTGTGTAGTAGGCTATTGCCATCTAGATTTGTGTAAGTATATTCTATGATGTTCACACAACAAAATCACCTAAGGCTGCATTTCTCAATGTTGCATATCCCTATCATTAAGTAGCACATTACTGTATATTCAATCTTTCCTGAGGTTTGGTGCTGCTTGATTCTCACTGGAGGGAAAGATAGTGTTCAAAAGCTCAGACTCTGGAGTCAGGAAAATCTGGGTTTCAATCTGGACTTGGATGTTATCAGCTATGTGACCCTGGGCAAGTTGCTTGTAACCTCTTAGGCCTCAGCTTCCTCTGCTGCAAAACACAGATAGCAACAGTACCTATCTAAGGAACTGTACGCATTACAGTGCTGACATAGTAATGCTCAATAAAAGCCAGTTTATTATTGTTACCCCAACAAATTTTCACCCTATAGGTGAGTAACAAGTGTTCCAATCTCAGAAGATGGCACTCACTGTCTGCCTTTTTCTGACTTGACACTCCTTGTGGGTGGGGGCCTGGTCTCTGCCTTCAGAAGTTAAGCATGATGCCTCCCTTGTCACCTCGGGAACTTCCTTAGAAAGGAGGTTAAAAGGTTGGAAACAGCTTCTTCCTCAGCAGTGCCTCTACCAGTTTCAGATGTATCTTGTCCTCTCCCATCAGCCTGAGGGTTCCCAGAGTGTGTGTGGCTGGCTCCCCTCCAGGCTACTCCGTGTAGAACTGATTCCCTTTTATTCTCTTCCTTCAAGCCTAGGAGACAAGAGTTTGGAATGTGCAGCCTCCCAGAGCAGGAAGGAGTAAGCTGAGCCTAGCTGTGGGGAGCCCTGGGGCCCCAGCCTGAGGGTCCCACAATTCTGGGGCTCTCAGAAGTCATGAGGAGGCTCTTAGCAGGACTGTGTCGGGCTCTGGGGGACAATGGGTTGCGTGTGAGGCTTCTCCCAGAAGAGACGTAAGGAAGCATCTTACGTGGATGTAGGGTGGGAGATGCGTCTTTGTAACTAATGGCAACTGGGTGGGGTGGCCCACTCTGCCGCAGCTCTTCGACGGAGGAAAAACTACGACTCCCAGGATGCCCCAGGGCTTAGCCCGGCTCTCCCGCCTGCCCACTGGCTGCGGGTTCGGCGAGCGAGCGAAGCGGATTGGTCGCGGTGGTGCGGGGCTCCCCCACTAGCAGGTTTAGTAGGCGGAAGCCGGCAGCAGACGTTGACCGGGCGCGAGGGAGGGCGGCGGGGGGGCCCAGCTCGCCATTCTGGAAACGGCCAGGCGCTCTCTCCGTAGCGTTCCCGCTGGGCTGTGAAGCGCCGGGGCGGGGCGGATGACTGCGTGGCGCAGGCGCGGAGCTGGGCTTCTCCTGGGTCCCCCAGACAGCTGGAGGAGATAAACAGTGCTGGAGGAGGGAGGGGAGTGCGTGTATGAGAGCGCGCGAGGGAGTGTGAGTGTGTGTGAGCGCGGGTGTAAGGCGGTACGCAGGGGGCGGGCGGGAGGCGCTGTCCGGCCCCGGCCAGGCGCCGGGCGGAGAGCCTGGGAAGAGGCTAGAGCTGACCGGGCCCCCCAGCCCCCTCCCCGGGATCCGTGCCCCCCCCTCCCCGGAGAGGGGCCGGGCCCCCAGACGGACATGGGCTCCTGAAGTTGCGCCGCCGCGGGGTCCTGGGAAGAGGCCTGGACAGGTACGAGGGCCGCACCCCTTGCCTTCCGGGCGCGGAGGCGAGGACTGGCTCCCGCAGCTCCGGCACACCGGCCCGCTTGCTCTGGGCCGGCCCAGCCCCTGCCGGTCCGGGGGCCTGAGCTTGCCCGTCTCGGGGCTTCGGGGTGTCCCGAAAGGGGTTCAGGCCTTACTGGGGCGTTAGGGCAGATGGGCCTGGGTGGAGGGCTGACCGGGACGGTGGCGAGAGAAAGCTCTGGGAGTCCGGGGAGGCTCTGCCGTGGGAGAGATGGAAATCGTCCCATCCCGGGACTTTGCGGAGTTTTTGTTTGACATCTGATGTGGCGCGGGTCTCAGGAAGAAAGGGGCACGCAGGTGGAAGTGCCGGGAGGGCAATGTTTGACCTGATCTGTTCTCTTAGTTTCTCTCTCTCTCTCTCTCTGTCTCTCTCTGTCTCTCTCTGTCTCTCTCTCTCTCCTTTCTGTGTGTGTGTGTGTGTGTGTGTGTGTTCGTGTTCAGGCTTCTGGCAGTCGCAGATGCCTTCAGTGACCCATCCTGGCACCAAACTGAACTCTGCCAAGGTGTTTCCACCAGGCGACTGTAGCGCCCGTACAAAGGGCCTTTACTTGGGACCGGGCTATTCATCACCCACTTCAAAGGGTAAATAGGAAGTGTGGAGTAGAAGAGAGACTGCGAACCGGCAGGATCCAATTCTTTTTACTGAAAGCTGTAGTGGGACGCCCCCTTGCCAGCCAAGTTGAATTTGCTTAGTGCCCTCTGGCTCTCTTCCGCAGGTGTACTACCAGGGTCTCTAGAAAGGAGGTATCGGTACTTATGACTAATGTCTAATAGCCTCATTTGACTGTTTTCCCCGAAGTCTTTTTCTTTTGTGACTTTCTGTAACTTATCTCTTGAGGTAGTGGAGGAGTTTAAAGTTTTCCTAAAGTTTGTGAGTTTAGAAGCCCGCTAGGATGGCTGTAGCTTCCCCATTCTTCCCAAGGATAAAGTGACAGTCCTTAAGTGTTCCCTTTAAACAAAGCCTGCCAACAGTTTTGAGAAGAAAACTCTTCTGAGGGCACATCTTGACTCAGAGACATTATGAAATCCCCACCTAGGGCACAGGTATGCCCAGTGGCCTGCCCTAAGCTTTTCTGTACCTTACAGTCCTTCTTGAGTGGCTAGTCTCTGTTCACTAAGGTGAGGAACTACTTAAGGCTATTTCTGGTTTTAGTTCTGGCTTATTCTTCTTTGTAATTCCTTATATTTTTAAAGGGATTGAATTGAATCTTGGCTGTTGCTAGATCAACTGTCACAGACCAAGGAATAACTAGTAGGGCTCCTTTGAGCTGAGTCTGAAACTAACAATGGATTTCTTTATCGTAGATTGTTGTATTTCATTGGCAGGGGGGAAACATCCTTTTTTGCCACAGCTTGTGATCATGCTGCTTTAATTCTGGGGTCCTGCTAATCCTTCCTTCTTTTGACCTATTTTGGGGGCACTTATTTTCAAGTCACGTCTCAATTTCTAGAAGCAGTGCTTTGGGTCAACTCTGCAGAATATTTGAACAACAGTCTGTATTTCTGCTTGGGACCCCTTCTTTTGGGGTTGCGGAAGGAAAGAGAATATGTGTAATGATTATGGTAATGGTGTTAACATTTACGATTTGCCAGTTTTGAGTTTGAGTTGTTACACAGCTGACAATTTTTCTAGCTGGAAGGAACTCAATATTGACTTATGGAACATCCTATGTAGGGTATTTTCCCACACCTGGACTTAAGGATCTGGAAAGATGCAACTAAAGATCTTGAAGCCCCCCCCCACTTCCCTCCCCACTAAACATTTGTGGATCTTGAGGGACCAACTGCTGGGAAGACCCAGAACTGTGACTTGAATTATTTTTATTTTCTTCTCTTCTTTTTGAATTAGGAAATGTGGCCCACATGTGGAGTCCTGGGTCTTAGAGAGGACACCATAGACAACATGTAATATGGTGATACTTAGATTTTCTTTTGGGTCACTGGTTTAATGATATGTCCTGTTTTCTTTCTTCTTTCATCCTTACCTTTCCAGATTCTCCACTGCATCTTTGGGCTGCCATTTGCAGATGGCCCACATAATTCCTTTTTAGACAACTAAGAAGAAAGCTCTTCAAAACCCCAAGCCCTAGAAGTTGCCGTCAGAAACCAACCCCTTGGTATTGTGTTTAATTCTGACTAATATGCTGTGAGAGATATGTACTAATTGGCTTATAGCCTATAAAGTGACCGGTGTTCATTGGAAGCCTGGTATATGTTGGGCCATGTCCCATGTAGTGTTCTTACTTTATCTCATTTAACCCTCATGACTGCCCTGTGAGGTTAAAATCATTTTTCCTGTTATACATATGAAGATACAGGTTCAAAGATGTTAAGTAACTTACTTAAGGTCATACAGCTAGTAAGGGAAAGGATCAAAATTCAAACCCACGTCTGTGTCCTCTGGGACTGTGGCACATGAGGAAGAGCTTAAAGGACCGAAGCTCACAGCCTGGGGGATCATGATAACTGCTTTCACATACTTGAAGAACTATCCTGCAGAAAGGGAACTGAACTTTTTCTGTGTGGTTCTGGAAAGCAGCACTAGCATCAAAGGATGGAAATTCCAAGAGGGTAGACAGCTTGGTAGGAGAGTATTTGGCTTCCTAAAAACGAAATGGGCTGCCTTGTAAGGGAGTGAGTTATCCATTATGGGAGGTATTCAAGCAGAGGCTTTGCCACTTTTTATCAAGGATGTGATAGAGGAGTTCATACTTATGTAGGTAATTGGACTAAGTGATCTGTTAGTATTTTAAATTCTGTTATGTGAAAATTATATCAAACTACTATCATTTTGATCTGTGAAAAACTAAAATGTATGTAACATTACTTTGTGCCAGGCTTGCTAGACACTTTTCCTATAATATCTCATTTAATCCTCTGAAATCCCCTATGGGTAGGTACTGTCATTTTCCCACTTTACAAATGAGGGAACAGAGGTTCCAGAAAGTTTTAAAATATGCTGGATGTTACACACCTGGTAGTAGTAGGGCTGGTATCTGAACCTATGGTCTGTACTTTCTTAGCTGTGTGACCTAGGGTAAATCATATATCCTCCTGAGCTACAGTTTCCTCTGTGAAACAAGACTTAGGACAGCACCTACCTTACAATGAGTTTATGAGGACTAAATGAGGTAATATACACTTTCCACTACACCTCACTGATTGTTCAGGTTTAGGGGTAAAAGGGGACCACTTTGGTTTCTTCAGGGTGAATTCAGACCTGACTGAAACCCTGAGTTCTAGGGTTCATTCTTTGTGCTATTAGAAATAGCTGCTGACTCCTCAAAGGGCTTTGTGACATTAGTGACTAATACCTTAAAAACATGAGGACTGAATAAGAGGAGGATTCAGCCAACAGGTTGGAGTATAGGAGGCAGTGCCAGAGACTTTGTGGAAAGAAAATTCTCACCCTATTGTAGAGTTAGATTCAGAGATCACTGTTTGCATTTTTGTATTTAATGTCTTATTTTAGGATGAACAAGGTCACAACTGCTAGAGTTTTGACGGAGCTGGATGCCAAGAATAATAACCTTTAATCCTTCCTGTAGCCATCTGGGGAGGTATTAGCCCCATTTTCTTTGGGGGAGGACAGAAGGTATATAGCAGCTCTCTAGAGGCAGTGTTAGTATCAGGACCTTGGTAAAATTTTGTCCTTCTTCATAACCCCCAGGTTCTATTTTCAGAAAGCCTGAAACTATGCTTATCCCTGAATGTTTTAGGGAGGATTTCTCAGAATGAGAGTCAGGCATTTCTGGTCAGGTAACTTCATCAGTTGATGTCTGAGTGTTTGGGTGCCGTTGGCTTACCTGTTCCCTCTTGAGTCAGACATCTGTATGTAACACAGCTGCAACTAAATTAGAAGGAAGCATTTCCAAATTGATTGGCTTAGTTTTCCTTGACCTTTATGCTAGGAGTAAAGTTAGAGGGTGAAACTTTAAAGGCTTCCTAATGAGACGTACTTTGAATTGTGGCAGGATTCCAAAAGATAGAAGTCAAAGACAAAATCCAAGACTGGATGCTCTTAAATAACGGTGAGAGAGGCCAGTATTATCAAAATATACTCCTGTTTCTCTTTCTGTTCCCTTCCACTACCATAAGGTAATTGTGGCCCTAAGAGAAGGAAGGGAAATTAGCTATGATCACTGAAAAGCAAAGTTCTGAAAACATCAAGGAAATTTTCGCAAAACTCAAATGGCAAAACAGAACTCGTTCAGGCAGAGAAGACATCAAGGTGAATTTTCATCCAGAGCCTTTCACAAAGTGCAGGATTTCTTAGGATGGACTTCCACAGAGATAGCTCCAGTCTGCCCCATTGAGCCTCAAAGATGGCAAAGAACGTTTCCTACCTCTCCTACCATCCCCAACTTGCGCAGATATTGTCTGTGTACCAACTTAGTCTACGTCCCTGAAATGTGCTCTTTAAGTTTGTGTTTGAGGCCAGCAGAGTCAAGGTGATTGTGATTCCTTAGCTGAACTTGTAAGGAATGGTCAGAGGCAAAATTTCTTTCAGATAAGGCTACTTGGACATCATCTAATTAAAGATAGTAATAGTAAGTATTTTTTAATGGCCCACAGCCTGTGTCCTGGAGTTAAACTATCTAGTTTGACTTTCCATTTAATACCTCTAACTTTGGGCAAATGAACTTCTCTATGCCTCAGATCCTTCATCTGTAAAATGAGGGTAATAATAGTACTTGTCTCGTAGGTTTGTTATGAGGAGTCTTGTCAGAGAACACTTGTAAGACGCTTAGATGTTCAATAAATATATTTACCAGGCTCCGTGTCAGGCATTTGACATGAGTGGCTCTTCCATTCCTCATCGCTCTGCAAAGGTAGGCATTATCGTTCACATTTTACAGATTAGGAAACCGAGGTAGACATGCTGTTACACAGAAAGTAAGTGGCAGAACTGGGATTGGAACCTTAGGTCTGTCGGACTCCACAGCCCAACTCTTTTTATTTTATCATGCTAGTTCCAATGACCTTTATGCATTGGAAATACAATTTTTTTTTCTTTTCTATAGGATTGCTCCAATAGAAAAATCACCACAAATAGAGTGAAAGGAAACTTGCATACATATTTTGCATAGTTCAGAATGTTGAGAAGGGGTCAGCTGTCACTCCTGCTGAGGGGAGCTCGCTGCAGTGGAAAGCAGCATGTCCGGAGGAAAGAGAATACAGATGCCTTGGGTTCCATGTCCACTCCATTGCTACTAGCAGTGTGTCCTTAGAATCATAGCATAGTGGCATTGGAAGGCGGTTTGTAGCTCATCTCAGAGTCTGCCTCTCATTTTACAGATGGGGAAATAGGCTGAGAGAGTGACATGCCTCACTCAGGGTCACACAGCCAGGTGGAGACAGAGCCTGGCCTGAAGCACAAGACCCTAGACCCCCGTCCAGTACTTTGTCCTCAGTACCACAGAACGTCATGCTTCAGCTCTCCCTTGTTACATGGGGATGATAATAGCTTTCAAGCTTCCTCACAAAACTGTGTGAAGTTCAAATTAAAAGCGTGTACGAAAGCACTCTAATAGGTGTAAAACACTGTATGTGTGTAAAATAGTCATTCAGCAAGTATTTACGGGCACCTGTTAAGTCCACGTCACCCCTTGGAGACCTAGGAGGATCAATACATGAATCAGATGAAGAGCTGGCTCTCAGGATGCTTTCAGTCTTTTAAGAAAGAGAAGCCACATAAATAACTACAGTTCAAGGTAGAAGACAGACAAAGAAAAGGGTGACAACTAAATTTTCTTTTCAGAAGTTGTGATTTTGAGGGAGAGAAAAGAAGAAAGTTTGAGGACTTCTTTATATTGAGATATAATTCACAAAAATGTAGCCTTTTAACATGTACAATTCTGCAGTCTTTAATACATTCACAAAGTGGTGCAACCATCACCATTTTCTAACTCCAGAACATTTCATCACCACGCCCCCGAAAGAAACCCATATGCTTTAGCTGTCACCACCCATCCCAATCACTCCTATCTTGTCCCTCAATCCTAGGCAACCACTGGTCTACTTTTTGTCTCTACAGCTTTTCCTGTTCTTGACACTTCATATAAATTGATTCTTACAGTGTCCTTTTGTGACTGGGTTCTTTCACTTAACATAATGTTTTCAAGTTCCATCCATGTTGTAGCATGATGCAGTACTTCATTCCTTTTTATGGCTGAATAATTAATACTCCATTATATGGATATACCACATTTTATTTATCCATTGATGGACAATTTGGGTTGTTTCTACTTTAGAGCTATTATGAGCAATGCTGTTATGAACATTCATATACAAGTTTTCATGTGGACAAATGTTTTCATTTCTCTTGGGTATATACCTAGGAGTGGAATTTCTGGATCATATGGTAATTCTATGCTTAACTTTTTGAGAGGAGGCTTTTCTTAAACAATTTCTTTCTTATTGGAAATAATACTGTCACTCACACTTAGTAAGTATTTACAGCATGCCAGTTATCCCATATAAATCTCACAGTAGCCCTAAGGTAGGTGCTGTTATCTCTATATAACAGATGAAGAAATAGCCACTGTTTCTTGAGCACTTACCACTTGCCAGGTATTGTGCTAAGTGTTTTACAATGCATTATCTCATAAATAGGGTTCCCAGTAACCCCATGAGATATATGTAGGTATATTATATATACCTATATAGCAGGTTAAAAAAAAAAAAAGAAAGAAATCCAGTACCTGAAAGGTAAATAGTTTTGCCCAAGAGCACAAAACCTAGTATGTAATAGAGCCAGATTCAAACTCAAATTTCCTTCAGTCCAAAGCTAATTCCTAACAGCTATTTCTATATTATTATAAAAGAATTAAATGCTTACAATAGAATACTTAGAAAGTACAGAAAAATCACCCATTGTCCTAACAAAGAGATGACCACTGGCTAATGATTTTGGCGCATATCCTTTTTACAGCATTATAGATATGTGCACTTTTTGGTTTGTCTTTTTTCCCCCCAAGTCTGAGATGGCCATATGTATGTCTTGAACCTGATTTTTAAACTATATGTGATTTATGGTTTTCCATTTCATTAATCAGTCTTCCATGTTTTGAATGACTATAATAAGAAAGAAAGATTTTCAAAAGGACTTTATTAGAGAGAATGGCAAATATACACAAAGTAAACAGAATAGAGCAGAATAATGAACCCCCATGCACCCATCATCTTATTTCAATAACTGTTAACATTCTGCCATTCTTGTTTTATCTATACCTCCCCTGCTTTCCACCCACCCCATTCCATTTGTTTGGTAAAATTTACAAAACATTAAAGTGCTCTAATCTTTGACTGTACAATTTTGACACGTGGATATACCCGTGTAACCCATGTCTTCACTGCCCATGTAACCACACTCCCATCATATATAGGACCTTCCTATTACTCTAGAAAGTTCTCAGGTGTCCTTTCCTTGTCAATCTCCATGCCCCAGGCCACACTTTTTTTTTTTTTAAACCATAGTTTTGCCTGGTCTAGAACTTCATATGAATGGACTCATACAGTATATACTTTGTTATGTCTGACAACTGTTGCTCAGCATATGAGAGTCATCCATATTTTTGCCTGTATTAGTAGTTCCTTTATATTTTTTCATATAATAACTTTATTGGGATATAATTGATTTATCATACAATTCACCCATTTAAAGTGTACAAGTCATGGTTTTAGTACATGCAGATATGCACAGATATGTGCAACAGTCACCACAGTCAGTTTTAGAATGTAGTCATTACCTCAAAGAGCAACCCCAAACACAATGAAATACCACTTCATACTCACTAGGATGGCTGTAATTTTTTTAAAAAAGCAAGTGTGGTGAGGATGTGGAGAAACTGGAACCCTTGTACATTGCTGGTGAGATTGTAAAATGGTGCAGCTGCTGTGGAAACCAGTTTGGCTATTCCTCAAAAAGTTAAACGTAGAATTGTCACCTGACCCAGCAATTCCACTCGTAGGTCTAGACCCAAAGAATTGAAAACAGGTACTCAACCAGATACTTGACCATGAATGTTCATAGCATCACTGTTCACAACAGCCAGTGGATGAATGATGGATAAACGCAGAAGGAATGGCGTGCTGACACCTGCTATAACATGGATGGACCTCAAAACATTATGCTAAGTGAAAGACGTCAGACACAAAAGGTCACAGATTGTAGAATTCCATTATATGAAAATCGAGAATAGATACAGAAAATCCATAGATGCAGAAAATAAATTGTGGTTGCTAGGTGCTGGGGGGGATGAGGGAATAGAGACTGACTGCTTAATGGGTATGGGGTTTTCTTTGGGGTGATGGAAATCTTTTGGAATTAGCTAGAAGGTGGCAGTTGCACAACATTGTGAATGTACTAAATACTGCTGAATTGTACTCTTGGAAATGATTAATTTTGTGTTTTGTGGATTTCACTTCAAGTTTGTAAAAAAAGGAAACACATATCCTTTAGCTATGACCCCTCTGTCCCCCATCCCTTCCAGCTCCAAGAAACCAGAAATCTACTGTTCTATTTCTATAGATTTTCCTATTCTGGACATTTCATATAAATGGAATTACATGATAATGCAGGCTTCTTTCACTTAGCATGTCGTCCAGGTTCATCCATGTTGTAGCATGTATCTGTACTTCCTTCCTGTTTATGGCCAAATACCATTCCATTGTATGGATAGAATACATTTTGTTTATCTGTTCATCAGTTGATGGACATTTAGGTTGTTTTCACCTTGTAGCTATTATGAATAATGCTGCTATAAATATTCTTTACATATTTTGTGTGGAGTTCCTTTGTTCTCAACAAGTCACTTTTTTCCCCTTCTGATTTTGCATTTCACAGCTAGCAGAGGTGATAAAGACATCCAACTCTCTGTGCCCCACCGTCCTACAGTGGAATCCCAGTGTCAGCTTTGTCTCTCTGGTAGGGTCGGAAGTAAGGAGAAATGTTGTAACCGTGCCGCTGAGCATAGATATCAGGGCTTGTCGGCTCTTAGCAGAATTCAGATTTCTTGAGCACCTACTATTGATCTAGGTACTATTTTGTACTTTCATGTATATTTCATCATTTTTCCTCAAAACAGCCCATTTGAAATAGGTTAGCACCCCTCATTTTACAAATGAGGAAATTGAAACTCAGAACAGTTAAGTAACTTGTCTGAGTACCAGGTACTAACTGG
Organism: Rhinolophus ferrumequinum; assembly: GCF_004115265.2. NCBI lineage: Eukaryota > Metazoa > Chordata > Mammalia > Chiroptera > Rhinolophidae > Rhinolophus > Rhinolophus ferrumequinum. The sequence continues at coordinate 18,650,845 of NC_046292.1, forward strand.
CACAGCGAGCTGGCTGGAATTCAGGCCCACGTATTTTAAGTCTGTGTCTCTTCTGGCCACATTATCTGGAGCCCAACAAGGCCTATGGCACACCTGACATGAGTGGTTCCTGATATTTGTTTGGATATTATCAGTCAATCCTTAGTTCCAAATGAGCGATCTTCCCAGGTGTACTTTGTTCTAAAGGCTGGTTGACCTCAGGCTATTATGTTACTGGTACCCTTTGCATTATGAAGTAGATTCATTCCTCCAAATTGAGCTGTTAATTGAATTTTATTTTCTTATTAGCTTCCTTTATAATCGTAGAGTCCATTGAAGAAAGTATCCCAGTAGCCTAAGTTCAAAGTTTGTGGAAGAGATGGGGTTAAGTGGTGACATGCTAGGCATTTTAGAGCTCCAGGAATACCTTTCGGGAGGTGTAATATCTGCACAGCAGCTCATATTTTCGTTATAACATTGGATCATAGGTTTTCCTCAGTGCCTTAGGTAGTTTTATATTTTTCATATTCCCAGCTCCCTGAAACTGGCTTTCTTTTCACTGAGAATCAACTAGAGCTGGCCTGCGAAATTCTAAATTACAGTAGATGCCATTCTTAAACCTTTGTACTCTAACTAGCGAAAGTTTTGTTGAGCTCTCATGTTCTGCAAACAAATTAGCCCTCAATGTTATCAGAGCTTTCAGTGTGAGAATAAGGGTATGTTCAGTTAACTGAGCTGTCTTAGAATGGAGACTGTAACGTTAAAAGTTGCTTGTGGTTTGTTTCAAGTCCTCATTTTTCATTAGTGATTTCCAAGTTGTTTTCTTGGTCTACTGTCATATGTTTAGTTTGTTTTCCCCACTGTTGTTTTATGCTTTCTTCTAAGATGTAGGAATAAATGAGTATAAACAATATTTAATTTATTATGCTGTGTTTGTTCTTTCTAAATTTAATGTCCTACCTATTAATTTGGTCGTTCAGTTAAATTAGCCTTTTTCGGTCCCTCTATGGAGCTCTGATTACAATAGCCTTGGGGCCATTGATAGTCAATCATTGACAACTATATTGTGTGCTCTTGAACAGAAGGGTCTGTGATTGGCTTGTGCTTTGCCATATTTTCAAACTCTAGCTCAGTACCTGTCATAATAGGCATTAAAAATTTTATCTTATAGATTCTTGAAGTCACTTACTTTAAGTCTTTTTTGCCTTTCGGCAGAACTGAACATTACTATGTACTTTGCTGCACCAGAGATTGAAATCCTCAGGATGTAGTCTTTTTTAGTGTTTAATCATATAGTAACTTCCTTTCGTCAATTCCAAATCATTAATTCATGTTATTCCATATCTATGAGTTCTTTACTCTGTAGAACTATTTTAGAGCCCTCCCTAAAATATGCTTTTAAAATTTGACCATGATTAAATCTTCTCATATTCAAATAACCATGTATTGACCTGATTATTTATATTTGAGAGACTTTTGGACTGAAGTATGAAATTACAAGTAGTTATGCCTCTTGGTAGATTTGAGGGTATTTCTCTCCTAATGTTAATGTTTTAAATAATCTCTAGTTAGAAATATTTCCCGGTATGCTTGTCTCCCTATAGAAGTTTGTGGAAGCCACTGATTCCTGTTTCCTTGAGAGGGGAGAAGGTGGGCCATGCTCCAGAATGAGCTATCTGCCAGTATGCTATCACTTCTTCTCAGGATGGCAACAGAAATGTTCACCAAAATACCCACTGAGATTTGTTGTTTGGTTTTTTTAAACCTCTGTATACTAGGCTGATACTGTTTTAAATCCCAGTTTCCATTTTACCATTTACCTGCATTATAGTGGTTTTATTGCTTGTTTGATTTCTCCACTTTTTCCTTCTCTTGGTTCCTTTTAGTATTTCCAACCCCCACACCAATCTTAGCTAAAGCCCCTTACTTTGAGTCTATGCTCTCTTAATGTGGCTACCATGTCTTTCATCTCAGTATTCCTCCCTGGTAAATTCTCAGTTAATGTTTTGAGAAAATTAATGAATGTGCCGTGACAATTTAGTTGGCTCTTGTGGATTCTCATAGTGATCATTACTCTAGGAAATTACATACCATGGTGGTTAAGAGTGTGCATACTGCTCTGGGTTTGAGTCCCTGCTCTGGCTCCAGCTAATAAGCTGTGTGACATTGTGAAAATTGTTTTATGTCTATAACTATTTCCTCATCTGTAAAATGATAATAATAGCAGCTGCCATACAAGCTTTTTGAGCCAGTCTTCCTCTGCGGCCTTAGCATAAGTTGTTCTCTCTCCTCAGAAGGGCCCTCCTCTAGTTCTTTGAGACTTCTTGTCACTCATGTTTCAGCTTAAGAGTCACCTTCTCAGAGAGCGCCTCTGTATTGGGCAGGATTTGTAGTTGTAAGCAACAAAAACCAACTCCAGCTGATTCTTGAAAGGATATTAGGGAAACACACAAAGTATGGAAGGCCACAAAGCCAGGCTTGAGGAGTGGGCTGGGACAAGGGAAGCTGGGTAGCAGCCAGGAGCCCCAGCCAAAGTCACTTACAGAACCTGTCCATGAGGTCTGTGCTGTCACTTACACAGCTTACACCACTACCACCAGCGACTGGACCTTCAGGGCCACTATAGCCTCCCCTTGCTGCCAGCGTGGACTCTGTTCCCTCGGATTCTTTAATCCTAGTTAAGGTCTGGGGCTGATGTGTCAGGTTGGCTTAGCCAGGACCATGTTCATACCCTTTAGCGTCCAGGGAGGCTCAGAAAGAGAATCTTAGTCTCCACCATTCTTACTTCATAGTGGGAGGGCACTCTGCCTCCCACCAGACTCATTAGATGGGGAATTCCCAAAATATAGGAAAGGGTTCAGATGCTGAGCAGCCAGAAAATTCCACAAATGTGCACTACATCTTCTTTAACCTCAGGTCTAAAAGTAGCCCATCAGTCACTTTCATATCAACTTGTTTTCATCATCGCACTTTTCATTACTGGGTATATTCTTATTTGTATTATTGTTTATTATCTATTCCTTCCTGCTAGAATGTAAGTACTGTGAGAGTCAGGAACTTGCCTGTTTTGTTCACTGCTATATTTCCTGGGCCTGGAATAGTTCCTGGCATGTAACAGAAGCTTCATGTGCTCATTTCTGGAATGGATAAATGAATGAGTAAATGTAAAGCACTTAGCACAATTCCTGGTATGTAGTAAGTGCATAATAATATTTGCCAACTTACTATTTCTTAACAAATAAATTATTAATATTTATATTCCTTTTTTAAAAAAAATTAAAGAAAAGATTTTGTACTTAATATTTCATTTGACCTTCCCAGCAGTCTTCCAAGGAAAAGGTTGTTGGGGGTACTGAATGTGGCTTTTTCTGGTGACGTGTGCATGGCCCTTCGGTGTTTGTTCTCATGCTTCCTGTGCCTGTGAGTCACAGAAATGAGTGCTTACCTGGAGAGGTTGAGAGCCCTGGTCAGGGGCCACGTTAAGTAGTCTACTTAACACCAGATGCACTTGCTGACTTTGGTGTTCTTTCCATTATAATTAGCTTCACCTCATATTCTTGGTAATTGTGGGGGAAATCGCTGGGGCTTTTTGGCTCTGATCATTATATCACAAGCTAGAGCCATAAACACAGTTGCAGGCCAGCGTTTAGTTTATATCAATTTGTTCAAATTCACATTTTTAATTTGCTGGCCAGAGGCCTCTGGAAAAGGCATCGTGAAATTGTCATTGTTTGCAGTTGGCATCCCTAGATATTCTTCGTGCTCGCAGGTTTTGTGATCTGAAACAGTGCCAGTGACTCCCATATCCTTAGTAATGCTCGCTAAGAGGCAATGCTGGATGGCTTGGCCACATCTTCAGGAAAGGTTCTTGACCATTCAAGAGCTTTTGGTCCCAAAATAGATTACGGGGGCATAAGCCCCAAAGAACTCCACATGGGAACATCTAGTCAGACAGCAAGTTTTTTCATTGCTCTACTGTGTGCCTTGCATTAAGAAAAAAACATATCTGCAGTAACATAGTATTTATATAGTTTCCTTTTGTGGTTAGATGCCAAAGCAAAGAAAAAAGTCTGCTAACGGATCAGGTGGAGAAGGTGTGATTTCAGGAGAGTATGCAAGGAATCTTCAGGAGGCCAGCTGATGGAAAGCCAGGGCCCAGAGATTCCAGACGTGGCCTCAGGAGGTCCTGCTGGCTTGGAAGGGTTGGCAGCGAGGCCTGGTGAGCCCTGAGAGCCATCATCACAGCACAAAAGGCCATCAAGGGGAAGAAAGACTAGACTTCCTGTGTGGCTCCAGAGGTGGAACCAGGACCAAAAGTAGAAATAACAGGAGGCAGAACTTTCTTTTAAAATCTAGTGATTTCGTGTTTTTCTCTAGTGTTTTATTTTTTTATTTTTTTCCCCTTTTTCCGCCTCCCCCCCTCCTTTTCCAGTTCAAGCCATTGTTTCTCAGTCTAGTTGTGTAGGACACAGCTCCCTGGCCCATGCTGGTATTATGAGCCTTGCGCTCCTCCCCCAGCTGAGGCAGTTGGTCACTGGTCCTCGGTTCGCTGCTCACAGGAGCTCATGGCACCTCTTGCCGGCTGCCAGCAACTCACGCTGGCCACTGGCCACTCACGCTGGCCACCGGCTGCTCATGGCAGCACACGGTAGCCCACAGCAGCTCATGCCAACCTCCGGCTGGCTGTTCACAGCAGCCCAGCTCCAGGGAGAGCCATTGTTCACAATCTTACCTGTAGAGGACACAGCTTACTGGCCCATGTGGGAATCGAAGCAGCGACCTCGGCGTTAGGAGCACGGCGCTGCAACCACCTGAACCACTGGGCTGGCCCATCTAGTGTTTTATTTTTAATTGCAAAAATTAGTGTACTTTTATAGAAAAAAATGTGAAAACCTCAGAAAGTAGATGGAAAAATCAATCATACTATTATACAAAAGTGGCTATTATTATTTTTCATATTTCCATTTTAAACATAACTGTGATAACATTGTTTGTTGAAAGGACATCATATTATTAAATAAACATTTGATGTGATATAAGCATTTTTCCTTTTCCTTCAAAAGTAGCATTTCAAATTCTGCATAATGTCATGTGGCTATAGATTATTTAACCCTCCCTCTATCATTAGAAATTAGGTGGTTTTAATTTTTTTGCTTTTACAAAATCTGCGATGAATATGCTTGGGTATGGAAGTTTTTTATTTCTTATATCTTATGTTTTCTTATGGTAAATTATCAGAAATTAGATTACGAGGATTTCTAACTGTCAGAGTTGTAGAACAGGAATAGGTTGCGTCAAGAGGTCATGAAATTGAAAGCCTAACTATCGGGATATGGAAGAGGGATTTCTTACCAGATTGGATCTTGGTCATGGTCACTATTATATCTCCTGTCCACTCTTTGATGCTGAGATTCTGCTAGAGGGTTGCATGTTCTGTCTGTGATATTGATGTGGTTTTGGGGAGAGCCACGCTGACGGTCAAGGACTTGAAGTATAATTAAAAGTTTGCCGCAGATGCATACTGAGCAAGTGAAATGACATCTTTCTTGCTGTGTGCTTGTTCTTATTTTCAGGATATGCTTCCATCTTCATACTCATATCCAACCTCCCCATTTTCTGGTGAAGCATAAAGGACTCCTTCAGTGTTTGTTGCAATACTTCCTGTGGCAGTGAGTCATTGTCTCCTCCCACCCCCACCCTCTTCACCATCCAGAGGTTTTTCAACACTGTGGAGCAGGGCCTGCCCACCATGTCATAAATCACAGGCAATAGCCAGTTCACTGGGGAGCCCAGTGGGCTGTTTTAGGGGTAGAATCGGGTCTCCGAAGCCACCTTATTCCATCCCACAAGGTTTGATGATGTTTTCCCCCCCAGGTAATTAAATGTGTGTCGTGTGGACCTGGGCTTGGCTGGAATGCTCAAGGGTCCTGACGATCCTTCTATAGCTTCCTGCTGTTGAATCCATTAAGAGAAGATGGCAAAAGTCAACATAACTAGAGACCTCATCTGTAGGCAGATCAAGGTAAGCTACCCAGACCTCTGAACCAGAGCATGAAATCCTTTCTTCCCCACAGGTTCATTTTACACTGAAGAAACTGAGGTCTAGAGTCAGTGACTTGCCTAAAGTCACATAGCTAATTCGTGGCAGGCTCCAGACTAGAAACAAGCTCTCTTGACTCCTTTATTCCTTTACCCAAGAACATGGAATTCATGGCGATTCCTCTGTCCAAGTGATTGTACCTGGGCTGCGGAGATTACTGGAGGCTGGGGAAAGAGGGAGCCATCAATGTGTTGTGTGTGTGCGTGCACATTTGTGTGTGGGGGGGTGGGGGGTGCAGCAGGAGTAGCTGAAGCTTCTTAGTGTTGCTCCAGCTGCTTAGTTGACCATATAACAGAACCCGAGAGTTGTAGTCCCAGTTCAGTTTAGATTCTCTTCTCTTTTTTGAGGATCTCCTGTACCAAAGCCTGCATTGACCTCTGCAGGATATACGTAGAAGACACTCCAATACTGTGAGATGCGTGGATGATTGGTCAGTCAAGTTCATTTAAGGAGGTAGCCTAGGCTTTGTCAGGGAAACCCTCAGTAAAGGAGCTTAGGGGTTTAATGGAAGAGCTTCGACCCAGACAATATACGCTGCTCTAGTGAGAACCCTGAGCTGGGGTCAGTAGCTTAATCTCACCACTGTCCTAATTAACTACCTATAAGACTTGAGTCATTTTACCTTCCTGTGTCTCCATTTTCTGTTAAATGATAATTTCTGTCAGCCTGCAGGCCGATCTTGAGAATGAAATCCGAAAGAACATGAGAAAGTTCTCTGAAAAGGTTAAGTGCTAAAAAAAACTTTAATTAAAAATCTTTTAAAAATTAAGTGACGTATGCAGCCTCAGCTGTGGTCTCCACCAGAACAATTGAGTGTATGCCTCTATAATCTTGTGTTCCGTATGTTTTTCTCTGCATCCCTGAATCTTTTTGGAACTTTGTCCATTTGTGGGTTTTTTTGTGATTTCATTAGACAGGACCATTTCCCAGAGGCACAGAATCATAGAGTTGGAGGGACTGTGCAAGTTATTTTTTTCCTTCATATATCCCGTACAGTATGCGTCCTAAATATCATGCCCACCCTCTCCAACCTAAAGGTGGAAACATTGCCTATTTGTTGTTTCCAACTTTATTCTTTCCTTTTTTTCAGTTTTGCTTTTTTTTCGTTTTTTTGGTAACCTGACAGACACAACTTAGTGCTTAAGTATATACTTTCCTATTCTCTAATCCCTAACCAAATATAGTACGTTCCTGCAGGCCAATCTCTTATTATCTTTTCTGGCTCCTGTGGTGCCTGGCACAGTGCTGGATATATACCGTAATAGGCACATAGTAAATCATGTTGAATTAAATCAGTGAAACTATGCGTTTGTTTCTGTCCCCCAGGAGCGGGGTGCCCTGAGTTTTGAACGGCGCTACCATGTCACTGACCCCTTTATCAGACGGCTGGGCCTGGAAGCAGAGCTGCAGGTAAGAAATCCAGTTTGCTGCCCTAGGTGCAGGTGGCCAGCTCTCCATTCTCTGCCTACAGAGACTCCGCTTGGCATTTTTCAAGTCATAAACAAGTCTTTCTCTGGAGGTCATACCTAAAGGTTACGTCTCCTTTCCGACAGTTTTATTAAGCAGGTAAATCTGAATCAAGATTAGTCATTGATATGGTCACACAGAAATTCTTTTTGGGTTATATTACTTGCTTTGTGCTTGGAAAAAATCTATTGAATTGCATACCACTGTTTTTACTATTGACTTGGGCAATAATGTCTTTCCTTTGTATAGGAATTTAGAGTTTACAACGCGTTTTCACACACACACACATTCTTTCTCATTTTAGCTTCAAAGAAATGCTGTGGGAAGGTAGATAGGGAATAGGTATGACAGGGAATAGGTATGACAAAAACCAAAACAAAACAAAAACAAAAAACAGGTTTAGAAAGGCCAAGCACCTTGTCCAGTGTTGTCCTGTCCAATCCGTGGAGAGCTAGGCCTTCAGTCTGGAAGTCTGCTTTTTCACTATATCTGACACATAGACACTCTGTAATGTTAGTTCCATTCCCTTTTCTTCCTCAAAATCATGTTTTGAGTCCAACTTTTAGCTGTTCTTTCCACTTAGCGTTATGTGCAGGTTGAGTAAGAATTCTCTGGTTCCTTCAGGTTTAGTGTTTGTAAGTAATCGTGTAGGTCTCAGAAAAAGACTAGAAAGAAATTTATTGAATGTTAACCATGTTATCTCAACGTAGTGAGATTATAGATGATTGATATTGCTTTCTTTTAATTATAAACTTTTATCCATTATAAAATATAACTACATTAATAATAATAGGGAAAAGATAAGTAAAAATTACTTCTTAGTGCCACTTTCTAATACAATTACTATTAGCATTTTGTATGTTTCCTTTTATCTTCTGTGTATTTTTACATAATTGTAATCATACTTTACATTGAATTTTGTATCTTTTTTAAGTTAACATATAATAATCCTTTTCTCCATGTTACCAAGTAGCCTTCCCAATTTTTATTTAAAATTTTTTTCTGATTATAGAAGTAATAAATATCATAGTAGAAAATATGGAATAGACACAAAAATATAGAGAAGAAAACAAAGTCATTTTTGATTCAACCATCTGGAGATAAATATTGTTAATACTTGATATACTACCTTTGTGTATTATGAAGCAGAATACTGGTTAAGAGATGGGCATTGAAACTCGGTAAATTTAGTTTCAAGACCTATCTTCTCTACAGATTTGTAGCCCTGTGCAAGTTACCCCTAGTTTCCTGATCAGTAAAAGAGAGCAATAACTGAGAATTGTTGCAATGATTAAGTGAGATTTGTGAGAAGCACTTAATGCAGTGCCTGGCTCATAGCAAGCTAATTCAATAAAATAGCAATCATGATTCTTAAATCTTCCAGGTTTTTTCCATGCTTATGTAAATTTTTTCCCTACAAAATGGGGCTCTTACCATTTACATAGTTTGGTAAATCCTTTTATACTTCTATATCATGATTATTTTCCCGTATCTCTAAAAAGTCCCTGAAAACATAATTTTTTGATACATTTTATTATTTATCCTTTACATTTTTGAATTTCCATGTTTTCTTCAGAACATAACTCAGAGTACATCCCTGTAGTACAGTTGGGCGGTGGAGCATGGAAGATTTTACCTCCAAGGGGACATTTGGCAATGTCCAGAAACAGTTTGGTTGTCAAAACTAGAAGGGTGCTATTGGCACATAGTGGGTAGAGGCTATGGCTGCTGCTCACCCTCCGACAATGCACAGGACCACAAAGAATGTGCCACAAAGAAGTTTGCAGCCCCAAATGCCAATAGTGCCGAGGCTGAGAAACCATGCTCTGGGGATGCTGAGTAGATGGTGACCCCTGGCCGGCTAGCTTCTCCTTTTAGCTGCGCCTCCACCTAACCCATATTATCTTTGCCATCTCTTCTTGGTTTGATAACTTTGTCCAGAATAGACTTGGAAACTTTGATGACTACAAACCGGATCCCATGTGTTGTTTCCCAAAGTCTGGAACTCAGAACCAATTACGTTAAGGTGAACTGTTTCGATTTGCACTTGCCTAAGGCCCACTTGCCCAGGACCTGTGGGAGCAGTGCACTGGATGAAGCAATGTACACAGGTTTAGGTGTTGAAAAAAAAAAGACCTAGTTTAAATCCCAGCTTTGTCTCTTACGAGACTTAGAGAAGTGAGAGCAGATGGAAAGAAGAAGAGTGAGATAAAAGATAGATTTGGGAGACAAACATGTTAAGGTTGGAAGCCTGTTGGATAGCTTTGTGGAGATGTCGGGTAGGATGGTGCTAATCAGGAGTGAGCTCTGAACTATAGGCAGAAACTGGAGACTTCAGATGTCCAAGGAGCCTTAGAGAATAGGGTCCAAGACCTACTTCTGAGGCACTCCAGCTTTCAGAAGTTGATTACAAGCTAAGGAGATTTTTTTTTTAAAGCTAATCAAGAAAGAGTAGTCAGTGAAGTAGAAAGGAAACAAAACCAGGAGATTGTAAAGGCCAAGTAATGATAGTATTTCAAGAAAGATGGAGTGGTCAGTTGTACTCAGTGCTTCTGGGTAAGATGAGGACAAAACAATGACTGTGGTCTTGACTAGAGCAGTTTTATTGGAGTGGTGGGAATAGATGCCAGGTGGGAGGGTTGAGGAGTGGATTGGAGGTAAAGAAACAGCAACTACAAGTATAGACAACTCTCTTTTCTCTTTGTTTTTTTTTTTAGGAGGGTGATAGAAATTAATTAATGAATTTATTACAAACCTTTTCCCCAATTGAAAGGAAAGATAGGATGTAAGCAGTTAAAAAGAGTAAACTGTAAAAGTTTTCTTGCCCCTCCTCATCTACTCTTTTACTGCTTCACATCAAGGTCATTTTAAGTAAAACTAGTTTTACCTTTCTTTCTTCAGCTAACTACCAGAGCACCTGACTTGCACAGATATATCAACGTTTTCTCTTGTCCTTTGTTTTCTGCTTATCTTTAACCAATGGGGAGTCATTTCAGGAGATTAGAGGAAGAGTGACATTTTTTTTTATTTCCCTTGCTTCCTCCTTTTAAAGTCTTTTTGTTTGTTTTTTTCCCAGCTTTATTGAGTTATATAGACAACTCTTGAACAATTTTGTTTACAAAAGGAAGTATGGAGGTGTAGCTGGAGGTGTCTGTGGGGTCAAAGGAGGGATTTGTAGAAATGCTACAAGAAATGCTAGAGCATATTTGTATGTTGATGAGAGAGAAAGGGATTGCTGATATAGGAGGACAGAATAATTGAAGGAGCACACAGTCCTGGGGAAAGCTGGCTGAGATAAGATCCAGAGTTCAAGCAGCGGGCTTGGCCTTTGATGAAACCAAAGACAGCTGTCATTGTTACAGGGTTCAGGAGGTCTGAGATCAGGAGAGAGGCATAGACTGGGATAAAACCTGGAGAGTCATTGATATAGAGATAGTCTATAATAGCAGTTCTCAAAGTGTGGTCTGCAGATTCCTGGGGATTCCCATGACTTTTTCAAAGAAATCCATGGGGTCAAACTACTTTCGTAGTAATACCAAGGCATTAATTGAAAAAAAAAAACCACAAAAATTAATTCATTAAAAAACTTGCCTCAAAAAAGTGGTGATTAAAACTACTGTCACCTTAACATGAATCAGGGCAAGTAGCATCAAACTGTCATTGAATTATTCAGCCCATACACATGAAATGACCTCCCCAAAACTAGTTTTACTTAAAATGACCTTGATGTGAAGCAGTAAAATTATTAATTTTATTAAACTTCAACCCTTAAGTACACATCTCTTTAATATTCTGTATTATGGGGTGGAAAGTACCCATGAAGTGCTGCTGCTGCATGTTGAACTATGATGGTTGTCTTGAGGAAAAGTACTTGTGCAGTTATTTGAGTTGCAAGCTCAACTAGCCACTTTTTTCATGAACACTGTCTGAAAGAATGACTAGCAATGAAAACTGTGGTTATTCAAGTGTGGGTTTTTGGCAGACCGTTTCATAAAAATTAATAAAATGAGTTATCCCTTCAAGAAAAACAACTGACAGTATTTGTTGCTAAGGACAAAATTTGAGCTTTTAACTAAAAAAAAAGAATATAGGAAAATGTGTATCTGTTACCATAAGCTTGATAGATTCTCAATATTTAACAGACTTTCTTTGGTTTATTAACAAATGTCAACAATTTTGTATAATGAACATTAACATTTGAAGATCTTCAAATTCAGTGAGTCGCTGTTTTGAAAAATGACCAATGTACAATGTAACGAAATCATACATGTAAAAGACCCATATATAATGCAAAATAGACCAATGCGTTTTAATGTAGCAAGGTAACAATAGTTCGTTTATGTGGTTTCAGATTCTACATTGTAGCTTTAAGAAACCATTATTTCTCCAAGGTTTAGTGTAGTATCAAAGAAAGATATCTACAATTACCTGAAAAGACTATTGAAATATTCTTTCCTATTTCAACGACTTATCTCTGTGAAGCTGGATTTTCTTTATGTGCTTCAATCAAAATAATGCATTGCAACAGAGTGAATACAAAAGTAGATATGAGAACCCAGTAGTCTTCCATTAAGCTAGACATTAAAGAGGTTTGCAAAAATGTTAGGCAATGCCACTCTTCTCATTAAATCCTTTTGTCTTGGGAAATGTAGTTACTTTTCCTTTAAAATGTGTTAACTTTATCATTCTATTGGTATTTTAAATTAAATTAATAATATGAAATATTTCAGTTTTAATTTCTAATATATCAATAGATATAGCCCATGTAAATAAAAGTTCTTTGGGGATCCTCAATAATTTTTACTAGTGTAAAGAGATGTTGAGACTAAAAAGTTTGAGAGCCAGTGGTCTATAGAGCCATGAAATTAGATGACTGGATAATATTACTTAGAGAGAAAGTAGGAGGAGAGAGAAGAGGGCCCAAGACCAAGAGCCAAGGTGTCTGAGCATTTAGAGATTACCTATTTCTTCTCTGCTTCTACCCACAGGAAACAGAAAGAATAGGCATAGAGGTGGGAGAACCTGAGGAGAACATGGTATCATGGAAGCCAAGGAGGAGGGAAAGCTCAGCTGTACTGATTTTTATAATCTTAACCCCCAAAAGGCTATCTTATTTTCCTCTTTTCTAGTTTGAGGGTGGAGGGGAGACCTCTTTGTGACCCCACACACACACAATATAGTAATGAAAATGCTGTTAGAAGCCATATGACCTTGGATAAGTCCTTTAACTTCTAGCTCTCATTTCCTCATCTGTAAAATTATACATACACATACATATATATTCATATATCTATAGCTATATCTATATATATCATATATATACAATTATACATACACATATACATATACATGTATATATGTGTATGTATATATGTATGTATATATGTATATATATGTATGTATACATATATATACATATATACATGCACATATACATATATATCTATATATATGTATATGGGTATGTATAATTTTATATATATATCCTGTTTGTCTCTTAGGTTTTGTGAAGAGGAATAAAAAAGTTAATTTATGTAAATCACTTGGCGCAGTGCCCAGCATATTGTAAAATTCATGCTATATAGCACTCAAATATTAGCTATTATTATTGTTATTTATAGAAAGCTTTTAAAGTTTCCTAAGATGCCAGTTCTCAGATGTTTATTTGATGACAATTAACTTTTAAAAACACTTTAGGGTCATTTCCTTCCCTTGTTTTATTTCCTACCCATTGTCACATAACCCCATATTGGTTAACAACGGTTGATTTTTGGCATTAAGAAGAGGTAACTAATGAGGGTTGGAGGTATCATAAAAAAAGTAAAGTCAACAGTAAAAGCTCCTATCTGTTTGTGGTTATTGAGTATAATGTTTTCTTCTTTATTATCTGGGGGAAACGTTTTTCCTGGATTTCCTAATTTACTACTTTATGTGATTTTGAAAAATGCAAAAGGAAGCAGAGAACTTATAGGAGTGCTAAACATTTAGTAGATGCTCACTAAAAACCTATTGGCTTGATTGGCTTTTTTTTATTTTCTGTATTAGAGTTAGCTTTCTCAACCTTATTCAACCATACTATTTCTCTACCTTCCATCTTAATAATCTGGCCTGATTTTTGCTTTTTGACTCCTAGTTTCCATTTTGAGTTACTTTAAAATTCAGAGCTTAGCCAGTCTGGTATCGTGTTACTTTTTCTGCATATTGGTAGAATTTGTACTCTCAGAGATGCCTACTTAAAAAGCATCCAAATTAATTGGGATAACTTTATTTTTTATTTATTCTTTCCATTGTTTTCATCCTACAGTTCCCCAAGCTTCTGAAAAATCTTCTTTTCTGAGCTAATGTTCTTTAATTTTCATATTTCTTTCCTGATAGTTGCTGTCTTCCTGTTTTCTATGACCAGTTTGCATACACCTTTAGGTTTTGAATTATTTTGTCCCTAGTTCTTTCTTCATAAGGAAGATCTGAATCAAGAAATATATCAATCCCATTGCATTCTTCCCTTTTTTATATTAAGAAATTGTCCTTGGCACTCTCAAATCTTGGCACTTTAGGTTTTTAAACTAAATCATGATCTAAAACCACTCAGAATAAAAAAGACTCCACTCGTATCTCTTCTTTGACTGGAGTGACATGAATGATACCTCTTAAACATATTTTTCTTTAACCTAGCATATGACTGTTAGGCCCTTTCTTTTTTTATTATTATTTTTGATTAGGTAAACATTGATGTGGTTCTAATTTTAAAAGCTTAAAAGATCATCTCTCCTTCCCACTCTTTTTCCCAGCCACCTACGCATAACTTACCTCCCTGGAATCAATTAATCAGCTTTAATATCCTTCCAGAGAAATGTTATGCATAAAATTCTCACCTTTTCTCACAAATGTTAGCTTAACATATTTACTGGTTTGTACCTTACTTTTTGGATTTAGAAATATGCTTTTTTTATTTTACCATATCAGTACATAAATATATTTCTAATTTCTAATTTTTTCATGGCTTCAGAGTATTCTGTTGTGTGAATGTGCCATAATCTATTTAAACTGCCTCAGTGATGGACATGTAGATTACTTACAATCTTTTCTATGTACGACATTATCCTTTGCAACATCATTTGGCACATGTGGGTGTGTATCTATAGGATAAATACCTACGAGTGGAATTAGTACGTCACAGAGTATATGTATCTGCAATTTTGATAATTAGTACCAAAATGCCTTTCATAGAGTTTGTACCAATTTATACCCCATCACACTCCTTCACTCTTATTTCAAACATAATGCTTAGCAACTTTTGTTCTTTCCCTAATCCCAGTCTCTTCTCCCTCATGTATCCATCATGATTCTAAGCAATTTCACAAATGAATGAAACATGATGGGCTGGAGAGATCTTAGTTCGGCTTCCTAAGAGAAATGTAGTCTAGGTTGATACCTGAACGATGGATGGAAGGAACTAGCTGGATATGTTGGGGGCGGGGGCGGTATACAGAGAGAAGTCGTAGGCTGGGGGCACAGAATATGAGTGATGCAAGAGAAAATAGAGGGCACTCAGTTTAAGAGAACACAGAACACAAGTGGAAGAAAGATGTCAGATGAGGTTGATGAGATGAGTGTGGGTAGGATGTTCATAATAAAGGACATTGTGAGCTACGAGTCTGTTGAAGACTGTGGATTTTATTATCCTTAAGGGCAGTGGAGAGCCATTGAATGGTTTTTACCAGGGAGCAATATAATCAGAGTTAAGCTTTTTAAAAAAATTAATCTCGGGGAGCGGCGGGTTAGCTCTGTTGGTTAGAGTGCAGTGCTCTTAACAATAAGGTTGCCAATTTGATCCCCACATGGGCCACTGTGAGCTGCGCCCTCCACAACTAGATTGAAACAACTACTTGACTTGGAGCTGATGGGTCCTGGAAAAACATATTTAAATAAACTTTTTAAAAAGTTAAAAAAAAAAAAATTAGGCCCGGCGCGGTGGCTCAGGTGGTTGGAGCGCCGTGCACCTAACGCCGAGGTTGCTGGTTTGATTCCCACATGAGCCAGTGAGCTGTACCCTTGACAGCTAAGATTGTGAACAACGGCTCTCCCTAGAGCTGGGCTGCCATGAGCAGCTGGAGGTCAGCGTGAGCTGCCTTGGGCTGATGTGCTGCTGTGCTGCCATGAGCTACCATGTGCTACCAGGAGCTGCCGGCGGCCAGCATAAGCGGCTGGCAGCCGGCGAGAGCTGCCGTGAGCTGCTGTGAGCGGCCGACCAACAACCAGCAACCGACAGCCTCAGCCTGGGGGGAGCGCAAGGCTCATAATACCAGCATGGGCCAGGGAGCTGTGTCCTACACAACTAGACTGAGAAACAACGTCTCGAACCGGAGGGGGTTGGAGGAGGCGGAAGAAAGGGGGAAAAATTTAATCTTGGCTTCAAAATGAAGACTGCTGAGGTTTCAGCTGGGACAGCCAGACCAGTTAAGAGGCCATGACAGTGATTTCGGAAGAAGTGATGGGTTGCCTGAACTAAAAAACAAACAAACAAAAAAAGTAATCTGGATGGAGAGAAGTCAGTATTTTGAAAGACATTTAAGAGGTAGAATTAACAGAATTCTTAGTGACTGTGGAAAGTTAGGAAAAAAGAGAGTAGTCAAGTATGAAGGTCAAATTTCTGGGCTCGAGTGCAGGGTAAATGGTAGTATCGTTCACTGAATTGGGGAGCACTGCAGAATGACTAGGGTTAAGGGGGAACATGGTGAGCTTGATTATGGCTGTTCTGGAGCTGTAGGCGTTGTGTTGTCTGGAGCTTTCTGGATAGATAGTTTGAATATTTGGGTCTGAGCTTAGGATAGAGGTACACACTGGAGATGTCGATTTGGGAGCAGTCAGTAGCGTATAGATTGGAACAGTAAAAGTGCGTTGTGATTACCTTTGGGAAGTGTGTAGAGTGAGTGGGGGAAAGCCTAGGATAGAGAAATAAAGAAGACCAACATAAGGGCTGGATGGACAAAGAAGAGTATGCAAAGGGTGTCACGAAAGCAACTAGAGGAATAGGAAGGAAAACAGCAGGTAATGTTACAGAACCCAGATGAAAGTTTCATTGAGGAGGAAGTGCTCAGCACTAACAAATACTGTTGGGGCAAAGTAAGATAAGGACTAAGAAGTATGCATTGATTTAGGGCAAGGGAGTGACAACAGTAACCTTGGCAAGAGGTTACTTTTGTGCTGTGGGTTGAGGAATACAGTCATAGGCCACATAATGATGTTTCAGTCAACGACGGACCGCATATACGACAGTGGTATACAATACAACCTAGGCTGTACCATCCAGATTTGTGTAAGCACACTCCATGATGTTGCACGACAAAAATCACCTAATGACATATTTCTCAGAATGTGCCCCCACCATTAAGCAGCGCATGACTGTATTGGGAAGTGAGGAACGGAAAATATCAAGTACAGGCTTCTCTTTTAGTCTGGCTACAAAGGGGAAGAGAAATGGAAGGCTATAGCTAGATGTGGACTTAGCATTCAAGGAAGGACTTTCTTAGATTAGAGAAACTTGAGCATGTTTAATCCCAAGAGGAAAAAAATCAGTAGAGAAAAAGGAAAGCTGAAGGTACAGGAAAGCTAGAAGATTATCTGGGGTTGGGGTTTTGTCAGATGAATGTTGCAAGAGAATGGTTGTAGTAATGAATCGTGGATCGTTAGCGGGGATAGGGAAGGAAGTAAAGACATGAGGTAGCATGTAAGGAGAGAAGAGACAGGTTGAATGGACTTGAGGACTTGCTGAGGATGAAGAATCATTGAGGCATGATGAATATATATATTCATATATATATATATGTTCTCTTTTTTCACTTACCAATATATCTTGGAAATCATTCATATCAGTTCATAGAGTTATTTTTCACTGTGTAGTAGTTTATTATGGAGATGAATCAAGATGTGTTCAATGAATTTCCCATGTATGGGCTCAGAGTTTTTTCTAATAGTTCGTAATTACAGCAGTACCATAATGAATAACCTTGTGCATACGTATTTTAGTATTGCCGGAGATGTATCTTCTAGGGTAAAACCGAGAAGCAGGAGTGCTGGACAAAGGGTAAATGTGTGTGTGGCTTTGTTAGACGTTGCCACATTTCCCCTCATGGGGGTTGTACCATTTTACCTTCACAGCAGCCATGCCTGACCGTGAGTGCCTGTTTCTCCACAGCTCTGCGACAGACTGTGTGGTTAAACTGTGGAATTTTTTACCATTCTGACTGATGAAAAATGGTATCTGAGCATTGTTTGTTTTTAATTGGGGAATATTGGGGAACAGTGTGTTTCTCCAGGGCCCATCAGCTCCAAGTCGTTGACCTTCAATCTAGTTGTGGAGGGCGCAGCTCAGCTCAAGTCCAGTCGCCGTTTTCAGTCTTTAGTTGCAGGGGGTGCAGCCCACCATCCCATGCGGGAATTGAACCGGCAACCCTGTTGTTAAGGGCTCGCGCTCTAACTGCGCCATGCAGCCACTTCTCTCAACATAGTTTTAAGTTACATTTCTCTTATGAGTGAAATTGAATATCTTTTCCTTATGTTTAAGAGCTATTTGAATATAATTTTGCCAATTTTGGTGTAACAAAGAAGGGAATAAATTTATGTATGTACCTGCATATTTTTGCAAACACAGACACAGAATGGATAAGCCGAAACTAATGAAGTTGGTCACCTCTAGGGGGCTGGAAGGTAGAGGAAGGGGAGTAACCCTCCTCTGGACCTTTTTGTAGAGTTTTTGCTTTTAGAGCCATGTTGAGGTTTTGCACATTCAAAAAGTAAAATGAAATCAACAAAGATAGAGAGGGATGCCAACTAACCCAAGTAATTTTTTAACATAATACTTTGACTATATGTATTTTCTTCGACCATATTTTAAAGATAAAATAAACTTTAAGAAAATCTTGATTGAACTCTAGTTAGTAGATTTGTCATTTGTGGTGGTTTTGCTCTAGCAATTTCATAACTATTTGGTGTGTATTATAAAATTGAGCAGAAGAGTAATTATATCAGTGTTGTTGGGATAAATATATCAATATTAATATATAATAAATATAATACTTATAATATTGATATACTAGATATATCAATGTTGTTCCATGCTCACTGTTGAAGAACAGAAATTCAAATACGGAATAGGGAAAGGCAAAGAAGAACTCTGAGGTATTGAATTGGAATTAGCACTATCAGTATGAATTCATGGTTTAAAAAATACGTAAATATTAATGTTTATATATTATTTCCAGCTCTGTTTTCTGAAAAGTTTCAGAGCAATGCTACCTCCATAGCTATGATTTACTGGTTTCTAAATACCACTCCCCACTAAAAAGAACCAGGGATGCGTGGAGAAGTAACTGGTTCCAGGTCTGGGACAAGGAGTGTACAAGATGAGCCTACAACATCCTGTGGCAGAAGATAAACAAAAAGTAAAGAAATAATACGGAAGATGATAGGAATATATCATAAGGACACAGGAGCCAGCTCGAAGGGCATACTACTGGCCAAATCCACGACAATTTGAGCATTAGGATGAATAATGACAGTAATGAATTAAAACCTACTAAATAAAAAATATCTAAGATTGCACTAATAGGAGATGAGGGGAGGGAGAAAAGAAAGTGGGGGGGGGCAGAGAGGAAAAAAAAATACTTCATTTTAGTAGATTGCCAGTCACTAAAAATGAAAAAATGGAAGAGCTAGAAAATCAACATTTTGTAACCATTATACCATACTATACCAATAATTGATGCAAGCAAGAATAATCAATGAGTGATTAAAACTACTGGGTGGAAGTTTGATAAAGGATAGGATATTTGCATAGTGGGGAAGTATTTTCCTCACAGATAACTAAGGGAGAAATAGTAACATTATAGTGGAGAAACCTGGTGATACCACCTTAACCAAGACAAATAAACATCATATGCCACCTGATAATGGGCACCGAGGAGGACACATGATCACTTAGGTAGGTAGTACTTCTGTCACAATGCCTCACCTAACACTAATCACTAGGAAATAATCAGACAAATCCAAACCAAGAGACATTTCTCCAGAACAGCTGATATATTCTTCAAAAATGTCAATGTCATAAAAAACACAGAGGGTTAAGGAACTGTTCCAGATTAAAGGAGAATAAAAAGAAAATGACAACTAAATGCACTGTGTGGTCCTGGATTAGATCTAAGATCAGGAAAATCAGAGGGATATTATTGGGACAGTTGGTGAAATTTGAATATGGACTATATATTAAAATAGTATTGTATCAGTGTCAGAGTTTCTGATTTTAATAAATGTATTCTGGTTAAACAAAAGAATGACCTTGTTCTTAGAAATATATGAAGTAGTTAAATATGTGCAGGGTCCTGAAGTGTGCAACTTACTCTCAAATGGTTCAGGAAAAAAAGTGTGTGTGTGTGTGTGTGTGTGTGTGTGTGTGTGTGTGTGTAGAGAAAGAGAAGGAGAGGGAGGAAGAGAAAGAAAGCAAATGTGGCAATGTTAACTATTAATGAATTAGGGGAAAGATATACCGGGGGTACCCGGTATATACATGACTTGTATTCATCTTTTGTTATCGGTATATATTGAGTATTACAGTTTTAATACAGTTTTTTCCTTTCTTAAAATGTGTATACTTTTCTTGGCACCCTCTGTATATGGGTGTTTTTGTACCATTTTATAAGTTTGAAATTGGTTCAACATAGAAAGTTACAAATGTCCATTAAGAAAATACAGAGAACTGTTGTAGTGACAGCAACTGCAAGATCCAGAGGGAGGTCAAGATTAGAGGATTTATAAATTTAATATTTATTAGGATTAATTCTAAGATGTTCTGGTGTATAGACCAAACCACTTCTCTATATTCCTTGGACATCGTTGCTGAGTGTTCCATATCCTCCTTTAGTTATATGCGCTAGCTCGTCTTGTCTCAGTGAGTTTTATTGTCATAACTGAACAAGAGCCAGATATCCTGGGATTCCAGTTTGTGGCTTGCAGTCCTAACTTTTGGGGGTGGGGGGCACTTGCTTTCATTTTTGGTAGCATCAGCAGGATTTTCCAAGTCTGCCCTAAAGTGCTGATCACACTTTGATCCATTCTACTTCTTTCACTTGTGGGATTTCTTGGCACAGTATTAGACACATGGGAGAGAGAGAGAGAGGAAAAGAACCTGACTTTACAAATAAGAAGAGTAAAACCGAGCATTTCTAAGGTCATATAGTGGTAAAAATAAGAGTAATAAGATTTATATTAGGCCTGTCTGGATCCATAGTTCATATTCTTTCCTCCTCAACCATGTGTCTACTGTTTTAAAGGACTTAGCAAGTATTCTTGTCTTGGTGGATTATTCTCTTGCCTTATTGGTTTTCTTAATATTTTCCTTAAACAAGTAGCAAGCATTATATATCTCACCTTCACAATCTGGCTTGATGCTTTTTGTTTCTTATTTAAGTTGAACATAAATTCACTGGAAACAAGTCAGGTCAAACTAGATTGGTTTTCTTTTTTAATATAGTTTGTAGACCAGGGCAGTCTCGTAGTGTAACCTGATTCTAACAAGTATAGCATAACCTAATTCTAACAAAGACTTGTCAAGAGTTGTTTTGCAATATCAGTTTAGAGAAGTAAATTAGATACCAATTCACCCTCAAAGAAAAAGATGGAGGGGCGATCTGACTTTGTGAGAGATTTCAAGGACTATCCTTTAGATTAGTAAATTATGGCTGTTTGTTGGTTTGTTTTTTAAGTTTATTTTTTATTTTAAGTGTACAATTCAGTAGGTTTTAGTATATTCACAAAGTTGTGCAGCCATCACCACTATGTAATTCCAGACATTTTCATCACCACAAAAAGAAATCCTTTATCCATATTAGCAGTTACTCCCTCCCTATCCCTTAGCAACCACTAATCTTTTTGTCTCTGTGGATATTGCTCTTCTGGACATCTCATATAAATGGAATCATGCAATATGTGGCTTTTTTGTATCTGGCTTCATTTACTTGGCATGATGGTTTCAAGATTCATCCATGATGTAGCATGAATCAGTACTTTGTTCCTTTTTATGGCCAAGTACCATTACATTATATGGATATACCACATTTTATTTATCCGCTTATCAGTTGGTAGACATTTTGGTTATTACCACTTTTTGGCTATTGTGAATAATGCTGCTATCAGCATTTGTGTACGGGTATTTATTTATTTTCTCTCTGGAAGTATTTATGCTTTATATTTTATTGTAAGTTGCATTTTTCTAAGATTGCTAAAATCATAACATCTATTTGTATCTAACGTATAAAGAATACCAGATTTTCATGCACTCCACACATTTTCTCATTGAAGTCTACCAACTCCAATGGCTTAGAGGATTAGAGAGGTTAAGTAACTAGCACATAATTACACAGCTGTTTGAAATTGTAATCCAATCCATATTTTCACAGTTCTCAGAAAAATAATGTATGTCAGGATTCCCTTGGAAATGACAACTTGAATATGAGGACTGAAGTCCTGTAGAGTTGCCCCTTTTTCTGTGGGAACAAGGTTCAACCTCATAGTTTTATGTGGTTTGTTACATCATTTATCATTCAGGGTTCACCTAGAGAAGCCAAATCAATACGATGTGTGTGTGTGTGTGTGTGTGTGTGTGTGTATATGTATATACACACACACACACACACACACATATATGCATATATATGTGTATATATACACACACATACGTTTTATATACATAAACATATATGTACATAATATATGTTTATGTATATATGTATACCTATATACACATATATAGAGAGAGAGATATCTTTTTTTTTTTTTAGTTTCAGGTGTGCAAAACAATTTAATAGGCATTTATCATTTATATCCCTGGTTTTTATATAAACATGTATTTTCAGTTCTCTTAGTGTATACCTAAGAATGGAATTGCTGGGTCATATATGGTAGCTCTCCGTTTAATTTTTTGTGGAACCACCACACTGTTTTTCAATTTTGCATTCCCACTAGAAATGTATGAGCGACTCAACTTCTCCATATCCTCACCAATAATTATTATCTGTCTTTTTTTTTTTTTAAGATTTTTTTTTTTTATTGGGGAAGGGGAACAGGACTTTATTGGGGAACAGTGTGTACTTCCAGGACTTTTTTCCAAGTCAAGTTGTTGTCCTTTCAATCTTAGTTGTGGAGGGCGCAGCTCAGCTCCAGGTCCAGTTGCCGTTGCTAGTTGCAGGGGGCGCAGCCCATCATCCCTTGTGGGAGTCAAACCCAGCAACCTTGTGGTTGAAAGGACGCACTTCAACCAACTGGGCCAGCTGGGAGCTCAGTGGCAGCTCAGCTTAAGGTGCCGTGTTCATAGTTGCAGGGGGTACTGCCCACCATCCCTTGCGGGACTCAAGGAATTGAACTGGCAACCTTGTGGTTGAGAGCCCACTGGCCCATGTGGGAATCGAACCGGCAGCCTTCGGAGTTAGGAGCATGGAGCTCTAACCGCCTGAGCCACCAGTCCAGCCCCTATTATCTGTCTTTTTTATTATAGCCACCCTAGTGGGTATGATGTGGTATTTTATTGTGGTTTTGATTGCATTTCCCTAATGACTAATGATGTTGAACATCTTTTTGTGTGATTATTGGTCATTTGTATATCATCTTTGGAGAAATGTCTATTTGGATCCTTTGCCCATTTTTTAGTTGAGTTATTTATCTTTTTATTGTTGAGTTGTAAGTGTTCTGTATGTATCCTGGATACTAGACCCTTATCAGATATGTTTTGAAATTTTTTTCTCCCATTCTTGTGGGTTGTTTTTTCACTTTTTTAATAGCGCCTTTGATATACAAAAGTTTTTAATTTCAGAAAAGTCCAAATTATCTCTTTTTTTTCTTTTGTCACTTATGCTTTTGGTGTCATATTTAAGAAACCATTGCCTATCCAAGATCACGGAGATTTACACCTATGTTTTCTTCTAGAAGTCTTATAGTTTTAGATCTTATATATAGGTTTTTGATCCATTTTGAGTTAATTTTTATATATGATGTGAGGTAGGGGTCCAACTTCATTCTTTTGCATGTGGATATCCAATTGTCCCAGCACCTTTTGTTGAAAAGACTATTCTTTCCCCCATTGAATTGTCTTGGCAATCTTGTTGGAAAGCAGTTGACCTAAATGTAACGATTTATTTGTGAACTCTCAACTCTATTCCATTTATCAAAATGTCTGCCTTTATGTCAGTACCATGCTGTTTTGATTACTGTGGCTTTGTAGTAAGTTTTAAAATTGGGAAGTGTGAGTCTTCCAACTTTGTTTTTCTTTTTCAAGATTGTTTTGGCTATTCTTGCCCCTTGCATTTACATATGAGTTTTGGGATCACCTTGTGAATTTCTGCAGAGAGGTTAGGTGGGATTTTGATAGGGAATATGTTGACTCTATTGCCACCTATTTCTATAAATAAAATTTTATTGGAACACAGCCACACTCATTCGTTTATTGTCTATGGCTGTCTTAGTGATTAAACAACAGAATTGAGTAGTTGTAACAGAGTCCGTATAGCCTGCTCAGCCTAAAATATTGGCACTTTTTCTGTAAAGAGCCAACCTCTGCTTTAGATGATGGAGTAAATTCATGTTCCGAAGCACCAAAGGGAAGATCTAGGAGTCATTCATTAATTCAGTCATATGTTCAAGCAAATACTGAGTGCCTACAATATGCCAGGAATGTTCTAGCCTCTAGGAGATGAATAAAGACCAACACAGTTCCTGGCCTCATGAAGCTTCTTGCTATGGCCTATAAGACACCCTGAGAATCTGGCCTCTGCTCACCTCCCTGAGCTCATCATGCCTTACTCTACTCCCTTCATCACTGTGCTCTAGCCACATAGGCCTTCATTCTGTTTCTTCAGCTTACCAAACCTATTGCTACCTTTGTACTTGTTCTTCCCTATGCCTGGCAGGCTCTTTCTCCTGATCTTTGTTACTTGCTCCTTCTCAAACATCACTTCGTCAAAGAGGCTTCCCTTGACCACTATAGCTTAAGGAGTATCCCATTACCGTGTTTTATTTTCTTTCTGAACTCATCTTACTAATTTATGTGTTTATGTTTTCTTTCCTACCACCACTAGAGTTCTCTGTCTTATTTACCACAGTAGCCTTTGCATGTATGAGTACCTAGCATATCTTAGGTGCTCAAATAAAAAGACTGAATGAAAAAAGATCGAATGAATAAAGAGAATTTTCAGGGATATATAACGGATACAGGCTCACTATAAGGGAAAACTTTCTAATATGAATTATGGTTGTTGACTTGCCCTACTATACTTATACTTAGATTTTTAGGCAAAACATATAGAAGTTTAAATATGTATTAAATTGCTCCTTTTCATGACTTCTAGGAGGATTTTTCCTCCCCCAGTAATCGTAGTTCACATCAGGCTATACTGTAAGTCTGGAATTATCACAGTGCAATGGAAAGAACATATTTGGATTTGATTTCCAATTCCTCCACTCAACAGTCAAAGTGGCCAAAGTGTTTTACAAATATTGACTTGTTTCCCACAATAGCCCTATGAGGTTCTGTATAATTATTATCTCCTTTTTCACAGATGTAGAACCTGAGACACAGAAAAGTTAAAGAACTTGCTCAAGGAAACACAGCTTGTACACATGAAACCACACTTACTGTACTTTATGGACAATTTAACATATTTTCAAGGGTAATTATGTGACGCATTTATGTGACAGGGCTGACACGTAATACTCTATGTTTTAGTTATTCTTATTACTATTGCTATTCCATATAGTAATTCTTAGGCACACTAAAATTTGAGAAACTGTTGAGTTAAATTAAAGAAGCAACAAAAGGAAAGATTTTATGGAGATTTCTGGATGTTCAGATCATTCTGCCTTGAAGATAACTATCAAATCATTAAGTGAATGGAGGGTGAGTAAAGAGTTTTGTTTGTCTTCAGGACTCACTCCATTCTGTTATATTACATTTATGTGAGTTTAATACATGCTAATGAACATGTATTGTGAAGTTTGAGTGAATTGATACATGTGAAAGCTTAGCACTTACCCTGACGTTTAGTAGGTGCTCAATTAATGTTTGCTGGATTTTAATCTAAATCTTGCTTTTCAGACTCATATTCACACTGTTAAGGAGTTACAGAGAAGCACTGGCTGTCTGTTTCCCATCTTTCCTAGTTGGCATTTCTTGCTCAGGCTCCACTGAACATCTCTAACTTCCATGCTCTTTGGCATTGACCTTTTAAGTGGAACTTCTCTACACAAGGGTTTAAGTCTGAAGTCAGTGGGTGAGGTAAACATGTACGATGGGGTTGCAGTTAAGAGCGGGTCCTTACCTGTAGTTGTGCAAACGGCCACAGGCTTGGTTGGCAAGCCAGGCAACGTCCTACAACATCCTTTAAGCTTGTTCCTAAAGCCTGATGTTCCTGTCTTCTTCTAGGCTACCTCTCTCCTTCCCCTGTGATGGTAGAACTTTGTCTCCTGTTGCCATAGACATGTCCTTGTCCTACGATTCATTCCCTTTTCTCCCAGGACCTTATACATAACGGGTGTTGAATAAGTGAATTGTCTGTTTGGGCAGAACTTCGGGTAGCAATTTAATAGCTGCAGAAATAAGTCTTTTTAAAAAGTAAGTAAATAGGAAAGAATCCAGTTGTTCAAGATGTGTACCCTTTGTGAGTATCCTGGCCACGCGGAAGGGTCTTTGAGAGCGGGGTCTGGAAAGAACACATACAGGTTGGCAAAAGAAGATAGCTCCAGGAAGCCAGCGTGTACCAAAGTGTGGTAGGCACCCTGCATATGTGACATCATTTTATCTTCACAGTG
This sequence comes from Rhinolophus ferrumequinum, assembly GCF_004115265.2. Taxonomy (NCBI): domain Eukaryota; kingdom Metazoa; phylum Chordata; class Mammalia; order Chiroptera; family Rhinolophidae; genus Rhinolophus; species Rhinolophus ferrumequinum. The sequence continues at coordinate 18,677,240 of NC_046292.1, forward strand.
AGCTTGTCAGGTTGACATTAGCATCATCCCCATCCCAAATGAAAAACTCTGAGGCTCTGGGACTCTGAAGAGACTGCCCACACGCCTCGGAAGAGGCCAAGCCAGAGTTGAAGCCAAACAGCTCTTTCACTTTACAAGTCTGCCTCTCGCTGACCAGCCTTGTCTCCTCAGCTTAGTCTTGTAAAAAGTACATTTGGAAAAGAGGATCTCTAGTCTCTTTGGTTATACCAGGATACACATTGATTTGCAGACTTCCTAGCTGTTTGCTTCTCTTTTTGTGTTCCCTTAATGCAGTGGGTCCCGCCTTTTTCCCCTAGCAAGAATGACTTTTATTATTTTACCCCTGCGATTTCCACATTTTTGGTAGATTGTTAGCTAATAAATTGTATTTATTAATAATGTTTCCCATTTTAATACATTTTTTCCACACCATGACTGCTAATCTGAACTCCAGATTTTATATATTTCCAGTCAAAGGCAAAAAGCCATGACATCGCGCCTAGTCTGGGCTGCCCAGTCACCTACCTGTAAAGGTTTCCCACACCCACACTGGGCTTTTACAATACATCAGCTCACCAAAATTGGAATGAACCTAACTGTACAACACTAAGGTAGAGATGAATATGGTTTAACCTTTGGAGGAGTATTCTACAGCCATTTCAAGAGATGTTTATGAGGAGATCATAATAACGTGGGGAAGGGCGAATGTTACAGGTTTGGAGAAGAGAAACTAAAACCGCATCAGCTCTGTGAGCACGGGAGATGTGTCTGTCTGCCTCACTCTCCGAACCCAGTACAGTACTGGCAGGCACACTGAAGTTTTAAGAGAGATAGCCCAGAATTTAAAAGGGCAGTATGGCAACATAGTTAAGAGCCAAGCTCTAGAGTCTGTCAGACCTGGGCTTACGTTCTGGCCTTACTGTTTACACAATATGGGATGTTAACCTTTTCCTCACCTGAAAAATGAGAATGGTAATGGTGCTTCCATCACAAGGTAGTTGCAAAGGTGACCTAAAAGCATAGATGAAGGGCACCATTTTGTCACTGGTACAATGGTGAGAAAGTCCTTAATATATATTAATACTACTATTGCTGCTATTATTATTACCTTTTTTTCCCTCTTTATTGAGGCATGATTTACATACAAATAAAGTGCATAGGTCTCAGGTATTGAGTTCGACCAGTTGACACTTGTGTAACTACCGCCCACAACGAGATAGAAAGTCCTTCCATCACCCTGGAAAGTTCCCGTGGTGCCCTTTACAGCCAACCCTGCGACCTTAAGCAACCACTTTTGGCTTCTGTCTCCATGGATTAGTTGTGCTTGTTCTTATACTTAATGTAAACAGAATGATATACTGTATATTTTTGTGTTTGGCTTCTTTCGCTTAGCATGTTTTTTGAATTTCATCCATGTTGTTGCACGTATCTATAGTTCTTTTCCTTTTTATTGCTGTGTAGTGATACACGGAGATGGATGGACTACACTTTGTTTATCCATTCCCCTCTTGATGACCATTTGGGTTATTTCCAGTCGGGGGCTTTTGAAAATATAGCATCTATGGATATTCTTATACCACTTTTTGGGTGACAAATGTGTTCATTTCCCTCAAATGGAATTACTGTGTCATAAGGTAGATTAAAACTCAACTTTATATGAAACTGCCGAACAGTTCTCTAAGGTGATGGTAGCAATGAGCTCTCTTCTTAATCCAGGTGGAAATAGGGGGGCATTTGAAGTAGTCCCGCACAGCCAAAGACTTTAGAGTCATATTAACCTGGGTTCCCAGCTGGGCTCTGGTGTTTGCCATTTGTGTGACCCTGGGTAAGTTATTTAATATCTGGGACTTGGTCTTACCTGTAAAAAGGAGTGGTAATCAGATCGTGTATGTGAATATCTAGTATTCTACCCAGCAGTGGAACACTAAGGTGGGGACCGTAGTGCAGGCTCTAAGGCGGTCCACAGTCTGTAAAGAATTTTTTTATTAGTCTCAGGTGTACAAAACAATGTACATCCCTCACAAAATGATAACCCCCTATAAAGAATTAAAAAGCAGTAACAAAACAAAACAACTGAGTCCATTTGCTTTTTATCACAAGTACCTATGATTCTATGCAGTATCAGTGATAAAATGCTTCTCTTTGCCTCTTTCTCCATGCTACCTAGAATACATAGTAATTATGAATATTTAATAAAGTTAAACAGGAACTAAGAATTAGGTTGTAATTTGGAACTTAAGTGAGATTTGGAGCTTTTATTGCAGAGTCTTTCCCTGTATACTTTGTTTTCTCCAGGTTCCTCGTGTACAAAGCTCACTCTAGAAACATTTCCAGGATTCCAGGGAGACACCAGAAGTCTGTTCCTCTCTAGGAACCCTCCTTTTAGTTCCTTAAAAGTTTGACATTTAGGGGTGGCCGGTAAGCTCAGTTTGGTTAGAGCGTGGTGCTAATAACACCAAGGTTGCTGGTTCTATGCCCACACGGCCTACTGTGAGCTGCGCCCTTCTTAAAAAAAAAAAAGTTTGAGGTTTTTCTCCCCTTCTTTTTATCCACTTTTTAATTCTGATATGTCATATGCATATTTTCTTCCATTATATTCTTCAACATAATTATAAATCGTGCACCTATATCTAAACCAGCCTTACCTTAGCTCGTCTTAAGCACTCCGTTCCTTGTAAAGTAGCTTCCCAAACACGTATTCTAACTTATAAAGCCTTTTATTAATATTTTTTGACAATACAGTTGATCCTTGAACAACACGGGGTTAAGGGCGCCAGCCTCCACACAGTTGAATATCTGTGTATAACTTTTGACTCCCTAAAAACTTAACTACCCTCAGTATCTGTGGGGTATGGGTTCCAGGACCCCCGCGGATACTCAAGTCCCCCTACAAAATGGCGTAGTTCAGTGCATACAGTCAGCCCTCCCCATCCACAGACTCCCAACCGCTATTTACTGATTCTACCCACTAGAGTACCAGTTTATTTTAAAAAGATATAATTCAGGAACAGTCACACAGGAGAGATGCACAGGGCAAGGTATGTCGGGAGGGGCACAGAGAGCCTCCATGCCCTTTCTGAGCAGGTCACTGTCCCCAAATCTCCATGTTGTTACCAACCCAGAAGCTCTCTGAACTCCGTCCTTTTGGGGTGTTATGGGTGCTTCATTACATAGGTAGAATTGATTAAATCATTGGCCATTGGTGGTCTGTTCAATTTACCCGGAGGTCAGGGGTTCGGAACTAAAAGTTTCAACCCTCCAATTATGTGGTTGGTCCCCCTGGCAACCAGCCTCCATCCTTAGGAGCTTTCCAAAAATCACTTCATTAATAAACTCAGGTATGGTTGAAAGGGGGTTGTTATAAATATCAAGTCATCTTTATCACCCTTATCACTTAGGAAATTCCAAGGATTTTAGGAGCTCTGTGTCGGAAACGGGGATGAAGACCAAATATATATTTCTTACTATAAATCACAGTATCACAGCAGGTTACCTAACCTCTCTGGGCACTGTTTTTCTTATCTTTGAAATGAGTAATGATACCTGTTTCTTAAACAAGATAATGGATGTAGAGTGCTGTATTAGTTCCTGTTGCTGCCATAACAAATTACCACAAACTTAGTGGTTTAAAACAACACAAATTTATTATCCTACAGTTCTGTAGATCAAAAGTCTAACAGGTGTCTCACCAGGCTGAAAGCAAGGTCTTGACCGGGCTATGTTGCCATTCCCCACTTCTCGAAGCTGCTGCCTTTCTTGGCTCCTGCCCCGCTTCTTCCATCGTCAAAGCTAGCAGATCAAGTCCCTTTTACACCTACTCTCTCTGTTCTGTGCCACTAAGGAAGCTCTGACTTTAAGGACTTGTGTGATTATCTTGGGCCCACTGGATAATCTGGGATAATCTTCACATCTCAAGGACCTTAACCTTAGTCACATCTACAAAGTCCCTTTGGCCACCTAACAACATATTCATAGGTTCCGGAGGATCAGGACATGGATAGCTACAGGGGCCACTGTTCTGCCTCCCACAAGCGCTTAGCACTGTGCCTAGCTCTGTAAGCCCTCAGTGGGCAGCAGTCATTCAAGGCCCTGGTACTCTGGGAAATTGCCAACTGCAGATGTGCCCCCAGGCACAAGTAACTTACAGCCTGGTGAGAAAATGAGAGGGCTGAGGACAGAAATGATTCTAACCCAGGAAGTGACCAAAGCCGCCAGTGAGGTTTCAACCAGCTGCCATAGGAAAGTGAGAGGCCTCAAGTCAGCAAGTGATGTGACAAGTTCGAACAGTAAATGTGTCAGGAATGTATGTAAGTGCAGAACCTGGAAGGAACTGGGTTTCAACCAAGATGAGAAAGGTCATAGAACAAAGGGAAGAAGGCAGAGGAAAGGCCTTTTCGGACTAGACAGTCGGAGAATTAGATTTGATTACGTCTCTCGCTTCTTCCTATTATTCCCACTGAACTCATTTGTTCATTTGTGCGACACATGCATGCGCCAGGGACGGTACCTGGCCTTGGGGATGCAATGCACACAGTACACAAAAGCCTGCTTTCTCAGGGCCCAGTCTGGTGAAGCAAATAACCATGTCGACTCAGAGCCGTACTACAGTGTGACAGTAGTTGCCCACCGGAAGGGTGTGCTTTCCTCCCAAATTGACGTGACAGGGAAGGCATGTTGAAGGAAGTGCCTGTAAGCTGAGACCTGAAGAATGAGTTGGAGTTTGTCAGTGAGGAGGCTTTGGGCCACAAGTATCAGCCCCACTCAAATAGCCTGAAACACTAATGAACTGATCGGCTCACTAAAGTGGAAGCCCAGTAGGAGAGGAGGCATCCGGGTTGGTTACCGGTCGCTCTGGCTTCATTTTTCTCTGATTCCCTTGGCTGGGCTGCCCCTGCATGAAGATTTCACTCTCAGGTTAGCTTCCCTCATGGTGGCACTTCCAGGTGTCACATCAGTACACCCCGCATCCAGAGGAAGAAAGGCATTTCTTTCATAGACTCTCTCCTGAGAATGAGAAAACTCCTTTTCCAGAAGCTCCCAGCAACTGTCCCCCCTGCATCTGATTGGGGTCACTGGCTCATTTTTGAGCCAATCCCTGTGCCCAAGTGAATGCTGTGTCCACTTTGGCTTAGGCTAAGTTTTTCAGCCTATCACTGTTGAAAGAACAATGGATTTACATTTCCTGAAACACATGGTCTGACTTGGGGCAGGGAGATAATTAAATGAAAATCAAGGTACCATTAGGGATGAGGGACCGGGAGAGAACAGAAAGAAGAGCATGCAGGAATGCCTTCTGACCTGTTTTCTCCTTCTCCCATGTAAGACTTGTTTCTTCAGACCTTCTGCTTTTCATGGATTCTATTTCCTCATAACTCTAGCTTTGCCATGATTTCTCTCTGTGCTGGCTTTCAACTTCAGTATCTGTTAACTGCCTCTCTCTCTCCATGTTTCTCAAGTCAAATCCCCAAGCTCAAGACTCTGGCCCAATCTGCCTTACTATACCAGACTCCACATACTGGAAGTAAACTCCAGAAGGTCAGGGACTTTGCTTTGTGCACTGCTATACCCCCAGCATCTGAACAGTACCTAGCACGCAGTGAGTGCTCGATAAATTAAATATATGCCGAATGAATGAAAGATCAGCCTTCTAGTTAATTGGCTGCCCTTGGTTCAGATGCTCCTCTTGGCAAATTTTCTGTGACTGAGGTGATGACCCTTGAAGGGACTGTTGACATGTCCCTTCTAGTGGTAGGAGCAGATTTGTTGGATTTCACTTCCATTACTTACTATTATCTGAACTTCAGTTTACTTTTCTGTAATATAGGATCCATGACACCTGACCTTTATGACTCGGGTGTTCAATATCAAGTGAGACCATGAATATGAAAGTACTTTATAAGATACTAGGCAGTTTAATTCAGTTCCGGTCACTCACATGCACCTGGAAAACATTGACGATGGAAAGGTTAGTTTACCTGTTCAGTTCCACTTCTAAGTGTTGAGTTCCCCAGGAGAACCTCTAACTGGCTCCCTTCTTGTCCCTTTCTGTTTGCTTCCCCAGGGTCACTCAGGATGTGTCAACTGTCTGGAGTGGAATGAGAAAGGAGAGTAAGTATGAGCTGGAGCATGTAGTGGGTGCTGGAGAAGGGAACGGGGAGGTTGAGAGAAGGGGGCTTTCCTTCCTCTTTCTAGATCTAAGGAAAAGAGTGGACCCAGGTGAAAAGAGACTGCTGCTCTCTGCTACTGTGTTTCCCTGAAAATAAGACGGGGTCTTATTTTTGCTCCAAAAGATGCATTAGGGCTTATGTTCAGGGGATGTCATCCTGAAAAATCATGCCAGGGCTTATTTTCGGGGAAACACGGTACTTAAACAGTGAAGCTCAGATAGATGGAAGGTTGAATGACCATCCAAACCCTTTTTTTTGTTTGTTTGTTTGTTTGTTTATGAGCTAATGGAAAGTTTAGGAATAATGGAAAACTCTCCAGATAAAATAGAAGAGAATCAACTAATGTTTACAAGATAACCTTAACTTCTGTGACATCTACTGTTTTTCAAGTTCTGTGTGGCCTAACTCCTTATCATCTGGGAATGGGGGGTAGGGGTAAGGGACCCACGCACTTGAGGAGAGGTCAGAACCCCTCACTCTGCTTGCAGCTTGCTGGCCTCTGGTTCCGATGACCAGCACACGATTGTGTGGGACCCACTGCACCACAAGAAGCTGCTCTCCATGCACACGGGACACACTGCAAATATCTTCTCTGTCAAGGTGAGCAGGATAAGCCACAGAGCAAGTGAACAGGGTGACGGGGCTGTGCACGTGGTCGTATTTGCATGTGTGTGTCCCATGTACTCCCTGGGGTCACAGACACCTTTGTAATCTGATGCCTCTGATGGTGGTTCCTGAAAAACCATCTCTTGTCCATATTCGACTTCCTCTCTTAGAGCCAACAGGCCAGCTCTAGATGAATTTATATTTATGTGAGTGGTGATGGTGGGAGGTATGGTTCTGAGCATGAATTTAGATACCAGGCAGACCTGTGTGGTTCCCTTACCTGCCTCTTGAAAGCTGTGTGAACTGTGTGAAATCACCTGACCTCTCTGAGCCTTTTGCTCATCTGTAAAAAGGAAGTAGCTAAGGAAAATCCCCTGGATTCATGAATAAATAAGCAAATAAATCATTTAATTTTTAAAAAGGAAGTAGCAGTCCACAGGGTTGATGTTACAGTTCAAGGAGATGATTGATTTAAAACAGCGTCTGGCACAGCTGCTTTTAGCTGTTGTACCTTTCGTAGGAAATGGGTCTGCTGATTTGTTGGTGGAGGGGAGTTGAGCTAAGGAGAGGTGGGAAGGGAACTTACAAGTGTCTTCAGACCTCTGAAGACCTATTATGTGGGAATGACATAAAACGTGTCCCTTTTGGTCCCAAAGAACAGACATAGGTCCACAGAAGCAACTGTGGGCCTGATGAAGGAAAGAATTGTCTGACACTTAGAGCAATTTGCAAAAGGTAGAACGGGCCCTCTGAGGATGTAGCAAATGCCCTAGCTCTGAGGGATTCTGCCTGCTGGGAACTCAGTTTGCCAGGTTTAAGATTAAGGTTGGAGGAAATGACCGTTAAGGACTTTTCCAGCTCTGAAATGCTATAATAGATATATGTATGTAAGAGTGAGGCTGTCCTTTGGAAAGCCTCACTAATCTAAGAAATATTTTCCTAATTAATATCAAGAGGAATTATAAGATACCTGAAGAAGAAGGCAGATTCAAGAGCTCAAAACCTACTTATTTCCCTAAACCCAAGCTCTGATTCTCGTCTCCTGTCACAGGGACCAATTGTAGGTGAACTTCTGTGATTTTAGAAACAGAACAATGCTGATTCGCCTCTTTTGTGGCAAACAGAGACTGCTTCCTGCCCCTAAGAAGTGATAGGTCCAGTTTGAGTATGTGTGGTCACATCTGGGGAAGGGACCTAAGCCATCAGTTTGGCATCGTAGAGCACAAACCGTTGAGTTCAGAGAGCAGAATTTGATGATAGTTTTGATACTCCCTAATAGTAAGACCTTGAGTGAGGCGCTTATATTCACAGACCCTCAACCTCCTCTTCTGTTTTAAAAAAAAAAAAAAGTGTGGAAAGGATTCCTCTCTCTCCTGGTAGTAAAACACTATACTTACTAACCCGCGAGCTCCCCCTGGTGGCAGCTACAGTGTGTGATGAGTGTGGCGCAGCCACAGGTTCTTCCCAAGGGCTCACCTGTTTATTTCTTTTGTGCACAGAATACATGCTGTCTCCAGACAGGATTAAAGACTACTAATTGCCTCTAAAATGTATTAAATTCCATCAACTCCATCTAGCCCTTGTCCCAGTGAGCCATTAGAGTGTGGGAAGAGTGAATTCTTGCTCTTACATGAACATTTAAGTCAAGTGGGACTATAGTTGTTTAAATGCAGAAAAATAGCCCCCCGCACCCCAGCACCCATACAACCTTGCTGTGTGTTGGGAGAAACTTTTCAATTCAAAAAAAAGATAATTCAATCTTTTGAACTCAAGAAAGAAGAGAACTCAACACCATACCCAAATATTTTTCTTCCCTCAAAACGAGGTGATAGAACAGCATACTTTTTAAAAGATATTATTAAAAGCTGTTTATGGCTGTTTTGTTCTTACCATGTATCAACTGGAGTATTTCGTTCTCGACTTCATCAGAAGGTGGGGTTCTTGTTCTTTTTAGTAGCCACATAGAGATGTATCCTTTTGACACTCAGCCCTTCCCCAAAGTCTAGCATTTGAGCCAGTTCCAACATTTGTCATTCTATCGAATGCTGCTCTGAGCATTTACGCACAGGTCCCTTTTTTCTTTCAGAATTATTTCTCAGAAATGGAAGTTTTGGGTCAAAAGATAGAAATAGTTTTTACCTTTGCTACCTATTGCCAGATCGTTCTCCAGAAATACTTAAATCAGTTTAAAACACCCACTCCCTTAAAATACTGAAAGTCCTTTTCATTTTAAGACTAATTTATTACCTAACCCCCAGGTTATTAAAAGTGGTCATGAGGCAGTAGGGCGTATGGGGGGTCACACAGAGTTTGAACACAGTTCTGTTGAATGTTAGTGCTGAACCTCAATTTTTAATGAGGTTAGAAATTATTTTAAGTACCAATAAGGTAATGCACCTGCCCTGGTAAATGCTTAGTAAATGGTAACAGCTATGATTACTAGCCACTCAGCTCTTACCTGGGGAAGAATCAGAGGAAAAGTTTTCCTTAGGTAGTCCAACTTGACATAGGTCAGGCCCAAAGTAAAGGTGTGTGTCCCAATTTTGACCTTTAGGCCTGGGGACTGATACTCGAGATCCAAAGTTTTCTTGGCGGGTTGTCTTGGGTGGGCTTATTTTCTTACCTGATGTGGAGAAGGAAAGAGGGTGCTAACATCCAGGCCAGTCTCCTTCGGGGCCCAGCCCGACCCCCACTGCCTGCCAACCTCGTCTTGAATCTCTCTGGAGCAGTTCCTGCCTCATGCTGGGGACCGGATCTTGATCACGGGGGCAGCCGACTCCAAGGTGCATGTCCACGACCTGACGGTAAAGGAGACGATCCACATGTTTGGGGACCACACAAACCGGGTGAAACGCATCGCCACGGCGCCCATGTGGCCCAACACGTTCTGGAGTGCTGCTGAGGATGGGCTTATCCGGTAAGGGCCGACGCATGATGGGGCCTGTGCCTCCTACTGCGTGCTGGCTTCCCACGCCCACCTGCCCACAGGCCCGGCACCTTCCCTCCAGCAGAGGTCCGGCCTTGTTAGACTGCCCAGGGCAGCGGTCTGTGGACAAGCACAGCTGGGAACGTTTGCTTACCCTCCGCTCACCTTCCGCACTCTTTACGCTCTCCTGCACTACGTCCCGGCCCACCAACCTTCTCTCCTCACCTCACATGCAGTCTGCCTCCTCTGGGCTTTCACACTGCTGTTCTCTCTACCTGGTTATCTCTGTCCCCAATTCTTTCTGTGGCTGACTCTTTCTCACCTGAAGGAGATCTGCTTAAGAGTCACCTCCTCAGAAGCACCTTCTCTGACCACCCTGTCTAAAGTAGACATTATTCTTTGTCTCAGCACCCTGTTGTATCCTCTGTAACTTTAATCTTCATCCAGTTATTTTATTTTAGTTACTTGTTGGTTTACTTTTGTGTCTGTGCTCCCTCACTGAATAGTAAACTCTCCCGGAGCAGCTCCATGTCTGTCTTGTCCTTGGGTTGGGTCCCTAGAGCCCAGCACAGCTCCTGGCACGTGGAGGCACTTGATATATTTCTCTTGAACGACTGGTCAGTGGGCGTATGCCTGTGAGGGGGAGAACCGGCCAGAAATAGGCAAGTGGACCGTCCCCTTTCCAATGGCCCGTTTTATCACACCTTTGCCTCTACTTCCCCTCATTCTAAAATGGTCTCATGCCCTTCTTTAACGCCTCTGTTCAGATGTGACCTTAGAAATTTTTCTTTGTCTTCCCAACTTGCTTTAACTGCCTCCCTTAAGGTCCTACAGGACTTTGTGCCCACTTCCCTGTTACACAGGAGGAGAGGTATCTAAGTCAAGTATGAACTGGAACACAGCAGCTTCTAAAGCAGGGCACTGAGGCCAGGCAGACCCGAGGTCAAGTCCTACCTCTGTCACTCAGTGTTTGACCGGGGCAAGTCACTTCACGCCTGCACCTCAGTTTCCTTGCCTATAAAATGGGAACTATCATAGTATCTCCCTTGTTGGTCTGAGCTTTGAAATTGAGATAGTGCCTATAAAACCTTAGCGTACATAGTACAATACATCCTCACTTAACGTCATCATCCTCACGTAACGTTCCGTGACTTGAAGCGAAACGACATACCATGAAAACAAGTTTACCATAGACTGATATAAACAAAAGTTGAGTTCCTACAGCATCTCATCAACATAATAATGAAACAACGTTGAATGGAGGAAAAGACACCATTCAAGCACCTGTACTTAGAAGATTAGAAGACGGAAAGCGCTTGGTCAGTGACGAGTCCAACTGTGTTGTACTTGGCCTAACTGACGAGGCTGTGTCAGGGCAGCATCTTGGGCACTGGGTCGGAGCCTAAGCACTGAGGTTCAGGCACAGTCAGGCAAGGTGTCTTGGTAGAAGGCGAACAAAGTGGCCTTCCAGAATGGACAGGATTTGGATGGGCCAGGAAAAGCAGAGTGGACTCCAGCTTGAGCAGAGCTTGTAAAGGCAGGGGTAGACGTGGCACATTCAGGATAAACACAGACTTCTGTGTTTTTATTGACCCACGTTTAGAAAACTGAAGAACAAAATCGGAGAGGGATATGAAATCAGGTCTTGAAATCCAGACTGAGGAGTTTGGTTTTAAAAGTACACTCATTAAAAGTACACTCATGCTAAAAATATTGAAGATTCACTGCAGCTTTGAGCTGCAGAGTTAGCTTAGAAAAATAAGGTGAACAGTGAAGAGATCGTTGCAGACGTCCAGGCGCAGTAGGTAGGTGAGCACACTGAATTCCTTCCCACTCTCTGCCTGTGCTGGTGTGATCGGCGCCGGAGAAAGCTCCCCCCGCTACAGCAATGGGCGTCTGCTGCTGCCAGGTGGACGTTTGGCGTGACCTTTGCCACCTGGATGGGACTCTTGGGCTCCTCTTGGCTCTTGGTGTTTCTAGGTAGCTTTTAGATGATCTCCAGATCCTCTTCTGTCACCTTCATACTTCTTTTGTTTCCTGCAAGGAACTAGATTTACAATGAAGAATTAGAATTAAGGAGCAGAGCAGCCTTAGGAAGCCATCCCAGCTCTGCATTTACTAGCAGTGTCGTCCCAGGCAAGTTATTTAACTTCTTTGAACCTCAGTGTTCTAATGGTACCTAGGGATGGTGTGAGGATTTAATTAGATAATACGTGTGCAACACTTAGGGACAATACTGGATACAAAGCAATTTCTCACCAAGTGTTAGTAATCAGTAGTAATAGTACTCAGTAGCAATAATACTGACATCTGGTTTTGTGTATGTGTGTGGTTTTTAAAGGGATACAGTAGTGTCTATCTTAAGGAGTTATGTTAGAATAAAACAGAGTGTGTGAAAAACCTCCTACAGGAGCCTGGCACCGAGTGGGCACTCAAGAAATAGGCGTGGTTTTTGACATTCTTATTATTTACAGACAGGTCCAAAGCCCCTCCCAGTGCCCCTCCTCCCCGCCATGCATAATGAGGCTTTGGCTTCTCATCTGCGTTCCACCCTGGGCCCCCAGTCCCCTAACTCTGTCCTCTCTCACAGCCAGTATGACCTTCGGGAGAACAGCAAACACTCGGAGGTGCTGATTGACCTGACGGAGTACTGTGGCCAGCTGGTGGAGGCCAAGTGTCTGACTGTCAACCCCCAGGACAACAACTGCCTGGCCGTAGGGGCCAGTGGGCCCTTTGTGAGGCTCTACGACATTCGCATGATCCATAACCACAGGTAGGAACAGCTCAGCCTTCTGCCGACAAGTCCCGGGGAACCTGCGGCCTCTTTCCCTCATTGCCATGCCCTCTTCTTTTTGAGGTGGGTTTTTAAAAAACAAGTTTATTTCATGCTTATTTTGGAAATATGAAAATTGTAATTTAAAAGTTACCCATAATCCACCACCTGAAAGAATCACTGTGTATAATATTTTCTGCTTGTTCTTTTACTATGAGTATTTGTACAGAGTTATAACCTTGTATGTGTAATTTCTTTTTTGTACATGTAATTTAATTTTTTTTTTAATTTTTTTTTTTTAATCAAAAGTAGAATATACTTAGAACCTCCACAGAATTCCCAGCCCCTAGCGGCTCCGCCAGCCTGGGTTTCAAATGGAGTTCTGGGGCAGGTGTAGGAATGTCTGGCCTGCTTTACTCTCGTTCTTGGGTTTGGGTGACCCCTGTTGCTCTTCACACACGACACGAGTTGGATTAGGCCTTGAGCCTTAGCTTCCTCATCTGTAAAATGAGGGTAATGGTATGGTAGTGAGGCCTACCAGTGAGACAGCTGGTAGGACCTCCATGTAAAGCACTGTAATGTGTGTGTCTAGCTGTCTTGTTGGTGGACATTTGGGGTTGCTAAGGTGAAGAAGAAACGGACCTCCTGTATCTCTCAGGAATACAGACTTGGGCGTTCCCCTAGGGACTGTGGTCTGGTCTCGCCGTTGTAACCTATGTGGTTTGCCTCCCACCAGAAAGAGCATGAAGCAGAGCCCTCCAGCAGGTGTGCACACCTTCTGTGACCGGCAGAAGCCCCTTCCGGATGGTGCAGCCCAGTATTACGTAGCAGGTAGGGCTCAGCCTAGCTCTGGCCCCAAACTCTTGGCGGGGTGCTGGCTCTCTCTGGGGCAATGCAGGGAGACAGTGCGGCACAGTGGTCAGGAGCAAGGGTTTTAGAGTCGGACAGACCTGGGCTTTAACCCTGACTGACTGCCATTAACCATCACGTGACCTTTGGCAGATTATTTATCTTTGCTGAGTCTTAATTTGTTTTCTGTAAAATGGGGTTGTAATGATTAAATGAGATAAAGCATAGAAAGCAGTTGGCCCTGCACATATAGTAAGGGCTCAGCACGTGTCGCTGTTTCTATGAGGAAGGTGATTGCTGTCATCATTGATACAGCTGACCTCACACGACTCCCTTTGGGGGTACTGGTAGCCTCACACTAGGGTGACTGGGCCATTCCCTGCAGGTCACCTGCCTGTGAAACTGCCTGACTACAACAACCGCCTAAGAGTGCTGGTTGCCACCTATGTGACCTTCAGTCCCAATGGCACAGAGCTGCTGGTCAACATGGGAGGCGAGCAGGTACGTATGGCTGCCCAAGCTGGCTCTGCCCCAGCACCACCTCATAGCCAGCAGCCAGGTACGTCATGTCCACTGCTGTGAAGCAGACAAGAAGCCTTACTGTAATACATGACATTAGAATGAATTGTGGGAGTGACATGGCATCATCAGAATTCTCAGAGAGGTGCCCTGGCCTGATCGTTTTCTTGAGCATAAGTTTTAGAACCGACAGATCTGTCTTCAAAGACTGACCTTCTGTTTACTAGCTCTGTGACGTTGAACAGGTCTCTTCGTTTTTCTAAGCTTTGGTTTCCTCATCCTCTATTTTCCTAGGAGGAGACCCTCGGGTTCAGAGCATGCGACCAGGTTGTGGTTTAGGGGCTAGCTTTGGGAAGTGTTCTTTGATAATGGCAGGTTGCTAAACCTTCTGTTTGCATATTCTCAGTCAGGAGATTTATTAAGGCTTGCATAAATTAATTTATTCTACAAACACTCACTGAGCACGTATTCTGGGACTAGCATTATGATAAACATAAGGAAGACAAATGTAAAATATAACCCATCCCAGACTAACAGGGAAGACACGGCAAGTGAAACAGTTGATGACGTTACAAGGTAAGGTGTGGTTTTGTACAAAAGAAGTGGGATGGGGAATAGGTGAGCTCCTCAGTTCAGAGCAGAGCTCTGGCTTCAGATGGCTGAGCCATCCCCTGGCCTAAAGGTAACATAGGGATGAGTGGAGAAGCTGTCGAGCAGAGTGGTTTGGAGCCAGACAGACTTAGTTTGGGGTCCTGGCTGTGCCACATGCTGCTTTTATGGCCCTGGGTAAATTAGATTCTGAGCGTACATTTCTTCATCTGCAAAGAGGGTGATGATAATAGTACCTCTTCATGGGGTGGTTTCTAGGATGAAATGAGATAAGTCATAGAAAACACTAAGGAGAGTTCCTGGAGCAAAGTAAGAATTCAATAAATGTTATGTTATAATAGATACTATTTACCAAGGGAAGTAACTAGCAGTGTTATTTTAGGCAAATTGTTTCTCTTTGAGGCTTCAGTTTTCCCATCTGGAAAATGAGACTATTCGCTGCTTTGTGACCTCCGAGGACCTTTTCAACTTAAACATGTGATTCTAATTAATGACAATATTTCAGACAGCCCACCCTAGGGGCCAGGAACTGGGAAGATTTTCCTGCCTGAAGTTTGCTCCAGAGAAAGCTCTCCTGGCCTCGCTCGATGGTTCCCTGTGTTCCTGAGAGCCTCCCCGGTCTTGTTCAGCCACATTCCTACCTCACAGCCTCCATCTATTTTCTTGACTTCTCCACTCTAGGTCTATTTGTTTGACCTGACTTACAAGCAGCGGCCGTACACCTTCCTCTTGCCTAGAAAATGCCACTCCTCAGGGGGTAAGTTCGCCCTTAGAGTCTCCATTAGGGTATCTCTTCTGGGAACCTTGAGGGTGTGCCACCTCTCCCGAGAAACCTGCCCCTTACCTTGGGCTGTGGCTGCAATCCTCCAAAAGGAGTAGATTCTCTGAAATACACTGTATAGTAAGAAGGAAAATAACAATAGGTCACAGAGATCTGTCAGAGGGGTTTGCATCATAACCCTTTTCTCTTCCCTCTGAAAAAGCAGGTTCTTTCCGTGGCTTGGCTCTTGCGGACCTGAAGTAGTTGCCCTTCCCTTATCATCCTGGATCAGTCTCCTCACTGTCTTCCTCCTGGGGCCTACAGTTGATTTAGGCACCTCCTCACCCCTCACTCCCATCCCCAACCCCAACCCCAGCTAAGGGTAAAGCCAAGTTGAAGCTGTGTCCCTCTTCAGCCAGCAGAGGGCGCACAGACTTTTCTTTATGCCCTTGCCTGCCGGTCTGCAAGAACCTGCTTTCTGGGAATGGATCTTACCCTGGGAGGATGGCCCCACAATGCAACCGTCAGACCCTGTGAAGGAAGCTGGAGGGCTGCTGAGTAGAAATGAGGACCTCTTCCTGAGTTGTTGCTGTTCCTTTCTCCCCATCCCTTGCCAGAAGTTCAGAATGGCAAGATGTCCACCAATGGTGTGTCCAACGGTGTGTCCAATGGCCTGCACCTTCACAGCAACGGCTTCCGGCTGCCAGAGAGTAGGGGACATGTCAGGTGAGGCCAGCCTCACTTGTCCAGCCCTCCCAAAACCACTTACATTTTATGGATTGGAGGGAGGGGCATGTCTTACACACCTTCCTCCTGACTCCACCCCAGGCACAGCCCGGAGTCAGGGGGCTGGGGCAGAGTGGTTTCTGGAGGGGGGAGTAGTCCCAGTGCCACTCCTACCTGGTAGTGCTCCAGTCGTGCTCAGACTGAAGTTCTGGTCCCTTGGACTGGGAATCGTGGTCAGGACCCAGAGGCTAACTGCCTCTCGTCACCAAGCTCCCTCCTGAAGTGGTTCCACACAAATGGGTCCCTCCCATTATATTTTTCTCCATCCTGTGACATCTTTGGGCCTCTATTCTCTGCCAGGCCCTATGCTGGCCTTTGAATACAAAGGTGCTCAAATCCCGTAGCCCTTGAGAGAAACAGCATTCTCTCTGGAGGGCTCCATGGGAGGGACTTGGGCAGTCACAGGTTCAGCTCAGCATGAAGGCAGATGGTATCAGCTAGTATGATGCCCAAGAGCTTGGGTAAGGACTACCTTAAACCTGTCCAGGACAGCTTCCTTTCTGCCTCTCTGGTTTTTCACTGCCTCAGAGTATCAGTAATTGTACCCATGACCTCCCACAGCAACCCAGGCCAAGGATGGGAGTAGTCCCCTCTTCTAGGCGACAGTGCAGATACCAAGGGCCGAGAAAACCTGGGTAACCCTCAGGCAGGGCTGCACACTTCCTGAGGGGCTGCTCTGACCTTCTTTGGCTGGCCTGACTTGGCTCTGCTTCTCACCTAGCCCCCAGGTAGAGCTGCCCCCCTACCTGGAGCGTGTGAAACAGCAAGCCAATGAGGCTTTTGCCTGCCAGCAGTGGACCCAGGCCATTCAGCTGTACAGCAAGGCCGTGCAGAGGGCCCCTCACAACGCCATGCTTTATGGGAATCGAGCTGCTGCCTACATGAAACGCAAGTGGTGAGTGGACCTGGGCCAGGGTGAGGGATGAAGGCAGTGGGCCTGGTGGAGCCAAGTTGCTGAGGCGTCCAGGGAAGGAGGCAGTGACGTCCTGCTGCCTCTTAGGACTTCTTAGGCTCAAGCCTCTCCTGCCCACCTCCAGGCTGGTGGTGAGCAGGCACCTGACCCACTCATCAGGAAGTCTCAGGAACTTGAGGAAGCTTACAGTGAAGTGGAACATGTTCACAAGTAGCTTCCACAGAGTGCTTTGTTATAAAGTGCTGTGGCCAGTGGCGAAGTAGGGCATTGAGAGAATTGTCAATCCCAACTGTTGGAGAATCATGCCTTGAATTAGACTTTGAAGGAGCAGCAGAATCGTGCTAGATGGAAATGAGGCATTTGGTGAATACAGTTTGTATTTGTCTGAAATGCTTCTGTGGCTCCTTGACCTTGGGGAGTGCTTTCCTGTGATCTTAGACCCTTTGGACCAAGCACAAACAAGACCCCAGAGATCTGAAGCTGGCTGTGTGTCATGTGGGGTTGTAGTGGCTAGTGGTAAAGGAGCGGGTCCATATCCTGAAGAACCCTTTATCTTTGGGCCCCCAGCCCTTCTGCCTGCAGCACCAGCAGGCAAGCAGACAGGCAGACCCCATCCCCCAGCCCGAGCCAGGACTAGAGATGGATAGAGCTGGGCCCACAGCCATTCCTGCTCCGTCTGGCATCCGTCGGCTCTGCCCAGACAGACAGGCCAGCTGGTGTGCCATCGTCTGGCTGCAACTAGGCAGGCCAGAGAGAGAATCTTAAGAAACCCACCCAAGTCAGCAGGATGGTAGATGGGGGTTTGGGAAGATGCTTCCCCCACAGGCCTTAGCTCAGGCACCAGGAGTTTGCCAAGGGCTCAGATGGCAGCCAAACTCAGGAGATGACGGTTTGGTTTTCCTGAGGTGTTTTGCCTCTCTGTCCCAGCAGTTGGGTGGGTCCTCATCCAGGCTGAGAGCTGTATCACTCCTGCATTCTTGCTAAGAGAGGCTGATGAATTCCTAATCCGTGGGTGGCCTCGACATGTTCTCTGAGCCCCTACTATGTGCTAGGTACTAGGGACACAAAGTTCTGTCGCTCTGAAATCCTGTGCTCCGGAGTGCCCAGCCTCTGGACGGGATAAAAACATGGACATGGTTCATCACTGAAGAGGCAGGAAGCAGTAGGTCTTGGAATGGTCAGGTGAAGTGCTGACCATTCAGAGAAAAGTTGGGTTGCTTTAGCTCGAGATCACTCAGGGAAGCTTCAGGAAGGTGTGGTGCTAGATGGGCTCGAAGTGTGGGCAGGCTTAGACAAGGAGATGAAAAGAGGAGGAGACTGTGGGGGAAGGACATTCCTAGGGAGATGAAATGGTATGAACAAAGGCGTGGGGGTGGGGGACTGACTGAAGAGCTTGTTTGCAGAACAACAAATCCATTTGGCTGGAGCAGAGGGTTCTGGAAAGGACTGGCAGGAGATGAGTCTGTGAGGTAGCCTGGGGCTGGCCTGGGAAGGACTTGGAATGCAGAGCGGTGGCGGTGTTTTTGGCCTCGATTCAGTGGATGATGGGCAGCTAGTGAAGAGTTGTGAGCAGGAGAGGGATATGCTGAGGGCTGTCCTTTCAGGGAGATTGATCTGGCAGTGAATCTGGATGGGTGAGCCCTGGGGCCAGCCTGCTCTCTCCTCATCCCCCGCATGCCTGCCAGTGACCCCTAGAATGTCACATTCTGTCCCAGGCGAGTCTCCCCAGGGCTGCCATCTGCTCCTGCAGGCAGTGGGAGATGTCACCCTCTGGCTCCTGGCTGGTCTCTGGTCTGGCTCTCCCCAGGAGCTCTGAGGGGCACCTTGCAGGCGGTAATTGTGTGTCCAAACAGCGCCTGCTCCCTCGTCACAGCCACTCATTCTGACACAGGCCACGCCATGGAAGCACTCAGTCTGCTGCCTGCCTCCACGCTGGCTGAGCTGCTTGTTCCTGGTCTGAGCGTGGCTGCTCCAAGGGCTGGATGCTCCCTCTGAGTGCTGTAGGAGAGGAGGCTTGGTAGGATAGTTCCCATGTCCGGCCTGCTTTACCCTGTGCAGGAGGGTTGGGAGCTGTGCCTTGGTGGAGGGGCCACCAGCTCTGGGGAGTGCTGCTTGGCACAGTTGAGTCTTAGCCCAGCAGGAAAAAAAACAGCTCCCAAAGGAGAAGTGGCTCCTGTGACCCGTCTGGCTCTCCAGCTGAAAGGTGGGAAGCAGTCGCTGGGTGCTGGGAGAGTGTGTCCTGTATATTCCAGCACAGGTGGGAGAAGGAGGGTCTCTTCCTTTGCCTTCTCCCCACTTACTCCCCCACAAAAAAACCATTCCCACTTCCCTTCATGCATGCTTCGGGAGGTTGGAGAAGTGAGTGGGGGACGATTTGGAGCTCCTGGCGTGCACACCCTCCTCTCCCCCGCCCCCGCTGGCCATCAGCTTCCAGAGAGCTGACTCTGCCAGTCTGTCAGGCCCCATCCTCCAGCCCCGGGAGGTAGAGGCCACAGCTGCTGTGGATCAGTCAGCCAGGACAGAGGGGGGTCTGGCTGAGAGCTTGCTGCCTGCTGGTCAGACCCTGAATCCCCAGCCTGGCACTTCTGGCTTCCCCAGACCACAGAACTGTCCTTGAGGGCCCCCTGCCTCGGACATGGCTTTGAAGGCCAGTCAGGGGGATTTGAGGAGGTGGATGGAGGAAAAGAGAAGGAGGGCTTGGGGAGCCTGAGGCGGGCAAGATGCCAGGCCTTCTGCTGCAGAGCTGCGGGTACCTGGGGTGAGTGGGCATGCAGTTGCATGCTATGTCCAGCAGAGGGCAGCCGGACACTGGTTTTTTTGCCACACACCCACCTCCCACCCCACCCCCAAGACCTCAGGGTTCCTAGCTTGCCTCCTTAACATACTCTTTCTCCAGGGCAGTAAGGCCTGGGCTGAGCCAGGATTCTCTTCATCCCCAACTAGCCTGTCTTTGAGATCTGTCAGAGGTGGGCTGGGGTGGCCACAGGAAACAGAGACTGAGTGGGGACTCCTTGCTTGCTATGTAGCCCCACCTCCAAGCCACACTGTCCTGTCTTCCCAGGGATGGTGACCACTATGACGCCCTAAGGGACTGCCTCAAGGCCATCTCCCTAAACCCATGCCATCTGAAGGCACACTTCCGCTTGGCCCGCTGCCTCTTTGAGCTCAAGTACGTGGCTGAGGCCCTGGAGTGCCTAGATGACTTCAAAGGGAAATTCCCGGAGCAGGCCCACAGCAGCGCGTGTGACGCATTGGGCCGTGACATCACGGCCGCCCTCTTCTCCAAAAACGATGGTGGTGAGTGGGCACTAAGGAGGGGCTGCTGTCACTCTTTCTGTTTGAGGGGCTGCATGACATTCTGGAGAGGATATGGTTCTGGGATTGGAGAGGCCTGGGTTCGGATGCTGATTCAGAAACCATGTGACCTTGAGATAGTCACTTGGTCTCTTTGAGACTCTTCTTGATCTGAAAAGGAGGACTGATAGCACCTTCCATTCAGAGTTTCTATTGAGGATTAGCAGTAGCCTGTTTAAAACACCTGGTATAGTGCCCGGACTCAGGATACGAGTAAGTCAAACCCAGTCAGGCCATGTGGCTCGCAGGGTATGACCCTCTCAGTGGGGCGCTCAGTGGGGCGTCTCAGTGAGAAGCAGCAGCAAGAGTTGTTCTTGTTCCCGTTAGCACGTTTGCAGCACAGGGCGGTAGAAATGCCTCAGGTACGGGGTGTGAAGCCTCAGGTTCCAATCTCAGCTCGGCCATCTGGTGACCATGTGACTTTGGGCAAAGCACTGCATCTCTGAACCCGCTGCCTTACTTACCTGCTCAGAGAGCATTCAAAGCCCTGCCCAGCTCACCTCCGTAGCTTTGGAGAGCAAGCTGGGTGCTTGTAGTGTGGTCTGTGAACGAGCGGTGAGCACACTGGAGGCAGACATGGACTCCCACCTCTCTCCTTTGCAATTTACCAACCATGCGATTGAATCATTTGTTGGAAGTTATGAAGCACCAACCATGTGCCAGGCACTGTGCTGAGTCCTGGGAATACAGCTGTGAACAAGTCAGATGGGATTTCTGTATTCATGGAGTGCATAGCCTAGTGAAGGAACCAAGTGATGAAGGAGAAACAAAGGGTGTGATGTGACAAGTGCCGTGAGGACCTGATAAGGCGTAGGTGTATGGGAAAGGGCTTGACGGCAGTCTGGGGTTCTTGAGCAAGAGACGTTTAAGCTGAGATCTCAAAGATGAGGAGGAAGAGTTAACTAGACACAGAGAGTAGCTGTGGGAGCTGAAGAGTTCCTGGCACAGGGACCAGCACATGCAAAGGCCCTGAAGCAGGCAGGGAAAAGGGCACTGCTAAGGCACTGAGAAAACGAGTGTGATTTTACCCAAGGCCAGTAGCCCACCAGTGCCTCAGTTGGGATCCATGATAACTTGTCTTCCAGAGAGGAAGGGCTTGGACCTTACTGCCTTCAGACCTGTGGGTCTATTTAGAAAAGTCGCCCCCTCAGTCTCTCCTGGTTGTGCTCTACCCTCCCCTGCCTTCCTCTCCCCTCCACAGAAACAGGCCTTGGATCTGTGCATCCTTGGGGCTTCCAGTCATTGTTCAGAGACCCGGCATCACAGATCTCCTCTTGAATATCCTCATGGGCTGGGTCCAGAGGTGCTTCTCCCCCACAGTCATTCCCAGTTTTTCAGGGTAGGGGTAGAAGCAGGTATCCCTACATTGCTAGTACTTGGGCTGAAAACAGGGCCGAGGGTGGGTGACAGATGGGGGAGGAGAGAGAGAGACTGGACTCACCTTTCCTTGCTCTCTGCCCCCAGAGGAGAAGAAGGGAGCTGGTGGTGGCGGCGGCGCAGTCCGCCTCCGCAGCACGAGCCGCAAGGACTCCATCTCAGAGGACGAGATGGTGCTGCGGGAACGAAGCTACGACTATCAGTTCCGCTACTGTGGCCACTGCAACACCACTACGGACATCAAGGAGGCCAATTTCTTTGGCAGGTCTGAGGCCCTGAAAAGGAGGAGGGCACAGCCTGGTTGGCAGCAGGAGGTTGGGGGGCGTGGGGGCAGAATGCTTTTAGAAAGGTCTCAAATCCCAGCTCCGCCTCTGTACCCGTGGGCAAATGGCTTCACCTCTGTGGGCCTCAGTTTCTTCATCTATAAAATGAAAGCAGCCACCCCCACTCATGGAGCTATAACGAGGACTAATGACGTAATCCATTAAAACATCCAGTGCAGTCTCTGGACTGTTCGTTCATCTCCCCGCCTCCTCTGACCCTCTGTCTCCATGTGCTGGAGCTTGGTTTCTTTATCTGGGTGCTTGGAGCCTCCCTCTGCTGGGGGTATGAGGCAAAGGCCCTCAGAGGCTGGCAATCTTGGCACATCGATTGTGTGCCCAGAACTGTGCCCCAGGTACTGACGGAAAGAGCAGTGTCTCAGACACCATCACCCTCAACCCTCCTTTGCAAATGTTGCATTTTCTTTGGGTGGGTAAGACACATGAATGTGGATCGAGAATCTATCCACCAAGATCCCCTAATTGTCAGCGGTGTGTAGGGCAGGTGCTCTGTAGGAGTTAGGGGTCTGGAGGCAGGAAGGCTAGGACTCCTGAGGGATGGCTTAGACACGGGTGTTCCCAGGGACATAAGAGACACAAGACTCCATCCTGGCACCCAAGGAGCTTAGGATGTACTTTGGGAGAAAGTATCTTGGAAAGACCCAGGCAGTCCCTGACCTTGAGTTTAAGAGACCGGTAGGTAGAACAGTGACCAGGGCTCTGCAGTATGGAGAGGAATACCATGTGCTGAGTCAAGTGAAGACCCTGGAGTTTGGGGAACTGGCGGCTCCAGAATTCCCGGCTCCCCTTTGCCCTAAGCCACACAGCCTCTACTTGAGGCTGTAGGGCAGTACCCCACCTGACCTCCCTGCCCTTTGCCCCCCCGCCAGCAACGCTCAATACATCGTCAGTGGCTCTGACGATGGCTCCTTCTTCATCTGGGAAAAGGAGACCACCAACCTGGTCCGCGTGCTCCAGGGGGATGAGTCAATCGTCAACTGCCTGCAGCCGCATCCCAGCTACTGCTTCCTAGCCACCAGCGGCATCGACCCCGTTGTACGGCTCTGGAATCCCCGGCCAGAGGTGAGGGCGCAGACAATGTGGCCAGAGCCAGACAGGGAGGAGGTAGGCATGGGCCCTACGCAAGCCCTCCTCTGGCTGAGCCTGGGAGGGCTGGGAAGAGAAACGAGGAGGGTAGAAGCAGCTAGGGGAAGTGAGCTCTCACTCGAGGGCCCAAGGCTGTGTCAAGATGGGGACCATCGCGTTCTGAAAGTTCCAAATGCAATGAGCAGTTCTGGGGACAAGAGTTGGCTTCTGCCTCCGAGGGGCATGTCTTTGAGCAGACAGGTCGCATACAGGACACAGTGACCAAGGACAGGTGCAGGAAGGGAACCAGACCGCTCCAGCACGTCGTGAGAACGGGACCTCAGGTCCCCTAGGCACCCTGCCCCTCCTGCACCACCGTGGTGTGACCCAGAGGCCGGCCCCTCAGGCACACGGGAGGTATTCAGACTTTGGAGTCTGGTGCGCCTGTTTCAATCCTGGTCCCTTCACTCACTGCCTGAGGTTTGTATCGTCTCTGCACTGGATGATAAAAGGTTGCTTTGAGGATTAAAGTGATGCCTGTGCAGTGTCCAACCACAGGGACACTTAGGACAGTGTGGTCCCTTTCACTCCCAGGGTGGGTAGCCAGGTGGGCCAGCCTGACACCTCCTGTGCCCTCTGCCCCACCTCCTCCCTCTTCCCAGCTGGCAAAACAGAAGGCAAGTGGTGTATCTAATTCCAAAGGCAATTTGCTGCGAATTTTAAAGAGAGATCCTACTCGCCCTCCCTGAGGGGGAGGAAAAGAAGGATACAGAAAGGGGTGTTGGGAATGGCAGCAGCAAAGAGTGGGGTGGGGGAGTTGTGTCTGCAGCCCCCCACCCCACCCCAGTTATCCAGTACGTGTGCCCAACATATCCTGGGTCCCTGTGTATGGGTCCTAGTGTGGTATGTTCCCAGCACTTTCCGGTGCGGCTCCCCACCCCATGTGTAACCTGGTGTGTGTATTCCCCCCAATATCTATCCCAGCATGTGTATCCCTGACATATATCCCAGTGTGTTGTGTCCCCTCCCAGTGTGTATTACCCTGGGCCCCTGGGTGGTATGTGGTCTCCCCGACATATATCCTGGGGTGGGGGGGTGTCCCGTGCGTATCCCAGTATGTGTTTCCCCTCTACCCTTGTACACATATGGATAAACCGATATAAACCCACATGCAGCTGGTGTTCACGGCCCCCTCCATATGTGCAGTTCCGTCTGTGTGTCCCCGCGCGTGTATCCCACCAGTCTGTGTGCCTCCCTGCAGAGTGAAGACCTCACAGGCCGCGTGGTGGAGGACATGGAGGGCGCTTCCCAGGCCAACCAGCGGCGCATGAACGCGGACCCGCTGGAGGTGATGCTGCTGAACATGGGCTACCGGATCACGGGCCTGAGCAGCGGGGGCGCGGGGGCCTCCGACGACGAGGACAGCTCTGAGGGCCAGGTGCAGTGCCGGCCCAGCTAGGCCCTCCCAGCCCTCGTCCCCAGCCCCTGCTACTGGCTGGACCCTCCGCTCTGGGCAGGAGGTCAGGGGGCTCTGTTTTGGTTTGTCTCCCCACCACCCCATTCTTTTCATTTCCCCTGTTTTGTTTGTTAGTTTGGCATTGGGGTGGGGGTTGCTAAAACTTGCAGGCTTTCAGACTTTTAGGCAGATTGCCCCTTGACTGAGCCCAGCCCTGAGCAGAAGAACAGAAGGGGAAGGCCCTCCTTCCGCCGCTCACCTCCTGCCTCCCTGCCTCCAGTCCCTGGAGGGCCCTGGCCTGCCTCAGGTGGGGAGGCAAGGGCTGAAGCTCTCCTCAAGGACCGTCCTACCTTTCCGTGGGCAGCAGGAAGGGGAGTGGAATTCCCAGGCTGTAAGGGCTAGCCTTGATCTATTGCCACTCTTGCTCCCGGACTGGCAAGGCTAACTCCCTTGTGGTCTTCAGGGAAGGTTCTGAAAAAGGATGGGGTCCCACCCTCCCTCCAGAGCCACTGTGTCAGGGTGGAGGAGAAGGAAGGATGGGAGCCCCGGAGTGGGCAAGTCCAGGCCACTGCCTGGTTGCAGTGGGGCACCCTCCCCCTGAGCCGCCTCTGGGGGCTCAGCTTTTCCTGGGCCCTGGCAGAGGGTGGGGCCCCGCACCATACCACACTGCACCCCTCCCCTGCCAGCCAGCCCCTACAGCCACTCTCCTTTCTCAGGCGCTCCTGGCCTCACTGTGACCTTTCTGCCAGAGCGCCCAGCCAGGCCTACTCTTGCTGAGGTGGCGCTCCCTGCTGAGGGCCCTTCTCCCTTTCTGCCCTCCCTCCCACCCCACAAGCAGAGCCGCCACAAAGACCAAAGAAGTGATGGCTTTTCTCTGTCCCCTGCTGCTCTGGGGGGAGGAGGGTGAGTCTCCTGAGCCACTTAGATGGGAAAGTCCCCAACTCTGCCCCCTCCCTCCTGAGCTTTACACTGGATGCAGCCCCACCACTCACCAGGCCTCCCTCTGCCCCCTTGGCTCTCAGCTCAGGAGCTGCCCCTGGTAGATGGTTCATCCTTCCTCCCCTCTCGCTCCCCTCAGTGCTTACTTGGCTCCAGCCCTACAGCTGCAGCCTCTGGGGAGAAGCAGCCTCCCTTCTTCTTTTTCTCCCTCCCTCCTCCCTCCCTTCTTCCTTCCGCCCTGTCTCTGCCAGGTGCCTCCTCTCAGTCAGGCTTCAGAGCAGCCCTGGAGACAGGAGGGCCATGTTAAAAGCTTTTTCACAGTTTTAAGAAGACAGAGGGGTGAGGATAGTGGTGGGGGGTCTGGCACCATCTCCTCATTGCTTTAATCCCAGCAACACAGGTGGCAGCTTCTCCCCCTTTCCCCCCACCCCAGTCCCTCTTCCTACCCCTCTTTTCTCGCTTGGTAATGAAGTATATTTATTGGTGAAGGAAACAGCTGCTGCTGCTTCTCCTGCTGCTGGGACTTGCTCCCCTGTCTCTTCTCCATGACCTTTCTCTAACCAGGGAGGGGAGAGCTGGAGTATTGGGGCTGGGCCCTGGGGCCCAAGAACCAGCAGGGGCCCCTTTGCTTTCCTGTGTTCGAGCTGCCCGCCATTTCCTCTCTCCCTGCCTCCCATCTCCCTCCCCGCCTCCCGCCCCCCGCCTGTCCAGCCCGAGCCCTGCAGTGTGGAGAGACACATAAGCCTTACTGTTCTCTGGGGGCAGGAGCCGAGCCTTTTTGTTGCTCCGCTCCCAGGAGAGTGAGGGTGACGCAATTGATTAAAACCGTTTTGTTCTAGGTGTGGCTGGTGGCATTTGTGGGGTACAAATGGGTCTTGGGACCGAAGTGAGGGTACCTGATACCTCACCTCTGTGGTTCTCTGACTTTGAGTAACCATATCTCTACCAGGCAGAACGAGGCCTGCCTTAGAAGGGTCCCTGTGAGTGGTGGCCCCCCAGCCTAGTAGGACTGAGTCCAGATCTGGCACTAGTGGCTGTGACTTAGAATAATCAGCTTTCACTCTCCAGGCTCTTTTCTCATCTATATAATAAGGAGGTTGGGGTCTTAGTGGTTTTTTCAAACTTTTAAATCAGAACCCAAATAAGAAATGTACACTTTACATTGTGACCCAAGATACCTATACTTATTTGTATGTATATAATGAACATAAGTTTTACACAATAATACTCTTGCTACATGCAATGTGTTCTATTTACCATTCTGTTAAGGAGAAAAAATGCTGGTCATGACCCACTAAATTGATTTCACAACCTGTAGTTTTCTTATATGTCCTGGATTAGAGGATTTCTTAGACCAAAGGTTTCCAGATTTTCTCAGCTCACAGCGCTCACCCCACTCTTAGTGTCTCAGTAATTTTTTCATGGAGCCCCTAAACCAAAAGAAATACCTCACAGTTCAATTTAGTAAGTAGTTAAACCCAAATCTTTTAATAAGAATTTACATCCTGTTAAGTCAGTCATCACTTAAATTAGAAGAAACAATATTGTTATTTCTTAAATAACTACAGTAACGAATGGGATCTGTGGGCTTGTGGGGCATTGAAAAACTTGTCAAACTTTCTAATCAGATTGGAAACCAACACCCTTATTTCCTGTTCCACATTGACTCAGTTGCTTTTTATCATAGAAACTACTAACAACCCATCTTCTTTGAGATGATGTAATCAAATGAATGTAGTACAACCTAATGATGAAACTGTGAACTACTTTGAGCTAGTAGTTCTCTCAGTAGCCAACAGATGCTGAATATCTCTCAAATTTAAAATATCCTACTGTGCCCCCTGTGAATTTGCTGTGGCACCCTAAGGTGCCTTGATGCACCGTTTGGGAACTGTGTTTCAGTACTGTGGGAGCAATAGCTTCACTAGTGAAACTTTGTGATTCTTCTGTTTGTACACTTGGAAAGAACCAGACTGGGGCCAGCAGGATATGCTCGGTTTAGTGCAGGAGACAGACAGGAAAGAGGTCCTGCCAGAAGCACAATAGGCGGTGGTATGATGCAGGTGCTGTGGGCTGGTGTCATTCCTCTGTTCTTAAATTGAAGTCTGCATAAGGTTTTTCAAAACATTTGCAGACTAGGCAAGGGAGGGACAATGTTCCAGACCAAGAGTAGTGTAAAGTCCCAGATTCCTCACAGAGCCTTCAGTTCATCTGCATTGCAGAGAGTGGCGTGGCCCGTGGATTGAAGGGGCACCCAAGCTGTGGAGGACTCCGTGTGCTTGGTCAGAGACTGTAGGATTGATCCTGTAAGCAAGGAGGAGCCATTGGAAGACTTCACCAAGGCCTCCTTTTCATTTGGAGTCAGTACCCCCTTTTTTTTTCTTTTTAAGTAATAGACTTTATTTTTTAAAGCAGTTTTAAGCTTACAGAAAATTGAGCAGATAGTACTGAGAGTCCCAGTTACCTCCTCTCTCCCTGGCTCATTTCCCCCTGTGATTAACATTTGTGTTCGTGGGTTACATGTTACAATTAATGAACTAATATTGATGCATTAATATTAACTAAAGTCCATAGTTTACATTAGGGTTCACTCTTTGTATTGTACAGTTCTGTGGGTTTTGACAGATGCATAATGTCATGTATCCACCATTACAGTATCATACAGAAGAGTTCACTGCCCTAAAAATCCCGTGCGCCACCTATTCAGCCTTCATAAGCACCACCGCCCCCCAAAAAAAGTATTTAGGATTAAATCTGACAAAATATGTACAAGATCTATATGAGGAAAACTACAAAACTCTAATGAAAGAAATCAAAATCAAAATAAATGAAGAGATATTCCATGTTCATGGATAGGAAGACACAGCATTATTAAGAAGTCATTTCTTCCCAACTTGATCTGTAGCTTCAGTGAAATCCCAAAATCCCAGCAAGTTATTTTGTGAATATCGACAAATTGATAGTTAAGTTTATACAGAGAGGCAAAAGACCCAGAATAGCCAACACAAATAACAGAGTCAAAGAAGAACAAAGTCGAAGGATTAATGTTACCCGACCTCAAGACTTACCATAAAGCTACAATAATCAAGGCTGTGTGGTCTTGACAAAGGAATAGACAAATCAATGGAATGAATAGAGAACCAGGAAGTAGATCCACACAAATATAGTCAACTGATGTTTGACAAAGGAGCAAAGTCAACTCAATGTAGAAATGATAATCTTTTCAACACGTAGTGCTGGAACAATTGGATATCTACATGCAAAAAAAAAAAAAATGGATCTAAACACTGACTTTACGTCAGTCACAAAAATTAACTCAAAATGGATCATAGACCTAAATGTAAAACACAAAGGGATAAAACTTCTAGAAGATAAACAGGAGAAAACCTAGGTGACCCTGGGTTTGGCAATGAGTTTTTAGATACAATGTAAACAGCACAATCTATGGGGGAAAAAATTGTTAAGTTGGACTTCATTAAAAACTTCTGCTCTATGGTCTAAAAATTAAAAAGCACATCATCTAGAAAATAAAAATCTTCTAGGAAATCACTGTTAAGAGAATGAAAAAGACAAGGACAGAGAAGATATTTGCAAAATATACCAAATAAAAAATTTGTATCCAAAATAATACAAAGAACTCAACAATATGAAAACAGCCCAATTTAAAAGACAAAATATCTGAATGGGCACCTCACAAAGAGGATATACAGGTGACTAGTAAACATGAAAAGATGCTCAGCCATTATGTCATTAGGGAATTGCACATTAAATCAACAATGAAATAGTACTACACACCGAGTAGGATGGCTGGAATCCAGAAAACTGACAACCCCAAATGCTGGTGAGGATGTGGAGCAACCGGAACTCTCATTGCCGGTGGGATGCAAAATGGTGCAGCCACTTTGGAAGACGGTTTGGCAGTTTCTTACAAAGTGAAATATAGTCTTACCGTAGGATCCAGTAATTGCTCTCCTTAGTATTTACCTAAATGACTTGAAAATTTGAAGTCCATGTAAAAACCTATGCGAATGTTTACAGCAGCTTTATTCATAATTGCCAAAATCTGGAAGCAACCAAGAACTCCTTCAAAACGCACAGCCATACAATGGAATATTATTTAATGATAAAAAAGAAATGAGCTCTCAAGCCACAGAGACATGGAGAAACCTGA
This sequence comes from Rhinolophus ferrumequinum, assembly GCF_004115265.2. Classification (NCBI taxonomy): domain Eukaryota; kingdom Metazoa; phylum Chordata; class Mammalia; order Chiroptera; family Rhinolophidae; genus Rhinolophus; species Rhinolophus ferrumequinum. The sequence continues at coordinate 18,706,851 of NC_046292.1, forward strand.
AATGCATATTACTTAGTGAAAGAAGCTAGTCTGAAAGCCACAGTATATGATTCCCACGACATGACATTCTGGAAAAGGCAAAACTGTAGAGACTGAAAAGATCCGTGGTGCTCCATTTTTAATGTGCTTCCGCATGTGTGACTCATCCAAAGCTCTCACCAGCCATGCTGATAGGGAGCCTGGGGCTCTGATAAACCCACACAGTGAGTGGATAGCAAAATAGACATTCGAATTGGGACCCCTATGTTTGTGATGGACAGGTGTGGCCCCAGAGGCCTGCGGCTGGCGGTCTTGATGCTTAGCAATGTGTTTGCAGAACTTAAAAGCCATGTAGAAATCATCTAGCTCAGAGGTTCTTAGCCCTGGCTGTACATCAAAATCACCCAGAATACTTTAAAAACTACCCATGCGCCACCCCAGAGAGTCTGTTTTAATTGGTCTTAGGTGGGGTCCAGGCATCCGTCCCTTGTTTTAAGCATCTCATTCTAATTACCACCACAGCCTGAGAACCACTGATCTAGTCCGATCCTGTATTGTACAAATAGGGGCAGGAAAAAGGGATGGGCTGCCTAAGGACCCCAGTGAACTAGAAGCAAAACCAGGACTGGATCCCTAATCTGACTCCTGGCCAATTCCTTAAAAATCATTTTATTTAATGTCATGATACTTTTTGAGCTCCTGCCACATGTCTGGCTTTGGCTTAATGAAAATGCACACAACAGACCTGCCCTCCTGGACCATGCACCGTATCTGGAAGATGGGGAATAGAAAATAATGGGGGTTGTGCATGGTCCCTTCACATTGGATTTCACTGGGAACTGTGAGTCCTCCCCTGTACATTCTGCCATCTAGTGCCCTGCTGTGTGCCAGGCTCTGTCTGGCAGGGGAGGCAGGTAGGAGGAAGGCATTCTGATGGACACAGTGGCAGGCATGAGACTTTCTATTGTTTGGTCTTGTTCTTCTGCCTCCTGCTCCCAAGCCATTCCTGTTTTTATATACAAAATAGGTCCTGGTCCTAAGGAGGCCATAGTTTGCACCTATTTTATGGTGATTTACAGAATCTCAGGCTGGCCTCCTCATTCTTTAATGGCCCTAAAAGAGGTCACCAGCGGAGGAAACCCGGGGTGAAGTTTCAGAACTCCAGCTCTGCCTAATCCGTGCTTAGACCTCGGGAAAGTTTCTGAACCTCTCCGGACTCATTCTCCTCATCGGTAAAATGGGTGTTACAATACCTGCTCTAGTTACTTCACCACATTGTAAGGAGGCTCCAAATCACAGTGAGATTATGCACATCAAAGTGCTTTTTGAGTCCTACAATGGAGATGTGTGGTTTTAACTGCTATAATAGCTAACATTGACTGTTTATTTTGGGCCAGGAACTGTTATTCACAAGACATGAATTACCATTTCCCATTTTAGAGAGGAAGAAACTGATGCCCCGACAGGTTCAATTACTTTCCTAACATATGACAACCACTGACAGAGGTTCAAACCCTGGGCTTGCTGGCTCACTCATGAGTTCACCTATTTAACCATGGTGCTTTACTGCCCACCTGGGAGTAAGAGACTTAGATTCTGGGCTCCGCTGTGTTTTCGATAATCTTGGGTAAGTTTGCCCATCTATAAAATGGAATGGAAAAGGAAGTCATTTTGTAAACTCTGATGTCTAAGGGGTCAGAGGGTCTGTTCTCAAATGGTCCCCTTCTAATCACAGAAAGTTAGGAGCCATGCTGGAAGACAGTTAAGGGTTTCATGGGGTGACCGCCAGTCTCCAGGAGCCAGAGAAGGCAATGAATGGAACAGAAGCAGGAAGGCTGCAAGAGAGAGGACACTGTCCTCCCACACACCACACACACTACATCACGCCCCGCAGTTCCGCCAATCTGCAGCGGTGATTGCCCTGACTCAGCCCTGCTTCCCGGGTTATTGATTGAGGTGGTTCTTCCCCAGAGCCTTAAAGGAGACAATCTATGGCCAACAAATAGCTCCAGTGACATTCCCTAAGCACTTCCTATCTTCTGGGTGCTGTGCTGAATACAGGGACCTATAGGTCCAGTCCCCTTCTCAAGGAGTTCACAGTCTCCTGGGGGAGGCAGACATGCAAACAGCTAATGCTAATACAAGTACACATGAATATTCAATAGGTAGAAACACAGGCTCCGTGCTCTGGGAGCAAAGAGGGAACATTTGCCAGAAACCTTGAAAGTGGTGTAGGAGAGTAGGGGAAGGGCATTCTGCTGAAGGAACAGTGTGAGCAAAGACATGAGGTATGTAGCGCGGGGCTCCATTCTCTCAAGGGCAGACATCACATTGAGGTGAAGTCCTGAGAAAGACAGTGAGAGATGAGGCTGGAAAAGAAGGTTGGGATTTGGGGCCAGACCATGGGGGCCTTGAATGCCAGGATGAGGAGTGAGATGGCCTGAAGAAGGTGATATATGAGCCCTGGGGATTCATACATGGGGCCAGTGGAGGGGGTGCCCTGAGTTCACCCTTCAGACAAGCAACATCTTACCCTCGAAGCTTTCCCAGTTTGACAGTTCCAGCTCTGCCCTCCTTCCCTCCCCCAGCCAGCCCTGTGAGTGGATCCAGATGGTCATTCCTATTTTAGGTCTCGGTGGTGTATGTGTGTATTGGGGGGAGGGGTAGCTATGAGCCCTATCAATCCTATCCTGAGCTCTCTGTTAGAGGAACTTCTTCCAGGACCCCGCTGTGATCCTGAGCCTGGAAGGAAGTGTTAATCTTTGATGGAGATTTCCCATCTGTCTGTGGGTGATAGGGGTGGTGGCAGCAGAGGAGGCAAGGGCACAGGCCAGGAAGGTTTTTACATTGGGTGAGAGAACCAAGGTGATGTGTATGTGGTGGGGAACAAGCCTGGGGGAGGGGCCCCAGAGGAGCAAGAGGAGGAACTGGCTTCTCCCTCTAGGTACCTGGCCCTCCTCATGTGCCTGCTTCTGCACCCGCCTAAGCCAAGGGTAGGATGGTGCAGCCCATCGGGAAGAAAGCCAGGGCTCTCTGGTCAGACCCTACTCCTGAGCACTGTGCCCACCAACCTCCATGGGCCCTTTAAAAAAGCTGAGGCACTGAGAGGCAGCAGATGACAAAGCTAGGTTCCTGCCCTTAGAACTTCTGTAGCAAGCAAGTGACACCAAGGTAGTAAGTATTTGCCATTCATTCAGTTTAGCAAATATTTATTAAGCAAATGCTATGTGCTAGACACTACTAGGCACTGGCTTTACAGAAGTGAACAAGGAGTTTCCAGCCTAGTGGGGGAGTCTAACAATACACAGCTACAAATGTGCTGTGAAGGAAAAGAACAGGGTGTTCCAAGGGAGATTAACAGGGACTTTCTAGTTTAGATTGGCAGCCAGGGAGGGGCTCTCTGAGAAGGCAACATTTAATATGAGACTTGAAGGATAAATGGAAGCTAGCCAGTTAGGTGTTGGGGGCAGGAGGGAGGGGGGATTTCAATCAGAGGAGAACAGTGTGTGCCAAGTTCCTGGGGTATGAAAGAGCATGGCACACAGGAAGAACTGAAAAAAGGCCAGGGTGGCTGAAACATAGTGAACAAATAAGAAAAGGGCATGGTCCAGAAGCAGGGACTGTAGAACAATGTAAGATATTTGTGTATTTTATTTGAAGTGCAATGGGAAGCCACTGAAGGTTGTCAGATTAAATGCAATACTTGTGTTAGTACTACCAAATTTGTGGGAGGCCCTAAGAAAGACTTAGGTTGTTTATTCATCCATACACACAGTAAGTGTTTAAAGGGCACCCAATAGCCCTGTGTTAGAACTATGGTTTGACGGTGATGGTAGAGGAATGTCTAAGGCACAGACCTTCCTCAGAGCCTGTGATTCAGGAGATGGGACAGCTATAATGATTGAATAGGTAAGTAATATAATTTATTCATTCAACAAACATATACTGCACACCTAATGTATTCCAAACACTGTGCTAGGTGCTGGTTGCCGCCCTGCAAGGATCATACATTACACATGGGTCACAGAAGAGGCACAAACATACTCAAAAGAATTTTGAGTGGGTTAGAATCATTTTCAGCTGTGATACCTATGAGGTCTTTATAAAACATCTGTTCAATCCTTCAATAAATCAATAAACATCTAGTGGGCATCTGCCCTGTACTAGGAACTATGCTAGCTACTGAAATCAAGTTCTATAACAGAGAAAGACATGCGCCCGCCCCCCCCCCCCCCCCGCCCCAATGCATTAAAATATTAGGTGCTAAAAACAGGACAGCAGCCTTTCTGTAGATGGTCATTGAGGGAGGGTATTTCAGTGGAAGACAGACCTTCCCAACAAAGCATGGATCTCACTTTCCTGAATGGATTTGTCCATATCTCCCTCTCGCCTGATTTTTAGCTGCTGCCTTCCTATTTGTCCCCCCATTTTCACTTTCTACGCCAGCAGATTCTATTTTCTTTGTCTATCTTGGCATCCTTTAAAAAGCCCAAAGAATCCAACATTTGAGACTGGCTTCTTTATATGGTTGTGTGTGATCTCAGACAATTACTTAACTTCCCTGAGCCTCAGTTTCCCCATCTGTATAATGAAGGGACCGAATCACACGTAAGACCTCGTGATTTACTCCAGCCACAGGTGATATTCACACACTGCTGGGCAAGGCCTTTCTTTGCAAGGCTGCACGCAGCCCTCCACTCCCACCACCGTGCCACCTGGCAAACATTAAGACAGCTCAGATATCTTAGGGCAATTCTCCCCTACTTCTATACACACCACACAATATTTTAGTCTGTCCTCACTTTATGCTACCACTATCTCGTGAGAGATCACAAAATGAAAGGACAAGAAAGACAGACTTGGGTTTGTGTCGTGGCCACTCACCTCACCCGGAGCCTTAATCGCTTACTTGTAACCTGGGGGAAATCCCTAAATTCGCATGTCTAACCAATTTATGGGCATTAAAAATACCGAAGACGTGTTCAATAAAGAGACTGTACCACACCTTTTAGGACCCCTCAGCGTACTGAATTACAGAGTTCTTGGTGGGTCTCCGCGCTAGACTGTGCGCTGCCTGTGGGCAGTGTAGGCGCAAACCCGCGCGGTGCTGGCAGGCGACACGGGCGGCGGGGGAAGCCTGGCGGGGGCGGGGAGGGGGGCGCAGAACGACAAGCAGGCCGGGCCCAGAGGCCCACGGCTCCAATTCCCGGGGGGAAGGCCAAGCCAGGCGGACTCCACCTTCGGGAAGTGACGCCACGGATAAAGTGGCGCCGGAGTAGGTGCCACCGGAGCGGGACGCGCGCGGTATGGCGGAAGCGGAAGGGAATTCGCCGCTCCTGTTGCCGCCGCCGCCACCCCCGCCCGGAATGGCGGAAGTGGAGGCACCAACGGCGGCCGAGACGGACAAGAAGCAATTTAACTGCTCCGGCGTCGGCACCATGGACGTGGAGCGGAGCCGCTTCCCTTACTGCGTGGTGTGGACGCCTATCCCGGTGCTCACGTGAGTCTCCTCCGGCGTCTGCCCGGGAATTGGGAGAGCCCGGGCCCGCGCGGCGTCCTGGGACCGCCTCGGGCCAGCCTCGGGCCGCGACGCGCAACAGGCCCTTCCCTCATTCCGACTCGTAGGCCTCGCCCGGTCACTATAAACCCGCCACCCGCGCGGTGCCAGTTTCTCCTGACGATGGGACACGCTCCCCGCTCTCATTGCACCGGTCTAGTCAGGGAGAAAGACAGTTGTAGACTTGCGGAAAAGGCTCTGTGGCTGGGAAGCTCCTACCGAAGAGGGGCCCTTATCCCGGTCCGAGGAGACATCTTCATTCATTCACTGGTTTCATTCATTCAACGAGCAAATGCTTGCTGATCACTTCCTAAACGCAAGTGAACGCAAGTAATCAATAAGACGTCCTGCCGGGTCTGGAGGAGTTTAGTTGGGACCACACCGGCTCCTGGGATGTCAACATTGAAAGGGCCCCCCCACCCCCGAGATCTGCGCGTCCAACCCTTTGTCTCACAGATGAGACTGGAGACTACACACATCTCAGTTGCAAAGCATGTTTAGGTCCTAGGATGTTTGCCTCCCAGACCAAGGTTCTTTCTGTGTGTCACAAGCGACTGCTAGGCTCAGTCCATGCTGCAGTCTCTTCCTGCAAGTCAGGGGGACTAACCCCCAAGAGACTCCCAGACCCTCAGGATCTAGTTGGCACTGACTGAGGCCTCGGCGGTAGCTGTGGCACGAGCGAAGAACAGAGCACACAAGATCTTAAATGCCTTTCAGTATGTTTACTCAAACATTAATCATCAACACACCAAACAGTAAAAGCACACAGAGTAATACAATAATTGGGTCAAATAGAGTAATGAACCAGTCCCAAAGTCAATCAGAGTCCTCGTCGTGGAGCAAGGAAGAGTGGCTGGTCCGGGAGGTCGGTCCAGCAGAGGTTCTGTACAAGCAGAGCAGAGCAGAGTGGAGGGTTCTCGGAGCAGAGTGACAGCGTGGTCACCTCTCAGTCCAGACCAGCTCTCTGAGCTGCAAACGGCCTCAGTTCTAAATGCAGTTCTGAGTGCCTTTCTGACATCGCCTTATCAAGGCAGCCAGCCAGAGACCCTGACTGTCCTCTTCAGAGCAGACCTTTTGAGTGTAGCTGGTTACACTCAATTACCAGGGCAACCAAGCAGCTACCTGGGCATTGTCTGCTAAGTTCTCTGCACGTGTCCAAAATGGAGTTACTCTTGCTCATTCAATATGGAGTCAGTCTTGCTCACACAAAACTCATTTTAACAGCGTCCAGGGGTGCTCTACACGCAATGCATTAGCCTTTATCAGGAGACAAAGCAGGTGCTCAGGCAGTGCTGCTGCCTTTTAGCGAAGAGCTTCTGGGCAGGGGAGCTGGTTTGCCCTCCTGCTTCAGCCTTGACAGCTGATAATAACCACTCCTCATAGTGCTGGACAGTTAGCCAATCTCTTTCACACCCATTTTCTCTGAATTTCACAGCCACTTTCTAAGGTAGGAATTATCTTAGATGATGAAGGTGAGCTTCTATCATTAAATGTTTTGATCAGGGTCACACGCCAATAAGCGAAGGCATCGCAAACTCAGTCTGCTGCCTTCATAACTTGCACTCTTTTGACTGCATCCTGTCCCCTCTCACCTGATGGGATAGATTTGTTTTCTCTATGAAAAGCAGCCAGTTGGTATGGAGAAGGGATTATTTTTGGCCTTATATGCTGCCAGTCCTAAAATGACCTTAATTTTTGTCTTATATAAAAATACTTCAGTTGTTTTGCGTTTTCAAATGCTTGTGCATTTGTTAAAGAACATCCAAGTCTGACTCCTTTAAAAATAAATTTTTTAAGAAAGTATGTTCATTAATTCATTCAATGTTCTCTTAACGAATTAGCTAAGTTACTTTTATGTGCCCAGAGTAGTTCTTGGTGATAAGAATATACAGTGGTGAATAAACAAGACATGATTCCTGCTGTCATAGAGTTTAAATCATGGTGGAAAGAGATAGTAAACAAGTAAACTAATAAGAGAACTTCTGATAGTGGTTTGTGCTATGAAGAAAATAAAATGTTAATGGAAGAATGAATAACTGGGAGGGATAGAGAATGTATTGGTTTTGCAAAAACCTGTCTTGTTAGCCTAAGATCTCTTTGGTTTTTTTCTATTCTCAAAAACCCATTTGTGGAGTCCTCTGCTCTTTAGAGAGCTGGAAACATCCCCATTCATCTGGGCTTGAAGCAGTCCATACCCCATTTCTATTCAGATCTATGTACAGATGTTCATAGTAGCACCCCGTCAAAGGGCTCATGTCCCTGTCAAAGGACTTGCCCTCCAGCAGGAGGGAGAGAAGAGACGTGTAAACTCACCATCATCGTGCGTTGTGATGATTGCTGACCTAGAATGCAATACGAGGGGAAAATGTGGCACAAGGAACTGCCTTCTGTCTTTGGAGGGGGAGTCAGAGAAGAGAGCTGAATCCAAAGACCTGTCCACCCCCTCAGAGATACCAATAATTCTGCATGGAAAGCCAGATAATAGCTACTGTTGCTCATCAAAACAGCTAAGATTGGATACTTATTCTGTTCTGGGCCAAACATGTTATATGCACTATCTCATTCAGTCCTTACATCAACCTAATGAAAATAGATACTGTCACCCCCACTTTATAGATGGGGAAATAAAGGCTTAGAAGCCAGCATGGGGCTTTTTCTACTGAGATACTCTACCTTTCCAGATAGAAGTTCCAGGATCAGTAATTCCATTCATTCATTCAGTAGTTTTTGAGGACCTATTATGTCCTAGGTGTGCATAGACAGTAGTCCACAAAGCAGCTTGCCTTCATGAAGCTTCCAGACTGATATGTACTTTGAGAGTTTCTTCTTTGGGGCTCCCCCGGGCACAGGACCCTGCTATTGTCTCCAGCCTTTACTCTTAATTTCCATCAGCAGCTGCCAACACAGCCGTGAGATGTGGAAGTCTGGTCAAACCCAGACCTCCCCAACTAGATGAAAGGCATTGGGGTGGGGGAGGGGTCCTGAGGTCAGGGTCAGAGAAGCTACTTTCCCATAATTCTGAGAGTCCATCCTGTGGCCACTGTGGGTCTCATCAACTTACTCTATGCCAGTCCAGCCAATCAGATAACAAGTATTTATGGACCATCTCGTAACAACATTGAACAACTACCAAGTACAAGGAAGTGTGCAAAGCACTTTGCAAGCATATCCTATTTAATCCTCACAGTAGCCCTCCATTGAGGTAATTAATTGTTATCCACCTCTTACTGACAGATGGGAATGAGTAACTCATTTAAAACAAAGTCAGGACTCAACCCAGGTCTGACTTAGAGCCTTACTCTACTCTTAAATGCAGGGCATTCATTCATGCATTCATCCATTCATAATCTAGTCAGTGACTACTTAGCTCCAGCTGTGGGTCAGGCACTGCCCTGGGAGATACTCTAATAAGAGAAAAATCCTGCTCTCTTGGAGTTTACATACCAGCAGGGAAAGAAAGACAGTAACCATGTAAGTAAACAAGATCCTTGTAGGAAGTAGTAGATACTCAGAAGAAATTAAAGCAGAGTAATGGGACCTGAGGTGCCTGGGCTTGTTTGTGGCTACTCTAGAAGGCACGGTCAGGGAAGACCTCCGAAGTTACAGTAGAGCTGAGGTCTGAACAATGAGACAGCCAGCACTGGGAAGCTCTGGGGGAGGTGTGTTCTGGGCTGAGGCAAATGCAAAATAAGCATTGAAATGGGATGAGCATTTGGTGTGTCTGGGGAACCAGAAGCAGGCAGTGTAGCTAAAGAGAGGCATGATGTGATTTCAAGGTCAAACTGTTAGGAGTATAATAGGAAGCCATTAATGGATGTTAAGCAAAGGAATGATGGAATCTGAATTATGTTCTCAAAAGACCTCTCTGGCCCCACCATCCTCTCAAGGGCTCAAGATGCTGACCCGGAAGACCTGTCCTATAGAGAGTCATACAACTGCCCAGTCTTTCTTTTAAAGACCTTTTGAATCATCTGCTTTTCACCACCCCATCACCAATACTCTAGTCAGGACCACCCTCATCTCTTACCAGTATTCCAGAATAGCCTCTGAACTGGCTGCCCTCCTTCCCGCCATTCCTGTTCCCCCCTCCCATGCTCCAAACACGTGCAGCACTTGGCTGCTTCGGAGTTTTGCTTTCTGCCTGTTGACATCCTGTTTTTTCACAGGTCAGGGTTAAAAGTCAGCTGCTCTGTGAAGTCTTTGCTGACTGCCCCAGCCCCCTGTAATAGCTTTCTTGAGCTGCATCTCTGTGGGTTTTGCCACCACCTCCCTAGCAGGGTGTAGGCTGGAGACCAGACCAGAACTTGGCCACTGGCCCTGTGAATCCTTAAATGGATCTGCCTCTCCAGCACCTAGGCCTTTCGAGCCATGGTTCTCAGACAACAGACAGATCTGGGGTTCCTGGGTGTTTTGTATATTGGGATCCATCTGAGATTTGAGTTTTAAAAACTCCCCATGCCTTTTAAGAATTTGAACTTTTAGTTCCTGGAATGCACCATGTTTTTGTCCTGATCTCTACCCTTGCACATATTGTGTCTTCATCGTTTCCTCAGGGAAACCTCTGAACTCCCCCCTAACCACCAACCTCCCACCCATAGATTGGTTTAAATGCCTTCCGCACCTTAAAAAAAAAAATTTTATTGATACATAACATATACTATAAAGCATATAAATCTTAAGTATAGGGCAAAATGGATTTTTGCATATGTGTGCACTTACGTCACACAGCTCAAGATAGATAACATTGCTGGTACCCAAAAGGCTCCCTTGTGCCAGTCAATTCTACCACACAGGTCACCCCTCTTGCATTCTAGCGCCATAGATTACTTTTGCCTTTCCTTGAACTTCATATAAATAGAATAATATGTATGTACCTTTGTGTAATGTTTCTTTCACTGCCTTATATCTGTGAGAATCTGTGTTGTGGGTAGCAGATGTTTGTTCTTTTTCATTATTACTTGATATTATATGGCTGTACCCCTAGTTTACTTACTCGTTTTACTATTGTTGGACATTTGGATTATTTCCAGCTGTTTTTTAAATCAACTTTACTGAGATACAATTTATATATAATAAAGTTCACATATTTGAAGTATGCAGTTCAATGAGTTTTGACAAACATTTCCAGCTATTTTAGACAAAGGTGCTGTGAACATGCTCGTGCAGGCCTTTTGTGAGCATTCGTTTCTGTTGGGTGTGTACTCTGAGGTGGATTGCTGAGGCATAGAGTACACGGCCGGGTTTTCAAAAGTGGCAGAAACAATTTACACTCCCACCAGCAGTGAATGAGAGGTCCAGCTGCTCCTCTGTGTTTCCGTCCTTTCAGTTACAGCATTCAGGGTGGAGTGGGGAGGATGACTAAGAGGAGGGGCATCCCACTGCGCTGTTTATTTGCTTCTCCAGCCCCTCCGGCCACCCTAATGGCATTCGTCACACAATGTTACAGTCACGGCCCTCACACTGGGCGGAGTGTCCCAGTGTTATCTAACCGACTGAAAGACCCGCCGTAAGCTCTGGTCCTTCCCTGTCCTTTTTTCCTGACAGGTGGTTTTTCCCCATCATCGGCCACATGGGCATCTGCACATCCACAGGAGTCATTCGGGACTTCGCTGGCCCCTACTTTGTCTCGGTGAGTCCCCACTCCACACCCTCTGGAGGGTTCCAAACCTTACATGGAAGGTTGGCCTTATCTCCCCGAAAGCCAAGAGAATGCAGATAGCACGCAGCCCTGGCCCTGGCCCTCTGCTCCTCACCAGTGTTTGACCCCTTTACCCCTTCTCTTGCCTCTAGGACAGGCCAGGAGGGCAGTGTGGCCAGAAGGATTCTTAAGTAACTGACCCAGCCCTTTGCCCACCCCTTGGGTACCGAGACATGGGTAGGGGTTAGAGGCAAGAGTGGAGAGTCAGACCATCCAGGAACCACATCTCTGGACCTTCAGAAGGTGGGAGTCACAAGGTGGGGACACAGGGGAGGCTAACATGCTTCCCTGGGGGATGGGTGGGCCTTCTAGACTGGATCAGCTGTGTCCTCAGGTCTGTTTCTGGGGTTGTGCCCAAGATGGGGTCCGTGGGCTTGCTCCAGATGCACAGGCAGCATCATCAAAGGCTGGAATGAAGGTGTGGTGGCACCAGCCTGTCATATTAATAGTCGTCATGATCCTCTTAACATGACAAATGTCTTTTCATATCCATTACTTTCACTGGCGTACACATTTATGATAATTTGTCTTTGACCAGCTCGGTCAGCATACTGCACATCCTATGTGGCAGGTCCAGGACTCGGGAGGCCGCTCAAGCCCCCCTTCCTTTCCCCGTCCTGCTCTGAATGCAGTCAGACTGCCAGATGCAGAGAAGGGCTCTCCGTGTGGACAGCACTGTCGGGTCAGGAGGTCAGAGGCTGTCCTTGTTGATACCACAGAGGAAACTGCCTCCCTGGGATCAAAGATGAGCGATTGACCAGAGGACATGGAGAAAATAAGGCCCAGAGAGGGTGAGAGAATTACCTGGGAGCCACACCAAAGGGCACTCCTGGCTGGCATCTGGAGTCTTTGGTCTCAGGGTTTGTTGCTCTGTGCATTCCTGCCACACTGCCTTCTGCCCACAGAAAAGCTGCTGCTGGCATTTCAGCTACCAACCAAGCCCAGAGCAGGGCCCGGGGCCATTTCTGCCCATGCGACATACCTCCTCCTAAGTCAGTGCACTTCCACCACCAACCCAGCTCTATCTTCTGAGCGACGTGCAGGTTCCCCACTGACCTCTGCTCTTGTCCCTCAACAGGAAGACAACATGGCCTTTGGGAAGCCTGCCAAGTAAGTGATGAACACCCATGTGACCAGCCGTACGGCCAGGTTCCTCCTGGCGGGGTCCTTTATCCACAGGCCATCTAGGCCTTGCCTTAGCTGTGCAAGGTCGTGTTTTCAGCTCCATTGGAAGGGTGAGGAAAGGGGAGACTTGGTCAAGATCACATAGGAAGTGGCAGAGCTAGGACTCACACCCACGTCTGTCTCCCTCCAAAACCTAGACTCTTTCTCCTGCCCCTCCAGGAGTAAACAGTGCCATTTAAGGTGTAAGGCAGGCATTGTTTAGAACTCCGCTGCAAAGTTCAAGCCCTCTGGGAGCCATGGCTGGTGTGCTTGGGATTTGGAAACTTTATTTTTCCTGTCTTGGGGGACCCACCTCAGCTGGGTGACAGTGCCAGAACAGCAGCAGGTGCTCTGTTATCAGAGGCTCCGCCCAGGAGGATGGGACCCAAGGAGTTGGTATCCCACACAGCAGAGCAGCCTGCTGGCTTCTTTGGACAAGTGGAAATGTGGGCAAAGGGCGTCTGGGCTGGGTATCTGCTGCTAGGCTGCTTTTTCAGGCCAGTTTTAAGGGTACCTGTTTTCAGGCAGGAACCCCTGAGCAGCTTCAGCTCAGGCCACTTTTTGGTTTCTCACAGGTCCCCCGTCTCTAGGCTCCACTACCAAGCCATTCCTCTCACAGCAGCCAGAGGGCGCTCTGACCTCCCAGCTCTCCCTGGCCTGAGAACCTTTGGGGTCTCTCCCAGCTCGAGGTTTCTGAGCTTTATCTCCGCGGGCTGCTCTCCCACTCAGCCTAGTCTCCCATGTGGAGAGATGAGGAGAATGCTTTCTGATGGACAAACTCCTTAGGGTGACATTCCAGTCCGCTATGATATGGCCCCACCTGCATCTCCAGCTTCACCTTCCGGCATCCCATCACCCTGTTCCTCCCTCCAGCAGTTCGCGGTTACATGCTCTACAGTTTTGTGCCTCTTCCTCTGTTCAAGCTATTCCCTCTGCCTAGAATGCCTACTCCCTGCCCTGTTCCTGCTAACCCCTCTTCCTTCAGACTAGACTCAGGTGTCACCCCCAGGAAGCATCTTACACCCCCCAGCTGAGTTAGTTCCTGTCCTTCCCAGGATCCACATGGCATTGGACGTGTCACACTGTGTTGTTTGCTCTGTGGCTCTTTCCCTGCACCTGGCTCACCCCTGCATCCCCAGCACCCAGCTCAGGGCCCTGCACAGAGGGGGGGTGAGCCAGTGCCCAGAACCACCCTCTCCCTTCAGGTACTGGAAGTTGGACCCTGCTCACGTATACGCTAGTGGGCCCAATGCGTGGGACACAGCTGTGCACGACGCCTCTGAGGAGTACAAGCACCGCATGGTGGGTGAGCCGCTCCTGAGGGGCACCAGGGCGGGAAACAGCGTGGGAGCCCAGCCTGACCCCGCCCTTCCTGCATCTCCAGCATAATCTGTGCTGTGACAACTGCCACTCGCATGTGGCGTTGGCTCTGAACCTGATGCGCTACAACAACAGCACCAACTGGAACATGGTGACGCTCTGCTTCTTCTGCCTGCTCTACGGGAAGTACGTCAGGTGAGCCTCCCGCCCACCACCCTCCCCTGGGGCTGCTCTCCCAAGGATCCAAGCAGGGCCGTTTCTGGAGTCCTTCAGCCAGCAGGGACAAAACAGATGCTGGTTGGAGCTGTGAAGGTTCTAGAACAATTAGCTGAGTTCCTGGTGGAGAGGGAGGTAGCTGTGCCGAAGTCCAACTCCACCTGGGTCCCCCCCACCAGCCCTGTCACTGGCTCACCCTGAGATCTAAGGTAACGGCCTTGGCCTCTCTAAGCTGAAGCTGTTCTTGGTTATGTCCTTGCTAATGATTCTGTCTCCTCGGGGAGACTGAGTGCAGAGCCCTGTGCTCAGGTCAGAGGAACAAGTACACTGCCCCACAGGGTCCCTTCCCATCATCCCTTGTGTGAGGTGGGGTTCCGGTCAGGTGGGCCCCAGTTGTGACCTGGGAGGACCTTTGCAGCCACAGCCTCACAACCTGTGGGATCAAAGGCATTAGTCCCAATTCATAGGTAAAGGCAGCTCAGAGAGATGGAGTGACCCTCCCACTTGGGGGCCAGCACACCTGGGCAGCCCAGCCACCTCGCCAAGCGTTCCTCTAGCTGCTCTCATCATTAGAGCTTCTGAAAAGAATACTCTCAGGGGTCTTTGTTTAGTCCAGGGCTTTTAGAGGTCCCCTGGGAAGACTGTAATGTGGCCACACAGCCTGAGGAGAAGTAGGATTGAACCCAGAGCCCTGACTCCAGCCATAACACTGCGCTAACTTGCTTACTCCTCCCCTCCCAGTGGGCCCACATGAGGGCTGTGGGCAGACAGCGCTCCTGGCTTCCATGCCCAGACAAATTCCTGGTCCTCTCCCTGGAGACCTCTCCCAGAGAGAGGGGTGATTGTGGATGGAGCCAATAAAGCCTAGAGAAGGTGGGCATGTCTTCTGTACCCACCCAGAGACGTGTCATATCTCCACTAGGAGCCTGGACTAGCCCCTGCCCAGGATCATGGTGGGTGCCAGGCCTGGCCCAGTCCATTGGTTGACCAAGTTTGGGGGTGAGGGAGTGGTTCCAAGCACTTCCCCAGGGGCAGGAGCCCCTTCCGGGTTTGGACGGATGGGGCTCTGGGTGGCATGCCCACCGACGGGGCCTTCCGGCCATTCTCCTCTGACAGTCTCGGGGCCTTCGTGAAGACCTGGCTGCCCTTCATCCTCCTCCTGGGCATCATCTTAACTGTCAGCCTGGTCTTTAACCTGCGGTGATGGCTGCCCGTGGCCCTGGACCCACCAGCCTCCTGAGGAGGCACCTGCCGCCCCTCTCGGTTCCAGATCCTTTCTCCTTACCCCGAAAGGCAGGGATGGACCTGCTGGTTTTGACGCAGGGTGTGGGCTAGGTGGGACGGAATAGGACTGAGGATGAGCGTGGGGCGGGGGCGTTGGTGTGTTGTGTCTCACTGGTCACTCAGAAGTTCCCTGTCCCTCCTTCCCACGCTTGTGACCCCAGCCTTGAGGGCATCCTCCTTGTTCATCTGGTGGAAAGGCCTTAGCTTCCCTTTGTAGAGCTGCTCCTGCCATTGTGCTGGGCTCCCTCTGCCTCAGCCCAGTGCCTGGTGGGGGACGGGAGGACATTTGGACCCACCAGACAAGGCAACACGGGCCAGAGCTAGATTTGGAGCCTGTCCTGCCAGGGCTCCGGTCCTGAGGTGGGTGGGGTACACTAAGGAGTCCCCATAAGCTAAGCTGCCCTGGGGCTTTTACCACTGGCCTCTAGAATGGTTCACTAGGGCTGGGTGGGCCCCCATTTCTGATGTTTGCCAGAAGCTGCACTACGGGTAGTTTGTGCCCCACCTCCTGGGGTCCTCCAGCCCACACAGCCCCCTCTGTCCGCCCTCCCAGGGCCTCCGAGTACTTGGGCTCATTTCTCCCCATAGTGGGGGCCTAGGCTTCCCCAGCCAGGCTGGAGAGATGAGTGACGCTCATGTGTCCAGAGTAACCCCCTGTAGATCAGAGCAATGTAAACAAAGCTGGGTCCCGGCCCCCGGTGTGGGCCTTACACTGGTGATGGCACCCCATGGGTCCAAGATGTTGGGTGCCCTCAGAGCAGCCAGCACCACCAGGGAGTTGAAGGGGAGCTGTTTCCTCCCACCCACCACGTCTCCCTT
Source organism: Rhinolophus ferrumequinum (assembly GCF_004115265.2). Classification (NCBI taxonomy): domain Eukaryota; kingdom Metazoa; phylum Chordata; class Mammalia; order Chiroptera; family Rhinolophidae; genus Rhinolophus; species Rhinolophus ferrumequinum. The sequence goes on from NC_046292.1 coordinate 18,722,888, forward strand.
CTCTTCAAGTTGTGGGAAGGGCCTATGCTGCCCCCTCACCCTGCTCCATGGATCCCTTTGTGTGGGGCTTCCTGGACAGGACAATAAAGTTTTAACTCCAGTCAGTGCCTTGTCTTTGTTTTCTTCCTTCAGTGGTCCCCTCACTTCAGTTTGTATCTCCTTGGGTACCTCTGCCTCCGGCAAGGGATCTGGTTGAGTCCTCATTCAGTACCTGGAGCTTACAGGGATGTCAGCATCCTTCAGATATATCCTGCCCTGGGCCCAGTCTCTAGGAGTTCCCCACCATTCCTCGTCCACTGTCCCAAAGCTTTCTCCTCTCCTTGAGGCAAGTGAGTATTGAAACCCCTTCCATAGTCCCTGTTGGGAGGAACTTGGCAGTAGGATTGGGAGTTGGGGCTGGGCAGAGCAGAGCCCCAGACCTGCCCTCAAGCAGGAGTGCACAGTGTGGGATAAGCCAAGAGACTTGCCCCAGGCCCCAGCACCCACCATATCTGTCAGTCACATTGCCAAGTTCTTGCTGAGCCCCAATGATCGGGTCACTGTCCTGGTCCACAGAGCCTCCACTTCTCTGGCTTTCTCCTCTTGTTACACCCAGCTCTCCAATGAGACGCTGTAGCACCTCCCACATCTGGTCCTTTGCTTTCCACCTGTTAACATCGTGGCCTTTCTTCCCAAGGCCCAGCTTAAAAGCCACTGCCTTGGTAAAGTCTTTCCTCACCCTGCCCGATGCCAGGTGTCACAGTTGAACTAGCAAAGGATTTGGTCTGTGAATCCAGAGGGCCCTTTGTGTTTCTCCTGAGTATGCCATGAGGACAGCTCCAGCTGCTAGCCCTCAGAGCCCTGGTCAGGTGTCTGTCAGCTCATCGCAGTACAGACCCTGCAGTACTGTGGTTCACAGGCCAGGCGGTTCTCTAGACAGAAGTGTGCCCTCCCACGTCAGCAATTCCATTTTTAAAAATCTGTTTTGCATATTGGGGTCTGTCTGAGAGTTGGTTGGGGGAAAGAAAATGTTCCACTACAAAGGACAACCACAGCAAAATGCATAGAAAAGTTTTAAGGACTGCTTCTGCCTAGCAGAACTTTCAGTTACCTTTGCAGAGACTGCATAAATAAGTGCCATGAAAATCACCCAACAATTAGAGTGGTCACTATGTCCCAGGCCTTGTCATAATGTATCGATCATTTATCCTCACCACAGCCCTGTGAGGGAGGTGTACCATCCCCATTTTACCAAGGAAGAAATAAACACAGGGAGGTCAACTGATTTGCTCAAGGTCACAGAGGGAGGAAGAGTGGAACCGTGTTCAAACCCAGCAGCCTGGCTCTGGAGTCCACACTTGGAACCACCCTGCGAAATGGCCTCGCTGGAGCACAAGGAGGGAAAGGGGAGGGGCTGTTTCTCCAAAGGACTGGGGCTCTGGGACCAACAGAAAGTGAAGGGATGCTGGAAGCCAGGAAAAGGAAACACACCTGACAACAACCCTGTGAGATGGCCGCTATTGTCCCTGCTCTATAAAGGGAGAGAGTGAGGCTTCAAGAGATTGTCATTGATCCAAGGCCACAGGGGGCCATGTTGCAGAGCCCCAGTTTTAACCCAGAACTGGGGCCTCTTGACTGTGGAGTTGCCTAGAGACTGGCCACAGTGCGGAGGCACTGAGGCGCCCCCAGCGGGTGGCAACAGGTGGGGAAAGCATTCTGCAGTGGTGGAGTAGGGAGCACAGATGGCTTGGGGTGTTGAAGGGACAGGCAGCAGTATGGTAAAGCTCTAAGGATGTAGCGAACGAAGGTGTTCTGAGCCAGGTGGGGTCCTGAGAGTCAGGCCGAGGGGTGGGTCAGCCCAAAAGGAGGATAGATTGTCTTGGGAAACAATGAGACTTCTGTCAGTGGAAGTATCTAATGGAGGCTGGACTGGTTTGGAGCAGATTTGTACCCTGCTTGCCTGCTGACACCTTCCGGAGCTGAGGAATGACCAAGTGGGGGTGCTAACAGGGTCTTCTGACAGCTGTGCAATAAAGGGATGGAGGGGCTGAATGTGGCGTCCAGGAGACAGGGAGGAGGCGGCTTCCAGGGACTGAGACCCGGGCAGTGGAAGGGCAAGGGAGTTGGGGGACGGATGAGAAAGTGCCCCACCCCAGGGAAGTGGGGAAGTCTGCTGACTGGCAGGAAGCAGCAGGAGGCCTAGGGACCGGGACATGGGGGCTGTTCACAGAAGTGGAAACTTGAAAATAAGGTTTCAGTTGTGGAAGGGCCAGTGTTGAGGTTGAGTTGACAGCAGGAGAGTTGGACAGAAATATCCAAGTCAAGGAGAGTCAGAGCTATAAAGATAGAAGATCAGAGAGAGGAAGGGAAATTCAGACGCTGGAAGAGTAAGGAAGAAAATTTCATGCCTTCCAGGCGTGAGGGCTGCTGAGAGGTGTAGGGCTGGGGGTTAGAGAAACATCCTTGGGAGGAGCAGGGACCGGGATGGCAAGGGGTGCGGATGATGTTGGCCACCTTCCTTCCATTCTGGGAGACGATGGAGGAGGCAGGCATCACAGGATCCCCTCCTGCATGGGCAAGCCACTGACACTGTGTATGCAGATGTATATGTATATTTATGAAGGGCCTGCGGGGATCTCATGGAATTGTAGTGAAAACCATCTGAGGAGGGATTATTATCCCCATTTAACAGATGAGGAAAATGAGGCTCAGAAAATAAGATTGACTTACAAAAAAACTAAATGGGGAAAGCTGGACCTTGGGTCCGGGAAAGAGGAGGGACCCTCAGGTGCTCAGAGTGGTGGAAACCTTCAGGGGCCAGTTGGGGCTACATTTAAAGGCCACTACTTACCTCACCTCCTCTGGGAGCTACTCTGGTCTTTAATCCATGGCTGGAAGAGTGACCAGCAGGACAGGCAGAGTGGAAGAAGCAGACTTGGGGAATCAGATTTGGTATGGCTTCAATTCATGTTCCAAAGCAAATAGAATCTAAAGCCCAAACCCATTCTTAGGATGGGGCAGGATCTGGGAGCAGAATGGGGTGCTCAGAGGGGCTCCCTAGGGTGTGGGAGCCTCACTTTGGGCCTGGAAGAGTCCAGGCCTCCTCAAACAGACGGGGTCCGGGGTTGCACAGAGAGCAGCTCTACTGTGACCAGCACTTCCCAGGAGGCGAATATGAACATGGAGGGGCAGTGGTTGTCAAAAAAGACCATGTTGGAGATGTTGGAGAGGGGACACCTGGTACCCACTGTATTCCAGCTTGTGCTGGGGCACTTTCATTTCCCTTATAATAGGCTCTTCCTGCTCTGCTGCCTACAGTTTCTATAGGGGGAAATTGCCGCTCAGGATGGCAAAGAGACTTGCTCAAGGTCACACAGTGGCAGAGCAGGAACTCACTCTGGGTTGTCTGCCTGCAGTGTGCAATTCTTCCATTACTCTGGTTCTTAGAAAGGTTTCTGACTTTGCTTTCAAAGCAAGTTCCTATCAGCTCAGCAGGCAGGGTGGGGCTGCTCCCCATTCTAGAGATGGGGCAGCCATGGCCTTGAGGGGTGACAGGAGTTACAGAGTAAGTCTGCAGTGGAACTGGGGCCAGGCCTCAGGCATCTCCCACCCAGCAAATCAGCTCTAGATTTTTCTGAAATCAGGCTGAGGTGCACCCCTGGGCAGCCGAAATCCAGGCCTGGTTTTGCATCAGGCCATGCTGAGAAGGTGTTTCCTCCTCCTGGTGGGGCAGCTACTCTGCCGAGTTGAGTCAGCCTTAGTCCCTCACTGCTTTTCTGGTCCCTGAAACTCAACTGCCTGGGGAGCCAGGACCAGCCTACGAAGGTGTTCCCTCCATACTGGACCCCTACAGGTAATACACCGTGGGATGGGGTCCCCTGCCAGTGTCCCGAGGGGCAGGCACTGCCACCTGGTATCCTGAACACCCTCTGGGACCTTGGGGTGGGGGAGGCGGGAGTGTCTAGGACAGGAACAGCCAGACAGATGGACAGACTCTTATGTTGACCAATGAGTCCATCCCACAGTGTTGAAACAGAGCAGGACGAACCAGACACTTGATTCTGCTTCTGGAAGAGAGGTGACTTCAGGAAGGTGGGTGCTGCTGGGGACTCTGGGCTCAGATGCCCACAGCCCAGCCCCAGGCAGACCTGCAGGACAAGAGCAGGGTCAGTTTTGCAGAATGTCTCCCCACCTCCACACTCACACACATACCTGGAGGCCCTTGGGCACCAGAGGACACACCACAACACACAGTCCAGTCACACATCAGCACAGGAGGAAATACACACAGAGCACATACCACACAATACTGTCGCCCAGAAAGTCACTGAACACACCACACAGATAGTCACCCATGCAGCATCACACGGTGACATGACACACACAGACACATGCAGTGCTATGATAGTCACACCCCTAAGATATACAGACTCATAGATCCACAGTACAAAGACATGCCTGCCAGATCGGCTCTGGAAACAGCACAGCTCAAGGGATATCACCCAAGGCTCACACACCAGCCATGGAAGAGCCCCAAACCTTGCATTTGCAACACTCAGCAGGTGTGCAGGAACTAATGTTAGTGTTAAGCATGCAGGCACTCACACAGCACTATATACGATGGGAACCTGCAGGAACCCCAGGCTCCCGGGTGAGCGTGGGGCAGCAGGGGAGAGGGTTCCCTTGGGCTTGGACACTGACTCAGCTGGGAGGGCACAGAGCACAGGCGGCAGGCACAAGCCAGGACCTGCCTTCCCATCGCAGCCCTGCCTGATGCCCTGGCATGGGAGGACACAGGAGGGGCAGGGAGGAGAGGAGAGACCTCCCAGTGGGCTCAGGCCTCGGTTCTGTTCTGTCCATGGCTCAGTCATGGGCCCTTTGCCACGTCCACACACCCACACGCCCCTCAGGGCTGGGCAAATGTTTTGCTTCCGGAGTCACCGTGGTACCTTAGCAGCCGGAGCTGCTTTGCCAGCACTGGGCCTCCACCACCGGGACTCCAGCCAGGTCCTGGGTGGGGGGTGGGGGACCCATGTGGCCAGAACAAAGGGCCCAGGGGTTCGGATAAGAGGGCATCCCTGAGCTTGAGGCCCGTGGGAGTGGGTGCAGCGGTTACCTCGGGGAGGGGGAGAGGAAGTTGGGGGTACGGGCTGGGGAGGAGGTTGCCTCAGACAGGAAGGCCAAATGGGCCAGGGCAGGGTGGAGGTGAAGGGTGGAGGGAGGGGGACCCAGCTTGGGAGGTTCCAGGGCAAGGGCGGTGAGCAGATATGTGTGTGAGCTTGTGAGTCTGGGTGAACGTTTGTGTGTGTGCATTCCCCAGGTGTGTGCAGATGTAGTTCTGTCTTTAATTAATCAAACTTTTACCAACCATTTGTTGCGTGCAATGTACTGGCTTTGGGGGTGAGGACCTGTCCCTGCTTTCAGGGAGCTCACAGTCCGGTTGGCAAGGGGCAGTGTGCATGTGTAAAGTCTGTGGGATTTGTGTATATCTAGGGACAGGTCTTTGTTCCAGGATTTATCTTGTACAGGTGAACCCACCTGATGTGTCCTGCCTTCATTTGTGTGTACAGACCTGTGTGCAGGTTTAAGAATATGTTAGGTCCTTCTCTTGGTTTGGGCATGGACCTGGGCCCATGACTGCATGGGGCCCTTCATGGAGGCATGTGTGTGTCCCTGTCTTTATACAGGTATCAGTATGTATATGTGACCAAGTGTACTTCTCACTGTGGGGAGTTGTGTCTACGTGTGTATCAGTGCATGCATGTTTCTGTACACGTCTTCGAGTGTGACCCTGAGTGTGTTTCTGGACTAGGATATGCATGTGTCCACGAGTGCGTCTTTTGCCAACTTGACCTCAGCCTTCCAGGGGATATACCTGGCTCATCACCTGGTATTTATTTGGGCTGAAAGGGCAGTTGGCTCCAGGATGTGCCCTGCATTTGGGCAGGGCTTGACTTGACCCCTGGTTTGCCCCCAGGGATCCATGTGTGCCCAGTGGGGGCACTGCCCCAACTGATGCCCCAGAGGGGCTACCCATCTCAAGAGGGGGTCTGGGCCCCACCTTGCCTCCGAATGGCAGATGAGTCAGAGCCTGACAGGTTGTTGGACCTCAGCTTCCTAACAGAGGAGGAGCAGGAGGCCATTGCTGAAGTCCTGAAGCGAGATGCCCACCTGCGCCAGCTGGAAGAGGGGCGGGTCAGGTGAGGCAGGGCAGGGAACCCAGGAGGAGGGGGTCTCAGGCACTGGGGGGCTGAGGTGGCCCCCACCCTGCTCCCACAACGTGTGGCCTGTCAGATATCTGGGTAGTTCATGGTTTTGCCCTTTGGTACCCTCCACCCCTGGCCAACTCAGCTCATCACCTCTCCCAGGGAGGCTGCATCAGCTCCCTGCCAGCCTCCTCCCCTCTCCAGTCCACCCGCCATGCCGCAGTTGGAGCTCCTCAGATCTGTCCTTACTATCCCTTGCTGAACAACCGCCCCCCCCATGGCTCCCCAGCACCTCGTGTTAGGGGCGAGCTCTTACGTGAGGTCCACACGGCCTCCCTGACTGGTCCCTGCCAGCCACCCCCATCTCATCTTCCCACAGTAACCCCCACTCCTGACACACAGACACAGTGTCCACCACAGCCACCTGGCTCTGTCCCTGAACACACCCACCCTTCACTTCTAGGTCATTCCTTCTCCCTGGAAGAGCACAGTGACAGAGGAGTATGGGACTTACAAGTAGTGCTGGGAGACAGACAGACACCTCCTAGCTATGTAACCTTGGGCAATGCACTGAGCTCCCCAGCACCACTCTCCTCATCTATAAAATGGAGCCCTACCTTACAGAATTAGGAGGGATTGTGCACAGCAGTCACTTTAATGAATAACTTTTCTACTCTACCTGGAGAACTCCAATTTGTCCTTTAAGAAGCAATTCAAATGCTGCATCCTCTGGAAAGCCCTCTTGGATTCCCACAGACAAAGCTGGCCCTTCTTACAGCCATCATGGCACCTACCTCACTATAGTGTACTTGTCTATTCTGGACTCAGTTTCCCCACCAGCCTGAGCTCCTCCAGAGCAGGGTTCAAATCTGATTTGCTGTTGTGTCCCTGACCCCAGGTACAAGGGCCCGGCATAAAGTGGGTGGCGGGAATGTTGGTTGGGTGAGTGGTGACAGCCACGGCCTCCCCTATCCTCCAGCAAGCTCCGGGCCTCACTGGCAGACCCTGGGCAGCTGAAAATCTTGACCGGGGACTGGTTCCAGGAAGCACGTGCCCAACGGCACCGCCATGCCCACCTTGGCTCTGACCTTGTTCGAGCCTCTATCCGTAGGAAGAAGAGTTCCAGAGGTGAGAGGAGATCCTCAGAATGGGGCAGGCCTCACATGCCCTGGGGTACCGGGTATATGTGGACAGAGAAAGAGCCCATGGGTTCCAGTCCTGGCTGCCCCTGGTACTGTGTGCCTTTGGGTGGGACCACCCCTCTGTGGGCTACAAGAGGTGGGTAGCATCTCCCAGGGTCACACTTCCTATGAAGGGGGTTCACAGAGCTTCTCACCTGCATGCAGGAGACCAGGCTCTAGACAGTGATAAGGAGCCTGAGACTGCTGGAAAAGAGACTGAAGAGAAGCTGGAGCCCAGGTGAGGAGGTGTGGCAGGGAGGGGAGCGTACCTACCAGTCACCTGGGTCCCATCCCTGACAACTACCTCTCCCTACTCCTAGGCTCTCCATAGACGAGGCCCCCCAGGAGACGCTCAGCAAGGCTGAGGTGAGTAATGACTGACTGAATGAACTGATGAACACACAGTGCCCCTGGAGTAGAGGTGGGATGTGCTGGGGAAAGAGCCTCAGCCTGAGAACCAAGAATCAGGAGACCCTGGTCTGGGCCTCTGTCATCCTCTTCTGTCACATGGGAATAAGGGTCTCTAAGGGAATCTCTGAATCCAGCTATTACTCATGGAGTGGAGACTGAGCTGGGTGAGGAACAGGACTCACCTGGGAGTCAGGCACTGTAGGCGCTGAAGTGTGAAAAGGTGTGAAGCACAAGCCCAACTGGTCCTGCAGCTGGTTGTCAGCCCTGCCCTGAGAGCTGTACTAAATCTGAAGCTGGAGCAGCCAGCTGGAACCGATGACCTCTGACCCCATCATTAGTTTTTGACCCCTTCATCTCTAGTCCCCACTGTGACCTCTACCCCATGCTTCTTTCAGGGACCTGATTTCCCCTCACCATATGTCCCCTCAAAGTCTTCAGATCATGAGGAGCCCCAGGCCCAGGAAGGTAAGTGTGAGGATGTGTGTTGGGGAGTACAGACAGGTTGTGAGGATCAGAGACAACTTTAAGAGACCCAATCACCTGTGGTGACCTTCCTCCTCCCCTGCGTTGGGGGTCAGGAGAGGTATGCGGATGACCCCAGGGCAGCCCTGGGGCCCCAATCTGCAGGCCATAGGGGTTGTAAACCAGCCCCTCCAAATTTGCTCAGGGCAAGAGAGAAGGGGCTGGCTCAACAAATTTTAACCTACCCCAGCCCCTGGCCCAAAGGGTGAACAGGTCTACGAGGAGGCGGACCCGGAGCCCAAGCCGCGGTCTGGGGAAGAGGTGGAGCCGCAGCCCCCCCCAGCCCAGGTAGGCGGTAGCGGCCTGCGGCTGCTCTCAAGACCCGGAGCGGATTTTGGGCAGGGATGGAGCCGTCCGGGATCGAGCGCGGTCGGGGAATGGGCTGGGAAAAGGCGGTGCCCCTGTCATTTCTCCCCTCCCCAGATCCAGGCGGCGTCCGAGATCCTTGAGAACGGGGAGGACGCCCTGGGGCCCGGCCCCTCGCTCGACCGCATGCTTAGCAGCAGCTCCTCGGTGTCCAGCCTCAATTCTTCCACGGTGAGGGGAAGAGGGACAGCGTGGGGGACAGGGCGTCACCTCCCCGTATCTCGACGCGTAGACCCTGCCTGACCCCTTCCCCTCGCCCCGGGACCTGACACTCCAGCTCCCAGGCACGCTACCTCGCGGTGCCTTTAACCTCGTCACCTCGCTTTGCCCCGCATACCCCGCGACGTGAGCCTGCACCCGGCCCTGACCTCCCTCCCCTCCCGCCACGCCCGCAGCTGAGCCGCAGCCAGATGAGCCTGTCGGGGGAGGCGGAGGCGGGCGCGGTGCAGGTGCGCGGCTCCGTGCACTTCGCTCTACGCTACGAGCCAGACGCGGCGGAGCTGTGTGTGCACGTGATCCAGTGTCAGGGCCTGGCTGCCACGCGGCGCCGCCGCTCAGACCCGTGAGTGCCCCACCCGGGCGGGCGGGGGCTCCAGGGAGCCGTTCTCACCGGCCAGCCCCATCACCTTGTCTTGGCCTCAGTTTCCCCATCTTCAAAATGGGAGTCACAAAGGTCTTGGGAGGCGTGGGGTTGAGTAAGATGACTCCTGTAAAGCGTTGTACGAGGCCCAGCACGGGAAGCTATGATCCGGGCAGTGTTGGGGAAGCCCCTGGGCAAGGCAGGAGGCGCCAGAAGAGGCTCCCCCTGTATCTTCGGTCCTTACCTCCTGCCCCAGCTACGTCAAAAGCTACCTCCTCCCGGATAAGCAGAGCAAGCGCAAGACGGCAGTGAAGAAACGGAATCTGAACCCTGTCTTCAACGAGATTCTCCGGGTGAGGCTGCCACGACGGGCCGGACTTCCATTCATGAACCGGACGTCCCTTCCTGCGGGGCCGGGTGGCAGGGGCAATCACAGTATGTCTTTACTCGTCGCTGCGCTCCTCCATTCTGCCCAAGGAACGACAGGGAGTCTAGTCGGCACGGCGCTAGTCCAGACCCCCATTAACGCCCTTTGGGGCTTCCCAGGCTTCCACCCTGCAAGGAGCGTAGTAGGACAAGCCCCAGTCAACACTCCGCAGGACCGAAACCGGGGTCATCAGCGGTGCTCCATTAAAGCGCACTTCCTGTCCCCAGTACTCCGTCCCGCAGGCCGAGCTCCGGGGTCGCGTGCTGAGCCTGTCCGTGTGGCACCGGGAAAGCCTGGGTCGCAACATCTTTCTGGGCGAAGTCGAAGTGCCCCTGGATACTTGGGACTGGGACTCCGAGGCCACCTGGCTCCCCCTGCAGCCCCGGGTGAGGCAGCTGGCCCGCGTGGAAGAACACGCGGCACAGATCTCCCTCCTTTACCCCATCTGGCTTTCCCCCCACGCCCCTCGCACTTTGCCCTCGGCAGAGTCTCCCCTCGGCCTCACAACCTTACCACCCGGGGAAAAGCCTTGGCTGGCCCGGGACAGCGGGTTTCGTGGGAGCATTCAGATCCCCCAGGCCGTTCTCTCGAGGCCCCGCCCACAGACCCCGCTCTCTTGCCCATCTGTGTCTGTAGACTCCACTCCCTCGTGGCCCTTTTCCCTTGGGCTCTGCCTCCGCCCCCTGACAAGACCGCCTCTCACAGGTCCCGCCCTCACCCGACGACCTTCCCAGCCGTGGTCGGCTCTCTCTGTCCCTCAAGTACATCCCAGCTGGCTCCGAGGGTGAGTGACCGCCCACGAGAGGCCAACCTGGACAGGCCCTGGGAAGCGGGGGACTCTTGTCCCACAAGGATGGGGGGACTCTGTCTGGGGCAGGGCCTGGAGCCAAGCTTTTTCCGCAGGCGCCGGACTGCCCCAGAGCGGTGAGCTGCACTTCTGGGTGAAGGAAGCTCAGGACCTCGTTCCTCTTCGTTCAGGATCAGGATCCCTGGATACTTACGTACAATGGTGAGGAGCATTGGGACCTCCCCGCTTCCCTTCCTTACGCCTGCAGTGGAGCTTCCCACCTCTGACAAACCCCTTCTAGTCAGTCACCCTTGATCCCCCAGTCTGGGCTTTGACCACAGAGCAGGGGTGAGGCAGGAGGCTTTGAGCAAAGGCCTGGAGTCAGGAGAGTTGAGGACACCTTTGAGGAGCTGCATTTCAGAGTGACTGGCACCTACAGGACTTGTTGCAGAGCTGAGACTTAGACCTGGGAGGTCACAGGGGCCCTTCCATGGAAGAACTGGAAGGCCAGGCTGTGGGGGATGCAGTTCTCTGTGGTTTTCAAAGTAAGCACCAGGGGACCCCTCATGGTGCCTCACCCTGAGATGAGATTCTGAGTTCCCAGCCCTGATTCAACCAGACATTGTTTTTCTCTTAGATTTTGTACTTCTGAGCAGTATTTATCTTGCAGAAAGGGCTGCAAGGCTTTAACAAATTTGGAAACTACTTCTGGGGGACAACAAGGTGCCCAAGAAGATCACGGAGCTGGGGAGTAGCAGAATTGCATTTCAGAGGCATTACTCTGGGGTGCTGTGAATAGGAGTTGTAACTTTTAAAGGCAGGAGACCTGAGAGCAGGCTGATGTAAAGGTCCCAGGGTAGTGAGGGTTTGAGGCCGGATCTCAGGCAGCAGCCAGACGGCATGGACATCGTGAGGGAGTATGGGTAGAACCCAATGACTGGATGGTTCTGGGGCATGTGAAGCGGTGGCCACTTGATGCCAGCCCACCTCCCCCACAGCTCGGTGCTGCCTGATGACAGCCGGGCCAGCCGCCAACGGACAAGGGTGGTACGAAAGAGCCTCAGCCCTGTATTCAACCACACCATGGTTTATGATGGCTTTGGGCCTGCTGACCTGCGCCAGGCCTGTGCTGAGATCTCCCTTTGGGAACATGGAGCCTTGGCCAACCGCCAGCTGGGGGGTACACGCCTCAGCCTAGGAACTGGTGAGTAGGGCAGGGCCCTGGGGTGAGCCAATGCAGGGAGGCAGGGGTTCAATGTGTGGCCTTGGGCATTTCTCTGCCCTTTTGTGAGCTTTAGTGTCCACTGAGAACTGGGGGTGTCAGTGCATAATCTGGGACCAGTCAGGTGTTCCTTGGGACCTGGGGTATCCAACGTGACCACACTCTTCACCCCTGCCCAGGCAGCAGCTATGGGCTCCAGGTGCCCTGGATGGATTCCACACCTGAGGAGAAGCAGCTGTGGCAGACACTCCTGGAGCGACCGTGTGAATGGGTGGATGGCTTTCTGCCCCTCAGAACCAACCTGGCACCCAGGACATAGCTGCCTGACAAGCCTTACCAAACCCTTCTCTGGACCCCCATCTCAGGGCCTGCCCTTGGCAAAAGTCAGTAAAATCTATTCTAAGGGCAATAATGGGCTGATGTCTGCTTAGGGTAGGGGGGAGGAGGTGATGGAAAGAAAGAACCAGGGACGTTAAAGAAACCAGGTGAAGGCACTTTAGACTCAGACATAAAAACTTTAAAGAGCTGGTCCCAGGACCACCCTCTCCTAATACCTCAGCAGTTGCCAAGACCCAAGAGTACAATAGTGTTCCGTTTAATAGTCTTTGATGGTGCTCAGTGAGCCTGAGGCATCTCTGTTATTGGTTCGCCCCACTGGGGCTAGGTCTGGGCCCTAGCCCCCAACCACCAGGCCTCCTCTAGTTACCCCTGGGTTCTGGGGCAGGTATGTCATAAGTTGCTTGTGTCTTCTCCATTCATCCATCTTTGGTCTGGCCTCCTGCCTCTGATGCCCTCATTCAGCCTCTTGGAGGCCAGGGATAATGGCCGTGGATCCTGCTCGCTGTGCCAAGATGGCTCTCCAGATTCGGCATATCATCCCTCCCCTGGGGGTAGCAGGCTCAAAGTGGCTCAGCAAGAAGAAGGCCTTGGGCTCTCTCTGGTATCCACTGTCTGCCTGATGCCCCCTCTGTCCCCAAGGATACCCTGGTGTCCCTATAGTTTCCAAAGAGAAACCTAGGCAGGCCTGTAGCTAGGGGTCAGGATCTGGCATGAGGCGATATGAATGGGTCATCCCAGGAGGGCCCAGGACATACCTGATGTGGGTGTAGATGAGGTCATCTTTAGTGGCACAGGTCAGTAGGACATGGAGGGTGAAGCTGTGGTTCAGCAGCTGGTTGTGGACAAAGACCCATGCAGAGAAACAGGGAGAAATAAAATCAGAAAAAGATGTGTCCAGAGACCCAGGGGCTAGTTCTATTCTACTACCAACATGCTAGGGCAGATCACACCCCTTTCTGGGCCTCCGTTTTTCTCTGTACAATGGGAGGAGTATACTAAACTCCTATGTTAAGATTCTCGGCATCAGAGGGAAAAAGAAGAGCTGAAAGATGGGCAGAGGTGGCCTTTGGTTGGTGGGGGGCAGGGATAAGCCAGCACTCTCCTCCTCACCGTCTGGATGGTGCCTGAATCCACATTCAGTTCCTGTAGCCACTGCACCAGGCCCTGGTCCACTGCACCAGCTATCAAGGATAAACCAGGTAAATCCAGGGGTGCCTTCTGCCCGAAGCTGTCTCACACCACCATTAGTGTTCTCCAGCCAGGTGACAGGTCCTGCTCACCTGGGGGCTCTGAGGCCAGGGCACAAGTCCTGGCCCCTTCATTCACCAGCTGTAGAGTTTGTTGCACCAGGACCTGACACTTCCGTTCCTTTTCAGCCAGGACATCTCGCAGCCTGTTGAAGGGCAGAAAGCAAGTAGAATGAAAGGTGGGGGTTTGGGGATGAAGCTCACCTGAGACTATGGGTGGGTTCCAGGGGGCTTACCTATCAGTCTCTGCTCGCAAGAGGCCCAGCTGCACCATCAGAGGTGGGGAGCCCTGCTCGGATTCCCTTGGGAGCAAGTTCTGCTGGAGCGGGATGTCTTGCTTTGGCTGGGACTCCTCTTTACTCAACTCCTCCGGCGTTGGTAGAACAATATCCTTCTCCACCTCTACCAACCAAGTAGGGTGAGCTTAGACAGGGCGACAATACCCATTTGGGACCCCCAGACACCCGCAGAGGGCACGGAGCTCTGTGCACTGGCTAGGCAGTGTCAGCCTGGAAGACGTTCATTTAGTCACACCCCCACCCACTCCCTCCAGCCCTAATCAGGCCTGGTGACCACGCCCCTTGCTGGTTTCATTTGTGTTCACCACGCCCCCAAGGGCCACACCCTCGCCCATAGGCAGGCTCCACTCCCCAGCCTACCTGGGCCCAGCACTGCCAGGGCTGCCCGTACAGCACGGCTGAGCAATGAGTCCAGCACAAACATCCAGTGTGGGCGGATCTGGCGCCTGCGGAGGACCTGCTTCACCTGGAGAGGAACGACGGGAGATTGCTAAGCCTCAAACAGATGTGGGGCTTGAGTTGGAAAGGCCTAGAAAGTCTTCTTCTGCCTGAAGCAAGTTGGGCCGGCTTGAGGTCAAAGGAGGGGCTGGGAAGGGGAGACTGAGCAGATGTCCCTTCCCTGATGGCTCTATCTTCACGGAGAAGACATGGAATCTTTCAATATCAAGTCTTTGCACATTCCCAAGCACAGGGAGCTCATTACCTCTTCTTGGGCAGCCCTGTGAGAAAGCTCCCTTACCGCATCAGGGAAGGAGAAGAGTGGTCCGTGCAGAAGCAGAGGCCCAAGGCCCTGGGCCTGCAGCTGCCCTTGCAGGGCCCGCAGTTCCTGGGCCAACTGCCTGCGGTTGGAAGTGTGGATGTACTCCCCGAGGCAGCGCAGTAGCTGTTCCACATGATTTCTGCCCAGACGAGGACCCTGAGAAGGAAGAGGGGTCGTCAGCCGGTATTCCCACCTGAGGCAAAAGAGATGCTGGTTGGGCTGGGGTTGCAGGGGAGGCCAGGAGGAGTCCTGTCCATACTCGACCACCAGGGGGCGCTGGGGCGGGTCGCCCACCTGTTCTTGTTCCAGGCACAGATTCTCCGCCAGAGTGGGCAGCTCTTGCTTGAGCACTTCGGCCAGCATGTCCCGGCGCTTGCTCTCTTGATGAAGCAGGCTCAACCCTGAACTCTCCTCAGGGGACACGGGCTCCTCGGCCCCGGGCTCCTCAGGCACCCTGGGTGTAGTGGGGAGCAGCCAATAAAGGGCGGGCAACAACACTGTCCAGCCACCACTGCCCCAAGGTTTGAATCCTGGCTCTTTGACTTTTATGCCTACCTCATAGAGATAAAAGAAATAAAGCCGACACGGGGGGGGGGCACCCTAAATACAAGTGAGAATATTTGGGAGGTAGGCACCAAATGTCATCCTTGCAAGTGGTCAAGATGCCCAGGTCTCTAAGGAGAGCTTTTTCAGAAGGGAGCACAAGGGCAAAACAGATGAAGCGAACCCACCCCTACCCTGGGCTCTCACCGGAGCTGGCTGGGGTCCCCATAACTGAGGCAGCGCTTCGGGGGACTGGGTGGGTACTGAGAAGGTGCCTGAGGGTGCGAAAATGTCTGGGACTGGGCGGTTGAGTCAGCTGAAGGAGTAGGGCTGGCTGAAGGGGCGTCTGAGGGAGAGACAAGGCTGTCAGTTAGGGCGCCTCTTCAGGCCTCTCATCTCCACAGCTCCTCTGCCCTCACCTCTGTGTGCTCACTCCCTCTACCCACACAGTACCTGAGTGCCGTGGAGCATGTCGAGGGGATCCAGGGCTTCGGCTTCTCTTTCCAGGCTGCAGGAAGGGATCCCCCAGCAGTGCTTGAGCACTGGCTCGGAGGCGGGGGTCTGGCTCAAAAGTTCGTAGGAGGAAGGCTTGGGCCTCGGCTGACAGAGAACGGGGCATTGGTGGATGCACCTTGTACATGCCCACCTGGGAAGGGGGGCAGGACGATAAGGGTCAAGTATAGAGGTTTATCCAGGACCCAGTCTGTCCCCAACTCACCTCAGGAGCCAGGCCCTGAGGGCGTCTCACCTGAAACATGGCAGCCTGTGGGCTCCCTAGCTCATGGAAGGGTGGACAACCTGTGGCCATCTCAATTACAGTGCAGCCCAATGACCAGATGTCAGCCGCCTTCCCATACCCTCGTGGGCCCTGGTCAATGATTTCTGGAGCCATATACTGCAGGGTCCCTAGGACAGGAGCAATGGCAATAATGTTCATTTAGGCTTTATCAATGTGGGGATAGCAGGGGCTTTATCACCCTTTGGCTGTACCCACCCTGAACTCTATTATCCAAAACACTTCCCATCACCTACCCTGCTCATCAAACATCCATCTGAGTTTCCTCACTTGTCTTAGGCTCTATCACCTTCACGGACTCCTTCACCCACAGTAGGTTCCATCATGTATCCTGGATTACATCATCCACTCTGAACTCTATCACCCACTTTGGCCTGCATCAACACTTCTGTGCTCCATTTCAGGTACTAAACTCAGTGTCATCAGCTATCCAAGCTCCAATTCTAGATTCCATCCCCTCACCCCTGGCTCAATCACCTGCCCTGGGTTTTATCCCCTATTAGGATTCTAACTCCATGCCCAGAAGAAGCACCATTCCCTGGAAGGCCCCAAAAGTTCTTCTGCCCCAAGTCCGCATCCCCACTCACCACCCCACCCCGTTACCTGTGAAGGTCTCAGTGCAAGGTGTGATGCCCGCCAGCCGCTTGGAGGTACCAAAGTCAGAAATCTTGAGCAGCCCGCTGAACGTGTTGATCAGCACGTTGTCCCCCTGAGTAGAGTGGACTTCAGGCTGGGCTCCTGATGCCAGAACTGTGCCCTATTCTGGGATCCCATCTCCTGGGAATCCCAGCCTGACCCTGCCTCCCCCTGCCATCCCACTATGCCCCTCTGGGAGCTGCTGGCACGTGGTTTGGCTTCAGATCTGAACTTCTTTCCTCTAGGGAACCTTCTTGATGAATTTCCCACCGTTTGCAAAGGGTCTGCCCACTAAGTCTAAACTGCCAGCCTTTGTCTGGGGCCATAGCTCTTCCTTTCCCCCTACCAGTAAGCCAGAGTGGGCCAGCTACAGGGCTTACCTTGATGTCGCGATGCACAATTCGGTTATCATGCAGGTAGCTGAGTCCCTGCAGGATCTGGCGGGTATAGAAACTGATGGTGCTCTCATTGTCCTGCAGGGGTCCCCACACTGACCGCAGCAAGGAGGACAGGCTGCCTGGGTGGGTGCAGTCCAAAGTTATCATTGCCTCCCACAGTTCTCTGCCCAAGCACACCCATGCCATGGCCCAGACTCCATCACCCAACTGCACTGTCAGTTAATTCTGGGCTACACCACCCACACACGCTAGGGTTCGTTTTCCCCAAGGGTTCTCCACGCCTGCCTGGCTCTATCCCTACATCCCACACCTCTAGTTCCATTCCCAGCTGGGCAAGTACCTCCAGGCACTTCCTCCATGAAGATCTTGAGGTAGCCGCCCTGGCTAGCTGAGCCCAGGTAGCGCACGATGTTCTTGTGGCGCAGGCGCTTGTGCAGAGCAATCTCTTCATGCAGGGGCTGAGAGAACCTATGGGCAGGAATAGGCCAATTTGGGCAGAGATGCTTCCTCAACTCTGGCACAAGCCAGGCCACGCCCCCAGGATCTGCCCCGCCCACAAGTTTCTCTCCGACCTTCCTCACTTTATTATCCAGCCCACAGGCCCCTCCAGACCGTAGTCCGCCCGTCTGGTCCCTGACGTTCTGCCCATAGGCCTGGGCCCACTGGGCTGGGACTCTCGCGTCCATGAGCCCGCCCACTTGGGCCCAACCACTAGGGCATCAGCCTTTCCCTGCCTACCGCCCCGCCCACACAACACTCCCAACTCGTGGTCCCGCCCACTTGACCCGCCCACCTGGGCCCTCGCTAGCCCTCCGCCGGGCTCGGGAGCACTGTACCTGCTGTCCCGTTCCGGGATCTCCTTGATGGCGATGCGTACCCGCGTGTGCCGCTCGCGGCCCGCGTACACGACCCCGTAGGTGCCCTTGCCCAGCACCAGCCGCTCGCCTGTCTCC
The DNA here is from genome assembly GCF_004115265.2 of Rhinolophus ferrumequinum. Classification (NCBI taxonomy): domain Eukaryota; kingdom Metazoa; phylum Chordata; class Mammalia; order Chiroptera; family Rhinolophidae; genus Rhinolophus; species Rhinolophus ferrumequinum. The sequence goes on from NC_046292.1 coordinate 18,740,540, forward strand.
GTGTACTCGTAATCAAACTGCGGGGGTGGGTGAGATGGGGGTTTAGCAGGGCCCGCAGCCCTTCCCCCTCCCCGAGCTCCCAGCCCCCATTTCTCACCTCTGGCACTTCCCCCACGCCCTCCGCCTCTTCCGCAGGCGCCGTGGAATCCGGATTGGTCACCAAGGCCTGGATCAGGCCACAGAACCTGCGGGTGAGGAAGTCAGGCCAGCGGGAGGGGTACCTTGGTCGCAAAATGTCCCCTCCTGTGCCTAGAGCACCTAAGGTACAAGTCCCTTCCTTTCCTCACTCCCCTGGGCATCTGGCCCTCAGAGTACCCCCACCCCGAGAGGCTCCGCATACCACTGGCAGTGCCCTACGCTGGGGAAGCACAGCTGGAAGTCCTGAGCCGGGGGAAGCACGTAGAGGAAGCAGCAGCGCTCATCCCTCTTGGAGGCGCTGGAAAGGTAAGACGAACCTAAGTGAGCGCCAGGCCGGCAAGCAGCAGAGCTGCCCCTTCCGGGACCACCTTAGGACTCGCCCCTCACCTAACACCACAGATGGAGGCGACTGAGAAGGTCCAGCTGGATGGAACGTCCTGTGAAAAGAGAGTTAGAGGGGGATGCCAGGGAGCAGAAGAGGGGTTTGGGGATGGAAGAAAGGCTTGAGAGAAGGGCTGCCTAGCAGTGAGTGGGCGGACTCAGCGGTGACTTCACCTGGGTCTCAGACTCCAGCAGGCTCAGGGTCACTGAGCTCACAGGATTCATGCCCTGAACTTCGAGCCTCGCCGGCAACAGCACTTGGTTCATCTCTAAGACCAGGACCTGCAGATGAAAAGGAGGTGTGGGGACGTACATAGGTCAGAAGGGGCCTGCCCCTCTCCCAGATCCCGCACCCCCACTGCCACCCCATGTCCTCACGGAGCACTGGTTCTCTTGGGGACTGGCCGTCCCGAGCAGCTGGCAGGACTGTAGCAAGAAGTGAAGCCAGAAATGGGCACGGCGTGGAGGTCCTCCAAGGGGCTCTGGCGTGGGTCTGAAGTGCTGGTATAGCAGGAAGGTTTCCATCATGGACACCAGGTACCTGTAGGCACAGCCTTGTCCTTAGCTCAGCCCAGGTGCCAGCTGGCACAGCCAGGGAGAGTACACTGAACATGGGCAGTGGGTGTCATAGGCACTGGTTTGGAAGGGACCAGGTCATTGGCTCAGGGCTCAGTCTAAAGTGCCAGTGGACATAGGTATAGAAGCTGACTCCCAAACCAGGCCAAGACTGCAGAGGGGGCCACCTACCATATGGGGGCGTTGAGCTTGTACAGCTGCTCTGCAGCCAGTGCTACCTGGGTGGGGTCATTAGCAAGGATCTGAGCTCCCAGGTAGAAGCCCACATCCCAGTAATACTGCATCTTCTCCACACAGCCTTTTCGGGCCAGTAGGCAGCCCAGCTTCATGCCTGAGAGAGAGGGGCATGAGCCCTAATGAGTGTGGTTGCAGGTGTGGACAGAGCCCAGGTGTGGGCCACAATATACATCTGGGCAGGAACACAGATATGGGTGAAAATGTAGGTATGGCATGATCTTAAGTGGGAGTAGGAGCTCAGACACAGGTGAGGGTTTGGAAACAAGTGTATGTGAAAGGAACACAAGTGTGAGCTTAGCAATAGTTGTGGGTTTAAGGGCTCCTGCAGGCCCAGGACAGGTATGAGGACCACATGTGGGTTCAGGCAGAATAAGTCCAAAGGGGATAAGCTCAGTCGCAGCTCTAGTCCAGTGTTCTCTCTCCCTGCCTTGAGCCCCTGTTGGGGGGATCCAGGGTGCGGGATTGGGGCTCACCAATGAGCCGGAGCTCATCAGAGTCCTCAAAGTGCTGTCCAGCAGCAATGAGCAGCACAGCGGCATTGATGCCTGAGTGGAGGCTGGGCTCAACGTCAAAAGCCTTCCGATACCTGTGGGGCAGGGGGAGGGATGCAGGGCTAGACTGATGCCCACAGCCCCACCCCTCAGCCCACTTTCCTCTTGCCTGTGCCCCTTACCAGTGATAGGCCTGCTCCCGGTGCACAGCATCCTGGAAGCCAGAGCTGAAGAACATGTCCTTGTAGACACGGCCACACATGCAGTATAGGTCAGGTGCCACAGAGCCTCCACACTGTACCAGTGGCAGCAGCACAGCCAGTGCCTTCTCCCGGTCCCCAGGCCTGTTCCTCCTAGGGGAAAGGAGATGGGCTGGGAACCTGCCTGATGGCCCTGCCCCACTCTGTCTAGGGACCCCCCAGACACTGCACAGCAGGGACCTTTCCAGGGGCCTGACAGTAATGAACCCAGAATAGCAGTGACGCTGGTCAGCACTGACCTTTCTAGAGGTACTGATCTCACATGGAAGTGATTCCTAACTGCAGTGACTCTGAGGAGAGGTGACCTGGGACAGCTGTGACCTCTCCAAGGGCAGTACCTTCACCCCACCCCATCCCACTCTGGGCAGCAGTGATAGAACAACGGGACCATCTGACATCAGCGTGACCCTAGTCAGCAAATTCCCTGAACAGCACGATCCCACACAGCAATGATCTCGCACAGCAGGGACCCATGTTCCCATGTGGCTATGCCCCATGCCCTGCTCTGCCACTCACTGGTTGAGGGCAAAGGTATAGTGGAAGCAGACGTTGTGCTGCTCGGCCACATCACAGGTGGGCAAGGTCTGCAGCGTCTCCACCAGCTCAATGATGGCCGAGTAGTCCTGCAGGAGAGAACAGCACACACCTACATGATGGCCTTCGGTGGGTCCCATAGGCCCTTAGATCCTGTGGAAAACCTTGAGCTAGGGTCCTCTCCCACCCCTGACACCCCACCTTCTTTCGCACGATCCTCTGCGCACCTCCTTCAGGCCCGGCAGGTAGTGCAGACACCACACTGTACACGGAGAACCCACTGTGTGCCCCAATCTTACAACTGCCCTGGGAGACAGTGACATGATCACCCCCACTACCAACTGAGACTCACAGACAATTTGAGCAGCACTGCCAGGAGCTGACCTTGGCTTTGTCTGACACCAAATGCTATGGCCTGACTACCTGTCTGAGCACACCTGCACATCTCGGTAGGACAGCAGCAGGTTCATGATAATGTCGGGGCTCAGCAGCTCTACGCTGTCCAGTCTCCGCTGCAGGCGAGCCAGCTCCTGCCGCAGCTGCTGCCCGCTGAACCGCTCCTTGGCCTGCCGGATGTCCTGCCGAATGGTCTCCCGGAAATAGCCACTGATACCCGCAACAGGGGAGGTAGGGAGAAGGACTGGTGGGGCCTGTCCCTCAGCCCAGCCCACTGCACCCTCTCCAGCCTCCTCCTGGTGCACCCTCTCTGTGGGTCCCTTACCAAGAGTCTGTGGGTGTCGCCTCCAGTAGGCGGGCAAGCCGGCCCACTAGGGGTGTGAGCAGGGCCTCAGTGCTCACCCCAGCCTGCACTAGCCCATCAGCCAGGCCCCTCAGGAGGCCTGCATCACCACACAGCACCCGACCAGTGGCTGTCACCACATAGGGGATCAGCGTGTAGCTGCCAACACAATCCTGGTGGGAGGGAGGCAGGAATCAGTAGAGGTCAGAGGTCAGCACCAGGTTACAGAGGGACAGTGAGGGGGTCAGAGGTCAGCACCAGTGGAGACTGAAATAGCAGGTAAGGGGCACACGTCAGGAAGGGAGGCAACAGAGAGCAGAGGGTCATACAGATGTCATGGTGTATTAGGGAGATCAGAGGTGACTGAGGAGGCCAGAGAACGTAGTGAGAGGTCAGAGGTCATAGTGGAGGTCAAAGGGCACATTGGAGTGAGGGGTGGATTCTGCTCACTGAGTTCTTCTGGAAAACATCCTCCTGCAGAGAACAGACAGATACTGTTGTTCTGGGTAGGTGCCACCCACATCCTGTACCTGCCCCCACCAGCCACCTAGCCACCTACCCGTAGGGCCTGCAGGTCAGGGAGGTCAGCCTGGGAGCAGAGAAGCACGTTGTTGGTCATGCTGAAGCTCTCACGCACACCAAGGTGGTAGAACAGGGAAGGCTGTGCCAAGGAGCTGCTCACCTCCAGCACCACCACGTCTGCGGGCACACATGTGGAGGAGGCCCTAAGCTCTGAAGCCCAGTTTGGTGGGGGAGGAGGCTGAGGATCCATCTTGATTCCATCTGCCTTCCTGTGTGATTCCAGCAGCATCCAATTTTGCTCCTGGCTTCAATTTCCCCCTTTTAGGGTCCCTCTGGCTCTTACACAGAAGTGGTATTTGAGGTTTTGCAGGCGAGGAGTTGGGTCCAATGGGTTGGGCTCCACATCCCACTGTTCAGAGCCTGTGAGCACTGGGCACCAAGGAGAGGAGGCTGTGCCCCAGCCCAGAGCCTGTTCCAGGCCATTTGAGAGGCAAGAGTTGGGCAAACACGGTAAGTCTCCTTCCCTAGGTCCTCAACCCAGTCCTTCAAAGGGACCAGCACCAGCAGTGTGTGTAGATAACGCTGTGAGCGCTCTGTGTGTGTGTTTGTGTGTGTGTAGCTTACTGTGACTGGATCTCTGTGACAGTGTCTGTGAGGGCCTGTGTATTGACATATATGTGATTTGTGAGTCTGTCTATGACTCTGTATGTGTCTTTGTGTCCTCGAGGGCGAGTCAGCCTTCATTTTTAGGCTGCGATTTTATGGACTTCCGGCAAGCACTATGCCGGGACTCTTGGATAAACAATTAAGTATCGGAGGCGGGACAGCAAATTGGCGGAAGGGAGGGGTGACCCGCGCGGGAATAGCCGCCTTCTGGCCCCGCCCCCGAGCGAACCTGCCCAGCCACTAGCCCCGCCCATTGTCTCGGTTACTGGGGCCTCATCACCTAAGCTCCCGGTCGCCCAGAATCCAGTCCGTCGGGTCCCATCGCTTCCCTTTCTGCTTCTCTAGCCTCGGAAATAGTATGCTAGGACCCCTGAACTCCAGCTCCCCATATATGGCTCCTTTCCTGGTCCAAGCTCTACCTCCCAGGATCCGCTCTCATCAACTCCCCGCAAAATCATCCCCAGGCCGAGTTCTGCAACCTCACTCCCGAGATACCGCACACAACCCCGCTTCCAGCGCTGGCCCAATCCTAGCCACGTTCCCTAGGCACCGTGCCGACTCCAGAATGCTTAAGTCCCAACCCTGAACCCCGGAACTGGGCCTAAATCTGCTAAGTCCCGGCCTGAGCCTGGCTGCGCTCCAGATCCCCTAAATTCCACTTTTGTCAGGGCCCCAACTCGAGTTCCTCAGCTTTAGCTTAGTTTATACCCTCCTAGACCTCGCAACCATCTGAGTCCCCCGGAGTCGCCGAGCCACGCCCCCTTCGGCCCCGCCCAAGGCCCTAATACTCACTCTGGCTCCCACCCCGCCCCCAGTGCGCTCTCACCCGCGTTGTAGAAGGAATCCAGCGCCGCGGTGTCTCCCAGCGCCAACTTCCCAAAGGGCAGGGTTCGCAGCTGCGGCCGCGGCCGTTGTCCCGGGAGCTGTGCGCAGGCCTCGCGCAGGCAGCGGAGGGGCAGCGGATCCGCCTCGGCTCCTGTCTCCGACTCTACCCCGGGCTGTGGCTCCAGAGTCAGCACGTAGACCACGCTGAGCGGCCGGCTTCGCGTGCAAACCCGGTCCGGGGGCGCCGCGATCGACCTGCCCCTGCTCAGCGCCTCAGCCAGCGGGTCCTGCCAGCAGCTGCCGGCGCGCTCTAGAGCCCCCGGCCGCGAGCACGGCCCCGCCATGCGGGGGCGCTCGGGCGTCGGGCACCCGGCTCTAGGGACCCAGGGAGGGGCAGGAGCCAGGGGCGACGGATCCAGGGATCTCGAGATCAGGAATCCGGTCGAGATTCCGGTCGGGAATCTCTTAAGAGATCTGGAGATCCGAAGGATCTGGAGGTCCCGTTCCCGGAATCGGGAGTCCAGGGAGAAATCTGGACTTAACTCTGACTTAAAAGGTCCTGAGGATCGGGAATTGGGTCCCAGGAATCAGGGACATCCAGTGATCCGCGGCTCAGAGTCACTTGGGAGATCCCGGGAATCGGACCGACCTTGTCTGCCACGCAAAACTCCGCGGAAGAGCGTCCTCCGTCTCTGTCTCCTGTCCACACATGTAAGCCAGCCCAGCCCTTTCGCGGCGGACTGGAAAAGCTCCACCCTAGGCCCTGGGGCTGCACCACTCCCTAGCGGCTCGGGACTCTGCTTCTCCCCTCCCTCCTCTCCCGCTAGAATCTCTGAGTCCAGCTGCTTCCGGAACAGCCTGTACCCCGTGCAGGCCAACCGCTGTGGATTGCTCACAGCAGGAGCTCATAAAGTTGTGCCCAGCCTAGGGAAGAGCATGAATTGCAGGCCCTGCCGTGCAGGATCTGTTGAATGAATGGATCTCCAGAGACAGGGTGTGCAGAGCTGGGTGAAGAGTGGGTTCTCCAGGGAGGGACTGGAATGGGGGAAGTCTGCCCCTCTACCTGCCAGGAGGTCATCATCCCTAGTATGCGACTTGGCATCTGAGCCCCCACCTTTGCCCCCTTGCCAGGGGCATGCTTTCCCCAGAATCTAATCTACTGACCTTTGACCTCCACCCAGAACGTGACTGTAGGATCTGAGAAGAGTCCCCACACAAGCATTTCTCTCCCCACCTGAAGGAGAACCCCAGCCCTTGAGCTACTGTAGCTGCTCAACTCCAAATTCCCAAGAATCTCTGACCTTTTAGTGTGAATTGGTGAGGCAGCAATCTGGTGTAAACCTCGGTGGACTCTGAAATCAGGAACTGGGGACTTAGAGATGTTGAGTAACTCATCCAAGATCACTCAGCCACATGACAGAGCGGGATGCAATCCCAGGACTCCCTATCAGACTGCGGATATCAGACTCTGAACTACTTATTGCTCTGCCACTTTCTAGAATGTGGCTCTGCCAAATTAACTGCTCAATAAATGCTAACTCAATAACTGCTGTTTTACTATCCTGTGGCCCCATGGAAGAAAAATGTACCTTCCTTCATTTGACCCTGTGTTCAAACAAGCCCCTAGTAGAACAGGCAAGAAGTAGCAGAGGGTGAGAACTTGGGTTACAACAGACGCTAGGGTGGAAAACAGACAACCTAGAAGGGACAGGCATGGGCAACAGAAAGGGTGAGAAAGCTGTACAATTCCCACCACAAAACCATCCACTTGCAATTCCTGGAGGGCCCAAGGGCATTGTCGGTGGATGCTTGAATCCCTTCCAAGTCCTTCACAAAATGTTTCTCTGACCTTGGCTTGCACAGCTCCAGAGATGGAAGCCTTACTACCTTATGAGACTGGAAGGAAAGTCTTCCTTGAATGGAGCTAAAACCCATGTCGTTGCTCTGCCCTCTTGAGCTTTTCCCAGGAACTGGAAGAAACCTGCAAGCCAGGAAAGGGTTAAAATGGTTTTATTTTTAAATGTGTACAGGAGAGCAGAAGCAGTTAGCAATGGGAAGGGGTAGCCAAAGGTCCGGAAACTGTACAGGAGAGATAAGGATGCTGGCTGCCAGAGTGGCCTAGCAAAGCATCATGCAAACCCTGTGGTAAGGGAGGCCCACACTGAGGCCTGAGACCCAGTCAATGCCATACGTGAGGGCAGTGGTCTGGTACATCGCATAGCACCTGTTGAGATTGGCTTGATAGCAGGATCCACACCACCAGGCACCATGGACAGTCACCGCACAGTCACTCCCACTTATATCATGGTCATCATCGTAGGTGGTAAAGGACTTCACATTGTGGTAACTCAGGTGTCCGCTGGCAGGGAGAGGATGGGAGACACAGTGATGCCAGCACCATGCTTGGCATCCTTGAAGAGATGATCTTACAGGAGCCTCAGAGCAACTGAGACGTGGGTGTTATCAAGCCCCAGGATAAAACAGCAGTGCCAAGAGGCCAGGGGTTTGCCCAAGGTTACTCAACTAGTCACAGGAACACGGACTTGAACTCAGGACTGTGGCTCCAAAGCCACCAGCTCCTCCCCTTGTCTTGCCCTCTCCCAGAATCCCCAGCTTCCGTCTAGCTCCTTTGTCTCTTCCCAGCTCCCATCAGCAAGCAGCCTGAGCAACTCTGTCAGGGAGAGCTGGGAGGGACTTCTCAGATGCCTGAGCAGGAAAAGGGGCTCCCCTGAGGTAACTCCTCATAACCACTTCTCTCTTTCAAGTCTTTCCTCAACAGTTGCTGTTTCTCTGAAAGAAAAAAGTCTTCCCTGGTTCCTCTTCTGAAGCAGATAATGCTAACATTCCGTAGAGCCTCAGTTAGCTCCCATGGCCTCCTTCCCTGCCTCCTTGACCATTTTACAGGGCAGGAAACTGAGGCTCTGACGCAGAAGGGACTGGTCCAGGGTCACATAGTAAACAATGGCGCTGGGTTCAGACTCAGGTCTGTTTGCCTCCAGAGCCCAAATTCTTCACTCCTGTCCCACCTTGGCTCACGGTTGCTATTTCTCAGATGAGGACACGGACGCCTACAGAGGGGAAGGAATTGCCCTGGGTCATTATGGAGGCAATGGCAATGCTGGGAAAGAACCGGTCTCCCTCACCTTCTTCCCCTGCTCCAGAGCCACCTTAGGATCACTCACCTGCACTGCCCTCTGAGAACTTACCCAGCACCAGCTGGTAGTGAGTGACCTGCCTCCCCAACAAGGTGGAAGGACTTGTAATGGGCAAAGGTACAGTTGCCATTAAAGTCATGCCGCTCCCAGATACCTGAGCAGGGGGCAAGGAGGAGGAATCCTCTGACCCCAAAATGCCATAGGAATACCCCTCAGGCTCCTTTGACCCTGCTGGGACCCACCCTGGAGAGTCAGCTCATGCAGATTGTCATTCCCCGGCCAGAATTTGGGCTCTTGGCTACCAAATCCTGCTTTGTAGGAGGACCAGGAGCGGAAGAAATCCACGGAACCATCCTGCTACCTCTGGAACACGGAGGGAGGCAGAGGTCCGCACACCAGCCATTACTCCAGGCTGGGCATGGGATGAGGAGAAGTAGGGCCAGTGGCGAGAGTAGGTGCACTGTGAGGCACGGGGGGACACCCCCGCTCTTTGATTGTTGATAAACTGTGAGTCCAAGTGAGCTTTGCCTGTGAGTACTGATGAACTCTAGATTCTCTTATTAACTTTTACTGACACTCAACTTCACACCAAAGCCTGGCAAGCCCTGGGGGAGACTGAAATGATGGAAACATTGTTCCTGCCTTCCAGAGATGGTCAGTCCTGCTGGGAGTCAGATTCAGAATAGCCTTCTTTAATTTACTATAAGAACCAAGATATTAGAGTAGAGAGGTCACCTCCAGAGGCCCAAGCGAGACTCCTGGCCTTCCCCTGACAACCCCTCCCCCCCATTTCCTCCTTTAAGCCAAGCAGTCCCCATGCCCTGTAGAGTTTCCCTCCTAAATATCTCTCCACCCGAGTGACTCTATTCCCGTTGCTGCCACTGCCCCCTGTCTGCTCCTGTGCAGACCTGTGCATCCTCCTAAGCCGCATCCTGCCTCCACTCTTGTCCCGTCTGCAGAGCATCTTTCATGTTGTCATCTTCCTCAAATATAAGTCTGACCTGGTTACTCTCTGCTTAAAACTCTTCCATGGCTCCCCATTGCCCTCCATGCTCCACAGTCAGTCATTCTGTGCCCTCCATGAACTGGCCTTTGCAGAGGCCTTAAATCCATGCTTGACTCACACCAGTAGACCTCACTCAGCCAACCACTTATACCTGCTCTCAGCTCACTCACATGGTCCCCTCAAACCCTCTTGTGCTGTCCTGCCTTCCTGCATTTGTCTTTCCCTGCCCTTCTGAACCTCATCTGTCTAGAGAACTTCTACACAGCCTTCAAAACCCTTTCAAATGACACCTCATCTACGAAGCCTTCTCAGACTTCTTCAGTCAGACTCCCTGGGAGCTCAGTAAACATTTGTCAAGTGAATTACTCAAAGGAATGCCTTGGCTCCAGTGGGCTCTGGCTCCCCCTAGGGGCCAAGGAGCAGAAGTGTCCACTGGGCCTGGCCTATGAGTCCCTTTTCTCTGACACTCACCAGGCAAACACCCCCTGGGATGTCCATGTCACAGAAGACTGGAAGGGCTCTGCCTTCAGGTAGGCACAGATGGTAACGGCTGCTCAAGATGGTGCCCCAGCTCAGCAGCTCCTGGAAGCTCTTGGGGCTTGAGAAAGGGGAGATGAACTGAGAGGGCCCCCAAGTTATGCCCCAACCCCCACCAATGGGCAATGGGAGAGGCTAAGTGTGGGACCCCAGGAGCCCTGTTGGCTCCTTCAGACCCCTGAAAGGCGTTCTAGGGAGGACCAGGCCATGCCTGGTGGTCCACCAACACCCTAGCATTGCCTGGTTCCACGTTCCTGGCTCCTGTGAAGGCTGCCTCACCCTCCTGGTACTGGAGCAGATTCACAGGATATCCTACCCCATGGAAAGACTGAGTGTTAGCTCTGAGGTCTGGGCACCCTCAAGGGGATGCCCGCAAACCACCAGAGGGGAGGGTGCCCAGGACCTTCTAATCCTCCCCACTTCTCCCAGCCTTCCTTCCCACTTTTGGAGGGCAATCACAGCCAATGGCTGAACAGCAGCTGAGCAGAGCCCTCCTCCTCTCTAGCCCAGGGACAAAGCAAAAAGAGAAGAGGCCCTGGTCCCACACATTCACCAGGCTCACCTTTGGGGCCCATCTTGCCCAGTGGTCCAGGTTGCCCTGAAATCCCAGAGGCAGTGACACCATAAGTCCCACCCCATACACAGGGCCAAAAAAACAACAGGATTCAGAGCCAGAAGTCAAATCCCAGCTGCACCCTTAATTGGCTGTGGTTGTGGACAAATGACTTATCCTCTCAGAACCTCACTTCCTCCCTCAGTGAAATGGGGAATGGGGCTGGCCTGGTGGCTCAGGCGGTTGGAGATCCGTGCTCCTAATGCTGAAGGCTGCCGGTTCGATTCCCACATGGGCCAGTGCCAGATGGCTCAGTTGGTTAGAGCGTGTCCTCTCAACCACAAAATTGCCGGTTCGATTCCTCGACTCCCACAAGGGATGGTGGTCTGTGTCCCCTGCAACTAATAACAGCAACTGGACCTAGAGTTGAGCTGCAACCTCCATAACTAAGATTGAAAGGACAACAACTTGACTTGGAAAAAAGTCCTGGAAGTGCACACTGTTCCCCAATAAAGTCCTGTTCCCCTTCCCCAATTAAAAAAAACAAATACTCCTCCTCAATATTAAAAAAAGAAAGAAAGAAAGAAAGAAATGGGGGAAAGTGGGGCCGGCCCAGTGGCTCAGGCGGTTAGAGCTCCATGCTCCTAACTCCGAACGCTGCCGGTTCGATTCCCACATAGGCCAGTGGGCTCTCAACCACAAGGTTACCGGTTCAACTCCTCGAGTCCCTCAAGTGATGGTGGTCTGCACCCCCGGCAACTAAGATTGAACACGGCACCTTGAGCTGAGCTGCCTCCTGGATGGCTCAGTTGGTTGGAGTGCGTCCTCTCAACCACAAGGTTGCCAGTTCGATTTCTCGACTCCCGCAAGGGATGGTGGGCAGCGCCCCCTGCAACTAGAAAACGGCAACTGGACCTGGAGCTGAGCTACTCCCTACACAACTAAGACTGAAAGGAAAACAACTTGACTTGGAAAAAAGGCCTGGAAGTACACACTGTTCCCCAATAAAGTCCTGTTCCCCTTCCCCAATAAAATCTTAAAAAAAAAAAAAAAAGAAAAAGAAATGGGGGAAAGCTCTCCTCCTACTTCACAGAGTCAATGTAGGATGCTGGGTACCCAGCCTGAAGCCCAGCACACGGTTGGTTCCTTGCCCCTTTGTCGTTGCCCCTCAGCACAGAAAGGTTTTTTTAAAAAGATTTTATTGGGGAAGAGGAACAGGACTTTAGGGGAACAGGACTTTATTGGGGAACAGTGTGTACTGCCAGGACTTTTTCCAAGTCAAATTGTTGTCCTTTCAACAACTTGAGGGCACAGCTCAGCTCCAGGTCCAGTTGCCATTGTTAGTTGCAGGGGGCACAGCCCACCATCCCTTGCGGGAGTCGAACCGGCAACCTTATGGTTGAGAGCCCACTGGCCCATGTGGGAATCGAACCGGCAGCCTTCGGAGTTAGGAGCACAGAGCTCCAACCGCTTGAGCCACCGGGCTGCCCAGCACAGACAGTTAACGCTGCACCCCCAGCCTCTCAGTTTACCCCAGGTTTCTGCCTACCCCTGATATCTCTTCCCTTGAAGACCTGGATCTCCCTTCTCCCCAGGATATCCTGGGGCTCCAGGACAACTGGGCAGGAGGACAATTTTGCTGGCTTCCAGTTCCCTGGGTTCTGCAGGGAAATGCAGGGCTGGGTGGGCAGAGTGGTTATAGGGGGAGTGAGCATGTGTCCCCTAGACCCCTCTGTAGTTCTCTATCTCCCAGATTGTAGTTGTCAGGACCTTTGCCTCCAGAGCTTTCAAGGCTTTGTACTGTTTGCATCTATTTGCATCTATTTATGTGCAGAGCCCAGATTATCAAACTCCCACCCTGCTCCTTGAGGCTAGTGAGCCTGGGTGGGAGAAGGACACCCAGGGAGGAGATGAGGGTGGGTTGGCAGGGAGGACAGCATAGGCACCTACCTGGACAGCTGGAGTGGTCCTGGGTCCTCAGGCAGGCAGGTTCCCTGAGCAAGAGGAGTAAAACGGAAAGTGGGATCCACAGGAGGCCCAGCTTGCTGGTGCCCCTGAGAGAAGATGCCAATTTATAAGGGGGCCAGGCTGGTGGAAGGACGTGAAGCAAGACTTCTGTCCATTGTCCCTCCCCAGGGATACCCCACGCAAGCTAGAGCCATCAGGAGGTGGGGGCACTTCCTCCTTCTGCCCCAGAGAGAATGGGCATTATCCCTACCCTTTCCAGGATGCAGTCCAACTTCTGATCTTGGCCTCCAGGGCTCCCGAGCCATCGCTCCAGGCCGCTGCATTCGTAAGAGTTTCTCCCCCTCTGAAACTTAGCTCATTCTGTGCCTTTTCTCTGAAATGTCCTCCTCTTCATCTCTACTGAGAAGCTCCACCTGTCCATGAAGGTCCAGCCCTAACGCCGTCTCCACTAGGAATCCTTCCCCGTCCCGGCAGCAGTATTAATGACCACTGCTACCACTCGCTGGGCACTTACTGCACTCCACAAGTCACGCTGGGTTCAGTTAGTATGTCGCCTCTGACCCTTACACAGCCCTGCTCCTGGTCGTTATTATTGTCCCTGGGTTATAGGCCTGGTACAAAGCAGGTGTTCAATAAATATTGGTCAAATGAAGGAATAAACAAGGAGAAACTGAGGCCCAGAGGCAGGAAATGACTTGTGCACTCTCTGGTACTTATATATGCCCAGAGCCGCAGAGACGTTGCCCCAGCCCCGTGCTCACAACCAGGGAGAGGCACCCTTAGCAAAGTGACGTCATGCCCACCCTCAAGTCCCTTGGGGAGTCCCTGGCAGGGCCTAAGAAACAGCTGCTAATATAGGCCGATGGCATGGGCAGCCGGGGCAGGCAGGCCTGGAGGCTGGGAATTGCTGCCAATAAGGAGGCAGCGGCCATGAACACATGTGAGGGGTGGGATCTGAGCTGGAGAGGGACGTCACGTGATAGGGGAGGAGAGGGAAACCTCATTCGTTCATTCATTTGTTCATTAATTCATTCATCAAACCCTCCCTGAGGGCCTCCTCTATGCCAGGCTCAAAACGTATGGGGGTGGTGAGGGCTGAGGTGCAAGCGGACATCAGGAAAGGTGGAGGCCGAGTTTGCCAAACAGGATGGATCCATGGGATGGACGCTCTAAGGCCATGCAATTCCAGTTCTGGGACTCTGTCCTCCGCAGACTCTCCCACAGGTGGGCCAAGATCTGTGGACAAGCCTGTTTATCATGGTGCTGCGTATAATAATCAACGTGGGAATAACTAGACATTGATGGGATGCAGGCAAATACGTTATCACCATGTGGGCAAGTCATAGGGCAAATCTGATCAACAATGAAAAGGACAAAGTATAATACAATCCCACTTTGTATTTTTAAAGAGCTAAATGTTGTAAATTCACAGGAAATGGTCTGAAACATACTATGAACCATAGTTATTTCTGGGGAGTGGGACCAGGGGGAAGTGATTCTCACTACATAAACTTCTATATAGTCCTTTTGTTCTTTACAGACATTTACTACTTTTGAAAAAGAAAACATCCACTAAAGAAATTTCCTTAACTGAGTGGACAGCCAGCAGGAAGCAGGGGCATTTCCTCCCTAGGCCCCGAAGAGAACGGGCGTTATCCCTGCCAGCACTGAAGTGCTGGTTGGAGAAGCCAAGGGAGGGTGATCCAGAAGGAGAAACTGCATGAAAAAGGGCTTGGAGCAGAGACAGCAAGGCAGGCTGGGTAACAAGAGGTAGATCCAAGTAGTTAGAGGTGGCTTGAGGGGAGGCTTTCTGAGAGGAGAGGAGGCTCTGCTGGAAATGTGAGAGGGAGGGGCGAGGACATAGACTATTGGTATTGTCGATGGTGGAGTGATGGGTAAGCAGGTGAGCCCTCCGGGAGGCCAAGGAGTCGCTGGAACTACGTGTGGACCCCAAGCTTCTTCAGAGCCCTTCCAGCGGCAGCTGGAGACCCTGCAGGGTGGTTAGGCCTTGGGGAGGAAGAGGTGCAGAGGCGTGGCTGCAAGCTGCACTGCTGGGAGGGTAGATGGGTACCCTGACATGAAGCTGATGGAGCACATGCACCTGTTCTGAACCTTCCCCACATCCCACTTTACAGATGAGGAAACTGAGGCCCAGTTAAATCACTCGCTCCAGTTCATGCAGAGCAATTGGGCTCCACAGGCTGAACTTGCAACCGTTATTCTCTATGGCTTCTCAGTTTCCTAGGGCAGTCCTGGGATTAAATGTCAGACTCAGCAACATAGACGGTTTCTAGCAAGTGCCCCCTCGGTGGGAGATGTTACTAGTCAGGGAAGACTTCTGGGCCCAGGGATCAGAGGCGAAGGGTGAAAGGTAGGCATGAGTGGGGCTTTCCAGGAGGGCCTGAGTGAGAAAGGCCAGAAGCGCAGAAATGGCTGTGGGAGCCCCAGGGGTGTCTCCACCTTGGCACTGGTGCAGAGACATAACTTTAGGAGCCAAGAGAGCCTGGAGATACCTCTGCAAGAGAGTTCTGAAGTTCTGCTCACTCTGGAGCCAGAAAAACCTGAATTCAAACCCCAGCCCTGACTCAGCGCTGTGATGTTGAGCGAGTGTACTTAGCTTTCTGAGTCTCCGTACACTCATCTGTAAAGGGGACGGGGAGGGGGTTAAATATGTATAACAGATGAAAGTATTTTAAAATGTGACAGTGACAGTCTAAGGCTGAATTCCCATTAAGGAAGGGACAGTGACCGTAACTCTACCCCACCTCAACCACATGGGACACAAAGCACAGTGTTGGAAAGAGTTCCTTTATTTAGGGGTAGTGTCCAGGCAGGCACAGACCCAGTGCCAAGCAGGAGGCTCGCAGGGATGATGGATGAGGCAGGAGGTGGTCGAAGGATGCTGCCAGCTGCAGGTACCAGGCCCAGGGCAGGAGGGGAAGTCAGCATTGGGCACTGGGACTGCTCGGTGCTTGCAGGGGACAAAAATTGGTGCCTAAAGTTTTTCCCACCCCCAGTGCCCACAAGGGGGGCAAGAAAGCAGCCTCTTCATCCTTCTTCCCCTCAGTGTGGAATCCAGGCCTGAAGGGGGTCAGATTCTGCAGAGGCCAGACAGAGAGGGCAGTCAGGGCAGTGGCCCTGCCTCAGCCAGGCTAAGGACCCCTACCCCCAGAGAGCAGGCAGCAGCTGGAAGAGCAAACACTTTAATTGAGGCTGCAGTGACCCGCCCCACAGCACACACGGCACACAGGGGCCTCTGAGCAGCTCCCCTTCTCAGAGGAAAACCAAACCGCACACATGGCCAAGGTCCTGCCCGCGGCCACACAGCTGCAGGCCAAAGTCTCGCCTGGCTGTCACCTACTGGTTCTCCTCCCTGCTGGCAGCATGAGGGGACAAAGACAGGTGGGCTCAGCTGAGCTCTCAGACAACAAGCCCAGGCTGAGTCCTGGCCCCAGCTAATACCCAGCAGAGAACCCCACAGCTGGAGAAGGGAGAAGGGGTGTGTGGCTCACATGGGGAACACCGGGAAGGAGTCATTGCCCTTGGGGCTATCCCACTAAGACAGTACACCAGCACTTAAGGGGACCCAAGGGGCAAAAGTGGGGTGGGGGAAGGGAGCCGGGATTCTGCTGGCTGGCCAGGTACTCACAGTGTCTGGTAGGTGCTGTCCTTGGCCTTGAGGAAGCGCAAGATGAAGAAGCCCACTGCCTGTAGGCTCAGCACCAGCACGATGCCTCCAATGAAGCTGGCCCCATCAAAGCCAGGGTTGTGGGCTTCAGGGACAGAGGGGATCCCTGCAGGGTGGAGATCATAGCAAGCCCCTGAGGACCAGAATCCCAGGCCTACCCCAGGAACCGACATAGGTCACCTGGAGGCCCCAGTCCTCACTCTGGGAGCCTGGAACAGCAGGCTCAAAAGTTCACATGGATCTTGTGGGCAGTTGGGAAGTGCCTGGTGGGAGGGACAGTGCCCAGCTGGGGAGGGCAGGGCCGTGGTTCCAGCCCTGGCTCTGCTCCTGAATGGCTTCATGGCTCGATACTTCTCACATCCTCTCTGTGCCTCCTGATCACATGGACCAAGTGGCAACTGCGCTCCCTTCCAGCTCCCTCTCCCACACTTCCCCAATAGGATGAGGATGGACCCAGAACTTGGGCATCAGATCCCTTCAATTCCTTTTCAACCTTGGGTCTTGGGGTTCAAAGCCCAGATACAGATGATGTGGTCCCCTTTCAGGACTCCTAAGCTCTGAGACCCTCGGGTCACTGCATGTCACAGTGTCCCCTGAACCCTTCCCTACCGTTGGGCCCCAGGTTGCCTGGGTGGCTCCCAGCTGTGCCACGTTTGCCATCAACTCTCACCAGGGATTCGATTTCAGGCTCTGGGCCCAGAGCCCAGGGCAGGGCTGGTGGTGGGAGATCATTTGGGGCAGTGGACAGGGGCCCAGCTGGGAGCTGGATCTACCTCCCAGAGGGTGTAGCTTGCATGAGGGGGTCTGAGAATATGAAGGGCAAAAGGTGGTCCCAGCTGCAGCTCAGGGAGCCCCAGAGAAGGACATGGGGGGAAGAAGAGCAGAAGAGGGAAGAAATGAGCTACACAAGACAGATCTGGGGCTCGAGCTGGAGGGAGCTGAGCCATCAATAATTCAGCCTCCGAGATCACGTTTCTGGCTTTAATTAACCAAGAGCCTCTTCAGCCATCCCTGCCAAGCCTCTGACCTCCAGGCCCTGAGGGGCAGTGGAGACCAAGGGGTGAGGCTTTTGCCTCTGTCCTGCCGGGAACCCCTGTGTGAGCTTCTCTGAACCTGGAGGTTGCAGTAGGTGGCCACTGATCTCATTGGCAACTTGAGCCGTACACCCTCAGGACCAAAAGCAGTTCCTGAGGGGCCAGGTCACCCTGAGTTCTCAGAAGTGTTGGGGAGAAGGAATGGAAACCATTTCTTGATCACTTTCCTTGCATCAGACACTGACCCAGGTGCTATACACCCTCTCATATAATCCTTACAGCAACTCTGTGAGGTGGTATCCAGCCTATTTTACAGATGTGAAAACAGGCTCAGAGGGAGAAGTCACAGGGCTGAGGTCACGGAACAGATCAGTGCCTGAGCTCAGTTTTGTTTTTTCCTGCACCTCTAGTCCTCCCACCACCATGTGGAGGGACTGGGGGATTAGCTCTTCTAATTTAAAGCATAGTGAGGACTTTGGGAGTTCAGAAGCGAAGGGGGGGTAGGGGAACTTTCTAGAGCTCCAGCCCTCCCGCCCCACAGCGCCACCCCCCACCCCCGCCCCAGGTAGTACCTACCTGTTGTGATTGTCTTCGGTTCATAGGTGGGGTGGTGGTGGGCTGCTAAAGAGACAGGGAATCAATAATAAATCATTCCTCCCATGCCCTGACTGTCATCAAGACCAGAGGCCAACAGCTGGACTTCTGACTCAGCTCAGGTCCTCTGTCTCAGGTTCAGATCCACCCTATATACGTTCAAGCCTTAGTTCACAATTCCTTCCACCAGACATGCCCTCTCTCCATCTCTATCTTTAAGGGTCATCTCTGATGCCACCTCCTCTAGAAAGCTCCCCTACCCCCCCTTCGCTTCTGAACTCCCAAAGTCCTCACTATGCTTTAAATTAGAAGAGCTAATCCCCCAGTCCCTCCACATACCTGTCCTGGATGCTCCAGCTGTACTAATTTACAGCTGAGGACACAGGCCAGAGAGGGGAAGGGAGTTTTCAGTGAGCTAAAGGCAGAACTGAAACTGGACCCACTATTCATGGGCATGGTCTGATCCCTGACAGACACAGATTCCTTCCCGGAGGGCAGGCGCTGGCTAGGGACACCTCAGCCCCCTATCCCCAACTTGGTTTAGGCCAGTGGGAGTCCCCTTACCTGGACATGACTCTGAGTTGTTGTAGACAGAGCAACCTTCCTTGACCACCTCAGCTTGGGCCACACAGTGTCCTGGTGGGAGAAGGTGCAAGGGAGAGGTTTGGGGAAAGGGGCCAAGGCTCTGGGGCTCAGACCTGGGGCACTCGACTTGGGGAGGGCTGAACTCCATACCTGGCTCTTCCGGCCGACATTGTTCCCACACACAGCCAGAGAGGTTGTGTGCTCTGTCCCCCTCTACACAATGCTCACAGAGCTTCAGTTGTTTGCAGGCCCCTTGGACAGCTGGCCAGATGTTCATGCGGAGCAGGGCTCCCCGCCCAAAGCCTCGAGCTCCTTTACCTGCGAGTGGGGTAGGAGCAACACCTTGAACCCAAGCTGCTGCCCCGCTTCTGCTCTACTGTGGCTCACATCCCTTTGCACACGCACACATTCACTGGATCCCCTAATCCCCACTACACTCCTGGAGTTTCCACAAACACATGATTACGCTCACCTAGAACCTCTCTGACATTCACCCAGAGTCCCTTCCCTTTGCATACACCTGGGCTCTCAGATACATTTGAGGCTGCTGCCTCCCCACACCTGAAGCTTCCTAATCCCCCACACCTGGAGCCTACATACATACACCAACCAGCTCCTTCACCCACCTCTGGAACCCTGCACAGGTCTGAAAAGTCCCCATCCCGCCCCGCCCCCAAGCCCTGACTGCTCCTGGGTAAGCCGCTGGGTGACGGGCACGCGCCACCTGCCTCTGCCCGGGCCCCTAACTAGACCCTGGCCCGCGTTACCAGCTACAGCGAGCTGGGCACACAGGAGGAGGCAGCAGCAGCTGCCACAGAGCGCAGCCCGTAAGGCGCGGGGTCCCGGCGAGGCCATGGGGGCGGGGACTCGGGGTCTGCGGAGAGCTGGTGTGGCGCGTCCCTTCAGGACTCGGCTCCGCTGGGGTGTGGGGAACCAGACCAGGGCATCAGGGGCGTGGTCGGTGGGCGTGGCCATATTGGGGTGGGGCCAGTGGCTCAGCCAGGAGGGCGGGACTTGGTGGTCCGGGGCAGGGCCAGGTGAAGGCGGAGCCGGATGAGGGCGGGGCTAGTGGGCGACGGCAGGTGGGGCTGGATTCCGTGGTCTGGGGTGGGGCTCGGACAAAAGGGGGCGGGGTCCAGGACCTGGTCTCTCGGTGCCCCCCTGCGGCAGCTTCACCGAAACTCTGCTGAGTAGCGAGTTACTATCCCTACTTCACAGGTGAAGAAACTGAAGCTCAGAAAAGGTGAGTGGCTAGTTGGAGGTCAGAGTTAATGGAAAAATCTGGATTTGAAGCGAGGTCATTTTTCTGCCTTCTGGGCTCGGCGCAGGCGGGGCATTGTCAAGAGCACCCTCCAACCAGGCCCCACCACAGCTGGCTCCCCGGCTCTGGCTACCCACCTCACTTCACTCCTTGCACCCTCCTCTCTTCTGCCCCTCTGCCCACCACATCTGCCTTCGACCCACCACACCATCTGGCCAAGTCACCGGTCTCATTATTAATGGGGCCGTTAGCAGCCTTCCCCTCTGCCTGGACTCTCGCTCTGGCTCCGACCTCTTCTGGTTCTTCTCCCACCACAGCCACTTCTCAGCTTTCTCAGAGGGCGCCTCCTCTTCCTCTTTCTCCTTTCTCCTTTCCTCTTCCCCTCCCTTTCTTTCCCCTCTGCTTCTCCTTTTCCTCCTTCTCCGTCTTCATCGCTGGTAGCCCAGTTCAGTCCTGAGCCCTATTCCACCTCTCCTGGGGGTAAACGTCGTTCCTCTGCCATCAGTTCCCATTTGAAAGCCAAGTATCTCTCCATCTCCACCCCAGTGCGCCCTCCCGAGCTGCCACACCTGTAACTAATAATACATAGTTAACGATTATTGACCCCTTACTATTAGCAGAATGAACATTTTACTACCCTGTTTCCCCAAAAATAAGCCCTAGCATGATTTTTCAGGATGACGTCCCCTGAACATAAGCCCTAATGCGTCTTTTGGAGCAAAAATTAATATAAGACCCGGTCTTATTTTCCGGGAAACACGGTAAGAGCTTTTACTTGCAACTTCTCATCTAATGTCCACACTGCACTCTATGTAAGGGTTTTGTTATCTCCAATTTGCAGGCTTCAGAAGGAAAATCACCTGCCTAGGGGCACACAGTTACAAGGTAGGGACAGGATGTAGCCCAGGATCCAATGAATCCAGAGGCTGCTCTCCCCTCTGCTGTGTCTCGGTGTGTCCATCTGTGTGCCTCAGGCCACTGAAACTGCCTGGTCCCTCTTCCCCACTCAGAGAGGACCCTTCATCCCCATCCCACCCCAGTCACCCAGCTGGAAACCAGGGTCTCATTCTAACCCCTTCCCCGCCTCAGCCCCCAAATTAAAATCCTGCAGATTCTGCCTCTATGTATCTCTGGGGTCCTACTCCCTCATCTTCCCTTTGCTGGCCTCACTGCCTCTCAGCCTCCAGGCCCAAATCGGCCCTCACAGTGCAGGGGTCTACTGAAACCATGGGTTTGACCATGTCTCTTCCATTGAACAATGGTTTGGCTTCCACAACCCTTTGATTCCTGGCTCTAGAAGTCTCTCCAGCATGTCTTGGACTCACCCAAGAAGATAGAAGAGCCCCTCCACCAACACACACCTTCTTTTATACCTCCGTGCCTTTATCCTATAGCTGTTCTGTCTCCCACAGAGTCCTCTTCCTCCAGAGAGTCCTCTTCCTCCCCTGAGTCCATCTGTCTGGCAAATTAATCCTTCATGACATCACTAAAGGGCCACCTCCTGCAGGAAGCCCTCTGTCATTGTCCTAGAGCAAGGCTGAGCTTACTGCAGCATTCATCCCAGCTGGCAGAGTCAAATCCATCTGCTTTCCCCTCACCAGAGCCCTCACCCCCCTCACCATCTCTTGCCTGGGTGCCTGCAGTGACCTCCTGGTAGGGCTCCTGCTTCTGCTCCCCCTGTCCAGCTTGTTCTCCACTCAACAGTCAGAGCTCTCCTTTGAAAATGTAAGTCAAATCATATCACTCTCCTACTTCCGCCCACAAATGGCTCACTGCTCTCCATGACTTACATAACTGTCCCCCTGCCTACCTCTCTGAGCTCAATTCCTACCCTTTGGTTCCTGACACGCTAGCCTCCTCTCTATTCCTCAGACATATCCCTCCTCAGAGACTTTGCACTTGCTGTGCTCTCTCCTTGAAACTCTTCTATTTACTCCTCAAATGACTCTCTTCATGACCTCCCTACTTAAAAGAGGTCTCCTGGTCATTCTACATCATGAAACCTCCTTTTTCCTTCAAACATGTATCAGATTACTCATTCATGTCCTAGGCTGTAAGTTCCATGAAGGCAGAAACCATGTTTATCTTCTTCCATACTTAACTCCCTGTACACATAAGGGCTAAGTAGGTGTGTATTAAATAATCATACTGTACCATGTTGTGACTGTGTACATGTTTGTCCATCCCACTGGTCTGTGAGATCCTCAAGAGCTCCCTACTCTATCATATTAAGTATCTATTTGTCGATTGTTCTCTCCCCCATCAGAATGGAAGCTCCATGAAGAAGGCAGGGATTTTTGTTCATTGCTGTATCTTCTGCGCCTAGAACAATGCCTGTCAAATGGTAGATGTTCAATAAGTATTTATTGAATGTTGACAATGCAAGGATGTGGCCAGATCATCTCTCTGTCCATAGCACCCACTTCAACCCAAGCCCAGGGAAACTGTCAGTGAATATTGGCTGAATGAATGAATGGGGCTTTGCTAAGAAAGTGTGCAATGACGATGCCCAGATTCTCGGGGCTTGGACAAGGAGCTTGTGTGGGTCTTATCTGTGTCCCTCACACACAAACCTCCCTTGAGAGCCTAGGCCCATGGGATTCCCTAGAAGAGAGAGAGAGAGAAGAGAGAAGGAAAGAAGTCATACCTGGAAGTGAATGCTCACAGCCATCTGGTGGACACCTGGGGAACTGCAGGTATTGTCAGCCTTAGTCAAATGTCACTCCCAGCCCCTTCTGGGGAGATGGTGACATCTAGGCTAGAATAGAAGGCACACTGGACTTGGTTACAGATAGACCTGGCTTCAGATCCCAGCTCTGTCATGTACTGTGTGATTTGGGGCAATTCATTCGGCTTCTCTGGGCTTCACCTATGAAATGGGGATGAATGGGTTGTTGTAAGCCCTGAGGTTTGGCACCAGGTAGGAGGGAAGGATAGGAGAAGGTGTCAATGGTGCGAACAAACAAGAAGGTAGGGCAGAGGGCATGAGGAGGAGAGAAGAAGAGAAAGGGCTGCCCCTTTCTCTAGACAGCAGATCTGTGGGGAAGAGAGACCTGGTTGGCAGTGACAACTTCCAGTGTCCTGTTGGCATGGGCAGTTTTTGAGCACGAGAGAGAGTGTGCACATGAAAATCTATAGCTCTCTTGAATCTATTGGATCTAAAGGTTTCTCAGGGTTGGAATGTCACTGTACTCTTCCTCCCTGGTTGCCTGAAGATTGACCTCCATCACGAATCACCCAGGAACTATCTGGATCAGGAGTTCTGGCCAACCAACTATTTCCATGGAAACATGGTCATCAATGTCCTTCTCTCTGGAAAGGCAACAGTACGTAAGACAGAAATTTGGTGAAAAATAACCAAAATGTACAAAACCACACCAGATATCATCTTCATATTTGGAATTAGAACCCATTTTGGTGCTGGTAAAACGACTGACTTTGACATAAATTATGATTCCTTGGATCATGCAAATTAAAATGAACCCAAACACAAGCTCGGCCTCCAAGAGATGAAAAAGATCTCAAAAAGAATGTGAGAACAGAATGAAGGTCAGGATGATGGCAAAGGCCAATGTTGGTGCAAAAAGAAATGAAGATTCTGCAATGACTTCATCTGTGGTAATTGTGCCGATTTTTCATGAGAGGATTAATAACATGAAAAATTTAAAAAAAGAACTATCACTGCCACTCAGACTAGCAGAAGATAGTTTCTTATACACCTCTTTCATGCCCACCTCCCAGCAGCCTTCATTTATCTCTAAGACCCACTGGACAGTTGTTGGGACCCAGCTCTGATGGGGGAGAAAGTGGAGACCTGAACACCCCTGTATTCTCTCTCTTTGATGACCCCACCTTCCTTGACACCTAACATACTACTACTTGTTTTCCTTCTCTTTCTCTAGATGCTGCTTGTTAGTTTAATTTTTTTATCCAGTCAACAAATACTTGTTGAACACCTACTACATACTATGTGCTGAAAGAGAGTGCTAATCTAGGATAGAGGTCAGGGAAGCCTGCTTCAGAACAAGTGACTTGGGTGCAAAGACCTTAACGACAGGGCTCAAAGCAGAGGCAACAGCCAGTGCAAAGGCCCGGGAATAGGAGCACTCTCATCCACAGTCTGTCCCCTTAATGGGGGTGTTCCCAGAGGCTCCTCCTCACTCCCTGAGGCTCCTGTTCCCTCCCCTGGGTGATGTCACTTACCCTAGAACCCCAGTTACTGCCTGCATACCTATGCCTCCTGGCTGTCCTTCTCCTGTCAGATATACTGTTGGTAGCCTCCCGCCAGTGCCAGGCCCCTCCCGACAATCCTATAAGGTAGATACTAACGTTACCCCTATCTTATTGGTGAGAAAATAGGCACAAAGAACCTAATATACTCACCCAAAGTCACACAGCTAGGAAATGGAGGAATTGGGGATCGAATCCAGTCTACGCTCCTGACCACCTCCATCGGCTAAGCACCCCAAACTCCAACCTGATGTGTAGAGATCATCTTCTCTACGTTGGCCCTCTTTTCTTCCCAAGTACTCTGCCACCCGCCTGTCACCTCTTTCCCCCGGCCCCACACTAACTGTGGGAACTGCAGTGGTGCTGTGTTGGGGGAGAAGTGAGTGGGGCCTAGGATCTGAGCCCCCCCCCCCCGGTTTCCTCAAGTCCTAACCTGATCCCTGGCCCCCACCCCCATTCCTTGGGCCTGGATGATTCCAACAAGGATCAAAGCTAGAGACAGAGGGAGGAGGAGCAGCCAGCTCCCCTTCCCCAGGACTGGCCATGTCTGTCACATCTGGAGATGCAGGGGGATTCTCTGGGACTAAGGACAGAGCTGGGGGAAGATGGAGCTCTTTCTCCATGCCCTACCTGCCAGGATGCCCGAGATGGGAAGTTGAGAGGGGCCTGCCCTGGAACTGAGCTGCCAGGCTTTCTGCTTCCAAGTTCTTCCCAGCTTCCGATCTCCAGCTGCTTCGGGGAAGTACCCCCTCCACCCTGCTGGCTTTCCAGATCCTTGAATAAATAATTCATGTTTTGACATTTTGCCAGGCCCAACCCCTCCCATGCTGTGAGGGTGCTATTGGGCTGACATGAGTGATGTCACCCAGCTTCTTATCCCAGCCCCAGCATCACGAGGACCTGTTCTGGCAGCAACTTACCTGCCTGATCACTGTCAGTCCAAACTGCTCTGTCTCACTCATCCGGTGCCCACTCACCACAGTCACCTGGTAACTTCCTTCCAGGACCCTACAGCCCTCATCACTTAAGTAACTTGTCACCTCAGTACGTACGTCAGCTCTTGTGACACGGTCATGGTGACACAAAGTCCCATCACCTGCACACTCCATCTTCCCTTGCCATCCTCTCTGCCACCCTGTGATCTCTGAACCCCATCATGCCACAGAGTCACCCTGACACTGCTATAGTTGCTCTAGGGGCTTCCCTCTGTATGACAGCGTCCTTCAGCCACCATCCCCCAAGATCCAGTCACCATGCTCATACCGTCACTGCCACCCACCTCCATGCTCCCTCGTACTCCTGTCACCGTCACCTCAGGGCCCCATCTTCTTGACAACCTCAGTCATCCTCACCGGGGACGCCCATTCAACCCCATCACATGGTCTCAGTCTCCTGAATTTCGTCAGCCTGTCTCTGCCTCCAAGGGTCCCATCACCCCACTGCCTATCCGGGTCCCCTTCCTGCTACCTCGCTACACCTTCTGCATCCTCTCTGAGACTTTTCCAAGGCTCTCCCACCTGCGCCCCCGAAACCCCTGGCCCGCAGAGGGCGCCGCGTCAAGGACAGGGCGGGCCGAGTCGGGAGGGGCGGAGCCGCGGCTACGGTCGCTTTTTATGAATGGGGGAGCGGGCGGTGCGAGGCCTTATTACTAAGCCTCTCGACGCGCGCTGCGTCCCAGCGCGACGTGCCCATTGGTTAACCGAGCCTCTGACGTCACCGAACCGGTGGCCGGGGGCGGGGCGGGGTGACTCACGCCGCTTCTCCCGCGGCCGCGGGGGCTTCTCCGGGTCCGCTCACACCCTGAGCTGCCCGGACCCGAGTGGAACCTTCCCGCGCGGCCCGGCCGCGCCCGGTCCCAAGAGGTGAGTAGCGGTCCCCGCCTCGGGCACTAGGCGTCCGGAAGGGCACGTAGAATGCTGGGGCGCAGGGCCAGCGGTCAGGCTCCCAGCGGCGGGCCAGGGTCGGAGGTCAATAGCTGGAACCCAGATTCTGGGCTAGCAGGCGGGGACCCAGGTCTGGGTGCTGACCGCATCAGTGGGGTGACCCAGCGGAGGTGGAGCAGTCCTTCAGAGACCCAGGGCTCTGGAGGGGCTGACGGTCATCCGAGGTTGGGCTGGCAGGAGACGGCTGGAACGGACCCAGGCGTCCGAGCTGGAGGAGGTGTCTGACTTAGGGATACAGACATCCCGGCAGGAGGCGGAGTCAGGCCCAAGATTCAGGTATCCGGGCCGAAGGAGGGGTCTGACTTAGGGTTCCAGGCTTCTAGCAGGAGGTGTCTATTCCAAAGACCCAGAGGTTCAGACAGAAAGAGGATCTGGCCGGGGACAGAAGTCTGGGCGGGTGTGTGTTGGGGGTGCTGAGTTCCCAGGTGTTGTTACCCCAGGAGTGCAGGGTGGGGGCGGGCGGGAGCTTCACGCGCACTCCCTGGGGGCGGAGCCTGAGGCTGGCATTGCTGACAATCGTGCGGGGTCTGGCGAGCCTCAGAAACTGAGCATCCTCCTCCCGGATGGGTATGGAGCAGAGCTGCTCTCAGTTCTAAGATGTGTTTCCCTTCCTCAGTCCTGGCCTTTCCCAGCATCTCCTGGATCTTACAGGCCTCCATCCACTTATGTTAGTCCTTCATCTTGTTCTCCTCTTGTCACACACGTGAGAGAAAGAGGCCTACAGGACCCAGAGAGTTGGAAGGGAGATGAAGAGTCCCACCGAGGACAGGAATCCCCAGGAAAAGAGACCTGAGCTTTTCTTTGGGCATGAGAGAGGACAAAGGTATCCTGGAAGGAGCCCTGGAGCATGCGTGCAGGATAAGGCATCAGGACCCAGCCAAGTATCTTGAGGAGAGACTCCCACCAAGTATCCAGAGAGGGACCTCAGCCCCTACAGATCCCTCTGCCCAGCACCCAGCCCTGCCAGCTTCTCATAGGGTCTTTCTCCTACAGATACCATGATGTGGGGTGCAGGCAGCCCCCTGGCTTGGCTCTCTGCTGGCCCAGGGAACGTGAATATGAGCAGCGTGGGTTCAGCAGAGGGACCCACAGGACCAGCTGCACCTCTTCCTTCACCCAGAGCCTGGGATGTGGTGCTGTGCATCTCAGGCACCCTGGTGTCCTGCGAGAACGCACTGGTGGTGGCCATCATTGTGGGCACTCCTGCCTTCCGTGCCCCCATGTTCCTGCTGGTGGGCAGCCTGGCTGTTGCAGACCTGCTGGCAGGC
Organism: Rhinolophus ferrumequinum; assembly: GCF_004115265.2. NCBI lineage: Eukaryota > Metazoa > Chordata > Mammalia > Chiroptera > Rhinolophidae > Rhinolophus > Rhinolophus ferrumequinum. Next base: position 18,767,731 of record NC_046292.1, read on the forward strand.
CTGGGCCTCGTCCTGCACTTTGCTGCTGTCTTCTGCATTGGCTCCGCAGAGATGAGCCTGGTGCTGGTTGGCGTCCTGGCGATGGCCTTTACTGCCAGCATTGGCAGCCTACTGGCCATCACTGTAGATCGGTACCTTTCTCTGTACAATGCCCTCACCTACTACTCAGAGACAACGGTGACGCGGACCTATGTGATGCTGGCCCTCGTGTGGGGGGCTGCGCTGGGCCTGGGGCTGCTGCCTGTGCTGGCTTGGAACTGCCTGGACTCCCAGGCCACGTGCGGCGTGGTATATCCACTCTCCAAGAACCATCTGGTGATCCTGGCCATTGCCTTCTTCATGGTGTTTGGCATCATGCTGCAGCTCTATGCCCAGATCTGCCGCATCGTCTGCCGCCATGCCCAGCAGATTGCCCTCCAGCGGCACCTGCTGCCTGCCTCCCACTACGTGGCCACCCGCAAGGGCATTGCCACACTGGCTGTGGTGCTTGGCGCCTTTGCTGCCTGCTGGCTGCCCTTCACCGTCTACTGCCTGCTGGGCGATGCCTATTCCTCACCCCTCTACACCTATCTCACTCTGCTCCCCGCCACCTACAACTCCATGATCAACCCCATCATCTACGCCTTCCGCAACCAGGACGTGCAGAAGGTGCTGTGGGCCATCTGCTGTTCCTGTTCCTCTTCCAAGATCCCCTTCCGATCCCGTTCCCCCAGTGACGTCTAGTCACTTCACACCCTGGTGACCAGGATGTTAGGTCCTCCAGGGTTTTGTTCTAAGCCCCCAGCTCCACACCCCAAAGACCCAGCTGGTTCTGGGTGTTTCACAGGATTCTCTTCAGATCCCTGCAGGGCCCAGCTGGCTCTATGGTTCTAGAATGTTCAAGTGGTCAGGGTTCCACTCAGAAATGTCCCACAGCCCAGCTGGTTTGGAGTTCCAGAACACTGCTGGCTGTTTTACAGTGCCATTCCAAGTCCCTGGTCTTCCCCCTCCCTTGAACTTGACCATGTCACCTGACTTTTGAGTTTCTGAGCTAGAGTCAGAGAGGTTAGCCACTCAGTTCCCTAGACAGGGGAAAGAGAAAAAGATTTATCTATATCTATATATGTATATATGTGCACTTACAAAGAGAGTATCTAGTTATGATTTATCTATTTATTTATTTATGGGTATGAGGGGAAAAAAAGAGACCCCCACCTTGAAATCCAGGCCATACCAGGGTATCCCCAGTCCCCACACCCACATTTCTGACCTCAGTTCCTAGAGGGGGGAAAGGGAGAAAGAGAAATCATGTATTTTGTTATTATTTTTGCTTATTTTTTATTGAAGAGATCATAGAAACCAGAGCCTTCTCCCTAGGCCTGCCCCTCTAGGGTTTCAGTGGGGGAACACACCAGCCTCTGGTTTTTTATTTTTTTAAGAAGCCATCACCTGAGCAACCGAGAATTCCTCTGCGCTGGGGGCTGGCTGCCCTCTGGTGGCGGTTTGGGGGAAACTGCAGCCTGGCCAGGCAGCCAGGACCAAGACGTGGCAACCCCAACTCCACTCCAGCCTGGCATCCAGCGCCACAGCCATGGCCTGGGGGCAGACCTCACCTTCCAGTGCCCTAGGAGGCAGGGTGTGAGCCAACACCTGAACCCTCTGCCAATCGGGGTATGGCCCCCAGTGCATTCCCGATTCCTGTCCCCGACCCAACTCTAAATAAAAAATGATTTTGTAATAAACATGTTTCTGTCTGTGTGTGTGGAGGGGGTGGAGTGGGGCCTGATGAGGAAGAACATGGCATGGGAGGATTAGGCCAGGTCTGGGGGCCTGTTGGGGGACATGGGAAGCTGGAGATCCAGGCTGGAGTGTGGCTGGCAGGTGACACCCCCACCCCAGGATACCAATCTGATGAGCCCCTCTGCTCAGACCTGGGTACCCCCAGACAAGGGCCCCACCTGCTCCTGGGGGACAGGAACCAGGGTGCTGGACCATTCTTGGATTGAGGATGCCCACATCCTACCCACAGTAGCTTTAGTTTGACAGAAAGTATAGATACTCAAAGCATGTCAGTTTCCTTAAGAAGAACAGCCCCTTATAATGGTGCTGTGTACTGTATGCTGGGCACTGTGCTAAGTGTACTACATGTGTTACCTCATTTATGCCTAACAAGCATCCCAGGACACAGGCAATATCTTCTTCATTTCACAGATGAGGAAACAGGCTGAGGGAGGATTGGTGACCGGTCCACAGGAACACGTTTCCAGAACCTGTGCTCTGTATACTGGCCAGTGGCCTCTCATCTCCTACCCTCCTAAGCCTGGGTCCTACCTAGGACATTCTGGACCCTGATTTGTGTTGGAGTTCATTCTCTGAACCAGCGGCCACATTTGAGAGATGGTTGGATGAGGTCTGGTCATTCTGGAGCTGGAATAGCTTCTTTTCTATGCAAAGGTGAGTGATGGTAAGTGTGTACATGTGCCCTTGTGTGCATCCGAAGACAAATGTGTAGGACCCTGAGTTTAGAAAGGATGTGTTCACCAGGCAAGGGTAGAAACAAGTTTGGGGTATGCTTGAAGAGGAAGCTCTGATTAGCCACAGTTCACAGCCTCTGTAGCTTCACAGGTGGCCAAAGCCTGGAGGTGGGGAGCATTCTGGCCCACCCCTCCATTGTACAGCTGGGGAGACTGAGGCTTGAAGAGGAGCAGCCATTTGCTTGAACTCACACAGCTGTGCCAGGCTAGGACTCAGGTCTTTGTCCATTTCCCTGGCCAGAGCTCTTTTGAGTGGTATTCAAGACCCCTCCCCAATAGTGGCCAGAGGAATCCAAGGGCATGGATATGCCAGCAGGACCTGGGTCAGAGCGGGTAGAGGGCAGGACTGGCTGAGCTACACACAGCTCCTATCCAAGTGGGGAGGCCCCACCAGGTCAGATTGAGCCTTATCTTCTCTCCCCACCTTCCCACCTTCCTGGAAGCTCCTTGGGAAAAGACCCCCACTCAGCAAGACCCCCCATCCATGACAAACTTTAGGCCAAATATTTCACACATCACCAGGGCCCACTGGATTGGACTATTACTCTCTCCATTTTACAGAAGAGGAAGTGGAGGCTCTGAGAGTAACAGGCCGTCATTCATGCACTGCTGTCCTTGTGGGCAGCTTAGATTCTAGCCTGGAAGATGGTGATAAAGAGCTAAGTGAAAAATATGGTAGCGTCAGAGAGTGATAAGTCCTCCAAGAACAATTAAGTAGGGAAGGGACACAGGGAGTGCGTGTAATCTTTAAATGAGGGTGCCCAAGAAAGGCCTTGCTGCAGGTGACATTTGATTGGCCTAAAGTCACACAGTTAGTAAGGAGTTAGGCTGGGATTTGAACCCAGGTCCATTTGATTCCAAATCTGTTTCTTTCCTGGGTGAGGGAGTGGGTTTCAGGTGCAGCTCAGAAACAGCATGCAAGGAAACCGGGGCAGGGAACCCTGTCCCAGGGCTGGGGAAAAGTTGGGGGATCTCCAGGCTACCACCAGACCTTTGGGAGACGTGGTGTAGGGAAGGGCTTCCCTGCTGCCTCCCCATGCTCCCCAGGTGTCCCCTCTAAGGCTCAGAAGGAGAAGGACCAGTGCCCATCCTATCCTGAGCAAGCTCAGCCCTTGACTCCTCATCGCAGCTTCTGGCTCCAGGGCCCAGGGGAGCCTAAATGCTGGCAAACCTCCTGTCTGGGAGGGCCTGTAGTGGGTCCCCATGCTGGGGATCCTCCGCTGTCTGCCCAGCGGTGGTGGTGTGGTAGATATGAGGTATTTCTGGGGGCCTAAATCTGGGGTCTCTGCCATGGGTCCTGGGCCCATCCTGAGGGCTGACTGAATCTGCCTCCAGACTGGAATCTGTGTGCCCTTGTGGTGGGGCTGGCTGGCTTCTCCTTCCTCCCAGATTCTGCAGATACAGCTCAGGTCCTCCCGGTACCCCCACCTCCAGGAAGCCTCCTTGGCTATGGCCTCCTGTGGCTGTGACGATGTGGTTTATATACCACATCTTACCACACTTCTGAGTAAACATATATAGAGAAGTCTTGCCTTCCTTGCGAGAATATGGGCCCCTGAAGGCAGGTTCTGTGTCCCCCCTCTAATGGTCCCTGAGACAAGGGACATGTCTGACCCCTCAAATTGAAGCTTTCTATGTCTCTTTTAGCCTCAGACTCATCTAGTGCTCAGCCTGGGGCCGCGCATGCCTGTGTTGCTAAGCGTGAGCGTGTGTGTTGTGTGTGTGTGTGTGGGGGGGTGCGGGTAGCGAAGCCTTCCAGCCTCTCTGCCTCTGCCAGTTTTCCAGCCCCATGCCTGATCCCGCCCAGCTACAGAGGCCCAGGAGGGTGAGGCGGGCAGTGGAGCCTCCCTGGACTGGGGGAGGCAGAGGTTGGGGCCCAGAGCCCTGCCTTCCTGATGGAGTAGGCCCTGAGGTGGGGGTGAGGCCCATCTCTCCTCCCCTTCTCCCCAGGTCCTGTGTGGGGAAGGGGGAGCAGCCCCCAGTGCTGAGCCCCTGCCGCAGGGCCATGACCGCCTCTCCCTGCAATAAGTGAGGAGACAGCAGCTATTAATATAAGATGAGTTCAGGGGCTCGCAGCTTCTGTAGGCTGGAAAACAGGCTCCCGGGGCCGGGGCTGCGGCAAGTCTCGTCTGTCATATTCTCTGCTGGAGCCTGGAGCCCGCCAACTCTGCATCTCACAGCTCCTTACATGGGCACGTGCACACGGGCACACTCTGGCTGTTCAGAGAACACACACATGCACACTCACCCACATGTGTATACCCAGATGTATCTGCAGACTGGCACACACACTTGTGCACATAGGTATATCGTTGCACACATGTACACAGACCATGTTAACTTCATGTGCACATGGTTGCATGCAGAAACATATACTTAAATGTGTATCATGTCCCTGCACACATGTATACACACAAACACACTTACCTTCGTATACACGTGCACACGGGTCCAAGACATGCTTGCACACCCAGATGCATTTGCACAGCATTGCACACCCACATATGTGCAGACACGGAAACTGCACGTGTATACAGATGCTATCCATAGGTATGAACATACGTTTGCATACAGGACCACATTCAAGGACTTGAGGCATGTACATGCCCTTGTGCACAGGGTACAGTCACACAGGCTCCCCACTGCTGTCAATGCTCAGCGATCGTGAACTCACAGGCAGACCATTGGTTTCTAGCACCATTGGGCTGGCTCAGCCTCCCCTCCCTGCCTCTGCCCTCCCCCAGCCACATGGTAGGCAGCTCTTGCTCCTGCCAACCCCAATGCCTGCCTTCGGCTTTCCACCCCCCAAGGGCCCCCAGATCCCTGATTAACCCCCTCGCTAATTGGCCACCAGCCCCTTGACTTTGCTGCAGGCCTTCTCGGGAGCTGGGAGCAAGAGGCTGCAAATTGGCCAAGCAGTATGGGTCTGGGGAATAGAGTGGGGAGGGGGGCATGGGGTGTGCTGTGATCCCAGTGGCTGGAGCCAGGCAGGGCACCCCTGATACCAGGGCTGGGGGGAACACTAGTGTCATAGTCTCTTGAGAGGGCATTCCTCCGATTCATGTGTATATGGTCCCATGAAACCATCCTTCAGGCACCTTTACACACACTTACCAGTTGTGTGCATGGTCATGCCCCACTCCACTTCTTCATACAAATGCATGTGAGCATTTGCATGTACTCTCAAGTACACATGAACAAACCCAGTAGGCATGCACACAAAATCTTACATGTACATAAATTCACCTGCCAGACATGCCAAGACCATTTATATATGTACACCCAAACACACCTCACCTCTACGCACAAATGCAGTCACGTGTACGGGGCTTGCAAATACATACTTCCATGTTACACATGCCTGAGTGTACTCCTAAGTATACCTGCAGGCACGCAAGAACATACACCCACATATTGAGTGCACACTGGTGGAGTCCAGGCACACATGCACAACCCACTCACATGTGTGGACATACTTGGATGAACAAGCTACTAGGTGGTCATGGCACAGGGAGAAACCCCTTTAGCTCCCTCCGGCTTTGCAGGGAAAAAGCTTCAGGTTAGCGCAGTCTACTGGTGGGGGTGGGGAGTGGTGGAACCCACTCACTTCCAGGTTGCTTTTTCCCACCTCCACGTTAACGCCTAAGCCTGGGACCTCCTCTGAGTTACCCTCAGCCTCCAGGGCTCCTGGACAGAAAGGCAGAGCTTCTGGCTTTAGCCTCTGTAGCTCCTGTCTCCAGGCCTAAGTCCATAGGGTATTTTACTCTTCTGTAGGCAGCCTGGGGCATTGGAAAGAAGAGAGTTTATATTTCCATGCCTGATGCCTACTTGCTGTGTGACTTTGGGCAAGCTGCTGTGCCTCTCTGTGCCTTGTTTCCTCCTCAACTGTAAAATAGGAATAAAAAGCTGTGTTGTAATCCTCCCAGGACTGGTCTGAGGAATCCATAGGGTCATGTTTATGGATGTGCTTTACTCATGGAAGGGTTTCCTATATCATGGTCACCTCCTCACTGAATAGGTGAGGAAGCTGAGGCTCAGAGAGGGAGCAGCAAGGTGGGAGCCTGAAGACCTGACCTCTGACCTCAGCCAGGAAGTCTGCTCCTCTTTCAATACCTGTGAGAGTGTGAGCAAGCGTATGCAGTTCCCGAGGTAAGGGCGGAGGTGGCTACCTGCTGAGGTGGGAGCGTGCGCATACAGGACCCCTGCCACCACAGTACTGAAAATTCTACCACGAGATTCCTTTGGGTGCTGGAAGCAAGGATTTTTTTTTTTTTTTTTTTTGACTTCCAGCTTCCTCTAGACACCCTCATTTCTTGGGGCTGATGGGCAGTCCAAGGTGAGCTAGGAAGAAACCAGCTGACAACCACCCCCAGCAGAATTGACAGGAAATAGTGCCAGGTTGCCCTGGCCACTGGGCGGCCAGGAGGGGGCAGTGAGGAACTGGCAGAGGCAGTGTGGAGGGAGGGGTGACTCCCGAGGACTGTGTGGTTTGCCTGCGATTATGTGTTCCTGTAACTGTGTGCTGATCTGTGCCCTTGTTTGCACAAGGGCGGGGCTGTGTGCGGTGTGTGCAAGGTCTCCAGGCCTGTGATCTCCGGTGTGCCCACTCACGTGCGCAGGTGTGTATTTACACGTGTACATGTGAGTGTGCATCTGAACAAGTGTGTGTGCACGTACTGAGCAGGGTGTGTCTGTGGGAAGCCCCAGTCCACACCCAGGGAAAGCTGATGGTACAACTCTGGTGTCTATGGTAGCTGGGTCCTCAGTCCAGCTCACTTCATTTCAAAGCCAAGAGCAAAATTAACCATCGCCTGTAAAACCGGGCACCAGGAAGTGGGGTAAACAAGAACGGAAAACCTGTGACATGCCCCCTACGGCACTAAAGACGATTCTAGATGGAGAGAGGCTGAAAGCTGTTTAGGTTGCAGGAGCTCTGGCTGCAGACCCACGTGCTGGAGAACCGTGGCTTTGCCGCTGGCCGGTTGTGTGATCTTAGGCAACTCACTTAACCCCTCTGAACCTGTTTTCCGCATGTGTAAAATGGAGGTGAGGGGGAGGCTTGCCTCCTAAGGTTGAAATAAAGTGTATGCTGTCCTGGGCAGGTAGTAGGCACTCAGCAAACGCTGTGTCTCAGGACTGGCCCAAGAGGTGAGGCGACTTGCACAGGGTCACAGCTCCAAGCGGAGGAGCTGGAATTTAAGCTCGGGCCTCCTGCTTCCCAGAAGCACATTCCTTCCCTCCAAGTCCGCGGCAAGGGCGGCTCCCGACACCACCATTTTGTCTTCTCCAGGGGCGGGCGTCTGGCTGCCTGTCAGTCACCGGCCTTGGGAAGCCAAGTGCTGACTAAACACAGGCCTGAGCAAGAGGGTGGAGCGAGGGGATCTGCAGGGGTGAGCTGGCTCCCGAGCCCCCTCCCCTGCACCCCACCCCCGGCGATGAGCTCAGAGCGCTGGCGCAGCAGTTGCTGACAATTCAAAACTTCTGCCCCCTCTCCTGGGACACCAGTGGGTGACTCTCTCTTTGAACAGCAGGCGTCACCAGCAGTCACCGACCTTGCTCCTGCCCCTCTCCCAGGCCACCCTACTGCTTCTGCTGGGCCTGGACCTGGGGTGTCTGTTCATAAATTACCCCCAGGGACAGTTACCCGCAGCAGCTGTGTTTGGAACAACCAACAACCGTTGCTTCCTGGGTAGGTCAGTTTTTTGGGTCAGAATATAAACCCAACCCCCTCACCCGGGAGAGGGGGGCGTGAAGCAGCCTAAACCTTTTATCAGATTCCATTGTAAATCGTTCTATTTAAGGTAAGCTGCTTGGGTCTGAGGCAGACAAGATGCCGGCCAGATGTTGGGAGGCAGCATCAGCATTCAGCCTGTGCTCCTCTCCTGCCCGGCGCAAGGAGTTGCCAGCAGCTCGCCGGCAGCTCGTCTCCCCTGGTCCCGGCTCACTCCCCTCAGCTGAGGGGGCCTAGGGATCTGGGCCTCTAGGTCCTCCAATTTGGGTTTCCTGCTAAATGAAAATGGTTCCCGGCCTTCATTCCCACCTCCCACCTCCCACACAAGGGTGCCCCACCCACACCCCAAGGCCTCCTGCCGGTGGAGCCCACCCACACTGCATATCCCTCCGGAGCTCTGGCCACCACCTGTGGCTCTCCATGCTGCCCTTCTAACCACTTCTCCCATTAAACAGACACACACACACACCAGAGGTGGCTGAATGGCTACAAAGACTTTATCAAATTATTTAAAATGTTGGCATTTATGTATTCCCAACTGTACAGAGATACATGGAATCTTCAGGTCACTGGGGAGCTAATGTGGTACACACATGAGCCTGGCAGGAAAGCAAATGACACCAGGCTTGGAGCCACAGGGTTTTAAAAAACTGGACATCGTTCTAAGGGAAAGGGTCGCTTCCGGGCGTTGGCTTAACCCCACTCACTGCTCAGATCTCCAACTGAAGCTCCTTTCCCATCCTCGGGACAAAGGGATCCATTTTCAGACTGTATCCCCACTACACGTGCTCACGCCCTAAAATCTTGATGTGGCAAACACACTCAAGAATCCACTGGAATAGGTCCTTATAAATGTTTATATCAGAGAAAAGAAGGCACTTCGGGAGCTTTACGGCTCACTCTCCTACATGTACATCATTCTAGACAGAAAGTAAAAATTGGTTAGTTTCTCAAGTGAGTCAGTCAACTGAGTAGAGTTAATACAATAACAACATTGTTCCCTAGTCCTCACTGAGGCACAGAATGAGGTGCATTTCTGGGCAACACCTGGTCCCCAGGTCAGCTGGACCCAGCAGAGCTCAAAGCCTGATGCGTCTAGGAGGCCTGACTTGTCTCTAGAGCAGAAGTCCCTGGCCTGGGAGCACTGCCCCCATCCCCAGGCCCTAAGGTCCGGGATGGCGCTGCGGTGGGAGGCAGGCTGAGCGCAGAGCTGGGACACGATGGGAATGCTTAATTTAAGCAGGGTCACCAAAGCCACAGAGACCTCAATCTGTCCGAGCTGGCGCTGCAGAGCCAGAGGTTCGGCGCCACGAGAAGAGATTTCCCATTAGCCCTGACAACACCGCCTCAGCTCTGCAGTGACATTGGCCAGGGTCGTTTCTGAGGGCGCTCCAGCTTCCGGAGGCAAGGCGAGCTGGAGCGTGGGCCGGCTGCTCTGAGCCTCCGAGGGATAAGGAGCCTGCCCCCTCCACGAGGCCACTCCTTTGGAATGTACTCATCTCACCACCTGGGCAAAGCCACCAGTCTCTTCTGACACTGTCTACTGGAAGCTGGGCCCCTGGGCCACAGGAATGGGGACAGGTCCCCTGGGCTGAGCAGACCAGGGAGGGAGGTGGCTCCTTGGTTTCAGTGCCTAAGAGTCCTCATGGGCCATTGTTCCGTACTCTTAGCAGCCTCAGCTCAGTGTAAATAATCACTAAACTTTGCATTCTACAATTACAGGATTCCAAAGACACATGATGACCTGCATAGGGTCCTTTATCATCTTAAAGGGCTCTGGGTTTAAAGAAGCATTTTTTGGGGGGTGCACATATGCATAAGTAGAGCCCAGAGGGCCTCTCGGCTGACTGGGTCCCAGCCCCCCCAGCTGAGGAGGCTTCGCAAGGCCGGCTGCTACAAAGCGCCAGGCTTGGCTGCATAGATTTTAATGAGAGCGTCAGGCAGAGCTGTGCTGTTGCTCTCCGGGACTTGCAGATCATTACCAAACCAGCTGTAGGATGAGAACACAGCACATCGAAACCCTAGGAGGTCACTGAGCTAATGATCTAATCCTACCTTCCGCAGGCAGTGCCCCTCCCCACCTGCTCCTGCCCCCAGCCTTTTCCATGGTGGACTCTGTCCATTCCAGAAGCCAGGCCAACACCGCCCCCTTCAAGGTCAGAGCAGAACGATAGCAAGTGGCACTAGCTACCCCTTTTTCCGGACAGGAAGGGGGTGGGGGTAATTTAGTCAAAGCCATGAGGCGCAAACCCTGGCCTGGAGAGGCCCCAGGACTCCTATTTGGGAGAACTACTGCCCTCCACCTGCCTCTCCAGCCACTGCTGGGCTGCAGCGGGAGCACTTTCCATGGCCATTTTAGGGCTCTGAAGAATGAAACTTCAGCTTCCAAAGTGCAAGGTGGGAAGCAAGGAGGGGCACACGCAGCCCTGTATGCTCAGCACTAGAGCCAGGTGCCGGCCCCAGGACAGACCCACGAGCGCTGGGGAGAGGGTGGAGGGCGCTCAGCCCCAGCAGGAGGGTTTGCTGACCCCTGCAGACTCAGTTGCCAGGGTTCAAGGAAAGAGGGCGGGGGGAGCATCCAGCCAGGGCACAGCGGCAGTACCCATGATTACACACTCTCCTCAAGCCGGAGGGGTTTACGAGGGCTTTGGCAATTACTACAACCATTTGCTGTGCTGAGTAGAGACAGATCCAGTTTCTCTTTGTTTCAGGGCTCTGAAAGCAGGAGAAGCCAGGAGAAGCCGGTTTCAGCATTAAGAGGCTACACAATAGTTAGGGCAGAAGAGAAGAAACCTCACTGCTGGCCAAAGTTGACCAGTTTTTTTCCTGAATAATAGCACCTGTGTATTAGCTCTGGGAAAAGGAGGGAGCGAGGGAGGGGACATTGCTGTGTGTAGTGAGGAGGGGAGCTGAAAAAAGACCCAGAGGCCCTCTGCTTTTCAGCCCTCCTCACGGCTGCCAGGCCCCCCAGGCAGCTAGCTACCTGTGGTGGCTGCCAGCCTGAGGGACTGAAGTTTCTACAGTTGGCAGAACCTATGCTTAATTGGTGAAATAAAAGGGGGAGGAGTTGAAGAGGAATTGAAAACAGCACCTGTCAAAGCTGCCCACTCCTTTCCTTCTCTCACTACTTCTGGTCCCCCAGAAGGGCAGCTCCCAAGGCCATGTAGTTGGCTGGTGATGGCAAAGGGGAAGCAAAGCACGACAATAGAAGCCATAAGGGTGGAGCAGCACTGACAGGCCTGGCACAGGCCCTGAGCCCTCCTGCTGGGACCCCCACCTATGGTGAGATCTGGAGCAGCACAGAGCCAAGCCGCTCTGCTCAGGCTCCAGCAGGTGCCCACTATTTGGTCCCAGAAAACACAGGGGACTTGGAATCAGGAACTTGGCCTCCAGCTCTGTCACCATCCATCTGTGTGACCTTGAGCAAGTCACTTCCCATTTCTAAGACTTCAGCATCATCAAGAGGGTAGGACTCAAGGAGTTTCATGGTTCTTCCAATCCTGCACTTCCAAATCTCTACGCGTGGCTCCTGATAGCCAGCAGAGGCCCAGATCCCTGTGTGTCAGGGCTAGTTTGGTCATGCGTATTAGAGGTTAGAACTGGGCTGTGGTGCCTAGAGGCACCTGGTGGCAAGGAAGGGGCATTTAAGGGACACTCGAAATCATACTCAGGAGAGGGAGCTTGGGCGGGAGGCAACCACCTCAGCCTTTAGGAAGGCCTCGTTTCTGGGCAGAGGGATTAAGACCTTCTTTAGAGGCTCGATGGCTCCTGGAATAAAGGGCGTAGAGACACAGAAACCACTTAGCGGAAGGCAGCCTCGCCCTGCTCATCAGGGCAGAAGGGTGCGGGGTCTGGCTGCTGGGACATGTGGCCTGCGCTGCCCTCTCCATGCATGGGAAAGGGGCCAGCTGTGACCATGCAAGCTTTAGGGAACGGAAGGTGGCTGGCATTATTCGAAGTAGTTGAGGGCAAGGATTTGGGGAGAAGACCACAGTTAAAAATGACTCCTAGGAGAAGGCACCAACTCCAATTTAAACCCAATCAAAGGGATCAGCTTTGGGGTTTTTCCTTCTCTTCAATATGCAACAGTCTCTTAAAGGGAAGAGGGAACGTCTCATCTCAGCTACTGACCCTCAGGGGCCCCATGGGGCCTGACTAAGGGAGCTGGGGAACACATGCTGATTTGGAGGAAGCACTTGGATTTATCTTTGGTTGCTTCAGGGAAGGCTTTGGCCCCTTGAAGTTCTTTTTTTCCTCCCTTTTTCCCCCCATGGGACTGTTGGGGTAGGCATCAAAGAAGGCAGACAGGAAGGAAAGAAAAGAGGTGGGCAGCAGGCGGCAAGAGTTAATCTGACCAGTCGTCCTCATCAAACTCTGAGGAGTCGTCTTCTGAGTCGCTGTACTCAACAGCGATGCGACGTGACAAGATAGTGGCCACGTCATTGCCCACAACATCTCGCTTCTCTTGTTCCTGCTGCTCTTCAACCCGGCGCAGCTGAAAGCCTGGTGGGAGAGAGAGAGAAGGGTTCAGGAGGTGAATCAGTCTCAGAACCATCCAGGACGGAGGAAAGGGGAATGGCCACTGGTGTGTGTAATATGGGAAAGGACAGCGAAAAAGAAAGATCCTCTGGGAAAACAAAGAGGGAAATGGGAGGCAAGAGAAAAATAAAGATGGAAGTTTATGAAGTGGTAGCCCTGGTGCTACAAGTATCTGAAAGGAAGCCTGCCATTCTTCCCAGTGTCCAGCTCTCAGGCTGGTGAGGACAGTACTTCTCATGGTCTCTCAGCAGGGACTGGCCACCATGCCCCATCCAGAAGGCACGCAGCCTGCCCAGTTCACCGATTACCACAGAGCGCAGCTGCCCGAGGTGGTCTCTTCTAGACAAGCCCTCAGTTCCTTGAGAATCACAAACAGAAGAAACTGCTCTAGCCCCTTGGGAGCAGACCTGGCCTCTGACAGAAAGAGAATAAAAGCTCCATGAGAGTGAGACGATGATGAGGGAGGGGAGGCAGGTGAGGAAAAAGGAGACAAAAGAGGGATGGGGGAAGAAGAAAAGAGGGAGAAGGAAGTGGTAAGAAAGGGAGAAAAAGAGTAGGAAGGACATGAAAGGCAAAGAAGTGGAGGACAAGGAGTGACTGAGTTCAGCTGAAGAAGTACCTTCTAGGACAGTGACTCTTATTTCCTCTGGGTCACAAAATGGACGCAAAAACACAAAAAACATACATTTTCAAGGAGTTCAAAGATCCCAGGTTAAGAATTCTTTACTCTAAACCAGGGTGGAAAGAAATCTAAATGTCTGTATTTTTAGGGTGATGTCTGTCTTCAGGCGGACGCAAGGCCCGAGGTCCCAGTCTCTCCCCGTCCAATGAAAGCCATCCCTTAGGAAGGGCACAGAACGCCTTCCCCACCCTCCAGTCAGTCACCCCTGCTGCAGAAAGACAAGGCTCCACGGTCCCAGACCCACCACTAGGACCTACCTTGACGGATGGCTGAAAGCAAGTCGCTGCGGGCATCGCTCACAGGAGGCAAGGACGACTTGGATTTGGGCGTATCAGAAGGTGGTGGTGGGGGCGCAGGCTGGCCATCTGCACCACTGCAAGGGGGCGGAGGGGGTCCCGGGGGAGGGGGCGGAGGGGGCGGAGGCGGTGCTCCTCCTGCTGCTTGGGACAAGGGTGGGGGTGGCAGAGTTGGGTAGTCAGCTGCCGGCGGTGGGGGAGGAGGGGGAGGGGCAGCAAAATCGGGGTGAGGCGGGAAAGAGGGGGGTGAAGGTGGTGGTGGGGTCCCTGGGGATCCAAATCCTCCAGGTGGGGGTGGAGGTGGGATGCCCATGGCGGGAGGTGGAGGCGGAGGGGCAGGTGGAGGAGCAAAGCCGGGTTTGGGGCCTGGCGGAGAGCCCAGAGGAGGAGCTGGTGGTGGGTGGCTTGGGCTGACCACACTGGATCTTTTGAGTCCAGCTAAGCCAGACCCCCTTTGGTTGTTGTCTGCTGGGTAGCTAAAAGGACAAAGCAAAAAGACCCACCATCACTTTCAGGATGCAAACGTCCACCTACAGTTAAGCGAATCTATAAGCCTAGGTTTATTTTGGTTGACTGTATCATTTCATTTTGGCTCAAACAGAAAGAAGAACCTGGGAACGGTCAGAACAGACCAACAACGAAATGGGCAGCCTTGTAAGGCAACGAGCTTCCCATCAACAGAGAAGTAAGCAGAAATTGAGAAAAACTACCCGAAAGAGGTGGACTTGGGATTTCTCTATCAGGTGAGGGCTGGCCAAGACCACCACTCAGGTTCCCCTCAAACCTTTCAGCTCTCCAAGGGAAGGCACCCTCCTGAACCTTCCTCTAAAAAGAACAGTCAATTTGGTCCTGGAGCCAGGACTAAGAAAACATGCAAGAAAGAACTGGAATAAAAATTCAAACACCACCCACCCACCAGGCTCTGTCCCTCAGGCTATTAACATTCACCAGATCTTGTGAGGGCAGGAAACCCAAGCTAAGCTAACCAAACCTGAGTGGGGTACAGATTTAGGTGAAGGCACCTTCAGTGTTCATGTGGAAAAACTTAAGAGAGATTGCAGGGTCTGAGGGGCAACAGAGACAGGAAATGAACCTGCCATCAGACGACCCAGGTTGAGAGGATCAGGGCGCACCTCTCCTGGGTCAGGTGTGCTCGGCTGCAGCTGCAAGGTCTCAGGTCATGTGTGAAGCTGAAAGGTTTCTTTTTCCACCTTTGTATCTGCCCTGCACTAATAGCTACTCCTTAGAAAAAGCATCCATTTTGGAATTTTCCACAAACTACATGCCTTAGATGCATCTGACAGGATAACCGGCAGGAAGTGACTTGGGAGACAGGAGATTTGGGATTAGTAGGTTTCAAGAGCCCAGAAGAATGGGGCGGGGGGTGTGGGAGAGGGGGAAGCTTAGAGCACAGCTTTAGGTCTCCATCTGAGGGGTCCTCAACATATCCAATCTCTGAACAGTGTTCAAGGCGAAAAGCATACAAGGCATCAGAAAGGGAAAAGTAACTGTGAGGAAACACTGAAATCCAGTCCTCGAGCCCTTGTCAGCCATTACTTGCTAACTCTTCCCCTGTATACCTCTGCCAGGAGTATCAAAATGGACAGATTTTGAGTTCCATCTCTCTTTTCCCTTTGTTTCATTCTTTCTGGATTCTATCCAACAGTGAAATGAACCAGAAGCAGCAGGAGAGAAAGGTGACTGTCTCCTAGGTTCCTACATTACTGAACAGGTATCTGATAAATGCTTTATGGCCTGGTTATACCACTTCAATTCATGCCGAGTTAAAGCTAAGTAAAACACACGAGGTAAGTTGGTGATTTCTATCTTTCAGGTATCGCTAGTAGTAAAGAATACAGGCTCTAGAGTCAAACTGACCTGCTTTCCAATCAGGTTGGAACCTGCCTCTTACTAGCTCTGTAACCTCAGGTAAGTTCATTGACGTCTCTGTGCCTCGCCATTTACTCATCTGTAAAATGGGTACTTTTCTCAAGAGGACTCTTGTGGCGAATTAAGTAACACATATACTGTTTGGTCTAATGCCCGGCACCTTACAAACACCTGATAAATGTTAATTGTATCTATTACCTAGACAGATTTGCCTGAAGTTATTTTAGTGGTCCTGTCCTGTATTTGGAACTCATTTTGTTCTTGAGTTTTTAGCCATCCTGAGTAGATGAAAGAAGTACCGCCATTTACCTGAATTCTGCTGGTGGGGGAGGCAAGCTGTCCTCAGAGAAGGAAGAAGGTGAAGAAGCGGAGTCTGACTGTGGTGGTGGAGGGTAGTGGCTTGCATCCACGTTTTCAACAGAGCCGATGCTGCCATTTTGGTACACCAACGTGGGAGGATACCTGACAATGAACCCAATGCAAAAACTATCATTTACAAAGTCTGAGTAGCACTGTTTTCTTAAAAGACCCCACAAAGATGTATCTGATAGAAAAACTATTAGGAAGAAATAAAATCAGTATATCCCCCATATAGTTTTTGCTATACTGAAATTTTATTTTAGGACTAAATATTCTGTTGTCACTATCTCCCAGGTGTTTCTGCTAGATTGTTTGTAGGAATGGGACTCAACCCAGATGATCAAAACCATGCTATTCCTTTCGCAGTGTTGGCCTTGTCAAACCCAGCAGTTCTTTCAAATTCTCTCCCAAATGTTAGGAGCAGTCTATACCCAAATCCCAAACTCTGTCTTGTGGCAAAGGGCAAAGCCAAGCCCCAAGGCTAGTGAGCTGCAAACACGTGCCTGGCACACAGCCTGGTTTTGAGGTCGGCAAGCCTCTGGAGTGCTCATAAGGCCAAGGAGGCATTTGATTGCAAAACCAAGCTGAGGACAAATGCAAGGTGTTGTGTGGTAGTTAGACGTGCTCTCTCTGCCAGGTCTCTTATCAAACAAAATGAGCTGCTGATTAAAGCAGGGTGCTAGGGCTTGCCTCATGAAAACCTGCCCCCTCAGAGCACGGGGTCTTGGGTGAATTTGCTCTGGGTGAACAACAAACCTCCAAATAAGCACAAATACACCAAGCAGCAGCTAGCAGAATGTGGTTTGTTCTGCTTTACCTGCCCCCTTTTCTTTCCACCATTGTTGGGTTCTAAAGAACACATCTAAAATAGACTCCAGGGAGAACAGAGTTGGGGGGATCTAACTGAATCAAATGATGCTCTGACGTGGAAAACCCCCCAAAGCCTGGAGTCTGATAGGACTTTACAGGTTCGCCAACAAGCATGCCCAGGAGACCAACCATGCAGCCCAATCCAAACCTCTTGGGCAACAGGAAAATGGGAGGCAAAGTCCTTATTTTTACCACCCTCATTCCACCAAAAAAACAAAAAACAAACAAACAAAAAAACACACCCCACCACCTCAAAAAACAAACACAAAATAGTTGGTATATCCTAAACTTGCAAGCTTCTGGCCTCAGAGTCACTGAACCTATGAATGACAAGGGCCTGTCTGAACAGGATGGGACCAGAGAATAAAATGGCCCTTTGGGGGGAGGAGGGGGACAATAAGGGAGATACCCTCGGGGTTGATTTCCCTGTAGAAAGAAAGGTTCGTTTTTCCTCTCACCATCTTCATCATTCTTTAAAACAAATCTCTTAATCCAGGAAGAACAGTGTCAGAAGTGTCAAGATTTTTAAAAGTCAAGATTTTCATGGTAGAGTTATTTCTAAAAGCAAGAACAACTCAACTCTTTCCTTTTATCATTCCTGGACACCCGGCATGGGCTGGCATAGTTCTGACAGCCAGGATGCAATGTATTTAGGGGGGAAACCAGGGCGACATTCATGCCAGGCAGTCGTGGTGACTTGGCTTTGAATGTCACACAGGTCGGACACTAGGATAAGCATCAACCCAAGCTTTAAAACCATTTTCCCCCCTTTTAAACCTCTAGTGTGATTTGGTATTGGGAAATGGGGTCACACTGACATCTACTATTTCTCCATGGAGATATATAGCCTCAATACTGGCCGAGTGACCTTTCCCACACTGTCTCTGAGGTCTGCTTTCAGTCCCTTGGCCAGCCTCTCTCCCGAGACTGACAAAGGCTGACTGAAAAGTTGCTTTGGTGATGTGCACAAATTCTCTGCCTCGCCCTCCCCACTCCTGTGAAACGCCCGGCTCTTAGGCACGACCTTCAAATCAGTGCTCTGGAGGCAAAGGGCTCCCAAGACCACTTTTCTCCCCTTCCCAATCTTTCCTTCGAGGCCCTTAGAATACCAGTGTCTGGCAGAGTAAGGGCACTAGAAGCCATGGTTTTCTTTTCCAGACCACTTTGGTCACCTCATTTAAATTGCTGAGTCTTGATTTATTTAGCACATTTTAATCACCAGATGGATGCACTTTAAAGTAGCTGATTAACAATGGTATTGATCTAAGCCGCACAGCCAGACGTCAGTGGGTGTGAAAGGTGTCACACCAGAGCTGTCAGACCATTGCCCCCAGGTCCCCAGCCCCTTCAAAGAATGATGATACCAATAGTACAAAAGCATCACCTACCCCGAAGGCCCCAGCTTTTCTTTGGATTCCACAAATTCTTGTCCCATCTTCATTTTCTCCCACTCTTCCTTACGTGTCTTGATTTTACGTGGGTTTACATTCCCTCGATTTGGATTATCTTTCTTTTCTTTCTATAATAAAAAGAAACACAAAATCCTTTGTAAAACATTTTCCAAAGTTTTTCATTAAAATTCCATCCACCTTCATGGACGTACACACGAGGTGAACTGCCTAGACAACATACAGTAACTACAGAATTTATAGAATTACTGAGTTTGAAGTGACCTGGAGGTCACCTAATCCAAACCACCTTCTGGGCTCAAACACATTCACTCAATCCCACATTCAAACACCTCTAGCGATGGGAAGCCCACTACCTCTTTGGGTAACTTATTCATGTTTTTGAGCAGCTCTAACTGTTAGGAAGGTAGTAAATAGCTATTCGTTATTCTCTCTGCCACAAAGGTCAGTCAAGAGAGATGAGAAGTACTGACAGTTGTAGATATCTGGGGCAGATATAAGGAAATCATTAAAAAAACAAAACAACCAATGAAGAGTTCTTCAGCCTGTGCAGCTGCACTAGCCCCTGGCACTCTCTGAGGCCTCCTGGCAGCCATGCTAATGGGATTGTGAGGTTGCAACTGGTAGGTCATATGCTTACATACATCACTGGGACTCTAAGGGGAGAGGAGCATCTCCTGAAACTAGGCCTGTGCCCCCAGCCCGGCCCCGCCCCACCAGTAGTGAAGGTGTTAAACTGCTCCTCTTGCAAATCAAACACTGTAGCGCCTTGTGCTGATCTCTGAGAAATGAGCTGCAAAACTGGCAGGGAAGGGACTAGCCTAGCTTGAGTGTCCAGCAGAGTCAGGTGCAAATTGCAAGAGAAATAAATGGTGAATAGAAAAGTCAATTTCTAAAACTCAGCCTGAATATACTCAATTGTTAATAGCGCTGTGGGGAACACACACATTTTTGGTGTGATTTATACTTTCATCTTGGTTGTGCTTGGAGTGGACACATTTTTTTAAGAGTTTCACCTGGCATCCAAGCAAGCAGCCACTCGGAATGATTACTTCACATAAGACTGGCTTCCTTTTTATCCCCCCCCACAACTGTGCCCACTGATGTGCAGAACAGAGCCCCCTTCCCTCACCCTGTGCTTTCTCTTCTCTTTCATGATATCCTTGGTGTCCTGCAGCATCTTCTCCTTCCAAAGATCAAAGAAGTACGAAGGGTCTGTGTAGAATTTGAGTGCCTCTTTCCCATCGTCCCTGGGATAGAAATGAAGACAAGTAGCTATTAGTAGACAGATGAGCTCCTAACCAAATCCAATATTCCAAATACCTACCATTTAGCAGTTTTTACACTCAGGAATCAAAAAGTCGTTCAAACTGATTGCACATTTCCTCTCTCGTACCAGCATTCCAATGCCCCTTGAATGCCACCTCTTTATTTATCTGGCTTAAGAACCTTAGTCTTATTTTCAGTTTCTGCTGGAGGAATTTGCATGGTCAGGACAAAGAATGGGCTACAGCAGCAGGGATCCTGATTATTTCTAATGATCTGCAGGGACAGACATGTCCCTGAGGATATCCTGTTATCCTGGCACATCAGAGGGGATTTCTGCCACGGTTCCCTTTCCTCGTACCAATTCCTCTGGACTCTAGGAAGCATTAGTGGCTTCCCAGCCACCTGAAACCTGTGCACACACGTATAGCTTCACATGTGTACATATGTATACATATGCACATAAATGTGTATATGTGTGCAGTTGTTAATTCTCTGTAAAACCACGTAACCACAGCACACCACCTTCTTCACCCCTTCTAGAATAGCTCAGCATCTGCCCACACTCCCCTACCACAAGGGGGCCCCATTGAGAACACAGCCAGATGTTTTATGACCACAAGATTTAATTACCATCTCAGTGGCTGTGACAGAGCGCAGAGTGAGTTACTGAGTGTCAATGTAAGGGTTATCTGCCAGACTTGATCCCGGCTGGAATCCTGCACTTTGGTATAAGTCTCTCTCACTCTCCAGAAAGCATGTGCTTAGCAATGGACATTTAATTTTAACACTATTCTGAACTGAAAAGAATTGGAAAGGCAGTTCTTCTCCCTGGCTTCCAATCCTATCACAACACACAGAAAGCATTTCCAAATCATACACTAATGATTTTTATATTGAATCTTGTTCTGAGTTAGCTACACCTCCGCTCATTTCTGTTAGGCCAAATTCAGATAACTGAGAGGAGAATGTTAGAAAGGAAAATGCCATTACCTAAAAGATAAACTGGTCTTAATGGCATGTTTATCCTAACCTACCACACAAACCCTGTACCATATTTCCTTCAATATTATCAGGTGTGTACTCCCTTCTGCCCCACAATGCCTCTGCCCAAATCCAACTAAATGACGGAGGCTGCAGAGTCAAATCTCTGTCCTGCTCTGCTAGCTAGCCCCTTTGAAAGCCAAGGGACAAACATAATTTCACACAACAATACTACAGGATAGATGCCATGTACGGTATCTGTGTGAGAAGCTTCCATGGTCCTATTCCAAGCTCCCTGGACCAGGCGGGTGTCCTTGAATTTCACACACACACATTCTACTTTGCAGTATACCCATGTCTCACAGAAGATATCTGCCTCTAGCTATCTGTAATTACTTTTTACCTGTGGATGCAAGCGAGATAAATATTCGCTTTCTGCCCCTGCTCAGTGGTTATGTGCAGGATGATAACACTGCCAGACCACTGGAGAAGGGCTTGAAGTGGTCTATAGGCTACCTACCTTCTTTTTCAAGTCCAGCCACAGCAGTGTGTAGGTCCTTTCAGAGGGGAATGTTGAAAGGATGTTTAAAACAAAGTGAACGATACTCATTTGGAAGAATGCCAGTTACTCCTTAAGCTGTGGAAGGACCCTCAGGGCCCAGAGCAGCCAGTCCACACGGCTGGCCCCACTAACACGCCCAAACATCTGGTAATCTAGTGGTTTCTGAGTAAGTGGGAGCCTTGCTAGAATGTTGCCCCGGGGATGCATGCTATGGGACTTCCTTGGTTCTAGAATAACTAAATTCCTTGGATGGAATCCAAAATGGACCTGGCTTATACCAAATTAAATCTGCAGCATGCAATGCTACAGCGAACTTTCAATATATATTACATTTACTATGAATTTCAGAAACCAAACAATAATAGGTGACAACTGTTTATGTGGCAAATGTTAGCTTCTGCTGCCACAAGCAACTCTGGGGTAAGTAGTAAGCTTTGATACAATTCTCTGATGTAAACAATGTCTTTAAATAAAAAGACAATCTAATACTGTTAGCCACGGGCCAAAAAAAGAGGAGGAGCTAGCCAGGTTACCTGTAAGGGGTAAGATTGTTGAGAGGTGGAGGAGTATCACAGGTGTTGTATGTTTCTAAGACAGGTACGGGGAGAGAGTTTCTGTCAAAAAGCTTCTGGTCTTGAATGGTAGAGCTTCTGAAGGCCTTTCGGGTGTTGATTCCTTGTAGCGACACTGAGAAGATGGAAGGCATTAGAAAATGGACGACAGGCTATTTGAGCAAACACTGAGTCACACCAGCCGGAGAGGCCTCAGCTGCTACATTTCTTGGCTGCGGCTGTCTGCAGCCAGGTTTTTTTTTTTTTTTTTCTTCTCCCCCTCTGGGGAAGCCCCACAAGGCTGTCAGCAGCCCAGCCATTTCATGACTGAACAAAATGAGGCAACACAAAGGTTTACTATGTGGCCAGATCTAGCAGGCCTCTCCTTAGGAGGAATGAATCTTCCAAGTACTTTTATGGTAGCAAAACAAGATTGGGGGTGGGGGGGGAATCTGAGAAAGAGGGAATTGGGGGAATGGGAGAGAGGGAGTGTGTGGGAGTGTGGTAGAGCTAAAAAGGTTTCTCTACACCACCCCGGCTTGTGTCATTTCAAAGCAGAACTCCATAGGTCTCTGTGATTTCTCCCATCACTTTTTTTTTTTTATAAATCAGGAAAAAAAAAATTCTAAGAAACTGCTCAGCAGAGCCTGCAAATGCTGAGCTCAGCTTCCTTACCTTCTTCTTCCTTGGGATCCAGCTGAGTGACTTTAACTTGTAGGCGGTCGACCCTCTCAGCAAGGGAGCTTACCCGAGAGGCAAAGGTATTTGCCTGAATAAAAAGCTCTCCAAAAATGTCCTCTGCATATTTACCTGAAAGAGCAAAGAAACCAAGTCACTAGTGCATAACAGTGACAAAAATGGTCAGAAAAACTGGCTACTAAAGATCATACTCCCCACCTAGCGATCACCCCTCCTCCCCCCAAGACTGTTTGGGTTATATGTAGGTGCCTGCTCTTGGAGACAGAGACAGACGCCCTCCATAGCTTGGGCACTCTGCATATGTTCTAACAGAGTCTTCTTGGCAAACTCTGAACAGTCATGAAACTCAAAGCAGGCTGAGTAAAATCGAAAAATAAAAATACAAAAATGAGTCCTAGAAGGGTAGACAATATGTCTACCCATTTGCCGACAGCCCTTAGCCACTTGCCCCTCTGTAAAAGCACTTTGTAAAATGGTTCTGGAAAACAGGCTGGGAGTTAGAAGGTCCTTCTAGGTGTCTACAATTAACATGGAAAATAAGAAATTACATCCTCAGTGGAGCCTCGGAAGTACATTGAACAACCATGATGAGTTGTGGTATCTTCCAGGAGCCCTGAACTTACCAGCAACTCACAGCAGAGACTTACAACCTCTTCTAAGGGGTGAAAAGGTTATTTTATGTTTCATAACCTAGAACTTTGAAAGTCTTTGCTCTAGGTTATAATCCTTCAAATCTACATCTCAGGGAACAAGTAAAAAGCTGAAACTTTCAAACCCTCCCTGAAAAACAACATACCAGTGGTCTCTTTCCACAATGTCCTGTTTTTTAGAAAAAGAGTTCCGTATTTCCGTACTTTCAACCCTGGAATGTAAGGAGAATTTGCAGCCAAAGAAACATAACAGCAATTTGACGCTACTTCCATATTGTCATTCCAAGCCACAAAGCACATTCTTGCTAGGAATGAAAAGTGGTGCATACAAACAAATACACCATCTGAGTTTCTTACTTGCAAGGTGAAGGCAATAAGTGACTGTGCTCAACCAAAAGACAATTTCTTTGAGAACTATTTCAAGTAGGCTCTGATTTTTAGTTTCCAAACTTCATTCATGCTTACTCTACACCTGAGGGGGAAAAAATGAGTCCGAAAGGCCAAAACCGCACCTTCAGGGTGACCGGCAGCTCACCTTCCCGGTGTAACCTGGGGCGCAAGGATACGACCAATCAACTGCATATTTTGAACTGCTGGTAAATTTAGTCAATAAGGAGTTTCTAATCAAGGAAAGGAGCAAGTCTTTGCATACTGAATGGTTTTGTGATCTAAACAGCCCTGGGAAGCTCCTGGGCTCAAAGGACTCACACTGGCTAACGAGCTGCATTGCTGAATTTCTTCGTGCTGAGGATCCTATCTGATCCTTGTCCATAACATGGCTAAGTTCCTATTTAAAAACATATTGTATCATGCTTATGCAGGTAATGGAAAATTATGAGTGGAAGGCTAAATGCAACATTATGTATGGAAAATAAACCAGGCTCAAAAATATCTGTTAACCACCCAGCTGTTCTGGAGGAAAAGAAAACCCCAAATTAACTTACCTTTAGGTCACTAAGAGAGTACCCAGGATTTCCTGCTCCTCAGTGAAGGTAGCAGTGATAGTGGGTGTAGAGGCTTAGTGCGGCACAGTGGTTTTCAAGATAAAATCTTACAAAGAACCCCAACATACAAAAAATGGTAACACACAGAAGGCTATTTGAAGAGCGAGTGAGGTGGTGTGAAGGCTTCCCCACCGTCACGTCACGTCAGGCCCTAGGCACACTTAAGAAGAACCATAAGAGGACACATGGAAGAAGGAGTGGACTTCAAACCAGACACTATAGATTTAAGTCTCAGTTCTTTCTGTTTATACCTGTGTATGCTTCAGCAAGTCACAAGCCTCAGTTTCCTCATCTGTAACGCAGGGATAACTATATCTAACTCACCAACATGTCGTGGGATTAAATGAGATGAAAATGTAAGTAGTTACAATGACATTCTTCCTTATATCACTCAACCACATCAGATGACTTTTAAGAGTGTGAATATCGGGCTGGCCCGGTGGCTCAGGCGGTTGGAGCTCCGTGCTCCTAACGCCAAAGGCTGCTAGTTCGATTCCCACATGGGCCAGTGGGCTCTCAACCACAGGGTTGCCAGGTTTGATTCCGGTTCGAGTCCCGCATGGGATGGTGGGCTGTGCCCCCTGCAACTAACAATGGCAGCTGAACCTGGAGCTGAGCTGCGCCCTCCACGACTAAGATTGAAAGGACAACAACTTGACTTAGAAAAAGTCCTGGAAGTACACACTGTTCCCCAATAAAGTCCTGCTCCCCTACCCCAATAAAATCTTTAAAAAAAGAAGAAAATAAAAGGCAGTGTGAATATCTAAATATCCTAAGTTGTACACTTAGAAGAAATTTTAAATATAATTCCAGTCTGTAATTTTCATAGTTTCTATTCTTCAAGTACTGAAAATTATTCCAACCTCTGAAAACAGAACAGTGACACTTATATAGGAGGAAAACAAAGTGCCTTGTTCAGAGTTAAATCTCGCTCAGATTACTAAAATAGACCCCCTATCACATCAGGACATTCCCAATAGATATCACATTTTGCAAAAGATTCCAGAAGCAGTCTTTAATTTTTTTTTCCCTTAGCAGAACTCTTCACATGAAATCTTATATGGAACTGGAACAGGTAAAACTGTTCCAGTTTAACAATGTGAAGCTCCTCTTTTTGAAGTCTGAGTGGGAGTCTTGAAAGCCCCCAATGGTATAGCCCCACTGCACTCAGTTAGAAACCCCAATATCATAGCATGATTTCTTAATAAGCCCACAAGTGGGGGTTCCACCCTTCCGGGGGGTCAAAAGTTCTGGCTGGCTGGATGTGCCTTTATTTCCTAAGATATGGCAACCTGATACGTGAAATACCAATCTCACTGCACTAAGGGAAAATAAGAATTCTGGATATGCTATTACGGAGCAACCCATGGCTGTGGAATTTTTAGTTTTGTGCTTTATCCATTCCATAATCAGACTTTCCCTACTAGACTGAGCACTTCTGGCTACCGTGTTTCCTCAAAAATAAGACCTAGCCGGACAATCAGCTCTAATGAGTCTTTTGGAGCAAAAATTAATATAAGACCCGGTCTTATTTTACTATAAGACCCGGTATAATATAATACAATAATAATATAATATAATATCACACCGGGTATAATATAATATGACATAATATAATACTGGTCTTATATGAATTTTTGCTCCAAAAGACGCAGTAGAGCTGATGTCTGGCGAGCTCTTGTTTTCGGGGAAACAGGGTACAATACAACATATGAGCCATGGTCATGAGCCTGGAGCACATGCGAGCCCATTCCTGTGCCCCCCTCTGCTAGACGGAATCCTAGCATCTTTCAAGGCCTGGTTCAAATGTAACCTCTTCTCTGAAGCCTTCCTTGACCCTCCCCATCCCCACCTGTGCTCCCCCTCCCCACAGCAAGTATTCCTTCCTTCCCTGTATTCACTGTGCACCAACAGCATGAAATGGTGGAGAGAACATAGACATGAATTATTCAACAAACATGCCAGGTACTATACAAGATAGACACTGGGGTTCAAGGACAAACAACTTGTGATTTCTGCCTTCAAAGAACTTTTAATTTAATCTAAGAGGTATGGATAATTTTCAATATAACATGGTAGGTAATCATTCCGACATATAATAGAAGCTCAGAGGAGCACTTAGTACACCTGGAGGAGGAGATCCCGGAGTTGGGCCTTATAGATCAGCTACAAGGATGGCAAGGGGTCTCCAGACGGGGTAACAGCAAGGGTACCACGTGGAGGTCTGAGTGTGCTCTGTCTCGGCGGAACTACACGCAGTTGATAATTCACTCTTTCTTGCTTCCTTCCCCGCCCTTTTTTCTCTGTTTTCATTTTAAAGGAATCTTTTTAAAAGATTGTAAAATGGGAGGAGATAGATTGCAGAAGAGGAGGCTGGAAAGGAAGACAGGTCTTGAGTCCTGAATGCCAGGCCAAGGCACTTCGATAATTCCACAGTGAGGAACAGGGGAGATGCAGTTAACATTTGTACTGTCAGTTTAAAAACACTTTCTAAGTTACAAAAGTTAACACAGACTTAACTTCTAAAAATTCAAACAACTCAGAATTATGAAAGTAAAATGTGAGATTTGTGTTTTGGGTAGGCCACTCTGGCAGGGATATAGGTTTAAGATTTATAAGATTTGTGGGTTTATAGGTTTAAGGGGGTTGATCAGAGAAAGAGAGGCCAGACGGAGGCGAGGGCAATAGTTTAGGTGAGAATGAGTAAAGGTCTGAACCAGGGCTGTGTTGACAGAGACAGAGAGTAGGGGAGAGACAGAGAGATGCCAGAAGTCCTTAGAAGTCTGACTTGCCTCTTACTGGCTGTTGTCTCTCTAGGCAAGTTACCTTACTTATCTGAGCCTCCATTTCTTCATCTGAAAAATGGGAACACCACCACCTACTCTCATAGGATTACTGAGAGGATTAAATGAGATGATGTATGTAAAGGTCCTACTAAAACCTGGCATAAAGTAGGCAATCAACAAATGGGAGTTCCCTTTCCCCATTCTCTTTAAGAATTATTTATTTCTGTCTCCTCTGGTAGAGCATGAGCTCCTGGAAGGCAGAGATCATTTATTATCACTGTATCCCCTCAGCATCTGGCACATAAAATATGTTCAATACATGTTTATATGATGAAGAAAGGGTTAGATAGCTCCGAAGTATAAGGAAATCTGGTTTCTGTAGGCACAAGCTGACCCGGCCCTCAGGTCCACTTCCTTCAGAAAGGCAGGTCTGATCACAAGTGGGAGAGTGAGCAATGGCATCCATCAACAGTACCCTGGAAAAACACCTGAGAGGGAGCATAACTCCTGCTGAGTGAGAATAAGAAGCATCATTAGCTAGATGTCCTTTGTCCTATAGAGAAGGAACCAGTGTGTGATTGACTTCCACCCATTTGGCCTTCTCAGAGTGACAGCAGCAGAAATGATGCTTTTAAGAAGCAGTGGGGCTCTCTGCAGCCTTCACACACTTCCCTGTCAGCCGTACTGCTGCCACACCGCTGTCAGTGCTCCTTCGTGTAACATAGGCACCGGCAGGGTTTCATTGCTTCGTGCCGCCCATCCAGGTTTCCCTAAGCCCTGGATCAACCGACATGGCCTCTGAGCTAGGTGAAGGCTTAGGAATCTCAGACCCCATACATCATCTGGTCACAGAGCTCTGTCTCCTCAGGCCCCTGTTGTAAAGGCAGGGTCTATTACTATCTGGGGGACTGCAGGCTTTCTTGATATTCCACTGCCTTCACGAAGGGCAGTGATGCGGTAGGAGGGGTGTCTGAAATAATTCACACCCAGATGCCTTTGCTAAGGAAGATCAGTAAAATGGCATTTTGACAGAGGTTCTTATGGGAGCTGGAGTGGCACTAGACAAACGCACAGCCTATCCAAGCATCTGCCCTTCCCATACCTCGGCTTCAAGCAAACAAAGTCAGCTTGATTCAGAATGAAATCCAAACCACATGCATGTACCCCACCCAAGGCAGTCTCATTCATTCTTGCCAATTAAAAAAAAAAAATTACAGTTGAGCTGGCTTTCCCTCAGCTCCAGAACAGACTGGGCTACCCCCCATCTTCCTCCTAGAGAAGAATGGCTCCAGCTACAATTTGTGTCACTGTTGTGTTCACGCAGCTTGCAAAACTCCCAATACCCCAGAGACTGCAGAAGTAATTTGTACCCTGAACTTGGACCTGGGGGCTTGCAGCACAATTAAATGTGTACCAGGGTAGACAAGTCAGCCAGAATCTCTCTGAGTGCATGTTTGCTTTACTCCTCTTTGGGAAGAAAAGGGGGGTTGTTGGGTAGATAAAGACTATTGGCACATTTGAGGCTTCAGCAAAGTCAGGCTACATCGAACAGCTCGTGCAATTACAGACACATTCCCCAACCCAAGATACTGCTCTGTGAACCTCCCACTTTACACACAGAGAATTCTGCTCTGTCATTCCATCTGCAGTTTCTGCTGCAGCCCTTCCTGCCACCCTTCCCACAGATTTCTTTTGAAGCAGGTGGAGGGGGAGGGGGAGGGACCCTAGAGGGTGGTGGTAGATGAAGAAAGGGTTGAAGGGAAGCATCTGTACCAAAAAGGAGCCTCTCTTTGGGGAGGGGGAGGCAGGATGCATTTTCGCATTACCTAGGGAAGGCAGATGGGGGAGAAATAGGAACACAGGAGGAGAAGGAAACTAAATAAAGAGTACCAACGACCCCTGAGGGCAAAGCACAGGCTCTCTGCGGCACTCACTCAGGCTGCCCAGCTGTCGGATGACATTTGCCAGGGTGATGTTGGTCATGCATTCCAGCTCGCTTCTAACGCTCGGCAGCGTCTGACGGCACAGGTGCCTTGGCTCGATGTTCCTCGTTACTAACGGCATGGTGGACCTGCTTCAGGCAATGTTCTGAATGATGAAAAACAACCTAAAAAAGAAATAACAGGAAAGTATTACTCAACCACAAATTCCAGGCACACTAGGGCTGTGTGAGTCTTTTTCTTTTGTCTTGCTCTGATCTAAAACAGCTTGAAAATCATCTTCTCTCTCCCTATCTTTTTTTCTGTTTTAGACCTCCTCACTTCCCACCCCCCTCCCCTTTTTAAAAGGTTTGCTCATAGAAGGCTTGACGGATAAGTTTAGAAATTCTGAACTGGTGACTGCTGACTGAGGTACACAGGCCGCATAAAAACCTAAAAACCTTAAAATAACAACTATGCTCCAACCAACAAGCGTCTCCAGAGGCAAGAAGGCATGGTCAGAAAACTGCCCATTCAGCAGGTCCTACGTAATGGTGCACAGATCCCATCCGTGGGGTGTCCACCACCAGGACAGATCAGATTCCAGATGATCAATTATAAGGATCAAACAAGAGCTTCTGTCATCTGATAATCTCCACGCTGAAGTGAAGTTGCCCGTCGTGATTCCACTGATCTACATCAGGACATAACTTCTCTGGTTCTTCCCTGACGGATGACTGCTAATGTACAACTGAATACTAGCTGTCAGTATCTATTAACACTACGAAAATTTCGTCTGTAAATTGACAAAATGAAAGAACATCAAGGAAAATTTTACATGTTCAATATGTCAAACATGATGCCGAGTAAACTGTGCTATTAAGATTCCCTAGCCTTTTCTCTTCTACCCAACAAGCTCCTTTCTCTCTCCCATCCGGTTTAACACACCTGGGCCAAAGGGCTCTTAAGACAGCAGGAAGTGTCTGGAGCAGATCCGGAAACCTTCCAGTTACTGTTTCTTATCCGGTCGGCTGAGCCCCTTTCCCTAGGAAATCCCCCAGCACTTCAGGTTCACGCTGAGCTATTGTTTTAGACTTAGATTACAAAATTCCTAGCTTTACAAGGATAGGAGCAGGTTTTAGTCTCAACAAAATGGATATGACTACAGCCAAAGCACACTGGGCTGTGGTCCTGTTTTCCTATCTTGTGAAACTAACGACATCTAAAAACACTCCTAATGATTTTTGTGCTAGGGAAAATGGCAAATTCACTTCAAATAAAAAGGTAACATATCCAAGTCCCCATTATTGCAAATTCCTCTTAAACAAAAAAAAAAAAAGCAAAACAGGTTTACTTACATCAAATCTTAAAACACCAGTTCATCACCAAAAAAGTTGATTATGAATTAAAAAAATGCTTGAACCAAGCTAAATATCATAGATCTTAAAAGTGAACCAACATACTGTCCGACCAAAAGCAAAAAGCAAAAAAAAAAGCCCTTCAGGCTCAAAGAGGGAGAAGCAGAACCCTGTGGAACAGACTGCTCCTTCTTATGGACATTCTGATCTGCTAAGAGTAAAAATAAAACAGGAAGCCAGCAGCTTGGGGAACAAGATTTCCTGTCACCAACAGCAACAGCCCAAGAACCAAGAGAATCAGCTGTTTGCTCATAACTTTGAACCTCCCTTTAATAGTCACTGTGTGGCAGCTGTGCCTATCTTGGGGTGCAGAGGTGTTTCCTGAGTATTTGTCTACTGTCTAAGGAAATAAATTTCATTCCGTTCCTCTAAGTTCCCCTTTGACTCATCAGGTTTTTTAACTCAAATTCTGGACTTTTCCTTTCCAGTCTAACTCTTCTCCTCTTTTACTTAATGTAAAGGGTATCAGATACTAAAGATGCAATCTTTAGTAACTCATGGCAAAAAGAGAGGGTTTAGAGGAAAGGAGGAAGGGGTTAACAAATAAAAGAACCTCTCAGGGTTCTGTATACCACCCTCCAGATGCCCTCAGACTCCCATACTTCAAGCTTTCTGGAAGAACCTGAAACTCAAAAATGCAGTCAGAGATGATTGAAAACCACCACGTGGTTCCCTCCATTGGCAATAATTTCAGCTTCTCAGAAGACCTAAAGGAGCCAAATCCTCTTGAAATTCTGTGTCGAATGTGGCCAATGACAGGGCATTCCAGAAGTTGTCTCTGGACACCTAATGCAAACTGGATTCCAGATGGGGAGGCAGGGGGCAACCTGTCACACCTTGGTTCTTTAGTATTAATGCTTTCCCAAGTGGTTTGGGTAAGCAGACACTAATGGAGCCAACTCTATGTCATATGGGTAGGGTTTACCTGAAATCAAATTTTCAATAGCAAGATTGCTTTCTCTTGCCCAATGAACCAGCTCCCATAACCAGCTAAAGAGTACTCCAGAAATGACAATGTCCATAACCATCAAGACGAAACAATTAGAAAAGTATATCTGCTACTAAAAAAAGTCATTTAATATGTTTCAGAGCCACCAAAGAGAGACAAGAGTCCCTGTTATATGGAATTACCTGCATCACTGCTTATTTTTGTTTTGAATACAAAAGGTTAGTTATATTTTGCATAAGAAATATGCAATAATCATGATCTGAACCACAACAATAACTTGACCAACAACAAAAAAAATCCTACGTTCAGGTGAACATAAACCTAGAAATGGATAAAGACTTCTAGGCTCTTGACTCTCTCTGCTTCAAGCTGTGGAGTTGAGTGAGACATGTTGGGTTAGTCCTGAGTCTGACACCTGACTAGCTGTGTGATCTCAGGCAAATTTCCTAGAGATATTAAATAATATAACATATATAAAATGTCCACTACCAGGTTAAAAAAAGGTAGTTACTTGTAGTTCTACGGACCCTCACCAAATCTTTCAGAAAAATCAGTTTTATTCATTGATAAATCTATTTTAAAAGTTTTGTGTGTTTTTTTAAAGTGTGTTTTTCCAGGACTCATCAGCTCCAAATCAAGTAGTTGTTTCAATCTACCGTGTTTCCCAAAAAATAAGACCTAGCCGGACAGTCAGCTCTAATGCGTCTTTTGGAGCAAAAAAATAATGTAAGGCCCTGTCTTATATATAGTAAAATAAGACCGGGCCTTACATTAATTTTTGCTCCAAAAGACGCATTAGAGCTGACTGTCCGGCGGGGGGGAACACGGTAGTTATGGAGGGCGGAGCTCACAGTGGCCCATGTGGGGACTGAACCAGCAACATTGTTAAGAGCCCTGCTTCTAACCAACTGAGCTAACTGGCCACCCATTAAAACAGTTTTAACCCTGAACTTATTATACAGAACACAACAGTCACATATATTTAAAGATGAAATGTTAGACTTTAATGAAATTTGGTGAGTTTTTTTCTGGAGGTTGCTCCCAGTCATGCTTCTGGACCTACTGACGAACATATACTCTCTCTCTCTCTCTCCCCCACTTTCATACTGGGTTCCTCATCTGAACCACAGAACAAACAAAATTATTAGAGTGACTATTTTCTCAGTTCTCCTCAAGACTGTACATAACTAGCACCATTCCAGATGCACTGGAGAAAAGTTAATATATTACATACAATGGATGCCTAATGGCACCAGGGTTTAATTCTCTCATAGAAATCCAGTTGAGAAAGGCTCATCTATCACCAGTAGTCATTTAGTGGAATATTTGAGAACTGGGCGTTGAGGAACTGCTGAATTAAGGAAGCGTCACGGTCAAATCTGCATTTTAGACAAATCATTCTAACAGAAGCAAAGAAGTTGTATTTGGGCAGGAGAAGGCGGAAGGTAAAGACCAGCTGGGAAAGTCTTCACAGGCTAAGAAGGAGACAATAGAATTGGAAAGACCCACCACAGCTAGCAAATACGAACTGAAAAACCACAGACAGGTTACAGGGGTGAGTCCTGATATATACAAAACTCCTGATAGTTTTGTGCATTCATACTTGCAAGTGATAAAATATATGTTTCTTTATTGAGTATCATGGAAAGAACTAAATGCTAGTGTCAGTTGACAGAAATGAAGAGAAAGTGAAGAAAACCAAGAAAGTAGTGGTTCTTGGCTGAGAAAAGTTTTGAACACATGGACAGTGGAATGCTCTGTCTTCATAGAATCAATAAAGTTCTTTTTTCAGTTATACTTTTACTTTAAGGAAACGATATGCTATAGAGGTGTTTGCTAATTTGGGGATTAGAGATGGTCTTACCTTGGGGGATGTTACATAGGGAAGGAATTAAATTAGAACCGCTGAGAAGATAAAAGTTACAGGGAAGTAGATTTGTTTAGTTAGTTCCTTTCCACTAGAGCTGTCCTATATTCAAATGGGTTCTCTGTAGAAGTTATGAGTTCCCCAGTACCATCCTCTGGATGGCCAGCTATCAGGAATGTTGGGGGGACATTCCTAGACTATGAAGATGTTGAGAGGTCAGACTGGATGACTTCTACAATGGCTTCTAAATCAAAGATGACAGAATTCTCACTCTGGGCTTCAGTTTCCTTATCAGAAAAATAAAGGGACTAAGCTGGATGATCTTTATCTGAAACTCCTGGATTTGCTTCTACCTAAGCTGCCAGAACCTCCTCACTTGGCCAACACCCACTTGCATTCCGAACACAAGGCCAGAGCAGGTCTAGGGACTACAGATAGGGGTGAATCGTGGCCTGAATCAATCGATTCCCCAGGTCTAGAATCATCTAGTCACCAGGACCCACGATCCAGAATGGTCCAAAGGATGCCCCACACAGAGCCCTGAGGTTAAGTTATTTATAGCCTGGGAGGCTCCCAGACTGATCTGGGAGTTGACCACCTAAAAAATTAGCTTTGGCCCACTTCCAGACATCCAGCCAGGCTCAGCATCAACCCCCATCTTTACCCCTGGCTATTTCCAGCCTAAGTGACTTGAGAATGAGTCTAAGAACAAATAAAAGACTTCAGGCATCCCTTCCAAGCCACGGCCGGGCAGTACAATGACTAGTCTAGACTGTCAGTACCATGCAGGGATTCATGCTTTGAATTGACAACTGGATGAGGTGTTCTTTCAGGTCCTTTCAAATAGTAAGATTCTGTTACTCTCTATATTTGAAGTTATCATGGAATATTTATATGTCATATTTGGTCAGTGTAAAGTCAAAAGAAGACTTTGACATCCAGCCTACACTCTGAACTCTCACAACTCGGATCCCAATAGCCTGCAGCAGGAGTGGGGTGAGAAGAGAGGTAGGAATTGGGAGGATGGAAGAAGGTAATAAAGGAAGGCTGCAAGTGAGAGGGAGGATGCACTCATTAGTCCCCCACTCTCTGACTTCCTGTTATGACCAGGACAGAAGACAGATGACTACTTGATCTGGCAATGATCTTTATTAGTAGCTGTTTATTATAAATAAACAACACTTCACTTAGAGTCAAGGTCACTGATAACACCTGCAGATTTCTATGGTCACATCCAAAGGCAAGTATATCTGAGCTATAGCAATAACCGCAACAACAGAAATGCTTCTCAAGGCAGTTCCTCTTTGAAACATACCCCCAAAATGCTGATCAGCAGTAGCTGGGGATGACAACACGTGGGGATGTTGTATGTGTGGCAATTAGAACTTCTGCTTTTTCACTTCAGCATTTCCCACTGTTCTATAGTTAACAGCATTTGCATGGGGGCATATGAGAAGAGTTTTAGTTTATAGACCAGTTTCCTCTTTCAAGAGCTAAATTTCTTTATGTTAAAGAATATGCATTCGAAAAGGGTTCAAGAATTTCAATTGAAAAGTCAAATAATCATTTGACTTCAAAATGATCAACAACACACATGCTTACTGTGATCTAAGTTTATCTAGTAAAATGTTGAAAGACGCTTCACGCCGTTGCATATAGCCATCCTCGTTACCTTGCAACCACCACCAGGATGAATGCCTCATTGTAGACTTAAAGCACCCACCCACTTCCTGTTGAAATACAGGGTGGGGCTGAACCTACAAATATAACCAGACTCTCTCAACACAAGGCATTACTGACAAATCAGGTTAGCTCACGAATGCCCAAAAGAGCTGGTAAGACAAAAATGGAACTCCTGGGACAGAGAAAGTATCTGACAGGGAGAACCAAGAAGAAGAGCTTACTTGTGATGTAAAACCAGGAGAAATTTCCAATTTCATAAAGGAATGATACCAACTATGGACTTACACTCAAGAAACGTAAGGCTCCTTCTTGTCCCGATTTAATTTGGGGAAAGTAGCCCAGGAAGCAGGACTTCTAAACTCCACGACCTTACTCCTTGGGCACACTGTACATCTATCAAAGACCATTCACATCTGGCAATTCCGTAACTTTCCATTATCTTTGGGAGACAATACCACTTTTTGTTTTTACCATTATTACTCTTCAGTCTTTAATCACAGCTTGCTCTTAAAGCTAAAATTGGGGGATCACTTTCCTCTTCAAAATTGGTTTCTTCTAGTATCAACTATTCCATGGAAAACTGCCTCTTAAATGACCAAAATTGGGTTTACTTTTTAGTAGGATCCATCTGGTTGTCCAAAAGAAAATACATTTAAACTGTATCAGAAACCTGAATTCTAGTCCTTACTTAGTCTAATGATGACTGGTAATTGGAGAAAAAAATTTCAATTCATCCTTCTAGTTCAGCTGTGAACTGCACTGAAAAAATGCTTAAGAGATGCTATATGCAAGTGAGATTTTGTTTGCAAAGTATTCTGAACTCCAAAGAAAAGATTTATTCACATAAAATATTTCTTGTATCTCTATCTTGGTCCAAGTTCCTTGTTATGGATCCACTTAAATTACATAGGGTCTACAATGGTATCACTGACGATTTTCAGTCAGACACAAAGTTCATTTTACTTTCCCAGTTTAATGCCAATTTCTAGCAATACCCAATTCATCAAAATGGAATGGTTTGAAATATTCCAAACTACCCATCTAAATTGGCTTACTTTTATACTGTGATTGGATAAATATAAATTATGAATGATTTAACTCAGACCTGGAGAAATCTTACCCTTAGTATTTGTAGGTACTCAAGTACCAGATTTCTTTCTGAGCATTATATTCAGAGGAGTTTAACAGAAAAAAAAACAACTAAGCTGCTCCGAAAAATATATACCAACACACAAAAGTATCAATCCTCAGCAAATCAGTTCACAAGATTACTAGAAATATGTCAATAACTCACAATATTGTAATAATAAACTCCAAAAGAAGTAGCCTTCATTTTTGAGAGCTTCCTTTCTTATTTATAGCCAATGACAGAAGAGAGTGATCTCTAGTTGGTGGTGCTCAAAAATTTGAGATCAGAGGATAGATACAAAATGCATTCCTCTCCAAGTACCTGGTTTGAGTACCTGGGAGCAAGCCAAACCTGGGCACGTGCTGCCATTCGGGAAACACAGTTGGCTTTTATGGAAGAGTGTCTAATCCCACTTCACTACCTTGCTCAGAGATGGAAAGGATGGAGCTAGGCTGTACCCTTTCTTTCCTGGTTCCTGCAAGGAGCAGTGAGTACTGCACTAGGTTAAGCTCCCTACAGACAAGGCACTGGAGCACCCACTGCTGGATTAGATACAAGGGCAGGTCTGAAAATGCGGGAAGGAGATAATCAGAGCCGAATCGCACATCAGGCACCAAGTAAGTCTCATTTCATCCTGCCAGCTGTCTAACCATTCATTTTAATCTCTACGATGCCTCACTTCATACTTCAAGCTTCTCTGCAGTAACTGCTCCCTCTCTGGGATGGAAAGGCCAAAAAGAAACCGACTTTACACAACTGAGAAAGGCCAGGGAAAAAAAGGTTGCAGAGCAACAACAAAAAAGGAAATTCAGCAAAATGTTTTGCTGACAGCTCAGGGCAATATACAAACATACCGCGTGGTCATGGAGCAGGCAGAAGCAGCAGTCCTGGGTGTGACTGTTAATATACCAACTTAAGTGAAGAGAGAGACCTAGCAACCACAACTACATCTGAACACCAGGGAGTGGAATTATGGAGCAAACTGACATTCAATTCCATATCAACTATTCTACTCTGCCAGCTGTAACAAGAATTCATTCCTGAAAAAGTGTCACACACTCATCTGTCACTAATGGCCAAGCCGCCAGCAACTAAGAGGGGAGCTTTACATCTACTTCCTCTCACAAGGTCTGTTCACCACTCAATACATGGGATTTATAAGGAAAAGTCCTTGAGCAGAGGGGAAAGTAAGTACCCATTCTTTTCTTCTACCCTCAGTTTACCAGGCGGTTCCCAAGGCCCTCAGGACCTAATAAGCAGTGGTGCAGAGCAGCAAGAATGGGGACATCAAGAGAGAGGTGTGGGTTTTAACTCACGACCACCAAATTTTAGCTTTGGGACCTCGGTAAACAGTTAAATCTCTTAGTCTGTTTCCTAATCTGTTAAATTCGTATGATGATTCCTAGTTCGTAAAGTTGTGAAGAAAAATGAAATAATGCATGTAGACAATGCTTAACAGTGCCTGGCACAGAACAGATTATTGCAGTGGTGGTGGTGGTGGTGGTGGTGGAAGTACTAGCTCTGCATCTATCTAGCATTTAACTATGGGCCAGGCACTGTTCTAAATGTTTTTATGTGGTTCTCTTAACCATTAAACAACACTACTACTAACCAAGCTTTAGGTTGTATTAATGGTTAACTACTAATTATAGTACTCTCATTAATCAATGAATATTTATCAAGTAGACACTAGAAGACACAAAGTATAAAATCCCTCCCTTGACTCCAAGAGCTTGCAATTTAATTGAACCAGATAAAACCAAAGTAACAATATGGCCAAGTTCAGTTATCAAATGGATAATGCAGTCAATGATGACAATAGAAAGGATGGAAAGATCACTGAATTGAAGGGACTGAGCCAATTTCCTGGAACAAAGGTCTGAACTGGGCAGGATTTGTATATAAAAAATAAAGAAGGGATGGTTTTTCAGGTGGAGATAATACAAGCAGAAGTCTTGAACTCTACCACTAAAAATATAGAGAAAAATCACAATTCTAATGGGCTTTTACCATATTTCATCAAGTCTCAGATGCAGCTGATTGTTAAGATGCATCATGATTCAAGAGACGTTAAAATGTAGGGAAAATGCACATCTCAGAATCAATGAAATATATTTCTTTTTATAATGAGAGGGTGGACAAGATGATCTTTAAAAGTTCTCTCCAACCCTAACATGCTGATTCTATAACTCAGACTTACAAGAGAATATTCCAATTTTACCAAACAATACCATGGGAAGAACAAAATTAATAAATATAAGAGACTGGAACTATATTATTTCTTTGCAAGGCTAAAATCTACCACTGTCTCACTAGTATGTTCATGTTTTCCTTTACAGTTCTAACAGCTGTTTTAATGTCCTTGCCTGCTAATTCTATCGTCTCTGTCATTTCTACTGACTGATTTTTCTCCTAGTTATGGGCCACATTTTCCTGGCAAGTCTGGTAACTTTTAATTGGATGTGGGACACTGTGATTTTACAGTGTTGAATATTTAGCACTGTCATCTTCATTTCAAGAGTGTTAAGCTTTGTTCAGTGACTAGTTCAGTTTGATACCTCTGGGGGCTTGTTTTTAAGCTTTTTAGGGTGGGTGTAGAGTATAGCCTTTACTCTATGACTATTTTAACTCCAGTACAAAGATGTGGCCCTTCTACAATCTCTACTGGACACTCAGTGAGCAACATGGCCTCTCTACTTGGGCAGGTAGGAACTCTAATACCTCCCCACTCTGGGAACCAGACAGCTCATAGCTTCCTCGTCACTCTTTACCCAACCTCCTGGAGTTTGACCCCAGGCATGTGTGTGGTCAGCAAAGACTCAAGGGGACCTTGAGGAGATTCCTAGAGCAGATTTTTGGCATAGCTCTCCTCTTTCCAGAACTCTATCCCACAGCTTCCAGAGGCCTCTGCCTCCCCTGAACGACAATATTCGTCTCTTCAGTTCAGCAAGACCAATGTGCTCGCCTGAGGATCTCCCACCTGCTCCATGGTTAGAACACATATTTAGGCAGAAGCCAGAGTGATCACGTGGCTCTCCTCCTTTATTTCCCTTCTACAAGGGATATGCTTATGGTGATGATAGCCTTGTGCTTCCTATTTAGTCAGGATTGATTTCCACTCTAGTTTCGCAAGGCCCCCAATCATAAAGAGGTATTGTAAAATTTTTCAAGTCACACTAATTTCAACTTATCTTCAGTAAGTGTATATCATGGGTACTTTTAGAAAAAATAACAGCAAAAAGTAGGTGTCTTGAAATTAAATAAGAAAGCACAGCAAATAGAAAGGATAGCATCACCATAAGCAAATAACATACTTGAATAACATATTTAATTAGTTTTTTGAATGATCACAGTTGAGAACAATGAAAGAAAATTTGTTTTTCTTTTTTTTTTTTTTAATTAATCCACATATATAGGTGCTTACCACATTTAAAAAAATCAATAAAACTTGGTGAACCCAGAGGCATGTTCGGTGAAGGGAATCAAGGATTCCCTGACCACTAGTTCTGGGACTGCAGGCTGGTTGATCTCTCGGAGCCGCATCTGTAAAATGGGGGAAATAAAACCTACCTCATAGGATGGCTCTAAGGATAAAATGAGGTAACATATGTAAGCCTCCTAGGCGAGTGCCTAGCGCCCAGTAGGTACTCAGTAACAGACAGCTCTCATCATTACTAATTCAAAGGAATGCTGAGCCTGTTTGGACTCATAGCCTAGTGGTAATGAAATAATCTAAGGAGAGCAGGTCAAGTTAAGCAGCACTGAGCACCATACAAAGGGCTCTCCTAATTGGCCCTCTTTTCTTTGGTCTCAGTGAAGACCTAGTAGTAGGTGGGCCTCTTACCTTCTGAGACAGACTCTCCAGGAGTGTGGAGACAAATGCTAAGAAAGGAACCGATGGCCTCTGCTTACATTATGCCAATTTTAAGGATTAAGACAAAGGGTGTCAGTCTTCCATATCATAGTCAAGAGTCAATTCAGTATTTTCACTTTAGGTACTTTGAAAGCAAAATAGTCTCAAAGGGACTATTATCTGGATTGTGGCATTTCTTTAAAAAACAAAACAAGGCCGGCCTGGTGGTTCACGCAGTTAGAGCTCCGTGCTCCTAACTCCAAAGGCTGCCGGTTCGATTCCCACATGGGCCAGTGGGCTCTCACCCACAAGGTTGCTGGTTCAATTCCTCGAGTCCCGCAAGGGATGGTGGGCAGCGCCCCCTGCAACTAAGATTGAACACGGCACCTTGAGCTGAGCTGCCGC
Source organism: Rhinolophus ferrumequinum (assembly GCF_004115265.2). NCBI lineage: Eukaryota > Metazoa > Chordata > Mammalia > Chiroptera > Rhinolophidae > Rhinolophus > Rhinolophus ferrumequinum. Next base: position 18,807,746 of record NC_046292.1, read on the forward strand.
TGAGCTCCCGGATGGCTCAGTTGGTTGGAGCACGTCCTCTCAACCACACGGTTGCCGGTTCGACTCCCGCAAGGGATGTGGGCTGCACCCCCTGCAACTAACAACGGCAACTGGACCTGGAGCTGAGCTGCGCCCTCCACAACTAAGATTGAAAGGACAACAACTTGACTTGGAAAAAAGGCCTGGAAGTACACACTGTTCCCCTTCCCCCATAAAATCTTTAAAACAAAACAAAACCCTTTCATCTTAAAGGCACAAGGCAAATGTCACCACTTCTAAGAAGCCTTCCTTGACTCCTCTATGGGGTCTGAAGTCATTTCTCCCTCTCCAAAAGTTCCAAAGAGGTACGTTGAACCTTTTTTTAATGATAGTCACTACATTCTATTTTGTAACACAGGTTTTTGGAGTGTACAACTCTCTGAATACAGGAACTGAAAAACAAAGTATCTTTAAACCTAACAGAAGTAGTCCCAACAGCAGCTATCTGGAGACAAGGTGGGGTTCTTACATCTGCTCAATAAACATTTGTTGAATTCCTAAGAAGTGCCAAGCATTTATTCACATTTTCTTGAAAATCTCTACTCCTCAAACAAAGCTGCAAGGTAAGTAGTAGCATTCTGATTTGACAGTTGAGAAAACTAAAACTGAGTAAGAGCGATTCTGTAACTTTACCAAAGTGAGTCAGCTTTTAAACCCATGTCCATCTGTATCCAAAGTTCATGCTCTTTCCATGACACCATAAACTGATTCTTCACGAAACACCCAAACCAAGAAATTAGAAAAATATGTCCATATTTCTCGTTTTCATATACAAGTGCCACCAAACCCGACTAGTTTCTTCCCCCTTGAAAAAAAGACTGCAGGCTAACACAAGAAAGTCTTCCTGACATATTTACCCTAGAACTGAAATGGTGTTAATGAGGATACCTACCATACTGCTTTCTCCCTCTCTACACCCAATTTTAGCCAGCTGCTCAGGAGCTCACATCTTTCACTTTAAACAACATAAACACTGGCTCATTTAAAGTGCCAGCCTCAGACAACGTGTTCAGATGCTATTGCTTTTCAAACAAACTCCTGTTTTCAAACAGCTAGGCATTTGGGGTTCCGTCACTTTTGACGGGTTACTTTTATCTATAGGGTCCCTGAGAGTCACTTTAAGTTTTATTCTCTGTGCACTGTTCAGCTCATCAAATCTTGTCATTGGGGACTTTTTTTTAAAAGCAGCTAATCTTTCATCTTCTTTTACAATGAACCAAAACACATTCCTATGGGTAATTCCTAAACTGTATATGTATATTTTAAAAAATAATATTCATCTGACCATTCTTCAAAAAGCACAGTTGTTTTTCCTTTTTAGCCCAAGTAAAGATAATTATATTAGAAGTGAGTTTCCCCCATCTCTTTCTGCATATGGGGAATACTGAAAAGATAAGTCTTTTTTTAATTATTAAATGTAAATAGCTTATTAAATATAATCCAATTACTTTAATTGTAAAAAGGAAGTAATTACAATATGTACATGTATTCTTGCCTAGTAGATTTAATATCTTAAATTAATCTTTTCACCGTTAATACTTTAAATTAACCTTTGACATTAGAAAAATGCAAGAAACTGATGTCTCTTTTAAAATATATATATACATATACATATACATATACATATATATATATATATCTGTACTTTATGGATCTGTGTTGTGATTTCACCCAGAAACAATTTTAGTGGGAACAGCCCCTACTCCCACAGAGAGGGGTAATTAAATACCACCTGCCCCAACTGAACTGTTATTTCTTGTCTGCCGTAAATCATGTTAAAGGGTCTGTTTTAAATTCTAATGCCTTCCTGAGACACAAAGCCAAGAGACGACTTCTGTGGCATTCAAATTATCACAAAAGCTTTACTTAGAAGACAATTCCACACCAAAATCTGTTAGAACCATGTCTTTGGTATAGTGGCCTACATTTTCCATTATCTAATTTCCATTCTGTTACTACCAATCATAGCTCCCAGAGACCACCCCCAATCATTCTTCTTGCTCTCTGGCCTCTAGGCCCTCAAGTTTGCTGTGAAAACTTTTTCCCTCAACAGCCCTCTGGTTCTTTGGTTTTTACTCTTTCTTGGTGACCAACTGTAAATAAATTGCATAGCTAAGTCTCCATGAATTGTTTTGAAAATGGACTCTGTCGCGGTCTGTGCACTGAAGAACTTCTATTAAAATGCAGGGGAAAGGCTTACATAGAAGAGGAATTAAGAAGATTGAACTTTGTCTCCCGCCTAAGAAAAATCTAACAATGAGTGTTAAGATAGGAATATGTATTTAGAAAAATTAAAATTTTATTTAGATTAACCCAGAACTTTTCCCCAACTTTAGAAATAGCAAGAACTGTATGAATATATATGTTGTACAGGTATCAACTGGGGCCATGTTTTTACAACACTTTCCCTCCAATGTAAAGAAGTTCTATTTAAAGTACTAAACAGCATCATGTGTTTTCAGCAACTCTCCAGGATTTCACCAAAATAGATTTTCCTGTTCAGACCCTGTATTAAAGAGCCAAAGGTTCAGCTCTGCCTCATTATACCATTTCCCAAAACGAATGAATGAAACGGAGGAGGCTGCCTGTGACTAACCCCTTTGGTCATTCAGACAGGAGCCATGCTGAAGCCGTTCCCGACTGCAGAAGGCTGGCTTCTGCTGTCATCCAGGCTAACTACGGAAAGCTATTTTATGATCCAAAAGGATAGTGACATGGGTTACTGTGGGTTCCCTCATCCCAAACACTGTAATGGATTCTGAACAGTTACCAAAGGGTAGCAGAAGAAATGATGCCTAATGTCTGGTGATGACCACAGTCCTCCAGAAGGACAGTGCCATTAAAAGACAACGAGAAGTAATCTCAGGTAAAAAGTGCACCAGCAGCTAAAACTAAGCCCCTTTCGAGATTTAAATGATTCGAGTCTCATCTTGATAAACGGGTATTTTTGTACAAAATATATCTTATTAGGCTAGCCCTTGAAAGTTAAAAAGGTGCCTTTAAATGGCTGCTGACCTAAAATTGCCATGTCCCATGCATTAAAGGGGTTGATTTTCCAGAAAAGAACAGGAAGATGCCAAATTCTGTACAATAGAGATCAGAATACTATTTGGTGAACCTATTCTGCACCTGTGGAAGCAAAGGAATGACTGGCTCACACACCAAGAGGGAGGACGGTATTTATGTGGGCTCTCCCTGACCTCTTTGGCAGCCTTTTTTTGTAAGAAGTCCTTTTTTTGAGGCTGAGGGGTGTGCCCAGGACTTTCAACTACCCATTCAAGCAGGGTTACGATTCCCCTCCTCCATAATTAAGTTCCTTTTCCCACTCTCCATGCATGCATGAATTGCAATGACATTGACATGGGGGCCTGATGTTAGTCTTTGAAGGTCATTTGAATCCCCCTCCTTCCAAGCTGCCTGAAAAGCGATGCATCATCTACTTCACAATGCTCCAATGTAGGGTTTGACTAGATGGTACTCAAAGTGGAGTCGCTTAAAGCATAAAAAGAAAGAGGGCTCCAAATTCAAGTTATCATAAAAAGAACAACTCAAAGAAATAAAACATTATAAATCTCAGTTGCTCAAGAGACAACAGTAATAGAAACACTAACCAGCTAACACTGGGTGGGTGAGAACACTTCCACTTGACAATCCCTTTGATTTAGGAAAGTAGAAGAGGTCATTCACAATATGGCTCCCATATGGCTCCCATCTCACCTCCTATCACATCTTCAGACATACATACCCTTCCCTGAAGTCCTACAGACCTTTCCATAGCTCCCCACTGCATCATGTTCTTCTTGCCATCATACTATTGCTCAAGTCTGACCACCCACCACACCCCCACCAACTCCTACCGTCTTCCAAGATTGAGCTCAAGTGAAATATCTCCCTCGACATGCCTTGCACCAAAGGAGGCTGGTTCCCTTTCTTCCATACCCTCTTTAAACTTCCGTGACATCCTGTGCATGCCTAGCGCAGCACACTGCATTCAAATGACTGATTTTCTCACTTGCTCTCCCACTAGACTGAATCTGCGAGGATGGTCATCAGTCATCTCCAATCCCACTGCCTACTACCATGCTAGGCCCTGAGAGGATGCTCAGTAAGTATCTATCAAATGAATAAAGCCACAGTTAGTGGCTCTTGTGTTTTGGTCCTCATGCAGGTGAGGATGGGGAGGGTGTCGGGACTTCGTCTTACAGCACTGCTTCCTGACGGAAAAGAACCCAATCTGAATAGCCTAAGTTCAACCTCGGTTTTAGAATTCAAATTTCTAATAGCTCATCAGATCACAAGACAGGATCTACATACACTCTCCAAGTCCTAGGAAATGACCAGGGGTCTAATCTGGTACAGAGAAGAGGGAGACGTCAAAAATTAAAAACAAGGGGTGGCCGGTTGGCTAAGTTGGTTGGAGCGCAGTGCTGATGGCAGCGGGGTTTGCCGGTTTAGTCCCCACATGGGCCACTGTGAGCTGCACCCTCCTTAAAACAAACAAACAAACAAATAAATATTAAAAACTAAGGCCACTCTGACCAACACAAGCTATCCGCCACCTCCCTTTTATTCATGCACCTCAAAGCTCTTACTCCCTAATGTAAAGAGAAAAAATGATAGTTATCAGCCAAAGATAAATTTCCAAAAAGGCTAAGGAAGGTCGGAATAGGGTAAGTCATCAAAATCAGCACATGTCTAAAGCTTGAAAGAAATCCAGGGTGTCATTAAAATCACCAGGCACTTGGCCTAAAATGTTAATAAGCCTCTGAACCTTTCCTTTCCCTCCCAAATCAGCTTCCTGCTTCCCTCCCCTCAGTTCTTTTTCCCCACCTACCAGCCTGCCTGCCTTTCTCTTTCCCTTACTTTTCCTTTCTTCCTTCCTTTATAAATATAGATAGAGAATCTGGCAAACAAAGGACAGCTTCAAGCTACATGTGGGATTTGTATAAAGTGATTCTTCGTTCATTGGTTTGTTCATTCATTCAATGAACCTTACGTACTTGGCACTGTGCCACACACTGGGAATATCCTCGTAATTCAACACTGCGCCTGCCCTCACCAAGACTGAAAACTACTGAAGGAGACAAAGCAGACAGTACTACTCTGTGGTAAGTGTGACTGCAAATGTTAAGCTCAAGGTGTAATGGAAGCATCCAGCTCAGGCTAGGGGCGGGGGCGGGGGGTCAGTTAAGAAAGGGTGTCTTAAAGGACAAAAAGGTTAGTTAAGAGAAGTTTCAGGTGGAGGGAGCAGTGTGTGCAGAGGCAAACAGTGTTCCAGGAACAGCAAATCGCTCGGTGCGGCTGAAGTGCAGGAAGTCATGAGTGGTGAAACTAATAAGGCAGGCAGAAGCTGAGGCACAGAGAGCCTTGTATGCCACACGACAGCACTCGGAGTGTGCTGAAGGCTACTGGGAACTATTTAAGATTGAGGCCAGAGAGTGACATGATGGATTTGCATTTAGAAAGCTCTCTCTGGCAGCAGCTGGAGAAGGGACTACATGAAGGGGTGAACGACTGAGGCAGTAATCCAAGTGGAAGCACTTCTAATTGATCCATAGAATCTACATAATGGGGGAGTTGCGACATAAGATGATAAAGTGTCCTATACTGAGTTTGAGACCAGGCTGTCACTGATAAGCTTTGTCTCTTAAGAGATTAAATTACTTAATCTCGGGGCTTAGTTTTTACATTCTGAAAAATGTGTTTATGTATGAAAGCAGAACTAGGGGAAATACTAGGTCAGGTATCACCAACCTTAATGTTTTAAAATGTACAGGTATAAAAATTTCTTAAAGCATATGTAAGGCATAAAGAATAGTGATACAGCAAATATCAGTGTACCTACCACCTAATTTAAGAATAATTACCATTAGCTTTAAAGTCCCCTGCATGTCTCTCCCCAAACCCATCTCCTTCCCTTTTCACCCTGAGATAACACTATCCGGAAATGTGTTTACCATTTCCTTGTTTTTCTTTATAGTTTTATCACATTTGTATCTCTAAACATTATATTGTTTAGTTTCACGTTATATGAATTGAATCATAATGTAAATTCTTCTGCAACTTTTCATTCTACAATTTGTTGAGATTCTCTGTTGCTATAGCTGCAATTCAAACATTTCCACTGTTATATAATATTCTACTGTATGGCCATGCCATTATTTATCCAGTCTAAAGCTGATGGCTATTGGGATTTTTTCCCCCAGTTTGGATGTTTTGTTTTTGCTATCGCCAACAGTGTTGCTATGGATATTTTTGTGTATGACTCCTGGAGCACATGTGCAAGAGCTCTTGAGAGTAGATACCTAGGAGTGTGACTCCTGGGTCATGGGGTATGTGCATCTTCAATCAGGAGATAATGCCAAATTGTGTGGCAAAATGGTTGTACGCATTTACACTTCTGCTTGCTGGGTTCTGGTTGCTTTGTATCCTTGCCAACACTTTGTCAGACTTTAAATTTTGCCACTTTGATGTACATAAAACAGTGTATCACTGCAGTTTTAATCAGTATTTCCCTGATTGCTATGAGTCCAAGCATCCTTAACCCTTTTTGTAGAAAGGAGCTACTTTTTATTTTTCTAAAACACTGACATCAAGTCCCTTCTCTGAAAGCCTAGAATGGCTGGAGGTCACTCAGAATGCTGCCTGCCAACAATTAACCAGATGAAGATTGGTTCTGTCAGCACTGAGGTAAAACTGTATGATCAAATCTCAGGCATATTGACGCCTGACACAGAGGCAAACCTGAAATTTTTCATCTGAGAATTGAAGTGAGAGGGATTTTTAGGACTGAGACTGAGAAAAAGGGAATGATCAGGGCATAACGTGTGGTACTGAAGGCCTTTCCGTTCTGCTGGTTCCTTCCCCATGCTCTCCACCTGAGCCACTGCTCACCACAGCGGCCCTCCTGCACTCTCATGCCTCTGTGATTTCATTCAAGACATTTTCTGCTTCCTGGAATACCCACCTTTTTTCTATTTGGGTTTTTTTCCCCCAGCTTCTTGAAATTTATTAATCCTTCCCTGCCCAGTTCAAATGTAATTGCTTCCAGGAAGTCATCCTGACCCTGTTCCTCAGAAAGAATTAATCAAGCCCTCCTCCGTTTCCATAGCACTCTATTATTCCTCTATTATAGCATCCTCCCATATTCCAGTTGTAACAGGGACAGGATAGACTGTGAGCTCTTTGAGGGAAGGGGCTGCCTTTTAAATCCTGAGGTGCTGAGCAGCACTTCTGTCATCCATCAATCCCTCATAAATTATTGGATAAGTGGAAAGAGGAACAGAACATGCTAAGAAAAAATTCTCTAAACAATCTGATTTGCTGACTATGAAAAACAATCAGAGAAAAAGCAAGGAAGGAGAAAGGGAGTGAGAGCTAATGAAGAATAAAATGTGACAATTAGATCCCCTTAATAGAGATCCATGTCAGCAAGGGCAGGAAGTGAAGATGTAAACCTATAGTCACCTTCCTAATTAGGGTCAGTAGCATGGAAAAGTGGAATTTATAACTGATTCTAAAACCTTAGGCTGTATCTTAAAATTCACCTGGAAATTATATGGGCATGGTGTTTTCTGTAGAAGTTGTTTAACTACAATTTCAATGTATTTAACAGTTAAAGGTTTTCAATTTTTTTCTTGAGTCACCTTGGTAAGTTATCTTTTGCTAGGACTATGTCCCCGTTATCGAAACTTTAAAATAAATTGATACCATATTCATAGTATTCCTTAAATTGATTAGCAAAACTTACTGCTATTAGGACAAAATGGCTAGAAGAATGGAATAATGGCTGAGATAAGGATCCAAGACATAATAAAGATTTTAGATTTGAGATTCCACAATATTGAGGCATTTTCATGTGTCTTTGTGTTCCTAGGATATACACTTCTTTTGGACAGAGGATCATATCTATCATAGTCATTTGTACATAATGTGTTCTCAAAAATGTTTGTTGATTCCCTATATCAAAACAAATGCAAAATTGATCATTCAATAGGTATTTTATTATTTTAATAGTTGATTTTGATTAATATACAGTTGACCTGAGTGACATTTGCAGGTGTCTTTAAAATATTTTTTTAAATTAAGTAAAAATTCGTTTCAGAAGCCACTTTCATTCATTAAATTAGATGTAAAAAAAAATTTACCCATTTAAATATAGCAATTCACTGAATTTAAAGAAAAATCAGCCAGTATAAGAAATTTAACAGCTTTGAACTATAAAGTACACATTTTTAAAAGTATTAGAGGATTATTGCTACTATAAAGGCATACTTCATGATTTAAGGGAAAAAATCATTTTAGTGGTTTAAAGAAAAATAAGTTATGTTAGTCATTTGTTTTATCCACTCCTTCTCCAACTCTTAATACCATAGTAGCTAACTGGAAGGAAAACTCTGATTTAAATTTCAGCACCCTTGCCCTGTACCACCTTCTCCTGCCCCAGCAGATGTGTACTTGGTTAAATACATTCTGTCTGAGGAAGGAGAAGCAAAGAGGTACCTACCATGTATAACGTGTACTTTTTTGCCCAAATTTGTGAGGGGAAAAATAAGGATGAGCATTATACATGGGTAGTACTAATTCTGTATTTATGTAAATTGTTAATTCTTTTATTTATGCTTATGAGTTAAAAGTGTAACTCTAGAAATCAATACGCAAAATACCCTGGAATACGATAATCGATAATCGGTTTTGTTGAACTTACAACGAACTTGCAACTACAGAGTTCTTGCCCTTCTACCATGCATAAATATAGTAACTTGTTACCTGTACATAAAATTTCTTGTACCTTGTATCTGTTCTTGTGTTTTGTAATTATTTGTTACATAAAATTTCTTGTATGTTAAAAAATAAATGCTAATTGGGGTGGCCGGTGAGCTCAGTTGGTTAGAGCCTGGTGCTCTTAACAAGGTTGCCACTTCATTCCCACATGGGCCACTGTGAGCTGCGCCCTCTACAACTACTTGATTGAAACTACTTGACTTGGAGCTGAAGGGTCCTGGGAAAACACTTAAAATAAAAATACCTAAATGTAAACAAATAAAATTTGAATTAAAAAAATTAGGCCCATAATGTGGGTGTGCATTATATACGAGAGTACATTATACTCGGCAAAATACAGTAGTTTGATCTTTAAAAATCCAGAGCAGATTGTATTAGGTTGGTGCAAAAGTAATTGCTGTTTAAAATAATTGTAAAAATCACAATTACTTTGCACCAACCTAATACTAGAATAATTTTGAAAGCTTTTTTTAGAGATTGACCAAAAAATACTGTTCCTCTATCAGTGACGGTCAACATCTTTAACTGGACACACAGCTCCAGGAGAGTATTATTGCAAATAAGTACAATTAGAAGAATGGCAGTGGACACTGCCTGGGCAACAGATCAATGAGACAGCACATACACCTTTGATTCTACACTGTCATCCTTTTTAACAAACATTAACAGCCTCCAGTTACCATACAATAAGGTTTCCCCAAATGCCTATGGGAAGTTGACAGTAGTAATACTTCTCTGCCAATCTAGTAATACAGATGCATTTTACCAGCTCCTCTTCTTGTAGAAATCATGTTAATAAAGATGTTTGGGGATTTATGGTTTTAAATGCCAATATTTTTTAAAACTGGACAAGTGTTACAGAAATTCCTGTTGGTATTTTTCAGACTTGGAGGAAATGGAGTTTGACAAAGAGTATTTCCCAAGTGGTCTGGAAGGAAGCAAAAGAATTAACAAAATCGAGAGGAGAAAATGTGAAACCGCATCAGAAGATTTATTGTTGGCACAAGAAAAAAGTGGCTTATATATTGTGTAAATAAGAATCCATGGTAAATAAAATTCAATTATAATGAAGCAATTATCATGTCTTATCATATTTGTTCAAACTGGACTCTGCCAAGAAGTATCCCTTTAGGATGTCCATTCATCTTGGTTTACATCAATAGAGAAATTATTAATAGAATTCCCTCTTACTCTTACTCATACAATAAATTATATGATCACTCTATCCTTGAAGAACCAGAAGGCAGAGCTGTTAAAACAGCTCAATGTGCAGGACGCAGTCACAGCCCCAATTAGTTAACATTCAGCACAGATGACCTCATTTATCTAGCACCATGAACAGAACAGCAGAACAGCACCGTGATTAAGAACACAGCTTCATCTCAGCCCTGCGATCTCCACTCCAGTGTGTGACCTAAGGACATTTTTTGTTTTACTTTTTATTTTGCAATAATTTCAAACTTGGACAAAAGTTGCAAGAATAGTACAAAGAACTCCCCTATGCCCTCCCTTTACCTACGTTCACCAATTATTAACATATTGCCACATTTACTCTTTCTACACACACACACACACACACACTTTTATTACTAATTTTTTAACCATTTGATAATAAGATTGCAGACATGGTGCCCCTATCTCTAAATACTTCAGGAGTCAAAGTCTACTCTTAAGAACAAACTACAGTACAATTATCACATTAGAAAATGTAACAATGATACAATATTATCATCTAATATAAAGTCCGTATCTAAATTCTACTAGCGCCCCAATAACTATAGGAATTTTTTCCCTCAACCTAGGATCCCAATCCACAATCATGGGCAACCTTCTTAATCTCTTAGTCCCTCAGTTTCCCAATATGTAAAATGGACATTAATAACAGTATCTACCTCAGGGGATTACTGGGAGAAATAGAGGAGTAAATATATGTAAAGAACTTAGAACGGCTGCTAGCATTTAGTGCAGGTGTTAACTGCTCTCAGGGAATGACAGACTCCACACAAGGCAGAATTGCCAGATAATGAAAATAACTCTTTAGACACTATACTTCTGGAAGCCATTTTATAAAAATCTCTGTAAAATATATTGTGCATATCCATTATTTCTTAAACAAAATATACTAATCATAACGTACCCTTTTCCTGGTGACTCCGGGTCTGCACATCAGCAGGGGTTCTACGCTACAGAACCTGGTACTGTCAGAGGCGCGTGAAGTGTGAGGGTATGTGCCTCTGCATGGAAACGGCTGTGAAGTTCTGGACACACATCTTGAACCTCCTCCTCCTGCTGTCACGCTTCTGATCATTAGTATGTATCAGTGCATCTAATCTATATTATTCTAATAATGCTGAGGGTCATACAAAGCTTCTAGTTAAAAAAGCACTTTCGTATCATCTCTTGTTAACAAATATCTACTATACCATTTGATTAATTTGCTGACTTGAATCTCACAAGAAGTCTATGAGGTAAAAAGAATATGCAGTACTACTCCCAATTTTAATTACCTTATTACAGATGAATAAATGAAGTCTCATAGAGGTCAAGTGATTTACTTTGGGCCACAGAGCCAACAGGCAACACAGTCAACCCTCACACACCTGGAAACTCTGTTCCTCAATATACACAATTCTCTCAGTGAGGCCCTTGAGGGATGACACTACAGAGGACGTAATGTGAACACGCTTTCTGCAAGCTCTTTGCCACTCAAAAGCACTTGCAGCTTACTTTTAAATGCAAAGAGTTGCATTCTGGTTGGCTGAAACTGCCAGATTCTGACTCTCAGGTGTTCTTCCTCTGCACTTTCCCAAATATTCTTTCTTTCCGGCAACATTTTATTAATAGACTCTGAACATTTGAAACTTGAGATAAATTCAGACCTGGCTCAAGTTTACCTCTGCGTTCTAATAAAGAAAAGACTGGCTAAGAAAACAGTATAAATAGGATCGCAGGGAGAAATGTTTAATGAGTTGTTTTTAAGCATTTCAGGAGTCTAATTTACATACAATTAAAGTTAAATTGCACATCATTCTCAGCTATTCATTAAACCAGGTACAAAGGACCTCAACCTAACAAAATAACCTGCTAACACTATTAGCCTAGTTTCAGCTACTGTATGACTCAAAATAACAGCTGCACCTAAAGAAAAAAACAACATACAACACTCTCACTAGGATTTACCCCAATTAGCGCAAATTAATGAGGTTTGATTGTACCTCCAATGATGACCCACAAAACCTATCTTCCCCGATGGCCTAGAGTCGAAACACAAATGCAGCTAAACCACCTGTCCTAGAAAGTAGTAGTGGAAGCAACACAATGGCAATGACATGGAGCTAAGACCCAGAAGGGTAGGGTTCTAGGCTAGATTATGCTGCTAAATTTGTGTGACCTTGGTTAAACCACTCTACTTCTTTAGCCCCCAGTTTCCTCATTGTTACCAAATGAAGGAGCCAACAATCATGTGGTCTCGAAATACGATGTCTCACTAAAAGGATCCAGAACTCTTTGGATAAAGGGCAGGAAATGTACAAGACAAGTCTGGAACATCCTATCACACTAGAAAGCAAGGAACACTATCAGACTAGGTAGTTATGTCAAAAGGAATCAGGAGCCAACTTGAAGAGGCTCCCACTGGTCCAAGATGGAACAAACTGAACATCAATAAGAACAACTTCAGTGGATTAAAAACATACCAAATATGTTAAAACCCATAAATTCATGATACTTAAAAAAACAAACAACAACAACAAAAAAACACTTACAGATTCCCTTTGGAGTATGTTAGGGAACCAACTTTTTAAAATTTGTAAATAAAAGAATAAAGGGAAATAATCAAGTATTTATCCTGCCTTTCCTACACAAATCAAACTTCAGGGTAACCAGAGTTGATAAGGGCAAGTTTTTCTTTTCTGAAGTATTCTAGCTAATGAAGAAAAAAAAGTGACAGATTTAGAATATCATCATTTGCAAACATCTAATGAAATAAAGGATCTAGGTAATTGTTATCCATGACCACTTACAACACAAAGAGACATCCGGACATTATCAGCCTCCCCCTGGAAGAATACAACACCACTTAGGAGGCATTACTGTCAAAGCAGGAACCTGGTTCAGGTCAACCCTCTAGAGGCAGCCACTACACACACGTAGTTTTTGAACGCTTGAAATGGGGCTCATCAAAATTGGTATGTGCTGTAAGTGTAAAACACACACCAAATCACAAAGATTTAGTATAAAATAAGAATGTAAAATATCTCATTAATAACTTTTATATTAATTATATGTTGAAGTGATAATAGTTTGCAACTATTGGGTTAATAAAAAATATTATTAAAATGAATTTCACTTGTTTATTCATACTTTTTAATGTGCCTACTAGAAAACTTAAATTTCATTTGAGGCTTGAGTATTTCTATTAGACAATGCTGTTCTATATCTAACAACCAGTTTACAAGGAATACAAGTGATAGGGGAACATAAATGAATCATAGAAACTCAATTAGCAAAATCCAGAATGGAAAAACTACAGAACCACCTGCTTTCTTCAACAACAACAACAACAACAAAAAATACAAGGGAAAAAAAGAGGCAAGAGAACCTATAGATTAAGAGGCTTAAGAGCCAAATCAATGTGTGGGCCTTTTTTGGAACCTGATTAGAATAAACGAAATGTTTAGAGATAAAGAAGGGCAGGGATGACAGAGAGAGGAAGAGAGAGCAATTGTGGAAATTTGAGCATTAACTGAATATATGTTGATGTACTGTGTTTATTTGTTTTTTAAAGAGTACTTATCTTTTATTTTTTAGAGCTACACACTGAAATTATTTATAGTATAAATGATATGATGTATGGGATTTGTTTCCAAAAAATCCAACGAGGATAAGGGAGTAGGTAGTGGTACAGATGAAGTAACAGAAGTTTGTATCTGTTGAAGCTGAGTGATAGGCACATAGGGGTTCATTATATCATCATCTCTACATTTGTATATGTTTGAATTTTTCTATAAGTTTTAAAAATCTTTTCCCCCTTACTCTGCCCCCCCCTCCGGTTCAAGCCGTTGTTTCTCAGTCTAGTTGTGTAGGGCACAGCTCCGTGGCCCGTGCTGGTATTACGAGCCTTGCGCTCCCCGACCCCGGCTGAGGCTGTCGGTCGGCGGTTCACAGCAGCTCACAGCCGCTATCGGCCGTTCACACCGGCTGCCCGCCACTCACACCGGCTGCCGGCTGCTCACACCGGCTGCTGGCGGCTCACGGCAGCGGCTCACGGTAGCCCATGGCAGCTCAGGGCAGCTTACGCTTTGAATCTACAAAAATTTATAAAAATAAACCATGGGGTTGGCTAGTACCTCAAGAGGTCATTCAATCCAGTTTTCTGCCTCCAGGAACATTATCTGCATTATTATCTCACTCAGCAAATACTTATTAACTACTAAGTACAAAGGCCCTAGATTTATAGAAGATGAACAGAGATACAAGAAATAATTTCTCTTTAAGGAGTATAACCATATAGGAGAAATGAGACAAGTACATACATATAAAACAAAGTTAAAAAGTGATGGAAGTCATGGTTTACTTCTGGTTAAGTAACTCACAGAAGGCACCACGCAGGAGGGTCACATAACTGGGCATTAACCACAGGCAGGGTTTGGACATGCAGAGACGAGAAGTATTACATCTGAGGTGGACAGACAGTGTGAGCAGGAAATCATGAGACAATTCTGGGGAACGAAGGTGACTGCAGTGTTGCAAAAGCAGTGGGAAGCAAGGCTGGAAAGGCGAGTAGGGTCTGATCACAGAACCTTTTAACTATCAGGCAGAGTTTGTACTTAATCATTACGTAAGAGTTACACAAATGGAGTTACACATTATAGACTACTTAGCAAGATGCTATACATATCACTTAAGCACAATAAAAGAGAATGGAGCTGGGAAGTAGGGACAATAGTCAAGGCAAAAGGTAACAAAGCACCTGAACTAGAATACCAGGGGAACAAGACAGGGAAGGAATGGAGAGTATCTTGGCATGAAAAGAGACAGGGAGTTCAGGGAAGTCAACGGTAAGTAACTAAGGCCTTACATCTCAATGAACTGGGAAAATAGTGGAGCCAGCGTTTGGTAGGTTGGCAGTCCTATCCCAGTTCTGACTGAGTCAATGAATAAATACAAATATGTGAGTCGGGATAAAGGGTAGTAGCAAGTCACGGTATTGGAAGAGGGGAGTGGACAGAACATAAGTTTAACCTTCACGTTTTTTTGGGTTTTTTTATTTGTTTGTGGGGTTTATTTGCATCCCTGGGTGGGCTCAAATAACCTTCACATTTTAACCTACGAGAAAGTCAAGGTCCTGAAGGAAAATGATGCCCATGTGTGCTAAGCATCTTTCTTAGAAAAAGCAGAAGTTCCATCATTAAAACCTGTTTAAAAGGTATAAAAATCCACCTGTAAAAACCTGTAAACATGTCTCCCAAGCAAGTAGGAGACAAGCTGTACCAATGTGGTCACTGGTTCCCAAAAGCAAACAGTCCATGAAAAGCTGGAGATGCAAAAGGGATATACAGGTGGAGTGATCCAATACGAATTCTAGGATTATTGTATGTCAACTATAATTGAAAAAATCTTTTTAATTATTAAAAAAAAAGAATTCTGGGACTGGGGTTCAGAGGTGGAAATACAGATTTGGGAGTTACTACATGGAGGTTGTAGTGAAAGACATGAGAGAGTAGACGACCTCCCAATACAAAAGCATAAACAGAGAGGCAAGGTGAGGGGACAAACCTGGAGATTGACCAAAAAGGGTAGCATCAAGGAAGGCAGAAGGAGAAGGAGACCAATGCTTTGTCACAAAAGCTAAGAGAAGAGTTTCCAGTAGGAAGGCATGCTCAATCCTCGTCTTTCTCCTTAACCCACATAACTAACCCATCATCAAGTCTTATCAGCTCTACCTCGAAAATATAAACAATTACATCTACTTCTCTCCATTTCTTTTTCCATCAACCTAACTGAAGTATCCATCATTACCTGGACTTCTGCAATGCCTTCTGTTACTCACCTCAATCAATTCCTGCCCCCAGATAATCCATTTTCTTTGCAACAATTGGATTAAACTTTTAAAAAGGGAAATCATATCATATATCCATCCACACCCTCCACTTAAAACTCTTTAAGTGACTGGATATTTAAAGATATTGAGTGTGACAATGCTAATATAAGTATACTCCAATGGGGGGAATACTTGTATTTTAGAGATATATGCTGAAATATTTACAAATAAAATGAAGTCTCAGATCTGCTTTAAAAATAAGGGCAAACATGTCTGAACTTATTCTATGAGGCCAGTGTTACTCTGGTATCAAAACCATACAAAGACTTTCCCCCCTAAGATCAGAAATAAGAGTACAAAGTCTGCTCTCATCATTTGGGTTTAATACTGTACTGGAGGTTCTAGCCAGGGCAATCAGACAAGAAAAAGAAATAAAAGGCATGAGATTGGAAAGGAAGAAGTAAAACTCTATTTGCAGATGACATGATCTTGTGTGCAGAAAATGCTAAGGAATCCACAAAAAAACTGTTAGAACCCTTGGTTACAAGATCAATATACAAAAATCAATTGTATTTCTATACACCAGCAATGACCAATACAAAAATTAAGAATTTACAAACAATTTCAAAACAAAACAAAACAAAAAATAATTTCATTTACAACAGCATCAAAAACAGTAAAATACTGGGGCCGGCCCAATGGCTCAGGCGGTTAGAGCTCCATGCTCCTAACTCCGAACGCTGCCGGTTTGACTCCCACATGGGCCAGTGGGCTCTCAACCACAAGGTTTGCCAGTTCAATTCCTCAAGTTCCCGGATGGCTCAGTTGGTTGGAGTGCATATCCTCTCAACCACAAGGTTGCCAGTTCGATTTCTCGACTCCCGCAAGGGATGGTGGGCTGTGCCCCCTGCAACTAGAAAACGGCAACTGGACCTGGAGCTGAGCTGCGCCCTCCACAACTAAGATTGAAAGGACAACAACTTGACTTGGAAAAAAGGCCTGGAAGTACACAGTTCCCCAATAAAGTCTTTTAATAAATAAATAAAAAAAAAAATAAATAAATAAATAAATAAAATACTTAGGAATAAATTTAACAAAAAGATTTATACATTAAAGACTACAAGACATAGAAAAAATTTATTAAACACCTAAATAAATGAAAAGACATCCTATATTAATGGATTGGAAGACTTAGCATTGTTAAGATGGCAAAACTTCCCAAATTAATCCATGAATTCAATGAAATCCCTATCAAAATCCCAGCTGACTTTTTTGCAGAAAATGACAAGCTGAGCCTAAATTCATAAGGAAGTACAAGACACTCAGCATAGTCAAAATAATATTTAAAAAGAACAAAGTTGAAGGACTCACACTTTTTTACTTCAGAACTTACAACAGAGCTACAGCAATCAAGACTGTGTGGTACTGGCATGAGATCAGACATTTAATTCAGATCAGTGGAACAGAATGGAGAATCCAGAAATAAACTCATCCATTTAGAGTCAACTGATCTTTGACTGGGATACGAGAAAATTCAATGGGGAAGAACTGTCTTTTCAACAAATGGTACTGGGACAACTGGATACTCACATGCAAAAGAATAAAGTTGGACCCCTACCTAACACCACACACACAAAAATTAGCTCAAAATGGATCAAAGGCCTAAATATAAGAGCTAAAAGTAGAAAACAGGTGTAAATCTTGATAATCTTAGATTAGGCAGTAGTTTCTTAGATATGACACCTAAAAGCACAAATAACTGAAGAAAAAACAGATAAATTGTACTTCATCAAAATTAAAAACTTCTGTGCTTTAAAGGGTACAATCAAGAAAGTAAAAAGACAACGCACAGGAATGAGAGAAAATATCTGCATGTTATATCTGACAAGAGACTTGTATCCAGAATATATAAAGAATTATTACAACTTAATAATAAAAGGATAAGTAACCCAATTTAAGAATGGGTAAAATATTTAAATAGACACTCTTCAAAGAAAATATACAAATAGCCAATAAACACATGAAAAGATGCTCAACATCATTAGTCACTAGGGAAATGCAAATCAAAACATGAGATAGCACTTCAAACCCACGAGGATAGCTATAATTTAAAAGATAAGAAATACATATTGGTGAGAATGTGGAAAAATTGGAAATATACACTGCTGGTGGAAATGTAAAATGATGCAGCCACTTTGGAAAACAGTCGAGCATTTCCCCAAACATAGTATTATATGAACCAGCAAACCCACTCATAAGTATATACTCATGAGAATTGAAAACATATGTCGGGTGGCCTGTTAGCTCAGTTGGTTAGAGCGCGGTGCTCTTAACGACAAGGTTGATGGTTCGATCCCCACATGTGCCACTGTGAGCTGCACCCTCCACAACTGCTGATGGGTCCTGGAAAAACACACTTAAAATGAAAGTAAAAAAAAAAAGAAGAAAACATACGACCATACAAAATATGTGTCCATAAATCTTTATAGCACTGTTATTCATAATAGCCAAAAAGTGGTAACAACCCAAATGTCTATCAACTGATAAATACATAAATAAATGTGGTTCATCCATACTGGAATATTATTCAGCCATAAAAAGGAATGGAATAGTGACACATGCTTCAATATGAACCTTGAAAAAAATCATGCTAAGTGAGAGAAGCCAATCACAAAAGACCTCATATTGTATCACTGAATTTGTATGAAATGTCCAGAACATGCAAATCCATAGACACAGAGTAGATTAATGACTGCCTAGGGCTTGGGGAAGAGGGGAATGGGGAGTGACTGCTAACATATATGGGGTTTCTTTTGGGGATAATGAAAATGTTCTGGAATTAATCACTATATATTGCCGTGTATAATACGCACTTTTTTGCCCAAATTTGTGAGGGAAAAATAAGGATGAGCATTATACATGGGTAGTACTAATTCCGTATCTATATAATTGGTTTTAATTCTTTTATGTTTATGAGTTAAAAGTGTAACTCTAGAAATCAATAACGATATCTGTATGCAAAATAATATCCTGGAATATGATAATCAGTTTTGTTGAACTTACGACCAACTTGCAACGAGAGGAATTCTTGGCCTTCTATGATGCGTAAATATCGTAAATTTGTTATGGGTACATAAAATTTCTTATACCTTGCATCTGTCCTTGTGTTTTGTAATTATTTGTTACATAAAATTTCTTGTATCATAATATGTTAAAAAAATGCTAAAATTCCTTTATAATACAAAACACAAGTACCTAAATGTAAACAAATAAAATTTGAATTAAAAAATTAAAACGAAACATTTTTTCCCTGAAAGTTTGGGCCAAAAACGTGGGTGTGCATTGTACATGAGGGCGCATTATACACAGCAAAATATGGTAAACAGTGGTGATTGCACAACCTTGTGAGTATACTAAGAAACACTAAACTGCGTATTTTAAATGAGTTAATTGTTTGGCATGTAAATTATATCTCATTTTCAAAAATCAAAAAAAAAAACCCATACAAAGACTTGTACACAAATGTTCACAGCAGCTTCATGTGTAATAGTCCCAAACTGCAAACAACCCAAATATCCATCAAAACAGGTGAATGGATAAACAAATTAGTATATTCATATAATGGATTATTATTTGGCAACTGCTGATACTTGCAACAACATGAATGAATTTCAAAATAATTATCCTGAATGAAAGACGCCAGACTCCCCCTCTCAAAAAGCACATACTGTATGATTCCATTTATATTAACTTCTAGAAGATACAAACTAATTTATAGTGATAGAAAACAGATTAGTGGCTGCCTGTGGACTGGGGAAGTGGGAAGTGGGGAAGGAAGGGGTGATTATAAAGGGGCAGGAGGAAACATTTAGGGGTGATGGATATGTTCATTATCTTGACTATGGTGGTGGTTTCACTGGTATATACATACGAGCTGTGACAATTAAGTTTGCGAACTTGTCACAATGTTGCTCACGTTTTTTGGTAGGTATCAGAGGGATTATTCATTATGAATCTGTGCCAACTGGACAAACAGTTAACCAAGTTTACTATTTGGAAGTGCTGAAAAGGCTGCATGAAAAAGTTAGACAACCTGAACTTTTCGCCAACAATTCATGGCTCCTGCATCACGACAATGCACCAGCTCACATAGCACTGTCTGTGAGAGAGTTTTTAGCCAGTAAACAAATAACTGTATTGGAACACCCTCCCTACTCACCTGATCTGGCCCCCAATGACTTCTTTCTTTATCCGAAGATAAAGGAAATATTGAAAGGAAGACATTTTGATGACCTTCAGGACATCAAGGGTAATATGACAACAGCTCTGATGGCCATTCCAGAAAAAGAGTTCCAAAATTGCTTTGAAGGGCGGACTAGACTCTGGCATCGGTGCATAGCTTCCCAAGGAGGGTACTTCAAAGGTGACCGTAGTGATATTCAGCAATGAGAACTTTTTCGAGGATGAGTTCACGAACTTAATTGTCCGACCTCGTATGTCAAAACTTACCAAATTTTACATTTTAAATATATGTGGTTTATTGTATGCTAATAATATCTCAAAAAAACAGTTGTAAAAATAAAATGAAAGCACTATTAATTCAAGTATTTAAACTGCTTGAGTTCTATTATGCCAGATAATAATTTTAAATAAGTTACATTATTCATGGTCACTATGTGAGGCAATGTATGTGTTAATTGGTTTGATTGTGGCAATCATTTCACAATGTTTACATATATCAAATTACCATGTTGTACACCTTGAACATATAAGATTGTTGTCAATTATATCTCAATAAAGCTGAAAATAAATAGATAAATGTTACATTAACTGTTGAAAAAAAGAAGTTACATTAACTGGGAGGAAGGAGAAAGGGTATTAGAACAAAAAAGACTGGCCATGAGTTAATACTTGTTGAACTTAGGAGATAGATACGTATATAGGGGCTCATTATACCGTTTTCTTTACTTGTGTATGTTTGAAATTTTGCATTAGAAAGATTTTTTTAAAAAACTTCAGGGGCGGCCGGATGGCTCAGTTGGTTAGAATGTGAATTCTCATCAATTCCCGCGTGGGATGGTGGGCTGCGCCCCCTGCAACTAAAATTGAAAACGGCGACTGGACTTGGAGCTGAGCTGCGCCCTCCACAACTAGATCGAAGGAGAACGACTTGGAGCTGATGGGCCCTGGAGAAACACACTGTTCCCCAATATTCCCCGATAAAATTTAAAACAGCAACAACAAAAAAAACCAAGCGCTTCAATTAAAAAAATAATAAGAACAGCTCTTCAAGGCTTCCCATTTTACTTAAAAACAAAACTCCTGATCAGTCATTTTCATTCTTCATTTTCGGTTTGTCACCTTCTCAAAGAAGCCTTTCCTGATCATCTTTATCTAAGTCCCTCCATTACTCTATTACAGCACAGTATTTTATTCTCTTTGTAACATATCACAATTTTCAACATTTTATTGATATGTTTATCTGTTTATTGTCTAATCCAAGTCTTCTTAAAGTGCATGAGAGCACGTACCTTGCCTCCCACAGTCACTGAGTTGTATTTCTTTCTTTTTTTAAAAAGATTTTATTGGGGAAGGGGAACAGGACTTTATTGGGGAACAGTGTGTATTTCCAGGACTTTTTTCCAAGTCACGTTGTTGTCCTTTCAATCTTAGTTGTGGAGGGCGCAGCTCAGCTCCAGGTCCAGTTGCTGTTGTTAGTTGCAGGGGGCGGAGCCCACCATCCCTTGCGGGAGTCAAACTGGCAACCTTGTGGTTGAGAGCCCACTGGCCCATGTGGGAATCGAACTGGCAGCCTTGGGCGTTAGGAGCACGGAGCTCCAACCGCCTGAGCCACTGGGCCAGCCCCCTGAGTTGTATTTCTTGTACTTGGCACATAGCAGGTACTCAATTTGTTGAATGTTAAACTAAAAATTCAATATTGGGCATTGTCCTATTGCCCAAAATTTAAAATTCACCTTTAAGATGACAAAGCCTTACAGAGAACCTACTGTTCGCAAGGGTTCAGGTAACACATATGCATATCTGAAGTGAGAGGATACATGATATAACAAGAATTAAATAGAAAGAAAAAAAGAAAAAAAATACTTTTCCCAAGCCTGCAGAAAACAGTAAATGATTTAAGAAGACTAATTTTTTTTCCCCAGAGAATTCACTTAGGAACAGAAATAAGAAAGTTCTGATATAGTCCCTTCTCTAGATAAAGATGTATAAACAAAGGGGTTCCCCACAGATTGATACTGAAACCTATCACAAGTAACGTTTTTAGAAATTATCTAGGAAAAAAACTAGTGAAATCTTCCCAGTTTGCAGATGACTCTACAGCAGTGGCTACAAGTACGATAGTACAAAGTTGTATGTTGAGAAATGTGGAAAATAGCTTCCATGTAGACAAAAATAATGCAATGCAGTAATGGAAAAATAGTCTAAACTATAATTATCAGATGATGAGCTCTAAAGCTACCTGTTACAGTACAAGAAAAGGGTTTCGGAGTCCCTGGACTTATCCTGAATAAAACTACAAAAAAGCAGCAAAATGCTGGCTGTTATTATAAAAGCTTTGGGAACACAGAACATATTATCCTGCCCTTGTACAAACCAAAGTGTATCTGTACCCAGAATAGAATGTGCAGTTGTGGTCATCATGGCACAAAAAAGGTAAAAAAAAAAGAGAAAACCTAGAAAGGTATCTAAAATGACCAAAGGACAGAGGAGTTTGCATACAGGAGTTTGGATATATAAAGGACACTTTAATATGAAACAAAGAGGATGTGAAATGGTAACTGGAAACTGCATCAAATCTTAAGACATTATAAAGCAGAAGTCTAAAGAAACAATAAAGTATATCTTTTAAAAAATTTAAGCCCAGGTTTTAGAATCAGGAAGACAAAAGTTTTATGTCAAAAAAAAAAAGAGAGAGAGAGCGAGAGAGAAAGAAAGAAAGGAGGGAGGTTGACTGGTTTTGAATTTAGTCCCAGTAGGCTTAGCTGTGTGACCATGGGCACGTTACTCAATTTCTTTGAGCCTCATTTTTCTCATCGGTAAAAGATTAGTGTGTGTGAAGGATTGGTGTGATGATGGAGATATGCACACTGCCTGGCACAGAGTGTACACTCACTACCTAGCAGCTACTGCTTTTATTAAGACCAATAAGAAGTAGTAGTTTACTACCCAATCCAGTAAATAAATAAAACTCATTATTCAGAAGGGGAGTACAGAATGTAAGAAAAATAATAAAAAAATAAAAAAAGGAATGTAAGAAAAAATAATTCAAAGATAGTCTAGATAAATTCATAGGTAACATTTCCATAAGAAACTCCTAAAAGAAATTATGACTTGTGGGCAACACAGACCTAAATTTGAATTAGACATTTTCATCCATTTCCCCAAGCAGAATGCTGGGCTAGACAGATAATGTATCAGATAAAATATGCCATTTCTTAATTTATAACGACAATTGTTAACTTTTATTGAGGGCTGGACTAAGGAATGATGTCATTTAATCTTTCCAATACCCTTTCAGATATGCTCTATATTTTACAGTAAAATTAGACAGGTCCCCATTTTACAGATGAGAAAGCTAAAGCTAAGAAAGTCATTGCCCAAGGTTACATACTGAGCTAGTAAGGAGAGAAGCCTACATTTGAACCCAGATGGAACAACTCTAGAATTTATACTCATAATAACCACAGAATTAGACTGCCTCCTAATCTGCAAGAAATGTTGTGTGTCGGGTACGTAAGAATGAGGTCAATAATGAAGGCGTTACAGTGAGTATTCAAAAATGTTGCCTGACAAGGCCAAACCAGCCAAGGTCACTGCCAGCCATCTACTCAGATTTTGGGTGGCTACATGAACATTGAAATATCAAGAACTGATTAATGAAGATGTGACAAACCTTTTATAAGAAGGGAAGCCTAAATCACTAAACTATGGTCTCAGCTATGGTAAACAAAGGGCAGAGAAAAGGAAACTATATCAAAATGCTAACTGATGGGATTATGGGTGGTTCTTATTCTCTACTTCGTATTTTTTGAATTTGGCAATAATTTTTTTTAAAAGAGCACTCATTATTTTCATAATTGAAAAAAGGCAGGAATAAAAATAAATCTGAGGAAACAATCATTATTTACTTCTGGTTGTGTAATGTGTTGCAATGAGCATGTATTACTTTTGTAATTTCAAAGAGATTTTAAAAACAAATAAATTTACAATATCAGAAAAGTAAATTACATGTAAATAGCAAAGCAAAAAAAAATGGACGTGATGTAAAAATAATCAAATTAGAGCTGCGTTTGTTGGAAGTACTCTAGATACGCGTCAAAAGACTTGGGTTCATACTGACGTAAACATCAACGTGGATGAATCTCAAAAACTATGTTGCATGGAAGAATTCAGACACATATTGCATGAGTCAATAACAGGAGGCAAAATTAAGATGTGAGGATAGAAATCAGAACAGTGGTTGCCTAAGGTTGCCAGTTCGGTCCCCGCATGGGCCACTGTGAGCTGCGCCCTCCTTTAAAAAACACAGGAACAGTGGTTGCCTGTAAGAGACAGTGGGGACTGACAGGAAGGGGGTGTGAGGAAACGCTGAAGGGTTACGGAATTGTTCTGTCTCTTGACTGGGGTGTTGGCTACACATATGTTTACATTTGTCAAAACTCATCTAATTATATACTTGCATTTCACTGTATCTAAATTTTACCTTTAAAAAAAATCTCATTTAGAAAAGACAGGGCTCAATCTCAAATCTGCTATTATCAGAGTTACTTTAAGGAAGTTACTTAACCTCCCCAAGCCTGTGTATCTATAAAACGCAGCTACTAGCAGAATATAATTTATCTCAGGTGCTGGGGACTGACTGTAATAGTATATATCAAAGTGGGAGCTCTGTGCTTTGCAAATTATCATCCAATGAATGCTGAAGGTGCTTTAAAAATAGAGAAGGGGGCGAAGCTGGTCTTATATTTCTCCTAATTTCACAGATGCCTTTGGTTATCAGAAATACCATTCTTCAAAGACTATCAGTATTCTACAAAAGAAAATTTACTTCCAGTTCTCAATTGTAAATAGAAGGGAACATTGATGGGCATGACATAAGACCTCCCTCTACACAGTTAAACACAATTTCTCAAGACATGATTTGAGAGAAAGCTTTTTAGACTGAGTACTTGCTAGAACAATGACATTATGAGGGGAAAGGTCTCAATTCTAAATGCGTGAGAGTAAAAGAATTGCTCTTCTTACTTTACTATATCAATTACAAAGTTTAAAGGTCGCCACAAACCACATCACTTATACGTGTGTAAGTATGTATGTGTGCATATACACACACATATTCACTTAAACTGGAACTAAGTTGAACCACTGCTTCTTCCCAAAAGGTCTATCTTCTATATTCTAAAACTAAGAAACTTAATTCTGTTCAACTGGACAACTAAGAGAGTATGTCTCAGATTTTTTGATATTTTACCAGAAAAGAAAAATAGCTTCAAAAGTAATATCACAGGCAAAGTTAATAGCCTCTCCCATCAACCTCAAACTGCTTTTTTTTAAATTTATTAATTTGTGGAAATCACGATGAAGAACAAGTTTTTCTGAAATACTTCTGTGTCTGAACATTATTTCCTCTGCCAGCATGCAACAATTCTTGTTTCTACTCTTCTCTTTTCTAATTCAATTCTGTTTGGTTTCTAAGTTAAGAAGAGTTTCATTTGCATAAATGGTAACTATTCTAGGATACCATTCATAACTATACATTTCAATTCTCCAGAGTACCATTCATAACTTCAAATGTAACAGGGGAAGAAAACCACTCATTCAACTTCACTTTAATGGTTACTAAGACATGAATGATTACAATGTTATATTGTGGAGGGCTGGCCAAAGCAGAGTGAAGTCCCCAAATGTTACTACTAACTTACCATCACTTTATGGACGCCCAAAGGGACCAAGGACCACTCACTGCCTTGACAATCTACCTATCACAAAAAGTACTGAGCTTAGAAAAACATGCCCATTAGTTAAACGTGTTTTTTAGAGTTATAAAGTACAGGGACATCAAACGATGTATCTTAGTCACGAAGCTCAAAAATTAGCCAAGAATCCTGACAGGTCCTGGCAAATTCTCTATAAAACCAATGCTTGTTATTTTTTAGGTGTTAAACATTTCAGCTATGAGCTTTTCTGAGAAAGTCTTTTATGCAAGGTAGTAATATTCTAGTAGTTTGTTATCTAATCAGTGGTAGGAACTGAATTTACATAGATCTGTCTGCAGTAAATAATTCACCTATCTGTACTGCTCTAATATATTTAAACCAAATAAAATAAAATTTGAACAGAATAAAAGTAATGGGGCTATTTCAAGGTTGCCACCTCCTGATTTCTCTCATTTTTCTTTCTGATCCAAAAGTCAGAGACAAGAGACAACCAGAACGAAGGAATATAAGGAGTGCACACCTGAGGACATTTATGCTTACTTTCCTCTATCACCCCTACCCTTGATTTAGTAGTTCTAAACAGGGGTCAATGTTGCCCTCCAGGAGACATTTGATGATATCTAGAGACATTTCTGGCTGTCACAGTTAGTGTGGGGGCGGGGGGGGGTTGCTAGTGGGTAAAGAACAGGGATGCTGCTAAACATCCTACAACGCACGGGAAAGCCCTCCACAATTACAGAACTGTCCAGCCCAAAACGTCAATAGTGCCAACGCTGAGAAACTCTACCCAAGGTCCAGGAAAGACCTACCTCTCAGAAGACACTCAATAAACGTTCGCTGATCTGAAGTGAAAGACTATGAATGAGAAGAAAGAGAAGTCTACAAAAATGAAGTAGAAGACAGGCCATAATTTAAGCATTAATAGCATCTACTGCATCTTTATTCCATGTTGAGCACCAGTCAGTCATACAAAAACCAACACAGTCTGGCCCCTAAGGAGTTCACAGGTAGGGGAAAGAGTTTTCTAATTTGTCTGGTACTGGATTTGACAATCTGATAAATGCTTTAAGGAAAGAGAAAACATACAAGAGTCACTCAAGTTTTCCTGGGAATGCTTCACGGAATAAATGACTTCTTAGCTCAGTTCTGAAGGATGAGTAGGCATCTTATGTCACAGCTCATACGCCTCTTTCCAAACAAAGAGCCATTCATTTCTTCCATCAACAAAAAATTATGGAACACCAATTATGTTCCATGCATTGTGTCATGTGTTGGAGACCCAGTCAAATTTCAACTTTCCATTCTTCCTTTGGCATCACGGGTGCCCAGCAGTCCACCTCCCTCACTCAAATCCACAACAAGTCTTGCACAGCTACCTATTCCCAATTTAAGAATTGTCACCCTAATTAATCTTAGTCAGTAAGGCCACCACCCAAGGAGCAAATAAAACTTTGAGTTGCCTGTTGACACAGACTAATCGTGCCCAGGTCACACAATGAGGGTGGTGATGCTGGCAGCAATGAACTGACGATGGGTCCAGATCTGCCAACTGTTAGATGTGTGCTGGTATCTTGGAAAGCTATTTTACTTTATGAAATAAAATCTTCCACCCTACCCAATCCATGCCAAGACCAACAGCAAATTAATCAACATGTATTTAGAGCTCCCAAGCCAGATATGAATATTTTTAAATGGTCACTTCTGATGCAAGACCAGTTTGATGCCCTGGCCTTGGCGCATTTCAGTAAACAAAAGAAGCATAAGACATGGTTCCTGTCTTGAAGAGCTTATCCATAATCACAACAGAGTAACTCAGAATAGGAGGTTAGTCCACCGATTTATATCCTTTTACAATATTATCTGTGCTTATGAAAAAGAAACTGGGGCTGTCTGAATAAGAATTGTTCCTATTCCCTAGTCCCGTCACA
Organism: Rhinolophus ferrumequinum; assembly: GCF_004115265.2. Classification (NCBI taxonomy): domain Eukaryota; kingdom Metazoa; phylum Chordata; class Mammalia; order Chiroptera; family Rhinolophidae; genus Rhinolophus; species Rhinolophus ferrumequinum. The sequence continues at coordinate 18,835,498 of NC_046292.1, forward strand.
CACCAACTCCACCTGCAACTCCTGATACACTTTTCCACACCCTCCCTCTCCGAGACAGTGAAAAGACCATTCTCAGGAATTATGGAGACACCCCAAGTATGAGGATGAACATGAACTGAGGCCCTCAAATCGGGTGGCTATGTGGCATCCTGAAGGCCAGAACCTCTCCAATACATGCTGTCATGGGGCTTCTATCATAAAAAAGAATTCTTTAACCTCCAACAATACCAGTCACCTCACTCTATAGTTGAAGTGTCCAAGAAAAGTAAAGAGTACATTGAGTTTTTGTAAATTCACTCCTAGAGGTCCTTGGCCATTTAAAGAAATGACTCAAATTCATAAGGCTGGTAAACTCAAGTTTCTCATATAGCATATGCTTCAGATAAAAATACTCTTAAATTAAATATATTAGTAAATTCCTTACCAAGATGTGCAAATTGTGGAAGCTTCGTAAATTAAAAATAAAAATGTTTTACCTAAATCCCACCCAGCAGTGATGACCCCATGCTAAAGACCACCCTGAAAGGAACATCAGCTTTAAATTCGGCAAACATGAATCTACAGATCTTCACCCGGTTAGTCTTTCTCTGAATTATATGGAAAAAGGTGAAATTCTCTTAGTTGCCATACAAATATTGATGAGCACAAGAGACTATAAATGACTCTTTTAAAAAGAGGGGTAGGATGAGTCAAACATCTAAAACAGGGACCACAGAGGGTATTAAAAGGGAAATTTTGGTACTTCAGAAAAAAATGCACATTGGCACATATCAATTAGAATAAGATTGTTATATGAAAGAAAAAAAAAGTGTCTTCTATGTAACACAGTTTTTAGGACCCATGACTTTGAAATTAGCTTGGTTTACAATATTTTTCCTTGCAATTTTTCTTGTCATCATACAAGTTTTATCCATAGAGGTCCATAATCCCTTAATTTCAATTCCAAAATCCAAAAGGCTGCAAAAAACAAGTTTTTCATTATTCATTTGGCTGCAAAACCTGACGTAAAATGACATGAGGCTATTTATAGTATTTATCCCAGTTGGTGTGAACATTCTGATATTTTACTACAGAAATAGTAAATGTGTTTGATTATAAGGTACTGCCCCAGACCTCTCTGGGATATTACATAACCACAGTACCATATTCTGTTCCTAAAATCCAAAAAATTCTAAATTCAGAAACATCTCTGGCCCCAAGAGCTCTTTTTTTTTTTTGGCCACAAAATACTGTGGACTGGTATACTAATTAAGACTAAATCTTATGCAAAAAACATAACCAATACTGAGAATGAAGGTAGATCTTCACATGCAACAAATTCAATGTTTTAGCAACTATTCGCTATACACCAAAAAAAAAAAAGCATTAAAAAGACTTTTAACAAATGTCAAAAATCTAACACACCATTCAAGTGATGGTGACATTTGCATCATCCAATATCTAGATCAATTCCTCTTAGGTTTAAATCGACTAATTTAAATCACAGTTAAAATAGACCCAAAGACTGCAATTGGTAATTATGTTGAGATAAAGAATCATCCACTGATAAATAACGTACCCAGTAAAATGCTCTGGTTTTTAAAAAGTTTCTCAGGGGGTTTAAAATTTTAAATTATTTCATTCTAGAATACAATTTCTGAACATTGAACAAATTACAATTGACTATTGCTGTAGAAGCAGAGCCTGGAACAGGGTCAGCAACAGGGACAACTCTTAAGATATTTAAAGGAAGCAGAGTGTCACTGTTCTTTCCTTCCTTCCTCCTTTAGTTGCTGCTTTCTGGTTTTAGAATTTCAAACAAAGAAATACACATTGGCTACACTGCTAAGAAACGCCCTCTTTCTCAGCAACTTCCTCTTCCAATTTTCTTCCCTACCATTGACACACAAGTATGAGAACAATACACGCGGCAGGTCCTACCATTCTGATTAACCAAAAGCTCTGAGGCTTGAAAAAATAAAGGGCTGCAACTTAAAGTACCCCAATATCTCCTACTCCAGGTCCACAATCTTCACTCATCTAGAAGTCAGATAACAAGGAGCACAAACAAAGAAATATTAGGCATAATCGGAGGGGAACTTTGAACCTTTCACCCCAGGAATCCAAGGAAATTTGAACAAATGGGAAATTTCTCCCATCCTGAGAAAACTTGGCCTTCATGGAGAGGTGAAAAAGTGACTGGGCTAGCGTCACTCTGAACCAAGAGTCAAGTCTATACACCAAGAGTTGGTGAAGCTTCTTCTGTAGGCCACCCAGTCAGGATTCCAACTGAGCTCTCTCAAATTCTGACATAACTTCAAAGTGACTTTTACAATGTAGAAATGGTCCTTTTCAACTCACAGACAGAACAAAGGGGATGTACTTATAATTAACCATCCAAAGATCAAGGCCCAGTCTGTTTCCATGCCAGAAGTCAATTAAAGTGTCTGGGAGCAGACCCCTCCACCCATTTGTGACAAAACTTCTTTTAAGTGGACAGTGACCTCCCCCTTGCACAGTGAGTCTCAAATGAAACATCTTATCCCTGGTAAGCTCTGCACCTTACTTCCTTACATTGTGACCTTGGGTAAGTCATCTAACTCCTCTGAGACCTAGTTTCCTTACGTGTAAATTCTCAAAAGCAGCTGTAAAAATTAAATAAGAACATATGCCTAAGCAAGGTCTGGCACATTACAGCAGGAGCACCATCAATGTTCTCCCTCCTCCTCCTACTCCTCCTGAATTTGGGGGGGGGGGCCTAAATTTCAATCACAGCCCGAGACTCCAAGGATTCCTTCCTCTGCTGACATGGAGATCTATATAAAACTTCTCTATCTCTGGAGGACCAAGAAAACCAGACTCCACCCCATCAGAGTCTGGGGTCCATCCAAAGCCTTTGTGGAAGGTCCCCTTTCGCCAACTCTCCTTACTCTGCAGTACCATCCTATACGCATAGGTACGCACACGTACGTACGTACACACACACACACAGTCCCACTCTGCAACGTCGCAGGCCAGGGGTTTCAAAGAGCACATCAAGTCCTTTATGGCCCAGAGATAGAAACTCCGCCTGGGGAAGACCTTCCCCAAATTCTCAAACATCTGGGATCCAACTCATGTACATATGCCTGCAAAGCCTCCGCTTTGCAAGTGGGGAAACTGAGGCCCAGAGAGGAAAGTGACTTGCCCAAGATCACACCGCGAGTTGGTGGCAGGTCTACGCGAGGTTAAGGAACTTTCGAAACCTCACAGACTCGTGGAGCCCTCTAGTCCTCAAGGGGATCTCCAGGATAACTTCTCCCTAGGGAGAGGAGTGGAGAGAGTAAGATGCCACCCGGCGCTGACCGCTCTCCTGGCCTCTGCCGGTCCGCTGCAAGAGGCGCGGCACCCACTCCTGCAGGACCCTGCGCAGCTCGGGAAGGGCAGCTCGGCCGGGCCCGCCGCCTCATGGCGGGGCCCGCCCGCGGGGACTTGTTGCTCACCTGGTCTCGCGCGGTCGCCCTCAACGATAGACGGGCCCGGCCTGCCGCCCTTCTCTGTCCGCGATCTGTTCCCGCGGGCCGCCTTGCGGGCTGCCACCCTGCCGGACCCCCCCTCAGCGCGCTACGCCCCCAGCCGCACTCGCCCGGCCCGCGTCCGCCATTACGCGATTCCCCGCCCTGGGACGCAGCCACACCCCGCCAACGGCCCTGATTGGCTCTCTGCCCCACCCGCCTAGGGCTTCCGGGTATTCCATTGGCCTGAGTGGAATGCCAGTTAAATAGTTACGCAAAAGACGTACTCAAGGGTACTGTCCGGGGAGCTCCACCCGAGCTACTTCCGCAATCGGAGTAAACAGCGGAGGGGCAAACCAAGTGAAGTGGGGGTGGAGATTAAAGTAAATCAACTTCTAAAGTCAAGTAGGAACATTCCACCTAAGAAAGTGTAAAAAGTTGTACAAAGTGTATTGAAAGACCAATTCTTCTTGTTAGAGTTCAAAGAACAAGTATTTTTGGTGGAGGGGAGGGGCCTAGCCCATGAACTTGTTGTGGACACCCCTCAAGTCGCGGATAGTTTTGTCTCTTCCCTCCCCGTTTCTGGCCCCGCCGAAAGTAGGGTGGAGACAGTGAGTCACAGGATTCAGCCCGCCGCTCAGGCACCCTGTCCGGGGCGGCGCCCGGGGTCCAGGCTTTGGGAAGTGGTTCTGAAAGACCAAGGTCAGGTGAGCTGGGCCCTGATTCAGCCCACACCTCACCTGCGACTTCAGACAACTCCCTGAACTTATCTCGGTCTCAGTTTGTCCTTCTGCAAAATAGGAGCAATCGTGTCTGGAATGTTTGATGAAGATTCGTCCATAAGTGGGTATATGTGCCTCTTGTTGATTATAAAAGGCTGCAGCTGGATAGCAATGAGATTAAATTCGCAAGTTAGCAAAGATACCGTATTTAGTTGTCTAGAGCAACTCTGTAAGGCGGATATCGTCTGCAAAAGAGAAAACTGAAAACTATGACTTACCATGGGTGACCCAGGGAATTTGAAACAACCCTGAGACTCAAACCTGTATCTTTTGGCTTCCATTCCTGTATGTCTCCCGTCCAGGCCTTGTGTCCTCTGAGAAAGACTTCCCTTCCCCAGTCTCTTATCATTCCAGGGAAGGTCTGGAGGGTGCCAGGCCAGTTTCCCGTGTTTCTGGTCACCAGAGACAGGCACAGCCTCCCCTCCTTCGCCCCCTCCCCCCCCCACCGCCCTCGCTATTGTTAATCACTAAGGTTTCAGAGGAAAAATGACCCTAAGGGTGCGCCTGAGCTGTTTCTGGGGTCTTAGGAATCAGGAAGTGAGTAAGGGATGAGAGGTGGGTCAGCAACCCAGACAGAATCCCAAATGAGGACACAGAAGCTCCGAGAGGGGCAGTAATGCCATGTGGGTCCTCAGCGGGGCAGACTCCATGCCAGGACTTAAATCCAGGTCTCTCTGTGCTCAGAACAGGGCTCTTTTCACTGCAGGATTGCTATTCCCAGAAGGGGTGCCTTGGCTGTAATTTCTGGCCCTTTTCCCTCTCTGGAAAGAAAGGAAGCCAAGAAGGGAGTGGGAGGGGGAGCAGCCTAAGGCTTAGAAGGGCAGAGACCACCAAGTGGGTGGTGCCAGTGGCCCCAGTGCTGGCTGAGTCCCTGACCTCCAGGCTCAAGCTGAGACCTGTGGTCTGATCACCAATTACTATTTAAATCCTGACTGTGGCCATTGGGTGTTGAGAGGCAGTAGGTGCCGTGCAGGGGTTAGTGGCTTTTCAGTCAGACTGACCTGAGATTGAATCCAAACTCCACCACTTTGTAGCTCTCTGAGCCTCACCTGTGTCTTCTCTAAAATGGGGACAACAGGGCAGTTGTGAGGGTTCAGTGAGTTAATTGTGGAATTAATGAGTCATGTGTGAAAATGCTTGGTAGCTATTTATTCATTCATGGATTCATCTACTCAATAAAAAATTATTAAGCACCAACCACGTGTAGGGCAGCCTGCCAGTGGTGCAGCTGCTGTGGTGGGTAAAACAGACTCAGACCCTCATGGAGCTTAGAGTTTGGTGAGGAAGTAAAGTCATTAAATGATCAGATGAATCAAAATCTAGTTAGAAACTTGATAAGGAACAAGAAGGCAAAGTACACTGTGTTTATGAGAGTGAATGTCAGAGCACGGGGTGGGGTCCGAAGCGGCTTCCTGAGGAGGTGATGGCTCCGGTGAGTTGGTAAGTGGGGGTTAACTAGGCAGCCGGCAGGTAGTTGGGAGAAGTGTTGCAGGTCAAGGGACAGAGTATGGGAGGCGTCTAGGCCAATGGAGACAGGGGCAATGGAGAGGAAAGACAGAGCTCACTAGGACCTAAAGAAATGAGGTGTTACAGGGCTGGGAAACTGGCTTTGAAAGTCGGGCTGTTCTCCAAGGGTCTCTGCTTTTCTGTTAGTCCCTGAAAGAACGCAAGCTTTGAGGCCAACCCACCTGGATTTGAGTCTTGGCTGTGCCATCTTACCTTGGACTGTGTAACTTTGAGCAGTCACCACACCTCTCTGTGCCTCAGCTACTCTCCTGACAAATGGGCATAATGATAGGGGGTCATAAGGTGAAGGTGAGGACTCAATGTGGAAATGTGTATAAAGCGTTCTGGCACAGAGAAGGCCCTCCGTAAATGGTGGGTGGTCTTCCCAGCAGACAGCGAGGTGAACCTGAGGCAGAAGATTCAGCAGGTGCATTTGGGAGAGAGCTGATGCAAGCGTTTATACACTGGGCATGTTGTTATCTGAAGACTTTGGAACCAGGCAAGCCTGGGTTCAGACCACATTATACCACTTCCTACCTGTGTGACCTTGGGCAAGTGACTTCACCTCACTGAGCCTCAGTTTCCTTGTCCATAAAATGGGCATCATAATTGTTTCTATTTCCCAGCACTGTGAAGATTAAGTGATATAATAAATATGAAACACTTAGCACTGTGATTGGCTCATAATCACAGTTGTTGAATGTTAATTTTATTAATAATTGTTATTGATATCAGCAGTTACTTCCTGTACTAGGTAAGATTCAGGGGCTTCGCTTGAAGGTTGTCCGGCAATAGGAGCCTTAATTTCTCCTTTTAGGCAATGGAGATAGACAAGTTGCTTTCAGAGGGGGGGTGGTGCTATGCATTTTAATAGTAATATTAATAAATACTAACGTGACCATTTACTATATGCCAGCCATGTGCTAGGTGCTGTATATGCATTAACTCAAATCCACATAGTGGGCCGGCTCGGTGGCTCAGGCGGTTGGAGCTCTGTGCTCCTAACTCCAAAGGCTGCCGGTTTGATTTCCACATGGGCCAGTGGGCTCTCAACCACCAGGTTGCCAGTTTGACTCCTGCAAGGGATGGTGGGCTGCACCCCCTGCAACTAGAAAATGGCAACTGGACCTGGAGCTGAGCTGCGCCCTCCACAACTAAGGCTGAAAGGACAACTTGAAGCTGAATGGCACCCTCCACAACTAAGATTAAAAAGACAACAACTTGACTTGGAAAAAAGTCCTGGAAGTACACACTGTTCCCCAATAAAGTCCTGTTCCCCTTCCCCAATAAAATCTTAAAAAAAAATCCACATAGCAGTCCTACAACTTAGGTCCTATTATCATTTTACAAATGAGATCAAGGAAACAGAGAGGTTAAGTAACTTGCCCAAAGCCACTCAGTCAGGAAGCAGCACAACTGCAATTTAAACCCAACCATGAACTTGAGAGGGTCTGCTGCTCTAGAAGGCAAGCCCTCCCTCTCCTGCCCAAGGAGTTAGTTATCACCTGCCCAAAGATGAAATTATTCACTGCCGGAAGCAAATCCCCAAGTTCCAAAGGCCAAGCCTCATTCCTTTCCCACCAGTTCTAAAAAGTAACCCTTGCCTGTTCCCTGTCCCCTGAGGCTAAGAGCAGGAAACAGACCCTCTTCCTCTGCAGCGGAAGCAAAAAGACTTTTAGAGTCACCAGAACTGTGTCTTGAGTCCCCACTATGTCATTTAATGGCTCTGTAATCTTAACCAAGTCATATCCCCTCTCAGCCTCAGTTTCCTTGTCTATGAAATAGGGATGATAACAGCTCTGCCTACAAAGCTGTTTTGAGGAGCAGAAAATATAAGGCCTGCATGTGCTGTCAGCACGAGAGTTCCTCTCCTTGTTGCTATGGGGATGGCAAGCATCTGGGAAAGCAGCCTAAACCAGTATAACAGGCAAAATGGCCATCTCTGGAAACAGTCCTGGGTTCAAGTCCCAGATCTGCTTTTTAAGCCCTGTGCGACCTTAGGCACGTTATATAACCTGGCTGAGCCTCACTTTTCTCATCTATAAAATGGAGTGAATAATACTGATCTTGTAGAGCTGGAAAGAAAACACGAGGATGCATAAAAAGCCATGAGCCAATGCCTGATACAGAGCTGGCAAGAGTACAGCCTGCTAATGGATTCTAGGAGGAGAGACAAATGAGAGGACCAAAAAGAATCACCCTGACCCCTCCATGCCACCCGTCTCTGAGGGGAAGAGGGTGAAGAGCACTATGCTCAGAGCCTAGAATGGTCTCCAGCCACTATCCTACCTCTGGCATTCTCAGCTCATGCTTGATCCACTTCTCTCTCTCCCTCTCTCCCTCTCTCTCTCTTTCTCTCTCTCTCTCTCCCCTCAAACAAGTTCTTCTCCACTGAGCAATCCCAGGGGGCCCTGAACCTCGGTTCCAGCCAAGCTTACAGCCTTTCCCCGCCTCCACATCCTTAATCCACAGCCTTTGCATTTGCCATTCCTTCCACCTGGAATGCTCTCTCCTCCCGGAGTGCCTTTGATGGGGAAGAGGGGGGTGCTGGAGGGAAAGGATCTGGAATGATGCTCCCCCACCTCCTCACTCCCCTCCCCTACATCCCTCACACTGCATGCCTGACCTCCCCCCTCCCAGCATGAGGATGAGGCAGCACTCGGAGGGGGAGGAAAAGGGGGAGGACTCAGTGAAGGGCCCTCTGTGGGGTTTTTCACCTGCTCAGAAGAGGCAGACGGAAATGAAAGCTCTAGAAAAACGCCTGCTGTTCGGCTCCCAAGGCCCCAGCTCAGTGAAGCCTCCCTCCCTTCCCACTGTGCCATCTTCTCTTCCTCCCCCTGCTCCTGCAGGCAGGTGCCACAGTCAAGGAACATGGGTGGGCGGCAGGCCAGAGAGACCAAGGTTCAAATCCCATTCCTGCCACTTACCCAGTGAGTGGCCTTAGCAAGCTCTTTGGCCTGCTTACACCTCATTTCTTTGTAAAAGGACAAAACAATCCCTGCCTCTCAGGCTGCTGTGAGATGCCCGAAGTGCTTAGCAATAGAAATAGTAACAATGATTGCAAAGACACACAGTGCCCAGGTGTGCCGGGCACAGCTTTCAGCACCTTGCACATATTAGCCTATTGAATTCCTCATAAGGTTGATACCATTACTATCCCCATTTTACAGATGAGAAAACTGAGGCATAGAGAGATCATATAACTAGCCCAAGGTCATACAGCCAGTAAGAAGCAGAGCATAATCTCTGTTCTCATCCACCACACTATGGTGTAGTCAGTGATAGTTGGTCATAATTATCGTTAATATTATTTGTCTTTAGCTGTACTAACTCTATGCCCTCAATAAGTACGTTATTCTCTTTCCTCCCACCGTCAAAATCCTGCTTGAATTTTCTCTCCTTTTTGACATCTTTTAGTCTATTCATTTAACGAGCATATATTGCTATCTACTCTGGCTAGGCCTATGCAGGGCACTGGGGACCCAGGGATCAATCCACCCAGTCTCTGCCCTCCAGTGGCTCCAAATCTTGTGAGGGAGAAGACACATACATAAAAATTACAATAAAAGAGGGAGACACCAATTGCAGCAGCGGCTGTGAGTTCACAGAAGCATAGAACCTAACTGGGGAATTGGGGCAGGCTTACAGAGGAGGGATCATTTGAATGGGGTCTTGAAGGGTGAGTAGAAGTTCCTCAGAGTTATAAAGTAGGAACATAGAATATGATGTGTGGTGCTGATCCTACAAAGGGAACTGATTGAATTAAGGCTAGAGAGTAACATGTCTGGGGTTGGTTCTATGTCAGGCCCTGTACTGGGCACTGCAGGTACAGCGGTGGAAAGATATTAACTGGGCCCTCAGAGAGCTTATAGACTTGGTGTGGCGGAGATGGAAAGCAACAAGTAAAGCAAAACTATCAATATTAAAGAAAAGAGGGGCTTTGGGACTACCAAAAAGACTTGTTGAAGGTTCAATGAAGGCTTCCTGGAGGAGTAGTTGATGTCTAGGCTGAGACTTAAAGATCAGAGCCAGATTATGTTGCCTACTGCCATCCCAGCCTATATATAAATTCAACATAAAAAACAATACTAACAATAAAGGTAAACTTCAATAAAGTTCTGATTTTTCCCATGAACGTTATTTCAATGTTGTTTTTTTAAATTATCAAACGTCAAATTATTTTTTTTAAATAATGTTTTTGGTGCCCCTGCTTTGCTGGTACCCTAATCACATGCTTGCTCTGCTCATCAGGTAATCTAACAGGGTGACAGGCCAGAGGGAGTCAGCCAGGTGTGAGGTGGAGAAGGGTGTGGCAGGCAGAGGGAATTTCACAGGCAAAAACCCAAAGGCAAAAGAAAAGATGAGGGGGGTGAGAGGGAGGAAATCCTTTGATGAGGGCTGGTGAGTGGGAAGAGGTGAGGATGGAGAATTGGACTAGATTCTAAGAGTGCTGGGGAGGCGCAGAAGGGTTTTAACTGGGATTTGCCATAAGCAAATGTCCCTTTTGCGAGGTCGCTCTGAATATTTCTAGAGACTTATTTATGATTTGAATCCATTCATTCAAGAGACACCACATACCTACTATGTTTCAAGCACTGACCCAGGCGCTGGGGCTGCAACAGATAATTAAGTGTTCTGCAGACAGAGCAAGACGTGACAGGGACATTGAGTGCCACCCTACAGAGGTGTCTGAATGGATAAAGGCTTGGAGTGTGAAAGTGTAAGATTCACAAAAAGAAAGCCAAGCCCTGTGCTGGACAATGAAGCAGTGAGATGGGAGATGGCGCTCAGGGAACTTGCAGTGGAGAGTCCAGTGATTCATAAGACAGAAGAATAAAGGAATGAAAGTAGGAGTAGAGGCAATGGGTTAGGGGTGAAAAACCCTGATCTTGTAACCTCCTTATAAGATGGCCAAATGGGCAGAGGAGCAGAGGCCCCAGCCAAGCCTTCAGCCCCCCATGCTTTCTCAGCATTGCTGAGCCCTGCAGCTTGTCTTCTCCTGGCTCCAGAAGTCAGACCAAACCCTGAAGGAGAGCAGAGGCGGGTGAGGAGGGGGCGGGCCGGGAGACAAGCCCAGACCTCTTACCCCAGCAGGGCCTTCTTTCCCAGTGGCTGGAGCCAACCCTGCAGAGGTTAGAGGGAAGGTTCAGGAGTTGGTTGCTTTTTTACCCAAACTGTGGCTGCATTTCTCTCTCTCTCTCTTTTTAAAGAAAAGTGTTCCTGTACACGCACCCGGAGGCTTTTGCAGGAGGCGGCTGTTGGAGAACCGGGAAAACAAGCCAAGAAACAAGAGAGAGGAAAAAGACCACGCCTTGCCTGGCAGATTCCTAATGGCCCAGGAGACCTGAGGCTTTACAGTGGGAGTCCGGTTGGGGCTGGCTCGGGTGGGAGGGAAGGGCAGGCCGAAGGACAGCCACTTGCTGGCTGGTGACCTTGGGCGGGATGCTGCCTGCTTCCCTCTGGTGAGAATGGGGAGGAGGGGGCCAGGGGCAGGGCTGGCCAGCTGAGGTCACAGGAAGGCCCCTTCCAGCCTGAAATGCGATCTCGGGATGTGGGGCCTGCCAACCTGCAGCGACCCTGGGCCAGCAGAGATGAAAGGCTGCCTGTCCCCAGCTTCCGGACCCCTGAGGCCCCAGTGCCTCAAACTTGAAGGGCAGTAAAGCTGCTAAAGCCAGCTGGAGCCGGTTGCTGGGCTCCCCACCCCACCTGATGTCATCCAACCCTCCCTTCCCTGTTTTGCAGAGGACACTCAGGTCCAGAGAGGGCTGGTGACCTGCCCGAGGTCACACAGCAAATTGGAAGCTAAGCCAGGACTTACCACAACGTCTTTGGCCTCTGAGTCCAGGCCTCATTCCTTTTCCCAGAAACTTGGCTGCCTGGGGGCTTACTCTGGAGACTTGGAGAGCCCCAGAGTTAGGGATGACAGTTAGGAGCTGCGTCTGTTTGAAGTCACGACTTAATGTTGACTGAAGTGCTTTTTTTTTTTTTAAGGACAAAAAGAACGTTCTCGGTCCCTGCCATGAGCCTGGACTTGCTCTGTTGGCAGGGGAAGGAATGCAGCTTTGGCCGCCACAGCTGCTGGTGGCCAGCTGCAGCCTCAGCTCCTGCTGCTCCCACCCCAGCGGGCATAGGGACAAAGGCCTCTTCTCAAGCCTGGCTCCTTCAGCCCCCTAGAACAGTGGGGGCAGAGCATCAACCAGGAGGCTTGGTCACTGACCAGCTAACGAGTTAGCTGTTCCTCTCTGGGCCTCGGTGCCCTTGCTGGAAAATGGGGACAGAGTATCTATCTGCCTGACCTACTTCTCAGTATTGTTTTGCAGCTCTAAAGAGGTGAAGTTACAGAAATGCAGACCTGGCAGCACCTCCTTCGGCCTGAGGATCTGCCCACTCAGAGACCCCCTCGGCCTCACATGCCCCTCTCCCTGCCTCATGCTTCACCTAGCCAGCCCGAACTCACTCAGCTCAGCTCAGTGGGTCCATCCCTGGCTCTGGGAAGCCTTCCCCTCACCTCCAGACTGTGCTGCTCCTTCAGGGTATTTATCACTGTTCTAATTAAATAATTAATTGTGTAATTGGATCTGTCTCCCCACTAAAATGTGAACCCTATAATAACAATAGCTGACACTGAATGCTTACCCAGTGCCAGAGACTTTACATGTATTAATCCCTGTGGCAGGTACTGTAGGTTCCCCATCTTACAGATGAGGAAACTGAGACAATGAAGAGGTCCAATAACTTACCTGAGGTCACAGCAAGTTGGAGACTGAGCCAGGCCTCAGCACAAAGAAGTCGCAGAACCTGGATTCAAATCCAGCCCCCAGGCTGTAACCAGCACCCCACTAAGTCAGGTTCAGCTTGTGCCCTGCCTCTTCCCAGCTCCCAGAACATCTGGCACACGGTAGGCGCTCCACATATACTGGATGAAGGAATGCACACAACAGGTGATGCATACACATGAGTAGCTGGAGAAAAATAAAGCACCTTCCAGGAGTGAGTTTTGCAGGTGCCATATGTGGAGTTGAGCCATGGTGAGGGTAGGGGAGTGCCCAATACACAGTAGACTCCCCTTACTTCCTTTTTGCTTTCCATGGTATCAGTTACTTTCAGTCAACTGTGATCCGAAAATATTTCATGGAAAATTCCAGAAATCAACAATTCCTAAGTTTTAAATCACACACCATTCTGAGTAGCACGATGAAATCTCGTGTCGACCTGCTCTGTCCTGAGCGGGATGTGCATCATCCCTTTTCCAGGTATGCACATTGTGTGCACGCCCTGCCCCGTTTAGTCACTTTGTAGCCACCTCCGTGATCATCGAATGTCGTGGTATGCAGTGCTTGTGTTCAAGTCACCCTTATTTTACTTAACAACGGCCCCAAAAGCCCAAGAGTAGCGATGCTGGCAATTCCGATATGCCAAAGAGAAGTTGTAAAGTGCTTCCTTTAAGTGAAAAGATGAATACAGGGGCGGCCGGATGACTCAGTTGGCTAGAGTGTGAGCTCTGAACAACAGGGTTCCCGGTTCGATTCCCATATGGGCCAGTGAGCTGCGCCCTCCATAACTAGATTGAAGACAACAAGCTGCCGCTGAACTTCCAGAGGGGCGGCCGGATGGCTCAGTTGGTTAGAGCGTGAGCCCTCAACAACAAGGTTGCCAGTTCATTCCCGTATGGGATGGTGGGCTGTGCCCCCTGCAACTAAAGATTGAAAATGGCAACTGGACTTGGAGCTGAGCTGCGCCCTCCCCAACTAGATTGAAGGACAACGACTTGGAGCTGATGGGCCCTGGAGAAACACACTGTTCCCCAATATTCCCCAATAAAATCTTAAAAATAAAAAAAGATAAATACAGTACAGTAAGAGGTTTTGAGAAAGAGACCACATTCACATAACTTTTATTACAGCATATTGTTAAAATTGTTCTTTTATTATGAATTATTGTTAATCTCTGCCTGTGCCTAATTTATTAATTAAACTTCATCATAGGTATGTATGTGTAGGAAAAAACATAGTATATATGGGGTTCGGTAATAGCTGCGGTTTCAGGTATCCACTGGAGTTCTTGGAATGTATGCCCCGCGGATAATGGGGGACTACTGTATTATTAAAGACCAATTACTAGGCTTCCTTCTGGAGCACAGAGGCCAAAAACCTGGGACATCATTTTTGACTCCTCCTCCTACTTCATCTGTCAGAGCCAATCAGTCCCCAGGTTCTGCTTGGTTTCTCCCCAGTGCACCCCTTCTTCTCCATCTCTCAACTCCCATCTTTTTCTTGGATTTTTACAGCAACTCCTACGTAGGTTTCTCTGTCTCTAATGTCTTCTCCTTCAGAGTGGGCCTCTAAAAATAGCTAATTGTGGGTGCCTTCCCTCTTTACCTCCTCCCTCACTAATGAACCTTCCATGGCTCCCCATCGCTCTCTGGATAAAGTCCACACTGCTCACCAAGGCTTCTGCCACCCCACCCCAACTTCCACCCCTCTAGCCTCACCTCCTGCCCCTCTCCTCCACATGTCCTTTGCCCAAGCTACTCTATGTAGTTAAAGCTAAGAGCATAGAAGCAGACAGACCTGGGTTCAAGTGTTGGTTCCACCACTTACCAGCTGTGAGAATTTGTAAACAAATCAATTCCCTTCTCTAAACCTGTTACCACATCTGGGAAATGGGCATAATTATAATATCTACTTCACAGAGTCACTGTAGGGATGAAATGAATACATAAGGTGCTGAGCAACAGTACCTGATACTCTCAACAGTCGTTGTAATTCATATACTTTATTCTGCCACAAAGAACACTTCTTACTGTCAGTCTTACTTATTCTTTATGACCCAGCTCAGGGGTCACTTCTTGGAGGAAATTTTTCTTGATATTCACACTCTGTTCCCCAAAGTGAAATCAGCCTCACTTTCTATACGCACACTTTGCACCTCCATAAAGCACTTGTAATGTTGTTGCACTCTCCCCCATTACCTCAAGAGTTTCCCGGAGAGCAAGAACACGAACGTCCTCCTTAACTCTAGCACAGAGCCAGGCATACAGCAGGTACTCAATAAATGTTGGTTGAATTGAATGGAGTCACCATTTTCAGTGCCTTTCTCAAGTACCTTGCAGGGAGGAAGCCTGAGTGACGAGACAGCTGGACTCTGCTGGGACCTGTTTGCCCGAGTTTCACTCTAGCTCTGGTATGGGGCACACTGATGTGTGTCGGAGTGGGTGGAGGAAACTCCTGACCTCTGAGCTCTTTCTTCCTGGTGGGGAATCTCCCGTCCTCCAAGGGAGAGAGAGGGGAGAGGATTCGAGGAGGTCCAGGTGCTGAGCAGGGATGAGGTAGGGCTATAGCAGGAGCGGGGCGCGTGGGTGGGAGCTGGCAGACTCCAGCTCCTCTAAGACCAGGGCTGGGCCTGGCAGGACAGGGCCTCACAGCCCAAGTCCCCACCTGCAATGCCCCGCCTCATCCCGTCACCTGGATTAAGTGACTTTTCAAGTTGTAAAACTACATCTTGATTTTCAGGGAACTGGAATCCAAGCCTGACCTTGTCTGGTTGCTGAGCAGAGAGAAAGGGGAGTGTTTCCTTTTATTCTCCTTTCTGTGTAGGCAACACCTTGCAATCCTGGGCACATCAAAGAAGGTACTATTTGATTTTGCAAACCCTGGTTAGAGTCACATTACCTCCAACTCTTGCTTCAATAGCTACTTCTGCCCCTCCCCCCTACTTAAAACCCTTCTCTGACTGCCTAGTACCCGCAGTATAAAGTCCCAACTTCTAACCCAACCCATGATGCCCTGCGTGGTCTGGCCCCTGCATACCTTCTGGACTTTCTCGCACTTCACTCTCCCCCTGCCTTCACTTTGCTTCTTCTGGCCTTTTCTCAGTTCTTCCAACACACCTTTCTCCTTCTTTCGTCTGGGCATTCACATACCGTTTTCTCTGTCTTGAATGCTTTCCACCATCCCCTGATAATTTGTTTTCTGTTTAGTGCTTTGGATGCCTAAGAAATCTTTGCCTATCCCAAGGTCAGGTAGATATTCCCATATATTTTCTTCTAGATTCATTATAGTGTTAGCTTTCACATTGAGGTCCGTGATTCATCTTGAATGCATTTTTGTGTGGTGTGAGGTAGGGATTGAGAATCATTTCCACTCTTTTAATTCCTACTCATTGTTTGCAGTTCAGCGTCTACCTCACCTCCTTTGAGAAGCTTTCTTTGACTACCCCCACAGTAGATCAGGTCCTCCCAGCCCACAGCCCACAGCACCCTCTACTTTATTGTAGCAGTTGCCACAATTGTAATTCAACAATTATTTGTGTAACTAGTTGTGTAACATCTCATCTCCCCTCATATACTGTAGCTCTGTGAACTCAGAGCTTATGACTGTCTTTTTTTAAAAATAAAATCTACTGAAATATACATCCAGAAAAGTATCCATATCAAAATATATAGCTTGGTGAATTTTCACAAACTGCACACACTGCGCAACGGGTACCCAGATTAAGACACAGAACGCTTTTTTTTTTTTTAAGATTTTAATTGGGAAAGGGAACAGGACTTTGTTGGGGAACAGTGTGTATTTCCAGGCCTTTTTTCCAAGTCAAGTTGTTGTCCTTTCAATCTTAGTTGTGGAGGGTGCCGTTCAGCTCCAGGTCCAGTTGCCGTTTCTAGTTGCAGGTGGCACAGCCCACCATCCCTTGTGGAAGTCGAACCGGCAACCTTGTGGTTGAGAGGATGTGCTCCAACCGAGCCATCCGGGAGCTCAGCGGCAGCTCAGCTCAAAGTGCCTGTTCAATCTTAGTTGCAGGGGGCGCTGCCCACCATCCCTTGAGGGACTCGAGGAGTTGAACCGGTAACCTTGTGGTTGAGAGCCCACTGGCCCAGGTGGGAATCGAACCGGCAGCCTTCGGAGTTAGGAGCATGGAGCTCCCACCGCCTGAGCCACCGGGCAGGCCCAAGACACAGAACATTTTGACACCGAACATTTCCTATACCCCGGAGCCCCCTCATGTCCTTTCCAGCTATGACTGTCTTTTTTCTTTCACCTTTATATTCTCAACACCCAGCACAGGCATTAGGCTCTCAAAAAAGTCTTTGTTGAATGAATGGATGAATGAATGAATGAGTGAATGAATGAGTGAATTAGTTGGTGATGCTTAATTCTTCTTCAAAGAACTCAACAGGGAATCCAATCTCAGATCTAGACCCAGCTCAGAGTGACCTGGAAGAGGTCCCTTCTGCTTTCTGGGTCTCAGTTTGCTTGTTTATGAAATGGGGGTGGGTGGAGGCCGGTTGGACTAACAATCTCTTTGGAGCTTTTCCAGATATGGCATTTGAGGCAAAATAAACCCCCCAATACATTGTCAGGAACTCTTGGTTTCCTGCCTGAAAATGAGGACCTGGGAGGATTAGAAACTTGATCCACATCGTATGTTAGAAGCCTGGGCCTTGAGAGTCAGAAAACCTGGGTTTGAATCCTGGCCTGGCCTCTGGGTGACCTTGGGCAATTCTCTTCCCTTCCCTGAGCCCCCTGGGTCTGTTCACCTAAAATGAGGCAGAGGTTGACCCTAAATGCTTGAAGAACCGTGACGCTGGCTCCAGGCCTCTAAGCACCAAGGTTCAGTTCCTGGAGCATGGGCAACTCTGGCTCTGGACTCCTCCCTGCAAGGCACTGTGGGGGGAGAGGGAAGCACACAATGTGACAACTGCCCTGGGGAGGGGAACTCGCAGTCTGGCCAGGGGGACCCAATGTTCAGCCAGGAACCAAATGGAAAATGGGCTGATGGTCCAAGTGATTCTCTGTGTGTGGGGCTGAAGGGAGAGGAACTGGCGTGTTCCAAGTAGGGGTAGGAGACCTGGGGTGGGGGGTGGGGGGAAGGCAGAAATGTCTTCCTGGGGGAGAAGCCTTTGGAAATTGGCAGGGCAGCCCAGGGGCGCTTCCCAGAGATGGGAGGAGGCAGGAAGGAGGAAATTGGGTCCAGGTGACCACAGAGCAGCAACTTGGCCAGCGAGTAGGAGAGGCGGGGCTGGGAGCTTGGGCAGCCGCCCCACAGCTGGGCCTTGAAGGGGGGTGGGGGCGGCTGCTGCCTCTGCCTGGGTCCTGGGAAAGCGCCATCTTCTCAGGCCACAGGCTGGGAAGGAGGGCACAGTTGTGAGCTCAGGCCAGAGGGGCCTCTCTCTGAGCAGCACCCAGGGCCCTGCCTGGCTATCTTGGGGCTGCAGGACAGAGGGTAAGGAGCAGAGTCAAGCCCCAGTCCCTCAGCTCCTTCACATGGCTCTCAGCTTGGATCACATTTCTGCCTCTTCCTGGCTTTACAACCAGGGGGCACTCAGAGCCCCTTTACTGTATCCTCTTCCTGGGACAGGTGGCCGAGGCAGAGTGGTTGCTAGCCAAGTTAAGGAATTGAGTTGTAACTATGATAATAGTAATACACAACAGAGCCTAGAGTTAAGAGCTTGACTGCCAAGGTTCAACTCCCAGGTCTGCCATTATGAGCCATGTGAGCTTAACCAACTCCCTTAACACTTCTGTGCCTCGGTTTCCTCATCTGTAAAATGGGATGATAGTATTACTTATATCATAGAGTTGTTGTGAGAATTAAATGGGATAATAGAAGTAAAGCATGTGGATATAAAGCACTGCCACCTCAGAGGTAGTAAAATGAACAGATTTTGGAATCTCTTCTCTAGTCTGAGCCTCAGTTTCTTCATCTCTAAAATAGTGCTACTGTGTTTCCCTGAAAATAAGACCTAGCTGGACAGTAGCTCTAATGTATCTTTTGGAGCAAAAATTAATATAAGACCCAGTCTTATATAACATAACATAAGACCGGGTCTTATATTAATTTTTGCTTCAAAAGATACATTAGAGTTGACTGTCCAGCTAGGACTTATTTTCGGGGAAACACGGTAATAAGCTCTACTTTCCAGGGCATTTATGAAGATCAGTAAGGGCAAGCTGGTCCCGGAGGCCCTCTCCTCTGCACCCCACCATCTGCATGTTTCAGCTCTATTCACAAGTCCCCGGAAAACAGCTGCCCCTTGGCCACCTGTGAGGCCTAGGAATCTACCGGGGTAGTGGACTAGGCAAGGGCCCATTCAGGCCCCTGAAGCTGGCTCAGGGGACCCTAGGATGTGGAGGTGGTCGAGAGGATGTGGAGGTGGGCTTCAGGTGGGCATGGCCTCTTGGTCTCTCTAACTCCTCACTCAGTGGGGAAGAGCCCAGTAGAGGAGTTGATAGAGTGGGCCCTCTGAAATGCAGGGGCTCCTGCCTCCCTGGTCGCCTGGGCCTAACGGCCGAATCAATTAAGACTAAATGACAAAGCCCTGCATGGCACGTAGTAGACACTTGGGAGATAGTAGGATGCCATCCTTATCTTCACAACAGAAGCAGACACTATTGAGCCCATTTAGAAGATAAAGAAACTGAGACTCAGAGAGGTAAAGTCACTTGCTTAGGGTCACACAGCAATATCTAAGGGCACAGCTGAAATTCAAAGCTGGAGCTGTCTGATTCCTAAGGGGCTGCTAGCCAAGGGATCGGAATCCCGAGGTCACTAGCAGATCCTTGTTGGGCCTGGCCAGGAGCCAGATGCTGGACTAGACATGTTCTCTGTCCCCGGATGATAAACAGATCCGTTTAATTTACCCTCAGAAATCTGTCTGCGAGCCCATCTCACAATCCTCTAGTAGCGTTCTACCTAGTTATTTATTCATCCTACATACATTTGCACACCCCTCCACTGTGTGGAGCTGTATGCAGAGCTCTTGGGACCATGGATGGATCACGCTTACTACCTTTGGAAACTCTGCCAGTCACTTTAACCTCCCTTGAATAAGTCCTGATGCCTTCGGAGCCTCAGTTTCACATGTGTAAAATGGGGATGATGATAAGATACTTTCTTACAAGATATCCCCACGAGGATTAAAGAATATGTACATGAAACACTTCTATAAAGTCTAGCACATTGAAAGAAGCATTCAATGAGTATTAACTATCTGTAATTAAATGTAATGGGGGCATAGAGGAGAAATGTATTATTTTTTTAATTGGGGAACAGTGTGTTTCTCCAGGGCCCATCAGTTCCAAGTCGTTGTTCTTCAATCTAGTTGTGGAGGGCGCAGCTCAGCTCCAAGTCCAGTCGCCGTTTTCAATCTTAGTTGCAGGGGGCACAGCCTACCATCCCATGAGGGAATTGAACTGGCAACCTTGTTGTTAAGAGCTTGCGCTCTAACCAACTGAGCCATCTGGCCGCCCCGAGAAATGTATTCTTGTTGGGTAACAGGGGTCACGTCCTTCATGGAGGAGGGAACATCTATGTCGGACCCTAAAGGATGAAGAATTCACCTGGAAAAATGGGGGAGGACATTCCGGGAGAAATGTACTACATGGACAAAGGCCCTGAGACTAGAAGGATGTGACCTGTCTGGGTGTGGCTGAGCAGAGTCAGCTGGGAGGAGTGATAGGAAATGAGGCTGGAAAGGCGGTTTCAAGGGCCTCAAGTGCCTGACTGCCGAGTTTAGACTTTAAAGGACGGGACAGAGCAGGACTTTAAGAGCTGGGCAGGGACATGATTGTGCCTATTTTAGAAAGATGATTCTAAGTGTAATGTGGAGAGTGAACCGGAAAGGGAGAGACTGGATGTTGGGCAGCAGATATGAGCATACTCCCCGTGGGTGAAAGTCCCCCAGTGGCTCCCCTGACCTCTCTCATGTCCTGCCTGCCCACAGGCTCTTTCCTCTGCGTGGGACATCTTCCCCCTCCCTTTGTCCAGCTAATTCCTTGTTCTCCCTCAGGTCTCAGTTTGGCTACACTTTCTCCTGGAGACTCCTTTAGGCACCCCATGTCTAGATGAGGTCCTCCTTCTCCTCCTCAGTACTTGTGGATTGGCCTGTCTCCTCGACTGGACTGTGGCCAGGGCAGGGACTGTGTGGTCCTGCTCACTACTGTGCCCATAAGTCCCAGCAGAGTGCCCAGCACACGGGGGGCACTCAGTTCATAAGGGGGCGAATGAATGAACCAGCGATGGATGGATAAACACATTAGGGAGCAATGAGGAGAGAGAAGACGGTGGGTGAGAGAACTGACAGGACACACGATTGATGAGAGGTGAGCACAGGGGGAAAAGAGAGAGTTGGCGATAACTCAGAGGTTTCTCCCTTGAATAAGTCCTGATGCCTTTAACCAAGATAGGAAAATGGGTGGGCGTGGAGATGGGGCGAGAGGAGCAGGCCAGGGCTGGAGACTGGGGACTTGATGCAGGCTGTTCCCTGGAATGCTCTTCACCCCTGTCTCCCCACTGGCGAGTCCCCTTCAATGTCTGTGACTGTCAAAATGTGGCCTCCGAGAAACCATGCTGACCACCCTAGGTAGGCCAGCCCCTACAAATCATTCTTTACCAACACACTCTCTGCGTTTCCTTCCCAGCCCTCATGATTGTAATCATGTATCTGTTGATTTGTATTTTACTTGTAGTGTGTCTTCTCCACTAGATCAGAAGTTCCTCGAAGGCAGGGATCATGCTTATCTTACTGAGCAGGTATACCTGTCAGGCTCCCTGGCACATAGTAGGTGTTCAAAAAAAGATTTGTTGTATGAATGAGTGAATGAATGAATGAATGATTTGAACGCCGTGATAAGGAATGTAACTCATCCTCAAAGGAATGGGGAGGCATGGAAAGTTCTTAAGAAAGGCAGTGTCAGGATTCAGCTTGTGTTTTAGAAAGCTCACCCTGGGGGCTGTGTGGAAGATGGATTGGGAGGAAAGGCAGGGGGAATTGAAGAGCCACTGGGGGAGACAAAGACACAGCACCTGGGGCCTGGCTTGGGAGCCCCCCTGCCTGTGGGAGCCCAGAGCCCCCTCCCTGTCCTTCCCCACCCCCGGCCAGTCCTGTTGTCTCTGAGCCCAGCGGCGGGCGGTGGGAAGAGCAGGGCTGGCAAAGCTGACACTCACTAATCACGGCCCTCACCCCGGAGCCGCACTGACTGTCTGGTCTCCATGGAGACACGGCAACCTCCGGCCACTTGTTAATGGCAGCTCAACAAGGCTGCAGCAACAGGGATGAGCCTGACCAGAGTGCCCCAGCCCTGCACCACCTGTCCCAGCCTGGGCCTCTGCAGCAAACCCCAGGGGGTGGGTGCCTGAGTTGGGGGACAAGACTGGAAGCCTGGTGGCTGGGAGGCTCCTTTTACTCCTCTGCAGCCCCGCCTCCCTTGGCACTGCCAAGCAGTGAGAGGGCAGAGACAGCCTCTGCCCTGGCTGACTCCTCCGCAGGGCTGCTGGGAAGCTGAGCTCATGCAGGTCACCCAGGCAGGGCCAAAGGGCTGGAGGGGGATGGTGAGGAGAGTGTGTGGGGGGGACCTGCCTGCAGCCCACACACAAGAGGAATGGAGGGGAGGGCACTTTGCCTGCCCTGACAACCCTCTGCTCTGCTTGCCCGAGGCAGGGACCCGATTGGGAACCATCTGTCCAGAACCTCTTCCCTAGTTTGCTGTCACTACATCTGAAATCTGAAATGCCACCATTAGCAATTCACTCCTTTGGGAGGCAGCATGGCATAGCACAAAAAATACTGGATTTGCAGTCATGCAGGTCTGGGTGTAAGGCCTGGCTCTGGCTCTCTACCTCTGAGCATTGATTGCCCTGTCTATAGAATGGGATAGTAATTGCACCCGCACAGACACACATTCAAACATGCATTCTGCGCCTGCTTTCTCTGACTTACCCTGGAAGCTTGAGCTCAATACCTGTGACTCCTGACATCCCAGAGGCCTTCACCACCACAGGTGAGCTGGGTGCCTCTTCCATAGTTCCCAGGACTGATCCCACACCATTCCCCGTGTTCCTATAACTGTCTATCCCACATTTGTCCTCCCCACAGACTGCCCTGTAGGGTGGGGCAGAGTGAGCCTCCAGAGAGGGTTATCAAATAAACAAAGGAGGTGGGTAGGGGGAGAGCCTCCGTGTGCCCTTTGTCCTCCTTCATCCTCAGGGGCGCTAAGCCCCTAGACTACTTTTGAGGGCCTCTCTTCTCTTCTCTCCTTCATACCTTTGTTTGTCCATCTGTCTGTCCATCCATCCATCCTGCAAACACCCCCCGAGTGGGATCTCAGAGAGGGTCCAGATGCAACCCCAGCCTATAATAGGTGAGGCAGGGGCCAGATTCCCTGGTTCCAAACACCTGAGACACACCCATGGCTGGCTGTGGACCGTGGTGCAGCTGCCTCTCCCACTGTGTTTCTCCTTGTTCACTCCCTAGGCAACTGTCCAAACTGAAAGGGCCCTTGGAAATGGTTTAGTCCGATCCACTGCAGCCAGATGAAGAAACCAAGGCCCAGAGAGGACTGTGGCTTGCCCAAGATCCCACAGCAGCTCTGTTTTGAGTTGACAATGTACCAATTATGTGGGCCTGCTTGGGAGGTGGCTTTTGGCTCTGTTGGCCCTGCTGACAGCTGTGTTCCCAGTGGCAGCTGGAATGCTGGTGGGAGGCCTGTCTGGCCTTTGCACCCTGACTCCCCACTGCAGAACCAGGTGGCTCTGGGGGTGCTGAGGGCTCAGGTGTGGGGGGCTCTCAGAGGGGCAGCGGAATACCTTGAGGGTGAGGGATGACTGGAAGACAAGGGAGATAGCATTGATTTTAGAGACTAAATCAGAAGCCCTGAGCTCATGTCCCAGCTCTGCCACTCACTTGCTAGGTAACCTTGGGCACCTCATTGACCTCTCTGAACCTTAGTTTTCTTATCTGCAAAATGGTGCTAACTTTGTAGTGAAAACACCTTGTCAACAGTGACAGCTGTACAGAAGTGAGGAATTTTTACTGTTGGACTGCCAGACTGAGTCTCTGAGACGGGAAGGGACTAGACTGAGGCCACAGAATGAACCCACTTCTCCCTCCTATGAGTTCTCTGCACTGAGTTAGATACAAACTTTTGGAGCTGGATGAAATGTCCAGTCCAGACTGTTCACTTGCTGAAGGAGAAAATAGGACCAGAGAGTGGGAGCAAGTGGCCCAAGGTCACTCAGTGAGTCTGGGGCCAGTGTGGGCTCAGAGCCCAGGCTGAGCACGAGGTCCCCCTGCCCAGCTGCCTTGCTTACTCATCCAGCCCCTTTGATTCTGTCTCCCCCAGTGAGTGGGCGCAGAACGGGCCCAGCTTCCTTCCTGCCGCCCTGCCCGCCGTCTGCCACGTTGGCAGCCGCCCTGCTGCTGCTGCTGCTGCTGCTGCTGCTGCTGCTGCGGCATCAGCCGAGACCAACCCACCGAGAGTTTGCCCAGAACAGCCAGGATTGCCGGAGCAGGGGCTGGGCTGGCTGACTCTGCCAGATGGGAGGGAGAGAGCCAGCCGGGGGAGGGAGGGAACAAGGGCTGAGCCAGCCTCCCACCTTCCCAGCCCTTCCCAACCTTCACCAGCCAAGGGAGGAAGGCAAAGGCTGTGTGTGGGTGGGGGCTGGGGTCTTGAGTCTGTGTGAGGTTGATAGCTGGGTCTGTTTTGTGAGCATGACACTTAATTTTGCAAGGAAGAGCATGTTGGGATGGTTTGTGAATCTGTGTTTGCCTCAGTGTACACAGGTGACGCTGTGTGTGTGAATTTGTGCTGGTTTGTGCATACAGAGGGCTACTGTATGTTTGTATAAGCACAAGGAAAAGCTGTGTGTGTCCTAAGTGTGAACACATACATGCCTGTGTGTGTGCATGGAAGACGACTGTTAGTGAGAAGGAATCCATGTGTGTACAAAAGGGTCAGCACCTGTGTGTGAGTTTGTGTACTCAGCTTACGTCTGGTGTGTTGGGGGACCCTGTGAATTTATTATTGTGTCCAAGAGAATAAAGACGTAACTGTGAGTTTGGGCTCAACTGTGTGTATCCAAGGGACAGTGATTGCGTGTGCATAGGGAGATACTGCACGTAGCTGTGATTTTATGCATGTCTCCATGCCCAAGAAAGCACGGTGTAACCATGTGGGCTAAAGCAAATGCCCAGGGCACAGGTACATGGTGTCTCTGTGCCCAGCAGTACTTTGTAAAAGTGGTTATCTGCGCCAAAACAGGGGATCACCGTGTGTGGCTGTGTGTACAAGTGAACAGGCAGCACAGGCATTGTGTCCCTGTGTTGCGTTGCACCTGCTCAGGGTGGTGGCAGTGGCAGTGGCGGTTGTGCTATGCAGGGAGACAATATGCTACGGGTTTGCACTCGTTTCTCTGTATGGCATGGCCTGTGTGTGATGGTGTTTGTGCATGTATGAGCACCGTGTGCTGGAAACTGTGCGTGCTTCTGAGTCTGTGGTAAGCGGAGGGTAGGAAGCGGGGAGTACATGGCTGTGTTTGTACTTGTCTGTGAGCCCATATGCTACCTCCTGTGTGCACAGGTGGCCGCTGTGTCCAATTGTGTCTTTGTGTGTTTCATTCGGGTCATCTGAATGTGCACGGGAGGAGGACATGGAGGGGGGATCTGAGTGCGTGCCTGTGCAGGCCCCTTTAACGTGGCAAGTCTAAGAAATGTCGGCCTTCTTGGCAGCAAATCTGGGCTTGGTTCCACTGGGGGTGTCTGCAGAGAGGGGCTCTTAGAAGGGACGTGCTTGAGCGAGAGAGACAGGAAGGGAAGGGGGGGGGCCAGCCCCAGCTTGGGGTTTCCAGGAGGGAAAGCCAGACATTGGAACTTGTCAACGCTACCTCCTTCCCTGCCCCCACCTCCTGACTGCTGCCTCCCCTCCTGGCGCCTGAAGGCTGCTGGCAGCTGGACAGACAGACAGTGCACACATAGGCTGGCTCACCAGGCCAGAGCCCAAATTTGAGCCCCTAAATACACAAGCCTAGACGCCAAAGGTCCAGAGAGGGCAAAGGACTTGGCTGAGGCTTGGGGGAGCACATGTGTTTATATGTGCTGGGGGGCAGGGGGTGCTATTGGTCTCTAGTACTTCAACTCAGACAAGAGCCTAGGCCTAGAGGAGAGAGGAGGCTGTGGGAAGGGTGTGGGGGACAGGAGAGAGCCTCTGGGGAAGGGGCTCTTATTGCTCTAATCAGACTCCCAAGGCTCCACGGCCCCCTCCCTGTTTATATAACTGCTGCAGCGTCTTTGAGAATCTCATTGCCTCAGAAATCACTGACTGCAACTCCCTCTTTGTACAAAGCAGAAGAGAGAACCAGAGAGGGGCAGCAACTGATCCAGGGAACAGCAAAGCCAGGACTGAAACCTAGGTCTTCTTCTTCCAGCTGTGTCCGCTATGCACGCTGGCATGGGCCAGTCCGTCCTATTCTTCCCTTGGCCCAGTTAGCCCTTTCTCCCTCCCAGGTCTTCAGGATATGACAATGACCTCTTGCTTTTTCCTTTTTTTTTTTTTCTTTCTTGGTCCCAAGTGACCTGTCTGGTTGCTTGTTAGTGCGTCTGTTGGTCACAAAGGCTCCAATACCCTCTAGGGCAGCGGAACCTGGAAGAAAAGAGAAGAGTTTGGTTCTGAGCCAGGGGCTACTGGGGAGGTGGGGGTGGGATGGGGAGATGAAGAAATAGAAGGAAAGGAACTCAAGGAGAGAGAGAGGAGGAGAGGAGTGCGAAGGGAGGGGGCTGGGGGCAGATCTGGGAAGTATAGACTCTCCTTTGCCTCCATCACCAGCCTGGGCATCAGGGGCAAACTCTGAGTTCAGAGGGAGTCCTGCCTCTTGGGGGCTGAGATGGAGACCCCAGGGTTTCTCTAAGGCATGGACTCCACCCCCAGACCCTGGGGGCAGCAAGGTTGGAATCTCGTGGGCAGCATTCTGAGCACTTGTGTGGTGTGCGGTGATCACACTCACCTCATGGGAAAGGAGGGAGGGGCTGTAGGTGGGAGAGTGGGTGTGAACTTGGGTATGAATTGACAGGGTGTGGCCTCTTTGGAGCACGGGAGTTGGGTGTGTATGTGAAGTTGTGAGTGTGCTAGGACTCTGTGTGTACACATGTGAACGTGTGACAAATGGGCTTGGATGTCACTGGGTGGGGTGGGGGGGAGGATTGCAGGAATGTATGTGTCTGTGCTAGGCAGATCAATTTTACTATGAGGGAGTGGTTGTGTGCAAGTGTGTGTGTGGAGTGCATGAACCTGAACTTACATGTGCTTGTGGAGGCTGTATACTATGCATGTGGGTAGGTTTACATGCATAGCTGTGTACAACATGTGTGAGGCTGGATTTATTTACGGATCACGTGTTTGAATTGCCTGAGTATATGTGAATTGTGTAATTGTGTATGTGTGCTGCCGTGTCCTCACATCTGTGATTGTTTGGAGGTACACAGTGGAGTTGTCTGTATGAGTCTGGACTGTGGGCTTATGTGTGCGGGTGGTGTATTTGTGGGGCAGTGAATGTTAAGGAATTGTTCAAATGTGTGGTTGTATATTTTGGGGGATTGGGTTATATGTGTGGTTCTTGAAGCAATATTTTGCTCTACTTTTTGTTTATTGTCAAACTTCCCCCACCAGAATGTAAACTCTGGGAGGCCTGGAATTTTTGTGTGTTTTGCCCAGCAGCCTTAGAGTTTAGGATAGTGCCAACACACAGTAGGCACTGAATCACACTTCTCGAATGATGAATGTGTGCATGCTGGGCTAGGTGTGGGAAGCGTGTCATGTGCATGAATTACGTGTGCACGTATCTGGGTGTGTGAATGGATACATTTTGTGTGTCCAGGTATGTGACGTTTTAGGCACAAGTGGCATGTGAGCCAAGTCTGTACACAGGTGCATGTGTGTGTGTCTAGGTGTGTGACTGTGTACCTGAAGCTGTGCCACTTATGCAAGCATTGGGAGTGTTGGGGGCCATGGCTGTGTGCGTGCACAGTTGTGTGTGCCTGTGCACTGTGCACGGGGGCGGGAAGGCGCTGTCGGCTTCTCCCAGCCTTCAGCACTCACTCAGCTTCACCCCAGGTCGCCTGCTGCGAAATGTCAGTGGCAGAGTAGCTAAAAATATCCCCTCTCCTCCTCCTGCTCACTGCTTGGGCTGATGGGGCTGTGGGGCCCCAGCAGGCCCCTTGGGCCCTGGGGGGAGGAGGAACTGCTGGATGAGGGGCAGGGTGTGGGGTAAGAAAAGGAGGCCCTCCTCAGCACACTCCCTCCCCCTTTTCCTCTTGGGCTCCAAAAAGAGGCCCCAGGCTCACCTCTGTCAGGAAGCCCTCAAGAACCCCCAGGAGCGGCCACATGCTAGTGTGTGCGTATGTGTGTCTGTCTGTGGTGTCCAGAGCTGCCTGGGAGGGAGATCTGGCCTCCATCAGACTGGGGCTCATCTGGGCCGTGCCTCTTCTGTCAGTCCAGGGACTCTAGAGGACAGAGCTTCAGACAGTGGGCACCTGGGGATGGCCTGTATCTGTATCGTTCCACTTAATCTGGGGGCTCCCAGTAAAAGAGCTGGTGCTGTTTCCTCCCTAGAACTGAGGGTCAGGGGCACAGCTGTGGGCTGTATGGGCTCATCTGGCACTGGTCCTGGGGCCACTAGGGCCTTCTGACCCCAAGGTACATCTGCTGCTACTCAGGGCTTGTGGGCAGGGAGGGGTTGCAGCTCTGCCCACACCCTAGGCCGGCATGTGTTTGTGTTACGGGTATGTGTGTGGGTGCGGTGGGACATGTCAGGGCCCGTGGTCTTTCAGGGACCTCTTCACATGTTAGGCTCCTGGGTGTGTCTCTGCCTATATTGGTGGTGTCAGCGACTGCCTGCCTTGAGCATTATGGGTAATCAATAAAAGTTTGAGGAGTTGTATGTTTCTCGGTGTACATGTGAGTAACTCCGTGTGTGGGTCTAGGTTTCTCCCTTACATAATGCAGACCTGCAAACTCTAGCTGGAATGAACTGTGTTCATGTGAGAGTTGCTGGCATTAACACATGGAGGTTTGTGTGTGTGTGATTGTGTGTCTCTATCAGATGGTCAGTGACTGTCCTCTGTATCAAGAGGTCTGTGGCTGTGCCTGTGTGTCAGGGTTTCAATCACTTGATTATTGTGTTTCTGTGTGTTTGTCTGCCTGGATGTCATTATGTCAATGGGCATCACTGTGCCTGTGTGTGCCTAAGTCAGTTCGATTTTGTGGATCTGTATGTTCATGTGTCCCTGTGAATGTTGGTGTTCTCCGTGTGGGTTGAAATTTGTGCACAAACTGGGCACCCTCCTCCCCCAGCCCTCGCTTAGTCTCCCACCATTTCTGTGTTGAAGGGCCTCAAGTTGTGCGTGTATCTGTCTGTGTCTCTGTGTGTCCATGAACTTTCCCCAGCCCCAAAGCCTCCAGCTCTGAGATCTACCTTCCCACTCTCTCCTGTTGGACTTTAGGTGGGAGCTGAAGCAGAGAGGGCAGGCAGGCACGGAGCCCACCATAGCCGGGGGCGGGGGCCAGGCTGCCACCAGGGCCCTGCCTCAGCTTTCCTCCAAGCAAGTGCTAAGCCAGAGCCTCGGTTACATGTAAACACCAGCTGTGTCAAGAAGGCGCAGCTTCTTCTAGGTCAACAGACAGCTGTGGGGTTGCTAGGCAACCGCCTGGCTCCCCCCTATAAGGCCCCCACTCCCACTGCCTCTACCTGCAAACCCTCTGCTAGCTCCCCCCATCCCAGGGTATCACCACGCCCCTCTATGCCAATTAAAACAGCAGGGCTGAGGGGGTAGGGGGTCAAGGCTGTGCGAAAGGGGGGCTGTGGGACTGGTTTCAAGGTACGGGGAGGTGGTGGTAACCCTTTCCGTGCCTCTGCCCCCCTCCTCAGTGCACTTCTCACTGCCACCTCACCAATCAGACTAGAGCAGAACTGGAGTGATGGTAACTGATGCCCCCCTCCCCCGCAGGTCAAGCCAGAACTGGAGAGATGCTGGAAGCAGCTGGAGAGAGAGGTTTGAGTTGTATTAGCGGTTGGTCAAGTCCCCTGCCCTTCCCCTGCCAAGCACAGGGGAGGCAGACTGGAGGGCCCGCTGGAAACAAAAGGGTTAAATTCCCCATCTATTTACCCCTCCCAGGATAGACACCCCCATTTCCAAGGCAGCACCTGCGCTCCCAGCTGCCATGCCCACTTGGTGCCCGCATCCAGGCCGGGCAGCCCCGAAACGCCCCAGGCCCTTAGCCTCCCCTGGCTTGGGCCTTCTCTGGGGGAAGCGGGGGAGGGGAGGGTCCCGCAGCCCCGGGCCTCCCGACCGCCCCCGCATCTCAGGCAAAGGGCTCAGGCCCTCTGAGAGGGGGTGCGCGGGCCGAGCCGCGGGCCGGAGTGACTTGGAAGGAGCTGGAGGAAAGAGTGGGCAGAGGCGGTCGGGCGGCAGGGGGCCAGTGCCCGTGGCCGCCCCATTAGTATGCGGCCGCGCTCCGCGCGCCATGGCAACCGTTCCCCCCGCGCCGCGCAGCCGGGCCGCCCCGGGCGCAGTGCGCACCTCTCCTCCCACAGGTGGCGGCGCGCACCAGCGGGCACGCACGCACGGGCACGCACACTCGGGGCGCCCGCGGGCGCCTGGGGGAGAGCCGGAGGCGCCAGGTGCGCTGGGGCCGCCCTGTCCCCGCCCCCCCGCCTATGGGCGTGTCCCCAGGTGCTCCAGAGTGAGCCCGCCCGGGTGGGGGTGGTGGGGGGAGTGTACCTGAGGAGGTGCCACCCCTGCCCGGGTGTGTTCCTCAGTGTGCCTGTCGTGCCTGTCTCTGGTTGTCCTTGAGGGTATATGCCTGTCTGTGCCCTTGTTTTTGCCTCCTCGTTCCTGAATGTGTGTGGCTCTGAGTATGACTGCCATGGTGTAACTGAATGTATGATTGTTTGCCATTTTTGTGCCCCTGTGCCTGTATGAAGGTGTGTGTATGTTTGTGTCCGTTTGTGTGACCATGGCCCTGGGTTTCCTCTGGAAGAATGCCCCAGGTGTGCCTCTGACTGTACATCCGCGTGTGCCTGGATGAATGTCAGTGTGTGTGTGCTTGATACCTTGGTATCTGCCTGTGACCCTGTGTCTGGCATCCTTGTGTGCTTCTGGACACAGCTGCATGTTGTATTGTGTGTATGTCCCTGTGAATGTCCCCAAGAACCCATCTCTTCATGTCATTATGCGTTTCTGTGAGTGCCCTGAGTGTGTGTCCTGGAGTGTGGCTGTGTGTCCAGGGGCTGCTGGCTCTGTGCCCTCCTCAGCTTCACTCCCTGCTGCCTGAGCAAGCCGACACCTGCTCCCTAAGCACTGGGCCCCCTTCCCCCACCTGGCAAGGACAAGGAAGGACGCGGAGACAGAGGCAGACATGGAGGCAGAGACAGAGACTTGGAGGGGGTACAGAGAGCCAAGTAGGCTGGAGAGGTGGTGACCCAGAGTCATGTGATCAGCCTCATAGCCCAAGACCCAGAAGAGAGAAACAGAGATGCCAAGATCAGGACATTAGGAGAGAGGGAGACTCAGAGTCACACAGAGACCCAGAGCACCCAGTCCAGAATTGCTGAAACAGACCAGAGATCAAGGATGTGGCTCCCCAGCGTCCTCCCTCTCTTTCCCTCCCTTCCACTCTAGAGTTTCCAGCCCCAGCTGTGCATGTTCCACATACCTAAAGCAGAGTTCTCCTGGCCCTGGGACTGGAACCCAGCCTCCTCCTTACAGCAGCTGGCTGTGTGTGTGTGTGTGTGTGTGTGTGTGCGCGCGCGCGCGCGCCCCTGCCGCCATCTGTGTGCTGTTCTTGCACACAGCCCTCCCTCATCACACCCCTCCACTGTTGCCCACATTTTCTCAGGATCAGATCATGCACACCCTTCACACACATGCCACACAATCAGCCACACACCAAACCCCAAAACATGCCCTGGTTCTCCCTGTCTCAAACATCTGCACATAGGGCCAGAAGATCCGCCATACACACAGCCCCACCAGCAAGTCTCACTTTCCTAAGCTTTCCCAGCAGCCTTTTATTCCTCAGCAACCCCAGAGGGGTTCCAAACCTCTGCCACTCATAGGGAAAGAATGGACCAAAGCTGTCAATCAGATTATACACACTCAAAGGCGGGGGCCCCATCTTTTGTTCACTGTTGTATCCCCAAGTGCCTGGGACAGTACCTGGAATCTTGTAGATGCTTAAGAAATAGTTGTTGAATGAATGTGTTCACAGTGTCTTAACAGTCACTCAGAGAACCCACAGTAATTTACAGCCACTCAGAGTGAAAAAACACTAATGCATATCATAGTGTACATACAAGAAGGCATCTTATGTACACGTAGAATAGCACCTTAAATAATAGGTGTGTGCACTCAGCCCAATAGCTAGATTAGAGGTTCTCAACTTTGGCTGCACAGAACCACCTGGGAGCTTTTAAAAATTCCGATGCCCAGGCCCCACCCAGCCCAATAAAATCAGAATCTCTAGATTGGGAACCACTGATCTAGATAAATGGACTCAGTAATGTTGACAAAGGGGTTGACAAAAGGGATGGTGGTAGAGTGGGTTTTCACTTTTAATAGTAAAGCACAGACTCTGGAACCAGATTGCTTGGGTTTGAACCCTAGTGTTATTGTTTACTGAGTGGTCTTCGTAAATTACCTCTCTGCACTTGAGTTTTCTGTGTAAAATGGGGATAATAATCGTTACAATAACGCATCATAGGATTGTTGTGGAGATGGATTGTTGAGTTTATATATATGAAAAGTGTTTAAAACAGTATCTGGTACACAGTGTTATATAGTTATATAACTATTTCCTATTCTTATTTCTATAATTAAACATTTTCTATTATAGAATGAATTAATTTTTGGACAAATTTTATGAGTATTTTCCCCCCTTTAAATTGTTAGGAAAAATCAAAGGCTCAGAGTCAGACTCTGAGTCAACCTACTTCTGCCACTTCCTATGTAATCTTGGACAAGTCACTTCGTCCGTGTTTCTGAACCTGTTTTTTCATTCATAAATGAGGTGAATATCTTTCTCTACCTCAAGGACTGTCTTGAGGAATAAACACCTTAAAAAATGGTGGCAAAACCCAAATATCTACGTAGGAGCCATGTTGCCTTGATGTATTCTGGGGTCAGGTGGGGGACTGTGGCTGGTAAGAACAGATCAAATAGGGTGGCCCTCACCCCTTCCCCACCCACCTGGGCAGGGTCTCTGCTGCTCTTCCCCTGCACGCCCCAGGGCCCAAGGGCACAGAGAACATTAAAGGCCAAAGGCTTGCCCCCTGGCCCTGCCGTATCTCCCAAGACTTGTTCTCCAAAACACACCTGGGCCCTCCTTCTTACTCCTTACTAAACCACAGAACCCTCCCCTCCCTGAGCCGCCATTCTCTTGCAGACACCCCCCACCCGCACCCCCCCACACGTTTCACGGAGCCCCAGTTCTCCTCCCCAAGCCTACCTCCCATTCCGGAAACCATAAACCCTTCTCTGGGTTCCCACCCCACTCCCGGTGCCCCTCTCTTTACAGTGAATCCCCATTCCCGACAAAGCCCTCTTCAAGTTAATGAGCCCCCTTGCTGAGCTATAAGCACTTCCCTAAACTCCCATTTCCTTCAAGGGTCTCTCTTCCCACCCCCACTTCAATTCCGGGGCACACAACCCTTTATTGCCCTTCCTTCCATCTCAAGGAGAGCCCTAATCCCTTCCACTGAATAATCCCCCTACTGCCCTTCCCTCTCTGATCCCTCCTTTGCAACTCCCCCATCTGAGCCCTCAGCCCCCTTCACTGGCCCCTTCCTCTGCTCAGCCGGCCTCACCTGGATAGCCTTCCCAAGTCTCTTCCGCTTCCTCAGCAGCCACTGAACACACACATTTTCTCCCTGCAGGAGATTCTTGGGGCTGAAAACAAGCTTTGGCCTCCCCCACTGGTTCCTGTGATGCCACCTACTCCTTCCAACCAGCCTCCATCCTGCCCCCGAGTGAGCTTGCCAAAGCCCTCTCACCTCCCCAAACTTAATGTCTACTCCCAACAGACCTAACTATGTGTGGCTTCTGCCCCCTGCCCCGCTCTCACACGTTTTGCTCCTCCGGGAACCAAGTGCCCCTCCTGCACCCACTTCCAGCACCACACTGGATTGTCAGTTTGAGGGTAGTGTTGGTATCTTTGCCTTCACCACGCAGGAGAGTAAGGACAATGCCTTCATGTGATTCTTGGGGCCTCATGGAGGGCCCTTGGTGGGTGGATGGGCCTTCACATCCAGCACAGAGGATGATGCAGTTTTAGGGATGGTTACCTGCCCGTCTGAATCCTCTGGCCTCCTCTTTCAGACAGGGGCGCCCAGAAGGTTGGGGCGGGGATCTGTCTCCCTCTCAGAGGGAGGGTTCCTCTGATTCTCCCAAAGCCTGGGCCTTGCTGGTTGGGTCAGGAAGGGCAGGCAGAGTGGAGCTGGCCCTTGGGGTCTCCCCGAGCTTCAGCAGGGAGGGACACAGAAGCCTTTTGGACAGACCTTTAACGTACAGTAAGTCTTCAGGAAAAGCTGCATGCTAAAGACCAGCAGCCCAAAGTGGGCATTATTTGGTCAAGGGCAGCCAAGAACTCCCCAAGATCAGGTAGTGGGGAACAGCTCAACTCTTCCAGGTCCACCAGAAATAGGCACAGGGTTAGAGTTGTCTTTTTCCAAAGTTTACAAAAGCTGGGAGGAAATCCAGAACCAGCATTTGGGGTTTGGAGTGGAAAGGGGAAAGCAGAGAAAAGAAATATTGGGGTTACTGACCTTGCACCCTGGAGTTTGTAGAGGCAGATGCAGGTGTGTTGAGGCAAAATGGAGGCCAGGCCATGGGGTGAACCAAAGATACACAAACGGGGTACTTTAGTCCTTGATGGAAAGGGCGTGTCCCACAGGGGTTCTTGGGCTTAGGATGGAACCAGTGTCCCTGAACCAGAGTAGAATTGTGGGGGCCCAGAGGCTGAGGAGACAGGACAAATGAAGGGGCTAAAGTCACAGACATTGGACGTAGGGTGACACGAGGGGGCCTAGAGGCAGGGGAGACTCATGACCTGACTCATAATGGGGGTTCCTCAGGGAGAAGAAACTAGGAACTCGGGGGAGAACAGGGGTCCTAGAGGCAGGCATCCCTGCACTTTGAAAATGGTGGTCCAGGGGCAGGGGAGACCAGGAGACATAAAAAAGGGCCCAGAAAAAGGGAGACCTAGGACTTGGGACAGAACAGGGGTCTCAGAGTGAGGGGAGACCCAGGACCTAGGGCAAAATGAGGAGCTAAGAGGCAGAATCCCCTGCACCTGGGACAGATCAGGGGCCAGGAAGCCCTAGGGGGCAGACTGGGGAGGCTAACTGAGGCAGGGAGACCCAGGGTCTGGAGTAGAATGGAGGTGGGGGAGCCCAGACGCAAAGGTGATTCAGATCTCACGCAGAAGGGAAAACTAAGAGGGAGGGAACACATGGTGCTATTTCAACTCCTCTGGGGACCCAGTGGCTGGTGACAAAACCCAGGCATGCCCCTTCCATTCCATCCACACTCACTCACCCCCTTTCACAAGACACGAGGTGTGTATGGTTTTTTTTTTTTTTTTTGCTTTTTTCATTTCTTTTTAATACAAACTTGGATCTTTGGGTGTGTCCTGCCAACAGAAAACAACAACAACAACAGAAGAGAAAACCCAAAAGAGTGAAAAATAAGAAAGAAAAAAAAAAGCTCCCGCAAGAGGTTCTTCTCCCTCCCCCCCACCATGCGAATTTGCACACCACGGGACCACAGCAGGTTTACAGAATGCAATATACAATCCACGATTTATAATAAAACAGTATATACAATAAATAGGATATTGTTCATTTTTGTCAAACGACCTGTAGATAAATTTCTCAGTGCATACTTGCAGGGGCTCTGGACACCTTGAGGCCCCGCTCGCAACCTCTTGCACACGCTCTCTCTCTCGCTCTCTCTCTCTCTTTTTTTTTGTCTTTTTCTAAAACTGTGTTTTGTTTTTAAGTTTTGTACATTTTTAAAAAGTATTTACAATTGCTGGTTTTGTGCAGAAAGGGCTCACCTTGGGCTTCTGCGTGGAGGAGATGGGCAGGGAGGGGTGGGGGGAAGGTGGGGCTGCAGGGGGTGCAGGTGGGGTGGGGCTGGAGGCAGAGGGGCAGGCGCTCCTGCCAGAGGATGATGTGGACACTGGGAGGGGTCTTGGCGTTGGTTTTTCTGAAAGCTGCAAAGAAACACAAGAGAAGAGGCAGAAGTCAGTGGCAGGCAGATACTGAGCTCTGAGAACAGAGTGGCTCAGAGTGGGACCCTCACCTAGTTCCTACCAGGATTCTGGGAGAAGCTAACCCCATTCTTCCTTCTCCCAGAAACTCCAAACAGCCCCCCACGAGACTTTGGACTGCTTCCGGCCTTCTCTGAGCTTACTCTTCCCATCTGTAAAATCAGTATGTGGTCCAAAGCCTAGTGCCAGGGAAAGAGTCAGGGTTCCAGGCAGTGCAATTTGTTAAGAATTTGGGCTCTCAAGCCAGACACAGCTGAGTTCAAAAGCTAGCACCATCATTTAATACCTCTATGACCTTGGGCAAGTTGGTGCATCTCTCTGTGAGCATCAGTTTATTCACCTGTAAAATGGGGATAACTACCCCATAGGCTTGTTGGGAGGATTCAGTGGTTTAAGGCAGATAAAGCCTCGTACATAACTGCACAATAAATGATACCAATTACTAGTCATTCCTATTTTCCTGGGGCCTGGGCCAGCTAGATTCTCAAAGCCTGGGTTTCCTCATGTAGCAATGAGTTTTGTAATTCCTCCAACCTAGGCTGTTCTGAGAAATGACATAAAGGGGAAGAAGACAGAGCCTTAGCAGAGCACAGGTGTGAACCACGGCTTTTATTTCTTCTAAATCCAACCCTCTCCCCAGCCCCTAACCAGAACCATTCTGTTGCTTGTAGAGGTGAGGAGGTAGTCTGTGAATAAAGGAATGAAGGACTTGCCCAACACAATACCATCTATGTTGGGCTGCCCCCGTTTTCCTGAAGCTCAGGAACTCCCAAGTCCGCAGTACCTACAATCACCTGACACTGGAGGGCTGAAGTACCCTTTCCCCAGAAGGTAGAATTATGTTTGTGGGGCCCTGACTTCCCTATCCAGACCCCAGCTTTGCTGGGATGAGCCGGAAGGTGTCCAGAGGGACAGGGATGAGTGACCATCCCACCAGAATTCAGGGGCGGGGTGGAGGTGCTAAAACTGCCTTCTAAGACTCCTCAGCAAGCCAGTCTGCCCTCCCCCACCCCTGCAGGCACCCCGTAGCCACAGAAAGCCTTTCCTCCAGTGTCCTCTTTCTTGGCTTCCCTTCCTAACAGGGCCACATTTAAATTCTGCTCAGCCTCGGCTGCTGTCTGCTGGGCAGTCAGCCCTGAGGAAGACTTTTGTCCTGAGGCTGGACTTGCCAGGACTCTGCCAAGGCCAGGGGACCAAGGTGGGCTCCCCCGAGGTGCAAGGTGGGTGCAGCACCCCACCTGGTGTCTCAGCCCAGGTGGCAAGCAGAGGTGCGAGAGGGGGAGCATCTTTGTTAAGCTGCCAGGCCTTCTGAAGGCGAGGGGAGGATGGAACATTAGCCTTGTGGTTAAGAGGTATACCCGTTGGTGTGACAGCTGTATCACAACTGGGGTGACTAGGGCAGAGAGTACAGTTGGGATGGATGTCAATTGTCCATAGGGAGGGTGTTAAACAGGAACAGCTGTAGAATAAACAGGGTATCCATTAGGGGGCAGGACTGTTGGATCTGGAAGGACAGGTTCAGCTGGAGGGCGGGGGCGCCTATCTGTAGGACAGCTTTATTGCAGTTGAAGAACAGCTGCTAAGCTAAGGAACCTGTTGGGGTGACAGGTATAGTGTGCTGAGGAGACAAGTGACGGGGAGACTTAGAACAGGCTGCTTCAAGCCAGTTAGCAAGTGGATTATACTGAACCCCTCCCTCCCTTGCTCCCCATAAGGGCCCCTGGGGCAGGCTGGGAGCCTCCTCACAAATCCCTGTCACCCCCACCCCCTCCAGCCCATAGCCACTGCCAGTGACCCTCTCCAAGCCAGGTCTCCATGGTGATCTCAGCCCAGCAGGCAGCTCCTGCCAGAACCATTCTCATGGTGCCGGCGGCCAGGCAGCAGGGAGGCTTTCTCACCCTCTGCTAAGCCATCACAGTCTCACCTTCCTCCTCCCACAGCCCTCCCCAGCTTTCATGACTTGGCCAGAATCTGGGAGATGATGGGGGATGGGGAGAGAACCAAATCTAGAGCCAGGGAGAAGGGAGAATGCCTGTGGCTATGCAGAACCCTGACCTCACTAGGTTCAACTCTCCACAAAACAGAACTAATGGTCATGTGCCAGTGGCCCAGTGCTGGGTACTGGAGACAAAGCAGAGAACAAGACAGACCTGGTCCCTGCCCTTGAGGGGCTCACAGAGCAGAGAGAAAAGCAAAGCAGACCCCAAACCAGGCAATTGTGACGACGCAGGGAGATGAGGGCTGTGCCAAGAAAAGCCTCAGGGTGCTCAGGGAGCACAAAGGGGCACCCAGCCCAGCCTTGGCGGAGAGACTGTGGCTCCTCTACTCACTGCTGAGTGCAGCGCCCTGCATATGCTGGGGTCAAGAATGTCTGCTGACTGAACGACAGAGCGACGACTGGTCTAAGTCCGATCAGTGTGTCAAGGTCCAGCTCAGGTCGTGCACACCTCCTGGACGCTTCCTTTAGACCACTCTGTTACCATAGCTACCGGTGCACTTGTCATTCCCTTCCCAGATCCTCCCGGGCAGACCTGTGTGTGGTACCTCTCTATTCCAACGCCAGCATGTGCCTGATGCCCCAGGACACCAGCCATTGTTCACGAGACTTAACCTTTTAGTGCCTCCATAATGTATGACCACAGTCACATGCCACTGAGTCCTCACGCTCTAGCAGTTTTACCATCTGAGGTACCAGGGCATTGAATGGTCTCTGCCTATTAGTGGGGGCAGGCTCTGGGGGCACTCCAAAGTGCTGCAGATCATGTTGTCTGGAGAGAGCTGCTCTCCCCACACATTCCACATTCATTTAAGCAACCAGCAAACATGTATTCACACCCACTAACTGCCAAACCAGGAACTAAGGTCTAACCACCCCCTCCAGAAGGGGGCCTCAACATCAAACAAAGCAGTGGAGCTGACGGCAGAGATTGTATGGGAACTGAGGCTGATGTGCTGTGTGACCTAGGGCAAGTCCTTTCCCTCTCTGGGATTCAGTTTCTAAACAAAATAAGGGGATTGAACAGGTAATGGGGAGATATCGTTGGGCACTGAGAGTACCCCAAAGACAAGGGGGTCAGAGGCAAACCATAGCTCTCCAAAGGCTGATCCCCCCTCTGACATTCTCAGGCAAAGTCAGGCCAGCGAGTCCCTCAAATGTGGAGAGGAAACTGCTTCCCTTGGGGCTCAGACCACACCTGACAGATGGAGACACACTGACAGGTGAGGCTTCCCACTGGGGATGGGCAGGCTGTGGGTTGTGGGTGTACGGCTCCCCTCCCCACTCCAGGGGTTTTTCCAAAATCTGTGTCCACCAGAGCTGCTCTTAAACTCTAGTTGTGCCAGTCATTTCCTCCTTAGGGATCTTAACCCCAACCGCCCCTACTGCTGGCTGGTCACAGAGAGGGATGCTAGTGGGGCCAAACAGGGTTCACATCCATTGTCGCCCACCACACTTGTGTGACCAATGTGCGTATCTCCTACCTCTCGGTGCCTCACACTGCTTACCTGTCCTGGGAAGAGGTTATCCCCTCTCTAGCCTCCTGATTGGTGATACCTGTGCAAAGATGGGTGTTACCGATGGGTATGTATTAGGATGTGACTGGAGCGGAGGCTGAGGAAAGGGCAAGAACAGTGGGACTGGCTGATTCCCCAAGGGCCCTGCCTGGCCGTCCCATGCTGTGCTTCCCTGCCAGGATGGCTGTGCGTCTTTGGGCGAGTCCCTTTCCCTCTCTGCAAACTGGCAGGGCTGTACTTGGAGATCTCCAAAAACCCAGTTAGCCCTGAGAGCTTGAATTGGTTTATTTATACACCCCTCCCCTGCTCCACTTTTAGGAGTGTATCTGATGACAGTGGGGCTGAGGACTCGTCTTCTACCCATTCCACAACATTTAACCTTTCCTCTCACAATTCTCTCTAGTCTACATGCTCTTCTTTGACTCAAGGGAAAAAAAACAACCCCTGACCCTGAACAGTCCCAGGCATGATGAGGCACTGGGGAGGGAGATGGGGACAGTGCACAGAGATGAGTAACTGGCCTAAAGGAGCTGATGGCATGGAGAGAACATTCCCAGGAAGGGCTGTCATGGATGCATAAAGGGCTGGAGATTAATTGGGCCTGGGAAGGATCCTGGAATGCTTCTTGGAGGAGGTGATGCCTGAGTGAAAGATAGGAACTGACAGGTGGGAGATGGATGGTATGTAAGAAAGGGCAGCGCAGGCCAGGGAACAGCTAGAGCAAAGGCATAGGTTATACTGAGGAAAGTCCTCTCCCCGCAAAACTCCCTTCTGATTCCACAGTCCAGGGCTGGAAAGGGAGGGTGTGTGAGAAGGTGGCCAGGGCCTAAAAGAAGACTTGAACACCCAGAATATCAGGCTAGGAAGTTGGAGCTTCATTTTGTAGGGAAGGAGGCTGGAGAGGGGAGGACGCAATCAAAAGACGTTAAGCCAAGGAGTCAAAGGAGCAGACGTGTCTTAATCAATTAACCCAGTAAATATTTGGCGGGCTCCAGACACCACGCACTGAAGAAAAGCACTCTGGTGGCCACGAGGCGGGGAATGGACTTGGGCAGAGGGTGGACTGATGTTGGCCTGAGACCTCGAAGGTGCTGGGTTCTGACCCAGGTGACCTGAGCTAGGGCTACAGCTTCCGAAGCCTCGTATTTCTTCAAGATCCATTTTTTTTGCCTCCAGGAAGCTCTTGCTGCCTGCCCTGCTCATGGCTCCCAAGGGTGGTCTCTGGTATTTCTGGTGGGAGCATTTCAGTCCCTCCCATGGAGAGTGATGCCCACATATACGCTTTTAATGAACACCTGTTTATAGGCTGCAAACTGCATGAGGGCAGGACACTGCTTATCTTGTTCAGTGGTACCCTCAGCACCAGCTGCAATGCCTGGCCTAGAAAAGTTGGCTGGTTCATGTGCAGTGAACACAGGATTAACCTACTTGCTCCTGCCCTCCAGCAAAAACAGAGGGCACTATGGCAGCAAAAGTTATTATGACAAAGGTGGCAAATCTGCCAGGGGAAAAATTATGGCTTATTACAGAGTCATAGGAAATCTTTTTCAGATTATCTGCACTGAGAGAGAGGACTGGTGTGTCTAACTGTATAGACAGGGATTCTAGCTGACCTTGGTCCTGATGCTCATTAGGCTTTGGGTCCCTTAGGGTGGGGCTTGTGACTTACCTTGTCTGGGGCCCCTTAGGGAGGACTCAGCCTAGTTGCTAAGGCAAAGACCTACGGGGTATTTCATCTCCTGCGGAAAGCCCCAAACCCACACTAGATACAAGATCCTTCTTCCTAGGAGAGAAGCAGGGAGAGCAGGTGATGGAGGGCTGGCTACAGAGTCCTAAGCAAGCAGGAAAGGGTTAGGGGTGTGTGACTCACACAGGTGTTTATCTGCCCCCCATTTACTAGCCACTGATTACGTGCTTCCTATGTGCCAGGGACTGGGCTAAGTGCTCAGGGGTAATCTCATTTAATTCTCATAAAAGACGCAGCAAGGTGATGTGACTCACTAGGTCACAGAGCTGGTATGGGATGGAATCAGGCTCTGCACAGAGGCCTGTCTGTGCCGACAGGCACACTCTTAGCTCACCCTCCCACCCCCCAGTTTCAGGGCCTTGCTCCCTTGGGTTCTCCTTCCAGGTCCACAGGGATATGGGGAGATGGCAGAGGAGCATGAGAGGGCATGTTCACGGAGAGATTAGATTTCCAGGAAATGAGGGCTCAGAACAAGAAGGCCTGGCCTGAAAATGGCTGCAGAAGAGACAAGAGACAGGACTGGAGGGGAAGACAGCCTCAGGGAGTGGGAAGAGGAGCTCAGAAGAAGCAGGGCGGGACTGGCTGACCCCTGACGTGAGGGCCTCTTGCTCAGAGCCAGAGGCAAGATCAAGTGACCTCTTGAGGCTTCAAGACGCAAAGAGACAAAGCCCAGAGCAGCTGGGGCCTGGCCCAGGTCCGGGCATGCCTGCTGACCCTGGCTGGATGGTGGCCTTGGAAACTTGCTTTCTGCTCTAGTCAGGCCCCAGCTGGTGTAACCTTGGAGGACCTGTGACATTTCTCTTGGCCTCAGGTCCAGGCCTGAGAGGGAATAGGGAGGAGAGGGAGGACTCGAGATTCCTGAACACCTTGGAGGGCTCTTTCTACCCTCCCACCCTGTTCCCAGGGTCTGGTAGCACCGATCTTCAGCCATGAGGGCCCAACGTGGAGCCAGTCTGTCTGGCTCTTGCTTTCCATTTAAGGGACTAGAGAAAATGTCTGCCTGGGCCCAGGAGCCCCGCACCCCTTTCCTTCTCTGTCCCATTAGCTCAGCTCCCAGACCAGTCTGGTCCCACATTTCCCACTTTGGCTCTTCTGAGCTTTCCTCGTCTAATTCCCATTGGGATGTGACCTACCCTTGCCCACAGTTCCCTCTGCCTGGAATGCCCTTCCCCCATTCTCCACGTGTCCAAATCTTATCTATTCTTCAAGGTCAAGTTCAAATGCAGCTTCTTCTACAGAACCTCAAAATCCATTTAAAATGTCAGACCCAGAAACAGTCCTAGGGAATATCCAACCAATCTGTCCTTTTCCAGGTGAGGAAATCGGGGATGTGGGGTGGAGAAGGAGTAGCGTGGCAGAGTTCGTGGCTTGGGGGTGGGGGGCAGTACGGGGTTCAAATGCTGGCTCCACCATTTACTAACTGTAGATCCCCTGGGCAAGGTTCATAGCTGCACCTGTTTCCTCAACTCACAGATTGGGGGTGGGGGGCTCGCCTCCCAGGCTGAAGGGTCAGTAAAGTGGGCCCAGCACAAGATGAGTCCCTTTGCTTACCAAAGGGGAACAGAAATGACTTCTGACCCCAACACCCATCTTCCTGGTGTACAAGCTTTGTTTCTCCTTGCCTCCGGGTACCTGCCACTTTCCACCAGGCGTTTTCAGGCTCTTTGTGTACTTGTTTTAGCTTCCTGGGGTGGAAGCTAACCTCTGAGGCAGGGACCAAGGCTGCTTTGTCTCCCCGTGCCTGGCACTGAGATGGGCATGGAAGGGCTCAAGATGTGAGGGTGAGCTGAATGGCTGCTTCTCCAGTGCTCAGCATCGAAAGTGCTCACAGCCTGTTGGTGAATGAGCGCGTCAACGTCCTCTCTGCTTAAGCCCTCTAATGACGTGACGCTCCCTCTGTCAACTCTTCTTCCTCACCATTCTGTTTCCCTTTATCCCAAATCTTCCTCATTCCCACAATACTTTTAATCTGTGCTTGGAACTGGAGGGTTGTCCTAGGTGAGGGAGTTGGTGTGCCATCTTAGATAAAGGGAGACAGCCCTGAAACCACCTTGGTCCAAGCCTCCATCAGTGCTTGGCTGGACCACTGCAGTTGGTCTCCCTTCTTCACCACTCACGCTGCTCCACTGTGACCTTTGGCATATCCCAGCTGAGGGCTCACCTCAGTGGTTCCCTATTTGTCTTGGAATAAAGTTCAAACTCCTTCCAGATGCCCTGCATGACCTGGCCCTGCCTGCCTGATCCCCTCACTCAGTGTTACTATCTTTCTATCAGTTCCTCAAAGCTGAGCTCCTTCCTGCCTCAGGGCTCTACCCACTGCTGTTCCCTCTGCCCAGAATGCTTTTCCCACTCCCTGTCTAGCTAACACACCCCGTCATCCTTGAAGCATCAGCCTCAGGATCTGGTCAGCCTGCTATAGGCTCTCATGGCTTCCTAGTTTTTCTTCTCTTGCAGTCCTTCCTATCGTGATATTTAACAAATGCTTTGCATTACTCTGTTTACTGTCTTTCTCTCTCTAAACTGGAAGCTCCCTGAGGACCAGGATGTCATTTATGGTGTTCACGGTGGTGCCTCCCAATGCCTCGCACGTAGTGGGTACTGGACAGATGTTTCTGGAACAACTGAATCCATTGGTTTGAGGATAGTGCTGTCAACTCCCAGCTCCGAGTGGGGAGCAGGGCCAGAATGTGGGGCTGG
This sequence comes from Rhinolophus ferrumequinum, assembly GCF_004115265.2. Taxonomy (NCBI): domain Eukaryota; kingdom Metazoa; phylum Chordata; class Mammalia; order Chiroptera; family Rhinolophidae; genus Rhinolophus; species Rhinolophus ferrumequinum. The sequence continues at coordinate 18,879,311 of NC_046292.1, forward strand.
ATTGCGTCCCAGTTCCTCCTGCGTTCAGGCCTCACTGGTGGTTCCATTATGTGTCTCACTGAGCTGTGACCTGCCCAAACACCCAGCTCCCACACCCACTTATTTTCCCACTCAGAGCCTGGGAGGAATGGTTTTTGGATTATTTCACATTTCTGATTATCCATGAGACATCTCCCCTCCAGTGAGAAGGATCAAGAGTTTGACATTTTAAACCCTAAGCAGCTTCTCCCTGGTCTGCTTCAGATCTGCGGCTCTGCTGCTTGCAATGAGGCACACAGGGAACGGAAGGCCATTTTAATCTTGGCCTGGCTTCATTAGGAGGAAAAATATGCTGCCAAAAAAAAACAACGTTTGGTCCATTGTCTATGCCATGCAGAATTGCAAGAGCCTAAGAGATTATCAAAGGCAATTTCCTCGAACAGATGGGGAAATAGAGGCTGGAGTAGGGGTGGGGGTGGGGGAAAGCTTGGTCAAGGGCAAATAGCAAGTTGATGGCCAACTGGGAAATTGTCCTTCCCCGGGCTGCCTGTCTCCCACGTGCTGCCCTTTGCCACGTTTAGGTACCAAGGAGCTGATGTCAGACAGAGAAAGGGTAATGAGATTCCACTGACATGGCTTTAGGATCCTGAGTCGATTTGGCCTTGAACAGGCTCCCTAGAGCAAGGACGGGGTTTTCCAGTAGCCCTCTTATTCCTTCTCCAAGAAGAGACACTCCCAGGAGGCTTTGGTGGCAGCAGAGGTGAAAGGTGAGGGGCTCAGACAGGCCCCCAGGCCATTCCACCACCACCCACCATGTCTGAGCCAATTCTGTGACAGGTCTGTGGTGCAAAAGTAGGATCTGATGGACCAGTTATGGCTATATTTCTAGAGCAGGTCGTTCATCAAGAAAATGATTTCTCCCACCCCCTCCCCTTTTACCATTTTGGAGACATTTTCTCTCTTTTATTTTCCTTTTTTTAAACACAAAATGTTGAGAATACTAAACTGTGACTCTAGCCACTGAGGTCACAGTGCCTGATAAAAACATCTAAACATCTAGCAATATTTAACTGAGTCTTGGGAAAGCATTTGGCTTCAGGAAAGGGACTGGCTTTTTCTAGGCAGGAGAAATCCCTCCTGGGGATAGACCCACTAGCTGCAGGTTCCCAGGCACAGCAGGATCTCAGCACCCATTCTCCACTTCTGGATCCCTACACCATAAGCCCGACCACACTGAACCTACCTCAAGCCAAAGATGTTGAAAAATAGCCTTTAGGGGGTACCGTGGAAGACCAGGAAAGGAAACTGGGCCATTTGGTGAAATCATTGCAGAGTGTATGACTAGACATACTGGCTACACCTTTAGCCTGGCCCTTGCCAGACTGCCTCTTAGACTAAATGAAGCTCCTCCTAGGGAAACAAGGGAGCCCAGCAGGGTTGGTACCCTGGACCCTGGCAGATAACTAAGCAACCTGCTTCTCCCTTCACTTGTCTCACATAGGGCAATGCAAATGCCCTCCCTCCCAAGAGGTCAAGTGTGTTTCCTGGGATTCAGATGGTGCCCGCCCAGGATCTAGCATGGACGAGGGAAATAAATGCTTGACGAACCAAACTAGATGGGCCCATGCAGTCTATGGTTCTCCAGCCATTTTAATAATAGGGCCCCCTGACCATCCATCCAAGCCCCATGCTGGGTTCCCCACACAAGCAACCCATCTCCTCCCTAAGACTGTTCCCAACATTTAATTCCAGACCCCTTCCTAAATTCCAAATCCCTGTTGTCAGGTTCTCAGTCTTGTCCTTAAATCCTTCCTGCTCATCACTATACCTCTTTCCCTTGGCCAAGTTCTAATATCCTCATGCCTCCCACCCCTCAGGCCTCTGCCCACTATACCCTCATCCCCAGACTCACCCAGGAATAAAACCTCGAGGTCCAGTCGGCACTTCAGTTGGCACTACAGGGAGGTGACGGTGAATGTGTCCTCAGGGTGAGGTTCCGCCATGGGCCCCAGGAAGCCGCTCTTGGGGCCCCCACCCAGGCCGGGATGCGCCTGTGGCATAAAGCCTGGATACCTGTAGGCGGTATCCTGCAGGGGCAGCAGCGAGTCCCTCGGCACGGGAGACAGGGTCAAGTCACTAAGGAGCGGGCAGCCATAGCCAGCAGCAGCTGCAGCGGGGCCACGGGGTGGACCGGGCGGCCGGGCCATCTCCAGTGGCTCCTTGTCGGCCTTGGGCGTGGCCGGTGGGCTAGCCAGGTGTGGGGCACTGAGGCACGCGGCCTCCGTCCTGCCCAGGAAGTCAGCCAGCAGCCCCGTACCCACCTTGCCTTCATAGGGTGGGCTGCGTGCAGCTGAGCCTGGAGGGTACCAATATGCTGTGCCCTTGCAGCTGGGGGAGTCATAGTGGGGCTGGCCCAGCGTCAGGTCCCGGCAGCTCAGGTGGGCCTGGGCTGCAGCCGCATGGCCCAGGCTGGCTCCCTGGAGCCCGTGCTTGAGGGGCTCACAGGCAGCCAGTTTTGTGGGTGGCGGCCGCAGCTCTTCCTTGAAGCCCAGTGTGGGTGAGCACGTGGGTGAGTATGCCTTCTGCAGGCCAGCATCAAACACCGTGGGAGGGTGTGCCAGTGGCGGGAAATGCTTGCCATCCAGCTCAGGGGCACCCAGGCTGGGTGAGTCGCAGTGGAAGCCTTGGCCGAAGGTGCCGTCAGATGGCGTGGACGGGTTCATAGAGTAAGGTCCCATGAAGTCACAGGGGTCTCGCTCGCCCACGCCAAAGGCCCTTGACTGTGAGGGCAGTGGTGACATGCTGCTGTCCCCACTGTAGTAGTCCAGGCCAAGGTCTGGGCTGTCCTGGAACAGCGGGTTGACCGGCTGTGGCTTGGGGATGAACTTGGCTTTGGCTGCCGCGCCACCCCGCTCTTTCTTGGCTGAGCAGGCCCCGCCGCCCCGTCCACCCCGTGGCTGCCGGGGCCCAGTGCTCCGTTTGGATGGGTAGCCTGAGGCAGTGGCCGAGGCAGATGATGGGAAGCCCAGATGTGAGGCCTCGAACAAGTCGACCTTCTTCCGCCGTCCACGACCTGGCTTGGAGCTGCTCTGAAAGAGGACACTCTGGTTCCAGTTGTAGCCGGGGGCAGATGATGCCTCATTCCAGTCCATCATAAGTTTTTCCAGGCTGGACAGGCTCGACTGGCCCTCACTGCTCGAGGCCTCACTGTTGGCACGCCTAAAACCGCCGCCCACTGGCTGATTGAACTGGGTGCTGTCGGAAGATGACTCCGAGAAGGTCTCAGAAACGGCTGTCTGCTGCTTCACCTTCTGTGGCGTGTAGTTGGAGATGTCCAGGATCACGTTGGGCTCACTGACGTGGCAGTCGAAACCGGGATTGTAGAGCTGACTGAAGGCCTCTGAGGCCCAGTCTAGGCCTCCATAGCCCTGCCGGAAAGGCCACTGAGAAGCCCCCGCAAACTGCCGACAGTTCTCAGGCGAAGGCTGGAAGGAGGAGGAAGAGGAGGAGGCGGCAGAGGCGGCGGAGGTGGCAGAGGCTGTGGTGCCCTTGGGCACCATGTAGCCACCGGGCGAGACAGTGCTGGCCCGGCTGTCACAGCGCAGGGGCGTGGGGGCTGAACCAGAGAAGGCAGCCCCCTCAGAGCTGTTGAAGAAGGAGGCCTTGCTTGGTGGCAGGCAGGGGCCACCAGAAGGAGGTGGGGCGTAGCCAGCGCTGTGGGCACTGCTGGGCGAGGCAGGCAGGCTGTTGCCGCTGCCATAGGCAAAGCTGCAATCCTTGCTGTTAGCACAGTCCTGACCCGTAAAGGGCTTTGCTGGGGCGAATACACTCTGTCCAGCCCCAAAGCCACTGTACTGGGGAGGGTAGGTGTTGGTGGGCGGGTGAGTGGTAGGTGAGCGGGCCACGGCTGAAGATGGGGGAGCCAGCTTCGGGAAGGTCTCGGCTGCCCGGCAGTCTGAAGTGGCGGGGGTTATCCCGTAGCTCGCTGCCCGGCCTGGCGGGAAGGTCTGGCGAGTGGGCAGGACAGATTGGAAGGAGGGGTCTGCCCCAGCCCCACTGCTGCCCACTGCCACTGGGCTGGCCTTGGCTCCTCGGCTGGGGAAGGTGGTCAGGCCCCGCTGGGCAGGCAGGGCACTTGTTGGGGGCCCTGCATAGTTGCCCGATGCCTTCCGGGATTCAGGGCGCGAGGCTGAGAGGGCAAAGTCCAAGAGGTCAGAGGAGTCATCCGAATCGAGTAGGGAGCGAAAATATCCGGTGAAGAGGTTTTGGCGCTCCTGGCTGAGCTCAGTCTGGCCCGCAGGTGTGCCTGTGCTGTAGTAGCTGCCACGGCCTGAAGCCCCACTTTCTAGCCCAGTGGAGGCAAAGGCTCGGGCCTCGGTCCCCTGGAACCCACAGTTTCGGCCAGCTTGCCCACCTGGGTGCCCATGGTGAGGGGCCCAGCCACCACCCTTGTCCCCGGCCCACTCAGTGCCGGTCTCCCCAAAGCCTGGGCCACTGGGCACCTGCTCTGGGAACAGAGTCCCGTTCTTCCGGGAACGCCGTTTGCGCTTGGGCTTCCCAGTCACGGCATCCACCTCCCCCCGGCCCCGTTTGCGGGGGTGCCCCAACTCAGTGAGGCCGGGGCCCCCCATCCCAGCAGCTGCCACTGTCACCACCTTCTTTTTCTTGCCAATGCCCTCAAAGAAGTCACTGAAGGAGCATCGGGCTGCCTTGGCCGCATGGCCCCCACCCCGGCCACCAAAACCGCCTGCTTTGCCACCACGCCGCCGGAAGCCCTGCACTCGATGCAAGAAGTGGGAGATGCTCTGGGTGTCAGGTGCCTGATGCACTGACTCGGGCTCACTGGGTGTCCAGCAGCGGGGCGGTGAGCACCGCCCGGCACATTGGCTCTGGCGGTTCAGAAAGGCCAGCTTGGCAAGGACGTCTGAGTACTCAGCCTTGCTGTCGTTGGCGTCTGCGGCGTAGGATGGCTGGGGAGATGCCAGCTTCTGCTTCCGCCGCCGCCGTTTCTTCACCTCCGGCATCGCCATGGTGGCTGCTGCCACGGTGGCTGCCTCGGCTGCCACCACAGCTGGTTCCTTGGGCTTGCCAGGACCCAGCAGCAGGTTCTTAGGAGGACGGCCACGCTTACGCTTGAGAATAATGGGCATCTCGCCAGGTGGGAAGACCACCACCACGTTCCGTCCGTTGTTCTTCATTTTCAGCAGCGGGGTGGGCTCAGCTGACACGCGCAGGCCCAGCTCCTTGCCCTCCACGCTCAGGCTGCTGCTCAAGGACGATACCTTGTATGTGGTCTTGTTACGCCGTCCCAGTGATACGGGAATCTTGGCCATCTTCACCACCATGCGCCGCACACCCCGGCACTTGCTTTTGCGGGTAGGGACCACTGGGATCTGGGAAGATTCTGGCTCCAGCTCTGGGACTGGGCCTGGGCCTGGCAGGGCAGGAGGTGGTGGAGGCGGTGGTGGCGGGGGCTCGGCCAGGGTGGCAGCCAGCCCTGTGGGCATAGGCAGGGGCAGCAGGCGGCCCTCAGGTCCAGCATCTGCCTTGCGCCCCCGTCCGGCTTTCCGCCGGCGACACAGGATCTTTGGCCTATCAGTGCGCCGCAAGGCGTACTTGGGGTGACCCTCAGGCCCAGGGGGGCCATGGGGTGAGCACAAGTCCAGGCGCAAGGGCTCAGCCAGTGGGCAGGGCCCTAGGGACTGCTGGGGTTCCAGACGGCGTCCGGGGACATCAAGCAACTTGGGCAGGGGGTCAAGTGCCTGAGGGTCAAGAAGCTGGGACTCAAGGGAGTCGGGCAGGGTATCCAGGGCCTGGAGGGCCAGGCCTGGCAGCCCCAGAGGATCAGCAAGAGGTTGCAGGGGTGGCAGCTCCAAAGCTTCCCCGAGCGGCTCTAGTGCCTGTGGGTCCAGGAAGCGGGGCTGGGGGTCCAGGAGCTGAGGCTCCGGCTCAGGCGATGGTGGCTCAAGGGCCTGGGCCTCTAGCAGCTGGGCCTCAGGGCAAGTAAGGGAGGCCAGCTCACTAAGGATGTCGGCGTCAGCGAGTTCTGAGTAATCAGGGCCGTCTGGCTCAGGCTCTGGGGGCAGACCGGTGGCCGCAGTCGTGGCTCCAGGACTATGGCCTTGGCCGGGCTGGGGACTGTCCCTAGGCTCAGGCTCAGGCTCGTAGAGGGGGTGGCTGGGCCGCTCAGATTTGGCGTGGGGGGTGGCCCGCTCCTCAGGACTGCGGATGCTATTGGCCAGGCTGGGGGAAGAGAAGAAGCTGTACTGCAGGTCACCAGGGGGCGGGGCGGGCGGGCGGCTCAGCCGGAGCCCCCCACAGTCCAGGTGCACACCGCTGTGCTGCAGGTCCTGGGAGAGCCGGGTCAGGTCCTTCATGATGTCAATCAGCTGCACCACCGGACGCAGGCTCACCCGCCCGTTGTCCCAGCGACGTCGGGAGCTGCTGCCGTCCCCGGCGGGTGTGGGGCAGCGGGCCTGTGAGACAGGACGGGCCGCCCGAGGGGGCAGCGGGTCGTCCCCCTTGGCAAGGACTGGTGGGCGCCGGGTGCTGGGGTCCCGGCGTGGGGGTGGGCGCGGGTTCTCAGAGAAGGTGTGGGCGAAGGCCTTGTCAGGTGGACTGGCGGGGGGCCGCGCGGGAAGCAAGGGCCGGGGGGTGGGGGGGCCGCCGGGGTAGTACTTGGGCTCCCGGAGGTAGTCAGGAGAGCTGCACACGGCACTGGAAGTCACCACCAGGCCCTGGGGCTTCACACGCATCCTGACCTTGTCCTCCGAGGGCCGCCGGGCGGGGCCGGGGCTGACATGAGGGTGCGAGAAGCCGGGACCAGGACCTGCCGGGCAGGATAGGCAGGAGGTCCCTCAATGAATACCCAACTCCTCATCAGCTCCCCATATCCTCAATGAGCCCCTGCACCCCTTTTAGTCCCCCCCCCCAAGCCCAATCCACTTATTGACCCCTACCTTTTCCCAAACCACCACATGAACCAATAAGTGGGCCCCAGTTCCACTTATTGACAGCTCACCCCTTTTAGGCCCTAGTGGGAACAGGACACCTGCCTCTGAGCAGGAAAAACATCAGCAGGGCAGGGTGACCATTCCCGATCAAACTTAAGGAGAGGGCCAGGAAGTCCTATCAAGGGCAAGGCCTTCCTCCTTTTTGCCGCATCCCCAGGGTTCCAGGGGAACCCCAGCCACTCACCCTCGGCTCTGCCACCTGGGCTGTCACACTGGAGATCTCTGTGGGCAACAAGACAGGCAACAGGAGATCTGAATGGTCTGCTGGCCAGAGCGCACTGCCCACCTGACCTATCTACCCGTCCACTGGCCCGGTCTCCTCCACACACCACCCCCAGCTCCCTTGATGCTCCCTCTAGCACACACACCCGGCTGACCTTGAAAAGAGACGGCCCCCGTGCCAGGGGGCTCTGCCAGTCGCTGGCTGTCAGCTGGGGGTGCTGTGGAGCAACTTCGGCCTGAGCCCAGGCCTCGGGGCGTGGACAGCGCCTGGAAAGGACCATCGCAGCTCAGGTTTAGTGAGCACCTACTGCGCGCCAGGCACTGGGCTGGAAGCTGTCCAGGCATCGTTTCATTTAATTCTTCATACCAGTCCTGCGAGGTAGGGGCTATTAATAACCCCATTTTGCAGATGAAGAAATGGAGGCTCAGAGATTGAAGTAACATCATTCATTCACATTATTTATGGAGTGCCTACTTTGTACAAGGACTGGGTAGACAAACATCAGACAATCACAAATGACTTAATTATTACTGGGATAAAAGCTGCAAAGAAAAAGTGAAGAGTGTCTGAGGTCAGAGCAATCACACCAGGGAGTCACCAATAATAGCTCATACTTTGGGGACACTTTCTCTGATGCCAAACACTGGCCTAAGCACTTTATATGGATTATTTCATCTAACCCCCTTGCAAATCTGAGACCAATATGGTTACCACCCTCATTTTCACAGATGAGGAAACCAGGCACTGGAAGGTTTTAAGTACAGTGAGCGCAAGATTTCTGTCCTGTTCATTTCTGTGTGTCTCTCAAAACCCTGATCAGCATATGGCCCACAAGTGTGTTTCAAAACACATTTACTGAAGGGATGAATGAACGAATGAGGCACACAGAGCACTCAGCCCTGCCTTTCCCATGAGCCTCTCTTTCATTCCTCTCCAGAACCAAAAGCGTGACCCAAGGAGGCGGCTGAGGGACGGAGGGAGACAAGAATGCAGAAAGGGACATTTTCTGACCCCTCGTCCACCTTTATCAGAAAGGCCCTCTCTGAACACACCCCCATCCCACCTATGGCCTCGGTCTAGTCCCTGCTATACGTACATTCCTAGAGCACTCTCTACTTTACCTTCACAATATTTATCACAACCGCAATCATTTACTTGTTTAACTGGCTGTTCAGTGGGTCCCCCCAGAGAGTGGGCCCTTCAGGGGCAGAGATCGAGTCTGTCTTGTTTACTGCTGTGTCCCCTGACCCCAGGGCCTGGGCTAAGGATGCTACATAAATATTTACCAACAGACTCCCTGAGGTGGTCTGGGCAGAGCTGGGATTTACATCTAGGCATATGCGACTTCCAAGGGAGCCTGGAGACTCAGAGCCCTGGCTGATCCACAGGAGCTGGCATCTTGGGGAGAAAGGAGCTGAATGGGCCCTACCACTGTGAGGGTCTTAAAGACTGACCCCGACAATGCCTAGTGTGTTTGGCTCTGATCTGATCCCCAGAGCCCATACCCCATAGATACATGGAGACTCTTACTGGCTGCCATACTGTCTGTCCATTGCTGGCACCCCCCAGGAAGACTGCACAGCTGACTAGACCAGGGACAGGATGGTGTGGATAAAGACACTCCCCCACTTCCCTTTGGTGGACACCGATTTGCAACCTACAAAGCACCACCACATATACGACCAACTGAATTCTCATAGCAACCTGGGAGGCACAGTTTATAATGCCCGCATTACAGAGGAAATAGGCTCAGAGCAATTGTGTAACTTGCCTGAAGTCACATAGCTGTTAAGTGGCAGGATTCCTAATTCTGCCCTATGTCCAAAGCTTCCTTGCACTCCCAGCTCCCAGCAACTCTCCTGTAGCCACTCCTGAAAGTGCTCCTTCTAGAGCTGTGGTCTAATTTAAGGCTGAGAGAAACCTTAAAAATCATCTAACCCACTGGCTTCCAAACCCTGGGCCTGGGGGAGCCGTGTAACATTCCAGATACCCAGGCCCTAGTCCAGGGAAGTCTGACTCATAGATCTGAAAGGACATCTGAAAATCTGTATCTTCAATCAGCTTGTCCAGTGGGCAATGTTTTAGTGCCACCTCATGCCTCTCTCATTTTACAGATGAGGAAACTGAGACCCAAAAAGGGAAAGAGACTTTGTCCAAGGCAGGGGGAGGGCCCTTCTATTGCTCATCCAAGCAGAACATCCTTCTGTCCTTCCCTCTCTGCAGGTCCCAGACCTTAGTGGCTCCTCAGTGTCCCACCTACTCAATCATTCAGGGTTCTGTTCTATGCCTGGTTATAGACTGTGGACTGGCCCCTCGAAGACCAGGATCTCTGCTTCAAGAAATCCCACCGTTGCTCTTGCAGGAAGGACATTGGGTAACACCCTCACAAAGGAGGGAAGGAGGTTCAGATTCTGAAATCCCCACGTCTGATTTCCAGCAGTATGGTTGACCCATGGCTCCTGATGCCTTCCTTGAGATGCCTACCAGAAGCCACCCTCCCTGCTCTGCAGACCTCCCACTTAGGGCCAGAGGGTGTGATCTTGGCAGAAGAGAAAAACCTCCTCCCCAGTGGTTGCTTCTGTTCCACCCACCCATGAAGACCTTTGGGCAAGTCCTCCTGCCAGACCTCCTGACTCTGTCCACTGCTCTCTTATAGCCTCCAGGATCTGAGGGAAGCAGCTGGCTCCCCTCCTTACCACACCCAGGCAGCCATTTTCTTGGACCCCTCCCAAGGGCACCACCTATCCCATGTCTGTGAACAAAGTCTAAAGGGTCCTTCTGTCCCTCTGTCTGCTTCTGAGCCTACCCATGGGGACAGCAGGCGGCTGGGAGGGGGCTGGAGGCCCCAACCTGCTGTGCACAGTGCCGGGAAGCGCCAGCCCACATCCTTGAGTCCCCAGCCCCACCCTCCCTGCTGCGGCTGTGACCACCCCACCCCTTCCCCAGACCGCCTCCCCTCCCCCACCCGCAGCCTCCCCAGGGAAGCCAGACTGCCAGCCCCAGCTCTCACTTCCGGCCTCATGACCCTCTCTCCAGCCTGCACACTCCTCCCCCCAACACCATTTCCCTCCCAGCCGGGATTGAAGGCCCAGGGATGTCCTCAAATGGAAACACTGCATCAAAGCGGGGCTATTGCTGCTGCGGTGAGACCCCCCAGCATCTCCCTGGATCTGCCCCGGCAGGAACTAAGCATCACCCCTCTCAATCTCCTTCTCTTCTGCCCCCTCCCACCCACCCAAATGTACCCCAAGATCTTTTTCTAACCCGACTCCGGCCCCAAATCATAACAAAAATAACAATAATAAAAATAATAATGGCAACTGTCACTTATTTGGCATTTAAATGGGGGCACAGAGAGGTTAAGTTATACCCTTAAGGACAAACAGCCATGACATAGAAGAGTTGAGTCTGAATTTAGGTTTGTTGGGCTCCTCTCAACCGAACTTCTTCACTGTCCAGAGAGTCAGCCCCTCTCCTGCAGCCTCCTCTCCTACAGCAACTGTTCTAGTCCCAACCACCAGTTTTAATCTTTGACTTCTAATCTACTCCCTGATAGCTCCCTCACCCCCTCCCACCCCGGTCATCCTGATGCACTACTCTCCCTTGCCACTAGGTGTCCCCTTAGAGCCACTGATGCCCCCAAGGGGAGCAAGCCCCGCCCCACCCCCTGGAGCCATCAGCCCCCCCAACAACACAACACACCCCACCCCACCCTATCCCCAGCCACACAGAGCTCCTTTGTGCAGCCCTCGCCCACCCCCTTCCTGCCAAGAGCTGGGCACCTGGCAAGCAGGTCTGTCCTAGACCCGCCCCCTGCCAGCCCCCTGCCCTGGGTGCCAGGTGTGCAGGCATCACAGCCAGCTCTGGTTGAACCCGAGGGTCACCCTGCCGGGTGGCCCTCCCTTCCTCTCTCCGAGGTCACCCAGGGACTGTGCTTCCCGCCCTGCTCCGCCCCCATCCCCTCCTGCCCTTGGCCCTTCCAGACTTCTGTCCTTGTCTTTCCTTCTGTCTCCCGGAGGACTCCCCTCCTCCAGCCCCACCAGGCCCTCCCCACAGCCTCTCACCCCCGCCCACCTCCTTCCCCAGAGAGCAACATGTTCCACCCCCCCTCCCCGCCCAGGTCTGAAGAACTCCTCCTCCTGGAAAGTTGCTGCTGGAAAGGAAGTGACTTCAGCGATTTGGCCACAAGGCTGGGCACTGCTGAGCCCAGCTCAGCTGAAGGTTTGCCCGGCCCACCTCAAAGCGCAAATGGAGCCATGTGAACACACCACCCCCTGTGTGCACTCAGAACCCTGAACACACACTTCCCCAGTGACACACGGAGAGATGCCAGTATATATACACCGCACCATCCCGGTGTACCCACATATCACCCCCGTGTATTCAGATTCTTATCTACACACCTCTTCAATGTACACTAGCATCCTGTATACATACACCATCCAGTACAGCACACACAACACTCCAGTATTCCCATACCTGCACAGGACACACTGATTTCTGCACACTCATCATACCACACACACAGCCCTCAAACATCTCCTAGCTCAGTCCACTTATGTAACTCCTGTATGCAGAGCCCTCTACACTTAAGGACAGAGCCCCCCGCCCCGTACACACCTGCTTGCACGCATGCCTATGTACTTGCACATAAGATGTCCTGTACTTTTACAGTGGGTACACACACAGCCTTGTATCCTTTTCCTCTCATGGCCCAACCTTTCCACCCTTACAATCCCAGGAGGCCCCGCCCCCAGACCTCAGGCTCCAGGAATGCTCCCTTGGAAGTTGGGTGGGGTCCCCAGGCAGGCTGGGCTCTAGGGAGCTTCCTGGAGCCCTGAGGCTTCATGTGTCAGTTCAGGGAGTTGCCTCTGCAGGGCAGGGTAGCCCCACCTGGCCTCTATAGCTCTTGAGCCTGGGTGGGCTAATGTGGGCCAGGAGTAGGGAGGCAGATTCTGGCCCCTCTCATCCTAGGAGGGCGGCCTAGCATACCTGAACTACCCAGGTCCTCTCAGCACCTCACCTGGACTGGCCTCTCAGCTCTCTGCTTCCAGACTTTGGTCCTGGGGGTCAGGCGCACATATGAGGCACTCTGGTTTCCACCTCTGCCCTGAGTTCAGCTCATTGTCACAAACCCTTTCCCTTCCCAGTTCTCTCAGGTCATCAAAGAGCAGGGAAGAGTCCCCACACTAGGAGGCAGGAGTCCAGCGGCCTTGCTGTATACCCATGGGTCTCAGTATCCCATGTGAAATTTGAGTAAGTTGGGTTAATATATTGATTCTATCAAGGGCCTCTTTTTGGCCTAAGCTGGGAGGGGTGAATCCCTGCTCGGATGGGGAAGTAAGTCCCCTGATCTCCTCCACTTCCTGCGGGTAGCCCAAGCACAGACCTGGCTTCCCCATACGTTCTTACCTACCCGAGCAGGCTGTGTAGACAGGCCCAGCTCAGCAGGAAAGGCCTGTCTTCGCCAGTGATTCGAGGGTGGTCTCCTTCGCAGCCTGAGAGTCGCCCCGAACTCGGGGCCCTCTGCACACACTTAGCAGGGTGGGCTTTGGGGTCCAGGCCGATGGGTAGTCAGGCAGGCAAGCTCCCATCTGTGGAAGCAAACACAGCACCACAGGCATAAGCATGGACACAGGGGGACCAGGAGACCGTCCTAGATGGGGTTCACCTTTGCACACAATTAGATCAGCTCAAACCTCACTTCACTTGGGAGTTGTGAACCTTGAAACATTAGGTTCCTATTGGGAAGCTGTATCTTTGTATGTGTAGGTACACGCATATGCATGAACATGAATACCTACGCTGTGGTGGAGAGAACCTGGTCTTGGGGAGTCAGAGAGTCCTTGGCTCAACCCTCACTAACTATCTGATCTTGGGCAAGTCAGTTAACCTTGCAGGCTCTCAGTTTTCTCATCTATAAAATGGGGAGATCTTGTGAATGGGGAGGAGCACTCTGGGAAAACTTAAAAGCTAGGAGCTTGTTCAAAGTGATGGTGTATATAGATTTCCAGGAGGGGGTGTATATGCAGCTGGCATTTACTCTTCTCTATCAGCTACTGGTTACGTCTCTTGTTCTCTTAAATAGCCATAGCCCTTCTCACCACCCCCCTGCTTCCTGACCATTTGTATGCCTCCTTGAGGTCTGCACTGCAGTCCAGAGGGGGTCTTGGAACCAGGCTTCATGGGCCTCCTTGCAGGTTCTAATTGTCTGGGAATTTGTACCATGTTTTCCCGAAAAATAAGACCTAGCCAGACAATCAGCTCTAATGCGTCTTTTGGAGTAAAAATCAATATAAGACCCTGTCTTATTTTACCATAAGACCGGGTCTTATATAATATAAGACCGGGTTTAATATAATATAATACCGGGTCTCATGTTAATTTTTGCTCGAAAAGACGCATTAGAGCTTATTGTCTGGCTAGGTCTTATTTTTGGGGAAACACGGTATGTGTGTAAGAGATCCTGCCTGTATAAATGTATGTCCGTGTTGAGTTGTCTGGGTACATACACCTGCATGTGGGTTCCTGGGTTTATTTAGCCTTCTGTATGCTTCTCTGTGCATTTCTGTATGTCTGTGCAGGTACATCTGTGTTTATGAGTGTACATGTATGGGATTGTGTATTTGCTCAGTTGTGGTCTGTGTGATCAGCCGTGTGTGTGTGTGTGTGTGTGTGTGTGTGTGTGTGAGAGAGAGAGAGACAGATGTGTACTTGGGTTTGGTGTCTTCAGTTAGACATGTGGGTGTGTGCATCTGGGTCTATTCAGCTTTGTGTATGTCCGGCTGAGCCTGCATTTGCATGCCTGCGAGGACACAGGTGGAAGTGTGTGTGCCTATGTGTGACAAGGTGTGCCCAGCTGTGGTCAGGCTATGAGTGTGTCTGTGTATGCACACACTCTGCTTGGCTCTCTGCATCCCGCTGTGTCAGGAACAGAACCAGCTTCTGCCTGTCTCAGAGCTCTCTGAATGTGTGTGGGGAGAGGGGTGGGGGGGAGCGGCTGATTCTCTGCTGTCCCTGCAGGTTTCCCATCTCAAGGCCTATGACTGCGGGCACTGGTGTCACTGTGGATCAGTGTGGCCTCCCTCCTACTTGTGCATTTCTTTGGGTTTTCAGGGTCACGGTATGACAGCGTGACTGGTCACAGTGTCCTTGTGGAGCTGTTTCACCACGGATGGGTCAGTATGGGCTCATGCGTGTGTCCATGCATGTGTGAGCTGTATGACCTTACATTTGTGTGTCTGTGTGTCAGTGGGCCCTTGTGCCGTGTCATTGTATGTCTGTGCCAGTATAGCTGTGTGAGTGTCAACGTGTGTGAGAGGATCTGTGTGCCATAGTGTGCCTGTCAACCAAGGGTGCCTCAGTGTCTGTGTGGTACCTTTGTGTAACTCGTTAGTACGTGTGTGCGCATGTGAGAGGCCCTTTGTGAGACAGTGTGTGTCTGTGTCACTGTGTTTGTATGCCTGCTTCCTTCTCTCTCTCTCTCTCTCTTTCTCTCTCTCTCTCTCTCTCTCTCTCTGTAGGAGCCAGACAGCTCCCCAAGCCTGGATTAGGGACAATTTATCCACAGGCAGAGAAGGAGAATTCCAACCTGCCAGAGTCTCCCTCCTCTGATCTGTCCCCCCTTTCCCCGTGGTTGGGTGGGCACAGAAATGCAGCCCAGCAGCTCCAAAGCCCTCAGGGAGCCCCCACCCCTGCAGCTCCCCAGAGGCCCAGGAGGGCAGAAAAGATGGAAATCTGGGTGGCTCCAGAGCCTTCCAGTGGAGGTGGACTGGCTGCCCTCATCCAGGCCCCCACAGCTCAGCTCATCTTGGCCCTGTTTTCCTACATATGGTGGTGGTGGTGGGGGGAATCTGCATGGGGTCTGCCTGGCCCTGGGGGCTGAGGGGAACCAAAGGAGCAAAGCTGCTCCCAGCTCCTCCACAACCTGATACATCCCAACTGAAAAAAAAGTCAGCTCTCCCACCCCCTGAAATGTAAATGACTGGGGAACTTGCACTGTGCCCACACAGGTTGGGGGAGCCCCTGGGAGACAGGGGACAGTATGGTGCGGGGAATGCAGCGAGAGGGGGAGCAGGGGCTGAGCTGGGACTAAGGCTCCCTTCACGGTGCTCCAGGCGCAAGGCAGAATCACATGTTTCCCATTAGCTGCTCTGGCCTCCTTGTTCAGGGGGTGTTGGCTGGGGGAGATTTGTTCTGGTTGCAGACACCAGCCGAGACCACACAAGAGAGAGAGAGAGGAGAGAGCGAGAGAGAGCGAGAGAGAGCAAGAGAGAGAGAGAGAGAGAGAGAAAGAGAGAGAGAGAGAGAGTGAGTGCCAGAGGGAGGGGAAAAAAGAGAGGGAGAGCGAGATACACAGAGACACAAAGAGGGAGAGAAACCGAGACACAGAGACATGAGAGACAGAGACAGAAACTGTGAGACAGGCACATACAAACACAATAGCAGAGAGACAGAAAGAGACTGGGGGACAGGGACGGTGACGGGGAAAGGAAGGCAGAGATGGAGGGGCAGTCAGAGGCTGAAGAGCGGGTGTCAGGGAGGCAGAGTGCGAGTCAGACCAGGTGGGACGGAGAGGGACAGTGCCAGAGGGAATGGCAACACTGGGGAGGCCAGTCTGACAGATGGGGACCAGAGGGTGATGGAGAGAGACAGAGGGAGACCTCGCGCAGGGCCAGGATGAGCCAGGGAGAAGGGCTGGGTGAGAAGCCGCATGGGCAGCAGCAGGGTCAGGAGGGCAGGGGGTGGAGGACGCAGGCAGTCAGGTGGAGAAGGTGGCAGTATGGGCCGGGGGAATGGATGCTCTGAGATGTCCGGGCGGGGGTGGCCAGCGCGCCTGGAGCCTCCCGCCTCCTGACCCTCGAGCCTCAGAGAGATAACAGGCCCGAATAGTGCTGACTTGCGGTTCAGAAATCCAATATCCTCCGCGGCACACTAATCGACTACCTGAGCTCCCGGCCCGCGCCGAGCTGCCCCGATTAATCCTGCGGCTCCACAGCTTTAATTAGTTTAACAGTTTCAGGGGCAGAAGAAGCAGGGAATAGGGTCCCCCAGGCCTGCGGGACACAGCCCCCCATGCGAACCCTGCTTGGTGCCTCACCTCCCCAGTCACACCTGCCCCAGTCCCAGAGGGTCCTGTTCCACACCGTCAGAAAAACACTAGGTCCTTCCTCCAGGGGAACAGTCCCCAGGGTTGGCACCTGGGTCAGAAGGTAGGTCATGTGAGACTGAGGCACCCCTACCCCCAACCCATGAGGGCTGGTTTCCTCTGGCCAGCCCTTTGGGGCCCTGTAGTCTCCACAGGAAGGTCCCACCAACTGTCATCTCCACACCACTAGGCAACATGTTGTCTCTTTAGGGTGACAGACAACCTCCCAACAGCATGAGATAATCACACATATCACTCCCCACAACAGCATGAGATGGGCACATGGTGACATCTCACACATACCCAACAGTCAGAGATCGGCATACGAGTCGGTGACTGCCCTCCTAACAGGATGACTGAAGCACATAACCTGTCACTTCCCCTAAAGCATGCGATGGGCACATCTGATACTCCCCGACAGTATGAAACAAGAATATAGGCTGTCATCCTCGCAATGGTGTAACTAACGTACAACCAATCACGCACCCCCACAACCAATAATGGGATGTGAAATACACGGAGAATCTGTGTGCGAGATCACACACACATACAGATAAACAAGCCTCAGCTTCCAGGTGTGAGAAGGCTACAGATCCCCCAACCCACAGTACAAGCCAGGGAAACGACCTCACTCCTGCCCTCCGAACTGCAGCATGGGTACACAACACATCACCCCGACTGCTTCAGACAGGTGACAGCCCACTCCCACCCCTCCCCCAGCAATGCCAGCCTGGGTGGTGCTGTCCTCTGCCTGCACAGGCGTCACAGCTCACAGGGCATGAATGTCACCCCAGTACTGCCAGAGCCGGGCACAGCCGCACGTTGCCCTAGTGACAAACACCACTGGCCCCAGGAGGAGGTGGGGGCGCATAGAGCTCTGGGTGTGACCTTAGTCCCTGGACACCAGGAGGGGAGGCACCATGGTTTCCCTCCAGGGTAACCCAGTGGCCCAGTGCTGGGAAGGAAGCTGCCTGGGCACACAGACAACCTGGAAATGGCACCACCCTAAGCTCCCCCCACCCCATTGCTAACTGAATGTAGTTATCTAGGGAGGGGGCAGAATGAGTAAGGAAGCCCCAGGAACTCTTCCTACAAGACTTCTCAGAGATCAGTGGAGGGGAGACAGGTCATGGGAGACAGGTCATCAGCACGCCCTCAGGGCCCAGGACGGAGGAGGGAGAGGGATAATAGCTTCAAACCCCCACTGCTACCAAGGGAGCCCCTCTTTCTTACAAAGGCCCCCCTCTCCAAATTCAGGCCATACAGCCTGACAAGGAGGCCAAAGTCCAGGGGCATGACTCACCCAGGGAACAGGCCCAGCCTGCTGGCCAGAGGGAGGAAGGCTAGGAGCCAAGGGGCCTGGGTTCAAGTCTGAGCTCCTCCCAGGCCAATGTGAGTGACCCTGGAGCAGCAGCTCAGTTTCTGGCTTTGGGGAGGAGGGAAGGGGCAGCAGCCAGGGAAGTGCCAGGGTCTGAAAATAGCCAAGGCTGGAGACCAGCAAGCAAAGCAGTGGAGGCCATGGGAAGGAGGACACAGCCATCCACCGCTGGTTCCAACACTTCCTCACAAAGAACCTCCGCTTTCTGTACCTCAGTTTGCTCAGCTGTAAAGCACGGACCATAACGTCAGCCTCAAGAGACAATGTGGCATAAAGTGGGATGGTGCTCAAGAAATGGTAGCTTCTTATTGAAGAGGAGAAAACAGACTGAGAGAGGGCAGGAGACTTGCCCAAGCCACAGAGCAGTTAATATCAGCTGAGCTCAGCCTCCACTTCCTGGCTTCCCACTAGAGCTGTTTCTGTAAGACTGCCTAGAGGTCCATAACGTGTGTGTGTCTGTGTGTGTCGATGGGGAGCGGTGTAAGGGGGGATACCGGGGTGCTTTTGGATACAGAGCTGTCCTACTGTCCAGTGAAGTCCAAAGAAACTGATCATACACCCCAACCTTTACCCTAAATCCCACTTGGCCCACCTTTAAACACAAACCAGAGGGCCAGCTCTAAGGGAGGCAGGGGGCCCACACTCCAGTACCCCATGATCAGCAACCAGCACCTGGTGCTTGGAAGGACTGGGGGCTCTAGGATGTCAGTATCCAGGGCCTTCTTGCTATTCCGGAGCCCAGAGAGGGACACGCCTAGCCGGAGGTCACACAGCATGACAGCAGCAGAGACCAGAACCCTGGCTAGGGACAGCCTCAGAGCAGAGTCCTTCTAGCCCTTGGGGGTGGCTGGAGCTGGGGAGCCCTGGGGGACTGAGCAAAACGTGGCGACAGATGGCCTGCCGAGGCAGCGGCGATCTGGGCGGCTGGCAGGCATGCTCGCTCCCGCGCAGGGAAGCGGCTAATTTTAGCTGAGGCCTCGATGCCAGCTTTGTTCCCCCCACCCACCCGCCGAGGGGGGCCCAGCATGCCTTGCGTGCAACCCGCCTCCCCCAGGCACCCCTAACTCCCCTGCCCGGCCCCTTGGTGAGTAGTGTCCAGACCCCAGGGTCCTAGAACTTCTGCCTAGACCAGACCTCATCACACCCAGAGGCAAGGGCTGGGCCCTGGAGGGCCTGGCACCCCCACCCCAGGGCCTGTTTCCCATGACTCCAAGCTCATTCCTTGAAGAGCGACTGCAAGGAGGAAGGCTAGAGGCCACTGCCCAGGCTGGGAGGATGGGCGGGCCTGACAGCAGGGGTTGCCAGTCCTTGGGGGGAGGCAGGACACTGTCCTCCACCAGATACTTAAGGAGACAGGACCCTTATTCAACCCTTACCGAGACAAATTCTTCCGTGCTGTAGTCCCCCTGGGGTTGGCGAGCAATGGGGTGGGAGTCACTCTACCCTTTCCCTCTTCACAACTTTGACTTTGCTCCAAGAACTTCAATTCCTTTAAAGAAGACACAGAGCACAGATAGTACCTCTGAGCCCTTGGGGGAAACTGAGGCACAATCTGAGAAAGCTACCATTGTGGCGTGGGAGGAGACAAATCCCAGGAATCAGTGAGGCCTAAACATGCTCTTCTTTGAGTCCTTATAGCTAGCGGGCGTCTAGAGCCAGCTCAGACCTTGGGACTACCCTCCATCCTGACCTGTGCTGGCAGGAGGTCGACTAGATGGATGGAGCCCATCCTCTGAAATCCTGGAAAAGGAGGCCTGGCACTCTCACTTCCTGGTGCCCTAGCCTCCATGGGCTCTTTGACCGTAGGCGTTCACCTCCCTATCTGAGATTCAACTACATTTGCCCAATGGATTGCCAGGACATCTGTCCCCTACTTGAGAGGAAACTCCTTTGGGGTGATTCTGGAGGGCCCCCCTCTCCCAGCTCCAATCTGGAGGCCATGAGGGAAATGACCAAATGGGAAAAAGAGGAAGACTTGAAATATACATATTTAGAGGGAGACAGTCAGAGAGAAGAAGGGAGAGAAAAACCAAGTCAGAAAATCAGATTCAGGAAGAGACAGAAAGAGGAAGAATGTGATGGCAAGAGAAACAGGACAGAATGAGGATGAAAGAAATGAGGAAGGAGGGGATGAGAGACGGGGAAGGGGGGATATGCACATATGAATATTGGAGGAAGGAAAACAGCAAAAAAGAGAGGAAAAGAGGGACAGGAGGAGAAAAAAACAAGACAGAGAGACAGGCAGGATGAGAGAGAGAGAGAGATACACAGAGGGGAAGAGATGGAGAAGGAGCCTACCACAGACAGGGCAAGGCACAGAGAACTGAGGACACCACAGAGAGCTGGAGAGACAAGGGATTGACACACAGAGACCAACAGAGACTGTCGGAGAGGGTGAGACACTTAGAGAATGGGGCAGGAAGAAGGGGGAGACCCTAAATGATGGGGGGTGTGTGTGTGTGTGTGTGTGTGTGTGTGTGTATAGTGTGTGGCGGGGCAGCAAGAGTAGACAAGAGGCAAGGAGGGAGGGGGTGAGGGGGGGAGATGTCGTCGCCAGAGCTGGGGGGACAGAGGACAGAAATGGAATGTGGGTCTGGGCATGAGGCTCGCAGATGCATCGGCTCCGGTTTCAGCTGGGGCAGTTGGCTGCTGGGGGTGGAGGGAGGAAGGAGCAGAGCTGGCGAGGGAGGGAGGACTGTTGCTATGGCTGCGGGCACGGCAGGGGCACAGTCTGCTGGCACTTGGAGTTCTGGGCATGGTAGGGGGCTGTCTGAGGGGAAATAGGGGGAGATGAAGAAGCCTCGCCCCTGCCTGCCCTTGACGTTCTAAGAGGAAGAAAGTTTCCAGAGAGTGAATGGGAGATGCTGAGAGCTGAGGAAGACTCTGGGCCCTGCTCCACCCCATGGAGGCTGCCAGCAGGGCACCACTCTCCAGGTCACCTGTGGGTACCCTAGATTCCCACCCCTGCCTCAGGCTGGCCCCTGGGGAATCCTCCTTTTCTGTCCCCTCCAGTCTAGCTGAAGATCCCGCATGCTGCTGCTACTGCAGCTGCTGCTTCTGCTTGCAGGGGAGCAAGATTGTGAATTCAGGATCTGTAATCCTAAGGCAGAGCCCAGGCCTACCGGGCTCCAGTTGCCAAGGCGACGGAGGGTCAGAGGGCAGTGCGGGGCGCCTGCTCCTCTAAGTCAGAATCCCAATTGTTAAAGCCCAAGAATAAACAGCTGAAGCGGCCTGGGGGGGGGGGGCGCCAGGAGGGGGGCTGAGGTCTGCATCGGCTCAGTGTGTTGTTGTCAAGCGAGATGTCACTAATTGTCTGAAGGAACGGGCTGAGGCAGCTCTTAACTGCTTCTGTGCCACCGGGAGACACCTTGGCTGCCTGGCCCCATCCCCCGGGCCTCCCAGCATTCCACACGGCCAGCTTGTTGGTAGGGGGAATGCTGGCCCAGCATAATCCTTGCCTCCCTTGCACTGAACCCCCACATACTTTGGCTCCCAACACTCCTCTGTGCCCAGCTTGGAACCTCCCACCTGCAAGCTAAATCTTTTAACTTTGAAGTGTGCAGAATCGGTACCCCCCAATCACTGAGCCCACAGTACTCCTTGTAGTCCCGAAGTGCCCCTTTGGCCTGCAAAAACCTGCCTAGCTTCCCTAATATCTCCTCCCCCTCCTGCCAGAAGTCAGGGGTTCTGGTACAAGGTGTGGGCTGCAGAGGAAGATAGACTTCAGGTTGATCTTGTGGGTGGGCAGGCCCTCCTATGGGGGAAGGGAAGGCCTATAGCATCTTTCTGTGTGAGTCCCTACTCTTTAATCACACACCAGAACCAAAGACCTGACTGCAGCCAGGAAACCTGGGTTCTAGCTTTGATTGTTCTACCTATTGCTGCATGACTTTTGACAAGGTACTTTCCCTCTACAGGCCTGTCTCATCTATCATCCATCCTAAACATTTAGTAGTGCCACGTCTGGAACTGCTGCCCAGAGGAACTCCCAATCCACTGGGTAAGAAAGGCTACAAGGTAGAAAACAATCAGATTCCCATCAGGTAAGATATTCCATGAAAAACAGGGAGCAGTCCGGTACACAGTGAAATTGTACGGTGCACAGCAGCTGGTGTTTGCAGTGGTACTGATATTGCCATTACCCACTCCCTAAAAGGGCGTGAGTAATCAGAAAAAAACTTTGGGAGGGAGGTCAGTTCTGGAAGGCTTCCTGCAGAAAGGGGTACGTGGCAAGATTTGGACAGGTGGACAAGAAGGCAGAGTGCTCCAGGAAAGAGGAGATCTTTCAGGGGCGCTGAGCTGTAAGGTCTTAGGGCCTCATGCTCAGCCCCTCCCAGAGCAGGAAGGGCGAGGTCTTTAATGGTCTCCCCGCCCCATGGGGCGGCCATGCCTCCTCCTCCACCTACCGCGCCTTCGGATCACAGGAGAGAGGTGGCGGTCGTGGTTGTGGAGTCGGGCAAGGGGGCGGGGCGGGGGCCGGGCATCCGTGGGTAGGGCTCGGGGAGATTGGCTGCACCTGGAGTGATGTCACGAGGGGCAGGGTCAGGACTTCAGGCACGCCCCCTGTCCCAGACCCCTGCCCCATGTACGAAGCGTGGTCCCCGGGAGGGGGCGCTCAGGCCGCCTTGCCGCCCTCTCAGGTGACGGGCGGGGCCAGGGCGCTGTCTGTGGGCGGGGAGCTGGGCGCGGAAACAGGGGATCCCCCAGAGAGGGCCCAGCCCAGCCCGGGGCTGGACACGTACAAAAGGCGACTTGTTCTTTCTTGGGATGCCTGCGCCTTCTCAAACATACCTACAGTCACACTCCGGGGACAGCTACACCCACGTATGGCTGCACAAAGCCCGCCGGGCATGAGCAGAAGGGGCTATCGCTAGCCCCAGAGATAGGGGTTAAGAAGCTTGCCCCAACTACCCTGTTTCCCTGAAATTAAGACCTAGCCGGACAAGCAGCTCTAATGCGTCTTTTGGAGCAAAAATTCCTATTAAGACACGGTATTATATTATATTATATTATATTATACCCAGTCTCATAGTAAAATAAGACCAGGTCTTATATGAATTTTTGCTCGAAAAGACGCATTAGAGCTGACTGTCCGGCTAGGTCTTATTTTAAGGGAAACACGGTACCCCTTGCCACAGACTCAACACCACTCACCTGACCTCATCCCACTCCAAGTGACCTGCATACTCCCACAGCCTTAGGCACAGCTCTAGGGACAAAGACCCAGTCACATTTTTTAGCTACCCTCTCCCTCATCTGTAGCTCACCAACTCCTGCTCTGAAGTCAAACCAGCTTCAATGTGAGCTCCACGTTGTGTATGACCTTGGCACACAATGAAGTTCATTAGGGTTACTTTTCACCGAGTACTTATTCTGTGCCAATCCTTGCCATTACCCTTTAAGGTGAGTACTATTAGTCCCTTTTGTGGTTGGGGAAACAGAGGCTTCAGTTCAACAGCTTGCCTAAGGCAGCAGCAAGGATGTGAACCTAGGCAAAGCTTGACTTCAGAGCCCATGTTCTTCCATGTATTATCTTTGCCTCTCATCACACCTGACCTCACACCCTAACACCCTACCACACACACAACCACAGACAGCAAAGCCATCTCAGAGTCGAGGTGTAATTCTCCACCCCACACACATCTCAATGTCACAGTCTAGTATCAGGCAGTTTCTCTCACTAATCAGTGTGTGTGCTGGGGGGTGGGGGAGTCTCCTACCTCTAAGCTTCCGTCAGAGTCATTATAAATGGGGCACAGAGTGAGAGCAGAGCCAGAACGGGCCACCTCTAACCTTTCCAGCAGGCTCACCTCCACCTCTCCTGACCCCAGGATGACAAAGCACTGGCATCCTGGCTGGGGCGCCAGGCCTGCAGCTCTTCCTGACCCCTTGGGCCAGGACCCTCCCCTAGCCCCCAACTCCTGCTGAGAACAAGTCGAAACAAACTCCTTCCTGGGGATGTCAAAGCACCTTTCCTGGGGGAGGTGGCTCTGTGATCCCCAGAGCCTGGCTAGGGAGAAGGATCGGGTTACTCTTTCCCCAGCTGTGCCTGGACTCCTTGGGGCTGACCTTTCACCTCATCCAGGCCAGGACCCAAAGGGGGCTGGAATCCAGCCTTCACCTCCTGTTAACCCTCTGAATTCCTTATCTTTCCATTCTGGAGCCCCTGCCAGGGCCCCAGCGGGTCTCAGGAAGCCCAGCCGGGCATGCCAACCTTTCCCCACCCTCCCCATCCTGGGGTCCGGTTTCCCAGAGGGCTTTACAGAATGCTCCTCCCTGCCCCCTGCCCAAGCTGCCCTGCCCTGCCAGGATCAGATACCTCAGCCCAAGCAGCTGAAAATGACCTGGGCTATTTTCGCTCTGGGATCGTGTTGCAAACTCCCCCTTGAGCTGGCAGCTTCCTACAGCCCTCCAGACTATTGCCCCCCATTCCTCATCTCTCACCCAGAACCACAGCCTAACAGGGCTGGAGAGCTTTTAGAGACCACTGGTCTAAGCCCCTCCGATGGGGAGAGTGAGGCTGTGAGTCAGGCACAGGGCTGGGCAGAGAACCAGGCTTCCTGGGGGCCCGCCCAGGTCTCTTTCTGCTGTCTAGCATAGCCTGCTCTGTACCCTAGATCTCAAAGCCTCTGACCCAGCCAAAAAACCCAGCCGACCTCCTCCAAGCACCAGAAAGTCACACTGGAGGCTACCCACAAGTCTCTGTGCCGCCCTGCATGTAGGAAACAGCTTCTACCATAACTTAGAATTGGGACCAGGTCTGTGCCTGTATCATAACTATGGGGACCATGGGAACATTTTGAAGAGTGCAAAATGGGAGGAAAGACAGAGAGACTGAGGCCCAGGGGAACAGGAGGTGGATTCAGGCTTCCTGAAGTTTATATTGCACAATACTTTCAAGTTCCCAGCAGCCCCTAGACCCAGCTTCTTGGTACCCCCCTCCATTCCTATAAACCCAGCCCCCTCCAGGCCCCTGCCCCTCCACCTCAAGCCCCAGCCCTCCTGGGCAGGAATGTGACTGGTCAGGTCTGAGCTGACCATATGAGTGGCTACAAGGCGACAGACCCCCCATCCTCCCATCCCCCATCCTGGGGGAGCTCACATACCAAGGCAAGGTGGGGGGAAGGGGGAGCTGCTTTAACCCTTTGCAGCCAGGTTTTGGGGTAGAAAAGAGGGGTACGCTACTTCCAATGTCCATTCCCATATGAATGCTGCCAGGTGGGAAGAAGCAGCATCTACTTCACCCAGGGGGTAGGATGGGGGTATTTGCCTCATTTGTTCCTGTTAAGAAAAATTAGACTTTGCCATCCCAACTGTTTAATCTCATCTCCCATGACATTTGGGAAAACAGTCATGAGGTGGTGCTGAGGGGAGAAGGAAAGAAGCATCATGAACCCCAATCTCAGGAGCCCCTAGTCTGATGGGAGAAATACAACCCTGCCCTGGGGAGTCTGATGGGGGAGACCAGGAATGGAGGCTGGGACAAAGAGCTGAGAGCAGAGAGCGAGCATGGAGCTGCGCAGAAGTGGGAGGAAGCCAGGGCAGGAGCAGAACAAGCCAGGTGGGGTCAGATCGGGCAGGCTTCCCAGAGGCCCCTCGGCCCACACCCCTCCCCCCAGGCTGTGGAATCTCGGGGGTCAGGGCTGAGGGACAGCCCCGCCCCCTGCTCCCCTCGGGCTCAGGAATTCCACCAGCCAAGGGAGGGGGGCCTGCTTCGGCCTCAGTCCAAGTTGGCTCCCACTGGACCAGGAACTGCAGCTCTTCCTCGGCCCCCCACCCCCACCCAAGCCACTGGGCTGGCCCCCGGGCCCCCTCCCCTCCCCTTCCCTGGCTGGCACGGTGTGTGCCAGGCGCTGGCAGAAAACAAACCCGCCGGGGTGGGTTTGCAGGGAGCGGGGTAACCTTGACACAGTTGCGGCAGTCGCTAATGGCAGACACACACTCCGCCTGTTCTGGGGGGACTGTTGCCGTTGCTAGGAAACCGGCAGCCGCGTGAATGGAAATGGGTCAGTAAACCTGGGGAGAGATAGTGTGACACTCGAACCACTGCAGCTGCTCCAGCCCACACCGAAATCCCTCCTCTTCAATATTTATCACTCGCGCCTGGGCCCTCAGCTCCGGCCAGACCCTGCACCAGCCTGGCCCTCAGGCCCCCCCAAGGCTCAACAGTGGAGGGGGAAGAAAAGTGATGGGGGGTTGCTTATCCTCTCCTTGGGGGGCCCCCCAGGCGGGATGGAACTGGTTCTGGAGGAGATTGAACAGGAAACAGTCTAATCCCATGGCGGGGAAGGGGTTAAAAGGTCAATTCACGCCTGTTCCTGACTTAGGCACCGTGGTAAAATTACTGCAAGTGTGAACAGGCTTGTGCTGACTGCTTGCCTACCTGCAGAGGGACTGATTAAACCAGGAGACCTCTTTCCCAGTGTGTAAGAAATGGAGGGGGGAAAAGGCACCCAAAATATGGCCAGGATTTGCTCACAGCCTGAACACATCCTCCCTTCCAACCCAGCAATCCCCCCAATATAGCTAAGGCTTCCTAACAGCCAGAATTGATGTCCCCAGGACAATCTGCTAAGTACCCCAAATGGACAGAAGCTTCCCACTGCTTTATAATGCTATCCTGTACAGACACACACCCCAAACAGCCACTCACTGTTCAGAAAACCTTGACAATACCCCAATATAGACACCCCCACAATAGAACATGACATCTGCAATTCAGAACAGTGCAGCTCAGCTCAGCTCAGCTCAACACCTATGAACAGGCAGACAAACCTAGGCGCAGGCAAGACTGCCCTGTGTCAGACTGTGCTGAATCTTCTACCACTGCCCTGTAAGGCCGGGAGCCTCCCTATGCAGCCTGCCCTAACTCAGAGCCAGGTTCTTTGGTTCATCTGTTTTTTTTCTCCCTCCCATTGCTAGTCTCCTTGTTTTGCACACACCCCAACATACTGCCCCTGCAATCGCTCTCTGGACACACCATCTCACAAACTAGCTGCCTTGTGCACTGCACCCCCAATTCCCCGGAGGCTGACTGGTCACTGACACACACATTCCCTTCCCTTAGAAGCCAGCAGTCTCACAGCCCCGCCTGACACAAACTCCTGTTCATATGCACAGGCCTCTCTGCTCACAACAGGGACTCTGGAGAGCAGCAATCTCACTCACTTGGGTGATATGCCCCCTCCACCCACCACAATCTCCGCCAGTGTCCCTGAAGGGTGTGTCTTGGAAAGGGAGGCACTCCAGCCTTCTGGGGTGGGGGTTGGGGGGATACCTCAACAGAAATCTCCCAGCAGACTTAGTTCTATGTGCTCCTATCTCCCAGGATACATCAGTCAACACAGGCTCAGAGCCTGTCAGAGCTGGAAGGTGCCTTAGGGAGTCACTAACCCAGCCTCCTCCACCATGCAGGAAGAAACCGAGGCCCAGAGAGGGGAAACAGCCTGCCCAAAGTCACACAGCTCAAATACTGCAGCCAGCCCCTCACTGAGAGCCCTCTAAGGGCTGGAGAGAAACGGGGGGGGGGGGGGGGGGGCACATTCAGCCCAGGAAGGCTTCCCTGAGGCAACAGAGGTGGGACTAGATTAGTTGGAGAGGAGTAGTCCTAAAGAGGAGTTTACGCGAACTGCCCAGCCGTGCATTCAGACATGGGTACCTGGCAGCTCTGGAATCCTGGCCACATAAATTTGCTTGAATCTGAACTCTGCCAAAATGATCCGGTGGATAATCATCTCCACCCCACTTCCTATCCGAGGGCCCCAGAGAGCTGCCTCCCCAAACCAAAGGTACCACAAGATTGCTGTTCCTAGGCCTAGAATGTAAATTCTAGCGAATCTCTGCCTTTTATTATTTAAATAGATTTTTTTTACCAGGAAGCCTCTGGGATGCATGAGAAAGAGATTTTCTGCTAGGTAGTTTTCATTTCAACTCCATTTTGCAGAAAAACAAATTGAGGCTCGCTGAGGTGGGGTAGTTTGCTCAAGTTCACAAAGACAACAAATGGAGCCTTGAGTTCCTTCCAGTATACAAGGCAGGCCAATCCAACAGGAAACAGGGAGAACTGGGGGGTGGGAGTTGACACAGGCCCAGGCCCAACATCCAGAGCTGAGTGGGAGCCAACAGGCATCTGAATTTGAATCTGGGAGTCTGGGTTCCACCCCCACCCATTCTAACAGTGGTGGAGTGAAAGGTCAGCATGGAGATGGGAGGGAGAGGAAGTGGAATTCCATCACTCTAAGCCAGCCCCAGGGAGCTGGGCCAGGGGCTGCCCCAACTTCCCCAGCCCAGAACTCTCTGCCAGCCTCCCCCCCACAGAACAGTAGCAGGAGCATTATAAGACTTGGCCCCCTTCCTTGGGCCTCAGTTTCCCCATCTGTACTACGAGCTAGTCTAGCAGGAAGGACTTCTAAGGGCCCTTCCAGCTTTAACCTAGTATGGTGACCAGTTCTAGTTCTCAGTCTCCAGCACAAATTCAGAAGTCTCCCCCCAGTCTGAAGCTAGTAGAGAACAATATTAAATATGTGTTTAATAAATAAATGAACACTGAATAAAACCGTCTTTCAATCTTCCCAGCCTGAATGAGAGGCACCATTTACCTTGGGAAGCCAAATTTCACAGGGTTATTGGAGGGGAAGGGGTTTTTACTTATATTACTCTGTATGTTACACAGGTGCCCTTTATTTTCCACCCTTACTATAATATGTGCTAATTGCTTTAAATATTGTGCAACTTTAAGCCCAACAAGACCATGGCCTACGTACTATTGCAGTTTTTCAGATGACCAAAGGGACTTAGGAGTGAAGGAACTAAGGAGTGAAGTGACTTGCTCAAGGTCACACAGCCAGTGAATGGCAGAGAAGGGATTTGAACTCCCCACTTTTGTTTAACATGGTGAGGGTGTGCTGGGTTTGGGCAGAAAATTAGGTTGAACAGGGACCACTGGCAAGGGGAGACAGGGTCCATCCCAGGCGTGGAGGGGCGGGGGACGTTCCTGCTGACTTGCCAAACGATTCATCAGTTTGCAGAGCACCAAATGGTACTGGAACTAGCAAAATTGTGGGCAGGCACCCTTTCCCCTGCTCCACAAAGGGCAGAGTAGACCTTTCCTTCCCCCAACCCACAGTGCCAACAGTGAGCCCTGAGAGGTCACTTACCTACTCCCCGGGATCTCAGGGCTCTTATAAAAGGAAGCCCCTCCCTCCCGGGGGCCCTTTTCTGGACTTCGGGACCTGCAAAATGCAGAGCCACCCCCAAAGAAAGCTGTAGCCGCCGTCGGAAAATTTTCCAGGGTTTTTTCGGCACGTCCGCCCCCCCACCCCACCCCGCCAGTTTCGGGGATGAGGGGTTGTTGGGAGGACTGCCTCGCCTCCCTCCTAGAAGCCCTGAGACGCCTCTTGTAGGGGCAAGAGGGTCTCTATGGTCCACTAGCCCAGCCGTTCTCGGGCCAAAACGGTCCGCCCCCGAGTTTTTCCCCCGCAGCCTCTCTGGCTACCTGGCAGGCCTGCGCTGCCCCCTTATCCCTGCCACCCCCGCCCCCTCCCAGAGGAGGCAGCCGAGCTTCTGACTCCTGGAGGAGGTGACGGGCGAGAGGGAAACCAGGCGGCTGGGGGAGGGGCGTCGCCTGCACCTGGCCCCTCTCCGCGGCCCAGGCCGAAAGGGCGGGACTGGACCCCAGCCAGACCGAAAAGAGCGGCGGGGGAGGGGAGGTGTGCAGTCTCCTCTCCCGCAGTTTGGGGGCGCGTAAGATCAACCCCCACAACCCCCGCCACCGAGGCGCCCCCTAGGGTCGGACTGCGAGGCACCCCTTCCCCAGCCGCGAGCTCAGCCCGCTCCCCCGGCCGGCCGCGCTCTCCAGCTGCAGGAAATTCCAGAAGCTCTCCATCATCCCGGCGCAGCGCGCAGCCCGGGCTGCCAAGGCTCCCCGAAGGAGAGCCACATGCCGGCCGGCCGCGCGGCCCGCCCTCGCTCCCCCCTTCCACCACGGCCCGGCAGCCACGTTGGGCCGGGCGGGGGCCGGGGTGGCCGCCCCTTCCCGCGCCCCGGGCCGGGCGGAATGCGTGGCAGCCCCGGCCGGGGGCTATTTTGAGCGGGAGGGGAGCGGCCCAGCCTCGGTGTTTTCGGCTTTTTCCTGGCCCCCGGCCCGCCAGCTAAGGCCCTCGGCTGCCCGCGGAGTGGGGTGGATCACGTGGCAGGGCAAAGGGGGGACGCCGCGACCCGGCTCGGGCTCGGTCCCAGGCCCGGTAGGCGCCCGGGGGCGGTCCGGACCTGCGCTCTCGGCGGAGGCCCCGCGGACGGATTATTAATAGCGCGCCTGGTTCCCGCTGCAGCTCCAGGACGCTTGCTACCTGCACGCCCCTCCTACGGGGAGCACAGGCGGCCAGGGCACTCCCTCTCCAGCGACGGACTCAGGCCTCACTGGATAGCGCCACGGTGCACCAGTGGCCAATCACCAGCCTCGATTTCCTTACCTGTAAATTGGGGGTAAATTGGGAATAAGCTACCTGGCTTTATATCGTGGGTACCAAATAATATTTTGCTTGATGTGTCCTTCTCCTTGGGCAAAACACTTTCCCTTTATGAGGCCTCAGTTTTTCCATTTATAAAATGAGGAGGTCTGAGAGGACTCTTTCCAGGGGAGGAAACCCTTACATTTGAATAATGAATTTTCATTTACAACCCTTTTGAGTTTAGCGACTATCCAATGGTAATAGCTACCATTGAGCACTTGAATTGTAAGACTCCCATAAAGTAGGTAATATCCTCTTTTGGCTGATAAGGAAACTGAGGCTCAGGAAAGTTAAGTGACCCGCCAAAGATCACACAATGGAAGAAGCCACAGTCAGATAAACTCTAGCTCCAGAGTCTGAGTTAACCATTGAACCATAGTGCCCTGAGACAAACGGGACAAGCACTGTTCACTTTTTTATAGAGGAGGAAAGTGAGGTTCAAAATATGATTTGCCCAAAGTTGCCTATGGCCAGTTAGTGGCAGCACATCCAACACAGGTCTTCCAACTCCTAGTCTAATAATGCCCAGCTTCAGCCCTCTGAATCTGTTTGGCTCCTGCCATGGGGCAGCTAGTGAGGGCCCCCAGGATAAGGTCCTAGAAATGGGCACATAGGCACTACCCCATGGGCACCAAGCTGTGTCCAGGGCCTTGGAGATCACCCTCTGTTCCCAAGGGTCGGATCCAAACTCTGGGGCCCCCAGGGTTCACTAATCCACCAAATTCTAGACTTAGCCTAGCCTCAGCCATGGGGGTCAAAGCATCTGGGGGTTGAGGGAAGATAGCACGCAGGGGTAACGGCCTGGGACAGGGCCTGGAGTTGCTTCCTGCCCCCACCCCTTGAGCAAGGAAGCACAAAGGTTGGCAGGCCCCCCACTCCTCCCCGGAAACCTGGCAGTTTATTTCTGTCTCTGGGCCCCCTGTTTCCACAGTCAGTCCAGGAAGGCTGGCAGCAGCTGGCTTGGAGGGGTGGAGCTCCTGCTCCCTCAAGGGTCCAGCTGCTACCCTGCCCCAACCCCACCTGCCAGGCCAGACTAGACTCCAGAGTCAGAGGTGACATTGGGATGAGTGAAGCAGGAGCTGGAGGCCAGTTGGTCAGGACTCCAAGGAAGGGACACCGCCCCTCCCCAACCCATAGCCTAGAGGCTCTCCCAGGGTGAGTCAGTCTATACCCAGTTCAAGTCTGCTAAGAGCATAACCTCTGGTGTGTCCAACTCTATTTATTCCAGATCATTCTGGCTGGAATGGCTCATGACTCCTCTGGACCCTGGTCCCAAAGAAAAGCCTACTTCTAAACCTGTGCTGCCCAATATGGTAGAAACTATCTATTGAGCACTGGAAATGTGACTAGTTGGAATTGGTATGTGCCATCAGTAGAAAATATACACCAGATTTTGAAGTCTAGATATGAAAAAAACTAAAATATCTCAATTTTTATAATGATTATATGTTGAAAAAATATTCTGGATATATTGAGTTATATAAGATATATTATGAACATTAATTCAGTTATTTCTTTTTACCTTGTGTGGCTCCCATTACATTTCTATTGGTAAGTGCTGTTCTAGATCATATGGTGTTCTGGCTTAGGACCAAGACTTGGCCTGCTCTAGAATAATATCTGTGTGGCTTCAGCTCATCAATTTCCCAAAATCCAGACTACAGCCTGTATGTGGGTCTAAATCTCACCACTCGACCCCACCCCACTCCAGCTTTCTGTGAATTTAGACTCAACCAGAGATGATGGCTTAGTCTGCTTTAAACCATTGTCTAGTATATTTCTTGTTCAACAATTCCCAGTATCTAGATCCCAGCAAGAATATGGCTCTAGACCACCTTCTAGGTCATCCAGCCTGACACCCCAACCTTGTTTGCTTAGAAGTCACTGTCTAGAAAGATTTAAGATCTAGATAACTTCAGGAGGAGAGGTTCTCAATCAGGGGTTGGCAAACTGTGGCCCAAGGGCCAAATCCAGTTTTTATAATTCACGTTTGATTGGACCGCGGCCATGTTCATTCCTTTATGCATAGTCTATGACTGCTTTCAAGGCACAACGGCAGAGCTGAGTACTCATGACAGATTGAATGGTCTACAAAGCCTAAAATTTTCACTGACTCTTTACAGAAAATGTGCCACCAGTTCTAGAGGTCCAACTAGTCCAACCCACAATAAATCCAACTTCCAGCCTGAGACTATGGCTAGTCTAATCTAGATCACTTCCTGCAAGACAGTCCTGCTGATCAGGATCTAAACCAGAGCTGAACATGTGCCCCATGCTACTTGGGTTCCAGATTCTGCTCTGATCTCAGGAGATGGGCCCTAGTACTCTTCTCTGGGATGGAAAGGGTGTCTCCATTTCTGAACTCCCCTAAACAGATCAAGGCTCATTGGCCCTACTCAATGGCCTTGAGAAGGAAGGAGGGTAGATGCCAGAGACAGCACTGGAAAACGATTCAGGGTTAAGTCCTTCCCTGCCAAGGGGGCACAATATAATGAGGCCAAAAAAACAGTCTACCCCTTCCCAGCAGGCTCCAGAGCAGGTCACTTACCTGGGGGTCACGTGGGACAGATAATCAACCCCTCCAGAAGCTAGACCAGAGGGCTCCAAATGGAATCTTTACCTCCAACCATCTGATGCCTCTCACCTCAGGCTGGCGTGGCACCACTATCCCCCTTTCTCACAGTTTACCTCTAGCTCTGCTTCTCCACGGCTTTCTTTGAAAATCCTCCCACACCTGCGTTCCTCCCTGCCATTTCTCCTTCCTCCATCCCAGAAATCCCAGCTGTAACTTTAGCTAAGATCTCAGGATCTGGAGCTGACAAACCCAGGCTTTAATTCCAGCTCTGACTTTGGACAAGTCACTCCATCTCTCTAGGCTTCCTCAGTTTCCTCATCTGTTAAACAGAATAGTAATAATGGTACCCACCTCATAGGGTTGTTGTACGGACTTCAGATCATGATGTATGTTATTTTGCCCAGCACAATAAGCATGCGATATTAGCTGCTATTTTTATTACTATTGATTATCTAGCTTGGTTCCATGGATGGACTTTGGCAGGTTTATAAACCTCGGAATATTTTAACCAAAACTTGTTTTTGTATTTTTTGGAAGAGAAGGCCCCATGCTCTCATCATCTTCTCAAAATGGATCCTTGGCCCAAATGTCAAAAAAAAAAAAGGGGTGGGGGGGCTTTAAGTTCAATCCAAATGAAGAAACAATGGCACACAGAGGGGAAAGGATTACCCCAGGGTCCCTCGGAAAATGTGAGGCAGACCCAAGGCGAGCAATCAGGAGTACTGTCTCCCAGGTCCCACTCACTCTTACCACTAGACCAAGCTGTCTTTCTGATCTGACTTCATCATTTCTCACCTGCTCAGCTATTGACAGCCCCCCAGTGGGCTCCCCACCACCAGATGCCTCCACTACATCTCTTGTACTTAGTGCCAGATTCATCTTCCTCAAATCTCATTCTCATGATGCTGTGTCCCTGCTCCAAAACCTTTAATAGCTCCCTACTGCTAACGACAACATCAAGGCTGAGGTCTTTAGCCTGACATGCAAGAGCCTTCACAGCCAGCTCTGGCCCCTGCCAACCTCCTCGCTGTTGCCTCTTGTCTGGTCAGTGGAGCTGACTTCTTCCTCTCTTCGCTCCCCCTCCTCATAGTCTCCATACCACCTACACAATCACTCAGTTCTGGACAGATTCTGCCCCTTTGCTCAATCACACAGTGTCTCAGGCTCTGTCTGCTGTCCCCGCTCTGCCCTCAGGCTTGCTCCTAGGTCCAGCCACTCTCAGAACTCACCCTGATCAGGCCCCAGCACTGGGGTATGCTGACCCATACCGCAGCTCGGGCTCCAGGAGGCAAGCCTCTGCCCCTGCTCTCCATCCCAGCTCCACTCCTTGACACTGACCCACCTTAGTCACTGCCCATATGCTCTCCAGTTAACCTCTCTCTCGTTCTGTTCCCTAGACTTTCAGGAACCCTACTCTTGTCACAGGGAGTCAGGTGGTTTAGCACTGTCCTCAGAGTCATGACTCCTGGGTCAGATTCTTCTCTTCGAACCTCAATGTTCTCATCTATAAAATGGGGACAGTAATCCTACGCCTCGTATGATTCTCATGAAGGATATATGCCTCATAAACTGGAAGGTACTTTTTCTATTAAAACCTGCTGTACAAATAATACTAACAATAATCTCTATTTATAAGTTTATTTAAAATTGCAACAACCCTGCAATTTTGGCACTCCCTAAGCCCTTTCCCTATTTCATTTTTCTCCTTGGCACTTATCAGCATCTAACAAATCATGTATTTTAGTTATTTTTGTATTAACTGTCTCTTTCACCCCCTAAATGTAAGCTCCTTGAGGGCAGGGGTTTTAATCTATTTAGTTCTCTGCTGTGTGCCCTAGAAAAGTGACTGATACCAAATGTGCAGTTGGTAGTTAAGAAATGAATGAATGAATCGAGTGCTTACTATGTGCCCGGCACTGTGCTAAGCACTTCTCACAGATCACCTCATCTTAGGAGACAGGTAATGTCGTTACCCCTTATTTTGAAAATGAGACCTCGAGTGGCTTACCCTGATCACAGGGTAGGAAGCAACCTAGCTAGGATTTGACTTCAGGGCCTGCCCTCTTGATCACTATTCTCTATTTCCTGTCCAGATTGGGGGGGGGGAGTATTTCTATTTCTACGTTAGCTAAGCCTCTTGAATCTATCACCCTCCCTATCTCCCTGGGGCTGTTACTCTCCCTGTGCCCCTGAGTCCACCAGCCCTCCCAACTCTCTTTCTGACCTCTCTCAGCCATTTCCTCCCACTTCTCAGCCCTAAGCCATGCTGCTCATTTTCACCCCAGGGCCTTTGCTGATGCTGTGCGCTCTGCCTGGAATGCACTGACTCCATCTCTTTCAACTCTGCTGATTTCTCAAGACCCATCTTTTCCAGGAACCCTTGCATCCAGTCTTCACTTGCTCCCTTTCCTGAGCTCATGCCTTGTTGTTTACTGCTGGGAGAACCCAGTGGGAGAGCATATACTGACTTGGTCCATTCCCTCACTGTTTCCAGAATTTGGAGGTCTTGCCCATCTCTGTCCTTCTCCTAGCCAGGTCTCTCCCTCCTTCTTCTGCTGGATTATTGTTCCCACCCCATGCCATCTCTCAATCAGGATTAAAGCTCTGTGATTAAGAGCCTGGCTTTTGCGTCTCTCAAATTCCAGTTCCACCCCTCCCTACTAGCTGTGTTTCTTTGGGCATGTCACTGTACCTCTCTGAACCTATTTCCTATCTGCAAAATGGGGGTATTACGAGCACCTGCCTCATGAGCTAATATGCCTGGCACATAGTACGCATTCAATAAATATCAACCTGTTATTTCTTCTATAGCATTTTATCATGTCACTCATCCCCATTCTAAAGTCTCAGCCTACTCTCTTCCTCTTCTCTGAATAGCCCCCTCCTCCAGAATTTACCTAACTGATGATAGTAAGATTGCTAATACAGAGGGTGCCAAAAAAATGTATACACATTTTAAGAACGGAAAAAATTGTATTAAAATTGTAATACTCAATATATACTGATAACAAAAGATGAACACAAGTCATGTGTATACATTTTTTTGGCACCCCTCGTATATATCAACCATGTATTATCTGCAGCTGGTAGAAATATGTCTGGCACCCAGCAGGTGCTTACTGAATAAATGAGTTAACTAGTTTAATTCTCATAGTGTCCCTATCGGGGACACTATTGTTATACCCATTTTACAGACAGGGAAATCAAGGCCCAGAGAGGGTAAGTGACTCCTCATGGTTAGGATTTAAACCTAAGAAGTCTGACTCTAAAGCTGAGACTCATGGCCCTCCTCATCATCACTATTCCCATCCTGCTCTGCTCCAATGCAACCCCCGGGGCACAACCCTTTCTTTCTCCAGAGGTTGGACCTTAGCATCTAGAAGGATGCTCACTGATCCCGTGCTCCAGAGCTCAAACCCTTCACACTTTATCTCTCTTGAACCTCGCAAAACCCTATGGAGTCAGTGCCACATTATTTCCCCTGGACAGATGAGGAAACTGAGGCTCAGAGAGAAGTCAAGTAACTAAAGTCACACAGGATTCAAAGACCAAACAATTTCAACTGCATCACGTTTTGTGATGTTTTTCTCCCATTGTCTTTTACAACCGGTGATAACTGTTCACACACATCTGCCTTGTTTTTCCAGTCAGACAGCAAGCTCTCTGAGGGTACGGTCTGAGGCCAACCCTTCCATATCACCCCTACCGTGGCTAGCACTGTAGCAGCATGGGCCATGCTCCAGGGGCTTCCTAACTGCTGATCTTCACCTCCCAGACAGGTGCACCCTGACACTTGCCTACTCCCCACACAAAGCCGGTCTTGATTTGTGAGCTGTGTCTGCCCAGACTTGGGGTTGGTGAGGGCAGGGCTGGATCTCCCCTTTAACCTAGACTAGAGGCTCCCCAAAGATGCCATTATCTCACAGAAACTCAGGGCTCCCATCTCCCATCTCCCACTTAGAGCACTAAGGAGGCAGAAGAGCCTGATGGTTCAGAACAAGGTCTCCGGATCCCAGTGTTCCAAGTTCAAAGGCTGGCTCCACCAGGGGCTGGCTGTGTGACCTTGGGCAAGTCACGAGGCTTAACTGAAGCCCCAATATTCCGATATGTAAAATAAGGGTGATAACGACAGGGCTGCTGTGATGATTAAATGAGTCTCTCTTTATAAAGTTGGATGACTGTCTGGTACACAGTAAATGCTGTGTGTTTGTTAAATAAATCAAAGTAAAGGGGTGGCCTGTTAGGTCAGTTGGTTAGAGTGTGGTGCTAATAACACCAAGGTTGCGGGTTCGATCCCCACATGGGCCACTGTGAGCTGTGCCCTCCATAAATAAATAAGTAAACAAATAAATAAATAAGTAAATAAAAGGAGGGTTCCACCTAGACAACTGAAGACACATAGGGAAATGGAAACAGGTGGCAGAGACCTTATACCTCGGGAAGCCCGCGTGGTAGGGACCCACTACTCCTCTCCCCACATCTTCCAGAGCCAGAGGACCCCATTTCCTGGCCCCATCCATCTTTTGACCTACTTCCCCTCCCCCCTCTTCCAACTGTTAACTCATTCCAGACAGATTGTAGCCAGAAGTCAGGCCCTGCTTCTCTTCGTTGCTGCGTGACCTTGGGCAAGTCACTCAGCTTCTCTGAGCCTCACTTCCTCATCTCTAGGATAGATCCTCCCTGGAGGTTTGTCTTAAAGAGTAACTAATAACTGAAATCGTGCCCACGGATGTGTTCACAAGTGCTTGGACATGGTAGTGTCCCACAGGCCTGAACACATGGATGGGTGTGCTGTTTAGGCACTGGGGTGGGAAAGGCGGCTGCCATTAAAAACTGACACCCACTTTCGAAGTTTCCCCAGCAACCCCTAAGCAATACTTAGGTTGCAAGCCCAACTCCCTGTCCTTTAAACCAACCACCCTATGACATTAAAATACTGATTCCTGGGGGGTAGGCAGGGGGGCCTCATGTCAGGCCTCTCTTCGCCAAGTTGCTATATCTAAGGCCCTGAAGCAGACGTGGGGGGAGAAAAAGGAGCAGTAAGAGGGAGCACAAGTGAGAGGGGAGGAGGGCCCCTTTGGAGGAGAACCAGGGAGAGTGAAGGAGACCCCTGGGTTGAGAGGGGCAAAGGGAAAGAGGGACATGTCCCCAAGCCCCTCCCTCTCCCCCATCGCTAACTCAGCAATCACATGGCCTGGCCTTCTACCCCTCTGAAAAGAAAGAGGAGCCAGCGGCAGCAAGTTGTGATAGACCATTACCCGTCGTTAATTAATTAAAATAAACAGCAAATTAAATACAGCAAAATTAAAATAGCACAGGAAATTAATTCTCTACCAGCCCCACCTCACAGGTGAGCTGCTTAAAGGGCCCCTTGCAGTCAGGATCCAGGACAGCAGGGAGGTCACCAGAACCTGCTTTATACCACACCTCCCGGCAACCCCAAGTATCAGTGGAAGAACCCAGCTACCCAAGGGCGTTCACCTGACTCTGCCACCCCAAGATTGGCCTTCTGGCTCCTTAACCCCCAGGGGACTCCCAAGCCCTGGGTGACATTCCTGAACCCAAGCCCTGCTCCTTGGTCAGTGGGCAGGAAGGGTGCTGACACCCTCTGGGCCAGGAGGACATATGGCCCACCTCTACCACCACACAGTTCAGGGCAGGACAGAAGAGGGGACTTGGCCTTCTCTTCTGGGTCCCCTCTGGGGCATGGAGTCAGATCAGATTGTGGCAAAGACTCCTCTCTTCCATGCTGAACTCCTGGCCCCTCATTTGAGCACCTAAAATCTGTCTCTGGTGAACCCCACACGTTGCTCCTTTGTTTTCCTCAGAACGCTCTGGAGGAAAGCACTGCTGAAGCCCCAAATCCCAGGACAGAAGATACCCAACAAAGTGGGCTAGATCAACCCCTAGGACATGACACACAATTCCCTCCTATACAAGACTAATTGCTTCATTGCACAGATGAGGAAACTGGCCAAGGAGGGTGAGACATTTGTTTGCCGTCATCCAATGGCCCAGTGGCAGAGCCTGGAGCAGAATCTCTAACGGGCATGGTCCATGCCACCACCAAAACGTGGGTTCTAGAGCACAGCTCAGCTCCGTGCTGAACCTCCTCTCAGCCTGGCCACCAAGGCCTCGCCTCCATAAGCCCATCCCACAACTGCCCCTTCTTGTATCTCATACAAGAGCCAGATTAGACTCCTCCACTTGACCTCTGACTCTTGTTCACATGGTTCCATCTGAAGCTCCTTCCCCCACCACTGCTTGCCTCAGTTTGACTAGCCTCTTTAGGGTCCAGCTCAATGCCTGTTCCTCCATGAGCCCTGAGAGGTGCTGCCTCATCCTCCCAGGGTGCTTTGCCACCCCTACGCCTGGCCCTCTCTGTTATCTGAGTGAGCTGTGGTTATCAGGTACGTGAGCTTCCTGAAGCCATGGATACCTCGCCTCTGGGCCCAGCACCTGGCACACTACCCAACACTCAATAGGTCCTCAGTAAATGTCCTCATCCGATGTCCCCCAAGTCCTAGTGATAACTGACAATATGGCTATCATTTATTAAGCATTTACTTTAAACCTGGCTCCTGCATGATCCCATCCTCACATGCTGGACCAGCTCAAAGAGTCTATGTGACTTTCTGGGGTTACAGCTCTGGAACTGGAACTCCACTGGTTTTTCTTCTAAATGAATCTCCTCTCCATGCCGCTTGCCTCTTTTGGGTCAGACCACCATCATCAGCCTCCCTGCCTCCAGTGGATGGTAATAATAGGGCTGCTATTATTACCCGCCCTGTCTCCTGTCATTAAAGACTTCCCATGACTTCCTGTGGCCCACTGGACAACATCTAAACTTCTGAGCACGGCATCTAAACTCTGTGACATTTGGCTTCTGCCCTCTTTGCAGATTCTCTTCTAGTCTCTGAACATAACTCCATTTTCCCAGCATATAATAATTTGATTCAATTCCAGACTTTGCATACGCTGTTCCCTCTACCCAGAATACCCTTCTCATATTTTTCCTCACGTGAATTCCTCCACATTTAATGATGGAAGATTATCTTACAATCTAGTCAGACTATATAAGCAACAAACACACCGGTCCCCAAATTGAGAGCTTTATGAGGGAAGGACCTGCGTCACCACAGTATCCCCAATGCTTAACACGAAATCAATGCTCCATCAAAATTTGTTAAATGAATAAGTGAATGTTCCATATATAAGTGTTCACTAAACAGAGAGATGACTAAGCCACAGTCTGCAGCCCTGGAGGTGGAAGGGAAGAGACTGAGGCCAGGAAGGCCCAGGCCAGGTAGAGAGAGCAGTGACAAATACTGCGGGGACTGCTGTGTAGCAGAGCTACACTCCTGGCAGAGGGAGTGTTTGTGAGAGACAGAGGAAGGAAAGTGATGGTGTGAGGGAGGCTCTCAGTGTGCGTGTGCGTGCGCGCGCACGTGTGAGACAGTGGTGAGAATGTATGTGGGGGAGTGTGTGCTGCATTTTTGAATTAGTTTGTGAGAGAGAAGGTGAGGAAGTATGTGAAGAAGGGCATGTACACGTGGGAAGACGACACAGATGTGAAGGAGAGCCTGTTTGTGTGTGGGGCCATGTGTGAAAAGGTGAGCGCATATGGCATGAAGGCTGTGTGTGTATGTGCTGGAGGTTGGACATGTCTGCTGGCATGAGTGTGACTGAGAAAGACAACAAGGGGGCACCTGATGGGTGGTGGGAGTGGGAAACTGTAAGTGTGTGGGCCTGGGAGGGTGCCGTGAGCACGTGCAGGAGGAAATGGCATGCCTGTGTG
The DNA here is from genome assembly GCF_004115265.2 of Rhinolophus ferrumequinum. Taxonomy (NCBI): domain Eukaryota; kingdom Metazoa; phylum Chordata; class Mammalia; order Chiroptera; family Rhinolophidae; genus Rhinolophus; species Rhinolophus ferrumequinum. Next base: position 18,919,934 of record NC_046292.1, read on the forward strand.
TCCAATGGGGAGGGCAAGGTAAGAGATGTCAGGGCGCTGCTGAGGGTGTGGCTCCCATGGCCTTGGCCATGGGCCCAGTGCCAGAGGTGGGGGCTGGCCCTGGGGCCACGATGGGGGGCTCTGACTGAGCAGAAGATGCCTCAGTTCTCTTCCTGGAGCCACAAGCGCCAGATTACCATGTCCCCAGGCAGGAAGGTCGAGGAGGAAGCCCAGATGTGTGTGTGTGCCTTACATCTGTCCACAGCAAAACCTCTGGGCATTTATTTGTCTTTGTCTGTGTCCGGGAGTGCACGCCTGTGCTTGTGTGCGCACTGCGGGCTGGTGTCTATGCCTGTCTTTGTCTCTATATGTATCTGGGCCTTTGTCTCAGTGTGTGGCTGTTGGTCTACGCCTGTCTGCAGGACTGTGTCTGGGTTTGTATGTGTGTAAGTGTATCTGTGCCTACGGGGCACTATGTGTCCTTGATCTGTGCATGTCTAAGCAGAGCTGCAAGCATTCCCAGGGAATGCCTGCTTGTATCTGTGGGTCCATGTGGCCTTAGCGTGAGCGAGGAAATGGGCTTTTGAGGCTGTGGGTCTAGATCTGTGCATCTAAGTGTGAACGTGTGCTTGTGTCTCTGCAAGTGAGACTCTGCCATGTGCTGTAGTATGGAAATGCTTATCTGTGTCTGTGGGATGTACGTTTGTGAGACCAAGGATATGTGTGTGTCTCTGTGCCTGTGCCTGTGTGTGTGTACGTGTTGGGTGTGAGGGGTTTGTCACAGACTGGTGAGCAAGTTAATCTCAGACTCCGTGACACGTGGAATAAAATCACGCTCCCATAATGGGATCATTCGTCTTCCTGTCCAAGGAGAGAACCAACTCTTCACCCTCCACGCTGGGGGAGCCAGTGGGGCCAGGGCCAGGCACGGGCCCCCACCCAGGCCCCCTTCTGGCCTCAGCACCCCACCCCCACCCCTCCTCTGCTGCACCAGGCCCATTCTGCCTCCAAAGTGCCCTGGTGCCCACTGCGGGCTGGGCTGGGCTCCAGGACATGTGACCAAGCCTTAGAGGCCTGTCCTGGGCCCCCCAGCCCCACCCACTGCTGAGGAGGGCCCTGCCCCAGAAGGAAGGGGGGTACAGGAAGGAATCTCTGGGCCCCTCCTCCTCCTGGAGGGGAGGGATGAGCTGCAGGCCCAGCCGGGATTTTCCATCTCTCAGCAACAAGATTCCTGGTGAGCAGGCTGCAGGGTTTGGCAGGGAGCCTGCTGGAGACCCGCCCTCACCCACTAGGATGCCTGGGTCCCCAGGGCCAGGCAGCAGTCTGTTCCCTGGGGAGCCAGGAGGGCCCCAGAACTCTAGCCTACTGCTGCCCGGGCCTGTGACCCTTCAAGACTCCCTCTTCCAACCAAAGATGGCTCCACAGCCCCCAGGCAAACCACCACCCATCCTCTGGCCTCCCCCCAGCCTCAATCTTTGCTTCAGAAAGCCATCCCAGTCCAGCCACTCAGCACCACCCACTCCCCGCCCGAACCTCAGCACATGCCCAGCCTGGGTTCTAGACCTCACCTCTGGGTTTGAGGGCTCTCAAGGCCAGGGCTGTGCTTCTCTCAGACTGGGGCTTCTGAGGACAGGGCCATGTGTCCTGCAGCTGTGAAATCCCTCTCAGTCTTAGTGCTCCTTCCTGACTGAGCCGACAGGTACCAGGAAAGGATCTAAAACCCCAGGTTGAGGAAACTGAGGTACTGAGGCCCTATGCTCTACCCACCACTACGAATCAAAGCTAGTAGTCTGGACACATAAGGTCTTTATCCTGCCCAGCAGCTGTGGCTGCAACTCTCTTCCTCATAGGGGCGCGATTTCAGAAGGGGGTGAGCATCAGTTGGAGGGAGAGGGGAATGGCGGACTCCCTTAACCCCAGCTTTGGGTGAGCAGCTAGAGAGCAGGTTTGGTTAGAGATTAAGGTAGAGGAGGAGGGAAACAGACGTTCTAAGATCTATGAGCTGAATTCTTCTCCCTTACATTCCCCTCAAAGCCCCCCAGAACCAGCCTGGTCCCTCCAGGGTCATGCTGTGTGGCCTCAGGCCAATGTCAAGGCCCTAACCCATCCATCAGCTGTTGCCAGGGAGTTTCCACCCCAAAGAGTTCCAAAGGGAGGGGCTCAACTCCCTAGAAGCCCAGATTGATGGGGAAAGGGCATGGCTCTAAAGAGGCAACAGCCCCCTGAACCTTCCCTCCCAGAAGCTGGGGGCTCATAAACTCCTGCAAAGACGCTAGGCTGGTGGGTGGAGCCCAAGAGGAGGTGGCCTCTCAGCCTTGGTACCACACCCAGCCCCACCCTTTCAACAGGCCAGGAGACCTGGGATCCCACCGGGCCCTACAGCTCACAGGGTGTGTGATCTTGGGTGGTGACTGCTCCTCTCCAGGTCTCAGCCTCCCCACCGCTGGTTGCAGGAAGTGGCTTAGATATCCCAGGTGTCCCCACTTCAGCTCAGCTCCTCAGCACTAAGCCCTGCCCTCTTTCCAGTCTAGGGGTGTCACCCAGAATCTGGGCCAGAGGGAGCGAGTCGTTGGCCGCTACCTGGAGGAGTCCCTGAAGTCACCCAAATCAGAACTGAAGAGCCTGTGGTGATTACCCCTCTGTTATACATCCATTTTCCAGAAGAGTGAAACTGAGGCCCTGAGAGAGCATCTGGGTCTGTGCCAAGACCTGAGTTTTACTGGTGGTTAAGAGCAGAAAGGACAGAAAGACCTGGATGAAAATCCCAGCTGCACCAGAAATTTATTATGAGAGGTCCCTTGCCTTCTCTCAGCCTCAGATTCCTCATCTTTAAAATGGGCAACAGCGCCTCCCTGCTACAATTGTTAAAGTGAAAAGAGAAAATGCATGTAAGGGCTGGGCACACTGCAGCAAGTGCTTGCACAATGGTAGCTATCACGACTGTGGGTAGTGCTAACATAAACCCAAGTGGCCAGGGTAAAGGGGAAGAGGGCTCATCCTCCAAACAGATCGGGACCCCCCAGGGCCTCAGCCCAGGAGGGCCAGCCAAATTCCTCGAAGCCCCCAGCTGTCTCCCCTATTCGTTAAAGACCTCTCATTAGTGAGATTTGGGCACCTGCCCCTCCACAAGTAATAAGCCTCATTAGTATCTTAGCCCCAAGCTCTGCGCCCAGAGTCTATGTGTGTGCACACGCATGAGAGTGGGGGGCTGCAACAGGCCACCAGCCAGGAGATAGCATCCTCGCCAACCACACCCCCTGCCTGTCATCAGCAGGGCCCGTCACCACCCAGCTTGTCACCTGCCTGCCTCGCACCCGCACCACCTGTCACCCACCCAGCTCGTCACCCACCCAGCCCGTCACCAGAGCTGCCTGACAGGCATCTGGGTGGGGGCAGGAGACGAGGAGGAGAAGACCACAGGGGTGTGGAACTGGGGGCCCCAGAGACCCTGTAGGACCCCCACTTCAGCTCAGCATCCTGCAGCATTGCCATGGCAACCTCTCAGCCAAAACCACTTTCCCAAACATCCCCCGCCCCCCCACCCAGGCCCTGCTCTTAGCTGAGCTAAGGCTGAGAAGAGCCTGAGTGACAGCAGAATGGGGCAGGAAGGAGGGGTTCATCAGCTGGCTGGCCCTCACTTTGGACTCGGTTACTCCATCTGCAAAATGGAGGGGTGGAAAGGGTGAGGAATGAAAATCCCAGCTGCCATTCCTCACCAGCCTGGATTTGCTGAGCCAGCTGCCAGTTAACCTGTGAGGGCTGGGAGGTGGGACAAAAGGACAGGGGTTTCTGGGTTCTTCCACACTCCTTTGCCCCTGGCACAGCCCAGAGAGGCTGGGCCTCTGGCTCAAGCTCACACAGCAAAAGAGGAAGAGTAGGTTGGAAGGGAGAGAGGGGCTCTGCCACAGGACTGCCAGCTGGAGACACCGCACTGGGTGACCCAAGGTGACCGGGGGCTGAGTTGGCCCCCACCTCCGAGCTGCATTATTTATAAAACCCAGAGCTCGAAGCTGAGCAACAGCTGCAGCTCTGCCCCTGGGGGGCACATGCCACAGTGGAATGAAGAAGACAAGGTGCCTCCTCGGGGAAGGCCCCTGGGATCCCTGGCTCCCCCCACAGCTGGCTGTGGCGGGGGCTGAGATGGGAGAGGGGCAACAGCCTTTCCTCTCCCACTCTGTCTGTCCTCTCCACTCCTCCAGGCAGGCTGCGATAGGATTACTTCTGCATGACTGCCTGCTCCACGGGGTTCCAGAGACCCTCCTGCCTGCAGCAGTCTTTAAAATTCCTCCAGCCCAACCTCGCTCCCTTTCTCCCCGCAGTGAATGCTCCAGCGTCTCGCATCTACCGCAGTGTGCCAGCCGCTGCTGCCACCAAGCAGACTGGGGCCCAGGTCCCTGGTGCCCATGGGCAAAGGAGGACCCACCCTCGGAGTGTAGCCCAGTAACCCTCAGAACCCTCTGATGCTGGTCCAGCCCCACAGAGCATGGCTCAAACTGGGGTCAGGCATGGCAGTTCCACCAAGGTGGATCTTGGCATGCCTGACCATGTCCTCTGCTGACAGAATCTGGCAGCCCCCACCTTGGTTCTGACACCCCCCTCCCTACCTCACCAATCCCTGCTACCCTTGGGGTGGGCAGACAGCTGGGCCAGGCCAGCGCCTGTGGTTCCCCAGGGCACAAGAGGCAGGCAGGAGATCGATCCACTGAATTTTTCAAGGCTCTAATGGAGTCTGCATCCCAGGACTTGGGGCCTGGGACACAGGGGATGTCTCGGGGACCCCTCCCTCAGCACTGCAGTTGCTTCGTCTTTCAGATCTTGCGGGTCATCAGAACCTTTCCAGGAGCCTTCCCCCAGCAAGAAATGAGGCATGAGGGGCCCCTGGGAAAGACATGGGATTGGGGGACTGTGAGCAATACCCAGAGGCCCCCCCAATATCCCCAGCCCTAATGCGGGCAGAAGGAGCTCAGCCTCTAAATCACTCCCCTCATACTGCCCTCTGAGGCGGATTCTGTGCATCTGTAATTAGGGGGTGGAACAGATGGTGGAGATTCCGTTTAAAATCATGCATCTAGTAAAGTAACCTTCACTGTCGGAACTGACTCCCAGGGAGACCAAGCCCCAAGCCTGGAAGGGGGTTGGGAAGCAGGTCAATACAGCACCTTCCTAACTCTTTCCCTGAAGTCCATGGCCCAAAGTCCCTCTCAGGTGAGCCAAGGAGGGGGAGCATTTGGCAAGGACCTAAGAAAGCAAAGGCTGGGGGTATATCCCCTTGTTTCCCCCCCCCAATACGTGCCAGAGTCAGGGCAGGGCTGGGTACTCAGAGTTCTTGGCTGAAACCAGGGTGACCAGGTGCCAAGAGCCCCCAAAGAGGCCCCAAGCCCCCAAAGCCCAGGCCAGGGTGCCCGGAGCACAGGGTCTTGGGTGGGGCAGCTTTGAACCAGATGTACAGCCTCACTGTCCAGGAATGAAAGGCCTGGGGCAGTGAGGGGGGTGGAGATGCCTCCCCAGGCAGAGGAGGTGCTGGCAAGTGGGGGAGGACTAGGCAGCGGAGAAAGAGAGCACACAAGAGTGAGCAAGTGTAAGTGTGTGTGCAAGGCTGAGGCTGGGGGGGGTCTGGGGAGAAAAAGGTGGGTTGGGGGAGCTGTGATGGAGAGTGCTAGGGAGGGAGGGTGTGCTGGAATGTATGAGGGCTGTAGACAAATTGAGGCAGAGCACGTGACAGAGTGAGGGGGTGCAGGGGGGAAGGAAAGAGCTGCTCGCAAGCTCTGAGGGGTGAATGGGTGCCTGCAGGGTTGTGACTGGGCTGAGGCTATATATGTGTGTGAGTACAAGCCGGTGTTTGGAGAGGTGTGGGGACTGTCCCTGGGCCCTTAAAGGGCTGAGAAGAGTACTGAAGCTTGTACAGAGGACTGCCTTCTGGAGGTATTCAGTCCGGGGGTGGGGAGCGGGGAAGTGTGTGTCTGTGTGTGTGTGTGTGTGTGTGTGTGTGTGCGTGCACACACACTGGCGTGTTTGGGGGTATACTGGGGGCCATAAAATGTGGGTTTTGGTTAAGTACTAGGGTTGCAAATATCTGTAGGTAGGCATGTGGTGGTTGTGTGTTTAGAACAGGGGTGTCCAAACTGCGGCCCGCGGGCCAACTGCGGTCCACAATCCATTGTTAATTGGCCCGCAGCAAATTCCAAAAATATATTTAGTTTACTTAAATAAACCAGGTGAGGCAATACGTACTTCACCTCGAGTGAGTGGCCCGGCTGTTTGCGTATTTTACCGCATATGGCCCTTGGTGAAAAACGTTGAAAAAAGTTTGGACACCCCTGGTTTAGAAGCATGTAGGGCTGTGTGTGTATTTGGGGAAGCTGGATGTCAGGAAGGTGTTTGCATGTGGAGTAATTGTGTGTTTGTGGAGGTGTTGGGGCTGTGTGCTGTAGTTGGAGCAGTTGTACGTCTAGGGGTGTTGGAGCTGTAAGAGTGTAGCAAGCAGTTTGTATATTTAGGAGGTAGTAAGGCCGGAGTTGGATCCCTGTGCCCAGACAGGCGATAGGACTGCAGGGTGAGTGTTGGTACCCCACTGGGGAAATGAAGGACCGAGTCCCGGCCTTTGTTCAGGACCCCAACTGGGCGCTACCCGCTAGAACCCCTTTATGGGGGGGGTGCCTGCCCACCTCCAGACCCTGTGCTGAGACAGGCATTCCATCTGTCTCCGCCTCCTCGCTCCCTGGGGGGTAGCAGTGGATCCTAGCCCACCCATCTGCCTTCAGATGGTCGAGGCAGGAGCTTCCACAAAGCTGCCTGGAGGGCATCACTGTGTTTGAAGAGGCATGGCTGGGAGTGGGGGGAACTGCACAGCAAACAGTCCTCATGGAGGCTCCTTTGAAAACCACTGACGCCAGGAGAGAGGAAGAGGGAGGACAGGGGCGGGTCTGTCTGTCCTTGTGCGTCTGTGTGGGTCAGTGCCCGACTGTGAGCTTTGGAGCCCCTTCGCATGTGTTTGCGCTGATGGCGTCTGTTCAAGCAGCATTCTGGCCTAGCAAAACAGCCCTCCGAACAGGCTCCATGCTCACAGCCTCACACAGGCTGCTACCCTCTCATATACCATGCACACTGCCTACACTCACACACTCACACCCCAAACACCGCACCACATCCATACACATGCAGCTCACCCCCCGGGGCCTTACTGTCACTTATATACACCTATCACACACCCCCGCACTCTGCAAAACCAGGTAGCCACACACACCTGCCGCACGTCCATGTATCCACACATACATACCTGACAAACAGCTAGCACACATTCACCCACACACTCCACTTGGCTCTCCCTGTCACACCCATGTGCCACTTCACATGCACTCAGTCTTTCTCACACACACCATAACAGACACTCGCCATCCCTTATATCTGTACGTATGTATACATTTTTGTACGTGCATACATACCCCCTCACCAACTCTCAGCTCTTTCACCCCACCCAATTCACCTGTGTCCGTCCGGTTCCGGCCCTGTACCTTCCCAGGGGGGCTCCCACTGGCTGAGGGCCTCCTGCCCTGCTACCCTACCAGCTGGGTCAGAGTGAGGGGACACACCAACCCCACCCCCAACCCCAACCCCACTGCTCCCTGGGAACCCTAATCTTCATCTCCAGAGGACAGAGCCTTCTCTCTGCTCTGGTGTGACTACCACTGTATGTGTGAGTGTGACTGTATGCGTGTCAACATGTCCTGAGACCTGTGTGTCACTGCCTCTATGTGTAAGGAAGCATAGGTACACACTTATTATGTGTGTGAGATTCGAAATGTGTGACAGAAGAGATTTGTGTCACAAAATGTATGCATGTGTGTGTGAGGCAAGGCCTGTATGGACAGGTGTGACTCTGGGGGGTGCATTTGTACAAGACATACACTCAGTGAGTGATGAGTGTGAGGTGCTATTTTCTGAGAGACCAGAGGTATGTACATCTGGGAGTAGGGGTCAGGGCTGGGAAAGCCGCTCTTAGCAACTCCCTCGCCTACAAAAAGAGCAGGGAGGAGGGGTCTCTGGTCTGTCTGTCTGTCTCTCTCTCTGTCTCTGTCTCTCTCTCTCTCCCTCCCTCCCTGACCTCTTTAGCAGCTGGAAACTGAGCCGGGGGTGGAAGGAATGGAGACTTGGCTGGCCTGGGGGTTTGGGGAGGGAGGCAGGAGAAAACACCTTCCAGATTCTCATCAAATCCCTGTTTGTGGTTTGTAGCCTCAAGTCTCTCCTCTCTCTTTCTCTGTCTGGGTTTCCCTCTTTCTTTATCTCTTCCTGTCCCTCATTCTCCCCCCATCTCTCTCTTTCTCCCTTCTCAGTCACCTGGTCACCCTTGCTGGATGGCCCTGTCTCCAAGTCTCTGTCTCTTTCTCTCTCCCTAGGCTCTTCCATTTTTCTGACTCCTCTCTCTACCAGCACCTCTGTCTGTCCATCTCTTCCTGTCCTGGTCCATCTGTCCGTCTCTCTCCGTCTGCTTGTGCGTGGGTGTCTCTGTCCATCTGTTTCACCACCCATCTGTCTGGTTGTCTGTGCTAGTCCTTCTAAGGGTACCCACTCGCTTCCCAAGGCACCCTCCTCCCCCAGGTCAGCAAAGGCCTCTCCTGGCTCAGGGGGTGGGGAGGAGGTGCAGAGCTGCAGCTTCTGGAAGCTTCAGTAGCAGCTGGGCTGAGCTGGGAGTTCGGGGCCAGCCAGCTGCAGAAGCAGCCCCTCCCCTGGGCTCTCAGGCCAAGGACCCCAAAGCAGAAATAAGAGAGAAAGCAGGGCCTCACTGCAGCTGAGTTTGTGTATGTGTGTAAGGGAGGAGGCAGGGGGCCTCACTTTACCCTCACTTCACCATTACCCCCCAAAGCCAGACCCTGCAGGAGAGGGATCCTTAGTGCCCACCTTACTTATCCCTAGCCAATGGAAGAGATGCTGGGATCCAGGAGGGAAGGGGGGGGGTGCCAGACCTTGTGGGTAGGAGGGGCTGGGAGCCTTAGCTTCCTGTCAGTTGCGGGGGTCCTCCTCCCCTCCTCCTTTCCAGGCAGTCCCTGGGGATCTTTCCAGTTCTGGTCCCAGCTCCAATCATGAGGGGCCGCACAGGCAGTCCTCACTAGTTCCCACAAGGGCTGTTTCCACCTCCAACCTTCCCCAGAGCCTCTGACCTGCAGGGAGATAGGGGATCACATAAGTGTAACCCTCCTCCCCAAGTTAAAGGTGGTTCTGGACATGTGGGGACTTTAGCCCTGTCTAGGCAATGGCTAATCTGAGAGGCCCCAGATAGCCCACCTACCATCACCAGACCACCACCACCACCACACACACACACACACACACACACATGCACACACACACACACACACACAGTGCACCCCAGCACTCATGAACAGCCACTCCCTCTCCTTCGCCCAGCAACTCAGAGGGTTCAACAGGGAGCCTACCCCAAGACCGTGCACCCTTGCCTGCACCAGCGGCAGCTCCAACAGTGCCCCCAGCACAAAGCCAGCAGCTGGAGACAGCCTCTCTTAACACCCTCCCAGGATGCTGTGTCCCCAACTCCCTCTCCAAGAATAGTTCCCAGTTCAGATCCCACAATAGATGAAGAAACTGAGGAAGGGATGGGAGGACACCCATCTGTCTGGGGTGGGTGTCATTTCCCCTGAGACCCTGGGGTGGGATCATAAATGAGGAAAGGGAAAGAAAGGGCGACTGCAGGGGCAGAATCTTCTTTCTTCCTCATCTTCCATGGGCAAAGTCCATATTGGCGGCACCCTCCACACAGCCCTATGGCTGGGCCAGGGCCAGGGCCAGCGCCAGGGCCAGGGGCTGGCTCCCTCCCTCCAGAGCTCTCCTTGCCCCTGGCTGGGCCCCCTCCCGCTCCTCACTTCAGAGCAGCCCTCCCTGCCCTCTCCCTCCCGGAGCTGGCTCTCTCATCTTCAGCTCTTGGAAGCCTGACTCACTGTTTCCCCTCCTCTCTCCCCTCCCTCCCTCTCTCTCCCCGAAGCGGCGCCTCCCCCTCCCCTGGGGGGGCTCTGGCCACAAGGGTGCCTGCCTGCTCCTCTCTCCAGGCTCCAGCCCCCCTCCACGGCCCCCCTCCAGGCCCAGGAGGCCCCCTGCAGCTGTTCCAATTCTCTAGCTACAGAGAGGTGGAGTGCAAAGAGCCTGGGTCCCAGGCCCAGCCCTGCCAAGCCTCTGTGACCCGGGGCAAGTGGCTCCCCTCTCTAGACTTGATATCCTCCTGTCAAACAAGGGAGGGGTTCCAACTGGCATCTGTGGGACCTTAGTGTTCCCTAATTTTATACCACAGTGCCTCCTGGCATAGAGCACCCACAACCTGTGGGGTGCTAAACCTGCTTTAGGTCCCACCCCCAGGTCCAAAGAAGAGCTCTGCTCAGTCCCCAGACATTTGGAGGAGGCAGAGGGGAGACACGGCCCTGGGGCAGGAGCATGAGTCAAGTGATCCCTGGAATCCCCCTGTCTCCCCATTCTCCCTCCTCCTGTGGGAATCTTTCTCTATTTCTCCCACCTGTCCTCCTCTCTCTTCCCAGAGACATTTGCTTGTCTCTCCTCCAAAAAACAATCCCAGCATTTGATATTGGGTGAGAGGCCCTCAGTGCCTGCTCATTTCAGGCTGTGGTGTGGGGAGTGGCACATGCCTAGGCTTTCTTGGTCACCTTGACCCCACCTCCAGGGACTATGATCCTGGCTCTACTCCTTGTGCTTTCCCTCTCACCCCCTCATCACTGGCTTCTGTCACCCACCATCTTCCCCTCTCTCCACCTCCAATGTGGCCGTCTGGGTCTCTCTCCTCCCTACCTCCCCCATTCTAGCCCAGCTCTGGGGGGTAGGGGGCCATCTGCTGACATTAGCAACAATGTTACGCTTGCTCCCTCCTGCAGACCCAGCTCTATCCCATCTTGGTTTCCCCCACATGGCTCAGTCCCAGAGACAGAGCCAGACCAGGGGGACCCAGAGACAGAGCTGGGCTCCATCCCATAATAGTGGTCTGCTTGGTCTCACTCAACCAGACCAGAAGTGCCTGGGCATCTGGTACGAAGGCATGGCACCTCTGGGTCTTAGCTGGCTGGTTGGCATGAGATACAGAGCTATTACACACACACACACACACACACACACACACACACACACACACACACAGTTGACCTACCTAGGGCTGGGGTGGGGGTTGGGGGGGTTGAGGGAGATTAGGTTTGCCTGGAGAAAGACCCTGCCCAATGGGAAATAGAGGCAAGAGTGGGAAGTGGCCCAAAGTCAGTGCTCCAGGCTGATCTGAGAAGAAGCAATATCCCTCTGGGGTTCTGCCAGTCCAGAGCAGCCCCCCCACCCCGATGTCCCCTGGCTTCTGCGGGGGTCAATTTGCCCCTCAAGCCTCCAGCACAGCCGCAACAATCAGGTGCAGATTCCATCCCTTAATCTCCTTTAGGGTTCAAGTCCAACTTCCCCATAGTATGCCTCCACATAACTCCACAGGGGGTTCCAGAAGCCTCCCTGCGAAGATCTAAGATCTAAGCAGGTGGAATGGGGGGGAAACAAAGCCCCCCAACTCCCGAGCCCCATCACCAAAGGCCCACTCAAAAGCTGGGGAACAATGCAAAATAATCCTGGAACCCTCATACCCCCAAGCTGAGAAGCTATGCTGTCCATCCACAGCACCTTGGGGGGGCTGGGGCTCCTTGCCCCCAGGACCCTGGTCCAGACCCCCCACCCTAGCAACCATAATAAACAGCAAGCTCTTTTTCTTTATGACACCAAATTTCTCCAAGCCCAACAGCTCCTTCCATCACTACCTCAGCCATAGATCACATTAAAAACTCACAGAGGGCAACTTAAACACATCACATTTGTTTCTCTCTATATTATTTCAAAAGTAACGGCATTAAAAATGGATTTTACTACAGAAAATAAATATCAGCACGTGGCCCGGGAGCCCAGGCAGGGGGAGAGAGCCCACCCAGAGAATGTCCCTGAGGGCTTAGGCACAGCTTAGACACTGACCAAGGAGGTGGCTAAGAGGCCAGATTACACCCTGGAGTATGGGGGGATGCCCGGGGAGGGGGCAATGCCTGCTCACCTGGGCACCTGCTCCAATGCCAGACCAAGAAGGACAAGAGTACTGGTTTGGATGGGTGCTCATAGGTCCCCCAGAACTCGTGCCCTCACTGATCTTTGCAATCTCTGAAGGGTGGGAGCTCTAGGCCAAGAAGTTCACCAGTCTCTGGGGGTTATTCCAACTATTGACACAGCGAGAGAGAAAAATGAATTCAACTTACTATCCAGTTTGATTTTCCATTACTATAAAAATAAATATACATCTGCTCAAAAGAGGGAGATGGCAGGCAGCATGCACATGCCACCTGGGGGGTCCCCACACAACTTACCACCACAACCCAGCGCCCCCCCAAAGGCGGGGGTGGGGAGTGGAGGGTGGATAGACTGGTAATCTTTCATTTACAGCCCCAGCTCCCACAGCTACACAACCGGGCCACACTGAACAGGAACAAGCCAACAATAGAAACACCCCAAATGCTCCTGGCAGGACTCTGCCCAGGCCAAAGCACATGCCCCCGCCCCGCTGGTGGCAGCAGTGGACAAAATGTGGCCACCCTGACCCGGAGGCAAAGCTTGTCCTCACACCCTGAGCTCTGCCCAGGGAGCTGGGGCCAAGTCCCGCCTGACACCAACTGGTCCGGCGGGAAACGCCTGCCCAGCCAGACATGCACAGGCCCCCCCAAGGGTCCCTCCTTGTGTTCAGGGACCAGACTAGTGCAGCCCAGCCCTGCCTCCCAGGGTGATGCCTGGGCCCAAATTCAGCTGGCCCTGCCAGTCAGGCACTGGTGCAGAACGGAGGGCACCAGGCTCAGCCCCTCCTAGCCCAGCCTCAGGGCCCCCAAGCTAGAAGGGAGGGGGGACTCCCCACCCCTCCACATCTGGCCCTGGCCCCCAGGGTCTGCGGTAGAAAATTCCCGCCCCCGCTTCTCTCTCTCTCTCCCTCCTCCCTCTCTGTGCCCGCTGCCCGCCTCAGGGACAGCCCCAGCTCCCGCCTCCGGCCAGCAAGGCCCACATCCTTCCTCCCTCAGCTGGCCCCTTCGCCTGGCAGGAGGCTGGGGGGTCAGGCTGCTGGGGAACCCCTCCAGCTCCCATCAGTCCTCATCCCCAGCCCCCAAACTCTGGGTTGCTGTCCCTTTTCCTGTAGAACAGGAAACAAGGTTATTTCCTAGACTCAGAGCCAGCCCCCTGCCCCTCTGGCTCTGCCCGGGGACCAGGACCCAGCAGGGGAAGGCGCCCTGAGCCAGAAAGCAGAGAGATTCAGCAATTCACCCCCAGCTACCGGCCCAGGGGGCTGACAGCTGTCACTCAGCACCCCACCCCCTGGGGAAGAGGGGGCCGATTCAATCAGAGCCCCAGAGGAAACACATTGATAGGCGATTATTTATTTATTTATGCAAAAGTGAGCCGACTTTGTTCGCCAGGTAACCGGGCACGCGGCCCAACCCCTCCAGCCCCGGCCGCCCCCAAATCCCTCCTCCGCCCCACACCCCCTCAGGGTCATTAGGTCCCCGCCCCTCAACTCCCAGAGCACCAGCGGAACCTTGGGATTTGGGGGTTGGAGGGGAGGGGCTCCTCCCTCCGCAGTCTCCCCGTTTCCCAGCGCCGTTCCTAAAATCCAGCCTTGTTCTCCGCTCCCACGGTCCCCCCCTTAATTCCCCCCCCATTCTCAGCAAGCTGGAAAGCAAATTGCAGTTTTAAATCCAAAGACGGAGGGAGGGGGAAGGAGGGGGCGCCGGGCAGCGCTGGGCGCGCACCTCGCCCCCGAGCCGGGGGAGCCGCGGGGCGGCCAGGAAACCCGAGAACCCCCCCTTCTCGCCCCCCCTTCTCGTCCACCTCCCCCTCCCCCTTCCCGGCGCTGCCTGCCAGGCTTCCAGCCGAGCCCAGCCGAGCCGCGGGCCCCGGTGGAAACAAAGACCGATCGCACCGCGGGCACCGCAGCCACGGGGTCCGGCGGACCGGACCGGGGCGCGTGGAGGGGGCGCAGGGCCCCCCCTGGCGCGCTGCACAAAAGAGCCCGGCCAGCCGGTCCCCAGCGGGGGTCTAGGGCTAGGGAGGAGGCGCCACTCACCGGAGTGCTGGGCTGCCGGCTCCGTGGGTCCGAGCCAGGCAAGGGGCTTTGGGGGTCGTCAGTCTTCCGGCGGCGGCAGCGACGCGGGCGCCCGGCTGCTGGGGAGAGGAGTCGTGAAGGAACCCTGAGCCGCCCGCTGTTGCTGACAGCATGGCTTGCGCCTGGGCTCACATTCTCCGCCGCTAACTCCGCTGGACACGGCCCCCAGCTCCCGCGGCGCCCCCCCCCCACCTTGATCACTCCTTCGCTCTCTGGCCCCCCTCACTCCCCCCGCCGCGCACACACTCACAGCCCTGGACACCCCCGCCCCCACCCCCCCAATTGCAAACCTGAGAGGGAACGCGCCCCGCGTAGTCCTGCTCCTGCTCCTCCTCCGCCCTCCTCCCTCCCGCTCGCTCTGGCTGTCTGTCTGTCTCTCTGACTGTGTCTATCTCTCGCTCTCTCTGCCTTTCTCTGCTCTCAGAGCTGGGTGGGAAAAGGAAATGAGGACAGAAAGCAGACGCTGGCTTTGGGTGGTGGTAGCTGGATTCCCTCTCCCTCCCTCCCTCTCCTCCCCTCCCTCCTCCTGCCTTCTGCTCTCTCCGCTGCGAGCGGGGCTGAGCGCAGCCTGGCGGGTGGCTCGCTCTGCCCGCCCGCCCGCCTGTCTGTCTGTCTGGTCTGCCTCGCTCGCTCCCTCCCTCCGTCTCTCGCCCTCGCCCTGCCTGCCTGCCTCTCTCCGTCTCCGCCGCCGCCGCCGCTGCCTCTGCGAGCTCGCCTTACCTTCGCCGCTCACCATCCGGAACCCCAGGGGGGAGCGCGCGCGCGGCACGCCGGGACTTGTAGTCCCCGCCCCGGCCGCTCGGCGCGCGGAGCGGGCGGGGTCGAGCGGGCTGCTCCGACGGCGCGGCTCCGAGCCTGCCGGGACCCTAAGCCCCTGCACCTTCGGCGGGGACGCGCCCTAGTTTACGAAGAGATGCTGGTTTTCTCCAAGGATTGGGAACGTTTCCCCCGTTCCTTGTCCCCTGCGGGGGCTCTGGCTGGAACGGAGGTTGCGGTGGGAGCAAAGGGGCGGGGCCTGAGAATGGAATGAGAGTCGAAAGGAGAATCAAGGGATTAGCCAAAGGACCTGCGACTTTCCGGGACGTCCCGATTAAATGGGAGAAGAAGAGAAGAGAGGGGAGGATGAGCTCTCTGAATTTGGGGACGATCTCCCTTTCTGAAAAGGTGTCTTATTGAGTAAAGCGCAAAGGCTTTATGCGGGAGGGCTGCTCCAGAAACCTCACAGCCCCACCAGCGCCTCCTCCTCACTCAGTGACTCCATCTCAAGCTCTGAGCTCTAGGTTTATCACCCACAACTCGTACTTTTCCTAGAAGTCCAAGGGCGGCGAGGGCACAAAAGTCCTGGATAAGCCACAGATAGAGCCACACAGACACACACACACACACACACACACCCTTCCTAAATTCGACTGAGCATTTTCATTGTGTCAGGAAGCAAGATTCAAATTCAACAGTTCAAAGCTCCTGCTGCGGCCAGGGGGCTGGGCTCAGCACTTTCACCTACCTCCTCTTCAGGTCACATCTGTTATCCAGCCCCTAGCTCTGGGCCCCCTGCCTGGCCTATCCCCACAGATGGAAATGTGCACTGCCAGGGCCTGTTTACCAAGGGGAGGTAGCTGGACAGCCCAGAAAGGAGAACTGCTGCTGCTGCCATTTACTGGACACCGCAGGGCCCTTGAATCCTGCAAAGACCTACTCAAATGGTACTGTTAGCATTTCCAAAGATGAGGGCACTGAGGCCCAGGTACCCCAATTAAGAAGTGGTAGAGCCCATCCAGATCAGCGTCTTTTTGATTCCAAAGCCCCCTGCTTAACCTCTGGGCCATACAGGGAGTTGTGACTCCCTAGGACTCTGTCTGATCTTCTCTCCCAGAGTCTGTGTCCTCCCTTGGCACTTCAATTCGACAAATGTTAACTGAGGTATGCAGGGCTCACAGAGGACACAGAGATGAGTAATGCATGGTCACTGTCCTGTCCTCAGTGTCTACCAACACTGGTCCTGCAAGAGCCCCACTTCGCCGGTATTCTGACATTCCTTTGCCCGTGTCTGTTGGCTTTGCCTGTCTTGCCCCATGTCTGAAGGTCCACCAGCACTGCTTTTGTCCTTGACTCACCTGTTTCTGATTCCTCTTTTGGCCTGTGGGATGATGTGGGATAATGGCCAGCGTGTGACAAAGGCAGGTGGTGACATTTTGCCAAATGCAGCTCCCTGTCACCACCTTCCTTACACCTTCACCCCTCCTAACTCCCTCTTCTAGGAAAGTCTGTAACACCCAGAGGGCAAAAGAGGGTGTCTGGGGATCACTCTCTATTGGCCTTCCATGGGGGGGAGGGAACAGCAGCAGTGGAGACATCTAGGACTCTAAATGATTCACCTATTTATCTGGTATCATGGGGCTGGCATGACCAGCTGAAGAGGCCCCCATTTGGGAGCAGCTTCTCCTTGTAGTTGAAGCTTGGGTTCGAAGAGTTATTCATTGGATGGGAAATATTAGAAGGTCAGGTATTTGTGAAAGCAGTGGTTACAATCACTAGGGGTCCTTTGCAGTAACAAAGTCTGAGTCTAACGTTATCACAAATAGATGAGGTTTTGGCATATTGCCTTAGGGAGAGACTTTAAAATTGGGGAGGGTAGGAGAGGCCCAGGTTCCCCTTTCTTTAAGCCACCCCCATCCTTACCCATTAGGCTCTGTCTCAGGGCATGAAGACCACACCCAGTCTTTACCAAGTTTTGGGAGGGAATTGGGTGGGGGTAATACAGGACGGCTTCAGGAAGATAGGAAGCCCCAGGTGGATTGGGATGAAGAGTTTTGGAAAGGCACGGGTGGGGACAGGTTAAGTGATGAGGTGCAGACGGCAAGGTCAGCAAGGTCCATGGCTCCATGAAAGGAGAATAGAAGTTAGGTAGGGTTTTCCACTACCTAACTAGGGCATGCCCCTCCCACTCCAGGCTGCTTTAGCTGCCCCATCCCCAAAGAGAGAAGGTGCCATTAACCACCAAGGTGTTGGGTATCGCTGGAAACCAAGCATTACAGGGTTTCTGAGTCATTTCGGGGCTGGTCTTTCTCTTGAAACCTCCCCAAATTGTTGTAGGTTAGGGGTCTTCCTGGACAAACTCAAGCCGAGTCTTCTTATGGGCTGCTGCTGCCACCTAGCGTCTAATCCCCATATTTTCCTCGGCTGCCATAGTCTAAAAGGGTTAGGATTAGCTACCCAGTGCTTAAACACAGTGTGGGCGTCACCATACGCTAGGCAAGGTAGCGGTAAACTCCGGAGAAAGCTGCCTTGAAGGAGGGGACTAGGTTATGGAAGAGCCCGCATTATCCCTTTCTGGGCTCAGCTCACTCCAACAACTTTTGTTTCAATGTAAGCAGAACGTGGTACAGCTAGACCCTAGGAAATAGAGGTGAGAGTCTAGAAAAAGTTCCAGGGCCTCAGGGTTTGGAGGCCATGTGGGATAGGAGCCAGACAGACCTGATTCTGATTCTGCTTTTACTTGTGTGTCCTTAACCTCTCTGAGTCTCAGTTTCCATATAGTATATAAAATAGAGGAGTCATCCTTTCCCTGTGTTACAGGCAGGGCTGTTGAGAAGACTTAACTGAGCACATGGATGTGAAAGCACTTTGAAACCTGTCAAGGGCCTGTTGAGGGATTATTGAGTCACATGAAAATAATGACAATAACTGAGAGGTCAAGCAGCCTGGAGCCGGGCCCCTGGGGCTCATGGAAAGGCAGAGGGAAGTGAGCCTTGGGTAGAAACTGGTGCTGTCCTCCCTGACCACAGAAGTTCTGGGGTTAGCCCCACTCTTGGAGGTCCCTCAGGAAAGGTGTGGATTGCTAGAGAGAGGTTCATTCCAGTCCACAGAAAAGGAAACTGAGGGTAACAGAGGTTGAGGGCCTATCCTAAGCCACAAGCTACACAGATCCAGGAACAAGAGGGCCATTGGACTGGAGCCATTATTGCCTTGGTTTTCCCCTCCTCTGGACGAAAACAGCTCAGAGCTGGGGCCCAAGAGACCATGGAAGCAGAAAGCACCCCCCCCCCATGGTACAGTGGGAACTAAGGCCCCCAGGTCCCCATTATCCCTCCTCCTGTGCCGGCCCCTCTCCACTCCCCCATCCCTGTAAGTCCTCCCACATTCCTCCAGGCAACAGGAAACCCCAGCTGCAGCCCAGACTTCAAACAGCTCCTCCCTCTGGGCAGGGGGTGTGGGAGGAGAGGCCAGAGGCCAGAGGGCAAAGGTCAGCTTTGTTCTTGCCGTAGGTGGTGAGGGACCCTGAGGGAGACAGAGGGGGACAGGGTAGGGCCCTTGACAGCCACACTGTGTGTGTGTGTGTGTGTCTGGGAGTAAATGTGTGTCCTTGGATTGGCTGACCTGAGTTATGTGTCTGAGTGTATATCAACACATGTTTGTCTTTGTTGCTCAGCCTGGGATCCCACTGTCACGTCTGTAGGTAACATCATGTTTCTGGTTCACAGGCTTGCTCAAAGCTATATGTCCTCCTATGAGTGTGACCTGGTGCGGTTCTTTGTATCGGAGAGGGGTGTTCCTCTCCCACCTCTTCCCTTCCCCTTCTTCCTTCACGTTGGTCACCAGAGGGTTACTTCTGGAAAGCAAATCTGACTTTGTTACCCTCCTGCTCAAAACCCGTCAGTGCTTCCCCTAGCCAAAGGCTTAGACTCCTCCCTGCGTGCATGGCAGGCAATACCCATGCCTCCCTTCCTCACCATCTTCATCTTTAGTCACTAACCCTCCTCAAATTTTTCACGCCAGTCTTACCTACCTAATTATAATTACCTGCATGGGACCATTTTGTGGCTCTGAGCTCACTTAATTCTGTTGAGTCTGGAATGCCCTTCTCTTGCTTTATTTATTTATTTATTCATTTTTTTAAATTAGTTTTAGGTGCACAAAACAATGTAATCGTTAGATATTTATCATTTATATCTCTCACACAGTGACAACCCCTCTCCCCCTCTTGCTTCTTTATCAAGCAAATTTTTACTCCTTTTGAAATTGAAACACCTCCACTGAGAAGCCTTCCAGATTTCCCCCCACCCAACTGAGTTAGGAACCTCCCCTGTTCTCCCACATTTCCTGCATGTGTCTGTCCTCTTCATCCTCATCCTCATTACTGTGTGCTTCGAGAGCAGAAACTTGTGCTGTATGTCCCATCCTATGAGATGGGAAAATTCTGAAGGGACCAACCAAGTCCTTTCCCTGTGGAAACTTTCCTATAGTTTTAAATGTAATACTCAGAATGACCACTAGAGAGCATATGGACATCACTGTAGGATCATCGAGCGTGTGTGTGTGTGTGTGTGTGTGTGTGTGTGTGTGTGTGTGTGTGTAATTAATTGGAAAGAGACTTCTGATACTGTACCTCAGAGAGAAAAACTGGGAGTGGATAGTGAGTCCACCTAGCTCAGTACTGGAGCAGTGGGATCCCAGATAGACTCCCCCAATAGTTCCTAGGCCTCCTAGATTTCTCTCTGTTTCCCCACAACTCAGGAGCCATGCGTGCCCTTTGGCTTTCAGACCCTCCTACCTCTTGCCTCTAATCTTCCAACCTTCTTTTTCCATGCCTCATCTGCACTCTCAAACCTCCCATACATAATTATTTGTACTTGCCTGACTTGGCCTTGCTTTACCATACCTCTGGGCCTTTGCATGTGCTGTTCCCTCAGTGGGAAATGATCTCACCCTCTGCTGCTTCATCTGGCAGACTTTTCTTTCATGTCTTCCAAGAAGTCTCACTGGGCCTCCAGACTGACCTTGCCCCAAGTGTTGTAATTGTTTACTGTTCTGCCTCCTGGGCAGGACCACTTACAGGAGATATCAGTAAATGTCTGTGAAATTAATAAATGACTTGGGTTTTTTTTTTACAAATACAATCCTCAGCATATGTGGGGTTTCTCCAGACCCCTATCTGCGCCATGTCCTCTCTGGGCCTGACTGTGGGTTAGTATTATACTTTCCCATGCTGCTTCATCAAATAAGGGGATGTGACACAGTAGGATGCATGAGATTTTGATGTCACACAAACCTGGGTTCAAATTCTGACTCTACCATTCAGCTGTATGACCTTGGGCAAGTGTCATAGCCTTTCAGAGTCTTTGTTTCCTCTTTTATAAAACGGGAATACTCACACTTCTGCACTGCCTCGGGAGGATCATATTAGATGATGCATGAGAAATACCTAGCATTAGTCAATTAGGTGTCCTCCTCCCCCACCATGAACTTGGAAATAAAATTGCCCTCCAAGTCTTAAGCCAGTAAAATCTACACATCACGGAGGAGAAGAGCCAGGTGGGGGAGTGAATGAGGCGAGAGATGGTTTTGTAAACGACTGAAGGGTTTTGTGAACAGTGGAAACCGCAATCAAGGTGACCCGCCTGTAATCTCAGGGAGGCAGGGCGAGGATGTGATTGAAATTGAGAAAACAGAGGCCTAATCAATTGCATTGTGCTCTATCTGAAGCGAACAGAAGGATGCACAGAAAAGGGGGTGCAAGGGAGAATTTATTCAGCTGCACCAGAGGGAGGGACAGGGAACCAGTAAATACAGGGATTCTAGGCTCAGGCAGCTCTGGTCTCTGCTGAGCAGTGAAGGCCTGGTGAACTCCAGGTGGTTCACTGCCCAACTGGGTCTTCATTTAAACTCAGTGGGCACCCAGGTACCAGGCAGATCCCATCGGGCAGATAAAAACATTTTGGTACCAGGAAAAGACTATTGAGACTAAGAGCACTGATTTTGGAGTCAGAGGAGCTGGTTCAAGCCCCTGCTCTGCCACTTATGTTATATAACCTATTTATTTCACTGTGCCTCAGTTTCCCTATTAATAATGTGAAGATACAATAATAGCCTTCTCCTCATAGGGTTCTGTGACAATTAAATGGCAGCATGTACTTAACAGGATACCTGGCATAGAATAATTTGTAAAAGGCAGTGACAAAGAGAGCTAACATGTATTAAGCATTGTATTGCCATTTCACAGATGAGGAAATTGAGGTTTGAAGAGATTAATAACTTGCACAAAATCTCACAGCTAGAGAGTGGTGGAGGCAAGAATCACACCAGGCAGTACAGCTCTAGAGCTGTGCTCTTATCTGCTTATTCCATGGCAGATGGAAACACTGGGCCTCTGGCTTATACCTCAGGCTCTTGTGAATTTGGTCAGCCAGAGACTATGGCCCTCAGGAAGCTTTGGCCCCTGAGAGTTTGAGTGTGCAGAGTTAAGGCTCCCACCCCTGTGACCAGCTCTCTAAGTAGCCACTTGGCCTCTTTCCATCTTATTGTTCCCATTCAGCAACCCTCAGCACAGGGCTGAACAGAGGGAACTCTCAATCTACATTGGCCACTGTGGGGACAGAGCCAGGAGTGCAGTTTCTAGGCTCTCGGCCTCACGTGGAAAGGTGCTGGCTCAGGTAGTAAATGGCCATCAACTGTGATTGCATGGCCATCAGCTGTGGCTAGTTGGCCGTCAGCTGTAACCAATGAGCCATTAGCCACTAATATAACTGCTGTGGCTATGCTAGCAGCAAAATGGTGGCTAGCAAGAAGGTGGTGGCTGAGCTAGCAAGAGCGGATTGCAGCTAGCAAGCGGCGGAGTGAGGGTTGTGGATTGTGTGGCTCCTGTTTCCTGTGTCTCCAACCCAGCTGCCAGCGAGAATATAGTGGTATGACTCCCCTACGTATGGCTCCGTGGGTCTTCCTTTTTGGCCTCACCATGTCCTGCGTTCTTATGTGGGGAGTGGGAGCAGAGACCCCGCAGGCCGCCCCTCATGACAGCCACCTTATCCCCTTTCCTAAGAGGTCACTCAATTTCAGAGGTTTCCAGGGAATGTTTCTACCAGTATCTAGAAGGAGAAGGATCTTCCAAACATCTACGGGGCAGATTTGATCTCTTCCCAAAGCCCAGAGGCAGTGAGGTCTGGTAGAAAGATCATGGGCCTTAGCATGAGACCTCGGTTCAAATCCCAGCTCTGTTATGTATATCTATGTGACCCCTGAGCCTCAGTTTCCTCATCAGTAAATGGAGGCTAATCATAGAACCAGACTCAGGACTGGAGTAAATGAATGTAAACACATCCGGCATTCAGCAGACACTTAATAAATGAGTTATTATTTATTACTATTATTTCTCTCCAGCCTGTGAACTCCTCCAGGAGTTGTATTTCTGGGGCACTTCACAGAGTTACTGCTTAGTCATCATTTGCCAATTGTAGCAGTCATTCTCAGCCTCTTTCTCCATCCACCCCCTTCGTAAGTCAGGGGTCAACAATTTCCTGATGGCAGAGGTGGGAATCCTTATTCCCTGTTCCTCTTGTTTCCACATGGAGGCACATCAGCTGCCAGTTTCTGAAAGTAGGAGTTGGGGGATGGGACACGTCCTCATTGCACAGGTGCATGACAGGTTGTTTAGCACCTCCAATCCCTGCCCACTCCATGCCAGTAGGAGCCCCCAGTGGTTGTGACAAATGAAACTGCTTCGAAACCTCTCCAAAGCTCTCTAGGGGACAGAGCTGCCCCAAGTGAGATCCAATGTCATAGACTAACTTCCAGGCCTCTCCCTCTGTCTTCTTTTGGGGGAGCTACAGAGGTCCCACTGTGATCCTCCCCATCCCTGCCCCTGTCAGAGGAGGCTTGCAGCTGTGCCTGTGATGAACAGTAAATCAGCTGAAATGAAGTAAAGAATTAGCAAACCCACTGCACACAGACTGAAAGCCACATCAGTAATGAAGGGGACATTTTGATCTCCCGTTGCCTGTCTTCTGTCTCCATTTGTCAGCTCATCCTGAACTCACATGGGGATGAGCATTGGGACTTTTGGGTGTCCTAAAACACCCCTTGGGTGCTCTGTGCTTAGTAGGTATTAGGGGTACTTTCTAATATGCCCTTTTTCCCAGTAGCCAAAGCAGCCCCACTCACCTCCCACTGACTACCCTCCCTCCCAAAGGAAGGGATTTTCATGGCTCAAGGATTCATATCATCATTTTTCTTATTACAAAATCAATAAACAGACACATGATTCAGAGAAGGGGTGAGCCCTCAGCAACCCTTTCCCTCAGTCCTGGGCTTGGACCCCAGTCCTGGACTACAGTATCCAGCAGGAAAAGGATCTAGGAAAGTCTTTCCCTATCTTTGTAACTCAGACAAGAGAATTGAGTAGGAGGTGAATTCTGCGGTCCTGGACCAGGGTGGGATGTCAGGGTAGGTAGAGATGAAATTTGAACCCCATCTCTCAGAACCTTTCCTAAGCAGGGATGGTGAGAGAAAAGACATGCAGTTTAATAAATAACTAGACAGGGTCTGAGCATTTCTTTTTTGTGGTGGTGGGAGCAGGAAGAGTAGAGGTATATAGGGGCCCAAGGTGGAAGGAGAGAAATGGCACCTGGGGCCAGAGTGGATGAGGAATGATCTCTGAGCCTGGATTTGCCCTTCTTTAAAATCAGTGGGTTGCCCTCAGTGGCATCAGAGTAACTGGTGTGCTCTGATATGCTAGGATATAGGGTTCTAAGCCTGGGGGCTTTGGTACCAGAGCCCTGGGGATTGGAAGAGGCTGGCGGGCACTCCCAGAGAGGTCGAAATGGGCTATGTCTCATCCCCAGGCTGGTACTGGGGTTCTGTGGAGGTGAAGTAGTCCTCCAGGAAGGACTGCAGGTACTCGAAGGTAGGCCTCTCCTCTGGGTCCAGACGCCAGGTCTGCAACATGGCCTCGTACAGGGATGCTGGGCAGCCTGGGGGGCACGACATGTGGTAGCCGTGCTCCACCTGTTCCAACACTTCCCGGTTACTCATGCCTGGAGGGTGGAGCTCTGTCAGTCAGGGGGCCCAGCATCTCCCAAAGAGGCAGCCAGTTGGAAGGCCTTCCCCATGACCACCCTTCCACCTCCCTACTCCCCACTCCCCAGCAAACCTGGGTAAGGGACTCGGCCCTTGCTGATGAGTTCAGTGAGCAGGATCCCAAAGGACCACACATCTGACTTGATGGTGAATCTGCCATAAAGGGCAGCCTCTGGGGCTGTCCACTTGATAGGAAACTTGGTCCCTGGAGAGATTGGGGGAGAAAGAAAAGTTAGTGAAGGAGGTCCCTGGGAACAGCTGGATTAGAATAGTGTCTTTAGGATTGGGGTCTCTGAGCACAGAGGTCTCTGGGCTTAACCGAAGGACCCAGTATCTAGCCAGTACTTACTGTGTGTCTAGTATAGTGCTGGGTACTTTACGAACATTGTAATTCTCATGGTAATAACACCTAACGTTTGTACAGTAAATCCTCACTTAATGTCATCAATAGATTCTTGGAAAGTGAGACTTTAAGAGAAACGACATATGATGAAACCAATTTTACCCTAGGCTAATAATTGATATAAACAAGAGTTAAGTTCCTGTGGCATATTTCTGGTCACAAAAACATCACCAAACTTCTAAATAAAGACTCAAAACACGTCTAATATTAAACATTGAAATCAATGTCAGCTATATATACATTAAAGAAAGATGAATAAAAACAAGTAAGATAATTATTTTCCAACCTGCTTGTTCTAGTTCAGGGTCATGGGTGGCCTGAATTCCTCCAGGCAGCTCAGCACCCAAGGCAAGAACCGCCCCCCCCAAAAAAAATGCCCTTCCATCACAGGGCCTCTCACACCCACACTCTCAGACTGGGCTGATGGAGACACACCCATTCACCTCCTGTACACAGCTTTGAGGTAAGGAGGAAACCGGAGAAACCCATGCAGACATGGGGAGGACGTGCAAACTCCATATAGACAGTGGTTCCAGTGAGAAATCAATGTTTTTTTTCCTCATCAACGTTATAACAAAACAACGTTGAACAAAATGATGTTATTTAAGGACCTGCTGTGTAGCCTTTACTACATGCCAAGCACTGTTTTAAGTGATTTGCATGCATTAATTAATTTAACCCTTACAAAACCTCATGAGGTACATACTATTATTATCCCCATTGTACAGATGAGGAAAAGGAGGCACTAAGTAGGTAAGCAACTTATGTAGATCACATAGTTTATAAGTGGTTAGGATTCATAGCCAGGCATTCTGGCTACAAAGTTCACACTCTCACACTTTACTGTCTTTCCCTTGAGAATTGTAGCAGTACCTGGCACATAGTAGTGCTTGATAAATATTTTTTCTTACTGTTGTCTGAATATTTTCATTTTACAGATGAGAACAGACAGCTCACAGATGTTAGGTGATGCCCAAGGCCATGTGGCTGGTAAGTGGAGGATTTGAACACAGAGTTGCCTCTTATACTACATCAGGATGGGAGTGTCCCAGATGGTCTGGGGCGGGGAAGGGTTCCTGAGTATGTGGGGACCCTAGGTAGGGTGAGGCAGGGCACCTTGCCGGGGGTTGTACTCATTATCCTCGATGAGACGGGCCAGGCCGAAGTCAGCGATCTTGCACACCAGCTGCTCCCCCACGAGGATGTTGGCTGCCCTCAGGTCTCGGTGGATGTAGTTCATGCGCTCCATGTAGGCCATGCCCTTAGCTACCTGGGGGCCAAGGTATGGAGAAATGGGAACACCATGGCTTATTTGATAGATCATTTGGAAAACCAACTTTCCAGATGAGGAGACTGAGCCTCAGAGGCAGTCTACCTCAGTCTGCCTCAGGTCGCACAACTGATACAGTGGGTGGGGCTGCACATCCAGGGGTAGTCTAGGTGTTCGAAGGATTTGTGGAAGGGGGGTCTGAGAGATGAAGGCAGCTGTCCCAGTTTACCTGGGCTGCCATGTCCACCAACTGGGGCAGCTTCAAATCCTGGCCCTTCTGGTCCTTGAGGAGCTCCAGCAAGCTACCTGGGGAGAAGAACCCAGAAAATCAGCAGCAAGACCCTACCCCCAGCTCCAGCCTAGCCTTCTCTCCCTGAGCCCCGCCCCTATCCGGAACCCATCTGCTATAACTTGGCCCCACCCCCTGCTCCCAGCCCTTCTCATATAGATCCACCCCAACTCAGGATCCCACAAAGTGCCTCACAGATCTCTCCCAGGCCCGGCTCCTGTAGACACCCTGACTCTGTCCACATCTCATTTCTTCTCTTCTATCTTGCCTCCCTAGACACGCCCCATTCAGACTCCACGCAAGACCCTTCCTCATTACAGATCTCTTTCACAAGCCCCGCCCACCAGCCAACTACCCCCTCCCATGCCAGAGGCTCTGCCTACAGGCCCAGACCCCGCCTTGTCTAACTTGGCCCGCCCCCACCCCCAACACCCGGCCCCACACGCTCGGACTCTGCCCGTTGTTCCTCATCCCATCACGTTTCCACGGAGGTTCCTCCCCCAGAGACACCCACCTTAATTTCGCCCTAAATCCTACCCCTCCCCCGACTCCGCCTTCTGACCCGCCCCTCACCGTGGCACATGAACTCCGTCACGATGTAGATGGGCTCCTCCGACACTACAGCATACAGCTGTACCAGCTTGTCGTGTCGCAGCAGCTTCATGACCTGCGCCTCTTCCAGGAAGGCCTTTGGGGACATGGTGCCCGGCTTCAGCGTCTTCACCGCCACCTTCGTGCTGCCGTTCCATGTGCCTGCAGGGCGCCCACAGCAGCTCGTCAGGACCGGCTCCCTGCCAACCCAAGCCCTCAAGCCGGCCCCGAGCCTCTTGGCCCCAGCCCCTGGTACTTCCATACCCAGCCACACATCCCCGAAGCAGCCGGTACCCAACCAGCGCTCCAGCGTGATGGAACTTCGGCTGATCTCCCAGGCGTCCTTGGCCAGGCCCAGAGTTTGTGGCTTCATTGTCGTGCAGACTGCCGTGAGCAGGTGGCACAGCCCATCGTTCACCTCTGGGGAGTGGGGTGTTGGAGGTCACAGGTGGGCCAGGACAGCCCACACATTCCTCATCCCACCCCAGCCTCCAAGATCAGTTAGAAGGAACTAGGCCACAAGTGAGGTCATAGGCCAGGACAGAAGGCAATCCGCCCAGGGAAGGAGGTGGTACCAAGAGGGAGAGATGATCCCTGTATGGATTGGGGGCCTTCCCATTGGAGGTGGCCTTCAGCTGGGCCTCCAAGGGTCAGGTGGGATTCTCACAGGTAGAAACAGAATGTGGCCCTTCCACGGACCTCATCCTTGCCCTAACCAACTAAAGCAGAAACCTGGGCATGATTCTCACCTTCCCCTCAGCCCTGTAGCTCATCCTCCAAGCCAGTCCTATTCTGCCTCCTAACCAACTCAGACATTAGGGCATCTTGGGCTCAATTAAATGATGGCCTCAGACCTCGGTTACCTCTAGAATCCTACAGAGCAATGTCCTGGGTGAGAGTCCAGGCACTTGGGTTCTAGTCTTGGTCAACCATTCCTGCTTTAGGAGACCCTTCCCTCCTCAGTCTCAGCGGGTTGGGTCAGCCACCTGCAGCACATGCCAGCCCCAATGGCCCGCCCTTACCAATGTAGTGCTGCACTAGCTCCTGCACGGAGTGGAACTGGGCCCGCGTGGTGATGTAGTAGCCACCTGTGTCCAGCTTGCGGATCTTGTAATGCTTCACGTGATCGCCTCTGGCCTGGTCCCAATCCCGAATGGACAGGGAGTAGGCACCTGTGGAGAAGGATCATCTTTGGACCTGCTTTCCTCCTTGTCCGCAGTCTGGAAACCAGGAGAGGCCCAGAAGGCTGCGGACTCTGAGTTGGATGGCTGTGTCCCTTGAACCCACTCCCAGTCTTAGCTCTGCCCCTTCACCCTGTCACCATCTTGGCTCTGACCCAAGCCCCACCGCTCCTAGCCCCACCCTAATGGCTAGTCTGTCCCTGTCCAGGGCCAGCCATTGCAGTCCCCACCTTTGGTGGTCTCGCTCTCCCGAATGAGAAAGGCTCCCTGGGGATTGCCTGGGGAGAGCAGCTGCCTCTCTGCATCCTTCCTCCCGATCTTTCCAAAGTACCACCTGTTGGGAAGGGCCAACAATAGTCAGGTACACCCAGGTCAGCCCTCAACTCAGCCTCCTGGAAAAGTCACCTCATAAGCCAAGATTCCATGTCCTCACCCTTAAAAGGGCACCTGATTTACAGCCTGGTGGTGAGGATCACACAGAAGGGAAATTAGAATGCCTGGCACACGGTAGGTGCCTAGTAAGTTTAGGCTTCTCCTCTCTCTGAGTTTCTCTTAAATTTCTAGAAACCCAGTCACCAGTGACCTGGGTGCCGGTGATCAGGGTGCCAACCAGTCCATTAGTCCATCTCATTACTGCCTCTCATAAGTTCCTTTTACAGATGAGGAATTTGAGGCTAGGAGAGGGAAAATAACCTACCCACAAGGCCAGCTGATGAGCTCTACTGGAAATCTTTTGCCACTCACCCTAGTTCTTTTCCCACTACCCCAGGCAATTACTCAAATTCTTCTCTTCACATCCACCCCCAAAACACTTTTCTCCTTTGACCCAGAACGACACCCTTTCCTGCTTCTCTTCCTCGCTTTCTGACTGCTCCTGGCAGGCTTTGACTGCTGCTTTTCCTCCACACTCTTACATTTGGATGTTGTTCTAAGTCCCAACTTCAACCTCAGGCCTCAAGCATTCCTGGTCTGTCAGGTAGTCTTCTTGGGACGGAATTGTAGCCTCAAACCAACTGTGAAAGTACACTGGGGGGGTTGAAGTGACCACAGGTGTCATAGAAGACTCAGATGGCATTTGATCATTAAATTGCACCATGACTATCTGGGGCTCAATTAAATCGAGGGAGTTGGCAGCCTCAGTGAACTCTGGGATTGTCAATCCACACCTGGGTATTAGATCTAGTTTGGAGAACAGGGGAAGGCATTGGCAAATGGAGTGTCCAGGAGGGTAGGCAGGATGGGGAAGGAAGAACTGTTGATAGACTGCATAGACAAGACACATTGCCAAGGTTTTTCAAAGCTCTGTCCCCCCCGCCCCCCCCACACCCACGACATTGGCTACTTCCTTAATAATTAATATAGTAATAACAGCACTTACTTTGTGTCAGGCTCTGCTTTAATACACACACGTATTCACTGCACTCTTATAACAATGCTGTGAGATAAGTCCTATTATTAACCCCCATTAGACAGATGAGGAAATTGAGATACCTTGTGGTTAAGCAATTGTCTAAGGCCACAGACTCTTACACTGTGTTGCCAGAATAGGAACCCAAGCTGTCTGCTCTAGGGCCTGCACTCTTAACCAGGACACTGTTCTTAAGAACAACACTGCACTGAGTGCCTCTCAGGGCTTTGTGACATTGCCCCCAAGGTGTCAAAACAAGCATGCACCGCCCCCAAACCTTCCATCTTCTGCATCACCACCCCTTCTCTCCTCCATGCGTCCTACTACCCTCCTCAGATGAAGGCCTCGCCCCACTTGAGCTCTGGACCCCATCCACTCCCCTCTGCTCGGGATGCCTCTCCTTCACCAATCAGCATAGTTTTGAAATCAAGGGCTCATCAGCAGCCTCTCCATCCCACAGTCTCTACATATGCCTACATTTCTTCCTTCCCCAAAGGAAACTGTTCTAAGCCCTATCTTGCCATCAACATTCTGCTATATCTCTCACCTTCCCTTCACTTGAAAAAGCACTTCACATTTGGGTCTCTACTTCCTCACCTCCTACTCCTTCCCTGGCTCTGCTGTCTGGCCTCCACCCCACTTCACGCAGAGAGATCTCTCACCAAGGTCACCTCCATTGCCAAATCCAGTGGCAGCCTCTGATACTCCCTCTCTTGTTTCCTGAAACTTCTCCTCTGCCCTCTTGGCTGCTTTGACGTGGCCTGGCCTGGTTTTCCAGCAGCTCCTTCTCCTTCAATGGCAGCTTTCTCCAAAGTTGGATCCTAGGGCCAATCTCACTCCCTTCCCTCTTACTTCACCCTTCTAGGCAGCTTTAATTATTATCTCCACTCTGAAGAGTCCCAAATTTCCACCCAACCCAGATGTGCCCTCTACAAGAGCCACAACAAGCAAACAAAGAAGATTAGTGCCAATTAGGTGAAGATACTCCTTCCTCTGGGCTAATTCAGAGGCATGGCTTGGCGTGGGCTGGGCACCTCTCATGCAAAGTACAACCTAATCTATTTGCTGGCAGTCTCCTCCACCTGGATGTTCCTCTCCATGAACCTCTACCTGACAAATCCCTGCCAGAACCTGACCTGCTCCCGTGTTCCCCACTTTAGCAAATGGCACCATCATCCAGTCAATTCCTCAAGAAGATTTTGGGCCACCCTGGATTCCTCCCCTCCCCATACCCTAGTGGCAAATCAGTCAGCAAGTCCTGATGACTCTCACTCTGCAGTCTCTCCAATCTCCCTTTTCCCATATATGTATGTCTATGTGAGGATAAAAATTTTTTGAGTCTCAGTTTTCTCATCTGTAAAATGGAGACAATAGTAATATCAATAGTGTTATGTGAGAATTAAGTGAATCAAGTAGGTAAAATACCTATCATAGTATCTCAAGTATATAAAGGTACTCCATGAATTATAATTCCCTGCCTTCTTAATAGAATTAATTCTAAGTAATGCCCCCTGACATTTGTTTAGCACTTTATAATTTTTTAAAGCTCATACACTGTTATCACTGATGTATATATATATATATATACACACACACACATATGTATATGTATAATGCTTAGCCAGACTATCAGGGTTCAAATACCAGCTCCATCTACTTACTAGCCATGTGAACCTGGGCAGGATATTTAACTTCTCTGTGCCTTAGTTTCCTCATTTGTGAAACAGGATAATATTAGTTTCTAACTCTGTTAATACATAGAAAGCACTTTGAATAGTGCCCAGAACATAGTACATGCTAGATAAGAATCATCTACTATTATTATCATCTTTATCTTCTTTTATTCTCTAAATGACCTTACAGAATTATAGATAAGGAGACAGGGTGGAGCTGTGACTTGCCCAAGAAGTGACCTTGAGTCTGAACTCCAGAGTCTTATCCATAGGGCTGGTTTCCCCCCAATCCCTACTCACTCTTCAGCCTGGATGGAGTCCACAGGGGCCACGTAGTTGCTGGGAATGTAGCCAGTTCTTCCGGAGCTGAGAGACCGAGCTTCCCACCAGTCACCCTCACTGCAGACACAGAACAGGGGGTGTCAGCAGCAACCCCGTCTCTGGTGCACCTTGGGGCCAGGCAGGGCCACACAGAGGATCAGGTGGGACTGGCCCTGCCAACCCCTTACCTTGGACACACATACCCCAGGGCTTTTGTCTGTTTTGCCCCCAGCCACTGTGGCTGCCCTAGGAGACAATTCCCTGCAGAAGGAATGTATTTGGGAACGTCTAGGTTTCCCAGCTTTCTCCTCTGGCTTCTCAGCTGGGATGGCAGTGGATAGCTAACCAGGTAGATCAGTTCACCACTGAAATCCATCCCCCTCCCAATGGCTACATATTTCCTTCTAGATAAAATCCAGACTCATCAACATTGCTTAAAAAGCACTGCAGAGGGGCGGCTGGTTAGCTTAGTTGGTTAGAGCACGATGCTCCTAACACCAAGGTTGCCGGTTCGATCCCCACATGAGCCACTGTGAGCGGTGCCCTCCACAACCAGATTGAAACAAGTACTTGACTTGGAGCTGATGGGTCATGGAAAAACTTAAAAATAAATAAAAATTAAAAAAAAAAAAGACTTAAAAAAAAAGTCCTGCAGAATCTGCTCCCACCCACCTTTCCAGTTTCTGTTCTCTGTTCTGCACCTCATACTTTATGATCCACCTAGACTGGACCACTTGGTGGTTTCCAGAAGTCATTATTTATTCTAATTCTCTCTCATTCTCTCTTCTTCTTTTTCCACTTTTCTTCAATGTGTATTTATTTTTCTAGTATCAGCTTAGAAATCACCTACTCCAGGAAGCCTGCCCTGATCACCACTGCCCTGGAGACTATGTTTGGTATTCTTTCTGTGCCAATAGTTCCTCATGCCCCCTCCCCCAGTAACAATTACCCAGAGTTGTTATTGTCATATATCTGTGTCCCCAAGTAGGCTGGAGCTTTCTGAGGACAGGGACAAGGTAGAATTCCTCCTTGGGTCTTGCTCCCAGCCCAGGCCATGACCTGAACTGGGTAGCCTGGTCACTTACGTGTTGTTCAGGATGTGGAACTTCTCACCCTTGGTGAAGGGGAGGTCATCTTCTGTCCGGGCCTCATAGTCATATAGGGCAATGAACAGGGTCACACCAGTTCCTGCAGAGTGAAGGCTACTCAGTAAAGTAGAGCATAGGACACCAAGAGGGCTGCACCCCCAGAGTCCTGTTCCCCAGCCAGGTGCTGTGCCTCCCCACTACTGTGGTGCCCTGCTTCCCAAAGGCCTCTGGAGTCCAGTGGATTTCTGATTTGGGCTTTACAGTTTGGTTCCCCATGGATTCGGGACACATACCTTCAAGCTCATCCTTCCCACCCCCCAGTTCACCCACTCCTCCTCTTCCCCACCACCATTTGCATGTGATCAGGGTTCCTCTCTCACATGGGGACTGAGGTATGTCTCCCCCTCAGACTGGGGTTTCTGAGGGTAGGGCTACACATACTCCCTCCAACTGCACACTGAAAGCAGGGCCGTGTCTCCCATAGCATACTGGAGGCTCCTAGGACAAGTCTACGTCTTGCCTTTTCCCAGGGTCCAGGAAATGCCTGCCGCCAGCCTACTGAACTCACCTGATATGCCCCCGATGGTACCCCCAGCAAGGAAGTTGGGGCTGGTGGGCTGAGGGGAGAAATTGTTGTAGTTGGGGATATGGGCAAAGGAGGGCGCAGGCCGGGCCTCAGTAGGGTCAGGGCCATAGCGGTCCGAAGCCCCATAGCTCCTGAAGTCCCCTTCCAGGCCAGCATTCTCCTTGGGCCCTGGCTCCAACTTCTTGCAGAATACACAGCCCATTCCAGGTGCCCTGCTACAGAATGGGGGCATGCCTCACTTGGGGGCCTCTCCCAGATATGCCCCCCTATGCATATATACAGGCATGTGTGTGCATATATGCGCACACACACACACACACACCACTCCCACACAGGCACGCAGCTTCCCCTCTCAGGCCTGGAGTGGTGGGTCTTCCCTAGTGAGGGAGAAGGGTGGGGCGGGGCCTCCCTGGGCTCTACTTCCCTCCCAGCTGCCTTAACGTGTTTGGAGAGAGTGTGTGTATCCTCAGTGGGACTGGTTTTCTGCCTTGAAGTGTTGCTATGTTTATTTATATATTTTTGCCTCCTATTGCTTCAATATGTTGTATTCCTGTGATCCATTCAGAATGCTTGTGTGTCTTCTGTGTGTCTCTAAGTATTTGTGAGTTTGCTTGTACACACATTCAGAAAAGGCTGCACACACACAGACACACGCACAAGCAAACTCACAAATACTTAGAGACACACAAAAGACAAACAAGCATAGTGTCTGGCTTTATGAGTGTGTACATATGTAATGTTTCTTTGCGTCTGTGTGTGTGTGTGTGTGTGTGTGTGTGTGTCTGTGTATCCCTATGCAGCAAGTCTGTATGAGTAGGAGCCTCTATGTATGTGTGTCATCATCATGTGCATGAGCTTAGCCCTGTGTGGACATACATGTGTCTGTCTGTGTGTGAGTATCCATGTGTGCGGGTCTGTGGAAGTCTGTGTGAATGTCTGTGCATATGTGTGTGTCTCTCTGTGTATGTGCATGTTATGTATTGATGTGTGTTTGTGTGAGTGTGTGTGAGGGCTGTGTGCCTGCACCTGGAGATTCCCTGCAGAGGGGGATCAAGGCCATTTCCTGCAGCAGGTCCAGCCTCTGGCCTCTCAAGCTGCCTCATTCTGGCTCCCCCATCTGTTACTTAGCAACAGGGCCCTTGTAGGAGGAGGGGGCGGTGAGGAGTTGTGGGGCCCAGGAAGGCCATCTCCATCCCACTTCCTGACCCTGAAAGCCCTCAGCCCGACTCTCCCCACTCACCCCTCAGGCTCTTACTCATTGGTCAGTGGGGCTGCCGCATGGTCCTTGGGAGGGGCCAGAGACCTGAGGGTGAGACAGAAGGACATGGAAGATGAAGGCTCTGCCAATGTTCCTGCCAGCTAGCTGCCAGCTTCTGCCCTCTTCAGGAAGCCAGAAGGCCTGGGCTCCGCCCCAGCATGACTTCTGCCTTCATTTTGCTTCCCACCGCCCCTGGCGCACTTACATATCCTCCCTCACACAGGACACACCACCCACACTGACTCTCACACTCATATCCACCTGACACACCAACACGTTGCCACATACAGTAACAGACACAAACAAGCAACAATCACACACCAACACTCACAGTGTATACTTGCATGAACGGGCTAACCAACACCACTAATGCACCAACACAAACTAACTCTCACACGAGCCCAAGCTCTGATGCACAGAAGCACATACAAGCATGCGTGCACAAACACACACACACACACACACACACACACACACACTGCCTCTCAGGCTAACAGACTTGTACACTCGGACACTCATATTTTAGTGTTAGACCCATCTGTCTAATTGGATTCCTATCAAGCCACGTTCAGGTTACTCTTGGGTTGCCAGTCACTGTCTTCTGAAAACAAGCCCTTCCTTTGGACGCTGCCTCTGCTCCCAGCCTGAGCTGGGCAAACCCCAGCAGCCCAGGGCTACAACTGGTGGCAGAGTGAAGGTGAACACCTACGTCCAGAGCTTGCTCCTATCCTCACATCAGGGAAAGGCCCAAGTCAGAAGCCAAGGCCACCAGGATCCTGGGGAACCCCCCAATGAGCCAAGCCTTTCAGGGTAGCTGTGTTCCCTGAGCAACATGCTGGCAGGTCATTGAGCAAGGGCTCCCCACGCCTCACCAGAAACTCTGCCATTGCAACACTCAGAGAGGAACTGCTGGAGAGAGAGCTCAGTTTCCTAAGATGTGAGAGGAATGAAAAATTGCAGGGTAGGGTTAACCCAGTAAACGCTGATTTCCCCAGAGGGCTAAAGGCCTCTGTCTTACCTTTCTTGACCCTCAAGTCCAGTTCCCCTTATGGATATACTCCTCCTCTTCTTTCTGGGTCCTGCCCCTCCTACCAAGCACCACTCACCCCTTCCAAGAAGCCTTCCTGGATCCACCAGGTCCAGCTGCCTAGACAATGGCTCTGTCATATCAGTGCCCTGACCCCACTCGAACCCTATCAGCCCCTCTCACCCTGGAAGCGGGGAGCTGACACCCGTGTGGTGAACTGTGAGGCAGGCTGTGGTGTGAAACCTAAAATAGGCCCTGTTCACCAAACCATTGCGGAGATGTTCATCTCAGGACCCATACCTTGGGGCAAAACCACTGTGTCCGAAAGGCTCCAGGAGGTTGCAGGGCTGGTTTAGGGCCAGGGAGAGAATGGAGGTGGGGATGGCATCCAAGGCTTTCAGGCACTGAGGGGACAGGTGGGGGTAAGATGACAACAAGGGTTACAGGGTGAGAATGGAGGTCTTCTCGCAGGAAGACACATGCTCACCTCAAGTGGCACACAGGGCCTATACTCAGATCCACACAGCCCTCCTGACACATTCTCATACACTTACATCACCTCAGCTACCCACAGCACCTCCTGCAGAGACTCTGAGCTCCTCTATAAAGATTCACAGACACGTACATCTTCAAGGATACCTACACCCCCATATACACACACCTCCAGCCCTCACCCATCTACACACATACACACAGCCTCTCCATAAGAATAGCATATACAGAATTTATAGCACTTACTATGTGCCAGCCACTGCATTAAACACTTTACACATATTGCCTCCTTTTATTCTCATAACAACCCTATGAGGTAAGTATTATTATTATTGCTAAGGCAACTGAGGCACAGAGAGATTTAGAAACTTGCCCAAGGTCACACAGTTGATGTATCCTGGCGTTTGGCTCCAGAATCTGAGCCAGTTCTTTCTATTGCCTGGTCACAGACCTGGATAATTACAGCCATTCTTACATACATGCACAGATGCATGGAGCCCCCATAGGGACACAGAGAGATAGATACAGCCATCCTCGAGGTGGCAGACTCACACAGAGCTCCCCTCTACAAGAGACGCAAACTTATACAAGCTCTTAGGTCCCCACGTAGGGACAATGTTGCCATGGAATGGGGTGGGGATTCAGAAACTGTCAGCCTCTGAGAAAGAGGCAGAGGGGCTCTGTGGGCCGAGGAAGAGCCGGGCAGTTCTGACACCATGGGCAGCAGGCAGCAGGGTTCGCTCTCAGGGTTTTGTACTCCAAGCCTGATGGGGCCCACAGCCTGGGGGTAGGCCTGGCCCTCTGAACGCAGTATGTTGAGAGGGTTCGAGGCTGTGGGTGAGGGTGAGGCACAAGGTCTGGCATCCGCGTGGCCCAAGGCAGTGAGGGGGCGCCACACTGAGTGGGACCACATTCATATGCCTTTGTCAGAGGAAAGAGAGGGGGAGAGACAGAAAAAGAAAAGGCAGGTACAGAGAGACAGAAATTGAGAGATAGAGAGACATAAACGCAGACAGAGAGACAAAGAGAAACCCAGTGTGGTATGCTGGTACTATACTGGCACTTAAAAGGGGAAAAAAAGGCCCTGATTTGTAGCATTTGCTGATTTCCATGGTGTAAATATTCCCACCATGGCCGATTTCAGGTTACCGAAGTGACTTCCTGAATGTGGGGCTGGAAAGAGATTTGCAGAATCAGCTCCCCAGAGCCTAAACTAGCAGGCTCTAGCACTTCACTGCCAGAAAGAAACAAAGAGAAAGAGACTGAGACCGAAATGAGTAGAGAGACAGAGACAGAAAAAGAGAAAGGCAGAGATGAAGAGAAAGAGTCAGAGACAGAACTAAAGAAACAAAGACAGAAAAGAGAGCGAGCCGGCTGGGTCCCCTGTGCTCAGGCATCTGCATGAAAATAGTCCCCTCCTCCCCAAATCTCTGTCCTGGCCTAGCTCCGCTCCCTACGAATTCCCAAAGAATTTAGTGCCACCAATTCTTTGGAGAGTAACTTGACTTCCTAGAAGTCTGGGTGGCAGTAACTATTAGTTTTAAAATGCGAATTTACTGAGCACCTATTCAGTGCCTGGCATTGTAGCAAGGCATTCCCATGCATGATCTCACTTAGTGACTCTCTAAGGTGGGTTTTACTATTACCCCTATTTTATGGATAGGGACTTGAGTCTGTTAATGAATATGCCTCTTGAACATCTGGTTGACAGGAAGCGGCTTCCAGAGGCTCATCTGGGTCAAAATTCAGGTTGTGGGTGTCAGAGCTGAGGTGTAACCCTGGAACGTGGTGCTCCAGCCTTCATCATCTCCTCTGTGTGGCCCTCCCCAACTCTTGGACCTCGGGTGAATGACACAGCCCTCTGAACCGCAATTTTTGCATCTGTACCTTCTGTGCAGTCGTCGGGAAGGCTTGAAGAGATGTGGCTCTTGCTCAGGGTGCAGTGGCTAAGTGAGACTGAGAACCACAAGCAGAAAAGCTAAAATGGCCCCCAGGGGCCATTAATCAGTCCACCCCCCTCCTTGTGTGTGTGTGTGTGGGAAGTGACTTGCTGGAGGTCAAATAGCCAGACAGGGGATTCAAAGCCAGGACTATTAATTCAGTCCCAGAATTCTGTTCCCGGCACCATGGCTGTGTTCTCCAAAGCCTGAGCAGGAGGTCATGCTGTCCCCGACTGGAGAACGTCATATTTCCTACCCAGCCCCTGGCCAAAAGAACACACCACCGCTGCCCATATGGCAGCTGGCCACCCAGGAGGGAGCCTGCCTCCTTCCTACCGCTACTCCTGGACATAGGAGTCCCTGGCTCACTCATCCTGTCTTGAGGGCCACACTTCCCAAAGCCAGGGCTTTGATGTTTCCCCCAACTCTGCCAAGTAACTGTAGGATCTGGAGACAGGTTTAGGTGCGAATTCTACCTGGCCTGACAACTAGCTTGAGACATTGGGTAAGTTACTTCACCTCTCTGAGCTGCAGTTTCTTTGCCTAGAAAAGAGGAATATAAATCTCTACCTCATAAGATTGCTTCTGAGCATCAAATGCGGTCAAGGCCCCGAAAACATCAAGTACATAGTAGATGCTCAGTGAACTTTCACTTCTGCTCCTTTCCCTTGAGGAAGGCCCCCTCCAAGGCTGAAAGAGGAGGAGTGGCCAGGCTGAGAAGAAAGAGAAGTTCCCTGGGTGAGGTGGGTGGGCTGAGCTGGCCCAAGCTGCCTGGGGGATTTCACCAAAAGAGAACTGGGACTTTGGGCAGCAGACAGGAAACCGCGATCCTGCAAGAGTTCCGGCTTCTCCTCAGGGCTCTGGGGGGGGCCAGGGACAGGCCAGGGCTGGAGCGGCAGGGCACAAGTCTCAGCCCCATGACCTCCTATCCGTCACCAAGACCTGACCCGCCCTGACTGAAGGCTTCCATTCCTCACTGAGACACTCCACCCCTCATGGAGCTCCGGTGCCCTTACTGACCCCTCTTCTCCCTCACTGAGGCTCCCACCTCTCATTGACCCTCCAACCATCTCCCACCAGGCTTTCTTGAGGCCTTACCACCCCACCCCAGAACACCCAGGGACGAAGGCTTACCCCATTCTGACTCTACTACCCTGGTGGGGCCAGGTGTGAGGGATAGGGGAGAGGGGGATAGGGCAAGGACGGGGAGGGTACCTATCTTTGCCACACTAGCTTTACCCTCTATATGGTCCTGAGGGTGTCAGCTGAATTTTCTTCACTTCTTGTAGGTAAAAGTGGTTTCTCATCTGTTGCTGAAAACATACTCATCAGCCTCTAAAACAGGAGTCTTTAGAAACTTGAGATTCTTGGGAGCTGGGAGACATGTGTGGTCCAGGAGGAGCTGAGGAACAGGAGTTTAGATTCCACAGTGTGGCCAGGCAGGAAGCCCCCACCCCGGGTCCCCCCTTAGGCCTGCTGGAAGGGCCCTTACTCTCCCTTCTCTGGCTCTGGGGCCTCGCTACCCAGCTTCTCAAGGTCTGGCCACTTCCTTTTCCACATCAGCCCGAGGTGGCTGCAGAGAACACCGAAATACCCACACCTATTCTCAGACACTCATGCTCATTCACTCATTCCCTCACAAACACTTCCACACCCTCACTCACAGCTTCACACCCACTGAGGAGCAGGAGCCAGCCCTGAAACCCAGGAATCCCATATCTTCTTGTACCATTGCCCTTCACCCATTCCCCTCTCCAGAAGTTTACATTGGATTTGGTAGGGATGAGGAGGGAACTTAGGCCTCAGTTCTGGCTACTTCCTTCACCACATCAGGGACAAAATGCCCAGGACTCTGGATCCCTACTGTTGGCCCTGTCAGTCATTGACTCCCAAACCTCCATCTTCCCATCTGTGAAGTGGGAACAGAGCTCTGCTCTCCCACTACCACCACCAAAAGCAGAAGGAGGCAAAAGGACTCAGAATCACAGGGTGTGGCACCGTGGGGGTTGGGGACAGATTTCAAACCTGCTGACATTCCCTTAACAGATCACAAACATTTATTTATTAGACGTCAACTGTGTGCTGGTCCTTGGAGGCCCTGTCAGGCTTTCTGGTTTTTGAGAAGGTGAAGGGGAGGTTCCCTGGGGTCAGTGATAAATAACTCTTAACCCCTCCAGGACACTGGGCAAAAAATGCTTTCTGCACCTGATTCTCATGACTGGGGATGAGGTGGGATCTAGCGGTTGGATAGGGGCAGAGATCATTTCCCCCTATAATTCAAATGAGGAAAATGAGGCCCAGAGAAGCCCCATAACTTGCCGAAAGTCACACAGCAATCAAGGGCCAAGTCTACCCAAGTTCTTGAATCTGC
Organism: Rhinolophus ferrumequinum; assembly: GCF_004115265.2. Lineage (NCBI taxonomy): Eukaryota > Metazoa > Chordata > Mammalia > Chiroptera > Rhinolophidae > Rhinolophus > Rhinolophus ferrumequinum. Next base: position 18,959,827 of record NC_046292.1, read on the forward strand.
AGATCGCCCACCCCAGGATCCCTGAACACCAAGCATCATCGCTTTACTTCTCAGTTCCGCAGCCCGCCTCCGACTGAGGACACAAAATGGGGGCGGAGAGGGGACCAAAGGGGACTGTGAGGGCAATGTGCACTACAGTAGCCAAGTGCCAGGCTCTGCCTCTCCGCCCTCTTGTTGCCATGGTGACAGCCCCTCCCGGCAATCACGGTCAAAGGCAGGATTTCCGTCGGGGCAGCCAGCAATTCCCGGATCCCGAGGGGGAACGTGGACCGAGAGCGCCACTGCGGGCGGGGAAGGGGCACCCAGAGAGGCCTATCCCTGTTGAGGCGGGGACTTCCCCAGGAAGCCGGGACCCACGCCTCTAGCGCCTTGAAGGAGTCCCCTCTCTATGTACAGTCCGCCGACCAGTGCGGGGTGGGGAGGGGGCTGATAGGTAGCCGCCTCCGCTCCACCCGCCCCGCCCCCCGGCTGGCTACAGGCTTCCCCCCCGACTTTTGCCGATTCCAGATTGGAGGACTTCATGGAACCCCGGAATTGCGCCCTACATTCTGCATCCTCCACAGATGGCTCTCCTTGACCCCTTCCAGCAAACTCCCACACCTGATCCTCCCAGTGCCCTCACCTGCTTCCCCTCTTCCAGACCCCTCAGCTTCTCCCCAAACCCTCAATTTCAAGGTTCCCTCAGTTTCTCGCCCAGCCACTTTTGGGGGTCCCTTTAGTCCCTCGCCCCCGATTCAGCCCCCTTCCCCAATTCTATCAATCTCACTGAAGAGGTTCCCTCCGTCTTCCCCACCAGACCTTTTTTTGGGGTCCCTTTAGTCTGCTTTCCATATATTCCCTCACCCTCCTCCCCACATTTTATCACTCTTACTCTCCAGGTCTCCCGTTTTCCTCTTTAGCTTCTTTTCGGGGTGGGGCCGCTTTGGCCCTCAACTCCCTCAGTCCCCCTCCCTAAATTCAGGCTTACCCCACCTAGTCCTCCCTCCAGGGCCGCAGGCAGGCCAGGGGCGGGGCACCGCGCTGCCCCTCCAGCCCCACCTGACGGCCGCCTACCTGGTGCCAGGGGAGGCGGCTTCTGACGAACCTCAGGGCGAGCCAGCTGGGCTCCCAGCAGCCACAAGTGCCGACGTGTGGAGGGAGAAAACTGGGGTACTGCCCGCCTCTGACCGCCGCCCCCTCTGGGCAGGGAGGAGGAAGCCGTCTCGGACTTCTCTTATTGCAGCCGCAGCGGCAACAGCGGTGGCGGCGGGGAGAACTCGCAGTCACGCCCCTGCCCCAAGCTGCCGGCAGCGGGGAGGGGCCCTCAAATCCCAGGCAGGTCCGCCCGCCCCCACTTTCCGCCTCGGTTACGGGGGTCGGCTTTCCCACCCAACTCCTCCCCGCAGACCTGAACCCCCAGGACAGACTTCTTAAGGGCCTCTTCCAAGGGGACAGGTTCCTGCTCCCACCCAGAAGCACCAGCTCTTTTAGAATCATTGCATTTGAGGTTAAGAGGGTTTTTTCTCTAGCATTGAAGCCCCCATTTTGCAGGTGGGAAAACTGAGGACCAGATGAGGACAGGCCTTAGCAAATTTTCACAGCCAGTTGACCTCACACTGCTGTGACCAGAGCCACCAGTCACCATGCTTTGCCATCCTCAGGGGCTGCTGGGTGCTGGGGACACAGAGATGTCGGACAGTGGGAGCTGCAGGAGACCCTATCCTTAGGAAACTGCTTTTCAGAGCAATCAGCCATCAGCCCAAACTAAGGGAGGGGGAGGGTGTCAGCCTCCCCCCCCACACCCAAGTTTTAGAAAAACTGAGTGTCTTCCTCTATCACAGTTCCAGCCTTTCCAACTAGCAGGGATCCCTGAACCCCCTCAACCTGGGGTTCAATCCCCCCTCTGGCCACTGTTACTTTTTTAGCCTTAAACTAAGGACAAGGAAAGTCCCTCCTGTCAGGGGAAGAAGAAATGAGTGTAACAGGGCTGTTTGGTGGAGAAGTGTGTGTGTGTGTTGGGATACGGTGGGAGGCCGGGAGGGTGTGTGAGCACAGATGTGTGTGTGTGTGTGTGCGCGTGCGCGCACGCGTGCATGCGATTGTAGTCAGTGAACACGATGACTGCAATTTTGCAATCAACTGGGACACATTCTGCATGTATGAAAATAGGGATGTCTGTGAATGCCTGTGTGTGCGTGTGCACTTGTACATGCACCAAGGTGTATCCCAATGTGATTGTGGGGTGGCAGACTATGGTGGAATGCAGGTAAGAAGGCTTTCTCCTTAGGAAAATGAGAGAAGGAATGGGGAGGAAGACACAGGGAAGGAGGTGAAGGTGCAGGAACTTGGGAAGGATGGCCTTATGCTTGCTGGGCACCATCTTCTCCACTATCAAGCACTCATTGACTGGCCATTGGTCCATGTGTTTTTTGTTTTAAAGACAACTTTTTGGGGGGACAGGGGGCAATATTGGGGAACAGGGTGTTTCTCCAGGGCCCATCAGTTCCAAGTTGTCCTTCAATCTAGTTACGGAGGCCCATCAGTTCCAAGTTGTCCTTCAATCTAGTTACGGAGGGCGCAGCTCACTGGCCCATATGGGAATCGAACCGGCAACCCTGTTGTTCAGAGCTCGTGCTCTAACCAATGAGCCATCTGGCTGCCCCCGGTCCATGTGTTTAATGAACAAACAAACATTTACCATTGCCTGTCAAGTTGCCATCCTTAGGGAACACAGAGATGAAAGAGACTGATCCTTGTCCCTGCGCGGTGGTGTGTGTGTGTGTGTGGGGGGGTCCCCAAATCTATCAGGCTTTCTCTGTCATCCTTCAAGATCTGGCTCCTCAGGACGCCTTCCCTGATTGCCATCCCCATCCCCAGTAGAGCACTCAGCACCTTCTGCCTGGTGACCACTAGTTCCCAGGGTGTGGAGGTGTGAGATGCATTTTCCTCAAGGGCAAGGATTGGGTCTGGCTCTTGTCAATGCCCCCAGTGCCCTCACAGGATCTGGCACAGAGTCGTAGGCTCTCTGGGCATAGAAATGCATGGATTATTCAAGGAGCAAAGGAATTAACAGGTGAACAAATGAAAGGCCAATGAAAAAAATAAATAATTGAAGGTAAAAATTAAAGAATGAATGAAGAAATTCAAGAATCAACGACTGAATAAGTAAATTAATGGAAAAACAAAACTGCTGCTTTTAAAACACAAATTGGACAAATTCCTTAAAACTCTTAATGGCGTACCTCCCATTTTGCTTGGAACAATAAAAATAAAGTAAAATACAGGAATAATAAAGAATAATCCAAATGCCTTGCCATGGTCTCCCAGGCCTTGTGTGCCTGGACCCTGCCCACCTCTCCAGTCCATTGGGCCTTCTTCTTCCTCTTTAGCCAGGGAAATCCTTTTCAGTTCCTAGAATACATTAAATTTTTGCTTCAGGGCCTCCTCACATGCAGTTCCCTCTTCCTAAGACACTTTCCTTGCTCTTTATAGTACTGACTTCTTTCTACCCTTTACCTGAAGTGCTGCCTCCTCAGAGATGTCTGCCCTGACCACCCCATCTAAGGATCACCCCTCATTCTTGCTCTTGGCACCCAGTTGGTCCCCTGTATGACAGCTGTCACAATCTAGAATGGTATACTTCTCACTTCCTTGTTTATTGTCTGTGGATCTTTCTTGACCTCAAGAGATACCTGACATTACTCACGACAGAGATTCTATGAATCATTTATCCATTTAGAAGAACCTGATGGTTAGGAACATGGACTCTGGGCCCAGACTACTTGGTTTGTAACTATCTCTGCCTCTTCCTAGCTCCATGACCTTTGACAAATTATTTTACCTTTTTGTGCCTCAGTTTCCTCAACTGTAAAATGGGGATAATAATAGACCCCAACTCACAGGAGTCTTGGGAGAAAACAATGAGCGGTTAGACTTGTGCTTGGCACCTCGTAAGTGCCATATAAGTGTTTGCTATCATTCATTCATTTAATCAAACCTCAAATCTTCCCTGCCATTACCCTGTGCCAGGCTGGGTGCTGGGGGCTCAGATAGGAATCAGGTCCAGTCCTTGACCTCTATATAGACTTGCTCCCTATGTGGCACAGGTGACTGGTGAACACAGGGCAAAGAGGCCACAGGAGGGGCCTGCTAAAATCCCCCACTATCCTTCCAGCTCCTGTGTTCACATGTTCCTTTAATTCAATTTTGAAAACTGATAGCAAAACCAAAATCATAGCCCAACAAGCCTGCTGAGACCTCCTATCCATTTCCCATCTAGCTATCACTCTCCTGCTCTCACTTCTGTTTTCAACCAGCCTAGATTCTGTTGTCTCTCCTTATAGTCCTCCTTTGCAAAGACCCTGCACTGCTTGCCTCCCTCTCCCTCCAGTGTACTTGCATGGAAAGCCCCAGACCTGCAGGAATCCAACTATCCACCTTCTCTGGGTGTGGAGGAGAAAAACCACCTGCCATGCAGACAGGGTCACAACTCCCAGCCCCAAAAGGACACTACTCAGGCCCACCTACCCTCCAGGGTGTTTCTTAGTAAGCTGACCCTGGTATCTGCCCAGATGACCAGTTCACACCTTTTCTTCTCTCCCCCAACTTCCCACCTCTTCTCTCCCTTCCTGACTTACATTCCAAATCTTCTCATCTTTTGAGGACTTTACACCTTCCATAACCCCCTCTCCTGCACCATCGTCTGTCCGGCTGTCCATCTCCACAAGATTATCCTCCCAGCGTACAAACAGTTTCTAGAATTTTTCAGTTAAAAATAAAAAACAAAAACCTTCCCTTTGAGAATTAAGCATTTACCTGCCTTTTTAGGAGGAACTGCAGTTCATTCCTAGTTGATGAGGGAAAGCTTTTCTTTGTAGAAAAATGCCAGCTAACACACTAGAAGGAATGTGAGAACTAGAAAAACTCCATTTTGCAGCCCCAATTAGATAATCAATTAGGCAAGAATCATCATCAATGTATTTGTCAGCTTGGGTTGCCATAACAAAATACTGTAGACTGGGTGGCTCAAACAACAAGCATTTATTCCTCACAGTTTTGGAGCCTAGAAGTCCCAGATCAAGGTCTAGCAGGGTTGGTTTCTGGTGAGAGCTCTCTTCCTGGCTTGTAGAAGACATCTTCTCCATGTGTCCTCACATGGCAGAGAGAGAACCAACTCTGGTGTCTCTGCTTGTAAGGACACCTGTCTGATTGGATTGGAGCATCACTCTTATGACCTTATTTAACCTTAATGACTTCCATAAGGGCCCTATCTCCAAACAAAGTCACATTGAGGGGTTAGGGCTTCAACATAAGAACGGGGTGCGGAGGGGTGCAATTCAGTGCACAGCAGACGCCAAACCACTAGGTGAAACGTTTTAAAGAACAGAATGTTCACCAGTGCTACAGGAGTACTGTACAGCTGATCTGGTATCTGCTTTCCAACGGAGAGATCTGGTGGGCACCCCATACTGGTGTCAGCAAACTATGGGTTAACTATGGCCCTCTGCCTGTTTTTGTGCAGCCCTGTGAGTTAAGAATGGTTTTTACATTTTTAAATGGTTCAAAGACTCAAAGGAAGAATAATATTGCGTGACATATGCAAATTACGTTAAATCCAATTTCAATGTCCATAAATAAAATTGTATTAAAACACAGCCATGCTCCATTTACATATTACGTATGGTTGCTTTCATGCTACAATGACAGAGCCAAGTATTTGAAACAGAGACTGTATGATGTCCAAAGCCAAAAACATTTACTTTCTGGCCCTTTACAGAATAAGTTTGCCAACTCCTGCTCTTGACCTAATTTCCAGTGACAAGAGATACTGGGTTTAGAGGAATAAGGTAAATGACACTATGAAGGAACGTTTAGACTCCATCTAGAACATGGAACATTCTAAAAGACAATTGGTTGGGTCACTTTAAAAAGTTGTTGTCATTTAAAAAAAAAAAAAGGCAAGGGTGGGGGTGACTGTTCTATGTTAAAAGAGACCAAAGAGACATCACCGCCAAATGTAATGTGTAAACCTTGGTTAAATACTTTTTTAGGAAAAACCCCACCTATCATTGTGTGTATTAGTCAATGTGTTTTTCTCTCTTCCTCCTAGATTTTCAGCTCCACTAGGCAGGGGTTTTGTCATTTAATCTAGCCAGCACTTTCCACGTGCCTGGCACCTAGTAGGTGCTTGCTAGATGCTGGTTGAAAACAGCAACGAAAGAAGCAGTAAACTTTGCCTGGGGGAGAGGGATAACTTCCCAGAGGAGGGAGTATCTGAGTGGGTTCTGAAGGATAAATAGGAGGCTGCCTATAGGGGAGAACTCTGATAGAGATCCCTCTTCCTCTCAGTTGCTCTGGGGCCAGGGATGACACTCATTCCGGGGGCCCAGACAGCAGAACTCTGACCAGCAGGTGGAGGCTCAGGCAGGCAGAATTTCAGGCTCAGGAGCAGGAAGAATTACAATCATCAGAACAGCTCAGCAGAACGTTGGTCTCAGGAGATGCCAGGGTGAGCAAGCAGAGACCTACATGGACTGATTTCATGTATGGGTAGGGGATGGGCCTCCATGGTGATGCACACCCCAAGCCCCACGGCCCAGCCTTTGTCCACAGTTTCCCCACCTGGTGGCCTCTCTTTTTTTGCCCAGGCTCAGCCTTCCAGGCCAGGTGTATTTTCTCCCTTTGCGGAACCTTGAGCCTTTCTTGTCTCCACCACTAGGGGGCCTTTGACCGGCTTTGTCTTTTAAGGGCAGGCAAGTCACCTGGATACCAGGCAGGCCTCTGATGAGCTATGTGACTTTGAGAAGGTGTCTGCCCAGGTATATTTCCTGATTTGCACAAGGACAAGGTGGGACAAGATGTCCTATGAGCCTGTTCAACTTCCAGATGTCTTGCTTGGAGTCCAGTCCTCTTGTCCTCTCTAGGACTGGGGACTCCTGGAGGACAGCGTTGATACAGACTGAGGCTCCTCTGCCAGGACATCTAGGGACAGACCTGGCTCATCTCCCCACAGCACAGGAGCCAAGGGGTGGGAGGTGGAGGTGGAAGAGGACTGTGGTGATACTCTGACCTCTTTCCTTGTCAAAGGCAGCATGGTTCAAATTTAGGTCCCACAAGTTACTAGCAGTGATATCTTAGTCAAGTGACTTAACTCTAGGCTTTAGTTTCAAAACCAGAACAGTAACATTTGTCTCCTAGGATGAGTAGTAAATGTTGTAAAGGAAATGTTGGCTTTGAAATTACCTTGTACATAGGAGTTGTATGAAAAGCTGTCAGGAGCCAGGGAGCATGGTCTGATCAGGAGTTTTAGAATCTCTCCTGGGGCAGGCCTGCTGGCTCAGGTGGTTGGAGCTCCATGCTCCTAACGCCGAAGGCTGCCGGTTTGATTCTCACATGGGCCAGTGGGCTCTCAACCACAAGGTTGCCTGTTCGATTCCTCGACTCCCGCAAGGGATGGTGGGCTCCGCCTCCTGCAACAAAGATTGAACACAGCACCTTGAGCTGAGCTGCAGCTGAGCTGCCGGATGGCTCAGTTGGTTGGAGCGCGTCCTCTCAACCACAAGGTTGCCGGTTCGACTCCCACAAGGGGTGGTGGGCTGCACCCCCTGCAACTAACAACGGCAACTGCACCTGGAGCTGATCTGTGCCCTCCACAACTAAGATTGAAAGGACAACAACTTGACTTGGAAAAAGTCCTGGAATTACACACTGTTCCCCAATAAAGTCCTGTTCCCCTTCCCCAATAAAATCTTAAAAAAAAAAAAAAAAAAAAGAATCTCGCCTACCAGCATTCCATATCCTAGTTCCTTCATCTGCATAAGCTGATTGATAAATAATCAAAGTAAAATAATAAATACTTTATGTCTGTGTCTAAAGCAGGCTGGGCACATAGTAGGCACTCAATAAATATTTGTCAAATGAAAGATTCATTCTATAACCACTATCTCACTTGAGCTTTGAAGGAAACGGGTAAGCGGGCAAAATAAGGGTTAACTCTGTTTCAAAGGCGAAGCCACTGCAGCTTGGAGAGGGCAAGTGATTTGCCTAAAGGAACACAGCAGAGCTGGGCTTGGAACCTAGTTACTTCTGCTTGCAGACTCATAATTAAGCTCCCCTCCCGTGTAGCCACCTTGTGATCAGAGACTTGCTAGGCTTTGCCTACCTTCACCCTCACATAAGGGTGACCTGGTGGGCAGCACTTGGACAAGCACAAAGCAGGGCACGCAGCCCCCCCATTCCAAGCCCTTCCCAGGGCCCAGCTCTGCTCTCTGATGATGCAGAGGCCCTGATGGGTCACTGCGTTCTTTGAACAGAGGCAGCTTGGCCTTGGCCTAGCTGCCCTTTAAGCAGCAGACCCATGAGCCACAGGATAGGTGTCTCAGAGCAGCGCAATGAAGAAACTGGCTGGGCGCTGGGGCTGCCTGAGCCTGTGGGGCTGCCTCTGGGCGGCTGACCCAGTCAGGGAGCTCATGACAAGTGTACTTGGCAGGTCAGGGGTGTGCGGTCCCTCAGGGCCTGAGTGCTCCCAACCTCTGGGGACTACTGCCATGTTTTTGGTCAGTGGGGCTCTTTCCCAGGAGGTGGGGAGAAGGTTTCTTAGAGGGGGACTCTGCTGGGCTGTGAACAGCTTGGGGAAACCAGTGGGGTCACCTCAGAGCCTCCTCCTACCAGGGGTGTTGACACTCCCTTAGGCTGTCCAGGAGCTGTTTGAGGCCCAGGAGGACATGGGAAGCAGCAGGAGCTGGATGGAGTGCTAGCACAGTATGCTCTGGGCAGGCCTTGGAGTCCATCTTTCCCCTGGAGCAGGCCAGAGCAGTACAGAGGTGCTGGGTGTCAGAGGGGGTGGGGCTGGAGTGTTACTAAAGGGCTGGAGGACTTTCACTGGCAGTGGGGAACTAGAATGGGAGTGACGGCTGCAGTATTAAAGTGGGCTGCAGAGTATTATGGATCTTGGCATGTTTCAGGGGACTGGAGTGTTAAAGTTAGAGCACACATTTTAAAGTTGAACTAGAGTTTAACAGTGGAGTGGAGTCCCAGAGCAGGGACTGGAGCACTTCAGAGGTGATTGCAGTAGTGTACAGTGGGGGCTACAGCACTCGCGAAGGGCTGGGTTATTTCAGAAGGTGCTAGAATAGTGAGTGAGGAGAATCTAGAGAATTCCAGAGGGAGGCTGGAATGTAACGGGGAAGGTGGAAGTCTTCTGGGGAAGATTTCAGAGGGAATAGGAGCATTTCAGAGGGGGCTGGAGTCTTTTATAGAGTGGTCTGGAATACTTCAGAGGTGAGTGAGAATCTCAGTGGGGTTGCTGTACGGCCTTGGACGCTGCCCAGAGAGCCTGCTTCAGCCATGAGTCTACAATGCAAAAGTTTGGGGAGGCCCCTAGGAATCCAGTCTCACGGTCTCTCCTACCCCTAGGGCAGATCACCACCCTCCAAGTCAGCCATAAACAGTCCTTCAGTATGAGCTATAGGTGACCATGGCCTTGGGGGCCAATATCTGCTGTTGCCTCCCAGTCAGGGGCACCAAGGGGAATCCAGTCCCCATATAGCATCCTGCCTGAGTTCTGGGGCTTCCAGATAAGGGTCAGGTCAACTTGGCCATCCCTCTGCTTCTGGGTGAGACTCCCCTTCCTCAGGAGCCCTCTCCCAAGAATGGGACTCCCAGTTGAAGTAGGGCGCACGGCTGGGCACAGAGCCCTCTGCTTTCAGGGGTCTCTTTGCAGTCTACCTGCAGTTCCTCCTGCTTTAGTGGGGGGCTTATTTATTTCCTGAGTATGGGAGGCCTGTTGGGGAGGGGAAACTACTCTGCCTCAGTGGTCCCTGGTATCTCCTGTTGCCCGTGTGATCTGAGGCCCTTGGAGACCAGGAGAGCCCAGTGCTGGAGAGGGTGTCAACAGCGGTGGGGGGAAGGGCAACAGCGTGTGCCGACTGTGGGTGGCCTCAGGCCCCCAAGAGACAGTTCCTGTTTGTTCCATCATGCATAGCTTTAGCTACCTAAGGGGCTGTCACTTCAACAAGTACCAGCTGGACTATGTCAGCTTCCCCAGCTGCTGTCCCCATGACACGCTCCACCTTCCAAAAGGTGGAAGCTCACTCGACATAGGGCAGAGCCCCAGATACCCTCCCTGCCAGAGCACCAACACTTCTGCCTCCTGTGTCCACATCCGAGCCACACACCCTGTGCAATGAGGTGGCACAATGCTGTGGTTTCTCACTCAGTGTCAGACCTGGAGCCGGTATCTCCCATCTCTGATTGGACTATGTCTCCATCAGACTGGAAACTACCCCCTCACTCCCTTTCCCCAGAAGACTAAGGGTCCCTGGGAATGGAGAGACCCTGAGCGTGGGGGGAGCAGTTCCCCAGACATTATCAGAATGGGAGGAGGGAACACAAATATTGTCTCTGAGACAGCGAGGTCAGTCTGGCCTGGCATATGCCCAGGTCTGGAGGCCCTACCAGAACAGGGAAAGAAGGAAGGGAGGAGGGAAGGCCCTATATTGAGCACTTACTGTATGCCAGGCCCTGTTGCAGACCTTATACATGTATTATCTCCCCGTGAAGTAGAGTCATTCTTCCTGTTATAGGGACAGGGAAACAGGTCAGAGAGCTCCAGATTTGCACAAGGTCACACATAGCTAGTGAATGAGTCAAAAAGCTGGGGTTTGGCCCAGGGTATACCTGAACTGACTAACACTGCCTTCTCTTTATAACCCTGACATGGGCCTCTGGGTAAATCCTGACTTTTCCCGCTACTGGTTGGGTGACCTTGAACAAGTTATTTAAATGCTTTAAGCCTCCATGTCTTCATCTGTAAAATGGGTATATTAATAAAATCGATGTTATATGATGAACAGAGATAATGTATGTGAAGTGCCTGTTGTATTGTGTTACTATGCATAGTAAATGTTAGGTAATACCGTGTTTCCCCCAAAATAAGACCTAACCGGAAAATAAGCCCCAGCATGATTTTTCAGGATGACATCCCCTGAACATAGCCTTAATGTGTCTTTTGGAGCAAAAATTAATATAAGACCCGGTCTTATTTTGGGGGAAACATGGTATCAACGTTTGGAACATATGGAAGAGACATAGCCCCACCCCCAGATGAAAGGAAGAGACAAAGCTCTGACCTCAGGATCCCCCAGTCTGAAGGAGAGACTAAGCAAAGCGGCAGAGATCACCTCACTTATAACTTCACCAGGGCCAGGAGAAGGGAGAGAGCATTAACGAATAGATCACAAGCTAGAGAATGAGACAGGTTAATTCTGAAAGACACGCCATGTCAATCTCATTTTCCCTATTTTACAGTTGGGGAAACAGAGACCCAGGGAGGCTGAGTTACTTGTCCAAGAATGCAGTGACTCAATTACTGAGTAGGCCCAAGGCCCTGCACCATCTATCCAGTCCCCTCTGGCCCAAGGTGGGAGCGGATATAATATCCCAGGGGGCTCTTGCACACTCCACCCTCAGATATGTCTGTACGTGAGTCTTCAGACTGAGGAGCAACAGCACATCTGGAGCACCCATGGCAGACTTCTTGGCATCTGGCATGTACTGGGCCATCAGCCTCTGCAAGCACTTATAGCCACTGGCATGGGAGGAGCTACAGCAGCGAAGGGGAACTTCCAGCTGCCAGCCCCAGGGCCTCCTTGCTGTGGATGAAGTTCCTCCACTACCTCAGGTAGGCTGGGGCTGGCTGGCACTGCTCCCACACAAGGGCTCAGCACCTCGAGTTTGCCACCTGTCCTCTTCCTGAATCCTCACAACCACCCTGCCACCTCATGTGAAGACCCTCACTGTTCAGAGGAAACTGAGGGTTTTTTTTGGGGGGGGTGAGGCAGGTGTTGCCCAAGGTCACACTAGGAGGACTTGGCAGAGTTGAGATTGGAAGGCAGAGTCTGCTGGCTCAACCCCAAGTCCTTATTGCTGTCCCGCCCTATTTTTAGGCATCTGTCCCCATCTTAACTCCTGTCTTCTGTTTGGCAGGACCAGAGATGGTGTGCTTCCCCAAGGTCACCCAGCAGAGCACCTGGCAGCTGGGGTCCCAGCTCCACCTTGCCCCCAAATACCCTGTTACTTAGACTTTATTTTATAAATGTCTACTCCTATATCTGCCTTTCCCGCTGTACCCTTCAGAGCCTGGCCCAGAGCTGGCATCTTTCAGTGGTGATTAAACTGAAAAACAACATGTTTACTGAGTATTTACAATGAGCCAAGTATTATGCTCAGGGCTTTATATACATTAGCTCATTTAATCTTCACAATGACCTTATAAGTAGGGTACTATTAGCCCCATTTTACAGGCAAGAAAAGCAAGACTAGAGAATGTAAGAGCTAGGTGTGTGGCACATAGTAGGTGCTCCTGACTTTTACTCTGAAAGGCTGTATGAATGGATGGATGAATTAAGAAGGAGGAGGTGGGAGAGAGGCGGTCAAGGTCACAGGTGTCAGTCTCTCCCCTCCACGTTCATTAACTACCACAGTAGTCCCCATTACACTTTGTGCCTGGCCCTCAACCAACTGATGGACCACAGTCCTGGAGAGCTGGCATCCCTGTGGGGCTCACTGAGATCCTCTGACTAAATAAAGGAGAAATCTTTCTTGCCAAGCAGCTGGCCAATGTGGCTCTGCCTGAGAGCCTGGACTGGAGATTCCACGATGAGAGCCCACCCCCAAGTCCCTGACAATCAACAGAAGATGACAGAAAAAAATTGGCCCACTACTCTCTTACAAGTCCTAGGGAACTAAGAGGAAACTTATTCTTTATTGTAGCAAGAATGATTTCAGTTAGACTGAAGAAGGGACTTACTGACAGAGAAGGGGAACAAGCCTGGAATTCCTTACCAGAGTCAGGAAATGACACAGTGGTCCCTGTGGGTAGCTCCATAGGCTGAGCCCTGGGAAAGGATGGAGCCAGAGTGAGGCAGAACCACAGTTCCCACGGTTCCTGCATAGGGGAACCATTGTCTAATGGAGGAGATATGACATGTCACACTCCAGGTCAACAGCCGAATATAAAGTCCACTGGAGAGGAAAGGGTAGAGTTGGCTGAGAAAGGGGGGCCTCAGAGAAGGAATCTATATGGTCACATGGGAGGCATTCCTGGTTGGTAGAGGGTGGTAAGAAAGGAGTGAAGATGTCCAAAGGGAAGGGAAAGGAAGGAAAGGGAAAGGGAGGGAAGGGAAGGGAAGAGAAAAGAAGAGAAGGGAAGGGAAGGGAAAAGAAGGGGAAGAGAAAGGAACTCTCTACTGTGTGCCAGGTACCATGCCAAGCACCTTACATATAATGTTTCATTTCATCCATTGATTCAACAAGTATTTATTGAATGTGCCAGGCTCTGTGCTAAGGATTGCGGGTACAACTGTGAATAAGACAGACACAGCCCCTTCCCTCTTGGAACTTAGAAGTGGGAGGAGACAGTCAACATACGCAGAATGTCAAAGGGACACATGCTTTGAAGGAAAGTAAAGCAGGCTAGAAGAGAGTGACAAGGAGAACTGAACTGAAAGCTGAGGAGACGGATGCTCACGTTTTGGTGGCATTTGTCAGCCACAGGAAAGATATCTGATTTTGTCATACATGTAATGGGAAACCTCTGGAGGGTTTTGAGCAGGTAATAGGATTTGTGTTTTTAACTAATTTTCAATTTTTAAATATTAACACATTCATACGGGTCAAAAAGAAAAATATATAAAAAGCCTGAAAATTGCAAAGGCTCTGCAAAGTCTTGCTCCTCTGTACCCTCATCTCCTATTCCTTTTCTTCTACAAAGCACATGTATTAGTTTCTTGGCTGTCCTTCCAAGATTTCTTTATGCAAACACAAGCATATATTTAGTTAACATTTATATAGCACTTACTATGTGTCAGAACTTAATCTAAATTCTTTAAAATGATTCACTCATTTAATCCCTATAACACCAACTTTATGTGGTAAGCACTATTTATCCCTATTTTATGGATGAGGAAACTATGGAACAGAGAGGTTTACCCAAGATTGCACAGCTTCTAAGTAGCTGTATCAGTTTCCTAGGGCTTCCCTAACAAATGACCACAACCTGGTGGCTTCAAACAACAGAAATTTATTCTCTCACAATTCTGGAGGCCAGAAGTCCAACACCGAGGTGTCAGTAGGGTTCGTTGCTTTAAGAGGCTCTTAGGAGAGAGCCGTGCTTCTCTCTTCGTTTCAGATGATGGCCAACAATCCTTGGCATTCCTTGACTTCAGATGCATCGCTCAATCCCTGCCTGTCTTCATATGGCCTTCTCTACTGTGTGTCTGGCTCTGTGATCAAATTTTCCTCTTCTTTTAAGCACACCAGTCGTATTGGATTTAGTGCCTACCGAATCAGGTGTGACCTCATCTAAACATGATTACTTCTGCAGTGACCCTATTTCCAAACAAGGTCACAGTCACAGTTTCCAGGTAGACATGAACTTTGGTGGGACACTATTCAACCCAGCATAGAACCAGAATGTGTATTTGACTCAGGCAGTCTGGCTTCTGAGTCTGTGATCGCAATCATCAGTTATTCTGCCACTCAATAAGGTTATGAATATACATCAAATCCCCCCTTTTCCTACCAAAGGTGGGATATCATATACACTGCTCTCAATCTTGCTTTTTTAAAACTTATTATCTCTTACGGAACTTTCCCTATCAGAACACACAGATCTCCCCCATTCTTTTTCACAGTTGTATAGTATTCCATTTAATGGCTGGACTGCATTCTACCTAACCTAACCCCTTACTAATAATAGACAGTGAGTTGTTTCTGGTCTTTTGCTATTGCAAACATAGTGCTGCAGAGAATAACTTTATATATACATAACTTCTCACTTGTGCAAGTGCACATGAAGGATAAATTCCCAGAAGTAGGATATCTGGATGTTTTTATAATTTTGATAAATTTTGCCAAAATGCCCTTTTGGGGACCTATACCAATTTATATTTGCATGTGTGAGAGTACTCTGTGAGAACATGTGAGAAAGCACTGTTTCTTTACAGAAATGCCCACAGAGTGTATTATTAAACTTTTGGACTTTTTTTTGCCAGAATGGTAAGAAATAGTATCCAAGTGGTTTTCCTGATTTTCATTTCTCTCAAGTGAGTTTGAGCTTCTTCTTTTCATATGTTTAGAAGCCATTTGTATTTACTTTTCTGGGGACTGTCAGCTCATATCCTATGCCGATGTCTATTAGATTGTTGGATTGTTGGTCCTTTTAATGACTTTCCAGGGATTCTTTCTAGAGAGATGACCCTTTGTGTGTGATCTGAGTTGCCACTGTTTTCTTCTATCTTGTCATTTGTCTTATGACTAGATTTATAGTGTTTACCCATGTAATAGTTTTTTATTTTTATATAGTTGACTTTATCAATCTTTTTAAAAGGCTTTTTGGTTTTTGAGTCATGGTTAGACTTTTCTCACTATGAGATTATAGATTCTCCCATGTTTTTCTCTAGTGCTTTTATAATTTTTTATTTTTTTAACATTTAATTCTTTGATCCCTTTGGAGCTTATCATGGTACTCGACATGAAGTACAGGTCTAATTTCCCCCCCCAGTTGGCTAGTTGTCCTAACACTGTTTATTAGCGAGTCCATTCTCCACTTTAAGATATCACCTTTATCAAATCTATCAAATACTAAGTCTCTGTACAATTGGGTCTATATCTCGACATTCTATTCCAGTCTATTGGTCTGTTTGTCTTTTCTTGCACCCAAATCAAGTTGTTTTAATTATTTAGGCTTTCAATATGATTATCTATAGTAGAAGGTGATTAGTGTTGCCTTTTCTTTTTTCAGTTTCCTGGTATTCCTCTCTCTCTCTCTCTCTCTCTCTCTCTTTCTCTCTCTCTCTCTCTCTCTCTCTCTCTCTCTTCTTGAGGGGTGGGGAACCTCAGGAGATCTCACGGGATTTACACTACTGTAGGGAAACAGACAATAAACAAGTAAGTACATGTCACTTGGTAGTGCCAAGAAAAAATCATAAAGCAGATAAAAGGACAGAAGGCTAGAAGTAGTATTTAGATGCGCAGCCAGGGAAGGTCCAGTGCTTCCTTCCTGACCCCCCTAACCCCCCACCCACACTGGAGTGAAAGCACAGGCCACATGGATACCTGCGGGAAGATATTCCTAGCAGCACGAAGGGCAAATGCAAAGGCATGTGGAAGGAGCATGCTTGGCATGTTGAAAAACAGCCAGGCAGCCCTTGCAGCTGGAATGGTGCATTCAGAGGGGAGAGTGGGAGGCGATGAGGTAGATCGTGCAGGCCTTGCAGGTCACAGCAAGGACACTGGCTTTTCCTTTGAGACAGGGTGTCATGGGAGGGGATTGAGCAGAAGAGTGACATGTTAGAACTTCCCTTTTAACAGGATGGCTCAGGCTGCAGTGTGGAGAGCAGAATGTACAGGAGAGGGCAGCGGCAGGGAGGGCCATAGGATTTGGGATGAGTGAATGAACTGTAACTTGGTTTCCTTGTCGGTCTCCCCCACTAAACTGTGAGCTTTGCAAGGATAGGCACTGAGCTTATCCGGTGATATATGCACAGAGTGGGCATGGGTAAACATCTGTGGGAGGAAGAAGGGAGGGAGGACAGACAGGAAGAGACAGGAGACGCAGAGTCCCCTGGGGAATGTCTCTGCAAAGGCCACAGACAGTAGAGGGAACAGACATGATGAGAGAGCAGGGACGGAGGTGGAGAGGGGCTGAAGCTGAGCTGGGGAAACTGGTCTCCCCAACCAAGTGCCTGCCCTACCCAGGGTCTGTGACCTCCATCAAGGATTAGGCTACGGACAGTTTATGTTGGAATTCTGCCACCACAGGGACCCTGGACGGGGGCTCTGTCCCTCAAAGTGAGAGGGTTCAAGGGTGAGGTGGCCTGGGAGAGTGAGCAGCTTTCCTGAATTCTAGCACACCGAGGCTCTGGGAAGGGATAATATACCCCCTTACAGATGATAAATTGAAGGCCCAAGAAGGGAAGGAACCCAGCCAAGGCAAACACGGGGCTCAGCTGTCTCAGGGACTTGGTATCTACAAAACAGCTCCTTGGCCACTGCCTAATATTGGTCTGGGTCCCTCTGCAGTTTTGGGGAGTGACCAAGTGCAGAAGAAAGGGATGACTCCTGGCACTCAGCCAGCCCTTAGTTGCTGCCCAAGTACAGCTGCGGAGACCCCAGTGGGGGTGGGAACCAGCTGTGGGAAACAGGAACCATGGAACACTTCAGGACCTCGTGATGCTTCAGGCAGAATGGGCCTGGAGCAGGGCAGGGAGACAAGAGTTACCAAGCTGAAAAGCAGTGGAGAGAGGTTGCAGTTCAGCCTGGCTTTGCCACTATCTCATTGTGTGACCTTAGGCAAACAGCATCTATCTAGAAGCCTGTTTGTACATGTGTAAAATGGGACAGCAGCTCCTGCCTTACAGGGCTGGCCTGGGGATTGAATGAAGCAGTGGTAGTACAGTGCTTCCTTCCTGACCCCGACAACCCACACCGGGTTGCTGGTGTCCCTGCCCCCAGCAGAGGTGATGGGCTGCTCCTAAAGGGGAGCATGAGCTATGAGGGGGTCTTAAGTCCCAGACCTCTACAGATCAATCCAGGCGGTGGGGATCTGGCCACGGCTGCCACCTGTGGGCCTTAAAAGGGCTAGGTAAGCCTGCACGAGCCTTCAGGACAGTTGGGTGGACCTGGCTTTACACCAAATACCTCAAAATATTCACTAGCTCTGGGTCTCAGTTCCAGGGAATTTCCTGGGCATTGGTTGGGGGTAGGCAGAAATTGGAGGTCTTATAACGCGCAGATGGAGTAGGCTGCTTCAAAAGTAGTGAGTTCCCTGCCTCTGAGGTATGTAAGCAGAGACTGGCAAGCACTGGGCAAGGAGTCACTCACTCACTCATTTGACAAACTCCTATTGAGCACCTACTTTGAGATGGGCCCTGTGCCCATCACTGGGGGTTACAGTGATAAGGCACCCTTACTCTCCCCTAACTTGCATTCCAACAGGGGAGAGAGACGTTCGAGAGTGGCGAGAAAGTGTGTATTTGATATGAGAGGGCTGGTCAAGGAACTCCTCTCCCCAACCCTGGGATGAAGTGACTTCTAAACTGAGATTTGAAGGACAAGTATGAATTAAGTGGGGAAGAGAAGAGTGTTTAGGTCTAAGAGAACAGCCCGGGCAAAAGCCCAGAGACAAGAGAGAGCCCCACATTTTCAAGGAGTTTAAAGTTCAGCATGGCTGCAGGTAAGAAGCAAGAAGAGCAGTGGCTGAGCAGAGCGAGGTCAGGAGTCACTCACCAGTCCTCACCTAAACAGGGACCCATTCTTAGGGGTTAGCATCCACCCTGTCCCATGATGGTCAAAGATGAGGAGTTAGCCAGGTGAAAGGATGGGGCAGAAGGGGAACTGTCTGTGTAAACACCTGAAGGAGAGGAAAGAGTTGAAAGCAGCTCAGTTTGTCTAGAGCCTGGCTGGGAGAGAGGGAAGGACACTTGGCTGAGACTAGAGACCCAGGCGTGGCCTTGTGAGTCTTGCTGAGTAGCCTGAGGGCCACAGGGAGCCACAGAGGGGTCTTACACAGGAGAATGACCCAACTTTGGTAGGAGCATCAAGGAAGGTTGTGTGGGACACCCATTAAGGTCCCCGCAGACCCTCAGCACCCTGCAGAACCTCTGGGGAGCTCAGGCCTCGTTGGCACAACTTCATCAGAGCCATCTCAGGAAGGATGAGGAAGCTCATTTGTAAGAGGAACCTCGGAAAAGTGACACCGGGAGGTGGGGCCTGGTCTCAGCTCATCACTGACTCAATGACTCAGGAAGTGTTAGCTCCCAGGACCTTGGCGCTGAAAGGACAATTCTCTCATCCTAGGATGGAGGAGGTGAGGCTCCCAAAGGTTAAGTGCAATTGCTTCAGGCCACAGTGCAAATCAGCCGCAAGGTCAGGGTTAGCGAGAAAGAAACTAGTATTGCATCTTGAGCACCGAGTATGTGCCGAACCAGTGCTGGGCACTTTATATATCATATCATTTAATGCAGGTACTGCTTAATTTTGCAAATGAGCAGAATGAGGTCCAGAAAGCACGACTCTTGTTCAGGGTCACCCAGAGCTAGGGTTAGAAACCAGGTCTGCACACTCTTGGTCCAGCAAGTCCTTCGGGTCTGAGTTGGGGTGAGGGGAAGAGGCGGAGCGTGTCCAGGAGAGTGAGGGGGAGGGTGGGGCTGTGTTTATGGGACTTTCCTCGCTGAGGTCAGAGGCCAGAAATAGCCGCGCTCCGGTGAACACTCTGGGGCACGGTCACACTCTCTCTGCCCCGCCCGCTACGGGGATTGGTCGGGCCGCAGCGAGCGTCCCGTCTGCGGTCTCATTTCCCAGCAGAACGGCGTAAGCCTCGCCAAACTCCGCGCATGCTCTCGCTCTCACGTGAACGTACCCCCGGGAGCCCCCCGACGCTCTTAAACTATCGTTGCTGCAGCACAGCTTCAAGGCCGTCTATGCGGACACCCTACCGCGTTCCCTCACCTTCTACTCCTACAGCATCTACTCCGACAGCAGCGGCGCCCCGCGCCAATCAGAAAGCAGAAGCTAACTCCGGGCACACGTCCATCTGTGACGTCATGCAATGGCCCCGGAAGCCCCGCCCAGTGGCCTTATCTGGAAAAGGCCAAGGGAGGAGCCAATGGGTTGGGGGCTCTGGAAGGGTGAATCGCGCATATTATAACTGACCCGAGAAATACAGGTGGGGTGAATAGATCCCTAATTTTAAATGCAGGTATTCACTCAATCGCTCCTCATCCACCCACTATCCATCTATCTGTCCATCCACTCAGCTAAAGTTATTGAGCGCTTCCTGTGTGCCAGGCACTGTGCTGGGTGATGGCAATAAATCACAGTGAACCCTGTGCAGCTGCTCAGGGAGCTCAGAATCTAGTGAGGAAGTCTGACTGTAATAATTGCTTACACCAATCATGCTTTTATTACAATTGTGATCAATTCTAGGAACAGAAGATACAGGCTGCTGGAATCATGGAGTGTTTAATTTGGGTTGGGGGCTCAGGTCTTTGGAGAAGTTACATTTGAGCTGACTCCTGAAACAACAAGAGTGTTCCAGCCAAAGGGAAGAGCTTATGGAAAGGCATTGAGGTTGGCAGGCACTTGGAAAATTCTGGGAAGGACACAGGCCGCCAGTATGGCTGGAAAAGAATTGGGGGAGGGGAAGCAAGGTGGGATAAGGCTCTGGAGGTTTGAGCAGATTATTCACGACCTTGAAGGCCAAAGTAGAATTTTATTCTAAGTGTGATGAGCAGCCACTGGGGGGGCTCTAACGGGGGTGGGTCACTTGATCTACTTTGTTTTAAGATCTTCCTTGGCTGTGTGTGGAGAATATGTAAGAGGCAGGAGTGGACCGGTAAGGAAGACCTTGTAGGTGCCCTCCAGGCCTGAAGGTAACAGGCTAGATGAGGAGAGGTGGGCCACGTGGGTGGAGGGTCACGAACAGACTCAAATAATTAGAGGATAGAATCTGTTGGCTGGTTGATTGCTGATTGAATGTGGAGGATGCAGAGGGAGATTAAGTCATTTCTTTATCAGACAATTATTTATAGACCCCTGAACACTCAAGAGGATTGTTATATGGATTAAATGAGTTAAAATATATGTAAAACCTTGAATCTGAGTGCTTGGGGCTGGGTTCTGAGGATGTACTTAGACTTGGGTACTTGGGGATGGGTGCGTGGGCTTGCTTCTTGGAGTCACCAAGCTCCATTTCTTTACTGGCCTTTCACAGAAAATCAAAGCAGGGTGATACGCTAGAGCAGTGGTTCCCACACTCATCTGTCTGTACATTAGAGTCACCTGGAAATTTTTTTAAAATTCTAAAGCCCAGGCTGCACCCCAGGCCAATTAAATCACAATCTCTGTGGGGGAGACACAGGTTTTGAAGCCTCCAGGTAATTTCAAGGTGCAGATAAAAAAATTTGGGAACCACTGAGGTAGAGAGGAACAAAGAGGCTACTTTAATGTAGGCAGTCAGGGAGGGCTTCTCTGAGGAGGTGACATTTGAGAGGAAACCAAAGTGTGAAGGAGCTGTTATTGGAAGGTCTTTGGGCAAATGTCTGGCCTAGGTAACTGCATGCCTGAAGGTGCCTTTGCTGAAGTGGGAGAGATTGAGGGAGGAATGGGCTTGAGTTGATAGGTTCCAAGAGAATGGGTAAGTAATCATGGCTTAGTGAAGACCCACTGCTTCTTCCTCAGGTCAGCACCTGGAGCAGCTGAACCATGCAGTGCTCCTGGTAGGCTATAGGTGCTCCATCCTTCTCCTCACATATACCCCTTGAGAGAGGCAGGCAAAGGTTGTCCAGTGGCCAGACAGAAATGAAGCAGAAGCCCAGACAGAATCGTGCAGCAAGGCTAAGGGGTGGAAGCTCCCAAATCAAGCCCCTGCCTCTCTGCCTAGGGCTGGATTCAGAAGGCCTCCCCGGCCTTGACCTTCTGCTTCTGCCCCAGCTGGAGAAATCTTGTTCTCCATTAGATGGGAGTTGGGGTGAGTGGGGGCTGGGTACCATCCTGGACAAGCAAGTGTGCAAATAGAACAAAAGCAGTAAAATTGTACCAGTTCAGGTTTTGTGATTATTTGTCATGACTGGACTGGCATTTCCTTTAGTGCTGGCCCCATCAGGGGAAGACAATCCAGTAAATACCTCCTGAGAGAATGATTTGGGACAAGTTTTCCTGTGGCCATTCCCCCATACAGTGAAAGAAACACTAGGCCCCTGTCAGCCTCTGCCTGGGCACTGGACACCCCACTGGGAGTTGGTGCTTGGAGCTGAGAATTTGGGGCCAGTATTTGACGCCAAGTATTTGGGGCTGGGTTTCTGGGTCTGGATTCTGAGAATGGATGGGTACTTGGACTTAGGTACTTGGGGCTAGGTACTTGGGCTTGCTTCTTGGAGTAACCAAGGCTCTATTTCTTTTTACTGGCCTTATGCAAATAGGCCTGCCCCTAACCTGACTCTCCTCTCTGTGGCTTCACATGAGAAGGATGTGACCCTGACTATCTGCTCCACGGAGACCCCAAAGGGAAGGGAACTAGAAGGCTGCTCTGGGCATCTTCATGGGGTCTCCCTGGGATCCCCATCCTTTCCCCCTAAACCAGAAAACCCATACTCCCTAATCTTTACCCCTCCACCACAGTCATCTGTTGAAAGGAAGTGGCTCTTCAGTTCTTCACAGGAAGCCACAGGCCTCCTCTGCCTTACCTCCCTCCAGCTACCGCTGACCCAGGCACTCTGCTGGCCCAGGCCCCCTTCATGCCTGCGTTCAAGGATGCCCTGCTCCTAGCATCACCCTTTGCCGCCCAGCCAAGTGAAGTGCTTCTCTTATTTCCTTTAAATCCCTGTGGCTCAGGTCTAAGAGCACAGGCTGTGGCCCTGGAAGTGAGACATCATTGCAGAGGGTCCTGAATGCGGTACACAGGAGTTTGGAGATCACAGAGAGAGGAGGGGGCAGGCCCTGCAGGGTTCCTCGGGACCGACCATTCCAGGGAGTTTCAGGAATTCCTGCTGCAGGATGGGATTCATTTCAGTTTCTAGCATCCATGATGGGGCCTGCCCCAAGCAAGGTTGTTGGTAAATCGTATTGCTGCTCAAGGATGGTGTAAGCTGATGACGATTCCAGGATGGGACTGCACTGTCACCTGGTGGCCACACCAGCACATAGCACCACAGAATTGTGGAGGCCTGCATGACAGGGAGTGAGCTGACTTTCGGACCAGGGAGGCCCTTAAAGAAGAAAAGATATCCCTCATAAAGAGATCTTATTTAAAAGCAAGACACCTCTAACTTGAGCACTTAGGAAAGACATTCTAGGTCTAGAGGAGAGTCCAACTCCTCCCTCTTCCATTTTATAGTCTAGGACACTGAGGTCCACGGAGAAACGATGAAGATAGAGGACCTCAGCGTTGTTTTCCATCAGGTCAGCCACACAGGTGGGATCTAATTTTTTAGACTTGTCTTGGGGTGTGGTCCCAGAGTGAGGAACCACCCTGCTAGTTACTAGTCATCCTCATTTGTAACCAAACATGGCGTCTCTTCGCAGCATCACCCACTTTAGTACCAAAGCTGGCAACAAGATGGTTTTTGGCAGCTTCAAAAAGAAAATCTACTCTCAGAGAGCCAGGATCTAACAGGGCCAGGGGATTCAGAAGCATATGCTTCAGGCTCAGCAGTTTTAGAGCAGGAAGTGTCCTGGAAACTATTATATTCAACCCCACTGGTTTTCAAAACGAAGAAGCTGGGACTCAGAGAGGACAAGTAACCTGCCTGAGGCACCCCACCCTGGAGCTGGGCTAGGACTCAGCTGTGTGTCTCTCAGACGGCTATTGCCAGGGAGGAGTCTAAAAGTGCATTAGCATCTCCTGACCTGTTGCATTAGTGAATTCTGGTCTGCGTTCATCATTCTGCCTCATACTTTGTAGATGGGATCACTGTGGTCCGTGAAGGCTGACAAGGGCCAAGGCAGGTGAAAGGAGTTGAGGGCGAGGAGTTGGCGACCGGGAGGGAGAAGGGGGCTCATGGATGCTTTGGGGGGGCTCCCAGTTTGTATACTGTGGGCTCCAAGTAAGAAGGAACTGGAGTGTCCACTGCAGTGTCCTTAGCACTGGCACAGTGCCCGGCGCAGACCAAGTGCCCAGTCAATGCTGCAGAATGAAGGCAAGGAGTTGTCCTGCACAGGCCCAAAGGGACCCTGTGGTCGGTGGAATCTCCCCTTAAAGACAGGTCATTTTCAATGTCATTCAGCCCGAGAACTGCTAAGGCCGCAGATCTAAAATCCAGGGGACACTTATGTCTTGGGGATGTCAACTCTATAGACAAACTGGGCTGACTTAATAGGCCTCAACAGAGTGTGATGCTTGAGACCCCAGAAGTCCAGTCTATCTGCCTCTCCATGGATAGCCCCAGCCAAGGCAGGACTCTGTTTGAGCCTGTATGGTATCAGGTCAGGGGATTCCACCCAGCCTCTGCTGTTGGACACAAGCTGTGGAGACAGTGCATGTGGGGCCTATCATGGCTGTGCACCTCTTCTACAAACAGTGCTTCTCTGGGGGCCTGGGGCAAACCAGCTGAGGCAAACAATTGCTATCTGCAGACGTGGCATTGGACCTGGGGGCAGGACCAAGCAGGATGGGCCTCTTACCCACCCACCCACATCCACTTATAATAGAAGAAGAATCTCTGGATTGTAAGTGGGGCTGGGTGGGAGAGGCCTGAGGACAGCTGGCCAGGACTTTTTTGTGACCAGCGCTTGTGGTTCATAGCCAGCTACTTCCCAGGGTTGCAGATCTCCCCGGAGGCTGGGTTGGCATTGAGGCTGGTACCTGCTCATAGAACAGAAGCACAGCAAAATTCTCTCTCTCTCTTTCCACTAGTGTTGGAACCAGCCCTACCCTCACTGCCATTTAATTTCCAGCCTCTTTGCCCTTCCCTTGTCTAGTTCCTGGCACCCTGCTTAACTCGGACAGGACTCCCAAACATCACATCTCCCCAAAGGCTTGGGTTGGGCTTCCCTTCCCACTCAGAAGGCATACAGGCTCCAGAAGCAAACTGTCCATCCTATCCCCAGAGTTCTCTGAGTGAAGGGAGGCCTTGCTGAGGCCTCCAAAAGCTGTTGTTACACCCTTTCCCCAAGGCAAAGGTCTGGCATTATGTTATCCATCCCTGAGAGACTACTCTGGTGCTTCTTCAGAGAACAGAGACCTGGTATCTATGTTTCTGCCTAATCAGAGAAATATCTGGAAGCTTCTATCACTGAGAACAAACTGAGCTCTACCTCTCCAGGTCTCCTGTGAAATAGAGCCTGAGTGTTCATGCTGTGACAGGGACAGCAGGAGGCTTGGCTGGGAAGGAGTCCCAGAGGAGGGGATGTCTGAGCCGGGTTATGAGTTTTAGAAGGACATTCTAGGCAGAAAGAATGGCACGTGCCAAGGCCCAGAGACAAAATCAGCTAGTTGTATTCCAGAAACTGTGGTGGACTCTAGGGGGAAATGAGGGTGCGGCAGCCCAGAGCCAGATCTTGTTGGGCTTCTCAAAGCAAGGGGGACTCACAGAACAAAGTATTTTCTATTTTTTCCCCACATGAATAAATTAGTTTGTTTTACAGTGGAAAAAATAAAAATATGTCTCCCTGTATCTTCTAACCGGTTGTTGCACTTCTGTCCCCTGGAATAGCATAAAATATTATTATTATTTTTTTATTTTTTTAGCATAAAATATTTTAAACATGTTTCCATGCACTGCTCAATTGAATATGTAAAGATAGCTTTCACGTTCTTCCACACGTCATCTTTTTTCTCATTTAAACATATCCAGAAGATTAAAACATTTATTACATGTCAGCGTCTCCATAATTTCACCACTTTTATAGTACCTGAGTGGGAATGCCTCATTTTGAGTGTTCTGATGTGTCCAGTTCCTGCATGGTGACCAGATGTTTTTGGGTTTTTTAAAGTGTTTCATTCTTTTTTTTTTTAATTTTTAAAAGCTTATTTATTTTTCGGTTACAGTTGACATTGAATATTATTTATGTTAGTCAGGTGTACAGCATGCATAGTGGTCAGACATTTATTTAATTTGTACAGTGATCACCACCGGACCTAGTGTTTTCTGAGAAAAGTTTTTCACCTGGGTCCTTAAAGAGTGTAACAGAAAGTTCTGGACTTCAACTGGAAGGAGAAGGCTGGCAGCTGCTGACTACTCCTCCTCCTCGTCTGCTCCATTGTTTTGCATCTGATTGTGGACAGCGTAGCCCAGAAAGGCGCCAACCTTGGCCATGAGGGTACTGCCACCGCTAGCCCCTGTAAAGCAAACACAGCCAGGTCACTTGGGGCCCAGGCATCAGGCCCAAGAATCCAAAAGTCTGGAAACCATTGGCCAAATCTTCATTTTCAGATGGACAAACAGAAGCCCTGAGAGGGGACGGGACTTCTGTAAAGTGAATTTTATTTATCCCCCTCACCCAACTCGCCATCTCAAATCAGAGATGTGTTTCAGAGGTGAAAAAGACAAAATAACAGCTCATTCTCTTCATGTCTGCGGTGAACACATGGTGTAATTAATAATGCTAATAACAGGCACTTTTGTGGAGACCTCCCTGTGGGTCCTGGGGGGAAGGTCACAAGAAAGAGATTTCATCCTTGTCACAACCCTGTGACATGTGAGAGGACAACCATCTTATAGCACAGGACTGTTCCTAGCCCTGCCCTTCACTTTCCACTGCTGCGGTGTGGCCTGGTCTGTCTTCCCCTCTGCCCATCTGAGAAAGGCTCTGTTTTGGGGGGCTGGGTCTTTGGGCTTTAACATCCAGAGTTGAGTGAAGATGGAGGGTTCAGGAAGGCAGAGAGGCAATTTATCAGGAGCAGTTTTTTCTAGTAATATTTGGAGGCCTCAGAGATAGAGAGGGAGAAAGAGAGCAAAAGAAAAGGGTGGAGGAGGGACAGAGGGAGGGAGGAGGGACAGAGGGAGGGCGGGAGGGAGTAAAGAGGGAGAGGGAAAGAGAAAGAGAGATGGAGGGAGGGAGGAAAGAGAGGGAGAGGGAGAGAGAGAGAGAGAGAGAGAGAGAGAGAGAAATATGAATGCACATTTTTCAGAAGAAGCATTCTGAGTCATGTATCTATCCGTTTCATGGTATTCAATAAATGCAAGTCAAGACTGGGGTTGGTATGAGATTGAATTGGGTTGCCTCACCACTTGTCTTTGCCTCTCTGGGTCTCTGAGATTAAGCAGATTTATAAAATGTTAAATTGAGGATGATTATTATCCCAATTAACAGATGAGGAAACTGAGGCTTGTTGTGACTTGGCCAAAGCATCAGCGAGGCAACTGGCTAAAAGCAAGAAATCAGACCGACTGGGTTTGAATCCTGGCTCTGGCGCAAACTATCTGGGGGAACTTGAGTAAATTACTTAATCCCTCGTTGCCTCAGTTTCCCCACTGTATGATGGGGAATATAAGTATACCCGCCGCAGAGAGTTGAGTTAGCTTGCGAGAAGGACTTAGAAAAGAGGGCCGTGTGGCCCTGGTGTCTCTGCCCGAAGGCCCGGACCCCGACTCACCAAGGCTCTGCAGCGTGGCTACCAGTCCCCCGGCGGGCACGCCGCCTCCGTTCGCCACCGCGGACCAGCTCATCAGCGAGGCCGCCACCGAGTTGGCGGCGATGCCCGCGCCCGTGAAGCCCAGCGCGGGCAGCCCCGCGGCCAAGAGCCCTGGAGGAAGAAGAGGCAGTGAGCGAGCGCTCGCGGCCGGCGTCCGCCCCGCCTTCCGAGCTCGCCGCCACGCGGACCCACCTCCTCCGACCGCCATGTAAGTCAGCGTGCTCCAGAACCCGGAGCCACTGTCCTTGGACTTCTTCGAGTTTTTTCTTGTGCCTGTCGGGAGAGCACACAAAGGAAGTGGAGAGGGGAGCAAGGTACCCTACTCTGCGCCTGATGTTCAGGGACACCCGCAGAGCTGGGGGCCACCAACCCGGGTTTCGGAGAACCTCACTGGAAGGAAGAGATATTTTTCCCAAGGCTCAGTGCCTGGCACATAACAGGCATTTATTTTACAGGCAATAAATGTCTGTAAAATAGAGGAATTGATAGGGCTTCGAATCTGGGACTCTGGTTACGACAAGCCTGCGCTGTTTATTGTAATAGCTCCTCTGGTTCGAAGGCACGCCTGGGTTTCTAAAAAAAGGTTTCTGAAACTCTCCACTTCTTTCGCCTAAAGTCCTTTCTTACCTGCCTCCACCCCGCCGCAGGTGTAGAGCAGCAGATAGCACAGGAAGAGCGATACCGCCTTCTGCTGCATGGTGGCGCTGCGCGCAGGCTTTGTCGCTGGACCTGGGGATGGGGAGAGGCAAGAGATTGTCGGGAGCTACACTCGCTCGGCTGTTTTCTCTCCCGATTGGAGTATGAGTTCATAAAAAGCAGCGAGGTGCTCTGGACTGAGCCCAGAACCCCTCTACGGAGCCGCGGGATGTCTGTTTCCTCGAGGGAACAACCGCGGTGATGTTCCTGTCTCACTAGGTGGGAGGTAAGGTTCCTGGCACACAGCCTGTGCTCAGTGATGTCAGCTATTATTAGCGTTACTGTGGTTTCTGTTCTTGACTTTGTCGTCGCTGGCCTTGTGACCTCGGGTCTTCTCTGAGCCTCAATTTTCTTATCCCTAAGATGGGGGTATTAATAGAGTCCATTTCAGAGGGTAGCCTTGAGTTTTGAAACTGTGCACCACTATATCCCTAGCGCTTAGAACAGTTCCTATCTCATAGAATTTTCTAAAAAATGGTTGTTGATAAACTTATTTTTCCAATGCATTGACTATTTACAGGCACCAAACATTCGCATCACATCAACTTCATTTTTCAGAAAGAAAGCACAGAGGGGTTAAGGAGCTTGCCCAAGGTCACACAGTAAATTGTGCAGCTTAGACACACACTCGAGACTGGCAGAATTCAAAACCTATGCTCTTTCCATTATACCACAAAATAGAAAAATACATATGCCCCCGAACTCACCTCTACTGTGATTTTTGTCAGCTCAATGCAATTATCTTGAATTAAAAACAAACAACCTCCCATGTATTCCACTTACTCAGCACTTGATGATACAAGGTCATTTATACCCATAACAATCCCATGAAGTAGGTACCCTTGTTCTCAACCATGTGTTATAGAGAAGGAAACTGAAGCTCAGAGAGTTTAGTATTCCCAAACCCACCCTGCCAGGAAGTGGCAAAATCAAGATTTAAACCCGCAATTGACTGATGTCCAAACCCACACTTTTAGCAATCACAAAGTCCAAAGAATGGATTTTGCATACAACTATAACTGGGGATGACTGCCATTTACAATTTTTAAAAATTTAAAAATACCTGCAATAAGATTGATGTCCTAATAAAACCGTCACAATAAAATAGTTAACAAGTAGATTACAAGTAGATTACTTCATTTACCCTCAAAGATAAACTCACTGTCACATTAAATTCCACAATAAAAGGTGTTCAGAAATGGTCCAGTTCTTTGGCAGGGAAGGTAGCTTGATCTCCATTTTGCAGATGAGGAACTAAAGCCCCCTAAGGTGAAGTGACAGGGTTAAGGGCATAGATTGCTGACTCAGCATCTATTACATTAAACTGAATCTCATGCCTCTTGGGGTTTTGCACCTCAACCCCCTAAAAACCCCAACCATCCCCTCTGACCAACCTTAGCCCAGGGCACTAAAAGAGACTCAGGGGTGTAGCCTCCCTGAGGGAATGGGCATCCCGGCTCTTGGGGAACGAGGCTTCCAGGCAGGCAGCCTAGCAGAGGGTGACCGCTTGATTTGATACCCATACCTCATAGTTCCTGGGTTTACCTTGAGGAAGGAGAAGGAATCTTCCTGCCCAGAGCCTGCTGATAGATGTGAGCAGCAGTGAGGTAACAGCAACAGCTCTCAGGCTGAAGGCTGGCTTTTTATAATCACACTCGAATTACCTACCAGCCCCCCTTACCAGTGGCCAATCCCTGTCAGAGTTTCCATTTCCTGCACTCTGCAGAGTTTTCTTTTCTCCTCTAGTTTGGCTCAGCGACAGCCTCTCTGCGTTCCCTGCTGGCCGAAAAATGTAATTCAAGCCGAGGGCTTTGAACAGCAGTGTATTCAAAACAGGTCACACTACAGTGGGAGCTTGGCCATGCTGGGTTTAGTGACGCCGGACCAGTAGCTCATCTTGGGGCTCAGAGGCCTTTCACAATTTAATTCAATTAATAATAATAATGCCTACCATTTATTGAGCACTTGCTGCATGCCAGGGCTCTATGTAATGATCTCTTTCCCATCCCACAATAGTTACGTGAAGTATCATATCATATACTATTTATAATCAATGCTCAATTTGCAGAGGTGATTAAGATTTGTGGAAATGAAGTCATTCCATTCCATTGTTCTCTCAGGCTGGCTGCTCCTGGGTGATGGGCATATGGTAAGACCAGTGAAGCCCATGTTTGTGTGGTCATGGTCATACATCCCTGTCCATAAAATGGTTTCTCTGACCCAAGGTAATGGATTGAGCATTCTTTAAACCTTTGCATAGTGCTCCTGTAAGAAATGTTAAGTTCCGGTAAGGATGAATCATTGCCTTCTCCAGTGAGGGGAGCTGGTAAGAATGACCTGTCACCAGGTGGCTGGCTGCTCCCTCTGACCAATGTTGCTACACTGCTGCCTGCCACTGGCTGGTTGGCTATTTGTTGGCAGTTGCTAGATCAGCCTTGGTGAGAGGGAGCCCAAGTTGTTGGATCCATTCATAGCTTCCTTGCCACCATGGCCACTCTTTTATAGGTCTTTTGCAAAGCACAGAGCGGCAAAGTTTAGAAGTTGGCTGACATCCACAGGATGGAACATCTGACCATCTGGCTGGAGTGCTTCCTCTGTAGGGGATGGTCTCTGGTGAGGATTATTGTGAGACACAAAGATCTGCATGCTTTGTGCCTACTCCTATAGCTCCATCTATATGCCCCTTACCCAGACCTGCCTATCTCCAAAATTCCAATCTTGTTCTTTCCATGCCTTTGACCAATTAGCCAAGCCATTTGCCACTTATCAGGAATTAGTATATATTTGAACCTCAGTCCATGTCGTCCTCCATACAAAGGGGATGACAAAGTATACTTGTTCATAGTTCTGCCCCTTGGGAGGATTTACCACTGTCCTTCAGGGCGGCCCCCAACTGGGGCTGCCATAGAGTGATCCATTTCCAGCTGGTGCCGAAATACCTCACTGACCTAGGTATCTGGGAATTGGGTTCAACTCCTTTCCTCCTTTATCAGTTGGTTACAGGGAACCTTCCATGAGCCCATAGGTATGGGTTGAAGGAGAGATGTCAGATCAACAGTTAGGTACCACAGGAGTTTGAGCTGCCTGTTCATTTGATTTACTGATGCCTTCTGGACTCTTTGAGCCCAACCCCAAATACACCACTTCCATCATGTTGGATTTCTGTCTGTGCCTGTCTGATAACATCTAGCTTATGACATATAGCCACTTGGCATCGAGTGATCAGATGCTCAGTCACTACTGGTCCCAGTGACACATCAGGACTTTTATGTTCAAATGGACCATGGTGAGTATGGCCTTACTCCAGAATCCTAGGGGTCCTCATTGTAACCCTTCTGTCTGAGCTTTCAAAGACTCCCTACAGAATCTTTATCCTAGATGGATTCCTCTAGCAACTGTGTATCTGCAAAATCATAATCCAAAGTGGCAGCAGAGCTTGTCTTATGGTTTGAACCTGCTGTACAGCGCTTTCTTGCTCTGGGCACCACTCACAGTTGGCAGCTTTCCAGGTCACCCAATTAAAAGGTGGGAATATAGTTCTAAGTGTCTGTTTTCTGCCTCCAAAATCCAAAAGAGCCCACTAAACATTGTGCCTCTTTCTAAGTGGTGGGATGTATGAGGAAAGATAACTTGTCCTAGCATTCCCTAAACTGCTGAACTCCTGAAAATGTTTCAGTGTGGCAGGACCATGAATCTTCATGAAATTTATCTTCCACTCTCCGGCAAACGTGGTACTTTTACCACTTCCTGTTCATGTCCAATGAGCATGATGTCATCAGTGTAGTGGACCAGCATGTTGTTCTGTGGAATGTCAGGGCGATCAAAGTTCTGGAGACTACATTGTAACAGGGAGTTTGAAAGTTGACAAAGCCCTGAGGGAGAGAATGAAGATGCTATCATTGTGACATTGTGATGTAAAAGCAAATTGCCTTTGATCATCTCTTCTCATGGGCATTAAAAAGAAAGCACTTGTGGGGGTTGGGGAGGTGAGTGAGGGGATTAAGAAATAGAAACTGCCAGTAATAAAATAAGTCATGGGGATGTAAAGTACAGCATAGGAAATATAGTCAATAATATCATAATAACTACGTATGGTGTCAGATGGGTACTAGGCTCATGGAGTGATTACTTCGTAAGGTATATAAATGTCTAATCACTATATTGTGCACCTGAAACTAATATAATTTAAAAATGAATTAATAGGGGGCCAGCCTGGTGGCTAAGGTGGTTGGAGCTCTGTGCTCCTAACTCCGAAGGCTGCCGGTTCGATTCCCACATGGGCCAGTGGGCTCTCAACCACAAGGTAGCTGGTTCAACTCCTGGAGTCCTGCAAGGGATGGTGGGCAGCGCCCCCTGCAACTAAGATTGAACAGGCACCTTGAGCTGAGCTGCGCTGAGCTCCCGGATGGCTCAGTTGGTTGGAGCGCGTCCTCTCAACCACAAGGTTGCCAGTTTGACTCCTGCAAGGGATGGTGGGCTGCGCCCCGTGCAACTAGCAACAGCAACTGGACCTGGAGCTGAGCTGCGCCCTCCACAACTAAGATTGAAAGGACAACAACTTGACTTGGAAAAAAGTCCTGGAAGTACACACTGTTCCCCAATAAAGTCCTGTTTCCCCTCCCCAATAAAATCTTTTAAAAAAAATGAATTAATAAAAAGAAAAGAAAGCATTGGCCAAATCAATAAGCATACACAAGTGCTAGAGCTTGTGTTGATATGCTCCAGTAAAGATACCACATTCAGTAGAGCAGTTCTGATTGGGGCTACCATGTGGTTACATTTACAGTAGTCCATCCATCATCCACCATAATGCATCTGTTTTCCTGGAGACCAGACACGTGAACTAAATGGGCATATGATGGGGAACACAACCTCAGTTAAGGTATTAGATCAGAAATAATACTGTAGAAATAAACTGTAGGGCCGTGTAATGGTTAATTTTATGTGTTAACTTGGCCAGGTCATGGTACCCAGATATTTGGTCAAACAGTAGCATAGATGTTGCTGTGAAGGTAGTTTTCACATGAGATTTATATTTAAATCAGTAGACTTTGAGTAAAGCAGATTATCCTCTATAATGTGGTGGACCTCACCCAATCAGTTGAAGGCCTTAGGAGGAAAACGACTAACCTCCCCCACCCCCACCCCGACTTGGAATAGGGAATTCTTCCTTCAGTCTGCCTTTGCACTTGAACTGTAACATTAACTCTTCTCTGAGTTGCCAGGCTGCCGGCCTACGCTACAGATTGTGGACTTGTCAGACTCCACAATCCCATGAGCTAATTCCTTAAAATAACTCATTCCCTTTCTACATACATACACATCCATTTGGTTCTGTTTCTTCGGAGAAACCTGACTAACAGGCAGTTGCAGGGGCTTCTGCTTCGCTTTTCCTATCCTAACAGCCTTTACTCCAGAGTTCATGGAATCAATGAGAGGATCTGTCAGCTTCTATGGACCCACTGGACTTAGGCTAAACTCCATCTATCACTTGGCCTCCTTTCGTTCCTCTTCTAACCAGAGAACTATGATGGCATTTTGTGTCTCCTAGCTTCTGTGTCAGCTGAGACTCTATATTGTTAACAATCTTTGAAAATTCTGAATATCCTCCTTTTCCAATGCACAGTTACGGATTGGAAGGATATTTACTATGCCTAATTATGGTGTCATGGTAGTCATTCCTTAAGTGGGCATGGCCGAGGGATTCTGGGTCTGTGAACTTAGATCTAGAATCTAGATGAGGGACCTTCACTTTCCATTGTGGTAGCTGATGACAGTCTTCTGCTTACCAGCTCCTGATTTTTTTTTTTTAATATAAAAATTAAGGATCCCCCAGTCAGCGGTCCAGCCATCCTATCCCCATAATCAATTTTCCATAGATTCCTGCCCGTCAAGTTACCCATATCGTCATTCTGGCGTCATTCTGCTGCCCATGACAATGATTATATTCACCTGGCTTTGGGCACCCCTTCTCCAATTCTCATATCCCAACATCACTATCAATATTCGAGATCCCAGTTCCATGGCAGTATCGCTTACTTTTCATCCCAGCCCCCCAAAGACAGACCCCACTGAACTACTCTGTGATGCTGGTGTGCCCTTTATCGGTGAACTCCTTACTGCCTTAGAGAAGATAGTATCCTCTGGCCCCTCCTGGAGCACATAGTCGGGAGCTGAGTTCATGGATCCTATATTTCCGCCTCTCTAAATTTTCTGACCTCTTCTGAAGTATTCTACCATGGAAGTTCTAGCATCTTGACCTCATTTATTGTAGGCCCTCATCCTGCCCAGGCTTTAAGAAACCCTCCTTGCAAACTCTTAAGACTGCATTTCATGTATCTATCACTGGATAACAAACCACCCAAAACCTAAAGGCTGAAAACAATAGCAATTTACTATTCCTCACAATCTGGGTTAGGCTCAGTTGGGTTTTCTTCTGCTTCATGTAGTGTTTGCAAGAGCTGAAATGTCCAAAATGTATTTTTCACTTACATAAATGGCACCTCAGCTGGGACAGATGGAACACCTGAGGGTTGGTCAGGCATCTCTGCTTCTCGATACGGTGTCTGCACATGGCTAGCTGACACTTCTGCACAGTATAAAGGTTAGATTTCTTACATAATGGTTGGCATCCAAAAGGGAGGAAATAGAAGCTGCCAGTCTTCTTTTTTTTAATTTAATTTAATTTTTATTTATATTTATTTTTTTTATTTTTATTTTTTCAGTCTTCTTAAAGGCTAGGTCTGGAACTGGAACAGTGGCATCTCTACCATCTTCTGTTGATTAAGGCGAGTCACAAGGTCAGTCCAGAATCAAAAGAGAGGGGGGACATAGACTCCATATTTTGATGTGAGCGGTGGCATATTCTTAGAGGGAGGGAAAAAACTGATGGTGACCATCTTGGGAAGCTATCTACCAGAGACCAATTCTAAGCATCCTTGCAAGAATACTAAAGCCTGAGTTATTGGAGAGTGGTCCATGATGGTGTATTCCCCATTAGTCAGTCTTATATTCTGCCTTGCCTGCCCCCTCACTGCCATGTCAAAGGGTTCTGGTTCCTCCTAAGATCACTCCCACATATAATATATGTGGGTAATGCAAGTCTTTTTATTTCTTTGATGTGTAGCTTATTTTAGGTCCAGATCAGGACCTAAATTTTCCCTCTCAGGATTTGCTAGGAACTGACTCAGGTTATTTGAGGGTGTGATGGGAGCAGGTCTTGAGAAGAACAAATGTCATTTTATAAGGACCTTGCTTCATGAGAGATCATTGCATAGTCTCAAGGAAAGGGGACACTTTCTTGTTCTTCCTTGGCAAGAGGGAAGGGGTTGCTTCTCCTGTCCAGGAGAACTCAGGAGAATTTATGAAAGAAAGTGTTAGGTTTGTCTACCCTAAGGTCCCTATCCCAGTTCTCAGGGTCCTATTCTTTCCCTCTCAGGGCCTTGAATCTGACATAAGAGATCTACTGAAGCTGTGCATTCAGAGTCCTTTGAAACTCTGCAGCTTATAACCTGCCTCATCCTGGATGTGATTTTCCACATAGTCTTCCCTTCACATTGAAAGATTTAATCATGGTGATTCCAACTGAAGGCCAAGGTTATTATCACATCACTTACTACCATCAATGAAGTCCCTATTGCCTTCACATTGGTGAAAACTCTGACCACAAAATCACACCCTGAATGTCCGTTTTTTGGGACCTCTGCTGGTACTAAATGCCGGCCTATGTTCCCTAGAAAATAGAGGCTGAATCGAAGGTTGTTTGCTATTGCTTTCTTGAGGGTTGCAATCCCTAGGAAGGAAAAGTGAGAGGAAAAGAGAAGTGAAACAAAGAAATACAAGCTGATACATTACTTAGCTGACCAGAGCCCCAGAAAAATCAAAGCCAGTGGTTTAGTCACATGGGATCTCTTCAAAGAGGGCATATGGAACCACTATGTCGAAATAGTCCATAGTAAGGAAGAAGGGTGAGGGATTTATTTGTCAGCAATTTTTCACTATCTAGTCTTGTAGTCCCCAACGGGGTCTGCACTTTGGAACTGTGTTAACTCATTCTGCTGGGCTGTTGCTGGGGAAGCCAGAGCCTCCATAGGTCTAGTTGGGTGAGACATGAGAGCCAAAGCTGCGGCACTTCCCGCTTTGGAAGGCTTGATTTACTTCATGCCCAAGACTAGCACTTGCCTCCTGATGGTGCTGAGGCAGCCAGCAACATTTGGCGATGAGGCCGGATGTGGACTGCTGGGAGAATCTCAGCTGAGTCTGGTATGGTTAAAGCAATGACTTTGGCATTTACTTAGAGTAAGATGGAAATAAAAAGAATGAGGGGTGGGAGAAGCTATTGGAGGGATTTGAGCGGAGGAGTGACAAATCTGACAAGTTTTAACAGGATTACTCTGGCTGCCCAGGAGGGCAGGGACAGAGGCAAGGGGACCAGTTAGGAGTCAACTGCAAAAATCCAGGTATAACAGTCAGAGTTCTGTTGGAGAAGCAGAACCATTAGGATTTATATAGAATAAAGGATTTATTATAGGTATTTGACATTATGCAATCATGGGAGCTGGTTAAACAGTTTATGTACAGCTGTTGCTTGTGCATCTGATATTGGGCTGGAAGTCAGCAGCGCAGTTCTGAAAGGCAGACATGAAGTGGTAAATGGCAAGGTCATGAAACTGGCACCCATGAAGATGAACTGGAATCCACAAGGACAAACTAGCTCTTCCACTAGCTTTTCCACCGCTAAGCCTCCAATTTTGAAGATGACCCGCAGGAGAAGCTGATGCCCTTTGTCAACACACACCTAGTCCTGGAGTTGGAAAAGCTGAAAGTAGTGTGTGTGTGTGGGGGGGGGGAGGGCGCTAGAGGAGCTTGACACCAACACAGGGAGCCAGCAGATCAGTGGAAATGTGCACGAACTGCAGCAGCATTTGACCCAGTACTAGCGTTCCAAGTGTAAGCATGGCTACAACTTCACTTCCATTTTCTGAATCCTGCCCAAATCTCCCTTTGGGGCCAATTTACCCAAACTACACAGGAAAGGAATTCTGAGAAACATAGTTCCAGCCTAGCTAATAGATTGACACAATACAAGACCCACCACACCAGGTGAGAAATTACAATGACTTGTACCAAAGTATTGGCAACAGGGGTACAATAAGTGTTTGAATTCTGGAGGTATCCTGAACATCCCTCACTATCCGAATCTGAGCTTGGATGGTGAGTTCTGATGCAAGGGTAGTCCTCTTGAATGTGATGAGGGAGAAGCAAACAGGCCTACCTCTCACATCTGCAGGTCCTGGGACAAAGGTATAAATGGAGGAGCACATGCCACGTCTAAATATTTAAAAACTTGTGATAAGTTTGCATGGAGATAGATGATTATTAGATTAGTGGGGTGGTCATATTGTAAGATATAAAAATGTTGAAGTATACACTATATTGTATACTTGAAACTAATATAACTAATATAATATATATCAATTATACTTAAATAAAAAAAAGTGCCTAAAATATCAAAAACATAAATATTTAAAAGCTTTAAATAAAAAGACAAAATATATTCTATCTTTATACTTTAACAAATATACCTTCCTAATGACAAATTGAAAAATATGTGTAGGCCTAGTTTTTTTTATTTTTTAATTAAAGTTTATTGGGACAACCAAAATGTCCTCCGATAGATGAATGGATAAAGAAGTTGTGGTATATATACACAATGGAATACTATTCAGCGGTAAGAAAAGATGATATAGGAACATTTCTGACAACATGGGTGGATCTTGAGAGTACGATACTAAGTGAAATAAGTCAGACAGAAAAAGCAGAGAACCATATGATTTCACTGATATGTGGTATACAAACCAAAAACAACAAAAGAATAAGACAAACAAATGAGAAACAAGAACTCATAGACAGACAATAGTTTAGTGGTTACCAGATGGTAAGGGGGGTGGGGGGTAGGAAATGAGGGTACGGGGGATCAAATATATGGTGATGGAAGGAGAACTGACTCTGGGTGGTGAACACACAATGGGATTTATAGATGATCTAATACAGAATTGTGCACCTGAAATCTATGTAATTTTACTAACAATTGTCACCTCAATAAATTAAAAAAAAAACAGTTTATTGGGGTGACAATGGTTAGTAAAGTTACGTAAGTCTCAAGTGTACAATTCTGTAATACATCATCTATATATCACATTGTGTGTTCACCATCCAGAGTCAGTTCTCCTTCCATCATATATTAGGTCCTGTTTACCCTCATCTACCACCCCCCACCCCCTTTACCCTCCGGTAAGCACGAAACTATTGTTTATGTCTATTAGTTTTTGTTTCTTTGTTTGTCTTGTTCCTGTGTTGTTTTCAGTTTTATACCCACATATCAGTGAAATCATATGGTTCTTGAATTTTTCTATCTGACTTATTTTGGCACAGGGGTGTCCAAACTTTTTTCAATGTTTTTCACCAAGAGCCATATGCGGTAAAATACACAAACAGCCGGGCCACTCACTTGAGGTGAAGTATGTATTGCCTCACCTGGTTTATTTAAGTAAACTAAATATATTTTTGGAATTTGCTGCGGGCCAATTAAAAATGGATTGTGGGCCGCAGTTGGCCCGCAGGCTGCAGTTTGGACACCCCTGGCTTAGCATAATAATCTCAAGATCCATGTATGTTGTCACAAATGGCACTATTTCATCTTTCCTTATGGCAGAGTAGTTTTCCATTGTTTATATATACTAAATCTTCTTTATCCTATCATCTATCTAAGGACGCTTTGGTTATAGGCCTAGTTTTTATATGACTGAAATCTATCAAAATGACTACATTTAATTTTCATAGTATATATCTAGGTATTCTGTTGATGTAATGGAAATATTTGGATGAGGAATAATGAAAATAAGTACATAATTAATAAATTATTATATACTTATTCCTATTCCGTATAAGTCTTCTCTGTGTGTCCTCACAGGGTGGAGGGGGCAAGGGAGTTCTCTAGGGCCTCTTTATAAGGGCACTAATCCCTCATGACTTAATGGTTTAGCCCTCCTGAACCAATCAATCACCTCTCAAAGTCCCCATCCCTAATCCCATCACATTGGGGATTAAGTTTCAACCCATAAATTTTGGGAGGACATAAACATTCAGTCTATTGCAATTATTTAAGAGAAAAATATACTTCTATCTTGTTAAAGCCACTGAAAACTTGTTCGCTCTCTTTGTTTCATACAGCAGCCTAGCCTTATCCTAGGTGGCAAATTTCATGGAGGTCCCCACACTCAACATAGTAGACAGGAATGGTTGAAGGGTGTGACTCCTCATGCTTGAGGTTGGCACAGGGAGCAGTGGAACATTTTCTCCCATAGCCTTGAGCAAAGCAAGTGTGGCCCATATTCCTGGAAGATATGAAGAGGCCTTGTGGTCTAGATGAGGACACAGCAGCAAACCACATGGGCAGATGACTTGACACTAAATGGGAAGGAGGATGTTAGAAGGGAGAGATGACAAAGACTAAATACTCCATATCCCCCTCACAAAGACTCCTTCCCCCGCTCCATCCCACCTGTTTGTGGTTCAGAAGACTCCCAGAGGGGCCGGCCTGGTGGCTCAGGTGGTTGGAGCTCCGTGCTCCTAACGCCAAAGGCTGCCGGTTCGATTCCCACATGGGCCAGTGGGCTCTCAACCACAAGGTTGCCGGTTCAACGACTCGACTCCCACAAGGGATGGTGGGTTCCGACCCCTGCAACTAAGATTGAACACGGCACCTTGAGCTGAGCTGCTGCTGAGCTCCCGGATGGCTCAGTTGGTTGGAGCCCGTCCTCTCAACCACAAGATTGCCCGGTTGACTCACACCAAGGGATGGTGGGCTGCGCCCCCTGCAACTAGCAACGGCAACTGGACCTGGAGCTGAGCTGCGCCCTCCACAACTAAGACTGAAAGGACAACCTGACTTGGAAAAAATCCCTCAAGTACACACTGTTCCCCAATAAAGTCCTGTTCCCCTTTCCCAATAAAATCTTTAAAAAAAAAAAAAAAAAAAAAAAAGAAGACTCCCAGAACTTAGATGAAGCCCCTGGGGAATGTGTGGAGGAGACCCTAAATTTAAATTATTCCTGCTGCTATTGTCCACAGCCAAATTTCAACTTGTGTACTAGATCCCATCCCCCCTCGCCAACTCAAAGACTTTGTTCCTACAAATTTGTCTTTTTTCTCCATCAATTTCCCTCTTTACAATTTCCCCCTTTCCATTCTCATTTTGGGGGAGATCCTCCCTTTGACCCCCACAGCTCCATTTGAGAATTATCCTATTTTTGTTTCCCAATTCTTCTCTATACTCCCTGACTCTGCATCCTTATCTCCTAGTCTCTCTTTCTCCTTTACCCCCGCCCCCATTCTGTCTTTAACATATCCCAATCAGGCTTTTCCTCCTGCCAACCCAATAAAACCACTCTTGTCAGTCACCAAACACATCCACCTTGCCAAAGCTCTTCGCAGCCTTTAATACAGTTGATCACTTCTTTCTTGAAGCTCTTTCTTTGCTTGACTTCTGAGACTCAAATCTCTCCTGTTGTTTTTTTTTTGTTTTTTTGTTTTTTCCCTACCTCACTGACTGTACCTTTCATGTGCTGGATTGCCACTCCTTCCCTCCCACAGCCCATCCTTGATTCCCAACCTCCTAATGTTTGAAGCTCCAGGCCCATTTTAGGAACTACTCTTTCTTCACTCTCCCCAGGTGATCTCATGGCTTTTAAAACTATCTATGTGTTCACGACTTCTAGATTATACTTCCAGCGTTCACTGCCACTCTGTATCCCAGGTTTGTATCTCTAACTACCTACGCATCTTGCAATCATCTCAAAATTATGGCCAAAGTGGAAGCGTTGCTTTTCCCTTCTATATCTGTACCTCCACTACTCTTCCCATCTCAGTGAATGCCATCACTCTTCACCCAGTTGCTCCAGCCAAAAACATAGGACACATACCCTTCATTACTCTCTGTTGCTCACACTAGTGTCTAATCTCTCAGCTGGTCATTTAAGTTCTAGTCTCAAAACTTATCTTCAGAATCTTGGATTTGGTAATGTTTTCTAAAGTTTTACACCAAAAACATAAACAGCAAAAGAAAAAATAGGTAAATCGGACCTCACTAAAATTAAAAACTTTCATGCGTCAAGAGACACTATCAAGAGAATGAAAAAGACAACCCGCAGAATGGGAGAACATATTTGAAAATCATATATGTTTAAAGGAGTAATATTCAGAATACATAAAAACTCCTACAACTCAACAGCAGAAAACAATCCAATTAAAAAATGGGCAAATGCTTTGAATAAACATTTCTCCAAAGAAGATGTACAAATGACAAATGAGCACATGAAAAGATGTCCATCATTAATCATTGGGGAAACGTTAATCACAACCACAATGAGATACCACCTCATACCCACTAGGATGACTATTATTAATATTATTATTTTTTTTAAAAAAGGGAAGTAACTGTTGGCAAGGATGTGGAGTAATTGGATCCCTTATTCATTGCTAGTGAGAATGTAAAATGGTGCACCCACTGTGGAAAACAGTTTAGAGGTGCTTCAAAAAGTTAAACAGAGAATTACCATATGACCCAGCAATTCCACTACTAGGTACAGACACAATAGAATTGAAAGCAAGGACTCAAACAGATACTTGAATATTGATACTCATAGCAGCATTATTCACAGTAGCCAAAAGGTGGAAACCACCCAAATGTCCATTAATAGATGAAATGGATAAACAAAATATGGTATATACACACGTATAATGGAGTATTATTTGGCCATAAAAACAAATAAAGTTCTGTCTGACACAGTTAAGTTCTGACACACACATATGGATAAACCTCGGAAACATTATTATGCTAATTGAAATAAGCCAGACATGAAAGGACAAATATTGCATGATTCCACCTATATGAGTTACCTAGAATAGGCAAATTCATAGAGACAGAGAGTAAAATAAAGGTTGCCAAGGGCTGGAAGGAGGGGGAATTGGTAAGTTATTGCTTAGTAACTGAGTTTCAGAGTACAGGGTTTGTTTGGTATGACGAAAATATTCTGTATATAGATAATAGATGGGTGAATATAGATAGTGGATATAACATATAACAGTGTGAACGTATTTAATGCCACTGAATTGCACACTTAAAAATGGTTAAAGTGGCAAATTATATAAATTTTACCACAATAAAAGAAATGAAAACAAAACAAAACTTTCTCAAATGTGACCACTTTTCACCATCTCTGCTTTTTTTTCATCTTTTTCTCCCTAATCCCAGTCACCATCACCTCTGGCCATCTAACTGGTCTCCTCCTTTCCATTCCCATCTCATTATTTTCCATACAACAGCCAGACGGATCTTTTAAAACATGAATTAGATCCCAACACTCTCCATCTCAAAACCCCCCAATGACTTCCCATTACCCTAAGAACAAAATCCAAACTCCTTAATGCCCCATAAAGCCCTAGAGGATTTGGCTGCCAGCTGCCTCTGTAACCTATATCCTACCACTCTCCCTTTCACTTCTCTGGGCCATCCACAGTAGTCTATTGTGACTGATATATACGCAGCTCTTCTAGCCTCAGGCCCTTTACACTCACTTTTCCCTCCATCTGAAATACTTTCTCCAGATCTTCACATAGTTGACGGTTTTCACTTCCTTCAGGTGCCTGCTCATAAACCACCTCCTCAGGGAAATCTTCTGAGACCCTTCTATCTAAAATAGAGCCTCTCCTATTATTCTCTGTCCCTTTTCCCTGCTTCATTTTTTTGATCTGAGCATCACCTGAAGTTTTATCTTAGCATCACCTGAAATTATATTATACATTTCTTTACTTGCATTATCTATCACCTTTCTCCCCCTCCCGGGGAATGGAAGCTCCAGAAAAATAGGAACCTGGTCATACTTGTTGAAGTTACTTCCAAGGGCTAGCACTGTGCCTGATAATTACTAGATGTTCAGTGCATATTTATTGAATAAATAACATAGAAATTAAATTCAGTTACATGTCAAATATATCTCAATAAAGCTGGGAAATTGATTAATTTTATTAAAAAAGATTCAGTTTTTTTTAAGTTTTGTTTTTGAGTTTGCAGGCCAACAATTCATACCTGCAATAGAAGCCAGTTATAATTTTGATCAACACCCCCTCTTCCACCCTGGACTTCCACCATCCTCCTTTACATGAAGATTTTCTGAAGATTGTGAATCGGAGGCAAGCAATGACAGGCTGGGAGAGCTGACCCAGTTGAGGCTGTGTCCCCTCTCTGGACTTCCATGATACCATGAGCACCGCACAGTGTATTCATCCATTATTCTGTCAATAGTTATTTACTTTTCCCCCCTCTTCTTTTGCTACTATGAACAATACTGCCTGAAATATTATCTTCTATTGCTCCTTCAGTGGCACACCCAACTGCTGTTACCAAAGACACGTGGAGGAAGACTAGATAAGGGAAGAAGGGACATATTTTGACACGGCAAACATTCAGCAAACATAAGTGCATGTTCAAGTCAGTTCAGGAAACATCAGTCACTGCCCTCACTTTAGTCTCCCAGTAGCTGATGACACTGTTGACTAATGTCTCCTGCTCTTCTCTTGGCCCCTGTGAAACCATTCTCTCCTCTCTGTACTCTCTTGTTCTTGGCTCCTTTGCAGGCATCTCCTCCTGACAAGAGCTCTAACTGTTGGACTTCCTTTTGACTCGGGAGGGGGCACTGCTCTCCTCCCTTGATGGGCTTCCAAGGTAATAGCATCCAGTCTAGGGCATTAAACACCACATATATGCTGATTGTTTCTCCCAAACTCTACTTCATCTTAGACCTCTCCTGTAAGAGATACACAGTCTAGAGCCCACTGCCTACATAATGTCTCTCCTTGGATGTCCCATAGGCATCTAGAACTTAATATGTCAAAAACAAAACTCTTGGTTTTGACTCCCTCTACCCTCTCCCTCTCCTGAACAGTGTTCTCTGTTCCTGTGGCATGTCTTTTCATTCATAGTGCTTGCTCTTGGTCTTTGCCACTAGGCTGTTGGCTTCACCAAGGCAGGGATCACATCTGTTTCACACACCAGTGCACCCCCAGTGCCTAAGCTAGAGTTTGGCACAAAGTAAATACTCAGTATAGATTTGTTGAAATAATGGATTAATTAGCAAATGAATTCTCTATTTCCACCCCAGACTGAAGAAGGTTGGGGGAGCTCGTGAGAGGACACAGAGAATGACCCAGATATGGTCCTTCCACTCCATAATGCCATAGTCTGATGGATGAAAAACATGTAACTAGGCGATTGTAAAACTGGTAAGTAATACAGTGGAGATCAGAACTGGAGGCAGTAGGAACATAGAGAGGCCCATACTCCAGTGTATGTGAGTAGAAGGGAGGCTGTGTTTACATGATCCAGGGCACCAGCAACTCCCTAAAAGAAATAGTTTCTTCTAATAACGAACGTTTATCTAGTGTACCAAGTTCCATGTCTTGTTTCTTGTTTATTTTGTTTGTTTTTAATGTGCTCAAAGTTGATGAGACAAAGAGTTAATGGGAGCAGGCTTGTGAGCTGGCAGGATGGGACAGGCAAAGAGTTAACAGGAGAGAGCTTGTGGAACTGCTTGGCTGTGACTCCCCTGGCTAGCACTGCACCTGC
Source organism: Rhinolophus ferrumequinum (assembly GCF_004115265.2). Taxonomy (NCBI): domain Eukaryota; kingdom Metazoa; phylum Chordata; class Mammalia; order Chiroptera; family Rhinolophidae; genus Rhinolophus; species Rhinolophus ferrumequinum. Next base: position 19,004,319 of record NC_046292.1, read on the forward strand.
AAGCTGACAAGCACCTTACATCCATCATAAGTGAGAACAGAACAATTCCCAATCGCAACAGCAACCCCCTGCAAGCTGACATCCATCATAGATGGGAACAGGACAATTCCCAGGAGAAGACTATTGTAAGGGCATCCCCCCCTGCAAGATGACAAGCATCCTACATCCTGCATGGAAAAATGTAAAACCCCAGCACCCCTTCTCATCAGCTCAGCTGTCCCCATTGGACTCTACCCTGGCTAAACTTCATTTGTCAGTATCCCTCTCTTACCCCTCTGTCTCCACAGCTTTCCCTCTCAGACTATCCTGGCAAAACTGCCAGTTCCAAACAGAATTCTCTCTCTCTCTTTTTGACTTTCAATAAATCTTTTATCTGGATACTCTTGTAGAGTCCCGTAAATTCTTTTATATTCTGTGAATGACCAGGCGTTAATTCTACACCAAGACAAAAGTCATGGAGATTTTAAGGGATAGAGCTGGGACTCAAAGCTAGGCAGTCTGACTCCCAAGCCTATATCCTTTTTCCCCCCAATAATTTGAGGTGAAATCCACATAACATAAAGTTAACCATTTTAAAGTGAACAATTCAGTGGCAGTTAGTACATTCACCGTGTTGTGCAACCACCACCTCTATCTAGTTCCAAAACATTTCCATCACTTCAAAGTAGAACCCTTTACCCTCCATGTACTGTTTTTGATCCTCATAACGACCCAATTGTACAATGAGGAAAGTGAGGCTCTGAGCAGTTCAGTGATGAAGTCCAAGGTCACATAGCGAGTAAATGTGGAGCAGTGATTTTGAACCTTAATTTTCTGACTCCAGAGCCTCACCCTTTGATTAATACACATCTTTGGGCAAACCCACAAGGAGGGAGGGGGCTGGATTTGGGTTTTAAAGAGAGTCAATTTTGTCAGGATAGGGATCTAGAAGCTGTTAAGTGCGCACTCAATTGTAAAAAATGCACGTTGAAGTAAAACTGCAGCTATTATGTACAGGCGGTTGACAGGGACTTGGGAAGGTCAGCCCTACAGGAAGCTTTGCCGAAGCCTCAAGAACAATAAATTCCTTAACTCCTCTGGCAGCCCCTATAAGCACCAAGCTGGGAGCTGAAGAGAGGCAGAGTAGCCAGGAGGGTGTGGCTTGCCTTTAGGAGGCTTGGCAGGCCGTCAGGAAACCCCAGGCTGTCGTTTTCTAGAGAAGCTGAGGGTGCAACTGGAGAACACAAAGTAGGAAGCGGACCTCAGTCCAACAGCATCCCACGCTAAGAGGTCCTCCTGGGCAAGAGGATTCTTATGGGTGGAGGGCCTCGCCTTAGTATTCGTCTTCTCTCCCTCTCATCACTCTAGCATCCCTCTTCCTCAGCATAGGGGTGCTCTCTGGGACTTCCTCCTTTGTCTCCGGAGGTCCACGACCCTAGAATTCCCCATTCTTTCTGGGTCTCAGACAGAGAGGGCATCCTCTAAGCTGCCTCTCATGGTTTCCCCTTATCCCTCGAGTGATAGGGCTGTGCGAGCCCCTCCCGCGCCGACGGTGGAAGGATTCTCTCATAAGCCCCCACGTTCTTCAATCTCCGGGTGGTGTCAGAGTTCTAGTTCAACAATGCGCTACATTCCGCCCAACCGCGCCCCTTCCGCTCCCAGAGGGCAGTTCCATGGCAACCAAAAACATCACAACTCCGAGGAGGTATCGCGAGAGACGCGTTTGCGACCGCGGCCGGGGAGAGGCGGAGCGAGGGCGGGAACAAAGAGCGAAGTAGGAGGAGTCTAGGCGCTTCCGAGGTCGGAGCGGGAGAATGTCCCTCCCAGCAGCGCCCCCGCGTGACTGCGCTTTACATAAGCGAGGCCGCGCGCGTCAGAAGTGGCGTACGCCGGTCCAGATCGAATCAGAGTCATCAGAAGCTCCGTGTTCGGCCCCTTTGTGTTTGATGGACGTCAGAATGAACCAGTGAACGGGCGTTCAGCGCCGCCGCGCCCGCCCTGGTCCGGCCGCACCCGCCGACCCGCCCGCTTGCTGCATCCCGCAGCCCGCAGCCTGCCGCTGCCGCTGCCACCGCCGCGGCCACCAGGTTGTGCTTCAGACTGTCAGATAAAGCGGCGGGCCGGGCCGGCGGGGCAGCGAGCACGGCCCGGGCCGGACATGGCGGCGCTCTACGCCTGCACCAAGTGCCACCAGCGCTTCCCCTTCGAGGCGCTGTCTCAGGGGCAGCAGCTGTGCAAGGTGCGCGGGCTGGGGCGGCGGCCGGGAACTGGGACTCTGGAGGCGCGGCCCGGAGCCCCCTGTTTTGCTGTGATGCCCGGCGGGGCCCCTCGGGTAGGGCGTGGCAGGCTCTCCTCGCTGAGGAACCGCACCCGCCCCGCTGGGGGCTGGCGCGTTATGTTGGGGAGTCCCGGACCCCGTCCAGGCCCCGGCGGCCGGCTTGTCCGGGTGCTTAGCAACCGCGTGGGATTGTTCTCGGACCCTGTGAAGTCGGGGGAGGGGACAACAGGTCCCCTGCTGGCCCCGATCAGCCGCGCGAGAGGTCCTTGGGCTGGTTTCCCTGTCGCCGGGGTCTACGTGGTTGCAAACTGAGGGACCCCCTTGCCCCTCCTGGGATTGAATTCTAGAGTTGGGTGCTGCCTGGGAGGGGTGTCTCGAACTCGGGCGCCTCATAGACACTTTGCAGCCAGTCTTAGAGTTGGAGGTGGAGAAAAGCCCCGCAATCAAGAGCACGAAGCAAAAGAATGGTTTTCCAGCGTCCAGTTGGTGCCCTTATGTCCTCGTCCTAACCAGCTGTTGATCAGTTTTTACCCCTGATGGTCCAAGTTCTCTTTTTCGTTTAGATTGCTTCATCCTGCTTTGCCAGTTTAAGTGAATACAAGAGCTGTGTGAGGCGGCAGTTAAAAGTCATCAAACCAGCCTTCATATATGTGTTATATATATGCAAGCAATAATGATTTTTAATCCAGGACTTCATTTCACAAGTGGACCTGCTCAAAAGTCACCGAGTGGCAGTGGCACAACTGGACTAGAAGACAGGACTTCTGAGGCTTATTCATTCATACCTTTGTTTTACAATTTATGACTACAATGTAGTCCCATGTAAATTCTGACTTAACTCCCACATCAATTCAGGGCAGTGATGCCAATATTATGGAGGGAAAAAAAAGGTTAAGTGACGCACTTAAGCACAGTGGCTATGCTGGGAATAATACCCAGGTCTATTGGGTACTGAAGGCTATTAACATTTTCTACTGCCTTTAAAAATTATATCCTCATTTCATTTCAGGAATGTCGAATTGCACACCCTGTTGTGAAGTGCACCTACTGTAGGACTGAGTACCAGCAGGAGAGGTACAGTTCATTGACCATGAAAGAAGTTAATAGGATTTTTTTTCTTTTAAACTCTGTAATCGGTTGAATTTCAATGTATAGATCTGTAATCAGTTGCATTGTTATACATATCTGTAGTCAATTGTATTATACACAGGTTCTGTAGTTTTTTTATTGTAACACATTGACAGGTGTAAAATACACATTGTTCCCTAGTTATGTATTTATGGCTTAAATTTTTGAAGTTAATTTTTTTCCAGATTCTTGGTCATTTTATATTGTGGTTATGATCTTTATGATACAAAGAAACCACAGTAGTAAAACATGAGCCGTATGTTTCAGTATGCTTATATACAGAGCTTGAAGAATTTATAACCCAAAAGAACATACTTTTGGAAATGTGACAATCCTGATAAAGGGTTTGTTAGTCCTGGTCAAATTTGAAACTTACTTGCCTTTACCTTTGCCTTGTGTGAATCTCATTTTGCAAAGTGTGAAAAACACTTAGGTGTGAATGAACACATCTTTGGGTGACTTTTCTATAGCAGCAAAGTGGTTTATTGGTATAGTAAGTTCAACTTTTAAGGTCATAGATAGTGCCTTAAGCATGGTGGGGATCTATTTGCTAGCTCCCCCATGGAAACATACAGTATATACTACAGAAGCTTTCTGTTTTAGCTTTTACATTTAGGTTTAGGATCCGTCTTGAAATAATTCTTGAGGGTGAGATATGAAATTTGACCCTTAATTCACACAATACTTAAAAATTAATTCAAGTTGGATCATGGAAATATTTTTCCTTTGCATGTTTTCTAAGCTGTCAGGATTATTTCTGTGTATTCAGTAATCTAAGTATAAACTAAAATGTTCAGCATCACAGAATCACTGATGCTAATCTTTCTAGAGGTCAATGAATGTACTTCACTTCTTGCACTGCCTTTTTAAAAATGTTGGAATGTTGCCCTGGAAAATACTTTGTTTGAATATCTCATTTTAATTTAAATGTTTTCTACTTTGAGGTTTTTCTTTTGTCTGTTTTAACTTTATGGTCACTTTCATAGGAATTGTATGGTAAAACAATCACAAAATAGTGAATAGGCTGGATTTTTGTGTGATTTTTATTCTAGCTCCAGAATATTGTTTGAACTATTTTTACATATCAAGCATTTGTTTGTACCTCCGTTTATGAAAGGTTAGACTTTGTTTGAAGATGATGTTTTTCCCCAAGGCAGTTTATCAGTTCAGGCATTTAGGTAATATTATGACCTCTGGATCTTCACAAGGCAAAATACATTTTTATTTCTGTCAGTGCTTGGCTCTTAGGGAAATTACAAATATTGGTCATGGCATCTATGTCCCCACATCTGGATATTTCATATACTTTTACCTACAGAGGAGAACATAAATGGAGAAAGGTCAACATGGATAGAATCTCTGAATTTGTTTATATTCCAAACTCATATACTTAATCTTTGCCTCAAATTTCTCAGCTATTCATCTAAGTTGAGGAGAATTAATTTCTTTTCTGCTAGTCCATTTCAGTCTAACATAATATTCTTTTGAGGGTCCTCTCTATATCTAATAATTTTACTTAGTGATACTTGGAGATGTTATAATCAGAAATAACTCACTATTTTAAACCAAAGCCTCATTTTTATCTGAGCTAATAAAATTAATAACCACAAAATAATAAAAGAGCTATTGGCCAGATACTCAACCTTCAGTTAACCAAGTGTCCAGACCATATTTCACCTTGGCACTTAGCAATGAGCAAATTCTTTGGGCTTAAGGAGGACTCACTATTCAGATATTCTAAGTGAAACAACTTTTTTCTTATAAAAGCCTGTGTCTTTTTTCTTTCTTAACAGTAAAACCAATACAATATGCAAGAAATGTGCTCAGAATGTACAGTTGTATGGAACGGTAAGTAGGATTTCTCTGTACCTAACAGTGAATGCTCAGGTCTCTTGGAACCTTACATTCTGTGGACTGTTAATGTAATTACCATATTTTTATTAGAAGAACTAGTTATATGTAATTACTTGATCATAAAAATGTATCTAGTGTTTGAGTTTTCGAACTTAGCTAGCGCTTAGTATTGAGTTTATAATCACTGTGTCAGGATTGTGATTATAATTTTCCTGAGAGGCTTCGGTATCCAGTATGGAAAGAGGAGGAGAAAGATGGATCCTATGACTTAACCTCTTTGTTTGATAACAGTTGACTATTCATTCTGATGAATGATTTTTTTTCTCTCAGTGTTAGTGCCTGCTATGTCCTTGCAGGCACTTCTCCCAACATGTTTATACACTGATAATGGCAAAGAGGCCTTTTCAGAAATTTGGAAGCACTTGCTGGTTTCTTCAGAGAGCTGGTTCTATTGAATTTCTCACAGAAGTCACAGCATATACACTAATAGGTTTTTGTTATTTGTTCATTTATTTATTTTAAAATCAGTAGTCTTCCACATAAAAACACTTTAAATAGTGTTAGGAATTGGGCTTCACTTGATCAATGTAAAAGGAAATTTATGATGTTGGGAATACATTTTTACCATGACTAGTGGATTGTGTAATAGGAATCATTGCTTTCAAAAGGCATCGGTATTTTATAATATACTCACTTGACCCTTTTTTTCTTTTTAAGCCCAAACCTTGTCAGTATTGCAATATAATTGCAGCATTTATTGGCAACAAATGCCAGCGCTGCACAAATTCAGAGAAGAAGTATGGACCACCATATTCTTGTGAACAGTGCAAGCAGCAGTGTGCATTTGACAGGAAAGATGACAGAAAGAAGGTAAATCTCTGTGTTTTTATTTTTTTTCCTTTCAGAAATTAAAGTGGGCCAATTGTGTTAAAAAGACATATAACAGAGAAAGATTTCTCACCTCCTTTTCTAGATCTGTTAATGACCTTGACGAAGATATTCAGCCTTTGTTTTCTTCATTTATCAAATATGGACCAATATATCTAACACCTCATGAGTTAGTATTTCATGAGAATCTGAATTGTAGTGATAAATAGCCCACATAAATGAAGTGGTGATTGGCATAATTGTGCAGAACTCTGTAAAAGAGAGATTGTGACTTAAGCAAGATAGAACAGTATTGTTAGTTTTCCTGTCTGACTCTTTAAATATTTCTGTTTGATTGAAGTTGAAGGTCGCATGAAGATGGCATAAAGGGTGAAATGATGGTACCTTGGTGGAATCAAAATACTTTAGATTTGTTCTTTTTAAAGCCCTCCAGTGGGTTCCAGTTGCACTTAGAATAAAACCCAAACTCCTTCCATGGCCCACATGGCCAATATCTGACTCAGTCTCATTTGCCATCATACTCCCCACCTCTTACCTTGTTCCAGCCACACTAGCCACCTTTCAGTCCTGCGGAACTGCCAGTCTCATTCCCATCTTCGCACTGGCTGTGTTTTTCCCCATACACCCTTTTCTAGAGTGTCTTAACTGGTTTCTCGTGTCACGTCTCAGCTCAGATGCCATCTCCTCACAGAAACCTTTTACTAACTCCCTCAGTCACTCTTTCTCATATTATTATTTTATTGTCTTCGTAGCATGTAACGTTATGAGAAATTGTCTTGTTTATTTGCTTACATGTTTGTCTGCCTCCACTAGAATGTGAGCTCTTTGTCCATTTGTTTTCTGCTATATTTCCAGCAGTCTGGCGCACATTAGGTTTGTTCTCTCCCCGCCCCTCTATATATGTAAATATATGTATATTTAATTAATAAGAGTCATACTTTGTTGAAAATTATCTCCTCTCCCTTTTAATTGTCTTATATGACATGGCCAAAATATTAATCTGAAATTATCTTCCAGTTTATTGTTATTTTATTGAGAAAAATTATGGTTCTCATTTTCTACTTTTTTAAAAGTGACTGAACTGATTGGTTTATATATTTTTTATTGAGGTATAATTGACATACAACTTTATATTAGTTTCCGGTTATCATGTAATGATTTGATATTTGTATATACTGCAGAATGATCACAGTTAGTCTAGGTAACAGTCATCACCATACACAGTTACAGAATTTTTCTCCTTGTGATGAGAACTTCTAAGATCTACTCTCTCAGCAATTTTCAAATATGCAATACAATATTATCAACTGTAATCACTATGCTGTATATTACATCTCCATGACTTATTTCGTAACTGAAAGTTTTTTGTCTTTACCCATTTTGCCTACCTCCCACCTCTGGCAACCACCAATCTATTCTCTTTAATAATATTTTTTGAATGAAAAAATTTAGTATGGAAACTCTTTTTCAGTGTCCAGAGGTGCTTTTCCGAGATGCTTAGGCTCTCAAGAGCTGACTCTTGCTAACCAAATTCATTAATTTACAATGGGAGGATATAACTTTCCAGTGACTAAAATACTCCTGCCTGCCAACCAGGATACCTCTTCCCTGAATTAAGATACTGTAGAAGCTGAATTAGTAATCAGGAAGTAGCATATAATAATAGTTGGAGCATAAGCATTTTGCAGTCCCCCAGACCTGTGCTCGCTGAATGGTCCTGGGCAAGTTACTCCCCTAATACATCAATTTCATCATCTTTCCACTGGCAATAACAGTAGCTAGTTCACAAGGACATAGGGAGATTTAATTGAAATAGGTATATAAAACCCTTAATTTTGAGCCTAGCACGTAATATAACTCAATTAATGGTACCTATTTATTATTAATTGGATTACACTAGAATTCATTAAGTTTCTACTTTCTTAGTTACAGTCCTACTTTAAGAGTTTGGATATTTTTAGACATCCTCAGTCACGTGTTCATAAACTTCAGGAGGGCTCAGCTTAGGAATTGAAGGTGGGTGATCTGGACTCAGAATGCCTGGGTTGAAATCTTGGTTCTGTGACTCTGGGCAAGTTAACCTATCATTGCTTTAGTTTCCTTATCTATAAATAAGGCTGATCAGACCTCATTGTTATGACGATTGAGTTGTTAGGTGTAAAGCCCTTGGAAAGGAATCTGGTACATGATAGATTTCTTTATGATACTTTAATTTTCAGAGGGTAATTTTATATTTTTAAAGTTTATTTTTAAAGGAGAGATCTGAAATAAAGTGTCCTGTGGTTTGGTGTTCTATTTTTAAGTTCAGTGCTGGCTGTCTTTCAGTGAAGTTGCCTTGTTCAAACCCTTCTTCAGGGAAAGTTCTTTCCTGAGCAAGTTCTTCCAAAGTGTTTTAAAATCAGGCCTTCAGGCTATATCCCATAACCATGAAATGAACCAGATTGAAGTTTGGTTTCAAAATTCATTTATATGTTTATTAACAAGTAATTAAATGCTTATCATGTATCAGACACAGTTCGAGGTATTGGAAATAGACCAATGGACTAAATAGAAAAGACTTTACGCTCACAGAGCTTATATTCATGTGTATGAGACAGAGATGGGTGAGAACAAACAAGGAAATAAACACAAATTTTAGATGTAAGGGCTATAAAGAAATAGAGTATATGGTAGTGAGTGGCTGGGGAGGCTAATTTACTTTTGAGCTGAAACTAGAATGATGAGAGGATAGCAGCCATGGCATCTCTGGTGGACAAAGATTCCATGGATAGGGACCAGCTATGAAAATACCCTGAGGCAAGGGTGAGCTTGGCACATGAGAAGAACAGAAGGTAAGGTGAACAAGGGAAAGAGAAAGGGAATAAGGTTCTAGAGGCAGGTAGGAGTTACATTTAGGTCAACACAGGCCATGGTAAAAAGTTTGGATGTTATACTCAATAGGATGAGAAACCATTGTGTTTTAAGGCGAGGCGAGCTATAATCAGATTTACATTTAAGAAGCTCTCTTTGGCAGGTAGGTGGAAATGGTTTATAAGAGTCAAGAGCAGAATTAGGGAGCTCACTTGGGTGGCTCTTGAAGTTGTGAGATAAAAGAATAGCTTTCCTTGGATGGAAGCAGTGGAGTCGGAAAGCAGTGCATAAATTCAGACTAATGGACTTGCTAATGGGTTGGAGAGGGAGGGTGCAAAGAGTTTTTTGTTAACAAGATAAAAATACTTTACATGCATGATGATATGGCCTACTCATGTTCAAGATGGGGCACAAGATCTAATTTCAGGAATAAGACATGAAAATAGAAGGTCCATAGAATACCAGCACATTCCTCCCCACCCTGAGTAATTCCAGCCAGCTCTTCTCCTTCATCACCTGCACTAGGCTGCCTCACAAATAGTTTTGCAACCTGGGTGCTGCACAGAAGCACCCCAGCTTCACAGAGGGTTTTGGAAGCCCTCTTCTGCTTTCCTAGCCCTGTGGTCTGCTCCTGGTACACGGCTACTTCTGCCCAAAGGGATCAATTTTTTTCTAATTGAAAGTGCCATGGTAGGCCACCTCCAGGTACTGGGGCCCTGGAAACTACTTGCCCATTGGTCTTTTTCTGGGGACATTCTGTCTGAGAAAAGATATCCAGCATATCATTTTGTAAGCCATTTATAAGGTATTAAAATTGAAGTATAAATTTTATATTTTGTCTTCTGTTTTCTCTGTGCTGAATTTTCCTTAACAAGCACCATGGAGATATTTATGTCTTGAAACCCTTGTGGGAACTTTACTCCAGTCTGTGTTTGTTAAGGTGAAGAAAAACCAAACAAAAGGATGCATAAAATTAGTAGCTTATATTTATGAAGCAGCTTTTCTGTGTCTGGCACCATGCTTTTACCTGCATTATGTCACTAAATCCTTGCAACAGCTCTCTGAAATAAGTACTGTTATCCTGCATTTCACAGACAGAGAAATTGAGCCTGAGAGAGCTCCAGCAACTTATATAAGTTCACACAACTTGTAAGTGACAGAGCTGGACTTAGCCCAGAGGTTCTAGCGTCTAGTACCGATGTTCTGTGGTACCCGTGTACTAGATTCCCTCTTCTTTATCTTTGTCTCCTGTCTTTCAGGTAGATGGGAAATTGCTGTGCTGGCTGTGCACACTTTCATACAAACGGGTCCTTCAGAAGACCAAAGAGCATAGGAAGCACCTGAGCAGCTCTTCCCGTACCAGCCACCAGGAGAAGGAGCAGTACAGTCGACTGAGTGGTGGCAGCCATTATAACAGGTAACCCCCAAATGAATAAGATAGGATAGAGGTGCTGGTAGGTTAGATGCCATGCTCACGCAATTAGCCATAGATGCCATTTTGTATGAATTTTTCTATTCTCTTTAGTTACTAGCCTATAGCAGGAATCTCCTTCGTCATATTTTATAATTCATGTATTTTCCAGGGGCCAGAGAGACACTCCCATAAGGGGTCAGAATATCCTGACTTGGTTTGTATTGTGTCTGAAAAGTTTGTGGAACTTAGCTCCACTTTCACATGTAATGTTCTCCTCATCCTTTGAGTGGTTTGTCTCCCTGAAAGATTGGACATTTTACTTTCTGAGGGATGTAGCTTTTTTATGCATATTTGGCAAGGAGGTTGATAGATGTTCCAGGTTAGTCCTAGTGGCATCTAGTCAAAACAATGTCCTTTCATTGTTGTCCTAAGCTTCCTTTCAGAGTATCTATAGTGTTGTTGAGAGTTCTGGCTCTGGATTGAATCCTGCCTTTGCCAGGTTCTCTCTATGGGATCGAGGGTAAGTTTTTTCATCTGTAAAATGAGGGAAATAGTAGTATGAGCTCATGGAGTTGTGAAGGTAAATTATATACCGGGGGTGCCAAAAAAATGTAGACAAGTGGACACTTTGGTCAACAGTGCTCAAGTGGTAGTTCGCCGTCATCAGAAGTGTCTGGACGCTGATGGTAACCACTCTGAGCACCTCTTGTAATTGCAGAAGTCAAACGTGACTTTTATTCATTTTTTGTTATCGGTATATATTGAGTATTACCATTTTAATAAAGTTTTCTGTTCATAAAATGTGTATACATTTTTTTGGCACCCTCTGTAGTACATGCATAGTGATTAGTTTTATAACTGACATACAGGAAGCATTCAATATATTTTGGTTACTCTTTGTTATTATTACCATTATGACTTTGTACATCTAGCAAACATTATTAAGTGCTCTCATGGGCCACGGACTCTGCTAGGAGTGCAGACATAAATAAAAGCATCATGCTGCTCACCGAGAGTATGCAGTCTGGTAGGGAAGGCAGGCCTGTAATCAAATCATTGCAGTCTAATTCGATGGAAATGTGGAAATGTTAATTCTGCAGTGAAAACATCAAGATACAGGCATGAGAGGCAGTAATAATTAACTGCCTTAGGAAGTCAGGAAAGGAAGTCTTGGAGAAGCGCTGGTGTTGCAGCTGGATCTTAGGATGAATGGAGTCATCAGCTCAGGACTGGGCAGAGGCATCCTAGGCTGGGAATAGCATTTACAAAGGCATGGAGGGCATGAGACCTTGCGGAACTCTGGGGAATTGCAAGTCCTTTTATGTTGCTGGAGCTTATGGTTGGGAGCTAGGGAGTGGGAGGAAAAGGTATCCTGCAGACCTGGTAAGGAGCATGAGCTTGATCCTGGGGTCTGTAAAAAAAATTAACTATGATTATTGTGGAAAATGCACTGGAGGAAAAAGAGACGGGGCCTAGTTAGGAATCTTTTTTTAAATAAGAGTCCAGGTAGAGATGTTACTACGAGAACCAACCTGAGGCAGTGACACCAAAGATCAAAGAGACAGATTCAGGAAGATGCTTCCGAGGGAGAATTAGATAATTTGATGAACAGATAGGTGGGCAGAAGCTGGGTGAGAAAAGGATAATTCTCAGGTTTCTTACTTGGATGAATAGCTAGATCCTTAACTTAGAGAGAATATAGGAAGGAGAAAAGAGAAGTTCAGTTTTGAAAAGTTGAGGTTGAAGCACCAAGAATTGTTATTTAATGGGCGCCTACCCTAGAACTCAGGAGAGTTTTGAACATGGGCCATTGATAGCACATAAGAGTCAGTGGGAATAAAGATTAATTAAAAATGCAGATTTCTGTAGCCCTACTCCAGAGTTTATAATTTAGTGAGACTTAGGATAGAGCGCAGGAATCTGCATTGTTTTATAAACATCCCAGGTGATTTTGATGTAGATGTAGTGACCTGGTGAACACTTTTTCCAACCACTATGACAGGTAGTTGTTAAAGCTCTGCTCTTAGATGATATAACTCAGGCTGATGGCTGAGAACAGAATTCAAGAAGCGCTCAAGAAGGATGGAATGAGTGTTTGCAAACCATATATCTGACAAAATGTTAATATCAAAAATACATAAAGAACTCATTCAACTCAATAGCAAAAAGGAAAAAGGTAAATAATCCAATTAAAAATGCATAAAGGGACCTGAATAGACATTTTTCCAAAGAAGACATACAAATGGCCAATAGACACATGAAAAGGTGCTAAACATCCCTAACCATCAGGGAAATGCAAATCAAAACCACAATGAGCTATCACCTCACATCTGTTAGGATGGCTATATCAAAAAGACAAGAGATAACGAAATGTTGGCCAGGTTGTAGAGAAAAGGACACCCTTATATACTGTTAGTGGGAATGTAAATTGGTACAGCCATTGTGAAAAACACTATGGTGGTTCCTCAAAAAATTAAAAATAGAACTACCCTATGAACCAGCAATCACTTTTGGGTATATATCCAAAGGAAATGAAATCAGTATCTCAAAAGATACCTGCACTCCAACGTTCACTGCAGCATCATTCACAGTAGCTAACATACCTAAATATTCTCTGATAGATGAATGGATAAAGAAATTGTGGTACATATACACAATGGAATATTATTCAGCCATAAAAAGGAAGGAAATCCTGCCACTTGTGACAGCATGGATGAACCTGGAGAATATCATCCTAAGGGAAATGAGTCAGAGAAAGACAAATACTACATGGTATCACTTTTATGTGGGATATTTTTAATTTTTATTTATTTATTTATTTAAGCTTATAAGAGTTTATTTGAGCCAAACTGACGACAGTTGCTGAGAAGCAAAATCTCAACGGATTGAGAAAATGCTCCCCTATGTGGGATATGTTTTAAAAAGCTGATTTCATAAAATAGAATGGTGGTTTCCAGGAGCTATGGGAGGGGGAAATGAGGAGATATAGGCCAAAGGGTACAAACTTTCAATTATAAGAAGAATTAGTTCTGAGTATCTAATATACAACAGAGTAACTTTAATTAGTACGATATTATATACTTGAAAACTGCTGAGAGTAATCTTAAGCATTTTCACCATTAAAAAAAAAGTTAACTGTGAGGTTATGGATGTGTTAATTATCTTGATCTTGGTGATCATTCCATAGTGTGTGTGTGTGTGTGTGTGTGTGTGTGTGTGTGTATCAAAACATCATATTGTATCCTTTACATATATACAATTTTATTTGTCAATTATTCCTCAGTAAAGCTGGGAAGAGGAAGGATGGCATGGTCAGTGGTATCGAATATTGAAAAGAGGTCAAGTAAGAAAGGGTCTGAAGCATCCTTTGGGCTTCTCAATTGGGTATTCATTAAAGTGAAAGGATTGCATACCAGTTTCACAGGATCAACTTATTAGGGCTAAAAGTGATTTTTAGTGTTGTTGTAGGACTCTGACCCCAGTAGATTCACAGAGATATAGTGAAGAAGAACGGGACTAGGAGTTCAAATATGTCAACTGGTATCTAGTTCCAGCTTTACTATTAACTAGCTGTATATCCTTGGGTAGGTCAGTTAACGTTGAAGAAGCCTCAATTTCTGTAAAGTAGAAACAATACCTTGTGTATACCTCATACATTTATAAGATGCATGTGAAACATTGTAAAAGTACTATTTAAACTGTAAGATAGATTATACTTCTTATTGAAGTTTTATTAACTCTGTTCTCATAGTTATTAATAAGGCAGATAATATTTAATTAAGACTAAGAATTTTGGGGTCCTGTGGAAATGAGCCATTGATGTATCCAGGACCTATGAAATCAGCACCTTGGTGGATTTTTGTTTTTGTTTTTGTTTTTTTAAAGATTTTATTGGGGAAGGGGAACAGGACTTTATTGGGGAACAGTGTGTACTTCCAGGTCTTTTTCCAAGTCAAGTTGTTGTCCTTTCAGTCTTAGTTGTGGAGGGCGCAGCTCAGCTCCAGGTCCAGTTGCCCTTGTTAGTTGCAGGGGGTGCAGCCCACCATCCCTTGTGGGAATCGAGGAATCAAACCGGCAACCTTGTGGTTGAGAGCCCACTGGCCCATGTGGGAATTGAACCGGCAGCCTTCGGCATTAGGAGCATGGAGCTCCAACCGCCTGAGCCACCGGGCCCCACCTTGGATTTTAATAATCAAGAATAAATAGCTCTTGCATAGAAGAGCTATCATATTGCGTTGGTCTCATTTGACATTTTCATTGTGATGTTTTGTTAATCTTTGATTTCTAATGTGTGTCTTTCTACTTTTGCCATTAAAAGCCAGAAAACACTTTCTACGTCTTCGATTCAAAATGAAATTCCAAAGAAAAAATCCAAGTTTGAGTCAGTCACAACCAATGGAGACAGGTGAGCCATTTGAAATGCATACACAGTTCCTGAAACAGGAATATATTTTAGGGTGTGCCTTGGAGCTAGTCTATGGTTGTCAGTGAACCTCTTAGGGGCACTACACTAGCTACTGGTATCTCTTAAATAAGCAGTAGTGATTTTTTTTTATAAATTAAATCTTGTCATTAAAAGACAAGAACATATAATTGGATTTAATAGCAATCAAATTCTTTAGTCCACAAATAACTCTCCACACTAATTCTAAGAAGTCAGCAGCTGGATGGTTTTCATTGTGATCTGTGCTTAAAGCCTCCTCCAGGCATTGTAGGATTCAGTCTTGACAGGCAGAAGAGAGGCAAGTTGGAGTTAAGGCAGTATTGCTCAGTCTGAGGGATGATCCATGCTTTCTTAGTCTGCAGACAGATAGCCCAGTGCAGACACTGGATCAGGAGAGAATGAGTGCATTTAAATATTTTTGTTTCATTTTAAGCCTGTCTAAATGCATATTTTTATTCCTTTCATCTCTCCTTCTCAGCAATGCTTCCTCTTACGAGCTGCTTTGTCCTAATACCCGGAGTGTCCCGTCCATGTTGGTGCAGTGGATTGCTTCCCAACAGAGTCTTGGGGCCAACCATTTTTTTGTTCCTCCAGGGACCAGCATCCTGAAGTGAGACCACCTGATACACTCTTCCCTAAAATCCTTGCAATCATTTCCATTCTGAAAACTCCCCCCAATCTCAGTTCTCCCTCCTAGCTAGTGGTGCATTTGGGAGCAGACCAGCATATAAGCTTAACAGGGCTAAATTTTGTTTATTTAGGGAAGTACAAAGCATCTGTGAAGTTTAACTTTCCTGTTACCTTCTTCATCAACTTGATTTCAGACCCTGCAGGGTGTCTTTTTAACTATTAGTATCACTGATTTTAAACTTCATTAATTGAACCTCCTGGAAATGCTTAACTTAGATATTCAGATTACATAGGGAAAAGAACCATAAAGCCCTTCTTTCCCGTCAGTTTTACCATTCTCTGAGCAACTAGTCTGGCCATTCCAAAGAAAGTAGTTGTGGCACAGATTGTCCCATCACCTCTGCCAGGTTCATGATCCTGCAAAACTACTTCAAGGAGTGAACCTTTCTGAATGCCCTGCCTTTGTAAAGGCCTAAGCCAAGACCCACAGCCTTTAGGTTCATCATTTCTGTTTTGTGTTCACTTATGACCCAGGCTGCATTTGAATGACCTGGAAAAAGTTCATTCATATCCTTTAGTTTAAACAACCAGTCCTTAAAGTTTGCCTTCTTTTAGCTTATTTTGTTCTTGAGATACTGCCACTATTCTTGCTATCCATTGCTATGGATACACCAAGCGAAAAACTTAAAGCTTTCTGTTCAGAGTGTTTTCTTGCATCTGGTCACCAGCAGTGATTGTTTTCCTCAGGTAGGATACTGATCCTTAAGACTTAGGTACATGGTCTTTCATAATATCCTCCGGAAAAGATCTTAAAAGATCATTTTTCTTCTTGAAATGTTACATACTTATTTTTAAAAATAGTTTACCCTAATAACTTTGGAAAATTTTGAAAATTTTTCTGCTGCCACACACATTATTTTCATACATCCTACAAGTTCCATTTGAAAGTTCCTGCGTTAGTAATCTAACAATCTGTTCCTCTTGTTTGCATTTCTTTCTTTAAAAGTTCATAACACAAGGTAAATTACATTGACCCTTTTCTTTTTTACTTTATATGTTTTTTTTTTCTTTTTTAAACTTTTATTTATCTTAAGTGTGTTTTTCCAGGACCTGTCAGCTCAAAGTCAAGTAGTTGTTTCAATCTAGTTGTGGAGGGCGCAGCTCACAGTGGCCCATGTGGGGATCGAACCAGCAACCCAGGTGTTACGAGCATTGCGCTCTAACCAACTGAGCTAACTGGCTGCCCCCTTTATGTTTTTTTCTTGCTTTTCCTTCATTTTGAAAACATTCTATCAAGGCTTTGTTTTTTTGACAGTCCTTTTTTAATATCATACAAACCAAAACTCTTTTACGAATATCTATCTTGAATTTAATTCTGTATCAAATATTACCAGTCTACTGTAGTTGCCTCCCAGTTTTTAATTAATCACAACCCACTTTCCTGGCCCCACTTTTGAAATAGTCCATATAGTTTTAAATTTATGTTCCTATTCTTTCATTTTTTTTACTGCCTCGTGTCTTCTGTAGGTTGCTGTCTGACATCCATTGACCTTTCTATGCTATCACATTCTCCTTTTTTAAAAATATTGAGGCATATTTGAGTATTTTTTTCTCCTTTTCTTCTTTAATCATTAGCCTTTTCATATTGTACAGAGACAATACATTATACATTACTTTAATTACTTTAGGGTTTTGTTTGTTTTATAAAACCGTTTCTCTAATGGTTTTATACTTAAAAAACACCTCTTCTTCCTTCCTTTTAAGATCCTGTAGAATTCAGTCTCCTTATATTTTCTAGTTTGTTGAAATTATAACAGAAACTTCAATTTGAGGAAAATCTGAGTTATTTCTAGCTTTCTTTCCCTGAGAAAATACACCAGCTGCTTTTTGATCACATTTGTTTATTTTCTCTTGGCAATTAAGCATTCTCAACGATGGGTGACACCCAGATACACCTTGTGGTTTCTTGTTTCTAAAAGACATTCTTTTTCTTGTAGTTTTAGTTTATTCTCCATCTGAAATATACCTGAAAGATTAGACGTACTCTGTGTGGCGTTTGAGGACAGACCCAGGACCAATGGGTAGGAATGACAGGGAGGCAGTTTTGGGCTCAACCCAGGGAAGATTGTTCTTATATTAAAAGCTTTTGAAAAAGGCAAGAAACTTCCTGGAGAAGTAGCGAGTTCCCTGTCATTGGAGGTATGTGGAAAGAGACTGGATCTGATTTTCTGCCTTGCTAACCTACCATCTTTCATTTTGATTCCCATCAGTTCTTATTAATCAGAAATTAGAGAGTTAGGAGGGCCAGGCCCTAACACAGGATAGACACAACCTGTTTTATCAACACTTTATTGGTATGGGAAGATTCCTCCGTCTTTCAAGAAATAGGTAGAGCAGAGCTTTAGGAGCTTTCGGGACAACAACAAGTTGTTTATACTAGCCCATTACTCTCTATTTCATTCGTCACTCTATTAATGGGTTTAAACAGATTCTTTTGGGTTGAGGGAAGACAGTCCTTTGGCAGGTATTAAAACTAGTGGAGACTGTGATGGGGCCTGTCAATATTTCCTCCTGCATGCCTTATTTTATTGTTTTGCATTTAGTCTTTGTTACCCAGTAATTCTGCATGTTCATCAGTTATGAAAGCATTGATCCATTCTTCTGACATTCTTCTCATATGCTTCATATAGACTGAGGGGCAATATTCTTATCAACGGATTATGTCTCCCCATTCTAGCCATAGAAATGTTTGGCTTGGTAACTATGAGGAAGTATGTCCAATGGTTCAGCTTGTTATTTGGAGCTTCCACCTGTGTAGAGAAATGCTGGTTATTAGATGTGGTTTAAAATGTAGGAAAGAAACAACAGCAAGGGCGAACTAGAATTATTGCTATATTGATACAGGGAGTTGGGAATCAGTATTCCAGTGTCTGCTTAGGAAAAACAGGTTTGGGTTTTACTTCAAAGGTTGCCCTGGGAAAAGGAAAGTGTTTCCTTTGGGAAGTCTCCAGAGAAAGGCAGGATTTGAACCTCTTGGCAGTGAGTCTTTAACTTCTTTTAGATCAAAGACACCTCTGACCAACCAGTTCAAGCTGTGGCTCCTCACCCTAGAAACAACCCATTGTGCACATACAGTTGTACATAGAATTGTATGTACAGTTTCAGGGAGTTACAGATTCCCCCAAACTGGTCCTGGTTAGGAGACTCCACTAAAAGGACAAAGTTCACCTGGCAGTCTAACAAAATGAGGTGCTGTTAACTGGGAGGGATCTGTTGAAAACCCAGGTCATGATGTGACTCGGCAGTTTGCCTCTTCTTTGTTCCTTTCCTAACTGTCACAGAATTCTTGATACTGGAAGTGGCAATCAGTAGGCCACTACATGGGGGAAGTTGACTTGCTTCCTATTAATTTCATCATCTTTTTATCATTTTAAAGAAGGACTGACTACTCCTGGGGTGGAATGTAGCAGCTTCTCAGCAGCTATACCATATACAGTGCTTGGGGGCAGAAAACAAAAGAACCAAAAGATGAGTTCTGTGACCAACATTAAAGAAAAATGCATGTGCTTACAATTGATCATTAATCCAGATTTTAGGGGAAATATCTAATCATAAAAAAAATTATGACTGTGTCACACATAAATAACTGGGGATCTTCAGTGAGCCTGAAAGAGAATATCCTTGGCTCTTATGAAATTAGTCCTGAATGTGAGAGAAGATGCTGCAGGTTGTGGCTTTGGTTGCTATAGTTACCTGATGACCACCTTGCCTGTTAAGTTTAATGCTGGGAATTCAAATAGTTACTCCTGCCCTTGAGCTTGTAGTCGAGTGGCCTATGATGTGTCCTCAGATAGACAACAAATTTTTCCATTCAAGTTACAATTTCTTTTTCCCTCTCCCTTTTTCCATTCAGCTTTTCCCCAGATCTAGCTCTGGACTCACCAGGCACTGACCACTTTGTCATCATTGCCCAACTGAAGGAAGAAGTAGCCACTCTGAAGAAGATGCTGCATCAAAAGGATCAAATGATTTTAGAGAAAGAGAAGAAGGTAAGGTTTAGTTAATGCCTCTCAGGCCAGAAGATGCGAGGGTAAGATATGTGGGACAGGGCATGATGTGAACTCTGTTTAACTGATATTTGTTGAGTACTCACCACGGATGCTTTGGGAGAGATGCAGTGGCAAAGTTGGGATATCCTGGGGAGAGGCTTGCTGTCTGCCAAGATAACTCATGGCATGGTATTTCCGTAAAGAATCCACGTCAGTCACGTGGGTTTAGAAAGTTGATTTTTCTCAGTATTTGGAGGGAGCTTCCACTTCTCAGGGAGAACTCATGATAACCAAGCTTCCAGGGATGATGTATAAAACTACAATGCTCCCTCTTAATCACAGTGGGGCACATAGCTGAGTACTATTCTTAGTGTGAGCTTCCTTGGAAGGTTGTAATCAGAAAGTGCTGAATGAGCATGGAGTTGGGACAAGAGAAGGTAGTTACATAATTGGAATTTTTAATGCTCTCAGGCTAAGAGAACCTGATGCCTGCATCTCTATTATTGGGATGGCCATGTCTGTGGGACAGTAATACTCAAAATATGTGGGCCAGGTCTCCCTCCTCCCTGGACCATGTTCAGGTAGGCCTTCCTTCATGACTCTTGTGTCACTTTGCTTCCATGGCTGACAACTCCCTTCCTGAATGACCCACTCTTTAAACTCGTTAATATCTTCAGTAAAGTCTTATTCTGGTCTGAGTCATCCTCCCTCTTTAAGGGAACTTTTTACATCCTTGTTCTGAGTCATGTCTAGTTATTTATTTTCAGGTTCTTAGAGACTATCTCATTTTTGCCTTAGTATATTAATAATGCTGATAATACTAGTTGCTGACTTCTATTGGATGCTTACTACGTGCCTGATTCTATTCTAATAAAGTGCTTTAAATGTATTAATTCATATATTCTTATAACCACCCTTTGAGGTAGGAATTATTTTCCTCATCATTTCATAGATGAAGAGTGCCTCCAATATTTTTCCTCTTAGGGTTTTTCAACTTCTTCAACTAGCTGTTTTCTCCCCGAGGCTGTATATTTTCTTGTTCCAAGTTTGGAATGCTGTGATTCATTCCGATGGCTAACAAAGACATTTATAACCTGAAAACTGTCACATGCTTTCTTTCAGTCTAATTTCTACCTCATTTTACATTAGAAAATGGACCCAAGAAAATTAAGTGACATGCCCAATTCACACAACTAGTAAATGGCAGAACAAAGGAATAACTCACGTCTTTCTGACCGTACTGTTTTTTCTACTGTGCTGTGCGTCCTTCTTCCAGTAAAGTGGAGATTCATGGGAAGAGACCAATAGTCTTTCCACTTTGCTACATGATTATCAGATGAAAGTGGACTCAAGTATATTTTCTTCATGCACTAGAGCAGAATGGCACATACAAGGATTTTTGCAAAATAGAGACAAAATGAACACTTGTTTCTCCTGCTTTGTAAAGTTAGGATTTTAAAAGGAGCAGAGACAAATGGTAGATTGTTCCTATAACTTGCAGGATCAAAGTCATAGTCCTTGGCTTGGAATGCAGGCTCCTTCATGTCCTGCCTGCCTGTCTGGCCTCATCTCCTGCCACTCTCCATGCTCATCAGTCATGTGAACAAGCTCTGTGTTTTCTCGCAGTCTCCGCCTGTACCCAGGCCGTTCTTTTTGCTTGGGTGCCCTTCTCTTTCCCTCATGTTTCAGTTGCTGCTTGTACCTTAAAACTCAGCTCACACTTCATTTTTCTGATTTAAGTATTTCTTCTCTGTGCTCCTTGAATAGCATAGTCAGTAGAAGAAGGCCTGGGGTTTGAAGTCTAGCTCTGCCATTTGCTAATATATATGATGTTGGCCCCGTTACTTAACCCTTTCTAAGCCCTGTTTTTCCCATTTATAAAATGGGAAGAATAATATTACCCCCACGGAGTTATCATAGTATTGAATGGAGTAATAAATGTTTGCCTTAATGTTTGCCTGGAACAGGGTAAAAATTCAGTAAATGGCAGCAACTATTATTCTCATGGCTTCTCTCAAAACATCAGTCAAATGGCATTATAATCACTGATTTATTTGGATGTGCGTATTAGGAGGTTTACATAAAATCGTTAAAACCTGCTAGTGGTTAATTATCAGAAATACTACTTCAGATTTTGTGTAATTTTCAGAAAATCTTTGGAAAAAATAGGATTTGGAATTCCCTGGCTTTGGTTTAGGTGTAGATCTTCAGGAGAGGCCTGGATTTCATTAATTTCGGGGACCATTTAGCTCTCTGGTATCAAAATATTTTTCATTTGCACAGAAATTTCTTCTGGTCACTCTGCCTTTTTTCCCCTCAGATCACAGAGTTGAAGGCTGATTTTCAGTACCAAGAATCTCAGATGAGAGCCAAAATGAACCAAATGGAGAAAACCCACAAAGAAGTCACAGAACAATTGCAGGTGACTGCTTATTTTGTGTGGTAATGCATGTGTATTTAGCTGATTGTATTTTAAGTGGTCATCTCTTATATACCTTCTTTCTCAAAGTATTGACAGATCACACTAATCTACATTATAGGTGTATTTTATTGTTTTACTCTTGGATGTGTTTTGAAATTTTCTCCTCAAAAACAGTCGAATTAATAAATGTGTTTTTTTGATTTTGGATAAACCAAATGTGATCCCAGATGTCTGAATCATAAATTCTGTTTATCCAGTAGATTAAGGCACTCCATGGTTTGTTTGTGTTGGTAAAGCAGCCTTTTGTAACAGTGGATCCCAAAAGACAGAAGTACACTGATTCCCCTCCAGCAAATATTTTCTTTCCCCTGAACCTAGCCCTAGAGTCTTCTGTTGTTTTCTACCTCTGGAATTTGTTCATCTCTTCCTGACCCTCTATATTGTCTGCCTTAACATCTGCATGAAAAACATATCCTATCCTATTAAAATATCCCTCTTGCACTGATTTATTTTTTATTTTTTTATTTTAAGGCCAAAAACAGAGAGCTCCTGAAGCAAGCAGCTGCCTTGTCTAAGAGCAAGAAATCTGAGAAAACAGGAGCTATCACCTCTCCGTGAGAGACCACAAGGAGGCTCCGTGCAACAGCTAATGGATTCCTGGGTTAGGGTTGGCGACTTGGCTGGTCCCTGGGAAGTGCAAGCTTTCTTAAGAAATTTCTATTTTATTACAGTTATCCTTGTGTGATTGCAGTGGGCTGAATGGAAACACCTGGTTCGTGCTGTGTTATGACTGCATGCTTGAATGTTAGGGGTTTTAAGCTCTCTCGCTCTCTCACACTGCCAATCCTCTCTCCCCTTTCCCCTACCTTTACTTAGTACTACTAGCTTTGTCTCTCTCTTGGTACTCTATTTTCTTCTTCTCTCTCTCTTTTTTTTTTTCTGTGGTGGTCACTGCTCAGTGTTATGTGCAGAATGATTTTTTTTTTTTGTCCATCATTGCATCCTGCCATACCCATGAGCAAATAGTTCGGCATTAATTCCATATCACTGCCACCCTTTGAACTTTGAAAACTGCCACGTTAAGACTTGGTACAATGGATGAGGCTTTCTCTCTCCAATAAACCTTTTGCTTCAGGGTATACTCTTGGGTTTTTTTCCAGGTATATTATGTATGAACTTTGTACTATGTATAGCCAGAGTTTTATTTATTTTTTAAAAAAAGAAACTTTCTTGATAAAGGAATAATGGTAGCCTAGCTTGTTCTTGTAAAAGTGATGCCTCTTTAACAACAACAAAAAAAAGTCCTATTCTCACTTTTAGTAAAAGAATCAATTTTCTTTCTTGTTACCTTGGTAGTAAGGTAAAAGAATCAATTTTCTCATGTTACCTTGGAGTCTTAAAAACTGATTGTTAAGGTGAAACAATTCAATGTGTAAGTATGGAGTAAAGTGCCTTTTGGAGGGTTTCTTGGAAGAGCATTTAAGAAGATACTTAAGGGAGGTAGCAAAGACTTGAGCAGTCTGTCTTTATAAGTAAGGGCAGAAAAAAAGGTTGTCCAGGTTGTACTGGACGCTTTCCTCCCCTCCCCTTTCCTGATGGTTTTATGTGACTAATTTTAAATTCTCACACTGCCACTTTTTTAAAAAAAAATACCCTTTACTTGCTTATATCAGTTGTCATACTGGGCCATTGTCAGAGAACTTTTTTTATTTTTTACATGAGCAGATTCAAAATGGGCTAATATTTGAACTACAGATCATGCTCAAGTATGGACTCAGAGTCTGGTGGGAAGAAATGATATCACTGTCCCTTTTTCCCACTCCTCCTCACCCACCCCGGCCTGGACACTCCCTGCTTTTCACAGACATGTGTTGAAAACAGGTGCGTCTCAGAAGCAGCTTGGCCTTTGCAAGAATTGTTCGTGTCCTGTTTTCCCTTCTTGACCCATAGGCACATGGATTTAGTTTTCTAGGACAGAGGATAAATTGACATTTCTAGCCATACTCTCAGGTCCTCTGGGGGATGTTTGTGAAAGAAATTAGAGCTGTGTAGTGTGCCATGAAACAGTAAAACCTACCTGGGAATCATTCATCAGGGGGGACTCGAGGTAATCATGAGGGCAGATGACATTTGTATCTCGGTCTACCAGAACTGTAGCAGTGAGTTTAACTTGCTAGGCATTTCCTAGAAGCAGCTGCTTCTAAGTTGTGATAGCATTCTCACCAGTGAAACCATGCACATAATGGGACAGAGATGTGGAAATGGGTGGCTTCCTTCTGATAACAGAAACAATGGACCATGTTGCTTCTATATCACTCTAGTAGGGGATGTAATTTTCCCTTCTAAGCAAGGGAAAGGGCAGTGCTAAATAGTTTTATAACTTTTTGAATGAGAAGCTTTTAGGTAAAGACAAACTGTCAGATAATATTTTTCAGATGCATATATGTTGACTGGGGAAAAGATTGTGAAAAAAGTTACAGTCATGGTTTTTGTTTTTGTTTTTAATTTTAAAGACTTGAGAAATTCTGTTATTTGGAGTGACTATAAAAAACACATACTTAGTTTTATACTAAATCTTTTTTTAAGGTCTTGGCATTTAATATAAAGCAAATCCATGCATTTTCTAACTTTCCACAAGTTCTAAAAAGGGAAGAAAGAAACCTCAGTCTTGAAATTTTGGTTTTTAAAAATCATGACACTGTTTTATCATGAAATCGAGTAGCTAACTTTTGGTAACACCTTTTGTTTATTTGTATGTTTGTAATAATGGACATTTTAAAACACAGGAATGTGTTGGTTTGTACAGACTTTGACAAATGTGTGTTAATAAAAATTCATATTGACTCAAGTATAATTGTTGGTGCTTTTTTTCATTTATTTCCTGCTAGTTCACCAATAAAACATATATCCCCTTAAGCCAAGAAAACAGTCAATTTGTCTTGCTTGTCGACTTAAGAAATTAAAAGCTTAACTGTGCTAAGAGGGAATTGTATGTCCCTCAGAGAATAAACTCTTTCTTTCTGTGATTTTACTTATGCAGTTTAAGTGCTTGTTTTGTTATAAGCACTATGCTAGGCAATGAGGATACAGCAGTGAAGAAAACCAACAGTTACTGTCCTCATGGGGCTTCCACTTAGTGGGGTATTGGACAACACCATTGTTTCTTGATTTTATAGTTATCATTATTCAAAATATAATAAAGGATGAATCTTAATAAGGTATGAGTGAAAGGTTTTTGAGATGTCATCCTGAGAGGAATGTATTAATTTGAAAGCTTGGTGCTAGTAAGTTTTTAAATTAGTAACAGGTGCCTTACAGACATTGTCATTGTCACATCCTAGTTACTCTGTAGACTCAAAGACAACTTATAATTTCTAAACAAATAGAAGATAAGTTTTATTTTGTAGGTGCTGTGGTCTGAATGTTTGTGTGTTCCCCAAAATTCGTTTGTTGAAATCCTAACTCCCAAACATGATACCGTGTTTCTCTGAAAATAAGACTGGGTCTTATATTATTTTTTTGCTCCAAAAGACGCATTAGGGCTTATGTTCAGGGGATGTCATCTTGAAAAATCATGCTAGGGCTTATTTTTCGGTGAGGTGTTATTTTCAGGGAAACACGGTAGTGTTGGGAGATGGGGTCTTCCAGAGGTGCTTAGGCTCTGCCCTCGTGAATGGAATTAGTGCCTTTTTAAAGAAGGCTCCAGAGAGGCTCCCTTGCACCTTCTACCACGTGAGGACACAGCAAGAGGTGTTGGCTATGAACTAGAAAAAGGGCCTCACAGTCATGCAAACCTGCTGGCTTCTTGATCTTGGACTTTGCAGCCTCCAGAACTGGGAGAAGTTTATCTTGTTTATAAGCCACCCAGCCTGTGATATTTTGTTATAGCAGTTCAAACAGACTAAGACTGTAAGCTATGTTTATGACCACTTTTATTGTGTGAACTATCAAATTACACATTTATTCAGTCTTGAAAACCACTGTACGGGAAGAATATAGTAGAGTATAGTGAAAGACATCTAAATTCTTCAGGGAGGTTCAACCATTCTAAATAACACTCAAAGTAATTCAGCAGACTTGGGTTCCATCCTTCGCAATTTCAGACCCTATGGTACCTGTAGTATAGCTATCCTCAACTGATGGCCAGCAAGATCTTGGAGGAGGGGCTATTTTGGGGAAGGCCAAAACTGTCAGGAGATAACAGGGTGTTCTGCTTATTATTCCTGCATAACAAACCACCCCAATGTTTAGTGGCTTAAAACACCCATTTAAATAATGCCTATGAGACCCTGTTGATAAAGAATTTGGACAGGGCACTGTGGGAATGACTGGTCTTTGTTCCACAATGTTTGGGTCCTCAGCTGGGAAGATTGAACAGCTACACTTAATGGGGCTGGAATGGGGCTCTGAAGGCTCTTTGTACTTGTATATCTAGTGCCTGGGCTGGGATGACTGAAAGTCTAGGAATGCTGACTTGAGCACCTACCTGAAGCCCCTCCGTATGTAGCTTGGCCCTCCCCAGCATGGTGACCTCCATGTAATCAGATGTCTAGGATGGCTTAGAACTCCAAGCACAAGAGATCCAGTGAACAAAACTAAAGCTGTATTACATCTTCTGACCTGTCCTCAGAGGTCACATTACCTCACTTATGAAGTACTCTATTGGTTGAAGCAGTCAAAAGTCCGTCAACTCAAGGGGAAGGGACATAGATCCCTTCTCTTAATGAGAAGGTGATGAAGTAGAAGAGCACGTGGGATGGAAGCAATTGTGGTAGCTATCTTTAAAAATATAATCTGCCACGTAGGGAATGAATTTTGGAACCAAACTAAATTCAAGGGAGCAAGGCAGAAACAGCAATGGTTTGCCTTGGGCTTACCTTCAAACATCACAGTCCATCATTTCTGCAATACCCTTTTGGTAACAGAGGTCACATTACTAGCACTATTCAATGTGTAATGGGGCTACCCAGGCACTTTCATCCCAAATGGCAAAAATCATTGGGGTCCATTCTGGAGGCTGGTTAACAAACACATTGACCTCTGGCCTATAGGAGTGAGTAATAACTATGTGAATCTCTAGATTTTGAAGACAGAAAGCTGCCATTTTTGGGAAAATATATTTCTTAGCTATTACTGGCATCAATGACTACTTTGCCTACCAGTCAGTGCTTGCCAGGCTGTCTGGCTCTGTAGCCAATTATGAACTCTACTTGAAAAGTGAGATTGTGCCATGCTATAGAGCTAGGTGTGTTCTGTCTCTTACCTTAGGATTGTTGTGATAAATAATGTATATACCTAATAGTCTTCAAAACAGTGCTATTTTGTAAGCTATTATTGTACATGACTTCTATAGAATCCACATTTCCTGTTTCCTGAGGAGGGAAGTAATAGAGTGACAAATTAGAATGAACACATAGGAGGTCTGACAATTAAGTGCGAGAACTTGTTGCATTGATGTTGCTAAACTTTTTTGATATCGGAGGGATTATTCATTATGAATTTGTACCAACTGGACAGTTAACCGACTTTACTATTTGGAAGTGCTGAAAAGGCTGTGTGAAAAAGTTAGATGACCTGAACTTTTCGCCAACAATTCATGGCTCTTGCATCACGACAATGCACCAGCTCACACGGCACTGTCTGTGAGGGAGTTTTGAGCCAGTAAACAAACAACTGTATCGGAACACCCTTCCCACTCACCTGATCTGGCCCCAATGACTTCTTTCTTTGCCTGAAGATAAAGGAAATATTGAAAGGAAGACATTTTGATGACATTCAGGACATCAAGGGTAATATGATGACAGCTCTCCATTCCAAAAAGAGTTCCAAAATTGCTTTGAAGAGTGGACTAGCTGCTGGCGTTGGTGCATAGCTTCCCAAGGGGAGTACTTCGAAGGTGACCATAGTGATATTCAGCAATGAGGTATGCAGCACTTTTTCTAGGAGGAGTTCGTGAACTTAATTGTCTGCCTCCTATGTTCACTTGTTTTTTGCTTTCAGTGTCATTCTATCCCGTCAACAGAACACTCATGCAACCCACAACTTTGTATCTTTTTTTTTCAACTCCGTATTACCTACCTCCTGCATGCCACTTCATCGCATTGATCTTTAGAGTGACATCTTTTTAAAGGTTTAGTAAGATATATTTGAATACAGTAAAATTTACTATTCTTAGTTATAGATCAAAGAGTTTTGATGGATGTATGCATTTGTGTAATGACGACAATCAAGATAAAGAACATTTCCATTAATCCAAAAACTTCCCTTGTGCTCCTTGGCAGTCAATCCCCTCCCCCAACTCCAGCCCTTGGTAAGCATCAATCTGACTTCTATCCCTATAGTTTTGCCTTTTGAGAATGTCCTATAAATGGAGTCATTCAGTATGTAGCTGTTTGTGTCTGGCATCTTTCATTTAGCATATGCTTTTGAGATTCATCCATGCTGTTGCATGTCCCAGTAATTTAGTCTGTATTTCAGTAGTTTGTTCTTTTTTATAACTGAATAATTTTCCATTGTATGGATGTATCACAGTTTATCTATTCAGCAGCTGCTAGACATATTTAAATTATTTCCAGTTTGGGGTTACTATGAATAAAGCTACCCTACACAGTTGCATGTAGGTCTTTATATGAACGTGTGTTTTCATTTCTTTTGGGTAAATACCTAGGAGTGGGATGGTTGGATTGCTGGATTGTATGGTAAATTTATGTTTAATTCTCTAAGAAACTGCCAAAATGTTTTCCAAAGTGGTTGTACAATTTTTCATTCCCACTAGCAATGTATAATAAGTGCTAATTTTTTTAGACCTGGATTTTATTTTATTTTATTTATTTATTTATTTATTTATTTTTTAATTGGGGAAGGGGAACAGGACTTTATTGGGGAACAGTATGTATTTCCAGGACTTTTATTGGGGAACAGTGTGGTTTTTTCAAGGCCCATCAGCTCCAAGTCAAGTTGTCCTTTCAATCTTAGTTGTGGAGGGCGTAGCTGAGCTCCAAATCCAGTTGCCGTTTTCTTTTTTTTTTTTTCCAATCTAGCTGGGTGGGGGGAGGGGGGCGGCGCTCAGCCCACCATCCCTTGCAAGAGTCGAACTGGCAACCTTGCTGTTGAGAGCATGTGCTCTTAACCAGCTGAGCCATCCAGCCACCCGGAAGCTCAGCGGCAGCTCGTTCTCTTCACTCGAGTTGTTGTGGAGGGCACAACTCACTGGCACATGTGGGAATCGAACCAGCAAGTCTGTTGCTCAGAGCTCGCACTCTAACCAACTGAGCCATCTGGCCGCCCCCTAATTTATTTTTAATTGTAGTTGACATGAGCTCTAATTTTAATGCAGTCTTCTTTGCAACCTAAGTGAATTTCTCCATTGACCCTTCCCTACCTTTCCGCAGAAAGCTTGCCATGTTGGTTATAATGGTACTTTGTACTTAAAAGGTAAAACTTATTTACTGAAGTATAGCATACATACAGAAGTGGGCATTCATCACACATATCTGACTTGATGAATTTTCACAAAGTAAACACACCTAGACGATCACCACCCAGATCAAGTAAGGCTGCTACGAGCTTCCTACAAGTCTACCTCATGGGCCCATTCCTAGTCATCCCCTTTCCACCCCGGAACTAACTACATGCTGTTCTGACTTTTAATAATCTAGATTAATTTGGCTGGGTTTGAACCTAATAAAAAAAGGGATCATACAGGATATACTCATTTTTGTCTGGCTTCCTTTGCTGTACGTTATATTTGGATGAGATCACCCACATCATTCACATAGCAGCAGGCCATTTAATTTTATGCTCTATAGTACTACAATTTATCCATTCTGCTGATGGACAGTTGTTTCCAGTTGGAACTAGTAAAAAAAGAAATCCTGCTCTGGCCTTCTTCGTGCCTCAGACTGGAAACAATTTGAATGTCCATCCATAAGAAAGTGAATAATCAAATTGATAAAATACTATTTAGCAATAAAAAGGATCAAACCACTGATATATGCAGCATCATGGATAAATCTCAAAAAACATCCTTAATTCAAACAAGCCAAACACTAAAGGATACATAAAATATGATTTCATCACTCTGAAGTCCAAGAATAGTCAAAACTAATCTGTAGTGATGAAAATCAGAAAGTGATTTCTGTGGATAAGTGGAATTAATTAGAAAGAGCATAGTTCGAGGAAACTTGCTGGGGTGATGATGAAAATGTTCTATATCCTGGTTTGGGTGGTAGTAACCTGGGTATGTACAAGTGTCAAACAAAATTCATTGACTTGAGGGGTGGCCGGATGGTTCAGTTGGTTAGAGCACCGGCTCTTAACAACAGGGTTGCGGGTTCAATTCCCACATGGGCCAGGGAGCTGCGCTCTCCACAACTAGATTGAAGACAACGACTTGGAACTGATGGGCTCTGGAAAAACACACTGTTCCCCAATATTCCCCAATAAAAAGTAAAAAAAAAATTCATTGACTTGAACACTTCCTATCTATACATTCTATTGTATGTCAATTATGACTCAATAAAAATTAATACAGAAAAATGCCATTTAGTCCTAAAAAATGCTATTATGAACATTCCTATATTTGGTTTTCGGAACACATATGTGTGCATATCTGTTGATTATATAGTTAGGACTAGAATTGTTGAGTCATAGAATACGTGTGAATCACAGCTCTGTAGCTTCATATCTGTATCACATTGAGCAAGTATCCAGAACCTCTACAGAACACAAGTTTCCTTATCTGTTACCAAGGAATTAATCTCACCTTTATGGTGCAAACCATGAAAACTGTTTTTGTCAATTAACAAAAGGACATAATGCTGAGAAACTTTATTCTCTAAAACCACAGATTTTCAGAAAATGTGCTAATTGAAATATCAATAAGAATTGAATATTCCACTCGACTGGAGAATCTGAGTTACTCTGACACAGAGAAACAGCCTCAGTTTTCCAACCCAGATGCAAACCTTCAGATAAGGGCTTTCCAGGTACAACATTCCACGTTAATCTTCATGTTGTAGTTTCCAAGGAAACAGGATTTTGAGTCCTCTTATCAGCTCAGGCCTGATGAGAATCCCTTTACACATAGCCTGGTGTGCTTTGAGGCTATATCAAAACACCACATCTTTTCTCCAAATCCTAGAATAACTATCTCTTTCTGTGCTTGGCGGGATGCCCCATGATTCCTCTGGTGTGCAGTCTGCCTTGCAGCATTAAGTTAATAAACCTAACTTTGTCAGACCACAGGTGGTCTTTATCACATGGGCTTTATCTTGGGGATTACTGATAAATGTTTGTACAATTTGTTCACATTGCCTGGATAGGCATTTAAGAAATGGTAGTTATTTTTAATTATTCATCTATAAATCCGGTAAATGTTCATTTGACATCTAGTATTTGCAAGGTACAAATGTATTGCTATGAGAGATAGCATAAGGCACAGCCATCTTTTAAAATTAAAGTGGTTTAAAATTAAAACCACTTTTAATTTTAGGTGGAGAAAGAAAACAACAATAACCAATGTCTTCAGTTGCTAGGAGAAAAATACCTTTACTGAACTTCACTTTGCATAGAGTGAAATGTAAATGAAAACATTCTCAAGACTATTTTAGAGGTGAAAAAAAAGTACAATTTACATAATTTGCTGTAAGATTTGACATAAAACTATGGATTCTGAGAAATGGTAGGGTTTTAACCAGAATGAGAGCCCCCAAATGTCATCTGCCTCTTTTTATAGAGGAAAGAAAAATGCTCTTATAAATGCTCCAACGAAAAATAGAGATCGACTGGCTTATAAAAGCTCTAAAGCTGAAAGCAGGCTCATTCAACCATTTGGGGTCCCCTCCCACACAGGCAAGCAGCTTCCTCTCTTTACCATTCCCCAGAGATTACAAAGCAGGCTGGGCTGGGGTGGAGAACACAAGAAACAAACCTTGCCAGTTCCCCTTCACTTCTCCCTGTCTTGATCTCCCAAACTCATGTCTTTCCATTTACCATAAGCTCACAAAATGCAGTCTTCTGTGGGAACACTGAGGTCATATGCTCCAAATTACTTAAGGAAATTATTTTAAAAATTCGAGGGTCTAGTTCTCCAAGAAATCCTGGTTTGGGATATAAATGAAAACGTTATTTGGGAGGGATTTAGATGGAGAATGAATTTTGGAATATGAGAATGGGTTTTAGGAAAGTAGGGAGATGATGATGCAGTTAGCTTAGTGTTTGGGTTTTGCAGTCAGAAAAGCAAACTAACCTCTGTGGGCTTAATTTTTTCAATTGTAAAAGGAAAAATAATAACGCTTCCTTTGGTCAGTTACTTTATTTCAACATTTAAAAAATCGATTGTTCATTATCTATTCTGAAGGCAAAAATATAGTTAGGACATGGTCCCCTTGCTGTGAAAGAGCTTATGAACAATTGAATTGCAGTGAGGATTCACACATAGTACGTGATAAATCTTCTTATTATTTTATTGTTTGATTAGAAGAGGGGTGGAGGGAGAAATGAAAGTGGTTTGTAAATCGTAAAAGTGCTCCGCTACTAACAAAGCGGTAGGTAAACGAAGTACAGTGAGGAATTTCAGAAATTTGGTTACGGATCTGAGTTTCAACGTTATCATATACTCCCATATTTGGGCCTGAATTCTCAGAATAGAACAGAATAGGATGTTAAGGCTGAGATCATCTGGTACAATTTTATGCTAATCGAAAATTCTTGCCTCCTGTCACCGAGTCCTGGCGAGAAACAACACAGCCACCCCAGCTCCACCAATCCCAGCTTCAACGGTGTGACGTCATCGCCCCGCCCCGCATTCCCAAGGCCCAGGGCGTCCAGTCTCTAAGCTACCGTCTCTGGTCCCAGCGGCAGCGGCGCATGCGCACTGTGGGGCAGGGCGGGGAGGACGCGTGCGCGCTGCGTGGGGGCGGTGCTAGTGCGCACGCAGCCTCGGCCCCGTCCCTGCCCTTTTTCTTCCCGGTTTCTCCGTCACTCTGCGGTCCGGTTTGGTAGCTGCTTCCGGTAGGACCCCGGTGCAGGGCGAGTCGGTCTCAGCTGTTCGTCATGTCCTACGGTCCCTTAGACATGTACCGGAACCCGGGGCCCTCGGGCCCCCAGCGCCGGGACTTCAGCAGCATCATCCAGACTTGCAGCGGCAACATCCAGCGGATCAGCCAAGCCAGTGAGCCTGGGGACGGAGCTGGGGGGCGGGGGCCGTCCTGGGGACAGGCCTGGATGAGGCTGCCGGGACGCGGAGCCCGGCTGGGGCTGCGGCCAAGGCCACACCTGAGGCCTTCTCAGCCTTTCCAGTCTGGAGGCGGCGAGCTGCCATCCCGGAGTCTGTCAGGGCCGGGCTCCCCCGAGGGTTCCGAGCCCCGGCTGGAAGCTCGAGTCTCGTCTTAGGAGTTATGCCCTCACGGTGTTGGGGCATAAGAGCAGTGCTGACAGCCCCAGGTGGGTGGGGGTATGTGTGTCACCCCGAGAGCAGTCAGTAAGTTGACTTGGCGCAGTGGTCAGCCGAGTATTTCCTGTCATCTGCCTCCTCCCACCCCCGGCCCCACCTCTCTTTCCTCTTTGGCCAGTTTGCATCGGGAGTTGTTTACTGTTTGAGACTTTAGGTTTACATTCTGCTCAGTTTCTGGCTCCTTGGAAATCAGCAGCTTTCAATTAAGGGAAGTGGAGCATGGATGTGTTTGGATGACTTAATACACAGTTCTTCCTTTAATGAATTTGGAAATCAGATACAGTGATTTGTATTTGAGGAGTAAGATGACTTCTGTTTTAATAAAGAGAATTCACCGAAAACATTTCAATTTACATTATTTTGTCTCTTGTAACAAAATATCTGCATATATTTTTGGTTTTCAAGCTGATGGAGCTTTTGTTTTCCTTTCCTATTTAGCTGCTCTTGAACACATGTGATACAGAGAAGCTCAGGGACTTGGCCACAATCACATAGCAAGTAAGACGTAGTAGAGCTGGTGGTGGATTTCAGGATGTCATTGCTTGTCTTAAAATTCTGTCCCCACCAGTAGGGTCTGAGTGAGACTGGCTGAGTGAGTCAAATACAGGCTGTTTCTTTTGCCTGGAAATCAGCTCAGAGCCTTATCAGCAGGAGGTCAGCAGCAGCTTTACTTGGAAAAAACGGTCACCATCGTTCATGTTGTTTATTGTTGTGTTTTTGTGTACTTGGCTGTACTTTGTGACTAGGTAGACCTAGTTGGTCTTGAATTACAATTACGTTCTATATTTTAAAAAACAATCTTATCACTTTGCTTTTAAATTTAAATACTCTTATATGATGTAGAATTTGAGCAGCCGGAAGTTTCTGATGGGAGGGGATTGAGACTGGGTGATTTGAAAGTGGAAAGAAGAATATGTGGCCTGTTAAATCCAGAAATTAAAAAAAATAATATGACTACTGGTTAGAAAATACAATACTTTGTGTTCCAGTTATTTTCGTGTGTGTGAGGGAGCTATAATATATGTTAGATCAGAAAATTGAAGTTCAAGGCTAGAAGTTCTTTTGAGGCTAAATCTTATTTTAATGTCTATTTGTGAAATCATTCTACATATATTTGAGTATCAGGCTATGTAGTAAGTAGTATTGAAACTGCATGGATTGTTTCAAAAGGGTTTCTGTGGAGTACATAATAACTGAAATATAAAGTTAAAAGGGAGCAATGCTATAGAAGAGATATAAACAACATGTAGGTATTCGGGGGAGATAGAGATCATTTTCAGTTGGGAAGGGTCAAGGAAGGCATTATGGCATTTGAGCTAGGGCTGGAAAGATGCTGGGAAGGATTTGAATTTTTGAGGGTAAAGAACAGAAGAGCATTCCAGGAAGGAATAAAACGAACAAGGCCTGGTAGTGGGAAAGCATCGGGTATTATACAAAAGTAGAGTGATTTAATTTGGCTACAGTGGTGGACTTCAGAAAGTAATGGAAGAAGATAGGGTTAGAAAGGTAAGTTGGGGCCCAAACAGGATGGACTTTAAGTGCTAAACTAAAGGGGTTTGGATTTAATTCTTTAGGAATGTGTAAATTGAATTGGGAGAGAGACACTATAATCAGAGACACCAGTGAGGGACTGTGAAAATAAAAAGGAAGGAAAGGATTGGAGAGGTTTCTTTGTTGATAGAATTGATAAAATGTAACTGTTAAGTGGGCATTGGGCTCAAGGGATCATTGGAGTCAAGTGAGTTGACTTGGTGCAGTGGTCAGAGGAGTATTTCCTGTCATCTGTCTCCCCCGCCCCTTTGGCCAGTTTGCATCGGGTGTTGTTACATAATGTTAAGAACATTAATGTGGGTCCATACTGTGTGCCAGGCAGCATGAAAAATTATTTGCATGCATTACCTGACTTAATTTTCTAACAACCTTGCAAAGTAATTACCAATATTATTTCCATTGTGTAGGTTAGGAAACAGACTGAGAAAGGTTAAGTACTTACCCTGCTAACAAATGGCAATACCTGAATTTGAAACCACATCTCTTATGATCAGCAATTAACCTTTTTATAATTTTTAATGAGTATTACACATTTGTAGCAGTTACAAGTGTGTTGTTTTTTTTACTCTCCGTAGGAAACTATGAGGAATACCTGAGGCCGTCAAACTTTGTCCTCTTGTGGTGTGTCTGCCTCCCCTGTTTGATTGTTAGTTCTTCTGAAGCATGGGACATGACTTAACTCATCTTTATATTTCTAGTACTTATGTCAGTCCAAACATATGATAGATTTATTCATTCACTGTTCAGCAAATATTCTTTGAGCACCTGCTATGCACTGGTGGAGAAACAAGACAAAGAACAAGACAGACAAAATCCCTTCCCTGATCGTGTGTGTCTGTGTGTGTGTGTGTATATATATGCACACATGCAAATACTATGTAGTAAATCAGTACTATGAAGAAATAAAATAGGGCAAAGAGATAGAGAGACGAGAGAGAGGGTGGGTGTGCTCTTTTAGATAAGTTGGCCAAGGAAGGCCTCGCTGAGGAGGTGACATTTGAGGAGACACTGAATGACGGGAGGGAGAGAGCCAGGTGAGTAGCCGGGGGACGGCGTTCTAGGCAGAGGGACTAGCAGGAGCAAAGACCTTGGTGTGTTCTAAGAATGGCAAGAAGGCTAGTGTGGCTGGAGTGCAGTTAGAGAAACGGAGCACAGGAAGAAAATAGGTCTGGGAGGTAGTCAGGGATCATATCATAGAGGGGCGTGATGCTTAATAAATTGTATTGAGTAGATTTGAAGGAATGAGGTTTTTCTACCACCTTGGAACACTTCCTGCCTCATTCTCCTTGAACGGTGTGGTACCTACCACATCTTACTGACCCTAGGCAGTGTTGGAATTCTTCCTTTGGGATTGTTTGGTGAGGAACTGGGGATTTGAAATTGGTAGGGTGACACTGCTTCTACCCAGTCAGCACGATGAGGCGAGTGCCTGTTGCCCAGACCTCTCCAAGACGTGGCCGGCATAAAGTACACAGTCGGAATGTGAGCGCAGACATATATCCACATCCTTCCAGCCCGGCCAGGACCTGTACCCACTGAGAATTTAGAGAATAGCTATTCTTTTTCCCTAACTGTTCAGCCACGTACGTGGGTTTGGAATTGCTGAGCATATC
Source organism: Rhinolophus ferrumequinum (assembly GCF_004115265.2). NCBI lineage: Eukaryota > Metazoa > Chordata > Mammalia > Chiroptera > Rhinolophidae > Rhinolophus > Rhinolophus ferrumequinum. The sequence goes on from NC_046292.1 coordinate 19,040,874, forward strand.
TGGCTGAAATACAGCAGGTCATTGTGTGGGTTGACAGGTACAGCTAAGGTTGACTGCCCGGTTATAAAGGTTTGTTATCAGTAGGTGTGAGGTACAGAGGAAAAGTACTTGACTCTGCCTGTTGTGGAACGAAGGGTCTGGGCAGGTATTCCCGAGGCAAATAAAGGAAAAAACTGAATAGCCTCTAAGTGATCTCTGAAAAGATTAAAGAACAGCATTTCTGTTCCTTCATGTTGCTAATTTATTGATATTGTTTTGTTTACCAAAAAATGAAAAAGCAGTGGAACTTTTAAAAACTGATTATCCTGAAATTCTGTGGGTTGTGCTTTCAAAGTTATTTTCATACTTGCCCCTTGCTTTTTATTTCGTTACCACCCTCTTGAAGTCTTCATGATCTCAACATCTGTATTCCAACAGCATACTCTCAAGTGTCTCTGTTCCCATTGTAGTTCAGCTATCAGCAGTACGTCTGCAACCCTGTTTTTATTATACCACTCACCTCCTCAAGAGCCTCCAGGGGCTCTGTATCGTCTGCTGCATCAAATCTTAACATTCCACCTTGCTTTTATCCTCTCTGTCATCTTAACGCAAATTAACCGTATTTTCTACTTCACCCTCTGCTGTGTAGGCAGGCCATCTTTCTTAACATCCCTAAACGCTGAGTTTTGCCCCAAGTTTTTGCTCATTCTGGTCCTCCTTTCTTTAGTATCTTTCCCTACGTCCCTAGCGCTCCAAATTGTACAAACCCTTTGAGCTGTCCTTAAATCCTGCCACTTGTAACTAAGCCTTCCTTTGCTTTTGACAGAGGAAGTCCAAAGCGGCATGGGCTTTAGGATCAGTGGATCTGGGACTGAGTCCCCGCTCCTCTCTGTACTGTTAACCTTGGCAGGTCATTTCCCTGTCTGCCCGTTACCCCATTTGTAAACTGAGTAGTATTGTTACTGTGGGATGTTTGGACGTGCCTCGTGTCGTGTCTGGTGCACAGTAGACATTCAGTAAATGGTGATACTATTGGTTGGGTCCCCTGCCCCGCTGTAGTTTAGTAGTTAGGTGAGCAGGCCTGGGAGTCCGACTGCCTGGGTTTGAAGCCTAGATCTGCTTCTGACTAGCTGTGTAACAGATCGCTTTACCGCTCTATTTCTCAATTTTCTTGTCTATAAAATGGAGTTACTAATAATACCTACTTCATAGGGTTGTGAAGATTAAATGAGGTAATTTATGTAACATGCTGAAACAGTGCCATAGTGTGTAGGAAATGTTAGCTATCATTTTGGATCTTTTTTCTTTGACTTTGCAAGCAATTTCCTTTCACAGTTTAGCACTTACTTATATTCTGTATTCTTTAATTCATGTATGCTTTTTGACCTTGTCATTGCAATTAGAGAGATCACTATTAATTTTGTGGGGATAGAGAGACCGTGCATTGTACATTTCTCTTTAGTTAGCCACAGGTGCCTGGCACAGCAATGGATATGTAGTTGGCATTCAATATGTACTTAACTGATTTTATCATTGCTAAGTACATTTTTCTTGGTCTCGAGTTTGATAATAATAGCTATCCTTAATTGAGTTCTTTTACCTGCCAGACACTGTTCTCAATTTAGCTTCATACTATCTCATTTCATCCTCACAACAACCACATGAAGGTTTGCTTGTGATTCTCATTTTTTAGGTGAGGAAACTGAGGCACAGAGGAGTGGAGCCTTTTGCTCAAGATAACAACTCTGGGAAGTGGTGGAACCAGGAACAACACATAGACAGTTGTAATTCAGAGTCTATGTTCTTCACCATTACACATTCTGGCACTGGTATAGTAAATGGAGGATTATACCTTTGATATTTAGTACTCACAAGTTCAGTTTAGTTTGGAGCTTTACTATTGTAATATAGTGGCTACTTGTAAAAAGTCAGGTCTTTTTCATTGTAGCTATATAAAAACAATGTAAACCTAATGTTCAGAGTAAGACAGGAAATGACTTGTCGTAATCACCACATAGGCTATCATTTTCTCATTTGGTGTAAATAATGTTTTTTTCGTTGAGTTTATGTTTTAAATACTGAATTAGAGCATTAGTCTTTTAAATGGAGAGAAATTTTTTCCCGCGTGTGATGGCAGTTGCTTTCGACTTGACTAGACTTGGATTTGGATTGAGGTTCATTTGGAGATTCAGATTCTGCTTTAAGCTGACATCAGCTGAAAGCACATGAAAAGTGTGTTCAATTTAATTTAGAGTAGTCCCTAGTGTGGATGTTAGCTGTAATGTACAATAAATTGATTTCCTTTGTAGTCTTTAAAAGTTTTAGCCAGGACATGCTTTTAAAAGTGAAAGATCAGTGATAGGAGAAATTGAGGCCTAGTTTTCAAAATCACAAAATTGCTGATGGAGCTGAAGGACTGTCTTTACATTTGACCTCGCATCTGATTTCCAGGATTATGTAACATTTCACAGAAAAGACCCAATTATTTTCATCTAAAATGTTGTAACAAATTAACCTAAAGTAAAATTTTTTTATTTGTTAGAATGATTAGAAAAGAGTTTTCTTATGAACCGAGTTGACCAGAAAAACCCTTTTAGATTCAATCCATTTTGATGAAAGTCTTTCCAAAGAGTATCACTTTTCTTTTTGACATTTTAGGTCCTCTCAAGTGAAAATAAGTGTATATGTAAACATTCTATTTATTTTTTGTGCTTTAAGTTTATTAAGGGATACACTTAGATGTAAAATAAATGGGTCAGTGAGACACTGTTTTTGAATAAATCCCTGATATTGGTGGTTATGGAGGGCACTCTGCAAAAAATTCTGCTTCTTTACCTTCCGGTCAACTAAGACACTACTGTCCTTATAATTTGAAATTTGGGGTATCTGATACCTGAGTATCAGATTCTTGCTGGAAACTTTTAGGAAAATATCTTAATATTCAGGAATTTAGAAAAGAGTTGATGGAGGCTTAGATTAATTCTGGTGCTTAGTTGGCAAATGATCCTATAAAGTTCCCACACTTCCCCAACTCCAACAAACATGCAAATTCAAGTAATCTCAAAAAAAAAAAGTCTATATGAAAAAAGTTCTCAGCTGAGAATACAAAGAACAGCTGATTTTTAATTGATTTTCGCCCCATATCCTATAAAATCCCCATTGCTCTCTAGAGTATTTAATAAGTTTTAATAGATGATTAATAACTTGATACTTTGACATAGTTTCTAAGGCGAGTACTGTACTTTATAAAGACAGTCAATAAAATGAGATCTGTTTCCTTGAACATTTGTAAGATCTTCCTGTATGTGTCATTGTATCTTCAACCAGCTATTTTCTAGAGGGTGTGTGTGTGTGTGTGTGTGTGTGTGTGTCTGGTTATGCAAATACAAAAATGAGTAGAATGTGGTCCCTGCTCTCCAGAGGCCTATAGTTAGTCCAGTTCCATTTGTACATAGGTGGAGTCTCTCCAAGCTGATCTCTGGCTTGGGAAAACATTCTTTGGTTACATAGTATCATTCTGGGACTACAGCTTCTTTGTTATTATTGAATTTTAACATTGAGTAGTGGTGGGCGTACTTAGAGATCATATAGTCCTCACAGAGTTTTAAAGATTTAATGAGAAAAACAAACCCATCCTCACATATAGTAAGTACTATGACAAATAGTACTCAATATATGGTGGTTAAACCTGAATATCATGTACAATTGTTGAAAAGAGACCCAGCAACATGAAATGACTTGTGTGGTGCCACACATCCAGTTAGTGGTCAGGTCTGGTTTCGAGTTCAGCGCTCAGTATTGCTAGCTCTTGTTCATCCATATCTTCTGCCTTAAAGAAAGTGTCATGATATAAAAGGGAGGCTAACTCAGTCAGTAATTACTTACATACCCATGAGTGCCTGGCACGCGGCTGGACTCTGGTGACATAGGAATATTCTCAAAGGTGGGGGGGGGTTGAGGAAGGAAGCAGGTTAGAGCCAAGACATCAGCCTATCTACAGCAGAGAGCTATTAAGTTAGGGAGGTATCAGATAGGCAGGGTGGGGCTAAGTGGAACACTGAAATTAAGGCCTGCCCTGTGTCACCACATTCTATTTCCTTTTAGCGTCAGCCTTTTGAGACAACATAATGTGTCACAAAGAATACAGTCATTGAAATTAGCCCTGGGTTTGAGTTCTGGTTATGATGACACTCTGCTCAAAACCCATCAGTGGCTTCCCATTTCATTAAAACCCAAAGTCCTTGCACTAGTTTACAAGGCCACATACCGCCTGGCTCCCCTCTAGCTCTTTGGCCACTTCTCAGCTCACCAGTCTACTCGCCCTGGCTTCCTGTTTCTTCCTCTGTCACACCAAGTGCTCTTGCCTTGGGGACTTTGTACTTAATACTCTCTCTGCTAGAAAGCTTCTCCCCCAGATATTTGCATGGCTGGATCTGTCACTTCCTCTAAGATCTTTGCTCATTGTCACCTTGTGAGAAGTCTTCTCTGACCGCCCTGTATAAACTAGTACCCTCTCCCCACTCCCTGTCCTTCCAGCCCTTACCTGAATTTATTTTTCTTTGTAGTACTTACCAATACCTGATATATGCTATTATCTATCTCTTCCTTAAAATGTAAGCTTCTTGAGAGCAAATGTCTCCTAGAGCGTAGAAGACGGTAGTATAGGTACTATGAATGAATGAATGAATGAATGAGTTCTGTAACTCTTGTGGACCCCAAGAAGAAAGAATCATTTGATATGAACCCAGAGAAGGAATTTTTCTGCTGAAATAAACTCCCCATGGTCAACTGAGGGCCCAATTTTATGAATAATAGTCTAGTGGCCATTTGCTGACGGGCTTCTCAGCCCTTGGCATGCTGGGAAGAACTTCAGACCGAACTCTGGGCTTCCTGCACTGTGCCCCCTTGTTTACGCTGACTTGAGTCAACCACTGCAGGGAACCCATGGTTTCGTCTTTCTACCAATGGACTGAGACCTGCCGGGTCTAATCAGAACTAGGAAAATAATATCCTCATTTGCATCTATACTGACCAATCAGAACTGCATGATTTAGACCAATCAGAACTGTACAATTTTGCAAACCTTGTTTACATGAAAGGGGCCAACATGGGAACTGCGGGCAGGAAAATTCTCTGTAAAACGTGACATCTCCTTTGTCTTGTGGGAGAACAATTTAGCTTGCTACCTGAATTTGTGTCTCCTGGAATGCAGCTCTTTTTGCTCAAATAAATGCTTTTATGTCTTATCACAGTCTAAAATTAATTTTGGGCAACACTCTCATGAGCCTCAGTGTGCCCATCTGTAACAGTGGGATAGTAATGCTTATTTAAAGGCTTATTGGGATCAAAGGAGATCATGCTTATCTACTGTAAAGGAAAAACACTCCTCCCGTGTTTCCTGTAGTCTCAGTATTTCTGACACTAGTTGTGAGGTTTTCCACATACCAAGCAATAATCAGATTCTCTGATGTCCTACAGTTAACTCAATTCCGACACTGCCTACCTGGACTTAGCATCAGATTCCACAGGGGCGTACTCCCACAAGACTGCTGCCTCCCCCCTCCTCCCTGCCCTCCCCATGCCCCATACCAGTTGTCAGAATTCGAGGTTTCCATAACCTCCTCCTCAGGTTTGATTAATTTGCTAGAGCTGCTTACAGAACTCAGGAAAACATTAACTTACTAGGTTTATATAAAAGGATATAATTCAGGAACAGCCAGATGGAAGAGATGCCTACGGCAAGGTATGTAATAAGGGGCTACTTTGCCTCCTCTGGGCTCAAGACACCCTCCCTGCATTTCCACCAACCAGAAGCTCATGAAATCTATAGAGCTTCTATTTTATAGAGGTTAAGCTGCAGCCCGCCACCCCACCATTCCTCTTCCTTTAGGTCGGTGGGTGGGGCTGAAACTTTCGGCCTTCTAATCGCTTGGTCACTCTGGTGATCAGCCCCACCCCAATCTAAGGCTATCTAGGAACCCCACCCTAAGTCACCTCGTTAGCATAAACTCCTTGTGCTCAAAGGGGGCTCTTTTATGAATAACAAGACACTTCTATCATTTAGGAAATCCCAAGGGTTTAAGGAACTTTGTGCCAGAAACCTGGGACTAAGACCAAACATATTTTTTATCATACCACATAAAGTACATAGCCCAGTGGCACATAGTAAATGCTAGTGTCTGCCCTCTTTCATAAATTATTTGTATGGCTAGCCAGTTGATAGCTTTGGTGATATCCTGATTCCTATTTGACTTAGATAAAAAGAAAACCTTACGTTAGTGATAAAAAATGGTTATTTATCTTATATAATGCTATCTTAGCAGAATGCAATAATTATAGTGGTTACACTATAGGGAAGTTTGTCAAAAGGCAAATTTTTTTTTTATTAGCTTCAGATGTACAAAACAATGTACTAGTTAGACATTTACACCCCTCACAAAGTGATAACTCCCCTCCCCCAATCTACTACCCCTCTGACGTCATATATACATAGCTGTTACAATTCCATGGACTCTAATCCCTATGCTGTACTCCACATCCTGTGATTATATGTATATTAAATTATAGTTGACATTCATTATTATTCAGCTTCAGCTTCAGGTGTATACTGCAGTGGTCAGGCATTTACAAAAGGCAAAATTTTAATCAAGTGAATTCTGTATTTCCATTATAAAATTGGAGTAACATTTTTGTTAGAAAAACATGGTCTCAAAATAAGATAAAATCATAGTTTGAAGAGCTACAAACCTATATATTCTTGACTTTGAAAATTTTGCTTTGTGACATCCATGATATGATTTTTTTTGGCTAGGGAGAAATAACTTGTACCTACTGCTAAAGACTGTGTTGTTCAGTTTCTACTTAGGAGTAGAGTAGCCCAGCAATCAATTAAAAAATTTTGCTTACTAATTGTTATCAGACTTAGAGGCTATTAGCACATTAGTGTTACCTTTTTATAAGGTAAATGGTACTTAATAAACCTTAGCTTGCCTTTTTACTACTCTGGGAGACCATATTATAACTGTAACTCCAAAATTTTATGTTAAGGAACACTCTATCATAAGGAACAATTAATTTTTAGATGTCAAATTCTAATAAGCGAGGGTTCTTTCTCATTGGCCATGGAAACGTATATGTATTATCCCTATAATATATACAAATGATATAATATACATTGACTTCCTCACTAAGCTAGGTATTCAGGGGTCTGGTCTTTCTTAAGTGAAACTTTGGCATTCATCCTGAGGATAGGAAATGCCGTCACAAAGGAGACTGTCTTTTGGCTAAAGGTACCATATACCTATCGTGTTATATTATCTCTTGAAGTTCTAGTGAAACTTGAAGATAGTTGTGTTTCCTCTGGGCAAAGAGTACTCTATTATGTTCAATTCTTCAGCTGCTTGTAGTAGAAGACAGTGAATGCTCTCAAAAAAGCATGCAAAGGAAGGGAGGGAGGGAGGGAAGGAGAGACGGAGCTATGGATGGATGGATGGATGGATGGATGGATGGATGGATGGATGGATGAATCCTACAACAAAATTCCAACCTCTACAAATGAATGATGAGTGAATGAAAGAATGAAAGAAAGAACGAATGAATGAATAACTCTCCCTCACTTTCCTGGCCAACCAGAAAAAGAAAATAGAAAGCAGGACACATAAGAAATCAAGGATTCCATTTCTGTTGCAGAAATCAGTGAGGGACAGGGTGGGGTGTTAGATTCCTGGGCAGGGTGTTAGAGTGTTCCTCCTTACTGATACATGATCAATTCCTCTGGATCTTTGCTTTCCTAATCCAGGGCTAGGGACGTAAACACCCAGGATTCAAACATGGTCATTCCTAGTCTTAGCAAAATATCCAGGAAAAGGTAGAGAGTTATCTGAACAAAACCGTGTATGACTGTAGACAACACAGTTGAAAGAACACAGGTATGTACGTGAGGTTGAATGTTGTGTCCCGCTACTTATTGTATACCCGTTACTGGTCCAAAAGTTCATGTGCCTGATGCTTCAAAAGACTAATATTCAACACGTAGGAGTTTGGAGTAAGGCAAGATTTATTGATTGAGATGGTGCCCAATTGAGAAGATGGGGGCCTTAGAGGTTCCTCAAGTCCATTTTAAGAGAGTCCAGAATTCAGGCTTTTATGTCGAGGGGAGGGAGAATGAGAGAAGCAAGAGGTGATTGACAACTCTAAACATCCGGGCGCCAATAGGGGTCCAAAGAAGAGGCAAGATGTTTAAACCTCTTTGTTCCTGGTCCATTGACCTGCTGATCTGGGTTCGGTCTTGACGCTCCTGCAAATCTTTGATAAACAGTCATTATTTTGTACATATTTTCCTACCTCTTTGGGAGAGGCACTTTTTGGCAAGGGACTGTTCCTCCAAAAACTCAAGCCTCAAGCAGAATTTAATTATTAGAATCTAATAATTAGCATATTTATAACAGGAGCTATTGGCCATGGGAAAAATGCAAGCTTCAATTAAGATAAAGTCAGAGGGAGTGAGCATTTCACTATTACATACTCTTATATAAGATACTTCTTTAAATATAGAGGGTGCCAAAAAAATGTATACACATTTTAAGAAAGGAAAAAACTATTAAAATTGTAATACTCAATATATACCAATAACAAAAGATGAATATGTCACATTTGACTTCTGCAGTTACAAGAGGTGCTCAAAGTGGTTACCATCAATGTAATTTTAATACATTTGTGTATTTTACATCTGTATATTTTCTCACCTCCAAAATGACAATATAGCTACTTCAGATTGTTGCTGTGAAAATTAGTGAGATAATGTAGACAAAGCTCCTAATCTAGTGCCAGACACATAGAGGAGCTCAGTCAGTGGTAACTTGTATTAGTAGTAAATACACATTGCTTTTCCAAAAATGTTTGCTATAGAAAAATTGTGTACTAGTGGGTTTAACTTTTTATTGTTGTGAATTGATATTTGGTATTAAGGCCCTTCTAAGGGTGAAGACATTTTTATCCAGTGCCATGAGAAATCTGGAAAAATCAATAAGTTCTTTAGGGGTGATGAAGAAAACCACCACCCTCCACTTAGTGACGTAGTTACTCTATAGGAGAAAGGCGAACCTCGGAATTAGTTTGAATTAAAGGGAATGTATATGCTAAGGTTTTGATCATAGCAAGTTTTCTGTTAGTTGCATGTACCTATTCAGGATGTGGAGAGACATGAGTGATCTGAGAACTAGAGTGCTCATGATGAATGTATTTTTCTTTTAAACAAATCTTTTTCCCTCCCTCTCCCCAGCTGCTCAGATAAAGAATTTGATGAGCCAACTAGGAACTAAGCAGGACTCAACCAAGCTACAGGAAAATCTGTGAGTAGCTTCCTCACTAACAAGTTTTACGAGGGCCCTGGGAGGACACACTTAATGTCCTTGCTGCATGGCAGCTTAGCTGCCAGGCCTGTGAAGTCAGAGGAGAGGCACTGGGACATGAGGTAATAGCTGGATCTAGAAGAGGGGCAACACAATATATTAATGGGTTGTGATCTCCACTGCCTCTTAAAGCCCTTGAACTCCAGTGCTTTCTTCCCTTGGGCAGTTGAGCAGAACAGTTCAGGGAAGTAGAGAGGGGAACCCTCCTCTTAAACTGTATTTGATCCTGCCTGTTAGCAGAGGAGTCCTGATCTGCAGAGATCATCTAATCTAGTAGGATTTCCACCTATAGATACCGTGTATATCATATATGTATAAAATATGTATAAAATAACACCGGGTCTTATATTAATTTTGCCCCAAAAGATGCTTTTGGGCTTATGTTCAGGGGATGTCATCCTGAAAAATCATGCTAAGGCTTATTTTCCGGTTAGGTCTTATTTTCGGGGAGACACGGTGATATTGGAAAAATTTGTTCAGAATGACCCAAGGGGAGTCTGAGTGAGAGAATAATGGACCGGTAGTAGGGACTTGTGATTCTTTTTATCGCATTCTTCTTGAGTCCATTGCTGCTTTTAGAAGTTCTGTTCTTCATCTTTCAAGTGTACTGAACAATGTTCTTTGTTTCCTGTCCTAGACAGTATGAAGTGAGAAGACTCACTACTTTGAGCTTTTCCCAGGGAGATGTGAAATAGCTCTGGATATGTTAGTCCACTAGGGGATGTTCAGGCTCCTGATTGACTCCCTCTTGTTTTTGACTCCCTCTTATTTTTTACCTTGGAGGCCCCTTTGCAGTAAAACAAACTGAAAAATGGTAGTGTGTTTTCTCTGTCTTTCCTTCAAACCTTTGTAGAAATGGCCAGATAGCAGAGGAAACCATGACTGACAGGAGCTCTTTTTGTATCTCCATACTTTTCAATTCCACTTAATATATTATGTATTCTTCCCTCTCTAATGTCTTTCCCCCTCTATTCCTTAAATATGTTTTACACTGTATAGGGCTTCTTTGTTTTAGAGGGAAGAACCAGAAAGTCAAGCATAAAGGACCAGCAGGGGAGTCAAGGCTGAAGCTGAAAAAGCACCAGCTTTTTAAGCAAGAATCTGGGAGTCGATCTTTGGAGGTTGTTCCCTAGGGGAGGATCTGTGCTTTTTTTTTTTTTTTTCTTCCCCTTCTTCCGCCTTCCCCACCCCACTCCGTTTCAAGCTGTTGTTTCTCAGTCTAGTTGTGTAGGGCGCAGCTCCTTGGCCCATGCTGGTATTATGAGCCTTGCGCTCCCCTGGCTGAGGCAGTCAGACGACGGTCAGCCGCTCATAGCAGTTCTGGCTGCTGCCCACTCACGCTGGCTGCCGGCCACTCACTCTGGCCACTGGTCGTTCCTTGCAGCACACGGCAGCAGCCCACGCGGACTTCACGGCGGCCCAGCTCCAGGGAGAACCATTGTTCACAATCTTAGCTGTAGAAGGCGCAGCTCACTGGCCCTCGTGGGAACTGAACCGGCATTAGGAGCACTGTGCTCCAACCACCTGAGCCACCAGGCTGGCCCAGGAGCTGTGTTTGTAATGCACATTTCGTCCAATTGCTAGTGCCTGGATTCTGTCTCTAGGCGGTAGACTGTGACAGACAATACCCATGCAGAACTCCTGGGCAATTCAGTGTGAGAGTTTTATGAAAGAGATCAATGTGTTAAAACTATCAGATTTAGGTATGGGGGCAATTGCTCTTCTTACATTTCTGTAAGAACTGCTGATATGCCTTTCTTTTCTCCCCAAAGAGTTAAAATACCCGATCAGCAGGTTTCATTGAGGCAGGTTCTTTCTGCTCAGTAATATGAGGAAGGCTTGAAGTAGGTTTGACTGGTTAGTATTTCTGGAATTTCGTTGTGAACCTGGGCATCTAGGAACCCATTTCCACAAGTGCCCTTTCATTCCCTGTGTTGTGAGACACTCTGAGAATAAACCGGTACTAACTATAACAGCTCTCAAAAAGGGATTCTATCCTGAAACATGTCTTTTTTCTCTTAGGCAACAGTTACAACACTCTACAAATCAGCTTGCCAAGGAAACAAATGAATTACTGAAGGAATTAGGGTCCTTGCCCCTTCCCTTATCTACTTCAGAACAGGTTGGTATTTTCTGGGTTTTTTGTTTGTTTTGTTTTTTAATAGGAAAAGAATGTTTTTTAATGGAAAGGCAGTGTGTGAAACAAAAATAACTTGATCTTTGGTGCTAGATGGACCTTCTCTAAACCTCAGTTTTTCCTATCAATAAAATGGGGATATACAGCTGTTGTGACAAGAATGAATGTAGGCACCAGATCTTGCAAAGTGTTTGGCACTTAGTAGGTACTCAGTGTGTGTTGGCTGCCCCTGTTATTGGTAATGATAATGTATTAATAAAATGGGTATCACTGAAGAAGAATCTCAGTGCTTGCATTTCTTGGGAGGTTGGCTAGTAGCTCTGTGTTTTTAGGCTTGATCCTAATTGGCTTTGTATCCAGTTCCTGTACATTGCAATCATGTCTCTTATATTTTGCATTTTCATGTTCCATCATGAGTCATTTGTAGGTTTCAGGTTGAGGAAATGCTAAGGGGAAAAGTTTTCTCTTTTCAAGTCATTTATTCAGTGGTCATTTAAACCCTTTAAAAACACACACTTTTTACAGGGACTCATTGTTCCCTTGATATGCCATGCCTTTTGCTCACACATTCCAGAAGTCAGAAGTGCTCCCTCCATTGTGGCTTGACTCTGCCTATTATTCATGGTCTACCTCAAATCCTCTCCCTTTCAGGGGAAAAAAGCCTTCTCCATCTACCTAAGCCTGTTGTGAGTGCTTTTTGCTTTTGGCTTCTACACTGTTCCCGGGGGCACTTAACTTATATTGCTTTTTATTATTGCACTTTTTAAATGATGATGTCCTATCTCTTATGGCTCTAAAGATGAAACCTACACCTTCCCTATCCTGGGTTGTGTGTGAGTCGTGGCTGTTGGAACATAAAATAATTTTAATATGTTGTGGCCATCATTTTTTAAAAAAGGACATAGAGTAGAACTAGAGTGTGTACCATATAAGAAGGGTAAATATACTTAACATGAAACTTTTGTTTCATATATATGTGTGTATATGGTACTAGGTCAAGAAGTCACATTCTTCTTGGTGTCACCGTCAAAAAACTTTGGAAATCGCTAATTTACCCCATACCTGGCAAGCTGTTTAATAAAGTATATGTTCAGTCTTTGGAGGTTTGATGCCACCTAGCAGAAAAAAGAGGATCCAAAGCTAGATGCTTTGTCATCCTGCTACAAAGTAGTTACGATAAAAAGTAATCATGTAATCACCCTTTGGTTAGCCATATGTGTTCTATTTGTTTTAGTTGTTACTCATGTTGATATTTTAATTATGGACCAGTTCCCATATCTCCATATTGTTCCCAGATTACCCCTTTCCTCCTCCCTGCTGTGCACTTAGGGAATACATACCTGCAGATAACAGTAGTAATAAAAAAGTAGTCTAAAAATCAATCAGGTGCATATAGATGATGTAATACAGAATTGTACACCTGAAATCTATGTAATTTTCCTAACAATTGTCACCCCAATAAACTTTAAAAAAAAAAAAATCGGGTGCAAACAGTTTATTGAAAGTACTTAAGAGTTAAATAGTAGCCTAAGCTAAATATAAATAGAAAGTGAAATCTGCTACTCCTCCTCCCCCCAAAAAAATAATGGATCTAATGTATTCCAAAATCAAATAGAATTTATTTTTAGATTATGCATGCTATTGTTCCCTTCCATTATCTTGGATCATTAAGAACTTGAAATAGACCTACAAACATATTCCCTCTGGTGAAATATAATTCCTTGATTCCCTTCTTCCTACTGTGCTAAATACTCTTCCCTTTCAGTTCTTTCTTCATCTGATTAATATTAGCCCCATTACTCATCTTTTTGCTACTACTATTCTATACATCAAGCCATACATTCTACTTTCAGGTTTTTTTTTTGGTTGTTTGTTTGTTTTTAATGTACTTTGATCAGTGATCTTCCTTGTTGCCAAACCCAGTGGCCTTTTTTTGGGTTCTTATTCACTTTTCTTCTGATTCATTTAATCCTCTTGCCCATCCTATCTCCACTAACACTTTCTTTTTTTCATGATTCCATTTCATTCTGTCCCCCAACTCTGGTGATTCCTTTCTGGCCTATTTTCTCTTATCCCAGGTTGAGTCTCAGCCTCCTTTTCTAACTCTATAGCTTCCTAGAAATGGGCATGCCCCAAAGCTCTGCCATTGATCCTCTAATTTTCTCACTTTATGCTTTCCCCTCAGGAGTCCCATCTACTTTTATGATCTCCCTGTGACCATTATGAATAAGACCCCCAGATCTTTTCCAGCCCCAACCCCTAAGCCTCTAAGTACTTGGCACATATTGCTAATTCCTGTTTTGACATCTCCTCTTAAATATACTGCCTTTATCTAAAATTTGATGTGTTTTTTAATACTGAATTCCTCCCATTTCACCCAAACCGCTTAACTAAGCTGACTGGCACTACTATTGTCATAGAAAAATTTGAGCCTTTTCACCTAATATTCCCACTCACACAAATTTGTCCTGATTAAAAAAAGTTCTGAGAGGAAAAGAAAAACAACTATCCGGAGCCAAATTTCCTGGATTTAAATTCTACCTGTGCCACTTACTGTGTGACCCTGGGCAAATAGCTTAACCTCTCTGTACCTTGTTTTCTGATCTGTAAAATAGGGCCTATAACAGTACCTAATTAATACAGATTGTTGTATGGATTAATTGAGTTATATGAAATACTTAAACAGTACTGGCATGTGGTAAGCACTGTATAATATATGTTAGCTGTTACAATGTGGCTCACTTCGGCTTTCTTTCTCTCTCTTTCTCTCTCTCTCTCTCTCTCTCCCCTTCTCTCTCTCCCTCTCCCTCTCCCCCTCTCCCTCTCTCTCTCCCTCTCTCTCTCCCTCTTCCTCCCTCCCTTCCTTTCTTTCTTTTTCAGTTACAGTTGACATTCAATATTATTTTATATTAGTTTCAGGTATACAGCATAGTGGTTAGAAGCTTTATAATAGTTAAAAAGTGTGAACAATCTAGAAGGAATGTTTACATGAAATTTGCTATTATGGAATATTATGTAACAAAGACCACAATTTTGAAGAGTATGGTAACATGGAAAATGTTTATGATATACTTAAAAGAGAATATTTTGGATAGTGAGATTTTGGGGAATGATGTATTCCCCCCTTTATTTAAGTTACAATGTTTATGAAAAAATAAAAATTCCAGAAAAAGGAAAAAAAATTCCTCATCTAAATTTTTCTTTCATTATTACCATCTTTCTCCCAGGTGTGAAATTTGAGTAATTCTTGCTATTTCCCCTCCCCCCACAGCCACTCACTAAGTCATAATGTTTCTTGAATTCATTTCTTTGTGTTCTCATTACTGATACCATATCCTCCTAACTTTAAACCTAGACTATTGCAGTCATCCTTTTGACTTGTTTCTTTTTTCCATTCCATGTTGTACACCATCACAGACTAATTTTTCTAAGTTACTATTTTTTACCCGTCATGTTCCCTGCTCAGAAATCTTCATTGTTCCTTGTTCTTTAGAGGTTAAATCCCAAAATCATTAGCTTGACGTTCAAAACCTGCTGTGGTCAACCCCTTCAGTTTCATCTTTTAGCTATTCTCATGAAAAAACCTTTGGTTCCAGCCAAACTATCTCCTTCTAGACCATTTTCAAAT
Organism: Rhinolophus ferrumequinum; assembly: GCF_004115265.2. Classification (NCBI taxonomy): domain Eukaryota; kingdom Metazoa; phylum Chordata; class Mammalia; order Chiroptera; family Rhinolophidae; genus Rhinolophus; species Rhinolophus ferrumequinum. The sequence goes on from NC_046292.1 coordinate 19,056,028, forward strand.
CTGCCACCATGCCTTTGCACACACTGTTCTGCCTGGATTTGCCTAACCCCTTCCCTCCGCTTATTTACACCTTACTCTTCCTTCAGTGTCCCTCTCCTCTTATGGTCTTTTTGACCACCTGAATTCTTACTGATTATACCTCCCTCTAAACTTCTATAGTACTGATTGGATATAGCAGTTATTTATAATGATTTGTTGCTTGTATGTCTGCATCCTTTGTCTACAAATACATGGTAAGCTGTTTGAGGTCAGAGATGAATTTTTACTTCTGTGTTCTCAGCACACAGCAAGTGCTCTTAGTATGTGTTTTTGAGACAGAATCAGTCAGCTTCATTAAGGTAGTCTGTAACTATACAAAATAGCAAAAAAAAAATCTGTTTGGGTCCAGTCTGAGTCCAAAGGTATTTATTCTGCTTTTCATTCTCCAGGGAACCAAAATTCTGAATTGTAGTTCCCTCTGAGATTACTTTACAAGGTGCATGTCACCTAATTCCCAGGTTTCTCAGAATGAAAGAAGGAAAATTTTCCTGGTTGGGATTTTTTAGGGGGTATGATTTTGCTTTTTAATAGGTATTAAAACCAAATGATTTGATGTTAATATGAAATTTCAAGTTCTTGTTTAATTTCTTTAGCGCCAGCAGAGACTTCAGAAGGAACGCCTCATGAATGACTTCTCTACAGCTTTAAACAATTTCCAGGCTGTTCAGAGAAAGGTATCTGAAAAGGAAAAGGAGAGTATTGCCAGAGCAAGAGCTGGATCTCGTCTTTCTGTAAGTTTATTCCCAAAAGAAGACCTTTGCAAATTTCAGGATGTTCTTTCTTAAGTTTTATTTTTTCCTCTTTGACCATTAGTCTTTGTTTACTATCCCCACAAATAATAAACATAGACATTAGCTGCTATGAAAATGCCAGATTGGTATAACCTATGTTAAAAAAAAAAAGTGTGCATATGGTCACAGACTTGAAAGGAGTATGTACAAAGGTTATAAAAAAGTTACAGGTAGAATTATGTATAATTTTTTATTGTTACATTGGTTTTAGGTTAAAACTTTAAAAAAGAATGAATCTGTTTTTTAGAATATAGCAGGCTAGGTTATTTGGAAAGAGTTAAGAAATAGTAGATTTTAAAACCCAACTTCTCACAAGTACCAAAGAGCCATGAAAATATTAAAGTCAAAATCTAAGAGAAGGTAAGAACCATAGAGGTAAACAGAGCACTGAAACTGCTTTGCACTGAGTACATGTACTGAGGCCAATCTTGAACTAGAACTTCAGTTTTGATGTTCTCATGGCACGAAGGGGAACAAAAGTCAAAGCCCAGGGTTCGTGCAAGGTGGAGAATCTAAAGGAAGATGCTCCTCAAATTCAACTAAAAGACTATAAGACTATAAAAGGCTGTAAGACTATAAAAGGGCCCTAAAAGACTGTATTCTTAGGATATAAGGAAAACAAAAGTAAGCCCTTCTTTCCTTCTTCAGATAGCAAAAAGATTGCATTGGTCCTGAGCTGAGATGGTGGAGGAAGGCAGGAGGGAGGAGAAATCCAGACAATAAGTTGTACCAGTAAGTCACCTTTAGGCAGATTGGCTTCCCAAATTCATACTACCTGAATGGTCCAAAAGCCTCAAGCGTCAAGTAGTCCAGGACTGTAGGTAGAGTACCTAGGTGCCAGGCAGAAGCAAATACACACCCTCCCTGGGTAGACACCTTTATTTTAGCCCTGAAAGAATACCCTCAAACAATTTCTGAAGTGTGAGTAGCATTATGTTAAAAAATAACCAAGTAACACAAAGAAACAGATAACCCTGAGTGAGAACTAGTAGAAACAACAATGAGGTGAAATAGACCTACCAAGACTTCATGTATTAGAATTATAAGACAACTATACTTGCTGTGTTTAAAGAAATAAAAGAACATTTTGAAAAACCTGGAGGAAGGAGGAAACTACACTTTGGAAAATTGTCAAAAGATTTTTTTAGAATTGAAAAATAATACAGAAATTAAAAACTTAATGGATGAGTGATTTCACTAGAAAATAGGCTAGAAGATAATATCCAACATGTAGGACAGGGGGTTAAGAAGTTAAATAGGGAAGAAAGAAATGAAGAATGAAGTGAAAGATCTAACAAGAGTTTTAATTGGAGTTAAGGAACAAGAGTAGAGCAAACAGAACAGTGATGATATTTGAAGAAATAATGGCTGATAATATTTCAGAAAAGTTGAAAGACACTGATCTATAGTCTCAAGAAGCCCAACCAATCCCAGGATATAGAAATCAAAGATGTATCTCATCTAGCTACATCAAGGAGAAACTTCAGAACATCAAAGACAAAAAGAAAATCATAAAAATAGCCAGGGAAAACAATAGAAGACTTCAAAGATGCAATAGTTAGACTGACAGTTGACTTCTCAACAACAACAGTGGAAGCCAGTAGAGTGCTATCTTTAATATTCTGAAGGACAATTACTGCCTACGTAGGATTCTAAACACAATGAAAATAGATATTCAGAGTAACGAATAAGACATTTTCAGTCAGAAGAGTTTGCTAGCAGCATACCTTACTTATGAACAGTCTAAAGAATTGTACTTTTGTTACTTCAGGAAGTTGATCCCAGATTATTAAGTCTGAAAAACAGAAAGAAATGAAGAGCAAAGAAAGTGGTACATATGTGAAAAGACAAACCATAAGCAGGGAGAAGATATTGCCATATGTATAACTGACAAAGGACTAGTATACGGAACATCTAAAGAATTCCCATGAATCAGTGTGAAAAAGACACAACCCAATAGAACAACAGTTTCTCAAACTTTTTGATCTCAGGACCTCATGACACACTTAAAAATAATTAAGGACCCCAAAGAGTTTTTGTTTGTATGAGTGATATCTATTGATATATAGTATTAGAAATTAAAACTGAGAAGTTTTAAAAATGTTTACTAATTCATTTATAAATAATAATAAGCCCATTACATATTAACATAAATATAAATAAGATTTTAGTTAAAAACAACTTTTTCTAAAACAATAAAAAATTTAGTGGGCACTGTTTTCATTTTTGCAAATCTTTTTAATATCTGGCTTAATAGAAGGAAGCTAGATTTTCATATCTGTCTCAATATTCAGTTTGTTGTTATATGTTGTTTTAATTGAGGCATTTGAAGAAAATCTAGCCTTACAGAGATATGTAATTAGAAAAAAAGGAGTATTTTAGTTAACCTCTTCAAATCATTGTTGTTCTTCTTTGATACTACATCAAAACTTGACAGAAGTTTGTTTCATTGTGGAATCTAAAACCATATTGATGACTTTTTCATACTCTGCTACATTAAAATCTGTTGGTCTGTCTTATACTTTGATTAGGTCTTTTATCCATGCATGATTTTTACAACATCATTTGGGAAAATATTGGTTCCCTGAGGTATGCTGGTCTTCCAAATGTTGATACATTTCATTATAAAATATAAAAAAATCATATATTCAGTTTTATCAGAAAAGACTTTAAGTATTGGAAGTTTACAAGTGGTAGATGGAAGAATTCTATTTTTATTTGAAAACTAGACTTTATCACTGGCAACAAACACTGCCCATTGTTTTCCTTGAAGTGAAAGGCTCACATTGTTTATTTTCAAGAACTTGTGTGCCAAATACCCATCTGAATAACCATAGATTGTCAGGCATTCTTTTATGTGTTCATTTATATAAAAGTTTGTGTATATATAAACGTATTTTATTTAAAAGTTTATATATTTTGAAACATTTGTAAAAGTTTTATATGTAAATATAAACCATGTTGAATAAGTAAAAATGATGTTCCCTAAAAAAAGGTAGCTAGTTCACCCAGCAGCTCAGTAACACAAATGCTTTTCCTGGAGACCAAGATCGTATTTCTGAGTGCAGCAGAAATGCTTTATGTATATTTCCCATTTTGATGTACGCAATATTAAAAAGACACATATTGAGGTGTTGAGATTTAATTAATAATTTCAGTGGCTTCATTAAGGACAAACTGGCTTTCGCCCCTTCCCCCCGCCAGTATGTGGTAATGAAGAATACAATAATCCTAGTACACTTTGATGCCACTGTCTTGATTCATGTTCAAGTGCCAGCAGTTTTATCCACCTTTGTTTTTGTTCCACGAGTGCAAATGTCAACACAGTGGAAAAGGCAGATAACATTTAATATTATTTTGAATGATGGTCAGACAAGTAGAAAAATGCTCATCTTCTTTAGTAGTCATGGAATTGCAGATTAAAACCCCAATGAGGTACTATTTCATGTCCAAGAGAAGGGCAAAAACTGTAAATCCTGTGACCACCGAGGCCTGTTGTTATGGATAAGATGCAATAGGAACTTTGCTAGCTGGCCTGTGGTAGTATGTATTGGAACAACCCCTGGAAAACATTTTGGCTGTCCCTTCAGAACACAGGCATACCTTATGACCCAACAGTTCTACCCTAGAGAAAACTGTGCATGTTGGTACCAGGATAGATGTACAAGAATGTTCATCGCAGTATTATTTGTAGTGGTCAAAAATTGGAAACGTCCAAATGTCCATCAACAGTAGAATAAATACATTGTGATATATTCATATAATATCATACAGCAAAGAAAATGAATGAATCAGTTACAGTCAGCATCAAGGATGGATCTGCATAATCTGGTGTGAGCCCGTCAAAACCCAAAAGAATGCAAACAGTATAATTCCATTCATGTAAAGTTCAAAATCAGGTAAAATGATATTAAATAAGGATTCATATCACTAGGTGTGTAAACGACAAGAAAATGATGATCACAAAGTCAGGATAATGGTTACTTCAAAGGAGAGGGAGTGGGTTGTAACTGGAGAAGGGCACATACTTAGGCTTTTAGACACTAGCAGCATTTTGTTTCTTGATCTGGGGAAAAAATAAAAATTAAAAAAAATAAATCTCCGCATGGGTAGAATTTTGAATTTCTTTCATTTTGCTTGTCCTTTTAATTTTTGCTAGTGTAAAAAAAGGAAAGCTTTTTAAAAATGGGAATGGTTTGCTCTTTTAACATTTTTTTCTTAGTTTGTTTTTAAATTACAAAATTACATGCATTAGACTGATTTTTGGAGTGAGTTTGCCACTTTAGTACCTACGATGCTATAAATGTCCATTTAAAAAAGTATGTACATGTTCTGAAAATTTGTTTTCTTTCAAGTTTTCAACTCTCCTTTAATCTACCTCCCTCCAAATTTTCAAATAGGTTATCATTATTATTTTTTAATCCTCTCTCCTACCCATGTTCTCTCCATCCTGTTCAATATGGTTTCTCTTCTGAACCCAAACTGGAGTGCAGATTTGCTTCCAACTACTTCACACCATTTCCTAGTCTAGACAGATTGCCAGAGCCCTGTGCCATCTTATAGATTCTGTTGGAGCCAAGGCATGTTGCTTCTTTACACTCTAGCTAAAGGAAGCCATTGTTTTCTGTGTCTGTGACATGTTTTTGATTAACAGCAGCAATATTGCCCTCTGCTTTCTAGGCGGAGGAGAGGCAAAGAGAGGAGCAGCTCGTCTCATTTGACAGGTAAAGGAATTATTCAGACAACCTGCTGGCTAGTGGAGATGGGATTCTATACTTCGTACTTTTAATTTTAGAAATCAGTAAGAAAAGGAGGAGGAAAAATCAAAAGAGACCTAGGGTGGGTAAAGTTTATTCTCATAAAATAAAAAAAGTCAAACCATGGGCTTTTTTAAGGTCTTTGAATTATGGAAGGAATAATTTCAAGGTGAATAAAAAATTCCAGGAATCCCCTGATATCTATGTGTTGGGGAAAGACCCTGGCTCACTACGAATAAAGTCACATTTGTATGAAGCCACAAATCTACAGATTAGGAGGTCTAGATCGTTTTATTGCTAATTCAGATTTAAGGTTATTGGGTCTTTGTTTACTCTTCTCTGAGATGGGGGTAGTAAAAGAAAAAGCAAACAATTTTTATCTGAACGATATCTCCTTTTTTCTTCAAATTGAATCAGCTACAGGAGATCCTCAAATAACGCCGTTTTGTTCAATGTCATTTTCTTATAACATTGACGAGATGCCCTGGGAACTTAACTCTTGTTTATATCGATTAGCTTGTGGTAAAACTGGTTTTGTTATATGTTGTTTAGCTTAAAGTTGCAGAATATATCAACACTGAGAACTTAATGTAATTCCATAGAAATGTATTTATGCTATTAGTTCCAAACTTAAAATGTTTTGTCATAGAGGTATATCTATGTCACCCATTATATTATGAGGACCTCAAAGACCTGGGTGTTACCTTACTTAGTTTTGTATCTCTAGCATGTGGACCAAATTCTTTAACAATTGTAAAGATGACGTATGATTTATGCATACTGTTGGAAAAATGCTTAATACTGGATTTTCAGTGTTTCATGTCTAGTATAATGTGTCACATGCCTTTCTTCTAAACATGGAGCCTGAAAATAAGAGTTATAGCATCTCACTAGCTTTTTTACTTTAGTTTTCTGTTAAGAGGCATTTAACCCAAAGCATAATCTTAAGGAGACTTCTGAAAACCAGGAGATGTGATTCTGTTGGACTACTTGGCAAAGCACTGACAGGTCACTTAGCCTGCTCTCCTCTGCCCACTTAGTACCCACGACAGCAACACAGCTTGCACTTCCAGAGTGCCCTGGAACAGAGCAGGCCGGCATACTTCATTGACTTCAAATCTCTGCCTGCTTTCCTTATCTAGCAAGTCCTAGCAAGACTGCAGAGTGTACCCTGAGTGGAAACAACGAGTCCCATCCCTCAGAATTCTGCTTCATCTCAGTCTTGCTCATGAAAGCTGGGACGTTGTTTACGTGGTGTTATTAGCACTTTGCCTCTGGGTATATGAAGAAGGTGGCCCTTGGGGATGTTGTGTGATACCAGAGGAATCGGAGCCCTGGTAGTGTCTTCCGTTAGGCTCTGCTGGCAGTGGGAATGTTTATGTCTCATGCACACCTTTGCGAGGAGGAATCACCTAGTGTGCTTGTCTACCTGCAGCCATGAGGAGTGGAACCAGATGCAGAGCCAGGAGGATGAGGTGGCCATCACTGAGCAGGATCTGGAACTTATTAAAGAGAGGGAAACGGCAGTTCGGCAGCTGGAGGTGAGAGCCAGGTTATGGTCTTTGCTTGACTCAGTGTATTTGGACTCTTTAATCCACTTGGATTTTCTCTTAGTGATTATGCAAAACCATGAAATGACTCGTTGTATGATTTGGATATTATGTCTCAGTGTAATCATGGTGAACTTGAACTGCTCTTAAGATGGTATTGACCACGGTGCCCAAGAATACCCAAATCCTTTCCTCACTCACGGTCACTTCTGTGGTTTTCATGAGGAGATGCATGGAGAACAGAGCAAACAAATGTTTTATTGCTCACTAAGACTTTACCCCCAAACCCCAGTGCCAGCCTCTAGGTTAGGTAGGGTTCTATGGGGAGCCCTTTTGCTGAGTCTGAATAGCCCAGAATAAAGGCAGGCCAAAGGTTTGCTCCATTTTTATGCCTCCCCTAATCTAATCCCAAATTGTGGCTATCACTTCAGTGGGTCAGAGAAATAGGAACAGTTCTTGAAATGGGGGTTGAGGGAGAGGTCTGAAGGTCTTTCTTACCTAAGTTTCCAGCTTTGCACAGTGACCAGTAAAATAGTGTTAAACCTGAGTAGTTTTCTCCATGGCAGTAGAAGACTGCCATCCCTGGGGGGCAGGCAGTGGGGAGTGCAGGGTTATAGAGATGAGAAACTTGGAGCTCCTCCTTGACCTTCATCCGTGGCAGTGGTTCTGAACCCTGGCTGCACATTAGAACCTCTTGGACATTTTTTTAAATGTCCCAGCTCTCCCCTCCACACACACCAATGATTAGTTTGGACTATGTGAAACTTCAGCTTGTTGTAGGTTAAAAATGGGCAAATATCCGTAAGAGGCCCTGGGCGCAGATTTTTTTTTTTTTTTCCAAATTTCTCAGATGATTGTGATACGCAGTCAGGGTTGAGACCCACGACCCTGGGTCCCATCAGTGTCTGGTTTTCGATAGGACAGTGCATCCTCAAGTTTGACTGTTTTATTGCCTTCAAAGATATTGTATCTTTTTTTTTTTCCCACCGACTACCACTCATCATCGACTTGGTTCTCTAACATTAGAAATACTGTTATAGCAGGGAGTAGAGTGAGACATATTGAGCTAAGGAAAGGAATAAACTTAGTGGACGTCAGGAATGTCATGGGCACTTCACATTAAACAGAATTAAGTCCAAATTCCTTACAAGCTCGATTTTCATATCCAGTCATTTCCTACATCGAACAACAAACCCTATTCTAATGGAAAAACAACACTCCTATGTGTCGCCTCTACTGTCACACTACACTTCTGACACTTCTGGCCACCAAATGTGTGGGTTGTTTTCCACATCAGACAATTCTGCCACACCAGATGGGTGTCCTATAATTTAACTCAGTTCTGACACTATCTGCCTGGAGTTAGCCATCAGATTCCACAAGATAAGGGTTCAGTACCACACTTGAGATCCAGTCACAAATATAGTTTGGCACCTGTGCTTCTCACTGACAGGCTATAAGTTGGAGGTTCCCACGACCCCCTTCTTGGGTTTGATTAATTTGCTAACGTGGCTCACAGCACTCAGGAAAACAGTTTACTTACTAGATTACCAGTGTGTTATAAAGGAATATAACTCAGGAATAGCCAGATGGAAGAGGTGGATAGCACAAGGTATGTGGGAAGGGGTGGGAGCTTAATGCCCTATCCAGGTGTGCCATTCTCCCCTGACCTCCACATGGTCACCAACCCAGAACTCTCAGAACCCCGTTGTTTAGGGTTTTTATGGAGGCTTCATTGTGTGGACTTAATTGATTAAATCATTGGCCATTGGGGATTGATTGAGCCTCAGTGCTTCTCCCCTCTCCAGAGTGGGATTGAAAGTACCAACCCTCTAATCCCAGGGTAGGAGCCCCTGGCAAGCATCCCCCATTCTGAGGACCTTTCCCAAAGTCAAGTCATTAACATAAACTCTGGGGTGACTGGAAGGGGCGTGTTCACGAATAACAAAAGACTCCTTTATCTTTTATCACTTAGGAAATAGCAGGGTTTTGGGAGCTCTGCGCTGGCAATCGGAGGAAGACCAAATGTTTATTATAAATCACACTATCACACTTGTGTCCTGGCCAAGCTGAGCTGTTTGCTCTTTAACTCAGTTATCTTTCTGTTTATATGGCTTCTCGTTTGCTTTAAGGCACAACTCATGTCCTACCTCTTCTGCAGTCTTTCTCCTCTGCACAGTGTTGTAAAGCATTTATTAGTCATTTCCCATATAAGCCCTTCCTATTTATCTTGCGTACTGATCCCCTCAAACCCCAGTTAGCTATTAAACCCTTTGTATCCACAGCAACTAGGAGACTGTCCCAACTATAACAGACTCTTAGAAAGTAATTGAGGTTCTGGCAAGAAATATTCTTGCCAAGTTATGATTAGGAAGTCATTGCTTTCAAGGGTTTTTATTGTAGCGTTCTGAGAGACAGTGTATTGCAATTGAAAGACCATGGACTTGAGAAATAAAATCCTGGCTGCAATGCTTGGTTTTCTCATTGACGGGCTATGTGGCTGAACAAGTTACGTGACCTCTCTGTGCCTCATTATCCTCAAAGATCAAAGAGACATACTACTAATCAAAGATACTTTACTTCAGAGTTACTGAATGATTAACTCAAATGTAAACGAGGCATAGTAACATTGAAAACATCATGACTTTTAATTCTCAGTTCTGCTACTTGCTAGCTGTGGAGACCTTGGGACATGTCATTAAATCTCTCTGAGCCTTGATTTTCTCTTCTGTAGAGTGGGGAGAATACATGTCTCCCATTTGGGTTGTCATGAAGACTAATTAAGTTAAGTAATAGTTAATAATAGCTAACACTGTGAAGTTTATTGCACAGTTCTAAGAACTTTATGTATGATTTATAAGCCTTAAAAACACATGTTACATTAATAGCTTTAGGTAAGTTACTAACTTTCGGGGAGTAGAGGAAATGAATCTTCTAACATGTTGTTCAAAGTTCACTGTGTTTTGTGTTCCTTAGGCCGACATTTTGGATGTCAATCAGATATTTAAAGACTTGGCCATGATGATCCACGACCAGGGTGATCTCATTGGTATGTATTATTGATACCTTTAACATAAAGGTGTGTTGCTAGTATTTGTGTGCAAAGAAGTCAGTAAAATGTGTCTTGGGAATTTAGAAATGCCATTTAAAAATTATTAACTTCATTTTCTTAGCAATTTTCTTATGTGGTAAAATACAGAGGTTAAAGCAAGGCCTCCATGAATATTCAGCTCCATTCACTTGCCGTAGCCTCTTGGTAAGTGTTTGGCTGTTTAGGGAAATAGCTGCCAGCTTCCCAGCTTTCTTCCAGAAACTTGCACAATTTTGGGATTAGTAACTCCTTTTTTAAGCTTTTTATTTGGAAACGATTTCAAGTTTGTAAAAAGTTGCAAAAATAAAAATGCTACAAGGAACTTCTTAATAACCTTTACCCAGACTCACCTCTTGTTCACTTTCATTTGCTTTTTACTTGATCCCACTCTTTCTCTCTTAATGTTAAGCAAAAAATGTTAACTTCCACAGCTGAAAGTCTTTTTAAAAGAAAGGGTTTATTAGGCCATTGCTAGCAGAAAAAGAATGATCTCAGGGCATGGAGTTGACCACCAGCACGTGGCTAGGCAGGAAAGACATGTCCGCTGTCCCCGAGTTTTGTATGTGTTTTTATACATAAATAAGAGGGAGAGAGGTGCAAACCATTCTGAAAGGATTTACATTAGCAATCCACCGGGCACAGGAGGTGAAGCGGGGCCAGTTCTGGGATAGGCACAGCCACATCCCAAGGAAGCAGTGTCTGCTCCTGCGGATTAGCTGTGGGCCGTGGGCCGAGATTGGGAAATTCATGTGTAAATAAGAAACGGAGCCTCCTGGGCTTCGATGGCCCCTGGCTATTCTCTCTTTTGGGTAATTGTGGAAGTAGCCACCTGGAAATTCATCCTAAATTCCAACAAGTGTACATGAATGTGAGCTGTCTTATAAGAGTTGGTCCACAGGTCTTAACAGGCTAACTGTTCTGTCTTTTCTCTCACTTTCCTGGCCTCTGTAATTTTAATTTAGAACATCTCAGAATTTTTTTTTCTTGTCATATGTATATGCGTAATTTTTTCTGAACCAGTTGTGGGTGAGTTGCATACTTCACAACCCTTTCCCTTAAATACTTCAGTGTTTATTTCCAAAGAATAGGGCTGTTCTCTTATGGAGTTAGTAACTTTTGATTGCATGGCTGGATAGTTGGAATAATGGTGGTGAAACAAGGACCCATAACCTCATAAGTCTGTTCAATTTGCAGTCTTGAAACATCTGAGTTTGGTGAAACATCCACTGTTCTTCTCTTTTGCAGATAGCATAGAAGCCAATGTGGAAAGCTCAGAGGTGCATGTAGAAAGAGCCACTGATCAGTTACAGCGAGCTGCTTACTATCAGGTAAAAAAAGCAGGTACCAGAGAAAGTCACTCTGTGCTGCAGACTTTAGGGGCCATCAGAGTATCCTGACACATTCACAACAGCTGCAGTCTTTTGCTTAGGCTTAAGCTGGAGGCAAGTAGTCATAATTGAGTCCCAGTTCCATTTTTAGTATTTTCCTTTGTAGAGAGATCTACGAGAATGCATCAGACTTGGAATAAATTTACCTAAAAAGCCTTAGCTGCAAAGCTAACCCCATAGCTAGCATGATACATAAATCTGGTTTAAGGCTAATTTTATATCCTAAATGGCCGAAATGTGTTTCAATTAGGATAATCACTGGTACAAAGTAGGACTTTGCAGATACTTCATACTGACTGTTGCCACAGAGGGTGGGCATAGAATCAACTCCAACTGCTATTAATCTATGAATAAATAGGGGTTAATCATCCTTTCTGTGAGGTGATCCTTCTTTTACATATTAGTTGAAACTGGTTTTACGACCTATCTGGGTCTTTGTCTCAGTCTATTAATATTGGGAACGAGGTCCTCCTCATTCCTCCATTTGGTGTCGCATGGCTTTTAGAAATAAATAGTATTTCAGTCATTTTTCATGTTCCTAGAATAGCTGTATTTTAGCTGGAAATGTTCCTAAAGTAAAGGAAGTATTAAGTAAATTATCTACATCCACTCAGTGTTATATTTTATGGGAATTAAAAGATGTTTATGAAGAGGTTATAGTTTTTATGCTAAAACGTTAAGTGGGAAAAACATCAAACGTCATAAGTATAATCTCAATTATATCAAAAACAATTTGTATACCTAAAAGATCAGAAGGAAATATAATCAAAAGGTCAACAGTTTTATGTTGTACGTGATTATTTTTTCTGCTTGTCTGTATTTTTGACAATGAACATAAAACTTTACAATAGGTGTAAAACCTTTATTAAAGTACACATGCACAAACAACTTACTTTATTGCAAATAACGCCTAGCAGCATTGACATACACGGTTCCTTTGCTAAACCCTATTTGGGAGCCTGGAATTAGAACTGACACTACTGCCTAATGCTGGTAACTGCTGAGATTGGGGAAGGTCTCCGTGCATTCATGCATGGCCAGAATTAACTTTGAATTACCAGGAGGCGGATTTATGAAGCACTCTTGGAGTCTTAGATATAAAAAATTTTATTTGTTTCATGAGTGTCTTCTGTACGTATTTCCCTCCTCAGAAAAAATCTCGCAAGAAGATCTGTATCCTGGTGCTTGTCCTGTCAGTGATTGCTGCTATCTTCGGACTTATTATGTGGCTAGTTTATGGAAAGTGATCGCCTCAGAGCCTTCTCCCACTGAACTGTTTTCAAGGGCAAGTGCTTGCTGGAGTCTTACCAGAACAAACTGATCACAAGAAGAGAGCATACACCAGAATGTCCTGTAATCATTTAGTTAGAAACTAACTACTAACTAGTCTTTGGAATTAGTGACCTATGGAGACAGTATTTATCAATTTATGTACACATTTTATTGATTTTCCAAATTAGGAATTAATTTATGTAGATTTTGCTTTCTCTTCTATTCTGATTGCCCTTCATCCCAAGTGTTTACTGAAAATTCCATTCTGGATGTTCTTCGTTTTGACAGGTGACACTACAGTCTTGTAAATTGTCTTTTTATGTGTATACAAGATTTACTTTTTTGCTAGCAACTGAGATAGAATTACTCTCTGGTACCCAGTATACTGGAGTTTGTCAAAAACTGTATAATAAGCCAGCAATTTTTATTATTTAACATTTTACTTTGTAAGAAACCTGTTGTCTATCTGCTTTGAAAGATTTTAGCAGTGTATTTAACTAGAAAGTAAAAAACTGCACGTGCGATAAAGAGTAAATGAGAAGTAGCTGTTTGAGTTGGCCGGTTGTTGGGGTACGTGTCGATCTGAATTTAAAGTTTACTTTATTATCTGCTAGTATCACCCACAGCAGTTCACACACACACTAAACCACTCTGTTCGATTTTTGAAAAGCTTCATTTAATTAACATTACTATACTCCAAGGGGTTCCTCTCCTACCTGTCTGAATAGAAAGGGATAATTAAACAAAGCATGCTTTTCGAAAGCAAACAGGGATTGTTTGGAATGATTCTATCCTTTTGTTGTTGTTGCTAAGTTATGGCTCAACATTCCTGGTGAATGATGAATGTTGCTGTCAAAAGGCTGCTTCTCCCCTTGTAAGTGTTGCTGGGCATTTAATGGCAGGAAGATTTTAAAAGCTAGACTGAAGTTGGTTTAAAATTTAGTTCTGTGAACCTAGCAATAAAGCAAAGCAAAGGTTCATTTTTGTAAATAATACTGGTTTGGAATAGTGATGTTAGACATCTTAATTTATGAACAAGAAATTAATCTCTCCATGCATAGTTTTAGATAAGAAATGTTTCAATAAAAGATTGTTGTCTTGTAATATAAATGTTGTCCACCTCCCTTTTTCACAAGGCTAGAGCAGTTAAAGGGAGTGTAATTTTTTTAGGCTCTCACATAGATGTGAATTGGGCCAACAATTTCAGTTCATCCTTTAGTGAATTAGAAGATTTGGCTACCCTGGATATATTTATATTAATTTCTTCTATTCCCTTTAATCCTTTAATGTTACTTGATCTTTTACTATACTAATGTGAACAGTAGGGAAACAAGGGCCCAAATGTGTAAGTTTCTTTGCACTCTCACACCATTCTACCCACTTAATAAAAATAAACATTTTAGAAGCTTTTGTAGTCTGTTTTTATCAGTTAACATCCTAATGTGGTAGATATCAGGTAATGTGCTATTCTGAGAAAAACTGAGACCTGCAAGAAGACTAGAGATCAAGTGAGGATTGGTTTGGGGGTGGAACAGGTGCTGCTGCAGCCCCTTCCTTGAAAACCAGGATGGAGCTATTGGGGTGTCACAGTGGCCCCAGCAGCAGCTTTAGAGCTTATTCCTTGGCTCTACGATCATTGTCCTTTCTGCTCCAAATTACAGCTGGACTTGGATACATCATTTGTAACATTCTAGGCAAGAAAGTCTGGTGAAAAACTATTTCAGTTTGGGTAAAATGAAGCCACCATAATTCTGTTTATTTAGTACTACATACGTAGTGGTCCAATGGTGGTGGTAATAGTGGTCACAGGTAGCAAATATGACCTTGGCCTAGAATTTGAATGGCCTGGAATTTGTGGCAGTGCCGAAAGGTTATGGTAGATGGTCCTAATAAACCGGTTCATAGAATCCTCCTTATTTGTGTTTTGTTCATTGGGGGAATCATGGTATAGGACAGTGGTTCTTAACCATGGCTTCACATTAGAAACAAAAAAGACTGATACCTGGGTGCTCCTGCCACAAAATTCTAATTTAGTTTGTTTTGAATATAGCCTCGGCATATGGACTTTTAAAAGCTTCAGATAATTCTCCTGTGTAACCATGGTTGAGAACTGTTTTGGAGGTCAGAAAACAAGCATGGGTTACAGAAGGCCTGAAGAATCTTAGCTCTGCCATTAACTTGCTGTAGGTATTTGGGCAAGTCATTTAACCCACAGGCCCCAAATTTTCTCAATAGCTCTATTCTAGCTGTGAAATTCTCTGATTTTAAAAGCCACAGGGGTTTGGTCTGAACATAGAAATTCTATGTTTGCCTCTGTATCCCTTTCGTCTTCCTCTTTTCTCCTTCCTTTATGGAATGTTCTAGAAGTATTGGACAGATCCAGTATTCTCTCTTCAAGTGGATTAAAACTGTAGTACTGTATAGGGCAAAGTACAAATGTCAGGCTGGCTACTTCATCTGGGAATGTTCCAGAACAAGAACTTACCAGCTGCTAGACTGATGCTCCCAGGGTAGGTTTGTTTTGTTTGATTTTGCTAAGGGGTGGTGATACACTGCATTGTACCATTGGGCAAAAATATCAAAAGGAAATTACCATTTAGTCAGTGCAAAGTAAAACATGCTGAGCCGCCTCCATTCAGTTCTGTTTTGTTTTTCGTCTGTTCAGAGGCTGTCCTCAATCATAGAAATGAAACTTTTGCTTTTGGTCACTAAATGCAGACCAGAACCCAACTCAGATTTCAGTCTATCCTGTTTCTTAGGAGTAGGAATCACCTGTTTCCTTTGGGCTGTATAAAGCATGTTTAGTGTATCCCTAGGTTTAAAAGAATTTTTCAGTATTGACTTCTAGTGTTACAAAACACAACTAGTTTAGAATCTCCAGTTAACCAGGAACTAGTTTGAAAGGTTTTGATTCCCAACCCCTGATCTTAACTTTTAGGCCAACTGAGTAGTTCATTTTAATACTTACCCAAAATGAAATTTGATTGACAATGTAGCACTTAATTTTTAAAGATAAACTTGAAATAATAGAATTTTTAATGTTGGACTGTGATTAAGGACCAAGTTTTTACCAGTCCATGGAGAAATGAGGAAAAGGATGTAGTGGGCTTTTTAAAAGTACCACCTTTGAGGCTCAACTAATGACCTCCTCCAACTTTTTAAAAAGGATATTGAAAGATGGTAAAAATGGAAAGGTGGTGATGTTAGATGGCAGTCTTCATTTTTAAATCTCCTTAGTTGGCAAAACAAAAGTTGATATTCCTGTATTTTTTTCCTGGTCCATGACATCTCTGATGTCTGTCAACCACTCATCTAGACTAGCCCCATCACCTACAACTGAAGAAGTTGAGGCCAGGAATGGCAGTCTATTACAGGAATTCAAAGGCTTGAGGAAATGCTCTACATGTGAATGATTATCTGTGGGGTAATATTTGAGCTCTTGATACCAGCAATTTACTATGCTAAATGTTAACTGTTTCACATTTTACATTTGTTATGCCCACAAAACCATCTAGGAGATACATGTTTCTTGTCCTCTTTTTATGGATTAGGGAAGCGAGGCAAGTAAGTAATTTAGGAGTGATGGAGCCAGGATTTGATCTCAAGCACTCAGACTTCAAAACCACACCTTTAGATGCTAAACACTGTTAGTCTCCATGCAGCCCTAATACAAACTATCCTGCTCACCACCTCTTTCATGAAGCTTTCTCTAAAAATCTGGAGTAACAGTAATTTCTATCCAACTTGTCATGAACATCTTTTATTTCATTAGTACCTTGTGAACTTTTCATTAACGTCCTATCTGTAAACACACTTGTTAAATGAAGCCTCCTGCTTGTACTATCTGTACACACACTTTTGTTGTTTTAGTGTCTCCACTTGATCACTCATATATCAAAGATGTTTTAAGAAAGTTTTCTGACATCAGTATGCTCCTGATGTTTTTAGGTTCTATTCTATGGAAGTGCCAATGTCTAAGAAATTAATCTGTCTTTGTTGAGATACCAAAATCCAAAGGCAGCTAGACCATCAGTCTTCCCATTTCAAAAGATGAAGGGCCTAGACAGCTGTCCTCCAGTTTGCTAGTCTATACTGACATCATTGGCGCCCACACAAAGAGCATTTTGCTTTAAAAGGTCTAGGTAAGTGTAAGGTGTCATTACATCACAAGCCAGTGTGAATATCAGCTGTGCTGGAAAGGGAACATGGCCAAGGAGTAAAGAATTTAAGGGTAAGAATATAGCTTTAGGTTTCTTGGGTGTATAGTTAGCAATAGAAAGGATTAAATCATGGACCACACACAGAAGCTGAGAAGTTGAAAGGCAAAGTTGACATGTTACCAGGTCACTCATAGCTAGAAATGGCTTCAAGACCACCTCATGCCTGAAAGGGGCATGGAACCTCAAAGGCTTGCACAATCTCTGTAGATAAAAGTACCTTATTCTTTTCTATTACACTTAAAACACTTTTGAGACTATTGAATGCCTTCTCAAGAATCACGTCCTTGTGCTCAAAGGAGGGAGTCATTGCCTGTTTTCTTGAAACCAAGTTTAGAATTTGTATTTTCCTCATCAGCCTAGTCTTTGGAATCAAGACTGGAAAGGAGATATTAACTGGTCCTTTGATAAGTCATCTGATCAGTTAACATCCTTGGTAGGTGAGTTTATTGTGCTTTTAAAGGCTAGAGGAAAAGGTGATTCTCCTACCTGCCTAAGAATTGATCATTTTAAAATCCAAGTTGTTAGGTTGGTGCAAAAGTAATTGCGGTTTTGGCAATTATTTTTAACATTTTAAACTGCAATTACTTTTGCACCAACCTAATATGTTGCAGTTAAATTTTGATCCCTGGAGATGTCATTAAGGGCAAAATCTTTTGAACAGGCTGATGTTCAAATTTAAAATCAACAGGACCAGTAACAGGAATCAAGAAAAACATCACAGAAAGACGTAACTTGCTGTGCAGTGCCTTTTTCTGGGTGAACAGTAATTTTGCAATTAGTTTCTTTAAAAAAAGGAAAAAGCAGGTCAGATAATCCAGGTTTTCTACAGAAGTAAAAAGTCTTGAGCATCAGTTGCATGATGATAAATATGTTTGTACTAACATCTAAATGTGAGAGACAGTGGTGATTAAAGAGCATGGCCTTTGGCATCGTACAAATTTAGGTTTGAATCCCACTCACCACTCCTAGGGTGAGCCTGGACAACTCAATCTCTCTGAGCTTCCCCTTAGGGATCACAATATCTATCTCAAGAGTGTTGTGAGGATTAAATCCATATACAAACTTGCCCAGAGAATTCAGCACCCAGAAGATAAAGCCAGCTGTTGGCCTAGGGCAGGCCTGAATCCTAATGCTTCCTTTCACGATCTAGTCACCATCACCAATATTTAAAAAGTCAAAGGGGTCACAATTTAACCATTACATTCATACACATTAAAGATTTGGATGCCTGCCTTGAGTGGATCCTTACCTGGCTCCAGCTTGTCCAGAGTTTTCATAAACAGACTAGATTTCCAAATGATCTACAGTAGCCCTCAAGGCCCAGATTTGGATTAGGAAGGGGAAGTAAGTGGGGTACAAGCAGCTCTGCGGAGTAGGACCAAAAGATCAGAAACAGAATGAGTGATCACTCCAATCTCTGAGCTCGGGTGTAAGCCTGCAGCATGGATGGAGGAGCCGCAAGATTTAAGAGCCCAGAAGCGAGTCTGTAAGGAGGACGTAAGAGACCGATACTCCCTTTCACAAGC
This sequence comes from Rhinolophus ferrumequinum, assembly GCF_004115265.2. Taxonomy (NCBI): domain Eukaryota; kingdom Metazoa; phylum Chordata; class Mammalia; order Chiroptera; family Rhinolophidae; genus Rhinolophus; species Rhinolophus ferrumequinum. The sequence continues at coordinate 19,074,662 of NC_046292.1, forward strand.
TCCTTTTCCTCAAACACCTCCCGGCCAAGGAAAGCCCTAGCCTCCGGAGATTCTTCCAGAGAAGGCCAACAGTCTCAAACACTGAAAAAGACCTCAAAACCACATTCTAGTCTCTACCGCCACTACTAGTCTCGCCCAGTATGTGCGAGTGAAGACGCGTGCGCGCGCACGGGCGCGCGCTCGCACAGACCCCTGGGATACCATCTCCTCTTGGTCTTCCAGTTTCCCGGCATGCTTCGGGCCCGCCAAATGGGAGGGGGAGACGCAAGATGGCGGCAGCCGCGAACTCCGGCTCCAGCCTCCCGCTGTTCGATTGCCCGACTTGGTGAGTGGCGGGACGACCAGAGCTGGAGTGGCCTGGCCTGGACTGGCTTGGGCTGGCTGGGCGGCTCATTTTTCGCAGCGAGCTGAACAGCTCAGAGATCGGGGGACTGATTGAGGGAGAACTGCCCGTCGGGCCGGGCGGCGTGTGGAGGAACCGGGAGCCTGGAGCCCGGGCCCAGGCACTGAGGAAACCCAGAGTTGAGGGCTCTGAGGCGCTCGCTTAGGCAGTCCCTTGGGCAATCAGCCGGTTGCCGTGGCGCTTTGGGCCGTGGCCCTGAACTTACCCCAACTCCTGACTGAATGTCTAGTGCTCTTGTGGAGCACCGTGCCTGCCCTGTTCTCTTGTCCCGAGCGCGCACGAGCTAGCTTCCCGGCCTCAGCCCAGTCTCAGATCCCGGCATCCCTCTGTTGTGCTGCATCCCTGATCCAATACTTGTTTGTCGCTCGCAGACTGGGAGCTTCCTGAGGGCAGGCACGGCTCTGACATACCCTGCATTCTCAGCAACCAGCGCGAAGCCGGGCACAAGTGGGCATCAGTAATTGTTGGAATGAACCCCTTTCATCCTTTCTCAAGATCTTGGAAATAATGGAATAATTTAATGTAGTCTTTAAGTAGGGTACAGGATGAATAATTATGAATTGCCTTGTAAGGAGACCCATCTGAGTTAGAGCTATTTCTGCAGTAACTCATCACAGTGTATTTATGAGTTACTCTTCTCTGCCTCCCGTTATATTGAGATCCTCAAGGGCAAGGGCTGTCTGATGCATCTTTATATTTACAGCTCCTAGGCCTAAGACAGGCACATAGTAGGAGTTCAGAAAAGATGTTTTGGATGTAACATTGCTATCCCTGTTTCCCCGGGCAAAATGGGCTTTTGTCCAATGCCCTGTCCTTTCAACAACTGCCATACAGGAGTTGGGGCAGGATTGTGAGTTGACTATATTGCATCTTCAATTAGATGGATGGATACATTTTATGCACATGTAAGGACTCTGGCAAGATTGTTCTTTTTTTTTCCCCTTCAAACTTCAAAGGAACAAACACGGGAAGCAAATGAATGTGTGGCTATTTTCTAGGACCCTTTGCACTTTTGTAATACCCACTTGTTTCATTCTACAGATTTTGTGTCCACTTTGATTCCTTGCTGCATTGATTTCAGAAGTTGGACCTGGACAGTAAACTTATAGTTAGAAGAGACTGTTTGAGATCACCTTCCATTTCCTCAGTCTGTTATGTACCAGGCACTGTGTTAGGTGCTTTGACATGTGTATCTCCCTTAAATGCTGTGGTTATAGTAGTATAGAGAAATGTTCCCTTAAACATGCCATTGTAGAAAGACCTGTTCAAAGGTAACAACTCTCTCTTGTATTTATTGGTACTTGGTTTCATGCACATGATATTGGATTACTCTTGCTCCCTAATTACGCATATATACCTCTGATTTGGTCTCAGAGCTCAGGACAATACCCTTTGCTCATTCTGTGATGAAACTAATCTTGATCAGCCCAAAGCACTAACTGATTTATTCAGCCTTTATATGATATTTGTGGTAGTGGCAAAGCTTAGATTCAAACTCAGGTGAGCAGACTACCCCAGCAATAGTGCTTGCACTCTCTATGCTGCTTTCTTTCTGAGGTAGCTATCCAATATTAAAATATAGGTTTCTTTGGTGCTGCTCTAAATACAGATCCACTAAAATCTGTTTTAGAGCAATTGAATCACTGGGGAAGTTAAGTGTCATAGTTTAGAAAGGAGCTGTAATAACAGAGAAATAGATGACATTTCTGCTTGAACATGAACTAATTATAGGCTGATAGGAGAGCTGCAGTGTTGAATGGGACAGTGGTTGTAAGTGGCGTTTACGAACTCAGCCTGAAAATGCTTTATTCACTCTTATTTTTCAGGGCAGGTAAACCCCCACCTGGTTTACATCTGGATGTAGTCAAAGGAGACAAACTAATTGAGGTATGGAAATACATGTCTTCCCTTTTTTTCCCACCACACTAAAGATTTTTGCCAGTGACTCACTTTTCCACCCCCTCTCCTGTGTTTTGTTTTCCAGCAATGCTACTTTCGTTCATCCTGATTTTTTTCTATTAAAAGCACACAGTGATATAACACATTCAAACCTCTTGTCTCCCACAGACACTCAGGTTTTTTTTACTTCTCTCACCTTCTAAATGAAGGATTTTTAAGAGATCATGGGCCCCATTCAAACTGGAAGCCCTATAACTTGGTGAATTCCCTCTCTCTGAGTACATGGAGTTGTGTGGAAGGTGTAAGATATGCAATAACTGAAGAAGATAGTGAATGATGCAGATTGAGTCTAACTTTTAAGTTGCTTTTATGAGATTCAAGCCCAAGCCCTTTGAAGAAGGTAGTAAACTAAGATGCATAAAAAAGAGACTGGAATGGTGATGAAATTCATTCATTTATTTAAAACATTTCTTGAGGGCTGACTATGTGTCAGTCTCATTGTACTCGGCATAGGGACTACAACAGTGAGCAAAGCAAACAGTTCTTGACCTCAAAGAAATCCTCTGGTGTAAAAGACAATCACACAAAAAAATTACATGATAATAATTGAAATAGGTACCATAAAAAAAAAAGGTTAGCTGAATTCCAGCTTTATTACAAGTCTCTAGAATGAATACCATATAGAACTTCAAGAGACGTGAATTTTGATTAGCTACGAGGTTGTTTTCGTTTTTGTTTTTAATTCTTATGGTACCGTTTATTTACCAAGAAATGAAGATTACGCCTGCTGTGACCATCGAGTTAAGTCTCCATGTCTTAAACCAATTTTATGTTTACTTTTTCAGATAGAATTTAGGTTTGATGCTCCACTTTTGAGTGCAGTTGTTTTTTTCTTCTTTGGTATATGTATTAAAATCGTTGTTCCATGGTTGAGAAGCTATCTGTGAGATCTCCTGAAGGATATTCTATAAATATATTGTTGTAACTTCAGGATGTTCTAGGTATTTGCAAAGTATTAAAGCATGAGTTGTGATGAATTCTTTTCTTTTTCCCCCCTTCTTCCTCCTCCCCCCATTCCGGTTCAAGCCGTTGTTTCTCAGACTAGTTGTGTAGGACACAGCTCCCTGGCCCATGCTGGTATTATGAGCCTTGTACTCCACCAGTCTGAGGCCGTCGGTTGCTGGTCGTCTCTCACAGCAGCTCACGGCAGCTCTCACCGCTTGCCACTGGCTGCTCATGGCAGTACTCAGCAGCCCGCAGCAGCACTCAGCAGCCCGCGGCAGCACTCAGCAGCCCGCGGCAGCACTCAGCAGCCCGCGGCAGCCCACAGCAGCTCATGTCAACCTCCGGCTGCTCACAGCAGCCCAGCTCCAGGGAGAGCCGTTGTTCACAATCTTAGCTGTAGAGGGCGCAGCTCACTGACTCATGTGGGAATCGAACCGTCGGACTCGGCGTTGGGAGCACGGTGCTCCAACCACCTGAGCCACCGGGCTGTCCCATGAATTACTAATTCATCATTCCCCTTGCCAGTCAGGTAGAGCCCCTTTGTCGTGGGTTCTTCTATCTTAAAAGTTACAAAACATCACAATTATTTAATGAAATAATTTTGCTAAAATGTCTGTTTTTTACTATAGTCCGTTCCACAGATATAAAATACTGTTGCTAAATAGCATGAAGCTTTGAAGACATAGGAATCTACTTTATTACTAGAATTTACTAAGTCTTCAGTTTGCAATAGGAAGAGACAGACAAGGAGGCCTAGCCTTAATGATACCATATTCTTCTGTGAAATAATTTATATTTTCAAAGTTCTAAGTTGTCAAACATCCCTCTGATGACTGGTTTCCATTAACTGCTAATGTATTTTCTGTCTTTCATTGCTGTTAGGTGTGCTGAGTTGCCACACAGTTGTTCAGTTACAATCATTAGACATCACTGTATTGTTTCTGAGGAATAGATCTGAAATGTGCTTATTTTTGAAGATTTAGGCAGCACTTGATACTAACCGAGCTATCTATATCCTCGCCTGTGTCGAAGGCTTGTGATGTGTTGTGATAGCTGGGTTTAAGAAGTGCAATATTAAAACAAAAGCCATGAGTCTTTTAAGCCCAGTGTGTCAAGTCACGCTCTGAGTTATAACTCAAAGGTACAACTGAATAATGGGGACTAGTCACAACTAGTCAAGAAATTGGGGCTTTCCTGGTCTTTTCAAAGACCAGTGCATTATTTCATTCACTTGGACGGAAGAAGCACATTGTCCAAGAGTTAACACATTTCCTTGCTTCTAAGACGTACTTTTTTCCTGCTACATTTTCCTGTTTCTGTAGTTGAGATGACTTGAATAGTGAATGTATATATTTAATTTGGAGGCCCTTTCTCTTTTCTCCCCCTGTAAACTGCTAAATCTCTGGCATGTCTTTGCACCTTAGAATCATAGAAATTTGGTCAGTGTTGTACTAGAACTCAAGAGCTGGTGGTCACATATATTGTTTCCTTAAGACTATAGCCTATGAGCACTGTGGTGAGCAAATTTAAGTTTGTGTGGACATCATCTATATGCATATAAATATGAATGAGAAGTGCAGTGCGATTCAACCTGCATAGATCTTACTTACCTAGAGAGAATAAAATGTTGAAATTTCAGAGCTCGCTCAATTCTAAAGCAATGTCTTATATTTAACCCAAGTCTTAAAACTTGGGTCTAAGCAGGCACGGGGATGATTGTCTTAGTGGGCTATCTGGCTGTTGTTAAATCTTGGTGCTGCCTAGCAGTACGAGCCTGGAACAAACTCTGCCGGCAGCAGACGGGCACAGCTGGACAGGGTTTCCCAGAGGTGACCCATATACCTATACTAGCTTGAACTGAGAACCTTATGGCTAAGCTTGAAAGAAACTGGGTAAGTGATTTATTTAAAGAAAAATTAAGAGTGTGGCGCATAGTCTTTGTTCATTCCTTAAAATGTTCCTTGCCATATGGTGCATTTTTTGATGCAGGTGGAGTGAAGAAAATATATAATGTAGTGGTTAAAGGAGCATAGACGCTGAAGTTAGACCGACCCGAATATCTAATCCAGCTTATAAACATCTAGCTGTGTGAACTTGAATATGTTCATTAATTTCTTTATGCCTTAATTTTGTCATCTATAAAAACAGTGGTTGTGGGGATAAAATGAATGCATAAAACTCATAGCACAGTGTGTGCCTCGTAAGTGCTGAGCACTTGTTACTATTATGAGTGTATGAGGTGTATTTCTGATTTTGTAAAGGAACCACTAAAGCAGAGGGGCAAATATTAGCCCACTGTGAGTTCAGTGACAGCCAGGAATGAAACAAGCCTCTTGATTCCTAGCCTCGTACCTTACTAACTTGACTGTGTTCCTCTACTCAGCTTTGCGCTGTCTTTTCTCAGGGATTTTAGAAGGAGTATAATATGAAATGTGAACTAGAGCTTAATGAGACCTTGTAAGGTTTTCCTTCAAAAAAAAAACACACACATATCTTAATAGGGGTTATTCTTCAAAATGGTCAAATTGTAGACTTTTAGAACTAGAAGAAGTGTTAGCAGAAATTCATCTGGAATTCTTCATCTCTGACAGCCCAGTCTACAGCCAATCTGTGGCAGGCTTTCCTGACCTAGGATTAAAAGAAAAATGGTAGTTTAATGAGTTTTCCTAAAGCTAAATGCAGCTCAAAGGATAGTCCTTTATCCTTGCCCTTCCTACTTTATTTTCTAATAAAATGACCTTTTTTTAATAAAATGATTATGATGATACTGATTGGTGGCAGTTTTGTTTTTAAATCCTCATTTGGCAAAATAAAAAGTTAACAATGCTATGTCAGCCCACACAAATTTTTAATAATAGTTTGCTGGTCTATGAAATGCCCTTTTCTGCTTTTATATTGGGGCATTACAGTAAGTCCTCACTTAACATTGTCCATAGGTACCTGGAACTTTGGCAGAACGAAATATAACGAAACCACTTTTACCATAGGCTAATTGATATAAACAACAGTTAAGTTCCTGTGGCATCTCATTAGCATGATAACAAAATGATGTTGAATGAAATGATGTTATTCAAGGACCTGCTGTATGTAGTTTTATTTTCTCCAGTGCCACAGCAGCAGCTGGAAATGTTTTGGAGCTCTTTTCTTAGAATTGTTTCAGACCGCTGGCACTATTGTTTAGAATATTAGTATTGCATGTCATTCATACCTGAGTTTAAATCCCAGCTCTGCTGCTTAACCAGCTGGGCTGCTTTGGATGAGTGACTTCATCTCTCTGAATCTGTTTTCTTTAACAATAGAGGTGATATTTGCCTCATATAGTTGTTTTGAGGATTAGATGAGATAATGCTTAAAATGCCTAGTGATAATAGTCTTTCAATAAATGTTAATCTCCACACTCCCCTCCCCAAACCTGGAAAATCTTTGCCTTGTGAGGTGGTTCCTTACTGGACACAGCAAATACCCATTTAGATTAACTCTGAGTAATATTTTATTTTTGTGGCGAAAGTGAAGTGGGATAAAAAAGTTCGATTTAGAGCTTCATACATTGAACCTCTAATTCTAGTTCCTAAAGAGCGTCCCAAAAATACTTTGGGCTTATGATGGCGTGATTAGAATATAGCTAGGTATTTACACCCCCTTCCTTTCCTAATCAATTGATAATCTTCCTTTGAATGTGTATTTTCTTAAAAGCAGTCATTACTTTATAGACATGCTTTATGTTCTTGTTTCCTGCTTGACCTAAAATTAAGATCCAGTGAAATCTTAAATTTCCAAGGGACAGAAGGCATCTTTGCAGGCCACTTTCATCCAAAAGAATTAGGACAAGTTCTTTTCATATTTGGCCACTGTGTTTGGGGAGATGAATTGCCATCTACCCCTCAAAATGTTAGTAAATTATTCTGAGCTCTTAAAGAATAGTAGGAAATAATTTCTTTTTCACGTGGGCAAGGAATTTTATCTACTCGAGATCCTCTACTTATTTGATTAGAAGAATTTTTGCTAAACCCTGTTGAAACCAGATTGAAGTAATATTTAATTTAATATTTATTTAGAAACTGATTATTGATGAGAAGAAGTATTACTTATTTGGGAGAAACCCTGATTTGTGTGACTTTACCATTGACCACCAGTCTTGCTCTCGGGTCCACGCTGCCTTGGTCTACCACAAGCATCTGAAGAGAGTTTTCCTAATAGATCTCAACAGTAGTAAGTAACTTATATCCCATCCCGTCTCACACATTCCCTTTCGGGCAATGTGAAATGCTCTTTGGGTTCTTCAGGTTCAAAGTCGTGTTTTATTGCTCATCAAGGAAAAAGTTTACCTTTGGTTTTTAAATCAGCCCTTCTCTACTCCTGTGATATCGCTTATTTTCCTGAAATAATGGATGACTGGAGAGAGAAGAGGGTTTTGGGGAGTACTTTCCTGGAGGAGGCAATAGGTGTATAGAGAGAGGACAAAAAAGAAGCTTATTTTCCCAGGAGTTAGGGACTATGGGCATCCAAGTGTTTATAGGACCATGATAAATTGCAGTCCAATTTTAAGCAGAAGCTATGATTATAGTAGAGTAGTGCCGTAGGACATTTGAAAAAAAAAAACTTGTTTTGAGCAGAATTTAATTTTTTATAATGGGTTCTTTATCCCAACGACATTTTGCTTTGACTACTACTAATATCCATTTTAATTTCATGAACACACTCCAGCTAATAAGATTTTCAACTTTGCCAAAGATAATCTTAGAAACGCAATTGAGACTTAACTGCATGGAGCCCTGAGGTTTGTTCATTTTCCCCATGTATAAATACCGTGTAAAATGTTAAGGATCCTGCTTCCTGGGCTGACCATGTTCTACTCCTTACCCCCTTCCCTAACACAGACACACACCCCACCCCTATCTGCTTATGTAATGGTTTTGGAGAGCCTTGTCTCACAAGTACTTACTTGCAAATTTATCTCATCTTTTCTCTCCATTTTATAACATGCAGAATGCAGACATGGAAAAATATTCAGACTCTCCAGTAGGATTTTGACTTGCCTTGGCATTGATATTGCACCTGTTTCAGCCAGCCTCCTTTCTTGTCCTGGGGAAAGCCCAAGCGTAACTGCCACCAGGGCCTATGTTCCTTAGACTTGGGGCTGGAGAGGTCAGACCACAGTGATGCCTGTCTCCCGCCTTGGGGGTCATGGTTATTGCTGGGTTGGAGCCATTCCTACTGGACCCAGAATGGAGCCAAGCCTGGCTGGCAGCAGAGAGCAAGCAGTGGTATGTGTTATGTGGGGTAACAGCAGGTCTGAAGATGTGTAAGAAATCCACTGAAGAGATTCAAGACCCAGTGAAGGAGTTTTCCTTTTCATTGTGACCCCATGACAAGGGATGCAAAGTGGACCCAGTGTCGTTTTCATTTTAAAAAGCAGAACTGATATGCTGGGAGGAGCTGCTCTCCCTTCTACGACTCAGGTTGGTTTTTCTTTTCTGTCTTACGTTTCTGATTTGGTTATTCCCAGCACACGGCACTTTCTTGGGTCACATTCGGTTGGAACCTCACAAGCCTCAGCAAATTCCCATCGATTCCACAGTCTCATTTGGTGCGTCCACAAGGGCATATACTCTCCGTGAGAAACCTCAGACATTGCCATCGGCTGTGAAAGGAGATGAGAAGATGGGTGGAGAGGATGATGAACTCAAGGGCTTACTGGGGCTTCCAGAGGAGGAAACCGAGCTTGATGTAATTCCACATCTATGTCATTATTTTGTCTTTTGGGACTCTGGTTTTTGCAATATATAGCTATTCTGTGCAGCGTGAAATGCCAGTGACTTATCAGCAGGAGGTTTCCTTGAGCCCAGTAATGGGCCATGGCCACTTGGGCAGTATAGTGTGGCGAGCTGTGACACACTTTGGAGAGCTGCATTGTGTGGATTTGGTTATGTATGACCGGGGTAACAAGGAGACTGGTCTCTTGCCAGTAGACCCTCGTGGTTGTCTTGTGCACCTTCACTGGGTGTTAGAAGCCACAGCTGGGAGTGAAATTTCTCTAGAGCTGCCCTGTCTAATGCGGTAGCTACTAACCACATTTCGAGTACTCAGTAGTCACATATGGCTAATGATTTCCATGTTAAATAGCACAGATAGAGAATATTTTTAACATTCAGAAAGTTTGATTAGACAGCACTGGCTTAGACTGAAGCTTGTCCAGATAGCCCAGGAATCTTCTGAATAGAAATAGACTGCTTTTTTTCTTATGGGCCTGGCTGCCCTGAAGGCCATAAATTTGACAATATTTAGTTTTAAAGTGCTAAAGTTTACCTTTTCTAGAGGCTGATCCCAGTAGTTTGTGGTGTGGCTGTCATCCTTTATATGTCTGTCAGTGCACTGGGTGACTGGTCTATTCGGGTAGACCAAGTGCAAGCATGTCCTTAACTACCCACATTCATTTACTGTGCTAGTACACCAAGGCAGTTTCCCAGGCCTTAGGAAGAAAAACACCATGGAAATCTGATGGTTTGGAAGCTGTTTTGTTCTAAAGAAGTAGCCTCATAGCCAGAGGTCTTGGTGGCAGTCACTTGTGCCCGTTTCTCCTCCAGGCTTCTTTCCTGCTTCCGTATCTTTTAAATTTGGTACGTTAGGTCCTCTGTGGGTCTTCATTCTCAAGACATCTGGACTTTCTCAAACTGCAATGCAGATTGGAATAAGTCCAAAGGATTGGGAAGAGGCAGGCAGCAGTGCTGAGTTAATCACTGTAATGGATGGATGGTTATGAATAGAAATGGGGCCATATGCAGAGCTGGGCAATGACAAAATATTAAATGGACAGGCAGTGTCCTTATGAGTTTTAAAGGAGAGAGCTACTGGGAAAGAAGCTGTCAGTTGACCTTTCTCATCCGGTTTTGCTAGTTTAAAACAATTCTTGGAGTTCCTTCCAGTCACATTCCTTTAATTCTCATCATGAAGACATGATAGCCTTTCTTGGAAAAAAACAAAAAGCAAACCAAAACCTCAACTCCAGGATTCTTGCTTGTATAGATGACCTGTTTTCAGCTCAGGGCCCTTCCGTTGGAATATCGCTGCCCCCCTTGAAGAGGGTGTTCCACAGTCCTTTAAAGGTGACTTGCTAATGTTAGCAATCTAGGGACAGTAATGAGTCTTTTCTGAATACGAGAGAGAATCTTGTCTGCCTGGGGAGGTCAGGGTCAGCCCCTAATGCCCTCCTGCCTTTTACTTAGTCATATATTCTTCAAATTCCCTGTACACTGACTCTTGTCTTTCCTGTGTGAACCCTGGCTTAGAACCTGACAGAGTTCAACACTGCCCACAACAAGCGGATTTCTACCCTCACCATTGAGGAGGGGAATCTGGATATTCAGAGACCAAAGAGGAAGAGGAAGAACTCACGGGTGACGTTCAGTGAAGATGATGAGATCATCAACCCAGGTGAGGTTTCTTCCTAGTTTCTTTTGATGAAAAGCTGTGGTCTCAGAGCGTAGCGTTCACAACCCACAGGTCAGTTGGAATGTTTCTCAACAAGGTTTAGGGTAACAGGTGCTATGTTAAGGGGGAAGATTTTTACAGTTCACTGGTGGAGTACCCTCATCACTCAAGCATTACCCACTTGCAGTGTGAAAGAAAGAGCTAAAGGAAGGGCCCGTATATTTCAGTATCCAGAGCAAGGCTCTAATTCTCCTCTTCTGATGCAGGACGTCCGTGTCATAGTGAAGCTTTAAGTTAAGTAGAGGTGTTTGCTGTCTTCACTTCAAAGCAGAACATGATTGTCTTTATGGGGTTTTGCGTATGATGGTAACTCTAAGATTGGAGAACCTTTTGCTTCCACTATTAACCACATTGAAGACTTCCACCTCTCTGGAGGAAGACATATTTGTAGAGAGTTTGTATAGAAATGTCAGCAAGATGAGAATGTCAGTTTATGGTAAGGCCACTAAGTTTACCAATTTGTTCCATCATTCCGCATTTATTTCTGAGGCTCAGTTATCTCAAGGACTCTGGTAGGTGGATGACAGAGCTGGGAGATACAGTTTATACAGTGAAGATGGAATTGGGATTCAAAAAACCTTGTTTGAAAATAAATCTCAATGGATGGGAACAGGGATCCCAGACTAACAAGTTGCTTTTATTTCCCAAAACGAAATACAGTCAGAATAAGTCCTGCATTTAGGTTCAAAAGAGCAATTATTTAAATGGAGTGGCTGGTTGGCTCAGTTGGTTAGAGCGCGGTGCTCATAACACTAAGGTCACCGGTTCGATTCCCACATGGGCCAGTGAGCTGCGCCTTCCACAACCAGATTGAAAACAACGACTTGCCTTGGAGCTGATGGGTCCTGGAAAAACACTGTTCCTCAGTGTGTTTAAAAAAAAAAAAAAAAAGAGGGAATCTTAAAAAGAAAATGCAGTTTGAGTCGTTAGGGGGATGTGGAAACTAATCCAGTGCAGTTTAAGTTTGTATTCATAGAAAGGGGGGCAGTAACCCCACTGGCCTGTGTTCACCCAACTATGTTACCAAATGTAAGCATGGCCTAACCACCAAATGTGTTGTGTACTCCTGAGTGAGGAGGAGACTCACAGCTCTGGAGAACAGTCCCCGAGTGCTGGGGTGTACGGGAAGCGTGTGTGGGTGAGAGCACGTTGGAGGAGGAGGCATGGCCACTGTGCTTGCCTGATCTGAAGGGGGGAGCCGCACGCAAAGCCAGAGCCAGTGAGTAGCAAGTATTTGTGTGGCTCAGCATAAGAAAAACAGCAATGAATCCTTCTGGTACTTAGAAGAATTAAAAGGATTCCTGTGGAAGAGATTGGGGCATCCATTCTAGGGACAAGTTCACTTTCTGATGGTGTGAGATGTGGGATGGATTGCTCCTCAAAGTAGTGAATGCCCGAGGGAAATGTCCAGGCGGGGGCTGGATGACCAATCTAGGAAGCTATTCCTGGACCCCAGAACCTATTAAGAGAGTTTCTAGGAGTTGGATCTAGAAATTTATAATTTTAAACAAGCTCTTGTACTGATGAACAGCCAGCAACTTGGGAATCAATGGACTAGACAGTCATTAAAGTCTCTTTCAGGACTCAGGGTTTGATCTGCTCTGTTTTTCTCCGGGAAAACCATTGCTCCAGATCTTTGTTAAGGTAGTGTATTCAGGCACAGGATGGCATAGTGGTTCAGAGCATAGCTCTGAAATCAGAGGGCGTGGGTTTGAAATCCACCTCTCCACGTAGCAGCTGTGTGACCGTGGCCAAGTGACTTAATAGACTACTGGCCTCACCGGACTGGTGGGAAGGTTAAATGATTAACATACGTCAAGTCCCTCAGATCAGTGTTCTGCATTCAGTAAGCCCTTGATAATGTCAGCTGTTATCCCCGTCATCATCTGCCACCCCTCTTCCTTCTACCCATGTAACCTTTCCTATACCAGACGTAGACTTAGCAAGGAATTTGTTGGTAGGTCATCCAGGCACAGAGAGCTCCTAGAATGGGCTTCTCCTCTCTCTAGGAATAGAATGGCTAGAGAATGAAGAGAGGCTGAGAGGCCTGACCTCCGTTCTGCCAACACAGGGCAGGGTCCCCCAGAGAGGCTCAGCCCCTCCCCTCTGCAGGCCTGGTACACGTGTGGGCACCCCCTCCAGTAATCCCTCCTCTCGGGCTTCAGTTGCTCTTGCGCTTCATTCAGCTTTCCTTGCTGACGGGATGGGATGATTGAAACAGGCCGCCTCTGGGGATGAGGGAAGATCAGGGTGCCTTTTCAGAGACCTTGTCTCCTTCCTAAGTCTGGATATCTTTTCTCCTTTGTTTCATATTGAAGACATTCATTTGCTCATTCATTGAACAAAGATTGGTTGTGAACGTAATACTAGGGTACATTCTTTAGAGGCATCCTAATATGTGAAAAACCACTTCAATCACCCAGGGGTTAATTGTTCAAATTAAATAGGGAATCTTTGTTTTTCCAAAGGGATGCAGAGGGGTTCCTTTAAATTACAAGCACCCTCAGTGCATTGATAATAAGATGTACAGCGTGTACTCGGGGAACAATTCCTTTCCTATGACTATATTAAGATAAAGCGGACTTGGAATAGTTTTCTCTGGTAATGATAATTAGTCTGCCTGCCGTTTCCACACACTCAGCCTTCGGCGAGGAAGCTCCTGTCCCTCCCAGGTGACCCAGCCCCATCGTCCTGTTTGCTCCAGAACACTGTTTGGCCACATCTCTTGAGGCACCTCTGTTGTGTCCTAGCCTATCTGGCTTCACAACTGTGAAGTCCGTAAAGGCAGGACAGTATCGTGCTCTTCATTTCCATGCCTAACATCCAGTGAATGAGGCATGAGAGAGTGACTCACTGCAAACCCGTCCCTTACTTGGTCTTAGCTCCTTGCCCCTGCAGAGTGAATGAAGCTAGAAGCTTTGTAGGGTAATGTGTATAAGCAGCGAAAAGGGAGTTGCTCTCCCCCACTGCCGGGGCAGGGAGCTTCAGATCCTTTAATAAAAGTCTAGATTACATACAGTCGCTCCGTTCAACAGGCCAAGTTAAGCTGGAAGCTGGGTCTGAATCCTGATTCTGTTATTTGCTAATGAGCAGGCATCAGCAAGGTGGACGTTGTGTGATCTCTTGAATGTCATTGTTTTGTCACTGACATGGGATTCATAATAGCTGCTTTTGTTTCTCCCCTCAAAAGAGGGAAGTCTATGGGATGGGACAGAACTTGGGGAAGGCAGCACAGTGGTCCAGAGCCAGGCCTACTTCTCGCCGCTTGGACTCCAGTCCTGGCTCCTCCACTCTCCAGTAGCGTAACTGGGCCAGTCACTTTAGTCCTCTAAGCCTGAGTTTCTTATCTCATCTATTAAGTGTTTATTGTAGTACTCACCTCATAGATTTGTTCTCAGAGGGCTGAACACGGCACCCAGCACACAGTGCACACTTGAAATGCTGGTTGTGTTTTACTGTTTCAATGAGTTGTGGTCGCTTTGTTCGCAGCGAGCCCTGCTGCCATAATCCTTCCAGTAGAATACCAGACTAACCCTTCCCTCCTGTCTTTTTGCAGAGGACGTGGATCCCTCCGTTGGACGCTTCCGGAACATGGTGCAGACTGCCGTGGTCCCAGTCAAGGTAGGAAGCAAATTGTAACAGTGTTGGAAATGCCAGAGAGTCTGGTTTAAAAATCCACCCTTTTGTGTGTAGGTAAGTGTTAAATGTGTGTTTAGTTTTAAAATACATTCTTTGCTCCTTTCCCACTTTTCATCCTGTGGGAATATTTTGACTCCATCTATGTCTAGAAGACCCTGGAGCGCCATAGAAAGGCTGCAGGTGCCCAGCCAGCTTGACGCTGCATATAAGTTATGGTGCGATGTGAGTCTATATATTTACCTCCCAGCAGGGTGCAGACAGGCCCAGGTTTCATTAGCCTTTCCCTTCTGACTCCCAGTAAGCGGTTAGGCGAGGAAGAGGCATTGCTGCATTGCTGCGTGGCACCTCTGGCTTTCGCTGTGCCCTTACTTTGTTGAGGGAATGGTACAGATAGGAGAGCCAGCCCAGACCTGGATTGGGTTTAAAAACCAGGTATGTGGCACAGCCAAGAAGTGGAAGTTGCAAAGGGGTTCTGACACCCTGGCAGCGAGGACTGTCCAGAAGGAACAAATAGCCCTCGAAGTAGTGAGATCCCTGTAAATAGAGGTGTTCAAAAAGTGATGGGAAGATGCTGGTCAGAGGCTATCGAGCTTTAGTTTTAAAAAATTTTTAGACTATAGTAGGCTTAGATTTATACAATGTGTCAAGTTCCTGGTTAGTCTTTGTTTAATCCAAAAGGAGTAGAGAAGTGTGGGGATCTTTCATGAACTTTCTTTAATGTACAAAAGTACAAGATGAAATTTTTCTGTGCAGCTGCATAGTGTTCATGTCACATTTCCCCTTGAGCTCTTTTCCTCCTTCTGGAATGTTCTGTTGTCATTAAAGTAGAAAACCAGCAGACATTTTTACTTTTATGTCAAGTTTTATTGTGGTCTTTACATACAATAAAATGTACACATTTTAAGCGTACAGTTTGAGTTTCGATAAATGTGTAAACCTGGGTCAACACCACCATACTCGATACATAGAAAATTTCCATCACAGCAGAAAGTTCCTTTATGTCCCTTTACTGTCAGTTTCCTTCCACTCCCAGCCCCGGGTTACCTGTAAACTGCTTTCAGTCACTACAGATTTGTTTTGCTCTCAGATTGTTTAAAAATTGGGCTCCCAAAACATGAAGATACTAACTTCTTATACACCTCCCTCCCCCCAAAAAAGAAAAATTTAAATACCTATTGCTACCTATTATCACCTCTGTTTCCTAGTTCCCTAAGAGGGCGTTTTAAAACCAAAAAAAGAGAGGGAGGGGTGTAACCTTAGGATGCAGAAAATCACTTAAACTGGGTAAGTTTTACTTTATAAAAAGCACATTCCCTTCATTTTTCTCAGTGTGACATAGGGTGGTAAACGCTTTGTGTGAAGCCATCACATTAGGTGACCACTGTAAGGTCTTTTCAAACCCTGAGCTTTCAGGACAGTGAAATAGGTGCTCTGGGAAACAAAACAAGCTAGAGGTGTAGGGGTCTTCCCCCATTTTTCTAGGACTGGAATAGAAAAGGCTGATTTGCTCTGCTTTTTCTCACCTCTTGTCTCCTCTGCTCCTTACAAACCACAGAAGAAGCGGGTGGAGGGCCCTGGCTCCCTGGGCCTGGAAGAATCAGGGAGCAGGCGCATGCAGAACTTTGCCTTCAGTGGAGGACTCTACGGGGGCCTGCCCCCCACGCACAGTGAAGCCGGCTCCCAGCCGCACGGCATCCACGGGACAGCACTCATCGGTGGTTTGCCCATGCCGTACCCGAACCTCGCCCCTGACGTGGACTTGACTCCTGTCGTGCCATCAGCAGTGAACATGAATCCTGCCCCAAATCCTGCAGTCTATAACCCCGAAGCTGTCAACGAACCCAAGAAGAAGAAATATGCAAAAGAAGCTTGGCCGGGCAAGAAGCCCACGCCTTCCTTACTGATTTGATACTTTTGGTCATGGAGAGGGGAGGGGTGGGGGGGGATTGGGTGGAAGGGTGATGGGGGAGCTAATGAACTAGGGAGAGAAACTTTCCGTGTGTGCAGTATCATCTTTCAGAATGTCTCCTGGGGTCCTAACCATGTAGTGTCAAAACTGGGAGTGGGGTTGGAATATCCCATAAAGACCTGTCTTCAGAACACTTAGTGCTGATAAATGTTTCATATACCCTTTTAAATAGACTGCCCTGGCTCTTTCCCAGGCCTTCTGTTACCTCCTTTTTCTTTTCTCCCTCTTCCTAGGATCATTTTTATTTAAAGTCACATACCCCGGGGAGGCCCTCAGGTTGAATCCAGAGCTAGGGAGGTAGCAATCGCATCACCAGCCTTGTGGGTCCAGCGGCCTAATTTATATTTACTATCCCTGCAAGTCCTAGATAGCAGAAGGGTTGCCACAGATCCGAGGTTGATCAAAAAGTATTTAGAATTCTTAAGGTTTAAACTCAAAAATGTTTTCCTGGATCAGTGGTTTTGAGGTCCAATAGTTAGGCTTTTCTCTTTTGTCCTTTCTGTTGGAATGAGAATATTTTGATTTTCGTCTGTGAGCAGTGCCATAGACACAGGTTGATCGTTTTAAACGTACCACTTTGTTTGAACTTTACCTGTTTTTCTTGTCAAACCTGAGTACTCTGCTTGCCCAAGTTTCTCATTTGATTCCAGAGTACTGTCCTCAACTCTCTAAGGCTTTACTTTCCTTTTCAAATGTGTTATGGAGGCAATTTTTCAAGGATATGACGAGTTATACTGTTTCCCCGAAAACAAGACCTAGCCGGACCATCAGCTCTAATGCGTCTTTTGAACGCATCTTATAGTAAAATGAGATGGGGTCTTATATTAATTTTTGCTCCAAAAGACGCATTAGGGCTGATTGTCCGGCTAGGTCTTATTTTCGGGGAAACACGGTAGAACAATTCCAATTAATAAAAAAGGTTTTACTTTGCAAGTAACTGATGTCTCTAAGAGGGTGTTTTTAGATGTGGGTTCAGAGGCTCTTTCCCCCCTTGTCTGAGAGCTTGTGGTCCAGAGCTCTAAGACTAGACCTGGCTAACAAACATAGGAGACGACCGTAGGAAACGATATGAGCTTTGTACAGAGATTTGTACATTTGTGTAATAGGCCTTTTCACGCTTTATGTGTAGCTTTTTACCTGTAACCTTTATTACATTGTAAATTAAACGTAACTTTTGTCATTTGGGTGCAGTTGTGATTCAGTCCCCATCAGGATTCCCACTGCCAGTAGGGGATGTTTGTCAAAGGTATGTATGGCTCTTGTGCTTGGGAGGTGATGCTCTGTCCCCATTTACTACCACAAATAAAGATGCCCCCTGATGCAAGCGCCAGTTCTACTTAGAGATTGCAGTCCCCAGACCAGCCTCACCGAGCAAAGTGGGTTCAGAGGTGCCGGCTGCCCTACATCAGGAGGCAGAAACACAGACCTGATGGGGAGACTTGCCCTGGGGTGGGCGTGGTTTAAACCTGGTCACCCGCCCTCTGGTTACAGTTGCATGTTTGAGCAAAAGGAAGCTAAAGTTGAGTATGTTTAGAAGGGATTTCAGCCAGAGTTTGGGTTGAATAGATGTGTCTTGCATACTGGAACCTTGTTGCAGGAAGCGCACTTCGTGTGTGGTGAGAATTATGTATGTGGCTTTGGATGAAGATGCCAGCTAGGTTCCAGATCCTTTGGGTCAAGAGTGTGGGCTAGCAGGAGCAGGAGCAGCCTGGTGAAGAGCAGAGGTCCACAAAAGCACAGCTGTACAGGAAGTTCACTTCCCTACCAGCTTCTATAAAAATTGAGTGTCCTTATCTTAGGAGGGTATCTTCCCCTCATTGTAGCAAAGGTTACAACATGTCAGTCACTCATTGAGCACCCACCTACCCTGCCAACCATTTACAGCATGTCATTTAATCCACATAGCCCTGAGAGGAATACTGTTGTTGTTTTTAAAGATTTTATTGGCAAAGGGGAACAGGATTTTATTGGGGAACAGTGTGTACTTCCAGGCCTTTTTTCCAAGTCAAGTTGTTGTCCTTTCAATCTTAGTTGTGGAGGGCGCAGCTCAGCTCCAGGTCCAGTTGCTGTTTCTAGTTGTAGGGGGCGCAGCCCACCATCCCTTGTGGGAGTCGAACCAGCAACCTTGTGGTTGAGAGGACGCACTCCAACCAGCTGAGCCATCCGGGAGCTCAGTGGCAGCTCAGCTCAAGGTGCCCTGTTCAATCTTTAGTTGCAGGGGGTGCTGCCCACCATCCCTTGTGGGACTCAAGGAATTGAACTGGCAACCTTGTGGTTGAGAGCCCACTGGCCCATGTGGGAATCGAACCAGCAGCCTTCGGAGTTAGGAGCATGGAGCTCTAACCGCCTGAGCCACCGGCCCGGCCCAGAATACTGTTTTTATCCCCACTTTACAGATGAGAATATAGGCTGTGACAAAATAAACTTCCTTATGATCCCACTGTAGTGAAGTCAGGATCGAAACTATTCCGAATGCAGAGCACAGGTTTACACAGCCTCCAGGGTGAGTTAAGGTGAAGGATGTGTGGCCCACAGATGGCAGGCACGTTGTGCTCAGTAGCCCGTAGCTAGGTTGATTTATAGCTAGGCATTTGTTTGGAAATTAAAAATTTTTTTCCCCAAACTGAACAACTTCCTCGAAGGTATATTAAAGGATTTAGATATAGTTTAGATAATAAAATAAATCCTTTCTGTTGAGAGAGATTATGCCCTGCATTATTTGATTCTAGCATTTGAGTTGGAGAGTGAAACTTGCATTGGTGTTCAAAGAAGGCTCAACAGAGTATATCTAAGCCTGCAAATCTATATACCCTTCCCTTCAAGGGCCCAGTTGACTTTAGTGGAAGTAGGACTGCCTGAATTTGGCAGTTATGTGATGTAAGGAGGTGTGTATGTGTGGGAACTGGGCTTGCCTGGCACCATACTTCTGATTTCACCCAGTCATGTTTTAGTGCCCCTCAAAGATGAGCCCAGCAGGAGGGGGCTCAGATGCTTCTCGCCTAAACGCAGCGCTCGACGTTGACCATAGATAAGACCCCCACCCCGTTCACAAGGATCTGCAAATGATTCTCGCTCAGTGGAGAATGATGCTGCTGAGAGACGTCTCCCACACGGGCCCACCCTGGATGAGAAGTGACCATTGCTTTCCCCAAAGTCCTATGCCCCCTAATGGCCATCTGCCTAGGGGACGACGCATGTTACCCTGCACAGGGCCGGAGAGGCAGTGAAACCGGGGAGAAGGACACCTATTGACAGGAACCAGCCCATTCCCCAGGAGATCCCAGCTCATGATCCACTGGTGACAACTTGCCTAAAATATGCTCACCATTATCTGCAAATCATAGAATTTTGGAGTCACAGGATTATGAGATCTGTCTGGATCCTTCATTTTGCTTGTGAGCAAACCATGGCTGTGGGGACTCACTTCTATGAATGAAATGGGTTAATCATGGAGGAGCTGGGCATACGGAAGTGCACCTGCCTACAAGACGCCCCGTTCAAAAGGGAAACATGCATACTTACAAGTCTGTTGATGCCGAGAGCTGTAATCGAGGGATTGACAGGGTGAGGACAGCAGATGAGCAAGACCTTGGGGTTCAGGCAGGCTTCTAGGGAGATGACATTTGAACAGAGCATTGAAAAACAAGTAGGGATTTGCTACGTGGAGGAATATGGACCAAGGTTCTCCAGGCAGACAGGCATGGA
Organism: Rhinolophus ferrumequinum; assembly: GCF_004115265.2. Lineage (NCBI taxonomy): Eukaryota > Metazoa > Chordata > Mammalia > Chiroptera > Rhinolophidae > Rhinolophus > Rhinolophus ferrumequinum. The sequence goes on from NC_046292.1 coordinate 19,094,770, forward strand.
GGAGGACTGGGGATGGCTAGTGGGTGGGAGGAAGGAGGAATCAGAAAGGCACAGGCCAGACCCCCAGCTTTGCTGGGGAATTTGAAAGCACCAGGAAACCACTGAAAGAAAAAGGTTTTTTTTTACTTAAAAAAATTAAAGACATGCTCATGTAAAAATATTGGAAAACCCAGACACACACACATAGGGAGACTTCCTTCGGGAGATTTTATATAGGGGCTATGACTCCTGCTGGCAGCAGATGAATAAGACAGCCCCTGACTTCAGGTGAGGCTCCTTGAAGCAGGGAGACAGGTGTTCTAGTGCTCTCATACAGTTTAGCAAATCTAGAGGTAAGTCCAAATGTTGAGAGAATGTGGAAAAGAAAGTTCCCAAATATATGGTGATGGAAGGAGAACTGACTCTGGGTGGTGAATATACAATGGAATTTATAGATGATGTAATACAGAATTGTACACCTGAAATCTATGTAATTTCACTAACAATTGTCACCCCAATAAATTTTAAAAAAGAAAAAAAAAAAGAAAAAAGAAAGTTCCAGTAGTTTTGTCTGCAGGAGGGAAGGGGGATTAAGAGGAGAGGGTCATGGAAAGTTTTAGAGGGGTGACCTTTGTGTTTCCAAGTGTTGGAGGGGATAGCACTCTGTCATGCAGGGACTCATGCGGGGTTTCTGGGCCCGCTCCCCGCAGAAGAACACAGGACATGATGAGGCCAAAAAGGAACACCCACGGAGCCATAGATAGTGGAGTCATACCACTATAGTCTCGCTGGCGGCTGGGTTGGAGACACAGGAAGCAGGAACCACACTATCTGCAACACTGCCGTCCACTTCTCTCTGCCAACCAACCTCACTTGCTAACTGCAATCCGCTCTTGCTAGCTCAGCCACCATCTTCTTGCTAGCCCTCATTTGCTGCTAGCGTAGCCACAACAGTTATATTAGTGGCTAATGGCTCACTGGTTAGAGCTGACGGCCAACTAGCCACAGCTGATGGCCATCCATTCACAGTTGATGACCATTTACTACCTGAGCCAGCACCTTTCCTGGAAACTGCACCCCTGGCTCTGTTCCCACACACTCCCAGCAGGGGCAACTGCAGGAGCAAAGGGGGCGGGGTGGATTAAAGCCCCCAGCATATGATGGGGGTGGTGGGAAGGCTCTGGAGTGTTCACCTACTGACTTTGGATGGCATCTGTTGCTGTGGAATAAAATCATTGCCGGGGGAATTGGATTGAGACGGTCCACCTCTGAACAGGGGCAAAGGTGCAGTTTCAGAGTCAGCCAGCAGGCGGGGCCCTGCCCCCATCCTTGGAGCTGTTCCAGTAACTGGTGGGAACCCCAAGGCATTGGGAGAGAACAGGAAAGAATCTGATTCCTTGCCGGTCACCCTGCCGGCACTTTATGGCTGGTATTCCCCCTTAGTTCTCCCAACAGCTCTGAGAAGAGGTTGGTAGTGTCCCATTTGACAGCTGGGGAACTCGAGGCTCAGAGAGGGTCCCCAGACTAAGGTCACAGGGGCAAGTGGTAAAGCAGGTATTCCGAACCTGGTCCTGATGGTTTGGACTATAAACAGCACGGGAAAGTTCCTGACTCGTGTTGCTGCTTCGCCTGTGCCCTAGGTCGGTGAGAGACTGGATTTTGGTCCTTTTCTGATTTTTCTCCCTATCAATATCCTACCCCTTCTGTCTGCCTCTCTGGTCACCTTTGGGGTCTGTGGAGCTCCAAGTACTGTCTCCACACGTAGGCCAGGTTTGGTTACATTAGTGACTGATGGCCTGGGGGCAAGGTTACTAACAGGTAGTGCAGCTGAGATGTGGAAGGAGGCTCTGAGAAGAGACACTCATGGCCTCGTCTCCCAGCCCGCCTGCTGCGACCTGCCCTCACTCCACCCCTCTCCCCATAACTACAATTTCCCTCCATCTAGCCACGCTGCCACCTGGTCTTTGGAGCCTGTCTCTCTTGCCTGCAGTCATGCCCTCTCCTGACACGGTCAAGACTGCCCTCTACTCTGGACTATTCCCAGCAACAGTCAAGCTTGCCATTACTGCTGTCGCCTTAAATAGAAACAAAACAAAAAGCTTCTCTTAATTTCACTTCCCCACCAGCTACCCCCACTTCCCTTTCACCCCCTTTTTCTGCTCCAATTGGCAATATAACTCCTGGAAAGAGTGGTCTCCTCTTGCCATCTCCAGCTCCTCTCCTCTGCTCACTCTTGAATTCACCTCAGTTCACCAACACTCCATGCAAACCGTGCCTGCTAATGACCCCAGTCAGTCTTGACCGACTGATCAGAATATTCCAGAGGCCCCTCCTTTCCTCCAGAGTAAGAGCAGTCTTCCCACTGCACGTCTTGCCCTGCTCTGCACCCCTTCTGTTACCTCTCTCCCCCTTGCTCACTCCGCCGCAGCCACACTAGGTCTGGCTGGTCTTTCAACCCCCCAGGAACACTCCCCCTTTGCCCCATAGCTGGACCTCTTCCCCCACATGTCAGCATGACTCCCTCCCTCACTGCCTTCAAGTTGAGAAAGAGAAAAGCAGATCCTGACCTCCAGGAGCTGGTGCAGCGCTTCCCGCTGGGCGTTGGTGTTCCCTGACTGAACAAAAACAGTTTCACAGAACATTCACATCAGAAAAGGCCACTCTGAGGTGACTGGGATACATCAAGACACACAGGGCCACTCCGTTGTCATGTCTGAACACAGATAAAACACGAACATTGTCCAAATCTCAAAAAGGACCAACCATCTCTACAGTGGGTTAACTTGTGGCCCCAAAAGATACGTCCACCCAGAACCTCAGATTTGGAATAAGAGTCTTTGCAGATGGAATTAAGGTAAAGATCTTGAGATGAGATCATTCTGGATTAGAGTGGACCCTAAATCAAATGATGAATGTCCTTATAAGGGACAAAAAAGGAGAAGACACGGTGGGAAGGCATGTGAAGATGGAGGCAGAGGCTAGAGTGACGTGTCTACAAGCCCAGGAATGACAAGGAATGACAGCAGCCACCAGAGCTGGAAGAGACAAGAAACAGATTCTCCCTCAGAGCCTCCAGAAGGATCCAATCCTGCCAACACCTTGATATCAAACCTCCAGCTTCCAGAACTATGAGAGAATACATTTCTATTGTTAGAAGCCACCAAGTTTGTGGGAATTTGTTATGGCAGCCCTAGGAAATTAATGCAACCCCCCAATGCTGGCTAATACGAGAGCTGTTGCTTCTTGCTAATGACAGCTGCAGCCTTGGTCTGGTCTGCCCGCCTCCTATTTTTTTTTATTAGTTTCAGGTGTACAAAGCAATGTAATAGTTAAACATTTACATTTATGTCCCTCACACAGTAATAAACCCCCGCCCCCCATCCACTACCCCTCTGACATCGCATACAGCCATTACATTTCCACTGTATCTATTCCTAGAAGCAGCCTGTGGACCAGGGAAGGCCTTCCAGAGAGAGTCATGAGCAAGCCCGAAGGTGAGTGGGTGACAAAGGGGAGGGCAGCAGGGAGAATGCGCACTGAGGAACTGAAAGAAGTTGTACGTGGGAGCCACATTGGAGGCCCCAGCTAGGAGGTGCCCCTAGATCCCAGCAACCCCACGGTGGGCCAGAAATGTGGACGACACCATGCCAGATTAAGGTCCCCAGTCATAGAATTACCCTCACTTCCGACAGCATCCAGTCCAGAGCAGAGCCCTGCTTCCTTAAACCCTCGCGGAGATCATCTAACCCAAGCCCGAATCCTATAAGTCCTTTCTGACACCCTCGTGCTGAGTCGCCCAACTTGTTAACTGCCCTGTTTTCCTGGTGGTCTTTGGCTGGAAGGCATTGACAAAGTTCACCCAAAGTCCACCATCTCCAGTTAAAATTGCAGTCTGCCCCACCTTCTTTATCCCTCACCCCCTTCCCTGGTTCCATTTCCCTCTTAGCACTTGTCACCTTCTCCTGCCCTAGACCAATTACTTATTTGCCCTGTATTATTTATGGTCTGTCTTCTTCCCCAGCCCATTTAAATGTAGGTTCCAATAGGGGCAGAGTGCTTGTCGGTTTTATTTCCCGATGTAGTCAAAATAGCTAAAGCAGGGCTGTCACATCATGGGTTCTCAGTAAATATTTGTTGAATGAATGAATTGGTCTTGGGACAAGAGCAAGCCAAGGGAACGCCTTGGCCATCAGGAAAGTTTCCCTGGAAAAGGGCTCTCAGGGCGGGGGTCTGATGGGTAAATAGAGGTGACCCAGGCATGAGGGTGGGGAGGAGTATTCCGGGCATGTACAAAGGGCCTGGGGAAGTGAGAATCGCTTTGAGGTGGCTGAAGAGGATGTTCTGGAAGGAGAAGGCAAGAGACGAGGTTGGAGAGTTGTCAGGGGCCAGGACATGGGGAGCTCAGACGTCATCCTGAGGGCTGTGGAGAGCCATGAAAGTAAGCACAACGCAGCATTTGAAGAGCAGATGGTGGGAGGTGGCAGTGCCATGGTAGAGGTGAGGCTGGAGGTGGGAAGACCCGTAGCAAGGCTTTTAGAGGGTGAGGTGATGCAACCCACAGTGGCGGCCGGAGAGAAGGGGAAGTTCAAGGAGATTGAAGAAGACCCAGGATTCCTGGCTCGGGCACCTGGGTGTGCAGAGGTGCCATTCACTGTAGAGTGGAATTGTGGTAGGAGACGTTGTGGGGAAGAGGCTGAGTCTGAGGCACTTCATGCCATAAGCAGCAGGGGAGAGGTCAAGTGGGCAGCTGTATGTACACCTGGATCTCAAGGTCGGGGTGGAGACTCAGGCTTGGAAGGTGGACACGGGGCAACCCTGAAGCCTTAGAGGAGAGGGAGATTCTGAAGACTTCTACCTGAGAGGCCATAAGACCAGCAGGTTCAGGGCAGCGGGATTGCGGGAAGGACAGAGGGGGGGGCCCACTCTCTCACCCCTCCTTCTCTCTGTCTGGGGTCTCCAGGTCTCGCCTTGCCCTCTGAAGCCCCCAGTGGCTGGAATCACTTGCTGGGACAGAGGTTGCCTTTCCTTCTTAATAATTCACTGCTCCAGGCTTCTTTAGAGAGTAGAAGGAGGTCTGCGTGGCACCCAGCCCAGACAGCTGTTGCAGCAGCCACTGTGGAAACAGGGCCGCTCCCACTCCCAGCTGGCTCCCATTTGAAACTTCAAAGTGGCTTCCATTTGAAACTTCTTTCAGTTCCTCAGTGTGTATTCTCCCTGATGCCCTCCCCTTGTCTCCCACTTACTCTCTGCTTGCTCATCACATCACTTTCTCTGGGCAGCCTTCCCTGGTCCACAGGCTGCAGAAGGAAGGTCTGTTTGAGGAGCCCTCACTTCCTGAGTTTTCCCCACCTGGGTGCCTGAAGGGCAGACTGTCGTGTTGACCCCAGATCCCGGCAACCCCACAGTGGACCAGAAATATGGATGACATTGAGCTGAAATGCAGCGCAAAACTCTTGCACCTTCCCCCCCCTCCCTGGGTCCTCCGATCCTGTCCCATTGGGTGACCCGTTTGTTATCCTCTTTCCCAGCTAGAAGAGCAACCTGAGTCCAGAGGCTGTGTTCCCTTCACCTGTGCCACCCAGAGGGACTCAGCCCCGAACCCAGTGACCTCCCAGGGTGATGGGAGGCGACACCACCACACTGACTTCGGTTTCAACAAGACTCCCAAGCCCTTAGAGGAAGTAGGCCAGTGAAGAGACTCTAGGGAGTTCCTATGCAGAGGGCACAGAGAGGTCCCTGAGAAAGGGAACTTGCTCCGGGGGAGTCCTACTCCAGCAGCACAGATGGTGATTCGAATCTGGGACCCTGGTTCAGTCTCTTCCTGGCTGAGGGACTTTGGGTACGCTGCTTAACCTTTCTAGGTGGCAGTTTTCCCATCTTTAAAATGGAAAGAACGAGATAACCTACATCTCAGGGTATTGTGAGCTGAGATGTAATGAAATGTAAAACACTTAACACAGCGCCTGGTGAGCCAAGTTCCCTTTCTCAGGCCTCCAGGCCTTCCGTTGCCTCACCATGTATGAAAATTCAAGATTGTGTAATGCCCAGGCCAGGGATGGATGACAGCCCCAGTGGAGGGGACAGAGGATATCAGGACAGATGTGCTGCCTATGGACTGTGGGACAGGACCCTCGGGCTGAAGAAGATGAAGAAATCCTAACGGGCACAGGGGAAGGACCTTTGACCTTGTGCTTCAATCCCTTTTCATTGCAGCTGGGGAAACTGAGGCTAAGAGGTGGCAGCAGCTATTGCTGTGGCCCGAGTATTACTCGGAGTCAGGTTTGGTACCACAGCTTTCCTGAACTTTTCGCATTGAATACAAGTTTTGCAGCACCTCTGGAAGCCAGGCTGAGTGAATCGTGGTGGCAGAGATGCAGGCTTTAGACTCAGAAAATCACAAGGAAGAGGCTATGACTGAGACAAGCCAGGAATCCAGGTCTCTGGACCCCCCAGGACCCCACCCCTACCCCAGGGAAGCTCATCCTGGCAGGATCTGGAGGTAGGAGTGGGGTCTGGGGGGGCAAGGGCATATCTCACATCCCCGATCCTCCCGTCATCATTCACAAACACCAGGCTCTGTGGAAATAAGTACAAAAGAGACATGCCTCGCCCTCAAGGAGCACACATCCTGTTGGGGAAGAGATGTTAAGAAATCACAAATGTAGGGCGGCCGGGTGGCTCAGTTGGTTAGAGCAGAGCTCTGGACAACGGGGTGGCTGGTTTGATTCCTGCACGGGCCTGTGAGCTGCGCCCTCCACAACTAGATTGAAGACAACGAGCTGCTGCTGAGCCTCTGGAGGGGCGGCCGGATGGCTCAGTTGGTCAGAGCGCGAGCTCTCAACAACAAGGCTGCTGGTTCAATTCCCGCATGGGATGGTGGGCTGTGCCCCCTGCAACTAAAGATTGAAAACGGCAACTGGACGTGGAGCTGAGCTGCGCCCCCCCACAACGAGACTGAAGGACAACGACTTGGAGCTGATGGGCCTTGGAGAAACACACTGTCCCCCAATAAAATTAAAAAAAAAAAGAAAAGAAATCGCAAATGTAGCATTATAAGTGTGAGGAGAAGGGGTTCATGATATGTATTGTGCAATAGCGTAATAAGGAACTATACTCTGTCTGGGGGGTGAAGGAAGTCTTCCTGAAGATGTAATGCTTGAGACTCAGGATGAAAAGGTTACTGTGAAACACTATATTTTTAAACGTGTATATCTATATATTGGTCTCTGCCCCCAGTTCCGGGCACAAGGCTCCTAACACCCTTATAAACTCCTAAGTGAAAAGAGCATTAGGAGCGTCTTCTGTTCTAATAACGTGACACACAGGCGCACTCCTGTGTGGCTCCTGGATGGGGGTTGGTCACCAGAAACACAAAGCCATGATTAGAAACTTGGAAATTTTAACCCCCTACCCCCATTTCTCCAGAGAGGGGAGCGACTAGAAATGGAGTTAATAGTTGGTCATAAAGCCTCCATAAAAATCCCAATAATATAGGGTTTGGACCGCTTCCAGGTGGGTGTACACATCACATACCAGCAGGGTGATGAACCCCAACTCCACGAGGACAGAAGCTCCTATAGTTGGGTCCCTCTCAGACCTCACCCTACGTATCTCTTCATCTGGCTGTTCATCTGTATCCTTTATCATATGCTTTCATAAACTGGTAAATGTATTTCCCTGAGTTCTGTGAGCTGCTCTAGCAAATTAATTGAACCCAATGAGGGGGCTCATTGAAACCTCCAATCTATAACTGGTTGGTCAGAAGCCCAGGTTATAACCTGGGCTTGTGACTGGTGTTTGAAGTATGTGTGTGTGTGCGACAGTCTTGTGGGACTGAGCCCTTAACTTGTGGAATCTGATGCTATTTCCAGGTAGATAGTGTCAGGATTGAATTGAACTATAGGACACCCACCTGGTGTCACAGGGAATTACTTGGTGTGATGGAAAATCCTCTGAGAGAACAGGGTTTTCCTCTGCATAGTTACCCAGGCAAGGGAGTGGTGTGCTTTCTGTTCCATATGCAAATGTACTGTGATGGGGAGAAGCACAACACAATTTAGAAAAATGCTCCAAGTTTACCTTGTCAAGAAGGTGAAGTAGAGGCATCTTCTTTCCCTTTTCTTCTCGAAAAATCACCCCTTTCTCCCCACACACAATGAGGAGAACAAGAAACAGAAACTCTATCTTCTAGGAAGATATGTCTACCTCAAACTACGGTATTGTAGAAAAGCACCAAATGCTCTGGATCCCAATATGGTTAAATAGTGGAATTATTAAATAATTCTATCTTTTCTCTAGGTCTAGAACTTGGCCACTTCTGGTCTGCTCTTTCTTACAGTGTTAACTAATAAAATCCCAATGCCTGACCCTAAGAACGAAAATCTCCCTAATCAGCAACTGCTATGAAAATAAGCCTCAGAAAGATGCAAAGGAGCTGTCTTTTCTTCCCAAAGCTGCAGAAACAGAAATACTTACTATGTTCTATCATAAGCAAGAGTTTAAGAATCAGACACGATAGGGTTCAAAACCAGAACTTTCACGAGAGCATCCATCTTGTTTTCCTGTCCAGTGTGGGGATTTGTGGGGACTGGTCATTAAAAACATGTTGGCTCTGTCAGTAGAAAGCTGTCCTTGGAAGCGTTGTTAGCACGAGAGAGTCTTGGAAGACAACTACACTTCAGATCGTACAATGCTGTGGAAGTAACTTTTAAATTCCAAAAATAAGCCCGGGATGGCAATTAGATATCTTCTTTGATAATTATCTTACAATTGTCATCTCTTAGTTTTTTCCTTTGGAGGGGTGGGTCTGTTGTCACACAACAGCCTAGCAGACTGTCCCCCCATGTCTTTCCTTGTGGAAAGAAGAGTCTGTGAGACTGTGTATCCCTGGGACTGTATATTTCTCTCTATTTTGTCTCCAAAAGAGGGTTTGCAGCCAATGACGAGTAAGATTCCCCACGGGGGGAAACTCAAGCCAGGAGGAACCCCATGGAGACCCCCGATGAGCTGCCTTAGAAAGATTTGGGAAGGGGCCTTGTCTTCCCTTCCCCCTGCCTGGGAAAAACCACTGCTGACTCTGGTTTTTCCCCTCTTACCTAATTGTGAGAAAAGTCTTTAGAGCGATAAGATCAAGCTCTCTCTGCTCAGCTCTATAAAACAGTCTCAACATGTGATATACGTCCTTTAGGGAGTCACATACCTCACCTCAGTCATCATAGGACTTTTGCTTCAGCTGTTTGGGGACCGACATAATTGGTTTGGGTTGTTTCTATAACGTGATGGATGAGTCTCACAGATTGTGTCAGAAACAATAACACTCCCTTGTATACTTATCAATAAATACCACCAGTCGGCTTTATTCTGGGATCCAGTCTTTCAGAACTGAGAGTCCCCTGGCCTTCTGAGATTTAACTGCATTAAGTCTCTGTTTGTTTCTTTCTTAAAAACTTAACCCAAAGCCGCCCCTTCTCTCACCCTCACTGTCCGTGTTGCACTGGACGCGACAGGTCTAAGCAGAGGACAATCTTGGGCAACTTCCTCTCTCCCACATCATATATAATATCCATGACATAAGAACAGGATGAATAAAAAGAATTTTAAACAAGTTCTTGAAAATTATTAAAAGTGAAATTATTAACAGTGGTAGAATGGTTAAAAGATGAAGTCTATGAAATCTCCTAGAAAGTAGAAGAGAAGGGCAGGGAGATAAAGAATTGGTTCAGAAGATGCAACACACAACTAAAAGGACCTCCTGGAAGAGAGAAAAACAAGAAAGTTTCTAGAACCGAGGGATGTGAGTCTCCAGATTAAAAAGATCCAGAAGTGTCCAGAAGCAAGAATGAAAAGACCTGCAGGTGGCTGAGCATATGAAATAGCAGAACACCCGGGACAGAGAGAAGGCTCCCAAACGTCACATACAAGGAGTCTGGAATAAGAATGACATTGGACTTCCCAACGGCAAACATGTCACTATGAGACCATGAAGCCATGCTTCCAAGTTTGCGGGGAACATTGTCTAGAACCTGGACCTCAATGCCTGCCAGATCATTGTTGAAGAATAACCAGCTGTACTTTGGATTTAGGCTTAGAAACGGTCTGAGGTAACTTTTTTAAACATTGTGATAAAATACATATAACAAAATTTACCATCTTAACCATTTTTAAGTGTACAGTTCAGTCGTGTTAAACACATTCACATTGTTCTACAATAGATCTCCAGAAGTTTTTCATCTTGCAAACCAAAACTCAATCCCCATTAGACAACACAACCTGTTCCCTCTCCCAACCCCTGGCAGCCACCATTCTACTTTCTGTCCCTATGAATTTGACTACTCTAGGTACCTCATATAAGTGAAACCTTACAGTATTTATCTTTCTGTAACTGGCTTATTTCACTGAGTATAATGTCCTCAAGTTTCATCCATGTTGTAGCAGGTGTCAGGATTTCCTTCCTTTTTAAGGCCAAACAATATTCCATTGAACGGATGGACCACATTTGGTTTACCCATTCATCTGTCAGTGGACACTTGGGTTGCTTCCACCTCTTGGGTATTGTAATTAATGCTGCTATGAACATGGTTGTACAGATATTTCTTCAAGATCATGCCTCCACTTCTTTTGGATATATATCTAGAAGTAGGATTGCTGGATCATATGGTAACTCTATTATTCATATTTTCAGAAAGAGATAACTTTTCATTTAACTTCTGCTGAAAGGAGACAGCAGAACTAGCTGCTCCCCTAAAACCCAGAAGCTACACAGAGGTTTTTGTAGTGTTTGAAAGCCAAAGCTTAACCCCTGCTCCCCAAACTGGGCTCACTTCCTTCTCTCTGCTCACCAGCCATGCAGGTGCTGCAGTCCACTCCCCACCCCACCCGTCCCCCCCACCTTTCCCTCCACACCCCTACAGAAGCCACTGAAGCAGTAAGCACAGTTTTGGCTTCTACCCCATCTCAGTTAGGAAGTGCAGGGGCAAAAATCTCTCTGGGCTCAAACCACTTCCTCAGACCCAAGGCCAGGGTTTTACTTTCTGAGTTCTGGTTCTGCTCCTCCCCCACCTTGAGCAGCTTCTGACCAGCCAGCCCTTCTCAGTGGCCACCCCTACTGAACCTGGTCCATGCAAGGTGTCTTGGGACACGCCCCCCTTGCTTCCTGCTCGCCTCACCTATGCCTTCTCTGAGGCCCTGGGGCCTGTCTGTGGGAGCTTCTCAGAGAAATCTCCGCAGGCTCCCAAAGCTCCTCATTCATCTCCTCCCCTCCTCTCCTGTCCCCTCCCCTCCCCTCCCCTCCCCTCTCCTCTCCTCTCCATCCTTCATCCCTCCCACCTGTCCTTACTCCCTGCCTTTCCTTCTCATCCTCCCCACACAAAGGTCGTTTGCTCCCTGTTTCACAAAGTCAAGAAAGCAAGACGGCTTGAGGCTCACTTTTCTACCACACCAGAGCAGGAGTCATTCCTTCCAAGCTTTATGACCAGACACGCTCACCTCCTTGAGGATATAAGGATATTAAATATATTTTTCTCGAAGTGACTTTTTCCTCCAGGGAAAAGCTGCAAAGGGAGGGAGCACCCCTCGGGGTGGTCTCCACTTGGTGTCAGGGATCTCTGACAGGGTGCTGTTCATATGATCTGTATAACCCATGTTATAGAAAGTCTAGAAAACAGAAATGACAACAGATGGCCTTTCAAGCCCCTGTGGTTCCCAGGGCTGGGAGTGGTCCTGCTCTCATCCTGTGAGTTTTCTGCACTTGTCTCCACACATGCCTCTGGCATGAGGTGGGGTCTTGCTCTCCCAGGAAGAGGGCAACTCAGGAGAGGGAGAGGAACGGCAGCTTTGGGACCCACTGGTGGGGGTTGGGATGGGCATGTGTCTGCTCTGTCGGGGCGCCCTCTACATGCAGAGGCGTCATCGCATGATAGACAGCCTTGGGAATTGTGAAAGGTCACATTTCTCAAGGCCACCTCAGAGTGGCCATCAAGGCCTGTGCCAAGAAGAAGTCCACAGGAGCTAGAGGAAGCCCCAGGCTGTCACGCATAGGTCAGCATGCAGAGGGCTTCGAGCCTGGGCCCGTCTCGCTCACCCTTGGAACTGAGGCACTCTCCACCTCTCTCCCACACCCCTGTTTGACCCTCCGGACTGCTAGACCAACGTGCCAAGTTCGTGGACATTTAAGAGGACAGCAGAGCACTGTAACAACCCCCATCCAGTGCTGTGTCAACGTTAGGCCCCTTCCCCTCTTAGAAATAGGGAGATAACTTACGCAGGACCACCTGCCTCTTATATGTTGCTATAAAACACTGGGCCGCATGATAGCTTGTGCAAGAATGTGTAGTGCCAACACAGCAGGCAGGGGCCCAGCCCCTGTTCCCAGTCACCCTGAGTCATCCCAATGCTGTGACAAGAAGCTACCCACAGGAGGCCCTAAGCCATTCACCTTCAGATTCTGAAAACTCTGATAGTGGTGGGTGAAATGAGGGCTCCAGCTCGGGGTTGTTGCAGGGATCCTCTTCAGGTCTCCTTCCCACCCTTACCTCCCCAGCCTCTGTGAACATGAACTTCTCTCTCTGCACCATGCTCAGCTCCGGAGGAGCTGGGGAGACCCAGGCCGGTGCTCCCAGCCTGGGGAAGTGGAAAGGCCTTGGGCAATGGCAACCACAGGCCTGGCTTCAAATTCCAGTTCCTCCATTTGCATGTTGTGTAACCTCAAGGAAGATAGTTTCTCACTCAGACTCTTATTTTCCTAAAATAGAAAGCGGGGTGATGAGATCAGCACATAATATCTGAGATCTCCGGAAAATGTCACCGGCAGAGGAGGTTCTTGGAAATAATGGTACGACGTGAGGTTGAGCACTTGGAATACGCCTGTGGGCCTGTGTTACACTATCATTTTCACCAACATCCCTGCTCCTGCCAGACCTCATTGTACAGAGGGGACTGAGGCTTAGAGAGGTTAAGGAACTTGCCCAAGGTCACACAACTCAGAAGTGTTGGGGCCAGGATTTGAGCTCTATCTGCAAAACCTGTCTTTTTAATCTTCATCCTCTACTGCAATTCTAGGCAAAGCTGGGTGGAACAGAAATCTGACAGACTTGCGTGGTCTGCTAAGACACATGGGGAAAAGAAGAGAAATTGCCATGTTCACTGGCCTGTAGGAGGAGCCCAGCAGAGCTGGGTTAAAATCTTAGTATCTCCACTTTCTCATTGCATGATCTCAGGCAAGTCACTTCACCTTTCTGAGCCTCAGTCTCTTCATCTGTAAAGTGGGATTGATAATGTTCGTCTTGCCTGCTTGTAGGGAGAATTAAGTGAGTGAATGGTTGTACAGGGCCTGCTTGGAGTAGGTACACAGAGAATTACATCTACCAATGTTTCTGGAGACATGTAGAAGTGCCCCCTTCGTCCCATCTCTTCTGCTTAGCAGCTCCGCCTGGGCTGGAGGCCCTTGAAAGCCTTTGTGTTCCACTCCTCTCAGCTCCTTCTTACCAGCTCCACTGGAGGCTTAGCAGCCTTTCAGCATGACTGACATATATGTCCTTAGAGGCTGTAAAAACAAGCACACCATTTGACCCAGAAACTCCACTTTAGGAGTCTATCCCATCGAAGTATTTTCCACCCATTCATTCAGTGAGTCTCAACAATGCTGGTTTATTGAGCATCTACTGTGTGCTGGGCCCTGCGCAATATGCTGGGGATACACTGAAGAGCAAAGCAGTCTGGTATCCCGGTCTCTGCCCTCCAAGAAGCCAACTGTCTAGTTGCTGATGAGACATTAAGCCAGTAATTATACCGGTAAATGTATAACTGCAAATTGTAATGGCAAAGAAATGGTTTCAATATGATGGTCGTTGTACGCGTTTGCCTGCTGGTTTTAGTTAAGTCCACTTCTGTGCCCAGGAATCCGGGAAAAGTGAAAGGGAGGGACTTGAAATTTTCTGTTGAGTGTTATCACCCAAGAGTTTTTCCTTGAAGGTCATGGTTTGACCTGATTTCAGCTGGGTCCTGGGATGGGCCGCAGTGTCTGTAAATGTTTATGCAAGAGAAGAAAAAGACAAATAAAAACAAGAGGCTACCCAGTGGAAGGAGCACTCTCAGTGACCAGATTCCAATAAAAGGAACAAGGGCTTCTAGGAGAAATGGCTGATTGTAGAACTGGGGCAGGAAAAAGATAAGATGAGCCTGGAGCATCTTGGAGCACCAGACAGTAAGGAAGCGCTCAGGGAACAGAGCGATGCGGGAACGGTAAAGGGACCCAGGAACCAACCTGAAGGAACTCCCAAAGCCAAAACAATTTGAGCAACAAAATAAATAACGTATTATTAGATTCTAAGTCAAAATATAAAATAAATGTACATGAATCCATGCTGGCATGAATAAATAAATAAATGGGGGAGAAGAGAAAATCTTTCTTACAGAGGAATTCCAAGTAATTTATTTGGATGCTCCCCACTCTGGGAAGTGGGGCTTAGCTCCCCCTGAGGGTGGGCTGCACTTAGTAACTTGTTTCCAAAGAACAGGGTATGGAGAGAGGAAAAGAGAAACTTTACAGTGGAGAAGTCTCGAAATGCCACTTTAACCAAGCGATCAAGGTTAATATCACAGTGAAAAGTCACGTGGGTAGCACATGCCCCCTGAGAGGGTGTGAGGAGAAGGGCGCCGTACCTTGGTAGTATCCTCCCCTCAAATCCATAACCCCATTCTGGTCATGAGGAAAACATCAGAAAAAAAGCCAAATTGAGGGACATTCTGCAAAATACCTTCCCAGTGCTCCTCAAGGCTGTCAAGGTCGTGAGATGAATGACGAAAAGTTGGGAAATTGTCACAAATCGGACACACGATGACTAAATGCAATATGGAATCCTGGATAAGATTCTGAAACAGAAAAAGGACAACAGATAAAATCCAAGTAAAATCCACAGTTTAGTTAATGGTAATTCAGCAATGTTGGTTTCTTAGTTTTGACAAATGTACTGTGTTAATGCAAGATGATAGCATTGGGGGAATTTGAAGTTAGGGTGCGGGGACTGAGCCAGGAGTGCAGTTTCCAGGCTCTCGGCCTCACGTGGAAATGTGCTGGCTCAGGTAGTAAATGGCCATCAACTGTGGCTAGTTGGCCGTCAGCTGTAACCAGTGAGCCATTGGCCACTAATATAACTGCTGTGGCTACGCTAGCAGGAAATGGGGGCTAGCAAGAAGTTGGTGGCTGAGCCAGCAAGAGCGGATTGCAGTTAGTTCAGCGGAGTGTGGGTTGTGGATTGCAGAGTAGTGGATGGCAGGTTGCTGATCACGTGGCTCCTGCTTTCTGTGTCTCCAACTCAGCTGCCAGCGAGAGTATAGTGGTGTGACTCCCCTACCTATGGCTCTGTGGGTGTTCCTTTTTGGCCTCACCATGTCCTGCTTTCTTCTGCGGGGAGCGGGACCAGAGACCCCGCCTGACACCTTGCATGACATAGGAAAATCTCTAATATTTTTGGAACTGTAGTATAAACCAAAAGTTAAAAAAAAAAAAAACACACCACAGGCAGAATAAAGAGTGGAAAGAAACCGCAAAATTTTGGTAGTAAATATATTTGAGAGTGGGAAAAGAATGTCCTTTTTTTGTCAAATGTCTTTAATTAGGATTTATTTCTTTTATTTTAAACATTCGTTATTATTTCTGATTAGAAGTTTTCTATTACTTTTCTATTACTTTTATAGTGTCAAAAAGAAAAATGAAAGAAAGCATTTTGCACAATGCCTATATCATCTCGTTTAATCCTCCTAGCCAGCTAAGATTCTGTACCCTATTTCACAGGTGAGGAAAGTCGAGGTGATTCGCCTAAAGTTATATAACAAGCAAGATGGAGAACTGGGATTTGAGCTTCTGTGGGTATGACATACTCCTGAGGGACAGAGAAATGGAAACGCCTTAAGTATTCTTCTGGAGAATACTTGAGAGGAGAAAAGGTTGGACTTTCTCCTAAGCAGATTTCTCTTTAGCCCAAGGAATAATTTTTAATTAGAATTATGCAGAGGGTATGAGCGTCCCGGAAAGGTAATGAGTTCCCGGTCAGTAGAGGACCACGGAGTGTCCTGGAGAGGGATTCAGGCGACCCGACGCTGTATCTTCCCCTTCAGACCCAAAGCACAGGGCTGTCTCTCTCCTATGAGACCCAGAATTATACCAGGCGTTTCCTCTTGTAACTGGGAGAACCGAGGGGGTAGGGGAGAGGGAATGAGGGGGTTTCTCCCTCATCTGCATCATTGTCCCTGCTCCACCGCGAAGTCCATCACTGAGGACTGGGGACGTGGGGATCTGCCTTTATTTACTCAGAGCCGCCCGGGAGGGTCAGCTCCTGATCTAGACCTTCTAAATCGTGCCACCAATTTGACATGTAGGTATTGTAACCCTATTCTAGAGATGCGGTAATTGAAGTTGGGAGAGGGAAAAGTCCTCCCCAAAAGCAGGGGGTTGCGTGCACCTGCGGGGCGCGGCGTGGCGGCTCCCCCCGGCGGGGCGGCTCCCCCCGGCGGGGAGGCTCCACCCGGCGGGGCGGGGCTGCGGGCTCGGCGAAGGCGGTCGCCGGGCCGCTCAGTCTGCGTCCGGCGAGCCGCGGGGACCATGGAGCCCGTGTCGTTGCAGGACTTCGTTTGCGCGCTGGACCCCGCCTCCCTCCCGCGTGTGCTGAAGGTGTGCTCGGGGGTCTACTTCCAGGGTGAGTGAAGGGCGAAGACCGCCCCAACCCCCTGCCCCGCCGCTGCCAGGCTCTCCCTGGGTAGGGGGCAGAGGCGCCGCCAGGGCGTCAGAAACCCAGGAAGGTGCGCCCTGGATTCGAATCCCGACGCTGCCAAGCTATGTGATTTTGGGCCACACACAACCTCCCTGGGCCTCGGCTTTTGCTTCCGTAGAATGGGATGGGGGTGTCGCTGATTGCCCCGCAGGGTAGTAATAAGCTCAGACACCCAGATGGGTGGAGTCGAGCCAAGTCAGGCTAGAATCGCGGTGTGCATTGATTGAGGTCCGATTGTGCAGGCGCCCGGTATTAAAGCGCTCATGACATGCAGCTCTTGCTTGATTCTGAAGTGCCAGGTCAGCCGTCCCCTCCGTGTGACCTCCCATTGCCCCTTGACGCCCATCCTTCAGTCCCTCCATCCCACTTTTGTTCCGTGCTTGGCAATGGGCAATACTTGATTTGATCAGCCCTTCTATTCTCAGCTGAAATGGCTCCTTGTCCCGGAAGCCTTCTCAGCTCTCTGCTCCTGAACATCTGCCCACTTACTTCACAGGGATGGGGACACAGCAGGGGCTCAGTCACTACGTAGTTATTGCCTAAAAGAGCAAGAGGGAAGGAATGGACAGGCCGTGGAAGGGAGAGGATTGCTGCTCAGCAAAAAACCTATGACGGGCCAGCCGTCACAGAATCGAACGAACGCGGTCCCTGAACGGGGGGGGGGGGGGGGGGGGGAGGGCGGGCGGTGAGGATGAATGAGAAACACAAATGTGTGCGGGAGGACTGGTGCTCCAAAGCGTCACCAGCCCCGAGTTTATTGTGCTCATGCCTTGTATACCAGTAATCTCAAGGTTGCAAAGCAAATTCCATGAAAAGCACTTTGTGCAACAAATTAGACATACCTATCAGCACATCCTGTTCTGCGGACACACATAAGAACATCTTGAACTCCCCTGTCCTTGACCCATTTCATTGTTCCTCCAGAGAGGGAGCATGATATGCTTGCAAGCTTCCTTGCAATCGGCCTCCCACATCTCCCCCTTTTTGTTTTTATAAAAGCAGTGTCCTCCTCCCTGAGGAGGCCTGGTGACAGCGCCTGTCTGAGGTGTCCCCTGTTGTTGCAGACGTACCCGTCATCGGGATTCCCATTTGTGTCATGGGGTCCCTGTCTTAGGTGGACTGCACGCGAGGTGGTGACAACCCGTCGTTGGCTGACCTGCCCCTTCAAACCTGCTGAATCGGGGCTGCAGATTTCAGTCCCATCATGTGGAGATCAGTGGGGACCGTTAGAATAGCACGCCTCCCAAATGGAAAAACAATGGGCAAGAGACAAAGGACAATGCAGGCGCCTATTATGGCAGCTCCTAATGAGATAAGTAAGTGAGGCAAATTATTCAGTCCCCACGGAGAGAAGGCTTGTTGGAGGTTGTCAGGATGTCCTGTGCTACCTGTGCAGGGTTAAAATCTAAGGGCGTAGCGGAGGTAAGTGCCATTATCTCTTTGTGTAGTTGCAATAACTCCACAGTATCATTTTTTTGTAACCAAAGTCCTTGTAGATGTTTTTTAACCTTTTCCCAGGATATCTGACTCTCATTATATGTTGTGTTAATTAGGCAGATATCCTGGTAGGTGGCATCACAACGAAGGGTATTTTTTAATTTTAAACCTTGGACCTCTTCGCCCAAATACATCACCATGTCATACAATGTATTGACCTTTTGTTCTAATTTCTTATCTATGGATTCCTGTGTCATAAAGGTTTCAGACACAATGTGGGAAAGTGAATTGACATAGGAGGCGGTTTGTACCTCTTGTGTTAGGGCCACAATGGCCACAGAGGTAGCCGCGATAAGGGTAATCAAGGTGGTAATGCCCGCTATAATAAGGCCAACAGCTCTCTTAGATTTCTGGAGCGCCTTGTTGATTACCTCTAGCACTTGTAGTCCCTTATCATCAAACCAAAGGCCACTATGTTTTACTGGTATCATGACAAAAGGGGGCTGACGCAGCAGCACCACAGAATGTTTTTCTGTGACATTAGAAACAAGCACTCAGTAAGCAATCAAAGCAGGAGACATTATAAGTCCTATTATCACTATTAAAGGCAACAGACACGTTCCCTATAAGCAGCGCAAATGGAGAAGCGACGCAGGCGGATACATAAGTGTCTGTACCAGTCTGATTAAGCAACTTGACTTCCCCCATGGCGGGGCGGGGCCCCGATCTTCCACCACTTTGTCTGGGGGAATCCCGAAGATGAGTACCAGAGTCCCATAGCCAGTCCTTTAGATGAGTCCGGGGGGGTTCCATACAAACTGTTTATGCCATGCGACCAATCCACAATGTACCTAGATGAACCTTTGATATTGTACTGCTGCGTGGTGTTTCCCTTACATGTCTTCCAGTAGATGGTCTTATCACTCTTACGATATTCCGTTTGGCACGTGGGGAAGTCTGAAGGGGCGTCCAGCAATCTGGATGGCGGCTGCGGGTCTCCATATTGTTACACACTGGTCCTTGCCACAGAGTTCCTGTCGTTAGCCGAACACACCCGTAGGTCGCATTATTGCGGCTAAGGCACATAGGAGTCCCAGAGCCGAGACCAGTGTAATTGAAAACTGTCCCATTGTCTTTGGCACCCGGTAGAGCCGGCAAGCCAAGAGCATCGGTGTCGTTCACATACACCTGTATTTCAGGAGATTCCCAGCTTACAGGATGCAGTAGGGGAGGATCAGGAACATAGGCCCAATATGTCTTATTAGCACTTCCACTAAGGACTAGGGTCCCCAGGAGCAGCAACAGGGTAAGCATGTCTCACCAGTCTCTCAGGAAGCCACCGCGGTCCAGAGGTGTCCTGTGGAAAAATACACACATGTCCTCGTCCCCATATGAGGACTGGATCGGGACCATGCCAGGTTCCTGTTAACGGGTCTCTCCATCGTACAAGAGCATAGGTATTTTGAGTGGTGGGATGCCAGAATCTGTCTGCAGCACTCTTGCCATACTTATCCAAAGTTAAAAAATTGAGAATAAAAAGAGCATGATGAAGATAATTTTGGGGGGTCAAGGGGTAAAGCTTCCCCTTTTTTATTTTTAGTAAGCAAGTCTTAAGGGTGCTATGCGTGCGTTTCACTACCCCTTGTCCTTGAGGGTTATAAGGAATGCCAGTGATATGGGTAATATGAAACTGAGCGCAGAAGGTTGTGAACTCCTTGCTAGTATAGCCAGAGCCATTGTCAGTTTTTATTTGTCGTGGAACGCCTGTTTGGGAGAACATAGTCAAACAATGACGGATGACATGAGCCCGTGCATTCCCCTTGCTGGGCTGTAGCCACAATGTAGCCAGAAAAAGTATCCACACTGACATGAACATATTTAAATTTACCAAATTCAGGGATATGAGTAACATCCATTTGCCACAGATCGCCGGGGCGTAAACCTCTAGGATTTGCGTAAACCTCTAGGATTTACACCGAGGTGAGGAACAGGAAGATGCTGTGGACATGTGGAGCATTGTTTAACAATCTGTCGGGCAACTTCCCGTGGAATATGGAATTGCAATCGTCAACTAGTAGCATTTTGATGATGTAAGCGATGAGATTGGGCAGCCAATTCAATTTGGGAGAGGCCGATGAATTTTGTGGCTTCATCCGCTTGGGCGTTCCCTAGAGATAGGGGCCCAGGGAGGCCAGAATGAGCTCTAATATGGCCTACATAGCACTTGTATTTACGAGCCTGAATCTCTGTTTGAAGTTGTTTGAATAAGGATAAAATTGTTGGGTTTGAGGTCCTGATGAAAGGCACAGTCTCCAGGTAAGCTAAAGCACGTACAATGTATTGACTGTCAGAGATGAGGTTGAACGCAGTGTCAGCAAAATCCTGGAACACCATTAAGGCGGCTCGTAATTCGATAATTTGAGCCGATGCAGGGGAGACATGTAAAGTTCGAGACTTGCCTTTGGATATATAGACTGCCGTGCCATTGCTTGATCCATCAGTAAATACTGTGGGGCCTAGTGGGATGGGATGTGGAACTATTATGGATGGAAAGATAAACTCATTATGGAGCGCGAATTGGAGGAGTTTATGTGGCGGGTAATGGTTATCTATTATATCAGAAAAATTAGCAAGGGCAATAGCAAAACTGTCTGAGAGGGTAAATAAACCCTGAATTTGTTTCTTAGTAAAAGGGACAATAATATTGTGAGGATCCAGACCAAAATATTTTCGTGTTTCTAAGCGGCACTCTTGAATAAGACTGGCAACGAATTCATGATATGAAGTAAGTTTTCTTTGGGCTGACACAGGCAGGTGTATCCACCTTAGGGGCCCATCCTGTCATAAAACTGCAGTTGCGGTGTGTTTAGTAGCCATAATATATGCAGTTAAAGGTTTATTGTAATCGCAGAACATGTTTGAATGGCTTGCTCCACTTTGTCAAGGGCGGCACGCGCCTCAAATGTTAGACTTCGAGGAGAGGATGGATCTGGGTCACCTGTTAGTAAGTCAAACAAACATTTCAGTTCCCCAGTAGTAATATTAAGAGAGGGACGAAGCCAATTGATGTCTCCTAATAATTTCTGGAAATCATTGAGTGTTCTAAGGCAATCTTTTCTTAATTCAATTTTTTGTGGCTGGATGTTAACATCCAGGAGTTTATATCCTAGGTAGGAAAAGGGCGCACTTCTTTGGACTTTTTTAGGCGCGATGATTAACCCTGCCTGTTTCAATGCTAATTGTAAATGAGCATAACAAGCCAGCAGGGTCCCCTCCGAGGTGTGTGCAAGTAAAATGTCATCCATGTAATGAATAATATACACTCCAGCGTGGGATGCCCTAGTCCCAGCAATAGCTTTACTTACAAATTGTTGACATAGCGCGGGACTATTAGCCATTCCCTGAGGTAAGACAAGACACTGATATCTTTTCATAGGTTTCTGAAAGTTCGTACTAGGAACACTAAAAGCAAAGCGTTTACAGTCTGCAGGATTTAAAGGTATAGTATAAAAACAATCTTTGAGGTCTAACACTATTTTGTAAGTATCTTTTGGAATTGCTGCAGGTTGAGGGAGACCCGGCTGTAAGGGTCCCATGAGTTCCATGGTCTCATTCACTTTCCTGAGATCTTGGAGGAGCCTCCACTTTCCTGATTTTTTTTTTTTATGACAAAAATAGGGGAGTTCCACGGGGATGTGGACTCCTTTATATGTCCCCTTTCTAGTTGCTCCTGTACTAGCAACTGTGTTGCCTCGATTTTTTCTTTTGTGAGGGGGGGGCCATTGGTCTATCCACACTGGGGTATCACTCTTCCAAGTGATGGCTTCCGCTGTTTTCTTGTGGAGTACAGGTAAACTCATGGCCCCGTGGGAAAATACCCCAAACCGGCACGATTCATCTGGCCTGTGGGGTTAAGTGGGTAGAGTCTGTCTTGGCTCATAGAGCCCAGCCCTTGTTGAGGCAGTAGTCCCTGATCGAACATTTGTTGAGCAATTTGCGGATTGGGGCTGTATAAATACACACCTATATTCTGCATAACATCTCTTCCCCATAGATTTACAGGCAATCCTGGCACGATGTAGGGCTGAAATGTACCTGAATGGCCTTCCTCATCCTGCCATGTTAATAAATCACTGCTCTGATTTGGAGATTGTGATTGTCCAATTCCCCGCAATTCTGTGGCCGTCGCCTGCATAGGCCAATTATACGGCCAATGATCTGCAGCTATGCAGGATACATCGGCCCCTGTATCCAGAATGCCTGGGAATGTTTTATTTTTGACTCTTAACTTTAAAGTTGGTCGTTCTTTGGTTATCTCCTGTATCCAATAAACATCTGAGGATCCAAATCCCTTATTCCCTCGAGGTCCGGACAGAGCAGTCCGACCCACCTCAATACGGGGCAGCAAAATTAACTGGGCTATCCTGGTGCCTGCAGGAATGGTGGAGATGCTCGAGGGGGATTGAGTCATGACTTTAAGTCCCCCAGTGTAATCTGCGTCTATCACCCCAGGGGATACATGGATACCTTTTATAGTTGTGCTACTTCTTCCTAAAATAAGGCCCATCGTCCCTATTGGCAGTGGTCCATATACTCCTGTGGGCAACGCTTGTATCCCCATTTCTGGTGTTAATACTGCGTAGGCGGAGGAACTGAGGTCCAGTCCTGCGCTGCCTGAGGTTGTCCGGAACAGTTGCTGAACGGATTTGTGGCTAGCAGGGCCTTTTCCGGCTGAATCTGATCCTGCTCCGGTACCTGCAGGGCCCCATAGCATTGTTGTTTCGGGGCCTGGGGCTGGCCCCGCACCCAATTTCCCGGCAAGGGGTTTCCATCTTTATCTCTTTTGGATTTGTACTCGTTTGTCCAATGTTTACCTTTTTTACACTTGGGACACAGGGAAGGTCCATTATTTTCCCCTTGTGACTGTTGTCCCTGAGGACATTGACGGGCCTTGTGTCCCAGTTTGCCACAAGTGAAGCAGGCCCCGTTCCCCTGACTATGATATCCAGCATTCATTTTTGTCTGTTGGTACATAATCTCCTTAATAGGTCTTCCTTGCATAACCGCTGCTTGGACTATGCCCTGGGTATAAGACGGACCAATGTCTGAACAGAGGCGGATATAATCTGAAAGAGAACCTTTCTTTCTAAAAGGCCTGATTGCCATCTGACATGCGGAGTTAGCATTTTCATAGGCTAGCTGGGTGACCAACGCCTGGGTAGCTGCTGAGTCCCCAAAAGTTCTTCCAGCTGCCTCCAGCAGACGGGATACAAATTCTTGGAAAGGTTTATCAGGTCCCTGTCTAACTTTGGACAGATGTTCTGTCTTCCGGGAGGTCTCCGGAAGGCTCCTCCACGCCTTGTTTGCAGCGTTTGTGATCTGCGCATAGGCCCCTACCTGGTATGCAAGCTGAGCAGGCAGGTCTGTATGTTGACCTTCACCTGCTAACATACCAAAATTAATTGGTATCTGCTGTTGGAAATTAATCTGTGCTGTTTTCTTACAATTCTCATAAAACTCTGACTTCCAAAGTAGGTAGTCTCCTCCAGTTAAGCAAGCATGAGCGAGACTCTTCCAATCCTCGGGCGGAAGGGCTTCCGTGGACATAGTGTCCAAGATAGTAATTGTGAAAGGAGCTCTAGGACCATACTTATTACATGCCTCTTTCAATTCGTTTAATTGCTTAAATTGGAATGGCTGCCACTCCCTAATCACTCCTCCATTACCATCCGGCCTTTCAAACACTGGGAAGGTAAAAAAAACACTTGTGTCTTGCCCTGCATTCCTAGCCGCCTGTACAACCGACTGCAGTGGAGAAACACGCATCGTTAAAGAACTGGGAGCCGTGGGAGTTAAATTTACTAGAGGCGGCTCCCACACCGGAGGAGGTGGTTTTTGACAGGCATTCCAAGGCGGGGGTCCATCCCAGCCATCTGAACCGGGGTACAGGAACGTTCTTTCCAAGGAGGGTCTTTCTGAGGGGCTCTCCAAAGGTCTGGCCGGGCTGGAGTTTCTACTGTTGCCGTGAGGCGGGCCAAAGCACCCTGTACCTGCTTGAGTTGATCTGCAAAAGATTGTAACGTGGGCTCTGTTTTCTTTTCCATTTTAGGTTCTTTCATTCAGGCTATTAAGGGAGGATATTTGTCCCTTTCATATTCTATCGCTTCTTCATCTAGGGCGGCCTGGGAGGTGGGATCAAGCCACTCATCGGATGGCTCACCATCCTCCTCCTCATGGGGCTTATGACACAGCGGCTCTGGAGGGGACTCTTTCAGACCTTCAATTCCCCATTTGGAGGCGGATCTAATTACTTCCTCCTTCTGTGTCTCCGGTTTAGCGAGGGACGTTATCTTCCTCCTCGCAATTTTTTAAGGTTTCGATTTTGAACTGTTCGTGCCGCAAATCAAGACAATCTTGGATCAAGGTCCAAAGACCAAAAGTTTCTACCGGGACCTTCAGCGGCCTGTGGACTGTATAATAATCCTGCAACCTCTCTCCTACCTTAACCCACGTCTGTATATTAACAGTCCCTCCCTCAGGAAACCATGGGCAAACCGTCTCTACAAATGCCAGGAAGCGTTCCAACTGATCCTTTCCTACTTTTGCTCCCCGGGAGGCAAGCATGCGCTTTAATCCCTTCACATATAGAGCGCGACTCCCCGCTTGCCCCATTTTTTAACTCCCTGCCGTACTTACCGCTCCTCGCAGATAGCCTTCTTTCAGGCTGGGCCCTTTCACCGAGCGGTGTCCTTCACCTAGTCCCCTGTTTCAGGTCCCTGTTCGGGCGCCACCTATGATGGGCCAGCCGTCACAGGTCACAGAATCGAACGCAGTCCCTGAACGGGGGGTGAGGATGAATGAGAAACACAAATGAGTGCGGGAGGACTGGTGCTCCAAAGCGTCACCAGCCCCGAGTTTATTGTGCTCATGCCTTATATACCAGTAATCTCAAGGTTGCAAAGCAAATTCCATGAAAACCACTTTGTGCAACAAATTAGACATACCTATCAGCACATCCTGTTCTGCGGACACACATAAGAACATCTTGAACTCCCCTGTCCTTGACCCATTGTTCCTCCAGAGAGGGAGCATGATATGCTTGCAAGCTTCCTTGCAATCGGCCTCCCACAAAAACCAGGGCTGCTGAGGGTGAGAGAGAAGCTGTGGGCATCGAGGTGGAGGAGAGAGGGAATGGAGACCCTGGGTGGTGCTCAGGAGGAGGCTCCTTCTTTAGAAGAGCAAACTAACGCATGGGTGCCCTAGCCATCCTGTGCCGTCTCTCTGTTCCTTGCTCTGCCACAGCAGCTTCCCATAGAGTGTTCTGAGGCCCCAAGTGAGTCTTAGACCAAGGGTGAGATACAGGGCGGGCCACACAGTGTGCAGGACAGGCCACCACACAGTGGGTCTGGCCAGGTCCACTTGGGAGTCTGATGGATCTGATTTCAAATTCCGATGCTACCTCTCGGGCCTTCCTGCAGGCACCTGTGTGCTGTTTGCTCTCCTCCCAACACCCCCTGCCCGCTGTGTGTCGTAACACCTGAGTTTCCTCATTCTGCCTGAGCTGGGTGGTGGGAAGTGACAGAAGTTAGGGTAAGAGAAGACGGGGTGCGAGTATGAGGTGGGGTGAGTGCGGAGGACAGGTGGTGATGCTGGACACTTCTATGGGTCAGGTGGCCTGACACTTCCGCTTGGAAGCCCTTAGGAGCTGCAGCTTTGAAGGCAAGCACCCTGGCCTCTTATTACCCGTAATCTTGGGCCACCCGCTCCGCTTCGCTGAGGCTCAGTCATCATTTAGGAAAGGGAAACTGTCCTTCTGAGGACTGTCATGTATTTTAATGCAATGACGGATCTGTCTACTGACCACAGCACTCGACACCCGGCTGCTGTTCTCACCAGCCCCAAGGCCCACCCCCCGGAGACTGTAGACAGAACTGTGTGTTTTATGAGCCTGTGTGCGTTTTCCCGGGGGTAAGGGGTGGGGTTTTCACCAGTTTCTCAGGGCTGTTGGGGAGGGCCCTGTGAGGGCTGCCCTGAGGTGGGGTGGAGTGGCGTCAGGTGGCCTCAAGGCTCATCCACCTGGACTTTCCTGTCCGATGTCAGCAGGATGCAGAGCCTGTGTGCTCCATGTGAGACAGATCTCTATTGGGTACCTTCTATGTTCCGGACACTGTTTTAAGCACTTTAAACTGGGAAAGTGACGCTTCTGGGCTTGAAAGAGGGAGCCCAGAACCCTGCCTGAGGGGCCCACACTGTCTCTGACCCTCCATTCTCTCCTGCGCTTCCTTTAAAAACAATTCACTTGAAACAGATAGCACCAGGGTGGATGCTAGGCTCTCTGTGACCTTGGTTTGCCACTGGCCCTTTCTGGGCCTGGTTTTGTCACTGTACAATAAGCAAATGGGGAGTCACTGGGTTATTTACTCATTTAGGCCTTTAATGCATGCTTAGGCCAGGCCGTCCTGACTGCGGTGACGCTGAGATGGATCAGCCTTGCCCTGTGAGCTCAGTTTAGGAGGCGTGGGGATGTGAAGAAGGCCAGAGCCACAGAGGGGTACATCCAGTGCTAGAAGGCAAAGGTGGCATTTATGCTCCCTGAGGACAGCTGAGCCAGTGGCCATTAGGTAGGGAAAAACAGGGAAGGGCATTCCAGGTGGCAGGAACATGTGTGCAAAGGTGCGGCAGAGCAGGGCTTATGGGGTAACAGGCACAGGCTGCCTAATGCTTGGCCCTTATTGAGTGGGGAAACTGAGTCTGTATCTCCACAGGCTCCATCTACGAGATCTCTGGGAATGAGTGCTGCCTCTCCACAGGGGACCTGATCAAGGTCACCCAGGTTCACCTCCAGAAGGTGGTCTGCAAGAACCCAGGGACAGGCCAGACCATGGAGCTGAACCCCAACTTCCAGGGTAAGGTGACACCTGTCTCCCCGAGTGCCTTGGCACCCTCCAGGCATACCTGCCGACACACACATGGGCTTGCCAACCTTGGCACACATTCCCACCCTTCTGGGTTGGCACACGTGGCTCTCATGTCCACTACCCAGCCTCAAGGCCCAGGATGTCCCCAAGGTGGTGTGACAATGCCCTGAGTCTGGCATGGCTACATCCTGTCCTTGTCCATCTCTCTCATCACATCTCTGCTGGGACTTTTTGGTTCCAGATCTTTGTCCATGTGTCTTCTCCATGTTTGCTCACACATTCACTTACTAAGTATTTACTGACACCCGCTATGTGGCAGGCAGTGTGCTGGGGCCTGGGGATGTGGGGCTCAGGACGAACCAGGGGCAGCCCTCTCTGGTGGGGAGCTCCCAGACTGGCAGTGAGAGGAAGGCAACAGGAGAAATAGGCACACGTTTCGGGAGGGCTCTGGTGGGAGCAGCCTGCCTCAGCGGTCTGTGCAGGCTTCCTAGAGGAGATGGGACCTGAGCTGAAAGAAGAATCCCTAGAGGGAGTAAGTAGAGGGAGTAGCATGTGCACATTGGGGGCTCCAGAAACCCCATGTAGCTTAGTTATTGCAGGAGGTGTGTTGTGTGGTGAGCTGTGGGCTGGACGCTGAAGCCAACAGCCTGGGTGGGCAGTGCTCTGCCAGCCACTGGCTGTGGTCTTGGCGAGTTCCTGTGACCTCTGTGGGGTTCAGCTTACTCCTTTGTGATGGGGGTACTCAGTCTTGAGGTGAGAGCGAAATGAGTTGCCATGCATGAAGCACGTAGAACAGGCCTGGCACAGTGCAGGTGCCCTCTGAGGGCTGGTTCTCAGTGTGAATCACTGTAATCTCCGGAACAGGCTGGTGAGGGTGTGGGTTCCAGGTGAGGCGCAAGTGGTGGGAGGTGGTGGAAGCCAGAACCCCCGGGGCTTGTGTAGGGTCAGACACATTTCGGTCTTTATTTTGAAGGCATTGAGGAACCAGGGAGGGTTTTAATATGAAAGTGATGTATGTTATTTTGTATTTTGAGGATTTTGTTTTTATTTTGAAATACTTTCAAATTTACATAAGACTTGCTGGAACTACTGTGCACCCTTCTCCAGATTCACCAGTTGTTAAACATTTTGTTACATTTGCTTTCCCTTTCCCTTCCCCACGTCTCTTCACACACACACACACACACACACACACGTATATAAACATGTTACTATATATATGTGTATATATATATTTTTTTCCTGAGCCATTTGAGAATAAATCGCAGACATGATGCCCCTTTACATCTAAATATCACTCCTAATATTTAATGTATTTCCTAAAAATAAAGACTTTCACTCACAAAACTATAGTTGAATGATCAAATTCAGGAAATTTAATATTGATATAATGGTAGTATCTAACCCACAGTTTGTATTCAGATTTCACCAACCACCCTAGTAATGTCCTTCGTAGCAGTTTTTTCCCTTGATCCAGAATTCAATCCCAGATCACACATTGCAGGCAGTTGTCCTATTTCTTTAGTCTCTTTTAGGCTGGAAGAGTTCCTCAGCTTTTTTTTGTCTTGACATTGATGTTTTGAAGAGTCCATATCAGTGCTTTTGCAGAATGTCCCTCGCTCCTGGTTTGTATGATGTTTTCTGGATTGGATGAGTGTTGAGTGTATTGGATAGAAAAATCCTAGAAGTGAAGTTATGTCCAGATGTGGGTTATTTTAGACTAATTGGGTGGCAGAAGAATGGGTGGAGGGAGGGGTAGAGGGGAGGAGAGCAGCCAGAACTGGCTGCCAGTTAAGGCAGGGTCAGAGATCTTTTGGCCAGTAGCTCCTGGGTTTCTGGTTTGGGAGAGAGGGACAATGGCGCTGCCCCAGGATGGGCTGATAGGTGGTGGATATGCGGGATTGGAATGGTGGTGAGATATCTGGGGGCAAAGTTGGCAGATGGGGTCAGGAAGTAGGAAAATGTGGCAATTGTCAGTGTGTTTGCTGGGGAATACGTCCCTCTTCTATTCTGTGTCTCTGGCGACAGTCTATTCTGTGTCCGTGCCTGTGTGTTAGAAGAAACCGTCTCCACCTCTGCCCCTCACTGTCCGTTCACACGTGGTCACTTACTGCCTCCTGTCCTTCAGCCCTGCAGCCTGGGTGTCCAGATGCTGGCCCGCCCTTGGCACCTGCCCTTGGGGTATTCCGTCTGGGTTCTCTGTGGCCAGACTGGGGCCTGGTATATGCAGCCCTGGACCCAACAAAAGCCTGCCCCACCCTGACACTGTCTGCTGTACCCCACAGGCCTCTTCAGTCCCCTCACCGGCCCCCAGAGCTACGGAACCCTGGAGGAGCTGATCTCTGCTACAATCCAGAGCTCCAAGCAGCTGCCTATTTGGTTCATGTCAACCCACAGAATTGACACAAAGGCCAGGGTGGTGCCGCAGGAGCAGCCCCTCATGCTTGAGGCTGTGGAGATGTACCTCGGGACCTGCAGCGCCCGCTGTGTGCTGGGCATGGATACCCAAACGGTCATTCTGCGCCTGCCCCTGTCCCAGAAGGGGACCTTCTGGGTATTGGAGACTGGTGCCCCTCGGACCCTCCTGCAGGCCCTGCAGGACCCGGCTCTGAAGGGCCTCCTCCTCACTTGCCCCACCCTCCCCTGGCGCTCCCTGATCCTGAAGCCCCAGTATGAGGTCGAGGCCATCATGCACAGTGAGTTGTCGGGCAGGTGGGTGGGGGTTGACGGGGAAGGGAAAGAGGGGAGCCCGGGGGAACCGCTCTGATAGAAGACACGCCTCCTCTCCATCTTCTGGCAGATAGTCTAGGGATTCCAGGTGGTTTACAAATATATACAGAGTAACAGAATAAAGATTCCCAAAGAATGGAAGTTGGGTGTGAAACGAGATGGAAAATGGGCTAATTGAAGAGTAAGGTCCCAGATACTTTATAAAATTGGGCAAAAGTTGGGTTGTGAGCTTGTTAGCAGCTAGGACAGAGACACAGTGTTACAACGTGAAACCTTGACCATTTGCTCAGGAGAAAAAACATTTTCCTGCCTCAGGAGAGCAGGACTGTTCCTGAAGGTCCTTCTGTTGGGTACTGAGTTACATAGGTTGTTTCTTAGGACAGGCTGGTGGCAGCACGCAGAGCAGGGTTGGTGATACAGAGGCAGAAGCTGGTCTGTCTAGTCAGCGGCTGAGCCTGAGTGGAGGTGGAAGAATGGTGCCCCAGGACCTCTGCCCTGGAGGCCAGATTTGAGGTTCAGCTCTCTGCCGGTCACGGAGAGAAGAGTTGGTCAGGGTTGCTGGCAGACTACAAAACCAAGTGGGGATTCTTTGCCCTGTTTTAAAAAAAATCTTTTAAAACGATTTTATTATGGAAAAGTGCAAACATATACACAAGTAGGGAGTAGTGTAACGAACTCCCATGACCCCGCCCCCAACAACCTGTTTCACGTCTCCCCGTCCCCACTCGCCCCTCCCCACCTGATCATTTCAAAGCAAACCCCAGGTATCATAGCATTTCTTTTGTAAATAGTCCAAAATGTGTCTCTTTCTAAAGAAGTGTCTCTATTTAAAAATGAGACTTTTTTTTTTAAACAGACACACCATCATCATACCAAAAAGATGAACAATAACCCTTATTCCACCTAGTGTTTGAATTTCCTCCACTGTCTCATAATTGTTTTTACAGTTTTATTCATATCAGGCCCACAACATTGCTATTGATTATTATGTCCCTTGAGTTCCTTTTAATCTATAGGTGCCCTTTCTTCTGCCTTTTTCTTGTAATTTATCTGTTGAAGGGAATAGGCCATTTGTCCTGTAGGCTTTCTGACATACTGGATTTTGTTGCTAGCCTCCTTGTGGAGGTGCACCTGCTCCTCTGTCCTGATTTTCCTGTTGGGTAAGGCCCTGAGCCCACCCCCAGGTTCAAAGATTCCATGGGGGGGACCCATAGGACTCGGCATATAGTCGTACTCACAGCTTTTGATGTGTTACGACAAGAGGACATAAAGCAGTCTGCCAAGGGAAAAAGTGTTTGGAGACGCCCAGAGGAAACCAGGTGCAGCCTCCAAGAGTCCCCTCCCAGTGAAGGCACATAGGGCACACTTCATTCCTCCAACACTGAATTGTGACAGCACGTGTGAGGTGTTGTCTGCCAAGGAAGCTCATGAGAGACTCAGTGCCCAAGGTTTTTATCAGGGGGATGGTTATGTAGGTACCCTCTGCCTAGCATGCGCCAAAATTCCAGACTCCTGGGAGGAAAGCAGGCATTCAGCATTAGCCACACTGTTTGTACAAGTTTAGGTACAGTGACCCACCAGGGAATGGAGGGGACCCTCCCCAAATCCACATTCCCACATGCTGGCGGCCAAGGACCAACCTTGCAGGTAGGCTTTTCTAGGAAAAGCAGTATCAGGCCCGCTGTGTTCTCTGTTTTCTGCACACCTGTAAACAGGCACTTAGCTCGAGTCAGTTTCTCATTGTCGCATGAGGTGTGGGACTAGGATCCCCCCTTGGCTCTGTCTCTGCCACCAATCTAACTTGAGCACCAGCCTTGCCACGTGGTGTAGATCAAATAACACAATGGATGGGCCAGTGTTTGTGATGTGAGCGGCTGTTGATGACCACTTCCTAGATCTATGATTTTATTAGGAATCGCAATGGTATTTTAATCCTATCATTCCTTCATTTATTAGCCGGGAACCTACATAAAGGGAAAACTCCCCTCATCTCCTCTTTGCTTAGTTTGTACAGGAAATACAGGACATTGTGTTTGTATATATAGAGAGGCCATGGGTACCATTCTTCACCTCCGCTCAGGCTCAGCCTCTAACTGGCCAGACCTGGCCAGGACCTGCTTCTATTTCACCAGCCCTGCCACAAGCCTGCACTGAGGACTGTCCTAAGAAATAACCTTTTTTTTTTTTTTAATAGTTTTTAAAATAATGAGTTGGCTCCCTAGCATCCTGCATGGTTGCTTATTTAGTTGTTGTTGTTGTTTTTTAAAATCATTATGAAGCCACAGATGAAATGTTTTCAATGTTCCAATCCACTGAAATTATTATTCTTACTGATGCTCGAATTATCTCAGCTTTGGCCAGTGGTAGCATTTTCAAGCTGGCTCCTAAATCCTTTTGACATAACTCGTGGTCTTGCTTTCTGGTATAAGATGTTCCAGGTTCATCTTGAACATTTTCTCCCCAGGAACTTGAAGTTAGCTCTTTCCCAGGGAGCCCCGGACTCTCCTGGGAAATGGCAGTAAGAGACCACAATCTGGGGAGCCTGGGGTTTTAATGGTGGATGGGGCTTGGTAGGCTGTGCTGGATACTGAGGTAGATCAGGTCATCCAGAGTATTTTGAAGAAGAAACCAAAACAGTATAAAGAACCCCCAGGTGTCCATTTCCAGCTTCCACCAATTATCGGCTCCTCTGGCACAAAGCAAAAATCCCACCAATGTGACCTGAGGGAAGTCATCACTGCTCCTCTGAGCCTCAGTGTTCTCATCTGCCAAATGGGGAGGGTATACCCTGCTCCATCTTTCATGTGGTGCGGATCAGACAACGCAGTGGATGGGCCAGCTTTCCTCATTCTCGTACAGTCCCTTCTTGAGTTTGTACCCAGGTGCTAATCCAGAGGAAACAAGTTGCTCGAGGTCATTTAGTCAGTGCTTTTCTTGATTTGGCTTTCTTTCTTTATTTAAATCCAGAAAGGACCTGGACAGGCAGCTTATGAAACTACATGCAAAATTCAATTAAAATGTAAAAAGTAGTTGAACTGATGGGATATTCAATAATAAGGAATTACCAAATAATCATTATTATTTCGATGTGGTAATGGCATTATGGTTGTGTTTTTAAAAATTGTTATCATCCCTTCTTTTAGAGGTTCACACTGAATAGCCACAGATAGGATGTGATTGCTCTGATTCAAAATGATCCAGCAAAGGAGGAATAGATAGATTGGAGTAGAAATTAAAGATGGGCTTGAATTCAGTGTTGAAGCTGGGTACTAGGTACACGGAGTTTCACTATAGTAGTCTCTCTATTTTTATGAATGTTTAAAACTTTCTATAAGTTTTTAAAAAAAGAGATTGAAGACAAGAGTGGGCAAGGACTCTGGTACAGTAGGAAAATGCTGGTAGGAAAGAAAAGATGAGAACAGGAAAGGGATCAGCTGGCCCAGGTCTCTTTGCTGGGGGTGGAGAGCCCCGCGTGGGGGCGGTGTGTGGCCACACCACTGAGCTGATCTCCCCCCTCCACAGTGCGCAGGACCGTAGTCAAGATCCCTTCTACTCTGGAAGTAGACGTGGAGGATGTCACCGCCTCCTCCCAGCACGTGGACTTCATCCAGCCGCTGCTGCTGAGTGAGGTCCTGGCCCGGGGAGGCCCCTTCCCCCTGACCACGGAGATCCTAGAAGTTCCAGTGGGGCCCCCCCTCTTCCTCAGCCCGTGGATGGGCTCCTTGCAGAAAGGCCAGAGGCTCTGCATCTACGGCCTGGCCTCACCACCCTGGCGGGTAATGGCTTCAACCAAGGGCCGGAAGGTGCCCAGATACTTCATGGTCTCTGGGGCCTACGAGGGCAAATTGCGGCGAAGGCCAAGAGAGTTCCCCACGGCCTATGACCTCCTGGGTGCTCTCCAGCCAGGCCAGCCACTCCGGGTGGTGACCACAAGGGATTATGAGGTCGACGAGATGGAGATCCCCGGGTTCATTTCCCTGGCTGTGGGAGACAGGCTGGAGGTGTTGGGGCCTGGCCAGGCCCACGGGGCTCACAGTGACATAGACATCTTGATGTGTCATCGGCTGAGTGACCTGCCTGGGGAGGAAGAGGAAGAGTGTGAAGAGGAGGCAGAGAACCAGGAACCGATTATGCTGCCCCTCTACTACGCTGGCAGCTTCGTGGAAGAGATGAATGATGGCCGGCGCTACCGCCTGGCGGATCTGACTGTCCAGTTCGCACTGCCCTGTGAGGTTAAGGTGGTGGCCAAGGACAGCAGCCACCCTGCTGACCCTCTGCCCTCCTTCTCGGGCCTGCGCCTAGAGGAGAGGATCGTGGAACCCTTCTTGGTGGTCAGCCTGGATTCTGAGCCTGGGATGTGCTTTGAGATCCCTCCCCGGTGGCTTGACCTGATGGTTGTGGAGGCCAAGGCACAGCCAGGCCAGCCAGGTGGGCCTTTCCCCATAGCCACAGTGGAGGAGCTGTCAGATGTCTTTTATTATCACCTTCGGAAGTTACCGGTCGAGAACCAAACCCCCCCACCCAGGCCCCCGAAACGTCAGGCCTTCAGTGAACCCAAGAAACAGAGCTGCAAGGAGAGAAGCATCCAGGTACTAAGACAACCAGCGGGCGGGGAAGGGTCGCCTGTTGGGATCACTGCAGGGCCTGCCATTTCTTCTTTGTCCAGCAGCACATTGCTCTTCGAATTGTATAGAACTTGCAGTTTATAAATTTGCCCTTTGCACCTGTTCTTCTTATTCGATCCTGACAATCCCACAGTGGTGTGATTATCCACATTTTACGGTTGAGAAAATGACTTGGAGACCCTGAGACTCACCCCGAGTCAGTTAATAAACGGGAGGCCTGAACTGGAGCAGGAGCATTCTGACTCCAAGTTCATTGTGCTTCACCTCTTTGCTACCCCGTGATGTCCCTCTCCTAGTTCAAGCTTCATCCTTTTTCACCTAAACTGTTTCAGCAGCCTCTTCAGTCCTTCCCCACAGCTGTCAGAATGGCCTCTCAAATTCGTCTCTAGTCATCGATGGGTCTCGGCCCCATTTTTTCTGAAAACTTCAAGGGCTCCCCAGTGCCGGGGGGAGTAATGCAGACCCCTTAACATGGCATCTGGGGTCCTGTGGGCTTACTTATGCTTGCCTTCCCATCTTCCACCAGCTGCTGTGCAGTCCACACTCCTGAAAGCCCCGCACGATGCCAGGAGTCCCGCCTCAGCACTTCTCACACACCAGTCCTTTAGCCAGGCAGGTTCTTCCTCCTTCCAGGTTCACGGGCACGGCTCAGCTGATTTCCTCCTGGGCCGAGTCTTCCCTCTTGTGTATTCACACTGCATGTTGGATGTAGTGTGGGGGGGTTGGGGGGGCGCACGTAGTTTTCTGTTAGCTGTACTTGAGTGTCTCTGGCTAGAAAGAGAGTTCTGTGGGGGCAGGGACCTCAACCACTCCAAAGTGGGCAGAGTAAGTGCCAGCGAGTGCTGCACTGAAGCAAAGTGAATCACAATGAAGGGGAAAACCAGACGCAGTCTAAGTTCCGTCCCAGTATACTCCCTCTGTGGCCTGCACTCCTCTGAGCATGTTCTCTCCCCAGTGAAGCCTAGATAGTAACATCACTAACTCACATTCCTGTTTCACTGGCTGCTACTGTTGGGCGCTTACTCTGTGGCAGGCACCTTATGTGCATTGCCCCACCCCACCTGGCTCTCATGTGCCACCTCTGAGGTGGGCACTGATACCATCTCTTTGTTAACAGTTAGGAAAACAAAGAGATGCAGAGAGGAAAAGTAGTTTTACCTTAGGTCACACAGCAAGTGGCAGGCTGGGGTTTGACATCGGGTCTGACCACATGGCTTGAGCAGCTAGCATACTCGGCTCATGCTCCGTACTGTGTGTGTAGATAGTGGGATGGCAGTGGAAGTTAAAAAGATGAATTCTGAGTGGTCTCAGCTCCAGGAGGGGGGTGTCATATCTGCAGAGGAGGGGCAGTCATTTTCTAAAGACAAAGGATGGACCGGGACACCTGAAATATGGGCCTTGCTACAGTGCTAGAAGTACAGAGAATTCAGAGACCTCAGTCCCAGCCTTGGCTCCTGACGGAAGTGACATTGGGCCCAATTCCTCCTTGTCCTTGAACTAGCAGCTTTTCCTCTCTAGGGATCAACATTCTTTGCTGTTGATCAGGGGAGATATACCATTTGCTCTCCAAAGCACGGTGTGGTGGAAAGAACACTGGCTTTAGAGGTGACACATCTGTCCCAGCTAGGCATCGCCTGTGGGGTTTGACATGGCACACTCTCTCTGAGCGCATTTCCTCGTGGGTAAATTGGGGCCTGAACCAGCTACTCAGAGGGTCACCTGAGGATTAAATGTACAGTTATGCATATAGCATGTGGCACAAGGTCTGAATTCAAAGCAAGTCCTCTTCCTGCTGGTCCTCTCCCTGCTCTGGCACTGTTCTGAGGCTCTGTAGTTCCTACCCCCCCACACCCCCCCCACTCAGCAACAGATGTGAAGGACACTGACCAAACCCCCATGTGGAGAAACTCAGGGAGAGCATCTCTAGCCCCCAAACCTGTCATCTCTCACCCTAGCCATTAAGAACATTTCATGTGCTTATAGCAAAAACCCCTGGAGTCCTGAGAAGCCCTGCCCTGAAAAGGAAGTAGAGAAGGGAGCAGAGGAAGTGACATTTGAAGGAAATTACATTTCATGGATTCTGCTGCTCTGCTTCTTGGGACCCTGCTCACTTCTGCTTTTTCTCCCCCTTAGTCTTCTCAGGTCTCAGAGCTGCAGCAACCTCCTATGTTGCCCAGAGTCAAGATGAACACCTTGCCAAAGGACACCAAGGACAAACCGGACGTATACAGCAAGATTCCCTCCAAGGGCCTCAAGCCCACTAAGTCCCACCCACAGGAGCCAGGTGAGTCCCGTCAGCCCGTTCACCCTTGTCCTCACCTCTCCCCTTCCTACTCCCTCCTCTGCTGCTGGCCACACCCTCAGCAGGGCCCTGCCCATTGGACAGACCCTTCTGTGGCCCAAGCAGGATGGCCAGGCCTGTGTGGGGTGTGCTTAGGCTGAAGGGTCCCTACAGTCCCCCTCCCAGGGGCTCCAGAGCCCTGGCAAGGAAAATGAGTTCATCTCCCAACACACTACCCTTCCCAAAGCACATGGGGAATGTGCAAAGTGTTTAGTCAGAGCAAATTGTGGTTTCTGGGTTAGCAAGGACCTCAGAGCACCCAGACCAACCCCTTCCCTGTCCAGGTGAGAAATGGGCCCTGAAGAGGGAAAGGAACCTGCCTGGGACCGAAGCTCCTCACACAGACGATGATGAGCATGACTATGAAGAAGTGGTTGAGCACTTCCGGAAAACCCTCTAAGTGCCAGAGGAGCCGTGCTTCCTAACTGCTGTTCTCAGGGGATCCAAGGTACTAGCCACCTGCTACCAGCATCTGGAAGACCTTGGACAAGGTCTCCTAGAAATCAGACGGCGGACAGGCAATGGCTTTGTGGGACTGACGTGATGGAATGGGACGGACACTGTGCCAGCGACCCTCAGGTTCTAGCTTCCTGCCTGAGGGCTGGCTTCTTTGGGCCCAACTTATACTTGATGTCCTCAGACTCAGCTTTGGTATCCACAAGAGCCAACCAGATTCTACTGAATCCTACATCTCCAACACCAGTTGCCCCACTGGGTGGTAAGAAAGGAGTGGAAGAAGCCACAAACCTTGGTGATGGCAGCAGTGCCTCCTGCCTTTCGGTAAAGAGGGACTCAATACTGATCACACTGAACTCAGAGCCTTTACTTCCTCGTCCCCCTTCCCGCTCCACTCTTCCTCCCCCCTCACCCCCCCTCCCCGCCAAGGCTCTAAGCTTCTGAGAGACCAGAACCGTCTTCATTGTCTCTGTAGCGCCTAGCACGTGACAGTTGTAGACTACCCAAGATCCTTTCACTCAAAAACCATAAAATAAAAACGACACCTGAGCTTCTGGAAAAATGACAAGATATCGCTTAATTCTGTGTGCCAGACCCTTTACAAAACTATTTAAATCCTCAACTTTCTGAGGTAGACAACAGCCTGATTTTAAAGATCAGGAAACGAGCTTGAGTGGTCAAGTGTTTCAGGAGGCAAACTAGTCATGAACCTGGATGAGGGTCCCCGCTCACCAACTATCAGCTATGACTGAGCAAGTTATTTTAACCTAAGATTCAGTTTCTTCACATGTAAAATGAAACTAAGTTACCTACCTCACAAGACTGTTTTAAGAATCAAATGAGATAATCTGTGTAAAGCATTTAACGCAGTGCCTGGCACGTAATAAACACTCGATAAACATGTACCATTATTATTGACCAAGATCAAACCTATACTCTTTCCACACGCCCACACTGTCTCCTAGTCATGGAATTCGTCCGTTTTAACTCAGCTTCTCAGGGCATCCTAGGCCTGTTCAGTGAGGTAAGACCACAGACCTCATTTCCAGAAGTGGTGGGACTGTGGTTTCGTGGGCTGGTGCAGTTTTGGAACTAAGCACCCTGGTCAACAGGAGGTAGATAAAAAAGGTGATCTGAGTCTCCAGAGGTTAGAGCCGAAAGAGGATCAAATTTCCAACTGCTGTCTTCTAGGCACTACACCCGAGCTTGTCATCCTTTCGCCTGCTAACATCCCTCTGGGCTGTCAGGACCCAGGGCACTTCCCAGGGCTCCTGGCCGCTGTCCCCCTGCATGGAGTTCCCCGGGTGACTGCTGAGTGGCGACCACAGGCTGTGCGGCCAGTTCTCTGTATTAGCACCCCATCCGGTTTCCCACGCCCTCCTCCAGAAAGACAATGCAAACTGTACAGGAGGCCCCTGGGGACGACAATATGCAAGAAAGAGAAACAAAAGTCCCTCTTTGGCACAGAACCCCTAGGGGCCAGGCATACATGCAAAATGCCAACAGCTTTCACTTTGCACTTAACCTTGGCAACAAATTGAGCAAGATCACAAAAGGCAGGGAGAGGGCTGCCAGTTCCTACAAAAGGGGTTAAATACCGCAATGAGAAAGCAAGAAACTTCACAACAGGGAAAGCTGGGCTTGAAAGGAAAATGTTTGAAAGTCACAACTGTGCATATCTGATCAGGGTAATGAGGGTTGGCAGAGAATGGCCCAAAGGCAGACACCACCCTCAGGGGACTTTTGTCTTTACCTCTGGAAGCCACTGGGGGTGGGGAGGGTGTTCTAATGGGGCCAGGGATTCCCTGAGCAGTGAGCACACATGCCTGGGGGCACACAAGACGATAGCCTGGGATACATAAGTTATTAGTACATCCTTTCACATTTATTTATTTATTCATTATTATTTTAAGGAGGGCGCAGCTCAGTGGCCCATATGGGGATCGAACCAGCAACAGTGGTGTTATTGGACCACGTTCTAACCAACTGAACTAACTGGCCACCTCCATTTTTATTTTAGTTTGTTTTTTCCCCCCTTTCTTCCGCCTCCCCCCACTCCAGTTCAAGCCGTAGTTTCTCAGTCTAGTTGTGTAGGACACAGCTCCCTGGCCCATGCGGGTATTATGAGCCTTGCTCTCCCCGGCTGAGGCCGTCGGTCGCCTTGCCTATTGGAGGGCACTACCCTGCTAACTAGAAAGAGAAGGAAGTCCACCACCCACACAGGTATTCTATCGTGCATTCCGAATTCAAATGTACATGACTTTTTAGCCTATTTTTGGCCTACTATCCTTTATTTTAGGAAATAATCAAGAATGGATGTACTTGCAAATAAACATATTGGTTGACTTTTAAACATCTGCATAGCTCCTAAGATGGGAATTTACCCTGCATGTATCGAAAATAACTGCCAGACAGTTTGTTCACTGTTAGAAAGCAGGGGGTGGAGCATTCTCTACGTAGCTGCTAGATCTCATTTAGGAACACAGTTAAAGCAATTATAGAATTTTTATTTGCATGTTACAGCTCATTAACTTACCTCAGAATTAGTTTTCATTCAAGAAGTAGCTTACTTTTTGGAGTTGTCAAAAACATCTTTGACCTAGTCTCCCCTCCCACAAGAAACGAAGCTTAGTTGGCCAAACAAGACTCTGGCCTCTAGAGTCTCACCCTGAGGTCAGATGGGAGGTATTTAATTCAGTTATGTGATTATATACTGCTATAGAGTCAAGATTAAGGTCCACTTTATAATCCTTATTAATGACGATGCTTTACAAAACTTTATTTAGGTGTTCTAACCAACCCGTAAGGAAATAACATTGTTCTCTTTTCATAAATGAAGAAATAGGAAATGGAGGCTCTCAGAGCTGATGGAGCCTGCTTAAGATCCTAACTAAAAACCCAGAAGAGCCAAGATTTCAAATCTAAGTCAAACTATGCTATATTGTCCCAGATGATAAAGGAGTAATTATACCACCTTAAAAAGAAAAAGAACATTTTCACAAGTTACTGCAATAATAGAACTATTTTATTAAACATATGGATGTAATATTTTGTATAAAACACGGTAACATTTCTTCCTCTTCTCTGCCCAAGGGCACCACTCTAGAACCTCATGTTTATAAAGCCACTTTTGGCAGCAGTTATGACATGGTGAAGGAAAAGTGCAATTCTGAAAGTAATACCACATAACCAAAATGGGGAACAAAAACAGACAGAGGTTAGTGGGTTTTTTGGCTAGCTGTCTGCTCACAGGCCCTAATCCTACTTATCTTAACAGTTAGAAACATTTTAGGAATAGAGACCCCGAGTATTATTTAAGTAACATCCCCCAACTCTCTTGGTAGCATCCCTGTTCCATTTCTATCTATCCTGATAACCAGCTAGTTTGTAACTTCTAAGAAATCTACTCTGGTTTACACCTGTTAGTTGCCTTCATGCCTTTGAGCTTCAAAAAAAACAGAAGAGCAATAGGATGTTAATTGAGACCTTTTATAGATGAAACCTACTTTCTAGAAGTCAATTGGCCAAATATGTGCATGGCTGGAGACAAGAGATTGTGAATATAGGCTCAGTTGGAAACTATGTTGGGTCCCCAATTCACTCCAGTTATTCTGCATCTGTGGATTTAAAATGATCATCATCCACGGTGGAATAGATGTGTCCCTCATTGCTTAGAAAATCCACAGCTTGCCTAGAAAGGAAGGAAAAAAAGGCTCATTTTCAAACCAATGCAGAAGAAAGGAAACTGCCTTTTGGACATGGCCAAATATGTAAACTTCACTCATCCGTCCGCCTTCTATTTTATCTAAGAACTCACAGCCATTTGCTCACAGAAAGCTCTTGCAGGGAGATATGCCAGTAAAATTGCAAACCTGAGGTAATCTGTGGAGACAGTGGCTATTAGGGTTGCCTTAGATCCCGCCCCCAAACTGTATAAGGGCAAGGAAATAGGGCCTCACTTGAATACCAGTCTAAGCAAATCAAAACAAGATCTAAAGCTGTAATCCAGCTGGCACTAAAATCTCCTGGTATAAAGAGCTGTTTTTAAAAGTTGCTCCTTCCCTCCCACCCACTGACCCTCTAACTCCCCTTCTGCAAAGTAAAGCTGCAAGGAGGAAAGGAAAGGTCTTTCCAGAAATGGGAAGAGAACTTCAAACCCTTCAAGGCCCTCAGGGGTCAGTGTCAGTAACATATTTAGTGACAGTAACATGTAG
This sequence comes from Rhinolophus ferrumequinum, assembly GCF_004115265.2. NCBI lineage: Eukaryota > Metazoa > Chordata > Mammalia > Chiroptera > Rhinolophidae > Rhinolophus > Rhinolophus ferrumequinum. The sequence continues at coordinate 19,136,236 of NC_046292.1, forward strand.
TAGAGCACGTACTACATGACAGCCATTCTGTATCTCCTCATCACAGTAACTCTGACATAGAAACCATTACCCTCACTTTATAGAACAGGGAATGGAATTAGACCTGAGCATTTCTTTTCTATCTAGGCCTAGAATGCCAAGTGATTTATAACAACAAATAACTATTACCAGCACCTTTAACAGTGTTTGATTAGCTCACTGGAACCAGGAAGCTGCTTGTCTAACATTATTGGGACAAGGATGTTGGATGTCTAATGGCTGCAGGTCCAGACAGCCTGATACACACATCACCCCAGTGGGGACAGTAATGTAGGTGGGACTGCACACCTGAGGACGAGCTAAGGACCTCGCTCCTCCAGATTAAATCCCGCAAGACATGCCAGGTCAGTTTTGGCTCAAAATTTTATCTCCCGCACATAGTGGGACCCAGTATTTGCTGAAAGAACAAATGAATGAGCGATGTGACAGGCGGCACCATCTCTGTGGGTCCTTCTTTTAGTTTTCCCTGACTGAACAACTTCCCTTCTGCCAATAAGGTTGTAGTCAACAGACAGCTTTTGTTTGTTTTTTAAAATTCACTTCTCATTCCCAGGAACGAGGTGAAATGGGTATGATTCTCAAGTCCTAGCTCATGCATGGAAACCACATACTCACTTGATTGAGGCGAGAGGCATGTGCTGGAGCTGGTTCTTGAGTTCATGAAAGTTCAATCCTTCAGGCCTCGGGCAAGCCTTAATCAAATTCAGCACCTGAAAATTTGAATCAGAAAGATTTTAGGGACTACTTCGAATCAGCTCCCCTATGTAAACCTAAGTCTCGTTATAAGAAGACAGCTTTAGAATCATTAAGAAGTAACACAACTTAGGATTGCCTGTGTTTTGCATTTCTGGAGCCACTCGGGTAGTTTACCTGGTTTTGAGCCACACTGAGGCCATTTACCGGCATGAAGCTACTCCCGCCAAAGTTCCCTGCTTCACCCATTCCTGGATTGCTGATAGATGCTCTTCCTGCTGAGGGCTGAATTAAAAAATAAGTTTACAACATTAGAAAAATTCATCAATTTAAACAAAGTCCTTCCTATTTTTTTAAGAGAGCTTGTTAATAAGTAGCTTACAAAAACAATTTAAGCTGAATTTTCCCAATTACAAGTATTTATAGAGGAAGGGAGAACTATTATCTAGTAAGTATTTCAAAGGAAGGTAATTTAATCCTCTGAAGCACCTCACATCAGAGAAAGGTCCCTTTTGGCTCCTTCTTTTCTTTGTGATGTGAGGGGAACCAGCGGAAAACTAGCACTGAGGAGACAATTACCTGGAGATTTGCCATAATGGTTCTTGGTGTTCAATCACTCAAAAGCATTTATTGTCAATATCACCCTTCCTTCTTTTTTACCACCAATGTTTAAAAAAAATAATAGACTAAAATCACTGTTTTCATGTCCCTTCTCCTTAGTCACTCCTCAACTCCCCACTACACCTCTGAAACTGTTCTCACCCAAGTCACCAATGACTTTTCAACCAACGTACCTAATAGTGTCTGTCAGCCCTCAAAACACTTGACCGCTCAGAAGCAGACACTGCTGACCGCACTCCTCTTCCCAGGCTTCTTGATACTTCACTGTTCTGGTTCTCCACTTACCTCTCAAACTACATCTTCTCAATATCCCTTATCAGCCTCTTCTTTTTCTGTCTCCCCAAAGGCTGACAGTTCCCCAGGATTTCATTCCAGACCTCCTCCCAGGCCACAGATCTTTGTTCCCAGCCATCTGCCAGATACCTCCCCCTGGATGTCTCACACACTTCAAAATGAAATCCACTGCCTTCCTCCCCAAACCTGCTGCCCTGCTATATCCTCCACTTCAGTGAGTACACCCAAACCTGATGGTGCAGACCTCAGTCATCTGTGAGTCTCCATTCGCTCACCTTCCAGAATCTGTCACCACAGCCTTTTAATACAATCTTAGTGTTGCTCAAGCCTCTTCATTCCTGGTCTCCTGATTGGTACCTCAGAGGCTAGTCTCCCCTACTCCAATCAACCCCCCTCAATGTTACCCACTAGTAACTTCTGGTCATGTCACTCTTCTGTCTAAAAGCCTCCAGGTGGATCCCCCACCTGTGAAAATAATATAAAACTCCTAGACATTCAAGACCTACCACAACTAGACGGCAGAATCTGTATTTTACTCTTGATCAATCCTTTTCAACACACTTTACCCTCCTGCTGCACCTGAACTTCTTGTCATCCACAAACATGCCTCTGACCTGAACATTTGCTCCCTGTCTAGAATGCTTCTCCCCTCATCTGCCTGGTAAACATTGTTCTCATGCTTCAAAGCCCAACTTAACTGCCATTGCCTTTGTAAAGACTTCCCCCGACATTTCCCAAGCCAAGTTAAGTCACGATCTTCCATCTTGGCTCTCACAACATTCTCTCTCATAGCAGCTATCACTGCATGTCACTTTTGTCTCCTTCCCCCACAAGCCCCTTCATCTTTGCAGTGCCTGGTGGACAGTATGTGCTCAATGTTTAATCTATTGAACTGAATAAATAAGGATGACAGATCAGATATTAAGTACCCATAACAGATACAGGAGCACTGCAGAGAGGCTCATTAAGAGAAATCCCATCCAGTCAGGAGATTCATTCATTCAACAAATGTTGATTACATGTCTATTGCTTTGAGGAAATAATCGTTCATAAAAATCAGTCATGCTCCCTTATTTTCAAGCTAGCTACCTTCACATTGCCTGCTGGTTTGCCTGCTGGTGAAACAGAAATCTTACATTTTATGATGCAATAATACTGAACTGAAAGCTGTTTCTTACCCGGATATCTGAAATGACCTCATGCATGTTTTAAGACTTGGTTTCGGTATAACCTTCACCAGGGGGTCTTTCTTGATGTCCAGGTCAGAATAGGAAACCCTTCTCTGTGGGTCCACGGCACCTGCACTTGCCACTTCTCACTGCTTAAGTGCTTTGAACCCCCAGTATAAATACAAACTTTTTGAGGGAAAGGACTGTTTTATTTACTCCTCAATTGTTTATACCTCCAGTTTTCCCTCCCTAATCACCCATTCTTACTTAAAAACCATTTGTATCATATAACATTTGATACATAGGCGTATGTGTTATGAAGTATAGTAATAAAATACCCAAAACTTCCTACCCAATGCCGTTCTCTTTAACCCACTTTCCCCCCATCCTCTACGGAAGCCTCTCTTTTGAAAACTCATTTTCCAAATTTGATAGCAGACTTCTCTCATCATCTTACTTGACTTCTAGGTGGATTTCTACAATTGATCTCCACTCCCTCCTTCTTAAAATACTCTTTTCAGGATATTCTACAGAATCACATTTCCTGGTTTTCCTCCTGCCAAACTGGCAACTTCTCTGACTTTCACTGGCTCCTGTTTTGCTTCCAGATTTCTGAAGGTTAGTGTCTCAGAGCTCAAGTCTCTGACTTCTTAACTCCCTAGTTGTCTCATTGCATCCGAGGCTTTAACTATCACTTATACACCAATGACGCCCAAAGTTCTATCTCTCATCCTGACTTTTCCCTTGAGTCCCAGCCTCAAGGGAATGTTCAACCATCCATTCTGTTCTCCACTTGGATATTTAACTAGCATCTCATACTTGGTAAGTCCCAAACAGAACTCTGGATTTTACCCTTCAAACTTGCTAGCTTCATCTAGTTGCTCAAGCACAAACTTAGGAGTCATTTTTGAAACCTCTCTTTTCTTTATATCCTATATCTAACCCTTCAATAAGTCCTGTCAGCTCTACCTTTAAACAATATCAAAACACAACCACTTCTTATCCCAGCTGCTGTTACCATTCCCCTGAATTATTTCTGTTGCTATTCTTGGTGCCTCGTAGTCTATTCTCCATACAGCAGCCCAGTCAGCTTTTATAAAGGCAAATCAGACCATGCTATTCCCTAGACAAAACCTTCTAAAGGTCTGGAATTAGAGTCAAGTAATCCTTCCTATGGCCTACAAAGCCCTACATGCCCTGGGTCCTGCTTCCTTGCCTATATCCAACTGTTCTCCCTGTCATCTGCTTCATTCCAGACAGTTTGGCCTTCTTGCTGGTCTCAGACATGCCAAGCTTATCCCAGTCTCATGGCTTCTGACTTTCTATTCTCTGCTTGGAATGTTTCCCACCTATCTATATTGTACTATTCTTATGCCTTCCTTCACTCTCTTCTACTCTGCTTTTATTTCGGCACACTTACATCTAAAATTACGTATTTGTTTTGTTGTTTATTGCCCATTTCTCTCAAGAATTGAAGTTCAAGGCCACTTTTCCATCTCATTAAGTGCTGTATTCCAAGGGCCTAGAATAATGACTGGCACCCACTAGGCTGAGTAAGTTATTCTTTAAATGAAAGAATGAATTTCTCTCTGTATCTCCAGTGCTTAGCTAAGTGCGTGGCACAGGGTAGGATGAAATAGCATCCTTAACGGATTGTCAGTCGTCTAGTCTTTCCTACTGTAACCAATCCTCTTTCTTGCTACCAGAATCATCTAAGGACATTCTAATACTAGAACCAACAAAAAACTTTTGTGTGGTCCTAGATGGACTTACCCAGTTGAATTCATACAACACAAAATAATGCTGACAGATTTCAATATGAAGCAAGAAATATCATTTCAGGGACAAAATAATGGTGCATAAATTTTAACTATTTAGCCAATAGGCTGGAAGGAAGAAGCAAAAGTCTGTCCTCGTTGGGGTTTTTCTCTGAATATGGACTGATAATCCTGGTTATCCTGAGCTAAGAGCTCAGCCTATAATTATGTGTCTACTCTATAAGGTTGTCTTAGGTCCCAGTCATCCAAGGCAGTGGGGGTCACAGGAACTAGTAATTCTGAGCGGAACATAAGCGCTTCATCTGGAATGAAGTAACATGGCAAAATATACTTCATGGAGAAAATGTTTTAAGTCTCGAGTGATACCTTTATTCTGGCTCAACCTTCAAAATGTCAAGTAAGTCAAAGCCAGAGTACAGAAGCTATCTATGCTCTTCCAGGGAAGAAAAAACCGTGAGAGTGAAGCTGCTCACCTGGCTGTTAGCTTTGCTCAGTATCATGTGTGCATTCACTACTTCCAGAAGATGTACAGTGAACTCATTCATGTCCTCCAGGGGCATGATCTTAAAGGCCACCAGACTTTTTTTGTTCTATTAAAGTAAAGAGAAAAATGTGAATAAAAGGTGAGCACATTGAAGTCAATTTCAGGCCAAAACATTCTGGCTCTTTTCTTGGTTACAATATTTTGCTAATACAGGAAAAATGTGTTATATACTTAAATTTTTTAACTCAAGGTTAATCCAAATGTAGTCAATAAAATATAACCAAAAAACTCAAACTAGCTCAGAGATGTTCAGTGACTTGCCTAAGGTTACACAACAAAGCAGTCTAGTATCCTGACTCTAAATCCAGTGCCCAGGGCCCGCCCACATATACCTAATGGATGCCACAGATGGCAGTTGTAGTTGGAGATCCTGTTATTTCTCTACCATTCTGTTGGTTTTATATTAAGGTAAAAACCCATCATTTCCTTTTGGAGAATAATGAAATAACTTCAGGTTAACTCTCATTAAACATGGAAACTTAAGTTTCAGTTTTAAGTATCCTAAACTCAGGCATGAATCGAGAAACTGCTTCGTGGAAATACATTTTGTCGTTTTTTTCTGATTTTACCTGAAAAGATCTCAGATGGCCGGCCACTTTCACATATGTTTCTGGAGGAACCACAGTGTTTTCACCACTGGCATCCTAACAGATAAAATACAAACATATTACTAAGGTTTTAGTGATGTTGGTGAAAACTTCTTTAAAATTTCTAAATTATGTACAAAAAGAGAAAGTTATAAAGTGAGAGAGCTAAAGGATCCTAATATGGCACTAACTAGTTTGTTCTACTTTTAGAATTTACTTTTTTATAGAATCAGGAATTAAAATAAAAATATCTCTAAAGGTAATTTCCAGTTCCAAAGTTGTTTTATGCACATCATACGGAAGCAAATAATTACGACAATCTCATTCAATGCACACAACTTTCTGCTAGACATACTTATCAGCACAGCAGTTCTACTTGCAGGAATTAAAAGAAATAATTAAGAACATGCATTAAGATTTAGCTTTAAAAGTATTCATCATAGCATAGAATACTAAAAAATTTAAAACAACCTAAATATCCAATAATATGTACTCATTCATACAATGTAGAATTCTATTTATTGTCTGGGAAGACAAGTTGTGACATGTGGAAAAAGCTGATTTCTCATGTGGGGTAAAAATATACACCAAAATGTTAACAATGGTTAACTGGGATAATTAAAGTGATTTTAATATTCCTTTTGGAGTTTTTTTTGCTATGTACACATTATTTATAAGGAAAAAATATGTAAGCTGAGCCTTGAAGTATTTTCTGATTATAAAATACATGACTATAAAAAACTAGAAGATATATTATTTAAAAATAAAAAATACCCCAATTCCCATCACCTGGAAATCAACTATTGTTTTTGCATTGTACTCCACCTACCTATTATTTTACATAGCTGAATCTATACCAGATAAAACACCCAAATTAACATTAAATATAAGTAGAAAAATTTTATCTCACTAAGACCAAAGAAATACAAGTAAAAATGAGAAAATTCTCATTACCAAGGCTGTATTTTTAAACTATCAAACTAAAATTTAAGAGTCATAAAAACCCACTGTTAGAAAGGGTGTGGAGAGCTAACTGGGCACTTTCAGGCACTAATGAAGTATATAAGTTGGTACCTTTATGGAAGGCAAAAAAAAAAAAAAAGAAGAATAAAAATGTAAATATGATTTGAAAAAGTAAAAATATATAAAATGTATTATTTCTTCCAGAAAAATCTAGTTTTAAAATTTCATCTTAGGATTACCTCATAATTATAAAGAGATGCACACAAAGATACTCGCTGGGACATCGTCTACAATAGCAAATGATTGGAAACAAGCTAAATGTTCCCCAACTGGGTCTACTGTTAAGAGATGATGTATCCTTATGATGGAATAGGCAGTTGCTAAAAACGATGTATTTGTTGACACTATGAAATCAGTCTTGAATGAAAAGAGCAAATTACAGAGCAGCTGCCTATCATCTCATCCTTTATATACAAGACTGTAAGCATTCATCTAATGTTTAGTGGATAAGCAGAGAGAAATGTCTGAAAGGGTATTTACCAAAATGTGTTATAACAGTTGTCATCTCTGGGATGTGGGATTTCAGATGATTTTGAAATGTTTTATATTATAGTAAGCACGGTACATTTTTTATGAGCATGCAGTATTAGGCATCTTTAGTATCTACCTCCCCACTGAATGGCAGGGACTGTGTCTTTTTCATTCTTTGTATACCTGGAACCAAGCAATTTGGTTCAGAATCTTATTCCAACAGTGACTACTGAATAAATTATCCTGTATTTTTCTGAGAAACAAAAATTAAAGAACACATAACCATAGATGACTTGTGGTTTCTGAAGTGAAAATAGCATACCAAGTGCTTATTATCCAAATTTTCTATCATGTATTTTATTTCTTTCTACAATGTATTTTAAACATAAAAAACTCAAGAGGGCTTCTGCCCAATTAAAAAATAAAAAGTACAAAGAGAATTTATTTTCTTTCAGTCTATTTTCTCCATATACATGCTACTTTACAAAAAATGGGGTCATACTCATACTATGCATACTATTGTGTGACATACTCTCTTCCTCTCAACAATTTATGGCCAACACTTCTTTGTGACAACATATACATTTCTATATCATTTATTCTATAAATATACCATGGTTTAATTAGTAACACCCTATTGCCAGCATTTTGAATTTAGGTTTATTTTCATTATAAACAATGCTATGATCAACATTCTCACAACTGAATTATTGCACATGTATTTAGTTCCTTAATGTAAATCTCTAGCAGTGGCGTGCGAGGTCAACATTTTTATGATAGATGATTTTGATCATCAGCTGGTTTCTGAGAAAGGTCAAACCAATTTATACTTATACCATCAGAGTAGGATAATATCTACTTCCCCAAATAGAGACATATCATTCAAAAAATTAAATGTGTACTAAGTGCTAGAAGCACTGTGTTAACTACAGCTCTTATGCTAAGTGGCCACTGCCATTCTATTTTTTTCTTTGCTAATTTAGTAAGTTAAAAATGGTATCTTAATTTTATTAAACCTGCTTTTGTTATTGTTGCTGCAATTTAGAGTTCATCTATTATGAATTATCTGTGCATCTTATTTGCCCATGCTTCTAAGGTGCAGTTGCTTTTTGAGTTTTCCGTTGTTTTATAAGAGCTTTTCACTAATTAAAAATTTTAAATGTTTGTAATATGCTGCAAAAAATTTTCCCCTTTATTTAAATATTTACTCAGGGCCCACTATGTAACTGGAACTGTTCTAGGTGCTGGGAATACAGTGCCAACATAAAAATCCTTGTTCTGAGTTCACATTCTAGTGCTTCCTGTCACTTTTAACTTTGTTTATAGTATTTTGGTAAGTTTAGGTTTTAAACTTCTATGAAATCAAATGTATTAACGTTTCATTTCAAGGTTATTGCTTTTGCTGTCTTGCTTATGTATTATTTTTATAAAGACTTTTAAAAAGGAAGACTAAAAAAGTCCACCATCTCTGAAGTCCCAAAGTAACCCCACCCTAATTCAAAATTCAAAATCCCACACAGCTTACATCTGTGTCAACCCACTGTCTAACATCCATGGGTGCAGCTGTCATGTCATCTATTTTGTAAACAATGTTGGTTGGAGCCTTCTCTGCATGTCTGATTATCCCCACAATAGTGACCTAGATCAGAAGAAAAAAAAAGTTTGGTTTTCTTCTATACCAAAGCAACATTTATGTTTGTTTATTTATTTAAGTTGCAGGTGTACAAAACAATGTAATAGTTAGACATTGACACCCCTCACAAAGTGATAGCCCCTCTCCCCCAGTCTACTACCCCTCTGACATTGAATATAGCTGTAACATTTATGTATTTTTAAATGAAGTAATTTTTATTTCATCCTTCGTATGATTAAGTGACTCTTCCACAAATTATTTTACATACCTGTGAAATCTCAACATTCCCAATTCTGAACACTTCATCAATCAGAGTGGCAGAAAGAAGCTGAGATATGGTACAGGGTACAATGTGATGGGCTCGGGATCTCTGAAAGAGTATGCATAAATTCAATTAAGAAAATAGTAACTACCATTCATTTAACACGTGCTACGTGCAACATTGGATCTGCAAAACAAGCCTCATTACCCTTGCTTCAGCGATGGAAACCAAGGTCATATAGCTAACAAATGCCACACTTTAGAATTCAAACCCAGGTTTGTTTGACTCCAAAGCTCCTGATGAATGGGTAAGTTTGTGGGTTTTTTTTCAATTCTTTTTTTTTTAAAGATTTTACTGGGGAAGGGGAACAGGACTTTATTGGGGAACAGTGTGTACTTCCAGGACTTTTTTCCAAGTCACGTTGTTGTCCTTTCAATCTTAGTTGTGGAGGGTGCGTTCAGCTTCAAGTTGTTGTCCTTTCAGACTTAGTTGTGGGGGGCGCAGTTCAGCTCCAGGTCCAGTTGCCGTTGCTAGTTGCAGGGTGCGCGGCCCACCATCACTTGTGGGAGTCGAACCGGCAACCTTGTGGTTGAGAGGACTCACTCCAACCGAGCCATCTGGGAGCTCAGCGGCAGCTCAGCTCAAGGTGCCGTGTTCAATCTTAGTTGCAGGGGGCGGAGCCCACCATCCCTTGCGGGACATGAGGAATCGAACCGGCAACCTTGTGGTTGAGAGCCCACTGGCCCATGTGGGAATTGAACCAGCAGCCTTCGGAGTTAGGAGCACGGAGCTCCAACCGCCTGAGCCACCGGGCCAGCCCCAAGTTTGTGTTGTAACAGAGATTCACCAAAACGAGTAGACTGGAGTGGGGACAGCATAAGGAATGGCCTGCTTCCTGAACAGCTCTTTAAGAGGAAACTTCAGCTTTAGGATGAAGGCAAACTGAAACTGGCTATTTGTCACTGATGAGATGAGCTGGTATTTGAATGGCCAGTGGAGACAGAACGATGGAGTTATTCTAAATCTCATTAAAAAATGTAACAAAAAGTTAGAGGTATAACTTCCTTTAGGACGGATGTTCTGACAATTGGCTGGAAGTCCTAGGGAAAATGGGATAAGGGCTTGGCCACACTAGACATCTTTTTTTTTTTTTAACTAAAATTTATTGGGGTAACAATGGTTAGTAAAATTACACAGGTTTCAAGTGTACAATTCCGTAATATATCACCGATATAGCACATTGTGTGTTCACCACCCAGAGTCAGTTCTCCTTCCATCACCATGTATTTGACCCCCTTTACCCTCTTCTATTATACTATCCCCCCTACCCCCTTGAAACCACTGAACTATTGTCTGTGTCTATGAGTTTTCTTTATTTGTCTTGTTCCTTTGTTGCTTTCAGTTTTATATCCCACATAGCAGTGAAGTCATATGGTTCTCGACTTTTTCTGTCTCACTTATTTCACTTAGCATAATATTCTCAACACACTAGACATCTTAAAAGGAAGGGACAGAATATGATGGACAGAAGAATGTCTGGTGAGGACACTCAAATCCCAGCCTGCAGCAGTCAAACAACAGCGTAAACTCTTCTTTTTGCCTATAACTGGCTAGGGGTTGTCTGGGCAACATAAAGATGAGTACAGTTTGCCCGTAACACACTCCTAAACTAGGGGAGGTAAAAATATAAATAACAAACTTGATATTGATACATTATAGAATGAAAAGCGCTACCTGGGCTATCAAGAGATATTTATTGGTGATTTTAAGAAGAGGGAGCATTTAGACTAGACCTTGAGGCAGAAACAATTTGACAGTGAAAAAAGTGGCCGAGGAATGAGCATTACAGACTGAAGGTAAATATGCACTCCCACAGACTAATAGAGAAACTATATACAAGACAGGAAAAGCATGGTCAGTTAAAGATTAGAGTTCTTGTCAGAAATCAATGGGAAGTAACCCAATAATTGTTCTATCTACTACAAGACCGCACATAGTAGGCTCTTGGCCTTCATAGAATTAGCAGTTGCAGCTTTGCCCTGAAGGCCCATGACACTAGCAACATTTCACCTTGCTGAAGCATAATTTTGAATAGTGAGTATTTGTAGGATGGTAGAAAACAAGCCCAGCCAACCACCAGAACACATGCCACAACAGGCGGCAGCCAAGCTTGAGGGTTAAGATTATGGCTCTACCACACAGGAGCAGTGTGCTTTTGGTTACGTTTCTCAACTCATCTGTACCTCGGTTTCATCTATAAAACTAGGAATGATAAAATCACTATGAAAAATGAAATGTATGGTGCAGTACCTGGAATACTACCTGGTACATCACATACACTCAATAAATGTTAGCAATTATTATGTCAGCTATTGTTCCTCACTCTTTATATCTGCAATAGCTTTTAATAAGGATGTGAAGGAATCGACTATATTTTTCAATTTAACTTTATGGTACTTTATAGGTGAAGTTATATGCTATATTAGTATTTATAGATTTAAAATTTGCTAAAGTCCCAGATTTAGCTCTCAGAATCTATATTTTGTTTTCATCTATCACAACTGAGATTTTTATTGTATCTTCAGCATAAGAAAGCTAAGAACCATGATGGTAACAGCAGCAAGACATGGGCTTTGGAGCCAGACAGTACTATAGACCTGTGTTCAAATCCCAGCTTCACGGCCCAGGACATACCATCACCTACCTCCTCTGTAAAATGAGGATATCTACCTTTCAAGTTATAAATGAAACATATACATAAAAGTGCTAATACCAATCTCTACACAGGTGCAAAAAATATTATTACTCCTCAGGTAAAAAAGTTACATATGGGTAATTATTGAGGTGTCAGTAATACCTTCAAATTCATCTCAAGTTACAGTTATTTGTTTTTTTTTAAATGAGCACCTATTATGTGCCAGGAACCGATTGAAAAGAGCTCCTGGTTTGTTCCAAAGAGATTCGGCACAAGTTACATTTAATTTTTAAAAAATTATTTTGTAGCTGCCTATGAACTACTACTGTGAAGTACTGTACTCTGAAGTACTGTAGGAACCTACCATTTTTACAGGTAAAACATCAGAAACTTCAGAATTCAATCAAATATAACAGGTTTATAGTCAGTAGGAAACATTTAAATAGGACATTTATCTTTTACTGTGCAAAAAGCACTAGATTTTAAACACAGAAAGACCTGAGTTTGAGTCTCCAGCTTATAACTGTCATCATTCTCTGAAAAGCTGTCTTAGTACATAGCCCAAGCTAGGGGTCCTGAGATAAAAATTCTAACAAATGGAATGAAGAAAAATAGTGAAGCTTAGGGAAAAAAGATGAGAATTATCTATCTTCTGTTCTCATCTTCACAGCCTCAAAGAAGACTATAGTCTCCTCTGGTCTTCCCAGGAAAAAGAAAGCTACAACAGAGAAGCAGCTGCTTACCAGATTTTGGATTTGCTCAGCGCCCTGTGGGCACTGTCTGGTTCCAGTTACTTACTATGTAAGCTTAGGGAATCTCAATCTCCCTGAGCCTCTCTGTTGTACAATGGAGGAAACAATACCTTATTGGGTTATATGAAATAATTTATATGAAAAGTATAAAGCAATATCCAAATGTATGAGAATTATCAGTGGATTCTTTCCCAACTATACCTACCCCTGAATTAACAGTTTATGTAAAAGCTTATCAACCTGTACACAAAACACAGAACCTGCTAATACTGAATCTTAACACATCAGAATGACACCTAAAGAGAAGCCAAATTAATCCTGTATTTAAAGAATGAAATCAACAGTTGTTAATTGCAAACTCTTTTCTGAAAGAGTAAATAGGACCGTCCTGGTGGCTCAGGTGGTTGGAGTGCCCTGCTCCAAACACCAAGATCACCAGTTTAATTCCTACATGGGCCAGTGAGCTGCGCCCTCTACAGCTAAGATTGTGAACAACAGCTCTCCCTGGAGACAGCTCTCCCTGCAGCTGGGCTGCTGTGAGCAGCCAGAGGTGGGTGTAAGCTGCTGTGAGCTACTGTGTGCTGCCATGAGCAGCCAGTGGCCAGCATGAGTGACCAGCAGCCAGAGTGAGTGACTGGTGGCCAACGAGAGCTGCTGTGAGTGGCTCAGCCCGGGGAGCGCCAGGCTCATAATACCAGCATGGGCCAGGGAGCTGTGTCCTTCACAACTAGAACTAGAAAACTACGGCTTGAACCGGAGTGTGTGCGTGTGGGGAGGCGGAAGAAAGGGGGGGGGAGAGTAAATAACAAGCATTTGGACAGCTTTTTACAGAATACTTTCTTATACATTAGCTTATTTATCAATTCTCAGAACCACCCTGTGACATAAGTAATACTAGTACCATTATCAGATGAAAAAAACCCAAGGACCAACAAAACCAAGGGTTCATGTTGCTACACTAAACTCACATTGCCAGTTAAAAGGCAAAGGTGATTCCTGACATTATGTATTCTGGCTCCAATGCTCAGGTTCACCTCTGGCTCTGGCACCTCCCCCAACTCTGACCCCCCCCAGCTTTCTTTGCTAAATTGTTGCGATTCTCATCCTCCACCCCAGGCATCATTACTATTCCACATCTTGGTCACAAATAGTACCTAGGACCATTTATTGAAAGGGACTTGGGGCAAGCACTTTATATATAATATTAAGTCTCGCAACAACCTTGTAAAGCATGTATTATCAATCCCATGTAGTAGGTGCAAAACTGACTTCCAAGAAAGTTAAGAAATTTGTCCAATGATACCCTGCAAGTAGTGGTAGAGAGCATAGATCTATATATGACTTGACTTCAAAGACCATGCTCTTTCCACCACATTAAATCACCTCACTACGTTTAATTAAAAAACGACTTTGGAAAACATAGAACATAAATTAGGCTATTAATACAAGTTCAGTTTTTCTACAAAACTGATTCATTAGCTATCTTGGTAAAATTTCAAAATAAAGCCAAGGAAACAATAGCGGATGCAACATTAGGGGAGATTCCTATTTCAAACTTACAGCATTTAATTATAAGACTCGATAAGATAGTAATAGATAATTATCGGATCAGCTCAGGTTTAATACCCTTCCTTCGCCGCAGAAATGTTCTCCCATGGATGAGTTATGAGCTTTAGGACAGATAAAATAAAATACTCTTTCAACTTACTGATTTCTTTTCTGCCTGAGAAGGTGTCGGCGATCCAAAGCCCCCAGCGGACTGTGTGTAGCCGCCGGCTCCCCCAAAGGTAGAGCTGCCATAGCTTTCATATCCACCTGGTTTTAAATAACAGTAGTATTAGTATCTGGGCTGCTTTCCAAGCTCCTGAAAAACCCACGGGTCCCCTGAGACCTCAATCCCCGCACCCCAAACAGTCCCAGCATCTTCCTAATCTTCCCGACCACCTTTCCCAGGCCCCCAAACGGCCCCACCTCTGGCTCCAGCACCTCCCCCAACTCTCCTCCCTCCCGCCGCCACATGCCTCTCCGACCCCCCAGCCCTCTTTGCTAAATTGTTGCGATTCTCATCCTCCGCCCCACTCATCATTACTATTCCACATCATGGTCACAATTTCTTCGAAAAAGGCCCAGAAAGCTCAGGTCGGCTGGCTTCGCCGGACGCCTCAGAATCTTACTGCGGCCCCAGCGCTGTATCTACTTTTCGCTGGCGCCACAGACACCTTCCCGCGAATGACGGAGCCAATCAGTGTCCAGAAGTCTTCTTGCTTCAGCCAATCAAAGCTCGCTAATATTACGCTTTTTCCGTTCTTCGCTGGCCATGTTACTGAATACAGGCACTACGCTCCCAGTAGGGCCAGAAGCCTTCACGGCCATGTTGACTAAGGGCAAAACACTTCGCGCAAGCGGAAGCAAGGATCCTTGGATGCTGATGAGGCAGTATCTCAAAAAAACAACCAATCCAACAATACTTCCTCATCTCAGGACCATATAATCCCACCCCCATCAATAAGCGGCATCTTACGTCACTTTATTCGGGGGTTTCCCGCCAAATTTTCAAGACGCCTTGGTCTAAAACGTCATAGTACAATTCCTGGTTCGATGTCTCCGCCTGGCGGTCGCCCGGGATTTGCGCACACGGGTAATTCACAGTACTACGTAGTTTCGCAGCACCTCGTGGGATTGCTTATTCTTTAACGTAAAGAGTCAAGTTCTCTTCTTGTATTGCCACCCCGTGGCCCTGATTCTTCCCAGTGAAGGTATAAGAAATCTACATTCTTTTCCCCACGATGGCCTTTCAAAAACTGAGGACTGGGTTCATCCCACCTGTCCTGACTCTAATCTAGCTCCGCATCCTGGGTTGCTTCAACTATTCTTCATATAATGCGGTTGTGCTCCTCCTATGGAGAGTAGAACATGTCTGTTAGTTCCTTGCTGTAAATACTAATAGGGTGTTAGACATACTCTTCTCATTTATTTAAAATTATTTGATGTCTCTTTTGTTCTAAGCTCTGTACTGGCCAATGGTTAAGGTAGACCGGGTCCCTGGGCTTCTGGACTGTTTTATTTTTTATTTATTAAAACTTCAGTCACTGTCTTAAGCATTTTATATTTATTAATTCAGTCCTGTGAAGTAGGTTAGTGTATTGTCCCCATTTTACAGTTAAGGAAACTGAGGTATAGAAAGTCTAAGTTTTGGGAGCCTGCATTCAAGCCCAGGAAGTCTGATTTTGTCAACCAGTGTCGTTATTATACCTTTTTGAACATCCTAAACAAACTCAGATGACAACTGGGGTCAGGCAGGAAAACTGCTAATGTAGTGGGTTGGATAATAGACGACAATTTAAAAAACTTTTTTTTCTCCACAGTAAGAAAAATAACCACACAAGCATAATGGTAAATAGCAACTGACATAAAGACTATGGATCTAGTGTTGCCAGATCATCTATTTGTTTTAGCAGATGTCAGAAATTTGAATTTTTGTGTAAAATTTTCTGTGTTTTTAAACAAATAAGTGTTTTTAAACAAATCAACTATTAAAAAAACATTATGTAGGCCAAAGAAAAGATATCTGTGGGCCAGATGTTACTTTGTAAATTCTGTAAGCCTCCAAATCATTGCTGAGGAATAAAACCTGAGGTATACCAAAAAGACATTCTTATATTAAGCCTAAGGTGATTGAAACTTACATACTCTGACAAGTAAGGGCATATTTATGATATATAGGATAAAATGTTTGAAATTAAGATTATTCTGGGACATTCAAGATGTGTATTCACTTGAGTCAATTGGCCTTATTTGGGGTTTAACCAGTTATAACTTCAACTTCAACTGTGAAGACCATACATTTAAAAATAAAATGAAATTAAAATGTCTTAAAGTATAACAGAATACAAACCATCAAAGAGTTTTGCACATCTTTTCAAGAGCTTGAAAAACTGATAAATTGAGGGCTCAGTTCTCAATCAGTGCTAAAATAAAAATAAAATAAAAATTAAATATAAATATATAATAAATTATATATTATATTATATATAATATATAATTTTTATATAATAAAAATATAAAAATAAAATAAAAATAAAATAAAAAACTCGTGTGTGTGTTTGTGTGTGTGTGTGTTAGTGAATTCATCTCTCAAGGTTTAGTTTTGTCAAGTTGCAAGCTTCCTGTCACATAGCAATTTCCAAGAAGTCTTCCATTTCCCTCTTTAGGTAGGCTACAATCAGGGAAATCCACAGCAAGACTGAGAAATGGAGAAATCATCCTTTAAAAACAATCTGGTGGGGCGGACGGGTGGCTCAGTTGGTTAGAGCATGAGCTCTGGGCAATGGGGCTGCCGGTTCGATTCCCACAGGGGCCAGCAAGCTGTGCCCTTCGCAACTAGAATGAAGTCAATGAGCTGCCGCTCCGCTCCCAGGTGGCCAGATAGCTCGGTTGGGGTGCAGGCTCTCAATCACAAGGTTGCCAGTTCGACTCCCACAAGGGATGGTGGGCTGCGCCCCCCTGCAACTAACAACAGCAACTGGATGCAGCTGAACTGGGCCCTCCACAACTAAGATTGAAAGGACAACAAATTGACTTGGAAAAGTCCTGGAAGTACACACTGTTCCCCAATAAAGTCCTGTTAAAAACAAAAAGAAAACCAAAAAACCAATCTGGTGACACACACCCATTAGGATGGCCATAATTACATAGAAATAGAAAACACCAGGTTGTCTCTTGCTCGGAGGCCACCTCTGCTCTGCTTTTGGAGTAGATCTTTATTGAATAAAGATACTTTTGCTTTTTAAAAAAATAGATAACAGCAAATATTGGTGAGGATGTGGAGAAATTGGAACCCTGTGCACTGTTAGAATGTAAAATGGTGCAGCGACTATGGAAAACAGTATGGCAATTCCTCAAACAATAGAAATAGAATCACCATATGATCCAGCAGCATATATCCCAAAGATGGAAACAGGGACTCAAAATAGATGCTTGTATACCCACGTTCATGGCAGCTTTATTCAAAATAGACGCTTATACACCCATGTTCATGGCAGAATTAGACAAAAGGTGGAAGCAACCCAAGTATCCATTGACACATGAATGGATAAACAAAATGTGGGATGGACATACAATGGAATTATTCAGCCTTAAAAAAGAAGGAAATTCTAATACATGCTACAATATAGATAAACCTTGAAGATATGCAAATGAAATAAGCCAGTCATAAGAGGACAAATATTATATGATTCCATTTATATGAGGTACCTTAAAATAGTCAAATTTAGGGCCGGCCCGGTGGCTCAGGCGGTTAGAGCTCCATGCTCCTAACTCGGAAGGCTGCCGGTTCGATACCCACATGGGCCAGTGGGCTCTCAACCACAAGGTTGCCAGTTTGATTCCTCGACTCCCTCAAGGGATGGTGGGCAGCGCCCCCTGCAACTAAGATTGAACACGGCACCTTGAGCTGAGCTGCCGCTGAGCTCCTGGATGGCTCAGTTGGTTGGAGCGCATCCTCTCAACCACAAGGTTGCGGGTTCAACTCCTGCAAGGGATGGTGGGCTGTGCCCCCTGCAACTAGCAGCGGCAACTGGACCTGGAGCTGAGCTGCGTCCTCCACAACTAAGACTGAAAGGACAACAACTTGAAGCTGAATGGCACCCTCCACAACTAAGATTGAAAGGACAACAACTTGACTTGGAAAACAGGCCTGGAAGTATACACTGTTCCCCAATAAAGTCCTGTTCCCCTTCCCCAATAAAAATCTTAAAAAAAAAAAAAAGTCAAGTTTACAGGGACAGAAAGTAGAACAGCGTAGAACAACGGTTGCCAGATGCTGGAGAGAGGGAAGAATAGGGAGTTATTGTTTAATGGACACAGAGTTTCTGTTTGGGAAGGACCGTTCTGGAGACAGATAGTGGTCATGGTTGCCCAACAACATGAATGTAGCTAATGCCATTGAACTGTACACTTAAAAATGGTTAAAACGGTAAAATATTATTTGTATTTTAACACAATGAAAAAAATTTTTTAACCACTTTGGTGTTTACTTAATACATGCCAGAATGCATTATCTCTTCTAAAAGCTTAATATACATTATCTCCCAAAGTTTTTGACTGCCATTTTAACCTCCAAGGTCAATTTGCCTCCACTTTATAAACACACACATTTTAATCAGAACTGTCCCAACATTGATGAAATTTCATTTATATTGGATTCCCTATTCAATTTTTTTGTACAGTGAGAGTTAGCCATTTCTAATTTTTCCCATTTTAAATTTTGCTGAAATCATCTTTATGTAGATCAATCTTTTCCTGGGCAAACTATACAATGAGGGTTTAATTCATCACCCAAATTTTATCCATACTAATTTTTACTGATTTTTCACATCTGCCACTGTAGTTTTATGGATCCTCATTATTTCTATCAAGTACAATTTGATTCAGGGGATTTTTTTGCAGTTTTCAGTGTTATATGTAAAATGTGGTTTTCCAAATTGTTTTTTGTCTAAGAATTTTACTGGGTGGAGTAGCAATTTTCAGCTTTATATTGTACTGATTTTATTTTTCTAGTAATAATTATGAATTGGTTAATACTGATAGAATTATTTTAGTATCAGAGAGGCTTTATATGTGGCAGAACACCCACAATTATTTGTTTAATGCTCATTTTATTAAACTTATAGCTAATAAAACTTGAAATCAATCTTTTTGGTATTTAAAAATTGTTTACAAACTTTATTAAATATCCTTAAAATTTTAAACTGCAGTTAAAGTTTTAGTATGGCCAATTCTTATGAATACTTCAAATATCTTAAAGAACAGACAAAACACAAAAATTATAGTTTTTTTTTAAGTCATTAGCTAATGACTTTTAAGATTCAGGGCCCCTCACTTTCCCAGCGTCTTCCAAGGCCCCTTCTTTTGTCTAGATACATATTTATTTTTATACTTTACTTTGCATTCTTTTTCTTAAATAGGGCCACACAAATTGTATAAGCTTCAGGCTCCACAAAATCTGGAGCCTTCTGTCCCTGCCTCCATGGATCATGGCTTTATTTATGTTGTTATCGTCCCAGGGGTTCTGTGATATTATTTTTATTCCTTTCTGGGTTTTCAAAAATCTAATCAGACTGAAAAGAAAAAGGAATGTCATCTTAGTTCACTTGACGTCATTGGATCTGGGTCTTCAATCCATTGATTTTTGGTCAGGACTCAAGACTCGATTGTGTGGTCCAAGGGGACTGTCACCAAGCCACAGATTACCAAGCTGAGCTTCCCTTTGTAATGTTTGTAAGACTTTTTAAGTCACACATTTCTCATAGGTTTTAATTTTTTGCAACCTAATGTCTTTCCTCAAAGTCATGGGCTTTCGGTATCACTTGTCAGCATTATATAACCTGTTGTCCTGTTGGATATATTGATGGGAACTTTTGCAAGTTCGAAAATACGTTATTTTGTTATATTCATAGGGTTACCTGAAGGTTTCACTTCCTACAAGAGGAGGAATAGAATCTGTGGAGTTAACAGGACTCTAGGATGGTTGGCTAATTAGTTCTTGGAGCTCCCTGTTCTCCTTACCTCCCACTTGGTTACTGTGTGTGAACAGCCCAGCCCATCAGCCCTTCTTTTTCTACCCACAGTTCCCCTGGGCCAGCACTATTTGACTTCTCACAGGTCTATGAGTTGCTTCCTTACCCAGGTGGGAACAAGTATGAATGTATACTTTGTAAAAAGACATCTAATCAATCAAAGAAGCAAAGCACCTGTATGTGTTAACATTACTTATTAAAACAAAAAAAAGTTAAACATGTCTTATAAAGTCACCATTCTTGTGTGTTTCAACTACCTTTCTGTGCTTTTTCTATTTGGATTGTCATCATTAACTCATGGCCTTTCACAGATTCTACTTGTTCCAGTAACTATAACAATGACAACAATAAAATAATTATCATGCTATTATTGATGCTGCAGTTGTCACATCTTGGCCAGTGAGAGGTTGGTTCCTTTGTCCTATCAGCACTGTGGATGTTTTTTAAAGCCTTCTGGCTTCCTGGTAACCTGAGGACGTTCGACTCCCATCAGCTTAATTTTTTTTCTTTTCCCAAGACTTGAATTCAGCGCCCCTCCTTCGGAGAACGATACACGTGAGCCTCTGAGAGTTGTCCGTGGGCAGGGCCCTGCTGCTCTTCGAGCTTTCTTAGTAGTCACTCAGCAAGGAAAACATTTATTTTTTAAGGTTAGGAGTTTGTATTTATTTTTCCAATTTAACACAGCATGTTGCTATACCTTACATTTGTTACACTGACAGGTAAATTGTGGATAGTGTTTTGAATACCTTGGAGCAAAGGGCATTCGATTGGTAAAGACATAGATAGGATCTGGGCATGCCTCCAGGTCAAGAGGGCAGGATCGAAAAGTCCTGCTTTATTCACTTCATCTTCACAACAACCAAATGAGGTAAGCACTATTGTCATCCCATTTTCCAGATGAGGAAACTGAGCTTCCCAACCTTCTCCAATTCATAAGCACATGTAGAAAATAATGCTTGTATGGCACACTGGATTAAGCACATGAGGCTGACAGGAGCCAAAGGTGCAGGGTGAGCACTGGAATCAGGACTTTCCCAGTTTTAAAATTGAAAGTCCTTTGTCCTGGGAACCCCTCCAATCCCAGTGAAACCAAGGTTCGTCACCTTTCAGAGGGGTCAGATTGGGGTCTCTGGCTGCCTAAGCCCAGCCTGCCTGACTGAGTTATGGATGAATATTTCCTTGCTCCTGTAACCTTTCAGTGATGCACCAGTGTGCTTGGCCAGTATGGGTGAGACTGAGTAATGAGTCTGAGGTCACAGAGCTGGTAAAGAGAGGACCCCGACTGAAGCCAGCTCGATGTGACTCCCGAGTCCAGCTCTTAACTATGATGCGTTGTCCTTCCTTCCCTGTGTCTTTTTTTGCCCATCTCCTCACCCGTGTCAGCACATCTTTACTCCCAAATACTCAGTACTTTGGTGCTGTTGTCCCATCAAGCTAACAGAGGGAGTAATAAGGGCTTATATATACTCACTTTTCTCAAAAATATTTACAATTATAAAGAGGTCCCCAGGAAGAGGAAAGGTGCCTGGGAGGACAGATGGTAAGAGAGATACCCCACAAAGAGGTGACACTGCCCAATCTGGATATCATGCTAAGAACTCTGGACTTTTCCCCACGACGATGGGGAGCCACTGAAGGTTTGGGAGCAGGCGAGTTACGTGATCACTTCCAGAGGGAGGGAGTGTGCACAGGCCAGAGACTGCCCAGGACTGGAGACGGTGATCTATCAGGACGCTGGAGGAACAATCAAGGTTGCGATGATGTGGGCCTGGACCAAGGCAGAGGGAGTGGGAAAGAGAGGGACAAAGAAAACAGAAGTCAAAGGAAAGCGAAAGGTTGAAGATGTCTTTGTTAATTTTTTATTCATCCTGTCAGTTTTGTTTACTCCACCTACATTTGTTTAACAAATATATTTAGTGCCTATTAATTGCCAAGAGCTACACTAACTCTGAACTGACTCTAGTTTTGAATCTAGGTGACAAAGAGAAATAGGAGTTCCTGAATTCAAAAGCAGAAGCAGACTTCTTCAGTTCATATATGGCCATGCTGAGTTTTCATTGTGGCCAGCTTCAGATTTTCTCTCTGGGATCTTTAAGGATCAACCATTAAAAACAGTCCAGCTTAGAGAAGACACAGAATATGTGGTATAATTTGAGCCTTCTCAGATTTCATCACTAGATATTCATTCTTTTGGAGCAGTCACTGCTGCTGCAAATGGAAAATTCAAGTAATTATTCTAAGATCTTTTCACTCCCTTGCTCCAAAGCTTTCAGTGGTTCCCCATGAGCAATAGGAAAAAGTTCAAGGTCCTTAGAATTGCTTCCAAACTGGCACTAGCACAGTCATAATTTTACATTTATCTGTATGAATCTTACTAAAGCCTATTTCTCTCACTAAACTCTATTTTTGTTCACCATTGTATTGCCAGCACCTGGCACAGTAACTGGCTCACAGAGGTCGCTTCATAAATATTTGTTAAATGAATGTGTGAATGAACGAAAGCAAAACATCAATGTGTCTTCGCCTTAGAGTGACTGGACTAGATGTCGACATTCATGGATTCTGTTGTGGCCCCATTCATGACCTTCTTGGACTAAGCCCTCTGTGGACTTGAACCCCAGGCCAACCATAGCTGCAACCTGGCTTCCCAGACGCTCTGAGGCCAGGAATGGACAAAGGTCACGAGCACTTGAGGGCTGTCCCCACACTGCCCTGTGCTTTGCTACCAGGGGGTTTGTTTCATATGCACTGCTCAGGTGACAGGACTGAAAGAGCTACAGCAAAATCATGAAGAATGCTGGCCTCTTACAGCTTTTATACAAAGTGCTTTTCTCTAAGAGTGTGGGGATTGTCCGGAGATTATAATTGCCACGAGTCGAAGAAATGCTGTGGGCAATTTGAAGAGGGACTGTTTTGTACTTAAGGAGCCAAAGTCCCAACCATTCAGATTTCTCTGCCTCACCTCTTCCAGTAAACCCAGCACAGATGGGTCCAGAAGGTCAGGCTGGGCCCAGGAAGAAGCCACTGTCATTTAGGTAGTAAGCTCCTGGCAGAGGGCTGAGTGGGGGCTGAAATCCGCCCCCAACTCCACTCTGAGCCCCAGATGTGTATCTGGGATGGAGGCACCTTTTTCTAATTCACACAAAGGCCTAGAGGCGTGCCTTTTTCTACTTGCACAGACATAACTTACGTGTTAGTGGTGGTGATGGTGATGGTGATGGTGATGAGGGCCTTCTGGGGACACTGACCAAAACGCTGAGGTATTTAAAAGAAGCTGCCACATCCAGCCAAAAGCAGAGTGGGACTCTAGCACCCCTCGATGGGTATACAAGGAACATCTAAACCCCTTCAGAACTTGCCCCCTTGTTCCAATTTCTAGTCTAGTTGATGTAGGTGATGTTGGATCTGCCAGCAGTTTCTGAGTGCGGGCCAGGATCGTGTCTCGTGAAGCCGAAGAATGGAAACACGGACCAGGGAGAGGCAAAAAGTTTTAAAAAAGAAGATACTTTATTAGAAGCAGGAGAAGAGGTTGCAGCTCCAGAGCGGGAGAGGGTCCCGAATGGGGGGTGCCCGTGACTGAAGCAAAAGCTCTTATTTTTATACCTTCCCTTGCCTGTTTGGGGAAGGGGAGCTGTTTGGAGAAGGGAACTGTTTGAAGAAGGGAACTGGCGCCTTCTAATGAAATTCGTCTACCAGGTTTGTTCTGCTTGCCCATCCTAAAGGAATTAGCAAATCAGATCTTATCTATCAGATCTGCTCCATTTGTCCGGCCAAAAGGAATTTTATGATTAATCTCAGGGCCTTGTTACATTATGTCCTGGAGCGAAGGAGTGATTTCAAAACCTGAAGTTTTAGGATACGGCTGTCTTTCCTTTATTCCACCAGGGACCGCCCCCCCCCCCCCCCATCTACCTAGTAATCATACTAACTAACCTATCTCATAGTCATTGCCAACTCCCTGCTCAATCCTCGGGGAACCGCCTGCCCTAGACTCCTGGCCTGCCCTCCTTCCTCACCAGTCCCCTGGGTTACCCAAGCGTACCTCGATGTGCCCTAGATACCGTCCAGTGGTTATGAATCAGGCCATAGGCTCTGGTGCAAGAAAAGTTACACTGCCTTGTTTTCATTAAATCAACACCAGTTGGTCTCTGAGCCCTTTTCCCTCTGCCTTGGCAGAACATTCAGTTTTGGTGATTATTCTGATGCCTTTCTCCTCCTTGGGGTGACCCGGGGCCCTGAACGCAGACGGGGCTTTAGTGTTTGGTTGGGTGTGGGCCCTGTTGATATATTCCTCAGCTAAACTTGTATAGTTCTGAGGGCCTGGAGCGTCTGCTGCAAATCTGACCCCGGGGGCTTTGCCGGGCTGGGAGCCTTGTGGATTTGTCCGTGAACTGTTATTCTCTTTTGCTGAATGTACCGTAAGCTCCGTGAGAGCCGAGACTTTGTTTTTGTTTTTGTTTTTGTTCACCACTGTGTCCCCAAAGCCCAGAAGTTAACACATAACCAATATTTATTGAATCCAAGTAAATGTCCAAGGACTTCATGTCTGTACACCTGCTCCCTCCTGGACAGCCTGGACATGTTTGGAACGGAGCAACCTCAGTCTGCTGTCCTGGCTGGGCCAGTCTGTCTTTGCTTATAGAGACTTCTCCTGTCCCCTCCACTATCCCCTCTCGGAGGTCAGGGGACAAAAGCCTGGAGGTGGCTGTCTTCTACCTGGCCACATCTTCCCCCAAGGAAAGGGACCTTTGCTACCTGTTTAGAACAAGGTTTTCAAAAAGAAATACAACAAGAACAGATTAACACCTCAACCAATTCCCCAGCCAGTCTATTGACTTCGCCCCTACTACTCGTTACTAATTCCCTAGTGTAGCCCCTCCCCACTTTTCAGCCTCCTTCCTGGTCTCCCCCCAAATCCATCTTCCACGCAGTCAGTGTCATCTTTCTAAGATGCTAATTGAGTTGTGTCTCTCCCCTACTTAAGACTCTTCCTTGGCTCCCTACAGCTCTCAGCTCAACAACCCAGCAGAGCCTGCCTCAGGCCTGCTTCCCTGGCTCAGGACCCCAAACCCCAATATCACCCAACGCAGCTCCCTGGGATGTTTCAGCATCTCTGTCTTAGCAGGGTCCCCCCTTCTGCCCATTTCCCCCTTCTTCTAGGAAACTCTTACTTGTACATTAAGATTAAGCTGGTGGGACAACCATACAATTACATGCCTTGTGATGTACTGTAACAGGAAGGGCATGAGGCCACCTGAGAATCCTTTGTGCCAAAAAATCAAACGTGAATATTACCAAACCTCTAGACCTAACTACCAGTTTAGAGGAAATAGAGGGGACAGAGGAACTAAATGACACCACCAAGAAGGTATCAGCCAAATCCTCCAGAATGTGGGAAATTTCACAGGATGAACGACTTGGTTTCTTTGACAAAGAACAAGAGAAAAAGGTGGGAGGATGGGAGAGAGATCTACAAATTAAGAGAGACTTAAGAGACACACCAACCAAATGCAATGTGTGGACCCGGTTTGGATCCTGATTTGAATAAACCAACTTTAAAAATAATTATGAGATGGGGCCGGCCCGGTGGCTCAGGCAGTTAGAGCTCCAGGCTCCTAACTCTGAAGGCTGCCAGTTTGATTCCCACATGGGCCATTCCCACAAGGTTGCCAGTTCAATTCTTCGAGTCCCGCAAGGGATGGTGGGCTGTGCCCCCTGCAACTAGCAACGGCAACTGGACCTGGAGCTGAGCTGCGCCCTCCACAACTAAGACTGAAAGGACAACAACTTGAAGCTGAACTGCACCCTCCACAACTAAGATTGAAGGGACAACAACTTGACTTGAAAAAAAGGCCTGGAAGTACACACTGTTCCCCAATAAAGTCCTGTTCCCCTTCCCCAATAAAATCTTTAAAAAAAATAATTATGAGGTAATTAGGGAAATTTAAACATTGACCAAATATCTACCTGGTGATAGTAATTACTATTAGTTTTTTAAGTTTGATCATGGTATTATCATTGTGTTAGGAAAAAAGAGTCCTTATCTTTTAGAGATACATACTAAAGTGTTTATGGGCAAAATGATATGATCTCTGGAATTTGCTTTAAAAGAATCCAATGAAGTCGGGGTTGGGGTAGATGAAGTAAGATTGGCCATAAATTCATAACTGCTGTAGCTGAAGGATGGGTACTCTGGGGTTTATTACACTATTCTCCCTATAGTTTATATTTGACAATGTCAATAATAAAAGAAGAGATTAATCCTGTGTCACCTCCTCCCGGAAGCCCTCTTACTTTCCTTCATCTGAGCTATATCCCTCCTCTGGGCTTGCCAAGCCATCTAGCATGCTGAACTACAGCGCAGCGGTTTACCTTCCCCTGTTGATGGCAGGGACTGCCCTGGATCCCATCCATCTCCCTGGGACATGGTTCCCAGCATGAATGAATGGATGACTCTAAGTCTTGGTTCATTTGTGGTGAAGCAGCTCCACCCCCAACCAACAGTCAAGTTCCTTTGATGGCAAAGGCCAGCCATTTTATACAGGTTTTTTTGGGTGGGGCAACATGAAAACGCTGAGAGTGGATGACATTTGCCTCTCAGGGACGGGTTGGATGAGTAAGTTTCCTGGAGAATCCAGTTGCTGGCTGGACTGACATGCTCTGAGAAACTGGCAGGACAGGTGCTGCTTTCTACTTCAGAGTCCAAAGTTCTGGCTGGTGCCTCTCCTCGGGAAAACCCAGCTCACACTCTGCTGGGCAAAGGAGGAGGAGGAGCCAGACGTCTTGGACGGCTGGGAACACCAAGTAACAGGACAGGAAGTTCAACTCAGGCAAGTGACCACCAACATCTACCTAGGAAGCCTGTGGCGTGAGCAATAGCTCCTGGAGAACCCCATGTCTCGAGCCCCAAGGATGAGGCTGCTTAAGCTGCTGATTTTCCTGGCCCACTGGGGAGTTGCCAGGGCTGAGCCAGGTAGGCGCTGCAACGCCTGTCACATCTCTGTTTTGTACTATGTACTCAGGATGGGGGCTGCCCGAAGCTGCTCACAGAAAGCTGCTAAAAATAGCAAAGGAGGAAGGTAAGATAAGGAGGCTGGGTGAGAGGGTTAGAAGGCAGTAGGGCTGCTGTTTGAGCCTGCAGATTTTAGGGGGAGGGACAACTGGCCAGGGGAGGGACTCTGACTTTGCTAAGAGGTGTTTATATGTAAGAGCCAGCCAGCTGGTAGAGGTAGAAGGTGGCAGGAAGATTCATGAATTCATTCAACAAATATTGGTTGACGGCCTGCTATGTACCATGTGCCTTCTAGGAACCAGAAAAGAAAAAAAACAAAGCCTCATGGAATATTCCTTCACATGGGGAGAAACAAACGAAAAGACGTATGAACAAGTAAATACCTAGTATTCCAAGAGATAACAAGTGTTGTGGAGAATAATAAAGCAGAATACAGGGCTATTCTGGGGAAGAAATACTTATGGGATGGCCAGAGAAGAGCTGCCTAAAAACGTGACATTTGAGCAGACACCCGGGGCAGTGAAGGAAAGAGCCATGTGGTCATCTGGAGAAGGCCATTCCAGTAAGAGAGATTGGAACATGCACAGGCCATGAGCTGGATGCACAGGTGATGCGTGTGAGGACGAGCAAGGAAGCCAGCGTAGCTGGAGCAGAGTGGGCAAGAGGGGTGATGGAG
Organism: Rhinolophus ferrumequinum; assembly: GCF_004115265.2. Lineage (NCBI taxonomy): Eukaryota > Metazoa > Chordata > Mammalia > Chiroptera > Rhinolophidae > Rhinolophus > Rhinolophus ferrumequinum. The sequence goes on from NC_046292.1 coordinate 19,164,062, forward strand.
GCCAGGGAACCACGGGCATGGGAGTGGGCGGCTGGCGCCAGCTCATGTATAAACTTGTAGACAATTTAAGGACTCAGAGTGAAATGGGACAGCATTAGAGGTTTTAGGCAGAACTGTGCTGACTTGTGTATATTTAAAAGGACCCTCAGGCTGTTGTATTGGAAGAGGCTGTAATGCCATAAAGGCAGGGGACCGATTCATCTTGGTTTGCCTGAGATTTTCCTTGTCATAGCACTTTAAGTTTGGGGCCCTGGACACTCCTGCAGTCCTGGGCAAACTGGGATGGTAGTTTACCCTAGTAAAGGAGAAGCAGCCAAACCAGTGGGAAAGCTACTGTCATCATCCAGTGAGAAAGGATGGTGGCTTGGCCCGGGGTGGTAAGAGTGGGGGTGGTGGAAGATGATCTGATTCTGGACAAGACTTGCTGACAGATGGTGGCTGTGAAAGGAGGACTCAAGGGTGACTCCAAGATTTTTGTCTCACAACTGGAAGGACATAGTCGTCGTTTGCTGAGATGCTATATTATGTCATTTGCTGAGATGGCAGTTTGATTTGGGATACATCCAATTCGAGATGCCTGTTAGATTTCCATGCAGTTAGAGGAGAGTCAGTGGGAGGGTTGGAACTATAGTTTTCCTTAGGATTCTAGATTGCTCTTTTCTGTAGTCCTTTGAATGGAACCTTAGAGATGATCCAGCACCCTTTCTGCAGCTACAAAAAGAGAGGCTGAGAGGGGAAGTACTGGCTCAGGGCTCTGCTCGTTGCTTGCCCCTATGGCGCTCAGTTCTGGTCAGTCTACTTCCTCAGATCCTACCCAGGGGCAGCTGGGAGTCTTGGCAAAGTGCTCTGCCAATGTGGTTGGGAATCTCAGAGGCCAGTGAAGAGGATCTTGGGGGAGATGAGACCAGAGCAAAATGCCTGGAAAGGACTCAGATCCAAAAGCTGTGACTTATAGGTGGAACTATCTCTGGTACAAGCCCTGGGAGGATGTGTGGGAGTGATCTGCTTGGGAGAAGGCTGAGAGTGGCAGTCCTCCTTCCAATTGAAGGCAGATACCCAGCTCCCATCTGGGAGACTCAGACCTGCGAGTCTTACTGGAGGTTTGGGAGGGGAATGATTGAAAGAATTTCCATTCCCTCACTCTTTCACTTTTAAATATGTTTTCTTAAAAATACAAATGCCAATTGGCAAACCCCCAGCCCTTAGTGGTTAAAAAGAATCTCTCCTCCTCACAAATGCACTAAGATATCATCGCATGTTATAATACTAATGAGAAATGCTATCAATAATGGAATAGCTGAATAGATTATGGTAAAACGTCCAGGTAAAAAAGTTTCAAGACAATATAGCAAAATTGAAAACAATAAATAACATTTATTAACAACTTATTATGTGCTATACATTGCTGAAATTATTACATAATGCCCTCACAATAGTCTTGTGACATAGGGATTATCAAGGAAATTGAGCCTTAGAGAAGTTAAGTAACTAACCCAAGGTTACACATCTAGTTAATATATGATTCTGGACCTGCACCCACACTGAACAATTTCAATCTCTTTTAAAATAATGCTATATAAAAACAAACAAACATTAAGGAAAATAGCCAAGAAGAGCTAACATTTATTTATTGAGCACTTATGATGGGCCATGCTTGTGCAAGGTGCTTGATACATGCCCATTTGAAACGTGAAATACAAAAATACATTTGATTTTTATAGTCCCTGTAAAGTGGGTACTATTATCATAATATCCATTTTGTGGCTGAGGAAAATGAAACGCAGAGGGACATACATTTGCCCAAGATTCCACACCTAGGAAGTGGCAGGACCATGTTTGTACTATTGACCTTAAACAAATAGCCAGATATTTCTCCAGCAAAATGGGTTTATTCAGGAACAACAAAAGAATTACAATTCAGAATATGTGGTCTAATGGTTAACCACAGCAAATCCAGAGAACAAAGTATGTAACATGCTTTTATAGAGGAAAGGGGAAGTTCAGAGGGGCTTTTGTAAACAAAAAGTCCATTGGAGGAAACTGGTAGTTCAAAGTACAGTGGCTTTTCATTGGATGAGTTATAACAGTCTTTCATTGGCTGAGTGGTTGCCAGACAAGAAAAATATCTTCCTTCTTCCTGCTGGAGTAACAGAATAGAAAAACATCTTCCTGTTGGGGATGGAAAGTACTGGTAAATCTCTTCGTGTTTTAGGGTAATTAATGGTGAGTGACTAAGGGTGTGAGAGTGCCCCCTACTCCAATTTAAATTAATCTTCACAACACTCAGCTGCCTCACGCATCATGTCCTTTGATGGGTTCTCTTGGAATAGTGGGCTTTATAGGTATTGTTTTTTTCTCTTTTCTCCAAACTTTCTGGAATGTATACATTTATAATTTAAAAACAAAATTCAATTGAAAAAGAATTCCACAGCACTTCTAAGTCTTTACAGAATCTGAGTCTCTTCATGAAGTGCATGAAGTCCAATCAGACAGCAATCATCCCTGCTTTGCATAAAACTGTGGGGTTTCTTCTACCTCCATCTTCCCTAGCCAAGAGCTGGAGTTTGTCACCAACTTGCTGGCTCCTTCTCTCCTCCCACACATAACCTATGCAACACTGCATTATCCTTCTGCTTTTAGTTGCACGGAAATAGACAAGTTCTTTCAGTGTGGGTCAGCATGGTAGGAAAACATTTCCCTCAAAATGGTAAGCCTACCTCACAGGGCTCTTGTGAGGAGAACGCAATCCTCATCCTTGATGCAGGGGGTCAGTAAAGGCTGGTTTTAACAAGTGAACCCTCTGTGTCTTGGAGGGCCTTAGTTTACAGAGGAGGAATAACAATGGAAGTGTTTGAGGTTATTGCTTAGTCAAAAGCAAAGGACTGAAATAAGGACCGAGAATGGTTGGCAGTGTGAGTTATACACAATAACAGACAAAAGTCATGGAATCGCAGAGCATGAGAACTAGCAGGGCCTCCAGATGACCTTTGTTATACTGTTATCTTACACTTGTGGAAACAGAGGCTTGAGGGTCAGAGTGGCGAAGGGAATAAACCCTTGGCTGGCTTGTCTACCCTGCCACCAGGTACTGCACATGAGATTTCTCCTTTCATCCACACATCTACCCCTTTGCTACTGATATCGTTGTCCACATTTTAAAATAAGGAAACTGAGGCTCAGCTGAGGCAATCTATTGCCATTGCCTGTGTAGAGGAGCCAGGATTCAAAACAAGATTTTCCTGATTCCAAATTTCATGCACACCCTCTCAAAACAACCCACTGCCTCAAGCCAGAAAACCTAGATCTTACCTTTTAAAATCTATGTGAACTTGAGCCTCTATTTCACTATCTATAAAATAGTCATAGCAGAGGAGAGATTCAATGTGACAGTTAAGTGAAGTCACGCACAAACATGGTACAGTTCTGTAAAAGTTTAAGGGACCATTTTTTTTTTTGTAAGTAATATAAATATATTAGTGATCACAATTTGTATGGAAAGTTTAAATTCTTCCCATTATAAACAAAGACTCTCAGTTTGGTTAAAAATTAAAAATGCAGGCGTAGAGTGTCTACAAAAAGACATCTTTAAAGTAAGAAGGCACTGGTGTTCCCCCCTTAGCAATCACATCTTCCTGAGAAAGGATATGATTTCCACAGGATCCCCTCCCCCCAACCATTTTCCATGTGATCTCAGCACCTCAGCGTCTGAAGCTTAGTTTCCTTATCCGCAAAATAGGGATAAATGAACAAACTTCTAGGTATGTGATAAGCAGGACTGCATAATGACCATGGGAGGGAGAAGGATTTGCTTAGTCAGTCGTTTGCACCTTAGTGTGAACAAGTTTCTGACCCTTTCCTGAGACCAGGTTTAGATCTGGAGAGGTGGGCAAAAAGCTCAGAGGCCTCTGGGAGAAAAAGTCAAGAAGTGTGGATCAGGGGCCTGACTTGACCCGGCCCTTGCCAGAGCCACACCGTGGCTTGGGTGGTGCCCTGACCATCCGACCCTGAAAGCAACACAAGCCAGACTCTCAGGCCCAGGCCCAGTTTCCGGAGGTTGGGTAAGTATTGGCTGTTGGCTCTGAGTGACACAGGAAATGGAAGAGGAAGTGACAGTAATGGTGGAGGATAAGGAAATCCCAGGCCCTACCCTGTGTTAGTCAAAAATGCAGAATTTAGAGCAGAGGCTACACCTGTTCAACTCTCTTTAATAATCATCATTGAAACTACTTCTAGTTTCAATGGCTCAGTGCTGGGTACAGATGATAAATCTACTCCATGTGGCCTGTTTCTTTGGATTCCCTTCTCTGTATCATACTGAGATTTTTGGCATTTCAGTCTCCCTTGGTTTGGAGTTGAGACCAGGTTTCAGTCAAGCACTTCAGCAAACAGGACCACTCCCAGCTGCGTGAGCTGCCTCCCTGCATCTAGAATCACTAACACGCACACCCACAGAAGAAATGCGGTCCAGTCTGAAATTATGGTCCTTCTTTTCTGGTCTAGCACTCTTAAACTCCATTTCCACACCTATTCTCCAGGTTTTTGCTGTTATTAATCAGCAAAACAACCCATCTGGTGTGTAAGCCTTCTCCCAGGTCAGATGTCATGCAGGGTCTCTGCTCCCGCTCCCCGCACAAGAACACAGGATAGGGTGAGGCCCAAAAGGAACATCAACGGAGCCACAGATAGGGGAGTCATATCACTATAGTCTCGCTGGCCGCGGGGTAGAGACACAGGAAGCAGGATCCACACGATCCACAATCCGCCGTCCACTTCTCTGCCAACCAACCAACCCCTTGCTAACTGCAATCTGCCTTGCTGGCTTAGCCACGGCAGTTATATCTGGCTAAAGGCTAACCGGTAACAGCTGATGGCCACAGCAGATGGCCATCTACTACCCGAGCCAGCACCTTTCCACATGAGGCCGAGAGCCTGGAAACTGGCTCTCTGGGACTCTGTCCCCACACCAGATTTTTGTATGTACTTCCCTGGCGCATGGTAAGATCTGGCTCTAATTATGGGCTCAGAGAGGTAAAGCAACTTGCTCAAAATCACACCGCTTGTATGTGGCTCCCGAGCCTGAGTGTTTAACCCTGACCTTCTCCCACCTGTGCTTTAAGACAAGCACTCTGCTTAGAACTCCCAAAGCATTCTTAGGGTCGCACAAACCAATCCCTCATGCTGCTGATGGGGACGCTGAGGTGGGGAGATGGAAAGGGCCTTGTCAAAGGTCACAGGTCAGGGACAGAGCTAAGCCTGTTCTCTGCTCCACGCAATGCCTCCCTGGGCAAAGCCTGTGGCCCATTTTCTCTGGACCCTGAGTTCAGAGAAAACTTCCTTTCACCTGTGCAACCTCCGCTCCCTCCGCCCAGGGTTCTCCTGGACGGCCTCCCCAATCTGGGCTCAGGGAGGGCCGCACATTGACGAGGGTCTTCTTTCCCCTGCAGGGAAGTTCTGGCACATCTCTGACCTGCACCTGGACCCTGACTACAAGGTGTCCACAGACCCCCTCCAAGTGTGCCCATCAGCCGGCTCCCAGCCAGTGTCCAACGCGGGCCCCTGGGGTGACTACCTCTGTGATTCTCCCTGGGTCCTCATCAACTCCTCTGTCTACGCCATGAAGGAGATCGAGCCAGAGCCGGACTTCATCCTCTGGACGGGGTGAGAGCAGTCATGACAGCTACACTTCACTGGGCCCCTGGTGTGTGCCATCTGCCACCTGGCACCTTCCTACACTATCTCCTTTCGTTATCATGCCAGCCCTGTTTTAGAGAGGACCAAGGAGTTACGCAGTTTGTCCAGGGGACCCTGGGCCTGGCTGATTCCAACGTCGGTGCCCTCGACCTCTGTATCTCCCCACTCAGCAGAATGCAGCTCTCACTGAGGCCGGGACAAGGTCATGGCACGTCTGGGCATATGGATTTTAAGTTGGGGGATGAACACCCCACTGGGGTTTCAGGACTGCAAGCCCTAGAGATCCAAATGCAAGGATAGGAGAAGGTAGGAGGGCTGAAAGTGATCCGGCATTGGGACCACATGTCCTGGTTAGCTGCTGGCCACGCATGGGCTGCCCTAGCCCTGGTGGGGGAGGGGAGATTCTCACTGGTCAGATCACTGCTCTGTGTGAAGAAAACGTGAGGGGTGATTTCCACGTGGCCACAGAGACTCCATTTCTGTTTCTCATCCAAGGAAGCTGCTGTAAGTCTTCCAACTGTCTTCAGCACTCGCTGTCCTCATCACTGGAGGTCTCCCCTCACACACTGACTCCTTTCCTCCCTCCCTTGGTAGGTCAGCCTGTCCTGTGCTCAGCCCAGGGTAGACAATGGAGAACTGAGATGACGGAGACCCCAAGTCGTCTTTAAGAAGCTGACGGTCTTGTGGGTCATGCAGACAAGCCCACTGGCCCTTATATCTCAGTGACAAGAGAGGGTTCCTGGGGGCTGTGGGAGCTTCCCAGAGTACCTGCTCCGTCTGGCAGGACTGGGGGAGGATTTCCTTCAGGAAGTGGTGAGCCAGGGAGCTGGTGAAGAAGGTCCGCAGGAACTCTGACTTCTTGCTACCTCTTCCAGCCTCAGTGGACACTTCAAAAGGAAGGATTAAGCCCACGATGCCCCCAGCTGTCCCTCAGTGTAATGTGGGATTGATTGGGACTGACCATCAGATGGACCCTGTGGTTGGCAGGGGGAGGGGCAAAGCTGGACACTTAAGAAATGTGACAGAGTCTCCGGAGGGGCCTGGACAGCTCTGGCTCCCCCTGGGCTCAGTAATCAATCTTAGAAGAGAGTGAGCTTTAGGTCATGACCACGGACTCCTGTTCCTGAGAGGGTTCTTCTGAATTCTCTGAGGAGGGGCCCTTGGAGAGAGATGTAACATTCTGAAAGACGTGAATCCCTCTGGGAAAGGTGACCGCTTTGGGAAATTCATGATCCTTTCAAAGTAGCATGATTTTTCTGGGAAATCTCTGGGACTTTGCAGAAGTGTATGGCATTGGATGAGATGACCTCTAGGATCTTTTTATAATTCTTCATATTCTAAGAAATTTGACTTCCCAGGGAGAGTTGCAATCCCTTGGGGAGAATAACCTATAGAAATTGGATGTGTTTTCTATCAGACAGAATTAGATCCTTTAAACTAGAGAAAAAAAAGGAATTTTGTTCCAATACTTTTAGATTTTTGGCTTGTCCCCAGTGACGACGGGGCTAAAAAAGGCTTCCCTTGCTGCCCTAATGAGGGTATCAGAGACACAGCAATGGGTGTGAGCAGAGGCTCTGAAGCTGACTGGGTTCAAACCCTGGCTCCACCACTCTCGTTGTATACACTTAGGCAGAATTCCTCACCTTTCTGGGCCTTGGTTTTCTTATCTGTTAAATGGGACTAACAATAGAACCTGTGCTGTGGGGTTATTATGAAGAACAAATTAGTGGATATGGTTACCGGGCACAAAGTAGGCCGGTGTGAGCTGCTAGCAGCCGTATCAGATCTATTAAGCTAATTAACTTCCCTGGGGAATAGCTGGGCAGCAGCTGCCTTGCCCCATGGGCCCCAGCAGTCCTCAGGCTTTAGATTGTTGGGGTGTCACCGAACAGAAAGAGTTCATTCACCCGACACTACCAGAGTCAAACACTACACAACAAGAATTGCAGTGGCGAAAACTGGCTATTTTTTTCTGAACTGCACCACCCAGGAGAATGGGAAGCTAATAATCAAAAGTCTGAATTCCCGATAGTATGTAGACTATAGATTATATAGGACAAAAATCAGAAGACATCCTGGGTTACGGGTTCAAGGTCACGCTGGGAGCTGATTGGTTGGCAGTGAGGTAAGGGTAATTAATCATTTCTTCAGGTCTTGAGGACAGTTCTGAGGTCTGTTCCAGCATGTCCCTCAGTCTGCTCTCATGGGAAAGTAGCCAGGGGGTTGTTTCACCTTAGGATTCAGGAGCTGAAACATAACTTAGGTCATGATGTTATCTTCAGCTGCTATAGGTCAGAACTGTGTGACTATCAGTCAGGTCCGGGCTACTGTCTTCTGCTGCCTCGGGGTTGCTGAGTATCCAGGGAAGCCCTCGGTCATATATATATATGTGTGTGTGTATATATATATGTGTGTGTGTGTGTGTATATATATATATATATATATATATATATATATATGTGTGTGTGTGTGTGTGGATATATATATATATATGATTTCTAGAGCTAGGATTTAAAGCTGAATTTAATCAAAGTCATAAGGACCTTTGGTTTCAGGGGCTCCTACCCCAAAATTCACCTTTCCCCATTCTCCTGCCCTGCTCTCCCACCTTGTTACACAATTCTCAGGTGTAGAATTTAGGTCAGTCAAACAGGGAAGGAGAAGGGTGGGGCACACGACTAAATGGTCCTAGCATAGGTCCAGGACCTGCCATAGAGTAGATCTGAACTCTATATTCTGAAGCCAGCTCCAGACCTCTTAGAAACCTTGGAGAAAGGAGCACAACTCAGAGACAACTTCTCTATCCGAAGCTCTCTGGGCGCTTGCAGATCGGACTGGCATCCCAAAACTTCCTTCTCTAAATAATATTAATTACCATCTAGCAGTTACTATCCTACATTTTACATTTATATAATTTTACCCTTTATTGAAGTCTCACAAATATTCTATGAGTAAATACCATTATTATCCCTATTTTATAAAGGAGCTACTAGGGGCTCAGAGAGGTTAAATAACCAGCCCAGGGACCCACAGCAGGTCAATGGCAGAGCCCAAGTCTGAGCTCTGTCCCGTGTGACCCCCATCTGCAGCATGGTCATACTTCTCAGTGGACATCTGAGGTCCAGTTCCACAGCCTCTTTTCTCACAGCAGAGCCCCTCTCCTTCCTTTTTTCGTTCTCCATCCTGAGCTGCCCACACCAAACTGACTCAGTGGTGTTTTGCAGTGATGACACGCCTCATGTGCCCAATGAGAGGCTGGGAGAAGCAGCTGTGTTGGCAATTGTGGAACGCTTGACCAAGCTCATCAGAGAAGTCTTTCCAGGTAAGACCCTGCTATTGGTCCCCCACAGCATTCCCTGAACCCCAGGTGGTGCCTGGCACCATGGGACCACAGCAGCAAGATGGAGAGAGACAACTTTCATCCATTAACAATGAGGCTGTGGGCCAGGTTCTGTGCCAGGCTCTTCACAGCCATCATTTCTTACCTTCCAACAACCCCGCAAGGAACCTGTGAGCTTGTCAGCCTGTGGATACACACAGAACCTATTAATAGAAATGCCTGACATTTCACTGCCTTCTGCCCTGCCTGTACAACACCATACTTAAAGCCGCTTCTCAAGGCAGCTACAGTCACACCCAGGCATCGTACCTGGGTAAGTCTCATGTGGGCTCGCACACAGCTCTGTGTCCTTCTGTGGCCCTGCAGTTGCCATACACCCCTCTCAAACCAACGTGGCTGTTGGCACTTCTGGGTGAGCTGACTTCCAGCCAAGGTGCTGTTTCTTTATGCTTCCAAGACCTTCCTTCAGAACCTGGGAGAATAGGCAGAGACTGTGAGTGATTATGGCAGTAGCCCTACCGGACATGTCAGGGAGAGTGGGATCTGCATGTCCTACCTAATAGCCCTTAAAAATGTTTTAAAGCAGGCTGTGCCAAACGTAAGGTTCTGGAGGCTGAATCAGGCTCTCAGGTTGCCATCTGGGACCTGTGAGAGCAGCCCACTAGCCATTCTGGTACAGCTGCTTCCTCTAAAGGTGTTAGTCATGGGTCCCCAGGACCCAGATATGAAATGATAATAAAAAAAAATAATAGCAGCAGCGATAATTATATGTATCTATGTATCAAGTGCTAAGTGTCAGGTACTCCTCTAAGAATACAATCCATATATCTTAGCTCATTCATTGTCTTAATAATCCTAGAGAGAGATGCTGTTACTATCTCAGTTTTACTGATGAGAAATGCGAGCCTTGGTCAAATAAATTGGTCAAGGTCATGTGGCAAAGGGGTTTGGGGGAGGGGACAGGCAAATCCTGGTTTGAGCATTGCTCTTACCCACCACTCCCACTGCAACTCCCAGGAGAGGCCAGAGCTGCTGTCACCGTCACACATCCATCCTTTAGGCAACCTTCTTTCTGCTACCTTTCTTCCTCAACATAAATCAACGTATGCAAAAAGCTGCCTGGAGTCTATGCAATTCAAGCCAGCCCAACCCAATTCAGACATGCCTGGACTGTTCATCTTCCAGAAGTCACTACTTAGTGTCAAATCTGGACACTCCTCCCCACCAACAATAGATATTACTATTCTCAAAGCTAGTCAGTTCCTAGGGAGAAATTCAAACTCAGTTCCAACTTTGAGCAACCTTTCCTCTGCTCCACATGGGGCTTCTGGAATAAAAGTCAAGTAATAGGTAAGAAAATGCCTTATTAACTATGATTTCAAATACAAATGCAATTAGAAGTTTTCCTAGTTCATAATACACTTGCACATTTACTGAATTTCCTAATATCCAAGATGCCATCAACTATAAGATGCGTCATTATTTTATGTATCGCTAAGAAAAGAAATGCTGTCACGTAAAACATGACACGGCGCTTTCTCATGGCCTCAGTGGTAAGACACACCTCACTTGTAGAGGTGTGAAAATGAGAACAAATTGGAAGAGATGAAATGAGGCTTTATCTTATTTGAGAATTATAATTCTGCTGAAGTGCAGGCGAGGTCAAGCAGAACACTCCCTATTTTGTAGATTTTTAAGCTTAAGCAACTTAGACAGGAGGATGGGACCGAAATTCAAGATTTGGGTTTCAAGTAATGTGTTCTTTCTGCCACATGCCACCTGTGTTCCCCATGAGACTTGCTGGGCACACTGGCCTCCCACCTCTGGGCACTGCCAAGTGGTGAACAAAGATTTGCAAGGCAAATCGATCCAGGCCCCAGTTTAGGCTCTGCCATGTTCTAGCTGGGCGATCTCATCAAGACACTTTTCTCCCTGTAGATATTTCTCTTCTAAAATAAGGAGAATACTGGTATCTGCCCAGAGGGTTGTTGTGAGGATAAATAAGGCAATCTGTTCACTCATGTAGTCAGTCAACAAATAATTTATTGAGCATCTACTACTATGGAAGAGACACAGTCTAGGTGTAAAGGATTGGTGGTGAACAAGATGCCAGATTGTGCCCTCCTGGACCTTGTAAGGAGCTTCTAACAGTGCCTGGCACATAGAAGAAGCAAAAAGGGGGAGATTCTCTCCCTTCTCATCTGCACTTGAGATTCCAGGAATTTGTGTGTTTTTTCATAAATAGATCCTTAATGGCTGCCAGCATTTATGCTGGAGAGGAGAGGTTTTTCCAGGTAGTTACACTGATGGCTCCCAGCGTTGCGAACAATTCCTGGTGGGAATTCTACAACCTCCTCCTCTGGCAGAGCTCTCAGCATTTCCAGACCATGCAGGCTATCGAAGACAAAGGATTTGTTAGACATTTTCCCAAGTGGGAATTGGAGACTCCAGCCTCCCTCATTGGTTCGGTCACTTCCTGGGGTGAGTCAAGCCCCTATGAGGGCAGAGCTCTGTCCTGAGCTCAAAGGAGTTTTCGTTTGTCATTAAATATTTATTGAGCAACTACTACATGCCAGACACAGAAGAGAAATGAAAGCAGATGTGAGGCTAATCACGAGAAGGAGAAGAATCTGACAGGCTCCTCTCCCCGTTCTGGGCTCATTCACAGGCCACTTCCTCAGGGAGGCCTCTCCTGGCCCCTCTCCCACCTGTTATATACTCCCATAGCAAGTGACTCTTCTCTTTGTGACAGCCCTCACACCTCTCATTACTCAATACCTGTCAACCCTACCGCACTGCTAGACCTCTGGCATTGGGACTGGGTGCCTGGTTCCCAGGTCTCTGTGCTGGCATAAACTAGGTGTTCAGTAAATACTGTTGAATTGTGGATGAGTGAAACTCCTAAGACTTTGCAGAGTGAACCAGACCCTTTCCCTAACAGTAAGACGGCTCTCGAATTGACAACAAGGAACACTAAATTATCAAGTGGCTGACACTGGAGCTGAAGATTATTTAGACCTTCTAGCTTTCTCCCTCGCATCACTGCCCTTCTGAGCAAAGTGCAGCTACACTGTATTAAATGTGTTTTCCATCTTTGTGTTTTCCTCATCTGTCAATTTTTCCTCATCGCTCTTCCCCATCAACTCTAATGGCCAGTGACCGAATGAAAATGAGTAACTCCACCAAGCGCTTTCACGTATATATTTTTATAATTCTCCTTTTTCTCTCAGACACTAAAGTCTACGCTGCTTTGGGAAATCATGACTTTCACCCCAAAAACCAGTTCCCAGCAGGGAGCAACAATATCTACAATCAGGTAGCAGAACTGTGGAGACCCTGGCTCAGTAATGAATCCATCTCTCTCTTCAAAGAAGGTACTAATACCATTTGCTACTACTGTCCGCCCTTATTGTGCGCCAAGGTCTGATCTCATTCGTCGTCACAATATCCCCATGAAATCAGTACTGATTTCCCCCCATTTTACAGATAAGGAGATTGAGGTTTAAAGACACCAAGTCACTTGGCCAGTCATCCAGCTTAGAGGACGTAGACTTGGAAGCAGAATCCAGGGCTGACTCCAGTGCCCATGCGCGTAAGCCCCTGGCACTAACGAAGAGCAGACTGAATTTTTATAGAGCATTTACTGTGTGCCAGGCACTACCTTCAGCATGTTACCAGATTCCTCGCAAAAACCCTAGGAAGGGGCAGTGACCATCAGTTCAAGCAGGGTTCCTCAACCTTGTCACGATTGACCTTTTGGGCCAGATGAGTCTGATGTGGAAGCTGACCTGTGCACTGTAGGATGTATAGCAGCATCCCTGCCCTCTAACCGCCAGATGCCAGTAATACCCCGTTTCGATAGCCAAAAATGTCTCTAGATGTTGCCAAATGTTCTCTGAGGGACAAAATCACCTAGTTGAGAACAACTGATCCAAAGACACAGCCAGCCCAAGGTGACCTTGACCTACTCTCTTCCCTTTCTTCAGTACCGTGATGCTGGGGATCCCCGCCCGCCACTGGTCACATCTAACCAGAAGCTTGTGTCACAGGAGCCCATTGACGTACTTCACATAGATCAGCTCCTGGGGCAGAGGGATGCGTGGAGAAGGGTTGACAATGGATCTGGAGGGGCAAACACACTTCATTGTTATTCCATTATACAGATGAAGAAACTGAGACAGAGAGGTTCAGTAACTTTCCTAAGCCGCACAGCTAATAAGTGATAGAGCCAGAACTTGAAACTAGGTAGCCTTTGGTCTTACCCATGAGGCTCCTGTTATGGGAAAGATGGGAAGGGAGGTGGGAGAGTGAGGAGAGGGGGGCACAGGTGTATCTTGTTAGAAACAAGAGCTCTCTTCATGTTTTCTCTGGCTGTGATGGCCTAGGTGCCTTCTATTCTGAGAAGTTGCCAGGGCCGACTGGGCGAATCGTGGTCCTCAACACCAACCTGTACTATAGCCAAAATGAGCAGACAGCCAGCATGGCCGACCCTGGCCAGCAGTTCCAGTGGCTGGAAGATGTGCTGACCAATGCGTCCCGAGCTGGGGAAATGGTAAGGGCCCCTGCCTCCTCCTCTCCCTCTCTGGGATCACTTCCTGAACAAGTCTCCCACCTCAGCACAAACTCATCCACTCTCTCGAGATGCCCACATCAAAGAGTCCTTCATCAGCTTGGCATGAAGAGGGGGCTTCTTCTTCCATCCTCAGAACATCCTGTGAGGCTGGGACCCTGAAACCCATTGCAGATATGAGGCTCCCGAGGGGTGGTGATGGTCCCATGTCACACAGTAAGTGGTGGAGCCGAGACTAGACCCACCCCGGTCTCCAGACTCCAAGTCCAGCGCTCTTTCCAGTGTCGTCACACACCATAGCTGCAGCCCACACTGTGTACTAGATCTCAAGGGGGTGCCCTGCCCTTGTGTCCATCTGGCCTGCAGGGCTGGCAGCTCCCTGAGGACTGGCCCTGTTGTCTCATTTGCCTGAGTCCCTGGACTGAACAGCACCTCCCAGCAGGATCTCATGGTTGGTGCTTCTGAGCACTCACTATGGATTATCTCATTTAACTCAAAGCTCCCTCCACAAGTTAGATGCTATTCCCAATGAGAAAACTTAAGTTCAAAGAGGTGACACACTTGATTCCAAGTTCATGTTCTTAACTGCCCTCTCCCTTATGCCCCGCCCCCACTCTACCTCGTGCTGTGGTGGCCAAGGGCCCAGGTACTGTCGGCTGAGTGACTTAAGGAACGTAAGACATGATCACACACTAACACCTAGCCTGTGCTTGCTGCACGGTCATGCAAGGAAAGTTTAGTTATAGCGCCAGAGTTCTCCAAGGAGGATACCAGTCTCTAAAGGATCAGGAAGATTTCACGAATAGATGCCCTTTCAACTGGGTTTTGAAGTTTGAGTAGGATTTACAGAAATGACAATAGGGTTACTCCATGTGGTAGGTACAGCATGGGCAAAGGCATAGAGTTGGGGAAGAATGTGATACATTCATCACTGCATACAGAGAATGCTGGAATCTGCTCGGAAAAGCAGAAAACTTTGGGAGATGGTACATTTGAGCCTGACTCCTTGCCTTTGGGGAGATGGCAGGTTTTGAGAGGTGGCAATGAAGCGCTGGGGAAGTTATCTCTGAGCCCCTCCTGGGTACCCTTTCCTTGTAGGTGTACATTATTGGCCACGTGCCCCCGGGGTTCTTTGAGAAGACTCAGAACAAAGCGTGGTTCTGGGAGGGCTTCAACGAGAAGTATCTTAAGGTGGTCCAGAAGCACCATCGAGTCATCGCCGGGCAGTTCTTCGGGCATCACCACACCGACAGCTTTCGGATGTTCTATGATGATGCAGGTACTCAAGCTGGAGGGTACTTGCCAGCCCACTTCCCTCCTTCTCTCACCAGCCTCTCTTAGTCCCGTTGTCTCTCTCCTGACAGGTACTCCCATCGGTGTCATGTTCCTTACACCTGGGGTCACCCCGTGGAAAACCACATTACCTGGAGTGGTCAACGGGGCCAACAATCCAGGCATCCGAGTGTTCGAATATGACCGAGCCACACTGAACCTCCAGGTCAGGAGCCCTGGGTCTGCCGGGGCCAGGGGAGGAAGGAAGGGAGAGGGAAGGGGAGGGACCTGAACACACTACCACCTTCCCTAACTCTCTCCCAGCTAATCCACGCTCTAGGAACCACTGAGCCTCAGGAAGGTCAAGTTACTTCCACACTTCTAGAGCTCAGGATCAGAACCCCAGAGCTATTAATACCTCCAAATCTTGCCACCAAATTAGGTCATTTCTTTTCCCCCAAATGTCCCTTTGCCCTGGATCATTGTCACGGCCTCCTACTTGGTCTCCCGGCCTCTAGCACTGCCTTGCTTTAGCTCATCTGCAACATACTACATAAGGTATTACTCTTTCTAAAGCACTTCCGGTCTCTCTGCTGCTCAAAAACCTTGAATGGCTCCCTAGTATCCCCAAGATAAGTTGGCTCTCTTTGGCTTGGTATTCAAATGTGACCTCAGGACCCTGGCCCACGTCTTCTCTACACTGATTATGCTGCAGCCAAAGTAGGTCTCCAACTCATCAAGCAATCCCTCACTTCCTGGGATGTGCCTGTGATTGCTAAAATGACACAGAAATATTACTTCTTAGTTTATTCAACAAATTAAACATCTGCCATGTGCCAGGCCCTGTGCTAGCTCAGGAGATACATAAGAGAACAAAAACAAAGTCACTGCTCTCCTGGAGTTGACATTCTTACAGGAGACAACCAATAAACAAATAAGTAAAGTATGGCATGAGACAAGTGCTAAGGAGAAAAGAAAACAGAGGGAAGAGGCAGGTGGGATGGTTATAGGGTATGTGTGTGTGCTGTTAGACAGTTGGGGCAGGGAAGTGTCACTGATAGAGTGGCATTTGAATTCTGAATAAATTGAGGGAATGAACCATGTTAGCATCCGGGCAAGGAAGAGGACGAGCAAGTCAAAGGCCCAGGGGTGGGATGTGCCTGGTGTGTTAGAAGAAGAGCGTGGAGGCCAGTGTGGCCGCAGTTGAAGGCACAAAGGGAGCGTGGGAGAGATGAGGTTAGATCATGTAGGCCATGAGTAGGACCCTGGATTTGGAAGGTTTGGAGAACCTTACCTGATTTAACCATTTCACAAAATCACCATGTCTGCTATGCAGAGAACAGGCTGTAGAGGCCAGGGCAGAAACAGGAGAATGAGTTGACCATAAAAATCACTGAGAGGTGATGGGCCAGGGAAAGAACACAGGGGTGGTAAGAAGTGCCAGATCCTGAATGTTATCTTGAAGGCAGAGCAGACAGGCTTTGTTGGTGGATTGGATGAGGGGTATGAGAGAAAGAGAGGAATTAAAGAGGACTCCAAAGTTTTGGCCTGAAAACCTGGACGGATGAAGTCGCCATTGACTGAATTGGGACCACTGCAGGAAAAGCAGGTTTTGAGGGAAGATCAGAAATCTGGTTTGGGACCTGTTAATTTTGGGATGTCTGAAAGGTGTCCAAGTGAAAATGCCAAGGGAGGAGGCAGCAGGGTGTTCAAGTTGGACTTCCAGGAAGAGGTGGGTACAGAGATTTAACCTGGGAGAAAGGACCTTTAAAACCAGGGACTGGATGAAACAACCTAGGTCTTTGATTCTGGAGTAAATGGAGACAGAGAAGATCTGAGGGTTTTTAAGAGTATGGCCTGTTGTCCACATGGGTAATCAGGGCCTTAGCAAGAGGAATCACAGGCTGGGACTCCCTCCTCCCTTCGGACCCTCCTCCCAGCTCCAGCCCTAGCCCTCGCCTTAATCCTTCTCTGGGAGGGAGTCAGACAGACCTGGGTTTGAATCCTGGCTGCATCACTCATGAGGTTTTTTAACCTTATTGGGCCTCCCTTGCTTTATCTGTAAAATGGGAGGCAGGAAGTTGCCATCCATACATGACAACTCCTCTTACCCCACCGCTAGTTATCTGAAGCAGGTCTACAAATTTAAGTGGAAAGTGTTGGACAGATAAACCCCTCCAGATTCTAGTCCTGAAGATGCACCTGAGCCCTAGGGGGTGATTACACCCGAGTCCTCCAATCAACCATAATTCTATAACCTCTCTCAGCCAGGCACTCCATCCTACTTCTATGTTGCTTTTTATCCATTTATTTTGTAAATATTTACTGAGCATCTCCTATATACCTGAGAGCTTGCTGAGACAGGAAATGCACAGGCCATGGGATAAACCACCTGGTTCCACTCCTGCCTTTGCCACTGAACACCTATGGGACCCTGGCCAAAGGAATTAACCTCTTTAGGACTCAGTGTTCAAATCTGTGAAATAGGGGTAATAAGCACAGTTACCACATCAGATTCCATTAGAGGATGTCTGCCACGCACACCTGGTAAGTAGTAAATAATAACAAACAGAGGTCATTATTATGGATATAAAGAATCTGGGGACAAAGGCAAAATGAGGGATTAGGGGTGGAAGTAGACAGCTGCTCATGGCCTGCCTGACCGTGACCTCTTTGCAGAATATGATGACTTACTTCATGAACCTGAGCCAGGCGAACGCGCGCGGAGAGGCGCGCTGGGAGCTCGAGTACAGGGTGACGGAGGCCTACGGGGTGCCCGACGCAGGTGCCCGCTCCATGCACGCTGCACTGGGCCGCATCGCCACCGACCAGGACACGATGCAGCGCTACTACGTCTACAACTCTGTCAGCTACGACACGCGAGCCTGCGGCGAGGTCTGCCGCGCGGAGCACGTGTGCGCGCTGCGCGAGGTGGCCTTCGACGCGTACGCCGCCTGCCTGCGCGCCCCCGGCTCTGGTCCCGCGCCCGTGCTCGCGCTCCTGCTGGCCGCGCTGCTCGGCCTGTGCGCACTGCTCCCGCGGTGACGTTGAGCGCCGCCTGCCCGCTAGCTGTGTTGTCTTCCTCCTGGTGAATTGGGGCCAGCGTCACCTATTGAGAACTGGAATTTTACATCATTTACCCCCGCGTCCAGAGATAAGTGGGATGGGACAGTCAGATCAGGAAATGAAGCTCAAAGACCCCCTCCCCCCACGACGGACATTTCTTCCAAGTTTCACCTTTTATGGGGGAGGGGGGAACGCTCATCGTGCATCTTATTCTGCGTATTATTCCTTTCAATTTGTAAATAATGTTTAAAGCAACTCCTTTACACAGTCACTGAACGTCCTCCTGTCCCTCCATACGGATCTTCAGAATAAAATGAGCCAGGAAGATGCGCCTCGATGATCCTGTGCTCTCCGTCTCCCCAACACACTGCCCGAACTCGAAGCACAATTAGTTCGCGAAGTCCAGCGATCTGCGGTCAGAACAGGCCTTTCTGGGTTTTTTTACGCCGCAGTTCTAGCCCGGGCGCTAATCTCTGGGCCATTTGGGCCGTCTTAGGCCTCCAGGAGCCTCAAGTGCAAAGCAAGAGAATCAGAAGCCTGCTAAACTAAGGGCAGTACACCTTGGACGGCCCGTCTTCGGACCTAGCGGTCCTCGGGGCTCAGCGGGGCTGGGTGGAGGATTCCGGGGAAAGCTGCAGACAGGGCCTGCGGCCTTGCGAGGAAGGGCCTTGGGGGCAGGCCGCGGTCCTCGCTCCTCCCAGGACTAGGCGGGACAGGGAAGTCCCACCCAGCCGGCCCGGGCCCTGGGCGGCTCCGAGGGCTGTGCCCGCCTCCTTCCTGCCGCTGCATATCCCTGCCTGGAGGGCGGTTCCCAGCCCAGAGGGAAGGAGGGAGAGGGGCTGGCGCGTCATGCCCTGGTCACTGCGTGCCAAGCTCCTTACGGACCTGATCCTGGTCATCTGGGGAACCGCTGCCTTCCTGATCAACCTGGGCGCCAACCTGTGGGCCGCCAGCCAGTATGTGCTCAATGGTCGTTATGTGTGGGCCGCACTGGTGCTGACGCTGCTGGGCCTCTCCTCGGTTGCACTGCAGGTCTTCAGCTGGGTCTGGCTGCGCGCCGACCCGCCTGGCTTGCACGAGTCGCAGCCTCCGGGCCGCTGTCTGGCGCTGCTGCATCTCCTGCAGCTGGGATACCTGTACAGGTGAGCGCCCCGCCCTCGGGAGGAGGGAGGGGGAACAGAGCCCAGCGGTACCTCCTGGAGCTGAGCTGCTAGTACAGGTGAGAGCCCTGACACGGAAAGCGGGTAGAGAGGAGAGGACTGGAACACAGGAGAGAAAATTAAGCCTCCGTGGGCATCTCCACTTGCAGGTGAGCTTCCGGTCCCTTAAAGAGAACTCTGGCTGACAGTCCTCGGAACTCATCTAGCCCTACCCTTCCTGGCACAGGTGAAGAAACTGAGGCCCAGAAAAAACAGGGAGGTGCATGATATGGAGTCAGAACTCTCTGGGATTCTGGCTTTACCACCTGTGACCTGGTTTCTGCCTTTCTCTGAATCTGTTTCCTCCTCTGTTAAAAGGAGGTAGTTGTCGCTTCCAGCGCAACACGGGCAGTGAGGGTGCGAGAAGGGGCAGCTTTGGGTTAAGTTTTTAAGAAAGAAACATACAGAGACTTAATGCAGTTAAATCTCAGAAGGCCAGGGGTCTCACAGTCCTGAAAGACTGGAGCCCAGAACAACGCCGACTGGAGGTTTTTATTGATAAGTATACAAGGGGGTAGCAGTGTTTTTGGCATGCTCTGTGGGACTCACTTATCACGTTATAGAAACAACCCAAACCAATTATGTTGATCATAGTTGATCACAGTTGATCACAGCTGAAGCAGAAAGTCCTTGAGGTGAGGTATGCAACTCTTTTAAGGGACGTATATCACATGTCAAAATTGTTTCACAGAGCTGAGCAGAGCTTAATCTTATCACTCTCAAGACTTTTCTCCCAATTAGGTGAGAGGGAAAAGTCAGAGCCAGCAGCTGCTTTTCCCAGGCAGGGGGAAGAGGAGACAAGGCCCCTTCCCAAATCTTTTTAAGGCAGCTCATGGCGGTCTCCATGGGGTTCCGCCTGGTTTGAGTTGCCCCCACCATGGGGAATCTTACTCGTCATTGTCCGCAAACCCTCTTTTGGAGACTAAATAGAGAGAAATATACAGTCCCAGAGATGCACGGTCTCACAGACTATTCTTTCCTTAAGGAAAGACACGGGGGTGGGGGGGGCAGTCTGCTAGGCTGTTGTGTGACAACAGGTAGTAATGTAGAGATAGGTCTGGCAGGCAGGCCTGTTGTGAGGAGTGAAGAAAAGAGCACAGTGCTTGGCTCCTGGTGCACTGTAATGGCAAAGACTTGCAGACAGTCCAGTGTGTTCCTTTTAGCTGCAGAAGGGGCCTTGGGCAAGTCACTGGACCTCTCCAGGTCTCAGTTTACTCCTTGTTTCAGCGAGGATGGTCATAGTGCCTGCCTCTGGTAGGGATTAAATGAAATGAGACCTGTGAATTGAGTGCAGATATCAGCTAGCTTCATAATTACCTGGCTCATACTGGGAGTTTCAACAGCCCTGGCCCCTAGAGCAGTGCTTGTGCCCTCACCGCTGAGTGTCTCTCATCCTTTCTTTCTCCCCCACCCTGACTCCTCCCCACACCCTGACTGAGCAAGAGGGCAGAGATGGGAGTCTGACTTACCCATGTCTCCAGAGCCAGCCAGGTCTGGTCACAGGCTGAATCCTGGAAAATCGGCATGGGTGTTGCTCCTTTCCAGAACTGGCAGGGCCCTCTAGTGATGGGGAAACTGACACTAAAGGGTCAGAGTCATGCAATAAACTCAGGACTCCGTGGGGTCTGGGTTGGGATGAGGTGGCTGGAGCCAGGATCTGCTCTTGAATCCATTTTTATAGATTCTCTCCAGATCTTGCCTTGACAAAGCTGCACTGCGTTTCCAGGAGTGGGTGAGAGAAGCTTTGAATGTTGCAGTTTTGCCCGAGGGGACTGTGCAGGCATCAGTAAAACCCAAGGTGGGCATGAAGGGGCACACTTATTACCATCCAGGTAGGCCTCGATGGGGCCTGAATCTGTAACTACATCATGCATCTTCCCTTCTCCTATTTCTTCTGAGTGTGAGGCATATAGAATGCACTGAGCTTTGTTTTTGAAAATGGGGTCTCTGTACCTGCCTGTGACCAGGCTGAGGCAGAGCCCTGCCATGGCACTGGGGGACCAGAGGCAGAGGCTCCTGCTGAGGGAGAGCCCCAGCCTGGGCCTGCCCACTTACTCCCTTAATGTGCTTTCAAGTCCATCCAGGGGAAGTAACAGTACATGTCTGATGAATGAATTTGAAGTGAATGAATGGGCTCACCTCATAGTAGCAAACTGACACCAGTTGTGGTGGTGGTGGTGGTGGGGGGGGGGGGGCTTGGTGCATCTTCCGCTCCTCCCTCATGCCAATGGGCCACCCAGGCCTGTCTGTCTAACCTCTGGACCCTCTTAACTCCACCCCAGTCTCCAGCCCCACCACTCTAAGGCTCTCGTCCTTTCTTCCTGGACTCTTACACAGCCTCTTAAATGGATCACTGCTTCCAGTCTAGCCCCTCCCACCCTTCCTCCTCTCCACAGCCTGGGAGTTCCTTCTAAGGCACAATCTGACCTGTCTCACCTGTGCTCAGAAGCTCTCAGTGGTTCCCCACCCCCCACAGGATCCTAAGAAATTATTACGATGCTAAAATTTAAGAACTATCCCCTTAGGCAATTTCATTGTATGCCTTTGAAATTCAAACAGCTTTGGGCCTAAATCCTAATTCCACTGTTTACTAGCTCTGTTTTCCCATCTGTAAAATGGGGATATTATAAGACATAAATGAGATGAGGTTTGTGATGAGCTTGGGACAGTGCCTGGCCAGCAGGAGCAGCAGTAGTTGTATTTATCCCCATTTTACAGATGAAGAAACAAGTTCAGTGAGGTTAAGTTTTTTGCCCACGGCCCCACAGCATGTTAGTGATGAGCTAGGTTGGGAGCCTGTCTGCATCTACCTGATATGTAGGGAAAGGAGGAATGCCTCAGGACACTAACCTGACCCCTTGTGGCATCCGTATATGCCTAGGTGCAAGCAAGGCCTGCAGCAGGCGCTGTTGGTGTGGCAGCAGGAAGTGCCCTCCGAGTTTGACTTGGCCTATGCCGACTTCCTCTCCCTGGACATCAGCATGCTGCGGCTCTTTGAGACCTTCCTGGAGAAGACGCCACAGCTCACGCTTATCCTGGCCATCCTGCTGCAGAGTGGCCAGGCCGAGCCCTACCAGTGTGAGTAGTGGTACTACCAGCAGCCAGCCCTCCTTTTATGGCTGGAGAAAGTTTCCTGCAAATATTAGAAATGCTTTCACTCTTTTATAAGGGCTGCTTAGAAAATGAGAACGTCCTTTAGTCAGGCAGGTCTGGGTTCAAATCCAAAGTCAAATCCAAACTCTAGCTGTAGGAATTTGGACAAATGACTCAACCTCTCTGAGTATGGTTGTTTTCATCTGTAAAATGGACATAACAAATGATCCTACCTCATAGGATTGATAAAAGGAATAAGTGAGGCGATGCATATATAGCCTAGTGCCTAATAAATCCTAATTGTAATTTTTACTGTTTTGAAGAAAACGAATGAAGTATGTAGGATGCCTGACCCATAATAGGCCACTTGTTAGTCAATACACTGTTTATTGGGCACCTTCACACACTTACGTTTTCATTGAGCACCTTTGTCCTGTCCCTGTGCTCGGGACACCTCAGTGAACGAGGACAGGGCCCCTGCTCTGCTGGGATGATAGACTGTAAAGCAGGTAGTTACAGTAAAGTGTGCTGAGTGATCTAAAAAGGAAGAGGCAGGTGGCCTTCTAAGCCATGGGAGAAGTTTGTACACTGAGGAGCTTTGGGAAGGTTTTCTCCTGTGAAAGGGAAGTAATGTGCCCAAGGGCACAGACCAGCTGGGGGCCAAGCTAGGACTCCAACTCTCGTCTGATTCAGGGTCCAGGGCTTCCCCTTCTCCGTCACACCCCTGCTCACCTCAAGGCCCCCCTGCTGGAAATGCCACAGCCTCCAAGGAGCCACTCTCCACTCTGCCATCACTCACTGTGTGACCTGCAGAGTCTGCCGCCTCTAGCCTCAGTTTCCATGGCTGTACAAGATGGGGTTGGACTTGATCTCCAAGGGCCCTTTCAGCTCGCTAACTTGAGTCTGTAGTATTAATTGAAAACAAAACAAAACAGTGATAGCTGCTGTCACAACTGGGCACTGTGTAAAAGTGCTTCGTTGTCAGCACTCACATTTATAGCCCTATAGGTTGGTGCTATGGTTATCTTCATTTTCCACAAGAGGAAGGAGGTGCAGAAAGGTGAAGTGATTGGCCCTGGGGCATGCAGCACTCACTGGGCACAGTTTTCTTTGTCTGAGGGCAATTGGTGTCTAGGACCAGGGCCAAATGAAGATAGTCTACACCGTATGTGGATGGAGGGCGGATGGGAGTGGGGAGGAGCAAGAGATGAGACAGATTTTCCCAACTTTTTATTTAGCAAACTTTTATTTCGCTGATGTTATGAGCCAGGTCCTGGGGATGGATCCTAGGGTTGCAGAATCGATTTCCTGCAGAGCTCAGAGATGAGGAAATAATTACTCCAGACAGAAGTGGGTAGAGTGTTACAGGATAACCACTGTGGTGTGGGTTGGGTGGGGTCCAGATGGGTGACTCTAGGGGATATTCAGGCTGGAACTTAGGCCAGGTGAAAGGGGGCGTGTGCTCCTGGCCTACCGACCATCGTGGGCACAGCTTGTCCAGGTTAGAGAATGTGGGGTGTTGGGCCCTGCTGAGACTAGAGTGTGGGGTAACTAGAAAGGACGATGGCCACAGATCTGATTCCAGGCTGGGCGTGGGTTCCTGGCCCAAAACAGCTTCCCAGGCCATCGTTGAATGGATGTAGTGCGAAGGGGGCAGGGGAGGAAGCATTCTAGACATTCCAGTGCTGCTTCCCTCCCTCCCCAGAAGCTCGGGTGCTTCTCGTCCACGGTGGGCAACCAGGAAGTGGGATAGCATTCCCACCGTAAACTTCCAGTCTTGAAAAATCAAGACCAGGGCCCAGTGTGAGGGTGGAGGGGAGGGGCGTGAGGGAGGTTCTGTCCTTCCAGCAGGTTGGCATCAGGGGGTTACCGGCTTCCCTTTCTGTGACTAAGAGAGGGAGAACTGGGCTGCTGATTTTCAGATCCAGGAAAGGCTTGGGCTCTGTAAGATGACCAGGGCGTGGCCAGGGCCCAGCGGTGGAGATGAGGGTGTATGCCTCACACACCCTCTCATCCTGGTAAAACTCTCACCATGCACCTGAGAAGTGGCACCTGAAAAGCAAAGCTTTATTGTGAAGGGCAGACACTCTATTGGAATCCCAGGTCTGTTTTGGGTTGTGAGAACTTATTTATGTTCCCCAGCTGTAGTTTTTCCTTCCACAAACTGGGGGTTTTAGTACTCACCTTAGAGTGGTTTTGAGGGCCCCCAGAATCAGTGAGCTTTGGGGGCACTAGGCAGGCTGCCCACTGGGCTCAGTTGTTTCCTCTTCCTCTCGCAGGGGTTGTTATCTGCACGGCCTTCGTGGGTATCTCATGGGCACTGCTTGACTACCACCAGGCCTTGCGCACCTGCCTCCCCTCCAAGCGCCACCTCCGGCTGGTCTCCTCTGTGATCTACTTCCTGTGGAATCTGCTGCTGCTGTGGCCCCGAGTCCTGGCTGTAGCCCTGTTCTCAGCCCTCTTCCCCCGCTACGTGGCTCTGCACTTCTTGGGCCTGTGGCTGGTGCTGCTGTTCTGGGTCTGGCTTCAGGGCACCGACTTTATGCCAGATCCCTGTTCTGAGTGGCTGTACCGGGCGACAGTGGCCAGCATCCTTTATTTCTCCTGGTTCAATGTGGCTGAGGGTCACTCTCGAGGCCGCGCCACCATCCACCTGGTGTTTCTCCTGAGTGACAGCGTCCTTATGGTGGTCACCTGGCTGACTCACAGTGCCTGGCTGCCTAGTGGGATCCCGTTGCAGATCTTGCTGCCTGTGGGAGGCGTCAGCTTCCTTTTGGGTCTGGTTCTACGGCTTGTCTACCACCATTGGCTGCACCCTAGCTGCCACCGGGAGCCTGCTGAGGTGGATGGGACTCGGGCCCTCCACTCCCCTGAGTGGTGCCAGCTGCCTCAGAACACACGCATGATCAGGTTGGCGTGGAACTTTTTTCCCAAGACATGGGAGGGAGACGGGAACGGAGTCCTTTGAGGCAGGATCAGACCCAGCCAGGGGACAGAAGGACAGATGGAATCAATTGGTAGAATGCAGAAGATAAGCTAATAATGCTGCTATAGGCCTTGATTCACTCAACAAGCACTTGATGCCTCATCTTGCCAGGCACTGAAGACCAGAGTTGAATAAGAGGCCTGCCTTCAAGGGTAAGAACAAGATGAGAAGGGACCCAATTATGTACAAAACACTTTGAGAGGAAAGAAGAGACCCCTCCACCCCCTTTTCTCTTCCTCCCAACCAGTATAGCTTATGCCCCAAAGCTTCTCAGTATTGGCATTTCCACCTCCAAAATAATCGGTGGGGGTGCTGTCCCACCCCTTGGTTCCCCTATCTAGGGCTAGAATGGCCCTAAGACCTCCAGGATGTGTTCTCTAGAATTCTTCCTCCCGTGTCCCACCTGTCATTCAGTGCATTCACCAAGTGTTTCCTGAGAGCATTTTATGTGCCAGGAACATCATTCTATCCTTGGAACCTGGAACAAGATCAGCTGCCACCCCTACCCTCTCCAGCCGCTCCTGTGTGGGCTCATGCTGGAAGCCAGAGATGCCCAGCTGGCTGGCCCACGTCAACCCCTCCAAGGCCCGAGTGCAGCTGGGCCAACCTCTGCCCTTGCTCTCAACCAAGTGCCTTGTGAACCTGTGGTCAGGTTCATGGCTCAGCCCACTGAGTACTTTTCCTGTACTTCGGTGTACTTTCTACCTCAGTCTATGTGAGAGGAAGAGAATGTGTGTGCCTGTGTGTCTCTGCAAGTGAGTGACACAATTTTTTTTTTGAACAGTATTATTAGGTTTTTATTAAAACCTCATGGAATCCTCCAACCTAGTTGTGTCATTAAACTAAATTTACAGAATTCAAAGCTGCCAGGAAAGAAGGGGATCAGGGATACCAAGTCGTCCACTGCTCAAAACTGGTAAAGGCCCTGGGACAGAGAAGAGGGCTGGCTTGTTTTCCACGTTTCGGGAGCTAATGAGCCAGTGTGCGGTTGATCGTTCAGGTGGGCATCAGAACCCAGATCTGGACTGACTCTAGTGTGTGCTGCTGGGCCTGGCAGGAGTAGCCACACCCTTTGCACCAGGAAGTGAATATGAGAGCCCAGGGGAAGAAAGCTCAGGGAGGGTCTAAGTGATGAGGTGACTCAGGGGATGTGGAAGTGGGCAATGTCACCAGGGAGGTGGGACCTTTTGTTGCTCTTGGCAGGTCTGTGGTTTCGAGAAACAAGAACAGGAAACAGGCGCTGGAGACAGAAGAAAAGGTTGCAGTCCCCACTGTGGTGGGACTCAGGAGAGTCTCAGTTCCATTACTCATTCATTCATTCTAGTGGAGACATAAACAGGCTAAGTAAAACAGTGTATCAGATAGTGTTAAGTGCTAAAAGTGGGGAAGGGGACAGGGAGAGTGTGTGTTTGTTTTGGTGTTATGTGGGAGTTGGTTTTACACAGAATGGCCAGGGAAGGCCTCCCTGAGAAGCTAAGCCTTACTAAAGGAGATGGAGAGCCATGCACATGGATTGTATCCCAGACACCCAGTCAGCAGGGACTGAATGAAGGAGGGCTTGTAGTGGCTTCAACGATCACACAGAGATGAGGGAGAGGCTCTGGGAAGATAATACTGGTGCTTTTTTACATATATAGAATAGTGGGGGCAGAACAGATTTCCAGACTTCTGAATTTCCTGGATCAGTAAAATGGCCAAGATGATCACCAACTTAATTTTAACAACAACAAAAAAAAGGCAGTGAAAACTACCACCATCTATTATCTTCATCATCTCTAAAAGAAAGGATATGACAACCTCAGGAAGAGGACCCTTCTTTTAATTGAATATATTTAATCACACACAAAAAGTAAACTCTATCATTTTTCTCAACTCATAAGGAATTATCAAGGGTGGAGACCCGACAGTGGGCTGGCTCAGTGCCCAACCTTAGGACACCTAGGTCCTGTTTCACTAAAACAAATACTTGCTCCATTTACTTTTCCACATTTCTTCCTGTCGTAACGTGGAGAAGACTAGGCTCAGGGGAGAAGCCAAATATGTTGACAGAAGATGCAATGTTTTAGGCAATTCCCTGTTTTCCTGAGAAAATCCCAAAATAAGTTTTTAATTATTTTGCGGTAAGTTTTGATCCATACTGTAGATGAAATTGTCAAATGATGGTAATATGTGTACACAATTACTAACTCCAGACAATGTATTGTGTACTACCTAAAAAGCTGTAGAAAAAGCTTCGTTTGAATATACACTTAAAAGTTTACAGAATCAAGAACTTTCAAAAGACAGTGACATTACATGCCATTAAAAATTCCCTTTGAAGAGTCCCATCATTCCTTTTTAAATGTCAACTTGTAGAATAAAAACCTGAATTGCTTGCCACCAAAAGTTGTTTTGAGAAATGTACAGATGTTATACTTACTGTAGGGAGAGAGGGAGATGTTTACTCTTCGGGTTTGAGAAGCAATCAGTATTCTAATATTTGTACTTACAACCAAGTAAGGACACAGCAACAACCAAGTTTACTTCAACTAGTGTGGTCCAAAGATGCGCTTTCTGTGAAAAGATTTAATGCCTAGAATACATGGCAACCCCCCTTTCGGGGGCAATTTGGGGAAAAATACATCTTGTGGTCTGACATGTATGGTACTTGGAAATTAGAACAGAAATTCTGATCTTCACTGGAATAAAAGGCAAAAGAATTCTTGACTTTTCCAGACTAGCAATAAACAGTCAGACTCAAATCGGAAGAAATGAAATGAGAAAAAGTTAATGTGACATGAAATTAGGCCAAATCAAACAAGGTTTGATATCAGTTTGTCAGTTTTATTGCTTTTGTGTTTTAAGCTCAGCAAGGTAGTCTCTAATAATTTCAGCACATTTGACAGCAAATGAAATCTCTTATCATACCAGTCCTAAACTTTAAAAAGCAATATATTTTAGAAACTAAACTTTCCCTTGCAAATGATTTATTTTCCCATGTACATTTGTTTACACCAAATAGTTTTGTTTTTACTTTTTTGGTGAAATTAATGACTCAGTTATTAAAGGGTGCTTATCTTTCTAATGAGTTTGTCAGATTTTCTTACAAAGCCCTACTTAGGAGCCAACTCAGCTGGGCAACTGGGCTGATCCTATTCAGAAAAGACACGGGAACAAACTGTATAGAAAATAAAAACTTTATTTTTTTTTTCAAGTTTACAAGATAGTTCCCATTACATATAACATTATGGTCAAGGACTCTACAGCCACGAATGCCCGCAGTCACATAAATATATCCAATCCAATCAAAGCCTTTTCCTGCTAAAACGAGGCATCTGTAATCCAGAGGGTCAGATTTGAGTAGAAATCGTCCTTAATGGGATGGCTCCCGTCAGTGCATTAGGAACTAGCCAGTGAGCCTTGCTTGCTGGAGCTGTATGACTCCAAGGAGAGGAAGGGACGGAGGGCCTGCTCGTCAGGGAGGGGACAGAACTAGATTTTCTCTTGTGATTTAAGATATTTTAGAATCTCAGAATTAGGATTTGGATTGTACAGTGTGACTATCTGGGGAGTTCCAACTTTTGGATGAAAAAGGAAACCAATTTAGCAGTAAGAAATAGAAGCTTGCTTGAGGGGCCCTACTTGCCCCCTTCTGCGGGGGCGAGGAGAGGAACGCCCAAGTTCACCACCCCCTGGCTTAGACCACCACTCTCCCGGGCAGAGGGAGTGCAGCTCTGCCCCTCTACTCCTCTCCCCCGTGCTCAGTGGCACTGACACCCATTCAAGGGAGTGACCATCTAGAAACTCCGCATGCTGCAGCTGGAGTTTGCCAATCAGATTCTACCTGGGAGCTTTAAAGCTGACTTTGTGTAAACTGCGAACAACCTGTGGCAAAAGTCTCCTGGGACACTAGCTTTGCCCCCCCCACCCCAACTTGTAGAGCAGAAGACAGGAAACACCCTAAACCAAACAAAAGCATCTAAATGTGGAGCAGGCATCCATTCTCCTGGACACCACCAGCTGCCCCAGGGGCACTGGACAGGGTGATGCTAAGGCACAGTCAGTTTTACATTCGAAAGTCAAGCTACCTCTAAAACCTAGGACACCTGACAACTCCAGATCCCCTACTAGACATGGTCCTCACCATGAGATGTGCAGGCCCATCTTATAGAACCACAGTGCCCAGCGAGGGGAAGGACGCATCATGTGGCTAAGTTCACGGGGACTCTCTAGTAAAGGGCTCCCCGCTAATGCAAGGACCCCAGTGTCCTTGGCCCCTGAGCTTCCAAGAGCTCTTGGTGCTGCCCACTCATTTTCCTTTCCGGGTCTTTGTGCTGGGGAGGAGGAAAACACAAGTTAAAAGAAGAACACTGTGTTCCCTGGACAATTCATTGTGGCCAGGAGGACCCAGGTCCCATCTTCTGCCCGCCCTCTACATGAGGGCAGCAACAACCCGAAAAGAGCAAAGGCCACTCTGTTCAGAGAGCTTCCTCACCTCTTTTGGCCAATTTCAAGTTCTTTTTGCAAAAACCTAGGCTGGGCAGTCGGGGCAAAAGGGAAAAGGCCATTGAAAAAGGAGTCCAAGTCATATTTTAGGAAAAGCTGCTCCCAAAGGGCAGGGAGAGGGAGGCGTTTGTGCACGATGGGGTGCCACTCCACAGCCTCACAAACCTGAAGCACAGCACTGACAGGGTGGCCTATGTCCCCAACAGGGCAGGAAACCCAGTTACTGCCAGTAGGCAGAGGGCTTGGGGCCTGGAAGAAAAGACCCACCCTACATCTTTCTAAGATCAATTATCGAGCAAGGCAGAGCAGCATCTGGGCAACTGTTAAACTCAGACCAAAGCAAGGTCTGCTTCAGACTGCATACCCTCCACCTGCCGATGGAAACAAGGCCAAAGAGACAGCGAAATAATGAGCATTGACTTCAGCAATTCTCCAAAGACCTGTTCCCTAAAACTGTGAGGCCCAAAGCAGTTTCTCAATCCGTTCTGAGGAATGTGTAGAACAGCTTTTATCCGCTGAGTGGCCTTGGGAGGAGTCTGGTCTCTTTGTGCTGCAAGGATAGGGATATGCAGAATTTCTGGGGACAATTACAGCTGGGGTTGGTCAAGCATACCTCTTCCTGAGGACCCAGACTACATCTCTCTGAGGTGCTTAGATAATCACCCTTTTCTGCAGCCTGGGAGAGGCTGAACTCCCTCAGTGTTAGGGAAGTTTATCCTGCCTGAGCACATGTCCAGGTTGGTCTTCAAGGGAACACCCACAAACACAGTTGGGCTGGTAGGCTGGGACTAGCGCCCGGCACCCACCAATCTTCCTAGAAGTCAGGCTGAGAGATGTTCCTGCATTTGGCCCAGGATTAAGTTTCTAGGCATGGAGTAGGGGGTCCAGTACCCTCATTTAAAACAGGAAAGTCTTTCTAGCCTCTGGCTTCCCATTTTAGAATGAGATTTAAGAAGTGGAAGGTTGTACCATGGGAAAATTGGGTTCTGATCACACCAATCTCCTTTTCAGTTTCAGAGATCTGGGTAAATATATGCCCCAGAATAGCCTTTATATGGCGTGAGAGCTTCAAAGGAAGTCAACTACATTGGTAGTTTTGGCCAAAATATAGTTATGAGCCTGTTCTTAGACGTGCTCTGACTTCTTGGGTCCAAAGCCCAGGGATTGGCTAGAGCTGTATGGAGGTGGCTGTGGGGTACCGAGAGCAGCAGGAAAAAGCCTAGCACTGATGACTAAGAAGGAAGAGAAGGCTGTAGGGGTGAGCATCTGTTGAGAGAAGAGTGCTTCTCTGTAGGAGGAAAATGTGGAATCTTCCTGTTTCAAGAGCCAAAGAAGCGGAAATTCACAAGAAGCCTTAGTCGCTTCTCTCCAGTTTGGAGGTAAGTCCCCGGGTGTAGTTTTGAATAAAAGAGTCAAGCTGAAGGCATAGCGTTTACTGTCTAAGAGGTGTTTCCAGGATTGTGCCATCTGATTAAAGGGGAAGAGGGATTGGAAAGGGAACTAAGGCTTCTAGGATGGGAAATAGTGAAGTCTGAAGTTAATCAGTGTCCAGTGCCCCACAGTTCAGCAAACTAGGAGATGGAAGAACAGGAGCGAAACCACCCTAGAGAGCAGACCACTGGAGCAGCTAAAGAGGTGCTATTGTCACAGAGAGGTATTTTAGATATTTCAATTACTATTTTCCAAGAAAACTTTACATACCCCTTTCTTGCTAGAAAAAGAAAGGAGGGAAAACCTGCTTCAGAGACCAGACCCTTACCTATAAAAAATTACATATACATTCACTGGGAATATGCTCTACAGCTAAGGAGATTATAGACTGCAAGAGATGTTATTACAGGTCTGCCACATTTATCCTATCACAAGTTAATAGCAGTTCTCAATTAGGTCACGGACTAAGAGTGCAACTCTGCCCCAAGAATTTCCTTTCCTTTGTCTTCATTTTTTGAAATAAAACAAAACAAAAACCAGAAGAATTAAAAGCACTGTAGCTGCAGTGAGTCTACTGGTTCTCTCAACCCAACTGTCTCCCGCTTCTGCACGAGGATGAACACGGGCTGCAGCTCACTCTTAGCAAAAATAAGCTTCGTCCCTTGCAGCTGTTGGTTCTGATTGTGTTCTCGCCAGTATTCCATGGAGAAAGACGGTGCGGGGGGGGGGAGGGGGAGAAAGAGAGAGAGAAAGAGAGAAAGAGAGAGAGAGAGACAGAGAGAGAGAGAGAGAGAGAGAGAGAGAAACAGAGAGAGAGAGAGAGAGAGATCCCAGTTGGTTCCGGTCTCCAGTTCCCTTCAGGAGTGAAAAGGAGCTCATGGGGAAGGCTCTTCATTTCAGTTCTTAGAGAAAATCAAGCTCCAAAGCCTGGTGAAGGGACACTAGGTCTCCATGGTTTGTGATCCTCCAGAAAGGCATGTTGTGCTAGAAGAGAGCAGGAACAGCTGGTTAACCCAACTTCTTTTGGGGTTTTTATCCAAACCCCTTTCTCCACAGACCTCTTCCAAGGTACTTGGTAACCCTCTCTACTCCTGCCCACCTCATGAGGCTATCAGAAGGATCAAATAAATCATATGTATAAGGACTTTGTACACTATAGGACACTTTACAAATGTGAGAGAGTTTTATTCGGTTTCAGTGGTAACTCTGTGCTTTTATGAGAGGTATATTTATTCTAGCTATCATATAGGATCTTCAGGATCAAATGAAATATCCACATAAGAATTAGTGTTAATACTACATTTTCTTACATTGAAGAAATATTAGATTTTCTTCAATTTCCTGTAAGTTACAGGTACAAGGCCCAAATCTTGTCCATGACCAAGATGCAGAACATACAGACCTAGGAAATAATAAGCCCATTATATTATGTGGTTAGAATTATGCCCAGAATACCGTGTGCTGTTCTGGAAGCCTTTTTAACGAGCTTTGAGAAATGCAAATGTTGGAAACCATGTCCTATGAAGCTCAAGGGGAAGAG
This sequence comes from Rhinolophus ferrumequinum, assembly GCF_004115265.2. Taxonomy (NCBI): domain Eukaryota; kingdom Metazoa; phylum Chordata; class Mammalia; order Chiroptera; family Rhinolophidae; genus Rhinolophus; species Rhinolophus ferrumequinum. The sequence continues at coordinate 19,196,735 of NC_046292.1, forward strand.
CTATACTGACTGTCTTGTTTAAACTGTTACAAGTTACCCAGAATACTGAAGTCTAAAACAGTTCTTTTGGCGTGTAGTTTTTCTCAAGCCTGCTGCTTACACAAGTATTTAAAAGGATTTAATACACAGAAGAGGAAACGGGCTTGTTATGTTGTGCTCAGAAGTGCCAGACGAGGACCAAGATGTGAACGTTAGAGAGCTAAATTTAAGTTCAAACGAAGGTGGAACATCCTAACAGTGTGAAGGAGTCCACAGCAGAACAGGATCCCTGGGAGGCAGCCTCCTTACTCCGGGCTGTGTTCAAACAAAGACTAGAAAGTATTCTGTCAAAGAGGCTGCAGAAAAGATCCCTCACACGGTGGAGGCTGAACCGGGTAGAGCTCTAAGGCATTTTCCAGTGGGGGTATTCTATGGTAGATGGGTACAGGCATCAGCCTAGAGACACCAAGTTTGCCAATGACTGAGGTGTACTTTTTCTCCCCACTCCCTTCTTCACACCAAGAAGCACTGATACCTACACTCACTACTAGTATCTTTCCCAGAGGGCAATAAGCACTTTAGGATCAAAGCTCCAAAGATGACACATGAAAAAAATAAAGGTCCTTGAATTGCTACATAAAGTGGCAAATGAAAACATAATGAGGTAATAATGACAACCGATTACCACCAACCTCATAGTTCATTAATGGTTGCTGAAAGTTTGTATGTTAACTGAATGAAGAACATTAGGACAGAGGACCTAATTGGCAACCCACTGCCTCTAAGTCTAAGAAACAGAGAAGAAAACTGGGGTGGAAGGGAAAGGACTTCTGTAGATCCATTTAGCAGATGAAGAATTCAAAGAGGTAAGAAAATTGTCCAAAGTCACACAGCTAATAAGTGATTGAGATTTGAACCTGTGTGATTTTAGATTCCATAGCCAATGATGAATATGAACTGTCTGAATTTGAAAGAAAATGTAGTTTTACATGTTTGTAAACATGTGAAGGAAACTTAATGATAGAATTTAAAAAATTAGACATACAGGCCAAAAAAGGGATCTCTAGGCATAGAATTATAAAATCAAAGATTTTCAAGCAAACTGAGCAGATTACGTAATCAAAATCCCTCATTTTACAGATGAGAATACAGGAACCCAGAGAGACTGAGTAATATGTTCAAGGATATATCTAATTATTATATATTTATACACTTATAAATATTCTAAAATATAGACAACATTTTATATAAAGAAATAATTTAAAAATCATTTTATTTTTTTATTAATGGTACAAAAATCCTTTTTGCTTTTACTATTAATATTTTTAGTGAGTGCTAAGTGAATATGCATAATTATTTTTAAAAATCTTGGGTTCCTTTTTGATACAGCAATCCAAGAGCTGAGTTGGAAGTTCAGCTTATTTTGATATTTCGTTATTTAAAAAAAACCCAAAAACTCACCAAGATATATAGATCCAATACTTATTTTTCAATTCTATCCACTTAGTCAAAAGTTTTTATGGAAAATCAGTAAGTTTCCACCTTTTCTACTGTCAATTAACTGTTCTTGACAAGTAATTGGAAGGTATTATTTCAAATTAAAAAAAAAAAGTGTGGGGTGGCTGGTTAGCTCAGTTGGTTACAGCACGGTACTCTTTTTTTTTTTTTTTTAAGATTTTATTGCGGCATGGGAACAGGACTTTATTGGGGAACAGTGTGTATTTCCAGGACTTTTTTCCAAGTCAAGTTGTTGTCCTTTCAATCTTTGTTGTGGAGGGTGCCGTTCAGCTTCAAGTTGTTGTCCTTTCAGTCTTAGTTGTGGAGGGCGCAGCTCAGCTTCAGGTCCAGTTGCCATTGCTAGTTGCAGGGGGCGCAACCCACCATCCCTTGCAGACGTCCAGGAATCGAACTGGCAACTTTGTGGTTGAGAGCCCGCACTCCAACCAACTGAGCCATCCGGGAGCTCAGCGGCAGCTCAGCTCAAGGTGCCATGTTCAATCTTAGTTGCAGGGGGCGGAGCCCACCATCCCTTGCAGGACTCGAGGAATTGAACTGGCAACCTTGTGGTTGAGAGCCCACTGGCCCACGTGGGAACCGAACTGGCAGCCTTTGGAGTTAGGAGCACGGAGCTCCAACCGCCTGAGCCACCGGGCCGGGCAGGCCCCTAGAACACGGTATTCTTAACACCAGGGTTGCCGGTTCAATCCACACATGGGCCACTGTGAGCTGCGCCCTCCACAACTCGATTGAAACTACTATTTGACTTGGACCTGATGGGTCCTGGAAAAACACACTTAAACAAACAAAAGTTTTTTAAAAAAAAGTGTTTGAATCTCACTGAAGTGTTTCATTTTAAAATGATGACTGTAAAATAAGTTAGGAAAATCTGTCTCCAAGTGTAGAGATATAAGAATTTTTATAGATGATGTATTTATATCTATTTCAAAAATAAAGTGATTATTTAAAAAAAAAAAAAAAAAGGCAGCACTACCCCTAAGGTGAAGATGGAAGACAGGGCCCACATCAAATTTAACGATGGGGGTCTGTGTAGCAGGGCTCAAAGAGCTTAAGATTTTTGAGCGGCAGAGAGGAGGGGGGAAGGAGCGGATTTAACAACTTATAGGGAAAACTCCATCTGGGGAAAAAATGACCTCCTTTCTCTTTCTTGAAGAAAAATGGGAGGGGAAGAAGAAGGGAAAACACTGTAAACGCACAACAGATTGCTAAGATTTCTGACTTTTACCATTTTTCTAAATGCTTGGTGCATTCTCACATAGACTATTTTCTTTACCATGCTTACCTGTTTGGCTGCTATTTCTTCATCTCGTCCATCTCCAATCACTACATATGTGACTTTCTTTCCAAACCTTGACACAATTCTCTCAAAGCAGCTCTCTTTACCTGATTAAAAAAAGAAACGGGCTGCTGTTAGGTTCACCTGCCTGTGCTTAGACAAAGTAAGTGCAGCCCCCGTAGTTTGCTTGGTGGGGAGTTGGGTGGCAGCTAGAGATCCACTAGGCCCCCAGATCTATAAATGTGAGGCTAAGTGGCCCGGCAGAGCAAGAACTGTGCACACCACTTCCCTTCCCCCAACTCCTGTACTTTACAGCTTACAAAGCAGTTTTCAAGTTATTTAATTCTCAAAACAATCCAGTGAGATGGGTACCATCCCCTATTTTGACAGATGTAAATGGGACCAAAGAATTAGCAACTTGTTCTAGATCACAAACTAGCTTATAACTAGACTTTGGGCTCCTGGCTCCAAGTCCAGGCTCTGGACATTGTAACATGATGAAAGGACATTTCTGAGGGAAAACTGTTTTAGTGTAGGAAAAAGAAGTGGAGGCATACAGCCCTGATGTCTTGTTAGCAATAAGTAATAGACAGCCATTTCACTCCAATTCTTCATTTTCCAGAAACAGTCCTAGACATGGGTCTTTCAATGGGGGAGGAGCCCCAAAGCACCAATGAATAGAGCAGCAACATTTATCACCTCTGGAATTTCCTTACTATTATACTTTGCAACTGCAACTAAGATACTGTAACATTGAAATTGACCTTGGGAAATGAGTGATTTGAATCCACTGCAGACAGTTTTTAGACACATGGCAATATAGCAAAATTCAAATCCCATCAGGAACCAACACCTAAAACATGCACAGATGATACTTCTTGGGAAAGACACTTTATTTGCCTAAATAAATAAAAAGGAAATTATTTCCCTTTCTTTTCCTTCACTTTATTTCCCTGTTCTGCCACCTTCTTCAATTAGGCAAGGTCCTAACTCTGCTTCCTTCTTCATCCTGCTCCATTAACCTTCTCATCCTTTCTTTTTGCCAGATCCAGTGACTTAACACCAGGGTTCCTATGTTAATAAAAAGGTACCTCTTCCTCAAGGTACTTGACTGCCATCTGCTGGAAAATTGTTGTAAAAAGCTCACAAATACACAAACAAAAGATGACCATGTCACAACTGACAACACCCTACACACCACTCAGAAGTCCTGCTTGGTACATCTGAGTAACCACAAGTCTCTGACACCCCTAGCCCAAGTGGCACCTCAAACCAGGTTGACAAGTCAGTCATCTGGACCACTTTGGGCTTCAGTCTCCTACTTCTAGTACAAAGCTTGGCTTAGTTACACTTAGGTCCCTTTCAGTGCTAACATTTTACAATAGCATTGTCAGGCCTTACATCCTATCAGGCATTCAATCAACGTTTGCTGAGTAAATGCATATTAATCTCACAATTGATTCAGTGCATGACTATAGTCTATGTCTTCAGCCCCAATTTAAACATTAAATAACTTTAAAGATAATGAATTATTATGTTCAAAGTGTTGAAGAATTCTTCGTCTAACTGCATTCCAACCATTAGACCCTTACAACCTGAGCCAACCTTTGCAAGATTCACAGTCTAATTTACGATCTGTCCATAGAAAACAACTTTTAAGTAAGGATTTTAGACTTTTCCCCTAAGACCCAACGAAGGGAATGTCTCATATTTAGAGGACAAGAACACAGATGTTTTCATGGTCCTGGCAGACAATGATCAAGGATGAAATACTCATACATTTAGGTATGTTTCCTCTAAAAGGATTAAGAGACTTGAGAGAGTTCATAAGAGCTCAAAATAAAGAAGTAGCTACATGAAAAAATGACTCCAATATAATTGGTAAATATACCTCTTCATTATATACTCTCAAAACAATCCTGTTCGGGAGGATGAAGCCAATGAATGAATGACTGGTCAGCTCACCAAATGTCAAGCAATTGAAGCTATAACGGCAAGACCAACCAAACCTTTGGAGAATACTAGGTTCCTGGGTTTCACCTACCAGAAACACTTCTGACAGTTTCAGAAATGATTTTGAAAATTATCTTTAATGTCTAAGATCACAGAGTGGCCATTAAGAAAACTACAATTCTGAAGTCATTTCAGAGGCACCGAACAAGTATTTCCTCTCCTTGCTCCAATTCCCCAGGGCTGTGAAGGAAAGCCTTATGCCTCTCACTATGTTTACCATGGTGCCAGGTACCACTACAGCTCTCGATGAAATGGGACCAGGAAAATCACCAAATAAACACAATTACTGTCAGAGAGAATAAAATTATTTCCATTAGTTTGATTAAGATTTTGGGTGCCAGGACTCAGTAGAACAAGCATTACACAAAATCTATCTTTCAGATGTGGTAGGTTCAGTGAATGCCCTGGGTTCTTATGAAATGCAAAGTAAAGTAGTGGCAACAGTAGCAAATCTGGAGGGGGGCAGTTTTCAGATATATCCCTCCCAACTCCGTATCTCTTGTAAATGAAGTAATTCAACCATTCAAAAAAGGAGAATAATAAAAATATCTGTATACCTACCACCAACCTGGTTTTGTCAAATCTTAATAGTTTATAGTCGCTTTAAATTAAAAAAAAAATATAAGAATGAGATATTACAGATGTATATGAAGTTTCCTATGTACCCATACTGAATGTTATTCCTCTCCCTCCTTTCTCTCTGTGAGTATATATCCATAAAAAATGTATGGTATTGTTGTGAACATTTCTTACCTTTATATAAATGTTACGTACTGTGCATATCTGTCTGCAATGTGGTTTTCTGTGTTCAGCATTGTTTTTCATTTTAACCCTTATGGATATATGTAGTTTTAGTTCATTCAATTTTAACTGCTATATACTATTCCCTTGTTTGAATACATCTATTTATCCAATTCTTTTCACTGACAGGTTCACAGATAGGCTATTTCCAATTATTTTCTATTATGAATGAGGCTGCATAAAAAAATCCATGCATATCTCTTGTGCATGTCACATGATCTGTTGCAATTATTCAACTCTGTTACTGTAGTATGACTGTAGCTATGGAAATGATTGGGGCATGACTACATTTCAATAAAACTTTACAAAAACAGGCAGTGGGCAGAATTTGGAATGTAGGTTATAGTCTGCACTAAAGTATATATATCTAAAAGTGGAATTGCTTGGGTTACTGCACATCTTAAACTTTACTAGACAATGACAAACATTCTCCAAGAATGGTTATATGGTTATATCCATTTTCAATCCCATCTGCAGAATAAGTGTTTGCATTTCCTTGACAAAGTCTGACAATGTCAGACTTAAATTTCTGTCAATCTGATAAATGGGAAATACATCACATTTTAATTTGCATTTCCTTAATCTGCAGATCCTTAATTAGTGAGGTTAAGGAATTTATCATGTTTAGCGACAATTTGGATTATTGTGAATACTGCTATTATGAACACAGCGTACAAATATTTCTTTGACAACCTGCCTTTAATTCTTTTGTATATATACCCAGAAGTGGGATTGCTGGATCATATGGTAGTTCTATTTTTAATTTTTTGAAGAACTGTCATACTGTTTTCCATAGCCGTCCCATCATTTTACAATCCCACCGAAAGTGCACAGGAGTTCCAATTTGTCTACATCCTCACCAACACTTGTTATTTTCTGTTTTTTTGGTAGCAACCATCCTAATGGGTGTGAGGGGTTTAATCATTTTTAAATATACAGCTTAGTCCTTGATTTTTAACCTAGTGCTTTTTCTATTATACTACTATACTGCAGCATTCTCTCTGTGAAAGAGAAATCTGAAATGAAGCAAAAGTAGATTTGTAAACTAGGTATTATACTATGTTCTTTCAAATATTATAAAAGAGCATCACTATTTTAAGTCCAACAGACCTGGATTTGAATCCTGTTTATGTAACTTACTAGCTGTGAAGCCTTGAACAAGCTACATAACTGTTAAGCCTCATCAGTAATACCAAGAGAAGATTGCTGTGAGGTGTGTGTGTGTGTGTGTGTGTGTGTGTCAAGTGTCTAACAGAGGGACTGGTAAATAATAAGTGCACCATAGGTAGGAAATATTATTATAAGGCCAGTGACAAGAAACAGAACAGAAACCATACCAATTTTGGTAGCACTATAGATGTTTTCAATAGGAAATATTTCTCCAAGCCCATATAGGAGAACCTTGGCCAGAGCTGGAACCAATTGGGTTGTAGTGATCAGAACATTCACACAATTCTTTCTAGAAGGGAGACAGGAAGAAAAGAAAAAGGTGAAACCAAACCAACCCAGGAGCAAGAATTCAAATGGATCTTCTTTTTAGGATCTAATTATGAAAAATAACCTCAAAATGCCTGGTATGATATTTGTTCAGTGCCAGTGCTCGGTTATTGCTCTACTCATCTCAGGTTTTTTTACTTCCCATATCAAAGGACAGAGATTCTATGGTGGACACAGAGCAGCAATTTGATTCTTCCCTCATTTCCCTACGGACCATTCTAGCTCACTGCACTTGTTAGCAATTACCACCAACTCATGTCATTGACACCACTCTCTAGAAAACAAATGACAAAGACTTTCAGTTACAGTGCTATTCCATCTGAATGCAATTCAGCCCTTAAATGAGATATGATTTAAGTCCTCTCTGCTCTTCACACAATAGCAACACAGATTCCAGACATGTCCTTTATAAACTTCACCAAATACCCTTTGTGTCAATTTTATTATCTGCTCCATTAGGTTATAGATCTGGAATACCTATTTGAGGAAAGAAGCAATAAGGATATTGCTGCAAATATGACTGTATTTATTTCCCATTGTAAGCTTCAAGCTGAAATCTCCTTAATGTACCCTTTTCTTTTGAATCCTGCCTTTCTGAGTAGGTTTTGATACATTTCTTTGGAGCTTCCTGTACTTAGGATATTTGAGATATGTCTCCTACATGTATTCTTTGATTTCACCAGGCCCATCTCCTGGGCTGGAGATTATTGGTTACTGAGTTTTAATTTTGTGAACAAAAGGGGAAAGAAAAAGGCTTTCATATATAAATATTATCTTAAAACTCTAAGGTGTGCTGTTAGTATAAAATGATTTCGCCTCCCACCTAACCTCTATACTTCCCTGCTTCATTTAAACTCCTCTAAACCCTATCCCAAACCTTATTTTAGGGACTGGCCTGTCCTGGACTGGTGTAGGAAAGAGTGTGTCTCTGAGAGGATGAGACTTCCAAGAACCATTTCCATACCTGGACTGGATGAGAAGTAAGGACTTTAATGCAGTTCCCAACCAGGAATCTGTTAAAACTTCGATTTCTGCTCTTAGTCTCTGCAGTGCTTCCTTTCTCTGTGGACTGAGGAGGCCTTTGGGAATAAAAGCAGACACATTTATCATTTGACAACATATCCTTGCTGACATCGAGGAAACAACTTCTAAATTCAATTCAGAAATAGTGTGAGTCACTGAAATATTCTACAGAGCTAATATATTTCTCCTCTTCTTGGTAAAACCCTAGCATAGCCTGCTCAAAATGCCTTTTTGACTTTCTTCATCAGAATGTTTTGCTGGGGGCACACCCACAGCAACAAAATAGCTGATAAAACATTGTGATTAGATTCTGGCACAAGCTCTTTCATCACTAATCAGTAACATAATTGGCAGACTGGTGGACCATACCTTGAGTAGCACTGCTTTAGACGTGATAGTAAGAACCAAAGGGGGAAAAAATAAGTGTTAGAGCTGGAAGAGTCTGCAGCATTTCCAATCTCTTTCTAGAGAAACCTTAGCCCAGGGAGGAAAGGGGTGCTGCCTAAGATTACACAGCAAGTTAGTGGGTTTTGGTCTCAGAAGTCTTTCCACTACCATATACTGCTCCCATGGTGACTGTGCTTTCCCACTTTTCAGGACACATCAACCTGAGATTCTAGGTTGAATGACCAACTCTCTGAATGTCATTTATTTGTATTGTACTTACTTCTGAAACAACTCCAGCTGATAAGAGACTAAAACACTGTTTAAGATCAATTAAGCATAAAACAATTAAGCATATAACAAAACAGAATTCACCTGATGAGAAAATGTTATCAGACACTTGAGTTATACTATTCAAATAATAAATCTGGCCCTGAATTTTCTATAGTGAAGGTAAAAAGAGAAATCCTGTAGTCTATTACCAATGCTCCATAAAAACAAACGGCATTTTTACGAGGACTAGAACTGTGTATGATGTTTTCAGATTGATGTTTTCACAATACAACCCTAGAATTAGATGCGCATCTCTCAATGTTTCTGATAAAACAAAACCAATACCTGTATGTCATATATGATGTACACATAAGGTGAGTGTGAGTGTCTGTGTGTGCGCGCGCGCGTATGTGTATTTCTTTTATCTACATCCTCTTGGTCAAAATTTAGTCGTGACTTGAAGACCATGTACTGAATTGTCGGAAGGTTGAAAAATGTAGCTTTTAGTTCAGGTGGCCATGTGATTAGATAAAAGAGTTTTACCGTTATAGAATATACTGGGTACAAATCATCAGTCTTTACTAGTGTCTGCTCTTCAGACCACCTGCTATCTCTATACACCCTTCTTCTTCCATAAATAAATAACATGTTTCCTGTTGTCTTTCTAGGAGAGACAATTCCGAAGTCTCAGTCATATTAAAGACTCCAAGTCCAGGATGTGAACGATGTGCAGTCTTTTCTACCAAGTCCAAATTTTGCTCCTCTTGGCAGGGTAACTAAAACCGAAACCCCATCTGGGAAAGGGGAGCATGGGTGATGCCCAGTCCCAGCCCTGGCATGCTCACTATCTTGCTATGGCTGCGGCCCTCATTACCCTCACGGTGAACATCAATTTTCTTTAATGCAAAATAAGGGATTTAGATGAACTCTAAGGTCTCTTCTAATTTGAACAACCTATGGCTAATTAATTAACTCCACAAAATAGAATTTTAGGCCTAGTGGCACCTGACATTTGATATATTTCTGGGCAGAAAGGATTTCCAAGGTTCTTCAAATCACAAATGGAAAACTACAAACCATCTACTATAAACTTAGTCACTAGTTCTAGCTGACTTGTCCTGATGGTTACATAAATAAGTAAAAAGAAATATATGGTAACCTATTAACTAGTATTGATAGTAGTTAGGACTCCAGAATAAAACATATGTCATCAAACATAATCTATGGAACACATTTCCTTTAAAAAGGCATTTATCTAAAAAGAACAAGAGAACTTTGAAAAGTTATGCTAAGAGAAGTCCATGCAAAATGCAGAGCTTTCTCCCCAAAGGGTTTCAATCAAACCACCATGTTTTTTTACACAAGTTAAAATGTTACTGTGGCACAAATTCATAAGGAGTTACCAGGGAGTTCTAAGGAATCCCTGGAAAAGAAAACAGGAAATCGTTAGACTGGTTGTACACCACACTTACCACCCACGTTGCTTTTATGCTTATCATAGATTTCTCTCACTTTTCGGTAGCGGAAAGCCAGTTTCCTCATCCAGTCCACACCTCCTTGGACACCCACAGAGGAACCATGGCTGCCACTGCCTCCTGAACCACTGAAACCGTCTGTTGAGAAACTGTAGTTGCTGCAGAGAGAGGATAATGAAAATTAAAACCTCTACCGCAAGGAGTTTTTGGATGAATGCCATCTGGGACTCTCTGTCCTATTCCTGACATCTGACATTAAAGGTAATGGCTTCAATGATCTTTTCCCTTCATCTTTGTATGTCAGTTTCTCACCAATCTTCTATCTCACCCCATTACTTCTATAAAAGAAAGGATGGAGAGGAGGGAAAGAGAGGCAGGTACAATTCAAGCACCAGCAGCTCCTAGAGGCTGGCTTGGGATAGAGCATCATTTCATTAATGATGGAATAGCTTACAGTGAAAAAAACCCAGAATATACTTTTTTGGGCACACAAACACACATACACACACAATGACTGCAACTATGTAAAAAAAAAAGGAAGGAAATAACCCAAAATACTAATAAAAGTAAGGTAATGGGCATGTTCTTCTTCAGTGATTTGTTGGCTAGTTTATTAAGTTCGTGGGTCACTGTGGTGGCCTTAAAATATGTCCACAAATTCTTTAATATTCCTCTCTTCTAATTCTGCTCCCTTTGGGTATGGACTGTATTTGAAAGTAAATAGAACGTAGTGGAAGCGATGGTGTGAGAATCAGAGACTAGGCTTCTCCTGCTCCCTCTTGGAGCACTTGCTCTGAAAGAAGCCAGCTGTCACATAACACTCAGAGGCACACATAATGCGAACTGAGGCCTCCTGTTGTCAGCCACATGTGAGAGAGGTGAGAAGCAGGTCCTCCAGCTCCAATCATGCCCTCAGATGATTTTAGCTTCAGCCAACATCGTGATTTTAATCTCAAGAGACACTGATTCAGAACTAACTACCTAGTTAAATCACTTTCAAGTTTCTGACTCCCAGAAACTATAAGATGATAAATGTTTATTGTTTTGAGCTACTAAGTTTTGGGGTAATTTGTTATACAGCAATAGATAACCAATACAGCCATACTTTGGAGATATTGTGGTTTTAGTTCCAGACCACTGCAATAAAGTGAATGTTGCAATAAAATGAGTCGTGATCAATGTGTAAAAACACTTCTAAGAAGCACAGTAAAGTGAAGTGCAATAAAATGAGGTATGCCTGTATAGTTACTTTCCTAAGTAAAGATTTAAAAATGACTAACAGAACTAGAGACAACTAAGTTCAATCAAAAGTCAAAATAGAGTTCAATAAGTGTGAGATTCTATATTTAAGAAAATAAATGTCAAAACATTAGGTAGATAATTATTGGTTAGCCACACAAGTAAGAGAGAAAAAAAAACAATAAAAAACTAGGGTTCTGAGTGAATCATAAACTGCTTTAGACCAGGCCTTTTCCTTAAAAAACCAGGCCTTTTACTTAAAACACCAGCAAACTCGCATAAGAATGAAAGGTGCTTTCCATGGCTGTGCACCACTGGACCCTATGCCTGAGGCAACACCTTTCAATACTTGTCAGCACTACAGGATTAGGTCCTTACTAAGTGATATGTTGAGTTCTCCTCTAGATTTGAGAGTTCATGGACGGACCAATTTTAGGGTAGACACAGGGAAGAACTTTTTGCCTATTAAAAGGGATGAACATCAAAACAAATTAACACGAAAAGATACGTGCCAGTCTTTTTTCTAAAAGGCTTTAAATATAAGCTAGATAAATTTTTGGATTGTTCTTAGCTAAGATTACTGAGTTGGAAGACAGTAGAGTAGCCAAGAGACAAATGAGGACACTGAGCAAGTATGTTGCCACTGAGACCTCCTTTGGCATTCACTGTTATATAATGTTTAGGACTGTCTTCCATAGGGCTATTCCTGACAGCATCAGACCCCCTTGATTAATTTCCTTGGTGAAATTCCTGGTGCTTATTTGTATCTAAAACTAAACAGTCTGTAAGCACACTCCTCCTGACTGAAAATCTAGCCGAACAGAAACTAGTGTATTCCTTACTTTGGAAGGCTTTTTTCCTTATCCCATCATTGCTACCGGTTCTTCAAGGTCATACTCAAATTCTATTGCATTGAGAAGGCCGCTCCAATGTAGCAACCATCTGCTCCCCAAATCCACAAAATTGCTTTCTTTTCTGTGCTCCATCACATTTTCTATTGTCACCTTCTTATACCGCATGTCATCGTTAACTATGTTTGTTTCTGTGTCCTCTAACAGATTGTGAGCTCTTTTAAGGCTGTCTTTTTCATCTTTGTTTTCCTCTAACCTAGACAGTGTCTTGTGCAGAACAGGTGCACGGATGTTTAAGACATCATTGTTTTTATCACCTCAAGTCTTGGCCATTGTCATCAGAAGCCACATCTTCCACATGCACCTGGTCACACTCCTGTTAAAAGACAAAACCACGCACTATTCAATCCAGTGAGTAAAAGTACTATTACCACCATGATATGTGGCACAAATATCACAAACAGTGGGATGATGAAATACCTTATGGTCTGTCTCTCTTATGTGAGGAGGGTCGCTCTCACCCTCTTTGCTGTCCAACTTCTTTTATGACCTAAGTCACGTCCCATGGTCTTCATGAAATCTTCCTTATTATCCCAACCCTCAGTTATGCTCTTATCTCAACAGTTCATTTTTCTAATAGCTCATGGGTATAAGCACAGGCTCCTTATAGTGCTGGGTATGTCTATATTCTCCATTAGACTGAAAGTTCCATTTACCTGTAGGCTTCTTATGGCATGACCCATATCTTACATCTCCTTTGTACCCCTCTAGTCTAGTCCAGTACCCTGATGCAGCATGTACCAATACATTTTTGCAGATGAAACAGATGCTGGTAGAGTGTGGTATCAAAATTGAGAATGAAACAGAAATTTACACCATGTTTCCCTGAAAAATAAGACCGGGTCTTATATTAATTCTTGCTCCAAAAGACACATTAGGGCTTATGTTCAGGGGATGTCATCCTGAAAAATCATGCTAGGGCTTATTTTCCGGTGAGGTCTTATTTTTGGGGAAACACGATAAATTCAAACTTGGTACTCAGAAGAGGTCATCTAAGTCAATCTCCTCATGTTCTAAAAGTGAGATGAAAAGATTTACCCAAGGTCATACAATTAGTGAGTGGTAGAAAGAAACTAGAAAGAGCCTGGGTCTTCTAATTCAAATCCAAGGTTCTTTCCACCAAGCTCATGCTGCTACTGATACAAAATGCCACCCACTGCCTAACTGTAACAGATTGACTCCTCTGACACCACAGAGGGCAGTGGTGTAATGTCCACCTGCATCAGAATCCTCTGGGGAAGTTTTTTAAAAATGCATATTCTTGGGTCCACCCCAGACCTATTTGAACAGAATTTCTGGGAATGAAGTCCTAGAATCTTCATTTTTAACAAGGTCCCCAGGTGATTCTTATGCCCCCTAAAGTTGAGAACCACTGACCTGGGGGGCAGGAACACATTCAGGTCAAATTCTTCACAGAACTTTCAGTCCTGAGTGAGGACTATGTCTAGAAAATCATTACAAATACAATTTGGCAATAATTATTGGCACATAGTAGGTTTTCAATAAATGTTTGCTGAATAAAAACTTTGATGTCCTAACTTATCAACGTGTGAAGTTGAGGAAAAAAATAAAGCACTGTGGAGCTTACATAAAGGTATTGGAATTTAAAGCCCTATTAATTTGTTGGAGAATGGTCTGTTGAGTAGAACTAGATTGTATTTTAAAAGGAGTAGGATTACTTTATGTTATAAAATGCTATTTTATTTTACTTTAAAATTTTCACTATTTCAAAAACTAGGTAAGATATGTGGTACATGGTTCAAAATTCAAAAGGACATGAAGTGACAAATCTGCTCCTTCCCGAACCTGTGTCCTGGCAACGCATTCCCCTCCCCAGAAACAGTTATTAGTTTCTTGTGTAGGATAACTGCGTAACTGGGGCCCAGCATGGGGAGATAACATGCTTAACTTGGGACTCATACTCTGGCTTTCGGACTCCCAGTTCTGTGTTCTCTCCACTACACCATATTCACCTCAAAGGTGAACTCAAATGTCAAAGCCAAAAAAATTCACCAAGAAGCTCTCAGTCTTTCCTGGTTTTCTTTCTACTTAAGTATAAAATGATTCTGGATATCAAGGCTAACCTATACATGGAAAGTAAGCATGCATAAAATACAATGAGTTAAAGCAGCCATTTATAGATCTGACAAATCAAGAGATTATCTTTTAAGAAGGTAAAATTGAACAGTCAAGTGTAATTAAGAGTACAAATAATCAAACCCACCTCATACATACATTTTTAGTATATATGAATAAATTGGAATGTTGGTTTAGGCATCTGTGTTTTGCCTAACGGGTTGGCATTTCCCCTAGAGCTAGATCACTTCCATAACAAAAATCAAATTTTTGAGACAATAAAAATGAGGGCCAGACCAAGGCTGTGGTGATCTAACTAAGGAACTATTCCTACAAGACTTGTAGGTTCAAGTGGCCAGCTGGCCTCTCCATGCCCACCCAGTCTAACCACACTGCCTCTAAATACAATAAGCACAAGCTTGATATATAGTCATTGAGCAAAATGTTTCACTGAAGCACAGAAACAATTTAAGATGCTTACCTCTAAGTCATTGAAAAATAGATGTGTATCAGCCACTTCAAAAATCATTTCTTCCATTGTTAAACCTGAGCCAATCACTACTGTTGGGTCCTGAAAACAGTAAGAGAAAAATTTGCTTGACTTGGAACTCACAGCACTGGTTCTGATCTTTAAATATTTCAACATTATTTTGGGTCATGGCCAAAACACCACAGACCCACACAAGTGCTTCTAACTATTACTGATGCAATTTCACAACTATAAGAATGTGGGATTGTGAAAAGTTAAAAATTTCAGGACTTTAGTTTCTACAAAACTAAACCCACTTAAAAGAAAACTTAGAAAACCCACTTATTTTTTTTGGGAAATACCCTGTTTCAGGAGAATTTCTATTGCTAAAAGATTGCCATTGTAACTCTCATTATCTTTTCTTCATGTGTGTACCTGTGCACATGTACACCTACACACACACACACACACACACGATAACATCAGAAGTCAGTTATCTGACCATCTCAACAACTAGGAAATAAGTAAACAAAGGCTGAAGAGTCAAAATATTTGCAGGAAAAACAATGCACTTAGTTTTTTTATTTTTTCCAATGCATTTAGCTTTAAAATGAATAACGAAGGAGGTCTTCATTTAGAGGTTGTATGCTCTTATTTATATATTTTATAAAGAGCCTAGCTATATAGCGTATGAGCTTGCCAGTGTATATACTAAAAGCCTGTGGAAAATACTTCTAACAGAAATATTAGAGACAATAAGAAACAACTGGTAGTAAGACAGCAAAGGAAGTCGATATTTTCATAAAATTTATTAATAGAAACTGGAAAATAAGAGCCTGGAGGTAATTTAGTATAGAAATATATAGGCAATAGCTCAAAAACAGTTCATCCCACTATTAAAATTAATGTTGATATTGATGACTAAACACGTTAACTTCTGCTTGGTATATTTAGTTTAAGAAGGTATGTAATCTATTTTAGAAATATATTTTATCTATATTTTTAATTTACATATGTGGCATATGATCAGCTAGATGAAATGCTCATTTTAGGCTGTTAAAAGTGACTTAAGGGGTAATAGATCAGACTTTGGAATATAAAATCTTGAGACTCCACTCTGTTTTGAGCATCATTTCCATACTTTGTCTATACAAAACACCACTCTCAAACAACTTCGGCTTTTAGCTCTCCTCCTAGGTCTAGTCTCTAGCTTTATCCCTGACCATGTGGCCTGCCTGGTACAAGCCATCAGGTAAAGTTTAAGATGGAAAGTGAAAGGTCAACAGGGTAAGACAGAGGTAGCAGCAAAAGTGATCTGGGATACCTGCCCATATAGCAGGAGAGGGACAGTTGTAACAAAGGAAGAAAGACTCAAATTACCTTTCCATACTTCTGGGCATAGGATCCAGTAAGAAGGGAGTGGAAGATGATGATGGTTTCATCCAAGTCCCACAGAAATACCCGCTGAGGAAGGAAAATACAAAAAGTAATGAGTGAACATCTTTTCCAGTCTACAATGGAAGGAAACAAGAAATCAGTAACAGAAGGAAAACTGGAAAAATTCACAAACGTGAAAATTAAGCAACACAATCTTTAACCAAAGCTCAAAGGGGAAATCACAAATGAAATTAGAAAATACCTTGAGATGAATGAAAATAAAAACACAACAAAATGTATGGCATGCAGCAAAAACAGTGCTAAGAGGGAAATTCATAGCTGTAAGTATATATCTTAAAAAAAGGAAGTAAGATCTCAATCAATAACCTAACTGTACAATTTAAGAAACTAGAAAAGGCCAGCAGGAAGGAAATAATACAAGTTAGAATGGAGATAAAGCAGAAAGTAGAAAAATAATAGAGAAAAGTCAATAAAACTAAAAGTTGGTTCTTTGAAAAGGTCTATCAAATTGACAATTTTTAGCCAGATTGACTAAGAAAAAAGAGAAGATTCAAATTATTAAAATCAGAAATAAACATTATTACTAATTTTACAGAAATAAAAAGGAATATAAGAGAATACTACGCACAGTTGTACACCAACAAATAACCTAGATGAAATGGACAAATTCCTCGAAATACACAAAATGTCAAAACTGACTCAAGAAGAAATAGAAATTCTGAATAGACCTTTAACTGGTAAGGTAGTTGGATTGTTAATCAAAAACATCCCAAAAAGAAAAGCCCACGACCAGAAGTCTTCACTGGTAAATTCTACCAAACATTTAAAGAAGAATTAACCAATCCTTCCTAAGCTCTTCCAAAAAGTTGAAGAGGAGGGAAGAACACTTCCTAACTCAGTCTATGAAGCCAGCACTACCCTGATACCAAAGTCAGATAAAGACACTACAAGAAAAGAAAACTGCAGACCAACATACTTATGAACACTGATGCAAAAATCCTCAACAAAATACTAGCAAACAAAATTCAGCAGCACATTAAAAGAATTATACATCATGACCAAGTGGGATTTGTTTTCAGAATGCAAGGATGGATCAACATACAAAAATAAATCAATGTAATAAAGTGCAGTAATAAAATAGAGGGAAAAAACCCACATGGTCATCTCAATTGATGTAGAAAAAGCACCTGACAAAATTCAACACACTTTCATGATAAAAACACTCAATAAACTAGAAATAGAAAGAACTTTCTCAACATTAACTAAAGGCCACACATGAAAAAACCCACAGCTAACATCGTATTTAACGGTGAAAGACTGAAAGTTTTACCCCTGAGATCAGGGCTACAATGCCCATTTTCACCACTTCTATTCAACACGGTACTGGAAATTCTAGCCAGAATAATTTGGCAAGAAAAGGGAAAAAAGGTACCCAAATTGGAAAGGAAGAAGTAAAATCATCTGTTTGCAGATGACATGGTCTTATACATAAAAAATACTAAAGAACCCACAAAAAAGTTGTTAGAGCTAATAAATGAATTCAGAAATCAGTTGTATTTCTATACACTTGCAATAAACAATCCTAACAGGAATTTGAAAAACAGTTTTATTTACAATAGCATCAAAAGTAATAAAATACTTACTGATGATAAATCTAACTGAGGAGGTGAAAGACTTGTACACTGAAAACTATAAAACACTGCTGATGGTAATGAAAGAAGACTGACCTAAACAAATGGAACATCCCATGTTCATGGAGAGAAGACTTAGCATTAAGATGACAATACTACCCAAAGGAATCTATTAGGTTGGTGCAAAAGTAATTGCAGTTTAAAAGGTTAAAAACTATTGTAAAAACTGCAATTACTTTTGCACCAACCTAATACAAAATCTAAGCAACCCCTATCAAAATTACAACAGTGTGTTTTAAAGAAATAGCAAAACGCATCCTAAAATTCAAATGGAACCTCAAGGGTTCCCAAATAGCCAAAATGATCTCGAAAAGGAACAAACTTGGAAGACTCACACTTCCTGATTTCAAAACTTACTACAAAGCTACAGTAATCGAAACAATGTGGTACTACCCTGTTTTCCCGAAAATAAGACCTAGCCGGACAATCAGCTCTAATGCTTCTTTTGGAGCAAAAATTAATATAAGACCTGGTATCATATCATACCATATTATATCATATCATATCATATCAGACCTGGTCTTATATTATAGTAAAATAAGACTGCGTCTTATACTAATTTTTGCTCCAAAAGACGCTTTACAGCTGATTGTTCGGCTAGGTCTTATTTTCGGGAAACATGGTAGCATAAGGATAGACACATAAGCCAATGACATAGAAGAGAGAGCCCAGAAATTAACCCTGCCATATCTGCTCAATCAATTTTTTTGACAAGGGTACCAAGACCATTCTCTGGGTAAAGGAAATTCTTTCCAACAACAGGTGTTGGGAAAATTAGATATCCATGTGCAAAAGAGTAAAATTAGAGCCTTCCTTTACAGCATACACAATTAACTCAATACAGATCAAAGACCTAAATTTAAGAGCTAAAACAATAAAACTCTTAACAGAAAACATAGGTGAATATATTAAGAATCTTGTATTCTTAGTTATAATAAGCAGAAGCAATAAAAGAAAAATAGAACTTAATCAAAATTTAAAACTTTTGTGCATCAAAGGATATCATCAAGACAGTGAAAAGACAACCCACAGAATGGGAGAAAATATTTGCATATCATATATCTGTTTAAAGATTAGTATCTAGAACATATAAAGAATTCCTAAAACTCAACAACAACAAAAATCCAATTAAAAAATGGGCAATGGATTTGAACAGAAATTTCTCCAAAGAAAATATACAAATGGCTGATAAACACATGAAAAGATATTCAACATTATTAGTCATTAAGGAAATGCAAATCAAAACCACAATGAGATACCACTTCACCTTCATCAGGAAGGCTATTATCAAAAATATGGGAAATAAGTGTTGATGAGGATGTGGAGAAATTGGAACCCTCATGCATTGCTGGTGGGAATGTAAAATGGTGTGGCCATTATGGAAACATTTTGGTGGTTCCTCAAAAAGTTAAACATAGTATTACCATATGATCCAGCAAATCTACTCCTACGATTACACCCAAAATAAGTGAATAGAGGGACTCAAAGAGATAACCTGTATAGCAGTGTTCATAGCAGAATTATTCACAATATCTCAAAGGTGAAAAAACCCCAAGTGTCCATCAACAGATGGAAAAACAAAATGTGGTATATTACATACAACAGAATATTCTTCAGCCATAAAAAGGAATGAAGTTCTGATGCATGCTACAACATGATGAACTTTGAAAACATTATGCTAAGTGAAATAAGCCTGACACAAAAGGATATATATTGTATGAGTCCATTTTTATGAGATATCTAGAATATGCAAATTCAAAGGACAGAAAGTAGAATAAAGGTTACTAGGGGCTAGTGCGAGGACAGAATGGAGTTATTGTTTAATGGGTAGAGTTTTTGTTTAGGATCATGAAAAAGTTCTGGAAGTAGACAGTGGTAACAATTAAACAACACTGTAAATATATTTCATGCCACTGAATTACACACTTCAAGATGGTAAATATTATGTTACCACAATTTAAAAAAATGAGTGAGGTCTCAGTTTTCCCATGAAATATATCAGAACTTTATATTTCCCTTCCCTCTCCCCTTCCCTTTCTCTTTCCCCAAGAACAAAGGGAAAGAGAGACTCCAAATACAGCCTCAAATTACCTATGTCTTAAGAACACACCTATCAGTGGCCTCATTTTTAAATATAGCTTTTCCCCCTTATTAAATGATTATATTATAGAAAAATTGAAAAAAAGAAAAAAGGATTAATATCAAAACTTCACTATTATTAGTATTTTGTATAACTATCTAGTCTTTTTAATAAGAAGCCAAATGTTTGTCCACAGTAAATTCCTAAAATGCTTAACCACAGAAGTGAATGGAAATCTCAATAAGTTATCAGATCTGGTTCCATGTTTCACAGAAACTTGGGCTAAAGCACTCTAGTCCTCTCATTTTACTTTGAGATTTTTAAATGGAGAACAGTATGACATTACTTGTGACACTCTCTCCTTTCTAAATATGACATATTGTTCTTTCTGTTCTCCTCTGGAATACAGAGAACAGTTTGTTCTTTCCCTTAAAAAGTTTTTTAGAAAAGCTTTTTTGATGCTTTTGGTAAAAGCATCTGAAATGATATGGTAAGTTATGGGCATATAGAAAAGTGTTTTGCATTTCTCTTTTCACTTGGCCAGTTCAGTTTTTTCTTTTCTTTTTTAAAAAGATTTTATTGGGGAAGGGAACAGGACTTTATTGGAGAACAGTGTGTACTTCCAGGACTTTTTCCAAGTCAAGTTGTTGTCCTTTCAATCTTGGTTGTGGAGGGTGCAGCTCAGCTCCAGGTCCAGTTGTTGTTGTTAGTTGCAGGGGGTGTAGCCCACCATCCCTTGTGGGAGTTGAAGAATCGAACCGGCAACCTTGTGGTTAAGAGCCTGCGCTCCAACCAACTGAGCCATCTGGGAGCTCAGCAGCAGCTTGGCTCATGTGGCCAGTTCAGTTCCTATTGCTCAGGAATTAAAGGGCACACAACATAAAACCACAAACACATTAAAAGAGGTTCAACATTAGTCATTAAGGAAATGCAAATCACAGTACCATATTATCCCATGAATTTCAGATATAAGTTTGATAAACTTAAGAAATGAGAAAAACAAAACCAAAGTAGGTAACTCAAATGAGTTTCTTCCCATACTTCCAATTCACTGTCCTGGGAAGAGCTGGCATCAGCTTTCCTTTTGCCCCGGTTCTTGCCAGTCATGTTTTTCCTGGACTGGTCATCCGCATCTTTACTTGGTGTAGTCTGGGACAAAGATGGACTTGTAGAAGGGTCTCCTGGAAAGTAAAAGCAAGACATTTATTGCCCGTAGTCACAGGCTGTATGAACCAGAGCAGGAAGGTCAGCAGGTTCTCTGCCCTTAAGAATCACATTGCATGACAAACAAATGAAGAAACAAAAACTCATAGGCCTAGACAATAGTCTAGTGGTTGCCAGAGGGTAAAGGGGAGAGGGAAGGTTCTAGAAGAGTGTAAACAGGGTGAAATATATGGTGATGGAAAGAGAACTGACTCTGGGTGGTGAACACATAATGTGAGATATAGATGATGTATTACAGAATTGTACAGCTGAAATCTATGTAACTTTACTAACAATTGTCACTCCAATAAACTTTAATTTAAAAAAAATCATATTGCAGGGATAAAGAATGGAAAACCAAACTTTATCTAAACAACTTGGGAATGTAGACCTAGGCACTGAGCATTAACAGGTCCTAACATCACAAAGAGTTAGAATTTATATACCTGCCTCCCCACGAATGAGCACATAAGTTGTTTTGCACCACCCCTCCCCCCCAAAAAAAAAGAACCGAACCTGAATCTGATCAAGTTTCTAGATCAAAGTTTCTCAACTTGGCACAATTGACATTTTGGACCAGATAATTTTTATTGTGTGGGGCTATCCTGCACATTGTAGGATACTGGTTAGGCAACATCCTTGGCTTCTACCCACTAGATGCCAGTAGCAACCCCACCCAGTGTGACAACCAAAAATGTTTCCATACATTGCCAAATGTCTAAGGGTGTGTGTGTATGTATGTGCGAGCACACGTGTGCGTACAGTGCAAAATCACCTCTAGTTGAAAAAGATTGCTCTAGATCCACTTACCAATTTACAATAACATACAGAAGACAGAAGAACATGTTACACTATTCTGTAAGAATGTAATCAGCAAAATTCAGACTGGGAAATGGTACGGAATAAACAATCTGGTTTCTTCAACAAGGGGAAATTTAAAAAAGAGATGGGGCGATTTATAGGTTAAAAGAGACACAAAGTACATATCTACCAATCACAATATACGGAGCTTACATGGATCCTAATTTAAACAAAATGTAAAAAGAAAAACAAAACTAATATTTATGAGAAAATTGGAAATATGAACACCCTTTGGCATTTTATGATAGATACTAAAGAATTATTGTTGGATTATTTTAGATGCATTGCGGGTTATATTAACGGGTATTTATCTTTTAAAGATATGATGCCTGGAATTTGGGAAGGAAATTGGATGAAGTATAGCTGAAATAATATTGCCTATGAGTTGTTAACTGTTGAAAATGGATGATGGAATTATAAGGGTTCATTATACTATTCTGACAACTTCTGTCTATGTTTGAAATTTTCCATTATTTTAAGTTAAAATTGTTATGAAGAACAAAGATATTTAGAAAAATGAATTCAAAACTAAGGCATCAGTACATGTAATTATTTCAAAGTTATGTAAGTTTGAAGCAGTGACCATCTGTATGTCCATTTACTCAGAAGACTGGTAAAGACAAGATGCACAGAAAACTGCTTTAGTTGATAAAAAGCAGTTTTTAAAAATGCATCAGTACTAATAACAATAAACAGTCCTTCTTCAAGTTACATGTAATGACAGCAAACCACCAAATTCTCATTAAAAATAGAAATAAATAAAAAGTATGTGCATATGTTTATTGAATGTGTGTATAAAACCTTTATGTCGGGGTTTTTTATTTTTAATTTTGACATAATTCATTGATACATTTCAAAGCTAAATATACAGATTTAAATTTGTAGGTTAAATTTTATGTATTTCTTTGGGGGAAAAGGGCTATAGCTTTCCTCAAAATCTTAAAGGGATCCATGACACAGAAAAAGTTAAGAACTACTGCTCTGAGGCTAAGTACGTAATATGCACAGACTAAAGCCGAGTCCTCCAACTTTTATAAAATGTGCCATGATTCTGAAGTTCCCTGTGACAATCATGTGAAAGGTATAAGGAGGGCGGAGTGGGAGTCATACATAGTCTTTTCATTCTTGGAACTTTTCTGTTCACAGCATCAGGTATTACATTCCGCCTGTCAATGACACATTGTTGTCCAGTTCCAATGTTTAAATTCTTCTGAGAGGGAAAGCCAGTAGCCTGGTAACAGTGACTTAGACCAGAAGAAAATAATCTTCACCATCACCTGTTGGATGAAGTGCCGTCAAGCCAAAGTTTTTAGAGCTGTGATGCTTACCAGAGGAAAGTCTCTGTGCTGCAGGTGTAGGTACCATGACACTAGGCTTCTCTGTTTGGTATGTGGTTGCTGCTAACGTGGTACTCTCAGCATCACTGTTAGTTTGGCCTGTGACTCCAAAGCTGGAGCTGGGGTAGCAGGCCTGGTAATGACTCTGACCAAGGATAGTATAGGTGGGATAGTCCTGTGGGCCAAGGGGAGTAAGGGAGGAAAACGAGACTCTTAGAAGAAGCATAACATTAATTTCAACACAAGAGAGTTTCAGGTCCCTCTTATTTATAATTATTTTTCTAAAATATTAATTTGACTTCTCATTTACCTATCTATATCTTCTACCTAAACAAATAATGTTCAAAATACATTCTGTTGGAAAACTAAGAGTCAAGAGGATATGCCTCAGGGGCTGTCTTTGGGCTGAGGGGAAGGCTGAGAGGGAAGGGTCCCAGGCACTCTATACACAGTGTCCCTTTTTCTACTATAGCAGCTCTTTTTTTATTTTTCTATTTATTTACTGAATTTCTGGATAAATCTCTACATGGAATTCCTGTACGAAAGATTCTAATCTTTAAGAAGTTTATAAACCACTGCACTAGATGGTAGTGCTTCTAAGAACATAAGAGCTTAAACAAAAAAAGTCACATATCCTACATTAAAGTTTCCAGTTTAGGGGCGGACGGATGGCTCAGTTGATTAGAGCATGAGCTCTGGGCAACGGGGCTGCTGGTTCGATTCCCCCATGGGCCAGCGAGCTGTGCCTTCCACAACTAGAATGAAGTCAATGAGCTGCCGCTCAGTTCCCAGGTGGCCAGATGGCTCAGTTGGTTGGAGCGAGGGCTCTCAACCACAAGGTTGCCAGTTCGACTCCTCGACTCCTGCAAGGGATGGTGGGCTCCGCCCCCTGCAACTAACAACAGCAACTGGACCTGGAGTTGAGCTGCGCCCTCCACAACTAAGATTGAAAGGACAACAACTTGACTTGGAAAAGACCTGGAAGTACAAACTGTTCCCCAATAAAGTCTTGTTCTCCTTCCCCAATAAAATCTTTAAAAAATAAAAAAATAAAATAAAGTTTCCACTTTAAAAACTGAGTTATCTCTTTCTTTTTAAAATAATCAATTTTTCTTTAACAATGAAGTTTTTAAAAAATATTCTGAGGGAACTTTGGTGGTTTTAAAGGCACATACATGTCAAAACTTATCAAATTGTACCATTTAAATCTGTGCAGTTTACTGTATTTCAATTATACCTTAATAAAGCAGTAAAAAATGGGTATAATGCTCAGCTCATAAACACACCTTAAAAAGAACCCCACTGATACTGATGTGACAAGTAGGAAGGGGCTAACTGATCAGACCAATTATTTATAAAGCATACTGATCTATCATAAGCCAAATATAATTCACAGTGTGGTGAGTGTGTGGGTATAGATGGGAAAAGGGAACATTAAAGAAAAGAATGTCATACTAGCTGCACTCAAGAGAGTTAAAAATTTAGCAGGAGAGAAGAAAAAAAATTTTCTAACAAGTTGGCAATAAATTATATGTCAAATGAATGAAATACAGAGGATGACAACTATCATGAGAGATTGTGGTAGTCAGGGAGCTTTCTGAGGTAAATAGGCAGAGAGGATAAGAACATGAATAGGCTCTGAAAAGGTTCTATCAAGGGGCCAGAGATGTTGAGTCTGGTTGAAAGAAAGGATCTCTGTAGGCTTGAATAACTGGTTAAGGAATATGACTTGGATTCTTTAGGCAATTGGTATATAGCTTAAGGGGGGGGCAGGAAATGGGGACTATGAAATTCAAACCAACAAATAAAAATACAAAAAGATTAGAGCAAGTGAGTGACAGGATAAAAAGTGGCATTTGGAGAAAATCAGATAATGTTTTAGAAAATGGGTAGAGAAACAGCAAAAAATGGGAGATGAGATGAACAGTTAAACATAGTAAATCAGGATTAAAGAAGAAAAAAACCCAAAATGTGGGAAATGACAGTAAAAATGAAAAAGAAAGAATTCCAGAAATGGCTAGATTAGGGAGGGGTGAGGAAAAAACCCAAAGATAGCTGGTCTGATTTTAGGCCTAAGTTTATTTAAAAATGGCGTCATTGACAAGAATTGAGAAGTCATAGGAAAAAGTGGTTTTACTTTTGGAGGATAAGGAGACAGAAGAAAGGGTGAAATGAAAGGCTGGTTTTAGATATGGTAAACTTAAGGAAATAGGACATTACAGAGAAAATGTCCATCAATCAGCAGGAAGCCTATAGCTATCATAAGGTTAGGACTAGATCTTTATTTCAAAGGTTGCAAATGGATATTGTGAACATGGTTAAATATTCCTGGTGATGAAAAAACATGTGGAAAACCAAACAGAGGCCGTCCATGATAGAAGACAGGATCAAAAAGAAAAGCTAAGAAAGTAGGGGAGAGAGACATCTTCTGAAGAGTGCCAGGTACATAGTAGGAACTCGGTATTTGTGAATTAAAAGAATGAACAAATGCAAGAACAGTCAAACATAAAAAATGAACCAGGATAGTAGTATGTTAATTGTAGCCACACACACAAAAATCCATGGAGACAGTAGTTGATAATACTAATTGTGGCAGAGAAACAACAAATAAAACATAACAAAAACAAAAAAACCTTAAAACACTGAAAATGTTATCAGTGATCTAAGCATAAAGAGTTAACAGAACAGTGATCAAGACAAGATCACAAGGGAATGAGTGGCTAAATAAAAAAGTGGAAGCAATATTTATTCATTCTACAAATATTTATTATGTGCCTTTAATGTGAGTGCATTTTCCTGAACTGTAGGAATATATAAGTGAATGAAATAGAAAAATAAATCCCTATCCTCATGGAGCTTACTAGAAGGGCCAAGGTAGGAGGTAGAGACACACACAGTAGATAAAGGAGCAGATAGAACCGTATAACTGAGAGGCTTAGCAGAGAAATAAGAGAAACTGGATGGTAACCTGAGAAACTATCGAGGGTCGTGGTTCTCAGGGCATCCAAAGAAGGGTCTCTCCACAGCTCACACTGGTTGTTTCTTAGATTGGCAAACTGACCATGGAAAGAAGACAGAAGAGCTAGCTAGATGAACGATATCAAATAGGATGAACAAAAGTAGCACTGTACCTGGTTTGAGATGCTGGAAACTGCTGCTGCTGGAATATTGGCAACTGTAGAAGAAGTGGATATCAGGCTGGCATTTGTGCTTGAAGCTATAGGATTGAGAGTGTTAAGAGATATTAAAGCCATAATGTAAAAGGCTAGAAAAAATTAAAAATATATTGCATCCTAAGTAAATACATCTACAAGGATATAAAGAACATTAGCAAAAGAAACAAATACTTGTTTTGCTCTTTTGTATGCTACACCATCATTTAGACTTGATTCAATACAACAGTTCAAACATTTTCCAGTTTTGACTTGAGTCTTCAATATTCCTACTAAAGTCTTAGAAGGACACATATACAATGCTCTGGTTCATACTAATGATACCAATGAAATCAGAAAATAAACCAAATGACTGTAGTCCATCTTCTTGCGGCAGTTGAAAAATGACTCACCTGCAACGTGGCCTACTGACAATCAGTAGAAACAAGAGCTCTGGTAAATCCCCATGTAAATCCTACACTGTGATATTTATTGTCACTTGCCCCAAATTATGCCTTTCCTGATGCAACATAATTACTTTGAGAAAGAGAGCTGGTCCTCCAAATTCTAAAGTGCTTGGAGTTGCTTCTTGGGCACTACTCAAATAATGGATTATTAATGTAGATTAAAAAAAAACCCAACCATAATCTAGCATTTAATGATTTTACTAATGAGCCTGGAAAAACTCAGAAAATATTAAATATTATTCTGGCCAGGTGAAAATGTACTCTCTAAGCAATTAGGCTGTTTGATTTGGGTTAAGTTTTTCACACCCTTCTATCACAATTCCACCAAGGTTTTAATCAAATCCTCAGTGACTAGTATTTGCCACAGAGACTTTTTTCAGGTGGACAATTTATCTAAAATTGAAGTAATGGTCCTGAATTCCTCTCGCTCACGTATCATAAGCAGACTTAGACACGGTTCCCACTGCAGTCACAAACACTGTAAGGGTTCAGCATCAGGTAGACCTATCTGACTACTTAAGTCCATTAACAACAAAGTCCTCTAGATGGAAAGTTAATAGGAAAATCTCCACTAACAACAGGGCAGGTGAACAAAGCAGCAGAAACTTCAGAGTACTGGTCAAAATCAGAGGGATTTTAAAAATTCCTTTCCTCAAGGGTACTCTGCTTAGAAGCAAGTTTAGAAGAGATTAAAGCAAATTAGATATAAGGAACAGTTACTGCTGCAATGCCAGCTTTGAGATGAAAACATGGGGACAAAGTAGAGTTAAAGTAATGTGTCTACAGTCACAGAGCTAGTGGTAGAGTCAAGATGACAAATCTGGGCTCTGCCAATTCTTTATCAGTTGCAGATTTAAAAATAAAAGCAGCAGCAGTAAAATACGTAACAAAAGGTACAAATTTAGAGGATCAAATAAAACTCAAGTGGTAGCTTCTATTGTTATATATCTAAAGGCTATTAGCTCTCCAAATGCTAATGGCATAGCCAATTGTTTTTCATAGTCTCCACTCCTGTTCTGACAATGGAGCGTGAAATCATAGAAAGACAAAGTTTCTCTGAGAACCATGCCCCACTAGCGGTCCACGTAACATAGTCAATAGAGAGAGCTCGAAGGCTGTGGTCATAGAATTGAGAGGCACAGTTGAATTAGATGACATTGCCCCAAAGCTGGAGGCTTAACCTGAGAGTTAATGGCACATAAAAGTTGGTGCAAGATTTAGTTTCTACCCACTCCTTTAATTTTATATGTCTCGCCACCACCCTTGCTCACCCTGGCTTTTGAGTTACTCAAAACAAGAGAGGTTCTTTCTCACTGGAGGATTTTTGCAATATTGCTCTCTGCCTGGATTGTTCTCCCTGGCCTGTCCTTCTCATCCTCCTAGCGTGCTGGCTCCTCCTTCTCAGAGACAGTCTCTCTGACCCCTCTATTAAAACTAACTCCTTTCTTGTTTCCCAATCTAGCAATCTATTCCTTTTTCCTCTCAGAGCACTTTTCAATATCTATTTATTTATTTACTTGCTTGTTTTCTATCTCCTCCACTAGTCTGTAAGTTCCATCTTATTCTGGCCTATAGTAGGCGATGCTCAATAATGACTGGTGGGATTCAGTTACATCTTGTGTATATGTATAATTTGTAGAATTCATGTATAGCATGTCGAGGTCATTGAAAACAAGGAAAGGCTAAAAAAACTGCACAGTCAAGAGGAGCCTAAGGAGACATGACAATTAAGTGAAATGCGGTGTCCTAGATGGGATTCTGGAATAGAAAAAGAACATCAGGTAAAAACTAAGGAAATTTGAATAAACTATGGACTTAGTTAATAATAATGTACTAATATTGGTTCATTAATTGTAACAAATGTTCCATTTTAACGGAAGATGTTAATAATGGGAAACTGTGTGCAAGGTGGGGGATATATATATAACTATTATCTGCTCAATTTTTCTATACATCTAAAACTATTTTAGTATATGTGCTGCCGAAGCGAGCACTTCTAAAACTATTTTAAAAGATGAAGTCTATAAAAAAACAAATCTGGTTAACGAAAGACTATTGTGCATTACCAAAAACATTCATTAAAAGTCAAGACTGAGTTACAATTAATTTTGAAATTTCTGTAATTAATTTTGCCACTTGATTATTAATAATTTAAACCATCTCAACTGAAGAAAATAACCAGAGAATGGGTCACATACTTACAGACACTCTAGGAAAAGACTGATATAAAAAAGTCAGACCCACTTAATCAAAGGGTTTTTATGAGCACTGAGGTATAAATTAAAGGTTCTGATCAGGGTTGATTAAGACTGTGCAATTTGGTTTGTGAGATAATTTCCCTAACTTTCCCAAGGAAGATAGGCTGTTGTCATTTGAAGAATGCTTTGGGGTGGGCTGAGGGGGACATGGCTGTGTTGACCACTTAAAAAAAAAAACTGATACAATGCTCTTTGTTTTTATTGTTGAATGACTGGGTAGTTACATAGTGGGAAGGAAGAACAAGCCCTGGGCAGCGAATATTATTTGTCTGGGCTAAAGGAAATGAAAAGTGGGGTGGAGGAGAATCTTCAAAATGGAGAATCCAGGTGATTTAAAAATGCCAATAACACTCACATTTCATTTTAGCCATTGTTTCAACTTGTTTTCTACTAATTTTTTCTTCAGAATAAATGGCAAAATAATAATAATAATAATAATAATAATAATTCATCAATTTAATGAACTTTTTTTTTTTTTTTTTTAGCTCAAGTGGAGTGATGAAAATATCCATGAAAGAGCAGCCTAGGGGAGGTGTGGAAGCTCAAATGGGGCGTGGAGGGTGTTTAATAGGAGGGGCGGCTTGCTGAAAGGCGGGTGCAGTGATTTTTTTTTTAATTAAAGTTTATTGGGGTGACAACAGTTAGTAAAGTTACATAGGATTCAGGTGTATAATTCTGTAATACATCGTCTACATATCACATTGTGTGTTCACCACCCAGAGTCAGTTCTCTTTCCATCACCATATATTTGATCCCTTTTACCCTCATCTACCACCCCTTCTCCTTTACCCTCTGGTAACCACTAAACTAGTGTCTGTGTCTATGAATTTTTGTTTCTTTATTTGTCTTGTTCCTTTGTTGTTTTCAGTTTTATATCCCACATATCAGTGAAATCATATGGTTCTCTACTTTTGCTGTCTGACTTATTTCACTTAGCATAATAATGGCGAACTTCTTTAAAAAAATTTTGTTTTCAATTACAGTTGACATTCAGTTTGGTGAACTTCTGCCTTAATTTCTACTCTGTGCCAAAGTTCTAATGAACAACAAAATGGACTAATAGGTTAACCAGAAAAAGGGAAGAAAAATTAATTTATGTATTTGCCAGTCTAGGTTCTCAGATGTGGAACGATTGATATTTATACCATGACTTCAATATTGACAATCATAAATATTGTCAGACTGCTCTGGGGTCAGACTGCTCAGCTTACATCCTGACTTAATTATTTACTAACTCTGTGACCTTGAACAAGTCACTTTGCTTTTCTGTGTCTTATGTTACCCTTCTTTAAAATGGAGTTAATAACAGTACTTCCCTCACAGACGTGTTGTAAAGATTATATAAGTAACACCTATCTATTGCTGCAAACAATGCTAACAACATAGTGAGCACTTAATAAACACCAGCAATAATCATTATTAGCAAAATGAGGGGACATCAGGTTAATATACCAAAAGGGAAAAAAATGTACTAACAGATAAGTTAGGATGGTGGTTAATGGAGTTTAAAGGATATTTTCATGACCCTTTTAAAGAATGAGACCTAAAAGACCCTAAAAGGTGGTTCCCCTTGTTTTACAAGGAGGGAGAAATAATCACAGCTATTAGGTCCCTCAAATTCAAGATACAACTACAGAGAAGTAGTGGTCCTATACCTTGGGAGAGGGTTATTTACGTAAAAAAAGAGAACCCCTTGCTTTTCTTTTTAGGAAAAGGAAAGTCTAGTTACCCGTAGTTGGATCCAAAAGGCCTACCAACCTAGAGAAATACTTTATAAGAATGAAAGGGAATAGAAGACAAAGTCTTGCTTCTTCAGTTTTTTCCTCCTGGTTTGTTCTAATTTTAGAAAAAAATAAGGGGGAGGGGACAAAGAAAGGACAAATAAGACAAGAGGAGACTCGTAAACAATAGGTGGTAAAGATAGCTTTGAGCAAGGTCTTAGAATGTAGTGACCAGTTCTGTTCCCAATAGAGCAAGCAGTTCTCAGTCATTTCACAGAAAACAGTTAAAACTTAAAAATCAAAATATTTTGTTTAGTATAATCTATGTCAAAACATCATTCTTTCATTACCAAATTTCCCATCTTAAGAGTACCTCTCAGACTGGTTTTTGCTGTCCCGCCCTCACCCCTTGGGCACCCGTTTTATAAGAAATAAAATGTAAAAGCTAGGAGAAATCAGGAGAAAAGAGGCAGATGAGAGGGCAGGTCCATGGACACAATTCGCAATGTTGATCAATGACAAATTGCCTGCACTGGATTTGGAAGCATAGGGAATTAATTCCACGGTGCCTTTTGAGTTTCTTTGTCTTCATCCCAATAGTCCTATAGTACTTCTAATCTTTTAGAGGAAAAATTCAGGAAGACAGAGATGTCTAGAGTTCAAACTTTAATGCTATGCTTTTCATCACAAAATAGAAAGAAGACTGAACTTTTCGAGCAAGAAAAATATTCTCAGCAAGAAATGGTAAATGGGGGTAGAGGTAGGACAAAACCACAGCAGAAAGGCAGCATACATCTTACAAAGCTGTACTCATCTCACACTCCACTCTATTTGGACTTCATATAAGAGAAGTCAGCAAAGTTCTAACCCGTGAAGTCTTCTGCTCATTTATAGCACAAAATGCCACTGAGAACAGATAGGTTTTCTGGAGACCAACATGCAAAAGGGAAAGCTTCAATTTACTAAGCAGTTCACATTCAAAGGCTAAACTACTTACAAACCACACTCCTAGGTTCTGGTTTGCCCAACACAAAAAGCATGCACAAATGCACATATCACCCCCTTCTGTTTTAGAGGATAGAGCTCCTGTATTATCCAATTTATTTGGAGATACAGGTAAATTAAAAACAAAAACAGTAATAATAAAAAACACACACACACGACCATGCCTATTTACCTTGAATGGGATAAGAATAATGTGCTGGGCTTGGCTGGCTTGTGGTTAACCCTGTCGTGCAGGTAAGAACACTGTGTTGACTTGGAGATGGAGTCTGAATTAAACCACTTTCAGGTTTCATACCTGGCCACAATGCACCTGAATCAGATAAATTGGACCAATTACAAACAATACACTGGGACTGAGGAGCATGGTTATGCTTTCAAGTATCAGCCAGTAGTTTAAAATCTAAGTCTTAAAAGAAAAATAAATTTGCTTGTAAGAGAAAATTACTGATTCTCCCACTTATTATGTACCACAAGCAAATACAATTTCAAAGAACTGGGGAGTAGGGCCACAGAAACAAAAATCTTGTCAAACCACCAATAGTGACATATGTAAGTTCATTTCAGTGGTTGGGGGAAATTGACTAGGGTTCAGAAAAGGAGCTACTGATACCCAACCAGAGTATTTGTTGTAAAGAGTGCCTGATGTTCATGTACAGCAATAAATCATTTATCTGCATTGTCAAGGTGGGAGACATTCCACATAAATTTAAAATTCACTTACCCATTAAACAAGCACCAAATTTTTCTAAAATGTGTTAAATACTTCTCTGCCTTCTTAAGCTGGTTATTTTGTTACCTTTGCTTCTTCTGATTAAGAAAGACATACCTGCTTATTTTTATAAATTAAAAACATTATAGAAATATGTAACTTAGAAAAAACAGTCATATGTAATCCCATCATCCAGACTTAACTACTATTAAGTTTGCAGATGAGTCACTCGGATTTTTTCTAGGTATTTACTAATCTTTTTTTCTCCTTTTTAATAAAAATGGGATCTTATACATACTGTTCATAATTTGTTTTTCCACATAATACCTCTAAGAGACATCTTTCAATGTCAGAACATATAAATCTATCTCATACTGAGACATCACAGCTGTTCACTTTTATTTTTATCACAATGCTCCTGAGTGACAATCTTTCTAAGATACATTTATATCCTTTCCTGCCTCCTTAGCAGGAGGAAATAGTGAGCATACCTTTAGATTTTCTCGGAATTATTGTTACAAAGACTAAATACTGTGCTGATATATACATATATATTACAGAGACAGAGGCTAGAATGATATGTGAAGACATATGCTTAGGACTAAATAGAACGCAATTACAGTTCTATGATTTTTAGGTTCTTGTATCACTTTGTCTTTTCTCTGTGATCTGTCATTTGACAATATTCTGTCTCTGATTGTATCTCCCTTTTCATTTGCAGTAAACTAGGAAACCATAAACAAAGCTTTGCTTCTACATGAGAGCATAAGGTTGTCCTTTACAAGTGAATAGTTTTTGTGATACCTGTAGCTATGCAAAAGTCTATTAATAAAAAAAAACCTTACTGTCTGGTTGTTCACTGTGTTGTGACTAGGTATGGTTGCTGGATCAGTATAGTTGAAGCTGATAATTAGGTCCAATAAAGTTCATCAATCAAACACATTCCAGATAAGAAATCAATACCAATGTCAGCCACAGCTTCAAATTCAACATTAAATCATTTCATTTACTCTTAATCTGATAGAATTTATAGAAATATAATGCTTTAATAATAAGACCCTCTGCTTCACCAGGGCACTGAGATGTCTTAGTGCAACTCGGATGTGTAAAATTTGTTGAAAAGTAAATATTAGAATAGTAAAGGGAAATGTGAAAATCTTAAAAGGTTGACAATGGGCCCTAACTCAAAACATTTAAAAAAAGTCGTATTTTTTCTCACCTATTAAACACATAACTAATTGAGGAGACTGGGGAATATCATCATCTCTAGCATGAATTAGGAGGGCTGGCCCCCTACCCCACCCTTAGTTCATGATCATTTCAAAAGTCTTATCTAGGTTAGCAAAAGCTAAAGTCCTTGCTTTCTATATCTGATTTTCAACAATAAAAATATTTGAGAATGTTATTTTTTAAAAATATATGATGTGAAATTTGAATATTAGTGCCATGATTCTTGGTATAGTAATTTTTAGCAAATTGCTATTTCAATGTCACAATAACTGAGATTTATTGTAATCAATGTGATTTTTTTCTAAATAGGTTCTGAACCTGAGGTGTTGGATTTGTGAACATGTTCATTATTACACTATAGTAAAACAAGTTCATTTTTTATAATTACACTGTACTAAACTACCATCTTATTAGCAAAAACAGTATTTATTAACTGAAGCAGTTTTGCTAGTCTCATTATTCAGTGTATTTTTTTAAGCTTCAAATGTGAAATGTCTACAAACTGGCCCTTCTTATAAGGTCAAAAGATAGGGCAAAATGTCTAAGACAAGTAGGGGAATAGTTTTGAATGGTTTTGGCCAGAATCATGAAGCAGATATTTAATATACAATTACTTTATGAGAACTAGAGGAATAAAAGACAATACGGACCCTGCCTCCAGCATCACTGCGGCCTGCTCTTTAAGCATCTCCCATTACAAGCACCCTTCCAAGAATTCCAATAGGCAGTATGACCAAAAGTTTGACAGTAGAGCGCTATACCGCCCATAGCAAACGATGAAACCAAACTCTTGATTCCTGACTACTAACTAGTGCACTGCTCTATGCCTACGAGCTACAAAGCTTCTCAAGTCGTGTTAAGCACCAAGAGCCTGATGTGGAGCCACAGCTGGCCTAACAATGATGGGAAAGGAAGTCTGCCTCTGAGCACTACCCTCCTGCTGCCCCACGCTGGGGTCTTACCACAAACTCTACCGAAGTTTCTCAGCACAAATATGTCACTATTGGTTAGTCAATAATAAAACTAATCTGAGCAGTTCAGTTTATAGTAACACGTATCAAGAGTAGTGGATCTTTAGAGAAGATTATTTGGTTAGGAATTGAAGTACCTGTAAATGTGAGAGAAAAACACACGAAAGAAAATCTTGGTTTGTTGATTCAGTAGCTCACTGGGATGAGTTATTATAAATACTAAGTAATTTAATCTGAGTACTTATCCTAATTATAAAATAAGTAGGTGTATATTACAGAAAATTAGGAAAATACAGAGTGTAAGGGAAAAAAATCTCATAGTCTCAACACAGGAAAAAACACAGGCAGTTCTCGCTTTTGCACAGGACTGTTAACTGAAACCTGTGCACACTGGAATTGTGTCTTTGCTTTGCATGGTTCTGTGGTAACTGAGATCAAATCTGTATAGTGCCTGTCCCGTTAATTCCACATTTTTTTCTTCCAAATTATTCTTTATGTAATATTTTTTTAAAATACTAACTCGGTATATACTATGCTACATTTTCAGTTTTACATATTGCTTTTTCCAATTAGTAATAAACTGTTTTCTCAAGGCGCTAAATATTCTTTAAGAATATGATTTGTAACAGCTACATAGTTTTCCATTTTACGGATACACTGCAATTTAACATGAACCTTTAGATTCAATAGTATGTATGGTGTTTCCAATCTTTTGCTATTATAAATAAATGCTGCAATGAATATCTTGGTTAGTAAATTTTTGTGGGTATCTCTAATTAGTTCCATAGGATAAATTCCTAGAAATGAAATTACTGACGGAAATGACATAAACATTCTTCAGGCTCTTAATACATATTATGAAAACTCCATCTCACATCAATGTTCTTTTAAAAGAAGTTAGAACAGTGGTAACAAAGGCAATCTTTTATGAGCCGCAAAAAACAGATGAGTACCCTTTTCTTCACACATATTCATTGAAAGTTAAACCTCTAATCCTCTTTCTGCCATCACACCACATTCCTATTCAGCTCTGAAAAGAATATGACCACTATTCCTTTACTGTTATTTTTTTTTAAGTGTGTTTTTCCAGGACCTATCAGCTCCAAGTCAAGTAGTTGTTTCAATCTCGTTGTGGAGAGCGCAGCTCACAGTGCCCATGTGGGGATCTAACCTGCAACCTTGCTAGAAGAACACTGTTCTAACCTGCAACCTTGCTAGAAGAGCACTGTGTTCTAACCTACTGAGACAACCAGCTGCACCGTATTCCTTTACTTTTCAAGATTACTCAAAGACTTCCTAGATTTCCTCTGGTCTTTTCTCCTTTCTTCTCTCCAAGAAGAGGAAACTTAAAATTTCAAACTTAACTCTGAGACTACCTTTTTCATACAGATCTAAAATATGAACACTTCTGGAATTAAACAGACCTGGGTTCAATTCTAATCCTACGCATTTACTAACTGTATGACCTCAGGCTAGTCACTTAATCCTTCTGGGCCTATTTCCTCATCTATAAAAAGGGATAATGCTACTACTTGCTTCTTAGGACTGCTCAGAGAACTGAGTTTAAGATAATAATGCAAAGTGTGAAGTACTTATTCTTAACATACTGCTTGGTATAGTAAGCATTCAATAAATATTAGACAATATTATTACAGTGATATTTTCGAAAGCCTTGTTTATATCTGAAATAAAATAACAGATGGGCTAATCTAGTTTTAGTGCTACCAGGCAGTATTAAGATGACAAAATTTCCAAAATCCTCACAAGAAGAAATACATGAAGTATTTTATAATTGATTGAACACATTTTTAAAAAAGCCACATGTTAAAACATAAGGAACTTCCTTTTAAAAAGTTGCTTTAATATCTTTTTATAATATATCTCTTTATAATATCTTTTATAAATTATGAAAACATGCTACATCTATCATTCACATTACCCCAACCTAAATTGCTCCCCAAAAGTCTCATATATTACTTAAAGTCAAATTAAACTAATGATTACCTCTCTCTGAATTAGATAGATGAATTTATAAAACTAGTCCCCCTTGCCCCCAAATATTAAACAAAAACAGATTAATAAAAGAGCCCGCTATAACCAATATTTCTTCACAAAGTTTTTAAACAGTGATTGATCTATTTTACAGAATTTTCTTTCTTTCTTTAATGCAAAGTGACATGCTGTGATCACAAAAGATACCATAATATCTAGGACCTACATGCACATGGCACTATGCTAAGTATTCCATAATCTGAGTTCAGAGATATAATAGGAGTTTTATTTAACCGTGAACAGCAAGAATGATCAACTGTTCAATAGTGTCACAAAGGGCTTTGGGCTTGCTAATAATAAATTTATAATAAATCAAAACAGAGAGTAAAAAAACAATGTGATAATACTTTATACTTACTGGCCTATTATTAAGTAGCTGTTCAAAAATCAGCTTTACTATACACAAAAAGAAACAAACACAAACATATTCACAGAGTTCTGCTTCCAAAAGGATTGTTCAGTCTTGCCTAAACATATCACAATTGTGAGCGCTGAGTATCCTGGCTGAAACTGACAAGGATGGAGGCACGGACTACACACAGGAAAACAAGAGCATTTCTGTTTCTCTTCTCTCATGAAGTCATCAACTACCACTAACGTTAAACAAACCCTCCAATTTTTGTTTCTATTAATAGCAGTTATCAGGAGCCAAGGAATGCTAACAAGACTAAAAAGTCAGAAAGCTGCCACTATCATAAAAGACTAGCCAAATGGACCAGAAAAAGCAGGAATGTAGAAACCAAAAGCAGGCAACACTAATACACCCATAATCTGTGGTGATCTGTTTGGAAGATTTTTCTAATTCCCAGCTAGTTTCAGTAAAGGGTACAGAGATAGTATTTTATTAATAT
Organism: Rhinolophus ferrumequinum; assembly: GCF_004115265.2. Classification (NCBI taxonomy): domain Eukaryota; kingdom Metazoa; phylum Chordata; class Mammalia; order Chiroptera; family Rhinolophidae; genus Rhinolophus; species Rhinolophus ferrumequinum. The sequence continues at coordinate 19,234,655 of NC_046292.1, forward strand.
ATTGCATATTTTATAATAATACAGTAATCTCTCAATTTTCTGACACCAGTTCTAGGAAAACAGGAAAGAGGCAATAAAGCACACTGAATAGATCTATCAACTTACACACAGAGAAAAATCAGTAGATATTTAGTGCCCAAAAAAATCTCAAACTGACTTCTAGTAAATCATTCTAATTTACAATTCATGTCCAAGATATAAACACAAAGAACAAAACTCTCTATGCACATGATAAGGTTGTACAAAATTGGGGATTTTCCCCATTCTAAGATGACTTTGGGTCACCAGAGCAATAATTGATCAGTTTTGGGGAAGGGGAAGGAAAAAGAAGAAAAAATTGACCAAAAAAAAAAAAAGAAGAGTAAACTATAAGGCACATTCTATCTGTATATTTAGATTACCTGGCTTTATTTAGCAAGAAAAAGGCCACCTCAAAATATGTTTATTATGCTTACCTAACCAAGTTACCATGTTTTATGTAAAGTGAGTCAAATCAACAGTAATTCCTCAAAGAGTTTTCCAAACACCTAAAGATTCTAAGCTTTACAGGTAAGACTTAGTACCTTGGAAATTTTGGTAGCTAAATTTTGGTAGGCAAACAGATGAGTACTGAAAAGTTATGATTGCATGTTACATCGTCACATATACTACTGGAAAGTTGCACACCTAATTTCTATCACACCTCTGAGTAGGTGCCCTGCAAAGAACAACCCATCTCTCAGCTTCCTCATCAGTTAGGCTTGTTTTTTGGGGAAAGACTGAAGTTTCTGAGGGATAAAAATCAACATTCTTAGAAACTGTTTATAATAGGGTGCCTTACCAAAAGGAGGTAGTCCATACGTTTGGGTTGCCTGAGGGTAGACAGCATACGGTTGAGACTGCTGTAATGTCTGGTACTGAGTCTGCCCAGGATAAGCATTTTCCGAAACAGGAACTGAGAGGATATGTGCATAAGGTCTAGAAAAGTTCAAGAAAACAAAACTGTCATGTGTGCTTTATTTGAGTAATGAAAAACAGGGGAAATAGGTGACACTACCAAATGCAAAGAATCAGCAACGAGGAGACTAACCTTCCAAATAAAGTGTTTCTTACTGTGGTCAGAAAGTACAGCTAATATTTCCTTTCCAGGTTTTACTCTAGCTTACCTAAGAAACAATTTTATGGAACATTTAATAGTTTTAAAATATCCTCCCAAGGTCCAATTACTATGCTACAAATATCTGTGGTATGCCACGTGTATGGCTCTATGTGATACATGGGTGGATTAAACTTGTTTATGCCCTTATGTCTACATACAGAATAAAACCCTAAAATAACAGAAAATTGGATAGAACAGAATTCGCAACTGGCTCTTGTTCTCCACTCAGCCCTCTGGGCCAAACTGAAGTTCTAAGAGGAACAGTGGGACTTGGAAAAGAGGGTGAGGTAGAGAAAAGGCAAGCAACCACATCAGAAAACAGGGAGTAGGAGTGGGCCTCAATATCACCAGATCAAGCCTACGAAACAGTAGCCAGGTAACTAATAAAATCGGGGAAGTCCCAGACAGGACTCAGCATTTCCCCACTGTTATTTAAGCCAGCGTATACTGCCACTAGTTGGTGCCAACCACATCAGGTTGAGCTAGGGAATCTGAATTCAGCAGAGAATATTCTGAGACTTTAGACTAGCTAGATGACCCCAAATTTTATGCACTGAATTTTTAGATACAAATTATATTATTTGGTGAGTTATGCTGTACTTACAATGCAACAAAAAGTGTTGCACATACCATGTAAGTCATAATGATAAAATACTGGAGGAAAGGAATGATAAAATACAGAAGGCAAAAAGATTGTTTTCAGCTTTGGGGGAGAGGATAATGGAAGAAAGCTATGAAGAAGTTGCATGTGAGCTGAGCAGATAGGATGTGCAGATAGAATAGCAGAGAAAGGGTGTTCTAGGAAGAGAAAAACTCTGGTAAAGGTACAGAGGAAGAAAAGCAAGGGCTTCAGCCTTCAGCTTGTATTAAGGGAAGTATATAAAAGGAAGGGAAGTAGCGAGAGAAAGATAGCCAAGACCTTGAGTACCAGGCTAAAAGAGTTCAGACAAATTTGAAACAAGTGAGAGTCACTGAAATTGTAGAGCAAAGAGTGACAAGATCATAGCTGTTCTTTAATAAATATTAGTTTGACATTGCTTTATAAAATGGATTAGAAGGGAGACAAACTGGAAATAGAGGTCAAGTTAAAAAAGTTGTAATGTAATGTTTCAGGTAAGTGGTAAAGAGGTCTGAATTAAGAGAGAAGGCATAACTAATAAGGTGCCTGGAATACAGCAGCTACATAAATCTTTTTTACAAGAATGAATGAATGAATGAATTTGGAATATATAACCTCACAGCTCAGTAGATTCTAAGAAACTGAATTTGAAAATTTCTATTCCTCTTAGCCAGATCTGAGACCAGAAAATAGCTCTGATTACAGTTGTTGAGCAAGTTGCGTGGGAAGTATTTTAAATCTTAGTGACCCATCTCTAGATATAGTAAAGATTATATCCTTTTTCATACAGTGTCTTTATAAAAAGTATTTTGTTATCTCCTTAATAATGATCTCAGAGAATAGGATCAGTCATTTCACAGAAGAAAACCACATGAACATGATTGGCCCAAAATGCTATTAGTGTTAATACCAGATTAGAATTTGGAGAACTCATTGAGTTGATTTTTTAAATTAGCATATTTTTTAACTGATGCAAAATCAAAAGGTACAAATGGGCACAAAAAGGAAAAAAAATTCGTTTTCTTTTTATAACAGCCCCATAGGCAACTCTTAACCTCTGTTATCAATTTCTTTATGTATCCTGCATATGTAAGCACATAAGAATATATCCTAGTTTAATAAACTCATTTGTATGTATTTATGTATGCATAGGCTCACTATCAATGCACAACTGGTAGCCTGGCATACATACTGTTCTGCAACTACTCATCTGGGAGATGATTAACTTGGCGGATCTTAAATGCTGATCTGACCCACCAGGAAGGCCAAAAATATCACCTCTTAGTGACTTCAGCCCACTAAACATGTCTAACTTCAAGTCCAGTTCTATTTGAGGACATTCCTAAAACATAGATTAGGCTGAGAAGTCCCAGTATGAGGCTGGCTTGAGCTGTTTTTATCTATCAAGGTAGAGGGAAGCAAAAGATCAGAGCTCAATCAGTGATATGTTTTAATTACTAACAGTAGTGTTCATTCATTTACAGCGAGCTTCCAGGTAACAGTGGTCTATTCCAGGCAACCACTGACCTTTTTAAAGGATGTTACATAGATTCTATATTTAGGGGTAATAAAAAAATTGGAGTAGGCACAGAGAGAACAAGAGAGGTGAAAATAAATTAAATGTCAATAAGTTAAATATCAAGTTACATTTTGCAATGAACCTTGAGAAAAAGCATACAGATTTTGAAATAATTATTCAACTTACTTTGCAGAATACATTTGTGAGGTATAATCATTGGATGAGCGAGGAATATAATCGGTGCATGTCATAACTGAAAGAAAGATATCATCAGGTAAAGTTAGAACATTTCAAAAATGAAATGGGAAAATTGCATATCTCACTGTATACTTCTTCAAATTAAATAAAAAAGTAGAATTTGGACATCAGAAATTTAGAAAGACTATGTAATAGAAAATACCTCACTCTTCTAATAATGGGTTTAGAGACTTTCAGAGACAATACAAGAAGCTAGAATGTGGGGGGTACATAAAAGAACTGAAGGTTAATATTAATATCTTCGTCCAGCACTGATCTAAAACCACAAATAGAGCAACCCCCAAAGCTCTCGGCTGTGCTCACAGGCAAACTTAAAAAGCAAGATCCCGGGGTGGCCAGATGGCTCAGGCAGTTAGAGCACGAGCTCTGAACAACAGGGTTGCCAGTTCAATTCCCACATGAGCCAGTGAGCTGTGCCCTCCACAACTAGATTGAAGACCATGAGCTTCCGCTGAGTTTCCGGAGGGGCAGCCAGATGGCTCAGCTGGTTAGAGCGCGAGCCCTTAACAACAAGGCTGCTGGTTCAATTCCCAATTCCCGCATGGTATGGTGGGCTGCACCCCCTGCAACTAAAGATGGAAAACAGGAACTTGACTTGGAACTGAGCTGCGCCCTCCACAACTAGATTGAAGGACAATGACTTGGAGCTGATGGGCCCTGGAGAAACACACTGTTGTCCCCAGTATTCCCCAATTTAAAAAAAAAAGAAAAAGAAAAAGCAAGATGCCTATCTGGGAAACCACATTATACTTCAGCTTATTCATTCTCTGGGTGCTCACTCTCTATTCTAGGTAAAAGGCCATATAAATGACTTGCAGGAAGAAGACTTGGGGATAGTGTCTAATTTCATTAGAAATCTGTTGGTACTGCTATATACAATCAACAGTAGACAAGATGCAAGCATGCTTCTCTGCCACTATTTTTTCGGCCTCGTAGTAAAACCTTTAAGTTTGACAAAGCAGAGACAGACCTGAGGAACTGACGTGATGCTCTGATGAACCATTAAGTAAAGCGACTTTCACAGCTAGTGTTTTCTTGACCCCCATGACTTCATATAGAACTGCTGCTGTGATAGCTTGACCCTCATGATTTTCTCTTGGATAAATGCTATAAATCTTCAGCTCAAGTTTGATCGGCAGCAAAATCCTACTCATTAGGCACTATTCCAGTCCATGTGGTAGACAGTTATATGATAAACAGCTTATACCAGACTCCTGGACTAACCTGGACGGTTCAAGAACTTCCTCCGACATCTATAAAGGAGGTTGCTCTACTATAAATGGGGACTAACAGTGAACCTACTAAGTTTATGTCTAGCTGGGTTCCCTGACTGTCTGACCCAAAAAGGGAACTCTGGTCAAGAGCAGATGAGGGGAATATTCATGCCCAGCAGTAAGACAAATCAACATCTGTGAGTCCATTGCCATTATTGCAGTCTTTAACAATTACTGGAAATTTATAGATCACACTCATCCATAATCATTTTGACAGAAATGAAGGAAATCTCAATTAGATCTCAAGTTCTTACCATCCACCACAGAAAATGTAAGTTCATTTGAATTCTGCACGATGGTTCCTTCACAGCTGACAAGTATATAAAAAAACCTAAACCCTTCTCCTCCTCTGATTTAATTTAATTCTAGAAGAGATCAACAAAATTTCCTGGGAGATTTAGGCCAATTTTTACTTTTCTAGAGAATAAATGAGACTTGATCTTTGCAGTACTTGAGAAATATGAAAGAGTTCTAAAGAGTCAAGGTATAATCTTCTATTAATATAGAGTAAAAGCAGTGGAGATGAGGCAAAACCTTGACATATATTCTGAAGGTAAAACTAACAGGATATTATGATGGATTTGTATGTAAGGAATGAGAAAAACAGGATAATTTCTAGATTTGAAGTTGGAGCAACTGGAGGGATAATGAAACCACTTCCTAAGATGGGAAAGTTTGGGAAAAAGAACAGATTTGATGGGGGCTAAAGAAATAAAAAGTTTTCACATATTTAAAGTATGACCTTCCTTTCAGATCTAAGTGGAGATTTCAAATAGGCAATTGGATACACAAACGAAATCCAGGGAGAAGTCGAACTGGAAATACACATTTGGAATTCACTAATAGTCTATAAACTATTTAAAGTAATGTAATGGATGAGGATGCAGAAAGAGAAAAGATGGTGGACTAGAAACGAATCCTGAGACCCACCAACATTCAGAGTTCAGATAGAGAAAGGCCAGCAAAGGAGAAAGGTGGGAGGAAAAGTGGTGAGAGGCAGGATATGAGAAGAGAGAAATGTTCATTAGAACTAGTTCTTTCAGTTACTGATAATAACTGATGACCTGGACAGGAGCAATTTCATTGGAAGAGTGTGATGGAAGCTAAATTTGAGAGGGCTGAAGCGTGAATGGGAGGTGAGAAAGCAAGTGAGGGCAACTCTTTCCAGAGGTTCCTATGGGTCACGGAACAAAGAAGAGGTCTGTAACTAGTGGGGTATGTGGAGCCAAAGGAAGGTTTTGTTTGTATGAAGATGGTAGATACTGGATCATGTCCCTTTACCAACAGGAAGGATTAAGAAGAGAAGAACGTGCTGATGCAGGAGTGGTGTTAAGATAACTAAAGTACCAAAGTCCTAGGGGAAGGTGTGAAGGGATAGGAGATCAAGCACAAATATAAAGCCTTACCTTTGTCAGGAGGAAGAATACTATTTCATTCTGACAAGAATGATGCAAGAAAACATAGGTACAAACACAGGTAGGTTTGAAGATTTGGTGGTGGTGGGATAGGAAGGAAGTTTCCTGTCTGACAGCTTCTAATTGAGAAAAAGTCATCAGTTAAGAATGAGAAAAGGTTAGTGAGTATGGGTGCTTGAGAGGAAAAGAAGTGGTGTGAAAGGTTAAACTCATTAGAGAAATGTAATAGGATTTCCAAGCATGTTGGGTGCCCACTTGAGGTCCTGTGAGTAAACAGTCAGCAAGTATACAATTTATTCAGTGTTTAGCTATTTGAATGCACTTAGAGAAAAAGTAGAGAGTTGGATTAAATTAGGACTGGGGTTTAGCAAGGTAAGAACAAGAGTCAAAGGTATTGAAGGTATTTATAATTATAATAAAGAACCATAGACTCTATGTTGAGTAAGAGGGACAAGAAGACAAGAGGAATATGATGGATATTGAAATGACCAAGAGTAACAGTCTAGATGGAGAAGAAAACAAAGAAGATCTAATCTTTAAATAGCAAAATGACTAGGAGTTCAGTCTGAGGTAAATACAAAGGTAAAGGGAGGTGAAAATGCAGACTTCAAGGGAACTGGAGTTTTTGAAGGAAGAAAGGAAAGAGAAATGACTTGAAAGGAACAAAAAGACTCAACTTACCTCCTAACCCTAAAGTATGTGGGGATGAGTGAGACATTCAAACAATCAGAGGAGACACTGCACTGATTAGAGCCGTTTCCCACAGTATGGAGAGCTTCCCATATGTATCAGAATCACCAGCTATCTGCCTGAAAATGCAGATTCCACAAGAACTCATAGACACAGACAATAGTTTAGTGGTTACCAGAGGGTAAGGGGGTGGGGGGTGGGAGATGAGGGTAAGGGGGAGCCAATATATGGTGATGGAAGGAGAACTGACTCTGGGTGGTGAACACACAATGGGATTTATAGATGATGTAATACAGAATTTTACACCTGAAATATATGTAATTTTACTAACAATTGTCACCCCAATAAATTAAAAAAACAAAAAAAAGAAAATGCAGATTTCCATCCATATCAGATCTACTGAATGATAATCTCTGAAGATGAGGCTGAAATTCTGTATTACAAACAAGTACTCTGGATGATTCTTAGGTCTGGTAAAAGCTTGAGAACCCCTAAAACAGTACCTCTGAGGAAATAACATATACAACTCAAGACATCCCTGATTTTTTTTTTTAAAAGTCATACCATTTTTTAATACATGAGAAGTATATAAGGTGAATCATCTTAAAAGAAGAAATATCCCCCAAAAGAAGTGTCTTTTTTAAAAAAAGTGTCTTATACAAATTTATTCTTTTAAACTGTATGGTAAAATATGGAAGGACATAGCTATTTAATTTCAGGGAGGACTATTTGCCCTATAAAGGCAATTTGTGGGAGTAAATGAGTATGAGAGAAAAAGCTTATGTTTGCACAAGGAAAAAAAACACTACAATGCATGAATATAACTATTCTACAGAAGAGCGAGGGTAGGTAAGTAGAGGGTGTATCTTATTGAGCTGGATCTCCCTCAGGGCCCAGAGGATTCGTTGGTTTTTTTTTGGCCTACATTGATAGATAGAATTATTTGATTATTAGAAAGGTATAAAAAGGTCAAGTCCTCTGGAGGAGCAGTCAGAGGTTGGCCCATACACTTTTCTGATTTTGAGAACATCCAACATCAAAGCAAAAATAAAATCACGAGGTGTGACTTCCTTGGGTGAGTGGATTCCATGTAATTTTTTGTTCCTCAGCTGGTATGTCAATAAAGCTTATAGGAAAGCACAAGTATGAACACACACACACAAGGAAAGGAAAGGCTTCTGGATATTCTGGGACAAACAAGGCAATCAATGAAAACCGACTATAAAAGAATAGCATCACCTGGTTAGAGAAATACTTCTTCCATCACAGAATATGGTACTTACTTTCCTCCGACATGGTAAGATTTGAAGCAAGGCTTGAAGTTTCAGGTTTCTGATCACTGACTTCGGGGTTGCTTACTTGACTAGAAAAACCAAAATTAATATATTAGACTCTGATTGATGTGCTGCCTTGTTAAAAGTGATAAAATCAAACCCATTTCTTCCAAATCTATACAAGTAAGAGGCAAAGTAGGTCTTCTTCATGATATCCTTATTCTTGGTTTTTAAGAGTTACCTGAAGAGCCAAGGCCAGGGTTAGTACCCACAACCTTCTATTGTTCTTTCTCTTATCCCAAGACCTCTTCAGTTTTTATATCACTCAAAAATTCCAGCTAAGTCACATTTTTCTCTAAAGACAATTATAGTAAAAGAAAAATTCCACAACACTTAAAACTGCTGTCACTTTGTTTCCAAAGTATCACAGGAAAGTAGGGAGATGCCCAATTTCAGACAGCGGTTCTCATAATCACTTGAGAAGTTAAATTATACATGCTTGCAGGACAAGGGGTTCTGAACCTTAAAATGGTTCATTCCACTGTATTTCTCTTCTCCCCCAATTAAAGAAAAACCAAAACAATTTTTAAGTTGTTATTAATATTATACCCAAGATTGAGCAATACATTTTTTTTCTTATTTAACTTATAAAGAAAATTAAGAGAAATAGTGAAAGGTAAATTATGTAAACTGGAAAGACAAATCATTGTGGGAAGATTCTCACTGAAATTCTGAAATGGAGATAACACTAATTTTCATCCCTCACAACATCCTCCCTCTTCTTCTACCTTACTTTCCACTCTCCAACTAGTCCCTCAACTACCAGCATAGTATAGTGGTTAAGAGTACAGATTCTAGAGCCAGCTTGCTTGAATTCATATTCCACTCTGCCAAAACTACCGTGTTTCCCCAAAAATAAGACCTAGCCGGACAATCAGCTCTAATGTGTCTTTTGGAGCAAAAATTAATATAATACCGGGTCTTATATTAATTTTTGCTCCAAAAGACACATTACAGCTGATTGTCCGGCTAGGTCTTATTTTCGGGGAAACACGGTAGCTTTATGACTTTAGGCAAGGCACTGGACTTCTTTGTGCCTGGTTCTTCAACTGTCAATGAGACATAATAATAGAATTTACCTCATAGAGTTGCTGTAGGGATTAATGAGTTAATATATAAATAGTACTTAGAGTAGAGACTAGAACAGAGTAAGTACAATAGAACCGTCTAGTATTATTATATTACAACTTCTCTCCAGTCTAGGCATCCTTCCCATATTCCCTAGAAAGAAATCTGCTGTGCTATTCTATACTCTAGAGAGAAAGGGAGGACACCATACCAAAGGCTCCATATATATGTGGAAAGGTAGAATGACTTAAGAGTAGTTTCTACACAGCAAAATTTTTAAACGAAGTGTTATTTATATAAAAAGTGCACAGCACCAAAATTCTTAAACCTCTTTGAGATTTCTAAACAAACCTCTAATATTCAAGTATAATATCAACAAAGTTTTTTCCCTTCAAATATTGTGAATGTTCAAAAAATTTGTGCTCAGGTGTAATTAATTTTTAAAGCTAAACCCCAGATGAAGTTTATTTTTATCTATTTACTCAAATGCCTGTATTTTTAGAATAGTATTTAAGGTACTAAGACGTGACTATGAAAAATTGAAGGTTAAGGGTAAGAAAGCATACTAAATAGTTATATCAGTGCTTCTCAAACTGCTCTATTATAATTACGTGACTGGTAAAAATACAGAGTTCTGGCCCCCATCTCATGACTAATTAAATAGGATTCCCAGGTAAAGTTATAGAACTGGACAAGAATTACACATTTCTGACTACAATGACTGGTTTGTTTTCCATATGTATCTGAAAAAATCTGGGGTTCACTGTTATACCCACAATTGAAAAACTACTTCTAGACCCTATATCTTAGAAGGTATATTTATATGGTCTGGTATACAATGAACCAGTTCCTAAAATCTCATGGTCCTAAAATTTTATGTTAGAGCAAAATCCCCTACATATTCAACTGAGTGTCAAGAAATTAAATAGATATAATACAACAGTGCTAAGATAGTTAACTCTGGTACTTTGTTAAATATTTAAAATATTTAAAATCTATCTATCTATATGTAGATATATATCTATATATCTATCTATATACATATATACATATATAGATATATATGTATCTATATGGATAGATATATATCTATATATGTTAAATATTTAAAATATATCTAGAAAAATTACACAGTCTCAAAATATAATTGTTTTCAGTTATATAAACATAAATTTTGCTTAATAATGTGTGTCTGATGAAAAAATGCTCTCAAGTGACTTTTACCCCTTAGCAAAAATACCCAAACTCCAAATAGCATCACAAGTACCTCATTTTCATTCAACAGAACTCTTGTCAATAATCAACAAAATCACCAACAAATGGATAGACAAAATGTGGTGTAGATATACAATGGAATATTATTCAACCTTAAAATGGAATGAAGTTCTGATACATGCTACAACATGAATGAAACTTGAAAACTTTTGCTAAGGAAACAAGCCAGTCACAGCAAGACAAATACTGTATGAATTCCACTAATGTGAGGTACTTAGACTAGTCAAAATCAGAGAGACAGAAAGTAGAATGGTGGTTGCCAAAAGCTGGGAGAAAGGGGGAAATGGAGTGTTACTGTTTCATAAACATAGTTTCAGTCTGGGAAGATGAAAAAAGTTCTGGAGATGGATGGTGGTGATGGTTGCACAACAATGTAAATGTACTTAATGCCACTGAATTATACACTCAAAAATGACAGAAATGATGAATTTTATGTTCTGTATATTTTATCATAATAAAGAAGTTGCTGAAGGGAGACAAGGGATAATTGCAGGACAGACAAAGGCGATAGCTTCCTTAGTACAACTGGAGAAGTCAGCCTTAGGTAAGAGCAGGGGAATTAACTTCAGAAGAAAAGGCAGCAGAAAATATTGTAGAGAAGCAGATAAATGGATATATTTGATGATAGAGAAAGGAAGTAGTTCCTATCTGTTTCTAATTTGCCTTTGAATTAAAGAACAAGAGCCCCAGCTGGGTGAATGGGAGTAGAGTGGAGAGAAGGGGAAATGGAAAAAGCAACAGATAAGGAGGGAGGGAGGGAGGAAGACAGGGAGAAAGGGAAGGAGGGAAGAGAATTATAAAAACTGGGAAATAAAACACACCAGGAAAGGTGGTTAGGCCACCAAAAGTGTTTAAGAGCCTTTTGAGATATAATAATGAATGAAAACTGAGACCAGTCAGCACAGTTTTATGTTTTTCTCTCACAATGTTCAGGTGATTGGAAATAAGTATGGAATAGGTAGACAGTTGGGTTTACCCAGGATTGTGATTTTGCTAGGGAAGTATGACACAGAGGAAAGGGGGAGGAAGTTAAGACTATTTGTAAGGGACTAATTAAAGTAACAGATCTTATCATTTTAGCAGCATAAGATAAATAGCGAAGTATTTTCTGAGGAAAAGGTCAATGGTTGATAGTGAAAATATGACAAATCATTTAATTGGAAGTGTACAGTAAGACACCATATGGATGTGTGGCAGGAGAATAAATGAGCTGGAATGTAATGTGTAGTAGTAAAAGAGTGGGATTCTGGAAATTAAGATATTAGAAGCGATGCAGTTACAGGTTCACATGGCTGGTGGACAAACGACAGGAAATGAGAATTGTGAAAAGCTAAACTCCATGGTGCTGTGGAGGCCAGAGCATAAGGTGCAAAGAAGCTGTTTCTTTTCTACAAGCAGAGTGGGGCTAATGACTAAGGCACTCCATATCCATTTGGTAATTAATGCCAAAGCCCTTGGATTTCCTTGACTTCTGCTTATTCTTCCTATTTTTGTATACTGTACATCAGACTGAAGAATATTCACCATCACATTTCCTCCATGTATCACAGGCTCTACTAGATAACATGAGTTTGGTACTATTGTTAAGTAAATAATGAATGAATGAGAAAAAGAAATCAGCACTTACATGTTTTAAGAACATCTTAAACAAAGTACTTTCAAAATGTAAAGATTCATGTTAAAAACCAAAAAGGCAGTCAACCCAAATCATGCCCATAATCGGCATGTGAAAAAAAATTATAGGTAGATCATTAAAGAGAAATTCAATTTTACATACCTTAAAGTTTGCTCTCCTGATTCTTGCATCTTGGCTTTTTTAACCTGCAAAAACAAATAGGCAAAGGAATCAATGTAGTGATCTGTTTTTGAAATTATCTGGCTACTCAAATGTCAGGCTAACATTAACTAATAAACTTCAAGGTAACTGTTTCATCTTGTCATGCTTAGATTTAAGTAACCCTTACTATATTTTAGAGTTAGAGATGGACTTCTTTGTTTTTCACATAGAGCTCCTTTTTCTTTAACGAAAAAGTCTTTTTCAGATTCAAAGTGAAATGTTTACTAAGATTTTTACTCAAGATAAAATGTTCATCAGGATGAAATATCAAACTTGGATACAAACTAATTGGTTTTAAATTTTAACAGACACATAATTATATCATCAAACAGTAAATATGGCAATCTTGATATCATCTACTCATTTATTTACCAGAAATGTCTTTATACTTAAATTGCCTATGTACCAAAAATAAAGATAAATTCTTATTAGGTTACCAGTAATTTTAAAAATATTCTTCATACTATTGTTTCCCCCCAACACATTTTCATCTTTTCTAATTCCTTCTGAGGTGAAAGCATTTACACTGAAACAGTTTAATACACAAATGAAAAATCAATGTTTAACATTCCTAATGTATTTTCCTGCTTTCATATTCCAGAAGAATCTGATTTTAGAGCTCTCTGGTTAGAATAACTAGTTATAGTAGAAACATGCTTAGTATGCTTAGCTATACAAATTATAAATACTTAAAAGTATTTCAAGCTAACAAAAGAAGGCAGAAACTCTGCTAAATAATTGTAAACAAACATAACATAGGAATATAGGTATTTAATATGATTAAATTTAACATTTCAGACATTGTTTGCTTTATTTTGGGCAATTATTTCCCCCTATAAGTCGGGTATAGGAAGCATGTGCTACCTTGGCAGTAGAGGCAGGTAAACTAACTCAAAGGATACAGACATATTTCACTGGATTATAAAACTATGGGTTCAAACAACACAATCCAGAAACAGAATGTAAAGTAGTGTAGCTACTTTGGAAAATAGTCTAGCAGTTCCTCAGGCAACATAAATAATAAACAAGATAAATACAAGGCCCATAAATTTTCTCACAGACATTTATCTGTCATGAGAAAACACAACAAAATACAATCAACTAATCTTGGTTCCTTGCTTATAGCATATCAATAGATATTATATTTTATGCTGTTTAAAGATAAAACAAAGAAAAAAGGATCATTACAAAACACCCTCTAGGTGAGCCAGGAGACCAAAGATCTAGCAGCTGGAGCAGCATGGCCAAGCCTTGTGGGATGCGCCTGAGTGGGGAAGCCCGTAAACAGGTGGATGTCTTCTGACAAAATCTTTTCCAGGAGGCTGAGGAATTCCTCCACAGATTCTTGCCACAAAAAAATCATACACCTGAATCAGCTCTTGCAAGAGGACTCCCTCAACGTAGCTAACCTGACCTCTCTCCGGGCCCCACTGGACATCCCTATTCCAGACCCCCACCCAAGGACCGTGAAACGGAAACAGATAAGCAGAAGAAAGAAGTCCCTAAATGTGGCTTTCTTCCTGGGAATGAGAAGGTCCTGGCCCTACTTGCCGTGGATAAGCCAGAAATTTGAACTCGCAAAGAAAAATGCATTCCAGTGATCACATGGATCTAGCACCTGATCCCCAAGATTGAGGATGGAAATGACTCTGGGGTGGCAATCCAGGAGAAGATGCTGGAGAGGGTGAATACAGCCAAGACCAAAATAGAAGCCTTCCAGACAACCACTTCCAAGCACTTCTCAGAACGCGGGGATGCTGTGGCCAAGCCTCTAAGGAGACCCATGTACTGGATGACCGAGTGCATGAGCGAGACAGGCGGTCCATGGGGAGCCATGGTGTGGGGCCTTCTATGCTGAGCTTTATCCTATCATCATCATCAGCAGCAGCAACCTGGAGAAAACTGTCAACTCAAAGGGTGAAGAGAAGGCATCTATGTACTGAGTCCAGGGCTGGAAGGGAAATAAATAACCGATACTATGTGGATTAAAAAACACAAAAACCAAAATGACCTCTAAATTAAAAAACAAAATTACAGGAGAAAATAAAGAAAAAAACAAAACAAAAATAACAAAAACAAAACTCCTTGAGGTAGATAAACCCTTACTAAGCATATTAAATTCAAAAGACGAAAACACACTGATTATACAAAAATGCAAAACCTCTGTATGATAAGATACCTAAAACCAACCAGGAGGTCAAGGGATCCCAAGAAGACACACAGACTGTGACAAAGGAACTGACCTGTATTACAAATGTATGACATAGCTTCATCAAAAGGGGCATGGAGGGGGAACCGGCCCGGTGGCTCAGGGGGAGCCGGCCCGGTGGCTCAGGCGGTTAGAGCTGCCTACTCCTAATTCAGAAGGCAGCCGGTTCGATTCCCACATGGGCCAGTGGGCTCTCAACCACAGGGTTGCCAGGTGGATTCCTCGAGTCCCGCAAGGGATGGTGGGCAGCGCCCCCTGCAACTAAAGATTGAGCATGGCACCTTGAGCAGCTGAGCTCCCAGATGGCTCAGTTGGTTAGAGTGCGTCCTCTCAACCACCAAGGTTGCCTTGATTTGGAAAAAAAGTCCTGGAAGTACACACTGTTCCCCAATAAAGTCCTGTTCCCCTTCCCCAATAAAAATCTTTAAAAAAAAAAAATGAGCTTACTTAAGGAAAACTGTTCTGACTGGAAACTGTAAGTCTAAAGACAAGAAAAATTAAACTGTCTAGTTTATATGCCCACCAAATTTCACAAATGACAAAATAGAGGCTCTTGTTATAAAATGTGCTGTCCTTCCCACCTGAAGATGACATTATTTACATAGGTCAGATAATAATATAATTTTCCAATAATAGGGATGAATTTATGCTTAGCTCACCCACAGACCCTCTTTGTGATCAAAGAAATGTACTTATGAGCTAGTTGGTTAAGTAATGAAAACAGTCTAGAGTCTTCAAACAGTAATACATACAAAGAAAACTAGATTGAAGAATCTAACTTATCTTAGGCTTAATTTTAGTAGAGCCACGGAATAACAAATTTAGCGAATGAATCCCCTCCCCTCCAAAAAAAGATCTTGGAGCAAAAATTTAAAAGATACCATAAGTGCCTTTCAAGTAAAAACTGCTTTCTCACTTTTTTATTACAGTGCCAACCCAGTATAAAGAGTAAGCAATTATAAACAGAAATAAAGAAAATGTACCTAAAGTAATGTCTACCAAAGAAAAAAGTCTGGGAGAGGAAAATGTGTTATCAGCTAATTTTTCACCTTTAATGGCCCACTGTTTGTCTTGATTTGGGTAATTATTGTCCCCATGTAAGTCAGCGACAGGAAGCATGTGCTACCTTAGCACGAGAGGCAGGTAAACTAACAATGAACACAGACATATCTGACTGGATTACAAAAGTACAGGTTCAAGCAATATAATTCAGAAACCTCAAAAGGTTAAACATAGAATTACCATATAATCCAGCAATTCTACTCCTAGTGACATAACCAAGAGAAATGAAAACTTATATGTTCACATAAAAACTTGTACGTGAATGTTCATAACAGCATGATTCAAAACAGCCAAAAAGTGAAAACAACCCCAGTATCCATGAACAGATAAATACATAAAATAAAATAAATAAAATAGTGATTAATAAATAAAAGGATGAATGATAAATAAAACCATACGATGAAATAATTAGTATTGAGTTTGGTATGTATATTCTTCCAAAAATGTTTCCTATGCACATAATGTCGTTCTAAAACTTGAGTTCACAAAGCACTCCTGATAGCCATAAAGGAGTTTTTCAGGTGCCTCCAGTTTGCCAGAAACAGTTTTGGTTTATACCTCTTGTGCAAAAACCAAGTCTGTTAGTGCTCCTCTTTCATTCTTAAAAGAGTTCCAGTTTGGACAATAATATGAACTGCTTCAGAGTAGATAAAAAAGATGAAGACTGGGGGATAAAAATGGGGGATGGTGACTACAGGGAAACCATTTCTGATTGCAGAGGATTGAGCATTGACTGGCGATAAGGAAAAGTAAAAGATAGGGCCTGAGGCTAGGATTTATGTTGCACTGTGAACATGGACCTGAACAAATCTTAAGATAGAGCAAGTGAGAAGTAGAGAAACAAGAGAGGGATAATACAGTAAGAGACAGGAAGAGACGACGGGATTAAAATAACTCTAATGCTAATGCCCATCAGTAACATCTCCCTCTATATACAGGTAAAAAGTACGGTTACAACTCTTAGCTTTGTAACTTGAAACAAGACCATTATTTCCCCTCATATTTTAGATCTCTACTACAGCCCTTTTCTCCTCAAAGTCTGACATTTACTTTTCCTATTCTAATTATTTTTAACAGTTAGTAAGTGTTCTGTGTTTTCTTAGATTCTGTTTATTTGGCATCCATTAATCACAGGGCCAAAGCTGTTTATATTTCCCCTGTGATCCAGAGTCCATGCTCCGAACCACCTCCTTTATCCAACTCAAACTCACCAAGTCAGTATTTCCCCTGATCTAAATCAACCCAGGGCCAGATACCAGACACCTACCTAGTGGCAGCCCTCATACCCCAAAACCCCCTGAAATTATTCAATGTAGCCGATCCTAAGTTGTTTACCCTGCCTTGCTTTGCCTCCCTCGCCTTGCCTGTGTTGGGAACCTAAGAAAGGCTGTGGTCTATGCATTCCCCTAGCTCCTTTCTGCCTCCTGACCAAAACTGGTGCTTCCCTGTAGCCCTGTGTGAAGTGCCATGCCTTGCATTTCTACGGGAACTGTGAGTGACATTGGACTTTTCTTTCTATGGCAATGAGCTCTCAGTGTTGTCATTCAGTCACCTTTATAAATTAAGACCCAGACACAAGTCAGTAAGAAAATGATATCCCATGACAATCACAATTTATAGTCAGCAGAAAATTTGTTTTTAAAGTGCTTTAATTTCTCACCTTCCTCTGAAGTAATAACAATCAGGTTTTATACCTTATGTTATAGCAATTGAATAGTATGGTAAGGAAATGCAGCAGTGCAGAAAAGATGACCTGCCAGCAGGTCAGCCTCACAATTCTCATTACCGTAAACAGGTAAGGAGTAACTAACAACAATACCCATATCAACAACTTATATATGTAAGTCTCCTGAAACTATGACTAGAGCTTTTACTACATTAAAAACTCAATGACTTAATTTTCCTTGGTACATTTAGTGTCTCTAATTCAGCTATTTGTTCTTATAGTGTATATCCTACCATGTTTCCCCAAAAATAAGACCTAGCTGGACCATCAGGTCTAACGCATCTTTGGGAGCAAAAATTAATGTAAGACCCAGTCTTACATTATAATAAAATAACACCTGGTCTTATATTGTATTATATTATATAAGACCGGGTCTTATAGTAAAATAAGACCGGATCTTATATTAATTTTTGCTCCAAAAGACGCATTAGAGCTGATGGTCTGGCGAGGTCTTATTTTCGGGGAAACACAGTAGACATACTGCTGAAGTTGATTTTTAACCTTACCATCTCCCTGATTATTAATGTCTCACCAAGAACAGGGAATGACATTTCAAATGTTTCAAAGGGCTGTTTTACTAATTGCTTATGTCTTCCTCATTTTATACTTACTGTAAGTGAGAGGGTTAAAAAATAATGGCAAAGTAATCATCAGTATACATTTCTCAGCTTAAAGAAAAATATTAAAAACATAATAAAGAACGTCAATACTTAAATAAAGCTGGTGTCCATCCTTCTATGATGTAAAGAATACATCTAGAACATGAAAAACATATCCTATTATCTGCTTTCAAAATTCAAAATTTTCTATGGATTTTCATAAAGAAAGGTAAACAAGTACCACTCTATATTTTCTTTCAATATGAAATGCAAGACGTTCACTCAGGATAACAAATTGAAATCAGTATTTACCTAACTTCAGAAAAAGAAGCTCAAGACAAAAGGAAAAGACCCTTTAACATAAAACTATTGTAAGAGAATGATTTTTATTGTTTTCATTTTTTAAATACTAAGGGCCCAAAAAAAAAACAAAAAAGGAGAAGCAGCAGCCATGGCAAGGCAATAAATACATTATCACTTGGGGACATTTAAAATTTTATTTATATTAAATATTTAAAAGAAATTAAGAATTCAACCTAGTTTATAGGGTCTCATCTGTTTTTAAGAATTAGCTAGTGGTCAGATTATACTTTCTTTAAATTACTACAATTTTTTAAAAAATTAGATCAGTTAGGGAAATTTAGGTTAAGATAAAACTGAATTTTCTGGCAGAAATAGTATATACTGTTTGGTAAACAGATGTCCTTTTATCTTCTAAAAACTATAAGAAGAGTCACTGATTTTTTTTAAATGACATTTCTAAATAATATACTAACTTTGTAATGCTGAATTTTCTAAGCAGACTCCTTAGCATTGTTAGCAAAATATGAATTTAAAAACATATGACATTGTTTCCTGAGAAGAAAAGGAGTCTTTTCCTTATTTTTATTTGTAATTTGGAATCTAGTATAACTGAATAATATTTAAAATCTCTTAAGATTAGCTTTTCTATAATCAACTTGAAATTTTTAAAGGAAATACTTACCGGTTGCTCTGGTAAATCTTGTTCTTCTTCCATGAGGACCAATATTTCTTTATCAGGCTTATGTGACTGGATCGGAAGTGTCTCTCAGCAGTCTTCACAGTCTGGATAAAAAAGAGGGGGAATTCAAAGCTTTATATGCTCTGAAAGCATTATCATTCAGGCCATCAGAAAATAATTTTTTAATATTTTGTTACCCCAAGCTTTCCACGTGAGTTCTAAATCTCCAAATCTCAAACTTGCACGTGGCTTTTTAAAATTGACACGCTGCACCAAGTCAAGATAGGTATGATTTTTATAATACCTTGCAAAAGCCAGCACGTGGAACCACTGCTGTACTTAACATGGTTACTATAGCGCCTAATGCATTCAACATTTTACAATGACAGCCATATGCTGATAACTAGAACAATTTTTTTTTAGGATTAGAGTTACATTTTTAATGATAAAAACTAGCCTAGCAAGTCAGTAAGTTATGATAACATCTACCCTGCTTTAATGTAGAACATTTATATAACTCTTTAACAGACACACAGAATCACTTTAAACAGGACAAACTGGAATATCAATTACTTTCATAACCAACTATTTGTATACATGTAATCGATTTAAAGGAAAACTCAATTATTCTGGATCTATTGTAATAATGCAAATAAATAAGTAAAGTGAAACTCTGAATTTTAGAATTAAGGAAAAATAATCATCTAAAGCTGGGACCCAATGTTATTCTGAAATAATAAGCTCCACTAAATATGCTTCCTAGTCAATTATTTAAGCAAAATCTTTTTCTCCTCAGATCCTGCTCTTCCTGTCTTGATTTTCAAATTAAAAAAGAAAAATAGGACTCTAAGCCCCACATTTACTGGTAAGAACACCTGCCCTTCTGGCAAGACAAAGACACAGACAATAGAAAACTGAAATACATTATAAAAACTAAAAACCCCATTACTATTTAACAAAAATGAAACCAGCACTTCTCCGAAAAATGTGATTGCTTATGCTTTTAATTAAGGTCACACCTGTTGTCACTTCTCCCAACCATTGTAACCAACTTAACGTATAAAGATAAAGAGAGTATAGAGTCTTACTGCAGAAGTAATGAAAATAGATAAATAACATGCAAAGGGGAATGAAAAACTTCAGTTATGCCAGTATACCACCACTCCACGTCTACTGCTCTCCCTTGGCGCAGTACAACACACTTTTAGAGCCACACTCCAGAATGGGAAAAGGAGAGAAAACATGTGTAAGGGATACAAAAATGTCCAACTCTGACTCTTTACTCCCTGCCCTGACCTAGAATGTCAAAAGAAAAAAAAGTTTAAAGGTCAGAAGCACTGGATTCTCAACGCACTCACGTGTAGCTCATACAGCCTCAAAAGCTAAGTTCTCATACTACCTGACGTAGGTAACTAGCGCTGCAGAATTACAGAGCGCAATAACTAAAGCTCACAGGAGTTATCTTCCTGTACTTGTTTTGTTTTACTCAGAAGAGCATAATCAATATGACGTGAAACTGACTTACAATTTTGAAAGATGAAACATTTTTATGTTTCACCAACTTATATCTTAGTTTTAAATTGAAATGTCTTTACTTTAAGGGATTTTAATACTGTCTAAATGTACATAATGTTCATCTATGATTTCATCCCATAAGAGCAAAATCATTAGGAAAATATAATGTCTCATTTGTTGAACTTTTATGTGACCAGCTCTCACCTAAACAAAAAGTGATAATATTCCATGTTTTACTTAATTCAAGGTGATAACTGTAATAATTGCTATCTCTGTTTAGTAGATTCTCCGAAAGGGAGAGGGAGGGGATATTCCTTCTCATTGGGGAAGGGTTATAAAATCTATCTCTGGGCAAGAGGAAGGTAACAAAATTGTTTTTTTTTTTGTTTGTTTTTTTTAAAGGATACTTAATAACATGTGCTTTAATTTGGTTTTAAACACAGAACTAATTTATTTTTAAAATATGAACATTAAAGAAGAACATAGATTTTTATTGATCAAAAGGGATTATGGGTTTTAAAAGGCAAGAAAAACTACTCTTAATAGAGGGGAAATAAATTGTCAAGTCACACAAAACTAAATGTTAAAATCTTGAATTTTGCTTTTTAGAAATATAAAATATTTCTAAAAATATTAGTGATTTTATAATGGAAATGGACTAATTTTTTATTTTTCTTGAAATAAATTCTACAGTAAATTGCAAGAAAACCTTTAAGAGAAAAATTAGAAGACATTTCTTTCTATCTCTATTTCTTCTATGAAAATAAGCAGGCTTTGTTGTTTCTGTCTTTAAAATTGCCTTTATTTTCTCAGCTTTTAAACTTAGTGGAGCAAAATGGACATAGATAATTTCTGTATCAAAAAAACTTTAAAAATCAAGTAATTGGTTAATAATCACTAGTAATTTTATCATTTTAAAACAAAAAGAGTAATCTACAAGGAAAGTATATGACTTATTACAGAATCGTCTGGAATTCTACTGGCAACATGTGATATGTGTGAAGTTTGCAAACATATATTCTGGTACATTTGTGTATAAAAATATATTAATAATTACTATAAATTACATAATTCCATCACAGACTGCATCTAAGATACTCCTTTCCATCAACACAGTATTCTTTCTTCCTTCCAAAAATTTGTAATTTGAAAGAGCTGAAATATAAGAACATACAAGAATGCACGTATTTATCGCATTCCTAGTATTTATCCGTGTGCTGAAACTTTTAAGATCTCACACCATTTTCTCCAGTGGCATGTACTTACAATCAAAAGTCACGTTTATTAGCTACCAGATGAAACTGTTATATAACACAGACACAGTGATCCAGTACTTGATAATAAAAAAAAGTACAGAATTACTATACAAATCTTAGTTTTCTCATTTCCACGTACTAGTTTTAGAGTTTAATTTAATTGTATGTTTTTTTGGGGGGCTGGGTTGTTGGGTCTTGGTTTTTTTTTTTACTATTAATATAACCTGACATTATTCTACATTCAATAAGATTCATCTTTTAATTATCCAGTAATATAACAGCTTGACATAATAGTGGAAGGTAGATTCTTAATGTAATTTAAATGAATATAATTATAACTTAGCCAAACATCCGATGAAATTACAAAACACGCTCTGAATTCATCTTATGTATAAAGTACCTTTACAGCATTTGAATAGTAATGTATTTTCATAATTTTCTAGTTTCAATTCTTACAATTGGTTTCTAAATACAACTGTTTCATCACCGTTTTTAGAGTTTGTCAAAATCTATTTGCCTTCATGGACAGAAACCTGGGAAAATCTACCATTGAGAACAGAAATAGCATTGCCTAAGACTTCACATTTCCCTACCTGAAGATGCTAACAATGAAAAAATAGGAACTTTGGTTTGATTCAAAAAGGTCACACAATTTTAAATACTGTCATTTCACATACTAATAAATAAAAGCAAGATATTTTTGTAATATGACAGCCATAATTTTTAATCCTTAGAAATTAATGGGAAATAATTAGTAACAAATATTTTATTTCAAAATTCTAATTAGATTCCTGCCTCATAATTTCTGTTTTGCACCAAGTTCAACACATTATTTATCTTGTAGTTATAAATGGCCATCTAAGCAAGAACTTAGGTTACTTCAATGTGTTGTTATAGCTCTTAAATACAGGAAAGAAAATTGAAACATATATATGAACATTTTAAAGCAAAGAATAATTTTTTTACAATGAAAACAAAGTATACATCACTATTAATTACATCACGAGAGATATCTAAGTAGAGCAGAACAGTCTGATTATAGGTCCTTGCAGGGGAACTTGCATGCGGCTAAGTATGCACAGAGATATTTAGGTATTAACTGAATATCTTTGATACAGTTCTAAGTAGAAAACAGGTCGTTCTAAATTTGATCACTGGCTACTTACTACCCGCTCCAGAGCCTTATATGTACTTTTAGAGCACACCAAAGAAAAGGCTACAGAAATTTCCCTACAGAAAATTAACAGCATCCTTCCCAAAATTAAATATATCTCAGCAATAATAATTATAAACAATAGTAGCCTAAAAAAGTATTTAAAAAGTGATCTATCACCACTTAAGATTTTTAATAATATGTGGATTACTTTAGGACTTAAAAGAAAAAAGAAACTAGCAAATGTTTACCATGGTATTCTCAAATATAAATATGTGTATGCCTTGAAGAACGAAAACAAAAAGCAAAATACCTTCTTCTAAATTGCTTTAAGATGACTGCTTCAAGTATTGTTATTCAACAATAGCTGATATATTCTAAAGGAGATCTATCAATGAATTGAGAAACAAGTGTTCTAACACCCAAAGTACCAAACATAAAGCCTAAATGTATCTCTTAAAAATAAATCCTAATTCATAAAATAGGAGGCTTATAAGGCAAAATCAGAAAACATGTCAAGAAAATAGTTTTAAAACATTTCTGTGGTCTCTTGCAGAACAGTGCTTACCAGCAGTCAGTGTTGATGGGGATGATACTAACCAGTAATTTGGGATTTGTAATCTATAGAACATATACATTAGGTTTCAGATGAGAAGTAAACAAAGGTTTATTCCAACACCTACAAATTTCTTACTGAAAATTAGGCAAAAAGAACAATATCTTGGAGGAGAGGAGAATATTTTGGAGGAGAGGAGAATAGAAGCATTTGAGGAAGAGCTGCCCTACACCCGTCTTTAATTTAAAACCAATTATCGTGGGAAGGATAAGAGAGCTATCATTTACAGAGCATTTATAATACAGCAAGTATTGCTACATTTGTTGTCTTACCTAATTTTATCTCCACAACTATCCTAAGACACAGGTGGTATCATTCTTATTCTATGGACAGGACAACTGGGATTTAGAGATTTAAACAATTTGCCTGAGATACTAGCAATAATGTTTCAGGTTAAGGTAAAGAGTCTAGAGGGTAGTGGTGATAGCTGCACAACATTGTGCATATATTTAATGCCACTGAATGGTATACTTTAAAATGGTTAAAATCATTAATTTTTACATATATACATATATTTACCACAATAAGAAAAAATACAAAAAGACCCATGAGACTAGAAATACCAAAACAATAATCAAAAAAAGTATTTTTAATAGTAGAAAAATCAATATTTAAAATGTATTGTCAGAAAAACTGAGTATCAACGTGGAGAAAAAACATATCCACATCATATACTATGATTAATTCTAAATATAGGAAGAACTAGTAGCATTCAAAAAATATTGAACGAAACAGAAAAGCATATTTATCTCATCTGTGGAAAAGAGATAAATTTTTCAGCAA
The DNA here is from genome assembly GCF_004115265.2 of Rhinolophus ferrumequinum. Lineage (NCBI taxonomy): Eukaryota > Metazoa > Chordata > Mammalia > Chiroptera > Rhinolophidae > Rhinolophus > Rhinolophus ferrumequinum. The sequence continues at coordinate 19,258,983 of NC_046292.1, forward strand.
TAGAAGAAAGCATAAGCAATTACTAATTAATAGATCTGGTTACATAAAATAGACCTTCATGCAATGAAAAAATAACAAATCTAATATTAAAAGGATATAATAAATGGAAGCAATACCTGCAATAACTATGATAAAGCTTAATGTCTTCAATATAAATCTAACCAATTCAACATTTATCGATCATCTGTTATGCAGCAAACAATGCCTAACATATACATCCACTAAAGGATACAGTTTAAGATAGAATCAGCATTTGGAAAAAAAGATTCTCACTAATAACTGAATAAATTTTAACATTTTAAGATACCACTTCATACTTATTAAACTACCTAAACTAAATCTAAACATCAAAACCTAGAGTTATCTGGGCTCTAAGAAGATAAGAAATATTCAGGTACAGCTATAAAATCAGACTGTTCTCCAGTTAGAGTATAAAAAAAATCATAAAATTGCCCATGGTCTGAATAATTTTCCTTGTGGTTTTTTTTTCTCCCAAAAATTAAATAGAGGGGTCAGAAGTTAACTCTATTTAAAAAAGAGAAAGTCTGTTGTTCATAGAAATGAAAAATTAGAAACAACCAACATGTGGAGAAATACCTATGCTGTATTTCTACAATTGAACATTCTATATTAAAATGAAAACTAACCTATTTCAATGCAAGCTCATTTAAAACGTGAAAAAAAATGTAAGATTTTACATGAATTATTGCATAATAATAGCTTAAATATAATTTGGTAAGATCAAAAGTAGATACAAAAGGAATAAAATACTGGATCCTTTAAGATTTGTGTTTAAAAATATTTAGGTACATTATTTTAAAAATGCTTCTATAAAAATGTTCCTCAAGACATTAAGCTAAAATTGGATATAAATTCTACATTCTGGCTCACCCTTTTTCCTCAGGAAAAAACTTCAACTTTGAGGGAAAAGCAATTTAAACTGCAGTGATACTCCCTTAACCCCAAATTTTAAATAAGTTCATGAAAACACTACGGGCAGAAAGACTCATTTACTTTTCTTGCTCTGTCATCTATTTCATAAAAAGTCAAGTTAGACCCTGCACACAAATCCAGGGTTGGTTCATTTTATGGTTCTGAGCAAAAGCATTCAACTTCCAATAATTAAAGAATTTGACATCAGAAGACATTTCACATTTGGTTTTACCTTTTTGGACAGAAACTACTCTGTGAATGCAATAAAATTTATAATATGATGCTACAAGGAATATAGAGTATTAATTGTTAGAGGTAATCCCTATTTTAGGGTCGAGTAAATTAAAACCAACACGTGGAGGCATTGGTTCATAAAGTCTCTAAGTAGCAGAACCAGTAGTGGAACCCAAGAGTCTGAACCCCCTTGTCTGAAGCCTTTTATTCCCCTTCATGCAGAATTGAGCATACAACCTTCCCTTTTAAAATTACATTCCTACTATTACCTTAGGCTATTTATTTCTTTTCCTTCATTAATTCTCTAACTATTCTGTTATATTACTTTGACCTCATGGTATAATAGTATGTTCCTAAAAGTTTTAAGTTTATAAGTTTAAAACATTTAAATAAATGTTTTAAATTTATAAACTTAAAATTTCTTTTGTTAATGTGTTATCTGGCACTTTAAGGACCTCCTAAAAATCCTAAAATGAGATTTTTTTTTAATGCTACTTTTTAACTTTTTGTACAGTCTAGCAAAAATAACAATTTCATTTCTCTTTACAAACCTTAAGTCTTTAATTTGCAATGTACAGACTTTTTACTGTCAATGAAAAAAATTTTACAGGTAATTTTAATTACAAGGTATATTTCTAGTCAGATATAAGCATCATTTCAGAAAAACAAAATATCTCCCAACCTACTAAAAACTCAGTTATTAGTGAAAATGTTCCCTGCTTCATTATTAGTTAATAACTAAGAATTCTTCAAAACTTCTGACTTCTATTGTGGTCTGTACACATGACAGTTAATTCTGTGAAAACTATTAATTTTCCTTTGGTTCTAAGGTTCCTGTGGAATCTTGATCCTAAATTCTACTTTCTTCTTTTTAGTATCTGATAGCAGACAGTGGGCATTCAACAAATATTTGTTCAATCAAGCACAATTTCCAGACTCTTGATTCCTCAAAATACTTACTTAAACCAGTTCATTAAGAACTTTCAATATACGTAGGCACAAAAAATTAAAATCTTCACTTTTCCCATTTCTCACTAGAGATGTCTAAAATCACAAGTTTAATTCTTTACAAGGTTTTGTTAACCGATTTGAAAAACATCACTTTACAGTTTGTGTTAACTGAAAAGCTCCCTTCAAAAAAAAGCAAGTAATGATATACTTTAAATCAAATTTTAATTATATCTGTAAAGAGGGATCACAGCACAGGTACTATTTTAGAGATTAGGAGCCCTTAGGTTTCTCTCCTTTAATGGGCTAAAGTTTTAAGTTAAAAAGAAAGAAAAGGAAGGAAGGGAAGGGAAGGGAAGGGAAGGGAAGGGAAGGGAAGGGAAGGGAAGGGAAAGGAAGGAAGGAAGGAAGGAAGGAAGGAAGGAAGGAAGGACCAACATCCTAATTCCCAGAACCAGTAAATGTTACTTTCTTTGGAAGAGTCTGCAGATGTAATTAAATTAAGGGTTTTATAATAAGATTATTCTCGATTATCTAGGTTGGCCATAAATGCCATATCATGTCCTCATATGAAAAAGGCAGAGGGAAATTTAACACATACACAGAGAAGGCTATATAAAGACAAAGGCAGAGATTGCAGTGATACCGCCCAAAGGCTGCCAGCAGCCACCAGAAGCTGGAAGAGACAAGGAACAGATTCTCCCCCTAGAGCCTATGGAGGAAGTGCAGCCTGCCCACACCTTCATTTCAGATGTCTGGCCTCCCAAACTGTGAGAGAATAAATTTCTGTTGTTTCAAGCCTCCAAATTTGAGGTAATTTTTTATGGCAGTCACAGGAAACTAATACAAATAGCAAAGTTTATTTTGTTTTTCATTTGTTTTTGCTAGTATGACCTCTCTACTTGGGTTTGTTGGCCATCTGGCCACTGAATGAAATACACAAGCTGAAAACAAAGGTGGGGAATGAAGAAAAGTATGTAAATAAGGTAACAGAACATGACTGTACATACAGCTGCAAAAATGCTTTTAAACATTAAGAAGAACAGGGTAAACAAAAAACACAAAAACTGTGCTTGCTTCGGCAGCACATACACTAAAATTGAAACGATAAAACATCCCTGAATAAGGATGACGCACGCAAATTAGTGAAGCGTTCTGTATTTAAAAAAGAAAAAACAAAACTCAAGAACTTTTCAAATAATTGGACAGTTTGCCTAATAGAACTGTCACATTACTACAAAGTTAGCATTCTTATGTTTTCACTCTGGGCCAAACCCTAAATTTACAGAAGAAATTCCCAGCTAACAGTCACATTGGTGGTCCCAGTGTTTCATGGATCTTGAGAAGCCTTACTGATTTACTGTCTTGAGAACAAACTCAAGTACAGATCGCCCCTGACTTCTGATGGTTCAACTTACGATTTTTCAACTTTATGATGGTAGACACATTCAATAGAAAGTGTACTTCAAATTTTCAATTTTGATTTTTGATTTTTTCCAGGGCTAGCGATATGCAGTACAAAACTCTCTCCTGATGTGGGCAGCAGCAGTGAGCCACAGCTTCCACTCAGGCAAGTGGGCCTGAAGATAAGCAATACTCTACACGGTACTATCTTGCCAGTGTTTTCTGGATATTGTGTTCTAAGTACATTTAAGGCAAGCTAGGCTTAGCTGTGATGTTCAGTGGGTTAGGTGCATTAAATGCATTTTTGACTTAGGATATTTTCAACTTATAATGGGTTTATCAGGTAACCACATCGTAAGCTGAGGAACATCTGTACTAGTGTCTGTTAGGCAGCACTTAAAATCAGCATACAATCACTATACTCTGCTCTCTCCTGTGTTTTGCTTAGGAAAAAAAATTACTGCTAGAGGTAAATCTGAAAAGATGCACAGGTCTTCCTTTCCAGTTGATCTTAAATGACAATCTTAGGCAAACTGTGCCTCAAGATTGAAGCTCATATTTTTCTATTTTGATTGAAGTTCGTATCTTATATTTCTTTCATGAAGTCAATTTGTGATATTTATAGAGGATTATGCTTCTCCATAAAAGCATTTTACTAAATGTTTTATTTTAAATTTTGTAACACTACGCTAAGCACTGTATAAGAGCATTAATAAATAGATCATATAGTATGGTAGTAATCAGAAATTTTTGTCATTAAAAAAATGTGAGTTCTAACTCAGCAAATGATTTTTTTTTCATGTGTTTCTTTGGGGCTTTCTTTTGTGTATAACTTAAATAGAGCCTTAACATTTTTTCTGAACACTAAATATTCACAGAATATCTCAAACCAGAAGAAAACTACTAAAATAAAATACAGAGTAGAATATGTTAGGTATTAAAGATACATTCTGAAAGAAATCATATTTAGTGTGTTTTGGCTACTGTCTATCAAAAATTTATGTCAGTGTTGAAAATGCCATTTAACTTAAACACTAAAATGTATAGATTTAAGAGAATAAAAAATTATGTAGGCTTAGCTAATTTAACCAATAGAAGCTCTTAATGCTAACTTCAAGCAACAAAGTAAATGAGAAGAGTAAATTTTAGGAACTTACTCCTTTTCTTGTTAAAGACTCTTAATTGAAACAATTTTCCCAGAGGTTCTCTGTATAATTTTCTGGTTGGTCTGAAAGGAAGGGATCAAATCTACAGAGGCCAGCAGTCTCAAATGTTGGAATCTCCTCTAACTGCAACTCAAAAGGAACTATGCACAAATTAAACTCATTCACCAAAAGAAAAGTATATGACATATATAGCATTATGGGATAGATATGAACTGAAAAAAATATTCTTGCAATAAGTATAACCAAGACTAGTTGTGGCATCTTATAAATTGGTTATAACATGTTAGAGCCAGAAATAAAATTAAAGTTATACTGAATGCAATATGGTATTCTGGAATGGATCCTGGAATAGAAAAAGTACATTAGTAGAAAAAATAGTGAAATCTGAATAAAGTCTGGAGTTTAGTTCATAGTAATGCACCAATTACTAGTTTTGACAAATGATTATAGGTACGTAAGACATTAACAAGAGGGGAAACTAGATGAGGGGTATATGGGAACTGTCTGTACTATCTTTGAAACACTTATGGAAATCTATTCCAGAATATTATTATATTATCCCCAAATTAAAATTATTCCAAAATAATTATTCCAAAATAAAAGCCTTACCTTAAAAAATGAGGTATCATTACACGCTTACTAAAATGGTTAAAATAAACAAAAGAAAACTGGCCATACCGACTTCGTAAAGATGCGGAGCAACTAGAACTCTCAGACATTGCTGGTGTGAATACAAAAACATACAGCACATCCATTAAGGAAAACAGTTTGGTCTTATAAAGCTAAACATACACTTAACGTACGACCCAGCACTCCCACTCTGAAGTATCAATCTAAGTGAAATATAAACTTATGTTTACACAAAAATCTGTACATGAATGTGTATAGTACCTTTTTCATATAAACACCAAAGACTGGAAAAAACTCAAATGTCCCTCAAACTGGTGAATGGATAAACTGTTGTACATCTATACAACAGTATACTACACAGCAATTTATGCGACATGGACAAATCTCAAATGCACTATGCTAAATGGAAGAAGCCAGGCTCAAAAGTCTACATACTGTATAACTCCATTTATATGTCATTCTTTACATAACTATAAGAACAGAAAATAAACCAGTGTTTGCCAGATGCTGCAGAATGGGAAAAGGACTGGCTACAAAGGGGCATGAGGGAACTTTATTGGGGTGATGGAACTATTCTATATCTTCATTGTATTGGTAGTTACATGATTGTATGCATTTGTAAAACTCACAGAATTGTACACTTAAAAAGATGAATTTACCGTATGTAAATTATACCTCAAAAAATTATAATAGGATCTGTTTAGATTTTTAGAAAGAAAATTAATCACATGTGAAGTTGAATAAAATTCTGACTATAATTATAATATAAACAAATTATAAACAGTTGGATAAACAGTTTATGAGTACAGAGATTTGAAATGTTGGCTAATAAAATAATAAACATAGTTGGATCAACATTTTATTTATGAGTACCAAGATTTGAAATGTTGCTATATTACTTGATATCATCATAACAGAACAGTTTTTTTCCATTAAGATAGGTGACTTAAATAAGGACAAATAAATTCTTTTTCCGTTTGTTTTAAATGCGACCACCTTCAGACTACCTTCCCTACCTATATGGGAGTGGTGGAAGAATTCTACCCCTATGCTAAGCTACTAAAGGTAGAGCTATACAATATACAATCATTCAGAAGTAATTACACCTAAATTAGCTGTTATTTATTGAAAGACAAAAACAGAGAAAAGAGGAGGAAAGAGAGGGGGGAGGGAGGGAGGGAGGAAAAGAAAAACTTAAGACACAGGCAATGAACCATGTAAAAGATCTCTCTGCAAAACAAATACACAGTTATCAGCCAGAAGAATTATTCTACAGCAAAATACTTTGCAAACCCCATACCATGAAAATGTGTACCTGACAAAGAGGAAAAAAGAATTCCCAAAGAGAATCCTGTAGTTTAAGTTTTGAAAGAGAAAGTTCACATAAAAGTCCACATCATTTACTGGAGTTATTATGGTTAACATCGAACAGCATTGTCTTCTTTAAAAAATATTTAAAGGGCTTACAGGCATAATACCAAAAGGTGCAAAAACTTGTTAAGCAGGCTTGCTTTATGAGACAGATGTTTCTAAGAAGTTTGTGATCAAGTTTTCATAAAGTCAATCATTCCATGTGCACTGTAGGCTTACTATTTAATAAGGCCAATTAGTACAAGGGAAAGAGAGGAGATTTGGGGTCAAAAGCACTCAGCTGTTACCTACCAGCCATAAGAACTTGGACAGGTTGGTTTATCTTGTAAATATAGATTCATTCTAAAATTCAATCAATTAATACTTAGGAAGAGTCTAGCACAATGCACAATGCCTGACACATAGTATAGGTACCCTAAAAATGTTAGTCCCCTTTGCATTCATAAGTGTCTTGCTATGCATTGAGAGTGGAAGAATAAATGAATAAGGCAGGACCATTTCCATAAGGCATTCACAGTCCAGTGGATTTCTCAGCTATGACACCACAGCAAATCCATAAAAGAAAAAAAAAAGGGATAAATTTGACTTCATCAAAATTAAAAACTTCAATCCTTTAATTTATATTCTGATTTCTACACCACTGTAAAATGTTTTCTATGGAAGTCAAAATTGAGTTTTCACTAATGGTCTTCCCTTAGTCCCCATCTTATTCGTATTTTCTGCAGGATTTGATGATGCTGACTGCCCCATCTGTACTATATTCCTTTTAGGGTACCTGAAAATTGCCCTCTTCACCCACAAGGGAAATTTAGGGAAAAGCAGTAAGTTTACAATATCAAGTTCTCCTATCTAAGAGCACAGTACGTATTTCCAGTTAATCTTTTTTTAATATCTTAGTAAATCCTCTCCATTTATTTATGTAGCTATTTTATCTTTTTGTTTTTTGTATTTGTCGTCATATTTTCTAAAGAAGTTGCTTTTCATATATAGGAAAGCTGTTGATACTGGTACATTAATTTTGTAAATGGCCAAAGTCTCTTATTGTTCTAATAACAAGATCAGTAAGATGGTTGATTCCTGAGTTTCATGTATATATTTTCCCTTGCTGCATAAAAACAGTTTGCTTCCTCTCTCTCCAATATTAACCTCTTTATTTCTTCTTCTTGCCTAATGACATTGGCTTACACCTCCACTACAGTGTTAAGTAAATGTGCTAACTGTTGGGCATCCTTTTCTTGTTCCTCACATTAACGAGAATACTTCTATAATAGCATACCACTACTAAACATGATAGTGGTTTGGTTTGAAATAAGTTTTTTTTAATCATGTTAAATAAGAATTCATCAATTTTAATTATACAGAGAATGCTTATCAGGAATGGATGTTAATTAGGTCAAATGCTTTTTTGGCATCCAAAAATATGACCATATGGTTTTTCTCTCATCTATTAATATAATGCAGGTTAATAGATTGTCTAATACTGAACCACATATGAATTTATTACAAAGGAGAAACCTTGGGTAGTAGAATATTATTTTAATGTACTGTTAAATTTGATTTTCTAGTATTGAATTTAAGATATTTACATCGATATCTGTAAGATTTTTCCCTGTTTTCCTGTAAGCTTTCCTTCTTTATCCATGCTCTGGAGCAGACATAATTACCTGTTCCTTAGCTATTTGAAATAACATACTTATGAAAACATTTGGGTCTAAAGGTTTTTGTGCAGCAGTCCTTTGACAACTTTATTAATTCCCTTCATTGTTACTGGCCTCTTCAATTTCTTTCCTCTGAGATCAAGTTTGGTAGTATTTTTCTAAAAGAGTCACTTCATCCAGATTGTCAAGTTCATTTGTACAGGATTTTACTCATATGTATGTGTGGTTATTTCATTCTCTTCTTTAGAATGCTGAATTCTACAATATAACCTTCCAAACTTCAACAAAATCAGTTTACTCTCAATGAACTTCCTGCTGATCAAAATCAAGAATCAGAACATTCTGGTTCAAGAGAGCTGACAAAGCATACCCATTTATATCCTCTCTCTCCAGAGATCCACCCCATAAAAATAACAGTAAAAGAAGGAGATAGATAAAATATGCAACAACAAATAATACACAAATAGTGTTTTCGGGGGGGGAAAGACTCAACAAATTTTTAGAAGACAGAAAGTGGAAAGAGGTTGATGTCTGAGTCATTCATTTACTCATTTCAAGAAATATTTTATGTACTAGGCATTGTTCTAAGCACTGGAGATAAAGCATTGTGCAAAAAAGACAGAGTCCCTGCTATTCTAAACAGAAGGAAGAGACATATAAGCAAATTATTATTCAAGCAGTGGTAAGAAAAATAAAATAGGTCAAGGAAATAGAGAAACAAATTATGTAGAGTTTGGGTTCTTTGTCATATGTGGCCAAAAGTCTCTGCTGTTAGTTTCATAGCCAGCTAATGATTAAACACAGATTTCCTTAGACACCTTAGGTTTCCTAGGCACCAATAAATCTTCGGTCTGAACTGACGGGCTCCATATACATATTAGGGTACACCTTTAACAACTTTAACACTCAGCGAGTCAATTTACAACTCTGCCTTAGCCTTCACTACCTGCCTGCACAGAGCCTCAAGATGAGAGTTCAAGAACTGAGAGCTTCGGGCCTGCTCAGGTCTTTCCTAAACATGCACACAGCCCCACAGCATTCTAGGTTCCCAGAAATATATCAGAACTATACAGATCCCATTACGGACGTCTCATTCCTTAGCTTTTCCTTTCAAGCTTTTTGTTTAGCCTGTTGTTTTTCCCAACTGTTATTCACTGCCACAGGCCGCCAAGATGCTCAACAATTGCCACTAATTGTTTTTAATGAATACCCTGATGGGGAAAAGGCTGTTTGTACAGGATGAGCTCCAAGTCAGGTCAAATAGACAGTCTTGTGAATGAGGTCTTTCAAGGAACCACCAGACAGGTCAAATAATGACAATTTTCTGGGAATAGGGCTTTGAAGGAGCTCCAATCTTGTTCTGCCTCTTCCAGTGGCTTCTGGACTGTTAGCTTTCACCATGACTGAGGATAGTTAGTTTTCAAGACTACCATGGAGCTGGAGAGAGGGGCAATGGGAACAAAGCAAGTTGAAACTCTACAAAGTTCACACTGGCTTTGCCAAGATTCAGCCATCTTTCTTGAGTAAATGCTCCTGGATTGCTGTAAGCCTGTGGTTATTTTCAGAATTCTGAAAAAGTTGATTCTGACTATTTTTGCCAGTGTTCTCATTGCTTTTATGAAGGAGAGAATTTTCAAAGGTTCTTACTCTGCCATCATTGTTGACATCCTCTGCATTTGAATTGAGAAACTCCTTCAGCTTGATTTTTATATTTATTAATTTGTTACTCAGTCCATTTTTTATTTTTAAAATTTCAATATTTACATTTTCTTATTTCCTCTGAAATTACTAATAATGCTTATCTTAAAATCTCCTTCAGTTTATACTATTCACTATTTCCTTTAATGTTGGTTGCATTTAGTACCTCTCTTTCATAGCATCAATTTTCCTCAAATGACTGGTAAATCTAGGTAATCAGTTCATATTTGTAGTTGGGAGTATCAACTAAAGTTTTTCCTTATGGTGGATGAGAATCTTTGTTCATCTGTTGTTATATGCAGGTTCTGATTATATGCATCCACTTCTAATGACTATGGAAGAGGGATGGAATGTGCAGTTAGGCAGTATCTGCAGATAACTTGATTTCTGGGTATGAATCTCTGTCTCTTCTGAACATCACATAAATTATTAAGGATATATCTGGTCTCTTACGCCAGGATTCAGACTTTAGAGAGTAGCTATCATTGCCTTATCCTGGAAAGAAACACTGGAGTTAGCAACTCACTTTGCTTTTTGCTTCCTCTACTTTTGTTACAGCCGTCTCTAGTTGCTTTAATCTGTTCTTGCTTCTTTCTCCAACCTCAAAAATTCATCCATTCATTTATAAAATATTTACTGAGTGTCTATTATGTGCCAGGCACTACTTTAGTGGAGAATTCGGTGATGAACACAGTCCCCAGCCTCAAGGGAACTCATATTCTAACAGGAAGATAAACCAATACACAAGGTAATATAATTTCACGAAGTAGAAAGTATTGTGGAAAATGAAACAAAGACTAGAGAGTGACTACTGGGCAGTTGAGATATTGTGATAATAATTTCTCTGAGGTGGTAACATTCCATCAGAGATCTGAATAATGAAAAGGAGAGGAGAGTTATAAGACGTGAATGAGGGATTTCAGAAGAAAACAAGTGTAAAGAAACCGAAAGGATAACATCTTGGCATATTTGAAAAATAGCAAAAAGGCCAATGTTACCGTGTTTCCCCGAAAATGTGACCGGGTCTTATATTAATTTTTTCTCCAAAAGACACATTAGGGCTTATGTTCAGAGGCTGTCATCCTAAAAAATCATGCTAGGGCTTATTTTCTGGTTAGGTCTTATTTTCGGGGAAACATGGTAGCAAGTGAATAAGTATTAATTAATGAGGCCTGAGATGCAGGCAAACAGTCAGATCACACATGGTCTTGTAACATACAAAACAGAGTTTAGGAAGGCAATGGGTACTTCAAGCAAGAAAATGACATGATTTGATTTAACTGCTATGGGTAGAATAGACTATAAAGAAATATATGCCCTCCCCAGGCAGATTATACAATGTGTTTGGAAAGCATTTCTCTGGGTCTTCTCCAGGGGACAAATACCAGATACTCAAAATTGAGAGCAAGGGCCAGGAAACTGATGAATGTTTCAGGCACCCTTCCATTCTTCATATTTGTTTACTTGGAGTTTAGTACATTTCTGAAACTTTTATATATACTTCCAGCTGTGATTTCTACTCCTAGTTTCTCTATTGATCCAATCTTATGTTTCCTATCTTTCTGAAATTTCTTAATTTACTACCTTTTAAAAAAACATCTAACATATCTATTCAGAGTCCTTTGTCCTCAAGAGTCCTGCTGAAATAGATACAAATATCCAGCACACCTACATTCAGCTGACCTCCCTTAAGGCTCTTTTGAAAACCTTTTATCTCTCATAATTCAGGCATGATCACAAATCACATCTCTGTGGCCAAAAAAATTGCAACCAACTATACCTCCCCTGCTGTACTTTCTACAGACAAACAAAAGCCATCACCATGCTGGTCAACTCCTTCCATAAATAAACAGCCCAAATGACTGTGGTAAAGTTGATGAATTCTTCTGGCTTCTTTATTTGGGAGGCATGACTGATAACATATCATGGCATTGTCAGCTGTAGGAATATTTATAGTAACTTTACACTTAACAGAATACTATCAGAACTTACTGAGAAAGAATTTTTTTAAAAATACACTTAGGCTGTACCAAATCCTACTAGGAAAAATAGTTTATCAGGAATAGATTCTCTAGAAGAATTGTTTGTACAATTTCTAATATTACTTCTTGTAAAATTACTCTTTGAAGTTGTCTATAAAACAATCTCTAACAATAATTCAAAAATAATAATACAAGCTTCCGATAAAATATGGAGATATGCTCCACAGGAGAAATTGCAAAACCACAGTAAAAAATATTGAGAAGGAATTAGTTAATCTGAATTAAATATGTCAAAGTAGTTTTAATAATAATAATCCAACAACAACAAAAAATAATAATAATAATAATCCAACAGTTCTCCTACATTCCTTCTAACCCTCCTTGGATCTCTCTTCAGTTTTTAGTAATTTGTCAGTCACAAAGCATAAGAATTTCTCTAATGTGTGGAGATTCATACCTCACAGAACTGACAGCCTCTAAAACTTTATCTTCATCCTCCTTTAATCTGTGAAGTTAACATTTCTAAGAGAATCACAATTTTTTCTGTAGGTGCTATAAGCCTGTGACACATGGTATATACTTCAACATGAATACTCTAGAAACGTGTTGCTTCAGGTTATATAGAAAAATTTGTATCCTATTTCATCCATTTTATAAAGTCAAAATTAAGTCTTTGGAAATGTTATATCTAGCTGTCAAAAGAACTATAAAATCTAGGTTCAATTCTTTTCATTTCCCCGAACTTATACTTATTCCTTCAAAAATCCATCACCCATAATTTCAGTGCTGTCTTTTCAGCAAAGAGTGAAGACTAGTAAAGTAAATTTTAACACTTGTTATTTTACCCTTTTCAACATAATTCATCTTGGTAAGAGGCAGGTTTGGCAAGCCTGAAGCATTAACTCTGGAGCTAGACTACTTAGGTTCAAATCCCAGCTCTGACACTGAAGACTGGTATGGGAGCTTAGACAGTTATTTAACTTCCTGGACCTGAGGTACTTCATAGGTAAAATGGGAATAATAAGTGTCTTTCTCATAAGGCTGTCCTATGGTTTGAATGAGTTAATATCTGTAAAGCTTAGAATAATAGTGCCTAACACATAGTAAGCATGATATGACTGTTTGTTAAAGAAAAATAAAATAAATAAGTACCTCAGACATAAGATAAACAGTCTCAGGAAAGAAATCTGGTCTTGAGTGAAAATCAATTCATTAAACTAGTCCCTCTTGGTTTTTCAAAGGGCAAAATATTAAAATTATTAAGGGTAAGGTCCAAATAACAAGAGATTCCTATGAGAGATTAAACAAGTTGGGCCTGTAGCCCTGATACCTTTTGTCACTGGCTTTGATTCCAAATACTCTACACAAGAACTTTCCCTACAAGTCCTCAAGGAAAGCTGTTTTCAAGCTTCTGGGCAATATAACATTGAATGTCAATCACCTTCTGTTACTTAGCAAATATGCAGAACTCATCATGGTCACAAATACTTTCAGGAGATCCTACTGTGGGTTATGAGCTATTAATAGCTAACATTTATGGAATGTTTTTTATGGGTCAGGCACTGTTCTAAGTACTTTATACATATCAACTCATTTAATCCTCTCAATAAGTCTATAAGATAGGTACTATTTATTATCACCATTTTATAGATGAGAAAACTAAAGCATAGGGAATAATTTGCCCAAGGTTATATACCTAATAAGTCACCAACCTGGAACTTAAGCCCAGACAGCCTAGCTTCAAAGCCTGCAGTCTCAAACCACAGCTACGTGCCTCAATATGGAATGTCACAGACAGGACTGATGTTTTTAAAAAGCAGACCAAGCTAAATAAAAATGTATGCCATGCCATGCTACAGTCATCAACAGCCGAAATTCACAAGCCAAGTAAATGAGAAGATACTAAGAACTCAAGTTTTCGTCTTTATCCTCTCTCATTCTCATTCTTCTCCTAAGCCTCCCAAGTAAATATGAGTTAATACAAGTGAAATGTTTTAAATAGCGCCTGGCACATAGTAAGTGCTTATTAAGTGTTAAGAAGCGGTGGTGGTAAAAATAGTAGAGTATGCCTACTGACCCTGCCTCACTCTATTGGCTACCATATATAGGAACTGTTGTTATCTCTACCATCTTTCCCCCTTTATGATTATAGGAAATGAATCAGAACAATCAATAAATGCAGTCCACTATAACAAAAACCCAAATAACTCTTTAACCTGGCACCTTCACCTGACCATATACACAGGAGCAAACTACTCTATTCCTCAGTTCTCTTTTCTTGGCTTACAAAGACTGGACTGGGGACAGAAGAAAGTAGAATAAAGCAGCTTTGTAACCTTTTGACCAGTTGCCAAGAGCAGAAGCAAAGTTTGTGAAAAGCAAGTTAATCTACCTAAACTGACTGTCAGATGGAAACAAGCAAAGGATTCTAATGATAGAAGCTCTGCAAATGAACAATTTTCAACCTCATGATTCTGTACTATTGCAGTTTTAAAAATGATGTGCCCAGACACAGTAAAGAACAGAGATGACAGCGACGATCATCAGGGCAATAGGGTATCCCACTCTTAATTGTTCTGTGCAATTACTTAGGTTAAAAGCTTAACAAAATCAAGATACATTTTAAAGGAGGACACTAGCAAACTCAAACATTTTCAATTCCAAAAAGACAATATTGGGAAAAAACCTAGCAGTCACTAGAATTTTTTAAGCTGTGGGTACAATGCATTAATAAGTTATCATATCAATTTAGTGGAGACCAACAGTTTGTTTTGAATGAAATACAAGAAAACAAAATAGAAAATGTTACAATGCATCACCAGTAATAAAGATAAATTTTATTTCCTAAAACTTCTGTTTTAATTTTAAATATTAAAATGTACATATATGTGTATAAACCCTGGGTAGGTAACAATGAAAAATGCTGTAATCAAAAAAGTTTGGGCAGCAGGCGGGAACATCTGCTGAGGAGTGAGACAGCTGGCGATGTGGGCTGTGCCAGAGACGGATGAAACTGTTGCCGAGTTTATCAAAAGGACAGTCTTGAAAATCCCAATGACTAAAATGATGACAATCCTAAAAGCCTGGGATTTTTTCTCTGAAAATCAACTGCAGACCGTAAACTTCCCGAAGAGAAAGGAATCTCTTGCTCAGGACTTGGTTCTGCTTTGTGAGGAGAATTGTGTGAGTCTCAATGAAGCAGCCCTTGTAGACATCATTTATACTCAATTTCATCAGCACCAGAGAGTTTGGGGTGTTTTTCAGATGGCTAAAGAGCCAGGTGAAGACACTGACCTTTCCAATATGGAACAGTTCAAAAGTTCATTTAAGAAAGTTCTTCAGAGGGTATTAAAAAATGTGACAGTCACTTTCAGAGACATGGAGAGAATGCAGTATGGATTCGAATTGCCTGGGAAACATAGTAGAGAAAACCAAACCAGTACAAACCTGCTTATGTGATGTATTATTCCCAGACTCCATATGCCTTCATTTCTTTCTCCCGGCTGAGAAGCAATATACCCCTTCTGTGTCAGGCACTGACAATTGCTAGCAAACACCATCAGATTGTGAAAATGGACCTCAGAAGTCGTTATCTGGACTCTCTTAAGGCTATTGTTTTTAAACAGTATAATCAGAACTTTGAAACTCACAATTCTACTACACTTCTACAAGAAAGAAGACTTGAGCTAAGTAGAAATATGGATTCAAGGATCAGTCATAAAAACAGAATAGAAAAAGACAGAGTCCAAAGAGTGACTCAAGAAATTTTTGGAGACTATCCTCAACCAAGACTTGAAACAAAATTCAAAAGTGACTTAAATGGGGGCATCTTGGCTGAAAGAGAAGAACCCCTCCAGTGCCTAGTAAAGTTCTCTAGCCCGCATCTTCTGGAAGCACTGAAATCCTTAGAACCAGCTGATATTGCAGATGCACCACTTTCTCCATTGCTCACTTGCATACCCACAAAGGAATGAATTATTTTAAAATTAAAGATAAATAAGATGTATGTGGTTTTGCAAGCAAAAAAAGTTTGAAAACCACTTACAAAGAAGATTAAAAAAAAAAAAAGGGCCAGTCAAAAAGGAGGGAAATATTCACTTCAAACTATGTGTGAAATAATATTTGCAGTTTTGGTGTTTCTCTAAATTACAGTTTTTTTAAAGGCAAGCCTCTGAAAAAGAACAAAAAAAAAGAAAAATGTTAACAGGGTTACTGCAAATTACCAATTTCACAGAATGTGAGGCATTGAAACTAAATAAATATATACTATCAAGGGATACACAGAAATGAGATAAAGCTAAGATTTTTCAGTTAAACTAGCTATTTCTAATACCACACCAATACGAAATGACTATTCTCCTTGCAAAAGTTCTCGTTCTGACTCTCAAGAACATTTATTCATCAATGTTATCTAATCACTGCTTCCTAATCTATAGTAAAGTAAGACCTGGTGAAAAGGAACAGCACATTTGGAGAATTCTGTGAAGTAATAACACTGATTAGTATGGCATTTTTTAATAAGACAAATGTACTTTTTTTTTATCTTATAATGTTCTCTAAATCCTGAAATATTCTAAGAAAAAAATCATACACATATATTTTGGATTATGCTGTTGGTAGAGATGACCATCAATTTAATAGGAAAAATTAACATCATTATGCTAAATTAAAATTTCCTCTTATTTTGAAAAAAGGAAGAACAATTAGTGAATCTGACCTAAATCTTTTTCAACTACTATGGAAACTAAGGAATAAAGTTCAGTTCCACCTAAGACTAATCATTCTAATTTATTCCCATAGTAACAGTGCTGATAGCAACAACCTGCCAATTCTCCTAAATTCAGTTATTGCCACATTATTAAATTTCAGGTGAAAGGAAACTATCAAAATTTTACAAGATAAACTGATTATCAAACCCACATATAGAGAGTTGCTTTTGAAACAAAAATTTCATGTTTAAATCAAAGTAAAGAACATTCTAAATAACAGCAAGAAAATCATTATAGCAAAGCTTACAATTTTCAGCTCCAAAACAATACTTTTCCCACCAAAGAGAAAAAAATAAAAATAAAGACAAAGGCTACTATAAAAAACAGTGTACTTAATGTCTGAATTAATAAAGGGAGTTAATATATAAAAATTAAAATAAGTAGTATCCCTAATCAAGTGTCATTTCTTACCAGAAATAATCAGTTTTTTTTTTCTGTTAACCTGATTCTGTGATTCTCAATTGTTTTCAAATACTCAGAAAAATAACTTCTCATCACATCTGACTCTTGCATTAAGCTGCATCCTCAACTAATGTTAAATCATCTGCTTCCCTTAGAGATGCAACAAAATTATTTTTTAATCTGGGAATAATAAAAACAGAAAAAAATATTAACATGATAAATAATATGCTAAATGACTATTTGCATTTTTAATTAAAAAAAGGAATTGGTTTGTGAAAGTTCCCCTCCTCTTTTCTAAAGTAAAAATAAAAACACTAATTATTAAATATATTATTCTAAACATGGTAATCCTAAAGAGATTAATGTACTTAATTCTGCACAAATCTTCAAATTTGGAAATGAGAATGGAGGTAAGGCAAAAATTTCAGTTTTTAGTCTTCTGTTTTATATTTCAGTTGTTAAATTCATATTGGAAACATTAAGATTTTAGAGTTTAAAACTAGTACATAAATTTATTTAATACTTTACAGATCAAAGAAAGGGAAAAAAATTAATGCAACGGGGTAAGACATTTTTGTAATATAGAATACATTTTATTTATATTGCCTCTTCTTCAAATAACTCAAAAGTAATTAACTTCCGTAAGATAATTTTTTTTTAAGAGGGAAGGATCTGGTCCTGTTTTGCTTTCTTAATATGTGGTTTTTGCCGTCTAAGAAACATAGGTAGTAAAGGATTTGCAATTCGCCTTAAACCAGCATTAATAAAAAGAGCAGGTAAAACACCCCTTTAACATTTCCAACCAAAAGCAGTATTCTTTGTGTTTCAGAGAAAATGAATTTTTAACCGTAACCTATAAAGGAAGTAATCACTAAATTGGTAGAACTTTCTACAAAAAGGTCATGAACTCTGGAGCCAAGAAAGACTAAGTTCAAAATCCAGCTCTCCTGCCAACTAGCTTTGTTACTTTGGGCAAGTTATGTAACTTCTGTGCATTTCTTTTCTCATTTGTAAAATGGAAATAAGAATAGTACTTCATAGGATCACAAGGATTAAAGAGTTAATGTATGTAAACCAGAATAGTTCCTGGCACATAATAAGTGCTATGTAAAGCTGGCTTTTATTTTTATTGTTTATCATTACAAACTTTACAGTTCAGTTGTGAAAGATTCCCAAACAAAAATTATTTAATTGTATTTATAAAGAACATGATTTTCTATTAGTTAAGCTGTGATGCACAGTAGTCCAAGAATCTTAAACTCAAATAATGAGAAATCACTGAGTGTTTTGAAAACAAAAGAAAACCATAAATTGTCTAAAATATCATATACCATTGTCACTAATAAGAAGCAACACTTTTTTAGGATTAAAGCTTTTTAAATTCTAATTATGTTGTCTCTTTACTACACCCTGGAAATGCAGGTTATGTTAAGTCTTATAGTTTAATTTAGACATGTACAAATGAAATCAAATTCAGAATTTAAGTGTAAATGTCAGTCCTGTATAATGTCACCTAGTTTACATGAACAGCCTACTACTTATGTATTATTATAATTGTACATAGTAGGTATCCAAAAGAAATGTATTACAAAAATTCCTGCTATTTTCTAGGGTGAATTAAAAGAAATCTAACTAATACAAATATTAACTAGCAAGCTAGTAAGTTGAAGTGCATCCAACACAATCTGTACTAAGATTCTTAACATATAAAGTACTGACTGCCTTAGGGTGATCTGTTAACTTACAATAAGTCAACACTATTTACACATCTCCTTTGCTGATTTAAAATACTACTACATATTTAGAAGGGGAAAATAGTAAAGAAATTATATGAAGCCCATACTTCAAATATATGTTTTAATACACTATAAATAACAGAGAAAATACCCTAATTATTTCTACATTTAATAATTAGATACTCCAGGACTTAGGTTTATGTCTCTGCCAATAAAACATATAAGGCAGTTTATAGCTTAAACCGTATATTCTGTACAAGAACATGCACTTGTATTTTTAAGTTAATCAGCAGATAGAAAGCCCACCTATTTTCCATTTTACTATTAATATGATAATTCAATCCCTTGGTATAAACCAATTAAGTAAATGTATGGGAAGAATAAACTATTCCTAATATTCTTAAATATATTTTGAACTATCTATGTTGAACTATTCTATGTTGAATTATTTTGAACTATTCTTCCTCCATTTAAATCACAAGTTAAAATATCCTGTTTTTATATGCAGAACACAAAAATCTTTTAGACAAACAACTACCAAAAAAGATGTTCTATGAGCCTTTTAACTGTAAGCAAAACAAAGAGAATGGAGCAGTGAAGTGGCTTAGGCAGACCACAGAAACCATCATACCTCAAAGGGTAAGGACGTGGTGGAGGTATAATTTGTTTCCTAAATTTTTAAAACTACATTTTCCTTAAGACATATCCTAGGGCTCAATGATAAAAATTAAAACATGTAAAACAAAGTACAGAAGCAAGTAAAATGACAAAAAATAACAATAAAAAAAATCAAATCAAATAAAAACAAAAACAATGACTGACTAGTAGGCATAAAACTAATATGCAGAAATATATTTTAAATTGAGCCCTCAGGGTTACCAACTAAGACTTTGCCAAACTAAAGGAGAAATTTTATAGAAAACCCAACAGTGATTCTTCTCCTGAGCTTTAAAAACATATACAGCAGGTCCTCAAATAACTTCATTTTATTATAACATTGATGAGATGCTGTAGGAACTTAACTGTTGTTTATATCTATTAGCCTATAGTAAAATTGGTTTTGTTATACGTCATTTTGCTTAAAGTTGCAGAACCTATCGATGACGTTAAGTGATAACTGACTGTACACACTACGCTGTCTCTAGTAATTTTGTTTGTTTGTTTGGCAGCTAGGTAAGAGGTGCAGGCTTTTCAGTGATTAGAAAATCTATCATGTACTTTACAAAGGCCAGGCACATGAACACAACCGCTCCAATGAGACCACAGGATGCTCATTTCATGTAAGGGCCTTTATGCAGAATTTATATCATAATAGGCCAAAGTGATTTTAGAGGAAAAGAGAAAGAGACTATCTAGGATTTTTCAACTTCTACTTCCGCACAACAGTTTCTTTCTAGAGTCCCGCTTTGAGGGCAAGAATGACTTCAGCCTCGAATTAAACATCTGTGTCATAGATTTCTTACCCTAAAACTTTCATTCCTGTGACATAAATTTATTGAAATAAACCACTAAACACTCTATTGGGCTCTCCAGCCTACAGCTTTGATGGAACTAAAACCCACTTCTCTGTGGGTGTGTACAGGACTTCTTTATTTGTTCAAAAAAAAAAAAAAAAAGAACGACCTTGGAAAAATCATCACCAATTCTTTAAGCTCTGATTTTCTTTTTTTTTAATGATGGCCCCCTCCTGTGGTAAACTGTATAAATCTATCTAGGTTTCGATTTAGAGATGCTCAAGAAATAAAAGCTCAGAAATGAAACCTGGAGGTAAGAAAGGTGTCAGAGTCAGCCCATACTCATCGGAGTTAGTTTTAAAGGATGGGAAATGATGAGGCCAGAGGGAACGGAAGCTGGAGTTTCCAGTGGAGTGCTGGAGAGGAGGTACTGGGAAGGAGCTTTCAAAGGGGCTTCCCTCATCAGTTAGGTAAGTCCTTAAAGCCAACCAAAGGGGTCCTTTTCTGTGGCTTCTAGGACTAATATGGCCAAGCTACAAAGTCTTTTGCTAAAAATAGCTAAAGGGAGCAGCTCAATTTTGGGATATGCCAAGGTCTACGCTATGCTCATATATGTATCATATACAAAGGGAGACTTTTCATTAACTCATTAGTCAAAAGAGAAGCAGATGGTAAAAGCTGTTATTTATTCTGTTCACTGAAGTACTAAATTTTAGAGCACAATTTACGATTCAGAAACTGATCACACAAAAACAGCTGCAGTCAAACGCTACAAATACACCATAAAGATCGAAAAAATAAAAATTGTACAAAATATACCTCAGAACACAAAATTTGGGTAACAGGAAACTAACCATTATTAAAGCTAATCCCTTCATTTTAGAGATGACTAAAAGCCTCCAGAGAAATATAAGAAATTTAAGAGAAACTTACGTCTCAAAATGAGAAAAAGATGGTCTTAAGACTAAGGTGGAAACAATAACGAGAAAATAAAAATTAGAAGAATATCCTCAGAAATAAAGTACAGTCATGTCTGGCTCATGAAGAAACAGGAAAACAGAAAACTTGTCAATACAGTAAAAATGAAGAAACAATGTATAAGTGGCAAGGATAAAGTTACATACCCACACTGACTTCCAGTAAAGAAAATGTACTTTGGTATTACCATAGTGAACTCTTCAGCAGAAAACGTTTCGGTAACATTTTTGGTAATAAATGTATAGAACTGGGGCTAATAATCGCCCAAGAAACTCTGTCTTTTGTCATAACAACTGTCCTGTAAGGCAATCCCATGCAGAAAACAGAGCTGATCGGTCCAGAACATCGCATTTCTGCCTCCGCTGTGCACGTCTCTGCTCTCACGGAACAGAGAACACCAAAATGACACGATGGTCCTCATGACCGGTCAATGTACAAGATCCCACAAGCCCAATCGCTAGCAGTTCCATGTGCCTGCCACCTGTTCGCCTGTTCTAGAGAGAGCCCCCAAACTGCTCCAGCGAAGACCTGGGAACGCCTTAGTTGTTCCCTAACTACGGAAGCTACCAGAGTTCAGTCCAACCCAGAGCCTCAAGGCAAAACTGCCCGCAGGCCGGATAAATGTGCCCAGACTGGGGCTTTAGCACAACCTCCCGCTAGCTAAGAAAAGGCGGGAGAACCCCTGGCGAAGCGCAAGTGTCACCTACTAGTCCCGGGAGGAGGTAGGGGGTCAAAGGTGAGGAAAGTTGAGGGACAAGGACCTAGGACCCTGCCCGGTTCCGCAGTTGAGGAGGGTGAGCACAATAAGGCGGGGGGTCGTCCTGCAAAGTGAAAGAACAGCGAGATCCCCGGACCACGGGTCGGGGAAGAGAGGTGCTACACTGAGAGGAGAGGGGAAGCGGAGAGGCAGTCGCTGACGGAAGCGCTGAAGCAAAAGGCAAGAAGCCGGGGCTTGTAAGGGGCGGGTGAGGCTGAGGGAAAAGGGCGAGGCGAGCGGTGAGCGACGACGAGAAAGGCTGGGCTGAGGTGAAAGGGGCGAGGCCGGCGTGAGGCAAAGGGCTGAAGTGAGGGAAGCACTGCAGGGACAAGGGACAGGCAAAGAGAACCCCCACCCACAGGGACCGGGAGAGAAATCTTGACCCGTCCCCCTACAGGCTGTAGTCGTCCGGCCGCACTCAGACCCTGTCGGCGGCGGAGACTCACCCAAAAGCTGCAGAGGGTCCACAGCAGGACATGGGGACCGGTCCAGACCCACAGTAGAACCAAGCGGGTGGAGGAAACCGCGGCGTTAGTGTGACCCGGATGCGCACCCCTAGGAACCGGAAGTCACCGGCCAGAGTCACCTCACAGTCTACAACTCGTTCCACTAGAAGCCTCTGGGCGCATGTGTTAGGCTTCACCCGGCGGGGAAGGAAAGCGCTTAGACCACGCCCACTCGGCCGGCCAGGGGAGCCCCGCCCTTGGTTACGCCCCCCTCGGCGCCTCCATTGGTGCCTCGAGCGGATAGGCTGGTTCTTGTTGCTCAGGCCCTGGTACCCGTGAGCACAAACAGCCCCGGAAAAAATTCTTCAACACTCATTTTTCTAGAAAGGCTTTTAAAATGTGTGTAATCCCTGCCTCCCTAAAACGAACATGAGGAGAAATGCTGGATGCATTTGGTAGATTTAGAAAAACTGTGGAAGGAAGAACGGGTGGGAAGTTTTGGAAGACACTTGGGGGAGGCTAGCCCAAGGTGTTTTTATCCCCAATATTAGTTTATAACTCATATTGTATTGAGCTTACAATTAACTTCTATTTCGTGCACATTATTTTATGTAATAATTTTGTCAGAAACAAAAATTTTAAGTTCTTTGGTTAAATTACTACTCAAATATGGTTAAGGAGCAGGGTTGAATGCAGATTTTGTGTGAGCCTGAAATTTATTCAATTTTCAGGTCCTCTTTAAGAAAATTCAAATTAAAAAATTACAAATTAAAAAATTTTTTACAATAACACAAAATTCAGGAGAATTACACACTAACAGTTACGAATTACCTGATACATCGCTAAAATACATTTTTTTGTAAATCTTTTGGCTGTAGTCTTTCATTACCTCTTCCTATGACAACAATTTACTAAGTAATTTGTTTTGTACTAAGATCTTTGACTCCTCTCTCTCACACCCTACAACTAATTCATCAACAAGTTCTACAGGATCTGCCTTCAAAATTTGTCCAGAATCAGAGCATTTACTGCGTCAGTCAATGTGTGACTCTGCCTTTTTTGACCCTACCTTCCCACAATATATTAACACAGCAGCAGTGGGCTTCAGTTAAAACCTTCATCAGATCATGTTGAACCTCCAACGGATTCCTATTTCAAAGTGAAAACAAAAATTCTTACATTGGCCTACAGGACCACCCCCCTCCCCCAACCCTCCCCCAAGTACAACTAACCTCATCTCCTGTTCTCTCCATTATTCCTTTACTCAAGGCACATTGGTCTGTATGTTGTTCCCCAAACCTTCACAGAGACTCAGGGCCTTTGTGTTTGCTGATCCCTCGGCCTGGAATGCTCTTCACCCAGATAACAGCATCATTCACCCTGTTACCTCCTTTACATCTTTGTTCAAATGTCACCCTCTCAATGAGCTCTTCCCTGACACTGTATTTAAAATTGAAGTACCACCATCTTCCCTGCACTTCCTAACCCAGTTCTCTTAATTTTTCTCTTATAATATTTACCCATCCAACAATTTGCTACTGAGTTAGGTTTAATGTCTCTCTCCCCACACCCACACACACCAGAATGTAAGCTCCATGAGAGCACAAATGTTTGTTTTGTTCATGGATATATTTCAGCACCAGAACAGAGCCTCTGACACATTGCAGGTGCCCAATACGTGTTTGTTGAATGAAAGGATAAACTGCTCATAACTTGGCTTTTGCTGTCTGAAACCATGCAAGCTGAGCCACCAACTCCACTAGGGGGAGCACACGAGTAACCAATGTGGTATCCCCAGAAGTTAACTCCTAAAGCACATACAATACTCATAATTCTAAAACAGAGCTACAGGAAGGCACACAAATTCCTCCCTGGAGCAAAGAGTGCTGTACTTACTAGGAATAAAAACCCTCCAATGTCTTCACAGTTCCTTGAGAATAAAGTCCAAGCTTTTTCCTATGGCCTGACCTTCCTAACTCAGATGTCATGTCCAACCTCCCTTCCCCTCACAAAATGAGCTTAAGCCATCCTGTCTTTCTTTCTTCTTCTTGCACAAACCAAGCTTTCTTGCCTCAGGACCTAAACACATACTATTCCCTCTCTCTCGAACACTCTTCCCCAAACCTCCCAATGAATGATTCCTCCTGCTACTCTCAGTTAAATTTCACCTCTAAAGACTTCTCACAGGCCTCCTATGACCTCCTGTCTCTTGTCTAAACTGGTTCCCACACTCCCTTCCTATACTTTATCTTTTCTTCATGGTCCCTACTGCTATCTGAAATTGCTTTGTTTGTTCATTGTCTCATCACTAGACCCATGAGGGTCTTTATCTCTCTTGTTCACTGCTGAATTCTTAGCATTAGCAGAAAGATTAGCATATAGTAGCTGCTCAATAAACAAAACAAATAATTACTAATATTTATTGAAGCTTTACTATGTGTCACTGGCTGTACGTAGTAAATACATAAGAGCTCATATTTTTCTTTTGATCTTTTCAAACACCTTGGGAAGTATTATGATTATCTCCATTTTATAATGAGGAAACTGAGGCAGGGATAAGTTAAGCAACTTGCTCGAGGTCAGACAACTAGCAAGAAACAAACCTAGGACTTGAATCAAGTCTGTATGACTTCAAAGCCCATGATTTTAACTACTGGACCATGTTGCTCTTAAATTACAGGAAGAGCAACAGGTAGCCAACTATGAATATATTTACTTACTAATTTCTTTTCTCTGATTTCATGCGTTTATGCTTACTGTCATGGTCAGCAGGAGTGGAAATGTGTATTGGGGGGTTTTCCTGCACCACTCCTGGTGACAGATCTAAAGAAATATGGCAAAAATATGGTTTTGTTCAAGCTGGGTTGTAAGTACCTAGATATTTGTTACATTATTTCCTGTTCTTTTCTGCAGATCTGAAATGTTTCATTCAAAATTTACCACAAAAGAAAGGCTATTAAAATAGTCCAAAAATATTATAGCCAGATCTTTCTAAACAAAAGCCAAAATGTAAATCAAACCACAAGACTAGTTACACTAAAAAATGTTTAAAAATAAGGCTTTTGAATTATGTTTCCATTAAAAAAAAAAACATAATGAATGTATTATGCATGTTTTGTAACAGTTATCAACTTTAACTCTCCTGATTGACATATCTGAAATACAGTGGTCTGGGTTTTACTTCTGTTGATGTTCTCTGTTGCACTTAAGACAATATCTTATTATATACATGACAGTTGAAACTCTAAAAGCAACCTGTAGTTGGTAGGATTGTAAAATGTTGCAACCACTATGGAAAACAGTATGGCAGTTCCTCAAAAAATTAAAAATAGAACTACTATATAATCTAGCAATCCCACTTCTAAGTAGTATATATCCAAAAGAAATGATAACAGAGTCTCAAAGAAATATTTGCACACCCTTGTTCATAGCAGAGCTATTCACAATAGCCAAGAGGTGGAAGCAACCCAAATGTCTATCAATGGATGAAGGGAAAACAAAATGTGGTATATATACACAGTGGATTACTACGCAGCCTTAAAAAGGAAGGAAATCTTTAACTATATGGTGATGGAAGGAGAACTGACTCAGTGTGATAAATACACAATGTGACATATAGATGATGTATTATAGAATTGTACACCTGAAACCTATGTAACTTTACTAACAATTGTCACCCCAATAAACCTCTTTTTTTTTTTTTTTTAAGATTTTATTGGGGAAGGGGAATAGGACTTTATTGGGGAATAGTGTGTACTTCCAGGCCTTTTTTTTTTTTTTCCAAGTCAAGTTGTTGTCCTTTCAGTCTTAGTTGTGGAGGGCGCAGCTCAGCTCCAGGTCCAGTTGCCATTGCTAGTTGCAGGGGTCACAGCCACCATCCCTTGCGGGAGTCCAACCAGCAACCTTGTGGTGGCAACCTTGTGGTTGAGAGCCCATGCTCCAACCAACTGAGCCATCCGGGAGGCAGCTCAGCTCAAGGTGCCTTGTTCGATCTTAGTTGCAGGGGGCGGAGCCCACCATCCCTTGAGGGAGTCGAGGAATCGAACTGGCAACCTTGTGGTTGAGAGCCTACTGGCCCATGTGGGAATCGAATCAGCAGCCTTTGGAGTTAGGAGCATGGAGCTCTAACCACCTGAGCCACTGGGCCAGCCCCCCAATAAACTTTAATTTAAAAAATAGCAAATACATAAAAACAAAAAAAAGGAAAGAAATCTTATCACATGCTACAACATGAGTGAAACTTGATAACATTATTCTAGGCTAAATAAGTAAGTCAGAAAAGGACAAATACTGTATGATTCCACTTATTTGAGTCATCTAATGTAATCAGATTTATAAACA
The DNA here is from genome assembly GCF_004115265.2 of Rhinolophus ferrumequinum. NCBI lineage: Eukaryota > Metazoa > Chordata > Mammalia > Chiroptera > Rhinolophidae > Rhinolophus > Rhinolophus ferrumequinum. The sequence goes on from NC_046292.1 coordinate 19,285,890, forward strand.
TAGAAAGTAGAATGTTGGTTACGAGGGGCTGGAAGAAGGGAGCAAAGAAGAATTGTTGTTTAATGAATATAGAGTTTTAGTTTTGCAAGATAAAAAGATTCTGGAACTCTGATTTGTAACAATGTAAATATACTTAACACTATTGTTAAATATACACTGAACTGTATACTGATTAAGATGGTAAGTTTTATGTATAAACTACCACAATAATTAATTAATTTTTAAAAAGCAGTCTATAGCAATCTAGTCATTGCAGTAAGCAGGATGTGGGTCACTTTATGCCTACTTGGCCCTGCATAGAGATTATTAGAATCTTTTTCACAGTTTTGTCCAAATTTCCACCAGCAAGAAGTCTTTGGAGTGGAATAAATTCACATTTTCAAGATTTGCAGTAACTATTGTCTTTAGAGCTAAGCATTTCCAGTCTCCTGAGTACATTATCTTCATTTAACCACAAACATCTTTTCCAGATGGTCACTATTATTGTTCATATTTCCCCCCCCCCCCCAACAAATCAGTATCATTTGGCACCATCCAAGATCTCTTGCTTTATAGAGTATGGTTCAGGTGTTTAGGGACCACCTGACATAAGTACACACATGATTAAAACTACAGTATGGAAATTTACATGAAATGTAAATGGCACATTTTCTGTATCCTTAACACAGTCAACTTTGTATTCACTAAGACCTCACTTGGAGTGTATTCTGATTATCTATTGTTACGTAACAAACTACCCCAAAACTCAGTGGCTTAAAACAAGCACTGTATTATATCTCACAACTTTTGAGTCAGGAATTTGGCCAAGACTCAGCTAAGTGATTCCTCTCTTCCATATGCAATCGACCAGAGTCAGTTGGTAATAGTATAACTATCAGCTAAACTAGTCTGCAAGGCCCAACACAACCTTCTTATGTGCCTGGCACTAAATGGGGATGGCTGAAAGACTGGGTTCAGCTGGCCCTCTCTCCATGGAGTCTCAGAGCCTCTCCACATGTTGTCTCCAACATGATAGTTGCACTTTTTAGATGGCAGCTCAGGCTCCATAGAGACAGGTTTTGCAAGCTGCCGTTCTCTTAAGGCCAGCCTGGAAAACTGACACAGCATCATTTCCATCCAAGTCTGTTGGTAACAGCTGTCAAGGAGTTCACCTAGAGGCAATGTAGACCCTGGGCATTGTCAGAGTAACTTAGACCTGTTGCCACTAGTGTTATCTGTTTGATATTCACCGAAAGAGCTCCTGAGGAAACATTCATTTTGATGTGTATCAACCTATTTATTTAGCAAACATAAAAGGATAAATATGGTAAGATTCCACTTGATGAGATACCTAGAATAGGCAAATTCATAGAGACAGAAAGTGAAATTGAGAAGCTGGGGAAAGGGAAATATGAAGCTGTTTATTGGTACAGAGTTTCTGTTTGGGATGATGAAAAAGTTCTGGAAATAGGTAATACTGATGGTTGAACGACATGCCAATGTACTTAATGTCACTGAACTATATATTTAAAGTGGTTAAAATGGCAAATTTTATGTTATGCATGTTTTGTCACAATAAAAAAAAATCTATACAAAAAATCATGCAAAGGAAACAACATAAAATTTTCTACAAAACGATTAACCTGGACTCTTTGAAATGTCAATTTCATGAAAAATTCAAAAATTTAGGGGAATTAAAAGAGAATAAAGAGACCCAACAACCAAGTGCAATGAGTAACCTTTGATTCAATCCTGATTTGACAAAAAAAGAAAGAAAGAAAAAAAGAAAATCTATAAAATACATTCTTGAATCAATTGAGGAAATTTAAATATAAAATAACTATTCTAAGGGGCGGCCAGATGGCTCAGTTGGTTAGAGTGTGAGCTCTGAACAACAGGGTCGCCTATTTGATTCCCACATGGGCCAGTGAGCTGTGCCCTCCACAACTAGATTGAAGTCCAACGGCTTGGAACTTATGGGCCCTGGAGAAACACACTGTTTCCCAATAGTCCCCAATAAAAAATTTTAAAAATCACTATTAGAAGATATTACGGAATATTTATTAACTTTCTTCAATGTGGTAATGGTATTGCAGTTACCATATTTCCCCAAATATAATACTGGGTCTTATATTAATTTTTGCTCCAAAAGACACATTAGGGTGTATTTTCAGGGGATGTCTTATTTTTTCATGTACAACAATCTACATTTATTTAAATACAGTCATGTCATCTTCTTCTGGAACATCGTCATAATGTACTAAATGCATCCGTCTGGCTGATGATCTTAACTGGGGCTTATTTTGAGGGTAGGTCTTATTTTCGGGGAAACACGGTATGTAGGAGAGTGTTGTTATCCTCAGAAAATACATGGAATATTTAAAGGGTAAAAGGCCATGCTGTCTGCAGCTATCAAGTAGTTCACCAAATAAAAAAGTACACAGAGAAATTAAAGCACATGTACAAAATTTTAGCAGTTGTTGATTTAGATGAAGAGTATATAAGTGTGTATTGTTTTATTCTTTCAGTTATTCTGCTTATTTGAGAACACTTGAAAGACTCACACTCTTGATGTTTCAATACAGAGAGGAAAGTATTTGCAGAGGACACAAATAAATACTTTTCGCGCTCACCCAGCCTACATGCCACTCTTCAGGTAACAGCATCTCTATTTACCTTCTGGGAATTACTCTCGCCCAGGGTATGCTCTCTTATGAATTTCAACCAAGGTGCCCTCTCCTTCCCTGAACAAGGTGGGTAGGTGCATAACCAAAGTCAAGTCAATCAAAGGCTCCCTGGTAAGAATTTTCCCCTTGGGTAGATTAGCATAATACACATCTGATAATGCCTGGAGAGATGACTCATCACTTTCTGCTACCTAGATGTCTGGAAGTACTCTGTGTGCTTTTTCTGAGTCTTGAGGTTCAGGTATTTACTTCAGTGAGCTCTGTTATCTCTCCAACAATACACCTTTGCTGTTGTCATTAAGACCAGAATTGGTCACTGATGTTTTTAACCAATGAAGCATAGGAGATAGATACAATGTTTTGTCTACAAAAGACATAGAAAAATGGCATAGACAAAATTCCTAGCAGGAAAAATCTATTACTTTTATATGACAGGCAAGAGGTAAATCACAATTGTGGAAGGAGCTATGAGCCATATAAGCCAATAAAAATCATTCAGAGTTTGAACAAATGAAAGGTGAGAAAGGCATTCAATTTACTCCCTCCCTGGATACAGTTTCACTTTCCTGCCAAAGTAGGCAATGGGAGTGAAAGTAAGTGGAAAGCAGAAAAGGCTTCACCCTCTCTGCTGAGGATGGAACCCAGCAATAATATGTCTGCCATTTGCCAGGCACCAACTGGCCCAGGCACTGCGTTAGTCCTTCGTATTCATCAACTCACTGAATTCTCCCAACAGCACAATTATTATCTATTATTTGGCTATATATACTACTCTGATTATCCCCACTTTCAGAAAACTGGGGTTCAAGGTTGTTAAATCACTAAACCAAAGTTCCAGAAGGAGGAGGGGCAGGATCCAAACACAGGTGTGAGACCCCAGCGTTCTGGGGTGGTAGCACCAGGAGGGCCAGCCAGATCCAGCTTCCTGGCCCAGCCTCATTTCAGCATCCATGAGGCCTAAGTCCCACCCCCTCAAACTCCTGAGCCAATCCAGAGAGAGGTTGTGGGGACAGAGCCAGGAGTGGTGGCTCAGGTAGTAAATGGCCATCAACTGTGATTGGATGGCCATCAGCTGTGGCTAGTCGGCCGTCAGCTGTAACCAGTGAGCCATTGGCCACTAATATAACCGCTGTGGCTACACTAGCAGCAAAATGGGGGCTAGCAAGAAGGTGGTGGCTCACCAAGAAGGAAGCGGCGCAGTGAGGGTTGTGAACAGTGTGGCTCCTGCTTCCTGTGTCTCCAACCCCGCTGCCAGCGAGAGTATAGTGGTATGACTCCCCTACCTATGGCTCCATGGGTCTTCCTTTTTGGCCTCACCATGTCCTACTTTCTTATGTGGGGAGTGGGAGCAGAGACCGAGCAGGCCGCCTCGCATGACACATGGCGCAGTGAGCAGGGTCTCCCGCATGATTCCCCACACGACAGAGGTCAATGGATATTGTGAGACTGCATCTCTCCACCCACTCTGGACCCAAGAGCTTCCTTTTCAAACACCGGCCATAGCACTCAACTGCTAGCCTCAGAGAGTTCCCTGATTCACCTCTGCTGACCCATAAGAACTGGGTCTGGAGAGGTCTGGAGAACCCTAGCCACCTCTATGCCACAACAACCCAAGTTATGGCTCTTGGTAACATCCGCTTTGCCATGTTAACTTCATCCATAGAAACTAGATTTCTCCCTCTCCCATTCTCCTTGACTTAGTAAAGCCTGATGATTAAAAGCAATGGCTTTAGAGCCAGACGCATGTAGGTGCAAATCCCTGCATCACCACTGCCTGCCTATCTGTGTGTAAGTTTCTTCATCTTCAGGCTCTCATTCCGAAAAACAGGAACGATAACCCTACCTTTTTAGTCGGCTTATTGTGAGGATAAGATGCACCAACTAGCAAGCATCTAGCACAGTGCATGGCACTTCGTAAGCACTGAATACACAGTAGTTTATTTTCATTATTTTCACTGTTATCCCCTCACTATAGTCTGTCCAGCCTCTGAACCCCAGTTTTCTGGTTTGGGGCCCAAATCTCCTGCCTTCTCGTCAATTTTTTTTTAAATCTCTGGAAGTGAATACCAAGCCTGGGAGGGTTCCCTGCTCACTGGTAGGTCCTGTTCATTTAGATCTTAACGAATAAAAAATACAGTCTGCCTGACTTTTTCCTTATTACACTTATTTCTAGGTGGAGTTTTGCTGCATGCCCACCAATTTTCACCTAGAACTTGAATGTAGGTGATATACTTCTGAGAGAAAAAAGTAAAGGAAAGGGTGTCATGAGATGGGGCGGGCTCTCAAGTCAGCCGGGCCGCGCCCTGTCCTTGCTGGCTATAAGGCATCTCTGAACCTCAGTTTTCCCAACTATAAAATGGGGAGACTTGCTCTTAACTCTCAGGGATGTAGTGAGAATTCCATGAAATAATGGCTGGAAAGCCCATGTGCCTGGTGCAGAGTAGCCTTGGATAATGTCATGTTCTTTCCCTCTAGCAGACCATCACTATCTTAAAAATATTGCCACCAGCACCTTAAAAGAGAGGTCCCACCCCTAAGGAAATAACAAGGCTCCCCCTCTCCTAGCACCCCTTCTACCTCTCCCTTGTCACTCTTTCTTTTATTTCTCTCACCTTTGTCATTCTGAAGTTGGGAGTGGGGTGACACAGGGCAAAGAGGCTGTTCCCAGGACTCAGCCAGCCCCGAAGTGGCCCTGCTCAGATGCCATTTGGTCAGAAGCCAGACTTGCTGTTTAGAAAAATACATCCGTCTGGGCATCACTTCCGAAAGGAAAACTCTGAGAGGCTTCGAAAATATCAGTAAAAATGATTAAAGAGTTAGAAAATAGGACCTGTGAGGAAAGGCTACAGAACGTAGATTGTTTAGCTTAAGGAAGTGAAGTCAGGAGGGGAAGGCTGGGCTGCTGAGAAACAGTTTTCAAAGAGGCAGAGCCAAATAAAATACAAAAACTACACTGGTAAGTCTGTGCTGTACATTAGGAGAGGTGAGTGGCAAGGCAGTGGAAGGATCCTGGCAGGTCCACTGAGACAGGGGCCTGAAGTTGGGGGATTGCTTCGAGAAAAAGAGTACAAAATTATCAGCACAAAACTGCTGGGCCCTTCCTGGGCTTTGGAAGCGTTCTGTGCAATGCAGGTCAGGGGGCCTGAAGCTTAAGCTCTGTTGATTGCACAATAAATTCACCTCTAATCAAGGGTGTGACAAGTAAGCTGGTAATAGGTTTGGGAAATGGTCACAAAACTTGATTGTTCTGCAGACTCTGCCTGGAAACACCTTCTCTCCCTTCTCCCCCTAATGCCTTTTTAGCCAGCAAAACGCAATGCAAGCCTGCCCTCCTTTCAAAAGTCTTACCAGATGCAGCCCTTCCCCTCTATAACGGTTTGGTGCCTCACCTTCACGTGTGCACTCATCACACACTGTGCTTATTTGTACCACTCCATTTCTGTATTAGTTATCTATTGCTGCACAACAAGTGTCTCCAAAATGTAGCCACTTACAATAACACACATACATTGTCTCACAGTTTCTGTGAATCAGGCATGCAGGCATGGTTTAGCTGAAGCCTCGGTCATCTTTAAGGCTCAACTGAAAAAGATCTGTTTCCTGGCTCACATGATTGGTGGTAGGATTCAGTTCCTCAAGAGCTGCTGGCCGGAGGCTTCCCTCAATTCCTTGTCATGTAGGCTTCTCTAGCAAGCAAGCGTGGCTACTGGCTTCATCAGAGTGAGCAAATGAGAAGGCAAGAGAGTGCTAGCAAGGCAGATGTTCACAGTCCTTTGTAACCTAGTCACAGAAGTGACATCACTTTTGTCATATTCCATTCATTAGAAGTAACCCACTAGATCCAACCCACACTCACAGGTAGGGAATTACACAAGGGCATGAATACCAGGAAACAGGGACCACCTGGAACCATGTCAGAAACTGCCTACCACAACTGTCACTTCTTCTACTCCATCTTATCCTATCTGTCCTATCTGTCTCTACCGTTCCATTGTGACCACATTTTACTCACCTTTTAGTGCCCCTAAGTGCCCAGCACAGGCCTCTGGGCTTGTTACATGAATGCAATTACAAAGATATGTTCAGATGTTTACAAGTTAGTTGCAAGGACAAATTGTTTATAAGAGCAAACGTCCCCCTCAAAGACAAAAATAACTAACATGTAAACTACCTGAATGTGCATGGTAAAGAATTAATTAAATGCACTATACTACAGTCATATGATGGATATTTTGCAATCATTAAAATAAAAATATTGAACAATAGTAAATAACAGGGAAAGATTCTTACCGTGTTGTATGTTATTTTAATATTGTATAATATTGCACATTATTTATTATACATTTGGAAAGCAAGTTACAAAGAGTGTATGTGTTCAATATTTTTACAAAATAAATATACAGATAGAAAAAGTCTGGAAGGATTTAACCAGTTTTGAACGGCCATGAGGTTCAGATAAACCAATTTAAAATTGCCTAAACAAACAGGTGTTTTTGATTTTTGCTTTTTTCTTTGTTTTTTCTTTCATCTTTGTAACAAGATGTCCAGAGGTAGATAGCCTCTAGCCTTGGTACATTCTGGCTCAGTATCACCAGAGTTCTTGCCTTCTTCTCCTGCTTGTTATCCCACAGTCACAAGATGACTACCCCAGCTGGAGGCATTACACCCACGTTCAAAGCAGGAAGAGCAGATAAGGGGAAGCTCCAGTCATGGCTAACTCTTTACTAGGAAAGCAAAAGCTTTCCCAGAAGTCCCTGACTAGATTTTCCCAACTCTCTCATTGGCTAAGTCACATGGAAACTCCAAGCTACAAGGGAGGCTGGGACACAAAAAACAGAAATTTCATAATTGGCTTAGAAAAATCATGATTTATACCCTGGTTACACTACCACCCAAACAAACCTGGAGGTCTGTTAGCAAAGAAGGGAGAAGGGACATTGGGTAGGCAACTAGCTATCGCCCCCTTAGACAGGACATGGTACTGCTGCCCACTTTGTCATAATTACCTTATTCCTTCTAGTCTTACACCCAGATTGCTTTACTCAGTTAATCACCATTAGCTTCTGAAGGCATCTGAGCTTTCAATACATGAATATAAACCTCGGGGTTAAAAAGAGTGAAAAATTGCTAGCTGTCCTCCATTATCCATTATTTCCTTCTCTCTTCTAGTAAAAAGTAACCCTCACCCCAAGATGTAGCAGGATGTATGGCTGCCCAGCTCAAGACCATATTTCCCTGCCTCCTTTGCAGCTAAGTACTCATCATTGGAAAATGACTAGAATTCATATGAACATCACTTCTACATCATTTCTTTAAAAAAAAATTGTTAGCCATCTACTTCCTCTTTTTCCTCTTTCCCACAGGCTGGGGATTTAGGTGTAGTGGTGGAGAGTTTGCTTCAACTATGTCCTAGGAGAAGGCAGAACAGCAAGATAGATAGGAACCTGTGTCCTTAAATGGCTACCTGGAGCAGAACCTCTTACTCACCTCTCAACTCACTCTGAACCACTCATATGCTTAAAGAGATAAAACAAGAACAACTATTAAACAAGAGACTTTTTTAAAAATGTATCTTGTATTTTGTACTCTTTATTAAAATAGCTTATTCCGTTCCCTTGTATAGAAAATAAACTGCATCATGCTAACCGTTGTTGCTAATAGTTAAAAGAGGTGCTAGGAGCTAAGATGAGAAAAGAGAGGAGTCAAACAGATGCAGGAATAGGAGATGTTTTAATAAAGAGGTTTTGGAAGACACAAAGGCCTGTGTTACTGGGGGAGGCACCTGAACTATTAAGCGGCAGGACGTGGACGGACCTTGGTCAGAAGCCCTGCCAAATGCCCTGGTCTAAAATGGAGTCAATATGGTTGGGGCTGGAGCTAAATAAATCCAGTGACCAGGGTAAAGCTGAATCAGTGCATCCTGTGTATGATACAAAGGCCCATGGTTCAAGAAGGATCTATGCAACTATGAATTAAATGAGAGGGCTATTAATCAGAGTCTATAGGTTGCAACATAAAGCAACTCTGACTCTCTCAAATAAAACAAAACCAAAAGAGAATTTATTAGAGGGACGCTGAGGAGATCAAAGAATCTAAGGAAGATCGCAACAACCAAGTCCCAAGAAAGGACAAGATTCGGGTCAGCTCTGGGAATCTCACTAGCGGAAACTTCTAGTTCTCTAAGGTAGAATCACCTGCAAGGCTTGTTAAAACACAGATTGCTGGGGTCTACCCCAAGAATTTCTGATCCAGTAGGTGGATGGTGGGGCCCAGGAATGTATATTTCTAACAAGTTTCTAGATGCTGAGGCTGCTGGTCCAGAGACCACATAGGAGAACCACTGCTCTACAGTAAACACATCAAATGACTCAGCTCCAACTACCTTTTATTCCTACATTTCTCTACTCAGGGTTCCAAAGTCCTGGGAAAGTCTAGTTGCCTCTGAGTTGAATCACTGCTGTGGTTAGGGAGGTAGACTCCTGTGATTGGCAGCGCTGGTAGTGGGAGGGAAGTTCCCCAAACGAAGGAATGCTGGACACACAAAAACAGATGTCTTAAAGTATAATTGGCCAAGCTGAATGCACAACTCTCTCCCTCTGGAGCAAGATTTGTGGCAGCAATTTCTCTTCTCAGGACAAAAAGTTTCAGAAGAGAGAATTTTTTTTTTTTTTTTTTAATGGAGGGAGTAGGTGGACTCCTAAGGACCATTGTCTCTATTCAAACCTCATTCTATTTTCCCGCCCAAGAGAGGAGACTCCTGTCCCTTAGAGGCCAGAGATCAATTCCACAGCTGCCTTGGTGACTACAGAAGCCTGAGGAGGCAATAATAGACTGCACTGGGGCCCATTTTGACCAGTTAGGCCACAGCCCAGGACAGGACAACAGGTCATCGTGCATGCTGTTGCTTTTTTCAGCCTCAGAGAGACTGCCACTAACAGATAGTTCCTAAAAAGCCTAAATTCTCATTTTGCATCACATTTTACATGCTTACAATGAATTTTCTCCTTCAGGAAAACTTTGTAGAGAAGAAAAAAAAACCTTTGTTAACAAACCATGCCTATAGTTGTGTAAGCCTGGATTGTCATCTATCAAATTTTCTTGAAATGAGGCCCACCTGAGCTTATAAACCAATATGATGATTTAACATAGCAACATGAAGAGTGTTAAAAACATCATGTTAATATTTACACAGCAATCAATGTCATACTGTATTACTAGAATAAAGAACAAAAACACATGATTACCTCAATAGATGCATACAAAATATTTGACAACATGTGGCATTCTTTTACGGTAAAAACACTCAACAAACTAGGAATAAAAGGAAATTTTCTCTACCTAATAAAGGGCACCTGCAAAAAACCCCCAGTTAATATCATACTTGATAGTGAAAAACTGAATGTTTTCCCTTAAGATCAGTTGTTAAGATCAGTAGTTGCCAGGAGCTGGGGGAGGGGGAAATAGGAAGTGACTGATAACGGGTTCTGGATTTTTTTTTGGGGTGCTGAAAATGTTCTGAAATTAGGTAGTAGCCATGGTTGCACAACGCTGTAAGTGAATATACTAAAACCCACTGAATTGTATACTTTAAAATGGTGAGTTTTATGGTATAGGAACTATATGTCAAATAAAACTGCTATTTACAATATGCATGTTTACACAGGGGTAACTTGTGCTTCTGTATAGCTAGAAGCTTGCTTGGGACAGAGGAGAATTATTTGTTGTAATATTCCCTTTAGCTTCCCAAAAACTGGTGTTAAAGGGAATTCAGCCTAAGTATTTAATTTTGTTAAAGAAAATTCCCCTGTAATTTTCAAATGTACTTGGCCCTTTATTTCAAAGGGCACTTTCATGAGGGTTCAGTAGACCAGTTTCAGCCTGAAACTTAGCCTGGGGTCTAGGACAGAGAGGAAAATACTTTGTATTAGATAGTAAGAGGAGCTTTGGAGTAGACTGCTGGAAATGAGAATGGGGCCAGAGGGAGGCTGGAGGAGACGGTAGCAAGCTGATTCCCAAGGAGGGATGGACCCAGAAAGAAATTCCTTCTGGCAATAATGGCCCATGAAATTTTAAGACAGCGACGTCTTGTATGTCATTTTAAATTAGTGCCTATATGGTCCTGAACTTCTCCCTCTGTTTCCCCTAAACCTCAGCAGAACCTACTGAGTGTCAGGGACACTTGGGGGAAAGAAGACATTAGGAATATGTCCAGAAGGGCTTGAAAGGGCCTGCAAGAAAAAAAAAAATGGTCAAAGGAACAAGAGTAACTATGAGAAATAAACTGTTCCTTGGGCTAGCCAACGGGATGCTTCCCCACCTTCACTCTACCCCTTGGCAAAATCACAGGAATTAGGGGCAGAAGACCAAGTTAAGGATGGTTTGGGTTATATGCAATAAAAAAAAAATCAAAATTACTTAACCAACAGGGAGATTTATTATTTCACCTACAAGAAGTCCTAAATTAGATGGGTTCTAGGGTTGGTTAATTTAGCAGCTTAATGGTGCCATCTACTATCTGCAGCTTGTCAGCTTGTCTTCAGGACACCATAAATCCAGCCACCCTGTTTGCATATTAATGTGAACCCATGCATTGGTCAGAATTCTTTTGGTTGCAAATGTTGGAAATCCAACCTAGACTGGTTTAAGGAAAATAAGAGTCCACAGGGATGTCAGGCATGTCTACATCCAAGAGGGCATCAGATCTCTGTTTCCATCTTTCAGGTTTATTTGATTCTGCCTAGCTTCACTTTCAGACCATGTAAATCATGATGAGAGGGAGAGAGAGAGAGAGAGAGAGAGAGAGAGAGAGAGAGAGAGAGAGAGAGAGAGAGAGAGAGAGAGAGAGACTTTTTTCTAACGCCCATATGACGAATTTCATGAAGAGATTCTGATTAAGTCATAAGCCCATCCCTGGACTAATCACTGGAGACAAAGAATGTAGGCCTTGGGTCTTCTGCCTACCCTGGGACTTGGGGTCAGGCCCACCCAAACCCCAAGGACTGAGATGAATTTGGGAGAGGAGGAATGATTTCCCATAGGAAGACAGGCTGAGTAACTCTCATGTTCCTCATCCGTGAGTCTGCTGCATCCCAGAAGGATATAGGACATGATACCTCAGTGCAAACTGAGGCTTAATAGGCACCTTCTTAGAACTATGCCAAAAGGAAGGAGTGAAAGGAACTGGAATTTTTGGAAGGCCTACTTTGTGCTTTCCCAAGGTCACACAGTTAGGACATGGCAGAAGCAGGATTTCAATCCAGGCCTTTTTTAGTTCCAAAGTCCATGCACTTAGCACTGGGGAACTGAGCAAAGGCAGAGGGGCCAAGACAGAGAGGAGCTGTAGTATTGTGGTGAGAAAGATATCCAGCAGGTAGAGAAAGATATCCAGCAGGTACCAAGGCAGAGCACTCAGCCCAGCCTGGGAGTATGAACAAGGGAAGCCTTTTTGGAGGACATATTTGAACTGAGGTTTAAAGGACTGTAGTTGTTTGTCAAAGGAGGAAAGGAGAAAAGCAAGACAAGTAATTGTCTGTGTAGGCAGGGGAGACCATGAAGACCAGAGTTTTAGTTTTGGTTGATCACTGTCTCCATGGAGTGGGGACTTTCCTATGCTGTCTCCTCCCAGCTCTGCTCCATGCTGTTGCACCATGACAAGCCATCGTGTTTTTGACACACTCACTTGGGGGTTTCCAGAAGCATTCTCACAGTTGTTGGGACAGTGACCTGCATTCTGCCAGCTACTCTGTGTGTGACTATTGGCTAATCACTTCCCCTCTTTGGGATGGAGTTATTTTATCCATAAAACTGCAGTGGGCAAATGACTGTGATTGTACGTATATGTGACTATGTTAGAAACCACTGAATTATACACTTCAAATAGGTGAGTTATAGGGTATGTGAATTATATCTCAAAAAGCTGTTGTTTGTTTGTTTGTTTTCATTGTAGTGTGCTAGGTGATGGGGGAGTTCTGCCTAAGGGCTGAAAAGCTGTTGCAATCAAAGATTTGCTACTTTATAGCCAGGTGACCTTAGTACTTTTTTTTTTTTTCCACTTTACCTCTCATTTTCCTCATTGTAAGAGGGAAATGCTTATCATGTTTAGGTGGTTAAGGAACAGGTACAACTTAGGGTTGGAATGCTAGGTCAGAATTCTGGCTCTATGACTGACAATCTCTCTGTGCCTCCACTTCCTCATCTCTTTAATGGGTATGATAGTATCTACATCATAGCATTGTTGGGAAGATTGGGTCGATACCTATAAAGTTCTTAAAACGGTGCCTAGCATGTGGTTCAATAGTTCAATAAAAAGAATAGCTATTTCATATCCTGGATTTTATTTGGGATCCTCATAACTGCCCACGCAAACCTAGTACTGGACACCCTGAGAACTGAGGATTCCCCAAACCTGAGCCCTGCCCCCAAGGGAGTACACAATTTGGGGGATGGCCTGCCAGCCATGCTCTGAAAATGCCTTTCCCACAGAAGTGGGCTTCAGCAGTCCTCAGCCATAACTGAACTGACAGGGATGGGCCCCTTCATCCAAGCTGGACTAGTCAACTTCTCTCTCCTGGAAATTTGGAATTAGGTCTCTGAGACGTGTTAGCAGATGGTGCTGGAGCTGAGAGGTAACCCAGCTCCAGGTTAGGGCAGTCGTGTTGTGCCATGTGAATGAGAGTGCCGAGAAGCCAGAGAGAAACCACAGCACAGACTCACAAAAAATGAGAAGAAACCCTGTAGCCTCAGCGGGGGAAGGAGAGAGTGGTTCTACTTTGAATCTTGGTGCATTTCCATTCAGTCATTCAACAAATTTATTGAGTACCTACTATGTGCCACATCTAGGGATACAACAGTGAACAAGGGGCGGGGGAACCCCTACCCTCCTTGAGTATAATGGAAAACCCCTGAAAGGCTTTATGTAGGAAAACAACACAATCTTATTACATTCTAAAAATGGCTGCTATGTGAAGAACGGGTTGTGATGGGGATAAGGAGAGAAACAGAGAGGATGTTGCAACAGTCCAAGCAAAAGATGATGATGGCTAGGCCTACGGTGGCGGTGGAGGGAGTGGTGAGGAAGAGTGGGAGTCTGGATCTATTTTGAACTTTCCAGTTCCTGGTTCTAGTTCCTCATGAGACCTGTCTACTTCCTGCCCCTGAGTTCATCCAGATTTCCCCCTTTTCCTTACCCCAAAATGTCTTTATTACTTAGGCTACTATGTGAGAAGGATTCTGTTATTTGCATTGAACTATCCCTAAGATACCTTGGCTTTTCAGGCTGGAATAATTTACCACTATCTAGGACATGACCGATTTCATTTTCCCTGTATAATAGAAAGTGTTTTCTCTTGTGAGTAATATGTATAGGAAATACCAACCTCCTGAGAGAAACTTTTCTCTGGAGAACTTTCAAAGGAAGCTGTCAACGATTTATTTTATGATGTGGGAAAAATGCTTATGACAGATCCTATACCACCTTCAGTTATGCCTATAGCCTCAGATAAAGGACACAGGTAAAAGTAACAGTTGCTAAAATGTGTCACTTATTATATGCCAGGCCTTGTCCTAAGATATAGTTAAAATACTTAAAACATTTAATATAAATATAAATACGTGAAATATATATTTTATAAAATATATAAAATGTACATATTAACTCATTTAAGCCTCAGAGTAACCCTATGAGGTATTGCTCTTATTTTATAGTTCATATCATTGCTACCGTTTTACAGATGAGGAAACTGGGGCCCAGAAAGATTCAGTGTCTAAGGTCACAGAACTAGTCAATGGTAGATCTGTGATTCATCCCAGGCATTCAGGCTCCATACTCTTAGCCAGTTTTTCTCAAGTAGGAGCACTAATGGCATTCTGGGAGAGATGATTGTTGTACAGGTCCATCTTACTCATTATGGTTAGTTTAGTATCCATGGCTTTACATGTATTAACTCAGTTTAATCCTCTCCGCAACCCTATGAGTTAGGTGTCATTATCCTTATTCCCATTTTACAGAAGAAGAAACTGAGACCCAAGGAAGTTAAAAGGCTTGCCCTGAATTACCCAGCTCATACTGGGGGAAGTCAGCATTTGAACCCAAGCAGGTGACTCCAGGTCCTGTGCTCTTCACCATTCTGCTGTACTGCCTCCCTAAGAGTTAAGAGAACACATGAAGGCCTGGGATGCCCTGGCCAGACACCACCTTTAAGTAGAGTCCAGCAGGCCTTGCAGAGTGGGCTCAGGAGCTCAAGGGAGCCACTCCAGTCTGAAAAGGCAGAGACGAGCAGGAACCAGTGACCCTTTCCTTATGCAGAACTGACCAACACGTAAGAGGGAAAAGGGATGAGATTAGAAAAAGTCTAACCTATAAAGGACATAGCCCAGGAACTGGGGACAATCAAGAAGTGGGAATCAGGAATCCACAGCACAGCGAACCCAAAGGAACATCTGGACCGCTGGAGGATGAATGCTTTGTCAGCTTCTCCTCCTTCAGCTGTTCCTTCTCTTAAAGTTGCCGGGGACATCCTGGGCACTCCTTTTCCTGTAACTCTGCACCTTCATACTCTCAGCAGTGCTCACACATGGCTAATTGGCACCATTTTGGACAAAGCTATTGGTGGCTGATACCAAGAGTCAAATCTTCTGGCTCTATAATCCCATTCCAAAAACAATCCACTGAAAACCATGGGCCAGAGGCCTGGAGATATTGGTGGCAGCCCTCCCTTTAAGTCAATTGCGCATCACAGGCTGTGGAGTCCAAAAAGCAAAATGGTGAAAAGCAGGAGTGGGCCTTGGCCCAGGACACTACCTCACTCCGAATCCAACCTCCTCCCCCGCAACTGGAGTTCAGCTCCGTGACCCTGGTCCCGACCCTTAAACCTGTCTTCCATTTCCTGCCCCACTTCAGGCCTTTGAGCATGTGGAGGATTTTGACTCAGAGTCTCTGCTCTGTTTCTTCTGACTCCTGCCCACTTCAGGAGGAACACCCCATCCAAGCTCAGGATGTTAGGACCTGTGCTTTGATCAGCAATCACTTGTTTGTAAGTAGAAGAAACCCACTCAAACTGGTAAGAGGGAAGAATTTATTATGAGAACACAGGGGTCTCCCGGAACCCCAGGCAATAATGTAATAAGATGTTGCAATTGGGACCTTCCCCTGTTTCTGTTTCTAAAGAGATGCCAGTACATGGATATCAGATCCCAAAGTGAATGTGAGGCCACCTCCTATGCAGAAGTTAAAAAAGAAAACTGCAGAACCAGTTTTACCACTCTTGGATGTCTCACCCAGATCAAAGCTACTTAAAAGGTGGTCAGAGCTCTCTCCTCCCTCTGCCCAACATGCCAAAAGGGAAGAAGGCTAACGGGAAGAAGGTAGCACTGGCCCCTGCTGTCGTGAAGAAGCAGGAAGCCAAGAAGATGGTAAATCCCTTGTTTGAGAAAAGGTCCAAGAATTTTGACATTGGGCAGGACATCCAACCCAAGGGGACCTCACCGCTTTGTCAAATGGCCCCGCTACATTCAGCTGCAGGGGCAAAGGACTATTCTTATAAGTGCTTGAAAGTGCCTCCTGCGATTAACCAGTTCACCCAGGCTTGGACCACCAAACAGCTGCTTAGCTGCGTAAGCTGGCCCACAAATACTGACCATAGATCGTTGGCTCGTGCTGAGAAAAAAACTGCCAGCAAAGGGGATGTCCCCACCAAGAGGCCACCTGTCCTCGAGCAGGGGTTAATACTGTCACTGTTTTGGTGAGGAACAAGAAGGCTCAGCAGGTAGTGATTGCACATGCTCTGGACCCCATAGTTGTCTTCCTGCCTGCCCTGTGCCGTAAGATGGGGTTCCCCTACTGCATCATCAAGGGGAAGGCCAGGCTGGGTTGCCTAGGCCACAGGAAGACCTGTACCTCCATCGCCTTCACAGAGGTTAACTCAGAAGACAAAGGAGCTCTGGGTAAGCTGGTGAAAGCCAGAAGGACCAATTACAATGACAGATGCAATGAGATCTACTATCACTGGGGAGGCAACGTCCTGGGCTCAGAATCGATGGCTCGCATTGCCAAGCTGGAAAAGGCAGAGGCTAAAGAACTGGCCACACTGGGCTGAATGTACACTGTTGATTTTTCTGTACATAAAAGTTACAAAAATTCTCCTTCAGCCAGTGTCAATAGGGCATTTGGGGCTGAATGTGATTTGCCTTGTTGCGAAAAAAAGGGGGAGACGATTTAATGAA
This sequence comes from Rhinolophus ferrumequinum, assembly GCF_004115265.2. Lineage (NCBI taxonomy): Eukaryota > Metazoa > Chordata > Mammalia > Chiroptera > Rhinolophidae > Rhinolophus > Rhinolophus ferrumequinum. The sequence goes on from NC_046292.1 coordinate 19,302,776, forward strand.
GAGATATCTTTGGACAGAGCTGTTGTCTGTACTGTTATTCTCATCCCCAGGATGGGAAGGGAAAGAGATGGAGAGATGTTGCCTATATTATATCAAGCCCAGGGAGGCAGTTCTTCAATGACCGGGTATCTCTCCACACTGTGGCCCAAGAGCTGACTCCTCCCTAAGAAATCCTAAAGATGAGAGATGGCTCACCAACTACTTTGGCAACACTTATCAAGAACTTTCCATGTGCTAGACACAGTCCTATGTGCTTTACACACATTAATTAATTTAATTCTTCCAATAACCCTGTATGGTGAATGATATCTATTGAAACCTGACGTATTCACTCGCTGACATATTGTGAATATTTTTCCACGTCAATATTCTTCTGCCTCATGGATTTAAGTTTTCCTTTGCACAGCTGCAAAACCGCATGGGTAAGCACACGGACTCTGGAGTCAGCCTGCCTTTATCAAATCCCACCTCTACCAATTACATATGGTACAGGACCATTTTTATAAAGGAAATGAACATATGTAACTCAAGCATTGGCAGCCTGCATGATCCTCACATCTCTAACCCACTAGAGTCACCTTTCACTCCATTAATATTTCTTGAACACCTAGCATCTTCCGGAAACTGAAGATACAACAATGAGTGAGACACATGTATTCCCTGCCTTCATGGAATTTATATAAAGGCAACAGACAGTAACAAGTAAAAATGCCCAAGAAGAATGCAAAATCATGAAAGTGATAATTTCAGTGAAGGAAGAAAAGGAAGGGGCTGCTAAGATGGAGAAAACAGTAATTCTTGGGAAGCTAAATAAAACTGGTAATACTTAGGAAGTTAAATAAAATTGGCTTAAACTCCCAGACTCTGGGGAATGGAAAACTCAGAATCCGTGCCAATATCTCTAAAGATAGGTTAAGGGTGGGGGACTGTGAATCTGTGGCTTCTGGTCTACTCGGGCTCCAATTTCTTTTTCTTAGATTCTTAATTCTCTGTCATCCTATAGGTTCCTGGGATGAAAAAATTAGACATTGAGAATCACGATGTTTCTTGGTCTTAGCTTAATTCCTCAAGTCCTTGCAGGTCCTTGCAGTCCTGTGAAGCTGCTCTTTTTCAAACATAGGGCCCTGTGGAGATTACCTCATCCCAATCCCCCTCTCCCATTTTACAGATGGAGAAACTGAGTCTCATCTCCTTCAGTATTTTTCTAGAGAAATTTATGTCTCTCCTCTGAATTGGAAAGTTGTGATGATAAGATACAGGTTCAAAGGGACAGAGAAATCAATCTGAAGTTTCATCAAAAGTTTATCTCAAACTGTTAAATTGCCATCACTTCAGGGCACTTCCACATTCCAGATCGACAAGTGTCAAAGCCAAGGGAACTAAACAAGCTATATAGAAATGAACATTTCAGAAAAGAGAAGTAGCAGCAGTTGAGAGGAAGAACAACATCCTCAATTTTCAAAATATTTACCAAGTGCACGTATGTTTCTTTCTGAGTTCCCTCTTCAAAGAAATTTTACCTCCTAGTTCCAACAAACTTACTGGCACACTCTGTTCACCTTTGCTGTGAAAGAGACAAAAACTAAATCAACTATGAGGCAACTATATGTTAGTAGAAACTTAAAATTATTATAATGGTCAGTACTGGCAAGTATATGACAAAACCAATATTTACACAATTTGCTTGTGACATGATAACCGGCACAACTGTTTTAAAAACCATTTGGCAAAATATTTTAGGAGGCAGTAATTCCTCTCCTGGAAAATTACCCTAATTAAATTACATGAAGAAGAAAAATAAATAAACTAGCAAAAACTTGGAAATGGCCTATGTACCAAAAGTGTTTTGAGTGTGTACTTTGTGGCAGATTCCGTGTTAATGCAGCCAACACAGCTTATTTCATTTAATCCTCAAAACAATTCTAGGCGGTATATGCTATTTTACCCCTCATAAACCAAATGGGAAGACTGAGGCTATGGGAAATACTGTAGTTAATTCTTAACTCAATAGAGTTAGAGCTGGGATTTGAACCTAAACAGTCGGCTTCCAGTGTCACACACTCACACGCTGCCTCTGTCCTCAGTGACTGGCTGCGCCGGTGCAGTCTCCTCCTCCCATACCCGGTACAGAGCTCCTTTTCCTTCTACGGTGGTGTGTGGAGAAGGCACAATGAACTAGGAACTATAGGTAAGTCCTCTCATTGAATCCTCCCAATTCCAAGGTAGGGGATCATTAGCCTCTTTGACAGGTGTGGAAACTGAGACTCAGAGAGGGGAGATGACTAGTTCAAGGTCACACAATTAAATGTTAATGGTCCCAGTGTCCTAGCCCAGAGTGTCTCATTCTTGCCACTACCCCAGGCTGGCTCTCTGACAAAGACTCAAAATATAATAATATAAAATATAATTACTATAGTTGACTCAGGAATGGGGAATGTTGGGCCAGGCAGAAGGGATGTTTGGTGGATGGGTCTAGGACACACTGACCCAGCTCTTGTGGCACATTCTAGACAGGAAGTCAGGCAGCCCCAGGGTTGGGATCCAAGGAAGATACGAAGTCTTCCTAGGGAAAGGCACCTCAGGACCTATGATTCACTCTGAGTGCATAATCAAGGTATGTGGTTCTAGCAACCTTATCAGAAAAGATCAGACTCACCTTGGAAAGAGGCCAAACCAAGCTGAGGGCAAGACCATCCACACCTGAAGCACCATCTCCCACATTTGGCTCCAGCCTGGCCAAGTCGAGTGGAAACAGTTTTACTCATCTCATTTAGCCCTCACTACCACTTTAAGACCTCAAGATTCTTAACTTTCCCTATTTCACAGGTGAAGGAAAGTATTAGTTCAGATCCTTTGCATTGCAATCAACAATCCACTGAAGTGAACTTTTTCTAAAAAAGGGAGTGGGATCGGAGAAGGGGTATTCATTTTAAGGATCAAAGGGTGTGGCCTGGAATCCATAAACATGAATAATAATAACAGGTAGTGCTTACTTAGCACTCACATGTATTAGGTATTGTTCTATGCACTTTTACTTAATCATTATGGCAACCCAATAAAATAGACATTAATATCATTCCCACTTTCCAGATGAAAACTAGGGCACAGAGAAGTTAAATGACATAGCCAGGGTCACACAGTTAGTAACTGTGACCTTGGATGCATCCACCAAGGTGGTCTGGAACCAGAGGCTACTCATGACACCAATGGTTAGCTAACTACCTACCTAGCTGTTTGAGAGGAAGCTGGGCCTCAGAAATAATCTGGAATGAGAAATTTATTCTTCTCTCTTGCTGCAGACCAATTCTCTCTGGTGGATAATGGTCTTAGCCAGCTCCTGAGTTCCTATCTCCTCCATTTAAGAGGCCAGCCAGACTAAGACTGGAATTCCAGATTCCTGAAGAATAGACTCTAATTGGCTAATTTTGGGTCAGATCCATGCCCCTGGTCCAATCAATCGAGATAGGATTGGGGAAGGGGACAGGGTCACATAATACTAAAAGCCCCATCACATTAAATATGTGAAAATTGGAGGGGCAATTACCCCAAACTGGGGAGATTGCACTGAGTAGTAACTCCAAAAGGTTTCCATTACTGGCAACTGGAGCTCCGATGACTGGATGATTTGTCCAAGGTCATCCAGCAGTAAATGATAAAACCCAGATTCTAACCCAGGTTGGTTTGTCTCTAAGTCTAAGCCCTTTCCTCCATAGCATGTAGTCTCCCCACAAAAATAAAAAACTTTGGTTAGATGCACAAGGTAAGTTCACAAGATAATTTTCATTCAACCACGTTTTGTTAAGCACCTGTAATGTGTCAGGCACTATTCAGGTAGGGGGGGTTACATGGTAAACACAACAGACAAAAATCCCTGCTCTGATGGAACTGACATTCTAGTGATACCATTGAATAAGGACAGAGATCCATCCTGGAGAAATGCTCCTTTGGCTGTGGCCCCAGGTGCTGTGGAACATGGAAAGAACTTGAACTTGGATGTCTGTCATAAACATTGGTTCCTTTTAGTGGCACACACCATTCCCCCTATGGGTTGCAAAAATGGGACCGATTCTTTTCCCTATATCCACACCCTTTGCCACAAAATGTTGCAGTGCTCTCTCACTCTGATGCTGGTCTTAGTCATGTGACTTGCTGTGGCCAATCAGACATAAGCAAATGTGATGCAAGCTAGGGTTTAAAAACCACTTGTGTGATAGGGTTAGTTCCCTCTCATGCCTTTGCCATTATGCCAACTCCCATTTTGCCCAGAAAGGAGGCAGTTATCTCTCCCTGCATTTAGGCAACTGGAGTCTAGCCAGATCATCCATGCTTGGTTAATGGGATGCCCCCACCTGGGTCTTTGAATCTTCAGGGACAGTCTCAAAGACGGGGACAATTGGAGTAGTCATAGGACAGTGACAGTGCCAGTGCAGTGGCGTTGTCCTCACCAGCTAGTTCCTAGAGTGTGGATTTGGCTCCATTAACTGCCCACCCTCCTGTTTCCTTAGGTTGGTTCTCCTGCTTTTCTTTCAATCCTACGATCCACTCAATATCCTTCGAATAGATTCCATTCTAGAATCAGTTTTAGTTCTTGCATCCAAAAATTTTGACTGGTGTAGTAAGGATGATGTCCATTTTACAGAGGAGAAAACCGTACTGGGTTGGAACTTATTTACTGACCTCTAACAGATTGGATTTTTGAGCTCTTTAAGGGCAGGGACTATATTTGATTCATCTCCATGTCACCATCCCCACAAACAGCGTCTAGTAATGTATAGGAATTTTGTGCATGTTTTGGAAAGTAAGAAGGAATAAAGAAAAGGAGGGAGAAAGACAGAGGAAGGGATGAAAGACAGAAAAATGTAAATGGAAGAAAAGGAAAAGGAGGAATTTTCTCCCCCCCTTGAAAGTTCAGGTAAACCTGTTAGCCTTTTCAGATCCATTTCCAAAGGCTTCAGGAAGCAGATGGAGTTTCTAGGACTGCACACCCAGAAATGACAAAATCCCAACCATTCCCGACCATTCCCATTTCAGAGGATAGCAGAACACAAGAAAAGGCAGGGTTTAGAGTCAGATTTGGGGGGTTCACCCCCGCTGGTTATATGACCTTGGAAGAAACCTGTGTCCTGATCTGAAAATGACCTTGTGCATCCTAGTTTTTTGTTGTTGTTTTTTCCCCCCTCATGGCAGCCCACGGTAGCCCAGCTCCAGGGAGAGCCATTGTTCACAATCTTAGCTGTAGAGGGCGCAGCTCACTGGCCCATGTGGGAATCGAACTGGCGACCTCAGCATTAGGAGCATGGCGCTCCAACCACCTGAGCCACCGGGCTGGCCCACATCCTTGTTTTTAAGAGACATGTAGTGCCTGTAGAACGAGGTGCTGGGGATTTCATGATGAACAGACACAGACAAAGCCCTTGCTCCCCTGAGGTTTATAGGCTAGTAGTGGTTGTGTTGGGGAGAACATGTATTAATCAAATGAGGACACAAGTAAACAGAAAATTAAAATTACGTTAGCACTGTCTAGGTGAAATGCACAGTATATAATGTCTATAATGGAATACAATGAGAGTTTGTCATGGGAAAATTTGATCTAGTCCTGCAGGTTGAGGAAAGGTCCATGGGGGATATGAAGGCTGAGTTAGAGGTAATCTGGCAGCCTGCACAGAGTATGTCATGGTTAAATGATGAGACAGAAAATGGCAAGTTTGAGGAAAAGAAAAAAGGTAGAAAAACCAACAGAAACATGATGAAGGCCAAACAAGAGAAATAGATAGGGAGAAGACCCTCCCTGAAAAGTCTTAGAGGCCACAGGAAGAGTTTTTGATCTCTCTCCTAAGAACAATAGGAAACCAGTGTAGTGTTATGAGTGGGTGAGTTACAGAATCAGATTTGCACTTTGGAAAAATAACCTGGTTATTGTATAGAGAACAAACTGAAGGTAAGGCAGAATGAAACCAGGAGACCAGTTTAGATGGCCAGGGCAGAGGTCCAGGCAAGAAGAGTGTCCTGCAGGGACTCGGCTCCCACTCCCCACACAAGAACACAGGATATGTGAGGCCGAAAAGGAACAACAACGGAGCCATAGATAGGGTAGGGGAGTCATACCACTATATTCTCATGGCGGCTGGTCGAGACACAAAAGCAAACATCCCCCTGTACCTCAACGAGGGGCCTTCCTGCACCCTGGTCTCACTGGCGGCTGGGCGAGACACAGGAAGTAGGATCCACATGATCCGCAATCCGCCATCCACGCTTGCTAACCCCACTTGCTAGCTGCAATCTGCCGGCCGCTTGTCTGCCAACCACCAACCTGCCAGCCGTAATCCGCGCTTTCCAGCATAACCACGACAGTTATATTAGTGGCTAATGGCTAACTGGTTACAGCTGCTGATGGCCATCGGATGGCCATCTGATTACAGCTGATGGCCATCTAATAACCGAGCCAGCACCTTTCTGCGTGAGGCTGAGAGCCTGGAAACTGTTCTCTGGGACTCTATCCCCACAAAGAGTTATCAGTTTAGACCACAGTGGTGGCTTGGAGTGGAAAGTGAATAGATTGAGAAAAACAGATGTATTTAAGATCAAGGAGATAAAATTGAAAAAATTTGGTCAAGGATTGGATTGGGGGGAAGGAGAGAATAGACATTAAGGATGATTATTTAGGTTTCTGATTCCTATAACTGGAGGGATTGTGGTGCCATTTATTGAGTTAGGACTGGGTTTGGACAGAAGGTTTTAGGCATCTTGAATTTGGAGGGCCACTGAGATAGCCAAATGGAGATGTCAAGTAGGCATTTAGATAAATTGGTGTGGACTCAGAGATATCTGGGCTGGAGATATAGATATGTGACTATAGTTGGTAATTATGCCTTGGACTCCGTGAGCTTGCCTGGGGAGAGAGTATAGAATGAAGATCGAAGAGGTCTAAAGCTGAAACTTGAGAAAGCCAGTATTTAAAGTCAGGTAAAGAAAGATGAATCTGCACAAGATACATAAGAGTAGCCAGAGGGGTGGGAAGCAAAGCAGAGATAATAGACATTTGTTGCTTTTGCCATCCAGCATCTGCTCTGTGCTAAGCAGAACGACACCTCCCCCACTCAAAGATGTCCATGTTCTAATTCCTGAAGTCTGTGACTATGTTACCTTACATGGTAAAAGGAACCTTGCAGCTATGACTAAGCCAAGAATCTTAAAATGGGAAGATTACCCTGGATTATCCAGGTAGGCTCAATGTAATCACAGGGTCCTTATAAAAGGAAGGAAGGAGGGTCAGAGTTAGAGAAATAAATGTAACAACAGAATGAGAAGTTGGAGTGATGTGGCCATGAACCAAGAAACGTAGGTAACCTCTACCAGCTGGAAAAGGCAAGGGAATGAATTCTCCTGTAGAACCACAACTCTGCCAAAACATTGATTTTTAGCCCCATAAGATCCATTTCAGACTTCTGACCTTCAGAACTGTAAGAATAGAATGTGTTGTTTGAAGCCACTATGTTTGTGGTAATTTGTTACAGAAGCAGTAGGAAACTAATACATGCCCCGTCTTCTTTTGACAGTAGTAGCCCAATTTTGCTTTGGGGAAAGCAGCCCCACTCTAAGCCTATGTACTCCAGTGAACCCGACTGCAACCTGGGGCTCCAATGGTGGGGGAGGTGACCTAGCCTAAGCCAGTCTCCTCATTCCACCCCCCAGCCACATTGATCAATCAGTATTGGACATATGATCTCAGCCAGCACAATCGGAGCAAATCTCAGGATTTATGCTACAGCTGCCGGGAAAAAGAACCTCACTCCTCTTTGCTGAATGTGAATGAAAAACACTGTATGCCTGGGAGTCACTGGCAGCCATCTTGCAACTATGGGAGAAAAACTATCTGAGAATGGAGTCAACACTGAATGGCACAGCTGAGAGAAAAAAAGTGTAACTAGATTCTAACACAAGGCTGTTATTCATCTTGTGCACACTGGGATGGCTGATGGTTATTGAAATATTTCTGTTGTTAAGTAAATGCTGTCCAGAACCCTCTGAGAACAGGAGTGATTTCCCCACTGCCTCCCAGCCACCCTTCTTCTGGAATCCCTGGACTTCCCCCATCATCCAGTAACTAAAGAGTTAATGCCAAGAGGAACAGGGGACTTCCAGGTCACCCCTTCTGAATTTTTTCTGATGGGTCAGTGACAATGCAATGCCAATTGCTAAATATTTTGAATGTTACTCCTGTCCTAATACTGTTATTTGAATCCCTCTATTCAACTGGGTCCAAACATCTACCCCTGGATGATGGTGATGATGATGATGATGATGGAGTTACTTAAGACAATACATTCTTTTTTTGTTGTCTAAGCCAGTATAAGTCAAGATTTCTGTCACTTGGTAATCAAAAGAAACCCCACAAACAGGAAAATGTGAAATCACAGAAACCAGTCAATGAGAGAGTTTTAAGAAGAAGGGAATGGTCAACAGAGTCAAATGCAGCTGAGAAGTCAAGTAAGAAGACTGAAAGCATGTAAAAGTGTAAACCATATGAACCTGTACCATGTGCTCAATAAAAGGAAGCTCCCCTCCCCTTACATCTCCCACAGCTCCATCCAGCAATATTAATATAGGTTAGTTTTAGCTGCATATAACAGAAAACCCAGAATAACAGAGACTTAAACGAGAGAATTTTACTTCTCTCACACGTAAAAGTGGTCCAGAGGTAGGTAGTAGAAGGCAGGAATAGTACTCCACCAATATCATGGGCCCAAGAATAGCACTCCAGCAATTCTGTCTACCTGGCAAGCAGCTTTCATTTTCAAGGTCACTTCAAGGCCAAAGATGACTGCTGGAGCACCAAATTTCAGGAAAAAAAAAAAAAAGAAGAAGGGACAAGTAGAAGGGGCTCACTTAGCTGAGTCAACTCCCTTGAAACAGCATTTCCAGAAGGCCTAGCAACTTGTTCACTTATGTCTCCTTGGCCAGAACTTAGTCACAACACTACCCTTAGCTGTAAGGAAATGTAGCCTTTAAGCTATATGCATTGTGTTGTGTATTGGTTTAATATGACTTCAAATCCACTTGTCTGCGACTTACATGAAGTTGTTTTAATCCACTTGTTTAGGACAAAGACAAGAAAAGAGAAAAAATTGCTTTGATATAAGTATGAAACTGTGTCAGGATGTCATCATTCTTCATCTGTTACCATTGATAAGCAGTCAGCAGCCCAGTTGCTTACGTATCAAGGGACCCCTCTGGGGGCTTATCTATAACAACAAGTGGAGAAGCAACAATGACAAGGGAACATTTAGACTATAAATACTGACTTTGTGAGGACTATTTGAGAGTTTCAGTTTGGGTGAGGCATGGCTTCACTAACCTAAAAACTCCCCAAAGACCCTTGGGTATTCACTCCTGCTGTGAAAAGGGCTACTCTCTTACCAGCAGTGTCAAAAAGCCATACAGGGGCCCCACAAAGGAAGCCAGCCTCCCTGCTAACAGCGGCGTCTCCGCTCCCTAGCAACAGGGTGTTTTACTTTTGCCCTGGCAGCTAGATGCCACCACTTGGTTGGTTGCAGCCTCTCTTGAGTGCCTCCTCGTTTAAAAAGATACACTTCATATTAAATTTGGATTTTATTCCTTTCACTTCCCCTTGCCTGGAGCAATAGTATGACTAATCTGTCATTTGTTTGGAGTATGTTATGTCTTTACCTGGCTTATTAAGGAGATATGACCCTGTAAGTTATTGACTTGTGATATTATAATTCCCACAACGAACTTGTGCTAAATAAATTGCTGGCAAAGGCAGAATGAGTCTCTGAGTACAACTTTGCTGCCTCCCCAAAACAAAACAAAACACTGGTTATTTCAAGTAAAATAGGGGTTCTTCTATTTTAGAAGAGGGAGAGAATAGATCTCAGGCAACCAACAATGTTGCTACAGTTAACTGCTGACGTTCCATGGCACATGTAACAGTGCTGGACAGATTACAAAATGATTTCCTCTCCATGATCTCTCCTAAGCCTTCTAACATATTGTGCAGCCGTTGTCATCATCTCCATTTTACAACGGATGAAACTCAGGCTCAGTTAGGCAATCAGTTACCTATGATAAAAGTGAACTGGCATCTTAAGATGCCTAACCATAGAGCTGGGAGGACTATGGGTGGAGCTGGGCCCCCTTGTTAACTCTCTAGTCCTGACTTCTTGTTAAACTTTGTGGTACCTTCCGGGGGAGGGATGCTAATAAATAGAGAAGCCATGTTGGAATCAGGGCTTTTCGCACGTGTGTGGCTGGTTGGAGCACCAGTCAGAAGTGTGCATTTGCACACTACTGGGGTGACCTCGTTTCTTTTTCTTTTCCCAAATAAACTGCTCTTTTGGTAGATTTTTTTGGAGACGTGTTTTGGCCAGTCGACACCTACGGCCAAATCTAGATCTAACTCCAAAGCCTAAGTTCTTCCCCATTCCCCATCTCGCCTTACTGAACTAATTTTTGGCTGCTGCTGTAGTTCAAATTCATTTGTTATGAAACACCCACAATGTTTTGAGCCATTATCAGGCCATAAGATCAAGTATAGCCTTTCTGTCTGGCCACAGCCATCAGGTAAGCCAAGATGGGTATTTACAAGTACATCCAGGAGCTATGGAGGAAGAAGCAGTCCAGAGTAATGCGGTTTCTTCTCAGGGTGCGCTGCTGGCAGTACCACCAGCTCTCTACGCTCCACAGGTGCCCCCACCCCACCCAGCCCAATAAAGCGCTCAGGCTGGGTTACAAGGCCAAGCAAGATTATGTCATATCAGATTCATGTGTGCCATGGGGGCCGCAAACACCCAGTTCCTAAGGGTGCAATCTATGGCAAGCCTGTCCATCACAGTGTTAACCAGTTAAAGTTTGCTCAAAGCCTTCAGTCTCTTGCCAAGGAGTGAGCTGGGCGCCACTTTGGGGCTCTGAGAGTCCTGAATTCTTACTGGGTTGATGAAGATTCCATGTACAAATTCTTTGAGGTTATCCTCATGGATCCAGTCCATAAAACTATCAAATGGAATCCTGACACTCAGTGGATCACCAAACCAGTCCACAAGCACAGGGAAATGCGATGGCTGACATCTGCAGGCTGCAAGAATCGTGGCCTTGGAAAGGGCCACAGTCTCACCATACTATGGGTGGTTCTTGCCCTGCAGCTTGGGGAAGGCACAATACTCTCCAGCTCCACCATTACTGCTAATATGAGTAATGTTTGTAAAATCTTACCTAATAAACAATTTAGAATCATAAAAAAAAAAGATCAAGTATAAACAATGAACAATGAACTATGGAGAGCAATATTCATCTCCTTCCTTTCTAGTCCTCCCTTCTCTCTCCGCAGTACCCACAGGGTACATAATAAGTGTGTGTGGAGTTACTTTGGGCCACTGCTGTCTCTGGACAGCCCTCAGCCTGGGGCAACAATGGTGCCAACTGAGGAAATGAGGGAGGGTTATCAGCAGTTATCTCAGGAAAGACAGGCTTCCTATCATCAAAGAACAACCAAAGCCCCTCCCCAAGTATCAAATTATCCTCTTCCTAGGAGAGAGAAGAGAAAAGACCTAACATTTATTATACCCATTTTACAAATTAGGAAACTGGCTGAGAAGGTGAAATGATTTGCCCAGGATCACACAGCCAGTGACAGAGCCTGAGATTAAAAAAAACTTGTAGCACTTGCTAATTTCTGTGGTGTAAATATTCCCAACGAGGCTGATTTAAAACTAACTAACATGACATCTCTAAACAGAGTTGGAAAGAGACGCTCACGATGGACTCTCACAAGCAGATCATTGAATAGCAAACACAAAACTATTGCATTTTTAACACATGCCTGCCATTTGCTGGAGTGCAAGGGCAGAGACTTCATCTTTTTTTACTTGTCCTCACAGCATATGGCAGAGTGCTGCCTGTGGTTGATAGGAACACTGGCGGAATGAGGGAAGGACATCCATTCTCTTCTCCCTAGGCCATGCTACTTCACACAGCCACGCCTACCAACAACATCACGTGTATAGAATTTTATTGACTCAGCTCTTTCACACACAGTAACTCAAGCAGACACCACCTTGAATATGATGGACGCACTATGAGAAAGGCTCCTTTGAAAGCCTGAACTTCTCCCTCCTCACCTCACTTCTTCCTACCCCATCCTCCCTCTTTTAAAAAAGTTTTTTTTGAATATGTGGTGACATAAAATTACATTTTAACCATTTTTAAGTGTACAATTCATCAGCATTAAGTATATTCACATTGTTGTACAACCATCTCTAAAACTTTTTATCTTCCCAAACTTCATACTCATTAAACGACTCTCCGTTTCCCTGTCCCCCAGCTGCTGGTAACCGCCATTCTACTTTCTGTCTCTGTGAATTTGAGTACTCCGGGTACCTCATATAATTGGAATCAAAAAATATTTGTCCTTTTGTGTCTGGTTTATTTCACTGAGCATAATGTCTTCAAGGTTCATCCTTGTTATAGCATATGTCACAATTTCCTTCCTTTTTAAGGCTGAATAAGATTCCATGGTATATATACACCACATTTTGTTTAGCCATACATCCCTTGATGGACTTGGGTCGCTCCCATCTTTGGCTATTGTGAATATTGCTTCTATGAACCTTGGTGTTCAAGTTCTTGTTTTCACTCTTTCTTGTGTATATCCAGAAGTGGCATTACTGGGTCATAAGGTAACTCTATGTTTGAGTTTTTGAGGAACTGCTTACTGTTTTCCACAACAGCTGCTCCACTTTACATTCCCACCAGCAATGCACAAGTGTTCCATTTCTCCATAGCCTAGTCAACTGCTGTTATTTTCTGGTTTTATCTCATTGTGGTTTTGATTTGCATTTCCCTAATTATTAGTGATGTTGAGCATCTTTTCGTGTGCCTTTGTCCTTTTGCAGATCTTCCTTGGAGAAATGTCTATTCAAGTCTTTTGCCCATTTTTTAAACGAGTTTTTTTTTCTGTTGAGTTGTAGGGGTTCTTTTTATACTCTTCATATCAATCCCTTCTCAGATACATGATTTGCAAATAATTTCTCCCATTCAGTGGGTGGCCTTTTCTCTCTGTTCAGTGTCCTTTGATGCCCCCTCCTTTCTTTTAAGGAACTGATTCATCATTTCCTTCTGAAGCCAAAATCCCCTGACTCATACTTTTAACCATTGTACTGTGTACTCTGTTCATTCTCAATCTATTTCTCTACCTATCTATCCCCTTATCACTATCTCTTTCAGTCTCTCTTAAACAAAAATCTACTTAAAACATATCTAGCACAACATTCCATTTGTTTGCCTCAGACATTCAATAGAGATTATTATTTATTCTTTTGTTTCGTTTTTTGTTTGTTTGCTTATGCACCTCTCCTTTCAGACTATAAACTTCCTGGGATTAGGGACCATGACAGGCACACCATAAATAGTAGTTGGATGTATGAAGGACGCTTATATTACTCTCCCACTTAATCTGTCACCTTTAATAGGATGTGACATATGTGTGTGCAAGAACAGAGACTATCTTTGTTGTCATACCAGTAATTAGCGCTGTGTCTGGGACATAGCTGGCACTCACAAATGTCTGTAGCACGAATGAATTGAACTGTCTCCTCTTAGACATTCAGTTGTTTTTAATTGTCATCCTATTAAAAGTAGCTCATCTTCAAAAAACAAACCAACAAAATAGAAAATCCCCTGACTCATGCATATGGCAATTCTTCTTAAAACACTCCCTGCACGTATTTTATTTTATTTTATTTTATTTTATTTTTAAAGATTTTATTGGGGAAGGGGAACAAGACTTTATTGGGGAACAGTGTGTACTTCCAGGCCTGTTTTCCAAGTCAAGTTGTTATCCTTTCAATCTTAGTTGTGGAGGGTGCCATTCAGCTTCAAGTTGTTGTCCTTTCAGTTTTAGTTGTGTCGGGTGCAGCTCAGCTCCAGGTCCAGTTGCCATTGCTAGTTGCAGGGGACACAGCCCACCATCCCTTGCGGGAGTCAAACTGGCAACCTTGTGGTTGAGAGACTACTGGCCCATGTGGGAATCGAACCAGCAGCCTTCGGAGTTAGGAGCATGGAGCTCTAACCGCCTGAGCCACCGGGCCTGCCCCCTGCACGTATTTTAGAATGATCTAGGAAGTTAAATTAAAAAGAAAGTCAGACTAGTCATGCTCTATTCCTCTCTTTTACAGTTTCACATTTCTAAGGAAAATTCAGAAAAAGGGCAGGGGAAACGGGATTGTGGGCTAGAGTGAAAAGGGAGGCTGCCTGGAGAATGACAAAACATAACATCTATCACGACAAAACATAACATTTACTAAGTACTTATTTCTTGCCAGACACTGTTTTAAGCAATTTTAAATCCTCAAAACTATGCTATTATATCAACAGTAAAACAATTTGCATTTTACAGATGAAGAAATAGAAGCCCGGAGAGGTTAACTAGTCTGCCCCAAATCACAAACTAGGTGGCGCCAGAAATTGAACCCGAACAACATGGTCCAGAGGACACTTTATGGATCACTACGTGACCCTGTGCAAGCTCTGGGGTCAGAATTATCTGATTTCAAATGACTAATGAATACATGACTACAAACCCATTAGCAATCTGAGAGAAATTCAAACTGAAAACAAGATTTTACTTCACACCTACCAGCAATTTGAAAATTGGATAATACCAAGGGTGGGTGGGGAATTAGAGAAATAGAAACTCTCATGTTAACTATGGGTGGGAGTGTAGACTGGTACAGCCATTCTAGAAGTGATCTGGCAGTTCTTCATCCAGTTAAGTATGAGTGTAGACTATGACCTGAGAATGTCACTCCTGGGTATACATCCCAGAGAAATTCTTACATTGGTGCAGAGGGGAACATTGAGAAGGATCTCCTTACAGCATTGTTTATAGAAAAGGGAGTTGAAGGCAACCTAAGTGTCCATTGCCAGGGGAATAGGTAAGTAAAATGTAGATGCACAGGATGGCAAAGATTTGCATCAGTGAACCAGCTGTATGCACTTTAACACGGTCAAATTGTAAAAACAATGCTGATGGGGGATGTGGGGGAGAGACACGGATCGTGGTTCATAGCCCAATATATGTAAATCTTTACTTTTATGTAAATTTAAAATGAATACACAGAAAATAACTCTACATTTTCGAAGGATACATACAAAGTCAAAGATATTTATTGAATACTCTAGAACTGTTGTGGGGGATGAGACTAGAGGATGGTGATGAAAGAAAACAACATGCATTCACACAGAAAAGTGTACAAGAGAAGTGTCTTGCAAAATGGAGATAAAAGATCTATGCATCCCAGTTCTATCAAGTTATTGCTGTGTGACCCTGGATAAGTCATTTCACCTTTTTGATACTTGTTTTTCTTGTTTGGAAGATGGAAGATATGGGCCTTTACAACTTGTGTCATGAAGGATGTCTACAAAGGAAGTCAATGTAGAATGGAAAGTGCAAGGAGCCAGACAGACCCAGCCGTTCACTCTGTGGCCTTGAGGAATCACTTCACTCTCTAAGTTTTTGTCGTAAATGAGGTGGTCAAGGCAGGGGTTGCTAAGAAGGGGACATTTGAGAAAAACCTTGAAGGAGGGGAGGGAGGGCGCCATATGGATATCTGGGGGGAAAAGTAATTTAGGCAGAGGGAAGAGTCATTTCTACCTATAGGTAATGAATGATGTGAAGTTCCCCTCACAGTGCCTGGGACACAATAAGCGGTCAGTAGCTGTTGAGTGTTCACCCCTTTCCTTCCTCTTACATAGATGTCAGGATCCAGGTGACCACGTAATGTACCTTCCAGCTTCAGTGACAGTGACACTCTGGCTTCGGAACTTCTTTGAAACACTGTGTTCACGTACACCATCCACCTGCAGGAGTGCCCTCTCTAACGGACCACAGGAGCCCCAGCCGAGAAAGAAGTCACTGCTGCTGGGGCTTCAGCCTGCATGGGGTGCACAAGAGCTCTCCAACAGGAAGCTAGAAACAGTGAGGCAGGGGCCCTCGCCAGCTGCTATTCCCCTCTAGAGACTCCTACCCCAGCACTCACCAAAGCTAGGACAGAGCCTAGAGGGACTTGAGTGAGAGCACAGGAGAGAAGGGAAGGGACCCATATTTACTATGGCAGATCTGGGTTGGAATATTATTCTGCCACTTACTAGCTCTTTTACCTTCACAAATCATGGAACCCCTCTGAACTTCGATTTCCCTATCTGTAGAATGGGAATGAAAATGTCAATTCTGCACAGTGGTTGTGAGGACTTCCTGAGACAAGATTTGTGAAAGTGGCAAATATCTGGGGCTCAACAAAAAGTAGGCCCCTTTCCTTCTGTACCAAGTACCTGGGAGGCAGCCACTGTCTTATTCAGTCAGTTTGGGTCCTTATTTATTTTATTTCTGTGGGGATGGAATCAAGGAGGGTATAAGATTGCAGTGAGACAACGGAAAAAAACTGTGCTTAGCATAGTTACTGGACCAAAATAGGTACTTCATAGGTGTTTGTTAGATACCTGGATGGCTGGATGGATGCATGACTGGGTTGTGGAAGAATGGCTTGCTGGCAGGATGTCAGGGGAAACATAATTTGTATTACAGAAATACAAGTCTGCACAAAAACCAGTTGTTTTACAAGAGGGTTTTATTATAACTATTTGTGACCTTAGGTCTCAAGCACAGGTGTAACATAGATGAGTAAAAACAGGCATAAACATGCTCAGTTCTAGTCAGCTATGACGTACACGTACCGCTCTTGTGCCTATGATTCTTCTCGATGAGGTGAGGAGCAGGGGGTTGTGTGCACCAACATTCGCTAACTGACATCACTGGTAGTTCTCTGGGGTGAAGGCTGAGATCAGGGAAAATGCAGGATGAGGCCTTCTTGATGTACAAGATAGCTTGGAAATCCTGATTGGTGATATTTCTTTGAAAGAATTACAACTTAGCTTTTCCTATCATCCCTGTCACCATTGCAAGAAGTGAGAGACATAGATTAGCAGCCAATTCTGTGTTCAGGGCAGTTTCATTCTGTGTGCTGTCTGCAATCCCTTAGCCCCTCTGAGTCCCATGTTCCCCTTGGTAAGATAAAGGAATTGGACCCCTGCAACTCCAAAATGTTCTGATCCTCTGAAAAATCCCTGACATCTGTTTTTAAAATGGGGACATAGAACTTTGGAAGGATATGAATTAAATGCCTTCCCTAACTGTTCCTGAAGGGTCTCTTAAACCCTTTCACAATAAGTGCATGTATATGTCAATATGTCTGTTTATGCTACATCCTGGGAAAGCAGTAAGCTTTGGAGACATGTCTCAATTCTAGCCCTTCCGTGGGAAACTGTAGATCCACTGATGATTAAGGTTCAGTTCCTGCCCCAGGGTAGGGAGGACAGACACTGAAGTGGAAAAACTTCAGTAACCAGAGGTTTAGGTTTTAAACCAGAGGTTAAGGTTTAAAAAGTTGGAACCCTTCCAGCCCAAAATGCTGCTAGAAGGAAGCCAATGACCCTGCCTGGAGGACTTCAGGAAGGCTACCTGTGGGAGGTATTCTGGGTCAAAAAGAAGAGAGAGCAGCTGAGGAGGTCAGAACCAGGTAGAGGTCACAGGGGGTGGAAAGGTGGCTGTATTCAGGTGGTGAGGGGATCAGCAAGGCTGTAGCATGGGCTACAAAGTACAATTGTCCCCCCACCCCCATGGGCCCGAGGTGTAAGTGAGACCTCGGCCCGTGCGTTGCGGCAACATTCTGGGAGAAGCAGGGGTGCTCACAAGTTACCATCTCGGAACTGTCAGACTTATTCTTTGTTGAGCACTTCCTGCAGGCAGACCTTGTACACCTTATATACATATTATAGCAGTGTTTCCTGAAGTGCGCTATCTAAGTCCGTGGGGCATATGAGGTGACTTCAGACAGAATACCAAGAACAAAATAATTACTTTCATAATTATGCTTTATGTTTATGCTTACCTTCCATGTTTGGCAGGTAGCATTTGTTTTTGTTTACAATTTAGTTACAAAGTATCCTTTTTAAAAATTTAAGTTTTAAAAAGTGAGTCGATTTAAAGAAAAAACATTTATTAAGTAAACATACAGCTGGTACGCAAAAATTGAGAAAGGGGTAGATGAATCAATGAAATTCAAGAAACACTGTGCTTTAGCATACAAGCATTTATCTCATTCAGAGCTCTTTTGGTTGCAAGTAATAGATAACTCAAATCAGCTTAAGCAAAATGAGAGAATGTGTCCTAACAAGGGAGTCTCACAGGCCCCAAAGGAAGGGAGTCTCACAGGCCCCAAAGGAAAAAGTGCAGCTGTGTCTCAAGAAGGGCTTAGCCTGGAGGAGGAGAGTCAGCAGGCCCCTGGAAGCACCACCCCCTCCTCTCTCCAGGCTCCTGGGGTCTCCTTCTCGTCTCTGCCTTGCTTTACACATCTTCATCTTCTCTCGGAGCAGAGCCAGTTTCTCTAGTACACTCATGTATGTGGCCGCCCTCCACTACCCTCCCAACTCCCCTCATATACATATAGATAGATACACACATGTGGAAACACACACACTCACAGCTCCAGAGTTTATAAATCTTCAGGTGGGTGACCTACAGAGCCTGGAAAAGGATCCCTGAATCTTGCAACTTATTCCTGAGAGAGGGAACCTGACTGGCCCAACCTGAGCCAGATACTCACTTCTTATCCATTCAGCTTCTATAGGAGGATTGAGGGGAACAAATTCTCAGAAAAAGGTAGAATCTGGGTGGAACAGTCACCCTGATCAAGAGGTATCTGCCTCCACAACTTAATTCACTGCTCATAACAACCCTATGAGGTAGGAAATTCAGCTCGCCATCCATCAACAGGAAGTGACAAAGCCAAGACGTGCACCCGGGTCTGTGTGACACCAAAGCTCTAGTATGCTATCTATCTGGTCACCAGCATAAGTCCAGCCTACAGCTACCATCCCAGACCCAAGCAGGTTACTGGCCCTTTGGGAGACAGTTATAAAAATCATCAATCCAGTGCTTGCCCAGTAGACAGGGAACAAGGATCCCAACTTCATGCAGAAGCTAGCTGGAAGGGAGGAAAATTTCTCAGATGGCCTTCAGGACTCTGGAAATCAGAGAAGTCTCCTCCAAGCCCTGGGTCTGGGGCTTCCAGGTTCATACTGCGGATACCCAGCTCAGGGTGTGACAGGAGGCTCATTTGAAAATATTTGCTGAATATCACAGGCAGGCATTTAGAGATCCTCAAGAAGTTGGCACTTCTCTTCTGCACCCAGAATTCAAGTGTCTGCTGGCCCTTAAGACCATAACTCTTCCTCCCACCTCCTGGAATCTAAATTAGGAAGGGCCCTCTAGGAAGCGAGGCAGGGAGAACTGATAGGCTCCTTTTACTCTTGGAGCCTCCCACACACACAGGCGCTTCCCAGCCTAAGCTCCTGTTGTCATGGAAGCCTCTGAGCATCACGGTGCCCTAGACAGCCCGAGTTTGGCTTTGAGGGGCCTTTGCCCACCCCCACCGCGGGTGGCTGCCCTATAGGAGGTACTTCATCAGGGTCTGTTATTGAGACAGATGGATGGATGTGGCGCTTGTGTCTCTCCCACTCCACAAGAGCTGACCCTGGCCTGGGGTAAGGCCTGTGCAGAGAGTCATATCAGCCTCGGGAAACAAGCTCTCTGTCCTCGTGTTTGGTCTATGCATGTTTTATCTTCTCTGGTCACGACCATTCAGGACAGGCGGTCGGGTGAGTGGGGAGAAGTTTCCACTGAACTATTTCCCTGAAGCAGTGTCACAGAGACCTTTTTCCATGGATGGAGACAAGGTAGCACCATCCTAGCTCAAAAGTCTGCCCCAAAGATACTGCCACGCCGCCCAGGGAGTGTCTCTTTCCCAAAACCCCCTCTCTACCTTTATAGTAATAAAGGGAATGATTGCACAAAACTTTAGGCCATACTCACTTGGGGCTGCTGCCCTGCTCAGGCGAACTGGGTGGCTCAGTCTTCCCCCAAGGTTTGCCCCTGGCCCTGACTTTTCTCCCAGAGCTATCTATCACATTCAGGCACCCAGGATGAGGTCATCAGCCAAGGTTACTATGGAAGATTCCAAAGGTGCTAAAGGGGTTCATTCAAGTTCTGGATTTTCCAGCAGTCTGGCTCTGCCATCATCCCCATCTTGAGGAGGTAGTCTCTATATCTAGTGGGCCCCCAGTGCCCAGGGAGGAGGTGCCCAGACCACAGCAGATACCCCTCTTTCCCCCACATCAGTAGTGATGTCCATGAAAGAGAAGCCTCTGGACCGGGCCCCAACAATCAGAGACTAATTTTTGAGGGAATTGACAGGGATATGGTTCAGCGGCATGACCACTTCGGTGCCAGTCTCCGTGGTGGCCAGAGGGCATTTCCGGCTGCTGCGCAGGCTGTGGAACTTCTCGGTGAGGTGCTTGCGGAACTTCTTGGTTAGGAAACAGTAGATGATGGGGTCCAAGACACAGTTGGTGCTAAGAAGGCAGAGGGTGATCTGATGAGCATCGTTAATAGCCTGGTGGAAGGCGCTGTCCTGGAAGCCCAGCTCGGCCAGGGTCCAGGGCAGCTGTACCATGTGGTGAGGCACAAAGCATATGATGAACACGGCCAAGACCATGCAGACCATCCACAGTGCCCGGCGCTTGACTTCCGCGTTGCGCTGCAGCTGCGTGGGTTGCATGAGCAGCGTGCGAATGATGACCAGGTTGCAGATGAAGATGATGAGGAAGACGACGAAGAAGCTAACCACAAGGAAGATGTGAATGATGAGGACTGGCATGCTGCCCTTCTCATAATGCTCAAAGCAGCGGGTGATGTTGCCTGAGCCCGCCTTGTTGGGCACTACGTTGGTGGAGTCCAGGACAAAGAAGTAGGATGCAGCACCTACAATGGCCACCCAGATGACCAGGGACAAATAGATGCCACGCTTGCGGGTGGTGGCCTGAGCCGTCTTGATTGGCCGTGTCACCGCCTGGAAGCGGTTGTAAGTGATGACGGCCAGGAAGGCCACTGAGCAGTAGGTGTTGATGAAGAAAAAGCAGCCAGTCATATTGCACAGGAATTTAGGGAGAATCCAGTCTCCCTTATGGTAGTAGTAGACAATCCACAGGGGCAGGGTGACCAAGAAGAGCAGGTCGGCCATGGTGAGATTCACCATGAAGATCTTTATCTCATTGAGTTTCTTGGAAGGGTAAAGGCGGACAAACACCCACAGCACGTAGCTATTGGCGATGACTCCCAGCACGAAGATGATGCTATAAGCAATCGGGAAGAGGGTGTATCGGAACTCGGAGTCCACACGAGAGGAGTCATTTGTCGCCATCGCTCGGGGCTGCAAGCGGTAGCTGTTTACTGTGTCCTGCCTATGCCTGGAAGACCACACAGGAATTCTGGTTAAGGAAGGGCTGACAAGGGACTATCTTATTTCATCACTTCCAAGACTCATTTTGTACATTTTTAAAGCTCTAAAATCAGTGGCATCTTCCAACTATTTGGCAGCATTTTTTTTCTTTCTACATAAAATAAAGGTGTGTTTCTAAAATGAATGCCATCTGCGATTCAATAAAATCAATGGCAATTCAGTTTCTTTTCTCTTGTTCTTTTTAAAATATACCTTTGTATTCTTTGGCTTATTTTGACCTAAAGTTTTAGATAATCTATTTCTAGGCATAAAATATATAATATAAATTGTTAATATTCTGACAAAATTTGAATATTTTTCTTTTAATGAAATTTGAAATAAAAATGTTGACGGTAAATGTCCTATATTTAAAAAGAATTGATGTGCTCATAAAAAATCTGGAAAATACAGAATATGAGGGTCATCCAGGGAATGAAATACTAGCCAGTCATTAGAGAGAACAAGTTAGAACTGACTGTCCTGATATGGAACGTTGTCCCAGGATAATATTGTGAAGTAAAACAAAACACAAAAAAGTTTTTGTGACCCATTATATATGTGAAAACAAATGAAAAAGGATCTAGAAGGTACACCTCAAAGAGTTGACAGTAGTCAAAAGGAAGTTTATTTACTTTATACTTAATGTTTGTTTTTACTTTTAAGGTGTTCTTATTACTTTAATCATTAAAATTTTTTAAATATAATTTAAAAAGAAAAGTATACAGTGGAGAAACCCAGACGACAATATTGTAACCAAGTGATCAAGATTAGCATCGTCATAGTCAATAAGACGTATCATGGACCTCTGATATGATGTACTGAAAAGGACACAACATCACTTCTGCGGTGTTCTTGCCAAAATGCAGCATCTCAATTTAGTCATGAGAAAACATCATTTAAACCCAAATTATGAGACATTCTACAAAAATGACTCGTCAGTACTGATCAAAAGTGTCAAGGTTATAAAAGACAAGGAAAGATTCAAGAACTGTCAAAGATTAAAGGAAGACTAAGGAGACATGACAACTAAATGTAATGTGGGATCCTGGATTGTATCCTGGAACAGAAAAGATCATTAAGGGGAAAACTGGTGAAGTTCAAATAAGATCTATAATTTAATTAATATTGTATCAACATTCATTTCCTGGTTTTGATCATTGTATTATGCTCTTGTAAATTGTTAAAATTACAGAATGTTGAGTGAAGGGCATACAGGAACTCTTTGTACTGTTTTGCGACTTTTTTGAAGGCCTAAAATTATTTCAAAATATAAAGTTTTTTAAGTATATTAAAAAAAGATTAAAACTAGCCATAATCCCAGTACCCAAAGTCTGGTCCATTTTTCAACAGTCCCTTCCCCCACCCCACTCTGCATCAGAACCAGTTGCTCCCTCCCCTGCCCTCCCCTCTTGTTCCACCCAGTATGTTGCCATTTCATGAGCCTGGACGCCCCTCTGATGATGTTTGTTGCTGTGGACAGACTCAGGGAAGCAGCTCTGGCAGAAGGCATGGCCTGAGACTCAGATGGGATTAAGTGGGCCTGAGGCACATCACAGCTTATCGTTATCGTGCAGTGAAAAGAGCACAGAACTGAGAAATGAGAAGCAAGGAAGATAACGCTCAGGAGCACCTCTTTTGGAGCCAAGTAGCCTGCTCGGTGCATCCACATGCACTATCTCACTTGACTCTCACAAAAGCCCTTTGAGAGCAGAGGTAAAATCCCCATTTTACAGAATAGGCAACTGAGTAGAGAGTAGTTGTGTGACTTGTCCAAGGCCACACAGCTGTTAAGGGCGGGAGCCAGGATCTCAAATTCAGTTCTGTATTCATTTGTTTGTTCACACATTCATCCAACAAATATTTCTGAGCACCAGTAGCATGCCAGGCTCTCTGCGAAGCACAGGAGAGACAGGGCGAACACAACGAACAGAGCCCTTCACTCAGGAAACTCACAGGCGCACAGGGGAGATAAAAGCAATGTAAACAAATACAGTTGCTATACAAAGAAAATGGGGTGCTGACATGGAGATTTTTAAAAAGAGGTCTACTTAGAAAGGAGGTGACATTTCAGTTGAGGCCTGAATGAGGAGCAGAGAAAGACAGAGAGATCTGCTTGGGTCCAGGACCAAGGCAGGAAAGAGCTCGATTGGTTCCAAGAACTAAAAAAAGGCCATCTGATGATCCTTGCCTTGACCTCCCACTGCTACTCCATCCTCATTTTGTGCCACCTTTCTACCAAGCTCCAGCCAAAAGGGACTTTCCAGGTGGGTCTTCAAACCTGCTCAGATATTTTCTACTTGAACCTCATTGCATACCATACCATTGCCTCGAACGTTCTTCCCTACCAGCATACTTCCACCTGGCCATTCCAACCCATGCTTCAGACCTTAGCTGAATTTCACTTCTTCAGGAACGTTTTCACTGACCCCGGGGCCAAGTCAGGTCTTGGCTTCCTGTATTTCTTTGTAAATATTAGTGCAATTGTAATCGTATTTGTATTTGTGTGATTGTTTAACACTCTCCCACTTGACTTTGAGCCCCAGGAGAACAAGGACCTTGTCTACCTAGTCAACACCTATTCCTAGCACCATGAACCAATAATGAAGGAACGGGTGATAAGCCTTGTTAATTACACTCATCCCTTAGGGAGCCCAGAGCAATGACAATGAAAACACTTGAAAAAGCTGATAGATACTTATAGGTGAGTTTAAAGAAACAACTGAAAAGAAAAAACAAGAAAGGAAGGAAGGGAGGGAGGGAGGGAGGGAGGGAAGGGAGAGGGAGAGGGAGAGAGAGAGAGAGAGAGAGAGAGAGAGAGAGAGAGAGAGAGAGAGAAAGAAAGAAAGAAAGATCTGGCTCTAAATGGAATTTTGTTGAGAAAATTTTTGTGCTTTGTTTCATTTAGTGTGGTAGTGATTTGTCTATGATAAACTAAATAAATGTAGCTTCCATTATTCCAATAAATCATTGTGATTCCTTTAAAAAAAAAAAAACCCAAAAATTCACCCTCAGGTCACACTGTGAATTACATAGTTGATTTGAATTACACAGTTTTATGCTGCATCCCCAAAAATGCTAGCTTCTACTCTGCTGGGACTTTTCCACTGTTAAAGGTAGCCCTGCCATCTGATCCCGAAGCTCTAAGATAATAGTTCTCAAAGGGGGGTTCCCTGGAAACGAGGGAGGAAAGAGGGATCTCTTTGAGACCTTTCAGGGGATCATGAGATCAAAACTATGGTCATAATAATACCAAGACATTATTTGCCTTTTTCACTGTGTTGACATTTGTGCTGATGGTACAAAATGGTGAGCAAAACTGCTGGCTCCTTAGCACAAACCAAGGCAGCAGCACAAACTGTAGCAGGAGTCACATTCTCCACAGCCATGCACACAATGTAAAAAAAAAAAAAAGAAAAAGAATAAATAAATAATGAACCCCTGCCCCCCCCCAAAAAAAGCCAATTTCACTTTAAAACGTCCTTGATGAAGCAAGGAAATTACTGCTTTTATTAAATCTTGAGTACACATCTTTTTAAATATTCTGTGTCAAAATGGGAAATCTGCATGAACCACTTCTGCTGCAAACTGAAATACAGTGGTTGTCTTCGGGGAAAGCACTTAACGCAATTGTTTGAGTTGTAAGCTGAACTTTTTTGATGATCACAATTATCACTCGAAAAAATGACAAACTAAGGATTTTCAGACTTGAGTATCTAGCAGACATTTTCTCAGACATGAATGAGTGAGCATGTCACTTCAAGGAAAACAGTGTTTATTGCCAATGACAAAATTCAAGTTTCAAGAGAAAATTCAAATTTTTGGAAAAATTGTATCTGTCAGCAGGAGCTTGACAGCTTTCCAACACTTAAAGCATTTTCTGATGAGATTGATGGGGATATTAATGAATGCAATTTTTTGATGTCTTATAATGAAAGGTCAGTATTTGGAAGACCTGTATAACTCAGTGAACCGATATTTGCCAAATGAGGAAGGCACAATGTTTCAAAATTATGCATAGGTAAAAGATTCAAAGGGTAATATAGACCAATATATCACAGGGTAACAGATTACAAAAAGTTCATTAATCCGATCCAGGTTTCACATTGCAACTAACCTTTAAGAAACTACCATTTGTGAAGCTTTGATGTAATATCAAAGAAGAGGATCACCAATTATCTGAAAAAGATACTAAAATATCCCTCCCTTTACAAATACCTGTCTGTGTGAGGGCAGATTTTCTTCATGTATTTCAACCAAAACAACATAGCCTCACAGATTGAATGCAGAAGCAGATACGAGAATCCAGCTGTCTTCTATTAAACCCAACATTAAAAAGATTTGCAAAAAAATGTAAATCAATGGGAGTCTTCTCCTTAAATTGTTTGTTTTGAAAACTCTAGTTATTTTTCACTAAAAATGTTATTTGTGTCAACATGGAATGAGTTTCTTATTGGTTTTTATATTTAAACACACAAGGTTTTAGAATGTCTTGGCTTTAACTTTGAACATTGAGAGCTATAACCCAGGTACACAAAAGTTCCCTGGGGGCTTCAAACATTTTTAGGGATATAAGAAGTTCCCGAGACCAGAAATTTGAAAATTGATGCTCTACTACCTCAGGCCCCGCTCCCTCTACCTGAAGCCCAGATGCTGTTCATCTGGGACTGACCTTGCTTTTTTCTCCTGCTAGGCCCCCATGCCTTGGGGGACCCTGTTCCTGGGGCCTGAGAGAGGCAAGGAGGCAGCCCACAGCTGGGAGTTGGTGGAGCTCCTCACTCTGGGTCTTTGAGGAAGTCACATCCCTACCCATCCCCCACCTCACCCCCACCCCCATCCCTAAGTCCATCTCTTCCTCTCCTTGGGTTTAGGCTCCAGCTCAATGGGGTGGAGGCAACTCTCCTCCAGAAACTGTCCCTCTCCAAGCAGAGGACTCAGCCCAGGACATCCTCCTGGGCCCTGGCCACTGTGCCATGCCTGCCAAGGCCTATTGAGAAAGTCCTCCCACCAGGACCAGGACTAGGCAGGGTAAAGCTGATGAGGTGCCCTCTTTGGTACTAAATGTAAGGGGGGCACCAAAAACTTCAGTAATCAAGATAAATAATATTTTAATGCAATAGTTTAAAAAATCAAAATCGGTATTACTGAGTCTTCCTTTTGCCTCAGGCTCTAACATGGCTCTGCCCGGCCATAATATGGCTCTGCCTGCCCACTGTTACCATCCTGTCTTTGGGTAACATTTTGGTTTTTGACAAACTCATAGATATAGACAACACATTGATGGTTACCAGAGGTGAAAGGGGGTAGGAGGAGGGCAAAATGGGGAAAGGGGGTCAAACATACGGTGATAGATAGAAACTAGACTTTTGGTGGTGAGCACAATAGAGTGTATACAGCTATCGAATTATAATGCTGTATACCTGAAACTTACATAATGTTATTAACCAATGTTACCTCAGGTTTTTTTAATGGTATTTTGTTGATGGACTTTTTTCTGTGTTCATTGATTTTTTTTTTTAATCATCTCACTGTGTGAATGGGGCACACACACAGGTTAGCCCAACTCACCCATTCAGTCACTCGTTCATGCATTCATTGGACAAGCACTCCCTGCTCCAGACTCTGGGCAGAGTCCGGAGGCCTCAGAGAACAGAGCCAGTCTCTGCCCTTCAGCAGCTCACAGACCATTTTGCATGTGAGACATTCAGAAATAGACAAACAAGTGAGAGGTGTTATGATACTGGAGATTCCAGATGTCAGGGTAATTCTGCAACGGTGCCCCTGGTCCTAAGGATCAGAAACGACCTCCTGCCTATGCTGAAGGAAGAGGAGTTAGCCTGATGAGGACCACGGGGCAGACATAGCATGCGCAGAGACCTGGAAGAATAGGAGAGGATGTACCTTGTTCTCAGGGAACTGGAGACATTAGGTTTGGCTACAGCTTAGGAGGGTGGGGTGACGAGAGACAGGGCCTACAAAGTCAGTATCAATCAACTTAAGAAGGGTCTTGAGTATTAGGCTAAGAAGTTTGTACTTGACTCTGCAGGAAATGAGGAGTCACCAAAGGATACAGAGTACGGGAGGGACCGGCTGGACCTGTGTTTGGGGAAGATGGCTTTGACTGCTGCATACAGAATGAACTGGAGGGGTTTCAGACCAGAGGCAGGGAGACAGCAAAGAGATAACAGCCATTGGTTGCAGGGCCGAAGGAGGCTTGGACCATGGCAGAGCTGACGGAGGGAAATGGAGGGTGTGAGAGTTATTTGGAAGATCAAAGGGACAGAACTTGGTGATGGGTGGGGTACAGAGAGGAGTCAAGGACTGCCAGGTTTCTGACCCGATGATGGGGCTGGGACGATGGGGGGTAGGGCATGACACTGAGGGCATGACGCTCAGTGTGATGACACTGAGGAGGAACAGCGCGGGGGTGGGGAGGATGACTTCAGTTGGGGACACATCATACTTGGAGTGCCTGAGACACATTAGGAGGATCCAATGTTAAACTCTGAAGAGCCCAACATTAAAAAAGAAGTCGGAGGAGGAGCAGAAACCTATGAAGGAGGCAAAGACAGGACGTTCAGAGAGGTAGGAGGTGAACCAGGGGAGTGCCATGCTGGAGACCAAATGGAAGAAAGTTTCAAGAGCATCAGAGCAAGTGGCCAGCAGGGTGAAGAGTCACAGGGAAATCAAGTACAATGCAGACAGCAAAAGCAAATATTGGAGGTGGCAACATGGAAATCTATCTCACATGAGTAGAGGGAGAGCAGTTTTCGAAGCATGAGTTGAGGAGTGAATGAGAAACAAGTAAGTAGAATGTCAAATTCTAGTTCAAGTAGCTTAGCTATGCAACTAAATGCTGTGTGTGGACCTTGTTTGTATTCTGATTCAAACAAACTAACTGTAAAAAATGTGTACTAGACAATTGGGAAAAGTCAAACACAGACTAATAGATGGAATTAGGAAGTTCATGCTAATTTTGTGAAGAGTGATAATGATATGATTATATATTTTTAAATTCCTTATCTATTAGATACACGTACTGCAGTATTTATAAATGGAATTATACAATATCTGGGTTTTGCTTTAAAATTTTCCAGGAAAAACGTGCCTGCATGCTAATCTCCATCCCAGAGTGAGCTTCACAGGAACCCAACCTGTGAATATAGTACTCCGGGCTGTCTGATTTCAAGGGTTCCATTGATACAAAGGGACGGCTGGGAACCAAGTTTGGGAGTGAGAGCCACATGGGGACCAGGACCTGGGACTAGATAGAAGGTCACAGAAGTAGGAAGAGCCAGGGAGATAGGTACTGGGGGAACCAAGTGCAAGGCTTTGGGCAAAGGCAGGGTTCTGCCCAAGACTCTCCCACTGATTCTGGTCCTGTGTCTAGAAGGAAGAGTCCTACCCCTGGGTCTCCTGTGGCCTTTGCCCAAAGCCTCGCTCTTGGTGCCCCCAGTACCTGTCTCTCTGGCTCTTCCTACTTCTGTGACCTTCTATCCAGTCCCAGGTCCTGGTCCCCATGTGACTCTCACTCCCAAACTTAGTTCCCAGCTGTCCCTTTGCATCAATGGAACCCTTGAAATCGCCCGAAACTTAATCAGCCAAGTCTCCTCTGGATCTGGGGGCTCATACCCTCGTGCCTCTCTCTATTCATGCTCCCTCTCTCTGCCTGGACAACTACTGATCAACCTTCAAGACTGCCCAGGCCTCCTTTCCCCCAGGTGTTTTTTCCTAAGCTTCTTTCACACCCTGCCCTCTGCCCCCAGCCTGGTTAAATGCCCATCCTCTGGGCTCCCGTAGCCCACAGCTTCTTATCCCACTGAAATTGCCTGTGTGTGTCCTCCTCTCACACTGGATTGTAGCTCCTGGAGGGCAGAGACTACACCCACTCATTCACCCAACAGTTATTGACATCCTGTTGGTGCCCTGCGTTGAGTTGGGAATATTGCAGGAATACAATAGGCAAGATTCCTGCTCTTGAGGAGCTTACATTCTAGTCAGGGAAACAGATAAAAATAAGTAGAGAGAAAAATAAACAAGAGAATTTCAAATTGTGATGAATTCAATACAAGAAATAAAAATAGTGACATGATGAAGATTGGGTAGGGCACTGCTTTAAATAGGGAGACCATGGAAGGCTTCTCGGAAGAGGTGACATGTAAACAAAACCAGAGGCAGATTTACCATGAAGCCAATAAAGCTTGAGCTTCAAGGCCCCCTCCTAGGCCTTTAGTTAATTATGTATTTGTAATGTGGTTTCTATTCTTCAAAGAGGGCCCCCCCAAATTATATAAGCTTTAGGGCCCAGCAAAACCTATATCTTGTCTTGGCTGAAATTTAAAAAGTGAGAAGGAAAAAGCAAGAGAAAAATCTGGAATTATTCCAGGAAAAGGGTATCGTGCAAAGGGCCTATACATATACTCAGACAGGAAAAAAATTGTCATGTTCAAGGAACTGAAAGGTCAGTGTGACCCTAGATATCTGAGAAATGGGAAGAGTGTGATGAATTCAGAGGGCAGCAGGCCCCACATCACTCCTAAGCCACGTAAGGAGTTTAGAAGCAGAGAGATCACTTTGGAGGCAAGAGAGGGTGATGACATGGACAAAAAAGTGGCATTTCCGATTGCTCTTTATCCCCAGCGCCCAGCAGCGCAAGCTTAGTCAGAGCAGGAACTTGGTAAACATTTGTCAAATGAACAAACACCTAGCAACTGACAAGACTGATCCCTTTGTGAGAGTTGCAAAAGGGCTGACCCAAGAAAATGGTAGAGGTTTTATCTATCCTGTGATCTGAGAGAACCAGCGGCTGCCTTCTCCCCAGAGCAGCCTCCACACAAGGCAGAGTGAGCCCTCTACAACCCCACTACTCAAACGGGTCCTTGGACCAGCAGCATCAGCATCACCTGTGAGCTCCTCACACATGCAGAATCTCGGACTCCACCCCAGACCTGCTGTATCAGAATGTGTATTTTAATAAGATTCCCAGTTGATTCATGTGCCCACTGAAGTTTGAGAGGTGCTGTGCCTCTGCCAGCCTGATCTAACACATTCCATGGTTCCCCACTGCCCAGGATCAAGTCCAAGCTCCTTTCCCACCTCATCTCCCACCAGCCTCTACTGCTATTTGCCCTCCACTCCAGCCACAATGAACTTCTTGCTGCTTCTTTAAAAACTCCATTTCTCCTCAAACCTCTGTGCCTTTGTACATGCTGTGGCCCCTACTGAGCATGTCTTTTGCCTGTTGCATTACCTAGGAAAATCTTACTCATCCTTTAAGACCTAATCTAAAAGGTGCTTCCTCTGGGACGCCTTCCTTGATTGTCCCGGGCAGAAAGAGTTGCCTTCCTCTCTGGGTCATCATGGTACTGCGGACATTCCTCAGTGCAGCGCCTGACACAATATGTTGTAAGAATTGACTTCTGTGGCCATTTTCTCACCAGGCTGGGAGATTCTTGAGGGCAGGGACTAGATCTTTTTTCATCTCTTTGTCCCCAGACACTGGGGACTGAATGACTGAATGAATGAGCAAGCCCCAGATGACTATTAATAGGAAACTAGCATGAAGGAAAGGTAGCTAGTCTCTCTGGGAGAAGCATAGTAAGGTGGGGAAAATAAGGCCTCTGCAGTCAGAAAAGACCTGAGTTCATTCCTGGTTCTGCCATTATCTTGCTGCGTGACCTTTTGCAAGTGACTTCATCTCTCTGAGCCTCCGTTTCTTCATCTGCAAAATCTTACGATTCTAACAATAGTTCCAAAGATGAGCATGCAAAGTGGCCACAAATAGCCAGGCCTCCCTCTTTCTATTGGCCCAGTGCCTTGGAGCCCGGGGAGGGGACCATGGGTCACCACTGACCGCAGGGGCTCTAACCCACCACTGGCTTTTCTGCCACTCCAAACAGGGCTTTAGACTAATGCCAGCAAAGCTTTCAACAGCTCTGGAAGGGAATGACCATTTGGAGGGAGAAGGAGAAGGCAGGTCAGACCACTCAACATGCGGGCACAGTGGCCTGATGCATCCAGGCTGGGTAGCAGGCCCAGGCCCAGCACTCAGCTGTGGGTGGGCATAACTATTCACGGGGACAAGAAAAATTCTGCCATCTGGATCTCCCACCCTCTGCCCTGCAGAGCGTTCAGCCCCACCCCCTACTCTGCCTACCATTCCCGTCCTGTCTAACATTCCCAGCCCCTAGGGAACCCGAAGAAAGCTGGACAGTCAGAGGGGATCTGAGCAGGAGGAAGTATGTGCTGGTTACTTCCCCAGTGCAAAATGTGGGTTGGGAAGTTGAGTTTACCATTCAGACTGGCCTCTAATATTTGTGGGGCCATATGGGGTCAAGAGTACAAATGTCTAAATATTTATAAACTATAAATCCATCATGTCCAAGTTCATGCACATCCTGTGCACCAGCAGCTCCTCGCAGCTCCGCAAGCCTGGGGGTTCATTCTTCAGCAGAGCATGGGCAAGAAGCAGGCATGGGAGGGACACAGGCTCCAAGTGGGCAGCCCCACATGGACCCAAGGACTCCTCGCTCTGTGGGGAGGGCATGCCTGGAGGGGAACCAGAGTCAGCCCACCTAAGCTCAGGGCCCTGGGCATCATTTACTAGTTAAAGGTACAGACACTCGTCCCACCCATGGCCACGTTGCCTCCTCAAATCAGCCTTGCAAGGTCAGCTTTACAAAATGCTCATTTTTCCAGGGAAGAAAATGAGATCAGAGAGGGAAACAGACCTGGCTACAGACCTGTCCACCTGTCCACAGGTCCACAGACAGTGGCAGACAGGATTTTGAACTCCAAGGCCCATTCTATCTCTCCTAAGCCAAGCTGTAGCCCTGCTGGAAGCAAACCACTCCTTGGCCAACTCGGCCACTCACACAACTGTTCTACAGCCTGAGAACAGGAGCTTCAGATGCCGCAAGGCCCCAGGAAGAGATACATTTGACCTGGGGCCCTGCTTTTATCTTTGTTCCCCAAAGTTAGGATTTGAATTGGGGGTGTCAACAGAGGTAAAGGTCTACTTTGTATCCATCTCACTGCTGCCAGGCAGTGCTAGAACTGGACTCAAATCCTGGTTCAAACACTACACTCACCCCAGGACTATGCTTCCCTATTTTCTCATTGGTAAAATGTAGACTTAAAATGAGCCTAAGAGAAAAAGAAATTATGAAAACAGTCCCATTTATAACAGCATCAAAAATAATAAAATACTTACGAATAAACTTAACCAAGGAGGCAAAAGTCTTGCACACTGGAAATTATAAAATATTGATGAAAGAAATTGAAGATACAAATAAATGGAAAACACGCTGTGTTCGTGAACTGGAAGACTTAATATTGTTAAAATGTCCATACTACCCAAAGAAATCTACAGATTCAATGCCCTATCAAAGCCCCAATATCATTTTTTGCAGAAATAGAAAAAAACATTCTAAAATTCATATGGAATCTTATCTCAAAAAAACCGATCTTGAGAAAGAAGAGCTAGAGGCCTCGAACTTCCTGGTTTCAAAACATACTACAAAGTACAATAATCAAAACAGTATGCTATCAGATAGACATATAGATCAGTGGAACAGAATAGAGAGTCCAGAAATAAACCCTTACATATATGGCCAAATAATCTTTGACAAGGGTGCCAAGACTACACAATGGGGAAAGGATAGTCTCTCAACAAATGGTGAGGAGGTAACTGGATATCCACATGTAAAAGAGTGAGGATGAACCCTTATTTTACACCATGTACAAAAATGAACTCAAAATGGATTAAGGACCTAAACATAGGCCCTGAAACTGCAGAACTCCTAGAAGAAGACATAGGGGGAAATCTTCATGACATTGGAATTGGCTACGATTACTTGGGTATGACACCGGAAGCACAAGTAACAAAAGTAAAATTAGACATATGGGACTATATCAAACTTAAAAACTTCTGTGTACCAAAACAACCATCAACAGAGTAGAAAGGCAAACAACAGAATGGGAGAAAACATCTGTAGACCCTATATTGGATAAGGGGTTAATATCTAGAATATATAAAGAATTCTTAAAACTCAATAACAATAAATAAATGAGTAAATAAGTAAATAAATAAATAATTTTAAAATGGACAAAGGATTTGAATAGACATTCCTCCAAAGAAGATATACAAATAGCCAATCGACATATGAAAAGATGCTCAACATCACTAACCATCAAGGAAATGGAAATCAAAACCACAATGACATATCACCACATCAGATCTATTAGGATGACCGCTATCAAAAAAGCAGAACATAACAAGCGTTGGTGAGGATGTAGAAAAACTGGAACCTTGTGCACCGCTGGTGGGAATATAAAATGGTGCAGTCACTGTGGAAAACAGTAAGGAGGTTCCTCAAAAAATTAAAATAGAACTCTCATATGACCCAGAAATCGTACTTCAGGGTATATCTCCAAAAGAATTGAAAACAGGATCTAGAAGAGATAGTTACACACCCATGTTTATCGCAACACATCACAATATCCAAGAGGTGAAAGCAACCCAAATGTCCATCAACAGATGAATAGATAAACAAAGTGTGACATATATGTATAGTGAACTACAATGCAGTCTTTAAAAAGAAAGAAATCCTGTGATATGCAACAACATGGGCGGAACTTGAAGATATTATTAAGTGAAATAAGCCAATTACAAAAAGACAAATACTGAATGGTCCCACTTATATGAGGTATAAAGTATTCAAACTCATAGAAAGTAGAATGGTGGTTGCCGGGGGCTGGAGGAAGGGAGACACGGAGTTGTTATTCAATGGGTTCAGAGTCTCAGTCATACAAGATGAAAGAGTTTTAGAGACCCGTTGTACAACGCTGTGTATATAGTTAACAATAATGTAATGCACACTTAAAAGTTAAGAGGGTAAATCTACCTTATGTGTTTTTTACCACAATAAAATAAATAAATTTTAGGGGCAGCCAGATGGCTCAGTTGGTTAGATTGCAAGATCTGAACAACAGGATTGCCGGTTCGATTCCCATATGAGTCAGTGAGCTGTGCCCTCCACAATTAGATTGAAGACAACGACTTGACTTGGAGCTGATGGGTCCTGGAAAAACACACTGTTCCCCAATATTCCCCAACAAAAAAAAAATTAAAAATAAATAAATAAATTTTAAAAGCAGGCCCAAGAGATGGCAGATTTGCAAATACACTGTGTATTTTTAACTTAGAATCATATGGCTCAGCATTATGACTTAATAGCTGTGCAACCTTTGGTAAAACTGCTTCCCCTCTCTGGGCCTTATCTGTAAAATGGGGACAATAACACATGTACCTTATAAAACTTCTGTGAACATCCAGAGAGATAAAGGATAGAAAGTGTTTGGAAAGGACAGTGGTTAAGACCACCGACTCTGGATTCAAATCCTGTCACTGTCCTGTCCTAGCTTCATGACCATGGACAAGCACATCACTCTCTGAGCCTCAAGTCCTTCCTCTATAAATGGAGCTGATAATATTTCAAGCACTGTCTCCCCAGAGTGGTGTGAAGATTCATTGAGTTCCGTATGTAAAGTGCTTAGCACAATTTAAGGAATTCACCATCAACAGCTCTAAAAAGCTGTATCTACAGGAAATCCAGACAATCTTCTGACTAGATCAAATCAAGTGTTTCTCAAAATAGTATGCCCCTGTCCTTCTGACTGCTCACACCAAACTTACCCCGGCTTGAAGCCACTTATATCAGGCTTTCAGATATATCATTAACTCTAAAAGCTTCTGGGAACCGGTCATATCTTTTGATGGCAGCTGGGGACAATTGGCAAAATGCTATGAGCCACTTCTTGCCTGAGACAATTAATTTAACCTCCATGAGCCTCTGTTTACTCATCTGTAAAAGCAATAATAGTAATAATAGGCTCTACCTCGTGGGGCTGTTGTAAGGATTCAGAACAAAATGCCTGATCCATAATAAGAGCTCAGTGAATGTTGGCTACTGAGTCTCACTTCTCTACCCCAGACAGAGACAGAGGTGACGCCTCTGATTCCCATAACATGACATATCACACTGCACTGTAACGGCTGCTGATTTCTCTTTCCTTCTTTCCTTCTGGGTTGGTGATTCCCTGGGCGCAAGGCTTCTGGCATTTCAACAAAATGCATAACAGGGCCTCCTACACAGCAAACACTCAAGAAATAGTTACTAAATAGACACACACACACACACACACACACACACACACACACACTCACACTGTCCCACATCTTTCACTTCCAAACCCTCACGTGCCATCCTCAGCCACTCCCAGCCCTTAGGTTCCCTGGGACCACTAAAGCACCACAGTTTAATCATTTCCCTTCTGTGAGTCTGAATCTTCTCCTCAGTAAAATGAGAATCGAGTCAACATTAACCTCACAGGATAGCTCTGAGGTTGGAGGCAGATAAACCTCTGAAGGGCATGGCATACAGTAGGTGCTCAATACATGAGTTACCTTCTATGTTGACCTCCCCTGTTGCTTACCCCGTGTGCCCTGGCCTGGCCATGCTGGCCATACCCGCTGAAGAGTCCCCTCACGGAGTGGTTTCATCCCCATTTCTCCAAGAAGCAGAGGGATTTAAGGGGCGAGTAAAGGGAGCGAGTATCCTGACCTCTGATGAATTCTGCACCAGGCCCCCTCCCCCCACCGGTTTCCAGTACAAGGAGTCTAGCGCCATGCTGGGTACATTTTTTGGTGGATGAATGGAGCTCCTTGTCTGGGGAGAGGTCAGGGACAGGGTCTAGGGCCCCAGAGATGGGGGTGGCCTGGGTACCAGAGTTTCCCCATTTTCCCTCTCACTGGGGGCCCACTCTGACTCATGAGGTATGTATATCACGTTAATGAGATTCAGTCTCCCCTTAGCTGACTTAGGGCACCCCCAGAGCCTGGCCTGTGTTTCTCCTTTTGGGCCCAGTTACCCAGATGGTATCTCTCTGTGAGTCAGCTGCCCCCTCCTTGCTTCCTGGAAGTCCAGCCGGGCAGGGAGGAGGGCGTGGGGAGGCCCTTCCTCCTTTGGGATTCCCCAGCACTGGGCACACCCCTCTGTGATACCAGGAATCACACTGATGTCTTCCCAGCCTAGTTGCTCCTGAGGCCCACTGGTACCCTCATGGGGGTACCTAGGGCCAGGACCACGTGAGTCGCTCAGACCCAGATCTGTACCTCGCTCTGCTCTTTCCTATCTGATGTTTGGCTCTCAAAGCCTCCCTTTCTTAATTTGCAAAATGGTGATAATGAAACAACCTTCCTCACCAGGTAGCTATGAGTGAAATGAAGCAATTTATGCAATGGTGGTTATTGCTCAATGGCTGTGAGTTCCTCTCCTCTTCCCCACACCTCCGAAAATGTTTGTTGAATGAATGAGTGAATAAATAAACAAACAAATCAGCCATTCACCATACCAGTCACATCTCCTCCTTTGAAAGCAGCCACCAGGGCAACTGAAGAGAAATTGTAGGAATTGGGGTCAGGGGATCTGAGTTCTGGCCTCAGCAGTGCCACCCCCCATCCTGGGTGACTCTATTTACTCCAGCTCTGAGCCTTGGGATCTTATCTGCAAAATAGAGTGCCACACCCACCTCAAGCATTGTTGTGGAAAGGAAGCAAGATTTAGGAGTGATAAAAGGCAAATAGTAAAGCACTTGGTAAATTGAAATGGACTTAATAAACTGTAAAGGGACCCCTATAAATCTTTGACATGCTTCTCCCATCAGCCAGCTGAGCTCACCTCCAAACCCAGACCCTGAAGGTCCCCCTCCTGCAGAACTAAGGGGCTGGGGAGAGGCTGTTGAGTGGTGGTCCTCCCCCATATTCTCATTCCCCCGTATGTCTCTCTCTCTCTCTCTCTCTCTCTCTCTCTCTCTCTCTGTCACACACACACACACACACACACACACACACTCTGGCTCTGGATTCCCTTTGGCCAAAGACACAAAAGAAGAAAGAAACAGACTGCATCAACCTCTCAGCTGATTATGTAACTATCCTGCTTCTGGGAACTGCTGCCTGTACCAGGCCCACCTGAAAGTTGGACATGCTCCAGGCACATGTGGATACAGCCAGAGCCAACTTCCCAGTGTACCCCACACAACCACAAACACACATGCATACACCAGAGGCTTCTCTGCTCTCCCACTATGCCAAGGGACCTAACTGTGGCTGGTGAGAGAGATGGCTGTGCTGAGGGCCCAGCATTTCCCCTTCTGGGAACTGGCTCCCCTCCTAACCCAGCCACACTCCCCCAGGACAGGTCAGGGCGTACTCCCAGGCTATTGCGTCCTCCTGGGCCCACATGTGGGAAACAAATGTGGGAAAGGAAGGGCTGCCACTGAAAAAGAGGACCAGCCCCTCTCCTCAACAAGGCCTTGCTCACAGGCCTGGAAGGGGGGAGGTCTCTCTGTGAAGGTCACCCTACAGAAGGATAAACAGGATCCCAGCCTCTCATCACACCCCCACCCCCACCATACCAATCGGAAGCAGAAACTCAGGCCTGGAGACATATTTTGTCATTAATGCCATAGACTGTGAAACCCTTACCAAAACCTTCTTTGGACAGATGGGGAAATTGAGGCCCAGGGAAAAGAACGGATTTGCCCAAGGTGACAACAGTGTCAGGGGCAGAGCTGGGACCAGATGCTGGGCCCCTGGCTTGCTGTCCATTCCTTCTAACTATAACATACTACTTTATTGCTCATCTATTCAATTCATTAGACTACGTGCCAAGCTCTGTGCTGAGTAAGGATAAAACCATGACAAAACAAATTCCTCATCCTTAAGGCATTTACAGTAAGAATCACAGGGTCAGAAAATAATAATAATAATAATAATAATAATAATAATTGCAGGGTCAGTATTAATAGTAACACATTGGCTCACATTTATACAGCATCTTACGATTAACAAAGCACTTTCCCACCCAGCCTCTTACTTTATCCTCCCCACAAACCCATAAGGTCAGGACTTTAAACCCCAATTTGCAAAAGAGGAAAGCGCGGCTCCTGCATTGCCCAAGGACCCAGGTGGGAAACAGGAGCTGAAATGAAAACCCTGGTGCCCCCCTCAGACCCAGGGCCATCTCTTCACCTCCAGAGCGGACTTCTTCCCTTGGCTGTGTTTTCAGTACCTAATGGCAGGCACATCTTTTTCTTTTGCTTCCTACCACCCTTCAACTCCCCTCAACAACAACAACAACAACAACACACACACACACACACACACACACACTTGGAACACAGCTGCACATTCAGTCAGATCTAAATTAGAGCTGCCTGAAGCTTGCAGAGAGACTCTGCTGGTTCCATCGTTCTTCCCAAGTGAGCGAGTGTCTAAGCAGCAGCCCCGGTGCACCAAGCCCATGTCTGAGCTCCTGCCAGAGAAGGATGGGGGGGGAGGGGGCCGGTACCAGCCTGTGCCCTGTCCCTACCACCTGGGACCTGATGGGGAAACTGGTTGTGGGCCAGGCCCTTTGTACCAGTCATCTGGTTATTGTCATCGTCCTCCAGGAAAACCTAACATCTGGTGAGTTCCCAAGTACCCAGCCCTGTACCAGATCCTTCACCTCTTCCAAGAAGCCTGCTGGAGAGATGGCATAATCCTCATGTGACAGTTTCGGAAACTGAGGTGCAGAAAGGGTGTGCAACTTGTCCAAGGTCACACAGCTAGAAACATAGATGGCATTGAGCTCCCCTCTCATCACCATCATCACCTGCCAGGGAGGTCTCTGAGTTCATGTCAGCTCTGCCTTTGCCTCAGAGAGCGAAAGAGGGGAGCTGGAATCCCTGGAAAAGTTTAGTCACAAGGAATTCTTTGTAAACATGACACTCAGGGCCTGAGGAAGATGCCAAAACAGTCCCTTACAAACAAAATCACCATTTGCTTAGTCTAGGGACAAGACCTGGTCTCCTAAGGACATTTTTCTATGCCTCCCCCTTGCCCAGCCAGAGCTGGGACCCCCCTTACCTGTTCCAGGGGCAGCGGCTACAGCTGCAGGAGCTGAGTGTCTCTGTCTGCAGACCCAGCCTCTGTGCTGTCTGGAAATTGCAGAAGTGAGGAAACAGAGCACACCACTGCCCAGTCACCCCCGAGGAGGAAATGCTGTGACCGTAGGGACCATCCAACAGATGCCACAGGAACTTCCAAGTTGGGTCACCCAAGCCCTGGGCACTGCTCAGAGGTGTCTCGCAGAGCAGTGGGGGAGGGGGCAGTGGCCACCATGCCAGGGAGCTGAGGTGAGAGAGAGAAAAATGCCAGAGAAAGCAAGAAATGAAAGAGTATGCACTCCAGACAGAGAGAAACTGAGCATGAGAGTGACAAAGACAGAGGAGACACGAGTAACTGAGTGACCGAGAAAAACAGAGTAAGAGAGGGAGAGAGGGAGTCAGGATAAAATGAGAGATGGAGGGAGAAAGACAAATGTAAATACAGAGAGAGCGCCTGAGATGAAGGAGGAGATACCAGGCAGTTAAAACACAAAAGGATGAGACAGACAGTGAGTGTGCGCCTGAGAGTGTGTATGCATGTCTGCCGGTCTGTGTATGGGTGTGAGAGAAAAGAAATGAAAGAAAGGGAGAAAGGAGGAAAGGGAGAGACAGCTGGATTATTAAAAAGGACGAGAAGGGAGGAGCTCAGACTTGCTGTTGTGGTCAGAAGCATGACAGGGCTGGACATCCCGAGTGACCAAGGAGCCCCAGGAACTCCTGGGGACAGAGCGCTAGAGACCCAGGCGAGAGAGGAAGTGTCATGACACCCTGAGCAGAAGTTTAGCTGCAGAAGAGTTAGAGAGGGTGAATAGGTGTGGACAACTGAGGGGTGAACAACAGGGAGTGCATGTGTGTGTGAGTGTGTAAAAGTCAGATGGGTGGAGTTTTGTGTGTAAATAAGTAAGGGATAAACCAGAGCTCCCCTGCCTCGGGTTCCAGGCCATTTACCCACTCATTCATTCAACCAACATTTATCGAGCACCCCCAGGCACCAGGCACTGTAGGGGACACTGTCTAAGGAAGCAAGTCCCTCAGATATCAGTCAGTCCAGCACCCTCCTGCACAGAGAGGGAAACAGGTCTGCACAGAACGAGAGTCCCACAGGGAGGCAGGTGCAAAGCAGAGCCAGGCGTGCAGGCTCCTGACTCCCCGGGCAGGGTCCAGCCTCAGCTCCATCTGGGGGCTAGCCTCCCCCTGCTAACTAGGAACCCACTGCTGTCCCTTATGAAAGCCAAAAATGGATCTCAAAGGACAAACCACCTTTACAAGTGCCTCAGACCTAAGAACTAGAACTCTCCCCCAGCTCTGCCCCCGTCGCCCACCAGCAGACATGCTCAAACCATCAAACCACTTATGCACATACCCCTTGCATACACATGTTCTTTCAGTACATAGTGTCATGCAGACATTCTCTCACAATTACGTCCCTTCCCTCATATGCACACTCAGGTGCCCACATCTATCACCTCCTCACACCTGCCCAGAGTCACCTCCTTCCTCATGCTCATTTACCCACAGTGCTCCACGCTCCCCCAGTGGCCCAGGCCTCCCATTAGGGACTTTGAGAAGGCCCAGTGTGGTCGTCCCTCCTCATCTCCCTTAGAGGCCTTTTAAGGGTTGAGTGCCCTGAGACACAAGAGGACATGGTCTGTTCATGGGGTTTAACCTTCACACAAACTGATCACCTGAAAGCTAAGACCCTCGCTCGCTCTGCTCCCCAACCCTCGCTCTGCTCCCCAACCTGGATCCTCTTTCCAAAAATTGGCTTCACCTTCTCGGCTGTCCTTTAGCCGCCACACTTCAGGAGGGGCATCAAACCAAGAAGCGACGCCCAGGATCAACCAGCACACATTTGGCCACAGTCTCCAGAATGCCTGGCTCAAACCCAGGACTGTTCAGTTCAGCCTGTTTTTCAATAGTCCCTTACATGTGTTCACATAGTAGTTGCATTTTGGTACCCCTTTTGAGATTATCAATCAGCAGGGTAGGTAGGCAGAGATTATTATCAACATTTTACAGAGAAGCAAACTTAAGTTGACTTCTCCTTTCTCTCACACCCACATCCATCCAGTTATCAAATTCTATTAATTCTACTTTAAAATATATTCAACTCAGTCATGGAAGTACACACTGTTCCCCAATAAAGTCCTGCCCCCCCTTCCCCAATAAAATATTTGAATATGCATATATATATATATATATATATTCAACTCGGAATCTAATCAAGACTTTAGGTCTAACCTTCAGTTTGTAGTAAACACAGGGGTCAGAGGAACAAATTAAAGGACCTTGCAAAAAAGCAATCAGCCAAATCCAGAATGTGGAACAAAGACATTCTACGGGACAACTGATCTGCTTCCCTCAACAGACCAACCACATGGGGAGGACACGGTTCTGGATTGAAAGAGACTTAAGAGATGCAACCTGTGGATCTTGTTTGGAACTTGGAGCATTCAAACCAACTGTGTCAAAATCAAATCAAATCAAATACGTCAAAAAAGACAGACGTATCATTTAGGGTCCTGGGAAGAGCTGGCACACTTGAAGTGGAAACCCTGTGGTTGAAGGGACCTTAAAGAGATACAGACAGGAACAAAAGAGAACCGAAAGGAATAGTGTAGGACTCCAAGGCCGCCAAGAGTAGGGAGCCCTTATCATCTGAAAGACTGAGGAGAGGGAGCACTTACTGCAAGCCAAAGAAGGTAGCTGTTTGGAGAGGGCTGTCTCATGAGAGCTGAGGCCTTGGGTAGAAAGTTGCAGCTGAACGTCTGTGACCTGGCAGGGAGGGAACCAGGCAATAAATATCCGAACCTCTCTCTTCTGCCACCGTCTGATGTCTTACCAGTGCCCCATTGGCTGAGCCAAACCAGAAGCAATGGAAATGGATAATGTAGTCCGTATAGATCAGTCTCCAGGGGCACAGAGTGGGGTGGAGAAGGATGGAGAGTAGATTCTGAGAAGAAAACAGAAGATACCCAGGACAGACATATTTGAGAAAATCAGGGAGAATTTAATATGGACAAGATTTTAGATGATTCTAAGGAATCATAAGTTTTATTAAATGATCATGGTGGTGTGGTTATATAAGAAAATGTCGATATATATAGAATACCTAGAGAGAGAGAGGAAGGAGGAAGGAAGGGAAGGGAAAAGGAAAAAAGGGAGGAAGGGAGGGAGGGAGGGAGGCAAAATAATGAATCCAGGGTATGGGTATTGTAGTGGCTGAATAATGGCCCTCAAAGATATGAGGTCCTGATCCCTGGAACCTGTACATGTTACCTTAATGGCAGAGATTTTGCAGGTGTGATGAAATTACTGCTCTTCCGATGGGGAGATTATTCTAGATTAGCCAAGTGAGACTTAATGCAATCACAAGTAGTCGGTCTAAGAGAGAAGCCAAGGGAAATTTGATTACAGACAGAAGAGGAGAAGGCAATGTGGCCACAGAGGCAGAGTGACAAAGACGCAGGCCAGGAATGCCAGCAGCCACCAGAACCTGGAAGAGCCAGGGAACAGAGTCTGCCCTAGAGCCTCTGGAAGGCGCATGGCCCTGACGACTCCTTGTCCATTGATACTGATT
Source organism: Rhinolophus ferrumequinum (assembly GCF_004115265.2). Classification (NCBI taxonomy): domain Eukaryota; kingdom Metazoa; phylum Chordata; class Mammalia; order Chiroptera; family Rhinolophidae; genus Rhinolophus; species Rhinolophus ferrumequinum. Next base: position 19,345,751 of record NC_046292.1, read on the forward strand.
TCGGACTTCTGGCCTCCAGAACTGTAAGAAAATAAATGTGTATTGTTTTACACTGCCATATTTGCAGTAATTTGTTACAGCAGCTATAGGCAACTTATACAGGTATATAGGGATTTATTACACTCGTCCTCTCTAAAACTTTTCTTACAAAGTTGTGTTTGTGCATGCCCAATTCATTACACTACCTATGAAATAGTCTTGCCAAAGAAATAGAACAGAATCTGCAAGCTCACCAGTTTACAGGAAATATAAAAGAGGAACAGATCATAGGAACACTCAGCAAACTCAGTACATAGTGAATGTGCAGAACAAACAATAAATAAATGATAAGGGGAAAAGAGATGAAGGGAGAACCTATAGGTTAAATGAGAAGTAAGACATCTAGCAATGAATTGCTGCATGTAAGCCTTTTTTGGATCTTGATTTAAACAAACTGTAGAAATAAAGGAGTGGGGGAAGAGAGAGAGACGCATTTTTATCAGAAATTTAAATATTTACTGGATATTCAATTATAAAGAATTCTTATATTTTAGAGATACATACAAAATGTTTGCAGATAAAATTTTATATTTGGAATCTGCTTCAAAATAACATGGGGCATTCCTCAATTGAAAAAATGGGTTGATAATTGTTGAAGCTGGCTGACGGCACATGGGGATCCATTACACCATTAAGTGCACTCTTGTGTGTGCTTTCAATTTTTTATAATAAGAAAGGGGTTTTTTATTGTTTGTTTTTTAAAGTAGTGTAGGACTTCTTTAGAGTTTAGAGATCAGAGCGACAGTGAAAAAGAAAACGTCCTGATGTTACATAATGGATAATTGTGTCTTGGAATGTCATTTTCTTGTGACAGCCTTTTATTATAGAACAGCATATATAATGTTAGGTGCTGTATTTCATACAGTATAGATGGAAGTGAAAATGCAACCTGGAAAACTCTGTTAAAGGACAGACAAGAACAGCAACAATGAAGATCTGACATGAACAATGCACGTAAAGCGTTGGAATAAATTTGTTTCATGAAATTTGAGAATGTAAAAAAGCATTATATATAAAATAATAAATTATTGCCCAAAATATTTAAGTATGTGAGTAAATAAAGAAATAAACGAAATATTATAAGTAGGCATTTGACTCTATCAGTGGTTCTCAACAGGGGCTGTTTTGCCCTCCAGGGACATTTGTCAATGTCTGGACACATTTTTGGTTGTCAAAACTGGCGAGGGTCGGGAGGGGTGTCAGGGGCGGCTGCCATCTGGTAGATAGAGGCCAGCCATGCTGCTAAATATCCTACAATGCACAAAACAGTCTCTACAACAAAAATTTATTTGGCTCTAAATGTTCATAGTGCTAAGGTTGAGAAACTCCGGACGATATCATCTCTATTCCTGAGAGTTTACATATTCAAGTTGGCCTAAAAAACTTTTTTGGGATCTTATCATCAGAAAAATAGAAGATTGGTTATTTAAGGAGTTACCTTATGTTTGGGTGTATAAGATATTTTAAAGTTTCCGTCATCAAATAAACTTACTTTTAATTTTAAACTAAATAATTTACTTTCAACTTCAAATGACGATAGATGATAGATAGATAGATAAATTTGACACTTTTCACCATCTCCACAGCTATGGTCCTGTTCAAGCCTCCATCATCTCTCACCGGGATGTAATCCCCTCACTGGTCTCCCTGCTTTCACCCAGCATCCCCTTTCAGTCTGTTCTCAACACAGCAGCGCAGTTGAGCCTATTAAACATCAGTCAAATCACATCATCCTTCCACTCAAAACCCTCTAGTGGCTTCCATCTCACTTAGAGGAAAAGCCAAAGGCCTTTAAAATACCCACAAAACCTGACCTCATCTTCCACTTTGTGCTCCCCCCACTCTAGTCCCACTGGCTTCCTGTTTTCCTCAACACACCAGGCACATTCCTGCCTCAAGCTTTTCTCATGTCTTTACTCAAATGCTACCTTCTCAGTGAGGACTTTCTTGATAACCCTACAAAACTGCAACCATCCCTGGCATGCCCTAGGTCCCTATACTGCTTTATTTTTCTCCAAAGCATTTATCACATCTAATGTACCATATATTTTACTTCTTTACTTTGCTCATTATCTGTCTCCCCAACTGTATTGTAAGTTCCCCGAGAGTAGGGATTTGTTTGTTTGCTTATTACTGTATCCCATCATCTAGAACATTGCCTGGCACATTGTAGATGCTCCTCCATAAAGCTTATTATTGAATGAATGAGCGAGGCTAGAGAGAGGAAATGACTTGTCCAAGGTAACATAGCTGGTAGGTGGCAGAACTGGAATTAGGACCCAGATACCCTAAACCCCATTTCAGTCCTGCATAACTGTTACAAAGGCTTTGTTAACTTCCTTTTGCTCTCAATCTTTCCTTCATTCAGACAAGTGATGTGGACACTTCACTTCTGTGAGCAGTCCTTTTCTCATCTATAGATGGAGGATAATGTGGGAGGAAGAATACCCTAGAGAAAGAGCATGGGTATTAAAACCAGAAACTTAAATTCAAATCTTAACTGCCACCAACTCTGTGGCAACACTGAATTTGAAAAAATCAATCTACCTCTTTGAGCCTTAGTTTCTTAATCTGCAAACTGGGAATAATCACAAGTACCTCATTCTGTTGCAAAGAATATGAGACCAAAAAAATGTTATTAAGATTGGGGGGGAAAAGCACAACTGTCATTTTCACAGGCATTATGATTATTTACATAGAAAACATAAAGCAAGTCCATGGACAAATGATTAGATTAGAACCAACAAAAACTTCAGCAAGATTTCTGGATGTACTATCAATATATAATAATCAATGATGTTTCTATAAAAAAGTAATAAACAGAAATGCCTCGTTTTTAAGAAGACACAATTTATAACAGCAAGAAAACTATCCTGGCAAATAATTTTTTTGGAAGCCAAGATGTGCAATTTCCTCTTGATGGAGGAAATTATAAAAATCACTGAAAATAATTAAACAAGAACTAGATGAATAGATAAGTGTAATATATTTGTGCATGAGACTGTCAAAATCATAAAGATATAAATTCTTCCCAATTTAATCTATGAGCTCAGTGCTAGTTCAATCAAAATCCCCCTAGTGGCTTCCATCTCACTTAGAGGAAAAGCCAAAATCCTTTAAAATGCCCACAAAACCTGACCTTATCTCCTACTTCTTGCTCCCCCTACTTTACCCCAATAGATGTTAATAAGCCTGGGAGAAAAAAAAAAAAAACCACATAAGTAAAGCACTTGAAGAAAATCCCAATAGAGTTCTTCAAAGAATTTTATAAGGTGATCCTGAAATTCCAAATGAAAATGCAAAGATTCAAGTCTACCCAAGACATTTTTTAAGAGCAACAGGACATATGAGCAATAAGGACACATCATAGGATGTTTTTCCTATCATTTATCATCTTATCATAAAGTTATAGTATTGAGACAGGGTGGTATTAACAAATGGATAAACAAATAGTCCAAAGAAACAGAATAGAGATCCCAAAAATAGCTCACACGGAGACTTGATACATATGACAGAGTTGTCATAAGAGATCAGTAAGAGAAGAGTAGATATTGGTGCAAATCATTAGCTATCCATTAGGGGAAAAAAATAATAAGAAAACTAAGTCCCAACCTCACACCATATCCAGAATTAAATTCCAACTGGCAATAAGAACCTGACAATGAAAAGCAAAATATAAAAAGTTTTGGAAGAAAATAGGGGAGAATATATTTATGATCTAAGGATGGGAAAATTTTTCTTAAATTAAGACATAGAAATTACAAATAACAAAGAAAAGTTGAATAAATCTGACCACATAAAGTTTGAAACTAAAAAAAAAAAAAAAAAGTTTGAAACCGTATTTCAAAAGATACTACAAAAATAGTGAAGAGGCAAGTCACAGACCAGGAGAAGATACTTGCAACACATATATCAAAGAATTTTCAGGCATAATATAATGTAAATTCATACAAATTAATAACTCAAAGACAAGCCCAATAGAAAAATGGGTCAAAGAAGGAGTAGGCAATTTATAAAAGAAAAAGCCTAAAGGCTAAGAAAGATAAATTATGATCAATGTTTCAGGAAAGCAGGAGTTCAAATGTAAACAAGCAACCACCAGACTGGAAAAAATTAAAGTCTACCAGTTCCAAGTATGGGGGAGGATGTAAAACAATGGAAACTCTCAAAATAGTGCTTAAAAGAGCCTACAGATGGCACCATCATTTTGGAAATTAATTTCAAAATAAAGTTAAAAATATGCACATCCTTTCCAGGTACACTGGCAAGACTAATATTTCCTTGTGTACAAGGACATATATATTTGTATGTTTCTATACAAACATCCTGTACACATGTTAAAATGAACAGAGCTGCATGTAATAACATGGACAATAAACACAGAGGAAAATTTAGTATGATACTATTTCTCAAAACTTAAAACATTATTACTGCCATGGATACAATACACACGCATCCATATATAATGACAAATTCAGGATATGACTCCCTCTGGGGAGAGAGGGAGGAGGCAGGAGGCTTCTCTTATACCTGTAACATTCTATTTAACTCAGCAGTGGGTACACAGGTACGTGTCTAGCCAAGACAATTTGGAGAATGAGAAGTCAAGAAACATGCTGCATCATATATCAAGATCTACTATAAAGTTACAGTAATCAAGAAAAGGATAGACAAATAGTGCAAATGAACAGAATAGAGAGTCACTGGAGGAGACGGATTACTACAAAACCAGAGATCCCTGAGAACCCAAAGGTCACCTGAGCAGTCAGTTTCTTCTGAGAAGGTTTTTCTGGGACGCCCAGCCCTGAATCCTCTCTTCTTCCTCACTGACATAATCTCAGTTTCTGACTCCAGGGCACTCTCTCTCCCTCCCTCCCTCCTTCCCTCCCTCCTTCCCTTCCTCTTTCCCTTCTTCCTTCCCTCCCTCCCTCCTTCAATTACTCATCCTCCCTCAAACTTTGGGAGTTTGAATCCCAACTCATGCACTTAAAACCCGGGCCACCGGAACCTGAGATTTTTCATCCATCAGGTGGGGATGGCACCACCCATCTCACAATGGGATTAGGTCTGTAGTAAAGAACAGTGCCTGGCAGCTAGTCCTTCGTCTCCTCTCTCCTCTTCCTCTTCTTCTCTCTCATCCTTTCCCTCCTCTGGCCAGGGCGGAGTCCCACCTGATCTCCCTGTCCAGCCTGGACACACCTTTGACAGCAAAGTGAAAACTGCTGAGGGGAGAAACCCCCAGCTTATAAGAGGGGTCACCTCATCGTGTACTGGATCCTGAAGGGAAGTGTCAGGGGTATGGCCAGGGCCTTGGGGAGGTGCGGTGAGGAAGATCCAGGCCCAGGGGACTCAAAGGTGGGGGCGCCCTAAGGACTTAAGTTGGAAGGAGCCCTCGAGCTTCTGGCCCTGCTCCCCACCCAGGCAGACAGAGGCAGCTGTCTGTGTGCCTGGGCAGGGGGAGGGCAGGGGAAAGCCCCCAGAGTCTGGGCACTGTTCTTGGAACCCTTGTGGCTAGAACACCCTATAGCAGTTCTCTCCAAGAGGTAACTTGGGTTTCCTCCAGAGAGCGAAATTGGGTGGCTGGAGAACAATAAGAAGGTATCTTTTCCCTGTGTATTCTTTTATATCTATTGAACTTTCAGTGTGCACATTGGTTACCTCTTTAAAAAATAAAAGTAATTAAAAATAGTTCAAATTACTATTTTGGACTCTGGTGGCAGACTTATGCCTATCTAAATCCCATTCCTGCTTCCCAGCCGCGGCAGATTGGGCCGGTTAACCTCTCTGAGCCTGTATCGCAACATAGCTATAAAATGAGGCTGAGTGTCTACTTCACACAGGTACTGTATAATTAAATAAGATCCTGCTTGTAAAACCATTGAGCATGACATCTGACCCACAGAAGGCGTGTGACAAACGTTAGCTAGCTTTTTGTCTTATCAGCCTGTGCTTAGTCCCCGGGCATAGGAAGCAGCATAAAAGTCCCTCCTGTCGTGTGGCCAGGACCCCGGGTTCTGCTCCTGGCTGCCCCCCAACGCACAAGCAGGGCCCGACGTGGGTGACAGTGGGGGTGCAGCCTGCGCCTGCCCGGGCTGAGGATTAGCACCCAAGGATCTTGGGGACCTGTTTGGGGGTGAGGGGTGTTCCTGTGATGTATACAGGTGGCTGCCTTAGGGGTGTGTGTGTGTGTGTGTGTGTGTGTTTGTGGTGTAGATTTGTTTGCAGTGAGTGAGGGGAGAGTCTTCCATGACTTGCATCTGGCAGCGCTGTTACATGTTACGTGTCTATAAAAATGTGTGTTTCATCCTGTGGGTAATGATATGCATCATGTGAAGGGATTGTGTCCGTTGTGACAGTTTGTGCATTGTGTGTAGTGAGGGCCATGGGTTGTTTCAGTGGATGTCAAGGGTCTGTTGTGTGTCACGTGTTTGTGAAGGGCCATGAACTGTGTCGATGCATAAGGGTGTATTTGTGCGAGGTGAGGCAATGCTGTATCTGTTGGTGATTGTGTGTGCTACATGTCTTTGAGGGGTGAAAAGGTGTGTGCTATGTCTGTGAGTGACGAAGGGGGATTGTCGTTCAGGAGCAGGGAAGTCAGACATAACCCAAGTCTTCGGTCCCCACCCCCTTTCCCCCCTAGAGCTTGACTAGCCTCGAGGATTCTGCAGGGCAGCTAGACAAAGCAGCCAAACCTGACCCTCTCACCCAGGCCACCAGCCTCTTACCTGAGAAACAGCAGGGACAGTGGTCTAGAAGGTGACAAAGAAGCTGAGGGGACGGTGAGGGCCGCAGAGAGCATGTTTCCTGGGAAGCTTCTCAGGAAACTCAGGAAGCTGGCAAGGAATGGGGAGGAGGCAGAAGGCAGGGCCAGACCTAAGTGTGTGACTCATTTTCCTCTATGCTCCAAAGCCACTTCAGCAGCAGCAGGACGAAGAATTAGGGGAGGCCTGCCTACTGGCTCTGCTGGGTCAGCAGGGCACGAGCCAGGAAGCCAGCTCCTGGGGCGGGCCCCCAACCCCAAGGTCACAGGGGATACTCACATCCAGCCAGGGAGTCCCTCTGCATATCAGCTCAGCCAACAGGGCTGGTCCAATCCAATGTGTATCCCCTCTAGAAGGAAGGGTTGGGCCTGGGCTGGCAGAGGAAGGAGGAACCGGACCCCTTGTCTGATGGGGAAGATGGGCTCTGACCTAGCAAAGGACAGGCCTATCTTCAGGAGCCCAAGCTTCAATGGGTGCAGTAACGACACCAGTGAGCCCCAAGCTCATGGAAAGGACCCAAAGCTGCTTTCAGAAGATACCCCGTCTGACGGGACACACAGCCAGTCTTGCTCACAGGAGGCCACCATCCAATGGGTGACACAACCTGCCCACAGGTGCTCCCAACCAAGGAAGAGACAGTCCTGCCTTCAGGGATGCCCAATCTGCTGGGCAACAAAATTATGCCTTCTGATGTCACCTTCATCTGAGGGGGGATGCAACCATCCCTGCCCTCATGAGCTCCCAGTCTGAGAGAGAAGACAAATCCTTGTCTAGGACTGCTCTGGGGTATCCACCTTTGGGTGTTCTGTGCTGAAAGTTACTCCTTAGCTCCACCTCCACCCCCAGATTGGGTTTAGCCGGAAGCAAAGGTGTAAGGCCACAGAGGAAAGCAAACTGGGCCATAGCATAGGTGGACCTTCTCAAATACCAACTCAAAGAATCCACTGGACCATGGTTTGACTGCCACCGCTGGTCTTCAGCTTGATCCCTCCATTGAGCATGTATGAGCCTCTGGTTCCTGGGTCAGTAACCGCGACACGGCCTCCCTACGTTACACAAAGTATGATGCCTGGCACATAACAGGAACTCAGTAAATGAAAATCACTTTATTTACCCAAGTTCCTGTCTAGTGTCCCAGAATTAGGGGAGTCAGATGCTTTCTCCACATCTGTTGGAGAACTTGTTAAAAATCAACATTCAGGGGCAGCCGGATGGCTCAGCTGGTTGGAGCGCCGGCTCTCAACAACAAGGTTGCCGGTTCGATTGCCCTGTGGGATGGTGGGCTGCGCCCCCTGCAACTAAGACTGAAAACGGCGACTGGACTTGAAGCTGAGCTGCGCCCTCCACGACTAGATTGAAGGACAACGACTTGGAGCTGATGGGCCCTAGAGAAACACACTGTTCCCCAATAAAAATTTAAAAAAAAAAAATCAAAGTTAATAAAAAGCATTTTCTCAGAGTCTACTTTGAGAGATTCTGATCCAGCAGTGCTGGTGGTGGGGGCCACCAGTTAAATGAATTTTTAACAAGCACCCAGGGGATTCCAAGGTAGGTGGCCCATGGAGCAGAGCAGGATTGAAGGGACTCCAGAGGAAGCCAGCAACTAGGGAAGAGAGGTCAATTACCTAAGGGCTCTTTCTAGTTCCGCTTATCTACCCCTCACCTTAAATAAGGACTGCCCACTGAGCCACAAGGTGGGGGGAGGATACTCGCATCTCTGACAGAACCCCAAGCTCTACCACCCCCCACCTCGTGCAGGACCGGCTGTCCTTAACTGATGTTACAGTGCTAGCTAAGTTAATCTGGGAGCTTGGGAAAGACCCAACTGTCTGTCTCCCCACCACACACACACCCCACCCTGACCCCTGAATCCAAATCTTCAAGGCCTGCAGAGAATTTTTTAACAAGTTTACCAGGTGTCCTCAATCCTCTGATCTTGCACCCGATTCTTGGAACAGGGACCACCATGCAGAAGAGGGGCAGGGCAGGGTACTCACTAGGCAACGGCTGCACAGGGCACCTGGTTTCCTGACCTCTGTAAGAGATGAGGAAGCTGAGGCTCACAGAAGTTTCAAGACTGCAGTCTGTCTGACCTCAAACGCAGGCTGAGTGCCTCCATTTGCAAGGTTTGTGCTTTTCACAATCAACAGAATCTCCCTAGAGTTCACAGAACAAGGACAGAGGAGGTCCTTTTACCCTCCTTTTACAAGAGGCGGAAGCTAAAGCCCACAGAGGGGAAATGACTTGCCAGGATTATAAAGCTAGTGAGTGCTAGTGAGTGGCACAGCACATTCTCAGTAAGGGGACTGCAAGTCCTTCTGTGCCCGTTCCACTATACTCAGGGTCAGATATCCCCACAATTCCCGATTCCAATGGTGAGAAGCGCTTGATAACGTTCAGCAAGGGGGCAGATGAACCAGATGTGCTAGGATGGCTATGGGGGCGCACAAGGGTGGGGGGGAGAAAAAGAAGGAAATGGAGAGGGGCGGATCTTGCTTCAATGAGGTTCCACCGTCAGGGCAGGGTCAGACTCTCTGTAGCCTCCAGAGCACTTACTCCTACTTCCACTGGAGTTCCAAGGAAGCAGGAAGGGTGAGAAGGTGGGGCCTGGCTGTGGCTGCTCCTGGCAGCTGCTGAGACTAGTCACGGGATGGGGGTGGGGGCGGGGGCGGGGTAGTGCGGGTTGGTGAGGTTTGGATGACTGGGCTGCCAAGGGCCATGACTGATGCTTTAGGTGATTAATTCCCTTTACACACAAGGAAGTAGAGGCTCAGGGTTGAAGTCTCTGGCCCAAATGCCAGCATTCTAACTCTACCTATCTTCCACTATACCTGTGCCTGAGGTGGCCCCACAGGCAGCAGCAGGCTGCCCAGTGGGAGGTATCAGGGTCTGGCTATCTGCTATTATTCCCAGTAAACCACAGGAAGAGGAGTGAAGTGACTCATTAAGCCCTTCAGTCTCTCTGGGCCCTGGCACTCCTACAGCAAACCTGTCCTGCCCAAAGAGCCCCTTAACCTATTCACAAATGTAGTGGCTGCAGAAGCTGCCACAGCCACCAGGACAGCTCCGCCCCGGAGGCATCTTGATTGCAGCTGCCTCAATTCCAAGCCATCACTGAAAAGATTGCTCTGAGCAGGACTGAGAATGGGCTGGGACCACTGCTGACCTTCTGAGTAGGTCTGGCTAAAATGTGCCAGAAAGGAAATGGAAAGGCTTTGATCCATCTGGGAAAATAGGATGTCATAACTGAACCCCAAATTCCTTAATATGACTTTCTGATCTCCCTGGTCTCACCCCAACCCACTTCGATGTTCCAGGCATGAAAAAGGGTATTCAGTTCCACAAATGCGCTGTGCTCTTACCTCTGGGTCTTTGCGCGTGCCGTTTCCTCTGATTGAAACATCTTGCCACACTTACTCATCCGCAGCAATCTCCCTTTCTTACTTCCTTGCCAACAAAACTTAACTGGAAAACAGTAGATGCCCAGCTCCAGGGCAAGCCCTACTCTATAGCCTGCCGTTCTCCTTCGCTGTTTTCCCAAATTTACGGTTAGAGGTGGCCATGTGACCATTTTCTGGCCAATGACAACTTTGGGGAAAATTCTGGCTTCCTGAATGAGTTCTGCTTGGCAACTGGCATGAGGTGTGACCCTGCCACGATCTTCTATCAACTGTAAGATAACAAGACCTTCGGAGAGGATGCAGGGGAAGCGCGGCAAGAGCCAGGTTCCCTGGTGGTGCTGTTGAGCCCAGGAACAATACCTGAAAGTGCCTGCCACCAGACTTCTTACGTGAGCAAATACTCCGCGATTTGTTTATGCTAGGGATTCCTCACAGAGACATCAGCCTCTGGTTTCCAACTTTAAAAAGGTCATGTCCTCCAGGAAACAGTCCCTAGCTGCTAAGAATGGGATCAAGGGCCCTCTCCTCAGAGCAGTGGGCACGCTGTGTCTTTCATGATCTCTGCACCTGTTCACGTATCCGTGTACCCCAGCAGGGGCCTCCATGGGATTCACCACTTTATTCCTAAACCAGCGTATTTGTTGAATGTGCCAACTAATTGCTGGCACAACCTCCTTGAGGGCAAAGACAGGGCCTGGCCATCACGAGCTTGCAGACAGCTGAAGTGGGACCGCCACATGACCTCTAAGGAAGAGAGGTGGGTGTCACTTTGCCTGGCTAGAAGACATAGCTGCTGCTCCTGGCACAGGAGTCTGCATGACCTCGGGACACACAGCAGCACTCTGCAGGGCGACAAAACAGTTCCCTCTCTCTGCGTTGGTCCAGTTTTAAGTAGAGCCACCCGAAGCCACCCCTGGGCTCTAATTCATCTGTAGTTTGGATACGCTCAGCTGCAATTGGAAGGACAGTAAGACACCCAAGCTTCTGTCCCCTCCCCTAAGGAAGCAAATCAAAGTTGCAGTACCTCTTGGCACTACAAGACATTGTGCCTTGTGATTATTGTTCCTCTTTACTCATCTATAAAACACTTAAAAAGTCTAGTTTCAAGTCACCCAATTTCTCCTATCTTCACATTTTAAGTGTCATCTTTCTATTTCTCATCTTACGTCCCTCCCCAGGGCTGATCCTGTCTCTCATGGCCAGCAGGACATTTGAATATATAAGATAAGCTGTGTCCTTTCAAACATCAATTCATTTAAAACTCAAAATAATCAGTATCTTCATTTAACACACAAATCATATTGGCAACACCAAGCACTGTGGAGCTAGCTACCTTCTATGTGCCATGGCTACTGCTCCGTAAAAACGTCCAGAGTAACCAATACTCCCAGTTCATAGATACACAAAGTTTAGCAAATACATGGTAGGGAGCCAGAACTCCAAAGAATTTCAGGGCTGGGCCAAGCCAGGCAAGGGACCCACCTTGGAACAATACCTGAAGAAGACAAAATCAAATGTTAGGGTATAAAAATTTATTACACATACAGAATATTACCACTAATGAATGCAGACAGGCTAGGACACAGGGTACTACTGGATGGAGGACGGCTAGCTCTTTGGAAAGTGAATAGGTTTGGGTGGCTCGGAGCTTCATGCCACGCAGACTGGTCAGTCAGATGGAAGAGCACATGCCAAACGCCACGGGGAGTCGGGGCATGGAGCGACTGCTCTGTGCCTTCCCTGTCTGATGTGGGGCTTCAAAGGATGCCACACCCAGAAGCAAGACACTGAAGCAAAGGGGCTTCCGAAGGTGGCCCAGGCTTGTCTCTGAAGTCAAGGCAACACCATTTTAAGCAATATGTTTAATTGGGTGATTTCCACAAACTATACACGAAGTTTCTAACCATCACAAGTCAGTGAAGTACAAAACATTAAGTTACAGGCTGAGGGAAGAGAAGGCAGCACCAATGGTGGCATCTTCCAATCCTGTTGGCCTGGGGGTAGGGGGTGGGGGAAGGTTTCTTTTTGAACCGAGCCCCTTATTTCAATGTACAAAAGAATTACTCTGATTGATATTAAATCGTATTGAAAACAAAATGGACTAAAAAGCAAATACTACTCTATGTTGGGGTGGAAATGGGAGGAAAGAATGAGTCCTTCAAAGCAGGAGGGGAGACAGCTGGGGGAAGGTTCTGTGGTTGTGACCCCAGGCGGTCACTCGCGCTGCTCCATCTTTACTTTTGGTGGTCTCAGGAAGGTCCGATTTTTCTTTTCTTTTTTCCCCTTTGTGTTTGCTTGGAAGTTTCGCCAGCTGTCTACACGACCATCTCGACTTTCCTAATCACAAAAGAGGTCTGCAGTGAGAAAACCACCATGTTTTCCCGTGTATAATGCACACTTTTTTGCCCAAATTGTGAGGGAAAAATAAGAAAGCGCATTATACATGGGTAGTACTAATTCCGTATCTATATAAATGTTTTTAATTCTTTTATTTATGCTTATGAGTTAAAAGTGTAGCTCTAGAAATCAATAACGATATCCATATGCAAAATAATACCCTGGAATACGATAATAGGTTTTGTTGAACTTGCAACGATGAAGAATTCTTGGCCTTCTATGATGGGTAAATATTGTAAATTTGTTACGGGTACATAAAATGTCTTGTACCTTGTATCTCTGTTCTTGTGTTTTATAATTATTTGTTACATAAAATGTCTTGTACCATAATATGTTAAAAAATAAATGCTAAAATTCCTTTAAAATACAAAAAACAAGTAACTAAATGTAAACAAATAAAAATTTGAATTAAAAAATTAAAATGAGGGGTGGCCGGTGAGCTCAGTTGGTTAGAGCGCGGTGCTCTTAACAAGATTGCCGGTTCGATCCCCACATGGGCCACTGTGAGCTACGCCCTCCACAACTAGATTGAAACAACTACCTGACTTGGAGCTGATGGGTCCTGGAAAAACACAAATAAATAAAAGTTTAAAAAAAAAATTAAAACGAAAGCTTTTTTTTCCTGGGAATTTGGTCCAAAAAACGTGGGTGTGCATGATACACGGGAGCACCTTATACATGGCAAAATACGGTAGTTAATGAGAGACAGGGCCAGAAGGTGCTCTGCCATCCCCCTGTAGCCCAGCTCAGCCCTCAGGAATAATCCAAGAGTAGAGCAGAGCAGAGCTTTCTGCCCATGTCCATGGGCCCAGGAAAGTGTCATACCACCCCTGGCAGAAGCCAGCCACAGGTGGGAAGAAGAGGACAACATGAGTAATACTCATCACACGGAGGCCACCATTTGCTGGGGACTTCTGGGCTAGACATTTAGCATATGCTATTTCTAAACCTCACAAAAAGCTGCCTGCGGTGTGCATAGTGCCACCAGCATTTCACAAATGACAACACCAAGCTCAGAGCGGTTGAGTCATTTTCTCAAAGCTATACAGCTGGCTGGTGGTACAGCCACTCTTTCCACTGCACCTTTCCTTCTTCTGACCAAAACGTGGGTGGAGGCTCCAAGCCAGCACAATGCCTAGCCAGCTGTGCTGAGGGGACCACTAGGATCTCTTCCTCCTTATCAAGGGGCCTATTCATTCTCTCTTTTCATACATGCAGGAGACAGAAACAAAGGCATCAACTCTGCTTAGCCAATCCCTACTGAGACCTAAATGTAGAAGACCAAATGTTGCTCAATTCAGACTACTAGTTAAGTACCTGAAGGATGTAACTAGAGTGTTAAAAAGAAGTCAAGTTCAAAAGCCGTAAATTTCTCTGCAGACAGGACACCGGGGTCACAAGAAGCTCTGTTTGTTTGTTTGTTTCTTTTTTTTGGGGGGGGAGTTAAACAATATTTCTTTTATTTATTAGTCATTTGTAATCTCTCGAGCCAGTCTGGTCTCAGATCCACTTTCAGAAATCCCTGAGTCTTCTAAGAGCTGGAAGTAGGGGTGGAGAAGGAAGCTCAGTTTCTACTGAGACCTCTAAGTAGGACACAACTCCATATTCACTTCCTAAATTAAATGTGCAAACCACTCTTCTTGAGCCCACTCAGCAGCTGTGCCTACCACAGTCTCTAAACCACCCACCACTCAGGGGTCCTCACTGCCCTCGACAAGGCTACAGAGCTTACACGTGGCTGAGCCAGGACAGACTCATGCTCCAAAGCTTCCGCTCTTCCCCACATGTCCCGTCCCATTGCCATGTCTACCCCAGTCAGTCCTGGGAATGCCCTGAGAACCATGGTTCTATGCTGGGAAGTTTTCTTACTCTGGAATAAGAATCCCTGGCCACCGTGGAAATTTACCTCAAAGTTTTTCTGCCACTCCCTTTCCCGTTTGGCTTTTTCTTGAGCTTCAATCTCTTCTTCCCTTTGTCGCTTCCTAGGGGGAAAACCAGACCATAGTATTTATATGATACTTAAGAGATCGTGTTAACCATGTAAGTTAAGGCAGCTCCCCACAGAAGCAAGCATATAAAGGAAATCAGTTCCCTAGGGTTCTCCAAAGATGACTGTCTAGAAAGGGCTCAAAGTACTTTCATGAATGTCTTATTCTAAAACATGCAGATGAGACTGTGAGCAGGGCTGTGGGGCAAGAGATAAATTCCCCTGTTACACAGACAGACAGATAAGATCATCAAAGCCCGGCCAACACTAATGGAAGGTTCTGGGCTCAGCCACTGACAAAGCTACCTCGAGAACCTAGGCCACCTTACTTCAGTAGAATCACTATTCAACAGCAGAGGTTCTAACGCGAGAGGAACTCTGCACAAAACCCTATCCCAGAAACTAAAAAAATAAAAAATTGGAAAAAAAGTAATAAAACTTACGGTTTAAAAAAAAAAAAAAAAAAACCCTATCCTAAAATAAGGACATTTCACATAATCTCAACGAGCAAAATTTCATTATTGCTAAACACCAATCAACAACACAAAATACATAAACTAAATTAACCTCCAGATTTCTGATGAGCCAGGGAAACCGTACTTTAGAACAATAAACACTGATTACACTGTACATGTGACACACTCACCAAAGCAACAGCCACTAGTCACAGACAAGGTTTTGGCCTCAGTAACAATGGCCTCAATAACTGCCTATTTTACTCCAGGAAATCAGGAAGAAAACACACAGCACTTGTGATTATAAACTCCCAAAGGACAGGTCTATTCAGTACTTCCCAAAAGTCAGAATTTTGTAGCCTGGTAATTCAAAAGTTTGGCTGTTTCAGATAACTATTTTAGACAAGTCTCTTAAAATACATACTACATAATACCTTTATTGGGAAAATCCTCAAAGAGCAATGTTGGTTAATCCAGGTAGTTAGAAATGGTTTAAATGAATATGCTGATATACCTTTCATGCATCTCTTTGGCTTCTCTCTCCTTCCTTTTAATTTCCAGCTCAGCAAAGAGTTTCATGGTCTGTTTGTATACTGCTTGTTTGAACTATAAAAAAATTAAGAACAAAACTGTTTGTTTGTTTCTGTTTGGTTTATTTTGTTATTTAGATTCCACATATAAGTGAAATCACATTGCATCTTTCTCGTACACTCCACTTAGCACAATACCTTCCAGGTCCATCCATGCCCCCCACAGATGGCAAGAACCTATGGCCAAGCAACATTCTTTTGTATATATGGACAACCTTCTCTTTATCCATTCATCCATCAACAGACACCCAGGCTGCCTCCACATCTTGGCCATTGTAAACAATGCTGCGATGAGCATACGGATGCACACGTTCCCTGCGGGTAAATATTCAGAAGTAGGATTACTGGGTCCCTCTTTGTCTCCTGAGATAGTTTTTGTTTTAATGTCTATTTTGTCTGGTATATATACTGCTACCACAGCTTTTTTTGTTTGTTTGTTTCCATTTTCATGAAATATCTTTTTCCATCCCTTTGTTTTCTGTCTCTGTGTGTCTTTCCATCTGGAGCTGCTTGTAGGCAGCACATGTAAGGGTTTTATTTTCTTATCCATTCAGCCCTATGTCTTTATTTATTTATTTATTTGTTTGTTTTAAGTGTGTTTTTCCAGGACCCATCAGCTCCAAGTCAAGCAGTTGTTTCAATCTAGTTGTGGAGGGAGCATTAAGTAAATATTTTTCCAGCAACTTGAATCAAGTACTTTTGATGGAGCCCAAGACAAAAGCAGATTAGAACCCAGCAAGGACAAAAGATTCTTCAAAGAGAACCACTTAAAGATGTTCTCCTAGGAGATAAGTAACCATCTGCCTGTAAGATCTGCCTGCCACTTTCACCACACAGATGATACATAGGAAACTTGCTCTAGGAAAAGGCACCGATAAAGAAAAAAATTCTCACAACTATTCGAGATTTTGGAGGGCCCTTTCCTCCAAAGACCTTCCAAAAATACCTTTCATTCTTTCTTCTCACAAATATTTTACAATTACTCTGAGCTAGGCACCGAACAAAGTGCTTCACTGAGATATGAAGTTGCTATCAAGCAGACCAGTCCTAGAGGTCTAAGGACTGTGGCAAGGGTACTGGTTGTCCTCCCAATCTCACCTCATTCTCTGTTCTCCCTCCATCTAAAATCCCTTATCTTGGGGCGGCCGGAGGGCTCAGTTGGTTAGAGTGCCAGCTCTGAACAACAGGGCTGCCAGTTCGATTCCCACATGGGCCAGTGGGCTGCACCCTCTACTACTGGATTGAAGACAACGAGCTGCAGCTGAGCTACCGGAGGGGCAGCCGATGGCTCAGTTGGTTAGAGCGCGAGCTCTCAACAACAAGGTTGCCGGTTCAGTTCCCATATGGGATGGTGGGCTGTGCCCCCTGCAACTAAGATTGAAAACGGCGACTGGACTTAGAGCTGAGCCGCGCCCTCCACAACTAGATTGAAAGACAAACACTTGGAGCTGATGGGCCCTGGAGAAACATACTGTTCCCCAACATTCCCCAATAAAAAAATTTATTTAAAAAAATAATAAAATAAAATAAAATCCCTATCTTAAGGTGCAGGGCCACCCAACATAAAAGCCTCTGTTTCCTAGGCTTCCTTGTAGCTAGGTGTGGCCATGTAACTTAAGCTTCAGCCAATGGGGTATTAGAAAAGGTAATGTAGCAACTTCCTGGAATGTTCTTAGAAGAAGCAGACTTATTCCTTCTTGCCCCATTCCTCTATTCTGGACTGTGAGGATGGGGGCAACGTCCTTGTTGGCAGAGTCACAGGAAGGAGGAGACTGAGTCCTGGGATGACACGTGGTCCAGGGCTGCTCTCCCAACGCCTTCTTCTTCCCAAAGAAAACAAATTGCTAGCTTGTTCAAACCATCATCATTTTGGGTCTCAGTTGTATGCAGCTGAATTTATATTCCAACTGACACACTGACAGAAATAGATAACACATTAGGTAGAAAACAGAACTCTATCTTTAAAACTTTTCCCCCAAATATAAAGTATTTAAATATACAAAGAAATATAGGAAATAACCCATCATCCAGATTTCATAGGGCCTGTATCCTAAAATCAGAGACACTGGAGCAAAGACTGACGCGTTAAGAAAAAAGTAAAGGAGTCCCAAAATTTCTCATTTCTTTTAATACTGTTATCCTGTTAGCCATCACTCAATGAAAGCAATGCTGACAAACCCCAGTGCCTAATAAGGACAAATATTAGAGGACTAAAAGCGTCTTTAATGAATATTTTACTATCTTTAAAAGCTCTAAACTGTCCTGGATGAACAGTTACTGATGATTTTTAATTTTTTATGTTTTTCTGCTTTTTCCAAATTTCCTGTCATTAGCATGTGTGTTCCTTTATAATCAGAAAAAAAAAGACAACTAAAAAGTTAGGATTCTTAACAACTTAGAAGAACCAAGGAGTATGTGTAAAAGGGTCTTCAGAAAAGACCAGAACAGAAAATTAAAGGGAAGGGAAAATAAGACTGAGAAGAAAAAAACTAAAATACTGGAATAGAGTAAACCCAAAGCAGGTGGACAACATGTAGACAACATGGCCTAACAGTTCACAAGAAATGTTACCACATAGAAGATGGAACCAGATGCTGTTAGCAAAACCACTGAAGCAAGAGGAGTTGCAAGGAAGTTTCCCTAGCAAGACAGCCTTTCCTCCATAAATATTCCAAGGCAAAGCAGGTATGTGGGTAAGTTTCACTGTGACCTAAATTGAGGCAAGACTAAGATGACTTTAAATTTTACAGGCTAGGGAGGCAATCCGACACAAATATTTAAGTAGAATCTTGGTCTTCATCAATCTCCACTGAACAACCCATTGGATGCGCCATGCTCTCCGTATCTCTGTAAGTTATTACCCGGAGCACAGAGAACTCCTGGCCAGTACACAGCCAGTTAAGAGTCATTCGTGGTTCCTCCCAAAGCTGCCTGTGCCAGTTGCAATGACCCGTGTACTTACGTGATATAAATATCACAGAAATTGATGGATGTGGTTATAAAACTAAATGTTTGTTGCTTCTTTTAAAACTAAGTAGAATGCTTTAGAAAGATTCAATAAACTTGAGACCCTAAAAATAACTGCTGGGAAAGACTAGAAAAAAATCATAAATATCTAGGATTTTCCTCTTGGTTTGTTTCACCAATACCTAAGTTTTTAATGTACATCAAAAGAAAGTATAGAAACTATGGATAATGTTTCATGTGATTCATAAAATCAAGTCAACTACAAACTCCAATCAGCCGACACACTCAAAGAAAAGGCCAAGCCCTATGTCAAACAAAAGGTGAATTTTTTAAAAGGGTGAATGAACGTACATTTAATACTTAAAGTTAAAATAAAATGTTCATAGCACATATGCATCATTCTTTGGGCTTCCCTCTCTTTAATCCACCAATCAGTGAGCCCAAGCCCACAAGATGAGGTGGCTTTTCCCATATTTAACTCACCAGCTCTGGGTCATCCTCCTCCACATTGGTAGGTTTGCCTTCCTTCTTTAATTGCTTTTTTCGCTCTTTCACCTAAAAAGAATTTTTTTTCATCAAACAATGAGCACTCATACTTTGAGAACATTGTTAAGCTGCACACATGATGTGCACTTTTCTATGGGTGTAACAAAAGTCTGCACTGAAAAAGATGAGCCTCTCCCCTCCCCACCAAAACAGCAATGCAATCACGGAAAACTATGCGCCTGGGTTCCTTTTCTAACCTCATGTAAAATCCAATTTACCTGGAAGCATGAAAGGGGGCCGTGAGGGAGCGGTCCCCAACTTATCAAATCCTAGGCCAGATCCAAAGAGCCTTTGATAAATTCAACACATAACCCATTTATTTTTCACAGCTTGTAGTTACATGTTTATAGCAAAGAAAATACACTTGTCAAGTTTTAGAAGAAGCTACAGAATATTTTAAGTATTGTTTTCCTGGCATTTCTACAACTGCATTCTTGATCATTTTCACTGTGAAACCCCTTTAACCCAATAATTTTCATATAGTGTTAACTATTTTTATCACTTTGGCAACCACCGAGATCCAAAAAAATTAAATACACCCATTCACACAAGTAGGACACTACTCCATTAAACAATCGTTCAGGGTGTTACACCAGCATAAGCCACGTGTGTTCCAAGCTCTTGAAGGTCCCACTGCCACCTTGTGGTGAGAAAGACCAAGGATGGCTCCTTTACATGCAAAACACAGAGGAAGGGTAACTATAACTATCACCAATCATTCCAGGTCAAATTGTCAGGTACTTTTCTGATTTTTACTAGAATGGGCCTACAGGTACCATTTCCAACACATGACCAGCAGGACATAGCTATGATATAGCTATGGCCATCTGTCGCCTCTTTTTACTCATTTTCCTCATCTAAATCAGACTCATTATTATTACTGGTTATAAAGTTCTGTTTCAGATTTCAAAGCTTTTCAAAGAGAAAGTCACATCCATATTCACTCAGCTCTTATAAATGGCCTCAAGATTCTTGCCCCAGCAAGTAAAAAGTTAAAACGAAGACCTTTCTTACTTCAAGCAAGCCACTTATCATTTCCCACCACTCAGATTTAGGTAATGCAAAAAAAATAATACCAGCTCTAACTGAATTTATTTCAATTGAGTCCTTCCCTCTTATTAATACAGACATGTAGGTTCCTCCGATTTTTTTAAAAAATTTACTCATATCCCCTTGCCAGCCTATCTCAAGCCCATGTTCCAACCCCTTCACAGACAAGCATAAAAATTAAGGGTCAAGTGTCACCATGGCTATTCCCCTTTTCCACGCTCGTGAAGGGGTAATATGAATGTAAAGAGAGGACAAGAAAAGCCCTCTCTCCACAACACAGGACTGGTAAGGAAAGAGGTCGGAGCAGTGTCCTGGCCACTCCTCATCCTGAGCTCCAGGGGTGAATTATAGCTTTTGGCACACACTATTCACGACCACCACAGCAAAATGGTGGAGACCACATAAACAGTCACAGTTACGCCAGGAGGCATTGCTATGTCAACATTTACCCTCCTACAAGGTGCCCACAGCTTGCTAATACTTCCTATAAACACAGCAGCACTATAAATACTTACAGTGTGTTCCACGTATTCTTTTCCTGCCTGAATTACATCCAGGGCCCTCTTCTTTTGTTCCTGATCCAGTAGCAACTTGTAAGCTTTGTCCACAGCTAATGCAAAACATTGAAATTAACTGTTTCTGCAAACACCCTCTGCAAGTCTGAACTATACTCAGGCAGTGTAAATGGACTTGTGTTGTCTAAAAGCATTCCCTACTTTGTTCAATTATTTTACTGTTGTTAAACTAATTAAAAACACACAACTATAGCAATGACTTTCCTTGAGAGCCTTGGAGAAAATTAAATATACACTCAAGGCTAAATACACCACATCTAAATTTAATTCAGTGACAAAATACTGCCAATTATATTTTATGTTCAAAGAAAAAAAATGATCCTATGCAAAAACAGTCTTTGTTGGCACATAAAAGTTTTAACAAAGCAAAGTTAAGGTCTATTTTTTAAACAGCAACATTTTGCTTTGGAATGACAACCGTTCTACTGAACACCACAGCTTCTTCGTGACCAGAAGGCAGAACTATAACATTCTTTTCTTGATCCAGGACAAGGAACAGTTAGTCCCTAATATTGACAATATATTTATTCAGAAGCAGGTAAATTTACAAATACCTTCAAAAGCCTTTTGTGCTCTGTCAGCATCATCTTGATTTTTGTCAGGATGCACCAATATGGATAACTATAATAAGAGAAAAGGTTAGGTTTGTCAATAAAAGGAACATTTACTCTTTGCCTGCACTCCTTACAGCCTAAAGTTCTAAGGTATTATGGCAAAAAAGACTTAGCCAGAAGCATATTTTAAAAATTAATATCATAAAATGCTCAGAAATACTGGTTTTAAACAAAATTCAAGCACCAAAAGGTAAATGCACAACTGGGAAACATTTAGAGTTTTAAGCACAAAGTTGAGAATAAATGTAAGCCTGACATTATGAAAATGTGATGATCTGGAGGAGAGAGGGACACTGAAAAAGTACTGAGTACCTTATTCTGAGCACTAAGGAAGATAAAACAGGTATGAGACATCGTCTCTTTCCTAAAAGAAATTCTAACATAAAGCCATGGTTCTCAGTTCGGCTGTGTTCCAGTCCTGTGAAGTTTCTACTTTCCACCCTTAGAACTTCTGAATCAGTCTCTGGCACTCTGTACTTGTTAAACCTCTACTAGACTAGAAATCAGATGATAGTAAGGAATTAGTGTTAATTTTGTTAGGTGTGACAGGCAGTTATACAAAAAATATATTTTTGTTTGGGGGTGGGAATTCATGCTTAAGTATTTAGGGGTAAAATATCATAGTGTCTATAATTTACTTTTCAACAATTTAGCCAAAAATATACAGTTAATGAAGTGAACTGTTCCATATAGATGGTGAGTATATGGGTGCTCATTGCTCTATTATTTCTTTTTAAAGTACATATAATTAAACATTTTTTATATTAAAATAAAACACGAAAAGCGCCACAGGTGATTCTCTGAGACACCTAGAGTTAAGAGCCACTGACCTATTGTCATCAACAGACAGAAACCAACTAGTTGGAACAGAGGGGCAATGTTGGGGGATGATAATAAGTAGGAATCTAATGCCAAATCCTGCATTACTGGAGACAGAATCCTAGGGTCTAATTCCAACTTCAATCACCTACCAGCTGTGAGACCTTGAGCAATTCACTTAACCTATCTCCGCCTCAGCTTCCTCCTCTGTAAGGTGGACAATACTAGATACCTACATCTCACTGGGTTATTTTAAGGATGAGATGAAATAACGCACGTAAAGAGCTTAGCATAGTGTCTAACACACACTGACAATAGTTAGCATACAGAGAGGACATACTACATGCCAAGACCTATTCTAAGTGCTCGATGTGTATTACTCCATTTAAATTCTTCTAACAACCCCACAGGGTAGACACCATTATTACGTGCATTTCACAATTGAGGTACCGTATTTTGCCGTGTATAATATACACATTTTTTGCTCAATTTGTGAGGGAAAAATAATAAGGATGCACATTATACATGGGTAGTAGTAATTCCATATCTATATAAATGTTTTTAATTCTTTTATTTATGCTTATGAGTTAAAAGTATAACTTTGGAAATCAATAATGATATCTGTATGCAAAATAATACCCTGGAAAACAATAATCGGTTTTGTTGAACTTATGAAGAACTTGTAATGAGAACTTGCAACGACGAGTTCTTGTCCTTCTATGATGCATAAATATCGTAAATTTGTTACCGGTACATAAAATTTCTTATACCTAGAATCTGTTCTTGTGTTTTGTAATTATTTATTACGTAAAATTTCTTGTACCATAATATGTTAAAAACTAAATGCTAAAATTCCTTTATAATGCAAAAAAACAAGTACCTGATTGTAAACAAATAAAATTTGAATTAAAAAATTAAAACAAAAGATTGTTTTCCCTGAAAGTTTGGGCCAAAAACATGGGTGCGCATTATACATGGGAGCGCATTATCCCCAGAAAAATACAGTAACAGGCACAGAAAGGCTGAAAGTAATTTCCCCAAGTTCAAAAAGCTTGTAAGAGGTACATCCAAGACTAAACTCAAGTCATACAGCTCCAGGTCATATTAACTATTAGGTCATATTAATGACTAAATAAGAATTCTTATTGAGTTCTTTGCGTAGCTCCATAAAAAGTTGTTTTGACTATGGATTTCTCTGCTTGATTATTAAATTGGGAAAGACTGCTAATACATTACATTACATTAGGAAACCTGAGATTCCAACAAAAGGGAAAAAAGCTGGGTTCTGCAAGTGCAGAGGAGAACTCAGAAAGAAAAAACACTATAAAGTTATATAATGGGAAATGATTGAGTAGGCAAAGACAAAAAACATCTTGGCTTAAATGCAGATCATACAACGATTATGAGTCAGCAATGTGGGGGCAATTACTGTACTGAAGAAGTTAGCTTAACATTGGATATCAACAGGTACGCCATGTAGAGCTGAGAATAATATTCAGCTCTGGTCAAGCCCTTTTAAATATGTATTATAGTACATAAGAGATACTACAAAGTTGGAGAAAGTACAAAAAAAGACATGAAATATACAGAAAATCCAATTTGTAAAGACAGGTTACAGCGAGTCTGATTGTTCACCTCACAGAAGGAAACGCTGGGGGGTTACTCAGCTGTCAAAACTGGAAGGGTCTTTAAAAAGGCTACTATATGGGGGTGGCCTGTTAGCTCAGTTGGTTAGAGCGTGGTGCTAATAACACCAAGGTTGCCGGTCTGATCCCCACATGGGCCACTGTGAGCTGTGCCCTCCTTTAAAAAAAAAAAAAAAAAAAAAAAAGGGCTACTCTAAAACTTTGTAGCTCGAGTTACTAAACATTAGAATGAAAAAGAATCAGAGGTTGTAGATCTCCTTTCCTGGAGAATTTCCAGAAAGTACTCCTCATATTAAACCAATTATCTCTTGGATAGTCATTTAAGTTTACAAAAGATAAAATTATTGAAGAATACGGTCTTAAAAATAAAATAAAGTAACTGTTATAAATCATTTAACATGTTCTCTCCTGAAAGCCAGGGGATTTACTAAGTATAACTCCATGTAAGCTCTACTATTTATTTACCTTGTATTTCTCCCTCTTAAAGAACTGGAGAGATTCTATTTGGATATAAAATTCATTCTACTCAGAGGTAAGCTATGGTAATTGAATTAATATTTTATGTCACTATGAGGGTTTTATCTAAGAGTTATAGCCTTCCATTTAAAAAAAAACAAAAAAGTTTATATTTTGGCACAAAAATCTTAATAGCAAGTCCTAAGAGAATCACCATGTGCTTGCATTTTCAAAAGATTCCAACTTCGAGGTGGACGGGTGGCTCAGTTGGTTAGAGCGCGAGCTCTGGGCAACGGGGCTGTCGGTTCAATTCTCACACGGGCCAGCGAGCTGCACCCTCCGCAATTAGAATGAAGTCAATGAGCTGCCGCTCAGCTCCTGGGTGGCCAGATGGCTCAGTTGGTTGGAGCGTGAGCTCTCAGCCACAAAGTTGCCGGTTCGACTCCCGCAAGGGATGGTGGACTGCGCCCCTTGCAACTAACAGCAGCAACTGGACCTGGAGCTGAGGTGCGCCCTCCACAACTAAGATTGAAAGGACAACAACTTGACTTGGAAAACTCCTGGAAGTACACACTGTTCCCCAATAAAATCTTAAAAAAAAAAAGATTCCAACTTTATCCATTACAGGGAAATAGTAACATACCTGCCGAAACCTCTTTTTTATTTCTTCATCTGTCACTTCAGGATCTATCTGAAGAACCTGAAAGAATCAAAATCAAAACTAAAAGAGATTAAAAGAATTTATAAATTTAAGAGATACCCAATAATTATACATATTATAATCAACACCTAGAATAGCCCTCATTATTCTAGTGCAATGCCTGGCACACAGTTCTAAAAAAACGCTCAAGAAATATAAAGGAGCAAATCAATAATAAAATAGTAGCTATACTATTTTAGGGTTCTCAATTAATACAGTAGTTACTTTTAGTCCATCAGAAAAACAATAATTTACCTCATACCCAGAGACATGGTTCCAGACCAAGACGAAATGTTGCATTTCTCCTTCAGTCGTTAAGAAAAGTGCCCACTCCCTGACCTTTTCTTATCTTTGCAAATGTGGAGAAAGCAAAGAACCCTATAGGGAAAAAGTTAGGCTGGCTACTTGATTTTCACCTCAATCCAGAAATGTCCACTTGGCTCTACTTTACATGGACCAATGGTTCTCAGCCTAGAGTGAACACCAGAATCAATGCCTGGAAACCTGATCAATGCCTAGGGCATTCTGATTCCAAATGGCAGAGACATCTGTATTTTTTTGAGTAATGCTGTCTTAAAAAAATAAATTTAATCATTCTTCTCCAAGCCTGGGTGTCCTGGTGTTAACATTCCTCATCAAAGATTCTAACCTCATCACCACAAACACATACATTCATTCAAACATTTATATAGTAGCTACTACCTGCTGAACACACTGCTATTTACTGAAAATAAATAGGAAAATAAATATTTTTTAATTACCATATAATAAGTACTTTTTTAGGAAGGGAAAGTTGTAAGATATACAATTAAAGCAGATGATTTCACAGTGTAGGACTCAACACAGCACCTATTATATTTACTTGGTATTCAGGCCAGAGGAAAGGGCAGAGAAGAGGTTGAGAAGGGTTTGTGAAAAATTCAGAAATAGTGATGGAATGAGAACTGAGTCTGGGTGCTGAACACAGAATGAAATATGTAGATGACGTATTATAAAATTGTATATTTGAAACCTATGTAATTTTATTAACCATTGTCACCTCAATAAATTTTAATTTTAAAAAATGTTACAAAAATCCTAAAAAAAAAAAAAAAAAAGAAAGAACAGAAACTCAGAAGAGCAGGGCCCCACCTCAGTGCAACTACATCCAAAATCATCACTTTAGTAAGATCCCTAAGTGCTCTGAATCACATTAAAAGTTTGAGGGGCCGGCATGGTGGCTCAGGTGGTTGGAGAACTGTGCTCCTAATGCCGAGGTCACCGGTTCCATTTCCACATGGGCCAGTGAGCTGCGCCCTCTACAGCTAAGATTGTGAACAATGGCTCTCCCTGGAACTGGGCTACCGTGAGCGGCCGGAGGTTGGCGTGGTTGGCGTGGCTGCCGTGGGCTGCAGCGGGCTGCTGTGCCGCCATGGGCTACTGTGTTGCCATGGGCTACTATGTGTTGCCATGAGCGGCCGGTGGCCAGCGTGAGTGGCCGGCAGCTGTCGAGAGCTGCCATGAGCTCCTGTGAGTGGCCAACAAACGACCGCCGACCGACTGCCTTAGCGGGGGAGCGCAAGGCTCATAATATCGCCGTGGGCCAGGGAGCTGTGTCCTACACAACTACACTGAGAAACAACAGCTTGAACATGAGAAACAACAGCTTGAACCGGAGTGGGGGGGAGGCAAAGAAATGGGAGAGGGGAATAAAAAGTTTGAGAAGCACTGATAAGAAATGATGATGGAGGTTAGAAATAAGTGCCTTCAGAGTTAGAAGAACTGAGGATCAGTTATTCAGGGGGGCAAAGAGAAAAAAATGAAAATGAATGCTGAAATGAAAAATACATACCAGAGAAATTAAAACTGAAAAGTAATCTTCCAAGTTTAGTCAGGTGCTTAGAGGGTCTTAGAAAAACCTGGCAGCATGGTAATGTCAAGATTTATGCAAGCTTTCAAAACGTTCAAACAGCCCACCTATAGCAACAGAGTTAGGGGTTGGCAATGAAGCTGAATCACCACTGCATTTAATAGACGCTAAGGTTATAACGAGAGCATACCCATTCCTAAATGCTAGGCATACAAATTGGGGGTGAGAAAAACTTTAAAACAAAGCATTTTCACGTCAGCGTGCCCCCTCATACCTTCCCAAGGGAGAAAGGACTTGGGAAAAAGTCACTCAAGAGAAAGAATGCAGCCATGTAAGATTTATAGATCAAGGGAGATAACTGTACATACACAAATATTCAGAGGAGAGCCTTACTTTACCTTGATTCTGGGGAAAAGGGATGTATTAGAGCAAATCAAAGTCCAACACACCCCAGGTGTCCAAAATGAATGAGACAAGATGGAAAACCTCCCACTTTCACACACACACACACACACACACACACACAATCCTCAAATAAAGCTAGCCTAGAACTAATGATGCTAAATATAATTCATAAACCTTGACTGGGTTCCAAGTTAAAAAAAACTAAAATAGCTATAATTGAGATTTTGGGGGGACAACTGGGGCCATTTGCATGTGGACTCTACGCTGGATGACGTTATTGAATCAATGTTGTTTTGCCTAGAAGTGGGAATGGTGTTGCGGTTACGTGGAAATGTGTCTTTGTTTTCAGGAGCTGCATGCTAAAGTATTTAGGCATCACAATGTCTGCAGTTTACTTTCAGATGATTTGGCAAAAAGTGTATGTATACATACATAAATACACACACACGTTATTTTTCCAAGAGTTATATCACATGTACACTGAAACTGGCAACAAATATTTACTGAGTGCCTTCAAAGCTAATCCAACTCCTTTTCTATCTTTAAGAGTCGGAGATGGCCATGGAACACAGTGAAACAGTGAAGACAATGGGCGTCTTCAAACCTGCAGCCCAAACCTCCTTGAAGCCAGCTTTATACGCCGAGTACCAACTTTTAGGGCACCTAGGATTGTTAGATACCGTGCTCACTATTGTTTTCATGATATTTAAGGTCCAGCAGGGAAGGAATAAAAAAGTAACAAGTAATTACAAAAATGATTAATGCCATTGTACCAATATGGCTCTAAGGAAGCCCACAGGATGTTCAGATTCTTGGAAGGTTTTTCCAAAATTGCTACTGTGCCTCAGGCTTTGGGGATACTGCAGTGGAAAACCCACAGCCTTGGAACACAAAGAGTTAATTAGTCATTACACAGCAACAAAAATTTATGTAAGTTCCCAAACTCAAATAAACTATAATAGTCTCCTTTGGGATCTTCTGCTTAAACGAGGAATCCAGTCTTATGTCACACCTGAATTCTCTAACATGCTAATAATGTACAAGTTCCAGAGTCCTGTGAGATAAATACCTTTTTTCCAAGGTACTGAACAAGATGAACAAAAAATAAAAGTCTGTGGTACTTCCTGCTGAGGCCGTAAAGTCAAATCAAAAGAAAGAACACGAAAAGGGCAGGGCAGGGGCACAGGTTCATCTACACTTATGAAGGAAGAGGGGGAGGGCCCCTAACCTAGAATCATCATAGAATGTGTAAGAAAGATATCACATAACGGCTGAAGGTTTGGAAATGTGTCCAAATAGACAGCTGTAGAAATGGCAGGCAGGAAAAAAAAAAGCACCCTGGAAATGGATTCCAGTAATAAGAGCCCTCAGATTCCCACTCTAATTTCTCCCTTTTCTACCTGCCGCTCAGTAAGGTGGCGTACAGAAAGACTGCACACATTGCAACTTATAGCTGAGATGAGAGCTATTACTGCATTACTTCTCCTTACTAGAAAAGGACCTCTGTAGAAAAATTCAACTCATTTGGATGTCTCAATAGTTGTTCCATGAAAAACAGGAGTCACTGATTTCCTAAATTGCTTAGGAATACCTAATTCTGACTTAGAGTCAAAAGCAACTTTATAAGATGATACCCACCCTTTAAAGTGGCCAGCACATTTGTATGAAATAGAAGAGACAAAAGCTGTAATGGACTGTCCGAGTCCTGCCCACTCAGACACAATCTCACACCTTCTGAGTGTGCCAATCTCACCATATCTTTACACATCAAATACTTTCTATCGTCAGGACAGGAGCTATGCGGCAGTGAGTCCCACTTCCAGAACCACAGTAATTGGTAGGGCCTCGTCTTCATACTGGTCCCAACTATCTGTCACTTCTCGTCAATCAGATCTCCACAGAAACACTACCTTAAATAAATGGCTAAGTTATATGATTACTTAGCCCCTTTTTATGCTCAATTTATTTAAAACTATGGCTAAAAAAATAGAAACATACCACCAAATTCTTTATTACTGCTCAAACAAGTTATCTCCCCCTATGTCTTCCCCAAAATCATATCGAAAGTACTCTTTCCGCTTTTCATCTTCCCCTTCTCTTTCTGAGCAATGCAATCCAAATACATTCCATGGAGCCCAGCAAAGTGGACATCTACTCCCCGTGGCGGGTGAAGATGGCCCAGAACAGAGTATCACAGCCGATCTGGAATGAAGAGAAGACAGTGACCACTGGGAGTGGTGGCTAGTCACACAGTGCCGGAGCCCAAACTGGGTGAGAAGAGCATCCACATGGAAGGGTAGCCCAACATGGAGTGCCAAAAGTGGGTTAAGGAGGGCATCCTGGCACAGAGTGTTAGACAGGCAACCTGGCATAGGTGTTAGAACCTAAGCAGGGTGAGACTGTCAACATGGGACGGTAGCCCAGTGCAGGGTGTGAGAGTCCAAGAGGAATGAGGAAGGCATCCCCATTGGAAGCACAGCCCAACATGGGGTGTTTGAAACCAAGCAGGGGAAGGAGAGTGTCCATAAGGACACAGGGTACAGGGTACAGGAGCCCAAGCAAGGCTATCTCCACAAAAGAGTGGCCTAGCACAGAGTATGGAAGCTTTTGCATGGTAAGGTGGGTGCCCATGCAGGTGGGCATCCAATGTAAGAGGGCAGCCCAATGCAAGGTGTCGGAGCCCTAGCAGGGTATAGAGAGTATTTGTGTGAAGTATAGCTGGCAGAGAGTTGAAAGCTGAGCTGAGCGAAGAAGGCCTCCATGCAGAGGGGTGTGGAATAAAGCCCAAGTAAGATGAAGAGAGTGTTCACAGAGAAAGGCAGCCTGACACAGGGTGCCAAAGCCAGAGCAGGGTAGGAAGGGCGCCTGCCTGGTGGGGAGGATGCTGGAGCCCAAGCGGAATGAAAAAAGCCCCCTGGGGGAGGGAGGGCAGGTGCAAGTAACCAGAGCCAGGTGAGGAGCACACCCACAGAGAAAGGTGACCCGGCAGGGGAGTTTTGAGCTCAGGTGTGGAGAGAAGGGTTTTTACAGTGAGGCAGCCTGGTGTTGGTGTCAGAGTAAAGTGGGGGTCAGGGCATTCACATGAGGGAAGGAATGACAATGCGAAATCAGTTGCATATAGGAGGCTCAATTAAGTAAATTTCTTGGGGCGACCGGTTGGCTCAGTTGGTTAGAGCGCAGAGCTCATAACACCACAAGGTTGCCGGTTCGATTCCCACATGGGCCAGTGAGCTGTGCCCTCCACAACTATACTGAAAACAATGACTTGACTTAGAGCTGATGGGTCCTGGAAAAACACACTGTTCCCCAATATTCCCCAATAAAAAATTTAAAAAAAAAGAGTGAATTTCTCACTAGAGAAGGGAGCAATGAAGATGGAAAGGAAAAAAAAACTAGAATAAACCCTGTGGTGTTAAAATTGGATGTCAATATGAGTGTATATGTACACACACAGACACAGACAGTCTTCCCCCACCCTCCCTTAGCTCTATCTACCAACAGAATCTGGAAGTAGTGACATCGCAATAGCAATGAGTACACCTAGTACCCAAATATTGATTTTAAATACCATTCTTCACTAAAAGGAACCAGAGCTCCTCAGTGAAATAATTGATTCCAGGCTGGGTCAGGTAAAGTACCAGAGGCCCGAGTAATCAAAGAATGATGAAGACATCAAAAAGATAGGAGCTGTCTTGAAAGGTAAGCTACTGGCCAAATTTGGGACAATTTGAGCATCTAAATATAACCCACTGAATAAATTAGGAAACCCCAATTCCATACTGACAAATAAATGAATAAATTGAAACTTTGATAAAGACAGGATATTTACAGTCATAAAGTACCTCCCCATAAAATACTTAACTAATTACAAAAGGGAAAAAAAGTAACTTCATGAACAAGCCTAGCAGGCACCTCTTTAAAAATGATCAAGTTAACATCATTAGTAATGGGATACATCAAAATCATGTACCACTTCATAGATTGCAAAGAGAAGAATGCAGCGTCACTTCTGTGAGATTCCTGCCAACATTGCATAAAGCAATTCTAACATGAAGAATCATCAGATAAACACAAGTTGAGAGATATGCTGTAAAATAAATGGCCTACAATGTTCAAAAATGTCAAGATCATGAAAGTCAAGGAACGAGTGAGGAACTAACTGTTCCAGATTAAAGAAGACTAAAGAGACATGACAACTAAATGTAACAGGAGATTCTGGATTGTATCCTTTTGTTATATAGGTCATTATCAAAACAAGCGACTTTGAATGGGATCTGAGGATTAGCAACAATGTATCAATGTTTATTTCCTGATTTTGATGGTTATATGGTAGTTCAGTAGGAGAATAATATTTGTAGGAAAAACACAAAGTATTTCAGGGTGATGGGGCATCATATTGACAACTTGGTCTCAAGTAGTTCAAGAAAGTCTTCTAGTACACTTGCAATCTTTCTGCAAATCTGAGATTATTTTAAAATGAAAAACATTCTTGAAAAATTATTCTTCAAAAAACAGAAACAATGAATGAATCTTGAAAATATTATGCTAAGTAAAATAAGCCAGATACAAAAGAATAAATATTATATGATTCCACTTATATGAGCTACCTAGCACAGGCAAATTCGTAATAGACAGAAAGCAGAACAGAGGTTACCAGGGCCTAAGGGAATGGGGAGTTGTAATTTAATGGGTTTGGAGTTTCCATTTGGAATGATGAATAAGTTCTGGACATGCATAGTGGTGATGGTTGGACAATATTGTGAATGTACTTAATGTCACCGAATTCTATACCTACAACTGGATAAAATGGTTAACTATATGTTATATATATTTTACCACAATAAAAACAGGTTTTTCTACAAGTGCTCAGTAACTGTTATTTTTATAAGATGTAACAATATTTATTTCAAATTACTTATAATTGTGAACAATTAGAAGCTAGTTTAAATATCCTACAATAAAGGAATTGTTTAAATAACAATTATAGAGGCTTTAAAAAATGTAAAAAATATTTTATGCAACAATGTAGCATTTAAAATAGCATGAAGTATATGATCCTTCTTATTTTTAAATAAAACTTTTAAATAAAACAGTTTGAGTGTAAACAGTTAAGAGTGGTTATTTCTCATAGGTCAGATTATACATGATTATCCTTACTTTCTTTACATTCCAAATTTTACTAAGAAATATGACTTACTTTTATAATCAGGAAAAGTTTAAAGTTATAAAGCTAAGAAAGCACAAAAAGTATATTTGCTTATCTATAATTTTGTGATCACTTTTTGGTTGTTGGTTTCTTCACTTTTTTTTATTGTGATGAAACAGAAAAGATTTAACAAGTAAATTAAATATAAGATCCTAAATTTATCAAGGCCAGCTATCTCTTCACATCTGAAAATAAATCCGCATATATTTAGGTTGCTAAAAGATGGAGAATATTTGATAGGGCAAATATCATCTCACTTTCCATAACATCCTACCTCTCCAGCTCTGCTCACAATAAGACCACCCAAGTTCAATTTCAGCTACAATACAAATTAGGTGTGTGTTCTGATGTAAGTCTGCTGTAACTATACAAAGCTCCCCATCACGAAGCCACAGCAACATAACACTGCTCACCTCAAATGGGTTCAAATTGAAGTAGGAGGAACCAGGACGGGTCAGTCTTTCAATTTGATTTTTGGAAGTTAGAACTGAGTCTCTCTTCTCTATTTGTTTTACCTAAAATAAAGGGGATAAAAACTTTATTAGTAAAGCTCAAAAATAAATTCTGGGAGCCGGCCTGGTGGCTCAGGCGGTTAGAACTCCATGCGCCTAACTTCGAAGGCTGCCGGTTCGATTCCCACATGGGCCAGTGGGCTCTCAACCACAAGGTTGCCGGTTCAACTCCTTGAGTCCCGCAAGGGATGGCGGGCTGAGCCCCTGCAACTAGAAAACGGCAACTGGACCTGGAGCTGAGCTGCATCCTCCACAACTAAGACTGAAAGGACAACAACTTGACTTGGAAAAAAGGCCTGGAAGTATACACTGTTCCCCAATAAAGTCCTGTTCCTCTTCCCCAATAAAATCTTTAAAAAAATAAAAAAATAAAAATAAATTCTGAATTGTCATCTTAACAAGTTACTCACTGACATGCTCAGCAATGTCAGTGTGTCTGTGTGCAAGCTATTTTGCTAACCACTTTGAGGAATAATTACAACAGCTACCATTTACTGAATTTTAATGTAAAAACTTTACACATATTTATTCCTCTCAACAATCCGACATAGTAAATACTATTATTATCCCCATTTCACAGGTAAGAAAACTGAGACTTAGAGAGGTTAATTGACTTGTTCCCAATTACCCAACTTGTAAACCAGAATTTTAACCCAAACAGTTTGATTCTAGTGCAGGCATGAAGAGGATTCAAAAATAAATATTAAGTCACAGCCACCACCTTCAAAGAACTTCCACTCTAATGATGGAAGACGTACTTGTTCATACTTAATTTACGTTTTTTTAAGGAAAAAAATACAGTTACACTGAAATATATACTAAAAGCAACATTAACAAAGTACATGGGAGAGAGCAAATAACTCTGCCTAACTCTAAGAGAAAAATTCCTGACCTGAAGACAATGCTAAGGACAACAGGCACCGGATAGGTAGTCCCAGGAAAACATTCTTGGTGCCACTGTCAGAGTTAGAATGCTAACTGGAATGAAAGTCTGGTATGTTATTTAACATCTTTATCCTTCTGGCCAAATGAGTTTGGGAAGAATTTCAGTAACATAAAAAGTCATTCCTTCTCAGCATCTTCCCCCTTCACTCTTGTAAATGGCGTGCCACTCCCTGCCCCACCCCTATACTTTCTATCTTCTTTCCCAGACTTATTTTTCCTCATAACACTTAAATCACTACTTGACATTATATTGTACATCTTTTTATTGTTTATCCTTCTCTATAGAAGGCAAGCTCTATGCAATAAAGATAGGATTTTTTCTCTGTTGTTCATTACCATATCTCCAGTACCTAAACAGTACACTAGTAGATGTCAGGTGCTCAATAAACATTGGTTGAAGAGTCCTCCTTTAGGGACTTTCTCTCAACCAATTCAAACAAACCAGGATTCCTTTTAATTTAATTTAATTTATTTATTTTTTTAACTAAGAGTTGGTAAGTGAATCAAGTTCCACTGTACTTGCTGAGTAGTCCTTAGAGGTCAATAAACTTTGGTACCAGTGCATCAACACTTTCAAGAGAATTAAGCATTTCAAAAGGACAGACTATTAGCAAAAGGATGTGCTAATTTCAATTTTTAAGTTTAATGCTTTGGAGAAACTACTATGTAACAAGCACTATTACAAACACCAGAGATAAAAGATGAACATGATGTAGTGCTTCACTTTGAGTAGCTCACAGCCTGGCGGGGAACAACTTCATTCCTCAAATCCATGCCAACTTAAAGAGCTCCATCTTCAGCCTTAAGTCTTAGAAAGATGCTTCTGCTTATGAAACCCTTTCTTATACATTAACTCCATTAACCCTCATAAAAACTCGTTTTAATATTAACTCTCGTTTTACAGACGTGGAAACTGAAGATCTGCAACATCAATGCCTTGAAAGAATTCAATCACGGTCAAGTTAACTGCCTTACACCAATCCAATGTGGGGTCCCCTGACTCCAAATGGCATGCTTTCCTTTCATTTATTCATTTATTAATGTATTCAACAAATATTTACTGAGTAACCACTATGTAGTAGCCGCTGGAAATGCGATCGTTAAAAGAAGCTCAGACCAAACTTACTCCCTTCCTAACACGATATACCAAGCTGTTCCTGCTGTAAGACCCAGAACAAATTATTTCACCTACCTAAACCTCAGGTTTGTCATCTGTAAGATGGAGATAATGCCTACCTGGCATGATGCATAGTGTCTGGCATTCGTGAATGGCAGAAATAACCACTAATACAACTCATTACAGAGGACTAAATAGAAACTACTTCCGTTTAAAATAAAAACGGGGGCCAAGACAGTTAAGTGGCCCCCAGGAAGGCCAGCCTCTGCTAGCCCCCGACTCATCGGACTTGGGGAACTCTCCGCGCACCCAGGTACTTCGTTAGCCACAGTCGTCGTCTACCCGCAGACGTCGGACCCGGGCCCCTTTTTCGTTGCCCAGGGGATCCCCCAGGAGCTATCAGGGAGACACACACACACACACACACACACCCAGCCCCCCGCGGTCCCAAAGGCCAGACTGGAGGAGCCGCCCAACGGTCCAGGCCAGGAGGACCACTGCCTTCGCCCGCTGGGAGAATAGGCCCAGGCGGGGTCGCCCCGGTGCCACTACTCCTCACTCGTGGTTCACCTCACTGTAGAAGGTCATAAATGCCTCTTCTGTACTGCCTCCGCCACCCGAAGCCCCACTCTCTCCCGGAGCCGCCATTTCCCCGGCCCAGCCACCATGTGACACTCCTGCGCAGGCGCTGTCTCACAAGATTCTTACAGGCCCGCCTCTCTAGCCCCGCCTCCTTCCTTGTGACCCTTAAAGGGCTCCCAGCCCAGCCAGGTACCTCTAATCTAAGCACTCTTTTTAAAATTGAGGTGAAATACACATGACATATAATTAACTATTATAAAGTGAACAATTCAGTGGCCTTTGGTATATTCACAATGTTGTGCCACCACCATCTCTATCTAGTTCCAAAACATTTTCATTAATCCAAAAGGATATCTTGCACCAATTAAGCAGTTCTTCACACCCCCTTCCCCTACTTCTCAACCCCTAACAACCAATCTGTGTTCTGCCTCTATGGATACACCTATTCTGGACATTTCATATAAATGTAATCATACATAATATGTGACATTTTGTGTCTGCCTTCTTTCACTTAGCATAATATTTTCAAGGTTCATTTAAGGTATTGCATATATCACGACTTTGTCACTTTTTATGGGTGAATAATATTCCACTGTTCTGTATGTATAGACCACAATTTGTTTATTCATTCATTAGTTGATAGACATTTCTGTTGTTTCCCTCTTTTGGCTATTGTGATAATAGTGGTGTTATGAACGTGCAAGTATTTGTTTGAGTACGATGCGTTTTCAATTTTAGGGGGTATACAACAAATACCTGAAGTGAAATTGTTGAGTCATATGGGAATTCTATATTTAACTTTTTGAGCAACTGCCAAGCTGTTTTCCACAGCAGCTGAACCATTTTACAGTCTCACCAGCAATGTACGAGGGTTATAATTTCTCCATATCCTCACCAACACTTATTATTTTCCATTTTTTTAATTACAGCCATCTTAGTGCCTAGGTCGATTTTTTGCACAATAAGACTCTCCACTAGTTGCTCAGCTTAGGACATAATCAAGAAACAGCACTACCTGAGAACTAGAAACAGAGCTTCTGCAACTGAAATGGCCCTTAAATATCATCTAGAAACACACCAAATTATTCTCACAAGATAGTGGGCTTATAAATGATTATCATATCTATCCTTCTGCTCTTGTGTTTTTCCAAGTTTTCTGCAAGGAACATTTGAAAATGTGCCCGCAGGCATTTCCTCCCATCTAAGTCACACAAACCTGGTCTGATACTTTTCCAACCAAAAGATGATTAATTAAAACTGTTCTACAATTCCATAGACAGAAAAAAAGCTAGTTTTTTTGGTTTTGTTTTTTTAATTAAAGTTTATTGGGGTGACAGTTGTTAGTAAAGTTACATAGATTTCAGGCGTACAATTCTGTATTACATCATCTATAAATCCCATTGTGTGTTCACCACCCAGAGTCAGCTCTCCTTCCATCACCATATATTTGCAAAAAAGGTAGTTTTATAATCATGAATAAGATAGATAATCTGGCCCAATCCTCTCATCTAAAGGAGAAAAAACTGGGCCCAGAGAGAGAAAATGACATAGGCAAAGGCTATAAATTACTATTTTCTTGTTCACATTTGTTAGATGGCTGAAAGAAAGTTAAGGCAAAGCCTTCCCTAGACTGCTATTTATGCTATTCTCCACTTCATTGCACCGCAGTGGTAAAAGTCCAGTTATCAAGCCCATTCGATAACATACATATTAATGCATTTTACAAATACGAATATTAATTCAGTGCCTACTTGATCAAGGCTCTGAAAACTCTCGAGGGTGAAAAGTACAGAGAGGAAAAGAACAAAACAGAGAGCTATGATAGAATGACTAAGGTGAGGGAAGGTTTCTTTGAAGTGACACTTAAGCTGAGACTTGAGAGTGAAATGTAAACGTAACAAAAGAATATTGACACCTCTTAAGAGACTATATATATCTACACATACAATATTTTTGCCCACAACCCAACTAAGTTGGGGCATCCTAGACGTCGGCATCCTGGACGCAGACATCCTCCACCACAATCCCTCATAGCATCTTATTAATCTCTTTGGTTTTATTAATCTTATAGCATCTTATTGATGCTAGTGATCCAGGAAAGGGAAGGCTTTCTTTGTGTGTTTAATAACAACTTTAGGATTGCCATCGTGGAGTGGAGCGGACGCCATGACTCATTCTGATGACTTCGGTTCCTCTTGCGGCTCCTCTCCAATCTCCTCCATTATTTTTCAATCGCTTGGTCCTGGAGACCTTGCTAGGGATTGGCTAAGAATAGGCCTGACTCCTGCTCAGGATTCGCTGCGAACTATAAAAACCCTGCCTACTGCCTTTCATGATTCGCTGCTCCTGGGTTAATCCCGCCTCCCCATGGAAAAGATTGGCTGCCTGGCCATCTGCGACGTTAGCGCCTACAGACAGTCTGCATCGTCTGCAACTGTGAGGTGCGGCATTGACAACCATGGCAGTCACGGCGTCGGCAGTGCGGATGCGGCTCGGTGTGTGGGGCGTGAGGGCCATGCAAGCCCGAAACTTCAACTCGGAACGGGTATGCCCACTGTAGTGTCCGCTGCCCCAGCGCTGAGCGCGGATGCCGTCACCTCCTCCACACCTTTACCAAAGTCCGTGTCTCTCTCCGCAGTCAGGGAGTGTCGGCTCCAGCGCGGGGTCGGTCCGGGAGGCTGGTGGAGCCTTCGGAAAAAGAGAGCAGGCCGAAGAGGAACGATACTTCAGGTGAGGCACGGGATCCCGAGTCCAGCCCTAAATCTTAACAAGCCTTCTTAGAGTCTCCCCGCCCATCCCTTTCCGTTGACCTGGGGCGCCCCATATCCCAATGAAACTCCCGGGTCCCGGAATCCATTGCACCCTCGCTTCCAGGGCCCTAAAACCCAAGCCATGTCCACTTGCGGGTCTCCAGGACTCTCAAACCAAGGCTCAACTCTTCCAGAATCATTTACCAACCCCACCCTTGGAATTCTCCCGGGTGGTGCGAAACGCTCCCCTGATTCTTCGCAGTGTCAAGATCCGCCCACCCAATACTTGTAGATCCTCTGAACCTGACTCCCTCGGCCCTCACCCACCCACCACCCCTCTACGCTCTTTTCCACACGCCTTAGCTTTGCTAGGTCCGGCATGGATGGATTCCCTGACTCTTCAGGCCCTCTCAACAGTTTATAGACCTGCAAAGGGTTTCCAGTTCCTCCAGAGTGAGCTGGTCTTACGAGCTGGGTACAGCTTTTCCTGGTTGGAACTCCCCCTCCCACTTCCTGGAGACTTTCGCCTGGCTCCGCCCAGCTGGGTAGATTTCTCTTACCTTTAGGAGTGTGGAGTGGGCTGGCCCCTATCTACGTTTTTTTTCCAACTCTGGGTTATCTTTTACTGACTTCTCTCCACAGTAGAGAGCAGCATAGAACTAATCTCGCGCCTGCTTCTCCTTTGGCCTATCTTTTCACTTCTGTCCTCTTTTGCTCACTCTTAAAAATTATCACCATGGTACCTGCCATACCAGAAAGCCAAAGCACAGCCCTTAGAGACCATCTAATTGGGCCACTACATTTTACAGTTAAGAAAAACTGAGGCCCAAACGTGGCCAAACCAACGTTTGAATCATTTCTTGCTGAGACCTAAGTTTGTCTACCAAATACTGGCCCTCATGGCTTTTAGAGTGGCCCATGCAAAGAAAGCCCTAGATAAATTAGGATAGGTCCCATAAAGTTGTCCTTTAACTACACCCCTTTGTCTATTCCCCCCTCGTTTTGCTCTTTTTCCCCCAAAAAGGGATTCTGTTTTCTTGGTTGTTTCTCTAATAAGTTATAAGGGACTTATTTCACACCTCTCTGGAGTTTTCTACTCTAAAGAGGAATCTGAGAGGCATAGCTCATGACTGATGGAATTTCAGTCACTAGTACCAGCAAAATGGAATCATTTCGGTCATCTCCTAAGGATGGATGCATCTTAAGGTGGAGTATTCTTTCCCTAGTGGGGCTTGAGGGGATAGAAGAGGATGATGAGCCAGACTCCCAGGGGATTGGGACTCCTTTGCCTTGGGTATTGCAGGTTATGCTTAGAAATCTCTTTGGGGTGAAGGATTAGGATTAAACCCAGAGCCATTGTGTACTTGTAGAGCTCGGACTAAAGAACAACTGGCAGCCTTGAAGAAACACCATGAAGATGAGATCATTCATCATAAAAAGGAGATGGAACGTCTGCAGAAAGAAATTGAGCGGCACAAGCAGGCCATCAATAAACTGAAACAGAATCATGAGGATTAAGTGCACACAGTTCCCCATATAATGGCTGCATATCATCGCCCACTTCTATGGAGACATAGTTCTGGTCTCATATCGAACTGTGCTGCCAACAAATTATAATAAATTGTCATCGTTGAACTGTGTCTAATGTCTTTTACTATCTGGAGAGGGGTAAAGAGAGACTACTGGACTGCTAAAATGAGTCAGACAGTACCTGCAATAGGGAGCTTGAAGATGAAGCACAGCATAAATGCTGTGCCCCTTGGGGGTAGTTGGGGGAGGCAGGCATGACACAAAGAAAGGCCTGTCTGACATTAGAGGTTCAGAGAAAGCTTGAAGGATAAACCCCAATTCAAGGAATAATTGCTTTAAAAGATACAATTCCAGGTACCACCAATCCATTTTGCATTTACAAAATGGATTAGAGAACTCTTCATAGGAACTGGTTACCCTTGTTCTAATTATCCTTGTGCAGATTGAGAGAACTAGAATTAGAAATTACGTATTGCCTGTGGTTAGTAAATTGGAGTTGAGATTTGATATTCAGGGTTTTTGACTCCTATGTCTTAATAACAATCAGAATGATTTCTTAGGTTTTATTTTGTTTTGCCAAGTAAGGCCCTGTTTAAGTAAATTATTATACAAACTAGTTGTGTAACTCCTCTAGGCAAAAGAAGAGAGGTGAGGGGTGGCTGGTTAGCTCAGTTGGTTAGAGCGTGGTGCTAATAACACCAAGGTTGCCAGTTCAATCCCCGCATGGGCAACTGAGCTGCACCCTCCTTAAAAATAAATTAGTAAAATAAAATATCACTATACAACAGTAAAAAAATCTTTAAAAAAAATAGAGGTGACATTTTGGGCCATTAACAACACAATTTTTAATTCAACAGATCAATAGGTCATTTGCCCCAGAATTACAAGGAATCATTTGTTGGAAGACCCTACTACCTGTACACAAAGGCCTTTAGGGCCACTGAATGATAAAGCTTGGACAAGTCATTGACTGCCCTTGCAGACAAGACACTGGCTGTTTCCAAAACACTGTCTATGACGCTGCTGGTGGAAAGTTTATTATAGACAGTCCTGCGGTGTGAGTGCTGAGATTCAAGTGGCCAGCAACAAAATGACCTCAAAGATGAAGTGCAAGAAATGATCATGTTAAGTCATATGCCTTTTTTTTTATCTTTCCAACAGTACAAAATTTAAAAAGTTTAAAAATCAGTTAAGGAACAAGAAATAAACATCTTCCATTTTGCATTTTTGTGACCAAAACAAGGCATACAAAATTCCCTAAGTTTGTAGGTGATAGTGTTTTTGTGACGTCTTATAATCAACAATTGCCTTATTAGGAGTGATATTCCTGAGTTGATTCCTTAATAGGGGTGTACCATCTGCCCTTGACATTTTATAAATAAAAGTCAGTCTAATGATGATTGAGTAAAGCAAGCAAAAAAATTGAAACTTTGAAGAAGAATCATCAGCTTAAATTCTTTAAAAGGTGAAATGAGTAGTTTTTGGAGCAGCCTAACTTAAGACTACCAAGTGTCCATGAGCTAGCAATATCAGCAGCACCTGGGCACTTCCTAGAAATGCAAATTCTCAGGCCCCATCACAGACCTGCTAGAACTGAGGTGGGACCCAGCAATCTTTTTTTTTTTTTTTTTAGCAATCTGTTTTAACAAGATGTCCCAGGTGATTCTGATGTACACTGAAGTCTGAGGACCACTGTACTATAAGTAACAATAGTTTCTCATGAAATTTGCTGATATTCTTGGCCATAAAATACTTTATTGTAAAGGCAGATTATCAAGTATAATAAGAATAACTACACATATTTAATACAGCTCTTGATATGAATGCTATTTGAGGATTTAAAAATATATTAAGCATTATTCTTGTACAAAATACTAACATTTTAGGACATAGCATTTCACAGAATACAATTTGGAACGTGCTCAGCTGGTTTATTGCATTAGTTAAAATCCTTTTTGTTTACAAGTAACAGAAACCAGCAGTGGCTGGCTTACGGAGGAGAAAAACTGATTTATGGAAAGAATGAGCTATTGTCTATGAATCTCAAGAAAACGAACAAAATTCCGGAAAGGCAGGGAACAGAGTAGCTCTGAGAACTGCAGGAGAAAATCTAAGTGGCTTCCTAACCATCCGTGTCAGAGTCATTGAGAACTGACACGTGAACTCATTAATTTCAGTGGAATTTTACACAATGGACTTACTTAACAATTTATATTTATGGAGTACTTTCCAATTATTTTGCTCATTAAATCTCATGATATTTCTGCAAATATGTCCATACCAATAGTTTAATTTTATAACCAAAGTAACGAATGCAGGGAACTGTGGAGTAAACTTTCTCAAGGTCACCCAACCAGGTTTGTGCTGAGCATGGACTTTACTGCAGAGCTCCTGGTCTCGAGTTGCAGTTCCTGTGTAGTGGTTCAGCTGCCTGTTAGTTCCCTCCTCTTAGTGAGATAAGTGCGGGGGTTTGCCTGGACATCTAGGGGTGGATGGTAAAGGCAAAGGTTCCTAGCAGTAAATGTGGAAGTGCCAGTGTTTGGCATTGGCCTTAGCTTTGGGCTGTGACATACATTCTATCAGCATGTCGATGCATGCCTATATGGTGCAAACACACATTTGCAATAGAGCCTACTTTGACATTGTCACACTATAAATCAAGTTGTAAATCTCAACCCGTGCTGCCTATTGAAATATTTGGGAAGCTTTAAAATTAATCCAGAACCAATTAAATGTAAATCTTTAAGATTGAGGCCCGGGCACGGGTATTTTCAAAAAGCTCCCCAGGTTTTTCCAATATGTGGCCAGAGTTGAGAATCACTGGTGTTAAGGATCCTTCCAGATCTGCTGTATGTGGTATGTGCTGTAAGTTGTTCATTGCATAAAGACACCTAAGTAAAGGGGCTGGGGAGGACTGAAATTCAGCCCACACTGTGCTCACCAAGCAGTGTACTAAGGTGACATCTGTTCTGAAAAAGAGTCACCTTTTGTCTGATTCTCACAAAGAGGACTCGGAGTCATTCCACTATTGGTGAATATGCATTTCTGCATAGCCTACATATTCCATTTTCAGTTTTTAAAATGGACGAGGTCTGACAATTAAGTTCGCGAACTTGTTGCAATGCTATTGCTAACCTTT
This sequence comes from Rhinolophus ferrumequinum, assembly GCF_004115265.2. Classification (NCBI taxonomy): domain Eukaryota; kingdom Metazoa; phylum Chordata; class Mammalia; order Chiroptera; family Rhinolophidae; genus Rhinolophus; species Rhinolophus ferrumequinum. Next base: position 19,388,789 of record NC_046292.1, read on the forward strand.
TTTGATATCACAGGGATTATTCATTATGAATTTGTACCAACTGGACAAACAGTTAACCAAGTTTACTATTTGGAAGTGCTGAAAAGGCTGCGTGAAAAAGTCAGACGACCTGAACTTTTCGCCAACAATTCATGGCTCTTGCATCACGACAATGCACCAACTGTGAGGGAGTTTTCAGCCAGTAAACAAATAACTGTATTGGAACACCCTCCCTACTCACCTGATCTGGCCCCCAATGACTTCTTTCTTTACCGGAAGATAAAGGAAATATTGAAAGGAAGACATTTTAATGACATCCAGGACATTAAGGGTAATACGACGACAGCTCCAATGACTGTTCCAGAAAAAGAGTTCCCAAATTGCTTTGAAGGGTGGACTAGGTGCTGGCATTGATACATAGCTTCCCAAGGGGAGTGCTTCAAAGGTGACCATCGTGATATTCAGCAATAAGGTATGTAGCACTTTTTCTAGGATGAGTTCATGAACTTAATTGTCCAACCTCGTATGCATTAAAAATTATATTTAGCATGAACTATATGTTGGGCACTTCGTCTACACTGGGAATACAACTACAAAATAATCACAGCTCCTGTCCTTGTGGAACCTAGAGCCGATTGAGAAAGAAAAATGGCTAAACAACAGTGTGGGAAGTATTCTGATGGGGGCGAGTGCAGAATGCTACGGGAGGACACTGGATATGCACCACCCAGACCTGGGGCTTGAAGGGACCTCATGGTGGAAGAGATATAACAGCAGCTAGGGAGGGGATGGCATTCAAGGCTGAATGACAGCATTGGAAGAAGCTGGCACTGAGACAGACCATGGGTTACTGGGGAATTGACAATAGTTCAGCCTGTCCATCTGGAGCGTGCAGGGGAATGACGGGGAAGGAGGAGGTAATCTGGTTGGAGTTCCCACCAATCTTCCAAGGGCCGTATTGGCCACTTGTAAACATAATCATTGTGTCCCATCCCTCAGTTCTTCCTTCCTCCTTACTTCTTTCCATCTTCTCTCCCTCTCTTCCTCCTTTCTCTTTTCTTTTTATGTATAGTCCTATATTAGTGCAGAAAACACCTAAACCATTTGTACCCTACTTCAAGGATCTTTAACGTCAAGCACTGGAAAGGAACAAAAAGCTTGGAAGCAGGCAAAAGAACAAAGAGGGGGATACATACGCCACTGCTTCACTTGGTGCCACCTGGCACAACCTCACAATTAGCAGATTTCACAGATTCCTCCTTGCTCACCATTCTTTTTCAATTGAGGTAAAATTCACATAACATAAAATTAATCATTAACCATTTAAAGTTTAAAATTCAGTGGCATTTAGTATATTCACTATGTTGTGCGAACATCACCTCTAGTAGTTTGATACATTTTCATCATCCCCAAAATTCCATATCCGTTAAGCAGTCACTCTCCATTCTCCCCGCCCCAACTACTAGTTGCTTTCAGTCTCTATAGACTTGCCTCTTCTGAATATTTCATACAAATTGAATCACACAACATGTGACCTTTATATCTGGCTTCTTTCACTTAGTATGATGTTTTCAAGGTTTATCGATGTAGCATGTTTTAGTACGTCATTCCTTTTTTATATCAGGCTAATATTCCATTGTATGGATATACTTTTGGTTATTGATTCATCAGTTGATGGACATTTGTCTTGTTTCCATTTTTTGGCTATTATACATAGTGCTGCTAAAAACATTCATGTACAAGTATTTGTTTGGACACCTGTTTTCAGTTCTTTTGGATCCATGCCTCGGAGTGGAATTGCTGAGTCATATGGTAATTCTATGTTTAACTTATTGACGAACTGCCAAACTATTTGTCCATGGCAGCTGCAGCATTTTGCATTCCCATCAACAATGTATAAGAGTTCCAGCTTTTCCACATCCTTGCCGATACTTGTTATATTTGACTTTCTGATTCTTGCTATCCTAGTGGTTGTAAAGTGGTATCTCATGGTGGTTTTGATTTGCATTTCACTGATGGCTAATGATACTGCATCTTTTTATGTGCTCATTGGTCATTCATGTATCTTCTTCTAAGAGATATCTATTCAAATCTTTTGCCTATTTTGAATTGGATTGTTTGTCTTTTTGTTGTTGAGTTTTAAGAATTCTTTATATAGTCTGAGCCCTAGATCTGTCTGCAGACTTAGCCTCTGTGCTTTCTGAAAATTGCAAAATAATAATAATAGTTACTATATATAAAATATCATTTATATATATGAAAGTTGCTGTATATCTATACAACGCTATTTGCTACAAAAGATGTTGGCTATATATAAATGTGTGTGTGTGGTGTAGGTGTGTATCTGTGTACACCAGACACACAAATATGTTCATAACAAAATAAGGAGGAAATACTCATGCCAATTACAGTCCTAATTTCTGTGACTGGTCACACGGTTGTAGCTGGTATTTATAACCACCTTCTTCCACTACCCATTCTTTATTTTCTTTACCTTCAAAGGGAAACCTTCAGCTGGTTGTGGCTCTTTACCTGGTGAGGTGACCCAAGCCTCATTCCTAAAGGGTCTGGACCATAAGTAGTCCTGCCTGGATTGAGTTGTTGTAGTTTTTCTTTGACCTTAACACAGGGCCTGGTAATGCTAGGAGACACCCTAAGGATCTCCTGTATTCCAGACATTCTATTTTTTACCTTCATTGTGAGTAGTGGTCCAATTTCCCCTTGATAGTCAAGATCAATCACCCAAGCCAGCACGGTAAACTCACTTCTTTGCCTGTTGATTCATACCCATGAGAAGTCAAAAATAGTCAGGCAGCAGTCTTAGCTTCCACTTCAATGGAATCACTGTGTCTCCTGGTAGAAGCATTCCTCCCTTTGGAACTAAGATCTTTCAGCCAGCAGAGCATAAGTTCACAGGAACTAGAAGCAAAATTTTGCTAGTGGGTCACTAGGGGTAATGGTGAGTGATGCCATTACTGTTTCCACCCTTTGATTCCTGGACCTGTGAATCCTGGCTATGAGAGAAACAGCACCATATATTAGATGCTGATTCAGAGCATATATAGCCCTCTGAAGAACCAAGCTCCAGCCCTGAAAGTTATTGACACCCAGCTGGCACTGTAACTGAGTCTTCAAAAGCCATTCCACCATTGTATCAAGCCAGCTGCTTTCGGTTGGTAGGGAACATGGTAAGACCAGTGAACTCCGTGAGCATGGGACCGTTGCTACACCTCACTTGCTTTGAGTTTATTGATCAGAAGCAATGTTGTGTGGAATACTATAACAGTGCATAATGCATTCGGCAATCCACGGGTGGTGGTTTTAACAAAAGCATTGTATGCAAGGAAGGCAAATTTGTATCCAGGGAATCTCTTCCAGTAAGAACCAAACTCTGCCCCTTCCTTGATGGATGTGGTCCAATGTAATTAACCCACCACCAGTTGCTGGCTGATCACCCTGGGAATGGTGCCAAATCAGGGGTTCAGTGTTGGTCTTTACTGCTGGCAGATTGGGCACTCAGCAGTAGCATAGCCAGGTTGGCCTTGGTGAGTGGAAATCCATGTTGCTGAGACCAGGAAATAACCTCCCTTCCTGCTCCTAAGGCCACTTTGTTGATGAACCCATTAACATCACCTTGAGCGATGACAGCGGTGACTGTGGAAAGAGGTTGACTGGTATCCACATAATAGGTCATCCTGTCCACTTGATTACTAATATTTCCTCTGCTTAGGTCATTCTTTGGTGAGCATTCACATGGGACACAAATATCTTCACATTTTTTGCCCATTTAGAGAAGTCTATCCTCATGACTCTTCCCCACATTTTCTTGTCACCAATTTTTCAGTCATGTTCCTTTCAAGTCCCTGATCATCCAGCTAAACCATTGGCCCATGAACCAATACCTATTTACTGAATGCCTACTGTGTGCCAGGACTGTGCTAGGTGCTGGGAATACAACTGAAAACCAAATAAAGTCCTACCCTCATGGAGCTTCCATAATGTGAGAAAGACAAAAAATGAGCAAGCATATATGTTAGGTGGGGGAAGATAAAGCAGAGGAAGGGGACATGAAGTGGCTGAAGGTGAACTATTTCGTATAGTGTGAGCTGATAAAGTTGTCACCTTATAGAGTGAGCTGATAGGGAAAGACCTAAAAAATGTAATAATATGAGCTATGAAGATACAGAGCATTCGAAACTGAAGTCTAACAGCAGGGGCAGAGGCCCTGAGATGAGCAGCTTAACATGGTCAATGGACAGCAAAGCAGCCAGGAAGCTGGAGCACAGTGAGCAAGGAGAGTGAGAAGCTGGTAAGAGCCACATATGAAACTGCACATCCGGTAGAAAAATTTCCACCTCTGGACGTTCCATTCCATTTGGTTTTATGCAAAATGGCTGACTTTGGCCTGGCCTTATCAAGAAAAATAAACACCTCAAGTTAATGAGTGAAGAACAAATTGAGATCATTAAAAGTGCCTAGATAGTGAGTTGAGAAACCCTGGTTCTAATTCCTATTCTGCCACTGCCTTACACTTTGACCTTGAGCAAGGGTGTGTTTGAGCAAGAGTATAAGGAAGTAAATGTGAAAGGGAAGGCACATCACGGAGGCTTTAAATGCCAAGTTAAAGAATCTTGACCCCATCCAGTGGTTTCAAACTCAGGTTCCTACAGAGGCCAAGCAAGTAATATAAATGATCAAGTGGTCTGCATGTTATTGTTATGGGAAGGGAGAACTAGAAAAGACAAGCCCAGCTACTTAGTCCCACCAATGGCCCCAGGAATGCAGGCTCAGTGCTGATACATCTTCTTTTCTAAGAAAATTCATAAATTGGGAATTTTGTGTGAAATCTCCTAATTTTTCAATCTTAGCAACTTATTCAATTTTTTAAAAAACCCAAAGGACAGAACAGTATATATCCACAGACCATCTCTGACCCATGGAATGTACAAACACAACTGGACAATGGGAGCCATGAAGAGTTTTACGTCCAGTAGAGACTTGATCAGACTATTTACAGGTGTGTTTGCTTAGCTAAGTGACTTATATTTGCTTCTCTTTCTCACCGGTTTGATCCTGGCAGCCAAATTTGGGATATTATTCAGCCCTCTACCCCATCCTAAGCATAGCACCTGGCTCATCTTAGGCATTGTTGTGGATTGAGTTGTGTCCCCCCAACATTCATGTGTTGAAGCACTAAGCCCCAATGTGATAGTATTTGGAGATAGGGTCTTTGAGAGGTAATTAGGTTTAGATGAGGGCATGAGAGTGAGCCCTCACGATGGGCTTAATGCCCTTTTAAGAAGAGACTCCACAGAACTTCCTTGCTAGCTTTCTGCCAGGTGAGGACACAGCAAGAAGGCAGCCACCTGCCAGCCAGGAAGAGAGCTCTCACCGGAACTCGAGATATGCTCTCACCCAAATCTAAGACTTCCCAACCTCCAGAACTGTGACAAAATAAATTTCTGTTGTTTAGGCTACCCAGTCAATGGTATTTTGCTATGGCAGCTAGAGCTAAGACAGGCATCAACAGTGTTCACAGAGACAAACTTTTAAAAGTTTTACAATTAAAAAAAAAAGTTTTACAATGAGCATAAAGAGTCTTATTTGTTCATAGCCTTCGACTCATGAATTTGTGTCTAGAAATTTAACTTAAGGAAATAATCAGGGCTATAATGTATTATTTTTTATGTTAAGAGTTTTATCTCATCTTGACATATTATAATGAAAAATTGGAAAGAAAACCCTAAATTTCCAGCAATAGGGATTAATGAACGAATTATATCACACATGAACATTTTGCAACCATTAAATATTATGTTTAAGGAATATTTAATATTGTGAAAATTACCATGAAATGCAGTAAGTGGAAAAAGCAGGCTACCCAACTATAGATTATTTATATACTATAAACATAAGCATAAATTAAAGACAATAAACATATAACAGTAATATATATGATAAATAAATACAGAGGGTGCCAGAAAAAAGTATACACATTTTAAGAAAGGAAAAAACTGTATTAAAATTGCAATATTCAATATATACTGATAACGAAAGATGAATACAAGTCATGTGTATACATTTTTTTGGCACTCCCGGTAAATGCAAAGAATAAAAACTAACATGTTACATCATTGGTTCTCTCTTGGTAGTGGGATTAGGATTTTGAAGTTTTTCCCCCTCTTTTAAAAGTTATAACGTGATACATCTTGGAATTAAAAAAAAAAACCCACTAATATTGAAGTACATGAAAAGTCTTATAATCTCTATACTGATACTCGCCTCTACCCTAGAGGTAACAGGATGCTAACAGTTTATTGGAAACTGCCCATCTTTCCAGACTGTTGTGGCCTCTGTATAATTATGTACATACATATTTTTGAGATCATTCCATATATATCATTGTGCAACTTATTTTTTGTTTTAACCTAATATTAAATCCTGCACAAGTTTTCATTTCATGTAGAGCACCTATGTAAAGCACGGAGATCTAACTCCTTCCGTTTCGTTGCTGCGTGATGTTTCATTGTGTGGACGAATATGCTTATTATTTTAACCAGGCCCCTTTGATGGACATTTTGGCCACTTCCAGGTTTATGCTTTTACAACAATAAAACAACGAACAAGTATAATACCAGCTTAAGACAGAAAGCCTGAAAAACATTAAAAAACACAAAGGGGGAAAATATTGTTTTACCTTTATACTTTTCTGTATATTTTAAATTTTCTGCAATAATACGTATCATATAATTTGGAAGGGAAAAACTTAAACTACAACCAAAAGTTCATTAAAAAGAAGAAAAGGACAGAAGAAAAAAGAGAAAACCGAAAAGCAGAAGGGGTAGTCCCAGCACCCTCCCCCACGAAGGCGGGGCCGGGCGGAGGAAGGGGTGGGCTGCCAAGGTCTGCACCAATCATAGCCTGGTTGATAGGCAGAGCCGGGAGAATTTGGTGACACTCCCCACCCCCAAAACAGCCTCAGGGGTTAGCTTTTCTAACCACCCTGGAAACCGGACTGAGCTAGTCCTGCGCGCCGCTGCGGGCTGCAATTGGCTGCTAGATAACCCCGCCCATCTTCCTGCTCATTGGCCGCCGTGGTTTACGTAATAGGAGCCTGTTGCTGAGCAGGACGAAGTGGTGCAGGTTTTGCTCAGAAGAGGCGTTAGTACTGCAAAGATACTGGGAACCCTTTGGTCAAAAAAGCAAGAATACTAACCACAGTTTACGTCTTCGGTTCCTGCTGAATGCCAGGCTCCGTGCTTCAGATTTTAAATATTAATGGTTATAACCGCCTTTCTTGAACACGCAGTATCTGCCTGTCACTGAATTCGATGTTTTAAAATAACAATAACATAAATAATAATAATTACAGCTTATTGAGCACTTAATCTGCTTCACGCCTTTTGAAAGGACTTGTATGCATTAGCTCTCATCCTCACAACAACCCCAGTGGAGGTAAACTTGATCGCCCCATTTTATACAGCAGGAAACAGGTTCAGAGAGGTGAAGTGACACACACACACAGCTAGAAAAGGTTAGAACTGAAAACTTCGACTCCGATATCCTATTACAAGTAAAATTTTTTGGGGGGTTGGGTGGGGAACCTTGTAGGAATACAGAAGTCTTAAGAATAGGAAGAGGTGGGCCAGGATGGTAACAGGACGGGCGCTGCTCCAGGAACAGCCTCAGAGTATTTGACTGAGAATGGAATATAGGGCCTCTAGGAGTGGAGGAGAGGGGGAAATAGAGGAGGATACCAGGAGTAAAAAGAATTATTCTTTCTGGAAGTATGACGCTACTGGGGGCAGCTTCTTTCGGTGCGAGTGGCCCTAGGCTGGGGGGCCTGGACCCCAGGGTTGTAGTCTCCGCTCTGTGACCAACATTCTGGGGACCTTATGCAAATGGTTTATTCTCTGGACCTCAGGCTTCCTGCCTGTACGATGCAGGAGTAAGACAAAACAATGGGAAGTGCATTCAGGCTGGGAGATCTTTGGGGAGTCTTGTCCCTACTGACAGCAGGGAAATCTTCAGCAACCACACGACCTTTACTTAGCTGTTGCCTGGCCTCTTTTCAGGACCTTCAGGCAAGTGACATCATTGGGAGCTGCCAATGCTATAAACTCAAAATGTTTGAGGGCGGCCATCCTTTTTCTAGTCTATTCTGAGCTGTAGCAGGGTCATGCCTGCAGGGGGCGCTGAGGGCCCACTCAGCCTACATAACCGAACTGGAAGGTTCAGTGAATTATCCAAAAGCACCCAACTGGCCAGTTTTTGTATTTTATTTTTATGAAGAGGGCCGAGTTTTTTGAAACCTGGTGTCTGTTCTCAGTATAAAATCAATGAAACTGAATTATTTGCATTGCCCCACACCAGTCATCTCCACAGTGGCTCTAGGGGATTACAGCTAATTTCCAACTCCTTTGTTTTACAGATGAGGAACCGGATCCTAAGAACTGAAAAAAAATTCTTTGGGTCACATAGCTAAAAACTAGGACTTCTGGGCGGTGCTTTTAAGAGATAGTAGGCTCTGTTTCTGAGGCTGTGGTTGTTCTGCCCCCTGATGCACAACTCCAGGGGACAATTTCAATTTTAATTGTGTAGCTTCACAGCTCCGCACCTGTCAGCCCGGAAGGACCTCCTTCAGCATGTAGCACAATGGCTGCTTAATGAGTGATTGAATGGGTGAATGTGCGAATGAGCCACGGAGGGTGAGTGGCTTTATTAAACCTGTTGGAGTTGGCTTCTCTCCTGAAAGCTCCCCCAAGGCAGGAATTGTATTCTGAGATGGGAGGAGGGAGTACGGTGAGAACAATAAGAAGAGCTCAGAAAATTATATCTGGGTGATAAACCACAGCCCCAGGTGTGGGAGGCAAGGTCATTATAGCAAACTGATCCCACTATTTGGGATTAGAATATTAATGCAGAAAGAATGAATTCCATTAGGGTTAAAATCTGAGAGAGGGTCTGAAGCTGAGGAAAGCAAAAACATTTCAAACCCAATCGACGTTTCCTCGAGACTGGAATGTGATTGAGGAATAATAAAAGCTTTGGCCAATCAGTAGCCTCAGCATAGCTGATGCAAGAGTCAGAGAGTATGGTAACAGAAGGTGGAGATCTTTACTGAGCCAAAAATACTAGGCATAGGGGAGGGGAGGAGTAAATCCAGCCTAGGTAACCGGGCCATTCTCCGCGGGGCTGGAGGCTTTACTGGCTGGATTTCCAGAGCCCAGCACAGTGCCTGGTACATACTAGATGGTCAGTAAATATTTACTGAATGAAAGAGGGAAGGAGCCAGAGCACTGAGCAGCAGCAGGTTTGCTCTGCGTAGAGCCGGTTCAATTATTCATCTTTTCACTGGTTCCTTTTGCTCAAATTCTAGCTGTCCTAACCACCTTCAGATAATACAGTAACAGCTTTTCATGGAGGCTTTCCTATAAAGAGGAATGTGCTGGCCCATTCATTATAGACCACTTGAAAATTGTGTTTCTCACTCCCAATTAATATATTGGAATTCTGCTTTACACATTAGTTCCTTATGCCAGCCTGCATCTTACATATTCGGGTCCTTCTCTCATCAGTGGTGCAGTGGGGTTTCTGCTTTGGAGTTGTTCCTGCCTGGGTTTGAATCCTTAACAGATTACTAAGCTGTCTGACCATGGCCAACACACCTCTTGAGCCTCAGTTTCCTCACCTGTCAAAAAGAGGCATAATGCCTACGTTACGAAGTTGTGGTGAGTTACATGAGATATCAGACGTATCCTGGACTGTTGTTGGACATTTCAGCAAATGGTAGTATCTGTGCCTCTTTCAAGCTTCCCTTCCTTGGAGACTGGGTCACAAAGCTCATCCAATTTAGAATATCAGTATTTCTTGCTTTGCCTTTTCACAAAATCACTAACTTTGTAAGTGAAACCTTGGGCATGATTTAGTCTCTTCCTTGAAGATTCTAAAGGGTTATTCTACAGAGGAGAGTAATTCATATTCACACATTCAAAACTTTACTGAGGATTCACTACATGCTAGTAGGGGATACAGAGATAATTAGATATAGTTACTGCTTCAAAGGAGCTCTGACCACAGCCTGGTGCAGTGATAAGAAGTTCTTATATGACCCTGACATGAAGTTTTACCTTTCTATGTAAGCTCAAGTTTCCTCCCTTTGCAAAAGTGGTCAATAACATATATTCCACTGTTAGCGGGAAGTGGTAAGATATGTAGGTAGACATGCTGACAAGGCTGCATCAAGCTTGAAGACCAGTGGTAGAGGTAGAAACATGCTGAGTTGAAGAGTGGGAGAGAGGACTTTCAGCTGAGCTGAGAAGCAACGCACTCTGTAGGAAGTGGCAATTTGAAGGCTTCATTAAGGCCACAAACATGACTAAAGGCACTGAATGCTGCGTAGGATTTCAGTGGGCAGTTATCTGCAGAGGGAACTAAGGGAGGAAAGGCTTAAAGACCAAACAAGAAACATGGAGTGGCAAGTGATTAAGACTGGAAAGGTAAATTGAAACAGATCTTGGCAGATATTGACTGTCAATCTAGGGGTTTGACCTTTATTCTGTAGCTCATGAAATACCAATAAAGCTTTTTGATCTAAACATTGAATTACAGAGTAGATTTTTAAAATGAATGCTGAATCTGACATAGGGTGATTTGGGGGAATTCAATTCAAAGGAAGATGCAATCACCAAGGACATGTTATTGGCAGAAAACTGTGCTAGGTGGCATAGGGCAAAAGACAAAGATGTCAACATGTGGACCCTGCCCTCAAGGAGCTTATAATTAAAAGGGTCAGATAAGACATGTACACAGAAAATTAAAATACAAGGTAGAATGTGATAAGTGCCGTGTTTCCTCAAAAATAAGACTTAGCCGGACCATCAGGTCTAATGTATCTTTTGGAGAAAAAAATTAATATAAGACCCAGTCTTATTTTACTATAAGACCGGGTCTATAATATAACATAATATGATATAATATAAGACTGGGTCTTACATTAATTTTTGTTCCAAAAGATGCATTAGAGCTGATTGTCCAGCTAGGTCTTATTTTCGGGGAAACACGGTGTTATACATAAAAGAGACCTTGCTCAAGTGCCTTGGGATCTCAACAGAGGGTGAGATTACTTTCCTTCTCCCAAGAAGTTGGAGGCAGGTGACAAAGTCAGAGGGTCATCTTTGGAATGACAAGCCTAGACTCAAAGTCTCAGAGGGGACCTTGGAGGTCATCTAGTTCACCTTCCCTCCAGCCAAGACTCTCTATCCAAAGTTAACAATGACTTTAAAATTGAAACAAAAAACTGGAGCTCTGAAGAAAAACTGAAGGGAGAGGAACTGTGGGAAGGGGACAGGAGAGGATGAATTCAGCTTCTGGGTGCTGATGGACTGGTGGAAGCGACTCCCAACAGAGAGTTGGGCCAGGAAATGAACGAGATCAGGGAGGGAGAGTATGTCTGGAGAGACGAGGGATGAAAACAGAAACTAGGGAAACACCCACGTTCCAGGGGGTGGGAGGAGAAAGAGGAGTCAGAGAGGGAGTGGCCAGAGAGAGAAGTGAGAAAAGACCCAGTAGAGAGCCTTGTCACAAATTTCTAGAAAGGGGTGGCAGGGATGGAAATTTCTAGAAACGGGTCGCAGGGATGGAAGACAGGACTGGAGGCCCCAAGGGAGTATAAGGGGGTTTAGACTTTAGGTTGCCAAGGGCATTTCAATGAATGAAGGCATTTCCAGAAACTCCCTAAATCAAGTGGATTCCCTGTGTCTGCCACATTTTTAGGTAGAGCCCTCCCGGAGGCCAGGGGAACAGGGCTGTGCCGGAATCTGGCGTTCAGCTCTATAATTAGAACCACCTCTCCTAACCCTAACCAGTCCCTCCAGGAACTGAAAAAGCTGAAGAACTTACTTGGGAGGGATTTCATTCCCGCTCTCGGGCCTAGCCCGGTGAACTCCCGTTTCATCACGCAGCTCTAATGACTCTCCGGGTTGTCACTCTCGTCTGGTATTGCCAACAATCTGACTAAAACCCTTTTGCAAAAGTTTGCAGCATTCGTCCGGGGCTGACTACAGCTCCCAGAGTTCCCGGAGCTTCCCGGTGCTGACTGGCTGAGCAGTTGGCTCCTGTGGGCGGTGTCGCCACGCCTCCCCAGGAAACAGGCATCTGATTGGCTGCGGCGCGGGGCTTTTGTGTCCCCGCCCTCCCCCAGGGACCGCAGCCGGCTGAGCCAAGCTGCTGGTGTCAGAGCTGGGTGAGCGCTGCCAGTTCCGCGGCGGGGATGCTGAGGAGCGCTTGGTCTGCGAGCAGCCCTGGCCACTGCGGACTTCCGAGACACCCCGGGCCGTGAAAACCCGTGCGCCGCGGGCAATCCCAGGCTCCCGAGGCCATTCACCGCTCCAGGAGCCGGACGAGAGGAGAGTCCAGCGAGGCAGCGGCCGTTCCTGGATTCTGGGCTTTCTGAGCGTTCGGGAACCCTGAGAGACACCCCGGGGCTCTAGAACCTCCCCAGCGGCCCCCAGTCCCGGCTTCCTGCGTGCATCGGTCCACAACCCCCTCCGGGGAACGGGTCCTCGGCGAGCCGCTGCTGGGTCCTGGCGCACACCATGATGGTTGCGGACTCCGAGTGCCGCGCGGAGCTTAAGAGCTACCTGCCGTTCGCCCGAGGCGGCGGCGGTGGCGGCAGCGGCCCCGGGGCCGGAGAGGTAAGCAGCGGCCGAGCGACGCCACTTTTACCTTGAACCCCGAGCCGCGTCCGAGCTTCTGGCTGGCCTAAGCAGAGTCGGTGCGCCCCCCCGGGCTCGGGGAGAGGGAGTGGAGCGCGTAACCCAGGAGTGGGGTTGCATCAACTGGCAGCCTCGGCCCTCTCCGCCCCCTCCTTCTTCCTCGGGGCTATGGAACCCTCCAGAGCGTCCTCGGACTCCTAGCCTAGGAGAGGAGACAGCTTTCTCCAGGTTTCCTTGCGTTTGGGCTCTCGTAGAGAGAGTCGTCAAGTCCAGGCAAATCCCGCCGCAGGGGCCCGACCACTCCTCCTCCCCGCCCCCTTCCCTTGGGCTGGGGCTGGCGGGCAGAAGACTCTTTCTAGGTAGGATACGACCCTGCTCCAATCCCCCGCTGTGGAAAATGGGGCACCTGGGACTAGCCAGCAAAGGTCGACCTCGTCCGCCGCCCCCACCTGCACCCCGGATTTGGAAGGGGGCGCCGGCGCTTCTGGGCCTTGGCTGGCTGCCAGGGACTCCGCGGCGGCCAAAGCTAGGGGGAGAGGGAGAAAACCCTGGCCGCAGCTTCTAAACGACGAGCCGTTAGACTGCGGTACCAAGGAGTCTGACGTCTCAGAAGTTTCGCAGGGACTCCCCTTTGCAGTGAGGATAGGAGTAAGGCTGGGCCTAATTTAACAATTCCCCTCCCCCGTCACCCCCACCCTCGACAATGGACATCTTGTCATTTATCAGGCACCTACTAGATGCCAGGCTTGGGTTTTGCCTTTTCTGTGAGCCCTCAGGAATAAACTAGCAACATATAAGCTATACTATAGCCCCATTTTACAGGATGAGAACACTGAGGTCCAGGAGGGGCTATGGAGATGCTTCCTTCACTAACCCCACAGAGCAGCTCATTCTCTGGCCTGGGTACCACCAGGATTTCCGAATGTGCTTGGCAGTACAGGGAGTTTTGCTTGTTTCTTTATAGTTTCCAGGCCTGGAGAGTAGTGCAAGTGTATTACTGAAGTTGAGAGTCAGACAAGAGCTAGTCCTAAACTCTGACCCTGGGAAAATCTCTGGGCTTCTCTGAGCAGCATGGTTTCTGGCGGATCCTACCTCCAGCAGTAGATAGTTTGTGTCCTGAGTTTTCTGTTAGCTTATTTACCCTTTCCCACCATAGTTTAGAAGCACCACGTGGAAGAAGAAAACCTGCTTGTTCCTGCTGTTTCTCAGTTGGGTGACCTTTTTTTGTTAATTAAAATGTATTGGGGTGACAATGGTCAACAAAACTACATAGGCTTCAAGTGTAAAATTCTGTAATACATCATCTATATATTGCATTATGTGTTCACCATCAGCTGGGTGACTTTGACCAAGTCACTCTACTCTCTGAGTCGGTTTCCTCCTTTGGGAAAAAAATGGAAATACAGTAAGTTCTCACTTTACATCGTCGATAGGGTCTGTGACTTTAAGGGAAATGATGAATAAGGAAACCAATCTTACCATAGGCCAATTGATATAAACAAACAACACTGAATGAAATGTTATTTGAGGACCTGCTGTAATGTTATTTATTAAGAGCACCTGGTCACTATAGCCTGAAGAGCTCCAGGTTCATGTACTAGCTCTCCTACTCAACTGCTGTGTGACCTTGGCCAAATGATCACATCTCTGATCCACAACCTCTTCCCATGGAGATTTGATAGTATCTCTGACGGATTATTGGGAGAATTCACTGAGAATACAAGCAAAGGCCAAACCACAGTGCAAGGAACTAGTAACTGTCAAACATGCTAGCTATTGTTAGAATGTGGCTATCACACATTTCTCTTTTCCCGGTGTCTCACAAGGGTGTGCCTGAGCCTGTCCCTCCTGCCTGAGGTGAGAGTTGGTCCATCCTTCTCTGGGACAATGCCTGGGAAGTGGTCAGGGCCGGCTCTGAGGGAGTGGCCTTTAGATGGAAGCCACGTGTCTGCAAGGGGGAAAGCTGGTAATGTCTGAACACTTGCTACAAATTCTCTCAAGAAAAGAGGACTTTGGGAAGATGTCTGCTTAAAGTGGAATCCTTAGAAGACAGCAGGGTGCTGGTAGTCCAAGGCCCAAGGGGGAAGACCCACTTGTACAATCCCCTCAACTCCCACCACTTCACCACACTCCCTTTCAGTGGGTCAAGGCCTTCAGATGCTTCGTTCTAGTATTGGTATGTTTTCAGAACTCTATTAGTCTCTTAGACTTGCTTCCTCAAACATCACTTCCTCAGGGAAGCCTTTCCTTCCCCACCAGATAAGTCCTCTCTGCATACCCTCTTCCAGTCCCCCTTTTCCCTTGTAGGAACTTTTATCCTAATTATAGTGTAACAGTTGTATAATCAGGCATTTCTTTTCTATTTCCCTTGCTGGACTAGAAACACTCTGTAGGTCACATCCCCAGCACTGTTCTTAGCACCTAATAAGTGCTTGTTACTATTTGCCCCTTTTGACTTAGCTGACCCTTGTGAATTGTGCAGGCTTTGAAGTCAGATCTGAGCTGTGCCTTTCTGGAACAGAACTCAGAAAGAGCTTCAATGAGTTGTCTCTGAAGAAGGGATAATAAAACTTATTTTCCTCCAAGTGGTTGCGAGAACCTGGCCAGATCACATGTATAAAGCACTTAGCCTAGTGTCCAGCCCACGGTGGGCATGAGTTTGTGGCAGCACTCACATACCACCTCCCCACAAGGCTGGTCAGAGGCTGCTTGGGCTGTCTTCCTCTCAGGTGTAAACCCTGGCAAATATTTGAGTTCAGCAGACCACAACTGCCCATGGGGTGGGGGTGGGGGAATCTGCCCCTTCCCAGCTGGCAGAGGGGCTTCACAGGTGTCTGTAGCTGAGTCCTGGGGGTTGCAGGCTCTGGATAGGATACTAAGAATAGAGGCTGTGGCTTCTCTTAAGAGGCTGATGTGGGTAGTGGACAGAACCCTTGGAAGTCAGACTGAGCTGAGTTCAAATCCCACATTGGCCACTTACCAGCTGGCACTTAACCTTTGGAACCTTAATCTTTCCTCAAGTGCAAAATAGAGACCCCCACCCCAAAACTGATGAAGATAAGGAAACTTGTGTACAAGTACCTGAGCTAATATTAAAAATTAACAATTAGTAAGCCCTTAAATTAGGAGCCAGGCACTGAGCTCTGAGGTGATTATCTTTGTTGAATGGCTCTCCTTGAGTGGCCACCACCAAGAGGGCTATGTGACTTCAGTGTTTCTGCTGCCCTGTGATATCCCTTCAATTGGAACAATAGAAACAGCAACCATTGGCTTTCCCTCTGCCCACACTTTGTTACCTTGGCTGGTCACCTGTCCCCTCTGGTTTCCCTTTCTTCATCTGTAAAATGGGGGTGGGGATCTTACCTTTATCAGGTGTACTGAACCTGCACTCTTCATTATGGTAGCCCTTAGCCACATGTGGGTATTTAAATTTTGGTAATTTTTTTAAAAATTAAAAATTCAGTTTTTTAGTTGCAGTAGTCACATTTCAAATGCTCAGCCACCATGGCTAGAGGCTTCCATCTTTATTGGACATGCAGATATAGAAGATCCCATCATTGCAGGAAGTCCTATTGGACTGCTCTGCGCTGGATACGAGTGACAACAGGGAACTAGATCCAATGTGCACCCTCAACATAAGAAACAACACAGTGTGACCAGTGCTGTGATTGGGGGCAGGTGGATTTCCAGGAATGTCGGCAGGAAGGAGGAGCTTCTCACTCCGGGTGAACCCCAGATGCAAAGCTTTGGGACTACTAAGAGATGGAAAAATTTAGAGAATGGGACCAGTTTCTGCAGTTGCAGAAACCTGGTTTGTATCCCAGCTCGGTTGCCTCTTTCCTGGCTGAGTGACCAGAATTGACTTAATGTCTCTGAGCCTTATTGCTCATCTGTCAAATAGGGACCGTTGTAGTAGTAGTTCCTGCCTTAAAGTGCCTGTGAAATAAATGCTTAGCCACTCGTAATCCCGGTTATCACCTATCGTTATTGTTGACTTCTTACCCCCTGGAAAAGGGGAAGGTTGGTTTGCAGGCCTCATCTCTTGGCTGTGATTCCCTGCCCCGTCTGCTCCCCCTGAAGTTCTGGGTGTCAAGGTCACGGAATCACTCAGGGTATTGAACCTCGACATTAGAATGTACTTGGTTTTGCCTCCAGAGCTTTGCGCTTTCTGTTCCCTTTGGCTGGGATGCTGGTCCCCTAGATCTTTACAGGCCCTGCTGCCTTCTCATCGACTCATTTAGCTATTTGATATTTAGAGAATCATCTCAAAGGTTCTCTATCTCCTCAGTGGCTTTCCCTGTCTATTCAAACTAAAATATTGCACACACCCCCACCCCAACATACACTCTCATTGCTCTATTTCATTTACTTCATTTAATCTACGCCTGGAAATCCTATTCATCATTTGTTTGTTTGTCATTCTCCATTAGATTGTAAATCCTGTGAAGGATGAAACTTTGTCTTTTCAATCCTGTGCTCTTGCTGTCTGCAATGTAGTCATTAAAGTATTTGTCCAATGAACAGATTAATTTTGGTTCCACCTGGAAGGCACTTAGCATAGTGCCTTACACTTGAGAAAGTGATCAATAAATGGAGAGAAACAATGGCCCTCCGCCTGGACTGTAAATTATGCTGGGCCCCACCCAGTTAAAATTGCTGGAGGTGGGACCTTGGCATTGGTATTTTTTAAAAAGCTTCTCAAAGGGATTCTAAAGTACTGCTTGGGTTGAGAAGCCATTATTTGAAATAACAATGAGGTTAATGGTAGCTGACTTGTACTAAGTGCTTACTGCGATAGAGGTACTGAGGTCAGGGCATTATCTCATTAAATCCTCATGACTACCCGGTGAAAGTAGTACTGTTAGCATTATGATTTGGTGAGGAAACTGAGGCTGACATAGGTAGCAGGTGGTGGTGGAGATGTCATTTGAGCCCAGGCAGTTGTTGTCAAGAGCCCCTGTCTTTTAACTATCATCACCATCATCATCATTATTAGAGCTGAAAATGTTGGTGGATCCAGACCTATCATTTAAAGACACACAGGTACCAAGTCCTTCCTTTGACAGCTCTTGGGGCAGATTTTGAGAGTGAAAAGGGACACCCAACACTGTTCCCTGTACCTTGCTAGCACCCTGATGGGCCCTCCCTGCCTCCCCGCCTCCAAACCCCAGTTCTGCCCTGCCCTTCCCCACCCCACCTGGCTGTGGTTTTCTCTTTGTCCTCAGGTCCCCTGAGGGGGAGGCCCTCTTTGTGGAGTCAGCAATTCTTATCTCCTACACAGAGCTGTGAGGCTTTTTCTCTTTGGTGAGGGAGGAGGGAAGCTGAAATGGGAATGCTTGGGGCTTGTGGTGGTTTCTATGCTGGACTTGGACCAGCCTGGCCTGATAACTCCCAGAAGTGTGGGCTGAAAGAGGCCCAAGCAATCAGCCCAACTACCTGCCTTTTTTATTGTCCAAGATTAAGGCCCAGAGAGTCTTGGTTACTTTTTCGGAGTCTCACAGCAAGTTAGTGGCAAGTTGTTATTCACACCCAGGACTTCCAGGTCCTGTTGTTCTTTCCTTTGTTGTCTTTCAGAGCCCCAAAGCTCTGTTTTCCTCAGGGGTCTTTCGGCCATCTGAGAAGGTTCAACTATAATCTTTAGTCCCTGGACACCTGGGTCTATCAGTACTAAGTCTGGGCTTTAATGAGTTGGGGAGAGTTAGGGGAACACTGTCTCTGTCTGTTGAGGGCACAACTCTGGTTTGGGTAAACTCTTTCCAAGGCCAGTGCTGGGAGCCCCCCTCCCAGTTATTAAAACAAATGAATAAGTAAAACATCCTCCCTGAACCTCACCTCTCTGACTAGACGCAGATTTAGTGAGTACATAATTGCTGGTTTCCAAAGAGCTGCAATACATGCTCGCCAGAAAAGCTGCTACTGTCAGCCGTGTGCGCCCTGCCCTGATTCCCTGGACGCCTCTCTGCTTTCTCTGTGTTCTTCATTCATTCACAGGCTAATGTGGATGATCTGGCTCATCTCCACAAAATGATCTGGTAGTAGAGAGACCTAAATCAGACAACCAGAGGACAATGTTTTCAGAAGCAAAAGCACTGGGAATTGTGGGGTCACAGATGAGGGTCCAAAGAAGGTTCCCAAGCCCTGGAAGATTGTAAGAGTTAGCTCTGCAAGAGGAGTGACCCATGGCAGGGTAGTGGGCCTGAGCCATTAATTTATCTCAAAGGCCATGGGAGGTAGAGGCAGGGTTTTAATCCAGATGATCAGATTTGCACTTGAGAAATTTTGCTCTGGCTGCAGAAAATTTGCCCTCTTTTATTATAGAAACCACTGGGGTCATGCACTCACTAAGTCTGCTCCTAGTCCTAGAGGTGGAGCTCAGGGGGGATGTTTTATGTATTCATTTGTTTTCTCAGTTTGGTAGAGGATGGAGAGGAAAGGAGAGGGCGGGAGGACCATAGGTGAGGCTGTGGGTGGTGGTCCAGATGAGATCTGTGAGGGGGTGATGGCGAGAGGGATGAAGAAATGACAACTTGAGAGAGATGACATCATAAGAATCTAGGATACTTGTAACCTGGATTCAGGATGTGAATGAGAAAGTTCTTGTATGGATCCTCCAGGGCTCAAGAAGGTGGCCTCCTAGAGATGTGCAACACGGTGGCTGTATATTTCCTGTCTCAGGCCCCTCCTACCCAGTCCTGGCCTCCCAGGTCCCTGCCCAGTTCCTGAAGCACTCAGCCTGTGGGGTGAGCCCTCTCTCTTGCTTACCCTCTCTCTACCTACAGAACAGGTGTGTATTTCTCACCTGGCTCCTCCATGCAGTTTACACCGGAAAGGGGGTTTTAAAAGTTCACTGTGGCCCCTTGAATAGTAGGAGAAAACTGGAGAGAGAACTATCCTTTTCATCTTCCCTTTTACCTCCAACTTACCGTGACTGTTTCCTTCTAGGAGCAGAGGGAGAGCCGGGCTCCGCGAGGCCCTGGGCCCAGCGCTTTCATCCCAGTAGAGGAGGTAGGATGGGAAGGGGTTAGGAACTGTGACTTCGTTGGAAAAAGGGATGTGGACATTGGACGGGTGGGGGTCTTGTCCTAAAGCCTCTTGAAATAGAAGCTCTGAAACTACCCCTTCAGGTTCCTGACTCATGTAATCTACAAAACAGCTCTGTGAAGCAGGCCTGTCAACCTCATTCTGCTGGGAAGAAATAGGCTCAAAGAGATAAAGTGATGATAACACAGCCAGATAATGAACAAACTTTTAATTCCCAGGACAAGGCCTGCTTTTCCTTAAGAAGATAAAGCTATCATGTTTAGCTTCACATCCTTAACTTTGCATATATTAAAGTTTTTTTTCAACTTCAAAAGTAATATTTGTACATTATTTAAAAAATTTTTTCCCATGTTTCAGAAGCTCTCGTCTCTTGTAATCCCACTCCCCACAGAGGTGTGTAATCAGTGTCACTTATCCATTTGCCACTGTTTTCCGGACTTTTTTCGTACAGAACCATCGTCATAATTTACATGTTTTTTTTGGGGGGTGGGGGTGTGTCAATGTGTTGTTTTGTTTTTCACTTAATGTAACAGAGACCTCTTTCATCTACAGAGTCAGATTCATTTATGTAACAAATATCTATTGAAAGATTCATCTGTCAGGCGCTGTTCTAAGCTCTGAGGACATGGCAGAGAACAAGACAGGCACAAATCCTTGCCATCATGGAGTTGACATTCTAGAGCGGGGTTGGCGTGATGGTGGGGATGCCCTCAAAGCGCTGGCACAGAAAAGTCCCTTCTTTTTCTTTGACCTTCAAGGAACAAAGACAAAAGTTTTGTTTCCTTGTCGTCTTGGCTCTCTTAAATGTGTAGGCCAAGTAGTTAATGAGCTGTTAACAAACCACTGAACTTCCCCCAGTTCCCTCCACTCCTTGTGAATGGAAAGCAGACAACCACCCCCTGATTATTCATGTCTGTAGCCCAGAATTTTAAGCTCAGGTTATTGTTCTTGTATTTTCTTTTTTCATTTACAAATCACCACTCTTCTTTGATAATACTGGAAATAAATAGGCTTTGGGGGTTCATGTACAGTTGAATCCTGGTTCTGTCATGTACTAGATCTGTAACCCTGAGCAAGGAATGAAACTTCTCTGGGCCTTGATTTCCTCGTCTGTTAATGGGAAAAATAGTGTTCACCTCTCAAGATACCTGGGAAGATTCATGAGATAATGCAGGGGTAGCGCCAAACTCAGCTCTGGGGTGGAGGAAGCACTCAGGAAATGTGACCAATTTTGCACCCACCTCCCATGGCTGTATGGATTTGCGCTGCTGGAATAAAAGCTCCATAAAGGCAGGAGAAACTGTACTTTAATCTGTGTGCCTGAGTTTTCCTGTCTAAAAATGGAGAAAATAGAATTCTAATGGCATAGTTGTGAGGATTAAATGAGCAAATAAGGATAAAGTGTTTGACACATAGTGAGTGTTATATAAGTACTGGCTAATATTATATAAGGGGTCTAATAAGTATTTAGTTTAATCACTTAATAAAATATCTTTTTTTTTTAAATAGGTGAAGGGGAACAGGACTTTATTGGGGAACAGTGTGTACTTCCAGTACTTTTTTCCAAGTCAAGTTGTTGTCCTTTCAGTCTTAGTTGTGGAGGGTGCCATTCAGCTTCAAGTTGTTGTCCTTCCAGTCTTAGTTGTGGAGGGCGCAGCTCAGCTCCAGGTCCAGTTGCTATTGCTAGTTGCAGGGGGCGCAGCCCACCATCCCTTGGGGGAGTCCAACGGGCAACCTTGTGGTTGAGAGCCTACTGGCCCATGTGGGAATCGAACCGGCAGCCTTCGGAGTTAGGAGCACGGAGCTCCAACCACCTGAGCCACTGGGCTGGCCCCTTAATAAAATATCTTTTCCTCCCCTATTCTCCTGTTGTTGCACATGGTGGTGGTTTTCAGTTTCTTGCGATTATAACCCCACTGCAGTGAATATGTTGGTCTCTTTGGTGGGAAGGTAGGATGGGAACCCATCCTCTCCTCACCTCTGCTTGGCAGGTCCTTCAGGAGGGAGCTGAGAGCCTCGAGCAGCACCTGGGGCTGGAGGCTCTGATGTCCTCAGGACGGGTGGACCACCTGGCAGTGGTGATGGGCCTGCACCCTGACTACCTTAGCAGATTCTGGCGCCTACATTACCTGCTACTGCACACAGATGGACCCCTGGCCAGCTCCTGGCGCCACTATATTGCCATCATGGTGAGCCTGTCTGAGCCGGACTCTTGTGGGGGCGGCCACATGGGGGGTTCAGTCCTCAAATCTCTTTGCTGGGGACTTCCTGAACTGATTCCATAGATGAGGAAGAGAAGCAGAGGAAAGCCCGGGCTTTATCTGACTATCCATAGAATTTTAGATTTTGAAGAGTGGCCTCTTGAATGCCTACTTTACAGATTGGAAAACTGAGGCATAAAGGGGTAGATGACCTGCCCAAAGTAGGACAATGAACCAGTGGCAGAGCTGGGGTTAGGACCTAAATTTTCTGCCTCTCAAGCAACAGTGAAGCCTGTGATGTCAGCCTCCATGGGGTACCCACCCTGAGCAGGGCACAGAAAGAACAGAGTGACCTACGTTCTTTCCACCACCTCCACAGGCGGCCGCCCGCCACCAGTGTTCCTACCTGGTGGGTTCCCACATGGCCGAGTTTCTGCACACTGGCGGTGACCCTGAGTGGCTGCTTGGCCTCCACCGTGCCCCTGAGAAGCTGCGCAAGCTCAATGAGATCAACAAGTTGCTGGCACATCGACCGTGGCTCATCACCAAGGAGCACATCCAGGTGCAGTGGGCAGAGAGGCAGGTCCCCGAGGGAGTTCAGAGGCCAGGCTGGGGCATGGCAGACAGCGCAGAGGCAGGCGCTGAGCAAGTCTGGCCTTCTTTCCTCTCCAGGCCTTGCTGAAGACAGGCGAGCACAGCTGGTCTCTGGCTGAGCTCATCCAGGCCCTGGTCCTGCTCACTCACTGTCACTCGCTGGCCTCCTTCGTGTTTGGCTGTGGCATCCTCCCTGAAGGGGACCTGGAGGGCAGCCCTACCCCCCAGGCACCTTCACCGCCCAGTGAGCAGAGCAGCCCCCCCACCAGGGACTCATTGAACAACTCGGGGGTAAGTCACTGGCCAGGGTCTTGATGGGAGAGGAAGCTGGCATGGCCTCTCATCCCTGGGTAGAAAGCACTGCTTCCCTATCTCACATTGAGAGGCCTTAGAATAGTTATTGGACGTGGAAGCTCCGTTTCCTCATCTATAAAATAAGAATGAAGACCCTCACTTCATAGTGGGTTGTGAGGATTAAATGAAATAACCATGTGACTGGCCTCTCAGCGTGCAGCCCCCTAGGTGTAAAGTCTCCTGTTTTTTAGCACTTGCAGAATACAAAGTTTGCCTCTTATTTTATAAGATGGCCTTGTTTGTTTTAATAGAAAAATACAGATAACTTTAAAAATCCCTTACCTGTGAGGGAAGTTGATGCTCAGAGAAGACATGTCTGTTGGGTAGCTTCTTAAACTTCACTTGGGGAAGGACAGACCATGTGAGCTGCCCATTCGGGACTGCCTGGCATGTGGGAAAGATGTCTGGAGTTTCCGGGGTGGCGGGGAGGAGTAGATGATTGTCACTGGGTCCCTCCTCCAGGGCTTTGAGGCAGCCCGAGACGTGGAGGCTTTGATGGAACGCATGAGGCAGCTGCAGGAGAGCCTGTTGCGGGAGGAGGGAGCCTCCCAGGAGGAGATGGAGAGCCGCTTTGAGCTGGAGAAGTCGGAGAGCCTGCTGGTAACCCCCTCAGGTACAGGATCACAGG
Source organism: Rhinolophus ferrumequinum (assembly GCF_004115265.2). NCBI lineage: Eukaryota > Metazoa > Chordata > Mammalia > Chiroptera > Rhinolophidae > Rhinolophus > Rhinolophus ferrumequinum. The sequence continues at coordinate 19,412,302 of NC_046292.1, forward strand.
TGTCCAGGTTCCAGGTACCCCCTTCTTACACCATCTCTGCTGAGGAGTAGGCACCTCCCTGCACTGCACCTCTTATATTTTGGGTCAGACCTGGGTTTGAATCGGGCCTGTTAGCTTTTCTGGCAGTCTGACCACTGATAAGTCACTTCCTGCCTCGAGGCCTCAGTCTCCTCCCACATGAAGGATTGACGTGTAGGGTAAATGGAACAAGAGAAGCAGAGCTCTTAGCACAGAGCCAGGCTCAGAGTAAGAGGCTCCGTAAAGAACTCCTACTGTTAGGATTGCTGTTATTACTGGGCCTCTTCCCCAGGTCCTTGGGTCTGATTCACCCCCTCCCCTGGCTCCAGCTGGAGCCCTGCCACTCACCACATTGAGGGGCTTTCTCTGGCCCTCTACTCTGTTGCCTGGCCCCCTATTGACGATTAATCAACAGTAGAGGCCTCTGTGCTCCGTGCCTTGGCCTCACTGTGACCGATTTGTGATATCCTCAGCTGACATCATGGAGCCCTCTCCACACCCAGACATGCTGTGCTTTGTAGAAGACCCCACCTTTGGATATGAGGACTTCACCCGGCGAGGGACTCAGGCGCCCCCCACCTTCCGTGCCCAGGTAGGCTCTCCCCACTAGTCTTGGCATTGCTCTGAATTTTCAAACAATCAGGGCGGGGGAGGGGCGGGATAGATGGTTTGAATGGTTAGAGTTGGGCACATTCTCTCCCTCAAGATTCCATGAGGGAAGAAGGAGACCCAGGATCACGAAGGGACCCATGTGCGCCTTAAGCTCAGGGGAACCTGATCATAGGGTCATCGCCAAATGGCATTCCCCTCAGCTTCTCAGGCCCAGACCAAGTAGTGGGTTAGATTTGTGGGGTGGGGAGGGCATTATGGAGAGCCAGGGTGTGCTCCAGAGGATGATGTCTCTGGCCAGGCTTGGGCCCCAAAGATTCCGCTCACTGCTCCTTCCCACGTGTCTCAGGATTATACCTGGGAAGACCATGGCTACTCATTGATCCAGCGTCTGTACCCTGAGGGTGGACAGCTGCTGGACGAGAAGTTCCAGGCAGCCTATAGCCTCACGTACAACACCATCGCCATGCACAGTGGAGTGGACACCTCCATGCTCCGCAGGGCCATCTGGAACTACATCCACTGCATCTTTGGCATCAGGTGAGCACATGTCCCCTCTTCCAGGGCATGGGTGCACTGCAAATCCTTGATCAGAGTCAGTGTCCTTTTTCTCTTTGTTTTTCCTTTTCCTTTCTTCCTGCTTGTGCTGTTTTTCAAAGCAAATTTCTTTGCTGATTATAAAAGATAACAGATGTGCTCACTCCTTCAGCCTTGTAAATGAAACTCTTTAGTCCCACCCCTTGGAGTGTTTCCCCGAAAATAAGACCTCACTGGACAATCAGCTCTAATGTGTCTTTTGGAGCAAAAATTAATATCAGTCTTATATTATATAAGACCGGGTCTTATATAAGACCCAGTATTCTAGTCTAGTCTAGTCTAGTCTACTGTATTCTATTCTATTCAAGACCCAGTCTTATATTATAGTAAAATAAGACCGGGTCTTATATTAATTTTTGCTCCAAAAGACGCATTAGAGCTGATTGTCTGGCTAGGTCTTATTTTCGGGGAAACACGGTGTATATATATATATATATATATATATCCATAGTTATCAGAGAGAGAGATTTAGTTATGCTCATATTTCCATTCCAAATAGCAGTTCTTTTCTCATAATAAATAAAGGCAACATAAATGCCCATCAGCAGGGTACTTTAGATAATCGATGTGTCTATTTAATGAAGTATTATGCAACTATTAAAAATTACAATAATGATCTATTGATATTGCCATGCAAAAATGTTCAAAATGTATTGAGAGAGCTGGTCACCTACTAGAATCTTCTGTTTGTTCCTTTTTTTTTTCCTTCCTCTTTTTTTACTAAAAGTGTGTGCAGGCATGGAAAATGTACTAAATTGTTATTTAGTAATGGTTGTCTCTGTAGAGTGATGAATTATAGTTTCATCTTGTTACCTAAGTACTTTCTGATTTTTTTATTTTTTTGGAGTAGTGTTTTGTTTTTTTTTTAATTGATGGGATCATACGCAATATTTCTGCGAATTGCTTTTTTTCACCTAATATTCTACTGCCTTCCTTGTCAATATCAACAGATCTTTTATGCTTTTTTAACTGCTGAATCCATTGCATGGTGTTCTGTTTTGGATGTAGCACAATTATTCAATCACTTCCCTCTTGTTGGATATTTAAGTAGTTTGCAGTTTCACTACTACACACCGTGTGTGCTGACTAGTCTTTCACCTAAGTCCTCATATATAAGTCCTCGTTGTGAAATGACTTCTCAAGGATATATACAGAACAATTATTTTTTAATTTAAAAAATATCTCACTGTGATAACATTGTGGGAAATTCAAAGAATTAAGAAAAAAACGATTTCCCCAAATCCTCTGACTCTACAACCACATCCACATCCTGTAGCATTTTTCTCCAGTACTTTTTTTTTCTTTCTTATCTAGTTGCTTTTGCATAGTTGAAATTATAATGATTATTTCATTTAAACAATATGTTTGATGTCTATAAAGAGAAACAGCTTGATTTTTCGTAAATTTTGAAAAAGTATTTATGAAAATACTTTTTCGTAAATGTTTTTCAAACTATTTGGGGCGGCCGGTGAGCTCAGTTGGTTAGAGCGCGGTTCTCTTAACAGCAAGGTTGCCAGTTTGATCCCCACGTGGGCCACTGTGAGCTGCGCCCTCCACAACTAGAGTGAAACAACTACTTGACTTGGAGCTGATGGGTCCTGGAAAAACACTTAAAAATAAATAAAAGTTGAAAAGAAACAACAGATAACAAAAAGAAGGAAATCAAAATTTCCATGATTCCACCAGCTCTTATTATTGTCAAGTATTTCTTTCCTGTTTTTTTCCATCACAAATAATCAAAACAAATAATTTTACAAAAACAAGATTTTCTTGCCTACTCATTTCACATATTTTACTCATGTAATCAAACGTGAACATATTTTCGTGAACACTTGATTTTTTTCTTGCTTTTCTCATTTAACAGTTTATTCCAAGCATCAAAAAAAAAATCCCCTAATTTTTAAAAAGGTACAAATGTGTATTTCAGTGCATTACTAGTTATAAGCCATATTTCACTGGGTGGACTGAACTGTACTTAATGGACTACCATCTTGCTGGTCATTGGCAGGTTTCTAATGCAGGGGAGGCTGAGTGAGGATGGATGGGCATGTTAGACAGCAGCTAGTTCCTGGCCAGCTCTCAGGTCCAGGCTCCTCCACTCTCCAACATGGTCCTTCATCCTATGCCTTTGTCTACCAAGTCTGTCCCCCAGGTTTCAACCAGTCTTCCCCATCCACGCTGATCTGTGATCACTCACTGGCTCTCTAGACTGGGGAGTCACAAAGTAGCTTCTGTGCTGGTCACCAACTTGGTGTTTGACTTTGAACAAGCTAATTGCCGCAGTTTGCCCATCTGTAAAATGAGTACCAGTTCCTTTTTGCCCTTTCCCTCTTCCTTCTCCAGGGTAAATATTTGCACTGACCTCCTGCTCCATCTTCCACAGCCTTGACTTTAAGTAGTGAATGTGACCTTGGAGCCAGGCTTTGCATCCCCTTCCCAGCTGTGTGACCTAGGGCAAGTGACTTCACTTCTCTGAATCTCAGTTTCATCTTTAAAATGAGGCTGCGGTATGACAGTGTACTGTATACTATGGTTTTGTCTGCAGTAGTGTACTAGGAGTTCTAAGGTTCCGTGAGTACATGTTCACAGGGTGTGCAGTTGGTACTCAGTAAAGCATGCTTGTTCTCTGCGTCCCTTGGCATGGTCCCCGGTGGCCTGTGACATATGACATCAGCTATTTTTCTAAGAAGAACCGAGCTTTTAGTTGCTTCCTACTTTCTGCCTTTTCTTGCCCCTCTGTTCCTCCTCCTATAGGGTGGGGCTGGGGGAGAAGAGCTACTTCTGGGAGCTGAGGGTGAGTAATGCCTTGGGGGCCTTTCCATCCAGATATGACGACTATGACTACGGAGAGGTAAACCAGCTCCTAGAGCGGAACCTCAAGGTCTATATCAAGACGGTGGCCTGCTACCCAGAGAAGACCACCCGAAGAATGTACAGCCTCTTCTGGAGGCACTTCCGCCACTCAGAGAAGGTAAGTCCCAGGGGGTGGGTAGGGAAAGGGTGGAACTAGACAAGCCTGGCCAGTGGAAGGCGCCAAGGGCTCAGGACCCAATGATGAGGTAGCCCAGACTGAGTCTGTGCTGTCAGGTGGGACACCTGGGCATGTTGTCCTGGGTCCACTGTGGGATGTCAGACTCAATTTACTCACTGATAAAACGGAAATGTGCTTCCCAGGGTCCTCAGTGGCAGCCAGGAAGACCTGGGTTCAAATCATAACACTATAACTCAATAGCAGTGTGACCTTGGGCGAGGCATTTTGCCTCCCTGAGCTTTTTAACTTTACAATGGAAGTAAATATTGCCTGCATTTCAAGGTTGCTGGGAAGATGAAGTGAGAACATGAAGGTAAATCTCTGATCCCACACAGGTGCCCAGTGGTAGCTCTTATTTTTAGCTTTGGGGGATAAAGAGATTAGTCATGATTGGGATGAATGTGCTTGAAATTCTTCAGCACTCTTTGTACCTGACTACTCAGACAGAGCCTCAGGAAAGGGCAGGGCATCTGTATAGGGAAGAGAAAGGGTGAGGTGAGTGGTCAGGGATGGTGGCAGTCTGGGAGGGATGGGGATGTCGAGGACTGACATCAGATGCCAACAAGCCCTCATCTGTGCCCCAGGTCCACGTGAACTTGCTGCTCCTGGAGGCCCGCATGCAAGCGGCCCTGCTCTACGCCCTGCGTGCCATCACCCGCTACATGACCTGACTCCTGCATAGGACCTGGGCCTGGAGCAGCTGACCCTGGAGACATCCTCCTTCCCTGCAAGGACTTTTCTGTCTGGAGACAGACCCGATCCCCTTTCTGTCTCAACGCCCACTCACCGCACTCTGGGGGTGGGCTTTTGTGTGATGTGCAGCCCCCTACACCCCAAGTCACACTCTCCTTTTTCTTACTGGAATGGAGAGGATCTCTAGGATCTCAGCTTTGCCCCTGGAAATTAGAAGAGGACTAACAGATTCCCACGAGCCATGCCCTTCCTGCCCCTGATCCCAGAGGCGCAGAGGACACAGGAAGGAAAATGCGCTGAGCTTGGACTTGTGTGCCAGCAGGCTGGGCCCCAGGCACCACAAATACTGTGGCCTTCCTGGGCTGGGAAGGTCCCTGGCTGGCCCCCCAGGAAGAGGGGCAAACACCTCCAGGGACTGACACTCCAAGCAGCTTTCCTTTGCTCCTCCCTCATTCCGATTTCATTACCTCTCACCTGCCATTCACCCATCAATGTGAAAATCAGGGTCACAGCTGGTCTGTGCATCCAGCTCTCCCAACACTTGTTCTGTCAGGCAGCCTTGTTTTCTAATTGCCCCAATCCTACTTCACTTTCTGGGACCTCTTTTGTCCTCTTACCCGTTTGCCCCATTCCTGGTGGTATGAGATCCCAGGAAAGACAGGACCAAGCACATCAAAAAAAGTAGATTATCTCTACAGAATTTGGGTCTGTTGAACGCTTTGCCTTCTAAAGAGTAGGGAGTATTAGATTATAAATTCTCTGTATTTCGGTCCTTCATGGGTGAAGTTCAAACCTCTTCAGGACCTCCCCCCCAGAGCCACAGTCAATGCCTTGGAGGGGGAGGAGACAGGAAGCAGTCTGTTCTCTCCAGAGCTGCACCTGCCCAGCACCCCACCCTGCTGTCTCCCATGGCTACTGCAGATGTTTGTCTAAATGTTGAGCCTTTCTAGGTGGCATGTGGCCCAGTGGGCGAGGCAGGAGACCCCAGGGTTCTTGTTTGGGCCATTCCACTGGCCAGGTGTCCATGGTTGCTTTGCCAAACCTCGTTGACCTCTATTTCCGCATTTGCAGCCTGAGGGGCGGGGCTAAGTTTCTGACATCTGAGTCTTCACCCTGGGTTTCTCAGGCCAACCTGCCAGCTGTGAATTGCAAATCTGTGGGATCTTGAAGACCTCTGGGGACACCCACCCCACTCTCCACCCCCCACACACACCCCCGTCCCGCCACTTGCAGTTGGTCTCTCCTGGCTACCTTCCAAGGACCATCCAGTTTCTGTCTCCTCTCCTCTACTTTAGGTGGATTGTTTAGAGGCAGAAGCAGCCAAGGACTGATCCCAGGCACTTTCTATAGCAAACAAGCTGTGAATTATGACTTCCCTTCTTCCAGCAGTATGTGCCTCCTCTCTGACCAGTTTGGAGGTGACTGAAGAAAGGCAAGAGCCAAGATGCTGCTTGCTTCTAACCCTCCTCTGGGGTGGGGCAGAAGAGGAGCCTGGTCAGTGTGTCACATTTCATACCCATGCAGGCATGGGGAAGCCACTGGCACCCCCTCAGGCCTCAAAGCCCTCCCTGCAATGAAACTAGGCTGGAGGAAAGAGGCCCCAGCCTTGGGATTTGGATTCTAGAGGGGACATGATGCCTCTGTAAATGTCCCGGGGGTGGGAGGTATTCAGTGTTCAAGTGCATAAGTCTTTGGCTTTGCTATCAGTTCCGTATGATGAGAAATAAAGGTTCACCGAGGTTTTGTTTTGTACTTTTGTTAATGGGCTGTTTTTCCATTTCCTAAGGGTCATGGTTCACCTCTTAGCATAAGCAGGAAGCTGTGATTGCATCATGGACCTGACCTGCTAGCTCCAGTCCTGGGCACTTGTGCCTAGTGCCTGCAGGATTGGGAGTGGTTGGCATTGAAATTCTACTTCTATCCCTTGGTATCCAGCCCCTTCACCCATTTGTGGCAGGCCAGGCACTACTGAAAAATAATGGCCATGTTATTTTTCTCACTAAGCCTGGCTCTGGAGTCTATTTGGAAGCCATTTCTCTGAATGTGCAGCAATCCTGCAAGAGAATGGAAACTCAGAGGTAAAGTGACATTGCTGAGGCCATATAATAGTTGGAGTCAGGATTCCAGCTGGTCTGCTTGACCCTGAAGCCTTGGTTGGTCTTCCCACTACTGGGCTCCCCCTGTGGCAGAGTCTGAGAATCTGGGGAGACCACCCTCATCCACTGCCCCACCACATTATGCTTGCCTGCTTCTCATCCTTCCCTTTCTAGTATCAAGGAGACAGACCAGTCATAAGGACTGGCTAGTTAGATGTGACCCCCCTACCCCAACGCCCATATGCCTGTCCATTTAGTAGCTGTGTGATCTTGGTCAAGCTTCTGAACTTCTCTGGGCACCAAGAACTCTAGTAAGCATAGGAAAACCACATCATGAGTAAGCTAAGCCCTTTTGTGATTCCCTGCTTGCTCTAACTGCCGTCACAAAATGAAAACAGCCTCTTCCAGGAAGCCACCTCTGACTGACTCCATGTCCCCTTTAACCTCTACCCTCTTCATTTTTGCAGTATTCCCAATACATTTGTCCCTTCTTCTAGAGTCATTTGAGAGGGTGTGAGAGAAATCAGACCCTTAGAGTACAAAACTTGGATTCTGGTCCTGACTCACCATCACAGTGCCTTGAGTTTCCTCTCCCGCAGAAACAGGCAAAATGTTTTCATTTCCTTTCTAGGTAGCATTATTGAGTAACTGTTGCCAAATTTTCAAATTTAAACTCATAATCTTCACAACAAGCCTGTGAGAAGGGAGTGGTCCCATTTAATAGATGTTGAAAGGAACCTCAGTGGAGTCTAGGGACACCAACTCAAGAGACTTGGGTTCAAATTACAGCTTTGACATTTAATGTGTGTGACCATAAGCAAGTTACTTTAATTATCCGTTCTCAATTTCCTTCTCTATGTAATGGAATTACTACCTAGGGTTAGAGGAGGGTTGTGCAGATTAATACATGAAAAGCACTTGGCACAATTCAGGTACCTAGCATCTAGCACTAGTGAGCCATTCAGTATATAGATATCTGCCCGACATCAAGAAACAGGGTTTGAATGATTGTGAGTCAGATTTCCGAGCACTGCTTTTGTCCTCAAACTCCCTAGGCCCTCAGTCTGCTTTTTTTTTTCCCTTATCCTGTTAGTCAATTCGCACGTGGAATTGAAAACTCGTGGCTCCAGCTTGGATCTAATGAATCTGTTTTAGATTTCTGCAGCCCGCAATCCAGGTCCTTTGCACATCTACCCAGGTTGGAGTTTGCAGAAGGTTGCTGCTGGCTAGATTCTTTGTTTGGCTTTTGAAGCCATGCTTGGATTGAGGACTTCTGAGAATGGGTAGAAACAAGCTGGGTGAGTCTCTTCCAGCAAGTTTCACCAGAGTCCTAGGACAGGTGGAAGGAAGAGGTGGCTCACAAACTTTCTGTGCCTTAGAATCTCCTAGAGGACCAGTGGTTGGGGGCAGAGCTCAGAAATTTGCACCTTTAACGGCTTCCCTGGTTCTGATGCGAAGGCCATGCTTTCACGCACCAGATGTGCACCTAATACATAAATGCCTTGGACACAGCAGTGAACAAGCCAGGCATGGTTCCGCCCTCTTAGCATTTATTATTTAGTGGAGGAGACAGACATTAGGTCACTACACAACTAATTATTTAAATTGTAATTGTGATCGGCACCTCAAAGGAGAAATAGGAGGTGCTGTAAAAGTGTTTACAACCGAGCAGCAGAGCTTTTTCTTCCCAGGAAATACATATGTTGGACTTTTGCAGAAACTTAAACACAAGAAGAACAGTTTCCCACCCACTGAACACCTTGGAGCCCAAGGGCTCCATGGATCAGTTAGAACACTGCTTGTCTACATTCCTCTGTCATGAATGCTGTGGTGTGTAATCCAGACTGTGGCTCTTATTCCTCCCCACACCCCCACTCAACTGGGAAAGATCTCAGCTGAGTCCCTCCCTGGGTGGAAGGCAGCTACCTAGCTCATGGTTACACCCATTGCAGGCAGTCTACCTCCAATGACTGGTTAATGGGACAGGAGTGTACAAAGGCCTGGCCCCTTTGCCTCCATTTGAAACAACTCTAAAGGATTTTCCCAGCTCTAGTTCTCCCTTTCGGATCAGCCGAGGCCAGCATTGCAGCCCAATTTCTTCTGCCCAGCCGTGCGCTTACTGTCCTGTGATATTGATCCCCAATCAACCTCCTGTATGCAAACTCCCATCCCAGAGTCTGCTTACCAAGGTACTTGACCCAAGACACTCTCTTATTACAGATGGAGAAAATAAAGACCAGAGAGGGGAAATGACTTGCTTGAGGTCTCACAAGCCTGAACGTTCAGATTCCTTTCATAGTTTGTCACCTCCTTGAGTCCTATAGCTTCCTGTCTCGACTGTTTCTTCCTGAGGTTGGAAGCAACAGCTGCAAGGCTGAAAGGGCCAGGAGAGGTTCTCACTCCCATGGCTAGGGACCTTGGGCGAATCACTTAAGTACACCGCCTGAGTGCTCCATCTCCTCTCAATTCAGCCTGCGTGTGATGACCCTGGTCGTCAGAAAAACCTTATCTCAGCTGGTTATAGCACCAGAAATTCTTTCCCCTCATGTCTGAATCATCTCTGACCACACTGCTGGTTCCCGTTGTGGGAAGCCTTGAGCTTCTGTCCCCATTCTGAGTATTGAAACTCACATTTCACATTTTTGATGTTTCAAAGAGTTTTCTTTGTTAACATCATCATTATCAAGCGCTTACTTTGTCGCAGACACTGCTAGATGCTAACAGTACAGCAGTGAAGGAGACAGACACAGTTCTGGCCCTCATGGGCCTTAAAGTTCAGTGGAAAAGACGAACATCACACAACTACTTGTGATGAGTCCTGGGGGGAATAAAAAGCACAGGGAGTTTTTTATGCAAGTGCAGCAGGGGACGCCCACACTTACTTTCAGAGTTTCCAGAGAAATACCCCGGATGTAAAGGATTGATCAAGGCTGGAAGGGGACTAAAGAGTGTGGAACAAAGATTTGTGGTAGAGGAAACAGCATGGGAGATTCGAAGCAGGAAGGAGAAGGCAGCCTGGTAGGGACAGAGGGAGAATGTGAAGAAGGGTGGGGCTAAGAAGGAAGCCCAGGGCAGATCTGGCACAGCCTTGCAGGACATCTGAAGAACATTGGACTTTATCCCATAGGCAGTGAGACGTCTTCAAAGATCTTGTTGTTTATTACAAAATAGATGCTATGGACTGAGTATTTGTATCCCCCTCAAGTTCATGTGTTGAAACCCTAATTCCCAGTGTGATGGTATTTGGAGACAAGGCCTTTGGGAGGTGATTAGGTCATAATCGTGGTGCCCTCATGATGGGATTAGTGCCCTTATAAGAAGAGACAGAAGAGAGCGTGCGCTGTCTCTCCCCCCCACCAACCCCCACCCCCACCCCCGCCATGTGAGGACATAACCAAGATAAGGGCTGTCATCAGGAACTGAATTAGCTGGTTCCTTGATCTTGGACTTCCCAGCCTCCAGAACTGTGAGAAATAAATTTCTGTTGTTTAAGCCACTCAGTCTAAGATACTTTTGTTATAGCAGCCCAAGCTGACTAAGACAACAGATACTGTTTATTAGGAGTGGAGACGGTAGTAGGACTTACTTAGGACTTCCTACGTGCCAGATACTCCACTAAGTTCGTCACAGGCATGACCTCATGACCTCATTTAATCCTGACAACAGCCCCATGTACATAGTAGAGCCTGCTGTTACCTCCCTTTGATAGGTGGGCATAATTTATTTAACCTGGACTCAAAAAATCTCTCATCCAAAAAATGTCCTCCAGCTCCCCACCCCCACCCTGAGCATACTTCTTCCTCCTTTGACCTAAAGTTTACCAAGTATTTTTGTTTTTCCAAGGCAGTTTTTGTCTAACAGCATAATCATTTGTGTGGCTCACTCATCTTTCCATTCGATTCCAAGCTCCCGAAGGCAGAGGTTTTTGTCTCTAGATAAAGCGTGTTCACTGCTTTATCTCTAGAGCCTACAGCATGACCTGGCATGTAGTAGGGGCTGATTAAATAAAATAAGCGTGGGATATATGTTTGTATCCACAGGATGCCTGGTCTAGTGCTGGGTCAAGGTGGTGGTGTCCCCGAAGCAGCGGACTCCCCACCGTTTGGATTCGGCCTCTGCTCTGGCTGTCTTTCCCTGGCTGGCTGGGTGTTACGTCGCCAGCTCTCAGATGCTCTGCGTCAGTCTGGTGTCGTCAGTCTGGTGTCAGGGAAAGAGCTTGGACTTTGGAACCAGACATCCGAGGCTCAAATCCAAGTGCAAGTCCATCTGGAATGAGGCAGAGTATAAATAAACAGAATCAAGTATCTATATGACCTTTGATAACTGTCTTTAATTTACTCATCTATAAAATGGGAGCATTACCATCAAAAATTATTGTTGTCAGAATCAAATGAGAAAATGCTTAGAGTGCCTGTTTACTTAATTTAGTTCCTCCCTTTGGCGGAAGACAGGGATTGGGGAAATGTCATTTCCTTAGACTAACAGCCTCAGTTTCCACATTGGTGAAATGGGAGTTGTGAAATGAAAAATAACATATAGAACACCCACCACCTGGAATGCTCTTCTCCAAGACCTGTGTGAGACTAGCTCCTTCTAAACCTTCAGTTTCTCACCTTTAATTCATCTCATTAGAGTTCTGACCTGATCCCTGGTTTTCAACCTAGTTCCATCCCTTCCCATTTCTTTTCTATTTAGCACCTTTCCTAACCTTTATTTGTTTCTTGCCTGTCTCCTTGTTTACTGTTGTATCCACAGTGTCTACCATAGTGCGGGTAAGAGCTCAATAAATACTTGTTAGTTACACTAAATATTAATTGGTCACTTATTTATCAAGCAGAGACTATTCCAGGCAATCCTAACTGCAACCCAGGGACATAGGCAGGGCAGGGTTTACCCATTTTATACCTGTGGCAGCTGAGGTCTAGCAATATTAATATTGCCCAGGAATTCCCCAAGCGAATTAGCAGGGCTCTGAATTCTTTGGCCAGTACTATTTCCACATACCCCTCTGCTGTAGTCCAGGGGAAGGAGCCCTGGAGGCTCGGGTACTCATGCAGGCTCTGTTCCAACTTGTGGCTGTAAGATTTAGGTAAGTTACTTCCTTTCCTGAGCCTTAGTTTCTTCATCTCTAAAGTGGGAAGAGTAATCCTTGTGCTGACTGGTGGGTAAGGCAAGAGTCAGCTGAAATAATAGACTGAAAGCATGTAATAAACTGAAAGCACTATATTTGTTTATGGAGGATTTTTAATTTAATATACAGAATTAACATTGACTTCAAAGACAAATTGTTGCGAGCTGGGGAAGCCAGGGAAGTTTCCTAGAAGCGGTGGCATTTCAGGTAGGCCTTAAAGAGAGGGCAGATTTGGGGGAAACGAAGCTCAGAGACAAAGTTACAAACCAATCAACACAGGACCCTCCAGCCTCTCTGAGTTTTACTTTCTTCCCCCTGAAGTAGATATTCTCCTCTAATGTGCCTTTCCCTGCCCTGATTTATTTTTGTTTTCAAATCAGTCTAATTGAAAAATAATTTTCATACAACAAAAAAGCATGTGTTTTAAATGCACACAGTTCTATGAGTTTTGACAGAAGTACATACCTAAGCAACCACCACCTGGACTCCAAATTCCCTGATAGCTCTTTGCAGTGAACCCCCAAGCCTCCTTTCTGTGTCCCCCAGACAAAGCTCTCTGCTTTGTCACGACAGGTTAGTTTGTTGTTGTTGTTGTTAATCACTCATTTATTTATTAGCAAATCACAAAGTTTTGCATTTAAAAATCAGAACAAAAACAAATGCAACGAAATGTGTTACTTAACTAGGCTTTAGACAATATTTTCGTTCTAGGGCATTTACTAATGAATACAGCAGTCATCAAATAAATTGACAACTAATTGAAGAAAAGAATAATAATCATTTGTTCATTTCTTGAAGAGAGTTTGGTACGTGATAACCTGATTGTTTCTTGCGAGATGATGACATATATAAGGCGATATTTTTATCTAATTTAAGTATTTCTAAAGAAAAGGCATTTGAAAAGAAAGAATTAGGGATCAATAGTCATCCAATTTTTCTGATTTCTTCTTTTAATTTCATGATACACAAATTAAAAATGATTCTGAAATTTCAAAGAGATGTCATCTTAAGGAAGAAATGGGGGGAAATGATAAAGTTCTGTTTTGGGGTCTCTTGTTGAATAGTAACACAATCATTATATCAAACAAAGAAATAATAAACCAGCAGAAAACTGCTTAGTCTAAATTTAAGATAGTTAATGCTGAAACAATACCTAGACCATCTTATTGGGCTAAATTACAGCAACTTTTTAAGCACTTTTTTAAATGCAAAAAATCAACAAATTATATGAGAAAGAAAACAAAATCATCTTCTCATTGTTTTAATTCATATCAAACAAGTTTTGGGGTTTTTTTTGTTTTTGTTTTTGTTTGGTTTTTTTCAAACAAGTTTTAAGTCATCTCCTCAAACACAGTCATGTATATGTAATTCTCCTGCTTAAATATCTTTGATGTATCAATTTTGCCATTTCTTTTCATTTTGCATTCAATCAAGTACAGATTAGAATTGCCTGTTCTATAATTCTATAAATAGAATTATAAAGTATGCACTTTTTTAGAATTAAAATTTATTGGGGTTACAATGGTTAGTAAAATTATATAGGTTTCAAGTGTAAAATTCTGTAATATATCATCTATATATCACATTGTGTGCTCACTACCCAGTCAGTTCTCTTTCCATCACCATATATTGACCCAAGTATGTACTTTTTGTGTATGGTTTCTTTTGCTCAATATAAAGTTTTAAAAGTTTATTCATGAGTTCCCTAGATCACTAGGTCCTTCTTTTTGTAGCTGAGTACTAGCTATTTCTTTTTTCTTTCTTTTATTTTTTTTTATTAGTTTCAGGTGCACAAAACAATGTAATAGTTAGACATTTATCATTTATATCCCTCACACAGTGACAAAGTACTAGCTATTTCATTGTGTGAATATATCACAAGTTGTTGCTGTGTTCACCAGTTAGTTAACATTTGGCTTATTTCTGGTTTGGTGCTATTTAAATTAAGCTGCTATGAATATTCAGTTATAAGTGTTTTTGAGGACATATATTTGCATTTCTCTTGGGTAGATACCTAGAAGTGGAATTGTTGGGTTGAATGACATGTATGTGCAACTTTGCAAAAAAATTGCCAAACGGTTTTCTAAAGTAGTTGTACCATTTTACACTCTCACCAACAATATGTGGGAGCACCAGTTGCTCGACATCCTCTTCAACACTTGATACAGTTGGTCTTTTTCATTTTACCATTCTAATAGGCTTGCTGTGGCATCAAAAAATTTACAGTGAGCCTTATTGAGGTATAATTTGCATACAGTAAAATTTACCCATTTTAAGTGTACAGTTCATTGAGTTTTGACCAATGTATAGAGTCATGTAACAATCACCACAATCATGATATGGAATATTTTAATCTCCCTCAAAATTTTCTTGGGCGTCTTTACTGTCCGTTCCTTCCCCCAACACCATTCTCTAGCAACCACTGATCTGCTTTGTCACTGTAGTTTTGACTTTGCTAGAATTTCATATAAATGGAAGTATGCATTGTGAAATCTTTTGTGGCTGGCTTCTTCCAGTTAGCATAATGCTTTTGAGATTCATCATGTTGAGTGTATCAGTATTTCACTCCTTTTTATTACTGAGTAGAATATTATTGTGTGGGTACATCAACTCTCCAGTTGATGGACATTTGAGTTGTTTGCAATTTTGGCTATTATGAATAAAGCTGCTATTTGTGTGAACATAGGTTTTCCTTTCTCTTAAGCAAAAACATAAGAGTGAAATTATTGGGACATGTGGTAAGTGTATATTTAATTTTACAAAAAATTTCCAAGTCGTTTTCCAAAGTGGCTGTATCATTTTGCAGTTCCATCAGCAACACATGCCCTGTTTCCCCAAAAATAAGACCTAGCCGGACAATCAGCTTTAATGCATCTTTTGGAGCAAAATTTAATATTAGACCCGCTCTTATATTAACTTTTGCTCCAAAAGACGCATTAGAGCTGATTGTCCGGCTAGGTCTTATTTTCGGGGAAACACGGTAGGAGTTCCAGTTGCTTTGTATCCTTCTTAGTATATGGTATTGTCATCCTTTTTCCTTTAGCCGTTGTCACGGGTATGTAGCGGTACCTCGTGATTTTTAATTTGTATTTCTGTGATGACTAATGATCTTGACTATCTTTTCATGCACTTGTTGGCCATTTGTATAGTTTGTATATCTGTTGAAATGGTCTTTATAAATCTTCTGCTGACTTTCTTTATTGGGTTGTTTCCTTATTATTAAGTAGTGAGTTATTTATGTATTCTAGATATTCTGGATTTATCCTTGCAAACATTTTCTCCTAGACTATGGCTTGCCTTTTCATTCTCTAGAAGAGCAGAAGATTTTAATTTTGATGGAGTTCAATATATCAATTGTTTTGTAGTTCAGGTTTTTTGTGTTCTAAGAAATCTTGCCTAACTCAAGGTATAGATACCGGTATGTCCTCTTGTGGGTTTTTGTCCGCAAAAAATTTTAATTTAATTTAGATCCATGATTCATTTCACGTTAAGTTTTGTGTATGGTGCGAGGTAATAATAGAGGTTCATTTTTCTCCTTCAAATATTCAGTTGTTCTAGTACCGTCTATTGAAAAGACTACCCTTTCTCCATTTGTTTTGTTACCCTGGTTGAAAATCAATCAACTAAACAGTGTGAGTTTATTTCTGATTTCTTTAATCTGTTCCATGCTGTCCCTAATATTTAAATTTTTAATGTATTGCTTCTTATTTTATTGCATGTATTTCCTGTAAGTAAATTCCATTCCTTTGTCTAACCAGACAGGAAAAAAACAGAGATGTTTTCTGTTCATTATAGAAAAATCAGAAAATATAGCTAAGTAGAAAGAAGAAAATAAAAATAAAAGTTGCTAATAATCCACCCCTAGAGAGTACTCATTTATTTTTTGTAAAATTTACCTTCTAGATCTTCCTTCTACGCTTAAATATGCTAACAAAATGGCAACATATTAAACAGTCCGTTTTACAATCTGTTTTACCCATCCACAGTATGTTGTGAAGTATATTCAATTAAATGAGTGGATCTCACCCTGAGATGATTTTGCCCCAGAAGATATTTGGCAAAGTCTGGAGACATTTTTTGGTCAGTATAAATGGGAGGATGCTACTGGCATCTAGTGGGTAGAGGCCAGGGATGCTGATAAACATTCCACAGTGCACAGGACAGTCCCTTACAGCAAAGCGTTATCTAGTCCAAAGAGTCAATAGTCTTGAGGTTGAAAAATCCTTCATTAAATAATGTACATAACATGTTCAGTACAACACTTGGCACATATCAACTGCTTGGTAAATGGAAAACAAATAACTTTGGGGGAAAAAATGTTTCCAGGAACAAGAATATGAGATTTTTGGATCCAGATCCCCATGGTGCTTTTCCCAAATACCTAGCCATAAGGCTGTTACGAAGTGAGGAGGCTCGCAGTGAAGAAGTGGTTTTACCACCACGGATTCCTCGGAAACCAAAGGGTGAGCGCAATATGTTCAAGACAGGAGACCTGCAGCCCTGGACCTTGGACTCCTTTGTGTGGGGGAGGATGGGAAGGCTCACACATTCCCCCTCCCCCCCCCAGGCAGCATCTCTCTTGGCGGGGAGTTCCAGCTGCTGTCTGGGTTAGTGCAAACAAAGACCTTTGGGCTGTCCCAGATTCAGGATTTATCGCCCTTGAGCTCCTCCCAGTTTACAGGAGTGCTGGGAAGACACATTCCAGGTCAGCAGGAATTAAGTGGGGCCCCCAGGGGAGGTGTGTGTCACATGGGCTGATGACACAGACAGGATGAACTAGAGAGGGGCAAACCACAGTCTAGGGGAAAGTGCAGCCAAAGCAGAATTTGATTCAATTTAACAGAGTTAAGCATTTAGTGACATTCGATGCGTTCCTACTGTGTGCCAGGCACTATCCCTCTCCTACGTGGGGGCCGATTGGAACAGTGGTCAGGAGCATAATTTATTTAGAAAGGGACATTGAGTCCCAGATTTACCAGCACTAGGTAGTTGCCCTTTTTAAGGCACCTCATGTCTCTGACACTAGTAGTATATATATGCTCAATAAATGATGTATGTATGAATTTCAGTCCTCACAAAAAAACCGAGGTAAGGACTATTCCCACCCTTATTTTACAAAAGAATAAACCAAGATTCGAAGACGTAAAGGGCATTGTCCCATGTCACAGGACTAATCAAGTGGCAGAGGATCAGTGTGACAGACTTTTGGGAAATAGGAAGATGAATAAGACACAGCCCTGTCTTCAACCAACTTGGAATCTCATAAGAGAGGTAAAGACAGGTCAAAGTCTAATTCCACACGAAGAGGCAATGAGAGAGGTGCTAATAAAGAGCATTCAGGTGGAGTAGGGAAGGTTGGAGGTCAATTCCATGTGGGGGCAATCAGGAAGGCTTCCTGGAGGAGATGGTAGTTGAACTGATTGTCTTTGAAGATGGGTACGCTTGAAAGTAGACAGCCAGATTCTTCCATCAAAGTGAGGTCCTGAGAAGTATGACCAGTGGGTTTGGCCATAGGATGAGTGCCTATGGGGGCAGGAATAGATAATCTAGCTGAGAAAATTAATAAACTGGGGCAAGAGTATGTGGTGGAAATGGGCAGGGGTAATGTTCAAAATAGTTAAAAACCAGGACATAAGCACCAGCTGATCAGAATGGATACTGAGTTGTAAACAAGCCCCAGAACGACCCATCCTCCTTAATACCTTTTGGAAACAGCACGCTCCTATTTTGCTTTAGAAATCCACTTATCCTCCTTTCATTCTATGTAGTTCTGGAGGACCTGACCCCACCTTGATGTCTCCAAATGTGGGTGTGCAATCGAATCTAGTCTAGCCAATTAGAACACAGCAGTGACTGATACAAAGATGGACATGTAACCTAAAGTAGGCCAATCACAATCTTCCCCAGCATATTTGTTGGACCTATTGGGGGGAAAGGGCTCTTTTTCACCAGGAAAGCTAAGAGAAAGGAAAGTCAAGTTTAGAGATTTGAGAGAAAGACAGAGAGAGAGATGAAAAGAGAGAGAATTAGAGAGAGAGAGAGAAATTCTTTTTTTTATTAGTTTCAGGTGTACAAAACAATGCACTAGTTAGACATTTTCATCCCTCACAAAGTGATAACCACCCTCCCCCAAAAAGAGAGAGAGAGAGAGAGAGAGAAATTCTTTATGATTGTTTTTGAGTTTCTAAATGCAGATAGCCTGCGTCTTCACCTATCCTTTTTAGTTATCATGAGGTTGGCTTTTTTGTCACTTGCAACTAGAAGAATTCTGACTAATGCAATTATGAGGGGTCTCAAATGTCAATCTAAGGAGTTCTACAAAGGCTCTAGAGCAGGGGTGTCCAAACTTTTTTCAACGTTTTTCACCAAGGGCCATATGCGGTAAAATACACAAACAGCCGGGCCACTCCCTCGAGGTGAAGTACGTATTGCCTCACCTGGTTTATTAAGTAAACTAAATATATTTTTGGAATTTGCTGTGGGCCAATTAACAATGGATCATGGGCCGCAGTTGGCCTGTGGGCCGCAGTTTGGACACTCCTGCTCTAGAGAGACATGAAAGGGAGGGGAAAACAGCCAGCAAGAAGGAAAAAAGAGATGTGGTATTACTGAAGCAAGCTCCTCAGGGGGTAAAGAGAATTGAAGTGAAAAGTGTAGGAAAGTAGAGGGAGCATCTACTGATCTCTCTTCTCAGAAAAGAGGGCTCCTGAGTTTTTGCTTTGATTTCAAGATATGGAGGATCCAAGTAATTAGTCTCTACTATCATCCGTCTCTTTCTCGCTGAGCCAGCACTTAAATGCCTCTATCAATCTGATTTTAAGTGTACCAAGACCAAGTCAGAGAAGCTCTATATGTTATAGAACTCAAAACAGTCGCAACTGTCATTCAGCCATTAAATCATGTTATATAGAGATCGATATGTATGATCATGGAAGATGTATCCAATATTTCCTTAAGTGACAAATCAAGTTACAAAACAGTATGTATAGTATGATCTCATTTTTTAATTTAAAAATATATTCATATTTTTGTAATAGCCCTGAAAGGCATTGTAACAGAATATTATTATGTACCCAAAATCTCTTTCCTGTTTCTTCTTTGTTCATTGAACTCCAACTTTGTTCAGGTATTCACTTTTTAGAACAGGTGTCCACATCCAGAGCTTCGCTGAAGACTTAACTCTAAGCCAGTCCTGGCAATGCTAGTGATTGTTTTAGGGGCAGCTATGTATGTGATCTTGTTCTGGCTGATAAGAGGAAGGAGAGTCTGCTGGAGGGATTCTGGGAAAGGTTTCTTATGGGTTTAACAAAAAAATAAAAAAAGACACAGGAGAATGTGGAAAACTTGGCACCTTCATACTGCTAGTGGGAACGTAAAATGATGCAGCCACTTTGGAAAACAGTCTGGCAGTTCCTCAAAAGGTAAAACAGAGCTACCATATGATCAGCAATTGTACCCTTAGGTATATAGCCAAGAGAAGTGAAGATAGCTGTCTACATAAAAATTTATACACAAATGTTCGCAGCAGAATTACGTATAATAGCCAAAAAGTGGAAACAATTCAAATGTTTATCACCCAATAAATGCACAAAGAAAATCCATATAATGGAACATTATTCAACAACGTAAATTAAGTACTGATATATTTTACATGAATCAACCTGGAAATCATTACAGTAAGTGAAAGAATTCAGTCACAAAAGACCACATATTTTATGATTCCTTTTATATGAAACATCAAGAATAGGCAAATCTATAGGGACGGAAAGTAGATTCATTGTTGTCTGGGGTTGAGGATCAGGAGTAGGTTGGGGGAAAATGTGATAGGTAATGGTTGCTTAATTTCTTCTTGGGGTGATAAAATGTTCTAAAAATTTTGTTTTTTAAGATTTTATTGGGGAAGGGGAACAGGACTTTATTGGGGGAACAGTGTGTACTTCCAGGACTTTTTTCCAAGTCAAGTTGTTGTCCTTTCAATCTTTGTTGTGAAGGGTGCCGTTCAGCTTCAAGTTGTCCTTTCAGTCTTAGTTGCAGGGGGCGCAGCCCACCATCCCTTGCAGGACTCAAGGAGTTGAACCGGCAACCTTGGGGTTGAGAGCCCACTGACTCATGTGGAAATAGAACTGACAGCCTTCGGCGTTAGGAGCACGAGCTCCAACCGCCTGAGCCACTGGGCCGGCTCAAAATGTTCTAAAATTGATTGTGGTGATGGTTGCACAAATCTGTGAATATACTAAAAACCATTTAATAGTATATTTTAAATGAATCAATTGTATGACATGTGAATTATATCTCAATAATGCTGCTATTTAAAAAGAGAGAGATACCTACAGGAATAGGTATCTTTCCTTTGTTCCACTACAATCTATTGGAGCTGATGTTATGTCTGCTTACAGTGCTTGAAACTGTGACAACCATCTGCCAACATGCTGAGAATGGAAAAACTGAAAGAAAGAAAGAACTTGGGTCCTTGACGGAATCTTTGAGCTACTGAAATACTTCTAGAGCTACTCTATCTCAGGACTTCATAATATGAGAGATAACACATTTTTAAACAATTCTGAGAAGAGTTTTTAAAAAGTAATACTGAGATGAAACTCACAGAACATAAAATTAACCACTTTGAATGCCGTAGTTCAGTGGCAAACAGTGCATTCACAATGTTGTGCAACTACCACCTCTAATTCCTAAATATTTCCATCGCTCCAGAGTAAAATGCCTAACCCATTAAGCAGTTTCTCCCATCCTCCTTTACCCCAGCCCCTGGGAACCACCAATCTATGTTCTATTTCTGTGGATTTATCTATTGTGTTTCATGTAAAAGGAATAATACAATATATATGGCCTTTTCTTTCACTTAGCATAATTTTTTTGAGGTTCATCCATGTTGTAGCATGTATTTATACTTCATTCCTTTTTATAGCTGAATAATATTTTATCGTATGTATACAAACAATTTGTTTATCCAGTTATCCATTGATGGATATTTGGGCAGTTTCCACCTTTTGGCTATTGTGAATAATACGCCTATGAACATATGTGTATATGTACATGTTTGAGTGCCTGCTTCCAATTATGCTGGGTGTATATCTAGTAGTGGAAATTCAGGCTCATCTGGTAAACCATGTTTAACTTATCAAGGAACTGCCAAATTGTTTTTCACAGAGGCTGAACCATATTGCAGCCCCAGCATGAATGTATGAGGGTTTCAAATTTCTCCACATCCTTACCAACACTTGTTATTTTCCTTTTTTTAAAATTTTTATTATAGCCATTCTAGTACATTTAAAGTGGTACCACATTGTGCTTGTTTTTTGTTCATTTGCAGCTAAAAACATAGAAATTGATACAAATGCTAAGAGTGGTAGAATTGTGGTTATTTAAAAAGTTTTTTTTCATTTTGATTATCCATATTTTCTACTTTTTCTATAATTATACTAATATTTATTAAGCCCTTACGATGTAGCAAGTACTGTACTTAGCATTTTATATGCATATTATTTATTTCTCACAACAAATCTGTAAGACAAATAAAAACTGAGGGCAGAAAGGAAAAGTAACCTACTCTAAGGCACAGAGCTAATAAATGATGGAGGCATAATTTGAACACAGGGCCCAGGATTTTTTATATTAAGCTTTTTCTTTTCAGATAATTATAGACTCACATGCAGTTGTAAGATATAATACAAAGTCGAATGTAAAACTGAAAGCAACAAAGGAACAAGGCAAACAAATAAAGAAACAAAAACTCATAGACACAGACAACAGTTTAGTGGTCACCAGAGGGTAAGGGGGTAGAGGGGATGAGAGAAGATGGTAAAGGGGGTCAAATATACAGTGATGGAAGGAGAACTGACTCTGGGTGGTGAGCACATAATGCAATATATAGACGAAGTGTTACAGAATTGTACACTTGAACGCTATGCAGTTTTGTTGATCATGGTCATACCAATAAATTGTAACAATAAAAAAAGATATAATACAAAGAGATCTTTTGTGCCCTTTACCCAGTTTCTCCCAATGATAACGTATCACAAAACTACAGTACGATATCACAATGTTGACTGCAGTCAAGATACAAAATATTTCCATCCCCACAAGAATTCCTCATGTTACCCTTTTATAGCCATACCCAGTTCCATCCTGCCTCCACCCCTTCCTTAATCCCTGGCACTGATTTCCATTTCTGTCATTTTGTCATTTTAAGTGAATTGTACCAAGTGTAACTTTTGAGATTAGTTTTTTTTTAGTTATCCTAATACTCTAGAAATTCATTCAGATTGTTGGTGTGTATCCATGTTTCGTTCCTTTGAATTGCTGAGTAGTATTCCATGCTGAGTTAAAGTATTCCATAGCTGCGTAGTATTCTATGTTGGGTGGTATTCCATAGCTATATCATGGTTTAACTATTCACCTATTCAGGGACATCTGGGTTGTTTCTAGGTTTCAGCCACTACCAATAAATCTGCTCTAAACATTCACATACAGGTTTTTTGTGTTAGCATGAGTCTTCATTTCTCCGGGATAAATGTATAGAGTACAGAGGCCAGGATTTTTTTTTTTTTTCAGGAGGGCACAGTTTACCGTGGCCCATGAGGGGATTGAACCGGCAACCTTAGTGTTATTAGCACCATGCTCTAACCATCTGAGCTAACTGGCCACCCACAGAAGCCAGGATTTTAATTACAATATTATATTGCCTACAAATGAACTTTAGTAATAATACATTTTATAAACCCCCCACAATTTTTTAAAATTTTAATTGAAAAATATTCACAGGGTCTTTACACATTGGAATACATACAGCAAAGGCTGCTGAGCTGCTGAGCCTAGAAGAAGCTGAAGCACTTAGCCTTTTTTTTATCCAGCATGTGGTCTCTGGGGACCCCCAGGTGCCAGGGTCAGTAGCACATGCTCAGTACTCACCAAGATCTTAGGAAGCCTCTGCTCTGCCCTGGTGTGGGTAGAATTTGCCTTTTTGTGAATCGGGGCCCTTTTGGGTGTACGTAACAGAAACATACCAAGCTTTAGGCTAAAAAGAGGAATCTATTACGAAGATACAAAAAGTGTAGCTGAGCAATGCAAAGGACTAGTTCTGCAGGTCCAATCAGCCAGTCTAGGGGGCCAGTCCCATGTGCAAATGTGCTGCAGGCAAACAGCATGGTTAGGATCTTGGGCTCAGAAGCCCAAAGATTTGGGATAAAATCCTGGTTCTTCCACTTACAGGCTGTGTAACCTTGGGCAAGTTATTTAAACCTCAGTTTTCTGATCTTAAAATGGGATAATAATAGTATGTACATTATTGGGTTGATATGAGGAACTAAAGGAGTTAATATGTGTAAAATGCTTTAAAATAGTGTTTAGCACATAGCAAGTGCTAAGGTTAGATGTCATTATATTATTATTCAAGAATTAAATGAGAAGACTCTTAACCAATAGCACACTGTCTGGCCAATGTTCAGTAAATGCTAGCGTTTAGTGTTATTTTTAATGACTTTATTGAGCTACAATTGATATATCATACAATTAAACGGTTTTTAGTATATTCACAGAGATGTGCAATCATCACAATAAATTTTAGAACATTTTCATTACCTGCAAAAGAAACCCTGCATAGCTTTGCCAATCCCCTCCCTAGCCCTAGGCAACTATGGATGTACTTTCAGTCCCTCTGGATTTGCCTATTCTGATTATTTCATATAAATGGAACAAGACAATATGTAATCGTCTGTGGCTGGCTTCTTTCACTTAGCATAATGTTTCCAAGGTTCATCCAGCATGTGTCAATACTTCATTCCCTTTTATTGTCGAATAATATTCCATTGTGTGGATATACACTAGAAGTATTAATTTTTATAATGAATAAGACAACCACAGCCCCTATTAGTTTCCTATTGCTGTTATAATGAATTACCACAAAGTTAGTGGTTTAAAACAACAGAAATGTATAGTTCTGGAGGCCAGAAGTCATAAATGCGTGTTATGGGGCTAAGATCACGGAGGCAGAACTGGTTCCTTCTGGAGGCTCCAGGGGAGAATTCATTCCTTGCCCTTTCCAGCTTCTGGTGGCTGCTCACATTTCTTGGCTTGCAGTCACACCACTCCAGTCTCTGCTTTTGTCATCACATTGCCTATTCCTCTTTTTTTTTTTAAGGGCTTTGGTAAATTATAATTGATATACAATTAACTGCACATATTTAAGAATACAGTTTGATGAGTTCTGACATATGTATACAGCCATACACTATTGTTACACTCAAGATAATGAACATGTCTATCATTCTCCAAAGCTTCCTAGCGCCCCTTGTAATCCATCCCTCACTCCCCTCACTCCCACCCTGTTCCTAGGCAACCAATTATCTGCTTTCTGTCACTGCAGAGTAATTTGCACTTTCTAGAATTTTATACCTGGAAGTAGACAGCATGTAATCTTTTTTTGTCTGACTTCTCTCAGCATAATTATTTTGAGGTTCATCCATGTTGTTGCATTATCTCAATAGTTCATTCCTTTTCATCGCTGAGTAGTATTATATGGTACCCAAATACTAAATTTGATTACCTAGTCACCTCTTGATGGACATTTGGATTGTTTCCAGGTTTTGGCTACTACATATAAAACTACTATGAACATTCAAGTACAAGTTTTTTCATGGACATATGCTTTCATTTCCCTAGGACAACTACCTACGTGTGAAACAGTTAGATCATGTAGTAGATGTATATTTAATATTATGAGAAATAGCCAAACTATTGTCCAAAGTGGTTTTGCCATTTTACATCCCTACCAGCAGTATCTGAACAGTCCTAGTTGCTCCACTTCCTTGCAACATTTGGTATAGTTAGTGTTTTAATTTTAGCCATTTTAGTAGGTATATAATAGTTTTTCATTGTGGTTTTAATTTGCATTTCCCTGACGACTAATTATTTTAGGCATCTTTTCATGTGCTTATTTTCTTTCTTTCTTCTTTTTAAAATTAGTTTCAGATGTACAAAGCAATGTAATAGTTAGACATTTAAAACCCTCATAAAGTAACAACCCACCCCCCAAGCTACTACCCCTCTGACATCTTATATAGCTGTTACAATACCATTGACTATCTACCCTATGCTATACTCCACATCCCATGACTATACCGCTATATTTAATTACAGTTGACATTCAATATTATTCTACTTCAGCTCTTCAGGTGTATAGCACATTGGTCAGGCATCTACACAGTCTGTGATGTGATCCCCCTGATAAATCCAGAACCCATCTGGCACCTTACATGATCTTTACAATATTGTTGATTATATTCCCCATACTGTATTACCTATCAATATGTATTTCTTAATGCCTTCACCTTTTTCACCCTGAACCCCTACCCCATTCCCATCTATCACCCTGATAGATCTAGTGCATATCTGGCACCATACCTACTTATTACAATATTATTAACTATATTCCTTATGCTATACCCTACCTCCCCATGACTACTATAACAACGAATTTATACTTCTTAATCCCTTCCCCTTTCACCCATCCTTTACCATCCTCCCATCTTAAAGAAGTCTCTCTAAGATTCCTTGTAATACTGGTTTGGTGGTGATGAACTCCTTCAGCTTTTTCTTGTCTGGGAAGCTCCTTATCTGCCCTTCAATTCTAAATGACAGCCTTGCTGGGCAGAGCAATATTGGTTGTATGTCGTTGCTTTTCATCACTTGGAATATTTCCTGCCACTCCTTTCTTGCCTGCAAAGTTTCTGTTGAGAAATCAACTGATAGTCTTATGGGGGCTCCCTTGTAGGTAACTAACTGCTTTTTTCTTGCTGCTTTTAAGATTCTCTCTGTACTTAACCTTTAGCATTTTAATTATGATGTGTCTTGGTGTAGGCCTCTTTGGGTTCTTCTTGTTTGGGACTCTCTGTGCTTCCTGGACTTGTATGTCCATTTCCTTCATCAGGTTAGGGAAGTTTTCTGTCATTATTTCTTCAAATAGGTTTTCAATTCCTTTCTCTCTCTCTTCTCCTTCTGGTACCCCTATAATACGAATGTTGTTACACTTGATATTGTCTTGGAGGCCCCTTAAACTCTCCTCAATTTTTCGGATTCTTTTTTTCTTTTTGCTGTTCTGGTTGGGTGTTTTTTGCTACCTTATCTTCTACATCACTGGTTGGATCCTCTGCTTCATCTAATCTACTGTTGATTCCCTGTAATATAGTCTTCATTTCCATTATAGTATCCTTTATTTCTGACTGGTTCTTTTTTATGGTTTTCATCTCTCCATTGAAGTTCTCCCTGAGATCACTGAGCATTCATATAACCAGTGTTTGGAACTCTGCATCTGATAGGTTGCTTATCTCCATTTTGCTTAGTTCTTTTTCTGGAGCTTTGTTCTGTTCTTTTATTTGGAACATGTTTCTTTGTCTCCCCATTTGAGCTGCCTCCCTGTGTTTGTTTCTATGTATTAGGTAGGGCTGCTATATCTTCCGGTCTTAGTAGAGTGGCTTTATGTAGTAGGTGTGCTGTGGGTTTCAGTGGTGCAGTCTTTCTGGTCACCTGAGCCTTGTGCTCCAGGTGTGTCCCTTGTGTGGGTTGTGTGCCCTCCTCTTGTAGTTGAGCCTTGGGTGATAATTGCACATCAATGTGAGGGACTGACCCTTGGGCTCACTGGTTGTGAGGACTGGTCTTGATTATAGTGGAAGAGTTGTTGTGCAGGGGCTGACCCTATAGAGCAGGATCTGCCTCAGCAAGACTCTGGTGCCTGCCAAGAGTGTGTTGTACTTGGAGGCGGCTGGGTGATGCTACAGCTCATTTTGAACCTGGCCACTGGGGGCGCCAGTCCCAGGACCACCTTGAAGGGGATCCGCTGTAGGTGGACTTCAGCCACAGCCGGTGTCCCACCCTGGGCCACCCAGCAGGAGCCAGAAATAAATGCACAGATGGCCACCCGTGCTGTGCTTGGAAGCACCTTGAGAGGCCAAGCCGTGAACCAAGGCCGGCTGCCTCTAGTGCCAATTTAGGGCTGCTCAGCCAGAGGTACAGGACACGCTCAAGCCAGATCCTGCTTGTCTGGGTTCCAGGAACCTTTGAGAGACCCCAGGAAAGTCTGTAGCTTGAGCCAAAGCAGGGGGTCTGCATGAAAATCCACCTGAAGCGGCTTGGGTGTGCCCAAAAGTTGGGTGGCCCAGGTCTCAAATCTCCAGGGTGGGGCGAACGAATGGGCGGAGACTTAGAAATGGCGGCCACCTGTGTTCGCACGCGGGGAAGTGGGAGGGCTCAACAAAGAAACAATGGCCTCCGCCAGTTCCCCCGTCCAGGAGAAAGCCGCCTCTCCAGCCTCCATCCCAAGCCAGATAACACAATTCCCCAGCATTTGTCCCTGCCGCCTTTCCAGCTGCTGCCCCAGTGCTGGAGCTCAGAGAGAGTGATTCCACTGGTGGGTAAGTCCCCATACAGTCCCTTTAAGAGGCGTGCCTGGGAGTGCAGCCGCACTGTCCCACTCAGTCACAATGTCCGCTGGTTTACACAACCAAAATTTATGGGTACTTCTCTCCCCAGCACTGGAACCCTGGGCTGGAGTGGGGCTGGGATCTCTCGCTCCTCTAGGGGGTAAGGGGGGCACCCACATTGTCGAAATTGCCCTACCGATCTTTAAAGGTCACACGTGGGTGTGGGACCAGCCCGTTCCATATCTCTGACGTTCCTACCAGTCTGGAGGTAGCTTCTTCTGCATGTCCTTAGTGAAAGGTTTCAGTTCAGCTTGACTTTAGGCGATTCTCAAAAATGGTTGTTTTGTAGATTAGTTATAATTTTGATGTGGTTGTGAGAAAAGGTAAACAACATTTACCTACTGTGCCATCCTGGTTGTCTGTCATCGCCTACTCCTCTTTTGTAGTTACATATTCCTCTATCTCCCTCTTATAAAGATACTTGTGATTACATTTCGGGCACACCCAGGTAATCTCTCCACCTCAATATCCTTAATTCAATCACATCTACAAAGTCTCTTTTACCATATAAGGTAACATTCACAGGTTCCAGAGATACGGATCTGGCTATCTTTGGGGACTATTTTCAGTCTACCATACCCCTTAATTCAAAATGTCTTTTTCTCTTTTGTAGTGGTGGTTACATTGGGCATATTCGTTTGTCAAATCTCGCTGAGCTTCACAATTCAAATATATGCATTTTACTTTTTGTAAATCATACCTCAGGCAAGTTGATTAAAATAATAATAATAAAATGTAATCAATGATAGCAATGATACAAGTGGCCTGGGGCATGTATTTGTGACAGTTGTACTGGTTGCTTTTCACCACTTCTGGCTAAATGGGCAAGTGTCACTAATATTAACCCTTCGCTCAGGAGGTGTAATTTCAGTTTGGAGTGGGAAAAGGGGCAGATTTTGGCACAGGATCCTAATAACAATATATGAAGCGTTTTCTATGTTCCAGGAAATTTATGTCTTTTAGCTCTAAAAGGCAATTTTGCAAGGTGAGCGTTATATAAAATAAGGAAATTGAAACCTAGGAAGGGTCAGCCACCTGCCCAAGATCACAAGGACAATAAGCAGCACAGCCAGGATCTGAACTCAGGTCTGCATAATGTGGACACCAAAAGTCCAGGCTCTGGCTACCGCATCAAGCTGCCTCTTGAGAACTATGACCTCCCAGCCTCTAACACATTCCCCTCTTCCTGGCATTGGCCCTGGACATTGTTAGACCAGAATAACAACCAGCATATGTTGTATACAACTTAGGCACTCCAGTTAAGTCACCTATGACGCCTCAGGGACCAGAGTTCACAGTCTGTGCTTGGCACCCCCGTCAGGGCTTTGACAAGCAATGTGTTTGTTAGACATGATGTCCTTTTCAAGGCTCAACCCAACAGCCCCAGCCTGCCCGCACTGACCAGCAGAACAGGCCCCCAGGCTGAGTCACTGCCCAGGTTGTTTCACAACCTGTTTGTGTGCTGAGGTGGCAGATGCGGGGAAGATCACCATGGATGGTTAGTGTCTTCTTGAGCTCCTGGATAGAAAGGTGGCTCCCAGTGGCAGGTGCAAGGAGAGCTTAGCCGACCCCGTGCCCACCCACTTCTCACCCAGAGGTTTCTACGATGTTTTCTAGGCTCTCTCTATGACCTTAGGTATAATCCTGAACCAAGGGAAGTTTCAACAAGCCTCAGTTCCTCATCTGTAAATGGGTAATGTATACCTATTTAAATTGTGCACTCTATATGCACTATATAATTTGATATTTACAGCCAACCAGTGTAAATGGTTACTTCATCTTAAAAATGGAGATGTGGAGCATCAGAAATATTATATCATACAGCTAGTTAGTACAGGGTCAAGAATCGACCCCAAGTCCACATGACTAAAGAGCTTGGTTTCAGAAGGAAATAGCAAGAGTCTGCCCATTATTCAGGACTTGCCATTCTATGCTGAGTCATTTAGGCAAGTCCCTTCTGCTTCTTGGACCTCGGTTTCCCCATCCATTCTGTGTGGTGGAGGAGAGGGAGCTGGACTAACAAGTCTGGAAACTCACTTTTAAGTCTATAATCCTATGATTTTGTGTCAGCAGACCTTTCCGTAAGTCACCACTTGGACATGGGCTCTCTTCCCTGCACGGTCCACTCTTGCTTCTTCTGGCAAGAACTGATGAAGAATTCTTCCATCAGGGAGATGTCTCAGAAAGTCTCAGCTCTTGCTTACAATTTTTTCATGACTTCCATTGAGCCATGTCCACATCCATAAAATTGGGGTGACCATAATACCAGCAATCCAGTCGCAGTACATACCCCTCTGCTAGGTGTGTCATGTGCATTTCCTTTTATCTTCATAATGGCCATAGGAGAGGATGTCACTGCTTGAGGTCATCTGGCTTATAGGAGATGGAGTCAGCATTTCAGTCTAGGTGAGGTGTGTCTGCCTCTTTGTCCTTTGCCGCATTGCCCCTCCTCTTATCTCATACTCCTGATGGTGGGAGAATAGACTGAAATGAATAAAAAGTACTTGGTGAACTATAGATTGCTGTGTACATGTGAACTATTAAGAGTTATTATTAGTCTCTTTTCCCCACTGTGGTAGGAGCTGGGTTCTGAGTCTTCAACCATTATTGTTGTCTGCAAGTAATGCCAAGATGAGATTTTCTATGGGTTCTTAGTGCATAATGCCTCCTGATATAATTATATTCACAAGGACAAACAGGTGGGATCAGTCAATGATATTTTGGCCAAACAGGAAAGACAACAATGTTGGGAATTAGCTCCCTGGATGACCTGGTCTTTACCAAGGACACTGTGTCCATTTCCTTCTTTGTTTATTCCCCAAAATTTCCCTTGTATCCCTTTGCAATCAATCCTTCTCATTCCTCACTCCAGGCAAGCAGAGATCTAATTGATTTCACTATAGATTAGTTTTGTCTGTTCTACAACATCATATAAATGGAATCACAAATTATATATTCTTTATGTCTGGCTTCTTTCGCTTACAATGTTTTAAGATTCATCTATCTTGTTGCATGTATTAGTATTTCTTTTTTATTGCTGAGTACTATTCCATTGTATGACTATATCACAATTTACTTATCCATTTATCTGTTGATGGATATTTGGTTTAACTGTTTTTCTTTTTTTTTAAGTAACACATGCTTATCAAAACTTTGGAAAACAGACACAAGTGGAGGAAAAGTAATCTCTGGTTTCATTAACCAAACAAAGACAATTATTGTTAGTAGTAGAGTGTTTTGTTTTGTTTTCCCTCTGTGCACAGAAGTTTTGGAGACTCTATATAACTAAAACCATATTGCACATATGACTTTGTAACTGGCTTTTTTAGTTGACATTATAAGTATTTTTCACATTACTTCTTTTGTAACCATTTTTAATGGTATACAATATTTTATTACTAAAATGTAGGCTCTGTCATGGGAGGGATTTAGGCCGTCTTCCTTATTCTTATATTTCAAGAGCCCAGAACAATGCCTGGCCTACAGCAGACAATAAGTGTTGACTGAATTGTATGGCATAGTTTGCCTTGCTATGTCCATATACAGACATGCCAATTCTCCTTAAAATTTTCTTTTCATTAGTTCTCTTTTTAATGTTTATGTCCCATGTCTTCAACCAAGCTACTTGAAGGCAGTGTCTGAAAACACCTATTACATGCTAAACACATTGTATATATCATCTATACTCACTGCAACAATCCTGTCAAGTAGAAAATCTCCCTGTTTTACAGATTAAGAAACAGACACAGGAGCGAGCCCGGTGGCTCAGGCGGTTAGAGCTCCGTGTTCCTAACTCCAAAGGCAGCCGGTTCGATTCCCACATGGGCCAGTGGGCTCTCAACCACAAGGTTGCCAAGTTCAATTCCTGGAGTCCCGCAAGGGACGGTGGGCCACGCCCCCTGCAACTAAGATTGAACACGGCACCTTGAGCTGAGCTGACGCTGAGCTCCCGGATGGCTCAGTTGGTTGGAGTGCGTCCTCTCAACCACAAGGTTGCCAGTTCGACTCCCACAAGGGATGGTGGGCTGCGCCCCTGCAACTAACAACGGCAACTGGACCTGGAGCTGAGCTGCGCCCTCCACAACTAAGATTGAAAAGACAACAACATGAAGCTGAATGGCACCCACCACAACTAAGATTAAAAGGACAACAACTTGACTTGGAAAAAAGTCCTGGAAGTACACCCTGTTCCCCAATAAAGTCTTGTTCCCCTTCCCCAATAAAAAAATCTTTAAAAAAAAAAAGAAAGAAAGAAACAGATACAGAGAAATTAAGTGATTAGCTCAAGACCACATACCAGTTTGTAGCTGAATCCAGATGTGACCTGTTTGTTTGTTTTTAACCCCTGTTTAACAGAGTCCAAATAACACAATAATAGCTTAAAATGATACTTGTTATGTGCCAAGCATACCAGTCAACTCTGTAACGACCTTAGAGGGAAATACTAGTATTCCCCCCACTGGAGAGATGAGGACATGAGGTTCACAGAGGCAAAGTAACTTTCCCGAGTTTACGTGGCTAGGCAGTGATAGAATTTTAACCCAAGCAGCCGGACTCCCTGAACCATCTTAAACCCCAAGCACTAGGGGGTTAACCCAGCCCTTCTGCTTCTCCACACAGTCTCCTTGGCTGCTGTCACCTCCTCTGGGCTGTACAAAGAGTCTCCCGCAGGAAATGTTTGAGTCGATAGTGAGGATGACAGTAGATGACCCTCTGGCCCCAAAAAAGGGTTAATGATGATGAAGGGGAACAGAAACAAATGCTTTTACTTCTAAAGATACCGCATGACAGACTCATAGTTCGTGCAGTTAGGAGACTGGAAGAACACCACCTGCTTAGAAGGCTGGTATGAGGAGTAAATGAGTGCTCACAGAAAGTGCTTACCCCAGAGCTTGGTACAGTACCCAGCAAGCACACACTAAAGGGGAGATGTCAAAGAGCCTCCATCTAGGAAATGCGAGACCCAGTGGGTTAATTATCCTCAGACAGAAAACAACACTGACTTCCCCAGACAGACTTGGGAGGGGAGAAACCCAAACAGACAGTTACAGTTCAGCTCAAACAGAGCTAATCGTTAATCTTTTATGGATGTGTGTAATACATTAACTATTATACCCTATCCCCTCGAGGCACCTCAACACCTGGTCAACCAGCGACTGGGGTTGGGTTGGCTGGGCTAAGTGGAAAGGAGCAAATAAATAAGTCAATTACCCTTCTGCAACAGACTTTCTTAGGTCCCCGCCTGGAGATTAAGAGGATGAAATGGCTGATGCTGTCTGTCATACGGGGTGGGGTAGGGAGGTGAACTCTTGAGTCAGCAGCCAATGAAGAATAGTCGGCACAAAATAACCAGGGATGTCTTTCTTACCTGTCTCTTAGCAAACCAAACTCCTTAAGAGCAAGAATTGTATCATTTATTATTTGTCATTGGGTGTTTGCTCTTGGTGGTTACTATTAATAATGCTGCTGTCATTTTCATAATAGGAAAAAAAAAATCCAGAGGTGAAGAACTACTACGGCGAGGTGTCTCTACGAATTATGAAATCAACTACCACATTTTTTTCAACTCTAAGATGTACTTTGTGTCAATGTTTATTAGGCTTTGTCTTCTAATACATATGTACATGTATATGGAGGTGTTTCTCAATTGCCTGAAACTCTGTTATTAAGTAAATGTTGGCACTTAGACTGGATAGAGTCTAAGAATGGAGGCAATGTAATAGTTCAGTCTCCCATTCCAGGCAAGAATTCTTCCTACCATAATCTCTGCTTTGATATTTCCACTGGAAAGGAGTTTACTTCTCAGCCAGGCAGTCCTTTCAATTACTAGACACCATCACTGTGATCAGTTGTTCCTTACGTGAAGCTGAGATCTGTCTCCCTGTAATTTCCATCCAGCATTTCTAGTCCTGTCTTCTGGAACTACACAAAATAAGTCAAATTTTTCTTAGGAGGCAAAGTAGCTTAGGACAATAAGCAAAGTCTCTGGAGGCACACAAATCTGGGTTTTAATCATGACCCTACCGGTTATTGGCAAGTAACTTAACATCTGTTCCCTCATATGTTAAGTGGGTTAAAGTACCCATTGTTGTGAGGTTCAAATGAGATAAATATGTATAAAGTATCTGGCACCTGATGCTCACTAAATGTAAGATATTCCCCTCCTCTTCCTCTCTACTCTCTCCCTGTTGGCTTTGCTTTAATTTTATATATTTGAAGATAGATGTATATTCTACCCTTCTCAAGTCTTTTCCAAATTAAACATTCCCCAGTTCCTAAACCATTCTCCTAACAATAACTCTGATTCATTGCATACCGACAACATACAGTATGTGCCAGGCATTGCCGAAGGCCTCAGAACTTTAATAACTTGCCCAGGGCCACCTAAGGAGTGGCCAGGATTCAAACCTATATCTGTCTGGTTCTAAATCCACAGCAGTGCTATCCATTAGAAATATAATGTGAACCACATATGTAATTTTAAATATTCTAGTAGCCACATTAAAAAAAGGTGACAAGAAACAGGTGAAATTAAATTTAATAATACATATATTTTAACCCCACATATCCAAAATATCATTTCAATATGTAATCAATATAAAAATTATAGGGATATTTCACATTCCTTTTGTCATAGTAAGCCTTCAAAATCCAATATGTATCTTACATTTATAGAACATCTCAGTTTAAACTAGCCACATTTCAAGTGGTTAATAACCCCATATGGCTCACGTATGCCATATTGAACAGCACATACCTACTTAGAGGAAAGGGTCAGTGTCCCAGCCTGGAATTTAAGGACTTAGTCCCTCCTCCACCCCGAATCCTGTGCTAAATAAATATAGGAGACCAAGAAAATTTAATAACCTCTCTGTTAATACTTGTTCTCTGCCAATCATTCTCTCAACAAAAACTTATCAAGAATCTACACTGTCAGGCATCATTCCAGGAGTTGGGGATATCGCAGTGAATAAAACAAAGCCCCTACTTTCATGGAGCTTATGGCTTCAGTGGAAGTGAACAGAGAAGGAGATAAATTAGTAAGTAGGCATTGTGTCACCTAGTCAAATGTGCTGTGAAGAAAAATATAGCAGGGTATGAAGGTCAGGGACAGGGCAGATAGTGGATTGCAATTTGAAATAGGTGGTCAGGGAGGGCTTCTCTAATAAAAATTTGAGCAGAGATCAGAAGGAAGCAAGGGAGTGAATCCTGCAGTTCAGTGGAAAAGGAGGGCTCCAGGCAGACTGTACAACAGTTACAAAAATCTGAAAATGGGAGCATATATGTTGGATTGAGGTTTGCAAAACAAGTTGTTTACTAGTAGGGACGCGAGCTAGGAATATGGCTGCACATGTGTGAGACTGATAAGAGTGAAGTGAAAAACATGTTTTTGTGTGAGACTGAGCATAACAAAATTGAGTGATAAACACGTTCACCAAAACAACTTCTGGTTATCACCTAAGAAGTAAACAAGTTCAAGGAAAAGAGGATAAAAGCAGAACTCCAGAGCAGTGCTGTGAGAAGTCCGACTGGGTGCTCCGGCTAAGACCCTCTGCAAGCAGCAAGCCTCCATACTCCAGGACTCTCCGAAGTTCTTCCCTGCAGGACCAGCTTGCCTCAGACCCGTCGAGGCCCAATTGCCTCTCCCGGACCAGGGGCCTTCTCCATCTTGATTGATTCTGGGACTTGGTTCGTTATTAAATTTTATTTTATCTTGTATAACCTTCTGTGCTTTCCAGAGCATTGGCCTCTGGAGAGATATTGGTTCCCAAATAAAGCTGTGTTACTCTATCTGAACCTGTGTGTCGGGACTTTGTTCCCCACTCGCGTTACGAGTACCACCCTGCCGAAGGGTTAATGTTCCCTTGACTTTCAGGAAGAGACTGAAATGTGGCGACTGCCCTTCCAGGAGCTCGCAACAGAGCATTCTTGACACGTTCAAGCAGGAGCAATGGAAACAGCATACCGAGTTTCCCTGAAACTGAAACCTAATAGGAAAATAAGCCCTAGCATGATTTTTCAGAATGACATCCCCTGAATATAAACCCTAATGCGTTTTTTGGAGCAAACCTTAATATAAGACCCGGTCTTATTTTCCGGGAAACATGGTAGCTAGAGCTGAGTGGATGGGGAGTGGGCAGGCACAGATGGGGATGGTTGGAATATGGTCAAAGAGGAAACAGGTAATGGGGGCAGATCCTGTGGGCATAATAAGGACTCTGGCTTTTACTCTGAGTGGATGACCAACAAGAACTGATAAGGACGCTGGAGGTAATTAGGTTGAAAAGCAACAATTATACCTTGCCATAGGCTATGCATATAGGCAGCAGCCAATAAATGTCAGCTCATTCTTGGGAAAATGTTAGTTTGCAACACTAAGGTTGACAGCCTAGCATTGCATATAACAGAGGGGTAGATCTATCTTAGTTCCAATAAGGCCATTCTAGAGAGCTCATAAAGGAATTATGTATAAGTACGTGTGCCTTACAATCCATGTTGATGGTCGGCTGTCCTAATAAAGACTGGCCAAGAACTGGTCCTATTCCTTTGAGCCCAATCTAGTGATTGGCTGAGAATCATTAATGTATGAACATTTCTCCTTCTTTCTGCTCTTACTTGTAATAATGGGGAAATTCTCTGTGGAGAAAGAGTCCATGAATTCAGAAGGAAGCACAGGAAAGGCATGGTGTCAGAAAGAACTGAATTTGAATTTGAGTTCTGCCATTTGCTGGCTGTTTAGCTTTAGGCAAGTCACTTTACCTCTCTAAACCTCTTTTTTTTCCTCTGTCAAGTAGAGATGGTAATATCTACCTTTTAGCAGTATTTGGCATATTTACACATATATAGTGTAAAGTTGTTGGTGTGTAGCAACTCTTCAATAATTGGCAGCTATTGTGATGTGTTCCACAAACTTTTTGAACACTTAGTACATGTAAAGCACACTGTTATGGACGTTAGTGTCCCCCAAAATTCATGTGTTGATATCCTACTTCCCTATATCATCGTATTAGGAGGTGGGGCCTTTAGGAGGTGCTTAGGATTAGATGAGGTCCTGAGGGAAGTGCCCTCATGAATGGGATTAGCGCACTTATAAGAGACCTGAGTTCGCTTTGCTCTGCTCATCATGTGAGGATATGAGAAGTCAGCAATCTACAACCCAGAAGAGGGCTATCACTAGAACCTGACTATGCTGTCACCTTAATCTCAGACCTCTAGCCTCCAGAACTGTGAAAAATAAAGTCCTGTTATTTATAAGCCACCCAGTTTATGCTGTTATTATGTTTATTATGTTATATGTTTATTATGTTATAACAGCCCAAGCTAAGACACATACATATAAAGAAAATAAATGATTCCTCCCTTCAAGATGTTTACATCCGTCCGGGGGGGTGAGATCTGCACAAAGTATATTCAATAAGACAGAATTTATTTGCTCAAATGAGAGATATCAAATATAATAATAATAGCTACCATTTATTGACTGTTTGCAATAAGCCAGGCACTATGCTAAGTGTTTCATAAACATTTTATTTTTGCAATCTCTGCCTTAGAAATTTTTTTTATCTCTATTTTACAAAAATAGGAAGCTGAGGCTCAGAGAGGGGAAGTGAATTGCCCAAGGTTGCACAGCTGTGTAGTGGCAGAGGACAGATGTGAGCCCAGTTCTAAGCTCCAGACCTCACATCCTTATCAAAGAAACGCATCCCTTTAATTCCTAGGCCTTATCCAAATTTTACCATATTATTCATCCATTTCCTGTATATATATATATATATATATATTTTAAATTTAACCCTACTATACAATGCCAGCTAAAATTTGAGTAAATACTTTGGTGCCTCAAAGAACCCATGATTCACTAAATTTTCCATTCTGGTTGATGTCTATATAGGAAAAGAGAGGCCCAGCAATTTTACAACCTCCTCCAGTCATTACAGCACTGAGAACTTGTCATTCTGCCCAATATTGTGAACCACCAGGCTTATCAGGAGGCACATCCTAAGCCCTGGGGTATACACAGCTCAAATAACTGTCAGAATCCTATACAAGTTTCAGTTCTTAGCCATCTTCTCTTCCTATTCTGTACACTCTTTCAGGGTAATCTCATTTGTTCTCATGCCTTTAGCTACTGTTTTTGAAGCTCTGACTCTGAAATCTCTACCTCTAGCCCAGCTCTCTCTCCCCTGCACATCGGCTGGGCACTGCACTTGGGTGTTCCTGAAACACCTCATGCTTATTGTATCTACATATGAACTCATCTTTCCTGCCTCACCTACATGACTTCGTGTTTCTTAGCTCAGAAAAAAGCATTACTATGGCATCCAAGGTAGAAATTTAGACATTTGTGACTCCCTCTCCCTGTCTTTACCTGTTTACTCATCAAATGATTCTCTTATATTTTTAAAATCTGTCTTTTCTTCTGCAATTATCTCTCATTTGGAGTTGTGCCAAAGCTCCTAACTGGTCTTATTTCTCCAGGCCCTCCTTTCCGAAGCTTTTCTCCACATTGCAGCCAGAGTGAGCTCTTTAAAGCTCACATCTCTACTTTAGTCTGATGTGAAAAATCCTCCAGAATCTGGGCCCAACTCCTCCAGACTCATTTCTCATCCCTTCTAACCTCAGATTCTGTATCCTAATTCTATTGAACTCAATGACCTTATATACATGTTGTTCCCACTACCTAGAATTCCCTTTCCTCCCTTCTTTATCTGGCTGACACCCACCGTGAATCCCCGAAAATAAGACCTAACCGGAAAATAAGCCCTAGAATGATTTTTCAGGATGACATCCTCTGAACATCCCCCTAACGTGTCTTTTGGAGCAAAAATTAATATAAGACCCAGTCTTATTTTGGGGGAAACACGGTATTGTTCCTTCAGGTTACTTTAGGCATTAATTACTTTATTATTATTATTATTATTATTTATTATTTTATTGGGGAAGGGGAACAGGACTTTATTGGGGAACAGTGTGTACTTCCAGGACTTTTTTTTTTTTCCTAAGTCAAGTTGTTGTCCTTTCAATCTTAGATGTGGAGGGTGCCATTCAGCTACAAGTTGTTGTCCTTTCAGTCTTAGTTGTGGAGGGCGCAGCTCAGTTGCCATTGCTAGTTGCAGGGGGCGCAGCCCACCATCCCTTGCTGGAGTCAAACCGGCAACCTTGTGGTTGAGAGCCCACGCTTCAACCAACTGAGACATCTGGGAGCTCAGTGGCAGCTCAGCTCAGGTGCCATGTTCAATCTTAGTTGCAGGGGGAGGAGCCCACCATCCCTTGACGGACTCGAGGAATTGAATTGGCAACCTTGTGGTTGAGAGCCCACTGGCCCATGTGGGAATCGAACCAGCAGCCTTCGGAGTTAGGAGCAGGAGCTCCAACCACCTGAGCCACCGGGCCGGCCCCCATTAATTACTTTTTTAAAAAATAAATTTTATTGGGAAATATTGGGGGACAGTGTGTTTCTCCAGGCCCCATTAGCTCCAAGTCGTTGTCCTTCAATCTAGTTGTGGAGGGCGCAGCTCAGCTCCAATTCCAGTCGCTGTTTTCAATCTTTAGTTGCAGGGAACACAGCCCACCATACCAACCAGCAACCTTGTTTTAAGAGCTCACGCTGTAACCAACTGAGCCATCCGGCCACCCCAGCATTAATTACCTTTTCCAGGAATCCTCCCCTGATGCCCCCAAGATGAATCAAGCAAACTGGTTGTTTCCCAAGCAGCTGAGCTATTTATATTCCATTATCCTATTAAATCGAATCACATGGTACTGTCTCCGTTTAATTCTGATTGCCACAACTTGCCCATAAACCCTTTTGAGGGCAGAGATAAAGTCAACAACAGTTAACAGAATGTCTAGAACACAACAGACTTTCAAGAAATATTCAATTTAAAAAAATGAATGAATGGGCAGTAGTATAGATTCCAGTGGGGGAGCTAGAGCTAGAAGTGTCCGTTTAATGTAATAATTTAAGAGCTTGGGCTCTGGAATCAGCAGCTTAGATCTGTATCCCTGCTTCTCCACTCCCTCGCACGTTTTTTAACTTCTTGCCTACGTCTCCCCATCTGTAAAATTACAGGAATACTTGGCTTCTAGGGCTGCTGTGAAGATCCAAATTTGAAATTTTGATATTTTGTTCATTAATGGTTTTTTGGTATTAAATTTGTAAAATGTTGCATTAAAGTATTATTTATCTTAGTTACTGAGTTTTTTGGTGTCCCCTTAAATTTTTTGCTCCAGGAGAGTGCCTCATTCACTTAACTTTAGTCCCCACTTTGTCCGCCCTCTCCTATCTGCATGACACATAAGTAGCGTTCAATAAATACTCGTTGAATTTACTTAACACTCTATATTTTTAAATTGAAGTTAAAATATACACAGTAAAGTGAACAAATATTAAGTGTATTGTTGAGCTCTTTAATTGTTCAGAACATTATGCTAAGCAGCAAATGTCTTTTCTTTTCACCTTCAGGTACCCAACAAAAAGTCTTTGTTTTATAAATAGTCTCTCTTTATTCTGCAGCTCCCTTCCCCAGGCTCTCTTCCCCCCCTCGTCAGTTCCAAGAGATTTCCTAGACAAAAACATCTCCAGGTCGTCGAACTAGAAAAAAAAAAAAATGTCCTGGAGGACAGCCTATGACGTCAAGGTTTTCCCTCCACCCCGTAACTCCCAGAAGAACGCTTCCACGGAGGCCGCCATCTTCCAAGCAGCAGTGTCGCATCTTGCGCATGCGCTTCTGCTTGCCGGTCAAAGAGCGATTTCAAGCCCTGTCGGTACCCTTAGGCTGCGCGGCGGCGGCGGCGGTGGGGAGGTTTGTACTACGTCGGCTTCTTGGCCGGAAGCGAGAAGAGGAGGAAGGAGTGTTGCAATGTCCAGGGGTTTGAATTTTAAGGCGGGGGGCTAATTGTCGCTCTTAAGCTTAGAAATGCTTGGGTAGATATAATTCTCCGCTTTATGAGAAGAGGGTAGAGCGCGCACGGAGGTGTAAGTGGTCACGTGTTCTCGATGCTGGTTTAGGAGCACCTAAACCATCATCTTAACTTCGCGCTTCCGCCTGGCTCGCTTTAAAAGCCGTTTTCAGAGAGGCGGAACGCCCGGATTTTATTCTGGTGCGCGCTCTGCTACCAGTTGACTGTGTCCTTGGGCTCTTCTCCGCTGCTCAGTATCCTTCCTCATCTATATATTGAAGGACAGGCAAGTCCCTTAGTCACCGTTCAGTTTTTCTGAGTATTATTATATGTCCATTATGTCATCTGAGCCAGAAAGTCTTGGGGGCTAAATATCGTTGACCCCATTTTACAAGGAAGACGTTGAGTCCCAGGGTGAGAGGTTTGATGACTTCTTCAAGATTGAACAGAACGTTTGTAAAGATTTCAGACCTTGAGGGTAGAAAATTGTG
Organism: Rhinolophus ferrumequinum; assembly: GCF_004115265.2. Lineage (NCBI taxonomy): Eukaryota > Metazoa > Chordata > Mammalia > Chiroptera > Rhinolophidae > Rhinolophus > Rhinolophus ferrumequinum. Next base: position 19,453,362 of record NC_046292.1, read on the forward strand.
CTCTAACTCCGTGGTCGGGTTTCCTTTGTGTATTTCTATATCATTAGTTCCTGAAACTGGACCATAGCAGTTACTCAAAAAGTTTTGAGTGAACCAGTGAATCTTGATGTTAAGACCAATGACAGAAGCAGATCTGGTGTCTTTACCTCTCTGATGTACTAAGTAGTGTAATTCTTCTCCAGGTGTATCCTGTGCTTTTCTTGATTGGGGACTCGGAATCCAGTCTAAATTCTTCAACTTAATTAGACACCATGGAGGCACCTCCGGTCACCATGATGCCTGTCACTGGAGGCACCATTAACATGATGGAGTACCTGCTGCAGGGTAAGTGAACCTGAGCGCTTGGATTACCTGTTTTCCTCTTTTCTGTTCAGCTTCTGTGGAGATGAGAGCCTGTTAGGCCAAAGCAGCCTGCGTAACCCAATAGACTTTTTTAAAAAAGTTTACTTTTATTTATGGTCACAAACGCATAACGTTAAATTTACCATCTTAAACATTTTCACATCTACAGTTCAGCAGTGTTACGTATATTCACATTGTTGTATAGATGATCTCTAGAACTTTTTCATCTTGCAAAACTGCAACACTATACCCATGAAACACTTAATTCCCCTCCTTCCCACCCCCAGCCCTTGGCAACCACCTTTCTACTTTCTGTTTTTGATTTTGACTACTTTAGATACCTCCTATGAGTGGAATCATAGAACTTTAGTCTTTTTATGACAGACAGGCTTATGTCACTTAGCCTCAAGTCATCCATATTGTAGTATGTGACAGGATCCCCTTCTTTAAGGCTGAATAATATTCAATTTTATGTATATACCACATTTCTTTACCTGTACATCTGTTGATGGACATTTGGATTGCTTCCACCTCTTGGTTATTGTGAATAATGCTGTAATCAACATGCGTGTGCAAATATCTCTCCAAGATCCTGCTTTGAATTCTTTTGGATATATACCCAGAAGTGGGATTGCTGGATCATATGGTAATTCTATGATACTCTTATTAGTTAGCTCCATCTTATAGATCAGGAAACAGGTAAAGTAACTTGCCCAGAGGAGAAAACTCGAGACCCAGAAAGGTTAATGATTTTCAGAAGGTCATATAATGTTTAGTGAAAGAGTTTAGGCTTTAATTCAGATCCTTCATTTAGTAACTTCATATGAACAAAATAGGGTTATTAATTTTCACTCCTCAAGCTCCTCCTCTTTCGGTCTTTCCCGTTTTGGTAAGAGCCACTGCCATTCACCAGTTGCTTGAGCCAAGCATTCAGGAGTCAATCTCCATTTTTTCCTTTATCCTACATCTAGTATATCTCTAAGTCCTATTCATTTTACTTCCAAAATATACTTTAAATGTGTCTTTTCTCCACCTGCAGTACCACACCCTGGTTTATCATCCCTGAATTGTTTTAGCAATCTCTCACTTACTACATTGCTTCTACTTTTGATCATTTCTTCTCACACAATAGCTAGTCATCTTTTAAAAACTTGTTTTATTATTCAAAAATTCAAACATATAGAAAATAGAGACTATTATAGTAGACACTACATTTCCATCATCTAGATTTCAGTTTCCATAATTTTGCCATATTTGCTTCATCTTTTTTCTTTTGCTGTTTTTAAAGAAAATTTCAGACCTCATAACATTTTATCCCTGGACACTTCAGTATACATCTCTTTAAAAAAAGTATATTTTCCTTCATAACCCCAATACCATCATTATTATCTTAAAAAATGAATAATATATTTTTAGTATCATCTAATACCTAGTCTATATTCAAAAATTTCCCCCTAATTGTCCCAAAAATGTGATTTGTAACCAGGATGCAATCAGGTTTAATGCATTACGTTTGATAATTGTGTCTTTTAAGTCTTTTAATTTGGACCAGTCTACCTTTGCCCCCACTTTTTTCCCCCATGACTGTGTCTTGGTGGAGTCCATCAGTTTTCCTGGAATTAGTTATTTTTATTTTTATTGGGGAATATTGGGGAACAGTGTTTTTCCAGGACCCATCAGCTCCATGTCAAGTTGTTGTTTCCTCATTGTTTTCAATCTAGTTGTGGAGGGTGCAGCTCACTGGCCCATGTGGGAATCGAACCTGCGACCTTGGTGTTAATGAGCACCACACTCTAACTACTGAGCCAGTCAGCTGCCCTGGAATGATCTTTTTAAGATGTAAATCTATTCATGTCTTTCCCTATTGTGTGGAGAATAAAATGTGGAACTAATAGCTGCCCAATGACCTTAGAATAAAATGCAGCCTTTATCATGGACCATATGTAAGGCCTGCAGGCTTTGGCCCATGGCAATTCCTCATTTCATTATCATTTGCCATCTCACTCACTACACTTCAGCCACACTGATATCCTTTCATTTCCTTAAGTTCCTCAGGCCCTTTTCTTATTCTGTGCTTTTGCATTTGATTATCCCTCTGCCCCAATACCTTTTTCAAATAAACACCTTATTTTTATCCTGGTCGCAGCTCAGTTGTCATTCCCTTAGATCTCTCACTATTCCAACCCCTCAGGGAGGTGTCTTTCTCCACCCCCACCCGTTGTTCTCTAACCCATCTCCCTTTTACTTCTTTGTGTGTCTGTTTATATGTTTACTTAATTATTTTTTATTTTCCCCTACTAAACTGTAGTTTCTGTGAGGGCAAGCCCCCTACTTCCTAGCATAGCTTGGCAAAGCATTCAATGAGTATACTTTGAATGAACCAACGCTTACAAAGCTCATCAACTGTTTGAAGAATGAACAAACATATTTTTGATACTGTCCTAAATATATGCTACAATGTATCAAATGTAGGATCCATTTCCTGCTCCGGTGATCTTGTGCTATGATAACTGAGACCTAATCTGTTGCTTTTCCTTCAACATTACCAATTTCCAAAAATTTAGTCAAGTGAGTCCTCCTATCAATATTTTCCACAGTTACGATCATATACTCTATTTGCTTTATTACTCTATTAACAGATGTATTCAATAAATATTTGAATGTGTTCCTACCATTGGAGTATCAGAAATGGAGGAAGAAAGATAACAAAATCAATCCATAATTAATATATTAAAGGATGACTAAACCAAAGGTGGTAATGTTAAAGAAAAATAAAGCAGGGAAGTGGGAAGAAATTGAAGGAAAATATACTATTTTTTTTAGGGTGATCAGAAAGATCTCTCTAATAAAATAACACTTGAGAAAACATCTAAAGAAAGTCATGAGATGAGGTATGCAGATATCTGAGAGAAGAATATTCTAAGCATAGGGACTAAAGGATGGGGGACTAAAGAGAAATACTTTGTCAGATACTTGGCATTTTCAGGAAATAGCAGGAAGATCGCTGTAGCTGGAGAGCGTGAACTAGGTAGGGGGGATAGTGAGAGGAAATGATGTTGGAGAGGTAGCAGAGACCACAATCTATAGGGCCTTATAGACGATGGTAAAAACTTTGGGATTTATTCTGAATGGCGTGGGAAGCCACTGGAGGGTTCTGAGCAGAGGAATGTCATTATCTACCTTTTGTTCTAAAAAGACCACTTGTCAGTTGTATGGAGAAGAGAGGGAGAAGGCAAGGGTAGAAGCAGGGTATTGCAAAGACCAGTCAAGAAATGAAGGAGGCTTGGACTAGGTGGAAGTGACTGAGGGAGTGAGAAGGGTTGGATTCTGCATATATTTAAAAATTTTTGATTGGATGTAGGATATGGGAGAAAGAAGGGAGTCGAAGATGATTCTGTAGGTTTTGGCCTGGGCAACTGGAAATAGAGAGTTGCCATTTACTCTGCTGGGGAATACTGCAGCAGGAATAAGATTGTGTGGAGGAAAAATCAACAGTTTGATATTGAACATATCTAGATGAAGATGTGTGTTAGGCATCCAAATGGAGAAGTTGAGTGGACAGTTGGATTGAGTGGATAGTTAGATGTATGAGTCTGTAGTTCATGAGATATCAACGTGGGAGTCCTCAGGACATAAATGATATTTAAAGCCATAGGACCTAGTTAGGTCACCTAGGGAGGCGAAATTGTTGCTAGAGAAGAATAGTAGAGTCCTAGGAGCCTCCAATATTTTGGGAAGATAAGGAAGACCAAGCAAAGAAGACTTAAAAGGAATGATCAGTTAGGTGAAGAACCAAGAGAAAGTTGTGTCCCAGAGGCCAAGGGAAGAATAGATTTGAAAGTGGGTATGATCTGTCCCAACTATGTCAAATGCTGCCAGGAGGATGAATAATATGAGAACAAAAATCAGTATATTTCTATGAAGCAGTTAATTATCTTTTACTTAAATATATTACATAGCAAGGAAATGTTATATTTCTCCTATAAATAGAAAACCTGTTTGCTGGAAATTAAGATAATTTTTAAAATAAATGACAACAAAACAGTATTACTACATTCTAGATAGATTCTGTTTACCTGTTAAAGGTTCTGGGCCCAAAGCTTGTTGGAGGTGAACGTTGTTACAGAAGGCCTAAAGACTTTTTAGTACCAAATAAGACAATGCAAAAAATCGAAAAGGGATTGACTTTCTCATAATGTTATGTAATACCTTGGCAGTATAACCCCTCTAAAAATCTTATTTATTGGGCCTGTGCTTCACAAAACGCTACACTAAACTGTTTGGGTTTTTCACTTAATTTTTTCAATCTTTTGCTAATTCCATTACCCAAAATGAAAGCTGGGACTCAGTAGTGCTTTTTCCTTCCTCAGGAAGTGTTTTAGATCACAGTTTGGAAAGCCTCATCCACCGCCTACGTGGTTTGTGCGACAACATGGAACCTGAGACTTTCCTTGACCATGAGATGGTTTTCCTCCTTAAGGGCCAGCAGGCCAGTCCTTTTGTCCTAAGGGCCCGGCGCTCTATGGATAGGGCAGGGGCACCCTGGCATCTGCGCTACCTGGGACAGCCTGAAATGGGAGACAAGAACCGCCATGCTCTGGTGCGAAACTGCGTGGACATTGCGACATCTGAGAACCTCACTGACTTCCTGATGGAAATGGGCTTCCGCATGGACCATGAGTTTGTTGCCAAGGGACACCTGTTCCGGAAGGGCATCATGAAGATTATGGTGTACAAGATCTTCCGTATCCTGGTGCCAGGGAACACAGACAGCACCGAGGCGTTGTCACTCTCCTATCTGGTGGAATTAAGTGTTGTTGCACCAGCCGGGCAGGACATGGTTTCTGATGACATGCGGAACTTTGCGGAGCAGTTGAAACCTCTGGTTCACCTCGAGAAAATAGACCCCAAAAGGCTCATGTGACTAAGGCAGTCCGTCCACCATTGGGGTCTGTCGTCACCTGTTACAAAAAAGACTTTAGGGCCGGCCCGGTGGCTCAGGTGGTTAGAGCTCCATGCTCCTAACTCCGAAGCCTGCCGGTTCGATTCTCACATGGGCCAGTGGGCTCTCAATCACAAGGTTGCCAGTTCGATTCCTCGAGTCCTGCAAGGGATGGTGGGCAGCGCCCCCTGCAACTAAAATTGAACACGGCACCTTGAGCTGAGCTGACTCCCAGATGGTTCAGTTGGTTGGAGCGCATCCTCTCAACCACAAGGCTGCCGGTTCGACTCCCACAAGGGATGGTGGGCTGCGCCCCTGCAACTAGCAACGGCAACTGGACCTGGAGCTGAGCTGCGCCCTCCACAACTAAGATTGAAAGGACAACAACTTGACTTGGAAAAAAGTCCTAGAAGTACACTGTTCCCCCAGTAAAGTCCTGTATCCCTTCCCCAATAAAAAAAAATCTGAAAAAAAAAAGGAGACTTTATAAATGCCGCATTTCACTACTGCCAGCCAGGCATTCTTCCCTCAGGAAGGATGATAGTGAAAACTTTGTTCTTTGCACTGGTTTTCTCATGTGGCAAGTACATCAAAGGCACAGGAAAACATGGAGAAATCAATATCATCCTTCTGCATAGAGAAGGGAAATGGGAATAAATTAGCCTTTGGAAAGAAAAATCTCTTAATTGTTTTACCCTTGGTACATAAGATATGTAAAATAAGACCGTGAGCTCATATACTATGTGGTAATAAAAGCTATAAAGAGAAATGTCTGTATTTCTGACTCTACCCAATTACCCTGCTAATTTGGGATGGATTCATTACCAACTGGAACAAAAAAATGAGTTTTTAGTTTTAATTTTGATAGAAGTGATAGCTTTTACCTTTCATAAAAGTAGCATGTAAAAAAAAAAGAAAGTAGGATGTTTGTTGTTGAAAATTTTTAAAATACAGACAAAAATAAAAATAATCTGTAATCCTATTCAAAGAGATGTACTATTTTTATTTTAGTATATATCCTTCTAGTCTTTATTTTTGTAAATTTATGTATGAGATATACTTATTTTATAAAAATATTCTGTATATACTCATTTATAACCTTTTTTGTTTAACTTACTATTAACATCTTTCTAGGACATTAGACTACAATGCTGTAAAAACAAACAAAAAACTCATTTATTGAGTTCTTAGTATATCGGTGCTATCATAAGTCTTAGGTATGTTAATTGAATCCTCACAGCAGACCCATTTTATAAACAGGGAAACTGAAGTGCAGAGAGAGCAAGTCACTTTCCCTGGGCTATACAACTGCTAATTAGCAGAGTCTGTGTTTAAATATTGAGAATTGTGATCGCTATTGGTAACCATCATATGGATTTTCCATAATTTAATTGATTCCTCTATTTTGGGATTTTCAGTTTAATCCCAATTGTTTGTTTTTGTAAACAATCCTGCAATGCTAGTGCTTTTATTTAAATCTTTATTGACATCTATGATTATTCTTCAGAATAAATTCTAGGGAACTGCTGAGTCAAAGAACATGCACTATTTTAAGACTTCCCACGCATTACCAAATACCTTCCAGAAATGTCCCAGTTTTCAACACTCCTGCCAGCTATAACTGAGGTTTCCAACACTGTTGCCAAAACAGTGTGACCATAAAATCTTGTTTTTCCCCTATCATGATAAAGGGTAACTAGTTTTAATTTTCTTTTTAAAGTATTCATCAGCGAGGTTTAAATTTTTTATATGTTTATTGCAAGTTTTTATGTAAATGACCTTTTCTTCATTGTTCATCTTTATTAATTTGTAAGGAGCTTCTACATAATTTTTCCTATTTCCCATTTGACTTTTAATGGATTTGTTAAAAGTAACAGTTCTTAGTGGGATAAATATTGATCGTTTTAATACTTCCAGAGTTTTTAACACAGTGGTGTGACTTTGCCTTGCTAAAAACTGTAGGTTACTCAAATTTTTCATTTTTTTTCTGGAATCTCCACTTAGATCTTAACACCCCAGTTGAGCTACATCTAGACAAATGACAATTCTCTTTGAAGCTCAGTTTGTCACTCGAAAGATGACAATATTGTTTGGATGCTCTGGGCTACAAGTAACAGAAAATAAATCCAAAGCTGCCTTAAATAGTAAGGATGGTGTTATCTTGCCTAATCATAAGTTCTAAGCTGAGGGGGCTGCCAAGTTGGTTAGCTGGTCATTTCTCTGGCTCGGATCCTTTTCTTGGCTTTCTCCTGAATGTTTTTAAGATAGCTTTTACCCCCTCAGTTGCAGATTGCATAAATGGGTAAATCTTGTTCCTCATTTCACAGCATATCAACATAATGATTCACGAAATGATTCGTGATTCAAGAAAGCCTCTTTCGGGCCGGCCCCGTGGCTCAGGCTGTTGGAGCTCTGTGCTCCTAACTCCGAAGGCTGCCAGTTCGATTCCCACATGGGCCAGTGGGCTCTCAACCACAGGGTTGCCAGTTCAATTCCTCGAGTCCCGCAAGGGATGGTGGGCTGCACCCCCTGCAACTAGCAACGGCAACTGGACCTTGAGCTGAGCTGCGCCCTCCACAACTAAGACTGAAAGGACAACAACTTGAAACTGAACGGCACCCTCCACAACTAAGAGTGAAAGAACAACAACTTGACTTGGAAAAAAGGCCTGGAAGTGCACACTGTTCCCCAATAAAGTCCTGTTCCCCTTCCCCAATAAAATCTTAAAAAAAAAACAGCAGAGATTAAAAAAAAAGAAAAGAAACCCTCTTTCTTGTTTTGTAGTCTTCCCCTTTATTCCTAAACTCTGTTCTCATTCCCTCTATCCTGTAGGCAGCCACTCATATGTTCCATGTACGAGTGTGTCTTTGCTGCCTGTCTTATAAAATATGTAGTTACATGAATATGTTCAATTCATATAAGTGTTATTGTGCTATAAATGTTCCTTTTCTTTTTAAAAGTAGCATTGCCTTTGTGATATGCTCTTGTTGCTTTATAGAAACCTAACTCATAACTTCCAATATGCATATGCTTTCATATTAACAGGAATATTAACACTTAACTAGTGCTTAACTGTGTGGCAGGTGCTTTCAGTGTTTTAACTCATGTACTTCTCACAACCACCCTATAAGGTAATTACTACTCCCATTTTCTAGATGACAGTGAGACACAGAGAGGTTACTCAGATTTTCTACTTCCATTCTTCAAAGTCAGAACTAATAAATGATGGAGACTAAATTTTAACTCAGGCAGTCTAGCTCCAGAAACCAGGCACATAACCACTGTGCATCTGACACGTTTTACTCATTCAGTCACTTGTTTAAAACCTAGATGCCTTCACCTCTCTATTACCATAAAAAAATGCTAAAATAAGCAAATTTGTAAATTGATAATGAATATTTCTCAGCCACATATCTATGGTCATGTTCAATTTTGCCAAGTATTGCCAGATTGCTTTTCAGAATAGCTGCGCTATATACATTCTTACATCCCGTGCACAAGAAGTCACATTCACATCCTCACCAGCTTGGGTGTTACCCATCTTTGTAGTTTTCCCCAGTTTGATAAATGGAAAGTGGCAGCTCTTGATTTTTCTTTTTTATTGTAGTATAATTGACATACAATATTATATTGGTTTCAGGTGTACAACGTCATGACTTGGTATTTGTATATATTGCACAGTGATCACCACGATAAGTCTAGTTGCCCTCTGTTACCAAACAAAGTTAATATAATATTATTGACTATAGTCCCCATGCTGTACATTATATCCTCGTGACTTACTTATTTTAAAACTGGAAGTTTATACCTCTTGATCCCCTTCACCCATTTCACCCACCCACAAAGCTCTTAGTTGTTTTGATTTGCATTTCTCTGATTATAATTACATTTGAGCACTTTTCTTCATATGCTTTTATGTATACGAAATTGTATAGACTACCTAGTATGTGAAACTAAGTTATCTATATCTTTTGTCTATTTTTCTAATTGCTTTCCCGTCATATTGATTTGTAGGAATCCTGTGTATGTTCTAGACATGAATCCTGTTAGTTTTAAACATTGTAAATACCTTCTCCCAGTTATCTATTATTATCTATATCCTTTGCCTATTTTTTCTATTTGATTTCCTGTCTTGTTGGTTTGTAGGAATTTTGTATATTCTAGACATTATTCCTTGTTTGTTTTAAATATTGCTGAAAACCTTCTCCCGTTCTGTCACCTTCCTGTTAACTTTGTGATGTCATTAATTAAGCAGATGTCCTAAATTTTGGCCTTCTGATTTAGAGTCTTTTTTTTTTTTAGGAAGTCTTTATCCCTAGGTAACAGATTTTCCTATATTAGTTTTATAGTTTTAACTTTAACATTTCAGTCTTTAATCCATCTGGAGTCCACCTTTAACATAGTTTCAAGTAAAAATCGAGCTTTTTTCCTCCACATGGCGAATCAGATTTTTTGTCACTATCTGAAAAACAATCCAGTGCTTTGTGATACCACCTTTATCACATATTAGGTGCCCATGTATGTACTTTATTTCTAAGCTCTACATTCTATTTCATTGGTCGTCTTCTTTGTTTTGGTGCCAGCTACACAATGTTTTTTATTACTGTGGCTCTGTGGTAAAGCCAGTTCTACCAGTAAGGCAAGTATCCCTACTTTTATTTCCCCCTCAAAATAGACTTAGCTTTTATAGACCTTTATTCTTTCATATTCACTTTAGAGTAAATTTTAGTTTCTCAACATTACTACTAGCATTTTTATTGGAATTTCATTGAAAAGGTATAGATTAATTGCAGGGAGAACTGACATCTTTGACTGGAACACTGCCTCCCCAGAATTCAACGTGGTAGGCTTCCTTCACCTCTAACATGTCAGAGAAACCTTCCCTGACCACCCTAAATTAAGTAGTACACTCACTCCCCATCACTCTCTATCTTATTTAATCTTTTTCGTAGCATTTATTGCTAAGCAACTTTATTTATTCATTGCTTCTCTACCAGAATATCAGATTCATGAGGATAGGTGCTTTGTTTTGTTCTCTGCTGTATCCCTAGTACCCAAAACAATGCTTGGCCTATGTTAGTCACTCTGAATATTTGTTTAACAAATGAATAAATTCTTTACACTACTGAGGTTATCCCAATTATGACATTTATTCTGGTCTTCTTATGTCCCTTCATGGAGTTTAAATATTTTTTTGGATGAACTTCTTAGGCATTGCATTTTGGCCAGGAGTCGGCAAATTATATACCTGTGCGTGTCAGCCTATTGTCTGTGTTGGTAAATAAAGTTTTATTGGAATATCCACATTCACTCATTTAAATATTGTCTATGGCTGCTTTTGCACTACAATGAACAGAGCTGAGTGGCTGCAACAGAGACCACGCGGCCCGCCAAGTCGAAACTTTACTGTCTGGTCCTTTACAGAAAAAGTTTGCTGATCCTTACTATTTACTATCATTTAGCTGCTATTGTAGATTGTTATATTTTTATTACATTTTAAGGTAGTTATTCCTGGTCTAGAAGGACACTGTTGATTTTTGTAAGATGATTTCTATTCTTGCACACTTGATTAACAACTCTTACGTAGTTCTAATAGTTTGCCTGCTGATTATGTTGTGTTTTCCATACAGACAGTCATGTCATTGGCAAGAGTGGCAAATAGAAAAAGTACATACTACCTCTTTTACCATTTTCTTGTTTGAAAGAATTGGGCAGACTCTCAAATATTCTAGATAACACTAGTGGTCATACTGAGCATCCACGACTTCGTCCTGATCTTAATTGCATCAAGTTTCTCTATTAAGTATGAACAACATGTGCTTTTTTTACCCTTTGGTCCATTAAAGTGGTGAATTATATTGACAGATTTTCTGTTGCTGGGCCATCCTTGTATTCCTGGGATAATTCCTATGCATCATGATATTATTATCTTTTAAATACACTGTTGGATTTGAGTACCTATTATTTTGTTTAGGATATCTGTGTTGTGGACTACCTTAATTGCCATCCAGAGATGTGTGCAGTGTGACCACTCCCTATTTTTCCAACTTCTCTGCTAGAACTACGATCTAAGCACTGTGCTAGACGCTGGGTTACAGCAATGGCTAAAATACAGTCCCTGTCTTTGATAGCTCCCATTATAATGGCAGAAACAGACATTTATACAGTTTGTGTAGTCGGAAAACCTATGCGAACAATGGGCTCCTTCCCAAAACAAATGAATTTTTAGCACCGACCAAGCAGGTCTGCTTCCCTTTCCTTCGATATACCTCAGTACTCTTGCTTATGTATTAATCTTTCTTGATCCTATTTTACCTTTGCCTTCCCACTCATTTCTGCCTATGTGACTCCTACACAACAAAAAAGCAAGCTCAAACAATGGAAAGCATGCAACATAGTGGTTAAGAGCTCAGGCTTGAGAGACAAATAGGTTCCAATTCTAGCCGTACCATTTATTAGCTATGTGACCTTGGACATATTGCATCAACTCCTAAAGAATCGATTTCCTCATCTGTCAAATTGAGAATAATAATACCTTCATCATGTAGAAGATATGATGAACTAACTAACCTGTGTGAAGGTTTTCAACACAGGGCCCGACAAGTCCCCAGGATTTTCCCTTTCTGTCCTGCAATTATTCCTGGACCACAAGAAGGTCACGAAGTCTCTTTCCTCTGACCTCTGACATTTGATGGTAGCTAAGTGGCATCACTTGTTTCACATTTCATCATGTTCCCAGTACAGTAATTCTTTATCTCTTGGCTTCTAGAGCCACTGTTTAACAGCTGTTTGTGTTTTGGACCAGTTATTTAAACTCTCAGAATGTCTATTTTCTCATCTGTAAAACAATCATAATTACAATGCCTACTTCATAGAGTTGTCATATGAATTATTAATAAATGATCATAGAGACCTAGCAGAGTGCTAGCAGAGTACTTACTACTTGTCAGCTGTTTTTAATTTTAGTATTGTTAACAAGACTGTATACTTCTTAAGGAAGGAAAGAGCACAGATCCTGGAGTCTTGAGTTCAAACTGAACACCACAGGTTTATTGCTCCAGCTGGCTACATCTTTCTAGGCCTTTGTTTTCTTATCTACAAAATGGGGATGATAATAGAACCCAGTTCCTAGAGGTTGTTGTAGGGATTAAATGAGATAATCCATTCATTTAGTATAGTACCTGGCATAAATATTGATTTATTGATCAATTGTTATGTGCCAGGTAATGTGCTAAATATTTTATTTAACATTGTTCTAAATATTTTATTTCTGTGAACCCATAACCCCTGCCTAGCTTAGTGCTACTCATATAATAACTTATCAAATATTCATTGAATGAATGAGTGAGTGAATTAGTGAATGCTGAGCTGTAGACCACAAGAATCTTGCCTATGTAAGCGGGTTTGTACCAGATTAACACTCCTCATTCCCCTGTGATGAGTTTGTGTATAAGCCATGAAATTTAGCATCTGAGAAAAAAAGCTGGAAAAAATTATGGAAAGGTGAAATTTTTATACCCTGGCCTTTTTTTTTTTCTTTTTTTTTCAGGAGGGCGCAGCTCACAGTGGTCTATGCAGGGATTGAACCAGTGACCGTGGTGTTATACCAACTGAGTTAACCAGTCACCCTACCCTGGTTTTTGTACTCTAGAGAAATCACTCATTCTTTAGTGCTGTTATTTATTTATCAGAACTGATAAAATTATTTTTTAAAAGTTGCTGTAGGCAAGTGTTAAAATTTACAACATTCAAGGTCATTGAGAACATGGAGAAAAGAACACCTTTTTTGGAGGAAATAAAAATCGATGCAGCTGTCTTTGAGGGCATTTAGCCTAAGGAAATAATTAAAGAAGCACAAAGGTATAGCATAAGGTTTGTCATCCTAGTGATGGGTATAATAGCAAAAAATGGAAATAATCTAGATGTCTCATAAAAGGAAATGGAATAAAGAAAGGGTACTTGATCCATACAATGAGGTGTGTTGCAGCCATTTAACAACATTTGTAGAAATGGATTTAATGACAGAAAAACTATTCCAGATACTTCATTTATTAACTTTGTGGACTTAGGCAAATTACTTAACTTCTCTGCCTCAGTTTCCTAATCATTAAATGGGAATACTAACTAATACTGCCTTCCTTATAGAGTTATCATGAGGATTAAGTGAGTTATTACATGTAAAAACACTTGGAATCCTACCTGGCCCATAGTAAACATTATATAGATATACCAAGCTGTATTATGTGAAAAAGAAAGTTTTAAAACAACTTGTATGTTATGCTATTATTTTTTTAAACATGTACATAGAGAAAATAGTATGAAAGTAAATATGCACTTCAAAAGGTTAATAGTTATTGCTTGGTGTTGGAATTATGTTGTACTTTTTATTGTTTTTGCCTATCATTTTTTTTTACGATGGATGTATATTTCTTGTGTAATTTTAAAATAATAATAATAATAATTTGAAACAAAGCAAACAGAAAAATTATTGCATTAGAAGGGGAGGAAGGATTATCTGGAATTTCCCACCCTGCTGGGGCCCTGATTTTTACCCGTGTTGTCTGTGTAACAATGTGAAGCGGGGGTCAGTCTTCTCCATTCATTTTAAAATATGATCTCCCCTCTTTCAAAGAGAAGCTCCCACACCCAGGATGCCCTCAGGCAGGGACAGGTTCTTAGCAGCAGGAGGCCCAAGAATCTAGAGCCAACACTGAACTCTAGAGGGGACAGGATGTGAGTCATTACTTTGGCGTTTTGTCAAGTTGACTACAATTGTTTCTATGTTTTTCCTTGGAGGTGTGAATATGAAGTGATGAGGTTAATTTTAAAAAAACAAAACAAATATACCAGAAGGCAAACATCTAAATAAGTAGTTCCCTTCAAAGTACTTATTTTGAGAAATCACAGACTTATTCACAATTTTTTACCATTTATTCAAATTTTTTTTTTTAGTTTTGGGGGAAGAGTGAAGTCAAACCTATTGACTTCAAAATTGGTTTGTATGAAATATTTTTCTAGTTCCTAATTTATTAAAATTGTGATACCAAGTGCTTTTTTCCAATGCAGTGAAATGGGTACTCTAATGTTTCTAGTGGCATTATGAATTAGTGAAAACCTATTGGAAAGCAATTTGGAAGTAAATATCAAGAACAATCAAAATCCTTATACTTTTTGATTTCCCTTCTGGTGATCCAAACTGAGGAAATAAGCTAAAGTATGGAAATAGCTACATATTTCATAACAGAAACTTGGTGTCAACCATACTGTATTCCATACTTGAAAGTTGCTAAGAGAGTAGATCTTTAAAGTTCTCATTATAAGACAAAATATTTTTGTGACTGTATGGTGACAGATGTTAACTAGACTTATTGTGTTATTGTGATGATCATTTTACTGTATATACAAATATTGAATCATTACGTTGTACACCTGAAACTAATATAATGTTATATGTCGATTATACCACACTTAAAAATAAACTTGAAACTAAATATTCAACAAAAGAGAAGTAGTTAAGTAAATTCTGACACATCCATTAAAATTATTATGAGGACTGACTCTACAACAACATGAAAATATCCTTATGATATAATATTAAATTAGGTTAGCATGTTACAAATTATATGTATTATTTTAAAAACTATATATTAAGGAAAGATAAGCAAAACACACCAAAATGATAGTGCTTGTATTAAAGAGGTAGGCTTATGGGTAGTTTTCTTTTTGTTTTAATGTAAATGGTTTTCATTGCTTTTAGCTGTAAAATGTAAATTTATTTTAAAAGGATAAAATCGGTACCATATAAGAAAATCGGTCCTACTTAATTTCCTCCTGTACCCTATTTATTTACCAACTTCTGATTATTTCAAATAGTAGACGAAGCATTTATCTTTATAGAAGACAAAGATTTCTACCAATGAGGATGTTAAAAAGAATGTGTCTGGCAGCCGGTTAGCTCAGTTGTTTGGAGTGTGATGCTCATAACACCAGGGTTGCTGGTTCCATCCCTGCATGGGCCAGTGTGAGCTGCTCCCTCCACAACTAGATTGAAACAACTACTTGACTTGGAGCTGATGGGTCCTGGGAAAACACACTTAAAACAAATAAAAGTTAAAAAAAAAAGTGTCATCGGCCCTATAGTCATGTCTAAATTGAGTATCCAAA
Source organism: Rhinolophus ferrumequinum (assembly GCF_004115265.2). Classification (NCBI taxonomy): domain Eukaryota; kingdom Metazoa; phylum Chordata; class Mammalia; order Chiroptera; family Rhinolophidae; genus Rhinolophus; species Rhinolophus ferrumequinum. Next base: position 19,468,810 of record NC_046292.1, read on the forward strand.
AAATGTTTTGGAGAGTGGGAACATTCCTCAAAAAAGTGTACTGCCGGGGCAGCCGGGTGGCCCAGTTGGTTAGAGCTTGAGCTCTGAACAACAGGGTTGCTGGTTCAATTCCCACATGGGCCAGTGAGCTGTGCCCTCCACAACTAGATTAAAGGCCAACAAATTGGAGCTGATGGGCCCTGGAAAAACACACTGTCCCCCAATAAAATTAAAAAAAAAAAGAAAAAGTGCACTGTCTCCAAGGTTATGACAACTTTGAAGTAAATAATATTCATTTGTATATACAAGGTTTGCCCTGCTTTGAAAGAATCTGTCACTGATTGACCTTAAATTGGGCCCACTCCAGAAGTTCAGTCTTTATTAGATGTAAGATGAGGTAGGTGGCGTATAGGTAATAGTCATCATTACCATTTATTAAGCACTCACTATGTTCTGGGTACTGTGCTAAAACATTGCAAAAACTATCGAATTTTAAACTCTTACAGTGTAAGTTCTAGAGACCTAATACACAGTACAGTGATTATAAACAACAAAACTGTATTATAAACATTACACTTGCTAAGAAATTAGATCTTAATTGTTCTCAACACTTAGAAGATAATTATGTGGTGACATAGAGGTGTTAACTAATGCTACAGTGGCAATCATATTATAATATAAATATGTCAAATCAATGTGTTGTACACCTTAAACTTACATGATGTTATCAAATATGTCTCAATAAAAACTCTTATGACTATCTTTTGAGATAGATATTATCATCCGCATTTTACTGGTAAGGAAACTAAGACCATGAAGAAACATGGCCAATGTCACCAGCTGTGAGAAGCAGAACGGGATTTTAACCTAGGCTGACTTCAGATATATCCTTTCAAGACCCAACTAAGACAGGTTAGTTCGCATGTCCCTAGGTAGACAGGGGGGTCCCTGGTGGAATAAACAAAAAAGCAGCCATATCCCAAAACTCCAGCTTCTGGAATGTCTCCTTCACTCCAGGACAGAGATACGAGAATACGCCTTGAGGTTAATAAATGATCTCAAATCCCTTTTGACCAAACAAAGGAGCAGATCTAGTAGATAGGAATAGGTTATTTCATTAATCCCTTCAGCATGGGCAAACAGGACAAACCTAATAGATGAATTCCATTAGAAGGCTCCAAGCAGGAAAGGGGAAAGTATAAAAGTAAAAGCTTTTTGCCCTAGCTATTGGGCTTCCCAGTTTCAGGTACCCCCTCCCGCTTGGGAGCTGCAGCCTCTTCTCCTGATTTTAATAAACTATCTTCCTTTACAACTCCTTGCCTCTCTCTCCCTGGTCCGTGTTTCCATTCTTCGGCTTCACGAGACAGGATCCCGACCTACACCCAGAAATTGCCTTCAGATCTTACATCACAACTGCTGTGCTATAGTATTTGCATATGTTTATTTGAGGTCTTGTAGTGATGAGGAGGAAGAGAAAAGATTGCATGGGAAGACAGCTGATGTCTCTCTGATATTACTCCCACTGCCCAGCCTTGAGGACCTGCCTGTATCTGAGTCCTATACAGAGAGGGGCTGGAGTGTTCTCACATTTTGCAGTAGTAAGTCTTAATGGGTCTATTTTCATTCATTGTGCTGTACACAGTGGACATTTTCGATCTGGAAACTTATGGAAAATGTTCTTTAATTATTTTATGATTTCCTCAACTTTTACAAATAAGTTCTCTCTCAATGAAACTTTTTTTTCCCTTTTTTAACTTTCATTTATTTAAGTGTGTTTTTCCAGGACCCATCAGCTCCAAGTCAAGCAGTTGTTTCAATCCAATTGTGGAGGGCGCAGCTCACAGTGGCCCATGTGGGGATCGAACTGGTAACCTCTTGCTAAGAGCACCTCGCTCTAACCAACTGAACAAATCGTCCACCGCTCTTTATGGAACTTATATTCAGCTATTGTACTTCCTTGACTGGTCCTTTAATTTTCTTATCTTTTTTTCTCCTATTTTGCCTATCTGTGTCTTTTGGCTACACTTCCTAGGACATTTCCTCAATCTTATCATCCAATCTTTCTATTGGGCTATGACTTTTGCTTTCATGTTTTTTCATTTCAAACCATTTTTCCCCTTTTGAATATTCTTTATTATTGTTTCCTGCTATCACCCCATATATTCAGGTATCTTTTCTTCTCTTTGAGGATATGCATGATAGTTTGAGAAGTTTTCTGTTCTCTGTATTTGTAACGGTGACCCTGTATCTTCTATTTTTGAAATTTAAACCTCTGACGTAATTCGATTTGATTGAGGTTTGTCTTGGAACTTTTGAAAATTTTTTTCTTTGCTTCCCTGCCCTCCCACCAAACCTTAATAACTCTGTTTGCTATATGTTTACTATGCAACCAGTTTCAATGGTTCTGTTTACTTGGGGCCAGGGTACTGTGCCTGGCCAGGTGACTTGGGAGGGTTTTTGCATATGTATGGGATTCACTCCTGACCTTGGGGCAGATCAGCCTCTAGGAGGTGCTTTTTCCTGGAGTTGCATGGCCAACTTCTCCTTTCTTTGCTCTGCCTCTCCTTGCGTGCCTATAAAACCTTTTGGAGGTATTAAGGAAGGGAGACAGTCTTTGTGACAGGGAGTCCACTGCCCTTAATGCTGGCATTTTGGAATAAACCTGCTTTTCTTTTCACCATCCTCAACTCTTGAGTTTTGGCTTTTGTGTGGTGAGCAGCCAGACCTTTTGCATGGTAACATATTGTCTCAATTTATTCCAAATTTCTTTCTTCTGTTTGTTTTGGTGACTTTTCTTTCTTTTTCTTTTTTTAAAGATTTTATTGGGGAAGGGGAACAGGACTTTATTGGGGAACAGTGTGTACTTCCAGGACTTTTTTCCAAGTCAAGTTGTTGTCCTTTCAATCTTAGTTGTGGAGGGCGCAGCTCAGCTCCAGGTCCAGTTGCCCGTTGCTAGTTGCAGGGGGTGCAGCCCACCATCCCTGGCGGGAGTCAAAACGGCAACCTTGTGGTTGAGAGGATGTGCTCCAACCAACTGAGCCATCTGGGAGCTCAGCGGCAGCTCAGCTCAAGGTGCCGTGAGCAATCTTAGTTGCAGGGGGCGCTGCCCACCATCCCTTGCGGGAGTTGAGGAATGGAACTGGCAACCTTGTAGTTGAGAGCCCACTGGCCCATGTGGGAATCGAACCGGCAGCCTTCGGAGTTAGGAGCACGGAGCTCCAACTGCCTGAGCCACCGGGTCGGCCCAAGTGACTTTCTTTTCTGTTTGAGGGAAGCCTTTTCTTTGGTAATCCTTGTCTTTCTGCTCGTGAATAAAAGTGGGAGACTGAAAACTGATTGGAAGCTCAGTGCATGAAGATGGGAGCCATTGACCATGAGGTCATTTGTCCAAGAGCCAATGTCCATGAGTTACCATTAGCTGGGAGTCTTCAACGGCATTATCTTTTTTTTTTCCCCAATTCTAAAATTTTCTGGTTTTCTCTATATTGCTGCTTTTAAATGCAACATACAAACGTAGTAGATACCAGTGATTTTTAAAAATGTAACACATTAGTCAATACATTCAATACAGCCAAACGGAAGAGATCCATAGAAGAAGGGGGACGCAGCACTTCCTTGCGCTGCCCAGGAGTCCCACCCTGACAGCACCATCTCAGTGCTGTTATCTTTATATCTTTCATATTGGGCTTCATTGTCCCCATAGACGACTCATCTGCCCAGGGAGTGAAGGTTGGCTACCAACATTCTGGGACCAGAGTATGGGAAAAGTGTACTGATTCCCCTTTTTTTTTTTTTTTGTATGATGTCCTTAACTGTATCTGGTGACCATTATTTCAGAGATTGTCTGTTTCACTCTCTCATTCCTGTTTTTTTTTTTTTTTTTTTTGTTTCACTCTCTCAAGAGAATAAACCTCCATATTTCTGCTGAGGTGGAGGAAGGGTAGTAACCTAGAAGGTACAGTGAGGGAAGGAAACTAGTGATGTAGGAGATTTCTGAGTGAGTGCCGGGATTGTGTCTCGTGACTCATGAGAATGAAGAATGGAAGCACGGACCAAGGAGAGGTGAGGAGTTTAAAAAACAGAGGATAGTTTATTGAAAGCAAAGGGTCAGAACTTCCGAGCGGGAGGGGGTCCCAAATGGGGTCCCCAGCAAGGGGCAAAGGCTTTTATTCTTACATCTTCTCTTGCCCATTTGAAGAACGGAACTGGCACCTTCTAATGAAATCCATCTACCAGTTTGTTCTGATTGCGCATCCTGAGGGGATTAACAAAATAACCCACTCCTGTCTATCAGATTTGTACCCTTTGTCCGGCCAAAAGGAATTTTACCATTAACTTCAAGGCACTGTTACATTTTGTCCTGGAGCGAAGGAGTGATTTCAAAACCTGGAGTTTCAGGATATGGCTGCCTTTGTTTATTCCACCAGGGACCTCCCTGTCTACCTAACAACATGCTAACTAACCTGTCTCACTAGGCCTTCACCCAGTTCTTATTTTAGCTGCCTTTCACCCCCATTTTCAGCGATACCACTGGTATATTCATTCCTGAACATATCAGGTGATGCTTCTCAGCTTTCTCCAGTTTCTGGTCCAGGATTCAGCATTCTTGAGTCTGCCAAGCCTATTATTACTCATTCATCTGCTTTTCCTGCAAAATTTTTCACCTGCAAAATTCCGTTGTTTTTACTGTCCTCTCTCCCTTTTCTTATGCTTTAAAACAGTCGTTTACTGCAGTTTTAGTGGGGGTCGGGAGGGGAGGGAGTGGATAGAAAAACTAGGTGCATGAGAAATTACAGCCATTGTCTTTATCCAGAACTCTTTTGTTGTTTTTTTTATGGGATCATATTATATTCTACTACTTACAGACAGGAAAATTACTTGGGTTTCTCTGTGCTTCAGTTTTGTTCATCAGCAAGATCGCAAAAATGGTTGTACCTACTTTATGCTATTGTGAGCATTAAGCAAAATAACATGTTTAATTGTTAAGAAACATATTTTCCCCACATTTTTCTATTTCTAAAATCAGAATGTTTAGCACAAGACTAAGCATATTATGCACATTCAATAAATGATCTTAGATTCAGTGAAATACGGTAATACATGCAATGTAATTGAAGAGTGCCTGAAAACAAAATGTGTAATAAATGTTGAAGACAGGATTATTATTATACATACTAAACCATACTTAACATTCTGAAATCTGCTTATTCTACTTATACCGCCTTGTATCCATTATTCTACACCAGTAGACAGAGATCTACCTTACTCTCTTCAAAGTTATATGATATTCTATAGAATGGTTGTAACATCTAATCATTCCTCCATTGGTAGACATTTAGTTTTCAAATTTTTCTCTGAAATACTGATAGTGGACGCCCTAGTAATACATTCTTATACACTTGTTCTGGTATTTCTATTATAAGATAAAGATCTAGAAGTGGAATCACTGTATCACACTTGCTGTGTGTCTAAAGGGAATTTCTAGAGTGAAAGAGGCATGTGAGTGGATAATCAAGATCTTGATTGAAGCAGTCATTATGTAATTATGGAAAGCATGCTAGATTTGAAGACAGGAAGCCTAAATCCTAGTGGTGACTTTACCACTTCTCTTGGAAAACGTTGTTGGTTCTTTCATTTGTTCAAAAATACATAGTGAATTCTGCCTATTCTGGGCCAGGCAGTGTCAGAGACTAGGAATACAGAGATAAGTAAGACACAGTCCTTGCCCTCAAGAAATTTACAGTAATTGGTGGGAGATGGCCATGTAAACAGATGTTACTTGCTCACTGTGTGACCTTGGGAAGTTGCTTAACCTCCTGAACGAGTCCATTTTTCTGTAAAGTAGGTAATAGTCCTTTACACCATAGGGTTGCCATAAAGATTAAATGAAATCATGTATATGAGAAGTGCCCTGCACAGAACCTGGCACACAGTATACACTCAATGAATGGAAGCAATCATTATTGTTTTAGTAATAGGATAATTATAATAAATAATTTGCTATAGTTGCTGTGTTAGTAGATCTACCTTTCTGAATTCTTTCTACAGTACGAAATGAGTTGTTGAGACAATAATATAGCATATACAACATGGCACTTGATAAATATTTGTTTCTTTTCTTGCATTTTATGTTGAGATAAGGGTAAATATGCAGGTGAAAATACACACATCATACGTTTGAACACAACAGTGATCTTCCTGGTCCATGTGTCAGAGCCAATTCTGGGCACTTCCTCAGCTACACAGATTTCACCTCTGGCCATATCTGAACACCTGGAATGAGGCTGCATACTTCCCTGACCACAGCTGCAAGTAATCATGGAGACAGGATGTTTATATGGCCCAGGGCTGATGGCTGCCTCCTTCAGGGGTTTTTATCTCCCTGTTTACTAAGCACAGCTTGCACCCCATCCTTAATGGTCACTTATTTGCTTGATGTTGACTTTTGTGAAATAGTTTCTTTCTTTTCTTTACCACATACATAAAAAATTAGAATTAAAGGAAGTGTATCTTGATACCCAAAATTCTGAGCTTTAGTTACTAATTAAATTTAAAGATAATTCTAGAGGCAAATTTAAGCAGAATTAAGTGATAGAAAAATGATAGTATAAGTATTTTGCGTGGATTCTGTTTTAGGGATTAACTAGTATGTAATTACTAGAGACACTGTTGGTCACACACCCCCACCCGACCCCCTGTTTCTTTACTTCCCTGGAAGGTTTTAAAAACACTGATATTTACTTCTGTCTGATGTGCGTCTGGCTATGCAGATCATACCACCTTTCCCTGGTTTTTACTAGCAGATTCTCCTTGTAGACATAGTATGGTGCAATGGTCTGGTCCAGAGCCCATGTTTTGGAGTCAGGCAGACGTGGGTTTGAATTCTAGCTCTTCCATTTACTCGTACTTGCTCTAGGAATCTCAGGCAAACATCTCTGAAACACAGTTTTCTCATCTGCAAAATGGGCAATATTAGTATCATTAATTACATTAGAATAATACATTATTCTAATAATAATAATAATTATTATTATTATTCTAACTACATTAGAATAATAGAATGAACATGGCTTGAAAGAACAGGGTTTAAAACAGATAATATGTGTAAACTGTTCAACACAGTCCCACAGTATGTGCTTTTTAGTTTTTAGTTATGACCATGATCATGTTTACTTTCATTAAGGTATCTCGGGTAGTCCTTGGCAGATGGTTGATGCTCAGAACCTGGTAGCTATTACAATAAGTTACCTACAGTTTCTAACTGCCAGGATTATGGCTTTGTTATTTAATTTTGTAGTTTGTTAGAGATTAAGACAATCTTTTGCCTAGTATTTAGGGACCTGGTTTCATCATTCCAGACAATGTCTGGCACCCTTTCTGGCACATAGTAGGCTCTCAATACCTAGCTGTTGAATCATTCTCAATTGAACTGAACATCCATTCAGACAATAGCGCAAGAGCTGTGTCACCAAATAGCTTTCATTCCAAAATTGACAGCCAACCCTGACACAGACATGCTTACACAGTTTGTAAGGCATGATTTCAACTTCCTGCATTGCAGACACCTCAGTTAATAGTCCATTTCACTCACATGACCCTTAGAAGGAAAGGACACTCTAAATAGAAATATCTGCTAGGAAACATCTTAGAAGCTGAGAGAATGAACTTTGGTCTAGGTATAGCTCCAGGCTTATATCCTGGCTCCAGCACCGCCTAGTGGGTCAGTTACTTAATCTCTCTGAGAACATCTATCTTCTCATTTGTGAAAAGGAGATATTCATAGCGTCTATCTCATCAGGTTATTGTGAGAATAGTCACTTCTTTCTGAAAGCTTCCTGCCGCCCGTGGTAGGTTAGGTTCACTGTTATACTCTCCCTATACTACCTGCCAATTACCCTTTGTAATTACTTCTTCGACTGCTCAGTTCCTGATTGTGAACTCCCACAGGACAGGGATGGTGACTGTCTCATTCATTCCCATGTCCCCAGTGCCTGACCGTCCCTTGGGTGCACTGTATTTGTTAACTCAGTGAAATAAAAAGATAATAATGCACATAAATACAGAGCTTAACATTTAACTAGCTCTTAATAAATGGGATATATCATTATCTATAACATAGTTTGATAATAATACTCAGCAGAGTTTATTCACCTTGAGAAAACTAATATTGTAGGAGGAGCAACAAATTAGAGATAGGTATTATGAATCTAGGTCTGTATCTCGTTTGTTATATGTGCTTGGCCAAATCTTTATTCTTCTCATTTTTCCACTATTAAAATCAACATAAAATATTCACTCTGGTGTCCAACTTAACTTAGTCTTTGTAAAGTCTGCCATGTGCCAGGCCACACCTGACATGCTGTCCTGTGTATGCCCAGAGTTTCTAGATATAGATCCTACACTGCCCTAGTACTCTGCTTTCTCAGCTGCTGCTCCATTCTGACCCTGACTACCCCCTCTGGTTTGTTACACCAGTTGGCGGTCTCCTAGCTTCCAGCCTTGAACTACTCTGCTCCTCACAATAAAGTTCAAAATCCCTAAGGTGCTAACTGGAGCCTCATCTTCTTCCCATCTTCCCCTTGCTCGCTGTGCTCCAGGCTTTCCTAAAGTTACTTGGAGGCTCTAACGTCCCTGTTCAGGGCCTTCGGACTTACCTGCTGTTCTCTCTGCTTGGAGCATGGTTGCTCCTCTCTTTACCAGGCTAACCTCTATTCAACCTTCACGTCTCAGCTCTAACATCACTTCTTAAGGGAACATTACTTGGCTCCCTCGGAGGAAATTAGGCTTCCCTGTTATATGCCGTCTTCCTTGTAGATCTGGTGATTCATTGTCAGAGCTTCACATTTTAAAAGAGAAGTTTAGAAGGTGAAATTTCTGTTTTTAATGATGAGGGGTTATTTATTTATTTATTTATTGCAGGTAATTTAAAAATAGTAAAATACTGAGGGCGGAACCAACATATCTGTAGGTTAGTGACCGCCTGTGGCCTGCCTGTTTGTAACCTGATTGTCCAACCTTTGGCCGTACTTGGTTGCCGTGTTAATCATCACTCCACGATCACTCCACTTGTTAACTGTCCACTCCATGCCAAGCACTGTGCTTGGTGCTTTACATAGATGATTTCATATAATATCCCAACCACCTGTGAGGTCAAGTAAGGTTCAGAGAGGTTAAGACACTTGATCAAGGTTTACAAGCCTTAAGTGGTGGAGCCAGGTGCTAAAGGTCTTTCCGTTGGACTACTGTGTGTCAAGGTACAATTTGTCAGTTTAGACTGGGAGAGGCTCTGACGTTCTGCCCAACAACTACTACTAATATGTGTTGTGTGCTCACTATGTGCCAAGCATTGTGCTAAGCCCTTTACATGACCTGATTCAATCCTCCCAACATACAAGGGAGCTACTGTTATCATCCCGATTTTATAGATAAGGAATCTGAGGTATAGAGCAGGTATCTGATTTACCCAAGGTAAAGACAGGATTCAAACCCAGACAATCTGATGCTGCAGTCCCCAATCACCAATCTGGGTTTGAGCTGAAAGGGAAAAGGGAAGAATTTATGTTACTTTTTCTCCAATCCAGAGCCCCAATGAGGACTGAATTCCGAAAGTAATCCCCTCGGTTTTTTCCATGAACCTGTTATTGAGAGATGTGGCCTGCAGGTGGCAGCAACATTAAGTCTTTAAATTTTGCAATGTTCAAAGCTTTATTGAGGGAGTTTTATACAGTCAGATCCACTCATTTGCATATTGTTCTCTGATTGGCCCAACTAATTATTTGCATGTTAATTGGACTTAGTTCTCAGCCGGTGAGAATTGCCAGGCTTGTCGAGCCTTTCACAGCTGTGAAAGAAGAGGGCCGGCAGGATTTGGAACTACGGTGAAATCTTCCAGTCTAACAAACCATCGTGGTGCTTTTCAACTGTGTTCGGTGGAACTTTGCTTCAGTAGGCTCCCAACACTTTCTCAGTTCTTAGCTTTAAAAAAAAAAAAAAAATCCTATATTTTGTTGCAGTTTTTAAGGTACTGTAAGGTATACATTTAGGGAAAAATTCAATAGCACAAAAGGGTACACAGTGTAAAGTTACTCTGTTTCCCAACCCAGAAGGAAGCTGTGTATCTTTCCAGGTATAGACTATGGATTTAAAAAGATATGCACATATCCTTCTAAAGAAATAAATGATAACCTAAAACTACAAGTTTCTATAAGAAAATTTAGGGAGAAATTTTTGTGATCTTGGCTTAGGCAAAAATTTCATAGATATGACATGAATCACAGGAGGAAAAAAGACAAATTGAACTTAATCAAAAATTTTTAATTCTGCTCTGAACAATACTTGTTAAGAGAAAAGACAAATCACAGACTGAGAGAAAATATTTGCAAATCATATATCTAGTAAAGGTCTTGTACCTAGAAAATAAAAGGAACTATCACAACTCATTAAAAACAAACAAACAAAGAAACAAACAAAACAAAAACCTGTAAAAGAATGGGCACAAGACTAGTACAGATACTTCACTGAAGAAGATATTTAGATGACAAATCAGCACATGAAAAGAGGCTGAATATCATTAGTCATTAGGGAAATGTAGGTTTCTTTGAGATACCACTACACACATATTGGAATGGCTAAAAACAGATAATATTTTTAAACATCTTACAATATCAAATTCTGATAAGCATATGGAGCAACTGAAGCTTTCATTCTTGCCAGTGGAAATTCAAATTAGCATAGCCATTTTGGAAAACAGTTTGGGTTTTTAAAAATTTTAAAAACATTTACCATACAACTCAGCAATTCAACTCCTAAGTATTTACCTAAGAGAAATAAAAACTTATGTTTACACAAAAATCTGTACACAGATGTTTATAGTAGCTTTATTTATGGTTGACAAAAACTGAAATAATCCCAATGTTGTAAACTGGTGAATGAAGAATCAAACTGCGGTACATCCATACAATGGACTACTACTTGGCAATAAAAAGGAACAAACTGCTGATACATGCAACAACATGGATGAATTTCACATGCCCTATTTTAAGTGAAAGTAGCCAGATTCAAAAAGCTACATACTTTTTTTATTCCATTTGTATGACTTTCTGGAGAAAAACCAAACTACAAGAACAGAAAACAGATCAGTAAATGCCATTGTTGGGGGGGAGGGGCTGACTATAAGAGATAGCATGAGGGGATATTTTGGGTTAATGGGTAATTTAGATTATTATGGTGGTGGTTACAAGTGTATGCATTTGACTCATAGAACTGAACACCAAAAAGAATGAAATTTATTGTATGTAAAACAAAACAAAACTTTAAAAAACAAAACCCAATACTTCCTCTCCCCCTCTCCCACCATGAAAGCCAATGATTTCAGGTTGGTATAAAAGCAATTGCTGGTATAAATAAATTACTGTTTTCCTTACCAAAAAAAAATAACATTATTTGGTATACTGCTCTGCTCCATGCTTTCTTTTAAATAGAAAACTATTTCAAGCATAAAGAAAAATTGAGTTTATATAACAAATACCTAAGTACCTTTCGCCAACTTTATCAAATTTTCACATTTTGCCTAATTTTCTTGCAAATTTTTTCAAGAAACATAATAGCAGAGATATATTTTTAAGCCTCAATGTATCCCTCCTTTCACCCATTCCCTTTCCTCTCCCCTCAGAAGTAATCGCATGCCTGAAGGTTTTATTTCCACACATGATTTTGTATTTTTATTATGTATGTATGAAGCCTTAAACAGTACTGTTGTCTGTCGTATTTTAAAATTATGTATAGTATTAAGCTGTACATCACCTGCAACGTTTTTTCCCCTCAACATTTTATCCATGCTGACACCTGTAGCTTTATTCACTTTAACTATTTTGTAGTATTCTGTATTATGAATATATCACAGTTGATTTGCCCATTCTCCAATAGATGGCTATTTAGATTTTTTTCTCTCTCTTCCTCTCTCTTCTCTGTCTCTCGCTCTCTGTTATTTCAAACAGTGCTACAATGAATATCTTTGTACCTGCAGCCTGTGTCTATGTTCATTGTTGAAAACTTGGAAACTTATAAATAAATAGAAAGATGAAAACTAATATTACCCACCATAACAGTTATTATTTATTGACCATTTAACATATATCAAGTATTTGTTGGGCACTTTACGTGTGTTGCTTTATTTAATTCTTACACCAACCTACATATTAGGTACTATAACGTTTCGCATTGTACAAGATGGAAACTGAATTTTAATGAATTTAAATAACTTAGCCAAGGGCACACAGATAGGAATAAGCAGGATAGTTCTCTGTTGCCAAAGCCTCTGCTGTTAACATTGTGCTCCAACAGTGCCCATAAGCCCCAAATCCAGAAATATTAATGGCTAGAAATGATCTTTACTGTTAATCGGTCCCTCAGACAAGAAGAGGGGCCTGGCCCAGGCCACTTCCCACTTCAAAAATTACATTGGGAGTATAACATACATGCAGGTAACTATAGAAAAGTATGCACATCCCAATTGATGAATATTTACAAACTGTGAACGGAAAACAGTCTCTGTAAAATATCTAACTGAAAGGAACCACAAGGGGGGTGATCGGATCATAAATTCCTAGCTGGGCAGGTCATGGTGGGTAGTCACACCTCAGGCATATAACCTCCCTAGTAAGGTTATCTTTGCCTCAAGCAAGCCCTGTCCATTGTTTTTTGTGCATCTAACACTTTTGAAATGCCTCTTTCTCAAACTCCTAGGAAGTGTGACCACCCTCAAGAGAGCACTACCTTGTAATCCAATCACAAAGATTTCCCAGCCTTGCTTTCTCCGGGAGGCCTGAAACTAGTGAGAGTTGGAGTCAGATGGTGGCTTCCTCTAGGTAATGGTAGTGGAGAAAATGGAAAGGAACTGAGATATTTGGGATGTAGAATAACTGGACTTAATGGGCTGAAGGAGGTGTCAAGAATGATTTCTGGGTTTCTTCCTTATGCATACAATTGAGGTTAACTTGCTTCGAAGTTTTTTTCACTTCAATTGGCCTTCAGTAGTTTTTCTTTTAGGGAGATTATATAATTGAAATTTGGCCACACAGGGGCTGCACAGTTCTCTAAAAGAGCACACTTAATATCACCTCCCTCCTTAGGACTTGCCTGGAGCTCTGTATATTGAACTCTGTCTTCCCAAGTCCAAAGACCTTTGTCCCCCGTGGTACCAGGAAGACGGCCAAGTACTTTTACACTCGGGGTTCCAGCAGCGGGGCGGCGCATGCCCAGAGAGACGGTGTGGGGCCGACCGCCCCGGGAGATTCCCGCCATTTTGTCCCGCCCAAGACACAGCTGGCACTGCTCGGGGACTACAAGTTCCGTAAGGCCCTGCGGCGGCACTTCCTACCCCTCACTGCCTGGCCAGCTCCCTCTCACCCCCCCTCCCGGGGCCCGAAGGCTCTGGCTGCCGCTGGCGGCCGGCGGGCCAAGTAGGATTTCCGGGGGAAACTACTGTGGAGGCTGAGGCGGCGGCTGCAGCGACCCGGGTGAGTTCGGCGAGGAAGGGAAAGTGAGCGAGAAGTGCGCGGGGTCGGACTGCAGGCGTCTCTTAGGCTAGGGCTACGTTCTTGGCTCCGCCAGGGGGTCGCGGTCCAGGAGAGGGAAATGGCTCTGGCCGCGGTCTCGGGCCAGGGCGGGGCGGGCCGGGGCCGACGCCTCCTCCTCCGCCCTCCCACAACGGTCCGGCGGCTGCTTCTCAACCTGCAGCGCGCGGGGTGCGGGCTCGCCTTCTCCGCCCCCGGCGCCTTGGCGGGGCTCTTTTGTCTGGGCTGCTTTGCACCCCTTTGTGCTCGTGCGTGGAGTCGCCTCCTCCGGGGAGCCCTCCGGGCCAGTCCTTGACGGGGACCTGTCCCTGGGGATCCGGTTACCGTAACCGGATCGGATCAAAGTCCATTTTTCAAAACCATCCTGCCCCAGACCTCTGCATCCCGGCTGTGCCGAGCGGAAGCTTCGGTCCCAGGCAGAGGGAGACGGAATTTCTGTTGAAAACCTCGAAGTTATTGTCTAACTCTTAAACTTCAGTCCCAGGAGGCTCCAGGGCACGAATCTCCAGGCGTTTTTCTCGGGAGGGGGATGGGTCTTTGGCAAAGAAGTGAGTCCCACTCCCCGGGAAACGGAGAAGGGATCGAATTTGCTGCGATGTTTGTATGGGGCGCAGCTGTGATCGGGGAACCAAAGAACCAATGCGATAGGCAGAATGGTAGCGCACGTCTCGAATCTCGGAGGAGAGAAAGTGATTTATAGGTCACAGCGAGCAGCCTGTTCATTCATTGCATGCAGAAAAAGACTAAAGCACTTCATCCAGCCGCCCAGTTCCTCACCCCCCGCCGCCCTCAAATCCTTTTCTTACTTCTCCTGCTTAAAACCAAAAGTCGAAAGAAAACGTTCTTTAATAGAAGGATCTGCTTTATAGAGAAATCAGAAACTTAGTAGCTTCTAGAAAGCAACAGAAAGGACTAGTTCACTGAGTAATAGGAATGAATCTGGATTGCAAGAGGAGAGAGATTCTTCTTACTGCAACCGGTGACTTGTGTGGATTTGATCAAATTTTGTTAGATAGTGGTAACTTTAAGTATGTCCCGTTGGAAGACTAAATTGCTAGATATCCAACTGAAGATCATGCTTTATAAAGGCCATTGCAAATATTCCTTTTGAAAAATAGATTTAGTATTTCAAGTCTGAAATGAGAACAACCAGGACCCCGTTACGTGAATCAGGGATGGTTATAGAGGTTATATAGATTAAATTCCAACCTTTGCCAAATAGGCAAATAAAGCCCTTTGTACTTTATTACTTTGATATCTCATCATGGAAGTGATTTACTCTGAGAATCCCAGATTGTGTTAGTAATATTGTATAGGGATGAATGAAATTGTTCAATTTGTAATCCGTCAGTGAGTGGGGATTGTTTGTGTTTTCCTGGATATGCTTTGAAGAAAGCATCCACAGAATTATTTTAGTAGTTTTAAAAATAATCTAAGGAACAGCAGTTGCTAATGACTGTCTTACTTATTTCTTCATATGTGACAGTGCTATCAGTGTTATTTTTTGAAAACAGCTCATATACGTTATGTAATTTGATTCTCACTACAATTCTGTGAGGTGGTTCTTTCATTTTATGGCTGATAAATCTTAAATTTCCAGCCTCTAAAATGTTCTGTGACTTGCCAAGGTAGGAAACAGTAAACCATACTTACAAGTCCACTGCTCTTTCCATTACCTCACACCTATTGCAGTTACACATCGTACCACCAACGCCTGTGATTTACAGAAATTTAAATATTGGAGAGAAATTATGAAGATATTTTCCAATCAGAGCAAACTGATTTATAAGGAACTGGAATTTCTAAAATTGTAAACAGTGTCATTCTGAACCCTAAGTCGTACTGAATGTTGGTCCCATTACCTTGTCTTAATGGTATGCTGTGATTACTTTGCAGCTAGTCAGAATGGCAATTTTATGGATCCCTGGGAGTGGAAGGGTGGTGAGTTCCTGGACTGAGGTTTTGACTAATCTTTGCTTAAAGGTTTATTAAGAAATATGTTGGAGAACATATATATAGCAGCTTTGGCTGCTGGAACTAACACTGAAAAAAGAACTGAAATTCAGATACTTTTCTAGCCAAAAAGTCAAGTCTCAAGAAAATGCTCTCTTTAGTTTTTGCTTTTAATAAAAACTTTTAATCAGTTTCAAACCTGCAGTTTTAAGGCTTGGATTTATGTCAGAACATGCCATGAATGTGACATCAGAAATAGAAACCCACTTCACCTCCCTTAAATTCTTCTTAGGTAGAATGCATAACATACCAATGGAATTGAGTCAATATAATCTAGCCTTTCTCACTAGTAGAAGCCTGTTTTAAATTTCTCTGTTATTATGCCATCATAATGGAAGGAACTTTTTTCCCTTGTGTTTTTTGCTGTTGGTCTTATTTCCAAATTAATTCATTCAGTCAAATATTTATTGACAGCCTGTTGTGTTCTAAGTACTGTTGTAGACCAACCCTGAGGACAAAGCAGTGAAAACAAAAGAAGTCTTTTCCCTTTTGAGGTTTTTAGACAGATTAGGGGTGGGGTGAAAGAGGGAGGAGTCAGACTGTAAATAAGTACTAAATAAGTACAGTCCTCACTTATTTACTGTGCATCTTTGAGGGGTAACCTCTTTGAATTTTAATTTTGTCATCTTTAACATGGCGACAATGATTCCTGTTCTACCTAGCTTGTGCAATTGTTTCTAGAAGTGGGTAGGCTAAGTATTTGGTTGAATTATACGCTTCAAATTCCTGCAGTATGTTACTGTTGCTACTGTTAGAAAAGGGAAAGGAGCATTAGAAGAAAATTATTTATAAAGAACGAAACAGAAAATGGATGGATTCTCTGGTCTAAGAGAAGCTGATGTCCCATTGTAAACTGTTCTGTGACTATTAGTCATGTCTTCACATGGACTACCATAACCCCTTATGTAGACCTTTTATAGCACTTACCAAATAAGACCATAATATTTGTTCTATATTGTCACAGTTAACTGTCTCATGGCAGCGACTGTGTCCGAGTCTGCATCCTTACTGCTTGGCACACAGCTCCAGGTATTTCATTGGGACTTTATGTTGAATAAGTGAATGAATAACAAAAGTAAGCAGGAGCAATTGTGGAGAATATCAGCACACAAATGCAGTGGCAAAAATGGTTCTTTTATTCAGAAAATTTTTTTTGGGGGGGGGCCCATTATGTGTTAGGATGTGGGTTATGTTCTGGCGGTACAAAAATGTGAAGATATATTGATTCTGCCTTGAAAAGCTTACAACATGACAATACCTAACAGAATGGTGAGTGTTAAATAGAAGTGTGTTATGTGGGTAAGGGACTGAATGATTCTATTTTGGTAGACAGTGAAGGAAGGGATTACAGAGGAAGTGATTTTGGAGCTCATTCTTGAGGGATGAATAAGAATTCACTGGGTAGACCAGTTACTATTGAAGTTGATCTAGCCAGAGGGAGCAGTTTGAAAGTAGGAATGGAAATGCGAAGGTGTAAGGTGTATGTCTGGGGAAGTCAGTAGTCTGGTATGGCTAGACGGTATCAGTTTTTGTTATTTTTTTTAAAGATTTTATTGGGGAAGGGGAACCGGACTTTATTGGGGAACAGTGTATACTTCCAGGACTTTTTTCCAAGTCAAGTTGTTGTCCTTTCAGTCTTAGTTGTGGAGGGCGCAGCTCACCTCCAGATCCAGTTGCCGTTGCTAGTTGCAGGGGGTGCAGCCCACCATCCCTTGCGGGAGTCGAGGAATTGAACTGGCAACCTTGTGGTTGAGAGCCCACTGGCCGATGTGGGAATCGAACTGGCAGCCTTTGGAGTTAGGAGCACGGAGCTCTAACCGCCTGAGCCACTGGGCTGGCCCCATCAATTGGTTTTTAACATTTTGTGGTTCAGATACCCTCTCTAGAAATTTTGAGAAAAGCAATAGATTTTCATCCCAGAAAACTGTAAATAAGCAAATATTCACGTAAATTTAGAAAGTTATGAAATACTTAGGGGTCTCTGGACTGCTGTTGGGGTTGAGTAGCTGAAGAGTTACAATGGCTGGTGGAAGGAAAGGTTGATGGCTGGGTGCTGAGAAGCATTCAAAATGCTTTGCAATTCAGGCTTTTTGTTTAGGGAATTGCTAAATCATCAAAGATTTTTAAGCATGTAATTGACAATCTGATCTGTTTTGAAAGGTAATTGCTTGCTATGTTCAGGGTAGGTTAGAGGGTTTAGGAGAGATGTTTAGAAAGTAAGTGCTAAAAAGGCAGGATTGAGGGCTTTTAAAATTTTGTTTTTGATTTTTAAAGGATGGGAGAGATTTGGCTTGTTTGAAGTAAAGGAAAAGGAGCTAGCGGAGAGTCAGGTATTGAGAGGCACAAGAGAAAAGGGAGATAATAAAGAAGCCTTGGGAGGAATTAGAATCTAAAGGAGAGGTGAGCCTTGAAAAGAAAATATGAAGAAAGGAAGGGAGAGGCTGTATATGGAAGTGCTGGAGATGGAAATTGAAGTTGGAGTAGTTACTGTTTATTCTGTACCCAGACACCGATCTATGTACTTTTCTATATGTTATTTTATATAGTTTTACAACAATTCTATAGAGTGGGTGGGCATTCCTATTTGACAGTTGAAGAAATTATCACTCAGCGAGATGAACTAAATGCTCCAGAGGCACCGAATAAATATTGGAAGAGATCTGGAATCCAGATATATTTGGACTCCAAAGCTCAGGATCATAATTTCTGCCTTATAGAGAGTGTTTTAATATCTGATGACCTCTTTTTTTATCTTCCTTTCTGAAACAATGGGTTGGGTTATCTGCAGCATGATAAAAGGATAGCGTGGGCTAGACAACTTCAGAGAGTGTTGAAAGTTTGGAATAGCAGTTGTCGAAAAGATACGGGAGCCAACCAGAGACAAGTAAAAGGGCTGCTGAACAGCAGTTAGCACCCAGCTGAAGTCAGACACAGATTACCCTGTAGTCCACCCATTCGGTCTCCTACATTCTCAGTAAGACAATGTTTCTTGAATATTGTTGATGTGGGCCTTGGAAGACACACTATACTATAACGGAAGGTGCTGCTGCCACCGTCTCTGAGCAAGTCACAAGGCTTGTGCTTCAATTTTTTCATCTGTTAAAAGGATCTGCATTACTTGATCCCTCAAATCTAGGATTTTACGATTTACAACCAAAAACATTCCAGGGGGTTTTAGGAGAGGGAGTGTGTTTAGTGGCTGTTAGATTTTTTGGGGGACGAGATGGTTGAAATTATACAACTTTTAGATTCAAGCTTGGTTTTCAGTTTAACTTCTCTATTATGTTTAAAGCACCAGGTGTTTTGACAATCTGAAAGTTCTGACGTAGTTACTGTGTATAATGGACTTACTTACCTTTGGAGTCTGAAGACCTGGGTCTTAGTTCCAGGTCTGTCCCTTCCTAGCTGTGAATATCCAAGTCAGCTAACCTCTTTAAACTTTAGTTTCCTCATTTATAAAATTGGGATAGTAAACTTTTCTTTAGAGGTGTCAGATGAGCTAATGGATGTCGGAGGTCTTTGTAAACTATATATA
This sequence comes from Rhinolophus ferrumequinum, assembly GCF_004115265.2. Lineage (NCBI taxonomy): Eukaryota > Metazoa > Chordata > Mammalia > Chiroptera > Rhinolophidae > Rhinolophus > Rhinolophus ferrumequinum. The sequence continues at coordinate 19,487,911 of NC_046292.1, forward strand.
GTATTTAATAACATGTGAAAAGTTATTGTACCTGGCAAAGGAAACGGGGGCTGTACTATGATCAGTGCTGTACCAGGGAGAGAGCATAGGTATAGAGTGTGTCCTTCCATTCTAGGGTACTGAGTGGTAAGGGAAACCTGTGTCTGAACTGTCTGCACTGAAATTTAGAAATGTATTTGTAGTGTATAATGTTGCAGGGAGTTTTGTCACGTATACATTTAAAATAGAATCTAATCTTGAATCAAATCTGTGACTTAAAAAAAAACTTCCATTGTTGAAGATTCTCTACATTTATTCTCTCAGGTATGGACTTGTTAGCCCAGTTTCCAGCAGTAGTTTTTAGATAGATGTTGACTGTTTTAGTTAAGGGTCGGTGACAATTTTATGATTGTCTGACAGAACGTTAGTGCATTGCTTGGTTTGTTAGTTTCCTTTACGGGTGGCTCATTCTGATGGAACTCAACATGTTTAATCTCTTCCGGATCACTCGCGGTGACTTCACCCCGTACAGGCCATCTAGCTGCTAACCAGTGTACTTGACCCTGCCTACGCAGTGGCTTACTCTCTTCTTAGCACTTTGGTTGGCAACACAGTGTCAAAAATTGGTATAAAGGATTAATGATTCATCCTTTCTTTGAGTGATCCCAAAGCACTTTGTCCATATCTCTGCAGAGTACTTTTCCCTCTGTAGTTTACCTCTTTATTTTCCCTACTAAATAGTACCTATACAAGTATATGAAAATGCACTGAATTAAAGATTCCTATGTTGTTGGTTTCAACTTGTTTAACCATTACAGATGGTAAACAGTTATTACAAATAATGCTGCCACATAGGTCTTTGTACATGTAATGCTTTTCTTTTAATATGAAATCCCTGGATCAGCAGGTATGAACATTTATATAGTGCTTTATTGGTTTTACCAAATTGCCAATATCATCAATACTCTAATTTTCAGTGCTACGAACAGTTTACAATACTTGTTTATTCACAACCAACCTTCCTAATAATGGATTTTAATATTTTAAAAATATTTCCAGGGAGTGGCCGGTTAGCTCTGTAGGTTAGAGCGTGGTGCTCTAATAAAAAGGTTGCCAGTTAGATCCCCATCCACATGGGCCACTGTGAGCTGCACCCTCCACAACTAGATTGAAACAACTACTTGATTTGAAGCTGATGGGTCTTGGAAAAACACACTTAGTATAAATAAGAGTTTTTAAAAAATCCAGTTTGATAGTACTGCATAATTATTGTCTTAACATGTTAATCAAGAAAGTCAAACAATTTTTCATGTGACTGTAAATTCTGTTCTTGTTTATCGCTCATTTGTTTGGGTCTTTATGGTCTTAGGTTTTTTGGTTTTGTTTTTGTTTTGTTTCTAGATTTTATTGGGGAAGGGGAACAGGACTTTATTGGGGAACAGTGTGTACTTCCAGGACTTTTTCCAAGTTAAGTTGTCCTTTCAATCTTAGTTGTGTAGGGTGCCATTCAGCTCCAGGTCCAGTTGCCGTTGTTAGTTTCAGGGGGCGGAGCCCACCATCCCTTGCTGGACTTGAAGAGTTGAACCGCAGCCTTGTGGTTGAGAGCCCACTGGCCCATGTGGGAATCCAACCGGCCGCCTTCAGAGTTAGGAGCATGGAGCTCCAACCGCCTGAGCCACCGGGACGGCTGGCCCTAATATAAAATAATATTGAATGTCAGCTGTAATTGAAAAATTTTAAAAGGGGAGTGAAAAGGTGAAGGCGATTAAGAGGTTCACATTTCCAGGTATAAAACAAATAAATCATGGGGATGTAATGTACAGCATGCAGCATGATACGGTGTCAGACGGTTGTTGGACTTATGGTGATCACTTCTTTAGAAGTCTATAAATGTTGAATAACTATGGTGTACACCTGAAACTAATATAATATTGTATGTTAGCTATGTTTTAATAATCTTTTTAAAAATATTTGATATATCACTGAATACTGTAGCTTTTAAAAGTATGTTTTGTTTTAGAGGAATTTCTCAGAATGTGATGTACCAGGGGTGCCAAAAAAATGTATGCTATACAAAGGACTTGTTTTCATCTTTTGTTATCAGTATATATTGAGTATTACAATTTTAATATAGTTTTTTCCTTTCTAAAATGGGCACACATTTTTTTGCACCCTTTGTATGTGATGCCGGAAAGAAAGAGCTACATTTTTCTGTGTGTGGATTTTGTCATTTCTCACTGATGATGAACTGCCTGTTGCTGAGATCTGTATTTCCTGAAAGTAGTGTTCTTTATAACTCACCACGGATATTTCCTGAGTACTTTTGCTTATCCATGAGCCACACCTCTATTTTAAAGAGATGATTCATGCCTCAGTGGTAACAGAAGGACCATGTTTAACTAGGAGGTGGAGGTCACAGTCCTGCTTGAACAGGAAAATTAGTCCCATTTTTATGTCTTTACCCTTAAGCAATATGTTAAATGTTGATTATTTGTGCCTAAAAGTAAGCTTTTTTAAGCATAACTTTTTTTTGAGCAGACTTTTAAAAACATTTGTAAAACTCCATCTTTACTGAGAGCATGATTGTAACCTATAATGCTTTATTTTCTTTGTGGTAAGGCAAAAATCAAATGAAGTTTTGAATTAATTCTTTCTATTTGTAGCTACCAAATTTCTGTGCAGAGTATTAACAAAAATAGTTCAGAAATAACAAAGTTATTTTAGGGAACTGTAGAAGTTTTCTACGATTTTCCAATTTCCAGTCAAAAGGGTAGATTCTCTGGTGACAGGTAAAAATGATACATGTAGATTACAGTATTTATTCCTTATATTAAGGTAGTAGCATGTGTCTGAACAATTGTAGGTCTCTCTGGAATTGCAGATGATACACTATTTGTTTCTTAATTTTGTTTATTTCTCTAATGATGTACCTGTAAGTCAAGTCCAAGGAATAAATGGAAATAACTCTTTAATTGCCCCTTTTCTGCCAATGTACATTGGTTTCATTACTTTGATAGTGTATTTTGATCAAGTTTAGATCACAATAGACTCACAGTCTACTTTGAGTTTTGTTTTGCAACTAAAATCAAGGAGTGGAGTGAGCTTATTAGCATTACCTAGAAGTCCAGTTCTACTTTTCATGTGATTAAAAAGGAAAAGGGGAACTCTTTCCTTTGCTACCTCTATTTCCGTTATTATACTTATCATATGGTTTTAATACTATTTGTTAACCTGACCGTCTCTTCTCTACTAGTATTGCTTCGTAAGGATAAAACCATAAACTTACTTCATCTTTGTACGCTACCTAACATGGTATTGAGCATGTAATTGGCTCTTAACAGCTACTTGCTTAGCTGAACAGTTATTAAGCACCTGCTATGTACAAGCACAGTCCATTTTTTCACTGTTTTATTTTTTAACAAATATTTCATGCGATTCTCAGAACTCTTTGAAGGTGGGTATTCTTAATCTAACTTGAAGCCGGACAGGAGTTTAAATTATTCTGCATTATTATCTTTGTAATTAAAATGACTTACCAGTTCTGTATCAGTGATTGATACTTGAAACCAACTTTTTCTGATTTGTTCAATGAGAGATAATCAGTTCTCTTAACCATCTACCCAGTAAATTTTCATTCTTTAGTTTTTTTTGTTTTTTTTTTAAGATTTTATTGGGGAAGGGGAACCGGACTTTATTGGGGAACAGTGTGTACTTCCAGGCCTTTTTTCCAAGTCAAGTTGTTGTCCTTTCAATCTTAGTTGTGGAGGGTGCCGTTCAGCTTCAAGTTGTTGTCCTTTCAGTCTTAGTTGTGGAGGGCGCAGCTCAGCTCCAGGTCCAGTTGCCGTTGCTAGTTGCAGGGGGCACAGCCCACCATCCCTTGTGGGAGTCGAGGAATCAAACCGGCCACCTTGTGGTTGAGAGCCCACTGGCCCATGTGGGAATCGAACCGGCAGCCTTCGGAGTTAGGAGCACGGAGCTCCAACCGCCTGAGCCACCCGGCTGGCCCTCGTTCTTTAGTTTTTGTCTGAGTAAATATATACACTTGTTGAGCTTTCTCAGGAGAGAAGGTTTATTTGAAGAACCTGGGTCTAGTATTATGGAAGTAGCATGGAAAGGAATAGAATAGGCAGAAGGATAATCTTGAATAAAAGATTCTTGTCCATCAAAAGAATGACATGATGGTTTACATCTTGGTAGATTCATCTATGTTTGTATTTACAGCTTGAGGCTATCTTGGACACTCAAAGCGAAACAAAGAATGAAGGCTATTACTAGGGTGATTGAGACTAAAGAACCATTTTTGCTTTTAACATCAGAAGTTATTAGTCTGTGGTACACGCTTCTGCAGTTCCTTCACTGGATCTACCTCGCACAGTTATTAAAGTTGCGGAACGGATGCCTGTACACATGAAGGGTTTTGCTCAAGCTGGGAAGAGCATAGATGCATTTCCCAATTCTCATACGCTCATGTTAATACCACCAAGACTATGGCTCCTGTTAGCAACAGCAGCATTAAAGATCTGTTAGCTAAACTGTAGATGAAAGGTTTTCAGTATTGCAGATATCAAATAAAACTGAAATGATTTTTCTTATTATTTGTCTTAGATTTTATGGACATTGTCACAGCTACCAGTTAAATGTGAACCAGACTGGCAAATGCTTCATATGCCTCTAAAATTTTATTTTTAAATCTGCTTGATATTAAAAAAACAGATGCTTTTGGTTAGGAGGTAAAAACATTATAGTCGGTTGTCCTGTGTAAGCCCGCTTTTGTTTATGTTGCCTGGCCCAGTACATCCCTGTGTTGATGAATGTCTGGTGTTTAGTTAAAAGCAGTTTATACAAAACAAGATTTTTAGCATTTAATTAAGTAACTTAGCTAATTTGTTGTTTGGCTAGTTTCATTTGTAATTTGTAATAAGAAAATGACCAATATATTTCCTTACCCTTTTCTAAATTTGCAGTCAGAAGGGAACTTGGAAGGGATTTGTTAGAATTTGGAGGTGGTGGTGGAGGGTGTAGAAAAGTGTTGGGAAGAGGATGACCAGCATACAAGCATTAACGAAAAGGATCACGTCTGAGGTCTTGACTGCCTTTTCTCCCTCCTTGTCCTACCAATTTTTTTTATGGTGGCAGCAACTTTCTAGTTTTTGCAAACTGAGATGTACCCATTCACCGATAATATCAGGGTTTGCCACTTTTTCTAGAAATGCCCTGCTGTCAGCATCTGTTTATAATCTAGTTGAATTTTTACACGGTCTTAAAGAAACATTTGGCAGTTTAGCTGGTGAAGAATCTTCTAAGAACAAATTAGACTAGTGGCTGTACTTTTTTTTTCTTTAAAGTATTTTAGATCCGCAGTTGGGAATCCACACATAAAGAGGGCTGACTTAAGTTATGTGCTGATTTTCGATTGCATAGGCAGTCGGTGCCTCTAAGCTCTTGCACTGTTCAGGGGTCAACTGTCTTTGGCCCCTTCCACCCTGGAAAGTGGACAGTTTATTCTTAAAGGAATAGGGACATATTCTGGGTGTAGGTTTGCCTTTCCTGCCCTTAGGGCTGTGCAGTGAGCACTACGTAAGAGTTTAGGAAATATTTAGTGAGCATCATCCCACCACACATCATTTCAGGACAGGGGACCGCCTCTGTAGTCAGTGCAGGAGCGGGCCCAGGGCCATGGCATCTATGGTGGCAGCAGATGCAGCAGCATCCAGAAGATGCTAGCCTGAAAGAGGACTAGCGCAGCCTGATGAAAGCACAGCTGAAGCACCAACTCAATGTAGCATTTTATGACAAAACAGTGCCATCCTTCACATGTAATATATGCATAGTCAACTTGCCATCAAATGGCTGGTTGGCTTCCTTAAAAGTTTGTGTCATAGTGAGAGCTTAGTGTTTGTCTCTGCTGCTGGCCATTGGACTTTTGGTGGCAACAGAAGCATCCTTGGTAAGTGGGAATTCACACTGTTGTCCATGCATAGTGTATATGTATCTCTGTCACCATACCACTTTCTTTCATGTGCCCATTGTGTCAGCACTGGGATGCCATGACAAGAGATGGCTGATGTCAACTGCTTGAATCATTGCTTGGTTGTTCAGTGCCTAACGTGTGATAGAAAGATCTTCAGATGTATCTACTCCTATGTCGCACATGCTTCTCCCCTAAGACCTCCTTGCTCCAGTTTGCTAGTCTTTCTCTTACGTCCCCTGACCAGCACGTCAGGACGTTTGTCTATGAGTCTGCATGTGTTCTAACCTCAAACCACTTCTTTGTCCACACAAAGAAGATAATCAGGTGTACTGCCTGAAGCTCTGCTCTCGGGGAGAGGTTTCCTTTACCGCTGTCGATCAGTGCCACCCCTGAGGAAGGCTGTAGTGCAGCCACGACAGTTTTGACTTGTACCCACTTACAGTCATCTGTGGAAGAGGTGAGGTGGTTGTTTTTTTTTGTCAGCTGGCTGTCAGGGTTCCCACGTGACCAAAGACATATGCTGAGGGAGTGGCACCTGTGCAGCAGTGGCGGGTGATACGAGGGTTTGGGCTTGCTCCTGATGCTTGTGTCTTCTGGTCCTACTTGTGCCCGGCGCTGGATATATCCCTTTCATCCTGTGCTGGCTTGGTGCTGGGTCCACCCACCCTTACAGCTTGGTGAGTGTCGCAGAACCCAGGTCGTGATGACGGGCGATTCTGGATAAATGGTCACTTGGTGTCCCATAGTCAGATGTTCCATATCTACTGGGACCTAGTAGCATGCCGGGAGTTGTTTGCAAAAGGCGTACAGTTTTCCACTGCAAGTGGCACTGCCTTGTTTCAGCACCCCAGGGGTCTGTGCAGTGATTCTCCCATGGGGCTTGCCATGATACCACAGGATCTGCCAGGTTATTTGCATCACCAACTAGACAGCAGAGCCCTTGCCTCTTCTGGGCTCCTCTCAAAAGTGACAACTTTTTGTGTCACTCGGTATAAAAGCCAGAGAGATATTCTCAGCCAGAGAGATATTGCGCTTCCTTCTTAATGGTGGGAGATACAAGATGGTTATTTACTTGGATGCCTTTCCTTGGATGGCATATCTTACGGAGCCCCTGACTATTGGGCCTATAGACATCTCACTGATATGATTGGCATCTGAATCTTTGCAGCATTTCTCTCTCACCCTCTGGAGGGCATGTGTCCTGACAAGGCCTTCCACGTACCGTCCGCCTCTTGCTGATCTGGTCCAATTAGCACGATGCTATGAATATAGAGGGTCGGTGTGATGTTCTTCAGGGAGTTCAGCCCCCTGTCTCTCAGGACTGTATTATGTGAGAGGGCAGCAAAATTGACACGTAGTCCTGTAAATGTCTGCTGTAATCCATTCTATGTGATTGCGAATGGTTTCGGATCCTACTTTCTTATAGGATTGAAGGAAAAAGAGCTTATTCCTCCAATCCTTAACTGCATACTATGCTCCTGGGGCTGTGTTATCTGCCCCAGCAAAGATACCACATCTGGCATCTCTGGTCTCCTAGGGTCAAACGGGCAGCTGCAATTGTGGCTACTGTTAGGTTGAGTGTGTGGTAATCTGCCTTCCTCCAGGATTTGTCTGGTTTCTGCAGTGACCACACTGGTAAATCCTGCATCCTCTAGGAGTGTAGCACTAATTTCTGTCACCGTCCCTCCCTCGCCCCTGGGATACAATATTGCTTTATTTTGTATTTATTATCTTGGCAGGTGAGGTAGGGCTGATTTTAGGGGCTTCCCTCCACTTGGCCTTCCCCAGTGTGAGAACTCTTATCCCACATGCCAAGGATTCAAAATGAGGGTTGCACTAATTTCCACTCCTGTCTATTTCAATTATACATTCAGGGAACAGGGAAATGACCACGAGGAGGGTCCACAGACCCAGCGGGCCCATTGTGAGCTGGATCTTGGCCAGGACTCAATTTGTTGCCTGGTCCACATAAGTCCCTGATGACACTTCCAGACTCTTCCAGGTGTCTATGTCAACCTGTCCTCAAAACGTTAGTGTTCCATTTCCCCAGTGTACAGTTACCCGAGTGAATGGCCATAAGCAGGGCTGACGACATAATCCGTGTGGCCAGTACTCCTGCATTGAGAGTGGGCGAGGGAACTTGCCCACCAAAAGTGCCACAGCACTCCCAGCCCAGGCAGGGAAAGGATGGCTGGGTGGGCACAGAGGGTGTGACCAAGAGCCCTGTCCTGGGAACACGGGAGGAGGTGGACCATGTGTGTGAGCTGAAGCTTCAAGCCCCCAGCACATGTTTCATTTTCCCCATCAGACTTTACTTACAGGACACAGATTCACAGATAAAATTAAGACTTTCAAGACAGCAACTACAGAGCATTAAGTTTCCTGTGCAGGGACCTTCTGAGTGTGCAGTCCAGGAGACCCATAGCGTATGGGTGGGTCTCTTAGAGCCGAAGGTTTCTTAGGGAATTGTTACACTTGGCTTTCGTGTTACTGGTTCATTTCTCCTGGGTACTTGGCCTTCAGGCAGTGGGTTCAGATCTGAACTGGCTCAGGTTTAGAAACTGGGTATGGGGTTCTGATTTTTTTATTGGGATGACCACCCTTAGCGTCTTGAGATCTTCTATCCTTGATTTCTTTTGATGTTAACTGCAGACAAAAAAGGGGCACTCTGATAAATCTAATGGAAAGGGACCTCACAAGGTGATCTGACCATAAATTCCTAACAGGGCAGGTCATGGGGGGTAGTCACACCGGGGCCTGTAACTTCTTTAGCGAAAGGTTTAAGCCAGCCCTGTCCATTGTTCCTGTGCATCTAGATTAGCACACCTCTGAAATGTAGAAGTAACTCTCTTTTCCAGACCCCTGAAAGAGAGCACGGAATCTTGTTAACTGTCCTGTAATCCAGTCCCTGCCTTGCTCTCCTACCTTTTTGAAATCTTTCTTACATACCCTCCTTAATTCAAATGCATAAAAGAAACTGCAAACTGTCATTCTCTGGAGCATTGGAGATCTTGCTTCCCAGCCATTTGTCATCAGTTGGGCTCAAATAAACTCTTTTAAAAATTTTCTACAGGTTTGGACGTCCTTTTGTTGGCATTACATAGAGAAAACTGCTCTTATTGGCTGCTTGTCATTTTGCTTCTAGTGGTATCATGTTTTATGAACTATCTCCATAAATCTGTGAGTCAGGTCCCTTGGACTGTCGCTGACTTTGCTGGTCTTTATGGTAGTAATTGTGTCTGTCTGGTTAACAGTTACGTACTGCAGACTGGTCTTCGTTTCAGGGTCCTGTCATCAGTGAGGCTAGTTGTGTAACAACCTCTCCTGTGGAGGAGAACAGCTATTAAACTTAATAACTCTGGTGCCTTCTCCCTGGCACATGCCTTATGACAGCCTCCCGACCACTCCAAGGAACAGAACCATTTGGTGGGTTTTCTGAGCACTTCAACAAGCCGACTTAATCCCTGAGCCTTTTAATCCCTTCCTCCGCTGTCTGCCACTGCAGTTTTGGCATTTGCTACTTAACATGGGCCATCACTTTCCAGCTTTTAGGAACCCTCCTAGTGGTAAGTTCACACCATATCCTGAGGTTTTTGCCAGGTGTGAAATCCTGTATCTCTGGAGCATGATCAGTTGCCTCTCCCTTTGCAATCTTATGTTCTGGTCCTCATGTTCAAGCACCCTCAGAATGCAGTCACATCTGTGCTCCCCAGGACTCGTCAGTCCATCTGGCTAGTCTTGCAGCTCCCTTAGGGTATGGTTCCTTTCTGACCTTATCAGAAACAGCACATCTGGGCTGGGTGATGCTGTGACTTATTGTAAGTTAAAGGCCTACTAACCAGGAGGCATGCAGGTGTCAGATCCTGAGGGGGCATTCTTTTACTGAGCAGGGTGGGGAGGCCTCTGCATTATCTTCAAGTGAGAGGAGAGTGCTTAGGTCTCACAGGGACGCCTGGCTGCTTTTGTAGTTTCAAGGGGTTAGGAGTATTTGGGTATTTGAGATTTTGGAGGGATTTCAACTCAGTTGTCTCCATCTCATGTATGAGGGTTTCATTCTTTCCTAATCAGGGCCTTGACACTGGCATAGCATACCTTCCTAGGCTGAGAAATAACCTTTGGAGCTGGGCTACTCTGATGATTAACTCCTGGGCCTGCCTGGTCTTCAGCTTTTTCTGTCCTGCTGCCACAGAAAAGAGCTTGCTTCTTTCTATGTTACCTAGGAGGCGCTGTGGCTTTCATATTTGACTTTCAATTGACTATTAATTACGCTTAGATTTTTGTTATCTTTTTCTTGTTTTAAAACTAAGTCTACTTTTTTTAACTTTAAAAAAAATTTTTTTTAAGTGTGTTTTTCCACCTCCAAGTCAAGTACTTGCAATCTCGTTGTGGAGGGTGCGGCTCACAGTGGCCTATGTGGGGATTGAACCAGCAACCTTGTTAAGAGCACCACATTCTAACCAACTGAGCTAACTGGCCCCCCCTGCCCTTAACTCTTCAAGTGCCTGATACATCCAGTCAACTAGATTATTCCCTTCTACAGACAGACCAGCACTATTCACTACTGGTGAAAGTTTAAGAATTGGACCAGTACCTTGTGTCAGGGATTACCTGTGTTACACCTACCACCAGTGATGGAGTCCTCATTGCCATTTAGTCTGCGAACAGTTCTACTCTACAACCACATTATAGTCCCAATTTTCTCAGATCACATGTGGCACCCAGTGGTAGTAGACTGTGTTCTCTGAAAAGCAGACTCTAAATTGGAGTTTGGTATTCAGACTATTTATTATGGAATGCTCTTGGGATCAAAACCATGAAAGAGACAGGAAGCAAGACTGGGCAGATTTGATACTTGTCTTGATTAAGGGTGAGGGAGGTTGGATTTCTATACTTAGTCATATTTCTTTCAAAACATTTTTTTTTATTTTCGTATTTGAGGGTTTTAAATTTATAGCTTACTAAACCACCCTCCGGTATCTAAAATAACTTACTTTCTTTAAGCCTTCCTTCCAAGATATTCTCATATCCTTTTTCAGGTGTTTATGTGAGTTTCGGGGAGTGTTTTTTGTTTCTGTTTTTTTAACATAAAAATTTGTCTTTTCCCTTACACTCTAGTAAATTCAAAATGGGATTGGAAAGAGAACTTATTTGAGGAGACTGAGAATGACATATTTTAAAATGAAAATTGTCCTTAAATGTTTTGTGATATTTTTATATTATAAATCTGTATTTCAACCCCCTTAAAATAAATCTCAGTTGGCAATATTCTCACATAGTAAGTTATACATTTCTATAATGTGTCAGGTTAAACTATAATCACTGTTATTGAATTGGGTTTATTTCTTTGAAAACATAAAAGGTGATGGATTTCAGATTTAAATATATTCTTTACCCTTTTCTCTTTTTTAGAAACTATATCCCACCTCCCTGAACTGATTAGTAGTGGCATGGAAGATCCATTTGGTGAGTATCATTTACATTTTTCTTAGTAAATAATATTTGTGTTTTATCCTCACCTGCATTAAAACTTTTACAGTAAATTAATTTTTTTCATGTTCAGTATGCTACTCTCAAGATTAGTGATTCTCAAACTTTTGATCTCAGGATCCCTTTATATTCTTCCTCTCCCCCACCCACTCCAGTTCAAGCTGTTGTTTCTCAGTCTAGTTGTGTAGGACACAGCTCCCTGGTCCATGCTGGTATTATGAGCCTTGTGCTCCCCCGGCTGAGGCTGTTGGTCACCAGTTGTCTGTCCGCCACTCACAGCAGTTCTCGCCGGCTGCCGGCCACTCACGCTGGCTGCCGGCCTCTCACACTGGCCACTGGCTGCTCATGGCAGCACACGGTAGCACACAGCAGCCCATGCTGGCTGCCAGCCACTCATGGCAACACACAGCAGCCCACGGCAGCACAGTAGCCGGCGGCAACCCACGGCAGCTCATGCCAACCTCTGGCTGCTCACGGCAGCCCAGCTCTAGGGAGAGCCGTTGTTCACAATCTTAGCTGTAGAGGGCGCAGCTCACTGGCCCATGTGGGAATCGAACCGGTGCTTCAACCACCTGAGCCACCAGGCTGGCCCCCTTTATGCTCTTAAATATAACTGAGGGCCCCAGAGAGTTTCGTTTGTATGACTTATATCTGTTAGTATTTACAATATTACAAATTAAAAGTGAGAAATTTTGAAAACATCAATTCATTTTAAAATAATGGACCCATTATATATTATATAAAGAACATTTTTAATGGAAAATAATTTCCAAAATAAACAAAAAAAATAGTGAGAAGAGTGGCATTGTGTCACATTTTTGCAAATCTTTTTAAGATCTACTATAATAGAGGACAGCTGATTCATACGTCTGTTTCTACATTCAGTCTGAATCTGTTGTGTTATCACATGTCATGTAGTCTCTGGAAAATTGATTCTACAGCTGGAAGATAACGAGAGTGCAAAGGCAAATAACCTCTTTGTGTTATTATATTATAAAAATTATTCTAACCTTGCTGTTAGGGACCCCCACTGGTCTCTAGACCATGCTTTGAGAGCTGCTGCTCTAGAATGTTAATTACTTCAAGTAAAACAAAGAACCATTTGGCAAGTTAAAATAAAATTTGAATTCTCTAACCACATGGTTAAGGGAATGTAAATCTTGATGCATAAAGGTATAGTATCTATCTTTTTGACTAAAATGTCAGTTACTGTGTATTGACATTTTTCTATTGACTCTACTTTCAAAAAGAGATACAGTCTAGGATATGTAATTAAAAAACATATTATATACTAGGAAGACTAGTTATGAAGTACTTTCCACTTAAAATATGCATCAGCTAAAAAGGAACCAGAAACAGTTTTCCTTGTTTAACCTCATCATTCATGTTGGAGGAAGATTTTCATTCAAGTATTTGGTGATGTTTTTACCAAATGAGAAAAGTCTGAATCTCATTTTATGCCATTGTAACTTGAAGAAGTATAGTAAAAATATTACCAAGTTTATATTCTACTGATGCCCAATTACCACAGATGACTGAGGTTAGGAACTTTGGGTACATGTAGGATTAATCAGATTGTTCAGATTAATAGCTTTTGTCTTGGCTTTGAGAAGACTGCTCTTGAAAACATTGCAAGATCTGAATTTCTCTGATTTTAATGACCCTAAATGGTCTCTTTAGGACCTTGGCTTTTTTTTTCCCCCCTGAAAGGTACTTTATATCAAGTTCATTAGTGAAATCCTTAGAGTGAACACTAGAGGGCAATTAGGACTTTATTCATAAATTTGTAGTTTTATTACCAAGTTAATTCTTGAGGGAATTATTTATGAACAGTTTTGTAAATCGAGTTGATTGTAGTTGCCTGGTGACAAATCCTAAAGAACATGTCCATATGACAAATGAGAGTAATGTATGACAACTCCAAAGGTTTTTTACTAGAAACTTATTTTTTTCTCTCTGACCTCCTACCTCACCAAAGTATAACTTAAATTAAATTTAATCTAATTAATTAAATTTATTATTATGCTAATTAGATTCAAATTAAATTAAATATAACTTAAATTTACTACAGAATACCAAAGTGAGAGTTGTTATGGAAGTTATAGTTGGCCAGTTGTCAATTGAAACATACATTGAAACGTGCTTTTGATCACTAACATGAGAAGAAGTTTGTGTTCTGTGGTAGTGAGTTTTTTTCCTCTTATACTTTAAATCTTGGAATTTTGAAATTAATTAACATTTATATTCATAATGTGGATTTTAGAAAAAAATGGAAATTAATCAGTTATGTATTTAACAACCAGCCTCGTTGTCACCTCCATTTTTTCTTTAAATGTTATACTGATTTTTTTTAGTTGCTTATAAACCATACATATGATAAGAATTTGGTTTATTGAGTTATGATCCACTCAATATCATTGGACAAAGAAAAGAATTCTGAATGTAAAATGAGTTTGTTTCTGAGAAGATGGAGTCCCTATAAATGGGGCAAGAATTTTTCTACAGTTAGGTTAGCTAACAGTTATGTAGATGTATTGAAAAAGAATTATGTTTGGTATTCTCAAAGTTAAAACGGGGGAATTTTTGTCCATCAAGTTCCAGTGCGATCAACCTAAGGCCTCTAGGACCTTTTTTACACGGACAGATGTTTATACATTTTATTATATTGTAAAATTTGTTAACTTTTTTCATTTTAACGTTTGTTAATACCACCTCTGGTCTCATTAGAAAGCTCTTTAATTATTGGGAAACTGTCAAGCTCACTCTGGTGGACATGTTTTTGAAATTTTTAATTTTCTCTTGAAAACTTGACTTATATCACTGATAATGAGAACTATTGGTTTTTATTGTTTTGTTTTTAGTAACAGGCTCACTTCATTCAATTTTGAGAAAATATTTGTCAAATATCTAAGTATAAATAACATAGTTTGTCATTCAGCCTTTCAAGCAAAAATGGTATTTCATGAAAAAAATGGGTTAGTTCCACTTGCAACTCAGTCACACAAGTACCTTTCCTGAAGGTAACCATTGTATTAAGTACATGCTTTGTGCATACTTACCATTTCGTCACGCAGATAATAAAAAGACATGTACCAAAGGGTTGAGAGTTATTAAAACTAATAATTTTTATATTTTTATTAAGGACATTCTTGGATTAAAGCTGGTTTTATTTATAACTGCAATTACCGTGTTTCCCCGAAAATAAGACCTAATCGGAAAATAAGCCCTAACCGGAAAATAAGCCCTAGCATGATTTTTCAGGATGACATCCCCTGAACATAAGCCCTAATGTGTCTTTTGGAGCAAACCTTAATATGAGACCCAGTCTCATTTTCGGGGAAACACATTATATAGTGAAAAATATGAGTCCTATTGCAGTTTGGTGGTGCTGCCTTCCTTTGTGTTAAAGTACTAGTAGTTTTGCTCACCATTGCTTTTGGACCATCAGCACAAGTGTGAACACAGTGAAAAAGGCAAATAATTCTTTAATATGAGTAAGTATATAGTTGCACCTCGTGGACTCCTAAAGGCTCTCAGGGATCCCCAGGGATCGATGGACCATACTTGCTTCAGTTTCCTGAGGTTCACAGAGTTTCTTCTATGGAAGTCATGGGCAAAGTCAAGACTTAGCCCTGGAAATTGTATTGGGCAGGGCTCCAGTGTGGACCAGGCCTTGGACATTTGGCAGAAATCTGGTCAGGGGGAGTGAGCAGGTCTGTGGTTTCTCCTAAATTGACTGGGACCTCCCTATAGCTGTCAGGAGTAGGGTGAAGAACATGTCTGTCAGGTGAAATGAGAGTTCTGAGCTCATTAGGCAGCTGAGTATTTTAAGAAGAAATTCACTAGCATGTAGTCAAGACAAGCTCACCATGCTCACCTGGGCACTATGTTCTTATCTTTGAAAAGAAGATAAATACATAGCAGCAGAGATCTTGGTAATGACAGCCTTCAGTATATCTCTTGAGTTACACTGCTCCAATCTGGAGAGATGCCCCTCTATGTGTGGTACACAGATGTCATTGTGGGATATTCCTAGTCACCTGGCGACGCTGCTTCTCTCCTAAATCTCATGTCTTTCTCTTTCTTGATTGCCCAGAGCTTCTTGACGTTGGACCTCCTGGAATAGTTCTCTGATTTTCATCTTTTTCCTTTAGCTCTGCTTCCTGGAAGATTTATCTGCTGTTGAATTTTTTGTTTTCCTAGTATTTTTTAATTCCTAAGAGGTTTTTTGTATTCTCTGAATGTTTCTTCCATAATATTCTTCTATTTTAACAAATTTTCTTTGCCCTGCTTTGTTCCTTTTCCCCAAAGTTGCTTTTCTCTGTTTTAGAGTTTTCCTTTGATGCCTAGTAATAATGAGCTGTCTTCTCGCAATTAAGAGTAGGAAGCTTTAAATGCATAGGCTGGTTGCCTTTGGGCCTTACTATAAACTTCTTGTCTCTATCATTGAGGAACTTCACCATATCAGTTATCAGGGGCCAAAGGGCAGTCTTCCTATCTTTGTTTAGGTGGTAAGGGGTGAAGAGGACTAGTGGGGGTTGCTGCATTTAACTTCAATTGTGCATGTGTTCGCTAAATTCCCCTCAGGTTTTAGTGCTATGTTCCCACTATCAACTCCCTTTTGTGTCCCTCTGTCCAGAGACCATTTGTGTTATTCCTTCCAGAAAACAGACCTCCAGAATTCTGCCAGGGTTGGTGTGGAACAGACATTCAAGGTCATGGAGTGAGGAAGATGATAAAAGGATCAAACAACTTTTACCCTGATTCTCTTTATTTTATTCCCTTCCCTTTTGTCCCCAGCTTCAAAGAATACAGTGAAAGTATTAATCCACATTGGTATCCGCTACCAGTTAAAAAAGAAAAAGTAATGACTACACTGTATTGTAAGTGCTAGGGGAAGAAAGGGCCCAGAGAAGAGGTTTATACAGTTTATGCTACTATGATGCTTCCTACCCCACTACTTTTATCTTAAAAAAAAAAATTTATTAAAGTATACATGACAAACATATTAGTTTCAGGTGTACAACACGATAATTCAATATTTGTATACGTTGCAAAATAATCACAATAAGTCTAGTTAACATCTGTCACCATACATAGTTACACAATTTTTTTATCTTGTGATGAGAACTTTTAAGATCTACTGGCATAGCAACTTTCAGAAATGCAATACAGTATTATTAACTACAGTCACCATACTGTACATCCCCATGACTTATTTATTTAATAACTGGAAATCTGTACCTTTTGACTCCCTTTACCCATTTCTCCTACCACCCCAACCTCACCTCACTGCTTTTAAAAATGGTTCATTCCTCCTGCTTTCATTTCTTCCTCCTTATCAACCATTGATGGGTTAACAGCCACTCTCCCCATAGTATGACAGAGAAAATGGGACTGAAACCGTGGCATATGAAACCTCTAAAGGTTTTTTGATATAAGAGGGGATCTGTTTGTATACTAAATTGCCTTTCCAAAATGATTTAACTCCTCTGACAATTTCATTAAGTTTCTATATACTCTCCCTTCCACAGAAATGAACACAACTGGTTGAAAAAAAATTTTTGAGATGTGTTTGATGAAATAATTATTTAATGAAATTGATTATTAGTGTGAATCTTGAATTTGAAACTAGTTGTAAAGACTATGCATATGCATGGTATTCTGGGAACAGAACAAGGTAATATCTCCTTTAGGTTAGAATTTATATCATATAGGAAATATGAGAAGAATTTTTTTGAGATAGAAAACAAACTATATCTTAAAGTCAAATATTTTCTTCCTACTCTGTATCTGAATTTATAAATCATTATTATGTTATAAAGGGGTTTTTCCTAGCTGTTCAAGGGCAGGTTAAGGAGACATGCCCAACGCTAATGCACTTCAAAGTTCATGGGGGGAAAATTTTGTGATGTTATGTTGTTACCACTTGAAACTCAAAATGTGCTAATAACACAGTCCTTCCCTCCCTCCCTCTTTAAGAATGAAGGACAAAATATGTACTTAATTAGTTTTGAGATCCTTAGGGTGTAGGAGATAAATTCCTCTGGAATTAAATGATGCCAAAAATGATGTTAGTTGTCTTTTTTTTCCTCTGGTTTTCAGTAGATATTTAACATACTTATTATAAATATATGTTAAATATCTTCTGTCATCTTATTTCCTAATAAGACTATAAACTTATGGAAGGCAAGATCTTTTTACTGTTATAACCCACTGCCCAATAATAAGCACGCAATACAGATTTGTATGTATTTCTTACAGTGGTTTCAAATTTTCCCATAAGGTAGAACTACCAATCTTAAGTGAAACGGAGTGTGGAGAACACCAGTTTCTGAGCCTCAATAGCACAGATGTCATATAATTGTGTGTTTTTGTCAATAGGAAAAGATGAGCCATAGCACTGGTGATGCAAGCCCGACCCGTAGTAACGCTGACATTCAGGACTATCTTCCATATCCTCTCAACATTGTCATCACTTCTGACTACTAGTTACGCCTTAGAAAATCAAAGCAAGTGTGATAGGTTGACTAAATATGTAGACTGGTTTCCATCTGAGCCCTTATCAATGTGTCATAGACGCTGCATAGGCAATGACTATAAAAATTAAAATTAAAAGACAGGGATAGCAGGGGTGGGACTTTCACTTAACATTTTGTATCTTCCTGTATGGTTTGTATTATCTTGCTATGTATATGTATTACATTTATTTTTCAAACTGTAAATAGGGATTTTATTTGGATTTGGGGGTTGAAATAGGGGCATTTTTGTTTCTTTATATTTCTCAGTGTTAAAAATGAAATATATAAAATTAATTTCTTAAAGGAGGTAAAAGAGAATAAAAAGCCATCATTCAAGGGAATTAAATGATCCACGTGAGCAGCTTACCTATTATACCTAAAATAATCACTCCACAGCTCTGTATGAGAATGTGGCCTTTTCAAACACAACTCATACTTTATTCTCCCTATGAGCTAGATTCAGCCTATCCTACCACACTAACACAATGGATTTATTCCTCATACATTCATTTGTTTAGTAAACACTGAGCAAAATCAGGAAGGCAGCATGTCGTAACAGTTAAGTCTCTTGAGTTAAATATGGGTTCAGATCCCAATTCTGCCACTTCTTGGCTGTGTTTTTTTGGGAAAGACAATTACTCTCTGATCTTCAGTTTACCTGTAAAATAGGGATATGAATTTTGCCTTTTTCACAAGGTTGCCGTAAGAATGTAATGAATTAATGCTTGCAATGTGCTTACAAGCACATAGTAAACATAGTAGCTGTGATATCCTAGGTTCTAGGGTAGAAACACGAATAAGACATGATCCCTGTTTTTATGGTGTTTTCAGTCTGTGTTAAGCAGTTGCAAGGTGCTCTCTAGGATTCTTTTTTTTAATAAGTTATTTGACGTATAATTTATATACAAGAAAATATACCCTTTTTAAGTATATAGTTTTGTTTTTTGACAAACATAGAAGGTTGTGTGATCACCACCACACTGAAAATAAAGAATATTTTTTTATCCCAAAATGTTCCCTGCCTCTTTTATAATCAATTTCCTCCCTCTACCCCCAGCCCCTGGCTACAGCTTATCTGAGTTCTGTCCCCTTTTCCATAATGTTGTTATATAAACATAACTGTATAATATGTAGTCTTTTGCATCTTTTTTTTACCTAGCATAATGCTATTCAGATTCATATATGTTATTGCATGTATCATGAATTCATTCCTTTTATGCTTTTTCTAGAATTTCATATAGTTGGAATGATAAAGCATGGATAGCCTTTTCAGATTGGCTACTTTCATGTAGTAATATGCATTTAAGGTTTCTCGATGTCTTTTTGTTTCCACATGCATGAAATACCTTTTTCCCTCCCTTTACTTTAGTTGGTGTCTTTCAATCTAAAGTGAGTCTCTTGTAGGCAGCATATGCATAGGTTTTGTTTTTTTATCCATTCAGCCATGCTATGTCTTTTGATGGAAGCATTTAATCCACTTAGATTTAAAGTAATTATTGATAGATATGTAGTTATTGCCATTTTATTATTCATATTTTAAATCTTTCTTCTTAAAGAAGCCCCTTTAATGTTTCTTAGAATACTAATTTGGTGGTAATTAACTCCTTTAGCTTTTTCATGTCTGGGCACTTCATATTCAGTTTAAGTATGGTCACTGGGATTTAAAAGTTGGTAATGAAACTAGTATGAACATTTCCCATTAGGCAGGAAGCCATTAGTTTCAAAACAACCTCAGTGGTTGGCTTCTCATGCTTGCTCAGAGACCTTTCGTGATAGAGCTTTGACCTGACTTTCAGTGGCTGGATAGTTTTTACAAGATTCTAATTTGAAACATCAGTGGAGTCCAAAACACATGCACAGGTGCACACACCCACCCACCCCATAATGGAGGCTTCTATTAAAAAAAACCGTGATTGTAGTATAATGGGCTAGTGGAATGGTGCTGGTGGCCTCCAATTCCTCATTGAAGATTTGTTTTTTCCTCATCAAACCAGTGTTTTCATCTGCTGGCAGTGAGAGTGACATCTGTAGCACTCTGTAGCTACAACTGTCCTTTTTTTCATTGCATAAAAAGATGAAATACAACATTTGACCTTGCCATTGAAACATTTTATATATTTTATATATTAAATTTTCATATTTAAATTTCCTTTGATGATTTTATATCTTGTTTATCTTCTTTGATCTTCCAAAAGAATTTAAATGTTATAAAACAGATGGGTCTGGCTGCTTTGTTTTGTCCATTTTTCTCCCCAGAGGTCAGTATTTTCCCTCGTCAGTTTAAAACTCAATAATCAAAGAGCTTGAATAGCAAGAACTCTCAAGAATTATGTCTTAAATAGTAAATGAAAAAAAGTGTTACCAAAGAAAAAACATTTTTGATAGGATGAGAAGCTTGGCTTAATACTAAAGGTGTGTTCTTGTTTAGTCCTGGTTGTAACCTTATAATGTCTCCAGGGCAATGGCTTAACATTGGTTACAATGAAGTACATTTAGTTTTGCTTGTTTATTGTCATACTCAGTAACACCAACCAAAAGGTGAAAAGGTGGATGGATGATTGATTCATTAAATCACTCAATAAATTTTTGTTGGCACATCACCCTAGTTACCATGAAGGAAAATAAATAAGATACAGTTTCACTCAAAGAGTAAACTAAGAACTATTAATGCTAGGCAGAATGAATAAGTGTTTTTACACAGATAAAAATAGTTGTGTTATTGTAATTTCATGCCATGTTATTCAGCATGACTTGTACTTAGGAAATTATTAAAACAAAACTTGCTTATGTAGCGTTTTTCTTTTCTCTTTTGTATCTGTGTTCTTTGAACAGTGTAGTGGTGATTTTTTTGAGGAGAGTTTTTTGTTTTATTGTTTTTGTCTTGTATCTAACAGGAGCATTTGGTGAACATGGGGAAATAGGAAAAACCAGGGGTTTCCTAACTACCTTAGAGAGTATAGATAGATAATACTTGGTGATGAAACATATTTATCCGATGCTATTAATAATGCCTGCTGTTGTATAATGTAGGTTAAAGGTGTTGTAAACCTGTGCTTCAGTTAATTGGGGTCCTCATGAAACACTGGATCTAGAGTATTTTTATTGTAGATTTAATTGGAGGAGGGGTAGAAATGTCTCTGTCCCCAGTAGTCAACTTTTCTTAATTTTAGACCTTTCAATTTCTAAGAAATTCCTTTAAAAACTGCTTTTGAGATAAGCGTTATTCTTATTGGTGGTCATATTGGAAATACCAGGGATGAGCTAAGAAAACAAATGTTTGTTTTTTTATTTTAACATTGTCATTTTGAGCAATTTACATAACTGCTTTGTGTCTGAATTTCACTTTTCTTAAAGTAATACCTCCTAGAGTTTTTATAAGGTTAAAAATAAACGTCCTTTTTTAAACATCTAGGAAATATTGTGTGAATCTAAGTCTATATTTAGGTCTACATGGATAGTGTAGTAGTTAGGAGGAGAGATTTGCATCCAGATGACTTAGAGATGAACCCTTACTTTGCCATCTGTTAGCTCTGAACTCCTTGGACGAGTTTACTCTTGTGTGACTCAGTTTCCTCATCTATTTAGTGGGATAATAAATGGTATCCTTCTCATATGTTTGTCATAAGAATTAGATAAGTTAATACATGTAAAACACTTAGAATAATTCCTGGCATTATAATACATGCTCAATTAATGTTAGTCATTATTCATAGAGAATGGGGAGAAGGAATGCGTGGGAAATTGAACTTAGTTTATTTTTCTAAGTTTTAGCTTTCTTTTCGTCATATCTGTTGTTAGAGATGTTCATATGTAACAGTAGATCATTTTGAATTTAGTATTTTATTTCTTTCTGTTCTGATTTTTCTGATGGAAACTTTTACCATTTAGTGAAATGATCAGAAACCAGGAAACAGGAATGAAGGGGAGAAGAAGCAGAGACCAGAAATCAGCTTTGAGTGATTAAAAACTGGTGGTGCTACTTTAATCTTTGTGTTTCTTTTAGAAACTAGAAGAAAAACAGAGCTAGTTTTTTAAATAAGCGTTTTATAAATCTAAAAGCAATTATAATTAGAAGATTGTGTTGCTTTGCTATTAAGCATCTACGGAAGCGAATTTATAACATGTAACCCATGGCTTGCACGATAATCTCAGTTTTTGTCTGCCTTTTTTTTTTCTTTTTGTCTTGAAATTGTTTGGTGATTTATTATATGTACATTACCTACAGGCCTGGCACTTTTCCCAACATAAATACTCCATGACCTGAAAGGACACCTATAGGCTAAACTAGTAATAGACCCTATTCTTCCTTTGCCTCCCTCTATCTTTTTTTCCAAATATTGAATGCCTACTATGTGCTGAGCAGTATGTAACTTGCTGAGGATATAAAGACAATTTCAGCTTTCTAAGAATGTAGGAGAGACAGATAAGTAAATAGATGATTATAAGAGTAATATGTACCCCTCTAGGTGCGGTATATTCAAGGTGACTTTGGAGCACAGAAGTGGGTGCCTAACTCAGTCTTAAAGTGTAGAAAAGTAGATGTTCAAAGGCTTCCTAGAGGAAGTGAGACGCATAAACTGAAATTTGTAGGAGCAGGAGTTAGCTAAATTAGGGAATGTGGAGAGGGAGAGAACATTCCAGGGAGCTAGAATGCCAAATGCTTAGGTAGGTAGACCTGGGAGAATACGTTACAGTTTAGGAACTCTAGGTTGTTCAGTAGGACTAAGACTAGTCCTAAAACTAAAGATGAGCAGGTATGGGAAAGTGGGGAGAGAAGAGGCTAGATCGAAAGATAGATATTGGGTCAGGTCTTGAAGGATTTTTTTGTAAGCTGTGAAGAACACTGTTAAATTGGTGTTGTTGTAAAAATCACTGTGGCACCGCTGTTTAGAATAGGTGGAAACTGGAGGCAGGGAAGAAAGAAATTATTACCACTCCAGGCACACATAGGAGGATGTCAAATTTGAGACTTGTATTCCATAAACAGTCTGTCAGACCAGGAAGATTTAGAAAATTGTTTAAATATATAGAACACTTTTTCCCCAAGGGGATAAATCCCAGAAGAATCATTTCAGCTTTTTATCTTTGTTCTTTTCATTCACTTGAAATCAACACGACTAACTGGCAGTCAGCTCTTCCTTGGTTTTTAGGATAGGTTTTATTCCGAAACCTGGGAACGAGGTGAGTATGGGTACAGTGTTTAATAACTGATTGGATCCTGTTTAATTTAGGGATTTTTCAATAAAAGAAATTATTTTTAGGCTGAAAAAACCATCAAATTTGCGTCTTGAATGGTTTTATTCGGTGAGTAGTTTTACAGTCTCAGTAGCACTAATAAAGATGAATTGTTCAAAAAAGATTAAACTAAGTTTGGGCTGGTTGCTTTAGCATAGACAGGTGAGTAAAGGCCGAAGTCCATGTTTTTCTCTGACCTCACTAGATTATTTTCTCAAATTATTAATGTGTTTCACTGTTACATTTTAAAACAAGATTTAGAAGCAAGGGTATATATAATCCAAAATATAATTCTTTTTGAATTTAGAAATTATATACGTAACTTTTTTCCTGTGCTTCATCTCCTAGGTTCTGTGGTGTGAAAGAGTCAGGGTTTTGAGAGAGGGGAATGGTACAAAAAGATATTTCACGCGTGAAAAACAAGAATAAAGTGCATTTGAATTACTGGCTAGAGCGTTTGATCGAAACACCATTTATGTAGTCATCCTTGGTTCTTTTGTAGGAATTACTGTTGATTCCTAGTATAACCAGCTGTTCGTCACTGAGAATTTTTATTTAGTAGAAGATGAAGGTTATATTTTCCTGCACCTACACTGGAAAGAATGTCCAAGGAGATTTCCTTGTTAGAAATTTCTGAATAATGTTTATAAATGCTACAGCTATTATCAGAGATTTGTTGTCTTCCCACTGGATATGTGGCTGAGTGTTGGTAATATTTAGATTTCTTTCTCACTCACTTAACATGAAATTAAGGGCCAGATGAGTTAGAGTTATGAAAGAGAGGAGGAAGGAGAGCAGTGTCAGTGGCTCAGAGCCACCTCTGAGTCACCAGCGATGAATGCCGCTTTACTGGGGAGCATTACTTGATTCTGACTGGTTAGTTTCTACACATCATTGATACCTTCTGGTTCCTTAATAGAGGCCAGTTGGAAGTTAGTTTTTATGAATGTCTTGTGGTTTTATAAAGTATGTTTTTTTTAAGATTACGATTCCTCAATTACTTTCACTGTAACTGTATAAAATCTACCTTCAGCTTATGAAAAAAGTACAGTTTGGAGTAGAAAGAATACTAAATGAATGGCCAGTAAGATGGAGTTTGTTCAATTGATAACAAATAGATATAATTCTCAGTAAATCTTTAAATGGAAATAAAACCATTATTTTTCCTTAGACTTTGAATTGTTATTAATAGTCAAAGATTGTAACTGAGTGTTATTAAAAAAAGTAGTAATTCAGTTGCTAAAGAAAGAATATAAATATCTTAGTAGTTTGTACTGAATAAAAGGAAACTTTTTTCCCCCTTAACTGTCAACGTTCCTTCAGAGTATATACAGCCTTTAGTAGTTGGTGTTTCGTAGTTGGTGCCATGGAAAGTAGATCCCACATGCTGATGAAACGTGGAGTTAGTGCTTTGAAATACTGAAAGACTTCTGTGTGCTTTAAAAATCCTTTAGACTAGCATGTCCAAAATAACTTTTTACAGTGATGGAAATATTCTATATCTGCACTGCCCAGTGTGGTATCCACGTGTGGCTATCGATCACCTGAAATGTGGCTAGTTCAACTGAGAAACTGAATTTCACATTATATTTGATAGAAGTATGTTAAATATTAATATACATGGGAATAATCATATGTGGCTGGTGACCACAGTATTGGACAGTGCACCTTTAGATATCAGACCACGGAGCAGCACATTTTGATAACCATGTCATTAAAATATACTATAGAGTAATTAAAATTTATTTTTAGTACGTTTGGAAATGTTGCCTTTTATTTTGTTTCTGTTGGAACTGAAGAAACTATAGTATTAGGAAGATGACAGAAAAAGTTAATTGAGGAGTTTTTTGTTTACTTCAGATCTTTCTATGTCATTTTCCTGCCACTCCCACAATTTATAATTTAGCACACTCTCTCTCTCTCAGCCCACCGGATTTCCCTTTCCTGAATAATTTTTCCTGTCATCATCTGTCATACTAGAATGAAGGCTTGGATTTTTCCCTCATTGTATTAAGTGCTGTTCCCCCAGCATGGAAACAATACCTTATACTTTAGAGGTGCTCAGGAAATATTTGTGGAATGAAGAAATGAGGCTTGTGGTTTCCCAGTAATAATCCAGTTCTTTAAACATCTGTTTTGCATTATATGGCAAGCATTGAGTCAGATTAGTCACATAAAGTACACTATGACCACTGCTCTTCGCCATAATAAAATATTTCTTGGAGCCATTATTTAAAACAGAACCTTGAACTGGTGAAATTGTTGGTTTGACTCTGCCTTAGAATTTCAGAACCTGAAGGGATCTTGGCAATGATTTCATTCAACTGCCTGATGTTACAAACTAGGGGTTTAAAGTTCCATCAATGTCATTTTTATCTTCCTCTTACCTCCCTTTTTCCCTCATCCCCACAACCTATGAATCTTCTCGCTCGATTATTTTTTTGTCCATATCCTCTCATCTCCATTCAGCTAATTCTCACTTTTATCTAGGCCTATCTTTCCCATTAACTCGAAGGAACTCCCCAAACCCTTAACCCAACCATAGAAAAGCCCTTTCATCTTTCTTAACTGAAACTTTCCTGGTTAATATAATTTCTTGTAACTCTCTCCTCAATTCTGGAAGCATCTCCTGACCCCTAGGGCATCCTTAAGATTGTAAGGTCTTCAAAACAAAAACCTTAATTGAAAGCAAAAAGGTAGACTCTCTGTAGTGCCAATTTCCTAGCCTAAGTTCTTTCATTTCGCAGAGCTGAAAGCAGTCCTGCTGGCATAATTTCAGTTTCTTTCTCCCATCAGCACAGTCCAACGTATTACAGGCTTGTAAACATGCACACAACTTCATGCCTGCCTTATATAGAGCCACTGTGACATAAAAGCATATCAGAACCTCCCACTTTTCCTAAAAAACTGTGGTGGTTAAACTTAAACATTCGCGGGGGGATATTCATTTATATAAAGAATCTTTTTTTTTTTTTTTACTTTTTTGTTTACTTAAGTGTGTTTTTCCAGGACCCATCAGCTCCAAATCAAGTAGTTGTTTCAATCTAGTTGTGGAGGGCGCAGCTCACAGTGGCCCATGTGGGGATCGAACCGGCAACCCTGTTGCTAAGAGCACCACACTAACCAACTGAGTTAACCGGCCGCCCCTTATAAAGACTCTTAAGTGGGATGAGAGGGTGCCAAATACATGAAGCATCTTCAATCATTAAACTCTTTAGAGATTCTCTTATTTAATCCTCACATCAACTCTATGAATAATTATCTCCATTTTACAGATGTGGACACTGAGGCTCATCTAAGTTCAGTAACTTGTTCACCTAATCAGTAAATGGGAAAGCTGAAATTTTACATAGTTATATGACTCCAAAGCCTCTGCTTTCTTCCATTGGTCAGCTGTGCTGCCTTCTGTAAGTGGAGGTAGGCAAGGAACAAGAGTTCCAGTATTTGATGTAGAATAGGAGGTAGGTATGTTTGTTTTCGTTTTGTTTTTGCAGCCAATGAGCCAGCTACAGAAAGAAACCGGTGTTATTTGGGGTGCGTAGATGAGTATCTGGTGATACCAGTGGCCCTGCCTTAACTTGAACCTTCTCTCTCTCTCAGCCTGTTCCTCAGGCTAATTCACATGAAGCGCAGAGGCTTTCTGCTAAGGAGCTTGAGCCTAACAGTAGTGATTATATGAGGTTTTATGCAAATATTCACCTGACAAATTTGTCTCCTTGGCAAGTTGTTACTATAATACTGGCAAAGCAGTAGATTCTAAAAAACCATCATGAACATGCCATTTCCCCCAAAAAAAGTGAGATTTCACAGCAATCTCAGGTTGTTTGGATTGATGGGGTAGTCCACAGTCTCTACATTTCTTCCAGCCTCCATCTGTAGCACTTTGCATCTTAATTTCCCTTTGTGACTAGATTCCGTGAGCAAAGCTTAAAAGTGGAGAATGCTGTTTCTTCCCTTCAAGGTTGATACATACTTGTTGCGTGCCCACTGTGCACTGAGTTGTGCCAAGAGTTGAGAGTTTAAGGATAAAGTCATCGCGGTCCCTGCAGGAGACGTTTCTAGCCTATCAGGAAAGTCTGAAGATCGCTGCAGTTTAGGAGGGTGTGTCCAGCAGTTAGCCACGATCTTAGCTTTCTACCTCCAGCCTTATCTTGTGATGCTTGTTCCTTTTCCTCACTTCTGTCATCCCTTCTGTGACTGACTCTTTCAGTTTAGGTGTCACTTCTTTCAAGATGTTTTCTCTGATTTTTCAGAACAAAGTGAGACACCCCTGCCCCCACCAGTGTACGTGTTTGCATAGTACCTAAGTACTCATCACGCTCTGCTGTAGATCCTGTTTACCTGGACTGTAAGCATGTTTAAGGGCAAACACTGTTGTTAGCACCAACACGTTGCTGGGCTCATAATCAGTGGTCAGTAAATCTGTTGGCATTCTGCTTAAGAGATTAAGGAAAGACTCTTAATGGAAGCAACAATTGAGCCAGTTCTTAAAGGATGAGTAGGCCTTTCCTAGATGCATATGGGAACGAAATTTCAGGCCAAGGGAACAATTTGTACAAATAGATGAGATGATGAAGAGTTTACAAGGGACTGGCAAGGCTTTCTAATTTCCACAGGGAGTTTGAGACACGGGTTATTTATTAGCTGTGAGATGTTATCTCCTCCAACTGTCCACAGCCAGCTAGACTAGATTAAGAGTGAGACCATGGGGTAAAGAATAGGAAGCTGCTCCCTCCCCCAGTTATATAATCAGAAGTTGAAAATTCGTCTTTTACTTGAATATGTATCTGTGTGACCTGTTAATAATTTCTGTTGGTCAACCATTACTAGAGGAAAGTGACTTTCTTCCTAATCTCTCACTAGAGCTCACCTCCTTGGGACATCTCAGGCCATAAGAAAGTATGTAGTATGCTCAATTAAGCTGTGGGAGGTGTAATTAAAATAGCTAAGAGCTTTTTCTCCTAGGTAATCCAATTTATATTGGTACTTCAGCATAAAAGTACATGTAAATGGAAGCATTATACTCTCATGATTGATCTTACAAACTGTTTATTGAAAATATGAAACATGTTCTCATGTTAGTATATGATATGATGTGATTACCAACATAGTTTTGGAGTTTTAAATGTCACTAAAAGTTTTAAATGCTCAGCTCTTTATAGGTTACATGCAGCGTTTAGAAACAGTTCTTTGATAAAACAAGGCTCTGGTTAGAGGGCTTCAAGTACTGCCTGAATCCAAGCTGCAACTTAGATTCCTTTGCCTATTAAACTTTTTTATAAGGCCTTACTGTACTTTTCCTAAATAAAATAGGAAGAAATTCACAATTTTTTATCTGTTACTTCCCCCATTCCTTGAAGCTGTAAGCTGTGGAGGAAAAGTACTTTAAAAAGAGTGTCTCTTATTAAGTGACAACTAACAAGAGATAGCTGTCTACTTCTGATAAAGTTAAACTGAGACTTCCCTTTGTATTCCTAAAATACAATGCATGGAAAACTAGAATTAACTCGAGGCTTTGATAGTTAAATTTTAATGCCATCAGTGGACCAGTATCTTCCCCTCTCTCTGCTTGTCTGTTTACCAGTTGGCACAAAGTAAATATTGATTCTTAGAATGGAATGGAAAAATGTCAAGGAACATTTATTGGCTTGGTACTTGGGCAATAAAATCTGAGAGATTTGTTGTTGTTGTTATAGACCATGCAGTTCCTGGGAAATGAATATCTTTAGGAAATAAATATTTCCTTGACCATTTATATGAAAGCTGAAGTGAGCCTTGGAGTTAGAATCAGGAGACTTGGGTTTTAGTCCTGGCTCTGAGCAAGGCGTCCAACCTCTTTGACTGTCAGTTTCCTTTTTCTGTCAGGAATAGAGATTGAGTCAGATGGTCACTAAGAATTTGGTTATTCTTTTATCTTTAAACTTTTATTGCCACCTTCACAATAACCTAGAATCAGCTTTGAGCCAAGCCAAGATGGGCGTTTAAATTTGGCAGGTGGTAAATAGCAGCTATACCAGGATCCATAAATCTGTTTTACTCTTGTGTGGTCCTGTCAACATGGATTTTACAGTACTATTCCTGGGCTCTGTGTGTATGTTTGTGTTTAATGGGCCTGGTTTGAACTTATTCACGGTGTTTTTGTCTGAGTGGTCCCTTCTGCTTGATGTTTC
Organism: Rhinolophus ferrumequinum; assembly: GCF_004115265.2. Taxonomy (NCBI): domain Eukaryota; kingdom Metazoa; phylum Chordata; class Mammalia; order Chiroptera; family Rhinolophidae; genus Rhinolophus; species Rhinolophus ferrumequinum. The sequence goes on from NC_046292.1 coordinate 19,517,274, forward strand.
TGTACCCCAAACCTGCTTGTGTTCAGACTTCCTCCTTGGCCTGCTTCTTCCAGCTTGCTCTCGGGATTCATGATACAGAAATGTCATTCTCTTCCGTTTCTGACTAACCTCTTTGTAATGACTAAGTTTTTTGTCATGTACCATTAGCTGGCTGCTCTTGACCTGGCCTCTCCTTTCTTGACTTGGTTTTTTTTTTTTTTTTACTATAACAACTGTGATAATTATTGTTTACATTTATGGAGAGCTTTCCATGTGCCGGACACATTGCAAAGGGCTTTATTTATGTTCATGTCATTTAACTCCTACAGCTGCCATGTACTGGTAAGTATGGTATTACCCATTTTATAGATTAGAAAACCAAGGCTCAGAGAGGTGAAGTAACTTGACTAGTGTTACCACCGAGTAATAGATCTGGAATTAAAATTTCAATTGCCTCCAAAGCTCATCCTCTTAAGCAATATGCTGTATTATCTCCATGATGATGATGGTAACTTATTAGTTGAGTACCTACTGGGCACTGGGCAGTGCACCTGCCACCCCATTTTACAGTAGTGGAAAGTGTTACTGTACATGTTCTGCTTTTAAGCTAATACTTGCCAGGGTTTGAATGTATTGGGCATTCTTACATTGGAGCATTCTTTCTAATTTTCTTTTTGCTCTTTCCTGTTTTAATGGTCAACATCATAATGTTTTTCTGACTACTGTCAGTATTAACAATTAAATGTTGCCTGAGTATTTCTACACTTTGTTTTTCTTACTGATGCCTTAGCATTGTCATTTTCTTATTTGTTACAATAGCTTTTTTTCCACTTGTGTCAAAGCAGATAATGGGAATAATATAATGGGGGAAAGGAGAAAGTACTAAGAAGAGGCAAAAGGAAAAATCCAGATCCTAGAAACCTTTCTGAGATCTCAGTTTGTAGAACAAAGATTTAAACTAGAAGCTCCGTGTTTTGGGTAGTTGTCATTTGTTGAAGAAATATTAGGGCTTTGGTACTTACAAACGTGATGACGTAAGATATGGATAGGCTTTGACCTCACAAGCCTCAGTTTTCTTATCTGATAGTAGGATAAATAATATATTCTTTGCAGCACATGGTTAGTTGTGGTGATGATTATATAAATAACCAATGTAAAACTCCTTAATAGAGTGCTCAAATTGTTAGTTCCCCATTTTATCTTGAGGTGTTAGTGAAATAATCCAGAGTATGTGACCAAACCCTGTGGTAAGTTTGCGTTGTGTGTGGCTTTTTTACATTTAGAAAATTTAGTGTATGAAAATTTTGTTTACATTCATGTATGTAAATAGAAAATTCATCAAGCTGTATCCTTAATATCTATGTATTTGGCTATATGTAAATTAGCTGTAGCTCAGTAAAAAAGAAAAATCAGTGTGTGAGCTGGACCTTCGGTTGCTGTATGTGGTTACCTGGTATTTCCATGTATTTTACCCAGCATGTGGGGCTACTTCTTTATATTTCCCCAAGATTATACGGTGGTTGTTGAGCTTTAGCAGAAAGAGAAATACTGTGTAACACCTTCCAAACGTTTATTTCAAATTTCCTATCTTAGTAAGCAAAAATTTCAGAAATATTTCTTTGTATTTTTAGAAAAGGTATACACAATCCTAAAATATTGTTCCTAATGTTATTAATTTCTAGTATATAGATCTCATCCTGCTTTGGGTATGCCACTCACAGGTAGGAAATACAATTTTAGAGCAAGCAGTGCAGTGAAATGTGAAAACAGTCTGATACTTTTTGAGGCAAGCATGTCATACTTGCGAATGGCCTTCTGCTCCCATTAGCCTGCTATGCATAACCCTGGTGTTTTTTTTGTGTGTGATAAAATTTACAAGTTCTTTGGTAAACTCTCGAGCAAGCTCCCTTTCTTCTATGTCTGAGTCTGGAGAGCTGGAACCAAGCTCAGTGTCGGGAAAAGTAGGTGTGGACTTTTAGGGCTGTGTCGCTCAGCAGCTAGAATGTGGTTGGCAGTCTCCTCCCCTTCCTGCACTTCTGCTCTTCACAGTGTGCACCCTGGAATGACAGGCATTCCTGTGTGAAGAGAGCCAGCGTGAAGACATACTTATAAGAACCACAAGTGCGCAGGACGGGATACAGGGACACAAACGCCAGCAGATTGACCTCATGCCGTTTCCTGATGTTTGGCAGTGACACTGAGAGAGGAGTGCACGTCCCCTCCTCATGTGGATTTATCTTTTAAGAAAAGTTTGCTTTGGTTCGGGACAGTCTGTTGTCGTGAGACACATCAGACAATATAATCATGGGGCAAGCTGATGTCTCCAGACCGGTAAATCCAGATGCAGTTGGTGAGTAATAAAAGGCAAAGAAACAAAATCTTGACAGAGACGAGGCAGGTGAAGTTGAATATTTTATAGGGATTTGAATGTGAGGATTTTGGTGTTTATAACTTTGGGAACAATGAATGAACACAGTTATTTTTCATTTGGTTATATGAATTTACCACACAGTTTTGTTTTACTTGATCCCTTTGGAGTTCTTTTTAATACAACATTTCTAGGAAAACATCTTTTAATTTCTTGCCTTTGCAGAAGATAAGTGAGTGGTACAGAAACTGGATATTTAGAATTCAGTGGTGTTTTACCAGTATTTTGCAAAGGCTTGGGCAATTGATACATGTCTATGTAGTGTAGAACTGGAACTGTTGACTTCTATAAACAGGACCATTTTAAATAATTGACTTAATTTTTTAGACTCAGTTTTACATTTTCCAAATAAATCTCAGGCTCTTTCCACTGTGCTGGTGTTTCCATTTCTCGTAAGGAACACGTTGGTGTAAACATTTCTGAAGTCAGTGCTTTACATTTGACGTGCTATTATCTCAGAGACAGCTAGAGACCAAGCTGATGATTGTTAGTGTAGCTCAGGGTTTCAGAGCTTTTAAGTGAAATGAAAGTCCCTTGTCTCTGAAAGCTCATTTCCCCAGTGTGGGGTTTTATATAAGATGAAGATGAGAAAAATAGTTTTAAGTAGATGTTCATGAAAGGTTGTTAAATGTAAGTAAAGTGGAGGAAAATCTGTGAATCGTTTCTTGACATTATACTATCACAAAGATGTATACCTTCTCTTTTTGACTTAGGAAGCAGCAGAAAACATGTTCAGTCCTAGGCTGCTTTTTCATTTTTTCAGAAATGAAAAATGTCTGTGACTTTAAAGAAAAGTGTAAAAGTGAAGGAATACAGGTATCACTCCCAGATGTCTTATGATTTAATGATTTAGTTTCTAAAGGTATGTTTTCTCCCGAGACCTTGCCAGATGAAATTCCTCCTAAGTATTTTTAATATTTTACTGAATCTGAGGCACATGCATTGCAAGTAAGTCATTCAGCAACAGATTTTTAACACTGAAGTCAGGGCTTGACTCACTTTACCTCATTCACTAGGGCTGGGTCCGTATCAATTCACTAACTCACTTTTTAGTTTATAAATGAAATATTTCATAAGTAGAAAAAGGTACAGAGAAAAATGTAAAGGACCCTCTGGGGACACTACCCAGCTTTAGAAATAAAATTTAAAACAGAGATATATCCCACCCCACCCCACCCCTCTCTCTATGCCCACATTCCCTTATGATGACATTTTGCTTTTTTGCTGTCAGAGGTAACCACTCTCCGGAATTTGATGAATTCACTTCTGGGCCACTAAATTCTCCTGTGGTTTCTACACCAAAGATTAGTTCTTTATTGACAAGTATAATAAGGACCTAAATAATGCTAGGTCCTTGAGGTGGAAATGAAAGGTCTTTGAAAAGCAAGAAATGGGTAAGCAGGTATAACTTACTGGTGGGTGCTGATATTTAGGAAGAATGCCCACCAAACATCTATCTACTATACAAAACATTTCATCTGAGTGGATAAAGTGATATTTTTTATGCTTCTAAAGAAAAGTGAGAATCAAATTCATCAATCTTTATGACTACCAATATCCCCATTAAGAGACCGATAGAGAAGAAATAGAAATCACTCAGGTACCTAACATAAATTTTCATGTTCTCTCTAGATTTAGTTTTGAGGTTTTATTTCCTATTACCTAGATAATTTGTAGGTGACTGTAAGCTATTTTAATGGACAGACTCTATTATTTGTAATTCAGACTGTAATCTATTTGAGAAAATCAGGACCAAGTCATAAAGGCTTAACATTGACAACTTTGAGGACGTATAACATTACTTCAAAGGCTTTTACCAAACATAACAATTTTTAATGAAATTTAAAAAGCATTTCAATGAATAGGTGTCTGAAAAGTCTTACCAGATTCTTTGGAAGGATAAATGTACAAAATAGATTAAAACATAAATAATTTGGTTATGGTTGTAGGCCTATAATATAGTAGTTAGTTTTGAGCTTTAAAATTGATGGTGCTAGTTTTGGGCAAGCCAAGTGATGTAAAATAAGTTACTGAATGTATTGAATTGATTTATTATTTTCAAGGCACTGTGAATGTTACAGTAGATCCTGTATAGGTATAACTCATGTCTGTGCACTTAAGAAGTTCACTTTCTCATTTAGAATTTAAATAATAATTAAAAGAAAAAATTCAAAATACTTATAAATTTAAGATAAGACATATTTATTTTTCTAAGTTAATTGACTCCCTTGACTTATGATGGATGTCCAGAGCTGTTAACCAAGAAGAGTCTGCTTTCAAACAAATAATCTTTGCATGAAATTCATCCAAATTTATGCGATGTTATGTCAGTATCCAACTAGAGTTTTTACCATAGGATCTAAAATAAGAACTGGTGAAGTAATCGAATTATCGAATGCTGAGTAGGAATTTATGCTGTGGTGTCCATTCAGGAAAGTAAAAAGTTATCCTCAGCAGTTCATATAAAAAAAATGTATCCTTAAGTGAAATATGTCCATAGGTGAAAGTCTGTACATTTACTCAGATAAAAATTTCAAATAATACTTTGTAGTTCTTGATCGATCAACATCAAAGCTGTTTTTGTATTCACTAGAATTCTTTACTGTTGTATCATATTAAAACAACCAGCTATTAGCACATGTCCTTAAATTAGGCACAAGACCAAAGAATTTTAATAAGCTCTGCCCGACCATTTAGTCTGGAACATTCCTTCTTTTTGCCTTTCCTTTTACCATCTCTAGCTCTTTTCTTTTCGCTTCCTTTTTGGCCCTTCATACACCTTTCATTCATAATTAGCCCCCCTTTTTTTTTTTTACCACTTTTCTTTTACAGAGGAATATATTGTTTTCAAAGATACTGTATTATAATATTTTCTCTTACCTACATTCCTTTTCCATCATCATTTGATTTATTTTGCTCTGAAATCTCATGCACATGATAATGGGAGTAGTTCTGGGAAAGGTGATTGAGAAAAGTATTGTCAGTCAGAGGCAAAATCAGTAGGGAGATTAATGGATGAATAAATTTTAATATAGCTATATACCAGTATTAACATAGGAATAAATCATAGATGGGTTAATTAAAAGTAAACTACTTTCTAGAACTTTAAAGAAAAACACTTAGCATTATGTAGTCATCATTTATCAGAGACATTTCTCATACCCTTGTAGGTTTAATAATTAATGTTGTCTTCTAAGTAAGAAGGAACAGGCACGCTTTTTCCATATAATCCAGGAATGAGGAGGAAGCGATAGTATAGGAGTCTATTGTGGATTCCTTACAGGATTTTCTGTTATCATATGTGGAATACTAACCAAAAATTATTGTACCCTCTTTCTGCTCCACTGGATTTTCTGAATAGCCTGTTGTCACAACAATGTATCCCTCTTTCTACTTGCAAGTAAACCTTGGAAGGAAAGTTTAAGGTTTTTTTTTTTTTTCATGAGAGAATATATTTTGGCACCTCACTATGAAAACTTACTCTCAACTTGGAATTTTTATCAGAAAATTTTTATCAAGTTGCCAAGGGTAACACAGCATCACTTTTTGATTCAGTTATGGCCAGAAAACTATATTTTCCCAGAGCTGGAATCTCAGACTTAATTGTACCTGCAAGTACAGAGAGACCTTCTCCCTATCTTCTTGAGTGCTTTGCCCAATTTTTTCTATTTCCCAAAGGTCATAACTATGCAGTATTTCCTAGGGAAGTTACGTGCCTGCACTGGACAAAGCCTGCTTTGTTCATTAGTGGCAGCTTTTGCTTTCTGTAATTTTGTTGCAGTTTTCTAAGGTAGTTCTTTAAATCCAATAATAATCCTCTTAGGAGGCAAAAATGAGTAAGTACAAGAGTGTAAGTACCATAAATTAATGTCCTCCGTTTAGGAAGTTCTTATGCTGTTAACATGCTTGTATAAAAGCAAGATCTGCTTCAAGCTAGATAGGCATAAAAGATAATTAAACAGACAACCACTAGATTCTAAATATAATCAAACAATATATGTAAGTCATTGTGCTGTATACCTTAAACTTGAAAAAAGAAAAGATAATTGGCTCCTCTTGATAAATGGAGTATGTATCTTGTTGCACAAAACTATAGATTTTAAAATTTTGGGCAAATAACTGACTTATAAAAATTTTATTGGTAAAATTGAAGAACTTTGTACATTTTAAATCTAAACAGTTTTTAAAATCTGATAAAGTATAAGAAATAGAGGTGGAACTAAGACACACCCAGTAATTGTGTTGCCTATTACCAAGTCTAGTGAAGGGAGAGCGTAGTGAAGGCCGTGTTGAGAACTAAGTTTCCCGTTGACTCCCATTGCCTGTGCCTTACATTGCCTTCTAACATGGATGATTAAGAACTGGCTGTAAATCGGATGCTCAGATGAACACTAAATTTGACCCTTGCTCATCGTTGAACCCTGTTTTATCGTTTATCTCTAGGAGGTAATGTGGGTAATGTGGGTATAAAATATATCTATCGCAAATAGTTAATGAATACTTTATCTGAAGATAAACAATGCTAATTACTTTTTAATAATACTATACATTTATTTAAAAATCATTCCAGAATTCATCTGGAACAGCTAAACTTGAACTAGAAAACTTGAATTAAATGTTGGCCAGAAAAACCTGGGGGTTAAAGAAAGAAACTACTAGAACTCTGCATAATACATGATATAAGAAACAAGCCTATGAAATGTGAGGTGCTACAAGTTGAAGGAGGGAGTACGTAGTGCAAATACCAGGGCATAGTTTCAGGGCACTACTCAATCCAGAAACTTCATACTCTAGTTCGGTTAGTTATCTTCCTATCCCAACCTCCACCCCTTTCAAAAAACATGAAGACCTCCAACTTTGAAACATGCTTTCCTAGTGGCCTGCAGCTGCATGACTTAAGGAAAAATGTGTTTTCTTTAGAACACACGATCATAAACTAAAGCCAGCATCCTACACCCTATTTTCTAGCAAACAAAAGGGAAACTACCTTGTTTTGGCTCTCACAGAAAGCAGAATGGGGCCATAGCCCATTTTAAATTTCATAACTAGTTTAAACCGAACCATTAGGATATCCAATGTGATTCCAAGCCTGTATTTCTTCTGTCAAATTGAAAATGGGGGAGAGGTGATCATGAAATCAGAGTTGTTGAGAACAAATGATTGATGTGCAAATTTGCTTATCAACAGTTTCAAACTCACCTCTCTCTGCCCTTTATTTATGAGTGTAGAGCAAATTTAAGGTATTGTTTCATTAGAAATAAAAAAGAGGGAAGATTTTTAGGTACTTGAATATACTTTTTGTTGTATAATTTATTCACTTGTCAGTTTCTCATTCTAGTTTTCTAAGTGATGCAGTTGTGTTTTCTTCCTGTCAGACAAAAATTCACAGTAAGAAGCCTAAACTAGGGTACCAACAGTTTCAATGGATGCCAGAATGCCCCGCAGATGAGTGACTTCAGTTAAATCTAGTCAGTCACTGATATCAAGGATTTATGCATACTTGAAAACCCTTCATTCTACAGCTGGAAAATGTACACCTGGTAAATTTAGATCACCATTAAATTTGGTCTCGAGCTCCTTTAGCCCAAGATTGTACCCATGGCAACAAGGCTAGTATACTTAAAAGAACACTTTTTGTTTGGGAAATCCAAATCTACTCACTTTAACATGTGTCACTACTACAAATGCCAAAGAAATATATCCTTGAGTGGTTTAATTTGCTTACTATTTCAGACTGATTTTCATGTGAGAAATAATTCATTTTTATAGGAACTTAATGTTTAGAAAGAATTGTTTTCTGCTGTGTATTTATGTATATACTGGACTTCATTCATTAACAGTCACGGTTTGAAAGCTCCCACTTCCCAATGTAAAAAGTAAATTTGTCATTTTTCCAATTATATAAGCCACACGTGTTCATTGTAAAAACATACACAAAAAATATAGGAAGCTAGAAAGAAGAAACACAAGTCTCCCATGATTCTACCATTAAAATATATTTACATTTTGGTTTAGTTCCTTCCGTTCGTTTTAACATATTTTAGCATAGTTTAGATAATGTGGTATATATAATTTACATATAAAACTGTATTTATACTTTTATTTAAAAATTTTATTGGGGAAGGAGAACAGGACTTTATTGGGGAACAGTGTGTACTTCCAGGGTTTTTTCCAAGTCAAGTTGTCCTTTCAATCGTAATTGTGGAGGGTTCTGTTCAGCTCCAGATCCAGTTGCCGTTGTTAGTTGCCAGGGGCGGAACCCACGATCCCTTGCGGGGTGGGAGGAGGAGAGTTGAGGAGTCAAACCGGCAACCTTGTGGTTGAGAGTCCACTGGCCCATGTGGGAATCGAACCGGCAGCCTTTGGGGTTAGGAGCACAGAGCTCGAACCACCTGAGCCACTGGGCTGGCCTATATTTATACTTTTAATTTGGATTATTGATTACTCTAGTAACTTACTTTTAATGACTATATATATATTTTTATACACCTATTGTTGCACATTTAAGACATTCCCAATACCCTGAATAACATCTTTGGGTAGCTTCCATCTTCTAAAGCTAAGTTTTCTAGACTTTTATGTAAGTGTTATGAGAACTTAGGCTTTTATTAGAGAAAATAGTCTTATGTAATTTATACAGAGTTGGAATTAAAATTTGAAAAAAATGGGTGCATGGCTCTAGCCACTATTCCAGATAAATAATACCTAGTCAGAAAACAAAAGAATATATGCCCAAATGAATTTGGTAGTGGGAGACCAATACCTGTTTCGTAGACTCTTCAAAGTTGGATTTAGGAAGACTGCTGAGTTAGTAGGTTTTTCCTATGAATTTTACCATTAGTCTACTTTCAGTCTGCTACCGTCCCTTCTTGAAAATACTTTTGGACTGAAGTAGGGAAGGCTTGACTGGCTACCTCCCCATTATCATTTAATTATTTGAAGATCCCACCCTTCCTATGTAGGACATTTGATGGAATCAAGTTTTTGTGATTTCCCTCTGGTGTCAACATAATGGATTGTGGGGGAAAAGAGAAGATGATTTACCTCTTTTCCTTTTCATTAGGAATGAATGATTAATCTGCTTCCTTTTCTTTTTCTGATCTTTCATGCATGGGAACATTCCCTTGCTTCAAAATTTCTTTCTTTCAGCAGGCACCTACCTAAGCAAAAAGAGTTTGGGAAGAATTTTATCAACATTTTATTTTAATCAGTTATAGGTGTTGCTCTTGAATAATGGCTAAAAGAGTTTCCAAAGCACTCCTAGACTAATTTCCACGAAAAGTGCCTAAGAGTATGACTTTGGAATTCCCTCCTATGTATGTTATTAACAGCATAAAGAATCTGCCTCAGCTTGAAGCATGTTCTAAGGAAACATAGTGCACAGCAGTCCGTGAAGACAGACTCCAAATCCAGGCAACGATTTATGAATAAAAAAGAAAAATCAGTATTGTGATCTAAAAATAATGTAAATGATCTAACAACAATAACCTAAATCATAAAAATTGATTGCTACATCTAGTTTAAGTACAAAGTAATGACTTCTAAGAGAAGTGAACAAAGGATTGATAAAGTACCTATTGAAATTGGGAATGATTATAACTGGTGGCAAATTAATTTATAAGGAGGCTTTAATAAGAAACCTAACTTTAGAATTTGTACCGTTTATAAATTTTGATAGTGAGCAATATTTGAGATGAATACCAAACAGTTAAAGTAAATTACATAAGGTAGAGATTAATACCAATCATCCGGGTTCTTGTAAGAATTAAATCCTATAATGTGCCATTTTTGTAAATTATAGTCTAAAAACCTTTGTTAATGGATGAAGCCAGATATTGGAAAGACTTGTAAGATTTCAGCTTAATCTTTATTCTGAGGGCAGCATGATCAAAAGGATCACAGGCTGTGAAGTTGGAGAGACTTGGATTTGAATCCCATCTATATCACTTATGCTATAGGCAAATTGAAAGACTTCAAAGAATGAAACATACAAAAGCAAGCAGTCCGGGGGCAGCTAGATGGCTCAGTTGGTTAGTGCGTGAGCTCTCAACAATAAGGTTGCTGGTTCAATTCCCATATGGGATGGTGGGCTGTGCCCCCTGCAACTAAAGATTGAGGACGGCGACTGTACTTGGAGCTGACGGGCTATGGAGAAGCACACCGTCCCCCAATATTCCCCAATATTTAAAAACAAACAAACAAACAAAAACAAGCAGTCCAACGGGAAAAAAGCCAATGGGATGACATTTATAAAGTGCTGAAATTAAATAAACAAAAAACTCAATTCCCAACTGAAAATACTATACCCAGTGCAAATATCCTTCAAAAATGATGAAATAAAATTATCCTAGTTGGAAGCACAGAATTGTAGAAAGAAATGAAGAGTACCTGAAAAAGCAAATATGTAGGAAATATAAAATAATATTTTTTGTTAAAACAACAATAATGTTTTCTGTGGTTTATTGTTGTATGTATGTAGAAGTAAAATATGCCAATGACACAGAGTAAATAGAATTGAAATGCAAAATTCTTGCGTTCAGTAAATAGTAAAAGTACTAACTTAACTTGTAATAAGTTGAAGATGCACACAGAACAATGAGACAAATAGAAAATAAATAGCAAAATGATAGACCTAAGCCCAACTGTGTCAGTAAAAACATTAAATATAAATGGACTAAACACTTCAAAAGACAACAATTGTCAAACTAGATAGAAAAATAAAATCAAGGCAAAGTGTTAGAGTGATATATGAAATTTCATAATGATAAAAGGGTCAGTTCAACAGGAAGATACAATAATTCTAAATTTATATATATCTAATAACATACCTTTAAATATGTAAAGCAAAAATTAATAGAACTAAAAAGAGAAAGAGACAAGTCCACTTTCATAGGTAGAAATGTTAACATACCTCTCTTAGTAACTGATAGAACAAGCTGACAACAAATCACAAAGAATGTTAATGCTTTATACAACATGTTTACCCAACTTGACCTAATTGGCATATATAGAACACTGTACTCACTAATTGCACAGTAGACTTTCCAAGTGCACGTGGAACATAATATGTTATAAATCTGGAAAAAATAACTGCAAACTTTTGTATTTATTTTTAATTTAAACATATCTGAGACTAAGAAACACAGGAAGACTCTCACAATTCTTCTGTAGGAATACTGTGCTTCAGTAGGAAACTCTGGAATGATGCCATGAGTTTCTAGTTTATTTTTTCTTCGACAAACTATTGTGTTACAGGCATGTAGAGAACGTCTGCCTCTGTCTCTTTTAAATGCATCAGGTTTCCAGTAATAATCTGGGATTGCAATTAACAAACCTGACTGATCATAAGAAACACCTGTGAAGATTTTAAAAAACAGATTCCTAGGTCCCACCTCCTGGAGATTCTATATTTTGAAAAGGCAACTGGGCTGATTCCAAGTATTTGAACAGATTTGGGAGTTACTGAAATAATGTTCTGTTTGTCATATGGAGAGGGAAGGGGGAGAAGAGGGAGAATATAAGAATATGAATGAATGAATCTGTGGAATAGCTGGATCAGAGCTGGGTGTGGCTGAACCCCATGCATGTGGCAACAGGTATATCCACTTCTAAGAGTTTTATAAACATGAAAATTAAGCACATTTGCATAAAGCACCAAAGGAAAAAACTTGCTCTTTTTGCTGACTGTATTCATTGACTTTCTTTACATAGAAGAGAGCTATTAGCAATAGATGTAACAGTGCACACATTCATTTTTTTATCATAAGTTGTTCCGCTGTGCTTTTTTTTTTTTTTTTTTAAGGAGGGCGCCGCTCACAGTGGCCCATGCGGGGATCGAACCCGCAACCTTGGTGTTATTAGCACCAGGCTCTAACCAACTGAGCTAACTACCCATCCCTGTGCATATAAACAACTTGTTTAGAGTTAATATTCTAGCAGGCATAAATATATTTTAAAGGATGTCATTATTTTGTTGTTTTGAATATATAAGAGAAAGGGCACACAAATATATTGTTCAATATAATGAGGAATTAAAAGGGATAAACTAAGTTCGACTTTAGAAATCGAACAGGTATCTGAGAAGATAGTGGGAACAGGCTACATTGGCTCTATTTCATTTAAAGACTTTCCAGTCTGGGACTTTTCTGTGAATGTGTTACCATCTAACATTCCTAAAGTTTTATGGCTTTTTTTCTTTGTAAAAATATCATATGGCACTAATCTCGTTTTTCATATTGTTAGTCTGTTTTTTTGTTATTTATTTTTTTAATGTACCCTATTACTTTTAATCAAACAAGCATTTTACTAGGTGTCTTTTGGAACTGAGTGAACTTCACTCAGTGGATGTGTTAGCAGGACATTTAAAGTTTCACTCCCTCCTTGCCTACGCAAGTAAGGCTATTATTTGAGAATGAGCAGCTTATGTTACTTAGCTGCATTTTTGAAAGAGTTATCATTAACATAGGTTAAATATTATGATATTATGAATGCTTTGAAATATCTTGAGGTCTTACTGACATTCCATAATTGGGAGAATGCTGTCTTAGTGAACGCACTAACTCTTAAAAACAATACCATGGGTTCACCCTTGGGGGTCCATCCCAGGGCACCACCGAGGGGAAATTGTTGTGACAAGAGTTCTTCTACTGTCTCTGGCAACTAAACTAAAATATGGTCCAGTGTGATAATCAAATTCTATTGCATTTCATGTAAAGAATTAAAGTACTTGACACCCAGGACGCCCTCAAGTAAATCAACTAGGAAGAAAAGAGCCACTGTCCTGCCCTCTCGGTCTGTTGCACTTCAGTAACCAGGACCCTGTTTTGCTTATCTGGATACAGCAAAATAATGCATCAGCAGTCATTGCTACAGTCACTTGGATAATTACAGTTGTGTAAACCTGACCTTCATCAGTGGACTTCCCTAGACCCAGGTCTATCAGTTGAGAAAAGATAGATTGTGATAGTATTAATATTTCTAAAAAAAAAGTGCTTTTTGATTGTGTATTTTATGAAAAAATATCTACAGTATTAAAAAAAGATTTTTAGTGCCTTTATTATGCCCCTTTTATCCCACCCAGAAAGGTGTTATTTGCTCCAGATGTGAAATTGTTTACAGTAAAACATGTTAACTTATTACATTGGACAATATGGTGTGTGGTCCTCGATGTATTTCTATAAAGTAAAGGTTCCACTTTAATTCCAGGACTGTTATTCCACATGACTTTTTTTTTTTCTTCTCTAGACTTCTCCAGAGAACCCTGGGACAGTAGGTGGAGTGCAAAGCTGTATTGTGTTGCCTTCCTGCTTTTTTTGTTGCCTTCCTGCTTTTTTTCTATTATTATTCTTGGCCTAGTCTTGGCTGCTCCTTTCTCTGCCACTAAAGCTACCTAACGAAACCTTGCATGTGTGGTTATTATGAGGGACTTATTTATGGTCTTTCATTTCAGTCCTGCACATTTATCATGTCAGTTAATGTTTCTTGTAAAATCCTGGAAATGAGGATTGTCCCTAAAGCAACATTGTGATAGGCAAACTGGAATCTCAGCTGTACTTTCTAGAACAATGTCCTTCCATTTTAAAGCACACTCTTTCTGTGCCCCTACCCGCAACCCCAAACTCCTTCCTGTGCTCCAAAACTGCCGGGGGTCTTGTGAAGGAAGAAAATAATCTGAAAAACAGGTACAAGTAAGGTGTTAACACTTAATGTGTTACCTTTACCCTCTCTCTGCACTATTTATACCCTGAAAGAGGACAGGGAGAGCGCAATATTTAGCAAAGAATAGTGAATCACTCACGAATGGTGGAATTCCCAGCTTCAGTGACGAGGAGATAGTAATAGTAGCTGGGAAAGGCCAACCCCCATGCCTAAAGGATGAGAATGGCAACAACATTAGGCTACGTGGGGCAAGATCTCAATCATATTGGGAAGACACATTTGTGTGTGTATGCCTTTAAGAGATTTTGAGCTGGTTATGATCATCTCACTGAATTTTTATTCTAAACTTATGTCAGCTTGATTTGGTTCCTTTTCCTCCTTAGTAATTTATCTGTTATGGATTTTGATGTTTGGTGTCCATGTGATGTCAAGGAGTCTGACTGTCTGCATGGTTGTTTATCATTGCTCTGATCCTTTCCAACTACCACAGGAAGAGAGGGGAAGGGACATTTTCAAGATGATGCTGAAATAATAAATTGGCTGTTCTCTTCTCTCTCTTCCCCTCACCATGCAACAGAAGAAGCAGGCCAGCCCACCGCAGATCCAGGCATGATCATGGACAGTGTGGAAGCAGGAGGAGACGCGACACCTCCCACCAAAAGGAAGAGCAAGTTCTCAGGCTTTGGGAAGATCTTCAAGCCCTGGAAATGGCGGAAAAAAAAAAGTAGCGATAAATTCAAAGAGACATCAGAAGGTGAGATAATAAGATATAAATATATGTTCTGAGTTAGATTTACATATTTTGGAAGTTCCTATCTTTTTCATTCTTTTTCCAAGCTACTATTAACTCCCTATTAGAAGAGGGAATTGAATCTTTTAGAATTAAAAAACCAAGTGGTCACTCACTAAGTCGTGTATACTAAAACCTCATTCCCAGGTTGGTGTTTTGATGGGATTAAAGTTTATTTTTCAAATGGTAACGGAGTTCCTGAACTGTAACAAATCTAAGATGCTTCTTTTTTTCTTCTCTGGCCACTTCCTCCCAGAAAAAGTTCATCCATAAATACCTTATTGAAATTTCTACTAAAAAAAGAAAAAGAATTATGTAAGGATAAAAAAAAATATATGTAAGGATAGTTCCTTTTGGAAATGCTACTTTCCTAGTAGCACAACATATGAAGAAATTAAGTTTTTAAATTTAAAGTTAGTTTTCCTATTCTTTTCTTTCCAGAGACTAGAAAATTGAACCACTTTATTCTTTTACATGTGGAGTTAGAATGCTTAAGTTTACCTTTAACTGCCACATTTCTGAGCGCTGTTTTCCAATTTAATGTTAGTTTTAGAGCGAAAAATATCTATGCGAAAACCAAGAGAAGAGCTGGTTAAAAGAGGGTTTCTGTTGGAAGACTCTGAGCAGGGTAAGTTTGCAATTAAATAGCATATGCCAGTCTCTGTACACTTGGTCTTTGGTCTGACTAGGTATTTGAATTTTCTTTGTTTCTTTTGTTATTGCTGTTGTTGGGAGGGAGGGGGGCTTTAAAAAAAAACAACTGTTCATGTATCTAGAATATATATATTTTAAAATGTCTATTATAAAAGAAAAAGACAACTCAATAGAAAAGTCTACAAAAGCAGTGAACAGACAATTCACTAGAGTATATACAGATGCCCAATAAACAAATAAAAAGGTGTTTGGTTTTTTTTACTTCATTAGTAATTAAGGAATACAAATTAAAACCAAAATAAGACAATCCTGCATATAAACTAGAAAACCTAAACTTAATCAAATGACCAAGAACAAGAGGTAAAGGTATAAAATAAATGGAATTCACAGACAACTGTTGGTAGAAGTGTTAAAATGGAATAATTACATTGAAAACTAGTTTAGTGTAATCTGTGAAAGCTGGAGATATGTAAACCTATGTATAAGTATGTCTGGAACTTGGTATGTATCCAACAATAGTGTGTACACACGTGTATGGAGACATGTACAAAGATGCTTGTAGCAACAGTATTTATTGACAATAGAGCAAAATTGGAAACAACCTAAAAGCCCATTAATAGTAAAATTATTTAAATAACTTGTGATGTATTTATAAAATGACTTATTTATGCAACTATGAAAACAAACCTGCATGTTGTAATATGAATCTCATAAGTAATATTGAGCACTTAAGTCAGTCATGAAAGAATATATATTGTATCATTTCTATAAATGTAAAGAAAAATATGCAATATGGAGATGCATGCTTAAGTGGTTAAGCTATAATTTTTTTAAAAAAGGATCATCACAAGAGTTAGGATAGTGATTGCTTTGTGGGAGAAGAAAAGGTGTGTTACTAGAGAGATAAGGAGGCTTTAGGGGTCTGGAAACATTTCTCCCCCCACTTCTTCCGCCTCCAGCACCCACTCACTCACCGCCTCCAGCACCCACTCACTCACCCACTCCGGTTCAAGACGTTGTTTCTCAGTCTAGTTGTGTAGAACACAGCTCCCTGGCCTGTGCTGGTATTATGAGCCTTGCGCTCCCCCGGCTGGGGCAGTCGGTCGGCTGCTCACAGCAGCTAATGGAGCTCTCACCAGCTGCCAGCCACTCACGCTGGCCACTGGCCGCTCACGTCAGCACATGGTAGCCCACAGCAGCACTCAGCAGCCTGCTCGCTGCAGCTCAAGCGGACCTCTGGCTGCTCACCGCAGCCCAGCTCCAGGGAGAACCATTGTTCACAATCTTAGCTGTAGAGGGCGCAGCTCACTGACTCATGTGGGAATCAAACCAGCGACCTTGGCGTTAGGAGCATGGCGCTGCAACCACCTGAGCCACCCGGCCGGCCCTGGAAACATTTGTTGATGTCCATGATGATCACACAAGTGTTTTCCTTATAATATTTTGTTGAAATTTACATTTATGTTTTACATTTTTCTGTCCTCATGTTATACTTGACAGTAAAAAAACTGAACGATAGGATATTTATATAAAATTCAATGCTATCCCATCTATTTTTAATTTTTTTTAAAGAAGGCAAGTATTTTTGTGGGAATGAAAATATCTAATAAAGGAAAAATATTAAAACAAGTGAAAATAACATTTTTTTGGACTCTTAACACAGGGGAATAAATAAGAAATGATTTTATTTCTTCTAATAATTACATCCTATTTTCTTTTTAAAGTCTGTTTTCTTGCTGGGAGGGAAAAACTGTTCACCCTTCCTTCCAAGTGTCTAAGTTATCTGGCTGCGATCTTTAACTCTGAAATGGAGTGGTTGGTGAAAGATCCTTGGGGCAGACATTCTCTGTCTCTAATATCCTCAGATTTGTGCCAGCTGCAGATCTGTGTTGTTTCCTTTTTTAGGAACAAATTTGTCTCACACCCATATTGCTGCCCTAATCTTCTGTTTGTCTGTCATAAAACTCATGTTTTGGTATTTCCACACTCCTTGCTGACTTAACAATGTCAGGACTTTCTCCAGTGTGTGACTTTTATGAAGCAGCTTGTCGGAAGAGTTAAGACCATAGTTTCATTGGTTGCATTTCATTTCTCTTCATTAAAGTTACTTTGTGTGAGGCAAAATCTAACAGCCAAGATTTTAAAATGTCCTGTCCTTTGGATGATGGGAAAAAGGAGCCAAACTGATAGAGTAATATATCTTTTAGGTTTTGAACTATGTGAATGTATTGCTTATTCGCAGAATTTAATTATATTATGTATATTGAAGACTTAGTATCTCAACTATATAAAAACTAAGCAGAGAAAACAAGCTCGAAGGAAATACTAAAATACTAGCATTGGTGACCTCTGAATGTTGAGATGGGAATATAGGGGTTTTTTTCTTTCTACTTTTCTGAATTTTCTACATGGTTGTTATGAACATGTATAACTTTTGTTTTCTCATGAGTCTGTTTGTTTTTTTACAGTAGACACAAAATCTCCTAGGTCTTTAGGTAGTTAAGTACAATTATAATACCTCTGTTGCAGCACCTTTGGCCCTTGCTTTTTTGATAACGACCCTCCCTCACTCCATGCCCTTCCCTGCCTCTCATCTGTCTTGCTCATTTCACCACAAACCTTTACGTTACTTCTTTCTTGTTTTTCACCTTCATTCAGTCTCTTTTGTCCTATGTTTCCTATTGGCTCTTGATCCAAGTTGTTTTAGCCTGGAAACTCAAAGACCCTATTGATAAGTGAGTGCAGCCATTGGACCAGGTGCCACTCTGCCAACCAGAGAACTGACCTCAGCTTTTATGCTATCAGAGGAACCTCAGAGATGGGCCTCAGGGCCTGGCTTATATATTTCCAGTTTAGGCCAAAAGCAGTGTTTGAACCTAAAAGTTCTTTTCATACTTGAAGATGGCTTTTGGCACGATTATGATTCCAACTTGACTCTATTATGAAATACTTAATGGATTTTCTAAGTTGGTGGGGGTGGGGGTATTAAAACCAGATACTACTTCTATTCCACTCTATTAGCATTGCAGAAACCTTTTGCATTAAATATAAGAAATTTTACTTTAATATAGACAGACCTGGCTAAGTAACTTGAGAGAGAACTGATCACTTTTGCATATATTTTACTAGGATGTGCTGAGTAGAAACCAATTAATAATGTGTCTTAAACTTTTCACTATATGGTTTTCAAAAGTGCAGTCTTTGAAATGATTCATTGCTTTATATTCTAGAGAGTCCTGTTTTTGTTAAAGTTGGGCTATATTAACATAAGTAGTAACTTACTCTGTCTGCATAATTGTTGTCATCTTTTCCCTCCCCTTTTTTAAAATCAGAAAGTAGCTGTCAGAATATTTCAGCTTTAGAAGTACATTTGTATTTAGTGCTCATTTGCCTTAGTCTCTTCACTGCTTTTAGCCCAAATTCCCAACTCATACTGAGACTGCATGAAGAATGATACTGTCTAATCTCCTAGTAGGAAGTGGTGGGTTGGGTGAGGGAGACTAGTCTATGAGAACTCGAATGACCAACTCAAGAGACTCTAAAATGATACTACCCAGAGTGTCTCACTATGGAAAGCAAAGGACACCATATAGAGAGCACCTAGTTCCTGTCCCCATGACACTGGCAGGGCAGACAGAGTTTTTAGTCTCTGACGTCAGTTTTTCAGGTCTCTCCTCCAAAGGAGTCTAGAAAATCTCAGCAGTAACTGGGAATGTTTGTCTAATTGCCCCATGAAAGAATCTTGCCTACAGTTTTCATAGTGATGAATGATCGTTCCAGAGCCTCCAGCCTAGTGATCATTCCTACAGTTTCGTTGGTAGGAATTTGTCATGTATATCATGGCTACCTCTGATCCATCTGTCAGTGCTACCCCTTGATCTCCACTCCTAATGCCTGCAGGCACCCTCTGCTATTTCTCACTTATATTCTAACAGTAGCTTATTATTAGTTTTCCTGCTCCAATCACAGCGTAATCCATCTATCTTGCAGCTCTCAGAGTTAACCTTCTAAAAGACAGATCAGATCATATCTTCTCCTACTTTAATTCATTGGCTTCCTGTTACCTGCAGGATTCAGTCCAGGCTCTTGTACACGGTGTTTGGTATCCTTCATAGCCTGGCTCTGCTTGCCCCTCCAGTCCTATCCATAACTATTTCTCACGTGCATCTATCCTCCTGCCAGACCAAACTAGTTCCCAGTTCCCAAACATGTCGAGTAATTTCACGCCTTCATGCATGCCATTCGCTCTTCCTAAATAGACTCTCCCCATCTTGCCATCAGTGTGGTAGGCCCCTACTCCTCCTTTAAGACCCAGTTTAGCTACCACTTTCTGTGAAGCTTTCCTAACCCCATTCCCACCCCAAGAGAATTATTTCTTCTTTATTCCTACCATAGCACTTTATCCATTGGTAGCTCTTAATGTTTAGCATTATAATTATTTATGTATAATAAGTCTGTCTTATTCATGTAACAAGGCACGTGGTACATAATAGGGAATCAAATGTTTATTATAAAAAGGAATTACTTAATTTCAGTTACCTACTATAAAGGTTCGAAAAGTAATAATAATCTAGATCTGCATAATAAGCTAAACAGAAAGAAGGGGAAATGGGATAAGATGAGCAGGCCCTTTCCATCAGTTTGCTCTTTCCTTTTGGACCGTACAGGTGGTGAAGAGTCAGGGAAGTCGAGCCAAGTCATGCTAAAGAATGGCCACACCACCCCCATAGGGAGTGCCAGACCTTCTAGTCCAGTCCATGTAGAAGAAGAGCCAGGAAAAACAGCAAGTCTCAGGAACCCTGTTCCAGAAGAGGACCCAAAGAAGCGACTAGGTAAGGAATTCTGGATTTTTGCATTTAAGAGCCATGGATCATTCTTGTTTACTGCCGAGGTTTGCAAGAGCCAGAGAAGAAATAAAATCCAGAGGGAATTCTGTTCTTTAGCAATTCCTCAACTAGTTGTACCTTTAAATAGACTTTCCCACTTCTCATTTTTTCATTCACAAAATAGCTAAATTTGTGATTTTCAAGGACAGAAGGGGATGTTAAATATCAGATACCTGTAGGACTTTTTCAAAGCTACACCTTCCTCCTCCTCCCCACCACGTGATTCTGAGGTGCCTCTTCCTGGCTCTTGTGTGAAGAATCACTATGATAACAAGTCTCTCTTCTGATTGAGAAAGTGTCCTATACCTTAAGTATGTTGAGGTTGGGAAACTTTTGCCTGTTAACTGATCTATAAATTAAATAAAGGATGAAGTTGGCCATAATCAGTAGACATGTTAGCTTTTCCAATCTGTCTTGTTACTCTCTCTTCCATTTTAAATCCTATCTGTTATTACACAGGCTCAACTGGAAGCCAGCCTAATTCTGAAGCAGAGCCCGTTCCTGAGAATGCACCCAAACAGCCTTTACTTCCCCCTAAAAGACCCTTGTCCTCTTCTCACGAAGCAAATGAAGGGCGAGCAAAGGATGCCCCTTCCTTGGGCAGCACAGCAAGGCCCCTCTCGTCTACCGCCACCACCATCACCACCACTGCGCCTGCTGCCACTGTGACTGCCACAAACCTACCAAAAACTGTTCTTAATTCCTCTGTCCCCCCTTCCCCTGCACCCAGGACTCTGCCTGCTGCTCCTGCCAACACTAACACTACTGCTACCCCAAGCCTCCCTCATACAGTCCCGACCAAGCAGCCCCCCATTCCTCCCCCTAAACCAACTCACAGAAATAGCAACCCTGTCATTGGTAAGTAAGTCTTTGGGTTTCCGTTGTTTTGGGGTGGGTTGGGTTTGGGATGGTTGTTTTATTGGATAACTGGTATAATATTGATTTGGTCTGTGAGAGAAATCTCTGTATCTTATCCCTTTGAAGCCGCTCAGTATAGAGAAAAGTCTTGACAATGAGGCAGATGGTTGTGAATGGACACAGGCTGAAATCAGACATCACTAAAATTAAGTTGAAGGGGAGATTAATATTTTCCTAAATCAGTGTTTTTGAAATTCTGTCAATAGCTGGGGGAGGGACATGTGAAGATCACAACAGGTTTGACCAGAATGGAGAAAAGGTTTCTTTTAACCTACTTTAAACTGCCAATGCATTCCTTCAGCATAAGCCCAACAGAGGAAAAGATGATTGTGTAGATGCCAGTGTAATTTGTGATTCAGTGTCTGGCATAACATCTTCATGGGGAACTGCAAAAGATATTATTTAAATTGTCCTGATAAAATCAGGTTTTATCTTGGGAGACTTAAGAATGCTACTCTTACAAAATAAGTGGTTGAAGAGAGAAAGCATAGAAAATAATTGCTTGTAGTAATTTTTTTTTTTAACCTGAGCGCCTACTTAAGTCTGTTTTCTTTACATAAATGCATAACTTCTTAGAGGAATTTCCAAGAAAGGGAGGAGAAGAAGGAAGGTAGTTTTTCAGGGAAAATGATACTAGGCTTAGTGCTGCTTCAAATTCTTGTTAATGATTTGAGGAATAAAAAGTATGTTTGTTAAGTGATTAATACCACCAAGCTGTGTGTTGTGACTAGAACCTTGAAAAACAGGCTTAGAATTCACTGTGCGTATGGCAGGCTGGGATAGCTTGATAAAAACAGGATGCAGGTTATTATTATTATCACTGCGTTGGGTGGATAGTGACTTATCTCTGAGGAACTTGAGGAGCTTTCATATAGTTATTTTCAAAACCTCCTTGTGAAGTAGGAAACTGGTTTTATCTATTATATCATTAGGACAAGTAGAACATGAAGAAGTTGTGATTCATTCAAGGATGCAGTTACTGAAAGACAGAAACCAAATAGAGGCTTTTCAACTCTTACGTACAGACCTCTGTTCTATACACCTGTGTTCTCAAACTGTTGTCTAGACAGGTGTTCTCATCAGTCACCTGGAGGGCTGGGTAAAACACAGAGTTTCTGAGTAAGTCTGGGGTAGGGCCTGAGAATATGCATTTCTTTTATAAGTTCCCAGATAATACTGATGCTGCATATTTAGGGACCACACATTGAGAACCACTGCTCTAAACCGGTAGTATGCTCCTCTCTTTTCACAGTAGACAACATATAAAATGATACTATGTGTACTATATCCTAGGCTAAACTGCATAGGTCACTCTTGGCCTAAGGTGACTAGCTCAAAGCAGTAGGCCCTGTGACAGGGTTCACCATCAGTCCATGAGTGTTTCTCAGTAGAAGGAGAAAAACAGAACAGTTCACAAAGTTTTTATTTAGGTTAAATAGATTTGATTTAAAGGACTGTCCTTTATTCTGAAATCACGACCTTATTCTTTGGTGTTAAAAGTCCGTTTTTTTTTTTCATGAAAAGATTATGTTTATAAATGGTTTACTTAATACCAAGTTTTGGAGGGATTTAAAATTGACACCTAAGGTTGGTTGAGAATATCTTTTTAATTGTGTTGGTCCATGAAATCCAGACATCTGGAAACTGCTGTAGACATTGCTGCATCTGCTGACGGGCTTAACAGTCTCAGGACTGAGGACTAATTAGGAGTATTAGAGCTAAGGAAGGAGCACCATAAATAGCTAAACGGTAGGAGGGAATTGTAATCCCTCCAAGGAACATTCTGGCATCTGTCCCACAGAACCACAGCCAGATGCCACTGTCAGGGTATATTTAACATCTTCAGATATATGTTTTCCTTAGATTACTAAGGGTAATTTGCCTTATCATGTCACACATTAAATTACTCAAATTTGGTCTTATCAGAGGTGGTTTTGTTGTAAATGGGACATAGCTAAGTGCTATTTTTAGAGAGGCAGCAAAAGTCCAGTCTACCCTAAAATATCTCTTGCACTGATCCTAAAATTCACATTTTTTAAAATCTTTTTAAAATGTGTATGCAATGTTTTTCTCCAAAGTCCTTTGAAAAGTTTACTTGCAATGAGAGACATTAAAATATCAGATTACCTAGCCTTTTACTCTGAATGCTGCAAATGATTTAAGGCAAATAAATTTTTATCTTGGTGAACCTTGAGATACATGGAAACATGTGAAAACAATTATTGGGGCCAAAAGAAGGAATTTGGATAAAGGGTTAGAGGTTAGTGATCAAGAGAGCTGCTATTTAATTATTTTGCAAGGTTGGCCTCTGCGTGATGTGATGATCCACTTCGTAAAGGCCATTTGGAGCCCTCCAGAGGGACCCAGCTGAATCGCCACCTGAGTCACTGTGGGTTTTGAGGGATCACATGGGGATACATGTCATGATGTAGGGTAGGGGCCTCTCATCTAATACACATGTATGAAGACCCACAGTGTGCCAGGCACTGTGCCCAACCCTGTGTCCAGCCCTGTGGATATGCTGATGGACATAAGTAAGGGTCCTGTCATCAAGGAGCCCATAGTATAGTACAGAATGGAGGTGGGGGTTGGCATAAAGGACAACAAGAGGAGTGGACACTAATAAAATCAAATACAGTGGGACCCAGAGTTTGGAGCCTAACAGACCTGGGAACTAGCTGAGCCCTTGCCAGTGTGTGGTATGATCTTGGGCAAGTCACCTGACTTCTGTGACCTGAGGTTTTCCTTCTGTGAAATGGTAAAGATAATCTCTTATATAAGGAGAATATGAAGTCAAGAATAGGAAAGCACTTGATTCTTTCAAAGGCCTTTGCATTTGCTATAAAAATCCAAGATGTCATTATTGATAGTTTCACAATGCAGAGCTGAGATATCTAGATATCACTATTTATCAGGATCTGGTAACAGAGCCAGATGATGTTTGTTTGTTTGTTTGTTTTCCCCTTCTTCCGCCTCCGGTTCAAGCCATTGTTTCTCAGTCTAGTTGTGTAGGACACAGCTCCCTGGCCCATGCGGGTATTATGAGCCTTGCTCTCCCCCCCGGCTGAGGCCGTCGGTCTCTGGTCATTGGTTGGCCGCTCAACAGCAGCTCAAGGCAGCTCTTGCTGACTGCCAGCCGCTCCTGGCAGCACACAGTAGCCTACGGCAGCACACAGCAGCCCATGGAAGCTCACGCCAACCTCCAGCTGGTCACTCACGGCAGCCCAGCTCCAGGGAGAGCCATTGTTCACAATCTTAGCTGTAGAGGGCGCAGCTCACTGGCCCATGTGGGAATCGAAACGGCGACCTCAGCCTTAGGAGCACGGCGCTCCAACCACTTGAGCCACCGGCTGACCCAGTGTTTGTTTTTTTATTGCTGTTTGCATGTTTAAATTTTTAAATAGATACTGTTAGACAAAAAAACTTATTATCTGCATTTTTTTCTGTCTCTATTCATACTAACTTTACACCAAGATCAAGTCATAAAAAGTTGTGATCTCTCTAACATATCAAAGAAGGAAGAAATTTCTTATCAGACTATTAAGGTAGTGGTTTTCCTATACCTCTATACATTTATTAAGCCTCATAGATACATAAACATAAATTTTGTTTTAGGCTGAGCCACCTAGGGAATGGCAAAACCATGAAATGCTATACTTTGCCTGAAAGACTGAGCTCAGCTCCAATTCGAGGTCCTGAGCTGTCCCCTCAAAGTATTGTACAGCCATTTTAAATTGAGGTTTTCTCTCTCTTTTCCAGCTGAACTGTCCCAAGCAATAAACAGTGGTACATTGTTATCAAAACCCTCCCCACCCTTACCGCCTAAGAGAGGCATTCCATCAACCTTGGTACCCACCTCAGAGTCTGCTGCTGCCACCACCACCACAAAAGCACCAAGTGATCTGAGAGAGAAGAGCACGTGCTCTGTGGGCTCCGAACCACCGCTCACGATCCCACCTCCGTCTCCATCCCCCCCACTGCCTTCTCATACACCACCAGAACCCCCGCGGTCCCCTCCCGTCCCTGCTAAGACTTTTCAAGTTGTGCCAGAAGTTGAGTTTCTACCTTCTTTAGACCTACCCCAGGAGGTTCCCCAGCAGGAAGACCAGAAAAAGGAAGTACCCAAGAGGATGTTGGACCACGGCTCTGGAGAGCCCCATGTGACCTCGAGGCTGCCCCCACTGCCACTGCATATCCGAATCCAGCAGGCCTTGACCAGCCCGCTTCCCATGACTCCTTCCTTGGAGGGCTCTCACAGAGCCCATTCGCTGCTCTTCGAGAACAGTGACAACTTTTCTGAGGACAGCAATACCCTGGGTCGCACCAGGTCACTTCCCATCACTATTGAAATGCTGAAAGTGTGAGTGCTTTTAAAGCCTGCCTCTTGTTTATTCTACTTTCATTTCCTAGTTAGCCCTTCTTGGAAAGAATTATGTATAAAAAGAAAATGTGAATACATTTAAGAAGAATACTCAACAAATAGGACATGTGCTAGAATTTGGACTTTGCCCTGATTTCTATAACATTGTTTCCATGGCAGAAATTTTCGTGATGATACAAAAAATTACAAGCGTTTGTTCTTGAAAATTGAAACCACTATATTTTTTAACATGATACATGGTGCGTAAGATACATGGGAGTAAGGTAGCTTTGGGTTTATATCCCAGCGCTCTCTCTTACTTACTAGCTTGTAATAGTATACGAGTATGTACGTAACCTTTCTGCTCCTTCCTTTTCTAATCTGTAAACAGGAATAATACCTACTTGCATAGGCGTGTGAGAATGAAATGAGACAAATCTGAAAGCACTGGCACTGGGTAGAAAAAGACAAAGAGAAGTATAGAGAAAAAGAAGGGAGTTCTGAAAGATAGCTCAGTATTTACAGCCCCATAGACTGAAACTGGTCAGCTTGTTCTTTCCCTCATCTGTCCTCAAACACTAAATCTGTTCACACCAACTTTGGTACTAACACCTACTCTGTCTTTAAAATTCCGACAAATTGCGATTGAAGATGAACACTTTTTGGCAAATTGGAGATGTGCCTTACTAACTAAAAGAATTGGTATAGAGCTGTTGCAACATCCTACTTATTTGTCTTGCCATAATCTTTGTACGTGCTGGTATATTTATTTCACATCCTGAAAAGAGACCTTTGAGGAGTTTGAAAGTAGACTAAGTCATAGTTTTATGCCTCCAGAGGGTAAAGGGGTGAAGTTAGTTTTCATCTTTGTTTTTCTTTGCTTCCTGGGATTAGATCATCCTTTTGTCCTACTGCGTTGTTAAACCAAAGGGAAATGGGTTAAATATTTGCATTAAGTATCTGTCATAAGCCAGGTACAGTGTTAGATGCTGTACAGTTTTCTAATTTAATCAGACTGAAGCAAACTTGCATTTCCCATGTAGATCACCAGGGCCCTATGTGCCAGACACTAGTGCCTATTTTGTCTATTTCATTTTCACAACAAGCCAGTGAGGTGGGTATCATTCCCATTTATTGAAAAGTAACATACATGCTAATAAGTAAGTTGTAGAGCTGAGATTTGAACCCAGAGCCTTTAGATGAATAGCTGCTAAAGTTTCTTAGCAAGATTGTTACACGAATTCGAAATTATTTCATTCATGGACTTTTCCATAGATATTCAGTATTTTGCCTTGCAAATCAGTTGTCCTTTATATTTCTGAAAGGAAAGTATAATGATGTTAATTTGTTAGTCCAGACGATGAAGAAGAGGAGCAAATCCGCCCATCTGCATTCGATGAAAACATGCCGCCTACCTCAGTCGTTCCTAAACTACCACAGTGCTTGCAGGAGGAAGAGGAAGAAAAGGAGAGCGACTCTGACTCAGAAGGTCCTATTCAATACCGAGACGAAGAGGATGAAGATGAAAGCCAGCAGAGTAAGAAAGAGAGGGAAAAGCAGAGGAGAAAATTCTTTTCCAGATAAAGCAACTTGCTGGTCTTAGCAAGTATAGGATAAATGGAGACAGGCACCCTCTCCCGTTGAGCCATCTGGCTACCTGATGTTGGAAGCCCCTCTGAGGGACTTGTCCTTGCTATTCCCAGTGTTATAACAAGCCAGTGGGAGGGAGCCGAGTAGATGAGTCATTTGGGGTTTTCATCTGTTTTTGATTACAAAATTATTTACCTGGATGGTATTAAAGAATAAGGAGGAGAGGAAAGCTGGTATTTGGGCTGTGTTGAAAAGACAAAAGTGATGCTCTCCTTCAGTCTCATGAACTTAACTATGTGGGGCAAAGAAAAAAAAACATGCTCGGTCCACAAATCTACAAACAATGGAATTCTGATTCCTAAAAGTGGGAAAGCCGCCTTAAGAAGAGGAATTTTATGAGGTGTGTGAGTGCAAATGCCTTTTCTTTGTAATTCGGAGGGCTGTCCCATGCTTCAATTCTCTTCTCTAGCAATTTTTACTAAAGAGAAAAATATAGAGGACTGGTAGAAGGGAGCAGATACCTTCAGATGAGTCCATCCAGCTGAGAAGATTTTAGATGTCTTTAGCTTTACCCCCAGCTTTGTGTTAGCTGGGTGATTGGAGGCCACGTAGGAAGCGGAAGATATGCTGTTACTTGTTCAGACGCGCCTGGCTCCAGGTGAGGAAGAGCCTTAAGCTTCTATGTTTTTGTTCTTTCCCTCATGCAAAGGTGCTCTGGCCAACAAAGTCAAGAGGAAAGACACACTGGCAATGAAATTGAACCACAGACCCAGTGAACCAGAGTTGAACTTGAATTCTTGGCCTCGAAAAAGCAAAGAGGAGTGGAATGAAATACGGCACCAGATTGGGAACACACTCATCCGGTAGGCTTTTGTTGCAAGTACACTGATTGGATTGGATTATGCCAGGATGTGTATTGGAGACTGACTTTGTGATGAAGCATTCATTTATCATTTTGTTGTTGTTGTTTAATTGTAGATATAGCATAATTTTTAAAAAATACATATCGTACCTAGTTGGGTATCCTCTAAGAATTTGGAAACTAAGGAACTAGATGGTTCTTAGAGCTTTAAACTGTGAGATAGACGTAGCTCACAGCTTTGAACCATAAGATAGACATAAATACGTGATTTTTTTAAAGCTTTAGAGGATTCAGGTGGTTCCCAGGACAGCAAGACTTCTCTGTCATTTATCCAGTTGCTCAACCATGAGATGCCAATCCAATTAAAGGTCACACCCACATTTTTCATTGTATCTATCACATATGTTCCATGTAACTGCCTCCTTTCAAAGTGTTAGTACACTTTTCAAGTCACCTGGAACCAAAAGCAGAGAAACTGAATGCAAGCCAGCTTCCTGTACATACAATACACATAAGAGTCCAGGTATATAGGCAGGTATTTGCCCAACTCAGATGTATTTTGTGGTAGAATAAGGAAAAGGAGGTGGGACTCTTGACATTATCTTTACAAAGTAATTAACTAAAATATATTCTCCTCTCCTATGTTAGACACCTGGCACTCTTAATGCAAAACTGTGGCCTTCTGATTGTCAGTGAGACCATCAAAATTAGGAATTAGTTAAGAATGGGGATCTTGAATCATTGATTCCTTTTTCCCTTGCTGCAAAGCTAGTTGCTCATCTTTGAGTGTTATTTCACTCAAAGTCATAGTCTTAGAAGAGCTTAGACACTGGCAATGAAAAATCTGAAATTGAAATCTAAAAATATAGGAGATTAACATTTATAATAGCATCAAAAATATTTGTAGATAAATTTGACAAAAGGTTGTGTAAGACTTGTGCACTGAAAAGTATAAAATACTGCTGAAGAAAGTAAAAGAGACCTAAATAAATGGAGAGAAATACCATATTCATGGGTCAGAAGTCTCGGTATTAAGGTATTCACAGATTCAAATAATTCCAATCAAAATATTCCCCACTTTTGTTTTTTTCTCTGTTGAATTTTTACTTTCATTTTTTAAAATTTATTTTTCAACTATAGTTGTCATACAATATTATATTACTTCCAGGTGAACAACATAGTGATTAGACATTTATATACCTTACTAAGTGATCACCCGACAAGTCTAGCAGTAGGCTTTTTTTAAATTGACAAACTGATTCTAAAATTCTTATGGAAATATAAAGCATCTAGAATAACCAAAGCAACTATGAAAAAGAACAGGGTTGGCGGATTAACACAATCTTATTTTAAGACATATATAACGCTAAAGTAACCTAAACAGTATGCCATTGACATAAAGATCGACAAATCAGTGAAACAGGAGAGCCCAGAAATAGACCCTCCCAGTCATGTACAATTCATTTTTGACAAAGTTACAAAAACAATTTCATTGAGAAAGAATGGTCTTTTCCACAAATGGTGCTGGTGCAAAAATAATTTCAATTCATGCCTTGCATCATATGCAAAACTTAACTCAAAATGCATCACAGACTTAAACCTGAGAGCTAAAACTATAATACTTTCAGAACAATATGGATCAAACAACGATTTCTTAGATATGATCTCAAACGCATGATTCTTAAGAGAAAAACATTGATAAATTGCACTTCGTCGAAATGAAAACTTTTTGTTCTTTGAAAGACACTATTAAGAGACTGTAAAAACAATCCACAAACTGGCAGAAAATACTTGCAAGCCATGTATCTGATAAAGGTCCCATATCTAGACTATATGAAGAACTCTCCAGACTCAGTAAGAAAACCAAGCCACCCAATTTTAAAAGAGGGAGAGGGGCAGAAGATTTCAGCAGACACATCACCAAGGAAGATATACAGATGGCAAATAAGCATATGGAAAGATACTGAACATTTTCTCTAAGAAAATGGAAATTAAAACCACAGTGAGATACCATTATAAGCCCACGTGGGTGGCTAAAATTGCACAATTTAAAAGACTGATAATACCAAGAGTTGCTGAGAATGAGGTGCAGCTGGGTTTTCATACACTGGTGATGGGATTGTAAAATAGTAGAACTACTTTGGAAAACAATTTGTAAGTTTCTTTTAAAAAAATCAAACATTTACCTACATATGATCCAGCCATTCCATTAACTGTTATTTGTAATAGCCAAAAAAAAAAAAGGAATAGCTGTCAAAAGGCAAATGGATGAACACATTGTGGTATAGTCATGCAGTGCAATACTACACAACAATAAAATGAACTATTTATAATGCCACAACTTGGGTGGTCCTCAGTAATTATGCTGAGTGAAAGAACCTAGACCAAAAAAGAATATATATTGTATGATTTTATATAACATTTTTAAAAACAAGAAATAATTTTAGTGATACGAAGCAGATCAGTGTTGCGTGGGGGCAGGGAAATTGAGATTACAAAAGAAAGTGAGATTTTATGTGGGAGATTGTCGTAGAGTTGTGTCTCCCCCCCACCCGCCAACAAAGTGTCTTAACGTCTGGTACCACCTATTTGGAAGGCGGGTGTATGCAGATATAATCAAGCTAAGATGGGGTCATATTGGAATAGGGTAGGCTCTAATCCTATGACTGGGGTCCTCATAAGAAGAGGGTAATTTGGACAGAGACACACACACAGGGAAAAGGCTGTGTGACTACGGAGGCAGAGATTGAAGTAAAGCGTCTGCAAGCCAAAGTCAGGGATTGCTGGCAACCGCCATCTAGGAGAGAGGCAGGGAACAAATTCGCCTTCAGAGCCTTCAGAAGGACCCAACCTTGCCAATACCTTGATTTTGGAGTTCTGGCTTCCAGAACTGTGAGAGATAAATTTCTGTTGTTTTAAGCCACCCAGTTGGTGGTAATTTGCTATGGCAGCCCTAGGAAACCAATACTAGGGTGATGGATGTTTTATTATCAAGATCATGGTGAGGGTTTCATAGGTGTATACATATGTCAAAACATCAAATTGTGCCGTTTATTTGCTGAAGGAGCAAATCTGTTTGGGACCCACCAGTCCATCGCAGACCTTCATTATACAATGAGTACATTCAGGGTCTAACTGAGCTTTTTTGTGGTGATAGGGCTTGGTGACGTTAGAGGTAGAACTAGAACCCTGGCCTCCTGTTTACATGTAACATCTGTGTGAACACTTTTAATGTGCAAATTGTTTCATAAACAGTGAATCAGATAAATAAAATATGAGACAGTTTGAAAATGTATTGATTTCTTGCTAGTGTAGGGGCTAATATAAGCTAAAACCAAAACAAATGTTTATAAACTGGATTAGGAGGTTTACCATAGACAGTACTCTTATTTATCTCTTTTTAGACGACTGAGTCAAAGACCAACAGCAGAAGAACTAGAACAACGAAATATACTACAACGTAAGTCCAGCTATGGAAATAAACTTGTGTAGATTTTCTCTGTATATTTCTGATTTTAATATACATAACAGGGAAGAGAAGCATTTTCTACAGGGGCCAAGGAGAGAGTGTGTTCCAGCCGAGGAAGGACTACTCATATCTTTTCCCCTGAAGGAGTTCCCCCAAACTTCCTTTACAAGATATCATTATGGTATATTGTTTGTGTACTTGGATACTATAGAAAAGTTTGTTTTAATTTTCTCAATATCCTGAGACTACTTTGGGCATTTGGGAGGATTTCACAGTTTGTGGTGGACACTGCCCAACTTTTCTCTGTCTTCACGGAATTAAAATAATGGCTGTGCATTTGCAGGAGACCTTCCTGTTCCTAATGGAGTCTGAGGGCTGGGGCCCAAAGCAAGTCCCAAATGCAGCAGTTTTTTCATCTCTTAAGACTTTCATACCTCTAAAGTCACAAAATAGAACCACGTATTTAATTTTTTGTGTACATAATTAACTTCCTAAAACAGCATTCTAATCTAGTACAGGTTTGTTTTTCCACATTGTAGGGAGAAATTTGGCCCTGGAAACCTTCACAGTGGAAGATTAGGCTTCATAGGGTTACTTGTGGGCGTGCCCAGTTTGACCAATCCATCCCCTTCTCTCATCACTATTTAGATACATGCGACTTAGTCACTTAGTAAATTTTAAAGTGTGGGAGCCTTTATAGACGTATCACACAAAACTTAGTGTGATCTCCATTCTAAGTGGTTATTCTTGAGCAAAAGTCTGCAGTTTTTCTTAAAGAGCACATAGTAAATATTATCAGCTTTACAGGCCAAAAGTAAAATGAAGCTATTGTGTAGGTACTTATCAAACTTTTAAAAAATGTAAAGACCGTTCTTAGCTCATGAGCAGTAAAAATACAGGCAACTGGCCAGATTTGGGTCCATAGTTTGATATCCCTGCTTTAAGTATTTGACTACACCAGTTGGTAAGAAAGTTGTCTTGGTGAGCCATTCTCAATGTTTGTCTTTTATTCTGACTTGGAGCCTATAAGAAATATCTGCAATATAACTAGTGAAAAGTTTGATATGCAAATTGCCATTTTGAATATTCTTTGTTTCTGACTGTCAACTGTAGCTAAAAATGAAGCTGATCGTCAGGCAGAAAAACGAGAGATTAAACGTCGGCTCACTAGAAAGGTATGTTGCCCGAGTGTTTGGTTTTAGGCTGTCTACTGAGTCCATATCTTCTATTTGAACTATTTGATCAGAAAGAAATGATTGACTTGAATTCCCATAGATCGCTATAAAAATAAAATACATGATGCAAATATAGAAAACAACACAGCATTATCAAGAGCATTTTAATTTTCACTTTTATTATTTAAAGAAAGCCTAGCACAAGAAAGTGCTCAATAAATGTTTGCAGAAAATTTCACCTTTCACTTGATAACTGGGGATTTTGATGTAGACTCCAAAACCTGCTGAAGTATAGATAAGGTTATTTTCTAGTCAGGGAAAATACTGAACTGACCCTTAGTAATACCTGAAAAGTATGATAAACCAACTAGGATTTTTTCGTTGGTCCCAGATCAAATCTTTCATGTACCAGACCTGTCTTAGCTTTTCGAGTCTGGGATTAATACCTTTCTCCTTTCCTTCCCATCATAATAGTTTCCTGTAGATTCTAATTTGGTCTGAGTTCTGTGGATATTTCTGAAAACTTATAAGAATCCCTAGCACAGTAAGGGATCTAGACATTTTCTTCCTGGTTCCTCCCCTTCCCCAGAAACAGAGGAATCATCCCTGACAGACTGAGGGTAGCTAGAGGCCACAGCTACACTTGATGCCTTCAGGTTGAGCAGGTTACCTGACTGCAGTCTTAAACCATAACGTACTACAGACTCTGCTCTCCTGGGCATTGTCCACGCTGAACGTGACCTACTAGATACTTTTTTCATGTTACATGTATTCACTTTTTAATGTATTACATGTGAGTTTATAGCCCTAATCCTTTTGCTGCCCAAAACGCGGCCCATGGACCAGTAGCATTGTCATTACCTGGGAGCTTGTAAGAGCTGGAGAACATCAGGACCTGTTTAATCAGAATCTACATTGTAACCAGAGCCCCGAATGATTTGAATGCATGTTAAAGCTTGAGAAGCACTGGTAATACTGGTTACACTGGTTTATTGCAGTGGTTCTCAATCTTAGCTGTGCATTCAGGAGTTTTAAAAAAAAAAGAAACTCCCAATCCCCAGAATTTCTGGGGATGGTGGACCCAGGCATCCCCATGTGATTCCAATATACAGTTAACGCACTGAGTTAGGGGTGATTTGAACGCATGATCAATGCCTGATTCCTGGCATAGCCAACTAACAGGCTCCATTTCTTTCAGCTCAGTCAAAGGCCAACTGTGGCCGAACTACTTGCCAGGAAGATTCTGAGGTTTAATGAATATGTGGAGGTAACAGATGCTCAAGATTACGACCGGCGAGCCGACAAACCTTGGACCAAACTGACCCCTGCTGACAAGGTGCGTGTGTATGTGTCTCTCTCTCTCTCCCTCTCTCTGAAGGATGCAAGACACTAACTAGAAGGTTACCTGGTTGTGCAACTAAAAGAGGGAACCATAAACAAAATGTCTACTTTTGATATAATGTTAAGTTGGTAATCAAGATATAAAATGTCAAGATATACAAACCAAAACTTGATACCAACGATTCCATCGCCAGTACCAAAACTGAAAGAAAAGAAAATCCCTGCTCCTACCTCACAGAGTACAAAAATCTGGAAGGAAATAAAACACATTTTTAACAGTGGTTATGTTGGTTGGAGGGAGTTTGGGTGATATTTTACTAATTACCCATATTTTACTTTTTAAACTGGAAAAGCATTTTTACATGCTGTGCAAATGATTTTAAAAAAAGGTATAATATCTCTTTTAAGCTCTTCAGGTGTTTTAACTGGAAATTTTAGGTTTATCATGAGATGATTGGTGTCAGGGAAGGTGACGTGTCTTGGCTCTAAGCTTCGCCCAAACCTTCCCCCAGTGTGTTGACCTGGCTTCGTTCTTCCTTCTGGGTTGCCTGCCCAGGCTACAGTGACTCACAAGTTAAGCACAATAGAGAACAGATGGCATATCACTCTGTTATGCCACAGCAGACAGAACATGCTGAAACATCTTTGTTTCTACTCCACAGGCTGCCATAAGAAAAGAATTAAATGAATTTAAAAGCTCAGAGATGGAGGTTCATGAAGAGAGCAAACATTTTACACGGTAAGTGCCAAAACTCCCAAATACTGTGTACTAAGTAGAGCTCTACCGAAAAATAAACATACAGAGTTGTTCAGATAGGAGAGACATTGTTAAAAGAGGACATTCAGTGTCGATTGCAAGGAGACTACATCAAAAGAACTTAGAGTCAGTAGTAAATGCTTATACTGAATGTGGCATTTTATGTGTATTATTTAATCCTTGCAATAAACCTTCAAGGTGTGTTAATATCCCCCATAATATTGAAGAAACAGGTGCAGAGCGTTAAATACCTTGCTTGACTTACTAGTAAGTTACAGAACCAGGATTTGGAGAAAGGAATGAATGATTAAAAAGCCACACGGTGTTCTCTTCCCTGTATCTCACTGTCCCAGGTTATGTATGAGGAAATTGTTGCTGAGTTAGGGAAGATCTTGCCCTCTCTGGTTTCAGTTCTTTCTAGCACAGTTGATCTTACCAGTTTTGTGTATAAATTTCATTTTAATTAACTGTCTTCATGAAACAAGCCAAGATGTGTTTTGATTTGGAATTACTGTTGTGATTAAGGACCCACCCATTACCTAAAGAATCAGCCAGCCAAAAATAAAATCACTGTAAGTATCTAGGTGACTCAGAACATTTATAAAAAGAGGCTATAAAGAAGATATAATGACAATTCCAATTTGCTGTAAAAAGGAGGAAGAAGCAAAGTTGGAAAACATTGTTAAATGTTTTTCTATCACAATATAGGCAAATGATTATTTTAATTACAATTTTTTTTTGTACTAAACTCTGGCAGGAGTGGAGAAGGCATATTGTTTGAACAGCAATAACACTATTTAAGGCACTATAGTATGAACTCAAATAACACACCACACTTGCCCCCAAGGGGACTGTAGTTTAATCTAGGAAAAGATCTGTGTACTACTAAATATAGTACAATCAGTATGATAAATTCCTCAGTCATTCCCAGTCCTAAATCTACCAGGTTTCGTGTTCCAACACCACCATTTCCTATCTATGTCAGTGTTAGCTATTTTTATTGTAATTACTAGTTGTTAGAAACTATAGTGAGCAACAATAAAGGAAACAGTCAGAGAGAAGGTGACATTTAGGCTGAATCTTAAAGTGTATAAAAGAATTATTTGAACGAGAAAGATAGGAAGGAACATTGTATGCAGAAGGACCATCTTTAGCAAGACTATGGGAAGTAGGAAAGTGCAATGTTTCCGGGTATCAGAAAATGTATGGGGCAAAGGATGTACGGGGACAGTGCGGTGAAGCTAAGACCAACAAGATGGGTTACCGTAGCACTTTGAAGAGGTTTGGCTGTTATGCTGGATATCGGAACCATTGGAGTTCCATGTATTTGAAAACAGGCTCTGGTGGAACTGTGGAAGGTGGTATGGAAGGATGGAGGGGCTAGCAGTAAGGAAACCAGTTAGGAAGTCACTAAAATAGCCATAGTGAGCATACTGATAGCTCAGACCAAGGAAGTGATAGTGAGAATGCAAGAGATTGTTTAGAATCAACAAAATTTGGCTGTCTTTTGATTCCAGGGATGAATCAGGGTAGTAGTTAAAATGACGCTTAGATTTCTCACCTGGGATTTTTGAGGTCTGTGACATCAAGGCCTCAGGTGAACAGGTGAGGACATTTATTCACTAAAATATTTATTGAGCACCTACTACATGCTAGGTGGAGTGCAAGGTACTTGGGATATAAGTACAAACAAGACAGGAACAAGACAAAAAGTCCCTGTCCTTAACAAGCTTTTTTGTAAAAAAGGAAAGCAGACAATAAACAAAGTGGGAAATAAATTAGATATGTTGAGTTTGACCTGTGACACACTGAA
The DNA here is from genome assembly GCF_004115265.2 of Rhinolophus ferrumequinum. NCBI lineage: Eukaryota > Metazoa > Chordata > Mammalia > Chiroptera > Rhinolophidae > Rhinolophus > Rhinolophus ferrumequinum. Next base: position 19,553,954 of record NC_046292.1, read on the forward strand.
GTGGAAATGCCGAAAAGGCAGTTGAATATTCAACCTAGGAAAGGAAACCTAGTGCAAGGAAAAAGCAAGGTCTAAAGATAGTAAATTTATGAGAAAAGATTGTGGTTCTCAGGCGGAAAATTGTTTCGTATTTAAAGGTTGGACTGAGGAAGATGGACCAGGAAAGCATACCGAGGAGAAGCAATTACAGAAAAAGTAAAACTGGGGAAAAGATAGTATTACAGAAGCCAAGAGAAGAGAGTTTCAAGAAGGAAGAGGGTCAGGAGTTTCAGAAGCTACAGAAAAGTCAGGTAGAATTAGAGCGGAGGAGAAGCAATTTTTAAAAATTAGAACGTAACATTTTGTTACTGTTATTAGGTTGGTGCAGAAGTAATTGCAGTTTTTGCAATTTTTAACCCTTTGATATATAGCAATCTGCACTATCTGGTAACCCAGCTCTTTGATCGTCTGTTTTGTTTTAGCTACCATCGTCCATGATGCTGAAGTTTGAGAAGAACTAAACAACCCCCGAAAACAGAGCTGCTTTGCTGCTTCAGTCTCCAGAATGACACGGCAGGAACTTTGAGCACTTACCAGCACAGCCAGAATTAAGTTCCCCGGGTTGTATTTCTGGGGTGAACGGCACTTCTATGAATGTAGCATTTCACTGGAATGGATTCTCATGTGTTGCCTTGAGCAAAACTGAACACTTTGTCAGTGCTTTTGAACCTTTTAATAAAGCAGCATACTTGAGAGGTCTTCCCTTACCAGCCACCAACGTTCTGGGCCACTTGCAGGTTCGAGTTTTATCACACCACATCCTCTCCCCAAGACGTCTGCCTGTGCTGAGGCACGGTTCACACCGTCAGCCTTACCTGCTCTGTCCTGGTTGTGAGACCCACTTGTGGCTAAATTCCAGTCATCAAATCAATTGGTGGTGGGGAAAACCTCTGGAGCCCCCCAGCCTTTTCGCAGAGGGGCCCCCACGTCCAGGGAGATCCTTCATACCACACTGGCATGTCAGTTGAAAGCATTACACTGTGTCTCTTGTCACACAGCAATACAGTCCTCTTCAGGTAGTCCAGCCTGAGAGAAGCTCAGGATCTGACATGTTCATCCTTTTTGACATGTCATCCTGATTTTTATTAAAAAAAAAAAAAAAAAAAATGAAAGAAGTCATGGAAACGTATGTTTTTTCTATTAAACAATTTGAGCTGTAACCAGATTCCAAGTAGGGAAAATGCAAAAACATGTATGTTTTCTATATACAAAAACAAAAGCAACAACAAAAAAAAGGACTTTATGTTTAAAGCCAATTTGACAAAAAACTGACTCGTGGCTTAGATTCTCACGGGCTATTTGTTGTACTTTTGTTGTACCAAATGATACTTCAAATCATTCTGATCAATAGATGTATTCTCCTCCATAAAGAAGAGTTGTGGCAATTCTGTGGGAGCACTTGTGCTGGCGGCCCCCACTCTTCCAGCCAGAATCACAGCAAAGCCCTCGGGATGTGGGATGCTAGATAGGAAAAGGTCTTTGAAGAAGCAATTAGGGGTGTGATCGTGACCCACTGCTGCCCCTCCGCAGTGCTGCTCGCCCTCCTGCTCTCTGGCAGTTTCCACTAAACTCATCCCTCTTCTTCGAAGATGTAGCCAGTGCATTTGGTGCCTGGGCATGGGCTCAGCCCCCATCCCTTTTTTTTATCTTGTAATGTATATTAATATGATTTCCTAAAACAAGCCTCATTGTTTTCTTTTAATTTTTATTGACAACCATACAGTCTCACTATTTCCCTCTAATTCTATTTGCCTCTAATTCCACACTAAGTGGAAGAAAATAAATCATTTCTGTTTAACTGATCAATGTGGCCTTTCCCCTTTACTTTCATGCTTAGAAAATTGTGACTGTTTTATAGATTTCTTCTGATTTCTTCTATGGTCCTTGTTCTATATGTAATCAGTTCGGTAGATGTTTCTCTTTTCTCCTTTCATGTCCATGTAAGATTTGCTGAAGAATCAGAGTATCAGGTCAAAATAAAAAAGCTGAAGTGACCTTAAAGAGTAGTGTCTTCTATCTGTGTGGGGGATGAGGACATATTTGGATTTCTCAGTTACTGTCAATGCCTTATACTGGCTCCACATCTCCTTAAAACTCATTCACATTTGGTATAACTGAGGGAAGGGAAGTGACAACTCTACAATGTTGTTAGAGGTCTGTATATATGGTGGCCACACATTAATTGCTAACTTGACTTCTAACCTTCCTGTCTTGTTGGTTTGGAGATTATTTGGCGTATGCCAGCATTCTCTGTGACTTCAGAAGCGTATGCCAGCATTCTCTGTGGCTTCAGAAGACATTTTCAAATCCTTCTTTCACTGCCTTACTTTCCCTTAATGTGCCAAGCTTGAAAAAGGATTTGATTTCCTGAGCTACTTACCTGCTTTCTATGTGCCACTAAGGAATCTAGTTCGCCTTCTCATTCGTGTTCTTTTGAAACGATACTTTGGGGGGTCAAGTCTTTTTAGGTGTTTATATATATATATATATGTATGTATGTAATGCATTTTGTGTTCCCTTTCCGTGTAAGTAACAATTCACAATCATAATGTAAAGAAGAAATAAAAGCTTGATGTATTGTACTTCCAGATGCTTCCCTGATGTACAGAATCTTTGTAAAATAAATAATTAAATTGTATATCAGTCTTCCTATCAATATTAATTATTAAAGTAATTTAGAAATTAAAAGAAACTATACTCTTCTGGTATGAAGTATTTATTTTATATTCTACCCTATTCCAAAAGATTTAAGCCAGCTTAAAATGGTACCTAAAATACTGCCAGGCACCCTCAATGAGATTAGATGATGGGGGAAAGATAATAGTAAGAACATTAACGTAGCCAGACGTGAAGCTCAGTCATGCTGTGTCTCTGTGCACACAGATACAAATGGAAAAAGAATAGGCCTCAAAGAGGAAAGCCAGCTGGGAACCCCACAGTATGTACCAGGGACTGCACTAGGTCCTTGATTCTATTTATCCCATCCCTAGTCTAAGAGGTAAGTGGAAATAGACTCATTTTACCAGTGAAGAACCTGAGATGAAGTTGTTTTGCCAAAGTCAAACCAAATTAATCACTGTACATATTCAAGGACGAACATACTGCATCCCAATCTATTCCCTACGAGGATTACTCTGTATGGACCACGTATAATTAGATCATTAGACCTCAGGCTGACATCGCAATAAGATAGTTTATACCTCACATACTCCTCTTCTGGCTAGCAGCCCAGTTTCAATCCAGGTGGCCTTACCAGTGACTCACTTTCCACCTGTCACTTCAGAAACTGGCCTTGATTAGTGCACCACCCTTTACCAAGGGTTAAAAGAAACCATGCGTCAGAACTGCTCATGTCATTGGTTTCTACCTGCTCCCAGATTTTCCTACTAGCCCTCCAAAGAGACCTCAAATTGCCATTACCCCTTCGAGATTAAGCATTGTCTCCAGAAGGGTGTTTTGAAGGTATACATTGCCGAGTGTTTGCTGAAAGAATAAATTTAGGGTTTTCACGGATTTAGATTAGTGTGTAGTAGAGAGTGAAAGCTTTGTAAAACCACTATCAGGGCATGTCCAGTAGATATTAAATGGGAGGGGATGGGATAGAAAGTGTTTACAAAAGATGAGAATGGACAACAAAGCCAAGCCTTAAAACCAAAACAGCCAACCACTTCTTTTGGGGGGGTTGGGGAACAGCATTTTATTGGGACAGTGTGTGCTTCCAGAACTTTTTCGAAGTCAAGTTATTGTTTTTTCAATCTTAGTTGTGGAGGGCGCAGCTCAGCTCCAGGTCCAGTCGCCGTTGTTAGTTGCAGGGGGTGCAGCCCACCATCCCTTGTGGGAGTCGAGGAATCAAACCGGGAACCTTGTGGTTGAGAGCCCATTGGCCCATGTGGGAATCAAACCGGCAGCCTTCGGAGTTAGGAGCACGGAGCTCCAACCGCCTGAGCCACCGGGCCGGCCCAGCCAACCACTTTCAATTCCAGCTCTAGGAGGCGTGAAGGGAAAAGCAGGACCACCAGCAACTTGGGCCACTTACTCCCTCTGTCTCTTTTGTGGATACTATTAATTTCTTTCCCCAAGAATTTTTGTCATCTTCATAAAACATAGAGGTCATCTGACAGGAATAAACACCCTCAATTTCCCTCCATACTGAGGAGGCACACACACTATTCAATCATTCATTTGTTTAATGTTTATTTCCTACTCCCCCCAGAATTTTCCCTTGACCCTATTTTCTCTTCAATCCATTACCCTATCTTGGGTTTTTCCTACACTCCACATATTAATGTCAAGCAATTTAAATTTACATACAGTCCAAGCAGTGAGCTAAATGAGTGACAAGGAAAAAGATGATGGAGGTGTAAACGGAACAGACTTCTTGACATTGGTTATGGTCTCTAGTTTCTACACTTTTCCATTTCTAAAGCGATGTTCACTCAACACATTAAAATATAAATTAAATCTAAAATAAAATGGCATTCCCTGAGGTCACCAGTTACTTCTCAGTTAAAAGCTTGTTTCCAGCTCCTAAGGTATTTGACTATTCTGCAGCATTTGATGCTTTGGACCATGTGCTGGTCCTCAAAACTTCTTCCTTAGCCTCTCAGACACCAGTGTCTCCTGTTTCTCCTCTGATCATGCGTTCACTGTCCTGCTGGCTTCTTCCCTGACCACCATTTAAATGATGGGTTTTCACATCCTCTCATCACTCTCCCTGCTCTCTACCAGAGTGACTTCTGGCATCACTCTTACTCTGATAAGTTCTAAATCTTTTTTTTTTTTTTTTAAAGATTTTATTGGGGAAGGGGAACAGGACTTTATTGGGGAACAGTGTGTACTTCCAGGACTTTTTTCCAAGTCAAGTTGTCCTTTCAATCTTAGTTGTGGAGGGTGCCATTCAGCTTCAAGTTGTCCTTTCAGTCTTAGTTGTGGATGACGCAGCTCAGCTCTAGGCCCAGTTGCCGTTGCTAGTTGCAGGGGGCACAGCCCACCATCCCTTGTGGGAATCGAACTGGCAACCTTGTGGTTGAGAGCCTACTGGCCCATGTGGGAATCGAACCAGCAGCCTTCGGAGTTAGGAGCATGGAGCTCTAACCGCCTGAGCCACCGGGCCGGACCCAAGTTCTAAATCTTTATGTACAATTCAGCTTTCTTTCTGGAGTCCAACCCTATATCCAATTGCCCTTTGTATATATATACTCGTATACCCAAATGTTCCCGAGGTAACATGTGTACCTCCAGTGTCTACCCCAACAGCCTACTTTCTCAATTATCAGAGTTAGAGACCACCATATGTTCAGCCTCTCAAGCCTGAAATTTTGGTGTTATCTGCAAGTTCCTTTCTTATCTTGTTGGTACAGTGGAACAATAAATTATGTGCATTCTCTACCTGGGAAATGTCTCTTGATTCCTAAATCTCCTCTTTCTTTGTTTACCATCCACATTCAAAGACTGGAGGACTTTATAACCTCCAGCCTCTCCAATCTATCCTTCAATACTGCCACTAGAGTTACCTTTCTAAAATGCAAAGAGAGTCACAGCAATCCTTTACTTCAAAATTTATTGGCCCATAGTTACCTGCAAGATACAATTTAAACTTAGCCTAGACTACAAAATACTTTGTAATTCAGCTCTTACCTACTTTCCAGTCTCATGAAAATTCCAGGCACTTCTCCCTTTAATGTTCCTTATCAAGCTGACTTCTCACTCTTCCTGGGAGACAGACCACAGGCCTGCTAGCTCCTCAGCCTGGAATGCTGTCATCATCCACACCGACCCCTTTATTATTCTTTCAAGTTTTAGCTCAAATTTTAATTCCCCAGGCAAACCCTCTTGTACTTTAATATTGTTCAATTCCTCTGTGTTCTCAGAATACTTTACTCATGCCATACAGTAGTAGTATGATTTGCTGCCATGTTTATTTCCCCCACTGTGAGCTCTTAAGGACAGAAAAAGTGTTTCATCTACAATCACTTTTGTGTCTACAACACAATGCCTAGCAAGTCAGTCATATCCACTAAGTAAATATTGAATGAGTGATTGAAAGGTAACCAAATAGAAGTAATATCACCAGAGAAGTAGCAGAATTATTTGTCTTCCTTCCTCTGAACTACTGGTTCTCAAACATTTTGGTTTTGTAACCCCTTTACAATTTTAAAAGTTATGCAGAACTCCACAGAACTTCAGTATCTGTGGGTGATATCTACTTATACTTACTGTACTAAAATTAACACTGAGAAATTAAAAAAATATTTATAATAATTTTCAAAATAACTCATTATAACAATATATTTTTATGAAAAATAGAAGAGTGGCAAGGTTTCACTTTTTTTTTCAAATCTCTTAAGTCAAGTTTAATAGAATACAGCTCAATTCTCATATCTGCTTTTGCATTCAATCTGTTACTACATGCTGTTTTGGTTTAAGTAAATGAAGAAAACCCAGTCTCTCACAGATATAGAGTTGGTAAAGACGTCAGCTGTTCTTTCAAGTAAAATGGTATTCCATGAAAAAAATGTGGCTATTTCAGTACACAACTCAATCATGTATTTTTCCTGAAGATAACTATTGCACTTCTTTTCCTCTGTGTGCAGCAAAAGTGCATTGTGTGTAATTCTCACTTTGTCACTCAGAATATTAAAAAGATGAATACTCAAAAGTCAAGAATTAATAAAATTAATGATTTTTACTTCTTCATCTAGGACCTTCTTAGGTGAAACCGACTTTTTTAAAAAAACTGTAAATTTGTGATGATGAATACAACTACCAGTACAGTTTGGTGACAGGGCCTTGAAACATACTAAGGTATTTGCAGTTTTACCGATGATTTCATTTCACAGCATCAGTGAAGAGTCAACACAGTGAAGAATGCAAAGAAAGTCTAAGTATTATTATGAAATAGTATTGACCTCATGGACTCCAAAAGAGTCTCAGCGACTTCAAGGTCTGCCTACTACACTTTGAGAACCACTTCTCTGGGCCTGTTTCACATCTTAAAATTTGGGTAATAGTTCCAATGTCTTAGAATGATTGTGATAGTAAATAATGTATGTAAAACACCCAGCATAAAACCTTATAGAAATAATACCATAAATGTTTCTACTCATTATAGCCCAGCAATGATGGCTCTATGTCAATTTATCTAATATTTATTCATCTAACACTACACTTGAAATTCTATCACATTTGCAATATTTCATATTTCACATATATCCTCAGGATTCTTGCGTAATTCTTTACATTAGCTGTGTGTTAAAATATACTTAACATAAAATTTACCATTTTAAACCATTTTTAAGTTACAGTTCAGTAGCATTAAGTACATTCATTGGTATGCATAGGAGGCTTTAATTTTAGCCAATTCTGTGTAGGAGCACTTGTCTTAACTACCTACTTAGCTATCAAATGTGTATTTCACATGTGACAGTGCAGATTCGATCCCTTTTGAGACTCCTCGCATTTCTCTAGTCGTCCTTTTCTGTTTTGCATACTTATTATGCCAAAGTCATTTTTTGGCGAGTTTATCTAACAGCATATTCTCCAGATTGGGTTAACTGCGTGTAGATAAGTAGATTTGATATTAGGAATGTACCTATCCGCCTACGTGCTTACAAAACTCAGTTTCTGTAATTTACATTCCTCAGCAAGGTCCCGCGCGAAGGCGCTCGCGTCGCGAGAAGCCTTTGAGCCAGGTAGGGGTGGGGCTTAGCGGACAGTAGAGTCCCAGCATCCTTAGCGAATTTCTGATTCCCTAAATGCGCATGCCATGGCGCAGGCGCAATAGGCATTTCTTGATTTCCGCTCGCTTCAGAAGGTATAAATAAGGATTCCTGCGACTCCTTCGGTCTTTTGGGGGAGAGTTGCGCTGTCTGTACCTGTGGTCTGGTGAGTGTTTTTACGCGCGTGGTTTGTCAGCTCTAGGTTAGTAGCCTGACTTGCCAACCAGCTTTTCCTGTGGAGATTATACTATCTGTAAGGATTGCCTTTAGCGTCTTCCGTGCTAACTGTGCTTAGCTCGTGCAGTGGGGTTGGGTCGGATGTGGGCTGTGGAGTTCTCGCGAGCCGCGAGTGAGGGCCATAACCAACGGGTGCGAGCGCCGAATTACCACCCTATTCACTGAGACGCTAAAAGCGCAGCCTCTCCCACTACCCCGCATTGCTTATCGTGCCATTTATTACCCTGCCTCCCAGGAGTCCTGTGTCCTCAGTGGAGTTGCATGCAGTACATTATTCCTGTCGCCCGTCTGCGTTTTCAGTCCTGCTTTCGAAATGACAGCTCTTAATTCTGCCAATCTGTTTTGTCATTAAGGATAATTTCACGACAACAGATGACGGGTTTAAAGATAGAGATCCGGAGGCTTAAATGCTGTCTAAAAAGGTTGTGCATTTACCATTTCAGCAACGTGCTTGTTGTAGTTTCTAGATATGTTTGTAGTACCTGGATGAAAAATCTGGTTACTGATCTGTGACTGCTGATCGGTCTTGAACTCGAGTTTCATTGACTCAAGTTTAGGATCCACCTCAACAGGGATATTCCTGGGAAGTCGCTACCAACTGGATGAAGTCAATTCCTAGAACAGTTGTCTAAAATAAGTTATAGTAACCAACGTGGATACCTCGGGAGGTCACTCTCCCCGGGCTCTGTCCAGGTGGCGTAGGGGAGCGTAGGGCTCTGCCCCGTGATGTACAGTCCCTTTCCACGGCGTTGGAGATGAAGCTGGGCTTTCGAGTCTGCGCCTGCATATTCCTACAGCTTCTCAGAGTCCTGTGGACAATGACTGAGGAGACAAACCATGCAGGAAACAGCTCTCTAGAGCACCTAATCTGGATCTAGGTTGATCAGCAGTGAAAGGAAAATTTGCTTTAATCAGGTTTACTGTAATGCTGGATTAAGCTCTTTACCCGGCCTTGTTTTGCAGCCTTCACTCAAGATTCCAAATAACTTCGTTTGAGGTAAGTACATCTATGAATTGCTTCAGGTTTATCAGTGTTTGCCTGTCAACATTTTGCATATGGTATTGAATCATTCTGAGCTCAGTCCCCTTTCATGAAGATGCTATTGCTTGCTGTTTAATACATCCAGATAGGAACTTGGCCTTTTTTTTTTTTTCCCAAATGGAACTGCTAAGATCTTCACATCTTTATGTGATAGAGGGGTTATTTCTGTTTTGAAAATGAAAAACTTCTGATAGTTAGTATTGACTTAGCCAAATTCACAGCAAAGCTTGGCACATGAACCACATAATGTGCCTAGCCCCTCAGAGGTCTGTCCAAGGAGATAAGCGTTTGGTGTCATGTGCTATTCCTTCCCATGGTATTAGAGGTGAAACAATGACTGGTTTAATAATGATTTTTAAAAAGTTACTAACCCAACAGGCTCTTTTCAAATCTCCATGTGTAGTATGGGGTGAAGAAAAATGAAATCCTTTTAAAGGGTTTTGAGGGCTAATGCTGTTTGGCAGTATTGCCTTTAATTACACTAGTTTGTGATTAATCGGGCATTCCAACGTGGATACCTCCGGGAGGTCACTCTCCCCGGGGCTCTGTCCAAGTGGCGTAGGGGAGCGTAGGGCTCTGCCCCGTGATGTACAGTCCCTTTCCACGGCGTTGGAGATGAAGCTGGGCTTTCGAGTCCGCGCCTGCATATTCCTACAGCTTCTCAGAGTCCTGTGGACAATGACTGAGGAGACAAACCATGCAGGAAACATCTAGTTTATACTAAGATTTAAAATTTTCAGTAGTTATCAGTATGACTAATATTTTCTGTTTTTATTCAGGAGAGAAGAGGAGCCTCACATAACTTGTTGGTGATTGGCAATGCTTTTGGGTCCTTTATCTGGCGGGGAGCGTTGGTAAAGTGGTACTATTTTTGGAACATAAGTAACTCCCTTTAGTGTAAAAGGGTAACAGGAGGATAGAAATGGAACTTTTCAGGTATAGCCCCAGAACTTTAACCAGTAGAGCAATGAAATGTTCCATTGGCCAAGTGACTCATTGGAATTTATAAGGAATTGCAGAAGGCACTGAGCATGGACAGCTCTAAAAGAGATTGTCCTTGGACTTAGGCCCAGAGACCCTTTCAGAATGCCTAAGGTGAAAAATTGTGATACCAAATTTAGACTGAAAGGACAGAAAGCTGAGACCCATGGGAAACAAGGTGTCCTATTAAAGATATTTCTGGTGTATTTATGAATTATAATAAAGATGACTATATACATATTTGTGGTTCTTGTTTTTTGTTTGGAAATGTGATTGATACCCTGAAAAATTTTATGCGTGGGGTCCTTGTTGAAACTACATATAGCAGTTAATGCCTGATGGGTTCCACATTAAAGACCCTGCGCTCTTGTCTGTCCTGTGTATCCTCATGGTGTCTAATGTTTAATTTCACATTGGCAGGTGTTTGCCATTGGGAAGATAACTGGTTCCTGACCAGTTATATAGGGCCCAAGTAAAAGCGCCTATAGCCCACTAGACATAGTATTAAATGATAGGCCTAGATTGCTAAGTAGACCAATCCCATCCTTGAGTTCCACGATGTAGTAGTACAGGCAAATTGATGTTAGTAACTATGAGATTGGTCATAAATGTTAAAATTGCACAGCAGCTAGGCTTATCTGTCAGTATCTGGGTGGGACACTTGGGCCTGGAAGAAAATTGCCTAAGTGATGTGAGGTTGAGTCACAATGAAAGCCCTGTCAAGCCCTTGTACAGGCTGCCAGCTTTGTATGGAAGTCATAGGCCCTGATTCATATGAGTACTAGCTGGGAACCATCTAGAAGGTAGGGTCTATCCTGGGAGGAGCTTCATGAACCTGAGAGGTCGGTGGAGGTGGAATAGCCACGAAGCCATTGGGGTCAGATTTAAGGAAAGTGAATTTGGGGATTAGTGGATAATGGCCCAAACTGGGATGTGTCGATGGACAGTTTTACAAGTGATTGAGAATGGGAGCTGGTTATTGTTTATAGCCATGATTTTGGAGAACAATCTGGGATAGCTTGTTGGCATTTTAAACATCTGAGAGGTCATCTGTCTTACGTAGCAGCACTTAACTAACTATATTTCCCCAGAAATAAGACCTAGCCGGAGCTCTAATGCATGTGCATTAGAGCCGATGGTCCGGCTAGGTCTTATTTTCAGGGAAACAGCTGTGCCAGGCACTGTTCTAGGCATTTGGCTTAATGTTTAATTTCCACAGCAATGAAGTGGGTATTAAACCATTTTGAGATTGGGGAACCCAGGAACATAAAGGCTAAATTATCCAAATCCACAACTTGGAAGTGGAGCCTCTGCACAAACTTGGCCAACCCCTGCAGACTGGCTAGGAGCGATTCCAGATGAAATGTAAGGTCCTGTTTGTATCCCCAGGACCAGCTCTACACCCCTGTTGTCTTGATAATACCACATGCACAGTCTTTACAGAGCAGTTGCTCAGTAGAATGTCTGAATAAAGTTAGCTTTTGTAGAGGAGAAAATCTCAGGGTAGAGCTAGTTAAATAATGCTGGGCAGGAAATACATGCATTTCTCTCCTGATGTCCAAGTATAGCTGAAGCAAAGCTGTCAGCAAGTATTCTAGGTCCCACTCTGTGCTAAACATCTTGCAACATACCATCCAAACAGGCTTTTCTGGCTTTTTTCTGTGCGTGGGCAGACAGTTGCCAAATGGATTCATGCTGCCTAAGTTTGAACCATGGTGCTACCACATACTGTCCATATTACCTTGGGAAACCCACTTAACCTCTCTGCCTCAATTTCCTCATTCATAGAATGGGGATAAAAGTACCTTCCTCAGGGTTGTAGTGAGAATTAAATGAGTTAGTTTGTAAAAAGCTTTTTACAGTACCCTAAGTACTAGGAGCTTGTTAAAATTCTCTGACTTTTCAAGCAAACAACTAGGGATACAGTATCTAATAAATTTTGTTGAAGTCTAACACCATTCATTTATACTGAACCTGGCTTATCTCAGAATGACCCTACCTTTCCAGGAGAAAAAGGAAGAATTGTGATTAGTAACTTGCCCAAGATCACATAACTAGGAAAGCAGAACCAGGATTTGAAGCTAACTCCAAAACCATATAATACACCATTAGTTTTGAACAGGCCATATAGTAAGATTATATGTACATTATTTCATCTACTACTACATGCACCTCTGTAAAGTAGGTAACTACCCATTTCACAAGGAAACAAAGTTGGAGGATTTGAGGACCTTGCCCAAGTAAAACAGCAAGTGGAAGAATATGCACCTGAGCAAGGTTAGTTGAACCTGTACTCAGTTGAACTTGTACTCAATCTATATATCACACCTCAAAAAAATAACTAACTTTCCACCTGGTTTAAACCACAGAATTTTTTTGTGCTAAGCTAATGTGACCACTACACCATAAAAACTCAGTTTCAGTTGTAATGAATTATAAATCTATCTGCCTAGCTTTATATGACTGGAAAAAAGATGAGTAGTTTCCTGGCCATGCTTCCCTCTTTTCACCCTTTTCAGTTTTTGTGCATGTCTTTCCCTCTGATAGATGGAACCCACGTCTTTATGGTAGTACCTGACATTTGATGAGCACTTGCTATGTGTTAGGCATTCTATAAACCTTGTAACAGCTCTGTGCCGTGCAGGGCCTTTTATTAAATCTATGTTATTGAAAAGAAAGACAATCAAGGTTAGATTATTTGTCCAAGATCATGTAGTATGGAACTTGAAGGTCTGAGTCTCTAGAGCCTGAACTTAACCACCATCCTTACTTCCCCTTCCCCTGAGCATCTGGCACCTTGAGCGTTCCATCATAATAATTAGCATTCTGATGTGATTATTTTTCCAGTCAATGTCCATCTAACCTACTAGTTGAGGGATCCTCAAGGAATGGGACCTTATATGTAAGCTCAGTACTTAGTACTGTGCCTGGCAGATAGCAAACACTGGTTGATAACTTTGTTTTTCTATTTCATTGATTTCTGCTTTGATCTTTATTATTTTCTTTCTTAGGTTTACTTGGGGTTTAGTTTGCTATTCTTTTCTTCATTTCTTAAGGTAGAAGCTGAGACCACTGATTTGAGAACTTTCTTTCTGGTATAGGCATTTAGTGCTATGAATTTCCCCCAAATACTGCTTTAACAATATCCCATAAATCTAGTATGTTGTGTTTTCATTCAGTTCAAATACTTTCAAATTCCCTTTTGATTTCTTCTTTGTTATATGGGTTACTTCAAAGTGTGTTAAGTTTTTTTTTTTTTTTTTTTTTTTATTTATTGGGGTGACAATTGTTAGTAGAATTACATAGATTTCAGTTGTGCAATTCTGAATCACATCATCCATAAATCACACTGTGTGTTCACCACCCAGAGTCAGCTCCCCAAGTTTTTAATATTTGGGAGTTTTCCAAAGATCTTTTCTGTTGTTGGTTTTTAATTTAATTCCATTTACAATGGAATATATTTTGTATATTTTCTAAGAATATATTTTGTATGACTTGAATCATTTCGAATATACCAAGACTTGTTCTATGACTCAGAGTATCGTCTATCTTGGTAAATGTTTCATGTGCACTTGAAAAGAATGTGTTTTACTGTTGTTTGAAGAAACAACGTGGAATGTGATGAATGATGACATGTTCTATAAATGTCAAGGTTCAAATTGGTTGAAAGTGTTGTTGAGGTCTATACCCTTGCTGGTTTTCTGCCTACTTCTATCAGTTATTGAGAGGGGGGTACTGAAATTTCCAGCTGTAGTTGTGGATTTATCTATTTCTTAAAGTTCTATCAGTTTTTGCTTTGTATATTTTGAAGTTGTGTTATTAGTTGCATATATGTTTAGGATTGTGCATTTTAATTAATTCCTTTATAATTATGAAATTACCTTTATCTCAAGATTTTTTGCTGTGAAATTTACTTTGCTGTTAATATAGCCAGTACAGCTTTCTTTTGACTGGTGTTACCAACGTATGTCTTTTTCTATCCTTTCACTTTTACTATTTGTGTATTTATAAAGTGTATTTCTTGTAGGCAGTGTATAGTTGGGTCTTGCTTTCTTAATTTATTATGACAATCTCTGCCTTTAAATTGAAGTGTTTACACCATATTTTTATACGATTAGCTTAGTTTTGAGTCTTATCATCTTGATATTTGTTTTCTATTTGTCTCATCTGTTCTTTGCTCCTTTGTCCTCTTTGCCTTTTTTTTTTGAGTACCTTTTTCTGATATTATATCATATCTTTTTTACTGATTTACTAGCCATAACTTTGTTTTGTTATTTTTGTGGTTGCTTTTGGGTTTATAGTACACATCTTTTTTTTTCAACTTTTATTATTTTAAGTGTGTTTTTCCAGAACCCATCAGCTCCAAGTCAAGTAGTTGTTTCAATCTAGTTGTGGAGGACGCGGCTCACAATGGCCCATGTGGGGATCGAACCGGCAACTTCGTTGTTAAGAGCCCACGATCTAACCAACTGAGCTAACCGGCCGCCCCTATAGTACACATCTTTAACGTATTAGAATTTACATTCAGTTGATTTTATACCATTTCACTTATTGTAGTATAAGAACCTTACAATCTATTTTCACCCCACAGTCTTTGTTATTATTGTCATGTATTTTATGTTATAAAACCCACAATGCATTATTATTTTGTTTAAAAAGGCAATTGTCTTTTTTAAAAAGAAAAAAATCTTATATATTTACCCATGTAGTTACATTTCCAGTGCTCTTCATTCCTTTGTGTATATCTAGCTTCTCACCTGGTATCTATCACTTTTCTTCTGCCCAAAGGTCTGCCTTTAATGTTTCTTTTTCTGTGGGTCTGCTGGTGATGAGTTCTTTCAGCTTCTGTATGTCTGAAACTACCTTAATTTCACCTTCACTTCTGAAGGATGTTTTTGCTGGGTATACTTTACTAGATATAATTTTGCTAGAGTACTTTAGAAATGGTGCTCCATTGTCTTCTTGTTTGCATCGTATCCTTGTTTTTGTTTCTCTGTACATTGTATCCTTGTCTTGTTCCTCTACATAGCACATCTTTTCTATCATTGGTTTTGAGAAATTTGATTATGATGTGCCTTGTTTTTTGTACTTGGAATTCCTTGAGCTCCTTGCATTTTGTATTAGTCAGGGTTCTCTAGAGAACCAGAACAAGTAGGATGTATGTGTGTAGATAGACAGACAGACAGACAGACAGACAGATAGATAGGTGTTTTAAGGAATTGGCTCACATGGTCATGGGTGCTGGCAAATCTGAAATCTGTAGGGTAGGTTTGCAGGCTGGAAATCTCACCAAGACTTGATACTACAGTTTTGAGCCTGGAGGCAGATTTGGCAGAATTCCTTCTCAAGGCCTTCAACTGATTGGATGAGGCCCACCCATATTGTAGAGGCTAACCTGCTTTCCTCAAAGTCTACTGATTTAAAAGTTATCATGTCTAAAAAACACTTTCACAGAAACATCTAGACTGATGTTTGACTGAAAAACTGGGTACCATAGCCTACCTAAGTTGACACAAAATTAGTTCACACAAAATTAACCATCATAGATCTGTAGGTTTATAGTTTGGATGCTTTTTAGCCATTATTTCTTAATGTTTTCTGTCCCCTGCTCCTCATTGCTTTCAGAGTCTCCATTTACCTGTATAGTATTTCTCTTAAAGTTATTCCATAGCTTACTAAAGGTATTTTTACTTAAAAAATATTTTTTTCTCTGTTTCATTTTGTATTGTTTCTATTGCTATGCCTTCAAGTTCACTAATCATTGCTTTTGCAATATCTAATCTATTGCCAATTCCATCCAGTGTATTTGTCATCTTAGATATTGTCATGAATTTTACTTTGAGTTTTTTTATATCTTCCATGTCTCTACTTAACTTTTGAACATATGGAATACGTTATAATGACTTAATGTCCTTCATTTATAATGCTATCATTTGTGTCAGTTCTTGGTTGGGTTCATTTGCTTGTTCTCATGTTTTTTGTTCAATAAATGAAACAATCATAGCATGTGGAAAAAGCAAAATTGGTATTTGGGTTCAAAGAAGGAGAAGGTAAGTGGGGCCAAGGAAAGCTTCATGGAAATGGGGCCTGAATTGAATCTTAAAATATATTATCAAGCATTCAGCTAGGCAGGAAGGAAGGCACCTGGTAAAGAGAACAGCCCAGA
The DNA here is from genome assembly GCF_004115265.2 of Rhinolophus ferrumequinum. Taxonomy (NCBI): domain Eukaryota; kingdom Metazoa; phylum Chordata; class Mammalia; order Chiroptera; family Rhinolophidae; genus Rhinolophus; species Rhinolophus ferrumequinum. The sequence continues at coordinate 19,570,137 of NC_046292.1, forward strand.
TAAAGGTGAGGGGAGGAATAAGCATGAGCACCTTCAGAGTACAACAGAGGCTAAGGGGGAAAACGGGAAATCAATACCTGGGGTATTTGCTGCTTGGTGCTCCAAGCACAGCACTGAAGAAATACCTGAGTCTTTAAGGATTTCCAAACAGAGCAAGTTCTCAGTGATGATTTCGGGAGACTAACCTGGGGATCTCGGTGGAATAAAATGGAGGAGAAGAAATAAGAGGTGGGAGCAGAGGCCACAAGCGTGGTACTTTAGACCAGAGGGGCAGAAATAGAAACTTGAAGAGGAGAGGAGAGGGAGGAATCAGAAAAGAAGGTTTGAATCTGTACTTCTCAGAGAACCTCAACTTTTGCTGGAAGGTTGAAATTGGGGGGAGTCTAGATCCATGGGAAACAAGTTTTACTTTGGGTGTTGTATCTTCTGGGTAGAGATGTAGGACTGAATGAAAACTAGGGTGTAGGTCAGAACCAGACTGGACGGACTGCCCTCTCCATTAAAAGGTGATGGCTCAGCCCTGAACAAGAGTTCAGGTTCCCTTCTGCCACTCGTCTGATGACCCCAGAAACACGCTTAACCTCTTTGAACCTCATTTTTCTCATTTTCCAACTGTCATGAGGTTTTTGTAAGGACATGGTTGGACGTATTTCTGTAGTTAACAAAGTAAAAGGTTTTACAAAATAGATGATAATAACTTTTTTATAATTACATTAAGCCATGTGAATGAATAAGATCTTGGAGGAAGACAGCAAAGAGAGATCAGAGATCCCAGGGCTAAAAACTTGGAGAAATTTCACAGTACATATCATGCAAAGGAGGAGTCCATGATGGAGGCAGAGGTAAACTTGGAGAGGTAAGAGACCCTGAAGGTGGGGAGGGCTCTGCATAATAAAAGAAATTCAGTTTACTAAGAAATTCATAATTAAAAAAACTCATCAAAAGTGTCCATCTAGAGTTCAGGTATGATAAAATGACTTTCAGAGTCAGAATCAACATCAAATAGAGAAAATATCCTTCTGCAGAGGTCACTGGCCTGACCTGGGAAATCCCCCAATCAAATGGCCTGAGATGTCACCTCCCGGCACACCTGAAATCTTCAAGAATTGTTTGTATTCATCCTGTATCCAAACAGCTGGTGCTTATTTTCCTTTTCCAGCTCCCAACCCCAATTCACACCATTTTCCTAATCTGGTGCACTTGATCCCCCCACTCTTGGTTTCCCCTTCTCCCAAGTCCATTCTCCGTTTTGTTCTAACACAAACCTCTCACATCACTCACATTCTCAAATCCCTTCCATAATTCCCCATTGCCTGGGAATAGAGGCTGCACAGCTTAGACACACAAGACCCTGCATCCATCGCCCTACTCTCCAGTGCTCTCCACCATCCTCCCACAGGCAGCCTCTACTCCAGTCAGACCTTGGCAGTTTCCCACAAACCAACCTGGACTCTCATTACTCCCTGTCATTGCAAGAGATGCTTCTCCTAGAATGCCCTGGCCAATTCGAGTTAACTTGGAAAGGCTTCCTTAAGTCCCAGGCTAAGCCGGATGTCCCTGCGCCCACCCTTGTCATACCTCCGTGTGGTTGTTGATAGTCTGATTTCTTATCTTTCTCCGACAGAGACCCTCTTGAGAGCAGGGAAGATCAGAATCTCTCCGTACAGTCCTTTCCACACCATATTTTCCCAAACAAACCCTGCTTCCCAGTGGTATTTTTTTTTCTAAGTGTGTTTTTCCAGGACCTATCAGCTCCTAGTCAAGTAGTTGTTTCAATCTAGTTGTGGAGGGCGCAGCTCACAGTGGCCCATGTGGGGATCCAACTGGCAACCTTGTTAAGGGCAACCTTGTTAAGAGCATGGCGCTCTAACCAACTGAGCCCCCCTTTCCAGTGGTTATTTTGGTTGTCAGTCCACTTGTCCCAATTTGAGGTCTTCAAAGTATACGCCCACTATGCAGTGGAGTACAGGTGGAGGGCTCTTGGTCAGGAGCTCCCAGCCCGAGCGCTTCACCTACACTTCCTGGTGCGGCCACCAGGGGCCGCCGGGCTCTTTGTTTTGCTCTCTGGCCCGGGTCGGGGCCGAGGCCTGCAAAGCGCATGCTCTGGGGCAGTTCGCGGCCGGGCAGGCGAGCGGAGGAGTTCCTTGCGGAGGACCTGCACCAAGGTGGGTCGCGCGTGTCTCTGACGAAGGGCTCTGGTGGAGGGCGGCGCGCTGAGTTGCCACAGACGGAGCACGGGGGGCCTCGGTGGGTCTCGGCCGTTGCTCGCGCGCGCCAGGTCCCACGGCGGCGGCTCCACGTGAAGCCGGGCGGCAGGAAGGCGCGGGTGCGGGCGCGCGGGTTGTCGGCCCCGCGGGGCGCCCGGGCGCCAGCCGGGCCCCATCTCGTCCGAGCTAGGGCCCCGCAACCCCTGTGCCGCCGCGCCTCTCCCCGGCCCGCGGCGGCAGCGCGGGCGGGAGATTCAAACGGCCCGTGCGCGGCCGGCCGGGGTGCGCGCGGCCGCGGTGACCTCGCTGGCCGGTGTGCGCAGACCCGCGGGCCTGGGCGGGCTGCCCTGGCGGGGCTGCGTTTCCGAAACTAAGAAAGTGATTTTGTCCGGCTTTCCTTCGAGAATGTGGCTGTAGACGGGAAGGAACCCTTCCCGATGAGGTTCTGCTTTAGGAGCTCGAGGGTAGGCTGGTGAGGGTCTGCTGCAGGGAAAGAAATCTCAGCGTCAACAGGCACCACGACGGTAACGACTGTTGACCCTTTGGAGAGGTGTGCTGTGAACTTCGCATCGACTCATCTGTCAACAGATTATTCACTGGCTGTCTACCCCGTGCTGCGCTTACAGGGCTGGGGAACAATGATGAGAAAGGCCCCGTGGTGTGACCTTTACGGAGCTCCCCGTGTCCTTGGGGAGACCTGTGTAGGACCACAATTACATGAACGGCAGTGTGGTCACCGGAAGTATACCCGGGTGCTGCTGCTGGCAATTAATTCATCAGATAATAATTGAGATGCTCCAACCAAGTGTGACTTCTGTCCCTTAGCATAAGTTGAGGGTATGGAGTGTTACCGGAACTCTGAGGGGGTTGCCCAACCCAGCCCAGGAGGGTCAAGGATGGCTTTGCAGGGGAGGTGGCACTTGAATGGGGTTTTGAAGGAGCAGTAGTTATTCAGGAACACCGGGGGTGGAGGGATTAGGGTGATCCAGGCAGGGGGCACGGCATATGCAAAGATGAAGGTCTAGGTGAGTGTTGCAGTCAGATCTCACAGGTGTTTTAGTCTGACCGGAACACAGGGTACCAGATACAGCAGGGAACTGGGTTTTTAAAAGGTCTCAGGTGCAAGACTGAGGAACACTGGGTGGGGGTGGAGGAGGCAGAGATGGCTTCATCCAAGAAGGCCATTAAAATGGAGTCAGAAACAATGAATTCGGAGTTAACCAATGATCCTGTTGCAAAAACATCCCAAGAGCAGGAATCCTGTTTAGCTTTGCAACTTACTAGTTGGGTGCCCTTGGGCCACCCACCCAACTCCCCTGAGTATTCGCTTACCTGTAAAATCAAGGTAAGAGGTATGTGGTAAGGGTTACTAATATCCTATACTTTCCATAAAGCAGTGATTCTAACGACTGGTGGAAGCTGTGGCCCTTTTCTTCTGGGGAAATATTGACCCAGGCACAGCTCTGTATACAGGAGGCTACCCCTGGTGAAGAACTCTTAGGGTGAAGTATTCCAGCTCTGTGCCTGGCACATAGCAGGAGCTCAGCAAATGTTTGACAGATGAGCCCCTTTCCTCCGTTCCCTGGGGACCTTTGTTACAAAGAGATTCTTCAGCTTCTGAGTCTGGCAGGCAAGTGTCTGCCTCCTGACATCGGGGAACAGGGGGTAGCAGTGGGAACAGCTGCTGTGGTCAGAGAGGGCTCTGTCTCCCTTTGCAGAAATGAGGCTGTGGTGAGGTCACGGGGGTCACAGCAGGCACTTCAGGCCCCTGGTACTCTCCAGTCTGGTGTGACTTCATTCATCACACGAGGAAATGAAGGCCCAGGGAGAAGTGGGCAAGGGGAGTCCAGGCCCTGGTGGGGAGTGAGCAGGAGGCCTGCCCGCTCATCCCATCCCTGTGTGGCCTGGAGGGCCTTCTCCTTTCTTATTTGTAAAACCAGGGTGATCACGTTTAGCTCAGAGGGCAGATGTGAGCATTCTAGGGGAGGCTGGCACACCATAGGTGCCTATTGGTGGAAGTTGACTCTGTATCTGACTTTTAGTTATTTGGGACTGTGTCTCATTCTTTTCCCAAACTGTGAGCTCCTTGAAGATGGAAGCTGTGTTTGTCCATTGGGGGTGAGGGTGGGGACAAAAGACTACTGCTTATTCTCAGCCCACACACTCACTAGTTAAGAACATACCCAGAGCAGTTAGACAGGGAGTCTGTACAAAGGCCTGATTTATGCACTAGAGGATGCAGGTGGGTGATGAGTGTGGGGCTCCATTTTTGAGGAGGTGCCCTCTCATCCCCTGCCCTGCCCCAGATTGCTCACAGCAGCACTCTGCAGTGCCCAGAGACCTCCATTTGAGAGATGAGGATTCTCAGACTCAAAGAGAACCCAGGTCTGATGGACTCTAAAGCCAGTGTTCAACTCCACTGCAGCAGGGAGCTGTACCCATGGTCCTTCCCCATGTCCCTCTCAGGCCCTGGCTACTTCAGTGTCTCCTCTCTGGTCTCACCATCCTCTCCCTCTCAGCTGCCTTCTGCCCTCTGCTCCTTGTGTTTGGCTGAGCTCATGGGGGTTCCTGGGAAGGCCTTCCCAGGCTGCCTTGAGCTCTGCCCGGATCACGGCCTGCCTTTAGCTGACTTTTTTTTTCTCAATCCATCAGCTATACCTGGGTTCTATTCCTGGCTCTCCTTTACTGGCTTTGTGAACTTTGGCATGTAAATGTATTTCTCTGAGCCTCAGTTTCCTCAACTGTGAAATAGGAATGATAGTGCCTTCCTCTTCAGTTTGTGAAAAGTAAAATGTTGGCATATAGAAGATAGGAGAGGCTCATATTTTAAGAAGTAGACTGGTGTAGTGGATCGATATGTAAATTAAAGTAATTATGTTCCAAAAGTCTGGCCTAGTTTCTCTAGGAGAGAATGATTCCTTTAGGATTGGGAGAGAGATCAGAGGTGGTTTACCACCGAGGTGACTTTGAGACTTGAGTAGAAGCTCTTCCAGTAGGATAAGGGATGGGGAGGAATAGAGATGCAAATGGCATGGAGAGAACAGTAAGTCTTCTAAGATTGTGGGGGAAGAGAGAGGAGGATGTGACAAATAAGAGAAGAAGCCAAAGGTTAAGTTAGTACCAGAGCCTGGGGGTCGTTAGTACCAGGCTAAGAAATGTGGGCGTTAGATAAAGGCAGAGGGAACCACTGAGGTGTCTGAGTAAGGAAGCAGCTTGTTTCAGGTTTGAAGTTTACAAGGCTCAGGAGTGACTTAAGGAATGGGATGGGCGGGGGAGCAGCAAGACCAGAGACAAATTGCTGTCTTTTCTGTGGGGAGAGGATATGAGCGACAGCTCCTAGGCAGGCAGAGAAATGGAGGAGTGTGGCGAGGAGGAAGCTGGTCAGGGCACAGCTCTGGAGTCTGACTAACAGTTCACATCTTGGGAGAAAGATACTTCACCTTTCTGAGCCTCAGTTTCCTCATCTATACAGTGGGATCAGTGTGGCTACCTTGCAGTGAGATGCCCCAAAATATTTGCCAGAACACAGGTGGGTTCACTGGATCCGTTCTAACCCACAATAACACACTTGTTTTTGTTAGTACCCCGTGACACCAACCACCTGTATAGTTTTCTGTCTCCACTCTGGGCCTTGTCTACAGGTCAGCCCAGCATCAGTAGCAATGTGCTGACATAATTGTTTCCTGTGTTTTCACTGAACTTCTTGTTCTGAGTACTTTTCGTATCACCATAGTCTCCCTCCCCAGCACAGCTACCTGCTACAGGTCATTCTGAGGAGCTGATTGAAGATTTGCCTTTGGCAGGACGGGGCCCTGGACACAGTGAGGTGGCTGCCGGCCTGGCCAGTGGGATAAGCTGTGTTACATGTGAAACATATAACACACATAACAGGGGTACCTGTTGTATCCCACACCCCTCAATCCGCTTAGCTCTGTCTACTTGACATCCCTTCTTGGATGGCTCCCAAACACTTCAGACTTAATGGAAACACCTGATAAAATGGAGCCCCCGGTCCTTTGGCTCCTGCATGTCCCATAGTGTTCTCCTCCATCTCACTAAATGGAAATCTACCCCCACCGAGAAATCGAATCCAAAGCCTGGGAGTCCTTGTCTTGGGCCAAGCTAAGGCCTGTGCCGGAACCCCTGGATGTTTTTAGGATGGAAAAGTCATTCTGGAGTCCTCCTCTCCTTCCTTCCTTCTAACCTGCTGGCAAATCGAGTCTGTCTCCTAAGTTGATCTATTTTGTCTACTGTTCTCTGTTGCCTCAGACCAAATTAAGTCACTGGCATGTCATTTGAATAACCTCTTCTTCCAGTCCATCCCGTTTTCTTTACAGTATCCGGAGCAATTGTTTAAAGATGCAAATCTGGTGAAGACATTCCTAAAACTTGCCTGTTTCCCTACAAGGCCTTGCATGATCCAACCTGCTCCCTTTGTACACTTGACCGATCACTCTCCAGCCACAGCCACACTGGCCTCCCCACATTCCTGCACATCCCGCTGTTTACCACAATGCTTTCGTCCAGTCTTCCCCTACTGCCTTTCTCGCATAGTTCAGGTCTTAAATGTCCCCTCCCCGACCACCCTCCTCCCCTATCCCATTATTCTCTCTCTTGTTTTTATTGTGGTAAAATATACATAATGTAAAGTTTACCATTTCAACCATTTATATACGTGTAGTTTCGTGACATTGAGTACATTCACGATATGGTGCACCCCCAAGTTATTCTCTTAGAGATCACCTTGCCTACCCTTCACACTGCACCACCTGTAATCATTTGTTTTTTCTTTCCCACTAGAATGTAAGCTCCCTGAGAACAGGAAAAGGGTTAGTGTTCTTTTTTCTTGCTACACCTATCTCAAAGCCAAAAAGTGTTAATAGGCATTCAATAAATATTTGTGGAATGAATCAATGCTGCTATATATGAATGCAGCAGGTCATTGAATAAGGAATAATGTTTCATTCAACGTTGTTTCTTGATGAGATGCTGTAGTTGGTTCACTTAAAGTCACAGAACCTATTGACGATGTTAAGTGAGGATTTACTCTACTTATTGTGTGTTTGGCACTGCAAAGTCCTTTACAAACATTTCATTCAGTCTTGACAGCAGCCCTGAGAAGTGGTCATGGCATCCCCTTTCCTCGATGGGCATATAATTCAGAGGTTAAGGCTGCTGGCCAGCCACGGTCACAAAAGCCCAGTGAACAAGCCACAGCTCTGGCAGGTGAATCCAGTTCCCTCCAGTCCCAAAAAATGTGCATTTTTATTGTGGGGAGAGGGGTCTCAAAGAAGTGGGTTGGAGGGGAGGAGTCCCATCCCAGGAGAATAAAAGTTGGGTGAAGCTCAGAACTGCCACCTCCACAGAGTCAGAACTGGGCCAGTCACAACCTGCAGAGGCCCAACCTACACAGGCCCCTGACTACTTCCCTATTCAGTACTCTTCTCCCCCAGGGTGGTCGGCAGAACGTGCCCAGAAATTCAGAGGCCGCTGCCCTTGTTCATATACTGTGGAGTGGGAAGCTGGAGAGGCTGAGGCTCTAGGACCTACTGGAAGGAAGGGAGGTAGGGGCTGTTGGCTCACAGCTGAGCCTGAGCAGGGAGCTTGTGGTTCTGCAAATTGCATTTGTAGTCTTGGGTAGAGTCTCCATCCCCTCTCTATGAAATGGAGGCCAGGAGGGTTAGATTAGTGTAGAGCTGTGCCTGAGGGTTAGGTCCTAGACATAATAACGCCAGTGTTGATTTACTGACCACTATTTACTTTTAAAATATTAGTTCATTTAATTCTATACATCACAAAGGTGCAGGTACTATTATTATTCCCATTTTACTAAGGAGGAAACTGAATTGAGACGGGATTAAGTAACTTTACCCCAGGTCACACAGCTGGAAAGTCGCTGAGCCCAGACTGGCTCCAGAGGCTGTGCTCTTACTTGTCACAGGCTACACCACTTCTGCATCAGGGGAGCTCTGATGTGCCAGCCAGCCCTACCTGACAGAGGGCTCACACTCCAGAGCTCAAACAACTTGACTGTCTTTCACAACCTGAAAGACCAGGGCGTGATAAAGATTTCCAAGGCTGCTGGTGTGTGAGGAAAAAGGCTTTGGGCACAACTTGGGCTGGATTACAATTGAGAGAGAAGGTCTCTTCTCAGCAGCCTTGGGGAAGACACAGAGAGACCTTGGGAAGCAGCAGCAGTAAAGGAGGGCAGGGGCTCAGGGCTGAGGCTTTCAGCTACCCTGGACCATCATCCTAGGTCCAGTAACCCTTCTTGTCACCCATAGGTGATTTTCTTTCCTCCTTTGTAACATCTGGTGTTTGTATGTTAGTGTGACTATATATATAGTGTTTACCTCTTGTTGGGCTGTTTAGGAAAGCCAGGCTCCTTCCAGAAGTGGCACTTTTGGATCAAAGTGCACAAATGGTCTGGTTTAAGGTTTTATTTCATGAGACCATCTTTTTAAGTCTGATAATAACAGTAATGCATCAAAGTGACATTGGGTTATTAACCATTAGTTACAAAGTTACTAGTGATTATCTCAGGGTTTGCGAGAGTTAGGGGATATACTTAATGTTCTTCAGTGTTTTAATTTTATATACTAAACAATATGTAATGCTCCTTGTTAAACATCTTAGATAATATAGGAAGGTACAAAGAAAACAATAAAAGTTGCCCATAATCCCATTTTCTAGAGGTTACCACTCTTAATAACGGATGTATTTCCTTCACATTTTTCTACAATTATTTTTACATGTGTGTGCTTTATTTTTCAAAAATGGGAGGGGTTCTTCAATCTGCTTATATTACTTGGCAATGGTGAACATCTTCTTAATTCAACAAATCTCTGAAAGCATCACTTTTAATGGCTTCATACAGTTCTATCGTGAATATACCACGTCTTACCTAGCCAGCGCATGCGTTGCTCCGTTATTTTTTTAATGTTATGAAGAATACAGTGGAGAATATTTGTGGAACTTAATCTTTGGTGTATTATTCTGTTCTTGTTCTCAGATAAATTCTGAGAAGTAGAATTGCTGGGCAAAACCTTATTTCAAGTTGTTGCTTGATTTTGATAAACATTTCCTGATTAGAACAGGAAAATGATTGCCATTTCTGACATGAAGTAAGTATATGTCTGGATTTTTCAGGATAAGAACATGCCACCCAAGCGTGTAACTAAGAGAAGGTCACCCCCAGAAGATGCCTTCCCCAAAAGCAAGAAGGTGAAGAGTAAGTTGGCTTTGGCCTTTTATCTGGTTATGGGTGGCCTCTTTGAACCCCCAGAATCAGGGACTGGGTTCCTTTCTCCCTGACATTGGAAGCTGAAGCGCCTGGAAGTCCAGGAACTCCCCAGCTGGAGAGTCTCCTTGTAGCTGATTGAATCCCACCCTCTGGGAATCATTAGGGTACAGAAAGTAGTGGAAAAGCACTTGGGCAGTACTAGCCAAAAACTAACCCCAGGGCTTTGCCCCAGGCAGTAATGGGGTATGGTAAGGACCACTAATTTCCAGACGTGGGTCCAAGTCCTGGCTCTGCCACTTTCTAGGTGTGTAGCTTTGAGCAAGTCACTTACTTGCTGAATTTGGATTACCCTTTTCATAAAATAGAGGCCAGCACAGCACCATCCTCACTGGCCTGTTGTGAGGAAATGGAGGTAATATCCAGGTAGCATTTGGGGGGGTGGCTGTGGTTTCCTTTTGCCTGGAACCCTGGAGGGAGACAGGGAGGAGAGCCAGCCACCCCCAGTCCGGGGAGCGGTAGTGTGGGCCCACACTCAGACAGTGCCTGTCTTTTGCAGACTCTCCTAACCGGGCAGTGAGGGCCAGTGCGTCACGCCGCGTTCCTGGCGCCCACTCCTTCCGAGGTGCCTGTGGGCCGAGCCCTTCTGACCAGAAAACCAGACCAGGGCGCTCCCTTTGCACAGCCACCATGGCCCTGGCAGCCGTGGCCACACACCCCCCCCGAGGGAGGGGCTGGACGCCATTGGCTGTCCGGAGTTGCGGGCGGTTGCCATTGGCCTGTAGATGGCCCTGGGCCGCCCACTGGTTGGCGCTTCTCCTCAAATACCCATGTGGGCTCTTACTCCGGCCCCTCCTTCTTCAGCTGCGGGACCTGTGTCTGCTCCCTGATAGGAGCAGAGGTTATCAGTGTGAATACGTCCAAAAGTGGTCACAGCCTGAGGATGGAGGCTTCCTTGGTTTCAGTGCAAACGCCACTGCTTACTAGCTCTATGATCCTGGGAAAGTTATTCAACCTCTCTGAGGCTCTGTTTCCTTTCCTGTATAATGGGATCTTGAATATGGAAGGTCTGTAGTGTAATTTTGGGGACTACAGAGCAGTTTGACATTAGCAGAGTAAGCAGTCAGTAAAGGGTAGACATTACCTGAGCCCTCACTGCACTATGGCTCCTTATTAGGAACTTACAGCTAATCAGGAAAACGATCTTGTGTCTTCACTGTGCTTCCCCTCCCCACCAAGTTTCTTTTCACAATATTGAGTGTCTCCTTGTTTCCATTTCCTCCCTCTCACAGTAATAATGTGCTCGATTTTTAATCTATACAAAAACCCATGAGATAGGTATTTCTGTGATTGCCATTTAACAAACGAGGAAATCAGACTTGGAAAGGTCATACTAATGGTCTGTGGCAGAGCAGGGGCTTGAACTCTGTCTGTGTGGTCCTAGAGCCCACGCAATGACCGCTCCTGTCTCCCGTCACCCTACACACTCAGGGGCTGTCTTCTTCACCCCTCAGTCTCACATAGGTCCCACAACACAGAACCAGGCTTGGTGCTGACACTGGGCCAGGGCGACGTGGGCCAGCTGGGGCTGGGCGAGAATGTGATGGAGAGGAAGAAGCCAGCCTTGGTGCCCATTCCAGAAGACATTGTGCAGGCTGAGGCTGGGGGCATGCACACCGTGTGTCTAAGCAAAAGTGGCCAGGTAGGTTGGGGGTGGCACAGAATTGGACAGGGCCTGGGGTTGGGGGACTTGGGAAAGGAACTCTGAGCCATATACATTTCCTGCTCTAATGGGGACGTCCTGGGCACAGGTCTACTCCTTTGGCTGCAATGATGAGGGTGCCCTGGGAAGGGACACATCAGTGGAAGGCTCAGAGATGGTCCCTGGGAAAGTGGAACTGCAAGAGAAGGTGGTACAAGTGTCAGCAGGAGACAGTCACACAGCGGCCCTCACCGAGGATGGTCGTGTCTTCCTCTGGGGCTCCTTCCGGGTAAGACTGGGTCTGGAAGACTGCATGGGGGTTGGCAGGCAGAATTAACTGGTGGGGCCCCAAGGATAACTCATCTCCACACCCCTGTTGTGCGTACTTGTGGGGAAATCAAAGGCCCAGAGGCAGAGCTTAGGCCCAGACCTAGATCTGTGGCTTGTTCGTCCAAGCTTGTCTACACCACTGGCTGTTTCCTTGATTCTGATGTTATGAAGTGTGTGTCTTGGGAAATGGGTGAGTGAGTCAAGGATGCTTTGGCTGAGGCTGCTCCAGGAAGCCTGCTGTTCTCACCCGTCTCCCTGCCTTCAACCTCCCCCTTCCTCTTCCCAGCCCTCTCCCACACTTCTCAGGGGTCTTGGGGAGTGTGTGTGGGAGGGACAAATTGTCACATTTCAGAATTTCCAAGACATGAGAGTATAGTTTAAAAAGCAGATTTACCACTTAAAATTGTTTTGGTACTTTGGTATTTATTTTGAAATGTCAAAAGTACAGGAATCTGATGAGGTGTTTCCTCATCAGGGCCATTTTTAAAATTCTTATGGAGGGGGCGGTGGTTAGAGCACAGTGCTCGTAACACCAAGGTCGCCGGTTTGATTCCCACATGGCCCAGTGAGAAACAACGCTTGAGCTTGGAGATGAGCCACTGGTGGGCAGCCAGTTCGCTCAGTGGTTAGAGCGCAGTGCTCATAACACCAAGATCGCTGGTTCGATTCCCACATTGGCCAGTGAGCTGCGCCCTCCACAACTAGATTGAAAACAACGACTTGACATGGAGCTGATGGGTCCTGGAAAAACACACTGTTCCTTAATATTCCCCAGTAAAAATGTAAAAACAAAAAACAAACAAAAACTACCCATTTAAAAAAAAATTCTTATGGAGAATTTCAAATACATAAAAGTAATCAGAATAATGGACGCCCATCTAGTTGTCTTAACAATTATCAATTTGTGGCCAAACTTACTTCCTTTCTCCCATGCACTGCACTACTCCTGTTATTTTAATGCAAATCACAGACCATGTATGATTTCATTCATAAATATTTCACTTTGTGGCCTGGCTCCTACTCACCTCTCCATCCCCCAGCTGGCACCAGTGCCCTTCACCAGACAGTTTTGTGGTTGCCTGCAAGCCTGGATCTGGCTGGCAGGAGTGGCTGAGAAGTGCTGTGCCCCTCCCTTCCAGGACAATAATGGTGTGATCGGGCTCTTGGAGCCCATGAAGAAGAGCATGGTACCCGTGCAAGTGCAGCTGAGTGTGTCCGTGGTGAAGGTGGCCTCAGGTGAGTCTGGGGGTACTTGCTGTGGGCAGGAATTGGAGAACCTTGTTCTGGGCTGGCCCAGCTTTGGGCCTTACAGACAAACCCTGCATCCCCTGCATTCCTCTCATCCTCAGGAAATGACCATTTGGTGATGCTGACAGCTGATGGTGACCTCTACACATTGGGCTGCGGGGAGCAGGGCCAGCTGGGCCGTGTGCCTGAATTATTTGCCAATCGTGGTGGCCGGCAGGGCCTTGGTAGGTGGCTTAGGTCCCTCTGGCAGGGCAGCTTGTCAGTCTACCCCCAGTGAAGGTCAAAGGCAGGAGGGATTCTCTGTTTGTTCAGGCTTACATCAGATACACTTGCGGTGGTAGTTAAGAACTATGACTCCAGAGCCAGGCTACCCTGGGTTTGAATCCTGGGCCTACCACCTACTGGCTGTGGGACCCTGGGCATAGTTTCCTCATGTCTAAACTTATCTACTTCATTGGGTTGTTGTGAGGTTAAATGAATTAACATAGAAGAGTGGCTGGCACCTGGTAAGTTCCATGTAAATGTTACTTCTTATGGCTGTGGGAGTCTGAGTGAGGCACTTGTACTTTCTTGGCCTCAGTTACCTCTTCTGTATAATAGGGAGAAAAGTCCCTGCTTATCCTCACTCCAAGGGCTTTAGAAATGTAGGAGAAACTGACATGGGCCAGAGAGGAGAGTCTGTGTCTGCCACTGACCCTGGCTGCTTCTCTGCTTGTAGAACGACTCCTAGTTCCCAAGTGTGTGATGCTGAAATCCAGGGGAAGCCGGGGCCATGTGAAATTCCAGGATGCCTTCTGTGGCGCCTACTTCACCTTTGCCATCTCCCTCGAGGGCCATGTATATGGCTTCGGCCTTTCCAACTATCATCAGCTTGGTGAGTCTCAAGCCCAGCATCTCACAGAGCCCAGAGTGACCTAGATTCCAGTTTTGGTTCCACCACTCATTTGTGTACACCCTCGGTGGAGTCACCCCTCAGAGCCACAGTTTTGTCATGTATAAAGTGAGACTATCCATAACCTGGCGGGTGGGGTAGCCTCCGTGTGGGAGGGGATGGAGGAGGACAGCTCTTTGGACACCTTCACTCCTGACAACTCCCATGGCCTTTTCCCCCAGGAACCCCAGGCACAGAATCTTGCTTTGTACCCCAGAACCTGACGTCCTTCAAGAACTCCACCAAATCCTGGGCAGGCTTCTCTGGTGGCCAGCACCATACAGTCTGCATGGATTCAGAAGGTGGGACCCCTGGGCTGAGAATACCGTGTTCCCTGGGCACAGGCCTGGCCTGACTCTTGAGAGCATGGCCCTTGGAACCTGGGTCTGCTCCATGGGCTGGGCCACGTATGGGTCTATAGGGGTCACCCCTCAACCCCCAGAGTTCTGGTGCTCTTCCAAGTATGAGTTCAGTGGGGGTCTATGGGGCTTCTCCCAGGCCTCCCCCAAAACTGAAAGAGACACTGCAGACCTCCTTCTCACCACCCTGGGAATAGGGACCGGTTCCCATGGATATGGGAACTCACCTGGCCAACCTGGAGCACGCCCTCTGCTACGCCTCATTTCTCTCCCTCCTCCCACAGGAAAAGCATACAGCCTGGGCCGGGCTGAGTATGGGCGGCTGGGCCTTGGGGAGGGTGCTGAGGAGAAGAGCATACCCACCCTCATCTCCAGGCTGCCCGCCGTCTCCTCAGTGGCTTGTGGGGCCTCTGTGGGGTATGCTGTGACCAAGGATGGTGAGTGGGGCTGCCCACATTTGGTTTGGTTGGGGCCTGGGGTCGTGATTCTTACCAAACTGCCCAGCAGGCTCTGAGGTCCACCATCAGATGGAGCTGAGATGCAGAGAGCAGTGTTTACGATAACATTGCTTTTCTCCTGATGGTCAAAGAGCTCTGGCTTTGATGAACATAAAATGAGTCAACACATTATTTTAATAAAGATGATTTGTTCCGTAGAGCAGAAAAACAGCAAAGGGGATATAGGCCAGGCAGTAGGACTTGAACCCAGGTCTCCAGACTCCAGACTTCTAACTCAGGCTTCACATTTCCACCATGGTGATCCCTTTATTTACAACCTAGTATGTGCCAGCTTCCCAGGGAGTTATACTTAGAATTTTATTAGGAGAAAGAAGGCTTCGTAGTCAGGGTTCTGGCAAGCATAGCAGAGGAGGGTGTGAGCAGTCGCCAGAGCCTGAGTGGGTGAGTGGGACAGCCATGGAGGTCCTGAGAAGTCGGGCTGGCAGAGGTGCCTGATCTGGGATTATCTGGGAAAAGTTCCTGAGGAACTTGGGGCTTCCACTACATCTTGAAGGTTCAGTCCTTTATGATAAGCAAAGGAGGGCACAGGAACATCCAGAGCAGTCTCAAAGGCGGCTGGTTCTGGGAGTGGAGGCTGGCATGGGAGTTTGGGGCATGGCCAGTTGTGTAGGGCCTTGAATGCCATGCCTAGGCATAGGGAGAGGTCTTCGGCCATGGGTAAGGACTGTAGTCTCTGGGTGGCAAAGCACTTACCCATCATCTCCTTGGATTTTTCCAGCTTCCTTGAACTCCCAGAGGCTGGGACATTACCAGGCTGCTATAGGCCAAGGCCAAAATTCATTCTATGTCTCACTACAGAAAGGTGGGGCTAGGGATCCTGGAGACAGCTCCCCCATTTCTCTCCCTTGTAGGTCGTGTTTTTGCCTGGGGCATGGGCACCAACTTCCAGCTGGGCACAGGGCAGGAGGAGGATGCCTGGAGCCCCGTGGAGATGACAGGCAAACAACTGGAGAACCGCATGGTCTTATCTGTGTCCAGTGGAGGCCAGCACACCGTCTTACTAGTCAAGGACAAGGAACAGAGCTGATGAAGGGCCTGGCTCCCGGCCCCTCCACCCTTCGTCCTGGAACAGGGAAGCCGTGATGACTACAGACTCCAGCAGGCCTCTCCCAGCCCCTAGTACTCTGTTACCTCCTGCCTTTGTCCCATTAGCAGAACAGAATCCTTTTCCTCCTTTTCTTCCTCCTTTCTGGAATCATCTTGGAACCTACTGGATGAATGGGAATGGAAGAGGGGAGGGGGTTTTGTCAAGGAATGTTGCTCCCCCAGAACTATGTGATTAGATCTTTCCCCCTCATCCCTACCTCTCATGGTCCTGGCTGACCCTGGTTTTGCCTACGAAAACCAAAACTTCCTCCCCTGGGGGTTTGGTTCCCACACTCTGAGAAGTTAGGGCTCCATTAAGCCCTACTCTGGTCATATGCCATTCTTCTTGTCCTTGACAGTCCACAGGCAGGCAAATGGTACAGTCATCAGACCCAGCCCTCATGTCATGGACCTATGCCTGGGGGTAACTGGAGAAGGGGCAGGGCTACCAGCCCAAGCCAAATATTTGGTCCTGAACAGCTGTCCATTGTGGGGGCGGGGGGATACAATGATCTTCCAGTTGATCAAGAAAAAAGCCAACCAGCCTTTCTCCCAGAAGCACAAAGCATTCTGCCCTGCAGTGCTTATCCAGCCTGCCTACCTGCAACCAAGGGCCTGAAATCTCAAAGGGAAGCTACACCTGCAGGGCAGGACATGGGGAAAAGGGAAGGAGGGTTTTATAAACAAATTTATAGCAATATTGAGAGTGAAGGGAGGGAGGGGAAGAGGGTTGGAGAGGCAGAGGCTGGTCCCCAGAAAGGGAAGCAGCAGCTTGTACAGTGGCTGAGAAAATAGGAAACAAGTTTGATTTTTTTTTTTTTAATGTAAAGTATTTTGGAGGGGAGAGTGAAATCTTTTAAAATTTTGAATAAATTTAGAGTTTTATAAAACAGGCCACTTGTTTTTTACACACTCCCTGCCTTTTTAAGGGAGTACCTGCTATGTTGGGAAGGGCAGGATAAACCCACACCTATCAACCTTGTCAAGACTGGGCCTTAGGTGATATCACGATGTCCTGTGTGCCAGGCAGCTGGTGATGTGGTTGTTCCACACAAATCATAAAGGAGTTGATACTTGGTATTTATGTTTCAGGAATCACTGGGCTTTGTTTTTTTTATATTATACTTCATAATGAGACATGGAATGGATCTTTTAACATTCTAATCCCAACCCAAGACACCACCACATCTCTAGAAATGTTAAGCTTGCTGTTACATCATTTTCAACAGCTGATGTAATTGACTAAAGATGATGAACCATAATAACTCTTAAGACAACTTATGCATATTAATGTTGATTTTCACAGGCCTTTGAGCAACTAAATCATAGCAATGTCCAATATGGTGGTCACTAGTTACATGTGGCCATTTACATTTAAATCAAAATTTGTAAAAATTTTAAGTTAACTTCCTTTATTGCACTAGCCACATTTTAAGTCCTCAATAGTCACATGTGGCTAATGCCTATGGTATTGGGCTATGCAAATGCAGAAATATGAGGTCTGGCAATTAAGTTTGCAAACTAGCCACCATGCGCTTATATTGGCAGCACTGTACAAACAGCTCGGTAAGGTTTCATAACCTTGGTGTATCAGTGTCTCACAGCTGTGTTTGTGTTGATGTATGGCGGTGTCTTGCTGAGTGGCGTTCATTATTGCGTGTTTTTGTGTGCCATTGCAAGAATGTCTGAGCTTGAATTAGAGCAACGAATAAACATTAAATTTCTTGTTAAACTTGGCAAGAGTGGAAGTGAAATCAGGGACAAGAGTGGAAAGTGAAATGTTAGTCAAGTTTATGGGGATAATGCCATGAAGAAAACAGCAGTGTACAAATGGATTAAATGTTTTTCTGAGGGGAGAGAACATGTCACTGATGAAGAGAGGTCAGGGCAGTCAGTAATGAGCAGAACTGATGAAAACATTGCAAAAATTCATTGAATTGTGTGTCAAAATCATCGGCTGACTGAGAAGCATAGCAGACCAAGGAAACATCAATAGAGAAACTGTTAGGAAAATCTTAACTGAAAATCTTGGCATGAGAAAGGTGTATGCAAAAATGGTTCCGAAGGAGCTCACCGATGAACAAAAGCAAAGGAGAGTCCAAGTTTGCCAAGACCTTTCAGAGAGGCAAGACGATGTTTTGGGCTGTGTTATCATTGGTGATGAAACATGGGTGTACCAATACGACCCTGAAACCAAGCGTCAAAGTGCACAGTGGAAGTTAGCCAATTCTCCATGACCAAAAAAGTTCCATCAGTCCAAATCAAGAGTCAAACAATGCTGCTAACCTTTTTTGATATCAGAGGGATTATTCATTATGAATTTGTACCAAGTGGACAAACAGTTAACCAAGTTTTCTATTTGGAAGTGCTGAAAAGGCTGAAAAAGTTCCAAAATTGTTTTGAAGGGTGGACTAGGTGCTGGCATTGGTGCATAGCTTCCCAAGGGGTGTACCTCGAAGGTGACCATGGTGATATTCAGCAATGAAGTATGTAGCACTTTTTCTAGGATGAGTTTGTGAACCTAATTCAGACTTCGTATATGGAACGTTTCTGTAATTGCAGAAAGTTACAATGGATAATGTTGATACAGGAGATCTGTATATGTGTAACAGGAAAATTTTATTAGTGCCAGGATTCTTGGATGTCAGTGACTATTGGAAAAATGAATATGATGTAAAATATCTTAAAATGTATTCTGTGATTTATTTCCCCCCTTGAACTTTTGAGGCAGGCACTATACTGATTGGAAACTAACTTCTAAAAAAGGAAAATCACAGATGATACTTTCTTTGTGAAGAAGCACTTGTGTCTACTATCCCCGCCCCCCAAAAAAAAAATATGTCCATTTGGATTGGATTTACTGGAGTTTTTCCCTTTTGACAATATAGCAGGTTGAAAGTACCGTTCTTACTAATAGCTATTGTGGATTGGGGCTTAAAATGGGCCAGGCATTGTGCTGAGTACTTTATAGGCAATAATAGCTTGTTTAATCCTTATGTCAGCCCTGCAAAGTAGGAATTTTTGTCCCTCAGGAAACAGTCCCTGAGAGTTCAAGTGACTTGCTTGAAGTCAAGTGCACAGGCTGGAATCTAAATCAGCCCACATCTGAGCCCAGGACTTCAATTCCTTTTCCTTATATTTCACATTAAGAGTTATAAAGCTCTCTGTTGGTGCCTTACATATATTAGAACCGTGTCAGGTACATAGTAAATGCTCTGTAAGTCTTTGGTATTATGACTATCCTACATTTTTTTGTTCCCTAGAGTTAATAATTGTCTTGTTCTTCATGTACTTAGTTTTTTGGTATAAGTATCATTAATGCAGTGCCAAAGTCTATCAGAAGTGTAAATCTTTTGTGTGTTCAAACACATCAAGTACCCTCAATTTTATCTTCCCCCTCCATCCTCCTCCAACTTGGATTGGTTACCCCAAAACAAATGTAATCATAGTACCCCATATGGCTCAGCTATAAAAAATATTGACAGTCAAAATGTAAATATTCACTATTGTTTTGACAAAAATTATAATCAGAAGAGGGAGAAGTGTGTATGTAGGAGGGGCAGTTGCTTAAAATACCTGAAACTATAAATGAATAGAAAGTATGTCGTTAAGAAATATGCAGATTCTAGGGAAAAGATTTGGAAATCATTGCCCCAAGGGAGTGAGAGTTGGGGCTAGGGATAGATGGGGTAAGGAACTGCTGTTTATTGTGTTATAAATTCAGCAGATACTTTTTTTCATTGCCTAGGCCATTGTAGGAATTTGATTCGAAACAAATGTACAACTATCCCTTATTTTAAAATTTTCCATATTTTAAAAATAAGCAAAGAGCACAGCACAGGGGCTGGAAGATAGTACTAAATAAATTGCTATCAGTTATAATTTGAAGGCATCCAACTACCATGTTGGAGAATTTACTGGATTACAGACATTGGACCAAGTGCTTTCCAAACTTCTCATTTTCTCCTCAGAGCACCCTATGAGGTAAACACTGCTATTATCCATATTAGTCTCAGAGCAGTTCAATAACCTGTCAGAATAATTAGTGAGAAAGGACTGGGATGGGTGCTCCATTTGTTCGAATTATAGCCAAAGCACCCAACCACTGCACTACCATTACAGTGAGTAGGATAAAGCTGGAAATTTGACAACTCGTGGTTGGATCTCAAGTTTTCAGACTGATGAGTGTTTGACTAAGGGGCCCAACACACCAAGTTTAGGATGTATAAACTGGTAAGAATGGGCCTTAGTGTTCCTTCAGACTAGTGTTCCATCAGGAAGCCCCAGAAAGGATCCTCAACTATTCTGGGTAAGCTTCACTCTTAGAACAATCACCACCTACAGAAGCAAGCTTCCCAGTCTAAGAAATGAGCACCAAAGTGAGGTGAAAGGCCCGGGACAGAGTAGGGGAATCAAACTGTCAGGATTATATCTAGTCGTGGAAATCGCGTTTACTGAGGGTCATTGTTCTGGGCAGGTTGAAGTTCTAGGCGGGTTTGGATTAGGGTAGTGGATGTGGGATCCAAGAAAGGGTGACAAACCTTGGGGATTGATTAGCTGAGTAACAGTTGCCCCAATTTACACTCCCTTTAACCTCCTCCCTGCATCCCAGGGCTATACATGGGAATGATGGAAGAATCCCATTCCAGCTTCAACAAAAGTCATGTCTTAAGAACTGGGTGGCTGGGGCAGACCAGTGGCTTTCCCAACGTCAGAGTTAATGGAACTGGATCGTCCAGGCTCCTAAAGGCGACCTTTCACTTTTTTAAAAATGTCCTTGTATTTGCAAGATTTTATTATGAGCATATGTTAGCTTTGTAGTTTTATGTGTACGTGTGTGTGTTTAAATACATAAAGTGAGAAAGAAACCCGAGAAAGCCGTTTACCTGAGCAACCCGTTTACCTGAGCAACCCACCGGCTGGAGCAGGGTCAAGTCAGCTCCGCACCGCCACGCGGGTATCCGGAAGCTCTGCCTAGTTGAGTCGCATGCGCAGAAGGCGTCGGAGGCGCATGCTCCGTGGCGGTCCCGGCCCAGCGGACTGGCGCGGTCCGCAGCCCGCAAAGTCCAGGCCCTGCTGCGGGCATGGCGGCCAGCTTGTGGATGGGCGACGTGAGTGAAGGCGGCCGCCTGGGTCCGGCGAGAAGAAATCTTAGTATCACGAGGGAGGAAGAGTCTGAGGGGGAGGAGTCCTCAGATCCCAAAAGGGTGGAAGTGAATGGGAAGGGGAGTTCTTTTGGGTAACACAGAAGCGGGTCCCAACATCTTGGGAAAGGGGCTGAGACTGAGGGTAGGGGTCTTGGGGCCCCGCCTGGGTTCACGGAAGGGAAAGGGAAGTTCTTTGGGGACATAGAATGACAGGAATCCCGAGGATTGAAGGGCGCTGTTGGTTCTAGGATTGGGAGGAATGGGGTTCCTAAATCCTAGGGGAGGTTCCCTAAAAGGAGCAAGTTTAAGGGGAAGGGAGGCAAGGGATTGGGAACGCAGGAATTGGGATTCAGACCACTCTGCAGACCGAAACCTGTCCACACTTGCCCACCCTCACCCGCAGCGTGTAGTCAGCTCTGGGCTAAGGGGGTGGGGTTCTGAAGCCAGGATGCTGCGCTGAGTCTCTGTGCTCTTGTATTTATGCAGCTGGAGCCCTACATGGATGAGAACTTCATCTCTCGGGCCTTTGCCACCATGGGGGAGACCGTGATGAGCGTCAAAATTATCCGAAACCGCCTCACTGGGTACGTTCTCTCCTTCCATCTTCTCAGTTCTCCCTTAATTACGTTGCAAGCATCATTCAGGTGAATGTAAACATCGCGGAGTCAGGGCTTCTCACCCCTAATAATAGTTATTATAACATTATAAAAGCTAACGTTGGAGGGCTTATTGAGAGGAATTATAGCATATTGCTTTAGGACTGCAGTCTGGAGCCAGACTGTTTGAAAGCTGTGTCTGCTGTGTGACCTTTGTAAGTTACTTAACCTCTCCTTCACCTTTAAAATCACAAAAACTTCTGAGCTACACTAAGTACTATTATTAGCTTAATAACTGTCTCAAAGTTAAACAACTATTAAATGACAAACCAAGACTTGAATTCAATTCTGTCCTCAACGACTTGAGTACCCTTCATTTTTATGCCATTTATTTAAAATTTTATTTATAGAGACATTCCGTGCACTACTGTTCTAGATTCCCAGGATACATGGCTGAAACAAGCCAGACGTAGTCCCTCCTCTCCTGGAATTTATTACATTCTAATGGGGGAATGAGACAAGAAATATGTAACCAAAACAATGCAGAGAATATTTTCAGAAAGTAGTGGTCTATTGCCTCTAGTTTCTTCTTTGTTTGGGGGGGTCTTAGGTTTCCTTAGGGTTCTAGTTAGAAATGAAAGGATTCCTTTATCAATTTGACAATGTTTATTGATCATCTACTCTGTGCCAGGTACTCTACTAAATCATCTTGCTAAACCATCAAATGGTTGAAAAATACAGACGAGAGCTAGGAAGTGTGATCAACTCTGGCTGTTTGGTTGACAAGTACTTTGTGTATTTAGAACCCCAAAAACCAGGGACTCATTTACTGACTGGTAGATCATGCTGGTCTAAATATTTTTCTTCTTCTTCTTGTAGACAGAAAACCCCAGATAATCAACTGGTAGTATGAAGATACATTCTGTAATGCTTTCTACATTTTAAAATACTGATATGTGTTCTCACATTTTAATTTATTGAAATAAGATTTGGAACTATCCTTCTCTACCTATGATTAATAAACTCTGCTGTTATGGTGGTCCTTACACATTACATTTATATACTACCTTATTTGACAGAGACTTTGAAGGAGTTTACAAGAATATTTGAAATACATAAATGTAAATTTAAAAACCAAGATCAGAGAAAATAAGAGAAAAAGATAAGACCCAAGGAAACATAATAGACAATAGAGCATTGTGCTTAAGAATGCAGTTGGTGATTGCACAACAGTGTGAATGTACTTAATACCACAGAACTGTACTCTTAAAAATGGTTAAAATTGTAAATTTTATGTATATTTAATCACAATTTTTTTAAATTGAAAAAAGGAAATAAAAGAATGCAGTCAGATATGGATCAGCCATTATCTCATTCATCACTAGTGGGACTATAAAATAGTAATACTACTGGGGACAAGTCTAGTCCTAGGTGTTTACCAAAAGAAATGAAAGCATATATCCACCAAATGAAGGACTGGAAAAAGAATGTTTGTAGCAGCTTTATGGCAATGGCTGAAAACTGAAAGCGGCCCAGGTATCCATGAGTATGTACTGGTATATTCATACAATAAAATACATTTAGCAATAAAAAGGAACAGACTACTTACATAGCAACAACATGAAAGAATCTCAAAAGCATTATGTTACGTGAAAGAAGCATTACTGTGTAATTTCATTTATTTAAAAATCTAGAATATACAAAATTAATCTGTGGTGGAAATAACTCAGCATCTAGAAGACTTGTGCATTTCATTGTGTGTAAACAAAAAAACATACACAAAAAACTAAACAATAATTGAACTCTAGTTAATAATATTCATATTAAAGTAATTGAGGGAAGTATACCAATATCTGCAACTTACTTTGAAATGTGTCAGAAAATAAGGACGATAAATGGGTAGAAGGATGGATAGCTATGTGATAAAATAAGTATAATAAAACATTAATTGTAGGTACTGGGTATGTGGGTGTTTGCTGTACAGTTCTTTCAGTTTTTATGTTTGGAATTTTTCATAATAAAATGTCGGGGAAAGAATGTAGGCAGACTATCCTGAGTTCCAGTCCAACCTTTGGCACATCCCAGCTGTGTGGTTTAAGGCCTATCATACAATCCTGCTAAATCTCAGTCTTTTCCTGAAAACAGGAGTAATGCTTTCATTCACCACATAGAGTGATGTAAGGATTAGATGAGATAGTACATGTGAAGTGGCTAGCACAATGCTGGGCCCATAGTGAGTGCTCGGTACTGGTCAGCTCTTACTAGTGGTGGTCTTTACATCTGTGAGCCTTAAGGTTCCAGCACACACAAGACAAACGGCACAGATTTGGCACACCATTCTTAGCATCCACAAACATTTATGGAGCTTATAGACTCCGTCCTTTGATCCTTGGGCTTGAGTACTGCCCTTGCCCTTCTTGGCTTCGTGTCCATAAGATTATTTGAACTGAAAATCTAGAGTAATATTCTGAGAAAACTTTGGGTTATTTCATTGGTAATAGCTTTAAGGTTGACGTTAAGGAAGTTAATAGTGTTCAGAATTTCTTAGAAAGCGATGTCAGAGGATATAGTCACATCCTACTTACGTCTCTTAGGGATGCTTTCAAAATTAGAACACCAGGAATCTCACAGACATCCCTCAATTAGGTAAGGTCCATGGGTTTACTTTATCTATCCAGCTAGATTGTGAGTTTCTTGAGGATCAGAACCACATTCTCCAACTTGATCACCCTGACCTGTGGTAGGTGATTTTAAAAAGCTTTCTTAATTTGAAAAATTACAAACAAAACTACAAAGAATAGTACAATGAGCTATCGTATAGCCAGGGCCTAATTTCAACAATTGTCAACATTTTGCCATATTTTCCCTATCTATCTAAATCTATCTGTTTCAAGTAGATAGAGATATATAAATAATTTCTTTTTGCTGAACCATATGAAAGTAAATTACAGGCATTGTGACACTTCACCACTAAATATTTAAACATACCTTGCCAAAAACTGGACATTCTCTTACATACCACAAAGCTCATATCATACTAACAAAATGAACAGTGATTCCCTAATACCATATAATGGTCAGTCTACATTCAAATTTTTATAATTGTCTCCAGACTATCTTCTATAGCTTTTTTTTTTTAATGAATTAGGATCCAGTCAGATCAGATCCTGCATTGCATTTAGTTCTTTTGTCTGTTTTTTAATGTTGAAAAGCCCACCTCTTCTTTTTCTAACATTGACTTTTAAAGAGGTAAGACTAATTGTTTTACATAAGGTCCTACATTCTGGATGCTGGTCCTGTATTCTGGATTTATTTGTTTTCTTGTAGTGGTGTTTTACTTTATCTGTCCTTAATATTTCATGTAAACTGGACATTAGATATAAGGGATTGATTGGATTGACTTTGGCAAAAGTACTTCAGAGGTGATACAATACATAAATGTTTGCTGAGTCTGGGACTGGCCCAGATTGACAATCCTTATATTCAAGATCGTAAGTTAGTTCTGAACTGGAATTTGGCAGGGAACAAAAACAGTATGTGCTCTGATTAGAAAAACATTTTTCCCCTCCCTTCAGGCCAACACTCAGTCTCTCACCTGGGAATCCCATCTATAACCATTCTTTTTTCTCTCTTTTCATTCTTTCCAGGATCCCAGCTGGCTACTGCTTTGTAGAATTCGCAGATTTGGCCACAGCTGAGAAGTGTTTGCATAAAATTAACGGGAAACCCCTTCCAGGAGCCACACCTGTAAGGACACTTAGATAATGATGATGTTGCCATTTTTATTCTCATCGATAATTATCGTTTATTGAATCCCTACTGTATATGTATGTTATTTTATTTAATCCTATGATGAATCTCTACTGTATGTGTACATTATTTTATTTAATTTTATAACAGCCCTGAACAGTAGGCATTGTTATCTTTGACAGACCAGGAAACTGAAGCTCAGGGAAGTGGAATAACTTGCTCAAGGCAACACAGTTAGTAAGTGGCAGAGACAGGCTGCAAACTGAAGATTGGTTGCCTCTGAAACCCATGCCCTTTGCACTTTGTACCACTGCCTCCCTTAATGGAAGACTTGAAACTAGACCCTTTGCCTGACTGAGAAAGTAGAACAGGCTGGCAGTAGTGAGGACACATTTCAAGAGAGTTACATTCTGCTCTTCCCACAGTTACTTAGCTTACAGCTGCACCAAGCTGGCACACCTGGGCTCATAGAACCATGGAGCTGGCAGTGCTCTTAGCGGCCATCCGAGCAAACCCCTCATTATATACAGGAGAAAAAGCTGAGGCTTAGAGAGGGGGAGATGTTTTGGCCAAGGTAATTTATTTCAGTTTTTTTCAAATATTGTTTGACTCTTGAAACTCCTTTCTCTGTTTTAGTTTGTTTGTTTTTAAATTTTCAGGCAAAACGTTTTAAACTGAACTATGCCACTTATGGGAAGCAACCGGATAACAGGTAAGCACAGAGAAGTCCCAAAGTAGCTTCAAGCCCCAGGAGAAATGTCTAGGTAGAGACAAGAGGCATCACTGTACCTCCTGGTCACTGCCAAAGAGGAGGATGGCGCTTGACTTTCACTCCACCTTGCCCCCTCCTGAAGGATGACACCTTCCCGTTCCCCATTAGTGGACCTTCCGGGTACGCTTCATGTCGAGGCCCATGTCTTCTCTAGGTTTGGTCCTTCACCTGGCCCTCCACCCCATTACTGCCCACAGTGCTGAGGTTTGATTCCATAAGAACTGACCTGACGGAGCACTGTAAGTTGATTCAGCATTTCAGGTTGCTGTTTGAAAACTTTAAAACAATGTATCAAAAACTTGAGAAAGATTTGTATCCATTGACCCCATAATTATGCTTCTCTGAATTTATTCATGATATGTGCAAGATTAGCCTCAAAAGTGTTGTCGTGCAGGGGATCCTGCGGACTACGCCAAGTGTCGTGCGGGGAGTCAGGCAGGGTCTGTGGGGTCTCTGGTCCCGCTCCCCACACAAGAACTCAGGATATGGTGAGGCCAAAAAGGAACACCCACGGAGCCATAGGTAGGGGAGTCACACCTCTATACTCTCACTGGCAGCTGGGTTGGAGACACAGGAGCCACACAATTCTCAACCCCTCACTGCGCCGCTTGCAGGCTCAGCCACCACCTTCTTGCTAGCTCCCCCTTTTTCTGCTAGCCTAGCCACGGCAGTTATATTAGTGCCCAATGGCTCACTGGTTACAGCTGACGGCCAACTAGCCACAGCTGATGGCCATTTGATCGCAGTCGATGGCCATTTACTACCTG
Source organism: Rhinolophus ferrumequinum (assembly GCF_004115265.2). Taxonomy (NCBI): domain Eukaryota; kingdom Metazoa; phylum Chordata; class Mammalia; order Chiroptera; family Rhinolophidae; genus Rhinolophus; species Rhinolophus ferrumequinum. The sequence goes on from NC_046292.1 coordinate 19,596,790, forward strand.
AGCCAGCACCTTTCTATGTGAGGCCGAGAGCCTGGAAACTGCTTTTTGGGGCTCTGTCCCCACAAGTGTTCATTGAAATATTACATATAGTGGGCAAAATTGGGGGAAAACCAAATCTAATAATAGGGAAGTGGTTTAAATTACAATATGCTCATTAACTGGAATGCTATTTATCCATTCATAAGTCATGTTGTAGCAGAATACTGAGATGTCAGGGTGTTGGTGATGTTAAAAGTGAAAAAAAAAATGCTAGAAAAAAATACTTACCTGGCAGGGGAGATACCATGATCACAAAGGTGGTTTTCCCAGGGCGAGGCTTATCCATTGCACTCCGGATGTGCTGACCCCTGTGATTTCCCCAAATGTGGGAAACTCGACTGCATAATTTGTGGTAATGGGGGACTGACTGCGTTCGCGCTCTCCCCTGAAAAAAAAAAAATGCTAGAAACAAAACAAACGACTCACCCAACTTTTGTAAATTCAAGAGAAGAAGCCAAAGAAACACAAAAGTATATATCAAAGTGTTCATAGTGATTATCTTTGAGTGGTTGGGTTACTGGTAATTTTATTTTTCCTTGTCGTTTTGTGTATTCTAATTTTATATAAGGACTATGTCTCAAACTTGAAATGAGAGTTTGCTTTTTTTTTTTCTTTAAGAATTGTTTTGGAACAGGAGTTGGCAAACTATCACCTGTGAGCTACATAGAAATGGGTTTTTACATTTTTAAAGATTTGTGCAAAAAACAAAAGGCGACAGACCATAGGTCTCCCACAAAGCCTCAAATATTTATTGTCTGGCCCTTTACAGAAAAAGTTTGCTGACCCCTATTCTAAAATTTGGGAGATTTCATTTTAGCTAGTCTTTAGGTCTTTAGAAGATAAAGTCCAATTCTCTTTCTTTCTCTGTCTTTTCGCCATCTAAATTAAAAATAGGCAGTGAATACGGAATGTCTGCTTTTATATTTCGAGCACCTCTGACCCTGACCCCTGTCTGTACTCATGTGATACTTGAAGCCAGACAGGCTTTGTGCAGTAGATGAAGGACTTGGGTGGGGCAGGAAGACTATTGTTTATACCTCTTCTGTCAGAACTGCCAAATGAAGCAAATGAGGACCCGCTGAGGGACCTATCAATGTGTCGTTCCCTAAGAAAGCCCAGGAAAGGTCTAACTAGAATGGGCCAAAGGAGTTTGTCAGAACAAAGGTTTTGGTCTTTGTCTCTGAATCTTGTTCTCTTCTCTCAGCCCTGAGTACTCCCTCTTTGTGGGGGACCTGACCCCAGATGTGGATGATGGCATGCTGTATGAATTCTTCGTCAAAGTCTACCCCTCCTGTCGGGGAGGCAAGGTGGTTTTGGACCAGACAGGCGTGTCTAAGTAAGGCCTTACCTGTTATTGATGCCCACCCTGTTAGTTGCAGCATTTGTCCCATAGACGGAGGTGTTATAGAGAGGCCAGGCAGCATGGTGGTCAAGAGCACAGGTGCTGGAGCCAAACTGCCTGGTTTGAATCCTGGCTCCTATACTGGCCAGGGACAGTGCAGTAGACAAGTGCCTCTGACCCTATCTCCTCAAAACAGGACTGATTAAAAGTATCTTCTCATAGGGGCAATGGAAGGATTAAATGATGTAATATAAATAAAGCGATAGGAAAAGCTTTATAGGTGTTTGCTATTTTATTATTGTCACTTCAGAAGTGGAAAAACCTCACGAAGGGCTCATTCTTGATCAGTATAGTAGTTAAAAGCTCAGGCTCTGGGAGTCTGATGGAGCTGGGTTTGAATCCTGCATCTACTATGACTTTGGGCAAGTTATTAAATGTCTGAATTTTGGTTCCCTCGTCATCAAATTGTGGGACCATTCGATGAGAGAAGCTTGGGGAAATGCTCCGCACTGTGCCTGGGGAATAAGCACTTATTAAATACCAGCCATCATTCGTTTATTCCTCAGGCAAAATCTGAGTGCAGGCGATCAGGAACCATGTCTGCTTGTGGCTGCGGAGGCCCGGTGCCTGATCCATACCTGGCGAACAGGAAGACTCAGTATATATTTGCTGAAGGAACTTTTTCAACTGTTAAGCACTGCTGTTGCCATGATAATGATGCTAGTACTTTCTAGTAGATTGAGAGGGAGGCTACTGTTCAGAGCCCCATCGGCGAAGGTGCTGGGAGAACGGTGAACTGAAAGGGGGGATTCCTACCTATCTCGGCATCCTCCGTGCTTGAATGTCGCACTGCTCTGTGGCACGCCTCCCTGTCCACAGTTCTCTCCCTTCTCAGCCCCTTTGCCATTCTTAGACTTTACCTCCCTCCCACTTGTGATCTCTATAGTATGTGTTTCTTTTCCTGCAGGGGCTATGGTTTTGTGAAATTCACAGATGAACTGGAACAGAAGAGAGCCCTGACAGAGTGCCAGGGAGCAGTAGGACTGGGGTCTAAGCCAGTGCGGCTGAGCGTGGCAATTCCTAAAGCGTGAGTCCTGCACTTGCAGGGAAGGTAGAGGGCCTGTGGACTGTCCCCCGTCTGGACACTGCTTCCTGTTTGTTGGTAATCAGGGCATCCACGTGCTTGGTAGAAGTCAGCAGGGAGATTCAGTTCAGCTCACAAATAAGGAATGCCTGATATTTGCCAGGCTGTGTGCTGGGTGTTAGAGATGAACCAGCATAGCCCCGCCCCTCCAGAAGCGTAGCTGGGGAGAGAGCAATGACTGGGATAGGCAGATGCATCCAGACATTGCTGATAGCAGTGCTGGAAAAGCAGTTTGAGTCCACATACTTAATGTCCCTGCTCTTTGCCCAGTAGTGCCACTGTTATTATATCAATGAAACCTACAAACCTGTGAATGTCCCTTGCTATGGGAATAGCTAAGAGTTAATGATTCAAACACTCAATAGAATATTATATGTATACATCACTATTGTACCAGCATGCCAGGCAGAAAACAAGTCCAAGCAGGTTTCTTACTCAGATGTAAGGCAACTTTTCTCTGCATAGAATCTTCCATTCTTTGGCCAAAGCAGTGGTTCTCAGCTGGGGCCAATTTTATCCTCTAGCAACATTGGCAACATCTGGAGACAATTTTGGTTGTCACAACTCGGGGGGAAGGTGCTGCTGGCATCTAATGAGTAGGGGCCAGAGATACTCCTAAACTTCCTACGATGCACACGGCAGCCTCCACAACAGACTTAGCTGCTCGCCTCTCTCCTTCCAAGTCGGTAATGTCAAGACAGAGAAACTCTGTGCTTTTAAAGCAGCAAAAGATTTGGCGGTTCTTTGCAATTTAACTGTTTTTAATACATAGAAGATCAGCCTGAGTGCTTCCCCCCACCAAAAATGTTATTTGTTCTAAACTTTATTATATATATAAACACATTAAGGAAACTGTGTAAAAGAAAGAAATTTCCTCATTTTCCTGAAATGACTGATTATAATTTCTGAGTTCTTTTCCAGGCTTCTCCATGGGCATCCATGGTATATAGATACACGCACACTCACACTACATATGGTCAATTTACATGCAGTAGATTTATTTCTTTACTCATTTCTAATTACAATAACAAAGCTGTTTCCCGCCCCCCCCATTTAGTCGTTATACACGCTCACTTTTCCATATATTTCCACAATCATTATAATATTTTTAACAGCTTCAGGATATTCTTTTGATTGTATATTCTGCCTAGCACTTCATCTGATGTTGACTTTTAAGTTGTTTCTGATGTATTACCATTCAGTTAGTCAACAGAAACTGAATCCCTATAACTCTGTCCGCCCTGTCCTAGACAAGAGAAACAAAGTCCCTTCTGCAAGGAGGTTATATTCTGTCTAGTTCTTCCTGGAATGTTGTCAGTATTTGGTGCCTGCCTTTGTGGGGGAGGTGCCCTCAAGCACTAGGAATTTAGGGATAAGAGTTCTCTTTAAGAGTGAGACTGTAAAAGCCAGGTGTGGAGAAACAACAGGAACATACAGACGCAGGCCAGGGAAACTATACCTGCCGTTACCTGAATATCCTTGGAAACATCCATGAAAGGAGAGTCATAGAAGCAAAATGTTGTCAGTTTCCAGCCTGGCCCTGGGCAGGAGAGGGAGTCTCTACAATAGGATTTCATTGAGCCACACTGTTGGGATGTGATTGGATGGGGAATCTGTCTAACTGCTCTGGCTGATTCCTCACCAAGCAGACATTGAATTCGCAAGGAATTTGGGACGAGCGCATTCAGACTGGAGCATTTGTGGTTCCTGTGACAGGGATTTCTGTGGTAGTTCAACTCCTGCTTATGACTTGGTTTCCTCTGGCTTCACTGTGGAGATAGAATGCACCAATCAGGAGGACATAGTGTGTCCCACACTGTCAAGTTGGTCTCCTTATAAAACGGCTGGCCCGGGTGCCTTCTGTGTGTCTTTGGTGTGCATTTATGAGAGACTCTGGCCCTTCTTAGTTCAGTGACTTTGGAAGAGCATTGTCATGGCTTGAGCTTGCTTGGGTTACGTTGATTCCTCTTAGCTAGGACTTCCGGTCATACCAGGCCTGTTTGTTTCATAAGCGTATTCACACGTGGGTTTTTTAATGTTTTTGAAAGCAATGGATCTTTTGCAGACTTGACATTCTGTCTTTGGTTAGCTGCAGCTGGGGCCGCTGTGCAATCAGGATAAGAAATCTTTCTGCTGACCCTGTATGTAATGGTATTAAAAACATGAGCCTTGGTGTTATATTTGCTCCAGTCCTGGGTGTGGCCTTGGTAAATTGCTTAACCTTTTAGAGACTCAGTGTTCTGGTCTGTATAATGGAAATAATAAATAATAGCTCTAGCATAGGGTCATACAAGACATAAAATAGGAGACCATATATGAAAAGTAATTGGTGCAACACCTGAGTACATACTCCATAAATGGTAGGTATGACTACAGTGATGACGATATGGTTACTGGAGCACTCGTCTTATTTTTTTGTGGGCAAGAGGTGATAAGATATTTTGTGCTTTGAAGTGCTTCTTAAGTCAACCTAAATCCAGATTCATCAGGGCATGTTTTCCTGAGCCTTTGTGGCTGGCAGAAAAGCAGCCCCCCAAGATCTTGAGAAGAAGAAAAGTCAGTACTGAAGTTGTGATAAAAGAGACAAACCTAACCTTTGAAAGCTCCTTTCTTTAAAGCGTGGGCTCTGGAGCAAGACTGTCTGAGTTTGAATCACTTGTTAGCTGTGTGACTTCGGAGAAGTTATGTAACCTCTCTGTTCCTCAGTTTCCTCAACTGTAAAATAGAAATGATGTGTACTTATTACACAGGATTATTGTGGGGATTAAAGGAAGTTAATCTGTATAAAGCACTTAGAACAGTCCCTGGCCAATTAATAAGTGTTATGGAAATGTTTGCTCACATTTGTTTATTTTGGGTTCTTTCTTCATTTAAGGAGTCGTGTGAAGCCAGTGGAATATAGTCAGATGTACAGTTACAGCTACAACCAGTATTATCAGCAGTACCAGAACTACTATGCCCAGTGGGGCTATGACCAGAATACAGGCAGCTACAGCTATAGCTACCCCCAGTATGGCTATACCCAGAGCACCATGCAGGTAACTACTTTGGCAAGTCTGTTTTCTTGAGTTATGTCATCCTTTAGAGACATGGACCATTCTCCCAGATGGGACTGATAAGAATGGGAGCTTGGGCTTCAGGAAAAAAATGGAGAAAGATGAAGCAACCTAGTTCCTTTTGTTAAACATAAGCCATCCTAGTCATGGGCCATGATTTCACCATCCTTCTCACCCACGTCTCTGGTCTCTTGACAGACATATGAAGAAGTTGGAGATGATGCATTGGAAGGTAAGAAAGGAGTCCATCACTCATTCCTCAGTCAGCCATATGCTGTGATTGCTTTGTGGCTGGCACTGAGTCTTCAGCTACGTGCTGAAGGAATGCAAAGTGAATTCTGCCTGGAGGAACTGCATACATAATTACAGTAAGAAGTGTGAGTGCTACCCAGTGGTTGTGAGTACAGGTCCCAGAGCCCACAGGAAAGCAGCTCTATAGGGGAGGGAGCGGGTCACTCCCTAGATGAGTGGCATTCTACTCTGGGATGTAGGTCTTTAGCAAAAAATACTATTGCCTTGTACCGTGTTTCCCCCAAAATAAGACCTAACTGGACAATGAGCTCTAATGCGTCTTTTGGAGCAAAAATTAATATAAGACCCAGTCTTATTTCACTATAATATAAGACCGGGTCTTATTTTACTATAAGACCCAGTCTTTGTAATAATAATATAATATAGTATATTATAATATATAATATAAATAATATAATATATAATATAATATAATATATGGGGTCTTATATTAATTTTTGCTCCAAAAGATGCATTAGAGCTGATTGTCCAGCTAGGTCTTATTTTCTGGGAAACACAGTATTTGTTTGACAGGTTTGTAAAAATCATTTTTTTATTTCATGGTTTAATTTTTTTCTGTATAATGCATGTTTTTCTCATTTTCAAGTAATAGTTATGACTGAAATTTTGGAAAATACAGTAAAGTATTATGAAGTAACTGAAAACCACTGTAATCCTACTAATAATAGTAGGATTAATACTATTAATAAATAGTATTAATAATAGTATTAATTAATAGTATTAATAATAGTATTAATTAATACTATTAATACTATTATTAAATAGTATTAATCCTAATTAATAATAGTAATAGCCATTATTAATTTTTTAAATTAAAAGCATTTATTGTATTTAACAGAAAAAAAGGAAAATAAAACTAAAGGAATTGCTAACCTTCATACAAATAATTTTTTAAATCTGATGTTGATATTAGGTTAGTGCAAAAGTAATTGCAATTTAAAAGATTAAAAATAATTGCAAAAAACGCAATTACTTTTGCACCAACATAATACTTAAAGGATTCTCTAAAGTTTGAAAAATTATGAAAAACAATTAAAATTTTTTCAATGTGTTTTTGAATATGTTAAGTTTTAAAGAAGTAAAATTTAAAGTCATAAAATCAGAATTGATTTCTAAGTAAATAAAACTTTTTTAAGGTACAAAAAGACTCAAGAGATTAAATCTATTTTAAGGATTATCCTTCAAGAGACTGTCATAGGGAAAATGTGACCTATGAGCAAAATATCCTTTAAAGGAAACATCATCTTCAGGCAAAGAACAAACATGTCTACTTAATAGCATTTTTTTTCCCCCTTCTTCTGCCTCCTGGCCATACTCGGTTCAAGCCATTGTTTTTCAGTGTAGTTCTGTAGGACACAGCTCCCCAGCCCATGCTGGTATTATGAGCCTTGTGCTCCCCTCCCCCACCTCAGCTGAGGCAGTCACCTCACGGTAGTCCATAGCAGCACATGTTTTCTGCCGGGTCACTCATGCTGGCTGCCAGCCAATCCTGGCAGCCCATGGCAGCACACAGCAGCCCACCGCCCACGCCAACGCCAACCTCTCGCTGCTCACCGCAGCCCAGCTCCAGATTGTGAGCTGTTGTTCACAATCTTAGCTGTAGAGGGCGCAGCTCACTGGCCCATGTGGGAATCAAACTGGCAACGTCAGCGTTAGGAGCACAGTGCTCCAATTACCTGAGCCACTGGGCCAGGCCCACTTCATAGCATTTTTAAAACACTTTCACATATGTGCTCTCATGATTCTAATAGCAGTGACCTTGGCGAGTGGGCTGGACAGAACACAGGATCTCCAGTTGACAGAGGGGGAACCAGCAGCCCAAGTGTGGGGAAAGTCAGGCCTGGAGTCTTTGTCTTTCCATATTTAGTCTTCAACTCTTCCCTCAAAGAAATACTGCCTCCCTTTTAGAAATAATAAACCTAATTATAATATCTATGTATAGCCCTATAGAATTTTCCAATCTCTTGCTCATCCACTAGTAATATCATAGCCAACAACATATTTTGTGCTAAGCACTGCTACCTGTCAACATTGTGATGAGTAGGTACCGTTATAATCCCCATTCTTCTACAGAAAAGAAAATTGAGGCTAATAGTGAGGTTTTATATGCGCAGAGCATTGTTCTAAGCACTTTACATGTATTAACTCATTTAACCTTCACAACAGTTTTGACCTCAGTACCACAATTAGTATCCTGATTTTATAGAATAGAAAACTTGAGGTAAGAAGTTAAGTTACTTGTTCAAAGTCAACATAGCTGCAAATTGCAACTTAGTAGCAAGAAATGAAGTCATTCCGACTTGATGCTTTTTCCCACTGAGTTATAATGCCTCCCATTTGAGCCTAAAAGCGACACAGGGAGGGGGGCACAGCAGGGATTGTCACCCTTCTTAATCTAGTCCTTGGCTTCCATAGGCTGTCTTCCAGGCTGTCTTCAGATTGAGGAAGAATGCTTGTATGTGTCCGTAGACTTCAGCACATACAAAGGCCTGTCCTTGATCGAGCCCCTTACTAATCTGTGCCCATAGCTTTACCTACACTGAGTGGAGGAATCCACCGAGTTCTGCTTTCTGTTAACAGTTTCCACATGGAGCCTGTGTAAATATTCAAAGCTTCAACTCCTGTAATTTTGATTAAAATTACGAGAAAGAAAGATCCCTCTGGTTGCAGGAACGGGCATAGTACTTATGAGAAAAGATTCAGTACTGACGGTATGGCAATGAAGACAAGACTGAAGAGTAGATGAGAAAGCTGGAAATAACTTACAAAAGAAACACAAATGGCCTATCAACCACGGGGAAAAGAAAGTTTAAACATACTATTTATATCAGACAAGGTTCTCCAGAGAAACAGAGCCAATAGGAGATATGTGTATATGTGTGTGTGTGTATATACATATATATATGTGTGTATATATATGTATATATATATGTATATACACAACATATACATATGTGTGTGTGTGTGTGTGTGTGTGTGTGTGTGTATGAAAACTTTGTAAGGCAGTCTAGCAAGCTGCTCAGGCAGGATTTCTATATAAACAGTCTGGTGGCAGAATTCCTTCTTTGGGAAACTTCAACTGATTGGATAAGACCCACCCACTTTATTAAGGGTAATCTCCTTTAGTTAAAGTCACATCTACAAAATACCTTCAAAGTAACATCTAGACTGGTGTTTGACCAAACAACTGGGCACCATAAAATTTAACCATCACATTAATAATAATAGATAGAATATACTTTTTCTCTAAAAAGTTCTTCATATCCTTTGAATCAGTAATTTTACTTGATATTATCCCCAGTGGTGATAGTCAGTACAGATAAAATATCCACTAGAGGATTTGTTAAAATAATGGTAGTCTTTTTTTGAGGTATAATTGATATACATTATATGTGTATAATGTATTAGTGTTATATTTTTATTACGTATTTCATATGTACATGATGCAATCTTTGTATATATTACAAAATGATCACCACAGTAAGTCGTTAACAGTCACCATACAACTAACCATCTGTTGAAGACTGTTCTTTACCTATTGAATTGTTGTGGTACCCTTGTCAAAAAGCGGTTTATGTAGGTTTGGTTTGAGCTCTTCATCCTATTCTGTTAATCTGTATGTCTGTCCTTAGGCCACTGCCAGTCTATTATAGTAGCTTTGCAGTAAGTTTTGAAATGGGCACGTATGAGTCCTAGAAATTTGTTCTTAAGATTGTTTGGGCTATTCTGCGTCCCTTGCATTTCCATATAAATTTTATGATCAGCTTGTCATTTTCTGCAAAAAAAAAAAGGCAGCTACAATTCCGGTAGAGGTTGCGTTAAATCTGTAGATCAATTTGGGGAATTCTGCCATCTTAAAATTATCTTTTCCAATTCAAGTACATGGGATGTCTTTATTTAGGTCTTTAATTTTCCAATTAGTTTTAAAATGTTTTCATGAATGGGTGTTTGTATATATGCATTTTAAACCAACACAAGACAAAGTATGTTTGTTATCATAGTAATTATTTTTTTAAATTTTGGTAAGTGGAAGAGAACACATATTATAGACAGGTACATAAACAAATGTCTAATTTAACATATAATCATAAAGCAATTGCCCATGAAACTTGCATTCGGGTCAAGTAGAACATTGCCAGTCTCCAGAAGCCATCCTTCCCCTAATCACAACCCACTTCTTATAGCCATTTCTTTCCTTCTCCTTAGTTTTATCACCTATATAGGTATCCTTGAACAATCTGGTTTAGTTTTGCCTGTTTTTAACCTTTATATGATATAGTTGTATATACTCTTTCATTCAACACTCGTGTATTTTATTTGTGAAATCCATCCCAAGTTGTGCACAGCCAAGATACATTTTCAGTGCTAAGTAATATTCTAAGAATTATAGTGCTTTAGACTTAGTCATTTTGATCAGATTTTCCAAACCCAAAATTGAAATAACTACACCAGAAAATCCAGGACAAGTGATGGCTAGATAGAGGTGTAGCTTTTAATAAATGTGGAATAACAGCTACCATTGAGTATTAACTACACGTTACATTTACTTAAGTACATTATCCTATTTTCATCCACTCAGGAACCCTGCAGGCAGTTATTAGTTATTATCAGCGTCTGCGAGGAAGGACGGAACTCGCACACAGATAGGAAGTCGTGAGAGTAGGGAATTAACCCATCTTTTGTGGCTGCTGAGTGCTTCTCCCCTGTGGCGCTCCCTTAAACACATCCTCTCTTCCAGACCCCATGCCGCAGCTGGACGTGACGGAAGCCAACAAGGAGTTCATGGAGCAGAGCGAGGAGCTGTATGATGCACTGATGGACTGTCACTGGCAGCCCCTGGACACAGTGTCTTCCGAGATCCCTGCCATGGTGTAGCCAGGACAAAGGACAAGCCAGAATGGACTGTGAGGGAGATAAAGACACTCCTTTAAAAAAAAAAACCACACTGAACTTTTACCTTTTTGGAAATGTTTTATAAGGTTTTAACCATCAAGTTTCCTGAGATTATGAATATTACTGCAATTCTGCTGCCTTCATTTGATATAGTGAGTCATTTGTTTGAAAACCAAGGGACCAACTATGGAAGAGGGTTGAATAAAGTTTTCAAGTTGTCAAGACGTTTATCCAGTTTTCCATACTGGAAAACCAAAGTGGAATTACTAACCATATGAATCAGTAAAGTCAAGGACCCTTCTCAGGTGACAGGCACCTAAGTCCTTAAGGTTGTCTGGCATCAGAATGCAAGGATTCCCTGCTGTATGTAGTGGGCAATTTCATCTGCCATTCAGCACCCCTTTCCCCTCCAACATTTGCCTCAAGTCTAGCCACTAGTAAAGACTATTCTAGCAGGCAAACAAGTTGCATAGCCCAGCGTGCATTAGGAAGTGATGGCAGCTAAAATGCATTGAAGACCTTTTACACATCATTTGTGATTATTTTCCAAATCAGGAAATCCCATTTTCCAACTTATATTGTCACCTCCAGGACCCTCCTGAAAGTCTGGGTCTGTGCTAGAAATCTGCATCTGATCTTCGTTTCGCGCCAGTGTGGGAAGGTGGCAGGGGAGATACAGCTTGAGTCCGAGTGCCTACGCCATAAAAAGCCTTCAGAGATCTTTAAGGAAGAACCAACGTTAGGCTCAGCAAAGGAGAAACATCTAATTGCAGTTACGGAATGGATCGTATCCTTTCTGAGAGGTCAGCCTTTTTTTATGAAGAGATTGAGACTGAATCAGTTTGGATCTATGGAATAGATGGAAAAAAAACACTATGAGGGACATCAAAATTTCCCCAGGCCGAGACTGAAGAAAGAAGCTGACAGCTCCAACATTATATCAAGAGTTTTTATTAAGGGAACAGAACACAAGACCATCCGTGCTGCAGGGTTGCATGGATAGGGGAAAATGCCTTGCATGCTTGCTCAGTGTGAGCCAAAGGCCCGTTCCAAGAACCAGCAGGTGGAGGAGAATAGGGAGGGGTTTGAGGGGATTTACTGTCCTGGTTCAAGAACAGTCTCCTCCAAGTCTGTTGTCTTTGAGCTTGCCTCTTCCCAGAGCTTCTCTCCTGAAAAGTATAAGCCGGTGTGTTAATATTGCCCCAATTAATCACTGCCACTCACAGGCATTTTCCTAAAGCTGGTCTCAGTCCCATATCCGCATTTATCATCCATAGATGTCCACTCAGATTAGGTTTCATCCTGGACCAGTCACCCTAAGAAAAATACCTTGAGCTAGACAGAACTACTTTTTTTCTATCCAATCCATCTCCTACTCTCCCCGGAGAGGGGTAAGATCCCGTTGATTTGTTACACCAGTCAAAGCACTTGCTGCCACAAGTGCAGAGTTGTCCCCACTTCTACATTCTATTCACAGCAGAATGTGTTCTTGGGACATTAGGGTGCGCAAATCTAACAGACCAAGTCATACTGCAGACATGTATTTTTGTTCCTTGGCCATCAACAGCTAACAAATATAGTACACTGGCAGTTGTAAATGATGTATTAAAAAGCTGAGATTTTTATAGACCTGAGTGTATTCTTAGGGTTCACAATAGTTAAGCACTACCTGAAGCTCCAAGGAAGTTGTGATAAAGCTTCATTCAACTTACCCAATTCTGTAGATCCATAATTACAGATGAAGACAGCTTACTGGTAACAAATCTACAAAAGGATGACACTCTTAATCAAGAGGCAAGAAAGCCATTGATAAATCCCTCCCAAATACAAAACTATTAGCCAGCAATCACTACAAATTGCCCAGAGCTTCACATGTCCTCCTTTTAAGCCTAAGATTATCCCATTTTAAAATGGAGGAAGAGAGGCAGCCAGATGGCTCAGATGGTTAGAGTGTGGGCTCTCAACAAGTTTGCTGGTTCAATTCCCACGTGGGATGGTGGGCTGCACCCCCTGCAACCAAACACTGAAAATGGCGACTGGACTTGGAGCTGAGCTGCGCCCTCCACACCTAGATTGAAGGAGAACGACTTGGAGCTGATGGGCCCTGGAGAAATACAGTTCCCCGATTTATTAAAAACAACAACAAAAAAATGGAGGAGGAAACAGGTCCAGAGAGAATTCAGCCCTGTTTGAAACTAGCCCCCGTGCTATATAGCAGACTATAAACACTGTGAGGCCAGCTTCAGTATTACTTTTCCTCCTTTTACGACCACCAAGACCGGTGTTCAGATCCGATGGGAAAGGGAACCGGAGGGTCAGGCTGTCTGTCTTCAACATCTAACTTACCTTACTCTAAAGCACGAGGACAGCACAAGCTGGTATCTTCAGGTCCTTCAGTATCAGCCACAGCCAGGAAACTTGGGGGCAACCTGCAAAAAGTGTGAAAACTCTAAACCAAAAAGTTGCTCCAATACACACATGGATGTTGATAGAAACACCTGGACTCAGGTGGCAGGCTTTCAGCCCCGTTCCTGAGAGGATATAGGAAAGGCGAGTGGCAGCTGCAGGTATTATGCTGACCTGCGCTGTCAAAGTCTCTCCAGGTTGCTCTCGCATGCAGTTGGAGATCCCATGGCTACAACCAGCCACAGCCCTTGGGAACATGCTGTATTACCCCACCAGGTAGCTCCCAAATTCCTCTCCACAAGGAACCTACCAGGTCCTGAGGTTGTTCCATCGCTGTTGTGACCCCCGAGTCCTCACCAGAATGCAACTTGAGTCATCCTGCCATCTTCATCCGGCACAGCTGAGAACACAATTGTCCTAAGTGATCTGATTGTTCTGTTTGGTCTTCTACATCATAAATGCCTAACTGCCCTTGAGTCCTGGTACTGATGCCTTCAGCTTTTAAGGGCAATGACCTAAAATACTGCCAAGGTCTCTGCCCCTTGCCACTAGTTATTTTCCCAGTACAGACGCCCAACCCACTCCCATCTGCCCCTCCATCCTGTCCTTGCCTCAACATGCTACTTCTCAAAAGCCTTCTTCTGTTAACCCTATATCCGGGACCCCATCAACTAAACATTTCTTCCGGCCTCTGGAAAGACATCAATCAAGGTTTACTCCTGAGAAATATCAGGAACTGTATTTTCCTGAAATGTTGTCAATCTGTTACAGCAAACAGAACGGCGACCGTCAAGGAAAACTGTTCCTTTAGGCTCCTCTTTGACCACAGCAGCTATGTGGAAGCGGCTGCAGCTTCGATAAGGGCCACAGGGCAATCTAGGCCACGTCATATGACAATCCCAACTGGTGCTAGCCCTCAGATTCACCTGAATCCCGTGCATCATTACTGCCTACTGAAATTCACCTATCGGAACATTCTGAAGCCCAAAAAGTGAACAGACATCCTAAAGGTCCCAAATACCACTGTATTTTACACTACGTACCACTGTTTTGCTCAAGGTCCATTTTGGCATCCCCTTTTTACAGATTATGAGCCTTATACCAATTCAGTTTCTTGCTCGAAGTCGTCTTATCAATTTACGAAGTGAAGAAAATGGCTTCAAAATACAGCCTGAATGACTGTAAAACCCCTACTCCAGATAACCTTGTTCTTATATCCACCAGGGTGACAACATGTGTTGTACAGCTAAATAATTTAGGTGAAGTCACTTGCCCAAGGTCACTCAGCAGGTAGCTGTCACAGGCAGATCCAATTCAAAGTGTGGCTGACACCACCACGCGGCCTCCCCCCAATTAAGCCACTTCAGGCCCAGGACTGGCGTACACCAGGCGACCGACGGCATTACTCACCCGTTACCCCGGAGTGCAGGGCTGCGCAGGCCGCGGCGGGAGAAGGGCGCGGCTCTCACGGGCCCCGGCCCCTCTTCCGGCGCATGCAGCCGACGTGCGCTTCTGGACTTTGGGCCTAGCAGGCCGCAAGGCCCGGCTCCGCCGTGCCGTACTCAACATTCCGCAGCCCCGGGGGCGGCGCCAGCCAGTGCAGGGCCGCTGGCGGCGAGGCTACGGATGGTGGTTTTGGTGGAAGATGGGCATGGGTGGCAGCAGGACAGATTTCCAACTGCACTAACCAGGAGGAGCGCGACGAGAAAGGGAGAGTGGGCCCCGGCAAGGAGTTTATATAGACTCCGACTCACGCGGCCGCGTCTTACGATTGGAGCAACGTGCCGCGCAGACCGCTGGAAGTTGTAGTCCATTAGCCCCCGACGGAGGGCGGTGCTTCCGGCTTCCAGGTGTATGTGCGTACGAGGCGGGAAACCACAGGGGTTGGAGCAATCAAGTAAATGGTATTTTTCAGGGTCAGAAGCAGCTCTTTCGCCTTCGTATAGCACTCACTGAACGTCCTGTACATAGCACGGGGCCTACAAATGAATCAGACTCGCCGTGCCCTGTGGAGTTCAGTCTGGGAAGATTTTCAAAGCGGGGAAAGGGTTCCGCTCAGACTGCGATGGGCAGGAGGAGCAGCAACTGAGTGGGTTTCCGGGAGGGGCTTATGAGGTCTTCTCGGAGAGGAGTCTTGGGGGGGTACCTTAGGGAGAGGCAATTGATTACTCATAAGATGAATGCATTATTTATTCAAGGCTTGTCTCTTCTGCTAATAGACATAACTTTTCTGAGTTACCAAGTAAACTATGCTTGATTATTTCAGCTACTTTTCATACTAACCCTATGTATAGGTATTATAATTGTGCCTTTTTACAGATAAGGAAACTGAGGAATGCATCACACAGCTAGCAAACGAGGTAAGGACTGGAATCCGGGAGTACACCCCAGAGACCACACTCAATCACTGTGCCATGTGCATGTTTAGTCCGTCGAATGAATAAGCCTCAGTATACAAACAAATAGTAGTTGTCAAGAATTAAGCACCTATTTGTGCTTAATCTAGTCATTAATTTTTATCCTTACATACACTTTAAAAAGTAAATACTGCTATTTTCTCCATTTTATGGAGAAGGCAGCAGACTGAGAGGGTAGGAAACTTTCTGATGACTTCCAAAGGTATTTCTCCAGCCCCACTTTTCTCCTGCGCTCCAGACCTTATATATCCTGCTGCTTCCTGACATCTACACTTGGATGTCTAATAAATAGGCTTCTCAGAACACAGCCTTTCCTCTTCCAAACCTGCTCTTCCCCTTCTCAGTACGTCCTTGGAGTGACCCTGGACTCTTCTCTTTCTCTAACATCTCACTTCCAATCCACCAGCAAATCCTGTGTTCACGTTTAAACTGCCTCAAGAATCACCATTTCGTAACCACCTCCACTGATACTGTCATTATCGCTGACTGACAAGATAGCAGTAGTGTCCTAACTACTGTGCCCTACACTCTGGTCTCAGCACACCAGCCAGCGTGTTAAAAGAGCAAAAGTTTTTCATTTTGATGAATCTGATATAGTAATTTTTTTTCTTTTGTAGTTTGTGCTTTTTGTGTCCTATTTTTAATCTTTGTCTAATTCAAAGACATTAAGATTTTCTCCTGTTTTCTCCTAAAAGTTTAATAGTTTTAGCTCTTACATTTAGATCTATGATTCATTTTCAGTTAATTTTTGTGCATAGTGTGAGGTAAGAGTCAAGGTTTTATTTATTTATTTATTTATTTATTTATTTATTTATTTATTTATTTATTGCATATGGCATCCAATTGTTCCATCTTCATTTGTTGAAAAGATTGTCTTTTTCCATCTAATTGCTTTGGCACGTTTGTTAAAAACCAATTGATCATATGTGTAGGTCTGTTTCTGTACTCAATACTACACTGTCTTGATTACTGTAGCTTTTTAATAAGCCTTGATATAGGGTAGTAAAAGTCATTCAACTTTGTTCTTTTTCAAAATTGTTTTAGCTATTCAGAACCCTGTGCATTTCCATATAAATTTTAATGTCAACTAATTTGTATTTTTTTAAAAGCCTACTGAGATTTGGTTAGTATTGCATTGAATCTATAGATTAATTTGGTAAGAATTGACATCTTAACAATATTGAATCTTCTCATCCATTAGGATGGTATATCCATTTTTTTAGGTTGTCTTTAATTTCTCTCAACATGTTTTGTAATTTTCAGTGTACAAGTCTTGTATCTTGTATATATTTTGTCAAATTTATAAGTTTTTCATATTTTTGATGCTATTGGAAATGGTATTCTTAATCAATTTCAAATTCCAAATGGTCATTGCTAGTATACAGATATAGAATTAATTTTTGCATATTGACTTGTATCATGCAACTTTGTTAAACTCACTTATTAATTCCAGAAGCTTCTTTGTAAGTTTCTTGGGGTTTTTCACATGTCTATGAATAAAGACAGATTTACTTCTTTCTTCTCAATATGGATGTCTTTTCTTTCTTTTTCATATCTTATAGAACTGACTAGCCTCTCCAGTACGATGTTGAACTATTAAGTTACATTTTATCAAAATTAAAAACTCTTGATCTTCAAATGACACTGTTAAGAAAATAAAAAGCAAGAGACAAACTGGGAAAAAATATTTGCAAAACATATCCAACAAGGGACTTGTATCTACAGCACAAAGAACTCTTAAAACTCAACAGTGAAAAGTCAAAACACTCATTAAAAGAGAAAAATGGCCACACACACACACAAAAGAAAATTTGAAAGAGACTTCACCACAGAAGATAAACAGATGGCAAATGAACACATGAATGATACTCAACATCATCAGTCCTTGAAAATGCAAATTAAAACTACAATGAGATGACACCACAAAACCATTGGAATGGCTAAAAATTAAAAAGGTTGAGGTTAATTGGACCCCACGTGGCCATGGCTCTGCATTATCCTCTGGCCGTGGGCCTTGTCAGGGGCCACAAAGTGACCAAGAACATGAGCAAGCTGAGGACAGCCACCGTGGTGGGCGCCTCACCAAGCACATCAAGTTCATGTGAGATATGATCCGAGAGGTATGTGGCCTTGCCCCCTATGAGCGGCATGCCATGGAGCTGCTCAGGTCTCCAAGGACAAGTGGTCTCTGAAGTTCATCAAGTGAAGGGTGGGGACACATCCATGCCAAGAGGAAGAGAGAGGAGCTGAGCAATGTTCTTGCAGCCATGAGGAAGGCAGCAGCCAAGAAAGACTAAGCCCCATCCCAACTCTGTAATAAAAACTTTTCAGAGGAAAAGAAAAAAAAAGGTTGACAATATGAAGTGATCACGAGAAAGGAGAGCAACTGGAACTCTCATACAGTGTTCAGGATTGTAAAATGGTACAACCACTTTGGAAAACAGTTTGGTGGTTTCTAAAAAATGCAAAACGTGCACCAACCCTATGACCTTGCACTACGAGGTATTTCCCAAGAGAAATGAAAGTACACATAAATGTTCATAGCAGTTTTATTTATAATACCAAAGATTGGGAACAACCCAGATGTCCTGGGGATTAGATAAACAAATTGTGGTATATTCATACAGTGGAATACTGCTCAGTTATAAAAAGGAACTTTATATGTGCTTCAAAATTGATACAATCTTAATGTTGAGTGAAAGAAGCCAAAGACTACATACTGTACGAGTTCATTTATATAAACGTCTAGAAAATGCAAAGGAACCTCTAGTGGCAGAAAGCAAATTAGTGGTTGCCTGGGACCGGAAGTCAAGAGAGAATTTTAAAAGGACATGGGGAGACTTGTGGGTGAGAGATGTTCACAATCTTGATTGTGGTAATGGCTTCATGGGTGTACACTTATGTTATAATTCCTTTTAATATGTGTAGTTTATTGTGTGTCAGTGACACCCCAATAAAGATATAAAAAAAAAGTAAGCAAGAAAACAATTAGATCGTGTAATTCACCTGCCCCCAAATCACTGACTTCTCAACACATTCAGAATAAAAGCTGAAGTCCTCAGGATGGCCTCTGAAGCCACACATGATTTGGCTTCTCCTCCTTTGCCATCAGTGCGCACCACTTTCTTCCCCCTTTTTGCTCCCTCTTCCCAGTCTCTCTGCTCTTCTTGGAGCACCCCTCCCTGCTCCCACATTAGGGCTTTTGCTCTTGCTGTTCTTCCTGCCTGGAACCATCCTCCCCGGATCTCACAGATAGCCACACCACTTCCTCACTCCCTCACCTCCCCTGAGTTTCTGTTCAGATGGCACCTCAGACCATCCTTCAAGCCATTGCCCTGCTTGTAATTTATAGTACTTATTGCTCATTGTCATCACATTATACATGTATTTATTTTCTGTCTTCCCCATTATAATGTGAGCTCCCCAAGAACAGGAATTGCGTCTTTTTATTTTCACTGCTGGTGAAAGAGATGGCCAGCACTTACTGAAATAATGACTAAGTGAATGAATGAATTAATGAATAAAACTTGGCCAAGGCCATATTGCTAGTAAGTGGCAGTTGGAACTAAAACCCTGATCTGTCTAATGCAAATTTGCATAACCTTACCTGCTATTTTACACTGTTCTTCCAGAACTACCCTGTGAGGTGGGCACCATGATTTCCTCACTTAGAAGGGGAAGCAAGTGGGGAGGGGAGATGACTTGCCCCCAGATCACATAGTGAGTCTGTGGCAAAGTCAGCTGATATCTGGATGCAAGTGCCAGGTGCAGTCAGTGGCAGGCTCGTGACCCCAGCCCACAGCAGAAATGTCTGGGAGAGGAAGTGCAAAGAACCCAATGCTGACAGTGCACTGTCCATGTGCACTGACCACAAAGGTTTCTGGGAAGGCTGGGTTCAAACTGCATTTCAAGCTGTTTCCTGCATCTCTGCCCTTGCCCATTTGCCCTTCTTCCCTGACTTCCCCAGCTCCACTTATCCCTGGAGACCCAGCTTCAACAACACCTCCTCCAAGAAGTCTTCTCTGACACTTCACTTCTCTGAGTCCTGCTCTATTGTGGTATTTGACTTAATGACTGACTGACTGAATGAATGCATGAATGAGTGAATGAATGAATAGTACTTATTCATTCATTTAATCATAAATATTTACTGAGTTCCTACTTTGTGTCAGTCCTTGAGGATACAACCATTGGTCCCTACCCTCAAGGGCCTTGAGCCTCAGAGGGAGACAGATATCACGGGACAAAAGGGCATGTGACCTCACTGGCCAGTCGGTAAGGGACTCCTGCTTGAAGTAGGGGTTAGTTAGTTCTCTGAAGGGCAGAAGAGGAGTGTTCCTGGCAGAGGACTGAGAAGGGGAAAGATGCTTAGCATGGCTGGAGCTCAGAGCACCAATGGTAGGTAAAGAAGGAACTGGGGGCTTCTTTTGTGTCAGGGCCTGGGACCTGGCACAAAAAAAATATTTTCCAGCCTTATAGAGTGAGGTGGAGAGAACATCTATTTTTTTTTTCAAATTTTTGTTGGGGAATATTGGGGAACAGTATGTTTTTCCAGGGCCCATCAGCTCCAAGTCGTTGACCCAGTTGCCATTTTGAATCTTAGTTTCAGGGGGCACAGCCCACCATCCCATGCGGGAATGTACCGGTAACCTTGTTGTTGAGAGCTTGCGCTCTGAGCCATCCGGCTGCCCCTCTGGCAGCACAGTGGCGCTTGTTGTCTTCAATCTAGTTGGAGGGCGCAGCTCACCGGCCCATGTGGGAATCGAATCGGCAAGCCCGTCTTTCAGAGCTCGTGCTCTAACCAACTGAGCCATCCTGCTGCCCCAGAGAACATCTTGATGGAGGAATCAGTGAGGCAGGTGGGAGTGAGCAGACTCTCTTGGTTTAGGCAGAGCGGACACAGGAGGATCCCTCCCCACCACACACACTTCCTGAGGCGCCTCGTGGTTCCTGGATTCTCAGGCTCCTCTCTCTCCTACTCCTGGAAGTAGGGGGCGAGCAGAGACGGGTTCCTTCAGGTTCTACCAT
Source organism: Rhinolophus ferrumequinum (assembly GCF_004115265.2). NCBI lineage: Eukaryota > Metazoa > Chordata > Mammalia > Chiroptera > Rhinolophidae > Rhinolophus > Rhinolophus ferrumequinum. Next base: position 19,617,427 of record NC_046292.1, read on the forward strand.
GCAGGTGACCAAGAGCCAGGATTACTTGGAGACCTGAAAATATGGCTTTTCATTGATTTGTTTAGAGTTAACCAGAAGAAAACCTAGGCCTTCCCAGATCCCCAACCTGTCTAGCCAGCAACAGAAATAGCAAACAAGGCTTTGGCCTTGGATACACTTGGAAGCTAGTCTCAGTCTTCCTTGCTGAGTGACCTTGGGCTGGTTATTTAATCTCTCTGAGACTCAGTTTCCTTATCTGTAAACATGGGCAAAACAACACCTACTCACAAGGTTATGTGAGGAGGAAATGTGATGATGTGATGTTTGCAACAGTGAGGAATTCCCCTCAGGCCACAAATTTGCTAAAACAAATTAAACTGGTAAAATCCACCTTCTGGGACCAGCCAGAACTCCAGTCTTAATGCCCTGGGTTGCCAGAGGCCAGACTGGAAAGGGTGAACTAGATCTTGGAAGCAGATGTGATTGCCTTACCCTTGTCCCTTACTCAAGCGCACTGTGTCCTGGTCCTTTTGGGACTACTTTGCAGTCCCTTTTTGTGGCACATCAAGGGGGTAATAAAGAGTGAGACAAACCCAGTTATGAGTCCTAGCTCTGCTGTGTGATCTGAGACAAGCCACACATCTGAGCCTCAGTCTCCTCAGCTCTAAAATGGACATGCTATGGCCCTCTCAAAGGGTTGCTGCCCACACAGCATAAGGAGCTGACTATCTGGCCTCACAAATGTCAGCCGTCCAGTCCACAGGCCAACTGCACTCCCTCTGAAGTCACAGTTGTCTGTGTCTGTCCTGCCTCCTCTTCCCGACTGTGTCCAGTCCTTCTCTGAGCCTTGGGACCTAGCACAGGCAGGTAGGGAGTAAGCAGTGGGGGCTGTTGAACATTGAACCTGAATGTTGAATGGCAGGATCCAGGCCAGGGTCAGTGGGGCTCCAGGAAAGGGGCACCTGAGAGAGGAAGGGAGTATCTATAAACCATCAGCTTTCTAGAGGGGTGTCTCCAGGTCCAGCAGCAGAAACCCGACTGGGGAACTAACAGGAGAGTGGGGCTGCAGAAACTATTCCAATGGATGAATGAATGATGTGGCCTCTCTAGCACTTAGCCTCGGCCCAGTGCATGTTTGGTTATCAGTTCCTTCCTAGTTCTCCTCCCGACAGTATCTAGTTTAATCCCTTCATCCTGTGAAGTAGGGGTTACTACTATTCCCATTTTACAGAGGAGAAAATTGAAGCTCAGAGAGAGTGACTTGCCCAAGTGTTTCCACCCGCCTGCTTCCATGGGGGGGGTTGGTCTCCCTGTGCTGACGAGGGTTGCTCAGTGACCATCTGGGGCCGGGGCGGGGCCGGCCTTCCCGGCCGCGGGAGAGGGGCGGGGCCGGACAATGACCATGGGGCAGTCAGGAGGCCAGACGCGGGCCATGGAGGCGGGGGGCTGCCGCTACCAGTTTCGGATCGCTCTGCTGGGGGACGCGGCGGTGGGCAAGACATCGCTGCTGCGGCGCTATGTGGAGGGCGCGACCGGGACCCCGGAGCCCGAGCCGGAGCTCGAGTCAGCGCCCACGGTGGGCGTCGAGTTCTACAGCCGCGCGCTGCAGCTGCCGGCGGGGCCGCGCGTCAAGCTGCAGCTCTGGGACACCGCCGGCCAGGAGCGCTTCAGGTGCGGGGTGGGGCAGGGTGCGGTGGATGTGAGGTGGGCGGGGAAAGGAAGAGAGGTGGGTGAGACCAGAAAGTGAGGGACCTCTAGTCCCGAGGGATCCACGCAGGTCCACTTGGCCATGGGGATCCCTCAGAGGGGTCAGCCTCCGTGGTCTAAGTGGAGGTCTAGCTGTCCCTGCCCTGGGTCTTGGGTCCCTCACTCTTGAGTCATTCAACCTACAGATACAGCTGGGTGGGCCACGCCCCTGAGACAGATACGTGAGACCTGGTGCCCCCAGAGGGACATTCAGGCCTTAGGGGGAGGGGGGGCGACCCGACATTGAAACCTAGAGGTGGTGCGTGATGTGGGTGCTGAGAGAGCCCAGAGGAGCACAGACAGGGCTGTCAAGGAGATAGGAAAGGAGATTTGTGTTGGCCTAGAAGGACGCATGGGAGTGTGCCAGGCAAAGAAGGGAGAAGTTGACATGCAGTCAGGAAAACGTCAGGCATCCTCCAGCAATACAGGAATGGCCCGGAGAGTATGTGACTCAACCTTGCTCCCCAGTCTCTTGGGAGCGACACAGACTCCGGGAACAGAGAAGCACAGGGCAGAGTGAAATGGGCTATAATGGGGGAGGAGTGGGAGGCAGTCCTGGATGTGGGGGAGGTCCTGCCTCTGGGGTGTCCTGAAGGCATGAGCTTCTCTCAACTTACTCTCCAACCCAATCAGGTGCATCACCAGGTCCTTTTACCGGAATGTGGTGGGTGTCCTGCTGGTCTTTGATGTGACAAACAGAAGATCCTTTGAACACATCCGAGATTGGCACCAGGAGGTCACCGCCACTCAGGGTCCCATCAAGGCAATTTTCCTCCTAGTTGGCCATAAGAGTGACCTGCAGAGCACCCGTTGTGTCTCAGCCCAGGAGGCGGAGGAGCTGGCTGCCTCCCTGGGCATGGCCTTCATGGAGACCTCAGCCAAAAATAACTGCAGTGTGGACCTGGCCTTCAACACACTCGCTGACGCCATCCAGCAGGCCCTGCAGCAGGGGGACATCAAGCTGGAGGAGGACTGGGGGGGCATCCGGCTCATCAACAAGACTCAGAGCCCGAAGCCTCCCAGGAGGAAGCAGCATGCAGGCTCATGCCAGTGTTGACTCTGAGAGGGAAAGGGTTAAAGCAGTGCCAACCTCAGAAGTGTTGGTGGGATGGAGAGAGTGTCTCTCTAAAGGGCAAAATGGCAGAATGTACCCGGAGGGTTCATATAAACAGTATCCTGGCACAGTCACGCCTCCTGGATTTTGGGGTCTTAGAGCTCAGCCTCTTTCCACCAGAAAGGTCTAGAGGCAAGTGTGCAGCTTCCTGTCCTTGAGCCTGTTTCCTCAGAGAAGATCCTGCCTGGGGGGAAGAGGCACAGGATGGGGTGTCCATGAATGAGATGATGGATATGCTCAGCCAGAGCCTGTCACATGCTGAGAATTGAATGACAACAAGTGTCATCACAACTTTCTTCCCTTGGCCTGGATATGGCCATTTCCAGCAGCACTCCTGGGCTTGGACGCTGAGAAGCTCAGCGTCTGCACGCCGCTGCACAGGCGAGGATGGGTGCAGGGAATTTCAGGGCGAGCCTGGCTTGGAGCCTCCTTAGGTCCTCAGGCTTGGATGAGTCTGAGCATGGGATTAAGGTACGGTTGTTGCTGCACAGTGCCCTTGCTCTACAGCCAGGCGCTGGGTCCAGATCTGGGAAGCAGGGCTGGAGACCCATAGCCTCCTTCCCACCCCACCCCTACCCTCACCCCCACCCCGCCCCCAAGCCCCAGAAGCTGGGAGTGCAGGATGAGGAGGCACACTCTCTGGGAACTGCCCACTCCTCAGGGGCAGCCCCCATTCCGCGTTGATCTAATGGGGGGAGGGTGTTCAAAGGACCAGCTCTCTTATCCTAAATCTGGACAATTCTGAAGGTCAAAGCCCTTTTATCACTCATTATGGTGTCGATTGAAGCCACTCTTGTGACATCACAGATAAATCCTCCCTCTTCTTGATCCTGCTTTCCTACCCCAAGCAGGTATTGATCTCAATGAGGCCCTAATACAGTTGCCCCTTGAACAGCACAGAATAGAACGGTTTGAACTGCGCGGGTTCACTTATAGGCGGCTTTTTCTAATTGCCCCGCACAGTTCAAACCAGTGTTAGTCCAGAGTGAGCTCCATGGTTGGGAATCCACGTATGTGGTGAAGGGCCGAGTGTGGTTATACACGGATTTTCTACTGCGAGGGAGGTCAGTGCCCCTAAACTCAGAGTTGTCCCAGGGTCAACTGTAAATGTCTACACACTAGGGTTCTTGGGAGGTTTCCAATCAGGGTGAATTTCTTAGCTTCCTCCCCCTGGGGGCTGGGCCAGATGGGTCTCCCTGTGCACTGCCTTCTTCCTGCCTCTTTTTAAAACAGCTTTGCTCATCCTTATGACAATCTTGCAAGGTTGGCATAATTGTTCCCATTTCGCAGATGGGAAAACTTAGGCCAGGAGAAGGAAATGATTGCTTTATAGCATATTATCATTTCTTCATCAAGTTTTTAAAAATGGGCATGTGCTCTGTTCTGGGCTTTGGGAATACAGCAATGAACAGGACAGAAAAGCCTGCCTGGGGCTGACGTTCTAGTGGAAGAGAGAGAAAACCACGAGTAAATAAGTGAACCAAACTATTTCCAGTTATGGTAAGTGGTATAAAGCGCACAGATGAGGGAGATGGGACTGAGAGTGACGGGCTCCTTCAGAGCAGTGGTTGGGTGGTTGGGGAGGGGCTCTCTGAGAAGATAACCTTTGAGCTGAGACTTGGAGAAGGAGCGAGCTAAGAGGAGAGGTCTGGGCAGAAGGAACAGCTGCCAGCACTGAGCACTTCTTCCGCACTCTGTGAGGTAGGTACTATGGTTATTCCATTTTACTGGCATGGAGACTGAGGCCCAGAGAGGCTAAGAAGCCAGTAAGTAGAGAGGGGAGCCCCAAGGTAAATAAGAGAGGGGGCACCTTCTAGGAATTTCCTGGAGATCTGAGATCTGAGAAACTAGAATGAAGAAACGGAGTGACCTTCAACTTGGTCTGTGGTTTCTTTTTTTTTTTTTTTTAAGATTTTATTGGGGAAGAAGAACAGGACTGTATTGGGGGAGAAGTATGTACTTCCAGGACTTTTTTTATTGGGGAACAGTAGTGTGTTTTTCCCAGGACTTATCAGCTCCATCCAAGTCAAGTTGTTGTCCTTTTCATCTTAGTTGTGGAGAGCGCAGCTCAGCTCCAGGTCCAGTCGCCATTGTTAGTTGCATGGGGCATAGCCCACATCCCTTGCAGGAGTCGAACCAGCAACGTTGTGGTTAAGAGGACGCACTCCAACCAACTGAGCCATCTGGCCACCCGGGAGCTCAGCGGCAGCTCATTGACTTCATTCTAGTTGCGGAAGGCGCAGCTCGCGGGCCCATGTGGGAATCAAACCGACAATCCCGTTGCCCAGAACTCATGCTCTAAATAACTGAGTCACCGGTCCGCCCCTGGTCTGTGGTTTCTAATTGCCAGGAGTTTCCCAGATAGGAGTACAGGTCTAAACTGAAGCTTGTTTGGGAGATAAGCATATAATCCTGGGGATGGAGGTGGGGATTTGGCTGTTAGGTGCTCCAAACAAATCCCCACATCCCTGGAGCAAGAGAGGAAGAAAAAATTGACCCGCTCCCTTCTCAGAATCCTGGCTGAGCATTGGAGAAACAGCCTGAAGCCCTGGCCTACCTAGGGTAGGATCTCCCTCCAAGGAAGACACTGTGCCCATTGTCCCTAGCTGTGTCCTTCCAGGAATGTTCAGCAGGCTGGAGTCACACTTCTCTCTCTCAGCCTCAAATTCCCATCTCTAAAGTGGAGATAACAAGTTTCTGCCTCACAGGGTTGTTGTGAGGATTAAATGATATATAAACCCCTACCACGTGGACAGGCTCACACATTGTGAGCTATTTCTCTTGCTAGTGGCTTATTATTAACCCTGCAGCAACCCTGTGAAGTCAGGCTGATTTTGTCCATTTCACAGACAGGGACCTAAAAATCAGGGCTGGAAGCTGAAGTGGCTGAATTGGAGAACCCAGGCCAGTTTAGTGCTCCAGTATCCATCCGCAGGCCTCAAAGGTCCTACCAGGGCTCTTATCCCATCCTCACAAGCCCCCTCAGTGTGACAAAACCTCTGGAGATGGTACATGGCTTTGATGGATGTGATTCTGGATGTAGTAGGAAGCCGCCCTGCCTGGCCCACTGGCCAGAGAGGAAAAGACTGAGAACAGCAGTGGAGGGAGGGACAGGCTGACCTGAGAGCTGCAGCCTCACCTCCCACCTCTGTTCAGAAGCAGGTCCTCTCTCCTTCTAGCAGGCCCCAGTTTGCCATCATTGTGACAGTTCAGGCCTCCTGGTCGCTAGTGTAGACTGTGTCACTTTTCTTGAGGGTCTCGGGACTCTAGGGTCTCCTCTGTGGTTTAGCATCCCCATTACCCCAAAGGGATCATCTTAAATTACAGATTTAACCTGCACGCTCCCCTCCTAGAATCTTTCCCTGGCTCCCCATCAACTACAGGATAAAATCTAAGTCCTTTTGCCCCAGTCCTGCCTCTTCCTGATTTGGTGCCTGCTGCATCTCCACCCATGTGGGGACAGAGTCCCAGAGAGCAGTTTCCAGGCTCTCGGCCTCACATGGAAAGGTGCTGGCTTGGGTAGTAGATGGCCATCAGCTGTGACTAGTTGGCCATCAGCTATAACCAGTTAGCCATTAGTCACTAATGTAACTGCCGTGGCTAAACTAGGGGGTTGGTTGGTTGGTTGGCAGAGAAGCGGATGGTGGATTGTGGATCGATCGTGTGGATCTTACTTCCTGTGTCTCGCCCGGCCACCAGTGAGACTGGGGTACAGAAAGATCCCTGTTGGGGTACTGGTGGATGTTTGCTTTTGTCTCGACCAGCTGCCATAGAGAATATAGTGGTATGACTCCCCTATCCATGGCTCTGTTGTTCCTTTTTGGCCTCGCCATATCCTGCGTTCTTGTGTGGGAAGCGGGGCCAGAGACCCTGCATGACACATGGCGCAGCGAGCAGGGTATGGTGCCGGCCAGAACTCTCTGAAAGATGGTGGAGCAGTTTGTGCGTATGAACACTTGGTCTCAGGAAGCCCGTGAGGAGCGGCGCCGGGAGCAGGAAACGCGATCTGTCTGGGAAAAACATGACCCCTCGGTGAACTGGTGGTCATCTCAAGCCTCTGGATGGCACGCCATCCTGTTGGCCAAAGCAAGTGTCGTCTTGCCTTTGATGGTCCGCTGCTGCCGTGGGCTCCTGGAGTTGTGGACATCTTACACCGAGGCCTCCACTCAATCGGACACCTGGAGCGGCGAGCAGCATTCCGGCCAGGTAGGAATGATGTCTGACTCTGGGTAGGAGGACATGTGACCCCCACAGTGTATTGTGCCCCGTGGCCACTGTCCTCAAGAGTTGGACCCCCTTGGAGGGGTAGGAGGACATGGATGGTTCTCCAACCAGCATAGGCTAGGGAAAGCAAAGGCCATTGCGCCGTGTGGGCTGGGAAGTGCTTGCTGAGGCAGCCCGGGTGCAGGACTTGTAGTCCCAGGAGGAAAACACTTGCTGAGTCCTCGGTGGAGGATGCAGGTGAGGTCAAGGTGGTCCCTCACCCCCAGGTTGGGGAGGATTTGGAGCCCTTGCCCTGCAGAGAGGGCACATGTTGTGGGGCTCGTGCACAGCCCTGGCGAATGACTGTGGACTATGGGGAATTGTCTTCCATCCCTGATTTGATGGACCACTTGACTGTTTGCTCGGGAACATGCCACCATGTGGTGGAACTGGCGGATGTTTGCTTCCTGTGTCTCGACCGGCTGCTGTCGAGAATATGTAAGCACCTTGGTTGTGAGCCACTATTGTTCCAGCGCGGTACCCTGAGAACCCTGGCTGTACCCAGGAAGTCTGGCTGTGCCCAGAAAGTAGGTTGACATCGAGGGACAACCCCTGGGACACTACTTGAACTGGATTGGAACTTTTTCTCGTGAGCTGGGTTCCTGACACAGGGCCCCTCGTGGAAGATTCTTGTCGCGTAGATTGTGAGGCGAGACCCTGGAAGGGTGGAGTGCGGGGACAGAGTCCCAGAGAGCAGTTTCCAGGCTCTTGGCTCATGTGGAAAGGTGCTGGCTGGGTAGTAGATGGCCATCAGCTGTGACTAGTTGGCCATCAGCTGTCACCAGTTAGCCATTAGCCACTAATATAATGGCAGGGGCTATGCTAGGGGGTTGGTTGTTGGTAGAGAAGTGGATGGCAGGTTGCGGATCGTGTGGATCCTACTTCCCGTGTCTCGCCAGCTGTCAGGGAGACTGGGGTGCAGGGAGACCCCCTGTTGGGGTACTGGCGGATGTTTGCTGTTGTGTCTCGACCAGGCGCCATCGAGAATATAGTGGTATGGCTCCTCTATCTATGGCTCACCATATCTTGCGTTCTTGTGTGGGGAGCGGGAGCAGAGACCCTGCATGAAAACCCACTTTGCCCCCCAAATCCTGAACCACTTGAAGCCCTGGGCTTTGCACAGGCTGTTTCCTTTGCCTGGGCGCCCCAGCTCTCTCCCCTCTCCCTGTGTTATCTGATCTGCCTGCAGTACTCTTAACCATCACATTATTCCAGCTGCCAAAAATAGGGCAGGCTTTGCGGTCAAACCTATGTTTGAATCTCAGATCCACTATGTACCGTGTTTCTCCGAAAATAAGACCTACCCCGAAAATAAGCCCCAGTTAAGATCATCAGCCAGATGGACACATTTAATACGTTATGACGATGTTCCAAAAGAAGATGACATGACTATTGAATAAATGTAGATTGCTATACATGAAAAAATAAGACATCCCCCTGAAAATACGCCCTACTGCGTCTTTTGGAGCAAAAATTAATATAAGACCCAGTCTTATTTTTGGGGAAACACGGTATTAATCGTGGGACCCTGGGCAACTCACTTCATCTCCCTGACTCAGTAGTTACATCTGTAAAATTGAAGCAATGCGTAATAGCAGGGGGTAGGGGAGAGAGGGAATAATACCTAACTCACAAGGTTTTAGAAAGGATTAGACGAGAAATCAAAGGCTGTGCTTCTCACACAGTAGGAATTCACAAAATGGAACCCCTAATCCTTCCCTTGAGGGTTTTGCTGTTAATCGCTGTGAGGGAACTGAGATGACCAAAATAATCGCTTAGGGAAATAATAAGGAGGATTTTGGACGTGAACAAAGTTCTTAACGATCTTGACCCCCTTCTGGAGATATGGACTGGAATCCAGAATCTTCCCTTTGGATTTGCCCCCAGGCCATTCTGAACAAGCAAAGGTGCCTCTCCAAGGTTAGGCTTCCCGGCCTCCAGGCCTTTCTGTGAGCTGTTTCCTCAGCCTGGAACACACCGTCCATCCACCTCTTCTGTTTGGTTCGATACCTAGAGTATCGATACTTTCGATACTCTAGGCCTGAATCCATTCCCTTGGCCCTTAGAAGGAACAGAGCCAAGGTCTGCCATTCATGGGATCCTTTCTGAAGACCCTATATCTGCTCTGGGAGCGACTGCAACCTAGTGGGTGAAAGGGGAAGACCCATCCTGCCCACCACGCTCAGGCTGGAACTGAAGCCACCTAGGTGGGAACCAGCTTGTCCTCTACCGCTCAGCCTCAGTCTCTTCATGGTAAAAATGAGAACTATTCCCACCTCACAGGTTTGTTAGAGGATCAAATATGATGACATGTGTTAAGTGCCCAATAAATGTTAAGTCCTTCCCTTTGACTTTCGTGTGTTGTTCCCTTACCAGGAATGTCCTACCTCCATCTGTCAAAACTCTATCCATCAAGGCTTGGCCCAACGTAATATATCAGGTCCTTCTCTGAACTTTTAGGGCCCGAGTGGCTCTCTGGAGATTTGAGGCTCTGCTGCCTGTATCTTACTGCCGTAGCTCTTCAAAGCCAAGAACTTTAAAGTTCTCTGGGGGAGACTACCTCAGGCAGGGGACACTGGGCTTTTTAAAAATATTATGGAAATTTTCAAATATACCCAAGAATAAAGAATATAAAGTATAAAATAGGATATAGAGCTCCTTGTATCCATAACTCTGCTTCAACAAATACCAACGGGAATGGCCAATCTTGTTTGACTTTCCCCCTTGCTTTATCAATGTTTATTCCTAGGATCCTGGCCCTGGCAGGGAGCAGGTGCTGTCTGTGGTTGAGAGGTGGGGGGAGTATCGCCTGTGGAGGTCCCACTGGGAAAGGCAAGCTTTACATTGCACAACCCTCACTCCTGCAGGTACAGGCCCAGGTCTGGGACTGAGGCCAGCAGAGAGGGAGACGGGACATCCTAGCGTACATGGGGGCTGTGGACGGCTGCCAATCGTCTTTCAAGCTACCTGGGGGGACCACTCAGGATGGATATAGGACCAGAGTCTCTGTTTTAGGGAAGCCCTGATTCTGTCTTGAAGGGACCCAGCTCTGCAAGGTAGTTTCAAATGACACTCTATGATGCGTCCTTGCAGAGGTGTGTGGCTGCTCCCCTAAGCCTGAGAATGGGCATGTCCTGGGGAGCCCAGCCCTGGAAGCCCTTGATCGCTTTTGGGTTCTGGCTCCACTTCTCTCACTGCAAGTCTGAACCAGCCCCAGGGTCACGTGGTTTGTGCCTCAGCTCTGGCCTTACTTCCCCTCCCTGATGGCCTCCGGCGCCCAGTGAAAAGCCTTCTGGCAGTACCAGTTCCATATCGTACTCCTAGGACACGCGACTATGGGCAAATCATCCTTGTTGAGACACTACACGGAGGGCACCTTTATCGAGGGCGTCACCCAGACAGTGGGGGTGGCCTTTTCTGTGCATTTTGTGGAAATTGAATTTCGGGTGAAGCTTCAGTTCTGGGACACAGCTGGCTAGGAAAGGTTCCGGTGGGTACGGCAGGGGCAGGCCCCTTATCCCCCGTCTTCTATACCATTCACCCCTGACGAGAGCCCATCCACCAGGAAGAGAAGGGACAAAAGGAGGGGCCTTGGATGCCAGGTAGGATGGATTGTGGACCAGGAGCACAGGTCTGAGTTCTGGCCTGCCCAGTGACCTAGGACAAGTCACATGACCTCTCTGGACCTGGATGTTCTAACCTGTAAAATAAGGGGCTGCACTGGGTGACTCTAGGGGCCTTTCCCCTTTTACCTACAGGTAACAGTAATTGTAAGCCCTTAGTCCACCAGCTTTGCCTTCCTCCTCCCTGCTTCACCTCATGCAGGCACAGGGGACCCTCTTCAGGATGGCTTCCTAGTCTCACATGGCTCCTCCTAAGTCCTCAAAACTCACCTGTTGTTGCAACCACCCCCTACTGCTGCCTTTCGAAAATGCTTTCTCAGGAAAAACCTCTCAAGCCTTCCTTATTCGTTTACCTTTAGTCCAAATTAACTGCAGCAACTTCCTGGTTGGTTCCCCCTGGGCTGCTTCCGGATTCCACTCTCCACACTGGCAGCCAGAGTGAGGCTTTTAACATGTAAATACAAAGGTCTGAAGACTAAATTCGCAAACTTGTTGCACCGCTGTTGCTAACCTTTTTTGATATCAGAGGGATTATTCATTATGAATTTGTACCAACTGGACAGTTAACCACGTTTACTATTTGGAAGTGCTGAAAAGACTGAGTGAAAAAGTTAGATGACCTCAACTTGTCGCCAACAATTCATGGCTCTTGCATCATGACAATGCACCAGATCACATGACACTGTTTGTGAGGGAGTTTTTAGCCAGTAAACAAACAACTGTATCGGAACACCCTCCCTACTCACCTGATCTGGCCCCCAGTGACTTCTTTCTTCACCCAAAGATAAAGGAAATACTGAAAGGAAGACATTTTGATGACATTCAGGACATCAAGGGTAATATGACGACAGCTCTGATGGCCATTCCAGAAAGAGTTCCAAAATTGCTTTGAAGGGTCGACTAGGCACTGGCGTCAGTGCAGTTTCCCAAGGGAAGTACTTCAAAGGTGACCTTAGTGATATTCAGCAATGAGGTATGTAGCACTTCCGCTAGGATGAGTTCACGAACTTAATTGTCATACCTTTGTATAATCACATCAGTCCTCCACCAAAAATTTCACTGGCTCCCCCACTACTTGTACAGTGGTTTTCAAACTTTTTGTTTACATGCTTGTTTTTAGCATCAGAAAACTCTTGTCAGATGGGATCTTTCTCACAGCACTAAAATGGCCAACAATCAAGATAGCGATTGCTCAGGCTGAAGAGGGGGTAAGAAGTCCAGAGCCAGCCTGCTGGGTCTACCACACTGCACGCTCCACCCCCTGCAACACACACACACACACACACACACACACACACGTTCCCAGTGCACACTTCCAAAGGATGGCCACTGCACCACACGACTAAACCTGAGCAGTCCACCCCTCAAGCTCACTTTCTGCTTATCGCTGGCCAGTCTCTCCTACTGTTGTGCCGTGTGTTTGCCACATTGCTGCACTGACGTTGCATATGCTGTCCTCATTTGTTAGTCACTCTCATCTCTGTCTCCACAAGACTTAGGGAGGCAGGTTAGGGCACAGTTAAGAGTGCAGGCTCTACAGACTGAAATCTCAGCATCATCACTAGCTGTGTGATCCTGGGTAGATTAAACTGTCTTGGTTTCCTCATTGGAAAATGGGATTAAATGAGATAATGCAAACAGAGTGCTTAGCATAGCACATGGCACCTAGTAAGCACTCTACAACAGCCCTCCCAACACGAGAACACGAATCCATCTGCCTGCTACCCCTCAAGCACGTCGGCATGTGTTAAGTCCTCCGTGGGTTCTGTGCTAGGCTCTGGGGAGCAAAGTCAAGTAGGTGTGGTTACTCAGCCTAGCGAGGCAGAGGGCCTCGTACCCCAGGTGGGGGGCCGAGCTACACAAGAGATGGACAAATCAAGTCAGAAGATCCCTTACACATCACTTGGGGACACTCCTGTCTCCTGTACCCACACATCCAGTCACCAAGGTTTGTGAGTGTTCCACTTTAAACAACTTTTCTTTAAAAATGTTTTTGATTGGGGAATATTGGGGAACAGTGTGTTTTTGCAGGACCCATCAGCTCCATGTCAAGTCATTGTGTTTTTTTCAATTTAGTTGTGAAGGGTGCAGCTCAGCTCCAGGTCAAGTCGTCGTTTTCAATCTAGTTGTGGAGGGCGCAGCTCACTGGCCCACGTGGGAATCGAACTGACGACCCTGGTGTTCTGAGCACTGCGCTCAAAGCACTGAGCCATCTGGCCACAGTAAACAACTTCTCATACCCCTCCCCACTTTACTACCACCACGCCAGTGCAGAGCAACAGCCGTCTAATGAATCTCCGCTTGCACAATTGCTCTCTTCCCTCTGCAGTCTATCTGTTCTCTACTGCCTGGCCAGTGAGCTTTTCAACATGCAAATCTGACCATGTCATGCTCCTGCTCAAAATCCTGCAATGGTTCCTGTTACATTTTGGGTACAGCCCACTGTTTGCTGCAGCCTGCAAGGCATTACATGACCTGGCCCTACTCACCTCACCACACTGCCCCAGGGCTGGCATCCATGCAGTTCTCTTTCCTTGAAAGAGATCCCCACCCTTTCACTTGGGTCCCTCAAATTGCGGCTCAACTAGCCAGGCCCCACTCCCCCGGCTCTGTGAACCTCTCCTTTGAAGCCCCTGTCACAGTGGCAGTTTTCTATTCATCCAATCGCAGGATTGTTCCCTGGGTTTTTGTTCGTCACTGTAGCCCACTGCCAGGCCCAAGCTCAGCTCAGGAATGCTTGCGGAATGAACAAGCCCCTCCACGTGCAAACAGGACAGCACTCAGATGAAGCCACTTACCTGTCACACAGCTGATCAAGAATTAGTCTCTTGACTCCACCCCAGTTCTTTTTCATTAAACTGCCCAAATTCCCTTGTCCCCTTCTATCCTCAATGGAGGATTCAAAACGAATTCTGGATTCCTTCTTGGCCGCTGAGGGCAAGCCAGCTCTCCTGTCGGAGCCCAGCAGTAGGACTTCCGCTGTTTGATAGCACCAACAGCACGTTCTTTGAGGGTGTCACCCAGTGGCATCAGGAGGTTCTGGACAAAGTAAAACCCTTCACCATCCTCTTCCTGGTGGCAGGCCACAAGAGCGACAGGTGATGCCGGAGGGAGGGGAGAGGCTGGCTGCCTCTTTGGGCGCTCACTATGTTGCTACCTTGGCTGAGAACAAGAGCAACATCAGCATAGCCTGTAGCTGCTCACTCAGATGTAGGCGGCTGTGAAGAGATGGGTCATGGGGCCCACTCAGGGTGGGAGGGAGTGATGAGCAGGGTCGCAGCGCCGGCCAAGTCGCAGGAGACAGAGGACCAAAGCAGGGCAAGGAGGACGTGGCTCTGCCACTGGCCCCTGGTGGAACAGCCAAACCCCCTGAAGGCCCTGGAGCTCTCACAATCCACACGGGCTATGCTGGGCACAGGGCCGGACGATGCTGGGTGCCACGCAAGGTCACAACTCTGAGGTCTCAAGGGGCCTGGTTTCCTCTGCACAATGGTGAAAATACCAGGATCAAATATACCAACAACTAAGAACAGACAGGTACCTGCACAGACAGGCCTTTCCCCAAGGCTACTGCCATCCCTTCTTCAGGCCCAGGATGAACACAACTTCCTCCAGGAGTTCCAGAAGAGCAGGTCAGAAAAGGTTTTGCCCAAACCAGGAGGCCTCTTCAGTTTGTGGCTCATGAGAGAAGGTCACCCTACCCGACTCTATGGCAGAGAAACCGGACTCAAACTTCTACTGATGGTATAGCCTTCCCTGGAGTCAAGTAATGGAAAACCCCTGGGTTTTTTCCTCAATCACAGAAATGAACAACACTGCTGCCACCTGCTGACTAGAGAGCAACATCCAGCCTCACTGCTGCTCCTAACTCCTGGGATTTCAAAGGCTGTAAGCCACGTACCCTGTCTTTCAATTAATAACTTCTTTATTCTGGAAAAGCAAATGAAAGTCATATTCATATAAACACTGACATTACAAAGTACAGGGCAAAAGGGGAGGGAGAAAGAAACAAAAACCTCTACAAATCCTGCTAATACTGTCTCACCAAACAAGATCATACTGCTTTGTCCCATATTCAATCACTTATATAATAAACCACAAATAAAATCTTCTCTGGAAGATACATTACTCCTCTTTGAGATGGCAGGGAAATGGGGCCAGAAGTGGGGGTAGGAGGCTTTATTCTTTTGGCAGATCCTCTCAGTCATTATAGATATTGCTGCACTGTTAATAAAAAATATATGCTTCTCTGTAAAGCATTAAAAAAAAATCCAAGGATGAGATGGCTGAGATCTCAGCTCAAGTATCTCCAAATACATTGTTGTCCATTCCCTGACCTTTCCATGTGTTATTTCTTGGTTGTTTTCCGAATCAACGCCATTCTCTGAAAAGAGAGAGAAATACGCCATTACACAGGTTAGAGTCAGGAACTTCCTGGGACGTCCGTGTGCGGCTAGCAGGCGGTATGGTCTACCCCCCAGGCTGGAGCCCTCCGGATCCTACAGGCACAGGGCAGCTCAGCAGGCTCCTTCTAACCCGAGAGAGTCTGCAGGGGCTCAGAGATGTTTAGATAGACCAGTGGATCTATTTCACTGACCAAAGTCCCACATTGCTCTAGGCTAGCAGATGGCAAAAAACTTAAAAGCAAAAGGTGACATCTCTTGCCTTTGGGAACTTAGGGGAAAGGCCATCAAAGCATGTGTTTTCTATGCTTCCCACACACACCCCAATCTCTTCTCTGATGATGGAGAAAATAGGAAAGGGGCCTTTGTTTCAAGCCTGTTGCCACACATAAAGGGAGCCATTTCACAGGACCTGTGATGAGGGAAACTGACACTAACAACTCCTCCCACTAACAACATCTGAAGGGAAACCTTCAGATCTTACTATTACCATCCACAGCCAAAAATTACTGACTTGCTTTGCTCGCTCTCTTTGACTAAGAGATTGTCCTAACATTATTTGTTGATCAATACATACATCCTACATAGCTACATAAATAGGGCTAAAAAGTGGATAATTTGGGAGCAGAGCCAAAATGACCATTGTCCTGAGGGACTCCCTTCTGCAGAACAGTGGTCCTTTGATTCGGGCTACTGACAGCTTCCTTGTAGGGCTTCCTCTGTGAGCTCTGGAAACATACCCACTCCCGAGATCCCACGCTATGGAAAAACAAGGGACACTCAGCCAAGACTGCCCAGTTGTGCCTGTCAAGCGTACAATAAGCTCACTCTGCAAATCAGAATAGCCAGTTAAATTAAGACAGAAAAGATAACAGCCTTGTCAAGGGAGGCTAACGTTGCCATTCGACCAGTGACAGGGCCAATTTGCTCCACGGCAGAAGTGGTATTAGGTTCTCACACTGACCCCTTCGTTCCATGGTAAGAAAGACAGAGATCAAAGGTTAAGCTAGGACAGAGGCCAGAATGCCTGGTAGGGCTGTCTGGGTGCTACCTCCCGCCACAAGTATGCACATTCCTGCTTTCCTTAACCCGCCCTCTGTCAGAGGGCCACCCATGATGTTCAAATCAGCAAAAATGAAGGAAGACTTCATTAAGGAAGGAGATGGGCAGGGGTGAGTTCCATCCATAATATGTTCCATCCATATTAGAAGAACCTAGATCAACAGCTTTAGCAATGCTCATGAGCTGAGAGAAAAACCTGAGACCCCCTGAGGGAACTGTGAAGCATCAAGGAAATACCTGACTGATCTCCCATGGAGGCCTGCTGCCTCTGCCCTCCCTGACCTTTGGTCTAGAGAGAAACATGCAGTGAGGGGCAAGTGATAACTGTGTGCCCTCCCTCTGAGACACAGCTCAAGGGATCAGCCGGCTGCCCCGGGCTCTGACGGCTCCTCACCTGTTTGTGAGCTTCTGTGGTGCAAGCTTTTTTGTAGGGTCGGATTTCTTCAGAGCCAAATCCAGGGATCCACATGTTCCACTGGCGCTCTGCAAGAAAGAGGCCAGTAGAGAGGTCAGGGGACCCGGAAGGCAGTGTCCGCGTGTGGTGTGACCCTCAGAGGTCGGGGGGAGAGGGGAGGACAGACACGCAACTGGACTAACAATCACCCTGCAGAGGGACCGATAGGGAATTCCGTGTGGCACCTCCAGGGTTTTAAAGGACACCATTCGACCTTCTTGCAAAGACAAAAGGGGTAAATGAGTCAAAGCTGTGGGTGCTGCGCCCTAAGGTTTCCATGCAGCTCCACAGAAAAGGAAAGTCATGTGTTTCTTCAGCTGTCGTCCTCCTACTCTCAAAGTCACCTCTCTCAAACCCTGAGGAAGAGGAGGAACAGAAAGCCATCCCAGCCTTCTGGGGTGAAGAGCCAAGTCCCAGCTCTGCCGCCTCACCGTGGAGCTGTATGACATTGGGTCCCCGTTTCTTCATCTTTTCCGTGGTAGCAGCAACAGTAACCACCACCTGCCAGGTGCTTGAGCACATTCAATGACAGAATACAATCCCAGAGCCTGGGATAAACACATATTGTGGGGTCCAGAACGAGTCACTCCAAGGTGTGCCTCTGTGGTATGCGGTTTGTGTTGAGCTAAAGGCAACATTAGCAGCAGGCTCAAGAGAAACTTCTGCCCCCTCCTTAACTACCTAGAAAAATTTGAATTAGAGGTCTTGCCCATAAGAGATAATCAGAGATAACTTCTTTTGACCTATCTATAGGGCAGGGCAAACTTCTATTTATTAAAGGTCTGCTTTTCTTCTCATCCTGCAATGACCCTCTGAAGCTCCCAAAGCACCTTACCTCATCCCTAGCTCAGGTTGTCACATGTATCCATGTCCCCTTCTATCTCTGAACCTCTCGTGCATGTGCGTTCTCTGGCTCTCAGGTATGCAGGGTTCCCGTACAAAGGCATGTATTACATTTGGTTATTCTCTCTTGCTAATTTGTCTCATGCCTATTTGATTAGACCAGCCGAAAGAACCCCGAGGGCAGAGGAGAGTTTGTTCCTCCCACATAACAGGACACGGGCATAGATATAGGTATGTCTACACCACAGCTCCAAGTCCCTATGCTGCTGGATAGGACTATCCCTGTAAGACTGTCACTAGAAGTTCCCAGAGGGCAGAGATTTTGTTTATTCTACTTTGTCAGTAACTGGCGTAGCTGTGTGGTCCCCTACACCCACAAATAAAGGTGTACTGCACTTTAAGCATACCCAATATAAAAAATATTTTACAGTTGACCCTTGAACAGTACGGGAGTTAGGGGCACCGATACTCCACCCCACTCCCTAAATATCCGTGTATAACTTAACTCCCCAAAACCTTTACTAGTAGCCTACTGTTGACTGGAAGCCTTGCAGTAGAGTAACACTTATTTTTTATGTTATACGTATTATATACTGTATTCTTACAATAAAGTAAGCTAGAGGAAAAATATTAAGAAAATTGTAAGGAAGAAAATGTGCATTTACAGTACTGTGTGTATTTACTGAAAAAAAACCTACATATAAGTAGACCCATGCAGTTCAAACCTGTGTTGTTCACGGGTCAACTGTATGTACACGAGATTATTTAGGGAATAAGTATCTATTCAAAAGGATTTACATGGGAACTCCTTTATTACACTTCCCAAGAGTACTGAAAACATTTGCTTTGCAAATTTGTTAGTGGTTTCATAGTTATACTGTGTGTCTAATACAGAGTCAATATTGAGTGAATTAGTGATTCATGTTTGGTTCTAGAATAATTTTACATAGAGCTCTCTTCCAATATTTTTTTGAAAATAAAAATATCTGAAGCCGTCTGCTAATAATATTTGTTGTCAGTACTTGAAAGTGACATTAAGATTATTCTCTGGGACTTTAACTTTACAATCAACACAAAGTGGACCAGGAAATGGATATGCAAAGTAACTTTAAAGAAAGAGAGCAGCTGCCAGGAGTGAATGCACACAATATGTGCAGCAATATATTGTACTGTGTCCCCCTAAAAGATATCTTGAAGTCCTAACAGTTGACCTTTGAACAATTTTTAACCCCCATGCAGTTAAAAATCTGTGCATAACTTAAGTCGGTATTCTGCACACACAGATTCCCAACTGTGGATAGAAAATACTGTTTTCCATCCGCGGTTAGCTGAATCTGCGGCGCAAAACCTGGGCTGACGATGTATTGAAAAAAATCTGTGGATAAGTGGACTCACACGGTTCAAACACATGTTGTTCAAGGGTCAACTGTCATTAGTTAAGATGAGGTCACACAGGAGTATGGTGGGCCCTTAATCCATCTGACTGGTATGTTATGAGAAGAGGAGAAGAGACATGGAGAGACACCCCCGCGCACAGGCCACGTGAAGACTGAGGCAGGCCGGAGCGATGCCGCTATAAGCCAGACAATGCCAAGGACTGCTGGCCACAATCAGAAGCAGCAAGGAAGAGGCAAGGAAGGAGTCTTCAATAGAGGCATTGCCGAGAGCATGGCCCTGCTGACACCTTGGTTTTAGATTTTTGGCCTCCAGAACTATGAGAAAATAAATTTTGTTGTTTGAAGTTACTTAGTTTGTGGTACTTTGTTAGCAGCCTTGGATATTAATACACCTTCCTTCCAAACAATGTGCGCCTCTGCCACCACCTGACTTCAATCGTGAGACCCTTAAAAAAAAATTGCCTTTTCACCACATTGTAACAATGCAGAAGGGGGCTTATTCATTTCAAAGGGATTATGCTTATCAATGTTGGATAAGTATTTCCCAGAAAAACCCAAGCTCAAATTTAGTGTCTGTAAAGTAGAAAAGCAGAATACAAAATTCTATGTGCATTATGATTATAATTTTCTGGGGGAAGAATGCAGGCTAAAAACTGGAAGGGAAACACCATTATTTGAATGGTGGAGCTATAATAGCTACCTTTACTAAGCTCTTACTTTGTGCCAGATCCTGTACTAGTCATTTTACAGACGTAATCCATAATCCCCACAATTACCCTGTAAAGAGGATATTCTGATCTTCACTTTACAAATGAGAAGCAGACTCTAAGAGAGATGAAGTAGGAAGGATAAGGATAAATTAGAAAGTGGCAAACCCAGAGCCAGAGCTCATTCCCCTTACCAAGTGTGCATTTCTCTTTTTTCATTTAATGCTACTATGGAACGAACACAAAAATCTCAGAGCCCAGAAAGTCTGCCCCTGGCACGCAGGTTCCTCCGACTGCATTTTTCCTCCTGGTCCTGAAGGAGTAACAGTGTGGGAACCTCAGGGCGAGACGAGAGCACGTACCTAGGTGCAGCTGCACATCCTTCACCTCCAGGGTGCTGGACTTGCGATGCCGAGCGAGCTGGCAGGCTGCTGTCACCACACTCTCGATAAAATCATCAGCAATCTGCAGCAGCATCTGGGGAAGACACAAGTGGGGGAGAGTAACCACGTCACTGGCAGGGTAGGCTCCTGTTGCTGGGACAACTGTGTCTGCCTGAACCACACATTTAATCAGGCTTTCTGTGAGCAGGCCTGGCGTCAGCATTTGGGCTAAGGTGGGGAGGAGTGAGGAGGCAATAGAAACACAAGATCTCATGAACCAGGTGGAGCGCAACTTACACCTTTCCAAGGGTGAGCTTTCTGTACTTTCTACCCAGCCAGCATTAACCCGCCCAATCCCTCATCCTTATACTGTCTTCTGAATTAGGTAGGAATACAAAAGTGAATCATTATAATTCCTCACTCACAGTCTATTAAAAGCATTTTAATTTCCATTAGCTCACCTAGTCCTTATAATAATCCTGTGAAAAAAAGTAGGACATGGAATTTATCCTCATTCTACAGCAGAGGTTGCTAACACTCAAGGAGACGATCTTGCTCATGGCTGTGTAACTACTAAGCAGTGGAACTAGGATTCAGCTTCAAGGTTCTGAGTCTAAATTCCGGGTTCGTTCCACTTCATTATAAATTATTCCTGGACTGTTTTAAGAGCAAAATCAGAATTCTGAAGCTAAAAATCTACATGAAAAAGTTGAAATTGTTGTAAGTCAATACATTCCCCCATGGCTTCCTCTATTGACCAAGAATTAAAATAAAGTAAAATTACAACCATAGATATAGACATTCCTTGTTCTCCTGGACCATTAAAGCATTGTCATCTTTCCAATGGAACCAAATGGATACTATCTAAAGGAAAGATTTCTGATTAAACATGGCAGATGAACTCCAAAAATGACCTCCTCTCCTTCCCTAAACCCACAAAAATAACAGAAAAAAAGAAAAAAAAGACCTACAGCCACAAAGACAATAAGAACAGGAGAAAAAACCTTAACGGACATGAGATTCCAATAAACTTTTAAAGTAAATTTTTGCTAAAGAGGTAACAGAGGAAGAGGAGGAGCTGAACTAGCAGACAGAGGGTACAACACAAGTACCTACAGAGGGGACACCAATGAGAATCAAACTGATTTTTCCCTTCACAACCCCTAAGAGATCCAGGATTTGGAGGTGCCATTTATCATAGAAGATTGGGCTGAGGTATGGAACTAAAAACTAGGGAACTGTTACATGTCTATAGAGAGAGCAGTCCACCGACCCTTGCCCTCCAAAAGCAGCCAAGTGACTTCTCCCTCCACATACCCAACCCAGAACACAGTAGGTTTATGCCCTACAGAAAATGCATGGGAATGGCTCTGGATAAGAACGCACCAGACACAGCAGAGGTAGGGAAAAGACACAGCCCCTTGCTCTTACCTGGCTTCCAGAATGTTAGGAGCTAGAGATAAACCCGCCAGATGGAAAACAGGAAGATTTTTCTCTGGAGATACTAAATGACTCCAGAGAAAAGACTTACAGATACTGACATTTAGGGAATCCCCCAATAAGAAGGTTGATGTGTAGATCAATTATCCTGAAGTGAAGCCAGTGGTGTGCTGGAGCTAGTTGAGATGAGCTCATGAAAGCCAATTATATGCATTTCTTCCCAATTTCACATTCAGTGACATATTGATAGCTTAAAATAGGGCATGGTGGGAATATTTACACCACAGAAATCAGGAAATGCTGAAAATCAGTGTCTTTTTCTCCAGAGCTGGTTGTTAGTTATGTTACTAATATGTTATTGGACAAACCCATCAGTCAATAGATTCTGCTTCAGATCAGCTTTTTAGTAGCTATTCTTTAAGATTATGAATAGCCAGGATCAACAGACATTTGAAGAAAGTCTCTAACACAAAAAAGAAAATACAGTAAACAAACCAAAGGGGGAAAAAAGGACCCAGAAGAAACATAGACAATGCAGGGGAAAGAAGAAAATCTCAAAAAATGTAATTAATATCCTCAGAGAGAAAAATAAGAGACAATATTACAACCATAAAATAAGAACAGAATGGCTTGGGAAAAATAACAAAAGAACCAGTCAACAACAAGAAGCTTGCGGAAATTAAAATTTTTATGTTAAAAAAAAAGTGAAAAGGATTAGAAGATAAACTAAGGAAAATCTCCCCAGCAAGCAGAACTTAGAATTACAGAGAAATGAAAAATAGGAGAAAAAAGGTAAAAAAAAAAAACCTAAGAGGATCAATGCAAAAGACCAACATCCCACAGACTGTCATCCTAGAAAAGAGCAAAAATAGAGAAGAAATTATCAAAAAAACTAGTATAAGGAAATGGAACCCTCATACACTTGTTGGTGGGAATATAAAAGGGTGCAGCACTTTGGAAAAACAGTCAGGCAGTTCCTCAAAGGAACATAGAGTCACCATATGACTCAGAAATTCCACTCCTAAGTATACACCCGAGAGAAATGCAAACATACGTCCACATAAAAACTTGTACATGAATTAAAAAAAAGAAGGAAAAAACAAACCAAAAAAGTTGCACATGAATGTTCATGGCAACTTTATTCATAATAGCCAAAAAGTGGACACAGTCCAAATGTCCATCAACTGGATGAATGGATAAACAAATGTGGTCTATACATATAACGGAATATTATTCAGCCACAAAAAGGAACAAAGTACTGATACCTGCTACAACAGGAATGAACTTTAAAAACATTATGCTAAGTGAAATAAGGCAGTTGCAAAAGACCAAATATTATGAGTCCATTTATTTGAAATGTCCACAATAGGCAAAGCTTATAACAGAAAATATATTTATTAGTAGTTAGTTGCCTAGGGCTGTGGGAGCTGGGGAAAAATGGGGAGTGACTGCTAATGAGAATGGGTTTTTTTAGGGGTGATGAAAATGTTTTAAAATTCATTGTGTTGACAGCTGCACAACTCTGAATATACTAAAAACCACTGAACTGTACATTTCAAATGGATGAATTTTATGGTATGTGACTAATATCTTAATAAAGCTGCTGCCAAAAAAAAAAAAAAAAAAAACATACAGACACAAAGAGGGCAAATATTTGTCCTCTGCTTTAAAAAAGAACAATGGAATTATACTGTTCTTATAACCTGCATTTTCTTTCCCTATCATTACATATTCTTCAGCAAAGGTAAAACAAAAACAAATATATACAAAATCATCCCAGAATTGAGGCACATGAGTTTCTAGAATAAAAGAAGCCTCCAAGAACTTGGCACAACAAACAAAAAAAAAAGATACATACTAAGGCTTGTATGAAAATTCAGAACAGGAAAAATATAAGACCCAAAAAGGATCAGGATCACAACACCATAACATTTCTTAATAGGAGATTTTTAGAAGACGATAGAGCAATGCCTTCACAATTGAAAGGAAAAAACGATTTTCAAAATAGAATTCTAGGACCTGGTGGCTCAGGGGGTTGGAGCTCCAGGCTCCTAACACCGAAGGTTGCTGGTTCGATTCCCACATAGGCCTGTGGGCTCTCAACCACAAGGTTGCGGGTTCAACTCCTGCAAGGGATGGTGGGCTGCGCCCCCTGCAACTAACAACGGCAAGTGGACCTGGAGCTGAACTGCGCCCTCCACAGCTAAGAGTGAAAGAACAACAACTTGACTTGGAAAAAGTCCTGGAAGTACACACTGTTCCCCCAATAAAGTCCTGTTCCACTTCCCCAATAAAATCTTAAAAAAAAAAAAAAAAAAAAAAAAAATTCTAAACCCAGCCAAACTAAAAATTAAGTGTGAGGTTAGAATGTAGGTCTTTTCACTAATAGACGTTTACTTCTCATCTATCCTTTCGTAGGAAGTAATAAAAAAATGTGCTCTACCAAAATAAGGGAATAAAGTAAGAAGAGGATGTGTGATCTAGGAAATAAGAAATCCAAAGAGAAAAAGAGAAAAAGGAAGACCCAGGAGGGGTTTGTGCAAGTGGCCACAAGAGCATGGAGTATTCCGGGATTGAAATCATGCCGGGGTTTGTGGGGGTGGTGTGGAGGGGTGGGGAGAATGACCCAAACCAATAAATTATTTTTCCATTTGGAAAACAATTTTGATAGGTGTGTAACAGAATTGAAAGGAAAAGCAGAATTAAAAAGGCACAACGGAAAAACTAATAAAAATGAGTCAATTATCAACTTCAAGAAAATAAGTTATACAAGAAAGGTAATCACAGACATGACTTGGCTCAGTGGTGAACAATATCTACATAGAATAATGTAAATAACTGATTTTCGAGTTATTAAAAAATTGCGACAAAACATATTGGGGAAAAAAACAATTGGGAAAATGAGGGAAAGAGTGTATAGCATGGATGTAAGTGGTTTAACAAAATTCTCATCTAGCATAACAGGAAGTCAATAGACTATTATAAAACTCATGAACCAAAGAATATCTGTTTAAGTATATTACTTAGAAATATGGAGAAATATTCTAGAAACCTAAATTGTTGAAAATGATTGCCTATCAGCAGCAGACTATGCCCTTTTTGACAAGCAAAAGTGGCAGCTGCTGTTAAAGTGGTAGGCATTCTCCTAGGTGACTTGTGTAAGTTATTCCAATGAGACCCTCACAATAATCCTACAGATAAATAATACCCTACCAACACAGGAGGAAGCCGAGTCTCAGAAAGCTTAAGTGACTTGTCCATAGCTACAAAGCTGGGAAGAGGCAGAGCCAAGATTCAAATTCAGATTTGTCTTCCTCTAAAGTCTGTGCTCTTCACCACTATCCTATGCTAGCTTTCAGGGACACAGTCTCTGGGGTACCCAACCTCACCTTACCTCCTCCACGTCTTCATCCAATTGCTCATTAGGATCCACTTCTCTTACTAAGTCTTGTAATTTCTTCTTTGTCAATACCTAAAGTTAATTAGGAGAAGATTTTTTCAGCAAAGTATCAAGGAAACAAAAAAACCCCAACATTACCCTATAATGAAGAAAGGTTGTCTGTCAATGTTTCTACTGTCCAAAGAGTTAAGTCTGGCCTACCAGATGATACTGCTACAAGACTAACTCTCAAGACAGAAGCAGCCTAGGGAAAGACAGAAAGAGCAGTTTGGAAGGGAGGCCAACATCTGTTAGGCAGTTTATTTCAGTTTTTTCTCTTTCTCACTGTGCCTCACCTTCCCTCTACATTAAGTAACTTGCAATTTTCTGACCACCACAAATTGTACAACGCCTCTCTTATCTTTGGACATGCTCTTCCACTCCTTCCTACCTGCTCAGCTCATCGTGCCTCAGCTGATGCTTTTCCTAGCCCATGCAGGTAAAAGCAAACACTTTCTCCTTTGGCCTCTGCTGTACCCCGTGTACCCTTCCATCATTGTGTACATTTATAAGTTTGCCTTTTTCTGACTTAATAGGCTGAAAGCTCTCCAAGGGCAGGGAACATGTGTTCATCTTTGTATAACTAAATATTTGTATAAGTATGTACAATGTGATTCCTCTTTCATAAAGAAAAACTCATGTTATATATGTATGCCATTTTTAAAAAATACTCAAAAGACATACATTAAAATGCTAACCATAGTAATTTTGGGGTGGTGATAGAATTATGGGCCGATTCTTTCAGTTTTTCTAATGTTTCTGTAATAAGCATGTATAACTTTGGAACTAAGGAAAACATTTTTTAAATAAATATTTAATTCAAGCCTGCACTGCATGTCTTGATTTATTGCAAAGTCTTTGACTTGGTCTTTCTCCAAGTTTATTCCCTTTCCTACCTTTCTTGGCCCCTTACTGCCAAGTTAATCCTCCTAAGACATACTACTTTTATTCTATTACTCTTATTCCTCTATTAAATATTTGCAAAGATTGTTTCTGGACTAAAAGTTCCAATGGGAACTGGTTACTGTAGGCCCAGTATGTTCTGCTGTAATCCTACCTGCACAATTTTATCTCCTGCTCTTCTCCAATAAACTCCACATTCAGCATAGGCTGGTCTCTTGACAATCTGCCCAACCCTCCCCATTCACCTTTCTAGTCCTTCCCCCCATTCTCCTGAAATATTGTCTCCTTATCCTATTCTATCCAGCCAACAAGGCCCAAGTTAAGAGATTATATTTATTTCTTATTTCTTATGGCTCCGGAGAACAAAATCAGGATCATGGGTAGAAAGAAGGGGGCAGATTTTAGAATCACTGCAGAAAACTACTAATGGCAGCAGGTGGATGCAAAGACTGGAGGCAAGAGTACTTTTATTATAAGAATAATGAATAATCCATTAATTATTTTACTATTTTATGTTATTGAACAATTATATTAGCATACATATATTTATATATATAAGTATGTAAAAACCCGTCATAGGCAAGGTGGTGTGTGTGTGTGTGTGTGTATAAGTATATAAGTATACACACACACACACACACACATAAATACCACAGGTGAAAACTGATAAATGCTGTACATAATAATTAAACAAAGAACTTTAGAAGTCCAAAGGAGGGAAAAGACCTTTTTCAGCTGAGGGGAAGAGGCAGCACCTGACATGGACACCTCTCCATGCTTTACTGGTTCAAATAACAGATAACAGGCGACTACAAAGAGCAAAAAGCCAGAGGATGATACCTGATTGTTTTCAGGGCTGAGACGCCCTCCGGACCCAGGAGTGCCTGGTATCTTTACCACTGTAGTGCTGTTGGCCATGGAGCCTTGTGGAGGGGTGCTGGCTGGTTCCGGTTTTATGGAGGAGAAATTGGAGAGGTTGATTAGGGCTGAGGGGCCGAACTGGTTCATAATCTGCCGAGCTTTGGACTTCAGCTCATAGAGCTTATCGAGATCCTGTTTCTTTTTGGAGGTATGAGGACCAAGGCCAATCAACTATGGAAGGAAAACATGAGAATTAACTCCAGAGGCACCTGTAATGAAGGATGAGTTTTGAAAGTAAAATTATATGAGGTCTGTCAGACTTTGAAGGGTCTTCAGTATGTCAAAGATAGTGACCATTTGATACCTGCACATTAAACATGGAAGGAATGAAGAATATTCATTGCTCTCACCTGATATTTAGAAACCATCTCTTCTCCAAAAGCTAAATGAAATAGTCCACAAAATTGAAATAAGGAAGAAAGTGAATGAAATGAAGAATCTTATGTACAAAAATAAACTGGAATGAGCAAGACATTTTTGAAGACTTTGTAAATGGAATACACGGTTAAGTATACATGCATTATCTTTGAGCATCAAATAATGTTAAATTCAAATAAATCATGGCACAATCACATACTTAAAACCCAATCACAAAAGTTCAGAAAACAGATTAGTTCATTTTGGCATTTCAAAACATGCTTAAGTCTGTGTCAGGCTATGCCTAATAAACACAATGTTTAGCAATTGTTAAAAGTAAAACCTTCTTTGTCATCAGGAGCAAATTTTCTCTGAGTGTTACCAATCTTTAAGTACATGCAGAGTCCCCAGCCTGGAGTAGCTCAGACTCCTAAATTTTAGAGCCATGAGGTTGAATTTGTGGACATCAGCTTTGGTCTCGCCAAGATCAGAAGCACATTCACCAAGTTCCTCCCACAGTGACCTCAAATTGCTTACTTACAGCTATCTGAGTGTCTAGATCTTTAATAACATCGGCAACGGCTGTGAGCCCGGTGAAATGAGAGGCAGCCATTTTCAAAAGCTACCTGTAAATGAATAACTGGCATCAAGCACCACCCTTGCCGTAGAACCATTTTAGTTCCATGGCCTGGCACATCTTCACCAACCAGGATCCAGGCAAATTGAATGAGGAGAAACATACCTCCTTATCGCTATTGGGCACCAAAACAAAACAAAAAAAAAACCAAAACATCTCCACCTCTTTCATATACAACTTTTAAAATCAATTAATGATGATAGTAGCATAGATTCTCTTCCTAGAAAATGAATATTCTATTGTTAGGGGTAAACTAGCAGCATGTGAAACCTTTATTGGCCAAAGCTGTGGAATTTTAACTTGCAGGAAACATGGCAATGGTTTTCAGAACTTTGTAAAGCTTAGCAACCTAAGTGAGTATCTGCATGTGTTCTACTCTTGCCCCTATTGCTGAGTTCCTCCCCAACACACTGTCTTACTAATATGACATCTTCCCCTGCTTCACCCTTAATCAAAGCAACTAACTGCACTGGTTAAATGACCAAAAGAAACTTGTTGGCCAAGAGCTGGCTGAGGGGGACAGCAGAACATGAGGATCACTTGTTTTTTGTAGCCACATTTCATCCGTGCCTCCTCCCTTGCCCACAAATGCTACCATTGGAAAAATCAGGATAGGAAAAGATTGGTAACGTAGTAGTACAGTAGCCTCCCTCTTTTCCGAGGTTTCGCTTTCTGCAGTTTCGGTTACCTACGGTTTCAGTCAAACACAGTCTGAAAATGTTAAGTGGGAAATTCCAGAAATAAGCAATTTGTAAGTTTTCAATTGCGCGCCCTTCTGAGCAGCATGATGAAATCTCGTCCTGCCCCGCTCACTTGTGCCTGGGTCGTGAATCATCCTTTTGTTCAGCATATCCACACTGTATATGCTTCCTGCCCGATAGTCACTCACTTAGCAGCCGTCTGGGTTATCAGATCGACTGTCATGGTATCACAACGCTTGTGTTCAAGTCACCCTTATAGTAGCCTAATGCTATGTCACAATGCTTACGTCATACATCTCACTTCATCTCATCACATAGACATGGGATCATTTCATTTCACATCACAAGAAGAAAGGTGAGCAGAGTACAGTAAGGTATTTTCAGACAGAGCGAGACCCCGGTCACATAACTTTCATTATACTATATTGTTATAATTGTCCTATTTTATTGCTAGTTACTGTTAATCTCTTACTGAGCCTAATTTATAAATTAAACTTTATCATAGATATGTACGAGTATATATAGGAAAATATATAGTATTAATATATATATAGGGTTTGGTACTATCTGTGGCTTCAGGCATCCCCTGGGGGTCTTGGAAGGTATGCCCCATGGCTGAAGGGGGCCTACTGCAGTTGTTCTAACGTAATGAAAGCAAACTATTGTTCCAGAGCAAGTTTTATGAAAATGCCTTTGATATCAGTATGCTCACCACACTGAACATACTATACTTCTCAAATAACGTTCCCACAACCTTCAAAGGACTTCCCAAATAGTACTGAATATTGCTAAAAATAAATGGAGACATTTTTGGTAATAGAGATTTCTGTATAATGGGAACTTCTATAAGACCCAGAGACAAAAAATGTAGCTTATCTGCATGGTACCAAATAGGAATAATCACATATCAAATTAGGAATTAACCTTAAGGAATAGCTCCAGTGGTTATTAATGAAATAAGTCACTTCAATGAAATAATTGGAATCTCTGTAAATGTGAGGAAGAAAATCAATGTTTTTCCCTAAGAAACTAGACTGCAATTTACTATACTATTAATAATTGATCTTGCTGAGAAACAAGCTATGCTTCTGAGTTTTCAATAACTAAGGAATGAGTTATTTCTTCCATTAAAACAAAACAAAGCAGATGATAACCAAACACTCATTACCAGACTGACACTGCCCTTAGGTTCCTAGATTGTTCTTTTATTTGTTGATTTAAAACATCATAACATATTTGGGTGGGTGATGGGTTTATACAATTGTTAAATTCATCACAGTGAACATTTAAGATCTGTGCATTTTATTGTATGTAAATTATACCAAAATTAAGAACAATAAATATAATCCTTCTCTCCCGCCCAAAAAAACAGGTAAAGGATTGCATGCTTAGACATTTATCCCCCCAAAATGAAAACTTATGTTACCATACAAATTTGTATACTAATGTTCATAGCGTATATCAATGTGGAAAAGATAGATTATTGAATAAATGGTGGTGTATAACTGAGTACATCTGGAAAACATCTTGTTTCATATTAAAAATTTAAATATTTGAACTATCTGGAATGAGGGGAGTATATATATATTCTTCCCTTCATACACTCCTCCATTCCAGGTGGATCAAATAAATACTTAAATTTTAAATATAAAATCATATACTAGAAAAAATAGGAGATTTTAAAAAATATTCTGAAACCTAAGCTTCACATTGTATACAAAAATTAACGCAAAATGGATCATAGACTTAAATGTAAAACATACAACTATAAAAGTTTTCTAGGGGGCAGGCGGATGGCTCAGTTGGTTGGAGCGTGAGCTCTCAACAACAAGGTTGCCAGTTCAATTCCCACATGGGATGGTGGGCTGCACCCCCTGCAACTAAAGATTGAAAATGGCAACTGGACTTGGAGCTGAGCTGCACCCTCCACAACTAGTAGATTGAAAGATGACTTGGAGCTGATGGGCCCTGGAGAAACACGCTGTTCCCCAATATTCCCCAATAAAATTTAAAAAAAAGTTTTCTAGCAAGGCAAAAAGTTCTTAGACTTGACACCAAAAGCACAATCAATAAAAGGAAAATTTGATAAATTAGCCTACATCGTATTTAAAGTTTCCTGAAAGTCGACATGGAAAGGCTGAAAAGACAAGCGACAGACTGGGAGAAAATAGTTCTAAAAAAAAAAGGGCTAGTACCTAGAACGTATAAAGAACTCTCAAAACTTAACAGTTTAAAAAAAGAAGTAATTCGATTAGAAAATGGACAAAAGACATGACCAGACATTCCACCGAAGAGGATATATAGATAACAAATAAGCACATGAAAAGATGTTCAATATCGTTAGTCATTAAAGAAAGGCAAATAAAAACTACAATGAGATATAATTACATAGCTATCAGATAGCTAAAATAAAAAATAGTGACAACCCCAAATGCTAGCAAGGAGGCAGAGAAACTGGATCACTCATATATTGCTCATGTGAATGTAAATGGGAAAGCCACTCTGTAAAACGGTTTGCACTTTCTTGAACAGCTAAGCATGCGCTGCCTAAATAAACACGAAGACCAAATGTAATGTGACATCCTGGATGGGATCCTGGAACAGAAAAAGGACGTTAGGGGAAGACTAGGATCTGAATAAATTATGGACTTTAGTTAATAATGTTTCAATATTGATTCATTCATTATAACAAATGTACTATATACTAATGGAAGATGTTCATGGAGAAACTGGGTATAGGGTATATGGAAACTCTGTACTATCTTCAAAATTTTTCTGTAAATCTAAAACCGTCCTAAGAAATAGTTTATTAAGAAAAAGAAAAAAAAAAAACCAATACAGGGCCGACCCGGTGGCTCAGGCGGTTAGAGCTCTATGCTCCTAACTCCGAAGGCTGCGGGTTCGATTCCCACATGGGCCAGTGGGCTCTCAACCACAAGGTTGCCAGTTCAATTCCTCAAGTCCCGCAAAGGATGGTGGGCTCCACCCCCTGCAACTAAGATTGAACACGGCACCTGAGCTCCCGGATGGCTCAGTTGGTTGGAGTGCATCCTCTCAACCACAAGGTTGCCGGTTCAACTCCCGCAAGGGATGGTGGGCTGTGCCCCCTGCAACTAGCAACGGCAACTGGACCTGGAGCTGAGCTGCGCCCAACACAACTAAGACTGAAAGGACAACAACTTGAAGCTGAACGGCACCCTCCACAACTAAGATTGAAAGGACAACAACTTGACTTGGAAAAACAGGCCTGGAAGTACACACTGTTCCTCAATAAAGTCCTGTTCCCCTTCCCCAATAAAATCTTTAAAAAAACAAAACAAAACAAAACAAAACAACAAAAAAAACCCAATACACAAAACACTAGTGATGAATCTTAAAATATTTAAGTGGGGAAAAAAGCCAGTCTTAAAAGAATACATACTGTATGATGCCATTTACGTGAAATTCTATTGCTAGTAAAACTAATCTCTACTGATAGACGGGGCAGAGACTGACTGCACAGGGGCACCAGGGAAGTTTCTAAGGTTATAAACGTTCTATATCTTGAATGGGGTGAGGCTTACATAGCTGCATATATACTCATAGAACTATAAACTTACAATGTGTACATTTTATTGTATGCAAATTACACAATAAAGTTTATTTTGGGGGGGAAAAAACCGTAGAGGTGCCTTGTCTGCCAATAAGGTGGCAAGAAGAAACCCCTGAAACAGCCCAAGAAGTAGGTCAAGAAGATAGAGGAGGAAGATAGGCATTCAAGCAGAAGCAAAAAGAGGATCAGAAGAAACTCGAGCTAAAAGCAAAAGCCAGAGAAAAGGACCCCTGGCCACAGGTGGAATTAAGAAGTCTGGCAAAAAGTGCGCTGTTCCTTGTGCCTGGGGCAATGGTGAGCCTTAATTCCATTCCTGTTTTAACATCTGGATTCCCTGCCATAACATGTGTTGCCACCGATAGCTAGAATGAAGTGTTGTCTTGGAGACTTGTACATTTAAGAACAAACTTTGTAAAAAATAAAAATAATAATAATCATGCAGTGGGTCATCTCTTTAATTCTTCTCACTCAGCCATTTCAACATTAGCTGTGAGGTCAGAGAAAACCCAACCCAGAATCCTCCCAAAGTGTGTTCTTCAGTTCTATCCCAAATTCTGTCCTGCCTGGAATTAAACCAATTCATCTGAAATGGAAAAACAAAAACAAAAAACTAAACATGCAACTACCATATGACCCAACCACTGCAGCCTTAGGCTTTCATCCTAGACAAATGAAAACTTATGTTCACACAAAAACTTGTACATGAATGTTCATAGTAGCTTTATTTGTAATAGCCAAAAATGCAAATCAGCTCAGATGTCTCTCAACAGGTAAATGGTTAAACAAACTGTGATACATTCGCATCATGGAATATTACTGAGCAATAAAAAGAAATTAACTATTGATATACACAACAATTTGGATGAATCTCCAGAGGATTATGCAGAGCAAAAGTCAATCCCAAAAGAGTACATATTGTATGAGTCCATTTATATATAACATTTTTCAAATGACAAAATTTTAAAAATAGAGGACAGATTAGTGAGTTCGTCAGGGGTTGAGTGAGAGGGAGGTGGGTGTGGTTATAAAAGGGTAATACCAGAGACCCTTGTGGTAATGGAATTATTCAGTATCTTGACTGTAATGATGGATAAACAAACCTATAACAGTGATTAAAATGCGTAAGACTTAACATACATATACACACAAACAAGAGTATAAATAAAACTGGGGAAATCTGAGTAAGATTGGTGGGTTGTATCAATGTCAATATCCTGGTTGTCATACTACATAATAATTTTGCAAAATGTTACCATTGGGGAAAACTGGGCAAAGTTTACAAGGGATCTCTCTGTGGTATTTCTTATAACTGCATATAAATCTACAATTATCTCCATTTTTAAAAATATTCTCAAGAGTAACTGAAGCCCCCTTCTTAAGATGACCCAAAATTCAGGAGCCATAAAGGAAAAGACTGACATATTCAAGTACATAAAAATATAAATGTCTACACGGCAACATAATAAAAAAGTTAAATGACAAAAGACAAACTAGCAAAAACATACACAATACATATCAAAATACTAATTTCTTCCATGTATAAAAAATACCTACAAATCAATAAACACCCAATCACTCAAAAGAAAAATTGCAAAAAATATGACAATTCAAGAAAAGGAAATTCAGGGTCGGCCTGGTGGCTCAGGCGGTTAGAGCTCTATGCTCCTAACTCCGAAGGCTGCCGGTTCGATTCCCACATGGGCCAGTGGGCTCTCAACCACAAGATTGCCAGTTCAATTCCTTGACTCTCGCAAGGGATGGTGGGCTCCGCCCCCTGCAACCAAGATTGAACACGGCATCTTGAGCTGAGCTGCCTCTGAGCTCCCGGATGGCTCACTTGGTTGGAGTGTGTCCTCTCAACCACAAGGGTGCCGGTTCGACTCCCACAAGGGATGGTGGGCTGTGCCTGCAACTAGCAACGGCAACTGGACCTAGAGCTGAGCTGTGCCCTCCACAACTAAGACTGAAAGGACAACTTGAAGCTGAACGGCACCCTCCACAACTAAGACTGAAAGGACAACAACTTGACTTGGAAAAAAGGCCTGGAAGTACACACTGTTCCCCAATAAAGTCCTGTTCCCCTTCCCCAATAAAATAACATTAAATTAAATTAAAAAAAGGAAATTCAAACAGCTCTTAAAATAATGAAATGATCCATATTCTCATTCATAATAAAAATGCAAATTAAAACTACAAGCTACCTCTTATTCCCCATTTGGAAACAATGAAAAAGTTTTATACTGTGTTTGAAAATCTTATGGACAGTCATTTCATGTGTTTTGGGGTGAAGAGAATATGAATTAGCTAGAGGTCACTATAAAGGGCAACTCAGCAGTATCTATCCAAATTAGAAAAGTATATATTGTTTTGATCCCGTAGTTTCATTTTAGCTATTTATATTCTAGTTGAACTTGTGCTAGAATACTATATACATAAGAAATTTCAACCTAAATGTCCATCAAAAGTAGTTATCGTTAAACAAATTAGGGTCTAACTATATAATGGAATACATTGAAAAAGACTGAGACTCATGAAAATGTTATGCTGAAAGAAACCAGTCACAAAAGACCACATATTTATATGATGCCATTTATATGAAATGTCCAGAATAGACAAATATATAAAGACAGAAAGTAGCCTAGTAGTTGCCTAAGGCTGGGAGGTGGAGATTTTCTTGGGGGTGGGGGACAAAAATAATCTAAAATTAGAATGTGGTGATAGTTGCACAATCTTAAATGTACCAAATGTACACTGAATTGTACACTTTAAATTGGTGAATTATATGATATGTGAAGGATAACTCAATAAAGCTGTTTTAAAAAAAAGAGAGGAAGCTCAATAAATGATCTCCAAGATACACTGTTCAGTGACAATGCAAAGTACAGAATAGTGAGAATAATTTGCTACCATTTATTAAAACACACTGCCACACAAATGTAAATTATTCCTGGGAAGATACATAGGAAAATGATAACAGTGGTTGTCTTGGGGGGTGAGGGGGACAATGGTAGTATCTGGATGGCCTATGGGACCAAGTTGGGAGAAGACTTACTTTTCATTGTATATTCTAAATTTTGTACAATACTTACTTTTTATTGTATACCCCAAATTCTGTACTATATGCATATTTTACCTATGAAAAAATTTTTTTAACTATTATTTGGTTTGTACCCTCTGAAGAAACAAGTAATATTGATCCGTTTTTTAAATATAACAAAAAAATATAGTAGTAACAACAAAAATGAATGTTAACCTATATTTCATACCTTCTACAAAAATAAATTCAAAACTGATCATAAACTTAAATGTAAAAATGTAAAAGTATAAAACTTTCAGAAAAAAATGTAGGAGAAAATCTTCATGACTTTGGATCAGGCAGAGTTCTTAGATACACTAAAAGTACAATCCACAGAAGAAATAAATTGATAAAGTAGACTTAAACTAAAATGTAAAACTGCTCTGCAAAAGAAAATAAGAAGCCTAAATAAAAAGACTAGGAGAAAATATCCCGTATATGACTAAGAACTTGTATCCAGGATAAAGAACTCTCAAAATTCAATAAGAAAACAATCCAATTAAAAAATGGTCAAAAGATCTGAAGAAACCCTTCACCAAAGAAGATATACAGATGGCAAATAAACACCTGAAAAGATGCTCAATATCAATAGTCATTAGGGAAATGCAACGTAAAACCACAATGAGATACCACTAAATCCCTATTGGAATATTTAAAATTTTAAAAAAACAAAAACAAGAGCTGGGGAGGATGTGGGGCAACTGAAACCATCATACATTTCTAGGGTGAATGTAAAATGGTGCAGTCTCTTTGGAAAACAGTTTGGCAGTTTCTTATAAAATTAAATATACACTTATCATATGATCCAGCAAGGCCACTCCTAGGTATTTAGCCTAGAGAAATGAAAATTTATATTCACACAAAAATCA
Organism: Rhinolophus ferrumequinum; assembly: GCF_004115265.2. Taxonomy (NCBI): domain Eukaryota; kingdom Metazoa; phylum Chordata; class Mammalia; order Chiroptera; family Rhinolophidae; genus Rhinolophus; species Rhinolophus ferrumequinum. The sequence continues at coordinate 19,653,336 of NC_046292.1, forward strand.
GTATGTGAATGTTTATAGCAACATTATTCAAAATTGCCAAAAACTGGAAACAATCCAGATGTCCTTCAACTGGTGAATGGATAAACAAACCATGGGTTTATCCACACAATGGAAATACTGCTCAGCAATAGAAAGTAAGGATTACTGATACATGCAGTAACATGGACAATCTCGAATGTCTTATGCGAAGTGAAAGAGGCAAGACTCAAAAGGCTACTTCCTGTATGATTCCATTTATATGACACTGGTAAAGGCAAAGCTATATGGATGGAGAACAGATCAGTTGTTTCCAGGGGTTTGGGGTGGGAGAAGGTTTGACTACAACGGAACAGCATGAGAGAAAATTTGGGGGGCGCAGAACTGTTAAGTAGCTTAAGTGTTATAGTGCTTACATGACAGTATGTACTTGTTACAACTCATAGAACCATATCCCAAAAAAGGATTTTACAGTATGTAAATTTAAAAAACAAAACATCACAACCTGATCAGAATGGTCAATGACTCTCCATCCAAATTACCTGTTTATTGACAACTTTCATGGAGCCCAATTGTGAATGATGCTGACCCAGCAGGGTGGGATGAAATGACCGTAAATAACCCGAATTCCATTGAGTACCTTTCGGCTACTCAAATTTCTAACGCTCATTTCCTTAGAATGCCAAGAGCTAGGGATGTACTGCTGTGTAAAAACTGTGGGACACTAACTGTGGGACAGTTTGAGAGGACAATTGTAATGGTAGGAAGCCCTTACTAGCACGTACTATGTGGCAATCACATGTTATGGGATTCACAAAGTAAATCCAGAAAGTAATGCCCCAGGGATCTACAGTTGAAAAATAATTTAATAATTCTATCAAAACAAGGTTGTGCGGCTGGGAGTTCAATTAAATAGCTAAGTCTATCCTCCCTCCCTTAACCCGTCTCATTTAAACTAAGGTTGACAGGCTGAGGACGACAAGCCCTGCTTTTCCTTTTAATGACTTTGTACCTCAACAGAAATCCAGTTGCAATCCTATTACTGTATTAAAAGGACCTGATTTTTCAAAGGGTAGGAAACCAGTGGAGGCCTTGTAGTGTACAAGACCTGGCCTTCTCTGGGCATCTGTTCCTTTAACAGATTATTATTATTTTTAATTGAAGGAAATTGTGGAATAGTAGAAAAATGGTAGACCAGATTGGCTTTAACACCCTTTACTTCTGAAAGGTTTAGGAATTTATTATTGAAACAAAATACTGGAGAGAAGGGGACTACCAGCCTGATGGCATAAAAGCCCTATCACTATGCTGCACGACTTGACTTAATGACTGGGTTTTCTACCTGCTCGTTTCTCTCCTCACTGGCTTCTAGAGGAAACTAAATGAGCTCATATTTCCCATCCTAAATAAACCAAAAAGAGTCAATGAACTGCAGTCTGAGACTTGAGAGCAAGAGAAACGTGGAATTTTTTCCACTAGTTTTTGGACGAATTTGATGCTGTTTAGGTGGCTTTGACTTAACACAAAGGTAGTACAGTACAGTGGTCAAGGGCATGGATGCCGGTAACAGGGTCTGGGTTCAAGTACCAACTCTGCCACTTATTAACCTTATGTCCTTGAACAAGTTATCTAATCTCTTTATACCTCGATTTCCTCATCTGTAAAACAGAGTTAATCATAAAGTATACCTCATGGGAGAGTTGTGGCAATTCACTAAATGTATGTATCTAAAGCACTGGAAGAGTGTGTGGTACATGGTAAGCACAAAAGAGAACATGTTCTAAACATGTTTGCTAATATTACATATACGCTCTCCTCTTCTAAATCTTATTTATAAAAACCAGTGTGTTAAAACTAAAAGGTTTCACTCATCCTACTATGTGTTGGTGGCATCCTATAACCATTCTTATGACCTCAGACATTAAAAAAAGAAAATGGATTGAAAAAAAACAGTGGCAAATTGTCAACAGGAGATTGATAAAAGGTACTGTGGCTCAACAAAGACCCAAGTCTGGAGGGCTGGGAACAATCTTACTTCTGCCACCGAATTATGTGAGGACCCTTTGACCAGAGTTTCTACAGTGGGAACAGCCAAATTCTAAAGTCCCTTCCAATTCTAACAATTAGTGTAAGATTTTAAATTAAGCCCATATGTACAGATTTCAAAGTTTGTCTTCTGCCTCCAACAGACCTGTTTCACAGTGCAGACTGCATGCACGGCTGATGTATTGCCTCCAAAGTATTTGCGGGCTTTCCACAAAGACCTCAGGTCAAAACTAATATGTCCTATGGCCACATCTGCTCAAACACAATGATTTTCTGATCAGGTAATTTTGAAATCCTGCTATAATAACTCAAATCAATGCTAGAACCACCAATGAGTGAAATAAGTATACTTTGTAAATGCAGATGAGGATATTAACTCAGTAACAAATTATCATTAATTAAACCATCAAGTATTTTGAAATGGTGGTATGGGAATGTTTCACCTCATAATGTGGTGTAAGTTTTCATCATCTGCATAAGTATAGGCACTTGCAAATAGTGTAGGCTAACTCATTGGGGGAAAATAGTAGTTTCAACTAAGTTAGACCATTTTCCCCAATCATCTAGTTCATGTTACAATTAATTATAAAGTTAATGAAATGTAAGCCTTTATTCTTCAAAGTGGTCTTTCTTGGCCTCCTAAACTTAAAATTAAATATATCTTGCTCCATTGTGAGGAAAAGTTCTATTCAGGTCCCATTTTTCTATCTTGAATATCCATGATACTTTCAAATCACAGGAATTTAGTTCTCCTTAAACACCACACTACATAAGTACCCTAATAAGTTATAGTAGTTGACATGAGTCTTAAGGAGGGGGTGCTTTCATTCAGTGATATGCTTTGTATAATTATTACTTCTATTTTGCTGATGGGCAAACTGAGATATGGAGAGGAATCCACTTAGAAAAGTAGGAAAAGGTTTTAATCAAACACAACTGGGTTTGACTAGGGCTGGGCCACTCAGTACCATGTGATTTCAGGCATGGTACTTTAAAGTCTCTGAACCTATCTCCTTATCTGTACAATGGGACTAACAATATCTAACTTGTGGGGCTGTAAGTGATACTTAAATGATATACTAATACTTGAAAGTGTTTATGGTGGTGCCTGGTTAGCCTAAGTAGGTTTCAGTAAAAGATATTATTGAAGAAGGGACATGACTGATCCAAGTCTCCCTGACAACCTTATCTAAAAGCAGGCATCTCTAGTAAATGCTTGTGCTAAAAATATAGGATAGAGCTTACTTATCTCCAACTTTCCAAATGGCTTACTATATTTTGGGTGGGCTTCATTTAAAGGTTTCCTAAATGATAGTGATATGCACTGTATCAATGTCAATACAGTTACAAGACTCCAAATTAAGTAGTAGAAATCTGTAAAAATTTCCCTCTTGAGTTTGAAGTTAGAGCAAAGATTCTAGAAGCATGTTTTCAAGGGATATTAACCAAGCATCATCTTCCATTTCTATGTACAGCAGGGTACTGTATCAAAATCATGATTTACTCAATCACTGTGATCCTAAGCCCCTTTGAACCTTAGCCTCTTTACATGTAAAATAGGAGTTTAAAAAAGATTATCTTTTTGGGCCCTTCCATCTCACACATTCTTTTATTTGAGATGCAGAGATCTGTGCTCAATCAGGGTTGAGTGGAATGGGATTTAAAGCACTTATCAAGTATATAACTGAGTTCAAACTGCTTCAACTTCACATCCGAGCTTCGCAAGAATGAAGCAGAAAATGAAGATGCTTGCATTTGGGATTCCTAGATTTCAAGTATCTTACACAAGAAAAGCCTGCCAAACGCCAAATAGGCAGAGCGAAAGAGGAGTCGCCTTCCCCCGAACACATCCTTTACCACTCTAGGTTCAGAGAATACGGGGGGGAAAAAGGATCACTATATCTTTTCCAACTCTCTCCCTTTCCCTTGGAGGCCGATCTCACAACCACGGCCCCTTATACTCTTCGCTTTTAGGAGTGCGGGTCCTCACAGCCCAGTTCCCTCAGGTACTTCGGAGTCTCCAAGCCCCGATCCTGTCCTCACAGGAGCCCGTCTTCACTGCCCGCTCCTGTTCCTCCCAAACCCAAGAGTTCTCTTACTGCTTCTACTTCTCAAGGATCTAAGTCTTCTATGCTCTGTTTCTGAATCCTTAGGAGCCGGGGTCTTCACTGTCCCGCTTCTGCCTCTTAGGAGCCCAAGTCCTCACAAGCTTCGCTTTTAGCTCTCAGGAGCCCGTGTCTTAACGCCCCGTTCCGTTCCGACCCTCTCCTCTTAGGAGCGCGGGTCCTCACAATCCTGTCGCTCTCAGACCGCTTTCCCTCAAGTGCCGGAGAACTCATACCCGTCCCCGTTCCCTAAGTCCCGTCGGCATCCCCGGTCCCCACAGCCGCGTCTTCTCCGAGCCCCGATCCCCTCAGTCCCGTCCCAAGAGCCTGATTCCTCACAGCCCCGTCTCCTCCACAACCTGGCTCTTCAAACACTGACCGACTGTGGGTCTGGGTCCTGACTCCCTCCTCCCGCTCTTCTTCCTCAACTGCCAGGGCCCAAGACTCACAGGCAGCAGCGTCTATCTCCCCATGATATGCGGAGACTGCCCCAGAGAAGCGATCGTCTCAGCAGCCGGTCCGACTGCTCGGCCCTCCCCGAGTACTTCCGGCACCGCTCCCCGCCTCCAACCCGGAAACGCGCAGCTCTTCCGGCCGGCGGGCGCGCGCCTGGCTTGCGCACGCGCAGACTGCCCTCCGACACGTGGTCGCGGTCCTGGGCTGTTGCTGAGCTCCAGTGGTTGGGCTTTTTCCTGCTTGTGGTTAACTGGAAGCGTGGGCGAGCTCAGCGTTACGAACCCTGCCCTAGCCGTCTCTTTCCAACTGCGCCTGTTGTATATATTGCTACCGTGACTGGTAATTGACACGCTGTGATGGCTTAGAGGTCGCCGTTTTTTGTTGGTGGCTTTGTTGCTAGAGCAGGACGTGGGATATTAACTGGGACAGCAGTACTCATAGGTATTGTGTTGGACCCCGACAGGGGAGTTGGCAGCACAAGAACCTGGGACAAGAGACTGGTTGTGCTTGTGAATGGGCAATTAATAATAGTAATTGAGCGCTTACTGTCTACCAGGAACTTTGCCAAGCTCCTCACCTCCAATAAATCATTTAATATTTTAAAGGAAACTTGTGATAGATAAAGCAAGGTCCTGGCTAGTAAGTGTTGAGTCTCAACTTGAACTCAGAATTCTCACTCATCCTCTTGAACCCGTCCTCTAATCATTAAACAGATTCTTTCAGTTATTCCATCCGTCAAATGTTTGGTGAGAACTGCTGCATTTATCAGATGCTAAGCACGTAAACAAGACCCGGTTCCGCCTAAATTCCGTCTGAATCCCTGGTCCCACACTAAGATGGGGAAACAAAGGAATGTTAAAAGGGCTGGGATAGCCCAGAGCAAGTGTTGGTAACTGCCAGCAGGAATCAGGAAGAGCTGCCTCGGACCTGGATTTGTGCGGCAACTTGCCCTAGGTATCTTTGTATCTTCCCATCCTCATCCCACCAAATTTCCAATCTACCCTTACTCTGCCACCATTCCAAATTCACAAAATTGAGGCCCCTTCACCATTAGGCTCCAAGCCATCTTCCTGGTGTTACTTCCCTGCCACTGCTCTCTTCATTCTAGTATTCTGGCATACCATTTATTATTTTTGTACTCCTATCCATCTTTTTTAAGACCCAATTTAAATGTACATTCATTCAACAAATAGAGTGCTCATTGTGCGCCAAGATTTTAACTAGGTGCTGGGTATCTATTAGAAGACAGACGATATTCTTAGAGAGTTTACAGTCTGAAGTGGGAAACAAAAGTGTAAGAGGAGAGAATACCAGAATAAACTAGATTTATCAAGCTGAGTGATGGAGGGCCCTGAGCTGCTAGGAAAGAGCTGGCTAAAGTGGCTGGAACTTAAAGAGGTGATAGGGAGAGTGGCAGGCAATGAGGTTGGACAGGCAGGCAGGGGTCAGGTCAGGCAGGACGTTGTAGGCTATAGTGGGGACATGCGATTTTATGGTGCAATGGGAAGGCAGAGGTGTGAAATGATTTGTTTTTAAGAGATGACTGGTGGATTATAGGAGAAGTCCCAACAGACCCAATTGACAGTACCCATATATACTTCCCACCAGTGTATACTACACATCTGCTTCCTATTATAGTGTTTGCCGTTTACATGAGTCCCTTCTTTGCAGCTTCTACGTTGTAGAGGACAGGGACCTCCACATATTATAATATATTAAGGAAAGTAAAATGCCTAACAGTCTATATTTTTTTGTTTAAAAAAATCTATGTATGATGTATACATAGAAAACAGTCTGGCAAGGTAAATACTATAAACTGTTAGTAGTTTGGGGAAGGCATTCTTACAATTCTGTACTGTCTGTATTTCTTTACAATTAACACATGCCTATTGTTTTTATATTAAACATGAAGTATATGTGAATGATTCCATTAAAAATTTTTTTCTATTACATTTGACATTCAATATTATATTAGTTCCAGGTGTACAGTGTAATGGCTAGACATTTATATAATTTATGAAGTGATTCCCCCATAAATCTGGTACCCACCTGACAACATACAGTTATTACAATATTATTGACTATATTCCCAAGCTGTACTTTACATCCCGGTGGCTATTTTGTAACTGCCAATTTGTATTTCTTAATCCCCTTACCTTGTTCACCCAGCCCCACCCATCCAATCTGTTAACCATCAGTTCTCTGTATCTATGAGTTTGTTTCTGTTTTAGTTTGTTCCTTTGTTTTTTTAGATTCCACATTATAAATGAAATCATATGGTACTTGTCTTTCTCTGTCTGGCTTACTTCACTTAGCATAATACACTTTAGGTCCATCCCTGTTGTCGCAAATGGTAAGATTTCATTCTTTGAGTGATTCCATTTTTATGCCATTCTGGAAAAGGCAAAACTATGGAGCCAGAGAAGAGCACTTGATGTCAGGATTGGGAATCCAGACGGGGTGATTAGGAAAGGGGACAAAGGAACTTTTTTGGGTGATCTAAATGTTTGATATTTTGATTGTGGTAATGGACAAATGTCTGTATGAGTTAGAACTCACAGAACTGTATGATAAAAAGGTGAATTTACTGTATGTAAATTATACCTCACTAAGCCTAACTTTAAAAAATGAAATAAATGGAGAAAATATAGAGCAAGGCCTATATTTTAATTGCACAAGTATTAAAATTACACTAATAATCCATTATGCCTTTTAAAAATTAGAACATTACAAGTCAATCTAGTCTTGTGCGTAGTGGCCCCCATCCTGATCCCCTCTTTCTTTCCCAGGGGTAATCATTTTGTGTTCCTCCAGATCTTTTTAAGAAAGTTAATACAAATATGGGGCCTAGAAAAACTATGTAACACTGGGTTTCATGGGCACACGTGTATACACTTTATTACATTAATGGTATCATGCAGTACCCAATTCAACACCCTTTTCATTTTTTTATATCTGTTAAAGATATACTTCAATCATTCCAAGTGCAGTATTGCTTTTTTCCTTCGTTCATGGTATCATGCTGTACCGTATTCTGCAACTCTTAACCTCAATGTTTTTTTATGTATGACACTCTTTGAAAGTGCAGCAGATAGCATTCCACTTTATGAACACACCACATTCTGCTAATCCGTTGTTGTGACAGTGAAGATTAGGTTGCTGCGTTTTTCGCTCTTACGATGATCCCGTGACTCCAGTGCTCGCGTGCTGGGGCCGCTTCAAGGTGGATGAGTAGGAGTGGCACAAGTTTATGCATTTTCAATTTTAATAGGGTGGATTCGTGTCTTGCCCAGTTAGATAGCCACAGCTCCTGAAAAACGGGTTTTTCCACGCAGCTGACTGCAAGAGCGACGCCCCCCCCCCGCCCTGCCCCCGCCCTGCCCCCGCCCACTGCAGCGCGGAGAGATTTTCGGTTCCCTCCAGCAACCTCGGTCTCTTCCTCTGCGTCCGCTTGCACCTACCCAGCAAGCACTGCGTTATTTGCATATCAACCACGTTTTGTTTTTTTTGTTTTTTTACTTTGCTTCTGAATAAAAATGAAAAGACAAATCATATAGTTTCCTTGTGAAGATTTCCCTCTGACTCAGAAGATGTTGAAATTTCCTCCTCAACTCCAGGAATATGGGGTAGGAAGTTACATATACTTTTTTTTCTTTTCACCTTTATCAAAATAGGGATTTGCCAACGTCACCACTTTGTTTTCGTATAGTAGAATCTCAAAAAGGGCTTCTGTCGTGAGTGGCACACGCAGAGCAGCTTGATTGTTCTGCGTGCGGAATCGACATCAAGAGATTTCGGAAGCATAATTTTTTGATACTTGGGCAGCTGGTGATCGTTGGTCCTGGCGCCCTTGTTTTAAGGTTACTTAGAAAAAATAGTTGTTCCTAACGTGTTTAATCGTTTTTCGTGTAACACGTATTGTCATAAAGTAACTTACACTTTTGTCATACATGGGTTGAGATATCTAGTTGTAAGTGGTATTTTGCGTGTTTGGGTGAAAGCTGGTTAATGAGTTTTCTGTCGTGGAAACAGCTGATTTTCTCAGTCGAAGAGCACTTCCAAATTTTCCCATTTTACCCATCAGGGAATTGAGACTTTAAGCAAAGTAACTACTAGGGGGGTAGTAGATTTCTCCAAGAGCACCCTGCTTTATGCGGCCGGAAGAAATGTCCCGACTCCTCCCAGTTTCCTGCTGGAATCATTTAAAATTTTGACTTTGTAAAAAAGTCTCCTTTTAACCAGGCTTACAACAAGTGTACACCTTCCTAAAGCTGTTGATGTTCTCTCAATAACTTCACCTTCCTAAAGCTGTTGATGTTCCCTCTAACTTTTTCCTTTAATGACATAGAGGCAGAGTGGCAGGTTAGCTCAGTTGGTTAGAGCATGGTGCTAATAACATCAAGATTGCCAGTTTGATCCTGGCATGGGCCACTGTGAGCTGCACCCTCCTTAAAAAAACTAAGTAAATAAATAAAATAGAGGCAATGGTTTAAAACCAGTTAACACTCTTACTGCTGGTAACAACAACCTTTCTGGACAGCAATTCAGCAACAGATATTCCATCTCCTAAGTATATATCCTCCATAGTAAAGTTACGTTTTAAGAGGAGATTTAGCGGTAAGGGGGTCCTTCATTATAACAGCAAATGTTTATTGTGATCCAATAGACCTGAAGTCACTGACCTGATTTCACAACGCTTAAGTTTAGTAAAGGGAAAGAATAGCAAAGGGAAAACAACGCTGAATTGGGCTGGAAGAGGGATGTCTGGGAAAGCTTTCCTGAGGCAAAGACTGAAGCTGAAACCTAAGTAATAAATAGAAAGCCAGGCAAAGTGGGAGAGAGGGGCTGTTTAATTAAGCAGAGGCAAAGCCTTGAGGGTGGAGAGTGTGTGTGCTACAGTCCAAGAACTGTAAGGCCAGGATGGCCAGAGTGAAACTATCCACACGGCAGGATACAGGAAAGCCTGAAGACAGCACTGAGGCCTGGACTCACAGGCCTGGGATGTCTATTGCAGTGTTTTTTATAAAGCAGGAGAAATGGAAATTTACCTACACCAGGTATCAGCAAAATTTTCTGTAAAGGGCCAGATAGTACATATTTTAGGTTTTGTGGCCATAGAGTGTTTGCTAGCCACTCAACTCTGCTGTTGCAAAGCAGCAAAAGATAATATATAAACAACTGGGCCTAGCTATGTTCCAATAAAACCTTATTTATGGACACTGAAATTTGAATTCCATATAATTGTCACATGTCATAAAATAGTATTCTTTTATTTTTTTTTCTGCCAACCATTTAAAAATGTGAAAATTATTCTTAATTTCTCAGGTGACAGCCGGGGAGCTATAGTTTACTGGCCCTTGGCCTACACATTCGAAAGCAATATGAGCCAAGTCAAACCGACTATGGGATATCCACACAATGGAATATTATGCACTCATTAAAATGTTGAAATAGAAGCATTTTATAATTTACTCGATGGAGTGCTTATCAAATGCCAGGCCCTGTGTTAAGCACTTAGTATGCATTAGCTCCTATAAATCATCACACAAACTATTAAGGTAGATAGTGGCATTATACTGCTCACTTTACAAATGAGAAAACAGAAGCACTGGGAGGACCAGATCACATAACCAGAAAGTAGCAAGAGGTGAGCTCAGGTCTTCTGACAGGAATGAGTTGTTCTGACTGCACAGAATGTCCAAGAAGAATGTCAACTACAGTGGGATCTGTTAGAGAGGAAAGATTTAGTACGAAAGTGAAGCTTTTTTCCTTTTGCTTATCTATACTTTTGTATTAAATATAGAGTACATGACAAGGTTAAAGAAATAATGAGGACACATAGTCACAGGAACACAAATGATGAAAAATCAGACTCTCAAAGAAGGTGTGAGTCTCAGAAGGCCACATGTTACAATTCCTTTTACACGAAATCTCCAGAAATGGCAAATCTGTAGAGAAAAAGTAGGATTAGTGGTTCCCTGAGGCTGGAGGTGAGGGAAGAGATTGAGGGCATGAGGGATCTTTTGGGGGGTGAAGGAAATGTTCTAAAACTAGATTACAGTAGGAGTTTTACAACTCTATAAATTTACTGAAAATCATTGAATTGTACACTTAAAAAAGGGTGATTTTTTAAAAACAACTTTTATTTATTTTAAGTGTTTTTCCAGGATCCATCAGCTCCAAGTCAAGTAGTTGTTTCAATCTAGTTGTGGAGGGTGCAGCTCACAGTGGCCCATGTGGGGATTGAACTGACAACCTTGTTAAGAACACCGTGCTCTAACCAACTGAGCTAACTGGCCGCCCCCCAAAAAAAAAGGTGAATTTTATGGTATGTAAATTATACTTTAATAAAGCTGTTAAAAATAAAATCAAGGGGTGGCCGGTTAGCTCCGTTGGATAGAGTGTGGTGCTGATAACACCAAGGTTGCCAGTCCAATCCCCGCATGTGCCACTGTGAGCTGCGCCCTCCTTAGGGAAACAAAAAAGAAAAAGAGGGAGAGTTGGAGTGCTGCAACTGCAAGTGAAGGAATGCCAAAGATTGCCAGCAAACCAGTAGAAGCTAGGAAGAGGCAATGATGGATTCCCCTACAGATTTCAGAGGGAATATGGCTGCTGAAAACTTGATTTCAGACTACTGTCCTCCAAAACTGGCAATAAATTTCTATATATAAAAAAAAAAAAAAAATCAAGAGCTGGAAGGAGAAATGTTCACCCAGCTAGGAGCCTGAGAATCTATAATCACTTTATGGAATAAGTTCTCTAACTTAGAAACTTGACCTTAGTGGGTTTCCTGCATGCTGAGCTTCTGTGTGTTAGCTGATCATGTTAATGACTGACTCCCTTATTTAAAACCCTTCAATGGCATCTAACTAGCTTGAATTAACATCCTACCCTCTGTTCTCAGGGCTCTAGCCACACTAGTCTTTTCTTTATCTCTGAAGCCACTACTCGCCTTGCCCCAGGGAAGTTCTCTCCTCTACCTGGAAATGCTCTTTCTCAACAGCATCGCGCCCTCTCCTCTCTCCCAAGGCGGCTAACTCTTCTTCGTTCTTCATTTCTCAGCTCAGCTGTCACTTCCTCAGGGAGGCCCTCCTTGACCTCCCTACCCCTCACTAGGTTAGCTCCCCTATACTCTGTTATACTCTTTCATAGCACCATTTACTTCTCTGTAGAACATTGTCATGATCGTTATTAATGCATTAGTTGTAAAGTTAGTTGTTCAATATTATATTCTCCAGCCAGAATGTCACCTATGTGAGGGCAGGGAACCTGTCTACATCTTGTATACCATTTGTATCCTTGGTGTCTGGTGTAGTACCTGACACATAGTAGGCATTCAATACACATTTGTAGAGCACATCACAATCAATGAATTACTTGTGTATATACAATTACATTGATCACTATTTATTAAGAATGTCCTAGGATATACGAGTGACAGACTGCTCCTGTTTATTCTAAAGAGTTGACTGTACTCTAAATAGGACAAGAACAATCTTCCCATTTTACAGGTAGTCTAAGCTTACACCACTTGTAAGGAAGGAGCAGAACCTTCTGAAACTAAAGTGAAACTCCTTCTGATAAGATTACAAACTCCTAAGATGATGGGTTTACTGCAGGTTGATGAGGAGAGGGGACGTGGTTCAGAGAGATGGATTTTGAGAGGCCATGAAACTTTGGCATTTTGAAGGGTGGAGGGGAATAGGGTGTCAGTTTGTCAGAGGAGAAGAAGAAGTTTCCATCCTTCAGGTGAACAGATGCAAACATGGCTCCTCTCTTAAAACCAAACAAACCTGGTCCATGAGCTCCCTTATTGTTCTACATCTGGGATATCGGGAGCAGTGACCACAGACAGGAAATGATTGTCACACAAAAATTGTGTTTCTATACCCTTACAATCCAAGAAAGAGTTTAAGAAAAATTCCATTTACAATGACATCAAAAAGAATAGAATTCTTAAGAATAAACTTAACCAAGGAGGTGAAACTTAACTAAGGAGGAGTGTAACTCGTACCCTGAAAGCTACAAAACATTGCTGAAAGAAATTAAAGACATAAATGGGAAGAGATCCGTTTATAGATTGAAAGACTTAGTATTATTAAGATGTCAATACTCACCAAGCTATCTGTCAATTCAATGCAATTCCTATAAAAATCCTGATGACATTTTTTTGGAAATAGAAAAACCAGTCCTAAAATTCATAATGAATTTCAAGGGACCTTGAATAGCCAAAACACTCTTGAAAAAGAACAAAGTTGGAGGACTACATTTCCTGATTTCAAAAACTTACTAGAAAACTACAGTAAGTAAAACAGTGGGGTAGTGGTATAAAGACAGACATGTAGACTACTGGAATAGAATAGAGAGTCCAGAAATAAATCCTGACATCAAATGATTTTTTGATAAGAGTGCCAAGATCATTCGGTGGGGGAAAGGACAGTCTTTTCAGCAAATGGTGCTGGGGGATATGGATATTGACATACAAAAGAATGAATTTGGACTCTTACCTTATACCACATACAAAAAATATTTAACTCAAAATGGATCAAAGATCCAAACATGAGAGCTAAAACTATAAAGCTCTCAGAATAAAACAGGGGAAAAGCTTTATGACATTGGATTTGGTAATGATTTCTTGAATTTGACACCGAAAGCACAGGCAACAAAAGAAAAAATAAATAAATTGGACTTCATAAAAATGTAAAACATTTGTGCATCAAAGACCACTGGCAGGATGGTGAAAAAGCAACCCACAGAATGGGAGAAAATATTTGCAAATGACATATCTGATAAGGGGTTAATATCCAGAATATATAACGGACACCTACAACTCAACAATAAAAAAGCAAATTCAATTCAACAATGGACAAAGGACTTAAATACACATTCCTCTAAAGATATACAAATGGCTTATAAGCCCATGAAAAGATGCTCAACATCATTAATCATTAGGAAAATGCAAATCAAAATCACAGTGAGAAACCACTTAATACCTATCAGCCTGGCTGCTATAAAAAAACCCCAGAAAATAACAAGTATTTGTAAAAATGTGGAGAAATTGGAACACTTGCACACTGTTGATAGGAACATAAAGTGGTGCAGCCACTGTGGAAAACAGTATGTTGATTCCAGAAAAAATTGAAAATAGAATTGCCATATGATCCAGCAATTCCATTTCTATACCCAAAAGAACTGAAAGCAGAGTCTTGAAGAAACATATGTACACCCATATTCTCAGCAGCATTATTCACAACAGCCAAAAGGTGAAAGCAATCTAAATGTTCATCAAAGGATGAAGAGATAAACGATGAATGAATATCTACATAATTAATATTATTTGGCCATAAAAAGGAATGAAGTACAGATACTATGGATGAACCTTGAAGACATTATGCTAAGTGAAATAAGCTACACTCAAACGGACAAATGTCGTATGATTCTACTTACTTGTGATACCAAGAATAGTTAAAGTCATAGAAACGGAAAATAGAATAGTAGTTACCAGGGGCTTCGGGGAGGGAGGTATAGGAAATTATTGTTTAATGAATACAGTGTTTCATTTGAGGATGATGAAAACGTTCTGGAAATGGATGGTGGCGATGGTTGCACAACAATGTGAATGTACTTAATGCCACTGAACTGCATACTTAAAAATGGTTAAAATGGTAAATTTCGTGCTATGTATATTTTACCATGATTTAAAAAATTAAAACTGAATAAAACAATTTAAAGAAAAGATGGTAGCAAGGTTTTGGGCCTGCCTATGATGTCGCCAGCATGGGTTTGGAAATTGGTCACCAGCTCAGAAGGCTTACACTCTAGTTGGCAAAGCAGTAGGCCAAGAGACTGAGACCCAGAGAGGATCTTAGCTAAGGTCCTGTGGCCAATGGAGGCAGCTGACTGGCTCTGAGTTCTGTAAGGCAGGTGGGTGGAGCCAGTCGGAGTATTAATAGTGATACCAGCTGGCATTTCTTGAGTGCTCACTACATTCCAGACATTATTCTAAGTCCTTTTGTGAGTGTAGATTACCTTATTTGCTCTTCACAACACCCCTGTGAGTGAGGTACTATTACCATCTCCCTTTTACAGATAAAAGAACTGAGGTGGAGACAGAGACAGATCCAAGGTCACAGAGCCTGATCCAAGGTCACAGAGCCAGCAGGACTTGAATGGTATCCTCTCTGAGTCCCAAACCAACAAGTCAGCCTTTGTTTTGGTCGCGGTGGTGGGCAGTGAGTTGGGGCTGGGGTGGGGCAGGAGATGATTCCCTTCACTGTATCTAGATTCATCCCAGACTTTTTTTTTCTTTTACCCATTGGCAGAACTTCCTCCTTTTCTCTCTTTGCCTCCTTTTCTGATTCACTCTCCATCTGTTAGTGGCTTCTGGCTCCTGAGAATGTGATGCAGAGGGTGGGGGGTAGAGAGGTAGACACACAAGTGTAGGCAGTCCTTAATAAGCAAAAAAAAAATTTTTAAATAAATTTTATTGGGGAATATTGGGGAACAGTGTGTTTCTCCAGGGCCCATCAGCTCCAAGTCGTCCTTCAGTCTAGTTGTAGAGGGCGCAGCTCAGCTCAAGTCCAGTCGCCATTTTCTATCTTTAGTTGCAGGGGGCGCAGCCTACCACCCCATGCAGAAATTGAATCTGCAACCCTGTTGTTCAGAGCTCGTGCTCTAACCAACTGAGCCATCCAGTTGCCCTCCTTTATCGAACTGGCAACCTTGGTGTTATTAGCACCACGCTCTAACCAACTGAACTAACCGGCCGCCCCAAGCAAATATTTTTGATTGCTCTCTATGTACCAGGCAATGTTTAGGGGCTGGAGCCCTGCGGTGAATAAAATAGACCTTGTCCCTGCTCTCAGGGATTCCTTTGTAGTGTATACCCATTGTAGTGTATACGTGTGTGTGTGGGGGGGATGAAGGGTAGAGAGGGGGATAGGGTAGAAAGAAAGGGGAAGTGGAGGAGGGGAGGGGAATGGATACAGACAGGGAACAAGATAGGTCAGGAGGCAGTAAGGGTTATGAAGGAAATGTGAGAAAGTGATCTGGAGAGGACACACTGGAGACAGTAAGAAGAGGGAAGGACTGGCTCAGGAGCTGGAACCTGGAAGATGAGAAAGAGGCAGCTGAAGATCTTGAAGAAAAGCATTCCAGGATTCCATGGAAACGGTAAGGGCAAAGGCTATGAAATCCATGTGTTGGGGGAGCCTGGAGAAGGCCAGTGAGGCTGGAGCAGTGACAGAAAGGAAAGGAGCCAAGAGAAGATCCCAGCACCAGCTCATGTAGGGTCTTGTAGACCATAATGAAAAGATCAAGGTTAATTCTAAGGGGAAGGGAAGTCACTGGAGGAATTCAGAATGAAGACTGGCAGGCAGCATGACAGAAAGTGGGGAGACCAGTTAGGAGGTTCTGTCTATAACATAACGGAGTCAGGTGATGATGGTGGTCTGGGCCAAACGGAGATTCAGAGAGGAGGTGGCATTAGAGAGTTCTTTGGGAGGTGACTGAGTGAGAGAGGTGACATTCTCCGAGGCAGAAGAGACAGAGAAGCAGGTTTGGTGGTGAGGATCTAAGGGAGGTAGGAATAGAAATTATGAATTCAGTTGTGGACATGTTGAGTTTGCAGAGTCAGTGGCTGGCCAGGCAGCTGGCGACACTGTTCCCGGCTGACAGCAGATATCAGAGGCTGCCACCTGAGGACACATAGGTTACAACCTCTTCACAGATGGGTAATGTAGGGCCCAAAGGATGCTTAAGGTTTATTTTTTTAATTGGTTATCAACATTTACCAATCCAGAGATATCAAATAAGCTCAGGATTCCCACCTCCTCTTCCAAACTGGATGCTCTGGCCACACTAGGCCCACATCCTGGGAAGGCCGTGGCAGGCTGGTAGAGGAGCTGCTGCCCTCCAGATGGCGCCTGAACCCAATGGCTGGTCTGACCCCAGCAGGCCTGCTGCGGACTCCTCTCAAGGCCTGGTCGTAGCGGCACTGGAGTTTCAACCTCTGGCATGGGCAGGAGGTGGCACCCTAGAAGAGGAAAAATTTGGCCTGGCACAGAGCCTGGACTTTGGACGGCCCCATTAGGAGTGGCAGCTCTGCGGCTTCTCAGCCTTGTGACCCAGGGTGTGCCTCTATGAAATTTCACTGAGCCTGTCTTGCCTCTTCCGGAAAATGGGGATAACACTCCCTACCCGGAAAGCAAATTCCTTACCTGGAGTTTCATCTATGGGAAATCTCCTAGCACAGTGGCAGACACAAAGAAAGGGGCTCACGCAATGTTAGTTTCTTTTCTTTTCGATCTGATGAGCAGCTAGTGTTGGGAAATCAGAATGGTGAGACTATAGCACAGGCTGAGAGGTACTGGCTCTACCACTCACCAATGAGGCAAGCTCAGTTTTCCTCTCTGTAAGATGGGGACACTACTAGTACCTACCTTGTGGGGATTAAAGTTAATATAAAGTGCTTCGAATGGCATGGCACTCAGTGAGTGTGAGCCATTACTATTGCTGCTGCTGTTGCTGTTACTGTGCATAGAGTAAATAAACTCAGGAGCCAGCAGAGCCATGGTTCTTACACCAGGCTGGCCATCAGAGTCATCTAGGGACATTTTAGAAAAGATTCATGTGTGGGCTCTATCTTCATAGATCCCACCTGAATTCGTCTGGGGTCGGACTCTGGTATGGGTATTTTATAAAATGTCCCCAAGTAACTCTATGTGTAGCCAGGGATAGAAGATCCACAGTGGAGGGGTCATTAGGAGCATGGGCTCTGAAGGGCAACTGCCTATGTTCACATCCAACCTAGCCAATAAACAGATGAACTTGGGAAAGTTCTTAACCTCCCACTTAAACTGGGTTAATAACAGGACCTGGGAGGTTGTATAGATCTAAAGTGCTTAGCGCAATGCCTGGAAGCTAGTGAGATCTCAGCAGCCCTGGGTGTTACCACCCATTAGTTTTCCTGCTGTTTCAAAACCGATTGCAGCCACTGCGGGTCTGTGCCCAGCTCACACCCTCGTTCTCTCTTAGGGGACCTGGATGCCTTGAACATCTCACACTGGGGCTTCTCCTAACCCTGCCAGCTGCCCCCAAAGTTATTTTTTGGCTCTTCCACTGTTCAGATGTTGTATTCACCCAAAATGAACTGAATCATCTCCCAAACAAAATCGATCTGCTCAGATATCAGAGAGACCCCAAGAATGCTAGAGGGGAGGATACAAACAAATTGGCCATTCAATTGTCTCTCATATCAAAAATGAAGAAGGAGGAGGAGAAGAAAAATTCTCTTCAATTCTTAGGATACAATGTTTAGTAGGAAAAAAAAGCATAAGACGGAATTATACATTCAAGAATTTTCATCCAGGTAAAGGAAAAAAATGCATAGAAAAAAGATTGGAAGGAAATATGCCAGATGTTAAAGTGTTTTTTCCCTCTGCTTCTTTTATGTGCTTTACAATTTTCTACAGTGAACACGTAATTAGCAGGAAAAACAATTTAGTGGGGGGAGAAAAAAGGAAAGCCTTCACGTGACTTTCCTCTTAAAAATGATCATTTTATTGCTTTGTCTTAGTTCCTCCTTTCTATCAAAAATGTTTAAAGAATTGTTTCCACTTGCTGTTTCTGCCACTTCCCTTCCCATTTACTACTTGACCCATCACAATCTGGCTTCCCCCCCCACCTCAGCAGTGACCCCACCTTGGAAGTATCGGCAATGACCTCTTAGTTGCCAAAGCCAGTGGCTTCTTTTTCCTTGCCAGAGCTTTGCAAGATCTGACACTGTTGGTGCCATCCCCTCCTGGAAGATCCCTGACTGCTCTTTGGGCTTCCTCTCTCCCCTCTATCCAGAAACCTAACCTTTCTGATCACTTCTGCTTGGTCCCTGAAGGTTCCTCAAAGGCTTAATGTTCCCCAGGTTTGGGCCTTTAGCCCCCTCCCTCTGCACACTCTTCTTGGGTAACCTCATCCACTCTTGGTTTTTGTGGTCCCATCTACATGACAGGTCCCAAATTCCAGCCCTCTTGCCTAGGACAAGTCATCCAACTCCCTTCTGAACACCTTCATTTTGATGTCCCTCAGACAACTCAGACTCAACAAATCCAAATGGACTCATCATTTCTACTTTCACTTAAATCTCCAACTAACTCTTCCTGCTTTGTTTCTTCACTGGGCATCACCTTATCCCTTTCTCTTTCTCACCCCCCGTATTCCGTTGGCCACTAATGCCTGTTGGTTCCAATTTGGAACCGTCCGGAGCACATCACACTGCTAATGTGTTCTGATTCTGCCCTGCATGAGGCCCTCTTTCTCTCTTGCCTGCATGATCACAGCAGTTTCTCCCACATAGTTTTCTTTTCCTGGTCTTCCTCCTCTCTAGTCTGTATCTTATAATTTTTCAGATCATTCATTCATTCGATTAACAAACATTTGCCATGAACCACTCTGCTCCAAATATATGTAGGGTAAATTACAAAGACTGACACAAAACAGGTAAATAAATAATCTAGGGGATTTCGAATTGTGGGGATTGCTATGAAAGTAAGCAGGGGTGTTGAGAGAAAGTAACTAGGGCATGGGGAGGGGAGTCCTGTCAACTGTGGTTTTGCTCTAAAATAGTCCCCCAAATGAGTATGACAGGTGCCCTGATGGAACCAGGGGCAACAGTGATAGAGAAGAATGTGGCTGGGGACCCTACTTTAGGTTGGGAGTCAGGGAAGGCACAGTGGGGGAGGGGCAGAGAAGAGGAAGGCAGGAAGGAGATCATGCATGGTGGTCTTGGAGGGGCATGTGGTTTTCCTTCTAAGTACAATGGGAGGCTATTAAAAGGTTTTTAAACAGGGAGGTCATATTTGACTTTATCTCTTTTAAGAGATTAGGTGCTAGGACGGGATGGATAGGGTTGTTGAGTACTGGGACATTACTGCAGTGGTCTATGCAAGTCCTGTGGGCTGGGGCGGATGTTAGCAGTGTATTTGGAGAGGACTTAAACCTCCCGTGGGTCCCCACCCTCTGCAGGATAGCTCCTTCCTCCTTATGACAACCTTCTGGTTCCAGCCTCCTTCATCCCCATCTCCCATCATTTCTTACTTCTTTGTTTCTGTACATGTCGTCCTTTTTAGAATGCTCTTTCCCACTTTTCCCTTTGATGAACTCTTCATCCTTGAGACCAGACTCAAATACCTCCTCCTCCTCTGTGAAGCTTTTGAGGAATTCTCCAGGGAGAGTCCTTTGCCCTTCTTCAGTGCGTTGTTTATAACTCCAGGATAACACCTATCACACTGTATTGTCCTGTATGTTTACAATTCTGTCTCTGAAGGTGGACCTAGAGCTTCTGGAAGGCAGGGACAGGGTTTTGGTAAATGTTCAATGAGTGATGTATAATCAAAAGATATAAAGGGTCCTACTAGGAATAGTTCACATAGGTTAAGAGTCCAGTCGTGACCAGCCTCCATCATATTCAGAATCATTTGCTAATGTGTAAGGTTCTTGATCATACCAACAGACACTAACATGGATAGTAAGGCTCCTTTGATCTTTGAAACAGCCCTGAGAGCGTTGGGCACAGTGGGAAAATCATCTCTATTTTACACATGAAGAAATCAAGGTTTAAGGGAGGTGTGACTTGGTTGAGAACACTGAGCTGCTAAAGCCAAGCCTAGAATCCAGCTTGCCTGACCAACCCCCTCCCCGCCCTAACTTCAGTTCTATTGTTTACTCCTGGGCTGCCTTACCTGTCCTTGAATCAAGAACTTGTAAAACTCTGTCACCTTTTCATGACAGAGGGGATGGAGAGCAGAGACATGACTTACAGGAGGAAAGATGAGGAAGCACTTCTCCTTTCCGTCTCAAAAGAGTGCCTGCATACCAACCATCACCTCATTTGTTCTCAATAACGATAGCAACCATCTTAGTGGTTATAAGCAGTGGTTATAAAAGTAGATTCTGGAGTAAGAAAGGGCCTGAGTTTATATGCTGGTTATACCATTTACAGGTTGTGATCTTGAGGGATTTAACTTCTTTTGGCTTCCTGTTTTTTTCTGTAAGACGAGAGTGAAAAGAAGCTACTTAGTAGGGTTGCTATGAAGACTATGAGACAAAAGCATCTTCCCGAAGGCCTCGCCATATAGAAAGGTCTTTTTTTTTTTAACTATCCTTTTATTTTCCCAAAGTCTCGATGTGCCTTCTTCTGTACATCCGTAGTTTTAGGACTTCTGTTCACGTAGTCTTCAGGCAATTCTCAATGATGATTGCTCTGTAGTTTAATTGTAGTTTTGATGTGGTCCTGAGGAGAGAAGCACAGCGTTTACCTACCCGGCCATTTTGACGGGCAATCTCCCACATAGAAAGGTCTTAATACTAGCTAATTACTATTACTGGCCCCAGAGAGTTTCCTAAACATTTTTCGCAGAACATCTAACACTCGTAACAACCTTATGCCTTAAGTGAAACTGAGGTTTATTGCTGTCAAATAACTCCCCCAAAGAACCTTCACCTAGGCCCTCAAAACCAGGAAGGCTTGGCAAATGTGCATGGATCAGAGAATGTAAGCAGCTTGTTTAAGGACTTGTGACCAGTTATTAACTTTACATACTCAGCCAGATCTTTTGATTCCAAATTGATGGTTGGGTCATAATTTCTGGAGCTCTGGTAAGATGTAAGTTTCATAAAACAGGATTTGGGAGGTAAAAGGGGCAGAGACCTTCAGAAGTCAAGAGACTTGCCTTTGCCCAATTGTGGATGAGGTGATTGTTTAATTAGGCCTCCTTTTCCTCATCCATGAAGTGGGGGGAGTAGAGTTATTAGGGTCCCTAGCTTCTTTTTCAACACTGACTTTTCAGAGCAGAAGACCTCTGCTTAGGTAAATGCTCACTCAGATCCCTCCGGCTGTTTCATCCTCCCCAGGGTCGGCAATAGGGACGCGTCCCCTTTAAGGCGCCAGCTCGCCGCCATCCGCGGCCGGAAGTGTTGAAGCTCGGCCTGGCGGCGGCGGTGGCAGTAGCAGCCGTGGCGGCCTCTGCGCATGCTCCGTCGCCCGCCCGCCCTGGCCGCTCGCCGCCCGCCCGCCCGACGGAGACGGTGAGGAGGGGGAGGGGTGGGCGCGCGGGCGCGGGCGCGGGGTGGGGTGGGGGCGGGGGGGCGGACGCGGGGGCCGCGCGGCGGCCGGCGAGGGCGGGCGGGCGCACAGGGGGCGGGGGGCTGCTGCCTCCGCGGGCGCCTCCCCACGCCCTGTGCGTGCCGCCGCCGCCGCCGGGGAGCGAGCGGACGTCGCGGCGCCGCGGGGGGGTGGGGGGACGCTGCCGCTGGGTCCGCCCGAGCAGCCGGGCCGCCCCCAGTGCGGCTAGCCGAGCCGCCGGAGTTCGGCCCCCGGCTGAGGGCAGTGGGGGCCGGCGAGCCCGGTACTGGGGGGCCCCAGCGCCCCCAGACCGAGGTGCCCGGAAGTCCTCGGCCGAAGGGCCAGGAGGGGCCGGAGCGAGTCCGGACTGAGAGGCCCGGACGCCCAGGACCCTGGCGAGGGGTCCGGGATTAGGGGTATCCCCAGAGGCTGGTTCCAGGGAGCACCAGGCCCTTCGATGAGGAGTGGGGAGAGGCCTGGGTTGTGCTGGGGGCGGGGAGCGAAAAGTGAGGGAAGCCTGGATGCCTGCCCGGAGGGAGACCCTCGGAGCGTTGGTTGGGGAACAAGAGCAGAGAATGGGTTCTGAGGAAAGGAGGGTCCAGGCTTCGACCGAGGGGCGCCTTTGAGGCTTCGGCCATTCAGTCCAGTGGGAAAGGCAGGTGCCTCGGCCTTTCTATAGATGAGGGGGCGGTAGGAAGGCCCCTCAAAGCTTCCTGAAGAAGGAATGAGAAGGGTCCAAATCTGTGAGGAAATGAAAGATTTGAGTATCTCAAATAGAGGTAGAAAACGGGGTAACCTGGTATGTCAGGGGGTGGGGAAACAGGTTTTTGAGGACCGGAGAGAAGATATTTGAGGGGAAGCTCAGAGTCCCCCTACTTTGGGAAATGACAGGAGAATTGGCCAGGTGTCTCCTGAGGAGTGGGAGAGAGAAGAGCATAATCTGACTTCCGGGTCCTGGAGCCTAATCCACAAGATTAAGGAAGGCTTGTCAAGCCTTGACCGAGGGATCGGGAAGGCTTGGCTGTCCTAGGAGCAGAAGGAGGCCTGTATTCCCATCTCCAGATGAGGGAAACCCCAAAACCACTTCATAGCAGACACCAAAGGGGCTCTGTTTAGGAGAACCAAGAAATGGGGTTTTCCTCCTTAACCTAGAGGATTAGGGAAAGGGACAGACAGATAATACTAGTCTTCATAGAGGAATTCCCCCCCCCACACACACACTCTTTGCCTCTCCTGATGGTTACCAAAGTGCTTTGGAGGGGATTTTTTCATTAAATGGACAGTCTCCCCTAATTTGCCAGCCTTTTATCAATTATGTGTATTTAATATCTACTGACTTGATTTTTTCCACAGTCAACCATTAATATTTACTTCAAACATTTATTGAATAGCTAACTTGTATTCAACTTCATTGGGTTATTTTGGGTCTTATTTAGGTTTTGTCCTAAACAGAAGTTCCCTGGACTCTAGTAGGATGATCCTTCAAATAATCCTTTTATTCCATTGTTGCCCCAAACACCCACATAAGTGGTCTCCAATAGTGACTTACCCTGAACTTCGTTTGCTCTGGCTATTTCCCTCACAGTGGTCCTGTGTAGCCTTTGTGTTGGCTTCATTGTATCTGATATAATATACTCTGGATCACCTAAATGCTCAGGAAGGAATAAAGAAGGAAAAAAAAAATCAAGGAGTTTTGGCCTCAAGTTTTAACTTTGAAATTTCTGAAGAATACACCGTCTACAAAAATTACACTGCAGTGTGGAATAAATACATTTGGGGTTAGAACATTTCAGGATATCTGGTATTTTATTCTTTATCGACTACCAATTCGATGCCTATCATCATGTGACATTCGTGTTTACACCTTGTCATGTTTTAAACAGTTTTCAGGACAAAAAAAAAAATTTAATCCAAAGTAGGTCAGATGTCATTTGTTTAGTTTTCTGATGGTTTATGTGAGCAGACATGAATTTGTTTTCAAGTTGTCTTTTTTGTCTTTGAAAATAACTACAAAATGATTTTTACTTTTCACATAAATTTGACAACTTTCCTTTATGTGTGTTCCCCTAGAATTACAGGGAGTGTTGTATGATAACACAGTGAATACTCTAAGGCCCCTTCCATGAAATACCCAAAGGATCAACTCACTGTCTTGCCTCAGGAGTTTTTGTTGCTATAAACAAGAGCTACTTTTCAGTTTACACTCAGCTCCAAGAGATGACCTTGCAGTTAGTCTGAAGAACTGGTTTCAGGTTACTTGCTTGAATATGGTATTTAGGGTAATAAGAGATATTCAACCCAAACCAACTTCTCTAAAGAATGTAAGAATTGCCATGTTGAATCAGACCTGTGTCTCTGACACTGAGAGACATATTGTGGATGATTATAATTATCTTCTTTGATAAACTCTCAGAAGTTAAGAGAAGGAGCCAGAACATTCCTCCTGGGTTCCAGGTGTGGGAGGGGTAAGGAATAAAACATGAGTTCCTAGGAAAGTATTAATCAAGTTGTTAGTCAACCACTTATTCAGAGTGTTGTAGAGACGACTCAACCATAGGGTAGAAGGTTGAATCTAGAAGCATCCTACTAATTCTGCTTCTCTAACCCGTTAATTCACCTAAACTATTAATTTTTAAAAATTTAAACCACCTTTTTGGAATAATATAAGTTTGATACAGGTTTAAGGTATTACATCTTTTAAATTCATTAAATATGTAATAGTAACAATAGTGCTTGACAGTAAACAAGTGTCTAACAAATGTTAGCTGTGATTATTATTTTAATTCACCCTACATTTTTATATTTCAAACTTTGAAGATGTCTATTGGTTCAGTTTTCTAGGATTCGATGGTATTTGTATGCATCATATCCCTTTTTGGCTTTTTCTAGACTCAAGGGGCCTAATTATTTTGGTTCTATTGCCAGAAACCAGCCGAATCCATCCATTGATTCTCTTTTATTTTTTTCTAGTTTTAAACCTTTAATTTACAGAAGTTCAGATTGTGTACTGTATTATCTTGCAATTACTTTTTTCCTCTAGTATGTGACAATGTCATGCATCTCTTTTTCCTTCTGTAGTTCCTATTTTGTCCCTTTTCATATCCAAGGAGCCTAACTATGCCCGATATGGAGTAGAGACTCAGTAAATATTTGTTGAACTGGCCATAATGATGGACATTAAGCCTGGCAGCTTAGCATAGCTACCTAAGCAAATTTATATCCCCTAAGTTAGAAAAGTAGAAAATTGTAGAAGTCTTTTAGGGTAAGTTGAGTCATTCATTACAAAAAAAAATTTATTAAAAGAAAAAAGTATTACATACCCACTATGTGCCAGATTTCCTTAGAAAGTTTTAGATAGACAGTTTTGTAAACAAGTCTGATATTTGAAAACTATTTATTATACTGCTGTGTCCTGGGCACTGAGTTAAGCACAGGGGAGCTGTTGAAAAAGAAATGCAATCCTTGCTCTCCCAGGATGTAGTCTGGTGGAGAGAGGCTGATAAAGTGAGATGATGGTTGTGACGCGTGCTGCAGGCACTGAGGGAGCCCACAAGCTCAAATCTAGTCATAGGAGTCACTGAAGGCCTTCCCGAGGAAGTGATGTTTTAAATAAGTCACAGAAATTTAGTAGTGACTAGCCAAAGAGGAAGGAAAAGACAATTCCCGATAAAGGGAACAGGTGTGAAGGCTCAAGTGAGAAAATACGGCATGTTTGGGAAACTGGGAAAAATTCAATGACAGGAGCCCACAATGTGAGAGGAACTATGAGAAATGGGACTAGCAGGATGGGCAGGGGAAAGATTTGGAAAATTGTGTAAGCCATGTGAAGGTGTTTGCACATTATTCTAACAGCAAAGAGAATCCACTGAAGGATTTTTAAATAGAGAAATGGCCTGTGGCCTTTAGTAAGATCAATTTGTCTGCTCTGTAGATAATGGATTGGAGAGCAAGACCAGAGTTCAGGATACTAATGAGAAGCACCTGGAAAAATCCAGGTAACAGTGTGGTGGCACAGAATATGGCTGTGGCAGCACAGATGGAGAATGGGAGATGGTTAAAAAGAGATATATGGGTGATAGAATGGATAAAGGATGTTGTGGTTGATTGGCTTTAGAAAGAGAAGAAAGAGAGGAGTCAAAAATAACTCCTTAGTTTCTGGCTTGAGCCAGTGGGTGGAGGGTAGTGCCATTTGCTGAAGGAGGAAACACGAGCAGGTTTGAGAGGGTACATGAGTTAAGTTTAAGGTGCCTACAGGATATTTTTAAGAGGCTTTTGGATACAGGAGGTGTAAAATTCCGGCACAAAGTTTGAATGTGAGAATCATAAAGGGCAGAAGTATAAGTCAGATATAAGGAATTTTAACTAAGTCAAATACAAACAAAAATTGATTGAACCAAACTATGTCAGTGCCTGTGATGAGCAGGTCTGTGGAGATAAAAAGATTTTTAGATAAGTAGCACCTATCCTGACAGAGAGAGTACAGTGCAGTTATGAAGATAAATATCTGTTCAATTAATTGCAATACAGGGCTCAGTGTGAGGAACAGTAGAGGAGAACTACAAGCCACTTATTGGGGCACTGCAGAAAAGAAAATGGTTTGGCAGTGGCTATGTAGAGGAGTGGGCTTTGAACTGGGCCTGAAGGGAGAAGGAGATGAGGGAGAAAGGAGTTTGGGGTTTAAGGAATAACAAAGTACAGAAACCTGAAAGTAATGTATTAGGTTGGTGCAAAAGTAATTGTGGTTTTACAATTATTTTTAACCTTTTAAACCGCAATTATTTTTGCACCAACCTAGTATATTCAGAATACAGTGGGTGGTTGGTATGGCTAGAGTTTAAATTAAGATTCTCGGGATATTACAGTTACAGATAAGACTGGAAGTGTATTTTGGGGCCAAATGAGGGAGACTGAATGCTATGCTTATGTGTATTATAGGCAAACAAGCGCTGTGGCAGAGCTGAGATGTGGATTTGGTCGTGTGACTACCAGTTACATATTCAAATGTGCATCCATTGAGTGCCTGCTCCATTCAGCACAGACCTAGTCATCTTCACGTACTTACTTCTAAGTAAATACAGTGCTCTGACCTGTACTGTCTTAAGTGGCTCTCTATTTTCAACTGTGAAGACTTAACAGCTGCAGAATATCCTGTGGCCCTCCTGAGTTTTCATTGAAATTGGGACAATGCCTTCAGTTACTATAGAGTCAAGGAACACGGGGTGCCGGACACTGGTTTCCCTAACAGTTCAGCAAGGTAGATGTTAGGTGAGATCATCTCTTCATTCAGTCTGAGGCAAAGAGGTATTAAGTTCCTAGAGGTCATACAGTTGGATTCAGCATTTATTAAGCAACTACACAATGCAAGTCATCTTTCTCTTCCCATACAGCAGATACTTACAAGTACTCACCAAAGACAGAGCACTTGATGAGGTGTAATGGCTGGTTGCAAAGAAAATAGAGCCCTACTTTCTAAGAGCTTACTGTTTGGGATGGAGCTAGTAGTGTGCTGTAAACCAGATCTCTAGGAAAAAAACAACAAAAAAAACCCAACTTGACTTGTAGTGCTTGCCAATTTCTGTGGTGTATATACTCCCAGTCACTGATTCTAAACTACCAACTTGACGTCACTAAACTTGGAGTTAGGAAGAGACATGTACAATTGGTTCTCAGGAGCTGATAGAGCTGGCTTCAGCACACTATGGGATGAATCACTCATACTAAGAAAACCGATAATAGCAAATGAGGCATTTCTGGAAAGATCAGAGCCTAATGTCAGCCCTTTCTCATCCTTGATCTCCAGGGTGACCCTTGGAATTGGTAGTCATTATTTTGGTGTTCCTTTCTTATGGTTGCCATCTTTTCAAACCAGAGGAAATTACTGGTGCTTCTTGTTTCTGACAGCAGACTCAGCTATCTGACTTCATGTGAAAGATGGCTAATGCGGAAGTGAGTGTCCCAGTGGGGGATGTGGTTGTGGTACCCACTGAAGGAAATGAAGGGGAGAACCCTGAAGACACTAAAACTCAAGTGATCTTACAGTTACAGCCTGTGCAACAAGGGTAAGTGACTAGAGATTTGAATATTCTGAAGAATTGGGAGGTTTAAAGAATGGGGAAATTATAAATTTATGGTTGTTTATCACGATGGAACATTCAACATCAATCTCAGAGCTGGCTAAGTTTTCATCTCTATAATGTGTGCTGTATTCGTCATTTTAATATTTATTACAACGATTAACTGTTTCTTTGTCTCTCCCCCTTTTCTCCACTGTGAGCCCCTTGAGGTTAGGTTACATAGCTCCCTCATTTTATTTATTTATTTATTTTATTTACACTGTTTAGCACAGGGCCTTGGTACATGTTTACCAAAAGACGGTGTAGTTAGAGTCAGAGGAGATTAGGCAAGGCAACTATAAAAGTATTCTTACCAGAAGCTCTCTAGACTCTCCTCGATGGACAAATTATCAAGCTTAGTCCATCAAAAAATATGTATCAACTGCCTACTCTTATGTAATGTGTTATGAAGGTGTTGGACCATCATGGAGCTTGCAGTCTAAATCTGCAAACCAAAAACACATACGTATAAATAAAAGAAGTATCACTTACATGGCAAAATCTAAGAAGTGCTGAATGGCACGTTAGGAAGTGCTTTCAATTCAGAGGACCACTATGAATTTGAAAGAAGAAATAAGTTTTAAAAAATATTATCTATTCGGGGCAACCAGTTAGCTCAGTTGGTTAGAGCGCGGTGCTCTTTCTTTCTTTTTTTTTTTAAATTGGGGAACAGTGTGTTTCTCCAGGGCCCATCAGCTCCAAGTCGTTGTTCTTCAACCTAGTTATGGAGGGCGCAGCTCACTGGCCCATATGGGAATCTAACTGGCAACCCTGTTGTTCAGAGCTCGCGCTCTAACCAACTGAGCCATTTGGTCACCCCATAGAGCACGGTGCTCTTAACAACAAGGGTCACTGTGAGCTGCGCCCTCCAACATTAGATTGAAACAGCTACTTGACTTGGAGCTGATGGGTCCTGGGAAAACACACTTAAGTAAATAAAAGTTAAAAAGACAACAACAACAAAAAGTTATCTATTGATAATTTTTGAAGGGTAAATAAGAATTGGATCTACAGAGAGAGGGGCAGTTATTTTTATCTCAGGGAATGTATAAAAGATTCTTCATATGATTAAAAATGTTCTTGGGCAAACATATAGTCTAATTCCGAAGTACTAAGTAATGTACCTTGTCTTAAACACTTCTAGAGAAAGACAACCTCTCTTGATAATTTTAAAAACATTTTAGTATAGAAAATTCAAATGTACACAAAAATAAAATACTATAATGAACTCCCATGTAAGTACCAAGTTGCCCAGCTTCAACAATTATCAACACATGGCCAGTCTTATTTCTTCTCTACTTCCACCCACTCCTGAACTTTTTTTCAGCAACTCCCTGACTTTAGTATGTATCTGTAAAAGATAAGGCCTTTTTAGCTTTAGGAATATAATCATAGTTTGCTTACATTTCTGAATATTGTTAAGCATGAAGGAAATAGTCTAAGATCTATAAGGGAAAGCTGATATAAATAATTTCTGACATACAGTCAATAGAGTGATTTACATTTTCATCGGCACCAACAGATTATGTATACTTATTCAAATTCACTTGTGTGGGAATTCCATTTGCTACACATACACGTACTTGTAGTTGTTACCCTTTGGTACATGAAGAAGAATTAAAGGGTAGGTAGCTTTATTTTCTCAAGGAGTCATCATTTCTTCTATCTTCCCAAAGTGCTCCAGTTGTCACTTATCCTGTCCCTGGTAAAGGCAGAAAAAAACTTCCCTGCTGGAGACTTAATTATTTTGAAGATTTAGTTCCACTTATTTTTCTTTTGTCTGTTTCTTATTTTCCAAATGATGTCTTTTCTGGAAACCTCCCATTGCTTGATCAGATATGGGCATCTTTGTACAGCATATATATTGACTCCCCAATCCACTGTTTACATTGAATTTAGTGTATGAGTTCATGAATAAACGTTTTCAGGTACTGCATTTTGAGATGCCTGCCAATTGATGCTCAGTTGATTTCTCTAATTGTGTTTTTTAATTATTTGAATATTTTATTGCATTTTAGCCTCTTATAAAAATGAGTGGGGAACAAAAACATTGATACTAGTGATAAGAAGTACAAGTCTCATCAGTTTAATATACTTGAGACAGTGATGGAAATCATCAGGTGTCTGTCTTCAGCCTCAGTACTTAACCTGATTGGCTGCAGGTTCAAGTAGGAAGGAAAGAAATAATCAAAGAACATGAATGACTTGCTGTCAATATATTGGTAAAGATTTTATCCAAAAGAAATAATTAGAGATTTTATATAATTATTTTTAGATTTTAATATATAGGACTTACAAGTCTTTTTAACTTTTACATATATGACATTTTATACTTTTTCAAGTATTCATTATGTACACATTTCAGTAATACACTATAAAGCAGAGTGTCTGATAACTGTTTTCCCGTATGATTACATGGAACATGACACATTGCATAAGATGATACTTTCAGAATTACAGTAGATTGGCTTTAAAGTATGCCCACACTTAACTTTTTTTTTTCCTAAAAAAAAGCATAAGTACTAAGGTATTTAGAAGGCTTTTAATTCTGGGAGCTTTTCAACATAAGATGACTTGTTCAGCATATGCTTTCTTTAAAAAACAAAAACAAAGGAAGAATGGTTATTAACCTTTCAGATCAATTTTTGTAAAACATACTCAAAAATTTCTCGGAGAGTGAAGATACTAGAATTCCATTACTGTTCTTGGCTTTCCAATTCATTTTGGATGCATAATAGAATTTCTAACTATTTCTCATTATCTCATTATCTAACTAATTTCTCATTATCCCTGATAATGAGATCAGGGATAGTGTTTTTAGTACTACATAAGTTTACTAAATATGCTGACTTCATTCTTTTTTCTGTTTTTAAAATTTTTAATTTATTTTTAAGTATGTTTTTCCAGGACCCATCAGCTCCAAGTGAAGTAGTTGTTTCAATCTAGTTGTGGAGGGCACAGCTCACAATGGCCCACGTGGGGATCAAACTGGCAACCTTGTTGTTAAGAGCACAGTGCTCTAACCAGCTGAGCTAACAGGCCTCCCCTGACTTCAATCTTGTTCTGTAGAGGAATTCAGTCCAAATGTAGTGGGATGTTAGTTCAATTTGTAGAATAATCTCCTACTTTCTCTTTCATGCTCATGCTCCCTAGAAGAAAGTTTAAGTTGTTAGGAAGACGTATAAACTCTTTCAGATCAGTAGGGTACCCTTTAGTTCATGTAATAATCTTAATCCAACATTCAGTTAATCAGAATATCTTTCCTTGACATTCTGGATAAAAAGAGCTTAACTATACGTGGATTTTCAGTTTTCAGAAAATTAGAATACAATAATGTAGACTTAACTTTAAAGCTCTAGTAAACATAATTTTACCTTCCGTTAACGATTCATAAAACATGTCAGTATCTTAACAGTGCCTTAACATTTTGAATATATTTTATGATTTTTGACTATAGTTGTAGTTGGTATAGAAAATTAAGCCAAACCCATCACTATTCTGAGTTGCTTTAGAAAATTTTTCTAAGATGAAACTTTTTTAACTCATAAAAATATAGAATATGCCCCTATTTCTTACCCCAGGTACAATTTACTGGTTATTGAAATTATGTATAAATAAGAATTTATTCTTTTAAGGGATTTTGTACAATTGATCAATTTAGAATGAGTTTACTAATCTTACTTGAAGCAGTGGTTTCGCATGTTTTTTACAACCCTCATTTATTGACCATCCATTAATGGATGCTTTGCCATGTTCCAGTTAGTATGTTACAGGCCTGGCATACAAAATTAACAAATGAATAGAACATAATCTCTGCTTTTAGGGACCCCTTAGACTTTGCCAAAGGGCAGACAGACAGGTAAACAAGTATACAGTACTAGTATTAAGTGTTTTAGGTGTGGTGGTGACCAAAGCCTAAAGTACAGCTGGATCACAAAGGAGGAAGTGGGTGATTACACTGGAGGGATTGAGGTGGAAGAAAAAGCATCGTGGGGCTATTCAAAAGGGAAAAAAAAGAACAAATAGTAGATGGGGAAGGATGTTCTGGGAAGAGGGAGAAGAGCAAAGACAAAGAACATGTAAGAGAGGATGACAGTTTTGCACACCACAAATAGTTGGTATGACTAGGGCTTGGATTGTAAAGTGGGGTTTGGGGAGAGTTGAAACCAGGGGCTAGGTCTTGGAGGGACTTCAGTATAAAATCAAAGATTTGGGGCTTTATTTTCACAGCAAGGAGAGAGTTCTCAAAGGGTTTTAAGGAGGAAGTTAGGTGATTACTCTAGTGGGAATATAGAAGTGGATGCAAGGAGATGCAGCCTGAATTAAGGCGGTAGCAGTGGAAATGGAGACCGGGAGGATGGCTGGTACTAAAGAGATGCATCTGTCAGGATTTGGTGATTGCCTGTGTGGGGGTTGAGGAGGAGGAAAGGGAGAAATCTAGTGTAATTCCTAGGCTTCTGTCTTAGGCTACAGAGTGCTGGCTGGTGCCACCAACAAGGATGGGGAGTGTAGGAAGAAGAGTAGTTGGGAGGCGAGAAAGGGAAGAGAACTTGCTTCTTTTAGACATAATGAATTCAACGAAGTCCTATGGGGTATCCAAGTATATTTATTCTTTTAACAGTTAACTGTCCTGGTGTGAAATTCAGAAGGGAGGTCTGTGCTAGAGGTAGCACTGTGGGGGGTGGGTAATCACTGATGCAAAGGAGATTATTCAGGCAGTGCTTTCAAATAACAAGGTGCAATAATGAACACATTAGGTTTATTATACATATTAAACAAAGAACATCACTTATCATGTTAAGTTATATGAGCCCATTTCTTAGAAAATAGAAACATTTTAAAGAGACTCTTTTCCTAAGTGGTACCTCTACTTACTGTTAGTTACTTTGGGCATAGTCTCTCTCTTACCTTTTTTTTTCACTAGGCTCTGCTCAAGTCAGTAGTTTGGTTATGGTGCCTTAAAAAAATGCTAAAGTCCCGAAAAATGCTTCAGTGCCTAGATTCCAACAAGGGACATCAACTTCTATTGTCAACAGTTTCTTCCTGTCTTGAACTGTGCAGCAGTATTACTTTTTAGTCGTGTTAAGATAATTCTGTAATATGACTTAATCTTATATTTGAGGCAACATTTTATGTCATGAGCTTTTAAAGTTATGAAGGGAAAAATCTGGTGTAAATACAGTAGCAAGAGGAAATTTCCTTTGAGATGAGGAACGTTATTGATTGATTTCCATGGTAGTAGCTGCTAAGTAGTCAAGGGCAGCTTAGAGTTTAAAAACAATGGGAAACTAGTCAAAGCACTAACATACAGTTGTAAAGTATATTTATTTTATTCCTTTTGAGATAGAGTAAAACAAATTTCTTAACCCCCATGCTGTGAATATTAATTTTTTCATGATTTATGTAGTTTGTTTATCGATGGACACTTTTACAACAGGATTTATGAAGCTGGGTCCGAGAATAACACAGCAGTTGTAGCAGTAGAAACTCACACGATACACAAAATTGAAGAAGGGATTGGTAAGTATTTTTGTTATTCTAGTACATTTGACCTTAGCTTCCTTGGTTGAGATTTCTTACCTTTCATGCCTTATTTTTTTATCCTCTACCCAGTGTGCCCTGCTAATGCTGCAGCCATCAATTTGATGGTAGCACAAGGATTACTTAAACACCACTGACTCAGTTGCAAGGGCTGTCCGTTGATTGTTTAACATCAATTTGCTAGGGTTGCTGGAAAGCTTTTTCATCTATAAAAATCCCACAAAGAAAATGGAGGTTGATCCCTGTCATTAGGGAAGTTGCTGATGAAGACTCATGAGGTGTTGAGTGTAAGGCAGTCAGTGGAAAGAAACTTTGAAATTAGACAAACCTGAATTTGTATCCTGCTTTCCCACTTCTTAGCTGCGTGTCCTCGGGAAAATCACTTCACCTTTTGTGTTCTACATACATACATGTATTAATAAAATATAGGAAATAATCACTGTCTCACAGGATTGTTGTAAGAACTAAATAAGGTTAAGCATGTAAAAGCATATAGCACAGTGTCTGGTGTATAGTGGGAGCTCAGTAAGAAAGCTGTTGTGCCAAACTTCTTTCAGTGGATTTCTAAACAATACCAGCCAGTGTTAGCCTCTCAAAGGAACCAGGAGACTAGAGATTTTGAATTAAGGTTTGGGGAAGAGTGTTCGATAAATAACTGATATTTTTTCCGTTTTCAGATGCAAGCACTATAGAAGCAAATGAGGATATGGAAATTGCTTACCCCATAACATGTGGGGAGAGCAAAGCTATTCTCCTCTGGAAGAAGTTTGTGTGTCCAGGAATAAATGTGAAGTGTGTTAAGGTAATTGTCTTTTCTCCTCGCTGGGGCCTATTTTGGGGCTTCTTGTTTTCAAAGGGTGTGGTTTCAGTGCCTCTTCTCTCTCTTCCACCAAATCAATGTATATTCCCCCCCCCCTATTTTCTGCCTCCCCCCCAACTCTGGTTCAAGCCATTGTTTCTCAGTCTAGTTGTGTAGGACACAGCTCCCTGGCCCATGCTGGTATTATGAGCCTTGCGCTCCCCCGGCTGAGGCCATTGATCGCCTGTCGGCCGCTCACAGCAGTTCACGCGAGCTCTCGCCGGCTGCTCGCCGTTCACACTGGCTGCTGGCGGCTCCTGGCAGCACACCGTAGCCCATGGCAGCACAGCAGCCCGCAGTGACCTCCAGCTACTCACGGCAGCCCAGCTCCAGGGAGAGCTGTTGTTCACAATCTCAGCTGTGAAGCTCACTGGCACATGTGGGAATTGAACCGGTGACCTCGGGGTTAGGAGCATGGCGCTCCAACCATCTGAGCCACCGACTGGCCTTCATATCAATATTTTAAATTTTGTGACTATAATCTCATTGCATCACAGTAGAAAAAAATAACTTTGGAGTGAAATTGACCTGGATTCAAGTCCCACCAGAATACAAGTTCCCTGAGAGCTGAGAACTTGTTTATCTTGTTCACCAATGTATCGCCTGCACCTAGAATGGCACTTGGTGTATTTATCAATAAATAATTGTTGAATGAATGGAGTCCCATCTCTATCACTGACTAGCTGGGTAAACTTCGACAAGTTATTTAATATTTCAGAGCCTCATATATTAAAACACGAGTAATCATATATGTATGTATATGCTCTAAGATTGCTAGAAGATGAATTGAGATAATATATATAAAATGCCTTACACTGATGTGCACTATGGTAGAGTTTATTGAAAATTATTATTGATAAAAAAAATCATGAGAGCACAATGTGAAATTATTGCTTATTCTGTCACCATTGGTAGTCACAGCTGTACCCATAGATAGTAGTCACCATCATTATAATCATCCTAGCATCATTAAAGATTACAGAGTTTCAAGGCTCTGCATGTTATTGGTTTCTACTGTATTAATTCTTTCCGCTATATCCTGAATCTTGTCATTAGAGCTGGATAGATTACT
Organism: Rhinolophus ferrumequinum; assembly: GCF_004115265.2. Classification (NCBI taxonomy): domain Eukaryota; kingdom Metazoa; phylum Chordata; class Mammalia; order Chiroptera; family Rhinolophidae; genus Rhinolophus; species Rhinolophus ferrumequinum. Next base: position 19,688,620 of record NC_046292.1, read on the forward strand.
TCAGTTTATTTAAATAGCCTTTGCAACATTGAACCCAACCAACTGATTCAGGGCATAAATGAATTTTAGATGCTAATCAGTGTGTTAATTTCTGATCCTCCCCATGTCATCTGTAGCTTTGTACCAGGATAGGGCACTGTGCTCAGAGAAGGATTGTTTTTTCTGGCACAAAAGGGCAGGAGGCTGGATAATACAAGGCTATGTCTTCAGATGTCATCTGGGTATTTTTTGTACATTGCAAGTAGAGTTCTCTCTTTCTTTCCCTCTTGGCCTGCCTAAATTGACATTGGATTATTTTGGACTTTCCTTTTCACTTTAGTTCAATGATCAGTTGATTAGCCCCAAGCATTTTGTTCATCTGGCTGGCAAGTCCACCCTAAAGGACTGGAAGAGAGCCATTCGTCTGGGTGGAATCATGCTCAGGTGAGCTTTAATAGCAAAGAACATACTTTTCAACCGATTTGGGGGCGCTTAGTCCTGGTAGAATCCAGAGAATCCAGTCTTTTCTCTTTAATTTGAAATTTTTATTCTGTCTGAAGGATTGGCTTAAGCAATCCATGTATTATTTGACTTTTATCAACTTGTTCTTAAGATACCTGTGAGAGAAGGAAAATTGAATTAAATTCACTACTCCCAACATCTAGGGCAAATTTTTCTGATGTCAGGATGTTGGGTAGCATCCTCTCTGGGCAGAGAAACTCAGGAGTAGATGACAGTCCCGCTTCAGATTCCCAAACAGAGGCAGAGCTAAGCCTGATGCTGAGGAAGTGTAACAGTGTGGAGAAGTGTAGGCTGACCAACAAATCCTGGGATACTCTGGGAAAGTAGAAGGGTGCTGTTAATAAATACCAGTGATGCATGGTGAATGCAATCCTTGCTGTCACTGTACCACAGAAAGAAATTTCAGAATATATAACATCCCCACCCCCCATCTCTTTATGTAGCAGGTTTACTATTGTAATTTTTTCCCCTCTGAAAATTAACATTACTTGGTATTCCTTGAGCACTCACCTATTGATAGAAAATTTTAAAATGTGGTCAAGAATTGAAAGTTCCCCACAGAACATATATCAAGAGCCTCAAAAACATCTTACCCTTTCTCTTTAATTCTTTTTAAGGAATCTGTCTTAAGAAAAAAATCTATGGATAGCGCTTGTAGAGATTTAAGCATAAAGATGTTCATTGCAACATTAGTATAGTGAAAATGACAATCCGCTTTAATATACAGTTAAGGTATATCCAAAGTAAATTATGGCTCATCTAAATATATATGAGAATATACTGTGGCATATTATGTGGTCATTAAAATATTTCTAAAGAGTTTTAACATTGAAAAATACTTACAATGAAAAGTAAGAAAGAAACCAAAATATAAAATACAAAATCAATTAAACAGTATGATTTTAGTTGTGTTAAAACACACACACGTAAGTAAAATTTAGTAGAAGAAAATATGCCAAAATTACTCTGTGTTGTGGGATTTCTTTTTAAAGGGCAATTGTTTTCTTTATAGTTTTCTGTATTTTTCACAGAAAATATTAATTTTTTTCTTCACATATTATTTTTATAGTCAGAGACACATAATTTTTAAAAAATTTATTCCAGATTTTATATGTAGAAATTAGTAGTTGAATGAAATTGGGGAGGAATACCTTAAATTTTCATTTTTGTTGATTTTGGCCTGTTTTATTTGCCCAGAAAAACAAGCAAATGCCAACTTTCCCCAAATATGAAAAGGAATGAGAATGCCTAAAAAGTCTTTAGTGAAAGACAAGTAACATTATAACAGAGTTTACTGTAATTAAAATACCCTATGGTTTTGCTCAGGGCCTGTAACAATGTCTTGTGAATCCAGTTATAAGGACATTCTATAGTGGGGGTTCAGTATAATCAACTTTGCTCTGTATTTATAGGAGAGTTGTTATCAATTTTTTTTTAAGGAAAGAAATCATGAAGTTTTATGTCTCCTAAAGTGGCAACAGATCTTGCTGGTCTACGAATACTAATACATCAGAATCTCATCACAAAATTCTAATTCCTTTGTAGCATTTCTCAATTGTGCTGGCATATGAGGTAGTCTTTTTTTTTCTCTTTTTGGTTTGGTTTCAGTGAGATTCTACGAGGAAATTTAGCTTTTGTCAGGAGTTTTCAGTGAGATTCCATAAGGAAATTTAGCTTTTATCACTACCTAAAGCTTAGTGATAACGGGACATAAAAGGGAACTCATGAGTAGAGTAGGGAGGGAAGAGGAGTTCTTGTAAATGTGGGCAGGACCAATGAAAATTTTATAATCTCAATTAGAATTTTTGCAATCTAATGACTTTTTAATACTATTAGGTTTCACTGATCTAAAGAGTAGACTCAGCAACTTTGTCTCTATTTATCCCTGAGGCCTACCTAGTTCCCTCTAGATAAAGTGCAGGCTGAACTGGTACTTCTTGTCTCCCTATGTGCAGGAAGATGATGGACTCTGGACAGATTGATTTTTACCAACATGACAAAGTTTGCTCCAATACCTGCAGAAGCACCAAATTTGATCTTCTGATCAGCAGTGCAAGAGCTCCAGTGCCAGGACAGCAGACAAGTGTGGTGCAGACACCCACCTCGGCTGATGGTAGGGGGTAGGAAACCACCTGAAAACCCACTGTGTTTTTCAGTAGCTCTTTTCCCCATATTTCTCCTTGTGTTTCTTAATCTCAGCTCTCATGAGTGTTGATGGCCCTGAAAGGTATGGTAATCTTGAGTGGGAGTCCATGTGTTTAGAAGCAGATCTTTGTTTTGTTCCATTGGTTCCTATTGGTCCAACCTCCTTCCTTATTTCTTTCTTGCAATGCATGGTAAACATTAGAAAGGTGGTTCAGTAGTTATAATATTTATTTATTGGTCTCACTTTGGTGCGACTTGGCATATCTTTGAAATTAGATTGTTTTGAAAATCCTTTGCTCTACTAGTGTGCAAAGCAGTAATGGTGAATGGTTTTCAATTGCTGTACTAAGATGTATCAAAGACAATGTATCCTTGACTGGGATGGACTCTGGAGACTCTGCTGTAAGGATCAAAGAGCTCTGCCTGGAAGGGTTCCAGATAACCAAGCTGAGGCTTGCTAATGAATGAAATAGAATGGGCACACACTTACCTTCAGTATTGTTGCACTTGGGACTAGGGCTCCCTTCCCATCTCCAGGAAAGATGTAGCCATGTGAAATTATTATCCAGTTGGTTCAGCTGGAGACTTAGCACAGCTAAGATCTTAGCTAGAATCTGTCTCAGCTACTTCCAGAAGACTTAAATATGCCTGTCAGAGATGCAAGAATGCTAAAGGATTTTAGGGAAGTACTGTGCTTTAAAAATGACCTCTTAAGGCTGCTTATGGCCAGACCTAATATTCTGTAACGACTGGGTGGGTAGAAGCCAAATCTCTTGGAATCTAAGATATAATATCTAACAGTTTGAATTTTTGTTCATGTGACCTTTTCACTTGAAAAGTGAAAAATGATGTGAAATTACTTACTTCCTTTTTACTTGGGCAAAACTCCTTTACTTGATTATCCATATTGATAAACTTCTTTGCTTGATTATTGATAGACTCCAATGTATAGAGTCCACACTTGTCTGTATTTCTGTCTGGATCAGTTTGATTTTTTCAATTCTTTTTGTTTAAAACCTTAATATAGAATTGATAGCAAAAGTTCACACATATTTCCTGTGTGTATATGCCGTTCATGGGTCACTTCTTATCTGATTTTGTTTGGTCTCATTTTTCTTGCTTTCTCTTACATAGGCTGATAAATAAGTTATAGCAACGTCAGGTAGCCCTAGATGGTTAGTATCCAACATGCTTATATGTAGTAGGGCTCTTGACTAAGCACCATATTTTTCTCCTGAATTATTTCAGGTCCTCCTCATCCTCACTAAGCCTGGGGCAGGCAGCCTGGCAATCATGACCACCTTCAGTCTCTTTCCAAAACATACCTGCTCAGAAAGCAGATTGCTTTTGTGATTTTATAAGTTATCTTTCATTTTCTGTTCAGAGCAAGAAAACATTTTCTTTTGCAAGGCAGGTTTTCTTTAGAAAATCCAGTATTCATCCTGGCTTACCTAGGGTTCTAGTTTTTAATATAGGGATCTTCAGGCAAAAGGCCAGAATGGCTGTGAGTATGAAATAGAGGATAGCTATGGCTTTGTCATAAAATTCACTAGCCTTGTCTCTAATGGACTGCTTTTAGGTAGCATCACACAGATTGCCATCTCAGAAGAGAGCATGGAAGAGGCAGGGTTGGAATGGAACTCAGCTCTCACCGCTGCTGTCACCATGGCCACAGAAGAGAACGTGAAGAAAGACTCAGAGGAAATTTCAGGTACTTTTCTACGGGGCTCAGATGTCTTGCAGGGATTTGTGACCTTATCACCATTATGATTATGGATACAGAAGGCCTCTTAATTACTTTTGCTGGTTTATCTCATGCATATTAATACTAATTATAACTGCAAACCTCTTACTTTAATCCATGCAACAGCCCTGCAAAGTCACATTTTACACATGAAGAAACTGAGATTTAGAGAGGTTCAGCAACTTGTCTAAGGCCAGTCACACGACCAATAAGTATCAGAGCTGAATTCAGCAGTTTGACTCTAGTTCATGCTTTTCATCGTGTCAAACTGCCTCCTACTTTGGTACATTTCTTAGATAAACCAAGCTGCGAGATGTTAGAAATAAAAATTAGGTAGCAGATGGTGTAGAGGATGATAATTCACTTAAAGGGGACCAGGACAAGCTTTACATCATCCTTCATTCATTTATTTAACAAATATTTATTGCTGTCTCTTTTTAGTTGGTACTGTTGCTAGATGCTAGAGAGGAAAATGAAAAGATGTAACCTCTGCCCTCAGGGAGCTCATAATACCACCTAGTCAACTGTTTTACCTTTTTTTTAAGTATATGATTAGGGGGAGTATACCCTTTAAAAAAAATTATATCTTTAATATATTTGTTATTTTAAAAAATTTAATATTTAATTTTAAATCAAATTATTTAAGTAAATATTTAGTGTTTCTTTAATATTTAGTTTAATATATTTATTGGAAGATACCTGTTCCTTATAGCCAGAGCCATGACAAATTGAGGGCATGACAAACTGAGGCATTTATCCTAAATAACTACTTTGCTGAAGAGATCAAGTAATCAGTTACCAACTTAGGGAGGCAGCTAGTATTCCAAAAGCTGTTTTCCTTTTCCCAGAAATGTCCCAACAAGGAATCCTTTGGAATTGAAATAATTTTGAATTTGACACATTGTAGAGATATGCCTAAGTTTATGTAGCATCCCTTGTTTACCCTCTGTTTTATCCCTCTTATGCCAGAGGACACTTTGATGTTCTGGAAGGGAATAGCTGATGTAGGGCTGATGGAAGAGGTTGTATGCAATATACAGAAGGAAATAGAGGAGCTACTCAGGGGGGTTCAGCAGCGGCTCATCCAGGCTCCCTTCCAGGTCACAGGTAAGTGAATTAATCCTAACAATATCAGTCATTTATAAAACACTAACAACTATAGGCGATTCTGTTATCCTCATGAGGTATAGGTGTTATCCCCATTTTACAGATTAGGAAACTAAAGCTCATAAAAGTTATTTGTCCAAAGTTCATAGCTGGGTTTTGAACTCAGGTCTGGCTATGCTTTTTCCACAGGTAATTTTTGCCTTTATAGATGGTGCCAGAAAATAATTCTCTCTCTCTTTCTCTCTCTCTTAGAGCTGAATATATTGTTTAAAATATTAATATAGCTACAACAATTAAATCAAAATTAGTTATACATGTGATAAATTTTTGTTAAAATTAAAAAAAATACCATTAGAATAGTCCCATCATTTCTGGATTGTTTCATATTTATAAACAGCACAACAGGGAGTTGGTAGAACCTTTCTGTTTCAACTTGACAGACATGTCTTGTTTTAAATAGATGCTGCTGTTCTCAACAATGTGGCACATACATTTGGCCTAATGGACACGGTCAAGAAGGTTTTGGACAACAGAAGGAACCAAGTAGAACAGGGAGAAGAGCAGTTTCTTTATACTCTGACAGGTATGTATAACTTCTCTCTCTTCTTAGATGATACTATAGTACTAATATCCTCGAGTCTTGCCATTTCTTTGTTGATTTCTGTTGGTACTGGCTTGCTTCTTTGTTTCCTTCCCCCTCCCCCTCCCCCCCCGCCCTCCCCCTCTCTTCCCCTTTCCCTTTCTCTCTCCCTCCCCCACCATTTCTTTTTCTTTCTTTCAATTCACATAGTATCAGATTCGGCTTTTTCTTTATACATAGCCCCAGATGAGGTGAAGTGGTAGGAAGCGGAAGAGGCACAAAGGAAAAGAGAAAGAAGCCAGCATCACCGTCCTCCTTCTGTGTCTTTTGGAAGACTAAGATGTCTGCTAGAATACTCCATTAATCCAGTAATATTGGTGGCAGAAGAAACAAATTGGCCTTTGTCTTTTTTACATTATTAATACTAAGTCTTCTGATAGATATACATTTAGCATCTTCTCCATTATTTGTGGTAATCAGAAATTATGAGCAATTGGATAATTTCACTCTTTTTGTCAAGTACTTACTTTGTGCTAGTCTCCAAACTAGGTTTTAGAAATATAATGTTGAATGAGACTCGAGGGCCTTCAAGGAACTCAAGGGAAAGCAGCCATAGAAATAAGTGCAAAAAGTAATCTGTTTTGTGACAGAGGCATATAGCGGGTATGGTGGAAGAGCAAGGGGAGTAATCACTTATACCTGGAATACCTGGAAAGAATCAAGAGAGGCTTTTGAAGGAGGTAAGGCAGGTGAAAGATACAAAACAAGTCAGAAGTATGGATGATCAGCCTTTGAGTGATGTAGAATATATATAACAGTCATAGAGCCAAAAGGCAAGAAAGATCAGAGAAGAATATTTAGATTGTTTTCTACTTATTTTTATACCCAGTTTATATTTTAAACTCAATTTGCTAAGTACTGTCAGACATACCCTTTTTTCATTTGGTCCTCCTAAGAATGTCATAGGCTATTATCCCTATTTTACTGATGACCCAGTAGAGGGACAGAGGGGATAAATGATTTGTGGGCGGCTACATCACTACTGGACAGTGAAGCCCAAAGTAGACTCTGCTTATTCTAATCCAGTGTTGTCTTCCACCTTGAAATTTCATACCATCTGAAAAATGGTTTTGTTAGAAATGTAGGCTTTCTGGTCCATATTATTTTTTTTAGATCATAAAGTTTTAATCATGAAGTTTTATTTTCTGATTTTTTTCACTATGACATATTAATATTTTCCAAATTGCTACATAGTACTTTACCTGGACATTTTTCTAGGGATGACATTTAAATTAAAAACAAATTTTCTTTAGTAGCTTTCTTTATTGCAGTGAACTTGTATGAATATAACTTTTTCTCTTTATGTCCTTTTAAGCTACTTCCCAGGACTAAGCATGAGGTTAAATGGTATTGATAATTTTTTTATGGATTTTTGTGAATTACCATCAAATTTCCAATAAGATTATACCAATGTATGTCATCAGTTTGAACTCACCAACATTGGGCATTGTTATTTATAATATTCCCTGGCATAACTTTAAAAAAATTATAGATTTAATTGGTATCTTGTTTAGGTTCATATTTCTTTGATTACTACTGAAGATAGAAAATATGCAGTATTTTAAAATTTTTGAACATATTCTTGATTCTTACATACTCCTTTTATTCCAAGCAAGGGCTTGACTTGCTCTTGGTGTTCCATAGGGAACAAAGAGCTCTAAGGTATCACTGATTAATTATTGTCTGTTATCAGGTGCCAAGCAATAGAGAAATTCTGGTCTACAGCCAGACTCACCAATGGTCACCAAGGTTGGATTGGACACTGGAGAGAGGTAGTGATAGGTGTATTGTTGTGGAAAAGCCACCAAGTTGGTCATCAGAGACTTTTGTCTTGTCCCAAGCTCTGTGACCTTAAGTAAGCCACTCTACATCTCTGGATCTCTATTAAAATGAATGTGTTAGAACTCTAAGACCTCCTTCAGTTCTGTAATTCTAGGGACTTCCTCTTTAATTTTCTGCAGACTTCTCTGGGGGCTAATGGTAGACTAAGGCCATTTGGGTCACCAGCAAGGTGTTCCTGTCTTGAAGGGCAGTTTGGGAATCACTGTGTTCCAGAGTGGCCATTGTGGCTCCTGGCAGTTCCAAAGGGATTGTGCAGATATTCCTTATTTTCATCTATACACCAAGGCAGGGAATATATAAGCTGCTAAACCAACTGGAGGCTTATTTGGTTTGCATTTTGGTGACAGGTGACAAAATGCCATAGGAGCATCTAGAGTTGAGCTACAGTAGGATCACAGCCTGAAAAGATTCTGAATTGTTTCCTTGCCTATAATCACACAATGAAATGTAAGTCCTGGAGGGATTTAAAAAAATCATCCAGTCTAGTTTCTTCTTGAAAACAATGAAGTGACTTTCTTGAGGCTACATAGTGACAAGACCAGAACAAGACCCCCGGTCTCCTCACTCCCAGTTTGCAGTTCCCAAGATTATACTTCCCTCCACACAAAGTCTGTCTGTCTTTTCCCACAGACTTGGAGCGCCAGTTGGAAGAGCAGAAGAAGCAAGCTCAGGATCACAGGCTGAAATCCCAGACGGTTCAAAATGTGTTACTGATGCCTGTGAGCACGCCGAAGCCTCCGAAACGACCCCGGCTGCAGCGGCCAGCCTCCACCACCGTCCTGAGCCCTTCTCCGCCTGTCCAGCAGCCTCAGTTCACAGTCATCTCGCCCATCACCATCACTCCCGTGGGTCAGTCCTTTTCCATGGGCAATATTCCAGTGGCCACCCTCAGCCAGGGCTCTAGTCCTGTGACTGTCCACACACTCCCTTCTGGCCCTCAGCTCTTCCGCTATGCCACAGTGGTCTCCTCGGCCAAGAGCAGCTCACCAGACACAGTGACCATCCACCCTTCGTCTAGCTTGGCACTGCTAAGCTCTACGGCCATGCAGGATGGGAGTACCCTGGGCAACATGACCACTATGGTGAGCCCTGTGGAGCTGGTGGCCATGGAGTCCGGCCTGACCTCAGCAATCCAGGCTGTAGAAAGCACCTCAGAGGATGGGCAGACCATCATTGAGATTGACCCAGCCCCAGACCCAGAGGCCGAGGACACTGAGGGCAAAGCGGTCATTTTGGAGACAGAGCTGAGGACTGAGGAGAAAGTTGTGGCTGAGATGGAAGAACACCAACATCAAGTCCATAATGTGGAGATTGTGGTCTTGGAGGATTAACGGGGCGGTGGGGGCCAGCAGATATGTTTTGGTTTGAAATTTTAATTATTTGTTTACTTTTATTGTCCCACTCATTTCCACACAGGATCCTTTTTTTTTTTTAAAAAAAAAAAAACAGAAACAAAAACAAAATCTCGTTGCTCTAACTGAAAATGTTGGGTCCCTCCCATCCCCTCATTGAAAAATCGACAAAAACAAGCTTCCCTTCTAGAAGTTGAGCATAGGTCACTCAATGTTCTAATCTTCTTACAGCAAGAAAGTTATTTCTTTTAGGGAGGCATCAAGATAATCAGAAACCCTATCCAGAAAGCCCTTTCCAGGCTAGCCTGTCTGTCTGTGTACACATGTGGTTTTATTCTCGTAAAGAGGCATTGACCAAACTCTGGAATACAGACCTGACACTGGAAGGCAGCCCACTCACGCGTGGATGCAGAAGGATACTTTATTTTGTATCCTGGAAAGGGCTCTCAGAGACTAGTGCAAAACTCTGAAACAAAAGAAAATTGAACTCTGCTTGGAAGGGAACTCTGTTGCTTGGAGCAGCAGCTTAAAAAGGGAAGTGCTTTGGCCAGGATGGGACAAAGAAATGCTTACTTCCAAAAGTGCAGCTGATACCTCTTGATATTTCTGAGATTTACCATTATGGGAGAGGCCAGTGATAAGTGGAAGGGTACATCTCCATGAAGCAAGTAGTATCAGGGGCCTGTGGCGTTGCAGAAATACAAGTCCAGGGATATTGCAGCCATGCTTTGGGTTTCAAGCCAGCATTGCCCCCAACTTGGTCAAAGCATTTACCTTCCTAAAATAGAATCAGTCCATTCATTTGTGAACTATGTGATGTGGTGTAAATTGCTCTGGTTCTTGGACCATGGCTGTTGTGAGGAGGGGGGCTCCAAGGCCATCATTTTTATTGCATGACTCCAGAAGCAGGGAAGTTCCTCATCCAGACCAGCTGCCCTTTTTGGTGGGGCCCATTTTTGGTTTTGGAACCAAAAGCAGCCACTCATTTGGTGCTTCCTCTTGTTCTGCCCTCCATCCCTCAACTGTTAGTGGCATCTGTCTTCCTGGATCCCACGCTCTTCAGCTTTTTGGCTGATTTGGAGAACAGTGACAGGTGCCTGCCTGCTGTCATCCCCTTTTAGATTCATTTATACCATTTATACCACAGATGTTTCTGTGAAATATTGAGCTCGTAAAAAAAACCTTAGACTTGGCAGGAAGACTCAACATCCCCAGCCTATCCTTGAGGGACCGAGTAGATGTCTCCTCCTGAGTGAGCTGGACTCCCTGGGAAAGAAGCATTGTCTGCAACATTATATTATAGGAAATGTACCAGGAATGTCAGTAATAATGTCTTTAGGATCCGGGGGGCGGGAGGGGTACCTTTTTTTTTTTTTTTAATGTTGTTTGTATATTTAGAGCTGGGCCATTTTCCATGCTGTGATTCCTTCTCTTTGACCATCTTCAGTGTTTGGGGCAAGAGTGGATCCTGGTTTTTATTTCTTTGGTTGCATTGTTTACTGCACTAGGAAAAATATAGGGAAACTGCAGACAATTTAAAAGAAAAATAGGTCAAAAAAGAAAGCACACACCTTAGGAGTGGGAGTTTTTTTTTTGTTTTTTGTTTTTTTAATTAAAAGCAAAACTTTGACTTGTAATTTCCTTTTTTTTGTTTTTTAAAAGAAGGCACCCACCCGAAGCCATGTTTCTCCCAACAGATGTTGGAAGCCCTGTTGTCAAGCAAGTGAAAACTGAGTTCTGCCATCCTTCAGGTGGCTGTATATAGCTGGAGAAGCCCTCTAACTTGGGAGGGTCAGTCTTAGAAGCCTTAAGGGTGAGATTTCTGAACCCCATACAGTTGTGATTTTCAGCTTTAAAATTGTCTGGGGTTTTATTTTTCTTTTCAAAATATTTAATAGATGTAGCAATCAGCTTAGAACAAACCTTTGGCCCCCTTCTATACATTTAGTGAGCAGTGTTTTTTATTTCTTGCTTCTTCAGGTTTCCTGTTGGTACATAAACAAAACCAATATTTCTGTCTAAGCCTAAAACTGCCACTTGAACCTAGAAGGGACATCATCCCTATTGTGGGTTTTAGAGAGACTTTTCTCTTTCCCAGAGACAAGCATCCCAATTCAGGACAGAGGAGGAGCGCTGGAGAACACCTACACGCTAGCTCAGGTTCCTTTCTTCCTTTCGTCAGAGCTGTGGTAGTGTGAATATTGTGCTTCCAAAGTCAAGAGATCTCTTCCTCCTAAAGACAGAGCCTGTTTTACTTTTTAAATATTCTGGAAATTCACGAGTTTTGTTGTTTTCCTGGTTTTCCAATAGCCTGTCATTATTGCTAGATGCTATGGCACCCATTGTTGAGTGGGGGTTCCCTCACAGCCCTGGTTTAGATGATCTCAAATGGGGTGAGACATGCAAGACATCGGTGTGTGCATAGGCATTTGCAATGAATCATTCCTCAGGCTGACTTGGCAGTAGCCATCTTTCTGTTCATTCATTAAATAAACATTCATAAGTACCATCTATGTGCCAGGCTTTGTGCTAGGCACTGGCACTACGGAGATGAAAACAGTCTCTGCACTCAAGAAATTCGTACCCCAGAGGTTGTCTGGAGTTAACTGTATTTCAATACAATTGGTTTCCTTTGTAATCCTATGTATTTTATTTCATGCATTGAAAAGCATTATTCCGAGAATCGGTCCATAGGTTTCAGCAGACTACCAGAGGCACAGAACGGTTAAGCCCTTCTCTAGTGACATACTGAAACAGATCATCATATTGGGGGTGAGTGCAGTAATAGAGCTCTTGTCTGGGAGCTGAGAAAACAAAGGATCGAGCACCTAACCCAGCTTGGGGGCAGGGGTCAGCAAGTATGGAAGTTCTTCCTGGAGAAGGTGTGTAACCAAGCTGGTTTAGGAGAGACCATTTTGGGCTAGTATTTTTTTTGTTTTTTAATTTTATTGGGGAAGGGGAACAGGACTTTACTGGGGAACAGTGTGTACTTCCAGGGCTTTTTCCAAGTCAAGTTGTCCTTTCAGTCTTAGTTGTGGAGGGTGCAGCTCAGCTCCAGGTCCAGTTGCCATTGCTAGTTGCAGGGGGCGCAGCCCACCATCCCTTGCAGGAGTCGAACTGGCAACCTTGTGGTTGAGAGGACACATTCCAACCAACTGAGCCATCCGGGAGCTCAGCGGCAGCTCAGCTCAAGGTGCTGTGTTCAATCTTAGTTGCAGGGGGCACTGCCCACCATCCCTTGCAGGACTCGAGGAATCGAACCTGCAACCTTGTGGTTGAGAGCCCACTGGCCCATGTGGGAATCGAACCGGCAGCCTTCGGAGTTAGGAGCATGGAGCTCTAACCGCCTGAGCCACCGGGCCAGCCCTGGGCTAGTTTTTTTACGCCATTTTCAAGTAGTTGGGCTTATTTATACAAGAGGAAAAAAACCAAATCCTTAGTGTCTTACTGCTGTTGCCTCTAGAGCCAGGCAGAGTCAGCAGCATGGGCAGTCTCTAAGAGTACCTCCACTGGAGAGTCATGTGTCGGCTTCTCCAAGTTTCCATCAAATGAATCCAGCGCAGGACTGGAGTGTGGCTACTGGAAGGTAAATGCCCCAAAGCTTCCTGTCATGCGGTTTCCACAAAGGCCTTAGAGTCAACTGTACAACTGCCTCACCTTGGCCATGTCCCTGTTTGGCCCCTTGGTCTCTTCCTCTTTTCAATTTTCAGGCTCCTTCCTTGTGTCCTCCCAACAAAACAAAAACATTCACAGTTATTCTGAAGTAAAAAATGGACGATAGACTTGAATATTCAAGATTCAAAGCCACTTAATGTGGAGGTTCTTTTACACATCTGTCGACATTAGGGAAGAAGGACCAATGCTAATCCAGATGCCTTGGATGTTAATATTAATTCAGATAGTATGACACTCTTTGGAGGTAGCATTTAATCCCATTTTCATAAAAGGCACTAAGGGTAAGTTTGTATGGTGGAAAGTATAGGTATTGGTAACATTTGATTATAAAAATAGTAAAAAAAAAAATACAGGATTACTAGTTCATTGAGTTATAACTGATCCAGGTCGAGGTAGGAAGGATAAAGAAAAGGTTGAATTCTGAAAATAGGCATAAGGTTGTGATTTACTTTGGGCAATAATACTGAGGAAACCGTCCTTTCTGAGAAAAAACTAGGCTAGCCCCTGCATTTGCAGCCAACTTACCTAGTACAGTTTCCTCACACCTAGGACGCCTCTTCCGTCCTAGGAACTGGGAAGTTCGTGTGTAAGTCTGAAATGTACTGTAACAACAACTGAGGTTGTTGCACTAGACAAGGGACTGCAAGGGATCAGTTCTGCTAGATTTGGGCTCTGCTCCTGGAATCTCTCTCCTTAGGTGGCTTTAATTGAGTCCTTTCCAGGTTTTTTCCCCCAATCCTGGAACACCTTTCTTTGCCTTAAGCTATACAATTTGACTTCCTCTAGAAGGCTCTACTTTCTCCAACTTCTTTATCCATACTCACTTCCCAACCCAAATAACATTTCGTTCCCAAATTCTGCCATGTCAGTAACACTTTCTACTCTCAGAGACAATCATTTATTCTCAAGGCACTCCCAAGACCCAAACCTCGGCATACATCCAGAGACTGCAGCTGTCACTACCTAAAACAGCCTTCCTAACTCCATCAACCGCCTGAATTGAAGCACATTTGGGGTGTGCTTGTGCAGTGACCGCAGGTAAGTTCCCCAGGACACATAGATTCTAAAACCTATCTTTTACACCCGATTGATTTTTCTACCTATGGTGGGTGACCCAGGCTAAGACACCTGTTTCCTGGATACTTTCAGCCCAGTATGATTTCTACTACTTCACAACTACCCCAAATTTCTGTTATGTCTTAGGAGCCTCTCAGTCTAAAGACTTCTGATGCCCTCTCAACCTAAAGTAGACCAGACCCTACTTTGAAATCGCCTTTGGGTTCTGCGTGTATGTTTTCCAATTCTGTACCTTTATTGATAGTTATGGCTTAGTTATATCATAGTAATTTGGTATATATGGGTTTATTTCTCTAGTTTGAGGACAAGAATGAACCACAGTATTGGATTACATATAAGGGTAAATGTGAGGCTGGGTAATGACCCTGGAGACAAGTTCCTCACTGGGCTTTGTAGGAGCTTCTCCGAGGAAAGCATACATGAGGGTTTACCTGCATGTCAAAGTATGAGGTTTTTTTTTAAACTTCTCTAATATTTTCTCTAAAGAAATCTATGTATTATAGAACAAACTAGAATCCCACAATCCTGATTCAGCCTGAAGACTTACTTTGGCCCATGTTTTTGTTTTAACTTTTTATTGAAGTATAAATGCATACAGGAAAGGCACAAATCACTGTACATTTTCATAAATTTAACAAACGGAATACACCCATAAAATCAGCTTCCAGATCGAGAAAAAAAAAAAACTTCACCCAGCTGGGTTAACCACTTTCTAGCTCTTTTAACATCATAGCTTAGTTTTACCTGTTTTTGAACTCTTGTGACTGGCTTTTTTTTCATTCATCTTTATGTTGTGAGATTCACCCACAATGTATGAAACTGCAGTTGGTTCCTTCTCATTGCTGTGTAGAAACTGTTACTGTGCCACAGCTGATCCATTCTAATGATGGGCACTTGGGTAGTTTCCAGTTTGGGGCTACTATAAATAATGCCTCTGAATATTCTTGCAAGTCTTTTGATGAACATATATATCCATTTATGCCTACACACAGTTTCAAACATTGGGACAGTTCATATGAAAATTCAAGATACAGTTTTTCTTTTAAAAAAACAAAAACAAAAACAATCTCTGACAACACTGGGTCCACATTTCCTCATAACAACGCTTGACTGGAACTGAGGCCTATCTTAGATGGGGCCTAACTTCTCTACAGACCCTGTCACTGTATTACAAACTTAGACCTCCTTATTTTGGTAGCTTTCTTTTCTTCTCTCGCCTTTTTTTTTTTTTTTTTTTTGATTCAATAATGTCTTAGGACACTCTTCCCCTAGATAACTGCAAAGCTTATTTCTTCACTTCCTTCAAGTCTGTTCACATGTTACCTTATCAGAGAGCTACCCTGACCATCTACCCTATGAAAAAGGACAGCTTTCCCCTGCACTTGGCTTCCTATTTTCCATTACCCTGCTTTATTTTTCTCTCTTTTACTTATCACCTGACATACATTTCTTTTTTTTCTCCCCTAACCAGAATGGAAGCTCCATGAGAGCAGGGACCTTTCTTGTTTTTTAGTCACTGCTGTTTTCTACATTCCCTGGAACAGTGCCTGGCATGTAGTAGAGCTCATGGATATTTGATGCAATAATAATATAATAATAGTAATAATAACCAATACTTATTGAAGGGAAACTATGTTCCCTTCAATACTTATTGCAGGGAAACTATGTACCAAGCAAGCATCGTTCTAAGCACTTTACAGATGTTACTCCATTCGATCCTCACAACAATTCAATGTGGTGGATAACATTATTTTCTTCATTTTACAATGAAGAAACTAACATCTTCTACTCTAAACAATAGGTACCTTTTTAATATGTACCCATCAAATTTATTAAACAGAATCTTCAAATGTACTAGAAAATCTTAATACCTAAAAGGTACCCTTCAACAAATCATTTTACAATGATGTTTTATTTGATAACATGTTTTGTTTCTCCTTAAGTTGTTTTATTTACATTAAACTTTTAGTATATTAAAATTTTCAGTTGTAGGTCTGGGCCTAGATGAGGATGCAACTTAGCTGGGATTTCAGAGATCTGGGGCAGTGGTTGCTGATCAGATTTTGCTATGTGATGAGCAGCAAGTCCCAGTCACCATCTCTCAAGAGTACTGAAGAGGGATCACTGGAGGAGAAAAAGTTCACTTCCCCGATGAAGGATTTCAGAACCCAGATCATTTGTCCATCTGTCACAGGAAGTACTGATTTATCGCTTTGTTAATGGTCCTGATTGAAATAATGCTGATGTCAGGGTCCCTGATTAGAACGCCTTCATTTCTTTGCTAAGCTCCTGCTGTGCAGAGCCCAACCCCATGTACCAGTTGTTGCACAGGGAAGCTACTCCATAGAACACTGACAGTATTGTAAAGCCTTTGCCAACTGAGCAAAAAGCAGATATTCCCCGGCTCCAGGAACAAAAATGGAACTACTATGCCTCAGAAATTCCAAGTTAACACTTCCATGACTAAGACATTCTCACATGTTTTTCTGAGCAAATTGGACATGGCCTCTCATATTCTTGCTTTATTTATCTGTAGCTACCACCCAAGGACCAAAAGGGGAGGATTTATCTGCAAAAATTATCACAAGTAAATTAGACACACATTCATTGGTTTAATTGTTTTTTCCTTGGCACAGATTTAAAATTGAACCAGTCCTTTCAGGGGTTCCCTGCCTTCATTTCCCCTTGGCACTATTTCCAGAAATCTTGTTTATGTCCATTTTTCTCTCGAGCCTATTGTCTTAGATTGAGACTGTAAACTGTTCCGTAGCACAGTGCTACTTGGACTTTCAAATGCCATGTATCAATAAAAAACACCATTAAAAAAGTCTTAATTAATCAACATGGGGTTCCCAACATATTTTACCAAATAAGAACATTTTTTTAAATGGCCAACTCTATTGGCGTCATTTGAAAAGGGGCATTTTTACATCAAAAAGGAGAGAAATAATCTCAGAATAAAGAACAGTCCCCTATTCTTGAATAAGCTTTATGAATTTAATACATTGAATTAGCTTTATGAAAAACTCCTTACATTATCATTACCTTTCTCACTTCCTGGAAGACTGCTGAAAATTTCTGCTCTCACCTCTAGACTCTGAGTTGAATCTCAAGGCTCCTTTACCGTTGACTCTTTCTTGGTCTTGTTCTTTTCTGCCCTTCATGTCTCGAACAGCTGTTCATGGATGTACACAGCTGTGAATTCCTAGTGTCCTAAGGCCACCTGGCCCAGCTGTCTTTTCTTCCTTTAGCCTCATTTTCACTATTGCTCTTTTCACACCTCCATTCAGTGATTCATAAAACACACCTGCACATTAAAAAGCCAATCATCAACTTATCTTGGGATTTCCACAGTACCTTTCTTTAACATTCAATTAAGCTAGTTAAGTCTGCCCACTTAATTTTTTTAACACAATTGGCCTCACCAGGTTTTCATTAATAAAATGGAGATTTTACCAGGAAGCATTTTGAAGATGAGTGAGATAAATTAATTCAACAAACAGCACTGGACTATAAAGATGAATAATGAAAAATGTTCTTTGCCCTATAAGCAGTCATGGATTTATTGGAGAGGCAATATCTAAGTTAGGGGTTGGCTTTCTTAACTGGGGCTCATGGGATGAATGGGTCTGGGGCAGGCGGTTCTTGATGAAATCAAAGCAAAAATTTGGGTGTATGGCCATTTTTCTGAGAAGATTCATGTATCGTTAGATTCTCAACTGTCCAAGACTTCCAAAAGAAATATTGATGTAAACAGATAATGTTAATATATTAAAATAAGTTACCGTAAGGAAATATGACCAATATTATAGGTGAACAAAGAATAGAGGAACTTCTTCCTGCTTGGGGGAAGAAATAAACCTTCACTGAGCACAGTCTAGGACAGATAGGAGGTGGGTGGGAGAGATGGCAAGGACATTTGAGGCAGAAAGAACTGCATGTGCAAAATCATGGGTTCCAGGAAAAAAAAGTGTATTTGGGAAAAAAATTCAGTGTGGCTGGAGCATGAAACGTACAGTGAGAAATACACAGGATAAAGAGAGTGGAGCGCTTTGGACACTGTGGACTAGAGAGAGCCAACAGAAGTCTTTAAAAGTTTTTACACTGTCAGTTGTGTGAAGGATATAAACATTTCTCAAGGGGGGGGTTCGTCTCTTCTATTTCTGCCTTACTAAGGGGGTGACTTGGGTAATGAGGTCTACTGTTCCTGAAGAGTATGTAAACTCTGTCCTTTCCTACTTCTTTTTTCTCTCTTATCTCCATTGCCCCCTTTATATATCCAGAAAGATTTCTTTGATTTCCACCTTCCAGAAGTCTTAAAATGGTGGAACTAGAAGGAAACTTAGAGGTTATTTTGGTTCAGCTTCCTTATTTTACAGTCTTGGAAATAGACTCTGAGTGAAGAAATGATTTATTCTCCTTGTTTCCCCTTCTACCTCTCTGGTTGGGTGCTGGGCCTTTTGCTCTTCCCCCTCTCTTCTGAAGAAATCTCATGGACTCCTTTGGCTTCATCTGCCATCCCTATACCAAAGACTCCAAGATTTGTATTCTCAGCCCCGTTTTTCTCTCTGTGCCTCAAACTCTTTAATTGTTTACAAAATATTTCTGATGTTTTATATTCTCCTGGAACCCAGCATGTCCAAGGTAAATTTATAATCCTTCCCTACCCCCACAAATCTCTAGTATTCCCCACTTTAGAAAATGGCAGCTCATCCACCCAACTACTCAAATCAAACCAGGTATCATTCTTGATACCTGCTTCTTCTTTAGTGCCTTTCCCCCAATCCAATCAGTTTATCACCGAGACTTCTTATTTTACCTCCTAAAATGTCCATTTTGTTCATTTCTTACTGTCTTCACTACCACTGTATTAGACCATTATCTAATGGTCTAGATTTTACTGCAACTCTTTTCTAATTCCTAATCTTCTCTTTTCTCCCCAAATCTGTTTCCCATACTGCAACCAGTTAACTTCTTAAAACACAAACCTGAGAATGCTGTGCTTTTATTAACCCTTTACTAGTTGATCATCCTTTGTAGCTAACATCTAAAGTCCCTGTTTTTCTCCTTTCTTGCCCAATTCTCCAGTGTCATCTGGTGCCACCCTCTCTTATTATGTGCTAGTCATACTGACCTTCTTTCAGTTCCTCACCAGTGCCAAACTCTTTCCCTGCTTGGGTACTTTGCACATGTTGTAACTTCACTTCCTTCTCTCCTTGTCTGGTCATCCTTCAGTTTTTAGCTGAAACTCCCAATCTCAGGGAAAACGTCCTTGCTCCGGTCCCCTCCCCTCCCCCAACTAGGCTAGGTCTGTCTGTGCTTTCTCATTGCACTGTGCACAACTGTAATTGAAAAACTATTTGCTTACTGTCAGTTTCCCTGACTAGTCTATAAGCTTAAAGGGAAAGTAAACTCTTAAGACTCTCCAGCACATTGCCTGGCCCTCAGTAGCTACTGGTTAAAAGAGGGATTGAATACTTTATCCACACAGTTGCAGAGGTGAAACTAGAACACAAACCCATTTTCAGGACAATTTCTTTTCTCAAACCATGAGGGGTCTGTCCCGTAAGATGATACCCCACACTCCAGACTTTCTCTCCCTTTTTCCAGTGATTAAATATATCAGTCTTGTGTGTTCTGTTCAGGGGCCTGTTAAAACCAATCTGGTGAACTTGATCCAGGTTTAGAGACCACCCTTTCCCCGAGGATATTTGCATTTTAATTGGGAAATCCCAGAAAGTTATCCCACAGAAACTAATCAAAATTTCAGGCACCATGAAGGTATCACTGGAAGGAGGGAATTTTCACTTTTGTGCCTTTCATAGGATTACAGAAAGTAACCTACAATGTATCAGACTTGCTTTAATGTCTTTTTTTTTTAAAAAACTATTTTCACAACAAACCTTTTAAGGAGATACTATTAACCCCTTGATCAAATGAGGGAAACTCTGAAAGGTTTAGTAATTTACCTACTGTTGCAAATCAGGTGGGGAGGCCAGCTATTTAGTATCACCCTCCTCCCTCTCCCTCCAGGATAAGACTCCTGGTCGATCCTTTTATCATACCATGCTGCTTTCAAGGGTAAGTGTAGGCAACTGCTTACAGTTTATATATAAATCTGGGCCATGGGGTTAATTGGCTGAGCATCTTTTAAAAAAAAGGGGGTTACTAGGTTTCTTTTATTCCCTTGCTGGGATCTATGCTCTGAGACTTGACGTTTTACCGTCTCTTCCAGAAGTCCATCACATTTGGTGCCTGACCTTATTTATTCCAACCATAAGTGTGATTATGGGCAGAAAAAAAATACTTTGAGCATTTTGAGCAAAATTATGATGCAAAATCCAAGATGCCGGGTTATCATTTATTTCACTGTGGAGTCCACCAAAGCCTCCTGTATTCAGGGAGTGAATGATATCAGGTTGACACTTAATAGTGCATTATTTATTTGTTTACTACTATTTGCAATACCAATAGCTATTAGGAGATGGGCTGTCCTAGGATCAAATATCCCTGCCTGAGTTGGGTTTGCCTCTGATTAAAAATGTTTTTGCCCATTCTTTGGATCGCCTCTGTATTCTGGTTCCTGAACACAGGATTTCTCTTGGGGGTGGAGGGACACTATTATGTGCTTGGTGTCAGATACAACTGACTGTTAAATAGCTTTGTGACCTTGGAAACATTACTTAACTTGTTTCCCCAGTTGCAAAATGGAGAAACTGATAGCTATTTTGAAGATGCTGAAAGTCTTTAACGTAGCTGAAGGCACCTAACAACAAAACCTAACCCACAACAGTAATTCAAGTAGCATTAATTTCCTTTCCCAGATAAGGACATTCCCTCAGGAAGTTTGTAGATTTATAGATTCTCTGGACTTGGTGAAAGTACATGTAAAATTTTGTATAGATGTGAGGTGTGTCTTCTTTGGAAGTAAAATCCACAGTTTAACAGATTATAATGGGGGGGGGGCCAGTGACTTCCATAAAAAAGAATTGTAGATTCTCCTCCCTGCAATGGCAAAAGCTGAATCTCTTTTGCAGGGGATCATATTTTTGTGGATGTTTTTGTTCTCTCTGCACATTTTTTACAGTCTGCTAACAGCGGATGGATAACCAGGCTCCTGGCTGGGGGTTGGGGAGGTCTTTCTGAGGCAGGGCCCCATGATGTTTCCCTAGAGGCTCCGTGACCCCTCTTCAGGTTCCCTCCCAGATGGAGTGCCATCTGCAACTGGAAAGCGGGTTTAAGGTCTCTCAGTCTTCAGGGGTCGCTTCCAAACTGAAAAACGAGCTTTGGTAGGTTTTCTCAAGCTGAAGTTACTCCCTCCTGGTGTTAGTTAAAACCTCGTGGTGCGTTCCTGGCCGCCCCCACCCTCCTAGGCCCCAACCCTGAGGCTGCGGGGATGGGGAGGACGCGAACGCCGCTTCCGCTCCTCCAGCCCACTAGAGGGCGGTGCGGCCCCGCCTGGTCCTTCCCGAGGTGCTGCGCGCCCGGCTCCTTCCGCGTGGGTGAGTGAATATGAGAGTCAGCGTCGCGCTGCGCTCGCCGTCCGCCTCCGCCGCGCGGCGCCCTTATTTCGGCTGCGAGGGGCGGGCGCGCGCGTAAAATCATAGAGACGGGCGTTGAGCTCTCGGGCTAGAGCGTCGCCGAGTCGGAGCCGGAGCCCGAGCCGCGCGCTGTGTCTCCGCTGCGTCCGCCGAGGCCCCCGAGTGTCAGGGACAAAAGCCGCCGCTGCGCCGCCTGCTCCCGCCGCCGGGGCTCATCCGTCGCCGCCACCCTGAGGAGAGTCTGCCGCCGTCGCCACCCGTGAGGATCCGAGAGCCATGTCGGCCAGCAGCCTCCTGGAGCAGGTACAGGCCCGGCCCTCATGCCTCGGCCATTGTGTGAGGCGAGAGGGAGCCTGACTAGGCCCGGGCCCGCCGCCCCCGGTCTGGCCGAGCCGAGGCGGCGCCTCTCGCGGGCCGGGTTTCGGGCCTCACAGGCCGGCCGCGCCCTGCGCCTCGCCCTCAGCCCGCTCTTCCCGCTTCTCCCTGGGCCTCGGCTCTCACTGGCTGCGCCGCGTTCCCTCCTCAGCGGGCCTCATTTTTCTTCCTTGTTCCCTTTCCCTTCCTTGAATCCCTGGCCCCCTGGCTTTGCTTCTGGCGCGTCGTCCGCTTTTTCCCCGCGGGCCCCCCGGCCTAGCGTGTTTTCCTGCCTCCCCCTCACCACCATTCCTGACGCCTCCCCTCAGGCCTGCTCCTTTATTTCCTTCTCGGGCCCGGCTTTAATTTGTCTTTCCTTTTCCATTTCTTCCTCGGACAACTTGCTGCTCGGCGACGTTTCCTTCGCCCGCAGAGACCAAAAGGTCAAGGAAACAAAGGTGAGCCCAGCTCCGCCGGTGGCCCCGGGCTGGGAGGGGGACCCGGAGTAGTGGGGGCGGGGTCTCCGGGAAGCGCCCCTGGGCGAGGACCTTTCCCAAGCCGCTTAGTTCGCAGGTGCCTCATACTTAAGTATTCGACTCTTTCGGTGTGTTCTTGCAGCTGGCTAACAGCTTTTTAGCGAACAAGGAGTAATTCATTAAGGGTGGGGGTGGATTCGGTTTTGAAATGTCTCACTCAGGTCCTTAGTTTCCTGTAGGTCTTAGAAGGCCTTTGTTTTTCATCCTCGTGGATCACACTCTGGAAGTACTCACATGTGACGGGGGAGGGGAAGCGGGAGGACATTGAAATCTAGAGGAGCCAATAAAATGACCTTTTTAGATCAACTTGCTCTGGGTGGAGGGAGACTTTCACTGACGAATATTGTTAAGCAGTCACTCTCATCTTTATCCTTTTGAGATTCAAACTTAATTGCTCTATTTAGTAAGGTTTTTCCCTGGTTAGGCTATATTTGATTAGTTTGGGAGGGAGATTGTACGATTGAGGCACTCCTAATTTGAATTTTTTTCCCTTTAGTACAAAATGGATCTGTACATCAAAAGGATGGATTAAATGATGACGATTTTGAACCTTACTTGGGTCCACAGGCAAGGCCCGTGAGTAGTTAACCATTTACATACCTGGTCAAAGGGTGTATACCATTGTTCTTTCTCTGCTTTATCGATAAAGCTCGTTTTCCGGGGGTGACTTTCTTAATATTAAAAAGTTGTTACAAATGTCATAGATCATTAAAATTTCCATCTCTCTTGTCAGCAAATATATTGTACTGAGACTAGTCCTGGTGACATTTTACAACGTACTAACAGTAACATCTGTTTGAGTAATTCTTCCTCCTTACCAAGAATATACAGTGCAAAACTTAATACTTTCCAGTGTTAAACATTCTGAATTTTCACCCCTGAAACCTTTTCTGTTTGGAAAATTGGATTCATTTGTGATGGGAAAAACTAATATAAAATCACCTGAACTGAATAGTCTTCCTTTTCTGTGGCCACTAGTAAGTGGTTTTTAGATTAGCAGAACTATTTTGGAGTTAGGTACTCACATTTTCGAGTACAGCTGTATCTGCATCAGTAGAGACCAACTTTGTATATCTCTGGAGTCTCACTTAAGGGAGCTATAGTATTTACAGAATCAAGTTAAGGGAAGATAAAATACTTCTCAGCACGAACTAAGATCAAGAATGATTGAGGTTTTTGCAGTGTAATTTGTCTTCTGATGTGAACATTAGTTGCATCCAGGTACGTGATCCTTGCACATAGAAACTTTATAGTTCTTTTGTATAAATATCTTGGGTACCAAAGATAGTCACAAAGTTGTAGCAATTAAGTATAACTCCCCAGACTAATAAATCAGAAGGAAAATTGGCAATAACTCATCCAAAATATCCTAAAAGAAGCTTATGGAACATTTATATAAATTCTGAACAGATGCTGTATGTGTTAATAGTCTAGAATAACTTGACATATTAGCGTATGCCCATATTTGGACCCAATTCTTACATAAAAGTTTTAGATTTCTTACGTAAAAATTTCTGCTTTGAATGTATAGAAACCACTTAAGCAAGTGATTGGAAAAGTTTTTGCAGAAGACAACCAGTTAATCAGGAAAAGTAGGAGAGGAAGTAGAGGAATGAACTATTAATAGGTTCCTGCTATTGAAGTAGTTTGCTTACGTAATTATAACAGGGAGAGTGGGAGCATTTGGAAATATAATTGTAGGTAGTTCTTGTGAAGCATTGTGTAATTCAGATTTTTGAGCTCAGGGGCATGTGGGAACCTGCCAGTTCAGATGTAAGCATTCAGCTATATAATGGCATAACCTGTGATATTAAGTGCATTTGTTTTTTTTCTTTCTCAAGCTAAATTGAAATGTCTTTATTTAAAAAATATTGGGGAAAATATAAATCTTGGTTGAATAGACAGCCTGAGAATCTTTGTCCATTGTAGTTTGTTGTCAAGAGTAATTCATTTATTTTTTTAACCAATTTTTCATTGCCTTATGTTGGAATAATCTTTCAGGCTTAATCCATTGATTTATATAGACTGAATTTCTTATACATAATGGGTTTGGGTTTATTAAAATATGAACACTATCTTCGAGAAACACTGTTGAGAGGTCTACGTATGAAAAGAGTTTTTTTTGTTTGTTTGTTTTTGTTTTTAAGGAAAATTTAAGTTGGCAGAGAGAAGCACTACCATTTTATCAAACCACATTAGTGGAAACATTTACTTTTGAAGAGATGTGTTTTAGTGACTAGGGAGAAATACTACTGGTGGTAATACAAACCGAAGGCCTAATGTAGTTATGGTCTTCCAGATATCTTAAGAGCAAAACTCCCTATTTTGACTAGTTAATGGATTCTTATGTTCAAGAGCTACTTTGAAGTCAGGGTAAAGTATTGTTGACTTTTGAGTTGAGCTGTATCTACATCTATAGAGATCAATTTTAGGTACCTCTAGCTTATTTAAAGGACTATTATGTGAACTATAGGATTCATAAAAAAGAAGTGAAAATACTTTCAGCACAAACTCGGATAAATGATTTAGGTTTTTGCAGTGTAACCTGTCTTTTAATGCATGTAAGTTTATATTTCTGGTTGTTCAGGATGGTTCCTTTTTAAAAGATGATGGACTGTATAGTGTCTTTGGAATTACGCTCCTGTTTTTAATGAAAAGATTAGGTGTGCATTTCAGCTTACAGCCATTAATTTTATAGGAGAAGCAGAACAGGTAGTAACATTTTTCTAGTTTTAAATGCTCTGGAAGCTACTCTATATTTCCTTTCTAAGTTATAATTTAATAGTGACATCTGTTGATGTTCCCAGGTAGCTTGCCAAGAGGCTGCCACTGTAAACTAGGTATAGTGAACCTTGCCTTTTGGTTTGATTGAGGAATGGCTGCACAGATTTTTGGGATAGAACTTGAAATTTCCAGTTCTTTTTGTTTTATCTGTTATAGTGTAGTTTTAGTAGGAAACTTTTGAACGCTCCTTTGTTGTGCCAGAATTCCCACTCACATCCAGAGATACTGATTTGAATAAAAGCATCATCTCAACACTTTCTATATATAGAGCAATACTTAACTGTTGGTGAGATCTGGGGTTTTCCCTTTACTGAATTATAGTGCTAGAGTTAAGGCCTATATTCACTGTAAGCCAGTTTAATTTTAAACGTTTCAATTATTAAACCAAAATATCTAACAATACAAAAATAGCAAGTTTATGGGAAGAGAATATCTGAAATGGTTACTTTTTTTATGGTAATAGTGGAAATATTTGAATTATGTAAATAATTGGGAGAGTAAATGTCCTGATCATTTTTGTGTTTAGTTTTGATTTGCCCCCCTTTTTTTTTCTTCCACAGAATAATGCATATACTGCCATGTCAGATTCCTACTTACCCAGTTACTACAGTCCCTCGATTGGCTTCTCCTATTCTTTGGGTGAAGCTGCTTGGTCTACTGGGGGCGACACAGCCATGCCATATCTAACTTCTTATGGACAGCTGAGCAACGGAGAGCCTCACTTCCTACCAGATGCAATGTTTGGACAACCAGGAGCCCTTGGTAGCACTCCATTTCTTGGTCAGCATGGTTTTAATTTCTTTCCCAGTGGGATTGACTTCTCAGCTTGGGGAAATAACAGTTCTCAGGGACAGTCTACTCAGAGCTCTGGATATAGTAGCAATTATGCTTATGCACCTAGCTCCTTAGGTGGAGCCATGATTGATGGACAGTCAGCTTTTGCCAGCGAGACCCTCAATAAAGCTCCTGGCATGAATACTATAGACCAAGGGATGGCAGCACTGAAGTTGGGTAGCACAGAAGTTGCAAGCAATGTTCCTAAAGTTGTAGGCTCTGCTGTTGGTAGTGGATCCATTACTAGTAACATTGTGGCCTCTAATAGTTTGCCCCCAGCTACCATTGCTCCTCCAAAACCAGCTTCTTGGGCTGATATTGCTAGCAAGCCTGCAAAACAGCAACCTAAGTTGAAGACCAAGAATGGCATTGCAGGGTCAAGTCTTCCACCACCCCCAATAAAGCATAACATGGATATTGGAACTTGGGATAACAAGGGTCCTGTTGCAAAAGCCCCCTCACAGGCTTTGGTTCAGAATATAGGTCAGCAGCCAACCCAGGGGTCTCCCCAGCCTGTAGGTCAGCAGGCTAACAATAGCCCACCAGTGGCTCAGGCATCAGTAGGGCAACAGACACAGCCGTTGCCCCCACCTCCACCACAGCCTGCCCAGCTCTCAGTCCAGCAACAGGCAGCTCAGCCAACACGCTGGGTAGCACCTCGGAACCGTGGCAGTGGGTTTGGTCATAATGGGGTGGATGGTAATGGAGTAGGACAGTCTCAGGCCGGGTCTGGATCTACTCCTTCAGAACCTCACCCAGTGTTGGAGAAGCTACGGTCCATTAATAACTATAACCCCAAGGATTTTGACTGGAATCTGAAACATGGCCGGGTTTTCATCATTAAGAGCTACTCTGAGGACGATATCCACCGTTCCATTAAGTATAATATCTGGTGCAGCACAGAGCATGGTAACAAGAGACTGGATGCTGCTTATCGCTCCATGAACGGGAAAGGCCCCGTTTACTTACTTTTCAGTGTCAACGGCAGTGGACACTTCTGTGGCGTTGCGGAAATGAAATCTGCTGTGGACTACAACACATGTGCAGGTGTGTGGTCCCAGGACAAATGGAAGGGTCGTTTTGATGTCAGGTGGATTTTTGTGAAGGACGTTCCCAATAGCCAGCTGCGACACATTCGCCTAGAGAACAACGAGAATAAACCAGTGACCAACTCCAGGGACACTCAGGAAGTGCCTCTGGAAAAAGCTAAGCAGGTGTTGAAAATCATAGCCAGCTACAAGCACACCACTTCCATTTTTGATGACTTCTCACACTATGAGAAACGCCAAGAGGAAGAAGAAAGTGTTAAAAAGGTAACCAGCTTACCATTCTTAAGACTTTTAGGGAAGGAGAAGGACTAGAGAGAACAGGAGAAGGTATTATATTGACTGTTAATAAAAGCTCTGTAAATAACACAAGTATCACTTAACAGTTCAAGCCTTTATGGAAGTATAATTGGTCGTACTATTTGAACCTTAGTGTGAAGGAATGTGGGAACATTAATGGAGGACAGATATTTGGGCTTGAAAACAGAAAGTGTTGAGAAACTGAATTTATATGATGCAGAAAGGGTTGAAGAATGAGTTTAAAAGAAATGCAAAGCGAATGATTGATGTAATAGAATCATGGAAATTAAAGTAGGAAAAGATTGAGTCTGTAATAAGGCAGAAAAAAAGATAAAAGTTCTGTTGGAATTAACTTGGCCTAAGGGGTACTGTGGTTTTTTTCAAGAGTTGGTGTGTCATCAAGCCTTGACATTGCCCTTCAGCCTGCCTGCTGACAACTGGCAATGTCAAGGGGATGTTTCTTAGAACTTACTTTCTTGTTTCTCTCCTTAGTAGTGTTCTTACTTTTTTCAAAATCCTTTCCCCGTTGGAAAAGTTAATGTTTATTATATAAAACTTGGAAAACAGCTAATCAGGAAAAGCTGACCTCTTGCCTTTAATATTTTGTATTCCTGAACAGTCACTTTCTCTTGTTTCCTTTGTAACAAGTGGGAATGTGGGCAGAGTGATGGTTTAGGTCCAAACTAAAGAGTTGAGTTTATTTGAAAGAGTTGGTAATGCCTGGTCCCTGTGTATTGAGTGAATGTAAACTTTAGGACCAAAAGGAAGTGATAAACTACTGGTTGAGGCAGATCATATATTAATATTATCTAGAACTTAGACATATTTAAATATAGGAAGTGGGTGAAAAGATTATGGGCAAGGAGGAAAATTTTTAAAAAGATCTCTATAAAATGATTGAGAATCCTGAGTGGTTAGCCTTAAATATAAAATAAAAAGCAACCTAACAAGCTTATGTAAATGTATTTTCCTTAAATTTGTCGTGAATTCATAGGGACCTTATATATTTGATGTAGGATCTGAGGCACTTGTTATGTCTATAAAAACTGAATCCTTTGAGCAGTGGGAGGAGGACTCTGGTAGATTCTCCACCTCTATAACAATCAGAGGTGCATAGTTGTCCAACTAAAGCAGGATGGTTGCTATCTGATACTCTAGTGTGTACACACAAATAAGAAATGGAGATACACTTGTCAATGATGCTCAAAGTGCTGGGGAAATGTTAGCTGTCAGAAACATTCTCCTTTTTAGTCCTTTAAACTCTCCTCTTCCCTTCTCCAAAGTTTTAACTTAAAATCTGCCATAATCTTGTAGAAAAAGATAGTTTACTGGTTATTTTTGCCAGATAGCTGAAAGGCTCTAAAGATGCATTCAGAAGCTCCTGTTTCTAGAGGTGCAAGGAAGGGGGCCATGACCATGTAGTGGCATGACAGATTTTTAATGTGTATGGAGGGCATCCAGGTGCTTAGTTTAACCACTTGAAACATGCATAATATCCATCTCATACTATGAATCTGCTTCCTTTCATCTGCAAAGTTCTGTCCTACATCTTGTGATTAAAAGCAGGATGACAAAGACAGGAATATTTTTAGGAATGCATAGCATAGATGCTGAGATAAACTGATACGTGTTAGAGCCAGTGAGGAAACTTTTTTTTAAAGGTGGGCACAGCTCACAGTGGCCTATGCGGGAACGTAGCACCACGCTCTAACCAACTGAGCTAACCGGCCACACCAGTGGGGAAACTGGTTTAAAAACAGAGTAGCCCAGATAGGCAAGAAGGTCAAACGAAGAAGTAGGAGATGAGACAGTGAAAGCAAGAGGTTGGAGTGATGTGAGAAAGGGATCATAAATCAAAGTGTAGGTGGCCTACTATACAAGCTAGAAAGCAAGGAAATGGATTTCCCATAGAGCTCCAGAGGCATCCAGCCCTGCTGAAACTTTGGCTTAAGCCCAGTGAAACATTTAAGACTTCTGGCCTCCAGAACTGTAACAGAATAAATTTGTATTGTTTTAAGTCACACACACACATAATAATAAAAACGAAGTAGCAAATTTGAAGAAGTAGCAAATCTGAGGACTGTTAATTTATGTAAACTTTTAATCAAGTATGTGTTGTATTAAATTCACTTGAGTGGTTCAGTGAATGATAATTTTAACTTCTTAAGTAGGTATAAGATTCATATGTTGGAATTGGCCAGTCTTGTGATGTTTTCAGAGTGAATGTAGTAAGGTTTAGGGTCTTTGTTAAGCTAACTAATGGATCTTCCTTAAAACCATTCCATAAAGACCTTTGAATAAGTATCCTAATTGTTCTCTGGCAAGTGAACAAACCACCAAGAAAAAAAAAATAAAAGCTTCAATTATACTTGTGTCAGATTACTTTTTAGTTTACCCTTCTGTGAGAAGAACTTGCTGGGGTTTCAGAAAGGTCCCTGTGATTACTTCTAAACCCAGTTACCATTTCAGTCAGTATTGCCTTACTCCGTTGCCCACTGTTATCCTTAACATCCTTACATAACTGACTGTAAACTGTTCTTCCACGCTTTGTTAGGCTTCCAAGACAAAACAAGTTTCATGAGAATGGGGCTGATGTGTAGCTTATTGAGGCAATAGAGTCCCTTAGGTTGGGTGTGTGTACCTTTGTATTATTTACAAGATTGCAAAACATCTTCGTGCCAGATGGGCATGGTAACTCAGTAAGTAGGGAAATACTTAAACTTCATCCTGAAAATAATGTCACAGCTATTGCAAAGTTCTGATACTGGGCACGTATCTTGGCAGAAACACTGAAGCAGCATTACAGCCATTTTTGCCTAGTATTATTACTGACTTGTTCTGTCACATGGTCTAATTCAGTCTCAACTTTGGAATAGTCTGCATTATTTGTAATAGTCCTGCATTAACGATAATGTTTTTAAATAAACCTCATAATAGTTGGTTTAGTTTTTGTCTTGTATTTCTAGCCTTTTGACTATAGGTAAAAAGAATAGTAGAGGGGACTAAGAACTGCGTAAGTCTCTTAAAGCCTAGGCCAGTGTTATACTCAGGCACTTGGGTAAATGAATTTTTTGAATAATAGGAAAGCTAATGGGCGAGTAGAGATAGACATCTAGAGACGATGTGATTATAGTGACAACAGCTCAAGGTGTATATTTTTAAAAATTTCATTTCTGTTAGGTGAGAATAGCAGGATTTCTTTTTTTTTTAATTTTTTCAATTACAGCTGACATTCGGTACTATATTAGGTTTCAGGTGTACAACGTAGTGGTTAGACATTTGTTTAACTTAGGAAGTGATCCCCTGCTAAGTCTAGTACCCACCTGATAATCATAGAATTGCAGGATTTCAGTACCTCTAAAATTAATTCCTATTTTCAAGCAGACAACTTAAAAATGGTGACTTGGACATACTTAAATTTTATTGTGCTGTTTAAGGAATGAGATGAAGCTTTTTATCTTTTCTTTGAACAGCTTTACTGTGTGCTAGACACTACAGAGAAACCAGGAGTGTATTATCAGGGATCCTTACTCTAGTGACAGGTAACAGCGCAAAACAGAAAAGTGTATTCTCAAGGTATGTACAGGATGCCAATTGGGAAGCTTGAAGATTGCCTAACCCCAGCCTGGTCTGTGGGTGGATTGGTCATAGAAGAGTCCTGGAAGAAGGGATCTCTGAGCTGAATCTTGACAGATGTAGAGAAGATAGATATATTTTGGGAAGCGTGAACATAGGTTCAGAACAGCCCAAATCTGTAACACTGTATAGATAACTTGGAAGAGGAATTCCTGTATAGTTTAAGAGCAAGTCTAATTGGTATTTGTGGAATGAATTTCTCAAGAGGAAAGTTTGGAGATTAAATTAGTAAAAAGGAGTTGAATGAAATGTTTATGCAGTTACTTTGATATAGAAAATCTATTAAGACAGGTACAAAGTTGGCTTTAAAAAAATTATTCGAGTCTAATTTGAATAAGGATGGAGGAGCTCCTTGATGTAACCTTTGCAAGGAAGATGAACAAGTGTGTGGTAATAATAGATATATTTGTGAATACATACAGCTCACTTCTTCCCAGTGTTTCATAATATGTTACCGTTATTTCTCATCATAATGTGCCTTAGTGTTTGGCAGAATGTTTAGCTTAGAAGAGATGATTTGGAAGGGGAATATGATAGCTGTTATCAAATGCTTTTAAAACTGGTAGGTTTATTCTCTATGCCAAAGAGCACTGGAACCAATGGGTAGAGGTTATAGGGAGGAAGATTTTTGTAAGTGAAAGGGAGAACTTTCTAAAAATGGAGTTGTTAGTCACAGGGTTTCTAAAAGATCTTTTATTAGACAGTGTTGTAGGGAAGATTCATACATAGGATAATCTAAATCAGAGACACCAAGGATAAGAGAGGGTTAGCTGGTCCAAGATAACATTTGAAGTTCGTGGAAGAGGAAGTGATGCTACTAAACAGCTCTTTTTTGGAAGGTTATTGTTTCTGTTCAATAATTTAGTACCTAAATACTTATGACATATAAAAAATAAAGAACTTGAGGCTAGAAGGACATGAAGGCAGAAAGAATTAGTGGATTTCCAATGAATCTTACTACAGATTAGGTATGTGGGTGATTATTGTTTTTTTGTTTGTTTATTTTTTAATATATGTACTGCGTTAAGTATTAGTGAAAAAAATTGTAACCTAGAATTTACTAAAGACTTGTTCATTAAAGGAACACAGGCATGATTATTGAAGAGAAATGTTTTCTTTTTCTAAAATCCAGTTTTTCTATAGTGTTGGCACAAGTAATGTTTCTCTTTATAAAGAAGTATATTTTTTCCTCACAACCATTTTTTTCCCCCTCATAACCCTTTAATTTGGGCATTTTGCCCCTTGTTGAGAAATATTCGAAGTAATCACCATGGCTCCATTTTCAACTTTAGAAAAATTTAAAAATAGCCAAGTTTTAGTGATAACAAAAGTCAGAGAGGAAGAAAACATCACTTTAGCCAAATATATTGTTTTCTTCTTATTAAGTCCTTAGGAAATAAATAACCATGGGTATTGTTCCTTTCCATTTAACATTTCCCTGCTCCACTGCTGTTTTAAATTTCCTCTTCACAACTAGCTAGTGGATATCCTGTTTTAATTGGGATGGCAAACCTGAACTTTATGTAAAATTCTAAGGCTTTCTCTGTCTACTACTGTCTTGCAGATGAATTTCCTTGTCCATCTGCCAAAAGGGTTGAGGAAATTCTATTTGTATTACTCATCACCTTCCTTGCTTTGTGGATGATAAAATAATGCCTTTCTGCATTAAAGGAGGACTAGAAGAGAATAGATGGCACTGAATTTGGATCTCTTTGAATCATGCTTTTGTATCCATTTTTCAAAAAATGTTTTTGTTGATTGCCAGATAGAACAGATAAACAAGGCACCATCCTTGCCTTAGGACCAGTGTTGTTAAGAGGACAACAGAATGGATATGGTATAACAGTTGTAATAGAAGAATGAAGAAATGTTTTGGCTTTCTGGAGAAGAGTGATAACTTTGGGGAAATTAAGGAAGGCTTTATGGCGGAATAACATTTGAACTATGTCAAATAGAATGAGTAATAAGTACTCAAATGATAGCACAGTGCTCAGCATGTAAGTGCTTGGCACATAGTGCACATAAAAGTAAGCTATCTCATCTAATATATCATTCTCATATTACAGATGAGGAAGCAAGTGCAAAGAGGTTACTTATACAAGGTCTCATAGCTAATAAATGGTGGAGTTGGTATTTCAGTGTAAGTCCAAAGATGTGCCGGATCTGGCTAATTGTGAGCCAACTGTTTAGCTTTCAAGAATGTTAGCAAGCTGGTTGTTAAAAAGTCATTATGAAACAAATTATATAAACTTAAATACATTGTATTAAAAGGTGTTACATTAAATTACATTATAAATTACAGCTTGTAATATGAATTAAAATTAAACTACATAAACTTAAAATACCATTGTTATTACCACTGAACCATAATAAATATTCAGATTCATCCCTCTTGATGTTATTTACACCTATTGTATCAATATATAATACTGTGCTATTTATACATCTCAATGCCACATTCAGTGATACCACATTGGTATTTGAAATCAGCCATGTTTACACAATGGAAATTGGCAAATGGGATATACAAATCAGGACTTGAGTTACTTTTCTAGACTTAAAGTGATGGAAAAAAATGTTAATGCAGTTCAACTTAAGCGTGTCATGTTTGTACCTCTGATATGTTTTGAATTAACACAAAAATTTGAGGAAATTTTAAATTACCCAGTTTTGCAAAGAAGTTCCTCAAATCACTTGACGAACCAGTGAAGTTCTGACATGTCTTTGTTTTTTCACTTTTGTCTTAACAAATATGTTGGAACTACAGCCAAAGAGCCACAGTCTTTCTAGCCTCCAAACCCAGAAAAGTGGGGAGAAGGGCGTTCTAGGAAGAGACAGAATGTCTTGTGAATGCTTAGGTTATGTTTTCAGAATAATGAGAAGTTTAATGTGGAAAAGAATGGTAAATGATAAAACTGAACAGGTTGGTTGGGCCCAGTTTATGCAGGACTTTGGATTTTATCCTATTTAATTTTAGTTGGATTGTGGAGGAAGGGTAGTAGTTATGTGGAGTGACAGTTTGGAGGACAGGAAGGATGAAATACTGAGCATTGACTTTGGTAGGTTCTTTCACAGACTTTAATCCCCACACCAACCCTGGGAAGCAATCTCCTCCCATATTTGCAGATAGGGAAAGGGAAACTCAGGTTAGCAATTTATCTAAACTTGTCTATTTAAATTAAGAGAGATAGGTGTAAGTGACTCAAAGATTAAGTGAGAGGCTAGTCTGGGAGAAAAAGACAATTGAGAGCATGAACCAAGATGATGGAGATGGGGAAGTTGGATTTGAAGAATGTGTTAGATGTGTTTGCCGACTAGTTATTAAAAAAAAATTAATATGGGATGCACAGCAGGTCAGGGTTAGGGTTTGGAGATGTGTTGGCTTTTGGAAATAGTGTTTGGGGTACTTGTGGGACAATAAGCTGAGTGTAGGATCTGGAGTTCAGGAGAGAGATCTGTTGATAGAAATGTGGGAGTTTTCAGCCCTCAGTATAGGCAAAGGCATGAAAGAGTTTAAATTATTCAAGAATATTGGTAATAATGGCTGAAATTATATTGAACACTTTGTATATTGTCAGTACACAGCTGTTCTGAAAACATACGTGTTTTCATAATTCTCGTATCATTGTGAGGTTAGGTACAAATTGTGAGGTAGGTACAACTAGCTCAGTTTTACAGATGAAGTCACTGAAGCACAGAAAGGAGTAAATAACGTTGCAAAGTCTCACAAGCTAAGAAAGCAGAGCTGTTCCTACTTTGGCAGTGTGGTTCTAGAGCCAACATGCAGTGAGAAAAGAGGGCCAAAGAAAGAACCCCTAGAAATAACAAAATTTAAAGCATGGGTTAAAGAGAGAGCAAGTGAAACAGATTGAGATGGAATAGTCTGAGTTTTAGAAAGTGAACAAGAAAAGGGTTATATCTTTTCTTTTTTAAAATTTTTTAAGGGTGTTTTTCCAGGACCCACCAGCTCCAAGTCAAGCAGTTGTTTCAATCTAGTTGTGGAGGGCGCAGCTCACAGTGGCCCATGTGGGGATCGAACTGGCAACCTTGTTAAGCGCACTGGGCTCTAACCAACTGAGCTAACCAGATGCCCGGAAAAGGGTTATATCTTGAATTAGAATTTCAAGCAGTGAGGTATAATCAGTTTATTCAGAGACTGCAGATAGGTAGCACATGATGACTGCAAATGCCAACCGGCTATCTGTTGAATAAAAGTAACATCAGAGTGCTTTGTTCTTAGGAGTTTGAAGGTTTTAGTCTTGACACATTTAACAGACTGCATTTGTTGATTCTATTATTCCAGCTCTCCCTACCCACAAAGTCTTTCAAGCTGTCTGTTACAAGCCTTAAAGAGATTTAATGAAGTAACACCAGCTTTTATTTAGTTAGTATGGGCTGTTTTGGTAAATTAGACCATATAGAAATGTCTGAAGTACAATTGAGTATTAAAAATGGCAGTATTCTGTTTTTGATATGGCTAACAGATATGGCTAACAGTTTTCAATCTTGCAGTGGAATTACCCCTCCCCCTCCTGTTTCCAAACAAAACCTTAAACAGAACCCCCAGGAATGTCTAACTTTACATGCTTAGCTTCCTTCTCCTGGGAGATTCCCCAAGCATCTTTCTATGAAGCATACGAGTAATTTGGAACTCATTGGATGACATGAGTTTTTTAAAGCAGGAATGTTGGATGGAAGTTGGTGTGGGAGTCTTGAAATTGAAGAACTATAAGGATTCTGCAGCTTCAGCATCTCATCTAGGTGTGTTTGGTTTATTTAGTCTGGAGGGAGAAGGGGATGAGGCAGACATACATCTCACAGGAGATGGAGAGGGTACCTAGCTGGCTTTGACTGCCCTGGTTTAAGAGACAGTATGGCAAGGAACTGTTACCTGCAGCTGCTTAGGAGTTTCATTCAGAGAAAAAGCGCTGTTCCCTGAATTAGGGCAAACAAAACAATCTCTACCATTGAATCCTGCAAGTCTATACGTGAGCGAGGAAAACGGCTCTGAGTGTGGTAGCATAGATCATCGTTTCTGCCTTTCTCCTCCACAGAAACAGGTAATTCAGTTTAAATATGCATGCTGCTGCCACCTTCCCAAACCAAATTCTTCTGCTTATAACAATTAGTTCAACATATAGCGCCCTAATCATTTTTGATGCTTGCTCAATAAGCCCTCATTGAACTGATTTAACTCCAGTTAACCACAGGGAGAAGATATCAAGTAATGAGATGATATAAATGGGACAGTATAGGACAGTGTAGTATATTAAAGTGCTAATTTTACAGTATGAGACCAAGTGCAGAAGAAAAGCATAACAAGACCAGTTATGACTAGAAT
Organism: Rhinolophus ferrumequinum; assembly: GCF_004115265.2. NCBI lineage: Eukaryota > Metazoa > Chordata > Mammalia > Chiroptera > Rhinolophidae > Rhinolophus > Rhinolophus ferrumequinum. Next base: position 19,725,075 of record NC_046292.1, read on the forward strand.
AAAGACATTTTTGTCTGGAAGACTGGATTTGAGTAGGGTCTGGAAGGATGGATGGGAAAAAATAGTGGAAAGATGAAGGAGGAAAATGGCTAACCTCCAAGTTTGAATTGTTGGATATGGAGGGGAAAGGGAAGAGGCAAGCAGTTTCTTTTCTTTCTAATTTATTTGCTCTTACTGCTACTGTAATATCTAGTGGTTCTTATGGAATAATTAGTACTCCTCTGCATATGTTGAAGTTAAAAATTTGGCCATATCACTTGTGTAATCATGAAGCCATTTAGAAAAGGTAGACATAAGTTTTGGCTTCGTGTGAACTTTTTTGGTAATCAATGTGGATAAGCATACAGAACTTTTAAAGTGTTTGCATGTAAAAAGTTTGCACTGTGCAAATTTTATATTACTATTTTCAAATGTTACCTTTGCACTTGTTTTTCATTGTAAAGTATAACCAAATTATGTGTAGGAAAAAAAGAAAAATCACCCATAATTCCTCTACTCTGAGAGAGCCATTCCTTTTGACATTTTTCTTTCTCATCTTCACCTACACAAGTGGTTTATACGTTTATATTCTGTATAGTGTTTTATCCTACTCTTCCCCTTACTGAAGTATTTACCCATTCTTAGTCATTTTTTTGACATCTACATATTAGGCACTTTTCATATCTTTAATCCCTTACAATAATCCTGTAGAATAGTTAAGATTATCTCCATTTTACAGGTAGGGAACTGAGATTCAAAGAGAAATAACTTTCTGAAGACACTTAGCTACGTTGTAGAAGAGCTAGAATTTCTTTTGCCCCAAAGCTTTGTTCTTATACCTTGCTGCACCTTCACATTTATTCAAAATAGCTAACAATAATGTTCTATTACCTATTGATGCCAGTAGCAGTCACCTCTTTGTGGGTCTGTGAGGAGAGCATAATTGAAATTTCAACTTTTATTTAAGCACTCAGGTTTAATTGTCTCTCATCAGGAGCATGAAAATGGAGTGAATTGGATCTACTCTACCTAACCTTGTGAAAGTTGCTGTTAATGACAGGCAGCAGGAATAAGGGGGAACAAAAATGTTTCTGGATAATGTTATAAAATTAAGCGGGAAGATTTAAGTATACCCCACTCTCATTTTGTACATAAACTGCAAGATTACCTTACTTTTAGTGGCATAGCTAGAACTAGAACCCAGACAAGTTCTTGGGTAATTCAGTCATTTACGACACGTTACTTTACATGGAGTCCATAAGCCGGCAAAGGGATGGGGAGAAGAGCAGGGTGGACCTGGGTGAGAGCTTCATTGTATAAACTCTCCCCCCGCCAAAAAAAAAAAAAAAAAGATTGAAAACAAACTGAGTCATCTGGAAAGTATTTATAAAAATACCGATAACTAGGCTCTGCCTTCAGACTTAACTAAACTAGAAATTTTATTTAGTAAGCTCCCTAGGTATTTCTTACAGGATTAGAAGTGATTGAAGAGAAGTTTCTCTGTTTGCACAAGTTACCATATGGGAATACGTACACTGATTCTTGTCCTCCCTTGCCTATTGAATGAGCCTCTTTGGAGGTGAGGCTCTGGAATCTGCATTCTATCAGGTCTGTAGGTGATTTTCTTGTATTTAAAGTTTGAGAACCCCTGGATTATGTATGTCATTAGTCAGTGTTTTGAGTGCCCCCCACCTCACGTTCCTCATGCTCATTTTCCTGCGAGTTTGCTTTCTGACGTTTTCTTACTTAGTACTGTAATCTTGCTTCCGCCAAACCCCATTACCTGCTAGTTTCAAGACTTCATCTTTAGAAACAATGTTATAATTTACATGTGTCTGATAAGCCGGGCTGGGCTGTACCTTTCAGCACTCTGGCCTATCTTCAGGCTAAAAGGGTCTTTTGAGTAGTTTGCCCATTTTTCATCAGCTATCAGTATTAGGAGCCTCTGGTGAATTGCCTATGCTTTTTGTCCGTTAAAAGGTGGCAGTGTCTTTTGCCTAATAACATGTAACTTCATGTTATAACCTACTCTTTAGAGGTATTATGGCTACTTCTAAGAGGCTTTAATGTTTTAAGTTTTACATTTTATTGCACCTTCCTTTTTGTGGGCACACTAATTTTTTAGAGTTGTTAGGTAATTTTAAGCTATAAGATTTTAATTGCCACTAGCTATCCTGAAGTTGCCCAGACTAAGATGTTGAAGGCTGATTTTTAAAGGTAGTCAGTTTTTGGGATGTGGGAAGGGATTCTATTAAGTATATTACATCGATGGGCCTTTAAAATATTTAGATACATAGGTATTAGGTTGATATTATAAATAGAGCATGAATCCTAGGTTCTGTGGTCTTGTTAACATACCATATGTATAGTAGTGGAAAGGCTGGGACTCTAGAACAAGATCTGGTGTCATATCTGCTACTATTACTGATTTGAGCACATAAACTCTGAGCCTTAGTATTTTTTAAAAATAAGGAAAATACCGTATCAGGTTGTTAGGAAGATCAAATGTATATATAAATGAAGTGTTTACATACAGGTCTTTTATGAATGTGATCCATAATGTCAGGCTTATATATGCATGTGTACACATAAATTTACACACACCTTTGTTTACTTGGAGTAATCAAATTCTTCAGTAACTTTCATGGTACTTAATAGTGCTACTGGTTTTCTATTTTTGGATCCAACCCTTGGAATAGACTGAAAGAAGGTATAAATGCAGAGTATACTTATTGTGGGAGTAGAGGGGATTTGACAAGCTATTACATACCGTATTTGTTTAATTATAACATGTTCTGAAGTGTTTTGAGAAATTGGTTTTGTTGTGAAATTAGTTTCGGTTCAAATGTAGTTCTTACTGGAGAACCAAGGAGTGATCCGGAGAATAGTCGAACCTGTCAAACCATTTCATTTGGTTTGGAGCCTAGTGTTTTCTAATGTTACTTTTAGTTAAGCTGAAAAATGTTAACATTTCTGTTTATCTTATCCCTTGTTCTGTTGCTAGTCAGATTTATTATTCAAGGACTGAAAATAGTGTTTATCCAGGCTTTTTACTTCTGACCCTTTTGGTGAAATGTATATAGTTCAGCCACTAATTAACAGTTTTTTTCCCCCCTTCTTCCGCCTCCCGCCCCCACTCCAGTTCAAGCCGGTGTTTCTCAGTCTAGTTGCGTAGGACACAGCTCCCTGGCCCATGCTGGTATTATGAGCCTTGCACTCAGTAGCCCGCGGCAGCTCACGCCAACCTCTGGCCCAGCTCCAGGGAGAGCTGTTGTTCACAATCTTAGCTGTAGAGGGCGCAGTTTACTGGCCCAGGTGGGAATCAAACCCGTCACCTCGGCGGTAGGAGCACTGTTCTCCAACCACCTGAGCCACCGGGCCAGCCCCTAATTAACAATTTTGATAAAGAATTTGATGGCAGGAAAGGTTATTAGTTAATGCATTTACTTTATATCGGTGCTCCTATTTCAGTTCCCACAAATTCATTACAACTAAATGTCCATTTCTGCACCTGGAAAAATTCTTAAGTGTTTGTGAAGATAGAAGATAGTTTTAATAAAATATTACAGCCCTGCTTTAAATTGTTTTAATAAAATATTACAGACTTGCTTTAAATTGGAGAACTGATGAAAAATATTTTTGTTCCTTTGTCTCTGGAAGGCAGAATATTACATATAAGTCATTCTTGCTGCCATTAGCCTCATTTAACTCTTATTCACATATCAGAAACTGTAAAGATTGATAAGCCATAGAAAGCAATGAAAGTGATTTTAATATATAATCACATTTTTTTCATGTTAACCTGTCTAAGAATTCTCATTTTAACCAGAGGTACAGAAATTTGTGTTCTTTTCTATCAAGGGGGGGACATAGGACAAATTAGTTGAGGGCCATATTAAGTAGATTTAACTGGGGGAATAAACATTTATCAGATTTTAAAGTTAATAAAATTATACCCAACAAATAAATATGCTTCGGTTGTGTTTTATGGCCCACTTAAAAGTGGAAGGAAAGGGTTGGTAGTAGAAATGAGAAAGGATATTAAGCTAAATAGAGAGCAGATAAGCAGGTATCTACTACAGGTGACCCTTGAACAACATGGGTTTGAACTACACACGTCCATTTATACATAGATTTTAAAAAATGTACAGTAAATGTATTTTCTTTTATGATTTTAATGTTTTCTCCAATTTACTGTAAGACTACAGTATGTAATATATATGTAACATTCAAAATAATGTGTTAACTGGCTATTTATGTTATGGGAGTCAACAGTCGGCTGTTTAAATTTTGGGGGAGTCAAAAGTTATATGTTGATTTTCGCCTGTATTCGGGGCGGAGGGGGGTCAGTGTCCCTAACCCGTGTTGTTCAATGGTCAATTATATATGTATTACAGAGATTTCAAATGTTCAGACTTTAAGTAACATTGCCACCTTGTGGCTTTTAGGATATTTCCTCTAGAGACGGAAATTTTTTATTTTATAATCATAGATGTAAAGTGGGGAGGGGCTGAAGTGGGGTGGATGAGTAGTGTGAGTTTTACCTCTAGTTATTTAAGCGAAGGACCATATATTGAAGGCTAGAAACATCTCCTTCCGCCCCTTGCCTTTTCTTTACTAAATATTGCCAGGGTAGGACTGGTTGATTAGAAATGTCAATAAATACAGCTGACCTACAAGTGAAGCCCTTTGACCATAAATTGTCAAGGCATTTAGTGGAATTTTTCCCAGTGGTAATAGGAAATAGTCACAAAAGTGAAAGAAAACTTGCCTATAAGGGAAGTCTTTCACAGAAACCTAGAAGGTTTTAATGTCCAGAAGTGGTTAAAAAGAATGGTCCTTGTGTTAGAACATTCTGAATTAACTTTTCTCACTCTAAAGGACTTGTAAAAAGCTGCTAGGCAGACTTTGTTTTCTTTGTTGCTAAAATACTCTTGTATTTGATGACTTTCAGTATACGTCTGAGGAAATAAAAACATTTCAAGGTTTTAAGAATTGTTAAACAAAACTTAAATGCAGCTAATTTTTGCAAAAGAAATAACTGAAAACTGTCACCCCTTCCCATTTTATTAACTTTTTATCTTGAAGTAATTTGAAACTTAGAGAAATTTCAAGAATAGTACAAAGAACTTCCATATACTCTTCACCCATATTTACCAGTGTAATATTTTGCCAGATTTGGTTTATCATCCTTTTTGGAAACGTACGTAATTTTTTCCTGAACCATTTGAGAGTAAATTCCAGACATCATGCCCCTTTCTCCTATTTTGCTGTGTAGTTCCTAAGAACATGCACTTATAATCACATTGCAATTATTAAAGTTAGGAAATTAACAATGACAATACTATTATGTAACCTGCAGATTTTATTCATATTTTAGCAGTAGTCTTAGTGTTCCTTTATAGCAATTTTTTTTTTTTTTTTTTTGTGATCTAGGTTCCGGTAGAGGATCTTTAGTTTTCTTGTCTTTTTAGTTTCTTAATCTGCAGCGGATACACACATATACCCACACCCTACCCTGTTTTGTTTTGATTTTGACATTGACATTTCTGAATAGTATATGCTATTTATTTTTGTTTAATGTCCCTCAGTTTGTCTAAGTTTTTCTCATTAGGTATATTCAGAACATGCTTCTCTGGCACGAATACTACACATACGTGACTTTGTGTCCTCAGTGCATCACATGAGGAAGTTTATGCCATTATTGGTAATGTTAACTTGGGTCACTTGTTTAAGGTGTTCAGCAGGTTCTTCACTATAAAGCTACTATTTTCCTTTTAATAAGAATAGTTTGAGACTATATAAATGCCTTGTTCCTCATCAGATTTTCACCCTTTAGTTTTAGCATTAATTGCTAATTCTTATTAATATTTCAGATGTTACTATGATAGTAGTTCATTTATCATTAAGGCTGTGTAATGCTCCACTTGTCATAGATTTGGGCAGTGGGAGGCCCTTCAAGCAGGATCTTACTGATTCCTGTTTCCAATCTATATTTTTTAAAATGAAAACGTTTAAAAACTAATTTAAATCTTGCATTTAAATCTTGTATTCAATCCCTAGTATTTAAAATCTTGTGAATCATTTAGTTTTTTTTAATTAGTGCTAAATTCATTTATTTTACTTTTTAAGTAAGATAGGATGATTTGAATGCGTAAGTATCTATAATCTCCGAGAAGATGAATGTCATCTTTATTATTTATAACTGTATAAGCTTACTTTTTGTGTATACATCAGTACTGTACAGTGGTCCCCTCTTATCCATGATTTCGCTTTCCATGGTTTCAGTTAACTGCCGTGAGTCATGGTCCAAAAATATTAAATGGAAAAATTCCAGAAATAAACAATTCATAAGTTTCAAATTGGGTGCTGCTGTTCTGAGTAGCGTGATGAAAACTCACGCTCCATCCTGCTCCATCCTGGCAGGCATGTGAATCATCCCTTCGTCCAGTATCCACACGTGTATGCTAACACCCCAGTGTGTGCGCACGTGCACTCCCCCACACATCACTTAGTAGCCATTTGGTTATAAGATCACCTGTAGTGGTATCACAGAGCTTGTGTTCAAGTCACCCTTTACTTAATAATGGTTTGAAAGCGCAAGAATAGTGATGCTGTCAATTCAGACATGTCAAAGAGAAGCTGTCAAGTGCTTCCTTTAAGTGAAAAGGTATACCCATGTATAGGAAAATACATAGCATTTGTAGGGTTTGGTACTATCTGTGGTTTCAGGCATCCATTGGGGGTCTTGGAACATATCCCTTGAGGATAAGTGGGGACTCGACTGTATTTGGAAATAGAGCAATTTAGTCAGCTTGCTGAATTGTTCCAATGTGATGTTTTCTTGATGTTGAGCAGGAGATTAAAGGTAGATAATGCCATTTTTATGTAATTTGCATAACTTAAAATAAACCTGGCATATAGCTTTCCATTAGGACACAGGTTTTGTACTTGCCTTCTTGGCATCGTTGTGTATTTAAGATTCAGAAATGGTTTTACGTTTGAGGTAATACTGAACACGTATTGGTGAGACTTGGTAGCACATTATAAAGAAGAGCAAATTTTGTGTTTGAAAAATGAGTTGATGCAGTAAGTGCAACTACACATTGCTGTTCTGAATTTCTTCTGATTACTCTAAATGGCTTTTAGTAACCATGCTGATGAACTACATATAAGCCTGTTTCTTAGGCAAAATGGATTTGGCAAAGTCTAGGTTTTCTAATTTGTTGGTACAATTTGGGGCTAAATTTGTATTAGGATTATATTACATTAAATAAGAGATAATAGGCAGAATATTTTTCTAGTTTTATTGAGATACAATTAACATATAACATTGTATTAGTTTTAAGCATGCAGCATAATGGTTTGATATATGTATATATTGAGAAATGGTTACCACAGTAACTTTAGTTAACATCTATCACCTAACACAGTTACAATTTTTTTTCTTGTGATGAGAACCAGAATTTTATTTAAAAGTCAATTGTAGCCTGCTATCCATTGCTTAAGCAGTTTGTGAGTGAGGTTAATTGAAGACCTGTTCTTTGCTTTCTGGGAGCTTTTGATTGAGTTGGACTAATTTTACATGAAACAAGATGGTACAATTAATTTCCAGTTGTGGATGCAGATTGAGAAGGACATTGAAAGCTGCAGGGGTTAAGGAAGTCTCAAAGTAGGAATGGGTTTTGAACTGTACCTTGAAGGACAGAAGGATAGACATTTATGGCTTAAAGAATAATAAAAGCATAGGAATGAGAAAGTTAATCAAGAAACACATCAAAGAGTCCAGATTTCCTGAAGCCAAAGGCAGATTTTGATCAGTAATAGAAGAGAAGTTAAATAAATGCTGCCCATCCAAACTGTGAAGACAAAACCCAGGTATGTGAATTTAAAATTGATAGGAGATCCAAGGTACTCTTGAAAGCTTGACTTTGGTCAACTGTAGAGATCTTTTTAAATTGCAGTTTTTCTATTATGAACAATATATTCATCATCAAAACTTTGGGAGAATATATAGAAAGACCAAAAAGAAAGAAAAAGTACTGCAGGCCCAAGAACATTAAAATTTTTGAGATCTCTTATGTTGAACTGAGTTTCTATTCTTGAATTGAGTTTGATGTCAGAGATAGTGTATGGGTGAATTATTAAATTTATTAAATTTGAAATTTCAAAATGGCTTACTTAAAAAAAACAATACCCCACATCTTGTATGTTGGTATGTTGAGTTCATCCCTGAATTCCAGAGACTTGAAGTGGGACATCACAAAAAGATGATTGTTCTTTCTGAATAAATAGTTTACTGTTTTTATATCCATGGAGTAATTTAGTTATAGGATACTCAGTTCACAAAGCCTCACTTAACTTGGTTGACTTTTACATAAATATTTGCAATAACATGGTATAGAAAAAGAGCCATGTAGCCCTAGGTTTGAATCTTGGTTCTTATTTGGTTAGGTGACTAGGTAAACCTTGGTCAGTAATAGTCTTTGTGGGGTAATTACAAAGATCATTATTATGTACAGGAGCGTGGAAGTCCCTAAATGCTAGTCACTGTTCTTTTTAGTAGGAATCATATGTAACTTCAGAACCATAGTTAGCACAGTGTAAGTAAAGGGCAGCAAGTGATCCTACTCAAGTAGATTGAGGAATCAAGTTCAGGCTGTGCTCCTAACCAGTTAAGGCTTTTGCTTTTAAAAGGCATGTGGATTAAGTCATATATTTAAAAATTCTAATATATGAGCTAGTGTGAAATGGAAAGCTGCTTAGGATACATTTATGAAAGGCTTGTAAAGAATGATTCTTAATAAGAAATGAGCATTTAGATTTATTTCAGGGAATTCTTAGGTATTGCAGTCAGTTTTCAAAATCCATCTCTGTGTGTATTTTAAACTCTCTAGGGGAAGAGGATAATTTTCTTTCCTGCTGTGGACTAAGAGCTTTCTATTCTATATGTCAGCTCATTAATTCTCCTACAGCCCTCTGAGATACGTATCCTCACTTTACAAAAACGAAAATTGAGGCTTATGAATATGTCTAGGGCTCTGAGACTAGTATGGGATGACTCTAGTACTGTTAGGTGTGTTTTTGTTTTTAGTTTTTAAAGTATACTATACTGTATGTGGTGTGTGTGTGTGTGTGTGTGTGTGTATGCTGCCTCCCTTCTTCAGGCTGTAGATGGATGTTTGAGTTATTTCCATTAGTCCCATATTTGTAGGGATTGACAAGTACTAGCCTAAACCAACTATAATAGGAAAACAAATCATGTAAGAAATTTTAAAGTCAAAGAAAAATAATTTTGTGTTTATTGTGATGCTTGAATGTTACTACTTTCATTTAAAATATAAGAAGTGAAGATTTTTATTGGTAGATAATACTCTGTATAGCACAAATTAAATTTCTATTGAGTTATTCTATGAAGTTTTAATTCTTAAACATATTCAAATTTTAACCATTTCAATTTTTTTTTAACCTCTAGGAACGTCAAGGTCGTGGAAAATAAAGGGCAGTTCTTCAGACTGCAGCAACTGTTGCATCTGCGTATCCTAAGAGGAAAAAAATGACCTTCAAGAGAATTAGGACTTTTTTCTTAATTTCATTGACTTCAGAGACGATTGAAGACTTGCAGTTTAAGTATTGGAATTTCACAAAAGACATAGGACTTAACTGGAAAATGAAAAAAAAAGAAAAAGAAAAAACTAAACAAAAAATCCCTCTAGATAGTTTAGGTGAAAAATGTCCCTTTTTATTTTGGCTTTGGTTGTGATTTCAGAGCATAATGCTTTTTTTTTTTTTTTTTTTTTTTTTTTTTGTCTTTTTACTATGTTTTTCGGATTTTAAAGTCCGTAAGTGCATACAGTTTTCTCTAATTTTTAAACCCTTTCCTCCCCCCATTTTGACATTTGCACTTGGAGAACACCTGGGAATTTGGTTTTTCCCTTCCGAACTAGAAGAACATTTTTATGAAGAATTTTTGTCTTGGAGAATTTAACAGTGTTACCCAAGGTTATGTCTTTAAGGGTGGTTCATTTTCTCTTACCCTTTGTTACTCAAAGTAAAATACTAGGAGTCCTAAGAAATGTTCTGTTCTTGTACATTATACTGATTAAGTCAGGATTAATTTGATTTCACAGCTAAGAACAGTGGTAAAACTTGTTTACAGAAATGCATTTTGGAAAGAGAAAAATACTGTAAAACGTGAAGTGAATGTTTCTTCAGTTTGTTCAGCCAATGAGGAAAGGGCATTGCCTTTCTTTTTACCATTAATCACTTCTCAATAAACGTGAGATCCTGTTGAGCATCACTTTTACTACCATTTATTAGTATTATTTGAGTCTGGTATATTTCATGAAAGATTTAGAGTGTAAAGAGTTTAAATAAGTGAGGTGGCAACTATTTTTAGAAAGTTTGCTGAGACGAAATCGTTCAGGCTTGTTTTTGTACCTAGGACTAGATAACCATGACCTTTGCAAAGGTGGGCCAAAATTTATAATGTTTTATTTCTGGATACTTCCCAGAGAAGGTAGAGCCACTGCTAAGTCATACAACAAATATTTCATTGTGAGTGCTTATTAGGTGCCAGGCACTGTGCTAACTCAATAGAAACATGGCCAGATAGATGTCTTATGTGCAAAGAGAGCCCAGTATCAAGTATGTATGTGTTTAATCTGAAATACGGCTTATGTAGACAGGATTCCACATGGATGTAGGTCCAAGAATAAATTCCAGTGGGTTTGGGTCTTCGTGAACCATGTAACCATAATGGTATTTTATTCACCATTGTTTATTTTCTAAGGTTTGGGGCTCCTCTCCCTTAAAGATTTTTAACCCTTAAGATGTCCCGATGTTGAAAAGTTAGTTAAATGTGTGCAAACTTCTATAAGAAAGGGTTCTGAAAATGGGTTTTAATACTGTGAACAGTGTTTTGCCCTCAAATAACATTCATCCAGAGTCCAGGCTACTAAATCAAGGGTGTGATAAAATTAATAAATGCTGATTTGTAATTACCATGATAGCTGATACTTCAAGTTGAGAACTTTTCTCTGCCTGTCTGAGACACAGTACAGCATACCTAGATATTCCTTCCTATTTGCCAAGTTTTATAAAATAACATTTCCCCCAAATTGGGGAGTCCTTTGTGTTTTCATCAGTTTGAAGATGTCCAGTCTCCAAATTAGAAATGCAACATTTAGTGTTTTCAATTTTCAAATTTTTGTGACTTTTGAGGACTTCCATGGGTTTGTTTTGTATTTCACCTTCAAAAGGGAAAATATCCTGAGAAAAAACAAATTCAAAAGCAATTTTTACATATATTTTCCTACCTTGTGTTCAGGTTGGATATGAGATCATTCAAGATACCTTTTTGTAATTTGAAATGTTAGTTTAGTTTAAGCCAATGCTTCCTAGTCTTTTCACATCCTATAGAAAATACTGGTGTGGCTTTGGGTGCAAACTGAAAGGAATTGGAGACCCTAAGGAATTGCTCACCTTATTCTCCGAGTGTTGGGGGTGGTCAAGGATGTTGGATTTGTGTATTTAAAAAAAAAAAATCTAAAAACCAATTGGCATTTTTTGTGGTATAGAAATTAGATTATGTTCATTCTAAGAGTTTGGTCCAAAAATTGGTTTGGTGAAGACCCCAAAATGCATCTAAACTAGTTCTCTTATTTGCTAAATGACAACTTTGCCAGTGGAAATGGTTGACTTTTGACTATTTGTTCTCAGTGCTTTTGTTCTGTTGTCATTTGTGAATTTAAGACTTTGAATAGCCATGTTTGTTTACTTTTCTCCATTGTTGAAAATGAGGGGAAACTGACCGATCTCACCATATACCTATCATCAGTGTCAATTCAAAGCATTTTAAACCTTTAATGTGAACAAAATGTATAAATTTTCCATTTATTCAATTTAATCTTAGTTATATTTGATTGGCTATTGTCCCCCAATATGTTCATTTTTTTAAAAGAAAATTTATTTTGGAGTAATTTTAGACTTTTGCAAAAACAGTATGCAGAGTTCTCATATACCTTTCACTCAGCTTCCTCCAAATTTTAACATTTTACATAACCGTAGTACAGTTATCCAAAACAGTAAATATTGATACAGTACTGTTAACTAATCTACAGACCTTACTTGGATTGTGCCAATTGTCCAAGGAATGTCTTTTTTTTCTGGCTCAGCATCCAATCTAGGATCCCATGTGCATTTAGTTGTTTTAACCTCTAGCCTGTCAGTTCTTTAATCTTCACCTTTTATAACCTTGACACTTGGAGAGTACTAGCCAGTTACTTGATAGATAGAATACCCCTCAGATTTGTCTGATATTTTCTTACTATTAGATTGAGGTTATTTTTTTGGCAAGAATGCATAAAAGTCATGTGTCCTTCTCTGCACCTTATATCAGGATACATGATGTTGGTATGTCTTTTTCCTGGTGATACTAACTTTGATCAGTTGGTTAAGGTAGTGTCTGCTGGATTTCTCCACTGTAAAGCTAATGATTTTCCCTTTGTAATTAATAACAGGGATATGCTTTAAAACTATCATTCTTTGATTCACTGATTTTGACATCTCTGAATTGTTATTGCCTGCAACAAGTGGCGTTTGCTGTGTTAATTCACTGTATCTATTATTCCTTTTACATTTAGACTAATCAGAATTCTGTAATGAGGAGCTGTCCCCTCTCCCCATTTTATTTATTCAATTACACCAGTATGGATTCAGGAGTATTTTATTCCATGGGTCAGTGCTATCATTTATTTTGTTGCTCAAATTGTCCCCAGCTTTGGCCATTGGGAGCTCCTTCAAGTTGGCTCTTGTGTCTTTTTGACTTCCAACATTTTTTGGAGCCCTTCTTTACTGGTACTACAAGATGTTCCTGGATAGTTCTGTATTTTCTCTGCTCTTGGATCTGTATTTTCTCTGCCCCAGCCCCATTTCTCCAAGGAGCAGGTTTTAATTGGAGAACATTTAGAAACCATCCTTTGATTTTTTTTTTTTAAGCAGTTCTTTAAACTGCAAGATAAAGTGGGGTTTTTAATTACTGATAATGGAGGATTATTTAGTCTAATCAAAATACCTAACCACTTCATTTCTTTCTCCCTTTTATAGTGCTATATAGAAATCCTACAGAGTTATGGAGAGGGCTTTCACTTGGCATAATCACTTACAGTGGGCCCAATGAATGTGCATTAGTTTGCACCTTTCCATAATTTCTCCCTGTAGCCTACTAAATAGAGACCCGAAATATTGGAAGCCCTGGTTTTTATCCCACTAAACTATTTCAGGGGTTCAGAGCTTTTTCTACGTGTGAGAAAATAAATGGTCACATACTAAAAGTTTTCTGTTTTTGTTGAGCTAATAGACTTGAATATTGCCACTTACTTTGACCTTTATTTGAAGTGTGGTCTGTGTCGTGAATGTAGGACACTTTGTTCTGAAAATGAGAGAGCAAGTGTCCCTAGGATTCAGATCTGATAGTTGACAACAACTCACTCCTGAGAAGCCTTTGGAACTGTAACACTTATTACAGCTGCTGGGTTTGCACGTGGAAAGCTGACATTGCTATGGGATATGCCACCTCACAGCGAGGTTAAGTGGATTGGAGAAGACCCCACAAACCTGCAGGGCCATGCTTCCAGGTTTCCAGGACTGGCTCTAGTCCCACCTGCGGGGGAGCATAGAGCGGCACTTCCCAACCCCCAGCGCCGCCGTTCCTCTGGGCTGCCGGGCTCGGTGACTGATCAGCGCGTGCGCGGTGCCCGCAGCCGCACTGTGGGCTGCGGTTCGAGCCCGCAGAAGTGCGAGTCTGCTCACCTGATGCCGCACTCCTGCGACCCCGCCAACTCTAGCCCGTTGCAGCGTGCGGGGGGCCGCTCTGCACACCGTCTCGATTTTTTGTACGCTTTTCCCCTGCCCTGATCAGGCGGCTGTTTTACCGAGAGAAACCGTGAGTTCAGGATGGTGTCTGCCATTGCTTTTGCACCTGCGCACAAACCTCTCTAGTGCCAAACCCTTTACCTTCACAGGTGAGCTGTAAGTCGCCTGAGGGACGCGGAAATGAGATTTCGTGCTATTCTGCTGGGGGGCTGCGAGGGTAAGAAATGTATTCGTGTCCTGTATGCTGACTGCTTTCGGCTACCTTTTTAATGCTCCAGTGTGGTTGGCTCAAGTTTGGAAAGCTATTACTCTGGCCCCACCTGCTGGCCGTAGGCGCTGCTCACGTGCTCAAAAAAAGTTACTGAGGAGTTGCCCTTTAAAGGAAAGCTCCCTGAGGAAACTCCCAATTTTGCTGCTTTGTTCAGTTTTGCATGTGAGTAGCTCATCTGTTCAGTCATTTAGCTTGTATTTTGTGAGCCCCTGTTGGTGCTGTTGGACTCTGGGGGAAGGTAAATGAATCAGTCTTGTTCTCAGAATTCCAGTTGAAGGATTTCACTGGAAAACGTTTGGCTTTGTGGGAGATACACACAGGGTGCTTATAAGAAGAGAAAAGGGATATCTACTCAGAAGATTGCCGTTTCGATACCGGATTTTTCTTCCTAGCTTTTCCAGCTCTCACTCCTGGGTCCTCTGTTCCATCATTAACGGGCTGTGTGATGTTGGGCAAGTCAGGGGATTGCTCTGACACATTGCTTCATTGGAAAGCGGACATGACCTCTGAAGCCATTTGTATGCTTTTTACAGGGCTTTAAATTCATTTTAACTAGTGCTTTTCTAATTAAACGCAAAACAACTAGTTCAATTACATATATAGGATAAAAATTGTCTACACCTTGGTAAACGTTTGCTATCTGTCCTTTTAAGCCACTTTTTTTAAAAAAAATTGCTTTATGATATATACATAAAATCAGCATGTGTGTATTCCTAAATATGTGTGTGTATACATATATATGTATATACACAACTAATTTAGTTATTTTACAAAAATGGAATAATACCAAACCATGTGCAGAAGTCCTCCACCCCCTTATTTTGCAATTCTATGAATTTTGTATTTTGGTCTGCTAAAGAAGCACCCAGGTCCTCTGGACAACCTTATGTGGCTGGCCTAGGATTTGGGCATGAGTAGCGCGCTCCCTAAGGGCCTGGGTCTCTGTCATCAGTACAATTTGGCAGAAGCCTGTCCTTTTAATCTTGTTCCTCTTAAGCAGTGAAACCCAAACTCTTACAGATTACTGCTTTCCCAAAGCCTCTCCACTTGAAGAGTTAGGCACTCAGTTTTTAGATGCATGCCATCCCAAATCAAGGCATCCAGATCTTCAAGTGTAGGACATGTCCTGGGTCTGTGGCTGAAGAGTAAGCTGGCCAGGCCTGGATAAGGAGGACACTGTAGGGAGGGCTGCTACATGGCAGGCAGTTCTCTGCGTGCATCAGAAAAAACCAAGAGCCCCTGCCTTCAGTGGGACTTCAATTCTGGTGGAGAGACAGATTTGTCAGGTGGTGAGCAGACTGCTATAGAGAAAAATAACACCAGCGTTTGAGGCTGGAAGAGAGAGTCATGCTAACAGAAGCCCAGAGAGGAGAGAGATGAAGACGAGTTGGGTAAGGCTGTGAGAAGAAAGTACCCACTTTTGAAAAAAGTGCATCACCTTTTCATTTTACCTTACCATGCATCATGTCTCTCTACCAGCTGAAATTCCATGGTTCGCCATAATCTCCCTCCCCACCTTCTAGTCACTCCCTTGCCCCTTTCTCTTACTTCATCTAATTTGACAAACCACAGTCCTGGTTACATACAACTCTCCACCTACCTGCCCCTGTGCAGTTGAGGGTGGTTGGAGAAAGACATTCAACTAGTATCTCATTTTAAATTTATGATTGTTAACCTTAGGGAAATCATCAGCATTTCCCCATCTATTCACTCTCCTACTCTCGAGATAACCATTTCATACCTTCTCCCTTTCCTCAAATCTCCCAGCACTTAGTATCCCATCTTTACGCTGTTAATGACTTCCTACTTGACTGAGAAAATTGAAACAATCAGAATGAAACATCACAGACTCCCATTACAGCTACTCAGTTCACCTAAATGTAGGTCAGTGGTTTTTAAAGGCTTTTCTGGAGACTTTGTCAGAAATGCAAATTATTGGGCCCCACTTCAGACTTAATGAATCAGAGTGTATGGGGGGTGGGGACGGGCAGCAATTGCTTTAATAAGTGCTCCAGGTGATTCTGATGAACGTTAGAGTTTGAGAACCAGGCCCGTGGACTATGCATGTTTCTGTCTAGAAAGAATCCCTCTACTTGTGCATCAGACTTCAGTCTATCACCAACTCAAGGAAATGGCCCCATCAAACCCATCTTCCGCATCCCAGTTTTACCTCCATTGGATCACTTCCATCAACATACAAATGTGCTGTTGTTTCTCCCATTTCTTCCACCAGTTACCACCTATTTCTCTATTCCTCTTTGCAGCAAAAACCCCAACGAGGAAGCTGTTACTTAGTGGCTCCATTTCTTTTCCATTCTCTTTAACCTACTCCAACCAGGCTTTCATCCTCTCAATGCCAGTGGAACTGGTCTTGTCAAGGTCACTAGTGACTGCACACGGGTAATTCTCAGTCCTCAACTGACCTATAAAGAGCAGGCGACATGGTTGCTGTTTCCTCCTTGATAGACTACTTCACCTGGATTCTAGCCCGCATACCTCCTGATTTTCTTATCTCACTGATTGTTCCTTCTTAGTCTCCTTGGCTGGTTCCTCTTCTGCTTTTTGTCCTCTTGATGCAGAGTGAGCCAGGGCACAGTCCTTGACTCGACACTCACTAGATTTCATCCAGTCCTGTGGCTTTACACACCAACGGTTCCCAGACCAGGTCTGTCTCCTGAACTCTGGTATATTCAGCAGTGGGCTCAGCCTCTCTGCTGGATGTCTCCCTGGCATCTTGAACCCAATACTTCTGAATCCAAACCCCTTCCGCATCTGCCCCATCTAATTTAATAACATTTGTCTTTCCCGTTTCTCAGGCCAGGTCCTGGGAGTAATGCTTGACCCCTTTTCTCATATTTGTCAGAAAGTCTTACTGGTTGACCACTTCTCTGTGGATACGTTTATGGGCCAGGCGTCATCCTCTTGCACCTAGATAACTGCAGCAGTCTCAGCTGGTCTCTACTTCCGCTTTGCTTCTTACAGTCTGCCCTCTACACAGCAGCAGAGTGATCCTGTGAAAACGTACAGATCATGTCACTTAGCTCACACGCTCTCACGGCTCCCATGTCAGAGTAAAGGCCAAAGCCTTCAACTGCTTACAAAGACTTATGCCATCTGACCCCCTAATCCCCCTTGCATTGTACTGTTCTCTCTGCCCACATCTCTACTGTTCTTCCCTACTACTTCACCGTGGCCTCCAACCCTTCAGACCTGCCTGTTTCCTGTCTGAGGGTCTTCACCCCCACTGTGTCTTCCACTGTGCTTACCCTTGCAAGGCCCACTCAAACCTTCACCTCCTTCGGGTTTTTCAGCCAGGGTTACCTTACCAGTGAGGTCTTCCCTGACTATCCTATTTCCATTTGCTATCCCCATCTCCCACACTGCCGGTCTCTCTTGCTCCAGGCTTAACCGTAGGCAGAGATGGACCTGAGATTCCACTCACCCCAGATCTTTCTCTTTCTACTCTGGGGGAGGGGGAGCAAATCAAGAAAATTAATAAAAAGCTGTCAAACAATTTTAAAAATTGAATGTATCGGTAATTACTGGTTGACAGGATTCAAAAAATACAGTTTCTCTTCTCCAATTCCAGCTCCTGCTTTCCTAGACTGATAGAACACCGACCTGGGAGTTAGAAACCTTGGATTTTAGGCCTGGATATTATCACTAAGGAGCTCTCTGATCTGTGGCAAGCAAGTCACGAGGCTTGGTCAGCCTGGGAAGTGAGGGAACGGGGCTAAATGATGTGTGAGATTCACCCACCTCCAATCCTGTCATCTCTACTTCCAAAATAAATCCCACGGCTGTTCGTGTTTTCATCCCACTGCCACCTCTCTCCATGCTGTTATCTTTTGCCTGGGCTACTGCATCAGCTTCCTTACTGATCTCCTTCTACTTGTCCTTTAATCTACCTTCTACATAACTGCCTGAGTGAAGTTTTTATTTTTTTACAAATATTTAAATCAGGG
Source organism: Rhinolophus ferrumequinum (assembly GCF_004115265.2). Taxonomy (NCBI): domain Eukaryota; kingdom Metazoa; phylum Chordata; class Mammalia; order Chiroptera; family Rhinolophidae; genus Rhinolophus; species Rhinolophus ferrumequinum. The sequence continues at coordinate 19,743,165 of NC_046292.1, forward strand.
CATTCCCATTTCTCTCTTGAACCCTCCAGTGGCTTCCAGTTGCACTTAGAGTCACCTGTGTGCTCTTCACCCTGGCCTACAAGGCCCCTCACCACCTGGCTCTGCTTCCTCCACATCATCTGGTTCCAGCCACTGTGGTGTCCAGCCCCTCCAACTTGCCAAGCTCATTCCTGCTTTGGCAAATCCTTGGTTTTGATTGCACGTTCTTCCTCCTCGTGTTCCCCTGGTGGATGCCCTCTTATGTTTTATGACTCAGCTTCAGTGTCATTTCCTGAGTGTGAACTGCCTTTCCTGACCACCATACCTAAAGCCAGATCTCCCTTTTTATTTTGTAATTCAGTTCCCTACTTATTTTCTGCTTGCATCATAATATTTATCACAACATAACATTATTTTAAATCATGCACTACTCGCACAATGAGATACCATACAACTGTAAAAAAGATAGAAATCTATGTATTGATATAGAATGATTTCTTAAGCTAATGTTAAGTGAAAAAAAACCCCAAGGTGCAGTACAGAGTGTATAGAATACCAGCATTTGTATAGTAGATGGGGAGACGACTATATTTGCTTGTATATGCATATGTTTCCTCCGGGTGGGTACAGAAGAAACTGATAACATCGCTTGCCTCTATAGAGGGTACTCGGTAGTTAGGGGCAGGAGTGGGAGGCTCTGCATTGTGCACCTTTTTGTATTTTGAATCATATAATGTACCACCTATTAAAAATAAATAAGTAAATATTTAAAAGTTGTGTACTTGCTTTGTTTCCTAGCTTGCCAAAGAGAACAGAAATGTCATGAGAGTGTATACCATGACCTTTCTTGTTCACTCTTTTGTTCTCAGCACTTAACACAACACGTGGCACCTAATAGGGCTCAATAAGTATTTACAGAATGAATGAATGAAAGAATGAAGTCCTCTCCCCACTCTAACACTGTGGTTCTCATGTTAGGGCTTCAAGCATATAAGAAAGACATGGATTCCAGGACCCAGCCATTCAGAGGCACCAAAAGAGACATGCATTGTTTTGTAGTGTGATGTGTACTGGTTTTCTTTGTTATCAGTAAGCTTTGAAAAAAGTGACGCAGGACGGTGTGGAAGGTAAAATGTGGAGGACCTCCCTGGCACAGACGCGCTTCCCAAGTGAGAGCCCAGGTAGCCACAAGAGGGCAATGTCCTGCTCCTCTTGCCCCAATCATGGCCCCTACGTATGGCAGCCTCGGACAGGCAAAGAAGCCCCCTCTCTTTTTCTTCCCTTCCCCCCTCCTTCCATCCCTCCCTTTCTCCCTTTCTTCCTTTTTTGCTGGCTGTTTGTTTATTTGCGACTTGGTGTAAGGCACACGGTTACGGGATGTCAGGAGGGCTCACATGTGGCTTGGATAGTAAAGAGGGAGGCTCTCAAGTTCCCTTTTGGTGTTTTGCTGTTGTGATAGCAAAGAACCCAACTGCTTGCGGCTTGCTGCAGCCTGCCTAGTCTATGGGGTGGAGTGGGGTGGAGAGGGGGGAGGGGCTCAAAAGAGTCTAGTGCCTCTGGAAGTCTGGTGGCTGCTGGTAACCACTCAGGATGGGGGCCCCGGCATTGGCTTTGCTGGGCTGGCCACCAGGCTGAAGAAACCCCCTTTCCTGTGATCTCAAAACATTCAGGATCACAGCTTCCATCAGACTTCAGATCTGAGACTGTCTTCTGCACTAGATTCTAAACTTCCTAAGCTCAGGAACTGAGTCTGTCTTGCTCACCAGTATACTCAGAGCCTGGCATAGAACAAACGAATGAATGAAGGAAAGTTGAAGTTCTTACAAGGAGAGAAAGCCCTGAGTCAAGAGCTGTCATACCTCATCTAGCCAGGAGGTGGCACTAGAGGAGCACTTTCTGAGTTGACAGCTCACTGATCTTCACAGTCTGGGGGCAGAGCCCTATTTTGACCAGGGGAGAGGGTAAGTGATTTTTGAAAAATCTAAGTGCTCTAGGCTTAAGGACTAGGGATTGTAGGAAGAGGCACAGATGGGCTAGGGAGACAGAAGCTCCACACGGAAATCAACACTTATATAGAAAGACAAGTACTATTCTGACTCTTAGGAGCCCTGAGAAGGGAGTTGTAAGTTTGTTTGAGGCTTTTGGGGAAAGTTCACAGAGGAAGTGACATCTGAACTGGGACTTGAAAATGAGGAGGATTTATGTGGTTGGAGGACATTCTAGGTAGAAGAAATGGACTCATGGGAATTTCGGAGAATGGTGAATTACCAAGGATAGCTGGGGTGTCCCAGTTTGGTGGGAGATAAAAGGATAAAGAAAAAGTTCTGCTTTCTGAGTTTTTGATGAAAAGAAAGACTTGTGAAATTAACTAATGGAATGCATACAGTAGGAGCTCAAGAAATAGTGGACTGAGATTTATGTGTCAAGTGAATAGCAGAGGCTCAATAAATATGTTGTGGAATGAATTATGGAACTCTACGGTTTCTTCGCTAAATCACATGTCCTTTCTGATGCTTTAAGAGTGTGTTATCCAAGATTCTTTCCCTCTGTGTCCAAAGATCTTCCCAGACAGCTTTTCTTTCCCCCAAAGACAAGAAATCCTGACCCCAAAGGGGAAAGGATTACAGTAACCTGTGAGGTCCTGACATCCAGAGCCATCTTATTAGAGGATTCCTGAGTCCTGTTCCTTAAACATAGATAGCCTCCTTCCTTAGGGCTGAGACAATAGTCATTACTTACATTTTTATAGCAACTGATGTCATCCATCATTTCCATGTTGCTAAATCCACTGGAAACATTTCAATTCTCATTTTTACCTAACTCAGATGATTGCGTCTTTCTCGAAACATTCTCCTTCCTACTTGTGTGACCCTGCACTCTCCAGTTTGTCACCTGCCTCTCTCCTCTTCTTGATTTCATTTGCCAGCTTCTCTTATTCCTCTCTGTAGTCATTAAAGGTTGAGTTCTCGGCCCTCTCCTCTCCTCTCCTCATTTCATCCTCTCCCTGAGTGATCTCATTCTTCCTGTGGTTTCAGTTACCATCTAGATGTCAACAGTCCTCTCCATAGCCCTCTCTGAGCTCCAACCTCCGCAGCCAACAACAATCTACTTGACTCTGTCACTTGGATGTGTCTTAGGCACCTTAATCTCGACATGTATAAGACCTCATCTTCCTCTGCAGAACCTGCTCTCCCTCCAGGGTCCCTGTGATGACGAATGGCTGCACCAGTCCGTCGCTTCAGCCAGAAGCCTGTGTGAGTCACCCCTGATTCAAGTCCTGACCGTTCCACCCCATCAATATCTCCTGACTCTTTCTACTGCTCTCCATCCCCACCACTACCATCATCTTGAGCTGCTCCCCTTTTTTTTAAAATTAAAGTTTATTGGGGTGACAATTGTTAGTAAGTTACATAGATTTCAGGTGTACAATTCTGTATTACATCATCTATAAATCTCATTGTATGTTCACCACCCAGAGTCGGTTCTCTTTCCATCACCATATATTGGCTCCCCCTTACCCTCATCTCCCAGCTCCCTCCCTTCTTACCCTATGGTAGCCACTAAACTATTGTCTGTGTCTATGAGTTGTTTTTTTTTAATTTTGATTTCCCACAATGAAGTTTCTTGTATTTTAATTGAGTTTCCTTTCCCCTCCTAGTTCCTCAGACCAGTTACGCCAGTGACGGTCTTCCCATGTTCTCAGTCAGGTAGGACTGAGACGAGGTCTCTGAGGGGCTTCACGGGATTTGTTCACTGGGAAAAACAAGTGCTTTAAGGCAAGATTTTACTGCATCCGTGTCAATAATCATTCCTATACAATGTCAACTTCATTTTTAAAAGAATCTTTTTAAATAATAATCATTCCTAAACATGCAGAATATTACTCAGCCTTAAATGGAAGAAAACTCTGATACATGCTACAACATGGATGAACTTTGTAAACAATAATATAAACAGAGCCACTTTAAAATGGAGTCAGTGCTGCCGTCCCAGAGAAACTGCCTTGCATATCCTATACCTCAAACTTGTGGGATGTGAAAAATAGGACAAAATAACCTTTACACTAGGACTAAAGCAACCTTGTGCCTCAAAAGACTATTTGCGAGGATAACAAGAAAATCATTATGACTACTGGACTAAAATGTAAAACATCATTTAGAATTAAATTCACTACATGTTATCAGCACCAATAGAAAGATGTTCCTTCTACTGATATAATTATTCCGCTCCCCTTCTCATAAATACCCCTTGCCTTTGTCTCCTAACCAGAACACTATTTGGGCTTCTGCCTGAATCAGTCCTTCACAAATAGTTATTCTTATTGATCTCAATAAACACTTGTTACTTCTCACTTTGAAAAGCCTTATTTTTAAGTCAACAACCTTGAGGACATTATGCTAAGTGAAATAGGCCAGTCACAAGAGGACAAATACTGTATGTATCCACTTATATGAGGTATCTAGAGTACTCAAATTCATAGAGACAGAAAGTAGAACGGTGGTAGCCTGGGGCTGGGGGAGTGGGTGGGTACAGTTTCAGTACTGCAAGATGAAAACATTTTCAGATCTGTGGCACAACATTATGAATGTATTTAATACACCTAAAAATAGTTAAAATGGCAAATTTTATGGTTTTTTTTAACCACAATTTAAAAAAATCTAATTCTGAGGGCAGTACTGACACACATGAATAAATATAAAGCAATGTAAGGTAATAGGTACTAAACTGTGAAGTGCTGTTGGAGTTTAGAGAATAAGATGGCAATATTAATTTGATTATTAGAATAGATTTGAAGTAGAGTAAAAATTGAGTTCAACCTTGAAAGATGGTAGTGATAATATTAAAACCAATGTCACTATTACAAAAAATAAAGTAAATAAAGTACCAATTTTTACAACTTTAAAAAAAAAGGCTTGGGGTGGCCTGTTGGCTCAGTTGGTTAGAGCGCAGTGCTCATAACACCAAGGTCGCTGGTTCAATTCCCACATGGGCCAGTGAGCTGCGCCCTCCACACCTAGATTGAAAACAACAACTTCACTTGGAGCTCATAGGTCCTGGAAAAACACTGTTCCCCAATATTCCCCAATAAAAGAAAGAAAACGCCTTCAATTGAATGAAATAATGAATTGATTAAGTAGATGCTGAATCATGTCTTCAATCTTACCACTTGTCTTGCTCCATTAAGGTTGCTATAACAGAATATGAGAGACTGAGTGGTTTATAAACAACAGAAAATTATTTCTCACAGATCTGGAGGTTAAGAAGTGCAAGATCAAGGCACCAGCAGATTCTGCATGGTGAAGCCCTTCTTCCTGGTTCATACGTAGATGGCCACCTTCTCCCTGCATCCATTCATGGCGAAAGGTGTGTCTATGAGTTTTGTTCATGTGATTTTTTTTTTATTTTAAAGCAGCACAACTTTTTAATTTTAATTTTTGGTATTATATTTTTTAATAGGCTTTTTTTATTGGGGAATATTGGGGAACAGTGTGTTTCTCCAGGGCCCATCAGCTCCTAGTCGTTGTCCTTCAGTCTGGTTGTGGAGGGCGCAGCTCAACTCCAAGTCCAGTTGCCATTTTCAATCTTTAGTCACAGGGGGCTCAGTCCACCATCCCATGTGGGAATTGAACCAGCAACCTTGTTGCTGAGAGCTCACGCTCTAACTAACTGAGCCACCCAGCTGCCCCTGCTTCTTCATTTGTTTGTCCAGGCCACACTCTTCTCAGTAGCCAAAGTGACTAAAAATGCAAATATGATCATGGCATGTCTGAAAATTCTTCAGATACCCTCTCATTTCCCTTATATAAGATCCAAGCCCTTTAAACATGACCTTTAAACATGACCTTTAAGACCCTGTGTGAGCTGGCTGCTTCCCATCTCTTAGGCTCCAACTCAGGCTGTTCTTTTCCCCACTCTACTTCAGCTCGTTTGAAATTTTTTTATTATTATTGGAGAACTGTGTGTACTTCCAGGATTTTTTTCCAAGTCAAGTTGTTGTCCTTCCAGTCTTAGTTGTGGAGGGCGCAGCTCAGCTCCATGTCCAGTTGCCTTTGCTAGTTGCAGGCACAGCCCACCATCCCTTGCGGGAGTCGAACCGGCAACCTTGTGGTTGAGAGGACGCCCTCCAACCAACTGAGCCATCCAGGAGCTCAGTGGCAGCTCAGCTCAAGGTGCTCAAGGTGCCGTGTTCAATCTTAGTTGCAGGGGGCGGAGCCCCCCTTAGTTGCGGGACTCAAGGAATTGAACTGGCAACCTTGTGGTTGAGAGCCCACTGGCCCATGTGGGAATCGAACCGGCAGCCTTCGGAGTTAGGAGCATGGAGCTCCGACCGCCTGAGCCACCGGGCTGGCCCCAGCTCGTTTGAATTTCATTGAAGCGTTCACAGCCAGATATTTAGAGTGCCTCATTTGTGCCTGGTGTGGTAGGAGGTGCTTGGGTGTTAACAAGGTGAATGTCTCTGTCCTCATGAAGTCCCCCCACTCACCGCCCCGTGTTTTCTCTTCCTGCTTCATGCTCTTTTTACCGCCTCCTCCCTCTGCCTGAATTCCCTCCTCCAGCACGTACATTCTATTCCCTTCCTTTGGCTCTGACTCTTTTCTCTCTGACGCTTTCCTAGGTTGCCCAGGCTCAGTTAGAAACCCCTGTTATAGATTCTCATGGCCCTGAACTTGCCCTTCATTACTCATGCCTGTTTCCCTCACTGGTCCAGAGGCTCCATGAGACTCAAAACCAGATCTGCCGTGTTCCCCCATGCCTGGCACTGTGCCTGGCTCATGTCATTAACTCGTGTTGATTGAATAAAAGGACATGTCCTTTTCATTTGGATCTGCTTTTTTAGAACATTTGAGGACGACGTCTTACATGCTGCCATAGTCATAGCCTGTGCCATCAAGTCGACCATGATCCACTGCTGTGCTATGAAGGAGGCCATTGATCCCAGCATCTCCCTGGTTCAAGAAAACAAACGTGCAGCCTGCACAAGAGACTTGCGGATAAGCCCTTTCATGCAGTCAGCTCATTCTACACAAAAGTGGCCCAGGGTGTCACACAAACCGCATGGGCTTTCTGTTGAGAGGGATTCTAGTTTCCAGTCTCAGCCAGTTGCTAGTTTTGTGAACAAGTTATTCAGCCTTTCTGACCCTCCGCCTTCCTACCTGTAGGAAAGACGGACATAATAATATGTGTATTGGGCCAACGGGAGGGGTTCATGAGCTGTCACAAATGACACATCAATGTTAGCTTCCTTCCTAACCACTAGGCAGTGGGTTCGCAGTCTGGGTTCTGGGTCAGACAGACCAAGGGCTGAGTCCTGGCTCTGTCACTTCCCAGTAAACTGACCTGGGGGGAAGTAATGTAACATTTCTGAGTTTCAGTTTCCTCATGTGGAAAATGGGGACAAAGTCATAACTGCACCCAGGTTGTTGTGAGCACTTATGTGACACTAATGTGTATGGGGGGCTTGGCTCAGCGCCTGGCTAGATGTGCACAGCATCATGACAGAGATAGGAAGGAGTACAGAGCAGTCAGGTCTGCAGTTCTGATCTTCTCTGATGAATTCATCTGGGAACTATTGATTGAGCGTCTAATTGGTTGAGAGTCCTGTGGACGGTGCCATCTGACGTGGACCTGCTCCCAAGTCTAGTAGAGGAGAGAGACATGTATACATAAGGAAGGAAGCTTTCATGCACAAAGTGATATAGGGTTATTTAAAAAATCAGGGGACTCCAAAACTTGTTAAATGAAAGAAGCTAGAAGCAAAAGAGTACATACTACATGATGCCATTTTTATGAAGTTCTAGAACTGGCAAAACAATCTATGGTGATAGAGATCAAAACAGTGGTTCCCACTGGGGTATTGGCTGGGAAGAGGTACGAGGTTAACTTTCTAGAAATGTTCTCTGTCTTGATCTGGGTAGTGGATCCCTGGGCATGTGCAAAATATGTAAAATTCATCCAATGGTACACTTTTAAGATTTGTGTATTTTACTGTATGTAAATTATATTTGAAAAAAAAAAAAGAATCGCTCCAGAGGAGTTTAGAGAAGGGAGAGATTTCTTCTAGCTGTGTGGACAGGGAAGGCCGTGTGACGGGGCGGGGGGTGTGGGGGGGGGACTGCAGTGGGGAGCTGGCGACTTTTTCTCTCTTGGTGGCTCAGTAAGAGAGGATCTAAACAAAGCACTTAAACCTCCCTAATGGAGTCAGGAGTCATCAGTAAGTGGTTTTGGAGATTATTTGCTATCTGTTTACAGTGCAGGAAAAAGTTTGGGATTATATAATTGCAAAAGTCTTATTCAGGGAGGTAATTATCTAGTGTAACATGAGTGTTCTATTTTGGGGCCTCATTGCTAGCTCTTCTGGCCCTTGATTCCCTTTGGCTAATGTGATTGCGAGTTGTTTCGCAGGTTCTCTTCTGTCGGAGGGAGCTGGGTGATGGGAGGTGACGGATGGGGGAATACAGAGTGGAATGATAAATCATATTTCTGCCGGGCTTCCCTGTTCACAAAGCACCCATGTACACAGCATCTCATTCGATAGCAATCTAGGAGGGAGGCAGGGGTGTCACTCACGGTTATTGATTGTAAGCAACAGAAACCAATTCTAGGGAGCTTAAGCAGAGAAGGACTAGTATTGGGAGGTTATCAAATAGCTCACAGAATCAAAAGGAAAGCTGGAGAACTAAGGTCAGAAAACAGGCAGTCATCAAGGAGGGCTTACTTAAACCCGTGTGTTTTAGGGTGTCTTTGTTTCAGCAGCTTAACTATTATAATTATGTTCGGGAATGACCAAGAGAGATTTTCAAGAAAGCAGTAGCATGGACATGCATGATGGAAAGTCATTTGGCCAGCAGAGAAGGGAGATTCCGGGAGGAAACACACAAAGGCAGGGAGGTAAGAAAGAATGGTGAGGGTGGACTTGGGGTACAAAATTTGTGCAAGGTTGCAGTGAGAGAGAGAGCTGGGAAGGCAGGTTGAGGCTGTTTTGTGGAGAGCCTTGCGTGCATGGATGATGAGTTTGTACTGAGACCAGCGGGCAGTAAGCATCTTTGGACATTTTTTGAGTAAGGTAATGAGATTTTCTATTTGTACTTTAAGGAGAATAACCTGATACCCATGAGGGGATTGGGTGAAGCTGGAGGAGTCTGGACCAAGGCCAGCTGACATAGAGAGCAATAGCGTCAGCCGCTCCTGAGAGTCAGAGGAAAATGAGCACCAAGAAAGAGCTTTGGAACCTGGGTCATTGGTAACTGTGGATAAAGCAGTTTCTGGAGAGTGCTGGCATTGCCGCTCACTCCCAGCAGGGAGGCCACCAGGCAGATGGAGCTGTAATTCAGGCAGTGCCAGGGAGAAGTGCATGCCCCCTGCAAGGTACTTGGGGGTCTCTTGCCTGGCAAAACGATGACCCCACCCCCACCCCCACCCAGCCCCCTGCCATTCGCATTCTCCACAGACTTCACTTGTCTATTTGATATATAACTTAGCAGGGATAAGAAAAAAAGATGCTATTTTAAAAAGTTGCCTGAAATGGAAAATTTTATGTTATATATATTTAACTGTAAACAAACAAACAAACAGAAAAATGCAGCCTGGCAGCATTTTCTATACAAAGGCAGATTTCACCTTGGTGGGAGACTGCGTTTTTCTGAACATCATAACTCCTTGGCCTCTGGTTATGCAGAGCAAGTCTGGAAGGAATGCGGAGGGAGACGCTGAGACCAGAAGAGCTAACTAACCACTTTGCACTACGAGATAAAGGGCGAGCCTTTTTGGGTGGAGACATGGTTAGGTGTAATTTTGTTGTTGCCATTGTCTGGTTATAAATGCTGTTCTTGTTTTCTTTCTCTGGAGGACCCAGGAAATGCATGTGGGGCATGGTTTGGACACAGAAAAGAAAGGGCAGGGACAGAAGACCTGATCTGAGCAGGGAAGGCCCCATAGTGTGGCAGGGGTTGTGGGGCTGGGGGGGTGGGGGGGTGGGGGGGGAAGGCTGAGGGACCCAGAGAGCCATGACTCAGGGAACTTATAATGTCTATATTTGAGTTTTCCAGTAGGACATCCATTTTAAGTTTTCGTTTACTAAATTGCAGTTTCCTCAGGATTTACTCAAGCTATCAGCAAGACTTGTTAGCTGCCACGACACCGGAATTAGCCTGGGGCTAGTGCTGTTTGGGGAATGAGGAGAAGAAGAGTGGCCCTTTCTTTGAGTGAAGGTGATTAGGAGCGAGGCAGCAGCCTGAAAAAAGTGATTACAAGACAGCCTGGAACGATCAGGAAAAAAACCAGAGCAGCTGTTCAGATTATACGGAAACAAGACATATGACGATGATGAAGCTATGAGTTTTGGATGCAGTCTTGTTTTGATGACTAGTTCTACCTTACACGCTGTGTGACCTTGAGCAAGTTAGTTAACTTCCCTGAGCTTCACTTTTACTCTATTAAATAAGCATAACGGTGTCTACCTCATAGGGCTGCCATGGGGATTAAAAAAGAAACGGTATGTACATCACTTAGTAGTTTCATCTCACATAGACTTCAGTTCAACCAGATGAAATTGCTGTTTTGTGTTCAAATATGGTTAAGAGAGGCAAATTCATAGGGTTCAACCTAATAAGGACCCAATAAACACAGGACATTTTAATTATTTTTATTATTGTTGTTGTTATTATTACTAGTAAGTACCTCTTCTCCAGGAATCCTCAGAAATATTGGCAAGAAGACTAGATCCCCTGCAGTCCCTCCGAAGGAAAGATTGAACTATTTGGTTCTGATGTCCAAGGAGCCGGGTGAGCCAGGAAGATTAGAAAAGATGGGACTCGCTCTTTCCGTCTCGGGCTGCGGAAACGAGAGGAGCTGTCGCCGTGTCTGCGCATCTGCAATGGATGGTCCTGCGCAACTGCTCCAGCTTCCTGATCAAAAGGAACAAGCAGACATACAGCACCGAGCCCAATAATCTGAAGGCCCGCAACTCCTTCCGCTACAATGGGCTGATTCACCACCGCAAGGCAGTGGGCGTGGAGCCAGCAGCTGATGGCAAAGGTGTGGTGGTCGTCATGAAGCGGAGATCTGGCCAGCGAAAGCCGGCCGCCTCCTATGTGCGGACCACCATCAACAAGAATGCCCGGGCCACCCTCAGCAGCATCCAGCACGTGATCCGCAAGAACAAGTACGGTCCAGACCTGCGCATGGCCGCCATCCGCAGAGCCAGCACCATGCTGCCCAGCCAGAAGCCGGTGACACTGAAGAGGAAGCGGGCTCGCCCCACCAAGAGCTCCTGAGCACCTCCCTCCCAAAGCAATAAAGCATAAACTGTCAGCCATCTTTCTCCAACAAAAAAAAAAAGAAAAGAAAAAAGAAAAGAGGGGACTCTCAGGTTACAACTGTTACCATCTTGATAATAATTTCTCTCCCTTGGACCATTTACTAAATGTACTCTTACATTGAACTCTAGGGTTTCCTTACCTTTATTCAAACCCCTTCTCAAATGCTCTTTGGAACCAGTCTTTTACCTGGCCCAGAATTGAAGGAGGAGGCTGGTTGTGGAAGTCGGTGAGGCGTCTTATGAAAACTGTGCTGCCAGGCTGCAAGTCTTAGTTTGGAGTCTCCAGGAGGGCTGGGGAGGTAGCCTTTCCCTCCTCAGAGGCCTGCAGCCCTCTGACATCAGGTCCTGTGGGCAGCACAAACTGGGGGCTGCAGGAGGGCTCTGGAGATGGCAGAGAGAGAAGGCCTTCTTTGGAACCCTGGCCGAAATATGGAGCTGGGAGGGAAAAAAACAGAAATGAACACGCACCTCGTTAACTTGCCTGGCCTTGAGGGCAAAGTGGAGGCAGCTCTGGTCTGGCAGGCAAATGGCCCAGAATTAGCTCTCTGGAGAGAAGAGCAGGACAGTTGGGTTCCTCTCACTCTCACTTTGGAGAGAGGGAAGGGAGAGATGGGCAATTTGCAAGTCTCCTTGGGAGATCTTTTTTCATTTCCATAGAAGCCTAAAGAGCAAGATGAGTCATGTTTCCAAATGCAGTGGAGGAAGGAGACCTCACCTCTCCTTTCCAGCCCCTTGCCGTGTCCCCTGCTGGTGATGAGAGACCTTCAGCAAGATTGGTAGCAGGAGGAGATTTATTTCTAAAAAATAAAAATAGCAGAGTTGGATTTTTCTCTGCTTATTGTAAAAGATTTAGACAGTTGCATAAAGATGTATATAAAGTAAACAAAATCACATCATTCCATCATCTGGAAATAGCCCCTGTTAGCATTTTGGTGTCAAGCTTTCTACACTTTGTTTTCTTATGCATTCATATCCAGGGCACCCAGAACTCAGCTGGGGTCTTAAGATAGAGATAAAATGGGCCTGAACCCTTCATTCTGTGCCTGGTGAAAATTCCAATTCCCTCCTCAAAAGCCAGTTTCTCCAGGAGGTGTCAGTGGGCACAGCCACCTCTGTCTGGCTCCTGCTTCCTAATTCCATGGAGCTCTTAGGCTCTGCTCTGCATCCTTTGGCTATTCTGGTATGTATCTCCTGGGGCAAAACGGCCTCGTGATAACTGAGACATGGTGTTTAGCTCCTTTCCTCTATTTGCAGAAAAATTTTCATTCAGAAGAAGTCACGTGTGTATTGCAAACATTCCTAAGGTAGGAGGGACTTAAAGAGGGGGGTTATGTCACAGGAACACAAACCTTTTTTTTTTTAAATTAAATTTATTGGGGTGACAATTGTTAGTAAAATTACATAGATTTCAGGTGTGCAATTCTGTATCACATCATCTATAAATTACATTATGTGTTCACCATCCAGAGTCAGTTCTCCTTCCATCACCACATATTTGATCCCCCTTACCCTCATCTCCCACCCCCTTACCCTCTGGTAACAGGAACACAAACCTTTTGAAGCTGAAGGTTGACATGCTGTTCAGAATAGTCTTTGGGTCCTCTGTCGGCATGCTCTGCCTTCACCTCCCACCCTCCTTCCTTTCCTCTCTTCTTTGCAGGTGCCACCCCAGTTCTTGTTTCTAATGCATCTCTCCTATTGGCTGGTCTGACAGGTAATGCCCTTGGGTATGTACACACTTCCCACCTCAGGTGGTCCATCAAAATGTTATCTTAAAGAGAGACAATTCTCTCCCTAAGGAGCCTGGTGCCATCCGTTAAGGTGACAATTCCTTCCACCCTACTAGACATATCCATCCTTTTTTTGTTTTAAACAAAAATTAGCTCATTCTACAAATTCTCTATGACAACAGAGTGGATATTCTTCATTTCACAAAAGATGAAACTGAAACAAAAGCCTTGGCCTTGCCTAAAAGCTGCTCTGCCCAGCTCTTCACTTGACCAGGCCTTCAGGTTAGTCCGAACTACGCCCTGGGGTTCTACACACTCAAGCACATCTCTAATTAGTGCGATTAATGTTTGTTTTTTATTTATTGTTTCCTTCTCCCACTAGAACATAAACTCAGTGAAGCTGCAGACTGTGTCAATTTTGCTCACTGCTCTGTCTTCAGAATTAATCACATAGTAAGCTATATTAGTCAGGGTTCTCCAAAGGAACAGAGGCAACAAGATGTGTAAATATATAGAGATTTATTTTAAGGAATTGGCTCATGTAATGATTACATGAGGAGGCTGACAAGTCCACAATCTGTAGGGTGGGTTGGCAGGGTAGAGACTCAGGGAAGAGCCGATGTTGCAGTTCAAGTTTGAAGGTTGTCAAGCTGGAGAGTTCCCTCTTGCTTGGGGAAGGTCAGTCTTGTTCTGTTCAGGCCTTCAACTGATTGGATGAGGCCCACCCATATTATGGGTGCAATCTGCTTTACCCAAAATACACGAAGGTAAATGTTAATCTCATCCAAAAAGCACCCTCACAAACATCTAGAATAATGTTGACCAAATGTCTTTGCACTGTGGCCCAGCCAAGTTGACATATAAAATTACTTGCACAATAGGCACATGAAGACTATTTGTTGAAGGAGTGCCTGAGTGAATGAATAAATGACTGAATTTAAGGAAGGTGAGAGTCTTGCCCATGTCACTCAGCTGGCAAAAAGAAGGCCTACGTCGGGGTGGCCAGATGGCTTGGTTGGTTAGATCGCGAGCTCTCTACAACAAAGTTGCCGGTTCAATTCCCATATGGGATGGTGGGCTGCACCCGCTGCAACTAAAGATTGAAAACGGCAACTGGACTTGGAGCTGAGCTGCACCCTCCACAATTAGATTGAAGGACAACGACTTGGAGCTGATGGGCTCTGGAGAAACACACTGTTCCCCAACATTCCCCAATAAAATTAAAAAAAAAAGAAAAAAGGAAAGCCTAGGTCTTCTGAACTTGATGCAGGCAGCTGTTCTTTCCACCACACCACAAGGCTTCTTGGAATGATGACCAGAACTAGCCAGCCTTGTTAACCAGCCTTGTGTAGTTCCTAGGGCTATTGTCAGAGCACAGAAGACATTTCTCCAGCAAGCACTTAACATTCCACAAAGGTCTATGCTCATTACAAAATGCTCCCATCAGGCATTATTACAAAATAGGTCTTTTGATAGAATTTTCACTACCTGTGTGACCTGAAGCTACTAAAAATTTATTCTTTTATAAAAACGAGAGCCTTATCTAAAACCTTGTCCTGCAGGCACAAACACAAGCTGGACACTGGTGTGGAGATCTGGCCCTAACTCACTGACCTACTCATCAAATCCTTGCTCACTTCCTTTTGTGCTCTCCACCCTCCAGCCAAACTAAGCTACTTCCTGTTCTCAGTATAGACCCTGCAATTAATTCCCTCCTCTGTATTTCACCCATGCTGTTGTCACACCTGAAATGTACCTCCCCCTCCCCTACATATCATCCAGTTATTTATTTATTCAACACATATTTCCTTAACACCTACAAGGGGGCAGGGACAATCTTTGCACTGGACACACAGTAATGAGCAAGAGGTGACTACCCTTCTGGAGCTCACATTCTAGTATTGGGAAAACAGACACAACTCCAGCCAGTAAGTGAACACGATAATTTCAGGTGGTGATAAGCGCTGGGAAGAAAGCCAGGAAGTAATAACAGGTTGCAAACAGGCTGATGTGAAGTGCTAGGATGGGGGAGGGATGTAATTTAGATTGGAGCCTAGTGCTGGTGCCGAAGAGACACCTGAATGGTTAGAGGAGCCAGCCACATGGGGACTGGGGGAAGAACATTCTGGGCAGAGGGAACAATGCATAGAGTATAACAAGCTTGATGTGTTAGAAGAACAGAAATTAAAAAGACAACATTTGTATTACAGTCTTTCTGGCAGGCATATGCTAGGCTGTGGGTATACAAAGATAAATGGACATGGTCCTTTTCCCTCAAGAGTTCATTATTGGGAGCATTTTAGATCTTGTTCCCGGCATCTGTTGTCAGTTTGTCTCAAATAAATTCCTAGGAAATTCTCAAGAAAAAAAAGAGGGGGCTGGCCTGATGGCTCAGGCGGTTGGCGCTCCGTGCTCCTAACTCCGAAGGCTGCTGGTTCGATTCCCACAGGGGCCAGTGGGCTCTCAACCACAAGGTTGCCTGTTTGACTCCTCGACTCCCGCAAGGAATGGTGGGCTGCGCCCCCTGCAACTAACAACAGCAACTGGACCTGGACCTGAGCTGCGCCCTTCACAACTAAGACTGAAAGGACAACTTGAAGCTGGATGGCACCCTCCACAACTAAGATTGAAAGGACAACAACTTGACTTGGAAAAAGCCCTGGAAGTACACACTGTTCCCCAATGAAGTCCTGTTCCCTTTCCCCAATAAAATCTTTAAAAAAAGAAAAAAAGAAAGAGTTCATTATTTTGGGGGGAGGCAGAAATTATAGCTGAGACCCTTTGGGGTATTTATCTGGACCATGAACCAATGTCTCCACCTCCTACTTTCTCCAGAAACTTTCATTCCTCAGGGCTGTGGGACCCTGGCAGCCACGTTTGTATTCTGTGAGCCCATTCTTCGGCCATGGCTGACTGGACCAGGAGGGTCACCTGACTCAAGCAGGACCAATCAGGTTTCCTTTTCCTGGACACTGAATGGGGGTTCAAACACTACCCCTGCTTGTGGCTGTCACTAGAACATTTATTAACTCAATAAACATGTCTTGAGCCACTTTTGTTAGGGTGATCGACCTTCCCAATTTTCCCAAGACTGAGAGGTATCTGTGGTAAAACTAGGAGAGTCCCAGGCAAACCAGGATGGTTGGTCACCCTCTCTGCCGTGTGCCAGGCTGAATGTTAAACCTGAGAATTTAGTGGCTGCGGGTGGTTAAACCCATCACTGTGGCTGGAGCAGAAGAGTCCAATTTGTAGAGAGAGAAGAATGGAGGAGAAATGAGAAACAGAGAGTGAGTCCCCAGGATTCTATTCGTGGCCCCAGACCCTCCCCAAAGCCAGTCTACATCCCTGACCGTGGATTCTCAAACACGCCTGTTTCCTTACAGTAAATCTCCCTTACTTACGTTAGCTGCTGGGGGTTCTGTTACTTGCGACCAGAGTCCTAATTGACAGAGACAATGTCTGTAAACAACGTAACCCAGGAGCCGCATGGCTTCACAGAGGTGTCCGTAGTCACGTGTGCAACAGTCGTACTGGAAGGATGTGACCTGACCACTTGGCTGCCTCCCCGGGAAAGCCTTCCTCAATTCAGTCTATGGCCTCTGCCTCTCAACTCGCAACAACTCCATCTGACCCTCCTTCATAACACACTGCTTCCTTTGCTTATCTTCTATGTCACCTTCCAGACTATAAAGATTCATTTATAATTCATCTTTGTACTTCTCCCCAAACATGTGTCTTTTATATGGACAATGCCGGGTTCAGTTATTATGTGTAATAAGGGGTTCTACATGGCCAGGGGAGCGTGACTACTCTTTTGGGGAGTACTGTCTTGCACTTGTGTGGTGCCGCAGTGTATGAACTTACACAGGTTCATTATCTGGTGGGCATCCAATTCTTCAGAATTTAGATATTAGTAATAATAATAGCAGCTGCTATTTATTTTGTATATATTCTATGTGCTAGGTAAGAAAAAAGCTCTTGAGGCTCAGAGAAATTAAATGATTTGCCCAAGTTCCCCAAATTTGTCACACAGATGACCACAGCGTCTTATTTTCAGGCTGCAAACTTATGCTCTCTTTGCCACTGCTGGTGGTGGTGGGTTGGGGGGCAGGATCTCAGGGGCAGAGCACAGGCTGTTCAACCCCTTCCCTAGACCCCCTGTGCTCTGATTCTAGTCCTCCGGGTCAGACCTGGCTCTGCCCTGACCCCCTTGGGGACAGCAGGCCTCAGGTCACTCGGTTTGCCAGTCTGGCCAAATCAGGCAAATTTGGCTCCTGGAGCTGCTGTGGTTACCATGGTACCTTCCCCAGGCTCCTCTCAGTGTAAACCTGGGGGCGAGCTGTTTTGAAGCAAATGGGGAAAACAGAGAAATTCTCCCACTAATGCAGGCAACTAGCAAACAGCCTGCCTCTCCTCGAAATTCCTTTCAGTGCCTCGCAGGTGGGTCTCGTGGTCACGGAGCCCAATTTCTCCAGTTCACAGGTGAGGAAACTTGAGGCCCAAGGTGCTTTGCGTTTGACAAAGAGGTTTTATGCCTTGGCCAGGAGGGTCTCTGGAGTCAGAGACCTGGGTTCCAATCCAGCCCCTGCATGACGTTGGGCAAACTCATGAACCGTTCCGAGTCCTGGATTCTTCATCTGTAAACTGGGCATCATGACACGTCTTCCCTGGAAGAGGTATGTGAAGGATTAAATCAAATCACATACATACAAGTGCTTCTCAAAGTGCACGGCAAGTGAAGAGGTGCAGTTGCCCAAGGTCAATGTGGGGGAAAGTGCATTGTTACAAGATTCACAAGACTCCTTGTGGTTGAGAGCCCACTGGCCCCTGTGGGAATCGAACCAGCAGCCTTCGGAGTTAGGAGCACGGAGCGCCAACCGCCTGAGCCATCGGGCCAGCCCCCTCTTTTTTTTCTTGAGAATTTCCTAGGAATTTATTTGAGACAAACTGACAACAGATGCCGGGAACAAGATCTAAAATGCTCCCAATAATGAACTCTTGAGGGAAAAGGACCATGTCCATTTATCTTTGTATACCCACAGCCTAGCATATGCCTGCCAGAAAGACTGTAATACAAATGTTGTCTTTTTAATTTCTGTTCTTCTAACACATCAAGCTTGTTATACTCTATGCATTGTTCCCTCTGCCCAGAATGTTCTTCCCCCAGTCCCCATGTGGCTGGCTCCTCTAACCATTCAGGTGTCTCTTCGGCACCAGCACTAGGCTCCAATCTAAATTACATCCCTCCCCCATCCTAGCACTTCACATTTCACAAGTTCTCATCTTGATTCTGCTACTGACTTGCTATAAGTCCCTTTACCACTCTGGACTTCGGCATCTTTCTTTAAACGAAAGGAGATGTTGCCTAAGCTTTTTTCCAGGTCAGCAGTTCTGTGCATCTGGTGACAGAATGCTTTCCCGGGACTCCTAAAGCTGTATTTCTTTCTCCACACCACCCTGCCTCACTACCAGAATGCCCTGAGGCCCAGCCAGGAGACCAGCACCCTGAGCCAGAGGGCCCTTTGTGGAAGAGGCAGAGATGCCCCTGGGGCAAGACATTTCCTTGAGGGCTGGGGCTGCCGACACTCAGTGTGGCTCCACAACGTCCATCTCTGGTTCAGGGGCCTGCCCAGGCTTCATGGGGACAGGCTGGGGAACGGAGATGGGTAGGTGGAGAAGGATACCTTGGAAGAAGGAGACTGTACCCATCTGACCAGGTCAACTGAAAGCAATTTCTAATACCCTGAGCATCAGAGTGTGGAGAAGAGAGATGGGCAGCTGCTATGCTCCTCAGAGTAATTACTGAGAATAAAGGAGGAGAGAAGGAAGTGGGTGGCATTTAGGGTTTCCGGTGGAATCCCTTACCTCCCTCCAAAGATGGAGGAGGTAAGGAAGACGTTTGGGATGGGGTGGGAAACTGAAAGAAATGAGCCGAGAAGAAAAGTAGGGAAAGGAAAGGGAAGAAGTGACTTTTGTCTAAGGAAAATGACAGCTTGACAGAAAGCAGGAGACAGCAAGTTCACTTCGACCGTCGTGTTGTTTGCTTACTGCATCTGAGGAGGCCGGCAGGGGAGGCCCTGTGCGCTGTTCTTGGAGTAGACGTCTGAAGAAGGCCCTTCTCCCCACTGGGTCACACTTGATTACCTGGGCGGCTGGGGCTCATGCCTCAGAGTCCCCTGGCTTTCTGCCTGTGACACGTAGGCCTCTATTCATGCAGATCTAGCTGGCACTGGACTGGGGAACTCTGAGCCTATCCCACACTCTGCTCCCTGACACTATACCTTCCCTGCTGCTGCTCATTCATCTTTCAAGTCCTTTCTAGTCACCCTCCACTCTGAACAAACAAAGCCTACAATTTGACACTTGTGAATTAACTCCAGGCAGAACCCAGCACACTATTCAGAACATGTACCCAACACAGGCTAAATCCCAGGATGGATCTATCTAAATCTGGATCACTTTGCCTTGCAAGATCGAGGAAGGAAGGTTGATATAAACACGGTTATTGCAACAATAGTACCAGCTTATTGAAGACAAGAGCTTCAATAAGACAAAAGCTTATTGAATGTTTCCAGTGCGTCAGGCACGGCGACAAGCTCTGTATTTGCATCACCTCATTTATCTCCTTCACAAGCCCATAAAATAGGTACTGTCATCATTTCCTCTTAATAGGTAAGGAAATTGAGGCTTAGAGAAGTTAATCAAGTTATTCAAAGTCACATAACTAGCATATGGCAGAATCAGCTTTCAAGCTCAGAGTCCATACTCTTGAATCACAGAATTCCACCGCTCAGTCTCAAAACAAAGATGTATTCATGCCAGTGAACTATGTCCGTTTATTTCTTTGTCATTCTTCTTGGGATGTTACCTACACACTGACACATCCTTTAGGAATGCTTTAAGCTGCAAGTAACAAGACAACGTGGCAAACCATTAAGGAGTAGCTCGAACAAGAGTCCTTGAAACAGGCAATCCAGAGCTGGTGTACTAAGAGCCCGACAACATCACCAAAGTGTCGGGATTGTTCTGTCTTTCCACAGAAAACACCATCATATTGGTTTTCCATCCTCATGCTTATTGCTTCATGATTGCAGATGGCTGCTACAGCTCCAGGCATCACATCAGCATTCCAGGGGGTTTCGTTTGTTTTCTTCTGATGGGGCTTTGCTTTTTATCCCGAAAAAAAGCCTGTCGGCAGATTTCTCTTTACATCTCATTGGTTACATATGCACCCCTAGACCAATCACTGGTGTAGGAAAGTGTGTATTATCATGGCTCCTGCTTAACAAATCATCCCCAAACCTAGTGGCTTGAAACAACATCCATTTATTATCCATCCGCTATCTATGGGTAGCTGAGTAGTTCTGTGATCTGAGCCAGGTCTGGCTGATCCTGGCTGGGCTTATTCGTGTGCCTGTGGTCAGCTGTTGGGTCAGCTGGGGGTTGCCTGGTTTAGAATGGCTTTACTTACACATGTGTCTGGTGTTGCCTGGTTGTCAACTGGGGTGATGAGTGACTGGGTCTCTCATCCAGCAGGCTAGCCTAAGCATGTTTCCATGGCAGCGATAGGGTGCCAAGAGATTACATGGAAGAATGCAAGGCCTCTTGAGGCCTGGATTCTGAACTGACATCCCATTCTTTTGGGCAAAACAAGTCACAAGACCAGCCCAGGTATAAGGGGTGGGGAAAGAGACTCCACAGTTTGGTGGGAAAAGCTGCAAAGTCACTTGCAAAGGGCATCGATGCAGAGTAATGAAGAATTGTGACTATTTTACAATTTACCACAAATTACCATGATTTATTTAGGTCAGCTCATCTCCTGAGGCAAAGAAGGGGCTCCCTTCCCCCAAATACTCCTACCCCTGATCAGGGGACAGTTTCAGGGAATAAAACAAAGACATGGTTTTTGGACAGATGGGTGACAGTGTCTGGATGGGGGCTAACCCGGGCACAAGGCTTTGCAGCTCCATTTTCTCCAAGTTGCCTCTCTGTTTTCTGAAGAGGGTGATTCTCATCTGTCGTTAGTTGATGACTGGTCGGGGCCTCATGATTGTTCCTCTAACAGGTGTATGCATTTCCTTCACAACACTTAAGTGCAAAAACAATTTAAAAATAAATAATATGAACTCTGCCTCTGGCCCCACCCGCCAGGGTAACGGGAAAATCTAGTGTCAGTCACCAGAGGGTGGGGCCGGGGTGGGTGATCTAGTCTCCCTGAGATTTGCATGATCCAGGAAACATGGGGCAAAGATCTTTCGCATTTGATCCATCAGGGCCACCTCCAAGTTGCGCTTGTCAAGCCCCAGGGGTCCATTTGAAAGTGGAAGACTATCTCTGCTCCCTTGACCTTGAACTTGTTGCAGAAAATTTCCAGGCTCAGTCTTTACTCAAGGAAACTACAACCTCCTCTGGCCTCCCTTCTCTCCTGCCCTGGCTACCCTACCTCTTCAACTCCATTCCCCCTTCTTCCTGACAGACTTAGGTCTCCCAAGCAACATCGGGATGGGATGGTTTCCTAGGAATGCAGGACCTGGCTGTGCTTCCAGGAGGGGGACATACCCTAAGGGAACAGACAGATAATGGTGTCATGTAAACTGATCTGGGGGAGCAGGGAAGGAAGCGCTATCTCAGCTGAGATGAGACGGGCGGGCGCATAGGAGTGGGTTAGGTGACGAAGGGGAAGGGGAGCTAGCAGGAGCATGTTCCGGACAGAGGAACCATCATCACAGCAATCACTAGCGTATATTGAACACGGCCTATGTGCCAGGTGCTATAAAGCGGTACTGTTGTTGTCCCCATCTTATGAAACTTGCAGAAGAAGTCATGTGACCAGTAAGTGGTTGAGCTGGGATTTCAAATCCAACCAGTCTGAGACCAAAGCTTCCCTCTTAACCAACTAGATTAACCTGGAGGGGAGAGAAGCAGGTTATTTGGAGACCCACAAACAGTTTATTTTGGCTGGAACATAACATGCGAAGGGAAAGACGGTACAACAAGAGGCTGGTGAGGCTGAGGAAGGTGAAAGT
Organism: Rhinolophus ferrumequinum; assembly: GCF_004115265.2. Taxonomy (NCBI): domain Eukaryota; kingdom Metazoa; phylum Chordata; class Mammalia; order Chiroptera; family Rhinolophidae; genus Rhinolophus; species Rhinolophus ferrumequinum. The sequence continues at coordinate 19,765,217 of NC_046292.1, forward strand.
GTGCAGATTCCTGCAGCCATGTTACTGCTTGAAGGCAGCAAGCCTGGTGCAGGGAGATCATTTCAGGGCTATTTCAGGAGTTTTAGCAAGAAATGGTGGTGCGTCTGACTGGAAGACAGTAGTAAGAATAAATAACAATGGCAGGATTTAAGGGTTGTCTGGGAAGAATGGACACAACTTGGTGATTGGTTGGAGGTGAGGGATTGGGGGAAAAAGAGGGGAGGCAAGAATGACTTTCAGGTTTCTGACTTGAGCAACTAGATGGCTGGTATCAACCTTATTTCTTTCCCCGATTTGCTGTGTATCCTTGGGGCTCTCACCCAGGCTCTCCAGCTGCCTGTCTTCCTAGCTATAAAATAAAGATAATGAAACTTGACCTCCCCATATATCCGAATGATGTCAATGTAAGATGAAGTCATCAGAGTGCTTCGAAAAGTCAAAAGTACTTTGCAAATGCAAGTGGTTATTATTTTATGGTTATTGCTAAGGTCCTCCCCATCCTGGGATTTGCAGATGGAGCCAGACTGAAAGGCAACCCAGGGGACCTTTCTGCTCCCTTGGAGGATGAGGAGTTGCTGTATTTTCCATCAAGCTGATCTGTCTCTTTGGCAGGTGGAAGCCACATTCCCACGTACTGAATTGTTAATAGCTTCCCCAGGGAGTTTCTTTCTGCTCCGACTCCTTCTGTGATTTCTGTTTCTCCACTGCTGACATCTTCTGATGCTCCGGTTGGCTCAGGATTTCCTGTGCATTTATGTTTTTGTTTTGTTCCCCTGAAGTCAAGGATGGAGACAAGACCCAGCAGAGTAGAACCGTTCCTTACCCCAGGTGCGTGGGGGGCTGTGTCTAATCTGTCCTCCACCAAGAGCAGGGACCGACTTGAGGGAAAACTCTGCCAGGCAGAGGGAGGAGCGATGGGTTCTTGTGTTTTATGGAGGCGACATTCTAGTTTCTGCTCTGAGAGGCAATGTAATGTGGTCATCATGAGACTGGCCTTTGGCGCCCCACAGATCGGGTTTGGCATCCTGGTTGTGGTTTGGGCAGGTAACCGAACCTCTGTAAAATGGAGCAACGATAGTAGGACCTCACACCTCTGGGGCTGCTGAGGATTGAAGAAGATCATCCACAAAGCACTTGGCCCAGTGCCTGGCACATAGCAAGTGCTCGACAAATGGCAGCCAACAAGATCATTTATGAGTTGTGACCACAGAAACGAGGCTGCCTTTTAAAGATGAATAGACGAGAATGCTCGCATCCAAGTAAGAACTGACCTCTTCAAAGTACTCACTTTGGGAGGCCATTGGGGAAACCCTTTTAGATGCCTTTCAAGTTTCCACCGTCCTTCCGATGTCCTCAATGGAGGCCATTCACGTGCACTTGGCTTGTGTGCTAGTCAGTTTGCGCTGCTGTAACAAAGTTCCATGACCCGGGTGGCTTATAAACAACAGAAACGTATGTCTTATAGTTCTGGAGGCTGGAAGTCCAAGATCAGGGTGCGGGGTGGTCAGGTCCTGGGGAAGGCCCTCTTCGGGATTGTAGCCTGCTGATTTCTTGCTGTGTCCTCACATGAGAGAGCAGACGGCAAGCAAACTCTTAAAAGGGGCAGTCCATAACTGCCTGCACGGTTTCTTAGCAATTATGGTATTTTGCTCATGTATTGGGTCAGTTACGTATCTTTCCAGCATCTTGACTGTGAGCTCCTCTAAGAGAGCAATGGTCTTACTCATCCTTATGGTTTAATAACATCTGCTCAGGCAGCCTTTGTCAGTTGGCAGAGAATCTGTTATTTCACCAGATCCTCACTCAATCCTTATAGATGAGGAAACTAAGTCTCAGAGAAGTGAAGGGAATCCTTTTTCTGTCTTTTGCCTCCACCATAGCTATGGTTTTCCACCATAGCAGTTCTGTCTCCAGGAGGGACTCAAAAAACCTTGTGGAATACAATTTAAAAACATACTCTTCAGCCCAGTGTGGCTTGAGAGTGAGAATGAGGTGTGGAGAGTGGATGGAGTCAGAAGACGGCAGCAATAAACCCTGGTTGGGACCAGACTGGGAGGGCCCCAAAGGCAACTCCAAGGAGTGAGAGTAGACTTGCTTGGTGACGGCCAAAAGCCAAGGGCTGGCCTGGAACTGGCATCTAGTATTTCAGGTCCAAGTAAGATGTGATTGCTGAATTTGTGCAAAGGGTTTCCATTGCTTAGAAGAATTCCTAGGTCCTCTAATAAGCTATGTCTGCTCTGACTCCCTCGCCGAATGGGATCTCACCCACGTTGGAACTGAACTCCCCATTCTATCACTCATCGAGCACCAGGGGCTGTACTAAGGTGGGGGTACATGAGTGCACAAGACCTATTGTAAAGGGGATGCACAAAACCCCAACGACTACATAAATAAATACGGGGGAAATTCTGTAAAGAGGAAGTATATGATGCTACAAGAACAAATAACACGAGGACCTTGTTTATTTGATAGGAGGCGGGAGGGGACAGTTAGTGAAGTGATATTTAAGCTGAAACGTGAAGGATAAATAGCACTTAGCCTGGGAAGTAGCTGAGACTTCCAAGTGGAATAAATAGAGTGTGCAAATGTCCTGATGTAGGAAAAAGAATTTGGCTTGTTGGAGGGGTAGGGAGGGGGCCAGAACTCCAATAAAGTAGCCCTTTTCTTTTCCTGCCCTAATTTCTTTCCTCTGGCACCAGAAAAGTCTCTGAGTACCAGGCCCTTTGGGACGGGGAGAGTTTTAGCAGCAAATGTGACCACAGAGCAAAAATCATCTGCCTGAAGAGTCCTTAGATGGTTGAGTGGAAAAGCCTTGGGGTGAGGAGTCTACTGTAGCTGGTAGAGAAGCTTGGACAGCAGCTGGGAGGGGCAAAGAGAATGGAGAGGAGGCTGAACTTGGGAATTCTGCTTTTGTTCTTTCTGGGAAAAGGTAAGAGGCTTGCATGTAGATGGATGACTCAAGCCAGAGAGTGATATGAGTGAGGGGGTTCTTGCCCAGACACTTTAGGGCCAAGAGCATTGTCCCAGAGCCTAGAGCTCGGGAACCCCAATGTGGTCCCATTCCATTCCCCGTTGGGACCTTTATTCATCCAACTAGTATTTCCTGAGCACCCACTCTGACCCCAGCTGTCCACTGGGTGCAGGGATCAATCAGGCCTGGTTCCCAAAAGAGGAAACAATTTCTCAGATAGAAATAATTGCCATATGGGATAATTCAGTGTCTAGCCTAGTCTTCTCATCTGTAAAATGGGGACACTAATAATAGAATCTACTCCAAAATGTTGATGCATGGATAAGGCACTTATCACAGTGCCTGGAACAGAGTAATGGCTGCAGAGCGAATGTTCCGGGGAGGACAGGAGCCCCAAGAAGGAGGATGGCTCTACTAGATCTGGGCTGGTCAGGTTAGGGAAAGAGTGTGGGAAGTTCTCCCCTCCCATCTGCTCCTACAGCAGCCACAGTGATCTTTAGGGTGGTCTTTGAGACCCTGCCCACCCTTCTCCGAACGCTGGCTCCCTGCCTTCTCTTCCTGGCCTCCTTTTAGTCCCTTTGACCACAGTGTCTTTGCACATATGGACCTGTGGTTCCTTTGGTTTCTTCCCTAAGTTAGTTCATCTCCAAACTTCACGTCTCACTTTCAATGTCATTTCCTCAGCGAAGCCGTCATGACCTCTGGGTTTTGTAGCCTTTGCCGCAGGAAAGCCTCGCTTCCTTCATTTCCTCAATTTGTAACTGTATCTTCATTAGTGTAATTTTAGAATTGGTGTCTCTCTCCTCCACTGGGCTATAAGCCCCAGGAAGTAGGAGCTGCATCTAGTGAATCCCCAATAGTACCTGGCTCTTATACTCAGCACCCCCAAAAAATCTGTTGAGTGAATGAATGGGGTGCAAAAACCCATGGATAATAATGGTTATTTATGGAGCACTTCCTCTGTGCCCGGCACTGAGCTAAGTTCTTCACTCACATCATCTGAGCTAATCACCCCAACAACCCTCTGAGGGAGGTGGTGTGATTATCCTCATTTCACAGATGAGGGTAATCAAGTTGAGAGAGGTTAAGTGATTTGCTCAAGGTCACTGCTCTTGAATGCAGGGACAGGAGGTGGGATTCACATCCTGGTCCTTTTGACTCCAAAGCAGCAAAGGGGTGTGGGGGGGGTGAGTCCGGCTGGGTGGGGTACACCCGAGCTCTTGAGGCATCTCTAGGGAGGGAGTGGGAAGCCTCCTTGGCCCAGCACCAAGCCGGTGGTGCAGAGCCCGCCCCTGGTCCCCAGCGTAGACTAGCGGCCGCCTCCGGGCCACGTGGTGCGCGCGGCGGGTGCGTCCGAGGAGCCCGCAGAGGTTCCAGGCTCAGAGCGCTCCGGGCGCTGAGAGCGGGCGGGCGGGCGCCAGGACAGGGCCGGTGCGGGCGGCGAGGTGGGCGAAAGAGGCGCGGAGGCAGCCGAGCGGTCCGGGCGCTGCAGCCAGCGTCTTCCAGGCGGCGGCTTCGACCCTTGGTGCGCCCATCATCCCAAGTCTCTGCGCCCAGGGCGCACGGTGGGGAAGGATACGGCTCCGGCTCCCCGGCCGCCATGGAGCCGGCCCCCTCCACCGACGCCGAGCTGCAGCCCCCACTCCTCGCTACCACTTCGGACGCCTTCCCCAGCGCCTTCCCCAGCGCGAGCGCCAATGCGTCGGGGCCGCCAGGTGCCCGCAGCGCCTCGTCCCTCGCTCTGGCCATCGCCATCACCACGCTCTATTCGGCTGTGTGCGCTGTGGGGCTGCTGGGCAACATGCTCGTCATGTTTGGCATCGTCCGGTGAGTCCGCTGTGGGCTGGCGCCGTGGGTCTGGGCCTGGGGTGAAGGTGGGCACTGTGGACTTGGGACCCTGACCTCGGACCCTTGACTCCCAGGGCCTCTATATTTCCTGCAGGGGGCGCATGGGGCCCAGCGGGGAGACCTCTTCCATTGAGAGGAAGACACCGGAATTTGTATCTGTGTGTGTGTGTGTGTAACTAAATAACATTTGATCAACTGTTGCATCCCCCTGCTTCTGCATCAGGCTGTGTGGGACAGTTTGGCAACAGTTTGCGTCTGTCACAGTTTGTGGGTGGGTGGTTCTGTTTGTGACAGTACAAATGCATTGTATGTTTGGATCTCTGAAACCTTGCTGGAGTGGGCAGAGATGCCCAAGGTGCCCTGGGCCTGCGGGGAGACAGCTGTGTGTGGGCTGTCTATGCAGGTGGGGGCACAGGAGAGAGAGAGAGAGAGAGAGAGAGAGAGAGAGAGAGAGAGAGAATTTGTACCATGCTGTGGGAGCACTTACCAAATCACATTTGGTGATCATCTGTTGATGTCCCTGTGTTGATGTGTGCTTGTCCCACACTGTCAGCTTGTGATTTCTCTCCGAATGAGAATGTGACAGTATGACTGTTGTTTCTTGTGAACCCCGGAAACCCCAGAGCATCCAGAGTGGCCTTGGACACTTGTGTCTGTGCACCTATGTGTGTTCGCAATAGAGAGCCCATAGTTCCTGGTACAGTGGGCAGCAGCTGTGGGTCAGCCAGTCAGTTCTCTGCACCTGGACCGTTGCCATCTGGTCAGGAGCTCTGGACCTTGTTTAGAAAGGCCTCACGTCTTCCTCACAAGTGCCCTTCCCATTTTCTCCTCCTCTCCTAACAGTCTTTTTTTTCCTTTTTTTTTTTTTTTTTTTTTTTTTTTTGTCAAAGGCAGCAGTGGTTTGTTTTTGGCTGGAGTTGGTGCTTTCACCTCAGGAAGTGAAGCTCTCTTCTTAGTATCTGTGGATCTTCACAGAATATAAAACATCGCCAGCTTACCCCAGAAGCAGCCCCCGGACCCAGTTCTACCAGTTCAGACATGGGCAAAGGGATTGAAAGGAAACTCCTATCCTTATGATAACAAAGAGGCCCTGGTATTTACCATTAGTTGGAAATGGGTCCTCCATGCTGGTTGGTCGAGGGCACAGCCCTAAACCTCTGGGCAGTGGTGCCACCAGGCAGGGCAGGTTGTGGATCCAGGTTGGAGACATGAATGTGGTCTCAGCCCAGTTACTGACGCTCATCAGAGTCAGGGCAACCATTCCCCCAGCCCCACCTCCCACCTGCCTCAGTTTCCCTGTCTGAAGGATAGCAACCTAATCTCGACTGAGAGATACGAATTCCAGAGTATGGGTTGCTGCAGGGCAGAGCATAGTGCACTGGAGTGCGGTACTGGATGAGGGTGCGTGGGTGTTGAGGGGGCTTTGGCGTAGAGATCTCTGAGGGATCTTTGCTCCCCCAGGAAGAGTGGAGGCCACAAGAATTTCCTGTGTTTTCAATGACTCATCACCAGCTACAGTGGGAACATTCCCCCAAGCACAGGCAGGATTGATCTTCGTTTTGCATTTTTGTTGGTGATTCTCCTTACTTTGCCTTCAGAGATTGTACAGGCTGTAGAATCAGGCCAACCTGTGTATGTATTAATCCCAGCTCTGCCACCAACTGGCTCTATGACTTGGGTAAGTCACTTAGCCTCTTTGAGCCTCACTTTCTTCTTCTACAGAATGGGGGTAATAACAGGACCTTCTTCTACAGGGTTTTTGTGAGGTGTTGATGAGAGAGCATATATAGTGCAGCTGGACCCAATAAATGGAAGCTGTCTGTGTGATAAAGAAGAGGAATTTTCTAGATCCTTCAGAATCCAGGGCCTATTAAAGAAGGGAGAGTAAGGGAGGCGCTTGTCTCAAGATGGGCCTGAGAGTGGCTACAGTTCTGCGAGTTCCAGGTTCCTGGTACATACTCATATGCCCTCTAGGGGAGCCCTAGCTACTCTAGTCTGGGGAAAGCTGACCATCAGTGTGTTCAATTCCACTTCCAGCCTCTTCCCAGGGCCTCTGGCTGGGGGGCTGATGAGCACAGCTCCCCCACTACCGTTGAGCCAGGGGAGAGCCTCTCACTTCTGAGGCTCCACTCAGGGAAGGTCCCTGGCTCAACATGCTAGGGGTGCTCCCAACCAACCTTCCCCAAATCACATTGTCAAAGGTATTCTGACAGCAGCGTAATGACCACCCATAGGTCCCCATGTTGCTAAGACATTTCCCGGGCCAACCATCTAAGTGATAACTGTATCTCTGTGTCTGAGTGATCTAGTCCTCACCTACCATCCTGTGGGGTAGGCATTAGAAGCCTCATCATTATCACCCCATTTTACAAATGAGGATCTGGGGTTCAGAGAGGGGCAGATTCTTAGGTTCTTGTTCTAAGGTCCAACAGCTAGACTAGACCCAGAGCTAGAACCCTGGTCTTGTGACTCTAAGTCCAAAACCTTTTCCAGAGCTGCCTGGGATAGGGGACAGAGAATTGTATGGAAGGATGGGGCAGAATCCTATTCGTCCTCTGGTCCTAGACTCCTCAGAGAATGAAGGAGGAGAGGAAGACTACGGACAGGGTGGCTGCCTGGGGCTCAGCTTCTGCTGGCAAAGTGCCAAGAGCACTGAGGAGAGGGGAGCCCAGGACAGAGAAAAACTTTTGCTCTATCTGGCTCTCTGTCATCCCGTGCAGGGTGTGGCACAACCAATAAGTGAGTCAGTTGATTGGTTGAATGAATGAATGAATGAATGAATGAATTCTGCCTGCCAGTCTTGAGCATAGGCAGTTTGGGGGTCAGGGGAAGGTTTGCAAAGGTCCTAGAGGACCCCTGGGACAGGAAAGCATGGTGGTATAGTGGCAGAGTGGGGCTCTGAAGCCAGACATATCTAAGTTCAAAGCCTGTGTTCAAAGCCACTTGCTTGCTGTGTATTTGGGCTTGTGACTTCCCCTCTGACACTCATTTCTTTGCCTTTAAAGTGCAAATAACAAGTGCATCCTGGGTTGTGGTGAGGATTAAATGAGATAATGTGTTGCATCTGAGCCTTTCAAGCCCTTTGAGGACAGGGAGGTTCTATGTGGGAAGGAATGAATTAACTCATTTAAGGAAATTCTGTGGATGCACTGTGTTAGATGCTGAGATGAAGAAATGGTGAGGAAAAAAAATACAACGCCCCTGTCCTCATGGAGCTTAGGGTCTGGTGGGAGAAACAGACATTCATTGGCTAGTCATCCAACAAGCTTAAATTTATAGCTGTGCTGAGGGCTGTGGACGAGTATATGGGGGCTTTGGGAGCCCCCGATGTGGGGAGGGTCTCACCTGGGCAGGGAGTTCAGAGAAGGCCTCTGAGGAGCTGGAGGATGAGGAGGGGGTAACTAAAAAAAAGCTGATGGAAGAGGCGGCCGGTTAGCTCAGTTGGTTAGAGCAGGGTGCTCTTAACAACAAGGTTGCCAGTTCGATCCCCGCATGGGCCACTGTGAGCTGCACCCTCTACAACTAGATTGAAACAACTTGACTTGGAGCTAATGGGTCCTAGAAAAACACACTTAAAATAAATAAAACCTTTTTTAATAAAAGGGAATAGCAATTCTATGAACATTTTCAAAAAAAGCTGAGGGCAGAGCCCCTGAGGGGAAGACTGACATGGACGAGAGGTTGAAAAACAAGTACACAGGGATCTCAGAATGCCACATCACGATGCACTCTCCATTCCTTCCTCCACACACCCTGGGCCTCTCCCCACTTCATGGGCCCACCTGAGAGGCCCACTTATCCTTCTGGATGCATGAGCGGGGCCTCAGGGAATTGTGCTCTTAGCAAATAGCCTGTGGTTGCTGAGGCTTGTGTGAAGTGTGAGCAGGATGTTTTGGGACATCTGGTCCTCACACAGAGCATCACTCCCTAATTCTGTGGTGTGAGTTTGGTTGGCGTGGTGACTCTGTGGGTCCTCAGAGCAGATGCTGGAACCACTGTTTCTGGGTGGAGTCAGTGCCCTGAGCAGGGCTGGCATCTCAGAATTCCCGTTGGTAGCCCTCTGGGTAGGGTGGAGTGTGAAGAGTTTAGCAGGAGCCCTCATCTCTGATAGGTGAGCCCATCTTTCCTTTATATGGCCCAGAATTTCCTGATTTGCCTGTCCCAGAATCCAGGTAGGGGAATAGAGTCAGTGCTTTCAACTTGGCCTCTTGCCTGTTCCACAGCCTGCCCTGTCTCCCCGCCTCCACCTCTCCCCATGCTGGTTTCAGCAGGTATGCACCCTGCGTATCTCTCACTACCCCCACTCCACCCTCACCCAGTCCCCTGCCCTTCTTGACTCTTTCAGGCTGTGGGCTTCTCTGCCCCTTGATCTCTTCCTCATAGCCATGTCTCTTCTGACTTCTCTTCTTGTATCAAATGCTGGCTCTGCTACCTACTAAGATCTTTAGCAAGTTGGATGGCCACTCTGCACCTAGTTTCTTCATTTGTAAAAGGTGGTACCTGCCTCATAGGCACCTCTGTCCTAAAGATCAGGTGAGATGATGTTAGTAAAGCATCATTTTCCTTCCCATCCCAGGTGACAGTAGCACAGAGCGGGGTGGGGGCTGGGCCAGGCAGCATGGACAGGTGAATGCGGGTTCTGGTTGTCCCCTCTGTCTACTGCTGAGGTGCCAGGAGTTGCTGGAGTAGGTGTTCAAGTGTCAGCTTTGCAGGATTGGGAGCTCTGAGTCCGTGTTGATTTTGGAGGCCCAGCATGAGCCCCTTGCCTTTTGTCTCCCTCCCCTCTCTTGTGGCCCGGGTTGGGGTTCATAGACCCAGGGACCCTAGGCCAGGAGAGGTCCCTGTGAGGTGACACAGTGCAGTGGTAAAGGTCACAGTTGGGGTTCAGGTAGTGCCGGGTCTCAAACCCAGCTCAACTGCATTCTGGGCAAAGAGCCTAACTTCCCTGAGCCTTATTTCTGCATTTGTAGAATTGGGGTAATCCTTGTAGATTATTGGGAAGATGAATGAGACATGCGTGCAAAAGGCCGTAGCGCAGCACCTGGCACATAGTAGGCCCTCAGTATGGGCAAGACGCTATGATTAACCAGCACCCCTGCAGCTGCTCCAGGCGAGCAGAGGTGGTGGCTGTGAGGCCAGATTGTCTGCATTTTCCACCTTGGACTTTTTCCTGCTTCCTGCATCCTCTGCACATTTACTCATTCAACAGACATTTGCTGATGCTGACCCCTGCCCGCGCCACCCAGCCTCAGCTCCCACTGCCCAGACTTTCAGCTTAAGCCTCAGCACGGTCTTTGGCTCCTAACACAGCCACGCCTCTCAGGACCCTCTGGTTGGTTACAGCTCCAGGGACAAATGTGGCTTCCCAGAGCCATGGGAGTCCTGTCATGGGGGGTGGGGGTGGGGGTCACCTGACCCCGCCAGAGGATGTGATGCCTATGCTTCCTTGTGAAGGGGAGCAGCAGTTGGCTACAAGGAGAGGTGGGGCAGAGCATTCCAGGCAGAGGGAACAGTATGAGCAAAGAAAGGTTCAGTGGATGATCAGAGCTACAGGGGGCGTGGCTGAGCTGAAAGTGCCAGGGCTGGGGTGGCTATGAAGATGGAGAGGCTGTAGGGACAAAAGCAGGAAAGGCCTGGCAAGCAGGCGTCCTCATCATGGTTGTCACATTGCCTGCTGTGCGCTGAGCTTTGGAGCCAATGATGAATCCACCAACTATAGTCTGTGCCTTCCAAAATTGCCAGTGAGACGCAAATGTTAGAGGAACTCCATGAACCAGCCCCAGGTAATTGGAGGGAGTCATTCTGGTGGGGAGAGGAAAGGGACGATTAAGGAAGAAGACAGCCTGGCTGGGCTGTGCGAAGGCCAGAGGTTGTGTTGGGGCTTCTGTTCCAAGTCTGGGCGGTGGGAGCTGAGGCTGGGCAGGTTCTCAGGTCCCACGGTAAGGTGGCCATGCTGGGAACGAAGCAGCTTTGGGTCACAGGCCAGGGGAAAAGGACTTTGGAGTAATCCGTCCAGCATGGTGTCCAAGAGGAAGAGTTTGGTGTGGGCAGGTGAGATGGATGGGATGGGGAGGGCGTCGATGTGGGGAAACCAGAGAGGCCAGCCCAGGGTGATGGAGGAGAGCTGTGTGACCTCGGATGGGTCATCTGGCTTCAGTTGTCCCCTTTCAAAACGAAGTGCTTTCGGTCCTGCTGTGCCTCCTGGCCTTCCCCCACAGCCAACCCTTCCCAGGCCTTGGGTTCATTCCCTAAGGAGTGTGTGTGACTCAGGTGCTATGGGTTAGGGCCAGAGGAGTCACATAGGGCACGAAGAGCCTCTCCTGAGCTTCTGCCATGTGCCAGAGGCTTCTCCAAGCCGCACAACGGCCCTGCAGTGGCGGCTGTAGATTCTCATTTATAGATGAGGGAGCAGGTGCCTCTCACAGCCAGACAGACACAAACCCAGATCTTCTCCAAAACCACTCCACTTCCAATCTGCCACTGCTGTCCATGAGACATATGAGGAATGGGGGTGAGAGCTGGGGATGTCTGGCTAGAGAGGGGAGGAACAGGGCAGATTGCCGTCTGTAAAGCTCTGAGACTTCTGCGTGGGGTAACAGCAGTGGAGAGCCTGGACACTGGAGTCAGACTGGCCTGGGATCACATCCCAGCTGTGCCATTTACTAAGAGAGTGAGCTTGGGCAGTATATACACATCTTCTCTGAGCCTCAGTTTTCTCATCTGTGAAATGGGAGTAGCAGTAGACCCAAATAGGGTGGTTATGAGAAGTTCATGAGGCATGACGTGAAGGACTTCAGCACAGAACCATGAGGCATTTCATAAAGTATTCAATAAACATTTTCTATTATTATGTCTATTTAGAAGAGGAGTGAGACTTGCTTCTCATTCATTCGATTGACATTTATGGAGCCCCATAGGAACTAGAATTATTGGGGAGATACTACAGGGAAACTTTATCAACTCAATATTAGAAATATTCTTTTACTATAAAGATAGCACAGTAGTTATTTCAGAGAAAAGCTTTGTCATTTTGGTGTATTTCCTTTCCACCTCTTTTTTTTTGTCCCTCGCCTCCCTCCCTGTATTTCAATGACACCAGGATCACACTATATTAAAATAATGATCACATTATATCTAATATTTTATAAGCTGCCTTTTTGCTTAACATTATGTCATGACTATGTTCACGTGTTATCAAACATTCTTTGAAAACGTGATGTTTTAATGGCTGCAGTGTATGAATGTGTTCTGTTTGGGGGGGCTTATGTTATTTCCAACATTATGCCAATCTAAATAATGCATCTGTGAACATGCTTGAGCACTTATGTCTGTGCACATCTCATGTCATTTCTATAAGCAATTGTCCAATTGTTAAAGCTCTCCAAGAAGATATGGGCTGCTGTGTAATGTAGGCAGCCTGCCATCACTGATGGTATACAGGAGGACACTGGACAACCACGCGGTGGAGGTTTGGCACGGCAGACTTGGGTGGAGAAAAGATAAGACAAACATAATTTCAGGCTCCTCTCATCATGGCTGAGATTCGGAGAATGCTTCTCAGATGTTGTGATCTCAGATTCCCCTTTTCCCCTTCCTGGAAGATGATGCTTGGCCTTTGAGAGGAAGGGGGCTGTGCTGGAGCAAGGCATGATTTCATTAAGCTCAGAGTCCTGGGACCTTTAAATCCAATTGGCTACCCAGAATATCATAACATGGCCAGGAAGAGGCAGAATCGCGGGGTGGAGAAGAAAGCCTGGCTTAAAGGAGCAATTTACCATCATACAGGCCTCATTACCAGCCGGGGGGATATAGGGTGGGATGGGGCATCTGGATTGTGCTCGTTGATTTATAGCTCCCAGTGCAGCTGCAGAAATCAGCAGCTTTGTCTCTGGCCGGGGTGGGTGTGTGCGGAAAGAATCTTGTCTTTTGTAGCTTTCCGAGTCTTTCTTGATGAGTGGAAAGAACTCAGACTTCAAAGTCCTGTAAGGTCAAAAAGCCCCAGTGAATCAACACAACACAGAGAGAGAAAGGTGGAAACAGCCTTGCGCCCCTCCCTGCAGAAGTAAAAGGCATAAAATTTTGAATCATAGATGATGATTCTCTTTCTTGAACACTTATTTTGTGCCAGGTACTCTGCTTAGAGATGTGTATATATGAGTATCCCGTTTAATCCTCACATACCCATATGCTGTTGCCCCCATTTTATAGATGAGGAAAGGTGAGGCTCAGAGAAGTGATGTAACATGCCCAGAGTCCCAGAATTGGGTTGAAATCAGGCCATTCTGATCTCAGAGCCCACACTCTTAACGATTGTCTTGTCTTCTGCCACTTTGTATGTCAAGTTCAGCCCCTCTAATTTACAAATTAGGAAAACAAGGTGTGGAGAGGGTCTGTGTCTTTGGAGTTAGTGGCCAAGTCAGGACTGGAACCTGCCTTTTCCAACCCCTTGCCCCTTCTTCTTGCATCCTCTTTCCATGCTGGGTCAAGGGTGGCTGGAAATAGTAGCACCTGGGAGCATGAGAAGTGGGTTCCTATACAAGCTAGTCCAGCCTGGGGGCCACTGACAACACCTAACAGGCCCCAAAGAACTCCAAGTTCCCTGGGGTAGGGCCAGTAGCTGGTGAGGCAGAGGGATTCAGGTTCAAATGCGGGTCTGCTTCTTGCTGGCTCTTACCATCGGGCTCACCTCGCTGAGCCTGTTTTCTCATCTGTGAAATGAGGATGATAGAAAAATACCTACATCACAGGATTGTGGTAAACACACGTTCAGCAGCCCCTCCTAAGTACCAGGCACAGTTCTAGGGGCAGGGCGTGCAAGACACTGTCCCTGCCCACATGGAGCTGACATTTTCATGGGGAATGGTAGTCAGTAAATAAATAGATGTGAGGCCAAGGCTATAGGCAATGAAGTCAACTAAAACAGGCATGGGGAGAGAGCCTGGTGGGGCTGCAGGTGTGTATGGGAGGCAGGGGAGGAGAGGGCAACTCCGCAGAGGCCTGGTGCTGGGAGGACGAGCGAACAGTGCCGTCGAAGCTTAAGGGCGATGATGTATGGCGTTAGTAAGGGGCTGGCCCCGGCCAAGAAGTTGTTGGTGATAATGATGCCTTTTGGCTGGTTGCCTAGCTTTTGGGTACCAGGGACAGGGATTAAGCCAAGGGAGAAAAACTGCTTCTCGTGTTCAGCCCAGATGCCCCTGCAGGACAGATAGAGATCATCTGTTTTCTTCCGTTACAAAAACTCATCCTCCTGAAGTGCTAGGAAAGGCCCCGAATCTAGTGATTTTCCATTCTTCCTTGGGGGGAGGGATTGGAGCCCTCCACGTGGCCAGAGGACTGTCCTGCTGGGAGGGGCAGGTGGCCACAAGACACTCCCTCCACCGCTCAGGCCTTGTCATCCCAGATAAGAGAGGGCTCAACAGCAAAACATGGCATATTGGCTCCATGGAGCTTCACACCAAAATTAGAACCCCTGACCTATCCTGAGTGCTGACAAGGTGGCCAGCTCTGTGCCGAGTGTCTCATGGATTATCTCATTTAATTCTCCCAACTTTGTGAGGTTGGTACCACATTTCTCTCCATTTGGCAGATGAGAACACTGAGGCTCAGAGATGATAATTCACTTGCCAAGGGCCACAGTTAGTAAATGGCGGTCAGCCTTGGAGTTGAGGGGCCCTTGACTCCCAGAGCCCACACATGCGAAGTGTCCATGAAGCGATGTCTGTGAAGAAGGTTGAACTCATGATACCTTCTGATTCCAATTGTGGAGAAATGACTTTTCCATACAGCCAGGGATTGGGAGAGGCCGTGGAGCAGGGTAGACTGATTTGTTAAGTTATTAAAATAATAAATTATTAATAAATAAAAGTGAAACTCTGTCATGTGTCAGGCAGAGGGAGATGTAATATGTAACACACAGCCCGGTCAAAGGCCTAGAGATGGGCTTTTTGGAACGTCTGACTTTGGATCCTGGTTCTGTCCTCTCTACACTCCTGGACAAGCACCTCTCCTCTTTGGGTCACAGTTTTCTTCTGTGAACAAAATGGGTACGTACGAGGTCAGATAGTTAAGTTCGCGAACTCATCCTAGAAAAAGTGCTACGTACCTTATTGCTGAATATCACTATGGTTGCCTTCGAAATACTCCCCTTGGGAAGCTATGCACCGACGCCAGCGCCTAGTCCGTCCTTCAAAGCAATTTTGGAACTCTTTTTCTGGAATGGCCATCAGAGTTGTCGTCGTATTACCCTTGATGTCCTGAATGTCATCCAAATGTCTTCCTTTCAATATTTCCTTTACCTTCGGGTGAAGAAAGAAGTCATTGGGGGCCAGATCAGGTGAGTAGGGAGGGTGTTCCAATACAGTTATTTGTTTACTGGCTAAAAACTCCCTCACAGACAGTGCTGTGTGAGCTGGTGCATTGTCGTGATGCAAGAGCCATGAATTGTTGGTGAAACGTTGAGGTCGTCTAACTTTTTCACGCAGCCTTTTCAGCGCTTCCAAATAGTGAACTTGGTTAACTGTTTGTCCAATTAGTACAAATTCATAATGAATAATCCCTCTGATATCAAACAAGATTAGCAACATCGTTGCAACAAGTTCAAGTTCGCGAAATGAATTGTCAGACCTTGTGTTGCTACCTCTTCCCAGGGTGGGTGTGAGTCAAAGGACAGAGTGTGAAGTGCCCTGCACAGGGCCTGTTCTCAAAGAGTGTGTCTTGGGGGTGGGGGATAGGTCAGTCAAACTGTAACATCCACACAGGCTCATTATGAATGGTAAACTTTGTGGGCAATATCGTCACATGGAATTGTGGGAATGGAACCTTTACTTGGCCATGGTAAGGACTCAAAATAATCAGGAACCCCTCAATTACAAGTACGGCAAAAATGAGCATGTGCTTTGGAAATATCACAAGACTTCTTATAGGAGGCCTTCCATGCAAAATCTCACATAATCTCTACAACATTTCTAGAAGGCAGGAAGAATGTAGTGTGCCTGTTTTATAGATGAAGAAGCTGAGGCTCCGAGATGGAAGACTTTTGCCCAAGGACACCACCGTTAGTATTTGACTGCAGAGCCTGCCCTCTCTCCATTTTATCCCACTGCCTCTTATCACATTGGACCCTCTCAACAACCCAACGTGCTGGTGGTTGTCATTGCCCTTTTCCAGGTGAGGAGACTGTGTGGCTCCTGGCACCACCCTTAGCCTAGAGCGTGGGCTTTTGGGTCTGTATCAGTCAGGGTCCTACCAGAGAAAAAGAACCAGTAAGATGTTTCAAAGAATTGGCTTATGCGACTGTGGGGTCTGGCTAGGCAGGTCTGAAATGCGTAGGGCGGGCTGACAGGCTGGGAACTCTCAGGCAACAGATGATGTTGCCGTTCTCAAAATTTCTTTTTCCTCCGGGAAACCTGTTGTGTCCTTAAGGCCGATCTTCATTATCAAAGATAATCGCCTTAAAGTCAACTTATTGTAGATGGTAATCACAGGTCCAGGATACCTTCACAGCAACATCTAGATTAGTGTTTGATTAAATAATTGGGTACTACAGCCTAGCCAAGCTGGCACATAAAACTAACCATCGCAGGGTCAGACAGACACAGGCTTGAGTCCTGGAACTACAACCTTTAGGCTGTGTGACCTTGGGCAAATTTCCCTGCCTCTCTGTGCCTCATCCCCTTGTCTACCAAATGCTGTGATAGTGCTGATGAGGATTAAATGCAATGATGTACATCAAGGGCCTTTGTGCAGAGCCTGTCACATAGAAAGAGGGGAGGCGCACACTAAAATAAATGGTTGTGAAGCAGTTTTTTCTAACTGCAGTGTAATTGTTTGTTCCTGTGTTTGCCTTCCCTTTTATAGTGGCTGTTCCTGGAGGGCAGGCACTGTGTCCCATTCATCTTCTACCTTGTTTCCTTCAGTCTCTGGCCCTAAAGAGCCAGCCGTCACTAAGCATTTCTTAAATATCTAGTTGGCACTTTGTTAATGAGATTCCCTCGGTGGAGTTGGGATCTATAATAAAAATCCCCCAACTACCAGATAAGAGGGAAATAGCATGTGCAGGGACCTCAGGCCTCTGTTTTCTCTAGAGTAACCCCTTGCTTCTCAGCTTAGGAAATCTTTCCCAAGATTTCCTAATCTCTGATCCCCATTGCCTGTGTTCCCACAGCGCTCTATGTGGCCCCCGTTAGAGCAGGGACTACACACATTTTGAAACACGTGATTGCTCATCTCTCTCTCCCCAGTTGCGTAGATGTGGGGTGGGGGGAGTATCCTTTGTTCATAGCTGGAGCCCCATCTTAGGGAGCTGACTGGCACTCAGGCGGCATGTCATGTCCATAGGTGTTTGTAGGAGGGACATGTCGTATTTCCAGAGACGCATGGATTGACAAGCCACACTCGAGGAACTCTGCTTTCTTGGGCCTCTGTTGTATCTGGCTGTTGCATCCCCTGGTCTAGCCATCCTTAAGACAGAAGCAGAGCAAGGGGATGGAGAAGAGCTTCTCTTTCCTGTTTCCATGAACACGTTGTAGTTGGTTCTTGAACTCAACTGAGCAAGGAGTCTGCCCTGTTTATTGCTGACCTGGCTGGGCTCCCCACTCATGTTCAACTCGGGCGCCCTGTATTTCCATACTCCAGCCCTTAATCTCCTGGGACACACTCACTGGGTCTCATAATACCGTATATATAAACATTTTCCTTCCTCAGGCTTTTCCAGAACTGAGACAGCTAATTAATTTCTGGCCAACTACTACTCTTGTTAAATGGTGGGAAGGAACATAGCTTGCAAGCCCTTGCGGCCCAGTCGGCTTTGTTTTGCCAATCAGAAGAGCAACCACCTTTGTCTGCAAATAGAGGGAGCCCCAGCTAGACCCCAGCTGGCTGGCAGTTGCTTTATTTAAGCTGTTTGTTCCCCAAAGTGGCCAAAGCCTTTGGGATCACCACTGTAGGTGTGCCTGGGTTTCCTCATTTATAAAACAAGGGATTGAACTTGACATACAGGGAGAAGAAGATGTAGAGATCAGGAGGGTGGGTTCTGGAGTCAGAGGGACACGAGGCCCAACCCAGACCCTGCCACTCCTAGCTGCCTGACTCTTGGTGAGTTATTTCACCTTTCTGAGCCTCAACATTCCTCTCCTGTAAAATGGGGATGATAATGTTTGCCCCCCGCCCCGTGGTGGCTGTGCAGATTGAGTGGGATAATCAACACACACGTGGCACTTACTTAGCAGGGCAACTGGCACCTAGTAAGTGCTTAGTAAATATTCTCACTAGTCATCTTTTCTTTTAGTGCTAACATTCTGTATTCCTGATGAAAAAAGCCTTTTGTTGGAAGAGCTGGGAAGTGGGAAGTGGAGCAATGTTAACAGACATTGCTTTTGTGTTTTAGGCCACAGCTGGCAAGACGGTTAACCCCTCTGTAGTGGGTGCAACAGAAATATATTCTTCACAGTTCAGGAGACCAGAAGTCTGAAATCAAGCAGGGCTGTGAGCCTTCTCAAGGCTCTAGGGAAGAATCCCTCTTTGCTGAGCTTCCAGTGCTCACCGGCAATCTGTGGCCTCCCTTGGGCTTGCAGCTCTGTCACTCCAGTTTTCACCTCTGTTTTAACAAGGCTGTGTTCCCTGTCTCTCGGTTTCCTTTTATAAACACACCAATCACATTGAATTTATGGCCCACTCTAATCTAGTATGACCTCATTTTAATGAATTACATCTGCAAAGACCCCATTTCCAAATAAGGTCATATTCTGAGGTTCTGGGTAGACATGAATTTCGGGGGCACCTAGTTAACCCAGTATACTCTCCAAGGCTCACTTTCCTCCTCTGTATGAAGATGAGTAGAGTTTCCAGGTGGGAATTCCCACCCATTCTCAGGAAGTTTTTCACCTTCTCGTTCCCTAATCCCAAGAAAAGTTGGGAAATTGGGAAAATCGGCTCCTTAAACCCAGTAATACCCACAATGGGAAATAAACGTACTACTCACAATGTGTCTGTTAGACATTTCCTATTTATCGCTAGGGTTTCTGGGCGGGAATCCCCCCTCCCTTCTCGGGAATTTTTTCACTTTCCCGTTCCTGAATCCCGAGAAAAGTTGGTTGGGAAATCGGGAAAATTGGCTCCTTGAACCCAGGTGATTGGTAGTATCGGCCATCACTTTATGGAAATGATTCATCGTGTAGAACAGAAAACCGTTTATATCTCTGGATTTGGTAACGGGAAAGCAAAAGCAAAAATAATTCCTGAGAACGGGCGGGAATTCCCTCCCGGAAACCCGAAGGATGAGAATAGTGGCAATTTCACAGGGTTGTTGGAGTGATTAAATGAGATAATCTATTTAAATGTAAATGGCATTTATCATTCTACTGCTGAGCCAGTGTAGCTGCTGTGATGGAGATGGTGGTGAAGAGGATGGTACTGCTGGGGACAGTTCTCTCCATGGACCTACCCTACCTTGGTTAATCGCTGGACATGGGACCTAGAACACAGACATCTGCTAAGAGCCCAGGGCCTCGTCAGGAATTCTGAAGCCTTGGATAGGGGCCCCCCTTTCTCTTTGGCCTCAGCCACCTTGAATCCTCATCTGAGACCTCGCTCCTGGGAGAGCAGCTTGGAGAAGTACAAAGAACTTGGCCTCCCAGAAGTCAGGAGAGCCGGTATTCTATGTAACCTTGTACCTTATGTCTTTCCCTCTCTAGGCCTCAGTTTCCCCATCTGTGAAGTGGGAGTTTTGAATTTAGTGTTACAGATCAGAGCCTCTTCAAATGCTGAAGTTCCAGCACAGGGCTGTGTCCCACTGCAATGGTGGCAGGTTACCAAGGGCCAGCAAAGGAATCAGGAGCCTGGGACTCTGGGAGCAGCTCAGATATCATTCTGGTCCTATTTTCCTCATCTGGACAAGAAGAGAAGCCACTGTGATATGAGTGTGCCAAGCAGTGTGCTAGAGACATGGTAGGCATGAACTCATTCGATACTCCCCATATCCTCAGGAGGTAGGATCATTATACCCAGTTCACAGAGGTGCAAACTGAGGCTTGGAGAAGTTAGAACTTGCCCAAGGTCATACAGTTAGAGGCAGAGCTGGGGCTTAAATCTAGATGTATTTGGTGCCAAAGTCTGTGCTTCTCCCTTGGTTGCATCTTTACTGTATTACGGGCTGCTGTAACACATTACCATGAATTTGATGGCTTAGAACGACAGAAATGTGTTCTCTCACAGTTCTGGAGCCTAGAAATCCAAAAAGTGTCTGCAGGGCTGTGCTGCTTCTGAAGGCTCTCGGGGAGACTCCTTCCTGCCTCTTCTGGTGTCTCCAGGCATTCCTTGGCTTGTGGCTGTATCACTCTGATCTCTGCTTCTGTCTTCACAGGGCCATTTCCTCTTCTCCCTGTGTGTCTCTTACAAGGGCACTTGTCATTGGGGGTAGGGCCACCCAGATAATCCAGGATGGTCTCATTGGAGATCCTTAACTTAATTACATCTGTAAAGACCCTTTTTCCAAATAAGGCCACATTCATAGGTACTGGGGATTGGGATGCAGACTTGTCTTTTTTGGGACAACATTCAAACTAATACAGTTATTACAGCCTTGGTGGTGACAGTATCTGCTGAGTC
The DNA here is from genome assembly GCF_004115265.2 of Rhinolophus ferrumequinum. Classification (NCBI taxonomy): domain Eukaryota; kingdom Metazoa; phylum Chordata; class Mammalia; order Chiroptera; family Rhinolophidae; genus Rhinolophus; species Rhinolophus ferrumequinum. Next base: position 19,785,639 of record NC_046292.1, read on the forward strand.
CCTGGCCCACGACGTGGAGATGCAGGGAGTGGGGAGTTTCTGGAGTGGTGTAGAAGTAGAAGAAGATGAACAAAATTGTGAGCTGGGGAGGCCAGTCCGGGGGCATGTGTGACAGGGGCTGCGGCTTAAGCTGATGTTCTACCAGCAGTGGTGCCAGTGAGGTAAGAAACACTGAAAACCACATTTGGGTATGGGTGGATACAGCCAGCCATGGGGCAGAAACCTGGAAATCTGTCCACAGAGGCCAGCTCTGCTGGCTGGGGCATATGTCCACATTAGTGGATTTGAGGTTATAAGTCCCACAGAAAGATGGATTTGGCCTCATTTACTTGCCTGGAAAGATGGGAGAAGGCCATGCATGAGCACTACCGTGTTTCCCCGAAAATAAGACCTAGCTGGACCATCAGCTCAAATGTGTCTTTTGGAGCAAAAATTAATATAAGACCCAGTATTATATTATGTTATATTACATTATATTATATAAGATCCAGTCTCCTATTCTATTCTATTCGACTTGGTATTCTATTCTGTTCTGTTCTAGTCTATTCTATTTTATTCTGTAAGACCGGGTCTTATATATTATATTAAAATAAGACTGGATATATATTAAGTTTTGCTCCAAAAGACGCATTAGAGCTGATGGTCTGGCTAGGTCTTATTTTCGGGGAAACATGATACCTGTGTGCCTGCAACGTGATTTACCTGCATCATCTTAGGCTCTCCATTAACCTAAGAGGGTGTGTCACCTTTATTCAGATAATCACATTCATGAACGCATGAGGACAAACCAAGATGGGGGCTCCAAGAATGGCCACACACTGCTGAGAAGGCAGCTTACAACCAGCCATAACAGCTACATAACATGTACGGAGCACTGACTTGTATTAACGGAGGTCTCACTTCAGCTGGAGGAGGTGGGTACTGTTGATATCGCCATTTTCCAACGTGGAAAGGAAAGGGTTAGGTTTAGATTCTGTGGTTCCATGAACAGAACCAGGAAATACAGTGCCAGGCGAGAAGAAGGCAGTCTCCAAAAGAAAGAAAGAAAAAAAAAAGAACTTGCCTACCCTGTGAGTTGTCCCAACAATGGGATGGATTCTGCCTGCAGGTGGCAAGTTCCCTGTTTCCGGACAGACTCAAACAGAAACTGGAGTACCCCGTGGTACTCCAGGATCAGGGCACCTTGACTCCTGTCCACATGGAGCCCTTACTGTGAAGGGTCCTTCTAGCTCTTAGATTCTAGGAGTTTTTCCTTAGGAGACCCTCGGGTAGCTTTGTGCACTGAAATGTTTATTACAGCATTCTTAATAATTATAAAAAAATGGAAACAGCCTATATATCTTTCTATCGGGTACTTAGTAAGTAGCTTTATTCGGGAACTTTAGTATCTATAAATGATACTAGACCCAGCCTGCAGTCTGGTTTTGTATGGTTCTTGAGCTAAAAATGCTTTTATACTTTTAAAGGATTGTTTAATAAAAAACGAAAGAAGAATATGCAACCTTATGTGACCTACAAAGGCTAAAATATTTATTTGCTGGCTCTTTGCAGGAAAAGTTTGTTGGCCTCTGGACTAGAATAACAGTCACCAAGAATTACGTTAATTTGTATCTATGGTTATAGGAAGATGGTCACAGTATATTTCTGAGAGAAAGAAACAGGTTATATAACAGCATTAGAGCAAGATCCCATTTATAGAAAACAGGGTGTATGTTTGCATGTTATCTGTAACGATGGTCTGTAATATTAATGGTAGTTTTTAAGCTTTCTTCATTAAATGATTCTGTATTGTTTGAGCATTTTATAGTGAACAGCTGTTATTTTTGACATCTCAAAAAGCATTTGAGAATAAAATTAATTCTAGATACTCAGCAATCCATGCTGTTTGGGACCAAAGGAGTTTTGATCTAGGCTGAAGACATTTTGTTTGATTTGGCTCCTCAAGGAGCCATATCCACTGAGGGTGGATGCTCCATCCATTGAGGGTGGATGCTCTTACCTTGTTGCTGTTGCAGTTATTGTTTTTGTTTTTAGGTCTCTTGCTCTGACTTTGACCCACATGGGCTGTTGTGCTTAAGTGGAAAACAAAATTCCCCTCAGTTTAGTTGAAAACAAATTAGCTGTTTGGGATAAATGATCCAACATTTCCCTTTGCCATTGTAGAGCTGAGTCATCTCAGATTCGGGGCAAACAGGGGCAGGCTCAGATGTCCTTCAGGGGACCTGGGTTCGTCTGGGTTGAGGATAGAAGGGAGGGGGGGAGGAAGGAAGAAGGAGAGAGGGAGGGAGGGGAGAAGGGCTGTTCCAATTGGGCTCTTTACACTGAGACGGGTTACCTCCAAGGATCGGGGCACCTTGACTCCTATGTCCACAGGGAGCACTCCAGTAAATGCTATGTCCCCTCTGTACAGCATGAAGGGGACATGGTTCTTGCCTGAAGGATGTCCCAGTCTAGTGTGGGAGACAGACACGTTGACATTCATTCATTCACCAAATGTGTTTGGAGCACCTGCTTTGTGCTAGTGGCTGCTGTAAGTTTTAGGTGCGTAGTGGTGATCAAGACAAATGCCATGCTTTTGGGGAACTTATTATATTTTAATTGTCAAACAGAGTATGTGAGGGGTGCACGGAGTACTTTGGGTCCACAAGAGAGCATCTGAAACCGAAGTCTGGAGGAAGGCTCCTGGGTGTCAGGGAAGGGCACTGGGTTTGAATCTCCGCTCAGCGTCTTTCGGACTCAGCCTCCTTGGGCAAGTTCTCTATAAATTGGAAATCACAAATGCTGTCTACTGTTGTAGGAGTGCGAGGAGGATTAAATGATACAAAATGCTTTCCCAGTGGCTGGCACACAGTCGGTGTCCAACAAACGTTTACTGTCTATTGAAAAACAAAACACAGGTGTAAGGAGTGTATATACAATCAGGTCTGAGAAAGACCTGGTACATCGTCGTCCAGGTTGCCGCCTCCTGGTGAGCAGAGGTGTATGTTTTGTTCTGAATTGACCTCTCTGCCTCGCCCTCCTGGGCCCTGGGGTTGTGTCCAATATTGTTCTGATGTGTATACGTCTCTCTCTCCCTAACCCCATCAGGACTGTGAGCAGATTGTCTCCAAACCCCTTGACATAGCAGGGTGCAGGAATGTGTGGAACCCAGATGAATGTTATGGAGCCAGACCACCTCTGGACCAGTTTACTCCACTTGATTGGGCCCCTTGCCGCGGCCAGTGTTTGAGAAAGTAGTGCAGGTGGCAAGGAGACGGGGGCCAGTGAACAGCAAAGCACAGATCCAAGCGGTTAGGAGCGTTGGCTCTGGAAACCAGACCTAAGTTTGCATCCTGTCACTGTCACTGCCTAGCTGTGTCTTCGGGTGAGCTACCTAACTTAGCTCCTCGGTAGAATGAAAATGGTTTTAACACTCAGGGCTGCAGTGAGGATGAAATGAAATCATGCATTTGCTGCTTTTGGCGTAGTGCCTGGCACATGAAAGAAAAGATACTCAGAGAGTATTGCTTAAAAGAGACACACAACCCACCCAGAGCTGTCAGACTAGTCCCATCAGGCCTTGCACACAGGAGGGAATGTTTTTACCTTCTGGGCTCAGGCCTTCAGCCAGTCCAACCAATGGCCCCGGATGTGCCTGGGGGAGAAAATTCTTCCTGGGAGCATACTTGTCATCTGAGAAGCCCAGTTTTAATGTGGCCCTCCCTGGATGTGCTTCAGTCACAGAACACGCTCCTTCATATTGAAGGAAAATTAATAGAGGTGGTGATGATCTTCCCTGACAATGGGGCTTGTTTGACAGATGATAGGATGCGTGCAGGGCTCTGAAACTCAATGCTTTGTGTAAAGGAAGCCTCGCCGAGGACAGAGAAAGTTATTTGGCAGCAAATTCTCTGGCAGCTGCATTATTCAAGATGAGCTACTCGGGATTTTGATTTAGAAAGAAAGCAAAGCGTTTCCTAATGCATCTCAGAGTCAATAGAGGTGCAGCCAGAGCTCACTGTCCTCACCTTCAGGGTGGGGTCTAATGGTGAGGATTGAACCTTATGAAAACAGCAGAAAAATATCAGAAGAACAAAAACCCAAAAGGATGGCCAATTCTTGTCTAGAGCTGGCCAGGAGGTGAGACACTTTTACATGTGTTGGCTCCAAAAAAGCATGATTACACTGAAATTACCAACAAAATAACAGGTTCGGAGAGGTGAAATAATTTATCCAAGACCACACAGCGAAGTATGTTAAGGAGCCAAGATCTGAATGGCTCTGAAGTATTCCCTCGCTGCATTCTCAAGCTTAGAAAATAGACACAGTGACAGCTCTTGATTACCCACCTCTTTTTTTTGTTTTGTAATGTGGCAAAATACCATAAAATTTACCATTTTAACCATTTTTAAGTGTACAGTTCAGTGACCTTAATAAGTACATTCACATTGTTGTGCAGCCATCACCACCATCCATCTCCAGAACTCTTTTCATCTTCCCCAACTGAAATTCCATACTCATTCAATAATAATTCCTCATTACCCTCTTCTCCCAGCCCCCGGAAACCTCCACTCTCCTTTCTGTCTCTATCAATCCAACTACTCTCAGTACCTCATATAAGTGGAGTCATACAGTATTTGTCTTTTTGTGACTGACTTATTTAACGTGGCACAGTGTCCTCAAGGTTCACCCGTGTTTTAGCACGTGTCAGCATTTCCTTACTTCTAAAGGCTGAATAATATTCCATTGTGTGTATGGACCACATTTGGTTTATCCATTCATTTGCTGATGGACGCTTGGGTTGCTACCACCTTTTGGCTATTGTGAATAGTGCTGCTATGAACAGTGCTGCTATGAAATATATTTGAGACCCTACTTTTAATTCTTTTGGGTATACGCCCAGAAGTGGAATTCGTGGATCAAATGGCAATTCTACTTTTAGTTTTTTTGCGGAATCACCATGCATAGCATCTGCACCATTTTATGAAGGTGTGACAATTATGTTCGCGAACTCATCCTAGAAAAAGTGCTACATACCTTATTGCTGAGTATCACTATGGTCACCTTCGAAGTGCTCCCCTTGGGAAACTATGCACCGATGTCAGCGCCTAGTCCACCCTTGAAAGCAATTTTGGAACTCTTTTTCTGGAATGGCCATCAGAGCTGTCATAGTATTACCCTTGATGTCCTGAATGTCATCAAAATGTCTTCCTTTCAATATTTCCTTTAGCTTTGGGTCAAGAAAAAAGTCATTGGGGGCCAGATCAGGTGAGCAGGGAAGGTGTTCCAACACAGTTATTTGTTTGCTGGTTCAAAACTCCCTCACAGCTGGTGCGTTGTCATGATGCAAGACCCATGAATTGTTGGCAAAAAGTTCAGGTCGTCTAACTTTTTCATGCAGCCTTTTCAGCACTTCCAAATAATAAACTTGGTTAAGTGTTTGTCCAGTTGGTTCAAATTCATAATGAATAATCCCTCTGATATCAAAAAAGATTAGCAACATCGTTGCAACAAGTTTGTGAACTGAATTGTCAGACCTCACATACTCCCACAGTGCACAAGGGTTCCATTTTTCTACATCCTTGCCAACATTTGTTATTTTTAATTCTTTTATTTTTTAAAAATATTTTATTGGGGAAGGGGAACCGGACTTTATTGGGGAACAGTGTGTACTTCCAGGCCTTTTTTCTAAGTCAAGTTGTTGTCCTTTCAATCTTAGTTGTGGAGGGTGCCGTTCAGCTTCAAGTTGTCCTTTCAGTCTTAGTTGTGGAGGGCGCAGCTCAGCTCCAGGTCCAGTTGCCGTTGCTAGTTGCAGGGGGCGCAGCCCACCATCCCTTGTGGGAGTCAAAGTGGCATCCTTGTGGTTGAGAGGACGCACTCCAACCAACTGAGCCATCCGGGAGCTCAGCGGCAGCTCAGCTCAAGGTGCTGTGTTCAATCTTAGTTGCAGGGGGCGGAGCCCACCATCCCTTGCAGGACTCGAGGAATCGAACCTGCAACCTTGTGGTTGAGAGCCCACTGGCCCATGTGGGAATCGAACTGGCAGCCTTTGGAGTTAGGAGCATGGAGCTCTAACCACCTGAGCCACCGGGCCGGCCCCAACATTTGTTATTTTTTATTTATTTATTTTTATTATAATAATAGTAGCCATCCTGATAGGTATGAAGTGGTATCTCATTGTGATTTTGGTTTACATTTCTCTAATGATTTAGAATGTTGAACATCTTTTCATGTGCTTAATGGTCATTTGTATATCTTTAGAGAAATATATATTCAAGTCCTTTGCCCATTTTTAAATCTGATTTTTTTATCATTGAGTTTTAATTCTGTATATATTCTGAATATTAATCTCTTATCAGATATATGATTTCCAAATATTTTCTCCCATTTTATGGGTGGCTTTTTTACTCTGTTGAGAGTGTCCTTTGATGCACAAAAGTTTTAATTTTGATTTGGCCCAATTTATCTATGTTTTCTTTTGTTGCCTGTGATTTTGGTATCCTATCTAAGTAACCATTGCCAAATCCAATGTCGAGAAGTTTTCCCCTTGTTTTCTTCTAAGGGTTTTATAATTTTAGCTCTTACATTTAGCTCCTTTATCCATTGTGAGTTAATTTTTTTAATATAGTGTAAGGCAAGAGGGTCTAATGTTATAGCCACAACTTTTTGAAATTAAAAAAAAACCCACAAGAATTAGAGACCGATATTAGGATTTTGGGGGTGGGGCAATAAGTGATTTATCTTTCTAGAAAATTCAGTCTCTCACCCACTCTTGCTGTGCCCTTCATTTAGGCTCCACACAGTAATCAGAGTGATCTTTTAAGAAATACACACAAATCAGACCACATCACTGCCCTGCTTAAAATCTCTAGTGGCTTCCTGTTGCACTCAGAATAAAATCAAAACTTCTTGCTATTGCCCAAAGGTTCTGCATGATTTTGACCCTTGCTCACTTGTCCTGCTTCATGTCTTGTTGCTTCCTCTTCAGCTTACTGCCTGTTAGTCACATGTGATTTCTGACCATTCCTGCACCTCATCAATCTCTTTCCTGCCACAGGGTCTTTGCACATGCTGTTCTTTCTGTCTGAAACAACCTACCCCTTATATTCCCATGGCTGGCTCCTTCTCATTCTTCCCAACATGGCGGAAATATTATCTTGTCTTAGCGTGAAGCTCCATAACAAAATGGCATAGACTGGGTAGCTTAAATAACAGAAATTTATTTTCTCACAGTTCTGGAAGCTAAAGTCCAAGATCAAGGTGCCAGCATGGTTGGCTTCTGGTTTCTGTTTGTGGCTTGTAGATGGCTGCCTTCTTGCTGTGTCCTTACCTGGCAAGGAGAGAGAGAGAGAGAGAGAGCGAGAGAGAGAGAGAGAGAGAGAGAGATTAGTGCCCTTATAAGAAGAGACACACTCTTTCTCAGGTGTCATGCGGGCCCCACCCCCACGACCTCATCCAATCGTAATCATCTCCCAAAGTCGTCATTTCCAAATGCCATCGCATTGGGGGTTAGGGCTTTAACGTGAATTTAACATGAATTTCAGTTCATAGCACACCTCCTCAGAGAAGCCATCATTGACTTTCCAATCTAAGCCAGGTTTTTTCCACAAGCCCCCTCCCACTCCCACTGGGTAATGTCTATCACTATACCCTGTTTTTATCCTTCATGGTAGAGTGGCAACAGTGGGTAACTGTACAGTAATTAGTGCAGCAATTTGTTCAATGTCTGCCCCCTCCCTAAGACCATAAATTTCAAGAAGTCAAGATTGTCATCTCTCCTGTATCCCTTACTTACTGCCTGGCACATACCAGATGCTCAATTAATACCTACTGGATGAATGAACAAACCTTGGCTTATAACAAGTTCACATTTTTTGACCTTTTCACTAACTGTGAGAGTGGGGCAGGAAGGAAGGTAACAAGCACTGAGGGGCAGTATAGCAGAGTCATTACCAGGTGTTGGCACTAGACTGTGGAGTTAAATACCAGCTCTGCCACTTACGGGTCATGTGACCTTGGGCAAGTCATTTTACCTCTTGTGTCTCAGTTTACATTCCTTAAGACATGTCAGCACACATTTGGATGATGAAAAGCAATTGGAAGAGGAGTAACAAGCTGAGCAGGGGTGAGGTGTGGGACTGAAAAGAGGGGTTGGGGATTGACTATCTGTAGAGGGAGCAGTGAGACCCTTAGCCTGCTCCCCCATCCTTGTACCCTGCGCAATCAGGCGACTGACTACCCCTCCATTCGGCAGGAAGTTACGTTTTTTTTTCCCCTAGAGAAGTTAACCTAGAGAAACTCTGAACTTAGGACCAGCAGACACAGAAAGGGTGAGAACAAGATACCAAATGGAAAATGGAGGGGATCCCCAGACACCTTCTCCATCTTTGCTATCCAGAAATGTGCCCCCCAGATTCTTTTCTGAAGGTCCCAGAGAAGACAACTACAAACACTAATATTTAGATGTCTTCCAGTATAAAATCAGTTCTTCACTCAGTTCCCTCACAGTGAAGCCCACCAGTTCACAAGGCCCCCACACTCACACACACACACACACACACACACACACATCTGCTAATTAGTTATTCAGTGCTTCACTGAAAGTGCAACCTTTAGTCACACATATCACCAGATATTTGAAGGAAGTCTCCAGGATAGAAGAGAAAGGCCAAAACAGACAAATAGACAAACAAATGTTTAAAAACAAAACACAACAAAAAAAAGAATAATGCAGAGAGCAGAAGAAAATACAAAACAAAAACTATTAGTATCCGTAGAGAGATAAAAGAAGATATTGTGTCCATAAAATAAGATGCTATATAAAAAGGAATAAGAAGAAAGGACACTGGGAAAATAAAACATGAGAGCCATAAGTTTTAAAAAGTCAATATAAAGGATGAGAGATAATGAAAAGGAAATTTCCCAGAAGATGTCTTTTTGTCCCAAAAAGACAAAGAGATGGAGATAAGGTAAGAAAATGTGAGGATCAATCCAGGAGACCCAGTGTCTGAATACAAGATTGTCCAGGGAGTCCAGGAAAAGCAGAGGGGGGAAATGATGTGAAGACCTTTCATCCTGAAGGACATGAATCTTCAGACTGACAGGGCCCAGTAGAAATGAAAAAGAACCACCCTAAGGCACATCACCACAAATGTCAGAGTACTAGGGATAAAAAGAAGATCCTACAAGTTTTGGCGGTAGGGAGGACAGATAACATATGAATCATCAGGAATCAGAATGGTTCAGATACCTCAGTGACAACACTGTGAACTAGAAGATAAGAGAGAGCCAGGCCTTCAAAATTCTGATGGAAAATGATTTCCAACCTACTATTCCATATACAGTCAAAGAAATCAGATGTATGGACAGAAGAAAGACATTTTCAGACATGCAAGAGTAACAATTTTTCTTCTTATGTGCTTTCTTAGGAAGTAATTAGAGGATGTGCTCCACCAAAATAAGGTCATAAACCAAAATAAGAAAGACTTGCAAGCCAGAAAACCGGTGCTCTAACACAGGAAGACGGGTGTGCAGCTGGTCTAGAAAGCAACCGCTCCCAGATTGAAAGGGGAGGAGGGAGGCTCCAGGAAGTAGATCACTAGGAGAACAAAAGGAACTGATAGACTATGTGACTGCGTGGAAAAGGCATTTTATGGGTCTGTTGGCGTGTTTGAGGAGATTGCGCAATATGTACACAGAACTAAGCAAATGGAAAAAAAGAAGCAATTATTAATTCCAGGAAAAACAAAAATCTGTAGTGGACAATAAATGTAATGATCGCATACCACTTGGCTCAGCAGGGGGATGATAGCTACAAAGTCATAAGAATGTAAACCCTTAAAAAAAATGTATAAACTCTGAATATCAACTTTACTAAAAATTTAAAAATTGTGGTAAAAGTGTATTCGGAGGATGGAGAAAAGAAGTGGAGTTGAGTCGTGTAAGAGTGAATCCTCACTTACCATAATAGGGAGTTGGTAGGGGACATTACTAGTGTTCACTAACCTCTGGTTCTCCTCAAAGACTGGGCACCTCAAAGACTCCTTCTCAGCCCCTTGCAGTTGGGCGGGGCCACATGACTAGTTCTAGTCGGTCGGCTTCAGGTGGCAGTGCCGTGTTGCAGCTCGACTGAAGCTTAGATGGCTCTGCCGCTGTCTCTTCTCCCTCTTGATCAAGGAGGCCTCTGGGTAACATGGTAGAGCCGTGAGACTGAAGCAGGCTGGAATTGCCTCATGGAATACAGTTGTCCTGGAGGCACTTTGGAGGGACTCCGAAAGGGTGAGGAAAAAATGTGTATTGTGGTAAGCCACCGAGATTTCGGGATAGTTTGTTACTGCTGCCTAGCCTGGCTTACCTGAATACAAACATCAACAGATACTGTCTAAAATTGATAAAATCAAGAAATAGCCATTTAAGCATATTATTTAGAATTATGGAGCTAATCACTAGAAGACTAACTGAAAACATGAAAAGTAATGGCCTCTGGGGAGCAAGACAGAAGAGTGAGGAAGGGGAGGGCAGAGGGGCACCTGTTTTCATTATAGTACTGGGTGACTTTTTACACTATGTAATTGTACTACATTGGCAGAAATAAAATTTTATTAAAAGCTGTATACATATAAGTGGTTTGGAAGGGTTCCCACCAAGCCATTACACTGGCTGCCTCTTGGAGCGAGGGCCTGCTAGTCTGAATGTCTGTGGAACCACAGAGGTGACCGGACGTGGGGAAGGGGACTACCCAGATGGAATGCCAGCCTGAGGAGTTTGGGTTTTATCCAAATGGCACTGGGGAACCACAGAAGGGTTGTCAGCGGTAGACTGTCCTCAGCAAATCTGCCTTTTATTATTATTATTTTTTTATTTTTTATTTTTTTCAAATCTGCCTTTTAGAGTGAACAGCCTGACTGACGTGGATGAGGACTTGTGGGGCAGAGGCTGCCGGGTGGTCCCTGATGAGGCTTGGACTAAGACATGTGCACAACAAATGTCCATACAATAAATGGACAGATATTCGTGCACACGCCTAATATTTGCCAGGGACTATTTGGTAGGGCCCATGAGACAGCGGGGAACAAAATGGACAAAATCTGCCCCGCTTACGTGGGTTAGAGAGACAAATGAAGAGAAAAGAAGATAAAGGTAAGTCAGGCTGTGGTTCATGCTATAAAGAAAAATGAAGCAGTGTTAGGAGATATAGAGAGTGGTGATGGGGAGAGGGGCACTTTACATAGGAAGATCTCGGCAGCCTCTCTGAGGAGGCGACCTTTGAATAGAGTCCTGAGTTGAGTGAAGGAGCAAGCCATGCAAAATTTGGGGGTTGAAGGGTCCAGGCAGAGACAGCAGCAATCCAGAGGCCCTGAGGTGGAAGTGGGCTTGATGTGTCCCAGGGAATAGCAGAGGCCAGGGGGTGGGGCATATCCATCAAGGGGCAGGTTCTGGGAGCCGAGGCCAAAGAGGCGGTCTGGGCCAGTTTGTGGAATGTGGTGAGAACTCTGGGGAGCCCCCAGGGCCTTGAGAGCAGGGAAGTGCCATGATTTCTGAGGAGGTCAATAGGACAGGGCATGGCGCTGGTTAGCTGATGGGTGGGGGAGGCGTGTGAGGAGAGGCGCGGCTGGGGCTCTGGCTGGCAGTCAGCCCTGCGCCTCTCAGCCCTGCCTGGACCAGCTACAGCGGCTTCATCACCCACTTCCCAGCATCCCAGCCCCCTCTGGGAATTGAAGGATCCTTCGCAAATCAAAATAGCAGGCAAAGAACAGCCTCTAATTGTTCTGCGTAAAAGAAGCAAAATTAGACGAGTCAGCTGTGGGGTTGAGACCGTCTCCCACACAGCTGTGATCCTGCATCCCCCTGAAGACAGACTTCCCAATCCTTGCAATTCTGCTGTCTCCGAGCAAAACTTTTTGCTTCTCCAACCTCAGGGCAAATGACAGCTATTCTGGGAGGGAGTAGGACAGATGCTGGCCTTGAGGAGGGCAATGAGTGAGTCAAAATTTTTTCTAAACCAAACAAATCAGTCACTTCATGACACGAGCTTGTTCAGTCATTCAAAACCCATTGAGGGCACTCATCCTGGGTGCCTGGGGCTCAGCATGGTATCAGGGGTATCAGATGGGTAGAGACACACAGTGTGATGCCACCCTTAGGGTAGAATGGAGAGAGAGCCCTGGTCTGGGAGTCAGGAGCTGTAAGTTCTTGCTTGGGTCTGCCACTGTCGCTGTGTGTGACCTTGGGTCGGTTTCCCCATCTCGCCCCAGTATGGGCTTTAGGCTACATAGTCTTTCTCAAACCTTAGAGTCCGTAAGAATCACTTGGGGGTGTGTGGGGGGCGTTCTTCTAAAAGATAAAGATTTTCAAAGATTAAGATCTAGACGGTCTGGAGTGGGGGGGTCCAAGAATCTGCATTTTTCACAGATTCTTCCGGTAATTCTGGGGGAAGTCCTTGCATAAAATCACTTCTTCTTAACTTCTCAGGGCTCTTCTGCTCTGAAATTTGAGGAGTCATTCATGCAACCCTTCGTTGGGTTTCTCAGATCATTCCAGGGACAGGAAAGCCGTTCTTACCCCGGCCTGGGTGTACCTGTGTGTCTCTGAGATGATCACACTTCACGGGGGCAGTCTGTCAGTGTAGGCAGCCTCCTCCAGTCTCCCCAGTGCCTAGCCCAGAAGGGGCCGTGACCTTAAATGTTGGCCAAACAAGGGGCCAGTTGTACGGGCAGCTGTGCGGCAGCATAGGGCATGGAGGGATGTTGGAGAGTTTTGGGTGCAGGCGTGGTTGCAGACATCTGGCTTGGACACCTGGACTCGTGCTCTGGATCAGATGTGTGACACTGTCACCTGCTGTCCTTCCCCACAGCTGGGTGAGTCCAGCTGCATGGGGATAAGATGGTCTGCAGGAAGGATTAGGAGCCCCGGTCTACTGTGGAGGACAAACTAAGGCCCAGTCAGTCTGCTAGGCAGAGTCCCTTCCTCAGAGCTGGCCAGTCATTTCCAAAAGCCAGGTCAGGGGTAGAGGGTCAGGTCACTCTGGTCTAGCCCCCACCCCCTTCATTCTTTGTATATGAAGAATAACAACAGCTCTCAAATACTGAGCACTTAACATGCTTTGGGCTCAGGGCTAAAAGCTTTATCATCTCATTAAATTTTATAACAACCCAGTGAGGTTGGTAAAAGTATCACACCTCTTTTTACAGTTATGGACACTGAGGTTTAGAGAGTTCAAGTTACTAGCGCAGCGTCACTCAGCTGATAAATAGTAGAGGCAGGATTAGAACCTTGACCTTTTTTCCTCTGGAATCCAGTTTTATCTTTAACCTTATTGCTTAGTACCTCTCAGAAGATAAGGGCTTTTCCTAAAATACCTTCTGCCAAAGTTGCCCCCAGTCAGAGAAATCCTTTTGCGTCTGTTATAGTTGGAAGGAGTGCTGTGGAATCAGATTGTTTAGGGTTCCAGTCCCACCGCTGCTCCTCACCTTCTGCTCCTGTGTGTGACCTGGGGCCAGTCATGTCGACTCCCTGAGTTTCATGTGAAACTGCAATCTGAAATGGAACAGTTATACATGCACTTCCTTTTAAGGTACACTAAGATGAAGACGGCCACCAACATCTACATCTTCAACCTGGCCTTGGCAGATGCACTGGCTACCAGCACGCTGCCCTTCCAGAGCGCCAAGTACCTGATGGAGACGTGGCCCTTTGGGGAACTGCTCTGCAAGGCTGTGCTTTCCATTGACTACTACAATATGTTCACCAGCATCTTCACACTCACCATGATGAGTGTCGACCGCTATATCGCCGTCTGCCACCCTGTCAAGGCTCTGGATTTCCGCACACCCGCCAAGGCCAAGCTGATCAACATTTGCATCTGGGTCCTGGCCTCGGGTGTTGGTGTACCCATCATGATCATGGCTGTGACTCGTCCCCGGGGTGAGTGAGTGAGGGAGAGGGAGACGTGGTACAGGCCACTGACCCCAGGAGGCAGCACATGGGGCTCTGTGGGTTTGCATCCCACTTACCAGGGTGGGTGTAGGTGGCTCACCAGTGGAGGTTATGGATTGCTGATCAATGTAAGTGTGGATGGCTGGCCAGTGGGAGTATGGAGTGTCAACCAGTGGGAATGTGAATGGCCGGCCAATGGGGAATGTGAATGGTTGACTTGTGAGGATGAATGACTGGTCCGTGGTCATATGGGTTGCTGGCCAAAGGAAATTTCTAAGTGGGATTATGGATGGTTGATCTATGTGCATGTAGACTCTGGCCAGAAGTGTGTGGATGACTGTCCTATAAGGAGATGGATGGATGACCAATGGGGTGAGGGTGTCACTGACCAGTGAGCAATGGAGGCCACAAGATATGCAGTCCCATCCCAAATTCCATTCCACCCCAATTTGAAAGCCATTGGCTCAAAGCGGGGTGTAGAGATTAGCCTTCAGAGAGTGACAGCTAGGTGCATTTCCTCAGAGTAAAATGGTAATTAGTATCGTAAACACCTATGTCAGGCAGGGTAGCTGCTGTAACAGTCGTCAAAGCTCAGTGGCTTAACACAGTATTATTTCTCACTCACATCACAGTCCAATGTGAAAAAGAGAAAAAAGGGCTCTATTCCACAGTCATTTAGGGATCCAGGCTCCAAATGATGGTTTTGGAAGCCTCCACTGCTGGCATCTGGCCCGCAAATGAATATGCAGAGGAAGTAGTGAGAAAGCACAACCATTTTTAAATGTTTTGGCCCATCTCTTCCTAGTGATAGCTGGTCACATGACCCTAGCAGGGTGCCAAAGAACCCTGGTCACTAACCTATCTGAGCCACACTCTATCATGGGGTGTTGAGAAGATTAAATGAGGTTATATGTGTAAAACACTAAGGGCAAGGCCTGCCTCATTGCCAAGGCCCAATAAATAATAGCAGCTCGTAGAAAGATTCAGCCTGTGAGATAGACAAGGCAGGGACTCCTAGCTCCATCTGACTGTAAGGAAACTGAGAATCAGAGAGGTCAGATGGTTTACTTAGGGTCACACAGCCAGACACTTGGTGGAATTTGGCTAGAACCCAAGGCTCCTGCCCCCATATCTGTTGCTCCTTTTGGCCTCTGGAGTGAAAGTTTGCAGATCATCAGTGCTGTGGTAGAGGGGAAGGGTAATGGGCCTGGTGGGGGCTTCTTGGCCACCCTTGACTCTCACAAGGATAGAAGCCCCAGTGCCCTTATAGTCTCTGAGCTGTTGGTTTTGACTCAGCAGCTGGGTACCATTCCTCACTGTCAGCCTTCAGTTTACAGGCCATTAACTGCAGCCCTGCTGGGGGCCAGGCCAGATGGGCCTCCTCACTCCACATTCTCTCTCTCTCTCTCTCTCTCTCTCTCTCTCTCTCTCTCTCTCTCTCTCTCTCTTTCTCACACACACACACACACACACACAAACAGATCATTTCCCCAGTGTGCCATCGGCACTTGTTGGTTCTTTATGCCACTTGCTGTGTGACCTTGGACGAGTACTCCTCCTCTCTGGGCCTGGTTCTACCACCTGTACAATGAAGCCCTTGGACTCAGTCATCCGTGTGTATCTTGCCAGACTGATGTCCTGTGTCCACTCTGTGGGTTCCCAGTCCCCTTTTCACAACTCTCAGGCTCCAAATCACACTGTATGGCTCCTCAATTCCAGAATCCCAAGAGCCTTGGGAGTCTCCTGGGCCATCCTCAGCCCTGCATCTTTATTTCACAACATCCCCTAAGGTGCTAATCCAGCCCTAACCCCCCCTCCAAAAACAGGGAGCTCACTGCATCCTGGGTGCCCCTCTTATCTCTGGACAAGTCTGGCAGTCAGAAAGTTCTTATCGTTAAGCTGAGGTCTGCCTGCCCAGCCCTACCCTGACTTCTGGACTCCCACATGTATCTACCCCTCAGCCCTGTGAGGGTACCAAGAGCTTGAACCCCACTGTGCTTTACCTGCCTTGGCCCATTTAATCCTCACAGGTTTAGGTCCTGTTATTAGTCCCACTTTATGGAAGCTCTCGGAAAGGTTGAATAATTTGCCTAAGGCCACGCCACGCAGTTAGTAGGACCTGAGTCCTGCTGTTAACTCATGCTCTTTATGTCACTTTAGCAATATTATCCCCACTGAAGCTACTTTGAAAACGTGTGGGGTGTTTTGAGTTATCATAATGTCTGGCATCTAGTGGGCTTGGGCTAAATTATATCATTACTGTTGCCCATGGACATAGAGGCTTATAAAGGGACTGGGAAGGGATGGATTTTGGACAGGAGTCCATCACCCTCACAGAATGCAGGCGTTTTGAATAAACCTGCTTTTCTTTCCACCAAAAAAAAGGGGGCGGGGACTAGGAAAGACTATAGGAAGACCTTGTAGATTAGGGCCAATCCTGCTGGGGTCTTGAAGGATGAATAAGAGTTCATCAAGTGCAGAAGTGAAGGACATTCCAGGTAGAAGAATCACCTGGAGCAAAGGCCAGGAGGAGGCAGTGGAACTTGACAAGGGTGAGAAGAGTGGCCCAACAGGCAGGCAGGGCCCCCTAGGCCCACAAGCCCCTCACCCCTGTCTGTCTTTCCTTGTTTCCTCCGCCCAGATGGGGCAGTGGTGTGCACGCTCCAGTTCCCCAGCCCCAGCTGGTACTGGGACACGGTGACCAAGATCTGCGTGTTCCTCTTCGCCTTCGTCGTACCCATTCTCATCATCACGGTATGCTACGGGCTTATGCTTCTGCGCCTGCGCAGTGTGCGCCTGCTGTCAGGTTCCAAGGAGAAGGACCGCAGTCTGCGGCGTATCACGCGCATGGTGCTAGTGGTGGTGGGCGCCTTCGTGGTGTGCTGGGCGCCCATCCATATCTTCGTCATCGTCTGGACGCTGGTGGACATCGACCGCCGCGACCCTCTCGTGGTGGCCGCGCTGCACCTGTGCATCGCGCTCGGCTATGCCAACAGCAGCCTCAACCCCGTGCTCTACGCCTTCCTCGATGAGAACTTCAAGCGCTGCTTCCGCCAGCTCTGCCGCTCGCCCTGCGGCCGCCCGGAGCCCAGTAGCTTCAGCCGCGCCCGCGAAGCCACGGCCCGCGAACGGGTGACCGCCTGCACCCCGACCGACGGTCCCTGACCAGGACCGACCGGCCCGCCGCACACCCCTCCGGAGTGACCTGGCGGTCACACCGAGTCCTAATGGGGGCGGGGGCCACGACGCGGAAGGGAGCGGAAGGAGGCCTCGGTTTTGGAGAAGGGGGCTGGGCTTGAGACAATGAATGCAGGGGCCGAAAGATGGGGCTCCGGAAGTGGGTGGATCGCTGGTCTGGGGCGGGGCAGAGGGCAGGACAGTGGGGCGGTGCCTCTGGATTGAGCGCACGATGGAGGGCTCTGGGACGGGGGGCAGGAGGAGGAGCTAGCGACTCCAGAGGAGTGGGACCTGTGGCTCTAGAACTGGGCAGATAAGCGGCACCTCTACAGTGGGGCGGGACCTCAACCTTGGGACAGCCTCGAGTTCTAACCCTGAGCCGAGCCCGTGGGAATGAGGATCCTGCTCGAGACCTGAAGATCCTGGGCCCAGGACTCAAGAGGGGCAGTGGTCTGAGAATTCAGCTGAACGGTTGGGCCTCTGTGTAAGTGAGCAGGGGCCTCTTTTGGAGTGAGTTGGAAGGACAGGACAATGAGGCGTGGCTACTGCTCCAGATTGGGCCGCCGAGAAAGGGCCTATGTGCAGGAGATAGGGGCCTCAACTTTGGGGTAGGTCCCAGCCTCAAGTTCTAGCAAGAGGAGGGGCTCGCCGAGGTCCTTCAACTTGACATCTTTATAAATAAAGAGAAAATAAAATAGAGAGAGAAGGAGAGAAATACGTATACCTTGTCTCTCCTTGACAGTCATTTCCTTGGAATGGGCAGAAGTGCCTCGGCATCAGAGTCGTGTCCCCAGCACTGCGTCCCCCTGGGGGTTGGGACACGACAGTGGAGCAGGGCCAGTGGCTCCAAGATAGGGTAGTGGGACAGGGCCTCAGTTTGGGTAGGATCCCCAGCCCCCAGTTCTATCGGGGCTCAGAAGGAGTAAGGAGGTGCGGTGGCTTCAGTTCCAAAAAAACAGAGCTGCAGGTCAGCGTCTGTACCAAGGGATGGTGGTAGGGGACTGAAGTGGGAAGTGGGAGGTGGTTCTGCTTTGAGGTTAGGTCTTAGAGCCAGAGGGCAGCTGCTTTTTTTTTGGGGGGGGGGTGTCTCTAGAACCCTGGCTTCTCTGGCCCAGGTGCTGGAGGACAGAAGACCGCGAGTTAGAGCTCTCTGGAGAGTAAGTGCACCTGGAACTGGGTGGGGCGGCTGAAGCACCAGTGCAGTTTCCCTCCTCCCAGGCTCTGGGTCTTTGGCTCCTGAGAAGAACCTCGGAGAAATCCTCTCCCTTCTAACATCTGGCTGTGCCCAGTGTGTCCAGTGTTTCCAGTGAGCTGGAACTGCCCACACAGGGACCTGACTGAAGGAACTGGGGGGCAAGGCTTTTATAACTGTTATGCTAATATCAATGTGTGCCACCCTCTCTCTTTCCCCCTAGACTTCCAGGTCCCCCACCTGTTCTAGCTGCCCCCTCCAAGCCGAGGGGGGGTTCCACTGAGAGCTAGGCATAGAAGTTCTTCTCTTCATTTGGTTGGCATTTTATTCAGGCATTCTCAGATCTTTGCTTCCCCCAATATCAGGGTCTGTCCTTGTTTCCGGTGCCTCATCCCCACCCCCACCCCCATAGACACTGCCTCAGGCATATATCCTGACTCCCTATTGAAGCTGTATTCTGACATCCTTGTAAAAACAAATTTAATTTTCTTCCCTTTTTGGGACAGATAGAAAGAAATTGACGTCTTTGTCTCAAACCAAAAAAAAAAAAAAAGAAAAAAAGAAAGAACAATATACTTCTTTTCCCTTGACAGTCATTTCCTTGGAACAAAAGCCTTTCCGCTGTCTGGGAGGCTGTCACTCCAACAGGGGCTGAACTATCATTCACGGGGTTGGGGGATTAGACACCAAGATGGGCTTTGGGCACATTAGAAGTAGGGATGCCCTTAGTGGGCAAAGTACAGCCCATTTTTCAGGGTGAGGTCCCCGAAAGCTGAGGACCTGGGACATTTTTCCTCCAGGAAAGGCTCCACTAGTGCCCTGGAAGATGTGGGGCAGTGCCCAGCACTCACATCCAGCCTGCTAAGCCTCCTAGGCCTGAGGTGCCAGCTCACCTTATCACCTTCACCATCCAAATGGAGCCTGTGACCATAGAGACCTCTGTGTCTGAATGGGGGTGAGTATCAGCAAGGCAGGAACACTCCTGGACACTGCTTATCACTTTGGGACCCCTCCTGAGAATGCCTTGGGGAGATGTCAGAGGAAGGGGACAATTTAGGAACTGGGGAAGACTCCTGAAGGAGGTGACATTGGATCCAATTCTGCTTATTCTTGCAAGGACTGTGTCCCCTTCAACGTCTCCCAGGACAGGCCTGTCTCAAGGCTGCTCCAGGTCTGCTCACTGACATTTCCTGTGCCTATGACAGATCTGGCTCCCTTTTACCACTTCTCATGTATAAGTTTGTCCTGGGCTCAGCAGGGGCTGGGTTCAGACCACATTGCATTTAAGGTAAAGCAAAACGTATTGAAATCTACTGCATGCCAGGCTGTGCACATTGGGCACTGGAATTTGGAAATGAGTCAGACACACCTCTGCCCTCAGAAAGTTTGAGCCTGTGCAGGGAGACAAAGCATAAACAGATCACTGCATCTCAGTGTGATTGATGCCTGCAGTGACAAAGCCCCGGGGAGGATGTCATAGGAAAGTGCCTTTCCTAGCTTTTTACTGAAACATTTGTAGCAATTCTGGAAGAGGTGGAAAGGGGTCAGAGGACCTTAAAGGATGACTAGGGGTTGGCCACCAGGAGGAGGGCACAGCGTGTGCAAAATCATGGAAATGTTCAAGTGCTTGGCAAACCCAAGAAGCTGTGTGCAGCTGAAGCATGGAACTTAACTGAGTGGTTCTGATGCTAACCCTTGGCGGACATTGGGTGGGGAGTGGGAAAAATAGTATTACTCTTATTTTAGAGGGAAGTCAGGCTCAGAGAGGTAAAGCCAGTCACCTCTAAGTCACAGAGCTTGTTAGTGGTGGCAGAACTCAGGGCAGTAGAACTCCAGGGTCCAAGTATCCAGTGAATTCCAGGCATCATTGAAGTAGAAGAACCTTAGTATCTGGAACCCAGGATGAGGTTTCTGAAGACTTAAAACCAAAAAAAAATCTGAAGGAAAGGGCAATTTTCTATGAACTTTTGTTCCTTCTTGCACTCTCCAGCTCTTCACATTTCAAAATGTACTGTGCATGCTGCATTTTATAACTCCAAATTGACAGTGTAATTCTAGATCATCACAAGGCTCTCAAGGCTGTGGAGTAGGTCTGATTTCCCCCCAAATTTCTATTTCTCTCTTTTCAGGAGGTGGGAGGGAGGTTTTTGCCTCTGGTTCCAAAATGTCCTACAGTTTCAGTGATTGAGGCTAGAGTCAGATCTTGGCTTTCCCTCTCTGTGCCTCAGTTCCCTCCTCTGTAAAATGAACTTCCTTCATGGGGTCGTTGTGAGGATTTAATGAGTAATGTATGTATAACAAAAAAGATTAATAAAAACAAGATAATTATTTTTCAACCCGCTTATTCTAGTTCAGGACTGCAGGTGGCCAGAGCCTCTCCTGGCAGCTCAGGGCACAAGGCAGCTCAGGGCACAAGGCAGGACCCTACCCTGGACAGGACACCTTTCCTCCAAAGACCCACTCACACACACACCCACACTCACTCAGACAGGGACCATTTAGACATGCCTATTCACCTCACGTGCATATTTTTGGGATCCCACACAGACATGGGAGAACGTGCAAACGCCACACAGTGGCCCTGGCCAGGAATCCATTTTTTTCCCCTCATCAGTGTTCTAATGACATGACCTTGAATGAAACGTTATTCGAGGACCTGCTGTAAAGGCCCCAGCACTGAAGGAAGCTCTTAGCACATGGTAAGTTGCCTTCATTACTTAGAAGTGGAGTTGCAGTGCAGGTCAGAGCTAGAGACCTAGAAGGAAGGTAGATGAGCTTTCAGAACGAGTCATGAAGAGAAAGAAGAAACGGGGGACCCAGCCTGGGAATCCCTCTAGGCTCAGGAGCCGCTGTGGAGAATGAGAAGCTGTTGAGAAGAAGGAGGAGGATGGGGAGATTGTGCTGTCATGGAAACTGGAGGATGAGGGCGTTCCCAGGGGGAGGGAGTGACGGAAAATTTCAAGTGTCATATAAGAGGTTGGGAGTGGGGAGGGCAGGAGGGTGATGGGAGTAAACCGGAGTCCTCAAGTTCAGTCTCCCACATGGCCTGTGAAGCCCCAAACCTGAATTCAAATCGCAGCTCTGAAGCTAACTGGCTGTGTGACTTAGGCAAGGGATTTGCCCTCTCTGAGCTTCTGTTTCTTCCTAGATCGAAGATGAAGGAATGAGTCAGTCTCCAATATGAGGCTTAGTCTCTAATAAGATTCCTGATTTTGCTGGATTCTTGGCCCCTCACTAACAGTGTGATCTGAGGCAAGTCACTTCACTTCTAAGAGCCCCTCTGAAGGCTAGAGGTGTTGCCATGAGGTACTTACCAAAGTTTCTAGCATGTAGCAGGTCCCCAAGACAGGATTATTTTTATAACCACGATGGGGTTGCCAGAGGCAGCTGTATAAGGAGCTTGGCTTACAACTAGAAATGCTCCTCCAGGGGGAGAGGAGCTGCCAGAGTCCTGAGAGAACTGGATGGAGGAACAATCCAGCCCGGGCACCTGCTAGGTCCACCCAAGGACCAGCCCTCTCTGTTTTCAGCAACAGCTTCCTAGGCTGGGGCCTGGCGTCTGGCTTCCTTCCCTGCCTGGCACCTACTGCAGATTCCCGTGGGAACAGCTCTGCAGGCTCCAAAGCCCCGAGGAAGGGATGCCTCTGGGTTGTGGCCCCAACACTCACACACAAAACACATACACACACCTTTCTTTCATTATGGATTTATTCATTCTTTTATTTCTGGGCACAGAGCACATAGTGCTGGGAGCTGGGGGGAGTCTGAGCCTGGTCCCCCACTCCGAGCTTGCAGACTGGGGACTAGGACAGCTGGCTGTATGGTTCTGGTGGCAGGCAGCGTGGGAATTCAAAATGGGGCCCAAAGAGGGCCTGGTGAGGGCCTTCAAGATGGACATCATGATGAAGTAGAGCACTAGGCTGGGGGTTGCCCAGGTTCCAGCCCTGTCACCTCCACTGGCCACGAGCTCCACCGGGGGCCCAGCCCTTCCCAGAGTGCAGAATGCTTTCCCACACCCGTCTCAGTGAGGGGCCCGTGTGACGGCAGTAGGTAATGCACAGCACGTAGTGCTCATCAGTGCTTGAAGCATTTTACGTGGGGTAATTTATTTCATCTTCACAGCATAACTATGAAGTAGGCATTATTATTATTACCTCAATTTTACAGATGAGGCAAGTGAGGCTCAGAGAGGGGAATGACTTGCCAAGGCCACATGGAGTGTTGATGGCCAGGCCAGCAAGGATCCCATCTTAGATCTGTCAAGCCCATTTCCTCTGCTTTCCTTTTCCTGCCTCCCAAGAGGAGCTCAGTGATTCCACAGAGGACACCGGGGAGTCCTGTGTCCAGTGCACAGGCATAGACGGAGCATTCCCAGTGCCAGTTTCCATGTCTCATCACCTTGGCAACAGAGCCACATGCCAGCCACCCAAGAAACGGCTGTGACCTTGGCAGGTCCCTCTCCCCATTCATTCCCTTCCTGCCTTGAAAGACCTGCTTGCTGTGTAATTTCTCGACTGCCTGCCATAACTTTGCTGTATGACCTTGGGCAAGTCACTTCACTCTTTGAGCCCATTTCCTCAATCGTGGATGACAATGCTTACCTGGTAAGAAATTGTGAAGATTTAGAATGAAGCTGTGAGTGAAGGACCTTGTCTGTTTTGGTCAAGAAAATGTTCCCAGCAAATTGCACTGCAACTGGCACACAGTAGTTATTCTACCCAGTGGCTGAATGAAGTGCCTGGTGCATAGTAAGTGCTCAACAAATGGAGCTTTTTAATGTTATGTAGTGTTTTAGGTTACATGCTCCGACCCATGTCTCA
The DNA here is from genome assembly GCF_004115265.2 of Rhinolophus ferrumequinum. Taxonomy (NCBI): domain Eukaryota; kingdom Metazoa; phylum Chordata; class Mammalia; order Chiroptera; family Rhinolophidae; genus Rhinolophus; species Rhinolophus ferrumequinum. Next base: position 19,808,742 of record NC_046292.1, read on the forward strand.
GTGCTGTAGGCAGGTCAGGACCAAAGGACTTCCACTTTGAACCATCTCCTTGAGTTTCGGAAGGTGGGACAGAATGCATGGGAGAAGAAATTATCAAGAGGATGTCTTCTCCCCAAGTACCTTATACATAGCTGTCCCCTTTTATCCTCACTAGGACAGCTCTCCCAGGGACCGAAGAGGTAGGCACATCCCAGGAGCGAAGAAGGGTCCCTGGGTAGCACTGGCCTAGGACTTCGAGCCTAAACATTTGAGTCATGGGGATGGAGTTCTTCGGTGGGTGTTGGTGCAGGTGACATCCATCTGAAGGGGCTCATCTTCTAGAATCTCCTCTTGGAATGAGTCCCAAGCCAGGAGACAGGGAATGTGGGTTGACTCTTTGTCTTCCACTTCTTGCTGTGTGACTTTGGGCAGGTTTCTGTCCATCTCTGGGCCTCTGCACAATGGAGGGACAGAGGTAAACATTGATGGGTTCTGGGGGTTCTGTCATCCTGGGAGAGAACAGAGACATTTCCTTCATGTTCCTTGACCCCCAGAAATAGATAGCTATTGGTAAAATCCCCCGGGGAATTGGCCAGAGGCAGGAAAAAGGACGCCTAGGGGCCTGGTGTTTGTCGTTGGAGCTGCTCCACTTTGGGGTGAGGGAAGCAGGCATGTCACAAACGAAGCTAGACTCAAACACCTGGCTTTTTGCCTATCCTGGGTCCCATCTCGGTACTGAGGACTCAACCTTCTGTTTTCCCAATAAAGCGAGCTCTATTCTTAGTGTCTGCATTTCTGGCTGTTTCTTTTGCTCACCTTCTGTGATTCCCTTGTGTCAGGAGGCCCCAGTCTGGGAGGGTGCTATAGACCTGCTCGCTCACACTGAGTGGAAAGTATAGCCCTACCCTCAGCACCTGTCTTGGAGGGAGACAAAACACTGTCCTTAAGAACCCCATCTGTTTGGAGAGAGACACACGAGGCAGCTGTAGCCACTTCCTAGAGCAGGCCCCAAACCAAACCAGTCCTCTGAGCTTCCCTCTCCTCCTCCCACCCTCCCATTGGCTCCTCCTTCTTCCCTGTGGCCCACCCCCCTAGTCTAAGTCCCTTTCCTACCCCACATGGCTCTTGGGACTCCCACTAACTCCCCCTTCCCTCCCCCCTCCCCCCACCTCATTTCCATCCCCCTGCCCCACAGTGACTTTGCCTTTGGCTATAGAATCCCCAAACCTCTGTGTATTCGAGGCAGCCCTGGCTGTGGGAGTTACAGCCTGATGCCCCATGCCACCTTCTCCACCTCCTCAGTGTTCTCAAATAGTTGTTGGCCCTGATGGTTAATAAGTAACTCTCTGGAAGGGAAACTTCCTGGCCCAGGATCTGCCTTCCCACCACATGTGACCAGGTCCTTAAGAGGGCACCAGGACACGGAGCCCCTCTTCCTCTTCTGGGGCAATCTTCCCTCAGAGACCCAGAGCCTCAGCCTGGGGCAGCCCACCTGGGGCCACTGTGTCCCGGTGATGAGCACCCAGGTGGAGCCGCCCTGACCCAGCCTGGGATCTCAGCCCCCCTTAGCCGTAGACTGTGGGCAGCAGTTGGGCAGGGCTACCAGCCTTCCCAGGGAGGGGAGGGGCCTCAACCTGCTTACAGAGAGGGACTCAGCTTAAGGAGACTTCCCAGAGGCCTGGCAGCTGCACCCAGAGCTAATGCCCACTGAGGCTAGGAAGGACGTCTCTAAAGGTGAAAGAGAAGGGGGTGGGAGGTTGGGATTGGGGGGAGGGGGAGAGAGAGAGAGGGAGAGAGAGAGAGAGAGACAGAGTTTGCACAACATGTGCATGAGCACCTGGGTGTTTATCTGAGTACCTGTGCACAGTGGAGATTTTTCATTTCCCTTTGTGTATGCCCCAAGGAAACCACTCTGCATAACCACTCTGGGCATCACTTTCCTCTTTCGTAAACTAGAGTAACAATTATAACTAACTTATCAGGACTTTCCTGAGGAAACAAGACAACAGCTGTGCATGGTGACTAGGGCACTTCATTGTTGGGAAGCACTCTGCCTTTAACTAACCTTCAATAGCTCTCAGTTGCTTGAAAAATCCAGATGACCTCTCATGCCCCTTCTCTGTGGGGGATTCTAGGAATCTAAGTTCAATCTTGCCTATCTGCAACCTTAGGCTCGCACGGAGGGAGAAGGGGGACCCTCTGCAGGAAGAAGACGTGGGCCCAGCCCAAGGGCAGGCAGTTCTCAGAGAAGTGGAACAGGCAGGCCAGACTCCTGTCATGTACCAACTTCATCATCCTTCCAGGCTAGTCCCACTTCCGCTGCCTCCAGGAAGCCTTCTGTGATTGCTCTGTACTGACCTTTCGCCTTCCTGGAATCCCCCACAGCGGCTACCAGGGCTCCCCCACGCTGAGCAAGACCGGCTCTTTCTCAACAGGCTGCCAGCCCCACAGCATCGCCGGACACATGGGAACTCTGCTGCTCCCTAAGGGGAAAAGGGAAGATGATGGAAAGAAACAGATTCTTTTTTCCTTCAATAACGTTTATGGTTACTATGGAATGCTCATTATAGAAACTGAGAAACTTTATAAGCTTGAAAAGAAGGGGGGGGAAATTACCCATAGTTCCCCCATTCTATTAACATTTGAGTGTTCTCCCTCCTCCAGGGGCATCCCCAGGGTGTACACAGGTGATTCCAGAGCCCTCTGAAATGGGGTGTGTACTGTGTCACCATGCACTTTGCTGCAGGATTTATTGAAGGTGCCAGGGGTCCGGGTCCAGGACACAAAATGTTAACAGGTGCTGACCTGGGGTGGTCCATACGCGCCACACAGCCACATGCACATAGACCCATACTGCTCCGGAGGCCACACATACACACACCTGGGTGCACAAACATCCTCCCCATACAGGCCTTCACACTGTCAGGTACATTCTGTTCTCTCACTCAGACTCCGGGTACCTGTATACATGTTACTCACATACACATGCACATATGCATTCATACCACAGGTACGCACATGTATTTCTTTGTACACACACTTTCCACCGGGACACGCACTCATTCATACACCTAATGTTCTTACGCTTGAAGTCAACCAAACAGCTTGGACTGGGAGAAATTTAGGAGAATCTGCGGGAAGATAAGCACATTTCACGGATGCTGCTGCCACCTACTGGCCACGCCTGGCATTAACACCCTTATTTAGTTTCTACTCCTGATCTGGAGTCTGGCTCAGTCACCTGCTCTACCTTCTCCTCATCCTTGGAAGCTGTGCACTGGAACTGGTTCCTGAAGGAGGGTCTTGAATGAGGGAAGCATTCTGTTGGAAGATACGGGTGAGCGTGGGCTGGGCAGGGTGGGGAACTATCACTGACTGACCACTCATTTTGAGTTAGGCACTGCCTTTACAGCTATTATCTCATTTGTTTTCTTTCTATCCCATGTGCCTTTTACAATGCCTGGCACGTGAAATGTCATAATAATTATTTCAATTGAACAATTAAAAACACTGCAAAGGGAGTATTTTTAACTATTCGGGAGATGGAGGCTCAGAGAGGGGAAGTGACTTGCCCAAAGTCAGAAAACAGCTTCCTCTGATAGGACATTACTCTGAAGAGAAAGATAAGGAAGATGCAGCAAAGCTGGAAATCTTTACTAAGACCGGCAGGGAGTCCAGCCCAGATCCCCGCTCCCAGGGGACCAGGAGAAGGGCCAGAGGTGGATGAAGTCAACCTGGAGACTGATTTCCCCACCCAGGCAGGTTCCCCTACCCTAAGCTGCTTCTTCAAATTCATTCATTCAACTAATATATACTATAAACAGTGCTCAGGCTCTGGGCGCAGACTGAGGATAAGCAGTGAGCCAACAGACCAAAGTCCAGCCTCTGCCCTCATTTCGGTGTTGGGTCTGCCAAAGGGCCCCTTCCTTGCTGTCCCATGCGCATGGGCCCCTGGGACCGTCTTTGAACTTCTCTGCCATTTTGGCTGTACTGAGCATATAGAGGGTCCAGAGTGAGAGCGTGGAGATGTGGGTTGGGGGTGGGAGGGGATGGTTTAGCCCCAACTGTCTAGTATTGAGAGTAAGCAAAGAGAGCCTCAAACCTGGAGTCAAGCAGACTAGGTTTGAATCCAGCCTCAGCCACTAACTTGTTCTGTGACCTTGGCTACATCTCTTACGTTTGCTGGGCCTCTGTTAAAGCAAAGGGCTTGAACTTGAATAGTGGTTCCAACTCATAGTTCCTTAGGAGCACCGGGAGAGGCCCAGCATATGGACCTTCCAACACCCCTACACAGCTTCCCTCTGTTTTCCACATGGGGCTTCTAAAAGACTTTGACAGTCACTTGGACTGATTGGTCTCTAAGTTATTCTTAGCCCTAAAAGTTTTAAGACTCAGTCCCTGTCTTAACTGACCACCAGATTGTGAGCTAGAGAAGGGCTGGGACTGGGTCTGAATCCTCTCTCCCAGCCCCATCCCCCAGGCCTGGCTGCAAGAGGAGGGGCTTAGGATGTGTCCCTCTGGACTGACCATATGTGGACAAGCTCAGACTGGCAGCACTGCAGGGACTCAGACAGCTCTGCACTGAGCAGAGGCTTCCACACCAAGCGCAGTGCTGGCACTGCCTGGGGAGGCAAGGGCTGGCAGAGAAGCCTTCCTGGGGCTCATGGGGGTGGACCCACAAGCCTGGAAAGCAAAGGAAGATTTCGACTGGATGAATGAAGGATCCCTGAGCAGTCCTGGCTTGAGCAACCCAACCGTTAGGATGTGGCCACACAGAAGGTGCAGTGACTATGGCTTCAGTTCCAGGTACAAAGCTCTGGGAGATCTGAGTGAAAATCCCGCCAGGGTGGTGGAGGTGGGGGGAGGGGAGGGTATTGGGAGACATGAACCCTGATCCCGCTCTGGCTTCAGAATTCCCACATCTCCTGTGGGAGACCTCATACTTGACTCCACCAAGTCTAGGGGTGGACTCACCATGAGGCTATATGTCAGCCAAGGCCTTACACGTGCATAGGCCCTAAAAGGGACCCTGGCCTTGTGTTCATATGTTTCTGTGACATTTGCAGAAGTAAAATACGCCCACTTCAATTGGTTAAGACCACTGTCTCTTTCCACTGACTACCCCTCCTTCCCACTCTGTCCTCCAGCTTGAATGGCTACAGGCATTTTGTATTCTTAGTTTTGCCCTTTTCTTTTTTCTTTTCTTTTTTCTTTTCTTCCTTCCTTCCTTTCTTTTTTTTAACCCCTACACTCCCAAACCCATTATCGGTCTGAAGCTTTGAGTCAGAAAACCCTCTATGGATATGCTACAACTAAACTTTTTCTCCCTACCACCCCCACCGGCCACCAATTCATATGTTGAAGCCCTAACCCCCAATGCTACGCATTCGCATTCGGAGATGGGGCCTTTAGGAGATAATTAGGTTCAGGTGAGGTTGTGAGGGTAGGGCCCTCATGATGGGATTCGTGTCCTTATAAGAAGAGATGCCAGAGCGTTTGCTGTCTCTCTCTCCATGTCATGTGAAAACAGTGAAAAAGCAACTGTCTGCAAGGCAGGAAGAGAGGCTCATCAGAAACCTGCCATCCTGGCACTCGGATCTCAGACTCCCAGCCTCCAGTACTGTGAGAAAATAAATTTCTGGTGTTTAAGCCACCTAGTCTACAGTATTTTGTTATAGCAAACTTGAGCTGAGTAACACAGAATAAAAACTCCAGGAGCACCACGTGGGTATGTAGAGGACTCAGATATTCTTGCTTCTCCTTTGGAGACTTGCCATTAAACATATAATTCTCCTGGGTTATCTCAACCCTTATGCACCTCAAGGATTTTCTAAAAACAGCTCAAATAAAGTCATGGCCTGCAACTTAAAGCAAGGAGGCCCACAATTCAGAGAGACACTCGCCCCAGTTCACCTGATGCAAAGCGAGGAGCCCAATGGGCCCTTGCTTGTATGTAGCACCAGGTCGGAAGGGTGGTCCTGGGTGGGCTTCTGTGGAATCCTGCTATACTACGCCATGTAAGTGTCAACATAAGAAATGTCCAGGGGGTGGCTGGTTGGCTCAGTTGGTTAGAGCATGGTGCTAATAACACCAAGGTTGCCAGTTCAATTCCCGCATGGGCCACTGTGAGCTGCGTCCTCGTTTAAAAAAAAAAAAAAAAGTCCAAATATGTAGAGAATTCCCTTTTCAACTATAGTTGACATTCAATATTATTTTATAAAAGTTTCAGGTGTACAGCGTAGTGGTTAGACATTTATATAATTTATAAAGTGATCCCCTCCAATTAGGCTAGTACCCACCTCGCACTATACATAATTATTGCAATATTATTGACTATATTCCCTATGCTGTACTTTATATCCCCATGACTATTTTGTAACTACTAATTTGTACCTCATAATCCCTTCACCTTTTCACCCAGCCCCCCAACCCCCTTCCTACTTGGTAACCATGAGTTTGTTCTCTGTATCTATGAGTCTGTTTCTGTTTTTGTTTTTTTAATTCTCAAATTTTGTTCTTTAGATTCCACATATAAGTGAGATCATATGGTATTTGTCTGTCTCTGTCTGACTTATTTCACTTAGCATAATACTCTCTAGGTCCATTCATGTTGTTGCAAATAGTAAGATTTTTTTTTTTTAATCTCTGAGCTGTAGAGAATTTCTACATATGAGTTTTTTTGAGCCAAACTGATGACATATGCCAGGGAGCAAGATCTCAAATGCTCTTGCATTTTTTTCTTTTTAAACAGGCCTCCAAATAAGCTTCTGGCCCCACAATTCTAGATTCTGGCCTCTGGGTCCTCGGTTTTCCCAACTTCAAAGACTGCATAAAGGCTGTGAAAGGTCTTTGCAGGAGTAAAGACTATCTTTTCATCAATCCTCTCAAAGGCCCTGAGAGAAGAGATGAGGAACAAGAATAAGAGACTTACCTGCGGTCTCACAAATCGTGGTGAGCTGGAGATGCAATCCAAGACAGTCCCACTTAAGAGCCCACTCTTTCACCACAACCCCCTTCCTCCAAACTAATACCCATCCAAACACTCAAGCCAGCCCGTCTGCAAAGCCCCTGCCACAGCCTCCCTCAGGAGCTCTGTGCCTCCGCGGAAGCAGCCGTATGACCACAAGGTGGCGGCAGACACCTCCTTTCTTTCTCCCTGGCATCTGCTCCTCTCAGGTTCCTTAGCCCCTCAAAGCCAGAATCTTAGACTTCTTAGCACTTCAATCAGTCACTTCCTTCCTGTCCTCTCAGAAAATAGTGAGTGCTGCCTTCAAGTCCTGGCCTTGCCGTTTACTTGCTGTGCGATCTCCAGGAGATCACTTCACCTCTCTGACTCATACTCTTCCATAAAATACGGTTATCCGATGGGAACAGGTTCGTGGTGCCTGACAGATATATCACAAACCTATCATTGGCACCCATTGTTTTTCAGCAGGGGCTTCTGGAGATGACGCCTTCCTTGGGAAGGAGTTCCTCTGGTGGGATTTACCTCCTCCTCACACTGCAGCAAACCCAGAGGAACTCCTGGGCAGTGGGCCTTTCAGAGCCCTTAAATGTTTGTTGGTGGGCACCCTCTCTGCCCATGCATGGGCCCCGCCCTGGACGGGAGCATCTGACTCAGCCTTTTCTCCATCTCTGCAACACCCATCTCTTCCTTGGAGGAGGCTCTGCAGCCTCTTGCCCACCTTGATGTCATCCTGGGGAGGGGGCCTCTGAACCACTGCCCATCAGTTAGTTCTTCCTCTCCTCTCAGCACCCCAAATGACTGCCACACCCCAGCAAGAACATGGCCGTCTCTATCTCAAAGACTCCATGGCTATCTCCAAATGTCAGTATCTCTTCCCATCCTACCTTCCCCGGCCTTAACCTGGCATTTAAGGCCTTCCACAATTTGGTCTCACAATCCACTCTGTGTTCCAAATACACTAGTCATTTTCTACTCCCAGAGCACACTTTTACTATTCTCCTTCCAGGCCTTGTGCAGGCTGTTCCTCCACCTGGAATGCCCTCTTCCATTTTCATGTCGTAAGTTCATCCTTAAAAGTCTAGCTGGAAGGCTGCCTCCTCCAGCCACTCTTCCCTAACCCCTCAGATGGGATCCTTTCCTCTCTCTGAGCTCGGGGTGTACGGTTGCTTTAGGGCCTTCTCACAACAGGAATGTCCATTATGGATAGAGCGCAACTCTCAGTTTACAAATGGTTTTCCCTTCTAGTTCCTGGAGGCAGGAAAGGCAGGCAGGATGAGTGCCATTACCTCATCTGATTGATGAGGAGACAAGCTGGAAGAGAAATATGACTGGCCAGGTCACGTGCCCTGTAAATGGTGGAATCAAGATTCAAACCTGTAACAGACTGTAGCCACCCACACTCCCTATCTCAGGCCTGAGCTTCCCCGTCTGTCTCCACCATTCCCGGTGGCCTGGTCTTGCCACTCTCTTCCCCTCTTAGACTGAGCAGAGTATTGGTCAGTTTTTAATAGTGTGCTCAATAAAGTTTTGTTGAAGGAACACATGCTCCTGTTCCTCACCCCCCCTCACCCCCCAGCCTGCCTCCTGGCCTCTTTATCACCCAACTCAAGACTCAGTCACCCTGGTGCCAGTGTCCAGGCTCTGGAAGGATAAGGATTTGGCTGGAGTCCCAGGCAACTCAGACGAGGGGGAGACACAAACAGGTCCCTTCCCCTGCCCCCAAGCTTATCAGTTCCCCCACAGGCCCCAGGCAAACTGGGTGCTCATCCTAACGGGAAGACCTGCCTCCTGCCCTGTTACCTTCATGCGCTTCATTCTTTAAGATCTGTGTGATCTTGGGCTGTCACTTCCATTCTCTGAGTCTCACATTCTCTTCGGAAGGTTTTTGGCTGTAAGGATTAAATGACATCAAACCAGAGAATGTGTGTAAAATAGTAGTGATCACTAAATGTGAGTTGCCTTCTCTGGAGGTCTCCTCTCACAGGGAGTATCTCAGATAGTAAATCGCTCCCTATAATCTGGGGAGAGAAGTGCAGACCTCACAGGCAGAGGCAGTGGGACTGGGGACATGAAGTCCAGGCAGTGACAGCACCCCACCCCCACCTCTGTAGTGACCAACAAGACCATTCACCCATGCAAGTACACAAGTCACCTCAACAAGAAACACAGGCTGCCTGGACAGAGAGGCCCCTGGGGCAGGGCACAGCTCTTTAAGTCCCCAGGGGGGGGTGGGCAACTTGTTTATATGACACTGAGAAAGAGACAGAAACAGAGTCACACCCTGTATGCAAACTCACCAACATGGGCACACCCTTACACGCACACACAAATACACAGAGATGAAAGACACACAAGATCAAGATCAGAAACACATTCCCACATGTACTCCTGACGCACATACTCAGAAACAGCCCTCCCTGGCCATCCCCCACCAACACACACATTCACAGGCACACACCCTTATCAGGCTGAGCGGGCAGGCGCTGGCGCTGCTGAGTCACCCACAGGCAGCTCTGCCCGAGGGAGCTGGAGCCACGTGCCCCAATCAGGGAGGGGGCCGGCATGCGCCAGCATCTTAGTCTAGTCCTGGCCACTGCGGGGATTTTCCCTGCCCTGCCCCTTAGATTGAAGACTAGAGTGAGAATGCAGGGAGCAGGACAGGAAACCCTGTTTGCACAAGCTAAGTCAAGGCATTCACAGACTGCTCTCTTCTGGGTGCATGAATACTTGTGGGAGCAATTAAAAAATAATACTAGATCCATTACCTGGTATTTACATATGTATTTTCACATACTCTCACTTAATTTTCGCACAGCTCTGTATAGAATAGGGGTTATTATAAGTCCCATTTTACTCCAGAGGGAAAGTGACTTGCCCAAAGGAACAAAACTGTTAAAATGCAGAGCCCAGACTCAACTGCCACCAAATCCCAAGATCTTCACCACAGGGCAGTATTACCTGAGTGACAGGTGAGAATGTTGGCAAGTAAAAGGTGTGTCAACATGCTTGGGAGCCTGGGTGTGTATGTCAGCTTTCCCCACAGGGTCCATAGAGCTAGAGACTGAAAGGATCTCAAGTGTTCAGATTTCTGGTTAAAGGAACTAAAGCTTCTCTGGTGCACTGGAGCCCACCCACCTATAAGTATATCAGAAAGCATCCCCCAGATCTTTCTAGGGGCTCAGTCAGACCCTCTACGAGACCTCCGTGAGCTTCTCCAAGGCACGACCTGGGCCCTGAGTCCTAAAACAAGACCTGATTAAGAGGAGGATTCGGTGAATTTGGGGGGCAAAACATGAATTTATGACCTTGATATAACATTAACATCAGTAATCACAATAAATGCCAACACTGTTTGAACGCTTACCCTGATACTGGCACTATTCTCAGTACTACATGGATTATTTCATTTAATTTTCACAACAACCCTTGAGGGAAATACTTTTATTAACTCCATTTTACGGAGGAGGAAACTGGTTTGGAGAGGGTCAGTAGCTCACCCAAAATAATGCAGAGTTAGAAAGTGGAAGCATTGGAGATTGAGACCCAGGCAGTCTGATTTCCAGAGCCCATCTAATAGGAAGACCACAGAACTCATAGGAATTCACTTGCTCACAGTAGGCGTCAGTTTTTCTCATTTCCCCAAAAAAGGGATTAGCTTCTTCATGGCTCTCCGACCTGAAATATCCTATTATCCTATGATTCTGTGATTCCTCTACATGGAAGAGGGATTAGGTTTTTTTCTCTGTGGGCAGACATCCTAGAGGGCAGATTTAGCCTTAATTTTAGGAGGAGCTTTTGAAGTTTCAGGACTGTTTTCAAATGAAAGAGGCTAGCCCGGAAGGTGGTAAGTTTCCTATCATTGGAGTTGTGTGAGCACAGGTCTGAAATGAGGTAGAGGGGAGGGGACTTCCACCAGTAACGTATAAGTAAGCCCCTCCCAGCACTAATGGAATGGACCAGCACGAGGGTAAAGTCTCTAAGAAGAGTGGCGCGATGGGGATGAGAGCAACCAGAACCCACATTTACTGAATGTCACCTACTGTGTGCCAGACTTGTGCTTGGCACTTAACATGCCGTATACCACTAATTCTCAGGAAGACACTGTAAGATTTATAGGTGAATAAACTGAGATTCAGAGAAGTGACTTGCTGGAGGTCACACAGGATGAAATGGTGGGCAGGTGATCCAGGTGAGTTTTGCCAGAGTCACTTCCCTAAGTCCCTTATGACCAACTCCCTTCATAGCCTTAAGGGCAGCATCACGTGGCAAATTGCGTCATACTTTTGCCATATGACATCAAAGACCATACCAGCCAATCTAGGAGCTCCCTGCTCAACGCTAACCTTACCCCCTTACACTGGCTGCCTAGAGCCAGACGTCCAAGTCAGGCCTCACCTGCAGCCCCCGCCCCTTCCCGGTCGCGAAGCGGGCACTCCTCGGCCCGGTCCTCCCCTCCGCCCCGCCGATTGGCAGTTGCCTGGGCCAATCAGAATGCCTCCCGGGTCGGGGGCGGGGCCTCATGCCAGAGTTGCCCTGTCAGTGCAGGTGGAGGCCCCCGGCCGGGCAAAGTGGCAGGAACCTCTTAAAGGGCGAGAACCTCGGAGAGCGAGAACGCGGCGGGGCCCGGCCAGGTCTCCGCCCGGTCCGGACGAGGTGAGCTTGGACCGCCCAGGGGGCGACCCGGTGTCCCCGGGAGGGACGTGGTGAGGGACAGATGGACCCACTACCAAGGGTCCGGGTCGTCCCGGTAGGATAGAGACCAGGGTCTAAGGGTCGGAAAAGGGGAGTCTAGGGGCCCCGGGTTCCAAGGTCCAAACTGAGGATCCAGAGGGTCCTGGGCGTCTCGAAGTTCAGGGTGCCGGGAGGGGCACCGGCGACAGAAGAGAAGCTTCGGGAGCTCGGATCCGGATCTGGACTCTTGCTGCTGGCGGTCCCACCCGGTCCCGGGCCTGTCTGGGTCGGGGGTCCCGGGTTAGGTTCCCGCGGGCGGGTCTCTGGGGAGTGCGGCAGCCCAAGGTACCCACCCAACCCCGACTTGTCGGCCCCGCTTGCTCCTGCCGGGCCCAACACAGTGCCTGCAGGAGCCGGCGTGCGGGCGGCGCGCAGCGGGAGGGGGCACCCGGGCCTGGAGCCCCGCGCCCGGCTCTGGCCCTTACGTAACTGACTTTGAGTTTCCGGACTGCGGGACCCGCGAGCTGGGGCACCAGCTCTGTCCCACACACTCCCTTCCAGGTTTGGTCTAGGGGACTTCTCTCTGTCTCTGGTCTCCCAGGTCTCTCGGTCGGTCTCAGGTTCCTGCTAGCTCTCTTTCCCGGATTCCCTGCGTCTCTCATCTCGTCTCTATGTAGCCCAGTCTCTCCCAGTTCCTCTGTCTTTTCCCTAGAGTTTTCTCGCCTTCACCTACACTTTCTGGCAGACCCCACCTCTTTAGGGTAGAGCAGGAGTTCTCCCCTCCAGCAAATTAGAGGCGGGGACTTGTCCGGACAGACCCCAGCCCAAGCTTGCCCCAGAAGTGGGGGAGGGGAGGTCGGTCCCGAGAGGGTTGGGGGAGGTTATTGAAAGGCCTTCCCCTGGGAGGGAGTGGAGGCAGCCCCTTCTCTGCTGGGGGAGCTGTTTCTCCAGAAGGGGGAGACTTGGGGAGAGCCTGGCTGGTGCTGGGACTTAGGGCAGCTGGGAGTCTGAGAATTGGCTGGTGTCAGGTCAGGGTCAGATCCTCAGCTATGGAAGGGGAAAGGGAAGGGCCAGAGCACTGGCACAAGCCCTGAGGTTTCAGCAAGCTCCCCACTCTCACCCCAGTTCCAGGCCTGTGGGCTGGTCTTGGCAGGAGGCTAGGGGCGAGGAAGAGATCTACAGGAGGAGGCCAGAGAGGACCTTTGCATGGGGGGAGGGGAAGGGTGGCGATAGAAGTAACAGACTGCCACGTGTAAGGAGCACCTACTGGGATCACCCCCTACCTTCAATAGTAGTCATGAGATGGGAATTATTAATTCGGACTAGGAAGGAGGAGGAGAGACTTTACAGAGGGAGGTGGAAAGTTTGGGAAGAAGGGGATCCAGAAGCTGTAGGAAGCAGAGAATAGGGAGTGAAGGGGACATCCCGTGCTCTGTGGGCTTTGCATGCAGCCGAACCAGGTTCAAATCCTGACCCTGCTACTTCCTTGCTGTGTGATGTTGCATGAATTGTTTCACCTCTCTGAGTCCCAGGTTCCTCCTCAGTCAATAATCCAGACCTTTAGCAGAATCAAATGAGTAATGAGTGTGAAGGGACCAGAATGGTAGCTGGTCTGAGAGCAGGCCCGTGGGGGTGTTTAAAGAAGGGAACGGAGTGGGGAAGCCCTGAGGTTTCCTCTGTGTATGTAGGAAAGTCAGGCAGGGCCTGCCAGATCCCAGCAATATGGGATGCAGGTGGAGCACCTGGGTGTGTGGGTAAGACTCACTGAGGCAAGGAGGTCCACACCTGTCTGTCTGCTGATCCACCCATCCCTGCACTGCCTAGACCAGGCTGGCTTCCCTCCTGAAGGCCCCAGGGGCCAACAGAATCTCCCAGCGCTCCCAAGCTGCCCCACCCCTTAGGCTAGTGGGGGTACAGCTACTGGAAGGGCAGGGCCAGCGCCCCTTCTGCAGAGTGGACCCTGGCCAGGAGCCTGGCTGGCTGTGCTGAGCAGGAACATCCCGGCCTGGCAGGGAAGATGCTGATGCTGTACAGGCCTCTGGGAGCCCAGAGCTCTGCTGGCTGGGATTGGGCCCAGTTTATGGGACCTGGGCTGCAGGGTGAGACAGAGGCCTGAGTGGAAGTAAGGAAGGGAGATACAAGGAGAGACCCCTGGAGGGGGAGCCTGAGCAAAGCTGTGGAACCATAGAGGACATTTATGGGGTTATTCTCTAAGCCTTTCCTGAGCACCTACTGTATGCCATATACAGGTTTGCTAGCCACAGAGCTGAGCAGGACACCCATGAAGGGCTCACCAGAGAGATCCTGGTGGGCTGAGATTTGCTGGGGGTTTGCAGAATGGATCTTTATGATAGTCCCATGGGGGGTGGGGCATTCAGAATTTTTCTGGGGCCTGAGATCCTGATGTTTATTAAAGAGGGCAGGATTCTACTTTCTTATAGTCTATGAGCCAGTCACTTTTTCTCCTTGGGTCTCAGTTTCTCTTTCTGAGAAACTGAAATGAAAGGGGGAGATGAGGCTAGAGTTTCTAAGGGTCTTCCAGCACCCATTATTATAATCTCTAGGACCTGGATTGGGACTTAGTTTATCCCCTACCCTCACCCTACATGAGGGAGAGGGGAGAAAATGGGGCAAGGGCAAGGTCGAATGAGATGGGTCCCCAAGTCCTGTTCTTGGTTTGTGTTCTCTAAGCATAATTAGAGTTGTACTTGCTGAGCATAGAGTTCTGTGCTAAGCCTTTAATATGCAGCATTAACTGATGTCATCCTTACAACCTCGTGAGTGAATAGGTGTTATCCCTATTTCACTGGAGTTCAGGGAGGTGGATCGACATGACTAAAGTCACACAGCGAGGAAGTGGCTGGGCTGGGACTCGAAACTAGGTCTGTCTGACTCCATAGTCTAGACTCACTAAAAGGGGGAACTTCTACCCTACAGGTATTAGCCTTACCTACGTCCACATCCACATCGTGACGACATTGCCGACCCCTTACCTGTGGAACCTGCCTGAACCCTGCTGGGTGAGCTCGGAGCTCTGGGATATTCAGGCTGGGGAGTGAGGGATCGGCTGTGCCAGTGCCCACTGGACCTGGGAAGGGGAGAAAAGAATAGAGGGAGCAAACTGTGGGTCAGGGCCCCACTGAAAGTTTTCCCAGCAGCCTAGCCCCACTTGACCACTGCCCAGATGCAAGAGCTGGGCACTGAAGGCAGCCTTGGTTATGTGGCCAATTTTGGACTTCAGTTTCTCCATCTGTAAAACATGGATTTGGGTAGTCGAGTGCAAACATTCCTTGGCCCATGGGTCTGTGGCTGAAGTTGGCAATAGGGTAAAAGGTTAGAGGCAGGGGTTGGAGTAGTAGTGGCTGAGCCTATTTGAGTTTGAGTCAGGCACAGCTTGGATCGGAGGCTGGCTGTTTGACAGCTGTTTCAGATGAAGGAGCTGAGGTTGGAGAGTTTCAAAGGCTTGTCTGGGGTTGTGCAGCTAGCGTTGCAGAAACTGAAGGGGAAAAAAGCAAGGGAAGACCTGGAGAACAAACTCTTGGCAGATGCCAGTTGGAGTCCTGGCTCGACCACTTAACGAGGCTTGGAGATATGAAGTGACATGCCCAGGAACACACAGAGAGAAGGCCCTTCACCTCACTGTCCTCATCTGTAAAATCGGAATAGTGATAATTTCATCTTTGTCCATTTCCTGGGTTATTGTGAAGGTCACAGGAAATGAGGCATTTGTAGAATCAGGTGAGAATGTGGGTGCTAGTTCTTTTTCAGTCCAAAGCTGCAGTTCTGGGTGTGTTTTTGGGGAGAGGGCTTTTTGACAGCCCCTCTGCTGAGATGCTTTACCCTGGGGATGTGTGGAGAACAGCCCTAAGATTGCCACCACCATTTATTGAATATTTACCATGTGCCAGGGACTAGTTCAGAGCTTCCCCTCTCATCGTCTCCTTTAATCCCTACCATGTCAGGTGGGTGGTGGCCTGACCCACACTAGGCCCCTCCCAAACCCATGCCCACAGCTCCCTGTAGCTAACACTAATGGACAGTTTTTACTGTGTGCCAAGCATTGTGCAAAATGTTTTACATATATTAACTCATTTAATCCTCACGACAACCCTGGAGGTGGGTACTAATGCTATCCCCATTTTACAGATGAATAACTGAGGCATAGAGAAGTTAAGAAACTGGGCCAACGTCATACAGCTAGTGAGTGCTAGGGTCAGGGTTTGAACCCAAGTTCTTAAGTTTCCTCCTTGAAGCACTCATCACAGTTATAATTTAGTTAATATTTATATGATTGCCTCCTCTCTGCACTGTAGGCTCCATGATGGCAGGGACCATGTTTGTCTTCTTCATACAGTATCCCCTGGCACACAGTAGGTCCTCACTTAATATCTGCCCACAAGGATCCTGTTGCCTCCAGTGGGCTGGGCCCTGGATGGCCTAATGAGCTCAGGGTGGATTATCAGATTATCAGATTACTAACTAAGAGGGTATCTTCCCGAGCAGAGCCAGAGGCAGAGGGAGGGCAGGATTTCCCCCCTGGCCCAGGCCCAGGCCCAGGTCTAGGCTGAAGAGGGGCCCCAAAGAGCTTGTTGGTTGTGCTTGTTTGTGTCTCACTGCTGTCCTTTTGCTTCCATATGCCACTGTGGTGATGGCTCCACGGCTTCTCCTTGACTGGCTGCGTGACCGCGATGGCTGCTTCTGGGTGAGTACTGGTTTGGCTAAATGACTGCATGTGGGCTCGATTCTAATGCATGTCCTGTGGCTCTGGGGCCACCAGGAGGTGTAAAGGGAGGCCCAGGGGTTGGGGTGGAAGAACTGAGGGAGGGCACTCTGTGAAATTAGGATCCTACCACGATCAGCTGACTCTCTGCAGACACTTACCATACTGATGTGGTAATTTTTGGGTCACATGATATAATGCAAAGGTCTTTGGGGCCAGACTTGTCTGGAATAGAATCCTTATTCTGCCACTTGTAGCTGGTTGGATCTTTGCATCTCAGTTTCTCATCTCTGAAAGGGAATATTAACACCTACCTGACACAGGTATGTTTGTTCTTTAATTCATATAAGCCCACGAGGGCAGGAATTTTTGTTCATCTGTTCACTGCTATATCCCCAGCATCGAGGATATGGCGGCATGTAGTAGGTGCTCAGTAAATATTTCTGAATGAATGAATGTATTTATTCATTCAGTGTCACTATGCCCCATCAGTGTGCTTTGTAGGAGATGAAATGGCTAATGGATATCAAGTGCCCAGCCTCATAGGCGCTCATGAATGTGAGTTCCCTCTTTCTCATTAGACTGGGAGTTCCTTGGGGAGGGTGGGGGCAGGACTCTGTTAAGTGAACTTTGGGTCCTCTGAACTGAATGTGGAGCCAAGAACCAAACTCATTAATCAACAGAGAGAGCAGCGTAGGCATCTAGACTCAGGGCCTCTGCTTAGAACTGGGGAGGGAGTGGCACAGCCTCTAGGTTTCATCAGAAGAGAGGGGCGGCTGGGGAGGTGGGGCTGAAGGTAGGAGGGGTGAGGAGGGACTCTCCCTCTTAGTACTGCCACTGTCCTAGCTGTGTGACCTTGGACAAGTCATTCACTTCTCTGAGTCTTGGCAACTTCATCTGCAATATGCATATCATAACACTTCCCCCACCTGGTTGTGGGAAGGAGCCAAGGAGAAATGCCCAACCCAGGGCCCCACGTGATAACTGTTGGTTTCCTCCCAGCTCTGAGCTCACTCTGGGAGGGGACTAAGTAAAGTGTTCCTCTTTTTGGCGCCTTTCACCTACTTTTAACTTCCCATCCAGCTGGGACTAGAATTCAGGAGTCAGGAGCTCCAGACTCCTCAGCAGGCTGGCCAGGGCCCTGGATAAAGGCTGGGCTCTCCCCAGTGTAGAAGTAGCTCAGTGGAAGTCCCAGCTTGGCCATTCTTTTGCTCTGTGACTTTATTCGGTAACTCACCTTCTCTGGGCCTAGGTTGCCTCACCTATTAAACAGAGTTAATAAAGGATACTTCCCTTGATGAATTATTTAATGAACAAATGGGTGGATTCGGCATTATCATTGCTATTAATATTTGGGTCTGGCTAGGTGGCTCCAGAGTGACAGGGCAAGGGACACAGAGATGAATGTGTGCTGTCTGTACCCCCCCACCTTCCTGGGAGCTCAGAGTCTAGTCTTGGAGAGAAGGACACAGAAACCACTAACTCTACTTTTGATCAATGCACTGAAGTATGAACTGTGAACATCTCAGGCCCTAGTTGAAGGAAAGGGCATGCCAAGGTAGAGAGCCATGGCCCGCTCTCAGGGGAATGCGGCTGGAGAGACAGGCTTGGGACAATTGTGGGACTTGATCCAGAGGCAGTGGGAAGCGATCGGATGTTAAGTAGCAGAATGACATGGTCAGGCTTGTATTGTGGGTGGATCACTTGGTGTGGAGGACGAATGGGAGGGGAGGGGCAGAGGCAAATCTCCAGGGGACAGGTGTTGAGATATGGGGCAGAGATTGAGTCATGGGATGGGCAGCAGAGGGCTGCATGTGAGGTCTGTTTAGGAGGCAGAGCCAGCAGGATGTGAGAGTGGACTGCAGTGGGCAGGCAGGAGAGGAAAGAGGTGAGAGTGAGATCTTGGGGTCTGGCTGGTGATGGGGCCTGCTGGGGTCTCTGGCCGAGGGACATATCTGGGAGGAGGAACCAGAGTTGAGTTGGGGGTCCTAAAAGCTACTTGTCTGCTCCTTGCTACCTTCTGCCTCAGTTCCCCCAGGCAGTAGCTATGAGTTGGACACTGGGGCAAGACCTCTGGCCGCCAGGGCCCATGCCCCCAACTCCTGCCTTGGGAGTCCCTTCTGGTGACTCTGGCAGGTCTGGCAGGGAGAACAGCTCTTTGAGGTGGGGGTCAGGCAGGGGCTGTGTGGTACGGAGAAGCCCTGAGTTCTAGCCCTGCCAGTGTCACTGACTGTCTGTGTGACCTCTGAAGTCACTCCCTCTCTCTTGCCTTCCTTTTGCTTTGCCTTGAAAATGAGGATAAGAAAACCTGTTGTGCCTGCCTCAAAGATTCAGTGATAAAATGCAATTAGAGATAACAATCATTTATTGAGCACTGACTGTGTACTGTGTCCTGAGGGGCACAAAGATGACTCAGACAGGGTTCCTACTTCTCAGGAAGCACGAAGCTCTTCAGAGTAAGCCCAACTGAGCAGGTGGTTAACTCTTTCTAGGCATTGCTAGGCTGGGATTTCAAGGATGAATAAGAGCTCTCTAGGTGGGCTGTGGAAGGAACAAATTTCTAGGCTTAGAGAACAGCATATGTGAAGGCCTGAACCCACATAATGTGCTCAGAGTACATAAGTACTGTAGTTTGGTGTGTCTGGAGCATAAAGGGAGAGGTAGGTGGTGATGGGAGATGAGGCTGGACAGGGAAGCAGGGCCCAGATCACGCAGGGCTTTGACAATGGTCTCTTTGGAGATGCTCACTCATGGCCCTCTCCTTCCTGCACCCTCATAGCTGCCTGTTCTCGCTGAGACTACCAGGGCCCTTTCCGCCCTGCTCCTTCCCCATCTCTCCTCCTTGTCCTCTTCTCACCCTAGTCAAACCCAGTGGCTACCTCTCTCAGGAGTCAACAACCTGGGTTCCCTGGCAGCTCTGCTACTTATAAGTGGTGTGGCCTGCAGTCACTCACCCTTTCTGAACCTCAGTTTCCATCTCAGTGAAATGGGGATAGCCAGCCTTCCTCACAGGGAGGGGTGGAGGTTTCAGTGAGAGATAATCCCCACAAATGGCCTTGCACACATAATGGGAACCCATAAAAAGGATTATGTCATCATGATTTGGACTGCTGGGTCTCCTTGGTCCCACCCACTGCTTCCCCAGCCTCTCCTGGCAGCCTGATCTGGCCAACAAAGGAAGGAAAAGATTAAGAAACAAGCCCAAATCTCCAGAGGGGGTCTGGGCCACTGCCAGCTCAGTCCCTCCTGCCCCTTGCTCCCGGTGGCCTCAGGCCCAAGGGCACTCATTCTTGAGGCCTGGGCTGCCCCCAACTCCCCACCCGAGGGGCTCCTCCCTGGCTAGAGGCCAAAGCCAGCAGCAGCCCTGAAAAAGGGATAAATATTTTGAAAATATGTAGCTTTATTGTTGTCCTCTGAAAGCTAATAATCAGGCCCTTTTTTCCCTGGGTGATTGGGAGAAGAGTAAGAGTGATGTCCTATATAGGTGGGAGGCCCCAGAGTCTGGGCAGAACTGGATCCCCGAGCCTCCTGGATTCTACAGCAGAGGTTGGTGATCAAGTCCCTTTTGGTACAGATGTGGGAACCTCAAATCAGAGCAGGTGGCTGATGATACTAGGTCACACGGCAGGAACCTAGACCCTTCTCTTTATGTCCTATGAATGGGTGTGATGTAGTGCCTGACCTTGGCTGTCACTTTACTTCTTTGAGCCTGTTTCCTCTGCTGTAGAATGGGACTGATTTTACTGTGAGGATTGGCAATAATATAGATAAAGCACTCAGTCCAGTGCTCAACATTTTGTGTCCTCAGTGGTAGGTAGCTCCTGTTATTGCTATTGTAACTGCTACCTCTAAGAACCTACCTCTTCCCAGTCTAGGTACTTGGAGTTTTGATACAGTTTCTTGTTGAACAAATGACACCCAATAAACTGTTTTAAAGCACGAGGCTCAGCATCTGTCCCCCGCCCTCCCTTCCCCTCTCCTGTTTGGCTGGAACACTCTAGCCTCACTCTTGGCCTGATTTTGGCCCCTGCCCCCAGACGATCTCTGCCCCCCCTCCACCATGATCTCTATTCCAGGAGGCACACAAGGACAGTTTCGCATCTGCAGCCTCCTCTGATCAAATGCCACTGCAATCACTGCAATTGGAAAAGCCGAGTTGGAAGGGTCCAGCATTACCCATACCTAGGCTGAGGGGACAGAGGTGGAATGTGAGCTCCCCGAAACTATCCTCAGGGAGCTAGGACAACATTACGACTTTGCAGAGGTCATGAAGTAGGCTTAGAAGAGAAAACCTGGTCCGCAGGTCAAAATGTGCTAGAGAATAGCAGACTGGGTTCTGCAGGGCTGCATTCTCTGCCCCCTGCCCCCCTCCCCAGCTCTTCCTGCCCTCTCTGAACCTCCAGTTTCTGATTTTTAAAAGGAAGGGGATGGATTGATGTCAGAGGTTTCTACTAATATTATAGGATTAAAAGAAGGGATTTGGGAGCCGACAGACCTCGGTTTAAATCCCAGCCTTACTACTTGCCAGCTGGGGGACGTGTAGCAAGTTGTTTTTACCTCAGTGAGCTTTAGTTTTCTCACTTGCAAAATGGGAAAAATATTAGCACCTTCTCACAGGATTACTTAAGGGCTAAATTAGATAATTTGGGGAAAGTTCTGTCTATAGCTAGCACAGTGAAATTATTGTTGCTGTTGTTATTCATGGTTAAGTAAAGACAAGAAGAAATCAGTCAAGGCCAGTCAGAAAACAGTTCATTGAGAGGGCAGGGCTTGAGATATGTGTAGATTCATTCGTTTTTTCATTTACTCAACAAATATTTAGGATTTGCGTAGATAGGACATAGAGAAGAGGAGCAGGGAGGCTGGAGAAAGATGGAGTCAAATAGACCTGCATATTCTAGCTATGTGATGTGGGATCAGTTATTTATTTTCTTTAGGTCTCACCCCCTTATCTGTAAAATAGTGAGAATAATGAACATAATCCTTACCTCCAGAATTGTCCTAAGACTTAAGAGAGTTCACGTTCACAGTGGGTGATCAGTCTGTCGGATTCCTTCTCCCAGCTCTGTTAATGACTGGAGGAGGTATGATCTCAGGAAAGTCCTTGAATACACCAGGTACACTTCTGCCCCAGGGCCTTTGCACTTGCTGGTCCTTGGGCCTGGAACACTCTACCCCCAAGTACTTTTATGACTGTTCTCTCATCTCCTTAATTTTTTGGTTTATATCATCTTCTCAGTAAGGCCTTTCCTGACTGTCCTATTTAATATTGTAACCCCCTTTCCTGCCTCAACACCAACATTCCCTATTCTCCCTCCCAGCTTATTTTTCTCTATAGCACTTATCACTCTTTGACATACTATATTTTATGGAATATTTGTTTACTGTTTATCTCCTCCCACAGGAATATAATTTCAGTGATAACAGTGATTTTTGTCTGTCTTGTTCAGCGTTATATTCTCTGTACCCAGAAGAGTGTGTGGTTTATAGTAGGTGCTCAATAAATACTTGTGGAATGAAACAATGAATAAATTAATTTTCTCTCTGGGTCTAGCACTGTGCTGAGCACATAGTAGATTCTCAATAAATAATTGTATGAGTGGTCATCGGTCCTCTCCAATCGTCAGATAATACTTTGGCTGGGTCAACCCTGAAGCCCTTTTGCTTCTGACATTTTCTGCCAGGACATCAGTTTCAGTTAGAGTGCCCAAATCTTTTGTTCCTAAGCCTGAGCTATGCAGAATTTCTAGTTGAGGCTGTTTGGCTGTTGGGCCCACAACGATTATTATGTCATTATTGGTAATTAGCACTTAGGCTCAGAGAATTGAGTTTTTGTTTTTCAGCAGAAATCACAGCAGAGAGCTGTGCCAGCCAGTGGGGCTCAGGCCTGGAGCAGCTTCCTCTGTAACTCCACCCATCTTATGGATTCATGGCTTTGGGAGACTGAGATGGAGGTGCCCAAAGCTAGGGGCATCTAGGTAACCATCTCAACTGCTGTCTTCCCCAGGCAGTATTTGGCAAAGATTTTCCCCTTGGCTCTCCATGCCTGGCCAATAAATATAGGGGTTCCTATAAAGAGGGGGCTCCCTACACCCCTGGGGGTACTAGGTATAGGGTTTCCAAATGTCCATCAGACAGGGGCATTTTTGGATGCTCAGGATTCAGGTAGTATGGGTGAAGGACAAAACTCTGGGTTTAAGACTCAAGAACCTGGTTCAAGTGTCTGCTTCGCTGCTGAGTTGTTGGTCCACCTTAGGCACATACATCACTACCTCTTGCTGGGCCTCAGCTTTCTCATCTGTCAAATAGACATAAAGACACCTGCTTGGCTTCATTGAGAAAGAGAGGCAGCATAGTATAGTGGGCAAAGGATAGAGTTTTGGAGACATATATACCTGGCTTCTCAACTACACCCCTTTCCAGCTGTGTGACATTGGGCAAATTGCTTCACTCCTTTGACTTCAGTCCTCAAAGCTATAACATGGGGTTAAAATAGTACCCACACCATAAGTGTGTTGTGAGAAATAAATAAGAGAATGTAGGTTAAGTACTTAGGCACACAGTGAGGGCTCTGTACATTTTTGCTGGTATTATTGCAATGACCATAAAGGAAATGCAGATAAACCTGTAAACTGTAAGAAGGGTACTAGCAATAAAGCCAGGTAGATGTGGATTTGAATCCTAACTCTGACACTTACTAGCTGGGTGATTTCGGATAAGTTTTTCTCTTCTCAGACTCTACTTCCTCATCTGTAAAATGGGAATTATAGTCATACCTTCCTCCAGGTTTCCAGGGGCTGTGTAAAGGTTCAGTGACATTGCATATAAAGTACTACTTGGTACAGTGGTTGGCACATGTCATCCCCATTTTACAGATAAAGAAGAGAAAGAAAAAGTGACTTGACTGAACTCACATAGCATCTCAGTGGTGAAGCTTTGATTTGATTTTATTTATTTCAGGTGTACAAAACAATGTAATAGTTAGACATTTATCATTTATATCCCTCACAAAGTGATAAACCCCCTCCCCCAATCTACTATCCCTCTGACATCTCATATAGCCATTACATCTCTACTGTCTCTATTCTTAATGCTGTACTCCACTTCTTGTAAATATATATATATATATATATATATATATATATATATTTATTTATATATATATGTATAAATTTATAGTTGACATTCATTATTGTTCAGCTTCAGCTTCAGGTGTACAGTGCAGTGATCAGGCATCTACATCCTCCCTGAGGTGGTCTCCCTAATGAGACAAGTGTCCATCGGATACCCTACAAAATCTTTACAACATTGATTATATTCCCCAAACTGACTTTCGTATCCCCGTGGCCATCTTGTTGTTACCGATTGTGCTTTCTAATCCCCTCACCTTCCCCCTTATTCCCACCCCCCAATCTAGCAACCCTCAGTTTTTCCTTTATGTTTCTAAGACTGTTTCTGATTAGTTCGTTCATTTATTTTTTTCTTTAGATTCCACATATAAGTGAGATCATATGGTATTTGTCTTTCTCTGTCTGACTTACTTCACTTAGCATAATGTTCTCTAGGTCTATCCATATTGTTGCAAATAGTAAGATGTCATTCTTCTTTATGGCTGCGTAATATTCCATTGTATAAATGTACCACAGTTTCTTAATCCAGTCGTTTACCAATGGGCATTTTGGTTGTTTCCACGTCTTGGCTGTTGTGTATAGTGGTGAAGCTTTGATTTGAACCCAAGTCAGCCTGCCTTAAAAGCCCACATTCTTTTTACCTCTTCTTGCCATCATCCATATATGGGATGGTGATAATGATTGTCCCTATTACTACTGGACTCATTCATTCTGTGATCCCCAGTGCCTACACAAAGAAGGTGCTCAAAAATTTTTGTTGGATGAAGAAAAAGGGGACCAGTGTGTCCTCACTTCCAGGGAGGCTTTTGCCTAGGGTTGAAGATTTTTTGGCTTGGTTGACAGTAGATAAAAGTAAAAATCATATGCAGTGCAGGTTGGGCTTTGTAATCTGCAGAACCCTTTTGCACCCCTCACAAAATTTGATCCTTCTTGCTATCCTGTATGACATCCTGGGTAGGCACAGCCACTTCCATTTGACTGGTGAGGAAATGGGAGCCCGGGGAGGGTATTATGGACTGAATATTTATTCCCCCCACCCCAATTCATATGTTGAAGCCTTAACCCCCCAGTGTGTTCATATTTGGAGATGGGGCCTCTGGGAGGTAATTAGGGTTAGATGAGGGAATGATGGGATTAGTGCCCTTCTAAGAAGAGACACCAGAGAGCTCACTCTCACTGCTGTGTGGGGGACAGTGGGGAGGTGGCTGTCTGCAAGCCAGGAAGAGGGCCCTCCCCGAACCCGACCAGGCTGGCACCCTGATCTTGGACTTCCAGCCTCCAGAACTGTGAGAAAATAAATGACTGGTGCTTAAGCCACCTAACCTATGGTATTTTGGTATGGCAGCCCAAGCTGCCTAAGACAGAGGGTAAGTGACTTACTTGCCTGAAGTCACACAGTGAAATTTTGGCATACCTAAGGCTGGAATTTATTTGTAGTCATTCGTCTCTTTCTCCCCCACTGAAACACTACCAGTCTCTGGAAGGCTTAGAAATTGAGACGAGCTGAATGCTAGACAGGCAGCTCAGGGACCATCCTGTCATAGCAGCTTTGGAGAATCTTGGGGCAAATCAAACCTGGGCCATTTCTGGGTGCCCAATCTCCCCTGCTTCCCTATAGCTCCTCCTCAGCCCTCTCCCAGGTGAGGGGTGGGCCAGGCTGACTTTACCAATTTTAGAAGGGGCTCAGCCAGCTGGTGACACTGAGCCTGGCCCCGCGTTTCTTGGGAAACACTCTGGGCCTAGAGGGTTCCCTGCTCTAGGGAGAGAGAATTAGTGAGTTAAGCTTGAGTGAGCTGGAGGCTTTGATGGATCAGGATCATTAGGCTCGCTCCAGCTGGCGAGAGAAGGGGTTTGGCGAGGTCAGGGAAGGCCAGATCCTCGGGTCCCTCCTTGGATGTCCCAGGGCTACAACCAGAAGCAGCTACAGCAGCCTTTCCCTGGGGTCTTGGGACAGATGTTTATACTGCTCATTCATAGCATTTCTAAACCGCTTTCCCCAGAGAGATATGAAAGTAGCGTGGAGCAGAGGACGATGGCGTCACACAGACCTACCGTGTTTCCCTGAAAATAAGACCTAGCCGGACAGTCAGCTCTAATGCGTCTTTTGGAGCAAAAATTAATATAAGACCTGGTCTTATTTTACTATAATATAAGACCGGGTCTTATATAATATAATATAATATAATATAATATAATATAATATAATATAATATAATATAATATAATACTGGGTCTTATATTAATAAGCCAGCTTATATTAATAAGCCAGACGCATTAGAGCTGACTGTCTGGCTAGGTCTTATTTTCGGAGAAACACGGTAGTTTATACTATGTGACTTTGGGCAAATCACCTAAACTTTCTAGGCTGTAGTTTCTCCAATTGTAATTGAAGCTAATAATACTTTGTGGGGTGGCTATACGGCTGAATGCAATAATGCATATAAAGTACTTCGTATGTGCCCGATACATAGTAAACACATAATAAATGTAGTTGTCATTGTTTTTAACAATAAATTATGTCTAAGGTCCCTTCCACTCGGACATTCCTAGGTTTTATGGGTATAGAATTTAGCCTGGCCTCCAGCTTTGGATGGGAAATATAGCTGGACTTAGAAGAAGGCGGTGAACTTCAGAATCCTGTAGTAGGAGGGTGGAAGACTTGGGTTCAAGTTAGGGCTCTGCCACCCCTGTGCTGTGTGACCCTGGGCAAGTCCCTTTCATTTTCTGGACCCACTTCCCAAACTGTTTAAAAGTTAGCAGCTTGGACTTGATGATCTCTGAGGGCCTATGCAGTTCTAACATTTTGTGAGTCTGGCGGCCTAAAGGAATGAATACCTTAGCACCCGTTCTCTGGGTCCTCTTTATAATACAATTTCAGCTTCTTGCCCTCTGCCCCTTGTCTTTTGGAGTGTGTTTCCACAGCAGAAAGGATATGACTTGCCAACTCCAATATGTGTATTTTACTTACATTTAGTTTTTTGCTCTTACTGTGCACAGAAAACTCTTTAAGACAGAGCTTAGTGTAATTTTGACACAAAATGCATTGTGTCAAAGAGGTCAAAACGTGCTCTGTGTTTTCAAATATTGTCTTTCATTGCACCTGCTGATTTCTTTTGCTTTTATCTCAAAAATGTCCAGAACAGGTAACCTTGTATGCTATAATTAAAAAAAAACAAAAAAATGCTGCAGTCAGTGCATCCTAGAAAAGTCATCAGGGTATGATTTAGATAAAAGGATGTTTGTGGAGTATCATATAAGGGCAAAAAATGGGAAATAACCTAAATGTCCAACATTTAGGTTTAAACAAATTATGGTATATCCACTTATTATTATTATAACAAATAATAGGGCACTATTAAAAATGGTGATTCAAATGTCATAATATATTGTTAGGTGAAAACAACTGGTTCCAAAACAATATGATCTAAATTTTAAGAAAGCGTTAGGGTAGATGAGGGTAAAGGGGATCAAATATATGGTGATGGAAGGAGAACTGACTCTGGGTGGTGAACATACAATGTGATTTATAGATGATGTAATACAGAATTGTGCACCTGAAATCTATGTAACTTTACTAACAATTGCCACCCCAATAAATTTTAATTAAAAAAAATTACTACAGGAAGATAAAAGCGTCAGGTTGAACCATATGCAATTGTTGATATATGACCATTTTTAATCTATAAAATCAGTAATTTTGTATGACTTAATTTGATATATATAAAAACAAAAAATATGTCTGTAAGAAAAGGTACTCAAAGGAAGTCTCCTACCAAAATATTAACGGTGGTTATTTCTGATTGATGGCTTTGTGGTGATTAAAATTTGTTTTCTTCTAATTTAGCTACATATTTTCTATGAACAATTCAAGTACTATTGCTAAAAATCATCCCCTAGAAAGGCATACCACTGTATGAACAGTAATTTTCATGCCCTGTTATAGCTTGTTTGATTTATCATTTGTGTTGAAAAGGTCGGAAATGACTGCAATTTTCTGACCACAGGCAGGGTGGAAAGCCCTACTCTTCGTGTACTTTTGGTACTAGGATTGGTTTTTATTTAATAGTGACTTCAGAACACTTCAGGCCCAGTTTTTCAAAGCCCTCTTCATCTCTTGCCATTCCCCACAACAGACAAATGTTTTTCATGAGCCCTATCACTGGGCTGGAAAGCCAGCTGTGTCCCTAATCCGCCCACGTCCCAGATTTGGGAATGCTCATACTCCAACTATGCACCCACTCTACCCCCACTTTCTTTCAATCTCATTTCTTCCAGGTCATCGGAGGCCCCATCTACCTTCCCTGGCTTTCCCCACTGGTCACCACCTAATTTCACCATCTAATTTCACCCTCTTCCTTGCAGCTGGTGTTTGCTTTTGCTGGAGCTCAGTGTGCAATGGGGAAGGATTAGGACCCTTTCATGCTGTCTTTTTTCTTTCCTTCCTTTCTTTTTTCCTTCCTTCCTTCCTTCCTTCCTTCCTTCCTTCCTTCCTTCCTTCCTTCCTTCCTTCCTTCCTTCGTTCTTTCTTTCCTTTTCTTTTCTTCCTTAGTGGCCTTGACTGTTCCAGGGGCTGACAGGCAGCTAGCAGGGTCTGTATTCCCTAGGAAGGAACAGGAGGGGTGGTGGGGAGGCAGTGGCGGGCTCAGCTGGCAGGCGAGATAGAGATGGCCCCTAGAGATCCCATCCTGGGGTTTGGAGCATGGCACGGCCAGCACCCAGATGTGAGTGTGGAGCAGGCGGGGCAGCAACTGGGTTTCTGCCTAGGAGATTAGCTTTAGAGATGCTGCTTGGGCTCTTTACCCTTGGTACCCAATGGCAACCTCTGCAGGGTGAGCTGGGATTTGATGTCTGTCTGCAGAGGCCTCTTCTAAGAGGGCAAATGGCCACATGAGTGAGGATGGTTTTCTGCCTTCAGATTGGGCAAAACTTACACCCTACCTCCTACTATATGTTGGGCCCAGCTACACTCAGAGGAGTTGGGCATTTAACGTAATAGGTGATGGTGGGTACCTAATTAATAACAAAATTCCCCCTTGTGTGGATGGTACTTTATAGTCAGTTTACAGAGCCCCTTCATCTCCAGGCTAAGAATTAAAAGCCAGGACTAGAATTTAAGTCTTTCAGATTCTAAAGCCTGTGTCAACAGTTCTTGGTGTGGTGTTGCACGACATTCTGAATTTGAATAGTTTCACCTGCCTGGTGTCTATCTGTTTTCTGCTAATCTGAGACCCCTACTTATTTTTAAGGTGATGTTTATTAAATACTATACACTCTATACATCCAACCAAGCCTGTTTAAATCTGATGCGTCACTGCCTAGCACTTCATGGCATAGAGAATATTGGTTTTCATGAATCTGAATTTGCTGGATAACAGTGGTGGTAGTGGTGAGCCACCCTGTGCCTGGTCTTTGGGGGTTATCCTTCCTGGAAGCAGATTTCCAGGTCTGATAGGTGAAGGAAGCCTCTGAGGCACAGAGGTGGCTGGGCTAGAGCTCCCCCAGTCAAAAGCATGGCTCCCCCAGTCAAAAGCATGGCTGAACCTGAGGCAGGGGACCAGAGTATTCAAGGACAGGTGCTTCATCCCTAGTACACAGAATGACCTTGGCCAAGTCACCCGACCTTAGGAACTTTAGCTTCCTTATATATAAAATAATTTGTTCACTTGTTCAACAAATATTGATTGAATGTGCACTGTTCTGGAAGATGAAAAAGAGTATCAAAGTGTTTGTCTTCCTGGAGCCTGCAGTCTAGTGGGTCTAAACTGCAGCAATTTATTGAGAGGGACAATAGATAAATATATATATAGTAGAAAGTCAGGTAGAAAAGAAGCGCTATGAAGCAAAATTAAAGCAGGGCAATAGTGTGTGAGTGGAAACTGTTTAAGATAGGGTAGTCAGGTGGTCCTCAAGGGGTTCTCAGGATGTTTCAAACAGATAATTCATATAATGTGCTCAGCTCAGTGCTAACAACTCTTGAGGGTTTAACAAATATATTATTATTATGTCAGCCAGCTCCACACCTCTCAGTTCATATTTTAGTTTCCAAACAGCAGTAATAATTAACACTTATGTAGCTCTTACTATGAGATAGGCACTGTTCTAAGCCCTTTACATATTTAACTCATTTAATTTCTACCATAACTCTTATGAGGTAGGAATTATTATTATCTCCTTTATGGGGTCGGAAACAGGCACTGAGAAGGTCAAACAATTAGGAGGGCTGGAACTCGAGAATGGAACCTGGGTAGTCTGTTTCTAGAGGCTGAGCTGAGATGTGAGAGGGCTGTGATTAGATACCATGAGACAGTGTAGCTGGTGTATACAGGCTCTGATGTCAGATTGCCTGGCTTCTTATCCTAGCAGTTCTAAACCTCTCTGCTTGGGTTTCTTCATCTCTAAAATGGGAATGCCAGAACCTGTCTTACTTTATAGGGACCATGCTTAAAACAGAGCCTTCTTTCTGTTCCGTGGGGCTCCAGCTTGGTCAGAGACCAACCTGGCAGGGAATGTGAGGGGTCAAAGGGCCTCAAACTTCTGAAAGGAAATAAAGGCACATAAGGCAATTGTCAGAGCAACCCTAAGTTCAGCTAGGTTTTTATCATTTTGGGGGTGCCAGGGTGGAATTAGGAGTCCCTTAAACCCGGAAGACAGCTGAAATCTTGGTGTGGCCATAATATTGTTTCCATTTCAGGCCTTTCACAGCTGCCAGGAGAGGTAAAGTCTCATCTAATGTCAGAGTTAGAACATCTAAAGATGCTCAAGTTAGTACATGGGGAAACCGAGGCCCACAAAAGCTGAGTGACTGAACCAAGGTCACTAGGTGCATTAGGGGGCAGCCAGCTGGGGTAGCCAGGCAGCAACCTCAGCTCTCTCTGAGGATTCCAAATCTCAGCCTTTTACCTGGCCCTCCTCCAAGTGGAAAGGGCCTCACCTTCGTGCTGAGCACTAACTGCCTTGTTCTCCACGTGGGTGCTGCAGGGGCAGGAACCCCGACTGTAGAGCGGGTTCGACTTGCGCGTGCGCACACACGGCCAGCCCCTTGCCTTTCCCTCTTTTTCCTCCCCTCCCCATTCCTTACCCACCTAGGGGAGGGGGAGAAACCAGAGGAGCCAGAACTTGGCCTCAGCCAATGGGCTGACGGGCCGCGGGTCCGGCCCCCTCCTTCCTGGTGCGGTCCAATAGAAATTTACTACAATGTTGTGGCGACCAGAGGGGGAGGGGCGCGCGCGGGCGGGCTGGCTGCGGGCCGGGCCGGCCTCGCCTCGCAGAGGAAAGGCGGGAGGGCGCGCGCCGGGGCCGCTTGCTCACTCACTTGCTCCCTCCCTCCGCGGGTGGGTTAGTCAGTCAGTCAGTCAGTCTTCCTGCAGCCGGCGGGCCCGCGAGCCGCAGAGGGCCCGAGCCTCCGACGCCAGCGCCTTCTCCTACCTTTGTTCGTCTGGCAGCTGCAGCGGTGGGCGCGGGAGCCCGGGCCTCGGAGCCACCGGTGAGGCGATGCGGCGGCTCGCGAGCGGGGTGTGTGTGTGGGGGGCGCGGAGCTGTCCCCAAGGGGACGGTCCTGGTGGCCGCAGCGGCGCCGCAGCCTCTTTGTCTCCAGTCCCCCGCAGGCCCCGGGCTCGGGGTGCCGGCTCTACGGCCTTCGCACGCTGGAGGCTTGGGGGGCTGGAGCCTGGGCGCGGGCGGCCTGAGGAGAAAGGCGGGGGCTGATCGGGGAGAGCGTTTCAAAGTTAGGCTTGCGGTATATTTTTGACGCGTGGAAGTCTGTACCGTCTGGTCCGTCAATCATTGCCCAGTGGGCAGGAGCCTTGGAAGGAAACCAAGTGGGGAGAATTGCAGGTTTCGGGCGGTGAAGGTGTTGGGTGCAGCCGCAGAGCGATTTCTTCGTGACGAGGTAGCCGAGCTGTCTGGAGAAGTCGGGCACAATCTGTGGGGTGGAGGGAGCCCAGCGAGGACTTGAAGGCCTTCCCGCCATGGACACCCACATCATTAAAAAAATCCTCCAAACCCAAGGGCTCAAATGCGCTCCCCTAGTCATCACGGTTCCCGTGACCAAAGGGTTAAATCTATTCTCTCAGCATCGTGACCTCCTTTTTCAGTTCGCGCATCTGTCGGCTTGGAAATATTTCCTCCTGTTTGCTGGGCTGCTTTTACCTGTGGAGAGGCTAGATGGAGGCTCGCCCTCCGAGATGCACCAGCAGGCTATTCTTCCTGGTGGGGGTTTGCCAAAACAGGTTTATTCTTCACAGAATCAGGCATTCTCTTGAGAGAGAAAGTGATCTCACGTGAAACAAATTGCTGACGGATTGGTTTCTGGCCACATGATAGCGAATGTCATCCTGTTGTTTCTCTAACTGTACCCTAACCATAAATGACTAGTCTGTGGAGACTTGTCGGTTTTTGGCACGTTTTGCTGATTTAGGAGACACTGGTTTTTTTTTGTTGTTGTTTTTTGTGTTGTTTTTTTTTTTTAAAGAGATGCCGAGCTTTTTTTAGTAGTCTGGGTGATTTCACAGCTGCTATTTTGTTCTGTTTTGTTTTTAGGGAAAATTGCAAAAAATGGTTATGTCTGTGTCTTGGCTATTATTATAGTGGATTTATACTTCCTTGAGGATATACTGTACTTAATGCTGTTGCTCATTACTGTTTTCTGTATTCTCAGTCCTGGCAATCATTTTAGTTGGTTTGACCCTTGTAATCAAGCGGATATATATAGATCTCCTTTATATAATTCTTCTTATCCCAATTTTGTGAGTTTCGCATTAACCCTTTTTATGGAAACCTGACGTACTCTTCATTTTCCTTTTCTGTAAATTGGAAATATAATAAGTTCTTTGTTAGCTGTACAATTTTTTATTTTAAAAAATAGTTTCTTTGGGTAGTAGGAGTATAACCCATGTAGAGTACATAGCAGAGTATTTGGCACTCAGTGAGTACTCGATAAATGACAGATTAAGAAATGGGTATAATACTTGAACATCAGATTGCCTTGGGATCAAGGTGTTCTTCAGAGTGCTTTCTACAGAAAGGTAATAATTAAGATAAAGATAGGCATTATTCATATCCCTGGGGAAACTGAAGTATGGTATATCTTTGCCACTATTAAAAGTGAACTCACTGGTAGACTCAGGCTCAGTGTGCTAACCTGATTCCTTTCTCTTCTAGTAACAAAAACTACGCTTTTTTTCCTTGTATAAATGTTTTTAATTTTTAGTCCTCCCCAAAATTCTCCCAACATTTATATCAGTTTTTTATACCAAATGTCTTACAGGTAAGTCCTTGCAGACTTTGGGCACGCTCTACCTTTCCACCTTTATTCTCTGTATTATTTATATTTTCCAACTAAGAAGAACTTCTCAGTAGTAACCCATATTCCCACCTCTGTCCCTTTGGCCATACCATCCCCTCTATGCTTGTCAGATATATTCCTCCTGACAGTTTTCAGTTCTCTTACCTTAAAAAATGTTCCATATATTAGTAATTTGAGGTGTGGGGAAAAGTTGCCTATGTCTAAGGAACTTGATGGGGTTTTGGTTTTGTTTTGAATTTTTTTTTTTTTGAGCTTCATTAGTATGGTCAGCTAGTTGAATTTTCTTTAACTGGTGTTTGTTAAAAGGATTTAGGTCCTAAGTGCCCCAACAATGTGTGCAGTCCTATGGTAGGTGGTGGTTGATGGTAGATTAAGAAAGCCTCTTAGGCTTCCATTCTACTCAGAGCTAAGAACTCCACCAACTGAGAAGTTTACTGCTCAGAAACACCAGCTGTCCGCAAATAGACTAAGCCAATAGAAGAAAGTTTTATCTTTTAGGTGGGTCTCTGCTTGCCTTTTGCATCTCTTTCTTGATGGTCTAAGGGCCAACATTTCCTTAATGTTTATTAAACACTCAAATCATATTTAGTGTATTCAAGTAGTAGGTATGTTGAGTAAACTTATGTTTTAAAGTAGGCTTATCCTCAATATAATATTTTATAAATAACATGATATAATTTATATACTATTAAAATAAGACACAAATCTTCCTCTTTGTATATTTAAAAGTGCTTTCATCTTCATCTCCTTTCTTTTTTCCCTTAAGAAACACTTTGAGCTAATGTCTAAATTAACAAATGATTTAAAATGATTCCTATCTACTCTGAAAAATATTGTTTTGTGGCATTTTGTTGAGATATTCCCTATATTGCCTATATTTCTCGTTACTCTCTTTTGTCGGGTTTGTGCCCCACATTTAATATTCACCAGTGTGATGTTTTCTTGTGAGCAGCTTGAGTTTTAACATTTCTGGAAATTACAGAGCTAGCTCGCCTGCCATCACATTCCTTAGTTTATGGTCTTAATTTTAAACAAACTCACATTATGGGCGATAGTGTGCTTGCAGTGCTATTTGGTTTCCTTCCTTCTGTTCCTAAGAAAGCTTGACAGTTAAGCTTGTCAGAAGAGTTGCCTAGTAGTCAATGGATTCTTGAATTCTCTGCAGGTGCTTTGATATGCTTACCAGTAGATTGTGATTTAAAATACGCGGGTCTCTAATTTGTGAAGTGAGTGATAGAACTTGCTTATGTTGTTTTCTGAATGTCCAAATCCAATTTAATATTGGTGATCTGATTTTATAACTTTAGAATAGCAGTGGCCATTGGGGACTGAATTTGGTTCTGAAATCAACAGGAGCACACATTTAGACCACAGTCTGTTTCCTTGTTTTCTAAGAAGCACGCCGCCCAAGTGCTGCCAGTGTATTTTTCCATCAGTCTCATCAAATTCATGATTGGTCACATGCATATTCAGATGCAGCTTTCTAATTGCTACCACTAAAGGACTTGTTTTCTCCCCTATTGCTCGAGCATGGAATCACCTTCTTTTATTTGTGAGCTATCCAATAATAATTCTAACAACTTTTTTTTAAATAACGCCCCCAAAGTTGAAACTTTCAAAAATTTTTACAGACTTATAAAATAACATGAATCGATCAGTTGCAGGCCTTATTTATGTAGAGAATCTAGAATTATTAGAAGGCAATTGATTCATTGCATTTATAATAGCTTTTAGTTAGAGAAAAGCCAGATTCCAAAGATATATGTTAATTTTTGTTGTTTATTTCAGTTTGTTGGTATGTCACTAGTGGGTTATGTGTTCTTTTTATGAGTGGATTCATGATGTGTTCAATAAAATGCAGTAGAACAAATACTCTGGTGTACACGCTGGATTAGGTTAGTATTTTGATTTATTCTGCTGCTATTTAATGAACACAGAGTGAGAAGGATGAAGAAAAAAGCTATAGCAATGAACAATATTCAGAAACTGGAGGACTCAGAAAGAGGAATTTTGATATTTTATTTTGAGTGCTAACTTCTTTTTTGTGTGTGTGTGTTTGAATGCCATTTTCTTTTTGTTTTTTATGATTGTTTCT
This sequence comes from Rhinolophus ferrumequinum, assembly GCF_004115265.2. Classification (NCBI taxonomy): domain Eukaryota; kingdom Metazoa; phylum Chordata; class Mammalia; order Chiroptera; family Rhinolophidae; genus Rhinolophus; species Rhinolophus ferrumequinum. The sequence continues at coordinate 19,843,608 of NC_046292.1, forward strand.
TATACATACTTCTTTAAAAAATAACTATATATAATATGTACATACATTTTACATATATATAACAATTATAATTGTATTTTTCCTGTTTTTTTAAATTTTTTTATTTCAGGTGCACAAAACAATGTAATAGTTAGACATTTATCATTTATGTCCCTCACACAGTGTCAAACCCCTCCCCCCATCCACTACCCCTCTGACATCGCATACAGCCATTACATTTCCACTGCCTCTATTCCTAATGCTGTACTCCGCTTCTTGTAACTTATACATATACATATACATATATGTATAAAATTGTAGTTGACATTCATTATTGTTCAGCTTCAGCTCAGGTGTACAGTGCAGTGATCAGGCATCTACATCATCCCTGAGGTGGTCTCCCTAACGAGACAAGTGTCTATCCGATACCTTACAAAATCTTTACAACATTATTGATTACATTCCCCAAAGTGACTTTCATATCCCCGTGGCAATCTTGTGTTTACGGACTGTGCTTTCTAATCCCCTCACCTTCCCCCTTATCCCCACCCCCCCTCCCATCTGGCAACCCTCAGTTTTTCCTCTATGTCTCTTAGACTGTTTCTGATTAGTTCATTCATTTATTCTTTTCTTTAGATTCCACATATAAGTGAGATCATATGGTATTTATTTTTCTCTGTCTGACTTATTTCACTTAACATAATGTTCTCTAGGTCCCTCTATGTTGTTGCAAATGGTGAAATTTCATTCTTCTTTATGGCTGCGTGATACTCCATTGTATAAATGTATCGCAGTTCCTAAATCATTCGTCTACCAATGGGCATTTCGGTTGTTTCCATGTCTTGGCTATTGTGTATAGTGCTGCAATAAACATAGGGGTGCATAAATTTTTTTGAATTAGAGTTTTGGATTTCTCCGGATAGATAAATAGGAGTGGAATTGCTGGATCATAAGGTAGTTCCATTTTCAGATTTTTGAGATACCGCCATACTTTTTTCCACAGTGGCTGCACCAATCTGCAATCCCACCAACAGTGCACAGGGGTTCCCTTTTCTCCACATCCTCGCCAGCACTTATTGTTTGTTGATTTATTGATGATGGCCATTTTGACTGGGGTGACGTGGTATCTCGTTGTGGCTTTTATTTGCATTTCTCTAATGGTTAGTGAGGTTGAGCATTTCATCATATGTCTGTTTGCCATCTGTATGTCCTCTTTAGAAAAATGTCTCTTCATGTCCTCTGAGTGCTGATCTTATTTAGAATTAACTACCCCACTGATAGTACTTCAAATGTTGGTTTTTAGGAAAGTTTAGTGGGAGAATCTGATTATGATCAAAGCCTGTTTACACTTATTTTTGCTATTTGTTTTTATTTAAATGGGATTGAACCCATCTTAAGTAAATTGGCTAGCTCTTTGAACTTTGAAGAAAAGCAAAATACCATGGGTGTGGCCAGTATAATCAAAGGAATGACTTGCTCCGAGAGACTAGTTTATCCTACCCCCTAATCTTCATCAGTTTGCCCCCCAAAGTTACCAAATAAATATGCTATCCCTAAACGTCCCTTCCATATAGAAATTCTAGGGCCATTCTGGCATCATTATTTATTTATTTTATTACTTATTATTTTATTATTGCATTTATTAAGACCAGTTCTCATTTTGCAGCTATCTGTTGATTATCTCCAAGGTAAATCCATATGGATTAAACTGTGATTGTTTATTAAATTGCTACTCTCTCTCTTCCATGCCTGCTCTTTGAGTCACTTCTACCCAATTAATGTAAGCCCTCTTCTATCATTCTCATCTCTCAGGGCAATCTCTATTTGTAGAAATTAAATTGTGTCTTAGCTATGTGGAGTGGAGCTTGGGTACGGCTAAAGTCATCTTGGCAGAGTGGGTGAGAAGAGGCAAGATTGTCTGATGCAATGGATGAATAAGAACTTTGACTAAATATTTAAATTGATAGTTAAGACTGGAAGAAGCAGTAGATTCTCTATTAATATTATCTGATTCCATTCTATCTGTATTCAATGTATATCTATAATCCTATTCTTTTTTCCTAAAGTTTATTGGGGTGACAATTATTAGTAAAGTTAACGTAGATTTCACATGTACAATTCTGCAATACATCATCTGTATCTCACATTGTGTGATCACCACCCAGAGTCAGTTCTCTTTCCATCACCATGTGTTTGACCTCGTTTACCCTCTTCTACTGTCCCCCTCCCCTTATAGTTCTATTTATTAATAGGAACAGGAACATCTCAATTTCTTTTTGGAAATAGGTGGAAGTAATAAGATAAAATAGGATATACTATATACTCCTGTAGTTAATTGTGATTTGTAAACGCAACCTGCTTGCTCCTTGTGCCTTCTCTACAAAAATTATCCTAATCCTAACCAACCTTTGGTAGGCCCTCTAACTGGACAAAACAGACTGAGGTTTAGATGCTTTTTACATTAATATTCACTCAGAAAACTTTTATATTGTATTTTGATAATATCTTCATTAAACCATGAAAAAGTTATGATATAATAGTTTTGAGTGAAAAACTCTCAGTAATTGAATAACATTAAAGCATAGTGTCATTTTGAATTGGTTACTTTAAGCCTGTGACCCACACATGTAATAGCAGTGTATACTTTTGGTAATTTATGAATACCAGGCTTCATTTGTGATTGCTCTTTAGCCATTACTTAATTTTTACATAAATTAACTCTATTAGAATCATTTTAACACAGTGCACTGAGATCTTAATGATGTATCTTTGAGTGCAAAAAGCAAATATCTTATAAGGAAGTGCTATATTAATTTATAGGTCAAGCATGTATTTTAATTTACCAATTTGAAGTTTTACATATATTCAAATGAAAATGTTTTGCCGTAATAACACACTTGATGCAGATGGTTGAAATGCATCACCCCTGCCCCCCTCCCCCCCAATTTTGACCATATGGGCACAGACAGAATTGTCAAGAGCTCCAAGGATTTAAGCCCTCAAATTTTACCTGCCAACCACTTCAGTGAGCAACAGGGACCCACGGAAGGCATGTTAAAGTGAATGCTTTTTTTTTTTTTTTTTTTTTTTTTTTTGCTAACCACCCACTTGCAGTTTCTTGAGTCCTTTTATATTTTTTAATGATTCAGAGAATTGATTCTGTTGCTAACTTACTACCTGCAGAGTCCTGCTAATCTTGATGGTATTATGTAATTATATAAACCTTTTGCACGGTGTCATATGATGTTGTATATATGTCCTCCCACACATGTGTCTTGAGAGTAATTTCTTTCCATCTGGCGTTGGAAATGAGCTCTTTGTGAAGTTATTTTTAAATCTTCAAGCTTTCTGGCATCCTCACCCTTTGAAATAACACAATTGTTTTTGAAGGCAAGAAAATCCACATAGTGTATTTAGTGGTTTTTCCAGTGAAAATGTAAACAGTGTTTTATTTTAGAAATCATATCCTGTGTTCCAAACAGGCAAAACATGTATTTTGTGTTTACATAGTCTGCAGATGATTTTGTTAGGTAGGAAATAGTCAGTTGTTGCCAAGAAGATAAAGTAAAGGAGAAATACTTAAGGGAAAGGAGGCCAACAATAAGAAACCTGTTAGAGGAAAGAGGCTTCAAAGATAGTTTACTCTGTTAAGGTTTATTGCTATCTTCTTCTGAAATCTTGCGGCATTTATTTGGTCCACACCAGTTTTGTCATGTATTGTTTTATATTGGCATATAAAACTGGTATTTCCACATGAGATTGTCAGCTTCTGGAGGGCAGAAGGCCATTGTAATATCTTTCATTGCCCTCCCCATTCCCCCCAAAACAAAACTTGCTTTGTACAGTAGCTAGATACATAGCATAGGGGACACACTAGACATACAGAGGTGTAGTGAGAGTGTGAATTCCAAGATAATTAAAATTTAAGACCTGGGTTACAGTTCTGACTCTGCTTCAGAGAGATTGTCTCTCTCCGTATGTGTGTATGTGTCATATTTTCTTGGAAAGTAAGTTGCAGATGTGACACTTGACTCCTAAAACACTTCAGTAGGACTCTCTTAAGAATAAAGACATGGGGTCGGACCGGTGGCGCAGGCGGTTGGAGCTCTGTGCTCCTAACTCCAAAGGCCGCCGGTTCAATTCCCGCATGGGCCAGTGGGCTCTCAACCACAAGGTTACCAGTAACACGGCACCTTGAGCTGAGCTGCCGCTGAGCTCCCGCATGGCTCAGTTGGTTGGAGTGCGTCCTCTCAACCACAAGGTTGCTGGTTCAACTCCCACAATGGATGGTGGGCTGTGCCTGCAACTAGCAACGGCAACTGGACCTGGAGCTGAGCTGCGCCCTCCACAACTAAGACTGAAAGGACAACAACTTGACTTGGAAAAAAGTCCTGGAAGTACACACTATTCCCCAATAAAGTCCTGTTCCCCTTCCCCAATAAAATCTTAAAAAAAAAAAAAGAATAAAGACATTATCTTGTGTATAACCACAATATCATTATCATGCCTAAGAAAATGAATATTTCCATAACATCAACTGGATCCAGCCATTGTTTAAAAAGATTGATGTGCTCTACTTAGCAAGATTCATCCAATAATTCTTTTTTCTCCAGATGCTATTTTTGTTGACTGATCCTTACTAGTTGTGTTATCGCTAATACGGCCGTTACTGAACACTGGGTAACAAGACATGTTCAGTAGTTAGTGTACTCCCTTTGGTGTTTTGTAAGATGGAAAAGACTAGCATTGGGGTGAATAATTGCATAGTGCTCACAGCATCATATTTAAATAAATATACTAAAGAATGCATCACGTGGCCAAAGGGCAAGGTGTGTTTTTTGTTTTTCAAACATTTCATTATGCCTACTGGTATAGGCAGCTTTTAAGATGGCCCAATGATGCCTGCCTCCTGGTGTTCATCCCCTTGTGTATGCAATCCCTTGTCCTTGAGTGTGGCCTGGACCTAGTGACTTACTTCTAATTAATGGACTATACCAGTGGCGGAATGTCACTTCCAAGGTTACTGTGTTTCCCCAAAAATAAGACCTAGCCGGACAATCAGCTCTATCTAATGTGTCTTTTGGAGCTAAAATTAATATAAGACCCGGTCTTATTTTACTATAAGACCGGGTCTTATATAATATAATGTAATGTAATATAAGACTGGGCCTTATATTAATTTTTGCTCCAAAAGACACCTTAGAGCTGATGTCCAGCTGGGTCTTACTTTCAGGGAAGCATGGGAGGTTACAAAACGCTGTGGCTTCTGTCTTGGACACTCTCTGGCCCTCTTCCTGTCACTCAGATCACCAGCTGCCGTGTCCTCGGAATGTTCAGGCAGCCTGTGGAGAGGCCCACATGGTGAGAAACCAAGGTGTGTCCGTAACCATGTAAGTGGGCTTGGAGGCAGATTTTCTGAGGCCTGACAGCAGTCCTGTGAGTGAGCGTGGAGGCAGATTTGAGCCTTGAGATGAATGCAAACCTGGTTGACTGCTTGGCTGCCACTTGGTGAGAGCCTGAGCCAAAGGCACCCGGCTAAGCCTGAACTCCTGACCCACAGAAACGGAGACAATAAATGTTTGCTGTGTTAAGCCACCAAGTTTTGGGAGTAATGTGTTGTCCAACAACAGATAAGGAATACATCTACCATTTATTAATTGAGTAAATATTTATCAATTATCTACAGTTTACCAGGCACTGTTCCAAGTGCATTGGGACAGTGAATAAAGTAGAATAGAAGTGTCCTTGTGGAGCTTTTAGTGGGAGAGGACAAATAATAAACAAGTATGCAAATCAGGGATAAAATATAAGATTTTAGTGAGGGTCAGGGAAAGCAGGATAAAGGAACAAAGAGGGAGGTGGGGTGGCTATTTTAGATAAAGTGGCCAGAGATGACCTCTCTGATAAGGTGACTTGAGCAGAGTCCTGAGTGGTATCTGGAAAAGAGCTTTCCAGGCGGGAGAACAATACCCACAAAGGTTAAGCGTGTCTGGTGTGTTTGAGAAACATTAAGTAAGCCAGCATGGCGGGATCAAAATGATTTAGGGGAAAATGGTAGGAGTTGAGTTCACAGAGGTGGTAGATCAGAGAAAGAGCCGTTCATGTCGTGCCTTGTTGGCTATGCTGTAGACTTTACGTTGTTTTCCCGGAGGTCAGGAAGTCGGGGGGATTTTAAACAGAGGAATGGCATGATCAGTCATGTAACACATGTTAATTGATGGTTCTCCACAACGGGCAGGCCCCTGTGAGTGTATGTGATCACAAAAAGGTAGAAGGCATGACCCCTGTCCTAAGGAAGTTTAATGATCTAATCTTGGTAGAAATGACTGGACATGCACAAAATAACTTAGGAATAGAGGTGTTGTGTCATGGAAAGACATGTAGGTATGGAAAAAGCACAGAGTAAAACCTGGGTTAAAATTCTGGCTCTTACTTGGTTTAAGACATTTCAGCCAGTATTTACTGTGTGGTATTATATACCAGGTAAAATAATAATGCTAGTGTTTATTGATGACTTATTATGAGTCAAATCCTGTGCTTTATGGGTCTGACATAGGTGTTGAAAGTGTGGGCTCCAGGGCTAGAATGCCTGGTTTTAAATTCTAGTTGTGTCACTCTTTAGCTGGTGACTTTAGGCAAGTTACTTCTGTACCTTAATTTACTTATTATATAACATGAGGGTGATAAAAAACACCTTTTAAGGTTGTTATGATGATTAAATGAGTTAAGATTATATATGTGAAGTATTTAGAACAGTGTCTGGCACCGGATAAATATTAGCCCTTATTTTTGCATTTAAGCCTCACCACAACCCTGAGAAGTAGGTGTGATTAATTCCATTTCACATTTTGAGTCGTAGGTTAAAAGTTAGGTAAGTTCTCCAAAGTTACTCAACCAGCAAGTGAAACTGGCTTCATTCTTTACTGCTGCACCTTTACTTAACATGTCATGAGCAAGTGGGGAAGGAGAAATTTGGATGCAGGCCTTCTGTCAAAGCTAATGATTTCTTAATGATTGTGATCTTGTGAAAGTACTTTTTTATGCCTCAGTTTCCTCTTCTGTAAAATGGGGATAATACCCACATTGCATAGAATACATAGTAATAACAGACAAAACCAAGCCTTGCCATGTGTCTGTCACATACAAATACTCAATAAATGTTCGTTCCATTTTCCCTTTGATAAAATCTGACCTCATGGAGATGAGGAGAATAGTCTTTGGTTAAGAAGAATAACCATAGTTTTTTCGACTTACATTGGGTATTTATGTGTCAATATGATTATTACATATAAATAAACATAGCTACATAGAAATATACTATATGGTTTTGTCTCATGGCGATCTTTGGATTTGATTCAGACTTGAAGTGTAGCATTTCTAAGCCTGCGTGTCTAAAAACCCATTTCACAGCAACTCTGGCTGCTTCATAACTTCATTTCCAGGTTGGTAGGACACTGTCGTGTGGTTGATGTCTCCATTGTTGCTTTTATCTTTTGCAGCAGATGTGAAAGTAAACATACAAGGTTGAAAAACAGGAAGGGGTTTGGCTGATGTTCTTGGGAGGGTATTTTTGCAGAGGAACTTGTACACAGGCTACCTGAAATCTGAAGTGCCCGGAATCTTTGGAACTTTTTGCAGATACAAAAAAAATATTATACCTTATCCTGGTAAAGTAAATAAAAGAAGCAAAAGATTTTGCAATTTCATGAATTTGCATTTTTTTTTTTTTTGCATTTAAACATTTTGGAGAAGTGAGACAGTGTGTTCCCCTTTTTGTTTGAAACAGAGAACTGATGTATATATAACTTTATAGTCGCCACAATTCTGGATTCTTTAATGGAATAATTTTACAGTAAGGACATGTAGAGTTTTTTGTTGGATGTCTGTTCTATAATTGTTACAACTTTTTCAAAAATTAAAACTTAAGACAGCATTTTTCTACATGGCTCTTGTCTTTGTTCCTAAGGAAGGGAATTAATACATATCACATGCTAACTATATATCAGGTGCTACTCTCCATGTATGCTAGCTGCATGTATTAAATTTAAATATTTCCATCTTTGACATTCAATCCACAATGACTTTTTATGCTTTGGTGAAATTTCTCCCTTTCCTTTCTCTTCCTCCTTCCCACCCTCCCTTTTTGCCTTCCTCCTTCATCTTCTTTTAAATGATTCTCTCCCATTCTTTTGCTGAAGAGTTTTCTATTAATAGTATTTCAGAGGCAGTCTGATGTAGCAGCCAATAAGAATATAGATTTTGGAATCAGATAGACCTGGGTTTACAGTAAGGTTCATTTTTGATCGGAACACTCTGCTTTCTATCTTAATAACTGAAAGTCAGGATCCTCCAGAATTGGCTTTAGAAGGAGGTTCTGCACACGGAGAGGAATACGTAATTGGAGCTCACAGCAAAGACGTTTGTTCCCAAAGATTCACCGTCCCCTGGGGAATCCCTTGCTGACATCAGGGAGTGTTGCTTTCTCTTTAATTTTCTGTCCCAGAGGTGAGTCTTCTCTTAATACTCCTGTAGTACACAGCTGAGACCAGGCTGGAACATTTAGTACTTTACTAAAGGCTCAGAGATACAAAAGAGAAGTCAGCACAGAGTTACTAGTATACCTCTACCGTATATAATCTGGCTCATAAGATAAAATTCTTCTTCAATTTGTGGTCTTCTATTGGGACCCTTCCCTTCTTGACCATAACACATATATCTGCCTCCCAGTGACCGAAGCCATCGCTAACCCTTCTGCCTGGGAGTGGCTCCAGTGTATCCAGATTGCTCTAAACCCAGAGGGGAAGGCCCAGAAAACAAAGGATCTCTATCTTGCCAGCCTATGGTTATATCTGAGAGAGGACCCACTTCTTGCTTCATCACCACGTCTGTACAAACCTTAGGGGAGACCACAGTTACCCATAGAACACCTAATTACGATTCGCAGAAGAGAAACAAACAGTAGAGGGGTTTGGGGGTAGAGGTGGGGGGGGCTTCCTTTTCATCGTTTACCCCAGATCGTACAATCTCAGATCATAGCTCAGTAATTTGGCACAAAATAGCTCTCAATAAATATTTCCTTCCCATTCTTTGATTCTTAACACCATTTGATACCTAAGGAGCTATTCTTCAGTTTGTTGTAATTTTATATCAGAGTTTTGCTTGAGGAGATGAATCAGTCCAAAGTTTGGCTGAGGACAGTGGTGATAAACATAGAACTTGGTGTGATCAAGATGGAACACCTGGTGCCTTGAGCAGGCTGAGTTTAAATGTTAAAGGAAGTGTCCTTTGTATCCCAGACTATTAATTCTGGAAGGGGATATAGATAGAAGTAGGCTATTGATATAAGGTTCCTGGACTTGTTTCTAAGATACAAAAGGGTAATAGGGTCAAAGACCTTTGTAGTCACAGCTCTGGTTTAGAATCCTGGCTCTGGTACTGATGAGCTGTGTGTATTCAGTTAAGTTACTTATCCTCCCTGTTTCTCAGTTTCTTCATCTGTTAAATTTATATAACATTTAACATGATAAACCTACCTGTTAGAATTGCTGAAAAGATTAGAAATAACATATAATATGCTGAACATAGTGCTTAGCATATTCTGGGCACTTAATGAATAGCAGCTAATTATCATTTTAAATGCTATTCTTTAAAATCCAGCTTGTACTTGACTTATATATGTTCTGACCTTGGTTTTTTTTTTTTTGGACAGCTTTATTGAGATATAATTAACATAGCATATAATTTACCTATTTAAAATGTACAATTCATTGTTTTCTAGTATGTTCACAGGGTTATGCAGCTATCATCTCAATTTTAGAACATTTTTGTTCCCCCCCCCCAAAAGAAACCACGTACCCATTAGCAGTCAATTCCCATTTCCCACCCTGCAACCCCAGCACTAGGCAACCGTTAACTACTTCATATTTTTATAGATTTGCCTATTCTGGATATTTCATATAAATGCAATTATACAATATGTAGCCTTTTGTGATTGGCTTCTTTCACTTAGCCAATTCACTTGTGATTGCATTTTCAGGGTTCATCCATGTGGTAGCATGTATCAGTAGCTCATTTCTTTTTATTGTTGAATAATATTCGATTATATGGTTATACCACATTTTATTTATCCATTTATCAGCTGATGGACATTGGGCTGCTTCCACTTTTTGACTCATAAATAGTGCTGCTATAAACATTCATGCACAAGTTTTTGTGTGAACATAAGTCTTCATTTCTCCTCGGTATATGCCTAAGAGTGCAATTGTTGGGTCATATGATAACTATGTTAACATTTTGAGGAAATGCCATTGGTTATTTTTAAATCATTTTTTCTCTCTTTGATTCTATGAGTCTCCTGTTTTCTTTCAGCCATCTTCACTTTTAGTTGCCAACAGCTGGCTGAATTATTTTTGATTATGTTCTTACTGTTTAGCTGTATCCCATCCTGCTTAAATAGATAATCTCTTTGCAAATGGATCTGTTTTTCTATAGCTATGCCACCTATCTATGAGATGTTCTTTTCCATTTCACCACCTTTCCAATCACTATTTCTCTCTGGCTGACTTTGGTGTTAAGAAATAAAAGTTCTAAATAGAATTCCACTGAAATTTGATCTATGCCTTGGTATGTCGTACCTGGTGATGACTAATACCCAAGATCTCTGATAGAAGGAGAGATCTTTCAACAGGTCTTTAATACAATGATATTACAAGTATGAGGCAGGTTAAATTATTCCATCAGTATTCAAAATGCTTAACAACAGAGGCTTAAAAAAAAAGAATATAGTATTGTGGATACAAAATTAGAGATGAAAAATATTTAGAATGAGAAAATAAATCGCAACAAATTACGTATTTTAAAATGAAAGATAGTACAATGTTACAAAATTCCGAAAAAGAACATTGTTTATTAATTGCCTGTTACACTGCTATAATTTTTTCCTATATATTTTTTGTCTTCATACTTCTCGAAAGATTTTCATCTTATGACTTTGTAATATCATTTTCTATAGAGACAATAGAAAGAGAATTCAGTCTTTCCTCAAACATGTGGCCTTGGCGGGGGGTCCTGAAGCATAAGCGTCTTTCACAGTCAATCGACCTTTGCATAGTAAATAATCTTCAAATATTAACCAAGAACTTGTAACATGCATAGTCTGTGTTCTAATCATCGATTGCAATTGTTTATTATAAGTTACTTGTGAATGAAGTGACTTGATTGGATTTTATGTGCAATTATAAATTTATTTGTATATATTTCTATAATATCTTTTCTTCCAGGAGTGTGCAATACTAATTAGTCATACTTGACTGCCAAAAGCTTTCTTTAATATTCCCCACCCCCAAATGCAGATATCTTTCTTTCACAAGTAGTTTGCATTAGTGTTAGTGTGGGGATAAAAAAACAGGCTTTCACTGATATGTGGTATATAAACCAAAAACAACAAAAGGACAAGGGAAACAAAAACTCACAGACACAGACAATAGTTTAGTGGTTACCAGAGGGTAAGGGGGGAGAGGGTGGTAGATGAGGGTAAAGGGGATCAAATATATGGTGATGGAAGGAGAACTGACTCTGGGTGGTGAACATACAATGTGATTTATAGATGATGTAATACAGAATTGTATACCTGAAATCTATAACTTTACTAACAATTGTCACCCCAATAAACTTAAAAAAAACAAACCCACAAAAAACAGTCCTAACCTGAGTTTGATATAGCCGTATGTTTTTCAGCCTGAGATGTTTCCTCTGTTCAGTTTCTGACTGAATAGTATATTTTTTCAGGCCCTCAGTACACTTACTCTTTCATGTTAACTTTAATTCTATTTACCTCTTCTTCTGGTATTAGAGTAACTCAAATACAGTATTAAAAGACCATATGCTCTGCAAATCACTTAGAACTAAATTACCCTGGTATCTTATCATTAATATCATTGGTCATTTAGAGTTTTATTTTTGGGGTGACTTTCTGAAGGTCAAGGGTTTATAAATAGGATAGAGAACTATGAGAAGTTAGAGAAGAACTAAGCTTTTTTCTGAGGCATATACTCTTGTTTTATAAACAGAAATCTAGACATTTCGTTAGATTTTTTTTTTTAATTTATTTTTAATTTATTGGGGTGACAATTGTTAGTAAAATTACATAGATTTCAGGTGTGCAATTCTGTATCACATCATCCATAAATCACACTGTGTGTTCACCACCCAGAGTCAGCTCCCCTTCCATCACCATACATTTGATCCCCCTCACCCTCATCCCCCACCCCCCAACCCCTTTACCTTCTGGTAACCACCAAATTACGTTCCCCAGATTAATTTTCGTTAGATTTTTTTAAATTCCTCAGTTGACAATTTAAATATTGAGAGCACAGTACAGTTAGATTTTGAGCTGAGTATATTTTGTATATTTAGTTTGTTGAGTATTTAATTTTTTATTTTTTACTTTCAAAGAGCTACTACATCTTATAATATTAAATTTAATTATAGGCCTGGTAATTTACTTCGTGGTGCATTATTTTGCATAATATATTTTAAAAATTAAATTTGAAAAATTTAAAAAGAAAATGAGTTCTAAATCATATTGAAAATTTTCTGATATGTGTGTGTTCCAGTTGAACATTTCAACTTTCTTTTGTATTTTTTTTTTAAACATTGAGCTTAAATCAGTAAAAAGCAGCATCAGAAAAGCATTTTGGATCAAAACATATTTGCTGTATTCATTATATTTTGATGATGAATAGATGGCACCATTTGTCTTTGACTCTATCTTGTCCTATTCAAAAAGCAGAAAGGAGGGAAGATGGGAAAAAGTAAGATTTATTGAGTATACTGTGCTAAGGGCTTTACTTAATATTCTTACAGCTATCCCATGTGTCAGATGGCATTTTCCTTTTATAAATTAGTAAACTGAGGAGGCTAGGAGAGGTGAAATAACTTGTCTAAGTAATGCAGCTAATAATTGGGGTACTGAGACTTAAACCCAGGTTTAGCTGATTTTAAAACTGGTCTGTAGATAGCATGATAATCAGTTGGGTGCTTCTGTTATGGGTGGGGCAATGGTAAACTTTCATCCTGTTCAGATTTTCACAAGTCATAATTTATTGCAGTCTAAATTATTGAACTGTGACTGTGGTGTTCTTAATGCAACATTTTTGGGCAAAGGCATATTAAAGTTAATTATGTCCTATTTCACTGTTTCTTAAACCTTAATGTGTATACAAATCACCAGAGGATCTTATTAAAATGTAGATTCTGATACAGTAAGTCTGGGATGGGGGTGCTGGGATTCTGCAGTTTAATATGCCTCAGATGATATCTATTCTGCTGGTCTGGCCACACTTTGAGTAGCAAGAACCTGTTAAGCAAGAAAACAATTGTCTCCATTTTAAGACAGTAGAAAGGAAGAGTGAGAAGCCAGATAGAGAATAGACAGATGAGACCTCTTGTTGTTTCATAATTTTTCGTAAGGATGCCACTGTAAGTCTGTTGATAACTTTGCTCTGATATTACTAGTATTTGAACTTTTTGTTATTAGGCATACTTGAGAAATAGACGCAATCTTACTGTAGTTAAAAAGAATCAAGAGCTAAGGTAATTCCTGTTATGTGCCAAACCCTGCTTTGAATACTTTTCATTGAGGTTTTCATCATTGATTTACTTTTTGGGATAAACTTGAACGAGTCAATCTTAACCAAATTATAAAGTTCTTTATGTATAGAACTCACTCCTTCCTACATAATAACTTAGTATCTTTTGCTTGAAGAAGTACTTGACTAACTTAAGTGTCTATATGTATCCCTTTACCTGTTCCAGAGGGAATCATTACCATTATCAAGCAACAATTTAGTTCTCAAAATTGTGTGTGTGTTGGGGGCAAGGGAAGGGGAAACACTGTGATTAGATTTTATAGTTACTTAATTTTGAGGTATAATTTACCTGTGATGAAATTAACAAATCTTAAAGTGAACAGTAAGTTTTGACAGGTACATATACTTATATAACCCACATCTCTATCAAGATATAGAACATGCTATACAACAGAGGTTCTCAAATTCTAGTCTGCATTAGAATCATCCATATAGAAGTCTTGCAAAGATAGTACAGAAAGTTCTCATCCCCTTTACCTGACTTCCCATAATATTAACATCTTTCATAATATTGGTACATTTATCAAAAGTAAGAAATTAACATTAGTAGATAACTACTAATATCTACAGATTTTATTTCCATTTCCCAGTTTTTCCACTATTGTCTTTTCTTCTGTTCGAGGATTCAATCTAGGATCCCACATCGGATTTAATGGTCCGGTCTTCCTTAGTCTTCTCCAATCTGTTAGTTTCTCAGTCTCTTCTTGGCCTATCACGACCTTGATACTTGTAGAGTACTGGCCAGGTATTTTATAGAATGTCCCTCATTTGAGTTTGTCTGATTTTTTTCCCGTGATTTGATAGGTTGTTTATTTTGGGGAAGAATACTACAAGGTGACACGTCCTCATCACGTGTGAGGGGATATATGATGTCAATAATTATTATTGCTGGTTTTGTCAATTATTACTAATTCTGTCAGTTATTATTGATTGAGTATCTGCCAGGTTTTTCCACTGTAAAGTTATGTTTTTTCCTTTTCATATTTTTGTCCTAAGAAGCAAGTCATTAAGTCCAGCCTACATTCAAGGTAGAGGGTATCAAGCCCCATCTCCTGGAAAAGAGAGTATGAAAGAATGTATGGATATGTATATTAAAACCACCACAGTAATTAAATATTTTGGGGGGAGATACATTGAAGTTATGCAAATGTCATGTTTCTCTTTAAAGTTTTGCAGACTAATTTTTGTTTTCGTCAGGGATCTTGCCTGCAATAGTTATTACCATGGAGGGCTTTTAAAAACTGATTACTGGGCCCTATCCCTAGAGTTTCTGATTCAGTAGGTCTGAAGTGGGGCCTGAGAATGTGTATTTCTAACAAGTCCCCCGTGATGCCAGTGCGGCTGATCTGGGGACTCGAGAAACACCCTCCAGAGCATTATCTTACTCTCATCAGGTTCCCTGCATCCCTTCCCAGGTAATCCCTGATTACTCACCACCTCCAGGAGGCAACGACTGTTTTGTTTTTTATGTACTTACATTGTAAACATACTGAATCTCTTTTTAGGAAACTCAATTTACAAAAATCCACATTTAAAAAAAAACCATAAATTAGGGAGAATTGATTCTTTTCAACAAAGGATTCCGTTTAGTCTGGAAACTTTTGCGCTTGTATGTGACATATCTTACACTGCCTTGTATCATTTTACCTGTATATGACATTTTTCCAACTATATTGTAAATTTAAGTGTGGGGACCAATCTTTTACTTTGTTGTATTCCTTATAACACCTAGAAATCTTAGACATGGTCAATACATATGACTGACTGGTTTAAAAAAAGATCTTTTTTTTGTTTGTTTTTGTTTCTCTTGCTCCCATTTTTACTGAACTTTAAAATATCCAAATGATTTTTCATTTATGTTTCTATTCCTCTTTGTTTTGCACTATCTAGAAAAGCAGGTATGACAAAATTACTCTTCTCATAAAAAACAGCATTCTATGCTAAAATTATGACCATGTCAGACTGGTTTTACTTTAGTGTGTAAAAAGTAACCCTGTTACACAATGAGAAACTCTTTGCTTTTTCCTCTGTATTTCATCTTCTGTTGCTCTAAGATTTTACCTATTCTTAAAGATTCTGCTACTCCCGGAAGCAGTTGCCTCTAAGATCTGCATTTCCCAACGCTGACACCCACGGTCCTGTTTCTTCGCTGCCTGTGGGATGACTCCATTTGGATATTTTACGTCATCACCTCTATCCACCGTTCGCCTCTCCAGTATCTTATTCGCTAGTCACTGTACTAAAAATAAGCACTTCAGAGATGAAGAAGACACAATTCCTACCCTCACAGAAACCACTCGTCAAAGTGGGAATAGCTCTGTAAGGAGATATGCGCAGGATATTACGGGATTACAGAGAAGAAAAACCAAGGAAAGAAAGCCAACTGATTCTACTAGGGGCAAAGGAGTAGCCAGGGAAGGCCTTCCTAGAGGAAGTTTACTCTTGAGTAGATTCTTGAAGGACACACGGGAATTAGCTAGTCCGATTGGAAAGGAGTGTGTGTGAAGAGCTTTTCAGACAGAGGGAACTGTAAGTATAAAGGCATGAAAAGGTGAAACATGTTTGGAGAACTTTGAGTACTTCTCTGCTCTAGAGTACATGGTGTGGAAAGAGATCAAGTGGTGAGAAATCAGATCGTGAAGGATCATGGATGCCGTTATTAAGGGGTTTAAACATCATTCGGAAACATATGGTGAGCCATGAGCAGATTGTATTATATTATTGAAAGATTATTCTGGAAGCTCAGTGGAGGATGAATGGGAGAGGACTGAAACTGGAGGCAGGAAGACTGAAAAAAGGCTACTATGTTAAATCAGAACAAAGATGATTGCGACCTGAACCTAGACAGTGACAGTGGAAGGGATGAGAGATATTTAGGTATTAGGTTACATTTCACTTGAGAATTCATTGATTGTGTGAAGTGAGGACAACTAGGTTTTTTGTTTGAGGGACAGGGCTTATGGTTGGGTTTGCTTGTTACATAACCTTAGCGTTCTGTGCTTCTCTGTAATACTCAGTATCTTTGTAATTTCTTTTGAAATTTCTCTCTTCCTTGCTAGACTATAAGACTATGAGGGCAAGACCTTGTCGGTTTACTCCTTTTAAAATCCTTAGTGACCAGTTTGTGCTGGGGGAATGGATGAAGGAAGAAATCATGGTGCTGCCTTTGACCAGCATAGGAGGGGGATCTATGGGAGGGGACGGGAAGGGAGAAACTCAGTGGGCATTTCGAAGGCCAGCCTCACTTTTCCAGTCTTATCTTTCCTGTTTCATTGATTTTTTTTTTTTAATAATGGCAACAATATTTTTCCCTTTCCCAGACTTGCAAGCTCTGTTTAATATTCCACTTCTTTATCTCCTTCACCTGTCATATTCTCTTTGTCATCCAGTTCTGTTATGTCTTTCATTTTAATATGTCTTGGATTCGTCCTTTCATTCCTCGCTCACAGAGCACTAACTCAGACCAGAGCTAAATTGTTGCATTAACTTTTTTATATGTGAACTTTTATCAATTTTAGATATACAGGATTATTGTGAAGATTATAAAGAATGTTCCTGTATTCCCTATTATTAATATCTTATATTGCTATGGTATATTTGATATTGATATGTTGTTATTTACTAAAGTCCATACTTTATTCAGATTTCCTCAATTTTTTTCCTAATGTCCTCTTTTCTGTTCTAGGATCCCATCCAGGATACCACATTACGTTTAGTAGCCATGTTTCCTTAGACTTCTCTTGGTTGTGGCAATGGCTCAGACTTTTCTTACTATCGATGACCTTGACAATTTTGAGATTACTGATCAGCCATTTTGTAGAATGTACCTCAACTGGGATTTGTCTGATGTTTTTCTCATGATTAGACTTGGAAATGTGGTTTTGGGAGGAAACCAGAGGTCGAGTACCGTTCTCATTACATCCTAACAAAGGTACATACCGTCAATATGACTAAACACTGTTGATCACCTTTATTTCGACTTGAGGTAGGTCAGGCTTCTCCACTGTAAATTTGTCTTTTTCCCCCTCTTCCTTTCCATACTGTACTCTTGGAAAAAAGTCACCATGCACAGCCCACACTTAAGGAGTGGAGAATTATGCTTGGGGGAAAAGTATTTACCTTAGTTATTTGGAATTCTGTACCAGAGACTCGTCTGTTTTCCTCCATTTATTTATTCAGCCATTTATATTATATAGAGGGTGCCAAAAAATGTATACACATTTTAAGAAAGGAAAAAAAATGTATTAAAATTGTAATACTCAATATATACCAATAACAAAAGATGAATACAAGTCACGTGTATACATTTTTTTGGCACCCTCGGTATATATCAGTCTAGATTCATACTGATAGGGGTATTTGTTTTATACTTTGGGTTATAATTCAATACTATATTTATTTTGTTGCTCAAACTGTTCCAGCTTTTGCCTTTGGAAGCTCTTTTATTTGGCCTCTAGATTCCTTTTACGTACCTCACGTGTGTGTGTGTGTGTGTGTGTGTGTGTGTGTGTGTGTGTGTACACTTTCTTCCTGGCACTACAGGATGCTTGTTCCTGCCATAGTCCCAGAATCAAGAACCCAGGAGCCCTGCTTCCTTTTATGGGAGAATGGTGTTAGAAACCAGGATCTGTGTATTGTTTAGTTGATCTTATTGCCTTTAGTCTTTTTCCTTGCCACTTTATCCTGCCATCTTCATCTTCCTTAAATAGAGCTTCCATGGAGTAGGTAATTTTTCTCCTTAAGAATTATTGTAGCTCATTAGTACTTATCTGGTCAAATATCCTTTGCTTACCTCATTAGTTTACTTTTTTTCATTATTAAATGCTTTATCTCTCTTTTACTTCCTTCTTATGATGTTCTAAACTTGGCATGATTTGCCCTTTCTTCTCTAACGTTCCAAGTTTAATTTCCACTTTCGTTATTCTTATCTTTGGGTGCTTTAGGTTTTTGAATGGTTAGACGTGTATGTTTATCATATTTGGTAATAATAATAATTAATAGTCAAAATTAGAAGTTAAATCTAGAAGAGACTCCAGAAAATCATTTGGTCCATCTCCTCATTTGGAGATCAGGAAACTGGGGCCTCCAAATCCAGAATGACTTGGTCAATTCGTGGCGGAGACAATTTGATCTGCAGCTTTCTAACTGTGTACAGTACTCTTTTCACTGCTCTGCCCCTTCTCATATCCATTTTGAAAGAATTGAGACATATTTCCCATACCATAAAAGTTACCATTTAAAAAGGTAAAGGTAGACAGTTTCTCCTCCCGGCAGGCCTAGCACAAAAACAGGCAGTGGGATCGCAATCCTAGTTGCCTGCTGGCTGCAGGATCAGACTAGGCCGCCACTCGCAGGGTCTTCCCATTAAACCTGTGCCGCTGCCTGGGGTTGTCTTCTCCCGAGAAAAGTCATGGAACCATGTTGACTAAGGAGAAACACCCATTTAACTTGAAGTTTGCAGCAAAAGAACTTAATAGGGATGCCAAGAATGTGACAAAGAAGAAAAGGCTGCAAAGGCCAAGGTTGAAGAGGCCATTCGGAAAGGCAACACAGAAGTCGCGAGAATGCGTGCTGACAATGCAATCCATCAGAAGAACCACACAATGAATTTCTTGAGAATGCATGCTAGGTTTGATGCTGTGGCAGCCAGAGTTCAAACTGCTGTACCAATGGGCAAGGTGACTGAGTCCATGGCAGGTGTTGTTGAATCTATGGGTGCTGCACGGAGAGCATGAACCTTAAAAGGATGTCTGTCCTGATGGATCAATTTGAACACCAGTTTGAAACACTGACTGTTCAAACACAACAAATTGAAGACATACTGAGTAGCGCTACAACTCCAACAATACCACTAAACCAAGTAGATATGCTGCTTTAAGAAATGGTCGATGAAGCTGGCCTTGATGTCAATATGGAACTATCACGTGATGTACAAGTTTTTGTATGAATACATGTTTTCAGGTCTCTTGGGTATATACCTAATGGTGGAATTGCTGGGTCATATGGTAATTCTATGTTTAACTTTTTGAGGCATTTGCCACACTGACAGTGGCTGCACCATTTTACACTTTTACCAGCAATGTATATGGGTGTCACTTTTTCTACATTGTCATTAATACTTGTTATTTTCCTTTTTTTTAAAAAAAATTAAAGCTGTCCTAGTGGGTGTGAAATGGTATCTCATTGTGGTTTTGAGCTGTATTTCCTTAATGACATTGAACATCTTCTCATGTGCTCAATCGGCAATTCGTGTATCTTCTCTGGTGAAATGTCTATTCAAGTCCTTTGCCTAGTTTTTAACTGGGATATTTGTCTTTTTATTGTTGAGTTATAACAGTTCTTTTATATAGTGTTCTGGAGACTAGACCCTTATCAGATATATGATTTACACATATTTTCTCCCATTCTGTGTGTTGCCTTTTCACTTTCTTAATGGTGTCCTTGGAAGCACAAAAGTGTTTAATTTTGCTAAAGTCCAGTTTATCAAAAAATTTTTGGTTGCTTTTGCTTTTGGTTTCCTATCTAAGAAAACCTTGCCTAATCCAAGGTCATGAATATTTACACTAATATTTTTCTCTAAGAGCTCTTATATTCATATCTTTGACCCATTTTGAGTTAACTTTTTTATGTGGTGTGAAGCAGGAGTCCAAATTCATTCTTTTGCATGTGGCTACTCAGTTGTCCCAGCACATTCTAGTTTGGTTACAATTATGTTTAATTTTGAGATAGAAAGTTATTTTAGTCCTACATAGGGAAACCATAATATCCAGAGATTGGCCATACTTGTATGTTGTGTAACTAAAAGAAAATGTTTACAACTCTCTGACATGTGATATACCAAGAAATGTGTGTTACGATATCAATGTGTTGCTTGATAAGAAAATGAAAGCATGACATTTACTTTTCTTACTGGGGACTTTCCATGCCTGACTTTCTTAATGAATTACCCTGAGGGATGGGATATGAAAAGCACATAGAAAATCAGTAGATGGTGATTTTGGCTTTCAGGACATATTTCAGAGTTTCTGATAGAATACTAGATTATCATAACATTTAGTGTGGGGTCAAATGATGAGGAAGAATGAGTTATAGGTGGTTATAGGGAGGTTTTATTAGATGAGTATCCTTTGGAGGAAGAACTGTTTTTAATGAGTCTATAATGAGTTAAAACTTGTCAAAAGTTACCTAATCCGTGCTATTAATTTAGAGATAGTTTTTCTGCAAAGAAGATCTATGGAAATAAATGACTTAAAATGCCTTCCCCCCCCGATTTTAAAAGTAATACTTGTGGAGTTTTAGAAAAATTAGGCATTAAAGAAAAATATAAAGACAAAACTAAAAATTACCCATAATTTTATCAAACAGTAGTAATGCTGTAAACATTTTTATGTTTTTTTCCCCTGAACTTTAACATTTTTCATTTGGGGAAGAAATATGAAACTTTATGGATTTCATACCCCCAACTCCTCCCACTCTGATTTCATTGGGAAATCTTACTTAATTCTTTTAATTCTAATAGGAATATCAACTCAGTTTATTAGAAGAAAAGAGAAAAGAAAAAGTTCCTCTCCTGCTTACATGCTAGGAGTATAGGTTTCAACCCTGGCCAATGGAACAAACAAACAAAATCTGATGTTAGTTTGTTAAAAGCTTTCTGTAATACAGTTTCTTTGATTCTAAGGAAGAAAATCAGGATTTCAAAACTAATTTGAAAAAACAATGTAATTCCATTTATAAGTCTATAAATTTTGTGGTAATAAAAATAGTTCTTACTAGTGATATTGGCTCTGATTATGCTATAATTGACTTTGTGACCATGCAGCACTTCTTGTTACTTGGTTTGTTATCTGGTGATAATCACATACAGACCATTTTGGGGACATAAGTCATCTTCTTTTTTTTAGTGATATTGATAAAGATGGTGTGTATGTCTCTTTAAGGATGTACCTGCCATATAATAGGAGTTCGGTTAATGTTTGCTTATGATAATGACTACTTGGTATTTGCAGTGTTGAATTTTAAACTAATGATTTTTAAAGTAGCTATATCACCAATCCAAAATACTTTAAATTAGACTAGATCTAAGATGGTCTCTTACACTGTAACATAGCATCACTCTACATGAAAAAAATGAGTTTCATAACTCTAAAGGAAGAAAGGTATTGTGGACTAGTAGAATGTATTAGGTGTAGGTATTTTTTAAAAATTAGTTTCAGGCGTACAAAACAATGTAATAGTTAGGCATTTATACCCCTCACAAAGTAATAACCTCCGTCCCCCATTCTACTACGCCTCTGACATCGTATGTAGCTGTTACAATTCCATGGACTCTATTCCTTATGCTGTACGCCACATCCTGTGACTATATATATATATGTATATGTATAAAATTATAGTTGACATTCATTATTGTTCAGCTTCACCTCAGGTGTATAGCACAGTGGTCAGGCACCTACACTGTCCATGAGGTGGTCTTCCTAATAGGACAAGTGTCCATCGGGTACCCTATAAAATCTTTACAACATTATTGATTATGTTCCCCAAACTGTCTACCGTATCCCTGTGGCAATTTTGTGGTTAGGTATAGGTATTTAATGCTCTGTTTTTCTTTCATTTTTTTTAAGTTAGAAAATGGGCTAAAGTTATTGAATTGATGTGTATTGTGACGTTATCATTAGAATATTATATATTAACAGCTGAATATTAGCCATTTTAATTATTGTCTGCTTTAGTGGGGTTCCTTAAGTAGATTTGGCTACAAGATTAGAAAATAAATTTGTTTTCAGTGATGCAAATCTTGTTGGGCTGGCTGAATTAGATTGACATCTAAAGATTTACCAGAGATGTAATAGTGTTTGCTAGATGGCCTCAGGCTGTGTTATGCTTGTGAATCAGTCAGAATGTCCATTGTGAGTGTGACAGGAGAATGGACATGGTATGCTGTATGGAAAAATCTGAAGATGATTTTTGTCTTTCAAATAGATACTGTGAATGAATGTAAGAATAAAAACGATACTGACACAGATTTGGGTTGTTGATAATGTGTAATATTTTATTCCTTTCGTAAATGTTTGTAGCACATTTACGAAATGTTTGTAGCACACACATACACACACACACACACGAAAGTGTGATAAGAAAATATGGTGAATGTTAAAATAAAAAAAATTATTCCAGTAAAAGACACATTGCCATTAATCCCCCTCAAAATACTCTCCCTTGCTTCGAACACACTTATCCCATCGTTCTTGCCACTTTCTGAAGCAGTTCTGGAAGTCCTCTTTCGTGAGTATCTTTAGTTGCGCTGTCATGGCTGCCTCAATGTCCTGAATCATTTTGACTTTGGGGAAGAGCCAGAAGTCGCATGGTGCCAGATCCGGTGAATAAGGTGAATGAGGACACACTGTAATGTTTTTATTTGACAGAAATTGCTGTACCAGAAGCGATGTGTGACACGGAGCATCATCATGATGGAGAATGGCAATGTGTCTTTTACTATAATAATTTTTTTAATTTAAACATTCACAATATTTTTTCAATCACATTATATATATGTACCTATATCTATATCTATAAATATTACTTTTATGATTGAAAAGAACCTTAAAGTTTGTTTCAACTTCTTACTCAAAACAGGAATCTCCTCTGCTATCTTACCTATCTGTAGCCAGTTGGATTGGAATTTGGCAAAATGTGAACATAAACAATTTAGGATAACTAAACATTATGTGAAAATTTTGGATATTTGATATTTTAGAGCCCACTTTTTATTTTGGTCTGTTATTTCTGTTAGATGAAATTTGGGGATTTGTGTGTTGTATAAAGAATTGTAACTTGTATAATACTTGATTAGAATTTTACTTGCAATAATGACTCCGTTTTTCATTTCATTAAAGTAGGAACTGCATTTTGTTTCATGCCTGTTCTCCCTCCTCTCCCTAATATTCAGCATGTAACTTTGACCAATAAGTCAAGTAATGAAGAAGATAGCTAGCTGGTTTAAATCTCAAAGGGTTGTCCTAGCGTTCACTGGCCTAGTTCATGCTCTTTGATGTATTTAAAGACATTTATAAGGGTAAACAGAGTGTTCGTGAATACTTCAGGTGTTTTGTGTTTTTAATATGGAATGAAGTAAAACCATACAAAAGGAGAGAGGGTGGAAAAACTACATCATGGCTGAAAGGAAAGAATCCTGGGTATGGAGAGAATATGCAGAGTGTGGCGGAAAAACAGTGAGATGAGGGCTGGTGCATAATTATTCAGAAATGGGAGTGGAGCAGCTGTGGGTGTGTGCAAAAGAGAAGGCCAAATTAATGGATAAGTGTAACTTTAAATTCGTTGCTTAATTATGAATCTTAAATAGGCCTCTTAATCCCTCAAGGATGAATGTCTTTCTTTTTGTTAGGCGTAACTAGGGACTCTTCCAGTGTTTGGATGTCATTAAAAATGTAGTTATTTTAGATATTCCACACAATAGATTGGATATAGTAATGATTAATTTTAGGGTATTTCATATTAATTCTTATTAACTAGCTAAATTTTTTCAATTATTTTAGTATAACGACTAAAATGCATTTTGGTTTGCTATAAATTGAAGTTATTTAATAATTACAAATATTTTTTCATGTTCTCTTTAAACATTTCCCTAATTCCTTATATGACATACTTGTGGAAATTGTCACATTTATACTATTCATACTGTAGAAATTATGTTTTATATGTCTTAAATCATGTGGAAATTTTGTCTCTTCAAGAGAAATTCGGCACTGAGAAAACAAAGTAAATGAACAGTTCTTGGAAAGCTACTAAGGACAGTATTATATTTTCTTGTGTAAAGTGGTGAGAATTGGCTATTGAAACTGAAGCAACAACTACTTGAGTGTAGTAAGAATGGAATTTCTGTTTTATTTATTTAAATCAGCATCTAGTATCCTTACACATTATTTTTATATACGTATGTGACATTTGGTACATTAAAAGAATGTCTGAAAGATAAAATGTAATTTAGGAAGTATAATAATAAAAAGAATACCTATAAACCTACTGTCCAACTTAAGAACTATAACATTACCCATATTGCTAAATCCACCAGTATTCCCCTCCCTTGTCCATTCTCCTGCCTTCCCCGCAGAGATAACTGCTGCTGTGCATTTTACATTTATTTAAAAAATAATTTTATTATATATATATATATATATATCTTTCAAAATATACCATTTAGTTTTCCTTGTTTTTGATCTTTATGAAAATGATATATTTCGAATTCTTCTATTTGCTTTTTCACTCTACATTGTTTCTAAGAAATTTATTTATGTTACTGAATTTAATTGTAGTTGATTCACTTTTACTGTGATATAATATCCCATTGCATAATGATTCCACAAATAATTTGTTCATTTTCATGATGCTAGAGATTGCAGTGCTGCAATGAACATTGCATACTTATACATGTATACTTGTTTGTATGTTCTGAGATGTCTCTGTGTGTGTGTATCTGTGTTGGATGTGTGTGTATGTGTGTGTGTGATGTGTAGGCATGTGTAAGCACCTCAGAGTTTCTTTAGGGTGGATACTTATGAGTAGAATTGCTGGGTCATAGAGTATACATGCTCAGTCTTACAAGTAATACCAGGTATAGTACTAAGCAATAGTATTTAATAATCAGAACCACTCTGACTATCAACAGTTTAATAAAACCGTGGCTCAGAGATGTAATGTCTCCAAGAAGCCACATAGGTGTAGCAAATTGGCTGAACAGTTTCAGACTCGTGTTTGTCTAACTTTAGAACCAGACTCTTAATCAGTAAATTGTTTTCCCTTTCTATGGTAAGTGTCCATAACCAGGTTTTAGCTATTTAATATAAATGGGATGCTTTTTAGTGTGAATGCTTAAAGTCATAGATCTATTTTATAGACTAAAATCTATGTGTATATTAAACAACAAACTTTCCTGGTCCCATGAAGGTTGGGAACTAGTCTCCTTCTCAATTATTCTCCGCCGGCCTTAACATATGGCTTCCATTTTAAAGGTCAGAAGATGGCTGCTTACATCCCATTCAGCCATCTGCGTTCTAGACAAGAAGGCAGTAGGGGGAAGGGTGGAAGGCCAAAGGGCAATGACTTCCATTTGTATCCTGCTGGCTGCCTCTGTCTGTAAGGAAAGCTGGGAAATGTAGCCTTTTAGTTGGGCATATTCTGCCCTTAATTATAAGGGGATTTAATAAGAAAAAGAAGGAGACATCTTGGATAGGTACCAAGCAGTTTCTGCACACGTACATCAAGGCCAAGTGAAGAAACCCAACCTTCTTCAGTTTACCAAGGATGCGATTATAGTTGTTGGCTTTTAATTATTGAGAAAATGTGTTTTAAAAACCTACCTCTACATGTAGTTAATAATCAGGTTGAACCTGATATCAGATTGAACATTAGGTTGAGCCTCATGAAATTTGAATGTATTTTTACATTATCGCAATGTATTGGTGTTTAGAAGCAGGGAGGGGTTGAGCAAAAAACGAAGTGGTTTTATGTATGTTGGAGGAATTGAAGCAGGAGACTGAAAGGAGTGCAATAATGGAGCAGCAACAAATCAGTTACAACAAATTTGTTTGAACAATAGGATAACTTCTAAGGGGATTCGGCCTAGGCAGACAGTTGTCTAGAGAAAAGACACTAGTTTATGGATATTTCTTGAAATCAGTAGATTTCAAACTAGGAAGTGATTTGAAGATTAGTGTTACCTACCCTTCGAAGAAACAAACAGAAGTGACCTATATCCTCACTCAAGAGGAGAACTGAGAAAAAGATGTTTAGTTTATATTGGGGATACAAGCAAGGGTAGGGCTAGAAAAACAACAAAATTATAGCCTGTATTAAATTGGGCCAAACAGAATTGTTCAGTGGGACTTATAATTTACTATATAATGTGGTAAAATAAATTTTCTTCTGTCCCTGGAGTGGAGGGACACTTTTTTTCTCTTCCTAGTTATCAAAATGATACATGCTCATTGTAGTAAGTCTGGAAAATACAGAAAAGAAGAAAGAAAAACATCCCTCTACGGGAAGATAATCACTATTATCTTTGGTATATTTCTTAAATAGGATATTTTAAAATAATTATATCCATATGATAGAGTTAGATTATCAATTATGTGTACTATGTACATTTGGAGGATAAATATTTCCAGACAATGGCTGCTATCTTGAAGTTTTTCTCTTCTTTTACCCATTTCTTTCTTTCTTAAAATAAATTTCTTATGTAAGTTAGGATGAAGGTAAAGATCTAACTTGCCTTTTGATGGAAACATTGTGACAGATTTCATGCAGGACCTCAGCTGTGGTTTCTCCATCACCCATTTAGGAAGAAGTTGATAGAGTGGCTCAAGGAAAGAATGAGCCTATGTACACACACCGTAACCGTAACCATTTAATAACGCCTTGGGCTGCTAAGGTCATCAACATAATTATCTGTATGGAGCTAGACACTGGGATGGTATAATAGTGGTCATATAGTTGTTAGAGAATTAAAAATACTTAGGAAAGCTGAGCAGCACGCAAGGTGTATTTTAGCCATGTCTTTTCTTGGATTGCAAAGTACAGTATTTTGATTTGTGTTTTTAAGCTCTAAAAGTCCTAAATAGATTTGTTTCGAATCTTTTCCTGATTTCAATATTTCAGGCAATACATGGGACAAATATGACTGTCACAGCTTTGCTAGTCTCTTTTAACTTCATTTAGCTTAAAACTTTTAAAAATTTTGGATAATTTTAAACATATAGGATAGTTGACAGTCTACTATAATGAACCCCAGGTATTCATCACCTATCTTCAACAATTACCAACTCATGTCTAATCTTGTTTCATCTCTATGATGCACCTAATTTTTTTTTTTAAATTGGGGAATATTGGGGGACAGTGTGTTTTTCCAGGACCCATCAGCTCCAAGTCAAGTGATTGTTTTCAATCTAGTTGTGGGGGGCGCAGCTCACTGGCCCATGTGGAAATCAAACCGGCGATGTTGGTGTTATGAGCGCTGCGCTCTAACCACTGAGCAAACTGGCTGCCCCGAGTACACCTATTTTTCTTTCTCCTGTGGTATTTTGAAGCAAATCCAAGATATCATATCATTTTATCTGTAATAATTTGGTATTTCTTTAAAGATAAGTGCACTTAATTATAACACCATTATTGCATCTAAAAATTAGCAGCAATTATTTAATATCAAATATCCATTTAGTGTTCAAATTTCCAATTATCTGAAACACATATTTTTTTGTAACTTGAGTTAGAATACATTGCAGGTAATTGATTTGTCTCTTAAGTTTCTTTTAACCCATAGGTTCCTCCTTTTTTCTCTTTTTTTTGTTTGTTTTTTGGAGAAATCAGGTCATTTACTCTGTAGAGTTTTTACTTGGTCTGGATTTTGCCAATTTCAGTTCCATGGTAGGGTTTAACAGGTTTCTTTGTTCTTTGTATTTTCTTTGTAAATTAATAGTTGAATCTACACATCATTTAGTCTTAAAATCAAGAAGGAAAAAACCACTTTTTTCACCCCCGTCTCAAGGGTTGCAATTAATTAGTTAATTTGAGAAATTCCTGCTACCTAGGACCAGATGAAGAACAGACAAAATGGGATGCTAACTTTGGATCGCTTGTCTAGTTCTGGCCACATTTATGTTTACAAAGGGACTCCTAATCCAATAACTTGACAAAGTGAACCGTTTTCCAATGAAAGTCACATTAGTGTTAATTTAATGAGTTAGTAAGACAAAACAGAAATTTTTTCCAATTAAAGAAATGCCTTAAATATATTTGTAGTAGTTAAATCTCATTTTCATCTTACAGAGTTATTGAAGAGTGGGTAGACGCCATGGTGTAAAGCAGAGGTTCTCAAACTTGAGCATGCATCAGGATCACTTGGAGGTCTTGGGGCAGCCCATTAGCTCAGTTGGTTGGGGCGCAGTGCTCTTGGCGGTAAGGTTGCCAGTTCAATCCCCACCTGGGCCACTGTGAGCTGCGCCCTCCATAAACTGGATTGGGGCAACGGCTTGTCTTGTGGCTGATGGGTCCTGGAAAAACACACTTAAATGAATAAAAGTTTAAAAAAAAAAATCACTTGGAGGTCTTGTGGAAACAGATTGCTGGCATCATCCTCAGAGTTTCTGGTTCAGTATGTCAAGGGGGAGTCTGGGAATTTACATTTCTAACAAGTTCCCAGGTGGCGTTTATGTGACTGGTCAAGGGACCACACTTTAGGTTCAAGTTTAACCGAGGGTCTGCATTAGAGTTACCTTTGGAGCTTTTAAAAAACATTCTTGAACAGGCTCTGCTGGGGCCTGGGCATCTATCTGTATTTTAAACATATTCCACAATGATTCTGATGTACATCCCAGATTGAGAACTGCTGCTGTAATTGTTTAGTTTATCCCTCCATATTTTCTATTATTTACCCAGAAGTATTCCTTCATTTTCTATTTTAAAATGTTACAAGCTTTTGATATTGTTATAAATGAGGGGAATGATTAGGGAGGATTCATTGTTTTACACTGTGCTATTTATCATCAGAAGGCAAAGTAAAAGAAAACAAAGCCTTTGGCACCTATCCTTAATAAATCAGTGTTGATGCTTTTGCTTGCTGCAAAGCATAACTGCTATCTCAAGATTGTTAATATTGCCCAAAGGGAGATTGAAAATAGTTTGGTCTGAGGGGCCTCAAAGCAGGTAACTGCTTTGTTTAGCATTAGATCTGGAACTTTCCACTAACCATTGTATATGTGTGTGAGCCTGTGATGAGTGATGACATTTCAATCGCATTTAGAGTAGAATCTTAGAGATTAGACATGCCAGTTAACTTGATAAGAACTTTTTAGTCCTTGAGTAACATTTTTTTTGCAGGGGATACTTTATCCCGTTTTCCCCAAAATAAGACCTAGCCGGACCATCAGCTCTAAAGCTTTTTTTAGAGCAAAAATTAATATAAGACCTGGTATTAGATTATATTATATTATACCCGGTCTTATATAAGGCCCGGTCTTACAGTAAAGACTGGGTCTTACATTAATTTTTGCTCCAAAAGATGCATTAGAGCTGATGGTCCAGCTAGGGCTTATTTTGGGGGAAACGCGGTTAATGAGTTTATTTGAGCCAAACTGACGACAGTTGCCGGGAAGCAAAATCTCATCGGATTGAGAAAATGCTCTGGTTGAATAACATTTTTTAAGGAAAGGCTGTAACATCATATAATATTTTAGTATTTCTACCTTACACTTTACAGGTTTAAAATTTTTAGGGTTTAAAAATCTTTTATCAATTTGAAAAACATGCAGAAGGGTGATTTAGAGTCCCCATGTTTAAGCTTTGTTTAGTTTCGTTCAAAAGCACATTTATTAAGTAATTGCTATGTCACCAGCAACAAAAAAGATGAGTTATATACAGTTCCAGTTCAAGGAGCTCAGCCTCATGAAGTGATTTTCAACCTTATTAAGGTTAAGATTTTCAACCTTCATTTTCAACTTTAACTCACCCTCAATTTTCAATTTTCAGCCTCAATTAAAAACCATCAATTATGTAGACGCATTTTTAGGTAAAATATTTTAGTGGATCTTCATGTAATAGTAGTGTAATTTTAGTAATTCTTGATTAACAAAATACATGACAAAACTATTATAAGTCAGTAAATCTTTTAAATGCAGTTTGACTTTATTAATCATAACATCTATACACATTTGAAAAATAATATATATGGGAGCCATTATTTTAGTCTATAGGCAATATTGGTGCATATGGCTGTTTGAACCCTTTGTTATCCTAAACTCTTAAGCCTTCATGGGTCCACGGCCATTAATTTCAATGAAGTAAGATGGTAATTATAGTTACTTAGTAATAACATTTGCTAATGTAAGCACTAAATGTTTAACAAATGAGTTGTTGGTTTTTTTCTTTACAATTTGATGATGTACATTTCTACTTGACTCCTTCATTTACTGATAGGGTGTGAGTGGGAGCTTGACAGGGTTAATGACAAGTTGTGGGGAACACTGAGCGCAAGGCGATGCTGGGAAAGAGTCAGAGGAGACCGAGGGTGAAGGGAACACAGAAGAGGATCCAGAGCCGTCGTCTATGCTATCTGTCTGGTTTAACTTTTTTAAGAAGCACTTATTCATCCGTCTGACTGAAAATTATGACTTTACAGAAAAATCACAGTAAACTGTTATGTCACAAACACCACAACTTCTGTAGTAATTTGTGAAAAGATTTTCCTTGACAAATGTGGTTTACTTACTAAGGTCTGCTTTTGGACCTGTATTCATAATTTTACTCTGTCTTCACTAGGTTGTTTCCCTTGCAATTAGATTGTGTGCGCGGTAAGAGAAAGGGATGAATCAGTCTGCAGTGTTGTTTTGAGTCAGTTGCAGCTGCCATGTGAAGTGCTCTCTATTGAAGGCTTGCATGTGTAAAATACTCCTAATTTGTTAGGGAACACACATGGCTGTGTGTGTACACACGTCATTGTGCTGTAGGCTGCTCTTTATTAGAAAAGTATAGGTCCCTGTGGGGTGCTAATTATGGCTTTGGCTAGCAAGCTGCAGAAAGGCAAATAACAAAGGCAATGGGAAATATAGAGAGAGGGAGAGATCTGGGCTTAGCTGTTTTACACCTCTAGTAGAAATGAGACATGGTGTGAGTAAACACAGCTGCATGGAAAAATTTCGTTTTAAAGAATTGAAAGTAAGAAACTGCCGCTCATTCGGCAGATGTACGCTACAGGTCTCTAAGAACTCATTCTTGAAACTGGGGAACTGTCACAGCGTGAGCTGTTCGTCTCTTGGAAAGTTGCTAGACAGATGAATCTTTGTGTTGGGTTGCAATCAGTGCTACTAATACTGCCTTTATGAAACATATAACCACAGATAAACTTTAGGAATCCCATGATTAGGGAATTATATGTAAAGGTGTAATATTTACATTACTGTAAAATAATTCACAGTAGGAATCATCTAAACATATATTATTTATTGAGAACCTACTATGCAATTCCTCTGATAAGGTACTGTGGGAAATACAAACATTTGGGATATAAATCCTGCCTTCAAGGAGCTTGCAGTTTAGTGACACTCATTAAATAATAGAGAACAAAGTAGCATTTAATGAAATGCTGGGAAATGTGGTATCAATAAACTAAATTTCAAGGAGAGAAAAAGAGATCATGGAGGGCTAAGAACGCTTCCTGGAAGAGCTACACCTTGAGCTTGGCCTTGAAATAGCAGTAAGAATTCTATAGGCAAGACATGAAGAAAGCATTGCTTAAGAAAGACTAAATTGTATGTAGTGTGAAGAGTGGATAGGAGTGTGGCTGAATCTGGAGTATGTCAGCCCTTACACAGGAGGCTTTTCCATTAAAGTTGGGTAGACAGTGTATCCCATGTGTGTGGCTCACATCTGTCAACTCTGGTTTTGGCAGGATAGAGCCACACTACATAGCAAAAGCCTTTTCCACAAAGGATACTATGCAGGGGAAGTTAGAGAACATTAGAAATAGTTTTTAGTTAACTTCATGGGGACGCCCATGGATTTTGCTAATGACTGATTGCTTCTGGATAATCCATTTTCCCTCCCCTATGTGGGAAGACTAGTCAAAAAGAAAAAAAAGAAAGGATTGCTCTATTTGCCTGACAGAAACACACCAAGAGTATTTTTATAACAAGCCATTCTTTTTAGGATGGGTCTTTGAAAATGGCCCATTTCGTCTTGGGAGAAAAATCAGTTTCACTGAATATTTACAGTTATGTGAAGCTGTGCTGCTCCTTCAATTCTTCATACCTTCTTTGTACTGCTCTGGTTTGATTCTCTTTACCTTTTACTTAGTTGACGTTACTATTATGATTTTAGCAAATACATTTCTGTACTGTTCGAATTTTCTAACCAGGAGTATGTATTTTATTATTTTTTTAAAGGGTCAACAGATGTTATCTGGTCAGTGGGATTACAGGATTATTTTAATTTTCTTTTTTATATAAAAGAATTAATGTATTAAAAATTGTACGTCACCATTGAATAAAACCTGTGGCACTTATATAGTGGGATACTATGCAACTATTAAAAATAATGAGATGAATATTTATGAGAAAATGTCCACTATATCTTAAATAAATAAAGACACTTAGATGAAGGGATAAATTATGACTGGAGGGATTATAGAAAGTTTCATGGAAAACGTGGTATTTGGACGGGGCCTTGAAGGAGGGTTAGAATTTCAGTAGGTAAAAAAGGAGGCGTCGAGTATTACAGAGAGCAAAGAGGCAGAAGCTGGAAAGTGCAGGCTGTTCTAGGAAATTTAGCAGTTCTGTTCTGGAAGGAAAAGAGACTAAAATGGTGAGGTGAGGGCCAATCACCAGCCAGGCAGAGGTGCTGTGGAAAAGGAATTGGGATTTTATACTGTAGCAACTATAGAGCCGTAAAAAATTTGATCTTTTAATAAATATGTGTGCACTGAATGAATAAGAGTGACATGATTACAAAGATAAATCTTTGTTTTAGGAAGATAACTTTTGTCGCAGGAGGGACTGGAAATAGAGGCAGGAAATAGAGGCAGGTTTGTTGTACTATTGAGTGAATTAGAGCAGGAACTCTAAAAATGGAAGCAGGTAGATGCAGAGGTAGAATCAATAGGATTTGGCAGCTGATTGGATTTAACTAATTAGGAACAAAAAGGGGACTAGAGGAATCCATGGTTTTGAGTTTGAGAAAATAGGAGCCACATTCTTCTCTGCCTACTTGAATAAGGTATATGGAATTGTCATCCTTTTATTGGTGATTGTGAATTATTATAAACAATAAAGACCTTGAGCTATGTAGGACTTATTATCCCTACAAATGGTCAGGATTACTGTGTCTTTGGATTTTTGTGTGTCTCCTTCGTCGGTCGGTGTACATTACTACTTTACTTTCAGTGTGTACATTTAGTGGAATCATAACCTCTTATACTTTTAATTTAGCTGATAAATTAGACAAACAAGCTTGTTAGAATTAGGCTTAAAATAAGGTAAATGAATTCTGAGTGAAGGCCAAAAGAGGCTTTCTTATACGATAAATAGTATGTGTTATATAGTGTTGTTTAACTCCTGTGGTGTCTCAGGTTTTAAGATGAATGGCCTTAGATGAATAAGGGGATAAGTGTGCTTGAAGTATTTTCTGTATTTACAGAGTATCCTGGTTTGCAAATAGGTTATTTATTAAGAGTTAATAAGACCATAATTTGGAAATTAGTTTTGTTTTCCCATGAATAGTGTATTAAAGTGTTTGAGTGACAGACTTGTTGAATGAAGGAGAAAGCACAGTAAAGCTAGAGAACATTGATTTAATAAAGGTAAACCAGTCCTGGGAGTCAAAGCACCTGGTGTATAGTCCCAGCTCTGCCATCCTTGGATCTGCACTAGGTTATGCTACTCCTTTTACCTTTTTTGATTAACATGGGTATACTCTCTGTTCTATTTACTTCATAGGGATGAAATAAGGTAAAACGATTGATCAAGTTGTGTCCTTCGGTGTGTTAATGTGTAACATTTCTCAAGAATATATATATTAACACTTACCTCATGACTCTCATACTTTCACAAAGGAAAAATAAAAAATTCAGCTTTATACCACTAGAAATTACTATCATAACTCAAGTTTGAGTCTCCCTTTCTAGATCCAGATCCAGGAGTGCAATAAATCTTTAGAGTGTATTTTAAATCTTTAGCGGAAACTCCCATCCATTTGCTCTTCTTTCCTGAGAAGAACAGACCATTCCCACCTCTAGGTCTATAGCTTTTTTGACAGTGGTGACTTTAGTATACACGCTGTTGTAGTTCCTAGACCAACAGGTAATTTTTAAGTTGGTTTTCGCTCTTATTCTTAAGTAAATTTCTCTCATTGATATTAGTCCTTTGTTTTTTATTGATATATAATTCATGTAGCATAAATTACACACTGATTGTATGCTAAAGTGTATAATTCGTGATTTTTAGTATGTTCAAAAGTTGTGCAGTGATTGCTCCCTAATGCCAGTACATTTTCATCACCCCAAGAAACTCGTACACATTAGCAGTCACTCCCTATTCTCTCCTCCCCACGCCCCCCAGCCCATGGTAATCACTAATCTGCTTTCTTTCTCTGTGGATTTGCATATTCTGAACATTTCATGTAAATGGAATCATGCAGTTTTTATGTCTGGTTTTATGTCTGGTTTCTTTCACTTAGCATACTGTTTTCAAGGGTCACCCATGTAGCAGCACGTATCCGTGCTTCATTTCTTTGTATTGCTGATTAATATTCTATCGTGTAGATATAGACCACATTTTGTTTATCCATTCTTCAGGTGATGGACATTTAGGTTGCTTCCACTTTTTGGCTATTATGAGTAATGCTGCTATGAACATTCATGTATAAGTTTTTGTGTGAACATGTTTTCAGTTCTCTTGGGTATATACCTAGGAGTGGAATTGCGAAGTCATGATAACGCTATGTCTAACTTTTTGAGGAACCGCCACGCTGTTTTCCACAGTAGTTGTATCATTGTACATCCCACCAGCAATGTATGAGAGTACCAGTTTCTCCACATCCTTCCTCATCAACACTTGTTATTTTGTTTGTTTATTTAATTGTTTTTATTATAGCGATCCTAGTGGTTATGAAGTGGTATCTCATTGTGGTTTTGATTTTCATTTCCTTGTGACGAATGATGTTGAGCACATTTTCATGTGCTTATTGGCCGTTTGTATATCTTCTTTGGAGAAATATCTGTTCACATCCTTTGCCCATTTTAAAATTGTCTTTGCATTGTTGAGTCGTAAGAAGAGTTCTTTATACACATTCTGGAGACTAGACCCTTAACAGATGTATGATTTACAGATATTTTCTCCCATTTTGTGGGTTGTCTTTTCACTTGTTTGATGGTATCCTTAGAAGTACAAAATAAAAAATTTTGAGGAAGTCTATATCTAAGAAACCCTCGCCTAAACCAACATCATGAATATTTATATCCATGTTTTCTTCTAAGAGTTTTATAGTTTTAGTTTCTATATTAGAATTTGATGCATTTTAAGTTAGTTTTTGTATATGGTATGCGGTAGGGATTCAGATTCATTCTTTTGCATGTGGATATCCTGATATTGTTCTTGTGGCAATAATTCTGTCACCAAACATACAGGAATGACATATTTTAAAGTCAGTGCATGGCTTTGTTTGAATTCTGAATGGGCTTTTTTTGGTATTGTTTGTAAGTATGATAAAACTTTAATTTTTACTTTCCTCAAAGGAGAAAAGAATTTTGTTGTTTAATTATGGGAAAAAAGCTGTTTTTTTATGCTGTAATTCTCATTGGCTTCCAATGAGAATTTTATACTGTTTTAAAATTTTCATAGAACCTAAATAATTCAGAGAAGCATTTTATACTTACTTTTTAAGAGCGTTTTTTTTTTTTTTGAAAGTTATTTCCCGATAGAAAGAAATCCTTATAGAGTATTATTACTTAAAAGAATAGGTGTTAGTCTGGAAACTGTATCAAAGAGAAAGAAGATGACTGAATCAGATGTAGATAGAGAATGAGTTAAGAGCATTTCTGGGTGTCTAGTTTGGTGCATGATCCTCTCGGTAGCATTGAAACACAACCTCATTTTTTCAGAGCACATATAAATGAAGAATGACCTAGAGGTTAGGTAGGAGTGGTTAGGCCTGCTTCTCTCTGGACTCAGACTCCTGGGAGCTGACCCAGAACTGTACACCCTTAGGGAATCTGACGTCATTGCCATTTACGTTGATCCCCATCACTCTGATTTCCTTTGAGTGTTACCTTTGTGAGAGACTATCTGGACTACACAAGAAAATATTTGGAATAAACTTGAGCATTTTAAAGGTCTTGGCATATTAGTTTCCTTTTGTTGTAGGCAACACAATAACTTAGCTAATTGTTTTGTAGTTAAATTACAAAAGCATTCTCCTATGAGAGAACGTTTTTCTTTAAAATAGTGAATATTTATAAGTTTTAAGAAAAGCTTTAGAAGAGTAATAACAAAGTTTCTGACATCGATCATCAGTTTATTCTAAAAGGAGTTCCATATCCATATCTGAAGTATCTGAGTACTTTGGATATGTAAATAAGCTTTTTGTATTCTTCTTGAGTATGTCTGGAGTCTATGAATTTCTTTACCCTTCACTAAATGACTTGTGTACGTCTTTCATTATGAGGAAAATAGCTTTTGGACTGTAAGCATATCAAGAGCAGTTTCTTTCATTCATTTGCTCATTTATTTGTTCAACTGATGTTTATTGGTGCAACATTCTAAGTACCAGAGATGAAGCAATGAACAAAACCAGCAAAATCCTTTGCTTCAGTGGAGTTTACATTCTAGTGGGGTAGGCAGACAATAAACAAAGTAAGTAAAAACTATGTAGTATGTAAAAACTATGTAGTATGTCATTAAAGAGTAATAAGGGCTACAAAGAAAATTAAAGTGGGAAAAGGAAGAGAAGTGCAGTGGGGGCTCCAGTTTTAGGTAGGGTGTCCAAGCAAGTGATATGTTGGTAACGACCCAAAGGGAACAAGAGCAAGCCTGTGGCTATCTGGGAAACAGCTTTCGAGGCAGAGGGAATCTCATACCAAGGCCCAGATTGAAAGTGTGCCTAACAGCATGTTTAAGGAAGAGTGAGGAGACCAGTGTGGCTGGAGCAGGAGAGGTGGTGGAAAAGATTGGCTTTATTGTGAATTATATGAAATGTCATTGGAGCGTTTTGGGGCAGTGGAATGATCTGACTTAAGTTTTAGCAGGATCATTCTAGCTCCTCTAATTGAGAATTGACTGTTCAGTTTTCAGTTCAGAATCAGGTATACAATTGATGCATATCAGAACTTTTCTGATTTCAGTGATTTAGGAAAATGTATTTGGTTCCAATGACTACATCTGAAAGAAAGATACTGATATTCTGGAATCTATTTGGAGGAGGTTGACCAGGATAGTTGTTACCAGCCCAAAGTCCATGTGCCCGATGCTTTGAAAGGCCAAAACTTAAAAATGTCAGAGTTTGGAATAAGGAAATGTTTATTGATCAAGAAGGCACCAACTAAGAAGATGGGAAACCGAGTGGTGCCTTAAATCCATCTTCAGAAAGCTTAGATTTCCGTCTTCTTTTACGTCGGGGGGGGGGGGGAAATGGGAGGGGCAAGGGGTGACTGATGACTACAGACATCTGGGTGCCAGGAGGGGTCCCAAGAAGATTGTGTTTAGTCTGTTGACCCTCGTTGATGTGAGTCTGGTCTGCAAATCTTTGCTGAACAATACATACTTCCCTCAGGAGAGGCACTTTCTCATAAGGGGCTGTTTTTGTAAAACTCAAGCCACGAGCAGAATTCCTCCAATGGTGAGCATGGCTACATACAAGACTAGGCCGAAGCTATTAGCATGAAGGCCATGGGAACAAAGCCAGCTCGAACAAGATGGAGTCAGAGAGGCCAAGCATTTCACTCTGTTACATAGTGAGGAACTGGTAAACCATTCTAGTTGAAGAACAGTGTAAGGATCTGGGAATATTTAACCTTAGAAAAGGCCAAAGGAGAGGGGAACAGTGTGAGAGTTGTGAAAAACAATATATTAGGTTGAACCATATAAAATTGCTGTTTTTTTTTTTTAAAGGTGATAAGTGGTTGAATATTGGCAGTTTCATCTGGTGCAAACCAATTCTGTCTTCAAAGATTTGAAAAGCTATTTATATGGAAGCAGAAGTAGGTGTATTTTGGGCGGATTATCTGAGGTCCTGGTATCTATACTCCTCACCATTCTGGTCATTGAATATGCTGTTTTGTTAATGTCCTGGCTAAAATATAGTGCTTAGAATGAAATAATATTTTGTGCTTGCCAATGAAGACTGCAGTGGCTCAGCTACTTCCCGTAATCTGGATACTGCATTTCTGTCAAGATTACGTTAATCTTTTTAGAAATCACATTGCAGTTTTGGCTCATATGAAATCTTTTAAAAATATTGTCAACAAGTTAAGTCTTCCCCATAACATAATTATGTAATTCTTTTCAAATTTATTGTTAAATATTTAAGAAGTAGAAAGAGATAAATATTACCCAATTTACAAAATAGAACATTATTGATAATTGAGAATCCTTGGGGTATCTCTCTCCAATTTCATTTCCCTTCCTGTCTCTGGAGGTAACCACTAATCTAAATTTTGTGATTATGCATTTCTTTATACTTTTGTTACATGTTTATTTCTAAGCAGTATATGTAATGTATCTTATGTTTTTCAATTTTATATAAATAGTATTACACAATATATTTCTTCAATATGCTTCTTTCATCAAAGATGACAGTAATCTGTGTTCATATGTGTAGTTCCTGTTCATTTTCCCTGCTGTCATTTCCTATGAATTTGTTATTAATTTATTCATCTGTTCTCTGATTGATGGATATTTGTTTCTACTTTTTTTTGTAGTTATTTTTCAAACTTCAATGCAGAAACCTTACGATTCTTTTAAATTCCACCTTGTTGGGTTTGGTCCATTTTTCCATCTTGAGATATTTTTGAACCATGATTCAATCAAACTAGTTGTAAATTTGGTAAGGACTCTTGGTATATTAATGAATCTGAGATCAAATTTTGCAAGTTACTCTGAACTTTGAAATATAATTTTTCTGGGACTCAAGAACTAAACATATTTTAATGGGTAAGGTTACTTATACTAGCTTGAACTATCTTTGGTTGAAAATCCTTATTGTTTAGTTTGAAAGAGCACAGATAATTTTGTCTCTCACACATTTTAACACTATTCTGTTTTTCTCTCAAGCTGTAGTCTGAATTTGACCTTTCTTTCTTTCTTTCCTACCCTGCCCTTTTCTTTTTTTGCCATTTTTCGAAGTTTTTTTGTTTTTGTTTTTGTTTTTGTTTTTTAAATAGCTTCATCCTTTGGTGGGCCTTAGCCTTTTGACCATTATTTTTCTAAGTATTTCTTTGAAGTGCTATTTTTAAAACTTGGTTATTATACTTATGTCCCCATAATCTCCCTGTACTTTCGTCATGTTGTTTTTTTTTAAATTTCGGACTGTAGATAGAAAATTTCACTGCCATATCCTCACGGCCTAGACAAGAACCTGGCGCTTAATATCGTGTTTCCCCGAAAATAAGACCTGACTGGAAAATAAGCCCTTGCATGATTTTTCAGGATGACATCTCCTGAACATAAGCCCTAATGCATCTTTTGGAGCAAAAATTAATATAAGACCCAGTCTTATTTTCAGGGAAACACGGTATATATCTGTGAAATGTAGTGAATGAACTTCACTTTCTAGAATCGCCTTATCCTTACAAATTCTATATTCTCATAAAATCCTTGGCCATGCTGTCATACCTTACTTAAGTGTTGTAAAATTTTATTTATAATAAGTTTACATATTTGACTATAGCTTACTTCTTTTCTCAATATAAAAAATTTGTGGAATTATTTTCTGCCAAGGTTCCTGATATGTTCATGTCACTAACAAATTATTCTTTGTTGCTCATAATTAAGTATATAATAAGAAGGCCTTTCTCTTTGAAGAGAGAAAAATGTCATCAAGCTTAGTCAATAATTTTACTGAATACTTTTAGCGAATGGCGGGTTATTTGAAATACTCCACTATCACTAAATCTTGTCTCTGTGCCAGTGTTAAATCTGTGTGAGAAAGCATTCTACCTTCTGGCAGTCTGTAGTCTATTTTCACATTGCACAATGGTGGAGACAACCCCGGCATCTGTTCCAGTCTGCAGAATATCTGCTAAACCAAGCCAGGATCCAATGCAAGTTTCTGATTCATACTTGTACTCTAATCAGACGACATCTGTTATTCAGTTAATCTACTATAGCTTTTTGGTTAAAGTAAAAGGGAATTTCTCGAGTTTAGATATTACTAAGTATTGTTCGATTGAATTGGCTCTAAGATAATAAGATAAAGAGCAATAAGAAAAGTTCCATAATGTTAGCTAAAACCCCTTTGTAGCTAGAAATTTTCAGATTTTGTTTGTATTTATGTTGAGATTTCTAATGCTATTTAGTACAGTATTTTGCTGTGTATAATGCTCACCCACATTTTTGGCCCAAACTTTCAGGGGAAAAAATATTTCATTTTAATTTTTTAATTCAACTTTGTATTTGTTTACTTTTAGGTACTTGTGTTTTGTATTGTAAAGGAATTTTAGCATTTATTTTTTGACATATTATAGTACAAGAAATTTTATGTAACAAATAATTAGAAAACACAAGAACAGATACAAGGTACAAGAAATCTTGTGTACTGGTAACAAATTTACGATATTTATGCATCATAGAAGGCTAAGAACTCTTCGTCGTTGTAAGTTCAACAAAACTGATTATCGTATGCCAGGGAATTATTTTGCATACAGATATCATTATTGATTTCTAGGGTTACACTTTTAACTCATAAGCAAAAATGAAAGAATTAAAAACGTTTATATAGATATGGGAATAGTGCCACCCATATATAATGCACATCCTTAGTTTTCCCTCACAAATTTGGGCAAAAAAAGTGTGCATTATACAGTATACGGCAAAATATGGTAATTCTCCGTTTCTGTTACATTTTCAGACTAAACTATTACTTTGTTTTTTGTTTTTCAGAAAAGTTTATATGAATACTTATATGAATACAACACCTTATATAAATAACAGCATTAGAGACTTTTGATCTCTACTTGTAAAGAAAGAGAATGGTCATTATATTGGTGTGATTTATCTGAAAGTCGCTTATCTAACAGCCTCAACTAGACGCAATATAATGGATCTCAAAGTGGGATTACCGTATTTTGCCCACTTTGAGCACACTTTTTTATTTTTATTTTTTTGGTTTCACATCTTGCTCAGTGATGCCTAGTAATTATAGGTTTCACAACTTCCTCAGTGTATTCTTCTGGGAGGGTCTGGATGGTGTTCTTTTAGAATGTGTCTAGACATCGTCTCAGTATAAGCTTGAATTCTATGGAGATGTCAAGAGCACTTTTCGGTCTTCTTAGAAGGAGATGAGTTAAGAGTTTGTTTATTTAAAAGTATCTTTGAATGAGTTGATTCAATGATGTTAGTTATCATAGAAATGACTTAAGTTAAAAAGAAAGTTGTTGAGACTGCCTTCAGCCCACGCGCCTGTCTGTTCCGTTAATGGCGACCTGCAGCCCCAGCGTCGTGATTAGTGATGATGAACCAGGTTATGACCTAGATTTATTTTGTATACCTAGTCATTACGCTGAGGTTTTGGAAAAGGTGTTTATTCCTCATGGACTAATTATGGACAGGACCGAACGGCTTGCTCGAGATGTGATGAAGGAAATGGGAGGCCATCACATCGTAGCCCTCTGCGTGCTCAAGGGGGGCTACAAATTCTTTGCTGACCTGCTGGATTACATCAAAGTACTGAACAGAAATAGTGATCGATCCATTCCTATGACTGTAGATTTTATCAGACTGAAGAGCTACTGTAATGACCAGTCAACAGGGGACATAAAAGTAATTGGTGGAGATGATCTCTCAACTTTAACTGGAAAGAATGTCTTGATTGTTGAAGATATAATTGACACTGGTAAAACAATGCAAACTTTGCTTTCCCTGGTCAAGCAGCATAATCCAAAGATGGTCAAGGTTGCAAGTTTGCTGGTAAAAAGGACCCCTCGAAATGTTGGATATAGACCAGACTTTGTTGGATTTGAAATTCCAGACAAGTTTGTTGTAGGATATGCCCTTGACTATAATGAATACTTCAGGGATTTGAATCATGTTTGTGTTATTAGTGAAACTGGAAAAGCAAAATACAAAGCCTGAGATGAGAGGTCAAGTTGAGTTTGGAAACATTTGGAGTTCCATTGAAATCACCAGTAAAGTTACCAAACATTCTAGTTCTGTGGCCAGCTGCTTAATAAGAGCTTATTGCATGTATCTTCTAAGAATTTTATCTGTTTTGTATTTTAGAAATGTCAGTTGCTGCATTCCTGAACTCTTTATTTGCACTATGAACCTATAGACTATCAGTTCCCTTTAGGGTGGATTGTTGTTTAACTTGTGAATGAAAAATCTCTTAAACCACACCACTATTAAATGAAAATATTGAAATTATCTGTAAGAAACATTTAAAGAGAAGATATATTAGTTTTTTAATTGGTATTTTAATTTTTATATATTCAGGAAAGAACAGAAGCGTTGAATATTGTTAATTATACCACTGTGTGTTTAGAAAAATAAGAAGCAGTCAGTTTTCATATAAATAACAACTTCTAACAGATTTGTTATGTCAGATAAAACATATGTTCTGGAATTCTTTTTAGTAGTATTTCAGTATTATTAACTATATTTTCCTGCTTGTTCAGTTTATTTCTGGTGAACCTTTGTTAACAGTTCCTTTTAAATGCCGTTCAATAAATTCCAAAAAATTAAAAAAAAAAAAAGTTGTTGAAAACAGCATATTCATACTGAGTGACATTTCTGATTCACTCAGTATCACAAATATTCTTTAAAAATCTACATAAGGAGTAGTAATACAATTTTGGGAGGATGGAGAGATATTCATGAAGAAACTTTTGTACATATTAAATTACCATTTTTATCTGAAAACCACATGAGTGATTGTTATTTTTCTAGAAGTGCTCATTAGTATACTTGAATTATAAAGGAAAGACATACTTTCCTGTGGTTTTGAGGGGATTGGTTTTATTAGGGAACAAACTGTGTTTTAGCATACTTTTTGAAACTTTAGTATTGGAACATATTTTCTTTCTGTCTGAAAGAATGCCAGTGGATTCTGATTAAAAAAATGAAAGGGCTTATTTTTGTATTTCCCCCCTCCTTTACTCTTCTAACCTAATGGTAATTTTGACTTTAAAATGTAGCCTTTAAAAAAATAACCCAGTTGCATCACTAACCTAAATTACTTTTTGTTTTACTCCTTACTTTTCTTCCTATCTGTAAAATCTTAGCACTGGACGGGACCTTAGAGGTCAGTTTATGTAAGGACCCAGTTAATGGAAGGACCCTTTCTCTGGCAGCCATGACAGATGATCATTCACCTTCTGAGTGAATATTTCCACTGATAATAAGCTCACTATTCCTCAGCAGCCTGTTTAATTATTGGATATCGCTAATTATTGGGAATTTCTTCCTTTTACTTTATTGGGATGAAAACTCTCTTTGTAATTTCCACAGACTAATCTGATTTCTGCCCTTAGGTATTACATAGAATTTGGCAACTCTGAAATTTGTGAGGGCAATAATCAAGTCCCTGCTTTGGAATCTCTTTTTCTCAGGCCAAGCATTCCAGTATCTTTCAATTATTATATTTATCTTATGATATGGTTTTAAATTCCATCATCTTCGATCTCTTCTTCAGACAGATTCTGGTTTCTTTTAAATAAAGAAACTGCCCAGAACTGAGAACTGTATGTGAGTTTTAAGATGTAAGATGTAATATAAACAGTAAGAACTGAGAGATTGTTGCTCTCCATCATCTTCTACATGGAGAATGAAGCCCAGGAAGTCAGGGACTGTGTCTGTCTTTCACATTGTTGTAGCCCCACGACGTCCCACATTTCAGAAAATATACAGTATGTTAAAGAGTCCAGTGAGTGCTCTGGT
This sequence comes from Rhinolophus ferrumequinum, assembly GCF_004115265.2. Lineage (NCBI taxonomy): Eukaryota > Metazoa > Chordata > Mammalia > Chiroptera > Rhinolophidae > Rhinolophus > Rhinolophus ferrumequinum. The sequence goes on from NC_046292.1 coordinate 19,887,883, forward strand.
CGCTGTAAATCTAGAAATGCAGCTAAAGATTGATAACTCTGTTAGAATTTGATCTTGGGAGCATGTTCAGTCAAGACTTCAACATCCTTTTCTTATGAACAGTTGTCACATTGTATAACCTCCATCTGGTATAATTGATAGGGTTAAACCTAAATCATTCTTTTTCCTTCTATTTATTTACTGAACAAATATTTATTGAGTACCTGCAGTGTTCTGTGCTAGGTATTAGGTTCTGTGCTAGGTCCTAGGTATACTGTGGAAGGGAGAACAGCCCTTCTGTCGTGGATATTACAGTGGAGGTGGTACCGGTGGAGAGTGGAAGACAGACATTACACAGATAAACAACAAGAATGTTCTTATGCACTGAGAGACGTTCTGTGAAGGAAATAAATAGGTTCTGGGAGAGAGAACTGGGGAAGTGATTTACCAGGAGAGTTATGTAGGTATTAGGGCAGTCAAGGAAGGTTGTTTTGAGGAGGAATTATTCAAGCTGAAACTTGAAGTATAAGAAGAAACCAGACTTGTTGCAGGGGATGGGGTGCATTCCAGTCTAAGAAAATGGCATGAACAAATGTCTTAAGTCAGAAAAGCACTTGGCTGGTATGACTAGAGAATAGAAGCTAGGAGGAAAGTGGGACGGGTGAGGTTGTTGAGATCGTTCAAGGACCTGCAGTTCAGGTGAGAAATGAAAGAAGCTTGCACAAACGTGGTAGCAGGGGAGAAGGGGAGAGGCGGACTGATTCTATTATAAGTGTGTTTTGGAGGTAGACTCTATAGGACTACAATAGATCCGACTGGGAAGGGAAATGGAGACTGCCGAGACAAGGATGGACTTAGGTTTCGGGGCTAAGCTACTGGATGGTTGATCGAGTCATTTACTGGGCTAGCTAAAAAAGAGAATCAAGAGTTTAATTTTGGGCACGTATATTGAGTTGCCCTCTTTTCCCTTCTCTTTTCTCTTTTGGCTCTAGTGCTATATAGCTCTTTTATTAAGCCATTTATCAGAGTGGGTTAAGGAAGGTGTAATATAAAAATGCCTTCAAGCTCAGACATGAAACTGCCTGGATTAATGACAAGCATGGTAATGAGGATAAGCTAGAGAAACGAAGGGCGACAATCGTTCTTAAGCTTTGGTTGCAAAGGCTTTTCAAGTTTCTCTGCCCAGTATTTGTTTCAGCTTCCCTAGGGATTCCCATTGTGAATTTATTCACTGATAACCTGAATTTACCCAGTCATTTGTTGAGTTTGTCTCTGCCTCTAGTCTCTCCTGCCTTCACTTTGTTTATCCACGTCCCTGTTTAAAAACCTTTAGTGGTTCTCCACTGCCTTCAGGATAAAGTCCAAACTAGTTAGTGTGTTATTCAAGTCTTTTCGTAATCTGTCCTCTTTGCCTGTTTTTCCGTCTCCCTATTCTATCTGCATATACACTCTATGGAAAGAAATACGTAAATGAGTGGGAGACTTGAAACTGGTGGGAACAGAGGTGGTCTTGGCCAGATTGAATAGCCTGTTCATAAATTCTTAAGGTAGAGCACAGTGGAGGAAGCATCCGAAGTATTTTAGAAAGACAAATACTATCATGGGAATTTGCAATAGAATCACTACCCTGTAGTATATTAATAGTTTCATTAAAGCATGGCTTATTTTTATGATCTGAGAAAATTTTTTTTACCTCCCAGAACCTGTTTAATCTGGGAAATGAAAACAGCTATCTTATAGAATGGTGGTAAGATAAGTGGTGACGTATGTAGAATAATGGGTGGTATTTAGTAGATGCTCAGTAAATGGCAGCTACTATTATTATTTCAGTTAGAATTAATTTTAAATGGTAACTCTATTCTAACCTTATCTTACATTCTACTTTCCTTTTGTAGACTGTTCCAACCAGTCTGGACTACTTCCTGAATAGCTGCAGTATTCTTATTAACTGTATTTGCCTCATGTGGAATTCCACTTGCCCTTTGCACTTCAAGTTTCTTTTGACATCTTATACTCATCCTTCAAAGTGTAACTTTAAAACCATCTTTTCCATATGGCCTTCTGTGATCACTCTAGTTGGAAGTTCTTACTTTGTACTTCTTAATGCTTAATTGGTTCCACTCGTGAGGCCTTTTCTGATTGAGCACCAGGTACTACCTTGTGTTTTAGTTATTTGTCTTATCTCCTTAAGAATTGTGTGTTATCCTTTTGTAATCCCCCTCAGAGAGCTGAGCCACGTGAGTAAATAGGCATATCAATGGACTGTTAGAAACTTCAATAATAGACTCAAGGGACTATGGAAATTCAGTTTGATAAAGGCAACACGTAAAATCATTGAATAAAAGATAGAATTCTTAATAAGAAAAGAAAAGAGAGCTGAGCCAAAGCCTTACACGTGGTTAGCACCCGGTAAACATTGATAGGTGTTCAGTGATCTAATTTGAAGAGTATTACCAATAATTAAATCATTAAACTTCATAGCTAAATGGTGATTAGATAAGAAATTTTCTTAGTGGTACCAAACTGTAGTGTTTTCACAAAGTTTTCCACCCAAGAAGCATTAATGGAGCACTGACTGTACAAATGTTAGAAAGAGATACAAAAAAGATGAACGGTATCACCCGGCACTTGCAGTCCGCTCAGTATCAGGTTTTTAAAGATCTGATTCTCCTGAAGTCAACAGATGCACACCGGTAAAACAAGTGTATCTTTGATACCAGATGGGTGTAATTCCTAGGGTTCGGAGGATTAGGGTTGAGATGGAGTGGGGACTCATCGGTTCGTCTTAAGTGCTGTGCTGATTTTCTTTTTAATCAAAAGACCTCTTTCTGACATTATGTAAATAGATACCTCCTTTTGGATTTTCTATTCAGAATGAAAACGAGCATTATTTACGTAGGAAGGGCCTGTTTCTAGAGCATTTATCCTGTTTTTACGACTTGACTTCTTTGTATCTTTTCCTCTGGTTACCCATCCTGTCATTTGTAATATGAAGAATTTGGCTGCATGTACCGTGTTTTCCCCGAAAATAAGACCTAGCCGGACAATCAGCTCTAATGTGTCTTTTGGAGCAAAAATTAATATAAGACCTGGTCTTATTTTACTATAAGACGAGGTATAAAATAATATAATAAAATATAATATATAATACTGGGTCTTATATAATATAAGACCGTATTTTATATAATATAATAATAATATAATATAATATAATACTCGGTCTTATATTAATTTTTGCTCCAAAAAACGCATTAGAGCTGATTGTCCAGCTAGGTCTTATTTTCGGGGAAACGTGGTATAACATATTTGTCTTGATGAGTTTGTTTGATCTTTTAGGAAATGGTCCATAGGATTTTTATTTTTTGTTTAATCCTAATCAGCCTCAGAGCTAACTGAAGATAACTTGCCTGGTTTATTGGTTTCATTTTATATTTTCTCTCCCCACCCCCCACCTTTGCTTTTGCGGCTCTTAACTAATAGCATTGCTATTCACGTGTGCACGACTGGAAAGAACATACATCAAAACCATTCTTAATAATTTATTTTTATCTACTTTTTCTTGCATAGGCTGAATTGTAGCATCTCTGCTGAATACTGCATTGCTGATTTCCTGATTGTTTTCTTGCATTTATGGTATTACCTGAAGTTGGTTTCAGTATGTTCCTAAAGAATTCTTTTGCCCTTCAGCTTGTGGTCTGCTCCTCATATTGTGTTCTCATCTGTCCTTGTGTTCACCTTGTTTTTTACGTATGTCCAATTATGCAGCAAAACCTATTGGTTTTGCACTGATAGGTGTTATTCTCTAATTCTTTATTCACATGTCTTGATGATTGCTTCCTAAATGTGGCAGAGATCCTATCAATGGAGCTAGCAAGAACATTGACTCTGAGCAAGTGTTCTGGCTGCACGGACAACTCGGAATTGCCACAGCTCTGTGGTTAAAAATTTCGATTAACTTTTGATTAAGTGCCAAACGAGTTCTAAAAAGTGTTATCAGCTTCCACAATTAATATGTTGCATTCTTTGCTTAGTTCATTAATGCAGTAAGCATTTGTTGAGCATTTATTGTGTTGAGTATTTCTCATTGTTCATATTCCACTTTCTAAAAGTAGTTTTTTACCATCTTTGTTTAGTAGGCATTTTGAGTATGTGCCGGAAGTAGTAGCGGTTTTCTCTGTCTTGCTACTCAAAGTGTGGTCATTGGGCCAGCAGTAGGGTTTCCAGGTGGGAATTCCCACCTGTTCTCAGGAATTTTTTTGCTTTCCTGTTCCCGAATCCCGAGGTATAAACTGTTTTCTGTTCTCCACGATGAATCGTTTCCACAAAGTGACTGCTGATACTACCAAGCCCTGGGTTCAAGGAGCCGATTTTCCCAATTTCCCGAGCAACTTTTCTCGTGATTCGGGAATGGGAAAGCGAAAAATATTCTTGAGAACGGGCGGGAATTCCTGCCTGGAAACCCTAGCCAGCAGCATCAGCATCATCTTGGAGCTTGTTGGAAACGCAGTCTCAGGCCCCATTTCAGACCTGCTGAATCAAAATCTGTATTTTTACAAGATTGCTAGGTGATTCGATGCACATTAAAATTTAACATACACATATAGCATATAGATTGTTACCATCTCTGTATTTTTGTTTTTGTTTAACAATTGAATACTTATACTCATTCAGCTACTTTCTTAGAGATAAGACACCTTTTTATGTGAAAGCAATTATAGGAATATCCTTAGAAGATCTTTTGTATTTTTAAAATTATAAGAAAAAATTGTAAAGACAAGAATAAATATTCTTTATTTACTGAGAGATACAAGTAGAAGATTGTTAGAAGTGGGATTTAAGTGATTTTCACATCTGCTACAATTTTCACAAAAGATTTGTAATTTGTTTTGATAGATCTTTGATGAGAGCCCTTATTTAAATTCTATTGTATAGAAAAATTTTAATATAGTTGTTTCTGTGCCTTTTCAGTAAAGTGAATGATAAAATCATATCTGAAATCCATGGAAATAGTGCTAAATTCCTCAACCTGGCCTCTGTTTATTTCTGCACAGGAAGTATGAAGTAAATGAGTGCTTTCAAATCAAATCATTACTTTTGGTTTGATATCCCGATTTTCTTTCTGGGTCAAGTTTGATTACTTAGAGATTAAAAAAAAAGAATTTTGTAAAAATCAATCAATCGCCTACTCCTAATATAAGGAGGAATTGAAGACCATTTTATTTCTTTTATTTAAGTACAAGTATACCTGACTCGGGGGTAAAAATTAAGAATGTATATTGGTTGGTAAATGTTTTCAGCAATGTTTAAAACATTTAAAACTGGATTCCATATTTTATTAGCACAGAATAATTTTGATGTCTATAATAAATGAAACTAGAAAATATACTGCTGTAATTTTTTTATTGTTTAAAATAATTTGAAAAAAATAATAATTTGATTATTATTAGATTAGCAGTAAGAGCCCACATAAAGGCTTTTCCTTTTATTAATATACCTTTATTTAGTTCAATACCACTTAAAGTGGTTTGTCACCTATTAGCAGTGTGACCTTGGGCAAGTTACTTTTTGAGTTTTTTTATTTCTTCAACTGTAAGACCAGGTAATTCTTCTTTCCCTTTCAGAGTTGTTGAAAGGCTGAATTGACATAATGCCCCATAGTCAAACTCCATTGCCCAGTGTCTCAGAAGTTCCCTTATGTGTTGGTTATTCTTTAGTAAACAAGGTGTGACCATGCTCTTTGGCAATTATTGTGAGGCTTGACTAATCATACTGGGGTTTTGAGATCAAGAGGCTGGAAATCAACAAGCTTAAAATATGTGAGGTCCACAGCCTGCCTTCTCCTCTCCTACAATAGAATCGTTTGCTTTCTAAATTTTTCTTCTCTATTTTTCTCTGTTGTAATAATTTAACTGCCTACTATTAAAAATGCTGAGCATTCAAAAATCACATTTTTCAGAAGGAGAAAAGATCTTACAGAATTTAAAGTAGGTTACTTCTGCAAGAGCCTGTAATTTAGTATTGCAACATGAAAACCTAAGGAATTTTATTGTGATTGTTTGAACTGTATATTTGTCATTGCCGTTGACAAGTCTGATAAATGATCAGAATTCTGCATTTGCTGTTCTTAATAGAGAAGTCTATGCATTCTAAGAAATATAGGGAAAAGAACTCTAAGGAGTTGGACATTCTTTTAATCACATCATCTCTTGGGATGTAGAGAATTTTGCAAAGAATAATTCCTGCAAACCTTGCACTTTCAGATTGATACTCTCAGAGGACAGTATACAAATAAGATCCCTTTTTAGGCAGGATAAAACTATGTTTGCTAAGTACAGTTCTGAGCATTGAATTTAAAATATGATGCATTTCACTAAGGTGACCTTGGCGATTTCACTAAGGTGACTTCAGGGAGTACTATTTTAAGCTCATTTCTCTATGTGCATATCTTTGGCAAGTCAAGGCATTAATAATTTATTCAGGATGTATAGGTAAATATTTTTGTGCTTTAATGGAAAGCGTCACGTTTAATGGACTGGTGTACTGTCTGTTGGTGATTAAATACCTAAATATATTAATTTTGGCACACTTGATCTGGTTAACGGTTTTGTCTACAGTAATGTGTTTTGTTTATAACACCCCCTTTTCCAACTTCTTTTTAATAGCAACATCATGACAACAGAGAAGAGTTTAGTGGTTGAGGCCGAAAATTCACAGCACCAACAACAGAAGGAAGAGGGTGAGGGAGCTACAAACTCAGGCCAACAAGAAACTCAGCTGGAAGAGGCTTCTCAAGCAGCAGCTGAGGGAGATAATCGATGTGAGCAGAAGCTGAAAACATCTAATGGAGACACCCCGACCCATGAAGACTTGACGAAGAACAAGGAGCGGACATCAGAAAACAGGGGCCTGTCACGGCTGTTCTCCTCACTTCTCAAAAGGCCTAAGTCTCAGGTCTCCGAGGAGGACAGCAAAGAAGTAGAGGCAGCTAAAGAGAAAGGTGAAGGCGGTCAGAAAGAGATAGAATTTGCAACCAGTCTTGATGAAGAGATTATTTTAAAGGCCCCGATTGCAGCTCCTGAACCTGAACTCAAAACAGACCCATCCTTGGATCTTCATTCATTGAGCAGCGCAGAAACACAGGTAAGGACGTGTGAGTGTGTGGGAGGTGGGTGTACTGAAGGAGGCTAGATACTTTCGTTTTCATGTAAGAACATCAGGTTTTATTTCCTACAAGCCAGTTGACTTGGCATTGGTAGTAATAAGGAACATGAAGCTTTGGAGTTTCTGCTCTAAAGAAATTAATGTAGTCAATGGAAACTTGATTTTAAAAAAGATACATATACTGTACCAATCAAAGGAAACAAAATGCAAGAAAATTATTAAATGAGTTTATTCAACCTACCTATCATTTTGCTATAATAATAGAATAATTTTTAATGAAAGGAAAAAAGAATTCAGGTGGTTTAGAGTTCATTTTGTGGAATTATTAGGGATAGTTAACAGCAGACATGATTCTTCTATGGGAATCTTCATACAAGCCAGGTGACAGATTCAAACCCTCCCGAGGTATGTGATAGATTTGAGCCATGTCTGCTTTTTTTTTTTGTCGTCTTCTCCAACTAGATCATATTACCACAGAGTGTAAGATATAGATGACAAAGTCTAGTTTTTTATATCACTTTTGTAATATATAGTAATTTGGGGTCTTAATTGTGTCACAGTGTAGTGAAACTAAACATGAGCTGAGAATTTGTTTATCCAAAAAACATGGAGAAATTTTCAAAGTTTTTTTTAAAGCATGTGAGCAGTATCTGCGTTGTTGAAAGTGTAAGCCCTATATATTTCTATTACAGGTCTCAGGTTTGGGCTATATAGTTTTATTAGAATTTTCTGAGAATGTTACATTACATGTATTTCTAGAAATATTGTACATTAAAGGTGCTAAGAGTAAAATTTAGGATAAAGTTGTAATTATGTACTTGCTATTAGTGAAACAAGATTGAAAACAAGATTTAGTATATAGTGTAATAGTTAAGAATGCAGACTGTGGAATAAGACTAGAGGGTTCAAGTCAGAGGGAAGTGACACTTTTGCTTTATCAGTTTCCTCTTCTGTACAATGAGGATAATAGTATCTACCTCATTTGACAATTATGAGTATTTAGAAGACATAAATATGTGAAACTCTTAAATATTGCCTGGCATATACTAAGCACTCAGTAAATGTTACTTATGGTTACTCAGTTATTAAACATGAACAGTAAAGGCAAAGAAACCCTACATATCTTAAATCATTAATTTAATTTTAAGAATACCAAAAGAGTTAAATTACATTATCTTTCAGGAAACTTGGTATTTGCAAGAGGTTTTTAATGGCTTTTTTTGTCCTGTTTTTAGGTAGGGAAAAATCCATATCTCATTTTAGTTAGCATTTGAATCAGGATAAGCTTATTTTGTCTAAAGATCATAACATTTATACTGAAGTTGAAACAGATGGTGGACAAAGTTAATTCTAGATTTAACTAAAATTTCATTCACTGAAACTCCATTAATTGAGAATTAGGATATTAGGTTGGTGCAAAAGTAATTGAGTTTTTTTTCCAATTTTTTTTGTAACCTTTTAAACTGCAATTATTTTTGCACCAACCTAATAAATTGTGTGCAGATATTTGTCTACATATAAAGAAAAAGAAACAAATAATAAAATTCCATGGGGATATTGTTTAAAGGAGCGAACTATTTTGGGCTTTTTGGAAGCTAGCATTTACAGTTAAAACCTTGTGGATCAGAACCTTCTGGATAAATGTTTATTTGCTTAACCATATTTCTTATGTGTAGGAGAATTTCATTTGAGCGGTCCTTTTCTATCCAGGATTTTTGAAACGTGAGTCTGTTTATCTAGAGTACCTCGGATTTTTGGGGAAGCCATGTCAGTTTTTAATATTTATTTATTTATTCATTAAACAAATATTTATTGAAAACCTACTATGTGTTGCAGGCCCTAAGTTGGATATACATTGGTAATAAAAACTGCAGTATGGTGAAGAGGTTTGAGATGATGAATTCTGGAGCCAGACTGTCATGTGTCTTATTAACTGTATGATCCTAGGCCAGTTACTTGAACTTCTCTGGCCTCAGTTTCTTATCTGTCAAATGGGGATAATAATAGTACCGTCCCCAGAGGGTTATTGTGAGGTTAAAATGAGTTCATATAAGTAATGCTTTTAGAATACTAACTGGCCTATTGCTATGTAAATGTTTGCTTTCTTTTTATAAAACAAACATGATCCCTACTCTTGATAAGTTTATAGTCTAATGGAGGAGACAAAAAAGTAGTTATTATTGATCATAATAAATGTTATGAAGGCAATACCCCGGGTACTGATGTGAAGAATAGTAGAGAGGGTCTAGGATAGATAGGATAGCCAATGAAGACTCCTCTGAAGAGGTCAGAGTTAAGAAGGTCATTAAGGTTGGGAAGGAGCCTGTTAGACCTGCTCCAATATCTAATGCAGGAACCAAATAATTAAATCCTTTTTCCTAAACGTCAACCATGTATTCTTTTGAAAGAAAAGAATTAGTGAGGTTTAGTTAAGAATCTTTCACAATTTTGCTATGTAAGAAAATCCGTGCCAAAATATTGTTCCACTTACCTGTATTACTTTGGGATGTAAATGTAAAATATATGAAGATTCGTTCTAAGATGAATAAAGATAAAAGAAAATACTCCATATCAGTTCATGCTCTAGAAGACTCAGATTTCAATCTGTCTCTTGCTTCTTTGAATCTTCTTTGTATTTATCATGATTGATTCCTAGTAGAAACAAGTTAGTTGGTAGTTACAGTTGTTAGCCTACTACGTATACTCTAAAATTGGTCCCAAGAACCCCTCTTAACCATACATAAAATTTAGAATATGTGACAAACCACATCTCATTTTGTAATTTATAAGGCTACCTTGCTCAAATTGAGGAGAAATGGGCAGAGATGTTAAAGTTTTGATAGGCTTTAATAATATATAATGGCGTAGTCAGGATGCTGAGAACAGCAGATTCGTGTTCTCTCATTTACCTGAAGCCTTCATGTATTGATTTGAAAGATGAGATTCTACTTTCTATTATGAAGTTTTGAGAATAGCAGACTCTATAGATCTTTTGGGAGATCATAATATCTTTTCTATGTTTAATCTTAATATCAGTTATATTTGTTTTAACAGTTTCTCTTCTTTAGTTAATGCCTTTATTGATAGCTTGATTATACGTAGAAGTGTATACAGCATGCTTTGTGAAATTTTTTACTAACTTGGTGATGTCATGGATATGTAGCCTGCTCAGGAAGAACACAGAGAAGATCCAGATTTTGAAACTAAGGAAGGAGAAGGACTTGAAGAGTGCTCTAAAATAGAAGTGAAAGAGGAAAGTCCTGAATCAAAAGGAGAAAGAGAATTAAAAGCTTCCCAGAAATCAATCAGAAGACACCGAAACATGCATTGCAAAGTTTCTTTGTTGGATGACACAGTTTATGAATGTGTTGTGGAGGTGAGTGCATTTTAAGTTTCAGTAGCTAGAATTCTTACAAATTATTTCATGTAGGGTTGGGTAAGTGGTGCCTTCGCCTGAGTTAAGGCCCAGTATAATGGCTCTTTCTATGGGCTGAAATGTTAATAGAGATTTTTCTGGAGGTAGAGGTGTGGAAGGAGTACGAGTGAGCCTATTCTCTTCCCCAATTTGTCCTGCATCGGCCAAATCTTGTGAATTGAGCATGTGTTACTTTTGTAATCTCAAATAATTGTGTTAGACAAAAAAGTTTGTTATTTATAGAGTGACCTTCCATGACTAGATTTCCTGGGTTTCTGAGGTTAGATCAGCTATCGCCATAATTGTCAAAAAAAATTACTATCTGTTCATTTCTGCTCTCTTCTCTAAACCTTAATAAGCTTTAGTTTACTTACTTATTTCTTTAGCCCCATGAGCTAGCATATAAAGAATTTAAATCAAGTAATGCCATTTCTTAAAATCCTCTATGATATTCTGAAAGAATAAGAAATTGAATCAAGATTGAATAAAAATGTCAGTTATTCAGTTACTCTTTTGTTCCTTTAAGACAAGTTAAAATCCTTAAAAATTGTTAGCTATTTTTTTAACTAGAACAGTAATTGTCAATTATATGCTTGATATAAAGCAATTGTGATTACTAATAATAGCCTTAATTAATAAAACATGTAATCCACATATACTTGTATCTTAGGTTCATGACAAATTACTTCTGAATTGAATTACTTATATGCAACTATATCAAAATACAAATAGTCAAAAATATTATACTGTATTTATTAATAAGTATTCCCTCTCTAAGTTTTAAAAAATAAATCAAGAAAAATATACTATTGCACTTTGAAACTAGTTACTATACTTGGTAGAGGAGACCTAGGGTCTGCTTTTTCTGCTTCTCACCACTAGCTAGTTTTGAGATGAGGAAAGCTATTCCACACTCATTCTTTTCATTCAGTCCAACATCCAGGTATGGGTCCCTTATATCTGAAACATTTGGGAGGCAGATGTGTTTCAGAATTCAGAATATTTTTGGTTTTAAAAAAGCAATAAGAACATATTCTACATGTTTCACTATACACCCAATAAGATGTGTAGTAGTCAAAACATATTATTTGGTCCAACATTATTTCTGTGGTAAAACATATGAAGACTCATTTGGAGATGGATAAATAAAGATCAAAAATAGCCCTATAATATTTCAGGTCAGAATTTGACAAAAACAACCACCACCCAACCTTTTACTTCTTAGAACTTCTGGATTTTGGAATTATAAATAAGAGAGTAGTGACCTGTACATGAAGAATCCCCAAATCATCTCTGTCTTTTAGCGTGGAAACATAGGTGAGAAAAGTGAATAAAATGATGTAATATAAATGGGTTAAGTCTGAAAGTGAATTAACATCTATGTGAATTACTAATAGTCCTTAAAAATAATTTAGCTCATTGAGAGGACATGTCATGTATGTGTTCCAAAAAATTTCTAATATTTTTGAAGTTTTGAAAGATATATTTCTCAGAAGGCATTAATTAGCATGTTTGATTTTTTTCCCCCAACAATTCCAGTCAATAGGTAGGACAGGTGTAAATATTCTTATCATTTCACAGATAAGAAAGCTAATGGTCAGAAATGTTAATTGAATTGACTCAGGGTGTTTAGCTAGGAGGAGCCAGGACTTTTTGACTCTAAATTTCAGCCTCTAAGTTAGGGCATTTCCTCCCTACAAACAGGAATACAAGTACTCAAATTTGCCAGTGGTTTGATTTTCTAGATAAAAAAGCATGAAGAAAATGATTCATAGCACAACTGAAAGTGTTAGTTACCAAGGATAAAAGAGGAAATTGGAAAATGACATTTTGTTTGGTAATGAATACAAGAATAAGAGGAAACCTCAACTATGGTATGTATATCTTTTCAGAAACATGCTAAGGGACAAGATTTGCTTAAGCGAGTGTGTGAGCACCTCAATCTTTTGGAAGAAGACTACTTTGGGCTAGCCATTTGGGATAATGAAACTTCCAAGGTGAGGAGATTGCTTGTAATGTGAGAAGCTGACAAAAATCTGGTTTTAATTCTTATGTTGTTAGGAATATATTTATGTCTGCCTCTCTAAGACACAGTGTACCTAAAGTTATTCTTGCCTGTTCTTAGATCTCAGATTTTCCCTCTAGAATGAACATTTTAAAGAAAAGATCACTGTTGGTATGTTCTTTCATCACTGAGAGAACGTATCTACTGTGTATTTTTAAAAGATAGGGAAAGTACGGAGCTATGATGTCCTGATTAGCAAGTGGGTACCAATAACTTTATGTATTATGCAATTAGTATTGTATCTAATAAGTAGGAGGTTCGTGTAAATATTTGTTAAATGAATGGTTCTATCAATATTATAATTATAGGATAATTATGGTATATACTTACATTATAATTTAAGAGCAACATTATAAAAGAGAATAAAGTACCAATATTATTGAAACAATCATACAATGAATTTAACATTTTCTCCAGCCTAAAAGGAAACCAGTAGTTAAATTTGAAGGAAGTAAAAGAAAGTGTGAGAACATGGAGAAGGGAGGAAAGGTTCAAAGTCAGGTATTTACTTCAGAAAACTTGAATTATTTCCTGGGCCAATTAACTGAAAATTACAGCTATTTAGCTTCACATCAAATGATGAAAACTTTAGTCCAGTTTAACAAGTATTTGCAGGTGCTACACAAGATGATTTGGATACAGCTATGAATAAGGTAGGCATGGTCCCTGCCCTCTGGAGCTTACAGTTTAGAGTGATGAGTGTCATACAAAAGGAAGTACAAGATGTCACGGGAGGGTATGGCCAGGGAAGTCTTTTCTGGGAAGGCGATGCCTAAGTTGAGACCTGGAGGATGAAGTGGGCAAGTGAAGTGGAGAGAGAATGGCCTGGAGTCGAGAGAGTGGCATTGGAGAAACTAAGAGCCATCTAGCCTGGCTAACTGTAGGCAGTGAGGAATAGAGTAATCGATGAATCTGAAGAGCCACACGGGGGCCAGGTCATGGAAAGAGTCTTGAATATATTGTATTCAAGCCATTTTAGTCAGTTCTTTTTCCAAGACGATTTATATTTATTAAGAGAAGTTGAGGGTCAGCTGCCTTTAACGACTGTTCTCTATAAATTGGTTATTTGAGTTAGATAATGCAAACTAGGGGACATGGAATTACCCTTTGCCTAAATAAAATCTATTTGTAGAATATAGTATCAGTAGTTACCTAGTAGTTTGCAACAGTTTGTTCCATCTGTGAATGACTGTTGTCTCCAACAGAAGAACTGGGTCTACCTGCACTAGGTTAATATTGTTCTTTAAGGACTTAATTTTTACTTGGTTTCCTTAAAGGCACAAGCCAACTTGTACTGAAGCCTTTAATTTCCATTAGTAAGGAAAGATTGAAGGTAATTAAAAAACAAAACAGTATCCCCAAAACTACAGTGAAACACTTACTGCAGCTGTGAGCTAGAAAATTCTCCCAGGAATCAAGGAAAATGCTCTGAAAAGTATTTTATGTTATTTTAAGCTCAGTGAGATAAAATTGAACGTTTTTATATTGGGGGTGGGGGAACCCAAGGTTGATGTGAGAATAATTGAGAATGTTTGAATTTGGCATATAATAAAGTCACTGTGTACTTTCTTTAATATCATTTTTCTATGCACCAAGCATACTTAAAGTTCTAGAAACTGGCTCATCTAAAGACATTCAGCTAGGGAAGTTCCACTTGCAGTTTGAGCTTCTAGGGCCCACATCGGTACAAAAACTTTCATTTGCATTGAGAACTTTTCATTTTGGTTGATGCCATCTGTGCTCTGATGTGTCAGCAAATGTTATTTCCTTTTTAGTGCTTCTCACTATCTTATTTATTTTTTAATAAGCAATATTAAATTGCTTTATTTATATTCATATATATATTAATGTATAAAGTGATCTTGAAAGTGCCTAAAATAAAAGCTGAATAGCAGTAAAACCTGGCTGTGTAATAAAGGGCATTATTATCCCTCTTAGGTAAAATGTTTCTGGAAAAGAAAAGTTGATGTCTTTAAATCGTAATCTAGCTTTAACTTCCCTGGTAGCCCTTTCTCAGTAAGTCAACCGGCCCGTGAATTCTGGGAAACACAGGGCTTGTATTCAGGACTTCTGGTAGGTCTGTACTATGCGCTGGGTTCTTGCAGGATACCCAACAGGAACATGGGCAAGGACAATGGGCTGTTCTGCATTTTCTGCTTCTAAAGTCATCTCTCAGAAATAGGTCAAAACAGAATTTTTTCTTTGGGTTAAAATGAAGGTCTTTAGCGGATCCAGGAAGTAGGGCATAGAAGGGAACGGAAGAATTTCATTAGCACATGGCCCAAGCAAATCTTATACAAAAATGAATCTGGAGAAGACTGACTGCCTTAGCATTGTTAAGTTAAAGGGCCAATTCAGTAGCAAAAGCCATCTTGATGATGGCTTCCTTCCTTTGCTGTCTCTTGAGTCCTACTGCTCCAGTCTGTATGGGCTGCTCTTTTCTGCCTTGTACATAGCTAGCTGTCTGTGGTGTTTCTTATCACTATTGTCCTGGGGATTTGCTTTGCTTCTTTCCTGTGGTGTTTCTCTTGCTTCCTTTATCCTAGCTTTTCATTGTGTTTTGATAGAGTGCTCCTTCTGAGAAATGGTATATGAGATGTAATCTTTTTCAGATATTACATGACTGAAAAATGTCTTTATTCTACCCGCACATTTGGTTGTTAGTTTGGTTGGGTATAGAATTATAGGCTTGAAATTACTTGCCTTCATTTTGAAGGCATTACTCCATTGCCTTCTAGCTTCCAATGTTGCTATTGAGAAGTCCAAACCCATTCTGAGTTTTGATCCTTTGTATGACATTCCCTCTCTCCCACCCTTTGTAGAATTAAGCTAGTAGAATCTTTTCTCTTCTTTTTCCTCCCTCCCTCTCTCCTTCTCTCCCTCTCTCCCTCTCCTTCTCCCTTTCTTTCTCCCTCTCCCTCATAATCTCCCTCTCCTTCTCTGTCTTTAAGATTCTGAGATTCAGAGATGTATCTTGTTGTGGGTCAATTATCACCCACTGTTCTGGGTCCACACTTTAAAAACATTAGATTTGTGTGTTATAATCTTGAAGTGCGTTCTGGAGCAGCCTTCAGGTTGAATAATCTACCTGACCTTTTCTCAGGTAGGGTATACTGGAGAACAGCATACCTTTTACTTAAAATTGATGTCTCTAGTCAGAAGATCTGATTTCATTTTAATTACCATTCCCTCTATATCTTCTGTGAGTAAGCCAGATTTCCAGATACTTTCACTAAAAGTATGTACATATAAAATGATTAAATCTTTAAAGCAATTATTCTTTGTTAGTCATTTAAATTTTCTGTCATTCTGAAAGGCTGCTAGAGCTATAAAGGCTCTTGGGGCTTGTCCCCCTCGTTTTAGAGATGAGAAAACTGTGGCATATAAAGACAGAGTGGCTTCCTTCAAGCTTCACAGCCAATTCATTCCTGAAATTCCTTGCCTGCTGTTCCTTCTGAAGTGATTGTCTTCTGTTGCTTTTTATCCCTTTTTCCTTGATTTTTACATTTTATCTTTGTTTCTTGGTTTTTGTTTCCTACCGACAGAATTAGTTACTGATACTGTGGGGAAGATGTGAACCATAATACAAGGAGAGATAAATATGTTACCCTCTTTACATTCCCAGTCTCTGGTGTCTTCTTTTGTGTGTGTGAATATTTGTCCTTTGTATATGCGACTTCTTAAGAGCTCTGGATCTGTGTCTTTTGTTTGTAGAGAATTGGGTACTTTTATCAGGGAGGAAAGTTAATTGAATTGACTTTTTCCTTGCATGGAATGGCTTGCTTGTTCTCTTTCCCTACTGACTACAAGATAATAGGCCTATTGCCAAACTGAGTCTGGCAAGAAAAGAGGAAAAGCAGTCAGAAGCGAACTTCTATAGTCCTGTGAGAGATTTATTACCATTACGAATCAAAGCTTGAGTTAAGAAGTTGCTTCCTACATTTTATTCCTGCTTAGAATTAATTCTTTATGAATGAATCCAGGATTTTTCCTTTGAGGAAAAGTCACCCACATTAATTCCTACCCTTCTAAGCAAAACAAAACGAAACAAAACAAAAACTTGAGCTCTTCTGGTAAACAATTTGAATTATAAATTAGGGGTTCATTCAATTTAGTAGTATGCGGCCTTCTTTCTTCTTTCTTCCATTTTCTGTGTCGATGAATTTTCTCACCTTAGGAGTCACATAATAGACTCTGGAAAGATAGCCAAGAGTTTCTTTCGTTCACTTTACAAAGGCAAATAGCAAACATCAGTGGAATGAATATTAAATCACGGGTGTGAGGAATTTAGTGTATGGTTATCCAAAAGGATGGATTATTTTCCATTGATTCATGATTGGCTTTGAAGGCAAGTCCCAGTCTTTATTGTCTGGTTAATTAGAAAAACTAAAATGAATTTTGTTAACATACTTGCAGAGTAGGGATGCTGTTTTTGGGATCTTGCCTTTTGCTAAGAAGATTTGGGTTGACATCACTAGTGGACTTAAATGTGGTTTTTTTAAAACACATAAAGCGTGAGACCTAGAATTACCTGCACAATAATTTCTATAAACATATCTTGGAGCAGTGATTTGAAGTCAACAAACCAACTACAGCATAAACAATGGTTATTTCTTGAGTTAAGGAAGACAGACTTGTGGAACCTAGAGATACATCTTTTATCTCAAAAGACAAGGATTTGTATAAATCACTGATGTGTATGTATGGGGTTTTGGGACCTCCAGGTAAGAGTAGCTGATGGCCAAGTCAGCATAGTCTTTCTTAGGGTTCTTATAACTATGACGAAAGGTTATAATTGCTACAAAAGATAGGAAAAGGTACTATTTATTTTACCTCCTGAAATGCCATCATCTTTGTTCAAACTTTCTCTTCTCTGTCCTGGTTTATTTCAGTAGCATTTTTCATTTGTTCATTCATTCATTCATCAAACGTTTATTGAGTAGATAGTGTCTGCCTTGTGCTGGGCAGAGCTATAAAAGACATAATCTCTTTCCTCAGGGAACTCCCAGACTGGCTAGGAGACATCAGTAAGATAGGTACCAACATAGACAGCGTTTTCTGCAGAGGTAACACATGATCTGAATTATAGGAGAGAGTCAGGAATCTTCCAAATGAAGAAATGTGGACAGTGAAAGGAAGAACATGTGGGAAGGTGTCTTGAAATAGGACAGGACATGCGAGACCTGTAATTATTCAGTTGAATGAATAGAGATCTATATCAGGATGTTGCTGCTCTTCATCTCTATATTATTTGGAAACGTTTTTTTCCCCCTTTCTTCCGTCTCCCCCCCACCTCCGGTTCAAGCCGTTGTTTCTCAGTCTAGTTGTGTAGGACACAACTCCTTGGCCCATGCTGGTAATTATGAGCCTTGGGCTCCCCCCGCTGAGGCAGTCGGTTGGCGGTCGCAGGTCGGCGGCTCAGAGCAGCTCACGGCAGCTCTCGCTGATCTCCGGCTGCTCTCGGCAGCCCAGCTCCAGGGAGAGCCGTTGTTCACAATCTCAGCTGTAGAGGGCGCAGCTCACTGGCTCATGTGGGAATCGAACTGGCGATAGGAGCACAGTGCTCTAACCACCAGAGCCACCGGCACGGCCCATTTTGGAACTTTTTTAAGCTCAAAAAAGAATGCAGTTCTTTTTAACTCACAAACTTAAATTCTGTTTAAAATGTTAACTTATTTAACTCATGAGTTATTGGCAAGATGGACACTTGAAAGGGAATCCTTGCAAATGAAAATATTCAAATAGAAACTAGGTTATCCAGAAATGCTATTTTAAGGGGAGTCTTAAAATCCCTAGTAAAATGCAGTTCTATAACTTTTGTCCTCTCAATATTTTGCTGTTTTATAAATTAATGCCTGCCTTTTCCCTTAACCTTTTCTTTCTCCTTTCCTCACAACTGTCCTCCTTAAGACATTAGTTTAGGGATGGCCGGTTGGCTCAGTTGGTTAGAGTGCTGTGCTCATAAGGTCACCAGTTGGATTCCCAAATGGGCCAGTGGGCTGCGCCCTCCACAACTAGATTGAAAACGACGACTTGACTTGGAGCTGATAGGTCCTGGAAAAACACACTGTCCCCAATATTCCCCAATTAAAAAAAAAAAGTTAGTTTACATATAATTATCTCTATTCCCTCACTGCCTATTAGTATAACATAATACAGGAAAGTGTGTAAATTACGCTTGTATAGCTCAAAGAATTTTTATGAAGTGAGCACATCTGTGTATATACCCTCAAGACCAAAAAATGAACATTACCAGGACTCAAGAATCCCCTTTTGGGCCCCCTCCTAGTCACTGCCTCCAACTCCAAACAATTATTACTCCTCCACCAGGCCCTGTCGAACATAACACGTCTTCCTGACATCTATCTCCATCAGTTAGTTTCGCCTATTTTTAAACTTTACATAAATGAAATCATACCTGTTTTCTTAGGTCTGGCTTCTTTTATGTTCTTCAGTATCATGTTTTTGAGATTCATCCTATTGTTGTGAGTAGCAGCAATTCATTCTCCTTGCTGTGTCATAAGTAGTTTGACTAAACCACACTTTATTTATGCATTCTACTGTTGATGGACATTTAGCTTGTCTATGGTTTGGGGCTTTTATGCTGCTGCTAGGAACATCTTTGTACATGCCTTTTATCACATATCTTGGTATATGCATTTCTGTATTCCTGCACGTGGGATTGCTGGGTTGTAGAGAATGCATATATGTTCAGCTTTAGTAGATACTATCCGTTTTCCATGGCGTATGGACAGTTCCACCAGCACTGAGTACCACAGCCTGCTGTACCACAGCCTCACCTTCACTTGGTATAACTCATTGTATTTTGATTTCTACCCTTAGCACTCTACTGACCTTGCCAAGTGAAATCTGGCAATTTTTCATCCTCATGTTACTTGTTCATTTTGCAGTACTGAGGATCTTGACTATCCATCCTTGAACCTTCCTATTCTTTTGCTTCTGTGATACCAGTCTCTCCTGTTTTTTTCCTACCACCACTTTGTTCACCTCTTCGCAGTTCACTTCTCAGCTTATTGTCCTCACTCCCTTCCTTAAATGCAGGTGTTCCTCACGGGTCTATTTTTAGTTTCTTTTCATTCTACTGTATGCTCTCTGGGTGACTTTTATCTATTTTCATGGTTTCATCTATCACCTATATGGAGGAAGTACCCAAATTTATATCTTTGGTCCCAGTCTCTCTTCTGAGTGCCAGACCTACTTATCCAGCTATCGATCGAAATGTTCCACTTAAATTTCCAAAGATACTTTAAATGTGTATTTACATAAATATACCATAATTTATTTATTCTACTGTTGATGGACATTTGCGTTGTTTCCAGTTCTTTGCTATCTTTTTTCTTCTTCATGAAAATTCATTTCTTTTCCTGTATTTCCTATTTCAGTAAATAGTACCACATCTACCCAGTTGTCCAAGCCAGCAACTTGGGATTATCTTTTACCATTATACCTTACCAATTGTCAGTCACAAATCTTGACTATTGTAGCTGCTAAGTATCTTTCTTCTCTGTCCCATAGACTTTATCCCATCAAACTCTTTTGATTATCAATATCAGTATAATTTATTTAGTGCTAGCTATGTGCTTTTTACATTTAGTTTCAGGTGTATAAAACAACATCACTATGTGTTTATTAGACATTTATATACCTCACAAAGTGATAACCCCAATAAGTCTATTATCATCTTACACTGTACATAGTTATTACAATTTTATTGACTATATTCCCTATGCTATACTTTTATCCCTGTGACTTTTTTTTATAGTTGATATTCAATATTATTTTATATTAGTTTCAGGTATACAGTGTATTGATTAGACATTTATATAATTTGTGAAGTGATTCCCCCTCATGTCTAGTACCCATCTGACATTATACATAGTTTTTACAATATTATTGACTATATTCCCCACATTGTACTTTACATCCCTGTGACTATTTTGTGACTACCAATTTGTACTTCTTAATCCCTTCACCTTTTTCACCCAGCGCCCCAACCCGTCTCCCATCTAGTAACAATCAGTTTGTTCTCTATCTATGAGTCTGTTTCTGTTTTGTGTTCATTTTTTCTGTTTTTTAGACTCCACATATAAGTGAGATTATATGGTATTTGTCTTTCTCTGTTTGACTTATTTCACTTAGCACAATACCCTCTAGGTCCATCCATGTTGCCGCAAACGTGCTTTTTATATATAAAATAACTTAATTCACAATAACTGTGAGGAAGGTAGTTTTATCCCAATTTTAATTATGAGAAAATTGAGACTCAGAAAGATTGTCTTATATAAGTTTATTCAGCTAGTAAATGGTGGAGAGGTTGAGGCAGGATTAGAACTCAAGACCGTCTGACTTCAAAACCAGTACCCATAACTGTTTTTCTCTTCTGGACCACAATTATAATTCTCAACAACCACCTCTTATTTGGTCTCCCTGTCTATCTATAGTGATGCTTCCTCAAATTCATGTCACTATTTTAAATCCTTCAGTAGCTCCCCCTTGCCTAGAACTTGATAAAGGCCAAGTTTCTTAGCGTGAAATACTATGTCCTCCATGATCTGGCCCTTACTGTTCTTTTCCCTTTTCCATCTCTCCTCCTTACCTCTGGGCTCCAGGTATGTTGAACTACGTGCAGCAACTCAGATGTATCACATTCTCTCATATCCTGTGCCTTTCTAATTACTTCCTCTTCTTTTTGGCTCTTATTTATCCTTCAAGCCTCGATTTAGATCTCCCAAACATTCTTTTGAAAAACATGTCCTGACTGCCTCTTATCCCCAATCCATTTTGGTGCACCTCCTCTGTGCTCTGTCATGGCTCTATCACACATTTTTATTACCGTAACTATCACACCTAGAACAAACAGATTGTTCACTGTTCACCTCTTCCATTAGACTGACAGCTCCTGCAGACAAGTGCTATTTTTAAATCCTTTTTTGTAACTATGGTGCCTAGCACATGGAGGCATTCCTCAAATATTTGTTGGCGAAATAAAATGCTGTGAATTGAATAATTTAAATTGAGCAGAAAAGTACCTATTCTTGTGCACATTGGTTTTTATTATTTTGTACACACTGTTTTATATTTTGATTTGGAAGTCTAGATACTGAAGGAGTAATAATGTGTTGTATAGGGTAGCTTATACCTTGGAGTCCCAGGTGATTGACACAGATCTGGGTTTGCCCCCTGTATGTCAGATTGGTGGAGGAGGGAGTGGGGACGGGTTGGGGGGAGGCGGGAGGGGGTTCCTGGGCTGCTGGCAATGTTATATGTTCACTTTGAGAATGTATTCATCTCTATGCTTATGTTTTATGGATTTCTCTATGTATCTTATGTCAATAAGATACGTTTCCCAAGGAGCCTATGAAAGATGTTAATGGTGAAGCCCTTTTCAAGTTGTCATTATTCTGTGTGGTTGCTCCTCACCACGGGTTGAGGAGTTCTGCCGCAGCCGTGTGCAGACTCTAAGTGGGGATGGAGAACAGCGAAGGGAGAGGTTAGTGTGGGCAAGAGTCATCAGGGAAAACAAAATAGTCATTCATTCAGGAAACATGAACTGAGCACGAACCAGGTACGAAATGCTGTGCTGACATAGGAAAGTTGAACAAGACCAGAGGTCAGAGTTGGAGGGAAAAATAAGATCTGAGCGATGTCAATAATCTCTCCTAGACTTTTTAGTATAGTTAAAACAACGAGTGCTTATTTAGAATTTCTTATTTACTAAGAGCTTTACATACATTAATTTATTTAATTTTCACAATAATTCTATGAGATAGGCACCGTAACTAACATCTCATTTTATAGATGAGGAAACTGAGGTAAAGAGATCCTAGGAAATAGTGAAGCTAGGATTCAAGCCCAGCCGTCTGGCTCCCTATTTCTCTGCTCAAAATTACTGTGCTCTGTGGAATCAATGTAAATAATATTGGAAATGTAGGTTGACTCAGAGACACTATTTGAAGATGATCCGAAATCCTGCTTCTGGTACTCTCTTGTTTACGTTTTGGGGCTCCGTGTGAATGAATGCCTTTTCTTCTTTTTACAGACATGGCTGGACTCTGCCAAAGAAATAAAAAAGCAGGTTCGTGGTAAGTGAATATTGCCTTTTTATAGTTCTTTCTTTTAGTAGGTCAGAGGACTTCCAACCATTTTCTGGCTGTGAGTCACTTTAGAATCTTGACTCTAGCAGATGGCTTTGAAATTGAGATAAAGCCTTCCCCTGGTAGGTGGAGATTCCATAATAGAAAGATACAGCAGTGGTGGACACTGTTGAGATGTAGGTCAGATCTTGATTTTTTTTTTTTTTTTTTTTTTTTTTTACAACTAGGCAAAGTTGGGAAAGATAGGAACAGTTGAGAGAAACAGAAGGTGGAAAAGAACAAAGATGAGAAGAGAAAAAGGATATGGAAGTCAGTTCTCAAAAGGGTAGTGATTGAAACTATAGTAGCCTTCCATTTTAGGAGTATGCTGCCTGATTCTGTTCCTTTTAAATTGTTCTGGACTATTACGTTCTAACCTTCTCCATGTTTTCCTCTTCTAGTTCTTTTTGTCCCTTTTCAACAGTCTTCTTCCAAATTGAAGTATAAGAATGGAAGAGTGAGAATTCCTTATCAATGACCCTTTTGACATTGTGGCTTTCTCCTAGCTTTAAACCCTCTAGAATATATTACTGCTGCATACCCTGCTCCAACTAGCGTCCAGGGATAAATATTTCTAGGTCAAAAAGTGTATTAGGCTGGTGCAAAAGTAATTGCAGTTTAAAAGGTTAAAAATAATTGCAAAACCCGCAATTACTTTTGCACCAACCTAGTAGATTAGTTATTTTCTAGCCCTGGACCCAATGAGCTAGCTAAAAGGGTAGAGACTCCCCCGCCACCCCCTTTTGTGACTAGATGTACTTTTAGTTTAGTTTATTTTGAGGAAACTTCTACCGTGTTTCCCCAAAAATAAGACCTAGCCGGACCATCAGATCTAATGCGTCTTTTGGAGCAAAAATTAGTATAAGACCTGGTCTGATATTATATAAGACCCGGTCTTATATTTTATTATATAAAACCAAGTCTTATATTAATTTTTGCTCCAAAAGAAGCATTAGAGCTGATGGTCAGCTAAGTCTTATTTTCGGGGAAACACGGTAGGAACTGCAATAGATGTTATTTATCATGGTTAATCAGTTTTAACTATCACCTGAAAACAAATTTTATTTTTCATTTATTTCTTAAAAGAAAACACTTTTATTATGGTGAAATGTTTCCTTTAGACACTGTTTGTAATTTATATTTCTTCAGATAGAACAAAATGTTTGGACTGGCAACTCTCTATATTTGTTCCTTGCCCATAAATTCTTGTTTTAAAATGCAAGTCAGCAAAAAAACACTCAGAATATTTGAGACATGACAAGAAATATGTAACTCCTAGCCCCTGTCAGTGAAAGTACTTTTTGTTTTTTCAATTTGTATTGGGGAATATTGGGGAACAGTGTGTTTCTCCAGGGCCCATCATCTCCAAGTCGTTGTCCTTCAATCTAGTTGTGGAGGGCGCAGCTCAGCTCCAAGTCCAGTTCCCATTTTCATTCTTTAGTTGCAAGGGGCACTGCCCACCATCCCATACAGGAAATGAACCGGCAACCTTTTTGTGGAGAGCTCATGCTCTAACCAACTGAGCCATCCGGCTGCCCCTCCGGAAGCTCAGCGGCAGCTTGTTGTCTTCAATCTAGTTGCAGAGGACGCAGCTCACTGGTCCATGTGGGAATTGAACTGAAAACCCTGTTGTTCAGAGCTCACGCTCTAACCAATTGAGCCACCAGGCCGCCCAAAAGTGCTTTTAATATTCAGTATTACTCAGGAAAAAATTATTTGGGAACAAAATTTAAAATAGAGTTTATGATGAGTGAAGAATACCTAGTAGATTGTCTTCCTGACTATTAAAAAAAAAAATCTCTTGCTAAGTATCCTTTTTTTAAAAATTTACAAAATAGTAAAAACCCTTCCTTCAACATAGGAATCAAAAACTGTGTCCCTGACACAAACTTTAATAGGGAATCAAAATGTAAACATTTCATTAAGCCAGAGAGAAGACTGACAGTTTTTTATTGCAAAGACTTTGGTTTTTTAAAAAAATTTTTATTGTGCAAGTGATATAGAGCCATTGTGAAAAATTTAAACATTATGGAAATATATCATGGAGACAGTAAAAGGCTCCTAAATTTTGTCCTTCAGATTTAATTATTGTTAAATTAGTGTAATCTGCAAGATTTTTTCCTAGGCCTCTATAGATTTGGTTTTCAAAAATACAATTATACTATACATTGTTATATATTATGTATTGTATTATATATGTATTACATATGATGCTATATGTAGTTTTTTAAATTAATTTTTAAAATAGGTGATATAAATGTATAATTTAAAATTAAAAGATACAGATGAATATAGTACAAGGTAAATATCCCTCTACCTCTGTCCCTTAACTAATTTCTTATGTTCTTTCCAGAGATGTTCTGAATTGTATCTAGACACACACACACATGCATGCAAATGTATTTTAATATAAATATGTATTTACACGTTTTTTAATATAAACATGCATTTTATATGTATATATTTTAGTATGTGTATTTTAATATAAACAATTTTAATATATGTATTTTATATGTGTTTAATATAAATATGCAACCAATCTTTTTAAACATAATTTGGAGAACTCTTCATATCAACATATATAAATTTATTTCATTCATTAAAATTATTTTAAATGATTATGTAGTTGTAGCATAATGTATATAGCCAGTCTTATTGATGGCCTTTTGAGTTGATCTCTTACCTCCTTGATTAAATTTAGTCCTAGGTTTTGTGTTTTGTTTTTTTTGCTACAATTGTAAATAGGATTGTTTTCTTAATTTCTCTTTCTGATAGTTTATTATTCATGTGGGTTAATCATAGTTTGCTATTGCAAACAAGATTACAGTAAACATATCTATACATGTCTATATATATCTATATATGTGTGCATTTATATGAGTCTGTAAATTCTTAGAAGTAGAGTCAAAAAGTATATTTTAAATTGTAATAAATATTCATTAGCAAGATTTTTCCATATTTCAGAAAATATAGAACAGTATAGGGTGGCTAATGTAACAAATGCCCATATACCCATCACCCAGAATTAACATGTGTTAATATTTTTAATTTAAAATAGAACCATGCAGGTAAGGTTTGTCTCTTGTTTTCCTTCTAGTCCCATCCCCTTCTTTCTGTCTATAGAAATCTATTGTCATGAATTTGGGATGATTCCTTTCAGTTCATGTCTTTATATTTTTCCTTCTTATATCTATACCCATATAAAGTACATAGTATTGCTTTGTCTGTTGCTTTTTAAATTTCCCTCAGACCCAACCTTACCATTTGAACGTTTTTCTGAGGTTTATCAATCTTTCTCCCTCCCAGCTTAATTTTTAGCTTTGTTTGATTCCCTTAGTTCTGGATAAGAGAGACTCCCCCTATTGAGTCAGGCTAGCACCTCCACCCCTTTCTGGAATATAATAGCACAGAGCAAAGGCAAGAAATCCTTACAACTTTTATATATACTGTAAAATACTGATATATTTTACATATCAGTGTACATTATATACATTATATTTACATTATATAATTTACACAAATTATGTTTTAAAAAATCTGTAGCCCAAGTATGCTCCTCCTAAATGCATCCTTCTCTTCTTTCACTGCAGAGGTCAGCACTGCCCTGAATGTTGTGTTAATGATTCCGTTGTATTTTTTTAATGGTTTTTATTACCTATGAATGTATACTTAAAAATATTATGTTTTGCCATTTGGAATATCATATAAATTGAATTGTATAATAGGTAATTATATGTGGCTTGCTTTTCTTACTCAATATGATTTTTAAAATTCATCTCAGTTGAAAGAAAATTTTACAGAACAGTTCCCTTAAAAAAAATTTTTCTCGATAGATGAATGGATAACGAAGTTGTGGTATATATACACAATGGAATACTATTCAGTGGTAAGAAAAGATGATATAGGAACATTTGTGACAACATGGATGGATCTTGAGAGTATAATGCTAAGCGAAATAAGTCAGACAGAAAAAGCAGAGAACCATATGATTTCACTGATGTGTGGTATATAAACCAAAAATAACAAAAGAACAAGACAAACAAATGAGAAACAAAAACTCATACACACAGACAATAGTTTGGTGGTTACCAGAGGGTAAGGGGGGTGGGGGGTGGGAGATGAGGGTAAGGGGGATCAAATATATGGTGATGGAAGGAGAACTGACTCTGGGTGGTGAACACACAATGGGATTTATAGATGATGTAATACAGAATTGTACACCTGAAATCTATGTAATTTTACTAACAATTGTCACCCCAATAAATTAAAGAAAAAAAACAACTACAACACTAAATGGGAAAAAACTTTGTCTTTTTCTGTTACAGTTGACATTCAGTATTATTTTATATTAGTTTCAGGTGTACAGCATAGTGGTTAGACATTATGTAATTCACGCAGTGATCCTTCCCATTAGTCTAGTACTCATCTGGCACTATACATAGTTGTTGCAACATTATTGACTGTATTCTCTATGTTATACTGTACATCCCCATGTCTGGATAAGAGAGACTTCCCCTACTAAGTCAGGCTAGCACCTCCACCCTCTTCTGGAATATAGTATGACTATTTTGTAACTTTCAATTTGTATTTGTTAATCCCTTCACTTTTTTCCCCAGCTCCCAACCCCCCATCTCCTCTAGCAACCATTAGTTTGTTCTATGAGTCTGTTTCTGTTTTGTTTGTTCCTTTATTTTTGTTCTTTAGATTCCACATATCTGTGAGATCATATGGTATTTGTCTTCCTCAGTCTGACTTATTTCACTTAACATAATACCTTCTAGGTCCATCCATGTTGTCACAAATGGTAAGATTTTATTCTTTTCTATGGCCGAGTAATATTCTACTGTATATATGTGCCACCTCTTCTTTATCTGGTTGTCTATTGATGGGCATTAGGGTTGCTTCCATATCTTGGCTATTGTAAATAGTGCTGCAGTGAACACAGGGGTGCATGTATCTTGTCGAATTAGTGTTTTACATTTCTTTAGAGAAATACCCAGGAGTGGAATTGCTGGGTCATAAGGTAGTTCTTTTTTAAATTTTTTTGAGGAATCTCCAAACTGTTTTCCATAATGGCTGCACCAATTTGCAATCCCACCAACAGTATACGAATGTTCCCTTTTCTTTGCATCCTCGCTAACACTTGTTGTTTGTTGATTTATTGATGATAGACATTCTGACAGAAATGAGATGATATCTCGTTGTTTTAATTTGCATTTCTCTGATGATTACTGACATCGAGCATCTTTTCATATGTCTATTGGCCATCTGTATGTCCTCTTTGGAGAACTGTCTATGCAGGTCTTCTGCCCATTTTTTTAAATTGGATTATTTGGTTTTTGGTATTGAGTTGTATGAGTGCCTTAGAAATTTTGGATATTAATCTCTTATCAGATGTATCATTGGCGAATATCTTCTCCCATTCAGTAGACTGTCTTTTCATTTTGTTGATAGTTTCCTTTGCTGTGTAAAACGTTTTAGTTTGATGTAGTCCCATTTGTTTATTTTTTCTTTTGTCACAAAACAATTCTAACCTCTACCATGAGTGTTATCTTCTGATTGTTTTTCTTTTGCGTTCTGTTTCTTTTTTTAAATGCTGATTTTGACCCACTAAATGGATTTCACAATGGATCATGATCCACAGTTTAATAAATACTGATTTAGGGTATATACCTGGAATTGCTAAATTATAGGGTATGTTTAATTTCAATTTTTCTAGATATTGCCAAATTGTTCTCCTTTAAATTGATTGTAACAGTTTACATCCCCACTAATGGGATATGAGAATTCCTGGTTTCCTGTATCCTCAGAAGGCAGGAATTTTTTTCAATTATTAATTTAGAAAATAAATTTGGACATAATTTCAGACTTACAGAAAGTTTGAAAGAATAGAATAAAGAATTCCTGGATACCCTCCACCCAGATTCCTCAAATGTCAGTATTTTATTATATTTGCTTTATCTTCTTTCTCATCATTTACACACACACACACACACACACACACACACACACACACACGGGGCCTTTCTTCTGAACCATTTAAAAGTAAGTTGCATCATAGCAGCACCGTTTACAATATCCAAAAGGGGAAAACAAGCCAAATGTCTATCAATGGATAATGGATAAACAAAATATGATATATCCATACAATGGAATATTATTCAGCCTTAAAAGGAATGAAGTACTGATAACTGCTAAGCATAGATGAAACTCAAAAACATTATATTAACTGAAAGAAGCCAGACATAAAAGGCCACATGTTATATGATACCATTTATCTGAAATATCCAGACTAGGTAGATCCATAGAAACAAAACAGATTAGAGATTTTCAGAAGCTGGGATTGCCAAGGGAGTGAGTGCTTAATGGATACAGAGTCTCCTTTGTGGTTGGTGAAAATGTTTGAAACTAGATAGAGGTGATGGTTTTACAACATTGTGAATGTACTCAATGCCACTGAATTATACAGCTAAATGTTCTGAATCGTAGGCTTTAAAATGGTTGCTATATGAATTTCACCTCAAAAAAATCCCCACAGAGTAAGTTGTAGTCATGATACCTTTCTACCCGTAAATACTTTAGTTTGCATATTTTAAAAACTAGGTGTCATGTGGGGTCTTAGCTCCTGCTCCCCACATAAGAACGCAGGATATGGTGAGGCCAAAAAGGAACACCCACGGAGACATAGTTAGGGGAGTCCTACCACTAGATTCTCGCTGGCAGCTGGGCAATACACACGGAGTAGGATCCACACAATCCACAATCCTCCATCCGCTTTTCTGCCTGCCCACCAGCCAACCAACCAACGCAGTCACGACAGTTACATCAGCAGCCAGTTGGTCAACCGGCTACAGCCAACGGCCAACCACTACCCGAGCCAGCCCCACCCCACCTACCCACGTGAGGCCGAGAGCCTGGAAACTTCTCTCTGGGACTCTGTCCCCACACTAGGAATTGGTTTTTTACATAACCATAATACAGTTATAAAAGCAGGAAATTAACACTGAAACAATACTATAGCCTATAGACATTGTCAGTTGTCCTAATAATACCCTTCATAGAAAAGAGTCCAAAGTGATACTTTGTGGTGAGTTGTCAAATCTCTTTAGTTTTCCTTATTTTGGAACAGTTCTTTAAAGTATTTCATAACATTGATAGTTTTGAAGAACCCAGACCAATTATTTTATAAGTGATCATTCTGAGTTTGTCTGATGTTTCCTTATGGTACATGAATCTTCAGGTTATACACTTTTGACGGGAACGTCATTGAAGTGTTGCTGATTTAGAGGCAAAGAGTTTAATGTTAAAAAATTTGAGAGCTTTTCAGCCACCATTTTAAAATTTCACTAAACATTCTCTATACGGTATTACTAACTATATGTATCATATTCTAGAAATGGTCACTGACTGAAGTTTAACTTGAATATTTTCTGTATTTCAACTGGTTAACCTTTTTAGCATCTCTATTGCATTTAACCCTGAGCTTGTATGCAGTGAAACTAGATAACTTCTTTAAAAGCATCTCAAACATGTATCTCTTGCATGGAAAAGAATAGGAACTGAAAGTTTGGGTTCCTCTTCTTAAAATTGCTGTTAACAAAAGTAAAAGAGTTAATTTGGGGGACATTTCTAGATATGATTATTGTTAATATAGTTAACCTATCTTATTTTGGGTTAAATGGAGAGGAAAAATGCAACCAGAATACAGAGTTTTTTATTTGTTTTTGTTTTTAATGTTTTCATTTGATTAGGCCTAGTAACTTGAGGTCATTGGGGGATCTGAATTAATGAATAAATAAATAATTTTAA
This sequence comes from Rhinolophus ferrumequinum, assembly GCF_004115265.2. NCBI lineage: Eukaryota > Metazoa > Chordata > Mammalia > Chiroptera > Rhinolophidae > Rhinolophus > Rhinolophus ferrumequinum. Next base: position 19,918,466 of record NC_046292.1, read on the forward strand.
TATACTAGTACCTGGTATCCTTCTTTTGTCCAATTCTTGCTAAAAAATTTTTTTGTGAGTGCGTGGAACTGTAGCATTCGCATATAACCTTCACAACAGTTCCGTGAGATCAATTACTTTATTTCATTCATTCACTCAACAAGTTATTTCTTGAGCATCCATGCATGATATGCCAAGCACTGTTTTAGGCATTAGGGATACACATCAAATAAAACAGAAAGCAACTCTTGTCCTTAGGTATTTTCATTTTAGTGGAAGGAGACAAAGATTATCCTTTAAAAAAATTATATATGTATGTGTATATATACGTGTGTGTGTGTGTGTGTGTGTGTGTATTTAATAAGTAGTACATGTACAAAGCTCAAATGGTATAAAAGTATATAGTGAAACTGGTCACCCTCCCGTCTGTTTTCCCCTAGTCTGTCAGTTTCCCTTCCCAGAAGTTCCCCTTCTAGTTCCCCAACCACTATAACTAGTTTATTGTACATCCTTATAGGGAGTCTATTCATATACAATCATACCTATAATATATACTTTTTTCAACCCCCAACTTTCACAGTTGTTTTCTATCTGTACTGTTCTTCACCTTGATTTTTTTCACTTAACAGTGTATCTTGGAGATGTATTTTCTCTTGCTAAATAAATATATTTAGGTTATTTCCAGACATTTGCTATTATAAATAGTTTCTTATGTAATATTGACCACATTTAAATATATTTAGATACATTTATGGAAATGGAGTTGCTAAGTGAAATGGTATATATGCATTTTACGTTTTGATGGGTATTGTCAAATTATTCTCCACGGTTTTGAAATATACACTCACATTAGCAATAAATTAAAGTGCTTATTCTTCCCACCAACCCTGGTTGTTGTCTTTTTGTATCAGTTTCTTAACACAGAGCCCAAAGGAAAAAAATCACACTTTATAAACTATTGCTAACTTGATTTCCTTGATGTTATTCTTCCTATACAATTTAAAAAATGCCATTTATATATGTTATGAAATAACTAAATTTATGTTTAAGGTTCTTAAATACTGAATTCACACATATTAAACTTTCTTTTGTCTATCTTGTTTTTCATATTGATTTGCTCTAGTCAAACATTTTTATAGGTAGTATAGGAATCACCTTTTTTAATGTTTATAATGGGAGTTATAAATTAACAATGGCTAGAATGATGTGATTTTATCATATCAGAAAGTAAAACAACAGGTGGTGTTTTATCTTACAGCATTTAAACTATAAATAATGCGTGCCTATCCCCTCCTTTTTTGAAAAGCAGATATGGTATTGTTTTTCTGATCAAAGTTCCATTTGAAGTTTTTGGATTTAGAACTGAATTGATGGTAGATATTAGGATTGGCTAGATTTGAGACAACTTTGTTATATTGTCTGGAATCTGCCTTTTAGTTCTAATGTTGAAGGAAAATATCGACCATTTCCAATGGAATTCTATAGTAAATAGTATGCTTAAAACGACATATTGATTAAGATATTCAAATTACTTCACATTTTAATTTGCATATTGCCATTGCCATCCATTAGCAATAAATGTGATATTTGGAGATGAAATACCATGGACGCAAGACAGACCAATCTTTGAAGCATAGATGTTTGTAGAAGGATAGTAGAGTCCAGTTGTTAAAAGCATGAGATTTGGAGTACAAGAACCCTGGATTCATTAGCTATGCACTTTCCTAAGCCTCTGTTTCTTCATATATAAAATAAATCAACAGTAGTACCTACCTCCTTAGGTTTCTGTGAAGATTAAATGCGTTAATGTACGCACATATAAGAGGGCTAGCTTAGTGCCTGGCATGCAGTAAGTACTGAACAAAATGGCAACTCTTAGCCTCATAATCAATCATACTTACTTCAGACTGAGATTAGGCCCTACTCTTTGGGAAGCCAGTCATGTTAGAAAAACCCTGAAGGATAGCACTCAACTGGAAAATTGAAAGGCATTCTCCATTTAACTTTTACTCCTGATATCTTCACTGTAGATTAAAAAAAAAAATGACACACTTGTATGAGTTTTAGGATTGCTCTCTTGTAGTTTTCATACTTAAAATACTTTTATTAGAGCCATCGTTTCTAAAGGCCACCTTTATTACGTCTTCCTTGTCATTTCTAAAATAATCTCCTAATCTCACCCATATTAGTGGAAGAATTCTTTTGGTTTTTTGAGATAATACAGAAATACCTTGGAGATACTGCCTGTTCTGTTTCAGACCATTGCGATAAAGCTAGTATCGCAATAAAGTGAGTCACACAAAGTTTTTGGTCTCCCAGTGCATAGAAAAAGTTATCTTTACACTATAGTGTAATCTGTTGAGTGTGCAATAGCATTATGTCTAAGGAAAGAATGTACATACCTTAATTAAAAATACTTTTTTGCTGAAAAATGCTAACCATCATCTGAGCCTGTTGGAAAAACGGTGCCTATAGACTGCTGGATGCAGGGTCTATAACAAACCTTCAATTTGTTAAAAAGAAAATACACAATGTCTGTGATGTGCTATAAAGCGAAGTACAATAAAATAAGGTATGGCTGTATGGAGAGATATCACAAATAAATAATGCCAACACCAAAAGAGATTACTCAAATGGGGCCCTGGAGCGGTATATAGATCGTATTTTGAAAAACATTTCTATAAACATGTTGACCTTCATGTTATTTTCCCTATGTAGCTTTCGTTCTTTGTAAACAATTAATATTGTATTAATATTAATATTCTTTGTAAACAATTAATATTGTATTAATATTAAGTCAGGTAAAAAAATGAGATCTCTAACTCCACCTCTTAAGTGGTGTCTAAACAACTTGCCTCTTTTTCTTTTTAAAATAAAGATTACATTTCATTCACAAAGCATGAAAATACTAACACCTCAAGAAAAAAGAAAAATTTGAACATTTCTCGGTATTTATAACAATCAGAAACTTAGGCATAAGCATAAAATTATTTTGTGTTTATTTTTATAGGTGTCCCTTGGAATTTCACATTTAATGTAAAGTTTTATCCACCTGACCCAGCACAGTTAACCGAAGATATAACAAGGTAAATAATTCATAATAGCTAAATATGTAATAAGTAATTCTCACTATCATAAGCTCTGGGAATTTCTCTTTTCAGAATTGAAGAACAATGATGAGCTATATTAAACCTAAGATAGAAAGTTTCTGATCACCTCAAGGCAGGCTTGCAAATAAGTGAGCCTAAAAACCTCAAATACCTGTGTGTTGCCTGGAGGAAATTGGCAGGGGAATTAACCTTGCGTATCATGGGTATTGTGCCAAGCTGTGGACAGGGCACCTATAAAACATACCACCTCCAAAGGGCAAGACACAAATATAGTGGTAAAATAGCTTCGCTGTTTTGTTTTGTTTTTTTAATACTCTTCTTCCACCATGTTCTTTGATAAGGATCAAAAAAGCTGAAATCTTAGTGTTTTTATTTCTTTCTATCTCCCTTTTAAAGTGTATGATTAGATGTATGATCCTCATGAACTAAATCTTCCTCAGTTAGTAATTTTTGAGCTCACTTTATGAAATAACTCTTATACACTTTAAAAACAGCTTACTGATTTCTTTTAAGAAAGTGGCTTTTAGAACAAGACAAACGAATAAACAAAAACTCAGACACAGACAACAGTTTAGTAGTTACCAGAGGGTGAGGGGGAAGGGGGGATCGTAGAAGAGGGTAAAGGGGGTCAAATATATGGTGATGGAAGGAGAACTACTCTGGGTGGTGAACACACAATGCAATGTATAGAATTGTACACTTGAAACCTATGTAGTGTTGTTGACCATTGTCATCCCAATAAATTTTAATAATACAAAAAAGAAAGTGGCCTTTATTGGATTCTATATGAATATTAACAGAAAGAGAAAATGGAAGAGCAGTATATTTTAGAGTACTACTACATATTTATATCCATGGAATCTTGCTTGGAGCCTTATACATAGTAGATGCTTGGCAAATGTTTTTGAAATTGCACTGTTGGTTGTTGAGAAAATACTTTCTCATTCTGTTTTCTCTGTCAACTATCTGACTTCAGACAAATACACATTTCTGGGCTTCAGTTTTCATCTCTCTCAAATAAGAGAATAGCCTAAGACTCTAAAAAGGTCCGATTGTTAAGTACTCTGAAATGGCTATACCATTTTAAAAAATTATTCTTTGTCTAGTTATACATAGTACATTCTTGAAGTTGAGATGCCATAACTCTGCCTGAAAAATGATTTTGGTTATTTCTTTTTCACAGGTAATATTTGTCTCTTAGAGTTGCTACTTACTCATATCTTTTTCCATCGAGGTTTATTATGTATACAACAAAACAAATCCCTAAAAGTCTTTGTTAATTGTCAACATTTTAGAGGAGCTTAGTTAAGAGTCTTGTAACTTGGTTGGCATTGCTCTTTTTTTAAACATATCTGTAGTGACTAAATACAGGACGCAAAAATGAACGCTGTTACATATGTTATTCAACATCTTATTGTCAAAGCAAGCATATGATTCCAGTTAATATAGGAATTTTCAATTTAATCTTACCTACCAGTTTTCCTGTTTGGTAAAACAGTCTGAACAGGTCAACTCAGTCAGTCAGAACAAGTGCTAGGAGGCCAGGGTCATAGGTGTGAATGTTAGACCAACAGAGAGAACACATGTAGGGGCATTCAGTTGGTTTGTTGGACCAAACTGGTTTTCTGAAGTCCCAGCAGCGCACAGGTGGAATCGGTCTTCCAAGATGATAGTGTGTGAAAGCTATATGCAACTTAAGGCCATCTTGGAGGAAAAACACACCGAAAAATGTTCATAGCCTAGAGAAAATGTTATCAATAATGTCACCTTTGTATACAAAGGGCAGTACCTACCCATTTGGCAAAGCCGTGTGTCATGCAGGGTGTCGTGCGAGGTCTCAGCTCCCACTCCCCACATAACGCAGGATATGGTGAAGCCAAAAAGGAACACCCACGGAGCCATAGAAGGGGAGTCATACCACTATATTCTCGCTGGCGGCCGGGTGAGACACACAAAGTAGGATCCAGACGATCCGCAATCTTCCATCCGCTTTTCTGCCTGCCCACCAGCCAACCAACCAATGCAGTCACGGCAGTTATATCAGTGGCCAGTTGGCCAACTGTTACAGCCGAAGGCCAACCAGTCACAGCCGTCGACCATCCAATCGCAGTTGATGGTCATTTACTACCTGAGCCAGCACCTTTCCACGTGAGGCCGAGAGCCTGGAAACTGCACTCCTGGCTCTGTCCCCATACCGTGTGATAGAAAAGAAAGGGCCCAATTTTGGAGCCAAACAACCTTTATTACTATCTAACACTGAGCAAGCTTATCTTTTGATGCTGACTCCTCATCTATAATCTGGCAATGATCCCTCCTCACCAGTTTTTTTTGTGGTTAGATGAGATTATATATATATATATATATATATATATGGTTATGGTTCTTAGTGCACTCAACAAAATATTAGTTTCTTCTGCTTTTCAGCTATGAGTCCAACATATGCTTTTTAAAAAAACTTTTATATGGAAAAATTTCAAACCCACAGGAAAGAAAAAATAACAGTACAGTGAACAACCATATACCCTCTATCTAGATTGAACAATTGTTAATATTGTTTCATATTTACTTAATCATTCTTTTCTCTCTCCCTCCATTCCTCTCTCTCCCCTTTGCTTCAGTTTTCTCTCTATAGTTGTTATTGTTGTTGTTGCTGACATGGTAACGTCTTTTCTCTTTTGGCTATAGGTATTATTTATGTCTTCAACTTCGGCAGGATATAGTTGCAGGACGTCTGCCCTGTTCCTTTGCAACCTTAGCATTATTAGGTTCTTACACCATCCAGTCTGAACTGGGAGACTATGACCCAGAACTCCACGGTGCAGATTATGTTAGTGATTTTAAACTGGCCCCAAATCAGACCAAGGAACTTGAAGAGAAGGTCACGGAACTGCATAAGTCATACAAGTAAGTATGTCTTCAGGGTTTGTTCTGTGTTTGTTTTGGCAGTAAGTTTAAACCTTGACCTGGGATTATTCGGTGTTTGCCTTCATAGAAATGCCTTAGTAGAAACTGGTGCCACAGAGTCAGCTTAAGCTCACCTCCCTCCCAATTCTTTGGGAAAGTCATTTAAACCCTCTGGCTCTCAATTTTCTTATCAGAATCATTAACTCGTATTGCATTGTAGGAGAAAACTAAATGAGGTAATATATGTACAACAGCAAGCATAGTGTCTGGCACCTAGTAGGTGCTCAGCAAATGGTAGCTATTATTATTATCTTACTTTTTTTTAGATTTTTGAACTTATGCTATATCAAGTGCTTTGAGATCCTTAGCACAGGGTTCTTAACTTGGGGTCTATGTACACAGATGGACTTCAAAGGGTCCACAAAATCCCTGAAGATATTTTTTAAAAGTCTTTATTGAATTCACTGCTTTTTTTCCTGGAAATAATTGATAATGTTAGGAGATATCGTAACACAGTGACCAAGAGCAAGGGCTTATCGTTAGACTGAACTGGGTTGAATTCTTGGCTCTGCTTGGTTCTTGCTTTGTGACATTGGGTAATTCACTTAATCTCTCAGCCTCAGGTTTTTTATGTCTGATAGAGATCATTACCTCAGAAAAAAAATAGGGTAGTTGATAGGATTAGAAAAGATAATGTGTAGAAAAACTTAACACAAGTGCCAGAATAACATGTTTCTTCCTTCCAATTATCCCATTGTTACTTGAATGACTTGCTATAGCTAAATTTTACAAACTGCCTTAGCCCAGTAAGGTGAATGTCTGATCTTGGCCTTGAGGTAGTACCCTGAGTTATGTTAGCATGAGTTAGGTTATAGTGTTCCAAAGGGTCACACTGCTGAAAAATCCAGAATGGTTTTAGGAGGCTTTACATGGTAGTAACAACCGTGTTTCCCTGAAAATAAGACCTAGCCAATCAACTCTAATGCATAGTTTGGAGCAAAAATTAATATAAGACCCGGTCTTATTTTGCTATAAGACCGGGCCTAATATAATATAATATAATATAATATAATATAATATAATATAATACTGGGTCTTATATTAATTTTTGCTCCAAAAGATGCATTAGAGCTGATGGTCCAGCTAGGCCTTATTTTTGGGGAAACACGGTATGATTATTCAGACTTGGTTATTTGGCAGACATTTGTTCAGAAATGAAGTGAGCCAGTCCTTTTAGTAAACAACTGACAGTATTTGTTGCTAATGACAAAATTCAAGCTTTCAAGTGAAAATTAGAATTTTGGAAAACTTGTATTTGCTACCATCATCTTGACAAATTCAAATACTTAAAGACTTTTCTGATGAAGTTGTGATGATCTAAATTAATGTGATTTTTTTCTTATATTGTATGATGAAATGTGTCAACATTTGGAAGACTTGCATTATTCAATAAACCAATATTTTTCAGATATGAACTACATGATGTAAATCATGCATGGGTAAAAAATGGTCCATTCAAAATGCAAGATAGACCAATGGAACACAGCATAAAAGTTCATTGATATGTTTTCAGATTTCACATTGCAACTAACCTTTAAGAAACTGCCTTTGTTGAGTTTTGGTGTAGTATCAAAGAAGAATATTTTTAATTATCAAACCTTCCTTTTCTGTGAGAGATCAGATTTATTCATAATACTACCAAATCAACATACCACAACAGAAGCAGATAGAAGAATCTAGCTGTCTGGTAAGCCAGACATTTAAAAAATTGTGAATATGTAGAACAATGTCCCTTTTTTAACTACATTTTGGGAAAATATTGTTTTTTTCATATAAAAAGGTTATGTTAAAATATGAGTTTATTATTTAAAGATTTAATAAATATTTTAAATTTTTCTTAGTTTTAATTTCTGACATAGTAAATTTTGATAGAAATAACCCACATAAAGAAAAGCTCTCTGGAGTCCTCAGTAATTGTTAAGAGAGTGAAGGGATCCTGAGGTCAAAAAGTTTGAGAACCACTGAACTAGATAGTAAGACAGATGCATGGGCTCTGGAGGCAGCCTGTCTTACTTTGTATTCAGACACCATTCCTCATTAGCTCTATAACTCTTAGTATGTTACTTATGCTCTCTGAGCTTCAGTTTTCTCATCTGAAAAATAAAGGTGTTAATGTGAATTTTGTGATTGTTAAATAAGAAAATTCATGTAAGGTGCTTAGCACAATTGTTAGTATGTATTGAGGATTCAAATGTTTGCTAGGATAATAATAGTTCTTAGTCCCGTTTTATAAGTGATGAATGTGAGTCTGGGTTTAGAGAATCACTCTTTGGAACGTAACAATTAAACCCAAAAAGGTGAAATGATCTCAGAGGACATAGCGCTATAGTCCAGTTGATGTTCTGTTTAGTATATGGATAGAAGTTGAACAATAATGGATCTCAATGAGTAGAAAATTTAGAGGTCTGTCATCTTGGAATTTACTTACTCTTTTTTGGAAAGGTTGGCAACCCTCACAAAGCCAAACGGAAGTTTTAATTATGTCCAACAACGTGGCGTTTTAACTAATCCAAAGAACCTCTGCTTAGGCAGAAGCATTTTACTATGCGTTGAAAAGTACAAGCAAATACTATCCTGCTGCTCAGATAAATGGAAGACAGCCTCCTTACATGGAACCCTTCATAGTGGCCCTTTGCCCAGACAGAGACTTTGAAGCTATAATTAACATTTTAAATTTACACTAGCAAATCAAGCTTTAAAATTAATTGCCCTCCATTTATGGGTACTAGGAAGGCATACAAACTTGTCAGTTGGCCCCCTTAATTATTTGCAATCACAGTCCTTCGTGAAGAGATGCAACAAACATTATTAAAAGGCTGTCACGTAACACTGGAACTTACTGAATGGCTCTATATCCTGACCCCACTTGCTCAAAATAAATACAGGGAAACTTTGTTGTAACTTTCCTTTTTAATGAGCAAGAGTTAACCAGTGCCAACGCTCCCTGGTTAGGTTCTTTTGTAAGCTACAGCACTTTCAAGTAGTAAATTATTAGGTGGTACTTAATAAATTCAAGACAGGACTCTTAATGGTTTCGAGGTATCTAATCTTTTTCCAGATAATTTATTACATGCAAGAGTTTTTTGAAAACTTAGGAAAAACCATGAGCTTTAAAATTCTAAGTTGAAAATAATTTAAGTTTAATATGTGATATTACATTAATAAAATATATTTGTTATACTTACATGCACGAATGTCTGTAGGTGGCGGGATTATAGGAAATTCTCTCTTTTTTTTCTGTGCTTTTACTGATATTTTCCAAATTTTATACAATGAATATACATGATTTTTATAATCACGTACATGATTTTGTTCTAAAGCCATTAGGTAGGGTAGAGCAAGGTAGTCATCCATGCAGAAAGGCAGTCTGGCTGGGGATACTGGGGACTAAGCAGGGTGGGGAGAGTGTTCATTGGTCAGGAGAGCAGCCTGGCGTGAAAAGTCAGAGCTCAAATAGGATGAACAGGGTAGTCATATGTGGGCACGTGGGTGGTTATCAGAGGCAGAGCAGAAAAGGGCATCCACACAGGAGTAAGGTCTGCATACGGTTAAGGTCATCCATATGGGTGGTACCTGATACAGGGCGTTGAAGCCTAAGCAGGATTAGGATGTCCATGGAAGGGGTGGCCTAACACCAGGCGTCAGAACCTGCGTGAGGTAAGGAGGACATCAATGTGTGGGGAGTAGCCCAGCAAGTCCGACGAAAGGGCATCCCCATGGGGGAGGAGTCAGTGGCAGCAATGAGAGATTGCTTGTATATATACACAGGAGGTTGATCAAATTAGTCAGGGTCTTAACGGGTAATAGGAGCCCGGTTTCTCCGGGCTGTCAGTAAAGGAGTTACCAGTTATAGAGAGGGAGAAACTAAAATGAACCCTGTGGTATTACATTAAAACTGAAGGTTGCCATGTGAACTCATGGTTTCCAATAGATAGATAGACGTAGGTGTAAATAGGTACACACATGTGCACACACACGAATATTCACATACTCTAACTCTATTTTGTGCCAGAAGGAGGTGCTCAAAAAATGATGGGAAATGGTCAGGACAGAATCCAGCTTGGAGAGGCTCTTACAGACCAAATCTGGGACAACTTAAATACAAAATAAATAAGGAAAATAATTGATTATATTGCCTTGAATAAAATGAGAATCCATGAGTCCATGCTGATATAAATAAATGAGTAAATTGAAAGTTTGATAAAGAATATGATATTCAAAAGGTTTCAAACCAATGTTACCTCAGTAAATTTAAATACAAAGAAAAAATAAGGGGAAAATGTTTCAAAATACATTCCCACAAAATGCTTATTAATTACAAAGAGATAAAAAGGAATTTCACAGAGAAGCCTCGCAGACATCAGTGACCAAAGTGAGCATCAGCCATGAAGGGACAAATTGAAACGACCCTGTTGCCCCCAAAATAAGACATCGCCGGACAATTAGCTCTAATGCATCTTTTGGAGCAAAAATTAATATAAGACACGGTATTATATTATATTATATTACCTATTTTTTAGGTCTAAATAATAAAATAAAATATTTTATTATAGTAAAATAAGACCGGGTCTTATATTAATTTTTGCTCCAAAAGACGCATTAGAGCTGATTGTCCAGCTAGGTCTTATTTTCGGGGAAACACAGTATGTACTGCCTGATAGGCTGAGAACACAGGGTCACTTCTGTGATATTTCTGTCAAAGATGCATAACCTGAATCAACTCATGGGAGAAACATCAGACAGGCCCAAATTGAGGGGCATTCTGTAGAATAACTAGCCTATAATCTTCCAAAGGTCAAGATTATGAAAGTAAAGATTAAGGAACTGTTCCAGACTGAAAAAGACTAAAGAGACATGAACTAAATGAAATGTGTGATGCTAAACTGGATCCTTCTGCTATACAGAACATTTTTGAAACAACTGGCTAAACTTGAACGGGGTCTGAGGATTAGATGGTAGTAATGTATTCCTATTTAGTTCCTAGTTTTGACCGTTGCAATTGAGGTTATGTAAAGTACAACATAGAGAATATAGTCAATAATGTTGCAATGACTATATATAGTACCAGGTGGGCACTAGACTAATTGGGGGATCACTGCATAAATTGTATAACTGTCACATAACCACTGTGCTGTACATCTGAAACTAATATAAAATAATACTGAATGTCAACTGTACCTGAAAAAAATAATTAAAAAAATAAAGTATCAGCTAAACCTCAAATATAAATATTATTTTCAACTAATAAGGAAAGTCACAGTTTTAAAGTTAAAAGTTCTCTTCTTACTACCTGCCCATAATAGTTTTAAAGCATGCTTATTTAGAAAAGCAGCTAACCACTTAGCTTGAAATTTAAATTTGTATTCCAATTGTTGACCCTCATTAATGTCCCTTAGAGTTGAAAGAATGAATACAGGGAAGATTTGATCATGATTGCTCCATTTAACGTTTTAAAATCTGTCTTCAAATTCAAGGATCAAAACTATTTCTCTTTTATGAGCTGCATAAAATGTACCACTGTCCCATCAGAAACCCAAGGTTGCAATACTCATAAACATTTTTATTTTACAAAGCAGTTTCACAACCATGACCTCATTTTATCCTACTAGTCACATTTATTCATTCAGCAAAGACACAAAAGTCATTGCCTATCCTAGTCTCTGAAAGTGGGTATTATTATGATTCTTACTTTATAGTTGGGATATTGAAGGAGATCCCAGGTCACCAGCGTTTAGTGCAGGAGCCAGTCCTGTGATGTGACTTGAGTCCTGTGCCTTAACCAAGGAGTCATAACTTGCCAATGACCACATGATCCTTCGGGGCCTGTTTCTCATCAGCAAAATGAAAGTGTTGGATTCTGTAATCTTCAAGCTTCATTCCAGCTTCAATTCAAATAATCGATAATATTAATAGGAACAACAGCAATAAAAATGACTGGGAGTCACCTTAAGTATAAAATATATAACTTGTGTGTGGGGAAAAAAGCCACTACAAAACTTCCCTGAGATGTTTTTAATGACTTGAATGTACAGACTTGCAAATGTGTTAATTTTCTCATTCTCCCTTTTTTATATGTTCAATTTCAAATCCATTAATAAATAGGATTCAGGAGTGATAGTTTAGCGCTTTATGAAAAGTTTATTCAAGGATGCTGAGACATTAACAAATGTGCTGTCTCCTGAGATTTTTTTTTTTTTTTTTTGGTTGTTCCAAGAAACCCTTTGTTCTTTTTAATGAGGGTAAAGGCAGATGGGTTTGAAAGAGACTTCTTCCTCCTGTCAAATGAACAGGCCACTGCTGCTTTGTATAATTTGGAGTCTTATTTCCATGGTTTTTCTTTGGGGGTGTGGGTGCATGATTGTTACTATGAAGTTATATTTGATTGGTCTGAATTATGCAGCACTGTATCTTCCTCTTCAAAGCTAACATAACTGCTCATGGGCACCTTTCAAAAGAGAGAAAAGTTGTAAAGGACAAGGAAAGACCTTGACAGTGAGTGTTTAAGACAGAGAGATTGATTGTTTTCAAACAAATCGAATTCATTATACGCCTAGTAATGAAGACATCTTAATAACAGAGAAAGCCTCATTATCTACATGCTTCTATTAACCAATTTATTTTGTTTAGATCAGTGGGCAGGAACACCATCTGTTACCAGAAATTTTCTTTTCATCAAGCCTGTCCCCATTAAGAGTCTCCAGTTAAGTAACTTCAGCTGCCCTCTTGTTTAATTTCCATAATAATTCAGGGGTATGGAAAGCAAAAGGCAGCTAAGAGGATATGGTAAATTGTATCATGCCCTCAGAGGATTTAATTTGGTACCCCCCTTAGCAAGAAAAATTAGTGGGAGGAGTTTATGCGTGTTGGAGAAAAAGACTGAGAAGAGGGAGGGGCAGAACTGACGATGGATGAGGCTGCTTTAAAGAAATTGTTTAGTAGAATTTTTTTTAAACTTTTTTTCTGATAGCTTTTTGGTGGACTTTTTGTTTCTCCAAGATCTTTTTTTTTAAGGCATATTTCAATTATTTAGACACAGGTAGTGATAAGAGCCCTTTTTCATAATATTCTACTTTCAGGACTATGAACTATGTCTATGTATATATTGGTATATATGTTTATGTAAAGTACAATTAACATACAAATGTTATTGTTGTAAATGTTGACACTGAAAGAGTTTTAAATTTTTGTTCTATCAAAGGTCCATGACTCCAGCTCAAGCTGACCTGGAATTTCTTGAGAATGCCAAAAAGTTGTCTATGTATGGGGTTGACCTTCATAAAGCAAAGGTAATGGTAACTTTAGTCTTTATTAACATGCATGTATCAGACCTGTGTCATATAATGCTTCTCTCCAATCTTTATCTGGGGTATTTTAAAACATTCAAAAGAGGAGCTCTTTAGAATTTTAAGTCTATCAGTTGAATCAATTGTATCAAGTGTATAAATTGAATTGCCCCTTTAGTTTCATCAAAATGAAGTTTCACATTCAAGTCACTATGAGGATCAAAAGGCATAGCATCTAGAGCAAAAGAAATATTTTCCTAAAATACAGATACATTTGAAAATATGGAGTAGCAGCAATGTATGTTTCACAGCCAACATCACCTGTATCAGAATCACCTCAGGTGTTTAATAAATATGTAGATTCCCGAGCTCCTCCCAGATTTGCTGGACTGCTTTGGAGAAGAGGCTAAATCTCCAGATTTGATGAACATTCTGAATGATTCTCATTCAGGCTTGAATCTGAGAACCATGGGCCTAAGGTGGTTGTTCTGCAAAGTGCAGTCTCTGAACCAGTATTTAGCATCATCTAGGAACTTGTTAGAAATGCACATTTCAGGCCCCATCCCAGAATTACTGAATCAGAAACTTTGTGGGTGGAGCCCAGCAATCTGCTTTACCAAGCTCTCCAGGTGATTCTAGTGCACATGGCATGAACCACAGTAGCTCATTTTTCTGCCTAATGCAACCTAACAGAATGAATACTTAAGGAAAGTGTCTTCACTTCTCTCATTGTCACCTACTGAAATGGCTAGGGAGGTTGAGGAATTTGTGAAGAAAGGGCTAACGGGATGATCTGAGGTTTATTTAGAGGAACTTAACGAGGATACCTGAAGAGGGGACTCAAAACTATGTCCAATGAGAAACAAGCAAAGAAATCGGTATACTTGGCCTACAAAAGAGAAAGTTAGGGGATATATAATGTTTATCTTAGTGTACTTAAAAGATTAATATGTAAAGTAGAGGGGCTGGCCCGGTGGCTCAGGCGGTTGGAGCTCTGTGCTACTAACACCGAAGGCTGCCGGTTCGATTCCCACATAGGCCAGTGGGCTCTCAACCACAAGGTTGCTTGTTCGACTCCTCGACTCCTGCAAGGGATGGTGGGCTCCGCCCCCTGCAACTAAGATTGAACACGGCATGTTGAGCTGAGCTGCTGCTGAGCTCCCAGATGGCTCAGTTGGTTGGAGCGCGTCCTCTCAACCACAAGGTTGCCGGTTTGATTCCCACTAAGGGATGGTGGACGGCACCTGGAGCTGAGCTGTGCCCTCCACAACTAAGACTGAAAGGACAACAACTTGATTTGGAAAAATCCTGGAAGTACATACTGTTCCCCAATAAAGTCCTGTACCCCTTCCCCAATAAAAATCTTTAAAAAAATATATGTAAAGTAGAGATTTTACTATGGCTCCAAGATATAAAACTAGAGCCAGTAAAATGGAAGCTACAGGGAATTACTGTTCAGCTCAGTTTGACAAATTAACAGTCAGAGCTATTCAAAGATGGGATGGGCTACCTCATAAGGTAGTGAGTGCTCTATCGCTAGAGGTATTCCAGGATAGGCAGTAGTCACTTGGGAGGAATTTAGAAAAGAACATTCAGACATCTGGCAGATAATTAGACTAAAATGACCTTTTAGGCTTCTCCCAACCTGAATATCTGACATCGGAAGTCTCTTCCTTATTTAAGTTACGTTAGTTCTATAAAATTTCATTGCATATTAGTGGTTTTTCTTAAGATATTGCTCTGGATTTTTTGGGGGGTTGGGCACTGTAAATTGAATCTGTATAATCTATGAATCTCTAAAGTAGATGGTGGAAGATCACATCAGATCAGATATATTTCCAGAACTGAAATTGTTTGGTTTTGCTTCTCAGTTCCTGTTGGAGGCTGGTATCGATTCAGTAATTATCAGGAATGGATGAAGGAGTCAGGCAGCATGTTCCTTTCCCAAATGTGTAAAGCAAATTATTTCTCCAAAACATGTAATTGAGAAATATAGTTATATCCACAGACTTTAAGAACTTAAGAGGGCATCTTCTGGGAAATTCTGTAGCTTGGTCATTGAATTGGAGCTGTGTATAATTTCTGCTTCTCGACTGTGGTTGTATATACACCCATAGGCACTAATATGTTTCTCTATACTCATTTTGGGAAAAGAAGTATTCAAGAAGTGTATAACTCTGGGTTTTGATTACTTATCTAAAAAAGTAATCATCTGTAGAGATTAACTCAGGTGACATTTATTTTCTTTGAATTGCAGGCATAGATGATTAACATATATTTAATTTAAATAATTTTCTCTAAGAGGCATGTAAATATGGCTTTATTTTATCTTACTATTCCTTGACTTGGGGATAATATTTATAATTTAATATACTTAATGTTATAATTATATAGCAATTATATAGCTTGCATAGCAATAAAGTTAACTCCTTTACTTATCATGATATTTGGAGGGATGACCATTTTATCATTTAAACAAAAATAATTATAATTGTGTATGATGTTTGGTAGTATACATAGTCCTAAGCCCCAGCCTCCAGGAAGTCATGTAGTCTGTGGACTTAAACATATATATATATAGGACATACAGCTATCAGAGCTACTATGGTAATTATTTACTGATTGTGATACTAATAGGTTTGAATATTTTAGAAATGGGAGACCAAAATGAGAACATAAATACTTAATAAAATTTTCATATACAGACAGGCGCGGTGAAAGTAAATTAGTGTCTCTTTTTGGATAATTAAGGAAAGCCTTTTTGGAAGCTGCAGAGGCTCCGTTTCATGGGAGGGGTGTTGTGCAGGCAGATGAGGTGCAAGCCTAGTGACATTTCTCGGTGGCTTTGAGAGGTAGTGGTGGTGGCTATATTGCTACTTATGGCAGTTGATTCCGTCAGTGGGTCAGATGTGTGCATGTCCGTGTTTCTTGGACAGAGAAAAGCAAATGATCCCTCAGAGTCACTAATGATAAATGAAATAACTGATGTTAATGGTTGAAAGTTTATGCCTAATGTATGTTGTTACTAATATACCTTGAAATTCCTTAGTTTATCAACTAAAATGAATATAAATTGTTATAAAAAATCAGAAGCAAAGAATTTACTGATATTTGTCATAATAAATTATGACTAATAACGTGGACAGGTAACAAACTCAGTGTAAACATTTATTGAGCATGTTGTCAATAACACAGTGTCTGGGGTGACACAGAAATGATTAAGACACAGTTTCCACTCTCAAGGACTGGATTATAATTTTTTCTAGTTTTCCTGATTATAAAGGTGGTATATATATCAGGGGTGCCAAAAAAAATGTATACAAGTGGACACTTTGGTCAATGTTGCTCAAGCAGTAGTTGGCTGGGATCAGAAGTGTCTGGACGCTGATGGGAACCACTTTGAGCACCTCTTGTAATTGCAGAAGTCAAACGTGACTTGTATTCATCTTTTGTTATTGGTATATATTGAGTATTACAATTTTAATACAGTTTTCCTTTCTTAAAATGTGTGTACATTTTTTTGGCACCGTCTGTATTTATCTATCTATATAATATATTACTATATAATAATCTAATTATGAATAATCTAATTGTTATTAGTAATATGTATGTCTTATCCGTACCTACTTATATGTGCCTAGAATATGGGATGATAATCCTGGAAATTGTCAAATTATTACTGGTTACTGTTGAGTATGGGAGGAGGGGTAGAATTTTACTTTTATTTTACACATTTCTGTATTGTTTGAAGTTTTTTATATACATGTATTAGTTTTGTGATATTGAAATGTTTTCTTAAAAAGATAATATATGTTTATTATAATTGGAAAGTATAGAAAACTTTCTTTCTATATAAGAAAGTTTATATATTGAAAAATTGTTCACAATTGTACCACCTAAGAAATGTCATTATTAACAGTTTGGTATATTCCTCTTTCTGCTATGTATATTTTTTTATATTGTTGGCATAAATTGTATATGTAGCTTTATCCTGCTTTATTCGCTTAACATTACAACACAACATAATTATTTTCCCATTTATCTCCCAAATTCTATGTAACTATTTTAATGGCCACACTGTGTTTCACAAAAGGATGGCCAATAATTTAACCCTGCTGCTTAGATAGTTCAGTTATATCCAGTTTTTCACTCTTATAACATTCTGAACATTTCATTTATAAAGCTTTTTCTGTAATTTGAATTATTTCCTTGGAACAGATTACAGAAATAGGATTACTAAGTCTGATTTGGACATTTTAAAGACATTTGTGATAGGTAATAACATTGATTTTTTAAAAAAAAATGTGATATAGTAATAACATTTTTACATAGACCAAATATTCCCATGGGTTATGATTGTTAGGTTAAGCTTTATTTTTCATTGTATGCTTTGTAACTGTTTTTGGTTGTTATCTTCAGATTACCTAATAATAATCAGCAATGTGTTGAGCCCTTTGCTCAAGACTGAGATGCTACTGCTTTTCTTTTTCAGGACTTGGAAGGAGTGGATATCATCCTAGGTGTCTGCTCTAGTGGCCTTCTGGTTTACAAAGATAAGCTGAGAATTAACCGCTTTCCTTGGCCCAAAGTGCTGAAGATTTCTTACAAACGTAGCAGCTTTTTCATCAAGATTCGACCTGGAGAGGTACAGAATTTGTGTTTCTTTCCTCCTGAATCAAACACAGACCACGTTTAAAACATCTCTTCATTCCTTGTTATGTCATCTAAGAGATCTCTCCATAGCTAACTATGCAGGAGCTGATATTCTGTTTTCTAAATTAATCAGTCCTATAATGCTGCTTTTCTTCCTTATTACTGGTTTTCTGGGCATTTCTCTTTATGTAAGTAAAAATACCATGGCCAAAAGGGAAACTTGGATTGATAAACTTCATCCTTGTTTACTCCAGATAAGATCTTGATGGAAAATATTTTTAAATTAAGTAGCATGAAATTTTTAAATAGCGAGATTAAGTTACTTATGTTTTACACTACCTATCTCTTACCTCATATAATTAAAATTTATTTGTATGGGTAGCTTCTATTAGTTACTGGGAATGTATTCTAGGGGCAAGTTCTAGATTTTTAATAGAGTTGTATGTTCAACTTTGTACCAGATGATTCAGTTACTAGTTGGTGAGCAAGTTTCAGGATATACTAATGCTTATCAAATTTAATGTTTATATTAAAGAGTGTCACTGTATAGTGGAGACTTGTTTAAATAGGTATTAAATTTTTAAAAAACTTCTAGCTCCTACTCTGCCACTTACTAAGTAAAAGACCCTGGACAAATCCAAGGCTCAGCTTCTTTATCATTCAAGAGGGATAATTCCTCCTTTGTCAGGGTTGATTTGAAGATCAAATGAGATGACAGCTATAAAAGGTCTAAACATACTGAGCATCATACTGAGTGAAGTGTCTTTTTTTGTGTATATATCACCATCTCCTGGTGAAATGGCTCATTATTTGAGCATGGAAATACTGAATGTGCAGCCTTAAAAATCTCATAAAGATTATCACTGAAACATTTATTTAGTATCATAATTATTTGCCTGTGCCTAACACAGAGCAATCAGTGTCTTCCCTCAAAGAGTTTCAAATCCAAGAGTCACTCAGTCAACAGATAATTACCAAGGGCTTTCATTCTGCCAGGCACTATTCCTGGGCTAGGAACAGTGAATAAAAGAGTCCATCTCTTAACAATCTTACATTTTAATGTGGGAAGGCAGGGGGAAAACACACACACACACACACACACAGACACACACACACACACATACATACACATACACATGCACAAATATTAAGTATAATTGAAGTCCTTGGTTTCTTTAAATGTCAACTATATAATGCATATTAAAATGCAGAATTCTTACTTTAAGAAAGCAATCAGGAACAACAGGATTTTGAGAAGTGTAGTAGTATAACTATAATAGATGATTTAGAGGTAGCATGATTTAGTGGAAACCATGAAATTCTGGTTCTGCCACTTAAGAGCTGTGAGACTGAGCAAGTAACTTGTCTGATCTCAGATTTTTCATGTGTCATACTATTTAACGATAGTGTTATTGGCAATGATAGGCACTAGAAATAAATGTCAACTTCCTTTCCATCTTAAAAAGTATGCTTAAGGCAGAAACAAAGAGGCAAGAGACTAGCAGGACAATGTTTCTAGCAGCCCTGGAAGGTTGTGCTTTGCTTCAGTCAAAGACATAGCTGGATAAATTAATGATCAAAGGGAAAAAAGAGAAAATAATTCAAGAACTGGTTTGAGCCAAAATCTTTAGCTCCTGGGGAGGCCATTTGGCTCAGTAGGTTGAGCGCAGTGCTCATAACACCAGTGTCGCCTGTTCGATTCCCACATGGGCCAGTGAGCTGCGCCCTCCACAACTAGATTGAAAACGACTCCACAACTAGATTGAAAACAACTTGACTTGGAGCTGAGCTGCGCCCTCCACAACTAGATTGAAAAAACAAAAACAACGAGTTGACTTGGAGCTGATGGGTCCTGGAAAAACACACTGTTCCCCAATATTCACTAATAAAAAAAATCTTTAGCTCCAAAGAATCATATAATATGTATTGATTGGAGGAATCTTCCACTATCCCATTCCTGGACCATTGAGTAGCTAGTAACCTCAGGAAGAGCAGTATCTGGACAATCAAAAAGTGACTTAATTATGACTCAGAAGAATGTACTCGTGTGTGTGTGTGTGTGTGTGTGTGTGTGTGTGTTTCTGAACAAAATAAGATGCATAGATAATGTAAGATGCATTCCCTGTCTTCCTCGTTGTGAAAAAAGCCACCCTCAGTGAGTAAATTTCTCTTTTGGTAAGTTGGAAAAAATTTCAACTATTTTTTCAACTAGGAATGTTCTTTTTATTCTCAATGACCTCTTCTGTAGCACCATGTTTCTCTGGTCCTGTATCACTATAGTCAAATACTACTTTAGTTTGTATGTTTACTTGTGTTTTTACAGCAAGAACAGTATGAAAGTACCATCGGATTCAAACTTCCCAGTTACCGAGCAGCTAAGAAATTATGGAAAGTCTGTGTAGAGCATCACACATTTTTCAGGTATTATTCTCACTTACGTATTTTTCCAGGGTAAACGATTTACGCATGCTCTATTTTCATCCTGCTATTGAAATTCCTGTCTTTGTGTGGCTGGCATTCTTGTATTTAGCTTAGGTGAGATCATCTTAAGCAAGACAAAACGAATCCAGTTCTCCTCTGGGTTGGAAAACGTGCCTCATTCCCAGAGTACCCCTCTGTGTATGGTAGAAGGAGGAGAGAGGTGAGGAATAGGAGCCTGTGTTTCCCAGGGGCTCTGTGATTGCCCTGACTGCAGCTGAAATCAGTCCTCTCTGGGGAGGTACGCTGACTTACCTCCACATGCAATTTCTCTAGGCAGTGCTTACCTACTTTCTGTGGGGCTTTTAACTGGAAGGTTAACGGATAGAAAGCTGATCATCATCTTGAATCTAATCAGCCCCAGAAACGGAGCACAGAGAGCTATCTTTGAAGCCCAATTGTATCAGAGAATCACAAGACAGAAGAAAGTTTCATCTCTGCTTTTCAAGAAGCCGAATCATTAATACCCTGTGTTCATTTACCCAGCATTTTCTGTGCTTATGCTTTGTGTAGGCACTGTGCTGGGCGTTTGGAATATACCGCCCCATAGTTATAGTCCCCATCCTGATGGAACATACAGCCTAGCAGAGAATACAGACCTTAGATAGATAATTACTTGTACTTACCACCCAGCTTCAGTATGTATCACCCCACGGCCTGTGTTTTATCTATAGGCCCCGCCCACTTCTTCCCACTACTTCCCAGATTATTTTGAAGCAAATCTGAGACCTCATGGCATTCATAAATAAACTTGACTCTGTATGAATGACTCTCAAGAGAGGGAACCGTGCTGTCTTTTTCTTCTATTTGTACTTTCATACCATACTTAGCACTGTAGCATATCGAACAGGAAGAAAAGTCAGGGAAAATAACAGTTCATTTCTCATTTCAAAATAGAACACAAGGGTACATTTTACACCTGATTAAAAAATCTTAATTATTGGCATTAAGAGATTTCTTTATGCTTTCATCATCCTCTTTTTTAAAAATCAAACCAAGAAAATAAGAGTTTTAAAAAGGGTAAGGAAGAGTGAAAAAAGTTATTTTGAGCATTTAGTATCTGTGGTATAGATTTCAGCTATAGCCAATGTATATTTACATGCAGGATGGCATATTTAAATCCACTGCATCAAAATAAGAGGATTGTATTAGCATATAATGCTTCGTTACATAAAAGAAAGTCAGTATTTGATGAATTAAACTACCCCCAGGGGAAAAAAGTGCTCTTTTTTTGATAGTATTTGATGTAGTAATTTATGTATTTATTCAGCAAACATTTATTGAGTGCCAAATTCATGCCAGGCACTATACCAGAAGTGAAAACACAAAGATGAATAAGTCATAGTCTTTATCCCCTCCCCTTAGAGAGTTCACAGTCTTGTAGTGGAGACCAGCACATAAATTGTTTCAATTCAGTGTAGTAAATGCTGTGGCAAAAGAGAGCACAGGCTACTGCATGAAAAGAAGATGGGGCAGCCGGATGGCTCAGTTGGTTAGAGCACGAGCTCTGACCAATAGGGTTGCCGTTTCGATTCCCACATGGGCCAGTGAACTGCGCCCTCTGCAACTAGATTGAAGACACAAGCTGCCACTGAGTTGCCAGGGAGGCGGCTGGATGGCTCAGCTGGTTATAGCATGAGCTCTTAACAACAAGGTTGCCGGTTCAATTCCTGCATGGGATGGTGGGCTGTGCCCCCTGCAACTAAGATTGAAAACAGTGACTGGACTTGGAGCTGAGCTGTGCCCTCCACAACTAGATTGAAGGACAACGACTTGGAGCTGATGGGCCCTGGAGAAACACACTGTTCCCCAATATTCCCCAATAAAAATTTTAAAAAGAAGAAGAAGAAGATGGGGCTTCCTAACTGAGTTGAAAATACACCAAATAACCTATTAAATAGGTTACCAGGCATTAATTGAGTTTGGAGTGCATTTGACAAAATTATTATTCTAGTAGTGTGAACAAAGAGCTCTGGCCTTAGACTGCCCAACCTCTTAACAGTTATGTGACCTTAAGCAAGTAACTTCTTTTTTGAGGTTCAGTTTCTTTATCTATAAAATGATTACAATATTATAGAGACATAGAGAAAATATTACAGTGCTATAAAAGCATTTTGAAAACCATCAGGCCCTATCTATAGCGATATAAGATGATATTATTATATAGGCCACGTAAATTATACATGTTGCTTTGAGAAATGACATAGAATTAAAATACTGTTTGCTTGATTGGAAATCTGTCTTAATAACTATAAGGAAACTATGGGAATTTTGAAACTTTATTAAATCTTGCTTTTTTGTCTTTAATCTCACAGTCTCATAAGAGCGAGATAATATATATAATATACGATTATTATGGTTTTTTCCCCCCAGGCTTACATCTACAGACACCATTCCTAAAAGCAAATTCCTTGCACTGGGATCCAAATTTCGATACAGTGGCCGAACGCAGGCTCAGACCAGGCAAGCAAGTGCTCTGATTGACAGGCCTGCCCCACACTTTGAGCGTACAGCAAGCAAACGGGCGTCCCGGAGCCTTGATGGAGGTTTGTATTGAATATTGATGATTTCTTGTGACCCTAATTCTTTAGGGAGAGGTAAAGAAAGTACAGTTATCTATAAGAGAGCCAAATTAAAGAATGTCAGTGGTAAAATGAAATAGATCTCACTCATTGTCTAATTCAGTGGAGTCAAGAAAATGAGAACTAAGGTTCAGGGACAGTAGTAACTCGATTAAGTTTCCACTGTTAGGTAGTAGTAGATGGAACACCACCAGCGTTAGAATTAGAATTCACAATCTCTACTGCAGAGTGAAAACCTAATGTAGTATACCAAACTGAAGCTCTCTTGAATGTTTTTCAATAAGTATTTTTTTCAAGTTGAAAAGAGGAAAAGGGTCTGCCTCAGTAAAGCAATCATTTACAAAATTTAGATCGTTTGTCATGTGGCAATTACATACAGAAAAAACAATCCTATTATAGGAGTCTCCAAATTTTGTTTAAATAAAAGAGGGAGGAAATAAGTTTTATGATAGTACATACTGACAAAATCTGTCTGAATTTTTCTAAGTTTAGTCTCAAGGATTTGAGAGCATTACTGAAACGAAGTAACAAGCCATATTCAGTTCTTTATGCCACTAAGGGAAAAAAAAAGGTGGCTAATAAATAAAGTTCAGAAGGTAATAACCAAAGTAGAGTATTGCTGAGTACATTTATTAAGGACTCACCAGTGTGCAGCTCTATGCTATCCACTGTAAAAGTGGTGCATGTTATAGAAGTTAGAAGTTTGAGTCCTGAAATCAGACAGACCTGGTTCCAATCTCAACCCCTGCATTTATGATCTATCTTCTTGGGCAAGTTACTTAAATCTCTGCACCTCAGTTTTCTCATTCATAAAATGGGTATAATCATAATATAATACTACCTCAAAGAGTTTTCATGAGAAATAAATGAGATAATATACTAGGTATAATTGCAAAATACAGTGAATGTTTAAATTAAAAAAAAACTTATTATAGTGAAAGACACATTGTCATTAATCCCATTCAAAATGTTCCCCCTCGCTTCAAACACACTTAAGATCCATAAATGACTTCTGTGGGCCTTCAGAGTCATGGGCCTTCTGATAATGGAACTACTGATTCATTGCATACCTGTTGTACCTGTATTATCCTAGCAGAAATGGTGCTGGTAAGTTTCAGAGCCAGAACTAGAATGTCAGTCTCCTTTTACTCAGTATGATGGTTTTGAGTTTTACCCTTTACTCCTCTAATATAATCAAGTTTCTGCTGTTGTCAGACAAGAGCAATATAATACTGGAGTTAATGGGTCCATAAGAGTATCTCACCCAGCATGCTTCTTTGTCTAGACCTTCAGAAATGGGAACTAATGGAATTTTCAAGTTAAATGTTATCTATATGTGCATCAAAATTTTGCAATAGCTAACAAATGAATTCATAAAACTGAAGAGCCAAAACACCTTAAAAAGTCATCACTACTTTCAACACTGTGAATATACTAAAAAGCATTGAATTATACACTCCAAACAGGTGAATTGTATGGCATGTGAATTATATCTCAATAAAACTGTTTAAAAAAACAACCACAGTCACCATCATGATTCTTTGTGGTGATCCATAGTTTGTAGTCTTCTTATTGAGAAAAGGAAATTTGCCTCTCTCCAGGGCTCCAAGGTGATATCTTCCACATGAATTGCATATCCATGTATACATAATTAATTTTTCCCCAACATGCACTTGAAATAATATGAACCCATAACAAAAGAAATATAAGGACTTAGGTATTAAATGTTATTAATATTTAGGATTTATAAAGTATTTTTATATCCATTGAGTATATACCTTCTCTAGCTATCCTGTAGAGTTAATATCTTCCACATATTACAAATGATGGAACTTTCTACCTCTGTTTCTAACTGCCAGTTTCTACACTTATACCTATTTTTCCACATGCAGTACAGATTGCCAGGGCTAGAAATGCTGAAGACATAAATCATTTGGCTCTGCAGTATTAGTATTGGATTAAAACCAAATGCAAGTAGCAAAATAACACATGGTGAAAGCATGGGCTATGTTTCTATGATGCCAGACAGAGTTGAATTAATTCTTTGAGAGGAGGTGTGAATCCACATGTATAATGACACTTTAACACAACTGTGAGCAAAATATTTTGTTACGTTCCCCTGTGTTGTTGGATTTGGTCTGCCATCTGCCATTCTGGCATTGACTGGCTTAGAACAGTACTCTAAGTGAGCAGAAGGACTTGCAACAGGGCACAGAGTTTTCATTGAAAGGTAAAGTAGATTCTTGTATGTCTGCTGTTTTTCATATGTATCCTCTGAGGAATGATTTCTTTCACTGGAGATCATTACAGGTGAATGAGCATTTCTTTCTTGGTGTTGTGTGTATGAAGTAGTTGTGAATTTCAGTTTTGTTTTAATCTGTTGTGATTCATGGAATTTTTTTGTTTTACCAAATCCTTACTGTTAATAAATCTAAATTTATTAGGATAAATTAAGTTCAATATACTTAGTTTAAGAAGGCAGGAAAGCATGAAATAAAAATTGTGGTTTCCATGCAAAATATTTAAAATTTAAAAGTCTCAGAAAATACTAGAAATATTAAATCATGTGGAAACACACTACAATCCTAGACATTGCCAGGTAAGTGAGATTTTACTACGAAGTGTATAGGTGTTTTCTTTTCATCCCTGGAAGAATGAAGATTAAAATCATAAAAAGAATGTAAGTGATTGTTTTGAAGTAAGCAATCTGAAACTCAGATACCCAATAGTGCAAACTAAAACAACTATTAACTCTGAAAAGATCAAGCTTTTGCCATAAGCCTATATTGAATATTCTCTCCAAAACAGTCTACATATAGCCTTTTCCCAAAATCAAGTTTTGTTAACTTCAGCAACCTTGGCCTGTATACACACTTGGATGCTTGTACCCCCTCCCACTTCTCTCCCCACTTATGACAGCCCAAAATGTCTCTAGACATTGCCATATGTTCTCGGGGATGGGGGTGGGGGCAAAAATTACCCCTGCCTGAGAACCACTGTGCTAATTATATTAGAGAATAGGAGTTATAATACAAATTGATAAGATTCTGGGCGATAGTAGGACAGAATTCAAAAGGTTGGAATGTGTGTTTGTTTGTTTGTTTGACTAAAGGCCAAAGGTTTTGAATTCATGTTGTTTTAATCAAATGACTTATTAAAAAGAAAAGTGTGTGGTTGAAAGATTTGCCCTTAAACAAGCATCAGAAGTGTACATGTCTTAGAAGATCCATTTATCAAGTTAATTTGTAAATCATTCCAAGGATGCTTCACAGAAGAAATCAGACTTAATCCTTGTTTCCTAGAATATAGTTGTAGGTTCCTGACATCACCTATAAATTAATCTTTATTTCATAAAGTCTTCATGGAAGAAATCAGACATTAATGAGTCCCTTTTTCCCCATCCATAGATTATATTATAGGTTCTTGAAACTAAAAGATTGCAAAGTTAAACAATCTTGCTAACTTTTTAATAAAATGAACTTTCAGTTTCTTATTTTGATGTCAGCACTTCCACCCCCACCCCTCCTTTATGGAACAGGATCGCCAGCACATTTTAGCTTTTCTATTGAGGGTACTTTTAGTTTTCTTACTGCATCACTTACCTGGCAGAGCACTACTAATTTATTTTTTTACCTTCTGTATGATAGCCCAGCGGACACTGTAACACTCGTGTGTGTCCTGGATTCACAATTATTTCACCTGGTGACTTTGAAGTGGTCCAGTGACTCTTGCCTTCACTCTTCTCTTTTCCTTTCTTCACATAACAGCGGGTGTTGATTCAACAGACCGAAGTCCTCGGCCCACCTCTGCACCAGCCATTGCTCAGAGTCAGGTCACAGAAGGCATTGTCCCAGGTGGACCTGCCCAAAAAACAGTGGTTTCCAAAACACAGAAGGAAACAGTTGAAGACAAAAAGGAAGAAGCACCACCTGAGCAAGCTGAACCAGAGCCTACAGAAGTGTGGAAGGTATGTCTTAAGTTCAAGAATCTAGCTAATTCACTTTCTGATTTAGAAGTGTTAACTCCTTGACCAGGAAGGTTTTCAAAGCATTGATTCTCGTAGAATCCTAACAAAGTTGTTTCTTCGTCACTTTGAAAGAAGATATCTGTCGTGAAGACTGTCAGCTATCCCAGAAGTTTTCATATAACCCACACCTTTATTCAACTTATATCTAAAAAAATGAGTCTATAAAACACAGCAGCATTGTGATCGTGTGCTTTTAAAAATGGTTTTTACTCATCCAGAAGGAATCTCCACTTTTCTTTTTAAGAGTAAGCTATGCTAGTATGATTAAAATGTAATTTGATTTCCAAAGATGGATGTGTAACATATTCAGAGAATATCCGGGTATTACATAAAACACATCTATGTGGTTGTTCAAATCTTAAGCAGTTTTACAAAAAGGGGAAGATCCATTTTGTAGGAGGTTATACTCCTGAGTTGCTTGTAATTCTGAGTTGATTGTACCCACAGTCACTGAACCTTGTTAAAAAATTACCAACTTAATTAGCAGATTTTCCAGGAATACGGTAACTGGACTGATCTTTAATGTGCTGATAAACTTTTTAAACACATTTAAGCAGTGATGGAGTTGAGGTGTTAGTTTAGATTTATTAAAGTAAATACAAGTCTCACTGTTGACAACAGGAATTAATAGATGCAGTCTTTACAAGAAAAATGACATTTTTATATGTCTGTTAAGAAATTTAAAACCATATAAGACCTTAGTAAGTGCTCTCACCTTGGCAGATGGATTAATCTTGTTCTTTTGGAGCTAGTTCACTATCTAGTTTATCCGTAGAGCAGAGGCTAATCTGACTCTGTTTTGATTGTATTTAAAAAAAAAAAGAAAGAAAACTGCTCAATATGACATGCAGTTTTTACTGTCCTTTTGAGAACAACTTGAGTCCAGAAAGAAAAAACAGTTGAATGGAGGGTGTTTGCATTTTTGTACCTGGCCAAATGTGCGTGACATTGGCCATCAGGTTTAGTGTCAACAGTGCCTCTTTAATGTTAGACTACCTCAGTTTTTAATGTTAAGCTATCTCACCTGGAACTTTTGACTGTTCTGCTCACTGTAAAGTGTGGATTACTGGAGTTGGCAAATGAATCTTGAGTGGCTAAGATTCCTTTGGCTTTCTACAAACTTGCTTGTTCTTTCACCTATAAGCAGATACAAGTTATCGTCAAGAATATGTTCCCTTTGCTCTTGGGACCTCAGCAGAGTGGAGAGATCACTTTCTGGTATATGCTTCCCATTGAAGTGCCAGTAGGGGGTTTTCTTGCCAATTAATTCTGTATAGCATATGTTTTGAGATATGTGTTGAGATCAGACTGAAAGCCACCTCTAATAACCTTCTATCGTTGTAATAGTAGTAACAGAATTAAAAGTGACTCTGAGCTGATTTTATTTGTAGCAGTTAGAAAATAATTATGGAATTTACCTGAAGCCATATTTATTATATAAAGCAACAGTAGTAGTAAAGTAGGCTTGTAACTGTAAATTTCATTACTTAACACTAATTTGGTGCCAGATAGAGACAGTTTTTTGGCATCTTGAGTCATTTTGCAAATGTGGAGATAATATCTCTCCCCCATGTCTGTCTTTATCTCATTTAATGTTCTCTGTAGGGCCATACACAGAACTGCTGTTGCTACTTGGCCTGCATTCTTAGACTGACGCAGAAGCTTTCAAGTTCTTGCTGTTGGATTGCTAAGGACCCAAAGCAAAAAGTCACTATTCATTTACACAAGTCATTTAAACTTTATGAAATAATTAAAAACTACCATTTGCCGAGCATTCACAACTCTATGAAGATATCTACATTTTATCAATAAAAAGCTTAAACTCAGAGAGGTGAAATAACTTGCTAATGGCCACACAGCAAGTATACCGGGTTTTCAGAGTAGAAATGACCCAAATCGTTAATTAATTACCCCTGGTGGTTGAAAGTGCTATTGCTGAATGTGCTTCTGATTTGAGTGTCTCTAGGTTTGGTGTTGTCTTATGTTCTTCACATTCAGTCCTAGAGAAAATAGCACAAGGACATTGTACTCTGAGGTAGTGCTGCCAAGTGTGATTGAAAAGAATATGTCAAATCCACGATTGATGAGGTTCTGTAAAGAACATAATAATACAAAGTGATTGAGTTGACCCTGCAAACAGATTTCTAATTCTGAAATACCCAGTGCTTTAGGCATTGCTCACTTTATTATGCTTCCTCTTAATGGTCTGTCTAGTTTTTTTATTTTTCCATTTATTTATACTTACTCCATGTAGGGTATATAAAATGACATTACTCAAGGTATTTCAAAGCTAAGCACAAGGCGTTAGTTATTCTTTTCCTAGTATTAAGGATGAATCTTACCCGTCCACCAAACGACATGGGCAACAACTCCCTACAAAGGAGATTATAGTGTGTTGAATGTTGCAGCTGAGCCCCGAGTGTGCTTATTTATAAATCAGCCTTGGAAATAATTGCATGCATTAGTAACAATTTGGATTGAGTTTAGTTTGGTGTTTTCTTGTCTAATAAACTCAAGGGTGAAATTGCCTCCTTAAATATATTGATCAACTAACAAAATGTTTTGTATATGTGGTTTATTATATGTGTGCTTTAATTGTAAAGGCTTTCTTTTTGTTTTTAACTATCATGTATGTCATACATTGATGTCTTAATTTGTAAATTTGTTTTTAAATGTTATTTAAGGTACTTCTAGGTCATGAAAAAGCAAAACAAAACATATAGCTTATTTAAGCCTCATGATTATTTTTAATCAGTACTTTTTTTATAATGTAAAAATGTTATGTTCATCAGTAGAATAATTACCTTAATGTTCTCATTTGATCATTTGGCTGTCCATATCACGGCCTTGAAAATGTGATGGTGAACTAACAGACTGCTGTTTGGCATAGTGTCCTTCCATGTAACACTCCCTGAGCCTGCATCATGATGGTTACATATCAGCTTACTTCTCAACCAGCTTAAAGATGCGGCTTATTTGGAAACAATGCTATTCATAGAAACCTACTAACCTAAAATGTTTTTACCACTTTATTTCTTAAATGTAGGTGGAAAAAACCCACATCGAGGTCACAGTACCCACCTCAAATGGTGACCAAACGCAGGTTTGTGCCAGTAGGCCACTTGTTCCTTTTCCCCTTCCGCCTCAATTTTTTCTTCTCTCCCACTCCCCTCTCCTTAAAAAAAAAAAAAAAAAAAAAATTATAAAATGAAGATTTAAACAAATTCAATGAACCAATATTTTATCATTTTTCTTTCTTTTTTAAATAATGGCAAAACAGAAGCTTGCAGAAAAAACTGAAGATCTGATAAGAATGAGGAAGGTTAGCCATTTTTCACTTTCCCAAAACTGCATTAGCATCACCCATGCTGACTTTTACAGTGTATTAAAAAGACAGTGATCCATTCTTTTCATTGATTTCTTAATCAGAAATTACTTTCAAATAGCAGGTATTATAATTATAAGAAATTATAATCCTACACTATATATTGAAAATTTTCATTAAAATAAGCTTTCCGTAGGAAAATATCTTTTGAAACACAGTGAAATAATTAGTAAAGGCCAAATCTATCCTTTATATTTAAACTTTATAAGAAATATTTCACAATGGCACCATATTCTTGAAATCGTTGACAATAGTTTGTACACATTTATTATGGAAACCATCATAGCAGCATCTCCCAATATTGTTAATAACTGTGGGTTTAGCTGCTCAATGCCTCATTCTTCCCATCTGTAGAGTGGGATGAATCAGTTCGTACTGATTAGACTATTGAATGATCATGTATAAAATGCCCATAGATCTTTCTTATGAAAGGTATGAGAGATGTATATACTGCCATATTACTAAGTATAAAATATGTCCAAACAGCTAAATAGTGTTTTAAAATATTTCTCAATTCCATGGAACATGGAGGTTCAAAGCTTCTTAAAGTCTTGTATATTTTAAGGTAACCCTCAAACAACTCAATTTCAAAAATGAACATGAAACAGCTTGTTATGTAAGAAGCCAATGAAGCCAGGAGCACTGTCTATTTAAATAACATCATCACATTCTTCCATCGTTCATGAACAAGGTCATCCATTTTCCAGCGGTAATCGTGTCCTCTGTGTCTCCTTGTGGTTCTGTGACCATTTCATGTTGGCATCTGCTGCGCTGTGGACATTTAATTTTAAATATTTTTTTGGTTTGCCAATTTGCAGTTTTTTTCCCGCAAGAACAACATTTTAATTTTTTATGCTTTTCTGTTTTTCCCTCTTTCATTTTCACAGAAAAAGAGAGAGAAACTAGATGGTGAAAACATTTATATCAGACATAGCAATTTAATGTTGGAGGTTTGTATGAACTTGAAGCTTACTTCAGTTGGTTGCCTGTAACCTTCTGCATTCTTTGCTGATCCCCTTTTCTTCTTTCTGTGCTGCATTTGGTTTTGCATGCCATTGCATGAAAGAATTTTAGGTTTAAAATGCTTTTGCATGTGGGTAAACATGAAGATATGCAACCATTTCTCCTTCTGACTTTTTAGTTTCCATCTCTCATACTTATCTAAAAAATATATGATTGGGATTACCTCTGCCTCTCATGGTTCCATTGTAGAAAATTCTACATCACTGTTAAAAAAAATTCCTTGAATTTTCCAAGAGTATAAACTCCTGTATGTCTCAAGCATCAAAATTTTCATCTTCTAATCTGAGCGTGTAGAAAAGTAAGAGAAATTATTACTTCAATTCAAAATGGGCTTAAAATATTGGGGATATCAGAAAATAACAGGACAGTCAGAGGAAACAAAGTTAAGATACAAGAAGGAAAGAAGGGAGCCTAGCATTAATGAGTAGTTGGTGAGATATGAGATAGTTTAATCACAAAACAGGTCTGCAGGTATGAAATTATTACTTTAAATGAGAAAATTGAGCCTTAGAGAAATTAAGTAATTTCCCTATGCTCACAGAGCTATTAAATTGGGAAAGCCAGGATTGAGTTAGGGTCTATCTAATTCTGTTAAATTACACTTTTTTTTTTCCCCATTCAGAAATAGCGACATACTTGTAAGGTCATTTTTCCCATTACATTCAACATTGGTGAGATTTTTACCAGTGTTATATTGTATACTTTGTCTGTTTTGGGCTCCGCATTGGATAGGGAAATATAAAACTAGTTAGAAGATATAGGGAACGCTATGAAGAAAAAATAGAAACGAATTATTCTGATGGAAAACACTGAGGTCACATTACTTTACACATCAGAAAAACTGTTACATAAAAGTTGAAGACTAAATTATTTTACAGTTCCACTCAGGACAGAGCCAAAAGAAATGACCATAAACTCTGATATCAGGGATTTAACTTAGATACAAAAGAAATATATAGGAAGGCGATAAACATGGTTCCTGCCTTCAGGAAGCTTATAGTGTGGGGAAGTGAGAAGGAGAGAAACAGTAAGCAAGTAGCGATAAAATGATTACAGTTGTAAAAGCTATGAAGGAAATAAACCCTATGCTGTGCTAATAAAAGGAATCTACTCTGAATAAGATGGAGAGGGAAGTTCTCTCTGAAGAGATAACATTTTAGCTAAGACCTGAAAGTTGAACAAACACTAAATGTGGCAAATATTATTAAACTGGAAGTTTGAAGAAACATTTTTTTAGATATATCTCTGGTTTAAGGTAATGGCTCCTAAATTACTTAACCTTGTCTTTTTCTTTGTCAAAACATATATTTCGAGTGCCTGCTATGTATAAGGTACTTTAATAAAAGTGATACAAACTGTGGCCAGCCTTCATTAACCATGCTCTGTGTGGTGCATTTCCCTTATGTAACAGGAAGTTTTCCAGGCTAGACCCTAGAATATTTCAAACTTGGCAACTAGATCTCTTTGCTTTAGCCCATAACTGAAACTAGACCTGAATGGTTCCACTTCTGAGATTAGGAAGAATAACAGATGTCAGTTGATCTCCTCGTACTCAGCAATGTAACATCTCCCGATTCCAAACGTGCCTATTTCTAGTCTATGTTTAATGCTTCTTCTGAACTGGAACCTGCAGTACCAATCATATATTTGACATTTGTTCCATGAGGTGTGTTATGGCTTCTGAGACTCATAATATCCCTGTGTGTGGTGTGTTTGACCCCAGCATTTCACTGACAGCCATGAGAGGGGATTTCTACTAAGTGTGTGTTTGAAAATTAAAACTACTAACTACATTTTGATAATATTTTATATTTAATGACGTGTTTGGTTTGATTGCTGCTAAAATTATAATATGATAGGTATCAAAAAGTGTCTAACCTGAAAACAGCCAAAGAAATTTGGCTAATCATCATTGTCTAGTTATTACGAAAGTTTGGGTTTCTTTTTTTTCCTCCTAAGGAAGTTCTCTCAAGTTATCTGTCACTCTAGCAGGTTTTTTTTTTTTAAGCATCCCTCCTCCCCCTACTCCTACCCCACCCCCACTAATGCTTTGTTCTGGCACAAATAAGGTCGAGTTCATTTTTAGATCTACCGCCTCCTCCTCCATCTCCCAGAGGGAACCTGTAGCAAGTGTCTATGACAGATTCTATTTGGAACAGGTCCCTTTGAGATCTTAATTTTACTCTGTGCCCCCACAGGTTTCTAACACAGCCAGCTAAGAAGGATGGAGAAAGCTCCCTCAGAAGCCACTGATGTTATTGAAAACATTTATTTTCTCAGGTTCCAAGCCAAACAAATGTTAGGCAAGACAAGTAACAACTCACGTCTCTCATGTTAAGAGAGGCTAACCTAAGGAGTTACGGCTTTATCATAGCATCTCTTGCTCATTTTTGTTTTGCTCTACTCACACTTTTAACTCCCCCCCAAAATGTTAAGTTGTTCTTGGCCCAAGCAGATGTCATTTCCAGTCAGGAGCTGGGTCACAGAGCCTTACATGCCTGGTGGGTCTCAGTTTCTCAGCCTACTACTGAGTCTTTGACTGAGCTTGTTCATGCTTTTTCTTTAGCTAGTAAACATGCTTTTCTTGCTTTTAGCTAGAACAAAAGTACAAACTGTTGTTTCCCCATGGTGAAGCCCATATATATTCATGAGCTATACTCACATTTCATTCCAGCAAGCAAAAGGTACTCTTATGGGGGAGCTACAGGATTGTGCTTTGTGTGTTCGTTTCTTCATTGAATGATTGCAAAGCAAATATACACGGTTCATTCTTGCAGATATAAAAAGAATGGACTATTAAATGAATTTTCTGAATGAATATCTCCAGAATCAAACTTGTGTCACGTGCCTCACTGATTCTTTTTCCCATGCTATTTTCCCTTTGACATTGCTTTTGGGGGGAAAAAATGATGTAGTTTATGCCTAAATTGCTCAAGAAAAAAAAACTTTTTAACCAAATTTTTATTTAAATGACTTCCAGTTGTTGTTTTTTGTGTTTTGTTTTTTCCCCCCAAAATGAGGCTGTTTCCCACAGAGCCAAAAAAAAAAAGACTAATCCCAAAATTCACACAGCATATTAGGAGATATATTTAGTACTATGCTTTTCTTGGATAACAGAGCTGTCTTGATATATAATAAACACAGAATTTTTAGCAGTCATCAAGTGACGGTCTCCCACATATTTTGATCTCAAGCCTAGATCTTTTGAGTTTTTTTCGGAGAAGTATGTTGGACAAAGAACATTGAGTTTTTGTCTTCAAGTTGTATTTCCCAGATTATTTCTGGCCAAGTTTCCCTTTTGAAAGTTGTTGTATATCTCCTGTTACATAAACCTGAATATTCTCATATTATTTCTAGCTGTATTAACCTTAGTTTTGATCATTTCTCCCTAGAATATCCCCCTTAAGAGCTTTTCTCTAATTGTCCAGCATGCAAGTCTGCTAGAACAGTTGTTATTTTAAATCGTCAAGGAGATACATAGGGTATGTGATGAACTCTCATTAAATCACTCCTGATTCGTTGAAGATTACTAGAAGAAGGTCCCTATTTTGAATTGTATGAAGAAATGAACTGAAGCTGTGAAGAGATAGAAAGTATAAGGCTTTTAGTTTGTGTAAATAGTATTGGCAAGGAAAAAAAGCCATTGTATTACATATCCCTGAACAATTATTCAGAGATAGTAACAACCTACTCTGGAGGCTTGAGCCAAGAATTTCAGTAATTTTTTTTCTTTTTAATAATCTTGGATCCAATCACTTTCTCCCAGAGGAATAAGTCTTGTTTTATTTTTAATTATAGCTGACATACTATATTAGTTTCATAGTGATTCAACATTTACATACCAGCAATAAACTCTTATATCAAGAAAGGGCTACTCCTGTTTACCAAAAACCAACAACAGCCACCTAGTAATAAGAAAGCAAAACTATCTCTGGGTAGAAATAGAGGGATACTATACAGATGCAACTCACCAACACAAGGCAGCCAATGGTAGGAGTTCAATCCTTTACCATGTCCTTTAACAGTTTCTCTTTATCTGTTGCAATCTCCATCCTACCTGAGCTGGGCCTAAATTAGTTCATGTCAAGTTGAGGCTAATTGAGTTGTGGGAGTATCTTCTTCGGATGAGGAGTTGGAGATCTAGCAATTTGTCATAATGGGCAGAAGAGTTGTAAAATTAAGGAGTGAGCTCTTTATGGGTTAAGAGCTATGAGGTTATGATGCTTCACTGCTTCCAAGAAAAGCACCTTGTTTAAAAAAAAAAAAAGCAAGCAAATATACCATGTTGTATATTTACAATTTGAATGCAATTTATGGATTAATAATATCTATCCTGGATGTGGTGTGTTTTCTGCCAGTGCCCATAGACTGTGATGGGCCTCCCTTGCTGTGTTTTTTGCCCTGAGTACTCATTGTTTTGCATCTTTGTCCTTTCAACTATAGGATTTAGACAAAAGTCAAGAAGAGATCAAAAAACATCATGCCAGCATCAGTGAGCTGAAAAAGAACTTCATGGAATCGGTACCAGAGCCACGGCCTAGTGAATGGGATAAACGCTTATCCACTCACTCCCCGTTCCGAACACTTAACATCAATGGCCAAATCCCCACAGGAGAAGGAGTGAGTACTTTGTCCAGTGACCAACTGTGAGAATGAGTGAAATAAATGCTTTTGTATGTTAACATTCTGTATCTGAGAGGAAGTTAAGAGCTGAAATTTAGCTTTGCTGCCTCACCAATTCATTGCAGCTTTAAGGCATTGATCAAACACTTGTTTTTTTAAGTCATGGGGACTACCCAGTCTAATTATGGGAGCCACTTAGAGCTATCCGTGGATGATTTAGGGTCTGAGAACTCTCTCTGCAGCTGCATGCTGCTGCTGGTGTGTGTTTACAAATTGACCGTAAGCCAGTGGAACTTTATGTTCAAACTATGCCTTCAGGGACCAGAGAGTTTACTAAATTTAGTAAGGTCAAAATTGGAAAGGGATAAGCATTTTTTAAAAACTTTATTTGAACATTTGCACAACTTAGAAATGTCTGGAATGGTTGACCATAATTACGTAATAAACCAAGGAGGCCCCTAAGCCAGAGAATGCAGAATACCAAGTGTTAATGATTGTATTGCAATTTTAGTAAAACTATTGATTTAGTTTTATCTTTATGATGACATCAAACTTTTAATATACTGTTTTGTAACATAGTCACTGTTAGAGGAAGCCAGAGATACTTTTCAGGGGCTGTTCTTTTTCGATTATTGTTGTCATTACCTATTGTAGAAATCCTACATCCAACTAAATAAATCTGTGTAATGAGAATATCTTAAAAGTTACCTTTAGCATGTATTCAGAAATTCTTTACTTAATCTTTAGTCTGTCAGGTTAAATATTTATATAAATAGTCACAATGACTCAGTGAGTGATTATAATGATTTTTTTAATTATGTGCTAGTTTTTCCCCCAAAGCAATAGCAATTCTAGTTAAGAAAGGTGAAGTGATGTCTTAATAGTTTAAACACATTTGTTTTTCTATTCAGAATTTATGGTAAACTATCCAACTTATTGTTTAGTTTCTGGAACTGGAGAAGAAAATAAAAGTTGATTCACAAAGGGTCCTTTTTGTATTTTTCAACATGTGATTAAAATTGGCTAACAATTCTCCAACTAGAATTGAACCAGTTTCACCCAGTAAGGGTGAAGAATTCCTGAATGACGGGCAGCTAAATCGAGTTACCACGGATGATGGGATGCAGTTTTTCCTATTCACTGTCCTCTCAGCCTCCCTGCCCTTGTATGCTTGGATGTTAGTTTTGTATTCTAAATGTAGAGAATGTCCCCTGAACTGAGAACAGTGACTTTTTTTTCGTGGAGAAAATGCCTGTTGCTATCTCACCTGATAACTGCATATTTTCTAGAAGTTTTCTTTTTGACTGTGCAAATAATAAAAGATGCTCAACTACTTTGAAAAAGTAACTTAGTGTTCTCTTGGATGAGGTTTGGAAAATGTCAACCAGTCTCCATTTCCAGAAAATATTTTGTATCTTAATAGAAAT
This sequence comes from Rhinolophus ferrumequinum, assembly GCF_004115265.2. Lineage (NCBI taxonomy): Eukaryota > Metazoa > Chordata > Mammalia > Chiroptera > Rhinolophidae > Rhinolophus > Rhinolophus ferrumequinum. The sequence goes on from NC_046292.1 coordinate 19,956,000, forward strand.
CCTTCAGAAACTATCTCAGGGCTGGTTTTGGGATTGACTATGTCATTCTGTGGACTTGAAAGAAATGACTCTTTATAAATTAAATTAGATCAGTGGGGAGTACTTGAGCAAATTTAGCTTTTATGCTTGTGTATATTACCCCTCTGAATGAATAATGGAATAAATACGGACTGTACTATGATAACCTTTCATATAGGGTAATTCCACTTTCTGGCATATCTTACTTTTTCTTTAATAATTGGAACAATATTTCTGTTCTCTGGGGATACCTCGTCCACCTTTGACAGCGTTGTTGTTGCATTGCAAAGCAACTGAATTTTATGTAATTTGTGTATGACCAGGTGAAGAAAACCTCTATCCTTCTCTCGGAAAGAAAGGTTGGTGGGCCAGAGGTAAAGCTGCTGTTATGACTTGTGCTTCTCAATCAGAATTTGCTCTTGTCATGGCATTAAGCAGATAATCCCCCAGAATCGAACAGCAGCTGCTGAGTAATTTTTTTTTTCTTTCGGCTATTCTAGTAAATTCACACTCACTGCCTTTTGACCTAACACATAACATTTCCACTGCTGCAGCTTTTGCAGCTTTCAATTTGCTTATTTCAGCGCATGGCTGGTTGAAAAGCTGCATGAAGATATAAATATATATTCAGAGAGAAAATGAATTTAATTGTACCCTATTCTTTTTATGTTGTCTTTCTTCTCCCCTTTACTTTCTTTTAAAAATCATTATAATTTTGCATCCTTTCTTTTCCTTTTTTCTTTTTTGCTGACCAGTCCCCCAGCTACTTTCTCCCTGATACATATCACTTAGGGGTGTGCAAAGAACCAGTGTCGCACTTCCAAACTGATCCAAGAAGGCTGGCTCAACTGAGAGAACTTAGAGCCAAGTTTTTCCTTTCATAGATAGCATTTCTCTTGACTGGATGGCAGAGTACAGAAATTGTGTGTGTGCGGGGGGAATGTCACAATTGAACAATTGGAAAAAAGAAATTTTTCTTAAAAGTGTCAAAACTGTTTGCTTAACGTGATGTGTAAACCTTCATGATGGTCATTATTATTTTTAATCATGATTCTGAGAGGGGGGAGGGGCGTTTGCAATTGTTAAGACTTATGGGTTTGGGGGTTTTGTTTTCTTTTTTGGTAGAACCTGGAGGCACATACAAACTTTTATACTTTTTTTTCTTTGCAATCTTTAAAATGTATAGGATTAAGATTTTTAGAGCAAAAGCTAATTGCCATATTGAATGAACTGTTACAATTTTTTAAATCTATATGAAGAGGTATGGGGGTAACTTTTATATTCTGCCATTCTATTTGTAATAAAAGTAACTTTTCTGATGGCAAGAAGAATTTTTCATTATTGGATTTGCCCAACTGATCTAAGAAAAATTGGCAGCACGAAAACAATGAAAAGTGACCCAAAATTCATATGTGAATATCCTTGAAGAAAGAATAAATACTATAAGGAAATCCAGTGATTCCTTGAACTTTCAGGACTTCTAGTGTTCATTCATTCAAAAAATTATCTAGTGAGTACCCTACTGTGTTATAGAAATTTTGTCTGGATAAATTGCCAAAGTAAAGGGAAATAGTGTCCAAAAGTCTTCTTAAATCCTTTGCACATCCCCAAGTATCATTTTTGAGCATTTTTCCATCTGTCATTTTGTTCATCTTTCTCTGTCTTTCTTGATCTTCTACCATGAAAGCAGACACAGGAACGTGCTCTGTTAGTGCAGGATGAAGAGAAAAGTAAAAGGCAAGAGAGATCTACTGAAAGAACCTTGCCCCAGCAAGAAAATGAAGAAATTCTTCCCAAGGTTTCTATTCCAATCCCCGAGGATCACAAGTCTTTCAAAAAGTGCCACCTCTACTCTAGTACTTTTCCATCTCCTCGTATTCCTTTCATGATGTCTTTTTTCGTGGTTCTTGCATTGGCTGTTTGGTGGTTGGTCTTTCTGTGATCGGAAAACAGGGTGCTCACCTGAAATGTCAAAACTAAAACCATTGAACTTTGGTCATTGGCTCCTACTGTGTTATCTCCTGTATGATGCTCTGATCTTGATAGTTCACTGTCTTAGTGAAGTTCTTATGATGATTTTTCTGTCAATAAAATGTTACTGTTTGTAGAATATGTTTCACGGGTTATAAAGGAATAGGAATGGATTGCCCAAGCCAGCTTTCCTCCATGAAGTTTAACAATTTTAGAGAAATCAGATCTAAGCATATGGCAGGTCAGTACTTTCCCCCAAAAGCTTTAACTCTTATCCTGCATGTTCTTATTGTTTATTGTTGCCATGTCCTCCTCTCCACGGTTTCACACAAAGCAGGATACTCTGTAGAAATATTTGATGGAATATTTTCCTTATCTTCTCTAGTCATTTGTCTGGCATGGGCCCTGTAGTTTAAGAAAACAATTTAACTTGCTAACCTTTCAAAAGCCTTAAAATGATACGTTTCAATCTATGAATCCAACATCACTCCTTCTCTTGAGATATCAAACCAGTGTATACAAAGGCCTTTTTTGGAAAAGGGCTTTTGACTTCTGTGGCCTTCTTATGTGTATTTCTGAGATGTACAGGGACAGAAACCTTTATCCTGCCTAGTGTATAGACGATATCTGCAAAGGTTAAATGACATCTTTTTACAAGTGGGATGTTGATGGTTTAAGGAAAATGGTGCTGGTGCCCTGAGCCTCCAGCCAGGGCTGAATTTCCCAGACTATACCTATCGTTAAAAGTCCTGGAATACAGATTTATTCAAAATCTGTATGTAAACATACCCTTCTTTGAATTAAAATATTGTGTTAACTTCTTTATGACTTAAATATTTATATTGCTAGAAGCAATATGTAGCCATTGTGGTAAGCTTAAAATATATATTGATACATTTTGTTTTCCTGATACACTTTAGACATGCTTATTCTTAAATTGTATTGAAATCAATTGTTTTTAATTGATGGCCTTGTGAGCTAAAGTTCTGTCGTGACAAGTATGTGTCCTCTGTTTGCATGTTGATTTTTAAGGCTTTCCTGAAGTAAATATGAGTGTGTTCTCTTTTCACAACTCGGATGTCTAATCTGTTATTTTTTAACTTGGTATTAATGAAATCTTGCATGTAGCTTGCTTTTTATGGCACTTGAATGTACTAATATGGATGATTTGATTAATGTCTCAAATATTTGTTCGGAAATCTGAGTTTCATAGGGCTATCAAACTGAGATTATTGTACTTTGTTTTATTCCTCAATGCCTTTTAGTTGATGAAACTTCTAAACAAGACTTTTTGTTTTTAAGATGATGGCTTTTTATATCTGAGAGAGAGAGGGAGAGAGAGAACAGTAAAGTCAAGAATCTTTTGTCCTTCAACATCCCCACTATTGTTTTATTGTCTCTGTAGACATGTAGAAATAATTCCCTGGTATTCCTGAAAACTGCTGTTCTGTCATTATAGGCTTTCCCCAAAAAATGGGATAAGAAGCAAGTAGTGGGTTAAACTTAAAAATCTGGTATGAGTGTGTGTCTTTCATGTCACAGCCTATGTCTATTTACAACAAATATTTTGTAATTAAGCATATTTATTGACTCACTCATAATAAGAAAAAAGAGACCTCAAGTCAACCTGAAATATCGCAAAGCAATTCTCTAACACAGAAAGTGATCGTCGTAAGTACTCCCCTTTACCTGTGAAATAGTAATATAAGCAGTTACCTTATGAAATAACAAACAAAACTATAGCATTTGGTTAGATTCTTTTTTCAAGGAACTAGGAAGGAAATCTTAGAATTTTACTGATACTTTTATAACTGTTTCAGATTTACTTCCAGTTTTCATCCCTATACACAGCTTTTTATTAATTATTATTGTAAACTTCACCTTGACTTTTGTTTCCCTTTGTATCAGAGTTATGCCAAGTCTATTAAAAGTCTAGTATAGTAAGCCAACAATACTTTTTACTTTTCTGAAATGAGCAGGAGTCCTCAGAGATCCTTACTGATGGTCAGAGGAGAAGGGCCAAAACTCTATTGGACTACGCTGGCCAGTACAGGCTCAAACGATACACCCATCACAGTTATTAGAGGAGCAATACTGGACATTACAGCCTTGTATTACCTAAAGTTAATATGCTGATGTTTGTAACCTAAAGCTGTAAATAGTCTTGGTTTCCTTCTCACACCTCATTTCATTCTCAACAACCATAGACAGATCCAAATAACTGTGTATTGGTTTCATGCTGGCTCAGTTTCTTAATGGCAAGTTGATAAGTAAAAAACAATTTGGACTAAAGTTATTCATACAGACCAGTAAAAATTCTTGGGGTTTTGCCTTGGTTTTGCTATTAATCATTTCTAGGATAACTCTGAGAAGTTAATTTAACTACCTGGTGCCCAGATTTCTACCTAGTAACGTAGAGACAAACCTACCTCATGAGAATGAATCTGTAAATTATTCTAGGAACCAGAAGCTCTGGTTACCGTTCAATTCTTGGTCTTTTAGGGACTGGAATTTTTAGATGGAAACTGAAAAACAAACACATTAACTTCTTGGAATTTTTTATTTAAAAGTAAGCAATTAAATAGTTGTGTTTATTTCCTCCTGCTCCTTATTGGTATTTGAACAAGCACTTAAAACTACTAAAGTTAAAAAATGTCTTTCCAAATTCATTGCTATGAATTTCATTGCTATACTCTTAAGCAAGTCATCTTATCCATGTGGTACATATTTAGAGTGGACCATACTTGAAAATAACGCCAGCGTCAATATTTTGAACCTATCTTTTAGCCATTTTCTTATACTGATGCTTGGTGTATGAAGGAGATTCCGTTTGTATGGGTCAGTTTTACTACTCGTTTATATCTTTGGTAAAAGTTTTGAAGGACAAATGATATTGACCCTGTTGACTAAGCTTTGACGGGGATAATCTGTGGATTAGATTTCCAGTTGTCATTCTAAATCCTTGTATATTTCTTTCTATTACTCAGTTTTACTCTGAAATTTCTGTGGATAAAAGCCAATTCCCGTTCTCCCACATTCCTAAGTCACTTCCGTAATACTTCCTGTAGATAGCCATCTAGAACACACGAGGCAGTTGAGGTTTGGTTATTTTTTTAGAAAGCATTACCAGTCAAACTTTATGTTTGGGCTTTACGCAGTGATCACGTATTCTCAAAAGAAAGACAGAGCATTCAAAAATAATATGAGACACTTTCTCATTGTTGCTTTTTTTTTTCTTTTTTGCTAATGGTATTGGGTATAGTAAAGATATACAGAACTTCTCTACAGAGTTTCCTTCCCTTTTATTCTTCTTCATAGAAATTATAAAATCCCAACTTTTTTTTTTACAGCATTCTCTACCACATTGAGAAAGACTAGTCCATTGTTTCTTTTATAAATAGACATTTTGCCCTTTTTTTATCGTACTCAAACGTCCCTGTGGTTTGTCTCCATTTCTAGTGCCAAAATTACAATTCCTTATTCTCTATCATACATGGCATATGGGATAACTTGATCTAGTTCCTCTGCACTGCAGTGGATAGTTTCAGTAAGTCTGCTCTCACTTCTGTGGCTCTTACCCCTCATGCCTTAGGATTTCCTTTTTACTGCAACAGAACACGATGCAAAAAGAAACACATTGATTTGGACCCAGGAATGGGCACCTAAAATAGTTAAGGTATGGCTGTTATAGTTAAGAAGCCATATAAGGTGAGGCTGGAAGAGGAAGGAGGATGGCTGTGATCAACAATCACAAATTCATGAAGTATTTCATTTTGTAAATGAAATTCCTGTCATACTAGAACTTGAAAGACAAAAAGAGAAAGTAATTTATTATTCCCATAGATGGAAAATACAGACTAAAAGCTAAGTAACTTTAATAATAGCCTAACTAAATGTATGACAGATTGTTGAGGAAACGTATGCTTTAGGAATGCTTTTCTAATCTTTTGTGATTGATATCCTAGAGGGCAGCCCTCTCCTTTATCATATTACAATTCTGTTTGGGTTAAATAATAGAATAAATATGACATTTCAAAGATTAAGGGGGAGTGGGGAGGCAAAGAGTCCCAACTATCTCTTCGGATCCCCCAAAGTCAATAAAGGATGCAGTTTAGTCTGCTTTTCTCTTTACTGTATCTTTAAAGAAGAGCCTTCCTTATGTACGGGATCCTATCTCAACAAAACACAGAACAAAAGTTAAGGGGAAAACATGGTTTCTGCTATCCATTCATTTATTCACTAGGGCAATGAATTGCAGTGTTGCAAAGAGGCAGCATTATCAGGATTTTAGGATCCAACTCCTCTCCATTACAATGCGTGAGTCTTCTGTACAGTATCATTTAGAGACCAGGTGGCCTCCCAGCATGTGATTAAATATCTCCCAAGATATAGCACATTATATCTTTGGACATCTCTGATTGATTGTATATAAATCATTCTTATATTAAGCCAAAGTCTGTTTCCCTATAGTTTTCACTTCTTGGTCCTTAATATATGCATTCTGAAGAATTTTCTATCTTCCCCATTATAAGGTCTTCACCTAGTTAGAAGTAACCCTCATGTTGGAATTTGTCACAGTTTTTGCTTTCAGATAATTTACCAGCTTATATCCAGATCTGTCCTAGTCTTTCTCCTAGCATGTTATCTTTCTGCTTTCTTCCTTTCTTTTTCTAGCTTTCCTTGTTTTAGCAGATCTTTTTCTTTCTGGCTTCTGTTGCCCCTAGATTGCTTCCCTGTGGTTCATTTAGTTTTATGTCTCTACCCAGTGACTTGCCCTCCCTAAAAGAACATTTTGAAATTCCTGAGAACGCCAGCTTCTTCCTACATAACACAGGCACTTGGGATTTTATGTTTTAGATCAAAGAATGGGGGTGGGATAGTTAGTAGCTTTAGAAACTTCTTGTAGCCCAGAATCTGTTGACAGGATAGTATCACTGTTATAATTTGAAGAAGCATACCACCAGAGCCTGCATTCTAAGTTTGCTTCCTTCCCTGACAGCCTGACTAACCTTTACAGACTTTAGCCCCCCAAGATTTGATTTATGCCAGTGTGGTATGATAAAATTATGGACACTTATTTTCTGTTTAACATTCTGATTATGATTTAGATCCCCACCAGAAAAAAAAAGTACTAAAAAATTGAAATGTTGTTAATTCATTTCTTTTAGTTTGTGCCTGTCTTCTCAAAACTGTGAGATTCTCAAAGGTGAGAGGCCTTGTTTTATTCACTCTGTTTGCCAGTCTCTGTATCTCAGATATATAACAAATAATTGCTAAATTGAATTAAGTGATTAGTAACAAATGGTAATGGATAAACTCTAACTTTACACTTAGAATCTCTTGTATTGGGACACAAATGTGTGCCAAATTAATCAGCATATGCCCAGTCAGTACATGCAGGTAGCCCAAAAAAACCATGTATGACCCAGTAGCCACTGTCTCTTTTTAATCCTATAGTGTGGTCCCTGGTTTATTCAAAGAATCTACGTGTTCCTCTGTGATAGGTATCAGTCTCTCTTGTTAATGTCTTGTAATTTGGTTCAGTTAAAAGCCCTTATCCATTTACCACAGGTTATGATCAACTAATTTCACTATAGAACATATCGAGACTGGGGTTCCTATCTGTATGTATAAATTCATCTTGGAGTGTGCTCTCACAAAGGGAACCAGTTATTTGACAATTTGTGTTTATTTAAATTCCATTGCAGAGAGCAAGCAGTTTGATGCATTTGTCCTGTGTTTTACGTGATACAAAAGTATCAAACTCTTGTGATGTCAAGAGTTTTATAGATCAGAGAGATCAGGGGGTTGGCAAACTTTTTCTGTAAAGGGCGAGACGGTTAGTGTTTTAGGCTTTGCAGGTCATACAGTCTGTCAAACTACTCAGCTTTACCATTGTGCAGTGAAAGCAGCATAGACAATAAGGAAACAAATGAACATGAATGTGTGCCAATCCAACTTTACTTGTGGACACAGAAATTTGAATTATTTATATAAGTTTTATGTGTCACTAAATATTTTTCTATTTTTTCCCCTAACCATTTAAAACTATAAAACTATTCTCAGCTCATAGCCATACAGAAACAAGAAGGCTGGATTTGACTTGCTGGCTGTGGTTTGCTGACCCCTGTGATACAGGTCTAGAGAACCAGAGAACTGATTAATTACATTTTCTGTCTTTGAACTGTTTTCAAGAGCTGTAGTTGTGACTTTACCATCTTCATTCAATGTTGAAGTATTTTTTATCTTGTTTATGGTTAGAAATAGGAAACAAAAGACAAGGCATTTGTTTCTGTTTATCTGGCCATCAGAGTACACCTGAAGTGTAATGTAAAATGCTGTAACCACCACAGCACCCCTGCCTTTGTCAGTTTTCCAAATTGTTCTGTGTTAACAGTGTTTTTAACATATTCAGTGATGATTCCAGGTAACTCCTTTGTTTTGTTTGTTTTTTTTAAGGCCCTATCTCCATTTTCCCCTAAACAATAAAGAAACAATTCCCAAATTCACCTTCTCTTTAGCCAAGTTTTAGAGATATCTAACAAACATTGTAAAGAAAGTGAAATGATTTTCACTCTGAACTTTTAGTACATCTTAGTATTTTGAACAGTTGTATAATTGTGAGGGTGGGTGTCTAAGGAAAACATTTTAGAATGATTCGTCTTTCAAAACAAACAGATTTCTCTGAGAAGAGTTCCCCAGTAGAGGGCCTAATAGGGTAGTATTTACCAATAAGTCAGAATAAAATAAAGTTATACCCTGTCGTAAGCGTCTTTGCTCCCTAGTTGATATGGTTGTGTTCTAAAGGATTCCTTGAGCTGTAATTAGCTTTGGGAGGTGCCTTCTAATAAATCCCTAAACCTGTGTTCCTTTCGCTTCCCTGGTCCAAGATCCCTCTGTTCTGATACTCGGTTTAATAAATTGTTTATCCATTTAGCAGTTCAGCAACATATTTATTTAAGCCTAAAGAAATCTGCTAAAAACTTGTCTTTTGAAACAACTTCTTTGATATTTTTCTTATGTTATTTGCTCTGTTAATATGTAAATTTATCATGAATAAATCTTATTGCAAATCTGATTCTGGTTGATACTAGTCATTAAGGAAATAGGAACCAGTAATGCTGTACATAGACAGGCCCAGTACAAATTAAAACAATAAATTAATAAAAAGAAAAGGAACCTTTGCTTCAGTAGATCGTCAAGACATCCTGTCATCCAGTGTTTCCAGAAAAGTTTTCTTGTTTTTCCATACTTTTACTCTTCTTTGTAGCCCAGTAATGTCTTTTGCTCAGTCCTTAAACAGAAATAACCTATTGGCATGTGTTCCATTCTCAGAATATTAATATTTTAAATCAGCTTGGAACTCATTTATTTATACCAAGGTTTAAAAACAACCTTTTTTCTAGCCAATTTAATTAGTCACTACGACACATGTAATTGTCACATCTGTTAGAAGCATTTTTAATATGCTGAATTTGTCTTTTGTTTTTTTTTAAAGCACTTTACAATTAGTGGTTATTAAAACCATTCAGTATTGCCACTCTGATCATATTGAAGAGTGAAGAATGGAGTGGGTGTGGAAATGTGGGTGTGGAGAGCTTGCTCATGTAATGTAGAATTAACAGAAAGTATTCCACTTGATCTCTTCACCTTGGATAAACCTTATCTTTTATCTTACTCTCACAGTTCTAGATTCTATTGTGTTATCCATGTGATTACTTAAAACCAACACTCTACATTTTGAAGTGGTCTGTTTGCTAGCTCCAAGTATGTATCTTGTGGCCATGTCTGAGTAATATAAAAATTTTGTAGTGTTTCTCCAAAGCCACATTCCTTTTAGGAATTTGTTGAAAATGTTAACATGGGAAGCCATTTTCATTATTATAGGATTTTAGTTATAATAGTTTTAAAACTATTATAAAATTAATAATAGTTTTCTGTTGTATTTAGTTCTATAGAATCAAGATACTATTATCTAGATATTGGGGCCTAGTATTTTTCTTAAGTGCTTATTATGGCTTTAATCATTTTTTGAATTAGGACTTCTGAGAAATCCTGCCAAATATATTTAATTGTATTCCATACTAAATGATCAGAGTTTTTGTACTGGTTACAGCCTCTTCCTCCTCGTCTCCATCTCTCCACCGCAACCCTTCTTGGTATAATGAAGTAAAATTGACCAACCAAAGGCTTCTGGTCTCCTAGATATGTTTAGTATAACCTTTAACATTTGCTCAATCACTTTGACTTCTATAGCTCTATTCAAGTTTGAGAACACTCATTTGATCTGTGGAGTCCTTGCTGGTGAGTGCAGTGTTAAGGCAAAATTTTCTATTACCTAATAGTTAAAATTTTGCATCAGGCATTACTTTTGAAGCTGTTTGCTTTTATATTCACGTATTCTGGGGATAATCTAATAACAGCACTGTTTAAGAAACTATAAAAACTATATTTGAAGGATAATTGTCACTGGCAAATTCCATTTTCTGGCTTTTGTGAAAGGCAGCATTATGGATTGGTTTTCCTATAAGAAATTTTACCAACTGTGATTTAATTAAAGCCGACATCTTCCTAAATAAGCTCCTTTATCCAGATGTAATCTTTCTATGCCAGAGAATAGCAACGGACCATGACTATGACTCAAGTTTCATGGAGAAGCAAGTGAGCACTCAACAAGGATGTATTACTAGCTAGAGAGCAATAGCATACAAACTTTATTTTTCAAAATAAAAAAGTAGGGGAGGGTATAGCCAAGAGCGAAAATTGAGAATGAAGAAACATGTATTGCATGATAAAGAACAGCACACTAGAGAGGAAAGATAGAATTTTTAAACCATCTTTTGCTGGCCACATGGTTACTCTGTTGTTAGTTTATCCCCATCTTGAGTGTTTGTGATTCTAATGTCCTTTTTTAAACCACTAGTTGGCCTCAGTTTTCCACCAAAAGTGTACCAAAGCTATTATTTATGAGGCTTTTGGGGGCAATGGGCCTGGGGATTTTTTTTGTTTTTGTTTTTTTTGGTAATTTTTGTTCTTCATTTCTTTCCTTTTTTGGCTGAAGAATGGGCTACTGCTGCCTGACTTGTCATCTTTATGTGCTGTTTACACATGGCTTTTACAAAAGAAGCCATTACCACGTCTGATTTATCTTTTATTGCAAGTGCCCATTTAAAAGCATTTGTTTTAATTTAACAAATTTTTTAGAAAAATTCACCAGGTTAATGTTCCTAGTGATTACTATACAATCAAGGGAAACACTGATATTATTAATTTTTCAAACTAGGAGTAAGATTACAAATATTAATATGACATAAGTTTTGTTTTTCAGAGCTTTTCCCCAAGGCATTTAAAGCAATTCTTTGCTGAGACATAAACTTGCCATGTTTCGTTAAAGAGAAGAATGTAGAAACAGAGCACTCGCAATTAATTGATCTTATCAGGATTGGATTGTACATTTTTTAGTTTGCATGTTACAGAACTTTTGGGGGTATTATTTAAATACATTGTTGATAATTTAAGTGACTGTAATATTTATTGTTTACTTCAGTTAAGAACCAGGAGCTGGACTCTTCTGCTGGGTATCTTCCTTCTGTGCTTAGCAAGATAACCTCGATTCCTGCTGGTTCTTGGGCATTTGCAGTGCAAAGCATTTCTCACTGGGTTTGCAAAACAAGGGTAATGTGCTGTGTGGGTGTATGTGTGTCTGTGCACACCCCTCCCGCTCAATCCCACTGCCACCTTCTCACCCCCTTTTTCTTATCAAAACTTATTTTTTAAAATTATACAAATTTTATTAAGTCTAACAAATCCCCAATTTACCTTTTTCTGAGATATAGAAACACTGATAAAAATGTATTAACTTTCCTTGAGGTGTTTGCCTACAAAGTCATTGCAAAGATGATGGTGACCTGGCAGGGCTGATGGCATCATTAAGCAGTATTTACGAGGCCAGAAGTAACTCTCAGTTTTCTTGATAGGACGGCAAAATAGAATGAAGGGAATGTGAAGGTAGTTTAATAGATGTAGTGGATTTAGGTTCCTTTGTGTAAGGTGACTACAGAGGTAGTATGCTCAAGCTCAGACTCTCTTTTTATGCAAAATTTAGTAATTTCAGGAAGCAAAATCTGCAGGTAGTAACATAAAGATATGCTTTGAGTTTGGAAACAGCAATAAGTCTATTAAGCTTTAAAATGGTTGTAAAGTTTGTAACTAATCAGAAATGTTCTTCCTGTTTTCTTTCTTAACAGACAGTGTATGTCTCAAAACTATTAAAAGTTGCCTATCCAGGGTTCTTCATGAGGATCTTGGCTCAGGAATATTTACTAAATATCTCCATAGTGTACCTATTAATATTTTAATTCTTATGTTCTATATTCACAATTTCTTTCTTCAAAGTTCTGCCTGGTGATGTTCTCTAAAATCTAATGAGAAACCTGGCTGAGAACTGGCTAAGCTGGAAAGAAGTACAGCTTTTGTTAAATCGTAGGCTGGGCCCACTTCGGGTTCTCAAGACACACTTCATGTAAGGACTAGATGTCTTTATTGCTCTGGATCTGTGTTTCTTTGCAAAAAGTAGTATTTTAAGAAATAGAGTCCAAAGACGAGTAATATTTAGTATTTGCCTCGCCCTTCATTTTGAACACTCTATGCAATTAGCCCTCACCATAGCTACTCAGGTAGGTAGTGATGCTCTTGCTTTATGTGATAAAATTGGGGCTCAGAGAGGTTCAGAGACCTGCCCAAGAACAAGTGAGAAGTGGAGCCAGAACCCAGGTCTTCGATGTTTCAGTCCGGTGACATGCTATTATGCCACAGCTGTCTCCTAAATCTTAGTCCCCAAAGGAAAACGTGAAAGTTACGGAGAGTGAATTAAAGAGAAGATTGAAATTTGTGAGACACTAACGATTTATAAAACTAGGTATTAAAAATGGCTCTCGAAGATCCTGAAGCCACTAATTCATTGATTTATTAATACTGGACTCCCTTTACCTTGCCTTAAATCCCCCAGGTTGAGTCATGCAGCATGTCCCAGAACCTAAAATAGGATCTCTTTCAGTTCTTAGGAACCAGAAGATGGAAATGAGAAATGAAGCCTTGCCTGTTGTTGAGACAGAAGCTCTGAGGGCTTTTGTTGGGCCCTGGAGATAATCTGGTTCCTGGTATTAGAACAGTCAATAAAAAGATTTGAACTTTTTAGAAGAACATAGTAGTTTCCTTTACATATTTATGTTTAGATAGCTCAATAGTTTAAATTCCCATTAAGTCAAACCTCAAGCACAGGGTCAGAAGAAAATTAGATTGGTATCCAAAAGCAAGCAAACCAAAAACACCATCATCAAACCAAATCACATTTTGTAACTCTAATAATTATTTGTTCTTCATCAAAGAAAGTATTTTTGGTATTCTGTGTTTCAGCCCCTGGTATATTTATGTAAATGTGAAACTTGTTGATTTAGAATGGAGTCTTTGAGACTGTTAAAGTGAGGCAGGCCAGGGTATTTATATAATTTAGTAAAAAAAATTCTATTTTAGTCTGGTTGGACTATGAAAATTCCTTTTTCAATCATCATTTGTGTTTCCTACTTCTCAATGTAGTCAAGTTGATTTAAAAAAAAAGTCACTTTAGCATGTTAATGGCCTTCCCTTAAAATTTGTCTTTATATAATTTCAGCAAGTAAGAAAACCCATCTTTATTAATTTGTTTATAATATTTGTTTGAACATAAATTTTTTTACAGGTATTCGAAAGATTAATCTTTGAAAATATTAAATAGAATATGAGGGGATAGCATTTTTTTAAAAACTTAAGATTATACATTGATTCCAAGACTCTTTTTCAAAGTTAGCTTTATAACTGGCATGACTGTGTTTTCTTCTTTCTTTCAAGATTTTTCTGTCAGCTGTCTATTTCTCCTTGTGGTGGACTCAATAACATTGCTGACTGGTTCATTTCAGTGCTTAGTATAACATTATAATACCTGAGAAGGCACAAAAAATAACAAGACACCATAATTAAGTATAATAAAGCTCTGATAAAAGTTTGCCTTCTCCCCAAGGTCCCACCATTGCCACAACCACGACGTGGCACTGAGTTTATTATGCAAACATATTTATCTGACATCTGTACATATCACTGTCAGTATCTTTATTCAGCTAAATCTAAGTACCCTGGAGATGGGATCATGTCTTTCTTTCATTAGCCCAGAATCACCTACAAGAGGTTTCTGCTCTGAGATGGCAATTAAACAACTGTTTATTGAATTTGCCTAATTCATTTTGAAGTCTATACTTGATTTCAGTAAAACAAGATCTTTCAGCCTGAGGTACAAAGCACTCGACCAAATATATATGTAATTCCCATGTGAGGTATAATAGTGTTGGTCTATAATATAGATCACTAATGTAGAGTTATTGTTCAGATCAAGTTTTGGGATACTTCGATCTTTAATATTTTATATTCTCAGTTGCTACCATGACTTTGGCAAGAGTGATAATTTTAAGTGTCTTTACTGTTTCAGAGGCAGGTTATCTAATAAGAAAATTTACTAAGGAAATGAATCACAGACAACCATATTTTTATTTACATTCCTGAGAATGTCCCTGCCATCTCTAAATTAGAAAACATTAAACAAAATATAATGAAGCTGCACCTTAAGTTTGAGCTATTTCTTTTCTGCCCAAATATATTGTCTATTATCACTGACTTTGATTTTCAGAATCCACTCACTAAATTACTAAGGTTTTATATTCTCCTTTAAAAAAGAATTTTTATACTATTTACCACTTACTGACATTTCTCTTCATTCTTTCCATTAACTACTTTTTCTTTTAGGAAACTGTTAAGGTTTATTTTTAACTGTTTTTAAAGGCTCGGAGGACATGAAGTATTTATCAGCACTTCCTTCATAAATTGTTTACCAGACTTTTCAGGTGTTACAGATCACTTCATTATGAAACCAGATACAAAAGCTTACATAAAATAACTTAATAACATTTTTGGTTAAAAAAGCACTACATATTTATTTTAGAAATGTTAGGAAGTACAGAAAAACAAAGAAATTAAATTATCTGCAGTCCTACCACTAGTGACATTTTAGTATACCTTAAGGTCTTTTTCGTATGTATAATTATACACATAGGAAAATCTGATGATTTTTAAAATGGATAAGAAATAAAACATAGCACATTATCCAGAGGAGGGTTAAGTCTTTGAAGTTAGCATTTTTGCCTCTTTCCTCATTCCAACGTCTAATCATGGTCCTCAGATGAAAGTACTTCCGTGACGTCACATGGCAAGGCTAGCAGTAATGCTGTTGGTGTTCACTGGGTCCTTATCTGCCTGCCCAGACTTTTAATATATAGAAAGATAACAATGAAACAATAGCAGGTTTTTTTCTTCTTTTGGACAGAAAAAAAGGATCTGTTTTCGTATTGTTACCCAAAGGTAAAATTGGTCTTCACTAAGCAAGGAACAAATAATCAAATGTGTTGGGGGGAAATTACTATGTAGGCCCTCCAGAAAAAAACTTATATGGCTCTGGCTTATGTAGCAAAATTTTAGAAAGCTTTTCAGGATTCATTTCCATTGTGATGCAAATAGGATAAGATAGATTTTTAAGCATAACTGTGGTTCTTTCAATAGTCTCTTCAAATATGTAAATCTGTTGCTCCAAAAATAACCTGAAAAGAAAAATACTCTACATTGCATTTAATGAAATGGCAGCAAACTACCTATAAAACACACATATCCTGCTCTTAATGATATCTGGAATCTCTAATTCAAGGGAGAGGTAATTTATCATTCACAAAGGCACATACATACACAGGGTTGATAATCCTGAGACGTAATGTCTTGAATAAATAATTTTCAAGAGAAAGCCTTTAGAAAAAAAATCCTTGTTTCTCCCCCCTCCAAGAAAAATGCTGAATTATCATCCTTAGCAGGAACCATTGACTTTTTAAATAAAATTGAGAATTTTCAATGAAATCATGTTTCTGCTCAATTAAATATTTGACTAACATTCTTCCTTCTCATGTTCTTAAAACCAACTATATGGCCTTGTAGTACCTTATATGAATCATAGGCAGCTACCGTGATTCACCGAAAATAAACCCTAGCATGATTTTTCAGGATGACATCCCCTGAACATAAGCCCTCACGTGTCTTTTGGAGCAAACCTTAATACAAGATCTGGTCTTATTATTGGGGAAACACGGTAGCTGATCTTTCTATTGTAGCATCTTTGTTATAGATCCCCCATTAGTCCAGACAAGTAACATCTGAATTAACACCTTTAAATCACATTAAATCTTAGTGTTGGCCACTAAAATGAGACTCTGCTAAGAGGACTTTGGACAATCTTTGTATTTCTCAAAAATAGTCACATTTGGTGGACATGTCCTTTGGTCATACTTGAAATCCTTCCTGTTATCATGGGAAGAAATGATTTAGCATCAGAGACTGACTTGAGTTTAAATACTAGCTCCATCACTTACTAGTTCTAAGTTGTTTAACCTCTCCATGTCTTCATCTATAAAATAGACATGGTGACTACTTCATAGTGAAGTTGTAACAAATTAAATGAGAAAACATGTTGAAGTGACTAGCACAGTACCTGGCACATGTGAACATGTAATAATGTTAGTTTTCCTCTTATTTTACTGATAAAATGCTGGACTAAACAATGGGTCTGGTCAAGTGGACCACTTTTTATGTTCTTTCTATGCCTTTTCAGTTTCTGAATAGCACAAAGCAAAGCAGAAGTTCTCCAGTCACCTGGAATTATTTAGTTCACTTTCAGCAAGTTTTTACTGAACATCTATTATGTGCCAAAACTGTACAAGAGAGTACATAGTAACATAGCTAAGTAGCATAGCTAAGTAAGTGCTTATCCCCCAGGGAGCTCACAGTCTAATGGAAAAGACTGATGGTTAGACCAGTAATGACAGGGTGCAATGGGAACAAAAGAGGAATGGTATCTAAACGTATGTTAGGTATCCAGGGGCAAACTTTCAGAACTGATGCTTGAGCTGAGCATGGACTTTCAGGCAGAAGGAACAGTATTTAGGCAGGGAGGCAAAAGAAAGCATGCTTTGTTCTAGGAACTGCAAATAGTTTTGAATTAATGGAGAGAAGGATATGTGTGGAGGTATAACAGTGTGAAGCTGGAGAAAGAGGTAGGATTCATGTTTTAAAGTATTTTCTAAAGGGTCTTACTAAAAGGTCTGGACTTTAACCAGAAGGTTATGAAGAACCACTGAAGGGTTTTAAGATGCAAAATGGAATTTTCAAGGTTTCATTTTAGAAATAAAGACGTTAGCAGCAGAGTAGAGGACATATTCAAGGAAAGTTTGAAATGAAAAGAAGAAAGGAAAAAAGAAAAACTTGGGGGTATTAGTAGTAAGCTGAGTGGGGCATGAAATGAAGATTATAGGGGCATGAATGAAGATAGTAAATGTGGTGATAGAAACGAGCAGAAACGGGGACGTAAAGTGCAGCATAGGCAATATAGTCAATAATATTGTAATAGCTACCTATGGTGCCAGGTGGGTACTAGACTTATCGGGGGATGACTTTGTAAATTATCTAAATGTCTAACCACTGTGCTGTACACCTGAAACTAAGATAAAGTAATATTGATTGTCAACTGAATTGAAAAAATAAAAAGAAACAAGTGGATAGATAAGGGGGATCTTAAAATAGAATAGAAATTACTTGATATAATCTATGGGAGGTAGTGGATGAGTGTAAGGAAGGCATCAAAGATGATTCTCAGGATTCTGGCATGGAAGACGGGGTGGAGGATGGGGCCATTTACCGACTTAGAAATGATGGAAGAGGGTGGGGTAGCGGGTCCAGGCAGCAGCAGAGATGAGTTTAGTGTCGGGCATATTGCATTCCATATGCCTGGGAGGATGTCCAGAAAGTAGTTGGCTGTGAAGTCCAAGAAATCTGGGCAACAGAGCCAACTGGAGAGGTTGATTTGACCATATGAGAGTGCTGTAAGTGATGATTTAACCCAACTGTTATGTTTTCCTTTGATTTCCAATGATTAACACATATTAGGTGATCAGGAAATATATGTTGAATTTATATTACTGTGGCTACAGCTATTATCTTGAGTCCTCTGTGTATGCTTTGGGGGAAAAAATGATTGATCTATCTAATTTTACTCAGGAGTAGGTAACTTTGGGCCAAGTGGTGCTGACCTAAGTAATTTCTTAATTCACAAATAGCTTCTTGGTCACTCAAGAAGACCGATATAAAATTGGCTCTTACTTGATTGATTATCTTAGGTATTTTCTTGGTTATTAATCAGCCTTCTCAGTTGTGAAAAAAATACTTATTTGGGGAAGCCATGAAATTCCTCTCCATGTGAATGGGTTTGGATATGCTATTCACAGTGCTAGACCTAGCATATAGCAATTTGAGAAAACCTGTTTATCTATAACCAGCTGATCTTTTTTTTGGATAGCTCTATAACACCTTGTTTAACTCAAAAGAAATGGTGAGAAAAGTGCCCTAGAAAGTACAGTGTGTTAATAATATTACAACAAATTCATTCAGTGTCCTCCAGGCTCTAGCATATTACAGGTGCTCAAATTATGTTAATCGAATTAAGTGAATCTATATGGTACTTTAGAATTTACAAAGTGCTTTCAGATATGTTACTGTATTTGGTCTTCAGAACCCTCTGAGTCAAACCAAGTATTATTCTCATTTTTAAGTATGAGGAAATTCATATACCCTTAGCAAGAATATTTTATGTATCTCTGATACATCTGCAGAAAGTTTCTGTTGTCATTTCTCACCATTTTTCATGTCCTAAGTAATATTCAGTATCAGTCATTGACAGACCTGCCTACTCTAAATTCAGCTTGTACCACTTTGATATGCTCTTGACTGTTTCAAGATGGCTTAGAAGAAAAGCTGGCCTGAAGTTCTTGAACACACTGCATCTTTTCTTGCCTCCATAGAGCACTGGTTTATATTCATCACAGTGTCGGCTCGTTTATAAGTGAAGGAGCAGCAGTGATTGTTTTTTTAATATCATACATATAACATGATTTGAGTAGTAAAGTGTGCAAGCTGGTCCAAGCATATGTCATTTACACCAGGAACACCTTTTTAAAAGAGTCCCTTTCTGTTACTAAGTTCCTCCGTGGTATGTAATATGGTAAATTGACCTTACCAAAATTTCAGGCCTAGGTTGGCAAATGTACACCTTTCTGTTGAGCACTTGCAGATGTTACTTTTCATGATATTTGGCTTCTGTTAGATTGTTCATTTTTCAAATGGCTCATCTTCTTTTCCTACTAGTGTGAGTTGCTTGTCTTCTTTCACCTACATCACCTTTCTTTAAACTTTAGGAATAGATCCCTCTTCTGTGACGTTTTCTTCTCATCCATGTTCTCCTGGAAGTACTTATGTTTGGTCTGTTTTACCTGTGATGTGAGGCATTTAGCTCAGGAGGAAACTGTGTTTCCAGAATTTAGGTGTTCTCTTAGGGGTTGAAGATGTGTCACTGATCTGTGAAGAAATATCTCTCGGCTACTGGGTCATTTTTATTCTGTTTACAAAGAAATGTTTCACTGTTTTTGGTAATTAGATTTAACTCATGGCGATGATTGGATTAGGTCTGTGCTGATGTGCTCGTCTTCTATAGCCCTGCCAACCAAAGACCAGATTTCAGTTTCTCCATTAGGCGCTAGTAAGATGATACATATGGCTTGGAGATAGGGAACAGTTTTCAACCTGAGCAGGCCCCTCAATATGTTTTGATTGACTCACAAACGCCTTGTGCCCGTGTATAGTGATGAGTTGGGTATTTAGGAATACTCCTTTAAGTATAAGGAGTATGTATTATACAGGAGAGACCATAGTAATGCAGAGTGCTTGGTACTAGGTGAGGGACATCGAAATTACTTCTCAGATTCACAAAGTTCTAGAAATAGGACCAAAGTAAGGCTGGAACTGCTTGAGCTGCTGATATGTTTAGTGAACAACAGTCTTTCCCTTTGACCACCTGAGGAACTAAGATTCTTGGTTTATATGAGTATTAATATTTTTGAGGCCTCTTAAAAATCATTGTTGATTCTCAGAGTTCACTATATTCCCCATTTATTCCTAATCTTCTTGCTTCTGTATATGTTCATTTGTTTGTAGAATGTAAATGGCATTCGCACTGAGGAGGTGGCTGCCGTGACCAAGGGGCCATCTACCAAGCCTGACTTTGAAGGGGAGGGCCCCACGCATTCATTAATGCCTAGTAAGAGCCAAATGACCACCCCGTCGGAGTCTCCGAAAAGCTTTGACTTTGGCTCCCTCTCCATAAGCAGCAAGGAGACAGAAGAGAAGGAGCAAGGGGCCGCTGGCTATGTTGATACTAAGGAAATGCCAAGAGGCCCCAGTGGGGAATGTGTGGGAGTGGAGGAGCAGGCCAGTGCCTTACAGTTCTCAGTATCACCAGCCTCCTCTCAGCTGCAACTTGGTGACAAAATGGCAGAGAGTAGTGAAGAACATGTTCCACCAGGAGAGCCCCTTGGAAAGCAAAATGGATCATTTCTTGACTCTCGTGTGGGTAGCCAGTTCCCCATCCTCATTCGAAGTTTCCAGGTAGAAACTGATTCAATGATGCAGGTCTAAGTGACTCACTTTGGGAGAGGGCCTGATCTGTTCTGTGGACGAGGTGGTGGTGGTGGTGGTGGTGGTGGTGGTGGTGGTGGTGGTGGTGGTGGTGGTGGTGAGGGTAGCAGCCTCTGCTTTTCTTCAAAATCACAGAATAAAACTGAAGCCCTTGATTACTATAAAGAAATGTATTCAGAGTAATTAACCCCATGGCTTAGAACTGCTTTCTCCCCTGATGACTTAGCAAGACCCTTGGGGGTAAATTCCAGCTGTTCATCTTTATGAAGCTGGTGTGTGTTCCTCTTTTCCTTGCTATGTGAAGAGGTGAATTGATGAGATTTCTGTGATGAGGCGCCTACAGTGTTCTGAGACCATGCTCAAAAATTCAAACACTCTTAATTAAAAGGGGTCACTGATTTTATTGTGAGAGTTCAGGCTCCGAATAATTATTTGTGTAGCCACACAGCACAGCCCGCCACTCCACTGACCCCACTCCCACGGGCTTCTGTGATCATAGGCACTAATCTCCTATGCTAAGGTGGATGGCCACTTAACTTTATCACAATCAACTGGTGGTTTTAGGGTGATTTATATCTTGGGGAAGATGAACTGATGGACAAGAAGCCTTTGATATTCCACTAATGTTCATTCTTCTGAAATTCTGAGATTAATCACCAGGTGGTGGTAGAACTGATTACTTTCTTTCCAGTTTCCAAATACTGTTTCTTCTCAGTAACTCCACAGTGAACATCTGACATTGATTTGAAAGAAGTTAATGAATTCCAGGGTAATGCATTTCCATGCCACTGCTGTTTCATGTGCCATTTGTACTTAGCGGAGGAAATGTGGCTGATTTTCTTAATGGTACAGTCACAAGGACAACAAAAGTGACTGCTACTTGGCAAATAGTTTCATATTCAAATTCTGAAGGTCAGTCCATAGTTTTTTTATATCACCAATCATAATTGTCTGATCTTATAGCTTTCCATTAGGCATATGAATGTGATTACAGTAATGCTGTTCTTTAATATCCCTCATGATTTGACACCTTGTCCGAGCTGCTTTGGAACAGTGTCCAAGTGTTGGGCAGAGATTGAGCGAGGCCTTTGCTTGATTAGAACTATCACTTTGATCAGATCAATGTCAGAAGATTAGTTCTCCCCAGTTTTCAAAAGATTCTGGTAACTGTTTTTTTACTGCTTCACAGCCTCCCCTGGTGAAGACTCAAACTGTCACCATCTCAGATTCTGCCAATGCTGTGAAAAGTGAGATCCCAACCAAAGACGTCCCCATTGTCCACACTGAGACCAAGACCATCACTTACGAGGCTGCTCAGGTAGGACACAGTCTGAGGTTTCAGAACCAAGGACTGGAGTAAACGACCTTCCTTCACAGGGTTTGGAATCATTTGCTGCAAATCGTGCTAGGCTTTTCTGGCACGGTTCTTTTTAGAAGACATCACTGATCTGGGATCTCCCAAATTACTTTATTAAAAGGAAAATGGCCTTGGATCTGATTGCTATGTTTACCCAATCCACTTAGGGAAGGCAGCGTAGTGTAATGGTTAAAAGCACGGGCGTTGGGTCATACAAACCTGAGTTCAGGTCCTGGCTTCTCCATTTGTTAACTTAAGCAAGTAACCGAACATCTCTGAGCCTTGATACCCCAGCCCACACCCCACCTCCTCCCCGAGTGACGTTAGTACCTATATCTACCTCAGGATTCTGTTATGAAGATTGTGTAAGACGTAGTACCGTATTGCATCCACTTGAGCACCAGGCCTGAAAGCATACATAACAGCTATAAGAATCGTACTCAATTTAATACAATTAAATTTAATTTAAATCACATAAGAATTTAAAACTTTTGCTTCCTACTTTCAATAAAATTTCTTCATTATTGGTCATTTGAGTGAGCTAGGGTTGCTTATGTGGAATTGTTTTTCTTTCCCATATTTTTTTTTTTTTTTACTCCACAAAAGTCAAAGGTAAGAAAAACTTTTCCCTCTATAAACTTAGCTGTTAATTCATTCCTGCAACCACTATTTCTTGAGCTTTCATATATCAGGCCAAAGCAGTGTACGCGGTAGACACAGGCCCTACCGTCTGGAACTTACTTTATAATCAGAAGACAGGCAATAAAACACATAAATAAATGTATAAATTTCAGACAGTGATAAGTGCTATAAAGAAACTAAAATAAAGAGTTAGACAATATGGGATTACATGAAAGGTTGTTACTTGGGATTAAAATAGTCAGGAAAATCCTCTCTGAGGAGGAGACGTTTTGGCCGAGGCCTGCAGGATGACGAGCTGGATAACTTTAAACAAATTGCTGATCTCTTTACGCCTCCGGGTCCTCAGCTGTAAAATGGGGATCATACTACCTCCCATTGCAAGATCTGGGGGAGGATTAAGTGAAATCATATCTGAAATGGTAGCTAACGCTTGATGTATTCATAGACATTCGGTTAATGTTAGAATGCTTCCCCCTTCTCCCTCTCACGGTCAAGAGTGTGAAATTTGAGTTTGGTAAATAGTGACAGGTTGCTTAAAGTTTTTGAACGGTGGTGATAAAATGGCCTAATTAAAGCAATGATTTTGGAAGATGATTCCTAGAGCTGTGTGCTGAATATATTCAAGTAGGGGGGATGCCTGGAGCAGGTCTGGGGAGATACTTGCAAAGAAATGAAGTGTAGCCTGAGGAAATGAGAAGAAAGAGCTGTATCAAGAGAGACAGAAATGAATGAATAGGACTTGGCAGGGAAGGGGACGGAAAAAGGAAGGAATAGGAAATTACTTTAAGATTGTGCGCACTATTAGCCAGAGGATGTAGGAAAGAATTACTTGCTCATGGGAGGGAGCCCTTTAAGTTGTCACTACCATGGAAACAACCTAAATGTCCATCAACAGGAAACAGATGAAATAAATTATGGTACATCCAATTAAGGTCATTCTATGCAGCTATTTAAAACAAAACGTCTGATGGGAATAATCTGTGTGACAAATTGGTAAATGAGAAAGCATAGTGCAATATGGTGTAAATATCGTGCAGAAATAAGTACCTGACACATATTAAAGACCAGTAATCATTTGCTATTGTTATTATTTACTTATTTGCTATAAGTATTTCTACTTCTGTTTTTGTTATCTTGCCAGATAAGTAAGCCCAGGAATCTTTTTTTTTCTTCCTTTCACAAGTCCCACACTTTAGGACACGTGGTGAGGAGATGGAGAACCAGAATAGGGTTTTACTGTTTGTGTGTGCGCGTATGTGTGCTTGAGGTCAAATTTACATACAGTGAAATGCACAGATTTTAAGTGTTCAATTTGATTGATTTTGACAAATATGTATACCTGTATAATCAAGACATTTGGGATACAGAACATTTCCATAATTCCTTTCTTTATAGCCTTTTCCAGTCAATCCCTACCCCTCTAGGTAGCCTCTGATTTCTGTCACTCTAGGCAGCGTCTGATTTCTGTCACCGTAGCTTAGCTCTGCCTGTTCTTGGATTTCATATCAATAGAAGTATACAGTAGCACACTTTTGTGTCTGAACATGTTTTTCAGATTTATCCATGCTATATAAACCCATAGTTCACTGTTTTTTATTGTCGAATAGTATTCCATTGTGTGAATATACCACAATTTGTTTACCCTTTCATTTGTTGATGGACAATTTGAATTTGTTTCAGTGGGACAAATATGAATAAAACTGCTATAAATATTTATGTGCAAGTATTTCTGTGGGCATATGTTTTCACTTATCTTGGGTAAACACCTAAGAGTGGAATTGCTGAGTCACAGGAAAAATGAATATTTAACTTTATAAGCAACTGTCAAAGCTACAGTACCATTTCGAGGAAACATTGGTAAGAGGGTCAAGGAAAGAAAGGCTGATGTGGGAAGAGTAAGTTGGAAATCATAACAGCATCTCTTCCATCTTCTACCTTCTTCAGAGACCAAAGGGGAAGAGTGAGGGGGTAGAAGGAAGGTAGAGAAAGATAGAGTCACAGGATTAGTGGAGAAGGAGCGCTTTAAAAAGGTTTAGACCTCCTGGCACGCAAATTTGTATTCTTAAAACAATGTATAAAATACTTTTATTTCTGTAATCTCTTTTCATCTTCGAAACAATGCTATGGTGGAGACAGAGAACATATTACAGTATTGCCTGTTATAAATGAGAAAACTAAAGTTCAGTGAAGTCAGAATAACTTGCCCAGTTATTTGAGCTGGGACCCAAAGCCCAGTCTTCAGACAAGAAGTTTCTTGCACTAGGTCCTAGTTCAAACACTTTTAACTGTAGAACCTTGAGAAATTATTTAACCGCTCTGGACTTCAGTTTTCTTAACTATACAGTGAGTATAATAATAAGACCTACTCAAGGGGATGTAAAGTACAGCATAGGGAATATAGTCAATAATGTTGTAATGACTATGTTTGGTGCCAGGTGGGTACTAGACTTATCGGGAGGATCACTCATAAATTATAAAAATGTCTATCCATTGTGCTGTACACCTGAAGCTAATATAAAATAATATTGAATGCCAACTCTAATTGAAAAATAAAAAATATATAATCAAAAATAATAACAATGGAACCTACTTCAGACATCGAGAGGTATAATTGAGATGATGGTTGTATTATGTGCTTGGACATAGTAGAAGTACAGTAAATATTACTTAAGTCTGAATGTAAGGTAGATAAGTGAGTCTTGGCTGAAGAAAGTGTCAGTGACCTAGCCAATAATATACCTGGTGTGATGGTGGCATGTGTGGAAGACTTAGGTGACACGACCATGTTCCCTCTGTTTGTTTTGTCCGGATTCCTAGCTGGAAGGGAACCCAGCTTGGGACTCTTCTTCCTAATTCTCTTCTCCTCCTTCCACCCTTCCACTCCCCTTCCCCTCCGCCCCCGCAATATCTCTAAGTTTTGCCTTAATGAAATATGGTCCTACCCATAAAAAAAGTTGGAGGCCTCTGCTTATAATACAAATGACTTATATAAAGAGGCAGAGAAAGATAGTAACCTAACACAGTTTTTGCTGCAGGATTCTTTATGAAAATTATTGCAATTCTTTAAATACCCCTCTGAGACACTGTACAATCCCTGTATTTTAGGTCATTATTCTCTGAAAATCATGCTGCCAGCCTCCATCTTCCTAGTCTCATTTATTTCCATCTTGGTTATGGGGTTCTTAGCAGCTCCGAGGCTAACCACCAAAACGATGACTGATAACTGTTCATCAGGCTGAGTTTGGCCCCGTCAATCATCTCTCTTTTTTGCTAATGTCATTTCTCAGCCTGATCATAGTATGTTTGTTTTGGTCATCAGATGGTGAGCTCCAGAGAGACAAGAAGCAGCCGCAGCCCTTGTTCTCTAGGTGGATTAGTTGTGTAGCTTGGCATTTAAAATATTTTAAGCCCCTCCTATGATAAGGAGGATCCATTTCAATAACAGTTTTGTTGTCAGAAATGTCATTGAGATATCACGTGTATTTCCTTCCACTCTGCCTTAAAGGGATATTTCCTATCTCATTTGCTCCAGTCTCCCCTCTCCATCTTCAAAGAAGATAGTCTGAGATTCCTTGGTTTCTTAAGTCTCAGTAAGGACCTTTCCTGGTCCTTTCTGGAAAATTCAGCCTATGATTCAGAACCTGCCCGTGCCTTAGCAACCAAGAGTTTGTACCTTTCCTGCCTTGGGTGGTGTGTGAAGAGTTCCAAATCTGTAGAGGACAATTGCCACTCATTAGTTTTAAGTCCTTGAGCAAATCATTCACCTTCTCTGAGCCTGAGTTTTCTTACCTGAGCGTGCTAATAAGTCTCTGCCCTTTCTGTTTATTTTGCAGGGCTCTGTGAGCATCAAAAAAGATAATGTTCTAAAGCCATTTGTGTACTATAATATGTCATACGCATGTACATAGTTATTGTCACCCTTGTTGAACCTATGGCTGCACTCTGCTGCCTCTTTCTGACCCACTTCTGTCACTGACCCAATGCCAAGCGCAGCTGGGCCCAGTCAACATTTTTAGAAGGAGCCTTGTTGCCAGGTCATTTATTTTAGTTATCACTTAAGGGATCACTGTAAGGGAATCAGGCTTTCACTTTAGAATGTACAGCTGAAGAGCAAAGCTGCCTTCTGCAATATTTGCCCACAAGGCTTCCTGCGAGGCATGGTCACAGGGTGTGCTTCCTTCCCTCCTGCAGACTGAGGACAGCAATGGGGACTTGGACCCAGGAGTCTTGCTGTCAGCCCAGACCATCACTTCGGAGACCACCAGCAGCACCACCACAACTCAGATTACCAAGGTAACAGGCCAGCCAGAACTTCTTCCTGGAACCCAGTGGCATGTCGAGCTTGCTGTCTCTGTGCAGGAAGGACCCCAGTCCCCAAACAAGGATTTTCTGCTCCATCCCTACTGAGCCAAGTTATTCCAGGTGTCCCAGGTGGAAAGGCCCTGCTGCTCTCTCTCCCTGGCAATAGGCCTAGGGAGACCCTGAGAGTGTCCCCGCCTACTTAGCTCTCTGCTCAAGTCGCATGTGGTGTTCTCTTTTCACATCCGTCTGTTTCTTTGGTCAGTGAGTCCCCTATCTGGCTATGGAGGTAAGTTTAAAATGTCAGGTTAAGGGCAGGCGTTGTTGGTATTAATTATGCAACCATATTTTCCAAGCTAAAAATCAGAACTTGGGGTCTAACAAAGAATTTTTATGTCATGGCCAGGATCAAGGCCATGGGAACTATAGTTTAGATGCTGAAATATTGGAATTATTAAAATATTGCTTATGGGGGCCAGAGGGACATATCTAAAATTAGAACTGCTCCCAGAAAATCAAGGATAATCCATGTTTGCTGAAGCACTAGAGGAAAATGTATTTTCTTATCAGTAAGAAATCTGGATTTCTGACCAAGCTCATCGACACACAGCTGACCGGAAGCCAATTACTTAATGTATATAGACCTTGGTTTTCTTCATGTGTCAAGTAGGGAAACCTACCCACCCTGAGGGAATTATTGGAGGATCTCTTGACATCAGTAATATGAAAATAAAGAGCCCAATGTCAAACTGTGTGACATTTTTTTCAGCTTTCTGATTTTTTTTTCCTCTCAAAAATAATCAAATAAAATACACAGGAAAAAAACAAAACACCTATCTATTTTTTATCTCCCAGATACTACTCAATTTCTGTAGTATATGGGAGAAAGAAAAAGAGAAAAGTAAATAAGTAGAGAATTGTGACTTTCTGTTTAACTTATTAAAGATTTTAGCAATCCAAGGGGCTTGAAGTATGCTCATTTAGCAGGTCCAGCCAAGATTTTGAACACATAGGTGAGAAAACTATCCTATCCAATACCCAACAGCAGATTAAAATTTGGGAGTGGAGCTTTCAGAATAACCTCTTGCTGTTTCTTTTTCCTTTGTTTTCTTCCTTTCTCATACGACCGCCTCCCTATGGTTTCAGACTGTAAAAGGTGGGATTTCAGAGACCCGGATTGAGAAGAGAATTGTGATCACAGGAGATGCCGACATTGACCATGATCAGGTTCGAATGCTGAGGAGATTCTGGGCCTGGGAGGGGTCCCTGGGCAGGAAGATGGATGGATGCAAAAATTTCCTCTGCCACCTTCACCTCCAGAGAGCCCCCTCGGTTACTCCAACTTTTAAGAAGAGGGACAGAGGGAATCAGACTCTGGAGGCCTCTGTGATGGGGCCGCTGATTGGGGAAGCAAAGAAGTGTAGTAGAAAGAACATGGCCTTGAGACTCAAAACACCTGAGCTCAACTCCCAGGTCTCACCATATTCTGGCTCTTCACTGCCTGGGCCTCAGTTTCCTCATCTATAAGATGGGCATTTTAGCATCTTCCTCTCAAGGTTGTTGCGAGAATCGAGTGAGTTACGGATGTACAATGTGTGGCCCAGGGTGGGCTCCAAGTAAATGGAGCTGTTGCTGTTCAGGGGATCTTGTGGACCTGAACCTGTGCTGGAGACAGTCGATGGTATCAAAACAAAGGGAGGTGTGACCTCTATCCAAGGGCTGTCATAGCTGAGGAGACACAGGCTTGGCTTGATTTTTGTCCTAGATCTAGCACTAACTTACTGTATGACCTTGGGCAAATCACTCTACCTCTGATTTTTTTTTCCTCTCCTAAAGAGAGTAGGATGATCTAGATAATTTCTAGGCCCTTCTGAGTGCTAAAAGTCTATGATTTTATATTAATTAGGTGCTAATTGTGTGCTACAAGCAATTAGCAAATAATAAGGTCACGATTAATGTTCCCGGTTCTCTGCCTGCTCTGGCAGGCGGTGAGGTTAGAACAGTAAAGCTGCAGAGCAGAGGGGGTGGAAGACACTGCATGCAAATGCTTCTGGAATCATTGACAGGAGCGCTGGAGCAAGAGTTCTGTGGCCTTTATGCTGATATGCTGAGTGCTTTAAAAAAAAAGAAAAGAAAAAGGAAAACTGAGCTGCAGTTCCCTTGGTAGCAGGGTTGAGACTTACAGCTAAGAATGCTAGGCTCCGGGCCCCAGCTGTAACGCTGCAAAGCCCAAGTGAGGGGCCTTGCAGCCTGTGTGCCTCAGCTCAGAGCGTCCTGCTGCATCCAGCCTGCCCCCCCCACCCCACACCCAGTCTGGTGTGATTTGAGCCCCTGCTCTGTGCTCAGTCTGGGCTGGACAGCAGGAGCAGTGGGAAGGGAAGGTGTTTGGGATTTGGAGGGAGACAGACCTGGGTTGAATCATGACTCCACAATTTATTGGTTGTATGCCCTTGAGCAAGTTATTTTACTTCTCTCAGATGTAGCTTCACCATCCTTAAAGTAAAGATAATCATAGGTTTCTTCCAGGGGTGTTTTGAAAAAGGGACCGGCACACTTGATAGCTCAGAGAGGTGCTCCAGGCTCCCTCAGTTCTCCTGGGCACTGAGGGATACGGGGAAGGGTGCGGGCAGGGAGGCACGGTGAGGAGGACGGTTCAGGAGGAGGAGTGCGGTGCGGGCTTTCAGAGAGAGCTGAGTGAAGGCAGGAGTGAGCAAAGGGAGGACGTGGGCTGGGCCTTGAAGCACGAGCAGATGCGTGGGGCAAAACGGGGCAGAGAGGGTGAGCAGACCTGTAGAGGCTGTGGTTCCAAGAATGGCTTTCATGGAATCAAGAGACCAAAAGAGGGTTTCCCTTCTCCTGCCCCTCCATGGCCCTCCCAGGGATAGTTCTTCAGAGCCAGGGTCACAATCAGCTGGTCACATCTAGCTGAAGTCCTTTGTGATGGGGGCGGGGAGCCTGTCTCTGAATCCCTATGCCACCAGCCTCCGGAGGCTGTTGGCCTCATCCACCTTGGGGTGCTCTGGGCTAGAGGCTCAGAGACTTGCAGCCCACGGAGAGGAGTGGCATCATTGCTCCTCTTTCCCTCTACTCCTGCTAGCTTTTCTAAAATGATCAAAACGCCTCCAGATGCTAAAATAGGGTCCCCCCCAAAAAAACTAGAAGACAGTATGGTAAAGAGGAAAGTCTGATGGACTTAAATTAAAACCTCTGTTGCATTACTTACAAGCTATGAAACACTAAGCACTTTATTAACCACTGAACCTCAGTTTCCTCGTCTATAAAATGGAAATAACGATACTTCCCTCATTTGTTGGGTTGGTGTGAAGATAAAAATAATGTGGTTAGGCCAGTGCATAACGTGTAATAGATCCTCCCACTCTTCCTTCCTTTCTTCTCCCTACTTTAGCCAAACACATCCCTTCCTTTTTGTAGCACGCGTCTTTATTTTCCTTCCTGGTTACCCTGGGCTGAACACAGATTTTGCTTTGTCCTTTAGACTCACTTCTCAGTAAATCCTCCCAGACCCGCCCAAGCAGGTGCAGCCATTGTCCCTGAAGCCCCTCCCTGATTCCTTGAAGGCAGCTTTAACCTCCTCTGTCTCTGTGTTTTCAGTCCCGGAGCCTCCCTGTGTAGGATAGAGTGGACAGGGTCATTATTAGCTTGGCGTGGCCTAACTGCCCTGGTGCTGCAGACAGGATCGGTTTGCCAGAGAAATGCTCTCCCATGACCTCTGCCTTCCTTCCTTCATCCGCCGGCTGCTTTCTGCCTTATGGGTGTCCTTTCTGTCTTTCACAGGTCCTCGTACAGGCCATCAAGGAGGCAAAGGAGCAACACCCAGACATGTCAGTGACCAAGGTGGTTGTTCACCAGGAGACTGAAATCTCTGACGAATGAGCTCAGGTAGGGGCTCTTCTTTCTGGGGTGGAGGGTGCACGCTGTCCCAGCCTAGAGAGCACTGGACGGAACCCTGGCCATTCCGGGAACCGTCCCCACAACGCTGCCCACCCTGGGGCTTGATACCGTGAAGTCAGGAACGGCTGATGGGGGTGACATAGGGGCTTATTAAATATTTGGCTCCAACTAAAGCTGCTGGGTCTCCCTGTGTCCTCCTGCCCTTAGCAGTACAAGCAAACGTGGGTGTCAATCCCCATGCACCTCCTGAATCTTCAGGCAACCCTCTGCTTCTCCACCTCACCTTTCTCCTCTTCTCTCTGCTGCTCTGCTCTCGGCTATCCCAGAGGAAGAGAACAAAACCAAGAAAAGGAGGACCAGGCTGTCTGGAAATGGGGCGATTGGAGGACAGGGAAGAAATGGCTAAAGTTCCATAACCAAACTAGAGAGTTGGAAGCAGGGGAGTTGCTTTTTGGGAGCCAGGGATCCAGATAAATTTGTGCCTAAAAGTAGTTTGCACATGACTTGAAGAAGCTATCAACCACCAGGCAGGACTAGGTCCTGTAAAACTGCCCAGGCCTTGATTGTCATTTTAGCCACAAGAACTTGGCAATGGGACTGGATAAGAGTCTCCTTTGCGGGATTTAAAAACTTTGCTTCTCTTTCTTCTAGGAACTGTTTACCCCCGACTCCCTGCCCGTCTCCCATCCAAGAGAAAACCAGCAAAATGACAAAGAAGCTAAGCTGCAATAGTCAGACTTCAGACTTTCAAGATTATTCTAACCACCAGAAAATTAATTTCATTTTCTATTTGGAGTTTATACCAACAGAATCTTCTAGATGTCACTGATCCTTTGGAATACCTTTTTCTATATTGTGATACCAGAAATTGTTCAACTTTTCACTCTATGGACTGTTTTTAAAGAGCTTTTTGGTTTTTTTAATGGGGTGACTTGTAACCCCTTCAACCTATCCTCTCCCGATTTATTTCCAACCCAGAAACTGACAGCGTCCACAGAATTCTTTGGGAAATCCTCCAGACTCTGTCAGCTGTGTTGGGGGGCCAAAGCCAGCTTATTGGGGCTGCCTTGCTCCTCCCCTAGTTTCATACCCTTTGGATGACAGCAGAAACTTCAAAAACCAGCCCTCTCTCAGAACCAATGACGTGACTTTACCGCAATGTCAGGCAGGGTGGCTGCCCTGATACACACACCCCAGGAAAATGTCCCTGTCCCTTTATGGAGGGTGATTTTGGTGAGGCAGAGACCTCTACTAAGAATGTAGTATTGCTTTTCCTTCCTCCCTCCTGTTCTTTCTTTTTGAAGCTTCTTTAGATCAAAGACATCAGAAGTTGCTTCAGATATATCTGATACTGTGAATGTTTGAACAGATCCGTGGCCTTCACCTTCCCACCCTCCCTCCCCTTTTACCTCATCAGAAGCAGTGGCTCTGCTAAGTGCTCCCCCCACCTCCCATCTCAGGAGACCAAAACTCACGGAGAAATAGGCACTTTGGGCCAAAAGTACTAATGGCACATGTTTCGTGGTGATTTGGGCAAAGAAAGTGAATGAGGTTTTTGAAAGGTTTTCTAGTTCTGGGAGTGTGCACTTCACACAGGCGTGGTGGGGTTTACCTCAGTCAGATCTGGCTCAGAAGTATTTCCAGGTGACTGCCCTGGGCCTCTTCTTTAATCCTGGGATGGGAAGGAATGTGACTCAGGAGGTTGTGTACCTTGACCTGTCTTCTCCCCACTAGCACCCGCCTGCCAACAAGGGAACTGGCTTTTAGGGGCCATCCTTCCCACAAGACCCCACATGCTAAGGGGTATAGCACCAGCTCTGCTCATTCACACTCACCAGTTGCGCCCATCAGGTTTTGTAGGCTTGGTTTTAATGGTGGGTTTGGCTTTAATTTTTTGTGTGTTGTTTTGGTTTTGAGAAGAGGACTGATGTCCCCAATTCCACCATTCCTGGTACATATTTGGGGGCATTTTTATTAAGTAGGGCTTCTCTAATGTTCCAGCTTGCTTCCCACAAACAGATATACCTGCAAGTTCTTAGAATCCTAATTCTAGGACAGAAATGAATTCATGAGGTAGACAGTGGGTCAGAGTCCGCAGTCCCAGGGGACTACGGGCAGTGAGCAAGAGAGAAGTCTCACGCCTCTGTCGTCCACGGTAGGAGCCAGTGGCGTGTCCAAAGTGTCTCCTGGCTGAGTTTTGTTTAGACGAACTCAGTTGGTTTGAGCTGATTTCATATGCGTGCATTTTTTTTTTTTAGTAGTTATGTGAGGTTGTTATTAACCAACAGGCAGCTTTCTCTGGGGAAGGGCAGGGAAGAGCTCAGGTGGGATGTGTGACAGGCTTGGGGAGATTGTCCTATCTCAGGAACAGATTTAAAGCCTGTGGGCATGGCGTCTGAAATGGTGGGGTTTTCTGGGTAATGCCCAAGCCCGGGCTGTGTTGCCAGGAGTGGTGGTGAGGTCAGAAGTCCAGCTCACATCAAACAAGCATGTAACGTGAGCTCACTTCCCAGTGGCCTGCTGTCCTGCTAAAAGCTACTATGACTCCCAAAGCCAAAACCTGTGGAATGAAGAGGATGGGGAAAAGGAAGAGAGCACAGTGCACTAGAAATCTGGCAGACTGAATATTCCGTGCTATCCAGATCAGTGTGGCAGCTTTCAGAGCACGGGACCATGCATCGGGCCAAACCTTGCCCTCAGCTCTGTCACCAACACAGTACACTTCTCCGCTCTGCTTCCTTGTCTATAAATTGGACCAGAAGATCTGTAATGCCCTTCCAACCCTGAGAAGCCATGATTTAGACAAGCTAGCACGAGGGGTGTCCTTCCAGGCCTCTTTCTCTTTCCTTCCTCTCTGGTACCAGATCCTGGGGTTGGGCAATAGTTTGGGTTTTTTTCTTCCTGCAGTTGTCTGTGTGTGTGAGAGAGAGCGAGCGAGAGAGAGAGGGGGAGATAGAGAGAGAGAGAGAGAGAGAGAGAGAGAAGAAAAACAGACTCTGTCCAGGTGGAAATGCAGAGGGGACTTGGCAGCAGTTTTCTTAAAGTGACTCAGACACACCACAGTAACAACTCTCACTGCGACTTTATTTTTATTTCACTTGAGAAATAAAGACTTCCTCCAAGCCACATGAGGTCTCTGCCTCCCACCCACCTACCAAGCTAGACCTGCATTTTATCAGCTGAGGGCCCACACAGCCTGGCTGCAGAGGTCTGTCAGGGCATCTTTGTCCCCCTCCCTGGGCCCCCACCATATGTTCTGCAGGGCAGCCAAGGGTGAGGGGACAACAGTCCCCCTTGGGAAATGGAGCCAGAGCTGTGGCCTGACCAACACCGAGAAATGCTCATAGGAAACACCTGCCCAGGATCTCAGCCCCAGGCTGGTGGTTTTACAAATCTTTCTCAAATGTATTATTTTGGTGACAAAAATGAAGGAGCTTTGTAAAATTTTTAAAAATTATGAATCATATCAAGTAGTTGTTTACATTTCTTGACAAAATAGGAACTATGGCAGCAGAATCAAATTGGCAAAATCCTTAGATTAAATAGGCAATAATTAGGTCTGCTGTTTTGGCCTTTTGTAGTAAGAGAAGTGGCTGTAGTGTTTAGATACGTGTTTGGTCTTGCTTCTTGTCCTGCATTTTTCAATAAACTTTAAAAAAAAAAAAAAAAGGACTGAATCTGAGGCTTAATCAACTTTT
Organism: Rhinolophus ferrumequinum; assembly: GCF_004115265.2. Lineage (NCBI taxonomy): Eukaryota > Metazoa > Chordata > Mammalia > Chiroptera > Rhinolophidae > Rhinolophus > Rhinolophus ferrumequinum. The sequence continues at coordinate 19,990,542 of NC_046292.1, forward strand.
AAAGTTCTCTTCCCCTACCAGCAATTTGGGAAATTTTAGACCCAAATTCAAGCCATTTTCTAAAGTAAGCTACCCACATTGGCCAAAATGCAGCTTGAATGTTGTATAAAAGGATTTCTGAGAATTGGCGAATGCTTTTTGCCAACTGGAGGGAGATTTTGCAGCACAGACCATGACAAAGGAGAGAAGGGGGCTTCTCAGACCTATTTGGGGTGGGGCTAACCCCTCAGCATGAAGGCTTGGCAGTCGTGTAGCCTTAGTGGGATGTACCCTGCATGGCTGAGGGAAGAAAGGGTTCCCATCCCAGATGGCAGTGAAGGGGCTCAATTCTACCCTATTGCCCATCTTCCTAGAGGTCCAAATACCATCACCAGTGCCACCTTGGAGAGAGCCTGTCCCAGCTTGTAACATCTCAACCTGCCTCCCAAGTCTTAGGGGGTCCTTGCCCACCACTCTGGGATTGCCAAGACACCAGGTGCATCTCCCAATCACCCTGGCTTGGACCTCTAGCCGCCTCAGGTACCTGTCCAAGGCTAAGGCCACTTGGAGGCTGAAGGAATTCCTGAGGCTGAGTCATGCTGGTCTCCAGACTCCACATTAAAACACATTATCTCCAGGTTATTGCAACTTTGTGCAGTTGGCTATTGTCTGCCATTTCTCAGGATGCCTTAGCAGCTCGGGATGCTGGGTCCCGCGCATCCATTCCCCAGTCTGGGAGGTGACTGAAGCATCTACTAGACATTGGGATTCCTGGTCCTGTTACCATGGTCCACGCTGCAGCCTCATAGCAGGTTGTCGCCTGATCCTCAAACCTGGGCCCCCAAGTCCCCGCCTCCTCCCAACTTGGCATAACCCCCCAGACTGAGGCGGTCCAGTCGTGGCCAGCTTCGGTGAGCACAGTCCCGAGCTGCTGGGGCCCCAAGCAGGAGCTCTCCAAGGCCCAGATCCAGAGACTTGGAGTGTTCAATGCAGGAACCAGAGGGCTGCACGGTGATAATCACATGGCCAGTCTGAGTCCGTGGACCCCAGGGTGGGGGCAGCCCCGGGCCCTTCAGCGGGTAACTGTTGAGCAGGGCAGGTAACCCCAAGCGAGGATTAGCAGGTTCTGAACGCAGACTCCGCACTGACGGGACAGGTGAGGTACCCCGACGCGGGGACAGGTCCCAACTTTCTGGCTCCGCACAGCCTATGGCTCGGGGAGTCCTGGGACCGGGACTGGGAAGGAGCGCGCAGTCCCAGCCTGGGCCGTCGGGGGGCCGGAGCGCCTGAGCCCGAAGCACCCCCTGGCGAAGCCGTCGCGTCTCCAAGTCTCGGTTCTCGTAGAGCAGCGTGTTGGCGCAGATGAACACGAACAGACCGACGCCCATGACCACAGGCCCAAGGAGCCGCAGCCGCTCGTGCGGGCCATGGGCCCGGCCGGCCCCGCGACCCTCACGTCGCAGCTCGCTCACGGGGGGTGCGCTGGCATTGGCAGCCCGGGGCCCTGGGGCTCCTGTGCGGTGCGGCCAGTAGCCGGCCACCGCGATGCCCATGCCTACCAGTACCACGAGCGCCCCCAGCGCCGCGAAAGCCCCCGACGGCGAGCGCAGCCGCAGCCGCGCCCGCACCCGCAGAGGCTCCGGCGGGGAGCGCGGCAGCCGGCGGCGGCCCAGGCGGCGGCCCAGGCGAGCGACGCGGCCCTCGGGGCTCCTCCGCACCTCCCCGCAGTCTCCCGGACTCCCGACCGTCATCTTGCCGTCGTCTGGGCGCTCTGCGGAGAGAAGACGGGAGGCAAGGACTCAACCGACGGGCCTAGACTCGGAGCGCTAGGATGGGGGACCAAATCCGAGAAGGAAGATCGGGCTGCCTCGCCCAGGACGCTTGGAGATCCCTGGCGGCCACCCCCGGATTTTCCCGGGCTGCCAGGCGGGGAACCGCCCCCACTCCGGTTTTCCGCAGCGGCGCTCGGAGCCAGGGTTGCGCGGCAGAAGCCCGAGTTGGCCCGGCCCGCGGGCGGAGAGGAGGGAGGGGGGCGCCGGCTGCTCCCTGGCGCATCGTTGGCTGCGGGGCTCCGGCCGCCTGCGCCCTCTTCACCAGCCCGCGGGTACCCGGCCTCGGAAGGTGTGGGGCCACCAGCAGCAGCGCCTCCAGGGTAAGTCCTGCCAGGGCGCGACCTCACCTCCGCACGTGGCTGTGCCGTAGTAAAGGAGGGAGGTGGCGCGCAGACCGCCAGGGTCCGCTGGGGTCGCTCGCGGGCCCCACTTCCCCCTACTGCGCTTCACATACCGCAGCGTAGGAAGGAGGGGGTGTCACTGACTACCGCCTCTTCCTACCCGCCCCCTCCTTCCAGACCTCCTCAGCCAGCACAGAAGCTGCAGCAGGAGAGACTTGAGCAAGACTCCAGGAAGACCGCTCTGACCACGATCAGCGGCCGACTTTGCCCAGAATTTCTTTAAACTCCGCGCGGAAGAGGCTGCCGGGTTCTCCAGCAGCCGGGCTTTGGCGGGCAGGAGGCAGGGAGCCACGGGGCCGGGCGCAGGGTTTTGTCCAGCGGACTCCCCTCCTGGCTCTACCGTCGGCTGGGACAAGGCTGTTCCCAGTTTGCAGCGTTTCCAATTCGGGCTCTTCGGGATGAATCATCCCTCTTTCCCGCCGCCTGGCCTCCTTTCCAGCCTCCTCCGCCCGAGGCCTCAGTGGCCCGCGTCCCGGCCGGAGCAGCACCGCCCCTCCGCCTCGGGCCGCCCCGCTGAAGCCCCTCCCGGCTGCTGGTTCGACCTGGCCTGCGGCCTGGAGACTGGATCCGGGCCGAGGCAGGAATAACAGAGCTGCGTGTGGTGTGGACCCCACGGAAGGGAGGGTGTGGGAGGAAACGGGGGGCCCCTCCCAGGCGCCCGGAGCCTCAGGAGAGGAGGGTTAGGACCTTGCGGTCCAGTGGTGCATCCTCACACCCCCAATCTGGTTTCCAAACAGCTCCAGCGCTGGAACCCACCCCTAGGCCCTGAGGAGGAGGCCTTGCTACCCCACCTACTCCCCATCCGCACCCCTGAAGCTCAAAGCAGGACATCCATCCCTGCCTCCAACAGGAGAGCTGAAATCTCAGGGCCTAGCATGGAGCCGCAGCGTCTACCGCGTCTACAGCCGGCTTTTCATAGATAGCAGGCATCTGCAGCCCAGAAAGGAGCCTGCCGGAGTCACACCGCCACCCAAGGCGGGGGGCTCCACCAGGACCGACGCCGAGCCTCTGGACCTAGCCCAGCGCTGGGCACTTCTCGGCACAACCACAGAAGCTTCCTGGCAGGAGGCGAGGCCCATTCCACCCTTGTCTCTGAATGTGGAGTCCTTTCCCCAGACCCAAGCTGGCGAAGTAACCACCCCGCCCCAGGCCAAAGCTGGCGCCCCAGCCCCAACTCCGGAAAGGTCACCCCTGAGCCCCGGCGCGACCCTGAGGGGAGGGAGCCGCAGGCGTGCAGAGAGATGGAGACACGCCTCAGAGACCCCGAGGCTCTGGAGGGCGTGAGTCACGCTGGGAACCCTAGGGAGGCCGAAACTTGGAGACACGGTCCGAAGGTCCCAGGGCGCGCGGGAAGTTGCTCGGAACCAGGTCCGGGAACTCCGGGATCCCGACTCCGCCCGCGTCCTCACTCTGGCCGGGAGGAGGGAGGTGGAAAGCGAGGACTCGGCTCCCGCCCACCCCGGGGCCTTTCCGGAGGGCGGGGCCAAACAAAAAGTTGAGGAAAGTGGGAAACGAACCCCGGGACCCTATTTTTGCTCACCTGGCGCCGCAGCGCCCGGGTGGTCCCAGTCCAGGTCCGCGCGCCACGGCTCGCGGCACTGCCGCGGTCTCCACGGAATCTGGGCCCCCGATCCCGCCCCTCCCGGGCCCCGCCCCGCGCCTCCCCGGCCCCGCCCACCAGGAGCCGGGGGTACAGTCTGGCCCGCTCCCCGCCAGGCTCCGCCACTGGAAGAAAACAACAACTCAGGTCCGAGGGTCGCAGGTAAGCGCTCTGTGCGCGCCTGGTGACCCAGAGGACCGGGGACCCTAGTCCCCCGCTTACGTCATTCGCAAAGGGCCGGGAAGGCTCTATTCCCACGTGGGGAAACTGAGACCGGAGTCCGAGAGTCCCTTGCCAAGCTCCGCAGCCTGAGCGTGCGTACGGGATTTGAAGGCCGCAGGCCCTCCGGCGCCTCTCGAAGCCCCCCAGTCCAGGCGCCCGGAGAGGACTCGCGGTGGGGGGCGTCTGAGAGCCCACTGATACCCAGCGCCGTCCGGGAAGCTGCCCATAGGAGGCAGCCGGAGTTCCTGCTCTGCCAGCCCTTCCTCTATCTGAGCTTCACCTGTAAAATGGACATAATGGTGTGCGCTTCGCAAGATGCTGACGGGCGGAAACTTGGGCAGTGAGGACGGGGCGCACCACATCGGGCATTGCCCCGGACACCCCCGCCAGCTCTCAATGAATATATCATGACCGGGAGGGTGGAATAGGGATGAGCCCGCCCCCAAAGCTCAGAGAATCAAATGGGGTGTCGCAGATCGTGCCTCTCTAACCCCCCTAAGAAGATAAGCCCAATTTGGAGGGGAGGGGCAGTGCTGTCCCAAAGGAAGAGGAGGCCACTGAGGGCCGCGGAGCCCAGGCCGACAGGCCTGAAGGGGGCGGCCCAACTTTCGTGCCCCGCCGGTCCCCAGAGGCAAGAATGTGGAGCGGAGCACGGGGGTCGGCTGGCGGCCCAGTTTCCATGATGCGGGGGGCGGGCTCAGAGGAGGGGGTGCGGGCGGATTGCCAGGCTTTGCACCGGGGCCCCCCTCACTCCCGCAGCCCGGCCGGGCCCCTCGGGAAGAATTTCCGGCCTGGGATTGATTAGAATCCGACCCTCCCCCGGCCGCGGAGACCCCCCGGCACGCGGGGCGCGAGGAGAGGGGGATGGGAGGTAATGAGACCCGGCTGTGCGCACCGGGCAGGGAGGGGGAACTGGAGGAAGTCGCTGGCCTGGGCCACCCCACTTCCCAACGCGTGGCAATGGGGTCCCGAATCCACACCGCACAGCTAAGCCTCGAATACAGGCTCCAGGCCTCTGGCTCGGCCAAGGGGATTTAGGGATGGCCTCGGCTCCCCCAGGAGCTCCTCTCCCAGCCCCCTGGGGCCAGGCATCGTCGGGAGCGACCTCGACCACCCCTGGGAGCGGAGCCTCCTCCGGTGGACCGACCCTGAGCACACCAGCGTCCGGAGAAGGCCACAGTGGGTGGGGCTGACCCTCGGCTCCCGGGGCTGCACCCCTGCGGTCCAAGAGCGAGGCCACGGTCGCCTTCCTGTAGCCCACGTGGGACTGAAGACTCCTGCGGCCTGAGCTGGGAAGAGAACGCCCTCCTCTCTGCTCCTGGTTTGTTGCCTGCACTCCACTGAGGCAGCAGCCTTCTTCCTGTCTTTTCCCACCTCCTGCTTCCCGCCATCTCCTTCATCGACCCTGCACTTCATCCACCATCCACCCACCCTGCACTTCATCCACCATCCACCCGGCACACACTGACCCACAGCGTCCCGGCCTCCGCCCTAGCAGATTCCCTCCTACTGCTCCCTCAACGGCCCACCCAAAACCTGTCCCCTTCCCCACTCATTGCTCTTCCTGGGGACAGGAACTCTGGAGGCCAAAGCCTGGACTGTGTCACCTCCCTTGTCCCTTGATTTTATCCCTTGCTTCTCCTGCCTGCCCCTCCCAGCTTTTCTCCCTCCCTGGCCCCCCGTCCTCCCCAGTGTTGGGGCTCCTTTAGCCTGGGCCCACAAGCTCAACCTCACTGTCAGCAGCCAGACACCTCCCCGGAAGTCTCCCTGGGCTCAATGATCCTGCCCATTCCTGCTCCTTTCGTCCCCTCCAAGACCAACTACACCACAGGTCACCTTAGGCCTCTTCCATTGACTTCATCAGGGCTGGTGGGCCCTGCTCTTGTAATCTGGAATTAGCCTCCTTCTCCCTACTCCAGGGCGCTGTCCTGCCCCAGGCTGTGCAGTAGGGCACCAAGCATCTCTACACTGAATCTGAACCCATCACTCACTCCCTGCATACAACCTTCAATGGCTCCCCAGAGTGGACCGAATGAAGTTTCAAATCCCTTCTCACCTCCACGAATTGGCCCTTGCCTCTCACTCCCGGCTCCTGGATAGCTGAACTTGTTTTCACCCCCAAATCTGAACTCTGGCCTACCCTGATGGTCCCGTGGGCTCCTACTCATCCTTCAGACCTTCTCTGGACCTCCTCCAGGCCCCTAGACCTAGTCAGCCCCTCCTCCACCCCTCCACTATACACCCTCACACAAGCCTCCTCTTGCACAGGTGCACTGAAGTCAGTGTTTGGGAATTGAGTCCATTTCCTATCTGTGCCCCCTCCCCAGCCGAGAGTGCAGAGGGGCAGGACGGGGTCTGTCTTGCTCACCCCTGGAGCCCTGTGCCTGCCCACAACTGGCTCTGGACTGGCCTGTGTCTCCCCCACGCCAGGACCCCCTCCACCCCTGGGCCCCACTTAGACATCAGGAGAGAAAGGACTCAGCTCTCTGTGTCTCAGTTTCCCCATCTGTAAAACAAAGGGAGGAATAATACCTCCCAGTGTGAAGATTAAATAAGAGTACACATGTTCAACATCTGGCACAAAGTGGATGCCCGCCAAACAGCTGCTCCCTCCTCTGACCACGGGGTTTCAGTCACAGAGGGCAGGGTTTGGGAGCTGTAGAAATCTTCCCTGGGGTCATTTGGGGTGGTGGGGGAGAAAAGTGTCCCCTTTCCTAGACATAACCCCTTTCAATTCTCTTGAGAGCACTAGGAAGTCATTGTTATGCCCAGTTTTCAGGAAACTGGCTCAGAGAGGCAAAGAGATCTGCCCACAGAGACACAGCCAGACTGATCAGTGCCCTCCCACTCTGCAGAGGGCTGTCCACCGGTTCTGCTTGGTTTGGCCCTGAGGACGTGCAGATGTGTGGGCAGCAGTGGCCTCAATATTGGGACACTGATTTTCTCCGGAATCTGCCCTAGCCTCTATGTGACCTGGACTCCTTCCCTTCTGAAGGAAAGGCCTGGCTGAGCGGTCCCCAGGGGACCAGGGTGGTCAGCATTTCTCCCCCAAGCTTCTCTGTGAAGGCAGGGAACTGGACACAGTGACCCTGAGGTCCCTGCCTACCTGAGGCTCCATGTCCTCTCCAGAAGCCACAGTGGGGAGGGAGCAGCTGTCATCTGTTTGTCACTGCCTCACCCTGGGCCACAGAATAGCATGGGCCTGGAAATTAATCTCTACTTTAGGAACAACCAGTATGACCCCTGCTAGGCTGCCCCAGATTTCTGCCCGAGCCCCAGGGGTTTCTAAAACCATCCTTGTCTCAGGGCTGCCCTGGGCCCACTCAGGACACAGCCCTGTGCCACCATGGCTCCCCAGCGAGACCACAACCTCAGCTGAGAATTCAGACACAGGTTCAGAGGGAGAGTAGGGCTCTGAGTCCCAGTTTTGATTATGCCGCTCAGTCATTCCCTGGGTGACCTTGGGCACATCACAGCACCGCCTCACAGCTCCTGCCTCTCAATTTGTACCTCACAGGAAGGCCTGGTGTGCTGACTGGCAAGTAGAATGCAGAACCCCAGTTCCAGATCGTTCCAGGAAACCAACGCTCAGAGAGGGGCTGTCACTTGACGAGAGTGATCCAGGTAGTGGCATTCCTGCTGGGTTTCAGGGTCAGAAGAGTTTCCCACAGTCACAAGGCCCCATCTGAGGCCCAGGCGCTAGGGGATTCTGGGACGTGAACCCTAAATGCGTCTCCTGCCACCCCATGGAAGCTCTGAGCTGGGCCCCTGGGTGTTTCTGGGCCTCCAGCAAAGTCCTTAGGCAGAATGAGTCCCCGTCTCCATTGCTTTCCGAAGCCCAGAAAAGAGGAGCCTGGGTGACACTGGGAAGGTCAAGGAGGCTGGACCCTCCTGCGGAACAGGGTAAACCCAGCCTCCACCTGAGTCCCTAAGCTGAGGCACAAGAATAGAAACATCACCATCTCACCGAGCTCCCCCAGCTACCAGGCTCTGGATACCTGTTACCTCCTTAAGTGTGCAGGACCACCCCAAGTGTGAGGTGCTGCTGTCACCTCGTGTCACACATGTGGAACTGAGCTTCAGCGAAATCCAAGCCAGTGAGGACTGTCTGTGCATCTACCCATCAGTCACCGGGTCCTGCAGAGAGCAATTCTGAGGCTCTCAGATCACATGGTCTAGTTTCTCCCACCCCTAGACGCCAAGCCAGGACTGGTCCCAGTTCTGTCTATAACGTGGGGTCAAATACCAGCTTCCAGAGATCGAAATAAAGTGCTCTGTAAACAGTAAAGACAAAGTAAGGAGGTCCAGAGAGGGTGAATAGCAGGCCCAAAAAGTCACACAACCTGATGATGGGTCAAGTCACCCCAATTCCCATCTCGGTGAGGCAGGACTCCAGTTTTTGGGGGTATCACCCTGCCTCCGAGCTGTGCCGAGAGGTTGTTACCCAGGCCCGGGGCAGGGGGCAGAAGGAAGTACACTAGAGACATAGAAGAGAAGACGCGGAGCGGGTGGACTCAGAAAGGCCCGAAGCCGGAGGCAGGCGGGGCTGCTGCTGGAGCTGGCGTTGGCGCCACCTGGCGGCGAGGTCTCGCACCTGCACTCGCGGGCTCTGGCCTCCCGCAACCAGGGCCGGGGTGCCTCCGGCACACCCGCCGGCCCGCCCTTCTTTCCCTTCCCGGTCCAGAGCGCCTCGGCGTTTGCCGCAGAGAAGCAGGGGTCCAATCCCACCTCTCCGCTGACTCCCCGCGCGGGGATCCTGGGCCGCACGTGTCGTTCTCGGGCCTCGGGGCCCCATGCAGAACCTGGGGTCACTGGCCTTCGGACCTCATGGATGCGCTCCCTAGCACACCGCAGGTTGCCTAAGACAGAAAGAATTCCGCTTGGGGAGGTCGGAGTGTGGGTAGAGGGAGGACACCAAACTGTGTGGCTGAACCGTACGGAATAAAGCCCGGTGAGGGCGTAGGGGTGGAGGGTGAAGTCAGACTGACCGGGCGCGGGAGCCCCTGAGCGGCGCTGCTCGAGCACGGTCCCTGTAATCCTTATAACGGCCCAGAGATGGCAGCACCACCCGCATCCCTGCCCTGCAGACAGGAAACAGGCTTAGACACAAAATGGTAACTGCCGTAGCTAGGCTGGACTCCGCGACTGCCTGATCTAAACCCAAATTCTGGTCCTGGGTGACTTGCCCCGGGCTTGCTGTGCCTCTTCCGTTCCTAGTTTGGGCATCCAGCCCAGACCTGTGGAAGTTTACTTTTTTATCAGACAGGCCACATGTGCATTGATGCTGGTGGCTGTTAACGGGAATGACGCGGTACCTTGGCTCTGTCTTCTTGAAGAAAGAATTCTGTCAAGAGAGAGTTTGTGCAGCACACAACGCAAGAAGTGTATTAGTAAAAGCAAGTACACTCAGATATGGAGCAGGCTGACCCAAGAGAGGGAAGCAGCCTCTCCTTAACTTTGTGTTTTTATTTCTATGGGTAGAATTGTCTCCCCCCCCGCCCCCCCCGCCCCCCAGTACCTCTCATTCTCCCAGCTGGCGTGCCTCCTGCTCCCTTCTCCCTCCCACTGTTGTCTGAGCTCATTACAGTGGTCCTGAGAAGCAGGGTGTGTATTCTGATAAACAGGATGGTTTCTCTCTCTCTAGCTTCTAATAATACATCCCTTTGATTCAGGGGCGTGTGTGAGCCTGGAATCCTGCTGGGCCAGTGAGGCATTGGTGCCCCAGGTGAGGGCAGCTGCAGGGGATCTTGACCTAAGCAGGAGCTGCAGCCAGGGGCTTTCTAACTGGGGCTGGGTCTCTCCTGCTCATTTCTATCTACCCACCCACCCTATCACTCCCCCTTCAGGAGTTTGAAACCCTGAAATCTTTTAGGAAAGGGGACAATGTGTCTCTTCTGTATCTACTTCCTGAGGGGGAGATGTAGTCAGGGTCTCATCTTTTTGTTCTCTGTGGGGAGGAAGGAGGTGTTTTCCCTGTACTTTTGGTAGGTGGGAGGCGAAAGCTGCTAGCGACAGTGGACAGTGTTGAGAGGAGACTGGTATAATTCTGAGTCCTCTGTTTCCGGAGGAACAGGTTGGAATCCCTGGAGGACCGTTATTTTTAAGTGGAACTGTTGTAATCTGGAGGAGATAAATTTGACAAGTGGATTAAAAAGATATGGGCTGAATAGTAGTAGAAGCAATATATAGACTGAAGGCCCTAATAAGGGTAGAAACTAAGTTATGGAAGTTAGAGTGTTGTTTACCACCTGCCAGATGGAGTCAGTCGTTGGACGTTCCTTTGCAAAATCATGAAGCTGTTTGGCCTGATTTTATATTGTGCTAATATCTTCTTCTACTTGACTGGTGGCATTTATGTAAGTGTAGCAAGTCTTATTAATTACTGTATATACTCCCCCTTGTTCAGCTAATAAGTAATCAAGGGCTAGTCTGTTGTCAAAGACATTTGTAAGTGAATCAAGGGAGCGCTGGAGATTCTGGAGGGCGTCTCCAATGCCTTGAGCTGGGGTGGCTATGGACTTAGGTTGGTCACAGCAGTCTCATGATAGGCAAACCCTCCCTAAGGGGCTGCTCGACCGACCGCAGGACAGCAGTTGAAATAGCGGCCAGAATGAGTCCTATGGCCCGTTTGGCTCGGGAGAGAGTGATGTTATGAACAGTGATTGGTATGCCTTCAGGGCCTAAAAGCCCTAAGGTGTATCATCCTTCAAACTGGGAATTGTTACTGTATGGTGAGGCCAGGACTATAGGGGGTTGGGGGTAGGCCCGTCTGGCGACTGCCTGCTGGGTAGTTCATTTTGAGGAGGACCACAGAGAAATAAACACCCAGGGAGAGCACAAGCCCAATGCGGGAGGAGGAATGAAAGCATATGGTGAGGCCTGAGCCCTAAGAAGGGGCTATTGCAATGGGGAGGGAAGAGGCCTCCCCTCAGCCCAGCCTCCCTGCGCCCTGTGGTACTTTCTCTGCCCTTGGAGGTAAGTATAAAATAGTAGAATTTCCGAGATGTTGTTGCCTGCCCCTACCCGTATATGCCCCGATTCCTGGGGCTTATATTTTGTTTGTCGTCGTGAGCTTTGTGACTAGTTGGACACCAGAAGGTAGTATTTGGAGTGAATCTTCTAGAAATGTCAAATGTAATGGGGTAATAGGGGGACTGGACAGATGAGATGTAGCCTTTCTCTTGACATGAACAGAAGTGACAAGGGCTAGACGTGAATGTATAGTTGAGGGTTTTGACCCTGGTTGTATTATTAGACCGATGAACTAGTGGGGTGAGGTGAGTGCAGCCCAGATGTGTAGCTGAGGGCCTAACCTGACAACCAAGGGAGGGCTCTAAGGAAGAGGAGGGGTGTCTTCAGGCTGCCTGTGGTATATCCAATAATTAGAGAGGTGTTGTCCTTTGTAATTATGTTGGGAAAGTTTATCAGGGTGTTCGTCTCCTATTCCGCCCGAAGGGGCTGGGAATATAATAGAACTAGGAGAACGAATATTATGTTCATGAATTAGTCTAAGTGTATAAGAAATAGTTATTTAGTGCGTGTGTGTTGGCGGGGAGGGTACCAGGAGGGACACAGGTGGAAAAAATAAGAATAGAATTAAGAGAAAAATCGACTAGTAGATAGTAGCCAGGTGTCAGTTATTAGTACTTAATGGTACTTTCTTGAATAGCTACTTGAGGTCTTCCAGAGGCTCGCAGGAGGACTGAGATCCGGTTGGTAAGTCTTCTGCTTTATCGCCTTTCCAGGGTTTTATCTGGGAGTGATGTGTACAGCTGCGGAGAGACTCCTGGCACGTTGAGAGCCGTAGGGGTAGACAGTGCCATAGTGAAGGGGCCCTTCCAAGTGGGGCTCAGCTGGGGTGTGAGGGTGCTGTCTTTCGATGATCTGATGAGTGTCTGGCTGCCAGGCGGGTACTGGTTTGCTGACGGTGGGTCCTGCCCGGCAGGCGGGGGCAGAGCCTTTTGTCTATAGGCCGTGAGGGCTTCCTGGAACTGTCCTAGAAAAGTGACATATTGAAGGAGGTTTGTAGCCTCTGAATCTGAGTATGTCAGATGAGGGGAAGGCCGTCTATATAGAGCCTCAGAATGGCTGAGTGTAGGGAAGCCTGCGGGCATATTAAAACCCGCAATAGAGCTGTTGGTGGGAGGTCGGAGGGTAAGCCATGGTTGGGAGGTTTCTTGGCAGAGCTTCCTAAGGATGTGCTTAAGGGTTTGCTTTGCTTTTTTTCTACCTTGCTGGTGCTCTGAGGTCTCTTTGAGGAATGTAAGAAATATCTTATCCCTAGGGCCTTCGCCCCCTGTTGGGTACTATGTGAGGTAAAAGAAGGCCCATTGTCACGTTGTAAGGACCTGGGTAGGCTAAACCTAGGAATGATTTCCTTTAGTAGTTGCTTGGAAACTTCTTGGGCCCTCTCTGTCGGGTGGAAAATGCCTCTCTCTACCCGCCCCCCCCGCCCCGCCCCGTGCAGGTGTCAATAAACACCAAGAGATGCTGAAATCCGTAGCACAGAGGCAATGGAGTGGAATCCAATTGCCAGTCCTCTCCTGGGGAGATCCCGGACGCTGAAAGGGCTGTAGAAGCAGGGGAGACTTATTTCCCTGGGGGTCGTTGTTAAGTACATAGCATACAGGCACGGCATACCTGGTTAATTGTCTTACATGTAACTTTTCCACTAAACATTTTCCTGCAGATTTTGTGCATAGCATTCCATCGAAAATCATAGGAATCATGAAGTCCTTTAATGGCTTTCCACTGGAGGGACTGTGGAAGGTGTAACCTTTGATCTAGCTCCTACCATGGCTGAGGGTTAAGAAGAGCGTGTTCCCTCTGAATGGCCCCGTTTTTCTCTTCTGAGGTATACGACGGGGGAAGAGTGGGGCCCTGTAAAGAAGGAATGAGGCCCCTATACATTTTTCTTCAGAGAGCGTGATGCTTTCCCTGAGCTATTGTACCTTGTCCCTTTGGATGTCCCCGGCTGTGGATTACTGCCACCTCCAGAGGTGAGTGTACGGCCTCGGCCTCTCAGGGGGATAATATCTGAGGTCCATATTTTATAGGAGTGCCTTTGGCAGTGCGGAATCCTCTTGCTTTCCAGATAGCTGCATGATCGTGGAGCACTAAGGAGGTATAGTTAGCGTCTATGTAGATAGGAACCCTTCTGTCTCTTCCCAGCTATAAAGCCCTAGTTAGAGCCATTAATTTAGCTAATTGAGCTGAAGTCTCGGGGGGCAATGCTTTGGCCTCTATGATCTCAAATGCGGTGATTATGGCATTTCCTGCATGCATGACTCCTTGCCTTACAAAGCTGCTACCATCCGTAAACCAGTCTCATCTGCATTTTCCAGTGGCTGGTCCTTTAAGTCTCTCCTGCTAGCATAAGTTAGGTTGAGAGTTTCTTCACAGGAGTTTATTGGGGTGCCCTCGTCTGGGCCAGGTAGTCAGGCGGCAGGGTTAAAGGGTGGTGTACCTCGGGAAGTAATGTCAGGATTTTCTAAAAGCAAGACCTGATATTTTAATATTCTGCTGTTTGTTATTCACTGGAGGCCTTGATACCTGTAAGGCAGCTGCCTGGTGGGAGGTGAGAACCGCTAAGGCCTGTCCTAGGATAAGTTTAGAGGCCTCTTATGCTAGAAGAGCAGTTGCTGCTACTGCCCGGAGGTAACGTGGCCAGCCCTGTGCCACGGACTCTAATCTCCTGGATAAACATCTGACTGGGTGCTGAGTGGGTCTCATTCCTGGGTTAATACGCCTTGGGCTATACCTCGTTTTTCAGTGACATATAGCCAGTCGCATTTTGTGGGCTGAGGCAGCCCTCAAGCAGGGTTCAAGTAGATCTCCCTTTAATTGCTCAAAGGCTTTTTGTTGCTCTGACCCCCAAATAAGGGGACCCTGTTCCCTGCTCTCCTTGAGGGCGTCATATAGAGGCTGCACCCTGAGCCCATATCTGATTAGCCAGAGTCTACAGCACCCCGAGAGTCTGAGGAATGTTCTGAGCTGCCTCTTGGTCGGGAAGAGGGCAGCTGAGTCATTGCCCTGACCCTGTCAGGAGATCACTTTCGTTCCCCGGGGTAAGGATAGGTGCTACATAGTGGACCTGTTGACTGACTAGTTGAGCTTTGGTCTAGAGACCTCGTAGCCTTGTTTGGCTAGGAAATTTAAGGTTTGCATAGCGTGTAGTTGTGCTAGTTCTTGGGTGGGGGAGCAAAGGAGTAAATTACGTGCATAGTGAGTAAGCGTTCCCACTCAAGGGACAGACAGGTCACGTCCCTAGCTAAAGCCTGACCAAAGAGGTGAGCGCTGTCCCGAAACCCTTGTGGGAGAACAGTCCAAGTGGGCTGCTGACAATACCCACCCCCCTCACCCCCACCCCGTCCCATTCAAAAGCAAATAGAAATTGAGAGGAAGGACTGAGGTATATAAAAGGAGGCTTCTTGGAAATCCGGGACTGAGAACCATTCTGTCTCTGGGGGTATCTCCCCAAGAATCGTGTATGGGTTTGGAACTACAGGGAGGAAAGGTACTACGGCCTTATTAATGATCCTTAGATCTTGGACTAACCTATATTCCCTGGGACTTTTCTTTACAGGAAGGACTGGGATGTTGCAGGGAGACAAGCATGGTTTTAACAGACGGTACTTGAGAAATGTTAGTAAGGGGCCGCGGCCCTCCTTGCTTCAGGTTTCGATGGACATTGTCACTGGTGGAGATAATGGGAGGGGTCTTTAAGTTAAATCTTAACTGGAGTAGCATATTTGGCTCATCCTGGCATTTCTGTTGCCCAGACTCTGGGTTCCCTGAGTCTAACTATTCAGGTTTCTCTGAGATAGAGGGCTCTTTGTCAGAGAGTACTGCAAGCATATGAGGGAGAAGATTTTCAACAACCAGAGGTGCTCCCATTTTCTGAAGAACATCCCTGCCCAGAAGGGGGCTGGGGTATTCCAGCACAACTAAAAATGAGTGAGAAAATAGAGCCTCTCGCCATGCACAGCATAGAGGGGGGTGAATCTCCAGGTTACAGGCTGTCCCTCCACCCCAATTACTTAGCAGGATTTGAGAGAGAGAGAGAGAGAGAGAGAGAGAGAGAGAGAGAGAGAGAGAGAGAGAGAGATTGAGTGCACGCACTGGACAAAGAGTTTAGCATGGAATAGGCGGCTCCCGTATCAAGTAGAAAATGGAAGGTCGCCCTAGGCTCTGTCCCCTCGATGGTGAATCCCGGAGCTGGAGGGAGCTTTGCGCCCTTTCAGTTCAAGACGACGATGAGTTGGGGGTCTGACGGGGTGGTCCTTCGGCTCTCCAGGCAGTCTTTTCCCCGGTGGCTGAACTTCTTGCAGTTGGGACATGGTGTCCGTGGCTCTTTCTCTTCTAGGCATTCATGTTGCCAGTGTCCGGTTTTCCCACAGTTGTAGCGTTTTCCTAGGGTTTTCTTCCCTGGGTGACCTGGAGTTGGCTTTTGGACTTGTAAAGCAGACAATAATTGAGCCTATCTCTTATTCCTTTGCTTTTCTTTCTCCTGTTCTCTCTCCCTGACCTTTTCCTCCTCCTCTTTGTCTCGATTGTACATGTAAAAGACCCGAGGAGTCTATCTTAAGCAGCTCCCTCAGCTGAGTGCTGGGTTCTAGTGCTAATTTCTTTTAACTTCCTCCCAATGTCTGGGGCAGACTGCGTAATGAACCGCTCTTTGAGCATTACCTCTCCTTCAAGAGAATCAGGATCTATACTGGCATGTTTAGTGAGAGCTTCTCTGAGTCGCTTTAGAAAAACCGTGGGGTTCTCAGAGGGGTTCTGGTCAATAGTAGCTAACTTGGGGTCATTATTTGGCTTAATCTTACTTTGTCTTATGCCCTCAGTTAAACAAAGGACTAGAGGATTTCATTGTTAAGTGCATTCTGGGGAGTTGCTGTGGTACCATTCTGGGTACAGCCGTGGCCCCGTTGGATAATTAAGGTTAGTTCTATAAAGACTGTCTGCAGAGTGGGTGGCAGCCTCTGTAATTGTCTCCTTTCCTGCTTCAGAGAGAGTTTATCCTGTGATGACATGAATGTCTCTCCAGGTGAGGTCAACAGTAAGAGCGAGCCTCCGAAACCCATTGAAATATGTTTTTCGGGGTCATCGGAGTAGCTCCCTAAGTGTGTCTTTATTTGGAGGAGGTCCTGCTTGGAGAAGGGGTCCTGCACGCTCCTAGAGCTTCCTGTTCAGCCTCCACCTCCCCCCTGGAGGGGGCAGATCTTTGGGGCACAGGGGGCCCCTGGGCATGGAGGCGAAAGCCCTGCGGGTCTGAGGAGGGGCAGTTAGGAGGGGTCCCTTAGCAGGAGGGGGTTGGAGGACACCTGCTGGGCTGTCCCTGAGATCAGGACCTCTGTCTTACAGGGGCAGCAGAGCTCTGAGTCGTCTCTGAGGGCCATAAAGGCCTGGACAGACAGTACTTCTGTCCCCTTTCCTAGTTTGCGATAGAAGAGGTCCAGTTGCAAGGTGGTATGATTGTTTAGACTGCCATTTTCAGGCCTGCTTTCTCCATCCCCTAATTTACACTGAGGTTAAGCCATATTGTAGAGGAAGATGAGCCTCTTCTTTAATGTCTCAGGGTAAAATTTGTTCTAATTTAGTAGAATATAGTCAAGTGGGGATTCCCAAAGGATGGAGTTCTTGTTACCCATCTATAAGAAAAGACAGAGTGGGAGGCAGGGGAGCAGCGCGTCCCTCTCCATCCCCCATGTCTGAAATACCTTTTGAAGCAGAGGTACCGTGGGACAGGCCTGTTCTCATCCTTGAAGCTACGGAATTATCGTGTTTCCCCGAAAATAAGACCTCACCGGAAAATAAGCCCTAGCATGATTTTTCAGGGTGACATCCCCTGAACATAACCCCTAATGTGTCTTTTGGAGCAAAAATTAATCTAAGACCCAGTCTTATTTTCGGGGAAACACGGTATGTGCATCCTTACCTCATGCTTCCCCTTGCATCCCCCCAAGCTATGGACTTAATGTGCACCTCACAGTGTGCTTGCTGGGGAGGGACCCCTCTGTCTTTCTCCTCCCCTTGGTAGTCAGAAGGGGCAAGACTTGGTCTCGTCTTTGTCCCTTTCTCCTTAAGTGTTCCCTGCCGGTTGCCTGACAGGAGGCTCTCAAACCGGCTGTTATTCTGAACTCTTGGATGGACCTTGTATCTTCTGGCTAGTTTGTAGCTGTCCCACCTTTGGTTGTCTGTACAGATCTCGGAGAGGATCCTATCCATAATGATCCTAAGAGCACATCCCTGAAGGGACTGTTCAAATTGGTCGGCCTGATCTTTTAGGAGGTAATAGAGAGATCTCTTCTTGCCATCAATGTTAGTCTTTGTCCAGTTCCAAGACCACACAAGTCTGCAGTCTGAAGGGGTCAGACTGAGTCCGCGGAGACGAACAAGACAGGCAGTGGAGCAGGAAGCAGAAACCCAGACCTAGTGCTGCACCCCGGGCAGCTCAGTCAAAGGGGAGGGGGCTCCAAACGGTGGGGGTTGCACAGATACCACAGGAGAAACGGCCGGTGGGGCAGAAAGAGTGGGCTAGTTGGAGACAAGGCCTAAATTCTCCGGCCCCCAGAGGCGCTGGAGGAGTTTGTGGAAGTAGAGAACACTGTTTTGGGAGGACAGAAGAAAGGTGTGTCCTGGGGGCTGGGGACGAGCTTAAGGAAGGCTAAACAAGCACAAAGTTCCTTGAAGCTGTCGCTAGCACTCATTTGGAGCCATTCCAGGGCCGAGTGTAAGGGCGAGAGAAAACAAGAGAGACAGAGCTTTGATTTCTGTGGCAGAAGTAAGGCTGGAAGTAAAAAGGGTGCCCAGCATGAGGCGGAGATAGAATGGAAGGTACAAACTCCACTGTGGCTGTACTGTCCTACCGTGGGGACCTGCCGTGGGAGGGGGAGTGCACGCTTCGGGGACAGTGTGCCTCGGTGCACGGACATTTGCTTCAGATCACCAGCACACCGACTGCCTCTCTTCCCTGACATGACCGATTCATCCTCTCACGGAAGACTTCAAGTGGCAGGTGCGCTAGCAGCATTTAGGTGCCTGAGCCAGGCCGCAGGGCAGCTAAGGCCTTCCCGGAATGGTTCAGTCATGGAAACGGAAGAAGGTAGAAAAAGTAGATGAAGGGAGCAGTCTCTGAAAGAAAGCAGACAGTGAAGGCAGCTTCAGGAATTGCCACGGGGAGGGGGTGGTGGATGCTTGTGAACCCTTGGTCCTGCACAGCGGGTATATCTTTGTCTTGAGCCCAGTGGGACCTAAGCCTATTATCTCAGACTGTGACAGGGTCATCCTCTCACAGGAGACTTCTAGAAGGTAGTGGAAGCCCTAAAGGCTTTGAAAAGTCCATCTAGTGCCCATTGGATTGTGTGGCAGAGGGTGGCTCGGCCACAGAAAGGACTTAGGGAAATAAGGAAGCAAGAAACAGTACCTTGACTCCAGTGAGCCCGAGTCACAGCACCAGAAAGATGTTACCGGCAATGACACTCTATCTTCTTGAAGAAAGAATTCCATCAGGAGACAGAGTTTGTGCAGCACACAACGCAAGAAGTGTATTAGTAAAAGCAAGTACACTCAGATACGGAGCAGGCTGACCCAAGAGAGGGAAGCAGCCTCTCTTACTTTGTGTGTGAGTTTTTGTTTCTATGGGTAGAATTGTCTCCCCCCCGCCCCCCCCCCCGCCCCCCAGTACCTCTCATTCTCCCAGCTGGCGTGCCTCCTGCTCCCTTCTCCCTCCCACTGTTGTCTGAGCTCATTACAGTGGTCCTGAGAAGCAGGGTGTGTATTCTGATAAACAGGACGGTTTCTCTCTCTCTCTAGCTTCTAATAATACATCCCTTTGATTCAGGGGCGTGTGTGAGCCTGGAATCCTGCTGGGCCAGTGAGGCATTGGTGCCCCAGGTGAGGGCAGCTGCAGGGGATCTTGAACCAAGTACTGTGTTTCCCCGAAAATAAGACCTAGCCGGACAATCAGCTTTTAATGCATCTTTTGGAGCAAAAATTAATATAAGACCTGGTATTATATTATATTATACACAGTCTTATAGTAAAATAAGCATTAATTTTTGCTCCAAATGATGCATTAGAGCTGATGGTCTGGCTAGGTCTGATTTTCAGGGAAACACGGTAGGAGCTGCAGCAAGGGGCTTTCTAACCAGAGCTAGGTCTCTCCTTCTCCTGCTCATTTCTATCTACCTACCTATCCTACCATAATGACTATTTCACCATTGTGAAGGGGACAGAAGGCCCAGGGAGCTCCCTCACTTAAAAGCTCTCTCTCCTGCTTCCTTCACTTCACATGCTGGGGGAAGCCGAGAGCAGCCAGACCCAGGGGCATCGGCATACGTGCAGCTTTGCTGCTCATTTATAGTCAAGGAGACAGAGGACATGGCAGGCAGCACTGGGCGTCCCCAGTGGGGTGCCTCCCTCCCCAGGGTCAGGGCTCCAAGGAGAGAGGGGGTAGAGAGGAGGCAGCCCCAGTGGAGGAGGTGGTGTCAGGTGAGCTTAGAAGAGGGCAGGAAAGAAGACACTTCCGGCCAAGAGAACCACTCACTGAGCACTTACTCCAAGCCAGGCCCCACAGGAGGCCACTGACCTCATCTCCTGGAGGTGAAGCAGGTACTGAGCTATTTCCTGTTTTCAGGTTCAGAGGTGAAATTACTCCAGGCAGGTCAGGTCTCTCTGACTCCAAAGACTTCTCTGCAGAGTTGGGAGATAGGGGTATGAATTATTATCCCCATTTTACAGATGAGGAAACTATGGTCTAGAGAGTTTAAGTTACTTGTCTAAGGTCACACAGCAAGAAGCTAGTGAGAATCGCACCCTTCCTAGAATCTCTCATTTCCTCATCTGTAAAATTTGGACAACACCCGGACCTTAGCAGGCTGCTGTGAGGGCATGCGTAAACCCCCTCCTTATGTGTAGTCAGTACAGAGCTAGTATTAAATCATTCACTTGGTCTCCTACTGACATTTTCCAGGAAACTTATGTCCCTCCTCATATTCCGGTAAGAAGAGATAGCCAAAAGGATGAGGAGAAAATGTCCTCAGACAGTCGCAGGTCCTGGCAGAGTATCTTTATAGGACACCAGCGCCTCCAGTCATTGAGGTGAGGTAGCCCAGCCTGGGAGCTTTCGCTGCGTCAGTGACGTTATTGGGTCCAGCACAGATTTTTGTTTGGAAACACCGCTGATGATGCTCCAAGAGACTTTTCCAATCTCTTGCCGAGAGATGCTTGAGGGAAAACATTAAGGTGACTCAAAGATCGTTGAGAGAGTCTACAGTCTACTTCATGGTAGCTAAGTGACAAAAACACCACTTCATGGTAGTCACTGATGTGTGCGGTCGTGAAGTTTCCATTTCTTTTCAAGTAATCTGAATCTTCCCAATACAGATGCTTCACTGAATGATATTTAATATCCAAACCTCTGTACGGTTTCTCGTAGAAATAAATGCAGGAATGGGGGCAGGGATTGTGCATCAACCTCTGGGTGCAGAATGGCCCAAGGGGACTTAGCAGACTGGGTCGGGGGAACGTCCTTAGATGGCTTCGCTGTTCTTCCTGTAATAAATAGCTGCAGCTTAAAGACCTTGGTACTTGGAGTTCTTTTCTTTGAGTTGTCACCTCAGGGTGAATGCCCCAGAGTGGGAGTACTATTTTCTCTCTCCAGATTTCCCTCTCATTGCAGGTGATTTATGGCCACCTGCTCGGAACCAGTTGGGCTACACGGGGTTTCGTAGTAGACACCAGGTATGACGCAGTCAGTACCTTATGGTGGCTGGAATTGGCGTTACTTTAGGAATATGCTGAGGTTCTTAATAGACTCTCAGAAGCACCAGGGGTTCCTGGAAAGTGTGACTTAAGTATTCTATCTTATGAGAAAAGGAATTTGATTCCAATGGGATCTGATTAAGTCTCTTCTTGCCTTTCAGTCAAACACTTTCATTGTGAATATAATACACCTCCAGGAAAGTGCATAAAACCTGAATGTCCAGTTCAGTACTTTCATGCAGCAAACGCCCATCTAATCCCCACCGGACCAGAAACAGAACATGGCCCGTGCCCCAGAAGGACCCCCCATAGCCGTGTCCAGTGACCACCTCCTCCCTCCATCCAACAAAACATGTTCTTCTGACCTCTAATACTGTAGTTTTTGAAAACAGCGATATTTTAGTCTGGCCTGTTTTAAAAACTTGTATTTGTGGAATTAAAGTGTGTGCTCCTTTATGTCTGACTTCTTTGTTTGTCAGATTCACCCATGTGTCTTCACGTGGTTGTAGTTTGTTCATTTTCATCTATGTAGCGCTGTTACAGAAATGTGCCACAACTTACCGACGCTCCCATTGAAAAGACTTTCGTGTTGTTTCTAGTTTGGGACCCTGATAAGTAAGGCTGCTAAGCTCATTCCTGTGCATGCAATGTGGTGCCCAGCGTGGCCTGCACACTTCTGGGTGATCTACACCGAGAGCTGCACGCACTGGATTTGTTCCTCTTTGCCTCCCTGGCACGTTGGTGGTGAAATGAAGCATACTGCCTTTTAAATCCTGGGGTTTTTGCCTTGTATAGTTGGTGTTGCTGCACCAATCATGGATTCTTTAAGTTTATTTTGGATTTTAGCATTAAGAACAAAGCTCTCTGTAAGTGGCTGAAGTTTCTTGAAGACAAGTTCCATGTCTGGTTCATCTCTGGTTCATCTTCGAGTCCCCAGGACGTGACACCAGATTTCGCATATGTGTAACAGACATTTGTCAATGTATGACTGCCCTCCTCCCAGCCTCCCACTTCTACTTTGGGGGGTGCCCCTGTTGTAGAGTGTCTTGGGGGCGGCAGTGTTTGTGCCCCTTTCACGGAAGCTGAGGGAACTAGATCCTTCCTGTACCAGCCAGTTGGCAGCAGCTGTTGGAGGCCTGACCGTCCTGCCTGCTGCCCGGCCCCTCCAATCGCCTGCATTCTTGCTCACTGTCCCCACAGGTCTTCCCGCTTCCACGGACAGTAAAAGGAAGTCTCAATGCATTGGAACATGATTGTTCTGTAGCTTGACAACCGGTGGTCTGCAGAACGATCTTGTTAAAAATCTGCTTCACTGAGGTATTGTTTCTCTATGTCATTAAAATTCGCCCACGGAGGAGGGGTCAGGCCTTCTGACTGGTTATAATAAAATAAGCACTGTAGCTTCTACGTGTATTTCCTTTTTGGATATGTCAATCATCCATTTATATATTTAAAAACTTTTTATTTTCTTTCCCTTTTCCTCACTATTGTATATAGGCTATAATTTTATCATTTAGTACTGGGGTCTGCAAACTTTTTCTGTAAAGAACTACACAAAACTATACAAACCGTGCCCTCCCACAGCCTGCCCCAAAAGAGCCACATAGTAAGTACTTTAGAATTTGAGAGCTATTCAGTTTTTGTGGCAGTGACTTGACTCTACTGCCTTAGACAATTCATAAACAAATGAACATGGCTGTGTGCCAAGAGTCAGCACTGACATTTGAATTTTGAATAATTTTCATGTATTATAAAATATTCTTTTGAGTTTTTTTAACCATTTAAAAATGTAAAAATTATTCTTAGCTCAATGGCCATATGAAAATAGGCAGCAGACTGGATCTGGCCACAGGCTGTAGTTTTGTATATAGATTGCAGAATATCAAGGTGGGATTACTAAACAGACTAGAAGAGTAGATGGTACCCGAGGGATTTTGTAGATACTGTGGAGACATTAGGTTGACTCCCTGCACTTAAAAAAGAAAATAGACTTTATAGGTTTACGGAAAAATGGAGTGGAAAGCAGAGTACCCCCTCACCTCCTCCACCTCTATGATTAACATCTTGCATTGATGTGCTATATTTGTTACACTTGATGAGCTGATAGCGGCTCAGTATTATTACCTGACGTCCATAGTTTATGTTACAGTCCACTCTGTTGTACATTCTTGGGTTTTGACAAATGCATAATGTCACGTAGCATATAGAATAGTTTTGTTGCCCTAAAAATCCCCTGTGCCCGACCTCGTCCCTTCCTCCCTCCCCCTGAACCCGATGGTTTTATTGTCTCCGTAGTTTTGCCTTTCCAGAATATCATGTAGTTGGGATCTCACAGTATGTAGCCTTTTTAGCTTGGCTTCTTTCACATAGCAATGTGTATTTAAGGCTCCTTCACGCCTTCTAGTGGCTTGATAGCTCATTGTGTGGTTGTACCACAATTTATCCATTCACCTTTTGAAGGACAGCTTGGTTGCTTCCAAATTTTGACAATGATGAATAAACCTGCTATAAGCATCTGGGTACAGGATTTTGTGTGAACATAACTCATTCAGGTAAATACCAACGAGCATGATTGCTGGATGATAAGCATATGTTTAGCTTTGTAAGAAACAGCCAAACTGCCTTCCAAGGTGTCTGTACCATTTGCATTCCCACCAGGAATGAATGAGAGTTCCTGTTGCTCTACATCCTCTTCAGCTTTTGGTGTTGTCAGTATTTTGGATTTTGGCCTTTCTAAGAGGCGTGTAGTGGCATCTTTTTTTTGTTGTTGTTGTTAAATTCACAATTCTCTATGATGTGGAGCATCTTTTCATATGCTTATTTGCCATCTGTATATCGTCTTGCTGAGGTATCTGTTCATATCTTTTGCTTATTTTTAAATTGGGTTGTTTCCTTATTGTTGAGTTTTAAGAGTTCTTTGTATGTTTTGGGTACAAGTCCTGTTGGACATGTGTTTTGCAAGTATTTTCTCCCAGTCTGTCACTTGTCTTTTCACTCTTTTAACAGTGCCTTTCATTGGGCAGAAGTTTGTAATTTTAATAAAAGTCCAGCTTATCAGTTTTTCTTTCATGGATTGTGTTACTGGTATTATATCTAAAAAGTCATTGCTAAACCCAAGGTCACCTAGATTTTCTCCTCAGTTATCTTTGTGGCAGTTTTGTGTTGTACATTTAGGTCTATGATCATTTTGTTTTTTTAAAGATTTTTATTGGGGAAGGGAAACAGGACTTTATTGGGGAACAGTGTGTACTTCCAGGACTTTTTTCCAAGTCGTTGTTCTTTCAATCTTAGTTGTGGAGGGTGCTGTTCAGCTTCAAGTTGTTGTCCTTTCAGTCTTAGTTGTGGAGGGTGCAGCTCAGCTCCAGGTCCAGTTGCCGTTGTTAGTTGCAGGGGGTGTAGCCCACCATCCCTTGTGGGAGTCGAACTGGCAACCTTGAGGTTGAGAGGATGCACTGCAACCAACTGAGCCATCCAGGAGCTCAGTGGCAGCTCAGCTCAAGGTGCTGTGTTCAATCTTAGTTGCAGGGGGCGGAGCCCACCATCCCTTGCGGGACTCAAGGAATTGAACCGGCAACCTTGTGGGTGAGAGCCCACTGGCCCATGTAGGAATTGAACCAGCAGCCTTCAGAGTTAGGAGCACGGAGCTCCAACCGCCTGAGCCACCGGGCCGGCCCAGGTCTATGACCATTTTGAGTTAATTTTTGTGAAAGGTATAAGATTTATGTTTAGATTCATTTTCCTCCACATAGATGTTTAGTTGCTATGGCACCATTTGTTGAAAAGATTATCCTTTCTGTATTGAATTGCCTTTGCTCCTTTACCAAAGATCAGTTGACTACATTTGTGTGGGTCTATTTCTGGGCTCTATCTTATTCCATTGATCTAGCTGTCTATTCTCTAGCCAATAAAACTCTGACTTGATTACTGAAGCTTATAGTAAGTCTTGAAGTTGGGTAGTAGCAGTCCTCTGACTTTGTTCTACTTCAACACTGTGTTGGCTATTCTGAATTTTTTTATTTTTATTTTTTTTTGCCTTGCCATGTAAACTTTAAAATCAGTTTGTTGATAGCCACAAAATAACTTGCTGGGAGTTTGATTGGGACTGCATTGAATCTATGGCTCAAGTTGGAAAGAACTGACATTTTAACAAGACTGAGTCTTCCTATCCATGAACATGGAATCTCTCCATTTATTTAGATCTTTGATTTCTTTCATCAGAGACCTTGTACCTATTTTATTAGATTTATACCTAAGTATTTCATTGGGTGGGGGTGCTAATATAAATGCTATTGTTTTTCATTTCAAATTCTAATTGTTGATTGCTGTACATAGGAAAGCAATTGACTTTTGTGTATTAATCTTATATCCTGAAAACTTGCTATAATTGCTTTAGCTTCAGTTTTTCTGTCAATTCTTTGGGATTTTCTACAGAGTTGACCATGTCATTTACAAATATAGTTTTATTTCTTCCCAATCTGTATACCTTTTATTTCCCTTTCTTATCTTACTGCATTAGCTAGGATTTCCAATACAGTGTTGGATAGAAGTATTGAATTGGAATGAGAGGTGACAATTGGAGTGAGAGGTAACATCCTGGCCTTATTACTGATCTTAGGGGAAAAGCATCTATTTTCTCACCGTTATGTTTGATGTTAGCTGTAGGTCTTTGTAGATTTATCATGTTGAGGAAAAGTATTCCGAGTTTGCCGAGAGTTTTATCATGAAATGAGTGTTGGATTTTCTTAAATGCTTTTTCTGCATCTATTGGTGTGCTCACGTCATTTTTCTTCTTTACCCTGTTCATGTGATGGATTACATCACATTGGTGTTTGAATGTTGAACTAGTCTGGCATACCTGGACTAAACTGCAATTGGTCATGGTGTATACAATTCCTTTTCTACATCATTGGTTTTATTTGCAAATACTTTGTTGAGGATTTTGTGTCTATGTTCATGAACATTGCTCTGTAGTTTCCCTGTTATACAAGGTCTTTGGTTTTGGTATAATGCTGGCCTCATAAAATGAGTTAGGACTAATATGCCAGCCAATTGCTCTCCTGTGTACAGCAATGAACAATTAGAATTTGAAATGAAAAACAATACCATTTACAGGAACACCCTCCAAAAATACAATACTTAGGTACAAATCTAACAAAATATGTACAAGATCTCTGGTGAAAGAAAACCAAAGATCTTGTATTCCTCTGCTTCTGCAAGAGATTTGAAAATTGGTATAATTTCTTCCTTAAATGTTTGGTAGAATTCACCAGTGAACCAACTAGGCCTGGTGCTTTATTTTAGAGTTATTGATTTAATAGATTCAGGCCTATTCAGATTACCTATTTCTCTGTTAGTTTTGGTAGATTGGTTTTCAAGGAATTGTTCCATTTCATCTAGATTATCAAGTCTGTGGGGATAGAGTTGTTCACATTTCTTTTTATCCTTTTAAAGTCCATGGACTCAGTAATGATAGCCCCTTTCACTTCTACTAGTAATTTGTGTCTTCTTTTTTTATTGGTTAGCCTAGCTAGAAGTTTATCAATTTTCTCAAAGAATCCGCTTTTGGTTTTGTTGATTTTCTTTTCTATTTTTTCTTTTTCTAGTTTTCAATTTCATTGATTTCTGCTCTAATTTTTATTATTTCCTTTTGCTTAATATTAGATTTAATTTGCTTTTTGTAGTTTCCTAAGGCAAAAGCTTAGATTATGATTTTAGACCTTTCTTTGTTTTAAAATAGGTGCACTTAATTCTGGAAACTTCCCTTTAAGAACTGCGTTTGCTGTATCCCACAAATTTGGGTAGGTTGTATTTTCATTTTGTTCAAAAGATTTCTTGAGACTTCTCTGACCCATGTGTTTAGAAATGTATTACTTAATCTTTAAGAATTCTGGGATTTCCCAGCTATCTTTCTGTTGTTGATTTCTAGTTTAATTCTGCTATGGTCTGAGAGCATACTCAGCATGATTTCTGTTCTTTTAAATTTGTTAGTGTTTTTGGCCCAGAATGGGGTCTATCTTGGTGAATGTTCCATGTAAATTTGAGAATGTGTATTCTGCTGTTATTTTATGTCAATTAGATCAAGTTCATTGATGGAACTCTTCAGTTCAACTATATCTTTACTGATTTTCTGCCCGCTGGATCCATTGATTACTGATAGAGGGATGAAGTCTTCAACTGTCGTAGTGGCTTTCTTTCTTTCTCCTTGCAGTTTTATCAGTTTTTGCCTCATGTATTTGCTTTGTTTGTTGCATATGCGTTAAGGATTTTTAAATGTCTTCTTGGAGAACTGACCTCTTTATGTAATGCCTCTTTATCCCTGATAATTTTGCTTGCTCTGAAGTCTGTTTTGTCTGAAATTAATATAGGTACTTCAGCTTTTCTTTGGTTTGTGTTACATTTCTCTACCCCTTTACTTTTAATCTCTGTATTTAAAGTGGGTTTCTTGTAGACAACATATAGCTGGGTCGTTTTAATCCACTGATAGTGGCTTTTATTTAGATCATTGACACTGGAAGTGATTACTGACAGTTTAATATGTTACTGTTTTCTACTCATTACCCTTGTTCTTTGCCTTCCACTCTTTTTTTGGAGGATGGAGAGGGGAGGATAGTTAACTATAGAAAGGAAGGTATGTGTGGATTTTGAGCATCCAAAGAGGTGAATTGTAGTACTGTTCTATTTCTTTGGCTGCTTCCTTTTTGGGAAATTCCCTATTGAGTGTATTTTTGTGGGCATTACTGCACTGCTTCCCACTGTAGAAGCTAAAATGGGCCCTCTTCCATCTCTTCACTCCTTAGCACCTAGGATGTGGAATAATGACCTAGGCTTGGACAAATAGGCAGTCCCAAGCAGGCCTTTGAGTTGTTATCAAATGATGGGGCAATTAAAATTTATTCACAGCAGTGGGTTAATGGCATTATCCTGCAGCCACACCCAAATTTTTGCTTAAGGAAAGCAGATTCAGTCTTCTAGAAACTGTGCTTGAGTTCAACTTGAATTCAAATCCTAGTTTTTGTGACTTGAAGCAAATGGCTCCCTATCAAAAATGAAATTTTTACAAGGGAGAACCAGAGAAATCTAGAGATTGATCAATTCTAGCTTTGCCACTGGCTGTGCTACATTGG
The DNA here is from genome assembly GCF_004115265.2 of Rhinolophus ferrumequinum. Lineage (NCBI taxonomy): Eukaryota > Metazoa > Chordata > Mammalia > Chiroptera > Rhinolophidae > Rhinolophus > Rhinolophus ferrumequinum. Next base: position 20,018,467 of record NC_046292.1, read on the forward strand.
ACAAAACACTTGACCTCTCTGACCTTGTTGTCCCCGTTTAACAATGCACACAAATGCACCTAGTTCACAGGAGATGCAGGTAGGTGAATGAATCAAACTGGCCTTTCCTCTTCCAGCTTCCTAAGGGCTTTCTTCCACTGGACCGTGGGTGGCGGCCTGGGGCAGGCTTTACTCAACTTTAGCCTCCAACGGTACTGCCACCTTATGGCTCATTTTGTTGTCAAAGGCAAAGTGCAGTCTAGAGCAAGCACTGCATTTAGAAAACTTTTTCTCCTAAGGGGCAGCAGCAGAGTCCCTTGCAATGATTCGCCAGTGAGCAGACTGGCCCAGTTATCTGGCCCACAGAAGGCCCTTGGTACTGAGAGCACCATGGGCCAGGTCACATGCCCGATTCCAGAAGAGGGGCCTTGTCGGTCTTGTTCATATGTTGTTCCCAGAGCCCCAAACAGTGCTTGGCCTGCGGAAGGCGCTCAAATACTACGCTAACGTTGTCGGGGGCTGGAGGACATGGAACCACTGTCTCTCGTTTGCAATTGGGCCTGGTACTGAAAGAACAAGATGAAAAATGTACACGAAAGTACTCATCGCTGGCACGTTTGGAACTCATGATTTTTATTTTTACTTCTTCCTTTTCAGAATCTAAGTAAATATAAATGGCTTTAAAATTTGCTGGGGAAAAAATGACTGCAAATCCCTTCTATGTATATGGAATATCCATACTGTTATACTTGAGACTCACACGTGCTAATGCATTGGTTAGAATAGAATTAATGTGCCTTAAACATTTAAGTGAGAACTTTCCAATGCTCATGAAATTAAGTTGTATGAAAAATGACATAACTATGTTTAGAATATGAAAGAACAAAGCTTGGAAGAAAATTTGGAAAAATAAAGAGTTGCTGTGCCAGACAGTGAACTTTAGGTGAATCTTTAGAAACTGGGCTTTAAAATCAGGGACTGCTGAGTCCTTAATACCTCCTGGACATGGACACAAGATCCAAGGCAGTGTCACCTTGTCACAACGACACAAGAATGAAGAATGGAGGGCAAGCTCTAGAGAGCTGGAGGGAGGTTTCTGGGTTTGGCTGCCCAGTCTGCTCCTGAAATGCCAGGTTTCCGAAACTCAAGTCACTCCCCTTCATCTTCCCCCTTCCTCAAAAAGGATCCACCAGCTGGGATGGCCCCCGCCAGCTCCTTTCCCCAGGCCACGGGCTGATCTTTTCTGCTCCCTTTGGTCACTGCCTTCATTCAGTCCCCACAGCAGCTGCAATTACCGCGTTTCCCCAAGTGTGGGTTCCCCTACATCTCATCTCCCACCACTCACGGTCACATGGACCTTCCAGCAGCAGCGCCACAACCCGTCTCTTCCGGTTCAAACATTTTCTGTTCCCCGACGCTCACAGGAAAGCCCAAATTCCTCTTCCTGGTATTTAAAGCCCTCCGACTCCATCCGTCCTGCCAAACTTGCTTCTCTTACTGCCATTATCAGACTCCATGTTCCCTGGGCTCCGTCCTGTGCTTTCCCAGCTCCATGGCTTTGCTAACAGATGTCTTTCAGCAGGAATGCCTTACACCCCCACGTCTCCAAAGGTTCAGCCTAAGTGCTGTCTCCCCCAAGATGTATCTGAACCCAGATGAAGTTTTATCTTAGTGTTTATCATTTGTAACCAGATCAAACTCCAGGAGGGCAAGAAACTCTGGATTTGCCTTCCCAGTGTGTCCTACAGAATATGGTCTACAGAAGGGGACAGGACAGTATTTTAAATCTAGGAAGTCTCCAGTACATTCACAGGCAGCAGCTGAAAAGTGGCTTTCTCTCTTTCCAAGCTTGCTGCAGCACGTGACGAAGGTTCTAGCATCCACCCCGCTTTCATGCCTCTCAACAGACCCCAAGGGCAGAGACCAGACTGGAACACTGTATCTGGCACCTCCCACGGAGCTGGGCCAGACAGCGATGCAAAGAGGGGGACAAAGCTCACCCTGCAGTTTTCCTTCCTGGGTTTTGATCCGTCCGAGCCCTGTGGTGAAGAGGTCTGCCACTTCAGAGGCACGGCAAGTTCAACCGGCACGGAACAAAGAACTCTGTTCAGGAAGAACTCAGGTGGTGATGCTCCAGGTTCCCAAACAGATTCATTTCTCATCAGCTTGGCCAGAAGCTTCGTAAGAATGGAAGGACTGTAAATTCCTGAGAAACTATTCTGTTTGGTGAGAAAAATCCTTTAGGAAAGTGTCGGCTCCCTACTCATGGCTGATCTCAAGGAACCAAACAGCCATTGCACACTGACCTTTTCACGCTACGAAAAGAAGTATCAAGAGAGCTCGGGCAATGCAACTTGGAATCAAGCACCATGAAATTTTGTCAAGCAAAAATAGTCTTTATTCAAATTTAATGGAAACAGGGGTCACTATACTTTGCAAGACGGGGAAAAATAAAATTAAAAAAAACTCTTTTCTTTTCTTTTTTAATATAAAACAATATAATCACAATACCAGAATATGGAACTCTACAGTTTATTTCCTATGGGTTACTGCAGGTATCAATTTTCCTTGACTGTGCTATTCACAACTTTGTTAAGTCCCAAAATATGAAACCAAAGTGGTAGGAAACCTAAGACTTAGCACTTTCACTAAATGGCATACATCAAAGGGCATCGATTCAAGGGCAAAAATGGTTGATCTCACCATACCTACCTATGTCATCATTCCAGCCTCAGAGCCGTCCAGGTACTGAGCTCCCTGTAGGAAAGGCCAGGCTGAAAGCCACGGCATTTTGGATATTCTACTGTGGGCCATGAGTAAAGGGGTTTTTCAAAGAGAAGATTGTTTTCAGTCGAGCAGGAAGGCCTGGCGCCAGGAGGCGTTACGTAGAGGAAGCACTTAGATTTAACAACTGTAGACACACCATTAGGGGAGTTAAAAATGTACAGCAGTGACATATGTTCTACTTCAATCACTTGTGCTACGGCTACCAAACATGTACAAAACTTCTCGGGTAGTTCCAGCTGTGGTCGCAGCCAGTTAGGACCGTGAGTGGGACCTCGATCTGGACCGGGAAGGCGACCTGGATGCAGACCTGGATCGAGACTTGGACCGAGACCGGGTTTTTGAAGCGGACTTTGACCTGGAGCGTGATTCTGACGGGAGGGTTGGTTTGGATTTGGAATTGGACCTGGACCGGGCCCGGGTCTCCTGATTGGTGCCAGCATCCTCGGTCTCCCCTCGGCCTTCCCTCTGGCCGGACTCGGACTTGGCGCGTTCCCGCTCCTTTGACACCGAGCGGGACCGTGACCTGGACGGGGAGCGGTCGGCGCCTTCCTTCTTCTTCTTCTTGCTGCTGCTGCCCGACTTGCTGTCTCGCTTGCCGCTGCCTTTTCTGCTCCTCTCGCTCTTGCTGCGGCTCCGGCTGCGGCTGCGGCTCCGGCTGCGGCTCTCTTCCCGGCTCCTCTTCCTCCCCTTTCTCTTGTCCTTGCTTTTGCTGCGACTCCTGCTGCGGCTCCGGCTCCCACTCTTGCGAGGGCCCTTCTCCTGACTCCGGCTCTTCTCCTTGCTCCTGCTCCTGCTCCCACGCTTCTCCCCCTCCGCTCTCCTCTCCGGACTCCTGCTTCTGCTTTTACTCTTGCTTTTATGCCGACTGGGACTCCTGCTCTTGGACTTGCCGGTGTTGTCGCTGTTCTGGACCTTCTCTTCAGCCTGGTCTTTGCTCTTGCTGCGGTGCTTGTCTGCGCTGCGGCTACGGCTGCGGCTCTTGTCGTCCTTGCTGGGGCTGCGGCTTTTCTCCTTCTTGCTGCGGCTGCGGCTCTGGCTGCGGCTGCGGCTCTTGCTCCGGGAATGGGAGCCCGACCTGAGGAGACACAGCAACACATCTGATCACATGCAACTTCACACCTGATGCTAGTCACGAGCTGGAAAGACCCAAGGGAGGTGGCGCTGTGTCCACCAGGGAACGCGCGGCCTGCTCTGGCCAATGATTGCTTTCTGAACCCCCACGATTCCAGTCCAGAGCTGGAAAAACTGGGGTGAGGGAAGAAGGGTAATGGTTAAAAACCAATGTGGCAAATGGTACGGGTGTTCCCTGCTCACCTCCCTCCATTTACACCAGGGGAGACTTACCTGGACCGAGATCTACTCTTAGAATGACTGCTTTTGCTGCTGCCGCTTCGGCTTCTGCTCTTACGAGAATGTCTGCTTCGAGAGCGAGACCTAGAAGAACACATTTTTTTTTTTTAAATACTTGCTGACAAAATGCTAGCTGAATAGTCAATTAACACATGCATTCAATAAAAAATTATGTACAGCACTGGCTGTGCCCAGGCAAAAAGCTGAAAGAGAACCCTTTCCTGTGCGCAAGGCCCACAGATCTAGTTGCTCACAAACCTTCCATCTGGATGGCTTACCTGAAACTCTTTGCATCTCTAATCCTGAACCCACTTTCCCCCAAGACCCGCTTTTTGCTGGGCTCCTCCCTTATTTCCACCAATGTCACTGTTATTTACCCAGTTCCTCAGACCAGAAACCACAGTCACTCTTGACTCCTCTCTTTCCCTCCTCCTCTTAGATACTGATGATTCTGCCTCTTCATCTTCTCCGGTCTATCCATCTCGGCTGCGGCCCCGAGCCAGCCACCACCACGTCTCCCCTGGTACCACAACAGCCTCCCAGCTCCACTTCCTGCACTCCTGCCCTTTACTTATCTATTCAACTCACTGTGACGAGAGCCATTTAGAAAATACACTCCAAGGTTAGAAAAATCTTTAATAAGCCAAGACTGTGGACTCTTCTTATCATTTCCTACCAAAAGCAACCAGGGCTCCTTGGGGGAAATGACTGGTCCCGGGTGTAGGGAAGGAAATGCACAAGATGGGCCTAGAACGTCTCATCCTGACAGCAAGAGGAAAACTTTCACAGGTTCCTTCGTACCATCACCTACGAAAGGACTCTTGCCAAAAGTGTTTAACCTGTGTCTCATTCACAGCTCTCTGGACTTAACTTCCAGTTCACAGGAACTTCAGAGGGGAGAGTACAAGTTCAATGATGTCAGGCGGAAACAGAGAAATTCAGAATATGGAAAAGTATTAAAGAAACCCCCGCAAAACTAAGAAAAGTAAATGTCATAGGGGCAAGCGGGTAGGGGGGCTGCTTCAGTCTGAAGAGACCTAACAAGCTCTTGCAATGTATGACTGGACTGGATTGGATCCTGGGCAGGAATAAAACACAGCTATAAAGACGTCCATGGAGTAACTGGAGCAACTGGAATGTGGCCTGGACAGTGGAGGACATTATGGACTCACTATTAACGTTCTTCGGTTAGAAAACAGAAGTGTGGTTATCCTCATTCTTGGAGACACATGCTCAAGTATTTAGGAGTGAAGGGTCGTAATTTCTACAACTTCTCTTCAAAGGCTACAGCAAAATAAATGTATAGGGTGTGTGCACAAATATACATACACACATAAATGAGCGCGAAAGACAGGCAAAATGCTAACAACTGTTGAAACTAGAAGGAGGGTATATGGGTATTCGTGAACTATTCTTTCAACTTTATGTTTGAAAATGATCACAGTAAAAAGTTTGGGGAAATATTCAGTAAAGCGGATTCACACAAAAATCAAACCCAAAAGATACTGAAACCAGAGCCAATTTGAAGGGCTCCCACTGACAGAACAATGTGAGCAGAAAAAATTATGACCACAATGGGTGAAACATAAATATATAAACATCCAACAATTCATTCAAAATACTAAACCACCGCCCTCATCACCACTTTTGGGGGTTGCCAAAGCACATTTCAAACTCTGAAAGTTAGTAAATAAAGGTAATAAACTTTTATTTTGCATTTCCTATAAAAACTATTTGAGGATAACAAAAGAATGGGTGAGGGAAATCATCCTGTATAGAGTTACAATCTTTAAATGCAGAAGGAATGAGAAAATTAGAAAGTCATCATTTTCCAAACACCACTGGGTGGCTCGAGGTAAAACGATTAGGTGGAATGTTGACGGTGCAGGCTGACAACTCCTGAACACAACACTGGTGCAGGTTATCATTCAAAGTGGGACATCCAGGCACCAAGAAGTGATGCAACAGGAAGTACAAAGCACTACTTGTGAAGCTTTGTAGAGGCAATTGGCCTTACTCTAAACGCCTCAAGATCTCACTATGAGTTTATAGGAAATATGGGGAGTAGGATAAAGGAACGTGTTAAATGCCACAGCAAGGATGCAGTCAGCAAAATCTCAACTATGGGAAAATCTTTAGAACAGGTAATCATTTTTTTGACAACTATATGCATGGAAGATAAAGAGAGGGCGAAGGAGGATATATCAGTGGTTAAAAGGAGAATTAAGAGACAATTCTGATTGCAATGTATAGACGTAGTTGGGATGCTAATAGGAACAAACCAACTGCAAAAATACTATTTGAGACAATTGGGGAAATTGAATACAGATTTGGTAGCTGGGATATGGCTTATTTACAGATGAAATGACAGGATGTCTAGACTTGCCTTAAAACAATGCAGCAGGAGGGGGTGATGAACAAGACTGGCGACATAAAAAGTATTAAAGTTGGATGGGTGACAGGTACAAGGGGATTCAGGGTTCATTAAACTATTTTCTCTAATGCTTTAGATATTTGAAATTTTTCCATAATAAAAAGTTAAAAGACAAAAACAACAAAACCTGAAAAGCTTATTAGTCTCTAAGGACTTCCCACTGCTCTTAAATCCTTCACCTGGCCTGCAGGGCTCAGCCGGATCCGGCTTCTCCTGCTGCTTCCCTCTCTCTACTCCCTACTTATGCTCTCTCTGCCCACCATCTCCAACTTATCCTTCAGGGGAAGCTTCTGACATGTCCTTCAGGAAGCCTTTGCTCTCCAGACTGGTTCTGCTCTATACCTTTCCTTCGACATACGTGGCACAATGGTAATTATTTGCTCAATGCCTGTCTCCTTCACTAGACTGAGTTTCATGAGGGCACAGACCATGTTTGTCTTGTTCACAAGTGCCTGGCCCATTTGCAGAGCAGCTGTCAAATAAGACAGTCTCCATTCTTGAGTAGCTGGAGTATCTGGGAGAATAAGCATGGGACTAGTAGCCATGTTGCCCCCAATGAGGCTATGAGCTGGGGGACCCAAGAAGAAATGTTAAAGATGGTCACTGACACCTGTCTCAGAGAAAGGACCTTACTTCTGTCGGTACTCATAACATTAGTGTTCAAGAGCTTTACAAATAAATATTCAGTTCCAAGTTCTGAGTTTTGAACCAGATGGAACCATGTCGCTGAGAATTCAACAGGAGCACGAAAATGCATTATCTCAGTATTCATCAATGAGTTTACAGTGAGCTCCAAGCACATCAAGACATCAACAGTACCTTGAGTGACTCCGGCTTCTGGAGTAGGACCTGCGTCGTCTGGAACCAGGCTTGTCTTCCACTAATCTGATTTTTCTGCCATTGACTTCAGTTCCATCTAACTTTTCCAAAGCTCTTTTCATATCAGAATAAGACACAAATTCAATCACCCCTTCATTTTTGCGTCCCTTGTGAGCATCTGCATATGTAACTTCTCCTGCCTGACGCATATAATCCTAAAGAATAAGAAAACAGCCAAAGAGGTTAGACACATTTTGTTAAAGTAGCTAATGCAATCAATATAACCAAAGTTTTTCCTTTTCTTTAGGAAGAAATGCTAGTTTTCCTCAGAACGAAGTTTACTCTTAAAATATTTCCATCTACACACCAACCTTTACTGAGGTTCTTTAAAGCATCAGGCATTAGGTAGGTGGTACAGATAATTAATAAATATTTAACTGTTCTTTTAAATAAAGTTAAGTGTGAATATAAATTTTTAGTTAATGATCATTTTCTAAATTTTATAGTGGCATGTGCTTTAGAAGCTCATGTCACTACATTTAAGTTAGGACTTTTACATTTCATTATAAATCCTTGTTTGAAAACATGTATAGATACTGACAAATATCTAAGGTAAAATGTAAACAAATCCATAAAGGGATTATGAAATTACCACCTTAATTTTATTTAAAATTGTTGTTACGTTATCTCCTCAAAACAAATGAAAGACAGGAAGGCCACAGAACATTACTGTCCGGATCTGGCTTCCAAGTGGTCTGACCACGCATGTCCCTTCACTGCTCTAAGCCTCTTTCCCCATTCTCTCTGAGGACTTGATATAATCCAATGAGAGAATACAACACGCTACATAAATACTAAAATGATATGATAAGAGGAGATATTAGTGTTTGAAAAGAAAATGAAATTGGGGTAAATTTAAAACTCAAGAGACTTAGGGCCAATTTCCCCCACATTTCTTTATATATAACATACACTCAATATTTGTGGAATAAATTAATATAGATATTCAGCAGCAGTTCATTTTTGTTATTACTTTCCTCTCCATATTTTACAAAGTTATAAACGTTGAACACAGACTCTTTCATACTATTTCTTTGCTCCTTGCATCGTAAAACGTTCACATGTCTTAACGTACACTATTGTTGTAATTAGTATGTCCAATACTTTTTCTGAGGATTTCCCAAATGTTGGAGCTTTTAGGTTACAGTTTTTTGCTATTACTCATAATCCAGCAACGAACATCTTTGTACAAAAATTGCTTTATTTCAACTGAACTATTTGCAGGACTGGGGATTCTGGGTATAAGGCAGGGAGCCCATATATTAGCCAAATAGGGATACGTTTGACAGTGAATGAGGAAGTTATTAAGTTATGTCAAGACTGGAACTGTTAAATAAAGTTATGTGTGTAAGTTGAGATATGTGATATAATTCTGGCAACAGGCTCAAAGAGTGTCACTACTTTTGTTCTACACTGACATACTTCCAAATTAATATAACAGCAACTAACAATGGATGTTTATTGAATGATTTAATTAATTCAATCCTAATTACAGCCACACGGGGTAGATATAATCATTACTCCCACTTTACAGGAGAGAAAAGTGAAATACAGAGATGTTAAGTAAACTGCACAAGGTCATTCAGATAGTAAGTGGATGAGCCGGTGTCTGAACAAAAGCAGCCATATCTCAGAACCTGAATTCTTAATATAGCCATGCTCCGCTTAATGATGGGGTATGTGCTGAGAAATGTGTTGCTAGGCAGTTGTGTCACGGGAACATCATAGAGCGTGCTTACACAAACCTAGATGGTGCGGCTTACTCCCTGGCTAGGCGGTATGGTATACCACCGGCGTAGAAGCGGTCCACCACAGACCGAAATGTTCTTATGCAGTGCATGACGGCACTGCTCAACACTATGGGAGAAACTCCCCATTCTCAGTGACACCGGAGGTATGCTACTGTATGAATTTCATCTCAACACCATCTTCACTGGGCATTATAAATTTGTACATTTTAAGAAATAATAACCCTTAAATCTGTTTTATTTTTGCACTTCCTTTATCAATAGCTAGCATTTATTGTGCCAGGCTTTTTATACAAAAATGCATTCAATTCTCATACTAACTTTGAGTAAAAACAAGTATTAGTCCCGTTTTGTATTTGAGGGATATAAAGCACAAGAAGAAAGTAACTTAAAGTAAAATAACTGACTCGTACATGGCAGAAGCCGGGATTCAATCTGGCCAGGTGGGTTCCAAAGCCTGCTCTTAAGGCTTTACGATTCTCTCCTAAGAGTGAAACTACCAAAGGTACATACACAAGGTATAAAGCCAATTGAAGACGTTGGCTAGGCTCCATTTCAACCAAAAATTTGAAAGCCTTTCAAGTTTCTACCCAAAATGTTCAACCCTTACCACTCAGAATACTGGAGTCATTCCTTCAGTGGGCACAGTCTTTCTGGCAGACACTTAGTAAGGGCCTGTTGTAAGGCTGACAACCAACACAATGTACTAGAAAAACCACCAGCCTATGTCCCAGCTCTTCTGCTAAAACCAACTGTGTAATTAACCTTTTCTGGATCTCACCTTTGTTATCTAAAAACTGTTGGAAGCAAATTTAAAAAAGGAAAAAGAATTATATAAATGTGCTTGTGTAAGTTAAAACTACATGAATGTAAAGGATTCCTAACTACTTGCTGAACCTAAATATACTCACGCACTTTGCTACAGATGGCTTAATGATGGACTAACACATGAAGCAAGATACGAAACTCTGAATATCCTTGACCTTTGTCCTTCTAAGACCATCCAGGTTAAGCTTTTCCTCCCTATTGAGATTAAAAACCAACACTTCTTAAAGAATGAGCTGGGATCAGTACACTGGATGGTCAATATAGTACTGGGCCTTGATTTTTGACATTAAAACTCTTTCAGGATAAATATTCCATGAAAAACAAACCTTATGAAAAAACGTGGGTCAGACAGTCACTTTTACCAGTGAGGATCTACACTGGAAGTGGACATAAACTTGCCGATTATGATTAATGTTGCAGGAAAACATTGGTGGTTGCAACTTGACTTGATGAGAAATCACATTGGTTATGTCTTTATATAACATTCTCTACAGAGGAAAATTTCCCATTACATAGATTGTGCTTAGAGTGTTAGGCCCATAATGTACAGCAGCAGTGAGGCTCTGGTGTCTTCTGTACTCCTATGGAAACTTTAATCAGAGAATTTCTGAATGCTTTGGGAAAGCTTTCAAACAGGTAACACTATTACAGCCTCTATATAAAACCACCTGTTTTCCAACTTTAATTCCTGCCCGACTTTATCCCAGAAGGTTAATGGGGCCCAAACCTTTAAGTCTTGCCAGCTGCACCGACTTGACAAATTTTCCACAATAAGTCTGTATTCTGTGCGGGTAGGAGGGCCGTATTTATCTCGGCCACTTCTTCTATAACCATATCCACCTTTGGAAGGTTCAAATAGATAAGATTATTTCAGTGGAGGAAAAGGAAAAAAATGACACAGCACATATTCCCCTTAAATATACCATTTATCTCCACCCCAAATGCATATGTATTTTAACTCTATCCCAACCCTTAATTATAAACAAGTTTTTATAAAACAGCAATCAACTAAATATGAAAATTTAATTCAATTTACAAAGTTGTAAGTATATATTTATTAATATTTATATTTAAAATTAACATGCATAAATTAAAAACTATTAACAATTTAACAATTTAGAAATAAGTAGCCAAATTACTAAATCAGTTACTGGTGTTACTCACAGTGATTAAAGTTTTTGTGAATATTTTATATGGAAAAAAAAAGATTTTCAGGCACCTATTTCAGTTTAATCTCATCTGTGTCTAACCCTTGGGATCCTCACCACCCAGGTCTAATGGGGAAAGGTTGCGGTCGTCACATGGCTTCCTGTTTTTGGTCAGCCAAGGGCCACAATGGTTCAAAGAGCCACGCATGGAAAGGTAACCCAAGGTCAGCAAATGGAACAGGCAGTCATCTTAGCCTCAAAGGATTCTTTTAATTAAAACATTGAGGTCTTTGTTAAATCTATGTTAAACAATTGCATTACAGAGAAAAACAAAACAACACAAACACACATCATTAAACATATTTATAAAGTATTAAAACAAGAAATTTATGCCATTAATTTAATTAAAATTAAACATTATCAAAGATATTTATTTGCAATTTTACATTTAAAAGACACATCATTTTTAAAACAAATGGCTTAAATATCAATACATGTCAATGTAATATTAATTAATTACTTTAAAAAATTAACATTTCATAACAAAGGCATGTCACTGATACAAATGCCCTTTAAATGCTTACTGCGTCCAGAACCGTAACTGCCGTCTCGACGTGGGCCACGGGCATGCTCAACAATGACTCGCTCTCCACACAGGTCTTTGCCATTCAGTTCGTAAACAGCATCATCTGCATCACGCAAATCATCAAACTCCACAAACCCGTATCTAGAAGAGAGCAAACAAAATCCTGGTTGGCACCATTGTGACATCCAGCTTCACTAACATTAAAGAGAAAGCAAAGAGGTTCATGCTTAGCAAAGGTTAGGTGGGGTTTGCACACTAAGATCAGCTTTCTCTTCCCTTTAGCTGAAACCACTTTGCTCTGTACCAACAGGCACCGCACCAGGATAGGGAGACTTCTCAAGGCAGACTCCTGTCTTTCTAGTAGGAGGCTGGCTAAATGGAGAGACCACTTCTTTTGTTCCCCAAGCAGTTGGTGGCAACTGCAAAGACCTCCACAGCGAGGCTTGGTATCAGGTATCAAAATACATAATTCTATCAGATTGAATATTTGCTCTTTCAAATCACATAAAACTCATCAATTAGACCTACATTCAGGAACTGTGTCTTAACTGTTAAATCATGTTTGGAATAACACACCGTGTTAAAAAATAATCACAGGATCTCAAATCTCCTCAGTGAATTTTTTTTTCAAGTTCCTGTTCTTCTACCTAAACAAATTAGTTACAAGTGAATTAAATGTTCTAGAACTTATCAGAGAAAACTATTTGGAACTCTTTACTTCCTCATATTCCAGATTCATTTCTGAGGTTTTAGGTAGGCTGGAATTCTCTAAAACCTATACACAACTGAGCAAACTTCTATACATACTATTGCTAGGAATTTCCCAGCAAAGAGGTTTGGTGGTTTAACACATAACCGAAAACAAAGCAACCTCCCCCAATGCTACCAATGCCTGTTATAGAGTACAACTTATAAAAATTTGTAATATATTTATAAGCAAGGTTAAACAAATGCCCTGTAAACTGTATTAGCAATGAACTTTTAGTTTGGTCTCAAATGGCTGTGAAAAGTCTAGCTTTGTGACCGACCATTGCCTATATTTAAAAACCAAAACCATCTTAATGATCATACTTGATCACAAAGGAAAGTCACCAGCAATGTCTTTAAACTCTAACACAGGCAAACACTGATTAGAGTTCCTCTGCGTTTAAACATACTGGAACGAAAAACAGGCCACAAGGCTTGCGAAAGTTCATCCAGCCTGATCAAAACGATTCCAGTTTCTTTAGCATGTAATGCTGTACTCAGCAATATGTTAAGTGAGTGAGAGAATTCAGACTTGTGGAATTCTCCCTTTACTAAAGAGTTCTTTTCCAACAAGAGTTTCTCAAGGTGACAATGGACATACAGCTAACAACTCTGGAGGGTTCTTTATGCGGAAATGTGTATGAATGGCATTCAAAGGTTAAGAGTCGCTGAATCTCAACTCCGTTAAAAAATGTAACATAGACTCAGTTGTTTAATAGGAAACGTTTTGCAGTAATACAATTCAGAAGCCACCTGGCTCAATTTACGGGCTATGAAGTCTTGAAAACACGTTTCCATGCTTCCATAGGCTGGAACTGCTGAGCAGCTTAATAAGAATGACTGCGAACATGATGCCATATTTGACAAAGTGAGTAAAACCTCTCCAGATCATTGGCTTTCTATGTTAAAAAGTGCTTTAGCCACTAAAAATCTAATAGATAATATATTGCAGCTGCTCTTTCATTTCTGAAGTAAGGTGGGTCATCAGGAAAGTTAACTATCATTTTTAGAAGGAAAAACTTAAAAGCAAATACAAAAACAAATCTAACTACTTTCTACTTTGGTTTATTTGCAAATAGATCACAAAGCCCTCCCCACAAAAGTACCTTCCTTAATTTAGTTGTCAAGACTGGTCATAGGTCTAATTTGCCCACAGCATCACTACTCTTGGCGTCTTCTGACAGGGATGAGAGAAAACATTCAACACAGGCATGATGAAGTGGCCTCCACACCCAAGAGTTACATACTGCCCTGGCACCACTCAGTGACCCTGACTCATCTAATGTGATGACCGAAGGAAAACACCGACTCCTAAAGATTAAGTAAATAAATCATAGGAACACCTAAACAGTTTTCTTAGGGTTTGCAACTACTTGGGGGTCAGAGAACAATTAGGGTTTGCAACTACTTAGGGGTCAGAGAATGCAGGACCCTAAGCTCTGTGAGTCATCTGAAATAGAAAGCCAAGCTTTGGTCAGTAACCAGTGTGATGCGGATGTCAGACCTACGTGGGAATGCATTCTCCCAGATCACCCTCTGCAAGCTCATTCTGCTGCAAGGCTGACACGCAGAACTCATTCTGGCCTCTGAGGGAAAGTGAGGACAATCTGGTAAGTGGAGGCACAATGACCTAAAAACAAAAATTAATGCTCAGACAGACCTATGTTTCTTTGCAGCTGAGGTTGAAGGAAGGCATACCTTGCCAACGAAAGTCTCCCCCGAGTTGTAGGGACCAATTTGTGTTATTAAAGAGTAATGGCCCCAACAATCCTTCCTTAATATTTACTTCTAAAAAGTAAACAGGTGGGTTACTTAGTAGCCACATTTTTGGGCATTCAAGTCACTTATTAAAATAGCTGACTTGAGATCAAATTTATTTCACAGGAAAATTTTGGCTGTTACTCTGTGAAAAGCCACAAACTCCATTTGGTACATTTTAATGTCAAAGTCCAGTCCAAGGATAAATCAGACATCTGACTGTCATTTTTCTCTGCCACTGACTTGCTGGGTGAGTCTGGAAGATTAAACCAAATATTCTCCTCCACATACCTGATAGGGACTTCCTGTTCTGAGAGCAAAGTAAAGACCAGGTCAGTGTGGTTGCTTCTACCACCTTACTGTTTATTTAGATCTGCTTTACTCAATGAATGACTATTTCATTCAACAGAGTGAAAGTGTTCCCCAAATAAGGCAGGAAGACTAGATAACAACAATAAAATATTACTTAACATTAATTAATCTCCACATACTAGACAATGTTATCTTATTTAATATTCACAATACCCAAGAGCCAGGTACTATTACCCCCGTTTTACAGATGAGGAAACTGAGGCATACTGTAACTATTAAGACTGGAACAGCATGAACTGGTCTGGGTTCTAGTCCTCATTCTGCTATAAACCAACTCTGAAAAGCGTATTTAAATAATTTTATTCCTCTGGGTCTGGTTTATTCATGAAATGAGGGAGCTGTACTGCATATCTCTATGGTTTCTCCCAACATCAGAAGTATGACAGATAATGGTAGGTCCTCCTCTGGCTTAATAATGGGATAATTTAAACCAATATGGTAGCACCAGAGGTATCCAAGAGTAACAGATGGACAGGGACGAATTAATTTTTATCATGTAAAATACCTTTTAAAACTACTGTATGGGTCCCAATTTCAGTTTTATTTAAGTATTTTAACTGTCTGAATTTTTAGTGCTTTCAAGAAAGTAAAGTGCTCCCTGGTAACTAACGTCAGAGAATCTTTCTAAATCCATCTTAACATCCCTTTGTGCTTTGCACAAAATAACATCAAACTAATCTCTGCTCCCCAAAAGCACTCTCCTCTTGAATCTTTTGTCAAAGGAAGGAGGGATATAAACACACACATGCACGTATCATACTGTGTATGTCGGCATGTGTCTATATGTGTACACATCTCTGGTGTAACCTGTGAATAAGCCTCACAAACACAGTTCAATAGATACATTTCTTAATTTCAGCCACAGACAACCTTCTTCTTCTGCTCTATTAAAAACAAGAACCATCTTTCAATAATTCTAGTACAAGAATGAAGAAGATGAAGGAATTCTGGAGAATGAATCCAAGACAAATTTAAAAATCCCTCTATGGCAGGGTTTGATAAAAACAAAAAAACCTTCCAATATTCCTCCTCTTGCTGGACTCCCAGAGGTCATAGCTCTTCACCTTTCTCCCATATGTCTACGTGAAAGAACAAAAAGCATGGCCTGATTATTAAATGTATACTAGTCTTGATGAAAAGAAAAACTCCTTTCCTCAACATTTCTCTGCTATTACCTTTTCCCAAACTCTTCCTCTGGACCATGTTTTATCCTGATAAATTTAGTCAAAAAATGATGGGAGGGGAGTTCCTGTCATTTTTTTCCTTAAAAAAATAAGTGGGCACCTGATTTGTACCAAGTATAGACAGGTATGTGGACACCACACACAAAAGCCACACTGACTGCTGTTCTAAACTTGAGTCCATTCTTCCACCATTGACAATCTATGGTCTTCCTCACCCAACACCTAATACACCGCTTAGGCTATCAGCCAGAACTCTGAAACGCTAGAACTGGAAGGACTTTAATTTTAGAAGAATTTACCCCAGAAGAACGATCATCTGACCTTGTGTTGTTGCTAAATAGGCTTTTCCTGATTCTAATAACCTAGCCCAGGGGTTCCAACACCACTCTCTATGTTCTGCTGGAGAGGATGTGGAGTTTTTATCTCACCCCTTTTGGAATGCCTCAGGGTCAACTCTGTCTTCCAAGCATCTCTGAAGAGGGGGAGTCCTGTCTGATAAACACTGAGCATGCCGTGCTCGGGAGGTACGCTGATCAGTGGCTAAGTGGGCAGGGTGTGCCTGAGGGGTGCTCCATACCAGCTAACCGATAGGGAATGGGTATGGGGAGCCGGGGAAAGCAAACCTCCACGCGTGTGCCTGCGGTCACCCACCAACACTGCTTACCGAGGGGCAGGCCTTGGGTGTTCTCTTTATAGGAAAAATTTGCCCCTTTCCACAGTGGATCTCTGCTCACCTTTGTCCTAAAACTGTGCCACATGCTTTTCTTTGTATGTGGACATGACAGTCCTCAGCCAACCATCAGCAGGATGTGAGTTTTGTTTCCCAATGTGGTGAGCCATTCCCACATCCACTCATTTTCCTGGTAAGAACCGAACCTCTCCATGGCTGGTCAGGATTAGGGATGGTGCTGTAGCCAAGGAAAAATTTTCATCTGGTGAAGTTAACCCGTGGGCTGGCTTGGACCCTCACACTAGCATCAACAGCACTGCACTTTAAGGGCGGAAGCCTCACATCTACCCTGAAAGAAATGGCATTCAGTGACTAGGAACCAAAGCACTCCAGGTGAGTCCTGCGCTTTCCTTTCAAAGCACTCAGGGTTGGTCCTGTGCTTCAGCCAACTTGTGTTATGAGGTGAAGTGTTTGGCCATATTGACAGGATAGCAATAAAAGACAGTCATTCTTGCTGTTGGCATGAAGTGCTTGGAAAACTGCAGAAAGACACTTCTGCAACCAACTCTCTAGTGTTCAGGTGAGGCCAACTCGGAGAACAGCCCGGGAGTGAGAACTGGAACTGCCCCTGATCCCAAACGTCTGCGGCATTCCAGGGAAGCAGTGGTCAGGCCCTCAAGTAGAATTAACCTATGTCACAGTCACTTCTCTGGGTCACTGATTATGGTTGCATTTTGAGCTTCCTGCTAACAGAGGGTTGTTTATAACGCATAACTAGGAGCTCCTACTACATGAAGTAGGTTCCTCTGGACATTTTGGCCTCCCTTTCTTTAGCCTCAGAGGAGGGAGGGCCATCAAGGCCACCCGGAGAAGGCGGATGACTTACCCGTGCTCACTGAGTGGCAGAGCTGGGGTGCGACTTCAGGGCTCACCAATACCCAGTCTGGGGCTCTTTTCACGTCGGCAAACTGGCAGTTCCCGCACACCAAGAGCTCTCTGATTAGAGCTAGTGTGGATTCCTGGTCTGCAAACGTTGGCCACAGCTCAGTCTGCACTTGATCTTTCCCCACCTTCAAAGAAGAAAACCTACCTCATGATTTCTCTCTTCTGGAACCCTGACCATCTCCTTCACTCCCAACAACCTGCAATCACTTTGGACTCTTCCTCTTTGGTTACCCAGTCTATTGCCTAGTTCTACAATTTTCTCATTCTGTTGGGCCCTCAGGGCTTTCTCTTCCTGTTTGATCAACTTAATTAATTCTATGATATGGCTATTTTTATTCAGCCAACTTGTCTCTTACAAGTAACAGGGAAAGTCAGCTGCTGTTATTTCTTCTGCCCAGAGGTCTACAATGGCTCCTCAATATCCGTATGTCATTCTCTAAACCTGGAATGCCTTGATTACACAAGGTGAATCGTACCAATCTTCTTCCATATACTCTTTCATGAGTCTCAGAAACTTGCCTGACTCCAATCATTTTAACACTTTCCTCTAGCTTCAGTATGTCTATTCAATTTTATGTTTTACGTGACATTTTTGGGGCCTTTCAAGCCTTGTTCTTTTTGCTTTGTGCTTATCCTCTCGTTTGATTATAAGCTCTTTAATATTTAGCATCGTGCCTAGCACATAGTAAATAATACTCCATGTTTCATTCATTCCTCATACCATAGGTGCAGAGCATACTACCACTACTCCCATTTTACAAATGAGAAGACTGAGGCTTGGAGAGGCTAAGCTACTTGCTCATTGTCAAGGAGCTCATCAGTGGTATAAGCTGAATTTGAACCCAGATCCATCTGACTATAAAACCCAAGCTCTAACACAAGGTTACACTGCCTTTGTAAAGGCAGATGCTTCTCTCCCACACTCCTGAGTACAATCCTTTTCATTCAACAAATGCTGCTGCTCGATTTGATAATCTAACCTCAGATAAACCAGGTTGTATTAAACTTTTTTTGACACAGTGGGGTAAAGTCTCCAGAGAAAAGAGAAATTTATCTTGGGGCAGGTGAAGCACCTCTAAGCTTGGGGTATGTGACAACCAGGTTACTTTCACTCTTGTCTTTTGGTTCCCATTAGCCAGTGTCAGCCATCTGGTCCTTCCGAAAACATGTGTGGGTTCAGAACATAACAGACTAGAAGAATAGAGGAAAAATAAGATTATTCTGTGCAATCCCCATTCTGGAGGTCCCATATCAACCCCTAGAATCTGTCTTTGGTTTTAAGCTCAGCAAAAATTAGACCAGCATAGAGATGATAGAAAATTGGGCCTACAGGGAGTAGATGTGAATGGATATTGACAATATCATGTATTTAAGAATGCATTTAGTTAGTTTGTAAGGAACGATGACTGGGACCAAAATAATATAAATATAAGCATGAATGATGGGGAGAAATGGACCAGAAATCAAAGAATACTAAAGGTTTACAGACTTCCAACTACACAAAGGATTATAGCAGCAACCAGAAAAGTACTTTGCAGATAAGCATTGAAGATCTGATTTAATTTGGATTTAATTTCAAACTATTATTAACACGGCTACTACAGCCCACCAGGACTCCTTCCTTTTTCAAATTCCTTTGTAATAACTTCCACAACTCTGAGGCTTACTGTAATGTCATAGATGAAGAAACTAAGACTTAGAGCCGGTAAGTAAATTGCCAAGGCTACTCAACACCTGGGACTCTTCAAAGCCGGGTCCTAACCTAACTCAACACTCCATCGCCATGTTCTACTGCCTCCTGTACACCAATAGAAAGGAGAGGTCCATAGGAGCAAACAGTTTGAGAAACACAGCTCTAGGACAGAAAACCAGTTTCATTAAATTATGTGTGGTGGGTGACAAATGCCCACATGCATATTAGCATCTTATGAGAAAAATTAAATGGCAAGAAATATAATTTCTGCATCTGATGTGTACTAATACTAGTAAGTTGTGAACATCTGTTCTCTATACTACTAGTGGAATCAAACCTATAAATTAACTATCAAATTTTAACACCAGTCTAGGAAAACACAGAAAGGTAACAAGTCATTAAGACAGTATCAGCTCATCTCTAAAGGAACGTTCACATGCAGAGGTGAGGAAAATAGAATAGGAACAGTAATTATCCTAAACACTAAGCGATAGAACAAAATTCCTCCAGAATAGTAGCAGGCAGAGGGGCTATGTATCAAATTCAAATTTTGTCTTACTTTGTAACTGTCCTATGCAACTATCTGCCAATTTGTTTCAACAATCCAAAAACTGTTTAAAAACTGAACTAAAGTTACCAAGCAATTTCACTTTTACTAGGCTGCCATATTTCTACCCTACAAAATGGGACTACCCCCAGAAAACAAAACACTTGCAAATAGTCTGTGAATCACATCACAACCACAATCGCTTGTCATAACCAGGTGTTATTATTTTGACATTTTCAAGTCAACATGGCTGCTTTCCTTAAAGGGAGGCAAATACAATCACACCTGTGTCCATTTCAATTTTTGGACGCTTCAACATTACGGATAAATGAAGTTAAAATGTCTCACAAGAAAAGGGGGTCAACTATTCCCTGATGACACAGTAAAGTCCATGAAGACTCAATCACAATTAGAAACAATTTTTAAAAATTCAACAGATGAAAGTCCTATTACCAGTTTAGAATAAAACTCCTAGGACATAAAATAGAATTACTGTTATCTGTTACTTGTACCTAATGAAGTAAAGGTTTACACTCGGCAGACAGCACTACCTGATTCCTCACCAAAGCTACAAAAAGCAGTTCCTATTCACCTCTAAAATGACACTATTAGGTGGGGTGACAGGTGTTAAAGCCTCTTAGAAGTTATGCCTCTGGGACCATCTTGGCTTTTCTCAAGCATCTCGTAACTGCCCCAGGCCCTGGGCTGCAGTCATTTGTTTCCTCATTTTTATTTTCGGTTAGAGATGCCACTCCCTGTGCTGTTTCATGAGGATGCTCTTCCCTTGAAATTGGCCATTTACTATTTTAATGAAATTCTTTTCACATTAATGGACGGATAGCTTCATTTCATCCACATGAAATAACTTTTCTCAGTCAGTGCTTCTTGTCTGTGGCTCCTGACTCCCTCGCCTGAGCCTCCTCCTTGCTTCTTTCATTCCCGAAAGCCGAATTCCAACCTCCCTCCTTCGGTCTCGGAGGTCTCTGTTTAGGAAGGCCCCTCCATTCTGGCATCCTGTCCAGGGCTAAAGACATGGTTGGGAAACCTAAAGGAAGTGTAACAAGTATCCTTGACGGGCTTCTTCAGGTATCATTTGCAGTTCAGAGACCTCAAGACTTTCATCTCAACACACAGGAAAGGTCATGTACGGCACTTCCTTAAATACGGGCATGCAAATTCAGAGGCCAGTCTGAGCTCACCTTCAGGATACCCCCAAACCAGATAACCCCAGCAACGTGAATAGGACAGAGGTCATTTACTGCATTTAGTCACACAAATCCTGCCCCCGTCGGCCATGACAAAGCTGATACCACCGTACAGGTCTTCAAAGAGTAGCCCGAGAAGGACAATCATTAGCACTCTCGGTCTAGGGACAACATTGTAAAGAGTACCACCTGTCATAACATTTTTTTTCTGGTGAGCGAGACTGTCTTCTTTATTACTTTTTCCCATATATTTTGCTATTAATATATGAAAACACAACTGTTTTCTTTTTTTCTTTTTCAATCACAGTTGACATTCAATATTATTTGATATTAGTTTCAGGTTTACTGCATAGTGGTTATTACTGTCATCCTTTTGGCAGTAACTTGTCAGCTTGTTGGAAGCCTCTGTTAAGAGACTAAAGACTGAATAGGCGGTGAAACCTGAACTACCTTCTCACCCTTGGAGGCAAGTCCCCAAAGGACAGGACTGAACCATCTGGAAGGAAAGAGCATGAGAGCTTTGACTGACACTGCCATGCTATACCTGTTAGGTGAATAAGAAAGATCTTCAGTTTCCAAAATTGTCAATAACTCATTTTGTAACCTTGGGCCAGTCACTTCATCTCCCCATGCCTCAGTTTCCCCATCAGTACAAACTAAAGACACTTATTTGTAAAGTGCTTTGATATACTATTGAAAGCTAAATTATACAAGTGCACAGTTAATATTTTCTAAAGTTTTAAAATTTGTGGTAGCTTACAAATTTCTAAATACTGCTTCCAACAGTATTCTGTCAGATGCTTGGCGCACCTTTCTTCTGAAAAGCTCAAAGTACAATTTTCTATTTAAGTTACCTAGAGGCATCCCAAAATACTGGGAACCTAAACTGTACCTTATGTAGTCTACATCCTGTGCCTTTCTTTTAAGAAGAGACAAATACTTCACGTGGCCCTTTTTTTCGTATGATACCTCAATGAGGAAGAGAGGAGCAAGATATTAAACTGAGGAATAGGGGTTTAAAATGACTTGGCCAAATAATTACAGATAATGTTCATTCATATCACAAACTGACTGGGAAACCGGGACCAAGGAGTGGAAGTCTCGAGTCAGGGCAATTTCTGCCAGTAACATCTGGTCAAAATCGCCGTATGGTATTGTCTCTTGGCACTGTTTGATCAAAATGGTAGAAATTTTAAAAAATTACCCAGGTCCTAGAAAGAATAAAGTAGCATACTTATTAATACAAATTTCTGGAGGTAGGTTGACTCCAACAAGAGACTTCATTCAGTATAAAAGCAACTTGGTCACATATGTATTAGTCATACTATTAACGAAACAGAATGGTACTCAACCCACAGCCCTGTTCCTCATTATTTCTTATTTATTTAAGAAAAAGTTCTTGGTTAAAACACATGAGACCATTTCACCTGTTAAATCAGCATAGATTTTAAACGACATGGACGCTCAACGTTGGTGAGGCTGCCAGGAGGGAAAGTTATTTGGCTATATGCTTTGACAGCCTTGAAAATGTTCATTCCTGCTGTGACATATGAATTTTACTTCATAGAATCTGTCCTAAGAAATGACAAAAATGTAAACAAGTTTTATGCACAGGATATCCACCACAGGGTTATTTTTAATAGCAAGAATTTAGAAATAACTCAGAAGGGATGGTTGGGTAAATCATGCTATAACCATACAATGCATTTTATGTAGCCATTAAAGTGACGTGTATGAGAAAGATTTTAATGTAACAGAAAAATATATGAGATAAAGTAAAAAAAAGTGGGACACAAAATTGCACATAAGACCATACCTATGTTAAAAGAATTCTTAATGTTACTTCTTTTCTACTTTATGCTTTTGGTATTGTCTAAATTATCTAGGATGAACTAATATTTATTTTCTAATCAGTCATTTTTTTAAAAAAAGTCTTTGAATCTGATATACCTGGTAGGCTAAAGGGATGAGCCTTAAAAACTTCAAGATAACTTCCTCATATAATTTTAAACATTCTAATTAAAAATTGTAATACTAAAAAAATTATAATAAAGGATAGCTGAGAGTTCAGAAAAATAGGAACTCAAACATGGCAGGTGAAAATATAAATAAATGCTATTTGTCAAGAGAGTAGGCAGCAAAAGCCTTAAAAACATGTTTATACTTTGACTCCAAAAGTCCACTTTCAGGAATCTGCCCTGAGGTAATAACTAGAAAAGTGTACAAAGATTTGCATATAGGTATTCACTAGTGTTATATACACATGAAATAGTTACAAACCAAAGACAACCTAACTATCTTGCAACATTGTTTTAATTATGTACATTAGGTAACATTTATATGAATACTGTGACAAATACTAACATTTATGAATACTGTTTAGTCATTAAAATAATCAGGTTTTAGGAGAATACTTAGTGATAAAGGAAAAGGATCAGGATGTTAGATGGAAACAGAAAGGTTACAAAATAGAATGTACAGTAGGACCCCAAGTTTGTAAAAAAAAAAAAAAAAAAGGCAGGGAGGGGAACATAAGAAGTGCCTGCGTTCCTGCATGTATATGTGTATGAAAGAGATTGATTGAGAGAGAGACAGAGAAAAGGCAAAGGCAAAAGTCTCAAAATGCAGACAGTATCATCTTTGGATGATTATTTTTTCCCTCTAAAAATATTACAAAAAGCATGTAAATTTTTAATAATCAAAATATGTGCTATTTTGAAATTAGTTCATTTTAACTATAAACAGAGTTGTTTCAAATGCTCCTTTAGACAAAATTATGTTTTAATCTCTTCTTAGATAATCATAAAAATAATCCAGAACCAAACGCCTTACTTTTCTTAACACAGATTCAAAGCCTGGGACCCTATGGGTTCAAATGTGACATTATTTTTGAGGGTAGAAAGAACTCCCCAAGAACAAAAAGGTGGTGGGGTCCTTAAAGGGAAAGTGTTTTTTCTTGTCATTCCTGTCACTCATTAGTTGTAGCATTACCAAAAAAAAATGATAAAGCATTTATCTGCTCTTTGGTGGTGGGTGAAGGTAATCTCCCACACAATTAGGAAGAAACTAATGGTTCGATTAACTAGAAAACAATAACCTGGCACATTAAGCCAATTATATTTCCTGTATCACCTCTTTAAAAGAAAAGACAAGAAAAATATAAGTCCTCATCAAGGATTCAGTTAAAAGAGAAAATTCCTGTATAGGTTCTGGTCTCGGTGGAGATTCATTTCAGTATCTAAGGCCTAACAATGCCCTACAGCGATCAAGGACAAATGGAACAACGACTTGACTAATTGAAAGTCTTAACATGTTTAAAAAAATTAACTAAGGTACTTTCTACTTGCAGGAATTTTTAACAAGTATGAAAAAAAAACTTCCTGGTAATTCTTAGATATCGTGAAAATACAATCAAATAGACCAGGACATCGCCTGAAAATTCTGGCTATTCACAAATTCACTGTAATATGAACCACAGGTTCTGAAATTTATAGCTAAACTTCCCTGGAGAGTGTTAATTCATGCCTTTAAGAAACAAAAACACATAAACAAACAAACAAACCCCACCTCAATGATTTGGGGGTTTACCTGTCCAGCTACTGGGCAAGTAAAATAACCTTGGGATGTGGTAAGTTTTATTCATTAACTAAAATATGGGAAATTAAAATATAAAGATCTATGATCAAAACCACAAGATTTTGTGGCAAGAGAAACTAATATATTAAAGAACCTTCTACTATACATGAAGACAGCAATTTTGTTAATAAAAACCCACAGAATTCGCAAATAATCAAAGGCAGCAAAAGTTACCATCGAGCCAGAATGCTATAAAACAGGTCCTGCTACTACTGTTGCTTCCTTGACCGGCGGGCCCATGGTGGCTCTTGCTGGAGTCAGTGTGGCAGGTATGAATGTAGGAGACCCGAGGGGATCTGGAGTGATCTCCAGGTCCTGTGAGATTTACATCATCTTTGCGGTCCTACACTGAACCATGTTTCTAGTTGTCTAAAACAAAGGCAATCTAGATTGGAGCTGCCTGGTACAATGAACTACTACTGCACACATACCTCACCTCTTCCCCAAATCCCAAAAAGGCCCATAAAATCCTCTCCTGGACACTAAAATCTCATTTGGAGAGCTCACCTGCTTCCTTGTTTGGTCAACTTTCTATTATACCAGTATACTATACTGTATGCCTACTGAATTAATTCTGAACTTTACCCACAACTCTTCAGCTTAACATATATATCTCTCTTCCACAAATTTGAACTCCAGCAGTTCTTCAAAGCCCTATCCATCCAAAATCTGCTTTTGTATTTCAATTACTAACAATCACAGTCCAGATATGTTCAAAAATACTTCTCAGGAAGATCTACTATTCTAGTTTTCAGAACTACAAGCTTACA
This sequence comes from Rhinolophus ferrumequinum, assembly GCF_004115265.2. Lineage (NCBI taxonomy): Eukaryota > Metazoa > Chordata > Mammalia > Chiroptera > Rhinolophidae > Rhinolophus > Rhinolophus ferrumequinum. The sequence continues at coordinate 20,043,733 of NC_046292.1, forward strand.
CATGTTGATAAATTATGCCATCTTTTTCTTTTGTACCTAACTCCTTCCTTTCAGACTCCTCTACACTTCTGCTATCTAGTCCAGACAATTCTTGCTTGAAATACATCTATACCATCGGTCCTTTGCTCAGAAGTCATTTTCCTCTGCAATGATTCCTGAATGCTGCCAAGAAGTGTGCCCACTTGGTGAGTGATCACATCTGCCTTCAAATCCCTGAAATGATTTCCCATTCCTCATTTCAACCTTGACGTTCAATCACAGATTTCATGCATATCACAGTCTAGCAGAACTGTACGAATGTATAGTTCCCCAAAAGAGACCGAGATATTAAGGGTCCTGGAAGAATTATGTCCTTCGTCTCACCATTTCTGGGGTTGCTCAATTGTTCCCTTCAGAGCCTTTGAATTCCTGGCCATGATTCTGAAGTTTTAGTGTAAAATTTTATAGTTGTTGTTTCTAGTTTATGCTGTTAAATTTCTAGATCCTTCATGAGACTCATACAAACTAGTTTATTATTTCTCAAAATTATGCCTTATTGGACCATCTTATCATCCGTTATGACATACACTATTCCCAAACACTTCTCTTCATTTCAAGCCCCATTCAACCCATTCTTCAAAGCCCATTTCAAACAAACCATTCCAAGTTTTACTAGTTTGAGTGTAAAGCGAGAGTAAGCATTTAACTCAAAGTGCACATGTTAGAACCATAAACACTTAATTTACTCAAGAGCAGAATTCTTTTATGCCTCTTCCCCAATTCATTCAGCACAGTAGCAGGCATCCTACTGGTGGGTTATCAACATACTCGTTCAATTAGCCAGTTTTCTCTTCAACATCAACATCATTTCCTGCTTACTATTAGTTGAGTAACCTCAGAAAACAGACCTCACCAAATATGCTTCACGTTATAAAACACAAGCTAAAATGTCTCCTAAAGATCACAGTCAGATCCCTTTGATTACGGCTACCATTTACAGCCATGAGCCAAATCCTTCACAATTATCTCTCCTCTTCCTGGATGAGGAAACTTAGAACCTGAGAACTTGCCCACAGATAGTAAGTGGTGAAGCTAAGATTGGACCCAGGTCTGTCTGGCTTCAAAACCCATGGTTTTCCCATAAAATTTAGTTATTCTGTCAACTTAGTTGGGCTCTGAAGAAAACGGGGAGTTTTAACTTGCTCTCTCAGACATGTATCACAATGACAATAAAAAACATTTTATCTCGTAATTCCTTAAGAACTGAAAGCTCTATTGTACAAAGTGAGTAATTTCCTAAGTCTTTTACTCTAAAAGAAGTCAATACTCATAACAATTTATTCAGGATATCTGCCTTAGTAAGAAGGCGATTCTTCCTGATGATCAACCTGAAATGACATTTTAAACCCAGCCAACAATTTGAGTAGATGGTAGCTACGAATTTTTCTCAAATGTACAACTTATATGCAGGCATCTTTCATAACTTCTCAAGTGTTAATTGCTAGTATTACACTGGGGAGTGAACTGTAGCCATATCAGACCTCTTGCAAAGCAGGTTAAAAAAAAAAAAAAAAAAGCCAAGAGTTTCTCTAACACCCAAGGTTCAGTATCCTTAAAATGTTTGCCCCTACTCCTTTTGATTTCTAGTCTATGTCTATGAAATCCTACCTAAATATCCTGGTCCTGACAATTTCCCCCGGTTTTTATCTTCTCCAAGCCTGACTCCTCACCTGTTTTCCCTGAAACACGTAGCCCCTGCAGAACCTGCTTTACCCAAGTAGATTAGGAACACAAGTCACAGACCATACCCAGGCAGGCAGCAAGTTAGCAATTTCGAGCTGTGCGTCTCCGTCCACATTAACTAATTGACGGAGATACTAGCCAGGGTGGCCACTATTCTCTAACAAATTCTACAACGACAAAGCAATTTTTTGGCAAGTTGGAGAACGGAAACCACAGCCTGGAAACTCTGTACGGAGTCTTAAAGATAACGAGTTATTTAATTTACCCTTGTAGAGGGAACGGTGAAGGCTTTCAGCACCGCAAGACGATACTTTCGAAACTGTCACTAGACTACTCAAACCGTAGTCTCCCGCCCAAAAAAGTGTGGCACATGGCAAGTCTAAACAGGGCCTCCCCTCCCTCTAGAGCTCCCGTGCCCGGGAAAGAAACGTTGTGACCGTCTGATCAGTTAGCCTGAGGACGAGGTGAAACGGGAGCAGGAAATCCTGTCTGTTTATTTCCAGCAGCCCTCAGAGAGGAAAAGGTGGGTATTCAGCCGGAGACGAGCCGGGCTCCAGTCCCAGGGCCCGCGAAGGAAAAACCCAGGCCTCCCCGGCGCCCTGGAGCTGGGCACTCCCGCCCCGAGCCCCAATCCCACTGGGGTTTTCCTTCTCCCCGTCCCACTCTGAGCCTCACCATCGCTCCCATTATCCCTCCACCACCCCCACTCGCGCAGGCGCAGTGGGAACCGGGGCCTATCCGTGCCCCCGAGGCGCCGCGACTATGGCGGAGCCGGAGCAGGCCGGTAGCAGCTCCGCGCCGGGCTGCCATCCCTCTCCCGTCCCCAGGGCCTCCCCGCCACCGCCGGGGCCCTGTCTCCACCGGGCGGCCCCTCTTCCGCCCTCCTCACCCGTTCTTCAGATCCACCTCCAGGATCTTCCCGTAGCCCTTAAAGAAGCGCTCCACATCGCGCTCCCGGGCCTGGTAGCTCAGGCGGCCGATGTACACCCGCGGCATTCCGGCAACGACGGCAGCAGCTTGGCCCGGCCCCAGCCCCCTTAGGCGGCGGCCGGCGAAGCGAGAGCGCGGCGACGGCGGCGGCAACGGGCGGGCGGCGGGACCGACGCAGCCGAACCCCGGCGACGTACGCGAGCACGCAGCTCGCGAGCGCGCACCTCCCGCCTCCCCCGCCCTCCCCGCCTCCCCCGCCCACCCCGCAGGCGGAGGGTAACGGGAGAGAGCGCGCGTTCCCTTCCCGCCAGGCCAGGGGTAGGGGCGGGGCTCGCAAGGGGCGCGCCGGCGTAAGGCGGGGCCAGGTGATTGACAGGAGGCACGGGCCGTCCGCCCCTCCCCCCGGCACGTCCTCTCGCGAGCTCGCGGTGGGGGTTCTGCACCGCCTTCGGCATCCTTGGCTTCGCCCCTCCCCGCGGAAGTGCTCGCATTTCCCCTCGCCCAGAGTGTGTTCCTGCTTTTGTCCTTTGATCCTGGAGTGGTTTCGACTTTAGAGTAGGGACTTTGAAGTTAAACCTGGCTTCTAACCATCTACGTATCTGTGACCTTGGGCTCGTGACACGCCACCTGTCTGAGCCTCGTTTGTCTTCTCTGTAAAAGGGGGATGGTGATTTCAACAGTCCAGAGTTGTCTTGAGATTTATGAGAATAGGTACGTAAAGCAGTTAGTATTGTTCGCAGTACACCTCAAGTGCCCAATAAATACCAATATTATATTAAAAATAGGACACTTTGCTTCAATAGAAGTGTGGAAAATGGAGAAGGCTGGATCTTTGGAGAGAGATTAGGCTTAACAGTGACTAAATTACTTGACCAAATTAACCTACTTTCTAATTTGTAAAATTAGAATAATTTATGCCATCGCAATGGACTACCAGGATAACTAAATAGGGTAGTGTATGTGGAAGGGCTTGGAATAGTATCTGGAACGTGGTAGGAGCTCAATAAATAATGGTTCCCTTCTCACCAACCCAATTTACCTAGAACCACAAGGAATTTTATTTCTTTGCTGTTTTTATTTTTAAAAATCATATTTTGAAAGGATAATTCATTAACAGATTCAAATTATATACAGTGAAATCTTTCCATCTCTTCTCCGTCTAGTTTCCTTCTCCAAAGCCAATCAATGTCATCAGGTTTTGAAACGTCCTTTCAGACGTATTTTACACATACAAAACAAGTAGTAGTGTACTATACATGCAGTTCTGCACTTAGTATATTTTTAAAATCATAAGAGTACAAAAGGAGCTTCCTCAGCACTATTTTTATGGCTCATAATATGCCATTTTATACACAGTAATTTATTAAATCAGTGCCCTTGTGAAGGACATTGAGATAAGTTCAAACTTTTTGTTATGACTGTTGCAATGAGTAGCTTTGTATATACATATATGTAGAATCTATTCCTAGAAGTAGGATAGCTGGGTCAAAGGGTGTGGGCAAATGTGGTTTTGATAGATATCGCTCAATTCTCCATAGATACCTGTTTCTCCACCTCGTCCTCAATACCATGTTATCAAACTTTATCTTTGTTAATCTGATAGCTGCAAAATGGTATCTTGGGTAGTGTACATTGAAGTTATATTATTTTGAATGGAGTGAGCCTCATTTTGTGTTTAAGAAACACTTATATTTTACTTTCTGTGTCTATATCTCTTGCCCATTTTTCTTATCGATTCATAGGAACTCACATAATAGGGAAATCAGTTCTTTGTCAAATGAGTTGCAAATATTTTTTCCCAGTTTGGTGACTTTTGACTTTGCCTAGTGTTTTTTGCTATGTGAAAACATTAGATGTTTATGGCGTTGAATTTATCCATCCTTTATTTTTCTTTGATTCTGGATGTTGTGCTGTAGCTTGAAAGGCCTTCCTCACTCTGAGGTGTTTTTGTTGTTGTTTTTAAAAATACCTTCCATGGTTTATTGTTACTTTTAGGGCTTATTTTTATATTGTAATCTTTGATCCATTTGGAAATTAGTAGTAAAGCGTGAGGATCGTAATATTCTTAAGAACTAGCACTAACCTTGGTTGTCATATGATTTGCTCAGTGTATTGTACAGATGGGAAAGAGCCCCACAGAGGGGAAATGCCTGTCTCCAAAACCTGCTCCTCCTCTGGAGTTCCCTAACTCAGGGAGTGGCACCTCTAACCAGCAAGGTGCCAAAGTTGAACCTTCAACTACCACATTCAGTTTGTCCTGTTGATTTTTCCTTCTAAATATTCACGGATCTATTCACTTCACTCCCACTTATAAGCTACTCGTCATATTCACATCGGGGCTTTTTAAGCGTGCTGTTCCCTGATTGGAATATAGGTGGATCCTTCTTATTCACGCCTCAGACTTTCCTAGTCCACCTTATCTCAAGTAGCCCCTTTCACTATATCACTGCATTTGTTTTCAAAGCACTTACCACATTCTATAATTAATCTGTTTATCTACTCACTTGTTCACTCTCTTTTCCTCCACTAGAATGTAAGTTTCTCTGTATCAGAGGCTGTACTTTTTGTCTCCTGCTGTATCCCTAGCACTTACGACAGTGCTTTTCAAATAATGCGTGTTCAAAATATTTACTGAATGAATAAGTGAATAATCTGGACTACTTCAGTGGCCTCCTGATTTCTCCCTTTTTTTTTTCCATGCCTCTCCATGAAATATAGATGCAAGGAAATCTGAACTCTCATTTCATTGACACATTAATTATCATTGTACAAAATCAAGGAATCCTGAGGAAAGAGGGCAGTCAAGGCCAACTGTGGGGCCAAAAGAATTGGGACTGACTGGTATGGTGACCAGACAGGATCAGGGCACCTGGTGTCTGGTGCCAGGCTTGCTGCCTGCTATGACCTTGAGCAACTCACCTCAACTGACCTTGAGCAGGTGACGTGGTGGTATTAAAATCTCAATGACATAGAGAAATTGTAAAAATCAAATGAAGATGCACGTATAAGTGCTTGTACACTGCAAAGGTTAGGGACGTACAGAAAGCTTTCTTCCCTTTCAGAGGATGCCAATGTCTTCTTCCCACTTCTCTTCCCAGGATTTTGCTGCCTTCAGATGCAGGCAGATGCTGTGCCAGGACTGAGTCCCACTTCTCCACCATCTCTAGTTGCTCTGGCTCGCCCAGTGTCCTACCTAGGGCATGGCACTTGCCAATCAGCATGGGATGGGTACTACTGAGAGCTTCCAAGGCACAAAGACAGGGATGCCTGGCACACATAGGTTGATGCAAGAACCTTTTTTCTTCTGGGCCTCAGTGTTTCCCTTAGGAAAGCAGGCTTAATTATCTCACCTCCCAAGACAAAAAGATAGTCATGAATACTATGGCAGTGGCTGTAGGTAGTCGCAGGGTGGATGCTCCCAGAAGACAGCAGGGAGAGCCAGAGTCACTTAGCCTCAGGATTCCAGGTGTGCCCAAGCTTTCCTGTAGGAGGTAATGCCTGTTTGTCTTCTTTTAGTCAGGACTCCAGGTGTGCCCAAGCTTTCCTGTAGGAGGTAATGCCTGTTTGTTTTCTTTTAGTCTCTCGGAGCCAAAGCTTCCTCCTTTAGCCATTAAAAAGGATATTGTTTACTTAGTATGCCAGACGAGCTATCCCAACCTCACAGAGAGATGATTCAGCCTGAACATTAAAAACAATCTCCTATACTCGTAAAGTATGGGAAAGACAATCCTTTTTTAAGTCAGATTCTCTTTTGATGTTTCTGTCTCAGTCTCCTTTCCTCTGCTGGCCTCTTAAATATTGCTAATCCCTATGTTGGTCTTCAACATTTAGGGAGATTTTACTTATCTGCAATTCAGAAGCCTGGGAATTTCTGTTTTTTTGTTTTTCTTTAGTGCCTTCCTTCTCCAAATTGTCCCCCAACCAGCTTTTCCAAAGCACAGTTTTGATCTTCTGGCTCAGCAATCGTTTGTTCCCACTGCCAATGGGATAAAGTCCACGTTCCTTAGCTGGGAATCACAAACTGCCACAATTCACTTTTCCAGCTTCATATTGATTGACTTGATGTCAATATAAATTAAATCATAGACTATGTATCAGTTATGATTAGGTTCAGAGAAAGCCCAAACATTAGGGGGTAAAACAACATAGAAGCTTGTTTCTGAAGTAAAATTTATTTCTCAAGTCCCGTGGTGGACAGTCGGGGCTCCTGGGTGTCAGGGACCCAGGCTCCTGAGATCTCATTGCTGTTCCATTCTTAACACAACCCAAGATGGCTATGCAAATTCCAGGAATACTGTTTGCATCCCAGCCAGGAGCAAGGTGGCAGGGGAAGAAAAAGTACAGGATAGATGCCAGCTATATTTTAGATTCCTAAGAAACCGATACCTACCACCTCTGCTCACATCACAAGGGACAGACCTTGTCTGCTGCAAGGGTGGCAGGGAAAGCAATGTTTATTCCAGCTTACCATGTATCCAACTAAAAGTCATCAGTTTTAATTCTTTGGAAGAAAATGGGTATTTGGGGAAAATGAGAAGATTCAAACATAAATGTCCTGCCTCCATAACTTTGCTTAATCTGGTCCTTTATAGTCTGTAATGCGTGTCTCTCTTCCCTGAGAAAACAATAATCATCCGTTAAAGCCCAGCCTGAATGTCACCTCCAGGCCCCTAGCGGTACCGTGTCAGGACATTTTGCAGAGCCCTCCACATGGTCTCTAACCATGGACCTTCTTCCTGTCTGCCTCCTCTGAGTCTATACCAGGGGCCTGCTCCTTCTCCATGGCTGCAGGCTCATCACTCCCATCAAGCACAACTCTGTGGACTTCCCCAGAAGAACCTAATCTTAACTGGCACACCTGTAGCCTTTGGGGAGCCCCCTCCTCTCCCTCTCAGGCTTTTCTCACTAGCCCACATTGGCCATCTGTACAAATCATCTGTCCCACTAACCTTGAGAAAAGAGGATGGGGGATGGGAGGGACTTGGGTGAATTGGGGCTGATCCTGTGCCCAGGCGTACAAGGTGGCAAATCTTATCCAGAGGGCACCCGCTGACCTGCCCCAACCCCAGGCTGAAACCAAGTCCTTTCTCCAGAGGACACACAAGATGCTCCCAAAGGCAAGAGGGTCATGACGGGAGCCTGTGTACGTGCTGGTCTGCAACTAAACCTGAGTGTACCCTGGCCCTTCCGGGCCAGTTTGTCCACAGCACCCCACTGCTTAACACCCCCGAGTGCATCCCCTGATCTTGAGCGTAAGTCCTGATTTTGTGACCCTTCCTGCTCTGGCCCCTGCCCACTGTTCCCACCTCAGTCTTCACATTTCCACCACTGTCTTAAGCAGCGGCTATGCTCACCTACGGGAAGTTCCCCGAGTGCCAGGCTCTTTCGGGGCTCCAAACTCTCACATGGGCTGTTGGCTTTGCTTGGTCCACCTTTTCCTGCTAGGCCTTCGAGATTTGCTGTGACCACACTTCCTCAGGGAAGCCTTCCTTAAACTCTCAGGCAGAGCTGCAGTGTCCCCTCAGCCCCGGGAACACCTCTGGATCTGTCCTTAGTATACCGTAAAGGTCTATCCCCTGCACTAGGCTCAGCAACTAGAGGGCCAGCCCAAATTTCTCACGGGCACCCTTAGTCTCAAGCACCCAGTAAGGCACCCAGTAAGCACTCCTGAACGAGGCTCTTGAGCTAAGGGACAGAGGGCCAGGTGATAAGGGAGACATCCCAAAGTCTCTAGTTCTTTGCTTTGGGTGAGTGAAGCAACACCAAAGTCACATAATGTCGAACTCTCCTCTTTGAACAAAGCTACATTGTGCAGGGCCCACTTTTAAGCCTCACCTCAGGCAGGCAGCGACGCCAGGCCTAGGAGAAGACCTCAGGTACGCTCTCTCAGCATCTCACACGTGTCTTCTGAGGCACACTGATCACTCTGGTAACTATTGTGGGGCTACAGGTTTAACGCAGGGTTTCTCAGTGGCATTTGGGGCTGGAAAATTCTTTGTTGAGGGAGCTGACCTGTGCACTGTAGGGTGTTTGGCAGCATCACTGTCCTCTGCCCACTACCTGCCAGCAGCACCCACTCGATGATGACAACCCAAAATGTCTCCAGACGTTATCAAATGTCCCCTGGGGGTAAAATGACCTCAGGTGGAGAACGCCCACTGTAACATGTCCCCCAGTCAGCAGGGACGTTCCATGAGGTGGTCCAGCCACCTGAGACCATATTTCCTCGGTTCCTCAGCCTGGCTCCCCGAGGCGGCTGATCCTTCCCCCTACCCCGGACTAAGCTGCACACCACCTGAGAATGAGTCAAACCTTCTTTGTTGGAAGATTCTCCTCTGTGGCCTTGGACGGCTTGAGGGCCAAGATCGCGTCTCACTGGCTTTTGTACCTGCCAGGCCCACTTGTTTTGCTGTCAGGTATCAGGAAGGATTGGTCAGGGACAAATGGAGGACAGGCAAGGAGTGGGGGGCGCTTCTTAGTCCTGGGATATGGCAGGTGCGCAGCGATGGTCCTTCTCAACAGGGATGACTTCTGTTGGTTTTTGTTTTCAGGAAGTTCAGACTTTATTAGATACCCCGAGGCTGGCCCTAGGGAAAGCCTTGGCTCGCTTCACAGCCCTCCTAGTGAAAACTGACAGTGAGGAGAGGAGCAGCCTGGGGAAGGATACGGGCCCTGCCTGAGGGGCCAGAACCAGTCCTGCTGCTCTGTTTCCCCTCCCACTTCACTCTGGCTCCTCGGGGATTATCACATGGTGAAAATCTGCTTTGAAGACACGAAGGGCTGCATTGAGGTTTCCAAGGCATGCTGGTAGTCCTGCAGGGGGACCTCGGAGCAGGCGGGGGCCGTAAGCTGGCCTCGGCGGATGAGATCACACAGTGTGAAGATCAGCTCCTTGAACTGGTCTGTAGGAGGTTGGAGGAAGTCAGACGGGAGCAGCAGGAGGGCTTGGCAAGATGGCACCAGTGTCACCCCTGCTGGCAGGAGCTGGTGCTGAACTCCAGGAAAGCCTCAAGAGCCCAGGGCTTGGCCACAGATAGGGTGGCTGTGGAGGCAGCCTGTGGAGGCTGTGGATTCCCCCACCTGTGTTCAGGACAGTGAGGGCCAGGGTGGGGACAGAGGAACATGGGGAGTGGCCCCAGGAGCTGGTGGACAGGCAGAGTGGTGGCTAAAATGGCTCAGACCCACAGAATCTGACTGGGGTGTAATCTGGAGGCCTGACTGCGGGAGGGGCAGGATTACTGTGAGGCAGGGAAGCCAGAAGAGGCCCAGGGAGGGAGGTGGGTGTGCCGGGCACACCAACTGACGCGGAACAAATGAGCTTTGCTCAGGAGAAGGAGCTCTCCTTTCCGTGGGGGCCCAAGACTCCCTGAGAAGCCCACGAGGTGAGGCCACCAGCATCGTCTCCCACTAAGGACCCAATGTGGTACAGGGAGACGAGAAGTGAAGGCCTTAGCTAGGAAGTGCTTTTTCATAGACATTAATTACCTCGACATTCAAACCTAATCATATCCCCTGCTTAAAACACTTCAATGGCTCCCTAATTGCCTTTAAAATAGGGTCTAAACACCTTTTGTAATCTGGTCACAATCAGTCTGTCTGGCTTCCCACTCTCTCTGACAGGCTTTCATACATGCTATTTTTTCTGCTTGACACACCTCATTCACGCCACCCCTTTCCTCCCCTTCACTTTGATAACTCCATGTTATTCTTCAGTCTCAGCTAGGGGGCAGGGGGTGTCACTCTCTGGGGAGCCAGTCCTCCAGGAGAGGAAGAACAGTGTACTGGCTCAGGTTCTGGAGTCAGAGAGACTAGCTGTTCACATCCTGGCTGCACTACTCCCTGGGTGGGGTGACTCTGGCCCAGCTACTTAACTACTCTGAACCTCAGTTTCTTCCTCTGTCAAAAAGGGATAACAATACTTTAAACTCTTACGACATTTACTGAGGCAGAGGTGAAGTAACTTGTCTAGGTCCAATAGTGAGGCTAGGCAGAACCCATAACCATGGATGGCAGGGGCAGGATTGGAACCCAGGCAGGCTGGCTCCAGCGTTTGCTCTCCGTGCTTGGCCATCTCCCACGGCAGTCTTCCCCACTGTTGGCTGCTCAGGACGGGCAGTGTCCACCTCGTTCAATGCTGTGTCCTCAAGGACTGGCCCACTTTAGTCCAGTTATATGCTGACTGTAGCTGTAGTTAGAGGCTGTTTGCCTCTAGCCTGTGGTGGGGCTGGGGCTCTAGTCACCTCAGCAGGGCTCAGGGTGGCTGGTCACTTCAGCAGTAGGCAGTGACCTCTTGTATGACCCTTGGTAATGGGGCTATCACCCACTCACCTAGACTGTGGTCCTTCTTCCACTGGGACATCCAAAAGCCCCGAAGTTTGAGATCCTTAAAAATGAGTAGGCTCTGTGGACACAGGAAGGACATACTGGGGCTCTGAGGGCAAGGACATCAGACACACTTAAGGTGCACATTCCTCCCACAGGGATGGGGCAGTGCCTGAGGATAGACCACTGTGGTGTCCGCACCCCTGCCTCCCCCCAAGCTTACCACAGGAGCTGTGACGGGCTGCTTGGCCATCCCCCCATAGGTCACCATGGTTCCTCCAGGCCTGAAAAGTCAGAGAGAACAGAGTGGGTACAGGCAGAATCGGAACCATTCTGGAACCCACCACAGCGCTTCTATTATAACCCTGGAATCTAAACCTTGCTTTCAGAATCCCTGGGAAGGGTCCAAAAATACAGATTCCTAGGTCTAACCTCAGACCTAATGAACCAGGAGGCAAGGATCAATATTGAAAACAACAATCCCCGTCCAGACAACCTGGACATTTAGGCAAAGCCGAACCACCCAGTCAGGCTTTGATGAGGGGTTGCAAAGAAGCGAGCTCTGCCGAGAAAAGCCCAAGGCCTGAGTTTGGTCCGGCTGTACTCCACTTGTAGGTGTGCACCTAGGGGCGTGGCAGGGGCGTGGATCCCGGTGGTCGCCTCTCCTCTACATGCATGCAGAGGGTCAGAGAGAGGAAGTAGCTGCAGGCAGGAATGGTGTGGCGGGCGTAGAGGAAGAAGGCGACTGTCCTCGCACTGCAAGAGGGGCCTTGCCGGGACCTGCTGCCTGAAACCCACACACACCCTGGCAAGCACACAGGAGAGAGGCTCATATGAATTTTAAAATCTAGTAAGTTTCACATGCTCGACTTGCCCTGTGTTCCCCTCCCTACTACCTGGATATCTTTGGAGTTCGTGGATCAAGGATGAGAGTGGAGACCTTGTAAACTACAAAATGGAAGTGGCTGTGCAAGGCAGGTGACTTTTTGTCTCTGAAGCTGGTGGGTGGTGTGGTCTTAATTTCCTTTCAACTGCCACCTGTTCCAGAAAGTGGCTCCTGGGGAGATGAAGCCCTCCCTACCTGTCCCCACTGCACTTCAGCTAATCAGAATCATTAACATTTACTGGGTGTTTACTACCGTGTTTCCCTGAAAATAAGTCCTCACCGGAAAATAAGCCCTAGCATGATTTTTCAGGACGACATCCCTTGAACATAAGCCCTAATGTGTCTTTTGGAGCAAAAATTAATATAAGACCTGGTCTTATTTTCGGGGAAACACGGTATGTGCCCGGCACAGGTCTGAGCACTTTACATGCAATGGCTCCGTGAATCCTCACTGTAACCCCAAGGAAGCATTTAATTACCCTCATTTTGCAGATGAGAAAATTGAAGCCCATCTCTCATTTGTATAGCGATTTATGCCTCACCTCAGTGTTCCTCAGACTAAACTTCTGAGGCAGAAAGGGTTTATATCCCCCCACTTTACAGGCAAAGAGACTGAGGCCTGGATATTTTTTCACGCACTGCCTAACTTTTCAAAGGTCCGCAGCTAGTAAGTAGCAGAGCTGGGACTAGAAGCCGGCCTTTCTGACTCCAATGCCTATGCTGTAACCACCACACAAGTTTCCTCCTACAAGTGACATGGGGACTGCCCTGGAGGCTGCTGGGAGGAGGGCTGAAGAGGTGTGCTCACAATAACTCACGGACAAGCCTGGCTCTGCCGCTTCCTAGACCGTAGGTAGGTAATTAGCCAATCTGGGCCTCCCTCCTACAAACAGGGATAGGAACGTCTAGGTGGTTGAGGGAGGGGTAAATCAAGCACTCTGCACAGAGTCCGGTGCACGGTAAACACTCAGTGATTGATATCACGACTCTTTGACCACCTGACTCATCTTCCCTTCTAGCCTGAGATCTAGAGGGTTCTCCCCGTGTCTCGGCCATCTCTGAATCACGTAGCTAGTGAGTGCTAGCAAATATGTGTTAACGAATGCTGTGTAGAAATGGGAGTCCAGCTTTAGCTGGGAATGTTCTTGCAGGTGCCCTTCAGCTCGAGAAGTTCATAGTAAAGGAAAGAAGAGTGGAAGGACATGCACCGTTACCATTGCCAACAGTGCTTATCCCCCTTGGTGGTGGGATGATAGGTAACTTCGATTCTTTAAGTTTTCCTTTGTACTTTTATATGCTTTCAAAATGTTTTCTAATAAGCACACGTTACCTCTAAAATTAGAATCTGGTTTTAAAAGCTCATAAAAAATCTCAAAAACTCACAAGCTAGGACTAAGTGACTTTTTAAGATGCCCCTAGGTTATGAATCCTTAATCAATGCCCTATCACAGAGCCTAGCAGTCTACTTCTGGGGTCCGTTGGACAAATAAAGCCAGATGGGCCTCTCAGTCACCTATAAAGGAGGTGGCTGAGAAAGGAAGTGCCCAGATGACTATGACGTAACTGGTCCCAGCTTCCTACTCAGGGTCGTGCTGACCTGGCCTTGGCTCGCATTGGCCATTGGGACTGGTCATTTGGTGGTCCTCTAGCTAAAGAACTGAAGGGCACCGGCGCACAGGATCTGCAGGGTCGAGTGACTTACGCTAAGTGCCGTAGCAGCTCTGTGGAGCTTTTCCCACCGACACAGTTGAGAGCAAGCCGCGGCTGGGGCACGTCCTGGAAAACAAGGAATCTGCAGTGAGGGAGCGATCACTCTAGTTGTGGGGTTTGAAGCTGCAACAAACAGCACCTCCCTGGCCCACATGCTGTGTCGGAGGAGGGAGTGAGAAAACATATATTCATACTTTCCAACTCCCTTTTTTCTCTGCCCCAGAAGAGCCTTTTCTTTACCCACCTAATCCTGTTATCTGTTTTGGGGTTTTGTTCAAAACTCCCCTCCTCTGGGAAGGAATAGACAAAGAGCATCTACAGTCCATTTCGAAGGACTTCATTTCCCCCGAGCGTGCCTCTTCTCAGCACTTAGAACTCCGCTTATATCAGACTGTTGATCTACTGCTTCAGAAATGTTCTCAAGAGGCGTGTGTGTTTGGTCCCTCCAGAGCTCAGTGAAAAGAGGCTGTGGTTTGGTCACTTACTAGGTGTACTAGAGGTTCTGGTTACTGAGAGGTTTTGGAAGGTTAAGAGGTGCTGAGTTTGGAGAGACCTGGGGCCAGCCCTGACTCCCCACTTATAACTCTGTCAACTAGTTTACCTTTTCTGAATCTATAAATAGATAAATCTGATCTATAAAATAGATAGCACCTACTTTGCAGAGTTTCCTGATCTATAAAATAGATAGCACCTACTTTGCAGAGTTTTATAGGATTATCAGATAAAATGTAAGATAACGTACTTAGGAAATGTTACTGTATTTTGCCGTGTAAAATGCATACTTTTTTGCTCAAATTTGTGAGGGAAAAATAAGGATGCACATTATACATGGGCAGTATTAATTCCGTGTCTATATAAATGTTTTTAATTCTTTTATTTATGCTTATGAATTAAAAGTGTAACTCTAGAAATCAATAACGATATCCATATGCAAAATAATACCCTGGAGTACAATAATTGGTTTTGTTGAACTTACGATGAACCTGCAACGAGGAAGAGTTCTTAGGGTTCTTGGCCTTCTGTGATGCGTAAATACCATAAATTTGTTACCAGTACATAAAATTTCTTGTACCTTGTATCTGTTTTTGTGTCTTGTAATTATTTGTTACATAAAATTTCTTGTACCATAATATGTTAAAAACTAAATGGTAAAATTCCTTTACAATACAAAAACAAGTACCTAAAAATAAACAAATAAATATTTGAATTAAAAAATTAAAACAGAAGTTTTTCCCTGAACATTCGGGCCAAAAACGTGGGTGCACATTATATATGGGAGCGCATTATACATGGCAAAACACGGTACTTCTTTCTTTCTTTCCCTTCTCTGTGCCTCAGTTTCCTCAGATCCTGTCCCAGCTCTGATTTGCGCATTGGCTGTGTGGGTGATGTGGCCCACCACAACTATTCAAAACTGCCACTCATACAGGGTTTCCTAACCCCTGTCTTCTCTCCTGCCTCACTCAGGGCATCTGGGTACTTGATGCATGCTGTCCCCTGGCTAGGGCTGGGCTTTAGCCTTCCATTAAGACATGAAGGGAGGATGTAAAGAGGAACACTGGGGTGAGTCCCGAGCTTTTCTAGTTCAAGTCAACTTTCTTCAGGGAGGTGAGCACGGAATGGAGGTGCAATGTCCCTCATCCTAGGTACCTTAAAGAAGTTTTTCATCTCCGGCTTTCTTAGTTCTTCTTCTGTGATAACATGCTCAGCCCCCAGATTCTTCAGCCTGTCGGTCAGCTTCTGGAGCTCAGGTCTGGAAATCAAACACAGTCCTTGGTCACATCTGCTCACTTTCTCCATCGAAGTTTGCTAGGACCACTTTGCCACAGCTGTGAGAATGTGAGTTTCTCTTTGGCGGAAGCTGGGGTTGGGTTTAAGCCAGGCCTCAAGCAGGGGCTGGCCACTCAGTTTCATAATACGCCAGCATCTCTTGGCCTCAGTTTCCTCATTGGCACGAGAGAACTAGACCGGGTGATTTTTACAGCTCCTCCAAGTTCAAGGATGCTAGAAACCATCTGTGCCCAGGGAAAAGTCATTTCACTTCCTGACTTCTTCTACTGAAATGGCAAACTCCACTTCCTTTCTGCCCCCCTCTCTTTTCAAGGCGCTCTTGAGAGTGTTGTGCAAACACACTCCAGCCCAGGAGTGGCTCTGGGCCTCTGTGGCCAAGGCGAACAATATTTTTGTTAGCACAACTGAGGAGACGGAGAATTGAAGCGAGTATCAGTTCTCCTCCTAAGACTGGACTTCCAAGACAGACACGGCCACACTAGTGGACAATGAGGATTAGGAAAACTGGAAGATATGAGGGAAAGAGAGTAGGTCAGGAAACTGAGTCTCTTAATGACTTGCTGCGTCTCCCTGAGCAAATGCTTCCTTTCTCTGAAACTTCAGTTTCTTCATTTGTAAAACAGAGATGATAAACCTGCCCCATTTCCTTCAATCTGTATTTAGTGCACTTCAAAGTACCACACAAAATGCAAGGGAAAGGGGTCCCTGGTTAGACTGTTCACAGCAAGAATAATACAGCTTAAACCGCTCCCACGTACTTGTGAAAACATGGGGTTATCACAAGTCGAGAGTTTCAAAAACTCGTAGTGTCTCCGCCTCCTTCCTGCCCCCTTTACATTTCAAAAATTCACTCATCCTACTGCCAAAAGCCACCTGGACTTCATTTCTTGGGGCTGACTCATCCCTGAGCAAGTTGTGTCCTGCCCAGAGAGGAGGCCTGCTTAGACGAGGGAGCCATCTGGTGGAGACTCTGGGATGCGAGTTGGAAAGGCCCAAGCACTGATCTGGCCTTTGGCCTCCCCACGCACCTGTCACGGACCACATTGATGGTCCTCAGGCCCAGAGCAGCGGCGATCTGGATGACTGCTTGCCCCACTCCACTGTTGGATGCATTCTGGATGACAGAATCCCCTGTGGAGCCAGGAAGAGACCCGAGTCAGGCCCCGGAGACTTGAAATAGCTCAAGGGCTTCCAGCGTGACATCCTATTATATAAGGCAAAAGAGGGCGTGCTCAGACTCAAAGGGGACCCGGGATGGGGCTGCTGAGACCTTGGAGTGTTGCTCACTCTTCTCCCAATGACCCCAAACTTCTACAACACCCACAGTGCCTCCTAAGACTCAGCAACTCAGAGTCTATACTGGACATCATTTAGACCCTGCTGTATAAGTGACTGCATAGCCTTCATCAGCTTCCAATTTTTATGTCATCGTGTCTCTGCTTAGGTTTTATCTCTGGTGTACAATGCTTTTCTCTTTTTCTCTCTCCGTGTTGAAATCCTGTATATCCTTTGAAGCGTAGCAGTTGGCTTCCTTCATGAAGCCTTCCCAGATCCTCCCCTCCATGTACGCCCAGAGCACTCTGCGGGCGGGGGCGGGCGTCTCTATCAATATGCATGCTCTGCCTAATTTTATAGTTTGTTGCATATCGGTCCATTTGTATCAAGAGCTTGCAGCTTCTTGAGGGGAAGGCCATGCCTTCTTTTCCCTCTGTACTGCTTAATAAAGGCGCAGTGCCTTGCAATGGGATGAGAGCCCTACTGGAGAAACTGGCAGCCCCTGAAACAGTCCTACAGACAGTGTGTGGTCTAAGCCCAGGCCTTAACTTTAGTCAGTGGGAGAGGCAGTGAGGCATGTTTGGAAAAATGTGGGCTCTGGAATGAGATGGACCTGCTTCAGGGTGACTGTAGCTGAATGAGACGGGGCAAGTCACGGCCTCTTTGAACTGCCGTCTCCTCCCCATAAAACAGGGGTGCTATGAGCACCAGTCAGGATGCTCCTGATTACTCAGTGCCTTCATGTCCAAGAAGGTGCTCTAAGAAATGCTACGTAGGTTTTAAAAGGCAGCAGGGTCTGGTGCTAGAAACAGAGGACTTCCTGGAAGAAGAATGCCTGTTCTCCTTAGCTGGGGTCAGCATGTAGGATATATCCTCATTATGGGTTATAAAATCAAGGAAGTGGGTTGCAAGTAGCATTTTTTTTTTTTTTAATAGTTAAAATCGAGGAAAATAGAATACAAAATAGCAGAGTGCATCACACATAGTAAGGGTAAATACTGTTCCATGAAACTTTGCTTTCCATTATGTAATACATACAGAGGGTGCCAAAAAAATGTACACACACGTTAAGAAAGGAAAAAACTATTAAAATTGTAATACTCAAGATATACCAATAACAAAAGATGAATACAAGTCATGTGTATACATTTTTTGGCACCCCCAGTATGTATACACGTATACATGTATGTATATATGTGTATATATATATATATATATATATTTATGTACAGACACACACACACACATATATATTCATATACGTCTATGTACTGGATTTCAAGGTAAGTGTAATTCTCACTGTGGGTCAAGGTCCTAGGTTTAACATTGATCTAACCCAGGCCACAGCAGCCCCAAGGAAGAAAGTGGAGAGACGCCCTGTGGGCACCTTAGGTGGTGTCAGAACGCTGTGATGTGTCTACCACAGCGGTGGCCCAAATCAGGGGTGGCCTGAAGGGATGAGACACAGGTGACCAAAGTGTCTGCTGCACTGAGACTCGAGCCAGTATTCCTGGTCACACCTGCTGGCTTTCTCCACTGAAGGTTGCTAGGACTGGTCTGCCACAGCTGTGAGAATCAGCATTTCTCTTTGTGGGATGCTGGGATGGGTTTCCAGGCAGCCTTGGGCAGCACTGGCCACCTAAGTTTATCAGACTCCAACGTCTCTTGGCCTCAGTTTCCTCATCGGCATGACAGAGCTGGCCTGGGTGACTTCCCTGGCACTACCAGCTTGTAGATACACAGAGTGTGCAGGGTAACCCTCCCGCAAAGGGGCCTGAGAGTCGGTGGGTTTGGTGGGTAATTCTGAGGTGGGTTCTATGAGGGCTGTTAGCGGGCCACCCCAGCAGGACTGAGCCGCGGTCTCCACAGCAGTCCCCAGCTTCCCTGGCTTCTCCTTCTTCTCCGTTTCACTTGCCCACTCCCTCACTCCTGCTTCCTGGGATCCCCCCCCCACCCCGCAAACTGTCCCCCAGGCCATGTCTCAGGCTCTGCTTTCAGGGACCCCCAAATAAAACACCTGGTTTTGTCATTTCTGTGTTAAGTAATCTCATGCAAATAATTTACCTCTCTGGACATCCATTTCCTCACTTATAAAAAGGAAGACTAATAAAAGCAGCGGTTACTGCTTTGTACGCCAGGCCCCATGCTAAGTGTTACACTGCAGTGTTTCAGCTAATCCTCAGAATTCCTTATTCTCCATTTTACGGATGAAAAACCTGATGATTCGGGAGGTCACCTCATACAGTCAGTGAAAGGTGAAGCTGGACTTCAGACCCAGGTTGTTAGCCTGGGGCTTGAGCTCTCAACCAGTATCAATCTCACTGCACAGCTTTGACGATTTAATGGGGTAATGTGTGTAAAGGCACTTGTGTGAACTGGAAAGTGCTACATAAACGCTGAGGGAATTACTAACACTAAGTTCAGCATTTTATTGAAAACACAGGGACTGTGTCTGTCTTGTTTGGCTTTGTATCCCCAGGGCTTAGCGCAGCTTGATCGTTTTTTGCTGAATGACAGAATTCCATCCCCCGCGCTAGGAATGTGGTGGCCCTTCAGCAGTTTTCCAGGGTGCACTCCTCATGGGGTTTCAGCATGTTTTCTAGGAACCAAGGGAACATCTTTCTAAGCAAAAGCAACAACAACACACTCACCCAGTTAGGGGCCCGTCTTCCTTTGCACTAAGTTCCCATGGCCTCAGGGCCAGGATTTGGGTCACTCCCCAGTCAGGAGACACCGGCCTGCTCCTCCTACCTGGCCGCAGCTGCTCAAAGTCCATCAACATCCTGTAGGCCGTGCAAGGGTTGACACCCAGGGTGGCAGCACTCTGAAGAGGGATGTCACTCGGGACTGCCATCAGTGCTTCCTCGCTGAACACAGCCTCGGCCCGCCAGGTTCCTGAGTTGGGGAGGAGTCCAGGGCAGTGAGGAAGGACCGTGCTCCACACTCAACCCCAATCCACCCTCCTCAGTAAATGGGCTTCTAGGACAGCAGACTTCAAACAATGCTTAGAGAAACAAAATCTTGAAGTCCTTCTGAACGTCTTTGAGACCACAGGACAATTCAGTAAGGCAGATTTTTGTTATTCCCATGTTAGCTGCCATCAGAAGTAGTGCATGTCACCCAGCAGGTGGCTAAGGATCTCAAACTGTTGGACTCTGAGGGTAGGACAGTAACATCACCACCAGGGCAGGAGAAGCTGAAGAAGCCCCCATTTTCCTACTCGGTCCTCATTCTTCTCACCTAGGCCAGGTTGACTTGGCGTGAGATTATGGAAAAAAGCATGAAAGTAGAAGTTGAAGGCCTAGGTGTGGGACCTGGTCTGCTAGTTTGAGCAAATGCCTAAGTCACTGAGTGTTGGTTACTCTAATACATAAATGACACTGGCAAGGAAGAGCCCGACTGGCCTCCTTCAAGAGCTGTTGCATAAACCAAATGAGATAAGGGAAATGAAAAGATCTTGTAAACTGGTAGAAATGATCATTAACCCCCAGCCCACATCCCAGTTCTAAACAAGAGAATCATAAAATGTCAGTACTGAGAAGGCCCTTAAGAGTATAGAGTTTAACCCCCTCATTCAACAGGGCAGGAAAGTGAGGAGGTGACTTGCCCAAAGCTACCTGGGTCATCTGTGCTGCCTCTCTTCCACCTACAGATACCTGTCCTGCACCTACTGTGAGCCTGGCACTTGAACAACACAGACACGTCTCTTACTTTCATGGAGCTTTCATTCTAGTGGAGTAGAACAGGTGAGAAACCAACAAGCAAATACAATAATTATAAATTATAAATAGGGAGAGGAACAGTGGAGAGAATTACTTTAGATGGGAGTCAGGGAGGTAACAGGCTAAGAGTGAAAGGACAGAGATGCTAGCTGCTCAAAGAACATTCTAGGCAGAGGAGAAAGCACATCCAGAGACTCTGAGGCAGGGCAGATGCAAGAATGGCACTGGAAGAATACACACTGGAGGGTAGAGGGTGATGGGAAGAGTGATTTGAGATTTGGTTGATGTGTCAACGGCTAGATGAGTGTTATATGGAAGTTCATGATCTTGACCCACAGGAATCATGACTTATGTTGTAACTCAGTGTATATACATATATGAATATATATATATATCAGAAGCCAAATTTTCATGGAACAATATTTACCCTACCCTCTTATTCTTTCTTCTAGTATGCTTGATGTTAGCAAAAAAAAAAAAAAAAAAAAAAAAAAAAAAAAAAAAGTTTGCAACTCACTAGGTTGATTTAGCGAATGGGTCACAACATGCAGTCTGAAAAGCACAGGGCTCAGGGTCAGGGCAGGGAGAATGCATTTTATTTTAGTGAACGGGAAGCTTCTAATGAGCTTTAAGAGAAGTCTGAGGCAATCGGATTTATGCTTTAAGACCATGTTGTTGTTGTGTGGAAAAGATGGTGGGGTGACGAGGGGCAGAGTGGAAATGGAGAGGCCCAATCAGGAGGCTTTTGGAGGGGCTGGGATGTAAGAGGATGGTTGCTTAGACCAAGACTTCAGCAGTGGGGATGAAGACAAGTAGATGGCTTTGAGTTATGTTTTGAAGGTGGAATCAACAGGGTTGATGAGGATTGGGTGACGGGTGGCAGGTCCTCACCCATGCAAGCAGGATCCTGTATAAAGCAGAGGGGACGAGGACAGACCTTGGAATCACATGCTTATTTAAGCCCTGGCTCTGCCAGGTACTCGCTAGGTCACCTCAGGGAAACTACCCGTAGCTTTGTTGGCAGTGAGCCAGTGCCTGGTGGCTGTGATGTCTCAGGGCCCTTGGCCTACACTTCCAAAGCTCCCGAATGTGTGCACTCACTATCCAGTTGCTGGGGTTGTAACAGTACCCTGGAACTACACTGCCAGGGTCGTAGGGGGAGTAAGGGGCAGGCTAGGTGACGACTAATCGTGCTGCAGGAGGGGAGAAACAACGTGCTTAAGGACCGGGAGTTGGGGATGGGAGGCAGGAACACTCTTTATCAACCGCTGTGTTAATCTCAGAGTATTTCTGTGGCTGAGGAAATAAGAGGCTGAAAAACTGAAGGATTCCTTTTGGAATCCAGGAGGTGCCTTGGCGTTTTCTGGGTTCACCCAGCCTGGTTTTCAAATCTTTTCTTTTTTTTTTTTGGTTTTCAAATCTTCACCACCCTCTTTATAATCATCACCCCCTTCATCTTCACCAACACTTACTGTACTCTGTGCCAAAGGCCCGGTGTATGGCTTTTATGCATGACATCAAGGGTGTCTTTTAATGGCCCTAAATAGCATGACAATGGGAATCCAGCCCTTGACACAGATTTCTGGGGCTTGGCAGTCCCTAATCCTCTTCTGGAGAGGACCTGGGTGGGAGGGGACAGCACCTCTGGTGAGCCCCAGGGTCTTTCAGGGTTTTAACTTAGAAACCCTCAGACTTGGAGTTGGACAGACCTGCTTAAAAACCCAGCTCTGCCACCCACTAGTTGTGTGACTTCAAATTCTCACTTCACCTTTTTTGAGTTTCATTTTTCCTGATCTCTGAAAGGCAGAGAATAACACTCATGTCGTAGTGTGATTAAACGCGATGGCATTTGCAGACATCATTGTGCCCAGTACGTAGCAGGTGTGGAACACTTCTTGGTTCCTTTTACTGACCCTAAGTCACATGCCCCAGCTCTGAGCGCTGTCATTTCTCATGCATGTGCCACTGACCTATAACCATCTCCATCTTCTAGTGCAGGGTCCGCCAACTACAGTCCATGGGCCAAATCTGGCTCACCAGATTTGATTTTTGTCAACGAAGTTTTATTGGAATATAGCCGTGCTCACTTTTTATGTATTGTTTATGGCTACTTACAACAACAAAGTTGAGTAGAGGCAGTCTGGCCTGCAAAGCCTAAAATATTTACTAATTGGCCCTTTAAGAAAAAAGTTTGCTGACCCCATGATGTAATGCATACAGAAATTCAGTGTTTGCAAAGATCGCTGCATGTATTCCCTCAGTTGAGCTGCTGTGAGTTGGTTGAGGTATGTGAGGTGACTATTGGCTCCATTTTAGAGACCAAGAAACTGTGACTTAAATGAGGTCATCCCGGGTAAGTGGGAGGAGAACCTGCATCTGATTCCCAGGCCAGTGCTTTCTCCTGGCCCGTGTTGCCTCAGAAGGGTTTTAAGTGTTTCTAATGAGGCATTCTCTGGCCCAGTCTCCCTTGGGACTGATTGGCTGGAAAAAGCTGGCTATGGGCACAGCAACCGCTGGGCAGCTCAGTACCATGAAAAATGACCACGATCTGCCCAGTTGAGGACTTATCTGCTTAATGATTGCCACTCTTACTAAACTACAGTCTTCACAAAAATACCATGTCTGTTCACTGCTGTATGCTACCATGTTTCCCCGAAAATAAGACCTATCCCGAAAATAAGCCCCAGTTAAGGTCGTCAGCCAGATGGAAGCATTTACGGTGTTTCCCCGAAAATAAGACCTAGTCGGGCCTTCAGCTCTAATGCATCTTTTGGATCAAAAATTAATACAAGACCCGGTCTTATATTACGTTTCGTAAGACCCGGTCTTATATTATAGTAAAATAAGACCGGGTCGTACATTAATTTTTGCTCCAAAAGACGCATTAGAGCTGATGGTCCGGCTAGGTCTTATTTTCGGGGAAACATGGTAGCATGCTATGACGATGTTCCAGAAGATGACATGACTGTATTTGAATAAGTGTAGATTGTTGTACATGAAAAAATAAAACATCCCCTGAAAATACGCCCTAATGCGTCTTTTGGAGCAAAAATTATACGACCCGGTCTTATTTTTGGGGAAATACGGTATAAGACCTGGTCTTATTTTCAGGGAAACACGGTAGAGCCCAGCACATTGCAGATGCTTACAAAATGTTTACTGAATAAACTGAGTTAATTATAGTCCCGACGATTATAAAATCCTCATCCTCTCCTACTGGCACCTGGTTTGAAAGACTCACCTTTTCTCCAGGGAGAAATCCCAATTCTGGCTAATCCTACCACCACCACCAGCCATGCAATTACCCATACACCTGGCAGATGTCCTCTATTCTTCTCTCCAAATCTAATTACTAAGTCCTGTTACTTGAGCTCTTAAATCCAACTGTCTTCTCCAGTCCTATGGAACTGTCTTGTTTAGACACTGTGTCTTGTTCAGAATGTTCTGAAGCCTGAACTGTTCAGCCACCTCCTTAGGGGTTTCCTGTCTCCACCCTCCACCTTTCCAGAGCATTCTCTGCATTGCACAAATCTGATCAAATCATTCCTCTTCTTAGCTCTTCACCAGGCCCCGTGAGCAGGGATGTGAGCCCGCCATGACTGGGTGCCAGCCTATGTCTCCAGCCTCACCTTGCTTCTCTCCCGTCACTCCTGACTCAGCCACTCTGAGATACCTGCAGTTCTGATGGTGCTGTGCCTTCCCCCATCACCAGACCTTTGCATGAGCTGTACTTCCTGCCTGGGAAGCCCTTCCTCACCCAGCCCACTGGCTGTGCTTCTACTCAGTCTTCTAGACGGAGTTCAAGCATCACTTTTCTGGGAAGCCTTTCCTAATGCTTCCCGAGATTGGGGACTCTTGCCTTTGCGTCCATCCTGTTATTATAACACTTATTATATTAAGTATTGTTTTCCTACTCCCAGCTGAGAGCACTTTGCGGGCAGACTGCCTGACATGTCAGGTTGTCCTTCACTCAACACGGGGGCTGGCCCAAAGCACCAGTCAGTACCCAGTGAATCCTTGAAGCTCTCAATTCGCTCGCACAGCTAGGCTCTTTCACTGCCAGGTGGCTGTAAGAGAAGGTGGAGCCATTCTTGGCAGCTTTCCTGATCTCAGAGAAGCAAAGAACTTCTAGTAGACTTCTGTTACTGTTTTTTCCTGTCTGATACCTTTTTCTTTCTAGACTACTCCTTCCGAACCTCTGGGGCTATCAACCACAGGGCCCCACTCTCTATACCACAGAGGTGGCAAAAGATTCAACTAGACAATTGGAGTGGCCCAACCCCCTTCCTCTGGTGACTGGTTCATGGATGAATGGGCAAGGACCCAGGTAGGGTTGGTTAGAGCCATTCTGGGGGTGGATATGGTCGTGCTGCACAGGTTGTGGAGGATGTACTCATTTGTTTGTTTTCAGGATGATGTAAACCTCAGGCTGCTGGCGATCATCTATGAAAGATATATAACAGAGTGGGTTTGAATCTTAGCTCCACCACTTATTGGCTGGGCGACCTTGGGTAAATTGCGTACTCCTTTACATTTACTGTTGTCTCATCTGCAAAATGGGAATAATAATAGTATCTATCGCATGCTGTGGGAACTATTGAGTTAAATATTTAAAGATGCTTAAAACAGTGCCTGGTGCAAAGGGAGTAGTCAATAAATATTTGTTGCTATTACTATATCATGATGTGGGCAGATCCCATCTGAGAACTAGTAAGAACAAGAGAAAGACGGAGCTCTGATATCATTGGGGTTCGCGGATCCAGCTCTGCCTGAAGCTTTCCATCTCTTACACTTCCCAGTTCCACAAACCAATTAACTTCTTTTTTTTGTAAAGCAAAAAGAAGTTGACTGTAAGGTATAACCCATAACTGTGTAAGGGTCCTCACACTAGGGTGTAGCAGGAAAAACAGAGGAGACAAGAGTCTGGTGAGCTCTCTTTCAGTGTGCGGCTTAAGTTTGGGCAAGGGCTTCTTTTTAAGCTTCAGTTCCTCATAGATCCAAAAGGGATGGATAATGTCTGCCTTGCTTCTCTCTCGTGGCTGCTGTCAGGATCCAGCTGTATAATTGCTTATGTCTCAAAAACCATCAAGGGTAAAATAACAAAATTCACCAATGACTCCTTACCATATAGAAAAGAAGACCCTAACTCTTAGCTTGGTGGCCCCACTACCTTTGTGACCTTCTTGATCACTATGCCGTCCTCTCCCATGTGCGTCTCCTCGGCCGGGGCTACACTGGATTTTCCACCATTTCCCAAACTCACCTTTGTGTCTTTGCTCATTTTGTTTCCTCCAAATGCAATGATTTTGGACTCCTCTTCACCTAACACAGTTCATCCTTTAAAGGTCTATTGCAATGAGCCTCCTCCAGGAAGCCCCGATCCTTCCCCAGCTTCCTGTGAGCTTGTAGCACTCCTTTTATTGACGTTATTGGTTTGGAGATTTCTTTAATTGGATCTTAACCTCCTAGAGGGCAGGGGCTGTCCTATTTGTGTCCCTCACTGTAGCTTACAGCAGATTTAGGGAGGTAGGGATTCAGAGAATCACAGCTCCCATCAACACAGGCTCAAGGAGATGAGAGGGCAGGTACATCACCTCTCGAGCGAAAGAAACAGAAATTCTGCTCTCCTTGTTCAGCTCCCATTTCTCCTGGAGGTAGGTATGTGGACTTAATAATAAAGCCTGCATTGCTTAGTTATTAGTTACACTGAACCAATGAGCAAACATTTACAGTGTGGGTGAAATAGGATCTGGAACAACGAAAGGCTGCAGACAGCTGGAGAAACTCACCCAAACCAGCATTTGCGGGAATCACCCAGTCTCCTGGCTTCAACCCAGTCACACTGCTGCCCACCGCTACCACCTGTCCAACACCTTCGTTCCCTCCAACAGCAGGCAGCTTGGGAAGGAGGCCATAGTTTCCTAAGGGAGAAGAGCACACAGGGTCATCCAGCGAAGCTTGGACAGTGAAGGCATGGCTGTTGGAGTCAGACTGAAGTCTGATCTGGGTTCTGCTTTTGACCAGCCGTGTTACTAACCAATCTCTCCGAGCTTTAGTTTCATTGATAAAGGGGGGTAATACTTTTTGGCATTCATGGTTCTGAGGAAGATTAGATAAGGTCATGTATGAAATGAGCCCAGCACATCGCGGGCACGTCACTATGGTTGGTTTACTCCCCACTGCAAACTTCCTAACTTTGGAAAAGCCTCACAATCCAGGGGGAGGAGGCCAGAGGGAGCTCACACAGTCTGCAGACTCTCACCTGGAGAACAGCAGCTGCTTATCACAGGAATTTCACACCCACATCTGAGGAATTAAAATGAGGAGGCGGCTAAGCAAAAAAGCCAATTAACATAAGCCACGCAAACCAAGGTTACCTTGGATCATATTGATATCAGATGGATTGATAGGGGCCGCCAGCATCTTCACATGGACGTCTGATCCACCCACAGCAGCTAGCTCCAGGTTCTTCAGTCTAAGCACAAAGCCAAAGAGCGCTGTTAATGTCACCCTGGCTAGACAGGGCATCTTTTGCTCAAATCATCTCTCCAAAGTAGGTCAGACAGCAACATTTTTGAGCTCCCATTGTGGGCCCAGGAATTCGGATTCTGCTAGAAAAGGGAAAGGTGCTGTTTGGAATTAGCACAAGACACAGATTAACTCTGTCATGACCTGCAAGTGGAAAATCCCTAGTGACCTCGCAACCCCACTGCCCGCTCTAGGACAGAAAATTGTTCGGAACTTCCGTTAGACTGGATTAGCCGTACGTTTTCCAAAAGTTGCTTATCAGAATCACCTGGTATGTTCTCCAATATACATTCTCAGGCCCCAGCTCTGAACTGCTGAACTAGATCTCCAGAGACGGGCACCCCAAGTACTTCTTAGGAACAAGCACAACTGGGAAAACCTGGCCTTGCTCATTTGTTCTCCCCTTTGTCCCCCTCACAATATACACAGGGGAGAGGAGACATTTCCGTTAGTTGCAGAGGGGGTGAGGGAAGTAGAGATGGCCTACATAGTTCAGAAACAAATTCCTGGATGATGGTGGTTCACCCCCTGGAGTGATGTCCCTTCCAGAGGAGGACTCTGGTCTGTCAGAAAGGACGCTGGACAGAGAGCTGAGCGTCTCAGGTGTGAAGCCCCACCATGTGATGGCGGTGTCACTCTGGGCAAGTTTCTTTCCTGCTCTAAGCCTCTATTTCTCCATTTGTGAAATGGGAGGTACTTTTTTGCAGCTGTTTCTCAAGCATGGAGAGGCATGGCCTCCTTTACTTTGGTCACCATCCAGTACAGGGATTCCCCAGACTGAGGTCTTGATCACTTCCAAGAGCCTCTCCCATTTCAAGTCTATGTGATAACTCCCTTTGTTCCTGGTGGGCCCTAGTCATCATGGGAACTTTGGTTAATGGGTGAAACCTGCTGCAGGGCTTTGGGGGGAGGCCCAGCCACAATGTCCGTGTGTTACTTTTGTTTTCTAAAAAAGGAGACTTGCAGCCAGAAAGCATCGATCAGTGTACTAGACTGGTGGGTCCCTGTGACTTTTTATTACCAGCTCCTGTCTTTCTCCATACCCCTGACTTCGTGTTTGCAATGTTTTTCTCTGCCCAAATGTTAAGTAATAATTCTCTTCATTTTTACTTACCAAAGGCACATATAACTGCCAACCAGAGGTTCTTAATATTAGGCAACAGTGTCACCATACTAAACTGATGTAATTCTACTCACTTCCTACAGAAATCTGAACTTTTAATTATACCGAAGGCTCCATCTTGGGGTAAAAGTGTGATTTTTAAGACATCTCTCATACTAATAGTGATAATGGTGGCAGGTATTTATGAGGTGTTTATTACACACCAGGTCCTGTGTTAAGGGCTTTAAATACATGACCTAAGATGCAATACTCCTGGGGGCAAAGTATTGATATTCCCATCTATCAAGTAGGAAATATAGGCTCCTAGAGATTATGAAATGTACACAGGGTAAGATAACTGGTCAGTGGAAGGGCTTCTCTACTTTCAAAATCGATGCTCTTTTTTACCTTCCTCTATGTCAGCATCCTGAAATAAGTCTGGGAATCTCCATGACTACCTATAAGGACCCCTTGGGATCTGGGGACCCCCATCTGGGGAACACCTGTACCAGATCATGACCAAAGTAAGGGAGGGCATGCCTCACCAGGATTGAAAAACACCTGCAAAAAAAAGAAAATGGAAACTCTCTACAGAAAATGGTTAACTAGGAAGAAGTTGATGATAAGGGCAGAGAAAATAAAGAAAGGGCTTTTTTTTTTTTTTACAGGTGGAGGAGGGGGAGTCCTTATCATAATAATCACTACTGTTAGAGTGCTTACCAGTGAGGCACTCTGCTAAGTGCTTTCCATGCCAGCTTTCTACTATTATTCTGATTTTATACCTGAGGAACAAAGACACAAAAGAGGTAAATAACTTGCTCAAGAGTACCAAAAATAGCTCTGATGTGAACCTGGCAGCCTGATGCTAGAGAAGCTAGATGGTTAGCGGCTCCCCTCAGACCAGGCAGTGGGCAGCGAGGTGAGCAGTACCAGGGCGTAGTGTGCGGGCGTGATCCTTGCCGGACAGGCCTGGGGAGGGGGAGGGCGCAGCAGCTCCCCGGCCTCCCCAGCACGCTAACCAGGGAGGCTCCTGCCAGACAATGAGGTTGCTCTGTGAATGCATGTGTCAGTCTGCATTCCAAAGAAAAACCCTGCACAGAGCCCATGGGCTATGGAAAGTGGCCCCTTTATATATATTATCTGTACTGCTTCTCTCTTGCATCTTGACAGATAATCAGATTTTTTCTGTAAGACACAAAGCCCATGCACTCAAGCTACTTAAAGACACTTTTTTTCTGCATGCTCTTGCCTCAGCCCAGACTTTTTTTTCCAGTTTCTCCATGAAGTGAGAAATTCAATTCGCCCTTTAAGACCCAGCTCACATTTTACTTCCCCTAAGACATCTTTTGACCCCCTTCTTAGCCCTGAACAAAATCACGTCATCCATTCTGAGTGTTCCCATTACACAGAAGGGGTGACCACACCACTTAAGACCATCTTACATGAGTTCATTGCTTTTTAATTTACAAAGCCTTTTCATACATTTTTTTCCCAATTGGTCACAAGGCAGAAGTTCACATTCCTTTTCGAAAAGTCTTGGGGTGCGAAGTACTTCACCGAGTTCAGAACCATGTATTATCTACACCCGCCCCCATGAGGGTGTTCTGATCATCATTCTATGATCAGACACATCGTTTTGCAGCCAAATGTATGAATATTCACACTAAATGAAATGAATAGTGATCATATAAAAACTTCATGTTGGAGATCAGGTTTTGCCTTCAAGAGTTATGAAAAAACAAAAACAAAACAAATAAAAACAACTGTCAGTTTTCAGAGCTTTTTGGATTTTGGAGTTGCAGATATGAATTTGGATTTGGATCCAAGTCTTTCAGACTCAGTTCGGGGTTCTTTTCACTGACCTGCTAGTTTTATAGTCAGAATGTTTGTGTATGCTGTCTCCCTATTAGATTGTGAGTTCCATGGAGGGAAGAGAGCTTTCAGTCTTAGCACAGTCCCTGGGACCAAAACAGGGCTCAATGCTTCCTAAAGAAATTATCCAATTTTCTTTTCTAGAGAGAAAATGTGGCATAAAAGTGCCAGTCATTTCGGGAACCAGCGGAGAGGCACAAACCACAGGGATTTAGCTATTAAGGCTTGTACTTGATCTTCCTCGTTCTGGGCTGCTTAGGAAAACCCTTGAGGGATGGGTGCAAATAAAAATGGAGATTATCCTTAAGAGAGTTCAGTCTAAGCAAAAACCCACAGCTCTTTTCCTCACAGGGAAGTACAAATCAAACATGCAATAAAAGTGCACTTTCTAAAAATCTAGATGACCATGGTCAAGATGAGAATACAGGTAGATCTCAGATCATAGATGAAGGGTAGAGCATGGGTTTGGAGTGAAATAGGCAGTTCTGGGTTTGAATTCTGCCTGTCAGTTACCAGCTAGACAAACCTCAAAATGCTTGTCTGTGAAATGGGGAGGACACTGGAACCTAGCTCACAGGGTTAATGAGTTCATGTACATAAAGCATTTGCTCGAGTACCTGATACACAGTAGATGATAAAGAAATGGCAGCTGTTACCAATGGTAGGAATACCCAAGGAAGCCTTTGAAATAATTGCCTGGCTATACTTCTGAAAAGGATCTTTGAATCACTGAAAGGAAGACAGCATTTTCTTGGAAAATTCAAGTAAATTTAATTCAACAAATGTTTAATGACAGTCCTACTAAGTGTCAGGTTGTGTGCCAGGGGTTTTAAAAACAAAAAGCCAACAAACCAAAATCTCCTGCCTGGGAGCTCGATGGTGTGGGAACTCACATCTGGGAGAAGTGCTATCTAAGAGCCTTTGTGGTACTACAGCTGACGGAGGGTTTTACCTGTGGAGGAAGAAAACAAAGGGGGAGCAAAAGGCTTTGGGAGAAGTGATAATTTTAATTGGGGCTCGAAGGATAAACAGGAATGTACTGGGTGGATGGAGAGAGGAAGGAAGGCTTCCCTGCCAGAGGGAATGACCAAGAATCTGAGCTGTCAGTAGACAAGGCAATAGGTGCAGTCTGGATTGGAGCCGTGGGAAGGTGAGGAGGATTGGATAACCTAGAATCTCTTAAATAAGTGGCACTGATGTTACCTGGTGACCAACTCCACATGGGGGGAGTGGGAAGTCTCTGATGGCTCCTGGGCTTCTGGTTTGGGCAAGACATAGGGAGGAAGGAAGGGTGGTTTGGAGTGGGGAGGAAGCTTGAAGCGGGTGGCCTGCAATATGATACGGGCGCTCTGGGTTGTGTAGGTGGAGTCCAGGGTACTCGGTAAACATGTTTTGCGTGATGGCTGGACAATTAAATGACAACTAATGTTGATAGTCTACTAAGCTCCAGGCATTGTGCTTAACATTTTATAGACCGCATGCTATTTGGTCCTCAAAACACCTATCTGGAGGGTGTTATCACCCCAATTTACAGATAGAAAACTGAAGCTCAGAGAAGTAAAGTAACTTGCACCGGGTTAAATTGTTACTAAGTGGCAAGACTTGATCTGAAGCTTGACTCCAAAGCTCAGGCTGCTGAACACTAATTTGTGGAATTCTCATCCTGAGGTATTATTAGGTATTCCCTGGGGTCCAATACATTTGGGAAATGCTAACAGGCCACTAACAGCCCCCCTATAAGATGCAGACTGCACATTAGAGTCGTAAAGCCTCTGAGAAGTCCTCCAATAAGGAAACCCATGTGGCTTCGTGCAATCCAGAGCTTCCAGAGTTAACTCGGCTGGGAACACTCTTTTCACAGCACACTGGATAACTGCCTGCCCCCCCCAAGACAGCAGTTTGAGGAGCCCTGCACTGGGCTACAATCTGCTCCCAGTTCTCTTCTTTGTTTTCTGGGGGGTCGATCGGCTCTGTGCCAGTTGGAACCCACAGAAGTGGGAGGGAAGGAGTCAGAGGGGCGAAGGACTAGGAGATGGACAGTTGAAGCCACAAATACAGGTGGGTGAAGGCGGAAGGCAGGCCTGACACATGCGGCTCGCTTGGGGGAGGTGTGTTGGTCCAGCTGCGTCTCACCAGGGAGACCAGCCCCAGCCTGCCCCATGGAATGCCATCAATACCACAGACACTGCTGCTCCTGCAGAGTTCTAACGGCGTCGTCAAGGATACCGTTCTGCCGAGACAGGAAGGAAAATGGGGCCGAGTCTGAATTCCAGGAGTTGGACTTTTTGGTGTAATGATAGCAATTTCTTCCTTGTTTTTTTTTTTTTTTTCAAAAAAAAAAAAAAACTCACCAAAGGAACTGGTGGCTGTGTTGTGGAGTACAAATGAGGCACCCAAACACAGCCTGACTAGATCTCAAGTCACTTCCCCAGGACGTTCAGGGCTTCCCCCTGTGAATGTAATGGCGCCATGCAACTCGGAGGGATGCCACTGTCTCCACTCAACAGATTCCAGGCTGGATAAGGTCACAATGGCTCCTTTGAGGCCGCGGCTGTACACCTGTGATGCCATATGAACTACAAGGGAGACAAAAGCAGGCAGAAGAAAGAGCCTTTTGAGAGGGGGGAAAAAGAGGCCAGCCCTCTGGGGACTGGCTCCGTTGTATGTGCTGTGTAAGGCGGGCACTCGCCAGCGCCGCGAAGATAGCTTTCCCGCCTGCTGCATTTAATTAGCGACCATTTGTACTTATCGTACATCTTCTACTCAGTCACCTCAAACCGGTCCATATCATTGGGAGCAGGAAGAACAGTCACAGACCACAGAGACTTTCTCATCTGCTTATTAGAGAGCCAAAAAATGTGTGTCCCGTTATAGGGCACTGGGTGACGGGAACCGACATTTACGTGGCTCTCCCTGGTCTGTCTGCAACCCCATGGTCACAGACAAGCCGCCTTCTGTGACTTAGTGAAATGCCTAGCGTGCTGGGTACATTGTTCTGAGTCTGATTAATAATTAATAACAGGGCATAATTGGGAAATGGTGGAGGAACAAAGTTCTTCAGCTCACAGCTTTTAACAGCTTGTCCCCTGCAGCAGGGGTCGCTGGCGGCCTCAGTTGGTAGGGTTCTAAAGGAGTCCTGAGCCCTCAGGGAAAGCTGCTTTTCCTGAGCAAAGCTCACCTGTTCCATGTTCCCTGGTGTGCCAGCTGCACCTGCTTGCCTCCCTGGGCCTCTTCTGGCTTCCGTGCCTCAAGGTAATCTTGCTCTCCTACCATCCAGGACTATTTGCACAATCATTTTGAATGGAAGGGAATCAGAGACTTAGGGCAACTTCTGGAAATTTCTACACAGGGTTGGCAAAGATACCCTCTCCCTACCTTCTCAACACCTTACTTTCCTTCAATTAGGATTACCAGGAAGCTTGTAAGCCCCGTAACAGTCTACATCTGCTGACATCAGGGTATTTGCTCAAAGGGAGCTTTAGAATCTCTGTGGCTCAGTTTGCTGAGGCCTAACTCTCCTTGTTACTCCAGAGAGCAGACTGGATCATGGCAGGAGGCAGAGTCCCTGCCTGCAGCTTTTGTCTCTTTGACAGCTCCAAAGATGACCATGTAGCCCTGCCTGGCTGGCTGCTGATTCTGTAATCAATCACGAGCAAAGGGGGCCCTTGGTGAAACCTTGTGCCCAGGACCCCAGATTTCTAGCCACAGCACTGCTCCTGGGAGGTTGCTAGAGCAACCACTGGCAAGCAGGCAGTCCAACTTCAGTTTCATGGAGTTGTCAGAGCTGGACAACTGTTGGATCCAAGAGGATTCATGTCTCATAACAATTTCCACGGCTGCAGTATTATGTGAAAAAAATGGTGAGGCCTCACCTTGTTTGGGCAGGAAAAAGTGCTGTGTGGGGAGACTATGGTTTTGAAGTATATGGAAAAGGGAGCGGTGAAGGTTTGTCACTGGCCAGAAGACAGGGCTGGGGGGACAGCATGAATGCTTGTATTTACCACTCCTGACCTTGCTCAAGCCCTTTATCAAAGAATAACTGAAAATACTGGAGACCAGAGTGATTTCCTTACTGTCATAATGAGTGACAGAGTTGGGACTAGAACCCAGGCCGGTCCCCAATGACCGACTCACCTCATGGCCTCTTTGCTTTTCCTTCTCTAAAATGAGGACCCTCCTACCCCATCCAGCGTGGGAAAGGCCTGGAACCATACCAGAGAGCTGCAAGACCTGCTAGGAGAGGGCCAGACAATCAAAACAACTTGGAGTTGCTCTGGGTGGCAGAATTCCTCCCAGAAACTCTGGACACAGGGGAAAGCCCCATCTATTGTGTGGCTGCTCAGAGGTGTTCCTGCCAGGTTTCAGCTCAGAGGCAAGAATGAGGAAACGAGGGTGCAAGGGATTGGCCCCAAACTCCACAACCTAGTGTGAAGTCCAGAAGGCAGGTCATGTACAAGTGTTACAGGATGTGGAATCGGGCTTGAGTTTGAATCCTGCGAACTCAGGCTCGTTTCAGCAGATACCTGCTTCGCAGAATTACATACTGAGTACACAGGAGGCATTTAATATTTGTTAATCAGACACACATTTTCTCTTCCCTCTGGGTTTTTGCACGTGCAGGTTTTTCTGCTTGGAACATTTCTCTACCTTTTCTCCTCATGTACCGCCCAGGTATGTATCTTCTGGGGACTCAACTTAGATCTCGTCTTCAGAGGAAGCTTTCTTTGACCACCCCAAGGGGGTTAGATACCACTTTTCTGGGTGTCCATAGCACTCTCAACTATCCCATTACAGCACTTACCCGCCTGGCCTATGGCCACCCGTCTCCTGGACTACAGTGTGACTTCCCTGAAAGCAAAGACCACAGATTATTCGTCTGATTCCTCAGTTCCTAGCAGTTAGTAGGCCCTCAAAGAATAAATGCTGACGAAATTACTAAATCAATGAGTTCTATTTCCTCCTCTTTCATTCACGACAATAAAAAGCTCCAGAAGACAAGACAAAACAAAGTCCCGGTTTTCAACCGAGTGCCAAAACAGAATGCTAAAATTTTTTCCCAAGTACTATAATTCTGGTTTAAAACCAAGTTACCAGCATAGAGTTGTGGATTTAAACACTGGCATCAACTGTAAAAAGAAGAAATCCCCTGAGAGTAAACAGTGCCCTACAGTGAGAACTCACTACCTACACAGCCTGGCTCCCCCACCACCTGCTTCCCCAAATTCCATCTGGCTCAGAGAATGGGTTTGTGTCCAAGGGTTTCACAGCTTCATTTCATTTTATGCTAGCAGCAGGCAGGTGAGAAAGCTGTAATGACCAGGAAGCCATTTTATGAAAGCTTTAGGATCCTGAAAAGGGGAGACAGAGGACAGTATTCTTACGAGGGTGGGGCTTGCCATTCCTCCGAAGAGTAGACTTGGGGTCGTCTGACTGACCTATAATCTCACCTTCTCTTTTGACCTATTTTATTCCCAATTTTATCCTCCATCTCATTCACAAAAAACATTTTGGATGGTGGGCATTGTTTTTTCAGGTCTACGTCTATATCAGGGACTTTTAGTAAAGGAACAACCTAGTTGTATGATCTTGGACTAGTGACTTTTAAGCTTCTCGAGCCTCAGTTCCCTTGTCTGTAAAATGAGGATAGCAAAGACCAAACTGGGTTCTTGTGAGTTTTAAATTCCAAAATACACGTGGAGAACTTAGCCCAATGCCTGCCACAGAGTAGGCATACACTATGAGAGCTGCTTTTACTATAAGACCCAGAAAATGCAACATTCTGAAAGGGGACTTTCAGGGACAAAAGGAAAGAGAAGGACACTGAAGTATCTGGGAACGATCTGACAGAGAATCCAGAACTCTGCACAAGGGGTAATGGCCTTGGGGACTTTTGAAATTCCTAGAATGTTTGTCACTCTCCCATGTTGTCATTTTCTCCTGCACATTCTTACTGCATTTAGATCAGTTCAATTCTTTAAATGAAAAAGGGACTAGTACGTAGGGGAGTCCATTTCGGAGAAAAAAGAAACTCTAAGAGATCAGGGAAAAAGGCTTAGCAGAGGGGGAACAGCTGCAACGTTTGGGGGCCAATAGGACAGAGAGAGGGACATTCAGAATGATGACATGAGAACGGGTAATTCCTGGAGCCTCGTTTTGAGAAGTTCCGCAACCCCTCAGACGCGAGCAGACGGTTCCCCGGTTCCTCCCTGCTGCTCCCAGCCCACACTGCCAGTGTGGAAACCTTACCGGTCTGGGGAAGGCTCTGCTTGGACTCTGGGTAGATCCAGGACCCCACCTGGTGTAACCTGACCCACATACCCCGTTACCAGGATGTTTAAAGGACACCTGATTCTTTTTGTGACACTGTGGTTACCCTAAACCGCCTAAGACATGACTACAAAGAAGAGAATCCGTCTCTGGCCTCAGTCCATACACGAACAAGTCAAGTCACCTGAATCTGGGTCAGAAGGGAAAGCTGCCGTTTTGGGGCAGAGGCAGAATTACTGCCGGCCTGACACTCCACATCCACAGGGAAATGGTTTTCATCCCTGGTCTGGGCATCACAGTCACTTGGAGAGCTTTACAAAACACAGATTTCGGGGCCATCCTAGACTTACTATGTACTTCAGGGGTGGCACCTGGGAATATGTCGTTTCAAAAAGTGCCATAGGTGACTGAGATGGGAAGCCAAGGTTGAACGCAATGCTTCATGGAAGTACCATGTTTTGAACTTCGGGGAAATTACTAGGGCTCCACACAAGGAGACAAGACAGCTGTCTTTTTTCCCTAAGTGGCATCTGCAACCAGTCTGTTCCAGCTTCCCTAGTCCTCCAAGCGGAGGTGATCGATCAGGAGGCAACTGCATTTAACTTCCCAGGCCTTTCCTCAGGGTCCCCAAACATCGGCGATGCCTTCCTCCTCACCACAGAACTCAACAAAAGGTGCACTTCTTACTGAATCAGATACAGATTTAGTAGCATTTTTGGAGCACCTGTTTTGTGGCAGGCCCTGCACACATAAATCACAAGCCGGCAAGAGAGGCATTACACGGTTCCTGTTTGGGGTGCATTCCTGGAAAGGAGTGCTCGTCAGAGCTTTACCAGCTCATTACAGCAGTGTTCATGGTGATTTATGACTTACGATCAACATACAATTTGGGGTTTATTGCTGATTTATTACTTATGAGCAACATACAAGTTGGTGTTTATTGACTGATGAGTCTTCTCAAAATTCTTTTGGTCACAATATTCAAATGGTGGAAGTGGCTAAACTGAATATATAACCTTGAATTTATCAGAATTTTATCCCTTTGGGCTGACCAAACATCCAGCTTGTCTTTTTTTTTTTTTTTAAGTAAAAATATAGACTGCTTCATGAATTTGTGTGCCATCCTTGTGCAGGGACCATGCTAATCTTCTCTGTATTGTTCCAATTTAATATATGTGCTATCGAAGTGAGCACTCGAGCCTATATTTTAATCATGAAAATAATTCCATTTGCCTATCCTCTGGAAAACAATCAAACCACCTGCTGGGAATCAAAGAGTTGTAAATAAAGGACTGCAGGGGAGTCTGCAGGGACTTTTTGGTGGACAGCAGCAGGTTGATCTCAGCTGATTAGCACTATGAGCGATGGCTGTATTGTCTCAATTGTAAAGGTAATGAAACCAAGGTCCAGAGAACCTCAGTAGCTTGTCAAACACATACACAGATATGACAAGGACAAAGATTTGACCCCAGGTCTTCTGAGTTCCAGATCAGCGCTTTTATTTTAGCTCCACTATAGTGACTCCACTAGCCCTTTTGAATGGCTATAGAGGCAGACCCTGGAGATATTGTGGGTTCAGTTCCAGACACCTCAGTATAGTAAGTATAGCAATAAAGCGAGTCGTAATCTTTGCTGGTATAGGGAGTTGCCTTCAACTGGTAAGAAACCCGACATCTGTAAAGCTCAATAAAGCGAAGTGCAATAACACGAGGTATGCCTATAGTTACTTATGTGCAGATTTATAACGGGTGACAATTCACATACTGTTTTTATCAGCCACGGGTAAAAATCGTAGATTAAAATCTAACAGAATTTTAAGAGGATATAATTATA
Source organism: Rhinolophus ferrumequinum (assembly GCF_004115265.2). Taxonomy (NCBI): domain Eukaryota; kingdom Metazoa; phylum Chordata; class Mammalia; order Chiroptera; family Rhinolophidae; genus Rhinolophus; species Rhinolophus ferrumequinum. The sequence goes on from NC_046292.1 coordinate 20,081,693, forward strand.
AAAGTAATGAGGACTCAGAGGAGCTGAGTGAATTGTCCAAGATCAAATTGCTACTAGGAGGCTGAGTCTGTATTTGACTTTAGGTCTGTGTTGGCTTCAAAACAGGAGCACTTTCTAACTAGTTACAGGCACATACAGAGCGCAGTGGAGAGGAAATCTCATGAGAACAGGAGTCAGAAGCCACGGATTCCCACCCCTGGTCCAATCTTTATTAGTTATAGCACTTCTGACAAGTCCCTTGTCCTCCGTAAAATGGAAACAATGATCTCTGACTTAACTTTACTGAGAAGTGACGATCCAAATGTAAAAGTATTCTGAAAAGCCGCTCCAAAAAATAAAGAAGGTAAGAACTCAGGCAGATCAGTCAGTCAGACCTGGATTCAAATTCAGACCCTGCTTCTTCCTGGCTGTGGGACTTCCGGCAAGTGATGTGACCTCTCCTACGCCTCAGTTTTCATATCTGCAAAGTGGGGCTACATCAAGTACCTATCCCAAAGGTTGCATTAAATGAGCTCATCCATTTACACAGGTTTTACCTGACACAGTAGTACTCGACCAAAAAACGTCAGCCATTATTACCGTTATAATTGTGCCTCTCGGGTCTTCAACTTCTTCGAAGTACGGACTTTCTGACCTACCAAACGTGCCCTGGGCATCAGTTTCGGTCCTATTATTCTCCACCTTCCTCCTCGGACCCTGCCCCGCCCTTCCCAGTCCCCCTTCTCCACAGCCGTCCTCAAACCCTCCAGGAACCCCAGTCCCCTTGCCTCCTTCCGGCGCCGTCTCTTACTCGACGACGTTGGTTGGGTGCCCGTGGTCCCCGTAGACCAGAGCCCGGACCCGGGAGGGCTCGGCAGATGCGGAGAAGGAGGCAGCCGCAGACCGACGGCGGCCGCAAGCGCGGAGCAGGGCCCGCAGCACCTGGGCCCGGCCTCGCGCCCCCGACAGCGCGCGACAGACCCACATGTCGGTTCCAGTCAACTCAGTGCCGGACGCCCGGGAACGTCATCTTCCCGCGACTGCGCGCTCGTTCCCCGCCTCCACCCCCGCCGCGTGACCACGCCCCTTGCTCTCTTTAAAGGGCCGTCCCCTTCCTCTGCTGCCCGCGCGGTGGCGCCTGGTGAAACCGTGCGGGGAGCAAGGGGCGGGCGGGGGAGAGACCTGTGGGAGTCGCAGAGATTTGGAGCTCGCCAAAGTTGGCCTCCTAATAAGGAGAGGCTGAGACTGACCCAAAGCTGTGCCTACAGTCTGCGATTTGGTGTTTGATTTGAGGGAAGACATTTCCTCTCTCCTGGCCTCAGTTTCTCCTTCTCCCCACCATTTATGAGTGCTCACTGTGCCAGGCCCTTCAAGGCATTATCTCATTTAATTTCCACTATATTCTAAAAACACAGGGAGGCAAAGCTTACTTCCCTTACACTGATTGTAGTACATGTAAGCTGATGTGGAGACAAGAGTATTGGGTTTGGAGTTAGAAGATTTAGATTCAAATCCCCGTCCTGCGGTTTCCTAGCTTAGCCACCTTGGGCAAGTGACTGAAACTCCGAGTCTGTTTTCTCATCGGTACAAAGGGTAGAATACACCTCCTTCAAGATTGCTCTGAGGATTGGTTGAAACAATAGCGTAATGTTATCTTGGCTGGGAAAGCACTTTGTAAAACGCTAAGTGTGTGCAGATATAAGGGAGGGATCACAAGGAGGAGGTCCCCGTCTCAAAATGCTCACAGTATAGAAAGGGATTCAGTGGGACAATCGAAGTGCTTTGTAAAAAGATGTAGCCCAGTAAAGACACTGGATCATATTTTTGGTGAAGACATGAGCATAACTAAAACCCCAGTTGAATGTTAGAGCGTGGTAGAGGGCACTGCTGGAGTCAAGGAAAGAGGTGCTCTGGGAGGGGGATGGGACTGGGGTAGAGGTTCCTGAGGAGGTGCTGTTGGAGCCAGTCCTGTGACTCAGAAATCTCCCAAATGCATAAAAACCACCCTAGGTTCCATCTCAGACCTACTGCGTTAGAGCCTTGGAGAGGGGTCCAGGAATGTACATTTCTTATAAGCTCACAGGAATATTCTGATGCAGGTGATCCAGGGAACAGATTTTGAGAAACACTGAGCCAGGGCTTTGAAGGATAAAGACAGTTCCTTTCTCTGGATTTTGTTGACCCAAAGCTTGCCAACTCGGAGCCTTTCCTCTGAGGAAGAGAAGAAAGCAAAGTGCTGTGATGAAGGATGCAGGCTGGAGTCTGGTACATCTGGATTTGAGTCCTGGCTCTGCCACTTTTCAGCCATTTGATTTCGGAAAAGTCACTTCGCCTCTCTGCGTCTCCATTTCCTTATCCTTAAAATGAAGGAAATAATAGTGTCTGTTTCAAGACTGTTGTGGGGATCAAGTGAGATATTATTCACTTCACTTGAAGCACTCAGCACAAGAATGCATGGCACATAAAAGCATTTGATGAATATTGTTAGGGGGTCACTGTGAAGATTAAATGAGAAATATCACATGTAAAACACCCAGACTAGGGTCTGGCTCATAGTATGTGCTCAAAAAGTGCTTGTACTTGTTTTTATATAGAGAAAGTCGGTGTCCCATGATGGATGAAAGACTTAATCCCACACTGGGCGTGCGCATGTACACACACACACACACACACACACACACGCTACCCAGTCTTGCTTATCTTCTATTTTCATGGTGACACATACACAGGTCAACTTCTGTTGGAAGACTTTCTAGGTGACATTGAGCTGTTGACATTATCTTCTGTACCAAATTGGCTCCTTTCACTTCCCTGGGCAGCCTGGCCAGGAAGCCTGGAAAATCATCCAGCCAGTCTTCTTCCTCAGGGCTGGCTTGAGTCTCCCCATCCATCCTGATAACCCTCACTTTTGGTCCTGGCCATCAGCTCTTATTCGAACTATGTCAACAGCTTTCTTCCTGAGATCCTCTCCCTTCTTTCTCCCTCTCCAATTCCTTCTTTTTCAGGCCTCCAGAATGATGTTTTTCCTCCTAACAGAAAGACCAGGTTTTGTCTTTCCCTTGCTTGAAATCCTTCTGTGACTCCCCAATATTGAGGGAGAACCAGAGGCTACAGTTCTTTGTAGAACATCATGAACTATTGATATATTAAAATTGTAAACAAAGCTATGATTCTATGCTAATTCTATCCTTCTTTCACACTATTGGCACGTACTAAAAATCTTCAGAAAAATTTATGGAGGAAAAACACCTTAAAATGTAAAAGTTATATTCATTGTAAGTAATCTCCTGTTTTGCAGATTAGAAAAATATGACTATGGTTTTAATTCGAAGGCAATCCCCAACTTGAGCACCTGAGTCTCCCTATGGGCAAGTTTGAGAACCACTGATCTAGGGGTTCGAGTCCAATCACCCTGACCTTGCATAAGACCTTTGCACTTTGACTCCTACAGTGTCTTTATCTTCTGCTGTTGGACTGTGCATAGTCTATGAGTGATCCAATTGCACCTGATACCCACTTTACCCTGTACCTCCATGTCTTGTGCCTTTATTTAGCTTGCTCCTTCTGTCTGAAAGGCTCTTCCCTGCCTTGCTTATCTGGGAAACTCTGGGTTCAAATATAATTTCTTTGATGCTATTTCCCAATCAAAGGTTGACTTTAGGCTGAGTCAACCCCTGCAGCCTTTGTGTTTTCTCTGAACTGGTGTTATGGCCGTTAGGACTCAGTCTCTTATTTATTCATGTGCCCATTTCCTCCTCCAGGCAAGAGAAGAACCATGTTTGGTGCATCTCCATGACACCAGCACCCAATATAGGGCCTGGCACAGGGTAGGTGTCATAAATATTCTATGAGTTGAAAGTAATTGAATTTCCCCATGGCCTGGCCCTGTCTGTGGAGCCGTCTCCTTTTCCTTAGATTTGGGTCATTCCAGGCAGGGACTTTCCTTTTCCCTTCCCTCTTCTTTCTAGGATTATAGAACTTTGTGGTCTTTTTCAAGTGAAGCAGAATGTTCTCTTTTCATCTGTTGCTTAATTCTTTCTCCTTCCATCGGGGTCTGTCCTGCAGACTTCCCCTGCACAAAGAATGGAGGGGTGTGGAGTCAGTCAGGTCTAGGTTTGAGTCCTGGGCCCCCATTTACTAGCTGTGTGACCTTCGGCAAATGCCTTATATTCGCTGAGCCTTGCTTTCCATATCCAAAAAAAGTGGAATCAGTGGTAAAACCTTGTCACAAGGTTCCTACAAGAGTCCTCTGCAAACAGCAGCATTCTTGGTTGTCTCTGCTGTTGACCAGATTTCTCTACTTGAGTTTCCTTTTCTGCATAGTCCTTTCTGTCTCTTCTCTGCTCCGGCATCTCTCTGGCTCCATTTCTTCCCCATCACTTTTTTTTTTGCTTCTGTCTCTCTCCCTGAGACTCTCTCTATTTAATTATCTGTCCTTGGTTCTTGCCTGCTGTCTTTTTGGCCCTTCCTGGCTCAGCCTGGAACTCATCGGTGCTCAGAAAAGAGGAGACCAAGAACCCAGGAGCCTGCAGCCCTGCCTCCTGTAGGCCCAGGGCAACCTTGGCTGTGCCAACCTCATGGAGCAAACAGGGAACTAAGACAGTGTACAGGGAGGCCTAGATACACCTTGAACTTCTAGGCTCCGTCCAATGTCACTGCCCGTTAATTAGACCCATTTGCCCATTCATCTCTGCCTCCGCAGCCTGTTCTCCATTTGGCTCCTTGGGGAACTTTTTTTTTAAATAAAAATGAGAGGTCAAAACTTTTTCCATTTCTGCTTAATGCTTCAATGGCTTCTCATTACTCTTAGGGTTTAACCCAAAGCCTCATGGTTTTTTATATGACCTGCAGGCCCTGCCAGCCTCTCCAGCTATACCTGTCTCCACTTTTCTCCCTACCCACTCCATTCCAGCCACCTTGGCCTTGCTGTCCTCAAAGGCACAAGCTTCTGCCTTTGCACAGGCTGTCTTCTCTGGCTGCAGTGTTCCTCCTCAGTGAGTGCATGAGGCTAGCTCCTTCTCATATTTCAGGTGTCATCTCAAATGTCACCATGTCATTTCTTCAGGGAATCCCTCTCAGATCACCGTAACTAAAGTAGATCCCCCACCCCTCCAATTGTTTATCACGATACTCCATTCATTTCCTTCAGAGTACACATCTTAGATTGTAATTATGTATTTATTTGCACATTTTCTATTGGCATCTCCCACTAAAATATGTCATGAGGGCAAAGACAATGTCTACATTCATTCATTCATTCATCCATCCATCCAATATTTATTAAGCACCAACTACATAGCAGATACCAAGCACTGGGATACAAGACAGAGTCCTTACCCTTAGGGAGCTCATGTTCTAGAGGTGGAGAAAAATAATGAATACATCATATACTAGATGCTCTGTTTAAAACTGCAGTAATCTCTTTTCCCCTTCACTCTTTCTCTCCCCTATTTCTCTGGTATATCACTGTCTCATATACCATGGAATTTGCTTTTTTGGGGGGTTGTTTATTGTTCTTGTTTTATCACTGAAATGTAAGCTCCCTGAGGGTAGGGATTTTTGTCTGTTTGATATCTTCAATTTAGCTTATAGTAATTTTGAATAAATGCGTCAGTATCCAGATTGGTTCCAGATGGAAAGCAGGTCTCAGCCCCAATTCAATTCAAGACAGATGACCTTGATTCAAATCTTGGTGCTGCTGCCTACTAATGCATAACCTTGGAAAAGTAACTTCTGTCTCTGTAGCTCAATTTCCTCAACTGTATAATGGGAACGATAATGGTGAGGATTAAATGAGCCCATGTGAGTTAAGCACACAGGTGTCTGGTCTTACATAGTAATGGATAACTAGTTTGTGGTCTTTGTACAGGGCGTATACAGGATAGGGGCCTAAATAACACTTAACCTGTGTAGCCAGAGGGCAGACTAGAACCAATGAGAGTGAGGGAGGGCAGCGGACTTCATGGCACGAAAAGGAAGAACTTTCTAAAAGTTGGCATTGCAAGGAGAAGTAAACGAATCCACTATCATAGTTGAAGACTTCAACACCCCTCTGTCAGAAATGAACATTTCCCGCAGGCGGAAAATCAGTAAGGACATAGCTGAATTCTGTAACATCATCAATCAACTGGATATAATGGGTATCCATAGACTGCTTCATCCAACAATAGCAGAATACACATTTTTCAAAACCTCACTTGTAATATTCTGCAAATAGGCCACATTCTGGTCCATCAAACACACCTTAACAAATTCAGAAGACTAGAACACATACACTGAGAGCTCTTAGACCACAATGGAATTAAACTACAAGTCAGTAACAGAAAGGTACATTGAAAATCCCCAACTATTTGGAGATTAAAGATTAAGTAACACACTTCTAAATAACACATGGGTCAAAGAAGAAAGCTCAAGAGAAACTTAAAAATATTTTGAACTAAATGAAAACAAAAACACAACTTATCAAAATTTGTGGGATGCAGCAAAAGCAGTGCATATAGGGGAATCTGCAGCACAGAATGCATAAATAAGAAAAGAAGAGAGATCTAAAATCAACCATCCAATCTTCTGCCTTAGGAAACTAAAAAAAGAAGAGCAAATTAAATCCAAAGGAAGCAGAAGAAAAATAATAAAAAATTGGAGCAGAAATCAGTGAAACGGAAAACTGGAAATCAATAGAGAGAAATCAACCAAACCAAAAGCTGATTCTTTGAAAAGATCAATAAATCAATAAGCCTCTAGCCAGACTAACTAAGAAAAGAAGAGAGAGGACACAAATTACTAATATCAGAAATGAAGGGGCGGGGAATCACTACAGATCTCACGGACATTAAAAAGATAACATGACCAACTCTAAAAGCTAGCATTTCCAAAGACCCAACCACCAGCTATTGGTAGGTGATGAGCGCCCGTCCTGGGAGGTAGGTATGAGCGCACATTTGGAGGAGTCTAGGTAGAGGGGATGATCTACCTAGCATCAGACAGTGTAGAGTGGCGGGGTTTCTTTGGGTCTCTGTCTCTGAGAGCACTGTGCGAGAGGTAGGCGTGGGCAGTGAGCTTGCTCGCCTGAGAAGGTCGACGCCAGCTCAGTGCAGAGGCCGGTGGGGTCCAGGCCCAGCTTGGGACCTCCAGGAGTGAGTACAGAAGTGGGGGAGGGGCGCGGGAAACCTGAACGGGCAGCGGCACGAGCGACTGCCAGCAGGGGGCGCCGCGAGACCGCGCAAAGCGCAGCCGGGTCTGACGTCAGCGCCCCGCTTGCTTGGGCTCCCGCTCTGGACTCCACGCCAGTCCCGCTCCGCGCCGCGCTGCTTCTCTCCGGCTCTGGCTCGCCTCGGGCTCGGCTCGGGCTCCGGCGGTGCCCCCCGCGTCGGGCCCCGGGGCAGGCGGCGGCGCATCATGGCCCGCGCCCAGGCTCTCGTCCTGGCGCTCACCTTCCAGCTCTGCGCGCCGGAGACCGAGACTCCGGCAGGTAAGCGAGTGTCGGTCGGACCAAGCTTGCCCCGCGGAGTCCCCGGGCCCGTGGCGTAGATCGGCAGAAAGTGTGAGTGTTGGGTGACCGGGCGTTGCGAGCCTACTCCCTGTGTGTGTCTGAGTGTTGAATGTGCGATCCTGTGCTCAGGATGTTCTGTGTCTGCGAATGTTGTGTGTCCGTGAGTTGTGTGTGCAAGAAAAGGTGCTGTGTATGTTGTGTGTCCACGAGTATGATGGAGTGAATGTTGTGTGCATCGAGGCGTTGGGTGTGAGCTGAGGGTCTGTGTGTCTGCCAGTGTGTAGTATTTGTGCGGCCAAGTAGGATGTGTGTCCGTTGTGTGTGCATCTGAGTTTGCTTGTGTGGCCGGAGTTGTATCTGCTATGTGTTGCATTTGTTTGCATTTTGTACGCCGTGGCAGGGAGAGCTGTTTGTTGTGTGCTGAGACTGTGTGGTGTGTTTGTGTTATGCGTGTGGCCGAGAGTGTTCCGTGGATTTTTGCCCGCGTGTGGATCAGGGAACGCGTGTGTGGTGTGTGTGCTTGTGAGATCCGTGTACGTGTGTGAAGGCGTGGGAACGGGCCCGGAACGTGTGTCGGTGCGCTGTGTGCGCGATGTGTACGTGAGGGAGTGTTTGGGGTTAGTGGGGTGCGCCTCCGGGGGCTGCGTGGGTCTGAGTGAATGCCAAGTGTGCCAAGAATGCGTGTGTAGCAGCGTGTCTGGAGCGGATGTGAGTGTGTGAGTGTGTCCGTGCCTGCTGGCTGCGTGTCCAGGAATGTGGCGAGTGTGGTGCGCTCCTGCGCCGTGGCCGTGTGCAAGGGGCCCGGGGCCGCCCGAGGGGCTGGTGGCAGAATGTGTGTGTGTGTCCCGCGTGTGTGCGTGTGTGGCGCGCGGGCCCGGAACAAGTTGTCGAGGCGGCGTCCGGGTCCCTCCCCGGTCGGGCCGGGCAGAAGGCTCGCGAGGGAGTAATGGGGGCCCCGCGGCCGCCGACTCCGACATGTCGGGCGGTTTGTTGTTTCGCAAGTTCCGCGCGGCGCTGGCAGGCGGCTGATCCAAGGCGGCGCCCAGGCTGCGGGGCGCCGGGCGGGTGGCGGGGAGAGCCGGGATCGGGAGGCGGACGTGAGGGGCCGCGGGGAGGGCTGGGCCTGCGGGCGCTCCTGGGGGCACAGGGCCGCGGCGGCACCCGGCTGCCCGGAGGGGGCCGGGGCCGGGCCCGGGCGGGGCTGCGACGTCCAGGCGCGGGCAGGGCCTGGCTCTCCGCCGCCGGACGGCGCCCGCTCCGGTTGCTCGCAGGAGGCGCGGAGGACACCGGGGTCTCCTGGGACACTCCCTTGCTCCACTCCACAACTTTGTTCGGTCTCCCCGCCGGCCAGGACCGCCGTACGTGTGAGAGTGTGTACCGGTGTCTCTGTGTTTGTGTGCTGTGTGTGATCGCACAATCTCTGGGTGTGTTTCGGAGTCTGGTGTCTTTTGGGTGTGTGTGTGTGTGTGTGTGTGTGAGAGAGAGAGTGTGTGTGAGGTGTACCTGTGATCGCGTATCAACGTGTGTATCGAGTTTGCGTCTGTGTGTCCGTGTGTGCTGTGGACCATGTATCGGCTATGTTTCTGTGTGCGTGTCTGTGCCCCCCCCCCGCCCCCGCAAACCTCCACATCCCACCCTGAGGCCTGGGATTCCAGACTGTGGCCTTCTCCAGCGGAGTTGCGCCTGATCCTCCCCTGGGGCGAGGATGGTGGGTCCCCCTACAGGGAGGCTCAGCCTACCCCATCCCCACCTGTTGGGCAGCTCCAGTTTGGGGCCCCGGGGGCTGAGTCACCGGGAGTCACCCCAGGTAGGGATCAGCACCGAGACACTTGTGGGAGACTCCTCCTGGCCGCTGGCCTCCGAGAACGGGCCTCCCCAGGATCGAGTTCGTGGCCTCGCCGTGCTCTGCGGCCTCTGGAACGCAGCTCTCGCGCTCCCGCCGTCGCTCCACGGTCTCAGAGCTGGGCACTGGCTCTGAGGCCCTCCACCCCCACCCCCGGCCAATCAGCACGGGGTCATCCAGCACAGCTTTAACTTCGACCTCTCCATGTCTGAGAGGGCGCCAAGGCGACCTCCTTCCTTATCCTCCCCCTGTCCCGCAGCAACTTTGCCTCCCCTCCCACCTTGAGATCAAACCCATGGGGTACAAATACGCTCCCATACCCCTACCACCTTCACCTTAACTCCAAGAGCCCTCCTGTAACCCAACTCCTGCCAGCAGGGGGGATTGTTAAGAACTGAGGTTTGGGAGTGAGACCTTGAGCAAATTACTTCTATTCTTCAGGCCTCTATTCTTCAAGGCAGTTTCCTCATCTGCCTTGTAGTAATGGTGTATGGTACTTGGTAGATTTCAAAGTAAGGGTCTGTGAGCGCCAAGGAACAAAAGATGATTTGGAGGATTGTTACAGAGCCCCAGAGGCTGTGATTTGAAGTTGGGGGACCTGGGTTCAAATTCTGCCTTCAACACCTGCTGTCCTTGTGACCTTGGGCAGGTCATTGTACTTCTAAAGTTCCTGGCAACCTTGTAGCTATTGCTTACTATTAGAGCTTAATTCAGAAGTCCTTAGTACAAGATATGGGGTCTGCGCTGGCCCCCAATCTGGGTAGAGTCAACCCAGCTTCCTGAGCCCCTCTACCCCCCTTAGTGTGTGTGTGTGATGTCTCTCAGCCATGTAAATCTGGCAGTAATTTATTCCACTGCATTCAAGTTCATTTTGTCCTTTTGGTTGCTGGAGTTGAGGACAGCAGGAATGAAGGAGGGGCTGCCCAGTGGTTTCAGGTTGGGCAATAAATGCTTGTCTGGGCAGCTGGCCCTTCTGAACCATAGGGCTGGAAACCCCATAGGAAGTCGTGAGAGTGGGAGTGCTGAGCTCCTGGGCAGCTTGCTGCCCAGCTCAGGTGTCACGAAAAATCCGGGGTGGGACCTCGGTTGCTCAAGGTATGCTGCCATCCTTCCATGCTTTCATCAGCTAAGCTAGAGTTGAGAGTGCCCTATTCATGCAGGTCTGGGTTAGCTAGAATTGTAGGGGCTCCTTGTTTCTCCCTTTCTCCTTCAAGCCCTCTCCCTGCACCCGGATGCATCCTATCCTTTTGCACTCTCAGGGTCTCTCTCATTTGTCCCCTTCTCTCCATCCTCAGCCATCTCTCCACTGCAGGCAGGCTCCAGCCTCTTCCTTCCATCCCTTCCTCCATGATGCCAGAGAGCTTTTGAAAACAAAAATGCGCGTTGAAACCCCTTGAAGGCTCCCCACTGCCTTCAGGGTTGAAGTCCCTCCCCCTTTGCTCTGTTGCCTGCTTGTTCAGTTCCGTCTCATTTGTGCCCCTTGTCCCTGCATCCTATGCTCTGGTCACTCTGACCTACTTATCAATATCCCCTAACTGCCCATTGCCCGCTGTCTCCTCTCTCTGCCTTTCCACAAGCTGTGCTTTCTCCCCAAAACTCTCTAACTCCACCTCTTCACCTGGTGAACTCCTGCTCCTCCTTCAGGTCTCAGCTTAGGCATCACATCCTGCCTGAAGTCTTCCCTGGTTACTCCTGTTCCAGCCTAGGAAGGGAAGGTGGGGGTTGCTTGGAATTTTTTTGTAGCATTGTAATGATGTAATTACAGTTTATTGTTCCTTCCCTGCTTACATGAGCTCTGTGAGGACAGGGATTGAGTATTTAGTTCACCTCTGAAGCCTTAGTGCCAAGCACAAGGCCTGGCCTGAATAAAATACATGTGGCATGAAAGAATGAATGAAGTCCAGCGACTTAAGTTCTGAGCTGGAGGTGCCAGATGGGGGCGCACTGATTCCACTGAAAATAGGGATTAAAGAAATAGGTTTCCCTCCAGGAATCTGGAAAATTCTGCTGGGGGATGGTATTGCGTGTGAAAAGGACACGGAGAGAGTGTCAACAGGGAGCTGTGAGTTGGGGAGTTTAAGTCCCTGGCAGAGAGAAAGGCAGCAGGTCTCTGCCTGCCAGCCCCTCCCCCAGCTCCCCACACCACCTCCTACTGCCCTCCAACCCCACCTCCAGCAGCTGGTGGGGGGCCAGTCAATGGACAGGCCTTTGTACTGGAGGCCTTGGCAGTTGGTGAGAGGCATCGAGTCCCAACCGTCAGTGTGAGTGTCTGGGGAAGAGGGAGGGTCCTGCCTCGGGACGGGGGACTCTCCCTCAGTCCCAGATCTGAGAGTGGGCAGGTAGGGTGGCAGCCTCTGTTCTGGCTGCTTGTGAGCCTGAGGGGAGGGAGGAGAGCTGCTCTCTCTGGTGACCTCTGCAGGTGGGGTTAGGGCAGTTGAGGTGTGTGCAGGTGCTGGCATCTGGGCAGTCAGAGTGGGGAGGATGTGTGTGTGTGTGTGTGTGTGTGTGTGTGTAAGATTATGGTTGTGTGATTGTAGCCTGACCCACAGGACATATGTGTGCACTGTCAGGGCATCTAGCTACCTGGTTACCATGTGTGGCAGGATCTGAGTTTGGAATAGGGAGGTGACCAGCTGCTTTGATCCCCAGGGAGCCTAATGCTAGGGTACCTGGGTCTCTAAGTGTTAAATTCCTGGAGTTTGGGTGTGGAGCTATTTGGGTGGGTGGTGTCTCAGTATCTAGGTGTGGGTCTCTCAGTGCCACGTTGTAGAGGGTCAGGGTGTGCCAACATAAAGATATCCTAGTGTCTCTGGATCTGGAGGTGGGTGTATCCAGGTGTCTGGGAGTCCTCAGGTTAATGGGTGTTCACGTGCAGGAGTGTCTCTGTGTTGTGTCTTGCTGTGGGGTTGTCCAGGTGCCTGGGTGTTGGGGTGTCTGAGTATGGGGTACCCAAGTGTCTGGATATCTGAATGTGGGATATCTATGTATCCAGCAGTGGGGTACATGTGCATTGGAATATGTGGGTGTTTGGGAGTCTGGCTGTGGGGTGCCCTGTGTACCTGTTTGTATGTGTAGGTGTGTATGTCTCCTGGAGAGGGGTGTGCACGTATTGGGTGGGGAGTGTCCTGGTGACTCTGCTCAGCTGTGGACCGGGGACTGGGGCTCTGCCAGCTCAACTTGTGACACCCCCTTCCATGGGCTTGCCTCCTGATCTCCCTTCAGACCCCGAGGCCAGGAGCCTCTGGAGGAGCCCCCAATGGTTAGTCAGTCGGGAGCTGCACAATCCCAATAGAACTTTCTACGATGATGGAAATGTTCTCTACCTGTACTCTCTAAGACAGTGGCGACTTAGTCACACTGGTTATTAACTTTAAGTTAGTAAAAAGTCATTAAAATAAAAATTCAGCCCCACAGTCTCACCAGCTAGATTTCAAGTCTCTTGTCAAGAGTCTCTTGTTACTAGTGGCTATTGTACTGGTCCGTGCAGGTAGAGGGCATTTCCATCACCGCCGGAAGTGCTGTGGACAGTGCTCATGTAGAGGTGTGAGGCCTGCAGCATCGTCAGTGGGGCCTCAGGGAGTGGAGCGGGTCTGGACAGACCGTCACTCAGCAGCCAGTGAAGAAGGTTGGGTTGAACCCATGTCCCCTTCCCCCAGTCCCATCATTTCTTGCCTGGACTATTGCTGTAGTCCCCTCCTTGGCCTCCATTCTGCCAACAGCCTGCCAGTGCTTTCGTTGCCCTGAGACCTGACTGCCTTCTCTCAGGCAGACACAGGATACTGCCACCCTGTTGCCCCAAGCTGAATGTTCTCCAGCACCCACAGGACAAAACCCGAACTCTAACGTGGCAGGCAAGGCCTGCATGACCTAGCCCCTGCTTTCCATGACAGTTCCGTGCTCACGCTTCTCCCTGACCCCACCTCTCCCTGTCCACCTTGTGATCCAGGATCACCAGGCCACTGCTGATTCCAGAACCTGCCGGGGCCTTTCAAACCTCTCTACCTTTGCACACGCTGTGCCTCCTGCTGAGAATGCCCTCCTGCCCTCCTTACCTCCCAGGGCCTACCTACTTGCTCAGCTGTGACGTCACTTCCCTGGCGGAGACTTCTCAGACCGCTCCTGGCACAACGGGTCAGAGTTCTCCCACATGTACCTATCCCAGTGTGCTGCACTTGTTTTCTGTCTCCTTCCCCACTGACTAGGCTGGGAGCCCCAGAGGGCTGGGCTGAGTCTGTCATCTTCCGTCCCCAAGGGCCTTGTATTAATAAATGGCAGGTGCCCACTTAGTGCTTGCATCAATGTGAGCCCCGGGGTACGGAGGGAAGGCTTGGCAGGGGTGGAGCGTGGAGCTGGGGGTCCCTCCGGAGGACAGTCATGGATGGGGGCTGGTATGCCCCCTTGGCTGGCTTTGGGCAGGGGCTGCCATTGCCTGTGGAATGGCTAGGGGACGACCCCTGGGGTGGATAGCTCAGAAGAGGCTAGATGATTCAGGAGGTCTTGGGCAGGGTGTGGACCCCAGGACCTGACAGCGAGTCCGAAGGGCTGAAGACAAAGGGAGCTTAGAGTGGTTGCTGAGGTTTTGGAGTTGATTATGGAAATCAGGGGGAAGGAGTGGGAGGGGGAAATTGGGAAGGGGTGTCATTGGGGATATTTGACGGGCAGATCGCAGCTGGTGGTGGGGGACAACTGAGGGATGAGAGATCACTAGCGATGATGATAAATCTGGGGGATGGGAATAGCTGGGAATGAGGGAACAGGTGGTGTTGGGGGAACAACCAATGGTTGGGGAAGAGATGGGGGGTGGAAAGAAGTGGGACGTGGGGAGGTGTCAGAAGCCTATCTGGACAGGATAGGTGGGTCTCAGCTGAGAGAGTGGGAAATGCAATGCTCAGAATGTGTGTACGTGTGTATGTGTGTGTTTACACGTGTACACTCTTGTGGTTGTACATGTATATAAATATGTGCTTTACCTAGAGTGTGGTGGTTAAGAGCCAGACCATCTGGGTTCTAATCCTGGTTCCACCTCTGATAGCCGTGTGACACTTAGGCAAGTTACTTGACCTCTCTGGGCCTTCAGTGTTCTTATCTGTGAGATGGGATAATAACAGAACACACTGCATGGACTTGCTGGGAGGATGTATTTTGTATACATATGTATATAGTTCAGAACAGGTCCTGGCCTATAGGAACCACTGTATAAATGTTAGCTGTTATTCAGTGTGTGTCTATATGTGCAGGCATCCTGTGTGCTCAGAACAGCTTAGTCTTGGCTTCTTATGAAGTCCAGGCCTGGGAGAGGTGATAGTGGCAGGAAGGGCAGGAGTGACCAGCCAGGTTGGTTGCGCCTGGCTTGCTCCTCACATCCTCTCCCTGTTCACCCCACTTCCTGCCCACACTGGACCGTGACCTAATCCAATAGGTCTTCTTGTCTGTCTCTCCCCTGCTGTGCCCTACACTGCCCTGCCCTGAGCTGGGGGCCAGGGGACCTGCTTTAATTGTCCAAAAGCTTTTTAGCAGAATCTGAATTCATTGCTTGCCTGCCAGTGCGCTGGGGCCCTGCTCAGATATAAATACCTGGACAATGTGCTCAGTTCTGGCTGTGCGTCCCGTGGGTGGCAGCGATTTCATCCTGTGCCCTTGGAGAGTCGCTGAGGTGGAAGATGTTGGGGTGGGGGCTGGGGTGGAGGGAAGCCCCAGGGCAGACGAGGCCTCAGCTCCTAACCACGGGGGAGCCACTTCAGCCTGAGCGTTTCAGGCACAAGGTTTTCCAGCATGTGCACCCCTCCCCATAACACTTTGCAGCCTGCCACATCTTTGCCTTTCACCAATGACTGTGCTGCATCGGGGCTGTGGACTGCTCTGAGTGTGTGCTCTCGGGGGTTCCTGCACCTCAGGACGGGGCTGCTGCTTTGTGTCCTTTCACTACACTGCACCTCCGCCCTGCACTGCGTGCCTGCGCTGGGATTCTGCATGGCATTGGCTGGGTGGACTCTCCTGAGTGTCTGTAGGCTCCGCCCCTGCATTGTCCCACTGAACTGTACCTCCATCCTGCAGTTGTACTGCCATTTGTGTCTGTGCAGCTCTCTTCTGTGCTGTAGTACTCTGTCGGGTATCACTGTTACATCGGGCCATGGACTCTCCTAGGATTTGGGCACAGCTCCTAGCAATGCACCACTGTGCTGTGCCAACAGATGGCATGCCACCCCAATACTGCATCTTTGCATCACATGGCATCTCTGTACGACACTGCATTATTGTGGTGGGCATCTGCGCTGCATTGGTTCTGTGGACTTCCCGAGTTTCTGGACACAGCCCCACTGCCTTCCACCATTGAGCTGTACCAACACAGTGCAGCTTTGCCTCACATAGCACTTCCGTCCCCCTGCTTCACTGCACGCCCTGGATTCATGCCTGCTCCGGGCACAGGCTTTCACCCTGCACCACTGCCGCTGCACTGCTGACCACTGTGGGATCTCGGCCTTTCTCGGCATTACCACCGAGATGTCGGCTGGTAGCCTTGCCCAGGTTTCTGTTGGCAGCCCCAGCTGAGCAACATCTTTGCCTGGAACGTGCTCACTGCATGCTCATCTGCCCCTCCTTGCACACTGCCCGGAGGGTCTGTACTTACACTGCAGCTTGGGGCCACGTTGTGGAGCTTTGGCACTGGCCTGGGTTTTTCTGGGCGGCACCTTTGCACAGTACCCAGCACTGCATTGGTGCATGGCGCACGATTACTGCCCCAAACCCCTACCCTGTACTGTACCTGCTCATTGTTGGGTCGTGTGCACTCTAGTGGGTCCCAGAGCCCTTGCACTGAATTCACTGTTCCACATGGCACCGTCACTGCACTCCATGTTTGTGCCACTTTCTACCCCTGCCCTCGCGTCTGCGCCTACTCTGCTCCTTGGGACTGTGTTGAGCTTGTATTCTGGACTGGGTTTCCACGCCCAGCAGTTCCTTCTGCACTGTACCATATGCTTCTCTTCTTGTATTTCTGTGCTGTTCTGCATGGCTACACTGGGCACTTCATTTCCGTGAGAATTCATGGAGCGCCAGCGATACCTGGCCCTGTGCTAGTGTCTGGAGGGGGAGAAGAACTAGGAAGGCTTGACCTCAGCGCGTGGGTATCCCCTCCCCCAGCTATGACGTAGCACTGAGCGACCGCCCAGCGTCCACTCCACGCACTGCACTGGTGCGCTGTGCCTCTGTGAAGTTCTGGGTCATGCCCACGATGGATGTGGCACCTGAACGCAGCGTCATGGCACTGACCAGTTTGGCTGTGCTGTTCAAGAGTCTGTCTAGGGACTGTGCACACCGTGTGTGCTGCTCCCCTGCACTGCATACCTGCATTCTGCCTCTGTACAGTGGGGGCTGCTGCCCTCCACCCTCAGCGCCTCACAGCCTGCCACCGCATAGCCCTGTCCCTCCACGGGACAGTTAGAAAGTAAAGATCTTCACACTGCACGGGTTTGTGCACAGCCCTCTGCCTCTACTCCGCCCTGGGTTTTTATGTGACACAGGGTGTCTGTACTGCAAGGGTCTGTGTGCTCTGCCCTTTGTTACCTCTGCAAGCCCAGCCCTCCATTCAGCCCTTTGCCTCTGTGTGGAGTCTGGCCCTGTCCCATGCCTTCCCCATATGCTACCAATACGGCAGCTCTGCCCTTAGCCTTGCGGTTTGGGGTACATTTCTTTAGGGAGATGGGGAGTGGGTCTGGCCTAAGAGTCCCTTGCTGTAATTGGCTTCCTTGTAGCCTCCATGGAGATGGAAGGATGGTGTCATCGCCGGGTTCTGTGTTGGCTCCCGTAGGGGTGCCAGCTCCGCTGACTCGCCCTGGGGCCGGCTCTGGGTGAGCTTTCCGGTCACAGCTATGCTGAACCCTGGGTGATTAGAAGGTGGGCACCTTGCTGCCGGCCCTGCCCTTAATCAATCCAATTATTCAGGGCTCCGGAGGGCGGTTCCAGGGTTCCCTGCCAAGGTCTTGTGTTGATCTGAACAAGGAGAACAGTGAAGTAGGCGGGGTCCGGTCTCTGGGCTGGAGTCAGGGGTGGAGCTGGTCGAGGTCAGACTGTCTGCATCATGGGGTCAATAAGCCCAGCCACTGTGGGCCACCTGTGTACACCGGGCGTGGGGATGGGCTTCCAAGGTATAAGACAGTCCCTGACCTCAGGAAGGGAGGAGGTGGAGGTTAGACGGGTCTGAAGTGGATGCTGGGGTAGGGCTGTGTTGGGCAAGAATGTCCAGGGGAAGCCATTGTCGATTCCAGGTTGGGCGGGGCTACCTAGAATAGGGGAGTGGCTTTCGATGATGAAGTAGACCTGTGTATAACATTGGCGTGGCATTTGGCTTCCCCAGGCCAGGGTTGGAGCTGTGCCTGGGGTTGGGTGTGGTCTGAGCCCTTAAATTTGTAATCTTTTGGGAGAAGTTTTGTTTCTCCTGGGGCCACCCTTGGGAACTGGATGTTCTGTTGACAAATCAAAGGGAACAAAAATCTCATTGCAAACAGACTCTGTTTACATAGGGTCTTCAGAAAACACTGGGGGCGACTGGTAGCTGCAGTTGACACAGCACCATTCCCTTTCTGGTGGGGAGGAAAGTCAGGTGCTCACATGCTTGTGGTGCAGACACACACACTCTCTGTCTCTGTCTCTGTCTCTCTGTCTCTCTGTCTGTCTCTCTCTCTCTCCCTTGTACCCTGCCACGTACACTCACCACCCCCTTAGGCACATGCTTATCTCTGAACGTGCTCATATACCGCTGCACACAAACATACACTTACCCACAATTTTCACAGCACACTGCCTGGGGGACCACACTGTAAGACACCCATGCTCACCCTCACCTCTTCTCCATAGTGTCTTTCTCTGTCCTCAAGTAATTCTTGCTTACATGCATACACACATGAATGGAATCAGAATTCTGGAGGTGGAAGCATCCTTAGAGGTCACCTGGTTCCCCATTCTCATCTCATAAGTGAGGAAGCAGGGGTTCAGAGAGAGCAAGCCACCTGCCCAAGGTCACACAGGGAGTCAAAGGCTCAGCAAGAATTCGATCCAGGTCTCCTGCCTCTCAGTTGAGTACTTACAAGTTGGTACCCGGCTGTCACTCTCACAGCCATGTACACACACACACACACACACACACACACACACAG
This sequence comes from Rhinolophus ferrumequinum, assembly GCF_004115265.2. Lineage (NCBI taxonomy): Eukaryota > Metazoa > Chordata > Mammalia > Chiroptera > Rhinolophidae > Rhinolophus > Rhinolophus ferrumequinum. The sequence goes on from NC_046292.1 coordinate 20,100,156, forward strand.
GTTGGCGTATGAAAACACATGCACATGGAGGGGTGGAGACCCTCACACCAGGCTTACACCAGGGAGCCCCTCCCACACTCTGGCTCCTCCTGCAGAGGTTGCTTTGCCCCTTACATCACCCCATCCCGAGCCCAGCCGGATGTGGATAAACCATCCTCCTGCCTTCCCAAATTGTGGCTGACGGTTGCTCAGGCAACCGCCTGCCAGATTGGGGAGATTAGCTGAGGAATGTAGCTGGGCCAGTTTGAGTTGAGGATGGGGGAGCTGGTGGGGTCCTGCTTTGATTCAGCACACCCTCTCAGGGAGGTCCTGGCAGAGATGGGGTACCCGGGGTGGAACCGGGTTTGCTCCCTGTCCCTAGTCCAGTTGAGACCGTGTCCCCAAGACTTGGACTAGGCTGGGAGAAGGTAGTATGTGTGTGTGTGTGTGTGTGTGTGTGTGTGTGTGTGTGTGTGTGTGTGTGTGTGTGTGTGTTGTATCTTTCTGGGTGAGATTGGAGTATGTGCTGTTTGCAGCCGGGAGGGGGGCTTGAGGCCCCTTTTCTTACCAGTTTCTGACATCTGACTCTCAACCCCTTGGTGGCTTGAACCATTCCTGATCCTATAGTGCCCTCTGGAGAAGTCTTCTGTCCTTCTCGTGGTTCATAGGAGATATCACTTGTCTCATCTGAATCCAGGTGCTCCCCTGCTCAGACACCTAACTATGGCTTCCCATCTCAAAAGGAAGCCAAAATTCTCACCTGGCCTTTAAGGCCTGAACCCCCCTCCCTCCAGTCTCAGCTCCCATTACTTCAGCCAACCTGGGCTCTTGTGTGCGCCCTGGGTGAACTGTGTGTTTATTCATCGCCTTCCTTTGCTGCTGCTGCGCCCTTTGCCTCCAACGCCCTTGCACCCATCTGTACTGGTCAGAATGACACCCATCCTTCCAGGCTCTGCTCAGGTGCACCCACCTCCAGGAAGCCTTCCTCTGCACCCAGCCCCTCCCTTGGATGCCCCTTGTGGCCTGTCATTTGTCTCATTCCTTCACTGCTCACTCATACAGGGAGGTCTGAGGGTGGGGTGCAGTCTTAACCATCCTGTGCCTCTAAAGTGCCAGGGACCTGCTCTGTACTGTCAGTGTCCAGTGGCGCTGAATTATGTCCTGTGAATGGCACTGAGTTAACACATGCGGCCAGTACTATCCCAGCGCCTTATTTTGTTTGTGCCTAGTCTCCTTGAATAAAGACAGGGGGCTTAAGCCCCCGCTTCTAGGACTCAAGGTGTGGCCTGAGTTTCCATCTGTTAAATAGGAATAATAACAGTACTTAGCTCCGAGTCACTGTGAGGGTTCACCAGTACAGGTGGTTACGGTGGTGAGTGGCAGCCCCTCGTGGTGGTGGTGACGTGTGTGTACCTGTCTGTGTCGATGACGTTGCGAGAGATGCCCTGCTACCATTCTGGCTCTGAACCAAAATCTGATACAGATTTCTACGCCGGGCTGGTGGCCTCTAGCAGGAGTTGGGTCTCTGGCAGGAGCTGGGACTTGGCTTCGGGGTTCCTGAGCCATCCGGACTGGAGGTGATGGGATTTTTCCCAGGAACCGGGAGCGCTGATTATTCTCATCCCTGGGTGAGCTGGGGAGGAGGTGGGCGTGAGGCTCTTCTTGGGGAGCCTGGCCCCAGAGATGTTGCCCCCTAAGGGCTGTGGCTGGAATGGGCCTGGCCCAGAGACAGGGCTGGGGAGGGACATGGACCAGGGGAGGGAGTCATTCTGCCTAAGGGGGCAGTGTGGATGGAGTCAGTCAGTCGGGGAGGTCAACCTGGCTGGGGTCAGTTGTAGGAGTTATTTGGCAGAGGTCAGGGGTCACTTTGGCCATGGTCAGCCGGTCTGGGGTTAGTCATTCAATCTGGTGGTCATTCTGGCTGAAGTCAGATGGTCTGGCAGTTATCTGGATGACAATGGGTCCACTATGGCCAGGGACAATCAGCTGGGGGCCACTCTGGCTCAGGTCTATCTGTCTGGAGGTCACTTACCTGGGTCAGTCAGTCTGGGGGCTACTCTGGCTAAGGTCAGATGGTCTGGGGGTCCCTTTGACCAGGTCAGTCAGTCTGGGAGTCCTGGCAGCGCACGTGGCCTGGCTCAGAAGGAAGCCAAGGAAGGAGCTGGCACTTCTAGGCTCCCCCCAGGGCCATGTGTGAAACATCTGGGGCAGCTGCCTTGTTACTTGTGAAGGAACGAGAAGGGCTTGAGCCCCAACAAGGGCTCTAAGTTCTAGGCTTCCCTTTCTGGCAATCCCTCTGTCTCAGGGAGGCCTTGGCTAAGACCCTCAGGAACAGGCTCAGCTCAGGCTGAATGAAATCAGCTGTCGCCTCCTTCAGGAAGCCCTCTCTGACCATCCCTACTGGCCATCTCTTCTTTCTGTGCTGTGCTGTAACTCATTTTCTAGTGGGAGACGGGAGGCCTTCTCAGCACAAATGGGGTTAAAACCCACTTCCCACAGGCCACAGCCACTATGCTGACCAGGGTTTTTCACATAATGAGGCAAAGAGCTCAGTCCAGGTCCTGCTCCAGCTCTGGAGAGAGGCTTCTGTTATGTCCTCCCATCCACTTGGTGCCAGCGTCATGCCTACTTGTCATCATTTTACACTCTGGTGGTGTCCAAGGAGAGGAAAGGGAGACGACCCCACTCCCAACAAGGGTGAGCCCTTTTGTGCCTGGCTCTGCTGGGTGTGTTTCCATATCCTACCTCACGTGATCTGCCTAACAGATGAAATAAGAGCCTCCAAAAGTGAGGTCACTGGCTGTATGTGCAATTGTCCGCCACTGTTCCTGGCACGGGGTACCCACTCCCCAATTACTGTCCATTTCTCTTTCCTCCTTTTCTTGAACCTGGGAAGCAGCTCATGTTTGTTCCTTTTCCTAGTGAAGCCTTTTCTGGTGGGAAATATGGCCTTTGGCATCTGACCGACATGGGTTCAAATCCTGCTTCTGTTGCTCATGTAGACGCCAGTGGCACATGTGAAGAGCTGTTATTTCCTGAGTGTTTGCATGTGCTAGGCATTGCGCTCAGTGGACCCCCACATTGAATCCTCAACAACCCCATGTGTGGATGAGAAAACTGAGGCTCAGAAAGGAGAAGTGACTTGCCCACAGTCACAGGTGTTGGTAAATTGCAGAGTCAAGATTCAATCCCAAGTTTGTCTGATGCCAAAGCCCACTCATTTATCTATCATGTTATACTGGACGAACCCTTCACCCCTTGGAGCCTCAGTCACCTTATCTGTCAAATGGGGAGAAGTACCAGTAGCTGGCAGGCACCCAGGACAGGGCCTGGCATGATTTGTGCCTGCTTCCTTACCACCTGCTCAGGCAATTTCCCGGTCTCAGATGCTTTAGACGACCCCTGAAGGGGCTCCACCCACTGAGGTTCAGAAGTGAGTGCAGGGACCAGTATGCAGTTACTTTCTGAACCAGTGGTGTTTATTAGGTGCCTGGCTCGGCTTTGATGACCTAGCTAAGATTTATGGACCTCATTACCAATCAAAGTTCTCCCATCCATTTCAATCTCTCCTTCCTTCCTTCTCTTCTCATTTAAACTGTAAATGTTGGTTCCAAATCACGAGACTTTGCTTCCGCTAGTCATAGGTGTACCAATCCACATATGGCTGTGCTTTTGCGTGTCACATTCCTGCAGGCAGAGAATTAAGTTGGGTAACTTTGGACAATGATCGAATCTCTTAAGCTCATCTGTCAAGTAGGAATAATAGCGGTACCTGCCTCAGAAGGTGAGGCTTAAGTGATACTCGGCACCTAGAGCCTTTAGTACTGTGCAGGGCTTGTTGTAAGCCTGAGATGATCGTGGCCATTGTTATTTTTAAGGAGATACCATCAGGGCTGGCTCAGGGCATTCATGACCCGGCCAGTCCCTGGGCCGACTGTCTGTCTTCTATGCAGAAGATGGAGGGACAGGTGACAGGACACTACTAACTAGCAGGAGCTCTCAGTTCAAGCCCCACATCTGTCACTAATTAGCTGTGTGACCTTAAGGGAGTCTATCAGCCTCTTTGGGCCTCGGTTTCCTCATCTGTAAAATGGGGATAATTCTAGTCCTGACCTCATGAATTGGTGTGAGACTGTAAGGATATAGTAATAATGATAACTAGTTTTTGTTGATGGTCTTTGATGGGTCATTAAGCAGTGGGGTGTCCTGGGGAGTACTAGGAGAGTGGGCAGTGTGAGGAGGTCTGGATTTAGGAGGAGATAATGAAAAGAGGAACCTTGGTCGAGGGAGAGAGTGGAGGAGGGAGAGTTTTGTTGGAGGGAGCAATGAGGGGAGGGTGGGTAAGCTTGGGTAAGAGGGGACAGTGTAGGGGCACCAGGAGGGAAGCTGCAGGAGCCCTCCTGGCCAGCAGCCCTGCTCTAGCCTGTGTTAACCAGGCTCTGCCTTCACAGCCGGCTGCACCTTCGAGGAGACGAGTGACCCAGCAGTGCCATGCGAGTACAGCCAGGCCCAGTACAATGACTTCCAGTGGGAACAAGTACGGATCCACCCTGGTACCCGGGCTCCTGCAGACCTGCCCCACGGTGAGCCTGTTCTCAGTCACTATTCCCCCTTTGTCTCCTTCTAGGGGCATTCTCCCCACTTGCTGTGTGACCTTGGGTACATTACTTAACCTCTCTGGGCCTCATCTGCTTTTGGCATCTGTAATGACATATATGACATTGTGAACGTGGAGCTCTCTGGCAACTGTCCAGTTGTGTATATCAGGTAGTTTTATCTGTAAAATGGGTGCAGGTTCAAGTAATCAAAGAGCCTTCCAAGCTATAAGTTAAAACCCACCTACCATTACCCCTTATGCAGTTTAGCTCAGGATGCACCCTTACTCCCACCAGGTTCCTAAATCTTCCACCTTCTAGGAGGCTACCTTCATCCTGAGAGCGTCTGAATCCTGGTTTCCCAGGACTTGAAGATGCTGACAGAGCAGTAACATTGGAGGCTGCATGTGTGTAAAACCTTCCTTCCTCTGCCCCCCTTTTCCTGTAAGTCCCAGATCCTTCCCAGCTTCCACGTTGCCCTGTCTCTCTTTCAGGATGGGGCACTTGACATTGTGAGCACTGGACTGGGAGTCAGGAGACTAATTATATAGATTCTAGTACTGGCTTCCTACTCTAATGGTGGCCCCTAGAGCACCGATTTCAGCTTCAAGTCCTGGCATTATCACTTTACCAGCTGTGTGACCTTGGGCAAGTCACTTAACTTCTCTGAGTTTCCATTTTCTTAACTGTAAAATGGGGAGAAAAATATCCATTTCATAGGGTTATTAGATAATGCCCATAAAGTGCATAACAGGGAGGTGGCATGTAAGGGTTCAATTAAGGTTTAGTTGCTGTTGTTGGAGGTATTTGAGGGGGCCCAATTATTAGCACCCCTTTCACTGGGTGCAGAATCAATTGGGGATTAAGAAAAGGATGAGACAAACTATCAACCTTATTACCGATAAAGGCTGGGTCGGAGGCTGGGAGCATAGCATGAAAGCCAGATGGGCTTGCTGAGGGCACCCAAGCACTGGACAGCCTTCAGACCCCTCTCCTTTGCCCTATCATAGTAGTGGGCCAGGGTCTAACTGTTCAGATCACAGCATGGCCAAGGTAGTGCCTGCTGTCAAGGGTGCAGGCAAGGGGCAGCAAAGGTTCTCAGTGGAGGGGCCAAGACCTGAAGTGAACAGGAGAGAGGCACTCCAAGACGTGGCACGGGCAGCCTCCACACTCTGATCTACCACTGGCCTTGCCTCCTGGAGCCCTCCCTGCCTCTGTCTTCTGGGCCACTGTGCCCTCCCTGGGACTTTCATCTCTGCCTTCACAGGGCTCTCAGCTCCTTGTTTGGCCTCTGTACTCTCAGGTATCAAAATCTGACCTGTGTGACAGTGATCTGTCAAGGTGCCCTCCATGGTAGGGACACTGTGTGGGCCGTCTCCATATCCCCAGGACCCTGTCCGGTTACAAGGTGATGTGAATTCACCTCTAACAGCGCCTCTCTCTCATGCACAAGCCGAGGCATATCCAGTGAGACAGGAAACATTCAGCATATACCATGGGGATGCAGTGGTCAGCAAGACAGTCTGCTCTCTTGGCGCTCACATTCTAGGGCAGGGTGTTGGGGGTGGGGAGAGAAGGGAGGAAGGAGATTCACACTCAGACAGAGCAGGAGAGAGGAGAAGGAGGAGCCACACAGATGAAGGGAGGAAATGAAAGAGAAGGGGAGGGATGCAGAGTGAGGAAAACCTAGGGAAACAGGGAGAGGAGACAGGTAGAGGGAGGGAGGTAAGAACAAAGTATCAGATGGAAAGGGGGAGAAAGACACACAGCTGCTCAGAGGGAGAGGAGGGAGGGGGATGGGGGAGGAGGCCAAGAGAGACTCCTGGGGGCGGGGGCTGCCTCCTCCTGGGTGGGGATGGGGACCTGGGGTTTTGTTTACTACCCCACCGGGACTGAGCCAGGCGCCTCCTTCATAGGCTTCTGGCTCAGAGATGAATGAGAGGCCCTCCAGCGGAGTCCCTGGGGAATTCTCCCAGAGCAGGGAGCGGAATGTGCTTGTGTTGGCTGGCAGCCAAGCCCAGGGGAAGTAGCGCTGGGTGGCTGCGAATGCCCTCTTGGCAGCTCCTGGGACCTTCTCCCCACAGAAGGGAAGCCATAATCCCCCAGCCAGCTCCTGAGGAGTCCAGCCCACTCTCGCACCCCACCCCCAGACTAGCACACAGCCTGGATCTCGGGGGAAGGGGCAGGGCTGCCTTTCTCCAGGTTGGAAATAAGGAGAATTGTATCCCAGGAATTTAGACTCGGGGATGGGGGCTGGAAGGGTAGTTAGAGTCCTTTCATTCAATCTATTCTACACATTCATTCAGCTTGGGATCAGAGCCTGTGCTGAGGACACCGTGGAGCCTTGAGGCATCACAGGCTTGCAGGAGACCTAGTACCTTCATTAATGATCAAAGAGTCAGGCGAGAAGCCCATAGAAGCACTGGGGGGAGGCTTCAGAAGAGGTGGCCTTCGTCCTGCGGACTCTTGAATCCTGAGATGAATGACCTAGTCCCTCCCTCCAAGGACAGCTCAGAATGTGGGGAAAGCTTGGATCAGCATGAGCTTGGATTATGATTGTAGGTGGTAAGGAGCCATAAAAGGTTTGACACAGTCAGGTTTGCAGGGTTTTTTTGCTGCTCTAACTCTCTCCTTTGGGAAACAGATGCAGGGAAGTGAAGGGACTTACCCAGTGAATCAGAGCTGGGACTAGAACTCAGAACCCCTGACTCGTGTGGGTCCAAATGCCTGGACTCCTATGTTTCTGCCCCCTCCTCTGTCCACCTGATGACCCTGGTCCTCCCCCAAGTTCTCCTCAGCTCCTAACTCTTCCCCTTCTCTTTCTAGGCTCCTACTTGTTGGTCAATGCTTCCCAGCATGCCCCAGGCCAGCGAGCCCATGTCATCTTCCAGAGCCTGAGCGAGAATGACACCCACTGTGTGCAGTTTAGCTACTTCCTGTACAGCAGGGATGGGCACAGCCCAGGCACCTTGGGTATTTACGTGCGTGTCAACGGGGGTCCCCTGGGCAGCGCTGTCTGGAATATGACTGGATCCCATGGCCGTCAGTGGCACCAGGCTGAGCTGGCTGTCAGCACCTTTTGGCCCAATGAATATCAGGTGGGCTGGATTCAGTCTGTGGTCAGCCTATACCTGGGGGCAGCAGATTGAGGGGTTCAGCTTGAGGTCAGAGTCAGCAAGGGCTGAGGTTGGAATTAGTTTGTGTTCAGCCTCAGAGTCAATATATGGTCAAGGTCAAGGGTGAGTCTGTGGTCAGCATTGGGTTTCAGTGATGGTTCAGTCTGGGTTCAGCAGCAGAGGTCATTCTTAATAGGAATGAATAGTCTATGGCAGGGGTCAAGGGTGAGGTGGAACTGCACTGACCTGGAAACCCTGTCTGGCTGGGAAGAGTTTTGCTACTTCAAGGTAACTGTCCTTGGGATCGAGGAATGGGATAGAACCTCTGGCCTTGACCTTGTCAGCCCTGGGTGCTGACCCCCCACCTTCCCCACTGGCTGGCATGGTTGGAAGGGTTGTTTTGAGTGGGACTGACCTCCGCTGGTTGCTGGATGGGGCTGGAGCAGAGCTAAAAGCGGGCTCTTGTGGCTCCTCCCCAGGCAGGGCTGGAGGCCAGTCGGTATGACAGGGACCTTCCCGCCTTCCCCAGGTGCTGTTTGAGGCCCTCATCTCCCCAGACCGCAGGGGCTACATGGGCCTAGATGACATCCTGCTTCTCAGCTACCCCTGCGGTGAGTCCCAGCCCACGCGGGCCCAAGGTGAGGGGTGAGGGCGGCCACGGTTCCTGCCTCTAGGGGACATAGGCCCAGCTCACGCCTTGGCTCTGTTTCCGCAGCAAAGTCCCCTCACTTCTCCCGCCTGGGCGACGTGGAGGTCAACGCGGGCCAGAACGCCTCATTCCAGTGTATGGCGACAGGGAGGGCGGCGGAGGCAGAGCGCTTCCTCCTGCAGGTGAGGGGTCGGGCGGGGATCTTGGCCAAAATGTGCGTGGAGGACTTCTTCTGGCCCAGGTCCCCAGGTCAGGAGCTGACTCCTTCCTTCAACCTCCAGCACCGTGCACATGCCTAGGTTCTGCTCTGGCCTCTTGGGTGCCTCCTTTGCCCCAGGACAGAGCGCGGCTCCAGGATCCCCCAGCTACACTCTCCATCAAAGGCAGAGCGACTACCTTTCCTTCCTGTGGCGGAGCCGGTTGCAGGAACCCCATGTGCCCCCAGCATAGTAGGGACGGCTAAATGGGGCCAGGACAGTTACTCGCCCGATTCAGAGCAAGGTTGGGACGCCCTCCCCCGGCGTCCCTGACGTTGTCACCCCTCTTCTCGAGCAGCGGCAGAGCGGGGCGCTGGTGCCCGCGGCTGGAGTGCGGCACATCAGCCACCGTCGCTTCCTGGCCACCTTCCCGCTGGCCGCCGTGGGCCGCCAGGAGCAGGACTTGTACCGCTGCGTGTCCCAGGCCCCGCGCGGCGCAGGCGTCTCCAACTTCGCAGAGCTCATCGTCAAGGGTCAGCACATACACGCTCGCCAAGGGGGGGATCTGCACCCTCTGAGGGGCGGGGCCGGCGAGGGGAGTGGGGACTCCCAGGGGCGGGGTCTGTTCCAGGGATGTGTCCGACAGGGTCTGACCCGGGCCGGCCGTGGTCTGACTGGGGACCCGGCCCTTGGAGGGTGCAGCGCCTCTCTCCGGAGATCTGATCGAGGGGGCGGGGTCTGACTGGGAGGCGGGCCTGCGGAGGGACAGGGTCAAGGTGTGAGCTCCGCTAGGCTGGGCCTGGCTGTAGGGACTCGGGGTTGACCCGAGTGGTCATGCGGTCAACCTGTGGAAGGACTAGGGATTTGGAAGGGAATGAGGGAGAGGGTCTGGGCTGAGGGGTGAGGGAGGGGTCAGCCTTTGGAGCGAGCCTCCCCTTAAGGCCTGGTCATTTCATGGGGGCCCAAGACTTGGGAGTTGCCTGAGGGGTCTGAGAGGACAGGGAGGGCTCTTCGGGATTTGGGTGTGGAGCTGGGGCCAGGATCTCACAGCCGCACCGTTGGCTTCGCCTCTCCGCTCTGCCCTCGCAGAACCCCCCACTCCCATCGCACCCCCGCAGCTGCTGCGCGCGGGTCCCACCTACCTCATCATCCAGCTCAACACCAACTCCATCATTGGCGACGGCCCGATCGTGCGCAAGGAGATAGAGTACCGTATGGCGCGTGGCCCGTGGGCCGAGGTGCACGCGGTCAGCCTACAGACCTACAAACTCTGGCACTTGGACCCCGACACCGAGTATGAGATCAGCGTGCTGCTCACGCGCCCCGGTGACGGCGGCACCGGCCGCCCGGGGCCGCCCCTGGTCAGCCGCACCAAGTGCGCAGGTGGGTGCCTCTTGGACACCCGGGTGGGTTCAGGGAAACCGAGGGGCGAAGGAGCACATTCTGAGAGGTAGTAGGTCCTGCATCTGTGCTTCTAAAACTTTCTAAATGTTGTGATTTTTCCTCATCTTTGTTATGGTAAAGATAATAATGACAGACATATGTGCCAGACACATATGTATGTGTACGCGCGCGCGCACACACACACACACACACACACACACACACACACACACACACACACTTACTCCCAACCCCATCAAGATACTCTTGTCATATTCATTTTGCAGATGAAGTAAGAGATGTTAAGTGATTGGCCCAAAGTCACACAGCTAGTGGGAGAGATGGCATTGGAACTCTTGACTGGCTGGCTCCAGAATCTGTGTTCTTAATTTTATATCATCTAGATAAACAACTAAACATTAAGTAGAAGTGTGTTATTAAATTCTACCTCTTGGATTCTCTTGTCTGGGCATTTGAGCCTGAGGTCTGCTGTTCCATGTTGAAAAGGGTGAAGCAACAGTTAGGAGAGATGGCACACCTGCAGGGGAGAGCCTCTTTTTTTTGTTTAATCCGAAGAGAGATTGAGAACAGAACAATTTTCTCACTCTGTGATTTCAGCGGGTTTTTTTAATTGGAATTTTTATTGCAGTAATTGTAGATTCTTATGCAGTTGTAAGAAAAAATACAGAGAATTCCCCATATCCTTACGCTGTTTCCTGCGGTGGTAACATTTTGCAAAACTGTAGTAATATATGTCACAATCAACATATTGACATTGATACACTGTACTGATCTTATTCAGACTTCCCTAGTTTCACTTGTTGTCATTTGTGTATATATGTGTGTGTTTAGTTCTGTATAGATTATCACATGTGTAGGTTTATATATTTACCACCACAGTCAAGATACTGAACAGTTCAACCAATTTGCGAATCCTTAGTGTTGCTTTTTTCATATCCACACTCACCTTTATGCCTTTCTTTACCCCAACCCCTGATAACCATAAATCTGTCCTTCATTCCTAAAATTTTGTTATTTCAAAAATGTTATACAAATCATGAAATCATATAGTATATAACTTTTGGAATTGACTTTTTAATTTGATACATTGAGTTTCATTGAGATATAATTCACATCTCATACAATTCACTTGTTAGAGGTATAATTCAATGTTTTTTAGTATATTTGCAAAGTTGTACAACCATCACCATAATCAATTTTAGTACATTTTCACCACCCCAAAAGGAAAACTTATATCCTTTAGCAGTCCCCCTGCCCCATTTCCTTTTAACACCTCCAACCCTAGGCAACCACTAATTTACTTTCTGTCTCTAGAGATTTGACTCTTTTGGACATTTCATATAAATGGAATCATACAACATATAGTCTTTTGTGACTGGCTTCTTTCACTTAGAATAATGTTTTTAAGGTCTTTCCATGTTGTGGATGTCAGTACTTTATTCCTTTTTATTGCTGAATAATATTCCATTGTATGGACATACCACAATTTATTTATCTGTTCATCTGTTGATGGTCATTTGGGGAGTTTATTCTTTTTGGCTATTATGAACAATATTTCTATGAATATGTGTGTACAGGTTTTGTGTGGACATATGTTTTCATTTCTCTTGGGTATATAGCATATACTGGGGGTGCCAAAAAAATGTATACACATAACTTGTATTCATCTTTTGTTATCGATATATATTGAGTAGTATAATTTTAATACAGTTTTTTTCCTTTCTTAAAATGTGTATACATTTTTTTGGCACCCTTTGTGTATGTCATATGGTAACTATGTTTAACCTTTGAGGAACTGCTTGACTTTTCCTGTTTTACATTCCCATCAGCAATGTATGAGCGTTCCAGTTTCTCTACATTGTCACCAACACTTGTTATTACTTGTTTTCTGATTATAACCCTCCTAGTGGTGTGAAGTGGTATTTCATTGTGGTTTTGATTTGCATTTCCCTGATGGTTAATGATTGAACATTTTTTCATGTGCTCACTAGGCATTTGTTTGTCTTCTCTGTAGAAATGTCTATTCAGATCCTAGACTTACTTTTAAGTTGGGTATTTGTCTTTTTATTATTGATTATTATTTTTATTTTATTCATTATTATTGATTATTATTATTATTATTATTTATTATTATTATTTTGTCTTTTTATTATTGTAAGAGGTCTTTATATATTCTGGATACTAGACCCTTATCAGAAGTACCATGTTTCCCTGAAAAATAAGACCTGGCTGGACCATCAGCTCTAATGCATCTTTTGGAGCAAAAATTAATATAAGACCCTGTCTCATTTTAATGTAACATAAGACCAGGTCTTATATAATATAATGTAATGTAATATAATATAATATAATATAATATAATATAATATAATATAATATAATATAATATAATATAATATAATGCCAGGTCTTATATTAATTTTTGCTCCAAAAGATGCATTAGGGCTGATCGTCTGGCTAGGTCTTATTTTTGGGGAAACACAATATTTGCAGATATTTTCTTCCACTTTTTAGGTTGTCTTTTAATTTTCTTGATGGTGTCCTTTGAAGCACAAAAAATTTTAATTTTGATGAAGCCTATTTTTTTTTCTTTTGTTGTTTGTGCTTTTGATGTTATGTCTAAAAAAATAATTGCCCAATCCATCGTTTTTGTTTTTTCTCAGAGTTTTATAGTTTTAGCTCTTACATTTAGGTCCTTGATCTATTTTGAGTTCATTTTTATATATGGTGTGAGGTAAGCATCCAACTTCAGTCTTTTGCCAATTGTTCCATTTATTGCAGCATTTATTATTATCCAATTGTTCCATTTATTGCAGCAATTATTGAAAAGACTCTTCTTTTCCCATTGAATTGTCTTGGCACTGAGATTGGGGTTTTTTCTCAGCATAATTACTTGGAGAGTCATTCAAGTTATGTATATCAATAGTTCGTTCTTTTTTATTGCTGAATAGTATTCTACGGTGTGGATATACCACAGTTTGTTTAACTATTCACTTGTTGAAGGACATTTGGACTGGCTCCAATTTTTGGCTATTACAAGTAAAGCTGCTATGAACATTCATGTACAGGTTTTTGCATGACTATAAACTTTCATTTTTCTGGGATAAATGCCCTAGGGTGTAGTCAATGGATTATACAGTAATTGCATATTTAGTTTTATCAGAAACTGCCAGATTGACTGTATTGTTTTACATTTTCACTGGCGATGTATGAGTGATCCAGTTCTCTTCTTCCTTGCCAGCATTTGGTGTTGTCATTATTTTTGTTATTTTAGCCATTCTCAGAGGTGTGTAGTAATATCCCATCCTGGTCTTAGTTTTCATTTTTTTAAATGCGTAATGATGTTGAATATCTTTTCATGTGCTATTTGCCATCTGTATTCCTCTTTGGTGAATTGCTCATGTCTTTGCCCATTTTCTAATTGGATTATTCATTTTTTACTGTTGAGTTTTGTGATTTCTGTACACCTTTTAGATACTAGTCCTTTGTTGGGTACGTAGTTTGTAAATATCTTCTCCCAGCTTTTAACTTGTCTTTTTATCCTCTTTCCTAGTCTTCTACAGAGCAACCATTTTTAATTTTGATGAGGGCCATTTTATCAAAATTTCCTTTTATGAATTATGCTTCTGGTGTCAAGTTAAAGAACTCCTTGCCTAGCTCTAGATCCCAAAGATTTTTTCTCTCTCTCTTTTTTTCCTTCCTAAAAGTGTTATGGTTTTACATTTTACATTTAAGTCTATGATCCATTTTGAGTTAATTTTTGGATAAGGTAAAAGGTTTAGGTCAAGGTTTATTTATTTTTTTTGGTCAATCGATAGTCTTAAGTATTTTTAAAATCGATAGTCTTAAGTATTCCTAAAATCCAGTTTAATGTCACACCCAGGGAGACCCTTGGGTGGTGGATCTGAGTATTCCAGTGGGAATTACTTTCTAGCTGAGGGATCTGGGTCAGGCTACTTAACCTCTCGGAACTTTAGTCCTCTTGTTTTATGCAATGGGAATAATAAGAATCTTTACGATACAGGGTAAGTGTAAAGATTCATTCAACAAACGATTATTGAGTGGCTGTTATGTTTCAGGTACTATTGTAGTTGCTAGGGCCATAAGACTGGGACCCAGACAAAGACCACTAGCATGTGAGTTCTACATGTGAAACTCACATTCTGGCGGGGCGGAGGGACAGTAAACAAGTGAAGTATATAGTTTGTCAGAAGATGATAAGTGTGGTGAAGAATAAAGCAGGGAGGGAGATGGGCTGTGAGGGTAGGAGGGTTGTTATTTTAAAAAGGCTCAAGGGACCTGTTTGCAGAGAAGCACACATTTCAGCAGAGGCCTGAAGGAGGTGAGAGGCTGAGCCGAGCAGGAAGCTGGAGGCATTGCTGGGTGAAGGATCATTTCTGGCTGACTGAACAGCAAACTCAAGAGCCTGGAGACTGGAGCATGCTTGGCATGTGGGAGGAGCAACAAGAGACCAGTGTAACTGTGGTCTAATGACTGAGGGGGAGATGGCAGGAGAGGAGGTCACACGCATGCTGGGGATGTGGGACTCAGGACCATTTTACGCTGAGTGACCTGGGGAGCCATTGCAGGGTTTGGAGAGCAGGAACGACGTCCCCTGCTCTGCTTAAAAGGATGATTCTGGCACTTTTGTGGAGAATAGACACTAAGAGGGCAAGGGTACCAGAGGAGAAACCAGTGAGGAGGCCAGTGCAAGAATCCAGCTGAGAAATGATGGAGGCTGGCTGCGGGGAGGAAGTGTGGGAAAGGTGGTGAAAAGTGGTTAGATTTTGGGTTTTTTCTGATGGTAGCATTGTGTTTGTTGATGGATTGGACATGCAATGAGAGAGAGGGAAGTAGAGAGAAGTCAAGGATGGCTCCAAGGTGTTTTGCTTGAGCAGCTGGAAGGATGGAGTTGTCATTTATTATGAAGGAGAAGACTGTGGGAGGAGCAGGTGTGGCGGGGGTTTGTAGATCAGGAGTTTTGTGTTGGAACTGTTCACTTTGAGATGCCTATTAGGCGTTGGAGTGGAGATATCCATCAGGCAGATGGATTTGTGAATGTGGAGTTCAGGGAAGAGGTTCCGGCCGCAGATATAAATTTGAAAGTCATCAATATAGATATGGTGTAGATGGTACTTAAAGCTATGAGACTGGATGAGGTTAAAAGCCCTCATGCTGGTCGTTCTCAACCAGGGGTGATTTGTCTCCCAGGAAACATTTGCAGTGTCTGGAGACATTGATTGTCACAACTGGGTGCTAATGGCATCAAAGGGTGGAGGAAGCCAGGGAAGCGGTTAAACTTTCTACAGTGCATAAATAGCTCCCCCGCAACAAGGAATTATCTAGTCCAAAATGTTGGTAATGCTGAGAACCCCTGATTTAGTCCTTAGATTTGAGGGAATAAGTGTAAATGGACTTGTGAAGCACACACCCTGGGGCCCTCCAGTGTTTTGGGTTAAATGCAGGTAATTGCATATGAATGAATTAAATACATGTGAAATATAGTGTCTAACACACAGTAAGCATTCAGTAAATGACAACTGTCATTATTATGGTGTTTTTAACTCTTCAAAGCCAGTTCTGGTCAGAAGAAAAGAAACTTTTACTTAGAATTAAGTACTTAGAATAAAAGAAATCAGAGCTAGGGTCCATAGAGAATCTCTGGTCCACTCCCCTTAGTGTACAGATGGAGAAACTGAAACCCAGAGAGGGGAAGGCACTTGCCTATGATCCCACAGTGGGTCAAGAACCCAGGTTTCCTGGTGACAGCTGTTGATTGTTTGCATTTTATAGATGAGCAAACTGAGATTTAGTCACTTGCCCAAATCTACATAGTGAGTCCATAGCAGAGTCAGAACCAAAGTTTGAAATGTCCTGATTTCAATCCAGTGTTTGAAACAACAACAAATGGCAGCTGCCACCAAGGGCTGAGAACCCACTTGGTGCCAGTCACTAAACACTTTACACAGGTTGGCCAGGATGGCAGATCGGGCAGGGACCAGACAGACAGGACCCAAACAACTCATCCGCCCCTCTTAATTACAGCTTCTTGTCACTGACTTCACCACCGCCTCCTTGCTCAGGGGCCTCAGCCAGTGGTTGTTTTGTTGTTGGCCAGCTGTGTTGTCATCTCCTCTATCCCCCTGAAACTCTCCTCCCACAATATTATTTACCATAAAAACAATAATGTAATGTCAGTAAAAGGCATTTTTAAAAACCACTCTAAATCTCACCATCCTAGCCCAACAGCTGTTTCAGTTTTTCTGTCTTCTTCAAATCTCTACCCATATGTGTACTGTACATATTTTTACACCCTTGTCATAACGATGTAGAAAGCATTTGTATTCCGCTGCCTTTGCTTGGGGTTGTTACATGTGTTATGTTGCTTATACTTATGTTTATTGGCTATAGAAGTCCATTGAGTGTCTCCATATTGCTGGACTATTTGTTCCTCGATTCCTATTGTTATAAATGATACCATATTGTAAAACTTAGTGCTTGTAGTGCTTTATTTCCCCCCAGAGTTGTTTCTTTAACATAATCCGCCAGGAGTGGTTTAACAAAAGGGCTTTGACATAGATTGCTTTAAAAAATGTTTGTGCTAATTAATGCTGTTACCAGTATCTCACCTTAGTGCCCACACATTAATTAATTAATTAATTAATTTCCACAGGCTGGGCAGTTTGATTCATCGCATGTAACCCTCACACTTGCTCTTCAAAGAAGGCGTTATTACCTCCATGTTTTTAGTCAAGGAACCTGACATTCCAAGGGGGTCCAGTCACTTGCCTGAAGTCACAGAACTAATGAGGGGTGGGGATAGGACTTGAAGCTTGGAGCACTGGACCCCACTCCACAGCCTCTTCCCTGAGGCATAGTTGAGTGGTTCGGGGTTAGTGTATCCTCATTAGCATTATTAAAATCAATACATTGTGGCCTAATGTAACAGATGTTAACTGTTAGCCTCCTTGTTTTAAGTGCAATTTGACCTTTGATCTCTGAGCGGCCTGCAGCTCCATGGACTATAGAGGGGTAGGGCTTTGAGGTCCCCAGGTTCTGTTTTGTCAGTGTGTGCTGGCAGCTGAAGAGAGTGTGTCTGGGCGCCAGATGGTTTTTGGAAACACAGAGAGACTCATGAATTCACACCCCTCAATCAACATATCAGTCTGTAGTCAACAAACTATTTGAGCCTCTGGATCTGCCCAGATTTGATCAGGGTGGGGAGAGAAGAGAAAAATGAGCTTTATTTTCAAAGACCTCTCAGTCTAGCGAGGTAGACTCAGCTGTTGGAGAATGAAATACCCCATTATGAGAATGGGAGGTTTCATCTTCCAAGTGAGAGGTTGCTATTTTGTGCCCTGCAAAATGGTTTTAAAGAACCACTTGGAGCAGGTTGCCAGTATTTCAAAATCTGGAGGCTTCACATAAAAATCTGAATTTCAGATTTCTCCTAAAAAATCGGAGGACCTGGCTACCCTGAGCCTGTAGTCCTGCATGGCAGCATTGTCTGGAGCTGGGCAGCAGCTGCCCTTGTTTGGATGGGATGCTTACTCTCCTGTTTGTAATAATCCCGACCCAGCCTGTATCACCGGTTTACATTTAACTTTCCATGCCCTTCTCTAAATGCTGCAGGAGGGCAAAAGAAGCAGTGCATTTTGGTCAAGCCTGGAAGGATGGAAAGGAATGTGGGGCAGGTATTCCCGGGGGTAGGGATGGTGTGAGCAGAGCTGCAGGGACCGAGACCTGCTCTCATTAGTGCAAAAAAAGCAGTGGTGTTTTGGCTCCCATAGATACCTTGGGACATTACACAAGAGACATGCAGGACCAGAGCCAAACAGTCAGGGAATAAAGCAAGAACCTCTGAGCAAGATGGCAGAATGAGCACACACAGTCTGTCTCTTCCACTGCAAACACATTAAGAATGATGGGTTAAAACAAAACTACATAGAAAAACATTAGGAGAATCTCTGTGGGCCGGGACAGGAGAGAAAACATAAGTGTGGTAAGTGGGCTTGCAGCCAGCAGCCCTCAGGTTGTAGTTAGCAGTGGGAGCCAGCCCTTGAATTGGATGGGGATCCAGTCCACTGTACTCGTGGGGAGAAGGGAACCAGACTCTGTACGAAGTCAGAGGGTGGGCCTCGCTGCTAGCAGGTGCTGAAATACCTTTGTGGTGGCCCGTTATATGACTGAAAACATTCTGTTTGCCCATGGCTCAGGCAAGAAAGGAAAGCTCCCTGGTGGAAACAGAAACTTGTATTGTGCTGTCCTTGGGGCCAGCCTCTAAGGCTGTGCTTCCCATGCACTCTGAGTAAAGAGCAGCCTGGGCTGATGTTTCCCTCTGCATCTTTGTCAAGTCCATCCTGAGCAATTTAATCACATCAAAAACTATAATAAGGTTGTAGTTAATCATCTCAAGAGGCCAAGCAGGCTCTTCACCTGTTCATTAAGGTGTATCCTGAGACCCTCTAATTGTGGACGCTTTGCCGGTGCTCACAGAACTTAAGGGTAACGAAACTGCATTGCACAGTCAGGGTGCAAAAGAGAAAAGGATCCTTACAAGTAATCTTGGCCTCTTCCCTCATTTTACAGGTGAGGAAATTGAGGCCCAGAGATGTGCTTACGATCACATAGCTGGTCAGTGCAGATGCAGGACTGGGGGCTGAGCCCCTGGGCTCCATCCTGGCTTTGCTTCAGAAGCCCCAGTTTCTTTATTCATAAAATGGGGCAACTTTCTGGCTCCATGGAGTCCTCAAGAGGCTGTAATTGCCATTATTATTATTATTATTATTATTATTATTATTATTATTTTTGTTACTATTATTTTACTACTATATAACAGATTGTATTTCCTTTTTAGCTTTGGCAGCCAAGGGATTCACTACTCAATTAGAATCTTATTTTTAGACCTCACATGGGACCTAAGGGCATGCATTTCTGTTCCCCTAACATTCTCTGGCATTATTTAACTACTTAGCTCTCATTTCCCCATCATCCTGATTCCTATATATTATCGTATGTTTCAGAACAACTTTGGAATTAATCAGTTAAGAAAAATACAGCAATAGGTTGATTTATACTGGCCTGAAGTCATCCAGGAATTAGGAGGTGAACTGTGTCATTAAAACAAAATTATAGCTAACATTTGTGAGGGCCTGTTGCGTTGTAGCCATTTTTGCACGTGCTTTGCAAGCATTAAACTTCACAACCATCCTATGAGGTAGGACCTATTATTATCATCCCATTTTGCAGGTGAGGAAACTAAGGCTGAAAGAGGTAAAGTGACTCAGCGGTTGCCGGCTGCGAGCGGCAGAGCCAGGATTCAGATGTAGCTCCGCCTGACTCCGAAACACACAATTTTTCTCCCTGTTCAATTTTCAATGTTCTAGGGGTTCCCTCGAGCTCTTGGGAGCAAAGGAGGGATGATCTCAGTCAGCTGACTAATGTTCTTTCTCGAACCCCTCTTCTTTTTCTCTTCCGATTTCCTTTACTTTCTCTCTGCTTCCCGGCTTCCCCAGAGCCCATGAGAGCCCCCAAAGGGCTGGCTTTCGCGGAGATCCAAGCCCGCCAGCTGACTCTGCAGTGGGAACCGCTGGGCTACAATGTGACGCGTTGCCACACCTACACTGTGTCCCTGTGCTATCACTACACCCTGGGCAGCAGCCACAACCAGACTATCCGGGAGTGCGTGAAGATGGAGCGGGGTGTCAGCCGCTACACCATCAAGAACCTGCTGCCCTACCGGAATGTTCACGTACGGCTCGTCCTCACTAACCCTGAGGGGCGCAAGGAGGGCAAGGAGCTCACCTTCCAGACGGATGAGGACGGTAAGAGCCCCAGCCTGATTTCCCAGGGCCCTCCGTGCCTCCCACAGACACCCCACGTCTGAGACTGAAATTTTTATAGGGAATTTTTTGCTTAGGATTAAACCAACTGTATAACAACAAAGTAATGATAGCTAATATGTATTCTCTGGAAGCCTTTGGGTTAATTGGTATAATTTCTTCTTTAAATTTTGGAAGAATTCAGCAGTGAAGCCATTTGGGCCTGGAGTTTTCTTTGTGGTGACGTTTTTTTAAGAACAGTTTTTAATTTTTAAAACAGATATTAGAATATTCAGGTTTTCTATTCTTGTATTGGTTTTGGTGTACTGTGTTTTTAAGGACTTTGTTTATTTCACTTGAATTGTTAAATTTCTTGACATAAAGTTGGTTATAATATTTTCTTGTTATATTCATTTAATGTCTGTAGGGTCTATGTGATATCCCCTTTTTCATTTCTGATATTGGTAATTCGTGTTTTCTCTGTTTTCTTGGTTACTCTTGCTAGGGGTGTATCAATTTTATTAATCTTTCCAAAGAAACAACTTTTGGCTTAGTTGATTTTCTTTATTGTATATTTTCTATTCTTTATTTCCCTTTTTGTACTTTCTTTGGAGTTGATAGGCTGTTCTTTTAGCTTTTTGAGATGGAAGCTTGTTAGATCATTGATTTTGAGCCTTTCTACATTTCAAATATATGCATTTAAAGCTATAAATTTCCCCGTAATTCTTGCTTTAGCTATATCCCATGAGTTTTGATATGTCCTATTTTCATTATCATTCATTTCAAAATATTTTCTGTTTTCTGTTGTGATTTCTTCTTTGACCCAAGAGTTATTTAGAATTATGCCGTTTAATTTCTAAGCAATTGGGACTTTTCTAATTATCTTTTTGTTATTGATTTCTAATTTAATTCTGCTGTGGTCAGCGTATATACTCTAATTTTAGTCTTTTTTGAAATTTGATCCTCACTTTATGTCCTAACATAAAGTTAAATTTTGGTAAATGTTCCATGTGTACGTGAAAAAATGTGCATTCTGTTATTGTTATTTATGTCAAGCTAATACTTATTAAGCATTTAATACCTGTCAAGCATTATTTTGAATGCTTTTCATATATGAATGCATAGAATTCCATGACAACCCTCTGTGGTAGGCAACTATTACTATCTCCATTTTACAAATGAGGGCACATAGCTAATAGATGGGCCGCGGAGCTGGGTTTCAAACCTGGCCATCTGCTTCAGAGTTTTCAATCTTAATAGCTACGTTCTTCCCCCAGTACAGGTCCAAAGGCTTCCCCCAGATTCCTGCAAATCCTCACATGCGTTAAGCTCCTTGGTTGTCAGTTTTTCTTGCCTCCCCATATGTGCAGTTTTCTGCTCTGCACAGCAGCCCAGACACCAAAGTCAGCTCCTTCCTTAAATTTTCGCGAAACCCCACTCACCCACGGCAGCAGGTGTGCCCCAGGCCCTGTGAGGTGCGGTGACGATCTGCTGCGGGTGGGAGTGAGGACTGCAGGGGTTTACTCTGAAGAATTGCAAACGTAGAGAAGGAAAAACTTAACTTTTTATCCCCTTCTACCCATCTGAGGTTCATTGATGGGGGCCCAATAAATCAGATTAAGAAAAGACAGATTAATAAGAGAAAAGCACATGGGAGTGAGGACTCTGATGAGTAATCAAGGGGTGGTTAGAACTTGGGCATCATAACAAGAGCAGTGAATTTTTAGAGACCTGACAAGACAAGGGAAAAGGACTTTGAGATTCTTGGGGCAGCAAATTATGCAAAGGCAAAAATGTGGGGAAACTAATGGTAAGTAAGGGCTAGTTAGTAAAATTTATGTAGATTCTTCTGATCTGGAGTTGTCTCAGAAAGATTAACTTCTTCCCTTCCTGGTAGAGAGAGGAAGGGGAGCACCTTTACAAATTTATGTCTTATTTTAGGCAAATAGGGGGAGGGGCAGAGAGCTTCTTTTGTACAGTAAGTCCTCACTTAACATCATCAATAGGTTCTTGGAAACTGCAACTTTAAGTGAAACAACATAGAACAGAAACCAATTTTACCCTAGGCTAATTACTATAAACAAGAGTTAAGTTCCTACTGCATATTTCTGGTTACGAAAACATCACCAAACTTCTAAATAAAGACCCTAAACACTTCTAACATTAAACATTGAAATAAATGTCAGCTATACATACATTTAAGAAAGATGAATAAAAACAAGTAAGATAATTTTTTTCCAACCTGCTTATTCTAGTTCAGGGTCGAGAATGGCTGGATCCTCTCCCAGCAGCTCAGGGTGCGAGGCAGGACCCCACCCTGGACAGGATGCCCTTCTGTCACTCACACACACACCCATGCTCACTCAGACAGGGACTGTTTAGACACGCCCATTCACCTCACATGCACAGTTTTGGGATGTGGGAGGAAACTGGAGTCCCCAGAGAAAACCCATGCAGACATGGAGAGAATATATAAATTCCATACAGACAGCGACCCCAGTTGGGAATCGATTTCTTTTCTTACCAATGTTATAATGAAACGACATTGAATGAAAGGACTTTATTCGAGTATCTGCTGTATCTGCTTCTCTTCAATTTCCCTCTCAATTTTCAGTTCAAAATAATTCTTATGCCAAAGGGGCATATTCTGCTACCCTTCATAAACAACCTCAAGTTCAACATCAGATCACTCTGCCCTTAGAATCTTTTGACGTCTGTCCCTCCCCCTCGCCTCTCCAGATACATTGTGGTGGCCATTTCACCCCACTCTGAACAGGTCTCATTTGGGCTGCTTCGCCTTCTTTCTTCTACCTCTGCCCCTCTCTTTCCCTCTCCCTTCAATAACTGCTTATTACTTATTTATTTTTACTTTTCATTTAAGTATTAGTATAATTCTTATAGGAAGTATGTTTATCTTAAGTGGTCAGCTCAGTGAATTCTCACAGACTGGACACATTGGGATAACCCACACCCAGACCAAGAAATAGAGTAACCAGATCTCAGAAGCCACCCTTCATGCAGAAGGGTAACCATTCTCCCAACCATAATGCCATAGATTAAATTTTGCTTGGCTCTGAACTTTATATCAGTGGACTCATAGAGTGTGTATTTTTATATACTGTATAACAGACTGGCTTCTTTCTCTCAACTCAGTACTTGAGAGATTCAGCCATGTTGCACATAGTTTTCGAGAATTCATTCTCATTGCTGAATAGACTCTTATGTGAATACACCCCATTGACCTATCCTATATTTACTATTTTGGGGCATTTGGGTTGTTTCCAGTGTTCAGTTATTTTAAATTGTGCTGAAAAGAAAAACCTTTGTAGATATTTTTTTCGGTTGATCTACACATTTCTGATGGGTGTGTTCATAATAGATAGATATATCCAGTTCCCAAGTGGGTGCATCAATTTACACGCCCACTAGTCATGTGTGAAAATTTTGGTTGCTCTGCCTTCTCACCAACACTTGGAATTGTCTTTTTTATTTTATCATTTTGGCGGGTAGGTTGTGGTGTTGCCTTGGTAACCGTTCATTTTCACACAGAACACTATGGCTTTCATGGATTGTTATCTTGGTTTCTGCTTTCCTCTGCCTTAGGATTTCAGCTTCCCCATAGTGGTTTATTGAGGTGTTTTCCCAAACAAAGGCTGCTCTCTCCCTAGAAGAAATTCCTTATGATTGCTATTAAAATGATACAGACAAAACAAAACTATGCCCGGAAGAGTTTATGCTGAAATATTAACAGTATTTAATCTCTGGGTAATGGAATTGTAGGTGCTTATTTTTCCTTATGCTTATTTTGATTTTCTACATTGAACATATTGTTTGTGTAATTAGAAATTTTTAGACAACAAAATATCTCCATCCATAAACCTACCATTCTAATGCAATTGTTTTCATTTCTCTGGCAAATGTATCTATTTTCTGAAAACCACTCAACTGGATCAAAAGGAGCATTCAAACGTTCTTTTATGAATACAACCTGCACAGGCATGAAAATGCCTGCTACCCTTTTTGATTGCTCGGGAATAGGTTGAACCATATGAAATTGCTTTATGTACATCACATCATTTCATTCTGGTTAGGGAGGGGTTATTATTACCCCCATTTCACAGATGAGGGAACTGAGGCTCAGATAGGTTGAGTAGTCCAAGCATATCAGCTAGGAAATGGCAAGGCTGGAATTTGAACCCAGGAATCTGGCTCCAAAGCCCGCTTTCCCCTGCCCCATGCCACCTTCCCCTTGCAGTGCCTGGTGGGATCGCGGCCGAGTCCCTGACCTTCACTCCACTGGAGGACATGATCTTCCTCAAGTGGGAGGAGCCCCAGGAACCCAATGGCCTCATTACTCAGTATGAGGTAGGTTTGGACCCCATTATGGTGGGGACTTCTGGTAGAAGGTGAGCATATGGTTTGGAAAGGGGGGCTCATGGTGGGACAGAGGTGATCACTGTGGTCCTTCTACTATGACCAGAATGGATACCCTGTAGGTTATGGGGACAGAGGCCTTGATGGCAGGAGTGGGGAAGGTGCCCAGAGGCCTGGGCTGATGGGCACCCACAGTCCCACGGAGCCCCTCCCTTTCCCAGCCTTATCCCTGGCTCACCTGAACCATGATGGGTGGGAGGCTGCGGGGCCAGTGATGCCCTCCCCGTTCCTGCGCCTGCCTATCTGTCCATCCTGCCCCCAGATCAGCTACCAGAGCATCGAGTCATCAGACCCAGTGGTAAACGTACCAGGCCCACGACGTACCATCTCCAAGCTCCGTAATGAGACCTACCATGTCTTCTCCAACCTGCACCCAGGCACCACCTACCTGTTCTCTGTGCGGGCCCGCACAGGCAAAGGCTTCGGCCAGGCAGCACTCACCGAGATCACCACCAACATCTCAGGTGAGCCGCCCTCTCCCTCCCAGGCCTGGCCGCTTTGGAGGAGGCTCAGAATCCCAGGGTTCTATGGGAGGAAGGGGGACTGGGGGGCATCCTGGGGGTGATTATAGAGGGTCCCTGCTGAGATAAATGTATAGGGGTTGAGGTCAGAGGTCAGGGAGGATTAAGTCAGAGGGTTCAGAAGACTGTGGTCAGTGAAATCAGAGGGCTCAGGTTAGGGGTCAGAGAAGCTCAGGTCAGAGGGAGCAAGGAGGCTAAAGCTGAAGGGGAAGAGATCTGAGGACGGGTCAAGGAGGCTGGAGGCCTGGCCTTCCTTGTCCAATGGCCAGGCTCCGTGCTTATGTCCCTGTCCCCTTCCTCAGCTCCCAGCTTTGATTATGCTGACATGCCGTCTCCCCTGGGCGAGTCTGAGAACACCATCACCGTGCTGCTGAGGCCGGCACAGGGCCGTGGTGCGCCCATCAGGTGGGAAAGCCCGGATGGAGGGTTGGGAGGTCAGGTCCATAGCGAAGAGACCCCTTCTCTGACCCAGAACTCCCGCTGCCCCTCAGGCCAGCTCACCCTTGTTCTCCCTCAGTCTCCCACTCAGGGTTCAGAGTGTCTGGAGGAAGATGTTCTCTGATCCTGGGCAGGTGAAAAGCCTGAAGTCACTCCCTCTGAGGCCATGGGTATCTGCACCGTGTCCAGCCTGGAGAGGTGACTGTCCAGGCCTTTCCAGAGGCCTTACCTCAGGCACCTCGGAGAAATGAACTTCTTATTTAGGGGGCCTTATTTCTTCCCAGCTTATTTCCTGGAAGGTCCTGTCCAGGGAGACAGACGTAGGGACGGGCTTTCTAGAAGGCTAGGGCAGCCAGCCGGACAGGGCCGTGTCTCTGGAGGGACCAAGAGCTTGTCTTTTTCCCTTCCTTCTCCCCAGAGGAAGCTGGGGCAGCTGATGCCATGGTGGCTGCCTTTGCTGGAGACAAGCTGATGTGTGCATGTGAGAGAAAGACATGGGATGTATGCGTGCAACATGTGGTGTGGAGGTGTAAGTGCGTGTGTATGTATGTGAGAGAGCAGGAGGGTGTTTGTGGGGTTTATGCATGTACTCACTGTCAGCCAGACACCATGCTGGGGGCTTTACCTCATGGCAACCTGTGGAGTGGGGACGAGTACCTTAGTTTGCACATCAGGAAAGAGGCTTGCCTCCAAGGCCACACAGTTGGTGAGTAATAGAGCTGGGGTTTGGAACCCAGGTCTGTCTGAAAAGCTGGTACCTTTTCTTGAAGTCACAGAGGCTCCCTACACCTCTGGTCTACCCCTTCCTTCCACAAAGGTACACGTACTGGGAAAGGGTGACAGCATGTATTTGGGCATGGGAGGGGCCTATTAAGCCCCCTCAAGAAGGTCGTGGGTTGCCCAGGTGTCCTTGACACCCCTCACTTCCTCACTCCCCCGTCCATGCTTTTCTCCTGCTTTGCCTCCCCCTATCGCCAATGCAGAGCCTGTGCTGGAGTGATTTCCAGGCTCTCAGGGGAGACCCAGGAAAAAGTCAGGGCATCTGAGGGGCATTTTGCCTTTTGCAGGAGCCTGAGGGCCCTGAAGCTCCTGAATCGGGGAGGACTTGGGAAACCCAGCAGCAGCACCTTCTCGTTTCCTTGTCCTTTTGAGGGGTCCTGTGAGCCAGCCTGGTCCGTGTCCCTTAGGGATGATGATGACAGGCTGGGTGGGGCTGGGGGTGGTGGTGGAACATGGTGAGAAGGGAGAGGTAAGATGGCTGTGCAACCTTGGGTATGGCCTTGCACCTCTCTGAGATCTCTTTCCTTATCTGTATAATAGGGATCATATCAGATCAAGAGGCGCTTTGTTTATGGCTAATGTTGATTATTGTCATCTCCTGGTAGGACTTGGGCTCAGGGGCAGCCTGACCTCAGCCTGGGAAATGGAGGCTGAGAGGGACCTTGGCTGGTGTTTGTAACGTGCTAGTGACAGGGAAATCCTAGGATGCTGGGGTGATTCCCCCACAACTTGGAAGCTCGAAATAAACAGCTGGAGAGCAAGGCAAAGGCATTTCTCCTTCCCAAAGCGCAGGCTGTTAGTTTGGGGTGTCACAGGCCAAGATGTGACCGAGGCTGTGTTTAGAAGTATTTAAATTTATCAGCATTCGTTTATTTACTCTTGGCTTTGTTCCATAGAGGATTTGGAGGAGCTCACAGCAAAAGGCTATTCAGCAAAGTGATAAAAATAAATAGACACACACAAGTCTGGGCCAGGAGACACAAATCAGAAGGAATATAGACCAGGGAACACAATCAGTTAGGACCGAGGCAGTGGGTTCAGCGCTGCAGACTGAAGGCAGCCTCAGGGTTTGGAGAGGGTACTGGGATGTAGTGTTAGCGGGTCCTTGTTCGCTTGCTCAGTGACCGTCTGCCCCACAGTAGGTCAGTTCCAGGAAGCCTAGACCCCAAGTGCTTAGCACAGGCCCCTTGTCTGAGCTCAGTAAACACTTTCTGTTTTTTTTTTTTTTTTTTTAAAGATTTTATTGGGGAAGGGGAACAGGACTTTATTGGGGAACAGTGTGTACTTCCAGGCCTTTTTTCCAAGTCAAGTTGTTGTCCTTTCAATCTCTTAGTTGTGGAGGGTGCCATTTAGCTTCAAGTTGTTGTCCTTTCAGTCTTAGTTGTGGAGGGCGCAGCTCAGCTCCAGGTCCAGTTGCCGTTGCTAGTTGCAGGGGGCGCAGCCCACCATCCCTTGCGGGACTTGAGGAATTGAACTGGCAACCTTGTGGTTGACAGGATGCGCTCCATCCAACTGAGCCATCTGGGAGGCAGCTCAGCTCAAGGTGCCATGTTCAATCTTAGTTGCAGGGGGCAGAGCCCACCATCCCTTGCAGGATTCGAGGAGTTGAACCGGCAACCTTGTGGTTGAGAGCCCACTGGCCCATGTGGGAATCCAACCAGCAGCCTTCGGAGTTAGGAGCACGGAGCTCCAACCGCCTGAGCCACCAGGCCGGCCCAACACTTTCTGAATGAATGAATGCATCTTGTCTAACTCTAGTTTAAGAGGCCCAGAAGGGAGCCATGCATGGTATTGGGGGGTGGAGCTTGAGACTGCGGGTTCTCAGGACCTGTGGCAGGCACTGGAGGACTCGCTGTGAGTCAGGGTGGGCTTTAGGGCTTGGTTCCCCTGAGAAGGGCCCACATTCTTTCAGCCTTAGTTAGTCACAGTAATTAACAGCTGACAGGCACTGGCTGCTTGCTAAATTTGCCAACTGCCCCACAACTACCACATGGAACAGTCCTGTGACAACTCATTCTACCGAGGCGAAAACCGAGGCCCAGGGAAGCGAAGTGACTTGTCTAGCTAGTAAGAGGCAGAGCTAAGCCCCAAACCCATGCCCTTCGCCCCCAGGTGGCTCTCCCTGTTCCCGGTCCCCGTGATCACCGTGCTCTCCCCTCCCCTCCAGTGTGTACCAGGTGATTGTGGAGGAGGAGCGGCCGCGGAGGCTGCGGCGGGAGCCAGGCGGCCAGGACTGCTTTCCAGTGCCCCTGACCTTCGACGCAGCGCTGGCCCGCGGCCTGGTGCATTACTTCGGGGCGGAACTGGCTGCCAGCAGTTTGCCTGAGGCCATGCCCTTCACCGTGGGTGACAATCAGACCTATCGCGGCTTCTGGAACCCACCGCTTGAGCCTAGAAAGGCCTACCTCATCTACTTCCAGGCAACAAGCCACCTGAAGGGGGTGAGGGACCGGCCGGGGTCGTAGTGGGGGCGGTCGGGGGACAGGCTGGGGACACCTTAGAGGGATCGCCACAGAGGCCGGAGACCCCGACCTCGCCCTCTCTCCCGATCCTGCCCCCTCTACTGGCCCTCGCCCTCCTATAGCCCCTTCCTCCTCTCCTGAACTCCGCCCCCTCTTCTGAGCCCCGCCCTCCTGAACTGAGGCTCCTTCTCTCCAACACTACCCCCTTCCTGAGTCATTTTCTTTAAACTAGACTCCTTTCTGTCCAAGCCCCCAGTCCAGTCTCCGCCCGCTCCCTGAGGCCCTGGTCTTCTATCTCAGGCTCCTGCTTTCACCAGAATCTCGAGGCATAGGACCCGCCTCCTCCCTGAAGCACCGCCCTTCTCCAAGCTCCTCCCTCCTTGGATCTCTTCTTCCCAGGCTTCCTCCTTCCCAGCCAGACCCCCGAACCTTGACCCTGCCCTCCTGTCTGAGGCCCCGCCCCCTTTCCTTCCGCGTTCCCGCGGATCTCATTCCCTTTACCTGGAGCATTGCCCTCTTTGCAGACCCCTCCCCTCTCAGCCCCTCCCCACCTGATTCCCCCAGGCCCTACTGCCGGGTTGGGTGTCTTTAATTACAGTCCGCACCCGGCAAGTCCAGACCAGGCCCAAGACATGCTGTACGAGGTTCCCTCCCCGGGGAGGGTCAGGTCTGGCTTCAGCAATACTGAGACCCCCCCCCATCTGTGCCTCCAGGAGACCCGGCTGAATTGCATCCGCATTGCCAGGAAAGGTAAGTCCCGCTGGGTTCAGTCCTTCAGGGGTGGGTTTCTTTCTCACTTTCTGGGCTCTGTGGGGTAGACCCTGAACACCCAGGGCTATGGGAGGCAGAGGAGAGGGGCTTGCAGGCCTGGGGTTCGGAAACTTCCTTTTTTGGCCCCCCTGTGCCCACCCCAAGGGCTCCTTCTCCCAAACTGGGCAGCAGGGACAACCTCCTCTCATGGTCACAGAAGGGGCCTTGGCAGGAGCTTGGAACAGGCTTGTGGCGGGGCAGTCATTATGGTTGGGCCATGGGGGTGATGGGTACTGGGCATGGGTTCTGCGTTCTGTGTCTGCCTCCTTTCCTGTGGGGGGGGGAGAGGTAGGGACACATAGACCCTGCAGTGTAGAGGTTGTCCCTGTTCCCAGAGAAGGAACATGGTTGGTACCCCGTCTGGAGATGCTCTCACTACAGCCTCGGTACATAATTCTCTCCCCCATCACCTCCCCGGAAGGCAAGAGGGCGGGCCTGAAGGCCCCAGGCGTCCTCCAGCCTCCATCCGCTGTAGGATGGGGAGGATTTGAGAAAGTAGAGAGGAGAGTGGGGCTATTCCTGACAGGGGCACAGTGCAAGTAAAGCCTCTGACACAGGGATCCAGAAGGTATGAGGGGTGGTGAGGAGACAGATCTGATTGAAAGGCTGGACATGTGTTGAAGAGACGGGCAGCTCTGTGTGTTTGTTCAACCTGGTTTAGTCCCTGTGGCTCAGACTCCTGCAGGCAGGGGACAGGTGGGCCCTGTCTCCCCTCTGATCCTTTGTCTTGCTTTGTTCTCCCCAGCTGCCTGCAAGGAAAGCAAGCGGCCCCTGGAGGTATCCCAGCGATCGGAGGAGATGGGCCTCATCCTCGGCATCTGTGCAGGGGGACTTGCTGTCCTTATCCTCCTCTTGGGGGCCATCATTGTCATCATCCGCAAGGGGTGAGTGAGGCTGGCCCTGGCCCATTTATGGCTCCTGTCCCCTCAGAGGCCTGGTGGGTATAGAGGAGCCGTGACTGGAGACTGCTAGTGCTAGGGGCTGTAGGGCAGCCACCTGGTGGGTATGTCGAAGGCTGCCAGCCTGGGCATCAGGCCTGTGGATGGACCCAAGCGGGGCAGTGGGAAGTCCGAGATTCTGAAAATGGAGCTGCCCTGGCACAGCTTGTCTGGAGCCCACATCTGTCTGGTGCCAGGTGCCACTATCCAGGGAAGAGTGCAGTGCCTGCTGCCATGGAGCTGGAAGTGGACACCACCCTCTGTGCCTGCTGGGCTGTTCCAATGGGGAGGGTGTGGCGGTGACCTGGCTTTGAATCCCCAGCCCCCTGCAGACCTTCTGCCAATTTGTCTGCCCTGACCACAGGCTGTGGTGTTGATCTTAAGCAGTGGGGGTGGTGCTCAGGGTCCCCTTCAAACCAAGGACCCTGAGCTGTGGCTCTTCCTGGGCCCCACCCTCCCTTGGGCTCACCTCGACCCTGTTATTGTTGATCCCGGAAGGGTCCTCCTGGGCCTGTTACTCAGAGAAGACCTCTCTCCTGTCCCTACCAGCCCCCAGGCCCCAAAGGTCCAGCCTCATGTTTGCAAAAGATGCATTTCATAGTGTATTTTGCAGTGGGCAGCATGAATTTCAGCACATCTTAGAATCCAGAACTAGAATTTTGGAGTTTCAGAATTTAGAATTGTAGAGGCTCAGAGCCCAGAAAATGAGAGCTGACAGGTGGTTCAAGGGCATCTAGTCTGGTGGGTTTCAAAATCTTTTTAAAGCAACAGTACCTGTCTTCAAAATACCAGATAAACCTCCCCTGGGAGCCCAGTACATGGAGCAGCTGAGGGCTAAGCCTCTCTTTGGAGCTGGGTGGGGGCTTCTGAGACCCCTCTGCTTGCCTGCCCACCTCATTCCCCACCAGGCAGCCCGAGGAACTGTGGTCCATGTACCTTAATTGAGGATGGAGATGCTGAGGCCCAGAGGGGGCACGGACCTGCCCAAGGTCACCCAGGGATCCAGAGGCAGAGCCTACTCTGCCCCCTCTCCATCTGGGCTCTGGCTTCTGTATGTAGCCCTGGCTGCTGCCAGGCTGGGCACACATGGATGAGTTGGCGCTGGGTCTCTGGCCTGCCAGGAGCAGATAAGCAGGATCCAGGGAGATGAGGAAGAACTGGCCAGGGCCCCCTTGTCTGAGGTCAGGTGCCAGTAGAAGAGAGACTCTTCCAGAGACTGTAGGGGTGGGGCATGCCAACAGTGGGGAAGTGGTGGGGTAGGGGAGGTGGGATGGCCTGTTCAGGCTGCGAGGCTCTGATTTTCCCCTTCCCTAGTCCCTGTACAACTTCATAAGACAAAATGTTTTGAACCATCATTTGTTGAGTAATTGCTATGTGCCAGGAGCTTCACACATATCACCCATTAGGACATTAGTTATTGGGCACCTACTGGGTGCCAGGCACCGTCTGGTACTTGGGATACTTTAGAGAACGTTTCCTTCTTGGATCCTGACTCCTTTTTCACAGATGAGGAAACTGCAATTGAGTGACTTGCCCATGTCACTCATCTGATACGGGGCCTGATTTGAACCCAGGCCCACGTACAAAGCCCGCACTCCTCATGACCAGAAATGGGAAGGGCCTCCCCGTGGCTGGCACACAGTAGGTGCAGTACGTGGCAAGTTCCTGTCCTCCCCAGTAGGGGGCCTGCCCTGCAGGGGGCGTAGGAGTTGATTTGGGGGGGCTTGGGAATGGGACAGATGGAGAGGAGAGTAGGGAGGGGTCAGACTTTTGGAGGGTATTCGAGGCCCTAGAAATCGACCCTCAAGGATGGAGCATTGGCACAGTGGGGGATGTCACCTACCCCTGCAGAGAGAGCATGGGGCCCAGGAGAGGATGAGCCAGAGATGCTGCCAGGGCCTCTACATCCGCAGCTGCTACCTCATCAACTCTTCGGGTAACCCCAGAAGCCTCTAGGATGCCTCCTTCCTCTAAAAGCCGTTCAGTCCCATTCTGTAGCATGTCCCCCACACCCCCACAAGTCTACCTGGCCTTCAGGATGCACTATGCTCTTAAGGGCTCCCGAAGTCTGCATTGTCGGGTGTCTTGGGGCAGAGCAGTTCTGGCACGGATGGGGGTGTTCAAATCAACTTGGGGTACAGATGTAATGGATAGATTAGGACGTTGCTGTGGGAGGGCAGGTACCCCTCTCTGCACCCTCGTCAGAGGAAGAAGGTGGCTGGTGGGGAGGGGATTATGGGAGACAGCAAGAGGCCTGCTGGGTGGAGATGGCAGATGCTCCATCCATCCTGCCCTGTGTGACAATGAGACTGGCTGCATCTGCTCGTGGGGGCTCCAGGGTGGGGAGGGGAGGCCTGGCTGGTCCCAGACCCCTGACCCCAGACTCCAGACCCCAGGCCCGGTCAGATCCCCTTGTTGTTCTGCCTCCAGAATCTCCTCCCCACCCTTGCCGGCCCTTCCCTTTGCAGCACTTTGTTTTCCCTGCACTTTTTCATTTATTTACTTGCAGTGCTTTGCTCAATGTGTATCTTCCCTGCTGGATTGAGCACTCTGAGGGCAGAGAAAATTCTGTCATGTTGTCTGTGTATCCCCCAGAGAAGCCTATGTTTCCTTGTTCCCGAAACCTCACAACAGCCCTTGTAAGGGGGAGGGTATTAGTAACCTCATTTGTTTAGGGGAGGGACTGGAAGCTCATCGAGGGGAGGGTCTCTTATTTTCCCCCCTCATTTGGTGATTACTCAATTCAATGAAATGTTTATCGAGGGATTATTAATGTGCTGGACTCTGTTGTGAGCCCAGGGATCCAGGGGTGGGTATAAAGAACACGGGTGCCACCCTCTTGAGCTTGGTGGCACGTGGGGAGTCTGGCATTGAACTAGATGAAGCCCAAATGGAGAACTGAATTGTGAAAGGAACAGGGTGCCTGGGAGGGGGGTGGAGAGAGGGGAAAGGGGGACATAATGTAGTGCGATTGGGGGGGAGAGCTCAGGGACAGCTCTCTTGAAGGTGTGACATTTCAGCTGAGACCAAAAGAAGGATGCTGTTCCTTCAGCCCCCCTCCTCGGCTTCAGGGCTTCTGTGACCAGCTACAGGGCCGCGGACCCACTCCTTTGTCCCTGCAGGATGGGACATGCTGTGTGACATCTAGGCAATCTCCTGCCCTTGCTGGGCCTCTTCTGCCCTCTTCTCTCCTTCCCTTCCCCCTATCTGCAGGATTTCCTTGTGGAAAGTCATTCCTTGGGGTCCCTGCTGACGGGAATGCGGGGACTGGTAAATGGAGGATCCCTGGATGTGCCTGGGTGGGGCCTCAGGTGGGACCTGGCTCTGGGGTCAGCGTCCTGACCCTGCTCTGGACTCCACTAGTGACCCCCAGGGAGTCCCAGGCAGACCATGACTGTCTGAGACTCAACTTCTCCACCTGTGAAGTGGGAATCAGACCTGCTCTGCCTCCTCTCTGTGAGAGCGATGCGTTATGTCAGGCCTCGTCACCCCAAGCTCTGCTTTGGGGCCCATGAAGGCCGACCTGGTTCCTTTCAGACCCCACACTCGGGGGCAGTCTGGGTGGCTGAGGGCGGGCCCAGGTTTGCCCTGGAGTCCTCTCCACCCTGCCACCTCCCTGTCTCAGCCACTTGTTCCCTCCCAGGCACAGGTGTATGCAAAGGGCTGTCCCCTCAGAGGCAGAGGGGCCTGCAAGTCTGAGCAGCATTGGGACTGCGGGTGGGGGCTTCCTGCAGGGGTGAGTGAATGGGGGGTGTCGTGTGTGAGTGTACACATCTGTGTGTGTGTAAATATATCTGTATGTGTCTGCATGAGTGTGTCAATGTGTGACTGTGTTTAAATACGTGTGTGTCTGTGCATGTGTGTCTATGTCTGCATTTGTGAGTGTATGTGAGGATGGTGTGTGGTGTCTATGTGTCTGTGAAAAGCTCCACCTTCCCCCTGCTTTGCTCACTCCATCAGCAAGGCTCAGGGAAGTTCAGAAGGGGGCCTCAGGTCCCGGCCTCAGCAACTGAGCCCGGCCAGCCCTTGGGACAAGGAAGGCCCTCTGACCTGTCCGGTCCCTGGCCAG
Organism: Rhinolophus ferrumequinum; assembly: GCF_004115265.2. NCBI lineage: Eukaryota > Metazoa > Chordata > Mammalia > Chiroptera > Rhinolophidae > Rhinolophus > Rhinolophus ferrumequinum. The sequence goes on from NC_046292.1 coordinate 20,134,369, forward strand.
TCCCCTCCCCAGCCTGTAAAGCACCAGGCCCCACCCTGCTAGCTGGGCGCTGCCCTGGGCGCGGCCTTGTGGAAGAGCCTTGGGCCCGACTGTGGCTGTTCTCTTTGCACGCTGGCCAGGAGAGACCACTATGCCTACTCCTACTACACCGTAAGTAGCTCCACTGGCCTTGGGGACCCAGCCGTCCTGGGGAGCCCCTGCCCCCTCCCCCTCAGGCTGGGCTTGGGCTCCCACACCCCTGCCTGGCCTGGCGTCCTCCATGACCACCTCTGTCTCTGAGCTTCCCTCCTCTGTCCTGCCTCTCCTCTCGCTGTGTTGTCACCTCGCGTGGAGGTCACGAGCACTGGCTTTGTAGTCGGTCTCACATTCAGACCTGGCTCTGGCTGAGTCAGCCGAGTTAGGTCACTTACCCTCCCTGAGCTTCCCGTGTCCTCTGGCCCCTGAGGCAGCCCCTCGTGTTCCTGAGCCATCCCTGCTGCTGACGTCAGAACCGCAGTCCATGTCCAGGAAGGTCCTCATACCGGCCCCACTCTGGGTCCACTGCCACGTGCGTGTGTGTGCCTGTGGGGGGGCCAGGCCTGTCCCCACCCTGGCAGCTCTCCCCACAGTGCAGATAGCATTCAGGTCACGAGGAGCCCCTTCTCCACCGGGGAGCTCCGGGCTCTTCAGTCCCACCATTTCCTGGGTGCTTCCTGTGGGCTCAGTTCTTTACACAGAATCCTCACAACGACCCTGAGAAGTAGGAACTATAGTCCCGTTTTACTGGTGAGGGAACTGAGGCTCAGAGAGGCTAAGGGACCTGTCAGAGGTCACAGGAAGTGCAGACCTGACCTGGGGTTACCACCCAGGCCCCCATGCTGACCCCATGGCCTCCTGATCTGTCTTCCGCCTCTGTCTTTCTCTGACTTTGCAAGCCTTCCTAGAACATTCCCTCCCACCCTTGCTTGTTCTCCCCTCCTTGCAGACAGAGCAGGCTTGGATGGCCCTGGGCCAGCCCAGAGGAATGGTGGCTTCTCACCTCCTCCTCCCTGGACCCTCTACTTGCGTTGACATCACCCAGTGACACACTAGCTTTTCCAGCAACCACACTCCCGCCAACTCATACAGAACCTCCAGCTTGGCTTTTACAGACACTGCTGACAAGGCAGGTCTCCCTCCCTCTCCACTTGTGCAATTAATTTTTGAACCTAAATGCAGAACTTTTGCAAGTGCCTGTATTACGCTCCATCTGCGTAATCTCACCCTGAGATCAGCTGGATGCCGGCAATGTTCAGTGTCCCTCCTGGGTCCTGTCTTCTGTGGGTCTGGTTGGTTGGTGTTTGTAGTTCTTCTTCCAAGGAGGCCAAGAGGCCTGGCCGAGAGCAGAGCCCTGTGTACAACCACTGGAGACTGCCTTCTAGACCAGTATCCACTCATGACGGGGCCTCCTTGGGCACCATTGTCCAGCCAGCTTGACCAGCTCTCCTCTGTCCATGGTCTTCTGTCTGTGTTCCCTGTGGTTTGCTGGTGTCTGACCTGTCCCTCACTCTGTCCTTTCCCCTGCCCCTTCCTCCTCCTCTGTATCCTCCTCGTTCTGTTGCTTCTCTCTTCATCTCCCTTTCCTTCCTCTTCCACCTTCTCTCTTATGTTGAAGGTCAAGGTTACAGCCACAGAGGCTTCTCCTCACCTGCCCTGAAATGGGTCTTTGGCTCTGCCCTGGGCCACAGTGAGGGGAATGCCCAGAGTCTGTGGGTGCTTCTGGGAGCAGGAGGCCTGGGCTTGCTGAGCCATCTCTTGTCCAGATGGGGAAGGCTTTGCCTACCTCAGTGTACAGCAGCATTGGTCCCCAGCATGGACACAAAGCCATCTTCTTAGCACAGGAAGGACATACTGGACCTGGAAGGAGGGGCTTCCAGAGGTCATCCTGTCCCCTGCCCCAGCAGCTCTTGAGCCAGAACAGGCTGATTGGAGTTTACCTGTCTGGGAAGATCCCTTTATTGGTCTCTTCATCTCTATGGTGATCAGTGTCCCTGAGCTTTCATAACCTGGGAAGTGCTTTCTCTGGTCTACCTCACATCCTGCATACTCTAGAGCCGAGCAAGTGAACGGTTCTCTCGTCTCAAGCCTTCCCTGTGATTGGGCCCCCGCTCTTCTCCAGTCTCAAGCAGGTCCCAAGTCATTTCCCCTTTGCCTGTTGCTTGGCCCCTAGGTCATGGAGCTGTGCTTCTGGCCTCCCCATGCCCCGTTCTCCCTCCTACTTCCTAGTTCCCCGGCGTCACAAACTGCCATCCTCATCTGTAATGCTGGTTTGGAGGCCAGGGCTGTGCAGGACCCTTGTCCAGAGCCCTGTCCAGAAGCTCTGCCCCTCAAGGTGGACGGGGCCTCTCGTCTCCCTCTGCTGCTTCCAGCAGTTGGATAGACTGATGAGCAGTGGCAGGAGTATGGACCCCGGGTGGATCTCTTTACAAGTCTAGGGTGGCTGGTGGTGGGAGCATCCTGGGGGCTTGGGGCGGGGGTACGAAGCAGCCATGGTCAGAGTTCATTCTGGGCCCAGAGGAGGACTCCTGAGCACTGGCTCAGCATTAGCCAGACCCTCTGCCAGGAAGAAAGACAGTGGTCCATCACATTGCAGGACAAAAAGGAGTTCTCAGGGCAGGTGTCTGGTGAGCACGGGGGAAAGTGGGATGGGTAGGGGGCATGCTGGGGCTAGAGTAGGGATAGCTACCTTCCTAGTTTGGGGTGGGATAACTGTGTACTGTGACACCAAAACAAGCCCGGGGTGACTTCCTCCCATTTCCTGAGCCTTGGGAGCTCGGTTCCCAGCCCAAGGCCACTGCGGCTCCATCCCTTGCTCTCAGCAGAGTTCCTAGGATAGGATCCCTGCCCAGGCCCTTTTGGTGGGGAGGCAGCAGCTCTCCGGGTCTGGTGAGTGAAGGATGGAGGCAGAACCCCCTCGGCATCCAGAGATGTCTCTAGAATGGCTCTGGCCTCAAGGCCCTAGATTTCTGGGCTTCCCCATCCACCTCTAGGCACTGTCTTGCCCAGCTCAGCACCCCCATCTCCTGTTAACCCTCCTCTACAGGAAGCCGGTGAACATGACCAAGGCAACCGTCAACTACCGCCAGGAGAAGACACTGATGAGCGCCGTGGACCGGAGCTTCACGGACCAGAGCACCCTGCAGGAGGACGAGCGGCTGGGCCTCTCCTTCATGGATGCCCACGGCTACAGCCCCCGGGGTGAGTGCCCGGCCTTCAGGCCCCTTCCTTGTGGCTCTGGGGTGCCCCACATCAGATGAGTTCCGTAACACCTGAACCAAAATTGAAGCATCTTTATGCACCTACTGGGTACCGGCCGTCACTGGCCCTGGAAATGCAGAGAAGGCACAGGTATGGCCTTTGTGCTAGAGGAACTTTAGGCAAATGGAGGACATAGACTCATAGAGGAGGAAGACGAGGTCACATGTGTTCATTGTGGTAAGTGCTCCGGGCACTCAGAGGAGGGAGTGATGCTGTGTGATCAGAGGGCGTCAGAGCAGTGTCCTGGCTTATGCCTGCTGTGCAAGAGGCAGGTGACCAGTGCCTAAGAGGGATTGCTCTGAAGTAAGACAGACCTGGCTTTGCATCTCAGAGTCCCATAGCCGTGTGACCTGGGACAGGTTGCTTCACCGCTCTGGATCTTTGCTTCCTCATATATGAGAGGATAAAGATCATCTCTGCTGATAGAGCTGCTTAAAGACTAGATGAGATAATGTGTGTGTATCATTAGTGCTGTGCCTGGCATGCAGGAAGAGTACAGTGAGTCAGTTGTCTGTGCTAGGAGCTTGTCATACATCACTTCACACGTCTTTTGTATTCTATTTGGTGCTGATTTGTATAAAAGAAAATACGATGTTTATGAAGATCATAAAGTCATAATAATACGACAAACTCCGGTGAACACCACTGGTGAATCAGAACATCATCTAAATGCTCCTTCCACTTCCCTACCTCCTTCTTAGATATAAATATTCCCCTGGAGTTTGTGTTTATCTCTCTCTTGCCTTTTGGGGGGTAGTTTTACCATGTGTGCCCATATCCCCAAACACTGCATTATAGAATTTTGCTCACATTTGGAGCTTTATAAAAATGAAATTACACGCCACATTTTTCAGCTTCACATCACGTTTCTAACATTTACCCAGGTGGATGTTTTGCTGTAGTTTGTTTATTTTCTTTCATGTATAGTTTTCCATTGTTTGAATATATTGCCGTCCATGGACATTTGCTTTGTTTCCAGTTTTCTTGTTATTACAAACGAGGCTGCTGTAAACATTCTGAAATGAATCTCCAGATGCACCTGCACAGGAGATTCTAGAAATAGAACTGCTGGATTATGGAGTGTGTGCTTGTTCCACTTTATATGACAGTGTCAGATTGTTTTCCAAAGTGGCTTTGCCTGCGTTTGCTCTCAGCAGCCATGTAGAAGAGTTTCCATTGCTTTACGTCAAGATGAAAATTTGTCAGCCTTCTTCACTTTTGCCAAATGAGTTTGCATAAAATGGTAATTCTCTATAGTCTTAATTTGCATTTCTCTGATTACTAATGAGGTTGAACATATTTTCAAATCATCGTTGGCCATTCAGGTTTCTTCTTCCATGAAATGCTTGTTCATGTCTTTTACATAATTTTCTGTTGGTTTTTCTGTGGCTTTCTTAGTGGTTTTGAAAAGTTCTTTATATATTAAGGACGATAATCATTTGTGACTTACATAATCATTTGTGATAATCATTTGTGAAATGTCTTCTCCCAATTTGTGACTCATCTTTGCAAGTTATTTATAGTGTCTTTGGATGAAAAGGTTTTTATTTCAGTTTAGTCAAGTTCATCGATCTTTTCTTTTGAGTTTCTACTTTTTATGTTTTCTTAAAGAATTCTTCCTTCTGCAAGGTCGTAAAATGTTTTTTAATTTTTTTTATAAATCTTTTAATATTTTGCATTTCACATTTCAATCTTTATCCATCTGTAATTGATTTTTTGTGTGTGTGATATGAATTAAGGTTTTTATTTTTCCTACAGAGAAAACCAACTATCCCAGCATGTTATTACAGTTCATACTTTCAGTACTGATTTGCAGTGTCACCCTTATCATACATCACGTTTCCATATACATGTGGATTGTGTTTTGGTACCCTGTTCTCTCTCATTGGTCAGTTTGGTGATTCCTGTGCCAACACCACGTTTTTTAATTTCTGTAATTATCTAAGTCTCGATATCTGAAACATTAAGCCCTCCCAACTTTGTTCTTCATCAAGGATGTCTTGGCTATATTTGTTCTCATTCTCTCTTATAAATTTTAGAATTATCTTTTCAGGTTCCTTGGAAAACTTTGTTGGATGGATTTGTATTAAATGTGTAGATCAATTTGGGGAAAACTGACATCTTATGAAAGTGTCTTTCCGTTTATGAATATGAAATATATCACCCCATTTATTTAGGTCCTGAATGTGTTTTCAGTAATTGTCTTCAGGCTGGCTTCGCGGGGTCTAGCCTGCGATTCCTGCTGCTGCCTCCCGTTGGCCTTAGCTCTCGGGTTAGGCTAGAGCCAAGTAGAAGACAAGTTGTGTTGTACCAGGCTTCCCCACCTACCTCCGCCACTTATTCTCACACACTTTCAGACCTCTGAAATCAACTGCCTCATGGGCAAATTGATGCCCAGAGTAGTGTAGGCTACACAGTGATTCCAGTAAATCCTGGACCAGAACCCAGACCTCCTGACTTCTAGGACAATCCTGTATCCATTTTCCTAGTGGGAGGCAGAAACTCTATCTCTTATTCACCCATTCATTCGGTCTGTCTCTTAACATTGGTTATTTCAATAGCTCAGTAAAACGGGCCAGGACACTGCTAGGCTCTGAGACAAGACTGCCTTAGGGCCTAGAAATTTAATCTGAGTCCCTTACGTAAGTAAAAAATCTTCTAGTAACCACACTAAAAAGTAACCAAGTGAAATGAATTTTAATCATATGCTTAACCCAGTTTTTCGAAATATCATTTCAACATGTAATCCATATAAAAACATTAATGAGATCAATAATTGTCTTCATAAAATTGTGTACATCTTTTGTTAGATATACCCCAGGGACCCTTATATTTTTTATTTCCATTACAAATGGTACATTTTTTGTGTGTATATGATAAAATATACGTAACATAACAATTTACCATCTTAACCATTTTTAAGTGTACAGTTCAGTGGCGTTAAATATATTTATAATGTTGTGCAACCATCAGCACCTTCCATCCCCAGAGCTCTTTTCATCTGGTGAAATGGAAACTAAACTCGTTAAACACTGACTCCCCCTTCCCCCTGCTTCCCAGCGTCTGGCAACCACCGTTCTACCCTCTATCATTATAATTTTGACTACCCTAATTATCGCACCGAAGTGGAATCATACAGTATTTGTCTTTTTGTGACTAGCTTATTTCACTCGGTGTAATGTCCTCAAGCTTCCTTCATCTTATAGCGTCTTTCAAATTTTCATTCCTTTTTAAGGCTGAATACTATTCCATTGTGTGGACATACTATATTTTTCTTATCCATTCATCTGTTGATGGACACTTACGTTGCTTCCGTGTTTCAGCTATTGTGAATGACGCTGCTATGAACGTGAGTGTACAAATATCTCTTCAAGACTCTGCTTTCAGTTTTTCTGGGTACATATCTAGAAGTGGAATTGCTGGATCATATGGTAATTCTATGTTTAATTTTTTGAGCAACTGCCCTGTTTTCCACAGCAGCGGCACCATTTTACTTTCCCACCAGCAGTGTACAAGGGTTCCAGTTTTCTCCACATCCTCGCCACCACTTGTTATTTTTTGGTTTTTTTTGGATAACAGCTATGCTAATGGGTCTGAGGTGGTATCTCGTTGTTTGGATTTGCATTTCCCTAATGTTGAGTGATGTGATGTTGAACATGTGCCATTTGTACATCTTCCGTGGAGAAATGTCTTCTCTCTAGTGCTCCATGCCTCACACGAGCCTAGCCTCCACTTTCTTCTTTGCTTTTCCAAATAGTGTAGGCCAGATTTTTGTGGTTTAGAACAGAAAGCTATATAGGTTTTGATGCATCCTCAAGCCCTTTGCCCATTTCGAATTGTTTTTTTGTTGTTGTTTTTGAATTTTAAGTATTCTCTATATATTCTGGATGTGAATCCCTTCTCAGATATATGATTTGCATATATTTTCTACCATTCTGTGGGTTACCTTTTCATTTTGTGGATAGTGTCTTTTAATGTACAAAATTTTTAAATTTTCATGAAGTCCAATTTGTCTGTTTTTTTCTTTTGTTACCTGTGCCTTTGGTGTCATAGCCAAGAAATCATTGCCAAATCTAATGGTTTTGCCCTATGTTTTCTTCTAAGAGTTTTATGTCTTACATTTTAGGTCTGTGATCCACTTTGAGTTAATTTTTGTACGTGGTGTTAGATAAGGGTCCAACTTCATTCTTTTGTATGTAGATACCTAGTTTTCCCAGTAGAAATGGTATACTTTTAAAATATTGCATTTCTAATTGTTGCCCATATAGAAAAGTGTAGTTGATTTCTGTATGCATATAGATCTTATATTAATACTTCTTGATAAACTTGTTATGAATTCCAGTTTGTCTGTGGAATCTTTTAGATTTTCTGAGTACACTCAAAGGATCTGTGAATACTGACACTTCAGTTTCTTCTTTTCTCATTTCTTAACTTTTCTCCCTTGTCTTTCTGAATAGCACTGGCTGGAACCTCCAGTACTTCTATGTTGAATAGAAGCAGTTACAGCAGGAATCCTTGTCTTATTTTCCTGATTTTAAAAGGAGTACTTCTTGAAACCTATATGATTTTACTAACCAATGTCATCCCACTAAATTTAATAAAGAGAAAAAAGAAAGGAGTACTTCAAACATTAAACACTGAGAATGAAGTTTGTTTATAGTTTTTGGTCGAAATGTTTTATCAGATCCACAGAATTCCTTCGGTTTTTAGTTTGCTAAAAGGTTTTGTTTTAAATGGGCATTACCAAATCCTTTTTACTGCCTTATTGTCATTTTTTTCCCCTTTAGTTTGTTAATGAGGCGAGTGATAGTTTTAGGTTTCCTAACATTAAAATAACCTTCAAGTCCTGGGATAAATTAAACTTGGTCATGATGCATTATATCTTTTATGTATTGTTAGATTTAGTACCATTTTTACCTGAAAATAAGACCTAATCGGAAAAGTAGCCGTAGCATGATTTTTCAGGATGACATCCCCCGAACATGAGATGAGCCCTCATGCATATTTTGGAGCAAAAATTAATGTAAGACCTGGTCTTATTTTATTTTTGGGGAAACATGGTGTCAGGATTTTAAAGCTGGATTCCTGAGTGGGACTGACCTGTTTTTAACACATTGAGGTCTCTTCTCTTTTTTACTTATCATGGAAGATTGGAATAATTGGCTCCTTAAGAGTTTGATGGAATTCACCTGTAAAACCATCTTTTAGTTTTTTTCTTTACGGAAAAAACGTAAACTTTTAATTTACTGTATTTAAAGGAGTAAAGGACTATTGAAGCTTTCTGTTTTTTCAAGCCACTTTTAGTAAGTCAATTTTGTCTAGCAACTTGTCCATTTCATTTAAATTTTGCAAATTCATTGACATGAACTTATTCAACATGTTGTCTTTATGATCTCCCTCATTAAATTTCACCACAGCCGTGTGTGGTAGCTGTTAACAACCCCTCGTGTTACAAATGAGGAAACAGAAGCTCAAAGAGGCAGAGTCACTTGTCTGGGTCAAACAGCCAGGAAGTGGCATAGCCAGGATTTAAATGCAGGTTTTTCTGAGTTGCAAATTGCTGTTCCTACTATATCGTGCTAGGCCTTGAGGAAAAGGTAGGATTTGGACAGGCGGAGACGGGAAAGAAAGGGCATTCATGGATGAGGAACAGAATGTGCAAATGCACGGAGGTGGGCACATGAGGAAAACACGGAGAGGTCTGTTTGGGCTGAAAATGCAAGTGGGTGTAGGGGAGAGTGGGAGGTGTGGGTGGTAGGGGTGCATATCTTGCTGCTGTATCCTGTTGAGAGATACAGAGAGGCAGGAAATAGGGGCTCTCTGCTCCCAAGGAACTCACTGACTGATTGGGGAGACAAGACTGATGCAGGGAAGCCAGTCCCCGGCTAGTTGCCATGTGGATGGTGGGGACAGTTAGTGCTGCCAGATTTTGAGAAACACACCTTTGGGCAGGGGCAGTCAAGATTTCAGGTGGATAAGATTTGAGCAGGGGTGGTCAGGGTTTCAGCTGAGATGGGTAAGATTTGACTGATGGTGAGGAGGGAGTGGGCACAGAAGGCAGGATACAGAACGTGAGTGAAGATGTGACAGCTAGGAAACTGAAGGTATTTTCAGGAGACTGGAGCTGAGTCTCAATGCCTTCTCTCTAGAGCTCCATGCCTCACACGAGCCTAGCCTCCACTTTCTTCTTTGCTTTTCCAAATAGTGTAGGCCAGATTTTTGTGGTTTAGAACAGAAAGCTATATAGGTTTTGATGCATCCTCAGTATGCAAATTTTAAAATAGGGACTTATCATGCTGAGTAAATGGTAGCAGGCTGGCTGTGAAGAAGCCAGCTGGGATGTTCCCAAGATGTTGGAATATGCCCCCATTTTCTCTGAAATCCTGCCGATGAGAACCCTCAAACCCTTCGGGGCCCTGGCTATTCGGAGCTCTTGACCCCTGTGGGTGCCAGGGGCTTCCGGCCAAATGGTTTGTCAAATAAGTGCCAGGTTCTTTCATCACCACAAATGCCTCTTTATCAGGAAGAGAGAAGCAGAAAGCAGGGTGGACCACAGGGCCTCAGAGTCAGATGGGCCTGAGTTTGTATCCTAGTGCTGCCACTTCATGAGCAGTAATTTACTGTTCTGGGCCTCAGTTTCCTCATTTGAACAGGGGGATAACAACAGTGCCTATTCCTATATCAGAAGGAGATTCTGTGGATGAAATGACTTAAGAATCATTCCAGGCACATGAAAACACTCAATATGTTAGCTGTCATCACAGGCTGTGTTTCTTTCAAGTGTATACTAATTGCAAACAATGAAGGAAGAGTATAGCATACCACTAGATTGTATCACTGGGGGCCTGTCTTCTTCGGAGGGTAGGTGGAAATGGAGGAAAGGGCCCATCTTTGAGGGAGGTCTGAGGATCCTCATTTTCAGATGAGGAAACTGAGGCTGAGAGAGGTCAAATGACTTGAATTCGTTGTTCAGGTCTCTCTGACGCCAGACCCAGTGTTTATTTCTCTGGGCCTTAGCCTTCCCCCACAAAACAGCAGCTGTCTAGTGGTTACTTGCACAAGATGTCCCACAATCATGATGGAGCTGGAGAGAGCCTGGGAGAACCTGTGGGTGGCGACTTTGAAGCTGAGGGCTGGCTCTCACCTTCCTTCCTCTCTTCCTGCCTTTCAGGGGCTACCAGCTGTGGGCAAGCCGGTCCTTGGGGTGGGGGTATGGAGGTAGGGGTAGGGGGGGAGAGAGAGAGAGAGAGAGAGAGAGAGAGAGAATGTGTGTGTGTGTGTGTGTGTGTGTGTGTGTGTGAGAAATCCCATGGGAATTCATAGGCAAGGAGAACAGGGGACCTGTCTTCTCTGGACCCAGGAAATGGAGGGTCGTTTTGGCAATATCATTGTTCGTCATCCTGTTGTTTTCTGGTGGTCTTTGTAGAATGTCTTGTGCTGCTCTCAGGCTCAGCTGGAGGCTGCCCAGATTTGGCTCCGGCTTCCCGTCAGGATCTCAGCCGGTGGGATTTTTGCTTGTCTTCAGTCATTGTAAACTGATCCATGCCTATTTGTGAGGGTGGGTCAGGGCTGCCAGCCCTGCCAGGCCTCTGGAATGAGCTGTTGGATTCCCCGCCACCTCTTTTGCCCCTTTCTCCACCTGCAGCGCCCTCTGTGGAGATGTTGGCGGTTTCCACAAGGAGCCCCCTGGACCCCTCTGTCTCTGAGTTCTTCGAGCCAGCAGAAATCGTTTTTCATGAAATCTTTGTACTTGTGTGTTTGTTGTAGATACTCTTTAGAATTGTCACATCCTGGACCAAGACCCTATAGTAGAGAGGGACAGAAAGGCCCCCTCTTGTCAGCCACCTGCCCTGTCTTTCTGGGACTCAAGGCGTTTCTCCCTTTCCTGGAAACTGCTAATCATGTTACCAGCCACCATCAGTAGGTCCTCATTATGTGCCAGGCGCTGGGGCTGGGTGCGTTATACATTTATATTGTCTTATTTAATATGTACATCATTATATCAGAGAGTAACAGTTTTGATCTTGATTTAATATGTGAAAATGGAAATTTAGAGAGGGTAACATCCTCAAGGTCACGTGCAGAGCTAGGATTTGATCTGAGGCTTGTCTGACTCCAGAGCCTGTCTCTTAATCGCCACATTACACTGGGTTCCCCTGGGGATGTTTCATGAAACAAACAAAGCTCTCCATGGTGAAAGACGGTAGTGAAACATTGCTATTTCCACCGATCTCCTGGAGATTTAAAATGCACACGACCATGTTAGAAGCCCTAAGAGGTCTTATAGAGAAAAAAAACCTACTTATTTTTTAAACCAGAGTTTCAAAGATGCCCTTAAAACACAGACCCCCTCCTTGTCCTCCTTCTCTTCTTCTTTTTAATGGAATACCCCTTAGTCATGTGGCAGGATTCGTATTTTCTGGAACACACTTTCACAACCACTACATTAGGCAAGTCTCTCATCTTTGGACCTCGGTTTCCTCATCTGTAAAATTAAGGGTTTGGGGCATCTGGTGAGGATGGTGTAACTGGTACTTGACTTGCTCTCCAGCTGTAAGCAACTAGAAATCTGGATAAAAGATGTGAAATAATTGTTTTCAGACATTGGGTGACAGGCAGCTTGGGATTAATTCCTGAGAAAAGAGAAACAAATGAGGTGAGCCCTGCCTTCGAAGCACCTTTCTACCTGGAGCCAGTTTTCAAAACGTGGCACAGAAAGGAGAGGACCAAAGCAAGACCCAGCCGTCTCCGGACATGGAGGGACAGGGGTTGGAGTTTGGGGAAGTGGAGCTGTGCAGGGGTCTCTTCTGTCATGCATTCATTCTGTCAGGTAGTCAGGAGTTGGAATTAGAGGCCAGGCTCCAGAGAAAGCTCGCCAAGGAGGGTCATGTTGGCTGAGGGTCATGTTGGCTGAGTATGAGTTCACCAGCAAAAAGATGTTGGAGCAGAGGGAACAGCATGTGTGAAGGCGGAAGAAAGGGAGGAGGCTGGCATCGAGGTTCCATGGGGAGTTCCCCACCTGCTCCTGCCAGCTCAGACTTGGGCAGAGAACCGCTGGGAGAAATGTGGAGGGCCGACCTTGAATAAGCCCCTGCATCTTACCCAGGACAGGAGAAGGGAAAGGAAAGGAGTGTTAAGTAAGTGTGTGGGAGGGAGTGTCCGAAGGTGGGTGGGACCAGGGGGGCTGTTTTCTCAATCCCAGGACCTGATCTCAGGGACCAGGGTGGGATGTGCTTGGGGGTGCTGACCAGAAGAGTTGGGGACTGGGTGGGCCTCGGGTAGGGGATACTTTTTGGGGGGCACTGTGACCTCTCCACCTGTTCCCCGATTGGCTGAGGCCGCTGCACAGGCTGACAATGGAAATGCTTGCGCAGGAGAAATGCCTCTATTCAGGTGCCTGTGTTAATCTGCAAAGGGGGTGGTGGCAGCAGCTAATTTCAGGATTTGCTTGTCTTTGAATGGGGGTAATCAGTGTTCCAGATTGTTCCCTGGAAGAGGGGGAGGAAGGAGGGACTGTCACGGGCTCTGCCGAGCACTTTCCCCGCTGAGCAGCCCAGAGCAGCGTGGAGAAGTCACAGGGGTGGTCCTGGCTTGGGAGCAGAAGGATGGAGTGAGGGGACCACAGGATCACGGCAAACAGGGCTGGGCCAGAAGGGCCCTCAGAGGTCACGTGATCTGACCCGCTCATTTTACAGATGGGAAAACAGAGATGCAGAGGGAGGGACTTGCCCTGCGTCACACGGGTGGACCCAGCTAGGCTGCTTGGCTCCAGTGAACAACCCAGCCATCCTCCACGTTGGCCGTACTCCCTTCCTTCCCTCAGTTTCCGAGTCCATCTGGGGTTCCCCAGGCTGGGGTCTGTGTGTGTCAGGAACCCCTTTCTCTTTCTCTGACTGCAGGGGACCAGCGTGGTGGTGGGGTCACTGAGGCCAGCAGCCTTCTGGGGGGCTCACCGCGGCGTCCGTGTGGCCGGAAGGGCTCCCCGTATCACACGGGGCAGCTGCATCCTGCAGTGCGTGTGGCCGACCTCCTGCAGCACATCAACCAGATGAAGACGGCGGAGGGCTATGGCTTCAAGCAGGAGTACGAGGTGCAGGGCCCAGTCCAGCCAGGACCCCTGACCGGGGCCTCCTCCGATTCCTCACTGTGGACCCTGGCCCTGCCGACCCTTGGTCCAGCCCTGATAGACCCTTGCTCTGACAGTCCCCAACTCAGTCTAATTTTTTTGACCTTGACCTTGATCCTAATCTCAGACTGACCTGGTTTCTCACTCTCATCCTAACCCTGACTTGCAATCTGACCTTGAATCTTATCTCAGTCTCCATCTGGACCCTGATCCTATCCCTGATACGGACCTGGTCACCAACACGACCACGACCTCTAACCTAACCACCAGTGTGACTTTGACCCTGACGCTCGTCCTAAGCTCCATTTGAACTCTAACTTGAATCCCATTTTACCTCCATCTGGACTCTAACACCACCCTTACCTTAATCTTAATGTGACCCTCAGTTTTACCTTCTTCCTAACTAAAACCTGGATGTAACCTAAATCTGATCCTCATTCTAAAATGTCTCTGAACACTGTTCCTCTTTTGCCCCCTTTTCTCACTCCACCCCCACCCCCTTGGTTTTGAACTCAGCTGATAAAAGGATTTACAGTGACTTTATCTCAGGCCCCAAGTTTTACCCTGAACCCGGCCCTTATCGTGGTCCCACCCACACCCTGTTGAGGGGACAGGGGTCTTTATTAGTGGAAGGGTTTCTCTCCCCCACTGACTTCCACTTTCTCTTCTGGCAGAGCTTCTTTGAAGGCTGGGATGCCACAAAGAAGAAAGACAAGGTCAAGGCTGGCCGGCAGGAGCCCTTGCCTGCCTGTGAGTTCTGGGGTCAGACCTGGGGTCTGGCACAGTGGGTGGGAGGAAATAAGAAGGGGGAGAAGAACCGGAGTGAGCCATTTATTGAGGGTCTGCCACGTGCCCAGCCACGCGCTCAGCATTACACCCGATATCTCACTCATTCCTCTCAATAATCCTGTAAAGTGGAACATATTATAACCCCACTCTACAGATAAGCCAACTGAGGCTTGGGAGGCTAAGCCCCCTGCCCAAGGTCACACAACTCATAATTGCCTGAGCAGCACACGACCTCAGGCCTTCTTGATACCACAGCCCAGACTAACCACTGGTCTTCCCTGTCCCCTGTGGCCCCCAGAGCCTACTGGTCAGTTCTTAGGCTGCCCTGCCTGCTCTCCATGTCTGGCCTCCAGGAAGCCTTCCCCCACTGCCCCAGCTCTGGGCTCCCCAGTTTAGCCCCTGCCCACCCATGGCCACCTGCTCTGTGTTTCTAGATGATCGGCACCGAGTGAAGTTGCATCCGATGCTGGGAGACCCGGACGCCGACTACATTAACGCCAACTACATAGACGTGAGTCATGGCCTCGCCCCTGTCCTCTCTGCTGACCTGGCCCTGCCCGCTCTAGGCTCACTGTCCAGGCAGGGCAGAAACCTATCAGCAGATAAATGGGGGTTCAAATGGCTGGGTTCTGAGTGGCCCCACCTCCTAGAGTCAGTGCCAGGTTGCTCAGAGGAAAGGAGGACAGAGTGGGTGGCAGACATCAGGAAGGCTTCCCGCAGACTTCTGGGATTAGGCTGAGAGACGGGGGGGCTTCAGGGAATCTGACTGAAGAGGGCAGACAGCTAGGCCTAGCGGTGAGGAAGGAGCCCCTTTCCGAGAGGGGCCAGGAGGCTTGGATGTGGGGTTCTCATGACACAGTGAGGCTGAAGGTAGGCAGGGGCTGGGCTGCGAAGGCCTCCAGTGGCCAGCTAAGGAGTTTGGGCTTTTCCCTAAGGGCACCAGGGAGTCGTTCAAAAGTGTTTCGACTGGGATCAGAGTGGTCCTTTAAGAGTAACAACTCATATCTATTCAGCGTGTACTGTGTGCCAAGCACTGTGCTAAGCACTTCATACCAAATATTTAATTTTATATAATCTCTACAACCGCCCTACAAGGTAGTTCGCATCATGACCTCACTTTACAGGTGAGGAAACTGGGGGCTCAGAGAGGTGAAGCTACTGATCCTAGATTACACAGCTAGTGAGTGGTCAGGAAGGGACTCATATCTCAGCCTGTGTATGTCTCAAAAGCCTTTGCTGCTAAACCTGAGGCTCTCCTGCCATCACTGCAGCAACTGGGTCTGGCTGGACCCGAGGGAGGGGCCAGAGACAGGGCAAGCAGCTGGCAGACCTCGACTGGGGCGTGAAGAAGAGCCCATGAGTCTGCTCCCCAAGTGTGGAGGAGGGTGAGACAAGACCCTGATCAGACTCCCCTGCCCTGCAGCCAGCCAGGTTTGGGAGAGAATCGTTTATTCATGTATCAGATATAAGTTAAGCATCTGCAGTGTGCCAGGTATTGTGCTGGGCACAGGGATACAGACACGATCCCTGCTTTCCTTGAACATACAGATTCTAGTGGGGGAGACACATGAACACATCTCCAAGTGAAATAACTTCAGATTAGTTGGGAAAGCACAGGTCAGAAAAGGGGAATGACTTTCCCTGTGTCGCACAGCAAGGTAGCGGTAGTACCAGGGTTATCGGTAGCAGGCTGCATGGAGGAAGGAGGGCTTGAGCTGGCTTTGGGTGGCTGGAGACGAAAGGAAAGGACATCCGAGGCAGGGAGGAGCATAGGCAAAGGCCTGAGGTGTGTAGGAGGAGGAAGGTGCATATCTGGGAGGTGTGAGCTGGGGATTCTGGAGATGACCTCTCGTGTCCCTGGGGGCCAGACATGCTACCCCATATTTCCCAGCATTCCTTGCCTTCTCCCCACCTCCCTTCCTCTCCCCTGGCTGGGGTACGGGCAAGGCCTGGCCTCAGACTCAAGCAGCTTTGGTGATAAGGGGCCTCTCCTTGGTCTCCTCAAGGTCCTAGTTGGCTTCTCCTTGGGCCTCAGTAGGGACACGCCACTATCCCGTCCCCGGCCCAGCCTGGCCCACCCGTCTCTGCTCTGCCTCCCCTGCTCCCATCACCCATTCTGGCCACTCCTGTGCTCCGTCCACTTCCATCTGCCTCTGGCCTAATATCTGTCTCTTTTGCTTTGTACTGTTCCTCACTGGAATCATTAAGATTCGGATAAACCGTGAAGTAAGTATCTCTGTCCCGTTCCCCTCCTTTTCCTCCTCCACTTCCTCCTCCTCCTGTCTGTCTGTATCTCAGACTCTCTCTGTCTCTGTCCTCCTTCCCTTTCACTTGTGCTCCCAACACCAACTGTCCATTGCAGCCGCCTGGCTAGGGGCCGCCAGAGCTGAAGATTCGACACTATCCCTGTTGGGAGCAGTTCCCTCCCATCCTCCACAGCCCCGAGATGGGCGGCAGTGTTGGGGTGCTTCCCCAGGCCCCATTTGGCACCGGCCACCACCTTCTGTCACCTTTGCCCTCAGCCCCCATGCCTGACGAGTCCTCACTAGCCATTCCTTCTGCTGGGCCCTGCGAGGGGTGTGTGGGGGTTTGGGGGAGCTGCCCTGGGTGCCCTGTCTCTGTTGCTTGGGGGTCAGGATCTTCCAGGAAGCAAGGACAGCCCCGGTCAGTCCCCTTCAAGCTAGTTTCCCTGGTGCTCACATCCCTTCGTGATCAGTTTGCTTGAAACTCAATCCCAACCACTTTGCGCTCAATGTAGCGCAAAGATGAATTTGAATGTTTCATCTTTGGGCCTTTTATGAATATTAAACCCAAAATCATCTAGTGATCCTCTGATTTGATTTTTATATAAATTATTTTCATAATATTTGATGCCTGATAGGATTGTTTGCTATTTTGTGGGTACCTTTTGTATTTTATCTACTTTTTTCTTTTAAAAATGCTTTTGTATGATTACAAAATACAGTTCATTATCAAACTATCAGACAGCACGGAGATGCTGAACATACAGGTCACCTCTGCCGGCGGTGACCAGTTACCACAGATGTGCTCCCAGACACCCCTCTTATTTTGAGTGCCCGTAAGCATTTTGTTTGTAAGATTCCCAAATTTAAATGGAATAGGAGGCCCACAAATTGCTGTGGCTACGGCTCAGCCCTCGCGCCCCCGTTAGCAGGTAATGAACATAGGTCGTTATACTTCTTTACACCTCCATTTCCATGCAACGAACAGTCCCACCCATTGGGTTCATTGTCAGACTCTTAAGAAACACCCTGAGATGACTCGGCTTAATTTGGCTTCAAATGCCAGTTACCACGAGTGTCCTTGGCTGAGCACCGGCTGTGTGCTGGCACCTTAGGCACATCCCATCATCTTTACTGCACTCTGCGAGGTAGGGACCCACGTTTGGCAGATGAGAAAGTTGAGGCTTAGAAAAGTTAAGTGACTCACTCATGGCCCCGTGGAGCTGGGCCTCAAACCCAACCTGAGTCCTCGACCCTAACACTAGACTGCGGTTCTCTCCCTTTTGGGGAGCATCAGGATGCCCTGGGGGTCTCACCCACCATTCAAGTGATCAGTCCCCTAGTTCTGCCCACTGGGAGGCTGCAGGGAGGAGTGGGTGTCTGCCAGGAGCAGGCTCCCGAGGATACACTGGAGCCCTGGAGTGTGAGGACCCATGCTCTCCAATGCTGGTCTCTAACGTGCGTGTGCGCAAGGTGGTCTCCTTATCTTTCTTTCAATCGGATCATTTTAAACGTTCCGCTTCACTGTCCTGTATGTAATATAATTGTGCAATAATGCATGTATGCAATTAAGACATTACTGTGCAGATACTGAAGGTTATCTGTTTAAAACCTTGTATTTGCTGACTAGCATATGGGTACTAGCGCGGTGCTGGGCCCTGGGGGGACAGAGATGGATGAATCAGAAGAGACTCTTGCTCTCATGTCGGAGTCTCAGGCAAATGGGTTTATGTGGAGTAGCCTGTTCCCAGCTTGACCAGCACTGGGGGTAGGAGGGCAGCCCTGGAAGCATCTTTGCTGGGTCCTCTCCTCTGATGCCAGTTGCCCAGCAGTTCTGCTGAGGCCCTGAAGCGGAGACGGTGCTTGGGGACACAGCAGTAGGGGATTAGGCTAGACTTGGGGAAGTTCCAGCAGTGAGGGCCGAGTGAGGCTGGGAGGCTTTTCATCATTGGTGTCTTTGACTATGTTTTTGTTAGTTTCATGGGAATGGTATGGAGGTATACGGCAGACTCTCTGAGGTGTATAGCTCATTATCCTCTTACACAGAGGACAACAGAGGCTTAGAAAGATCGAGAGCTGTCTCCTAAGTGTGCTTTGAGGCCCAGCATCAGCACCACATGGGAGCTGACGGGAAATCCAGTCCCAGGCCCCACCCCAGACCTGCATGGGAATGTCTTTTAACGGGATCCCCAGGGGATTCATGTGCACATTAGAAGCTGAGAAGCGCTCTTTTAGTACCCGGAGTCACGCAGGTACTACTTGGCAGAGCTGCGACAGAGACCCAGGTCAACTTGACTCCAAGGCTAAGATTCTTAACCTCTATAGTAAACCCCTTCTGCCCCAGAAACTCGTGACATGCACACTATTTGGATCTTCAGGGATACTCTTTGACCTTTGAAGTTGTTAGTCATAATAATAGCTGCTACTGATTAAGTCCTGACACTGTGCTTGCCACAGTGCCAAACCCTTGCCATATGTTACTTTGCTCTTCACAACAGCCCGAGGAGGTACATGCTGTAATCATTCCCATTTTGTAGATGTGAAAACCGAGGAATAGAGAAGTAAAGGGATTTGCCTAAGGGCACACAGTTAGCAAGAGCTCTGTAGAGCTGGGATTTGAACCCTGGCAGCCTGACTCCTGGGCTCCTTGGGACCGGGGAGCCCACAGGGCCAGAGGAGTTCAGGGAGCTGTGTTGAGGGTGAGAACTTGAGGCAAGTGGCTGAGCTTGGTGGTTTTCCCCGGCACCAGCCCTGCAGTACTTCTTACCTCTAATGCTGTGTTGCCTGTGTGATGCCCTGTGTGTCTCGTGTGCACAGGAACACGTGGGCGGCTGTGGCCCTGGGGTGGGAGTGGAGTCTGGCTAGTTCCTCTTCTCAACCTGAGGGCTCTGGGGATGGAGGATGGAGTAGCTCTTGGCCTCCATTTTGTGGGAGATAATGCAGGTAAAGTGCTTAGCACAGTACATGGCCATATAGGACCTCAAAATTTATTATTATTATTATTATTATTATTATTATTATTGATTTTAAGGATTTAAAAACATTTTTCTAAGAACCATGAATAACCTGTGTATTCATTTGCTCCCAACCTGAAGCCTTCATCTGGGTCCCCAAGCTCAGGGTGACCGAGGTAGTGGGGGGAGGGCACTGGTTGTCCTGAGTGGGATACCCTGGGGCTGGGATAGCTGACAAGACCCAGCCTAGGAGCTGGGGTTGCTTAGGGCCTCTGGGGCTTTGGGGACAGGGCAGGGTCATCCTGGACTTTGTCTCCAAACAATAGCTGGATTGTCAGTGGATTGTGGATAATAGTTCCCAATTTATGGAGCGGGAGACCCTCGAGGCCCAAAAAGGAGTCGTGTCCTCCCTGGGTTCACACAGCAAAGATGGGTTCAGAACCAAGACGCTGGTGTCACAGCTGCTTTTCCCTTCTTGCTTGGGGACTAGAAGGACAGGGTCACCCGAGTTGGAGGTCCTGGGGAAGAGGGTGGGGCAGTTCTGGGGAGGAGTTGTGCTGCTTCTGGGAGAGGAGGACAGAGGAGGCCTCAGCGAGCGAGGGGCTGCTCCCTAGGGTCTCACTACACCCTCTTCTGTTCCAGGGCTACCACAGATCAAACCACTTCATAGCTACTCAAGGTACCTGGCACCTCTGCCCATGTGCCCCTGTGTGTCCCCAGTGTGTTGAATGCCCTCTGTCACCTTTCTGCCTTCCCTGCTGAACTGCTTGACTCCTCGTCTGTCTCTCTTCTGTCTCTGTCTGTCTGAGCCTCAGTCTGGCCGGGTCTTCTGGAATCTGACTGTCAGTCCCTGCCCCTCCTTCCATTTGTGTTTCCCTGATGTGCTCAGTCCATCTGTAGCTCCCTGTCCATCTGTCTGTCCTCGGGATGGTGCAGGCTCAGTCCTCACAGCCGTGGATTGTGCCTCTTGGTCTGGGGGCCACTTGGGTCCCTCTGGCTGTGTCTTTCCCCACCGACTGTCCATTTGTCCATCCTTCCTGGAGACTTGTGCCATGGCCCTCCAGCTCTGCCTCCTGGGTTCCACTCAGGATGACCGAGGTCTCCAGCCAGGCTCTTCCCGATGCTGCCCACCCTCCAGACATGAGTTGGCGGTTGGTGGGGCATGTGGAGAGTGTGCATGAAGCCCCTATCGGGACTCAGGCGCCTCCTGGCCTGGGATGGAGGTGCTGGCCAGTGGGGGTGCTGGCCCTGGGCGGAGACCTTGCCCAGGGACAAGCACCCTCTGTGCCCCCAGGGCCGAAGCCCGAGATGGTCTACGACTTCTGGCGCTTGGTGTGGCAGGAGCACTGTTCCAGCATTGTCATGATCACTAAGCTGGTGGAGGTGGGCAGGGTAAGCAGGGCCGTGGGATGCGGGGTAAGGCAGGCCAAGGGGGGCAGTGAAGAGCCCACTGAGCCTGTCTCCTGGGGACTCCAGGTGAAGTGCTCTCGGTACTGGCCAGAGGATTCGGACATGTATGGGGACATCAAGATCACGCTGGTGAAGATGGAGACTCTAGCCGAATATGTTGTGCGCACCTTTGCCCTGGAGCGGGTGAGTCTCCCATCACCTGGTCACTCAGGTGCCTGAGGGTGCGGGGCGGAGCCCACCTCCCCACCTGCCCCAGCCTAGGAGCAGGAGGAAGGAGGAAGGCACTGCTGCCCTCCCATCAAGGTAGCTACTTGATAACTGCTGGGAGCACCACGGAAGGACGGAGGGTAACCATCTTAGCTGGCGACTCCAGAGGAAGTCGAGGTGCTGCAGATGACGATGAGAGCTGCCCGGTGTTGGTCCTACGGTGCGGAGCACTGTGCTGACCCACTCCACATACTGTTTCAGCCCCGCAAAGCTCTGTGGGACGAGATGTTTATCATCAGCCCCATTTTACAGATAAGGAAAGTGAGGCTCAGAGTGGTTTACATCACTCGTGAGAGGCCACAGGGACAGGGATTGGCCAGGTCCTCCCGTGCACGATCCCGTTTGATCCTCTGTAAGATCCTCAGAGGAAAGACCATTTTCCCTGTAGACGAAGACCAGAGAGGCAAAATGACCTCCTCGGCTTGACAGCCTGTGGTGGCAGAGGTGGGTATTTAATAGCACAGGTATAGGCATCCGGCAGGCCACCCCCAAGTCCACATAAGTGACTTCAGGCATGGGGTTTCTCCTCTGTGAGCCCCGGTTTTCTCACGTGTGCAGGAGACATTAACACCCATTCATAAGTTTATTGTTGGGATTCACGGAGACCCTGCGGTGAGGTGCTCAGCACAGTGCCTGGCACACAGCCAGGGTCTCCTGGATGCCAGCAGTGACTGACTGTGCTGACTGTTGTCTCCCCAGAGGGGCTACTCTGCCCGGCACGAGGTCCGCCAGTTCCACTTCACGGCCTGGCCGGAGCACGGCGTCCCCTACCACGCCACGGGGCTGCTGGCCTTCATCCGGCGTGTGAAAGCCTCCACCCCGCCCGACGCTGGGCCCATTGTCATCCACTGCAGGTGGGGCGCTGGGAACCCTCAGGAGGCGAGAGGCCAGGAGCGGGGGGGGGGGGGGGGGGGGGGGGGGGGGGCCTCCAGGTCCCTACAGGAGAGGATCACCCCCAAGGGCCCTTTGCTCTTTGAGCTTTGGCTCTCAGGTTGGCACCCTCCTGTGCCTCCCAAGACCTGGGGCGGCCGTTGGCCCAGATGCCAAGGAGGCTCTGGCAACATGGAGGTGTTGAGGTTGGCAGCACCAGGCAGGATCAAGTTCCATTTGCTTCCATTCAGCAAGTGTCACTGCACACCTACGTGCTAGGTTTGGCGCAGGTGCTGGGAAGGGCTTCACTTTCTCTTGTCTTCTCCCAAGCCCGAGGCTTTCCTCACGCCTTGGCCTTCACACCCTCTGCTGCTTTGACCGGCACTCCTTCCGCCCAGGCTCCTGTCTTGGTTGGGTCCTGTAACCCTAGTCGCCCTTTCTCTCTTTGCTCTGCTTCCTCCCCTGTTCCACATCTTCCTCTTGCCTCTTAAGTGGGGGCCCAGTGCCCTGTCCTGTGCCTGTCACTCTACCCCTGCAGAGCTTCACCTCTGACCCTGTGGCTTCGGCGAGTCCCCCGAGCCCACAGGTTCTTGACCTCTGTATCTTGTTCTGGCTCCTCTACGTGGCTTCTTCATAGCGGTCCAAATTTCACAAAACAGACTCATTCCTCTCCCTGCCCTGCCACCCCCAAAACCGGCTTCTCTCTGCCTTCTTTCGGCCTCTTTAAGACACCGTCTTTTAGAATGAAATTGTATCGATGAACAATGTACTTAAAGCAAAATGCACAAATAGTAAGTGTATATAGAACCTTATGAATTTTCACAAATTGAATATGCCTGTGAAATAACCAGTGCTGCTCAGATCAAGGAACAACATGAACAGCACACAGAAGCCCCTTGAACCCCACGCCTCCCTCCCAGAGCAATCGCTGTCCTGACTTCTAAGCCACAGATTTGTGTTGTGTGTTTCTGAACTTTGTGTAAATGGAATCACACAGCAGGTGCTCTTTGGTGTCTGACGTCTTTCCCTCAACCTTGTGTTCGTCAGATCCATTCATATTGTACCGTATTGCACGATATGAATAAACCACCGTGTGTTTATCTGTCCTGCTTTTGACAGGCATTTGGGTGGTTTCCCAGTCTGAGTTCCTGCTCAGGACATTCTCTTGCATGTCTTTTGGCCAATAGACACGTGCGTTTCTGTGGGGAATGTACGTAGGAGTGGAATTGCTGTGTGCAAACATTCGGCTTTAGTAGACAACCGCCAGCTTTCCAAAGTGGTTGTATTCATTTAAGTCCCCACCAGCAGTGTATGGGGACCCAGTTGCTCTACGTCCTCCCCAACACTTCGATGCCACCGGTTTTAAACTTGAAGTCTTGGTGTCATCTTTGTTCTCCCCCTCCCCTCAACTCTGCTCCACCTGGTGCTGCGCACGAAGATCCCAGAGATGGATCCGACGCAGCCCCGCGTGGTGGGTTAGGGAGACAGCCACCTAACCAATGACCACATAGCAGGGAAAAGCCTGGCCACGTTGCTCTGGAGCTCAAACCGATGCCATTTGCTGGCAGGGTTGTGAGTGCTTATGAGTGTGTGGGGCTTTGAGGGCAGGAGATTTGGGGACATTCAGGAGGAAGAACATTCTTGGATTAAGCTCTGAGCCTCCCTTGTCCGTCTGCCCCGGTGGCAGTTGCTGCGTCTCACCGCTTCCTCTTCCCTACCCTTTCCCTCCTCCTCTGCCCCAAGGCGCATCCCCAG
The DNA here is from genome assembly GCF_004115265.2 of Rhinolophus ferrumequinum. Classification (NCBI taxonomy): domain Eukaryota; kingdom Metazoa; phylum Chordata; class Mammalia; order Chiroptera; family Rhinolophidae; genus Rhinolophus; species Rhinolophus ferrumequinum. The sequence continues at coordinate 20,158,059 of NC_046292.1, forward strand.
CTCTGTCCTCTGTGGCATTTCGCCAGAACTCTTCCAGCAGCCTTCTCCCTGACTCCTCCTTGCCTGGGGAGGGGTCTCTCTGTGTACCCCATGCCCTGTGTGGGGTAGACATGGCCAGCTGCCCCAGGCTCCCTCTTCTCTTCTTCCCCTTGGCCCCGGGCTCCCTCTGCAAGGCCCTGACCTGCCTGGGCCACTCTCTCCCCAGCGCGGGCACCGGTCGCACAGGTTGCTACATTGTTCTGGATGTGATGCTGGACATGGCTGAGTGTGAGGGCGTCGTAGACATTTACAACTGCGTGAAGACCCTCTGTTCCCGACGTGTCAACATGATCCAGACTGAGGTAGGGGATGCAGCCTTCTGCCCACTCCCCGCTCCAGGGCTCCGGTCCCTCGTGTCGTAGCTCAAAGCTGGCGTCAGTAGGCTCTTCCCCTCCCTAGGATTTCCCCTTACTCTTTGCCATCTCTGAACTTGGCCTGCCAACCTCTCAGTTCTCCCAAATTCAGCTCCACTGTGTTCTGTTGGGTGAGGTCCAACAGCAGCAGGCCAAGGTCATAGGTCCTGCAGTCAAGACATACTGAGGTTTGTCTTCTCACTAGATGTGTGACCCTGGGCGGTCCCCTCACCATCAGAGCTTCTCACAGTGTTGTCATAGGGATGAAATGTGAGATAAGTGAACATACCCGTGAAGGGTGTTTCAGCTAAGGTGGTTTTCACCTGTAGTAACATGTGGCTGGACTCGGCTTCAGAGCACTCCTGCCTCAGCCTCGAGGCTTTTCCCTCCTGACACTACCCCCAAATCTCTAGCTTCTAGTCCCCTCCTGGTTCCTTATGTTTTTACCTCCTGTTCCAGGAGCAATATATTTTCATCCATGATGCAATCCTGGAGGCCTGCCTGTGTGGGGAGACCACCATCCCTGTCAGCGAATTCAAGGCCACCTACAAGGAGATGATCCGCATTGACCCTCAGAGTAATTCCTCCCAGCTGCGGGAAGAGTTCCAGGTGGGGCATGAGTGGATGTGTATAGGTATGTAGGTGTGTAGGAGTGGTTTGTGAGTGAGTGAGTGACTCTGTGTGTGTGTGTGTGTGTGTATGTGTGTGTGTATCGGAGGTCCTCAGTGCTGTAGGAGTCAAAGTTGGGCTACTAGGAAGGTCTGAGACAGTGGAGAAAGTGCTTAGGAGCCTAGGCTTTGAGGTCTGATAAACCTGGGTTCAAATCCTGCCTTACCTAGTTAAGAGCTGTGAGTGGCCTCGAACACTCACTTGACCTCTCCAAACCTCAGTTTTTCTCATCCAGAAAAGAAGGATAGGTAATAATTGCCCTTGTAGTGTTTGTATTCATCAGGATTCTATTGGCTGCTCGTAACAAAAATCCAGCGCAATGGCTCTTGTAACTGGAAAGCCTGAGGCTGGTACAGCTTCAGTTATGGCTGGATCCAGGGGCTCATTTGCTGATGCCAAGACATTGTCTATAGTTTTGGGTCTGTTCTCTGTTTTTGGCGTCATTCTCAGACTCACATCCTGGACCCCAACAGTGCTAGGCTCATATCATCTCTATTGTCAGGAGACTAGAAAAGGTACTTTTCCAGTGGTCCAGATTGTGGTCACTAAGCGGGCAGAGACCCCAGATGTCTTCTCCACTCCAGGGTTCCTGTGAGGGTTCAGCTGGATGGTACATGCTGGGTGCCTGGTGCTCTAGAGCAGGCACAGAGTGGTGTCACAGGAAATGCTGCCTGTGATTCCTGGAGAATGATATTGGCCTCTGGGGAGTCACGACAGACTGGGGTTCTCTGTTAGGGATCCCCAAGGACAACAGAAAGAAACTGAGACCCCATGAGTCAGGATGCATGAGGCGTGAAGGCAAGAGGGGGAAATCCAGAGTTCTTGGCTTGTTATAGTGCCAGGTATTCCAGACTTGAGTTCTGTTTTGTGGAAGACATGGGGCCTCAGGACTTGTCTCCTGGACAGTATCTCATACGCTGGTAATAAGCTTCTCTGTGCCTTCTGCGTGTTGAGCGCTGCATGTGCCAGGCTCAGTGCTGGGTGTTTGACATTATCTCACTTTATCCTCCTGACAGCCCCTTGAGGTAGGCATATTACTATCCCATTTTACAGTTGAGGAAAAATGAGGCTGAGAGGTACAGTAGCTCGTCTAAGTTTACACAGGTGGTGGTGAGGAGGCAGACGCTAGTCCCCAGAGCTCTGTCCAGGCTCTGTGTGGCCTGGAGACAGGGAGCCGGGGTCCCTGCCCTCTCCCACTTCTCTCTGGACCTCAGTTTCTCCATCCATAAAATGGGGTTAATAACCTGGCCCAGCTTCCTTCGTGGAGCTATGAGGAGACCCCGAAGCACTGGCCGTCCCTCCCATTCCTCTTCCCACTCCCCGTAGACGCTGAACTCGGTCACGCCACCGCTGGGCGTGGAGGAGTGCAGTATTGCCCTGCTGCCCCGGAACCGCGACAAGAACCGCAGCATGGACGTCCTGCCGCCCGACCGCTGCCTGCCCTTCCTCATCTCCGCCGATGGGGACCCCAACAACTACATCAATGCGGCCCTGACTGACGTGAGGGCTCGGGCGTGGGGTGGGCTCGGGGACTGCCCCACCCAGCAGCATCTGGGGAGGACCAGGAGCCAGGGAGCGGAGCTCAGGGCTCTGGATGGGGGACCCTCTGCCTTTTCTGGGGATCAGGCCCATGGGGTGATTCTCCTATCCCCAGTGATCTTCCATTCAGGGCATCAAAGTGAGTGTTCTTGCTCTGGTGTTACTCTTGCCTGAGTAGGGGTCTGGGTCAGGCCCAGCAGAGCCTGGGGTAGGAGAAGTGATTTGGGGGCTTTGGCAAGGGAGGTTGGGAGGGTTTGGGGTTGGGACTTGAGACCTGATGTCTGGAGTCAGGGGAGCTTGTCCTGGGGCGTTGAGCTGGAGCCAGGACATAGCCTGGAACACCCTGGCCATGGTCTGAGGTCTCAGGAGCCATTTAGAAGCCCCTTCCCCTGCTCCCAGCTCAGGGGCCTCCACCTCCTTCATTGGGTGTTGCAAGCAGAGCTTTAGGGCCAATGAATAACTCCACGATGCTCCTGTCTGAGTGGGGAAGAGTCCATGAGCATCACCCCATTCCTCTCCCAAATTGGAACCAGTTAGTGATAGCGCAGGAGAGAGAGGTGATAGGAGAAATGGGTGCAGGAGACAGAGCTGGAGAGTCACCTCAGGCTCCCTGGCCCTGAGTGGGAATGGGCCACTGGGTACAAACCACATCCTGAGATCTCTCCTGTCTGGAACCTTGCATTTGGGGAACGGGTTGAGATAGTCATTAGACAAATAGACAATGGAATGTCAGACACTGGGAATTTCTACCAAAAACAACCAGGCGGAAGAAGTATTTAATGTGGGTTTTGGGGGCCTGTGTATGCGGCTATTTTTGATGAGGGGGTAAAGAGGGCATCTTTGAGGAGGTGACAGTTAAGCAAAGACCAGAACACAGTGAGGGAGAGAGCCATGTAAACACTTGGGCAATCTGTTCTAGGCAATAGGGATAGCAGATGCAGAGGCCCTGAGGCAGGGAGGAGCTTGGCCAGCCTCTGCCTACCAGGCCTAAGCTCCCACTGCCACACATTGGGAACCTTTTGCTGCTTAGTTCCTGGGAGCCATGGGCTTGGGCCCTAGAGGCCTGGGGGCTCACCCTGTCAACTCAGGCCTCAATGTCTCGGCCAACCTCTAAAGTGGGCCACTGGAGGCAGCCCGGTCCACTGGTGGGCAGGGTGGGCGGATGGCCTGTGGCAGAGGCTGGGGCCGTGATGGGGTGGCGAACAGGCCCGGGTCGTGGTTTCCTTGCAGAGCTACACACGGAGTGCCGCCTTCATCGTGACGCTGCACCCGCTGCAGAGCACCACGCCTGACTTCTGGCGGCTGGTCTACGACTACGGCTGCACCTCCATCGTCATGCTCAACCAGCTGCACCAGTCCAACTCCGCCTGGGTGAGGCCCCACTGGCTGGGCGGGCTGGCTGCCTGCCTCTGTGTGTTCAGAGGGCACATCCTGAAAGTCCGAGGTTGGATCTCAGCTCTGCCATCTGTTTGCTGAGTGACCTTAGATGGGTCATGCTCCCTCCGAGCCTGGGTTTCCTGGTCGGTAAAACAAGGTTGTCGGACTGGAGAAAAACAGCCGTTCTTTACTGAGTATCTGCTGTGTGCCAGGGACTCTGCTTTGCACTTATGGGCTTCAGGTGAGAAAATTAAGACCCAGAGAGGTAAAGCAACTTCTTCAAGGTCACAGCTGGGAAGTGGCAGAGCTGTGTCCCCTGTCTGGGCTGCTTTCTTCCAGAGCTCTTGCTTTTTTAGTTGCTCAACTAAACTGCCCATCATGGGAGGCTTTGAGGCAGAGTAAAGCTCCAGCCTCCTTACTTTCTGACTGTTTGATCTAGGGTAAGTTAATTGACCTCTCTGAGCCTCAGTTTCCTTCTCTGTGAAAGGGGGACCATCACAGCACCTGTTCTCTCGTGGGGACCATGTCAGATGTACGTAGGATGCTGAGCACTGCACCACGTCTACCCCATCTTAGGCACTCAGTATATACATAGCAGACATGAAGGTGATGAGGGTGACAGTCACTTCTGAGGTTGGTCTGGACTCTGGCTCAGTGATTTCAGCCAGTGGTGCTGCCCATCTCCTTTTGGGGCTTCCGAAGCCGGAGCTCCTAGGAAGAGCAGATGCCCAGCCTTCTAGCCCTGCATGACCGTATCCCCTAGATCTCTGAGCCCCCTACTTCCCCAGCTCCCTGTCCCAGGAGACCAGGAGGATTTGCTGTAAAATGAGTATGACAGCCTCTTAGTGGCTCCCTGGAAAAGACTTGTTAACTGAGCTCTTTATGAGCCAGGCACTTGGTATAAATGACCTAGGACTGCAGGGTCATGAGCTGCGGCTCCTGGGCGGGGATCTAGAGGGAGACCCATGTGGCAAGAACCTGCTTTTGTTCAGGTGGAGGGGAGGGACCCAGAGGGAAGCGCACGTGGACGTCATTCATGGGTCACCCATTTGTTCATTCATTCAGCCACCTTTTACTACAGGCCACTCCCTGCCAGGCCCTGCAGTGGGCAGTGGGAGGCAGGGAGAACACAGCCCCTCCCAGATCTCACGGTTCAGGGGGGAAGCAGGCACAAAACCCAGCAGTGACAGCAGAGGGGAGGGGCTAACAGGGAGCCAGCACAGGGACATGGGAGCCTGAGGGATAATGTATCACAGAGGGCTTCCTGGAGGAGGTAATACCTGAGCTGAGATATGTAGGGAGGGTAGAGTTAACTAAGTGAGGAGGACGAGTGATCCATGAGGAGGGAGCAGCATGTATAAAGGCTTGAATGCAAGGAGTTGCCAGGACCGCAGCAAAAAGAGGAAGGTGCCTCTTCATGGGGTTTGGTCAGAGAGGGAAGCAGACGGAGCATGGTGTTTTCTGGGAGGAGCTTGGGGGCCATATCATAGATGGAGAAACGTGCCCAGAGAAAGGAAGAGCTGAGACTAGAGGCTGGACCTGGGACCAATTAGCCCAGAAGCTTGTGTATGTATGTGGTGGGGGCCGCACCTCCTCTGTTCCTCTGCTGTCTCAAGTCTGTGACCTGGAGGGGGTCCATTTAGGACCCTGACTCCATGGAGTGGTCCTGGGGCAGGTGCTGAGCTGTGTCACAGCACCGGGGACACCCCACCTCTGTGAGCTGATGCTAGAAGTAGTGAGAGAAGACCAGAGGGCGGTGGTGCAGGGGTGGTGGGGTGACCTGAGGCCTGTCCCTGGAAGAAGGCAGCCTCATGCAGGTGTGTGTGTTCCTGAGTGTGAGCTTGTAGGCGTAGCTGTAGAGTGGCTCAGCAGTGTCAGTGCGTCCACTGTGAAGGGTTTGTCTCAGCTGACCTGAGTGTGTCAGTGCAGCACGCATGGCCAGGTGTGAGCTGCAGTCCGATGGGTGAAGGATGCAGACTGGGGGGGTCTCTGAAGGTGTGTCTGGAGTGAGTGGGTGCACAGGAGCCTCAGGGCAAATGTGGAGGTGTGGGGGTGGGTGTGCGCGGCAGCTGCCTGGCCAGCTCTGCTCAGCTGTCGTGTCTGTGCCCCTGCCCCAGCCGTGCCTGCAGTACTGGCCAGAGCCCGGCCGGCAGCAGTACGGCCTCATGGAGGTGGAGTTCGTGTCGGGCACAGCTAACGAAGACTTGGTGGCCCGTGTCTTCCGGGTACAGAACATCTCTCGGGTGAGTGATCTGGGAGCCCCAGGGCGAGAGCCTGGGGGGTGGCCTCTCATGACCTCCTGGAGGCCACCAGGGACCTTAGAACCTGGTGCTCACATTCCCCTGGCTGGCTGCCTGTGCCCCCAGCTGCAGGAGGGGCACCTGCTGGTGCGGCACTTCCAGTTCCTGCGCTGGTCTGCGTACCGGGACACACCGGACTCCAAGAAGGCCTTCTTGCACCTGCTGGCCGAGGTGGATAAGTGGCAGGCGGAGAGCGGGGACGGGCGCACTGTTGTACACTGCCTGTGAGTGCTGGTCCTGCCGCGCGTGGGAGCAGGGAGCCCCGGCTGAGAGTGGGCCTTGAGACCGGCACCAAAACCCCTGGGCTCCCGGGTGGCCTGAGCCTGCCTTCCCTGTAGGAACCCAGGCAGTTTCCAGGGTGTAGACTCCACCCTGAGGAACTATCCGGTACCCTCTGTGTGATGTCTGACTTTGCCAGTTGAATTACAGTCCTAATAATTGTTTATCCCACTGATAAGGTAGTACACTTTTTAAGTGAATGGATTTCCAGTCTTTGTTCATGAACACTCACATATAACATTTTTCATTCATTCATTCATTCATTCATTCATTCATACATTCATTCATTCATTCACATGACCCATTCATAATTCATTCATTAACTCATGTCTGGGTGCAGTCACTCCTTTGCCCCCCACTTTTTCGTGTTTTCAGCACTTACTGGCCCTTCCCAGTGCCGGGCTGGGTATGCGGGAGGCAGGGCCAGGGAGCTGGGTCAGGCAGGGCCTGGCTCTTAGGCGCTTTCAGTTCTAGTGGGAGAGGCCCCTTGAGAAGGAGGCTGAGGGTCTAGACCACCCCTCATCTCTCAAGAGGTACCTCAGCCTGACGTTACAAGGAACAGAAGAGGGACAGGGACTGGGGATAGGAGGGCCTGTGTGTGTGAGAGGCTGCGGTTTGACTGTGTGTTTGTACCTGTGTCACTGGGGTGGCTACTCTTCTCGGTGTCCATTTTCCATCCTGCTCTCTGGGTTTTGCTTACTGCCCTGTTGCCCTCCTCTGTAGCTGTCTGTCTTTTGGAGTGTGTCTTGCCTCCTTTCTCTCAGAATCTGCTGTTTCTCTTTGAGGCTCTGTCTTCCCAGACACCCTCAGCTTTGGATGTCAGTCTTAGTGTGTGACTCTGCCCCCATAACTGCGTCCAGCTGCTCACCTGTTGGCTTCTTTACCCTCCCTTCTGGGTTCCCTGGCCCCACCCCTCACCTCTGGGCTCCCTGACCCTGGCTCTGCCCTTCACCTTTGAGTTCAGCCCCTCACCCCCAAGCCCTGTCCCAAACCTCTTGTGTTTCTCATTTAGAAATGGGGGCGGCCGCAGCGGTACCTTCTGCGCCTGTGCCACGGTCCTGGAGATGATACGCTGCCACAACCTGGTGGATGTTTTCTTTGCTGCCAAAACGCTTAGGAACTACAAACCCAATATGGTGGAGACCCTGGTGAGGGGCCACGTCCCCTGTGCCCAGCCACTTCCAACTTCCCGGTTCACGCCCAGCCAGTCTCCTCAGCACCCACTCTCCCATGTCTGGTCCCCACAATTGGGCTTTGGGATCTGGTCCTGTGGTGCCAAAATGCTCCCCCATTTGCCCTGTTCTCACCAAGGCTGGGCTAGGTCTCATGCATAGCCTGTCTCACCCAGTGCTGGAGAAGGGCCAGGCTCCTGATTCCTCTTCTCCCTCTCCCCAGGATCAGTACCACTTTTGCTATGACATGGCCCTGGAGTACCTGGAGGGTCTGGAGTCAAGATAGCGGGGGCCCCTGGCCTGGAGCACCCACTGTGCACTCAGGGCCAGGCCCACCATCCCGGACGGACGAGGAAGACCTGTGCCCCCGACTCTGCTGAACCACAGCTCTCACAGGGAAAACACTGGAGTGGGCAGTGGGCCACCTGGGTGCTGCCCTCCTCGGTGGGCAGGGCCTTGCACCATGTATCGTGGGCAGGCTGAGGACCAGGAGGAGCTTAGCAGGACTGCATCCCAGCCCACCTGTATAGAGCCCTGCAGGCCTGTCCTGAGAGGCCTGGCACTGCTTGGCACGGTGACAGGGGCTCACAGCTGCTCGCTCTGGGGGACCTAGGCCTAAGCCCCTGTATCGCAGCCCTTGGTGGAATGTGTACAGAGCAAGGCAGCACCCAGTGGCTCAACGTGAGTAGACAGTGCACTGGGGCTCGGCGTCCGGAATACCATCTGGCCCCGCCCCTGAGGGTCCTGTGCAGACTGGGCTCTGCCCTGATTTGCTAGTGGGCGCATCAGACTGGGCCTCCACAGGGGGAACTGCGGTCCCCTCCTCCTTTACCCGCTGCCCCCTGCAGCCCCTGGGATATTTTGCTCACGATCCTTCCCACTTCCCTGACGTGTGCTCTGAACCAGGATCTGCCCGTCCCTAGCCTGCCCTACGTGGGGCCCCTTCCCTGCCTCACCCAATGTCTGCAGAGTGATGTCAGCTCAGGCCCCTCTGCCTATAGCTTTCAGGCCACACTGGCCGGGTCGTACTCAGCCTGGGCCAGTGACAACAAGGCTGAACGACAGCCCCTGTGGCTCCTGGTCAGGCTGCCCGCTGTGGGGAGGGCACTACTGGATCACGGGTGCCCATACCCCTAGAGTTTGAAGGTATATTTTGGGATGGAGGAATAATGCTTTTTTGTTTATTTTGTTATTTTTTGATGGGTGGCTGGGAAGGTCTCTTTAAAATGGGGCAGGCCACACCCCCATTCCGTGCCTCAATTTCCCCATCTGTAAACTGTAGATATGACTACTGACCTACCTCGCAGGGGGCTGTGGGGAGGCATAAGCTGATGTTTGTAAAGCGCTTTGTAAATAAATGTGCTCTCTGAATGCCACATAGTGGCCTTGTGTGTGTGTGACCAGCCTGCTGGGTCCTGTTCACTTGCTCGGACCTGTTCACCTGCCCAGCCTCCCAGTGCACTGGGAGGGCCCTGGACTGGGAGTTCGGGGCCTGGATGCTGGTCTGGCCCTTGGTTTTTTATCCATAAAATGGTAGGGATGTGGACCAGAGCATCACTCAGGGTCCTTCCATTTGCAGAGGTGGTTCCAAGGCACACTGGCTTATTGCTGCCTCCTCCCAGGCCTCTGAAGCAGTTCCTCGGGCAGTGAGGTTTATCATGAGACTCCCGAGGGCCACGGAGCTGCCTCCTACCCTTGGGAACCTGGATCTGGGTCAAGCTCTTTTGGGGGCAGCATGGGAGGCTCAGGCTTTGGTGTCAGGAAGACCGGCCCTAACAGCTGGAAGACCTCTCTGGGCCTGTTTCCCATCTGTAAAATGTGGGTGATTGTGTTAGGAGCAGATGAGATTGTCATTAAGTGCTTTGCATGGTGCTGGTGTGCTGAAAGGCTCTGTTTACAAACACAGCAGAGATGGGCCACACCCCTGCTGGGGATGGTCATCCAGCTGCCCAGCCATTCCCAGCCCCAGGCTTCCTCAGGAGGTGGAGTGGGAGCGGGAGTGGGCTGGCGGGTAGGGACCTGAGTCACTCCTGGCTCTGTCACAAACTTGGCTATATGATCTTGGACAAGACACTCCCTGTTTCTGGGCCTCAGTTGTTGCATACAAAGATTGGCTCTATGATGTACTGATTCTATTCACACACTGGCTGACTCTGTGCCTCAATTTTTCCATTGGTTAAAGGATATTCATTCTAGTGACCTCATAATTCAACATCCTTTAATCTGAATAAGTTTGTTAGACAGTTATGATCGCACTTAGCTAAGACACAGACTGACCCACTCACACTCATTCTGTACTGACCACTAAGCCTAACCTGGGGGGTCACAAATGTATGTCAGATACTGGGCAAGCAAAAGGATATGACTTGCTTTGATCAATAGAATATGGCAGAAGTGATGTCAAGTGAGTTCTGGATCCTTGACCTCAAGGAGCATTGCAGCTTTTGCCCCCTTGGAATTCTGCCATGTAAGGAAGCCTATCTAGCCAACCAGAAGATTTGAGGGCACATGGAGAAGAACCAGCGCAACCCCTGAACAGCAAATACCAACTCCCAGACCTGTGAACGAGGCCATCTTGGGCCTTCCAGCCTGACCAACCTGTCAGGTGAGTGTAGCTGCATGATTAAGCTTAGCAGAAACTGCCAAACCAACCTCCAGAACTGGGAGAGATAATAAATTGTTCTTTCTTTCTTGTAAACCAATATGTTTTGGGATTGTTTGTTAGGCAGCAAAAGCTAACTGATACATATGTGTTCTGGGCAGTGTGGATACAGCTTTACTCATCAGGTATTGAGCTCCTCAAGGGCAAGGCATATTTCTTTGTTCATCTTGTGTCCATTGCCCAGCAAAGAGCTTGCTTGGAGCTGGTGCTCAAGATATGTTGGCATGAGGGAGGGAAGAAAGGAGGAAGTGTGGTTGTGTCTGACTGGTGGCCTTACGTGGCCTTTTCGAGGAGCTGGGAAGGTGGGCTATGTATTAGGAGGAGCCCCAGCTCCAGAATCAACAAGCCAGGGTCCCACCCCCAGCTCCACGTCCTACCAGCTGGTGACCTTGTTCAAGTGTCCTAACCACCCCGTTTCCTAATCTAGAAAATCAGCATAACACCTACTTGCAGCTTTGGTTGTTAAGTCCAGAGATAAAATGTTTAAAAATAACGAGCATAGCAATTGTCCTTCATTCAATAAATGCCATATCATATCACAGTATGGAAGTCCTCGGTTAATAAAGATGGTCACTTTTCATTTAGCCCCTATTACTGTGTTAAATGCCTTATACCCTTTATCTCTTACTTAATCCATACAGCAGTTCTGTAAAGTAGGAATCGCTCCCCCATCATGTAGACATGAAGGCACAGAGGCTCGGAGAGGCAGTTTACTCACCTGAAGTCACGACCATTATATGGCAGACCCTGGACTTGAACCCAAGTTTAGGCTGACTTCAAAGCCTGGGCCTTAACCACCCTGCCCCATGGTTAGTCTGGGTGGTGTCAAAAGCCAGAGATCCCTTAGGTGCAACACCAAATGGGTAATTTGTGCCTGGGAACTGATTTTCAAATGCTGTGATATATGTCGGAGGTGGTGGCCTCTTGGACAAAGTGGCCTGGAGCACAAGAAGATGAATGATCCGGGCTGGCTCTGCCCAGGGCCGTGGGCCTGGCAGGAGGGGGCCTGGCAGAACCCCCACCCACTTGACTCCAACAAATAGGATTTCTACAAGTGTGGATGGGCCGGCTGCCTAGTACTGCCAGGAGCTAAATTTATTTCTTTATGTCATCATAAATCTGGCTGTAGGAACCTGCTCAGGCAATTATTACTTCTCACCGTCTCTCTGCCGGCCTCTGATTGGGACATGTTATATATCCTGAGCACCCAGGAGATGGAGCCGTGACTTTGATGGATGCTAAGGCCATTTGCAAGGCTCTAATTGAGAGCGGGCTCTGGCTGCTCCCTGTCACTGGGCTCCCGCGGACATCTCTTGGCTGACCTCTGATGGACAGGAGCCCAATAGACACCCCCATGGCTGAGGGCAGTGTAGAAATAACGGTGCCATTGCATAGGCAGAGCCTACCTTGCCACGTGGTGGAGAGAGCAGGGACTCTGATGTCCGTCGGAGGGCCTCCTCTGGGGAGCACGGAGGCTGGTTCTGACCTTTAGTGAGCCTCATCTGAAAAATGGGAGAAGGAAAAAACCATGGGAGGCTGGGCTGTGTTGATGGGATTGGAAGGCCCTATGGTTTCAGGTTCAGGCCAAGCTATGTCCTGTGGGTGGAGGATGAGGGCTTTGGACGTGCTGATGTAAAACAGCAAAGCTTTATTTGGCACTGACAGTGCACGGGCGTGGGGCTAAGTGCTCTGTGTGTGTTGTCATGTCAGCCTCCAATGAAGCCTGTGTGGCAGGTACTAGCATCCCCGTTTTGTAGAGGAGGAGATCGAGGCTCAGTGAGCTTAAGGAACTTGTCCAAGGTCACAGAGCCACCAAGTGTCCCACACACAGCAGCAACCAGTGTGATTGTTTGAAAAAAATAAGCCAGGTAACATCTCTCGCCTGCTCAGACCTTCCAGTGACCTCCTCCTGCTCTGTGAGTGATAGCTGAGCTCCTGGCTGTGACCTTGGAGGCCTTGCTGACATGGCCTTTGCCGTCTCTCTGACCTTGTCCCTCCTGCTTGCTCTTTTGCTCACGCTGGCCTCATTTCTTCTCATCACTTTGAGCTCTTTGCCTGGGTGCCCTTCACCCATCTCCACATGACTGGTCCTTCTTGGTGTCCAGGTCTCAGCTCAGATGACCATTCTTGAGAGGCCCTCCCCAACTGCCCTGAGGTGGCCTCCCTGCCCCACTGTCCCTGTCGCTCTCAGGGTCCTGCCCCGTGTATGTCCCTCATTGCCCCTTCACAGTGGGCGAGCAGCTTGCTGTTCATTGGGTGTCCACTGCCTCCCCGCCAGACTGTGAGAGCTGGTCCCCTGTGTCCACTGCACTATGCATGGCACCTGGTACGTGCCAGGCCCTCAGTGACTACTTGCTGAATGAATGAAAGCTGTAGAGCCAGGATGCAAACTGTCTTCCAAAGTCCATACTCTGAAGCATATTATTTTTAGTCTTCCAGATGGTCCAATGGTTTGATTCCATGAGGCTGAGTTTCAACGCTGATTTGGCCACCGCCGGGCTATGTGGCTTTGAGCAAATGTCGGCTCTTTTTGGGGCTCAGTCTCCTGATCTGTCCAGTGAGTAAGTGGGACTAGGTACTCTTTAGAAGCCCATTCCAAGGAGGGTGCCATGGGCTCAACATCAGTGATGATAACAGGGACATAAAGTACAGCGTAGGGAGTGTAGTCGACAATATTGTAATGACTATGTATGGTGCCGGGGCTGTACTAGATTCATGAGGGTGATCAACTCATAAGTTATATAAATGTCTAATTATTATGTTATACACCTGAAACAAACATAATATTGTACGTCAACTGTAACTGAAAAGAAAGAGAACAAGCAAACCACATCAGTGACAATGGGGCTGACATGGCGGTGCCAGGCCACTGGCCTAAGCATCTGCTGTCTGTCTGAGTGAGTCTGGAGAAACCTTGGGTGTGGTGGGGGCTTTGGTGTGGTGGGCCTGGGCACCTACCCTGGAAGCTCCCTGCATTATACTTAATGTAGACATTGTCCCTAATCTTCCCAGCAATCCTGAGAGGTACATGTTACCAAAACTATTTGATATATAAGGAAACAAGCTCGGGAAGGTGAGGCGAATTGCTTAAGGTCACACAGCTAGAGAAGAACCAAGATAGGATTAGAACCCATGTGATTTGAATCCAAAGCCTTTACTCTTGGAATCATCACAGAAATACTGGCAAATCTGAAGCTGAACCACATTAACTGTTGGCAATTTCTTTTGTCCACAAATCAGTCTGCCCCTTCAACACTCGCTCAAGCCAGGCTCAGCACAGATAGCTGTAGACAGGCTTCGCTGAGACCCCCGGTCAAACAGCCTCTCCGACTCAGTGCTCAGCACCTACTGGCCTGCCGGAAATGCTGCTGAATGACTGTTGGAATGTCAGGTGAATCTGCAGATGGTGGAGGAGCCCTGACACACCAGGTGCCAAGGAGCTGAGAGAGCCTCTTCAAGGAAAATGAAATGCATCTTAACTCACTTCCTTCTTACTCCCAGGGGTGGGAAGAGGGAGCCTATTCAGGAGTTTTCCTGTTAATTTGAAAGCTGAACAATGTGGCTTTCTTGTCTTGAGCTGTGTGAGGTGGGGACAGCTCTCTCCCCAGGGCTCCTGCCCCTCCCCACCAAAAGGCAGAGAAACTTGCCCCTTTAGCCTCTTTCCCTAGTGAGCCCTATGCCCCCTTCCATGTCTGACTCTCCCCCATGCCAGTCATTGATTTATTGTCTCAGCTCCAAGTGCATCCTTCTTTGCCCTGCTTTGTGATGCTGGAGCTGGACCCTGCGAACAGTTCTGTTTCGCCAACTTGAGCAATGTTAGACTCTGTCAGTAGAGAGTGCTAGAGGGCCACTGGAAGGTGAGAGCAGCAGGAAGGCATTTTTCCAGGTTCTGGTTTCCCTTCCCTTCCCTTCCCTTCCTTTCCCTTCCCTTCCCTTCCCTTCTCTTCCCTTCCTTTCCCCTCCCTTCCCTTCCCTTCCCTTCCCTTCCCTTCCCTTCCCTTCCCTTCCCTTCCCTTCCCTTCCCTTCCCTTCCTTCCCTTTCCTTTCCTTTCCTTCCCTTCCCTTCCCTTCTCTTCCCTTCCTTTCCCCTCCCTTCCCTTCCCTTCCCTTCCCTTCCCTTCCCTTCCCTTCCCTTCCCTTCCCTTTCTTTCCTTTCCCCTCCCTTCCTTTCCTTTCCCTTCCTTTCCCTTCCAACTCATCACTGGAGCCAAAACCTCAATGGTGCTTGTAAGGCCTCTGCAGATGTACCTCAAGCCTCCCTCTCCACAGGGCTGCTTCTACAGACCAGTGCTGGACCACACTCCCTGCAGGCTTCTTAGCCACCAGAGGCTGCGTGTTCCTGTGGTTGGCACACCCTCCTTGAAGAGGTCTGACCCTCAGACTTGGGGGAGGACCTTCTCCTCAGTCCTTAGTTCCTGCATTATTCACTCTCCCTCAGCCTAGATATAGTAGCTGCTTTTTTTTTTTTTTTCCCAGAACACTTATTCTTCTGGGTGCTTCTTTCTTGCTGCTTTTGGATCCCTTAGTAATTAACTACCCTTTAGTAGTTAGCAATTCTTTATATTGAAATCACCATGTTCAAATTATGGGTTATGAACTCTGTCTCCTGACTGGATTCTAATTGATAAAGAATTGGGAGCAGGGGTGGTCTCAGGAGACAGATTTTGATTGGTGGGATTTTGATTGGTTTTGTTGCCCATGCCTTGAGCACAGAGCTGAGCTCCCTGCCAACGGGACAGGGGAGGCTGGTAATCCACAACATAGTGGCGTCGTGATTCTCCTATGGGCTGTGATGGATTTTGATGCAATGCCAACCGACACAAGTGTCTTGGGAGCCCACGTAACTACTACACTTGACCATCACACCAGTAATGATGACTGCAACGACTGTGGTGTGGGGTGGATTCCTGAATGCACCGGAACACTTACTAGAAGGAAAAGGGTAAGTTCAGGTCATTTAGTTCTCCGCTCAAGCCATGGCTTGAGAGCCACAGAGCTTCCGTGGCATCCTTAAAAGAATCGCTTATTTGATGTCACCATAGAGCTGATATTGATGAAAATAAAACATAAAATGTAACTGTGCGGGTCACAGAATTTAAATATCAGTTACATTTACAGCGTCGTCAAGTTGCTCACGTCAGTGTTTGGATGTAAATTAGGAAATAATGGGATCCTGAAACTTGGAATAGAGATATCTGGACTCAGATGGCCAGAGTCACTCTGAGCCTGCTTTTGCCTCTGGTACCTGAAGAGAGTAGTTTTCTCTTGTTTGAAGACCCTGTGATAAGCTTATACGGGGCAGTGCCTTGAAGGGGATGAACATTCTCCTTGAGATTTGCCACAAGCACCCTTTGTTACATTATATCCACAATGAGGGTCAAGTGTCAGCATGCTCCAAGGGGTCAGGTACACACTGTGATCCGGGAAGAGCTAGTTTATATACTTTACACAATGGAAGAATGACAAGATTTTTGCTAATGGCAAGATTTGACATAATCCTGGGGAATATATATGGGAGTTAATTCTAATGGTGGAGGATAATACTAAATCATTCTGGATTCATGGATGTGGATTTGGGATTCAGTATGTTAGCTTGTGTGTGTGTTAGCTAAAGGTGGCTCTGAACAGTTTGCTTGGTTGGACCTGAAGGTGGCTCACATTTAGTGAGTCAAGATGCCAGAGGTTCCATGGAATCATGCAGAAGAGGGAATCCAAAGGCTTAAGGATATAGGATGATGGGGTGAATTTATCATGTATGACCTGCACAGCCACCCCAAAACTACGTTCCATGAAAATTCCCAGAAGATACTTTCCTAACTAAGGCACTGAGAAATATATTAGTGAGGTGAGAACACCTGTCCTTAAAATATTCTGTTGATATTCACCTCTGTAGGCCAGGTATTTCCAGGAGTATGCTGTCATTCAGTCGGGCTCCATGATTTCAGGGGGATGATAGGATCCTGGAGAGATATAGGTAAGTGGCCGTGCTTAATAGCCAGAAACGAGGTTGGTGCCTTTACCAGCAGGGTTGGACCAGTAATCAAAATGCCTTGGCTCCTAGGGATCTCTGGTGGTGACTAAATGATTATTGCATTTGTAGAAAGAAAATAGATGGACGTCGTACTCGAGTATTGCTTGATCTACATAACAGGAAAACCAACCAACCAACTGACCAACTGATCAACCTCTGGGACTAGTGGCCAAAACTTGAGTTGAATCATCGCACTGGAGAGTTGTGGCTTCTCAACAGTTTCCAGACCAAGCCAATTTGAATGAAGAGGAGGCTAGGCTCCTCAAAGAAGTTTCCTGCTCCAATGCTGTCAGTATGTACCATAAATCTTCCTCCAGGCCTTCACCAAAGAGCCCTGTGGCCATTTACTAGAATGACTGTACTTGGTAAAAGAAGGTACCGAGGCCTTTGGAGATTACTAGACATTGTTCTGAATTTATGATAATTCCTGAGGATGAAAAATGTCACTGTGGCCCACCAGTCAAAGTGATGAACAACTAACACAGTCAGGTGAGAGATACTTAGCCCAAAGGTATCCAGTTCCTGAATATATAATTGAAGTAGACTTACTTGGCAACTGGAAGAATCCCCAGTTCAGGTCTCTGACTTATTAAATGCGGGCAATTATGGAAGGAATTATGGGAAAAAGGAAGTTCCTGGAACTTCCCTTCTCTACCATGATATTGAATTTGAAGCATTTCTCTAATCCTGGGGGAATTTCAGGGATTAATGAAGGCTGGAATAAACAGAGGTGGTATAATTCCTATTCCATTCACATTTAACTTGCCTGTTTGGCCTGTGCAGAGGTTGAATGGGTTTTGGAGAATGACTAATTATTGTGTGCTTCACTGGGTGCTGACTCTAACTGCAGCGGCTATCCCAGATTTAGTCCCAGATATGCTGAGCAACTCAGTATAGCACTTAGTATGTAGCCATGGACCTAGGTACTGCCTTTTCCTCCATACCAATTTGTGAGGACTACCCCAAAACAGTTTGCTTTTCCCTGGAAGGGCCAACAGTATACTGCACAGTCTTGCCTCAGAACTGAGTCTGTTCTCTTGCTTTCTGCCACGATACAGTCCCAGACAATATGATCATCTTGACATTGGTGCGCTACATTGATGACAAGCTGACTGCATCTGATGAACAGGAAGTACCACACATGTGAATGAGAGGATAGGAAATCAATACCACAAAATTTCAGAGGTCTGCTATCAGTGAAGTTTTTGAGGGTTCAGTGGTATGGAACATGTTGAGATATCTCCTCCTAGGTGAAAGTCAAATTGTTGTACTTTATGCCACATACCAAAAAACAAACAAACAAACAAAAAAAACCACAAACAAAACAAAACAAAACAAAAAAAACGACAACCCATGGCACTCAGTAGGCTTTTTGGAAAAAACATGAATCACATTTGTGTGTGCTGCTTTGACCCATCAACAAAATCCTTATAAGACTGTCAGCTTTGAGTGGGGACCATAGCAAATGAAGGCTCTGCAGGCAGTAAAGTCTTCAGTACAAGTCTTTCTACCACTTCGTCCTTGTAGTCCAGTAGATCCAATGATTCTCAAAGGTTTCATAGTAAGTAGGGGTGCTGTATGAAGTCTCAGGCAAGTCCCAAGAGAGGGATCACAAAACAGACCCTCTAGGACAGGGGTGTCAAAACTGCGGCCCGCAATCCATTGTTGATTGGCCCACAGCAAATTCCAAAAATATGTTTAGTTTACTTAAATAAACCAGGTGAGGCAATACGTACTTCACCTCGAGTGAGTGGCCCGGCTGTCTGTGTATTTTGCCACATATGGCCCTTGGTGAAAAACGCTGGAAAACGTTTGGACACCCCTGCTCTAGGATTTTAGAGTAAATCTATTCCTTCTTATGCAGATCACACTTGTTCTTCTGAGAAACAGCTTCTAGCTTGCTACTGGACTGAGATAGAGATAGGGGGCATCAGGTGACCAGGCAGCCTGAGATTTCCATTTAGGATTCTCTTGACACAACGAACTGTAAAAAATAGCTTTGTGAAGCAGTGATCTACCATCAGATGGGAGTAGTGCAAAAGAGATTGTGCTTGGGCAAGTCTGGAAATTATGAGTAAGTTACGTGAGTCAGTGATTCTGACTCCTGCTCCATTGCCTCTCATTTCTCAAACATATCTATGGCTTCATGGGGAGTTCCTTAAGACCAGTTGACTGAGGAATGAAAACTCAAGCCTGGTTTACACATGGTGCTACACCATATGCGAGTACCACCCAAAATAGAAGACTACAGCATTACAACCCGATCAGGGGTGACCCTGAAGGACAGAGGGGAAGGAAAATCTTTTCAGGGGTTTAAATAGTGTATTTGATTGTCCGCTTTAGAAGTAGAGATGGCCAGAAGTATGGCTCTACAGTGAGTTATAAGCAGTTATTAATGATATGGTTTGGCTGGATGGTCAGATGTGAAAGGAACAGGATTGGAAAACTGGGGGCAAAGCCTTCGGAGAAAGAAGTATGTGGATAGACTCTTCAGAATAGGCGTAGACCGTGGATTGTGTCCCGTGTGAATGCTCACTGAAGGGAACCCACTGCAACAGTCAGGTGAACATTATGGCTGCTTTGTGGTTATCAGTCTCTTCACCCAACTATCCCTATGCTTGTCCAAGTGGCCCATGAAGAAAGTTGCCACAGTGGCAGGGATGACGGATATTCATGGGCTCAAAAACATGAACTTCCCCTTGTTAAGGGCTGCCTTGGGTACTAGCACCGCTGTAGAAAGTGCTGGGTACTCAATCTTTCAACAGACAAGACCAACATGAGCCTATAATATGGCACCACTCTCTGGATGGACCAGCTATCTACCTGGTGGCAGGTTGCTGTCATTGTACCTCTTCCATCACGTAGAGGGAAGTGATTTTTCCTTTCTGGAATAGAAGCACTTTCTGGATATGGATTTGCTGTCCCTGCATGTAATGCTTTTGTCTACACCTTTACCTATGATTTACAGAATGCCTCATCTATCATCAGGGTGTTCTACCCAGAATTGCCTCTTCTCAAGGAACTAATTTTCTAACAAAGGAAGTGCCGCAGTGGGCTCATTCCCCTGGAATTAACTGGTCTTATCATAAAACTCATCACCTGAAAGGAGATGGCCGAACTGAGAGATAGAATGGCGTATTGAAGGCTCAAGTATGGTGTCAGTTGAGAGACCAACCCTGAAAGGATGATACACACACACACACACACACACACACACACACACACACACACTTTGATTCAGACAGACAGCATGGGTTAGTGCCACCTCCCTCATCACTGAAATACGTGGGTCCATTAATCAAGGTGTGGAAATGGGAGGAGCTCTGTGTCAGTGTCAGTCAAGGTCCAATCAGGAGACAAAACTCACATCAAATTAACTAAAGGGGAATTAAAGGAGAACTCTAAAGACTACCACGAAGATTGAAGGAGAGTATTCAAAGAATAAAACTTGGAAGGGAGCGAAAACCCCTCCCTGGCTAGGATTCAGACCAATGGAGAGGACAAGGTTGCAGTCCATTGAGTGGCAGAAAAGTTCGCCGGATTGTCCAGGTGAGAGGTGGTCTAATGGTAGGCCAAGGTGAGTGGGCAGAGAACTGCCTGCTGAGGTGCTGATGAAAATGGGAAGCTGCCTCTCGGGGTTGCTGTTGAACTTGCTGGAAAGCCAGCTGGGGCACTGTCTGCCAAGGAGTTTCCCACAGAGGTGAGGGACAGGGAATAGGGAGCCATCATTGGAAAGAAGATGCTTGGAAGTGAGCTCCCATCCATCTTGCCTTTGGGAAGCCAGCTGTGGGTCTGCTGCTGATATTACTAAGATTGTGCTCCACTGCGTGTCCTGCACACCACCTCATGCTGCAAGAGCAAGAAGAAGCAAAGAACACTGGTGTCAGATAAGCGTGTCCAGTGTCCTGCCAGTGCCATCTATTGATGAAGATTAACATCATGCTTGTAAGGAAAACATGTTCTAGTACCACAAGCAGGCCCTGAAGGATGGATTTGAACTAAGAAGCAATAAATGTCAACAGACACAGTCTCCTCTCACTGTCATTCTTCGTCACCCACTTGCAAATTTTTGCTTCTTAGGAAAATTGAGCTCTGCTGGCTCGGAGAACTTTGTTCCCAAGGGGGCACACCAGAGGACACAGCAATGGTTCCAATGAATGGAAGGATGAGACTGCCATCTAGCTATTTAAGATCCTTGTATCACTGAACAAGCACTGAAGCAGAAAGTTTTATTTCTTTTGTTTGTTTGTTTTTTGCTTAACCACAAAAAAAGCAGTAGTCTACTGGATGGAATGATTTATTGATCCTGATTACCAAGGGGAAATTGGATTGCTGTTACACAATGGGACACAGAGGACTATGTCTGGAACTCAGGAAATTCTCTGGGAAGTACTTCTTAGTACTTCTATGTCCAATCATAAAGGTTAATGGAAAGCTTTGGCAACCCCCCAAAACAGGATAATTGAGGACTCTTACCATTCAGGAATGCAGTTTTGGCTCACTTTTCCTGGTAAAAACCCCAACTAGCTTAGGTTCTGGTTGAGGGTGGGGGAAATGTGGGATGGGTAGTGGAAGAAGGAAGTCATAGATATAAATTATGGCTTTGTGACCAATTACAGAACTGAGGGTCATAGTAACTTTGTTATGTTTATAAATTATATCTAGACGTTAATCATTTTCTTCTTCTCTCTCCTTCTTCCCATTATTATTTATACACAAGCCATTGGAGGTTAACCTTACAGTTTAGTCTTTGGGAAACAGCAGAGTCAGTGTGACTGTATTGAGTTTGAGGAGTCATTCATATAGCCAGCAATGGATATAGTGACGTTGGAACTATGTATCTCCCCATTTCCAGGCACGTGCCGGGACTCCTTTATTTGTACAACGGATAACTGTCTTGTTACGTGGAAACATAGAGTTGCTTTGTTGTGAATGCAGGTTCAAAAGTGCACAGAAGGTGTATGCGGAAGCTGATTAGCCAAAGGCAAGGACTGTGCCCGTTGTCACTTTATGGTCTCTTAGTTCCAAGGCTGCCCTCCTTTACCCTGCTTTGTGATACTGGAGCTGGGCCTGTAATCATTTCTTCTTTGCCAGCTGGTGCAATGTTAATGTCTGTCAACTGAGGGCTTGAAGGGATACTGCAAGGTGACAGCATCAGAAGTCTTCTCTTTTTAAACTGAAACATCATCATCATCATCACAATATTAACAATAAAGAAGTCTCCTCTTTTCTGGTGTTGGACCTCCTTCCGTTTTCTTTTATTCCATGTGGGAGTTGTGCAGTGTCATTCACCTCAGGAGCCATCAGGGACCAGGTCCACTGCACGCCAGGCTATGCTCTCCTCACCTAGCAGCCACTTTACAGTTCAGCTTCTGCCACACCCTCCGTCATTGCAAGAGGTAGTACATGTTCCCTATAGTTGCCATTCCTATGTTCTTGAGTGTCCTCTTTTAATCCTTTTAGAAGTTAACCCCCTTTTACTAATTAACACTTCTTTACATTAAATTGCCTATGTCCAAATTACTGCTGTGCTCTCTGTCTCCTAAACGGACCTTGACTCATACTCCACCCCGTCACTGGGTCTCCTTTGCTGCCCCCATCTCTGTCCTTGGCAGATTTGGGCTCCCTCTTGTTCTTCTCATCTTGGCCTTTCTCCTCACCTCTGCTCTTTCAGATCCATTTTGGGGACATCCAGTTACTGTGCAAAGACAAAGATGTGGCTTCCTCCCAGGAGGCCTTGCCAAAAGGTGGAATTTCCCAAAGCTGCTAGCGTGGAAAGAGCCTGGACCTCGGAGGCAGGGTGTGTCAATTCTAAGCCCAGGTCAACCTCTGACCCATGTATTTCAGAAGTGGGAAAATGGAGGGGAAGTTGTGGAATATAGCTGCTCATATCCAAGCTGCTCTAATCAGCTGTCAGAGTTCCTCCCAGGTCCCATTATTTTATGTGTTCTTATGAGAACTCTTTTTCTCTTGGGTTGGCTAGGCAGATCTCCTCCTCGTCCTTCTCTTCCTCCTCCTCCTCCTCTTCCTCCTCCACTTCCTCCTCCTCCTCCTCCGCCTCTCCTCCACCTCCTCCTTCTTCTTCTTATTACAATGGTTTGCAACCAGGAGCAACTTTGCTTCTCAGGAGACATTTGATTGACAACGGAGGTGTGTGTGCCACTGGCGTTTAGGGAAGAGAGGCCAGAGATGCTGCTGAATGTCCTGTAACGCACAGGACAGCTCCCTGTAACAAGGAATCATCTGGCCCAAAATGTCAATAGTGCTGAGGTTGAGAAGTCGTGAATTAACTGGTGTAGAAATGGAGGTCCAGAGAAGGGAAATGACTTGCCCAGGCTCACACATAAAGTGGACAGCAGAGCTTGGATGACAGCCAGGTTCCCTAACTCCCAGCTGGGGTCTTTTCAACCCTCATCCATTCTTCTCCCTGGTGCAAGGATAGGAAAGGAGATGGGAAGCCAGGGAGGCCTGCCCCTAGGAATATTGTGCTTGCAGGCAGCTGGCATTCTCCTCTTGCCACCCTGCCTGGCCAAACTTCATCCATCTCCCAGTGCAACCATCTGCTTTCTCAACTCCTGTTCTGAGCTACCAGGAAGCTGCTGAGAAAGCTGCACTCCACGAGTCCTGGCATCACTGCCAAGGAGTGAGTGCCAAAGTTAGCTGGCTCCAGCATCACTCATCCTTCCTCTGACCTTCCTGTAGTCTGCTCCCACTCTCCTTATCTTCTAGGACTGTTCAAGTCCTCCACCCTTCTCAAGCCCTGTCTCATCCCCAAACATCAATTCCTCCACTCCCAACAGGTAACTGACATTTTTGAATAACCTTTCTCTCTTACAGCTAAACCTATTCTCAGCCAGCTCAGAACAGAATTCTTAACCATCTCAGGAACAGAACTCTTCCTCTCCTAGTGGAAGGCCAGTCTCTTCCCATCTTCTGGATCCATTCCTTTCTGCCTTTGCAGGGGGCTATCCTTATCCGGTTCAATCTCTCTCTCTTTCTCCCACCATCACCACCTAAGACAGAGTTTCTGTCTCTTGTACCTAAAGGCTGCTCCAGTCACCCCCATAATTAATTCTAAACCTGTTATTTTCTTGACACCCTCTGGCCCTTTGAGCCACTTTCATTTCTTCCCCTCCCATCCACATACTGTTCCAGCTCTCTGGATTAGCCACACCCCATGCCCGCTGCAGCTACAAAGCTCCTACTCACGCTTCAAACCCAGTACAAGCATCAGCTTTCCTAAGATGCTACGACAGATGCTGTGGATGCCTCAGCTCCTCTCCTCTCAATGTTCTGAGTTCTTCTGAAACTATAGACAGTTCTGGGCATGCTGACCGCTGCCCACCTCAAATGCCTGCGTTGGTTTTCTTTTTTCTCTGGCATGCAGAAAGCTTGCTTGTCTGTGTGGCAGGTATATGTGGCAAGAACCACTTAGAAGTGGAGGGAGCAGGAGAAGTTAATGTAGTGAGAGTCAGTGCATAAATGCCGAGCTTTCCTGTGCTCCAGGGGGACGGCTCTGAGACATCTCCACACAGTCCTCAGAGGGTCACCAGCAAGACTGAGTCCCAGCTGCACATCGCTGTAACCCACAAAGTCCACGCTTTCTTGGCTTTTCTCCCTTCCCTACTCAGTCTCTCCATGTCCTTACCTGGGGTCATTTCACAGATAAATTACCGGCACCAGAGCCCTTGTTTCAAGGTCTGCTTTTGGGGCACCCACTCTCAGACCCACGCTCGCCCCACCTGTCCCTCCTCCCCCCAAGGGAGTTCCTGCTTCATCCTCCTGTTCCCTGGTGTCTATTCTTGAACTTCTCCAGGCAGAGTTTCTGTCTCTTGAGCCCCTAAGGGTAAAGACAAGCTCTTAGTCACCTCTGTATCCCCTTCACCTGATACATTATCCCCACACATCAATGGCCAAGAAGTGTTTGTTGAGTGATTGAGTGAGAAGTGAATGGATGAGTCATGAAACGACTCTCCAGGGCACCTCTGCTGGGTGACAGACCCCCAAAGTGAACGATCTCATTGGTGTGGCTGTCTCAACCCCAGCCTTCTCCTCTCCTGTCAGGGGCCTATTCCTGCGCCCCCCTCACCTAGGCCCACATAGCACTCACTCTGCCCTCAGCACCTGTTCTGCCCTCTATAACTCAGTTGGCTTCCAGTACACCACGTGCCAGGAAAAGTCCCGAGACAGGGAAGTGGGTCTCTCCATGGGGGATTCAACTCTGGCTAAATAAAGGTTACAGGAACCAAATAAAATGCTATTATAATGTGACATAATTCAATGCCACTTTCTAGCACATGTTGTTTTGGAAGGATGGATTTGTCCCAGCTGGACTCTGGGGTTCATTCAGAAGTACTCAGAACAACCACCTGCTGCTGCTAATGTGAGCAGCCCCAGGAAATGGCAATATCTACAAATTAACTTTTTCAGCCCAAATACACAGAGCTGAGTTTCCAGCAGGAGGAACTGACATCATTGCTGGGGAAGTGAAGCAGCCACTGTCAAGCCATTGTGTTGCTCACATCTAGCCTGGAAAGTGCTGGGGAGATGGGATCCTCTGAGCACATCAAGAATGCAGAGGGACTCAAACCTCAGCACTTGGTCTTGTGAAAGATCATTTTACAGATGAGAAAACTGGTGCCTGGAGAGGCTACCCAAGGTCATACGCACTGAGTCTGTGGCAGACCGGGTACTCTAAGTCTGAATCCAGACAGCTTTGTCTTCACCCCATCCCACCTTCTCAGAAGAGCAGGCAGGGTGGGAATTGTGCTGAAACTAAAAACAAAACAAAACAACCAACATCCTGGACTTACTCACAGATTGTGCCTGCCATTTTGTTTCAGACACAAGCCTGAGAATTAGACTTCCGGGGTGAGCCTTCTCTGGGTTTCAGTTTCTTTATCTGTAAAATGAGATTAAGGATCTCTAGAGTCCTTTAGCTTCAAAAATCATTGATTCCAAAAGAAGAACAAAGCTGGAGGCATCATGTTCCCATATTTCAAACTACATTACAAAGCTATAATAATTAAAATAGTATGTATTGGCATAAAAACAGACACATAGATCGATGGAACAGAGCCCAGAAATAAACGCACACATATATGGTCAATTAATTTATGACAAAGGAGCCAAGAATATATAATGGGGAAAGAACAGTCTTTTCAACAAATGGTGATGGGAAACTTGGACAGCCACATGAAAAAGAATAAAATGGATCCACTATCTTACACTACACACAAAAATTAACTCAAAATGGACTAACGACTTACTACATGTAGGACCTGAAATCATAAAACTTCTAGAAGAAAATATAGCAGGCAAGCTCCTTGACATAGGTCTTGATGTGTTTTTTTTTTTTAATCTGACACCGAGGGAAAGGAACAAAATCACAAATAAATAAGCGGGACTACATCAAACTAAATACCTTCTATACTGCAAAGGAAATCAACAAAATGAAATGGTAACTTGCTTAATGGGAGAAAATATTTGCAAATCATATATCTGATAAGAGGTTCATATCTAAAACATATAAAGAACTCATACAACTCAATAGCAACACCCCAGATTTTTTAAATCTGGCAATTTAAAAAATACCAGATCTGAATAGACATTTTCCCAAAGAAGACAGATGACCAATAGGTACATGAAAAAAATCATTAATCACCAGGGAAATACAAAACAAAACCACAATGAACATCAACCTCACACCTGGCTATTATCAAAAAGACTAAAAATAACAAATGTTGATGAGGATGTGGAGAAAATTGAACCCTTGTGCACTGTTGGTGGGAATGCAAATTGGTGCAGCCACTATGGAAAACAGTATGGAGGGCCCTCAAAAAATTAAAAATAGAACTACCAAATCATCCAGCAATTCCACTTCTGGGTATTTATTCAAAGAAAACAAAAATACCAACTTGAGAGGAGATCCAAGATAGCGGAGTAGATAAACACTGTGCCGGCTTTCTTCCATGAACAAATTAAAATTACAACTAAATTATAGAACAATCAACCTGGAGAACCATCTGAAGTCTGGCCGAATAGAAGTTTTGTAACTAAGAATGTAAAGAAGAAGCCATGTCGAGACTGGTAGGAGGGGTGGAGATGCGGAACTGGCTAACCTCAAACCTCCGTGTGGCAGTTGAAAACTGGGAGGGATAGCTTGGCCACGGAAGTTCCCCCCAAAGGAGCGAGAAACCCCAGCCCCACACTGACTTCTCCGGGCCCAGAGTACTGGTGCTGGGAAGAGGATTCCCCCAACATCTGGCTGTGACAAACAGTGGGGACTCTTACCATCCCCATAGGATGGAAGGCAGCGGGAAATCCAAGCATCCTCTTAAAGGGCCTGCACACAGACTCTTTCACTCCCAGGCACTCACCTTGGGCTCCAGCGGAGGGAAAGTAACTCGGGTGGTGTCGGAGACATACAGGGGATAGACTGAGTTGTGTCGCTTCAGGTTGAGGGCTGGAGGACAGTTGCACATTTCGCCTCCTCCTGTGCAACCAGCAGGCAGGCGCCATCTTTCCTGTGTTAAGCCCGCCCCCTACGCTTACAGCGAAATCTGAATCTGATTGGCCTGGTGAACTCCCGGGCTCTGCCCTGCTGACTCACTAGGATCCCACTCCACCCAACTCCCACAACTTTCTCCAAGAGCAGCCAACCCTGCCCACTTTGCATTCTTTCTTGGAAAACTATTGAGAGTCTGACAGTCCCCAGGTGGGCGGGGACTGGCCTCGGTGTGCTCTGAGACTTGCTGAGTCACTCCAGGCTCAGAACTTGCACCAAACCAAAATTTACATTAACCTGGTGACCACAATTCTTCCCACTCTAGTGACTCTCTGAGACCTGCCTCAACAAACTTGTGTACCTCACGAGGCTTTATCAGTGGCTGAACCTTAAGGGAGCTGGCAGGTAGCAGCAGGCCTCAGGGTGTCCTGGCATTTTGCAGAGGTACCCCAGACTTGGTACTAGTGGCAAACATGCTCGGTTTGCAGCGTGGCCTCTTCCATGCATCTCCAGGGTTAGCACAGGCAGTGAACAGCCACGGATTGCTTTGTAGCTCTTACCAGGTAGTCCCCAGCCAGTCACAGGCAGTAGGTGACCTGGGCCTGCACCAGAGCCCCTCACAAAGGGGCGCAGAACCAACATACTTGGAGGTTGGCTTCAGACCACAGCAGATTACCACTCAATTAGTCCCACAAATGGCACACAAAAAGAACAGTCTCAACAGGCACCAGAGCCTGCTGGGGCAAATCCAACTCAGTGGGGTAAGCTCCCCCCACCCACAGCAGCCCATAAGCTGTGGACATGGCCAAACCCCACAGCCAATCAGCCTGAGGGTCAATTCCAACCACTGATGTGCCAATAATAACCAAGGGTCAACTATAACAAGAGGGCACACGCAACCCACACAAGGGACACTCCTAAAACACTCACAGCAGGTGACAAGAGAAACTGTGCCAGAGCCCCATAGGGCACCTACTACATAACGCCACTTGGCCAAGACTGAGGGACGTAGCAGATCTACCTAATACATAGAAACAGAGAGGCAGACAAAATGAGGAAACAAAGAAAGGCATCCCAAATGAAAGAACAGGAGGAAACTCCAGAAAAAGAACTAAACAAAATGAAGGGAATCTACCAGATACAGAATTCAAAACAATGGTTATAAGGATGCTCAAGGAACTGGAGCCCAGACTCCAACCCAGCCATCTGAAGCCGAGGATCTGACCGTTCATCAAAGTTGGTCAACACCGTATCTTTGGGCTGGACCTTCCCAGGCCTCCTAGGCCCAGCAAGACTGGAGGACAGAGGAGCCAGAGACTGAGAGGCTGGGATGAGGGGACTTTCCTTGCAGTGCTGATGGGCTGGATAGGAATTATAACCAGGGACCATGTCTGCAAAGCCTGAAGGATGGCTGCACCTCGCTCTGGGCTTTTCAGTTCACTGGGACAAAAATCTCTTTTTAGCAGATCTACCTGGGTGGCTGTGACCACAAAACTGTGGGTGGAGAGGAAAAACTCAGGATGTACACATATTTGAATTGAGATAAAATATTTGTCCTAGATTTCCTCTTCTGAGTAACTGAATTATGAGATGCCAGTTGTTTTAATATAAGCACATCATCACATAGAGAATCTGCTACATGCGTAGTCAGTCAGATGTGTGCGCATGCGCACGAAGAGGAGGCCCTTGGGCTATTTTCCCCCTTCAAGAACACTGATAACTTCTTAGCATGTGGAAAAAAGTCTCCTAACTCAAGAAAATAGTTTCCCTGGAACCTGTTAATGCCACACATAATAATTGTCCTAATCTTGTTCCTCCATCTCCCCTCCTTACCCTCCAGTCCTACCTTACCCTGAAGATTCTATCCCCTGAACTGAAAGGGTGGTGGCAAGGAATATTCACTCCCTGGTCCTCAGGGTTGCTCAAGTTCTTGGGGTTTTCTCTGAGTCTCCCCCATCATCCCCTTCCAAGAGATGGACACAGAATAGAAACTTTAAGGACTGAACTCAACCTTTGAAATGGCTGAATCCTGTTTCAGCACCACGGACAGAGTCATTCTCTGGAGGAGACAGAGCTTTGATTTTCACAAGCTTAGGAAGGGGAGAAACTGGGAGCTTCCTGTCAAGACATGGGGACACGCAGGTTACAAAAAAGTCTGCATCCAGACAGTGATTCATCTAGACCCCCGCCACAAGCTCACAGGTTTTTTGAATTCTCCAATTTAATATTTCAAATCCATGAAAATTTTGTCCTCTATGATATATCCATGCTTGTTTTAATATAAAATACAAAATCATGGACATTTACCATGACATTAGAGTAAAACTAACACACAGGGAAAATGCCCTATGCGCTATGCCAAAATTCCTCCGGGATGTGTGTGTGTGTGTGTGGTGTGTTGCAATGAAGTTCAAGATCCTAAGGTTGGAATTTGTATCATCATGGACCACTTCCTTCCTTCCTCTCCCACATTCACCCCTTTCCCACCCTCACGTCTTGTCCTATGGCCTGGGCTCCTCATCATTGCCCATAATGAGAAGACTGAGGAGAGATTCCCTCTCCTTGACTGTCCAGGTCAGCTGCAGCTGGTCAGTAAATGGTTGAAGTTTGGGGGGCGGGGTATCTTATCACCTTACAGTCTAATTGAGGCTCAGTGAGCCTGCAACAGCACCAGAAGTTCTGTCTGAGCTGAGGCCTCCTCCATGCAGCGTACGTGCTAAATCTCTTCCTGTTGCTCTAATGTGGAGCTGAGGTCTCCAGGAGGCTCTCTGGGTGGACAGGGGAATAAAAGCCCATGTCTGATGGCATCGCACATGGCCCTGACCTTAGGAAATCACAGCAGGAAGGTGAAGCTCCTACACTGACTTGTCAACGGTCCCACTGACACCAGCTCTGTGCCTGGACTGTCCTAGGCTCTGGCGCTGCTTGGACATTGCCCCTGCCCGTAGGGAGATCAGTCTGGAGAGTGGTAGATGAATCACAGAGGGAGGCCCAGAGAGGGGATGTGACTCATCCCAAGCCCCATGGTCAAGTAGCAGGCTGGCTTAGGATGGGACTCAGGACTCTTGATGCTCAGACAGCTTGACCAGGACTTGCCATCCAGGTGCCAGGGCAATTTAAGGGGTCAGGCAATGCTTTCTGGGGAAAGATCTTGACTCATAAGTACTGTACATGGAGATAGAATAAAAAGGAAAGGGAATTGGTCAATCCCCTGAAGCCCCACCCCAGGTCCAGGCTCCTGCTGGCTGCTCCTTTTCTAGCTCTATCCAATTCTGTCCTCCAGAAATGCCCTGCACCAGCTAGAAACTTTTCACTTGAAAGTAACAACAAAGGGCTAAACAAACGTGGGAATCTGATAGCTCAGCTAACTGAGAACTGCGAAGGCAGGTCTAGCCAGGCTCCATTTCTCTGACCTCCTTTTCCCTCCAGAAGGGAAGTGTGGGTCCCTTCTGGAAGTTCCCTGGGAAGAGAAGAGAGGATGCTCTTTTCCAGAACACCACCTCCCCAAACATCTCACCTTTCATTGGCCTGAGTTGGGTCATGTGCTCTTCCCTGAACGAATAATGAACCAGCCAGACGGGGTAGGCTGTCAGTTTAGGCCAATCACGCCCAGTCTTGGAGCTGTGGTGGGTCATTCAGATCAGGAGACTGAGAGGGCAGTTCAGAGGGCAGTTCTCCAAAGGAGAATCTGTTGGGCTTGGTGGGAGGAGGTGAGATGGCAGCTGGGGAGGCAGCCATCCACCTGAGATGACTGATAACATCCAATCAACGAGAAGTCCTCTCTGCCACTCCAGCTCCATCTTCCAGGTCCTGCCTTATGCCCAAGCCTACTGAGGGCTGTGCCCTCCATCTGGGATTCTCTACAACCCCTCCCCCACCCCGTTTCATCCTTTGGACCGCCCCTCAATCTTCCCCTTTGGCCCCTCTGCTGGGGCCTCTCACAGCACTTTGTTTGCTCCTACACCATTATTTGCTGCACTATTATGGTAAGGTATTGTTTCCCTGCCTCACTCCCCACCCACCGTATACACAGAGGTTGCCAGTTTCTTGAAGGTGTTGAAATAAATTTCTAGGCCTGAGATGGAGCTGCTCCTGCCCAGGGTACCACATCGGCAAAACCAAAACTCACATAACTTTGTCTCTGTAAATGCTCCGCTGGACCAGAAATGTAGTATATCTAGTCCGTCAATCCCTAAATTTTAAGCCAACTCTGAGCTCTATACTTATTTCCTTGTCCCTTACTCATTTTGTTTTTCTTTTCCTTGTTCCTTATTCTTTATCCTATAAAAGCTTCCTGTCTTCCTCCCATTTTTCAGTTTTCTGAACTCCTGGGAATGGAGACTCCCCACTTCATGAAGTGTTAAATAAATCTGTTTGTATCACCTAAATAGTCTTCTGTAATCATTTTTTAACAAAGGCATGGATCTGGACACATCTTAATTAATCTCTTTATTCCCAGCCTCAAGATATTGCCTAATTTAGAGCAAGAAGTCAATAAATATTTGTTGAATTAATGAAATAAGTCTGTGTTGAAGACATGACTTTTGTGAAGTTGTTTGCATTTTAACAAAGGACAAATTCTCAAGCCACAGGAATGAGGCTCCAACGGTAGTATTTCAGGCACCAGGAAACTGGGGACAGAAGCTTCCTCTATTGTTTAGTATCTGGAGGAGGCAGATGGAATTTTCCATTTGAGGCTTTCCAGGGCAAAAACAATCACATGGTCTCTTGAAAACTTAAATGTGTCATGGAAACAAATGTGTTTCCCTTTGGCATTCTTGTGAAAGGAGACTTCTCTAGCCCTGTCAGTTTTCCTGCTCTGGTTCTGGTTGACAGAATGTTCCTTCCTGACACCCTGTGAACTGTGGAGAATGGCTCACCCCGCAGCCACGAGTCCTACCTGGTCGGGGAGATCCATTCCGCAGCTCAGAAATTTCCACTTTGAGCCCGCTGTCCTGGCTGCTTCTCCTGAGCTGCCCTGGGCCCGTCCTCACCCCCGGACCCCTCCCTGGTCCTCCAGCCAAGCCCCCCTGGTGCCCCAGCTCTATGTACTGACAGCTTCTCTGCCCTCAAGCCCGTCCCCTCCAGCCCACCCTCCGCTCTGCCCCAGAGGGATTCACCGCAGCACAAAGCCGACTGGGTCCCTCCTGCTGGAAACTCTCAGGCTCAACGGTATCCTTGGGTCATAGTCCAAACTCCCCAGCCCTGCCACGCAGAGGCTCAGACATCAGCCAGGTACACCAGGCAAGCGCCCGCCCCTGCTTTTG
The DNA here is from genome assembly GCF_004115265.2 of Rhinolophus ferrumequinum. NCBI lineage: Eukaryota > Metazoa > Chordata > Mammalia > Chiroptera > Rhinolophidae > Rhinolophus > Rhinolophus ferrumequinum. Next base: position 20,190,254 of record NC_046292.1, read on the forward strand.
CGCCTGCCCTTCCCTCCGTGGGAATGCCCTTCCCTCCCTGTCGGCCTGGCGAGCTCTTACTCCTCAAGGCCCAGCCCTACCATCCCCTTCTCTGTGAAGCCTCCTGCTGAGCCTATTTCTGTCTCTGCCCACGGTCCCTCATTACGGATCCCCTGGTCTGTCTCCCCCACTAAACCATGAGCAGCTCTCGGTCAGAAGCCAAGTCTGATTTTCAGTGTCCCCAGCACCTGGGAGCAGAAGAAGTGTCAGTGTGTGTGTGAAGGGAATGAATGAATGAATGGACTTCCTGCTGTTAAGATAACAGCAATAATTATAGCTCTCATTTCTGGAGCATACATTATGTGCCCGGCACTCTGCTAGGCAATTTGCCTGCATCGATCCACCATAGTTTCATACCCGCTTCTGAGTTTGGCACGATTGTTAGGTCCATTTTATAGAGGAGATACAACGGGCTCAGAGAGCTCAAAAATCCAGTCCAAGGTCACATCATGAGATAGTGAAGAGGCAAGACTCCAACTCAGGGATCTTGGCTTCAGCCTCTTCATTGATTGAGGAATGACTGTGGTCTGAGGATATAGCAGGGGACAGAACAGGCTAAGTCCCTGACTCATGGAGCTCCTGTCGAAGTGCGTGGGATAGGGAGGGGACAAATAATAAACAAATACACATGTATAAATAATGTCAGGGCTAATAAGCGCTATTAGAAAACTAAAGCAAGGTTGAGGGGGGTCTGTGAGTTTGCTCTGGTTGCCTTAATAAAATGCCACAAACTAGGTGGCTCAAGCAACAGAAATCTATTTTCTCCAAGTTCTGGAGGCTGGAAGTGCAAGATCAAGGTGTGAGCAGACTTGGTTTCCTTGGGGCTTACAGGTAGCCGTCTTCTTGCCGTGTCCTCACACAGTCCCTCCTCTGTGTGCACATACATCCCTGGTGTTCTGTGTGTCTTAATCTCCTTTTCTGGTAAGGACACCCCGCAGATGGGATTAGGGCCCATCCTAATGGCCTCGCTTGTATTTAATTACGTCATTGGAGGCACTGTCTTCAAATACAGTCACATTCTGAAGTACCAGGGGTAAGGGCTTCAACACAAATTTGGAGACGACAAATCGAAGGCATCAAAGAGTGACAGGGAGGGGTGGGTGGTACTTTAGGGGACATCTGAGCTGAGACCTGAGTGAAGGGTCATGCCTGGTTACACGAGGAAAAGCAGAAGTAGAAGGAACAGCAAGAGCAAAGGCCCTGAGGCCAGAATAGGCATAACTTGTTTGAGGAACAGTAGGAGGTCACTGTGGCTGTTGCTTTGTGAGTTGGGGAGAGGGGAAGGGGATAAGGTCAGAGGGACACACACACACACACACACACACACTCACATTCACACACACACACACACTCACATTCACACACACACACACTCACATTCACACACACACACTCACACTCACACACACACACACTCACATTCACACACACACACTCACATTCACACACACACACTCACATTCACACACACACACTCACATTCACACACACTCACACTCACACACACACACTCACATTCACACACACACACTCATTCACACACACACACACACTCACATTCACACACACACACTCACATTCACACACACACACACTCACATTCACACACACTCACATTCACACACACACTCACATTCACACACACACACTCACATTCACACACACACACTCACACACACACTCACATTCACACACACACTCATTCACACACACACACACTCACATTCACACACACACACTCACATTCATAAACACACACACACTCACATTCACACACACACACTCATTCACACACACACTCGCATTCACACACATACACTCACATTCACAAACACACACACACTCACATTCACACACACTCACATTCACACACACTCACATTCACACACACACACTCACATTCACACACACACACACACACACACACTCCTTGAACATCCTCAGAACCTAGTGGCTCAGTGACTGACTCTTCCCACCTCCATAAGCATCTAGTTCAATGTCTATGTTGTGAAGCTGGAGAAACTGAGGCCCAGATGGGTAAAGGCCTGCTCAGTGTCGCTCAGTGTGTTGGGATTGAATGTCCTGTCCTGAGACCGCCTTTCGCCACCCTCTCTCTGGGGAGCTGGGTGGGGTGCAGTTGGTGCTGGCAACGTTCTGCTAAGAGGAAGGATCTGAGAATTGGGATTGTCCTAATTATCGTTACTGTTATCTCTGTGCAGAAATGACAGCGGATCCGGCCCAGGGCCAAGTGGGAGAGGGGAAGCTCCGATGTGGGGGGCTCAGCGTAGTTGCTCCCCAGGAGGGGAGAGTGATTGTCTCCAGAGACCTGATGCGCTTCCTTTTTGCTGACTTATTAAGCAGCTCCTACCCAGCCCTGGACTCCACACATGGGGTGGCCTCGGTCACGCTGCACTTTCTGCCAGGCTGGGGAAGTCCCAGATTCCAGCACCACAATCATTTCACTGAGCATGAAATGAAGGTGCCAGGCACGGCGAAGCCCCTCACCCAGCTCTCTGGACCCGACTGGCTCTGCCAGCAAATGTTTTCTTACTTAAGTCACATCCAATAAATATTACCCCTTTGGCTGGAACATTGAGAAATTGCCTCAATCACCAAGGTAGAAAGTGAAAGAGGAATTGTTAGAGAAGAGGAAAAAAGATTAGCTCACAGAGGCTGGGGCGAACCGGGAGGCAGAGAAAAACCTGTGGCCAAGGAGGCCGGCCAGGGGGCCAGGGCAATAGGCTCCGGCACAGAGATCCCGTCACCGGCCCCCAGTGACCCAGGCAGCCTGTCAGCCTCTCCGCGCCTTGGCTTCCTCCTGGGTAAGATTGCTCTGGCCGTGCCCAGCCTTCAGGTGGTTCCATTCCTGGAATTTTCACTGACGCTGACTCTGCTGAACCCTCTCACCTCCTCTCTCCTCCCAGCCTTTGCACGGCTGGTGTGCAGCCTGCCTACCCCTGCTTATCCTCCTGACCCTGGCGGAAACACCTCTCCCTCCAGGATGCCCTTGACCGCCCCCCCACTGGACTGTCCACCCTGCTCCACCCACAGCCGGCGCTCCTTTCCCAGGGTGTTGACTCTGTCCTGCTCAGCACTGCTTCCCCAGTGCCTAGGACAGGGCTGGCACATAGTAGGTGCTTAGTAAATGGATGACGTGTATTTACTCAACAAGCATGTACTGAGCACCAACTGCATGCCAGCCCCTACATGGGGGCTGGGAAGCCTGTGGACAAGGGGGAGCAGGACACTTGGAGGCTCTGGTCGGCGCCGTCCCTTCTCCCTCTACCCGCAGGCTGTCTGGGCCTCCGTGTGCATCATCCACACCCCGCACCCCACATCCCCTGGGCCCCACCACCCCTTCTCCCACAGGATTGTCCGTCCCAGGACAAGAGCAGACCTGGGCATCTATGACTGGGCGTGTGGACCTGGCCTGCAGAGGCTCTGTGGAGGCTGCCCCGGCCATGCTGTGGGTGGTCTGGGTTGAGGTGCCTGGATGGGTGGTTCCCGGGCTCAGTGAGAGGTCAGGGCCCTGAGGGAGGGCTGGGAGTTGGCTATTTGATAGAGCAGGGGAAGGAATTAGAGTTCCAAGGGCTGGAAAAACAGGTCTAAGCATTCATATGTAAACGGAGTCCACACATTTGACTCCAGTTGTCTGGAGGAGTCCTGCAAAACTGTGACCTTCCAGCGTCTTCCTGGTCAAGCCCCACTGGCCTTTCCTGATATATTTCCCCTTGCTGATCCTACCAAACACCACTTCTCTCTATTCCCCAAAAATGCTCTGTGCTTCGTTTCTTAGCTGCTTCTCATGCTGCCTCTTCTACCCGGAATGCCCTTCCCTCCCTATGAGCCATATCCTTTCATCTCTGCCTGTCAGAATCTTTAGCCTCCTTCAAAGTCCAGCTCACGTGACCTCCCCCACCCCCGACTCCTGCCCAGATCCCCTAACTCTGCACACTGCCTCCACCTTCCTGTCCTCCCGGGGTGAGTGGAAAGAGCAGGGAGGGAAGAGCCAGGCAGGCAGGGTTTGCTCCCAGTTCCTCACTGCCTGACTGTGTGACCTTGGGCCAGTCTCTTGCCCTCTCTGAGTCTATTTCCTCACCTGTGAAATGGGCGATGTGACAGCAGTTGACCAGACTATAACCTGACTCTCAGGAAGGCACTCAATATGTGTTAACTTAATCAACCCCCTTAGGACAGTCTTTTATTCATTACTTTTGTTCCACAAACTGACTATAAAATGAACTCCTGAAAGTAAAGACCTTTCTTTGTTCCTCTTTCTCCATTTGTTCAGCAATTATTTGTTAAGTGTCCCCTTCCACTGGGGACTGGGCACTGGGATAGCACATCCAACCTCCCCTTTGCACTTGAGAAGCCCAAATGTTTGCATCCTTCATTATGGGAAGGCCTGATTATAACTGGGGATATGTGAGGCCCAGTCTCCACTCAGGGTTGTATCCAAAGAGACAGTCCAGTAACCAACAGACATTTAAAAAAGGAATTTCTATTTTACTTCCATTTGCTGAAGAAAATGAAAGGGGATACAATTTCTAGCCCCCAGAACATTTCTTCAGGGCCCCATTCTTCTCATGGGGGACCTGCAGAGCCTTTCACAGTCCAAGCTCCAAAATCTCCCCAGACCACAAGTTTACAGAGCTGTTCTCTCTACCTCTTCTCTTTCTCACCCCCGTTTCATTATATGTGAAATGACCACCTGAGTCTTCTGGTTTCTCCTTTGTTTTTCTCGCCATTGCTGACTCTCCTGGCTCAGCATCACGTGCAGATGCACACACACATCAGAAATCATCCTGCAAAGATAATATTCTCGTTTAGAGGGCAGGGGAAGGGGAGAAGCTGTGTGGATAGAGATAAAATTCTCATGTGTGTGTAAATGTTGCAAGCACACACACGATAATAAATCCCGTTCATGCCATGACAGGTTATCACTAAGTTCCTAGGGAAGTCCCTGCAGCCCTGAGATGCTGTGATTCCATGAATTTTAAGAAGTCAGAACTTAAGGGGACGGGGATGAGCTAACAGCCATCACCCCACCAGTGCCTCTCAGAAACTAACCAACTCCACAGAGATGAAGGAAGCCAGACCACCAGACAACTGTTTCAAGTGTGCCAATGCCTGCTTCTTCTCAGAGGAGAGATAAAGGACCTGGTTCACGGAGAGTCTTACCCTGATCACCCTGCTCCCGGACCCTCAGCTCCAGGGCACAATCTTGTTTCCTTTACCTCCCCCACAGGACCTCTGAGGGCTGCAGCCAGACCTGTGCCAGAGACGTGTGTGTGCGTGTGCGTGTCTGTATTTGTGTGTTGGGCAGGATAGACATCAGCAATCAGCCTGCAGAGTGAAGGGCCATCACCTTTACCCCTGAGTAAAGCTAGGTGACTTCCTTCTCTTGAATGTCCCTCTTGAATGTCATTAATTTAACAAACTCTCAATGTCCCCACCCTGATCCTGCCCTGGGGTGGGCACTGGGGTCCTAGAGGAAGTCCCGCCTTCAGAGTCGCTGGTCTGGATGGGGAGGCAGATGGAGACACAGACCACCTACAACGCAGAACAAGGGCTGCAATGAGGAGGGGGACTCGGGAAGGGAATCTGGAATAAAGATGCCGAGTTGAGTCTGGGGATCAAAGAAAGTTGATGGGGGTGGGGCTGGAGGAGGTTCCAGGCTGCAGTCAGAGGACTCAACTCAGATGTCATCCCCTTTATTTGTGTATCCGTTCCGTTACCCACTCCGTATGTTTTGCACACTGATTATAATGCTGGAGAGACAAGTGACCAAGACCTGGTGGCTGCCCTCATGGAGTTTGCAGCCAGTGGAGGAGAGAGGCGCTGAACGAATCCCTGCCCACATCATTAAGTCGTCACACCTGGGGCAAGCGCCACACGGGATGGGGCTTTGACACTCTGAAAGAGACACAATAATACAGACTTGACCTGCCCAAGGTGAGGAAGAGCCACAGGGACCGGAACGGGGTGATCTAGGCAGAGACAGGGAATGTATAAAGGCTCCACGGGGGGTGGGAGCCTGGTGCATTCTGGGAGATTGGGAGAAGGCCCTGAATGCTAATCCTGGAAGACAGGGAACAGTGAGGGGGAGCCAGTGACTGAAGGCAGCTTGGGGAGCAGGAGGAATCAGGCTGCAGGGGCACGGGGGCGTCTCCCACCCCGCTCCTACAGCTGTGTCATCTCTTCACCAACTACATGTCCCAAGGGAACTTCTCTGTGTGCCACTCCCAATGCTGGGCACTGAAGGCCCTGGGGGTGGAGACGGGAGTGACTGGGATTCTTCTCTCAGCTACCCCCAGCTTTTCCCTATCCCCAGGCTGACTCTTGGTTCTTGCTCTTGATGTTCTGCTGACACCTAAAGGGGCCCTGGTCTAACAGTCAGAAGATGGGGGTACATATACTGAATATGTGAACTGGGGCAGGTGCCTTCACCTGAAAATGGGGAAGATAATACCGTGTTTCCCCGAAAATAAGACCTAGCCGGACCATCAGCTCTAATGTGTCTTTTGGAGCAAAAATTAATATGAGACCCGGTATTATATTATATTATATTATGTTACCCAGTCTTATATTATAGTAAAATAAGACCGAGTCTTATATTAATTTTTGCTCCAAAAGATGCATTAGAGCTGATGGTCCGGCGAGGTCTTATTTTCGGGGAAACATGGTAGTACCATCCTCGAAGGGTGGTTGTGAGAAATAAATAAGACAGTCTGGGAAGGAGACAGAGCTCCACAATCTCGGCAACGAGGCTCCTGTCACCTTCTCCAGCCACACTTCTGTACAGGACCTAGCTTTTCTCCAGAACAGCACTGAATACAGGCTGAGGCAGGGCATGCCTCCCTCACAAAGTGTGATAAAACGATTCCCACAGATGGATGAGCAGCACGCTGGCTCTGTGGAAGAGGAAGGCACGGCAGCCTGAGAGGACTCCTCCTGCCCCGTCAGATCCGAGAGGCCTCCGTGACGGCTCCGCTCCTCACAATGGAAGGCCGAGGTGGCCGCCATTACCTGCTGACTCCGGGCTGTGCACAGTAGGTGCTCCAGGCTGTCCCTGACATTTGCGGGGCTCAGGGAAGGAGGCCCCACCTAATGGAGGCCCACCTTCCTAAATATTTAAAATGATAATCCAGTTAACTCGTAAATAATATATATTCTATTTGCTACCTTGACATTTATGACTTTATAACAACCTGGGAGACTGGGTTTGATTTGGATGTTCTCAGGCCTCTCAGAGTTCCACCTCAGACATGGAGGTGTGGGGAGAGCTGCCTTGGTCCTCCTGAGACCACTCCTTTCTCTTCGTGTCCCAGGTCCAACACAGCGAAGGCCTCACATTGGTGTGGCTACCCCAGCGCACATGTTCTAACTCCTTTCATCATCCCCGTGAATAGCTGCCCCTCGGCACCCCTCAGGCTGGGGTGCTCACCCCACAGTGCATCCACCCTCAGGAGGACAGACCCAGGGAAGCCATTTGGATGGGGAGTTGTGGTGTCCCAGCTATCTAAACCAGTGTCTACATTGGGGGCTAGTCTCTAATGGGCACATTTCTTTGGCCACACAGGCTCCTCAGCCTATGAAGAGGGGCAAAGCTAGAGGAGGGACAGAGCAGGGTGGGGCCTCTTGCCCAGGTCTGAAGATGGTATGAATTCCAGCCCCACTTTACCTGTTATGCCGCCTGCCTAGTTCTGCAGCGGGAAGGACCCAAAAGGCTAGAGCAGCCATTAGGGAGAACAAGACTCACAGATCCATGCCAAGGCCATGGCTATAGGTCCAGACACAGGACCAGACTTGGTGCTTAGGGCCCCAAGGATGGAGTCATCCAGAGAAGGGGTCTGGGTTCAAGAGAGTTGTACAGCTGAGAGTCCAGGTGGAGCCTTAGAGGACTGTGGCCGGGCTCACAGACCCAGCCATACCCCCACTGTTTCCTTGCAGGTTATGACTGGAAACAGAAGCCATGAGTTCCAGTTAGGAGCAAGTAATTACAGACAGCTCTGCAGTAAAACAATTCAGCTCCGACACGAGTGACCCATCGACCTTGCCTGGGTTTATACACTCACACTCAGCGATGTTTTAGGCCACAAATGAATGCTTTTAAAAAGAGCCATGTTTTTCCAGGAGTTCATGAATTTCATAGATTCATCTACCTTAATAGATCATTCACAAGAATGAATGTCTTACTTAATTCAGGCTAATACCATAGACTGGGTGAGTTAAACAACAGAAATTTATTTTCTCACAGTTCCGGAGGCTGGAAGTCTGAGATTTGGGTGCCAGCATGGTTGGGTTCTGGTGAGAGATGTCTTTCTGGCTTGCAAACAGCCACCGACTCACTCTGTAAATATGAGAGAGAGAGAGAGAGAGAAATATCTTTTGTGTCTCTTCTTACAAAGATACTAACCTCATCATGGGGACCCCACTTTCATGACCTCATCTAAACCTAATTAGCTCTCAAAGCCCCCATCTCCAACTACCATCACGTTGGGGGTTAAGCTTCAACATAAAAAATTTGAGGGCATATAATTCAGTCCATAGCAACGAACAGGGTTGCTCTTATTTAAAAGAAAAGAAAGGCAAAAAGGTAACAGCCAGTGGAGAGGGAACTGCTTTTAACATAATGTGACTTGTAAGTAGAAGTCACTAATAGTTTGTAATGCGCTGCTCACATATGGGGACAGCTTGTTTGTTCGTAACAGGCAAAATGGGAGAATGCTGATAGGTTTTTGCTCTTGTCATTAATCAGGTAGAAGATATCATAGTTTCCCAGGAGATTTTCATATGAATAGAAAATCTATTTGTACCTAGAGCCATACCCACCCTGTCAAAGCTGGATGGGGAGAGAGAAGGTGTCAGGGGGCAGGAGACAGGCAGCTGCAAATCCCCGACAAGGGATTCTGGAAGAGACACCTGGAGCGAAGATAGTGTGGGACCAAGAGCCCCCCTGTGGGCCCATCTAAAAGGCCCCTGCTGAGCCCCATCTCGGGGTGATGCCCATTGCCTCTGACCCAGTGCCTTCCCTATGCCAGGCCCTGTGCCAGGTACTTTATGAGGATGACCTCACTGCGTTCTCACCAGGACTTGTAGGAAGGGGCTGTTATTATCCCCATTTTGCAGATGAAAAACTGAGATTCAGGGAAGGGAAGGGGCTGGCCCAGGGACACACTGCCAGGAGGCAGTGGAGCAGGACACGGTCCCAGAAGCATTCTTGCAGAGCCCATGTCCCTGGGCTGGGTGACCTGGCTGGGGTGGGAGTGGGCAAGAAATGAGCCCCATCTCTCAGGGAGGGACCTTCCATCTGCCACTGGCTGGGCTGGGTGTGTATTAGGGCATATTACTCCCCACTGCAGGCCTGGGGGTGGTGTTGTTGCCCTTTGCCAGCTCAGAGCAGTGAGGCAACCTGGCCGGGTCACAAAGAAGTGTGCCCGGAGGAGGCTTCAGTCAGTCCCATCTGCTCACTCCACACCCAAGAACTCATCCAGCAGGAAAGTGATCTCTGGGGCACACGCCCACCAGGAGCCTGTACCGCTCTCCCTCCTGGATCCCCAGCCCTTGGGCACCCACCTCCTGTGCTGCTGCCCATGCTTTCTCCAGGCCTGCTTGGCCTCACCGCCAACTGCTGGCTGCCCACTTCCATCAGTGTCACCGCCTGGTCTGAGACCACTCTGCTGCGGGGCTAACAGGGTGGGGCCAGCACATCCCTTCAGGCAGGGGGAACCTGTAACTGGGCCCTCCCTGCCAGCGGGAGTGTCCATCACAGCCTCTTAAGAGTGAGTCTTCTGCTACGGTATCAAGTTTCCAGAGGTGTGATGCCCTGGGGGCCAGAGGTGCCACAGAAGAGACCTTTATTCTCTGTGGGTCGCCTGGGATTTGGTCGAGCTCAGCCTCTGACTTGCAGTGTGGCTGGCTGTCAGCTTATACCTCTGATCCCAATTCCGGTATGTGTGGGGTTTTCCCCACACCAAGCAGTGCTCTACACCAGCTGGGTTTCCTATAATTCAGTTCATTTCTGACACTATCTACCTGGAGATAGCATCGGATCCCACAGGTTAAGGTCTTTGTCCTGTAAGACTCTCCCCTGCACCCCACCTCAGACGCCAGTTGAAAATACAGGTTATATTACCTGTGCTTCTAACCAGTTATAAATCAGAGGTTACCATGACCCCTTCCCTGGGTTCGATTAATTTGCTGGAGTGGCTCACAGATCTCAGGAAACCCATTTAGTCACTAGATTACCATTTTATTAGAAAAGAATATAACTCAAAACCAGCCAAATGGAAGACATGCATAGGGCCAGGTACGGGGAAAGGGCGAGGAGCTTCCAGTCTCTCTCCCAGGACTTCCATCAGTCTCACCACAGAATCTCCACGCGTTCACCAACCCAGAAGCTCTTTGAACCCCTCCTTGCAGGGGTTTTTAATAGAGACTTCATTACATAGGAACGATTGATTAACTCATTGGCCCTTGGCTATTGACTCAATCTCCAGCCTTTTTTTTTTTTTGTCAATTTAAATTTTTTCCCCCAATTTAACCTTTTTTTTTAATTTTTTAATTTTATTATTTTATTTTATTTTTATTTAATATTATATTATTTTATTTTTTAATTTATTGGGGTGACAATTGTTAGTAAAATTACATAGATTTCAGGTTTACAATTCTGTATTACATCATCTATAAATCGCATTGTGTGTTCACCACCCAGAGTCAGTTCTCCTTCCATCACCATATATTTGATCCCCCTTACCCTCATCTCCCACCCCGCTCCCCCCTTACCCTCTGGTAACCGCTAAACTATTGTCTGTGTCTATGAGTTTTTGTTTCTCATTTGTTTGTCTTGTTCTTTTGTTGTTTTTGGTTTATATACCACATATCAGTGAAATCATATGGTTCTCTGCTTTTTCTGTCTGACTTATTTCGCTTAGCATTATACTCTCAAGATCCATCCATGTTGTCACAAATGTTCCTATATCATCTTTTCTTACCACCGAATAGTATTCCATTGTGTATATATACCACAACTTCTTTAACCATTAATTTATCGAAGGACATTTGGTTGTTTCCATGTCTTGGCCACCGTAAACAAAGCTGCAATGAACATTGGAGCACACGTGTCTTTATGTATAAATGTTTTCAGATTTTTTGGGTAGATACCCAGGAGAGGGATTGCTGGGTCATGTGGTAATTCTATTCTTAATTTTTTGAGGAACCTCCACACTGCCTTACATAACGGCTGCACCAGTCTACATTCCCACCAACAGTGTATGAGGGTTCCTTTCTCTCCACAGCCTCTCCAACACTTGCTACTATTTGTCTTGTTGATGATAGCCATTCTGACTGGGGTGAGGTGATATCTCATTGTGGTTTTTATTTGCATTTCTCTGATGATTAGTGATGTTGAGCATTTTTTCATATGTCTATTTGCCATTTGTATGTCCTCTTTGGAGAAATGTCTCTTCAGGTCCTCTGCCCATTTTTCAATTGGGTTGTTTGTTTTTTCGTTGTTGAGTTTCATGAGTTCCTTGTATATTTTGGATATTAGCCCCTTATCGGAGGCACTGTTTGCAAAAACCTTCTCCCATTCAGTTTGTTGTCTCTTTATTTTGTCGATGGTTTCTTTTGCTGTGCAGAAGCTTTTAAGTTTCATATAGTCCCATTCGTTTATTTTAGCTTTTATTTCCATTGCCTTTGGAGTCAAATTCATAAAATGCTCTTTGAACCCAAGGTCCATAAGTTTAGTACCTATGTTTTCTTCTATGCAGTTTATTGTGTCAGGTCTTATGCTTACGTCTTTGATCCATTTTGAATTAATTTTGGTACATGGTGACAGATAGCAGTCCAGTTTCATTCTTTTGCACGTGTCCAGCCTTTCTTCTCTCCCTACATGTCAGGGGGGTGGGACTGAAAGTTCCATCCCTCTAATCACATGGTTGGTTCTCCTGGCAATTAGTCCCATTCCTGGGTGGGGTCCAAAAGTCACCTCATTAACATAATAGAAGACACCGTTATTGCTCCCATCAGTTATGACATTCCAAGAGGTTTAGAAGGTCTGTGCCAGGAACAGGAATGAAGACTAAGTAATATATATATTTCTTATTATAAATCACCATGTCCCACAGCTATTGCCATCGTAAGGCTGTGTAAACACCACCCAAAGTAGAGTAGCTTCCATCAGTGGGCATTTGTTTTTCTTGTTCAGAGGTCTGTGGACTGGTGGGGCAGCCTGTCCGGGTGATGGGTTGATGGGCTTGGCTCCAGGCTTTGGCTTGGATGTTGGTCTGCTCCGTCTGTCTCCGTCCTCTGTGGATCAGAGGCTCCTGAAGACACGTTCTGCCCATCGGAAACGGCGCAAGGGGGTGAACAGAAAAGCAGATGCTTCTTAAGGACTCGCCTCAGAATTGGCAACTATCATCTCCACTCCCATTCTCTTGGCCAAAACAAGTCACGTGGCTGAGCTCTACATCTGTAGGGTGGAGAAATACACTCTGTCTTAAGGGGGAGGGCTGTGACTATTTGCTGAAAAGACTCCAGAGACTGCAGGCAATTGACACCCCATGTCTAGAACGAGCCAGGACTTCCTTATGTCCAGTGGCGGGGCTGAGAGCTTCCCCAGCCCCATCTCTGTGATTCTCTGACCCTGAGACAGTGGGGTTTCATTACATTTCCTCAGTCAGGACTGCACAGACGCCCAAGGAGTCATGAAGCCCAGCAAGGAGCTGGGGTTGGGGTGGGTTCTAAGAGCCAGACTCCTGTTCCTTTGAACTGCTGGGCCTCTCCCACCCCTGGTGCCACATCCCTCCCTCCCTGTGTTCATAATCTCATCCTGAGCCTTTTGCTCTGGAGCACCCACTCTCTCCAGTCCTACCTGCTCCTGCTCCCTAAAACCCTCCCACTCACCGCCACGTTCACTCTGTGAATCCGTGCTTGGTACAGCCTTCCCAGCTCCACGTCACTTTCATCTTTGTTGTGACTCCTCCCTCACAGGCCAGAAAAGCTGAGGCACTCTCCGACCCGGACCTCAGATCTTCCCAGCACAGGCCCCAATACTAGATGTCTTAATTTTAGACTCCACACAAAAGGGCATTAAAACCCAGCCCACGGAGTCTTGGCCACCAGGGGTGGAGAGTGGGGGTGTGGGGGTGAAGTGGGGGGTTGGCTGCCCCCTCCCACCAGCGGGCACGGCACCTGCGTGTGGACCCTTCCTCTGTGTGAAGGGAAGCCCAGGTCCCTGGCAGATGTCATCAGGCTCTGGTTGCATTGAAATTGCTCTTCCATAGTCAGCTCGCCCTTTTCATCACGGGGCCGCTGGCTCTCTCGTTAATGCCTCCTTTTGTGTTGCTGCAAATTGTTTTCAGTTCCAGAAAAGTAGGTCTCTGTCTTTGCCTGAAGTCCAAACTCTCTGGCCCTGGAGGACGTCTTTCCACCTGCTTTCCCTCCTTCCCAGCCAGGCACCAAGTCCTCGTCGTCTGAGCCACAAAGGGAGGTGGAATGGCACCTCTGTCCATGAAGCTCGTACACCAGTGCAGTGGGCCCACTCCCCAGGTGCATGAGAAACACGCCGCCCACGTTCACCCAGGAAGGAGCCATGGGTCCTCACGGTAATGACATTGATGGTAGCCGTGGTCAGGGCGCTCTTCCTGTGGGCTGGGCACAGAGCTGGGCTCTTCCCAGGCACTCTCAGTCCTCACTGGAACTTTATGAAATGGGTGCCATTCCTGTCCCCATTCCTCAGATGAACACACTGAGACTTTGAGAAGAAACTTTGCCAAGGTCATGCAACCAGTTAGCAGTGGGGCATGGAACTACCCCAGGCTGTCCGAATGCAGGTGCTTCCAACTTCATCACACCCATGTGTCCAGTGCTGAGCCACTCCTCAAGGGTCCCCACGTGCCGTCATACCCCTGCGTCCCCAAACTTGTACCATAAACATACTCATTGCTTCGCTGACATGCAGCATCCCTGTGTGCTCCGATGAAAAGCCTCCTGTGCTCGGGGAGGCAAATGCCCCTGTGTGCACTGGTGATGCCGTCCCTGTGAACACAGCTGATGCTGCTGTCATATTCTGGGTCCAGACTGGCCTGACTGCCTGTTACTGGGCTCAGTGATGAACTCATTTGTAGGCGGACCCACAAACAACTTCTAGGAGTACCAGACTCCAAGCCCCGTGGGTAATCATGAACTGCTAACTAATGAACATGTTCTCTAAGTGCCCCCATCCCCAAAGGTCACCTGTGAGTCCCAGAGGGTTCCATAAGCCCAGGCTCCTCCCTTCCTCCCCTTAATCTCATTTGCCCATTTACAACTCCCCTCACGACCACAGACTAGCCCAGTGACAGAGGAAGATAATTAACTGCAATCATTCTGGCTTAATCAGCTCCGGTGCAGGGGAGGCAGTGGTGATGGAAGGAGCCGGGTATGCAGGATGTGAATTATGTGTTCCCAGCACTTCATCACCCTCTGTTACTGTGTTATCTTTATTCATTCTGGCAAATTAAATTAGCATTGTCTTTCCAATCTTGTTCTCTAGGAGGAATTCAACAACAGCGGCAAAGAGAGAACTGGCCATAGTGGGAGTGTTTGTGCAATGTTGAGCACCACCTCTCTTAAGGACCCATTGCCCTGGAAAACACCAGGCAACCAGATCTACTGGGGATGAAGTCTGGGGCATTTGGGGTGAGACATTCAGCTTTTCCTTATATTAGACATGGATGGGGAATCAGCAATCCCAGGTCTAGTACAGCATTCTGTGCCTCAGTGGTCCAATCAGTAAAATGGGTCCAATCTTAGTGTTGGTATGGGAAGCACAGGCCCAGGTTCTGGAATTCTGAGTGATGGCTCACATCAACCTTGACAGAGGGCTGCCTGGCATTCTACCTGGCAGCATGAAGGATATAAACAGCAAGCCAGTAGGAAGTTTTTAAAGATTCTAACCCAGGATGATCTCTGAGACAACTCAGCCCTGTGATCAGAAGACTCTCCACTTCAGGAGTTGCCAAACCTGTTCTTCAGATTTACCTGTCAACTTGTTAAAAATACAGACTCCTAGAACTTAGAATATAACTCTCTAAGACTGTAGCCTGGGATCTGCATCTCCACAAAGATTTTGGGATACTATCTGATAAAGGTGGTCTCTAAATCAGAGTTTGGGACTCACTGCTTTAACCCTAATGTTCCTAACTTTTTTTGGGGGGTGTCTCAGACATAACCACTACTCATCAACATCCTGTTCTCTTCCTCTTCCCAGCTTCCTTTGCAGCGCACTATGTGACTAGTTATGGCTAATGACTAGTGAGTCGAAGTGACATGTATCCCTTCTGGTCTGCAGCAGTGAAACATGCCTGCAGAATGTTCCAGCTCTTTCTTCTTCTGTGTTGGAGATCATGGAGGCAGCATCGTGAGATGGTTGAGACGTAAGTTCAGCCTGGATCTCTGGGTCAACACATGGAGGACAGCAGCCTAGGAGAGTCATCTGGGCCACAGTGGAGTTGGTGAGCGATAAAGGGATAATAAACTCTTAGCCAGTGAGATTTGGGGCTGTTTGTTACTAAGCATAATTCTGGTCTGTCCTGATGAATACAGACCCATTTGAGAATCTGGTAAAAACTATGGATCTTCTCCCTGGGAAAATATGCATTTGTAAATAACCATGAAATTTGGGCTACCTTCCTGGGGTCCCCTTTTCTCCCTCAGCTCTAAGAATGATTGTCTCAAATCATTGCCAATTGCATACTCTGTGACCTGCTTGTGACAATGGTGGCGTTTCCTTCCTATCACTGCTCCTTGTCCCTATCCCCTTCACTGATGACTTTTGGGAGCTCTAAGTTCTCTCTTACTCATGCAGAACAATCCAGCTCTCTGCTCCTACTCCACTTGTGTAGGTCCAAACCCACCCCAGCAGCCAGGGGAATGAAGGGCCTTATTTTATTTTATTTTATTTTATTTTATTTTATTTTATTTTATTTTATTTTATTTTATTTTTTAAATCACACCCACTGTCCTTAGAAGGTGTAGGGAAATATAATTAGAGATAATTTGGAACTGTATGTGTATGTATTTGTACTATTAAATTTGATCAAATGTCAGAGGAGTTTGGTCTTCCTGAATCTCATCCACTCATTCATAAACCAAAGATTTAGAACCTCAGCTCTCACCTAGGGCCAGACAACTCTCAGGAGCTCATGAGAAATTCTCCAGGACCTCACATATGTCTAATGCAGGCCACTGAGAGGATTTCATGGTCAGAAGCTGAACCTCATCTTTGAATCTCCAGGCCTGATGGGATCTCCTTACCCTACCCCAGTGACATCTACAGGTAAAGCTTAGGCTTTTGGGATGGCCCTTCACCTGCTTCTCCAGCAGACATGGCCTCTTGCAGTCAGGAAGCCACTTACTCTCCTACCTGAGGCTTGGTTTCTGGGACTTCAGCTGTTAGAAAAAACACCAAACTTCTGAAGACCTACGATTCCTTCAGCCCAAGTCTCTGCTTTTACCTGCAATGGGGTTGACCTGAAGCTTGGCCAAGGAGAGAATCCCCGAGTCTCCCAGGCCTGGATTCAAATGCTAGGTCTGCTACCTGCCAGCGGTGTGAGCTTGATACGTCACCTTATAACTGTAGGCTTCATTTCCTCATCGAGTAGGTGGTCCCTCCCCTGTCCCACACATGTCCTGCACTCAAGCCAAACTGGGTGCGTCTCTACTCTGGGGACAATCCCTGCCTCCCTAACTTTGCTCATGATATTCCCTCTGCCAAGGTTGCCCTCCCTACCCCCCACTATCACCCATCTCCATCTCTCACTTTTAAATATGCCCTACACTCCAAGGCCTAGCTCAAATGCCACCAAAGTGTTCTCTTACCCAACTAAAATGACCTTTCTCTTCCCAGGACCCCCAAAACTCTTGTTGACTATGCCTCACTTTTTGCCTGTTTTACAGATTTTTCCAATGAGAGAAAGCCAGTGCTCATTGAGCATAAACTACATGCCAGATTTTGAGTAAGGTGCTTCACTAGCATCTACTTTTGATGTTTTCATTAGCCTAAGAGGTAGGCCCGATTGTCCCCATTTCACAGAGGTGGATGCTGAGGCTTAGAGAGGTCACTCAGCAACCACAGCCACACAGCCAGTCAGGGGCATTTGAGTGGGGACTTCTTGCCTCCCACGTGGGGGCTCCTTGGGCAGGGGCTGCATCTTGCCCATGGTGGGCACCTGCAGGGGCTTGTTGAGGGAATGTGGGCCGTGCCCACCTTTAGTCCCTGCAGCTCAGAATCAGCAGCAAGAACCAAGTGGCTCTGAGGCTTGGGCTTGGCAATCAAATGTTGGGCAGGCCTCTCTCCTGCCATCAGTGCTTCTGGTTCAAGGTGAAGACAGAAGGAGAAGAAACCCTTCCTCAATGCTGATGGATTCCCATACACCCCTTTTCCCCCTTTTCATTAAGGGCACATGGGCAGAAGGCAGATTGTGTCTGAGCAGCTGGAACTGGGAGAATTAACTTCTCCATTTGGGGCTCTTGTGAGCCAAGCCGGGAGGTGATGGAGGAAAGAGGGGTGCAGGTGGGGGAGGAGGGGGATGTGAGCTGCAAGCATCTGATGCTGGGGGCTGCCAGCTCCTCTCTCTCTCTCTCTCTGTCCCCCATATCTCTTCTGTCTCATTATGGCCTTTTTTATCTCCCCGACCTGGTTCCTCTATCCCTCCGCTTGTATCTATTGTAACTTGTCTCTAGCTTTCCATATAGCCATCTCTGTCCATCTCTGCCAGAGTGTGTGCCTCTAAGTCTCTCTTTCTCTCTCTCTGAGCCTCTGTCTCTGAATTTTACATCCACTCACAATAGTGCTCTCTTTTCGTGTGTGTGTGTGTGTGTGTGAATTGTCTTTGTGTACTGTATATGTGTGTTTGTATCGTTCAATCTGTTTCTGTATTTTTCTGTCTTTATTGCCCTGTGGGTATTTCTTATTCTTTGTTTTTCCTTCCATGTGTGAATCTGCTTCTCCTTCCTTTTTCTGTTTATATCTATTATCTCATCTCTGTGCACCCCATTTCTCACTTTGTGTGTGTGTTTCTTTCCTTCTGTGTGAATATGAGTGTGTATGTTTATGGTGTCTGTGTTTAAGGCTATCTCAATATAGCTGTCTATGTTTCTCAATGGATCAATTCACTTCTCTTTCTCTCTCTCTCTCTCTCTCTCTCTCTCTCTCTCTCTCTCTCTCTCTCTCTCTTGCTTACCCCTCCCACCCCATATTTACTGCTGATACCAACATAAGGATCTGGGAGACTCAGACCTGAGGGCCTCAAGTTCCAAGGAAGGAGAAGTTGGTTTTGAGGCAGGCAGGCAGCTCTCAGCTGATCCTCAGGGAAGGAACATGTTGTAAATCCCAGGGGTACCCTGAGTCACCTTGCCCAGATGTAGTGGGAAAAACACTGGACTCAGAGCCAGATTGCCAAAGCACAAATACTGCCTCTTCTACTTCCTGTGTGACCTTGGACAAGTCACTCAACCTCTCTGACCTTCAGTTTCCACCTGGACTGTTGAAGATTAAATGAGTTAATTGCTGTTGATTGGACCCCAGTGCACAGCATGGAGGGCATAATACACAGAGGCTGAGGCAAGGCTCACAGGTTGCCCCGGCGTGACCAGAGAGACCCACAGGTGGGTAATGGAAGGAGGAGCGGCTGGAGGTCATGAGGGAGCCGTGGAGGCTTCTTGGAGGTGGTGCAGACAAGTTGTGGGGAAACAGACAGCTGGTACTGTGGAGGGAGCGCAGCAGGAGGTTGATGCCAGCGTCTCCTTCCGTGGTCCAGCCTCGGGCCTCTCCCTCCCCCACCCCCTAGTACTCCCCGTCCTCCTCCTCTGAGAAGTTTATCCCCACAGGCTCCATGGAGGTAGAGAGCTGGGGACCAGGCTGTAGGGCTGGCAGAGTGACCAAGGCCCTTGAATTCAGCTCACGGTCAGGAGGAATCAGGGCTCATGCTGGGAAGTGGGGGTAGGGGGGTTGGGGGGTGGGGTAGGGACGATGACCATCCTGTCCCCGCCCAACACATGGGGCAGGGCTGATGGCACCACTTCTCAGACAGACACACTCACTCACAAGTATTTACTGAGCCCTGATCTGTGCCAGGCTGGTGCAACAGGGGAGCTCAAACTGGAGGGGGAGACGGAGGTGATTTAAACACCCACACAACACGTGGGCGATGGAGGAGTACGGGGTGGGATGAACACACAGACCTCACCTGGAAGTCAGGTGGGCTTCCCTGAGGAGGTGATGTTGGAACTGAAAACATGAAGGATGTGAAGGGGCTCAGCTCTGCTCAGGTGGGGAAGGTAATTAATTCTGCTCTAGCTATTTATTGCTGCACAAGAAACTACCACAAAACTTAGTAGTTTAAAAACAACTACTGTGAGTCAGGAATTTGGGAATTTGGCTCAGCTGGGTCACTTGGTGTCAACTAGGGGCAAGGCTGGGGATGGCAGATCCCTCCTGAGATGGCCTCGTCACTCAATTATCTGGCCTTCTAGAGCTCTGGCTCTCTCCCTCCACATGGTGTCTTCTTCTCCAGAACCTCTCCACATGCCTTAGGCTGTCTCATCTCTGACTTGCTCATCTGTAAAATGGGGGCAGCTGCACCTGCCTGGTTGGGGCTGTTGGGAGGATCCAGAGGGATAATAACTGTGTAAAGTGCTTTGCTCATCACCCTACATATAACAACTATGAGGTCATGGGATTATTCACCAGCCAACCCACCAAATGCCCCCCACAGAGACAGCAGGACCAGGAAACCCCTTTGCAGCAGCGCGTGGGGAATGTTCAATGGGAAAGGGGTCGGTACCATATTCACCGGGCCGTGATTGATGCCAGGCACTGGGGGTGGGGAGGGAGCTGTGACACTGTCATTTCACAGCGGCCCTGTGAAATGGGTGTCACCGTCTCTGTTTTACAGATGAAGAGTCAAAAGTTCAGGGAGGATCACAGTGTGGAGGGAAGTGATATCCCGAGGCTGGATCCTAGATTCGTCATCGCCGGGCTCTCTCCACTGATGACATTCTCAGGGCAGCGAGGGAATGACGTCTGACAACGGGGCTCTGACTCCATGCTGAGTGACCTGCCATGACTGCCCCCTGGGTCACTGACCGTTACAACCCACCTCTGGGGAGTACTGTTGTCACCACACTTACAGATGAGGACTCTGAGCTTCAGAAGGCTACGTGGCTTGCCCAGGCCATAGATGCTCCGTCAGAGCCAACATTTGAACTTGGGCATCTTACTCCAGAGCCTTCACACCTCTCTAGGCCTTCAGCCAGCAGCCCCTTCCCCCTATCAGTGGGGACTTCAGTGAGTCCCTGAGGCAGGACTTGAACCCAGGCCTGTCTGACCCTGAGCTGAACAGGCCCTGAGCCTGAGCCCAAGGTGGGGCCAAGGGGAGTGGGGCCCTTCTCTGGCCATCAGGGCCTTTCCCTGGGCTAGGCCATCCAGTCCCTCCAATCTTGGCCTCCTGTCCACTGCCCAGTGGAGGCCTGGACACAGGCTGAGCTCTGAGGTCAGAGGCCTGTGTGAGTCTGGATGAGTCACTGAGTCCCCACACAGAGGCAGGAATACTCTCCCCATGGGATTGCCAGAATGTGACTGAATGTGCCGCACGAGCTCCTGTGTCAGGTGGATAATGATTCCATCCTGCAGGACCGTAGTGAGGATGATTCCTTACTGCATGTGAGGGTCCCAGCCAGGGCGTGGCACCCGGTAAGCTGAAGGCATGAATGAATGAATGAACGAATGAATGAAAAAGCTACAATGGCTACCTTCAAGTAACAAATGAGTGACGATCATTCCTTTAAATATTTAAAGAGCTGCCATGGGAAAAAGGGATTCAGCCTGTGTGGCTCCCAGGAATTGTGTCTAGGACAGAATAGTAGGGCCACGGGGGCAGCTTTCAGTGTAGTCTAAGGAAAGCCTTTCTAATCGTCGGGGCTGCCTTGGGGTGATGGGTGACTTGGAGGAGTGAGTGCCCCATCTCAGGAGGTATGTAAGCAGAGACCTGGTAGGGAGGCCTGGTGGCAGTGCCCTAGGAGGTATTTCAGTATTGGACTTGGCAATCTAGAGTCCTGGTGTCAGGAGGGGCCATGGCCCACTTCCTGGGATGATGCAGAACATCTGAGGGGGTGTCCATGTTCCCCTAACCTTCTGGTGGGGACAGGACACAGGAGAACATCTTGCCGGAGGCTGTAAAGAGCTGAAGGGACCACACAGCTCAACTGGCCTGGTGAGCTCTGGACATTTGGCCTCCCAAGACTGAGTTTAGGGTGGGGCCGAGACAAGGGGTATCAGAGCCTCTGGGGAGGGAGGGCAATAGGAAGGAAATGCAGAGGGGCCGAAGAGAAGGAGAAGGTCTGGTCCAGGGACGCAGCCTGTGCTAGGTCAGAGAAGTCCCAGGTGTGAGTCCTGACCAGCCCTGGCACCACTCTGGCTGTTACTGTGGGCTCATCACTGCTGCTCCCTGAGTCTGAGTTCCCCTGTCTGTCAAAGGAGAGTGGGACTCAATGTTCTCCAGGATTCAGGAGCATCAGCTGCTGCTGTGTGTTCTGGGGCTTGTTGCTTAACCTTTCTGAGCTTTTGCTTCTTTGTTTAGAATGATGAGATAATGGCAATTGCCCTCCCCAATCCACAGGGGGCATTCTGGGAACCCAGTCATATCTGCAAATGGGATATGTTCCACTCATTGAACAAATCTTGGTTGTGCATCTAAATGCTTTGAGACGTCTGAACTGTCATCCCCATTCTGTCATCCCCATGTGTGTTTATATACGTTGAGGTGACTCCACTTTGCCTTCCTGTGCACTGGGTCCTTGAGTCCTGCTGCCTCCCCACAGCTGAGGGCTGTCTCTCCCTCTCTGTGACCCACAGGCACTGAGACAAGGGATTTCTTCCCTGAGAGCAGACATAGCCTCCTGGGAGCAGCAGTGTCCTTAGTGCTGTTCAGGGACCACAGACCCGAGCCCTCATGAAATTCTTCACTCCAATCTGTATTTCAAAAGGCCTCAGAAAAATAAAAATGTTTACAAGAAATAAACAACTGAAAATGATACAGGCCAAACGAAAAGGCTTCTCACTACAGAAACTCTAAGTTTTCTATCTTTAGTGTTTTAACTCCATTAGTTTCTTATCATAAATAATAGATTGCTTTTAACCTGAATCATAGACATTCCCTACGCCGGCTTTAGATAATTAACCCAAAACTTGTGATTCCTACTTGTTCATTGTAATCATTGAAGCCTAATATTCTCTCCTACCCATTCCGGGGCTAAATCCTGGATAATTAGCAACACCGGAATGAGTGGTTGAATGGCCACAGGCCCTATGGAGCTAATGGATTTATTAATTAAAATCTATTTTTCCTCATTCAGGGGCCTTGGGGATACAGAGGATGCCCCAGCAAGGTTGCCAGTCACAACCAAAGAAGCCAACACGGTCTTCCAGGCAGATCTCGGGACCCCTTCTCATCTAAGATCAGCTAGGACGAGAGTTCTGTGAATCCCCCAATAGGTAGGTATAGCTCTACGTCCCTGCTCAACAGGAAGCAGATACAGAAAAACAACCCTCCTGTCCCTCAACTTCCCATAGAGATTTTACGGGGATCACGTCTCTCAAGGGGAAAACAAGGCAGGCAGTTAGAGACAGGCATCGGGTCTCTGCATTCCTGCACAACCCATAGAAAGCAACTGCCCAAAAGCCCTCCCCTTTCTGCCCCAAACTTCCCCTTTTCATTGTAATTGTCCACCCCTATGAGGAACAAATGGGTACGTAGCACCGAACTAGATTAAACCGGCCACTCACACCTGTGCAGTGAAGGCCTCCATGACCGTCATTTCACCTGGGCCTCATTATCCCATCAGTATAATATTGTACATATGCCTGGAAGTTTCTTACTATCATTATAACAGACTGAGTTCTGGGAAGGAACATGTGAAGTTTAAAAAGGTGAGGTAACAGCCTCTTGTCAACCACAGGCGTCAATCAAGTGGTTCCATGCCCAGAAAGGAACAGCCCATTCTAGAGAAAAAAGGATAAAAACTCCACGTCCTCCCCAGTCAGGCCCTTTTGAGCTTCTTAAGCCTTGCCTTTGCTGGGGGCCCGTTCCAAACACTTTGGAGCGTATTTTTTCTTTTAATAATGAGCCCTTGAGCCATTCTCTACTGTTTGGGTCTGCTCCTATTTCTTTGGAGTGTACTATCTCTTCTAATAAACTACTCTTTCACCACTTTATTTCTGTGTCTCGTTCAATTGTTTGCTCGAGACACCAAGAACCTGGACACCTCGCCAAGAACAGCCTACTCTCCTGTAACAAAAGTAGTCCTGGTTTTCTGGGGGAGGTGACGGAGGCATCAGATGGACCCTGATTCCTCTGGATGCTTCCCTCTGGACCCTCTGCATACAACCCAGAGTCCACCCAAAAAAACCTTTTCCTGAGCTGGAGAATCTAAGAGCCAGGATTACTGAACACCTACTGTGAGATGGCTCATTGAACCTCCAGGGGCAGGTCCACCCCATTTACATAAGAGGAGCGGGGTGGGGATGAGGAGATGGACCTGGCAGAAAGGGGATCAGGGAAGAGGAAGAGATTCGCAGTTAAGTTTCCTTCTTTGTCTCTCTCTCATTCTGTCTCTGCGTGTGTTTCTCTGTCATTCTCTCTGCCTGTGTCACTCAAACACACACACACACACACACACACACACACACACACACACTCACACACTCCTATACACACTGTCTTTCCTTCTGCTCTGGCTCTGGCCTCTCTCCTGGCTCCTTCCCACTGCCTGGGACCTCAGCCAGGCTCTGGGCAGCAGCTAGCACTGGCCTGGCTCCAGGTGTCTGTTTCGCTCTGGCCCAGGCACAGAAGAAAGCAGGAGCCCCTGGGTGTGGGGGAGCAGCCGGCAGAGAGCCAGGACCCAGCAGGAGGGTCCTGACCTGAACCTGGAGGGGAGGTTTGGTTTTCAAAGCTTAGGCATGCTGAATGTTTTACTTTCAAATGTTTTCTTGTTCCTTTTCACTGGCTGGTACCTCCCTCCCTTTCCAGGTCACACATGGACATTCCGCCAAGAGAAAGAAAAAAGACATTCCATCAAGTGATAAAGAAAAGACATTATATCAAGAGCAAAGATGAAAGATATTCTATCAAGAGCAAAGAGGTGAGGGAGCAGTTGTGAGTGTCAAACCCTACCCACGTGATCACATTTAGTTTTCCCCGCAGCTTGGTGGTTAATTGTCCCCATTAACCACCAAGAGAACCAAGGCTTAAAGGCGGAGCATGAATTGCTTGGGCCACATGTTCGTTTCACTACAGAGTGACCCAGACTTGCCTGACCCCTATCCCTTCCTCTTTCCTCTCTATCCCATGGCAGCTCTGAAATCAACTGTGTTTTTTTAAAGACGGTGATAATCTGTGAAGCAAGTTGGGGAGGTCCCGGGGGACTGACCAGGTACAGGGAAGGAAGCCAGTTCCCGCCGTGGCCACTTCCTGAAGGTGGTGGTGACCAGCACTAGGGTCAATGACTCTCCTGAGAATGAATGGCAAAATAAAGAGTTGACCTCTAACTTCCCTGGGTTCAGCCAGAGATGCCTCCAGGCTCCTGAAGGGTGGTCAAACTCCGGAACTTTCTCTCGCCCAGAAAGCCCTGACCACTCCCTTTACTAAGAGCAGAAAATCTCTGAACTTTTCAGTGACTTTCCTTCTCAGGGTCACAGAGTCTTCAAGCTGCCCCTGGTCCAGGCCCACTTGATGTAGAATCCACTTCTACCTGTACAGATGAGCCCCGCACCCACCACACTCCCTAGTGCCACGGGCTGCACTGAATGTGTAGACCACATTTTGCTTATCCATTCTTCCCTGATGGACACTGGGGTTGCTGCCACATTGCAGCTATTGTGAACAATGCTGCTATGAACACGGGTGTACAGATATCTCTTCCAGACCCTGCTTTCCATTCTTTGGTGGCGCCACTTTTGAAGCACAGGTTGCAGGATGACAGCTATGGGAAGAAGCAGTTAGAACTGATTTTCCGCTTTAACACATCTACGTTTAGGGCTTGGAGCAGGAGAAGACATCTCCATCTGGAAGGACAGTGTCAGGTCTCTGGATCGGACTGAGACGTACTGAAATATTTCCATTGGCATCTGGAGAACGGGAATGAGGAAGGTGCCATATAGGGTCCTCAGGGATAGAGGGAAGGAAGCGGAAGGGCATAGAGGGGCAGGTGGCTGTCCATATCTTCCTCCCATTGAGTGGACCAGCCTGTGGAAGATCCCAGAAGCCGGAACACTGAAAAGAACATTGGTGTCCAGTATGTCTCTCTTTTTGCGCGAGGCCCCCCTATGTGTGGGTTATTTCCACACTACCAAGCAATTAACTCAATTCAGACACTATCTACCCGGAGATAGCGCCAGATCCCACAGGTTAAAGACTCAGTCCTGCAAGACTGAAATCCACTTCAGATGCCAATTTCAAGCTCAGGTTGTCACCTGTGTTTCTGACTGACCAGAGTTTCCCAAGACCGCCTCTCTTGGGTGTGATTAATTTGCTAGAGCAGCTCACAGAGGTCAGAGAAATACTTACTAGATTATAAAAGGCTGTAACTCAGGAACAGCTGGATGGAAGAGATGCATAGGGCAAGGTGTGTAGAAAAGGGCGGGAAGCTTCCCTGACCTCTCTGAGTGCAACACTCTCTCTCCGAATCTCCACGTGTTTATACAGCCAAAAGCTGCCCGAACCCCCATCCTTTTCCATTTTTTGTGGAGGCTTCATTCCATAGGCATGATTGATTAAATCATTGACCATTGGCGACTAAACTGACTTTCCAGCGCCTCTCCCTTCCTTGGAGGTCAGGGCCTGGGGTGGGACTGAAAATTCCAGCCCTCTAATCACATGGCTTGTTCTCCTGGCAACTATTCCCCATCCATAGGTTAACTTGGGGCTTTCCAAAAGTCATCACATTAATATAACAAAAGATACCACTCAACATTTAGAAAATTCCAAAGGTTTTAGGAGCTCTGCGCCAGAAACTGTAAAGGAAGACCAAATATATATTCCTCCTTTCTTTCCTTCCTTCCTTCCTTCCTTCCTTCCTTCCTTCCTTCCTTCCTTCCTTCCTTCCTTCCTTCCTTCCTTTACTTCTTTCTTTTCTTCCTTATTTCTCTTTCTTTCTCTCTCACTCTCTTTCTTTCTTTCTTGTTTGTTTGTTTCTTTCTTTCTTTCTTGTTTCAGGTGTACAAAATAACAGTGATTATACATGTATATACTTTACAGAGTAATAACACCAATATGTCTATTACCCATCTGACACTCTACGTAATTATTAGATTATTGACTATATACCCTGTGCTGTATTATAAAGCCCTGTGACTATTTCTTAAAAATTATAGTTAATGTTCAATACTATTTTATATTAGTTTCAGGTATACGGAGTAGTGGTTAGACCCTTATATACTTTATGAAGTGATCCCCCAATAAGTCTAGTACCCATCTGACACTATACATAGTTTTTACAATACTCTACATCCCTGTGACTCTTTATAACTACCAATTTGTATTTGTATTTCTTTCTTTCTTTCTTTTTTTAAGATTTTATTTAGGATGGGGAACAGGATTTTATTGGGGAACAGTGTGTACTTCCAGGACTTCTTTTTTTTTTCCCCAAGTCAAGTTGTTGTCCTTTCAATCTTAGTTGTGGAGGGTGCCGTTCAGCTTCAAGTTCTTGTCCTTTCAGTCTTAGTTGTGAAGGGCGCAGCTCAGCTCCAGGTCCAGTTGCCGTTGCTAGTTGCAGGGGGCGCAGCCCACCATCCCTTGCGGGAGTTGAACCGGCAACCTTGTGGTTGAGAGCCCACTCTCCAACCAACTGATCCATCTGGGAGGCAGCTCAGCTCAAGGTGCCGTGTTCAATCTTAGTTGCAGGGGGTGCAGCCCACCATCCCTTGCGGGACTCGAGGAATTGAACCGGCAACCTTGTGGTTGAGAGCCCACTGGCCCATGTGGGAATTCAACCGGCAGACTTTGGAGTTAGGAGCACGGAGCTCCAACTGCCTGAGCCACTGTGCCAAATTTGTATTTCTTTTTATTTATTTATTTATTTATTTATTTATTTATTTATTTATTATTTAAAAAAATTTATTGGGGTGACAATTGTTAGTGAAATTACATACATTTCAGGTGTACAATTATGTATTACATCATCTATAAATCCCATTGTGTGTTCACCACCCAGGGGGATCAAATATATGGTGATGGAAGGAGAAATTTGTATTTCTTAATCCTTTCACCTTTCTCACCCCAACCACCCTTCCATCTAGTAACCATCAGTTTGCTTTCTGCATCTATGGGTCTGTTTCTGTTTTGTTTGTTTGTTTATTCTGTTCTTTAGACTCCACATATAAGTGAGATCATATGGTATTTGTCTTTCTCTGTCTGACTTATTTCACTTAGCATAATACCTTCTAGGTCCATCCATGTTCTTGCAAATGGTAAGATTTCATTCTTTTTTTTTTTTTGCAGAATAATATTCCATCATATATATGTACCACCTCTTCTTTATCCAATTGTCTATTGATGGGCACTTGGGTTGCTTCCATATCTTAGCTATTGTAAGTAGTGCTGCTGTGAACATAGGAGTGCATAGATCGTTTTGAATTAGTGTTTTGGATTTCTTTGGATAAATACCCAGGAGTGGAATTGCTGTGTCATAAGGTAGTTCTTTTTTAAATTTTTTGAGGAACTTCCATACTGTTTTCCATAGTGACTGAACCAATTTGGAATCCCACCAACAGTGCACAAGAGTTCCCTTTTCTCCACATCCGCGCCAACACTTGTTGTTTGTTGGTTTATTAATGGTGGCCATTCTGACAGGTGTGAGGTGGTATCTCATTGTGGTTTTTATTTGCATTTCTCTGATGATTAGTGATGTTGAGCATCTTTTCATATGTCTATTGGCCATCTGTATGTCCTCTTTGGGGAAATGTCTGTTCAGGTCCTCTGCCCATTTGTTAATTGGATTGTTTGTTTTTTTGGTGTTGAGTTTTTTTAAAAATAGATTTTGGATATTAACCTCTTATCAGATATATCACTGGCAAATATCGTCTCCCATTTAGTAGGTTTCTTTTTCTTTTTGTTGATAGTTTCCTTTGCTGTGCAAAAACTTTTTAGTTTGACGTAGTCCCATTTGTTTATTTTTTCTTTTGATTCCTTTGCCCAAGGAGATATGTCTGTAAAAATACTACTAAGGGTAGTGTCTGAGAGTTTACTGCCTATGTTTTCTTCTAGGAGTTTTATGGTTTCAGGTCTTACATTTAAATCTTTAATTCATTTTAAGTTTATTCTTGTGTATGGAGTAAGAAGGTGATCCAGTTTCACTTTCTTGCATGTATCTGTCCAATTTTCCCAGCAGCATTTATTGAATAGACTATCTTTGCACCAGTGCATATTATTGCTTCCCTTATCATAGATTAAATGACCATATAGGCATGGATTTTATTTCTGAGCTCTCTACTCTATTCCATTGATCTATGTGTCTGTTTTTATGCCAATACCATGTTGTTTTGATTACTATGGCCTTGTAATATAGTTTGATATCAGGTAGTATGACAGAACAGAGAGAGCTTTGTTCTCTCTCTTTTTTTTTTTATTGGGGAAGGGGAACAGGACTTTATTGGGGAACAGTGTGTACTTCCAGGACTTCCCTCCAAGTCAAGTTGTTGTCCTTTCAATCTTAGTTGTGGAGGGTGCCGTTCAGCTTCAAATTGTTGTCCTTTCAGTCTTATTTGTGGAGGGCGCAACTCAGCTTCCAGTCCAGTTGCTGTTGCTAGTTGCAGGGGACACAGCCCACCATCCCTTGCGGGAGTCAAACCGGCAACCTTGTGGTTGAGAGGACACTCTCCAACCAACTGAGCCATCCGGGAGCTCAGTGGCAGCTCAGCTCAAGGTGCCGTATTCAATCTTAGTTGCAGGGGGCGGAGACCACCATCCCTTGCAGGACTTGAGGAATCGAACTGGCAATCTCCCACATATATATTTCTTATAAATCACAATATCTCAGGCCCCAAGAGAGGAAGACCTTTTTCTAAGGTCACACAGCAAATTGTCCAGGCTGGGCTGAGACCTTAGGTTTCCTGATTCCCTGTTCAGTGTTCTTGCCCTTCAGAGAGTCAGAGAAAGGAGAGAGGAAGTTGGGTGGGGCAGGGATGACCCCCAGGTCTCCTCAGAGGCCATCAGCCAAGGGATCTGTGGGGGGAGATTTCTTCTGAGCTGGACCTCCTTATCTCTCATCACAGCTGGGTGGGTGGGTCACGCCAAGTGACAATGAGGAGGCTGAAGTCTGGGGAGGGCCTGGCTGGCCTCAGATAGCACAGGGTATAAGCCACAGTGCAGGGACTTAAGTCAAGGGCTCTCGTTTCAAAGCCCAGCCAGTATTTTGAGCTGACCTTTTCATTAAAAAGCTCACCTCAAGCTTTGGAGCCAAAGCTGATTTTATTATAGCTTTTGGGTCTTGCACAAACATGCCCACACACCCATCATCGTGCAATTATTCTCATACCTCTTTGTCTCCAGGGCCTCAAGTTTCCTCCAGGCTCTATAGCCTCTCCTCCCACTGCCAAGTTCCCCGTGCTGGCCGCAGTGTGGCACAAAGTGCCCACACTATTTATTTCCTAATAAAAAGACAGCCTGGGTGGCCCAGGGGATATTAAAATAGAGATTTACTGCAAGATGATTAACCATAAAACCAGAGGTTAAATAACATTAGACAAGGCGGCAGAGGGGGAGAAAGGACAGGAGCTTGGGGAAATATTATCTTAGTGGGTTCATATTTGCACAGGTGACCAGGACTACTGCTGTCTCCAGGCTTCTGCTGAGAGGGGGCCTGGGCCTGATTCTGGACCTTTTTGCTGTGTGGCTCCAGGGATGTCTCTTCCACTTTCCGGACCTCAGTCTCCCCATTTATCTAATGCAGAGACTGGACTAGGGGCTTCTTGCTTGGTATAAGTGAAAAGAGCATGGTTTTTGGCACCGGATGGGCTGGGGCTTGGAGTCCAGTGTTGCTGTGTCCTGGAGTGGCCTTAGGCAGGTCACTTCTCTGAGGCTCAGTTTTCTCCCTATGGGGATAGTAGTGAGAAATGTAATGATGATGATGGTGATGATGGTGATGATGGTGATGATGGTGATGATGGTGATGATGGTGATGATGGTGATGATGGTGATGATGGTGATGATGGTGATGATGATGATGATGGTGATGATGGTGATGATGGTGATGATGGTGATGATGGTGATGATGGTGATGATGGTGACAAGAATAACCGTAATAATGAACATTTATTGAGAGCTTATCTACACTTCAATATACTTAGAAAAACATCACTGGTTCTAAGCCTTTTACATGTATTTTTTTTTTTTTTTTTTAAGATTTTATTGGGGAAGGGGAACAGGACTTTGGGGAACAGTGTGCACTTCCAGGCCTTTTTTCCAAGTCAAGTTGCTGTCCTTTCAATCTTAGTTGTGGAGGGTGCCATTCAGCTTCAAGTTGTTGTCCTGCAGGGGGCGCAGCCCACCATCCCTTGTGGGGCTCGAGGAATCGAACACTGGCAACCTTGTGGTTGAGAGCCCACTGGCCCATGTGGGAATCGAACCAGCAGCCTTCGGAGTTAGGAGCATGGAGCTCCAACCACCTGAGCCACCCGGCCGGCTCCACCTTTTACATGTATTGAGTTGTTGAATCCTTGTAACAACCTTGTGGCTACTATTGTTATCTCCATCTTCTAGAGGAGGTGGATTTCCCAGCAAGGTTTGGTTTGCACCTCAGACAGCAGATTCTTGGCAAGTTTGTTTGGCCCTGCAGTGGGCTGTTTCCTCAGCCTCAGCCTGTGGGACTTCAGCAAACTCTTCACCATTCAGTGGCTCCAACCACACCCTCTCTAGTGAGACCTGAATGTCAGCATTGGGAGGAGTGATTCTTTCAGTTTTGTATACTCCTTGAACACACTACCTTAATACGACATTTTGGCTATTTTTGTTTAATTTAGAGTTCTCTTTGCTTCTTAGTAGTTAATTCCATTATTGGATGATCATTTATGTTAAAGTTTCCCTGATATTACTATGTGATCCTATTTTCAGACTAGATCCTGACTGATATACTGGTATAGAATTGGTACGTGGAACTGGTCCCAGGATGAAGATCAGCAACATACACACACACACACACACACACACACACACACCTTTTAAAACTGTAAAAACCATTTTAGATCATGGGCCATATAAAGATAGACCATGGACCAGACTTGGCACACAGGCATGGCTGCCAATTCCTGTACTAGAGAGACGGTCCACTGGAGGAGAGGAAAGACCCAGACCTTTTAGGGATTACCAGATACTGGCTACAAATTGATCCTAAATTCTGGGGACCCAACATGCCACTGTGGTCTACCAGCCAAAGTGGGGATTTACAATGGTCAGGTGATAGGTTGGGTCTTATTTCAAGTTCATCTCATAATGGTCCAATTCAGTTATTTCCATAGTTTCTGAAAGTATAATTGAAATAAACATACATAGCAACTGGTAGAATTCCCACTTTGGCTCTCTGGCCCGGGAAGGGCTAAATAGAAGTTTCTGGAACTTCACCTTTGTAGGAAGGTAGTAAACCCTAAGTGATAATGATTTCCTGTAAGGGGAGGGTGGGAGCAGATTGCAAAGATTAATGCCACCTTCACAACTTGAAAGAAGCAGGGTGCTTCTAAGTAGGCATGTTAACTAATCTGATTAATTTGTTCAGAAGTTAGATGGATTTTGGAGTATGGCTGTGGGTTATTGTAAACATAGTCAGGTAGTTACTTTAATTATATCTGTTTTCCCAGATTTATTATTTCCCCTGGAGCAAATCAACATGGACTTTGGCAACTGGAATTCAACCATTGACCCGGCTGATGCAATTTTCTCTTTACCAATTTTGTAAGGACCACAAGAAGCAGTTTTCTTTGACCTGGCAGGGCCAACAGCATACTCTCTGAATCTTGCCAAATCTCCTGCTATTGTTCATAATGTAGTCTTGGCTGTCTTGACATGCCACAATATGTCACACTGGTACACTTACACCCAACAATGGGGTCATTCATAAAGCAGCTGGTTTTTGTTGGAAGGGCTCTGGTGCAGGCTCAGGCCACTCACTGCTTGTCACCGGCTAGCAACTATCTGGTAGGAGCTGCAATGTGATCCATGGTTATTCATTGCCTGTTGTAACCCTTGAGGTACATGGGAGAGGCCACACTACGACCCGAGGACATCTGCGACCAGTACTGGGCCTGGGATAGTTCCACAAAATGCCAGGACACCCCAAGGTCTGCTACCACCTGCTGGCTCCTTTAAGGTTCTGCCACTGATAAAGCCTTGTTTGTCATGCAATTTGGGTGAGGAAGAGTCTCAGGGAGTCACTAGAGTGGGAAGAGTTGTGGTTACCAGGTTAATATAGACTCTGGTTTTGTGCTAGTGCTGAGCCTGGAGCTACTCAGCAAAAGTATCAGAGCACACTACTGCAAGTTGCCACCCACCTGGGGCCTGAGGACTCCGGTAGTTTTCCAAGAGAGTGCAATGTGGGCAGGGCTGGCTGCTCTTGGAGAAAGTGCCTCTGGTGTTGGGCGAGTTGGGTGGGGTGGGGTCTCAGCAGAGCTCACGAGACCAATCAGATTCAGATTTGGCCTGTGGGGGCAGGCTCAACACAGGAAAGGTGGTGCCCACCTGCTGGCTGCAAAAGAGAAGGACCCCACACAGGGAAAATGGTGACTGTCCTTCAGCCTTCTTTCCAAAGCCACAAGCCTCAGTCTGAGCCGGTATGCCTTTAGTACCCCCTAAGTCATGGTCCCTACGCCGGAGCCCAAGGTGAGTGTGTGTAAGTGAATGAGTCTGTGTTCGGGCCATTTAAGAGGAAGTCTGGGTTTCCTGTAGCCTTTCATCCTACCTGGTCAGTTGGAATCCCCACTATTTCTCACAGCCAGATATGAAAAATCTGGCTCCTCTTCCTGGCACCAGTACTATGGGCTGGGGAGGCTGATATGGGGCTGGGTCTCTTGTTCCTTTGAGGGGGACCTCTGCAGCTGAGGTAACACTCCTGGTTCCCAACTGCCACACAGAGGTTTTGGGGAAGCCCTTTTTGCATCTCCACTTTTCCTACCAGTGTCAACATGGCTTCTTCTTCTTCGTATTCTTAGTTATAAAACTTCTGTTCAGCCAGACTTCAGGTGGTTTTCCAGGTTAGTTGTAATTTAATGTGTTCATGGAAGGAAGTAGGCACGGTGTTTATCTACTCTGCCATCTTGGATCTCCTGTTTTTCCTTCTTTAGTTTGTTGATATAGTGGATTACAGTGATTGAGTCTCAGATTTCAATCAGTCTTACATCCCTGGAATAAACAAAATTGGTCATGATATATTATTTTTATTATATAGTCTTGGATTTTGTTTGTTAATATTTGTTAAGGATTTTTCCATCTATATCACAAGGAACTTAATATTTAGATTTCTTATATGTTCTTTGTCTTGTTTTGTTATTATGGTAATGCTGACCTCATAAAGTGTGTCGGGAAGTGTTCCTTCCTCTTCTACATTCTAGAAGAGATTGTGTAGAATTGGTATTATTATGTTCCTTAAATGTTGGTGGACTTTGCTAGTGAAACCATCTGTGCCTAAAATTTTCTTTTTTGGAAGGTTTTTCTAACTACAAATTAAATTTCTTAATTGGTAACTTAGGTTATCAATTTCGTCTTGAATGTGCTTTGGAGGTTTGCATCTTTTAAGGAATTCATCCATTTCATCAAAGTTGTCAAATTTATGGGCGTAAAACTGTTCATAGTATTTATTTATTCTCATATTAATGTCTGTGGAGCTAATACCGTGTTTCCCTGAAAATAAAACCTAGCTGGACAATCAGCTCTAAAACATATTCTGGAGCAAAAATTAATATAAGTCCTGGTATTGTATTGTATTGTGTTATATTATATAAGACCCAGTCTTATTTTACTATATTTACTATATACTATATATAATATAATATAACACAATATAAGTGTTATAACACAATATAAGACCCGGTCTTATAGTAAAATAAGACCGGGTCTTATATTAATTTTTGCTCCAGAATGTGCATTAAAGCTGATTGTCTGGCTAGGTCTTATTTTTGGGGAAACACTGTGGTAAAGGTCCTGCTTTCATTTACGTTGTTCAGATTAGATAATGTCTACTGAGCTATCCTCAAGTTAACTGATTCATTCCTCTCTCATATTTATTCCTTTATGGAGCCCATCTAGTGAAATTTGAAATTTCAGTTATTTTTTTTTTCAGATCTAAAATTTCCATTTGGTTATTTTTTCCCCATTCTTTTTTTTTCTGTGTTACAGTACACATAACATAAAATTTATTATCATAACCATTTTTAAATGTACAGTTTAGTCTTATTAAATACATTCATATGTTGTGCAGCCATTAGCACCATCTTCATGACTTTGAACATCTTGTAAAACTGCATACTCAGTATATAATAACTTCTAATTTCTCTCTCCCTCTAGCCCCTGGCAACCACCATTCTCTTTTCTATGATACTGACTACTCTAAGTACCTCTTATAAGGAGAATCACACAATATTTGTCTTTTTGTGACAGGTCTATTTCATTTCGAATAATGTCCTCAAGGTTCATCCATGTTGTAGCAGGTGTAAGAATTTTCTTCTTTTTTAAGACTGAAAAATACCATTTGGTTCTTTATATAGCTTCTATTTTTTTTTTCCTGAGAATTTCTATCTTTCCTCTTGTTTTAAGAGTATTTTCCTTGTTTCATGGAACACTGTCATCATAGTTGCTTAAAAATCTTTGACAATTTCAACATTTCTGTCATCTTGGAGTTGGTGTCCATCAATAGTCTCAAGTGTCTTCTCCCTCGCAAGCTTGTTGAGATTTTCCTGATTTTTTGTATACTGAGCAATTTTGGGTATATCCTTGCCATTTTGAAACTTTGGGTTCTTTTAAAATTTTGTGGAGAACATTGATATGTTTTTTTAAGCAGGCAGTCAGCCTGATAAGGTCTGGGCCACAAATACTTATATCTATGTTCCGTGGGCTGTGGTTTCAACTTCAGTGAAATTTCCAAAGACCTTGCAGGATTATTAGGATATTCCTCATGTGTGTGCCCTCCAGGACACACTACATTGTAAAAAGCTTTTAGTATGTTATTTTGGGTCAGTTCCATACATGCACTGCTTGGGGGTATATCCAGGACTTTATACACAGATTTTAAAAATTTTATTGAGATAACATAGGTTAATAATATAATATACATTTCAGATGTACAAAATGATAATTTAGTATCTGTATATTCTATTATGTGCTCACTACCCAAAATCTAGTATCATTCTATTACCATGTATTTGACCCCCTTTACCCAATTCGGCCTCTGCCCATCCCACTTCCTGTCTCTACCCACAATTCTGTTGTCTATGAGTTTGTTTTTGTTTTGTTGTTAGCTCATTTGTTACATTTTTTTGTTATATATTTCATATATGAGTGAAATCATATGGTTTTTGTCCTTTTCTATCTGACTTATTTGACTTAGCAAGATCCATCCATGTTGTTGTAAATGGAAATATTTCATCATTTTTATGGCTGAGTAATATAACTCTATCTATCTATCTATCTATCTATCTATCTATCTATCTATCTATCTATCTATCTAATCTCACATCGTCTTTATCCATTCATCCATCAGTAGACACAGGTTTTTTTTTTTCTCATATCTTGGTTATTGTAAATAATGCTGATGAACATAGGGATACATATATCTTTTCAAATTAGTTTTCATATTTTTCAGATAAATATCCACAAGAGGAATTGGTGAATCATTTGGTAGTTCTATTCCTAACATTTTAAAGAAACTCCATAGTGTTTTCCATAATGGCTATACCAATTTATAATCCCACCAACAGTGTATGAGTGTACCCTTTTCTCCACATCCTTTCCAACAGTTATTTTTTGTCTTTTTGATAATAGCCATTCTAACAGGTGTGAGGTGATATCTCTTTGTGGTTTTGATTTGCATTTCCCTAATAATTAGTCATGTTAGACATCTTTTTATATACCTGTTGGCCATTTGTATGTC
Source organism: Rhinolophus ferrumequinum (assembly GCF_004115265.2). Classification (NCBI taxonomy): domain Eukaryota; kingdom Metazoa; phylum Chordata; class Mammalia; order Chiroptera; family Rhinolophidae; genus Rhinolophus; species Rhinolophus ferrumequinum. The sequence goes on from NC_046292.1 coordinate 20,226,464, forward strand.
TTCCTTGGAAAAATGTCTATTCAGACCCTCTGTCCATTTTTTAATTGGATTTTTTTTTAGTTGCCTTGAGTTGTATGAGTTCTTTATATATTTTGGATATTAACCCCTTATCAAAAGCATCATTTGCAAATATTTTCTGCCATTTGGTTCCTTGCCTTTTTGTTTTCTTGATGGTTTCCTTTGCTGTTAGAAACTTTTTATTTTGATGTAGTTCCATTTGTTTATTTTTTTCTTTTATCTCCATCAGCTTTGGAGTCAAATTCACAAAAATATCACTGTGATCAATGTCCAGAGGCTTAGTGCCTATGTCTTCTTCTATGCATTTTATTGTTTCAGGTCTTACATTCAAGTCTGTAATCTATTTTGTGTTAATTTTAGTGACTGGTGTAAGAGGGTGATCTAGTGTCATTCTTTTGTGTATGGCTGCTCAGTTTTCCCAATACCATTTATTGAAGAGACTCTTCTTTCCCCATTGTATATTCTTAGCTCCTTTGTCATAAATTAGTTGCCAATTTTGTGTGAGTTTTTTTCTGAGCTCTCAATTCTGTTCCATTGGTCTATGTTTTTCTGCCAATACCATACAGTTTTGATTACTATAGCTTTGTACTATAGTTTATACACAGCTTTATTGGATGGATTTTTCACTATCCCCTTTCCTTGTGCTTTTCTCCCACACTCTCTGAATCTCAAGGGCCCCCTTACTTCTTAAGACTTCAGTTTGGAACTTCCACTGTCATTTGCATCCACGTTCAATTGGCCAAAGCAAGTCACATGGCCAAGCTTAAGGTCAGTGAGGTGGGCAACCACACCCCACCTGTTCCAGTGCTCTGCAAGGCCACCTGGCAGAGGAAGGAAGGGAGAGAAGGGTTGGGAACAAAAATGCAACCTACCATTGTAACACTGCAGACTCAGAGAGTTACAGACCACTCAGGCCTCAGATATCTACGGTTGGGTTGTCCCATGTCCTCCAGATTGGTGGAGACTGGTGACACCCTTTCCTTTAATGTCTTGTAAACTGGCTTAAGCCCATCTCATGCTCTGTGCATGTCTGGAGGACTCCCTAAGACATCTACAAATTCCCCGGGGCTTAGCGTCTCCTGATCACTGTTTCTTCTGGTTTCCTTTTCCTTCTTAATTTTGTCCATCTTCTTCCTGGGTCTGTTCTCCACCTCCACTTCCATCTCCACCCCACATTAAGCTTTGGGCTCACGTTTGAATAATCAAAAACACTTGCCTTATCTGACTGAGCAAAAAGTCATCTATTCTGAGCTTCTCTTTAGCATCATAAAATGCTCATGTGTTTTTTATTTCCTCTTAACTCAATAACATCCTGAGGCAGGGTAAACTACCTGTCTGGGTAAAGGCATAAACTAAAGGGAAATAGTATAAAGACTTAGCTTATATCAATTTCTTTATGGAATTATAATATTGGGGGAGTATCTTTTCTTTCTTCCTGCTGCTCATATTAGTATAGCAAGGACACTGAGAAACATGATGGTTAGGAAACAAGTTTATTGTTTAACTTAGACTTTCCAAAACTTACTTGGTCATGGAACATTTTTCGTGTAGCATCTTTTAACACTTGAAAGCTCAAGGTGTGGGAAAGCCATAGAGAATCAAGGGTGGTCATCAGGATTAAATGAATGAAGGTGAGTCCCAGGTATTTTTCTGTGACCAGTCAGTCGTGGCTTCCATCCTCCAGAGACCACCCCACTCAATGACTATGAAAAATTATCCAAATGAGGACACTTTTGAAAGTGAGAAGAAGCACTATTAATGATTAAACCGGGGCAGTAGGCGGTATAAACTGGGCTGTCCAGAGCAAAGTGGGGCATATAATCCCCTACCCATTTGCTTTGTAGCTGGTGGTGGCCGCAAATGAGCTATGAGCTCTGTATAGGCCTCAGTTTCCCTACCTGGAAGTGAGGGCTTCTCAGTTCAGTTACTTTCCCCCCCCCACTTATTCAATCATTCAACAAAGATGTAACAAAACACTCCTAGATGCTAGCACTGTGCTAGGTCTTGAGGAGCTAACGGTGGAATGAGACACTTCCCATTTTCAAGGAGGTCACTGTGTAGAAGGAGAGACAGATAGTGAGACTGTTCAGGGATCATGGTTTCTGCTTCACCCTGACCCTTACCTGTCAATCCACAAGCAAAGGCTAATCTAGAAGGGCCTTTAGTGGAAGATCCTGCGGTATAACACAAGGAGGATCCCACAGCACCTGGGGGCCTCACCTTCCCTGCGCTGGTTCAAACAACTTCCAGGCTGGTGTCCTAAGGGGATGGGGGACATGAGGCCACTTCCTTCTCCAGCAGGGAGGGAGTGCTGATCACGGCTCACTGCTGCTCTGAGGACTGATTATCTGTCAAGGTTCATTTGAGTTTTTGGCTTCCCAGAGACACTCCCTACCCCCACCCCCCACTGGACCATCCTGATGTCAGCTGAGGAGCCGCTTTCAGGAAGTGAAAGGCAGGAAAATTACTTTCTACTATAGCTCACCACCTGTTTGGACTGGCAGTCACAGCAACAGCTTGTGTCCTGCCAAGCCGGATAACAGAACTGCTGCGGTCCATGGACAATCTGGCCCTGGGAGGTGAGTGGAGGATTCCAGGAAATTGTGGAAATTGCCTGCAATTTGGGACACCTCAAATTAGATTGCCCTGCTGAGTGATTTCAGACTCTGCAAATTGCGTCTCGAGCAAGGCCTGTTACTTTGCTTCCCTCAGCCCCAACTCTTAAAGCGTTCCTCAAAGACCATCACTACTAGAGACAGGAGGATTTGGGCTTGAATCCCTGTGCGTGACCAGGTGTGTGACTGTAGATAAGTTACTTTATGGGGACACTATTTCATGGGGATAATAACTGTGTCAGTCAGGATGCTTTTTATTATAAAGGAAAGAAATGCAAATGCGGAACTCTAGGCGTATTAAATGAGAAGTCCAGGGGGATTTCAGGCATAGCTGAATCTAGGTGATCAGGTGAGGTCTTCAAGAATTCACGGACTGTGACTTGGGTCTTGTTTTCCTTCTTTTCACTTCTTTACCACACAACACCCCTCTTCCTGGAGGCTCCCAGAAGTTCCAGCAGAAGGGAGAGCGTCACTAGCCCAATAATTCCCGAAAAAGTCTCCGGATAGAATTTCATTGGTCAGTCCTGAGGAACGTGTCCATTTCTAAGCCAATTGCTGTGGCCAGAGGTTATGTGCACTATTTCCAATTACTAACTGGCCAGTCTGAGGTTATGCGCCCATCTCCTAGTACCGAAACTACCAAGGACCTCGGAGGTGGTGCTGGTGTGTCATCAAAGGAAAACAGAGGAGATGGTACTCTAGAGGAAGAGGAAGTAGGTTTTCAGCAGGTGAAAATAGCCTCTTGAGCAGGGGTCAGCAAGCTTGAAAATATTTACCGACTAGTAGGCCAAAGGCACCAACCAATTAGGTTGGAGGTTACCAGAGCTGGGCAGGACCCCTGGAAACCCCTGCTGGTCTGGAGAGTAACTTTAGTTGTTGAATGGTTTGGAAATGGGAGGGCACTGGAAGTGGGGCTGGGGCAGTATGAAAGCACCCGTGGGCCCAGGGTGGCAACTAATACCAACCAATAAGAATATATTTCTGCATTTTAGCAACAGCTCTGGCTGTTCTAGTGAGTCCTGGAGAGCATCTCCCACTGGCTGCTGTCCTGCCCAGCCTACCCCCCTTGTTTTCTTGGGTTGACATTTGCATTTGGTTTTAGCGGTGTCCTTAGGCTTGTCTGTGCACACTTTCCCTTTATTAACAAGTATGCACCACTATTCAGAGCAGCCTGACCGCACAGGCCACCAGCCTGGTAGATGGCTTTAGCGTGGTACCATTGGGCTGTGAGTTGTAGGCCCAGCATTTCCATATTCTCCCTGGCAGTTTCGGTGCTTGTGTTGTGTTCAATTACCTCAGGCTTCCTTATCTGTGTCAACCTCAAAATAGCTAATATTTGTTTGGCACTTATAGGTGCCGGCACCTTTCCTGGGTTAATTCACTTAATACTCACAGCCACCTCACGAGGGAGACATCATTATTATCCCCATTTTACAGATGAGAAATGGAGGCTCACTGAGGTTCAACAACTTGCTCCTTGTCACACAGCTAGGTAGTGACCGGGCTGAGATTTGAATCTCAGACGTCTGACTCTTCCTGAGGATTAAATGAGACAATGAACTGCAAGTGCCTGGCACAGGGTCAGCACTCAGTGAAGTGGTCTGTGGTCTGATTAGCTCTTGGTTCAATAAACTTGCACTGAGTACCTGCTGTATATGAGGCCTGTGTCAGGGCCTGGAATTTGGGGGTTTGATTCAGGAATGAGGAAACAGGATTCTTGACCCCTGGGAAGAAACAGTCCACAGAGAATGCTGAGATACGTGGGCAAATAACACTGTTTAACGTAGGGATTAGGAAGGTTCAAGATGTTGGGTCAGTGGTAGCTGGAGATGCCCGCCAGGGGAAAGAAGGTCAGGATAGGCTCCCTGGAGGAGGTGGCTGATGAAACAGGCCTTGAAAGAAGGGCATGGACTCAAAGCCAATAAGTTCTCTTGGTGGCACGTATCGGAACTGTACACAAGCTAACTTACTCCCAGAGAGGGATTCAGGACCTGGGTGGCCTCCCCAAATCCAAGTGCAGGAGTGTGGTCTGACTGCAGAGCAGAGGGGCAGTGGGTACACTGGGGTTCTCTCTCAGGGTCCTGAGTCCCTGCTTTTCTCACATGTCATGGTCCTCCCCCAGACCCACCTCCTCCTTGTGTCCAGACATGTGATAGCACCCCACCACAGACACCTCAAGATTACGTGTTTTACATACAGGTCTGGCCAAGTAAAGAATTATGTATGGGTCTAATTCTAAACTCCTGATTGGCCCAGCTCCGCAGGTGATCGCTCCTGGTCAGTCACTTGTGCTGAGGGGCAGGGTAATGCACTAAATGGGGTCCCAGTGTAGAGGAGAAGGCACCCCCAGAAGCCAGTCATAGGGAGAATGACTGACGAGGTGGGGTGGGCATTCTGAAGGTGGAAAGGGGAAAACGTGGTCAGGAACAGCTAATAGGATGCTCGAGTTTGACTGTGAGCCATGTGCAAGGGGATCCTAAGAGGCAGCCCCAGCATCTATGTGCTGGGCCTGTGCTGAGGAATTCACACGCTCTTCCTCAATTAAATCTCACATGAAGTAGGTGAGGATGAGGAAACTGAGGCACAGGGAACACAAGTGGCTTGCTCAACTTCACCTGGTTGTGCAGTGGCAGAGACAGGATTTGGGGAGGAAAGAATTGTCCAGTGCTAAAGTTACACTGCTCCAGGTCCCTTCACACCTGGCTCCACCCTCCAGGTCACCTCACACCCAGAATGAAACCTAAGGCCCCTTCTGAAGTGTCCGAGGCTTTGGCCTCATCCAGTCCCCTATCCTCCCTGACCTCCTCCCCTTACCTCTTCCCCACACTCTGCTCCAGCCCCACTGGTCTCCTAGTTGTCTTGTGACCACACCCAGCACATTCCTACACCAGGGCCTTGGCACATGTCTTCCCTCTGCCTGGGGTGCTTGTCTACCTCGCATTCACAGGACTCACCCCACTCAGGTCTCTGCTGAGAGGTTTCCACCCCAGACAGCCTTCTCTGGACACGCCATCACCACAGCCTCCCTGTCATGCCTCCACCCCTCTGTTTCACTCCTCTCTATCGCATGTGTCCTGCTCTGATGTCATCAGACCCTATGTGCATTTGTTTATCTGGTTATTACATATGTTTTACACTAAAATACCAGCTCAACAAGGACAGAGATTTGGTTAGTTTTGTTCGCTAGTATTCCCAGGTGTCTAGAGCATAGCACAATAGATGCTTAATAACTGTGTGCAAATCAAACTGTAAAATGGGGTGACCACACGTCCCCCATACATGTGCTGTGATGTTTAAATCAGACCATGCATACAGAGGGTGCCAAAAGAACGTATACACGTTTTAAGAAAGGAAAAAACTATTAAAATTGTAACACAAGGAATGACACTAGCATTCATTTGATTAGCGCCATCTTTTGAGTGAACGTCATACTACACATTGCTACCATAATTCAATTCAACTTCGAAAAGTAATACATAGATAACATCTCTGAAAATATGTACATTTTTCGGGCACCTCTGGTATATAGAACATATCACAGGGCCTAACTTTGATACGTCAGGCAATTTTTTTTAAAAAACCTTTTATTTATTGTAAGAGTTTTTCCAGGACCCATCAGCTCCAAGTCATGTCGTTGTTTCAGTCTAGTTGTGGAGGGCGCAGCTCACAGTGGCCCATGTGGGGATCGAACCGGCAACCCTGGTGTTAAGAGCACCGCGCTCTAACCAGCTGAGCCAACCGGCCGCCCCTGTCAGGCAATTTTTTAATGAAAGTCATTATCATCACCTTTCCCTTCAGTTGCGCTCCTGCCCCAGCGTCTGGGACTTCCTAAAAGGCAGCCACCCAGCCACCCATGCTGGAAAGCTGGGTGCCGGGGTCATGAGCACTGCTTGTCCCCCATTCCTGCTCTCCTTCATTCCTGGCACAAGAAAGGATTGACTTCCTGGCCCCCGGTGGTCGTGGGGAAAGTAGCTGAGTGACTCATTTTGGCTAATCTGTTGTGAGCAAAAATGCTTGCTATGAATTGAATTGTGTCCCCCAGAATTCATATGTTGAAGCCCTAACCCCTCAGATAATGGTGTTTGGAAATGAGGATTTTGGGAAGGAATTAGGATTAGATGAAATCTTGAGGGTGGGGCCCTGATGATGAGATTAGTGTCCTTATAAGAAAAGATACCAGAGCTTGTTTCCTCTTTTTCTCTTCATCCGCACACACTGAGGAAAGGCCACAAGAGGACACAGCAAGAAGGTGGCTGTCTGTAATCCAAGGAGCGAGCCCTCTCTAGACACCAGCCCTGCTGGCACCTTGATTTGGGACTTCCAGTCTCCAGAACTGTGAGAAATAAATTCCTATTGCTCAAGCCATTCCATCTATAGTATTTGGTTACGGCAGTTTGAGCTAAGACAGTGGTACCTGCCAACTCTGAGCTGGAGCATTTAATGTGGTTGTGAGACCCTCCAGAGTTCTCTGTTGCACTCCTACAGTGACCGGGAATGTACCAGACGCTGGCTACTCTGTTGGCCTGGGTCCCTGAGTGAAGATTACATGGGGCAGTGAACATGAGTCCTGAGTAACAGACCCTTGTTGATTTGGGGGTTGTTTGTTGTTGCACCAGAGCCTCACTTATCTTGATAAAGTTACAGGGACGAGTAAGGTTACCACTCAAGCACATACTGTGTTTCCCCGAAAATAAGACCTAGCTGGACCATCAGCTCTAATGAGTCTTTTGGAGCAAAAATTAATATAAGACCCGGTCTTATTTTACTATAATATAAGATTTGGCCTAATATAATATAATATAATACCATACCAGATCTTATATTAATTTTTGCTCCAAAAGACACATTTGAGCTGATGGTCTGGCTAGGTTTTATTTTCGGGGAAACAGGGTAGTAGAACAATATCTCTTTAGGATAAAGCAGGGCTTGCTTTCACTGCTTGAATTCAGGTTTTGTCACCTCTCCCCTGGTTCCTGGAGAGGAATGACAATGTGTAAGCCAGCAGAGACCTGGTTTCCACACCCCACTGCCCCACACACTAGCTTTGTCCTACCCTCTCTGTGGCTCAATTTTTCTCTTTTGACATGTGAGGATAACAAGTACGTCCTTCCCTTTCCCTGCAACACACACAGGTTCTCGAGGTCATGAATGTGATACCATCACAGGAACATGGGCCATCGTTAAAATGAGGAGCCTGGAGTAGCTACTGTTTCGGGGTCCCTGCCAGCCCACAACTTTGTGCCTTCTGATTTCCTGGTTTCTGCAGCATTCTGGGAAGGCAGCCCTGGTCACTCAGAAACATTAACACCCCTCCGGTGAGAAGACGTGATGAATTGGCCGTGTCTCCTGGTTTGCTTGCTGTCACATTGAGTGCAGGCTCCAACCTGGCCATTCTGCCACTGTCATTAAACACCCCACTCAGAACTAGCACTGATCCTTCACACTAATGAGGCTCTTTTCAGAGACTCCAGCCCTCACCCCGATCTTGTTTCTCTTTGCCCTTCCTGTCACATCCAGGAGAAAGGTGGTGGCCAATTTGTCTGTCAGCCAGAGGAAAAGTTAAGCCTTGCTGAGGTGAAATTCTCTAAGGGGTTGTCTTTCTGGTTTGGCCCTTTCTGTGTCCAGAATGTTGACGGTGGTTTTTTGGTATTGTCCCCCTCCTTTTGGCTGTGTGTGGCATGACCTGCAGGAGCTCCTAGACTCAGGGCTTTATGATGTTGACAGAATGATTCCTAGAGGAAGACAGCACCAATCTATGAAGTCTCTGAATTCCAGTGTTTCTTCATCAGGCAGCTAGTTGAAACCCTTCATCCAGTTACGGCTCCAACAGAGAGGTTCTGTTTTTCTCTTCCTACTGCTTTCCTGACTCAGGTTCCATGGGTCCTCACTTCTGGGAGCCCTACTGGTCCTGCCCATAATGTTTCGTCTCCTGGTGTCACTTCCCTATGACACAGGCCTTTCTAGCATTTGTCCTTTTCTAGCATTTCTAGCATCTGAGTCTTTTTCAACAGTAATCCCAAAGAGCACATCCCCCCGCACCCCGTGACATATCTGTCGCCTATCACTGGCTTGGGGGCTTCCCATGCCAATTTCCCCAGTAGTTTGGTCCAAGGCCAATGTAGGAATTTGACACATAGCTGTTTAAATCCAGAGAGAATGCTGAGCAAATGCTCCACGGCTAGCCTTGATCCAGCAGATGCAATCCGCGCCATTGCGTCGTTCTTCTTGGGGTGATGGTCACGTGCTTCTAAATCTATCACCAGGCTTAAGTTTTATTTTTCCAAATGAACCTCCTAGGTCAGCCACTAGAAGACGCTTTCTAAAGTCAGAATGGACCTATCCCTCTGCTGCTGAAGGACAGTGCAATGGCTAAACACATGGGTTCCAGAACCTGAGTGCCCTGGTTCAAATCCCTCTTCTACCACTTAATGGCTGTGTGAGTGACCTTTGATAATTTATCTCACCTCTCTCTGCCTCAGTTTCCACAACTGTTAATGGGGAGACTTGGGGACAGAGGAAGCCTCTCCCCAATTCTAAATAAGGAAATTCTCTGAGCATTGTTCTGTGCCCAAGTCATGGCTGTCACCATCTTACAGAGAGGAAATGGAGGCTTAGGAAAATCTACTCACTCTTCCAAACGCCTTGAAAGTGGGGAGTCATGAAATGGGCCCAGGTGTGACCCATAGCCCTTGCTCTTCACCCCCCAACACTGACCACACCAGCCTCCAGCCCCTGCTGGCCTCACTGCCGGCCGACTGGGGCTCGCTCAGTGCCGATGGGCTCTGCCCCTCGGAAGGTGCTCCTGCCCTTTGAATTCCAGCCTGCCTCCTGGGAGGGTCTGCCAGCTGGTCCTTGTTTTGCCCTCTGGAGCCACACAGTGAGTTTAATCTCCTCAGTAACGGCAAAGTAAATCTAATACACTCCATTAAAGTGTGTAAGCTCATGGACAGAGTGCAGAATTTCTGTGCTTCAGACTTTCTTTTCATAATTACTAGCACCATGGAAATTGCAGGGATTAGCGACTCAACTGGAGATGGGGACAGATTGTGTCACCAAGAAAGTGCAAATGAATGGAACTCCAACACAATAAGGCAGGCTGGGCTTTGCATTAGATTGGGAGATAGGTCTGTGCCCATTAACTCCATGGGGACAAACAGTGACCTTCTAGGGTTTGTGTAGGAACTAGGGAATGGGGGAGTGAGGGAGTCAAGTGTGTGTGTGGTGGCAGCTTGTCTTTAACAAATTGACTCATTATACATCTCAGAGTTCATCTGGGCTAACCCCATTTTCTAGGTCCTTTCTCTACCAGCCTCCATCCCCAGGAAGGGACTTGCCTGCCATCACACTGCTGGTCCTTGGGAACCTGGACCAAAATACAGGTTTTCTGATGCTATGTCCATGAACTTCCCATTGTACCTATTAGTCCTGGTCTCTGTTAGCTTTGGTGAAAAAAATGTGGCCCACCAGACTGTCATCAGGTCAGCAGAAAATACCATATTGTCAAAAGAAGACCCTTGTTTTCATGTACCTGTGTGATCCACAAGAAACCGTGGGGAGGGCAGGACAGAGCAGGGCCTGGCTCCTCTAAGCTCTAGCCTTACTGCCTGGCACATGGTGGAATACTTACCACTGCCTCCCATTGCATACTCATGGCGGACCGTTTTGATTGATTTCAGCACTGTTCCCACTACGTGTGGACTTTGCAATCTTACCCGATGCTGGAGTTAACTCATAAGGTGAAATCTATTTGCTATACCTAGTCTTTATAGGCTCCATCAACCAAGAGAAAAAGTACCCAATTTGTGACTTTTTATTTGTTTTCCCCTAAAACCCACTATTGAGCATCAGCCGTAGCACTTAGTGTGTGAAGTGCTGCGGTAGAATTATTGCAGGAATGGTCACAATTCTCCACCCCCCTACTGTAATCAAGCCTTCTTCAATATGACTTTGCAGCTTCTTCCATCAACTGGTGAAATTTATTTCCCCACACCTTGTAGCTGGACTGGCTTTGCGACTTTCTTTGCCAGACAGAATGGGATGGAAACAACAGTATTAGACAGTTCAGAGCCTGTGTCTCAAGAGACCCTGAATTCTTGTACGCTATCTCTTGGAATCCTACTACTGCCAACGGGAACAAGCCTGGGCTATCCTGATGGAAGATGAGAGACCTCCTGGTCTGATGACCCCCATCACCTCAGATGACAGCCAGGTAACAGTCATTCATTTCAGTAAAGCCATCAAAGACCAGCCAGCTCCAGCTGATCTGTTGGTGGACCACAGACAGGTGAGTCAGTCCAAGTGGGATCAGCCAAGCCTGTCCAGACAAAAACATCCCCCAGCTATGTCGTAGACTCAAGAATTAAACAAGTGCTCCTTGTTTTAAGACAATAGGTTTTGGAGTTTAACGAAATGCAGACATGACCAGCATGTGCTATCTAATGTATTCCCTTCAATAATTTTATGGGAACAATGATCCTCATTTTCCAGATGGGAAAGTTGAGACTCAGAGAAGTAAAGACTCGCTTACGGTCACCCTGATAGTAATCGCAGAGCTAAAATTCAACTCAGGTCTTTCTGACTCCTCTGGAAATGATTGATGTAACTAAAGAATCTCTAATACTAGAATGGCAAATAGGTTATATTTCACTTGCCAATGTCAGTTGGTAATGTCTACCTGTAATGTGGTGTTGAAAAGATGCAGGGAAAACAAAAGAGTACTGTGGTTGATTAGTGATATCTGCCATGGGTGGTGAATGTGGCAGTAGCAGTTTGAGTGCTATACATTTGCCACGTAAGTCTCGTGTATACAAAAACCCAAAGTATGAATGAATTTTGGCTGACATATCAGGAATATAACTGAGGCAGAGCAAGGTGCCTGTGAGTACCACCTGCTCTTACCTAAGATGACCCTGCTCTCTTGTTTTATGCTCAGGCCCTGGGTCCCCTAGTTGTCAGCCACCGTTATCTGGCTCAGGGTGACATAGTATTGTTCACTCTTAGGGTTGGTGTTAAGATTAAAAAAGATAATGAGTGAGAAAGCATTTACTTTCCAGGTAAAAATGATGGCATAAGAACATTTGAATGCCATTCCTCTGTCAAAATCAACTAAAGACAGTAACAACCAAAAATGGAATCAGAAGTTTTTTTTCTCCCTGAATTTATATTGAAAACAGAAATTACCACAGCCCCAAACCACAAACTCTGAAGTCTTTCTGCTCCAATACTGTGAAATCTAGATCAGCACACAGAGGAAACTGTGTATCCATGCAAACATCCTGAGTATGTTTTGCGGATAGGAAAGCTGAGGCTTTATGGGATACGTCCCAAAACTGAAAACTTTATCCAAAAATCTCTGGCTTAGAGTACTGAGACCTAGACATAGACTCCCCAGAGGCTTGGCTGGGACCACACTGACAACTAGGTGTCAAACACTGAGCTGTGTTCCCACAGCAAAGGAAACCACTGGTGTGGTGAGAGACTCTAAGATGATAAATCCAAATGGAAGCTGTAGCCTGCCCGAGGCCGTTCCCCCAAACCCTTCCCACACTTCCTTCCCACAAAGTGCTGACCCCATCCCAAAAATGAGTTAAGAGGAAACCACCACAGGAACTGTGCATAGATGCTGCAAAAAGGGAGAAAGGAACATAAAAACAAGGCAGATGAGGAAAATACACCACTGGAGGAATTGCCCAAGGAAATAGAGAAAAATAGTTGTTTTTCACAGTCTCCATCAACTTCAAATGACCCAATGTCTCATTAAAAAGACTCAAATAAGAAACATGAGGATTGAAAGAATGATTATAAAATAACAGCATAAGGTGAATAAAGCTGGCTATTCTTGGGAGAGAGAGAGAGAGAGAGAGAGAGAGAGAGAGAGAGAGAGAGAGAGAGAGAGAGAGAGAGAAGAAACAGAAGAGATTAAAACCATTAGAAACACCAACGAATAAAATGAGTGTGACTAAACTACAACCAGGAACATCGTGGATGAGCTATAGAAAGTCATACAACATTAAATAGAAAAGAAGAACTTTTTTTGGGGCAGTCAAAGATTAGAGTGATGAGACACAAAAGACAAAAGACAAAGATTATCCAACAAATAAATCTTGTATGGGACAAATGGTATAAAACTATTTAAATTTTACAAAACTAAAAGTCTGGACACAAAGTCATGAACCTACAGATCCAAAGTGCATACAATTTTCTAGGAAAAACTGCTGAAGAAACATCAGCTCTGAGACAAATCTGAAAGAAATAATTGAGCTTCAAAAATAAAAGATTCATCTGGTAGAAAGGTCAAATTAAAATGGAGTTTGGCACAAATATCAAATCAGGTTGGCATGAATATCTCTGTAATAATGCTGAAGAGAGTGGAACAATGTCTACAAAGTTATGAGGGAAAGAAAATACACCCCGCCCCACAAATTTTATACCCAGCCAAGTTGTCTTTCAAGTAAAAAGGCAACACAGACATTCTCCAGGGTACAGAACTTAGAAGACAATATTCATGAGTCTTTACAGAAAAAATATTCTGTTAACAAAAATTTGAAATAAAAAGGAACAAAGGAAAAGCAAAAGTATGGTTAAAAATGAGAAAAGAGGAAAGGCAAGCAGGTAAGAAGGCAGGCAGGCAGGAAGGACTGGGGCTGAGACCAAATGCTATTTAAATGCAGAGCTCACTCTAAATTGCCATGAGAATTGTGCTTCCATGCCAGCATGAAATGTTATAAACCCTGACAAGGTAATAATAATGTTTTAAGGAACAGTATAAGTGTGCTAATTTCCTAACCTTTATTACCAAAGAGTCAATACGTTCAGTCTAAAATCAAAACGTGAAGTTTGGTTTTTTCTGAAGCATGACCACAACATCTTAAAATTTTACAAGCTTTCTTCTTAGCTTTAAAAAGTATTTTAGGAAAAAAATATCTCTTGTGAAGCAGCATTTATCTGAAGTTAATATTTATTTCAGTTTAACCTCAATTTTTAATTCTGTTAAATTTAAGTTAAATTATATTTAATACCCTTTTATTAAAAATAATATGTATAATTTTATTTTTTCTCAGCTATCTTTTCTTCTATGCTATATATGTGCATGGAGAAGTGCCTAAATGAGATTCACGAAATACTGAACTTTTTTTGGGTAATATTCAGTATTGCTCAGATTTTTCTACTGTACATTTGCCATTTTTACAAAGTAAAAATTCATTTTTTAAATTACTTTGGTGGCATCAGTTAGATTTCAGATTGCATCTTGTTCAATGAACTCAAAACTAGTGTTTTGACAACCTCCCCTGAGACCCATCAGGTGAGGACTCTTATTAGTGCCGACTTTACAGATGAGGAGACAGGTACAGAGAGGTTGAATCACTGGTCCCGGGTCCCACTGTCTGAATGGTGGAGCCAGGATTGGACCAGGCTGTGTGGCCCTAACACCTACATTCTTAGCCACAATACTATGGCCACTCCCCTCACCCTGTACCCACCCTCCTACCATCCAGGCCCCTGGGAGGTCATATGGTGACATCAGGAAGATTCCACCCAGCAGCGGTGTATGTCCACAGTCAGCTCAGCCACACTTGACCATATGAGTAGGGAGGCAGCACAGCTTCCTGGGGAGATTGAAGATTGAGCATCTGGAGATGGGGTCAAGCTCTTGCTTAGCCCTGTGAGGGCTGTGTGATCTTGGGCAAGCCACTTAACCTCTCTGGGCTGCCCTTTCCTCCTGGGCTTTGCTTCCTGCCTAGTACAATGGGGAGGTCCAAGTGGATAAGAATACATTTTACAAACCCCAGAGGTGAGAAGGATTATTGTGAGCCCGTGGGTATCATTGTCACCATGAGGGCCTCCTCCTGTTTTTAAGCAATACCACGGCACAGCAAGAAGCTCTTCTTCCCTACCCTGGCACTATTTCCCTGAACCAAATCCCCCAGCAGGTGACCCAGTGAAAGCTGTAATTGACTTGTCTTTATCAATATCCCTCCCACTGTTTGCTGTCCGCCCTGTGAACTGAGCCTGTGAACTGAGCGAGGAAAATCCATCCCTGCTTCTGGGAGCTCCAAGCCTTGCCAGGTCCTCAGGTTCTTTAGAATCCCAGCATGTCATAACTGGACTCCAGGATGCCATCAGGCTTAATCTTTTCACTGTGCAGATGGGGAAACTGAGGCCTGAGAATAAATAATAATGATAATAATAATAAAAATAAAGTCTCTGTCAATGCTTTCAGTTGTAGATGATGAGAAGAAAATCCATGTCAAACTGACTTCAGCACAAAGGGGGAGATATTGGCATAGGTAATTGAAAGTCAAAGAGTAGGGCTTCAGGAATGGTTTGATCAAGAGTTCAAACAGGGCTGGCCCGGTGGCTCAGGCGGTTGGAGCTCTGTGCTCCTAACTCCGAAGGCTGCCGGTTCGATTCCCACATGGGCCAGTGGGCTCTCAACCACAAGGTTGCCTGTTCAACTCCTCGAGTCCCACAGGGGATGGTGGGCTCCGCCCCCTGCAACTAAGATTGAACACAGCACCTTGAGCTGAGCTGCCGCTGAGCTCCTGGATGGCTCAGTTGGTTGGAGTGCGGGCTCTCAACCACAAGGTAGCCAGTTCGACTCCCACAAGGGATGGTGGGCTGCGCCCCCTGCAACTAGCAACGGCAACTGGACCTGGAGTTGAGCTGCGCCCTCCACAACTAAGACTGAAAGGACAACAACTTGACTTGGAAAAAAGTCCTGGAAGTACACACTGTTCCCCAATAAAGTCTTGTTCCCCTTCAAAAAATAAATAAATAAATAAAAAGAGTTCAAACAATGTTGCTAGATCTGAGTCTCCCTCTCTCTCTCCCCGCTGGTTCTGCCCCATTGGCTCCATTCTCAGACTATGTGTGGTGGCAAGATGGCTGCAGCAGCCTTTCTGTCCCCTCAGATTCAATTTCAGAGGCAAAGAGCATGTGCCTCCATCCCAGCACCCCCAGCCAGTGTTTGTTGCACCTTGTTTGCTCTTATTGGCCCATGTGACCATGCCTGGGCCAATAGCTGTGGCTGAGTGAATGCTGTACCCTGATTCGCCGGGGCCTAGTGTCAAGCCCCATCCAGAACCAAATCAAGGGCTGTTGTTGCCACGAGGATATGGGCGCTGGGAAGCTAAAGCACTGATGCCCACTAGACGACACATGCTGGATGGAACACCTTCTGCACACAGGGGTTGGGCACTTGGTGTCCATTTTCACGAACCTTCCAAGTAAGCTGCCAGGTGGGCAGCCTCATGAGGAGGAAGAAACTAAAGTCAGAATGTAAGGTAACTCACCTTAGGCCACACAGCTAGGAAGGGTGCAAATCAGTTCACCAAAGCACATTTTGGGACAGTTACCACTGGAGGCAATTGGGGCTCAGTTCTGGTGGGGTGTGCTAGGAGACATTCTAGAACACACCTCCCAGCTGTCTCACCAATGCACCAGGGAGTTGGGGTGAGTCCTCACCCTCCCTTGGTGGAAGGCTGTCTGCCTGGCACACAGGCAGAGAGGAACCTCAGATGGAGACTCGAGGGCACTTGCCGGAGCATTCTAGTGGCGGGATTCAGGATGGGACGTGTTGAGGGGCTATGCCTGGGACCTGGGTGGCACCTGCTACATATATGATTGACAGAGGGGGAGGAAGCCTTCTCCCCTGTTCCTAGTCATGCCCGCCTCTGCCTTCCTATAAAAGGAGAGGAGTTGACGATCTGATTCATCAGAGCCCATAGTTATGGGGCCAGGGTCACTGTGCTGCAAGGCCAGAGCCCAGAGAGCCTTTCTCTTCCACTTTCTGCCGCTTCCGTGTGGTGGGCGGATGCAGGCAGGACTCACCTCTTCTCTCCCACTTTGTTTAGAAAATAACGAGGTAGAGACTGCATGGTTGGCCCTATGGGTCCCCCTTCCCTTATTGAACTTCCTTTGTCCTTGTGGTTAGCCAAAGGTGAACCAATCTTAAAACTCATGTAGGAGTGGGTAACGGGACCCATCTAAGTTTTGAGCCGTACAGGAGTGAAGAGGCAAAGTCAGGTCCTGGGAGCGCACAGCCCACACAGAGAGAACCAGTGCAGAGGGCCAGAGAAACTGGATGTGGCCAAACGTGGCACTGTGAACAGGACCCTGCCATGAATTGTCCTCATACCTTCAAGTGGGCTGCTAAAAATTCTAGGGTGCTGTGAACCCCAAATATTGAGAACCATCCTGGCTTTGGAGGGTCAGCAGCTGCCCCTTCCCTCTTCTGCTCTGAGCAGCCCAGCTGCCTGGGCTCGAGGTGGCTGGGTGTCCTGAAGGGCAAAGGGACCCTACAAATGCCCCGCCCCATGCTGGGCACCCACCTGCCACCACCCCCTCGATTCCTCCTCCACTCACAGGTCAGGGCTCTGGGCCAGGCGGTTAATGGAAACCTGGAGGGAGCGAGCGGGAAAGGAAATTGCTGTGATGCTTTCTCTTTGTTTCCTCTGCTGCCTCAGTCCTCTGTCCTTATCCAGACATCAGGCCAGGGCTCCGGCTCATAATTTCAAAGTCTTTTAACTTTTCTAGGTTAGAGTTTTATTGCTTTTGGTCAAAGGCCACTTCAAAATGTGCCCAGCAAAGAATAGGGGCAGCAGGATCTTTAGAATAAGTTACCAGGTTCAAACGGAGCTCGCGGGTCCGATTTAGTGGCTCATATGAAGAACCTTTCACTCGAGCTCATCCGGCAGCCGGGACCCAAGCTGCAGATACATCTGCACTGGGCGGCTGGTTCCTCTTTCCCAGGTGTGTTCTCGGTGGAGCCCGTGTAATCACTGAGGAGCTGGCGGTGACTCCAGGGCCTGGGCACAGCAGGGTGGGGAGGATAGTGCCACGGGCAGGTGAGAGCACACTGCCTGTTTTGTACCCTGCGTAGCTGTGTTCTGTCGTGGGCCAGGCTCCAGACCTCTCTGTGCCTCAGTTTCCCCATCCACAGCATGGGGTAAGTAACAATACCCCGTGTGGCTGTTGTGAGAGTTCAGTGAGGTGATGCAGATGAAGTCTGTGTGCCTAGCACAGAGTCAGCTTTCAGGGACCTTGAACTCAGGGTTTCCAGAACTTTCCATCAGACCTGTCTCCTGGTAATGGAAAATGAGGAAGCAAATGTTGGCAGTTAGTTTTGTCTCTCGCTGAACCACAAACAGGACCTGGAACCCTGAGGTGAGGTCCTGGAATGTCATGGAAGGAAGAGCAGCCAGGTCCGGCCCTGACTGGTGGGCTC
This sequence comes from Rhinolophus ferrumequinum, assembly GCF_004115265.2. NCBI lineage: Eukaryota > Metazoa > Chordata > Mammalia > Chiroptera > Rhinolophidae > Rhinolophus > Rhinolophus ferrumequinum. Next base: position 20,244,323 of record NC_046292.1, read on the forward strand.
CCACAGGTCTGCTGGGGCTGTGGGTCCTGGGGCTGGATCGAGGCCTGGCGTGGACAGAGAGGGGCTGTGGACAGGACGTATCACTGCTGTGTGAGCTGAGTGACAGACACCTGAGGCATTTCTGGATTTCTTCCTGCAGCTGCAGGACCTGAAGCTGAAGGCTGGCGGCCAGGGGCTTGGTGCCCAGTCCCTCAGTCCCTCCTGGGGAGCTGGGTGGGGGTCAGCAGGGCCCTCCCCACCAACACCCACAGAGGCTGGGCCTGTCTGTGCCCTCAGCCCTGGGTTTGGGGTCCGGGCGAGCGACGGGGGATGGGGCTGGAGCCGAGGACAGAAACTAGTCATTTCCTCTCTGAGCCTCGCCTGATGCCCCAGAGAGGGCAGTGGTGGTTTAGGCCGCAGCACTGCTGTGAGGGTGGCACGGGGCAGGAGGGCAGAGGTCAGCCCGGCCCAGCACAGAGTCAGTCTCGTATGCCTAGAGGACACTGCCAGGTTCAAGGTTCGGCTCTGCCACTCTGCAGCCAGGCTGCCTTGGTCAAGAGACTTAAGTTATTTGTAAAGGAAGCTAACAATAGTGCCCACCTCATGGGGCTTTGTGAGTGTTAAGTGGTCGATCCATTTGAAGTGCTTAGAGCACTGCCGGCACATAGCTCTGACTAATAGACACCAGCTAGGATTATCACCCCGTTATCACCCATAGGACTACAGTGGGGATTAAATGAGAGCCTGTGCAAGCCGGGTGCCTAGTGAGCCTGCCTGTGTGTGTGCCGCTGTTATTAAGGCTTCACTTATTGATTGAGCACCTACTGTGTCCCAGGCGCTGTTCCAGGAGCTTGGGGCACATCAGGAAAAATACAGACAAAGATCTGGGGGCAAGGGGCAGGAGGAACGAGGGTGGGTGGAGTTGTAAACTGGTGAAGACCCCACACAGGTATGTGACTTTGCAGACCTCCAGAAAAACAGGGCAGAGGTGAGAAAGTTACTGAGGTGAATTGCCCTGAGATCTTGGGAGACGTGGCTCTCCCAGCAGATGTGCCCTGGGCCCTGAGTGAGACAATCTGATGCCCAGTGCTGCCCACCCCAGCACCCTCTGAGACCTTCCTGGAGGGGGAGCAAGCTTCCAGCCAGCCCACCTCACGTGGTGTCCTCGAAAAGAAACCATTTTTCTGGCGACACAAATGAAAAACGTATGGCTTGGAAAGTGCTGTTCAAATAGAATTACCTGAACCTTTTATCATTAGAGCAGGTGTCACACGGTAGACATCTGGCGAAGGTGTCAATTATCAGAATTAATTAGACTTTCCCCAGATTCCTGACACGACAGTCTGTCGGCGGGAGCCACCTGCCACATCTGCAAGGATGGGGGACAAGGAGGGATGGATCCCGCGCCTGGGTGCACCCCCACCCGTGGGAGCTCAGGGTGCTCAGTTGCTCCACAGCCCCGGGCGGGGCGGCTCCATCCAGGGCAGGCAGTGCTCGCCCCAAACACCCCTCGCTGAGGGTTGCTGAGACTCAGAACAGGAGGTGACTGGGAAGCAGTGTGCAGGTGACAAAGGTGTGACAGTAACAGTGATGACGGTGCCACCGCTCTCGTGTGCTGAGCGCCTACTGTGTGCCGGGCAGACATCAGATTTTACGGACGTGAGCTCATTTAACCCTAATGCCAGTGTGACCGCATGATCTGTTGTCCCACTGGGACACTGGGGAGCGTGCAGGGGGGGCTCTGTTAATAATGACCCCACCTCCCCTCGGGCTCCTGGACAGGCCGACTCCTCCACTTCAGTCTCAGCTCAGAGGTCGCCTCCCCTGACCCCTCTCTGAAGGCTCAGCCCCCACCCTTCCCAGTCACGCACTGCCCCCACACTGCTGTGTGTCCCTGTCCCACCCATGGGTCTCTGCTCTTCTCCGGTCTGAGTCGTCTTCACACCCTCATCACCACCTGCCCTGCCATGGACTTGGTCAGGAGCTGGTGGGTCTGTCACCTCTCCCCATTACTTGTGGGCCCACGAGGGGTGGGGCCGGCTCTCTTCTGTCCACTGCTGCACCCCTGTGAGCAAGGCTGGCCTGTAGTAGCTGCTCATCAAATGATGGGAGGATGGGAGGATGGGAAGATGGGAGGATGGGAGGATGGGAGGATGGGAGGATCTGTTGGTAAGTGAATGGATTTATGAAAAGCGTGAAATAGAGGAACTAGGATATGCATTCATATCTCCTCTCTATGGGCTTTGCTGGGACGACAGCTCTCCTGGGGGAAACTGTTGTAATCTCAGTCACTTTGCAGGCCTGGGGGAGGGGCACAGCTGGAGCCGCTCAGTCTGAGAAGCAGACTGGTGGACAAGCAGAGCACCCTGCAGGGTGACAGGGAGGACAGAGAGTGTTCAGGGACTTTGAAAGCCTAGCCGTGTTCAACCACCTACAGAGTTCGGGAGGAGGGTGAAGGATGCCTCTTGAATTAGAGGAGGGGACACGAGTCCCAGCTGAACCACTGAACAGCTGCATGACTTTGGGCCTGTCACCTCTACCCTTAACCCCTTGCCCCTTCCCGCCTGTCACCTTCCTCCCTGTCCTCTTCTACATGTGTAAACAGCTGTCTGCTCTTGGGCTGCTTTGAAGATGAAGGAAGGCGAGGATGTGTTGGCACTTTGGAACCAGTGCACGAGACTCCAGAGGGGAAAGGGCTCACTTTGACTCTCCCCAGAGTTCACTGTCCCCCTGAGAGGGTCCCCCACCCGCCACCCATCCATCAGCAGCTAGCTCTCCCCTGTGCAGGCTTTAATTAGGGGGCTCAGCCAACCAGGTGGGCCTGAATCCTGCGACTTGGGCTGTTAACTCCTGAGCCAGCCAGTCCCTTCCTGCAGATGTGGGCAAACGGGGGGGTGGGAGGCGGTGCCAGCAGGAGCCAGGAGTGGGGATCTGCCTGCTGCCAGGGTCAAGACGGGGCAGGGGCGTAATTCCTCTGGGAGACTTGGTTTCCCTAAGAGTTCTCCTTTTACGCCCTCTCACAAATCTTTCCTGAGCTCCTGGTACGTGTTGGGCAGTGTGCTGGGGCTGGGGCATCATGGGGAGTGACACAGACATGGCTGCTGACCACCTGGAGGTCAGAGGCCAGCAGGCGGGACGGATACGAATAAACTAATCACCCACAATATATAATGCCCAGTGGGAAAAGTGCTGTGGGCGGATTGGAAGGGCTGCAATGCAAGTGACCTTGGACCAGCCCCTCTCTCTCTGTACCTCAGTTTCCTTGTCTGTAAAAATGGGGCCAGTCAGGTATTCAGCCCAAGGGGATGTTGTGAGGGTGAAATAAATCTCTCCTGTAAAGTGCTCATCACGTGCCTGGCACACAGTAGGTGCCTAGCACTGGTTGTTGTTACTATTATTACGATTATTATTTCAAGTTTCTTCCTCAGAAGCACGTGCATCAGTGGGAACTAATCCTCACCGACTTGTTGTGCGGCCTTGGGCTAGAAGCTTTCGTCACTGTCCTCGGTTTCCCCACCTGAACATGAAGGGATAAAGGGCTCCCCCTCAGACACAGGGTCAGACTCCGAATCAATGGCAGGCCTAGGGCTCCTTCCCCAGCCGGGGGCTCTCAGGAGGGGATGAGGTCATAGCAGCCGCTGACCTAGATGTCACTGGGTGGACCAGGGGGGCTGGGGGCGGGGAACAGGTTTAGTCTTCTCTGGCAATTCTCACTTGTTCTTCTCAGCCACTCTGCAGTCTGCAACCTCTTCTCAACCCACTGCCCACCCACCCCCACCCCCAGCTCGGCCACGCAGCCATCCCCCTCAGCTCAGCCTCATGGAGTGACTCTAGATGAAAAGCTTGGGGCTGGCTGGAGAGGCCCTCGGGTCACCCAGGTGACTTCCATTTCACAGACGAGGAAACTGAAGACCAGTGTCTGGCTCTGCTCACCAAAGTGTCCTAGCCTCTTGCATGAAGCAAGGCACACAGTGGGTGCTTAATAAGTGATTTTAAAGTAGGTTTGTGAATAAGTAAATAACTGGAAGGACCTTGACTAATCTAGCTGCCCAGCAACCAAAAAGGATCAGAATGGGGTCTCTCAACTCCAATCCTGCCTCCTTACCCATAACACCCCTGACGGGGGCACAGTACACGACAGTTTGCAAAGCCCTTTCACTGTTTATATTAATATTATATTAATAAAAGTCTGTTCTGTCATTTCCTTCCCACCCCATCTGAAAACACAGATGATTTTCAGCCCTCAGAACAAGACTCACCGAGCCATTTTAGAGATGAGGAAAGAGGCTTAGGGGAGGCTCTGACCCACCTGAGCACAGGTGGGCTGAAGGAGGGCTGGGAAGATGCCTTGGAGCAACTCTTCATGGTTACAAACGGTGAAGCCAAGGCCTCAAGAAAGCCAGCCTCTCGCTTGGGGTGACTCAGTGAGCTCAGGACCAGTTGCCTGTTCTGCCCCATAGAAATCAGGGTGGGAAGGTGGCTGGAGCGCCTGGCTTCCTGCAGACGCCCCTGCTGCTGGGACCAGGGCCTTTGTCCCCTAACGGTGTGGGGGATCACGGGCAAGACTCTTCCCCCAGACTCCTCAAAGGAGAACGGCTGCAAATAGGCAAAGAGGGCTCGGTTACGTGATGCCAGTCAGCCTCAGAGTGGCAGCTTCCAGGGAGGCCCCCAGAACTGCCAGCCTCTTGGCAGGGCCTTGGTGGGGACTGAAGGGTTAACGCCTAAGCTGCTCTGAATGTTGCCTGTCTGCCTTTCCTCACCTGTGATTAATTCACTTTGGTAAAGCAGTATTTATGCTGGAAATTTAATCGTCAATTCCTTCTGATGGTAAAGGAATTGAAAAATAAATTGAAAGTGTCAGATGATTCATTAGGGTGGAAGCGGGGTACCCACATGGCCTTCTCATTGTGCAATTTACGGGCCCAAGAAATTAGCCAAGTTTCTGTTTCCACAACTGAAGGATCACAAACAAGGGGTGATGGGGTGAGGGATGAGGCAAGGAGGAAAGGAGAGAAAAGGACATTCCAGCATGGGGGTGATGGCATTAGCTGTCACTTGACCCAGTCCTGAGTTACAGATGAGATGGGCCCGTCCATGGTGACATGGGATGCTCGGGGCACAGTGAGGCTGGGATCCAGGCTCCCGCCTCCCCCCATCAGGCCAGGGGAGGAAACCGATGGTGGTCTGGCCTCCCAGGAGAGAGGCTCTTGGCAGCTCTGCCTCAGGATCTACTTATCTGGGGAGGGTAGCCTCTGCCTCCTCCAACCTGCCCCTCTGCCTCAGGGAAGGCAGGGCCCACCTGTGAGAGGGGCCACCTCACCAATGGTCTCTCTCGGGACAGTGTGAGCTCATGTCTCTGAGCCTGCAAACACCGGAGTCTCCTCGGCAGTGCCTGGTCTCTCCCAGAGGGCTCCTGACCCCAGAGAGGACTATGACACCCCTGTCACACTGGATGTATCTGAAGGCAGGACTGTCTCCTCCAGCAGACCGGGGCAACTCCTTGGGGCAGCTCTCTGAATCTCCCTCCAGGTTGGTGGCTTCTGAGAGCAGATGCATGTCTTCTCCCTCGGACTGGGGTCTCCTGAAGTCCGGATTGCCCTTCCCTCGACCAGCCAGAGGACTCCCTGAAGGTAGGCAGCAGACCATCCTTTTCCACTGGACAATTCTCTCTTCAGTCCTCTTAACAGGCCTGGGGTGAACGGAGTCTGTTGAAGTCCCAGCGGTCAGGCTGGCTCTGCCCAGACCTGGCAGACATGTGGAGGGGGTGTAGGCAGAAAGCTGGTGTGGGGACAGAGTCCCAGAGAGCAGTTTCCAGGCTCTCGGCCTCACATGGAAAGGTGCTGGCTCAGGTAGTAAATGGCCATCGACTGCGATCAAATGGCCAGCAGCTGTGGCTAGTTGGCCGTCAGCTGTAACCAGTGAGCCATTGGGCACTAATATAACTGCCGTGGCTACGCTAGCAGCAAATGGGGGCTAGCAAGAAGATGGTGGCTGAGCCTGCAAGCGGCGCAGTGAGGGTTGAGAATTGTGTGGCTCCTGTTTCCTGTGTCCCCAACCCAGCCGCCAGCAAGAATATAGTGGTGTGACTCCCCTACCTATGGCTCCGTGGGTGTTCCTTTTTGGCCTCACCATGTCCTGCATTCTTATGTGGGGAGCGGGGGCAGAGACCCCGCAGGCCGCCCCGCACGACAAATGGCGCAACGAGCAGGGTCCCCCGCACGACAGCTGGAAATGGGGGAAAGGCTGCATGCTGACTCTAAAACCCCTTGGTTAAGGGAGAAGGCCCTTGTCTGGAGAACCAGGGGCCCAGGGATCATGAGGACAGACCCTCACTATGTGCTCCAGCCTTGGAGGACAGCTCCTGACTGTGCTTAAAACCCTTCCTTTCTGGTAACTGTGGAACAGGGAGCCCAGCCCAGGGGGCAGGAGATCTGGGCGCTGGCCCAGCTCGCTTAGTCATTCATTCATTCATTCATTCATTCATTCATTCATTCATCCATTCATTCATTCATTCACCAAGTGTCTCTTGAGCACCTACTATGTGCCTGGCACCCTGCAGGGCAAAAGGATGCACCAGGGCACAAAATAGACAAGGTCCTTGCCCCACAGAGCTTGCAGCCTTGTGGGGAGACAGATAATAAACACAGCCATGAGTGAATAAGGACGATAATTTGCCCAAGTGTTAAATGCCCTGAAGGAAATCAAGCAGGATGGTGTGGTACCGGGTGCCCGGGCCGGGTGGTTTCATCAGGGTGCCTGGGCAGGCTGTGGGACTCTAGCCTGAGCTCTGTGGAGGAGGTTACCCCAGCCACTGGGACAGCGAACATGAGGATGCCAGCACCCTCTTGGAGTGACCTGAACACCGGGGTGGCTGAGCTGTGGTACACAAGGGACTGCAGGACTGTGAAGTTGGTTCTGGGAGCAGCAGAAGCCCCTGCATGGTTTTAAGCAGGAGAGAGACACAGTCGTATGTGTGTGTTTACAAGTCCATACTTGCTGCTGTGGGTAATGGCGTGTCGAGGGGCAAGAAAGAGGGGGGCCTGGCAGGAGCCACTGCAGTGTCCAGGTGAGAACTGGGGGCCTGGACAAGGGTGCAGGCAGTGCAGGTGCAGAGAAACAGCTGGAACCCAGACACTTAGAGGAGGTCGAATCAACAGAGCTGGGTAAAGGATCTGAGGTGGGTGGTGGGAAAAGAAGAGAGTTGCGATGACCCTTAAATTTTCAGATTGATTAACTGGTGGATGAAGGTGCTGTTTGCAGGCTCAGAAAGGCTTGGGGTAGATAGTTCTGAGGAAGAGGAAGTTCTCTTTTGGAATTGCTGAGTCTGAGCTGCCTCCTGGATACACAACTGCGGATATCAGACATATTGTTGGCACCTGTACTGTGCACCAACTTTTCCTTTTCTCCTCCCAGACGCGTGGTGCTTCTCTGTCCACTTGAAATGGGATGAGGCCATCTGACTTGCTTTGCTCAATGAAATGTGAGCAGATAGGGTCTTATGAATCTGTGCACGATTCCCCTTGCTCCTTTTTCTTTCTGCCTGAGTGACCAGAAGTACTCCATTTAGACCTGTCAGCCTGGGTCTTGGAGAGAGGACAGTGTGAATGAGAAGGTCCAGCCAACCAAAGACAGGTAGCATTAGTGAGGAAGAAGGCTTTGTGGTTTTAAACTGCGGAGATTGGGGGATCTTTGTTACTACAGCAGAGACTCGGCCTAATCTGACTGCTCCAAAGCTCAGAGTCTGGAACTCAGAGAAGTGCTCGTGTAATTTTGGGAGTCATTAGTGATTGATTTAAAACCTTTTTTATTTTTTCAGATTAGAAGATACTGGGAATGAGACTAGGGAGAGAAATGTCCCTGGCTTCCTCTGCATCATACTACACATTTGTCTGATGGATTCATTACCTTTCCAAACCCAGGTGCCAACCCAACATCCCCTCAAAAGGTCAAACTCTAAGGCTGATTCTCCAAGTCTCATCCAACTCTGCCCCCCCACCCCCATCAGTTTGTCCTCTCCAGTGTCTGTGGGAGGGTTCCTCCTTCCCACTCCCACAGCTGCAGTCCCAGACATGTCAGCCCGGTGTGGGGCAGGCAGTGCTGGAGTCAAGCCTGAGATTTGCCCCTTAATAGATGTACGACTCTCAGGGAATAAGTTAACCTTTCTGAGCCTCAGTTTCCTGAAAAAAATGGGACTATTAATGGGACAATTTTGAAGATTAAATAAATGAAGCATGTGAAGTTCCTAGGACCCATATACAGTCACTAGTATTACATCATGGTTTTATGGTCACTGCCTTCCCAGATCCCTGCCCCAGCCTCTTCACCAGTCTCCCTGCCTCTAGCCTCATTATCTCTAATCGTGCTCCCATGCTGCTTCCAGAGACAGCTCCCTAAAGCAAGCGCTAACCGTGTCACTACTCTGCTCAAGAACCATCCATGGCTCCCTATTGCTTACATACTAAAGTCCAACCTCCTCACCCTGGCATTAGGGGCCTCCCTCCCTAGGCCTTTCTCCCATACAGCAGCAAACTGATCCACCTGATCCCCCTTGAACAAGTCTTTTAACCCCTGGTCAGCATGGTCTAAAGAACCCTGGCTTGAGAGGTAACCTAAGTTCTAGTCCCTGCTTTGCAACTGATTTATAGTGTAAGCTTGCAGAAGTTTCTTGCCCTCTCTGGGCCTCAGTTTCCCCAGCTGAGAGATGGAGGAGAGGACGGGGGCTGAAACCAATCATCTAAACACTTTATTCTAAAGCAAACACTGGGAGCCAAGCTGCTTCCTCATTCCCAGAACTGCTTGGGCTGCCCACCTCTACCTCCTCCCCACCCTACCTTTCCAGCCAGGTGTGGAAGCCCAGCCTTGCAGCTGCTGGGCCATTGGGCCCTCAGAGACCCTGAAGGTCTGAGTAATTAAACCTCTGGGAGGCGGGGGTCTGAGTGCCAGGGTTGGAGTGCAGGTTAGACTGGAATTGCACCTTGTTTCCAGGATTCTGCTTGGGGGTCCTAGGAGGCGGTGGGCAGACTTCTGAGCACTGAGGGTGTGGTTGGGGGCCTGTGAAAGGGGGTCGATGGGAGAGGGCCCCGGGAGAGGTCAGCTCGGGGTGGGCAGGGAGTGAGCGGGACAGTGACATTCACCGAGTTTGTCCTGAATAAATGCTTACCAACAGCATATCGTTTTTCAAAGAGTTATGTCAGTGTCAGCTATTATTATTACGCTTAATCTTCATAATTACCAATCATCGTATTAAAATAGCTCCCATTTATTGAACACGTACCTTTCACCAGGACCTGCTGTAACTTCTCGAAGGCTTCTGACTTACCTAATCTTAATGACACCGCTACAGGATCCCTATTGTTTTATTATGGTCCCCCCACTTTAAGAAAATTCTGTGGTTAAGCAATTTACTTAGGGTTACAGGTGCTGAGGGTGGGATCTGAGGGCCGTCAGGGCTATGAGTAACCAGTGCTCTGCACATCTCCATGACAACCCTGCTGTCCCCCAGGGGTGGTGCTGGTCCTGTTTGATAGGTGAGGAGACTGAGGCTAAGAGGAGGGGAGGGACCTGCCCCAGGTCACCCTGGAAAGTCCCATGGTGGAATCTGCAACCTGATGGGGAGGGGGTAACTGCCTTCTTTGTGCTCCTGTCACCTTAACCCTTTGAAGGGTGGAGGCTCATGGGCTCACCTCAGGGCCCTGAGTAAGTGGTCAGGGGAGGGACCCAGGGAGAGGAGTGGGCCATGTTCTCCTAAAGACCCAGGCTTATGTCCCCGCCCTGCCACACAATGGCTTCTGGCCCTGGGCCAGTTACTCAACAGCTCTGAGCCTCAGTTACCTCCTCTGTAAAACGGGGCAGCAGCTGTGTGGGGACAGAGCCCCAAAAAGCAGTTTCCAGGCTCTCGGCCTCACATAGAAAGGTGCTGGCTCAGATAGTAAATGGCCATCGACTGTGATCAAATGGCCATCAGCTGTGGCTAGTTGGCCGTCAGCTGTAACCAGTGAGCCATTGGTTACTAATATAACTGCTGTGGCTAGGCTAGCAGAAAATGGGGGAGCTAGCAAGAAGATGGTGGCTGAGTCTGCAAGCGGCGCAGTGAGGGTTGAGAATTGTGTGGCTCCTGTGTCTCCAACCCAGCCGCCAGCGAGAGTATAGAGGTGTGACTCCCCTACTTATGGCTCCGTGGGTGTTCCTTTTTGGCCTCACCATGTCCTGCATTCTTATGTGGGGAGCGGGACCAGAGACCCTGTAGGCTGCCCTGCACGACAAATGGCGCAGCGAGCAGGGTCTCCGCTGGCGGCCCCGCACGACAAGCTGCTTGTTGGGAGGGTGGGAGCCGAGGCAGGCAGAGGTGTTTAGTGCATAGTGGGTGCTCAGGAATGGCTGTGACTTCCCATTCCCCTGGGGGCTGGGCTCCAGCTTTGGGGCCTGATGGTCCCCTCTGTGGGGTCCTAAGTTCCCACTGGGAGAAACTGGGAGTGGGAGAAGAGGCTGGGTTGGCCATAGGCTGCAAATCACTTCTGGGGAGGATGGACGCATTTCTCTGGAGAGGGGGCTGGAATACCCAGCCAGGCAAGCCTCCTCTTTACCGGCCATGGTCATGCCTGTCACCTGTGCTGTCATCACACGGTCCCTCCACCAGGCCAAACAAACTAATAATTAACCTTCCCTGGCCCAGAGCCCCTGCTGGGCACCCCCACCCTGGGCCTGTCCTCTGTGACCTCTAGGCCCCTCTTCCCACCCTCTGCCCTCACCCAGGGCTTAGCTCAGAACTGCTGCTGACTCCCAAGCGCCCTCTCCAGCCTCTTCCCTGTGCCCCAGCCGCTTTGCTCCAGCTGCCCCCAGACACCTGGGCCAGGGACTCTCAGAATGTCAGGGCTGGCAGGGGCCCCAGGAAGCATCTGGTCCATCCCCCTGGGGGCACAGGTGAGAGCAGTCATTCCTCACTGTGCCCCTCCCCTCCATCTCAGAAGCCTCTCCCGAGTCTGACTTGGGGTGCTGCTCTTCTCTTTACATTTCTCCTCAGACTTCCTGCCTCATTTACCTCTCAGAAGATTCTGTAATCCAGGTCTAAGTTCTCATTTACAAACTTCCTGGGGAAGGAGGGCGGAGTCAGCACCTGCAATGACTAAGAACCTGGTGATTTACTCTGCTGGAAATGTTTCTCTAGACAGATCCGCTTGGCCATTCCTCTCTGAAGGCTGGGATTTACTGAGGCTTCCCTTTTCTGGGACCCATCTGCTGGCTTTGGAGGGGACAACAGAGGTGGAGGAGCAATGGGGACCTCCTCCCCACCCCACCCCACCCCCCAACCCCTGGTGAAGAGCAAACCTAGATACCCTGTTTCCCCGAAAATAAGACCTAACTGGAAAATAAGCCCTAGCATGATTTTTCAGAATGACATCCCCTGAGCATAAGCCCTAATGCGTCTTTTGGAGCAAAAATTAACATAAGACCTGGTCTTATTTTCAGAGAAATACTGTAGTATGGAGGAAGGAAGAAGATGAATTTAGGGGTTGCCAGGGGCCAGGGTTTCAATCTTGCCCGAACAGATCTCTTCAGGGACTTCAATTATACATGTACAATAGTCTGAATTTGTTCCACAACTCACTGCTGCTCTAGGTTCACTTAAAAAATTCTTTTTTCTCTTTGTGTTTTAGTGTGAATAGTTTCTATTGCTGTGGTGTCCTATTCATAATCTTTACTTCTGCAATTTCTAACCTGCTGTCAATTCCATCCAGTGTATATATCATCTCACACATTGCAGTTTTCACCTCTTGATGTTCTATTTGATCTTTTTAATATCTTCCATGTCTCTACTTTGCTTTGAGAACATATGAAATACAGTTATAATAACTTTTAAAGCCTTTGTCTGCAAATGCTATCATCTGTGTCACTTCTGAGTTTGTTTTGATAGATTCATTTATCTCCTTATTATGGGTTGCATTATTTTTTTTTTGGGGGTGTGTGTTGCATTTTCCTGTTTCTTTGAATGCCTGCTAATTTTTAATTGAATCTAAGGCATTGTAAATTCTGCCTTATTGGATGCTGGATATTTTTGTATTTCTATAAAATTTCTTAAGCTGTGTTCTGGGGTGCAGTTAATTTACTTGTTAATACTTTGATCCTTTTGGTCTTGCTTTTAAGAATTGTTAGGCGGTCCTGAAGTAGTGCCTGATCTAGAGCTATTTACATCTTACTAGGCAAGACTCTTCTGTGTCCTTTACTCAAATCCCTGTGAACCATGGGGTTTCCCAGGCTGGCTAGTGGGAACTAACTATTCCCAGCCCTATGCGAGTGCTGGATCTGTTACCTCTTATCCTTTCGTGTGGCTCTTTCTCCAGAGTTTCTTCAAATTGGGGAGCCCATCAGTACCCAGTGGGATACTCGAAAGGGACCCTGTGCAGATCTTCTCAGTTCTCTGTTTTCCTCTCTCTCTTCCTGGTACTCTGTTCAGCGAATGCTAACTGTCCTGTTCTTCCTGCTTTCTCAGCACTCTCTTTAGCTCAGCTCCACGTGGTTTCCCCCTCTCTGTGTCAGGGCCTGGAAAATCTCTCAAGATGGGAAGCTGGGAAATCGCTGGTCTCACCTTTTTGTGCCCCATCTCTCAGGGATCACTGTCCTCTGTTGTCTAATGTTCAGTGTCTTGGTCTTGGCATTTTCCTTCTGAGGCTTGATTTCCTTATCCACAAAAGGGGAATAAATAAATTAACTACTCTCCCTCCCCAGAGTTCTTGTGAGGATTAAATGAGATCATGTACCAAATCACTAGCCCAATGCCTAGTATACAATAAGTGCTCAATAAATGGTGGCTGCTGTTATTACATATGTCATGCAGGGTGTCACGTAGGGTCTCAGCTCCAGGCCCCGCACAAGAACGCAGGATATGGTGAGGCCAAAACGGAACACCCCCGGAGCCATAGACAGGGGAGTCATACCACTATAGTCTCGCTGGCGGCTGGGTTGGAGACACAGGAGGCAGGAGCCACATGATCCGCAACCCGCCGTCCACTTGTCTCTGCCAACCCACCTCACTTGCTAACTGCAATCCCCCTCTCTGCAATCTGCAATCCGCAATCCACACTCCACCACGCCACGCCACTACACCACCACTACACCACACTTTGCTAGTTTAGCCGCGGCAGTTATATCAGTGGCTAATGGCTAACCGGTAACAGCCGATGGCCAACTAGTCACAGCTGATGGCCATCTACTACCCGAGCCAGCACGTTTCTATGTGAGGCCGAGAGCCTGGAAACTGCTCTCTGGGGTTCTGTCCCCACAACATCACTATTACATTCAATATCAACGACTAAGGAAATATGTAATGGACAAAAGCTACCAGGAATTCAGAAATGCTTTTAATGAACTTCTCCGTCATTCTCATCGCAGTAACACACACACATAACAGAACAGTGCTCTGTTATGTGTTAAGCCAGTTATTCCATGTACACACAGTGCTTGGTGCTGTTAGGTGCTGGGTATACAACAAACGAATTTGAGAACCCCTTGCAACCACTACCCCCAGGAGTCTAATAACCACACTCTGACCTGGCTCTAGTCAAAGCCAAGAGGGACTTCTGATTGCACAGTTATGCCAGCCCTGCAGGAACGGGAGTCCAGGAGTCACTTGGGTCTAGCTTCACCTCCTCTCTGCTCAAGTCCTTCCAGGATTCAGAGCTGGGCCCCCCTCCCCTCAGCAGCCCCCAAGTCCCACTCAAGCACCTGTGGATGAGGTTTGTGGTTCTTTTTTTCCCCTCAATGAATACATAATCCTCTCATGATGTATTCATCTCAGATGAGCCGAGATGACGAGATGACGGTTGTAATAAAACCGGTTCATTACATCCCTCTACACAGAGAGGTTTAATGACCGTGTGGCTGCCAGCCCTCCCTGGCCTCTGAGTCAAATGCAAATGAAATGCGTTCCACAGTATCATTTAATTAGTTGGTGGGGGTGGGGTGGGGAGAGGGAGGAGATAGCATGGGACCCAGACAGAGAAAGGGGAGACCATGAGGATGAGAGAGAGAGGGGTAAGGGAGAAGCAGAGAGGATGAGAGACAGGAAGGAGGGAAACGGGTGAAGGAAGGAAAGGAGAGGTGAGATGGGACTTACATTTGGATCTGACTCTCCAAATCCCTCTTGTAGAGAAGGCAACAGTTGGGTTGGCTCATTATTCCCATGGAAAAGTGAGGACATCAGGTCGTTTTATGTGCAACACACTATGTTAGGCGCTGGACGAGACAGGATCCAACAATGAACACAACAGACCAGATTTCTGCCTTCTTGGGTTCATGGTCGGGTGGAGAAGACACTCAGTAATAATCACAGTGAGAGTGCACAAAAGTACAGGTAGCTTGTGATTATTTGCATGATTGTATTAAAAGAAGGAGTGTGCAGAGTGGTTAAGAGAGTGGGCTCTGAAGAATGACTGTCTGGATTTGAATCCCAGCCTGGCCACATTCTGACTGGGGGAACTTGAGCAAGTTACTTAACCGCTCTGGGCCTCAGTTTCTTCATTTCTAAAAACGGAGTTAAAAGTACATGTCTCATAGGGAAGTTGGGAGGATTAAATTAGTCAATATGTATAAATCACTTAGGATAGTGCTTGGTGTCCAGTAAGTAATGTCAGACTCTCCTTGACCAAATCTTAGACAGGCTCCTCCAAGCCCGCTTCTCGACCAGACCTTGACCTTGCATATCCATCCTTGCCAAGTCCAGTTTCAGCAAGAATCCTTCTAAGTCAGTTTAGAGACGATCTCTCACTCTTGGTATCTGATCCATAAGAATCCTGTTAGGTCAGTTTAGCAAGAATCCCCTACGCTTGGTGCTTCCTCTTAGTAATTTTCCATCCACCAACCCCCTCGCCTTGCTCTTTGGGTATAAGTCCCCACTTGTGCTGGTTGTATTTAAAATTGTGCTTAGTTTTATACTGATGTCTCTTTTTCCCTATTGCAATAGTTTCTGAGTAAAGTCTGTCTTTATTGCTTTAACTAGTGTCGAGCTCTGGGTTCTCTTCGATAATACTCAATAAATTCCAACTTTGAATATAAATGAGCTAAAAAGCAAAGCAAAAGGATTAGAGGGCTTGTGGTTTTGTTCAGGGATCTGGACAGTATTTTCTGGAGAGAAGCATCTTAACCTGAGATCTGAAAGATGATCCAGGTGTCAAGAAGAGGGCAGACAAAGTGGGTTGTGGGCCTCTGTTTTTTCATTTGCTTGTCTAGAGGTCACCCCTCTTTGGTAGGACCACTCCCCAGTTTTCCTTTGAAAACACCTCCCCATCCACTGTCAGTTCATCCAGGTGGGGCTGACAGACGCCCCTGACTTCTGCCACCCAGCTTTGGCCATTCATTTCATTTCACCTCTTGGCTGTAGTAATCATCTCAGTCACGGGCAGGTGACCCAAGTCAGATCAATGAGAATCATACCAGGACTTTTGCTAATCAGGAAAAAGAGATGCTAAGCCAGTGTGATGTAATCCTAATGCTACCACGTATCCATGTCCCACCTAGAGTGGAGAGCATGACTGTGAAAGACACCAATATAGAAGAGATGGAAAGACAATGCCCTGATGAAATCATTTAAGTGCCTGGATCCAGCTATACCTGAAGCCATTAACTCCCTGGGTTTTTCAGGTAAATGTACCACTTAATTTCCCTTAGTTATTATTTTGTTAAAACTGCAGGGTCTCCTCTAACGTGATCTTTTGTCTCAATGATTACTCTTCACCTGTCGTGTCTGACACAGGATGCATTTCCTACCTGTGGGCCTTTTTGCATACTGCTCTCTGACTGGCATAGCCTCCCACACGCCTGCTGAGCTCAGGTGCCACCTCCTCCAAGGAGCCTACTGTCATTCCTACCACCATCACCAACAATTCCAGACTGAGTAGTGTCTCCTGAACTTTTGAGACTTTTGAGGGTGAAACTAAACAACAAATGGGGTATTAGAAAGCAATTAGACATGGCAGCATTCTACGCCAACACTCTCCAGAGACGATTTGGGGCAGAGGAGGAGCTCTAGGCTTGGAATAAGAATAGGGTCTTCTCTGGGATTTCCCAAATACAATGGACCATGGGAAGATGTACTCTCTCTCTGGGCTTCAGATACCTCCCCTGGAACATGATGGAGTTCAGGGTAAGTGATGCAAAACTTCACTCTTTCCACACACGTGCCTTGAGTGTGGAGCTAGGTCAGGCCCGGTGCAGAGATGCAGTGAATGCAGAGGGTCTCAGACCTGAGCAGTAGACAGGTATAGACAACATCACAGGGGCCAGGAGGGAGCTGGACAGCTCGGAGGAAGGAGAGCCCTGCAAAGCTGAGGGCATCACTGAGGCTCCCTGTGAGAAAGGGGACTGCATGGGGCGCTGAAGGATTTAAGGTGGTCTGGGAGGCAGAGAGCATTTCAGAGAGATCAAAGGTCCTCGGCTCAGTGTTCTAGGGTCCATGATTCTGGGCTCTGGGCTCTATAATTCTGGGTCCGGGGTCTTTATTTCTCCGTTCTTGATTCCATGACTCTGGATTCTGTTCTGAATTTCTGGGTTTAAAATCTGTGATTCTAGGGTCTTTACCTCTAGGTTCTGTGATTCTAAGTTTTACAATCTATAGCTTGGGGGTCTAGGATTCCACAGTCTCCATTCTGCGTTATAGAATTCTGAACTCTGCGTTCTGGACTTTATGGTTCTAAGTACTGCTTCATGTTTAAATTCTTCTTCAAACCCAAAGGCAGGTGTTGGGGAAGAGAAGGAAATTCCTGTACCCTCCCAGCTCCTCTGAAGAATGTCGTCCCCCTTCCCAAAATAGGCCACTGGTCAGGGAAGCCCCTCCCCCTGTCCTCCCCACTCACCTCTTTTACAACCCTCCTCCTCCCAGTCTCTCTGCCCCAATGAGGTGCTTTGTATAGATTGGGGGACAAGCTGAAAACGGATGTGGATGGAGGGGCCAGTCCACCTGACTCGGTGGGGTGGAAAATAACTGTCCCCAGGCTCTGCCCATCTCTAAGTGATGGATGGGCTGGACAGGGTACTGCTCTCAGGAAACAGGTCCTGTCCTGAAATAACTTGCAGGTTTACTCCTGAGTGAAGAAGAAGGAGGGCGTGTGATTTGGGGATCCTTAAAGGCACTGCACACTACCGGGCAGTCATCCTTTTGGATTAAGTATTGCCCTACCCTGTTGTCATTTCTCAGGCTGCTTTCCCAAGCTTCTCCCAGGGAAGGCCACTGGCGGTCCCACTGAGCCCCTCTGTTCCATCTGAACCAAAGCTGCCAGAGACAGAAAGCAGTGAAATTAGTGCGACTCCTCCCCCAACACACACACACACACACACACACACACACACACACACACACACACACACGACATAACCATCTCTGGCTTCCAAGAATTCTGGGTTCTCTTGAGGGAGGGTCTGTTGGAATAGATATAAGAGCACTTTGAAGCTCAAGGACAGACATGTCATTTGTGATGATATGGGTGTGTATGAACGTGACTGGCGTTTGAGAGAGGCCTGATGGTGGGAACATGGTTGTTCCCAAAGGTGTGGGTGGTGGTCTGGAGATAGCACAGCTCTTGCAGAGCTTGTGAGTGACTGTCCCAACGAGTCCACTGTGCCCCTTGCCCATGTGGTTGTCGCTTCACTCTCTTTCTGGTGCCCCCAGCTCAAGGAACTCTTGGCCAGTGGGGTTGGGGAGAGCCCATTCTTCTTTATTTTAGATTATGGAACCAAAAAAGTTAACTTTCAATTCTTTGCAGGAAGGTCATTTTTTCTAATCACCCACCCTGCTGCACAGATCTCCACAACTTGATTATCTCTAATTAGATTAATGAGATGGAGAATAATTTCTTTTCTCTGGACTTGAATGGTCTCCAAGACAGTGCGAATGCTGCAGAACCCAGTGGGGGGCCTGTTCTCTGATTGGTGGAGGGACTTGCCCAAGGTCACACCACAAGCAGCTGAAACCCAGGTCTGTTCGATTCTGAAACCCCGACTCTTAACCATCACAGTTGTGGGCTCCCTTTGGCCGCCTCCTCTTTCCTCCCCTCCTGGAAGTGGGATCAATGGGCTGCACCCCGCCCCCAGTCCCAGGGCCCAGGAGCCCCAGGAGCTGGGTCAAGGTGTGGCGCCCCCAGGGGGCTGGCCTCCTGGACAAGCCCTACCTCATGTCCCTCTCTAACTAACTGCAGATCCTGTCTATGTCCGAAATCACGGAGTCCCTTTCATCATGAACAAGGAGCAGGGAATGATTCCAGGAAACCAGAACTGGCAAAATGCCAGGGCATTTGGATGCGTGCTGTGGAGTTGCTGGCCAAGGAATTGCGAGAGACCCTGGAAGGCATCTGGCCCTCCTGCCTCGACTCTCCTAGGCCTCCCTACAGGTACGTCTGAGCCATGCCAGCCGCTGCCCACATAACCTCAGCAGGCTGGCCTCCTCCCACAGCGTGGCCGAGGTCTCCTGGCTCCACTTGCAGGCCCGATGCCCGAGCCCTGGAAGGGCCCTGGCCTGCAGCAGGAGAGAGTGAGTGTCAGCTTCACCCCCCTGGGGCTCAGTACCCGCGGCCTGGACTCCGGGCTTCCTTCTGCCTCGGTGCTGGGCATCTCGCACACTGTCACAAGTCTCTCCCCTCAAGCGCTCCTCCCTCCTGCAAATATTCACTGACTCCCTGCCCTGTGTGGCCTTGCTGAGACAGGCACCCGCACGCTCTGAAAGAGCTGAGCTATCTTGAGACCCCCACCCTTACTCTCAGGTCCAGCCACTGTCCCACTTGTCACACACCCAGTCGTGCTCATACCCACCCACCTCCTGAGACTAATGCACACGTCTGTCCTCGTGACCTTCACACGTGTGCTCTGAGACTGTCACACATATACAACTTAAGACTGTCTGTCTGTCTGTCTGTCTCTCTCTCTCACACACACACACACACACACACACACACACACACACACACACACCATCTCACATAGATGCACTGACATTCAGGAGTCCCAGCAATAACCAGATGTGTAAACCTCTGGCTCCTCTTCAGAGCCTCAGTTTCCCCATTGGTAACAAGAGAGTTAGATTCTTGTTAGAGTTTTTCTGCCTGTGGCATCTTGGGATTTAATTTTCTTTCTTCTCTCTCTCTTCTCAACTTGAAGTTGACTGAGGGGAAGCCCAACATGTGGTCACAAGCTGACACTCATTATTAGCCTCGCTGACAAACTGGAATTGCACCCTAGCAGCTCCAGGACAGGGCCAGAGATGGAGTCCAGGGCTTGGGACAACAGAGAGGGCTTTACTGCCACCCCTCACGTGCATGTGCAAACGCACATGCCCTCTGCTTTCACGCCGAGACACATCGCAGGGAAAGTCATTACCAGCTCCAAGTGACGGAGTTTATCATCCTTCACCAGTCCTGGGATGAGGCCTCGCCCTCCCACCACCTGGGATCAGTGACCACCATCTATCAGTTCCTTGAATATTTCTGAGAATGTCGCTGGTACTGGGGACCAGCCCGGAAGGCAACAGGACGGAAGATCTGGAGCCAGAAGCCTAAAGATAGATGAATCATGGCCTGTGGCTACAGACAGGCCTTGGGGACAGTTTGGAGAAAGGGGGCCTGGAGTCCCAGGTGGACCACAGACTGGAGAGTCAACACAGGGGTGAGAGTGTCCACTGAGAAGTATCTGGCACTTGCTCAGCCCTGAGAGTAGATGCCTCTTAAGAGTTTGCGGCCACCCTGGGTGCCCTACTTGCTTCACCCTAGTCCTGCTAAGGGGCCCTGTCCTGCTGCTCCTGTGGTGCTCCCCTCTCTGCCACAGCTGTGGCCCCCTGAGCCCCACTTGTGTGACCAGAGGCTAAAGGACCAATCCTGCCCCAGCTGAGGGGTTTACAGAGCCCGGGGCAGGTAGCGGGGGTGGGGTGGACCTTGGAGTCCGGCCGGGTTTTGAACCCCAGCCTCTGAGTCACTGCGGGAGCTGAGCACCCTCTTTCCTATCCCTGGGCCTCAGGTTCCTCCTCTTCTCACCAGGGCGAGGTGCCTGCTGGGACTCCACTCGGGTTCCCACCAGGCCAAGGTGGCATCTGCAGGAGCTCAGTGGATGTTTGTTCCAGGCCCCTCTGCAGCCCCCACAGAGCCTGGCTCCAAGTCAGTGTCTGGTAAATGTCAATTCACCTGGTGAGATAATGAAAGGAGCTCATGCTTGTGTCTGAGCCTCATGGCAGCAAAACCTAAAACTGTTGGGGAATTGAACAACCAGAGGACCATCTGGGTGGAGTATTAGGGGTTTGCTGTTAGGCATCAGGGAGGACTTCCTGGAGGAGGCAGGCCTTGGGCTGGGTAGGATTTGGATAGAGGAGGGAAAGGCATGCTAGGAGGGGGAGACTGCATGTGCGTGTATAAATAGTTTATAGTGGGAAGGGGAGAGGTCAAGGTGAGACCTCTGCATGTGTTGTAAAGCTGGCATGGGGCAGTGTGTGTGTGTGTGTGTGTGTGTGCGCGCGCATTTGGGCGGGGGTGGTCCCAGTAGAGTGCTGGGCTCTCAGGGCATAAGGGGATGCTCGGTAACAGGGATTCCTTGTCCTCTGTCAGCTCACCCAGGTCACCTTCTCCTCTCTGTCCCCTTCTCTATCCTCTCTGTCCCCTTCTCTATCCCCAGAGATGGCCTCTTCACCCTGTCACATGTGGTCCCAGAGGGGAACAGGCTTCAGTGCAGGGACCTGAGGTCACCATGGACCTGTTACCCCTCTTGGGGAAGACGACTAAGCTCTACTTGTCATGAAACGCAGACTCTAGAACCTTGGAGTTTGGAGGCCCCTTCAGCCTCTTTACCTTGTAGGAACCTGGCACAGAGAGGTTAAGAGAGTAGGCCAGTCACTCAGCCCCCGACACCACACCCCCATGCCCAGTGCTCTGCTATTACCCAGCCTGGGGGCGGATCCTCTGTGTACAAACATCTGAGCAGAGAGCCTCAAGGATTCCTCTTCTCCCTCTGTCCTCCCTCTGTCCTCACACTGACTCACTCACTCACTAGACTGAGAAGAGCCTGGAAAGGGGACCCAGACCAGTGATCTGTAGACCCATCTGGCTGAGGGCTGGGCCTGTGCTAGGAAGGGAAGGGTTAAATCTGGAGCAGCCCTTTCTGGCTGGTGTTTAACTTGCAGTTTCTAAAGGCCATCAGGAGCCCCATGGAACAAATGTTTTTGTCTTGATGACACTGCAGCAGATTAAAGAGGGACAGGTCTCCCAGCCAACACTGAAGAGACACCATCTATTTCCCAGAATGGTCTGGCCTGGCAGTTGGAACAACTTTTCCTGCCTGAGTCCTCTCCTTCCTGCCATCAGCAGATCCTGCGTGGTCCCTCTGACACTCACCCCAGGCAGGAAAGGACAGTCTGGAAAGACGCTGAAACAGGCTGGGGTTCTGCTGAGCACAAGAGAGAGCTCCCCGTCCCAGGGGACCACAAGCTGACAGCCATCTGCCTTCCTCTACCTACCCCCGCCCTTTTTTACCCCTTCTCTAGCCCCTCTTTTTTCTGGCAATCACTGATCTGCTTTCTGTCAGTATAGATTAGTTTATATTTTCTAGAATTTGATATAACTAGAATTATAGAGCATGTACTTTTTGGTCTCTTTCACTCAGCCTAATTATTTTGAGTTTCATCCATGTTGTTGCGTGTATAAATAGTTTATTTCTTCTTATTGCTGAGTAGTAATCCATTATATGGAGATACCACAATTTGTTAATCCATTCCCCTGGTGATGGACATTTGGGTTGTTTCCAGTTTGTTTTTCATATTACAAATAAAGCTGCTATGAACATTTGTGTATGAGTCTTCAGGTGAATTTGTGTGTTTTTCTTTTTCTCCTTGGGTAAATACCTAGGAGTGGAATGGCTGGGTCATACAATAGGTTGCATGTTTAACTTCTGAAGAAACTGTAAAACTATGTTCCACAGTGCTTGTACCATTTTTCGTTTCACTTACAGTATATGGGAGTCCTCACCGACATTTGGTATTTCAGTCTCTTTCATTTTCACCATTCTAATAGGTGTGTAGTAGTATCTCATTGTGGTTTAAATTTGAATTTTCCTAACGACTAAAGATGCCAAGTGTCTTTTCAGGTAATTATTTGTCATCTATACCTGTTCAAGTCTTTAGCCCATGTAAAAAAATGAGTTGTTTATTTTCTTTTGTATTGCGTTTTGAGGATTCTTTTTATATTCTGGAAACAAGTCCTTTATTAGATACATGATTTGCAGATCTTTTCTCCTAGTTTGTGGCTTGTCTTTTCAATCTTTTACCAGTGTCTTTTGAAGCTCAACGTTTTTTAGATTTAATGAGGCCGCCATTCCAACCTCGCTGCTCATTTTAATAATTATGCCATCTGTCAGTGAGGGATCTGTCATCTCCAAAGAAGCCAGGGCACCCCGTTCTGGAACAGGCCCTTCCCAGAGTGTTCAATCCAGTGTCATGGACAGTCTTCCTATATCAACACATTGCTCTATCCAGTTTTATATTTCGTCCTCCTTGATCTAGCACCTCCAGGATCCATTTCCAGGCCTATTTTTCTGATTCCTGTTGGTGATTGTGGCCAGGTCCTGCAGCTCCTTGATATATAATCTCTCTCCTCCCTGGCAGACCCAGCACTGGGGCAGTTGGTTAATGCTTAGATTTGAGCCCAGTTATGGGTCTGGTGGCCAAAAGGGGATGTGGGAACAGATCGTGAAGAAGGCAAGTCTTATTGTATAAGCCACCTCCTCATTTGAGGCCCCTGCATAGTCTTCTAACAAAAGGCTTTATCTTCTAACAAGGGGGAGTGGGAGAGGGTCACTTTTCAAGCCTAGAGGGTTCAGGGGAATCTGGGTTCTCAAGTCCATCCATCCAGGTATTGTCACCCCAAGTAACAGGGACTTCCTCCATTCCTATCAGGGCCCTGACTTTGGCACAGAAGACTTTCCTAGACAGAATTCATGTTTCTTTGAAGCTCTGCCACTCTTCCAATGCGGTCCTGTGGTCTCTGGCCACAGAGATGAATGTCTCTTCTTATGCTGCCAAGTGTGTTCTCTGATGAACATTTTGCTTCGACTTGCTGATCAATAAATCTGAGTCTATAATTTTCAGTCTTTAGTGTATCAGTGGCACTTAACAACAGCCCTTAATTCCAATTTCCTTATAATTACTTTTCTCCGATATGTCGTGATGCCAGGGACCTCGCCCCGGCCAGTGCACCCGCTGTACCTGTATCCCCTCCCTGATCCCTGTGTGAATGTCTTAACGAGGGCACTGCCACCACATGTCAGGGACTGTTGCTACCCCCCCCATCAGCAGTGAAAGTGTCCTCACTGCCATCTCCACGACATCAGCTGAGAGCCTGCTTCCTAGGACCGTTCCCACTACATTTGGCTGAGATTGGATTCCCTAGAAGCAGAGCCTGAGATGAGACTACTTGAGAAAGTGGTTACTGGGAAGAGGAGAGGGAAAGGAGCAGGTGGGACAGAAGAAGGAGCTAAACGAAGATGTTGTCTCCAGACTGGGGAGAGCCGACTTGGGGAGGCTACCTGCTGAATACCAGAATAGCCCTGGAGACCGTGGGCTCTTGGCCTGGGCAGGTGTATGAGTCAGGCTTCTCTAGAGAAACAGGACCAATAGGATGTGTACATATACATAGAAAGAGATTTACATAAGGAATTGCCTCATGCAATGAGGAAAACTGGTGAGTCCAAAATCTGCAGTGTGGACCGGCCGCCTGGAGAGGCAGTCTGCTGAAGAATTCTCTCTTGCTCGGGGAAGTCAGTCTTTTTTATTCTATTCAGGCCTTCAACTGATTCTATGAACCCCACCCACATTACAGAAGGCAATTTGCTTGCTCAAAGTTTACCAATTTAAGAATTAATCTCACCCAATACACTCTCTAAGTTGGCACATAAAATTAACCCTCACAGCAGGATGTGTGGGGCTGGCGCCTTAAAACCAGGAGGGAAAAGTCAGCCCAGGGTAGGAGGTAGAGGGCTGCCTAGGAGGACCTGGTACCCGGCCATGGAATGGGCGAGACAGGGAGCTGATGTCCAGGCCTGGCTAGCTGGCTGGAAGGTGACATCAGGCAGACCTCCTAGCAGGTTTTGGGCCCCAGATGGAGGCCTGAGAGGCAGAGGAACTGCCAGCCCAGGGAACAAGAGGTGTCTCAGACACTAGCCAGGAAGGATAATGTATCTTCAGGAGAAGGTAGGTGTTGAGTGCCTGGAATGGGAGTAAGGTCACTGGAGGACAGACCCACAGCCACCGTGGAGACAGTAAATGAGTGTTGGTGTTTCCATGGGTCAGGAGTCGGGGCACAGGTTCGCTGCATCCTGGGCTTAGGGTCTCAAAAGGCTGCAGTCTCATCAGAGGCTCAAATGGAGAAAAGTCTGTTTTCACCATTCACCGTTCTGCCCGTCACAGTCCTAACCTTCCTCGCAAGTCCTG
Source organism: Rhinolophus ferrumequinum (assembly GCF_004115265.2). NCBI lineage: Eukaryota > Metazoa > Chordata > Mammalia > Chiroptera > Rhinolophidae > Rhinolophus > Rhinolophus ferrumequinum. The sequence goes on from NC_046292.1 coordinate 20,268,744, forward strand.
CACTCTATGCGTCTGCGGCTGCTCTCCCGTGACCCAGTGCTGTCTGAGTTTGGGTTTCTCTGAAAGTGCAGGTGGTTTACGTGGGAGGTGATCCCAGGAGGCACAATGAAGAGGGGACAGTGGCGCAGGGAAGGAGAAAAGTCCTAAGGACTGAATCAGAGAGGGCCGTGGGCTCAGTCCTGCTGTGGACCCTCTGAGGACGTGTGTGGGACGTGCTGGGAACCGCCCACCACTATGTTCATCTGCTGCAGGTGCGCTCAGAGCTGACCCAGGGGACATGGGCAGGGATCCAAGTCATGAAGCTCCCCCTCTTCTCCGAAAGGACCTGAGGCTTCTTCCCAGCCTGTGCTGTTATCACCGGCTCCCATTGTAAATAGCCAAACCCTATCTCGCTCCAACCAGCAAAGCAATCCCCACTTCACGCTAAATGCATAATTTGCTGCAAATTAAACTTAATGGGACTAGAATAATTATGTTGACTTTTAAAGGTACTTAGAGATAAATACCTGATTGGCTATCTCAGAACATCAACTTTTCCATTGTGTTTCCTGAGAGAAACAGGAGAGAGGAGGTGAGGCGGGACTCAGAGAAATGATGCTGAAGGAGGGAGGAGGTGTCAGAAACCCACCTGAGGACCCCCTTAAACCCTGACATGGGGAGTGGAACCCAGGCTAGCCTCTGGGAGAGCAATTTTGCAAAACATACCCAAAGCCTTGAAAATACTCATACCTATTGCCCTAAGTCCACAAATCTATCCTAAGGAAAAAATCAGATGGAGACAGAGATCTATGTGAAGAGTCAGTCATCCCAGGATCATTTATAACACACATTTCGATGGGACAATGTCTACCAATGGTGATATTAGCTACCTCAGTCACAGAACAGCCACATGACAGAATGTAGGGTAGCCATTAAAAATAAGACAGTCAAAAAGTAATTCATGCTGGGAAGATGCTAATAAAATAGGAGTGAGAAAAAAAAAGCAACATATAAATCCAAACATTCTAAACAAACTCAGAGGAAAAGAAATCTCAGGAGGAAGTGCATAAGAATACCAACCGTTTTTAATTAATTTTGAATGTAAAGGAAAAAAGGAGACACTCTTGTGTGTCTCCTCTGCTGTCAATACTCTGCTACCACACAGCTTCACTTCTGACACCAGATGTGTGGGTTTTCCCCACATCGAGCGATTCTGCTACACCAGCTGGGCGTCCTATAATTTAACTCAATTCTGATACTATTTACCTGGAGATAGTGTCAGATCCCACAGATTAAGTGTTCAGTCCTACAAGTTTGCCCCGCTTGACGCCCCCAGTTCAGAAGCACCAATCGGAGGGCTGGTGAGAGTGGGGGAGGGTCACCGGATGGTAAACAGCAGGCCAGGGTGAGGCTGCAAGGCTGCTGAGGGAATGTGTGTTCTGGACCACGGGCTGGGGCCGGGTATGGCCAGATGTCCTCAGACTGAAGCTGCCGGATCCAGCAGAAGCCCCTTCCTCCTGCAATGTTCCTTCAGCGCTCTCTACTGAGGAAGCTTAATGTTGCACTCACTGAAAAGGAGAAGTGCTGAAAGGAATTCAGCCCCCAATCATAGGTCAGGTGTTGAAGGGTGGGCTTGGAGCTGAGATGCAATATATATTGATAACTGGCACAATGCTTTATTTACTTTATTGAAGTAAAAAGAGTGAAACTGGAAGTCAGGACACCTGGTTTGCCTGTGACCTCAAGCAAGTCCCTTTCCCTTCGGTTCTCCGTTTCCCATGCGTTAAATGGGAGCAGTTAGTTAGATGAGAAGATGCCTAGGTTTCCTTCTTCTCTAAGGACCTGTGACTGTGACTGTTTGGGCAGTTATGGCATGTAGGAGACGAGCACATATTGACAGAAGTAAGAGCCTCCCCCAAGCTGACCATCCACTTTCTCCCTGGCTCCCACAGCTACCAAGGACATGGTAGCTGCACAGTGTCAACCCACAGCCTGGGCAGGGCTCCGCTGTCCAGAGGCTGAGCGTCCTCAACCCACTGTCTCTAGCACTCCCAGGGAGGGAGTGTCAACAGAAGGAGTGATATGTCGAGAGAGGGAGTGAGCGAGCTACCTTGTAGAGCGTTTTCTTACCAAAGAGAACCGTAGTGGTCTTCTAGTTCTGTCCCTTGCTTGGTGCTGGGATTCCTTCCACACAACCACTGCCAGTCATGAAAACAATTTCACCACTACTAACAACATCACCACCCTCCTTCTCATCATCATCACCATTCTCCTTGTCACCTCCACCATCTCCATTAACATCACCATCACCACCACCACCACCGCCACCACCGCCACCACCACCATCATCATCACCACCATCATCCCTTCCACTATTGTGTACCTTCTATGTGCCAGGCACATAATACTCTACTGAACAATCCAATGAGATCGGTATTGGTTCTAATTTATAGATGAGGGAAGTGAAGCTCAGAAAGGTAAAGTGGCCTAAGGCAGCACAGGTAATAAGCAGAAAGGGAGGAGGATCTGAATTCAGATTTGTCTGATTCCAAAAGCTGACCTCTGTCCACTCCACCTCGCAGCCCTGAGAACTGACCTCTGCTCTCACCTCTACTGGGGGAAGATGTCCCTGCCAGGAAACTGCTCCATCTTTGGCCAGCACTCACAGCTTTCCTGTGGCCTCACCCATCCGTCCTGGTTGTGACCTTTGGGGGACTGCAGATTGAGCCCAACTTCTGGTCCACATGACAGCCTTTCTGAAGTTGGAGGTCAGCTCCCATGTCCACTGGAGCCTCTTCTTTTTTTAGGATGAACATTCTATTCCTTCAATACTCCATGTGTGAATGACCACTTATTTTTTATGCCTTCCTGCACCCCCACCCTAGTCCTCCTGTACTTCTGTGATTCCTTCTTCCTGGTCTTTCTGCTTTCATTCTCACCCCCACAGACTCTTTCCCACCCAGCAGCCACAGCGATCTTAAAACAAATCAGGTCACATCACTCTCCTACTTAAAACTCTGCAATGAATCCCCTCAACACTAAAAATAAAACCCAAAGTCTTCTATGGCCTATAGAACCTAAATGATCTATCTTCCACGGACTCCTTACACCTTGTCTCCTACCTCTCTTCCCTGCTTGCTCTGCTTCAGCCACACTGACCTCTCCACTGTCCTTGAGCTCATCATACTCATTTCTACCTCAGGGCCTTTGCACCTGCTGCTCCCTGTGACTGGAACATTCTCTTGGCAATTATTGTAATGTGCATTCCCTTACTTTATTCAGGTCTCTGCTCAGATGTCACCTCCTCAGAGAGGCCTTCCCTGATCACCTTCTCTAATACAGCTCCCTCATCTTTAGTCTGTTTCCTTCACTTTTCCCCCTTAATGTCAGAATGTATCACTTCCTAATATACACTTATTTTATTATTTTCTGTGTTCCCTACTGGAATGCATACTCTAGAAGAGCAAAGACTTGGTCTATCATCTTCACCTCTATATCTCCAGTGTTTAGAAGGCTTGATACTTAGTAGGATTCTAACAAATTACATCTTTAATTAATTAATGTGACCTTGTTCTCATGCCGTTCTCAGCCTGGAGGCCCTGCCTTTAAGGCAAAATTCAGCTTATCCATGACCTTTTTGAAGTGTGACTCTGAGCCTTGAACAGGATCCAGTTGAACAGGATTCTTTCCTCCCCTTTTCTAGACTCCATATCTCTATTTATATGGCCTAAAAAGCAGCAAGGTGTGCACAGAAGTATGTTGGCTTCAGAGTCCAACAGAAAGAGGTTCAAATCTTAGCTTTGCCACTTACTAGCTCTGTATTACTTAGCTTTCTGAGCCTCAGTTTTTCTCATGGTAAAATAATACCAACCATACGAACTTGTTGTGAGGAGAGAGAGACTATGAGTACAGAGTACAGAGTAAGCATTTGGGAACTGGCAGCTATTACCATTGTTCTTGTTGTTGTTATTAAGCTAACCAGGTTTTGGGGCTCTGCACCTCACAGAAAAATCCCATGGACTGGATGGGGAGGTAGGGAAAGCAAGGATAGGTGACATGAGAGATGTGTCACCTCATGGGTTTACACTGAGCTCTCTGTCAGTCCCATTTCAAGGCCTGTCTCCCTCCTCTGTCCCTGAGCTGTTGTTTTATTTGGCACCGCATGTTTAATTCACTAGTGCATATGAAATCCATCGTGTGAGTCTCAGTCTGCTCTGGCCTGCAGGGATGTTCTTTCCCACTCTGGTCCAAGACGCTTGCTTGTCTTCAAAAGCCTGTCATCTGCAAAACTGAAGAGTGCATCTCCCCAGTGGCGCGATTGCTAAGGCTGCTGTGGGTCTACCCCTCCCCCATGGACTGAAGGCTTCTGGGAGACAGGGATTGAAGCTGACATGTCAGGAGACACTCTCTCAGAAAGCTCTGACCGAGCCTGGCCTAGATGGCACGCCAGGATGGTTGGAAAGTGATTCCGTCAATGGAATGAGCTAGAAGGTCATACTGTCTCATAAATTGTGATTTCAGATGAAAGGATGTTGGATCCTGAAGTCATTAGAATAAGTAGTAACTTCTGGTCAACGTTTTCATGGAGATTAGAATGAGCTTCAGGGTTAGAGTTCAAACCAGCATTAGGATGAGAGCCAGAGTCCAGGTCAGGTTGGGATTAGGTTGAGGGTCAGGGTTAAGATCAAAAGGAATTCGATTGATGATTGGAGTTGGGTGGAGGTCAGACCAGGGCCAAGGTCCACAGTGAGGAATCGGAGGAGGCCCCGGTCAGGGGTCCTGGCTGGACTGGGCCCTGCACCTCGTACTCCTGCTTGAAGCCATAGCCCTCCGCCGTCTTCATCTGGTTGATGTGCTGCAGGAGGTCAGCCACACGCACTGCAGGATGCAGCTGCCCCGTGTGATACGGGGAGCCCTTCCGGCCACACGGACGCCGCGGTGAGCCCCCCAGAAGGCTGCTGGCCTCAGTGACCCCACCACCACGCTGGTCCCCTGCAGTCAGAGAAAGAGAAAGGGGTTCCTGACACACACAGACCCCAGCCTGGGGAACCCCAGATGGACTCGGAAACTGAGGGAAGGAAGGGAGTACGGCCAACGTGGAGGATGGCTGGGTTGTTCACTGGAGCCAAGCAGCCTAGCTGGGTCCACCCGTGTGACGCAGGGCAAGTCCCTCCCTCTGCATCTCTGTTTTCCCATCTGTAAAATGAGCGGGTCAGATCACGTGACCTCTGAGGGCCCTTCTGGCCCAGCCCTGTTTGCCGTGATCCTGTGGTCCCCTCACTCCATCCTTCTGCTCCCAAGCCAGGACCACCCCTGTGACTTCTCCACGCTGCTCTGGGCTGCTCAGCGGGGAAAGTGCTCGGCAGAGCCCGTGACAGTCCCTCCTCCCTCCCCCTCTTCCAGGGAACAATCTGGAACACTGATTACCCCCATTCAAAGACAAGCAAATCCTGAAATTAGCTGCTGCCACCACCCCCTCTGCAGATTAACACAGGCACCTGAATAGAGGCGTTTCGCCTGCACAAGCATTTCCATTGTCAGCCTGTGCAGTGGCCTCAGCCAATCGGGGAACAGGTGGAGAGGTCACAGTGCCCCCAAAAAACTATCCCCTCCCCCGAGGCCCACCCAGTCCCCGATTCTTCTGGTCAGCACCCCCAAGCACATCCCACCCTGGTCCCTGAGATCAGGTCCTGGGATTGAGAAAACAGCCCCCCTTGGTCCCACCCACCTTCATATACTACCCCCACAATCACAGGACTCATCTTGTGCTGTTTTTCTCCTCAGGATCACAGTTTCAAAGTGCTCGTTGCCCAAGATTTGAAAACAGTTGTTTCATATATTTTGTCCTGTTTTCTAGTTGTGTAAGGTGGGAGGGCAGCCCAGCGATTACTCCATCATGGCCAGAGGCTCCACTGAGGCTTGGAAAGGTGTGACTTGCCACATGTGGTGTTTCCTAAAGTGTATCCCATAGGACACTAATTATGCAAGGTGATTAAATGGTAGTTCCTTTACAAAATAAACAATAAGGACAGATGTTCAGTTTTTAAAAACGAATTTGGAATATTCTGCTTTAAGCAAAATGAAACAGGTGTGCTCCCTGTAGGACATCTCAGGACTTCCAACACAATGTATTCTGTGAATCTCCATGAGTAGAATGGAAGTAGCAACATGACCCAAACTTCTTTTAGCATAGAGGGCGTTTTTGTTTGTTTCACAAAATGTCTTTAGAGAAACAGTGTACTGTGATGATCAAGAGCAAAGACTTGGATTAGGACATGCTTGAGTTTGAATTCCAGTTCTGCCGCTTACTGGCTGTGTATCCTTGGGAAAGTTACTATCCCGTTCTGAACCTCAGTTTTCACATATGCCAAATGAGCATAAAGTCATTCCTATCCAACAGAGGATTGTGATTATTAAATGAGGTGATGCATGAGAAATACCCAGTCAATTGTTGGCACGTGGTGAATGCCCACCAATTGTTGGTATTAGAATTTACTGTGAAGTCGACAGCCTGAGTCCCAGAAAGCTGGGGGCAGCTTCTCAGAGGAAAGAAGGAGCTGACAAGAGTAGAGTTTGACCTGCCTTTAATCTCCCTTCTTGTGAGAACTTGAACCAGGACTTGAAAGGTAGCATTGGGGAGATGGTTCTTCAGAGCCAATATGCAAAACATGTGTTCAGGTTTTAAGAGAGAATTTTGTCCTGCTCAAAGAACTTTCAGGATCTCCAAAAGGGGGAATTGGGGAGACAAAGGATGACTCATGCTCTTTATGGAAGCTGTGCTGACAGCTCAACAGAGAGCTCTCCAGAGGGAGGAGGAGGGGTGTGAGGGCTCCTTGAAGGGCGGATGGAAAAGTGGGCACAGGATGAGCTTGTGTGGCAGAGAATGGGCAAATCACACCACCCGGTCAGGGTAATGTCAGGAGGCCTGAGCAAATCTGGGCAGCTTCCGGGCTGAGTCCAAGGACAACACAAGCTGGCAAATACACATGTAAATGCAAATATGGCCAGTGGGCAGAGGCAGGATTGAGAATGATGACTCTGCCTTCCTCTCTCTTCGCCTGTGTACCCTAAGCCCAGGAAGATGGGTTCTCCTGACCATAGCGAGAAGGCGGCAGCACCAGAATTCACCCCCAGGCCTGTCGGACTCTGGGGCTCTATTGTCCCCTCCCTAATAAAGGAACATTTGTGGCAATGAAAGAAACTGGCCTTTATTTGGCAAACCACCGGGGTGGAGTCCACTGGCACTCACCAGAATCAAGAGCTCAGGATGGATGGGGGCTTTTCCAGTCAGTGCTTTGGGGTCAGCTGGGCTCAAATTCCCATCGGGCAGGAAGTTCCCGGTCAGCTCCCTCCTACCAGCCACAAATTGCTTGATGTGATAAATTGATTTCTTTTTAAATAAACAAATTGTAGAACAGATGTTTCAGTTTTAAGTATTAGAACAGATTTAGATTTACAGAAAAGTTGTGAAGATAGTACAGAGAGCTCCCATACACTCCACATCCAGTTTCCCCTTTCATTAACATCCTACCTGAGAATGGCCCATTTGTTATAAATAATGAACCAACATTGATATATTATTATTAACTAAACTCTGTACTTTATTCAAATTTCCTTAGTTTTTACCTAATATCCTCCCCCGCCCCCCAGGATCCCATATAGGTCACCACTCTATATTTAGTTGCTGTGTCTCCTTAGGTTCCTCTTGGCTGTGACAGTTTCTCAGACTTTCCTTATTTTGATGAATTTATCCACTTTGAGGATTACCGGTCAGACAATTTGTAGAACGTCCCTCCACTGGAATTCAAAAAATTTGAGATAGAATTCACATTCCATACAATTCACCTTTCTAATTTACAAGGTTGCACAAACATCACCAACCATGGTCTAATTCCAGAACATTTTCATCATCCCGGAAAGAAATCCAGTATCCATGAGCAATCATCCAGTTTCCTGCTCCCCCCAGCCTCTGACAACCACTAATCCACTGTCTGTTTCTATGGATTTGCCTGTTTTGGACATTTCATATCAAATGGATCATACACGATGTGGCCTTTTGTGACTGACTTCTTTTACTTAGCATAGTGTTTTCAGGGTTCATCCATGTCGTAGCATGAATCAGTACTTCGTTCCTTTTTAAAACATAGTTGATTGTGGTAAAATATACATAACACAAAATTTACCATCTTGACCATTTTTAAGGGTACAGTTCAGTTGTGTTAAGTATATACACATTGTGCAATCGATCTCCAAAACTTTTTCATCTTGCCAGACTGAAACTCTACATGCATGAAATAACTACTCCCCATTTGCTCCTTCACCCAGCACCTGGCAACCATTATTCTACTTCAATAGCAGAGTAAAACTCTACTGTAATAGTAGAATAAAATTCGACTATTCACGTTCAAGTAGAAATTTGACTGCTCTAGATAACTCACATATGTGTCATCATACAGTATTTGTTATTTTGTGACGGGCTTATTTCATTTAGCATAATGTCCTTAAGGTTTCGCCATGTTCTAGCATCTTTCAAAATTTTATTCCTTTTTAAGGCTGACTAATATTCCACTGTATGGATATATCATATTTCGTTTATCCATTCAGGTGTCAGTGGATACTTGAGTTACTTCCGCGTCTGGGCTGTTGTGAATAGTGCTGCTATGAACATAGGTGGATGCCCCACCCACCAGGCTCCAGGCATCACCCTCACTGTGGCCCAGGGCACAACCAAAGACCCCTTAGAGGGCAGGTGAGGAGAAGGCTCTGTGGCTGTGACCTTGACCTTCAACACAAGAGAGAAGGTGGAGGAGGAAGGAGGGAAGGAAAGGCAGGTGAAGAAGGGAAGTGAAGGAGTGAGAGAATTAGGATTCCAAAAAGGAAGAGCAGGAGGGGGAGAGAGAGTAAAGAGAACGAACGGGAGAGAGAGAGATGGAGAAGGGGTTAGTGAGAGGGAGGGACAGGCTAGACACTGGCAAACCACAGGGAAGACAGAAGGCCATGGACAGAAGACAGCCAGTCAGGCTAGCTGAACAACGGTGCCCAAGGAGGGTCTGTCACGACTTGATTGTGGTCCCGCAGGGCTCTGCTCTCGGCCAGGCCTCTTGGCCTCCTTGGAAGAAGAACTACAAACACCAACCAACCAGACCCACAGAAGACTGGACCCAGGAGGGACACTGAACACTGCCGGCATCCAGCTGCTGATCTCAGGGTGAGATTACGCAGATGGAGCGTAATACAGGCACTTGCAAAAGTTCTGCATTCAGGTTCAAAAATTAATTGCACAAGTGGAGAGGGAGGGAGACCTGCCTCATCAGCAGTGTCTGTAAAAGCCAAGCTGGAGGTTCTGTATGAGTTGGCGGGAGTGTGGCTGCTGGAAAAGCTAGTGTGTCACTGGGTGATGTCAATGCAAGTAGAGGGTCCGGGGAGGAGGAGGTGAGAAGCCACCATCCTCTGGGCTGGCCCGGCCCAGGGCCATCCGAGCCTGCTCTGTCTACAAGGAGGGAGAACAAGCAAGGGTGGGAGGGAATGTTCTAGAAGGCTTGCAGAGTCAGAGAAGACAGAGGCGGAAGACAGATCAGGAGGCCATGAGGTCAGATGGGGGCCTGGGTGGTAACCCCAGGTCAGGTCTGCACTTCCTGTGACCTCTGACAGGTCCCTTAGCCTCTCTGAGCCTCAGTTTCCTCACCAGTAAAATGGGATCATAGTTCCTACTTCTCAGGGTCGTTGTGAGGATTCTGTGTAAAGAACTGAGCCCACAGGAAGCACCCAGGAAATGGTGGGACTGAAGAGCCCGAAGCTCCCTGGTGGAGAAGGGGCTCCTCGTGACCTGAATGCTATCGGCACTGTGGGGAGAGCTGCCAGGGTGGGGACAGGCCTGGCCCCCCACAGGCACACACACGCACGTGGCAGTGGACCCAGAGTGGGGCCGGTATGAGGACCTTCCTGGACATGGACTGCGGTCTGACGTCAGCAGCAGGGATGGCTCAGGAACACGAGGGGCTGCCTCAGGGGCCAGAGGACACGGAAGCTCAGGGAGGGTAAGTGACCTAACTCGGCTGACTCAGCAGAGCCAGGTCTGAATGTGAGACCGACTACAAAGCCAGTGCTCGTGACCTCCACGTGAGGTGACAACACAGAGAGGAGAAGCAGGACAGAAGAGGGAAGCTCAGAGACAGAGGTGGTCGTGGAGGACGCCAGGCCAGGCAGGGGTGTGGGAGCCTAAGCCCCAGCCTGAGGGGGAGGGGGCAGGGGCTCCACCGGAAGGGCTGGGTCCCCAAGGCTAGTGGAGCTACTTAGGGGTAGTAGGAGTAGGCATAGTGGTCTCTCCTGGCAGCGTGCAAAGAGAACAGCACAGTCGGGCCCAGGCTCCTTCCACAAGGCCGCGCCCAGGGCAGCGACCAGCTAGCAGGGTGGGGCCTGGTGCTTTACAGGCTGGGGAGGGGACTGGCCAGGGACCGGACAGGTCAGAGGGCCTTCCTTGTCCCAAGGGCTGGCCGGGCTCAGTTGCTGAGGACCGGGACCTGAGGCCCCTTCTGGAACCTTCCCTGAGCCTGCTGATGGAGTGAGCAAAGCAGGGGGAAGGTGGAGCTTTCACAGACACATAGACACACACACCATCCTCACATACACTCACAAATGCAGACATAGACACACATGCACACACACACACGTATTTAAACACAGTCACACATTGACACACTCATGCAGACACATACAGATACATTTACACACACACAGATGTGTACACTCACACACGACACCCCCCATTCACTCACCCCTGCAGGAAGCCCCCACCCGCAGTTCCAATGCTGTTCTGACTTGCAGGCCCCTCTGCCTCTGAGGGGACAGCCCTTTGCATACACCTGTGCCTGGGAGGGAACAAGTGGCTGAGACAGGGAGGTGGCAGGGTGGAGAGGACTCCAGGGCAAACCTGGGGCCCGCCCTCAGCCACCCAGACTGCCCCCGAGTGTGGGGTCCGAAGGAGCCAGGTCGGCCTTCATGGGCCCCCAAAGCAGAGCTTGGATGACGGACGAGGCCTGACATAACTGCATCGCTCTCACAGAGAGGAGGCAGAGCAGGTCTGATTCCCACTTCACAGGTGGAGAAGTTGAGTCTCAGACAGTCATGGTCTGCCTGGGACTCCCTGGGGGTCACTAGTGGAGTCCAGAGCAGGGTCAGGACGCTTACCCCAGAGCCAGGTCCCGCCTGAGGCCCCACCCAGGCACATCCAGGGATCCTCCATTTACCAGTCCCCGCATTCCCCTGTCAGCAGGGACCCCAAGGAATGACTTTCCACAAGGAAATCCTGCAGATAGGGGGAAGGGAAGGAGAGAAGAGGTTGGAAGATGGAGGCCCAGCGAGGGCAGGAGATTGCCTAGAGGTCACACAGCATGTCTCATCCATTGCAGGGGGAGAGGGGAGTGTCCCACAGTCTGTGCAGGTCACAGAGGCTGGGAGGAGTTGGGTGGGTGGAGGAGGGCGGCATGTCACGGTGGGCTGGGCATGAGATTAGACCTGGGTCAATCCTGGTTATTTTTATAAACGATAAAACCAGAGCCTTGCCCAAAACCCTTCACTGGATTCCGGAGATCTTAGAATAAATCCACAGTCCTTACAATGGCCTAGAAGGCCCTCCGTGTGCACCCAGAACTGCAGACAAGGGTCCGGCATGCAGGAGGACCTCAAGAAATGTGGGCCGCTGTTGTTAAGACCTGGTTTGCCGCCTCCAGCTGCCTGACCTCGAGGAAGTCCTTTCCCCTCCATGCCCATATCCACAGCCTAAAATGGGAACCATTCTAAAGACAGCACAGTGCCACAAGGTCGTTGTGAAGATCAAATGGGATCGTGAGTGACTCAAAAAAGAGAAAAAGCCCAGGATGTCTGTACACTGATCTGAATACACCAAAGTCAGCATAAAGAGCTGTGCAGATGTTATTACTTCCGGCTCAGCTGCTCCCCCTGCCCCACCCCCATCTCTCCTCAGTGGTCCCCCAGCCCCTCCAGCTGCCTGCTAATGAGCCGGAGGCTTCAGTAATGAGGCTGCTTCATCATTTAATGCACTGGAACAGCCCAGGAGGGAGAGGAGATGGGTGGGGTGAAAAGTGGGAGGTGGAGGTGCCTGGCTTGCCCATTGCCTTGCAGCTCCAGAGGCTGTTCACAGAGTCATTCTCCCCAGTCTAGAGCACTCAGCAAGAAGGGAGTGAGGGCACCCCTACTCTCATTGTGAAAGCCCCCTTGCCCATGAAATGTAAGGAAGTGGGGAGGTGCACATGAGCTCAGCCCACACCCCAGCAGCTGCTCCCAGACTCCAGGCTCAATCCCTTCCTCGTCTAATCCCTGCCTGGTCCCAGAGTGACCCTGGAAAACCCCTTAGGTCTTGCTCTGTCCCTTTCTGGCTCCTTGGGGCCCACAGTGGCTCTTGCTGCTCCTCTCTGGGTCCTGGACCTTTGCACATGCTGTTCCCCCCTCTGTCTCCCATGGTCCCCCCTCTGCCTCCCCCATGGTCCCCCGTCCTTCTCCAATCCCGCCTCTCCTCTGTGCTATAACTGAAAAGTCACTTCTCCAACACTATGGGACTGGAAGCCCCTCAGGGCTCTGGGTCTGGCTCAGTCACCGCTCTTTCCCCAGAGATCAGGGCGGTGCCTGACACCTTAGCCAGCATTTATTGAGCACTGACTGTGTGCTGGGGACTGTGCTCAGCCCTGTCCAGGCATCTATCCACTAACTTTCAAGGTCCTCTTCAAGGATGTACTGGAGACAGGACAGCACTGGGGCTGGGAGCACAGACCAGAAAGGCCAGGCCTGCTGGAATTGAACCCAGCTCTGCATTTACTGGCTGGGTAAATCTTTATCAAGTTACATAGGCTCTCTGTGCCTCAGTTTCCTCAGGTAAGATGGAGTGAGTGATGACAGTACCTATCTCATAGGGCTGTTCTGAAGATTTAAAGAGTAAATATATATAATGGCTTATACAACGTCTGACCCAGAGTAAGTGCTGGCTACTAGTATTATCCATGTGTTACAGAAGAAGAAACCAAAAGAGAAGGAAAGTCATTTGCTCAGCCATGAGATGATAGAGTTAGAATGCGAATCCAAGACTAGCCTGACCCCAAAGTACTGTCCTTTACTAAGCCTTGTGAGCCTCAGTTTCCCCATCTGAAAGTTAAAGGGGCTGGAGGGGATGATGCCTGGAGCTCCAGCACTAACGCTCTTTGCCTCTGTGATTCTTGGTGGAGATTCCAGGCTTGGATCAGGCTTCAAAAGCCATGGCCCTCCTTGTACATTCAACCCAGGGTCCCATCTACGGCCCCTGGAGAACATGCCAGAGTTTTGGTAAGCAGTGGCTGGAAGGTTGGTCTGAAGTGAGGTGGGCCAGATTTAGCAGGGAGGCTTTGTGGGGATGCTTCTAGGGGGGGCCCCCAGTATTGGAGTGCATTGAGACAGGACAATTGGGCTCCAACTGGCACCTACCACGACAAGTGACAGGCAGAAGGTACAAGCACACCATCTGCTTCTGCATCCCCTTCAGAGCTGGAGCTGCCTGTGCGGCCCCTTGTCTGCAGAGGCCCTGGGGAGGGGTGAAAGCCCTGAGCTGAGAGGGGTACCCACTGTGTGTCTGATGCTTTCCACAGCCGCTCCCAGGTTTGCCTCCTACACCCCGCTGCAGACAGAGCGCCGTTCAGTCCCGCTTTCAGCCAGACCTTTGCTTCCTCCCTTACCCTCACGCAGCCCTCCAACCCCATCTCATCTCTCATCGAGTGTGTCAGCAGCCCCTACATGGGGTGCCTGTTGCCGCCCGCCACAGATCGCTGGGAGGCAGAGGAGACCTCTCTGTGACCCCAGTCAGATCGTGCCCCTTTACCCCTCCACCGAACCCTTTAATGGCTTCTCCTCAACCTCCTCCGCTGGCCTATGAGCCTGTGTGATCTATTCCCCGCCTTCCTCCACAGCCCCTGGCCTCCTTGCTGCTCTGGGAATGCATCAGACTCAGCCCCACCACAGGGCCCTGTCACTCGATGTGCCCTCTGCCTGGAAACTCGCAGCTTCACCTGCTCGGCTCCAGTGTTGGGTCTTTCTGGTCGCAGCCTGGACGTTACCACCTCAGAGTGGCCCTTTCCGAGCTTTTGTCTAAAGGAGTCTCCCTCCACCCCCAACCCAATCTCTGTGCTCTTCATTCATCTCGGCACTTCCTTTTCAGACCCCGGGCTAAGCACAGAGGACACAGCAGTGAGCAGGATGCGTCCCTGTCCTTGGGCCCTTGTGGGCTCTATTGATAAGGTGGAAGGATGGGAACTGATATTAATTGAGGACACTCACGCACACAAATGCAGCTGATGGTGCCACACGGGAAGCACATGGGTTGCCACGGAAACAGGTAACCAAGTGGGGGAGGGGCTGACCTGTTGTGGGCGTTAGTGAGGGTTGCTCTTCTAAAAGTGACAATAAAATACCTAAAGGATGAGACTTTCTTTTCCTCCAAGTGGGAGTAGCCCCAGTCCTCCCAGGTATCCCCCCTTACAACCCCGAAACCCTGAATGTAACACAATACCAAGCACAGGAAGACTGAAAGACAGAAAGAAGAAGGTGGACTGCCCAGGGAGCTCAGAACTGAGGACTGACGTGGTGGTGAGCTCCCTGGGTGCCCTCATTGCCTCCCATATGTCCTGACAGAATGCTGCAGAGGCCTCTAACCAGAACCACTAAGAGACCCAGACTCAAAAGGCCCCAAGAAAAACTGTCACTCAAGCCAATGGCCTGGGAAGACGGTGGCCTAATAACAGAAAACCTTTGTGTTAAAATTTGCCTTACTCCATCCCACCAAAAAGCAGCAGAAAAACTACTCTCCCCTCACTCCCTCTTTTTCAGCAGGTTTGAGCAGGAAGCTGATGATCCATCCTAGTGCTGCACCCCCACCCTGTGTCAGCAGAGATGCTCTGATTCCACTTAGATGGGTCTAGCCATGAGCTAAGCCTCCACTCCCACCTGGTAGCAATGCGTTATGTGGTGACAGAAGATGGAGCTATACACACTGGATGCCCCTATGGCATGCAGGAGACTCTGCTTGCTGCGCCATTTGTCATGCAGGGTGTCATGTGGGGCGGCCTGCAGGGTCTCTGCTCCCGCTCCCCACATAAGAATGCAGGGTATGGCTAGGCCAAAAAGGAACACCCAAGGAGCCATAGGTAGGGGAGTCACACCACTACATTCTTTCTGGCGGCTGGATTGGAGACACAGGAAGCAGGAGCCACACTGTTCGCAACCCTCACTGCACCACTTGCAGGCTCAGCCACCATCTTCTTGCTAGCCCCCATTTTCTGCTAGCGTAGCCACGACAGTTATATTAGTGGCCAATGGCTCACTGGTTACAGCTGACGGCCAACTAGCCACAGCTGATGGCCATTTGATCGCAGTCGATGGCCATTTACTACCTGAGCCCGCACCTTTCCACATGAGGCCGAGAGCCTGGAAACTGCTCTCTGGGGCTCTGTCCCCACACCCCAGCCACCATTTAACCGGTATCAGTGGGGCCCAGAGAGGAGCTGAATCTTTACCCCAACCTGGCATCAATGAGGCAGAATGAGGTGGTGGCAGGCAGGGCTAGTTGGCCTTCTGCTTCTCTCCTCTTCCTTAGTGTCAGCAGGGCCCAGTGGGAACTTAGCTCCTGCCTCCATCCTGCAGCCACAAGGTGGTGTGAGCCAGTCCTCAGCTTTGCCATCCCTGGTGTCAGAAGGGCAAGTGGGAAGCTGAGCTTCACGTTCCTATTGGGAAACAACAAACAGTAGGGTTGGTGCCCTGTCTTTGCAGGTATGCCAGAGCAGAGCTGAGCATGCACACCCGTCTAGACTCTTGATACTATTGCTGGTAAAGATTTTAATGAAATAGAATCCAGAGTCTTATAATATCCAAAATGTCCAGGATACAATTAAAGAAAAGAGTCAGTCATCATACCAAGAATGAGGAAAATCATAACTTGAATGAGAAAGGTAATCAACAGATGCCAATACAGAGATAAATCAAATGGTGGCATGATCTAAGAAGGACTTTAAAGCAGCCATCATAAAAATGATTCAATAAGCAATTATGAATTCTCTGGAAACAAATGAAAGAACATCTCAGCAAAGAAATAGAAGTTATAAAAGAACCAAATGGAAATTATAGTAGTAAAAAACACAATGACTGAAATGAAAACGCAATGGATGGCTCAACAGTTGCACACAGAGGTGATAGAGGAAAGAATCAGTGAACTTGAGGATAGATCAATAGCATTGACCCAGTCTGCACAACAGCGTTTCCTCAAGGAGAAACGGGAGGCTGTTATCAGAGGCTCGATGCTGGCTGAGCAGATTCACCAGAAGTGACTGATGGCTGGAGACACGAGCCTCGTGTTAGTTTCCTAGGACTGCCAGCACCGAGCAAACTGGGTGACATCCACAGCCACTTGTCGTCTCACATCTCCTGAGCCTAGAAGTCCAAGATTAAGGTTTCCGCAGGGGGGTTCCTTCTTAGGGCTGTGAGGAAGAAGCTGTTCCATGCCTCTCTCCATCTGCTGGTGCGTTCCAGGCAATCTCTGGCGTGCCTTGGTGTGAAGAGTAATCACCCGGATCTTTGCCTTCCTCTCCACGTGGCGTTCTCTCTGTATGTGTATCTGTGTCCAAATTTCCCCCTCTTATTAGGACACTAGTGATATTGAATTAAGGCCCAGCCTAACATCTTCATTTTAGCATGTTACCCAGACCCTGTCTCCAAATGAGATCACATTTTGAATTTCTAGGGGTTAGGACTTTAACACAGGAAGTTTTGGAGGACACAGTTCAGCCCGTACCAGGCATGGAAGCTGATGCTCCAGCCAGATTCTCTTTTCTGGTCGGAGCACCCATGTTCCAGCAGTGCGGACGTGAACTGGCTGCCAACTCACCCTGGAGAGGCCGAGGTTACCCTCTCCCCACTTGTGGACTTCCAGCTGATGACCGGCTGACACACGTACAAAAGGCGTGGCTCATTGCCTGGGGCATAGCCGTGTTCCAGGGCTCCCTGTGGGTTCAGGCTGAGGCCACAACCGTGCTTGGCTCCCCGGCATCACTTGCTCCCTCGCTTGAGAGGACCTCCTCTGTAAGCCTCTTGCCCACGGGCCCCCATCTAACTCTGGTTCGAGGGAACTCGACTGCACTCGATCCCTGCCTGAAACAGCCTCACCCGCATGGCTGCCCTCCTGGGGACCATGCCTCTCCTTTTGAGAGGCTGAGTCTAAAAGGACCGTCTTGTCAGATTTAGAGGAAGGCAGGGCTGGCACCGGGAAGTCTTTCAAACCCAAAGTCTTGCCACTAACTCACTCCAGTTCTCCCCACATCTGCTCTGGGTTCTTCTGCAATCCACCCTCTCCCTGTAATTCCCACATCTCTCTTGGATCTCTGTTTGATGAAAAGAAGGTTACAAATAAGTTCCAGAAAAAGAGAAAGCCCGTGTCTCCCCAGGGCAGCCACATCGATCAGCAAGTTGCTTTCTAACCGACATTTTTGTTTTCTTGATTTTTACATAGATAAAGAATTAAGTTAACTAACATACACTTCTTTCCTTCTTCAGGTCTTGGGAAGCTCTTTGCCCCACAATTAATTGATTACCAGGTTTTAATAAAGGATCTGTCTTTGCAATTACAGTTCATTAATAGATTTACAAGGGAGGGAAGATGCTTAAATCCCACTAGGAAGGTTGGTTTGCATTTCTCCTCTTTTCATGACATGGCTAGGTCCTGTCCCAAAGCTCTGTGAAGAATGGGGGGAGAAGTACCGAGACTCCATCTGTTCCAGAGGCAAACGCAATCTATATGGAAGAAGACAGGCATGGGGACGGGCTTGTGTGCTAGGGGCCACTCCCCCCCGCCCCTTCAGAGCTGCCCTGGGAGGCTCTAGGAGACAGTGTGTGAGGGTAGGCCCGGGGCAGGTAGCTGGGAGGACGTGCTGGCACCCCAGACTGGGAAGAGAACAGTTAGGGGTCACTCGGGAGAGCTGAGGATGCTGATTAGCAGAGCACTGTGTAGCTAGCAAGCCGAGCTGTTGACAGAACTGCACGTAGCTGTACGTGGCGGGTTTTCAGACTCCAGGAAAGCGAAGGTCGCCCAGCTGATCTCTCTACAGGGATCCCCTAGCGTGGCCTCTGTTGCCCAAATCCCCCTGGGAGTCCCAGAACCCAGCCCTGGGATCCTAAGTCTTCAAATGGGTAGGGGGCCCTGGAGACTGCAGTTCAAGGAGACGCTGGGTGGGGGGATTCTGAGTGGTCACCCTGCCTCTGCCCAGGCCTGGGACGGAGACCTGCTCCAGCGCCCAGCACAGGAGACGCGGGGTGAGTCCCTCCCCTTCTCTGAGCCTCCTGGTCCATCTGTGAGTGGGGTGAGTGCTTCCTGCTTCCTAGGCTTCTACTCAAGGCTCAGTGAGACGCTGCCGTGGAACGTGCCTCAGCCTGTGACCTACACACAGTAGGCGTGTGATCAGTGTGAATGTCCCTGAACCTCCACTGCTAGCCAGAGAGACTCAGTCCTTCCTAAGGCGCCCACTGTGTGTGTGTGTGAGTGTGACTGCAGGTAAATTATTTCCTAGTTTGAACTCAGCTCTGCTTCCCAGATGGGCCCCAGCTCTGCCCTATACCCACACTCAGCACCCTGCACAGTGTCTGGCTCAGCAGCTGCTGAGTAAAAACACTTGTTGAGTAAGTGAATTAATGAATGATATCTGGGGCTACACAAAACACACTTGCTCCCTTCGCTGCCCACAGCTGACACAACAGTAAGTGTGTCAGTTATATTACATAACAAGATACACTAAGTGATATTACATAACAAGAATTGTGAGAGCTGACACATACTGAGTGCTCCCCATGTGCTAAGCGTTTGTTATTTTTCACAACAACCTCAGGACACAGACTCTAGTTCACCCCATTTTACAGATGGGGTGAGGCTCAGAGAGCAGAGGGATTTGCGATGTGTGGCAAGAGAAGGAGCTGGGACTTGAACCCAGGCCTGTCTGCCCCGCACGGCCCCGAATGCTTCTCTTTCCCAGTGGAAATCCTCTCGTTCCCCCATATACTCTTCAGGGTAATTGGATTGGGGTCCCCTCCCCTGCTGCTGCTGCATCTGGACGTCCTCCAGCTTGACTGCCTCCCCTTGAGTGTGGGCCCAGAACAGACACCCTGTCTCAGCACGCTTTTCCCTCCCCCTGCCGCCCCCACTCTAGGCTGGAGCCTTTTCTGCCTGTTCCCTCCCACCCCCCACTCCTGATTCCTGTGGCTGGGGATGCGGCTGCTTTTCTGGAAGGCTCTGTTCTCTTTTCTTGTTGTCAGATTTTCCTTTGCAGTTTCCTGTCTTAGTTTTTGGCAGGACCCTTTGCAGATGAACAGAAGGCACCTCCTGGTTTCTCTCTCCCTGGAGTGGTGCAGAGCTGGGAATTCTGCTTCTGGTGCCCAGGGTTTCCTTTGGGAGGGAGGAAAGGTGTGTGGTGAGCACCCCAACAAACATCCCATTCTAAGTGGCTATTGGGGCCATCATAGCCTTTTGATCCCTTCCCCACGGGCCCTTCCCTCATGGCCTGTGCTCAGCTAGGCCCCCTCCAGCTGATGATATTTCCTTTGCTGAGGCCCAGCCTGGGGCAAGAGGTGAGGGTGGGGCCTCCCCAGGAGAAAGAGAAAGCACCATTGTCCTGGGCTGGGTTGGGGGAGGCCAGGGCATGTCCATCACCCAGCTGGAGGCCCAGCAGCAGGCCTGAGACTCTCAGGAGAGTGGGACATGCTCACTGGGAGTCTGAGAGGTGACTACAGGCAGTGCCCAGGCAATCATTAATAAAACCCACAGGCAGTTAGTGCATTGAACCCTTGATTTCATGGATATTATTTCTCAGGGTGAGGCATGTTGAAAAAGGGAGCCCATTACATGTCAATGTAAAGGGAAAGATTAGGTCGGTATCATGCAGGTAGAGGGTGGCGATGGCAAGGAGCACGGAAGGGCCAGAGGAACGGCCGGAGCAGGGGAGACACTGAGGAGGCCCGTGAGCCCCAAGGGAGGTGTCCGGGGTTCAGCTTGGCTCTGTCTGTGGCTGAGGGACACGAGGCAGGTCACTACACATCCGTGAGCCTCTGTTTTCTTCTCTGTAACGTGGGTATGATCAGTAGCAGCTTGCAAGGCAGTGGAGAGGGTTCAACATCTGCGATGAAGGATGGAGTGCTGGCCTGGAGCTCCGCACAGGCTCAGCGGTGCTGCGACGGGTGGTGCTTTTATTATCAGCGTTCGTATTACTCTTACTGTCGAGCTGATTCTTGTAAGGAGCCTGACGGCTTTCACTGGGGAAGCGCTTGTCACGGCCTCACGCAACAGCTCCCACCACGAGCCTCCTTTTCACACCTTCAGCAGGGTAGGTGGCAGGGTGGAGAAGAGCCTGGCTCCTGGCCAGGCAGGCCTGTGTGTGTCCGTCTGGGCCACCACTAGGCAGTGACTCAGCTTCTTGGTGTTGCCATGGCCTTGATTGTAGGCTGAGACCAAGAGACCCTCCTTCGGGGGTGTGAGGGTTGGGAGCAACAAGAAATGGCAGGTCAGATCCCCAGTACAGTCGGGCTTCAGCCTGCATGAGGCTTTGTCTTCCCATGGCGTGAAGATCTGCTGGTCAGGAAGGGACAGTTTGGTATAATCTTGGGAGTTTTGAACCAACTCTGGGTGTTAGATGTGCCATCCCTGACATGCTGATCCTTCCATCCATCCATCCATCATGCTGAATGCAGCTGTTGCTCTTTGTACAGGGGTGACCAGCGGAGGGACTTGGGCCATTCTGGAGGACCGACTGTGGATCCTTCTATCCATCCACCATTCATCCACCATTCATTCACAATCCATCATTCCATCCATCATCCATCCATCCATCCATCCATCATCCACCCATCCATCCATCCATCCACCCTTCATCCATCATCCATCCACCCATCCATCCACCCACCCATCCATTATACTGAGTGCAGCTGTTGCTGTCTGTACAGGGGTGACCAGTGGAGGGACCTGGGCCATTCTGGAGGACCAACTATGGATCTGGCCTCCTCCGGAATTCCAGCCCCTCGTGCCTGGTCTCCCATTTCTCCCGTCCCTGGGATCCATTCCTTTCCAGAGAAACCAAAGTGAACCTGCAGGACAGCCGTTGCTCAGAGCCCCTGAGAGCCACCAGATTAAACACTGCATACAGGTGAAGACCTCTGTGCGGAGCAGGGCGAGTGGATCAGGAAATCAAACAGGACTGAAATGAAAGTGGGCTCTTGGCTTCCACGCTACTTCTATCTAGGGAGACGCACCAGAGGTTCCACTCAGCAGAGGCTGCATTCTTGTCACGCGCTTGTGAGTAACACGGCAGGAAAACACCAGAGGAGCGTCTGCCCAGGTGTTGGCCTCATGGCTCTGTCACCTGGGGCCTCAGGACCCAGTTAACCCAGCATGCGGGGACCTGGAGGGTGTGTGAGCAGGTGAGGAGAGGGGAGGGAGGAGCGTGGAGTCAGGGACTCCCGGGGACCCACATCTTAGTGCTGACAGGAGCTTGCAGGTCATTGCCCTGGGGTGTCCTTCTGTAGGCGCTGAAACCTGAGCACAGAGGGTCTTGGAACCTTCCTTCTCTCACACAGTCGAGGATTTTCAGACTTGTCAGTCTTTTCATGGCATCTGCGATGCACAGAATCTTGGAATTAGAGCTTCTTTCAGAGACTCGAAGACACTTTCATAAAATCTTTGAATGTCACAATCTGAGCATCTGGTCTCTTTCACAGGATCCTAGAATGCTAGAACCACAGAATCATTTGTGGACTCACAGGCCCGAGAGTCTCAAGTTAAGGAATCTCTAGAGAAGGCCTGGAACCTCTCCTACGGCTTACTGGACCCATGGAATCACAGAATCAATCCAGAGAAACGTGGGGTTGGAATAGACATCCTGGAGTCAGAATCTTAGCACAGGAAGATTAGTCCACCCCAGTTATGCAGGAAGCACCCTCTTTCACTGTCCTGTGATAACTTGAACTCCTGTAGGGACGGGGAGCTCACCACCTGACAGGAGAACCTGTCCCACTCTAGGGCCTATCTGGCTGCTGATGCTGAGCCTAAATCTGCTCCCATGTCATCCCGCTTTCTCTTGGCCCTTCCTGAGAGCTGAACATGTGACCACATGAAGTGGATACCAACACAGAGGCTTAACCTAGGCAAGCACAGCTCGATCCTTCTGGGGTCTGTCTCTCTCTGGGGCAGAGTTGGGCATCAGGACACGGGAATGGGATGGGGCCATTCAGCTCACCTCAACCCCCCTCTGTGCACCAAAAGAGCAAGAGAAGAATTCTATCCGCTCCTCTCCTTGAGGAGGGACCTGTTTGGGAGAGAGGCAGACAGACAGGATATGACCAGGAGGAAAGGAGGCTCAGTAATGCCCTGGAAGGGCATGAAGGAAGGAGTGATGCCCCTTCTCAGGGGTTGGGAGAATGTCCAGAGCCAGGGGTGGGGGGACAGTTTGGTTTTTGTGTTGGCTGACCTGGTCAGCGTTATCCCAGTGCTGCCACTGACCATTGGGTGACTTTGGAAAAGTTATTCAATGTCTCAGAGCCTCAGCTTCTCCATCCGTAAAATGGGCTAATGCAGCCCAGTCTGTGATTGGTGCCGGGCTGCAGTGGGACTCACTGAGAGTACTCATCTCTCAGCAGGGCCCTTGGCACATGGCAGGAGGGCAAATATGCTAGCCCCTCCCCCACCCCACCATCCATGCTGGGCCTGGGGGATGAGCAGGATTTCTCCAGATGGAGAAGACATGGAAAGGTATTCCTGGCGGAGGGAATAGCCTGTGCAAAGGCCTGAGAACCACAGGCATGTCAGGAGTAGCATGGAGAGCAGCACATAGTATTCTTGGAGTGTCGGGATGTGGGGCTGAAGCTGCAGGCGTGGTCTGAGGGGTAGGGGAACCCTGGATGCCACTATCCAGATGGGTGGAATGAGGGCGCTGGCAGCCGTGGCAGGCAGAGGTGGTCTCCTGCAAAGACAACCACCCTCCTTTGGCACCCAGCCTCAGCCTGGGGACAGAGGGCAGCCACCCAGCCTCCTGGGGCCCCACTGGCCAGGCGGGGTCAGGAAAGTCAAACAAACTAAGACATGTCAGAAACAATCATCAGGAAAGATGAAATCTGCTAGCTCCCGGCCAACACCCAGTCTTAACCACATGGACCGATTTGATGGTGAAACCCAGCACTGGAACATTGGGGTAATTTAGGAGGATCTGGCAAGGTTTTACTCTGACATAAAGAGCTGGATTTTATTAAGTCTTCTTCAAACGTCAACTGGGGATTAAAGAAGGCCAAGTCTCCTGACGAGCCTGGGCCAAAGCAATGGCCATGGCAGATCTGGGAAAGCAGCCAGAGGCGCGTTGTGGGGGCCTGGTGTCTGGGCTGGGATCTCAGTTCTGCCTCCATGAGCTGTGTGACGTGGGGCAAGTTAACTAACCTCTCTGGCCCCTCCTGGGTGCACTGAGATTGACGACGGAGCTCTCCCCCAGGGCAGCAGCACAGACTGAAGGAGACAGTGCGGGAAGACGTCTGCTTCCTCGCGCCTGCGAATGTCCCTCTGCCTTCCGTTCCTCAGGGTCCATTCATGCCTGCTCTCTCCTACACACCTGTCCATTCAGGTCCCTGCACTCGTCCAATCAGGCATGGATTCACTCTCCCGTCAGTCTCCTGCTCCTCCTCTTCAGTGCATTCATTCATTTGTGCGTCAGACGGGCTCCACCCTGCTGTGCAGTCCTTCCCCAGCCTGTGGAAGACGCCCCGTGGGTGACTGGCCTCAGCTGTGAACAGCCACGGGCCCTTCTGTGGCGTGAAGGGGGCAGGGCAGTTCAAAGAGCTTGGTGTGACTCCTTTGGATCTCCTGTCCCCAGGGCCCCGCTTGCCTCTCCCCTCCACACCACCCCCTGTCAGTCAGGGACTGGGCATTAATGGGGGGGCCCTGGAGGGCAGGTCAGAGCAGCCCATCGGGAGGAGCGCCCACTACCCTCAGGGTTTCTGTGAGACCTGGGTCACACCACTTGCCTTCGCTCTGTCCGGGAACGTCCCTTCAGCTCTGGGGAGGGTGTCTGAGCACCCACGAGCTCTGGGCTGGGAATTCTGCCTCTGGTGCATTTGCAGAGAACAGAAGCCATAATCCATCCTGTTACGGTCCCAGTTTTATCTATATCTGTCTATGTGCCTATGTCTGTGCCTGTATCGATGTCCATGTTCATATGCAGATCCATATCATTATATCTGTGTCTGTATCTATGTCACCTATATCTAATTTGTTCCAGAAAATTGAGGGGTTAAGCCTACTTCAGGGTCAGCTGTACTGAACCAGGAGGTGATGAGATGGAGCATTTTCAAACTCTATTCCACTTTTTACCTTGGTGAAGGGCATCCTGCAGCTAAGTGCCCACTAGTTGGTTGCACTAATTAATTGATTTTATTGCCTATACTTGAGGCCTCTGGAGCCATCACATGCAAATATATGCAAATGACCAGAGGAGTGGGTTGAACGCAAAGCCTGGTGAGCATCAGCAGGATTGGGCCGATTTCTCTGCTCACCTTTTCTGTTGAAATCCTCTCGTGTTCCCAGGGTGCAGGAGAGTAGTGGAGAGGAGCAGGGGTCTTAGCACCAGTCAGACCTGGGTTCAAATCCCAGCCCCACCTCTTACTGCTGCGTGTGATCTTGGGGAGCCCCTTTACCGCTCGGTGCTGCGTGTCCCCATCTGTGCAGTGGGGATGATAACAGTGTGGCTTGTGCAGGGCCCGGGGGCCCAAGGAAGCAGGCGCTCAGTAAACAGAGCTCACATCATTGCTGTTAGAAGCAGCCCCTAAATCACGCATTTCGGAGGCAGTGGGGAGAAGAGAGCGTCCTGCTGGGCTTTGCAGCCCTGGCAGAGCATGTGCTCCTTGAAGGGGGACCTGCGATGTCCCCTAATGAATGGCAGCTGCTCCTTAATAGACCCCTTGCCCCCTCTTCCTGTCTGATATGATCTGTTTTATGTGTGACCTTTGCCGAACACAGCCATTCCCCTGGGGGAGGAGGGGGAAGTTACAAAAAAGACTGGAATTTAAACATTCTGAAAGATTTATTGTATGTAGTGGATGGAACAAGTCCCACAAAAACCACACAAGTTATGTTAGGAGAAGTGGGGCTGAGGTGGGAGGGGTGGGGCTGGGAGTTTGGAGGCAGCTGGATAAAGGATTCATTCAACGGTTCTTAGAATCTTAGCTCGGAATTGGATGCAGCTTACAGAGTGTGCCCGCCTTTGCAGGGGAGGGGGACTGGCGTTTACTGAGCGCCTACTGTGTGCAGGGGCCATGTTCATGCTGAACCCCGTCAACCCTCGCTCTGCCCCCAGGAGGGCACTGCTGCTCCCACTTTTCTGGAGGGGAGTCTGGGGCTCTGAGGGGTGAACTGACCTGTCCCAGGTCACTCAGCTCATCAGCGGCAGGAAGGGAGGTGAGCCCAGGCCTGGCTGACCTAGAGTCTGAAGTTTCCTGAATAATTTTTGCCCTGACTTTGAGCTGATTGTTTCCTCACCTGAAGGAGTTCCTCCTCCCCCAATCCTCCTCGTCATTCCTCTCCCCCTCCTTTCTTTCCTTTCTCCTCTTCCTTCTCAGGGAGCCCCCTGACACCCCACGTTGGGTTAGGGTCCCCCTGTGGCTCCCACATGGCCTGTGCTTCCCCATCAGATCCCACTGCATCGTCATCATCTGTGCCCCTTGGGACTGGGGGGCCTGGAGGGCAGTGACAGTGTCTCCGTCTCCACGGTTGGCAGAGGACCAGCCTCCATCAGTGCTTGTGGGGAGGTGGCTCTGTCCCTGCTCTGCCCCTCACTAGCTGTGGGGCCTTGGACCAGTTGCCTCACCACTCAGAGCCTCAGTGTCCTCATCTGTGAAAGGGGGTGACAATCCATCTCCCAGGATTGCTGGGGTATGAAGTGAGACGTGTGGGGACAGCCCGGGCACTGTGATGGGTACAGTGCCAGGCATATGCAGCAGTGCGTGCTCCTCAGACCCCAGTCTTTCCCTCCTCCTGCCTCACTTCTTCCCAGTCTCACCTCCACTTTCCTGCAGGGCTCCCTTCCATCCACCTTCTCCCTCCATTCAGAGGAAAGTTAATTAAAAGCTTCCTCCCAACTCACATTTTCTAAAATTCAGTGCTTAATTAGCACATCCTGCTAGCTGAGAAGTTATATAACAAAAACCCAGCCTCTGCGTTGGAGCCTGGCTTCTCCCTGCAGGATCAGCTACATAATTTGTGGGCCCAGAGAAAAATGAATATGCGGGGCTCTTGTTCAAAACGCTGGAAGGAAGTACCATGAAACATCCTAACACATAAAACTTTTTCCTTTTTGCCACAGTTGCTCTCTCATCTTGTCATGGTGGGTTTTATTTTTTATTTCATGTTGTTCTAAGTAAAGAAGATTAGAATTTTAAATTATTAGCATGAACTTTACTGTTCATCTTTGTATTGTGCAATGCCAGTTTTAAATGCAAATACAAGAGCGTTTAATTTACATACGGAATCATTGAAGTTACACAATTTGTATTTTATAACTCATTCACGCATATGTATTTCATGCTTACTGGAAGAGTGGAAACTCTACACAAAACCAGCTCAACAGCTTTTATTTCACGTCTTGATATGTGGACATGCCTCTAGCACTCTCCACATTTGGTACTGGCGAGTAAGGAAGGCCTGGAAGGAAAGGAACCATGAGATGCTTTATCTTTTCCTTTTTTCCTGTCATAATTTTTTCAACGTAAGTCGTTGGCTAATACAGAGATGGAACATGAGTAAGAAAGAATATAATAACGTTCTTAGCATTTATGTTTCTTAGTATACCATTGACTTCTTTCTGTGCTTGTAGAGCATCCTGTTTCAAGCAGAAAACCTAGCCGTTTGGGGCTCTCAGTACCCACCTACTTAGACATAGACGTAATACTTGCCTTGCACTCACGTTGAGTTTTGCTGACCCACCATGCATTCTGGGTCTGCTGGAGCCCATGGGGCATCAAGAATGCTGTATATGGATGGGAACAATGACAAACAGTGGACACACACATGTCAGGTACACCCTCTGCTAACACACATGTGCTCCATCGTCCCATCAGACGTAACACAATTAAAGATACAATTATTAAGAACTTCAAGATGGCGACAGCAGAACATTCAATCAAATATGAAGCTCGAAGGTACACCCTGTCTCCCTGAAGTGTTTCTAAAAATATTTCTGTCTTTCAGCCCCTAGCCTCTTCTCTGACTCTGAGTCTGTTTTACTGAGGTTTTTGTTTAACTTGAAATCCGGGAATGTATGACTCCATGCTCTAGCTGGAGGTTAGGAAGCTATAAAATGTCAAGCCAGACTTCAACCCCATTAACTAATGTGTTCATGTGACAAACTTATTGATCAAGGTCCTACCTTGTGCTGGATCCTGGAAACCACCCCCCAACTTTGGTAAAACCCAATGTCATCTAAGGGAATGGAACAGACGTGCACAGATGCTGGTCCCTGTCGCCTCAGTACCCTCCATGCCAGCCCACTGCCGGCTTTCTCATTGCCGTGATTTCACAGCAGCCCCAACAATGGGGGATGTAGTGAGGGCATTAACCCACTTGGCAGAGGAGGAAACTGAGACCCAGAGAGAGACAAGGCCACCAGCTAGGGTGGGCTAATGGGCCCAGCCCTGAACTACAGGTCAGTTTTGAGGAGACAGGAGAATCCTATGTGGGGGGTGGGGAGGAAAGACCCCAGGCTGGAATGTACGGGAGAAGAGAGAGAAATGTGATGGCCGATATCTGTGCTCCTCTAGCCCACCCTTTCATGTCTGCGTGCTCACTGAGGACTGTCACTCTGCCTCAGAAACATCATCTTGTGGACCCTGTGCTGGCTTAGGTACGGGCCCTGCTACGTAGTTGGAGCAACTTCATACACATTTCTTAGGCCAATTCTACATGGCCACCGTCACCAAGTCTCACTGACTCCATCTGCGGCCTCCTGGCAGGACCGGTCTCCTTCTCTCCTCCAGGCCACATCGTCTCTCCCCTGAGGACTGCAACAGCTTCTCTCTGTCTGTCTCTGGTCAGGTCTGCTTGGCCCTGGTTTCATTTACTGATTCTTCGTAAAGTGCCCTCCACTTGGGTCATAGCCACAGGGATCCTCTCTCATGATCTCTGGGATGGAGAAGACCATTTTAATTAATACAGTGTGATGGGAGGTGGCAGGAAAAGAAAATGAGGAGAGGTTTAAAACTAGAACAGTCTTGCAAAGTTGGCAGAATTGATCCAGACGCCCTCCCTCCCTTGCCCCCCCCCCCCCCAGAGCATGCAGTCATCCTGGTGGTGGGGGCCAGGTTTGCTCCAGCCTCCATCATGGGGTCTTCCTAGCCCTGCCTCAAGGCTCACCTCCTCAGTTCTCAGCTTGGCAACCCTCCTTTCCTCTGAATTCTTGCTTTTCTGGGGGAAGGAGTGGGACATCTGCTAATCCACGGGCTGGCCTCCCAGCGTCTCCCTTGCTAAAGCTCCTTCAAAAGAAATCCACACCCTGGAATAATTCCTGTTTTCCAGAGGGCAGGGAAGTGTTCATGACCACCAGCGCCTTCCTTGTCTTCTCGAAACCTTCAGCTCCATGATGAGGGATTAGGGTCTGATTAAAGGAAGGCAACACCATTCTGAGATCACATTTCTCTGTCCTCAAGAGATGACAAGCAGCAAGGGAGGATGAGGAAAAGAAAACAGGAGAGAAAGAAAAAAAAACGAAAAGAGAGAAAGCAGATGTTTCTTGTTTGTTCTGGGGATCGAAACTCAGGGCTTTGAGAGCCCACAGCCAGTCTCGGCATGACCCCTGGCTGGGGGGCAACTGGTTAGTCACCAGTTGGGGGAGACCATTAAAACCCACAGAATCCGTTTAGTTTTAATACCTCTGATGCCTGAATGTGTTGTACTTTCATGCTGCTTCGCTGCCACAAAAACACACTGATTCGTTCAAAGGAAAAGATGAAATGGGCTTTGGAGTTCTCCACGTGCTGGGGACAGATCTGGGTAAGTGGAGCAGGGTGGGTTTTTGTGCAAACAGCACCAGACCCAGCTTTGAGCATTCCCACCCCCCCCGCCCTGTTGTTGCAGGGGCCTCTTTTCATCCCTGCCCAGACCCTTCAGATTGATTCTGAGCTGAGCTATCAGTCTGGCTCAATGCAGCGCCATTTCCTGGACATTCTTTTCCATGCTTCTTCTGGCCATGGGCTCAATTGTCTGGAGGTCAGTCCTGCCCAGCCTCTGCCATCCCTGGCTCCTGGCCTGGAGAACTGGGACAAAGCAGGTGATGTATCTAGGCTTTGGATCCACACAAATCGGGGTCTGAATCCCTGTTGCCCCACTGATTCAATTCTCTAAGCCTGGTTTACTCATCTGTAACTCAGGGGTCAAAATGCCTGTTCCATGAGGTTGTTAAAATTATTGAGAAAGATAATTATAACAGTTATCTTTTACTGAGGGGTAACATGTACCAGGTACGGGGCTCATTTCATCCTCTTTACAATCCTATAAGGTGTGTGTAACACTTAGCACAGCGCTGGCACACAGTAGGTGCTCAACATGCAGCGCCCTCACTCTTCCCATCTGTTTCCCAAAGCATCAGCTCTAAGGAGCCCCTCCTTTGATATTAATCATAAAGAGGACCTGGTGCGACTGAGATTTAGTGGCCCTGGAGTGTTTGTATCCAACTCTCTCCTCCACAGGTTGACAGGAAACGTTGGGTCATTTTTAATTTGTGGAGGGTACCATCCTTGGGGAAATTGTGATGTTAGGCTTCTGGGTGCAAAAGCCCTGAGGACCAAGTTCTGGACAAATTTGTCACCAGCCGACCCATACTATGAGAGATGTTAAAGAGACTCTTTCAGGCATAAGGAAAATAACACCAGATGGAAATAGGGAATTAAACAAAGAATGAAAATCACTGGAAATGGTAACTACATGGGTAAATAATAAAAGATCTTTTTCTTATTATTTAAATCTCTTTAAAAGATAATTGGTTCCAAAGGAGGAGTAATGACAATGTATTATGGGCTTTATAACATACACAGATGTAAATTGTATCAGAAAAATAGCACAGAGGTCAGGAAGGGAGAAAAGAAAGTATATTGTTCTATGAT
Organism: Rhinolophus ferrumequinum; assembly: GCF_004115265.2. Lineage (NCBI taxonomy): Eukaryota > Metazoa > Chordata > Mammalia > Chiroptera > Rhinolophidae > Rhinolophus > Rhinolophus ferrumequinum. The sequence goes on from NC_046292.1 coordinate 20,298,915, forward strand.
TCTCACACTATACATGAAGCACTGTGATATCATTTAAATGTAGACTGTGATAAGTAAGTTAATTGTGTATACTATGAACCCTAAAGCAAACAACTACCATAACAAAGACATGTATCTAATAAGTTTAGAAATAAGATAAAATGGAATCACACGCACACAAAACTCAATCCAAAGAAGACAGAAAAAGAGGAAAAAGGGAACAAAGAACAGTTGAAAAAAATAGAAAACAAATAGCATGAAAACAAATCTAACTGCATCAATAATAATGTTAAATATAAATGGTCTAAATACCTTAATTAAAAGGCAGAGATTGGTATATTGGATAAACAAGCATGATCCAACTGTATGCTTCTTACAAGAAATGCACTTTACTTTTTTCTATTTTTTTTTAAATAGAAAGAAATAAATAGCTTAAACATAAAAGGGATTGAAAAATACACACCATGCTAACACTAATCAAAACAAATCTGGAGTGGCCATATTAGCATCAAAAAAAGTAAATCTTAGGTATAGAATATACCAGGAATAAAGAAGAACATTTCATAATGATAAAGTGGTCAATTCATCAAGAAAACATAAGAATTATAAGCTTTAATGCTCCTTATAACAGACCTCCAAAATACATAAAGCAAAAACTAACTAAACTGCAAGGAGAAATAGACAAATTCACAATTATAGTCAGAGGTTTTGATATCCTCTCTTTGATAATTGATAAAAAAAGTAGAAAATTTGTAAGCTTTGAAAATTTTAGTGACAGTATTAGCCTAATGGATACTCATAGAAAATTTCACCCAACAACAGCAGAATATACATTTATTTTCAAGTAAAATTGAACATTTACCAAAACAGACCTTATTCTGGGCCATTAAATAGCCTCAATAAATTTAAAAAACTTTGTTATGCAAAGTATGTTTTGACTACAATGGAATTAAATTAGAAACAATTCAGAAAGTTCTCTGGAAAATCCACCAAATATTTGGAAACTAAAAACATATTTCTAAATTATCTGTGGGTCAAAGAAGAAAATCAAAAGGGATGTCTGATAGTATTTTGAACTGAATGTAGATGATAGCACAGCATATTACATTTGTGGGATGCACATAAAACAGTACTTAGAGGAAAATTTATAGTACCCAAAACTTCTATTCCAAAAACAGAAAATCTCAAATCAATGACTGAAACTGGTGCCTTAAGAAACTAGAAGAAGAAGAGCAAATTAAATTTAAAGGAAGTTGAAGAGAGGAAATCATAAAGATCAGGGAGGAAATCAGATGGAGTCCTAGGACTTTTGCTGAGTCTAAGGAAAGACTCTTTGGGCCTGCAGAACAGATGCATTGTTGTTGCAGCCATCTTGTCTCCATCAGTAGAAGGTGTGTCTGGATGTAGCCAGACCAGAGGAATTGGAAGTGAGAGGTGGAAGAGAGAGAAACCAGGTCCTGGGGAGATTATGTGAAGCCCCTGGATGAAGCCAGGTCTGAAACTGGAACTACCCATGGACTTTTCAGTTACTGCATCCAATATATTCCTTTTATTCTTAAGTAAGCTTAGATTAGGTTTTCTATCACTTGCATGAAAAACTCCAAGTGGTCCTCCATGTGGCTTTATCCTTGCAGGGAGGAGCTGTGGGCACAGAAAGCCTAACACTTTCTGAGCATCTGCTCTGTGCGGAGCACTGGCGTTTGTGTGTCTTCCTATATTATCGCATCACTTTCCACTTTGAATTTATTATCCCCATTTTACAGATGAGGACACTGAGGCCTAAGGTCTCTAAACTGGGAGCTGGATAAGCCACTCTTCTGTTCAGTTTCCTCTCCATCTTCACCTTGCCAGCTCAGAGTTTACTCTTCCAGGTGTCGGACAACTAAGTTCAGGGGAGCCCCCTCTAGCATCTCCACTGCCCCAGTTCAGCCCCTCCCCAACCTATGGACCTGCCCAAGAGACTCCAGGTCTCCATGCCTGACTGATTAACTCAGGAGTCAGAGGGAAGGTACATAATGTAGGGGATAAAATTTGAGCACTGGGAAAAGCTGGGTTTAGAGACACAGAGGATTTTAAAAATAATAATTAGAAAACCTCCTCTTGAGTTGAGTTCTTAAAAATCACTCAAGTAGATACCCAGGGCAGGGTGACTTAGCCAGTTGTCCAGGGCTTCACAACTCACCCAGTGCCACACTGGGAAGGGTACTCAGGTCCGCGGCCCCAGAGCAGTTCTAGAGAACGAGAGATGCTGCTCTCTGCAGGGCATCGGGGAGCAAGGCTCTGGAGACAGAGGAGTCTGGGTTTATACCCGAAAGCTGCCTTTTACAAAGCTTGTCATACTGGGTGATGCCTTAACTTCTCTGAGCCTCAGTTTCCTTTTCTGTAAAGTTTTACTTCAAAGGGTATTTGTGAGGATTAAATGAAAATAATGCATGTGGAGCACTTAGCATAGAGCTGGGCCTATAGTTGGCAAGCAAGGAATGATGGTTTTATTATTATTTAGTAGTTGTTATTGTTTATCATGATGGTTGTCTGTGGGGCAGGGGCCTCACCTGGCCTGTTGTTGCTGCATCCCTGGGACCTACACTGGCCTGACACATAGTAGGTGCTCAGTGCACGAATCCACCATACAGCTGAAATGACTGATGTTTTCTCCTTTACAAATCTGACTTGTGCCCGGCAGGTCAAATGCCGACAGAACAGCTGTCTGTGTTTCCGTGAAACCAACAACACCCTGTCGATAGGCTGGCCCTGTCTCTGTTGCCAGGCACCTGGGGTAGTCTTTCCATAACTGGGTGGAGCCTCCTGGATCTTACCTAATGCCCCTTCTGCCAAAAGTGACAGTAACAGGACCATGCCGCTCTCAAAGAAGAACACATGTTGCAGTGCTCTCAATCTTTCCCCCTCTTGCTCCCCTTTACTTCAGTCCCTGTGGCATCTCCTATGGACTCCAGTGATTTAATGTGCCAGCTGGGTTCTGTGGCAGAATGTCAGGAGCCAAGGTCTCGGTGCCCTTTGCTTCAGTTTTTATCTGCCTGATTTCATGTGGCCGGAGCCCTGGCCACTAAGCAGCTGGAGAAACTTCAAAAGTGATGTTTAGTGGGATTTATAGATGATGTATTACAGAATTGTACACCTGAAATCTGTGTAACTTTCCTAACAATTGTCACCCCAATAAACTTCAATTCAAAAAAAAAAAAAAAGTGATGTTTAATCACGGGGCATGTGTGAGCAGTAAGAGGACCCTTGTCACTTACATCCCAGCCCTTGCCAGGGAAGGACCATCTTAGCCTGACTTGCTGTGTTCCAATGACCTGGCTCGTTTCATGTGCACTTTCCCACAGTCACTGTTGTAGAATTGAAAACAATTTTCTTGAGCGTGGAGATGGGCAGGTGCGTTCACCAGAAGCTGAAGTTGGCAATGGCTGACACGCTGGCTCCAGGATCCCCACTTCAGGTGGCACCAGGATATAAAGCCCAGGGAAAGGACACATCACAGGTAACTGCTGGACTGGGTTATTCCCTCCCCTTACCTTAACCTTCATTAGTACTTCTTTTATAATTTAGAAAAGAATACAAGCATACAGTAAACATTCACACAGTGTAAAAGTATGTAAAAAATAAAAGAGAGGAACTTTGCTTCTGACCACGATGGACTAATAGGGACTAGATGTTTCCTATCATCTAAAAGGACCAAAAATAAGCAAAACATATAAAATGACCATTTGCAAGATGTTGGGATCAGGCAATGGAGGACAGTGATCTCTGAGAGATGGGAAGCAAATGAGGTGAGCCCTGTGATTGTAGCGGCTTCCTGCCTTGAGAGAGCGTGTGGCTGTATGTAGTGCATGGAGGGGGAACCCAGACAGAGCACAGTGGACTCCCTGAGTTGAGATGGAACTGAGAGTCTGGAGAGACCAATGTGGTTAGAGTTCACAGGACAGAGCGCTGGAAAGGAGAGAGCTACACATAGAAAGATCTTCAGAGATTTGTAGAGGGTCTCGAGTCTTCACCCGAGTTCTAAATAGGACATATATGTGAGGAGTCTGCCTGTGGGTTGGGGGAAACTACCACCCCTATAACAGTGCCACTTACACACACCAGGCTGGGAATTGCATCTGCTCCCACCAGCCAGATGGGAAAACCTTATGACTCCCATGACACTAAGTAGAATGGGGAAAAATTATCCTTACACTGAATACTCCTCTGGGCCTACCGAATAAATCCTAAGCAAGACCTGAACGGATCAAACGGACCCAAATGGATCAAAAGTAACTTAGCTGTATCCCAGAAAAAAGCACAAAATATGTATAAGAATACAAACATGTCCAGCACTCAAGAAGATACAACTCACCATGTCTTGTACCCAATCAAAACTTACCTGGCATGCAAACAAGCAGGAAAATAAATCTCATTGTAAGGAGAAAAACCAGCCCATTGAAAGTGATTCACAATTAACACAGATCAGTAAAGATACAGAAGATTTGAAAAACACTGTTAACTAACTTAATCAAATTGACATTTTAGAACACATCCAACAACAGCAAAACACATGTTCTTCTCGAGTCCACATGGAACAATCACTAAGATAGATCATATGTAGGGCCATAAAATAAACCTTAATGAATTAAAAAGAACAAAACCCCAGAAATTATACTAAGTATGTTCTCTGGCTTCAATGGAATTAAACTAGAAATAATAACAAAAGATTTCTAGAAAATCTCTAAATATTTGGAAACAAGCAACACACTTCTAAATAACCCATGGACCAAAAGGAAGAAGTCTTAAGGAAAATTTAAAAATATTTGAACTAAATGCAAATGAAAGTACAACATATCAAAATTTGTGGAATGCAGCTAAAGCAGAGCTTAGGAGGGACATTTATAGCATATATTAAATGCATATATTAGAAAAGACCAAAGCTCTAAAAACAACCTTAAGAAATTAGAAAAAGAACAAATTAAACCTAAAGCAAGCAGAAAGAAGGAAATAATAAAAATGGAAGCATAAATCAATGAAATTGAAAACATGTAATTAATGGAGTCAATAAAACCAAAAGCTGGTTCTTGGAAAAGATAAATAAAATTGGTAAATTTTTAGTCAGGGGAGAGAGAAAGAGATAGAAATAGAGAGAGAGAGAACAAATTACCAATATTAGAAGTATTGGGCCTACAGACATTATAAGTATAATAAGGAAATATTATACACATAAATTTATTGGATGGAATGGACCAACTCCTTGAAAGACACAGACTACCAAAACTTATACAGGAAGAAATAGATAACTTGAATAACCTTACATTTATTATAGAAACACCAATGTAATTTACCATATTAACAAATTAGAAAAGGTCATTTCAATAGCAACGAACAAGCAGAAACCTAAGTTAAAATATCCTATTTACAGTGGCATAAAAATATGAAATACTTAGGGATAAATCTGATGAAAGATTTATATAAATCTGACAATGGACTACTTGGCAATAAAAAAAAATAAACTCTTGATACATTTATCAATATGGCTAAATCACCAAATAATGTTGCTGAGTGGAAGGAGCTAGACAAAAAAGTACACATGAGGGGTGAATTAATTTATATTAAATGTTAGGAAATGCAAACTAATCTATAGGGACAGAAAGCAAATCGGTGCCTCCTGGGAATGGGGAACAGGAGGGAGGGATGACAAAGGGACACGCAGAAACTATTGGAGGTGATAGATGTGTTCATTATCTTGACGGTGGTGATGGTTTTGTGTGTGTGTACTTATCCAATATTATACTTTAAAGTATGTCTAGTTTATTGCATTTTAGTCTTACCTCAATAAAGTTATTTTAAAAAAGAAAAAACACCATATTCCCTCCACTCCAAATCCACTTCCCAAACGAAACACCGCAAATAACAATAATCATGAGTTCTATCTGTTATCTCTGCTGTGACAAGCATTTTTTTTTTATAGAGGAGGAAATTATTTTATTTTATCGTATTTTTATTTTGACTCTTTTAAAAATTAGTTTCAGGTGTACAAAACAATGGAATAGTTAGACATTTATCATGCATATCTCTCACAAAGTGATAACCTCCCTCCCCCAATCTACTATCCCTGTGACATCGCATACGTTTTGGATACATTAGCTCCACCAATCCTCCATGAACCTCAGGAGGTAGACGCAGTTATTGCCATTTAAAGACGGGCAAACTGAGGTTCAGAGACATGGTCCACCCCAAGGCCATTCCATTAGTAACTGTCACAGCAGAGATTTCAAGCCAGGTCTGTGTGATTCCCAAGCTCACACTCTTTATCCCATGGTGTATATTTTTGTTTATCCTAAATTTTCTTTCTTTTACAAAAATGGGATCATACAATACATGCTTTTTTCCAGTTGTTTTTCATCTGAGAATATCTTCCCATGTGGATTGTTCCAGTCTTTCACTGGCTGCCTGAATTCTGTTGCCATAGGCAGCATCATTTATTTAGTTCCCTAAAGATGAATATTTAGATTGTTTTTGGCTTTTCTGCTATTATAACAATGTTGCAATAAGCTTATCCTGCCATGTCCCCCATTCACTTCAAATTGTTTTTTTTTTCTCATTGTTTTATATTCAAGAATTCAGATAAAGGATAAGTTCCTTGTTCTATCTTCCACCATCATCACCCCCAATGTTCAATCTCCTCTCCATCGTACACTGTTATCAGTGTGGGAAGTAATCCTTAGAGACCCTTTTAATATGCATTTCTGTACATATAGATGTATGCTGAGCTATGTAGGTTTGCTCTATGTTCTTAAAAGCATAACAGGTACAATACTATATGTATTATTTTGTACCTGGCTTTTTATCACTTAAAATCACTGACCTCTTTCCATGTCAGTAAATACAGGGCTACCTCATTCTTTTGCACAAGGCATGTGTCATGTTCAACTGCTTGGATCCCCACCCTCCCCCACTTTCTCTCTTCCTTTTTCCCTCCCTCCTTCACTCCTTCTCTTCCCAAACCATTCCCCTACAAATATCTAGGTTGTCTCCATTTTGTTCTCTATGTAAACATCCGTACAGTACAATAAACACTCTTGTGCGGGCCTCACTGTGTGCACTTCTCTAGGATTGATGCCTACACCTAGATATGCTGGGATGAAGCATTGGCCAGGCCAGGTCTTGTCTAGGGTCATCAGAGGCCGAGGAAGGTCTGGGATGCAGGTCCCAGGTGGCTGTTTTTGCAAACATCCAGCAGGAGGCAAGATGGGAGGGGATGTTCTCTTTATCTAATAGATTGCTGTATATGGCCAAGTTCTTGGACAGCTCCTGGCTCTATAGCCATTTGGGCAGAATGATCAGAACAGCCCTGTGGGTCACCTGTGGGACCAGCCTACATACCACTTGCCTCTCTTTTTCTCTTCCTCCTTATTTTGACTGGGTTTTGGACTGACTGATCCAGACACCAGTTATTTGAAGGATTCCAGTCCACTCTACTAGCGAGTCTTACGAAAGTTCAGGAAGAGATGTGTAACAAATTATTCAACACAAAAAACCCCTCCAAAAAAACCACCTCGAACAAACAAAAACCTGTTCCTGAAACCTCCTCTAGAGCAGGCAGGGTGGATGTGCAAGGCTCGGTCCTCCAGGAGTCGCATCCAGTGGGGGAGACACACTTGCACCAGCTGGCCAGGGATGTGACAGTGGTAAGTGCAGGACACTGCAGGGACACATATGGGGGCTTTTGACAGAGTTTGAGGGTAGTCAGGGAAGGTTCCTGGCTGTGTCTTAAAAGGTGAGGAGGAGTTAACCAGGTGAGTGAGAGTGTGAGGGGGAGTAGAATGTCTACTTTTTTATCCCCCCGCCCCTTTTCTAGTAAGCACCTCTTTCCTTTCGAGACAACCTCCCATCAACCCCACATGATTCTGATAACTCTCAATTCCTTAACTTCACCTCCCCCTACCCAAGGATGGGCATGTGACCCAGACTTGGCCAATCAGAGTATTGCACTCTGGGCCCCAGTGATTGGTTCAGAGGTGGGCCAATCAGAGCCCTCCCTAAAACGTTCAGCTGAAGCTAATGGGAGAAACTCTTGTTTTTGGGATTATGGAGCTGGAAGCAGCTGTTTGGGGCCACGGTCCCTGCCCTCATGGGGCATGCCTGGGTCTGGTGATTGAAACTGAGGCCACTTTGCGAAATAAGACAGAGACAAGCAGAAATGACAGCTGGGTGGAGAAAGAATGCTTGGAGGCACTGAGACTCTAGTTCCGGCAGTTTCTGTTTTGAGAATTCCCCTGTCTGCTCCCCTGCGGCCCTGTCAGAGAAGATTCCCAACCACACAGAGGATGGTGAGGAGTAACCCTGCCAACTCTCCATAGGTGCCACTAGTGGACTCGAGACTTAGATCGGAGCAGGACCATTTATTACCAGACACAGCAAACAGCAGACCCATTAGCATAGTTGCACTGATTTCCCTGCACCAAGTCCCACAAGGCAGATGATGGACCCAGGTGAATCCTATGCATACAGTGGGTTTGGTGGAACCCAGGGGTAAGGAGCTCCAACCCTTCTTCTTTAGGGTTGGAGCAAACATTGTAACAGGCAGTGTGGAGACAGAGCCAGGAGTGCAGTTTCCAGGCTCTCCACCTCACGTGGAAAGGTGCTGGCTCGGGTAGTCAATGACCATCAACTATGATCAGATGGCCATCAGCTGTGGCTAGTTGGCCGTCAGCTGTAACCAGTGAGCCATTGGCCACTAATATAACTGCCGTGGCTACGCTAGCAGTGGATTATGGCTGGCAAGCGCGGAGTGCAGTTAGCATGGCGGATGGCAGCTAGCAAGTGAGGTGGGTTGGCAGAGAAGTGGACGGCAGGCTGCGGTTTGTGTGCCTCCTACTCCCTGTGTCTCCAACCCAGCTGCCAGCGAGACTATAGTGGTATGACTCCCCTATCTGTAGCTCCATGGGTGTTCCTTTTTGGCCTCACCATATCCTGTGTTCTTGTGCGGGGAGCAGGACTAGAGACCCCGTATGACACCCTGCATGACACATGGCGCAGCGAGCAGGGTATGGTGCTGGCCAAAGCTCTCTGAAGGGCGGTGGAGCTGTTTGTGCATATGAACAGTCTCAGGAAGACCCGGAGGAGCGGCGCCGAGAGCAGGAGAGGACGTGGATGGCTCTCCGACCAGCATAGAAAAAGCCGTGCAGCTGCCAGCGAGCTGGACCCTGGTGAAGGGGTGGAAAGATGTGGACGGTTCTCCAACCAGCATAGGACGGAGAAAGCAAAGGTCGTTGCAGCCATATGGGCTAGGCGGTGCTTGCTGAGGCAGCCCAGATGCAGGACTATGTAGTCCCAGGAGGGAACGCTTGCTGAGTCCTCGGTGTAAGATGTGGGTGAGGTCAAGCTCATCCCTCACCCCCAGGTTGGGGAGGACTTGGAGCCCTCGCCCGGCAGAGAGGGCACACATTGTGGGGCCGGTGCACAGCCCTGGCGAATGACTGGACTATGGGGAATTGCCTTCCATCCCCGATTTGATGGACCGCTTGACTGTTTGCTTGGGAACGTACCACCATGTGGTGGAACCAGTGGATATTTGCTTCCTGTGTCTCCGCCTGCTGCCATCGAGAATATGTAAGCACCTTGGCTGTGAGCCATTATTGTTTCAGCACGGTGCCCTGAGAACCCTGGCTGTGCCCAGGAAGTGTGGCTGTGCCCAGAAGGACTGGTGGTACCTTGAGAAACCCTGGTTGTGCCCAGAAAGACTGGCTGTGCCCAGAAAGACTGGCGGTACCCTGAGAAACCCTGGCTGTACCCAGGAAATCTGTCTGTGCCCAGAAAGACTGGTGGTGCCTGGAGAACCCTGGCTATGCCCAGGAAGTCTGGCTGTGCCCAGAAGGACTGGTGGTGCCCTGAGAAACCCTGGCTGTGCCCAGGAAATCTGTCTGTGCCCAGAAAGACTGGTGGTGCCTGGAGAACCCTGGCTATGCCCAGGAAGTCTGGCTGTGCCCAGAAGGACTGGTGGTGCCCTGAGAAACCCTGGCTATGCCCAGAGAGCCTGGCTGTGTCCAGGATATTGCATTCACCTCCAGGCTTCTCGCACAGGGCCCCTTGCGGAAGATGTTTGTCGCGTAGATTGTGAGGCGAGATCCTGGAGGGGTGGAGTACGGGGACAGAGCCAGGAGTGCAGTTTCCAGGCTCTCGGCCTCACCAGGATAGGTGCTGGCTCAGATAGTAAATGACCATCAACTGTGATTGGATGGCCATCAGCAGTTACTGGTTATCTATTAGCCACTAATATAACTGCCGTGGCTATGCTAGCAGCGGATTGCAGTTAACAAGGGGTTGATTGGTTGGCAGAGAAGCGGACGGCAGGCTGCGGATCGTGTGGCTCCTGCTCCCTGTGTCTCCAACCCAGCTGCCAGCGAGACTGTAGTCGTAGGACTCCCCTATATGGCTCTGGGGTGTTCCTTTTTGGCCTCACCATGTCCTGCGTTCTTGTGCAGAGAGTGGGACGAGAGACCCCGCATGACCCCCTGCATGATAGGCAGTAAGAAAAGCCAGTCCCCTTCCTGCACAGAGCGAGCAGCGATAGAATACTGCCTACTGGCAGGTTCCACGGTCCCTCGTTGGCACGCAGGTGGGGACCCTTGTTTGGAGCCCATTGGGTTATGGTGGCCGGATTGCTATGCCCAATCGGTGGTGGCTCCTAGTGGTGATGCTGACCACCTGGGCTGCTCAGGCCTGATCAGCCCGTTCCATCCAGACTCATATGAGTATGGCACCTACAAGGGTTTATAAATGTCCCATTGGGCTGCAGCAATGGCTTTGCAGAGCTCAGGGCTCCACCACCCATGTACTTGACCAGACAGCTAGGCCATTAGCCACACCCCAAGAGTTGGTGAAAATATAACATGTCTGGTCCTTAGGAGTTTTGTCCAAGGCAAGTGTAATGGCTTTCAGTGTGGGCTTCCAGAGTTATCAGGGCTGGACAGCTGCCCAGTGGACACCATCGGCTGATAGTTTGGCCAAGCTGTCAATAAACCAACCCAAGTACCCAGAGGCATTTCCTGGAACCAGAGCCCAGTATCTCCAGGTAGCTAAAGGCTGGCCCTGGGGGGGACTGAGGGGAGGTACAGTAGCCCCTAAAGTTGTGGTTACACATTTTGTGCCTTGCGGGACATTCCTGTGGGTATGTCCGTTTACTAAGACAATAGTGCTGTGTCTTTCCAATAGACCTGAGTGGACCCAACCCAAAATGGGACTAGCTGGGTGCAGTGTTACCTGGTGGTCCTGCTTTCGGTGCTTCATCTCCACAAGTGCCCTATAGCGGGCCAGAAGCTGCTCCTCAAGTGGAATGTAGCCGGGTAGCTGGGTCAAGGAGGCAGGGCATCCAAATCCCCAAGGAGTGCCAGTAGGGGGACTACCCCCCTGTGCCTGAGGCTGTAATCAGCAATGACGCCTGTGTTAACAAGGCTCCTTGGGTAAGCAGGTCTCAAGGGAGGGCTGTTGCGGACAGCCTGATGGGCTGCCTCTGGTACCATCTGCTGATCTTGCCCCCCAGGTACTTTTCACAGGTTTTTTTTTTTAGTCAATTTACACATAAGGCTCAACAGAATATCTAATGAGACCCCATATCACTTCCAGTACCTGAATTCTAATTAGGTGTTGCTCTTGCTCTCTGGTAGCGGGTGTGTGTGTGGGGGGGGGGGTGGGGGGGGGCTAGGGCGAGGAACTTCTCTCCTGTCTCGGAGACCTATGTTTGAGCTGCAGCCCACATTGCGCCCAGGTTTTGGCTTGGGTGGCTGGTCCCTAGAGTCAAGTCTAACCCCTTTTTATACAGATAAGAAACCCAAAGCTCAGGTCAGTAACTTGCCTAAGGTTGCACAGCCAGTGAGAGGCAGGGCCAGGATTTAGACCCAGGTCTTTTTTTTTTTTTTTTTTTAATTTATTTTTAATTTATTGGGGTAACAATTGTTAGTATAATTACATAGATTTCAGGTGTGCAATTCTGTATCACATCATCCATAAGTCACACTGTGTGTTCACCACCCAGAGTCAGCTCCCCTTCCATCACCATACATTTGATCCCCCTCACCCTCATCCCCCCCCCCAACCCCCTTACGCTCTGGTAACCACCAAATTACGTTCCCCAGATTAATTTTCAAACCCCGTGGCCATCCTGTGGTCACCGACTGCCCTCCAATCCCCTCACCCTCTCCCCCACCCCCACCCCTCCCGCCCATCTAGCAACCCTCAGTTTTTCCTCATTGTCTCCCAAACTGTTTCTGATTAGTTCATTCACTTATTCTTTTCTTTAGAATCCACAAATAAGTGAGATCATATGGTACTTATCTTTCTCTTAGACCCAGGTCCTTGAGAGGCCAGAGTCCAGGCCTTTTCCTTGTTCTGCATGCCTGATAGAGGATCCTAGCCTGGTTTGGGTCTATCTGTGTGCTCAATTTTGCTCCATCTGTGGCCGGGTCCCCATGCCATATGGGTGTGGGTGGCTGCTGGCCTCTGCCGCTGTGCTTGCACTTCCCACAGTTGCTATTTATCCATCTACACTGTCTGGGAAGTCAGGTCCTGAACCACACAGGGCTAGAGGCCAACTCGGGAATGTAATTTCTCACCTGGGCCCTTAGGATGCAGGAATGGATGTCTACACATCTCTTTCTGAACCTTCTTCCTTCTTGCTGCCCTCCCACCCTGTATGCCCCAGGCCACGCCCTAGCGGTGTTCACCTGGACCATTGCCACAGCCTCTAGACTTCCTCCCTCATCCCAGCACCTCCAGCCGCTCCTGGGTTCCCCTCTGCGGAGCTGACCCCTCTCCCATTTTCAGCCATGTGGTTTGGGTGGAACTGATCTGCTCACAGCTCCAGGGTTGGCCCTGACTGGTCTGAGCCAGTTAGCCACTGGTCACAGTCACTGGCTTGGTTGGGAACCTATTGAATCAGAACCGCTCAGACGTGGAGATGTTTGCTCCGGTTTCAGGGAAACAAAAACGTTTTCCCATTCAGCCTCTCAAAATTACTCCCCACCACGCATGTGTGATGTGGGGAGGTGAGAACTGGAGAATGTGGGTCTTGGAGGTGAGAGTGGAGAGGGAAAGGACGGGGGCAGGGTTGCTACTCTGGGGAGCCTGAGGATGAAACTGGTATCATAGAAGATAGAGCAGGGAGATGGACAGAGCCCGGGTCTCCGTTGACGTCATTTGAGCCACTGGGTCAAGCCAGACCTGAAGCTGATTATATAAGTCTGGGTCTCAGCAGGAAGCAAAATTGGATGATTTGAGGCGAGTTTAATAAGGGGACGATTTACAAGGGTGAGGGCAGTGTAAAGGGATACCACACTGATGGCGCAGCTCTCAGGGCCAGTGACAGGGGCTATAGCGACTCTTGGGCCTGAAAAGAGTGAGGGTTGTGAGCAGTTATCAGAACCTGGAGACAGAAGACTGTACGGAGATGGCTGCCCTAGGGAGTGGAGCTGTGTTGGTTACAGCCCCTGGTGAGTCTGAGCAGGGAGTGAGGCAGTAAATTCTTCGGCCACATGGTCCTTCCTGCCTCCAGTCTCCCTGTAGTGACCCCACTGGCTGAGCTCTCAGAAGCCAGAGGGCCAGTGATCCACACAGGTCGTCCTCCTGGGGCATGGAGCAGGGCGAGGGGGTTCTGGGTGAACAAGTGGGAAACATCCAGCCTTAACTCTGGCCTCTCAGTTACATGAGCCAATCCACTCCTATGACTGCTCAAGACAGGGCCAGTGGACCATTTTACTTATCACCCAGAGGACTGACTGACACGTATACCAAACAGGGTGCCACCTCTGTGCCCTTTTCCCTCAGCCTGGAATGCCATCCCTTGCCTCTGGACGTCAGCTGTCCCTGCCCTCTCTCAGTGCCTCTCCTTTAAGCTCAGATCCGGAAGCTGAAGTGAGGCAGGCAGCAGACACAATGAAAAGATGTCAGTCAGACCTGGGTCCAACTCCTTGTGCCACCATTTAACTTACTGTGAGTCCTTGGGCAAATTACTTATCTTCTCTGAGCCTCAGTTTCCTCATTCATCACATGTTAGATTTCACCCTGTTCCCTTGACCTTGACCCTCCCTGAGCCAGGTGTTCTGGGAATCTTCCTGACCTACTTCAGCCTGTAGGCTACTGTATGTCCTTGGGCAGGTGTCTCCTCTTCGCTGGGCCTCAGTTTCCTAATCTGTAAACCAAGGGGTTTATATTCAGTGGTTTCCTAGGCAGCCCACTGCTACCCCATCCCCTCTGGCTTTTCTTTGATTCTCTCTCAGTTGCTCAGCTCAACAAACAACCCAGTGCCTTTGTCTCACCCTGTGGAGGGGAGGCTACCGTGGGAGCAGCTTGGCGGCGTTGAGAAGGCTGGCACGTCCACCGTTTGTGTTTAATTACTTTGGCAACTGTTTACTGCCTCCTCGATTTCCTGAGCAAACAGCCCCGTTATTTGGAGTAATTTACTGGCACTAGCTTTGGTTGTGAGGAGTGGAAGCTTCAAGATGTGCCCCCACTTCAACCACTGAACCCTGCAGGCGCTCACACAGCCAGGCTCTCTGAGAGGCGCTGAGGGGTGCCGAGGGCAGAGTGCCAGCCTTTACTGTTGTCCTGGACTCAGGAGTCTTTTGCATGGACCCTGGGGCCCCTTCAACCTTTGCAGGGCCTCCTAAGTCTGCAGCCTGAGGCTCCACAGCCCAAAGGACCTGGGTTTGGGCCACAGCTCTGCTGCTTTATCACTGTATGACCATGAGGTTCCTGTGAGCCTCAGCTTGCTCATCTGTGAAATGGGGGTTGAAACTTTCCCAGTTCTCCTCTCTCCTTTAGCCATGTGCCACCATTCATTTCCACATGGCAATAGTAGGGGCTCCCATGGTCTTATATGACCCTCTTATATGACCCCTGGCCACTATAATTTAGACTCAATTTGGTACTGGACCAAAGTGAGGCTGATCCTGGTCCCCCAGTTCACAGACCTTGGCGATTTAGGTAAGACTGATATGAACCCTTATCCCATGTGCTGTTGATGCAGACCCCAAGGTGGGGGCCGGGGAGGAGGGGCTGCCTCACCCTGCCATGGGAGCTTCCGGTGGAGCCTCAGGCATCCCTTTCTTAAGCTGCCCTTGTCTCATGGTATTCCCCAAGTTCTTTTTGTTTTCATCTCCACCCCTTTTTCTTCCTGGTTACCCCTGGGAACTGGACTCCATGCACTGCCTGAATGTTGTTTGGTACCCTAGGTTGATAGTCTGGTTATTCATCGCTACATACGAAACCACCCAGACTTTAGTGGTGTGAAATAACCAGGATCTGTGAGTCAGGAATTTTGACCAAGTGCAATGCAGATGATTTGATCCCCCGTTCCATAACCTCTGGGGCCTCCGCTGGAAAGATCTGAATGGCTGAGAGTGACCTGAACAGCTGAGTGCTGAAAGCATCTGGAGAATTCTTCACTCACATGTGTGATGGCTGAGCTGGGGTGGGTTTGAAGGCTAGGTTCAGCTGAGAATGTTGCCCAGAGGCTTTCCATTGGGGCTTGGGCTTCCACAGAATGGCAGCCTCGGGGGTAGTTGAACTCAAATGGCAGCTTTTAGGATCTAGCCCTGGAAGTCATATGGCTTCCAGCATACACTATTGATCCAAGCAGTCACGGGAGGAGAAATCACAGAATTTGCAATCTTGCTTTAAAATCGCTATCATTGGGGATGGAGACTATTGCTGTTGCAGGAAGCTGGTCAAAGATGGTCCCCAAATTATAGGTCCCATGTCTGAATCTGATCCACCCCAAACTACTCTTTCGTGCACTCAGCAAACACACATGGCCTGGTCTCTTCTGTTCTAGCAGCCAAGCAGGTGAGAGGAGACTAGAGCCCTGGCAATACTTAAGGGAACGGTCACCCCGTTTCTGTGAACACAGGGTTGTTAATTCTCCACCTGTACATGAAATATTTCTCATCTCCAAACACAGGAACAGCAGCTTATGTGGATGATGCTTGTTGCTTTAATTCAGAGACATTCATCCTAAGGAAACACCTGAGTGTGTGACTCCGCATTCTATGTAATGAGAAAGTCTGGTCTCCCGGGCTGAAGGCTGACTGAGCAGCCAGGCCGTGGTCCCCACCCTCAGCCTGACTCATGGTAGAAGCTGGTGAGAGCCCTGCCCTCTCTGCACTGAACTTCCCCTCTTTGATAGAGAAACATGGAGGGAATGGGCCTCTGGGTAGGAGGAGAGGGATGATCTAACCACAGGGCCCTGCCCAGCTGAGGTTTTTCCGCTGTCACCCACTCTCTGTGTCCCTGACTGGGCCTGGCCCTGGTACGTCCTTGCTGTTGCTCCTGACCCTGGGTGGAACCCGGTTCTGACTCAAGGATGGTGTCTCCTTGGGACACATCCTTAGGTAGCCCCATCCTGGCCCAGAAAAGGCCTGTGGTTTGAGAGCTTTTATATTTAGGGTCAATTTAGCAACTGGGTTTCCAATTGATTTCCAGAGGGAAAAGGGGATAGATTTACAGCTCCTAAAACAGGTTTTGCAGCATTGCCACAGATCTGTGCGAGGTAGTGGGCAGGAAGTTATTGATGTGACCTCTGACCTTGGGGAAGGAAAGATAATGAGTTTATGAGAAATCCATCTTCACAGTTTATCGCTGGTCCCTTAGAGATGTGGCCTGATGCAGACACACAGCTCTTCAAGTGCCACAGGGAAGAGGAACGTGAGGCACAAACCCCAGGAAATGAGATTCGCTTGCTGCCTCCCTCTGGCTCGCAGAGAACTGGCTCTGCTTGAAGCCCTCTGGCTTTGCATAGGATTGAAGTCCACAAAGTTCCCAGCAACTTCAGAACTTGGCGGACTTCACTGGAGATCTGGGGTTGGCTGCCCTGGCTGCCCTCCCTACAAGCTCCAGCTGAGCCTTTGTCCCTGCAGCCCCCTCCCCTCTGCTGGGCCTGTTGGTCCCACTGCAGACTCAGAACAAGGAAGGGAGGATGGAACCACCCTCGCTGTGGGTTTGGGAACAGGGAGTCCTGGGTGTGACTTCTATGGGATTCTTCCACTTACTGGCCATGGGACCTTGGGACAGTTCCATGAGCACTGTGGGCCTCAGTTTCCTTGTCTGTGAAATGGGAGATGAGGAGACTTCCTTCCCAGGACAGCTATGGGATGAGATGAGGTGTAAAGGGAGCAGCACAGTGCTTGGCACGTGGTGGGTAGGAGGTGGGCCCGGCATGATGGATCCAAAGTAAAGAGCTGATTCCATTGTCTGTGTGATCCTGGATGTGTGCCTTAGTGTCTCTGAGCCTCAGTTTGCTCATCTGTAAAATGGTAAAGATCTTAGACACGACTGAGGGACTTTTACGGGCCAGGCACTATTCTACATGCTGTACCACAGTCTACAAGATAGATGTTGTTAGCCCCATTTTACAGGTGAGGAAACTGAGGCTCAAACAGGGGACATAACTTGCTGAAGGTCAACTAGGAAGTGGCGGAGGCAGGATTTGAACCAGGGATTCTGGCTCCAGAGCTAACATTCTTGCTTGCTACTTGGGGTTCTGAGGATTCTATAAAAGGATATGAATGGACTCTGCAAACTTTAAAGTGCTATAAAAATGTCAGACAAGGTTACCTTCTATGGGAGAGAGAATTTGAACCTAACAGCTGCGTCTGTGCTCTGTAAACTATTAATCTCATTCTACTGAGACCACTGGCTATTTAGGGAGAAGATGGGCTGAGATCAGAGGTCGGGTGACTGGGACCTGGAGTAATCAGGGGAGACTTCCTGGGGGAGGGGACTACCCACTGAGGATGGAAAGGTGGGCAGGACTGACTGGTCTCTGGCCCAGAGAAGGTGTTGGGGAGACTGAACTCAGCACATAGGGCAGGGCCAGGCTGAGGGTCCAGCCCTAGGGCTCACTTTGGGAGCAGGTGGGGTTTGGGAAATCATGTGGCTATAAAACGCTCAGACATTATTTACAATAGCCAAGATAAGGAAACCACTTAAGTGCCCATCAATAGACAATTAAAGAAGATGTACACATATACAATGGAATATTACTTGGCCATAAAAAAGAATGAAATCTTACCATTTGCGACATCGATGGACCTAAAGAGTATTATGCTAAATGAAATAAGTCAGAGAGAGAAACGAAAATGCCGTATGATTTCACTTATAGATGAAATCTAAAGAAGAATATAAATGAACAAACAAAAGAGAAACAGACTCATAGATAAGGAGAACAAACTGATGGTTGCCAGATGGGAGGGGGGTTGGAGGGCTGGGTGAGAAAGGTGAAGGGATTAACAAGTACAAATGGGTAGTTACAACATAGTCACAGGGATGTAAAGTACAGCATAGGGAATATAGTCAATGTTGTAATAGCTGTGTATAGTGCCAGGTGGGTACTAGACTAATGGCAGGGGAGGGGGGCCACTTACGTTATATAAATGTCTAACCACTGCACTGTACACCTGAAACTAATATAAAATAATATTGAATGTCAACTGGAATTGAAAAAAAATCAAAGAAATGATTTTAAAAAAATGCTCAGCCCCTGCTGCAGGCTCTGATGTTCCCTTGTTATGGTTTGTTATCCCATTAGCTGGTTTCTGCCTCTTTTGTTAAGAAGTTGCATGTTTCCTCATAATTCAACGTCATTGTTTTATCAATTCGGTGTCTCCAACCCTATAATCAGGGGGTGAGTTGTGGCTTTTTTCCTCTGCCATTTACTCAGTTCGATTGACTTGTTCTTCCTCATTATTCAGCTAGTAATTCTTTTCATGAGCTTCCATTGATTTCCATATTGAAATATTTCTCGATGCCCTTTCAAGCAAGAAGCCTGTTTCACGTGTCCTAGCATCAGGTTAGAATGTTTTCGTTTTGGATCTGTTTCATTATAAAAACAACATCAGTACCTCACTGGGCACACCTGTACCCCGAGGTCCTCACTGGGGACATCTGTGACCCCACACCTGGGGTCTTCAGTGAGGACACGTGAGGTGACAAGTGAGAAGCCTAGGGCTCCAGGCAGGCGGCCGCTGATCCACAAACACCAGCCCTCCCTGTCCTCGAGTGGACAGCCCCTTGCTGGGTGTAGAGAGCACATACCTCCCATGCTGTGTCAACATTGTCCTAAAGAGAGTCTCTCCAGTTCCCTCGTGTGATGTCGCCGTCAGCAAGCATTCACTGAGCACCACTGTATGACAGGCCCTGTGCTAAGTGTCGGGCCCAGAGAATGTTCTGAATGTAAGCTAATTTACGTCTTTACATCCCTGCCCTCCTGACCCCTCGGAGAAGTGGCGTCTTCTTGATGCCAGAGTCCAGTGCAGGCTCCTTCCTGAGGCCACTAGGCCTGTGTGGTCCGGCCCCTGCCCACCCAGTCCCATACCCTCCCTCTACCCTTCTCTCTGCTGTTTCTCCCTGGAACACCCCAAGCTCTTTCCTGCCCCAGGACCTTTGCATGTCCATTTCCTGCCACCTGGAATGCTTTTTCCTGTCCCCCCTTCACTTGAGTCCCTCTCACCTTTGGTTCCCACGCCCCCTGCAGACTTGGTTCTTCTCCCCTGGTGACATCTCCCCACCCCCTGATTGTTCCTCTCGTTCCACTCAGCACTGTCTGGTGCTGAGGTGTTCACTGGTCCCGACTGTCACCCACGCTCATCTGTGAGCTCTAGGAGAACAGGGGCTGCATGGGGCCCGCTCCCTGGGGCATACCCAGTGCCCAGCACATGCATGGCGTAGACTTGGGTTCTTTGTTGATTGGATGAGTAAACAGAGAGGAATAGAGTAAGGAACCCAGAGGCTGCTGGGAGATCTGCACATTGTTATTGATTGTGCCTGTTGGGAGTGGTCTGCCTCCGAGATACTGGCAGGACCTTCCCAGACCTGTGACTGGGGTGGCGTTGAGTGACCCGTCCCACAGGGACCAGCATCCATAGGGACATGGGACATGGGGCTGGGGAGCGCCGACCACCCCCTTCCTCTTCACATCGTGTGCACCTTCTGGGGTGACCTGGATCCAGTGGTGGCATCAGTGGGAGGCCTGGGCTGTGCTGTAGTAACCAGTGGCTGCGGCATCCCAGCACATGAGAAGGTCCTCTTTGCACTGACATTCTTGGGGCAGGTGCCAGGCTCTGCTCACTGAAGTTGCTCTGGGCTAGTTCCTCACGCTGCTGCTGGGAGGTAAATGCCCCAGGAAGGGGGCGTTCGGCTTGCGTGGCCTATGGGGGCAGCTGGGGTTTCTGTGCCAAGTGGCTGCTTTTGTCTCAAGTCTGGCTTTTATTTCTTAGTGATTTCAATTTCAGGAGCTTTTTTGTCCGTGTTTTTATTCTCTTGTCTTTCGTTGTGTTTTCTCTCTGGGTAATCTGAAGCTTGCAGGCAGCTAACTAAGATGTGTACATTCAAATGAAATGCCATAAAGTATAATTGAACATATTCCTTTCATGTTTGTGCAGTGGATTAATCTCCCTGACACATCCTATTTTCTCCGTGCTCCCTCTGCTTTTTCTCTGAGATTTTCCCTCCCCTCCCCAGAATCCCTGGGATTTGAATGGCCGGGTGGCCTCTGCTCATTGCAGATACACAAATGAACTTGACTTTATAGCCTTAAAGTGTTCATCCATAGACCACTCCCAGGGCTGAGGAGAGGCACTGCTGGCATCTGTGGGCATTTGGGAGGGGTTTCTACTGACGTCAGGGAGAGTTGGTGGTCCATGGTGGGACTGGCAGGGTTTCCTGTGGATACAGACTCTCTCAGGTAGACTCACTCTTGGTGGGTCCTTTGTTGCTCTAGACCTGAGCGTGGATATTCGTGAGTATGACTTGCAGCCAAAGCAGCCATCATGGCACCCCACCCAGTGAGTGGTGGGATCAGCAGGATGCCATGCACATGACCACAAAGCATGGCCTCAGCTCAGGAGGAGAGTGAGAGGCATCAAATGGAGGTGAGCAGGAAGGGTTCTACTACCAGGAAGGGTTACTGTGTGACGTTTGGTGAATGTCCCAACCCCCTGAGCCTCAGTTTTCCCACCCATAATATGGGCATACACCAGTACACAGTACAAAGTGGTTGTAGGGAGGATTAAATGAAATGGTGCTTGTAAAATATCAGCATGGTGTCTGGTCTCAAATGGGTCCTGAATAGATAGATGAAAGCTAGTAATGAGGCCAGTAATATCCATCCATCCATCCATCCATCCATCATCCATCCATCCATCCATCCATCTATCCATCCACTCATCCATTCGTTCGTCCATTCACTCATCATCCATCCCACTTTGCTAGCTACTATGTGCCAGGCTGTGTGCCAGGCATCAAGGAGAGAAGAATCAAAACTCCTGGCATCTCCAGTAGCTTGTGATCTAGTGGTAAGACTGCAACAAGCTCTATGAGAAGGATATAAGCTGGGTTTGCCAACAAGCAAAGTTGGCACCAGAGCAAATCAGAGAAGGCCTCCTGGAGGAGATGGCACTTGAACTGAGTCTTGAAGGGGACTTGCACTTCAGAAGGCAGGGTGTGGGGGAGGGGCATCCCAGGAGAAGGGACAGCCGGGCAAAGGCAGGGAAGTATGAAGTGTGCAGTGGGTTGGGGATCAGTGGTGGGCTGATGGGCCTGACGTCCAGGACTGGGACAAATGGAGGGAGGTGAGAAGGGGAGGTGGGTATATCGGGCAGTGCTGGGGAGCCGCAGGTGGTTTGGGAGCAGGGGAGGGATGTGTCAGAGTGGCAGGTCCTTCCACAGCCTTAAGTAGGGACTGTTCTTCCTCTGGGGAGACAAAGTGTCCTTCCTGTCACTCCTGCACCTGGGGCTTCATAGAATGACTCTCATCCTGTGTCCTGACATGGCTCCAGGGGCTCCCAGCTGGAGACAATGTCTCCAAGTCCTCAGAGCCCGTCCTCCCTCCTTCCCCCGTGTGCTACTGTTTTCTGTTTCTCAGGCACCTTCTTTGAGCAGAGCTAACTCCACAGGACTCGTCCTCCTTCCCTTCATCCCATCAGTGCTTATTGAGCACCTGTGCTGGCCCAGCACTGTTTTGAGGCTATAGCATGAGCAGAACCGATGACACTCCCTGGCCCAGAGTTCTTAGCCCGACGGGGAGCACAGATCGCCACTAAACAATCAAAACTGGCCCTGTGACCAGTGCACCCAGGATGAAGTTGCCAGAGCTCTGTGAGCCTGTGCTGGCTGATTTTGACCTTGTTAGGAAGGTCTAGGAGGGCTTCCCTGAGGAGGGGACACTTACACTAAGATCTGAGGGAGATGGGGAAGAGGTGAGCTCTAGGCCGCGGGGACAGCATGTGCAAAGGCCCTGAGTGGGAGGGAGGGTGGTGAATTCAGGGCCTGGATGGAGGTGAGGGATCAGGAAGCAGGCGAGGCTGGAGGGAAGGTGCTGGGCTAGGCCCTGCTCCACCAGGTCAGTCATGGGGAGCAGTTCTGTTTCTATCTTCAGAGCACTGGGGAGCTCGGGAAGGTCTAAGTGAGCGGCATGAGGTTTCTGTGGAGAGTCGCTATTTGTGTCTTCTGTCAGGAGAGGACAGTGGGGCAGGAGTCATAGCAGGAGGCTGGGAGGAGGCTGTGGAAAGGTCCAGATGGGAGGTGATGGGGTCAGAACAGGCTGTGGAGTGGGAGAGAGAGAATAGACGGCAAAAGCTTTGGGAGACGGCACTGGAGGTAGATTCAATGTGGGGTACAGGGAGGAAGCAGGAGAGGTCAAGGATGACCCCCCCCCAAGAATTCCTGGTGGAGGGTGAAGTCTCCAGTGCAGTCAGGACCGGGGAACCAGGTTTAGGGGAAGGACATGGTCACTGTGGCCGTGACTCGTTGGTCTTTTCCTTCCATAACTTTTAGGTGTAAGAAGTTCAAAAAAAGAAGTTCTTGTCTTTTTTGTCCATTGTTTTTTCACCCCTCCCCACACTATTATGTGTTGCCTGCTGATCGCAGCTTTTGTTTATTTATTTATTTATTTTGTTAACATTTTTTAATTAGTTTCAGGTGTACAAACCAATGTCATAGTTAGACATTTATCATGGCTACCCTCACACAGTGATAACTCCCCTCCCCCATCTACTACTCCTCTGACATCGCATACAGCCATTATATTTCCACTGTCTTGATCACAGCTTTTAAAGGCCCAGAGAGGGAGCTAAATTTCTCAAAGCCACACAGCAAGATGGATGGGGCTCCCAGAGCAGGCATCTTCCCACCACGTCATGTTGCCTGGACATGACTGCTGAGTGGGCAAGGTCACTGCTCTCCTGGCTCTGCCCAGGTAGCGACGGGCCAACAGCTGCACAACCCCCCGAATCAGTAGTTAAAGAGCCACTGTGTTTATAGTATAGATTATTTTTAAAAAGATGGTTCAAGGAGAAGTTGATAAACGGGCCCTTTCCTTAAAAAAATTTTTTTTGTTGCTATTTTATGTTCTCTAACACAGAGCCCCTCTCTCCCGTGGCAGCTGGAGGAACTGGGAAAACTGCTCCTGCCATGCTGAGGGCACCTCTCAGGATGTGGCCCTGGGCTGGCTGTGCCCTGCAGGGCCGGCGCCTGGAGGCTGCAGCAGCTCAGGCTCCTTGCCTTGTCCTCTCTGGTCAGCCCTGAATACTTGCTGCCTAGTCCCGGAGGTGGTGAGCTCCCCATCACTAGAGGGGCTCCCAGAGACTGGGCAACACTTGTCAGGGAACTGAGGCACCAAACGCTCTTCTGGGGTGGTGACCGGGACTTCTTCTCTGGACGTCTCCCTCACCCCACCCTTCATTCCACCCTGATCATGCCAAAGTGGAGCAGGAGGAGGCGACGAGGGAACCAGCAGTTACCATAGATGGTGGTGGTGCTGGGCGTGGCGCGTTGGGGTCTGATTTATCCCCTCCATCTCCAGTTCCTCCCCTGATCCCATCTCATGAATTAGGCTGTGTTTTCCCCATTTCACTGATGAGGAAACTGAGGCTCAGAGAGGTTAAATGAGGCAGTAAGCAGTAGAGTTGAGCCTGTTTGGGCCTGAACGCAGCCCTGTTTGATTCTTTCTCCAAAGCCCGACTGTCTCCAGGAGAAAAAAGGCTACTCTGAAACTAGCGCTCACCTGCGCCAGGTTCTGAAATAAACTCTTCCCATGTTGTATCTCAGTGAACCCTGACAAGGGCCTATGCAGTAGATATTTTTGCCACCACTTTTCAGGTGAGGATCCTGAAGCTCAGAGAGGTTAAGTGAATTGCCTGAGGACACACAGCAGGTGAACCTCATTGCTGGGATTCAATCCCAGGGTCTGTCACTTATAGAGTCTGCCTGTAACGACTGCACCAACTGCCCCTCCCCCAATAAGTTCTGCTTGAGGTTTAACTCAATTTCTGCTTCCTGACCTTCAGACCAACTGCATTAGAGTAAGAAACAGGTTATACACCTCCAGAGGGCAAAGAGAGTTTTATTTTGTTCATCCTGGTATGTCCCATACTAACTGACAAATGAATGAATGAATAAATATGCAGTCACTCTGCATGTTGGTAAGGAGGTGGCCAGGCAGGTAGAAGGTGAGCAGGCAGGTAGGAGGATGTGGTCGCAAGGCAATTGATGAGGGGAGAGTGCTCAGAACTCTGCAGGGAAGACGCTATTTCAGAGCATAATCTCAGTCAGAGAAGGCATTAAAATTGATCTCAGTGCAGCTCCTACAAATCTATGTGTCAGGCCAGTCAGTTGCCACTGTAATGGGCTTGGAGAGGTCATGACGAGGAGACAGGAATGGGGCTGAGGCCCCACCGGAACCACTATCTGCCAGGTGGATGCTGAAAGTGTTTCTGTCATGGGGGAGTGTTGATCTGGGCTGCCAGGACGGGGGTTCGGGGGTCACTGTCCAGCTCCAAATCCCCCTTCCGGCACAGAGGTGGGTAGGTGGGGGGGCGTGTGCCATGGGCTGCAGGCCCTCTGATGTGGAAAGACAAGTCAGGCCCCAGAGCCCGTTACTGTGCAGGGCTCTCCTGGGCCAGCTTCCCCTGCTGACGCCCCCAACGGACCGGACCTTTTCCAGACACCACAATAGGAGACGTCAGTGGGAAGAGAATCTCTCTTTGGCTCTAACTGTGGATGAGGCACAGTTATGTCAAGTGGTTAACAGAGTTCCCCTGGTGTTTTGTTTCATTTTTGATCTTGTCTGCTCACAAAATGAATTCTGCCAAACCCGTCGAAGCCAACTGTCAAATTAAAACATTTTTGGGGTAGTCAGATCTCTTACTCTGATGGCAAAATTCATTTGAAATGATCCTTTAATCCAGCCTTCTTGCAAAATCTGGAGCTGAAAGTTTAAAGCCTGTTCACCCTAAACGGTTTCTTCCCACTCTTCCCTCTGCCTTTTCTCCTGGTGCCCTGTCCTCCGTTTCTTAGAAAATAACGCAGCAAAAAATTACAGCTGGCAGAGTAACCATTTGGTTTCTCACAACAATTTTTTTTTTCCCCGAGAAAATTGCAAAGCACAAAGCGTGTTGCTCAGTATCTGTTGTGGGAGGGGAGAGGCGCTCGCTGTCTCAGGCTGCAGCAGCCCAGGGGGATGGCTGCACAGGGGGTGGGCGGGATTTGACAGACCTGACTACGCCTGTGCAAGCAGAATAGAGAGGCAGGGGGACATCTGGGAGGATGGCAGTGCCTCATTCCTGCTGGAGCAAGGGGCGGCAGTCTTTTCTCGATCCCTGCTCCACCCTGCACCACCTTGCACCTCTTCCGTTTCTCATCTCTGTCCACCTTCTAGATCTTAGTCCTGCGTTTGGGCCCGGCACTTTACAGTTTTCACATCCATTAGGCTCACCCTTCCATCCATTTGTTTATTTGTTTATGCATTTGCTCAACATCTCCTCATGGTTCTCAACATGTGGCATCAGGTTGAGTGTGCGCCATGCCCTGTTGGCCCTGGGGCCGGGGAGGTCTAGAGATCAGCAAGACACAGCTTCTGTCCTCTAAGCGTTCCAGGATCGGTGATGGAGATGGAGTCGTAAACAAATAATTGGGTGCTTGGCAATAGTGGGGTGCTGCTGTCAGTTCAGATATTTTGAGCAGCAAGTAACAAAAAACTCAACCACAGTCACTCGAGCAATTGAGACATGAAATGATCTCACATAACCAGATATCTGGAGGGGTCCTGGGGTTGGTCAGAAACTCAGAGATGGGAACAAAGACCCAGGCACTTTGTCTCTTTCTTCTTTACCATCCTGAGCCATATTGGATCTGATATGGGAGACAGAGGTGTAGACAAGTAGCCGTGACCCTGTGTGTTGAGGATTGTGAGAGACAGAACTGGGCCCATAGTAGGTGCTTCCATCAGGTATGATGTTGTTAGATATTAAGCAACAGAAAAGTCCTACCATAGTGGTTCAAGTCATTAAAATACGTAATGATTGTGCACAGAAAGCTGTCTGGAGGGAGGTGGTTCCAGGGTTGGTCAGATGCTCAGTGATGCCAACAAACCAGGGTCTTTTTCTCTTTCCTATTTGTCATCCTTGACCATGCTGGTCTTTTTCCTTAGCTTACTGCCTCCTGGTTGCAGGGGGTTGCCACAACTCCAAACATTACCTCTCACCCTATAGCATTAGAGTCTAGAAGAAGGGAGTAGAGTGAGGAAGAAAAACTATTTCCCAGAAGCACTCCCTCCCTCCACAGCAGATTTTCCCTCACACCTCAGTGGCCAGATCTGGGTCACACGCCCACTCCTCAAACAATCTCTAGAGAAGGAATATAGGGTGTCAGGCTTGGCTTCACCCCGGGGCTGGGGAGGCCCACCAGGTCTGATCCTGTTGCTGCAGAACAAAGCCAGGGTTCTGAGTGCAGGAAGGAGGGGCATGGCTGCTGGGGGGGCAGCCATGTATGTCTGCCACATTCTCATCAGTGCTTGTGACTCAAGTGTCCCAGGCAGTCAGTGTGGGGCCTGCATGGTGGCCAAGCCGGGCCCTGGGGGCAGAAAGCCCTGCTCTGAGCCTCTGCCCACCGAGGGCTGTGTGACCTGGGAAGTACTTGACCCTCCGTCAGCACAGACTCCTCCCCTGTGTAGTGGGGACCATAACGGCATCTACTGGGTGGGGCAGCTGTGAAGGTGACATGGGTTGTGCGTGTCATTGCCTGGCACAGCGGGTGTTAACAACTGGTAGCTATTGCAGCAATGAGGCCCATCTGTAAAAAGGGCCCATGGTGCCCCCTCTGTAACAGTCCTGGGGTGACGGTAGCAGGAGTGCCAGTTCACACATGTGAGCACTTCCTGTGTGCGCTGGGTGCCCTCACTGACACTCGCTCGCTTCGTCCTCCCAACCTCTGTGAGGAGGGGCTGTTCTCACCCCCATTCTACAGCTGAGGACACTGAGGCTCAGGGAGGTGACCCAGGTCAAGGGAGGGCAGGTGGGCTCCGGAATTATCATTTCCCAGCTGCCACGCTCTGACCCCCTGCAGGGCCTGGGGGGAGCCTCACAGGCAAGTGCTCAGGTAACCCCTCCCCGCCCTGTTGACTGTCACTCGGGTCCAGG
Source organism: Rhinolophus ferrumequinum (assembly GCF_004115265.2). Taxonomy (NCBI): domain Eukaryota; kingdom Metazoa; phylum Chordata; class Mammalia; order Chiroptera; family Rhinolophidae; genus Rhinolophus; species Rhinolophus ferrumequinum. The sequence goes on from NC_046292.1 coordinate 20,326,346, forward strand.
TGGTGGCTGGCGCTGACCTCTCTGCTGATCCCACTCTCTGTCCCTCCTGGAGCTCCTGGGCCCCAGAACCTGTCTGTGGCATGGGGAGATTTGTCCACTGTCTCAGCTGACCCTCCTCTCCAGGACGATGTATGGACACTTTCTGTGTAATTAGTGGTGGGGGACACGCACCAGGTTGGTGTCACTGTGTCTCGGCGGTGAATTGGCGACTTGCATTCTTGGGGAAACAATATATGCGGAACATAAGCATATGCTAATGATGGATAATTACACTCCATATTTATAGATTTCTCAAATATGCAAAACAGCTCCTGACAATTCAACACCTACAGGTACATCCCAGTTTAATAACTGCACACGAGGCCCCTGGCCAGCACCGTAGTGTAAGCCTGGGCACCAAGTGTATGTGGGGGGGCTGCTGCTGGCCCCCCACTCAGACCTGTGCCCATCATCACGCTTCCCAGCCTTCTTGGCCCTGCCAGCATCCCAGAGTGATGGCCTTGGGGGCGTGTCCTGGGGAGACACCCTGCAGTAAACCTCCTTTTCCAGGTGGAAAACGGAGGCCCATTCACCCATTTACTCTCTCCCCTAACAGTTTATTGAGTGCCTACTAAGTGCCAGACTCTGTTCTAAGGCAGGGCATCCAGCTGTTGTTCTGGGGGTGGGAAGGAGGAGAGGGAGGACAATCCCAGGTGCTGATGACACATTGAAGCGACCTGAAGTGGGCAGGGGAGAGAGTGATGTGCTGACGGCTGTGAAAGTTATTTATGTGAAAATGCTAGAATTAAGGTAAAAATAAAAGCAAGAAAGGCCGTTTACCCCGGTCGTGAGAGAGTCTGTTAGGGAACTGCCAGCATGCCGGGGAGGAGGGCGGAGCAGGGAAGTGGGTGATGAGCACTCAGATGGGCGGGTGACCTTGGTCTCCCCGACCTGCACAGCTCAGACTTGCATCTCTGCTCCCAGGTGAATGGAAGATTCCTCTGAATATGTCTGGTGTTGCACTGAACCGTCTCTGACTTTTCTTTCCACTGGTGTTGGCCCCATTTCTTTGGGTGGGGGTTGTGGGGGCTGTGGACCACAGGTCCGGATGGAGAAAAGGAAGGAGAAAAATTCCCATCACGGACGGCTGATCTATTACTACTTGAATGGAACTAACCCTTAGTTAAGAAGTAATTTGCTTAAATGATTTGCTCCTGTCTTCTCCCTATAATCACTCTCCTGCTTCGTGGCCGCTTGCCTTCTCTCTGTTCTCCCTCCCTTTCATGATGTTCTATTTTGTTTTTCTTATTTTTGCTTAACTATATAGGACAACAGTTTTTGCCACATCATTTTCATATAGATCCTCCAGGGAGAAACACAAAAGAGCTGACTGTATAGCCCCTTTTGCAGGAACCAAAGAAACCATTTCGCAAATTACAGGAAATGATTAGAAATTAGAACTGCATTTCTGTCAATTACAGCTGGAGATGGAGAGAAAGGTGGTCTGGGTGAGGGTGGGGCTGGGTGAAACACCATTCTCAGTAATGGGGGCGCAGAGTGGACAGTGGAGAGAGCCTTGGGCTGGGAGCCCTGGGGGCCCAGGGGCCTGGAGTCTCAGATCTCCCGAGCCCTGGGTCTTAGGGAGGCCCTGTGGGTCCCACGCAGAACCTCTGTATGTGCAGACAGGTGTGCAGATATGCACAGTATACATGTGTACACACACATAGACACACACAAACATTCCCCCCCCACACACATACACGTTCATGTCACACACAGACACGTGTGCACCTGGCCAAGGTCACAGGCAGAGGTAACCGTGGAAGCCTAGTCTGCAGGGGAAGGTAAGCCCATAACACCGAAGGGAGTGGGGCTTATAGGTGTCAGCCCCTTGTGCCCCAGCTCTGCCCAACCCTCTTCTGAATGGAGGTGATGAAGAGTCTGCAGCTGACCTGACCTTCGGTGCGGCAGCATTCGTGCCCTCAGGAGTCAGGAATGGATTCTGCTCCCAGGGCCGATGAACCCCCGACCCTGACCTTCCACCCCGAGCCCCCAGCTCCCTCGCTGTCAGGCAGAGTGACCTCCTGCTCCGGCTCTCCGGCTGAGTAAAGAGCTCTGCTCATGTGCGGACATGCAACACCACACCGCACAAGTCGTGCAAAGCAGGACTTGTTTCAGGTGACGTACACAGATCCGAGAGGCTAAGGATTCTTAGGACACTGGTGAGTCAGCGACCAAGGGCGGAAGTGACCTACCTGTCAGGTCAGTCTCTGCCGGCCCTTTAGCAGAGGATGTGGGATTTCAAGTGAGGAAGGACAGTCGTCCTGGCAGCAAGAGAAGAGAAGCAGGGAAACTGGCTACAGAGAGAAGAATGAAACAGATGCACAATGAGAAGCTGAGGTGAATTCCTGGATGGAGCAGCTGTGTGGGGTCCCAGTGGGGTCCCAGGCCCTGGATCCAGGCTCGGGGTAGGCAGGGTCTTCGACACTCTCCCACCCAAAGCCTGGTAAAATACTCTATCCCCACACAATTTCTCTTTGCCTAAGCTAGACTGAATGATTTTTCTGCTACTTGCAAAGAACCCTGACTCAGACACCAAGGAAACCTATTTATTTTTAAAACTGCTTTAAAAAAAGCACCATTTCCAACAAAGAATGTCTCTCGCTCATAGAGTCCTCGTCATTTATGAGGAACGAGGCGTTTGCAAACCTATATGAAAATTAAACCCACAATTTGGGCACACACTTGTTTGACAAGTGATAATTAACTGCTGACAATATAATTTCAGTTTGGATGCAAATGTGTTTTTCATTAAAAAGTAATCAAAGAAGAAGATATATGAATGGCCAATAAGCACAAGAAAAGATGTTCAACATCGTTAGTCATCAAGGAAATGCAAATTAAAGCCACAATAAGATGTCATTACACACCCAGGAGAATGGCTAAAATTAAAAAGATTGAAAATAACAAGTATTGGTGAGAATGTGGAGGAACTGAGCCCTCATTCACTGCTGGTGGGAATATGAAATGTTACGATGACGATGGAAAACAATCTGGTGGTTTCATAAAAACCTAACTTGCATCTACTGTGTGATCCAGCCCTTCCACTCCATTTACCCAAGACTCTGAACTTGGCTGTGGGAACTTAGCTCTACTGCTGAAAAGATTTTCGGAAGAGGTGTTGAGTGTCCACTACTTTTTGCTGGGATGGGTCTTGGCCCAGAAATGACACTGGGATTATGTGTCCCCAGACCTTCTGTGACCCACAGACCTGTGCAGGCCCCAGAAGGTGGCTCAAACCATCTTTTGCTAAAGGGACCAGCATCCTTCCTTGAGCATGTCCTGCCCTGAATGTGCCCAGAGCCAACTGGAGGGGCGCTTGGCACTGACTCTGGCTTCAGAGAAGGAAGGGTATCTCATCTGTGCAATTCCGACTACACTCCCGGTCTTACAGGTGTCATATCCCGTCTCCCCATTTCACAGAGGAAGAAATTGAGGCTCAGAGATGTGGACTCACTTCTTCAAGGCCACACAAGTGGTGGCAAAATGGGAATGTGAACTCTGACCTGCCTGACTTCCAAGTCTGTGCCACTTACCCTACCTACTTTCCTTTCCCTGTAATCGACTTTGTGCCTCAATTTTCTCATGTGTAAAATGGGAATAATTATGGTATTTACCTCATGAGATTGTCATGAGGATTAAATGAGTTAATACGCAGAACAGTGCCTGGTACTGTTCTCTCAGTCTATGTGACTTATGATGCTTATTATTATTAATTTGGATAATTACCAATATGATCGTGCCACCTTCCTTTTTCTCCCCAGTGGGACCAGTTGGCTCTTCCCCTTTAATCATCTCCGTATCCACCTGGGGATTCCATCTTGGTCTCCCTCATGCATTTAAGAGGGAGACCCGAAAGGGCCCCTGTGACCTGGCGCCCAAGGTGAGGATGTTTCCTGGCTCATGAACGGCAGACTCCTCTGAGGACCGACCTCTGAGAAGCCAAGAGTCCTGTAGCCTCAAGTAGCCCGAAACCTCCAGTTACTTAGTTACTGAAGAATTTCCCCGAACAGTGTGAATGGGTATTTTAAATGCCCATGTCTAATTGTGTAAAAGGAAACTCACTTCAAAGGAGCCCCCTCTGTCTATTTCTTTTCTTTTTTCTTTTTTTAATGACTTCTTCTTCTAGGGCAATTTGTGATGATCGAGGACAATTTGAAGAATGTAGCAACCTTAAGAGGAGGGGTCCTGACTCCCTCTTGGACTGTCTGTCTTTCTCCAACTCTCCCTTTCTTCTGGAAGCAGGAAGAAAGCCTGGAACCACAGATGAAGACTGGATATGTAGCATTCGGTTGGTAGGTTGGACAATAGGGACAGCATTGAGTCCATTGCCAGGGATCTGGCTTCTCCGTCCATCTTCTCCAGGCGCTCCTGGGGGACTAGGCAGGTCCCCACCGCTGTCGTCCTTGTGGGGGTCAGGCCCACACGCTGACCTCTGGTCAGTGCAGGCGCGGGGTCAGGGTCCGTGTGGAGGCAGGAGACACGTGATTTGTCGTGCCCTTTTACTCAGAGCAGAGCCCCTCAGCCCCTTGTCAGAGTCCATCGATACTTACTTTACGCACAATCGTAGCAGCTTGTTTCCATATTTTCCAGGCCCCCAGATATTAGAGCAGCACACAGGAAGTGGGAGAGGGGCCGAGTCAGGCAGACACCGATGGAGTACATGGGAGGACAGACGGCCTGGGAGAGAAGCGGGAGCTGGGAGTGATGTCAGAGTGCTCCGTGAGTGGCTGTTTATTAAACTGTCTTCTGTTTATAAAGGCAGTTCATTAAACACACAATATGCGAGAAGGTTAATCCATTCCTTTAAACATTCACTGAGCACCTACTGCATGCAGGCACTGTGCTGGGTGCTGAGCATGCAGTGAGGGCCAGATCGGTCCCCACCCTCAGTCTGGTGGGGGAGAAACATGCGTCAAGATGAGGCCTCGTTACCCTGAGATGAGAGACGTGCCCCGTGCCGTGGGGGCACAATTATAGAGTGTGACTAACTCTGACCCTGAACTGGGTTTAGAATGAGGACTCCCCGGTAGCCCAGGGAGCTTGGGAATTTGGAGAACCATCTTCATTTCACAGGGCAGGTGACAGAGGCCCAGATGGGAGAGTGACTTGCCTGATGTGTTCTGGATCCAGGTTTTCCCAAACCTGAGCTCTGTCCACAGGATCACCTGGCCCCGGAGTCTCACAGGACAATCACAGTGACAGCGCCAACCCCTTTTTCATTCCCAGGCCACACAGCAAACTTTCCCCATGTTGACATTAATTATGCCTCCCGGAGGTTAATTTGTACGGAGACTGTGAAAATGTGTTGTTTAAATAGTGATTATTAAAATCATGCTGGGGGTTCGCTAGATAATAGGTAATTATCTGGAGCATAATTGGGGAAACAATGTAGCCAATTCCATTTCGCTCTTCCCGCAGAACCCAGAGTCAGTCCTAGGGAGTGAGTGGTTACTCAGTGTCATTGGTGGTATTTGTGCAATCATATTTTTATTACGTCTAAATTGAAGTCACTTCAGGACCATTCTCTGACAGGAACACGCTGATTTGCCAACACCTTGGCCCCAGGTGTCTGAGTGGAGACATTTTCCTCGGAGTTACTACCCCTTGTGTCCAACCAGAACACATTGAACCATTTATCCATCTATGCATTTGTACAATACTCATTTGCTTATTGCTTTTTATATTTTTATATCCATTCATTTGCCTCCTGCACTAATTTTTTCTTCACTCATTTACAGCTTTCACTCATTTATTCACACTCTCATCCTGTGTTAATTTATTAAACACTTTGGTTTATTCATTTCTGCTTCCATTGAATTACACTTTCATTCATTCTTTCCTCCCTTGTTCGTTTATAAACTCAGTCCCTCACTCAACCAGTGCTTTCTTCATCCCTTCACTCTTTCTTTCATTAGTTTACTCATTCTCTCATTCATGAGTATGCACTTTCATTCATCACTTCATTCACTTATTCAATGGTTCGTGCCACTTGTTCATTCATTCATTCATTCATCATTCAACAAGGAATGATTTGTTTATAAACAATGTGTTCGGTGTATCTATTTGGTGTGATTGCAGCCATGCCACCCCTCTGGCATTTTCTAGCATTTCAGTAAAAGGGACCTTGGGGCTTATCTTTTTTCAAAGCAAAATTTTTATTGTAGGATAATATACTGTAAAACTTACATAGAGAAAAGTATACAAATCATAAATGTACAGCTAGAAGAATTTTCTGAAATTAAAAATCTTTGTAGGACAAGCGCCAGGTTAGGCAAGAGAATTTTACCAGTTCCCAGGGGCCTGCCTCCCTCGGGCCCCTGCCTGTCACAGTCCAGGTCGGGACGGGTAATCAGACTCCTGACTTCTCACACTGTGTGTTACCTGTGCCTCTTCCAGAATTTCAGGCAAATGGATTGATACTGTGTCATGCTCCTATGTGTCTTGTTTCCACTTTGTTCAACATTACGTTTGTGGGGTTTATCCACGTTGCTGTGTTAAGTTGTGCATTGTTCACTCAGATTGATGTGTGGTGTTTGCACATTATATGAATATGCAACTATTTATTTACCCATCTAACTCCAGATGAAGTTGAGTGCTTTCCAGTTTGGGTCTATTATGAGTAGTGCTGCCATGAAATTCTTGCACATGCCTTTTGGTGAACATATGGATGAACTTCTGCTGGGCTGACACTTGAAAGTGGAATTTCTGGATTTCATGGACTACACATATGTTCAGCTTTAGGAGACACTGTCATACAGCTTTCCAATTTACACTCCCACCAGCAGTATGTGGGGTCCATCCTGTCCCTACAGACTTGCCTCTGAGCCACTCACCTTCCGCAGGACCTCACCTCATCCTTGGTCCGCAGGTCCCCCTGGTCCAACTGCTCAGTGCTCTTTCCAAGCGTTTGCCTTTCCCTGGGGCTTCAGTGCAGGACTTCTCCCCAATCCCACTGCTGGCTCCTTCCAGCCCTGGTCCTGGAGACATAGTCTCAAGCTACTCTGGGTGACATCACCTGGACCTAGCCCAGCCTAATTTCCTTTCTCACTCTGGAGCCTTCATTGGTGGAAGGGCCTCCCATGCATCCTGACCTACTTCCTGGGGACCTGACCCATGGGTCAGGCCTTCAGCTGAGCACTGGGGGTCTTTGATAAATCAGGTATGGGTACTGCTCTTGCAGGGTTCACAGAAAAGTGTCTGAGATACAGCCAGGACTTTTCTTGCCATGACTCAAAGATGAATAGACAGGTCTGAGAGGAAGAAATGAAGACAGAAAACTTCACATGGACAGAACTCAGAACTTGGCATCTGATTTTCTGGGGGAGTGGGGGTATGGGAGTGATGTCATAGGACAGAAAGTACCCAAACTTTAAAAGCAGTTGGATCTGGGCTCAAATTCCAATTCATCCATCTCCATTTGTGTGACTGGAAGCCATAAGCACAAATTTTGGTGTTTAGAATACATGGAGGTGCTAACAATGCCTCGAGGAGATGACTGCTGGAGGGGGCCCTGGATTTGGAGCTGGAAGATCGGGGAGGGTCTCACTCTGGCATCCTCTTTGGGGGCTACAGCCAGCAGAATCCACGTTCCTGCTGTTTTTCTTCTCTGACTCCCCAGCAGTGAGCGTGACCGGGCACGTCTCACCATCTGAGTCTCAAGCACGATAGTTGTGAAATAGAGATGATAATACCCGCCTCCTGGGCCTGTGGGGAGGATAGAGTGAGATGATGGTGGTGAAGGTGCTTAACAAACTGCTGCCTCATTCGACCTGGGGTTGGTCATCACCTTTGCACGGAGGATGGTGCTTTCCTCACTTTGGTTCTGTGCATCATCCGTCATTCCCTTCTATTCACTCCCTGCTCATTTACCTTCCTTGATCTCGGATTTGCTTTGATTTATTATAATTTTACACTTGGATTGTTAGAGACCAACTGGCCCAAGCTGCTTGTTTTACACATCGAGGAAACGGAGGCCTGGAAGGTGGTGCAATAGGCTCCTGGTCACCCAACCAGCTGCAGTTCAGCTCCCAGCTCCACTTAGGAGTTCCAGCCAGAGAACCATGAATGTCCTTGCTCCGTGCGACTCCTACCCTGCTCTCCAGGGAGATGTTCAACCTTGTCTGGGAATTTTCTGACTGATGTTCTTCACAAGAACAAAAACCAACAGGCAAGAAATGTTGCCTTTGAAAAGCTGGAAGGTACTCTGCCCTGAGGCTGTATTTTCTCTTTAGACCCCACCAAAAGCCACATTTTCTGATGCAAACTGGCTGTCAGTTTCACTCCAAAACAAGCACACTTGATCTTTTGCCCATATAAACATAGCATGCTATTGATGTAATTACATCCAGCTTAAAAATCCCATCAAAGAAGTTTATGACAAAATAAGGGGCTCGGTTTGAGAGAATTCAAGTTACTTCCCAACTTTAAATTTTATTTTTAAGCCAAGAAAGAGCAAATCACTTTTAAAGGTTACCTTCCCCTTAAAAATGCTCCAGATATGTGTCACTTGGGCATGTGTTGAATGTGGGAAATGTGTGAGTATTTTATCACTTTTCTAAGTCTTTCTCCCAGGACGGGAGGACATTGACAAGGGACTCCCCACTGCACTGCGTCACCGGCAGGTTCTCTTTGCAGCCTGAGGGTTTTTTTTTTTTTTTCCAGTTCCCTCCTAGAGACTGTACAGAGCTACTGGACTCAGAGAGGTGAGGCCGGCAGGTGCAAGATTTGATTTGGATTTACCAGAATTTTCCACTTACTGATAGTAATAGCTACCACATCCTGAAGATCTACTGTGTGCCATGAACTGTGTGTATGTCACATGCTGTTGAGTTGGTTCTGACTCCTGGCCAGCCTCTGAATGAATGATGTCCACAGTGTCCTGTCCTCAACAGCCCTACTCAGCTCCTATAGACTCCTGCCTGTGGCTTCTGGGATGGAGTCAGTCCATCTCGTATTTGCTTTCCCTCTTTTCCTGCTGCTTTCTATTTTCCCCAGCATCATTGTCAAAGAACCCTGCCTTCTCACGATGTGCCCAATGCCCATGCATGGTGCAGAGTGTTATTGGTTTGTTTGTTTCGGTATTATTAATGATTTATAATCCTTACTGTAATCCTGGAAAATACGTGTTTATTTTAGCTCCCACCCTGCTCATAATGACCATCCACCTGGACGACTGCAGGCGCTGCCCTGCCCTCCCTGAATCCACTTTTGCCTCCTATGGTCTCTTCTCCATGGAGCAGGAGAGAGTTTAAAAATGCCAGTGTAAACACCGGCCAGAGCTCGTACCCTCCATGGCTTCCACCTTCCTCAGATTAAAACGACAAGTAGAGGCCTTCACTGGCCTTCAACATCGCTGGGACCGCTCTCACTTCACTTCCCCTATACCCCCCCCCCCGCCGACTCTGCTCCAGCCACAGGGGCCTCCTTGCTGAACCTCAAGTGGGCTGGACACACTCCCACCCCTGCCTCTGTGCTTGCGGTCCTCACGGCCTGGGGTCCTCTCCCCACGTTCACTCGTAGATCACACTTCTTATGAAATGCGTGCTGTCTAGACGTTAGGGTTGAGGGCTTGGATGTCTTTAGGATGCTGGTTAGTGATAAGGGCAATGTTTCTGAAACTTCCTGCAAAATCCCCTTGGGGCAGGGGTAGTGATTGTTCTCCGAGGGCAATGACAGAAATGAGCCACCACAGAACAGAACATTGTGGGAACTGCTCCCTTAGCTTTTTTTTTTTTTTTTTAAATCATGCTTATTTTCACTCTATTATATATTTGTATGTTCTTGAATTAAAAAAATCTCCCACCAAGTCTTTGAGTAATACTGATGTTCTTATGGTTCAAAGAGGTGCTGTGCCTGGGACTCCACCAACTGGAGAAGCAGAGATTTGGGGGGAGGTGAGTTAGGGTGCGATCTTAGGTAGATAGAATGAGGGTGAAGCTAGAGGTGTAGGGGGCCTTTGAGAGAGGAAGAGAATGGTGGTTAAGAGCTCTGGCTTTGATGCAGTAAGACCCTGACACGACACGTATCTCATATCCATGCCAACCAGCCAAGCGTCTTTTATCCTCAATTTTCTCATCTTTAAAATGACATTAACATTGGCAGTTACTTCATAGAGCTGCTTAGAGTCCATTCCGTAGACTTCAAAGAGTCAGTAGAATAACGAGTGTAAAGCCGCCAACATATGATGATGCTCAATCAATGACATTCTCATTGCTCTTGTCAGCCACCATCCTAGCAGTGAGGACTGTTCGGGTCTTCTGTCCAGGGATGTGACCGAAATGTTTTCCGTGGATTTCCCCAGCATCTGCAGAGGGAAGTGGAGAAGGCTACTGACTGGGGGCCGAGAGCTGATCTAGGTTCTGGTTTTAGCTCTGCCACTAACTCACAGATGGCCCCTGGGCAAGTCTTTTTCTCTCCCTGGACCTCAGTTTCCTCATCTGTAAAATGCAGAGGGTTGGACTGAACAATTGCCAAAATACTTCCAGCTGAAACGTTCTCTGAATCTGGGCATTATTTTCTTGACCTGAACACCATTTCAATGTCTTATGAGGTCTCTGATAAGGAAGCTTCTAGAAAATGTCTTAGCTTGGGGTCAATGAGTATGGCCACATTAGCTACTCAGCAAGAATCTTCTACATAGGAACAGAGAAGGGATAAAATACTTGGAAGGCAAAAATATGGTGGGCAGTCATCAGACTCCCAAGCCTGTTGGGCCCCTTTCCCCAGATGGGGACAGAATTAGGGCTGTTGAAATCAGAGGTGTCACCTGCCTCTTACCTCAAACGAGGCATCTTAAAATCATAGAATTTAAGGGTGCTGTGGCTCATAGAGGGGATTGATTTTGCCCAGGGAAACATAAAGCTGATCCAAGACTTGGGCCTTTTAGTCCAGTGACCATTTTATCAAATTACATCACTACTTAAATCAACAATTCTGAAATCTCTTCACTGTAAAATTAAGAGAGAGCCTGTGAAACTAAGATGGTCTTTGAGATTTCTTTCCACAATATTAATTTACAATTTCTTGAATCAGTAAAGGACACACAGAAGCTGGGGTTAGAGCCTAGGGCAGCATGGCTGCTGTCCAAGGTCCTGAAAGACAGTGAGGGCCAGTCCCAACCACTAGGCTCCCACAGCCAAGGGAAGGAGGGGACGATTGGCTTCAGAGCCTCACTCCACTCATTATTTCTACCATCACATAGCTTCCACGTGTGCCAGGCTTGGTGCCCTCCCCATTACGCCTTAGAAACCACATATAACAAGGCTCTTTGGAGACAGGACAACAGTGGTGGATGGTGGGATAGCTTTGTTCTCTCACTGATGAGGCACCGAGGCTATGACTGTTCTAGGCTTGGGTGGTCCAGCAAAAAGAATACCAAAGTCCAGCTCCCTCCATCAGCCTTGATACATCCATAAGAGTGGGGGAAGGGAGCTCTTGTCTACAGTAAAGGGAGCACTCACACGTTGTGGTCCGGTTATTACCCAAGACCTTACATGGGCTGGTTGTCAGGACTCTGCATGAGCAGCTACAGCCAACAGGTGGGAGACCAGGAGGGTGGAAGAGATGGGTCAGGAAGGGCAGGAGAACCCTCTGGCTCAAACTCACAACTTGAAATTCGTTGGGTGGGAGACAGATCAGCCCCAGTGAAGAGAGATTTGAGGAGGCTGAAAGGTGAAATCCTGGGATGTGCCTGGTGATATCAGCTTCCAATTTAACTTCACACACAGCCACTGAGTACTCACTGTGTTACTCAGCTTAAATGTATGGTTTCATTTAATTCATTTAGGTGAGCCAATAAAGAATGCAGCATTATTTCCATTCCACGTCTAAGTAAATGTAGCTTCAGGGTGATGGAGGGAGTTGCCCAAGCTCTCTCAGTTGGGGAGTGGCAGAAATGAGGTTTGAAATAAACTCTGTCTGCCTGTAAACTCCTTACTCATTCCACAGCAAACACTCTCACCCTGACTCTGAATGCAATGGGAACAGGGCCGAACTTGTCTTGCTTGAAGTGAGCAAGCAGAGTGGATACAGAAAGGGTGCTGAGTCTCTTCCTGTTGTTTGACTGTTGGGCAGACATACCATTGAATGGGGATGGCCTGGAAGCCCATTTTTGGGAGAAATGGTCGTGTGTGCTGGCTGGCATTGGTTCTAAGTACCCATGGGGAGAGAGATGTGGGAATATCCGCTGGTCAAGTCATCAAAGGAAATTGGTTTGGGGTTATCCTTGGCCCTGAGGCCGGGAGTCATGAACACTGGTCACCCACCAGATGTAGCTGAGACATTGGGTATCTCTCTCTTGAGAGCACATGATTCCTTGAATAAATAAGGGCCATTTGTTCAGCATCTACTGCACTCATTCAACAGATATCTACTGAGCACCCACTAGGTGCTGGGCACACAGAGCAATGACAGCGATGAGCCAGCAGACTCCCTGCTCTGCCCACTGTGGTTGCTGTCTCTGTCACCATGTGAGAGCTCCCCTTTCATGCTCTGGCCCCTCCTTCTGCACAGTTTCAAGCACTTTATACCCCCACCCCCCACAATCATAGATGGTTCCTAGGTTTTTTCATCTCTCTGGAGCTAGTAAGGTTGGTGGCTGAGGGGAGGAAAACTAATTGGCACATGGAGGACAAATCACACAACCAAGTGGGGATCTTCTTGTTTCTTCATCTAAGACATGACAAGTTTAATTCAAATTAATTCAAGCTGAGCTCATATCTGGAGAAGAAAAGGGAGTTGGTTAGACTCAATTTCTTGGTCAGCCTTTCAAGCCTGGTATTAATCTACTCATCAGCTTAGTTCATCAGAAGAAAAAACATGCTTCTTCAGGAGTTTTCCAACTGAAAATAAATGCCTCATTAAGTTAAACATATTAACCTAAGAACAGTATTGATGTCAGACAGACTAATGAATGTCATTACAGGGAATGCACAGTAGTCCTCAGAGGGACCAGACTGGCCATTAGGAATTCTCTGCAAGTGCACTCAGCTATTGTACAAGGGACAGAATCCCAGATGGGGTGGGGGAGGGAGAGAGACGGAAAAGGAGCCGGTGTGGAGCTGCGGTCATCCCTGGGAGTGGCGCCCTGATGAATTCTGGCACCTTTGAATGTTGTGAAGGGTGCAGGACCAAGGGAGGTGCCGGGTGTGACATGACTCATTGTTGGGTCCAAGGGGATGACGCTGCCTTAGCCTCCAGAGGAGGGAGGGCAGGAGGGTCAGAGTTAGGGCATCAGAACAGCAGGTGTTAGTCCCAGGTCATCGCATTACAGGGGGCGAGGTTTGATTCCAGCTGATCTTGACTGAGCTGAGCTCTGTGCCGGGCACTTTCACGTGGGTGATGCTCACGTAACCCTCACAGCACCTCAGGGAGACAGGCCTTTGGCCCAGGATTACAGATGGAGAAACTGAGGCTCAGAGGCGATAAGTGGCCACGCGTGTGTGAGTGGAGACCTGGGGCCGAGACCCAGGCTGGCTGACCTGGTGGGGTTTTCTCTCCCAGCCCCACCTGGCCTCTCCCTCCTGGTGGTCTGTACTGAAAGCCCTCACCACCCATCCTCCAGGACCCTGTACGACCCTAATTAGAGTTGTGTGGGGAAGAGCCCTCTTTACCACCATACAAGGCACACCAAGGTGTAAAGCAAGTCCTAGGGCTTAGGAGCCAGCGAGGCCTCGATTTAAATATGTCCCAGGAACACCCCAGCTGTGAGCCCTGGGCCCGGTCAGTGCTCTGAGTCTCAGTTTCTGTGCCAACAAAATAGAAACGGGTACTGCCAGCCCACAGGCTTGTTGTGAGGATCAAATGCACCAGTAAAGGTGACGTTCCTGACATATAGTAGGCGCTCAGGAAGAGCTGTTCTTCTACTCTACACTGGGCTCCTGGTCCACCCAACTGGATTTGGTCCTTGGGGGAGAAGGTGGACCCAGCCTGGGGGAATGTGAGGAGCAGACTGTGCTTCCTGATTATTAGCCCAGCAGTTAGGGACAGCCCCAAATTGCACAATCCAGACATTTCTTGAGGACACAATCTGTCCCAGGTACTGTATGGAGGTGACTTTTTCACGGTCTCCCAAACCAGGGACTTCACATCTGAGTGGGGGAGATGACCTGAGGCCATTGGAGAGAGCTCGAGGACAGGGGCATAGAAAGAGTGGGGGCAAAGCCACTGTGACAGGCACAGAGCGAATTGGACACAAAAGGAGGAAGTGCCTTCTACATGTGTGTGTTGGGCAACCCACCCTTCCCCGGGGGACAGAAGTGAGAGGACTCCATACCAAGGTCTAGGACAGCTAGAGGCCTGGTCCAACGTTGAGGGAAGTGGAAAAAAATGGAAATTCATATATTTACAGACCCAATGTGTCAACCCTATGTTGGTCACTCCATTTATTAACAAGGAAACTGATATTCATGCTCATAAATTCATTTATTCCTAACAAATAATCTCTGGGAGAGGGTTAGCTGAGGGAACTGAGGCTCAGAGTTGCTGAGTGATCGCTCCAGGGTCACACGGCTCCTAAGGCCAGGATCCACACCCAGCTCTGCCCGACCCCAAGGGCCATGATTGCCCCACTGGCCGTGGTGCCACTCACATCAGCTGGTCTGGCTGGACAGTGTTTGTTTCCCCTCAAACTACAGACATCCAGAAAATGGTTGCTGGCCCCTCCCCATTGCCCTCCCTGATTTGGCTCTAAGGCAAGAATTCATCTCACAGGCAGGAGACTTGAACACGCATGAACTCTTCCCAGCCCTGCCACCATGTGTCAGCACAAGCCCGAGGGACCTGGCACAGACCTGCAGTGACTCCCCTGATTCAGAGCCTGTGCTCCCCCCTCACAGAGCGAGCCCAGCTGTTCACTCAGGGGTATAAGCTCCCCTCTCGGTGAGCACCTGCTCTCTCGTAAGGTGGGCCCTGAGCGTGCTGGCTGAGTGCTGCGGCTGCAACTTAATTGCAGATGGGGGTAATTTATATGCTGAATCGCACAAATTCTGGGTGAAATGCTATTTTTAACTGCATTGTAACTCTTTTTGTAATTTTTTATTTAATTTTCATGTCTCCTACAAGTTCTCGGTGGCAGGTTCTATGTCTACCTTATTCATTGTCTCTTCTTCTGCACCTGACACACATAGTAGGCACACTGTAAACGCTGGTGAAGTAGATGAAAAAAGGATGCACTGAATGGGGGAAATGAGTTCTACCAAGTCAGTTATAGTTTCTTTAGGCAGGGGGAACACCTGTGGGATTGTAGGAACAAAGAGGGTGGTGAAGAGATCATTGAGAAGAGCCAAGGTGCTAGATGAAAGATTGCAAGGCTACGGAGTTGCAAGGCCAACAGTTTTGCAGTGAGAGAGGGATGTGTATTAGTTAGCTAATCCTGCATAACAAACCACCTCAAAACTTGTTGGCTTAAAATAATAAGCATTTAGTTAGCTCAAGCGTGTGTAGGTGAGCTGGGTGCTTCTGCTGATCTGGAGTTGGTTTGATCTCCGCTGGGCGCACTCGTACATCTGCCGTCAGCTTGTGGGTTGGCTGGGGGCCCCCTGTGTAGCACCGTCTTAGCTGGGATGGCTCATTTCTGTCTCATGTGGCCTCATCGGACAACAGGCCAGCCCAGATTTGTCTTCATAGTGAAGATAAAGTTCAAAAGAGAAAGTGAAGGCGCACAAGGTGTTTTGAGGCAAGGGCTGGTATATTGACCATATATTCTTATTTTCTGTATTCTTGATGCTCTGGCATTAGGCTCTTGATCATGGACAGACAGCTCCTAGGGCTAACTAATTCCTAGAGACGGCAAACTACTCCCTTGTAAGTGTGCCTTTGACATACAAACCAACAAGCCCAGCGCCCACAGCCCCAGTCACCTCTACCTAACTCTCTCAGGCCAGGTCATTGTTCCTCCTGCCCTAAATGACCCCAGAGCCAGTTACCAGACATCTAGGGACCATCCCAATAGTCTGCTGAAGTTATTCAAACCATTCACCCTAAGGTTACCTGGCATACCTACCTTACTGTGCCCATTCCTTCCTGCAAGAACCCTAATAAAAGCCATGTTCGCCCCTCTTCTCCTTCTGCCTCCTGACCCATCCTGGTGGTTCCCCAGGTGTCTCTGTGTGGCGTGCTGTGTCTCTTGTTTTTAGGGATCCGTGAGTATAAACATCTTCCTTAATGACAGTCATTTCTGTGTTTGCGTTGTCTTACCATATCTGACTTAAAAAAAATCTTGGGTATATTTTAAGACAGCTGCGAACTGGCACATCACTTCTACCACATTCTATGGGTCAGAGCAAGTCACAGGGTCAGCCTAGACTCAATAGTTGGAGAAAGAGACCTCACCTCTTGCTGGGAGGAGAAGCAAAGTCACATTTCAAAGGACAGGATACAGGCAAAGAAGTATTGTGGCCACTTCCAATCAGTTTTTACCTATGTCTTAATATTTCATTACTCACTATTTTTTATTTCTGATAACACTCTCAGCAAACTAGGGATAGAAGGGAACTTCTGCCAACTGACAAAGAACATCTGTGGAAAAACCAACAGATAACATCATACTTAATGGTGAAAGACTGAATATTCTACCTCTAAGATTAGGAACAAGAGAAGGATAGCCTTTCTCCTGAACATCTGCTCTACTCACGATTGTACTGAAGGGTCTAGCCAGTGTAATAAGACATGAAAAGAGATTAAATGCATCCATATTAGGGAAATAATTAAAACTTTAGTTGTAGACAACATGACCATCTACATAGAAAACCCAAGAGAAATCTATAATTTATTAGAACTGATAAGTGAGTTTAGCAAGGTTGCATGATAAAAGATCAATATAGAGAAATCAGTTGTATTTATATTTACTAGAAATGAACAATTAGAGATTGAAATAAAAAAATACCATTTATAACAGCATCAAAAATTTTAAATATTTAGGGATAACTCCGACAAAAGGTGTCTAAGACCTGGACACTGAACTAAAAAATATTGCTGAGAGAAATTAAAGAAGATCCAAATAAATGAGAGATATATGTTCACAGGTCACAGGACCTAATATTGACACGTATCAGTCCTCCACAAATTAATCTCTAGGTAACCCAATCCAATCAAAAGCCTAATAGGCTTTTAATTTTTTTTTTGGTAGAAATTTTTAAGCTGGTTTTAAAATTCATACGGAAATGCAAAAGACCTAGAATAGTCAAAACAACTGTGAAAAAAATAATATATTTGGAGGATTAATACTATTTAATTTTAAGACTTATGAAACTAAAGTAATCAAAAAAGTAGAGCATTGGCATATAGAAGGACAGATCAATAGAGCAGAATAGAATGTCCGGAAACAGACCCACAGATATACATAGACAACTGATTTTTGATAAAGGTGCAAAGGACATTTAGTAGAAAAATTGTTTTTCAACAAATGGTGATGGCACAATTGGATGTCCATATGCAAAATAGTAATCTTCAGTTCATACCACACAACACATAAAAACTTAACTCAAAATAGATTATAGATCTAAAGATATAGAATTATATAACTTCTAGAACAAAACAGAGGAGAAAATCTTCATGACCTTGGGTTAGGTAAAGCTTGCTTAGATATGACACCAAAAACATGATCCATAAAAGAAAACATTGATAAATTAGAGTTAACCAAAGTTATAAACTTCTGGTCTTTGAAAAACATTAAGATAATTAAATGCAAGACATAGATTGGGAGAAAATATTTGCAAAGCATCTATCTGATGAGAGATTTATATCTAGAGTATGTAAATAATTCTCAAGACAAACACAACCAATAAAAAATAGACAAAGGATTTGAACACTTCATCAAAGAAGATACACAAATGATAAATAAATAAGCACATGGAAAGATGCTGAACATAGTTAGTGATTAGGAAAGCACAAATTAGAACCACAATGAAATACCTCAACAGACCGGGGTATTAGAATGGCTAAAATTAAAAGACATGGTTCATATCAAGTTTTGTCCAGGAACTGGAACTCTCACATACTGCTGGTGGGAATCTAAAATGGTACAACCAATTTGGAAGACAGTTTGACGGTTTCTTACCAAGTTAACACCTACCATATGATTGATCCCTTCCACTCCTACTTATTTACCCAAAAGGAACACGAATGTTGACAGCAACTTTATAATAGCCTCAAACTAGAAACAGCCCAAATGTCTATTGGCAGGTAAATGGATGAACAAATTTGGCATATTCACATAAGGAGATACTATTCAGCAATGAAATAGCGATTGATACATGTACCAACACAGATGAATATCAAAATAATTACACTGACACCAGACATAAAAGAGCACATTGCTGGTATGATTCCATTTACATAAAATTCTAGAAAATGCAAAGTAATCAAAGTAGTGACAGAAAGCAGATCTATGGCTGGGGATGGAGGCGGGGGAAGGATTATAAAGGAGCACACGGAGACTTTGGAGAGTGATGAATACGTTCATTTTCTCCATTGCAGTGATAGTTTCAAGGATACCTACTTACGTCAAACTTATCAAATTGTACATTTTAAATACATGCAGTTTATTTTATGTAAATTGTACCTTGATAAAGTGGTTTTAAAAATTCATATTCAGATATCCAGCTGCAGTTCAAGGGGGGGGATTTCTTACCAGAATCTGGTGCACAGGGTGGAGAACATGGGAGAATTCAGCCAGTTGTCCAGGACCAACCTCATGTCTCCACAGATGTCTCCTCACTCAGGAAGAGTCAGTGGAAAATGTCAGAAACTTGGTTCAGGGCCCTGTTGGATCCTTAGGGCAGATCTTCCCTGGAGAACTGCACCCAGATTTGTCAGCACAAAAGGGAGACAGGGAACTAGAGCTTGGTCAGAGGGGCTGCGTGATGAGGACTGCTGAAGGAGTGGGACTCTGAAGCCTGGGCGTGGAACATCTCTGAGGGGAAGAGAGAGTTCGTATCTCCAAGCACAGAGTGGACTGCCATGTGCAAGAGGAAGTAGATGTCCTCAGTGCAGCCTGAAGGAGGGACTTCCCAATATTCATTGCTGTCCAGAGATGGAATGGGCTATTTTGAGGGGTGGTGGGCTCCCCATCCTTGGGGATGTGCAAGCAGAAGATAGACGGAGGTATAATAAATAGTGAAGTGCTCAGGCTTAGGCTTCAGACAGACCTGGATTTGAATCGCAACTTGGGTGTTTCAGGGCAAAGGACTTCCCCTCTCTGAGCCTCAATTTCCTTATCTACAAAGTGGGGTCATAATACCACCTAATGCACTGGGTTATTACGCGACTTAACTGAAGTAACACGTGGAAAGCACTAATGGAGGGTCGGGCACATACATGTTAGATCTCAGTGGCTGGAAGCTGATGTCATTGCGTTTTATTTTTATTGCGGGGACCTGTCATCGGGTGAGGTGTTGGCTATTACACCCTCCATCATTCTGAGTCTTTGGCCGCAATCCCATCATTTATCCCTGGGAATTAGTGGTCTGGCACCCCCATCTCCTTCCTCCCCCACCCCCCCCGCCCCTCTTTCTTCCTCCAGAAATGGACTCAGCTGAGTCACAATCCCTACCTGGGCTTTCTTTTCCCAGTGAACAGTGGCGTCAAGGTGACATAAGGTTTCCTGGCTCCTGCTGCCCACTCAAGTGTGAAGATGACTGATTCGCACTAGGAGGGGCTTGTGAAGCCACAGGTTCCCAGATATATTGACAGTCTTTGGGGAGCAGAGCCCCCTCTCCAGGGAGTGACCTGGGAGTGCCTCCTCTGTCTACCACACAGGGCTGGCTGGCTGGCTGGCTGCTCTCTTGATCATCCTCCTTGATCTCCAAAACGAACTTTAATTTCAGGCAGAGGAAAAAGAACAGGCTCATAAAGCCTTGTTCCAGGGCCCCTGGCAGAGTTATCATTTCTGGGTCTTAGTCAAAGGCCCCCTCCAGGAGTGACTGGCCACTTACCACTTGTTAATGCATCTAACTTCCACAGGCTTTAAGTGTTTCCTTGAAATTGATCTTCCAGTGAAAAGTATGCTTTGGAGACATGAAAAAACCATCAGAGAGCCTTAAATGAATTACACTTTATCAAGAGGAGAAAAACAATGCACTCGAAGCTCGCGATATAAGGGAAATGAAGGGCTGTCAGGCATCAAGACGGGAGGGCAGGAGAGCACCCTTGAGCCTCTGTGCTGCTGAACTCGTCACAAGTGTCTTTATTTGCATCCAAGAGGAGCAATGCTATGTCCTGGATCATTTTCTCTGCTGCGTGATGCAACGTTTCCTGTTCCTTCCTCACCCCAGCTCTGTCCCCACAGGGAGGAGAGTCTGAATCACTGTCCTCCGCTGTGGGGGGTGATGGCTGTGCTTGGAGAAGAGAGGAGACGTGGGGTCCTGCTCTCTCCTCAGCTCCCCCCCCTTCCTCTGCCTCTCCTCCCTCCTGGCTTCCATCTGCTGAGGAATGAGTCCTGGAGATGCTGGGCGAAAGCAGTACAGGGGCTTCGATTCTCTAGGAGGGTGGCCATGTAGAGATATCTCCCCAGAGATGAGAGAACTGAGATTAGACCCCTGTCTCTTCCTTCCCTACACAAGGGCCCAAGGAGGGGGTTCCACTCACTTAGGTGTTAGCAAACGTTGGCCGAGACCCAGCCTGTGCCCAGCTCTGGGTCCAGGCTGGAGATCCAGGCAGGACGAGCCCTGGTCCCCACCCTCATTCTGCCCACAGTGAGGCCACATCAGTTTCTGAGCGGCCCACCTGTCATCTATGTCCCCTCACCCTACTACGTGTTCCCTTAGTGAGTGTCGTGTAGAGAGTCATGAGGGAGACCCTGCTCACTGTGCCATTTGTCGTGTGGGGCGGCCTGCGGGGTCTCTGCTCCTGCTCCCCACATAAGAACGCAGGACATGGTGAGGCCAAAAAGGAACACCCACGGAGCCATAGGTTGATGGCCATTTACTACCTGAGTGAGCACCTTTCCACGTGAGGCCAAGAGCCTGGAAACTTCACTCCTGGCTCTGTCCCCACAGTGAGTGTCAGCACCTGACTCTAGATACAACTGTGTCTGTTAATATCTGTCTCCCCACGGAATGTCAGCCCCATGAGGACGGGGCTTTTTCTGTCCCCCTCAGAGCTGTGTCCCCCACGCCTAGACTAGCTCCCAGAGCGTGGTGGATGCTCTGTTTTGTGAATGAGTGTATTGGAAGACTCTGTTGGAGGGACCAGAAGGCCCAGAGCTGCAGGTGTGTTCGGTGGGCAACCTTCCTTGGTGTAGAGGGCGAGTGCCCGGGGGAATGGCTGGGGCACCCCCAGTGTCTGCTGCAATCACTACGAGTGTAGTGCATGAAGTAGCTGGAGGCTCAGAACCAGCACACTCCACCTGCCATGACCTGTGCCAACCCAGCCCCTGCTAGAGACAAACGTGTCCTAACACTGCTGCCAGGCCACACGGATCTGCCTGGCCACCACCTGCCTCGGCCGCCCCTGGTGGGGGAGAGGACGTGGATGGTGCTTCTGTGCTGTGTCTCGGTTACTGGCCCTTTGCTCCCTGACTAGAGTGGGCTCACTGAACGTCAGCCGAGCGGAGAGTCAAGTGGGCAGATGAAACTTAGAACCCAGGGAAGAGGCACGAGTGGAGGGAGGTCATGTGGGTGAGGGTGGGGTGCGAGCTGAGAACGGAGAGGACAGCCACGGAGAACCAACCTCAGCTGTGGGCTGAGCAGCAGGGATGGACCAGGAGAAAATAAGCAACATTTCTAAAAAGATGGGAGCTACAGTGCTTGTTTTTCAGATAAGAAAATTGGAGCTCAAAGAGGTACAGTGAGTTGCTAAACATCACCCAGCTGGCAATCTGTAGAAGCATGATTTATACCTTAGGTGCAGCTGGACTCCAAATTCCTACCCTCAACCCTTCTTGCTTTCTTTCTCTTCCTCCCATCTGTTCCTCTCACCTGCTACCTCCTGCTGGGCCAAGCAGAGCGGGACATGGGGAGAAGAGGACTTCCCTGGGAGGAGAGATAAGGGGGACGGTTCCTGGGGCCAGGCAAGAGTACAGACCTGTCTTTGCTCCCTTAGTGCCTGGGCGTTTGCAGAGCTCCATAAAGCCCTGCACTTGATGCTAAAGTTGCCGAGCTCTCGTTCCAGAGCAGGCCCGAGGAAGCCAGTGCATTTGAATTTCATGCTCAATTATTCAGGTGAGTAAGTTTAATTAAAATTTCTTGGCAGTCATTGTATTTTACCCAAACAGCTGATGGCCTTGCATTTTTGCCTGAGTGCAGCAGTCCCACCGTGGAGCTCTTCCCTCTGAAGCCTTTCAACCTCCGCACATCAGTTTGGCAAGCCCACTTGGGGTTGCCACGAAGTCCAAAGTGGGCCAGGCCTCCTGCAGACACAGCGCTCGGGTGACCGTCGGCTAAACAAGGCCCTCTCGGCAGCAGGGCTGAGTGTCTGCCAGCCTTGTGGCCCGAGCCTCTGGTTCTAGGAGATCTCTGACATTTACTTGGCATTGATTCCAGGTAAACAACAGTCAGGAAGGACTCAGGAAGGGGGTCATGGTGCAGGTTGTACCTGGAGGTTACTGACACCCACGTCCCTGCACACAGGGCAGTGGGAAGGCAGGGTTGTAGGCACATCCCTTCAGGGTGTCTTAGGGTCAGGACACCCTAAGGAGGGTAGCTTGGGACAGTGACTTAAACCTTCAGATCCCCAGTTTCCCCATGTGAAGGCAGAGCTGGTGAACCCTCCTTCTAGGCAGTTGTGAGGATCACAGCGGAGAGGCTATGGGAAGCTGTGGGGACGGAGCCAGGAGTGCAGTTTGCAGGCTCTCGGCCTCACGTGGAAAGGTGCTGGCTCGGGTAGTAAACGGCCAGCAGCTGTGGCTAGTTGGCCGTCAGCTGTACCCAGTGAGCCATTAGCCACTAATATAACTGCCATGGCTACGCTAGCAGGAAATGGGGGCTAGCAAGAAGGTGGTGGCTGAGCCAGCAAGAGCGGATTGCAGTTAGCAAGTGGGGTTGGTTGGCAGAGAAGCAGATGGCAGGTTGCAGATAGTGTGGCTCCTGCTTCCTGTGTCTCCAACCCAGCCGCCAGTGAGACTGTAGTGGTATGACTCCACTATCTATGGCTCCGTGGGTGTTTGCTTTTGGCCTCACCATGTCCTACGTTCTTATGTGGGGAACAGGACTAGAGACCCCGCATGACACCTTGCATGACACATGGCGCAGCGAGCAGGGTACGGTGTCGGCCAAAGCTCTCCGAAGGGCAGTGGAGCAGTTTGTGCGTATGAACACTCAGTCTCAGGAAGACCAGGAGGAGCAGCTGCCGGAGAGCTGGACCCCTGTGGAGGATGGGAAGACGTGGACAGTTCTCCAACCAGCAAAGGCTGGAGAAAGCAAAGGCCATTGCGCCGTGTGGGCTGGGAAGTGCTTGCTGAGGCAGCCCGGATGCAGGACTTGTAGTCCCAGGAGGGAACGCTTGCTGAGTCCTCCGTGGGAGATGAGGGTGAGGTCAAGGTCGTCCCTCACCCCCAGGTTGGGGAGGACTTGGAGCCCTCGCCCGGCAGAGAGGGCACACGTTGTGGGGCCGGTGCACAGCCCTGGCGAATGACTGTGGACTATGGGGAATTGCCTTCCATCCCTGATTTGATGGGCCGCTTGACTGTTTGCTCGGGAACGTACCACCATGCAGTGGAACCGGTGGATATTTGCTTCCTGTGTAAGCACCTTGGCGGTGAGCCATTATTGTTCCAGAAAGACTGGTGGTGCCCTGAGAACCCTGGCTGTGCCCAGGAAGTCTGGCAATGCTCAGAAAGACTGGCAGTACCCTGAGAAACTCTGGCTGTGCCCAGGAAGACTGGCTGTGCCCAGAAAGACTGGCGGTACCTTGAGGAACCCTGGCTGTGCTCAGAGAGAGTGGCAGTGCCCCGAGGCCCTGGCTGTGCCCAGGGAGACCGGTGGTACCCTGAGACCCCTGGCTGTGTTCAGGAAGTCTGGCTGTTGCCCAGAAAGACTGGCTGTGCCCAGAAAGACTGGTAGTACCCTGGGAAACCCTGGCTGTGCCCGGGGAGACTGGTGGTACCCTAAGAAGCCCAGGGAGTCTGGCTGTGCCCAGAAGGACTGGTGGTGCCCTGAGAAACCTGGCTGTGCCCAGAGACCCTGGCTGTGCCCAGGATATTGCATTCACCTCCAGGTTCCTCGCACAGGGCCCCTTGCGGAAGATGTTTGTCGCGTAGATTGTGAGGCGAGACCCTGGAAGTGTGGAGTGGGGGGACAGCCAGGAGTGCAGTTTCCAGGCTCTCAGCCTCACGTGGAAAGGTGCTGGCTCAGGTACTAAATGACCATCAACTGTGATCGGATGGCCATCAGCTGTGGCTAGTTGGCCGTCAGCTGTAACCAGTGAGCCATTGGCCACTAATATAACTGCTGTGGCTGCGCTAGCAGTGGATGGTGGCTGAGCTAGCAAGAGTGCATTGCATCTAGCAAGTGGGGTTGGTTGGTTGGTGGAAAAGCGGATGGCAGGTTGCAGATCGTGTGGCTCCTGCTTCCTGTGACTCCAACCCAGCCACCAGCGAGACTATAGTGGTATGACTCCCCTACCTATGGCTCCATGGGTGTTCCTTTTTGGCCTCACCATGTCCTGTGTCCTTATGTGGGGAGCAGGAGCTAAGACCCTGCATTATACCCTGCATGATAGAAGCTGCCAGCATGGTCCCTGGGACATAGTAGGTGGTCAGATAAGTATGTGGCTGTTGATTTGAGTGAGTGCCCTGATGACTTGTTAGCTGGGTGAGGGTGGTGTCGGGAGGCCCTACCTTCCAACCCTCACCTGTCCCACTATTGATCATCTGAAGACGCTCTAGCACTTTTGCAGCGGGAGGTTGGTTCCACATTGAGATGGTCCAGACATGGAGACTCAGGGATGTGGGCAATAGATATTCCTGTCCAAACGGACAAGAAGGCTTTGGGGGCAGCCCAACCATAGTTGACAGGAAACAAGATTCAGCATTTAGAGAGACTGGGCGCAGGTGAGAGATGGCAGAAAGGTCAGTCCAGGCTTGCCATCAACCCAACCGACAGAACACAGGTGTGTCCTGCATGCAGTGCTCTACCCACTGTGGGGGCTGGGAGAAGGTGATGAGGGGAGATCACCTGACTCCAGGTGAAGAAGGGCATCCGTAAGATCTGAGAAAAGGCGCAGTGTCTGAGCACAGAGCTCAGCTCAGGCCCTGGGAATCACTGCGGTGCCCATCCTGCCCCCTCTGCAAGAGCTGCTGCATCACTGGGTGTTCAGGGCAGCATAGACTCTGGGAGAAACAAGGATTCTATGAGAGGGGCTGCTTAGGACTGACATAGAGAATCAGAAAGAAGGAAAGGAGAAAGTTCTGGGGGGCACGTGGGGGAGGGACCAGGTCTAACCGTGGGAGGATGCCATGGCAGAGTAAAAGGAGCAACTGGACTCAGAATCAGGAGATCTGGGTTCTGGGCCCAACTTAGTCTCTAGACCACTGCGTGACTGGGGCAAGGCATTTGGCCTCTTTGGGATTAGTTTGCACGTCTGCAGAATGAGGTCATTTCTAAGACCCCTCCCAAGCCTTGACTCTAGAGGGTTCTGTGTAATCGCCTTCCCTATCCCCCACCTTAAATATGACCAGTGGGTTCCCAGCTCAAATCCAGCTTCTGCCCTAAGAGGCAAGTCAGCACCAGAAACCTTCGTGCTGAGTCAGCAGCCTTCATGGGCACTGCGTGATGCCAGGTCTGGCAGTGACAGGGCTGCTCAGTCACTAGAGTCTGGGGAGAAGGTGCCCTCGCTCTTGGAGATGCCATTATAGGGTGGTTTCTGCAGCTTCCTCTGTGGGAGGGAAGAAGGTGGAGAGAAGGGGCGGCGGGAGATGAATCTGCCTCACACCCCTAGGGAATAAGCTGAGATAGCAAAGTTTTGTGCTGGTCTCCGCTTGGAGACTCAGTTGCTGGAAGCGGGGCAGGCATTAGGCTCTTTCATTTCCTGTGACAGGAACCTCAGTGTAACTTGGCTTGAGCTCAGAAGGGATGTATTGGTCTTATGCCACTGAAAAGCCCAGGGGTGAGTGGAGGGGCCTTTAGACTTGGCTGCAGGGGCTCCCATGAAGCCACCAGGACCTTCTTCATCTTTTAGCAACTATTCCCTATGCAAGGCCATGCTCAGGTCCTCCTTCTTGGTGGCCAGATGATTTTCCTTCCAGACTGGAATCCAGCAGAGAAGAGAAAGCTTCCCCAATAGCTGATCAAAAGTCCTGGGATGACTCCCACTAGCTTCAAGGGCCACACCCCTTCACCTAGAACCGATTCTAGAAGGCCAGTGAGAGGGAGGGTAGTGCTAAATGCAATCCGGGACTATCCTAGAACCTGGAGGCGAGGTCAATCCAGCCTAAGCCTAGGATGGGCTGAGAGTAGGGGCGGGGGAAATTCTGGGCGCAGCCTTGCTGGTAAAGGGTACCAGGGTACTGGATGGCAATAGTCCACAGTTATCCTCCACGGGGCTTGGGGGAGGGGGTGGAGGACAAGAAAAGCAAATGTATGAAATGAAATCAAAATGGATAGAAGGAAAAAGTCTAATATCCACAGGGCGTGGCTGATCTCATTTTATCTTTCCAGTAGTCTAATGAGAGTGTAATTCCTATTACCCTAAATTTAGAAACCTGTATTTTAGTGTTAGAAACCTATATTTCAGACCAGAAGCAACTGGTCTGACATCCTTCATATTTATAGATGAGGCAACAGAGACCCAGAGAGGTTAAGTGACTATCTCAAGGTCACACAGCTCATTAGTAGAAGACCTAGGTCTTCCCAGAGAGAGTCTGTCCTAGGAGGTGTCCATCTGCTCAGAGCTGCTAATGGATTACAGGGAACTCCTCAAGGAGTTCATTTACTTCATTCACTCAAACCAGGCAGGGTGGCCTGCGTGGGCCAGAATCGACCCTGCCCGGGAGGAGTGGAAAAAGGGGTCCCTCATCACCTCCCTGCCTCTTCCACTCCATTCCCTGCGTGGAAAGGTATCTTAGTAGATGCAGCCAGCTGGGACCTGCTGGCGATCTCTCTCAGAGGATGCTGGGGCTCTTCACACTCCTGATTGGCTGCTGACCCCAACCTCTGCCACCTGATTCTGCCTCCCTGTGGTCTGTGAAAGCAGAAAAGTTAATTCCAAGAGCATGAGAGATGGAGAGGCTCTTCGTGGTCTAGTCAAAACCTTGCATTTTATAGGGGAGGAAACTGAGGCCCAAGAAAGGAGGGGCACTCCGAGGCAGGCAAAGGGATCGGTGGGAGGGGGCCTAGCTCCCTATCTAATGCTCTCCTACCACCCCGCTGGCCTTGCTGGCTACCTGAGCTGCCATCCTTGTGGCCCCTGACAGGGACCCTGAACCACCCTGAAGCCTAAATACTTACACACTATCAACCTCTCTCCCTTGAACTCGGTCACCCTTTGCAAGGTGAATTTACTCTCCGATTTAAACATGAGACAGCTGAGGGTCAGAGAGCAGCTGGGGTTGTCCAAGGTCAGCTGCTGACCAGTTAGAGATCAGGACAAGCTCCCAGTCTCCCTGTGTCGCAGGAAAGAAGCCTTCAAAAAGTTTATGTCATTTTATCCTCCTTGATCCCTGCAAGGCTGGTGTCCTTGGGACTAGTGCCCTAGTTATACACGAGGGAATGAGGCTCAAAGAGGCCCTGCCCTTTGGGGTCCCTCACACAACTGGCCAGTGGTGAGGGGGGGAGTGGGCCAGGTTTCCTGCAGTCCAATTTGGTGCCCTGGCACCCCATCCCCCCAAAGCTACTCATAGTTAGGAACGGCATTTCACCAAGAGTGGAGATGGAGAACCGGACCAAGAGAGGCATAGATATACCAGGGTTTATTTTTCTCACCTCATGAGTCGGTGGCTGGTGAAGGCCCAGCCTCCTCTATTTCCTTGATGTCCTCGGAATGCATGAGCTGCCCTGAGGTCACCGTTTGGCTGCTCCCCATGGGCCTCGGGTCCCACTTCAGGATGGGCAGTGGGCAGTCCACAGTGGCCCAGGCAGCTCCTGCCTTTCCAGGAGTTTTCCCAGAATGCCCTGCAGTAACCTCTACTCCCCTTTCATTGGTGTGAACTGTGCCTGCAGAAGGGTGGCAAATAGACTGTTTTCCCAGCTCACTGACCAGAGCTGTTATCACATGACTGCCTGCAGAGGGGCAGGGAATGTAATGTGTTTAAGTAGGAGAAACTGTTGTCCCTGACATTGTTACCTCTGACCAAGTAGGGTTTGTGTTAGTAAGAAAGAAGAGGCAGATAGCTATCAGAACATTGCCTGCAGTCTCTGCCCCAACACTTAACAATCCCATGTTTGTTTTTGTTACTACCTTGGAGGAAGGAACACAACCACATTTGTTGTGACTGGTCAGTGAGGCTGAGCCACTTGCCCAAGACCCCACCGGAGGAGCCCCAGCTCCCTGCCCCAGAGCACCCAAGAGCTCCATAGATCTGTGCTCTTGTCCTCCTTTGTCTGTTCTCCTTCTCTGTCCCCGTTCTCTGCCACTCCTCCTCCCCAGCCCAGCCCAGGGAAACGCATTCCTGCAGCTTAGAAAAGAGGGTTCAGTGGTTTGTCAGTTATGGTTCTGACACCACTCTCAGGCCAAACCCCTTTCAAGCAAGTCTGCCATCCAAACTGAAACCAACCCGCTAGTGTTACACTCCCTCTCTCACGTCCTGCGCGTGGGGTGTTCATGGGGATAACCTTAGCAGAGGACACCTGGGCAGCATCTATCAAAATTGAAGATGCACAAACCTTTGTCTCAGCAATTTAACTTCTAAGAGTCAATCATTCTGAAATACTCCAGAACACAAAGCTCGGTAAGGCTCTTCACTCCAGTGTTATTTGTAATAGCAAAATTGAAGAAATCTAAATGTCCATCAGTAGGAGATTGGTTACCTAAATTATGGCACATCCATACCATTGAATACTAAGCAGCCATTAAAATGATTGAATTTGGCCTCCATGCTCTCATTTGGGAGAATGTCCATGATATGTTTTTGAATACAGAGAGTAGGTTGCTGAAAAATATGAACAGCATGATAAAGAGGCCAATAATTTTGGTTTGTACACAGATAAGAATCTGGAAGGATGTGCGCCTGTATGGGGAGACTTAGGAAAATTCTTCATGGCTTGCGACCCTCTGACCACGTGAACTCTCCGTCCCTTAGCTAAGGCCATTTGTGCCTGAGATCCCTTCTCCTCTCGTCTACATCATCAATGTTCCCATTTCTTCTGGGTCATTCCAATTAGTGTACACACACAACATTAGTTCTCTAATCCCCCCAAATAACAAGTCAATATCAAACGTCTCTTGCTGCCTTTGCTTCATTTCACAGTAAAACAAAAGCCACCATTCTTGTTATCTCCAATTTCCCTCTTCCCATTTTCTTTTCACACATGTCCTTCATGCTCCAATGCAACCCTTAAAAACATGCTCAATTTCTGTTTCAGGTTCTGTCCAATTCAGCTAGTGTTTTCCCAGGTTCTCCCGAGGAGCCAGGCACTGTACTTGGTACTGTAGGGAAATGAGGATGAGTAAGAGCTGGGTTCCCAGGGAAACGAGCATTGCTGACTCTCTCCCAGGGGAGGCTTTTAAGAACTTACCTGGAGAGCTGATGCCACAGAAAATTTAGCAAGACCCTACGCATCAAAAGCAAAGTGAACGAGCAGCCCAGAATGAAGAGGTGCTCCTGGTCACTGATCCTCTCTTTGACCAAACTCTAGCCAGGCTCTTCTGAACCCTCTTCTTGAGTAGGCCTCATTTCGGCCTGTAAGGATTTGAATAAACACATCGTTTCTAACAGCCCAAGGTCACATCCCTAGGATGACCATCCCGGCCCCTTTTAAAGAGCCTGCCGGAAAAAACACAAGTCGGCCAAAATAAGTTTGTTCCAGCCAACACCTGAAAATAGGGTGCCTGTCTGCCAGACTCTTGGGAATGTAGGAGCCTAACTTTGTAAGTGCCACTTAGCAAATCAGATGGGTCTTACAGGGACTGACCTCCCATCCCACGTTTTGTCATTTTCCACTTCCCTGACTCGGCTCAAACCCCTGCCATTGCTCTCTGCCGGCTCCCCCGCCTGCCCCCTCCCCCGCCCCCCGTGGCCATCATTCTCCTTTTAAAACGCCCAGTTATCTCGGCACAGATCAGAATGGAGCTCAGCTCTTTCTCCTCCTGTCAGTAGTTACAGGATAAATTCTGTTTTCACTGCTGTAACTAATGTCTGGGTGTGTTTATCTTTGCCATCTCTCAGGCTGGTGGGGCACCGCAGGGTAGACTGAAGGGTAGCTGAGGGATGGAAGGGAGGGGGAGCAGCAACTCTGTCCCCTTCCTAAAAGCACTGGATAACATATTAACATGATGCTTTGAAGCTACCAGAAAAAGGCATTAGTGAGAGCAGGTGCCAGGTACACCCAGAGGAGGCAGGCGAGGAGTGAGCAATGCCTTTTTAGCGTTCTCGGGAACCCTACCAGGCACACACCTGCCCTCGTTTCAGCTCCCAGCTGTCCTCCTGATTTTAGAACTTGCTTATACCTCTGCTCTTTGGGTGAATCCCTGGGCCAGTGTTGCAGTGATAGCTTTCCTTTTATTTATGTTCCTGCAGGAGAATGTGTTTGGGTCCGTGAGTACGGAGCGCAGCTGAGATGGACTGTGGTGAGGTCATCAGGCATGGCCATGATGGAGGAGGGAAGTGCATGCGCAAAGGTGCTGTCGTGGGACAGCATGGAATGGAAAGCAACTGAAGGAAGGCCAGAGGCTAGAATGTGGGGTAGAGAGACGGACTGCGCTGTGAGCTGCCCAAGAGAGACGGCAGGGCTGGACCCTGGGAGGTGTTAGAGACCAAAGAGCTCTGTTGAACTCAACAAAAACAGGATGCACTGAAATGACCGGGGTTTGGGGACTGGAAATGGCATAAAAAGTTCTTTCAGTCCATCCCTGCTGCCTCTAGGCTGGAAGACAGAGTCATTCTGATTTTATAGCTGAACCAGAGAGGTTATCCTCCCTGTTCAAAGTCACACAGCCGCCACTATGCCCACAACCCTGATTTTCAGCAGTAACAACCATCACTGGCTACAGTGACTGGAGTGGCCTGGCAGCCAAGGACATTGCTCGCTCAGTGTGTACCTGGCCCTGTGCTGTGGGCAGAATGAGCCTCACCGGGCTCAACTCTCATCGCCACCTCATGAGCTGTGTACTCCTACCTTCATTTTACTCATATTTTGTTGTGCTTAGTTTTCTTCATACAAAAGAAATATATGGTCATTGAAAAGATTTCAAACAATAGAGAAAATGAGAAACGTCATCATCCCATGCTCTGCTTCCCTCTTTCCAGACGAGGAAACTGAGGCTTGTGGGACTTTCTACACAACACAGCGTTATTCCCTATGATCATACAGCTGGGCTTTCTGTTTGCCTGATGTGACACCAGCAGCTCAGTTGTTCACAGGAGAAACTAAGGCTCTGGGAGGTCACGGGCAGTTGGAAACAATTGGCTCACTTGTCGAGGTTTTCCTCTTGGATGGGCTGGCGCTGGCACATCAATATTCAGTCGTGCCACACATTGTGGAGCCTGACTCCCCACTCAAGTACTGCAGAAAAGAGAAATAATCTTGACAAAATCTAAATAACATTGTCTCGCGTGAACTGGAGGGGAGACTTTGTACAGGGGGCTTCTGAGGAGTCCATAAATCTGAGGCTGATGAATTACCTGGGCAGGTGCCTCTGCCACCGGCATCCTTGCTGAGGACCAGAAGTGGGATAATTACTTTTCTGGCGCTGGTTATCTGGAGCAAGCTAGCCCATTTATCTCTTTTATTGCAACTGGATTTCAGGAAAGTGTCTGCTGAATCCTCCACCCTACCCCCCTTTTCTAAATATTGGATTTATTTGATGACTCCACTAGGCCTGGTGAAGGGGGGCGGGGGGGCAGAGCATGTCCTGCAGTAAGGAAGACTGGGTCCCTGAGCCCGCCGGTGGGGTGGGTTTTCTCATGGGTGTGATTGGTTGGTGGTTTGACATGTCTGTCAAGCCAGCTGTTCATACCATCATCCCCATCCGTGGTTCCATAAATTTCCTTCCTTCCCCATTCCCTGCTCTGTGCACTGGCTGTGTCCAACTCAGGGCAGTGGGAATAGGCTGAGGTGAAGGTTTTCTCAGCCTTGGGAAAGGGAGTCCGAGCAGCCACGTGC
The DNA here is from genome assembly GCF_004115265.2 of Rhinolophus ferrumequinum. Taxonomy (NCBI): domain Eukaryota; kingdom Metazoa; phylum Chordata; class Mammalia; order Chiroptera; family Rhinolophidae; genus Rhinolophus; species Rhinolophus ferrumequinum. The sequence continues at coordinate 20,358,580 of NC_046292.1, forward strand.
AAAGCTGAAATTTGAGGTTCAATTACTAAAGGAAGATGGGAGAGTCTATTGAAGGGAGCACTGGCAGATTCACCACACTCAGGAATGTAGATGAGGAGAGTGTCCTGGGAATTGGGGTGGGGCTGGCAGTGGGAGGCGGAAGGAGATGCGTCCATTCTGTCCTACCTTCTCTCTCTCCCCCAAGACCTCCTTTCCCCTCCATGTTTCTCAGCCTTGGCATTGATAGGCGATGTTTTGTTGCCTTACTTTGGATCTCCTAAAAGTGCTGTCTGGATCACCTCTGAGCTCTGAGGTCCCCCAAGCTCAGGAGGCCCCCTGAACATTTAGATATGTAGTTAATGTTTACATTGACAGAGCTTTATCCATCTCTGGATAAAATCATTCATTCACTCAATATCTAGTGGGTGCTCACCCAGTGACAGACCCTGTGCTAAGTGTTGGGGATATAACAGAGAGAAGAATCAGAGGTACTTCCTAACCTCCTAGCGCTTAGACTCTAGTGGGAGCAGACAATATAAAAAAAGCAATCATTTAATGCATGTACAATTATAGCTGTAGTCAGTGGCCCAGGAAGAATTTCTTGAGGAAGTGATGAATAGGAGTTTCTCAGGTCAGAGGGGGGAAGAAAAAGAACAGCATGTGCGAAGGCCCTGGGGCGAGCATGTTAGCCTGACCAGGAGGCAAGTGTGGCTGGAGCAGATAAAGTGAGGCGGCTCCGGTGAGGAGAGGCTGGAGCGAGGTTGGGCCCAGCCCTGGCCTTCTAGGCCTGGGAGGTTCTGTCCCTCCAGGTAGGGCTGAAGGAAGACGTTGAAAGCATTCGAGTAGGGCAGTTTGAGTTCCACAGTCAGGCAGTCTCTCAGACCCTCCTCCACTTGTAGAGTGAGCTGAGGCCGTTTCTTTTGCTGTCCCCATTGAAGGTGCATCTGTCACCTGGGGGTAGGGGAATCCTCAACTGACTTTGTCCTTAGCGTCCCACACATCTGGATTTGGGCAGGTCAGACCAGCTTCACAGCAGCCCATGGGGGAAGAAAGAATGAAGAGCACAGCGTTAGCTGCAGTGATGACCCGGATTTACACCCCCGCCCCCCAATGTGGAGGCACAAGCTTGGGACAGACCCTGGCTGCTAACGCCCTCTCGCGGCAGCTGTGACCATCCGCATGAGGGACAGAGTCCCCATTAGCCCTTGCTGACCTCACTCCTGTGTAATAACCAAGTGTAAAGGCTGCTCTGGATTAAACTTGGCCCTTTGAGCCTTGGCATAAAAAGAGAAAGATCAATCCTTTCAGGGCACGAAGAGCCAAAGCACTTTCTCTTTTGGGAAACCGCTCACCCCCCTTCCAGGAAGGCTTGGGGTGGCAGACGCTGTCTCTCGCCTCTTTCCTTGCCTTCCCCTGTGATCTCCCGAGGGGAAGGAAAGAGTGGGCTTGCTGCTGGCGAGGGGCTCAGCGTTCAGCCTACCTCGCCTGTGGTCAGCGACCACGAATGATATTGGAGTAAAGGGAGCAGGCAGCCTTCTCTTCTCTCCATCTTCCCATTGGCTCTTAAAGTAGGAGCCTCCACCCTCTTGGGACTGTTGGCCAGAGCTTCTGCCTCAGTTTCCACCCCTCATTTGCTCTTCTTTGAGAAGAGGAGAGGCTTGTCTGATGAGTGAGTTCAACTGACTTTGTCATTCAGTAACCCTCACAATTAAATGGTTTGCCTTTCAGCCAGTAGGGGCCCAGTTAGGACCCTGGTGCAGGGAATTGCTCGCTGAGTTTGGCACCAAATGACTAGATCCACTCTTGGTTCTGCTCCTCTCTAGCTGAGTCATCTTACTCAAGTGACGTCACCTCTCTGAGGATCAGTTTCCTCACCTGCCAAAAGTGGGTCTGATCATATCTGCACCAGAGGGTCGGGGACAGGGGGTCCCCAGAGAAAAACATGTTATGAGAGCGGTGAAGTGGGAAGCCGACAGGAGGCAGCGTTGGCGTGAGAGTTCAGAATTGGGTTGGTGTTTCTGTTCTCTCCTGGCTGTGCCTGCTTCACTGAAAGTCTCTCTGAACAGTCGCATCAGTCCTGTACGTACGTTACCATGACCTTCGTATCTGTATTTTAATGCTCAGACGCCAAGTCAATCAAACCACGTCTCAAAATGGCTGACATAAGAATGACATTCATCGCTGCACATGAAGAGCATCCAGGGGTGGACGAGGTTTCAGGTTGGGTTCATCTGGCAGCCCAAGGGCCATTCTAGGATTTTTGGGGAATTAAGAAAGGGACCCCAGCAGGGTGTCAGCTTGGATCCACGGGAGGGGAAGGGAGAAGGGAAATGGATACAACCAGCCACTGTTTATTGAGCACTCATGTTGCATGATCTTGGGCAAACCTCTCGAGGAGCCTCAGTTTCTCCCATGTACCATTGGATAATGCCCTGCCTCCCAGGTTATCACGAGGCTCAGTGAATCCCTGTCTATGGCACCTGATTGGCAGTGAGCACTCAGTCGATGCCAGCTCGTAGTATTGCTGGTGCTGTTGGCGTGGTTGATGTCTGAAGGCTGTTGGGTGGGTGATTCCACTTGTTCCGTGTTGTCCCTGGTTGGAGAGCTGGGACCTTCAAAACGAGCCTCCAGGAGGCAGAGTTCAGCTCTGGAAAATGGACTTACGGATCGGGTCAGTTGCCCAGTCCAGGGCAGTGGTCTGCGCCCCTCCCCAGAGGTGTGGGAGGCATAGCCAGGTGAGGCCTGGAGGGAAATGCTGTGGCAGGGACTTGAGCCCCAATGGAGGGGGCTACCAGCCTGGGTTGGGGGCATTCTCAGGCAGGTTTTGAGTACACATGAGGCATTAAAATAGCTTTTCTGGTTACAACTGGACTCCTTGCCCAGTGGCTCCTAGCCTCAATCCTCAGGCCTCAGCAAAGCCACTGGGTTATCACTGGTCTGCAAGGCTCGGAGCCATGGGATCAATTCTCTTTACGTTTACACAGTCCTGGCTGCCACTCCGTGGGCTGGCAGATGGGAAGGGGCTGGTTCACCTTGGACAGTGTCCTGTAAACCCGCCCGCTCTGGTTCTGTCAAACCCTGACCCTCCTCTTCTCATCATTTGACCTGAGCCTCAGTCTCCCTTTCTGTAAAATGGGGACTAGAGCCACTTGTGTACTTCTGTTGGGCCTTAAAGGAGTTCACACAGGTGAAATGAGTCCACCAGTCGAGGTGTTTTGAGTGCTGACTATATGCCAGGCACTGAGTTAAGCTCTACATGCCTGACACTTAGTAAGTGCTCAGTAAACGTTGCTTATCTTTATCTATGCAGAGTTAGTTGGCTCCATGCCTGGAGAGGAACAGAGAATCATGGGGCTGGGAGATGAGGGCAAGTTCAAATCTTTGCTCTGAAAAGTCCCAGCTGTGTGATATCGGGCAGGGAACAGCCCTTCTGAATGTAAACGGGGTTAATGATAATACCTGATGGCTAGAGCAGAGGTGAGAGTCAGTGAGGCAGGCTGCAGGGTGCTGACACAGCGGGGGCATACGGAGGGCTATACTGTTATTCTCGTTATGGGAAGCATGTGTGTCAGCGTTAGTGTCGGGGTTAGAGGCACTGACTCTGGCTTGTGTCTGACACTGCTATGGGGCTCAGTGCCAGCTCACCAACTGGGTGACACTGGGCAAATTACTCAGCCAGCCCCCATGCCTCAGCTTCCTTGTCTGTAAAATGGGGACATCACAGTACAGACCTCATAGGGTTGCATGAGGTTTGACTGAATCACTATATGTAATGTGCTCAGCACCATGCCCGCCCACATGCCTGAAGACATAGTTAGAGAGAATGGCACTCAGGGTTTTAGGGCAGTCGTCCTTGGATGTACTCCCCTGGGAAGTTTTTAAAAACTGCAGACATGGGGCCCCCACCCCAGAGACACGGATGCTGCATTTGTGGGTGAGCCTGGGTACCTGTACCTGCATCTTTAATGAGCTTCTGGGGAGGCTGATGCAGGGGTTCCTTGGCCTGGGGCTTGGGAACCAACAGAACAGGAACTCCGGAGAATGAAGCAGAGCTGCCACCCTGAAGCAGTGTACAGGCTGGAGGGGAGACGCCCACGCAGCGGGAGCTCCACTGTGAGCCAGAACAAGGACCGGCTTTGGAGCCAGGAGATCTGGGTTCAAGCCCTGGCCCACCACTCTTCCACTGTGTGACTTGGGCGCGTCCCTTGACATCTCTCATCTGCAAGATGGGGACAGTGTGGGTTTGCTGTGAGGAACAGATGAGCTACCTCATGTGAAGAAATGCAAGTGTGGTTCCTGCTGAACTGTTTTTTGTCCCGCACCTTGTATCTGTGGAGGCAGGTGAGGAAAGGGAGGCTCGAGGTTCCTAAATGACCTCCCCAGGGTCACTTGTCAAGTCCGTGATAGTGGGGCACCTGTTTCTTCCAGGTTCCTCAGTGTCAGTGTGAGACCCTCGTCTCTGGGCTGCGTCCCCAAGATCTACAGCGACCAGCCACAATTTCTGCTGGCATCTTTCCACCCAGAGCTCGGTGCTCTCTTGTCGCCATTGTCTCAATTAGCACCAGGGCTGCTTTTATTAGGAGCTATCCTTTCAGGAGGGACATAAAATATGTCTTGGAAAGAAATGCAGTTTTCATTTTTCTCCCCGTTTTACCATCATAACATATTTCCATTTCAATTGAGTCTCTTTGCTTTCTGTGCATCACATTTCAAAATCTGCAACATTAAAGACCAGCTGGAAATGGTGTGTTTCGAGCTGACGTCCTTCCTTAGCGCCTTCCCGCTCCTCTTTCCCTGCCCCTCAGTGCTCTGGGTTTTTCCTCATGATAGTTGTTCCCATGGAAAGAATCCACTCTGCTACTTTCAGGCCCTGAAATATAATTGATGATGCTGGTAAAAAAAAATGGCTGAGGTTTGAAAATAAAGTGGAGCTGATATTATTATAAGTTAATTGTGTTCTTCATAAATACAGTGAAGTCCTAACCCCCAGTACCTCAGCATGTAACTTTCTTTGGAAATAGGGTGTTTCCAGAGGTGATCAAGTTAAAATGAGATCATTAGGACGAGCCCGAATTCAGTATGACTGGTGTCCTTATAAAAAGGGGAAATTTGGGCATAGAGAGACACAGAGGGAAGATGATGTGAAGAGACACAGGCAGAAGATGGCCATCTATAAGCCAAGAATGCTTGAGACTCCCAAAAGCCAGGAGAAAAGCCAGGAACAGAGCCTTCTACAGTGCCCTCAGCGGGAGCATGGCCCTGCTCACACCTTGTGATGGGACGTCTGGCCTCCAGAACTGTAACTCAATAAACTTCTGTTGGTCTAAGCCACCCAGTTTGTTGAATCTTGTTACAGCAGGCCCAGAAAACGAGTACAGTGATGATGAGAAGTGAAGGTGGCAACGACTGTGAAGAGCTGGTTGTGCAAAGATGCTGCTGGGACAGGGCCACCCAGGTGCGCTTACATTTCCAGACTCCCTTGCAGCTAGGTGGGGCCACATGATCAGTTCTCACCTGTGGGTTGGGAGAAGAGATGTGAGTGTCACTTCTGGGTCAAGGTGATGAAGAAGCAGGTATGCCTTCTCCACTCTCTCTTTCTCCTCTGGAAGCAGAGAAATCTGAGGCCTTGGAGGAGGTTGGAATCATAAGATGGAAGGAGCCTGGGCCCAGAATCACCACATGGAGAAAAGCTGTCTGCTGGCTGGCAGTGTTAGAGCTCTGGGAACTGTGAGAGGATTTAACCCAGCGTGGTCAAAGGAGAGGAATCTTCCCAGAGGAAGTGATGACTGTGCGTGATCTGACCAGTGGGGAGGGGGCAAGTGCACTAGGCTGAGTAGACAGCAGGTGTGGAGGCCTGTAGAAGGGAAGCTGGTGCACTGGGGACCCCCAGTGGTTTCTGTTGCTAGAGTATTTCCTGTAATGGGGACAGAGAAGATTCAAGGGCAAAGAGGTGAATGGGGGCTGGGTCCTCAGGGGCCTTGGTGCCACGTGGGAGACTTTGGGAAACACTCTGAGTCTACTGGGTTGCCATTGAAAGCTTTTGAGCAGAAGAGCCACATGGTCAGACTTGTGTATTTGAAAGGGTCCTCTGGCTCCCAGTGCGGGAGCTGGATTAGAGAGGGAGGGTCAGAGTCAGTGAGACAGGGAGAGAGGCTGGCCTAGTGCACCGTGAGAGGGTGGGAGTGGAACTGAGGCAGAGGGGCTAGAGGTGGCTTTTAGGGGAGTTCAGGATATAGAGTCAACAGGCCTTGGTGACTGATTTCAAGGGAGGGTGAGGGAAAGGGAGGAATGAAGGATGGTGCATAGGCTTCAAGCCTGAGGGTCATGGGGACGTCAGTGAGATGGGGACCCAGGACTTGGATAGCATCTTTGTTCTAGTCTTGGTCTCAGTTTCCCCAATTACAGTCATGTGTCCAGAATTACAGGCATAGGTGATAGAACAATAGATGAAGTCACTGGGCAAAGGGAAAGCCAGAGCAAATGCACAGAGGTGGGAAGTTTACAGTGGGGGACACTTTTTACTTGTGGAACATCTGTCTCCTCCATGGGGCTGGGACAGTTGTCCCTGCCTTGGTCACATCTGCACCCTTAACACCAAACAGGCAGAGCCTGGAACATAATAGATACTCAATTTATGGTTGTGAATGAACGGAGAAATTCACAACAAATGAACTGCAGGTTGTCTGATTTGGCTGGGACCCAGAGAACTGGCAGGGACTCCAGGGACAGCAGAAGGAAGATCTTGAGTGCTGAGGTGGGTTTATCTTTTCTATTCTACTGGTGATAGGTTTTGAGCTGGGGCAAGGCCTGGCAAGAAAAGACAGCCAGGTCCAGCAGCACAGCTATATTGGTCATTTGGATACTGAGGAAAGGGATGTCATGGTCCTGATGGCTCTTAAATAGGTGCTGGCAGATCAAGAGCCTCCTGGAGTCTCTGGTGAATGACAATGAAGAACAATGTCAGTGGATCTGCACTGCTGCACCCCACACTGGCCGTTGAAAAGGATCACCTCTGCCCTCTGCTACCCCTCCCCCATCCCCCAAATGGGGCACCGGGTGATGGATGGTTTATATGCCTCTTTCCTTCTCTGACAAAGTCAATTGCCCTACGAGTGGTTCCATCCATCTTACCTTTAGTCAAGCAGCTTCTCTGCTAAATGTCCCAAATAGAACCCAAGGGAGACAGGCTATATCCCTGACTCCTGCTGGATCCCCTGGGAATCCCTAGCCTTCCCCTTTGGAGGGAGACATGGTGGCAGGGCTGCAGGCAGCTCAGGTGCTTTCGTCCATCCCGAGCAGAGCTGGCTGAGATGCCTTCCCGGCAGCCAGGCCTGTTCTGGTGGGAACAGCGGGGAGGGTGTGCAGAGCCAGGTACTGGCTGCTTCCTTTGGAGGGCAAGGAGCATTGTGAAAGGAAGCTAACCCAGGTGTACCTTCAGAGGCGGGCCGCGTGTCATCTACACGTCCCGTCCCAACGCTCACCACTTGTTCAACCAGCACAAAGGCAAACGGCCAGGGGAGAGCCATAAGCACTCACACAGGTCCTCTCCCCTCCCTCCCCACTGCCCTGCCTGCATCCGGCCCTCATTGGCCCTGCCTGGCCCCCAAATCTACCCTCCTTCTGTTGCCATGTGCTGTTTCTCAGGCACAGCCCCAACCATGTCAGCCCCCTCCCAGCGTAGGAACACTTCAGGGCTCTTCGTCTCCTACTGAAGGAAGCCACTCAGCTCGGCAGCTGAAGCTGACCTTGATGAGCCTGTTAGTCGTCCTGCTGGAGGGCTGTGTTGTGCAGTGGTGAAGACTCCAACTTTGAAGCCAGGCTATCTTGGTCAAAATCTTGGCTTGGCCTTGACTCTGCATGAGTTCCTTAACTTCTTGGAGCTCAATTTCTTCATCTATAAACTGGAGCTAATAATATGTATCTCACGTAATTGTTAGGAGGATCAATGAGTGAGTGCATGTGAAATGCCTCGAGCTGTGCCCATACACAGAACTCCCCCAGTTCCTGCTCCTTTTTGAGCTCTGGTAGCTCCTCTTCTTCCTCCTTCTCCTCCTTCCTTTCCCTCCTCCTCCTCTTCTTTTCCATCTCCTTCTCCCAGTCCTCCACCTTCCCCCTTCTCCTTTTTATCTGGCCAGGACACTTTCCTTCAGGGAGCAGCCCCTTCTCCCACCTCCACTCACCTCACCCTTGGACTGACCACTCAGGTGAACCAATGCGTTTCCTCTTAAGTTCAGCCAGGAAGAGCTGGGTTTGCTGTCACTTGCAACCACCGAGCCCGGACGCACACAGGCCAAGTCTGCCTCTGTAGCCACGCTTGTCCCTTCCTGCTCCCGGACTGGAACACCCTACCCAGTTCCACCGACTGGCCCCTCAATGGTGACGTGCTGTTCCTTACTTTGTGTCCTTGTTCTTGAAGTGGCCCACATCTCGAATGCCCCTTCCAAATCCTTGGTCTGCCCAAATGCTGCAGGTTCTTCAGTGCAGCAGCAGCCTGGACCTTGGAGGCACGGCAGAGGGGAAGGAAATGGACTGGGGAGCCAGAGAGGTGTGGTTTCATCCCTGCTGCCCCTCTCACCTGCTATGTTACCTGAGACTTGTTATTTAACTTCTCCAAGTATCGGTTCCATGTTCAGATGGTAACACCAACCCCACAGGGTTTTTACACGGATTGAATGTGATAGTTCATGAGAAGGGGCTGGTGCACGGTGGGTGCCTAATAATGGCTGGCTGACACAATTGGTGCTGGGCTGACATAAGCCAGCACTCCCCTCAGCTCTTCACCTCCTGAAAGGCAGGAAGAAACCCCAGGGAAATCTTATCCATCAGTTTTACTCTGGGAAAGAGAAATAGAAAATATTCTAATTCCAAAGAGTAAATGTCAGAGGCTTGGGAAGGATTCTGAGGTTCTGAAAATAAACACCCGGCGTGGAAGGGAAGGAGGGAAGGAGCGAGAGAAAGGAGGGGTGGAAGTGGAGGGCCAGGATGAGAGGCAGAGATGGGGTGCCAAGCCTGGGAGAGGGGGAGAAGGGGGGGAGAGAGAGAGAGAGAGAGAGGCTCTGTGGAGACTGCAACGTCCTTCTTTTTCTGGGGATACGACATTCAGGCTCTGATCTGTGGCACTGGGTTTGAGGAGGGCACAAGAGCGATTGAAGGGGTTGAGTGATTCATAACCATAGTGGTTTGAGTCCAGCCTGAGGCCATGTGGACGCTCCCTGTCTCCCTATTAAAGAACAGCAAATAGGGCTGGTTTTAGAGAAGCCGAGGACAGCATAGCTGATGGGTCTTTTCTGCCCTGTGGGGTCTTTAGAAGCATCCAGAAGCAGGCACACCGGTGCTGCTGAGTGTTAGTGTCCTGAACCAATGGCTGGTGACCTTGCTGGTATAGATGGCCTTCAGAGTCCAGCTTACCCAGAAGGAGTCAGGTTTGCAGGGGAGCTCATGAAACTGGACTTGCTCGTGTGGGACTTGCTCATGAGATGTCCTGAGGGACCCAGAGGAGACAGGCCAGTCCTGGGCTCACACATGGGGCCCTGAGGACCATCACAGGTGGAGGTTGTTGGACAGAGTGGACACCCCTACCCTGATGGGGTACAGGGAGGAGGTTGGGTCTGCAGGGTCACCATTGGGTGAATCCTACAGGACGAGCAAATTCACCAGACAGAGAAGGGGAGGACACAGAGGGCGAGGGGCCGTCCTGCAGAGGTCCAGGTGCAGGGGAGAGGTCACCTTGCAGGAAACTGGGAGGCAGCATTTGGGACCCTGGCATCTGGGAGAAGGAAGCAGCAGGGGAGGCTGGAGCTACAGGAGTCAGAACAGAACAGGAGGGGCCTGGGATGCCAGGTGCAGAATTCACCTTTCCACAACAGGCCACAGGGACTGAGCACCCCGTCTTGTTTCAGCAGGAGTGTGTGCTGAGAGCCACTGTGCTTTGGAAAGTTACCTGGGGTGCAGGTGAAACAGGAAGGGAGGCTCTGGCAGCATAGAGATCAGGTAAGAGATGTCTGTGATGGTTCAGGTACAGCTGAGGACAGGGTGGTTGTGTTGGAGACAGCAGGAAGTGGGTGGACGTAGGGTTCTTTCCCTACATCTAATCAGGCACCACTGTTGGGGTTTGAGGGAGCTAAAAAATAACACCTGCATTCCCCTGCCCCCCACCAAAATTAGGAACCAGTTGAAGGAAATACGTATCTGAGAGTCAGGCAGATGGCGAGCAAAGTACCTCCTTTATTTGTGCTGGAGCTGATGTTGGAGAATGTGGCAAAGGTTTGCTGGCCAGAGGGCTGCTGACACCCAGACCTTGAATTAAATTCACAAATCTGGGCATCTCAGGCCTACACCCTGCAGACCAGCCAAACATGTGAGCAGGCCAGGCAGGGCTGGGGTGCCTGATGAAATGGCAGAGGCTCAAAGGAAGGAGGCCACATTCTCTGAGAAATAAGAAGGTGGGAGAAGCCTGAGTCTTGCAACACTGAGAGGTGAGGATAAATAACATCAGGCCTCTGTCGTTCGGGCCTGATGCTGGCCTAGCACCCATAGTCCCATATTGGAGTCCTGCAGAGAGTGGGTCAGTGACATGATGGGTTTTGAAGGGTGAATAAGAGTTCTCCAGGTGAAGGAGAAGCACTGAGGCAGGCATCTGCACGGACAGAGACACTAAGAACAGGGATAGATTTGGGAAATGATGTATATATCCTGGGACTGGGGTATAGATTGCATTGAGAGTTTGGGCCGAGGAGAAGGTATATTAGTTTTCAATTGTTGCTGTAACAAATCACCACACACTTAGCGGCTTAAATGACCACATTTATTATCTTGCAGCTTTGCAGGTCATAAATCAGACACAGGTCTCACAGGACTAAAATAAAGACATGGCAGACTGTAGTCCTTTCTGGAAGCTCCAGGGGAGGATCTGTTTCCTGACTCGTTTGGGTCGTTGACAGAATTTAGTTCCTTGCGATTATAGGATTGAGGGCCCTGCTTCCTTGCGGGTTGCCAGTGGAGGCTATTCCCACTTTCTAGAGGTCACCCACATCCTTGGCTCATGTCCCCTTCCTCTGTCTTCAAACCCAGCAATGGGAGTCAAGGTCTCTCATACTTTGAATCTCTCCTTCTGTCTCATCTCTCTGTCTCCTTCTCCTACCAGACTGCCCCCCAGCTCAATTCAAATTAGACTGAGATAATCTCCCATCTCAAGATCTAGAACCTCAGTCACATGTGCAAAATCCTTTTTGCTGTGTAAGATAACATATTCATAGGTTCCAGGGATCATCAGCGTGAGGGCATCTTTTGGGGGCGGGGAGGGTGGGCGTTATCCCTCACCACAAAGAGAGGAGGGAAGTAAGGGGAAAAAGAAACATTTATTGAGATACAATTGATGTATAACAAAAAAACAACATTTATTAAGCATCTACTAAGTGCCAAGGACTAAGCAAATTGTTTAGCATCTATCATCTTATTTTGTCATCACACGGCCCTTCAAGTCAGGTGTATTATTCCCATTTCACAGATAAGGAAACAGGCTCAAAAGGACTACTGAAAGATGAACAGTGAATAAGGACAGGATTTGAACCCAGCTCTGCAGATTCGAAGCCCGTGTCTTTTCCATGGAACCTCAGCACTGTCGAATGAGGTGGGGAGGATAGGCTGGGCCAGCTGTGAGAGGTTCAGAGCACCCTGTCTTCAAATACCCTGTGAGTCTAGGACACACCTGCCCCTGCAGAAGAAGTCTCAGTGGGTGGTCCAGTGCCTGGCTCCTTCCATCCTCAGGATACAGCCAAAGCCCAAAGCCAGATGCACTGAGCAGGTAGGCAGCTGCTGATACAGACACACTGTCATGCTTGGCTGATGGATGCCACTGGGTAGAGTGGCTCTGTTCTGCCACCAATTGAGTTGAACAGGTCCAGCTAAAAAGTGGGGTTTGATATCAGCAGACATTTGGGAGCAGGCGCAGAGCTGGGCTGTGGTAATAACAATAATACCTACTCCACATTGTTTGTGGGTGGATTTAAAAAATGAGTTAAAAGTGCCCATCTCTGTGTTAGACACAGTAGAATTGCCATAAATTGAATGCTTTTTCTCCTTCTTGTTCTATAGCACATTTTCTTTCCTATGTCAGAACCTGTCAAATTCTACATGAGAAGTGGCCAATTTTTCCCTTAAAGGTAGTTTGTGCTTTTCTGTGAAAGATGCTAGGTTGGTACCGTTACAAGACAATGTGGGTTTGTCTTCTGCTCCTGCTGCTGTGAAAGTGGAATAGAGAAGACTTCTGAAACTCACTTTCTGGGGTCCAGCTACCCTCCTGCATGGGATTTCTCACTGGGATTAGTGGGTACCGTGGACATACAGGATGGGCCTGCTGCTGCATGGCGGGTGAAGCCTTCTTCCCCTGGTCACACTTCTGCACTTTATGTGCTGATAACGCAGTTTTAGCACATTTATAAACATTTGGGCATTTTCTTCAGCCATTTATTTTTCAGTTATTTTTAGGGGAAAACAAATTGCCTTTACACTCTAACAAAATTGCTATTCTGTAGCCTCATACGTGCTGAGCAGATGTGAGCAGAAGCTGGAAGAGACCAGCACCGAGAGTCAGCAATTCCTGGATGGACTGATAGATATCTTGCTGTGCAGCTTTGGGAAAGTCGCTTCCCCTCTCTGGGTCTCAGTATGTCCTCTATCATTTCTGATATTTTCAGTCTCAATATTCTAGAGGTGTGTGTTTCCAGGCAAATGGGAGCTAACAGACTTTATTTATGAAACAAGTGGGCACCTACTCTGTGCCAGGCACAAGGTTCTGTCCTGCGGAAGCAAATCCCTTACCTTGACTTCAAAGAACACATATCATGGAGGGAGGATGTCCACTCGTGAAATGTGAAAATGTCACTATAATATACAGAATGGAAGCTCCACATGGGCAGGGAGTTCTGTTTATTTTCCTCACTGCTGCTCCCTTCTCTGCCTGCAATACTGGCCTCAGGACCTGCGTCCCTCCTGGAAATGGGGGGACGTCAAGCTGAGCACCACCTTTCCTTCAGCTGCCACCGACAGCCCTGGCCACGCTGCTTCGCCCACACACCAGCTGGTGGCTGATGAAGCTTTATGGGCACCTTTAATCTCGCAATCAATGCACTGGGAGGGCAGGGACAGAACTGACCCTGTGTGCAGCTCCCACTACCTCGCAAGGCCCAGCCTGGCCCCATCAATCAATACACCTGCAACGCTAATAACTCCTGCCTCAAATCAAATCCCACCTACACAGTTAGGTGGAAGGGATGTGATTTCTTTTTCCTTCCCCCAGGTCCTTTCTGGAATAACCAATTATCTCTCCTGCTAATAAATGCTTTCCTCTGTCTTACAAATAAATGCCTCCCTCCTGCTGGCCCCCTCAGGCCATGGGAGGCTGGGCCAGCTCTTCTCTTGGGAAACCTATACTTGGATGGAGCCCCTGTGCTGGGTGTGGCCTGTGTGACTATTCTTGCCTGGACTATGACCTCGGGTTAAAGGGCTTTGGCTTTGTGTGCTTTCTGTCACTTAGAGCTGTCTTCACCAGGACTCTGACAGTCTCTTCAGTGGGGCAGAGGGCTTGCACATCACTGCTGCCCCTATTCCTGGCCCAATTGGAGCAACAGCAGAGGGGTGGCTTGTGGACTTAATTCAATAGCCAATCATGGAGGACACCTAGTTTGAGGCCTGGTCTGTGCTGTGTATCAGTTAGCATAGGAGGGGCTCTGCTCAGTAACAAAAAGCTCCCAAGTCACAGTGCCTTAAAAACTCAAATATTTATTTCTTGCTAATCGTACATGTCCATTGCGGGTTAGGTGGGGGTGTCTCTGCTCATCAGGGCCACTTGTGGACCCCAGGTGACAGAGTAGCTATCATGCCAGAGATGAAGAGGGCTCTGGTGGGTTTTGCACCAGCCATTAAATGCTCAACAGGGAAGTGACACACATAACTTCCATTCATACAACTCATTGGTCAGAACTAGTCACATGGTCCCACCGAGCCAGAGGGGACAGGAAGTTCAGTCCCACCATGGGCCTGGAAGAGGGGAGATGTAAAAGTATTTGGCAAAATGTCTGACTACCCCAGGCACCAAGGGCTATGAATGGTTATGACCCTGCCCTGCCTCTCCGCGCCCTCCTCAAACCCCCTCCCACTTTGCACGCACCCCAGAGGCTTCCAGTTTGAGCAGGGTGGCCACAGTGCTTTTCTTTCCGTTCGGTCTGGGTGGGCTTGTGGATATGATTGTCCTGAGAGACTGATAGTCAGCAGCTAAGTGAACTGAGAGTGAGCTCAGAGCTTGGAAGTCACTGGGCCAGGATCTGAATCCAGGTTTGTTGGGCTCAAAGCCCAGTTTTCTTGTCTCTGAATCGTGGCACCCCTCAATATGATCAGAAAATGTGGCAAAGCGGTAGAGAGGCTGTGGTGAGATGCTGGAGGGCTGACAGTGCCACAAGCCAGTGTGAGCCTGAGAACTGGGGGTGTCAAGTTTTAGGAAGGGTTTTGTCCTGATGGGTGAATGGACTCTGGACGGCCAGCGGGAGGGAAGGGCCGGCAGGTACCCGGGCAGAGGTGAGATGGCCACAGGGAATGGAGGAGCTGGGAGAAGAGGGCCTGGCTGGGCAGATGTGGGAGGAAGAGGAGGAGAAGCTGACATGGGTGGGCTGGGTCCAGACGTTTGAATTTTGGCATCAGATAGACTGGGGCTTGAAACCCAGCTCCACCATTTCCCAGGAGATTTTTAATTTGTTTAACCTTTCCTCATGTGTTTAAAGATATCCACGCCTCCTAAGGTCGCTACGAGGCTTACATGGAATCAGGTAAGGCAAATACAAGGTGCAGTGTGTGATGTTGAGAAGGTTTAGTAAGAGGCATAAACAGCCTTCAGATAACGAGCCGTTCATTTGTGCCTGGCCCCCTGCCAATCACTTTGCATGAATTCAATCACTGAATCCTCAGAACAACCCCCTGACGAAGCACGATTGAGTGTTACCAATGGATGAGGTACCCATTTTACAGAGGAGAACAATGGAGGCCAGAGAGTTTGATGCCTGAGGTCACTCAGCTGGTCAATAGCTAAGCTTTTTCTTATCACTTGTGGCTCTTTGATTTTCCTTAAGAGCCTCAGAGCCTGACAACCAAGCTATGGGTCAGAGGACCATGTGCAGGCCCCAACACTCTGACTACCTCCCCCCACCCCCCACTCTGCCAAGCCCTGAGCCTGCTTTAAAAAGCTCCATTTCCCCAGAGAGGAAACGACTTCATTACAAAATGAAGAGCCAGTTTGTTAGAGAAGGCCCCTCTCTACAAAGACAGAACACAGAGGCCAATGAAACTCACTCGGTTTCAGCATCACTTTGGAAATCGATGGGCTATGATTACGAATCTGGTATCTGTCAACAGCTGCCTAATATTAGCTGGATCTTTGCAGGCTGCTCACTGGGCCCATCCACCCCTGCGGACTGGCACAGCGGTTCTCAGACCATCATCGATCTTTTGACTCAAGTGGCCTCATGAAATACACATCTGCTGTTACTCAGAGAGCAACCTGCCATGTGGCACAGAAGAAATGCTGCCCGGGGAACGATAACTAGAATTTCATTGTAAAGCCCACCCTCTTGCACTGTGTGCCTCCCACCTCTTCTCCGCTTTGATCTTGACTTCACAGCTCAGACATGGAAAATCTGTGCCTTTTACTGTCTCAATCTTGTCATAGAGAGATGGGGGGAAAAGCCATCAATAGGATTTGAAAGATTATGCAAGTTCCCTGTTTTGAGACCTTTGGCAATTTGCAGTGAGTTAGCACCTGTTTATTTGCAAGAGGAGGGCTAGTGGGAGGGTAATCCAGTGCTCTTGTTCTTGGGGCACTCTGCCCAGCTAAGTGGCTAAGGGGGTGGCAGAAGTGGAGAGTTCCTGAGGGTCTGGAAGCCCTGGGGGGAAAGATTGTCTTTAAGGTGGAAGTGGACAGAATAAGTAAAGAGTGTCTTTATCTTGCAATTTGTTTCCCAGGCAGTGGGAAGTTCCAGGAAAAGGGGCAGGGAGAAAAGCACCTGCCACTTGGGATACAGGTGTTCTTTGGTAGGACCAGGTCATCAAATCTGATTTTGGGAAGATCCTGAGGCTCCACCCGTCTCATCTTAGACATGAGGCCTCTGAGACTCAGGGGGCACAGGCAGCCTGTTCCACAGTCTTGCCACTAGTTAGTGGTAGAAAGAGAAGGGCTGACGTCCCCAGTTAGAGTTTCAGCTCCTGGAGGGGAGATGTGTGTGCACAGGGCACTAGGGAAAGAATATGGTTTCCTTCAGCCAGCCCTAGACCAAGGGCCATGTCTGGCCCCACAATCTGTTTTTGTAATTAAAGTTTTATTGGAACATAGCTATACTCATTTGTTCCTGTGCTGCCTGAGGCTGCTTTCACTCTATACCTGCAGAACGAGGAGTTGCGACTGAGATGGGGTGATCCAGAAAGCTTAAGATATTTGCCATCTGGCCTGTTACAGAAAACGTTTGTGGTCCCCCTGTCTAGAAACTTGCCTGAGGGGATCTTACACATAATTTATGCAGAGGCTTTATGTACATTTTAATATTATTGTTAAAAGTCAGACACTTGTTTTCAAATGTAAACTGGCATGGAGTCCCCCTCATCTCAAACTGACAGCAGCCAGGTTTCTCAGGTTGCAGTGGGGAGGAGGGGAGCCTTCCCATCCTGGCCAGCCCTCCCCCTGCCTGAGGGGGGTTGTTAGATAAAATACACAACACCCAGTAACATTTAAATTCCAGGTAAATAATGAATTTTTTAAAAAGACTATATCCCCAAATGGGCATGGGTCGGTCATACTTAGATGAAAAATTATTCATTGTTTAACTGAAATTCAGATGTAATTGAGAGCCCATCCCATATTTTTATTTACTAAATCTGGCAACCCATCCCTTGGGCCACCTCTGATGTAGCACCTCAGCCAAAATTTGGTCTCCGGAATGGATTTCAAATCCCTAGCCGGGCATTTCAAGCCTTTCCTTGGCCCACGTCTGTCTGCTGCCTCATTGCCTGCCCCTACCTTTCCAGGTTCCCTCATCCCTTCCCATCCTTCACTGTCCAGCTCCAGGAGCTCCTCCTTGTTTCCTGTAACTCCTGTGTGCCTTTGCCTAAGCTGGTCCCCCTGCCTGGACTGTCTCCACACCCCCTGCCCTCATTCCCAGCTCTGCCTCTTGGCCAGTGCTGCAAAATCACCCCACAA
Organism: Rhinolophus ferrumequinum; assembly: GCF_004115265.2. NCBI lineage: Eukaryota > Metazoa > Chordata > Mammalia > Chiroptera > Rhinolophidae > Rhinolophus > Rhinolophus ferrumequinum. The sequence goes on from NC_046292.1 coordinate 20,375,795, forward strand.
GGTGTCTGGCTGCAAAGTCAGCACGTGCAGGCAATGGGAATCCAGGAAACAGCAGACTCATACCTCCTGGCTTAGGTTCATTGAGCAGCATGGATTCAAGGAGAGGAGTGTTGGCAAAATCCTCCCAGGTCAAAGCTTGAGGGACTTCCGCCTTCTCCCCCAGAGGATCCCTCCCTTTTCCTTTCCAGAAGATCAGAGCCTTTCACTGGCAACCTGTCTCAGACCAGTCGATGTTGGAGCCTGATTATTGGAAGGGAGGCCTCGGGAAGGCGGGTCCTGGTGAATGCTGACTCCTCCTGGTCCGGGAGCTTCCAGGGTGCCTTTGAGGATTGGGAAAGGGAGAAGGGGGACAGGAGCCAGGAAGGTCTGTTTACTCCCATTTGCTGCAGGTTACCTTTAAATGGGAGGGAATGATCCTCTAATCCCCTTTATTTCCATTTAGTGCTTCTAGAAAAGACCTACTTGACATTTTAGGAGGGGGAAAAAAGAGAAAAGTGAGAGACGTAATTTAGTAGAAACGGCAGTATGGAGAAATCTCAGTGAACTCAGCATTCGGTGCTTCTTAATGTCTCCATAAATTAGACCAGGTGAGGCGAGAAGATAGGACAAACACCTGGTCCTCCTGTAGAAAGTGTGCCAGGATCTTCCCTACGGTCCTGATCTTGGGGAGCAGGCGTGTTGGGGGAGGGGCCTAGCCCTCCTTACACATGTTCCCCTCTGATAGGCAGGCAGCCTTGAAGTCCATGTAAAGGAGGCGGTCCAGAGAGGGTCACTTATTTTAAATATGCGTCATCCTCTGGTCCATGATCATGTCCTTAACAGGAGTATCCAGGAGTGGCTTTGTCAAACTCAGTGCTTTTGATGCTCGGTGTCAGAGTGCCTTGGGTCGAGCCCTGGTCCCACCGTCTATTCACTATGTAACAGTAGGCCAAAGATGGCACCTATCTGTGCCTCAGTTTCCTCATCAGGAAAATGGGGATAATAACAGTACCCACCCTCCTAAGGTTGTTGTGAAGAATTAGTGTGTACTACATTGTCCAACACATAGACAGCATTTGAGAAATTTCTACTACTACTATTTTATTATTAATCATAAAGTGCCTCCAGAAAAGTTGCGACAATTTTTATGAGGATCATCACCTCGTGAGTGTTTTTTCCCCCCTCAGATAAGACGTGTTATATTTATTTATACAACAGTGTAGCAATTGCTATAGTTATAGAATTTTAGAAATGAAAGCGTCTTAGTGGTAATCATTTCAATTCTCAAATTTAATTAATGAGGAAAATAGTGACCCTGACAGGAGAAGGGAGAAGTGCAAGGTTACCTAACTCTTTGGAGGTGGCCTGATTAATTTTCAAAATTCTTCAATGCCAATTCAGTAGTGTTTCTACTACAGAAGCATCCCTTGCCTCTTTCATAGCTTTTTTACTGATTGTACATTATTTATTCTCTCTTATTTCCTTATTTCTTCTTTTATTAAATTTTTAGTTTTTTCAGTTACCGTTGACATTCAATATTTTTTACTCACACATTAGTGTCAGGTGTACAGCATAGTGGTTAGACACTTATATAATTTATTCAGTAATCCCTCTGATTAGCTAGTACCCATCTGGTACTATCCATAGTTGTTGCGACATTATTGACTATATTCTCTATGCTGTACATCATTGTGACTATATTGTAACTATTAATTTGTGTTTCTTAATCCATTCACCTGTTTCACCCAGCTCCCCAACCCCCTTCCCTCTGGCAACCATCAGTTTATCTTCTGTATCTATGAGTCTGTTTTTGTTCTGTCTGTTCATTTGTTTTGTTCTTTAGATTCCACATATAAGTGAGATCACATGGTATTTGTCTTTCTCAGTCTGACTTATTTCACTTAGCATCATATTCTCTAGGTTTGTCCCTGTTGTTGCAACCTCCTGAGTGTTTTAGACATGGGTAGGACAGGATAGAGAGAGCTGGCTTCTTGTCCTGGGACATCTTTTGACACACATAGGATCTTGCTGAGTCCTCATCCCTCTTTCTGAGTCTCAGTTTTTTCATCTGTTAAGTATCTTATATGATCACTGACCTCTTTATCAGGTGGTGAATTCATGAATGGACATGGTCAGAATGCAAAGCCCTCCTTTAAACAGAACAGACATACTTTTAGCAATCTTTCAAATGACTCAGGAAAACTTGCTGATGACGTAAAGATAAATCTCATGCCTGCTTCATGATACATTCTGAATTATTTGAGTCCATGGTACTTCCTACATCTATTTGTTAATTTAATAAGTGTTTATTGGAAAGCGCCAGGGACAAGGTTAGAGTCTGAGGGAATGGAATCATTCACTCATTTATTCATTCACTCATTGAACACATGCTTATGAAGTCCTAGCTCTGTGCTAATTGCTATTCGGGAAACCGGGAATGCAATTTTGAGAAAGATAGACGAGGACTCTGCTTTGCAGAGGCTCACCTTCTGGGGGGAAGGCAGGTAATGAACAAGTATATCAATAAGTAGATTGATTTCAGGCCATGACACAGGCTATGAAGATAATAACCGAGGGTGACGTGCTAGAGCAGGCCTGATGCTGGGGGCAGGAGGAGGGAAATATGTGATAGGACGATCAAGGAGGGCTTCTCAGAGAGATGCTATCTGAGCTCAGGCCCAAACAATGATACCCTGTTTCCCCGAAAATAAGACCTGGCCGGACAATCAGCTGTAATGCATCTTTTGGAGCAAAAATTAATATAAGACCTGGTATTATATTATATTATATTATATTATATTATATTATATTATATTATATATTTTTGCTCCAAAAGACGCATAATAGCTGATTGTCTGGCTAGGTCTTATTTTCGGGGAAACACGGTGAGTATCCAGCCATGTGGAGATCGGGGTATAGAGAGTTCCAGGCAGAGGGAACAATATGTGCAAAGGGATGGAAGTGAACACTAGCTGGGCATGTTCTAGAGACTGAGAAAAGGTTGGTGTGGTTGGAGTAGGGTGCGGGGGCAGTGGGAGATGAGGTCAGAGAGGTAGAATTTTGAATTTGAAAGTACTTAGCCCAGCGGCTAGCGCACAGTAGGTCCTTTATAGATAGTACCTATTTCTGAGAGCTCACCTGGATACAGATAACATGAGTGGGATGAGAGAGAGGAGACCAGTGAGAGGATCTTGAGATCCTTTCCGGACCCATCACTTTGTGAAAAAAAGGCTTGAAAACAATTTTCTAATTTTAGCAGGGTGAATGCTCTCATTTCCAGTCCTGTTTATATTATTAATTGGTTTAGCAAAAACATTTTTCACCCTGAGTGAACGCAAAGGTGCCCAGAATTATGACCAGTTTCTATTAGTGAGATTTTATTGTACTTTCAAGACAGGTCTAAATTTCCCCATGAAAATGCAAAGACGAATTCAAGGCTTATAGCTCTTTTTTTTTTTTTTTGGTTTTGTTTTGTAGGTATGACAGTATTCTAATATTAGCAAGTTGTGAATTCAGCATATAAATTTATTTTTTATATGCTTGGAAACTTTTCTTATCCGGGCTCCCTGCCCTCTGCTGCCCAGAAAGCAAGGCACTCAGGCCTTTTCTGACTGTCCAGGGGGCCCCCAGATTGGCTCCGTTTCCCAAGGCTGGTCCTTCCCATGACTCACAAGACTGGAACCAGAGTTCAAGGTCAGGGAGGCCAGTCCTCCATTTGACAGACGAGGAATCTGAGGTCAGAGAGGGGAAGACACTTCTCAGGATGCTTAAGAATATATGTAAGCTGGGACAAGGATATCTCACCAAGACTCCTTAAACCACAGCCCATGGAGAGCAGGCACCCTTCTCAGGTATGCAAAAGACCAGTTCTGCCAATAGCTATAATTAACTCATCATGGTTTCATTCTAAAGATATTCCTGCATGGCTACCATGTGCCAGGGTAATGTGCAAGGCACTAGGAAAATAAGGGAGAGTAAGAGTCAATCCCTGTTTTGAAGTGGGGTGCGAGTGTGAACAGAACAATGAGAAAAAGTCACATCATCATCATCATCACAGTTTTACAGTCTGTTGTGGGAATGAAACACAACAGGGGGCAGGACTGAAGGTTTAGAGGAGGTAACATCTGAGATTAAAGGTGACAGTGTTTGCTGTGCAGGTGGTGGAGGGAAAGCCATCCGAGGCGGAGGGAACATTTATGGGCATGCAGGGGAGGTAAGAGAGAGCGCTGGCATCCGGACCCTGAAAATATTCAGGTGGCTCCAGTACAGGGTATGACTGGAAGGCATTGGACAGGTAGCCCAGGGCCAGATCACGAAGGCATGAGAATGCCTGGCCAAGTGCCCAGCAACACTCCCTCCTCTCTCTAGCCTTCTGCGAAACAGCCCATTTCTTTCTTGTCTGCCCCTTCCCACTGTCTGTGGTTCTGGTTGGGTTGCCAATCAATGACCTCCCTGATTTCAAATAAGTGACCATGTGACCCAGAAGTGACCAATCATAGCGCCTCACCCAGGTGGTGTACTGTGATTGGTGGAGGAGTAGGCACATGGCTCAAGTCAGGCCAATCAGAGACCTTCTCTGGGGTTGTATGAATGGATGCTGAGTGGATAAAGGCCTCTCTTTCCCCCGGGCGCTCTAACCCTGGTGCTGTCTTCCTCCATGGCCTCTCCATCTGCCTGGCCATTTGGAATAGAAAATGAGCTGGGTGTCTGATGTTGCAATATGTCCGTGTAAGTGTGTCTCCTGCCCGGGTCTGTCTGAGTGTAGAGCCCGTGCCTGTAATCAGCTGTCTGACTGCGTCCTTACCTGAAGCAGGCCTCCTCCCTGCACCCTGGCCTCCCCAGTGGCCTCCAGCCTCTTTCCTCTCACCCCCCTGCCTTTCCTGACTCATCTTTAAGTAAAGGCTTTTCCTCATCTCTGCTGGAGTGCTCTGAAGCTCGGCTTTGCTGGGGGAACTGGGACACTGCTGCTCTACCTAGTTCTCAGGAAGCCGAGACGCCTCTCAATTATTTATTAGGCAGACTTTCTCCATCAAAGGGCCTGCTGGGAGAGTCACAGGGTCCCTACCAATTTAGTGAACCCTGGAGAGAAATTAGAGTCTGCTGCTCCCAAACAGACGCCTGGCTGGGCTGATCTAAAATAGAAGGGAGGAAGGTTGACCTGGTTGGGGCTGGTTATTTGGCCTTCCAGGGTGCTTCCAAGGGTGCAGGGCGAGGACTCAGGGCAGGAGCAGTGGGAGGTCTGGCTGCTGCTGGCACTTCCGGTGGGTGGGCCAAGCTGAGTGCAGAGGCTGTTGGAAGGAGGGCTGAAATCCCCACCCTTGGCTGTGCCCGTATGTTGAGGTTCCCATATGAGGAAGCCTTGGTTACTGAGGCTTGGGTACCCCCCTACCAGCCCTGGTCTCTGTGAACCCCAGGATTTCATGACACCAAAATCTATTTGAGTACAAGTTTGTTAATGTTTAATTTTCACTCAACTAAAGTCAACAGCCTTTAGGTCTGGCTCATGGAAATTTGGAGCCCGAAGTGGATGAATATGATAGAATTACACCTTTTCAGAGGTGGAAGTTGTTCACTATTGAAACATTTCTGAAGTGTCCCCTTGCCTTAATCTAGAGTCCTATCTCTTTAGCACAGCATTTGAGGTCTGTCACATGTGGCCCCCAGGACACTTCCAGCCCAGTCCCACTTCCGGACACAATAAACTTTTCCCTAACATGTTGTGGCCTGCACTGCTTTGGGCCATTGCTCCTGTCTCCCGGTCTGGAATTCTCTTCCTCTCTATCATCTGGTGCAATTCGAAGCATCCACCAAGACTAGATCAGGTGTCATCCCCTCTCTGGAGTCTTCGCCTCTCTTCCTAGGCAGAGCTAACTATTCAATCCTTCATCCTCTCATTGAGGTCATAGCTCAGAGGTCCCCTTCTCAGAATGACCTTTCTTATCCCCTCAGTCTAAGGCAGTCACTGCCTGACCCTGTCCCAGAACCAGACTCTGTAACATCACGCTGTTTTACTTTCTTCCCAGAACCTCTCCCACCTGGCAGTCTTGTTGGTGCATTGCTTACCTGTTCCTTCCTGCCTTCCCACTCCAAACATTGGCTCCTGGGAACAGGAACCTCATCTGTTCACTGCTGCACCCCCAGGCCCCATGCAGGCCTGCACATAGTAGGACCTCAAAAGCCTGGTGGAATGAGTGAACCTGAAGTTCGCCATTATCCAGCATCCCAGGGTCGGTCCTTGAGGATGGACCAGGGTCCTGAAGTGTTTGCAGCTCCTGAGCAGCATGACCTGCCCAGCCTGCTCCCGTCCTCTCCAGCCTGAGGGGTCAGAGCCCACAGGAGTGTGTCCAGGCCTCGCCCCGTGATATTTATGGCTCCTCTCTGGGCCCTAACAGCAGCCACATTTTGAGAGTTCGGAGAAGGAGCATTAAGCCCAGTCAAGTGGATAAATCACATCTTTTAAAATGGGCCAAACATGGATTTACACAATAGTCTGTGACAAATGTATCTTCAGAAAACGATCTGGCAGAAAATATCTCTTTTTTCCAAAGGGCACCATGGCCCTGGGAGAAATAATGAGGCTTTTTTAGGATTCTAATTATTTCCAGAGCTGACAGGCTGAAGCACCCAGAACCGCTGCCTGCTCAGAGCTCACGCGTGCACCCAGCGGGGTCTATTCTCGGGTCTCCCAGGTGAACAGCCTGCTTCCTGGTGCTCTCTAGTGTGCCCACTGTCCGTCCTCACGGTTCCCCTGTCCCTCCTGCTGACACACGACCTCAGAGGGAATAGGGCAGCTGGTCCTCAATCAGTGGTGGGTCTCTTCTCCTGCCTGCAACTCAGGAGACCAGTGGGAGGAAAGGGGGTTCAGGGTCTCCTGAATGCATCTGACAGACTCATGAGGTGAAGGTACAGCGGTCAGAGCTTGGGCCATGAGGCTGTTGCTCAGTAAAGAGACAAGGGCCCCACACTGTCCAAGCTGAAAGGGCCGTGGTGGCCGTCTCTCCAATGCCCTGACTGTCCAGATGGGGGATGGGAGGCAGATACGGGAATGTGGAAGGTGGGGGGAGGCAGGGGCTGGGTTCTCGGAGAACTGTCTGTGCTGAGCTCCCCACAGTGGGGATGGGGCTCCCCTATGTGGAGCACCTGCCGAGGGCCAGGCACAGCTCCTGCCCAGGTCCTGACTGTCCCTGAGTGAGATGACACAGATGACAGGTGTCATCTTACTCAGCGACTTGCCCAGCATCCCACGGTTGGCAAGTCTTCCACAAAGCTGGCCAGTTGGGAAAAGATACCTGAACTCCCTGGGTTTCGCACCTGGATTTGCTCCCCAACTCTACCCACGTCCTGAGCCCAAGGCTGGAGGGAGGGGGCACACAGGTCAGGCCCAGGGACCTCAGCTGGGCCTGCTCATCAGACTGTGCACATCCCTGCGCTGCCCCAATGCCCTCCCCCACTAGTGGGGTGTGGGGCGCTGAGACTAGATGGGGAGAAAGGGTGAGGATTATGGCTGCTGCTTTACTGCCCTGATTTAGTGCCTCCTAGAGAGGCAGGCTGCTCAGAATTGCAGGACTTTATTGGTTTCCTGATGTCCCTGCTCAAGGCAGCTCGTCCCCAAGACCCAGAGGTCTCCTGGCTCCCACTCATGCCCCACCCCATTCTTCCCATTGAAATTCAAGGAAAAGCCAAATCCCTTTCTTAGAATCCTGGTCAGTGTGTCAGCAGGGAACAGACACGAGAGAGTAACCGAAGGGAGTTTAATGGCAGGATGATCACCCAGGGGTGGCAGGAAGAAGAGGGACCCACAGGAGATGGTGGGGCACCTGGGACCAGCGAGAGTGGGGAGCTGTGTCCATCCCAGTCCTGAAGGGGCCGAGGGAGGGAGCGGTTACCAGACCTCAGTGAGAGCTGCAGCCATAGGAGAGGGGCGCCCGATGGAGTTGGGGCCACAGAAGAGAGAGGCAGCCACTGCCAACCATGGCTCAGTGGGAGGAGCCAGGGAACAAACGCCTGACCTCTCGCCTCCTGCCCCTGGTCTCCTCTGCTGCCTTCAGGACCCAACAGAAGCCAGGGCCCAAGAGGGCAAGGGCTCTGTTGGTGCTGCCCCTGAAGGTCAGTGTTGGGCACAGAGCAGGGAAGATGGTGAGAGTGGTCTGAAGGGACACATGGAGAAGGCAACACATGTGGCCCCTGAGGCTCAGCCAGGTCTGCCCGCTTGCCCATTGGCCCTTGTCTCCTGCCCTTTGCCTGGCACCACATTGACCTTTGTCCAGTTTCTCAAATACAGAGAACTCATTCCTGCCTCAGGGCATTTGCACTTGCTCTTTCTTCTCTCTGGGAGGCTCTTCCTCGTCTTTTCAGGCACTGAGGTCTCAGCACAAATGTCAGCTCCTCCTAGGGACATCTCACTCAATCATGGCCCCGTTCCCCACCCTGCCACCACCTGTATCACATTGCCCGGTTTCATTTGCATCACAGCACACATTACTATCTGACATTTGCTGCTTTACTTCTTTGTCCAACTGGAGCATCAGTGCCAAGAGACCAAGACTGTCGTGTTCCTTGCCATATCCTCAGCACCAAGGGCAGTGTCTGCATAGACTAAGTGGTTAATGGATGCTTGCTGAATCCATCAATTGAAACTGACTAGAACCGACACAAATGAACTGACTTAGAACTGACACAAACCAATTACAACATTATTTCATCTATTCAGAAACATACGAGAAAGACTGGAAAAGCTAAGCAGAATGTGGAAGATATGGAGTTCGAAAAATTAATCCAAATGGAGGCAGAAAAAGAAGGAAAAGGGAACAAAGAACAGATAGAAGAATTAGAAAATAAATAGTAAGATAGTAAATTTAAACCCAACTGTATCAATAATCACATTAAATATATCCAATTAAAAGGCAGATATTGTCATATTGGATACAAAAGCAAAACCCACCTGCCTACATGAAACCCACATTAAATAGAAAGATAGGTTACAGGTAAGGGATGGAATAAAATATACCATGTAACATTAATCAAAAGAAAGCTGGAGTGGTGCAATCAATAACAGACGAAGTAAATGTCAGTGCAAACAGCATTATCAGGGATTAAGAGGGTCATTTCATAATGATAAAGGTGTTAATCCATCAAGAAGATGTATCAATCATTACTGTTTATAAACTTAATAACAGCGGTTTAAAATACATGAAGGAAAACTTATGAAACTTCAAGGAGAAATAAACAAGTCACAATTAGATAGAGATTGCAATACCCCTCTCTCAATAACTGAGAGAACAAATAGCCAGAAAATTAGTAAGGATACAGACTTGAGCAATGCCATCAAGAAACTTAACCTGATTGGCATTCATCAAACATTCTACCCAGTAACAGCAGAATACATGTTCTTTTGCAGGGCACTGAGAGCATTTACCAAGATAGATGAAATTCTAAGGTATATAAAACAAAGCTCAAAAATATTAAAAAGGAGTCAAGTCATACAATATATGCTCTGCTGACCACCAGGGAATTAAATTAGGAATCAAAACTAGTAAGATATCTGGAAAATACCCAACTATTTGGAAACTAACTAACACTCTTCTAAATAACCCAGAGTACAAAGAAGAAATCCAAAATAAAATTATGAAAATCTTGAACGGAATGAAAATCACAACAACAAAGAAGAAGTCCAAAATAAAATTATGAAAATCTTGAACGGAATGAAAATCACAACATAAAAACTTGTGAGATGCCGATGAAACAGAAATTAGAGGGAAATTGTACCCAAAAGATCAGAGCAGTTTTTGTTCGTAATAGTTTCAAACTGGAGACAACCTAAATGTTTATCAACACGGTCATCAATAAACAAATTCTATCTGTGGAAGGGAAAACTACTCACAAATAAAAAAGCTCTATGAAAAGAGCATAGAGGCTTAGCTTTTCCAGTCTTTCTCGTATGTTTCTGAATATATGAAATAATGTTATAATTGGTCAATAATGAACTATTGACACATGCGATAACATGCATAAATCTCAAAATAATTATGTTGAATATCAGAAACCTGACAAAAAGGTCACTTAAGGTATGGTTCCCCTTACATAAAATTCTAGAAAATGCAAACCCATCTGTAGTGATAAAAAGCAGATGAGTGTTTGCCTGGGGACAGAGTAGGGCGAGCGTGGATTGTAGATTGGGATTACCAAGGGGGCACAAGGACACGTTTGGGGTGATGAATATGTCCATCGTTTTGATTGTGGTGACAGTTTCACAGAGGTACATACGTGTCAAAATTTATCAAATTGTACACGTAAATATGTACAGTTTACTGTATGCCACATAGACCTCAAGAAGTGTTAAAAATAAATCTTAGCTATGGTTCATATTTTGTCTCTGGCCTAGTACTGAGAACTTTTATACTTTATGGTTTTTGCTTTATATTTTTAAACAAAATATGAAGGAGTTTCCATTATTATCCCCATTTTATGACCAAGGACACTTATGCATAGTGAAGTGACTAGCATAATGTCACACAGTGCGTAGGTGAAAGAGCTAGCATCCTGTCCTGAGCCAATTTTACTCCAGAAACACCACAGCTGAGAACTGGGATGCAGATTACAAAGCCTATCCTGGTTACTATTTTTGACCCAAATCACACTAACATTTGCACCCAGCCTTGGAAAGTACAGAGATAGTCTGAGAAATTTTGTGTGGTGGGATTGAGCATAGAGGCTCAGTGTTCTTGGAAGTGGTGGTTAAAACTCCTGAATGGAAGGGGAACAAACGTCTATTATCATATGCCACATGCCACTTAGTCATTTCATGGTTGTGGAGAAGGGAAAGGTTTTATTGCTGTTTCACAGAGAGGTTAAGACCTCACAGGGTTGCAGAGCTAGCTCTAGGTGGAGCCAGGATTCATTCCCAGTCCTGCTCCTCTAAAGTCTGTGCCCTCCTGTCACCTCTCCAGCCACACCTTGCTGTGTAACCCTGCCTGCCAGGCCGGGCGACACCTCTGAGACTCCTTCTGAATTCTGAGTTTTTCGGATTTCCAAAATTCTGGGGTGAGGGGAGAGACTCCAAAGCAGGGGCAAGGTGCTTCCAGCAGGAGGGACGGACACATGAAGAGACACGGTGGAAAAGGAGTGGGCTCTGCTTAGCTCTAACAGAGGTTTGACCTTCGGCATGTTCTTTAATTTCTTTGGGCCTCAGCTCTCTCATCTGTAAAATGGGGCTAATCGTTCTTATGCAAACTACATAAGAGCTTGATGCAAACTACACTCCACTTCCTCCAACATCCCTCGTCCTTCCACAGGGCAGCGTTTCCTCCTCAGAGAACAAGATGTTCTGAGGCCTCCCTCCTCTCTTTCTCCCCACCCCCTGTCAAAACTTCCTTTAAGAACCACAGGAGAAAACTGTTTATCCCGGGGCGTTGGGGCTGGGAACACAGGCAGATGGCACCGGAATTAGCAGCTTGGCAGACACAGAAGATTCCAAACATAGTCAGCTCTAAACAGCCCAGACAAGTGTGGGAAACAGTGCTGGGAGCCCTTTTCTGGGTTGTGGCCCCCTCTGGGCCCCCTCTGGGCTGAGCTGGTTGATTACCTGGTGACCTTCCCCTCACTTACTCCCCTTCTCTGGAGACTCTGGAGGCCACCTGTGTAAATGACATCACAGATTGAAGGAGCTGGATCACTGATCTCTGCATCACTGCTCAGAGAGGTGCCATCCTGGAGGAGACTCCCCCAACCAGCAACATCTACTTGGACTTCACATGGGAGAGAAATTGGCTCCTCCTGGGTGAAGCTACTGGGATTTGGTGCTATTTGTTACAGCACCTCACCCATCCTGACTGATACAACCCCGACCCTCTCCTCAGCCAACCCTCACCCAGCAGGTACTTATCAGGCTCCTCTGGGTGCCAGGCTCTGTGCTGAGCACCAGGACACATCCATGAATGAGACTCACAGTCCCTTGGCCTCAGGGGAGTGCTTGGGCACAGTTGGGGTAACAGTCAAATAAATGAGTAAAATGAACATTCCCCCCCACCCCCCAAAAAATTTACATGGTATGAAAAGTGCTGCACAGGAAAAAAATCGATGATGAGAAACAAATGCCAGATTTGGGGAGGTCGTGTTGGGGGAATCTTGGGGAAGGGTTGGGATATTCCAGAGGAGGAGTGAGCTACAGGGTGGGAAGGGCTTCTTGCAGAGAGAACTGCAGGTGCAGCCCCCACCATGATGGACGCGTACCCACAGCTTCATGCAAATGACTTCACTGCATCCTCGCAAACAACCCTGGGGGTTGTGGGTGGACTGCAGTCCTGAAAATGTGTGGACTAATGGGGCCAAGTCACCCAGCCAGGAAGGGGCCCCCTGGGATCAAACTGTCCTCATGGAGTAGGGCTGTGTCAGGGCCAGGAGGAGGAGCATGGTGGCCTGGCTGAGCGAGCACCAAGATCCTGGAATGGTCAGGAAGGCCCCTCTGACCCTCAGGGATATAACACCCAGGGGTCTGCAGATATGACATCTGCAGAAGGGTCCAGAAATGTGATCTGGGATCATGGGAAGCGCATGGGGAGGTGTCTGACCGGAGCCTCCCAGGCTAGCAGTGTGTCCTTGGGCAATGCACTTGACCTCTTTCCTCATGTCTATGCAGGAGCAATTCTAGCCCCCAGGCAGGGGTGAGGAGTGAGGGAAAGAAGGCGAGTCAGCGTCTCTGAGACCTCAGGCCCCTGGCCTGTCTCTGCTATTGTCCTTCACCCCACCGCGGTTTCCTGAGCGCCGACAGTGCTCAGGCCCTGTGTTCCCAGCCCTGCGTCCATCACCCCGACCCCCCACCCCACCCCGGCGCTGTCTGGGATCACCCACTAGAAGGGAACCTGTGGGCATTCGCAAGGCTGCTGAGGAGAGAGCGGCGTTCAGGCCCCATGTTGGAGCCCCTGCTCTCTCCCAGGCCGGTGCCCGGGTGTCTTTCTGGCTCCTGGAATCTGGGACGTGTCCAGCTCAGTACGAAATGTGAGCACGTGCGGAATGTTCTGCTCCAGAAACCTCTCAGATCCACCCACGTGCCGAGTAAGTTCTTCCTGGTGAAGCAAAATGTACCGGTCACCGTGTGACCACTTTCAATGTTGATTTTTTTCTGATTTCCTCACTCCCACGACCTCCTAATTTCCAATTTTCTTCTCTGCCTCCAGTTCTATTGGTGCCTCTGAAGCAAGGCCCTTTCGTCACCCCCGTCCCCTTCGTCCTTCCACCCAGTGTTCTTGAGCTTCAGCTGGGACTTCCGCAACGTTCTGGGCCAACAAAGGAGCCTAGAGCCTCCTGTGTGGAGGGAAGACCCCAGAAGATGAAGTCCTCGCCTGCCCTTCAGAGTCTGGCTCCCTCTTGGGCCCCTGCGGTTGGGGCAGCGGGGGAATCTGCGTTGATAATGCAAAGACTGCTGTCCCACTGCAGGGTGTCCCTCTATCGGCATACTTGTCTCCCCAGGACAGGCAGACCCCAGGGGGCAGGAAGCTGACTCCTGATGTCCCCTCAGAGTCCTCGCCTAAATTGCATCATTAACTGTTTGTCAAAGAAAGGCGGGCGGGAGGCAAAGGGGATTTGAGATTTAGAAGAATCACTGACTCAGCTTCCAGGCTTTTCTTGAAAGCGGCTGGTGCAGAGAATGGGCACGTCTCCCACCCATGCAGGCGTCTGGCTCCCCAATAGTCCCAGCTGCTCCGGCCCCACCGCAAGTGAAGACCCCACAGAAGAACTGAGTGGATGTGTATTCTCATGCCGCGTGGTGTTGTTTTGCTTCTGTGGGCTCATCATGCGGAAATGGGCTGTCAACCCAGCTTCAGAGGAGAACAGGGAGGAAAACGGACTAATTTCCCGGGTTGTGGACATAATGGGGGAGTCTTACCTTCGCAGGGTGCTGCTCGCAGTGGGGATTTGCAGGGAAAGCCCAGGGCCCAGGGGCCGTGCAGTTCTCAGGCTGATGAGACACTTTGCAGGGATTGTGTCTGGTGGGCAGATTGGCTGATGGAATGTGGTCTGATGGCCTCATCAGAGAGCGGGTGAGACCATTGTCCCCTCTCAGCAGATGGGCAGGGACACTGCCAGCCTCGCTCCCAATCAGCAGCACCTGGGACATAACCCCAGAGATCAGAACGTTCCCAGGGGCCCTGCTGTTCCCTGTCCACCACCTCCAACCTGGGAGCCACCTCCAACCAGCAGGGTGCGGCTCCACCTGCTCCGGGAGAGGTTCCCAGGGCACCTGCTCAGGGAAGACCTTGAACCTCCTCATGGAGAATTCTGGTCCCAGAGACCCAAAGATCAGGGAGCAGCAAACTGTGGGCTGCTTCTCTTCCCTGCATGTTCTTCTCCTCCAGTTAGTCCTTCAGGGCCCAGCCTGGGCTCCCCCTCCTCCAGGAAGCCCTTCCTATACCTCAGCTCACACTGAACTCTTTTTTTCTAACTTCTTATCCATGCTCTGCAGGGCAGGGTGGGTTGGGGAAGGAGCATGGGCCTTAGTGACAGAAGACTGGGGTTCGGACCTGTTCTGCCATCCCAAGCTGTGTGACCTTGGGAAAATCACTTGATCTGGGACTCCATCTTCTCCATGTAAAATGAGGTATTTGAATTCATTCATTCATTCATTCATTCATTCATTCACTCACTCAAACATTCATGGATCCATGCATTCTACAGTGATGGAAAATAAGGTATGATTAAAGCACATACGAGGTCTGACAATTAAGTTTGCAAACTTGTTGCAATGATGTTGCTAACCTTTTTTGATATCAGAGGGATTATTCATTATGAATTTGTACCAAACTGGACAAACCAATAGTTAACCAAGTTTTACTATTTGGAAGTGCTGAAAAGGCTGCGTGAAAAAGTTAGGCGAACTGAACTTTTTGCCCACAGTTCATGGCTCTTGCATCACGAGATGCACCAGCTCACACGGCACTGTCTGTGAGGGAGTTTTTAGCCAGTAAACAAATAACTGTATTGGAACACGCTCCCTTTCACCTGATCTGGCCCCCAATGGCTTCTTTCTTTACCTGAAGATAAAGGAAATATTGAAAGGAAGACATTTTGATGACATTCAGGACATCAAGGGTGATACAATGACAGCTCTGATGGCCATTCCAGAAAGAGTTCCAAAATTGCTTTGAAGGGTGGACTAGGCGCTGGTGTCGGTGCATAGCTTCCCAAGGGGAGTGCTTCAAAGGTGACCATAGTGATATTCAGCAATGATGTGTGTAGCACTTTTTCTGGGATGAGTTCGTGAACTTAGTTGTTAGAACTTCGTACCTTATGGTTAAAGCACAGTGTCCAGTGGGAATGTCATTCTGTCACTGTGGACCCAGTCCCCCCTCAGTGTGCTCTGCAGAGCTTCCCTCCTTTCTGGGCATCCTGGGGCCCATATGAGTGACACATGTTCAGGCAGCCAGTCTCTGGTAGAATATGGGGCCCCTTCTCCTCCTGAAACTCTATGCAGCCTCCTGTGAATGTCCTGGAAGCCCAGGATGCAGGGCAGAGCAAAGTGGGGCTAACAATACATGGCTATTTACTGTGCACTTGCCAGGCACCTGTCCCTGAGCTGAGTCCTTACCCTGTTTACTCCTCACAACAACCCTGTGAGCTGGGCCATTTTGCAAATGAGAAACCCCAGACCCAGGGAGGGGGTGTGGTTTGCTCATGGTCACATGGCTGGTAAGGAGCAGGATTTCAGCCTCCTCCACTGGGTTCATTTACTCTATGTGGACTTGTTCATGCGAATGCATGCAGAATTACTTTTATTATCTTTCTGTTTTTTTTTATTTTTTAAATTTTTTTTTAATTAAAAATATAGCTAACATACAATATTACATGAGTTTCAGGGGTACACCAGAATTATTTACATTTATAGACCTAACGAAGTGATCCCCATGGTAAGTCTAGCAAACATCTGACACGGTACTGTGCTGTCACAATATTATTGACTATATTCCTATGCTGTACATTACATCCCTATGACTTGCTTGTTTTGTATCTGGAGATTTGGACCACTTACCGCCCTTCACCTTTCCCCCCACCCTTTCTAGTTTTCCAATTACAGTTGACATTCAACTTATTTTATATTAATTCAGGGGTACAGCATAGTGGTTAGACATTTATATAATTTAAGAAGTGATCCCCCTGACTAGTCTAGTACCCACCTGGCATTATACATAGCTATTACCATATTATTGATTATATTCTCTATGCTGTACTTTACATCCCCATGACTATTTTGTAACTACCAATTTGTACTTCTTATTCCCTTCCCCTTTTTTCACCCACACCTCAAACCCCCTCCCATGGGGCAACCATCAAAATATTTTCTGTATCTATGAGTTTGTTTTTGATTTGTTTGTTTGTTTATTTTATTCTTTAGATTCCACATATAAGGGAAACCACATTGCATCTGTCTTTCTCTGTCTGACATATTGCTCTCAAAACAATATCCTCCAGGTCCATCCATGCTGCTACTGATGGCAAGAACCCATTCCCTTCCATGGCTGAGCAATATTCCACTGTATATTTGTACCACCTCCTCTTTATCCATTCGTCCACTGACAGACACCCAGGCTGCCTCCACATCTTGGCCATTGTAAACAATGCCGCAATGAACATACGGATGCACACATTCCCTTGGAGTAACATTTCAGTTTCTTGCCTCTTGGTAGGGTTTCTGGTCAAGGCCTAGGTCACCCACTGCCTGTGACCAGCCAGAGACTACTTGGTAGGAGCCACAAAGCAATCTGCAGTTTTTTGTTGCCTATGCTAAACCTGGAGGCACATGGGTAGAGGCTACACTGTGAACTGAGCATGTCTGCCCCTAGTATCAGGCCTGGGGTACCTCCACAAAAAGCCAGGACACTCTGAGTCCTGCTGCCACCTGCCGGCTCTCTTAAAGTTCAGCTGCTGATAAAGTCTTGTACAGTATGCAAGTTGGGTGAGGCAGGGTCTCAGGGAGTCACTAGAGTGGGAAGAGTTGTGGTCACCAGGTTAAAGTAGATTCTGGTTTGGTGCCAGTGCTGAGCCTGGAGCTACTCAGCAAAAGTCTCAGAGCACACTGAGGCCGGTCATTGCCCACTTGGGGCCAGTGAACTCTGATAGCTTTTCTAAGAAAGAGTGCAATGTGGGCGGGGCTGGCTGCTTGCAGAGAAAGCACCTCTGGCAATAGGGAGTTGGGTAGGGCAGGGTCCCAGTGAATCAGCAAAGCGAAGCCTTGGAGCTCACCAGACCAATCAGATTCAGAAGTGGCCATAAGCATAGGGAGTGGGCTCAACACATTAGAGACCGTAGCCACCTGTTCAGCTGCGTGGGAGAAGGACGCCACACAGGGAAAATGGCAATTGTCCTCCAGTCCTGGCCTTGAAGCCACACACCTCAGTCTGCTCCCTGTGTGCCTCTGATGCTCCCTGAGTCACCATCCATCTGCTGGAGCCCAACGTGAGTGCCTGTAAGCGAGTGAGTCTATGTGTGGGCTGTTTAAGAGAATGTCTGGGATTCCTGCAGCTTTCTGTCCCACCCAGATAATTGGAATCTCCACTGTTTTTCACAGCCAGATGTTGTGGGGCTCCTCTTCCTGGCACCAGTACTCTGGGCTGGGGAGCCTGAAGTGGGGCTGGGGTCCTTCACTCCTCTGGGAGGAACCTCCATGACTGAGGTACCCCTCCCTCTTTTCAACCACCACACAGAGGTTTGGAACCAGCCTGGTTGGCTTCTCCATCCCTCCTACCAGTCTCGACGTAGCTTCGTTTTTATAGCCTTAGTTATAGAACTTCTGTTCAGCCAGTCTTCACATGGTTCTCCAGGCTAATTTTTCTATAATTTTAATGTGTTCATGGAAGGAAGCAGGCGTGGTGTTTATCTACTTTGCCATCTTGGGTCTCCTGTTTACTATTATCCTTCGATTTCAGTGTTCACTGGCCAGGAGAGCAGGGTCCTGGTCCCCAGTCTGGCAGTTCTGAGCCCGTTTCTAATAGGTCTTGGGGTTGCTGCTGCTGGACAGAAAAACTGACCACTTCCCTGAGTGCAGCCGTCTTCCTGCAGGGGTGCAGTGAGCAGACACTGCTGCTGTGGGGAAAGCAGTGCCCGTTCATCAGGCCTCCCTTATACACCCATGACTGGTGGTCCCACTAGGCCCTCTGCAGCTTGGGGTCGGGGGGAACTCTCAGGGAAGTGGAGAGAGTGAGGGGGCCAAAGAAGGAGAAATGGCCATGTTCGTTCACTTCTTTGTCAGCTGCACGAATATTACTCAGCACCTCCCATGTGCCGGGCACTGTGTTCCTCCAGGTGTGTGGGGCTGGGGAGCTGAAGAGCAGGGTCAGGGTTCACTGAGCTGTGATTGAACTCAACTCAAATTGGCTTAGATAGGAAACAAAATGTATTTGCTCAGGGAAGCAGGGTGGAGGGTTGCCTGCTCCAGGCCTGTCTTGACCCAATGGGGCTCAAACAATTGCAACTGCTTTGTGCTGGATGCCAGTCCAGTGCTGGGACTACATCTGGGAACAAAGCAGAAGATGCTGTCTGCCTTCCTGGGGCTCAGGGCCAGTGTGATCAGGGCACATGTGCATAGACACACACACACACACACACACACACACACACACACACACACTTTTTAAAATTTCTCTCCATCTTTCAGAGCATTTGTCTGTGTTGGTTTCATTCTTAGGCAGGCTCTTCTCAAGATGACCACCAGCAACAACTCTGGCTCCTACTGACCAACTTAGATACTCTTAAATTTTTCCAAAACAAACAAACAAACAAACAAACAAACAAAAAACCATGGTCTAATTCTGATTGGACCAATGTGGGTCGTATGTCAATTCTCAGCCAATCACAACGACGAGGGGAAGAAATTACTGATTGGTCAACCGTGAGCCACATACTCACCCTTGGAGCCAAGTGTGGACTCAGCCCCAGGCAAACCACCTAGATAAAGAGTAGGGAAAGATGGGGTGCGGTGGGGACAGGAAGACAATACACAAAATAAATTTGATTCTTGCCTCTGGCGTGGCAGCTGGGCTGAGACAACCAAACTCAACTGGGTTAATGTAGACGACTTTGAGGAACTTCCACAATCAGGAGACAATGCACCTGCAATCTGTCACCCACTCCAGGCTCTAACCACCTGGAGTAGCTGACCACACCTGCTTTGGGTCCACACCAGCAGACCTGGCCTCCTTCTGAGGGAGCGAGAATAAAACAGTGCTGCAACAATGTTGGCTGTCTACAGAGCACACATTCACTCAACCCGCCTCCCTGGCTGTGTGACCTGAGTGAGCTCCTCAACTTTTCTGAGCCTCAGTGTCCTCATCTCTAAAATGGGAATGATCAACCGACCTTATAGTGGGGAGGTTGTTGTGAGGGTTAGTGATAATACCTGTGAATCCCTTGGCTTTGGGTCCAGCACATAGTAGGCACTGAGTGAGCAGAGTTGCATACAGGAGGTACTCATGGAATGGCAGCCACTGCTGTGACATCTAGTCTGTCTCTTTGCAGGTGCCATAGTGTGTGCTGCTGGGGGTCTGTCTCCCCCTTCTGACCCTGACCTCTATGAGCACAGAAACATTTCTGATCTTCCTCTCGGTGCCCAGAGCCCTGTCCACGACCAGTTGTTCTGTGGTGACATCTGCTGAGTCATTGCAAAGTGACATCTTGGAGGATGGAAAAACAAGGAGGGCACTTTGTGGTCATTGTCCAATAGCTGCCAGGCCTTGAACCTCCCTCAGACGTCTGTTCACAGCTGCACATGTCTCCACAGGACATACATTTCTTGGCAGCAGAGGGAGTCATTTAAAGTCCCTGTGAAGATAGCTGGACCTTGATGGCAAAAGAGCAGTTGTCACTGCTGGGGCCTGAGAGGTGCCCGAGATGGGCAGGGATGCATAGCAGGATTTCTTTTAAGCCTTTCAGAGACACCTGTGTTACAGCCACGTTCAGGATGTGAGCCAGTCTGACCTTGGCAGCATAAAGGGGCAGGCTTCCACTGACAGCAGGCAGGCATTTGTGAAGGCTGCTGCGACAGGGGACGTGGGGAGCCTTGTCCACTTTCTCCTCTAATCTCATCATTCTTAGAAGTTCCCTGAGAGCTGGGCTACACACGGCAGATATAAGAGGAGGTGCCTTTTCAGCAGCATCAAAAATACACCTCCCTGGTGGTTACTGGATTAATCAGTCCACCCAGCACGGACACCTACTGTGTGCTGGGCCATGGGCTAGCCACTTTACACAGAGCCCTGAGAAGGAGGCTGGTGGTGCATGATACATATTAGCTGTTACTGTTACTGTTATTTATATGTGCACCCCTCCGTTCTTAGCACCCTGTCCTGTCATCAAAAGCCAGGCCCCCTCCTCTCGGACCCATCCTCCCCCAGGCTCTTACATCAAGTAGGGGCTTCATTCCTTTTCATTAGCTCAGTTCATCCTAAAGCCCACATATCAAAGTTGGGGCTGAATCCTTACCATCTTGGCACACCGTCTTGGTTTAACAGTTTAGTCACTGTGAGAACAAGCACACCCATCTGTCAGGTCAGTAGGGGCCAGCATGTGGTTGTGTCTTTTGGTGTCTGATTACAGTTTACGATTAGGCTAAGGTTGTTTTCTTTTTTTCTAATCTCCCATATAGAAGCCATCATTAATAGACACTGTGTCATTTGTTTTCAGATAGTTGAGCAAGAGCTTCCCGCACAGAATCATAGATTCTTGGAACACCAGAGTGGAGAGGAACTAAGTAGATCATCCAGTAAAACCCCCTCCTGGTACCGTTGGGAAACTGAGGCCCAGAGTGGGGATGTGACCTGTTTACGGTAACACAGAGAGTCAGCGACAGAACAGGGACCGTGACTCGCTCTCCTAACCCACAACAGACGCACTATCTGCCTTAGCCACATAGATCCTAGACCTAGGCCTGGTTTCGGTCAGAATTCCAGGCCTGGAACAGACAAGGGATGGGCATATCTTAACAGAGGCATGGACTTGGCTGGAGGGTGATAAAATTAAGACCGTGGAGTAGAGCTCACTCAGGGACCCCTTTGGCTGCAGAGGGGCCAGTAAATGAGTGTCTCCCCAGGCCTGATTGGGGCCGAGGGACAGAGTTACCTGATGTCACCACAGCCTGGGGTGAAATTGTCATAAGTTGTTGATAAAATAATAAAAAGAAGGTCAATATAATCTGTTAGTACAAGGTTACCAATTAGGTTAACATCCTCCAAATGAGTTCTCCCACCGCAGTTTGGAAAATGCATTTAAAAATCAGTGGGATTTAGCAATGAACTTCATGGAACTGGCTGGGCTTTCCTGAGAGTCTGTGCAGTGTTAGGAGATTCAGGCATGTGTCTGCTCTATTCCTGTGCCATTTGGGATCAGAAATCCTGCAGAGGCACAGGGAAGTTGGAGCCCCCCTTCTCCAGACAGGACAGTGAAATCCCTGAGGGACATTCTAACACTAGCGGGACTATCACACTCCCCCAAATCCTGGCTTGTCAGTTTGCCTTTCTCTATTTCATTAAGAGTATTCCTCACTCATATGTGACATTGAGTAGGTGCTAGTGGCATTAGAAAGGTGACTCATTGGTGTGTCTGGAGCCCTTGTCTGGGTGGGAGACGATGTAGGCCATCGATCTTGGCTTTGGGGTCTGGGTTTAGTGGCAAGTTAAGTGGCTGTCACTGCTGAGAGGTCTGGACCGCATCCCTTGTTTCCCACAAAAATTACCCCCCACTCTGAGATCTGGGTATTTTAATCTTTGAGCTGCCTACTATTTGGGATGAAGAATGGGACCCTGACAGGGGTCTTCCAGGCCACATGAGATGTGGCCCTGACATGTCTCTGTGGGTCACCCCTCTTCAGCCACCCAGGTCTCCTTCTAGTTCCTCCAGCTTCTCTTTTGTGTCATGCCCCTGTTCACCTCTGACCTTTGCACATGGCCTTCCATCTTTATCTCTATCCCCATTGCCTGTCCCACCCCCACCCCATGAAGATATAAATGATGCAGAGCAGGAACCTGTCTGCTCCATTCTCCATTGCATGTGTCTCATAAGCTGTGCTGGGTATGATCAATGCAAGTAAGTAAATGGTAGAAAACAGCAGTATTAATTGTGAGGTTTTCCATGCTAATCTTGTTAAATGTTTAAAGTGTCAACCCTTAGTAAGATAAATCGATGATTTATTAATAGTTAAAAAAAAAACCATACCATAATTTCTTTTAGCCACATAGTCCCCATACTTGAGTGTGGGAGACCCTCAGCAAGGAATCTGAGTAAGAGAGGCAGAAAGAAATGATTTTTAATAAAGGGAATCTCACAAATTTGTGACCACGTAAATATCGGGCAAAACTAATCGTTCTTAGAAATGCAATGAAATGGACTTGAGATCATGGAGCCAAGATCTGAGGTCCCTGACAGCCACGGCAGGGGCAGAAAACAAACAAATAAAAGCAGCTGATGTGGTCCCCAGCATCATGTTTACCCCACAAACAGGTCACAGGTCCAAGGCGAAGCCAAGTCACTTTAGTAAAATAACATTAGTAATTATTATTATTCTTTTCACTAACCTTATTGAGCCGCATACTACGTGCCGGCGCCAAGTTGTTCATAAACATTTATATAGTTTAATCCAGCACAGCAACTGTATGAGGTAGATACTATGAATATCCCCAATTTACAGATGAAGAAATAGGTGCCAAGAGGTTGAGTCACCTGCACAGGTCCCACGGGAGCAGGTGGTGCCCACCCAGGTCTGTTGGACCCCAGACCCTATGCTTCCAGCCCCTGGGCTTCACCACTCCCAGAGCCCCAGTTTCCTCTTCTGTCCAGGCAGGACTGGGGGACGGGGGTGGGGGCGTTCTGTCCTGCCCGGCTCCAGGGCACGGATGGAGATGGGATGAGGAGGTGATTGAGAGTGCTCCCCTGACATCCCTCTGCTCTTTGTCTCTGTGACCGCTCTCTCCCTGCCTGTGGACCTCCCAGCGTGGGGATCAGGCTATACTCAGGGTCTGTCATGAGAACAGTCAATGCTCGAGCAGCTTTCCCCACCAGGTGCTGGTCTAGACACCTCCTACCCATCAGCTGGGGCTGGGACATGGGACTGGAGTTGGCGACACCGAAGGCTGAGGCCACGGTGCTGGTGAACAAGCATGGTGGCCTGAACGCTGGGCCGGATGGAGGCCCCGTGAGAACCGGGGAGGGATGACGACCCCCAGCTGTTTGTGTGGCTGGGGCTTTCTTTACCGACTTCTCCCCACTCCAATGTCACCTTGGTCGGATCATGCAACCTTGACCTCAGTCAAACTCACTCTTCACTGCGGCCAAGTAATTTCATTTGGCCACCAACTTGTAAAGGTTCGTGAGTTAGTAAGAACTGGGCAGTTGTTAGTGAGTCTAAAAGTGAAGGGGTTAAAAACAATTTAAATGACGCCTGCCATGTTATTGTAGTAATAGGATTCTACAGTTATTACTTTTTTTTTTAAGACTGATTTTTAGAGCAGTTTTAGGTTTATAGTGACATTGAGAGGAAGGTACAGAGATTCCCCATAATTCCCGGTCCCCACACACGCATACTCTCCATTATCAACGTCACTTGCCAGAATGGAACATCTTTTGGCCAAGGACGAGCCTACATTGACACATCATAGTCATTCAAAGTCCATAGTTTACCTTAGGGGTCACTTTTGGTGTTGTACATTCTGCCCTCCCCTTCTACCCCCACGGGAGGCTCCTAGAGCACCGGTCCTGGTGAACCCAGACCCAGGGGTTCACACGGAGACCACCAGAGGCTCACAAAGAAGGACCATCCATGTACACACGGGGTCCAGACCTGCTGGGAGACTCTCGCCCTCCTGCCTCCTCCCACCTCAGTTGAAGCCTCTGCACACAAAGGCCCCTCTCAGTCCCTTCCACAGGAGGTGGGGGCTCTCTTCAGATAGTAACAGAGGCCAGCTTACCAGCCCCTCCTTGTAATTACTATAAGAAAAGCGTTTCTGTAGAGATCTGCCTGGATTAACCACTGGCTGGAGAATTTAACTCGTGTACACACAGAAAATCTCCACAGACTTTTCTCCTAATATTTATTCTGACGACTGAAACATGCAGATAAGGTGAGTGCCTGACGCTGGAACTGCAGAATAAATTTACATTCTCTAAGCCACAAAAAGCTGCATATGTATCCACGTTCTGGGCCTGGCTGGGAGCCCAGGAAGGGGGAAAGCCAGCTTCCGGCCCATGGAAGGTTCTGACTGGTGTTTCTTCAGCAACAAAGACTCACATGTGACAGACTCAGCACCTTAGAACCCAACAGTTCTTGACTCCCAGAATCTTAAATCCCCAAGTCTTAGAATCTGTAGTTAATAGAATCTTAAAACTGTAAAATATTGAGTCAGAATCACAGGGTTTTAAGATTGTAAGAATCTTAACTATCCTCTTAACCCAGCTGTCATTCCAGCCCCTTCCCCAATGTAGTTCTGAGCAGCACAAGTGCATTTCCAGGCTTCTAATCTTGCTCCAGCATTGCCTCCTCTGGGAAGCCCTCCCTGATTCCCCTGGCTGGTTCTGAGCCCCCATCACAAGCCCTCATGGCTCCATTTGCTTTGCCTGGTGAGAGCTACCAGGGGTGTCCTTTTAAATCTGATCCCCCACCCCACTGTGAACCCTGAAAGGTGGAGGTGGGTCTGCTTTTGTTCATTTACAAATCCACAGCACAGGGGCTGGCACGTAGCAGATGCTCAATGAATATATCCCACAAGGCTACACTGCACCCCCAACTGCAATGGGTCTGCCCTGTAAGATTGGACGAGAGGCATCCTTATCTCAGGGTAACTGGGGGCCTGGCTGAGCCCGCATGGGGGAGGGTGTGCTGCTGACATCTCTCAGATGACTGAGACCTTCCTGACTCTGTGTCTATTTTCATCTGCTGAGGAGCATTGGGCTGAGACACCTCCTGGGGGAGAAAGAGAACAGCCCTAGGTGCCCTGGGCTCCTTGTATCCAGGGACTAGAGGGGGGTTACTGTCTGGAGAAGGGTAATTGACTCAGATCAGGCACTCTTGCTTGGAGTGTGTCGGGCGGCCCCATGTAGTGGGGACAGGGAGGAATATGTATGGAACCGACATGACTCGCCTGGACAGCTTTTGATGGTCTCCTTGACAAATTGAGACTGTAAATGGCAGCATCCCTGCCTGAGAAGAGCATGGTGACCAGAAGCTCAGGTCCCCTTGGGGAGGAGAACCTGGGTAATATTATCACATAATCCATCAGAGTGGGTTCAAGAAATCTAGAGTGGACAGAGCAGGACGGAGATGATGAGATAATTATAGCTCTGAGTCCCAGTCCAGTGGTGATGGCAGCCTTTGTCCCACTGACCTCCTCCTTCTCAGTTGGCCCTCTGGAAGAAAGAGGGGGCCACCAGAATGTTAGAGAAGATTCTCCCTAAGAGTTTCCCTAGGGTAGAAATGGATCTGAGCAGCACACGGGGTAGAGGTGACAGACATGGAGAGGCCTGCTCACGTGCCCTGGCAGGTTAGGCTTCCTTTTCCTCGACTCTCCTCCACTTGGGGGCAGGTTGGCTGAGGTATTGTCACACCTGCATCGCAGGTTGACTTTTTCCCCCTCCAGTCCTGCTTCCTCCCCTTCCGTTTACAGTTTTTGTTCCTAATAAACATCTCTTATCCCCAACTTCGCTTAGGGTCTATTTTCCAGGATCTCTTTTGTGACACAGAGGAAACCAGTGACTTAGTATCAGTCGACCCCGAGTGTGAGTCCAACGTCCATGACGTGAGTAGCTGGGTAACTGGATGCTAAACAGCTTGTCTCCCTGTGCCTCAGTTTTCTCATCTATAAAATGGGGCTAATAAATCCCCTGACTTTGTAGGGATGTGGAGAACAAATAGAAAAATGCTTTGTAAAGGAGAGAGCACACGTGTGCGGGCACGCACGCGCGCACCCACACACACAGACACACACACACACACACACACACACACACACACACGTGTGTGTCTGCACCTATACCTCTAATGTAGTCAGAGAACTACCAGGAAATGGGTCCGGCTGGCTCTGAGATCCTGCTGGGGAAGAGGTTTGCGCAGCCTGACTCCAGCGGTCAGCACACCAGCAGGCCGTTACAGATTCCCACTCCAGGTTCCCACAGAGGGAGGGGCGGACGGTAAAGACGGATGGCAGGGCGGGTAACACGAGCTGGAGGCTGTGGGGAATTATTCTGTTGTTCTCCGCGCCTCTTTCCCGGAAGCCTCCCTCCCCTGCTCAGGCTGCCGCACCACATCTCAGATCAGAACATCTATAGATCCATCAAAACAAGAGGTGGATGCGATGGCTGCACATTCATGGGAGGGGAGGATAAAATCTAGGGGGGCCTCGTGGGATTGCTCTCCACGGACGAGTGAGGAGACAGCCAAGACAGGTTATGTATTTTCTGAGCTCCAGGCTAGGAGGGGAGAGATGCAGGCAGCCCAGGCAGGGCAGAGGCACCAGAAACAGATGCATTAAAGACAACATTTATTAACAAATCAGGGAAGGACTCTTCCCTTCTTTCCTATTTGAGGAGCCCTTGAGTGATGGTTCCCAGGTCCTTCTGCCCTGGCATTTGGCTTTTGCTGAAGGTGATAGATGCGAAAGCAGCTCTAATGAGTGGGGGCCTGGGCCTTGAGACGTTCACAAGGCTGTCCATCTCCACACATCTCCCAGCTGTCAGCACGGCCCATCGTGGAAACACACTGATGAACTCCAAGGACTGGGGTTTAGGGGGCAAACAGATGCAGGCAAACAGAGAGGAGGAGCCCGGGCTAGTGGAAGGGTCAGTAGGGGTTTCCGGGACTCAGTTTATCAGGGCCGTCAGGAGACCCTCCACAGTTTCCCCGACACAGCATATGGATTCTGCAGAGGCTTGGGGCAGTGCACAGTGGTGCAAGACCGTGCCTGGCTCTCTCCTCAGTCCCCGTGGTTCACAGTAGAGGTGGGAGTCTTCCAACCAGAGTTCAAATCTTGGCTTTGTGACATTGGGCACGTCACTTACCATCTGTGCCTCATTTTCTTCTACCTATGCACATTTGGGGGTTAAAACCTTTAGCACAGTACCTGGCACAGAGCAAGCGTTCAAATAAAAGCTTTCCTTCTTATTAGTAGTATTATTGCCTAGCTTTTCTATAGTCATGTATCATATATATATATATATATACACACACATATATACACATATATATGTATATATGTAAATTGAGATCGTACTGTATATTCAGCTAGTTCCCTCCCTCCATTTTCTTTTTCTTCCTCTTTTCCTTCCTTCCGTCCTTCCTTCCTTCCTTCCTTTCTTTCCTTATCACTGTATCACAAGTGCTTTCTCACATCATTAAAAGTTCCTCAAAAGCAAGCTGTTAATAGTGTCGTAATAGTCCCTTATGGAGATATGCCATCACTTACCCTGTCATCCTTTATGGTTGGATAAATGGAGCATTACAGTTTTTTCACTCTTATCATCAGGCTGCAATACACATCGCAAGGCACAATCCTTGCCCAAATCCGGGACGGCTTCCTAAGGACCAGTTCCTGGAGGTGGAATCACTATATCAGGGCACTGACATTTGTAAGGCTCAAGGTCTTTATTACTTAATTGCCTTCCCAAAAGGTTTCCAGCAGTGATGGGAGTGCCTGTCTCAACACACATTTACCAGCATTGATTATTCTCTTTTTATTTAGTCTTTACTAATTTCATGGCCCGAAATTATATTTCACTGTCTTTTGGAGACACAGAACCTGGCCTGTGGCCTCTGTTTCCAGTAGGGTGATAATCAAATTATATTCAGGGGCTTCCAGAAAACTTCAGGATGAAAGGCAGCCTGTGGCAGGGTAGCGCCAGGCAGGGAGTCAAGATGGCTGGGTTCCTGTTCCAACTCTGCTCACTCACTGTGTGACCTGGGTATATTATATTGCCCTCTCTGGGCCTTTGTTTATCAACCTACTACAATAGCCCCTGGCTGGTCTCCCTGTTTCCAGTTTATCTAGTGCCTAGAACAGTGCCTGGCACACACCGTGTGCACAGCAAATATTTATCGGAGACTGAGCTGCCACAGTGACCTTTCTAAAGGAAAATTTTTGCCACATCATTATGCTGCTTCCAACCTTTGCTCAAGCTTCCTAACATTGTATTTACTTATTTGGTCTTCTCATGAATTTCTGATTCTACTTAGGATATGAACAGACACAAGAGATAAAATGAGAAAAAAAAAGCTAGATAATCTACTAAATCATAACTTTTCTTAAGCCTGTATCAGAGCTGGGGCTGCAAGGTACCCAAGTGCACTGAAAGCCACAGAATGACAAGACCCTCCAAGGACAGACCGAACACAGAGACCATTCCACCTTTGGCAGAACCCTGCACAGAGAGGTGGCTGCCATAAAAGCAGGTAAGAAACACACCCCTGACATGTGAATGAATTCTTAAAGGCTGAATGCGGACTAGTGTGACAGCCTAGCTTTCCAGTGAGTCCAAGACACAAGGGGAGTTCACATTCATTCACGAGTGACTACCCCATGCTCTGGAGGAAGACTGGGGACAGGATAAGGCTCTGAGAGAGCCACCTCCCAATGCACACAAGTATGAAAACACTCCCACTCCCCAGATTGTTCCCGCCTACGAAGCACAAGCTTTAAACTACCTCAGTGGGACAGGTCTAGGTCTAGTTTTTTAAAAGTTTGAAATGTTGGAGAACATAATGATGGGCTTGGAACTGGACAGAGGTGCTGGCGTGCCCTTTTCCTGTGCCTTTCCTGTCTGGAAGCACCGGCCCCTCCTCAGGCTTTCATTCTCCCTCTGGTTTATAATTCTATCATCGTTTGCGGGGCCGCAGTCCTAGACATGGCACTGGGAGGCTGGCGCAGCGGTAGATTTGCCCCCTGCTGCTGGAGGTCCATGTGGTCCAGCCCTGGGCTGGGCTGCACTGAGGAGGAAGAAGACGGAGGACTGTGGGGTGCAGAGGGGAAAACAGACTCTGTCACGAGCCCTCACTCCAGGTTGCTTTAGAGGTGTGGTGATTGTCTCCATAAGAAATCACCTGGGGTTCCTGTGAGAATCCCACCGATGGGGGAATTCAAGTTCTAGACCCTCCAACCTGACCTTGTACAAGTGTCCCACTTCTCTGCCTCCGTTTCCCCATCTGAACAATGAGGTGGTTGGTGTAGCTCAGTGGTTCTCACTCCGAGCTATGGAGATTTCATCTTTGAGGCAAAATAGAGTAAGAGGGATTGGATTTATCCTCCCACCTGAAATGACCAAAACCCACAAAATTATGAAACAATGGTTTACAAGACTCTGGATATCAGGCAATGAAGGAGGGACGAGAAACAAATGAAGTGAGTCCTACAATGGTCCTGGCTTCCAGCCCTGAGAGACTTTTCCGGTCATGGGACAGGGAGGAGGAACCCAGGTGGAGCCCAGTGATGTCCCGAGCTGAGGCTTCAGATGACCATGATGGCTGGCGTTCGCAGGATACAGTACCTGAGAGGAGAGCACGGTCCGGAGAGAGAAATCTAGAGCGTACAGAGGGTCTTGCTTCAGTTGTGGGGACCCTTTAACTCTAGGCTGAGAGCTGCTGGGGTCCTACCTAAGAAATCTTAATGCAAGATCCTAAAGAATCACACTGTTTCCAAGTTACAGAACAAAGCTCAATTCTATTTAGAACAAAAAAAAATATCCGGCACCCAATAAGGTAAAATTCACAATGTCTGGCAAAGAAAGCTGGAGTGGCTAAGGTAAAAAAAAAAAAAAAAAAAAAAATAGAAGAAAGTTTCAGAGCAAACAATATTACTAGAGAGAAAGAAGACCACATTGGGAATTCATCAAGGGAACCTAACTATCCCGATGTTTTTGTGCCCGATCAAAACTTCAAAATACATGAATCCAAAGACAATAGAACTGCAAGGAGAAATTGACAAATCCACAATGATGGAGATTGCAATATCCCTTTCTCAATAACGGATAGAGCAAATAGACAAACTCATACAAGATCTAGAGAAAGAGAACTTGATCAACATTACCAACCCACTTGACTTACGTGACATTTATAGAACACGCCAATCCTGCCACAGCAGAGGACACATCCTTTTCACGAGGGTATCTAAACGTGCCGAGACGGACCCCATTCTGAGTCCTAATACTTCTCAATAAATGTAAAGGGTTTAAAGTTTATTGAGTGTGTTCTCTGACCGTAGTAGAAATAAACTGGAAATCAGTAATTTAACAGAAAGATCTTGGGGAAAATCTCCAAATATTTTCAAACCAAATAGCACACTTTTAAATAACCCACATGTTAATCGACCCAAAGGAGAATTAGAACGTACTTGTCACTGGAAGAAAATGAGCACATGGCATGTCCAAATTTGTGGGATGCTGCTAAAGCAGTTCGTAAGGGAAATTTATAGCTCTAAATGCCTGTATTAGAAAAAAAGAAACGTCTCAAACCAGTGACCTCATCTTCCCTCTTAAGAAACTAGGAACAGAAAAGCAAATTAAATCCAGTGTAGGTAACAGAGAGGGAATAAACATCGGAGTAGAAATCAGTGGAGAAAAGCAATAGAGAAAATCAGTGGAGCCAAAGCTAGTTCTTTGAGAAGATCAATAAAATTGATAATCCTCTAGTCCCATTGATCAGGAAACAAAAAAGGGAAGATGCAGTTACCAATATCAGGAATGAAAGAGGTGACATCACATATTCTTTATAAATTATTTGGAATTCTTCTGCAAGTTGAGTTCTGTCTTTTCTTGTTCATTCATTCATCCATTCACTCGTATCAGTATGGAATCATGGATATTTATTTTATGCTTTGGATTATAACTCAACACTACTTTTTTGTTTGTTTTTGCTCCAATTCTTGCAGCTTTGGCCATTCAGAGCTCTTTCAGTTGGCGCTCATGTCCCTTTGATATTTGCTCATCATTGTGAGTTTTTTCTTTTTCTGTTTAGCACTTCTTTACTTTCCGGCACTAAGATATGTGCCAGGCTCATCTTATATATTTCCTGCCCTAGTCCTCGAATCAGCCTTTTCTCTGAGGATCCCTGGCTTCATGTATTAGAGAATGCTATGAGAAACCAAGATTTGGTACTAGATAGGCTTGTTGCTACTGAGCTGTCTTTGCCTCTTGGCTGTGTCAGCTCACAGAACAAGGAAATACACCTCTGTACACTAACCCACGCACAGAAACACGTTATGTGTATTTCTGTGTGTAAACATCTATATATTTAGCTAAACATGAGTTCATACTGATGTCTCCACTCTCATCCATTACCACACGGATCAGTCTAGACTTCTCTCCTTGCTTGTCTGGAACCTCCCATCGTTTTCCATCATACACCAGGAATATTCATGCATAGCTCATCCAGTAGACATGCATGGTGATTGGAGAATTGTTGAGCCTGCCCCCTGGAAAACAACTTTCTCCACTAAAGCACAGTGCTTCTGAGCAGTTCCTTTTGCCTTTAGTCTTACAGACGCCACTTATTTTCAAAGTTACATGGGTCAACCCCTTTGATCTCCACCTGCTTCACTGAGGGTGTTTGATACATTTGTAATATAGTTAGATTCTTTTGTCACAGCCTGCATCCCACCCTGGAATCCCCTGACTTCCTAAATGAGTTTTCAAAACCTGCAAACGGTAAGGTTCACTCTTTCTATTGTCAAGTTCTGTGGATTTTGACAAAAGCCTAGTATCATGTATCCACCATTCTAGTATTATCCATAATAGTTTTACCGTCCTGAAAGGAAACCTGTACCTCACCTCTTTGACCCTCCTGGTTTCTCAAACCCTTTGCAACCACTGATCTGTTTACTATCTCTATACTGTTGCCTTTTCTAGAATGTTATATAAATGTAATCTTTTCAAATGGCCTTTCCCCCTCAGCAATAGGCATTTAAGATTCAGCCACATCTTTGCATGGCTTGATTGCTCGTTCCCTTTCATCCCTGAGTAATATTCCACTGTATGTGTGTACCGCAGTGTATCCATTTACCTGTCGAAGGACGTCTTGGTTGCATTCAGTTCCTGGCAATTATGGATAAAGCAGCCATAAGCATTCACATGCAGGCTTTTGTGTGTTCATAAATTTTCAAATCAGTTGAGTGACTACCTGGGAGCGTGATTGCTGGATCCTATGGTGAGACTATGTTTAGCTTTGTAAGAAACTGCCAAACTGTCTTCCAAAGTGGCTGTGCCATTTTACATTCAGACCAGCAATGAGTGAGAGTTCCTGTTGCTTGGCATCCTCTCTAGAAATTTGTATTTTCTGGGGTGGGATTAAAAAAAAAAATCTAGGTACACGGGCTCCATTCCCAGAGATTCTGACTCCATCAGCCTCACTCCAGGCCTCAGTATTGCTGAAAAGCCCCAGGAGATTCTGATGTGGAGTCAGGCTTGAGAATCACTAAGCCACACCAACCACCTCACTGTACAGATGGAGAAACTGAGGCCCGGGGCCTGAGCTCTGCGGTGGGGCTGATCTCTGAGGCCCTGCCAGCTGACAGTCTAGGAGGGGCTGTGTGATATCTTGATTAGGATCTGGGGCTCTGGAGTCCCACAGACCCAGGTTTGTCTCCCTAGTCTGCCTCTCACCGGCTGTGTGACTTTGGGAAGGTGCCTGCACCTCTCTGAACTCCTCCTCTGTGGAATGAGGGTGATCACGAGACCAGCTGCACAGGATGTGTAGAGGATGTACTGGGCCAATGAGTCCAAAGTGCTCACCCCAGAACTGGGCACACAGTGGCCCAGGCGCTGTTGGTGACAGTCCCTGGGACCCTAGTCATGTGGAGCAGCTGAGCCTGAGGTCCCATCCTGGGAGGCCGTGCTCTTCACCCTTCCAGGACCACAGGGTCTCTCCCTGTCTGGCCCTCCCACTCGCTGTTCCCACTTTGTCCCCCCCGGGGGGTCTGCAGTGGCTCACCTGCTCCTCCCCAACCCTCCCTTTCCTTCTACTACTTAACAAACAGCTTCACTTAAGAAGCCATCTGGGAAGATGGATGGCACAAAGCACATTTTCTGGGATAAGTTTTCAGGGAGAAGAGCCAAGAAATTAAAGGCACAGCACTTACGAGTTCAATCTTATTAGGCCCCATGAGTCTGACTGTTGGAGAATTGTGTTTCTGTATTATAAACTCCTCCCTCACCCCACTGCCCAGTGTTCTGGGCTCCATCTCCACCCGTCTCTCAGTGGGCCTGCTCAATGTCTCCGGCTGACTCCCTCCCTCAGGAGAAACTCCCCTCTCTTTCACCAGAAGCGGCTGCTGCTGGGCCTTTCCTAGTCTGAGACTCTCCTCCCCTGTGCTATCTCAGGGAGCTGCCTCCTCTCCCTACAGAGGTCCTGGGTGAAGCTATGTCTTCTTTTGCGGGGTCTTCCAAGGCAGATTGGGGACAATGAATGAGGGCCCTGTGAAGGAGAGAAGTATCCAGCATTGGGCTAGGTGGGTGCCTTGTGGAGGGATAATGAGCTCACCGTCACTGGAAATATGCACAGAGGATGGGTGAACACTCAGCAGAGAGGCTGAGAGTATGGATTTCAGAGACTGAATGAGAGTCCTGGCCATACTGCCTGAGGTGTCTGACCTTCAGTAACGATTTACACTCACCAAGCCTCGGTTTTTTCATCTGGAAAATCAAGCAAAATAATAGTCTCACGTCCCAGGGTTGTCATGGGGACTAAATGACATAATGTGTGCAAAGCACTGAGCACTGTGTCCATTATCGTTACCAGGGTGGGGGAGGGGAGGCTGGGTTGACACCCTGAGCAATCTAAGATTGCTGTGGTTTTAGAAACCTAAGACTCTGAGATCCAATAATTCAATTATCCTGGGATGATAAGATTCCCCAGGATTTTAAGAGTGTGATTTTGTTATTCTTCTCGTCTAAGACTCCGTAGAAACTTGAGGCTGTGTGATTTCGAGATTCGCATTCTAAACCCATCCCTCCCCCAGGGAAGCTGATCCCAGCCGTGGGCTGTCTGTAGCATAGGGAGCATTTATCTCTGTCCCGCTTTCCACTTCAGATCTTCCATCTTTATTCCCCGCTGGCCCCTACTTCTCCAGGGGCCCTTTTTCTAATTCCAGCCTTCTCCGGCACCCTTTGTTCTAAGCACACCAGGCCCCTGCAGTGTTGCTGAATTGTGCCCATACACCCTCAGCCCACCGTCTCTTGTACTTCCTGCTCTCCCCACCAAACCCCATCTTTGCCCATTGAAATCGTCCCCTACCTGCAAGGCCCAAAGGCAGACCTTCTGTGAGGCTTTCTTCACTTCCCAGTTGAAATGAATGCCTCTGTGTTCCACTCAGGTTTTGTTTAAATCACTATTACAGCGGTCACCAGAGTCTAACTCATTACTATTGGGGAGAAACATCTGCCCTTTGCCTCAAGGCAGACCCACTTCTGGTGAACTTCCAAGACCCCTCCACGCTCCCCAAGGAAAGAAACCGTGTGCATCTGATTGGTCAGAGGTGGGACACTGATTGGGCCACACTCACTAGTGGACGGGGTCAGTGCATGGAAGGCGATGGCTGGACCAGCCCCGTCCCCTCCACGCCTCCTCTCCCACTTGACACTGCCTGTCGCCATGAGGCTGGTCAGCTCTGCCGACCCAGCCACAGTGAAGCCAGGGTCCATCCATGTGCTAACAGCCCCCAGACGTCTATGTGCTGCCAACTCCCCACAGCCACGATCTATGCTGAGAGTCTTTGAGGTCCTAACGCTGGACACGCAGTGCTGAGCTGGACAGACCGACCACCTCCTGGACCTTTCCATCTGAGGCTGCTGCCGCTTCTGCCCTCCGGGTGGCCCACGGCCTCCAGCCCCTGAACATGTTCAAAGCCGAACCCTTTACCCGCCCCTGCCCAGGGTTGTCCCTGCAGCACCCGCTTACCCAAATCAGAAACAAGGGGGCATCTCTGACTCTGTCCTCTCCTTACAGCCCAGGGACCATTCAGTCCTGCCAGTTTTCACTTCTTCAAACCTCTGGAATCCCGCCCCCACCCCGCACAGCCACCACCCGCCCGTCTCAGGCCCTGATCATCTCTGGCCCAGATGTCCCCATGCCCTCCTGCCTGGTCCCTCAGCCCCCCACCACTCCTTCAATCCATCCACCCTGTAACTCTGAGACCTGAGCAAGGGGGGGCCCTGCTGCAGCTGTGCCCCTCCCATCAGGAGTCTGAGGGGACAAGCTCCGGTACCCCAACCCCAGAATTCCCTTCCTGATTGACCCCACCTGCATCCAAGGTCTGTGCAGCCTCATCTCTGGGGCTGTTCTCCCAGGTGAACCACACAGCCAGTATGCAGTTGCAGACCCCAAAACTGCAGCTGTTTGTGGGGCCTGGCCCTGCAGGCCGGGGTGTCTGCGCAGCGTGTTTGAGCCTGTGGTGTGGCTGAGCTGAGGGAGAGGGGGTGGGCCTCAACATTCCAGCACAGAGCTGGGGAATTTGTCCCTGTAGGATAAACTTATTTTATTTGACAGTTTGTTAGTTGATTTATAACTTTTAAATATTTAGTCAGCTGGTCTGTGGCCTCACTGGCTCTCTTGCCCCGGGCTACACACATGTTGGGGCGGTCTTCACTGACACCCCAGCCACCAGACAGGACGATCCTCGCAAACACAGGATAGTCTCCTTGATCCCCTGCCGTGGGATGGCATCTGCATGCTGAAAGCAGCTCACGGGACTCGCTGCCATGATCCTCCGCATTCCATCATCATCTTCCATTTGGGCACCAATCACACACCTGTGAAAGCCCCAGACTGCGCGCAAAATGCTGGCCAGACGTCACTGCCTCCAAGCCCGGAGCTCAGGCTTGGTGTGCAATAACCCTGGAGCTCACAGACCTCTTTTCAGAGAGTGGGGCGTAAGTAGTAGGCCAGGGACGGGCTGGGGCAATTTTGATCTATTGTTCCCTGTGGACAGTGAGCCTTGGCTGCCACTCAGGAAGCCAGCAGACTCTGGGTCCAGCGCCATGGCCAGTCTGGAGCCTACTGGCCTGGAAGGAGGCAGGAAATGGCCGAGGCCTCAAAAGTCTTCAATGGCTTTTTCTATCCGGAAGAGGCATCTGCAGGAAGTCAGTGCTGGTGCTGGGGTGCTGTGAGCACACTGCACCCCCAGACCTCAGACCTCAGCTCTCCCACGGGGCCCTTACAAGGCCGAGGTGCCGGGTGGCCCCTGGGTCGGTCCATGCAGCAGCCTCAGTTTTCAGCCCCAGCAGCTGTGGCCTCCAAACTCAAAGCCACTGTGTGCAGCCGGTGTTCCCCTCGTCTCCGCTGGCAGGACCTGTGGGGGCCGTGAAGGCTGTTCCAGAAGGAGCCTGGGTGATCTGCCCTGGGGTCCTGAAGGGGGGAGGGCTCGATTCTACTCGGGCAGTGGGAACGGTGATGGAACTGAGGGGCGAGTCCCTGCCCGGGCTCAGGTGGACCCAGGTCTGCAGGCTGGAGCCTGGCTGAGGGGACTCTGCCTCAAGGTCAGCCTTCCCCAGCCAGATGTTTCCATGGCAACCAGAGCCCTCTGGCTGGGGCTGAGCTACACCCCTACTCCACCCCAACCCTACCACCCGGAAGGGGATGTGCCCTTGTCATAGGCAAGCATGTGGGAGGATGTGATTCTCACAGCCTGGCTTGGGTGGATGTCACCAGGCTGTGAAATCTATGACCAGGTGATGTGTCGAGGTGCCAGCAAACCCAAGTGTCCTCTGCCTTTGCTTGTGATACGAATCAGGTAGGTTTCAGGCCAGGGAGATGGATCTGTGTATGTTTTCTCATCCTGTGAAGCCTCATCCATCATTCATCTCCTCCTGGTTCCCCTTTCTGGATCGGTCTTCATCCTGTTGGTTATCCCTGGGGTCTGCTGTGTGAACCCCAATGACCACAGGCCCCTCCACTGCAGCCCGCCGGACTCTGAACCCCTCTGTGTCCTTGAGACTCTGTTGGCATTTCGCTTCCCAGCTGCTAACCCACATCAAGAGCTAGGGCTCTTATCCTCGATCCCCTACTCCACGTTCCCAGAGCCCATCGGGCACTGACTTCCTGGGTGTCACCCTATTCCTTAGTCCCCTTCCTGCCATCCCCTTCTAGCCATCTCTCCTGCCGCTGGTCCACACTGCACTGGTCCACATGCCCATCACACTCTCCTGAGCGACCTCCCCGCCTCAAGTCTCCCTCAATTCAGGTACCAAGATCTTTCTGAACCAGACCTTGGCACTCACCTCCTCTAGAGCCTGGAATGACTCCATGCTAAGCATGTGGTCCACGCCCCTTAGCATGACTCACGTGGTCATTCATTCGTTCACTACAAATGTCACGAGCCCCGCTCTGTGCCAGGTGCTTGAGCTCTAACAGAGAAAAACAGAAAGAAGAATCTCTGGCCTCAGGAAACTTCTCTTCTAATGGGGAAGACAGACAATAAACATACAGGTCAAATGCATCTAGCATGTGACATGGCGACAAGTGCAAAGGAGAAAAATAAAGCAGAAAGGGACATGGGACTGTCAGGGATTGTAGTTAAAGTGAGGACGGTCGAGGAAGAACTCGCTGAGAAGTTGACGTTTTTCCAAAGACTTGGAGGAGATGTGGGAGGAGACATGGGGGTACTTGAAGAACACTCTAGGCAGAGGAAACAATGAATTCAAAGGCCCTTTGGGGCCAACTTAAATGCCAGCTCCTGAGACCACTCACTGTCTGAGTTCGTCCCCCTCATTTCCTTCCCCGGCAGCCATTGTACATGGCGAGCTTGGCGCCATCCCGAAAGTATAGTTGCACTGATCGGTTGGGACTTTTCCTGGAAGGCCATGTCCTTTACCGACTGTGAATCCAGGAGCACGGCTGACTCATTTCTTTCTCACCCCTGCACCCACTATATGCCTAGCACACAGTAGGTGCACAGCAAATCACCTGGATGAAAAACTGCGACCATAAGAATGAGAAAGGAGTAAAGAGTAAAAAACCTCATGTTCCTTTAAGTAGAGAGGAAACAACCCAGAATGTTGTTAATTGTTTTTACTTGTGGGATGGGAGGGGTAGTTCCCATTTCATCCCATCCCATTCCATTCCTGAAAGCTCCACTACATAATCAGAACTCGTAATTTCAGCTCCCGTCCCTGGTTTGTGACTCTGGCCCTGAAGAGAAGAATGGTTCGTATTTAATCAGTGTTAGTTCTGGAATGCTCTCAGTGGAGCGGGCTCACTTCAGGGCTCTGTAGTTTAATTCTCAGTGAGGCTAATTAGATCAGGAAAAGCGCGTGGGCTCAGGGCAGGACTGCTGTGGGGTGGCTCACTAACCAGCCAGAGAGGCCAGGCCCCAGCTGCCATCCCCCTGCTCACACCTATTGGACCCTGCCAGCCCCGTCTCTCCAGCGCCTGCCCCTGCAGGAGAGCAGGACCAGACAGCTCTCTCACATCTGTGATGACTGACAAGTCTCCTATGGGAGGAAGGACAGCCGCGATGTTCTGTCACCTCCCCTCGAGTCCTCCTCAGAAGCTTCCTGGAGCTTCTCCTGTGTGACAGGTGGTGAGGGCAGGTGGGGGCATCCAGAGATAATCAGCCCCATCCCTTCTCCTTTATCAAATCTCTTCTCCCTATTGATTCTGCTCGGTTCAACTACTTTTATCTTCGCCACCACCACCACCACCATCATCTTAGCTACCAGGCAATTTAAACAATGCGATGTTCTCATTCCCACTTTCACGACAGTCTCATCCACACCTGTGGCATCAAATACCATCTCCAGTGCTGAGGACCCCTAACTTCCCCCTCCAGGGCAGTGGACGGAGGGTTGGGGCTGGCTCTGTCACTTAGAGTCTGTCCAAGGACAGGGCAATTCATTTCTCTGAGCCTCAGTTTTCTCACCCATAAAAAGGGGAATGATAACTTTCTTCCTCAAAGGACGGCTGTGACGATCAAATAAGGTCATAGATGTGGCTCTGACAAGTCAGAGGCCTGGCACACAGTAGGTGCTTAGCATACGCTTGTCTCTTTTCTTCCCATGAGAGTCCCCTGAATTGATACTCCTCCAGTAAACATTCAGCCAATCCCTTGTGGGTCTCCCAGAGGAAAGAAGGGGGCGGTCACGGGAGAAGGTTACCTTTCCGAGGAGGTGACATTTGACCAGAGACATGGATAAAGTCAGGGAGCAGAACACACAGATATCTGCAGGAAGAATGTTCCAGGCAAAGGGAACAGCTAGTGCAAAGGCCCTGAGGTGGGCGTGTGCGTGGAGTGTCCAGGGATGTCAAGAAGCCATAGTGGCTGGAGTGGAGTGAGTGAGGGGAGTGTGGTGTGAGATGGGCATGGAGGTGGGGGGCCCGAAAGGCTCTGGTGGCCTGTGGACATTAGCTGGTGGGGGAGTAGGGAGATGTGACAATGGTGATGTCATTCCCTCAGGGTCAGACATAATGTGACCCCCCGATATCCCAATCCAGGTCTAACCAGCCAAGCCGCTGCTAGAATGTCCATTCCCCGCATGGGGTGGGAGAATGTCTGGATTTGCCTCATCTGCACCACTTACCCTCCTCTACCATCCTGATCTGCTGGGAGAGAGGACAAAGGACATCAGCACTGGGAGGAGAGGTCAGAGCAAACGAGGGCCTGTGCAGGCCCATCCCCCAGGCCTCTGCCCAAGATGTGCTGTGTAAGGAGGACCTGTGTGAGGCGGAGAGACACATGGTCACCTCATACCTGGCTCATAGCAGGACCTCAGTTAACATCCTTGTCCACTAATATCTCTGTGGGGAAGAAAAAGCCGGGTCCTCTGGGGGAAGGAATCTGCTCTCTGGTGTGGTAAGTACAAGAGCTGGGGTCTAACAACTGCATCCCTGTGTTTCTAAACTCAATGCAGACTTTCACGTCTGCTGCTTCCGGCGGGCCTGCTCTGCTGGGAAGCCTTACTTGCTTCCTAACTTTTTCTCAACCACTTTAAATGGCCCTGGGATGACCATGTAGCATCTAGAGATGACAAGATGTGACCCATGCCTTGTCCAGTGAAGACGATGACAGATAAATGGATGATCACCACATCACCATGTGGTGCTGTGTAGGTGCTGCCTGGGGGGGGGGCGTCGGGGTGAGGGGCATTTTCTCCATCAAATGCTTGGCTCTGGTGCCAGTGCCAGGGCTCAGAGCTCTTAAGGGCCTATGAAAAGTTTAAGGCCTGAAAAAGTCATGGGATTAAGATACAAACAGAAAGCTGAAACCTTGAAATTGATACAGGTTTAATTAAATGTCTACAAATATAACGTTGTCAAGAGTCACTTTCTGTTCTCCGTGGCTCTTAACGTTGTCAACAGATACAATGGTTGGGGTAGGTGGTGGGGAGGAGTGGGAGGGGGAGAGCAGACTTCACAGGGAGGGGCATGTGGCTGGAAGGGTGACGAGACTTTTAGCCAGCAGAGAGAAGTGCATTCCTGCAGGGGGAACAGTATGTTCAAAGGAACAGGGCTTGGCAAAGCCTGGTGTGCCTGAGGACAGGGACCCTTCATTGCTCCTGCAGCTAAAGTGGGGTGGGTCAGGGAGGAGGGGTCTGGAACCCAGGTGTTTCTTGCCCTTCTTGAACCTCTCTCCAGCCTCACACCGTCTTCCCCACCATTAAGGCCAGTTCCTGCCAATCACCCTCACTGAGACAGGAAGATAAAGCGGAGTTAGATGGGGGAGGTTCCAAACAAATGCACCACCTCCACCAGGCATCTGGAAAAAGGGGCCAGGCTGAGCACACACCCTGCCCCGTGTCTGTGTAGGAAGGGTTCTCCATCACTAGAGGACAGTCGTGCGACCAGACAGACAGGAAGTACTGGTGGATAAACAGGCTGGGAAGGGATAAAAAAATCCAGTGCCATGCAGTAGGAGAAAGGGTGCTTCTTGTGAAGTGAGTGTTCTTATTCGGAGGGAATCTAGGCTGGATGACTAGAAGCTGGGTGGGCAGAGAGGTGGAGGGCTGGTTAACATACATTATGAGGGAAGGTGAACTAGATTAGTGGAGAGAGTATTGGCTCAGCTCGCGATTTATCAATGCCTGGCAGTGGGCTAAGCTCTCTGCATACAGCAACTCCTTGAATCCTCACAGGGACTCTATCAAGTACAAACTATGACTGTCCCCTTTTAAACAAAAAAGGAAACTGAGGCTGAGAGAATGAAATCAATGCTCAAAGACATCAGCAACTGAAAGATGGAGCCAGGAGATGATATTGGGTTCCCTGCAACTCCAAAGTCGAAAAATCCCAGGCTTCTGGGATTTTTAAGATCTCGTGTTTTAATTCTAAAAAATCTATAAAACTTAATGATGCCGTAAATCTAAGGTTCTTTTTCTAACATTCCATCATTCTAAGAGCCTTGAGTCTATAATGTGATGCTAAGTCTGAGGATCTAAGAC
Source organism: Rhinolophus ferrumequinum (assembly GCF_004115265.2). NCBI lineage: Eukaryota > Metazoa > Chordata > Mammalia > Chiroptera > Rhinolophidae > Rhinolophus > Rhinolophus ferrumequinum. The sequence continues at coordinate 20,417,150 of NC_046292.1, forward strand.
TATTCCTCTAAGATTCTCTGTGACCTAATATTTTATAGGAATCACAATGGATTATTCAAACCAGACAGTGCATGGTAGAACATTTTTTTTTCCCTACTTCCTATTGAAGAGAGAGGTCAATGCTATGTTTCCGAAAGGCCTGAGTTTCCCACCCCTGCCCTTTGTTATTTTGGGCCCATTGATCTGAGATGTCCCCAAGAGGCCTGGTTGGAAGTCAATGCATAGGGAAGACAGTGGCCGACCCAGAAAGCAGAGAGGGGTCTTCAGGGGTATTTTCGCAGAGGTGGGCCGTCAGGGACCCACTCCCCCTTGCAGCCCCCACAGGGCCCAGGAGAGGTCCTTGGAGGGGGAGGGCAGCAAAGCATGTCCCTGGAGGTTGGCCGTGAGGCATTCCGCCTCAGGGTCCCCACTCCCCGTCACTCGATTCCTGTCCCTGTTCAGCTTTCATCATAGTATGTGTCACTGTCTGAATTACCTTTCTTAGTCATGCGTTTATGTTTATTGCTTATCCATCCCTACTGAAATGTCAGCTCTCAGGGGGTAGAGATCAAGTCCGGGCAGGCCCGAAACAGCTATTTGCTCTCTGAATGAGTGGCTGTCTGAATAGCCAATCAGAGCAGGACCTAGATGACATCCTCATCTCCTCTCCACTCCGGCCTTATCTAGTCAGTTGCTCAGTCAAGATGGCCCTATCTCCCTCCCCATCCCTGGACCCCCTTTCTAGTGTCCTTGTGGAGGGCACAGGCTCTGGAGTCAGGATGCTGGGGTCACATCTGCCACTTCACTAGCTGGATGACATGGGGCAAGTGACTTAACCTCTCTGTTCCTGCTTCTCTCTATACATAGAGGTGGCAATACTCATGCTTACCTCTTAAGATGAGTGAGAGAAATAAATGTCTGTGCCCAAAGTGATCAATGTGCCTGGTAGACTGGAAGCTGGCATAGTCATTCTTACTAGTACACCTTGTCTTCCTAATGCCTACTGAAGAAGCGCCCCAAAACCTCCCCTGGTCTGGCCTCTTTCTCTAGCCTAAGGTTCCCTACCTGTCTCATCACTCACACAGAACTTTCCTCCTCCTGCTTTTCTGGCTTCCATGCCTTTGCACATGCTAGTCCCCCTGCCTGGAAGGCCCTTCCATCTTATCCTGGCAAACTCGTACTCTGCCTGGATGAATCAGCTCAGATGTCCCCTCCTCTGTGAAGCCAGGTCAGATCCCCCTGTCCCCCTGACTCACCCTTTCTGGAAGCCCCCTGGCTTGCCAACACCTTCTCTGGGGTCCCACAGTAGTTGACACACCCATGTCATATTTCCAACCACCCAGCACCAGAACTGTCCTTGACATATCCCAGGGCAGGGACTTCCTCCACTGTCCTTTCATCTTTGTGTTCCGGGTCCAGAACTCCATTTGGCACAGTGTGGGTGTCCATGTGTGATCATTGAAGAAACAATAAACAGGTGCTCATTGCCAGGTTCTCCCAGGTCCCGAGTGATTCACCCTCTCACTTCCCCTGTCTGAGCCTCGCCTTACCCATCCATAATACGGGTGCAATAGCCCTTGTGGGGCCCATCTTTTGGCTGGCGGTCCTGGGAACAGGGGCTGGGTAAGGGAAGGGATTCTGTTATTAAACTCATCAGTTCTGGTTCCTGGTCTTTGGGGAGAAGAGCTTGGCTGGTAATTAGGGTTGTTAGGGGAGACAGAGACCGGGCTGATATTGATGGCAGCGTCGACCCAGAGCAGCCAGACCCGAAGCTGCGGGCGACTGAGGGGGGCACTGCGACCCGACTCGGTGGGCGGGTATCTCGGCCTCCTCTCCTGGAGGCCGAGCAGGACCGGCTTCATCCTCCTGGTGCAGGAGACCCCTCGGTGGTCCCGGAGGCGGCCTGAAGGTGGCGCTGCAGGCTCTCTTAAGTACCGCGCAGCCCCGGAGCAGCCCAGTGACCGGAGGTGGAAAGAGTCTGGAGAGAACAGCGGGCGCAGGTCGCGGGGAGAGGAGTGGGGGAAGGAGGAAAGGGAGAGAGATGGGGAGAAGGGGAATAGAAAGGACTGGGGGAGAGAAGCAGGGAGACCAGAGGAAGGAAGGAGAGCAAATGCTGGTTGTGGGGAGAGGAGAGGGAGAGAAGGAGGCTTCTCCCCATCAGAGTCCTGGAGGGGCCAGATCCTTTGGAATCCCCCTCCCCCATGTCCACAGAGTAGTCACTTCCTCCCTTAACCGTGCACCCCGTCTCCATGGCTCCCCAGGGCGTCGGGGTGAAGCCCCAACTGCACTGACCAACTCACCCATCCTCTGTGACCTGACCCCAGTGGACCCCAGCCCTTATTTCTCCACCTCCCCATCCCTCCCTTCACACCCCAGGCCTCCCCACACAGAACCACCTGACAGTTCCAAGGACACCAGGCTCCCCTCTCCTCCAGACCTGTGCAGGGCAGGGCTCCCTGCCAATAATCTTCTCCCCTGGCTCCCCATTTCTCCTTCAGTTCTCAGCAGGGACACCACCTTGTCCCAGAGGTCCTTCCTGACCCCACATCTGGGGTCCGATCCTCCCCTGGGCTCCCCCCTCCTGCATCTCCCCCAGCTCAGCACTGACCACCCGGGTTGTGATTGACTCAGGCAGACTGAGAACTCCCTGAGCGCAGGGACAGGGCCTCGTCTCTCTTGTCTCCCTTGTGGCCAGTCCAGGAGCTGAACAGGCACAGGTGGGCGACAGATGATGCCCGTGAGATGAATGAATGATCTGATGAGGGCCTGAGTGTGGGAGAGAGAGACGTGGAGTAGAAGGAAGAAAATAAAGCCGGAAAGAGGTGAATAAGCGAGAGAGAAGCACGGAGAAGGAACCCCCAGCCCCCGGTGTAAAGGACCCCTTAGGTCTTGGTGCTGCCAGGGGGTGATCTCCCTTCTGAGGTCAGCTGGTCACTTGGCTCTGGACCCTCTGACATTGGGAAGTTCTTCTTCATGGTTGGAATCAGACGCCCTTGATCACATGTGACAGAATCTGCGCAGCTGCAGGGAAAAGAGAATTTAGTGTAAGGACCCTGGTCTCTTGGATGCCACTTGGAGGGAGAGCAGGGGGCTTCAGGAGGGACTGAGAACCCAGGCTCCGCCCCTGCCTCTTTTTGTTTCTCTTCACATGGTTTTCTGTCTGGACTCTCAGCATCACCCATAGCCCGGAACTTTGCATAGCCTGGGTTAAGCAACCCCCAAACACCTTTCAATTCTCAAAGTATGTGTGTGTACATCCATGAACACACACACACACACACACACACACACACACACACACACACGGAAGCTGGCAACACAACTCAAATCCAGCTCTAGGAGATCTGGTTGCATCAGCGCCAGCCTGGTCTTTGTCTTCTGTAACAACCTTAATTACCAGCCAAGCTCTTCTCTCCAAGGAGGCAAGGTGCCAGAACTACATCCTACTTATCTCAGGTCTCACTTTAGATACCACTTCCTCCAGGAAGCCTTCCTTGACTGTGAAGCCCAGATTAAGTATCTCTTCTAGGAATGTTCAGTGTTTTCTATGTGTCACCTATCATGGCACACACTTGGTATTTACTTGTCTGTCCCTTCCCACTGGACCATGGGCTCACAAGGACACAAACTATGAATCATAGTGGAATCTCCAGGGCCTCCTGCAGGTGTTATGTGTTTAATCAGCATTTGTTGAATGAAGGATAAGCCGAGTGACCCCAGTGTCCCCACCTACTTCTGAAACTCCTTTTTGCTCTTACACCAGCCAGCCTGGATCCCTGCCCTGATCCTCTGCATTCAGTAATTTGCATCTGTCCCCTGTCCCATCCTCTCACTTGCCTGGGAGGTCACAAAAAGGCCAGGAGACATTGGAGTTACAAACTCACAGACTCCCAGCTCGGGCATCTTCTAGCTGTGTGGCCTATAGGAAGTTCACCTTGCCTCTTTGGGTCTCAGTACTTTTTCACCTCTAAAAGAGACAGTTTGCAAGTGAAGACAGAGAGATTTAATAAACTAGTTAATAAACTCCCTGGCAGAAGGGAGGCTGTGCAGGGCAGGGCATAAAGGGGAGAGAGAGAGATGCAATTATAGCCTCCCAGTGACAGAAGCTGTCAGCAGGGGCCTGCCATGTAGAAAATGACATCTGGACCTCATTCCTCATGGCAGTGACAGTGAGAGGGCCGTGGAAGGGTGGGGGGTGGTTGCTGAGCCTGAGAAGGGGCCACGGATAGGGCCGCTGGGTACAAGGCAGAGTCCAGAAGGTTATGAATGGAATGGAAGAGGGGCTGTTTCCTGTGCCGAGTAACTGATACTTTCTTCACCTGGTTTTCATTAGCCAGCCCGGCCTGGGGAGCCTGACCTCCCCCGCTGAGAGGGGCGCCTGAGGCCATTGCAAAGCACACTGGGGGCAGGGCCTGGCATGGACATCCGGGCCTCACCACTACGCACCACTGATGCTATTTGCGGAGCACTTGCTCTGGGCCAGAGGCGGTGGGCAGTCCTTTTCCCTCTTCTGCGAACCTGCCCAGGCAGCATTCATTTCCTCCTTTTACAGATGAGGGCCCTGAGGCTCAGAGCCCCACGCTCCTTCGGTCCCTCCATACTCCCAGATTCTCTTTCTTCCTCTGTCGAGGCCTTGCTTGGTCACCGTGGGCGAGCCCCCGGCCCTCTCTGGGGAGGACAGGATGAGCGCTGAGGCTCCTTCCAGCCCTGACACTGGTGGGTACCCCCTTCACTCCATCTGTAGGCAGCCGACAGACTTGGCAAAGCTCGTCTTCCCCTCCCGTCTCTCGCCATGATTTGCTGTTTGGGGTCCTTGGAGAAGCCCCTGAGTAAATATTAATAACGTGCCTTTGTGTACATTGGCTGAGAAAGAGAATGAATCATTTCCTGCCTCTCTCCTGGGCTCAGAATCTTAACCAAAAATACGCTGAATCTTTGGGCAACTTTGATGGGCCTGGTGGATGGGGTCGAGGCAGCACCAGGAAATCATAGCCCCATTGGCTGCCTCGATGCCTGACATTCCATCACCCCAAAGCTGTGCCCGGGCTTCCCTCTCAGCACCGAGAACGTTGGCACCGAAGGCCTAGCTTCAGTCCTGGCCCTGACATCTCCCAACGGCTGGCTGTAGCTAGTGTTTCCTTTGCCTCTCTGACTCTCAGGGGAGGACGGGGTCCGTGTCCTATCCAGCAGACTAGCCTGGACGCTTCCACATGGCGGGCTCATTCCATCTCCCCGTGCTGTCTGATCAGTTCTTAGTACCACAGTTTCTGCATGGAAGGAGGTCATGAAATGTGGGAAGAAAACATACATCAAACTCCAGGTTGCTGAGGGGACACAGAGCAAAGGAAGACAGATGGAAATGACAGCCAGCCTCCATGCCACTCACCATTTCCAGAGCTGTTTTCACACCTGCTGGTTCATTTGATCTTTATAACACGACCGAAAACTACAGACAACTGCTGCCATGGTGCACATGAGGCAACTGAGACTGGCCACGGGAACTGCCTAAGACCCCTCACGAGTGAAAGAAGCCCAGGACTAACTCCAAATCTCATTCTCCCATCCTCATCAGGCTGCCAGGCAAACTTCAAGTGAGGCTGTTCAGGGAGGACATCCTCAAGGAGGGGACTTCTGAGGGGTTTTGGAAGAAGAGAAGAAATCAAAGTGGAATGGGGGGAGGAAAGTCCAGGTATAGGACCGGGAGTGGGAGAGGCTCTTTAGGTGCAGTGAGCTCATCAATGAGAACTGCTGCTGCATTTACTTGAGCACCTACTACATGCCTGGACGTTGCCAGCACCTGAGATGGGTCATCTCTTTTGCTCCTCAGACCACCCGTGATGTGGGTTCTATCCTGGTCAGTGGTGGAGCCAGGATCAGACCCAGGTTTGCGAGCCCAAGAGCTCAACTGCCTTACCCCAGATGGAGCTTCTGCTGCCAAAATCTCTCCCTGGCTTTGTGCCTCTGGCCAAGTCACTTAACCTCTCTGAGCCTCCATATCTTCATCTGAAATAATGACAGTAATACCTCTGGAACACGAGGAAGACACTTTGATCATCACAGTTCTTCCTGGGAATAGGGAAGAATTTGTCTGGAAGGTGCCCATCTGGACCAAAAGCTGACATCCTGAGGGCACAGAACCAGCCGGTGTGAAGGTATCTGGAGGCATGCAGGTGAAACTGCTCTGCACAAAACAAGACCAGCTTCCCCCGGAGAAGAGGGAAAACAAAAGAAAAGAGCTGGTGAGGAGGCGAGTGTGTGTCCCTCCCTTCAACCTCACAAATCTCTAACAGCGATAAATTCAAAATGCTTGGTGTGGGTGGGTGGAGAGAAGGAACTGAGCTTCGCACTGGGCAAGATCTAGAAAGAAGGACCCAGACACATGGACAGAGCTGGATCCAGACGTGGGACTGGGCAGTGTCAAAGGACATTTATTGGACTTGGGGAGCTGGGCTGAGCCAGTTAGACCCAGTTCTCCCAGCGAGCTCGGAGCCCCAGCTGGCGTTATACCCACTTAGATCTCATCATCCCCCCCAGACACGCTGGAGCATGTATTTCTGCTCCTTCAGACACCAAGCCCTCTGCTTTCACCCCAGACTCCACCCGCACCCCTGCAGTCTCCCCCTTCCTCTCATCGACCATATCATCTCCATGAAGCTAACACTGAGTGAGCATCTCCCAAGTTTAATGCAAAAAGGAAGATAAAGACCCAGGTCCACCTCCAGCTGTCTCCTGCTTTCTCTGCCCCGTTCCACTTGAACAAATTATCTGCACAAGCTGGCTCTCCCTTCCCCTTCCATCATTTCTTGCCCACTACAGTCTGGTCTGTACTCAAGGTGATAAATCACCTTCATATCCCTACCTTGTGTGGACACAGCTCTGTCCTTGTGGACAGAGTGGCATTTGACCCAAGAGACCACTCCTTCCTTCTGGAAACACCATCTCACTTGGTCTCTGTAACTCAGTGCCGCTTGCCTGGGTTCATTCCTACTTCATAGGCCAAGAACCAATGAGGAAATATTCTAGAACTTTCTACAGTCAAAGGTGCCCGTGGGTATACGAGGCAGCCTCAGGAGGGCGAGGGGAAAAGGGGCTGCACGTGTGTTCAGCGTCTACTGTGGGCCGGGCCCTGTGCCAGGTGCTTTAGGTCCCATTGTGTTGTAGGGTCTTTAATCCCCATTTTATAGAAATAGGCTGAGAAAGTATCAGGGATGGTGCATGATCATCACGTAATGGGATGGGTGCTGGATTCAAATAAGAATAACACTAATAATTGGTACCGTTTATCCATCACCCACAGAGTGCCAGGCCCTGAGCATTCTCTACATGCTGAGACATCTGGTCCTCACCACGACCCAGGGAGGGGGCTACCATTAGGGTCACCATCTGAAAGGGAAGGAAGCTGCACCCCAGAGGGGAAGGGACTAACCTGAGGGCATGGAGGAAACAGGTAAAGGAGCCAGAACATGAGTCTAGGTCTGTGTGAGTCCCTATCTCTGGAGGGAACCAAGCACCGGAGGTGACCCCGTGACAGGGTCATTCAGGGCATGGGGCCCAATGACAGGGAAGACCCCTTCCCACTTGAGATCCCAGGAGACTCCCCGAGAGAGACGCTCTTTGCACATGTGCCTGTGTTGCAGCTGCTGCCTTTGGTCTCTGAATCATTGTTCTCAGACTTCATCACAATCTATTGCTGCAAAAACAGTCATTTCTGAGTGAAATCCACTCAGAGTGGCCAGGAGGGCAGGCACAGATGAAAAGGGCCAAGTGAGGTTAATGTGGTATTTTACTTGGGATAAACCAGCTTGCCTGTGCAGAAGAAAGAGGGAGCGGGAGTTGGGGAGGAATCACCCGGTGTGTCAAGCACCTATTCATTAACCTTCGCTCCATGAGGGGGCCCTCGGGTTTGTTTGTTTTAACAAAAAAGGAAACAAGTTCCGAGAGAAGTTGAACGACTTGTCCAAGTTCACACAGCTGGTAAGTGGTGGACCAAAGATGCAAGGCCAGGGCTCTCTGATGTCAGAACCCACATGTGTTCCAGTTCACTCAAATGGAAGGGGAGAGGGAGCGTTTACTGGGAACACTTACCAAGCCCTTCTCAGGACTCAGAGGCTTTGCCTTTGTAATCAGATTCTAATCAGATACACATACGCTGCGAAGTCATTGCTTCTGTCTCCAGGTTTAAAAATTCGTTCAGGTGTACAAAACAACATAAAGATTAGACATGTACACCCCTCACAAAGTGACAACCCCACAAGTCTACTACCCATCTGACACCGTACGTAGCTACTACAATACCATTGACTGTATTCCCTATACTGTACTTCACACTCTGTGACTATGTACATATATATATACACACACACACACACATATATGATCTGTAATTATGTATACTATTATATATATATATATGTAATAGTCGACATTCAATATTATATTGAATTTCAGGTGTACAGCACAGGTGGTCAGACATTTATATAATTTGTGAAGATACCCCTCCCCCGATAAGTCTAGCACCCATCTGACACCCGACATAATCTTTACCACACTATTCACTATATTCCTCATACTGTATTTCATATCCCTGTGACTATTTTGTGACTAAACTGAGGTTCTGACTCAACTGCTTGGGGTCTCACACTCTGGAAACAGTAGAGCCAAGACCTTTGGTAAATGCCAATGTCACCATGAAGCAAGTGGTCGCGAACTGCATGGGAACGAGAGCTACCAGCATCCCGGGCAGGCAGGGGCTCAAAGACCGAAACCTGAGAATGAGATGCTGAATCCTGAGTTTCCAGGCCCGCTGGGTGTCCTCTGAGACGGAGCAAGGAGGATGCTGAGTGGAGAAGCAGTGGTGGGCGAGCAGCCTGTGGGTCTGCAGAGATCGGGGACAGTGGAGGGGCTGGCTCCTGCTTCCCTGCTTCCTCCTCAAGCTAGTGGATATGCTTAGTGTGCACCTGTCTGCTGGGCGGGGAGCTGGGTGCTGGGGCCCGAGCTGTGAATGCAGCAGACCCTGTCCTGCAGTTGTGATGGTCCAGTGAGCGTCGTGACCCCAGCACAACACAACGGCACGGGGAATTGCATGTGGCTGGGATCGGAGCTCTGGAGAACGGGGTCATGGCATTATGGAGCTGGGGAATTAGGGATAGAAAGCCAGTTGTCGCTCACGGTTTTCTGCCCCTCTTTTATCATCATCGTCATCCTTACCGTGACTATCTTCACCAACATCCTTTTCACCAACATGATTACCGCTGTCTCCATTACTGTTACCACCACCACCACCACCACCACCATGGTTCCCATCACCATCCTCACCATGATATTTTCCGCCATCATGTTTTCCATCATCACCACCATCACCATCCTCATCCTCATCATGACCATCATACAGGCATCATCAACGCCACGATCGTCACCACAGCCCCCCCCCCCATGGAGCCCTGTGTGTCCCAGGTGTTTTGCAATGAGGTGCTTTGTGACAAGACCACATCACGCGCCCTCCTCAACAACCCCAGAGGCAGGTACTATTATTCTCCCCTCACAGAAGAGGAAACCCAGCTCAGGGAGGTGAGGGACTTGCGCAGGGTCCCTGCTAAGAAGAGGTGGACCCAAGTCTCCATGCTCCAACACAGCGCTGTCTCCCCTGTGCTGAGATCCCAGGACCTCAGGGGGTCCACAAATGCCAACCACTGTGATGGCCCCACCTCAGGGGGAGTGTTGGGGACAGGAACTCAGACTGTGGGTTTCAGCCTCGCTTTACCCTGCTTGTCTGAGCCCTGGCCAGGTTCCTTAGGGGCTGAGGGAGGGTGAACAAGGTGACACCTGGCAAACCCCCCGTGCACCGTGACACTCAGTTCAGCGCCAGCCTCCATCAGGGCCTGGCCTCTGGCTTCCCCTGTTTCCGTCCCTGTAACCACCCACCTGGCCTGACCGGGGCTGAGGCTTGCATTCTGATGCTTCCCTTGACCGCCACCTCAGACATGCTGTGCAGGCCCCCTCAGGGCCACTGCCTCTGATGACACTCCTGTCCTAGACTCGGACACGGGACTTTCCCAGGTGGCTTTCCCCAGCTCACCCCCAGGCCCCTGGATGGCAGGTGGACTGAGCCCCCCCCCTGGGCTTTCCCCGCCCAGCACTTGTGGCCAGAGTGGTGGTGGGCCCTGCTCCTACCCCCTCAAAGGCAATCGACCCATTAATATGGGCCTTTGTGGTCATGGAATTCTATGGTCCGACTCTCCCAGCCATTCTCTGAATGGCTTCTACTACTTTGAACAGATAAAAATGGACGTGGCTGAGACAGAAGGAGAAAATCAATATGTAATAAAAGTTAACACGAGAGCAAATGCATTATCTCAATCACAGAAGAAGCTAAGAATGGGTCTGAGGAGTGAGATGGACCAAGCCCAGGATACACCTGAGGGCCCCGGCGCCTGGGGAGATGCAGCCTTGGGTGTGTGTGGGGGTGGGCAGTAGGCTCCGGGGCTTCGCCCACTACCCACTGGAGCAGGGGCTCCTTAGGGCTCTCTCACACGCTCAGGCAGTGATGGAAGTAACTGGACTAGCGGTGGTGAGGAGCGTGCATGGAGGGAAGTGGTGGGGAGGGTGGGTCGGGGAAGGGAGAGGGGGTGTGGGATCAGTTAGGAGGCTCTGTGTTCACTGAGGCCAAGACGGGTTCCCTTGACCAAGGTGGGAATAGCAGGGCTGGAGAAGACTGTGGAAAACTTGGTGATCACTTACATATGGGTGGACGGTGACTTGATGCAGATCTTGGGCCGAGGCCACTGGGTGGGTGCTCAGTGCCACAGAAACACAAGAGTCGCTGGGAGCCATGTTAGACCTACGCTGTCTGCCTTTCAGTGACCCAGTCTGGTGTCCTGGCAGGTCCAACACAGAAGGATGGACCCTGAGGCTGGGCTGGGGCAGGACGTGCCTGTCCCCGGGAGCAGTGAACCCAGAGCACTGTCCCCTTAATCCCCTTCACGATTTGCCTCCAGCTCTGACCACTGGTGTTCCTTGTCCACATTGTCCCTGACTGTCACACCCTCCCCCTAAGTCCTCCAGCACAGGTTAGAGGACCTTTGACCACAGCCGAGGACTGGCCACTCCATCGCAGGGCACTCGGCTAGTCAGGCACTGAACCGAGAGATGTGATGTGTAGCACCTCATCTCTGGATCCCACAACAGGTGCTGTAACAGGCAGGTGCTGTTAACATCCCCAGTGCATGGACCAGGAAACTGAGGCATAAAGAGGTTAAGTCGTTTCCCCAAGTTCACACTGCTCAAAAGTCATGTACCAAGCCTCTCTCCCCACAGCTATTCAAAGACCCTCGGTGATGATCTAGGACTTTCTTTATGGTGCAGAAGGGAAACAAAGGCCTAGAGAGGGCAGGCAACCTACCCATGGTCACACAGCACATTACTCCCGATTCTCACCCAGGTTTTCTCCACCTGCAGGCCGCTCTGGCCACCTTCTCCTTGGCAGTGGGAGGGAGGAGACCCAGATGCCAGAGGAAGCTGGACTCAGGGAAGCTCTGGAGGGTACCATGAAGACGGGCAGTGCCCACAGCTACTGGCAAACTGCCAGGGGCCCTGGGCTCCCTCCTTCCTCCACCCACACGCCACAGAGAAATGCAGGCTTTGAAAATGAAAGCTGGCTTGAAGTAAACAGATGAGTGGTGGTTATTGCTAGCACTTTATTAATTAAGTGCTCTAAATACATTGAAACCTGGGCATTTAATTTAGATTTATAGGGATAATTTAGATTTATAAGAGCAGTTATTGTGCATTAAGTAGAGAAAATGCCAGTTGGTTCTCATAGATGACATTCATTAAAGCGTTAAAGGAAAACTGAGGCATGAAAATGTCCACCTCCTCTGTGTGGAGGTCGAGCTGATGGGGAATTTAGGAGGGGGTGTTTCTCAGGCTTATGGCGTGGTCTTTTTGGGGGGATCACAGTGGTGTCCTCCCCGGCCAGGTACTTGCTCAAACGCAGACATGGCACCACGGAGACAGCACCCTTAGGGAGCACGGGGCCGTGTCCAGAGCGGCTTGAGAGCGGACTGCTCGAGAAGCGGGGGGCATGGGGTGAGGTGGAAGCACCAGGATGGGAGTCTGCAGCTCTGGGTTCTCGTCCCAGCTTGGCGCTGCCTCTCTCTGACTCTGCCCTCTGATGGGGAGCTGCCCTAGCTGTGGCCTGCAGCCACCACTTGGGCTGGGACAAAGAAGGGTGGCCAGGCTCACACCACAGCTACCCAGGAGCCCCCAGCAACTGGCCAGCCCGTGGGACCACGTGTTCCCCCTATGGATGCAGTGGGCTGTTTGGTCGAGCTTTGGAGGGGGACGCACCATGTTGAAGTCCCAATGCCTTTTGTTGCTGAGAAGTATGTCCCAGACCCCAGGCTAATGTCTCTGACCCTCGGTCCCCGTCTGCCAAACTGGAGTTTAAGACACTGGCCTCCCAGGCTGCCCTGAGGACAAAACAAGATGTGTCCCCTCCACTCAGAACTGTCATTTCTTGGGCATGGCGCTGCTAATTCTCCTCCCTTTCTCTGAATCCTCCAAACAAGGTAGGCGTTGTCGTTGCCCCTTTGCCAATGAGGAAGCTGAGGCTCTGCCAGATCAGTAGCTCACCTCAAGTCCGCAGCTATGAGCAGTGAGGCCAGGACGCACAGCCAAGGCCCTGCAGCCCTGCCTGTGTGTCCCCCTGCCCTCAGCCACATCCTTCTGCAAAGACAAGAGGCCTGTCATTATGGGGCGGGAAAGGGGACGGAGAGAGAGACAGAGAGAGAGAGAGAGAGACAGAGAGAGAGAGAGAGAGAGAGAGAGGATATGCACAGACTTACATGTCAGGACATGGTGAATATTGATCGAGCTCCTTTGTGTGGGATTAGAATGTCCAAAGGAGCTTTGAAACACAAGCTCCCCACAGCAGAGACAGGAGGGCACAGGCAGGTGTGGGACCGCAGGGCACAGGGACTCCTGTAGTGTGTGTGGTGGGCGGGGGATCCCGTGAGGGCAGCAGGTACGATGAGTCCAGGAGGAAAACACCTTCTCCTGCAACCTGCTGTCCCCACCTCACTGTGGTTGTGAAGCCCCCGTGGCCAGATCTACACTGATAAGTGACCCAAGTAAATCAGCCAAGGCAGAGGCAGGATCCGGCTGGGCTCGGAAGGGTGGCTCTGCTGTCCTCTCCCACCGGAGGCGCTCCAAGCTGGTGTTCAAAGGGCATGGGGACAAATTCTGTTAGCCAACCACAGGGTAGCCCCTGCCTGCCTTGTGGATGTGAAAGATGGGGATTTGGGGAAACTCTCTGCCCCTCTCCTGCCCTTAGAGACAGGCTCTAGTTCACACGATAACCCCCAAACCCCCTTCACGTGTCCATCCCATAAATATTTGCCCGGCCATTGCTGGCGCTGAGGGTGACGTGAATTGACTCATTCCTGCTCTCAAGAGCTCAGAGGCCAATGCAAGAGACAGAGAAACAGACACACAGAAGAGCGTGGTTAAGAGCCACCACAGTATGGCCAGTGTTTATTGAGCACTTACTTTGTGCCAGACCCTGGGCTTTGCAATTTTACATGCAGGGCCATCCTGCCCCAGGAACACTGTGTCTGCCCTGGGCTGATGTGCTCCTGTTCCACTCCTGCCCCAGTCAAACCCAGCCATGGACCAACTCAACTACTGCTTTCTCCACATCTGTACTGAGCATTGAGCAGCTGTTGGAAAAGCCACTCATCAGAGAGGACTGGCACCCGTGCCAGGGCACAAGTGCCAAGCTCAACTGTCACCCGTGTCACCTATCCTTCCTCTCACCTTCCTGTGGTCTGCCCCTTTACCCGTCTCCTCTAGGACTATTGCAGATCTCTGCCCTTCTCAATGTCTGCTTTCAACCCCAGCCCTGTCACTACCTGCAGGTGCCCTTAGCCTCTTCAGTACTGGGAGAGAGGCCAGAGCGCACTCATGCCCTGGTGGGAGGATGGTCCCTCTACCTTCCACCTGATCCTACCTCCTTCTACCACTGCAGAAGCTCTTGACCGTCCCCTCTCTCTTTCCATGTCTTCAGCTTCCTCATCTCACCACTTAATTTCCCTGTGTACAAGCTGCTCAAACCACTCCCAACCTTGGCCTTAAATTAAACCTTTCTCTTCATATCCACTAGGCCCTGGAGCCACTGCCTTCCTGCCTTTTCAGCAGCCATTATTTAAAGGAATTTTCTAGGTTCTTTTTCCACTTTTGTCTTCCTTGTTCCTGCTACTTGGGTAAGCCACTCCCCATACCCACTTCCACTGGTCAATGACTGCTTATCCTTCCAGACCCAGCTCCGATGTCACCTCTTCGAAAGCACGGCAGAGATGCTGCTGCTACCTCCCCTGGTCTCCATAGTCCATCCCGGGATGTCCTGCTGCAATGTCAGTTTCTGGCACACTGACTGACGGCCTCTGCCTGTAAATGTTCCTTGCTTCTTCTCTGCCTGTGTGCTTTCTCCAGCACCAGGTGACTCATCTGTGCGCAGGTCCACATACAAGAGCAGGGGACTTAACACATCCCAGGAGCAATGCTTGTGGGACATGAGGGTCGGTGGGTTAAGACTCCAGCCTCCCTAGTCACCAAGGGGACAGTCCTGAGGTGTCTCCACATGTTCCCAGTGGGACTGAGCCCCGGTTGGCCACAGAAGTAACCACTCATTGACACTCCCTTTGTTGTTTTTTTCTCCCGATGCTGCATCATTCTTTGCAGGCCCTCACTTTGAAATCACCTCCCAAATGAACTACAAGCACCCATGTCCTTTTCTCAGGGTCTGCCTCAGGGCGCCCACTCTAAGATAGACCTCCAGCCCCCGTACCCTCTAAGGACTTAGGTGCTCCCTCCGCCTTGCTCTCTGATGCCCACTAGGCATTGCTGTGTCCCAGGCGGGACTTGGAGCAGCTTGGTAAAGTCAGGTTCCTGTTATCTCTGTATCCCCAACACCAAGCACAGTGCCTGCAAAATAGGTGGTTATTAAATGTTTGTTGAGAGAGTGAAAAAGTGAATGATTGAATGAATGAATGAAAAATGAGTCTCAATGCTATCTGAGCTCTCTGGCCAGACCCTGAAGACAAATTACAGCAATGCATTGGATCCTCCCAAAGCTGACCTGAACCAACAGCAGAAGGTATACTGTGGCTCGCCCTGTCCAGTGCTGCTGGCCTTTCATTCTGCTCGCCAACCCTTCATGAGACAATCTGTTCTGTACAGCCCAGGAAATCCTCCTGCCAAGAAAACCCTCAGCGCATTGAACCTCTCGGTGGGAGGTTCCAACTCTAGTTCAGTAAAAGTTAGAGGAACACAGTAATATGCTATTATAATCTGACATCATTTAATGCTGCCTCCCAGTAGCTGTCACTTTAGAGGAATGGATTTGTCTCAGCTGGACTTCAGGGCTCCTCCAGAAGCACCATATATTTGCAGCTAATAAGAAGAGCCCTATGGAATGACCATTTCTACAAATGAGTTTATTTGGTTCAAATGGATCCATAGAGGTTTCCAGAAGGAGCAATTAAATGTGTTGTTTTGGAATTGAAGTGGCTGCTTCCAGGCTGAGGTTGACCAAAGTGCGTTTTTTCAGTTTTTTATTCCACGGAGGCATGGGACACTGACCATCTCCAAACTGCCCGGGGCACTCAAATACAACACTCTTGTTCCAGATTATTTGTGTGGAACAAATCATTTACAATGAGAAGAAGGCTTTCAGAAGGGATGGGGGTGACCCAAGTTTATTTACTGCATATTGGTGGTAAAGCTGGGAATCTGAGTCTGAATCTGGACAACCCCTGATTTCTCTGAAGTGCAGACAGGGTGGGAATCATGCTGAAATCCAAGAAACAGCTACTGGCTCACGGGGATTTGCCTGACATTGAGGTAGAGACACAGGCCTAGAAATCAGAGAACCTGGGATCTGGTGCTGGCTCCACCTCTCCCTTGCTGTGTGACCTTGGGCAACTTTATTCCCCTCTCTGGTTCTCAGTTTCCTCATTTGTAAATTTATGTGATAGATGATCTCTAAGGGGTCTTCCAGCTCCAAAAGTCTCTGACACTCTGGGCCTCATTTTCCACATATTTCAAGTGGGCATAATGCTCTGCCTCCTAGGATACGGTGAAGATCAAGTGAGGTCCAGATAAAGCTCGTGGGAGCAATGGTGTGAAAGTAAAACCTGGAACATCTGCACTAAGGTGGTATTGCGGGCAGAGAGCTAGGTTCACATATGAGCTGTTCACACAGGTCACACAGAGTAAGGGAGAAACAAATGTGTCACCCCCCACCCCCAGTCTGGCAGTTCTAAAACGGAAGGGGCCTCAGAGTGGGCTGGAGATCTCTCAGGGTGACCTCTGAGGCCAGGACCCCTCACGGCTTTCACCTGTGAGATGAAGTTGCATATCTCAGCTTTCCAGTCCAGGCGGCTTGGCAGTGTTGGGTTGAAAGCAAAGAGTTAGGGTGGGGAGGGAAAGGGAACAAGTGGAGAAGGAGGGAGAAGAGGGGAGAAGACCGGAGAGACTTCTTTCTTTGGTGCAAAATGTCAAAAGTGTGGGCTCTAGATATGGGGACAGCTGAGATTAAAGGCTGGCTCCATCACTCACTAGCTGAGGGAGTATTCCTCAGTTGTAATCCTCAGTTTTTACATCTGTAAATCGGGAATGAGAACGGTACATCTCCCATGGGGATGATGCTGAGAAGACACTTACCACCTCACCGCCCAGGGTAAATTCTTAACACTCGTGGCCGACAAAGCAGGGGTAGTCATTGTACATCTGCAAGGTGATACATCTTCAGGGAGAGGATACAATGTCCTGCTGACCGTGAAGACAGGAAGACAAATGGACTTCTTCTTGGGAACAGACGAATTTGCCCAAGTGGAGGGAGATGAGGAGAGTCACAGGGACCCAGCTCATATATGTGGGGCAGTGCAGGTAACTTTTGATGATGTTAATAAGAGCAGGGATTCTTTACATCTGCCCAACAGCAATTACACTGGTGTGGAGAACAGAATTCATGTGCTAGTGTGATGGTAATGATTATTCTAATAAGAAGCTGAAGGCGAATTTCATTCTAATAGATCCATCAGGAAGACATGTCCAACGTGATCAAATGACCATCACTGGCATAAGCAGTGGGTGCGAATGTTAGCACGACAGGAGAGAGGGCGATGGGGCACTGCCCAGAGATAGCTACCCTGGTCTCCACTGGGGTCAGCATTTAATATCAGTGAGGTGCAGCAGGTGAAACAACATCCCCCAAATCCCACAGTGGACACAAGAAGCCCAGACTCCAATCTAGCCATCTGAAGCCGAGCCTCTGATCACTCATCAAAATTGGCTAACACCCTGTTTTTGGGCTGGACCTTCCCAGGCCTTGCAGGCCCACGACACTGGGGACACAGCCGTCCAAGATGGAGGGGGAGAAATGGCTGGGTTGGGGCGAAGTTTCTTGCAGTCCTGATGGGCTGGAAAGAATGTGTAACCAGGGAATGCGTCTGCAAGGCCAGAAGGCTGAAAATGGAAAAACGGATTTCCACAGGGATTGTGATATCCTCAGATCAGAGAGTCTATGGTTGGAAAAGCCTTTAGGGATCATTTGGGGAAGCACCTTATTTAAGGTGAGGAAACTGATGCTGGAGGGAGTGACGGCGGATGGGGTGAGCCAGCTGTGTCAGACGGACTAGACCCTTGGTTGCCTTCCCCAGTTCTTTCTTCACAGCAGCCTACTGACTTTTTCTATGTGTTTGTAAGTATTTAGTGGCCTTGATGAAGTGATGCCTTGATACAGTGGGTTGGACCAGGTGGATTCTTTGCGACCTGGAGTTTGCCTTGGTGCCATTAGCTAAAAGTTACCAGGTCCTCTTTTCTGATTCCCTCCTGCTGGTTCTCGGATTGCATTCCCCACGGAGGCAGGTTCTGTCCATGGTGCTGAAGTGGGGTCTCTCTAGCTTAAAAATAAAGAGTGCTAGACGTAGTCCGCTCCCATCTCTGTCCTTCACTTGAACTCTCTCCCCCCCACCAAACTGCTCCAGCCCAAAATGATGTTGCTGTTTGGGGCCTCTGGCTCTTATGCCGGGTGTGCGCCTCCTATCTCTGATTGGCTCTGGCCACTGCATCCCTCACCAAGAGCATCAGCGAGGGTTCCTAGGGCAACCTGTTAAATGCTTGTTGCCATGGAAGCCTTTGCCATCCTCCGGTTAGTTTTACTTTAGCACGGATCCAGTTCATTCCTTTGTGAACCAGGAGTGAGAGCTTTAATAGTATGGTCCCAGGGAAAGGCAGATAACAGAATTAATGCTTCAAAGGGTCTATTAATGAGGGAAGGGAACCACATATACTAAATTATGTGCCCGGTGATATGGTGGATGGTGTTTATATGGTGTTATGCATGATTAAACCCACTTCACAAGTGAAGGAACAGACTCAGAGAAGTTGGGTCACTTTCCTGAGACCATACAGTCCTTATGTGCAGCCAGTATACAAACCTTTCCACTGTTTCCTTTCTCTGAGAAGCTGGCCTGGGATTTGGCCATGGCAGACACACACCTGCCTTGAAGCTCAGTGGCTCTTTCCTTCCCACTTTTATGTGACTACGTCACTGAGTGAGCAGTAGGACCCTGGCAAACAGAAAGAAAAGGCCACCATGACATGCACATATTCTTTCCTGAAATTTTGAGACTGCTCATTTGGGACTGTTTCTCTAGAAACTAAATCCTGCCCCAAGTCCAGCATTACCAAAACAGTCAAAGGAATAGATGATAGAGACAATATGTGCCTTATCCCTGCCCACTCTGTCCGGTCTGGAGTTTAGTCCTGGTTTGACTCCTTCTTGGCTGTCTGACCTCAGGCAAGTTACCTAACCTCTCTGAACCTCTGTGAAGTAGGGTTGTGGAAGGTTAAATGCAGTTGCCAGAAAAGCTGAGCCCCCAACCAACTTCTGGAACTTTCTCTTTCTCCTCTTTCAGAACCATTCACTTGGTCATTTTAGACTCTGCCATGTCAGTGAATAGAAACCCACTCTCTGGACATAGGTTCTAACCCAAGCTGGGCCGGTAGAATGTTCCTGGGATTTTGGAGATAGAAGTGAAAAAGAAAAGTCCCCTCTTGTCTGTTTTATGCTTGGGAGCTAATAGAGGCCATGATCCTCCAGCTGGCCTGAGGCACAGAGAGCACTTACCTGCAGGGAGAAAGCAATAAAATAAAAAGCTTTCCAGAAAGAAACAGTGAGATGGATGAAGAGAGCATTTTCTGGGTTTGCCTCTATGCCAGTCCATTCCTGGCAAGCATCCCCGCCCCTGCATACCCAATACCCTTTCAACAAATGCCTCCCAAATTTCTTTCTTTTCCCACCACCAAGCAGACAACTGGGAGAGCAGACTTGAGAAAGTTTTCCTACTTTTTCTACAAGGCCTGTCTCCTGAGCCCTTTGAACTAAACCATAAGCTAGGGACCCCACTCACACACCTTCTGTGAGCTTCAAGGGGCTACTGTCACTTCAGGGAGACCCCTGTTTTCCTGGGGTCCTATGAGCCACAGTGTGTGCCAGGTCATGCAGAGGAACTCTGGGGTGTTTGTTCAGAACCCTTTTCCCTCCTCAGCCAGTGGAATCACCTTTGCAGTCAGAAGACAATTTCATGTGATACAGCTGGGGGTTCCCAACTGGAGCAGGCACATGTTTCCATTTCAGCCAGTCAGAGCTGTCTCTGAGAGTTGACATATGGACACTTGAAGGGAGAGGTCCCTCTTCCGCTGGGTGCACCAACTGTAAGGACCAACTAAGCCTGGAGTGACCATCTTCCTTGCAATTAGGAAAAAGCCAGCCTGAGGAAGGTATCAACAGAGGGAAGGAGAGCTAAGAGACTAGTGCATTCCAGAAGACTGAGAGGAGGCCCTGGAGTCTGGAAGGCTGAGAGGGGAGGAAGGGTCAAGAATAGGAGAGGGGTCCAGGTTTCAAATGGCCATGCAGATTCCATGTTCCATAGGGAAAGGCACGGCCAGACGAGGGGCAGAATGAAGTCCTTTAAAGGGCAGGGCCCAGGGCAGGGCCCTTTTGCCCAGATCTGAGGATGGTATAAAATCCAGCCCTGCTCCCCTTACCAGACTGTCTGCATGATTCTGCAGTGGGAAGGACCCAAGAGGCTGGAGGAAGCCATTAGGGAGAGTGAGACTCACAGATCCAATGCCAAGGCCACAGACAAAGGTCCAGAGACAGGACCATAGAGCCTCAAGGATGGTATGACCCAGAAAAACGGTCTGTGCTCAGGGAGAAGTATACAAAATGGAGTTCCCGCCCCCAGCCTCTTCCTGAGTCCACACAGACAGGTGAGCGGGTCCATGTGGGGCCTTTCCTGGCTCCCTGACAGGGCTGACACATCCAGCCAGACCTGCAGCACTGCCCTGAGCACCGCAGCTCAAAACAGAAGCTGTGAGCACCAGTTAGGAGCAGGTACTTACAGACAGATCTCAGGAAAACACTTCACGGGCACCGTGAAATTACTTTACTTTACACACTCACAGGTGGCGGCATTTGATGTTGCAAATGAGTATGACTTTAAGAGCCACAACTTCCAGGAGTTCATGAATTTCAGAGTTATTGTCCTTTGTAGCTCTTTCACAAGAAAGAAGAGTGAAACAAGAGATATTGTCGTTTAAAGAAAAGAAAGAAGAAAAGGTAACAGCTTGTTCAGTGGAAACTGCTTTTTATATAATGTGTCTTATGAAAGATTGGCTATATTTCCCCAAATTGTCAGCAACGAGCCCCTGGCTGGTGAGGAAGGAATGGCGGAGGGTGGGTGCAGCTTGGATTTTTCACAGAGGCACAAAGCAGGACCATGACACGGCTGTGCTCCTGTCATGAAGTGGAAAAGAAAACTGTTTTCTATGATTCTCAGGGCGAATCATGAGCTTTCGTGAGCATAGAGAATCTGTTTCTGCAGACTGAGTTCAGGCCAGACCCCCACCTCCCCCATTAATTGGATAGAGAAGAGAGACACCAGATGGTCGGGGGCAGGAGAGGCATAATACCCGGACCCTCACGTAGGATTCTGGAAGAGACACCTGGAGTGAATGATAGTGTGGGACTAACAGCCCTCCTGTGGGCCCAGGGCTTCACCATCTAAAAGGCCCCCGCTGAGCCCCGTCTTGGGGTGATACCCACTGCTTCTGCCCCAGTGCACCTTCTGTGCCAAGCCCTGAGCCCCGCCCTTTATGAGGATTATCTCATTGGGTCCTCACTTGACTTGGAGGGAGGGGCTGTTATTCTCTCCCTTTTTGCAGATGAAGAAACTGAGGCTCAGAGAAGGGGAGGGGCTGGCCCAGGGACACACAGTCAGAAGGCAGGGGAGCAGGACACGAGTCCTAGAAGCGTAGTTGTGGGAGTGAGGGTTAAACGAGGTGACCAGCGTGGATGTACAGGGAATGTATTTATCTGAATTATTATGCTTTCTAACTGCCCTAGTTTACACAACTTCCAGGAACTGCTGGCTCCCACTGTTGACTCTCACTGCAGAGGTTTTGCTGATGCTAGAATCCAATCGGAACGGGACGATATTTCTCCTTTTTCCCAATTCAAGGCAAGCAGGATGAGGAGTGGAAATAACCATCTGGGTGCAGTCAAGGCAGAAACCACAGCTGAACAGCACTAAGCATCGGATGAGCTGAGAGTCACCTCAGTTCCAACCTGTGATCCACAATAAAATGAAGGTAGAAAGTGTGCTCCTGCTTCTTCCCTCCTCTCTCCATTCCTACTCAAGTCAGACCCTGGTCTCAGACCTCAAGGAGTGGAAACCCGGTGATCTGCAACCCCACGTTCCCTGCTCACTGGGCCATGGGGAAGGGATGGGGGCGGAGTTCACTAGAAGTGCCAGGACTCCAAATCCACTCTCTGGGTTGGTAATGAGACATGATTGAGGTGGGCTGCCTTGGTTTCCCCACGGTGGTACTGAGGAGGCCAAAGAGAACAGCTCAGAGAGATTTTGATTGGAATACGCTCTAGGTTTATTGAACAACCAGCTGTCCTCAGAGATGATCTCGAAGGACCACCCTCATATCTTTGGTTCTTAACTTGGATCCTCAGTGCACCTAAGAAGCAACAGGGTGAGCACCCCTTCCCAAGGCCCACTCCCAAAACATCCAGGGATGCCACCAGATCAAGCCTTGGCCAGCTAGGTCTTGGGCTTTCCACAAAGTCACTCCTTGGAGGAATCAGGGTTGGAATCGTGACTCTACCTTGTCCTTGCTGGGAATCTCCTTTGTGTTTCCTCATCTCCTTGGTCTCCAATGCTTGCTCCCCGTGGCCCTGCCTTTGGGTCTTTCTTTTGTGCTGCCTACCAGAGATAACCGGTCTCTTAAAGCTCTCCCACACATATGCCATTGTCATTTTTACTCAGTGGTTGCTAACCAATGTGGGAGCATTTATTTCTGATGACATGATTAATTGTCCGTCTTAGGCAAGTACTATGTCCCTGGGTCTCCAGGTGTAGACTTCACAAGTTTCTCTGCCTCCAGCTGTACCACTGGGCCTGTCACAAGCTTGCACTCCTGCTGTTTCCCTGGGGGGGGGGGTGCTGATTTTTATCCTCATTCCTTTCCTCAGTTGCATCAGTGCCCTATGGCAACAGTTTTTGTTTCTCTTTGCTGTGTAGATGAAGCCTCACGGTCTTTGGAGGAAATCGGTCTGCTGGAGTTTATGCAGTGGGCAGCACCCCTTCCCTAGCCAGCACCACAGGGATGTTTTCTCAGGAAATTCCCTTCTCCTCCCTGTGAATGTCTGGAGTTTGGGGGGAAAAACAACGACACAAAAACTGACACTTATTTTTTTTAAAAGTTTATCTGTTTATTCTTACAGGTTTACATTCGTACATTTATCCCAGATGTGTAAATGCTCAGGTTTTAGTTTTCCTTGCAGGTCCCTGTATTTATCCCAATTCAGGTTATTTGGTTGCACTGTGATATCAATTCTCTGATGGGCCATGTAGAGACTTTCTTCTCTCTGGGGCTCATTTTCCCCATCTGCAAACAAGCAAATTCAAAGCTGTACTGATGAGAAATGAGTTTGCATCCCTCAGGCTTTCCCAACAAGAGAAAGGCTGCAAGAGGGTGAAGGGATCTGGGGTTCAGTTGCCCCCAGAGTTCTCAAGTGGTGTCTTCTGATGAGGACCCTAGATCCTCCCATCCTTCTTTCGAGGGCCTAGTGGGGACCGAGAATTAATAATGCCTGAGGTGCTCTGATTATACCGCTGGAGCCTGTCGGCCCATCCTCACCTGTGATTAATTCAGTTTACTAAAGTGGTATTTACATTAAAAATTTGTCATTTCTGATGGTAAAGAAATTGAAAAATAAATGAAAAGTGTCAGATGATGCATTAGGGTGGGTGATGGAGTAGAAGTGGGGGCTGCCCACCTGGCCTCCACATTGAGCGATTTTCAGACCCACACAATTAGTCAAGTTACTGGTCCCATTATTGAAGGATGAAGATTCAGGCATGATGGAGTGAGAGAGGTGGGGACAAGGGGCCCTGGGCAAAAACAGGAAGAGAGCGATTCCAGTGTGGAAGGGAAAGTGGCATTAGATATCATCCAGCCCCAACCCTGAGTCACAAATGAGGAGATGGGCCCAGAAAGGGACAGGGGCCTGTCCACAATGACACAGGACAGGGGAAGAAAGCCCTTAACCTTGGCAACTCTGTCCCAGGTCCAGCCACCTCCCCTATGCTGCCCTCTGCCTTAAGCTGAGACCTTAGTGGGGGTCCCCACCTATAAGAGGGACCACCTCACCAATGGTCTCTGTCAGGACAGTTTGATCTTGTGTCTAAAAGGTTGCAGAGTCCTGGGTATCTTCAGTGGTGTCAGGTCTCGTCCCAGGGACCCCTGATACTAGTGAGGATTGGGACTTTTCCATCAGCCTGGATGTTTCTAAAAGCAGGGCTGTTTTCCCTATCTCTGTGGGGACTCCTGAGGATGGGACTGTTTTTCTCCTCAGCTTCTGAGACCTAAGGGTAGAATTGTGTCTCTCCAGACCCAGAGCTAATAAGCACTTAAGAGCTTTTGCATGATTTTCCTCATTCAACTTTTCCCTCTGCCTTGACAACCAGCATGCCTGGAGCGAGGACAATGGATCAGGACTCCAGGTGACTAGAAAGGACAGGTAGCATGAGTGAAAAATAAACTTTCATGGTTTTAAGCTATTGAGATTGGGGGATGTTTGTTACCACAACATAGCTAGCTTTGCCTGACTGATACAAAGAAACCTGTCTGAGGTTGGAGATGTTAATTTCAGAATCATCAGGAATTGACAGAAACCACATTCCTCTGCCGCCTCCCCCCCACCCCAGATTAGATGATCCCATGAGAGAGAGTAGGAGAGAAATGCCACTTGCTTTTTCTCTGCCTCTAACCTGAATGACCTCACTATCTTCCCCTGAAATCTGACCTCTATCCTATTTTTTCCTTGTGCTTGACTCCAAGTCTTGCCCAACTCTGCTGTTTCCTTCTCCATCAGCTCAGACTCTCAGATCTCTGTACCAACCTTTCTTCCCACCCCTATGGTGATGGTCTCAGGCATGTCAGTCCTATGTGGTGGCTGGGGACATGGGCTGTGGAGCAGGCAGCACAGGGTTCAAGCTTGGAGTCACCCACTTACAAGCTGTGTGACACTAGGTGAATAACTTAAGTTCTCTGAGACTTGGTTTCCTGGGGGAAAACAAGAAGGGCCATTTATAGAACTCATAGGGAGGTTGTGGGGGTTAAATAAAGTGAAATATTTGAAGTGCTGAATATAGAGCTGGGCATATATTAAATGCTCAATATATTCTCACTACTGTTACCTCATTATTTTATGGTCAGGTCTTGTGATGGTTATTTTATATGTCAACTTGGAGTGTTTTTGAATGAGATTAACATTTAAATGGTGAAATTTGGGTAAAGCAGATTGTTCTCCATAATGTGGGTGGGCCTCATCCAATCAGTTGAAGGCCTGAATACAACAAAATGATGGGCCTCCCCGCGTGAGGGGAAATTCTGCAGTAGACTGCTTTCAGACTTTATCTGTACCTTCAGCTATCCTGAGTCTCTGCTTGCTGGCCCACACGGCATATTTGGACTTGCCAGTTTCCATAATCACATGAGCCAATTCCTTATAACAATTCTCTTTCTTTCCATATTTACCCATCCTATTGGTTCTGTTTCTCTAGAGAACCATGACTAATACAGGTGTTAGTACTAAGAGTGGTTCTTAGAGGAACAGAGGCTTAAGGATGAATTATTTTTGAATTAGTTCTGGGGTTTCTGGAATTGGCTCTCTAATATGATTAGATTTAAAGACGTTAATAATTCTATTTCCAGTAGCGAAGAGAGCGCTGATTGTCCATGGCATGATCTGGTGATAAGAGTTCTGCATAACATCACCATTGGATACTCCTAAACACCCACTTGTAAGAAGCGAAGATCTGAGTGATCATGTATATGACACATTCAAACATTTTTGTCAAACTAACAAATATAATGAGATTGTATCATTGCTCCTAATATTATTGGACAAAGTGGGAGAGAAAAGGATGAGCTTAGGGGATTCTAATTCCCAGCTCAAGAGTCAGATAAATACACTGAAAGCTTCTATGTCTGCCCTAAAAGAGACCCTTGTCTCCTGTAGTCACAGGGCTGAGATTGCTGAATACTAAGCCCAGAGTCTCATCCTGCAAGTGGTTGACCTATAATGCAAACAGAATTCTCAGCCTTTTGCTCCAAGGGGTTCTGGACCTTGTTCTTCTCACAGGTTCAGCCTTCACACATACTCATTGCCTCAACTTGGATGCTTTGAATGCCCAGCCGAACTTAACCGTGAAGAAGGAAGTGGACCTTCTGCAGAAACCATCACTTACCACTATGGTATTTGAGTTTTAGGATAATTTTTTTAGTATTAATAAAATAAAATGTAGAACTCATATATGATATGACCTGTCCTTTTAAACTGCAGGTGGTAGAGAGCACAGGTGGAGGCTCTGGTGTGGGCAGACCTGAGTTCATGCTCTGAATCCAGTTGTGTCCTGGCCACATGGCTTTGGATGTGTCACTTTTCTGAGTCTCCATCTCCCCGTACATAAATGGGGATAATACCCAACTTATCCGGTTGTCAGGAGGCTTAAATGGGATAATCCAGGTGAATAACCAAGTCCAGTACCTGGCTCAGTATGGCTGATGCCTCAGACTAGTCGTCTGTGAATCAGACAGGAAAGACGTGACAGACAAAGGCTCATTGGAACACTTTCCCATGATGCTTCTCAATGAATTTCTCTGTCATCATAATCACAGTAACACACACGTAACAAAATAGTGGTCCTAGAGTGCCACGCCAATCCTCTTGTCTATAGACAACGCTTGGTACAGAGATGGATTAGAGGACTCCTTACGATAACCACCCCCAGGAATTTTGGGCCCTGGGATTCAGAGCTGATGGGGTTTCTGACATTCACAATTCTAGGGATGCTGCAGTCACAGGCGTAATGACCGTGCCCAAACTGACCTACCCTCCCCACGTCACAAACAGACCCAAGGTCCTTCCCTGAGTCAGAACCAGGCTCCCCTCCCCACTCCTCACCCCTGCACCTCATGCATTAGTGGCTGAGCTATGTAGTTCTCTCTCTTCCCAATGAATACATAATCACCTCCTAGGATGGGCAGAGATGACGGTTGTAATAAAATCTGTTCATTACCTCCCTCTATGCAGAGCTATTTAATAAACATGCAGCCAACAGCACTAAGGCCTCTGAGCCAAATGCAAATAAAACACGTTCCATGGTACCATTTAATTAGCTGGGGGTAGGGGATGGTGAGAAGGAGGAGACAGTATGGGATACAAGCAGAAAAATGGGAGATGGTGGGAGGGAAGGGAGGAGGACAGAAAGATGGAGAGAGGGTAAGGGAAAGGCAGAGGAAGTGAGCAAGGAAGGGGTGAAGAGGAGAGACAGAGCCATGTTTTGCACTGACTCTCTAAATGCCCCTCTTATGGAAGACATGGTGGGGCAGCCTCGGTCTTCCCACTGGAGAAGTGAGGACACCAAGGCCCACTCTGTGCATTGTGACAGGTGCTGGGGATCCCACAATGGATGAGGCAGACAGGGTCCTGCCTGCTTGGGGTTTAGAGTCTGGTGGAGGGGGCAGGCATTGAGCAAATAATCACGCCCATAGTACTTAATACTTACAAGCAAGCTGTGTGATTATTGTAAGAAACTGGACAGCCTTCCTAGAGGGTGGGCTCTGAAGAGTGCCTGCCTGGGTTTGAATCCTGGCCCTGCCACATCCTTGCTGTGAGACCTTGACCTCACTAGCTCTCAGGTCCTCATCTAGAAAATTGAGATCACAAAATAACTACCTATGAGGATTTTTATAAGAATTAAATTTGCTAATACATGTGAAACACTCAGAACAGTACCCAGTATATAATAAGTGCTCAATAAATGTTAGCTTTTAATATGCTAACAGATAAAAAAGGGAAAGAAAAAGATTGAAGGGTCTTGGTTTAGATCAGTAAGTCCAAGACATCTTCCCCAAGTGAGTGACGTATAAGCTGAAACCCAAAGGGATGAATGGAAATCAACAAAGAGAACAGAGAACAGAAGCCATGGACAATTGTTTTTAACCTGCCCAGTATCCTTTGTCTCTTTCTCAGTTAACACACCCTAATTTTCCTTGGGGAAATAATGCTCCCCTTCACTTTCAGTCCATGTGGAGGTGGGGCTGACCCCAAGTTCTTGCTCCAGAATGGACCCACCACCAAGGCCTGGTTAACTGAATGCTGCTCCTGGTCAGAGATGGGTACATGATACAAGCTGGGCCAATAAGAGAAAATCCCAGGGACTTTTGCTTAAACTTTAGCAAAGAAGTATGATGAGCCTTTCTGATATAAGTGCAGAACTACCTGTGTCCATCTCCCACCTAGAGGGTAGAATCCTCCTGAGAATGAAGGCAATGCAAAAGAAAATCCAGCTAAGAGATTGAAAGAGAAAATCCTGATGATATTTGACTCCCTGGATCCAGCCATACGTGACTCTGGACTTTTCAGGTGACAGACCCAGTTAAACTATCCCCCTCCCTGCCTCTATTTCTTTGTTTTATTTAAATCATATTGAGTTGGGTTTCTGTGCCTTGCAACGGCAAGAATCTGATGTGATAATGTACATACCTGTCAAAGGGAACGGCGTATGGGAAGGCCCAGGGAAATTATTGTGGTCTATGACAGAAGGCCACCGTGGCTGAAGCTTGGTGAGCAAGTAGAAAGTGACGACTGTCTGCATATCCAGGTTTAAAGGGCCCAAGGAACCTGAGCATAAATTGGGAAGAGAGGGGAGGTCCAATGTTGGATTAAGAGACTGGACGAGCCCAAAGCAAAGATACCAGACTCCTTTCAATAGGTACACCCTCTGGCTTCCCAAAGGCATAACTTCTTATCATAGCCCAATTCTTTGTGCGCTCTTGGAAAGACAGAATCAAAGATTAGGCCCAGTTAGGACTAGAAAGGGCCTTAAATACCACATAGTCTAATATCCCCATTGTCTTAGTCATCTTGAGCTGCTATAACAAAAAATACCACAGACTGGGTGACCTGACAAGGGAAATTTATTTCTTACAATTCTGGAAGCTGGAAATCCAAGACGAGAGTGCCATCATGGCTGAGTTCTGGTGAGAGGTCTCTTCCTGGTTTATAGATGGCTGCCTTTTTGATGTATCCTCACTTGGCTGACAGTGAGTTCTAGTCTCTTTCTCTTCTTGAGGATACTGATCCCATCATGGGGGCTCCATCCTCATGACATCATTTAGATCTAATTACCTTCAAAGGTCCCACCTCCTAATACCCTCCCATTGGAGGTTAGGGCTTCAACATATGAGTTTTGGGGGGACACAAACATGTAGTCGTAACACTAATTTATATTAGTTTTTCTAATTGACCAAGCAATACATGAATATATTCTTATAGAAAACAAAGAAGGAAGGAGGGAAGGAAGGAGAAAGGGAGGAGGGTGGGAGGGGAAAAGAAAGAAAAGAAAAGAAAAAATTAAACTCTAGCCATGTGGATTAAACAAGAAGTCTTGTTTTCACCTGGGAAATGTAATCTGGAGATATTATATGACTCACCTAAAGTAACATAGCTCATTAAAAGTAGTGGTATCAGGATGTGGTTAGGCATTTCTGACTCCATTAAATACCCTGCTATTGATGAATGTTTGTGTCCCCCCACCCCCGCCTATTTATATATTTAAATCCTAATCCTCATTGTGCTGTTATTTGGAGATGAGACCTTTGAGAAGTAATTAGGTCGGAGGGTAGAACCCTCATGAAGGGATTAGTGTCCTTACGAGAAGAGGACAGAGCATTCTTTCTCTCTCTGCTCTCTGCCACATAAATGCTCAATGAGGAGAAAGCCATGTACAAGCCAGGAAGCAGCCTCTCACCAACAGCAGATTTGCCAGGGACTTCGTCTTGGACTTCCCAGCCTTCAGAACTGTGAGAAATAATGTTTGTTGTTTCAGCCACCCAGTCTGGGGCTTTGTTATAGCGCCCTGAACTGACCGAGGCATATCCCAATATCCCTCCCCTCAAAGAAAACAAGCAAACAAACAAAAACAAAAACCCTGAAACAATCTCCCAACAAGGTTGTCAAGACCCTTGGGGACATGAATACCTCCTGAAATACTGTCCTTCCCCATTATATAGAAAAGCTCTTGGGGATAATAATAACAACAGCAACAATGAACTTTTATAACATTTACCATGTACCACTCCCTGTGTTAAGTTCGTTAGTCTCATCATTTCGTTTAATCCTTATCACAACCCTATAAAGTCAGTACTTTTACTTTCTTCATTTGCCAGGCACAGCAACCAAAGAAGAGAGATTAAGAAACGAGGCCACGTTTCCACAACTGGGAAGTGGTAGATGCAGTATTTGGATACAAGTAGGCTAACTCCAGCATCTGTGCCCTCATTTCGGATCACAAAGTACAGTTTGCAAGAGCAAGTTTCCTTTAGCAGCCAGATAATCCCACCCAAATGCAGAAGCAAATGAATGGCTGGCCAGTGGCCCTGAGAGCTCTCCGTGGTGCTGAAACGGTGCTCATTTCAGTATCTGTCTTCCTGGAACCCGGCCCCCGTGGTTCTGGTTACTTTGATAACACCTTCATTTCCTGACTTGATATCCCATCACCTTTTCCCCCACGAAACTGCCCCCAGATGGTTCCTGGATCAACGTATTGTTTCCAGGCCACATTTTTGTTGGCCTTTTCTCCTAACCAAATCTTTTCTCACTCCTGAGCTTAACAGAAGAGAGCGGAAAACATAGCTCCTGCCCCCAAGGAGCTACAGTCAATGTGGGGAGATAATGTGGCCAGGGACACATTAGATGATGGTCCTGCAGGATTTGTTCTCTGTCATCTCTGGCCTCTAATATCACCTATGTGTCTGCAGCTCTCTGGATACAGAACTCATCTCTCACCTCTGGGACTACCCACATGCCGCTCTAGCTGACCTGTAAGGCTGGAGTGTGGAGTTAACACACAAATATTAAGTGATTCTGGGGGCAGGCAGGGGCACCCTCAGGGCCTTATAAGCCTGCTGAAGGGTTTTGATTTTTCTTCTGAAGGCTGTGGGGAGCCATTAACAAGTTTTAAGTGAGGAATTGACACAACTAGGTGTGGATTTATGGGGACAAGGCTAGAGGCTAGGAAACCACTGAGGAGGCTATTGGGAGGTTCAGGTGAGAGATGATGGTGGCTGACCAAGGAGAGAAGTCTCTTTCTGTCACGTGCCCCTGTCCTATTTCCTTCCCAGTGCCCATCATGCTCTAAATTAATTCGTGTTTTCTCTCTCTCTCTCTCTCTCTCTCTCTCTCTCTCTCTCTCTCTCTCTCTCTCAAATGCCAACAAGAAGAGAAGAAGCCAGGGACTTTCTTTGCCTTGTTTACCACTGTATCCCTGGCAGTATCAGATATGGGGCAGGAACTTAATGGATGCTCGGTGAATGCAGGGAGGGCCGGAGTGAGGAGATAGGTGAGAGTGAATACAAGGTGTCTGGCACAGAGGACAAAGCTTAGAGTGCAGCAGTTGGTGAGGAAGCCCATGGGCTGGGGCTGGAACCATCACACTCCCTTGCTACAGGTCAGAGCTGACCCAGGGCTCAGGAAGCGAGCCTGTCAGTGGGGCCACGTGGTCTCAGTGGTGAGAGGAGGAGGGGCAGCCTACTAAGGCTCGACAGGCCGTGTCCGACAGGCTGACAGCGGCCTACATCCATTAGGATGCCCAGGAGGAGTCAGGGCAGAGGGCCAGGCGCCAGTTCCTCCCAGAGTCTCTGAATTCCTTGGCCAGACTTTAGATTTCCTGGAATTGTTCCCCCTTCTGTCATCCCTTTTATGGTGTAAGAAAATGAATGATTTAGGACATACAGTTAGACAGATGAGTAAGCGGTCATCCAGAAGGCCAGCTCATGGCCCTGCATGCCAGCTTTGGGCTCCTGTGCCTTCCTGGGTCCCATTCCACCAGCATGCCCCTGGGGATGGCCTTTCTGGGAGGCCCAGCCCTAGGAGGGCACGTTGTGCTGTCACAGGCTTTCCCTAGCCTTGAGGAGCCCCTGGCCTAAAGAAATTGGGGAGTGGGCAGGAGGACGGAGTTAGACCTCCAATCACCACCCCGGGGTGGGGTGCTAAGAGCGGGTAAACCCAGAGGTTGTGGGGATCCGGAAGAAGAGTCCCTTCCTGGAGGAATTCATCCCTGAGCAGAGGCTTAAAGGGTGAAGTGGAATTAGACAAGTGGCAGGTAGACGAAGGGGACTCCGGGGAGAAGGGTCAGCTCAAGGAAAAAGCGCTGAGACTTAAAGGAGTTGGGTGTGGGAGCAGCGCTGTAAGGAACCCATGTGCCTGGGCCCGGAGCCCAGGGATGCTGGCAGGACGTGAGGCTGGAGACCTGAGTGGGGCTTCACCATGCTCACCCCAGAGCTCCTTCCATGTGCTCAGGGACAGAACAGTTCTCTCTGCCTCGGAGACCCCATCTGTGCGACCCAAGAGGCCAAAAGGGCCAGGCTCCTGATCTGGTGGGCTGGGGGTAACCCCACTCTCCAGACATCCTATGTCCCCCTCCTGCCCTCTGCAGGGGTTCCAGGGCACTGGGATGGAGTGAGGTCTGGGGTAGGAGAGGGCCAGCAGGATGCCAGCCATTCTGCAGGCAATTTGGGGAAGAGGTTTCCAGAAAGGGCAGCTGAGATTAACTCAAATGAACTGTAAAACTCTATTTGGTTTAAAGGCCGTGCAAAGCAGGATATTGGTGTGTGTGTGTCGGGGGGGAGGGTTATAAGAAGGAGGGGCCCAGCTGCCAGCGGGGCTGCTATCCCCCACACTTTGAGCAGCAGACTCTGAGCAAATAAATGTCTACCACGTGCCTGGTCTCATTCTGGGCTCTGAGGCTCAAAGAGAGCTGAGACCCATAGCAGCCATTGGGGCTCACAGCCCAGGCCCCAGGGGAGGTGGGGTAACAGGCAAGTAAGTGTAGGGAGGAAACAGGAGTGTGGAGGAGAGGCCCCTAACTCAGGAGGGAGAGGGTGGGATGCAGAGAGTTGACATCATGCAAACAACTTGGGATCAAATCCCAGCTCTACCACTTCCCAGCCTAGTGACCTTGGCCAGGTGTTTCATGTCTCTGAACCTCAGTTTCCTCACCTGTAAAATGGGGGTTATAATGATCCTCAAGTGTTTTTGGGCTACTAAATGAAATAATCATGTAACACACATAGTAGTGTCTGGAACATGGTGAGTGCTCAGTACACACCAGCTGTTATTACTGACCACGAGCAAAGCTGTGAAGAAATCTGGTGGCAGGCAAGGGGAGGCCCAGGAAAGGGGTCTCCTGGTCCCAGACTTGTGTCCCTTCCTCACCAGGCCCAGGCCCTGGGAGGGGTAGGTGGGGTCAGGGAGTCACTGGGCCTCAAATGGTCCCCCTTCTCTGTGGTTCATCTTCTGGGAGAAAATAAATCACTCTCTTTCCAATTAATCTAATTAGATGTAATCAAGTTGTGGAGACCTGTGCAGAAGGGTGAGTGATTAGGAAAAATTACCTCCCTGCAAAGAGTTTAAATTTAATTTTCATTCCATCATCTAAAGACCAAATAAGTAAGAATGGGCTTTCTGCCCTCCGCCCTCTCCCCACCTTGCACCAGCTGAGGACCAGGGAGTTTCCTGAGAAAGTGGACTCGTTCAGACAGTCAAACTACCACCTGCAAAGTGACAGTCACACACAACTAGGACAGTCGTGGACTCACCCTAGCACACATACACACACACACACACAGACAAGCACGCACTGTCTCTCAGGGACACACTGATAGGCGGGAGTCCTGAGTTAGTCCTGGCTCTGCCACAAACTGGCTACATGAACTTTGGCACTCCCTTTAGACCTCAGTTTCCCCACTTGTAGCAATAAGACTTATAATTGATTTGGGGGCCCCTTCTCGCTGTTGCAGCTTGGAATTTGATTTTCTTTCTCTCAGCCTCTCCCTCCTTCTGTCAAATCGAGGCTGA
Organism: Rhinolophus ferrumequinum; assembly: GCF_004115265.2. Lineage (NCBI taxonomy): Eukaryota > Metazoa > Chordata > Mammalia > Chiroptera > Rhinolophidae > Rhinolophus > Rhinolophus ferrumequinum. Next base: position 20,450,691 of record NC_046292.1, read on the forward strand.
CTGAGAAAATAAAGTCAGGGATTGTCACTCAGGGATGTCCACAAAGTGACGCTCCTGATTAAGTGAGGCCTCCGTCAGCAGACTGCGAACTCACCCCAGCCCCCCACTCAGTCCCGGAGCTCGAGTCCAGGGACCGGGGAAGGGGAGGCACAGAGGACTTTCCTGTTCCCACCCACAGATGCACTCACAGCCCCTGTTCATGCTGGGGCACGTCACTACCAGCTCCAAGGATGGGGCGTATCACCCAGCGCCAGTCCCAGGGCCGGGCCTCACCGTCCCACGGCCCAGGCCCAGCAGCGCCATCTGTTCCTTGAATATTTCTCTGAGCATTTAGCTGGCGAGGGACCAGCCCTGGAGGCCGGAGAAAGAGCATCTGGAGCCAGAAGGCGGAAGGCGGATTAATTTACGCCCTATGGCTTCTCAGCTCTAGCGTGGCCCTGGGGACAGTTTGAGGGAAGGGGTGGACGGAGTCCCCAGGTGGAGGCACAGCCTGGAGGCCAGGCTGAGAGTAAACAGAGGCGGTGAGCATGTCACTGAGGGGTGACTTAAGCCCCCCCACCCCCATGTCACTGCAGGTGACAGGGCTCTGCGAGTTACTGAAGGGTGACAGGACCCTGTGATTCACTGAGGGGTGACAATGTAAGGGTCCTACATATCACTGAGAAGTGACAGGGCTCTGCGTGTCACTGAGGAGTGACAGGGCCCTGCGTGTCACTGAGGTGTGACCTAACGGCCCTGTGTGTCACTGATGGGTGATGTAAGGGCCCTGAAAGTCACTGGGAGGTGTCACAAGGGCCCTGCATGTCACTGAGGGGTGATAGCGCCCTGAAAGTCACGGAGGGGTGGTGTACGGGCCTTGCCTTGATGTTCCCTGTCCCATCCTCTGCACAGCTATGGCCCCCTGAGGCCCACTTGTGTGACCAGAGGGCTAAAGGACCAATCCTGCCCCAGCTGAGGGGTTTACAGAGTCCGGGGCAGGTAGCGGGGGTGGGGTGGACCTTAGAGTCCGGCCGGGTTTTGAACCCCAGCCTCTGACTCTCTGCGGGAGCTGAGCAGCCTCCTTCCTATCCCTGGGTTTCGGGTTTCTCATCTCCCACCAGGCGCAGCAGGGAGGCATCTGCAGGTGCTCAGTAGATACTTGTTCTGTCCCCTCTGCTGCCCCCACAGAGCCTGGCTCGAAGTCAGCTCCCATTAAGTATCGATTAACCTGGTGAGATAATGAAAAGAGCTCATGGCTGTGTCTGGGCCTCATGGCAGCAAAACCGCTGAGAAATTGAACAGCCAGAGGACCCGCTGGGTGGAGCATCGGGGATTTGGCTGTCAGACATCAGGGAGGACTTCCTGGAGGAGGGAAAGCTTGGGCTGGGTAAGATTTGGATAGAGGAGGGAAAGGCATGCTAGCAGGGGAGACTGCATGTGCAAAAGCTGGGAGGTGAGAAGGGGAGGGGTCAAGCAAGACCACACACTCTCGTGCTCTCCTGCCAGTGGTGTGATGGGTAAGAGTTTGGGTTTTGTAATCAGACAGACCTGCATATGACTTGGAAAAGACCTTGGAAAAGTCTCTCCACCACTTGGAGCCTCAGCATTGTCAGCTGTAAAGTGGGAGGATGACACCCCCTCCTCCTAGGGTTGCCATGAGGTTGGCATGGCGTATTGTGTGTGTGTATATAGTGGGGTGGTGATCCCAGCTCCGTGCTAGGCTCCCAGGGGTTGCTGGGTAACATGGGTGATCTCTGTCAATTCATCCAGGACACCTGACTCCCTCTGTCCCCAGGAGTGTCTCCTTGACCTGGTCACATGTGGTTCCACTGGGGAGCAGGCTTCTGTGTAGAGACTTGGGAGGACATGTCACCCCTCTTGGGGAAGACGACTAAGCTCTACTTGCCATGAAACACAGGCCCCAGAAGCTTGGAGCTCGGAGGCCCTTCCATCCCCGCCAACCTGTAGGAACCTGCCACAGACAGGTTAGGAGAGTGGACCATTCACCCAGCCCCCAACACTGCACCCTAGTGCTCTGCTTTCTACACAGCCTGGGAGAGGGTCCTCTGTCTATGAACACCTGAACAGAGAACCTCAAGGATTCCTCTTCTCCCGTTGCCCTCCCTCTTCTCTCATACCCACTTGCTCACCAGGCTGAGTAGAGCCTGGAAAGGGGACCCAGGCCAGTGATCTGTAGACCCATCTGGCTGAGGGCTGGGCCTGTGCTGAGAAGGGGAGAGTTAAGTCTTGAAAAGCCCTCCCTGGTTGGTGTTTAACTTGCAGTTTCTAAAGGCCATCGGGAGCTCTGTAGAGCAAACATTTTATCTCTAATGACACTGCAGCAGATTAAAAAGGGGGCCATCTCCCAATCAATATTGAGGAGAGACCAACCATTACCCAGAATGGTCTGGCCTGGTAGTTGGAATAACTTTTCCAAAGATCTAGGTGGAGGAAGGCATGATGAGGTCAGAGGCTGGGAGGGCGTGGAGATAGAGTGAAGCTCAGTCCAACACGAAAAAACTCTTCCAGTACTAGTGGGCCACAAGATGACAACAGTTGGACTCTTTGGGCTGTATTATGTTAAAGGCTGGCCTTGCTGGGAAGTTATGTCCATTCATATTCAGCCGGGTCAGACTCTGTGGGCCCAGCCTGGAAAACCCACTATGTGGAGTTATCCAAGCTCTGTCCTCCATCGGGGGTGTGGTCCAAAGGCCAGGTGCTTAAAACATGCACTGTACTTGGAGGTAGGAGACAGAGATCCAGGTCTAGCCTCTGGGACTTTGAAAAAGTGACTGTTCCAACGATAAGCCCAACTCCCATTGCTTGAACACCTATTAGGTGCCTAGTTTGTGCCAGAAGCTTCCATCCAACCTCTCACTTAATCTTCACAATAGGCAGGTGTCTCTCCATTTTATACACAAGAGTACAGACTAAGAGATACAGGGGAAGACACGGGACAAGCTCATCCAGGGGCAGAATGGGATGAAACAGCTCTTTGGAGAGACCTACGTGACTGAGCTTGGAGCAGGTCTTCCTCTCATCTGGCTGCAGCTTGATGGAAGCCTTGTGAGAGACCCTGAGCCAGACTACCGAGCTGAGCCACTTCCAGATTCCTGACCCACAGACAATGTGAGATTAAAGATGTTTGCAGCTTTCAGCTACTAAAAGTTTGGGGCAATTTGTTATATCTCAGTAAGTAAGTAATACACTCAGTCTCTAGCTCTTCAAGGCACGGAGGTTCCCACTGGGAATAACACCTTCCCAGGAAAGGTCCTGATGCCGCTTCCCCAGCCTGTGCTCTATTATTGGCTCCCGTTATAAACAGCGGAACGCTATCTCCACTCCAACCAGCAAAGCAACCCCCACTTCACACTAACTGTGTAATTTGCTGCAAATTAAGCTTAATTGGGACTAGAGTAATTGTGTTGACTTTTTAAAATACTTTCAGATAAAAACATAATTAAGTATCTCAGAATATAATCCTTTTCTTTTGTGTTTCCCAAGGGAGCTGAGAGAGGAGGCTGAGGCAGGAAAGTCAGAGCACGGATGCGGAAGGAGAGTGAGGGAGGCCTTAGAAACCTGTTTGAGGGTGGTCTTAGATCCCTCGTGGGGAGTGGAACCCAGGCCAGCTTCTAGGAGGGTAACTTCACAATGATCAAAAACCTTTCAATGTCCATACTCTTTGACCCGGTGAGAGCAGAAATCTGTCATAAGGAAGTAATTAATCAGAGATTCGGACAAAGACCTGGAGAGTCAGTCATCCAGCGTCATTGATAATCACCAAATGCTGGGCATCATCTAAATGCCTAACAATGTCGGATTAGCTAAATCAATTATGGATGAAAAATAATTATGATGAAATATTGTGCTGCCATTCAAAATGAAACCTTCGAAAGTAATTTATGTTGCGAAATGCTTATAAATTAAGAGCGAGAGAAAAAAGCAGCACATAAAAGGGAATATAAAGTACCTTCCAACTTCTGCTGATATACACATGGGACTAATAAAACCCACAAAGATGCATGCAAAAATCCCAACAGTTGTTATCTCTGGTGGGGGATTACAGGAGATTTTAATTTTCTTTTCTATTTTTTATGCTTTCCCAATTTTCTGTAATGAACATGTACTACTCGTATATTGTTTTTAATTTTTTAAATGGAGGTAGGTAAGAAAGAATCTCTCCATTTCCTTACCCCATGAGAGGACTTTCTGGATTAAGCGCTGAGGTTGGGCTCTGACCTCAGAATCACTTCATCCATATTCAGTCAAGTGTCCTGGTTCTGGTTTGAACAGAAGGCTGCTGTACATCCCCTAGAATTCTCTCTCTCCTTCCTTTAGCTGCAGAATGCCAACGCAGTTGACCATGTCGACATGCCTTGCTAAAAAGGCACATTTTCACTCATCTCTTACAGACAGATGCCTAGGGAAGGGGTGGCGATGAAATGTAAATGGAAGTCGGGGGTATGGCTTCCAGAAAAGCTCTCTTGATGGGAGCTTATGCAGTTGGCAGAAGCCTCTGTGCTCTCCCTCTTCCCTTTTCTTCTTGCTGGAATGGGGCAGTGATTGCTGGAGCTCCAGCAGCTGTATGATGTCTATGAAATGTGTAGAATGAACTCATGTGCTGTGGACAGTGGAGCAAAAACAAGAAGGGAGTCGAGGACATTGACAAAACTGTGCACGAAGCCACCATAGAAGCCCTGGAACTCTTACAAGTTCATATATCAAGAATTCCCTGACAGGAGAGAAAAATAAATCTTCAATTTGTCTTTGAGATTCCTATGAGTATCTGCATTCATTTCCTCACAGATACACTGAGCCAAAGTGAAAGATGGAAAAGATAAAGCAAAACTCCCAAGTAATTCACAGGAATCTTTATGGTGCAAGGGAGAAAAACTAAGGTTCCTCACCACTCCAAAGGTCTCTGACCATAACACGGGCTGGACGTGTAAGTGGTTAGAGTATGTGGAGCAGCAGGAAATGTGAGCAGAAGTGAGAGCCTTGAACATCCCACACACATCACCCTCATCCCTGTTTACCTTCAGCCCCCTCTCCGGCTCCTAGAGCTGCTCAGAGCGTGGGAGGCACAGATTCCAGCACACGTGTTTAGGAAGAGAGTCAACCAATGTCAATGAACAGAGTGATTTCTGCCTGGCAGTAATGGACCATGTTTTTCATCACATTTTAAATGTAGAAAACCCCTTTAGTGGTCTTTGTGTCTAACCCTCCCTTCGCTGCTTGAATTCTTTCCATAATCACCAATACAATAAAGTTATAATCACTATTAATATCCGCATAAGCGTCATTCTCTTCTCCATTATCATCACCACCACCACCACCACCACCATCACTGTCATCATTCCCACTACTTATTGAACACCTACCTTATGCCAGGCACAGTGCGGATTGCTTTACACACTTGATTGCACTAAATTCTAACAATGCAATGATGCAGGTAGTGATCCTGATTGACAGATAGGGAAATGGAGGCTCAGAAAAGGTGAAGCGGCCCAAGGCAGCACAGGTAACAGGCGGCAGAGGGAGGGTTTAATCCAGGTCTGTTGGATCACAAAGGCTAACTGTCCATGACCTTGCAGCCCTGAAGGGTGATGTGTGCTGGCACACCGTCATCTGCAAGCATGCTCCATCAGACTGACAGAAAGCTCTTTGTCTTTGCAAAGTGAAACCAACTTTCTTGTTGGCCTCACTCATGCTTATAGCTCTTTGGGGACCCCAGAATGGCACCAACTTCTGGCCCATATGGCAACCCTTCTAAGTTTTGGAAGCACTTGTATCCACCTGAGCATCTTTTTAGGATGAGTGTCTGGTTCCTTAAACAGCTTCTCATGCCTTCTTCTCTCCTACCCACATCCAAGCCATCACTATCTCTTGCCCGGACGTCTATAACCATTCTTCCGGTCTCCCTGATTCCACCTACGACTTCTTTCTCTGCAATAGCCTCTTCTCTACTGAGCAGCCACGGTGGTTTTCTTAAGATCATATAAATCAGATCACACCCTGTAATAAATGCCCTCAACACTAAAAATAAAAACTCCCTATAGACTGGAGTTTCTCATTCTTAGCACTACTGACATGTTGGACCAGACAGTTCTTCATTGTGGAGCCTGTCCTGTGCACTGTAATATTTATCCTGTTGCACATCCTTCCCAGTTGTGATGATCCAAAATGTATCCAGACATTACCAAATGTTCCCTGGTGGGGGAGGGCACTGCCATACACCCCAAACATCTTCTTCACCGACCCCTCACATCGCATCTTATACCCCTCTCCCTGTCACTCTTTGCTCCGGCCACACTTGCATTTGCACTGTTCCTGGAGCACACCGTGCTCATTCCCACCTGAGGGCCTTTGCACCTGCCATTTCTTGTGACTGGACCATTTTCTTGACAGCAAGACTCTCCCACTTTATTCGGGTCTCTGCTTAAATGTTATCTCCTTAGAGAGGCCTTCCTTGACCACCCTCTCTAATACGGCCCTCTCACCTCTGCTCCCTTCCCATTCATCATTTTTCTTCATAGAACTTATCCCTACTTGATCCATATCTATATAACGCTATATACATACATTATAATGTATTATAATATATATTATGTATTTATAACATATATATTATGTGTATAATATTATTAGTCATCAGGGATATGTAAAGTGAAAATATCATGAGATAGTCTTGGCTAAAATTAAAAAGTCGGACAATACCAAGTGTTGATGAAGATATGGGGCAACTGGAATTCGCGTACATTGCTTCTGGGAGTGTTGAATGGTACAGCTATTTTGGAAAACAGTTCAGTAGTTTCTATGTACAACCACTCGGTAGTCCAGCAACTTAACTTCTAAGTATTTACCAAAAAGTACTAAAAATGTTTATATATATATATATGTATATGTATATATATATGTGTGTGTGTGTGTGTGTGTGTGTGTATATATATATATATATATGTTTGTATTATATGTGTATATAATCTAATATGTCATGGATGTAAATCCATGAGTGCAGGGACTTTGTTCATCTTTACTTCTCTATCTCCGATGCCTACAAGAGGACCTAGAACATAAGAACAACCTAAGAAAACTTTATCAAATTAATCAATTAATCAATGTGACCTTGTTTCCATGCCCTTTTTAGTCTGGAGGCACTTTAGACAAAGTTCAGCTTATCCACCATAGATCTCTACATCTATTATTACACCAACACCTCACTACATCAATTGTTATAGGTTTATAGTAAATCTGAAAATCGGGTAGTAAGAGTCTCACTTTGTTCCTCTCTTCCAAAACAGTTTTGGTTCTTCTGGGTCCTTTGTTTCTCGTATAATTTTAGAACCAGTTCGTCAATTTCATCAAAAAAGACCCCTGGGGTTTTTGTTGGTATTGTATTGGACTAATACGTTCTGGGAGAACTATCTTAACAACATTGAGTCTTTCTATCCATGAACACGGTATATCCCTTTATTTATTAGGTCTTCAATTTTTCTTAACAATGTGACAATCATCCATCACAAGAAAAACATTTATAACTATGTATGGTGACAGATGTTAAGTAGCCTTATTGTGGTGATCATATCACAATGTATACAAATATGGAATCATTATGTTGTACACTTGACATTAATACAATGCTATATGTCAGTCATACTTCAATATGAAATATTGTGAGAAAGCATTATAGTTATGCTAGAAAATATGAATTGTATTTTCAAGTTTTCCATTTACCTGTGACATTAGAGAGTTTTCTAGCCTCTTTGGACTCTATCTGAAAGTTATATGAGTACTCTTTTTTAATGTACTGGCATAAAAATGTTCTCTTTATACCTTTACATTCTTCCTAAAGTCAATTTTATTTTATTTTTCAAAGTAAGTTCTTTTACACAGGTTTAGTAAATGTAAACTATAATATCTGTTTTATCCAAACTAGTTGCAATTATCAATTAAGGATACAAATTACGGAGACTTCACTATTCTGATAGTTAAGAATTATAAGAAATTTATATAGTTCCTCGTTCTACTGTGGAGGATTATAAAAATATTCTAACTTCTTTGAAACTTATTTGAAAGAATAAGTTGACAAATTTTAAAGGCAAGTGAAAAATATTTTAATTAATATTGATTACTGAACAAGTTTAAATACTAATGGTTTCATTTTCTTTAAATTACCTGAATTATGATGTATCACGAGTTACAATCCTTGGGAAATATTAATACCAAGTAGCTGAAAAATAAGCAAAAGCTAAAAAAAAAGTGGCAATCATTTTCTTTGGATTATAGTGTTGGTACTAATTATAATAAAAAAGCACAGATTTATTGAGGCATAATTTATATACAGAAAACTTTACCTTTTTGTTGTTCAGTTTTATGAAGTTTGACAAATGCATATAGTCATGAAACCAGCCTCACGATCACTACATAGAATCATTTATCACTTTAAAAATTTCACTTATGCTCTTCTATAGTCAACCTCTTTCCTAAACCTCAGCTCCTGGCAACTACTAATGTAGTGCCTATTCTTTTAATTTTTGCCTTTGCAGAATTAGACCATTTACATTTGGTGGAATTAAGTGATTAAATTTAATTACGCCATCTTGCTCTTTGCTTTCTTCTTGTTACATCTGTTCTTTGTTGTATCTCTTTTCCTCCCTTCTTTTGGACCAACTGAGTGATATCTTATTATTCCATTTTATCTTCACTGTTGGCTTATTAGTAATACTTCTTTTATTTTTACAGTGATTTCTCTAGTACTTATAATATCCACCTTTAATTTATCCCAGTCTACCTTCTTTCATACAATATACTTCTCTACCTATAATCTAATGATATAATAGAACACTTCCATTTCTCCCCTCTTCTTGTTTTCTTTTAAAGCCTGAATAATGTCCCAGTGTATGTATATATCGCGTTCTGTTTACCCATTCATCTGTTGATGGACACTTGGGCTGCTTCCACTTTTTGGCTATTGTGAATCATGCTGCTATAAACATGGGTGTACCCATATATTTTTGAGTTCTCACTTTCAATTTACTTGGGTATATACTCAGAAGTGGACTTGCTGCTGCATCATATGGCAATTCTATTTTTAGCTTTTTTGAGGAACTGCCATACTGTTTTCCACAGTGTCTGCACCATTTTACACTCTCACCAGTAGTGCACAAGGGTTCTAATTTCCCCACATCCTCTCCAACACTTGTTATATAATTTTAAAATATGTGTAATAGCCATCCTGATGAGCGTGAAGTGGTACCTTATACTCACTTTAAGTGTTGCTGAATGCTTACACAACGTGGGGCCACTGAGATTGCGTGCGAGGGGGCGTTGTGAACACTATATGCAAACAGGGTGGTGAGGATCAGCGGCACATATATAAGCATGTATCTCTTCAGCTCACATACATCCTCCATTACCACTTCAGATTTCATTTACGAAACACAAGTTCAAAGATAAAATTATTAAGAATTCCAAAACAGTGGTAACAGAGCACCACGTGTGAGGCCCTTCAGAGCATGGAACTCTGTGCAAATGTCTAGGTCACATGTCCAAGAACTCATCCTTGCTTCTGCTGCTTGGAGGAGAAAAGGAGAAGGTGGAGTCTGAGCCAGTGGATGGTGAGTGGAGACAGGAGATATAAGATGCTGAAGCTCTGTGCTAGTCGCCTCAGTCCCGTGAGGTTCATGGCTGCACACCTCTGCTGCTGTTTGGCATCCTGCCTACAGCGTCTTTATTCCCTCATTATGAGTCAAATCCTGTCAATCTCGGCTCAAACCTATTTCACTAGGAAAGTCTTTCCTGACCACCCTGTGTCCCTTCTCAGAACTCTGACAGCTTTAATTGCATGCATCAATCATGTGGCAATTAGCCTAATCCTGCCTCCCTGAAGTTAGTCATGTCTCTCCAGCTAGATGCTGAGACTCTTGGGGACAAGGCCTTTGTCTCCCACTTCTTTGAACACATCACCGAGATGCAATAGCAAGACTTGCACCCCTGCCATCCTCATCCCCCACTCTCATCCTAACCCACCTGAGAATCCAGCCGAATCAGATTTTCCATGTCCTTCTCACTTGCCCATTTGCATGCTCTTGAATTGGCTGTTTTTCAGCTATGAATGCCTTTTCTTCCTACAAATATCTGTCCAATTCCTACCTATTTTTCAAAGCCTAACATGGTGTAGTAGAAATGGCATGGATTCACAATTTAGAAATACCTAGTTCTAAACCCTGACTCTGTCATTCTCTGGCTATGTGGTCTGGGCATGTAACTCCTTTTCCCTGAGACTTTTTCTTCATTTGTAAAATGAAGTATTGAAAATAACCACTGTTGCAAAGTTTAAGGAGAGAGTAGTAAAAAGATAACAGCACAATAGAATGAATTAGTGTATACCAATAAATTTCAAACTTACATTAAATGGATATCTTTTTATAAAAGTATAACTTACTAAAATTGGACTAAAAAGAAATATAAAGTCTGCATATACTTATGCTGGTTTAAGTAAATTGAATTTGAAGTTTAAAATCATCCCATGGAGAAAAAGACCAGGTCTGGATTGTTTTATAGATGACTTCATTTTCAGCGAACATATCATTTAAAATTTTCAGAAAATAGAAAAGAAAGGGGACAGTTCCTAATGAATTTTAAGAGACAACTAAAATATTTATACAAAAAATCAGACAAGGGTATTACAAGAAAGAAAGATTATAGTTCATATACTTATGATTATAGTTGTAAAAGTCAGAAACACAATTAAGTTACTGGAAAATAAATGTATCATGACAGAGTTGGGTTTACCACAGGCATTTAAGGATCAATTAACATTAGAAAAATCTATAAATGACTTTTGCCTATTAGCAGATAAATCTTACTCTATGTCTCGGAAATTTAACACCCATTAAAAAAATAATTCTTAGCAAAGTAGAAACGGAAGGTAACTTGTTTAACTTGATAAACTACTTTTATCAGAAGCCTACAGCGTATGTTGGAATGTGGAAGAATTTTCTTTAAAATCGGGAAAGCAAGACAGATGGTCCCCATCGCCACTTCCACTCAGTATTGTGTAGGAGCTTCTAACCTCTCAACCAGAACCAGTTCAATAAGACAAGAAAATGAAATAAAAGGCTAATGAATAAAAAAAGAAACAAAGTATCATTATCCTCGATTCTACTCATACAAAATCCAAATGATTTTACACATTATTAAAATTAATAAAAGACTCAAAGTATATAGATCAACATAGAAACATCTTTTTTGTTTCTATTTACCAGCAACAGTTAGAAATCATAGTTTAAAAGATACCATTTACAATGACAATAAAAAATATAAGAGACACAGAATCTGTCTAATAAAATAATGTTCAAGACATTTTGGGAGAAAATTATTGAAAGGTATTCAACACCTAAACGGGGAGACATATATCATATTCATAGATGAGAAGACTTAATGTTGTAAAGATGACAGTTCTTCTATAGTTATACAGATTTAATACAATTTCAATAAAAAGTCCATAGCCTATTTCAAGGAATTTGACAAGCTGATTATATAAATTCAGAAGAAAAAGAAGAAGGAGAGAAATAGCCAAGACACAACTGAACAAGAAGGGAAGGAATCTGCCACTTCAGATAACAAGACTTAGAAGCCACCGTTATTAGCATGAGCACACTGGAAGAGGACAGTGCCCAGAGCAGATGCACATGCGTATACAGAGTCAGTATATTATGAAGTTGTCACTGAGAAGGGATGCACTATGCTGCAACAATTTGTTATCCACACGGGAAAAGGAAATCAAACTCCCAACTCAGAACGCTACAAAAATCAATTCCAGATGGATACAGATTTGAAGCGAAATGCAAAGCTTCAAATATTTTAGAAGAAAATAGAGACTGTTTTTATGACCTTGGGTAAGGAAGGATTTCTTTACCAAAGCACTAACAGTACAAACCACCAAAGAAAAACAAAATAAGATTGAAAACTTTGACTAAATTACAATAAAGACCTGTTCATCCAAAGACTACAAATAAAATAAAAGGGTAAGTCTCAAATGGAGAGAAGGTATTTACAGCATGGAATCAATAAATGGCTATTACTCTAAATGAATAAAGGACTCCTAAAACTCATTAGGATAACAACAAACAAACAGAAAATTAGATAAAAGACATGAATAGCCATTTCACAGAAGATGAAGCCCAAAAGCCAATAATCTTTAGAAAATATGTTCAGTTTCATTAGGAATCAAGGAAATGAAAGTTACGAACACAGAGAGTCAGTCAACATTTTACACCTACTGGTCTGGTAAAAATGTAGAAGACTGACAAGACTGGGTCTGGATGTGGAGTAATAGAAACTCTTACACACTGGTGGCTGCTGGGAGTGGAAACAGTCCCAGTCACATTGTAACACAAATCAGCACTGTCTTGTAAAATTGAACCAACACACTCCCTCCACAGGTCAGCAATCCTGTAGCGTATACCCCAGAAAATCTCCTGGGTGGGTCATCAGGAGATGTGTGCACGAATGTTTAAGCAGCCTCACTTAGAAGAACAAACAAACAAACAAAAACCCCAAAACAAAACAAAAACTCGAAACAACTCATATCCACGGAAAGGAGGATGGATATATAAATTGTGATATGTTGGTGTGATGAAATACCATACATCTGTCAAATGAATGAACCACAGGCACGCTCAGCTGTAGGAGCACATCTAGAAAAATAATGTTGAGTGAAAAACATCAAAGCACAGAAGGATCCATACATAATAAGACCATTTTTATAAAGGTCACATGAGGCAAAACCAAATAACGCCTTGTTTGGGTGGTACTGACATATGTGTTCAGACTACAAAGAAAAGAGGCACAGGATAAACACAAAATGCAGCCTGGTGGACTGTGGGATGCAGCTGGGGAGGGTGGCCCAGGGGTTCCAATTCGCTCAGAAACCTTCTACTTCCCAAACCCTGAATCACAGCAGTTTATTTTATTATTATGCTTCAAAAATTTCACATTTGTGATATAGAATTTTTATACAAAGGAAATATTGCATCATAAAAAAAGCTCCTGGCACAGGGCCCAGCACATACAAATAATGCCAGCCAGGATTGTCCATGCTCTTTCCTGAGTCGGGCACGGCACCACGGTATCTACAAGCATAGTCTCATTTGATTTTCAAGGCAGTCCTACGGTATCTACCCCACTTTACAGATGAGGAGGCAGACACGCAGAGAGGGTAAGCGACTTGTCCCAGGTCACACAGCTAAGAAGGGGAGCCCCCATCTGTGAGAGGCAAGCCCCTGTCTGTGTGACTCCAGATCATTTCCTCTCAGTCCCTGGACCCCCGCCTCTCACACAGCACGTGCTCAGTAAATGGTGAGGCTGCTCTGATCTCTTCTGTTCAGACAGCAACACTCCCTCCTACCCCCAGCCCCACCCACCAGGCTCTGGGCATCACCCTCACTGTGGCCCAGGGCAGAGCCAAAGACCACTTTGGGGACAGAAGAGGAGAAGCCTCTGTGGCTGTGACCTTGACCATCAGCATAAGAGAGAAGGTGGAGAAGGAAGGAAGGAAGGAAGGAAGGAAGGAAGGAGAGGGAGGTGAGGAGGGGAAGAGAGGGGGTGAGAGAGTTGGGAGGAGAGAGAGAGAGAGAGAAGGAGACATGGAGAAGAAGGGACGGTCAGACACCAGCAAACCACAGGGAACACAGACAGAAGACCATGGACAGAGGAGAGCTGGTCAAGCTGGCTGGACAATGGTGCCCAAGGAGGCCCCGTCATGAGTGGATATTGGTCTAGAAGGCAGTCTCCAGTGGTGTACCACAGGGCTCTGCTCTCGGCCAGGCCTCTTGGCCTCCTTGGAAGAAGAACTACAAACACCAACCAACCAGACCCACAGGAGACAGGGCCCAGGAGGGACACTGAACATTGCCGGCATCCAGCTGATCTCAGGGTGAGATTACGCAGATGGAGCGTAATACAGGCACTTACAAAAGTTCTGCATTCAGGTTCAAAAATTAATTGCACAAGTGGAGAGGGAGGGAGACCTGCCTTGTCAGCAGTATCTGCAAAAGCCAAGCTGGAGGTTCTGTATGAGTTGGCGGGAGTGTGGTTGCTGGAAAAGCTAGTGTGTCACTGGGTGATGTCAATGCAAGTAGAGGGTCCAGGGAGGAGGAGGTGAGGAGCCACCATCCTCTGGGCTGGCCCAGGGCCATCTGAGCCTGCTCTGTCTGCAAGGAGGGAGAATAAGCAAGGGGGGGGGGAATGTTCTAGAAGGCTTGCAGAGTCAGAGAAGACAGAGGTGGAAGACAGATCAGGAGGCCATGGGGTCAGATGGGGTCCTGGGTGGTAACCCCAATTCTGCGCTTTCTGTGATCTCTGACAGGTTCCTTAACCTCTCTGAGCCTCAGTTTCTTCACCAGTAAAATGGGATCATAGTTCCTACTTCTCAGGGTTGTTATGAGGATTCTGTGTAAAGAACTGAGCATAAGTAATCTCTTTGCTGGGTTGGACAACAGTCTCCCTCTCCCCCTTGCCACCACATTGCCAATCCTGTCTCCTTGAGACAGGAATGGGATTTGAAGGTGCCAAATACTATCAAATATGACCCCCCCAAATCTGACTCCTCCCTTACTCTGCTCTCCATTTGTTCCACTCCCCAGTTCCCCAGAGGCAAGTCCAAGATCCTCTGCAGGGCAGGTCCCCTACTGGGGAGGACAGGGACTTGCCACGTACTGCACCTACTGTGTGCCAGCCACGGGTAGGCCCTTTCCTTCCCTGATCATGAGGAGTGCGGGCTTTGTACGTGGGCCTGGGTTCAAATTAGACCCCATGAATGACATGGGCAAGTCACTCAATTAGTTTCCTCATCTGTGAAAAGGGAGTCAGACCTGCTTCATGGGTCAGGATCCAAGAAGGAAATGTTTTCTGAAGTATCCCAAGTACCAGACCGTGCCTGGCACACAGTACGTGCTAAATAACTAACATCGTAATGGGTGATGTATGTGAAGCTCCTGGCACATAGTAATTACTCAGCAAATGATGGTTTAAAATACTTTGTATCTCAAAGCTGTGCTGAGAGCAAGGCAGGGAAAAATCAAGCCTAACTCTCTGGACAGGTCACCCCCTTCCGCACCCTGTCCCCCCAGCTGCCACACTCCCTGGCTCTCTCCTGCCTGTGTGTCTGGCCTCAGGCCAGGCTCGGGAACGAAGCCCTGGGTAGTTAGTTCTCTGTCCTCCCTGGATCCTGCTTATCTGCTCCTGGCAGGCCAGAGACCCAGCGCCAACTCATCCATGTGTGCCCAGCTTGGCAGCAGCCAGGGCTACAGAAGCCAGAGCCCAGGTGGAGAGGGGGCAGAGTAGGCTCTGCCTCTGGATCCCTGGGTGACCTTGGGCAGGTCCGTGCCCCCTCTGGGCCTCAGCATCTCCATCCTCAATTAAGGTACATGGACCACAGGTCCTCGGGCTGCCTGGTGGGGAATGAGGTGGGCAGGCAAGCAGAGGGGTCTCAGAAGCCCCCACCAGCTCCAAAGAGAGGCTTAGCCCTCAGCTGCTCCATGTACTGGGCTCCCAGGGGAGGTTTATAAAATTTTTTTCCTTATATTTGTCTTCCCCATTTTGGAGACAATTCTGTTAGACTAGATGTCCTCGAACTACCTGACAGCTCTCACTTTCTGGGCTTTGTTTGAGCCTCTACAATTCTGAATTTTGAGATTCTTAGAATCCCAAATCCTGGGTTTATGAAACTCCCAAACTCCATGTTTCTAGGTTCTGGGTTCTAAGTTGTGCTGGGATTCATGTTGCCCGCTGCCAAATGCACTAGGACACCACCCCTGCCCCCACCCCTGCAAACACCCTTTCAACTGGGACAGCCTCCCAGCTGCATGCCCTTCCTTGCACGGTGACACCTATACCCACCAGACCTGGGCTCTAGGCAGATCTTGTCTTTGCCGTCTCCAGCCTTCTACCATGGGCTTCATCCACAGGCCTGAGGCCTGGGCTTGAAATGACCCTCAGGGGAGGGGCTGTTAGTACACCCCCAACACCTCCACCCACTAGGAAGATGCCCCGTCCGTCCCCAGTGACTGTGTCTCTATGCCCACTGGGCCTCTGTGGCCAACTTGGAGGGTGGGCCAGGGCATCTGCCTCACTTACCCCTGGCAGATGATGACAGTAATGGTCCCAGAAGAGGATGAGGATGGAAAGCCCTCCCCCCTGACTCCTGTACCTCCACACACCCCCAGACGCCCAGGATCCGCCCTACCTCTAAGATCTGTGTGCTGTCCTTGCAGATGGTTGGAGAGTACAAGTGGGGCAGAGAGTCAGAGGTGACGGGAACCACCAAATCTGTCTGTTGGGACTTGAGTCCCCGGCCTTCTGAGCTCTGCAGAACACGCCATTCTCCCTGCGCACACAGACATTTGTGCCTTGTCCCCAGCATGGGTCCTGTCTTTCAGGCCCGTCTCCTCACCATCCCCTTATTGTGCCATCTACACTGTGACCTCTGAGCCTTTGCTTAGACTGTTCCCCTGCCAGGAATACCTTCCCTCTCCTCCCTACCTTTCCAAATCCTCCCCTTTGTTCAGTGGGTGGGGGATGGAGAGGATGTTGGGTCCTCGTGTCCCACCATCTTTATCCCCCGGGAGGTAAGGAGGACGGTGGATTTTGCACCTGGGTCCTAGTTGGCATCTCAAGGAGGGGGATGAAGCATGTCGAACACACGCTTGGCCTGGGGCCGGGTACAGTCCCCACCTCAGGGAGTAGGTGAGGTTTCTACTACCATCTCCCACTTCAGGAAAGGGAGAGCTACAGACCCAGAACCCAGAGCCAGCGTCTGGCCACCATTACCTCATGGCGCCACCATAGTGGCTCCCCTTCTAAGGCCCTCTGTGTCCCCCGCGCCCAGGAAGGCATCGATGGGCCCTGCTCTGCAGGCTGGGAGAAGAAGTCCTGGACAAGGTGGGACACGTGGGACCCTATTCTGTCCCCACAGCCTTGGGTCCTCGGAGCCCGCGTGTCATGAAGGACTGGAGGGACCCAGTGGGGAGGCCATGTGGGGCTTACTTACCGTGGTGAGTAGAACATAGTTCTGCCGGGTCTCCTGAAGCACAGAGCTGGGGTCTCAGAACTGCTCCCTGAAGTCCCCTCCCTGGCTCTCCCGGGGCTGGAATCTTGGCAGGGACCTCAGGCAAGGGCTCTCTCTTGAGAGTCTCCCTCACTCATTCCCTCCTCACCAGTTAATGAGCTGGAAGCTTCCACAATGAGGCTGCTTCATCATTTAATGTACTGGAACAGCCTCTGATAGAGAGGGGACGGGATGGGGGAGGGAGAGGGTGCCCGACACCCCTCAGCCTGGCAGCCCCAGGGTCTGTCTACAGAATCTTCCCAAGAATGGAGGACTCAATAAGAGACCGGTGAGGGGCTCTCCCCGCACCCCTGCAGCTCTCATCGTGAAAGCCCCAGGCTCATGGAATATTAGGGGGTGGGGGCTGATTATGAGCCCAGCCCCGCCCCATCCCAGCTGCTGCACTCTGGCCTCCCCAGTGATGGCAAGCTTATTCTCGCCCATCTAGTCCTGGCACTTCTCAGAAGCACCCTGTGGAGCCCCTCTGGTCACCCTGCATCTCTGCTGGCTCCTGCTGCTTCTCTCTGGAACCTGAGGCCTGGCAGGTCTTCCTTACCACCAGGCCTTTGCAGACACTGTTCCCTCCTCTGTCCCCACTTCCCTCCTTGGGCTCCTGCGGCCCCCGAGCTTCTCCATGTCTGTCTTTCCTCTGTATTATACGCACCAATTCACTTCTCAGTCCCCTGTCACTCCCACCTCATCCCCATGGGACTGGAAGCCCCTCAGGGCTCTGGGTCTGGCTCAGTCACCGCTGTTGCCCCAGAGATCAGGGTGGTGCCTGACACCTTAGCCAGCATTTATTGAGCACTGACTGTGTGCTGGGGACTGTGCTCGGCTCTGTCCAGGCAACTATCAGTTAACCTTCAAGGGCGCACTGGACACAGGCCAGCATCGGGGCTGGGGGTACAGGCTTAAAGGCCAGGCCTGATGGGTTTCAATCAGGCTCTGCATGGACTGGCTGGGTGAGGTTTATGGAGTTACACACGCTCTTTGTGCCTCAGTTTCCTCATGTAAGGGAGTGAATGATGACAGCACTTGCCTCATGGGATGGTTGTGAGGATTTAAACAGGGAATATGTGTGCGCGTACACACACACACACACACACACACACACACACACACTTAATACAGTGCCTGACATATACTCAGTGCTGTATAATATCAACTGTTAGCCTTATCCTACTTCTCCCTCCATCGTCTCCCGTTTCCTGTACCACTGAAACTAAGTGGACAATGAGCTCAAAGAAATGCTTGTTTTCTACATATTGTTATGCCAGTGAGGGGTGTGCAAGTTTGCTCTATATACCTCACTTGTATTTCTGTGTACTAGCAACCAAAAAATTGGCACATGAAATAAAAGTACTACTTTCTATTATAATTGCAACTATACATACAAAGAGACTAAACCAAAAAAGATAAATAAACAAAAAATGTTTCTCAAACAAATGAGAAACATTTTTTATTTATTTATCTTTTTTGGACAAACAAATGAGAAACAAAAACTCATAGACACAGACAATAGTTTAGTGGTTACCAGAGGGTAAGGGGGGTTGGGGGGTGGGAGATGAGGGTAAGGGGGATCAAATATATGGTGATGGAAGGAGAACTGACTCCGGGTGGTGAACACACAATGGGATTTATAGATGATGTAATACAGAATGGTACACCTGAAATCTATGTAATTTTAGTAACAATTGTCACCCCAATAAACTTTAATTAAAAAAAATTTACATTACACTTAAGCATAGACATTAAATTCAGCTCCTACATTATATTATTCTTATGAAGAAATGCAACATGCAATAAAATAGATATTTTAAAACAACAACAAAAAAATGTACAAGACCTGTGAAAAGTGCAATAAGCATGGCCAAAAGACTCCAAGGGACTCCTGGTGGATTCATGATGGCCATTAAGCACATGAAAAGACAGACAATATTACTAGTTATCAGGGAACTGTGAAATAAAACCACAACAGATAATCTGCTCCCACTGAAGTGGCTAAAATGAGTAAGACTGAGCACAGCTAGGTGCTGGCGAGGATGTGGAGACACTGGGACTCTCAGCGCTGCTAGTGGGAATGTAGGTGGTACAATGGCTTAGGAAAACAATCTTGCAGCCTCTTATAAACACACACCTAATCTCTGACTTAGTACTTCCACCCTAGTTATTTCCCTCGAGAAATGAAAACCTATGTCCTCAAAAAGTCCATTAGGAGGATGTGTGTGCAGCTTTATTTGTATTAGCCCAAATTGGAAACAACTCGAACGCCCATTTCTTTCAGGTTTCTCCCCAGACTTTCCATTAAATCACTTGCACAAGAATCAGCAGCTACCTCAGCTACCACCCCCCATTTCTGACCCCACTGGTCCCTGAACCGATCACTGTGCTGGGGAGGTAGGTCTGGAGCTCCGTGCACCCCTGAATCTGGAGTGGGCAGTGATTTCTTCAAGAACAATGAGAAGTGAGAAGGCTGAGCAGTGGTCCCCAAGGGAATGAGGTGGTGGGGAGAAGCGTCATATGTTGCTGATGGGTGGGGTCAGAGTTGGTGGGGGCAGGATGGAGCCGCCCCGCACCAGGCCAGAGCACCAGCCTCCATCTGCCAGGAGTGTTTGTTGGCTGCTAACAGCTCATTTGGAGCCCTCACGTGCATGCCTGCCCTCTGCAGGCTCCCCCCTCCCTGCTTCTTCCCTGCATGGGTGGGTTTTTTCTACCTGCCAGGCTCCCGGAAAGGCAGCAGGCATCATCTCAGGATTCTTCTCAAACCCATACTCCCACTATTCACTCATCTCAATTCTCTCCACACTTGCTCTTAGGAGACCCAACCACAAATCACTTTCAGCTCTCGTGTTGATTAACAGAAGGTTATAAACAAGCCCCAGATAGAAGGAAAACCAGCGTCTCACCTCCCCAGGGCAGCGAGTCTACTGGTAAATGTCACATTACCATGCAACCAACATCTATGTATTTCTTTTATTTTTGTATAGATAAACAGAGCTACTGGGCTAATTAATATATTTCTCTTTCCCTCTTTAGGTTTTGGATGACAATCTTTTGGCCTCAACGTGAACTGGTTCCCAGGATTCAGTAAGGGTTTAATCTTTGCAATTACAGTTCATTGATAGATTTACAAGTAAGGAAGATGGGAGGTCCAGCTAAGAGGCTTGTTTTGCATTTTCTTGTTTAATTACATAGTTATCTCCTGGACTAAAGCTGTCTGAAAAACAGAGGGGAAAAACAGACCCACCACCGCATCTGTTCCAGATATGAATACAATTAATACGGGAAAGGAGGGAGCTGCTTCCTGCCAACTGTGGGGCTTCTCCTTTCTCTTTGCGGCGGCCTCGTGGCTGGGGGCCTCGGGCCACTACAGCCCGGTTGGCATCAGCTGTGTTGGTCTGGGGAGGGGCCTCAGTATCTGGGGACTTGGGTCAGGGCAGCCTTGATCTTCTATTGAGCTACCATTTCTTGAGCACCTACTATGTGCTGGAGGCATTACATGGATTTTCTAACTTAAACTTCACAGTGCTCATTTAATAGACCCAATTAACAGATAGAGGAACTAAGGCAGACAGATGTGAGCGGGGCACTGGGCTGGGTGCAGAGAGGGCAGGTGATGAACATTTTGTAAGTGTTAAAAGGGCTCAGAGGTGCGCAAGAATTGGAGGTGGAATTGGAAGTCAGGCCCTTTTTCTCTAAGTTTCTAGTTTATACTCTCTCTTTGCTGCCATCCGGTAGGTCTTCCCTGGCCTCAGTTTCCCCATCTGTGAAATGGGCCCCAGAGCTACATTTCAGAGGAGTGTGAAGGAGGTCTTAGGATTTGGGGTGGGGTGTTTTGAAGAGGGTGGCCTTACAATAGCAGGTGTGGGACTGGTTTGGAAGGGTCTGACTCAAGGGGGCTCCATGGTTTAGGAATGAGGGACCTCTAATTCCAGGCACCAGAAGTAGGGCTCAGACCTGGTCAGAGAGAGAGGGTTTCACCTCTGTCACTTGAGGCACACCAGCAGCATCTGATCCCTTTAACCTTCTCCTCCCAAAGCCTTCTGAGGAGGGCATTCAACTCTCTCCTGGGGACACCCCATGAAAGAGAACAGTACCTTCAGAGAAGACTGCACCCCTTCTCCAGCTGGCCCCCCCTCCTAGATCCCTCACCCCAAGTGGGCTTCTCTTCCATCTCTTGGCCTTGACCTGTCCAGAGGCTTTGCCAGGCCAGGGGGTGGCAGCCCAGATCTGATAGTTATGGGCGGTGCCTTGGGGACAATTCATGGTGACCAAGGGAGCCATGGCAGTTACCAATTCATTGCAGGAGTTGTCAAACTTTTTCTGTAAAGGTCAGACATTAAATATTTTACGACTGGTGGGCCAAGGGACAACTCAAGGATACAATGCAGGTATTTGTGTAACCAGGCAAAAAAGAAATCTCTGGTCTTTTATGTGACACAATTCAAAATTTACTTATGACACTGAAATTTGAATTTTACATAACATCCACATCATGAAATCTTCTCTTGATTATTTTTCAATTATTTAAAAATGTCACAACCATCCTTGGCTCAAAAACAGGTGACAGGCCAGATGTGAACATTGAATGGGAGTTTGCAGACCTCTGATTTATTGCCTCTCAGACCCAAACTCCCCCTTGAGTCTCTGTTCCTGGATGACGACAGAACACAGCACTTCTCCTTGGCGCGCACCATGTTATGCGGCGTCAGTAGAGGGCGCTGGAGGGTCACTGCCGGCAAGGGGCCTCTCTGTCTCGTTGGTTATGCTGTTTTGCTTTTTCTTGCTTCTGGTGCACCTTCAGTCAGCCAGTGGGAGTGTAGGGGGTCACCCGGTGGTGCTTTGCTCCAACTGTGCACCCAGATTGTGTGGTCCCTCAGCGAGCTCCCAGACCACACCCTCACGGTGGTCCATAGACCACGGGTGACCCTGAGGGGATTGTGTGTGCCACGCCTCACCCCTGCAGAGCCCCTACTCCCTCTGTGCATTGCCTACTAGCCTCAGCGGGCCTGTGCCCTCAGTGGCGTTTCCTGCTCCACTCCCCACCTTCTAAATCTGCTGTCTGGCTGAACCCTGCAACTTCTCTACCACTGGGGGGTGGCAACCATACTTTCTACATTGACGTCAGCCAGGGGCCCCGTCTAAGTTGTCCTTCCTTAGTTCTTGGATTCCCTTCAGACGTCTCCTTACTCCTTACCATCACTGCCTGTTGTACTTTAATAATTCTTTATATTAAGCTTCCCTCATTCAAATCACTGTGTGGTTTCTGTCTCCTGATTGAACTCTGCCCCATAGGTATTCCAAGAAGGCCCCGCAGGTACCCTGGGGAGAACAGACAGTCCACAATCCAAAGGGCTGGGGTGAGTCCCTGCACTGTCCCTGATGTGCTGTGTGACTTCAGGCATGTGACTGCCCCTCTGCGTCTCAGTTTGCTCAACTAGGAAATGGGGAGAACAGTTTCCTCTCTCTGGGGTGTGGAGACTGAAGGGAGACTGTGTGTAAGTGCCGAGGGCAGGGACAATGCCCACTGGTGCTCAAGATTGGAACTGAATCTTTACTGTTAACTGTTGTAAAGAATACAGAGGACAAGGTGTGTGAGGCGCCCATCACAGGGCCCGGTGAGGAGCTGGGGTCCAAACACGACCTCCCTCCCTTTACCCCTCTTCTCTCCCAGGCCAGCCCGCCCTCAGGCCCTCAGGTGTCAGGCCCTATTTTCTCTCCCCTGGGGCCTGTCCTGGAGCTACCTGTGTAACCTCTTCTGTCTATGCGGTTACTATAGCAGCCACCTCAGCTCCTGGGCACGAAGAGAAAATCAGGCCAGAGGGGTAATGAGGCTGCACATCTCTGATCTGTCCCCTGATGGCGTCGCTTCACAAGGCATCTTCCTGCCTAGTGGCCGGTCGCTGTCTTGTCCTTGGGCCAAAGGCCTGTCCTGCCTGGGCCTGGGGTGGGTGCGAGCTCCCCCCTGTTCACATCTGGCCAGCAGCTGCAGAGATGGTCCAGCAGGCCTGGTCTGAGGCCACAGGAAGCAGATTGGTGAGTGCCGTCAGCCTCCTCTCACACACAGGCCTCTGCTCCAGGCTGCGGAGGATGGAACCCTCATCACCCCTGTTCCTCTGCTCCATGGTCAAGTGTGCCGGGCTCTGGGCTCTGGGTTCCCTCTCTGCTGCAGGTGCCCCGGCACCCCAACC
Source organism: Rhinolophus ferrumequinum (assembly GCF_004115265.2). NCBI lineage: Eukaryota > Metazoa > Chordata > Mammalia > Chiroptera > Rhinolophidae > Rhinolophus > Rhinolophus ferrumequinum. The sequence continues at coordinate 20,473,971 of NC_046292.1, forward strand.
ATTCTGATGAAGTCAGGGTGGGTGGGGAGGGGTTGTCCTGGGATACCATGGAGGACCGACTGTGGATCCGTCCATCCATCCCATCCATCCACCATCCACCCATCCATCCCATCCATCCATCCATCCATCCATCCATCCATCCATCCATCCACCCACCCACCCATCCATTATACTGAGTGCAGCTGTTGCTATCTGTACAGGGGTGACCAGCAGAGGGACCTGGGCCATTCTGGAGGACTGACTGTGGATTCAGCTTCCTCCGGAATTCCAGCCCCTCGTGCCTGGTCTCCCATTTCTCCCGTCCCTGGGATCCATTCCTTTCCAGAGAAACCAAACTGAACCTGCAGGACAGCCGTTGCTCAGAGCCCCTAAGAGCCACCAGATTAAACACTGCATACAGGTGAAGACCTCTGTGCGGAGCATGGCGAGTGGATCAGGAAAAACTAACAGGACTGAAATGAAAGTGGGATCCTGTTCCTACTCCTTCGCTGCTCTTTTTCTGAGTGAGCCACACCAGAAATTTTCCACTGGCATCGAAGCCTGCCTTACCCTCCTCCTAGTATTTAATATCCCAGGGAAAATTGTGTGTGGCTGGCAGCACATCTGCTGAGAGGTTGGCCTCTTGGGCTCTGTCACCTGGGGCTTCAGGGACCATTTAGCCCACTCAGCCTGTGGGGGTGGCACAGGAGTCCCCATGAATTACTACTGTGAATGCTACCAGGGAGCTCTGGGCAGACAGTGGCAGGGGTGTGCCTACTACAGGGGTGCACCCACTAGCTGCCCTGTGTCTGGGGCTGGAGAGCGCAGAGGAGAGAAGCTGGGAGGTGTCCCAGCCTGTTTTGGGGGATGTTCCCAGGCAGTTGTAGGTGGAAGAACCCAAAAATCAGTTTACAGACGAGTGTCAAGTACATAGGCCTTCCTGGTAGGGGTCCATCTCGGCTGGCAGGTGAACCACATTCTGGTGGGGGGGGATGGGGTCTTCTGGGATGCTGGGGTCACCCCTAGGGCCCTGCATCCTCAGTGGGAGAGACTGGTGCGCAAGGTGATGACAGGGAGAAGAGGGGGAGTGTGGAGTCAGGGACTCCCGGGGACCCACATCTTAGTGCTGGGAGGAGCTCACAGGCCATCGCCTGCGGCGTCCTCCCTTTGCAGACACCGAAACCTGAGAGGGGAGGGTCTTGGAACCTTCTCCTCCTCACAGGGTTGAGGATTTTCATATCTGTCCATCCCCTTTATGGCATCTGTGATGCATAGGATCTTGGAATTGGAGCTTCTCTCATAGATTTAAAGCTATCTTTGAATTACAGTATCTGAGAGTCTTATTCCTCTCACAAAATCCTAGAATTATAGGATCGCAGATGCATTCATAGCATCACGGGCCTAAAGAATCTTAGAATTAAGGGATCTCTCGGAAAGCCTTATAACCACCTTCACAGCATGCTTGGCCCTTAGAAATATGGAATGGTCCAGAGAAGTGTGGACTTGAAATAGACATCCTGGAACCAGAATCTTAGCACAGGAGGCGACCTGAGCCCAGCTCCCCCCAGTAATGCAGGAAGCCATCTTCACTGTCCTGTGAGTAATGACTTGGGCTCTTACAGGGATGGGGCGCTCGCCACCTGACAAGGGAACCTGTCCCACTGTCGGACAGATGCTTCTCTTTCTCTCTCCCTCCCCCCTTCCTCCTCCCATTGGGTACTTCCCTCCCTCCCTCCCTAACCCTTCTCTTCCCCATCTTCCTCCTCCCGCCCTCCCAGGCCCAGAGCATCCAGTGAGGGCTGAGACTGGCTCTAGCCCCTGTTGTGGGGTCTCCTTAGCCCTCCTTTCCTCTGAATGCTTGCTTTGCCCAGGGGCGAGGTGGGAGTCGGGTATCTGCTAATCCACGGGCTGGCTTCCCAACATCTCCCCTGCTGAAGCTCCTTAAAAAGAAATTCACACCCTGGAATAATTCCTGTTTTCCAGAGAGCAGGGAAATATTAATTATGATCAGGGCTTTCATTGTCTCTTTTGAGAAACCTCAGTCTCGGAGCACTTCAATAAAGGAACTAAATCCTAATTAATAAAAGACAACACCAGACTGAATTTGTGTTTTCCTGTTCTCTGAGATTATAACCAGCCAGGGAGGATGAAGGAGAGAGGTAGAGAGGGAGGAAAAGGAAACAAGAAGAGGAAGAAACAGCCATTCAGCTGGGGGAGGGATGCACAGAGCTCTGAGAACACAGCTAGGCCTTGAGTGATCCCTGAGAAGGACAGCAGGTGACCGTGGCTGAGACCACTAAAACCCACAGAATTGGAGATTTGTTTCTAGTCCTCGGATATCTGGACACATTATCCTCTTCATGTTGTGGTGGAAAGTTGATTTGTTCTAAGAAAATGAAATGTGCTGCTGAGCTGTCCGTGCCCTGGGTACAAATCTGGGTAGGCGAGTATGGCCGTGTCTCCTTTTCCAACAGTTCCCACACTGGGCTGCTGTGGTGCCAGCTGTAGGTGCTAATAGCTCCCAGGCTGTGGATAGGATGGTGGCAGCTGAGGCAGCTGTACTGAGGGCCTGCTGCCTGGCTCCCCAGTCCCACCCTCAGGGGACCCTCCCATTGGGCTGACATAGCCAATTGGGGCACTGTCCATATTCTATTTGGAGGTGATTCTGAGAACTGAGCCTATTGATGGCTGCATTTAGTTAAGTGGTGTTCCGAACAAATTCTTCATCTGTGTGATTTTTCACTCATCTGTTGACACTTGTTTTTTTTGCCTTGTGAAGTGACAAAAACAGCCTTTCCAACAGATTAATGCTTAAGAATTGTCCCAGGAGGGTGTGTGACTGAGGAAGCAGGAAGGAGGGACAGACCTCAGACAGGGAGGCAGGAGATCTGGGGCAGGCGCTATTCTCTAGCCGACCTGCTCTGTGGCCCTGGGCAGGTTGCTAGCTGTCTCTGAGCCTTAGCTTCATAGAATGTCAACCCAGAAGGGTCTTACAAATAATTCAGTCCAACTCATTCTTCACAAATGAGAACTATCAGGCCCGGAGAGGGAAAGTGACTTCAGGAGATCCCTCAGCTTCAGTGTCTGAGACAAACAGAGGCCCTGTACTTCATGGGTGACCCCTGCGGTGGGAGGCATTAGAGACCAAGGTGGGTCTGAATCCCAGTGCTGGCTCACCAGCTGGGTGACCTTGGCCCAGTTACCTGACTTCTTTCTCTGTGCCTCAGTTACTTCATCTCAGGAAGTCCATTCACAGAAAAGCAATTCATCAAATGGTTGGGCTTCCTTCCCTTTCAACTGTGGTCACTGGGCAGACGGTGGTCTGGCCCTTCGTAGCTGTGGCCCTACCTCTGTTTCTGCCTCTCTGGTTTCTAGGCCAAAACCAGGGCTAAGGTGTCTGCCTGTCCCTGGGTATCTCGTGGGTCACCGGAGAGATAGATTTTTGATAAATTGATCATTTAATGAATTGACTATTTACTAAATGGATTTTCAGCAAATTAACACAGAATCTCTATTTCTTAGGATTGTTTAAAAGATCAAATGAGATAATGCATAAAAAACATAGCACAGGACTGGCATGTTGTTGGTACTTACTAAATAGTTCCATCATTATTATTATTGATGCTGTTTTTGTAGTAACCAGGTAGAGTGCATGCTGGGTAAATGAGCATCAAAATACCCTGAGCTTGGTGGAAGGGCAGTGGGACACTCATTTGGAGGGAGGGGCTGCAGGAGCAGAGCTGGGCCTCAGACCTGCTGGGCTTGACCCCAGGGAGAGGACCCATTCGGGGCCAGACTGCAGCTGGGTACAGACATGACCAAGCTCAGGCTGTCAGAGCAGGAGTGGAGGCTTGGGGCTAGGACCAGTCCCTTTAGCCATAGAGTTGGTCCCTGAGCCCATGGAGAGACACAGCCTGAGGGCGGGACTGGGGAGCAGGCAGTGGGCCCTCGGTACAACTCAGGTGGCCTCTACACCCCTGGAACCCCTTCTCCGAGGGCCTTTCCTGCTCTGCCACTGGGAACTACGGGATCAGCTCTCCCGCAGGCCAGGCAGAGCTCTCCCACAAGCAGAGTGAAGGCTCCCGACGTAGAGCAGCCTTTACTGCAGTGCCTGAAATCTCCATTGGCACATCATTCCCCTGTGGGTTAGCACTGCCTTCTCCAGAGCTTCTGGGAGGGGGCCATCCCAAGTTCAGCCACCCCAGCACTGGCTGTGAGCAAGTCTGTGAGTCCCGTGTCCTCACCTGGAGACACACATCTGTCCAGGGAAACTCATTTTCTGATTTTGGCTCAGTGCCCCTGTGACACCTCTCCCCTCCAGGTAGAAAGGGTGACGCTGGGCTTCCAGCTCCCAGGGAGGAGCCTCGGGAGATTCTGCTTTCCTTTCCTCTCTTGTTGACACAGACAGGTGTCAAGTCTGAGCTTGGACTCTCCATGCACTTTTCACTTACCTTGGACAAAAACAGTTTCCTTTCTGCTTACGTTGATTTAGATGGTTGGCTTTTCCACCACTTGCAACTAAAACATTGCAAACGATTTTCCACATGGCTCTCCCTTTGCAGGGCAGAGCTGTGGGCACAAGGGAGTGACGGCTCAGTGCCAGGCGACGGGTTCCCTCCCACATTATTCCGTCGCCCTCCATGGCCCTTGGACGTCATCACCCCCATTTCACAGATGAGCACACTGAGGCCCACGGAGTGACGGTGACCTGCTCCAGACTCCAAACTGAGGACTGGTCGAGGCACCTCCTGCCGGCGGCTTTCTTGCCACCCAGCTCAGTGCTCAGGCCGTTGGGTGGGTGTCAGAGGACAGAGACCAAGGGGCATCGTCTGGGTACCTCTGCAGGCCAGTCTATGGACCTGACAGGAGAGAATCAGGGCCTCCAAGCCTGGCTGATTAGATTGGTGGGGCAGGGGCAGGTACAAGAGAGTGGGTTGAAATCTGAGCACTAGAAAAGGCCAGATTCAGATGCATAGGATTTTAAAAAAATTATAATTAAAAAACATCTCATGTTGATGAGCTGCTGGAAATCTTGAAAAAGATTAACCCTTAAATTAAAGGTTGTGCTCTCCCTCTGCATCTAGAAGATGTTATCCTCTGTCTTCTCCCTACTATCTGCTTTAACCTCTCTAAGGGGCTGAACCAACCCCCGTCCTCCTCTCTCTGAATCCTTTTTATCCTCCGCCCCCCACTCTGGAACTGTAATCAGTGAGGTCCCAGTACAGGCAGAGGGCTGGGGCGCCCCTGCCCCTCAGTGGATGCTAAGCGCCTCCTCCGGGGCCTTACTTTCCCCACCTGGCTGAGCTGACTTCTCAGGGAACCTCCTGGGGCAGGTGTTGAAGACCTCCCCTCTTCCCTCTCTCATGTCCATGTGTGTGTGGGGGGAGGGGGCAGGCCCCACAGGCTCCGGGCTGGGACGTCCCCTCCTACCCTGAGTGATTGTCCCAAATTAATGGACACCCAAATTAAAGGATCCACCGCAAGCAGCAGCTATGCAGATGGGGCCCCCTCTCTCCACAGCCTCTGGTAATGGGGGTGGGGGTGGGAAGGAAGGACTCCTGTTTCCTGCTGTACCCAGCACAGATGGCTCTAAGAGTTGGGACACAGCAAGATGTTTAGGAGGAAGAAGGAAGCTGAGGCTAGATCTGCAATCTCAACCACAGCGAAAGATGTTTTTAAAAACTTTAGGCCACAGTGGCATTACCAGGGTGCCGCTGTGTGCTGGGCACTTTCCCATGTCACATGTAGGACCCGCCCACCCGCCATGCTGGAGGCGCGAAGTGGAGGCTCAGGGAGGCCAAGAGCAGCAGAGCGGGAATCAAACCCAGGTCTTACCCCCGCACCCTGGCTCTTCCCCTTGGTGGGGGTGGGGGACGCCTTTGAGGATTCATCTCTCCCTCCCTCATTCACTCCTCCCTTCAGCGAACACGGCTGAGGACCCACAGGTGTCAGGTCCTTGGGAAGCTTGGGGTCCAATACAGGCCCCAGAAAAGACACTAGTAGGCAGTGGGGCGCAGAGCATTTTAGAGGAGCTGCGGGGAGGGGAGGGCACTGATTTGGCTTATGGGGGAGCAGAGAAAGTGGATTGGAACTCTCTGGTCGGGAGAAGCCTCTGGGCTGGCTGAAGTCAAAGCTGGGAACTGATTATACGAGTGGAGATGTGTGTGCCAAGAGCAGACCTAAGAGAAAGGGAGGGGCAGCAGGCCCTGAGGAAGGACTGCCTAGACCCCCTCCTCTGTGATCCCTGCTCCCACCCTCCCTCTGCATCCAGCCTTCTCTCTCTGCTGTCTGTCCCTGGTGACTTGGGCCAAGGCCTGTCTCCCACTACTAGCCACCTGCAGGGACTGGCCAGGGTCTCTCAGGCCAAATTCAAGCCTGATTGGTCTGGTCTGGGTCAAGTATCCAACCCTGGTCCAATCAGCTACGGCTGGGGGCCTGGTGGTCCCATCCCTGGTCCCCCCACTCCCAGGGCTGAGAATGGGGGTCGTGGGGGAGAGAGGAGTTTGCTGAGAGCTGGGTGGGCCCCAGGACAGGTCCGCCACAGAGGAGCTAGAGGGAGCCACCAAGCAGGGTGCTGAGGAACAACCAGGAGCTTTGGGATGCACAGGGGGAGAGGGTGTGTGCCTGTGGGGACAGAGCCCCAAAAAGCAGTTTCCAGGCTCTCGGCCTCACATAGAAAGGTGCTGGCTCAGGTAGTAAATGGCCATCGACTGTGATCAAATGGCCATCAGCTGTGGCTAGTTGGCCGTCAGCTGTAACCAGTGAGCCATTGGCCACTAATATAACTGCCGTGGCTACGCTAGCAGAAGGGGGGGGCTAGCAAGAAGATGGTGGCTGAGTCTGCAAGCGGCACAGTGAGGGTTGAGAATTGTGTTGCTCCTGGTTCCTGTGTCTCTAACCCAGCCACCAGCGAGAGTATAGTGGTGTGACTCCCCTACCTATGGCTCCGTGGATGTTCCTTTTTGGCCTCACCATGTCCTGCGTTCTTATGTGGGGAGCGGGAGCAGAGACCCCGCATGACACCCTGCATGACACATGGCGCAGCGAGCAGGGTACGATGCCGGCCAAAGCTCTCCGGAGTGCCGTGGAGTAGTTTGTGCGTATGAACACTCAGTCTCAGGAAGACCAGGAGGAGCAGCTGCCGGAGAGCTGGACCCCCGTGGAGGGGTGGGAAGACGTGGATGGTTCCCCAACCAGCAGAGGCCAGAGAAAGCAAAGGCCATTGCGGCCCTGTGGGCTGGGAAGTGCTTGCTGAGGCAGCCCGGATGCAGGACTTGTAGTCCCAGGAGGAAACGCTTGCTGAGTCCTCCGTGGGAGCTGAGGGTGAGGTCAAGGTCATCTCTCACCCCCAGGACAGCCCTGGATAATGACTATGGACTATGGGGAATTGCCTTCCATCCCTAATTTAATGGACAGCTTGACTGTTTGTTTGGGAACATACCACCATGTAGTGGAACTGGTGGATGTTTGCTTTTGTGTCTTGACCGGCCGCCATTGAGAATATGTAAGCACCTTGACTGTGAGCCGCTGTTGTTCCAGCGCGGTACCCTGAGAGGCCCAGAGAGAGTGGCAGTGCCCTGAGAGCTCTGGCTGTGCCCAGGAAGTCTGGCTGTGCCCAGAAGTACTGGTGGTGCCCTGAGAAGCTCTGGCTGTGACTAGAGAGCTTGGCTGTGTCCAGGAAATAGCATTCACCTCCAGGCTCCTCGAGCAGGGCCCCTCGCGGAAGACGCTTGTCACGTAGATTGTGAGGCGAGAACCTGTAGGGGTGGAGTGTGGGGACAGAGGCCCAAAAAGCAGTTTCCAGGCTCTCGGCCTCACATAGAAAGGTGCTGGCTCAGGTAGTAAATGGCCATCAGCTGTGGCTAGTTGGCCGTCAGCTGTAACCAGTGAGCCATTGGCCACTAATATAACTGCCGTGGCTACGCTAGCAGAAGGGGGGAGCTAGCAAGAAGATGGTGGCTGAGCCTGCAAGCGGCGCAGTGAGGGTTGCGAACAGTGTGGCTCCTGCTTCCTGTGTCTCCAACCCAGCCGCCAGCGAGAGTATAGAGGTGTGATTCCCCTACCTATGGCTCCGTGGGTGTTCCTTTTTGGCCTCACCATGTCCTGCGTTCTTGTGTGGGGAGCGGGAGCTGAGACCCCGCAGGCCGCCCTGCGTGACAGTGCCCATAGGCCATGTGGGACATGGAGGGGACAGCTCGATGGTCACCGGGGAGCTCAGGGCCCTGCAGACACTGGTGTGGAGTGCGTGTTGTTTCCCCCTCACACTAGGAAGGACGATCCCCCAGAGATAGCATCGTTCTCTTTTACGGCCCTAGTTTTTCTTTGCCGTCCTTGTCCCAGAAGTAGTGGTTTAATTCCTGTTTCTGGTGCCTTGATGGTCGTTGGGAATGTCAGTCCCAGGAAGCAGGAGCCTCATCTGTCCCCTTCACTGCTGTCATCCCCATGGGACTGGGGGAGTATTGCTGGGCCATGGAAGGAGCCCAGTTCGTGTGTGGAATGAATGAATGAATGAAGGAATGAATGAATGAATGCATGCTAACAGGGAGCAGAAGTCTCAAAACTGAAGGAAGTAACAACCCTGCTTTTATATTTTATTCAAGCAGTTGTTAGAAGTATAATCAGCATTAATAATGAAAACAAATATTCATTGCAAAGTTAGTATCTGCGGGGCCCTGTGCTGAGAGCTTCTCACCTGTTTTCTTACTTCACCTCCAACCACACCCTTTGAGGAGGTGAAGGTGCTCTCTCGGTTTACAGAGGGGTTTACAGAGGAGGGAAAGAGACCCTCAGATAGAAAGTGCCCAGGTCACGTGGCTGGTAAAGAGCAAAACTAGGACTTGCGGCCCCACCCATCTGACTCCAGGTCCCTGCGGGGAACATAAGTGCCCCAAGAGCAGGGACCTCTGTGTCTCATTCACAGCTTATCCCTGGGGCTCGGTGCAGTATCAACATGTAGTAGGTGCTCAGTGTTTGGTAACTACATGAACGAATATAAAATCCCTTCCGTTACCCCAACCTTTTCACAAGTAGGGAAGTTTTTCATTCAGCGTATGTTCACCCAGGCCAGGGTTCTGAGGCCAGTTTTCAGAGTAAAGCACTGTTGGTTTGCAGAGGTTTAAAGGCTCACCCAGCGCTCCACAGGGCTCCCCGGGGACTCGAACTTGGGCTTGAGGCTCCTAGAGAATTCTGTGTGGTATGCTGGCAGTGTAGTGGGTCAGAGTGTAGACTCTGGGCCCAGACACATCTAGTTCAAATCATGATTCTGCCTTCTCACAGGCACAGCACTGTAGGTGACGTGCTTAGCCTCTCTGGGTCTCAGTTCCCTTTTCTGTAAAATGGGAATGATAATCGCATTTCACAGGACAGTTGTGAGGGTTACATGAGAAATGGGTGTAGCGCCGGGGTGCTTGACCTTGCCCCTAATATCCTTTGTGTTGTGGGGGGCTTTTCTGTGCAATGCAGGGTGGTAACAGCATTCCTAGCTTCTTGCTACTACATGCCAGTAGCGTTACCCACCTCCCCCAAGGTGTGACAACCAGAAATGTCTCCGGACATTGCCAAATGTCCCCTGGGTGGGCACCACTGGCATGGAGCTTCTGGCACAGAGCCAGCACATAGAGAGCTCAAAGGACTGTTATTTACTCAGGCCATCATCACGATGCTGGTCCAGGGGGCAGGGGCCTCTCCTGGCCTATTGCTGCTGTGTCCCTGGGGCCAGGCTGGCCTGGTACACAGCAGGTGCTCAGTGCAAGGGAATGGAGCACTTCAGAATTCACTGCCAGTGGCTGGGGTCTGCTCTGTGCAGCTGGATGGGACCTCCCTGATGCATCTTCTGCCAAAGGGACAGCAGCAGAATTACATGACTTTCAAAGAAGGACCAATTTCATGGAATTCTCCATCTCTTTCTCTCTCATTCTCGCTTTTACTCTCCATTGGCGTGCCAGCTGGGCTCAGGCAGAGCTGGCAGCAAAATGACAGGGGACCAAGGTCTGCGTGCCCTTTGCTCCGGCTTGTTATCTACCCAATTTCACACAGCCGAAGGCCTGGCTGCCACTCAGCTGGAGAAATGTCAAGACTATATTAAATCACAGGGCATGAGTGAGCAGTAAGAGAGCACTTGTCACCCATATCCTGCCTGTTCCCCGAGGCTCCCGGGCCCCAGTGGGGAGGGGCTTTCTTGGCCTAGCTCGTTTCTCCTGCTTCTCTCCACAATCACACCTGTGGAATTTGAAGTGATTTTCCTGGAATGAGAGCTGGAGGAGGTTGGGTGTGCTCGTCCACAAGTGGTAGTAGCAAGTGACGGCCAGAATGCCAGGCCCATGAGACCCAAGCCAGGGCCGTGCCGGGGTGCAGAGTACAGCAGACTAGTGTCCATTTTTATTAGTGTATTTTAACAGCTTGATTGAGGCATAACTGACATTCAATAAACTTCCCTTTTAAGGTACGTGATTTGATAAGTTTGACAGGCACAGACCCACGAAACCACCCCCATACTCAAATAGTAAACAATCCATCTCCCCTAACTTTCCTAGTGTCCCTTTGGTCATCCCACCATCCCACCCCTCTCTACTGCCTCCTCTGGAGAAATGTCAAAACTATATTCAATCATATATGATCAGCTTGCTGTCAGTAGAGGTTCGATTTCATTTGCTACAATTTTATATCAATGGAATCATACGGTACGTGTACTCAGCACGGTTGTTTTGAGATTCATCTATGTTGTATGTATCAGTAGTTCATTTCCTTTTAATGCTGAGTGGTATTCTATTGGGTGGATATAGAGCAATTTGTTTATTCATTCACCTGTCAATGGACATTTTAGTTGTTTCCAGTTTTTGGCTACTCCAAAAAAAAACTGCTGTGAACATTTGTGCACAAGCCTTTGTAAGGATATATGCTTTCTTTTTTTTTCAATCAATACTAAAGAATGGAATGACTGGGTTGTATAAAAGATATATGTTGAAGATTTTAAGAAATGAACATATTGTCTGTCTTCCAAAGCAGTATCAGTATGTGAGTTTCAGTTTCTCCACATCCTCACCAACACTTAGTGTGGTCAGTCTTTTTAATTTTAGCTATTCTAATTAGTTTAGGTACGTGGTGGCATCTCATTGTGGTTTTAATTTGCATTTCCCTGATGACTAATGGTGTTTTTCATTTGCTTATTTGCCATCCTTATTGTCTTTTTGGTGAAGTTTCTGTTTAAATCATTGGCCAGTTTTTATTGAGTCGTTGCTTGTCTTCTTATTGTGGAGCTATGCCATCGGCTTTCCTGGGCCTCCAGCTTAAAGATGGCATATTGTGGGACTTCTCAGCCTCCATAATTCCGTGAGGCAATCCCTCGTCATCTTTTCTATATATCTATATCTATATATCTACACATTTATATCTCAATCTACAGGTATACTTCTATATGCGCTCGTATCTCTATATATCCTATTGGTTCTGTTTCTCTGGAAAATCCTGACTACTACATATGGTAAGTGTATGTTTTACGTCATAAGAACTTGCCAAACCATTTTCCAGCGTGGCTGTACGATGTTGTATTCCCACAAGCAATGACCAATGAGTGGGGAGGGGCCGCTGACACTCTGGCACTTCCTGTGAGCCGGGCCCTGCTGGGCCTCTACGACGCTAAGTCTCTTAGCTCTCCTGCCCACTCTGTGAGGTAGGTACTGTTATTATCCCTTCTTCACAGATGGGGAAACGGAGGTCAACTTACTTGCCCAGGGTCACGTAGTTACTATGAATGGGGCAGGAGACAGAGCCCCAGGCTGGACACTTTCATGGGCTCCTGCAGACAAGGTGGAATCAGGCCTCCACTACTAACCATCCCGCAAGCGGGCCTCGGCTGCCTCACCTGTAAAATGGAGAGAATGGCATCCCTAAGGGATGGCTGGGTGGGGCAGGTCAGCAGGGGCCCTTGGGGTTCCTAGAAGGTCAACCACTGTTGGGCCCCCAACTAGTCCTCTCAGGAAAAGTATGTGTGGCTTTTGTTAGTACCTGGAGTGGCTGGGCTAAGTGGGCCACACCCAGGCCAGGCCAGGCCGAGGTGCCCATGTATCCTCTCTCCTTCCTGAGACAGTGATAAAACCTAACTCAGAGATGAGGCGTGCTGAGCACCCGCCTGGCACACAGTCAGTGTTCAATGAATGTTGGCTACTATTTGCCATTTGCAGAGGGCATTAAATTATAAGCTCCATGGGGATTGTTGTGTTCTGTCAATTGCTGCCGCAAGTGCCGAGAACAGAGCCTGGCACGTAGTAGCTGCTCAGGAAATATTGGCTGAATGTCTTAGTCTTTTTGAGTTGCTATGACAAAGTACCATAGACTGGGTGGTTCATAAACCACAGAAATTTATTTCTCATAGTTCTGGACGCTGGCAGTCTGGGATCAGGGTTCCAACAGGGTCACGTTGCGGTGAGGGCCCCCTTCCAAGTTGCAGACTGCCAACTTGCTGTATTGTTGTGTTCTCATGGCAGAAAGAGTGCTAGAGAGCTCCCGAGGGTCTCTTTTACAAGGGCACAAATCCCTTGTAAAATCCTCAGCGGGCCCCACTCTTATGACCTCATCTAACCTTCGTTACCTCCCAAAGGTTCCATCTCCAAATACTATCACATTGGGCAATGAGGTTTCAACACAGGAATTTGGGGAGGACACAAACATTCAGTCCATAACACTGAATGAACACATGAATGGATGTCTGTGTGCTTTTTAAAAGCCTGACATGATAGGGCCCCAGCCAGGCTGCCAGCTCTTCTGGCCCAGGGCTGTGTCTGCTTCACGACTGTGTCTCCAGAGCTGCCTGCGGGCCTTGTCCTGCTCTGGGCAGCGGAGGAACTTCACTGACGGTGACAGGGGTTAAAAGAGTGTCTGAGCTTCCTCCTGCTGTGCGCTGTTCCTGAGGCACTGATTTCTCTTGCTCTCTCTCTCTCTCTCTCTCACACACACAAACACACACACACACACACACACACACGAACACATGCACGTTAGACAGTAGACTAACAATGGTCCTGAGATCCTTGCATCTCTACGATGTTTTGGCCTTGAGGGTGGGCAGAATCAGTGGTCAGGAAGCTGGAGGGTCTCCTTCCACCAAAGTCCTCTCTCTTTGCTGCCTGAGAATCTTAGTGCCCTTTTTCTAAAAAGGGGAAGATGCTGCCCTGGGGGCATTAGACACCTGCTCTCCCCCCGCCCCCAGCAATCACTCTGCAGTGAGAGTAAATTTCAGGGCCTTTCCTGGGTACAGTTTTGATGAGGGAAGGGACAGAGAACACAGGATTTGGGGGCCTGGGGCAGACAGAAGGTGCCAGATGGGAGGCGGGAGTCACAGAGACCCATCCCTCCCTCCCACACTGTGCCCAGCATGGCTGCTCTCATTTATTAGATGCCCTTTGGCAAAGAGTCAGCGAAGGGCTCTACTGAGGGGATCACAACCCTCAGGGATGTCGCCAAGGTTTCCCTTTCCCTGCTCTGGATCCTGCGTGATGCCTTCTTGCTCCTCAGATCCTTTAAGGGCATCTGGGTCAGGTATCTCATTTCTCCCCTGGGAAACGAGGCTCACAGAGGGGCAGCAACCTGCCCGAAGTCACACAGAATGTTGGGGCAGGTTCAAGGTCTCATCCTGGGTCCTTGACTCCGGCCTAAGTCTGTCCCTGGTACCGGTGACCATAACAGTGCAGCCAAGGGCAGCTGGTCTGGGCTGTGTGACTGTGATGCCCTGGTGTCCATGCCGAGGAGGCTTTGATGAAAGCAGCTGCTTTTGTCTCAAGTCTGGCTTTTATTTCTCTCTCTTCATGATTACAATTCCAGGAGCTCTTTTGTCTGTGTTTTCATTCTCTCGTCTTTCATTGTGCTTTCTCTCTGGATAATCCGAGGCTTGCAGGCAGCTAACTACGACGTGAACATTCAAATGAAATGCAATAAAATATAATTGAATGTATTTCTTTCATATCTGAGCAGCAGATTAATCTCCCTGGCACATCCTATTTCCTCTTTGCTCCCTCTGCTTCTTTTCTGAGTATTTTCCTCCCCTCCCCACAATCTCTGGGGTTTGAATGGTCCTGTGGCCTCTGGTCATTGCAGATACACAAATGAACCTGACTTCACAGCCCGAGCACCTGTGATCAATAGATGATATTCCCGGGGCTGAGGAGAGGGCACTGCCAGTATCCATGTGGGCCTGGGAAGGCTGCCAGCCCCTGGTGGGGAGAGGACAGGGGTATCCGCTGACGAGGAGCTTGGAGAGTGTCTGTGGACCGGACTGGGGGAGGGGCTCCTGTGGGTGCACCTGTCACTTAGGCAGGGAACCTCCTGGGCAGATACACTTGTACCTGCACATGAACTGGGAAAAGGCGGATCTCCTCTGTTGCTCTGGAATTGAGGCTGGATGTTTGTGATCATGATTTTCAGCCAAGGCATTCATCGTGGGTCCCCAGTGTGTGATGGGATAAGTAGGGACGCCCTGGATGTGACCATGAAGTGTGGCCTCAGCTCAGGAGGAGAGTGAGAAGCATCAGATGGAGGTGAGCGAGAAGGGTTCTATTGTCTCAGCTTATTCACTGTGAGACCTTGGGCAAGTGAGCCAATCCCCTCAGCCTCAGTTTCCCTACCTGTAACATGAGCATATATCAGTACACAGTTCAAGGGGTTGTAGGCAGGATTACATGAAATAGTGTTTGTAAAATGTCAGCACAGTGCCTGGTCCCCAGTGGGTCCTGAATAGATGAAGGTTGGTAACATTCATCCCTCCATCTACTCATTCATTCATTCATTCATTCATTCATCCGTCCAGCTCACTTTGAGAACTACTATGTGCCTAGCCGTGTGCCATGCATCAGGGAAAAAAGAACAAAATTTGTTTTTGCCTCCAGTAGCTCACAGTCTAGTGGTGAGACTGCAACAAACTCGGTAAGAGGGACATAAGCTGGGTTTTCTGGGAATGGAGGAAGGACAAGCAAAGTTGGTACCAAAGGAAATCAGAGAAGGTCTCTTGGAGGAGGTGACATTTGAGCTGAGCCTTGAAGGGAACTTGAGCTTCAAAAGGCAGGGGATGAGGGAAGGGCATTCCAGGAGAGGGGACCGCAGGGCAAAGGCAGTTTCTCTCTATTCCTCCCGCTCCCTCCCTTCCTGGTGACCAGCCCATTCCTACCTTTAAAAAATAATACAACAAAGAAATACAGCTGGCAGAATGATAACCATTTGGTTTCTCACAACAATTTTTTTTGGAGAAAAACTGCAGAGCACAGAGCCTTGTCTCTCAGTGTCTGTTGGGGGAGGGAGAGAGGCGCTTGCTGTCTAAGGAAGGCTCCAGCAGCCCAGGGGGATGGCTGCACAGGGCGTGGGCGGGATTTGACACACCTGACGCCTGTGCATCTCTGTGAGCAGGATGGAGAGGCAGGGGGAAGTCTGGGAGGATGGCGGTGCCTCATTCCTGCTGGAGCAAGGGTCTGAGCCCTTTCTCTGTCCCGGCTCCATCCTGCACCTCTCCTGTCTCTCATCTCCATATAACTACCAGGAACTTACCTTGTATTTGCAAAGCTCTTTTACATACATTACATTCGTTTAATCATTAATGTACTTCTTCCGTCGTTCAATCATGTTATTCAGCTCATGCCAATTGGGTCTCACTGTGGGCTGTGACCCATGTGGGGCTCTGGAGTTCAGATGCAAGAAGACGAAACAATCATTTTCAGAAGCCCAGGGTCTGACATAGGAGATAGAGGTGTAGACAAATAGCTGTGACTCTGTGTGTTGAGGGTTATGGGAGACATGAACTGGGTCTATAGTAGGTGCTTCAATCAGTTAGGATGTGTTGAGTATCAAGTAACAGAAAATCCAACAATAATGGCTCAAACAATTGATACATGTAATGATTGTGCACAGAAAGCTGTCTGCAGGGAGGTTGTTCCGGGGTTGGTCAGATGCTCAGTGATGCCAACAAAGACCTAGGGTCTTTATTTCTTTCCTATTTGTCATCCTTGACCATGCTGGTCTTTTTCCTTAGCTTACTGCCTTATGGTTGCAAGGTGGCTGCCATAGCTCCAAACATCACATCTCACTGCAGCATTCAAGTCTAGGAAAAAAGAGTGCAGTGATGCAGAAGAAATATTTCCCAGAAGCACTCCCTCCCTCCACAGCAGATTTTCCCTCACACCTCAGAGGCCAGATCTGGGTCACACGCCCACTCCTAAAACAATCTCTAGAGAAGGAATATAGGGTGTCAGGCTTGGCTTCACCCCCTGGGCTGGGGAGGCCCACCAGGTCTGATCCTGTTGCTGCAGAACAAAGCCAGGGTTCTGTGAGAGCAGGAAGGAGGGGGGTGGCTGCTGGGGGGGCAGCCACATGTGTCCACCCCTTCTCACCAGTGCTTGTGACTCAGTGTCCCAGGCAGTGTGGGGTCTGGGGAGGTGGCCAAGCCGGGCCCTGGGGGCAGAAAGCCCTGCTCTGAGCCTCTGCCCACCGAGGGCTGTGTGACCTGGGAAGTACTTGACCCTCCATCGGCACAGACTCCTCCCCTGTGTAGTGGGGACCATAATGGCATCTACTGGGTGGGGCAGCTGTGAAGGTGACACGGGTTGTGCGTGTCATTGCCTGGCACAGCGGGTGTTAACAACTGGTAGCTATTGCAGCAATGAGGCCCATCTGTAAAATGGGCCTGTGGTGTCCTCTGTAACAGTCCTGGGGTGACGGTAGCAGGAGTGCCAGTTCACACATGTGAGCACTTCCTGTGTGCGCTGGGTGCCCTCACCCCCATTCTACAGCTGAGGACACTGAGGCTCAGGGAGGTGACCCAGGTCAAAGGAGGGCAGATTGGGCTCCGGAATTATCATTTCCCAGCTGCCACGCTCTGACCCCCTGTAGGGCCTGGGGGGAGCCTCATAGGCAGGTGCTCAGGTAACCCCTGCCCGCCCTGTTGACTGTCACCCGGGTCCAGGTGGTGGCTGGCGCTGACCTCTCTGCTGATCCCACTCTCTGTCCCTCCTGGAGCTCCTGGGCCCCAGAACCTACCTGTGGCATGGGGAGATTTGTCCACTATCTCAGCTGACCCTCCTCTCCAGGATCATGAATGGACATCTTCTGTATCTTCGGTGGTTAGGACACACTATTGTCAGGTTGGTGTCACTGTGTCTCAGTGGTGAATTGGCGACTTGCATTCTTGGGGAAACAATATATGCAGAACATAAGCATATGCTAATGATGGATAATTACACTCCATATTTATAGATTTCTCAAATATGCAAAACAGCTCCTGACAATTCAACACCTACAGGTACATCCCAGTTTAATAACTGCACACGAGGCCCCTGGCCAGCACCGTAGTGTAAGCTTGGGTACCAAGTGTGAAGGGAAATGTGCAGCCCAGCCCTGCTGGGGGGGCCTGGCCAGTCACCGCTGCCGGTCCCCCATTCAGGCCTGTGCCCACCTACATGATTCCCTGTCTTCCTGGCCCTACCAGCTTCCCAGAGAGACAGTTTGTGGGGGATAAACCTGGGAGAGACCCTGAAAACCAAAGAGAGTGACTTTCCCCATTTTCAGATGGGGAAACTGAAACTCATTTACCGATTCATTCTCTCTCCCAACAGTTTACTGAAGGCCTACTATGTGCCTGGCTCTGTTCTAGGCATGGGGGATCCAGCTAGTGTTCCGGGGGAGAGATGGACAATGCCAGGTGGTGATGACACAGTGAAGAGACCTAAAGTGAGCAGGGGAGAGAGTGGTAGAGGGAGTCATGGGTGGGGGCTGATCTCACTGAGCAGGCGACACTGAGCAGAGAATTAAGGGAAGTGAGGGTGGAGCCCTGCTGGTCCATAGGGGAGAACATGTGCAAAGGCTTGGCAGGCAGGGGGACTGAACCTCTGCAGGCAGGATGTCCCTTTATCCACTCTCTGGTCACATGCCCCCATGCTGAGGGTGAGGAGAGCAGAGAGGTGCAAGGACTAGTCCCTGTCCACAGGGCCTCCTCGGGGACATGGGGGTTGGATAAATGATGACAATCCATGGTGGTCAGGGTGCTGGGGGGGGGATGTCCCAGGAGCTGAGAGATGCAGAGAGAACGCAGGGTGGACCCCGACAGACCTGGGTTCAGTCCTCACGCTGACACTTCCTTCTTCAGCTCTCGAGACTCTGTTTTTCCATCTGTACAATGGGGAGCTTGGTATTTATAATGTCTTCCCCATGGCAGGGTGGATGCCCATACTAGGCCGTGAGCTGGAAGGAGCAGGGCCTAGGGTGCATCAGTCGGTGAGATCTCTAATGTTCCCACCCGGGAGGGTCTGGGAGCATTGCTGAGCAGAGCAGCAGGCTCAGATTTCCTGGCCCTCCCTCGCTCAGAGCCACCCAAGGCTCCCTATAGCCTGCTGGGAAAGCCCCAAGTCCTTCAGCTATGCCAGCACTCAGGGCCCCAGGACTGGGGCTGGCCTCACTGCACCCTACCACCTCCACTTCCTTGACGGCCTTCCTGGCTGGACAGTGGATGAAGCATGGCTTGACGGAGATAAAACAGACGGTTCATTTCTGAGCCATTTGGGGTCAGGCCTGTGTCCGCTTACCATGAATTCACAGTCTTCCCTGAGATTCGCACTCCCCCTGCCCTGCCCTGATGTCACAGTGAAATGGAGGTTTAGGGGTACCAAGGTGAGGATTTCAGCTCCCATCTCTCCGAGGCCACAACTGCCACTGTCTCCACCTCTTACGCTTCATTCTTCATGCATTTGTTCATCCATTTAACAGTGTTTATTGTGCATTGACTCTGAGCCAAGCCCAGTTCTGGGCTGCGGATGCAGCAGGGGCAAAGCTGACCCACCCCGCTGGCACAGGGACTGCCAAGGGGCTGCTCTAAACCTTCCGGGGATTCCAACAGACAGACCAAGGTCTGGAGGTGTCAGAGGATTCCGTCTAGTCCTGGCTTCATATGTGATATCTGTCTGCCTCTGTCTCTATCTATCATCTATCTGTCATCTATCTATCTATCTATCTATCTATCTATCTATCTATCTATCTATCTATCTATCTAATCTATCTGTCTATCATCTATCGTCTCTGCATCTACATGTGTCAGTTAAAAGGAGTCACACAGCATCCTATCTGCAGCATTCACCCCTCACACCATTCACGACTCACTGACTATGAAGGAAGCTCCCAGTCTCCCCATTTTCCAGGCGAGGTTGATGAGTGACCCCGGCATTCACAAGCAGCACAGCTGACTAAATGCAGGCCCCACCCCTTGGCCCCTGTCTCACATCACTTGCACCTCACTGTGCCCCAGAGGCTGTCATACTGTTTCCAAGGTCCTGTGACGTTAACATTCTATGTGCCCAGGAGGGTCCCAGGTTCACCTCCATCTGTCCTGTCCTATGGCCCTTAGTGTTATGATTGTGAAAATCATCTTATGCTCTGCATGGCTAATCTGCAATGACTTTAACATTTCTTTACCCAACTGTGTTTAACACGTTCCCTTTCTAAACTTCTGTGAGCTTTTAAGAGAAAGCTAAGCTTTCAGTGAATCTAAGAGAAGACACCCTGTCCCCAGAATGCACAGCCAGTGCCCCCAACCGGAGTTCTCCTGTTTCCCTTTGAATCTTGCCCAAACCATCCAAGGCCTCTCCCTTCTCTTGGATCCGCTGCAGACTTCCGGAGTTTATGGCTGTCACATAACATTATTAACGTGACAGTGACAATTAGAACAATTATGCTGCATCATAAACTCCCCCAGGATTCAGGGCTGATAGTGAGTTTCTGGAGCTGAGGTGAACACCAGCCACCCCGGCTGTGCCCGCGGGCCTCCACCTGACAGACAGCTTTGGCCATGGTCATGAAGGGACGCTGTCCCTCTCCAGCAGTGCGCCCTGTGTCAGCTGGGGTCCCTGTGAGAAGCCCACCCAGTTCATTGGCTGTTTGGGTTCCCAGCTCCCCCCTCCCTTCCCTCCTCTGAGCCTCCTGCTCTCTCCCCTCCCTGCTCTCAGGGCCTCAGCTCACCGTTTATCTCTGAGGGCCTCTCCCGGAGGCTGTTGTTACATCCTGGTGCCAAACCCTGATGGAGGAGGCTCCGCTCCTGTTAATCATGCTGAGCCCCAGGCTTCGTAGAGGGAGGCAGTGTGGTGAAGTGGTTAGGCCACTGGCTTTGGACGGCCCTGGTTTCATCTGGGCTTTGCCACTTCCTCGCTGTGAGATGGTGGGCAAGTTACTTAACCTCTCTGAGCCACATCAGTTTTCCGCTCTGCAACATGGGCACCATAATATTGAATACATCTAGTTAGTGGAAGGATTTGACAAAATAAAGCAGCAGGAGGCAGCTCCCCGAGCTCACATGACACTTGTGGGCAGCGCTTGGGGTGGGACTCTGGGCAAACCCAGGGCCTCCCTGTGCCTTGGATCCTTCTCTGTAACATGGCGACTGCGACAACCTGCTGTGTAGGATGTTGTGGGGACTCCACGCCCTAGTGTGTTTAATGACTGACACACAGTGAGCCCTAAATGCATGTTAGCTGGCCTTGTGTATTACGATTATCATTATTCTCATTATTCAGCTTGCAGGCAAATGCCCCGTCTTGTCTTTGTGCATCAAGCCCCTGACACAGGGTCCGGGCACAGCAAAGGCTGACACTCAATAGACCATGAAGAACAGGGACTTGAGAGCAGACTCAATCACTTCTGAGCTGTGTGACCTCGGAAAATTTCTAAACCTCTCAGAGCTTCAGTATCTTCATTTGTGAAATGGGAGGATAGTGACAGTAGGATTGTTACTTGTGGACCTTTGCAGGACTGTTGAAATAATTTCGTGGACCAGTGCATGTAAAGTGATCAGCACTGTGCCTGGCACGCAGTGCCTGCTTTTATTATTCCTGTCCCCAAGGGCGCGTTGGCATTGACGAGGCTCTAAAGAGCTCCCTTTCTGCCACCACTGCACTTAGAGATGAAGAAACTGAGGCCAAGAGACATGAAATTAAATGCTTGAGAACAAGACAGTAGATGGCCATGCTAAATTATGCAGGGTGGACAATTAGAGAACAAAACGATCTCTAATACAGGGCTAATTGGGCAGAACAGACGCCAAGTGCACCAGGAGCCTGAGATGGGGGAGGGGAAGTGCAGCCTGGGACAGACGCCTCGGCCAGGGCCCAGGGACCTCGGTAATAATAGTGATTTTTTTCTGTTGATATAAGTAATGTATACTTATTGTAAAACACTTAGAGTGTGCAAAATGGATATGAAGCACCGGCTTCTCACCTCCAAAGATAGTAGTTGATGCCTTTTTTTTGTTCTCTTCCTACTTATATACAAGTAAATGTTTTCATAATTGATTTTGCATTCGTGTGACTATTCGGATCACTTCCTAGTCACCTTACTGGTGAGGGAGGGATCCCCCATCCTAAGTAGAATGAAGTGGCTAAACACACACCTGTCACTGGACAGGTGAGAGTGGCAGCACGTGTACTCACAGCCTGGAGGAGGAGGTTGCTGTCTGTAGTGCAGAGTCACACGACGGCTTGCACCCGGGAGCAGGGCGACCCAGGGGGACGGTGGGAGGCAGGCTTTGTAGAAACAAGTGCGCGAGGTGCCCACCAGGTCCCACGGGAGGATGTGAGGGGTTTGTGTGAATAATTCCACACTGGCAGGCAGCTGAAGCCAGTTAGGTGAGGACCTGGTAAGCACCCCAGAAGAACATAGGTCCCCATCACCTTGATGTCAGGTGCCAGGAGGCTTGCTTTGGCCAGTGAAACTTGAATAGAGGTGGGGAGTGTCCCTTCCAGGTAGAAGCACTTAAGGGTCAGAGCTCAGTTCTGTCCGTTGTTCCCTGTCACAGTGATTGAGAAACACGTGGAGTTGCTGACATCTAAGATGGTGGAGCTTCTGTCAGCCTGAGTCCCTGAGTGTCCGTGGTGAGCAAAGCCTGCCCTGCTGACCGCAGTGGACATGTAACATGGCCGAGAAATAACTTCCGTGGTTTCAGGAGAGGAAGGAGATTATCATATCATATCCCAGCTTATCCTGACAATCTGTATTGTATGCCCTAAAATTTCATGTGGTTTTTTGACATCTTTGCACCTCACGGACCTCAAAGGCCGACCAGAGTTCCCTAGATCCTGCCAGATATGTCTCCAGAAGGAAATATGAGGCAGAAGAGCAAAGAAGTCCAAGAAACCCATGTCAGAGGGGCTGGACAGGGCTGCCCATTCTCTTTGCAGGTCGGAGTCAGAGCCAAGTTCATGAAGTTCTGAAGGACCCCTTGGAGTTAGTCCTCTCTCCTTCTCCCTCTTCCTCCC
Source organism: Rhinolophus ferrumequinum (assembly GCF_004115265.2). NCBI lineage: Eukaryota > Metazoa > Chordata > Mammalia > Chiroptera > Rhinolophidae > Rhinolophus > Rhinolophus ferrumequinum. The sequence continues at coordinate 20,496,218 of NC_046292.1, forward strand.
CATTTTTTCTTTGCTTAAAATAGAGCATTTTCCTGTTACTTACAAGAAGACTTGACTCCATGCCAAGGAAACCTACTTATTTTAAAAATCTTCATTATAAAAGCTTTCTTTCTAACAGTGAGTGTCTCTCGCTCAGCAAACCCTCATAAATAACTGAAAGAAAGTTTTTGCAAACCTTTACAGAAATTAAACCTGCAAGCTGGGCACACACTTGTTTAACAAGTGATAATTAACTGCCGACAATATAATTTCAGCTTGGATGCAAACATGATTTTCATTAAAAAGTAATCAAAGATCCTTGCTTTGGGGAGTCCAGTCCCATCTGTGGAGCTCAGCCCCTCTGCCAACAGCTTCAGAGTTGGCGTTGAGGGTCCACTGCTCCCTGCCAGGTGGGATTTGGACCCCAGGAGTAACGCTAGGACGGGTCTCTGGATTGTCTGGGCCCCACAGACTCCAGGCAATTCCCAGAAGGCAGCTCACCCAGGTCCTCTCTCACTAAGCGTCCATCCTCTCCTCTGGGCACCTGGAGCCCCTGAATGTGCCTGGAAACAGAGTGGGGACTTGGCACCAACTGCAGCTTCAGAGAGGGAGGTGGCACTCCGGTGTCTGCTGCCTCTGCCTCGTGTCCTGCAGGGGTCCTAGCCCATCCTCCATTTGACGGAGAAGGAAACTGAGGCTCAGAAAGGTGGAGTCACTTGCTCAAGGCCACATCGCTGGTGAGATGTGAACTCTGACTTGCCTGACCCTTCCCCCTCCACCCCCAGCTCCTTTTCTCTAATGAACTCTTGTTCTGTGCTTCAGTTTCATCATCTGTAAAATGGGGAGGATACTAGTACTCTCCTTACGATGTCATTTGAGGATGAAATAAGATGATCTATCCATCTATCTATCTATCATGTGTCTATACACAGCTCTTAGAACAGTGCCTGGCACATAGTAAGCCCGCAACATGTGTTAACTATAATGTGTATTAATTATTGTTATTAATATTATGAATATTAATAACAACAAATACTGATATTATCAATAAATTATATATAATAATAAATATTAACAATAATATCAGTGGCATACTGATGTACTAGGCAAACTTCTTTCCTCCAACCCACAGGTCAGATGGTTCTGTCCCTTGAGTCATCTCTGTGTCCTCTCTGGGGTTCTGTCCAGCTCTCCGGCATCCATTTATGAAGGGAAATTGACCGGACTGCTATCCTGAGTGTAGAGTGAGGAGCTGCTTCCGGGTCTTGAAGGTCCGAGTCCTCTAAGGACAGACAGGTCTATTTTCTGTTGGCTGGCGTCACAACCCCCACTTATCTGACCCACGCTAAGCTGTGGCCATCTATGACCTGTCGGAGCATTTCTGTCCCCATTTCTGTCCCCTAGGTCTTCCTAGGCATCTCCAGAATTTACACCCCCTCCCATTCTGCCTGCCCACACCAGCCACACAGAGCCACGCACTGCTCCCAGAACATTCCATATCCTTCAGCATCTCCAGCCTTTGCATATACTGTTCCTCTACCTGGAACGCCTTTCCCTTTATTTCCCACCTGGTGACATTTGGTGCTGAGGCTCAACCCAAACATGTCTTTCTTGATGGTGCCTTGAGCCCCGGTCTGTCTGCCCCGATGGAGCACAGAGTGAGGCTCCTGCTCCATTTCCTCAGGTACCACGATGTGCTCGGTGCACTGGCCGGTGACTTACTCGGTCTTCTCAGCACCCTCAGATGGGCTTTATTATCTCTGTTTCCCAGTGGAGACTCAGGGAAGAGAACTGACATGCTCAAATTCACACATCTAGAAACTGCTAGAACCCAAGGGGAGATGTAGGGCTGGCCAACACAAATCCTGGGCTATTGATAGAGCCCAGGCTGCCTCCTTTCCACGTTCAGATCATATAAATTCAGATTGTTCCTCCCCTAAAGGTGGCAGGGTGTAATGTCCCGCAAGTTTGCACTCATATCTGTCACTGATCCAGGCCTCTGACACAAAAGTTCACAGTCCTGCCTGTGCAAGCCCAGGCGCACAGGGACACAGAAACAAACCCCAAGCACACCCCTGTGGACACGGTATATTCCCAAAGATGTTAGTGAGTGCCTCTGCTGTACTCCAAATCTGCATCCATACCCCAGCCCCGTGTGCTGAGAGGCCTGGCTCATATCCCCAGGGAATAGAGAGGAACTGACAACCAGGGTGGCAGGTGTGTGAACGGGGGCCGCCATGCTGGGGGTGGGAATGAGATTGTGAGTCTTGGTAACTCGAGGATTTGGGCTTAATATTGTGACAGGGACAAATGAGGACTTATGACCACGTGAGCCCTGGAGTTGGGTATTTGGTCCCCACTCAGAGCTGGGACCTTTGAAGAACCACATCCTCCCGGAAAGAGTGTATTGGAAAAATATATTCTATTCAGAGGAACTAGAAGATTACAGGGAAACTTATCTGTCTCTGTCTGGACTCTGGGTAGAGCAATAGCAACAAATAATTCTCGGGGGAATTTGTAAACACAGGCCTGCACCTTCCTTGGGCTTATGGTTTTAATTTACCTCTTAAGTTTGATTTCTGAACAGAGAAGCCAAAGAACTAATCCATAATTGGCCGCAGGCTGATGATCCTTCTGGGGCGTCTGAAGAAATCAATCCAGAACAGTTCAGTACGGCCACAATCTCCACTCAGGCTCTACAGGATTCCCACAGAGAAGGCCGTAATGAAGAGGCGCTCCAAAACCAAAATTCCAAAACAAATGATATTTGCAGCAAGCACCAACCGAGAGGGAGTTGCTATCCCCATCCTGACAGTTGCTCTGTGCCAGGCACAGCCCCATGTGTGTCCCACACACTGTTTGGGACATCAGACATGAGAGGTAGCAGACACAAAAGAATAGGAAGATAATCCAAAGGATGATTGCAAGGGAAACTCTAACATAAGTAGGCGTCAAATAAAGACTTGAAAGAAAGACTCAAACTCAAGAACGGTGGGGGAGGGAGAAACAGCTGGAGGACCGAGGGTTTTGGGGGCAGTGAAAATATTTGTATATTATTATAATGGTGGATATATGTCATTATACATTATCCATTTGTCCAAACCCATAGAATGTACAACAAACACCAAGACTGAGCCCTAAGATAAACTATGGACTTTGGGTTATTTGTCAGTGCGGGCTCATCAGTTGTAACAAATGATGAACAACCTGGTAGGATGTTGATAATGGGAAAAGCGATGCATGTGGGGAGGTCGGGGTGTGTGGGAAATCTCTGTACCTTCCTCTCAGTTTTGCTTTGAACCTAAAAGTGCTTTAAAATAAAGAAAGTCCTTTAAAAAAAACCATAAAAATAGACCCAGACATTGTTGAAAAAAAGAGCAGGCATATTGGGAAAGGAAATATTTTCCTAAAAATAAAATCTATGATTTTTGAAATAACAACTCAGTGAATAAATAAAATAGCAAATTAGGCAAAGCTAGGAAGAAAATAAGTGAACAGGAATGGAGACAAAAGGAAACTTTCCAGAATACAGATCAGAAAAGTAAATCGCTGGAAAATATGAATGTGAAATTAAGAGTCATTTTAGATTAGAATAAAACGATCCACTGTACATGAAATAGATATATAAGAAATGAAGTAATGAAAGAGGAAATGACTATTTATATCTAGACCTAGATCTTCTTCTAGATTACTCTATACCTCTACCTCTACCTGTATCTGTGTCAATGGGAATTGAAGAACTACAACTACAAACATAATATTGAGAAGAAAAAAAAAACAGACACAAATGGGAGCATACTGTATAATTCTATTTATAAAAAGTTCTAAAACAGGCACAAGTAATCTACACTGTTAGAGCTGACTAGAGCTGGTGGAGTGGTAGTAAATAAAAGGGAGCATGAGGGACCTCTGGATATACATTAAAATAGTTTAAGTATATGTTTATTTTAAAAGGCAATCAGAGAAAGGACAGATCAGCTAAAGAAAGACAGAATGACAGCAGACTATTCCATAGCAACAATAGAGACCAGAAAACACACTGGAATCATATTTTTGATGCCAAGACGAATCACTACCAAAGTAGAATTCCAGTTCCAGCTAAACCATCAGTCCAAATTGATGGAGAAAAAAAGACATTTTCACATAAAAATGGAGAGAGTTTATCATTCACCAGGTCTTGCTAAAAGAATGAATAAAAGATCGCTTCTGAAAGAAGAACGTTGAATCTAAAAGGAAGGAAGAGGATGAAAGCAAGAAAAGCCTGTACGTGGGGTAAATCTCATTACTCACCGAATTTATGAAACGAGGAAAACCATCAACACTAACAGTAAGAACGAAATTGGGAGAGGTAGACAAAGGAGATGTGACCGTAACACTAGAGGAAACCATCATTAAGATGAGGGGAGATTAGAGTTGGAAGGCATGGGAAGCTGTTGGTGTGATTCAGAGGGAGAGGAGAGATGTTGATTAGCTTTAGACTGTGTTAAATCTAAATAAATACATTTCTTTCATTTAAGGTAACAAATAACTGGAGAGAAACAGGGTGCAGACTTTTGAAACCAATCGAAGCAGAAAGGTAATATTTGACTGCCAGAATGCACAGAAGAAAATGGGTCAAAAAAGAAAGCAAAGAAAAAAGCAAAGGAGAAAACCGGGCTGGATAGAAAGCATAAAAAGATGAAGAATCTGACTCTGCTATTCATCATCTGGTGACGCTTCAGTGAGTGACTCCAAGCCCCTGAGCCTCAGTTTACTTATCTGCAAACTGGAGATAATGGCACCTTTTGTGAAAGGGTTATAACAGCATGTTCCGTTTAAGGGTGACCAGGAGGAGGGTTAGGTGCAGCAAGCACCAAAGGAGAGGGAGTTGCTATCCCCGTCCTCACAGTCGCTCTGTGCCAGGCACAGCCATGTGTGTCCCACACACTGTTTCACTTATTCCTAGCAACAGACCCCTCAGGCAGGTACTGCTGTGGTCACCATTTTACTGACGAGGAAATGTGCTCAGAGCTGAGAGGCGTGCCGAGGTCACACAGCTGGGGGATGGCTGAGCCTGGACACAAAATGGAGTCCTCTGACCCTGAAGCTACTTGTTTTTTTGTTTGTTTTGTTTTTGTTTTTGTTTTTTTAATTAAAGTGTATTGGGGTGACAATTGTTAGTAAAGTTACACAGATTTCAGGTGTACAATTCTGTATTACATCATCTATACAATTCTGTATTACATCATCTATAAATCCCATTGTGTGCTCACCACCCGGAGTCAGTTCTCCTTCCATCACCATATATTTGATCCCCTTTACACTCATCTACCACGCCTCCCTTACCCACTGGTAACCACTAAACTATTGTGAAGCTACTTGTTGACTCCATGACTTTGAGAAGCTGACACCACCTCGCTGGGTCTCAGTTTCCTAATCTGTGTTTTGGGTCACAGGGTGGTCTAAGGCTGGGCAGAATGGAAGCACAGGGTGACCGGTCAATAAAGCCTATTATTGCCTGCATTGTACAGGCAAGCGCTGGCGTGACCTTGCTGATCTGTGCTGACCTGTAGCCATCAGGCCCCAGGCTGGAGTGTGAGCTCTAAGAAGGGGCCTGTCTGTCTGATTTCACTGACTTATACCCAGGGCTGACCTGGGCAATGAACGAATGAATGAATGAGTGAATGAATGAAGTGTCCTTGGGTCCTCCTCCACACAGACATCCATTATTCCCATAAGAATGTTCTTCATGCCCAGGAACCTCCCCAGCAGGAAGCAGCTCTGAGAAGCCTGATGGCAGCAGGACACAAGTGAGCCTTTCATTAGGTCAAAGGAGGCCATCTGACATCCACCTGTGTTTTTCTCCCTCACACTTGTCACCACCTGACACATTGTGCCCTGCATTCTTGTGATCTGTTACCCCCAGTACCAAGGGAGCAGGGACTTGGTTCACTGCTGAGTCTCAGATGCCAGGTGCTCAGAAACATCTGTTGTGATGCTGAAGTGATGTCCGTCTCTGAGCCTCAGTTTCCTCACCTGCATAATTGGGGGAGGACACCGCCACGCAGCTGTTGTGGGGGCACAAAGAGGATTGACACAGGCCCGGCCAGTGGCTGTTCCCAGGCTTGTGTAGGAAGTGGATTTTATGGACATCACAGTGATAATAAAACTTGGATGCTAGAGCTTTCTGCAGTCAAGCTTTATTTTATCAGAAAAATAAGAAATTATCAAACTGGCTCAAGCAGTCCACCAGGGAAATTTCCAAAGGAATGAAGAGGCAAGAAGCCTCTTTCCCCGAGATAGCCTCTGCTTTATCTTTATTCTTCACTTAGTTGATAACAGCCTCAATTGCGTTTTGAGTGTTTGCAGCATCCCAGGGGCTGTGCTATTTTATCCCCGTTCTTTTACTTACACCTGTGAGAGTGGCACCATCGCCTACTTCAGAAGTGAGGAGTTGGAAAAAGGTGAAGTGAAACCTGCACAAGGACGTGGCTGAGCTGACCATTCAGGTCTGTCTGACGCTCTGAACCCTCCTGTTCTTTGCTCCTTAAATACCCAGAAACCTCCAGTTCTTTCATGATCAAATATATTCCCTAACAGGAGTCAGTGCGTAATATGACAAGGTCATTTTAAATGTCCATGCTTGTATAGAAGGAAACATGACCTAATTTCCTAGGAGCCACCACTGCCTACTTTAATTTTTGTATCTTCTTCTCACTCTAAGGTCAATGTGTAATGATCAAGGGCAATTTGAGGGATTTAGCAAACACAAAACGAGAAGCCTCAGCCGCCTGTGTCCTTGGAGGTGTCCTTGCCCCTCTTATACCTCACGTGAGCAGGAACCCCCTGATCCAGTTCCTGGGGAACTGGCCAGGGCTGTCCCCTGAGGCTGGATTCGCTGGGAGAGCAGAGGGTGTGTAGGACTCGGAGCCAGGACAGCCCCGCTGGGCAGAGCCCGTGTACGTGATGGGCTGGATGGTCACTGGGTCTCTGTGCCCAGCATCATCGACTGAGATGAGAGACAGACAGGTCCTGGAACTAGCGGAGGATCCTATGGGTGAGAGACCCCAAGGTAGCTCATGGTCACGTGGTTCCCTGGGACCACTGGGGTCATCTGCAAGTTCCTGACTCCAGGCCAGAGCACTGCTAAGCCCAGCTGCACAGACTGACTGCTGGGGTCGCCCCTCCTGCTCCTTGTTGCTTACGGGATGGAGTATGAGCTCCTCCTCTCGGGCTCAGGACCTTTGTCATTGGCCCTGGCCTCCCTCTCAGACTGACCTTCTCCCACCTCACCCCTGCCACGGCATTCTATCAGGACTGATAGGGGAGGGATTGGCTGTCACCCGAATGGTGAGGCAGGCTGACAGATAAGGGAACAACGGACTGTCTGTTGCACCTGCAGGCCTGACTGCATTCCATGCGGTTTCCAGGGCCTTAGAGAGAGAAGACAGTTGGAGTGACCTGGATGACTTGGGAAAGCAGATTCTGGAAGCAGGCAGAAATTCCGGAGTCATAGGTGGGGATACGCAGCATTTGGCCCACATGAGGACAACAGGGACGATACTGAACCCCTTGTCAATGCCCGAGCTGGGAAGACCCAGAGATTCGATATTTCCTCGTTACTCAGAGCAGAGCCCCTCGTCAGAGCTCGTTGAGAATTACTTAATGCACAATGGTACCAGCTTCTTTCCATCCTTTCCAGGCCCCCAGATATTAGCGCAGCATACAGGAAGTGGGAGAGGGGCCAGTCAGGCAGACACTGCTGGGGGAGGAGTGAAGGAAACCAGTGACATCCGGAGAAGCATCAGAGACAGGGGAGCCATGACAAGGTCCGAGAGGATATTGGTGAGGGGCCATCTGCTTATCATACCTGCTTGTTCTGAAAGGGACTTAAGGCCACTTGTATAACCCTCACTTCAAAGATCCCTCTGTTCCTTCCACCCACGTTCATTGAGCACCTACTGTGCTGTATGCTGAGTGTGCACTGAGGTTCCTGCACTCAGTCTGGGGGAGAAACAAAAGGAGGCCCCGTTACCCTGAGATAGGGGACGTGCCTCATGCAGTGGGGGGGCACAGAATGGGGGCAGTGAGGAACTCTGACTAGAACGAAATGCCCCCGGAAGGCTGGGAATTAGGGGAACCAACCTTATCGTAGAAGGAAGGGACTGAGTCCCAGATGAGGGAGTGACTTGTTTAATGTCAATGGCAGTGGAGAGGATACTGAGTCCCCAGATCGTGTCCCACGAATCGCTGGACGATCACTGCTTCAACCCCTTTGCTCATTCCTGGACCACACTTTCCCACGCGGACATTGATTACACCTCCTGGAGGATAATTTGCAAGGAGACAGTGGAAGTAGTTATTTTAATAGTGATTATTGAAAGCACACTGGGGGTTTGCTACATAATGGGAAGTTATCTGTTACCTAATTGTGAAAACGATGTAGTCAGTCCATTTAGCTCTTCCCCCTGGACCCCGTTTATGCCAGGGAGTGGCTCATCCATGACATCGTGGATATTAGTTTAATAATGTTCGTCTTAAATCCAAACTGAAATCACTTTAGGACCCTCCTCTGAGAGAAACATGCTCATTTGCCAAGAGCTTGGCCCCAGGTGTGTGAGTGGAGACACTTTCCTTAGAGTTGAGTTTTCGGCCCTGCAAATTACTTCTCCCATCACGTCCAGCCAGAACACATCAACCCATTTATCCACTTATGCATTTATACAGCTATTGTTTACTTATTGTTTCTTATTCTTTTAGGTCTACTCATTCATTCATTCATTCATTCATTCACTTCCTTAGTTTTTTTCATCCATTTATTGTTTTGTTCACGCCTTCACCAACTCATTCCTGTGTTAATTTATCCCTTGATTCACTCCTTGGTTCATTCATTCCTATTTCCACTGTGTGTCCTTGTATTCATTTTTTGTTCCATTGTCCATTTGCGCACTCAGCTTCTCACTCAGTCATCAGGGATTTCTTCTTTCATTGATTCACTCATTCCTGAATGTGCTTATTCGTTCATTGCCTCATTCATGCATTTATTCACTATGCTTTGCTTCATTCGTTTCCTCAATGGTTCATGTATTTTCTAATTAATTAATTCATTCACACATCATTTGACAAAATTAACTTCTTTGTTCGTGTGCTTTGTGTGCTGCGTGTCTGTCCAGGGTGACTCCTGCCACCTCAGCCCTCCAGCATATTCTGGGCATCTCAGTAACAAGGGCCCTGTTCTTTTTATAAACACACATTCATTGTGCTATAATGTAAAATATACATAGAGGAAAACACGCAAACTGTAAGCATACAGCTCAAAGAACTGCCAATCACTGGACATATCCATGGAATGAGCATCCTCCCAGAATGCCCTGGTGCCCCTCTGTTTCTCAGTTATCGTCTTAGTTTGGGTTCCCTGGTGGGAGAACCTAGGACAAAGATTCAGTGCCTGTGATTATATTGGGAGGTGAAGGAAACATGTGAGGGCAGTGGGGAGGTGAGACAGAAAGGTAAGCCCTCCAGTAAAGCCTGTTTGATCACCGCAGTTACCACTGTGGGTGACAGAGTACAGTAATCAGACGGGAAACCACCCACCAGGGCGGTGCAGGAGCTGGTTATCTATATACAGTACCCGCCACCTCGGCACTGGTCGAGGGCCCTTCCCAGGGCAAGGGCATTATAGCCCAGACAGTTAAGTTCTGCCACACGGGGCATCGGGCTGGGATTTGGTGACCAGAGAAAGCCCCACCCCCTGCTCCCCCCACCCCGGCAAATGCAGGGGCTGGTGGTTGAAAGTTGCTCCTGGACTGAAGTGGTAAAAACAGTGGCACGTTCATCAGCGTTGTTCTTCCCGCCTCCTTTCCACGTCTTGTTCACTTACCTCCTCCGGCCAGGTCTCACTTGGACTTATTATCATGTTTCACTCAGAAGGTGCCTCAGATACCAATTGGCCCCATAGCTCTATTTTACACATTGGGGAAACTGAGGCCAGGGAGAGAAAGCGACAGCTTTTCAGATCACCTAGCTGGCTGTGGGCAAACCTGAACCTAAATCCCACACAGGACTCCGGTCCTGCCCAGGACCCTGCTCAGATGTGACGCCCCCTCTGTGATCTCTGGGGTGATGTCTTACCTTGCCTCTGAATTCTGTGCCAGAAACATTCAGAGAGAACAAAGCCAACAGGCAGGAAGTGCTGCCTTTGAAAAGCTGGAGGCTGATTTGCCCCGGGTCTATCTTTGCTTTTTAGAACCTCACCCCTCACCACTTGCACTTTGCGGATCCAAAGTGACTGTCGGTCTCGCGCCAATGAAACGCATGTGATCTGTCGCCCATGCGAACATAGCACGCTACTGATGCCTTCATATCCAGTTAAAATCCCAGCTGGAGAATATATCACGGGAGGAAAAAGTTTGACCTGGGAGAATTCAGTCACCATATGTACTTTGATGCCGTAAACTTTATTTATTTTGAGGAGAAGACATAGCCTTTAAAGGTTACCTTCCTCTTCAAATGAGTGAGCACCTGTTGAACGTGACAAAGGTTAGTGTTTGTCACTTACCTAATCCTACCGTCTTGTCTTTCTCTACTGCTGTGAAGACCTCACCCTCTGCCCAAGAGGCTCCCCGTCCCCTGCAAGTCACCATCAGCAAGTGTTCTGGGCAGCCTGACACTTTGTCTTTTTCATCTCTTTGAAGAGACTGTACACAGCTCCTGGGCCAAGAGACACGAGGGCAGGCAGCTGAGAGATTTCATTCCAAATATCTCAGCTCCATCCGTGCACTACTGATGACAGCTACCGTCTCCTGAGGGTCCACTGCATGCCAGGCGCCGTGTCGGGTGCTTTCCACAAACATTCACGACAACCCTGCCGAGTGGAGGCCTGTGTGTGATCCCACCGTCATCTCCAGCTGCCCAACTGGTCTCTCTGATTCCACAGCTCGGCCTGCCTGTAAACCCCACTCCACTGCTGCCTATGGACACAACGAAACCGACCAGTCTTGCTCTCAGAGTGAATTTTGGTCACTGAGCAAGCAGGATGGGGGCTGAGCTCCTCCCTGATCCCTCAGTGAGCTGTCATGGCCTGGCCGCCCACTGCCGCAGGAAGGAACGTGCACCCTCTTTGGCATGTCATGGCTGGCAGTGGCTCCAGTGCCCACAGGGAGAGAGATGTAGGAATACCCACCGGTCAGGTCATCAGAGAAAATTTGGTCTTTAGGTCATCCTTGACCCTTGGGCCAAGGGTCATGAGCGCTAGCTCATCTACCAGATGTATCTGGGACAATGGGCATCTTTCCCCTCTCGACACCATGTGATTATTAGGATAACAATAAAAGCCACCATTTGTTGAGCATCTACTTCCCTCTATCAACAAATACCTATTAAGTGCCTACTATGTGCTAGGCAGAGTGACCCCCACAAACCTGGTAATGATGGAGACGGGTCAGCTGGAATCCCTGCTCTGTGCACTGTCTTTCAGCACATGGAAGCCCCCATTTCATGCTCCAGCCTCTCCTGCTGCTCAGTTTCAGGCACCGTTTTCCCCACTCATCATAGCTGGTCCTTGGTCTTTTCGTCTCCTTGGAGCTGGGGCTGGGGGAGGGGAGGAAACAAACAGACGCATAGAGTACGAATCACAGAGCCACGTAGGAATCTCCTTCCTATTTCTTCCCCTAAGAAATGACACGTTTTATACAAATTAATTAAGCTCCACCCATACCTAAAGACAGAGAAGCCAGTTAGATTCATTGTTTTATTTAGCTTGTTCAAGTCCAGGATTAATCTACTCATCAGTTTAGTTCATCAGGAGAAAACATGCTTCTTCAGGAGTTTTCCAACTGAAAATAAATGCCTCATTAAGTTAAACATATTAACCTGAGAACAGTATTGATGTCAGACAGACTAATGAATGTCATTACAGGGAATGCACAGTAGTCCTCAGAGGGACCAGGCTGGCCATTAGGAATTCTCTGCAAGTGCACTCAGCTATTGTACAAGGGACAGAATCCAAGATGGGGTGGGGGAGGGAGAGAGACGGAAAAGGAGCCGGTGTGGAGCTGCGGTCATCCCTGGGAGTGGCGCCCTGATGAATTCTGGCACCTTTGAATGTTGTGAAGGGTGCAGGACCAAGGGAGGTGCCGGGTGTGACATGACTCATTGTTGGGTCCAAGGGGATGACGCTGCCTTAGCCTCCAGAGGAGGGAGGGCAGGAGGGTCAGAGTTAGGGCATCAGAACAGCAGGTGTTAGTCCCAGGTCATTGCATTACAGGGGGCGAGGTTTGATTCCAGCTGATCTTGACTGAGCTGAGCTCTGTGCCGGGCACTTTCACGTGGGTGATGCTCACGTAACCCTCACAGCACCTCAGGGAGACAGGCCTTTGGCCCAGGTTTACAGATGGAGAAACTGAGGCTCAGAGGCAATAAGTGGCCACCATTGTGTGAGTGGAGACCTGGGGCCGAGACCCAGGCTGGCTGACCTGGTGGGGTTTTCTCTCCCAGCCCCACCTGGCCTCTCCCTCCTGGTGGTCTGTACTGAAAGCCCTCACCACCCATCCTCCAGGACCCTGTAAGACCCTAATTACAGTTGTGTGGGGAAGAGCCCTCTTTACCACCACACAAGGCACGCCAAGGTATAAAGCAAGTCCTAGGGCTTAGGAGCCAGCGAGGCCTCGATTTAAATATGTCCCAGGAACACCCCAGTTGTGAGCCCTGGGCCCGGTCAGTGCTCCGAGTCTCAGTTTCTGTGCCAACAAAATAGAAATGGGTACTGCCAGCCCACAGGCTTGTTGTGAGGATCAAATGCACCAGTAAAGGTGACGTTTCCAACATACAGTAGGTGCTTCTACTTACTGTGTGCTGGGTTCCTGGTCCATCCAGCTGGATTTGGTCCTTGGTGAAGGGCCAGGCAGGCGGAAGGCAGAGGAGCAGGCTGCCCTCCCTACCATCCGGGTCAAGCCCCGTGGCCCACACACATCCCTTGGAGGCCCAGAGCACGCCTGGTTTCAATGTAGAGATGCCTTCGCAATGGTCTCCCTAATGAGGGACTTCATATCTGAGTGGTCGAGATGACCTGAGGGCGTTGGAGAGAGTCCAGTCTCTAAAGGTGGGGACAGAGAAGATTGGGAAGAGTCAGGAGACAGTGGCGGAGCCGCTGGGAATGGCACAGAAAATCTAGGAGGGCGTGGAAGAGGCACCCGGGTCAGAGGAGCATTCTATATAAAGAGTCAGGTTAGCTAGAGGCCTGGTCCACGGCGAGGTAAGAGGGAAAAAGGAGAAATTCATATTTCCAGCCATCTAAACTCCTAGCATACTCTGCATCTTCCTTACCATTGATTTATGAGTGAGATGGATATATGTGAGACACGCATCCAGGCCATCATATTGAAGATCTCATTTGATTCTAAAAGTGAAACAATCCCTGAGAGGTGATTATTATCAGCCCCACGTGTCTGCTGAGGAAACTGGGGCCCAGACATAATGAGTGACTGGCCCAGGGTCACACAGCTCATAAGAGCCAGGTTTCACACCCAGATCTGCCCAACCTCAAATGTCATGATTTTCCCAGTGGCCATGGTTCCTCTCACATCAGCAGGTCCAGCTGGACAGCCTTTGTTTCCCCTGCAAACTACAGACATCCAGAAAATGGCTACTAGCCCCTCTCCCACCCTGATTTGACTCTAAGGTCGAATGTGTCTCATGGCAGCAGATGTGAAGATGCATGAACTCTTCCCAACCTTGCCTGAGAAGAGGCCGGCCCTGCCACCATGTGTCAGCACAAGCCCGAGGGACCCGGCACCGACCTGCAGTGACTCCTCTGATTCAGAGCCTGTGCTCCCATCTCACAGGGCGAGCCCAGCTGTTCCCTGAGGGCTGTAAGCTCCGGCTCTCTCACGAGGTGGGCTCTGAGCATTCTGGCTGAGCGTCGTGGCTGCAACTGAATCGCAGGTGTTGAACGGTACAAAGCTGTGTTTAATTTGGCTGCAATTGTTCCTGCTATTATGTGTTTAGCACTGTTCTCTCCTGTAAGTTCTCCCTTGGAGAGCTGCAACCAGCTTGGTCAGACCAGGTGAAAGAAGACGGGATCCTCAAGCTTGATCAGAGCAGCAAGCTTCGTGAAGGATGGGTGATGAGTAATGCTGAAGGCAAAGGGACTGTAAAACCTGGACATGAAAAACCCTGTGGAGAGAAAAGTTGTCTTCAAATACAGGAAGGGCTGCCACTGGAAGAAGGAGTAACTCTCCTCAGTGTGGCCTGAAGGGCTTTCCCACAGCGAAAGCTGTCGAGATGGAATGGGCTACCTTGACGGGTGGTGAGCTCCCTGTCCTTGGGGGTGTGCAAGTAGGAGTTAGAGGACTACTTATTGAGAGGCATAATATAAGGATCTCCTAGGTTTGAATCACATCACACCTTTTGTGTGTTTCAGAGCAAATGACTTTACCTCTCTGAGCCTCAGTTTCCCCCACTGTAAAGGGGGGACAATGATGCCTCTTAACCACATTATGGTGTTATTGGGTTCCTATGCAGTTTAAAGGAAGGGATACATGTGAAGCTTTTAGCACAGGGCTGGGCACATAAGCTGCCAGTGGCTGGGAGCTGATCTTATTTCTACAAGGTGTCACTTTTATTGTGGGGATCCTCGTGTCATATGAAGCTTTGGGCCTTTGCCCCTTCCCAGCACTCAGAATCTTCAGAAATCACCCCTTTTCTCAGGTGTTCTAGAATTAGGGGATCATCCCCTTTCGCCCTTGTCCTCCCCCATGGCTTCCAAAATGGTCTTTGCTGGTTCAGAATCCCCCCCGGCCCCTTTTCTTGACAAACAATGGTACTGAGATGGCATTTTGGGTTTTCTTGATCCCCACGGTCCCTGCCCGGTGCCCAAGCCAACTGTGGAGGGTGGGGGGGGGGCTGTGGGACCCTGAGGCTGTTCCCAGCATAGTCACTGGGTGTAAGGAACAGAGACCCCTTTGGGGGTGATCCTTGAGGGCCCCTCTTTCCACTCGTGGAGCTGATTTGCTCTAGAATGAGTCTCCTTTAATCCTCTTCTCAGGACTCAGACATAAAGTTTAATTTCAGCCAGTGGGAAGAAAATAAAGTGGCAAGACTGATAAAGTCCCTGTGTACATTCCTCTCCAGGGCCTGCAGCAGAACAGCCAGTCAGCTTTCACGTTGCTTGTTCTTAGTCAAGGCCTTACTTTTAACAACTGGCTACTTGTCACTCGCTAATAGATTTAATTTCCACCGACTCTAGGTGTTTCCTTGGAATTGATCTTCCTGTGACAAAATATGCTTTGGAGACATGAAATAACCATCAGAGAGCCTTAAATGAAGTACGCGTTAATCCAGCGGAGGCAACCATGCATTTGAAGCAGATGGACGGGGTGGGCGTGTGCTTGTCCTGCTGTCCTGGGTCATTTCCTTAGCCATGTGATGCGGCACTTCTTGCTCCAGTCGTCACCCCAGCTCTGCCCCCACAGGGAGACGGGGTGTCTGAGTCACTTTCCTCCCTTCTGGGGGGGTGATAGCTATGCCTGGAGAGCACCCTGTGCTGAGAACCAGCAAACGCCACCCTCCCGTGACCAACGCTCACCCAATTCCCGCCAGAGAGAAATGTGTCCTTGTGCTGCTGCCAGCGCACCCCACTCCCCTGAGCCCCAGCCCACCTGCAGGGTGGAGACAGGGTTCAGCTTGGACTTCTGTGTGTGGCTTGGGTACTCTCGGGTCTCTTCCTCCTGGTTGCCAGATGGTTTGTAGCCCAACTTGAGTCCAGCAAAGAAGAGAGAGCTTCCCCACTCCAATACTTGATCAAAGCTTCTGAGCCTAACTCCCACGGGCCCCAATGGGGTTTGGGGTTCCACAAAGGAAATTCTGGACATTATTCCAGGTACTGGGTAGGAAAACCCCACAGATATTTTCTTCTGAGTTGGGGTTGGGAGAAGAAAAACAAGCATAATCAGAAACTAAAGAGAAGAGGAGCAAAACACCCCACTAATATTTATGAAACATGGCAGATCTCATTTTATCCTCCCAATCACCTAATGACTTTGGAACTACTTTTATCCTAAGTCTAGGTTCCTATTGTTTTAGAGCTGGAGGTATCTTCACTATCCCTCAGTCATGTCCAGACCTCGGTTCCTAATACGATTCTCCAATAAAAGGAAGCACAATACCTTAGAGAAACTGCTGATTCTAGGACGGAGCAAGGGACTCGACAGGATGAGCCAGGAGCTTCGTGTAGTGCCAGAAAGCAAGTGCTCGAAACACAGAACGATGGCAAGGAACACCGAATCCCGAAAGGGCCCCCAACGATGGAACATCAGTTACGGTCCTGACACCACTTTAAAGTTGAAATCCACTTTGAACTTGTCACACTCCTACACCGCTAGCGGGAAGTTCTTTGAAGTGGTCTTTGTGGAGGACACTTGAGGAGCCTCTGTCACAATTCAAAAAGCACCTATCTTTTGACCCGGCAATTTTACGTCTAGAAGTTAGTAATTCTGAAAAGCTCAAGGATATGCATTTAAGCAAGGAGGCTCTCTATAACATTGCTTGTGATAACAAAGAAAACATTGGGGACACCCTAAATGCCCATCAGTAGGAGATTGGTTAAATAAATAATGGTGCATCCATACTGCTGAATACTAAGCTGTCATTAAAAAGATTGAGTTTGGTCTCCAGGCACTAGCATGGGAGGAACGCTACAACATATTTTTGAATAAAGAAAACAAGTGGCTCAAAAATATGAGCAGAATGGTGCAAAAACAATCTATCCATATCCACCTTGGTTCGTGCACAGATACACGTCTGGCAGGATGTGCACCTTTGTTGGGAGACCCTGAGGAAAATTCGTCATGGGTCTGAGACTTCTGAGTCCCTTGTCCAGGCCATTTGTGCATTAGATCTCATCCTTCTGGTCTGCTCAAGAACGTCAGTCACCCAAGCAACCCTCCCTTCCCTCTTGCATTGTCAAAGTTCCCCTCTCCATTGGATTACCCCTTTTAGGGTGCAAATATGCCAGTATTTATTTCTACAACCACAAAGAACAGAACATGCAAACTACAACAAAACTCTCCTGCTACGCACACATTGCTTTGCTTTTCTTTACAGTCAAACCCCTTGAAAGCGTTTTCTAGACTCACAACGTCCTACTCTCCTCCACTTTTCTCTTAGCACTCTACTCTCAGGATTTTATTCCCACCCCTCCATCCAAAACTGCTGCTGTGAAAGTGACCAGTGACCTCTATGCTGTCAGGTCCAGTAATCAGTTTTCAGTTGTCATCTTTTCTCAAAATACCACTCCCTCCTCTTTGAAACCTTCACATCCCCCTGCTCTCACCCTCTCCTGGGTTTCCTCCTACCTCCCTGGCTGTCCCTCTCAGTCTCCTTTGTCGATTCCTCCATGGCTCCTCCACATGTATACTTGTGCTGTCTCTGGGCTCTGTCCTTGGTCCTTTGTCCTCTGATCCTCCCTCACTGTCTTGGGTACCTCACCAGACTTGTATCCATCACATGCCATTCATATGCTGATGGGTCCCAAATTTACATCTCAGCCTGGACCACTCCCAGAACCTCAGGCTTGTACATTCAAATACCTATTCCACATCTCCACCTGGGTATCCAACAGGTATCCACCATCCTTCACACATTCTGATAAAGACTGACTGGAACTTGAAAGGAACCTAATCAGTCAGGAAGGTCTGTGGGAGAGCTAGGGCTTATGGGAGGACTTCTCTCGCTGTCTGTCATCTCAGAACTCTACAGGAAGAACTCTATGCTTACAAGAAAGCTCTGTGGTTGCCCCCCCCCCCCCGCCAAATCCCCTCCATGTTGGCGCACACTGTTCAGTACATGCACGTGGCTTGCCATGGTTGCATGCACTGGATTGCAATTTTTTTCTGAATGAATCCTTTTTGGTGATGAAACACCTCGTCGATATTGTCTTTCAGTCAAAAATCCCAACTGAAATCTTGGTCTCCGCCTGCCTTGCTTTGAAACTTGCTGTTCCTACTGTCCTTGTTATCTCAGGTAAGGTAACTCCATTCTCCCAGTTGCTCAGGCCAGAATCCTGGAGTTTGATTTGACCCTCTATTCCTCTCACATCCCATGTCACATCTATCAGCACACCTGCTGGCTTTCTTTCAAAACATTTCTAGAACGTGGCCACGTCTCATCACCTCCACCGCTACCTCTTTGGTCTTCCGATCCTAGTCGCCATCGTCTCTGTCTTGGATTATTGTGGTAACCTCCTAACTGCTCTCCCTGCTTCTTCCCTTTTCCACTGAGTCAGCTCCTCACAGAGCCACCCTGTGTGATCCTACTAAACTCGTCAGAGCAAGTCCATCATGTTCCCGGAAGCTTTCGACGATCTCCTCTCAGTAAGGGAAGAAGCCAGAGTCCACCCAGCCCTACAGGAACTGAGACTCCCCGCTGATCGCCTCCGTTTACCTCGCTCCTTTCGTCTCCCACTGCTCCTTCCTCATGCAGTTGCAATCAGATTGTGGCTACAGCTGGGATGGGGGCACCTGGGGACTGTCCAGGCATCTTTTTCCTCCCACTTGTCATCTCGAAGCTTCTCTGTGTGGTCTACATGGGTGGATGGGTTTGAGCTCCTCACCATGGCGGCCTCCGGGCAGTCAGAATATTTAAATGGCAGCTCAAGTCTCCAGATGAGCTGTCCCAAGAACCAGGCAAACACTTCATTACCTTTTATGACCTGGAAGCCACATAGTGTTACTCTTGCTGTACTATATTGATTGGCCAGTAACTAAGCTTAACCCATGTTTGAGGTGAAGTGACAGTGACATAGAACTTACCCTTCTCATGGGAGGAGCGTCTAAGAATTTGTAAACGGGTTTTGAAAATGAAACATATAATGTATGTTGTTCTTAAAATCTTGCAAGAGTCTTCCAGTAGAAAGGCTACATGTCTGTACAAAGAGAAGAAAACATGAAATGACTGCAAATGCCTGTCTAAAATTCATTCTGTCTAAAAATTATATCCAGACAGACCACAGCTTCTGGCCAAGATGGAGTAGCCTAATTCCTTTCAGAATCTCCTTCTGATAACTGAAGTCTCTGGACATAACACAACCAAAATTCAAAGGAAGACTCTAGATGGTGAAAAGAAGGAGGCAGACTGCATAAGATCTCAGGATTTTAGGAATAACATGGTGGTGAGTTCCCTTATTCTGTCCCATATACCCTCCAACCTGGAACAACCAACAGGCACAGACCAAAAACAAGCTCCAAGAAAAGCCCGTTTTCCCTACACAAATACCCAGGGAAATGTTCGTCTAACACAACATAAATTATTCCAGCCAAATGCCAATGGGAAAACCTCCCACATGTGGTATGAATAGGGAGGGCAAGAAGGGAAATAATCTTCCACGCTCCTTACACACCTGCAAAGTAAGTGGTGATGCTTGATTTCCCCAATGATGGTGTCAGCAGAGCCCGGTGCTGAGAGGAACTCCCACCTCCCACCAGCAAACACGTGATTGAATGAGGTAATACGAAGCAGGATCGGTCAGCAACCCATTCTTCCGCGACTGCACTGCCAGACTCAGCAGGGAACAGAGGGGACATAAACACGTACTAGGCAGCAGTGAGATTAAATGAGGGAGTGTGAAGCAGGGCCAGTCAGCCTTTTGGTTTCTCCCACCTACCTGGTCTCCAGGGGGCTCAGTGAGGACCTGAGCCTTCACCCCCACCTGGAATCAACAAGGCAGAATACGCTGGTTCTGTGAGGTCGGATTATTTGCTACTCTACTCTCCTTGCCCCATGTCAATGAGGACAGACTGACAACTTCTGGCTTCTTACTTGTGGCCTGGAAATTGGAAGTCTCTAGAAATTGTTATGGTGTTGTTTTCAGACTTCTGGGGGGGGGGTGGTTTCTATGTAGAAAATCATGTCATCCACAAATAGGGACAGTTTATTTCTTCATTCCCAGTCTGTATGCCTTTATTTATTTTTCTTACCTTATTGTACTGGCTGGTACATCGACACTCTGTTGGATAAGGTGAGAGCACACCTCCTTGCTTAGTTCCCAGGCATACGGGGAAAGCATTTAGTCTTTTACCATCAAACACAATATTAGCTATAGGTTTTGGTGGTGTTGTTTTGGTAGATTCTCTTATTACATTCAGTAAGTTCCTTTCTATTCCTAGCGTGTCCAGTGTTTTTATCATGAATAGGCATTGGACTCTATCAAATGTTTTCACTCTATCACTGCATACCTATCAGAATGGTTAAAATAAAAATCAGTGATAATAGCAAACGCTTCTGAGGATGTAGAGAAATGGACTACTTCATACATTCATGGTGGGAATGTAACATGACACAGTCACTCTGGAAAAGAGTACAGCAATTTCTGCAAAAGTAAATCGATATATAACCTTGATCTATGGGTGTTTCTATTTAAATACAACTTATTTAATATATGTTGTTGATTCATGAAGATTGAATTCACGGCTAACAGCATTATAACCTATGCCTCGAGGAAGCTTATCTCACACAGATTTTTCTCCCTAAGACACGTGAAAGTCTTCTTGTGCTTAGAAGCACTAGAGAGCGCTTCAGCACTATGCTTCAAGGCCATCGGAAACAGCAAAACTCACCAACAAAAAGCACAAAAAATGCAAAAAACCTGGCACTAAATAGGGAAAAAGACATTTGTTTGTAGTCTGAGAGCTGAAACAAATTGGCAGAGCCTCACCTTATTTGACTTCAGAGGGGCTCATGCGCATTGCACTTGTCTTTGAAGAACAACAAAACACTGCAAGAATTGACTTTCAGGTTACAAAGAAATTTTAGTGAGCATGCAAATATGAAATCCATGAATAATGAAGACTGACTCATTAGACAGATAATGAGAGAGAGAGAGAGAGAGAAATCGGCTTTGGGAGTGAGGACTCTTTACGGTTGAAATAAATTCTACACTTTACCCAAAGATTTGCCAAAGGCTTCCCTGAAGTGCAGTGCTCTCCAGAGGCCAACAACAAAGGATTTGGATTTACAAACAGTTTCTCTCCATGCTCTGATTCCACCTTTGAGAGTTTATTCAATGTCTGCTTCAAGTTCTGTCCAGTTCGACCAGAAGTTTTCCAAGTTTTGACTGAAGAGCCAGCACGGTGCTTGGCACTGGGGGGAGACAGCCATGCATAAGGTAAGGTCTGTGCTCAAAGGGCAGCTGGCGCTGTCCACTCCCTCACAGAGGAGGCTTCGCAAGAAGAGCCGTTCAGAGGCTGGGCCAGGGGCTATTTACCAAGTCCCTCTTCACTGTCCCCATATCCACTCGGAAGCCAGATGGCAGAGGCACCTCTTATCGCACAGACCCATGGGGTGTCCAGAGGGGCTCAAAAGCAGGCAGAGGGGCAGCCGGAGGGAGGCGGGGAGGCTGCTCTGCCCCCCTCACCACCACCTGCACAAAATCTTATGAACACTTTTTATGAACTTTTTTTAGGTTATATGTTGAGAAGATGGTCTCTGGAACTATGATTAAAAGAAGTATGTACATGGAAGTATGTGCTTGTGAAAACACATTTTAGTTATACCCAGAGAAGGCCAATGAAAAGTGAGAGGTACCTTCTCAGAAACTTGGTTTCCCACCAACCAGGCATGGACCCTGTAGTGGACGCTACTTTTAGGGTCACCCACCCCATTTTGGAACCTGCTGCTTGTCTTAACTGGGCAAACAGAGAAGTGTGTTCCTGGCAGAAGAAATGGCAAGAGCAAAGGCCCTGAGTTGGGAGGGAACATGGCCAATTTGAGGTTCTCTAAGAAGGCCTGCGTGGCCAGGGTGGAAACACTGGAGGGGAGCAGTGCTGGTGGCAGTTGAGGCTGGAGAGAGAGGAAGTCAGGCTAACCTGGAGCCGTGTCTCAGCTTAGCAGCACTGGGAAGGCAGGGAGCCGCTGTCCGTGTCTCTCTCCATCGCTCAAGGAAATGAGAGCTGGGGGAGTCAGGAAGGTGGAGGCAGAGAACTCTCCCATTGATTGATTCACCTTCTCATTTAGCCATCTGCATGGAGCACACCCACATGG
This sequence comes from Rhinolophus ferrumequinum, assembly GCF_004115265.2. Lineage (NCBI taxonomy): Eukaryota > Metazoa > Chordata > Mammalia > Chiroptera > Rhinolophidae > Rhinolophus > Rhinolophus ferrumequinum. The sequence goes on from NC_046292.1 coordinate 20,518,208, forward strand.
TTGTGTTTTATTCCAATTTTCCAAAGTTTGGGGCCATCACTCAGGCCTGTCAATTATCTTCTTTGAATGTTTTTCTTTCTGGAAACTGCTTTGTTTGGAGATGGTGCAGCGTGGGGATCAGAAAGGCCCTGATGCAGGTGCATCTTACCTCTTTCCCCATCATCCTTCCTTCTCCTATAGCAGGGTAGGACAGCTGGGACTCTGGCCAGCAGGGGAATGGCGCAGGGGTGGGGTGGGGAGAAGAAGCTCAGGGCGGGGCCAAGGCCCAGACAGACACCAGCGCCAGCCTGTCACAGCTTAGCAGGTAGTCCAGGAGGCGCCAGGGAGGTGGGATTCAGAGAGCCGAGTGTACAGATGAATGATCAGCATTGCAGGAGCTTTCTGGGACATGGGAGGGCCCACATGTTGGGCTGGAGCTCAGGGGTTGACTGTGAGCACAGCCCTGGGAGCCCGAGGCAGGGAGGACGGACCACAGAACAGGCACAGACTGAGGCCCAAGTCAGCGCTGGCCAGCAGGAGAGAGGATGTTGCTCCACCTGATGTCAGCTCCCACCTGCATCAAATGCTCACCAGGCATCAGGCACTGAGCGGGCAGCTGCATCCAGGGCTGGGCTATAGCTTCTCTGCTTCTCGAGGGCAGGGCTGAGCCCACCGGTGAGTATGTAAGAGTCCCAGGATGGAAGAGGAGGGAGCCGAGAGAGACAGGACCCTGGACTGTCCACACATCCGGTTTGTAGAACACCTGGGCTCTCCCTGCCTCACTGTGGAAGGCCTGAGAGGGGCTCAGGCTGGAGCTCAATACTGGCCACACTACCAATACTGAGCAACTACTGAGTGATTTCTGTATACCTGGCAGGCTGCCAGGTACTCACATACTTCATTTCCTTTAAACCCAGGAGGTAGGAATTGTCATTATTCTTGTTTAACAGATGAGGAAAATGAGATAAAGAGACTTGCCTGAAGTCACACCGCGTGTAGCATTTTGAGCTGGGATTTGAATTCGGGTCTGTTTGGCTCTACAGCTCAGTCTAACCGCTAGCCTGTGCTTCCTTGTTGGTGAGTGTGTAAGAGTGTCCCCAAGAGGCAGAGAGGGAGAAAGACAGGGCGAGGACAGAGGTGTGCTTCTTCCTAGAAGAGACTTGCGGGCCTTCTTTCTGGGACACTGCCTCCTTTCCCAGAGCCTGTCTTCGATTCGTGTCTGGGGGACGCGTTAGAGTCACCAAAGCCACACAGCAACAGCAGGGCCACATTAGCCATGGATTAGTATTAAGTGCTCGGTGTAAACGCGCCAGTGACAGGCTCAGGTCACAGTCATCCTCCTTGCCTTAAGGCCACGTTTGCTGTCCCCAGCTCCGGCCATGCCCTGTGACCCGGGCCCTGCTCACCTCCGTGAGCTCATTTCTGATGCGTCTCCCTCTCACTAACCCTCTCTGGCCTGGCTAGCTTTCTCACTGGTCCATAAGTGCACCTGCTCGGCTTCACATGGGGGCCCTAATCACACTGCTCCCTCCCTTAGAACCACTCCTCCCCCCGACCTGGTCGGGCCCAGCAACTTGTCACTTCCTCAGACCAGTCTCCCAGCCACCCCTTCCCCCAATCCAAATCAGGTCCCTGGCTCTCACGGCTCATTATATCTTTAATTGTTTTCACATCATCCATCAAACACCATAATCGTATATTAATTAGTGACTATTTAACATCTGTGAGCCCTGCTTCTGCTAGACTGTTGATTACCTGTAGAGAGGGTCAGGGCTGTGTTCTCTTTGTGGCTCTGTATCTAATACAGAGCTTGGAGTATGGTAGCTACTCAATAGACACTTGCTAAATGAATACATGGTGGTGGTATTATCCCCATTTTATTGATGTAGAAACTGAGGTGCAGAGAAGTTATGCCAATGTCCAGGGTCACCAGCTGATCAGAGGCTGAGCTGGATTTGACCTTGGATCTGTCTGACTCTCAAATGGGTGTTATTGGCCACTGTGTTCTGCCCATCACTCCACGAGCTTCAAGTAAAAATGACTCATTTGGTCAAAAACACATTTGAAGTTCCAGGCCCTGTGGTCAACTGTGGAAATGAAAAAAGGATACAGAGCTTACCCTTGTGGAATGAGTCGGAGATCTGTATCAGGAGGATGGGAGCCCCGAGGAAGGAGGGGCTCGCTTCCCCGATGGCTGGAAGGAGGAAGGGGTCAGGCATTCAAATGGGCAGGGCCTTGGAAGATCGGTCGAGTTTCCGCTGTAGAGCAGGAAGCTGTGCATCTGGCAGAAGAAGCAGTAGGGACACTATCTAAGTGCATGTTGTAATTCACACAGGGAAAGAAATCCGGTAGGTATCATTCATGGGCAAACAGGGAGAAGGACCCCCAGGCACCAGCTTCTCTAACCTCTTTTGTCACCACTCGCTCCGCCCCTTAAACACACATCCCATTCTCTAGCCATTCCAAGCCACGTGTTCTTCCTTGAACAGGCTAAATGCTTCTGAGCCTCTGCACATGCTGTTCCCCTCCCTGGAGTGCCCTTCCCACCGCATACACCTGACAAATTCCTATTCACCCTTCTCAGTTCAATGTCATCTCTGCTGTGAAGCTTGCCTGAACTCCCCAGGCAGATGCAGACAAGCGCTGCTCAGAGCTCCCCCGCCCCCACATAGAGCCACAGACAGCTCCTCTCACTGCACCAGACTCACCTATTCCTGTGTATTTTTTTGCCCACCAGGCTTAAATCTCCAGGAGGACCAGGCCAGGGCTCATAAAGTGATAAATAAATGTTCCTGGGTGCCTGAATGAACAACTGTGTAAGTGAATAAATGAGTGAATGAGTGAGTAAGAATGCATCAGACCATGGAGAAGCGAAGGGGCCACTGCAGCCGTCTCCCATCCTGAAGTATTCACATCAAAGGTCACCAACCTGGCGACGATACAAAGAGGTTTCAGGACCTGGAAATGGCATGAAAAGGTCTTCTAGTCCATCCTCCTCCCTCTAGGCAGGAAAGAAGTGTCATTGCAAGTCCCCTCTCTCTCTCTTTTAAGATTTTTATTAAAAATATAGCTAGCATACAATATTATATTAGTTTCAGGGGTACACCGTAGTTATTCAACATGTATATACCCAAAGAAGTGATCACCATGATAAGTCCAGCAACCATCTGACACCGTACTATGCTATCACCATATTATTTACACCCCCAGGACTATTTTGTAACTACCAATTGGTACTTATTAATCCCTTCACCTTTTTCACACTTTCCCTCAACCCCCTCCCATCTATCACCCCAACAAATCTAGTGCCCATCTGACACTATACATAGTTATTGCAATGTTATGGACTATATTCCTTATGCTATACTTCATTCCCACGACTACTTTGTAACACCCAATTTGTACTTCATAATCCCTTCCCCTTTTTGCACCCCTACCCCTAAACCCCCTCCATCTGACAACCATCAAAATGTTCTCTGTATCTATGAGTTTGTTTCTGTTTTGTTTGTTAGTTTTGTTCTTAGAGTCCACATATAAGCGACATCACACTGCATCTGTCTTTCTCCGTCTGACACTCCACTCAGCACAGTACCTTCCAGGTCCATCCATGTGCCACAGATGGCAAGAACCCGTTGTTTTCCACGGCTGAGCAATATTCCATTTCACACACTTACCATCTCCTCTTTTTTTTTTTTAATTAAAGTTTATTGGGGTGACAATTGTTAGAGACATTCCTCCAAAGAGGACATACAAATGGCAAATAGACATATGAAAAAAATGCTCCACATCACTAATCATCAGAGAAATGCAAATAAAAACCACAATGAGATATCACCTCACCCCAGTTAGAAAGGCTATCGTCAACAAGACAAATACTAACAAGTGTTGGAGAGGCTGTGGAGAAAAAGGAACCCTCATACACTGTTGGTGGGAGTGCAGACTGGTGCAGCCGTTATGGAAGGCAGTGTGGAGGTTCCTCAAAAAGTTACGAATAGAATTACCATATGACCCAGCAATCCCTCTCCTGGGTATCTACCCAAAAAATCTGAAAACATTTATCCATAAAGACAAGTGGGCTCCAATGTTCATTGCAGCTTAAGCATCCTTATAACCATTGTTTTGAACTCTGTATCTGATAGGTTGCTTGCCTCCATTTCATTTAGTTCTTTTTTCTGGAGTTTTCTCCTGTTCTTTCATTTGGGACACATTTTTTTGCTTCCTCATTTTGGTGACCTCTCTGTGTTTGTTTCTATGTATTAGTTAGATCTGCTACGTCCCTCAGTCTTGGCCAGGTGGCCTTATGTAATAGGTGCCCTCTGGGGTCCTGGCACAGTCTCTCTGGTCACATGCTCAGGGTGCTGCATGAGTGTCCCTTGTGTTTATTGTGTGTGCCCTCCTGTAATAGTTGAGCCTTGATTGCTATTGGCACGTCAGTGGGTGGGATTATCCCTCAAGCTGATTGGCTGTGGGGTTTGGCTACATCCACAGATTATGGGCTGCTATGTGGGGGGCTTACCCACTCTGTGAGTGCTGATTCACCCTAGTGAGTGCTGATGCCTGCTGAGACTGCCCTTTGGGTGTGCCACTTGTGGAGCTAATTGGGTTGTGCTCTGCTGTTGTCTGAAGCTAACCTCTAAGTATGTTGGCAGGGGCTCCAGTGCAGGCCCAGATCATCCACTGCCTGTGACCAGTGGGGGCTACCTGGTAGGAGCTACAAAGTGGTCCACAGTTGTTTGCTGCCTGTGCTAAACCTGGAGGCACGTGAGAGAGAACATGCTGCAAACCAAAGATGTCTGCTACCAGTATCAGGCCTGGGGTAGCTCCGCAAAAAGCCAGCACACCCTGAGGCCTGCTGCCACCTGCTGGCTCCCTTAAGGTTCACCTGCTGATAGAGCCTTGTGCAGTACACAAGTTGGGTGAGGCAGGGTCTCAGGGAGCCACTAGAGTGGGAAGAGTTGTGGTCATCAGGTTAATGTAAATGTTGGTTTGGTGCCATTGCCGAGCCTGGAGCTACTCAGCAAAAATCTCAGGACAGCAAGGCCAGTGGCCACTTGCCTGGGGCCTGTGGACTCTAATAGTTTTCCAAGAAAGAGTGCAATGTGAGTGCGGCTGGCTGCTCGCTGAGAAAGTGTCTCTGGTGTTGGGGGCAGGGTCCCAGTGAGTCAGCAGGGTAAAGCGAGTGGAGCTCACCAGACCAATCAGATTCAGATTTCGCTGTTTGGGGGCGGGCTCAACACAGGAAACATGGCCCCTGCCTTCCGGTTGCCGGCTACAGAGGAGACGGACCCCTCAGGGAAAATGGCAACTGTCTTCCAGCCCTTGCCCCACAGCTACACACCTCAGTCTGCCCCGCCATCTGCCTCGGATGCCCCCCGAGTCACCATCCCTCCGCTGGAGCCCAAGGTGAGTGCCTGTGAGCGAGCAAGTCTGTGCGTGGGCCGTTTAAGAGGCCCTCTGGTTGTCCCGCAGCTCTCCATCTTACCCAGATGGTTGGAATCGCCGTTGTTTTTCACAGCCAGATGTTGTGGGGGCTCCTTCTCCTGGGTGGGGAGGTCGTTGTGGGGCTAGGGACCCTCGCTCCTCTTGGGGGGAAACCTCTGCAGCCAAGATATCCCCCCTGATTCTCACCTGCCGCACGCAGGTGTGGGGCCCGTTCTCTGTCTCTGCCCCTCTTACCAGTCTCGGCGCGGCTTCTTCTTTATATCCTTAGTTATAAAACTTCTGTTCAGCCAGGCTTCCGATGGTTCTCCAGGTTGATTGTTCTAGAATTTAGTTGTGATTTTAATGTGTTTGTGGAAGGAGGCAGGCACGGTGTTTAAGTACTCTGTCATCTTGGGTCTCTCTTGCAAGTCTTTTAAAAATAGCTTTGCTGAGATAAAAGTTGCATATCATAAAATTCACTCGATGTGTACATATTAGTAGTTTTTAGTATATTCATAGAGTTGTGCAACCAGCACTACTATTTAATTCCAGAACATTTTCATCTCCCCCCAAATAAGTCCTGCAACCATTAACAGTTATTCCCCATTTCCCTTCCCCGGCCCCTGGCAACTATTAATGTACTTTTTGTTTCTCTGGATTTACCTATTCTACACATTTTATATAAAGGGAACTGTCTTAGTAAGTTTGGGCTGCTATAACAAATACCGTAGCCGGGGGTGCTTAAACAACAGACATTTATTTCTCACAATTCTGGAGGCTGGTCAGTTCTGGTGAGAGTTCTCTTCCTGGCTTTCAGATAGTCACTTTCTTGCTGTGTCCTCATATGGCAGAGAGAGAGAGAGAGAGAGAGAGAGAGAGAGAGAGAGAGAGAGAGAGAGAGAGAGAGAGAGAGAAATCAACTCTCCGATGTCTCTTTTCATAGGGCACTAATCCCTTTCATGAGGGATCCACCCTCATGAGCTAATTACCTCTCAAAGGCCCTACCTCCAAAGATCCTTATATTGGGGACTAGACTTCAACGCATACATTTTGGGGTAGGGAAAAGTGTGATCTTTTGTGACTGGCTCGTTTCACACAGGACAGTGTTTTCAAAGTTAATTTATGTTGTCTCATGTGTCAGTGCTTCATTTCTTTTTATTGTTGAATATTGCATTGTGTGGATAAACTATATTTTGATTATCCATTCATCAGTTGATGAACGTTTGGTTTTTTCCAGATTTTTAGTGTTAAGAATGATGCTTCTACAAACATTTGTGTACATGTTTTTGTGTGGACATATGTTTTCATTTCTCTTGGGCATATACCTAGGAGTGGAATTGCTGGGTCATGTGTTACTCTATGTTTACTTCTTTGAGGAACTGTGAAACAATTTTTCAAAATAACTGCACCATTTTATATTCCTACTAACAGTGTGTGAGGATTCCAATTTATCTACATTCTTGACAACACTGGTGATAATTTGTCTTTTTTATTACAACCATTCAGAGTCCAGAGTGCTAACCATTACACGGAGGTGGTTATAGCTATTCTACTGGTTATGAAGCAGCATCTCATTGTAGCTTTGATTTGCATTTCCCTAATGAGTAATAAAGCTGAGCATCTGTTTATGTGATTATTGGCCATTTACATATCTCCTTTGGAAAAATGTCTATTCAAATCCTTTGCCCTTTTAACAAATTGGGTTATTTGTTTGTTAATTGTTGAGTTATAAGAGTTCTTTGTGTATTCTGGATACTAGTCCCTTATCAGATATATGACTTGCAAATATTTTCTCCCCTTGTATAAGTTGTCTTTTCACTTTCTTGATGGTGTCCTTGGAAGTACAAAAATTTTTAAGTTTTGATGAAGTCATTTTATCTATTTTTTCTTTTGTTATTTGTGCTCTTGGTGTCATAATTAAATCATCCCCTAACGCTAGGTCACAAAGATTTACTTCTATGGTTTCTTCTAAGAGTTTTATATTTTAACTCCCACATTTGGTCTATGGTCTATTTTGAGTTAAATTTTGTGCGTGGTGTATGGGGGAGTCCAACTTCACTCATGTGTTTATCCAGTTGTTTCACTATCATCTGTTGAAATGATTGTTCTATCTCCATTTAATTATCTTGGTATACTTGTTGAAACAAATTGACCATAAATACCTTACTTTTATTCGTAGACATTTTATTGTTTTTTGGTGCAGTTATAGATGAAATTGTTTTCTTAATTTCATTTTCAGATTTTTCATTCTAGCATATAGAAATACAACTGACTTTTGTACATTAATCTTATATGCTGCAATTTTGCTGACCTCATTTATGAGTTCTAATAGTTTTATTCTGTGAATTCCTTAGTATTTTCTATATTCAAGATCATGTTATCTGTGAAAGAGATCATTTTACTTCCCTCTTTCCAATATGGATGGCTTCCTTTCTCTTGCTCAATTGCCCTGACTACCCACCCACCCCCAGGACAACAATAAATAGAAGTGGCCAGAGTAGACATCTTTGTTTTGTTCTTGATATTAGGGGATAAACATTCACTCTTTATGAGTAAGTATGATATTAGCTGTGGATTTTCCCCTTATTATGTCCTTTATTAGGTGGAGGAAGTTTCCTACCAGTCTAGTTTTACAGATAAATTCACCAAGGCCAGAGAAGTTGAAGCACTTGACCCAAATCACACAACCAACACCCAAGACAAGCACGTTGGTTTTCACCAGCCACAACCATCATCAGCCACAATAACTCAAGCAGGCTGGCAGCTGTAGGCATTGAGTGCTCAGCGTGAGCCTGGCCCTGTGCTGTGGGTATGGTATCATCTCATTTAACACTCATTGCAACCCAATGAGATGCCTAATTCTTTTTCATTACATGTCTTAATTTTATTTACTTATAATTCCATTGCATTTTATTTTCTCAGGGAAAATATATACTTGCTTTTAAAGAATTCACATATTAGACAAATGTAAATACCAGAAAGTGACAGTCTCCATCATCCCATTCCTGTTATTCTGATTTTACCGATGAGGAATCCAAGGCTTGCAGTGCTTGCTACATGACAAAACCTTCTTCATATGAGCACATAGCTGGGCTCTCTGCTTGCCTGATGTGACACCAGCAACTCAGAGAGTTGTGAAGGAAACCAAGGCCCTGGGGAGGTTTTGAGGGGTTGGTAACAACTGTTTTACTTGAATGAACTGTTTTTCTGCTGAGTACGTGCCAGCAAATCAATATTCAATTGTGCCACCTAGTATGGTGGCCCACCTCTCCACTCGGGGATGACAGAGAAAAATAGTCTTGATAAAAATCTACATAGAGCTGTCCTGAGAAACCTGCATGGAGACACGTGCAGGCAGGTCTTGAGGCGTCCATAAATCTGAGGCTGATGAATTACCTGGGCAGGTGCCTCTGCCACCAGCATCCTGGCTCAGGACAGGAGTGGCACAATTACTTCTCTGGTGCTGGTTATCTGGAGCGAGATGGTCCATTTTTCTCTTTTTTATGACTGAAAGTGTCTGCTGAAGGTCCCCACTCCTTTTTCTAAATGGTGGATTTATTTGATCACTAGGCCTGATTGTGGGGGCAGAGCACGCCCTGAGGTACGGAGGACTCGGTCCCTGAGCCCGCCTGCCTATTGAGTTCTTTCACGGACGCGATCGGTGGGTGGCCGGACAGTCAGCCATTCATTACCATCATCCCCACCAGTGTCGCTATCCACTTCCTTTCCTCCGCCACCCCCTGCTCTGGGTCCCAGTCAGGCACCTATGAATGCGCTGAGGTGGGGAATTCTTTGGGGTGTGGTTTCGGAGGGGGCCTCTCCAAAGGAGACCCCAAACTCTCTGCTGGGTGAATATTTCGTCTTTCCAGTGAGTCTCCTGATTAGAGGAGAACATGCCTGAGTTCTGAGTCCTTCTTGACACTAATGATACTTGCATGGCTTGTGCTGTCCTCATTCCTGGCAGGGTGTCATGTGCTTCATGCAAATTACCTCCCCCGCTTCTCATGAGAGCTGCCATTTTGCAGATAAGAGACCAAGACACAGAGAGGGGGAGCACCTTGCCCAAGGGCACAGAGACAGGAAGTGGCCTCCCTGGAGTTCCAGTTCAGGCAGAGGACTCCACACACACCTTTGTCAAATGCCAATCAATTGTCTCCAGTTTCCCTGTAACCAGGGCCTGCTGAGCAGTGTTGTTGTCTGACCCTTCACGGGCTCACCACAGCTATGGCTGTGCGGTCAGTGTTATAGGCCATGTTCGCACCTGACTGTGAGCTCCCTGTAGCAGGGACCACACCTCTGTTCTCCCCACTGGACCCCAGCCCTAGCGAGGGGGCGAGCACATAGTAGGTGCTCAGTAAATGATTGCAGGAAAGTGGAAGAACAAATGTGGGAAGCAAAGTTCCCGAGCATTGGTCCACATAGCCTCTTATCTGTATCCACAGTCGGGAAGGTGTGGCCAAATGGCAGCACCTATTTCTTTCATTCATTCACTCATTCATTCATTCTTTCACTCACAAGTTTATACTAAGTATTTGTTACCAGTGCAGCACTGGGCGAGGCCCTGGGGGAGACCGAGGGTAAGAAAACAAGGACTCTGTGCTCATGGTGGCAGTAAGGAAGACAACCCTGGAGAAGCAATAATGGCAAAATGTAAAAGGTGTCATAAGAGGGGCTGTCCAGGGAGCGCTGAGAACATATGATAGGGCATTCGGTTGGGTCATGGAAGGTCTTTCAAAGGAAGTGATATGTAAGCTGAGATCTGCAACGTGAGGCATAATTAACCCGGCTAAGAAGTTCCGGTGGATACAAATTGAGCACAAGTCAACAGAACAATGCACCCACAACAATCTCATAGCCGGAATTAATAAAATGTCTGATATCTAGAATGTGGAAGGTGACAGCCTGTCTCTGTCTAATCTGGGCTGGTCAGAGGTTGCCTGAAATAATGAATTCATAAAAGAAGTGCTATTATTATCCTCCTTATTTTATAAACAAGGGCACTGAGGCTCAGAGAGGTATAGTAACTGACACCGGGCCACTCGGTGAGTGGCAGAGCCAGTACCACCAACACCTACCTCCATGGAGTCAGGATTGGGCCACCAGAGATACCCAGTGGACAGAGCCGTCTCAGAGGAGAGAGGCCGTTTGCCATAAAGGGAGGAGCCAAGCAGAGAGCAGGCCCTTTGCTGGTTGTACAGGCCTGTCAAGTTCTTGGTGGAGTAAAGGTCTGGGGAGGGACTGGGCCACCTCTGATGTTCTTCCCAAGGCTGGGATTCTGGAATTCCACACGCAGAGAGAGATGGAATGGCGCAGTGGCCAGCAAAGCCATCTCCCATGATCCACTTCCACTTCACCTGCACGGCCTTTGGCACTTCGTGCTGGAGCCCAGAGTACCATTAGGAAAGAGACGTGAGACAATTTCAGTTACCTATTTTTAGAAAATGTTTTAGAGCCCCTGGCCATGATAGAATTAGACATTGATCTCTTCCAAATTGATTGGAAAAATGGCCCCAGTTTCTCCCGTTCCTTGTATCAGTAGTCTTTACAGCTCCTCCAACCAAGACGGGGAGTCTCTTCCCCGCCCCTTGACTTGCTTTGGGCAGCAGAATGCAGTGAAATAGTAATGTGCCAGAGCCCGTGTGCCCTCGTGCACGGTTTCCCTGTCTCTGAACCCTGCCTCCACTCTGAGAACACGCCCGGACTAGCCTGCGGGAGGCTGAGAGACCACGTGCCCAGCTGTCCCAGTCTGCAGCCAGACACCCCCTAGTCAAGCCTCAGAAGTGGGGTTGTTTAGCTGGCCTGCAACTAACCAAAGAGATGTGAAGAAACTCAGCCAGAAGAATTCCTCAGAGGAACCCAGCTTAAAATTCGGAAACCCCAGAATTGTGAACTAAATAAAGGTTATTGTTTTAAGTCACTAAATGTTGGGGTGGCTTGTTACTCAGTAATAGGTAACTGATATTCAAGCTGTTTGCATAAGCAGCTTACCTCAGAGACTTCAACTACCATGGAAAGCTGACAGTTGCCTTCATCAGTGTATTCTTAAGATACACGAGATAAGAACAAGCATGACAGTGGCTTAAGCAGAACAGGATGTTTATTTCTCATGGAGCAATCCTAGTGTCAGTGTCCTGAACCGATGTGTAAGCGGCCTAGCCTCCCTATATCGTGTGGCTCTGTTTCCTAAGCTATTGCTCCATCCATTGGGGAAATACAGCTTGTCTCCATGGCCACGTTCCAGCTGGAAGGAAAGGAAGATGCGAGAATGTGGAAGGTGTCGGCTTTTGTTTAGGGCACAGATCAGAGAATGCACATGTACACACACACACACACACACACACACACACACACGACTTCTGCTCACGTGCCATTGGCAGAACTTAGTCACATGACTATACCTTGCTGCAGGGGATGGAAAATGTAATTATTCTGGGTAACCTCATAAACGCCTGAATTTGGAGGTTCTGTTACCCAAAGAAGTCAAGAATATGTTGGGAACAACTGGTAGGCTCCGTTATGGTGCAGAATGTATATTACTGCAATGTTTCCGGGAGTCGGGGTCGGTCTGGCAATGAGAGGGGGAAGGAGATGGGTCCACTCTGGCATTTCCATCTTCCCTCCCTCCTTACGGCCTCCTTGTTGTTTTTCGGCCTTGGCACTGATGTGTGACACTTCTTGCCTTAGTCTGGATCTCCCACAGTGTCCTCTGGACCACTTCTTAACTCTGGGATCTGAAGCTAGAGAGGCCACCTGAAACTAGAGAATTTAGTTTATGAGGATGCCATATTCTCCTGATGGAGGCTTATCCATGTCTAGTGGCCACTGTGAAAACTTGTGCATCCGTACATTCATCTAGTCTTTACTGGGTACCTGCTCTGTGTTGACACCATGCTCGGTACTGGGGATGAAACAGTGAGTGAAACAGATGTGATAGTGGACCTCTCAAAGAATAGACGACAATGAGAGAGAGGCATTGTACCCCCAAATCACATAAATATATGGGAAACTGAAGCTTCATGCTACAAAGTCGAGGTACACAGTGTCACACATCATGAGGTCAGAGCAGGCTTCTCTGAAGAGGGGATAGTTGAGCTGGAAGATGAACAGGATTTTTCCAGGTAAAAAGGGGGAGGGAAGAGCATTCCAGGTGTAGGATACTGTGTGTGCAAAGGCCCTGGGGTGAGAGGTCGGCATGATCAAGAGGCAAGTGTGGGTGGATCTGATAATGTCAGGGAGAACATACATGGTGAGGCTGAAACGGGCTGGGACCAGGCCACGAAAGGCCTCAGAGGCCACATTGGAAAGTTCCATCTCTCTAATAAGAGCACAGGAAGATTTTAAGGGGTTTGAGCAAGGAAGTTTGATCGTACAATCAGCAAGGTCTCTTTCAATTTTCCTCTAAACAGTCAGGGCTGAGACCCCATTGCCAGTGTGTGTTTGTCACATGGGCCTGTGGCTTCTGGGCCATCTATTCCTGAGTGCTTGAATTTCTGGAAGCCGTGGGCACATTCAGAGCATCCTGGGAAATGTGAAAAAATAAATTAGAGCAGGGCACGGGCTGTAGCGAAGACCTCACATCTAACCTTCCGCATGGAAGCCTGCAGCACCTGATGGACGTGACTATTAAAGACCCGTGCCAAGTCCCTGCTGTGCATTTGCAGAGGATGGGGTCGTCCCCATTAGCTCTGCCACCCCCATCTCAGAGCCAAATGTAAAACCCCCTCTGGATTAACTTGGCCCTGTTAGCCTCGACTTCAAAAGTGAGAAAGATCCATGTTTTTCAGGAGGCAGAGTCAGAAGTGTTTTACCTGTTGAGAATCTCCCTACCCCCTTTCCAGCTCCCAGAAAGTCTGAGAAGGGTTCTCCCAGGAGCAGGTCACACACTCAGCCCCAGTTGCCTCCTCCTTCATGTTCCCTAGTGGGAGAAAAAGGGAGCTGGTGCCAGTTGGGGGTTTGCCCATAACCTGTCTACCTCATCAGTCCCATGACCTAGTTTACAGGTCCAGGAGTGAGGTAAACACTCAGAGTCACCAAGTTTGGCCAGAAAGATCAGCTGAGGCAGGGAGTGTACCCGAGACTGGGGCACCAGGGATCAAACTCTTTATCTGTTGAATATGGTGTCAGGACAGCCAGGGGCTGGTGACTCAGGCCCCTGAGCCAACGGTCTGAGTAATGGACCCATTGAAACAGCAGCAAGAAAGAGCCCTGCTCAGGTCTACAACACATAGGCACAGAGAGGTTAAGTAACTTGCTGAAGGTCACACAATTAGTAAGCACCAGGGCCAGGATTTGAACCCAAACTTCCCTAGAAGAACTGGGCTCCTACCTCTACACCCTTCAACCCCTTGGAGCCCAGCGAACCAAGAGCCTGCTTCCAATGTCAGGAGAGTCCTTTCCACCAGCTCTTCCAGCGTGACGTTCCCCCTGAGTGGGCCACAATTCCTGTTGACATCTTTCCACCTGGGAGCTTGGTGCTCTCTCATCTCTATCATTGAGGAGGAGGGCTGCTTTTATTAGGAGATTTCCTTCTGGGAAAGATATAAAACACGTCTTTAAGGAAGATACAGTTTCTGTTCTCTACCTGTGTTACCTGTCACAATGTATTCCCTTTTCAATGGAGGCTTTCCTCTTGCTTTTGAATCAAATTTCGAAATGTGCCACATAAAAGTCCAGCTGGAAAGGCCGTATTTTGAGCGGACCACCCTCAGCGTCCTCCTTCTCCCTCCTCTCCCCAGTGGGCCAGTCTCCCCCATGACAACCACTCCCACCCAGAGAAGTGAAGGGTCACCAAGGGCCAGGCCCTGCACTGACCACGGCTCAGGAGGTGCCACGTCACAGCCTCGCGGTGGCCCTGTGGGATGGACATCAGACACAGAACCTGAGGCTCAGGGGGGGATGGAACCTGCCCAAGATACACAACCAAGAAAGAGCAGAGCTGGAATTTGCACCCACAGCTGGCTGGATTCTTAACCCCACAATGCGGTGATGAGGGGATGACAAGGTTATGAATGGGAGGGGCTGTGCGGGGATGTTGCTGGGAAGGGCTCGCCCCGAAGGGACTACATTTCCCAGAACGCTTTGCATGTAGGTGGGGCTACGTGACCAGTTCTCACCAGTGGGTTGGGGAAAGTGATGTGAGTGTCACTTCTGGGCCAAGGTGTGATTTAAAAACAGGTGTGTCTTTTGCACTCTCTCTTTCCTCTCTGGAAGCAGAGAAATATGAGGCCTGGAGGGCGTCAGAGTCAGGAGATAGAAGGAGCGTAGGCCCTGAATCACTGCGTGGAGGAAAGCTGTCTGCTGTCTGGCAGCGTTAGAGGAAATGGGAGCCATTGGCGGGTTTGCTCTGAGGCAAGGTGTGTTGGGAAAAAGCAATTGAATCCCATAGTTACATGAGAACCCCTGTGAGACAGGAAAGAGGCAGTGCTGGCTGTTGCCCTTGTTGGCCTTTGAGGGTCAGGACCTTCTGGGCATCCTGGAAACAGGGAGGGGGAACCATGATGATGGGCCTGCACCACATGCTCCAAACTGGCCCGGAAGTAATCTCTGCCCTCCCTGGATACAGGCCCTGTTCTTCCCGCAAAAGCCCCTGGGAAGGAGGGAAAGGGTGCCTTGCATGCCTAGTTTCCTTGTCTGGCAAGGTTCCTTATCCCATCCATCAATACCTGTGAAGAACAGCTTCATTCATCCGACCCTGGGGCCAGTTGGCCTTCCTGGTCTGAGCCCAGAGGAGGCGGGCTATGTCCTAACACCTGTCAGACCCTTCCGGAATCCCTGGCCTCACCCACACCCTCCCCTTTCTTCTTTGGAGGGAGGACACAGGTCTGCTGGGCCTCCAGGGCTGGGCTGTGGGCAGCTCAAGTGCTCCAAACCCTCTGAGTTTGGAGCCCTCTGAGATGCCCTCCTGCAGCTGGTTCTGCTCCCCCGGGCTGACGGGGGGCAGAAAGGGCAGGGCCAGGCCCTGGCTGCCGCCTCCCACCGGAGCTGAGAGGGATGGACTGGAAAACGATGCAAACCCAGAGGCACCTTCAGAGCCAGGTCGTCAATCATCCACAGGCCCTCGCCCTGTACCCACTGCTTGTTCCACCAGCACAGGCCAGGCGGCAAGGGAATGGTAGTGAGCATGTCACATGGGTCCCTCCTCTCCTTTCCCATTGTCGTGCCAAGTCAGGCCCTCCCCCACTCCTGCCTGGACACTGCCCCCGTCCCCTAGACCTGCCCCCAATTCTGCCTCTGAGCGCGTTTCTGAAGAACAGCCCTGACAGTATCATCCCCTGCTACATTCGATGGCTCCTCATTTTCTACTGGAGAAAGCCACTTAGCTTCTTGGGCCAGGCCAGCATGATCAGGCCTGTGACAGCCATGCAGGAGTGGGGGGGGGCGGGCAGTGCAACGGTTAAGACCTCAACTCTAGAGTCAAGATCCAAATCAAGTCTCTGCCACTGACTACTGGCTGTGTGACCCTGGGCATGTTGCTGAACCTCTCTGTTCCTCAGTTTTTTCATCTATAAAATGAACATAAGATCTACCCCACAGGATTGTTGTGAGGATACATGAGAGACGATGCGTGCAGAATGCTGGGGACAGGGTCTGATGCATATAAGCTCCCCGTACGTGCTCATTCTTGTGATCTGGTCAGCAGTTTTTCCTCTGGGGTCAGGCCCTTCTTTCACTCCTGCCCACCTCACTCTTGGATGGACCACTCAGATGAGCCAATGCATTTCCTTTCAAGCTCAGCCACAATGAGCTGGGTTTTCTGTCACTTGCAAGCATACAGTAGGCCAAGTCTCCCTCTGTAGCCATGTGTGTCGTCTCCGATCCCTGAACCTGAGCACCCCGACCCCAGCCCCACCGCCTGGCCCCTCAGACATGCCTGTCATATTCCTGCCTCTGTGCCTCTGTTCTTGCTGTTCCCTCTGCTTGGATGCAGAGAGAACTCTTATTCTCCCCAAATGCTGCTGGTCCTTCAATGTACTAGCACCCATGGACCTTGGAGGTGCAGCGCAGGGGAAGGAAATGGACTTTGGAGCCAGAGAGGTGTGGTTTCATCCCTGCTGCCCCTCTCACTTGGCCTGTGACCTTCGACTTATTATATAACTGCTCCAAGTCTTCGTTCATTCATCCTGCACATGCAAACAGTAGCACCAACTACACAGAGCTTTTAAGTGTATCGAACACAATAATTCATGAGACGGGCCGAGGGCACAGTGGGTGCCTCATAATAGCTGGTTGACACAATCAGTGCTGTGCTGACAAGAGCCGGTTCTTCTCTAACGCTTCACCTCCAGAAGAGCACAGAGGAACCCCAGGGAAATCTCCCCCAGCAGCCTCGCTCTGGGAAAGAGAAATAGAAAATTTTCTAATTCCAAAGAGTAAATGTCAGAGGCGTGGGAAGGATTCTGAGGTTCTGAAAATAAACATCCAACATGGAAGGGGAGGAAGGAAGAAAGGAGGGGTGGAGGTGCAGGGTCAGGGTGAGGGGCAGAGATGAGGTGCCAAGTCTGGAGAGGCTGAGTGTGAGAATGGGGGTGCCTGTTCTGCAAGGTACCTCCTCGAGTCCTTGGGGAGGGGGTTCAGGCATTCTCTGAGCATTCTCCAGTGGGGGTGGCAGAGGTCCGGCCCCTTCTGAGGGGACTCGGGTGCTACTGAGCAGCATGTGGGGATGATGAGTGGGGATTATTCAGATCGGTCGTGCAAACTTCATTCTGTGAAGCCAGTAGGCTGTCGATGCTGTCTGCTGTGTGTGTGTGTGTGTGTGTGTGTGTGTGTGTGTGTGTGTATGCGTGCGTGTCGGGGTCAGGAAACCTGCAAACCCCCAAGTTTATAATATGAGTCCTCCTGGCAGTTCTGGCTCCACAGGCCATCCAGACACGCTGCCTCAGGGGGATATGTGCCCACCAGTGGACCTCGTCACAGCTGGCAAAGATGCTTCTTCCCCGTGGTCATGTTTCATGGTCATGTGCTGCGCACGGGGTAAAATCCTACCTGGTCCGCGGCGCTCGTGGACTCATGGCCTCAGGCTCTTCTGTGAGAGCGCCTGTGCTCCCTGTGCCTCCTGCCCCTCGGCCCTCCCCACAGGCTCTTGTTCACCCTGATGTGCTTCCCCCCAACTTCTCTACATCCATTCACATAGAAAGTTGCTGGGGGAGGCCTGGAGGCTCGATACGTGGCAGTGTGTCCGCTGAGGATGCGGAAGCCATTGAAGAGGATGAGTGATTCCTAACCAGACTGGTTTGGGTCCAGCCTGAGGCCCAGGCCACGTGGACGCTCCCTGGGCTTCTCATTAAAGAGTGAATAGGGCTTCTTTAGGAGGCGCTGAGGACAGCACAGCTGGTGTGTCTCCTCTGTACTTTGTGGGGTCCTTAGAAGCGTCTAGAAGCAGGCACACAGCTACCCCTGCGCATCAGTGTCTGAGAACCGATGGCTGGGCAGCCTCGCTGGTGCGCACAGCCCTCAGAATCCAGCTCACCCTGTAGTGGCCGGGTCAATGGATGGGGCCATGGGCACCTGGGGGCTCCCTGCCTTCCTGATTTCTCCTTCAGCCCTTCATGCAGCAACATCTCTGGGTGCTGTCAGGATCCTTCACTTGACAAGTATTGATGAACCAGGACTCTGGACGGCTTCCCTCTTCTTATCGCCTTTATTCAGTTGTCAGACAGGCTATTACACCCTGAGCTAGGGGGATACGGGAATACAACAGGGTGTCCACCCTCCGGTGTTTGCAATCTGACGGGGGAGGCAGGTACAGAAGAGGACAGGCATCATGCAGACTGATATAGGCCAGCGTGGGGGAGAGAGTGGGACTGTTTCAGAGGCACTGAAGTGAGGTGTTTGCAGGTCAGAGGCACGTCTGCTTGGGACCTGGATCTGCCACCCACGGACCGTGGGACTCTGAGTCAGTTACTTACCTCCCTGAGCCTTGGTTGACCCCTCTCTACAACGGGGATTGTGTTGGGACATTGGGAGGAATAAATTAGTTGATGTAATTGCATGCCTGGCACACAGTAGGTGCTTACTAAACAGTAGCTATTATTTATGCCCCCAGCGAGCAGTTCAGTGAGCACCTGCAATGTGCGAGGCCCTGCTCAGAGGACTGAGAATTCCGTGAAGAAAAGCCAGATGCAATCCTCATCCTCAGACGTCTTGGAGTCTTAATCAGAGGCCTGAATGCGAACCACACAGGTCCACTCTGAAAGGGAGAGTGGGGTTTCAGGGGTGCAGGGAAGATGGAGAGGAGAGGAGGAATGCAAACTCAGGAGCACATGGACAGGACCGGATGCCAGGTTGGGTGATGGGGGAGAGGAGGTGTCAAGGGTGGTGCTCAGGCTGAGTGAGCAGGTGGAGGTGACATTCACGCCAATGACCAGCAAGGAGTCGGGTTTGCAGGGGGAGCTCACGAACCTGGACTGGTTCATGTCGGCTTTGTGACGGCTTTGAGGCTCCCCGCATGATGCAGAGTTGGGGGCCAGGTCCTGCTCTGCTAACCCCAGGCTGAGACATCCTGAGGGATCCAGAGAAGAAAGGCCAGTCCTGCCCTCAGTGGCTCTCACATGGAGCCCTGTGGACCATCACAGTTGGAGGTTGTCATTGGACAGGGTGGGCACCCCTACCCTGGTGGGGTGCGGGAAGGAGGTTTGCTTGGCTCTGCAGGGCCTCCTTTGGGCTCAGCCCTAGAGGATGAGCAGATTCGCCAGACAGAGAAGAGGAGGACCCGGAGGGCAAGGGGCCTGCCTGCCTGCAGAAGCCCGGGCGCAGGGGAGAGGCCATGCTTTCAGGGAACTAAGAGCATTAGGGACATTACAGCCTTGGTGACTGGGAAGAGGTAACAGCAAGGGAGGCTGGAGCCACAGAAGTTAGGGCAGGAGGGGCTAGTGATGCCAGCTGCAGGGGTCATATTTCAGTCACAGGCCGCAGGGACTCGGCCCTTTCTTGTTTCAGCAGGAGCGTGGATACAGGTGGAACAGGGACGGAGAATCTGGCAGCAAAGAGATCAGGTAAGAGGTATCCGTAGTGGTTCAGGTGCAGCTGAGAGCAGGGTGGCCACGGAGGGGGTGGCAGGGGGTGGGTGGACACAAGCAGCCTCAGAGGGACTAAGCGCGCTCGGGGCCCATGAAAGGTGATGACCATCATTTCAAGTGACAAAGTTGGCAAATGTGAAGGTGAAGGGAAGGGAACAGCATAAGACACGTGGAGAACTGTTTGGACAGGAGTGGAAAGACTAGAACACAGGCTTCTGTCCTAGTGTGACCTCAGTTACTACCCACCAAGTCCACAGAAGACGAAGGATGTTGGGACGTGTGTGTGTGTGTGTGTGTGTGTGTGTGTGTGTGTGTGTTGTGTCTCTGTGTGTGTTGGCGATGGGCAAATGTGTAGATGTACATAATAGTGGGGCTGACCTGGTCTCACCCTGTTTTGTTTCCTCCATGAATTTCAGTGTCTGGCGCTGGGTGACAGGTGTTGAGGTGCTGTCCACGGTGCTGCCTCCTGGCATTTCTGGGCGGTGGCACAGGCAGAACCAGCAGCCTCATTCCTGCCTGGCCTAATCAGGCGGCCGGACTCCCCAAGTGCCTGTGGTTGGCTGTCTATCTGTTCCCCATGCAGCTTTTCAAATAGTGAAATAGACCTCCCAGTTCCCCGCCTCTCCCCGGGCCCAGGGAAAGCGGGAGCAGGACAACCACTGGGAGAAGTCTGTCTGGGAGACATCGGGGTGAGGAAGTCAGCGCACAGCATCTCACTCATTTATACCTGGGATGGCACAGGACTGTAGCTCCCGGTCACCGTGCCGTCCCTCACTGATGTTCACTGAACTCCTGTTCTGCACTGATGTCCCTGCTCCCGCTGCCTCTTGATATTTGTCACCTCACGGTAGTTATGGCAGGAAGGAGACTACCTGGGGAGCTTCTGACTCCGCCTCTTGGGCAGGACACTTGACCTCTCTGTGCCCAATTCTCTGGTGTATGAAATGGGACGGGAGCCTGTGCTCTAACAACCCTGTTATTTTCACTCCTGCCCCATCGACCCATCACCACAAACCCAAATCTCACTCCTGGTTGCTGCCAATCTTCATCCAGTTACCCAGGGGTCCCTTTTGTCAGATAGCCTATGACTCTCAGAACCCCGCTGCCCTCTGCTAGAGAAACCAGGGCTGGTTCTTCCTTTCCGCAGAGCTCAGTGGCTGCTCGGATACACCATCAAGTGAAGTTGCTCTGAGTAGCCAGAGTGAATTACACAGGCCCAGCCAGACTGGCCGACTAATGCCCTAACACACTGAAGGCACAGGTTTAGGGACCTGGGCTGGGTATTGAGACACTTGGCTTGACCAAGGTCACAGTGCAAATTCTTGACAGACTTGAGCCTAGAATGCAAGTGTCCTAATGTCCAGCCAAGTTCCTGTCTCACCACAGGTGTCTTTAGATGTGGACCCTGGCCTGATGGGAGAAGGGGAAACTGAAATAGCCTTGACCGGCCAGGTCCTGACTCTGGCCGAGTTTTGTGACCTTGGTCAAACCACTTAAACTATCTGGGCCTCAGTTTATTTTTTGTTAAGAAAAAGGCTGGCATTATACCCACTTTCACCACAGGGTTTTGGGGCTTATTAATAAGAATAACTCAAAGATACATTGATTACTTATTATGTGCTAGGTATCATACTAAACGCTTGCAAGCTTTATGTCGTTTAATATATATGGAAAACAGAAGTAATCCTACTTCTGTTACTGCTCCCAGTTGTGGAAACTGAGGCTCACAGAGGTGAAATAATACGCCCAAGGTCATACAGCTAATTAATGGCAAAGCAGGCTTTCCCACGCTCTGCCGAACCACCCACCTCCACCCCGCATTTTGGCAAATCCAGAAACTGCCTTTAAACAGCTCCGTTTCCCCCAGAGAGGGAACCACTTTATTACAAAGACCCCCCCCCCCCAAAGAAAGACCACAGAGGCCAATGAAACTCACTCGGTTTCAGCATCACTTTGGAAATCGATGGGCTATGATTACGAATCTGGTATCTGTCAACAGCTGCCTAACGTTAGCTGGGTCTTTGCAGGCTGCTCACTGGGCCCATCCACCCCTGCGGACTGGCACAGCGGTTCTCAGACCATCATCGATCTTTTGACTCAAGTGGCCTCATGAAATACACATCTGCCGTTACTCAGAGAGCAACCTGCCATGTGGCACAGAAGAAATGCTGCCTGGGGAACGATAACTAGAATTTCATTGTAAAGCCCACCCTCTTGCACTTCTTCTCTGCTTTGATCTTGACCACACAGCTCAGGCCTGGAAAAGCTATGCCTTTTACTGTCTCAGCTTTGTCACAGAGAGATGGGTGAACGCCATCAATAAGGTGTTAAAGATATTTCCAGTTATGGGCAACTCCCTGTTACAAGGCCCTTGGCCTCTCCCCGTGAGTTAGCGCCTGCTTATTCTTAGGTTAGTTTGTGGGACGGAGCTTCTGTCCTGAGGCTCCTGCCTCGGACACGTGGCTAAGGCAGTGGCAGGGGAGAACCCGGGGCTCCAGAGAGTAAAAACACTGTCCTTGAATAGCAATAGCTTCTAGGGGCAGAGTGGGCAGAAAAAGCAAAGTGTGTTGTCACACAGCCTGTCCCGGGGTAGGGGCCTTTCCAGGAAACCAGAGGGGAGAAAAGCACCAGCCACTCTAGGGACAGGTGCTTCTTCAAAGCTGGACATCAGATCTGAGTGAGGAAGGCTCTGAGGGTCCAGCCGCTCGTTCTACAGATGGGATCCTGGCTCCCAAGGAACTTGTCCTAAGGCCATACGGCAAGTTGGTGGCAGGAAGCAGACACTGATGTCTCTCACTACATGGTCACTCCTTAAGGACAGGCCCAGGACTTTCATCTTGGCAATGCAAGTGTCCAGCAAACATTAGTGAAGGAGTGAGTGAATAAGTTGGTCAATGTAATATAAACGTCTGTGGGGATGCAATGTGTTCAGTGCAGGTTCTGGAAAAACGTGGCCTGGGTTTAAATAGAATGGCAACTCCACCACTTATTGTGTGCCCGTGGGCAAGTAACCGGACTTCTCTGAGACTCAGTTTCCTCAGTTGTGAAATGGCGTTATGCTGGTATTCACCTTATAGGTTTGTTGGGAGGATTAACAGAAAAAGCAAGTTTGGCATTTAGCACAGTGCTGAAAACACAGAAAGGAGCTGAAATAATAGTTATTCATACCAGAATTATTTTTCACCAATCACCTATTTGTTTTATTCTAAGATGCCATCTATCAAAAGATAGACCATCAATTTAATAACAGTTTCAGAAGAGGAAGGAAAGCGGAAAGAAAGATGAAATTAAATGTCTCGATCAATTGAAAGATGCATTTTGTTTTGGAAAGTTTAAAATGTATATCTCACAATTGACGAGAGGCACTATTAATATCAAAAGGCCTTTTCTAGATTTCAAATTCCTGGAACGCTCCCACTCACTGCCACAGAGGGAGAATGCAAGCGGTGCTGTCCAGGTGGACAGACCAGAGTTCCACTCTGCTACCAACGGGTCCAGTGACCCCGGGGAAGACCCTTCCCTCTGTGGCCTGGACAATGAGCAGGTGGCATTAGATGATCCCTCTGGCCTTCTAGCCCTGGATCTGGCAGAAAAGTGAATTCCTCTGCCAGACCAGCTGCAAGGGTGAGGGGTCCTGGGAGTAGGGCCTTCTTGCCCAAGAAGGGGAAGGGGCGTGGTCAGAATCAGCCTCTCCCAGTGACCTGCTGCTTCCCTCAGGCCCCAGAGCCAAGAGCTTGTAAGCAGGGACCCTGTTCTGGGCACCACAGGACTCAGACCTCCTGGGGCCAGCGGGGCCCTATTCTCACCCCAGCCTCCATGTTCTCTGAAGGTCCCGACCACTGCGTGGTGACTGCCATCCCCTTCTAAGCCCACATTCCCCTGCATCCTTGATTTGCTCACAGGACTTCTGGAAGGCAGACCCTGGCCTACTTCTGGAACTCCTTCCCTTCAGGAGTTCCCAGGGCAACCCATGACTGGGTGAGAAGATGGGGCAGGAGGGCAGAAGCCAGGACAGAAAGGAAGAGGAGCTGGTGGACTCCAAATGGGTCTGTTGACTCCCATTTGCTTCAAGTTACCATTAAATAGAATAAAATCACACTCGAATCCCCTTTATTTCCACACAGTACTTCTAATAAAAGACCACCTTGACATTTTAGGAGGGAAAAAAAAAAAAGGAAAAGATGAGACATGTAATATTCAGTGTAAATTGAGGATGGAGAAATTTCAGGGAGGTCACAGCCAAACCTCCTTAATGTCTTGAAAAATAAAACCATGGCAGGGTTTGGTGGTGACAAGGAGGAGAATATTCCAGGAGGAAAGCCCAGCTCTGAGGTGGAAAGAAGGTTGGTAGGGAAGGGAGTGGGGGAGGTTGGTTCTGCCAGAGCAGGGTGTCTGCAACATGCAATGGGGGGCTAGGGGGCTGATGCAGAAATGCTGGGAGCTGGGCTCCCCAGAATCTGCACTTGTTAGCCCCCTATCTGCTTCCTAACCCTTTGCAAATCGGCTCCTGGCCCACCTTGCTGTTGAAATTCTCTCTACGATAAGGCCTCATCAGCAAATCCTTGCTCTGGCTCTCAGATGCCGACCTCGCCCCACTCCCAGCTCTCTTCTTGGTCATCTGTCACCCTGTGTCATACTGAATGAGGGTGCTGGGTCCACTGCACACTGTCCACAACTTCACCTCTCCTCAGCCCACCACAAGGTCACTTTCAAGGACATTTACATGTACAAGTTAGCCTCCACCTCTGATTGAATGACAATGTAATCGTTCGAGTACTTGGAAGTCGTACTGACTCCTACGTTTCGCTCACATCCCACGATGAACCCATCAACAGATTTTGTTGGCTTCATTTCAGCATACGTCCAGAATCTGTCCCTTGCTTGCTGCCTGTATTGCGACCACCCTGGCCCACGCCATCACCATCTCTTGCCTAGGTGACTGCAAGAGCCTCCAAATGAGTCTCCCTCCCTGTTTCTTTATCTCCACACTCCATGCAGGAGGCAGGTTGGTCCTGCTAAAGGTGAGGCACCTCATGTCAACCCTCTGCCCCAAAACCCTGAGACCTCTTATCATTTCTCTCCACCAAAATGCTGTGAGGACTCCTCATCTCACTGAGGCGCATGAAGCCCCATCCACTGGGGACTGTCGGTGGGTCTCTGCCCTCTTCTCCCATCCCCCAGCCTTCCCACCTGCTCCCTCTGCTGCATCTGTGCAGCCCCCTTGCTCTTCCCTGAGGATCCAGTAATACCCCTGCCGTGGCCTTAGCACCTGCTGTTCCTGCTCCCCCATCTGTACAGCGAACTTCCTGACCTTTTCAAGTCTTTCCTTAATGCCACCTTCTCATCAGGTCAACCTTGGCTGCATTATTTAACACGTCACCTTGCCCTGAGTATTCTCAATCCCCTTGACTTTGCTTCACATTTTCTTTTTTCATGGTGCTTATATAAAACTTCCTTCTTTATTATGTTTGTTTAGGATCTGCCTACACCCCCACCTTAGCATATCAACTCCGTAAAGACAAGGAAATCATTCTGTCTACTGCAGTATCACTAAGGCCTAGAACCAAGCCTGTTACACAGTAGGCCCACAGTTGTGGAATGAATGCAGGAATCATGAATGTGTGAGTGCAGAGCCGTCCAGGTCCTGACCCAGATTACAGCCTGTGTTCAGAGGCCGCCGGTCATACCAGTATCACAGTGTATCAGGCTCTTGCAGAGTGAGGAGGCTGCTGCTGGAGCATTTCCTTGCCTGCAGGAAGAGGGAGATTATTCTCGCCCATTTTTTCACCCTTTATTGCTGTTTTCAGTGAGTGTCCACCCTCTCCCATTAACTAGACCACAGTTAATTGTCCAATTAGCTCAGGACAATTGTCCCCAGCCCAGAGCCTCTCTCGTCACTGGGCCTGTGTCTACCCTGACCCCACCAGGCAGATGGGCACAGGTACCAGATGCTCCTGGCTAGAGAACCCAGGGAGGGAAGGGCAGCAGAATCAAAGCTGGCAGGTGCCTCCTTCGGAAGCTGCCACTCCCGATTTTAGTCGCAGCTCTGAGATGTCAGCACCTCCTCTCAGTCGCTTTGCAAACATCTCTCTCCACCTGCGAACAGTGAAACCAACAGCATCACGGACATGTCTTTATTCCCTGGTACAGCAAGAGATGCAGTTTCTCTGCCTCCAGCAGGCCCATTTCCAAGTCACTTAGGCCTCTAGTGGCCAGTCTGCGACTGGTGTAAGCCATGATTGACGGCTGTGGGTTTGCTCGTGTCTCCTGATCTCTCTGGGACAGCCACGGCTCCCGTCCCGCTTAATGGAATGAGCTTCTCTTCTCTGTGGTCACCTAGGCCTGGCTCTCTCCTTGAATCTTCATTCAAGCCTATTTGGGGATTCACCCTGCTGCCGATCCTGGGTACCTAATTACATCCCCTGAATCTGAATGACTTCACAGGGCGTGTTACTCCTCCACTGGCTCTCATTCTAATCTGTGGGGGCCCGGGACCCCAAAATATAAGGAAGAAAGACAAGATTCAAGCAACCAGTCTAGTCTGGGTTGTGGTGTGGCTGACACTCTAATACCTTTGGGTCATCGCTGAGGCGTCTCCTCCTGTCCCCCAGACCAGCACATATGAAACATTCCTGGAATCTGTCCACCTGTCCCATCTGCAGGGCCGTGATCCTGGTCCATACATCTCTATTTCTCCCCTGGATGGCCCAGCAGTGGTCCAGCTGCCTCCCCTCCATTCTCTGCACAGAAGCCAGAGTGATCAGACCCTTCCCTCCTTTCAGAATCCCCTCCAATTAGAATGGGTTTACCGGCGGCTCTGGCTTCAGAGCCCGCCATATCCTGGGCCCCTACGAAGGCCCTGGGGGACCTCCCCATCAAGTGGTTACTAAACATCACCAATTCAAGGATTAATTGGAGTCCATGGTTACTCACGAAGCTTTAAAAGGCCCTGAAATCCCTCAGCTTCTATATGAAAAAATCTTGATAGAGGTTTTCCCAGGTTTGACAACAGATCCTAAAAATTTATAGGACAATTCATCAATAATGAATTGCGGTGATGAAAATAAAATGTTCCAGAACCATCAATAATAAAAAAACAATTTCTATCAAACTCTGCTAGAGGAAAGGCTAAATTATCTTTCTATCCTCTCTACAGAAAATGATATCATAAATTATTGCCATAAAAGATGTGATCTGAGAAAATGCAACCCAAAAATGTAAGGGAAAAAAGTACTCCTGGAGGTGTATCGCAATGCTAATTCAAAAACATACTGTTATTATTATTTTATTTGTTGATTCACTGATGTGTTGGGTAATTTTCAGCCTTTTAAAATCTGTAATTTATTGTGATTTCTTTTCTTAATCAAAATCAGTATTAAATTGTGTAGCTAATTTTGATTCCTAATTCTGAGCTCTTCTAAAGTGAATGCCCCCAATTCCACGTCAGGTCCCACAAAATGTGGATCCACTGTATTCCAGCGTCTTCCTCCTGTACTTAGAATAAAATCATCTCCTGCCTGTGGTCTGACCCCTTTCTGTCCACTCTGACCCCTTCCCCAGCCCTCTTCTCCTCACTCACCTCATTGCAGACTCAGGGGTCTTCTCCCTGTTCCTCTAACTGCTGAGCTCTGTCCCACCTGGGTGACTTTTCATTTGCTGTATCTCCTCACTGAAACCTATTTCCTCAATTTTCCCTTCTGGTTTTTCACGGTTTGCTCAATGCCACCACCACTGGGAGACCCTTGAGGACAATCCTACTTAAAGTGAAGCCCCCTGCCCATCCCATTGCACCCCGTCAACTGCGCTCCCTCTCTGCTTTGTTTAGTTCACAATGCAGATTTCTGTCTACCTGGAAATATAATGTCTCTCTGCCTCTGCCCTTCCCCCTCCCTGGGAGCAGGACTATGTGAGACCCACAAGGTCACGGCCACGTCTGTCCTTTGGATTTTGGCCTCCAGCACACAGCACAGTGCCCAACTCACAGTAAACACTCCATATATATTTGCTGAATTAATAAACTGTTGTTTGTGGTTCGAACTGACACCTTTCTGGAAGGTATGTTGGCAATGTGCCCCAAGAGGCTTAAAATGTGCAAACCCTTTGACCTACGATTCCCACTCCTAGAAATTAATCCCAAGGCAAGCACCTGAAAGACACATAAAAGGGAGATTAGCTGCCTAAAATCCATGAGAATCAATCAGACCTGGGCTGTTGTCTTGGCTCCACCCATTAAATAGCTGCTGTGTGACCCTGAGCAGGTTCCTAACATCTCTGAGCCCTGGCTTCCTCCTCTGTAAATGGGGATAGTAATCATACCTGCTGGAGAGGGAAGCTTGTGGCTCACATGAGGTCGTGCATAGAAGGTACTTAGCACAGAGCCAGGCGTATGAAAAAGGTTAATAATTGTTGACTATTACTGCATTCCATGATGCCCACAGTATTGCTTAGAATGGAGTTAAATCTGAGAGGACCTAAGTTTCTAACCATAGGGGATTGTCTAGATCTCTGCTTCCATCCAGCTGAAGCGTAATGGAATGGAAGCCACAAATGGAAGCCACACGTATAATTAGGAATTTTCTAGTAAGCACATTTTAAAAAGTAGAAAGAAACATGTGAAATTTAATTTTAATAATATATTTTGTTGAATATGATTCCAATGTATAGCCAATATAAAAAATATTGGTGAGATATTTTGCATTCTTTTTCAGTACCAAATCTTCAAAATCCAGTATGTATTTTACACTTACAAATTTCAATTCAAGCCAGCCACTTCAACTGCTCAATAACCACCTGTGCCTGGCAGCTACCACGTTGGAGAGTGCAGGACTAAATAATTTATCATAAAACTTTAAAATATTGTACAGCCATGGAAAAGCCTGTTTCAAAAATAATATTTAATCATGCAAGAAAAAGCTCACTAAATAAGATGAAGTGAAAAAGATAGCGTGCAAAACCAAATAAAGTATGGTCTCCTTTTTGTTATATATAGATATATGCTGATGTTTACTTGAGTATGTAAATTGATGTGCACACTGCAAGGAAATGCAGCAAAATCCTAACAGGACCATCCGAGGAAGTGGAGTTATAGAGCTCTTAATTTCTCCTTTCATACTTTTTCACTATAAACTAGTATTACTTTTACAGCCAGTGGAGAAATGTTATTTTTAAAGTGTTCAGGGTACATTCAGCCATCTCATACCATGCCCTGACCACAGCGATTGTTGGTGGATGGGCGGTGCTGGGTGAACGAATCGGCCCCACTTCTGGGCTCCTGCCATGTGCCTGTGCACCTGCCGTGTGACTTCGGGTCCCCCCACAGAAGGCAGAGTGAGCCTTGCCTCTTGACACTGGTCTCTGTCCTTCTTTTGGTCAGTGGAATGTGGGTGGAAGTAACAGGTGTCGGTTCTGAGTCTAGGCCTTTAGGGGCATCACATGTTTCTGTGTGCCCTCTTGTACTTCCGCCCAGTGCCATGAAGAGAAGATGCCCTGTCCAACCCACTGGTCCCGGAAGGGTGACAGATGCATGGAGCAGATCTGCATCTGATCCGTGGCCTAGAACCATCAGCCTGTAGATGTGTAAGAGATACATACTTGTGGTAATAGGTCACATGGATTCAGGACAGTGACAAAGTTCTCGCTGACTAGTGCAATGCTGCTGAACTGATTTCTCATGTATTCAAATCCAATGAGGAAGACAAAACTTGATTAGAAGTATAAGTTACGAAGCTGAGATCGAGAACACTTTCAAAAATTCAAAATTACAATTCCCGAAGCTCTCCAAGGCAAAAGAATCCAGCCACACTCCAGTAACCTGGCTCCCTTCAGAGATTCTTGCTTAGTAAAACGTCAAGTCATGGAAGGACAGAATTTCCTTATTCTTAGGAATTATCAATTCCTGGGGATGCCAAAATGAAAATCTCCACACCTCTCAATTTAAGAACCTAATTTATTCCTTTTAGAAAAATGATGCTGTAAAAAAAAAAAAAAGAAAAATTATGCAAAATCATTGTAGGAAATACAAACAAAAAGAAAACTCCTCTTAATCCTATTACCAAAATATAACCTCTGACAAACGTGTGGATAGACATATATGCATGTTTTTGTATGTTTATATTTTTTCCTACAAAAGGGAGAGCACACTGTACATTCTGTTCTATAATCTGTTTACGTTAGCTATGTCATAAACATCTTCCATTGACATTTAATGTCTTCTGCAGAACCATTTTTAAATGGTGGAATTCTTGCCTAGATTTCCATTGAGTGGGTGTACCATAAATAACTTTACCTAACTCCTGTGATAACGCATATAAATTGTATCCAGTTTTTAGCTATTAGAAGAAGCATCCTAAATAGTAGCTCTCCATGTCTATCTCTGATTGTTTCTAACAGTTCCAGTCCTGACGGTAGATTTCTGGGTCCGGGTTGTACCTATTCATGAGGCATCCTGTCTCCATGTGTCACTGTCCTCACCTGTCTGACAGGAGGGGTGTGAAATTGGTGATCTACGTGATTATCTTCCCTCTCACCATCTTCCTGTTGAATCCAAACCCCCATGGAAAGGAGGCACCCCTGGAATCAATGTCATCCAAAGTGCCAGAGCTTGAGCACATCAGATATGCCCAATAGAAGAGTAGGACCCTGAGAGAAACGAGAGCTGGGAAAAGCAAGTTATGAGAGTATCATTGCGTGGAAAGAGCCAGAGAAATGGGCTAAAGATTATACACTTAGGGCTCAAAAAGGCCAGTGGGGGCGATGTAAAGGCAAGACTCCCAAATCCATGAATAAAGGGGTCCTAAGGCCTCAGTTTGGCACTTGCTGCCTTGATCTGTTTCTCTGCGCCCGGAAGTTGGGCTGGAGCATCAGCAAACACAAGCAGAACGTTTCAAAGTGCTGTGCACAGGGGCTAGTCCTTTCCTCCTGCTGGGAACCCTGCAGGTGCCGCCAGGTGGATAAGCCTGTACTGGCCTCTTGCACTGATTAGTGCAATGCTGCTGACCTGTGTTTTCATGTATTCAGATCTAATGAGGGAGACAAAACTTGATTAGAAGTATAAGCTAGGATGAGAGACCGTGTGGAGAAAGACCCAACCGTCCAAGTCGTTCCAGCTGTCCCAGCTGAGGCCCAGAGAGGTGAGTGAGGCCACCACCGTAGACCATCCAGCCCCAATAGAGCCCATCCAGACGGGAAGAAGTGCCCAACCCAACCCACAGAATCATGAGAAATAATGTTTGTTGTTTCACACTGCTACATTTTGGGATGGTTTGTTATTCTGTGAAAGCTGACTGATACATGAGAGGATGGGCTGGATTAGGGAGGGCCTTCTGTGTCTGCTGGGGAGTCCGGAGTTTATCACTGTGACTGGAAGAGAAGGCTCTGAGACACAGGTTCAAAGCCTGATTGTGCCATTTATCAGCTGTGGGACCTTGGGCAGTTCACTTCACCTTTTTGTGCCTCCATTTCTTTACATGCTACATGGGGACAATAATACAGTTGACCCTTGAATAATGAGGGGTTAGTGGCTCTGATCCTTCCCCACAGTTGCAAATCTGCATAGAACTATAGGCGACCCTCCTCATACACAGATTCCCAACCGTGGACTGAAAATATAGTTCACACTTGAACAGGAATTTTTCAAAATCCACGTATAAGTGGATCCACACAGTTCAAATGCATATTGTTCAAGGGTCAACCGTACTTCAAAGGATATTAAGGGGATTGCATACCTAAAAAATGCAAAATGCTGAGGACGTTACCTGGCACAGAGTGAGTGCCCAGGGAATGCTGGCTTCTTATCATCAAACTCATGTTGTGACTTCCCACCCTAGAGCTCAGGGCCATGTCAGCCTTGACTGAGGTGACCCCTGGCCTGGCCGTCTGCTCCTGCTTGGAGAGTGGCCAACCATCCTGGTGTGCCCAGGACTGTTCTGATTTTAGCACTCAAAGTCCCTTGTCTCAGGAAACCCCTCAGGAGTCCCAGATAAACTGGGACATTGGTTACCCTACCTGCCAGGCACCCCCATGGTGCAAAGACATTCCTGCCCTGGCCCCTCAGCCTGTCCAGTCCCCTCCAACTGTCCTCACATGATAGTCTCCTCTCCCTCACACAGCTGAGACCCCACAGTTTGCAAATAAACATGTGCAATATCTACAGGCCTCCAGGGGGAGCATAGTTTCACATGCACACAAGGCAGGAGCCGTATTGTTAAGTCGTTTCTCTAAACATCTGGGGCCTTTGGGGAATGGTTGTGTGTAAATGGGGCCTCAGTGAAATTAGAGATGACACCAGTGTTTCTACGACAGGCTGTTTGGCTTTACGAGAAGTCAGCAAAGCACCGAGCCAACTGCAATACCAGGGGCCGCCTAGTCTGCTCTGGGAGAGGGGCGTAGAGACCATTAATCCTTGTCCCAGCCCCACCCCACCCCCAAACTCAGAGCATGAGGATCCCAAGGCTGGGGGACTGAGGGGGGCCTCTCTTGGGTCCTAAGAACAGGGGGTGTGGGGTGAGTCAGTGTCCCCAGGTGGGGCTGCCATGAGTGATATAGGAATCTGGGTACGCTTGCTTACCTCTTTTCATCAAGTCTTTCTAACTGATGCCCCCTCTGTCATGTATTTATTCTTAATGGAAATCAGAGTCAGACCAGCTGTGACAATAAGAAGGAAGTCTCACCCTTGGAAGGCCCAAGACAGCCTTGGGCACAGTTGGCCCAGAACACGCTGCAGGACCCGCTCTGCTCTGGCTCTAAGTGTAAGAGGGACAGGAGGCTCAGGCCCGGCCTGGCTCACTTCCCAGAGAGGGAGGCCCAGCAGGGCCACGTGGCTGAATCCAGGGTCCTCCTAGAAGATGTTTCCCTGGAATTGCCCACACGAAGAGCCCTGCGGACCAGTGGCTGTGATAATAACGACAACGCCAGCCACACTACCAGCAACGACTGCATTCATTAAATGCCATCTGTGAGGGGACACAGCACAGAGCAGAGATGTAGTGGCAGCCTTTTCTCCATCATCAGGGCCTACTGGAAAATGGCAGCATTGCCCCCCCCCCCCCCCTCCCCCCAGTGCAGGAGACAACACACTGCTCCCCATTGTAAACTGTGAGCTGGGGCCTCTGGCTGCCCCAAGCCCACACTCCCTGCCCCCTGGCTGAGGGGAGTGAGAGCTCTGCCTGGGTGTGACCCATTCGGGGCACCAGGGCCAGGAAGTGCTGGGCAGAGTGGAAAGGGAGGCGGTGCGGCAGCCTGGCTGGGTATGGCTCTGGGCCTGACATTTATTTACCAGCTGTGTGGCCTTGGTGAAGTAACTCCACCTCTTGTCATTTGGTTTTCTCATCTGTGAAATGGGAATAGTACTGGTCCCCACTGTCGTGGGAAGCTATGTGGATAAAATAGGTTGACACGAGTCATCCTTTTAGATAAGAGGCTGGGAAAGACAATGATGGAGGCGCTGTGGCAGTAGACTTCGCCAATTGGTGTGAAGAACTCAAAGCCACTTTTGCTCTCTGGCACTATCCTCCCTCTGGCCATAAGTAATTACATCTCTCCCACATGCTCAACATTTTACCCCCTATCCCGGGACCCCCAAAGCTCACCCAATTTCAGCCTAAGTCAGGGTGTCCGGCATCTCAGGATCAAATCAGGCCTGTCTGTGGTTGAGCCTCTTTGAGGACAGCTCACTTGATCAAAAGACCCAGAAGCTAAAATGACAAATTATTTCCCTTTCTCCCTTCCATGCACCCACCATAAAACGTTGAGGCACAGATAGGATAAGTGGAATAAGCCCTTCCATCAAAAGAGGGGAAGACAGTGACACAGCAGGCACCCGTCCATATAACCCACACATCTTGAGGGCAAATATTGTCAGGTTCTGCCATCGCAGAGTCAGGAATGGTCCTCGATGGGCCCTGGTCTGTCCCTGGGACTGGCTTCCCAGGGCATCGTTCTGTAAGGTCTTCTCCAGGCTCCACCCTCTGAGTCTTGCCTTTACTGTAATAAGTAGCCTGTGTTTGCAGCCAGGTGTCGTTCCCAACCCACTTCCCACGCTTGGGGCATCAAGGGCCCAGCTCTTTTGGTTTAAGCTGGAGTCTTTTTTACTGATACAACACACTTTGTAACTTCGTGAGCCTTCTATGCAGTTATAATAACCAACTCCAACCAAAAGAGGCCCATGCAAGGTTATTTTCAAGACATTGCCTCTCTGTTCTAAGGCTGAGTCCAGCTGCTTTGAGATCATATCCTTAAAGTTCTTAGAAAATCTTTTCTCCAGCTGAGCGAGTCTCTGAGGTACAGCCTTAAATCTTTGGTCTTCAAAGATCTTACAGCCTCAGCCTAGATTAGTCTTTGGCAACAGACCTTGTTTCACTGAAAATTTTTCACAGGCTAGGGAGACTGAGATTAAGGAACAGTTTTATTTTCCAATCCAGCAAGGCCTCGCTTCGCTCGATTTTCTCTAACTTTGGCTGGCTAATCGAACAGTCTTTCTTCAGTTCATCTCTGTCTTCTTTATCACAGATAAGAAGCCAATGGACACTTTCCCCATTCTGCCTGGAAATCATCTTGTCGAGGTCTGATGGTTCCTTAAGGATATTTGTCATCTTCCAAATCGTTGCCAGTTTTCTGCAGTCACATAACACGGGGCCTGTAGGAGTTTCCTCTCTGTCTTTCTTACCTCCTCTAACAATTTTGCTTGCCATTTTTTCTAGACTGTGCTCACAGGTTTCTTGTCACTTTTCCATACCTGCACGGTGTCACTTTTGCTGCGTCCCATTAACCAAAGCAGGTATCGTGGCCAGCCTGCACGCCAGGTCATGGGGGTAGACTCCGCCTGTTGATGGGAGAAGCTGCCAACTATTACGGATAACTTTTGCTTTTTTCACACCCGAGGAGTCCATAAGCAACGTTGTGTAGTACTATGTAAAGTTTTTCTAAAGCGTCGTGCGTGGTTTGTCATCAATGAGTCTCTCTCACTAGAGGGTCTTTGAGCCTGTGGAAGTCTGGCTCCAGGTCCCAGACCCCTGGTCTCCTTTGTGTTGATGTGTTTCTCTAAGGGAGTCCCTGGCTCTCGCAGAATCGCCTCTGAACAAATACTCACTGAATTTTTATTCAGTACCCGGGATCCTGATTGTCAAAGATGGAAAGGAAAACAAAGTCATGGTCACTACCTGCCAAACACTGACACAGAAGGTGGTGATTTAAATTCATCTGTAATCTTAGGGACACGGAATTGTTTTTCTTTCCAAGACTGCTTTACTTTTTATTTTTTCAAACATAACCACTGTACCGTTGTAATACCCACCGAATTAACCGTAAGTCCTTAATTTCATCAAATACCCAGACAACGTTCAATTTTTCAATGGTCTCCTAGATGCTTTGTTTCTGTCTTTGTTTTACAGTTTGTGTGACTCAAGATTCATATAGATTTGATGCGTAGTGATTGTTTGATAAACCCTTTACATCTCTTTTAACCTATGGTTTCCTCTTCACCTTCTTTTCATTTGTTCTTACAATTTATGTT
The DNA here is from genome assembly GCF_004115265.2 of Rhinolophus ferrumequinum. NCBI lineage: Eukaryota > Metazoa > Chordata > Mammalia > Chiroptera > Rhinolophidae > Rhinolophus > Rhinolophus ferrumequinum. The sequence goes on from NC_046292.1 coordinate 20,553,131, forward strand.
TGTCCTATAATCCTCAGAACACCATCTGAGGCAGCTGGTGTAGGCCCACAGTCCCTACCCCACCCAGGGCAGACCCCAGTGATCAAACCTGGAAATACGTCCTCAGCATTGAGTGGTTGAAATACGGACTGTCAATAACCTCACAGAGTTCCAGTTAGGTTGTGCCATCACATTTGTTTTGACACCAAACTTAAGGAGGAAAAAATAAATTCCACTTTCTCTTTTGGGAGCATTGGGGATTTGGGAATTTCAAGTTAGGGATTCCGTGTCTCTCCCAAATGCATCTGCTGAAGCCCTGATGCCCCGTACGCCGGGATTAGGAGGTGGGGCCTTTGGGAGGTGATTAGGTTTAGTGAAGTCATGACCTCCGGGGACCCCATTATGATGGAGACTCCATAACGGGACTAGTGTCCTAGGAAGAGGAAGAGGGACCAGAGCGCTCTGTCTCCCTGCTCACACATAGAAGAGGTCATGTGAGCACACACCAAGGTGATGGCTGGCAATAGCCAAGAAGGGGGCTCTCGCCAAGAATCATTCTGCCAGCACCCTGGTCTTGGACTTCCCAGCCTTCAGAACCATGAGAAATACTTGTCTGTTGTCTAAGCCAACCCGTCCATGGTATTGGTCACAGTAGCCTGAGCAGACTGAGGCAGATGGTGACCCTGAACCGTTGTCCGATGGACAGTGAGGAAGCTGAGGCAGCCAGGGGCGAGGAATCGTGTGAGGTCACCCAGCTGGGAAGGGGAAGGGAAGGGATTCACACCGAGCAGGCCGATGCACACCCAAGTCCCAAAGCCTTGTGTGGAGCCGTCTCCCCGCCACCCCATGCAGACAGATGGGGTTCTAATCCTGGCTCTGCCTCTCACCAGCTGAGTGTATCCTCGGGCTGGCATGTTGCCTGTTTGCCCCACTTTCTCCATGTACAAGGCAGGAGCTGCGGCCTACCCCTGGACTGCAGGAGGGAGGGAAAGGGCCGATGGCTGCATGGCAGGAACACTGGCGTCGGGCCCCATCCTGTCACTTGTAGTGTGTATAGGGGCTTCACCCCCGTCCCTCTCCTCTTCCCACTCCCAGCCTTGTCTTTGATCCCTGGGCCTGACATAAAATGGGATGACATAACTTGCAAGTCCAAGAACCAACCGTCCCTTCCACCCTCTCCCAACAGCTGCCCCTTGAGTGGTCACATAAGCAGTGTGGGCAGCTCTTGAGAAGGGTCCTGGGGAGGCCTGCGCGGGATGTACAGGGGGCTTGAGGCATTAGGACAGGAGCCTGGGAAGGCAGGTACGGTGTAGGAAAGGAAATGCGCACTCCAGTGGGCACATGTCCTGGGCCGTGTGGGTCTGTATGTGGCTGTGGAGCTGTGGGATCACACTCAGCCAGAGGATGGCAGGACCAGGCGCCCCAACGTGGGGACTCGGGGTAGGGGTCTCTTGCTCCTAAGGGTAGGCTGCCTTAAATGTTTATTCCCTCCCTACCCCATCCTCCTCACCCCAGGCTCCCCAGAACGACCCATTTCCACCCCACCCCTGCCTCGCTCAGCACAGCTCAGCCGGGCCTGGCTTAGCCCGCTGGTCTGCTCGGCTCTGTTCAGCATGGAGCGTGGCTGATGGAACTTTATCAAAACCTCTAAATATGAGTTTTTCCTGCATGTCAACCCTTCATCTTCTCACGGCACTGCTCTCTGAGCATTTTATAGCAAGAGGAAAGGGAAAGAAAAAAAAAAGGCGCCTTGGCGTTTATTGAGATAAATTGTGAGAGTCTGCAAGGCTGAATTGTTAAAAATGCATCTTCACTTGCTGCCAACGCCATGAATGCAGCTGATAAGTCAAGTTTCCTTTATCTTCTAGAAGTGTCTCTGTACAGAGAGGGGGCTTCATTGCCACCTCCTCTGACTCCTTGCTATTCAGCTTGTGGAGAATCTGCAGCCCCTCATCCATCCTGAGATTCCACACACGGCAAACTCATAACTCTTTTCCCATTCTGTTATGAGCAATGCACTGGAACACTTGTGATTGATTTTTCCTTGCGGCCTCTTGTGGGAAAGAGTGAAGGGAGCGACACTTGCTGAAAGCCAACTATGTGTGGGCATTTTGCCTGATCTATTAGTGAGCTGTTACGAGTAACACTCCCCAATGAGGAGAAGCCTCAGACAAGAAGCACGGATTTTGTCATGAGTCTGGGGACCCGTCTGGGCTGGCTGGCCCAGGACCACCTAGCTCATGTGTCTGTAGTCAGTGGGGGGTCAGCAAGGGGATACTGTTGTGCCTGGGCCTCTCCGGGGCCTGGGGTCCCTGCTGTTGTGATTGGCTGGGGTGGCTCTGGTCCATGTGGTCGGGCCTGGACTTACATGGAGGTCATGTGGTCTAGGCGAGAAGGGGAGAAGTATAATCTCTTGAGGTCCAGGCGCAAAACTGGCATAATGCCGCTTTTACACATTCTTTCGGCCAGAGCAAGTCACAAGGCCAGATTTCAGAGGTGGGAAAAAAGACTCCACATCTCCATGCAAAGTCGCATTGCAAAGGGCAGGCTATGGGACAAGGGCACTGGCAATAATCGCAGATATTTTGGTAAACAACCTATCTCATTCGCATTATAGCATCAAATCCTTGAAGTCACCCTGTGGGGAAGGAGTTGTTAACCCCATTTTTCAGATGAGGAAACTGAGGCTGGGAGAATATCGTTTGTTCATATTCCTTTGTTCCTTCTCTCTCTATTGGGCATCCCAGTGTGCTGGGCACTGATGGCAGTGGGACGTGACTGTGACCCAGCCCTGCATGAGGGAAGCCAGAGACACCTAAACAGAGCCAGGCATATGACCCTGAGGGCCTCAGAGGTCATCGGAAGAGCACCTGGGCCTCCTGGGCTAGCTGTATGTCCTCGGGCAATACACTTGACCTCTCTGAGCCTTGGTTTTCTCATGTCTATGGGGAGCAGCTGTAACCCTCGGGATAGGGGTGAAGAGTAAGGGAGAGGAGGTAAGCCAGTGCCTCTTAAACCTCAGCGCCCAGAACCTTCTCTGCTGTTATCCTTCACCCCACAGAAATTTCTTGAGCCCTGACAGCACACCGGCTTTGTGTCTCTGGCCACATGGCCATCACACGTCCAAGCCTTGTTCACAGCAGGATCCTTCATGGGATGGAATGCCATGGAAGCAGGGACCCCGTCTTTCCCCAACACTCTGTCCCCAGCATCTGGGACACTGCCTGGCATACTCCAGGCACCCAATACATATTTGTCGAATAAATGAAACATGCTTATTTTATAGATGAGGAAACTGACAGCTGGTTGTCGGGGCAGGCAAGATTGATCCACGTATGAAGGGTTCCAAATCTATCAGGATACCCAAGGAGTGTTTCTTAAATGCTTTGAAAGGGGCCCTTAGGTTGGGCTTGGATGTGACATGCTGGGGAAACCACTGAGAGGCCGCTCCTGGGACTCCCCAGCCAGGGCAGGCTCAGCCCTAACCCTTAGATGAGTAAGGTGGGCCTGGGAGGGACAAGCAAAGGTCACATGGGGGAGGGGGCTCCCAGGAGGTCATGGACTGAGGGAAGGGCTTTGAGGAGGGTGAGACTGAGGGTCCCTCTGCTTGCAGGGGCCTCAGCGCAAACCCACGGCCTCGGCAGGGGTACACTAGACACCCAAACCCAGCTTCACGTTGGGGTCTCTGCTCTTTTTCAGGCGGAAGGGCTTAGATCTCTTCTGCTCCCAGCATTTGGAATGTACCCAGCTTAGTGTGAAATGGCCCTCATGAGGAATGTTTCACTCCAGAAAGTTCTTCTGAGAAGCAAACTCTGACCAGTTCTCATATCTACCCGAGGCGCAAAGCAATTTGTACTTGATTAAGCAAAATGTTACAGGTCACAGTGTGACCATTTTAAATCTTTCATCTTTTCTGCTTTTCTCACTTCTCACAACCTATTAATTTCCAATTTTCATCTCTGCCTCCCGTCCTCACTCTGAGCCTGTGGAGCAAGCCCCTCTGTGTCTCCTCCCTCCCTCCCTGTTCCCCTTCCCCCTCCCTCCCTTCCTTGCAGTACTTTTGATCCTGCTGTGTGTCAAGCAGCCCTGGAGGCCCCAAGAAAATAACAATGTATGAGGTGGACAGAGCCCTGTCTTCCTGGAGCTTCTGGTCTCAAGGGAGAATGACAGGAAGCATATAAGACGTGACACCTCTCCCCACTGTCCTGAGTCTTTCTCCCTCATGGGACCTCAGGGGGTGATGCTGGGGGCCTGGCACATAAATCATCAATGACAGTTTAGCGATTCTCCCAGGGTGCTCTGTGGGAGCACAAAAGAGGGGTAACTCATCTTGCGATCAGGGAGATTCTCTGACGAGATCATACCTGAGCTGAGCATTAGAGAACAAACGGTGTGACCATGGGGAAGAGAGTGGACAGATGCCAGGACAGAACTTGTCAAGGTCATATTTGTCAAATGGATAAGTAAGTGCATGAACGAACCTAACCCAAACTCTCCTTTTTGGCCCCACCACTTAAACACCAAATGCCTTCACCGTTCCTCAGATGAAGACTCAAATCCTTAACGTGGAATTTGAGGTCACACATGGTCTGGCCTGTGCCCCCTTCTCCAGGCTGCCACCTACTCCTTACTCTTCAACCACACGGGTCTTAGAGCTCTTCATGGTCGCTAAGAATGCTCCAGCCACAGGGCCTTTGCACATGCTGTTCCTGTGACAATCCCTGTTCATCCCTCAGATCCCAGCTCAGGCATCTCATCCTCAGGAAGCATTCTCCAGCCTTCCTTGACCTCCATCCTCTAGTACATGCCCTCATAGCACCAAGAGCACTTTCTTTACAGCCCACATCACTAGGCATCTGATTATGTGATTCTAGATTAACCTGTTTCCCTTCTAAACTGTGAGCTCCCTGGGGCAGTGACCACGGCAGATTTCCTTAATTCCCCTGACACAGTGGCTGTAGCATAGCAAGTGCTTAACAAACGTGTTGAATAAATAAATGAATATTGTCACTTCAGGGTCTCCCTTGTTAGTGCACTTGTCTAACGAGGGCCTGAATCTGTCTCAGTTGTCCCCATAGCCTGAGGCCCACCTTGGGGTCTGCATCTCACTGGCATTAGTAAACATCTGTTGAAGGAAGGGAGGTGGGTAGGAAGCAAAAGGGGACTTGAGATGTAGAAGACTCGCTGATCAGCTTCCAAGCCCCTCCGGAAAGCGGCTGGTGCAGAGAATGGACACGTCTCCCACCCATGCAGGCATCTGGCTCCCCAATAGTCCCAGCTGCTCCAGCCCCGCCCCACGTGGAGAAGACCCCACAGAGCAGCTGAGCGGATGTGTATTCTCATGCCGCGTGGTGTTGTTTTGCTTCTGTGGGCTCATCATGCGGAAATGGGCTGTCAACCCAGCTTCAGAGGAGAACAGGGAGGAAAACGGACTAATTTCCTGGGTTGTGGACATAATGGGGGAGTCTTACCTTCGCAGGGTGCTGCTCGCAGTGGGGATTTGCAGGGAAAGCCCAGGGCCCAGGGGTCGTGCAGTTCTCAGGCTGACGAGACACTTTGCAGAGATTGTGTCTGGTGGGCCGATTGGCTGACGGAATGTGGTCTGGTGGCCTCATCAGAGAGCGGGTGAGACCATTGTCCCCTCTCAGCAGATGGGCAAGGACACTGCCAGCCTCGCTCCCAATCAGCAGCACCTGGGACATAACCCCAGACATCAGAACGTTCCCAGGGGCCCTGCTGCTCCCTGCCCACCACCTCCGACCTGGGAGCCACCTCCCACCAGCAGGGTGCGGCTCCACCTGCTCCAGGAGAGGTTCCCAGGGCACCTGCTCGGGGAAGACCTTGAACCTCCTCACGGAGAATTCTGGTCCCAGAGACCCAAAGATCAGGGAGCAGCAAACTGTGGGCCGCTTCTCTTCCCTGCATGTTCTTCTCCTCCAGTTCGTCCTTCAGGGCCCAGCCTGGGCTCCCCCCACTCCAGCAAGACTACTGGCTGGGGCCCTGGTGCAGGTGAGTAAAGGAGGCGGCTTAAACGTGGCTGGGACAGAGCCCATGAGAGCATTAGAGGGACAATGACCCCAAGTGTTCATGTGGCTGGTGTTTCTTTCCAGAGTTTTCCCCATCTGGTCTTGCTCAGCTGGGTCACAGAGCCTTAGCCTGGGTCTAACTCCCGCTCATCGCTCATCGCTGCCAATTAATTTCAACTTGTGTGACCTTTTTAACGGTTTGCTAATCGATACAGACCAGGCAGACCACCACTGGTGAGTCTTAAAGTGACGGGTAAAAGAACTGAAATGCTGCCTGCAGGTTAGTGTTTTAATGTGTCCCACGTTTACTGCCTGTTGTTTTGAGTCAATCACCAGGTGCCTGACTGTAACTCTTGTGAATCTAAGTAATGCACTTACAGTTCACACACAGTTAATTAACACGACTAAAGGGCAGTGGTGTGGTTTGTGTGGAAGGAGGCGTGTCCCCACCCTCAGGGCTGGAGGAGGGAGTGACTGACGTGGGCGACACTGCCCCCTGCCCAGTCCCGCCTCGCCGCAGCCTGTGCACGCAAAGGACCTCACCCTCAGTCCCTGCCACAGGAGACAGCGGCTCTCCTTCCTCCGCTGGCTGTGCTGCAGCCCCACCACCACCCCTCCCTTGCAGGGAGCGCGGCAATGGCTCCTGGCTTAAAATCCATGTCTGGAAGAGCCCTTTGCTGGAGGAATTAATGCGTGTACACACAGAAAGTCTCCCGCAGACTTGTCTTCTAACATTTATTCTGGAAACTGGAACATGCTGATAAGGCAGCGCCTGACGCTGGAACCGCAGAATACATTTGCATTCTCTAAGCCACAAAGAGCTGCACATCCACCCACTTTGTGAGCCAGGAAGAGGGGGGAAAAAAAATCACACCAAGTGGATGGAAAGTTCTGGCAGGTGCTCCTCCAGCAGCAAAGACCACCACACTGGAATCCCAGCCTCTTACAACCTAACTAACAGTCCTCAAATCCCAGAGTCTTACATTTCCAGGTCTTCACTTAATAGAATCTTAAAACTGTAAAAGCTTGAGTCAGGATCCCAGGATCGTAGATTCTCAAGTCTTAAACTTTTTACTTTAACAGAATCTTAAAACTACAAGATGTTGGGTCAAAATCATAGAAAATGAACCTCATGTCAGATCACAGAATCTTAGAATTTCTAGGACTGTAAACATCAGCTTGCTCAGATGCCCAACCCACAGGTGAGTTCCCTCCATGATGTTGCAACAAGTGGCTCCCAGGCCTCAGATCTTGCTCCAGTGTCACTTCCTCCAGGAAGTGCTCCCTGACCAGATCAGAGCCCCCATCACAGTCTCTCATGGTTCCATCTGAGTTGCCTTGTCAATCATGCCAGGTGTCAATCACGCCTTGTCAATCATTCTAGGTGTCATTTTACATTTATTTTCACGATGAAGTAATGGAGTTTGTGTCTCCCCATTTCCCAGACTGTGATCCCCATGGGGATGGGTTTGGTCTGCTTTGCTCATTGCTGGATCTCTAGCACAGGGCCAGGCACATAGCAGATGTTCAACCAATATCTGTGTAAGGAGTGACTAAACTAATGAATGATTTGAATAAATGGGTGATAGATGGATGGACAGATGGATGGACAGATGGATGGTTGGATGGCTGCCTAAGCCTATGCTCTTCCCACAGTATACATGAACCCCCTTGCACCCAATAGCAACATATCTGCCCAAAAGCCTGGGAGGCCTGTGCTGTGTGGGCTCAGTCAGGCTATTGACTTTCTCCGACCCTTGTTTCTTCATCCGATGCTCTGTCAGAAGGCCGTTGTGGGTGTGGGATGCGGTGATGTAAGCCCAGGGCCAGGGTGGAGCTGGCATAGAGTGGGCACTCAATATGCCAGCTGCTTCATTTGGAGAAAGGACTTCTGTCTTGGAGCCCAGAGACTTTTCTGGTTTCTGAACTTAGAGTGGGACAGGATGAGCAGTGAGGTCAGAAGCTGGAGGAGCCTGTAGCTGAACTCTCTCCTCTGCTCCAGCCTCACTGTGCACTTTGGGGGAGTCACGGCCCCTTCCTGACCCTCTGTCTCCTATAAGACAGAGAAAATTATACTTGTCCCTAAATGAGAGCCAGGAGGACAGATCTAAATGAAATTCTTCCAGGATCCAGTGTGGGTAACTCGCTAGAGAGACTGAAAATATGGCAGGGGAGATTGTCTTTGTCATGCTGTGTGACAGGCCCAGATTGATATGCTGAGAAGGTGCCTCCGTTGGAAGTAAGCTCTTCATTACTGAACAAGTTTTCATAAAATTGATTGCATTGCCTGTTCTCTGCATTTTTAAATTGCAAAACCAATTAGCTTTTTGGCAAAGGGGAGGGAAGGCAGAACTCAGATTGGCTTTGCAAACTCTGCCTTTTATGGTGGCCACAGTGGGAAGCCAAGGCATGTGGTCATGGAGGGTGGCCATGGCAAGGATGTCACCCCCATCCACAGAGCAAGAAGACCTGAGATTCAGGGGAGCCTAGGGTTGGGCAACCCTGCTCCCCCAGAGTACGCAGGGGAAGCCTGGGGTGGAGCCTCCTAGAGCAGGTGAGCTGAGCAGCCATGGGTCAGCCAAAGGCGTGGACATCCCCCAGGAGAGGCCCAACGTTCCGCCCCCCTCCCCTAGATCCCTAGATCCCTGGCTCTTTCCTCATCTGAGTATATTTCTTTGAACAACGTCAGCTCCATTAAGGCATATCTGCTTGTTCTCTGCTGTATCCTGGGGCCTGGAACCTGGCATGTCATATGCATCAATATGAATGATGGATAAATGAAGCAATAAAGGAAGGAAATTAAATTTATTGGAAGGAAGGATTTCCGTAGCCAAGTTGATGTTGGTGGAAGGGCAGCCTAAGGAGGAGACAGACTTTGATCTGTCACTGTAAGTGTTTTGGAGGATGTTGGGAGACCCATTGAAGGAGATTAGATGGACAAGATTCAGGCATTGACAGGGGTGGGGGGATATGTTTGTGTTTCTGACCTTTAGTCTTTCCCACTCATGACCTCTTTCCTTCTCCTTTGCCCAGAGATTCTGGACACCTCTCTCTCTCTGAGGGAGGCAGTGATTTTTTTGTTATCAGTCAAACCCAAATTCAACTTCACCTGCCACCACTAACTAGCTGGAAACACTGGGAGCAAACAGCTTGCCTCTCTGTGTCTCAGTTGTGTCATTTGTAAAATGGGACTAATAATTCTATTAGCTTCTGTAGCCTCCGGAGAATGGATAGGAGAAAGTGCTTGGTAAAGGAACACGTGTACATGTGTGTGTGTGTGTGCGCGCACACACACACACACACACACACACACACACACACAGAGTTTATGAAAATTCTCCCAGCATCTCCCTTCACCCCCAGAAATGCACCTGGTAGGGCTGCTTCAGAGACTCTGCTGACAAGGAGCCTGGGCAGCCAGACTCCAATGGCCAAAGCGCAGCACCACCGCCTTGAAACCTCCTGTCCAAGTCCCCTAAGACTGGGATGTAGGAGGCGTAGGTGGCATGGGGAGGGGATGGGTGGGCTGGAGCAAGGCTCCGATTCCCCTTCCTTGTTCCCTGCTCCAGATGCTGCAACAGATTTCAGAGCAGGACATCTTGCTCCATCAGCACAAGCAGCAGATGAGAGGAGGCAGAGAGGGTAAAGCTGGGGGCACTGGGGACCCCTCATGGGTCATCACTGGGGCACAGTGAGCAGAACAGGCCAGACCTGGGAGAGAGAGTTTCCCCTGGAGTCGCTGGCAGGGCACGGAGAGGGGCTGGCAGCTCGAGGGGCAGGCGGGGTGGATGAGGGAAGGCCCTGCTTGGAGAAGTCCTTGAGTCATGGTTCCTCCTGCCTGGTGATTGCTGTTCCCAGATGTTGGAGGCAGCAGCACCCAAATGAGCTGCAGTCTGGGTCACCAGGCAGCATCATGGCTGTCCAGCCCAGCCAAGAGGCCCCAGCTTTGGGGAGACTCATGGGGAAACTCCCGGGACTCTTAATGGGGACAGACCCAGCCGAGTGGAGTCACTGGGTTTCCTGGGCAAGGTGAGGAACACCCAATGGGGCCTACCAACGGGGGTGTGGTGCCTTCTCCCTGCCCCGGAAGCAGACGTGGAATCCCCAGGGGCCTTGGTGAAGGGATTTCCAGGGAGTCTGCCAATGGCCTATGTCCGTGCCTGCCCCTCTGCACAGCCCCGTGCCAGCAGCGCACAGTAGAGGGGAGAGTGTGGGTACAGATTGACTGGTCCGCGTCCAAGCTCCACCTCCACTATTTACCTTTAACACAGAGACACTGCCTCCACCTTCTTACCTGTGAAATGGGGTTAATGATACCAACCTCAGAGAGGAGACATGATCTGCAAATATTAATGCCACACCACCTGTGAAGCTCTTGGTTCTCTTTTCACAACCAGCTGAATAACCCTGAACCCAGAGACGAGGTGCCCCAGTCTCAGCCCTGCCTCAGTTCCCCCAGTTTAGCAAATATGAAGTCAGCCAGACCTGGGTTCAAATCCTGGCTCAGCATCTTAGCTCAGTGACTTTGGACATATCACTTAACCTCTCTGTGCCTCACTTCCCTCTCTGTGAAATGAAGATAACAGACCTCAGTGCAGGTGTGCTGTGATGCAAAGTGTGTGTGTGTGCATGGCAAAGCTCAACCCAACCAATAGGAGGCCTTGCCCCCTCCCCCTCCTTGGGTCTCCCTCCCCCTCCTCCCCCCTCCCCCTTTTCCTATTCCCTCCCCTCCTTCCCCTCTTTCTCCTTCCCCTCCTCCTCCTCCCATCCTTCTTATCTTTCACTCTGCACATATTGAATTTTATGTAATTGGGATCGTAAAATTTATTCAGCTATTCAGTTTTTTTTAACTCACTATACATCATCAGCATTTTCCCACATCATTGAAAATTCCTCAAAAGCATGATGTTAATAGCTTTGTAATTGTACCTCATTCAGATGCACCATAATTTACGTCCCCATCCTTGCCTGTCATATACTTAGAGGATTACAGCCCTTTTATACACATCAGGCTGTGACAAACGTTTCAGGCCCCGCGTGCCTGAGTCCCTGACCACGTCCTGAGGACAGATTCCTGCAGGTGGAATCATGGTATCGAGAGCAGTGATATTTCTCAGGCTCGGGGTCATTATCACCCACTCTCTTTCCTGCAAGTTGCCCTGAGGGACACCCCCCAGCAGCCCAGGAGGGCGCCTGTCTCACCACCCACAGCCCTGGCCTGTGGTGCCTACTTCAAAGCCTCATGACAAGGACCAGAAGCAGCTTGGGGCAGGGAGTCAAAAGTGCTGGTCCTATCCCACCTGCCCTCACCTGCCAGGGGCCACGGCACTGCCCTTTTCCTTCTCTGGGTCCCCGTTTGCCCACCTATTGCAATAGCACCCCAGGTGGTCTCCTCCAGTCCGTCCAGCACCCAGGACAAGGCCTGACAGCCAGTAGGCGGTCAGCAAATGTGTTGAAGCCTGAACTACCAGAATGCGCGCGTGCTGTCTCTCTCTCTCTCTCTTTCTCTCTCTCTCTCTCTCTCTCTCTCTCACACACACACACACACACACACACACTTTTGGCCACATCATTCTTCCCTTCCTTGCTGGAACTCTCCCATCACTTATACAGTGATGCCTCTGTTTTCGAATGTAATCCGTTCCGGAAGACCATTCGAGTTCTGAAACATTTGAAAACCGAGGCACGGTTCCCCATAGAAAGTAACGCAAAATGGGTTAATCCATTCCAGACCTTTAAAATCAACCCCTAAAACTGCAAATTTAGCATGAATTTCACTATCTAATGATACCACAGATCCATAAAATTTACGGCATTTGTTAACCGAAATGTTCGTCAACAGAGACGTTTGAAAACTGAGGTACTACGGTATTTCTTTCTCCTTACTGCCTTGAAAACCAAGACACTGACTCAACCTTCTTATCTGTAAAATGGGGTTGATGAGAACACCACTACCTTCCACTGAAGATAGTGTAGAATGGTGGTTAAGAACAGACTCTGGAGCTGGACTGCTTGGGTTTCAAAGTTACTTAATCACTCTATGCCTCAGTTTCCCCTCAGTAAAATTGGGATAGCCTACCTTCTAAGGTTACTGTAGGGATTAACAAAAGTGCTTCAGATAAAGTGTACGAATGATACCCACAGAGAGAAGCACTGTTTAAGTGAATTCGAGATGCTGCTTCCTACACCCAGGTCACAGCCTTAAAGCCTACAGGCACAGAGGAGAGACTTCACGTCACCCAAATGTGGGTCCCCACTTCTACTAGGAAGAAAGAGTCTACCTGGCTGCTCCCTGCAGTTATTTGGGATCATGTGACTAGATTTCTATGATGGGCTATTGGCAGAAGAGACGCGTGGCACTCCCAGGCTGGAGCACTAAATTCCAGTGGAGACCCTGCAGCACTCTCTTTCCATACTCCGGACATCACAGAGAGGCCCTGTGCTCTGACAGTGGAGCCATAGTGGCTGCCTGGATAACCAAATCACTGCATGGAAGACAGCCGCCCTGGAGAGCCACCTGGACCTACGCTGGCTTTATTGCATGAAGCCAAGGAGGGTTGGGGTTGTCACTGAAGCAGAGCCCTGCTTATCTTGACCATTCACGGAGCCAAGGTGGGACATTAGTGTGTGAATCGGGCCCTTGCAGGTGGTCGTAAACTGGACAGTACCTGTCCTAGGTTGGGTGGAAGCCACTCAGTTGCAACCTCCTGCAGGAAATAGGGACCCCAGTGGTCACATCTTCCATGTTTTCAGGAGAAGCCAGGAAGGAGGATTCTTATTTAAAAATCTGGCTGCTTTTAAATGTTGGTAATGAAATCAAAGTTTTAAAAAACAACCCTAAGTGAGCCAAACATATCTCGCTTGCAGACTAGATATGCTCAGAGGCCAGTTGTCATGACTCTGGCCTACATCACCAAATCTAAGCTCCCTGGCCTGGTATTCAAAGCCCACCGTGGTCTGCCCACAGCTGACCTCTCCCACAGCTTCCAAACCCCAACCCTCAGCCACTGACGGGTCACCTACCTGGCCTGTGTCCATACTGCTCCCCAGGGCCAGTGTGGTGCCATGACCAGGGCATGGCCTTTGGTATCCGTCCACTAGATTGCAATCCAGATCACTACCCTGTGAGAGCTGGGTGGTCTCTCTGGACATCAGTTTCTTTTTCTATAAAGTGAAGGTGAATGTAGCCACCTTACAAGGTGCCCGAGAGAGCTATATAAACACTGTTCTATAAGTTCTGGCCCAGAGTGGGTGCTTGGGGAAAGTGGACTCTCATCCCACTGTCCCCATGAAGAGGGAACTTCTGCAGCTGCCCCCCTCACTCCCCTCGCTGCCATCTAAGACAGTCCTCCAACCTTCCTTCACCTCTTCTTCACAAGGATCAGACCTGCATTGCAGTCTGATCTGTCAGCCCTCGGGCTCCCTCCCATATGTGTCCCTCCTTGGGGTTTAACCACAACTAATCTCTCGCATGTGTAATCCCATCTCGGTGTCAGCTTCTTGGAAGACTCAGACTAGCACAAGATAGTGGTCTGAGGAAGGAGTGGGCCAAGAAAACAAGTAACGACAAGGGCCCTGGGACTGGCTTCTGCGTGCCACGCAGGGTGGAGGACTCCATCCTGGCGGGAAGGTTGTACACGGATAGTGCTTGGCATAAAGTGCTGGCTCAGTTGCTAAAAATTTTGTCTGTGGGTCCCTGGGAAAAAGCCCCAGGGGAGGAGCATCCTGGGGCAGGTGTGATGGTACAGGTATTCGAAAACTGGGGGAGGGGAGCAGTAGGTAATTCTTACAGAGACAGCAGCATTGGCCAGGCCTTCCTCTACCATCTGCCAAGGCAGCTCAGATAATTTCGCTTTGCTGAGAATTGAGCAGCTAAGTTGGGTTCACACACTACAGAGGGGTAATGAGAGACGGGGCTCTTAACAAGCCTAATGGCTAAGCGTGACAGCCAAAGGGCCTGCTGCTCGCTCACAGAGAGGCCCTTATCTCCTGCCCTGGAACAGCAGACTTGGCTGAAAAGTAGACTGTCGATCTAATTGTCAGAACTCTAGAGGCGTTTGAACGCTGCTCAGCCAACACAGGTCTGTTATACATAGAGCAGGGCCTCGACGGGAAAACCCTAGAGCTCGGAAACACAGGACAAGGACATCTCAAGATACTGACTTTGCGACTCCCCCCAAACGCTCTGGGCTCACAGGGACGGCCTACCCTTCCTAGGAATAGCCAGCACCTGCACGGTGCTGCAAGGTACTGCACAGGACTCTCCCCGCAGGTAACAGGCACCCCCCGCCCGCCCCCAGAAACTGACCCACCTCCTCTTCTAGCTGCCAGGTAGATAAATCGGTTTAAATCCCAACACAATCTAGCTGGCGGCATGCTGGGCCTGAAAGGAACTGTCCACCAAGAGTAGCACAAATTACCCGACTGGTCCTTGTAAGAGCCAGGGGAATGGACTGTGAGATTGAGCTCAAAGAAGCCAGAGTCCATGGCTGAATGGACAGAATTCCTTGACTTGGGGGATTTGGGGAGGGGACACAGGATTTAATAATCTGGCATGGACCCGAGGGATGGCCTTGAAAACGTGATGGCCAGTTCTAAACATGGCAATGCCTGAGAAGCCCTGGCAGGCGGCAGAGGAAGGCATAAAGACGCTGAGCAGAGTGGGCAGCTGGAAGGGATTACGTCCCCTGGGAGGGCCTCCGAGGACAAACAGTTCCCCAAGGCCATCAGGAATGCACTGGTGAGGGGTGCTGAGAAGCTCAGCGGTGGCTTTCCTCTCGTCCATGGGTGAGTAGGTCCTGAAGTAACAGAGGCCAGCTGGTGGCACATAAACAGCCAGAAGCAAAAAGGCTGCCCTTACCAAAGCGACCGCTATGGTCAGAGGGACAGCCCAGGGGGCTGGACCTATGGGAGGGTGTGGAGATGGATAGCCAACAAGGGTGATGCTTACCATTTCTACCCAATACGGGACACGGATGCACAGCCATACCATGCAGCAATACTCAGAAACAACGAGAAACAAACTATTGATATTTGCAACAACAT
Source organism: Rhinolophus ferrumequinum (assembly GCF_004115265.2). Classification (NCBI taxonomy): domain Eukaryota; kingdom Metazoa; phylum Chordata; class Mammalia; order Chiroptera; family Rhinolophidae; genus Rhinolophus; species Rhinolophus ferrumequinum. Next base: position 20,568,181 of record NC_046292.1, read on the forward strand.
GGGTAGATTTTGAGGACATGATGTCCAGTGGCAAAAACAAAACAAAACAAAAAACCAATCCCAAAGGTTATATACAGACTGTATGACTCCACTTATATAAATTCTTAAAATGGCACAACTATGGAACTGGAGAGCAGACTAGTAGTTGCCAGAGGTTAGGAGTGGGGGCAGCTGGGGAGGGGGCTGGTCTGACCACAGAGGGATCGCACGGGGAGACCTTCGGAGTGGTGGCGTGGTGCTGGTCTTGACTGGGCTGCAGTTTCAAAACTCTGCACTCGTGATAAAATGGCTTAGAACTATTCTCCTGATCTTGATATTGTACTGTAGTTAGGGAGGCATAACCCGTGGGGAAAACTAGTTGAAGGTTACATGATCCCTCCTATACTATTTTTGCAATTTCATGTGAATCTATAATTATCATAAGATAAAAAGCTTTTTAAATGACAACAATAGAGAAGGTGGCTTGAGCAGTCACCCCAATAAAACACAATCAATTGCTCAGTTATCACACCTGAGCCAGTTTTCAGATCTGGAACCCACCGATGGCAGCGGTGGCCAGGTCCCACGATGGAGCCTTCAACATCCTGACAAGTACATATATACCATGATGATTCCCCCGGTTCTTTCCCAGAGGGACTGCCAGCTATTTATTCAGGGGACTTTACACTGAGTAAAGAGTAAAGGGAATAACCGGACATTTTGAGGACTGTTGGGCATGAGGTCTGACTTGACCCTGGTACTTAGAGACTCAGGGTCTCCATAACCCCCTTCTTAGAGTGGGGACCGATAGGAAACAGGCAGTCAGTGGCATTCTGGCTGAAGTCTGGGTCACAGTGGGTCTGGGAAAAGGACCACTGGGTGAGCCCACAGACAACAATATTTGTTTAAAGCCCTGCCACTCCGGACTCTGCAACTTTGGAGGTCCTGGTCCCTGGAGAGGCATGCTCTTGCCAGAATACACATCAAAGGTCCCATTGAACCGCAAGTTACAGCTGCCCACGGGGCAATTGGGAGCCAGTGGGCAAAACGAGGAGTCACCATAGTGGGAGGAGCAATTCACCTTGATCAGCAGGAGGGCGGGGGCGAGAAGGAGGCGGTGGAGCCCAGGTGAACGCTTGTAACCCCATTGTAACCGTGAATGGACACACGCAGTCTTCCTGGCTTCAGAAAGATTAGCAAGGGTTCAGAAATCTCCCCCCACCCCAGGAATAAGGGGTGCCATGTTACTAGGCGTGAAGTGTCAGCTGAGAGTGAGGGGACTTCCGATAGCATAGTGGAGGACGGCAGTGGACAGCAGTTATGACCCCAAGATCAAATACAGGAATTGGAGCTGTGCTTGGTGTCACCACCCTGCCTCTGCTGAGTTTCCCTTCAGGAAGGGAGGCCATAGAAACCAGGAGGTACTGCTTCCCAAATCTGTGTAAAGAGGGAGAGCTCATGGCCCAAAAGGTGGACTGTTGTGGCTGCAAAACCGTGCCTCCCAGACCTCCAGTTGACTGAGCATGATTGACGGAGGGCCCACCTGCTGCCCTCTGAAATCCGCCAAAGAGAAAATTATTCTTCCAGTCCCTTAAGGCCCAGCTGGGCAGGCGGGGAGGGGCTCTGCCAATGAAGGAGGGTGAGGAGGCGGGAATACCTCATGAAGTGCAGAGATAGGCTCCCTGACAGTGATGGCCACTTTGTCATCCAGTGACTTTCCATGTGACCTGGTCCAAATCCCTGTCCCTTCAGAACCTCAGTTTCTCCATCTCTACAATAAATTGGTTAGTCTTAAGTTAATTATAAAGATTTATTGGACAAATGCATCGGAAGTGCCCAGAGCAGGACGATGAGAGCTCAAAAAATACAGCAGCAGTTGTCACTGGGACTCTGGCTCCATCTGGGCCTGGGTGAGCCGAGGGATCTGCATCCGGAAGAACCGTCTCCCCAGTGCTCAGTGTGCTGTTGTTCCTGCTGGATCCCCGGGGGGTCTGGAGTGGCTCACCTGCTCCCCTACTCCTTTTCCTCTCCCACTTTACAAACAGCTTCACTTAAAAAGCCATCTGGGAGGATGGATGGCACAAAGCACATTTTGTAGGATAAGTTTTCAGGGAGAAGAGCCAAGAAATTAAAGGCACAGCACTTACGAGTTCAATCTTATTAGGCCCCATGAGCCTGACTGTTGGAGAATTGTGTTTCTGTATTATAAACTCCTCCCTCACCCCACTGCCCAGTGTTCTGGGCTCCATCTCCACCCGTCTCTCAGTGGGCCTGCTCAATGTCTCCGGCTGACTCCCTCCCTCAGGAGAAACTCCCCTCTCTTTCACCAGAAGCGGCTGCTGCTGGGCCTTTCCTAGTCTGAGACTCTCCTCCCCTGTGCTATCTCAGGGAGCTGCCTCCTCTCCCTACAGAGGTCCCAGGTGGAGGTTTGTCTTCTTGTGTGGGGTCTTTCGAAGCAGATTTGGACAACGGGTGGGTGCCCTGTGAAGGAGAGATGTGCTCACAGTTAGAGTGGATGGACAGCCCTGCAGAGGGGTAATGAGCTCCCTGTCACTGGAGGTATGCACAGAGGATAGGTGCGCACTCAGCAGAGAGGCTGAGAGTATGGGCTTCAGAGGCCAAGAAATCTGGGCTGAGTCCTGGCCATACTGCCATAGACCTTCAGCAACAACTTACACTCATTGAGCTTCTGTTTTCTCATCTGGAAAATCAGGCAACATTTAATAGTCCTATTTCCCAGGGTTGTCATGGGGACTAAATGGCATAATGTGTGCAAAGCACTGAGCACAGAGTACACACTGTCAGTATTGGGTGGAGAAGGGGAGCTGGGTTGACATTCGGAGCGATCTAAGATTCCAAATTGCTGTGGTTTTAGAAACCTAAGACTCTGAGATCCAATAATTCAATTATCCTAGGATGGTAAGATTCCCTAATTTTCTAAAGTGTTAAGAGATTATGATTTGATTAGTCTATCTGCGTAAGGCTTGTCAGTACCTGAGGCTGTGTGCTTCAAAGAATCATGCTCTGAACTCACGACCTATCAGCAATATTTTTCCCAGGCTGTATGCTGGACAAGGATTGTGTATCTCTGTCCCTCCCCTGACTTCAAATCTTCTGTCTTTATTCCCACCAGCCTTTGTATTCTGCTTGGGTCCACTTTTATTAAATTCAGCCTTACCTACTGGATCCTTTGTCCCAGATACAACCAGACCCGTCCGTGTTCCCGAACTCTCTTAGCCCGTGCCCTTCCTCTCCACCCCACTGAACCCCATACCCGTCTTGGAATCTCACTTTCAAGGTCTAGGTAGCAGGTGGAATTTCCCAGAGGCTTCGTTCTCTTCCCAGTTGAAATCAGGAATCAATGTCCTGCGTGGTGTTTCCAGCGCATTTTGTCTAAGTCACTATATCGCAACCATCGCCGTCTGACTCGTTATTACTGTTGCGGAGAAAACATCTGACTTTCGCCCTATCTCAGACCCACCTCTGATGTCCTTGCAAGACCGCTCCATGCTCCCCAAGGAAGGAAGCCATGTGGATCTGACTGGTCAGAGGGGGGACACAGATTGGGCCATGGTCACTAGAGGGCAGGGTCAGCGCATGGAAAGTGATGGTGCTGGACCAGACCTCTCCCCTCCACCCTTCCTCTCCCACTGCCCGCTGCCAAGATGCCAGTCAGCTCTGCAGACCCAGCCATGGTGAAGCCAAGGCTGGAGGAAGCAGGAGGTCTCACTCAAGCCTCACTTTCACCTCTCGGTCTATACCAGTCGTGGTGCAGTAAGCAAAAGAGAATCCACTCTAGAGATTCAGAGAATGATTTCTTTCCGGGAACTGGTGACACGGGTGGTGGAAGAGCTGAGGCGTCAAATAGGAGATGATGAGGCTCCCAGGACGTAATGATAACAGGAGGCAGTTGTCACCCTGGGACTGGAAGGTCACTCAGAGCCCAGAAGCTGGATTATCAGTGGGAGACAGAGCCATGGTGAGGGGCACCCAGGGAGCTCTGGGACCATGGGGCGAGGGACTGTCCCACGGGAGCTGCGATCACAGAGGAGAAGCAGACCTGAAGTCTGCCTCTTTGCATAACTTGTAAAGCTGTTTATTTGTTCATTCAGTCATTCATTAATTTGACCAATATTAATTGAGTCGCTACTATGTCTGAGACTACAGTCTAGGTGCTAGCAATACAGCAATGAACTCAACAGACAGAAATCTCTGCGCCCATGGAACGTAATTTCTAATTGGGGGAGACAGACAGTGAAAAGGTGGGCCAATTCCTACCGTGCTTCGTCTTAGCGCAAGAGTGGCTCTCCAGGACGCCCTCCCTGAACACGCTCCCTCCCTTACCCAAACAGGCCGGAGCTTTCTCTGTGCTCCCAAATCTCCCTGCACATCCACTGGCAGGCAGGTCATAGAATTTCCAGTCCTCACTGTGGGCTGGTGGTCCACAAAGTGGGAGGACCCAGGAGACAAACCGCAGACACCCCAATTCCTCCCTCCATCTGGGCCCCACAATGGCCTCGCCCGGGGCCTCTTGAGCGGCCAGGGGTTCTTCCCGCCCAAGAGCTTAGTTTCTAACTGTGGGTGAGGATGGTCTCCTCTCTTGTCCTGGCCCCTTCTCCCCACACTGCCCTCTCTGCCCAGGAGACATGGCCTGCTGTCCCCTGATGGAGCCCTCAGGGTGTCCCTAGCCAGGTCCTCCCCTGCTCTCCCCTGAAATGCCTGGCTGCCTCCCCCACCTTTCTCCTTTCTCTGGAGGACTCAGCTGAAAAGCCACACACTCTACATGCCAGGCTAGCCTCTCATGGCCCAGTCTTCTCACTCAGAAAATGGCGGCTCCTAAGACATGGAAACAACTAAAATGTCCTTCAATAGATGAATGGATAAAGAAGTTGTGGTATATATACACGGTGGAATACTATTTAGTGGTAAGAAAGGATGAAATCGTACCATTTGTGACAACATGGGTGGATCTTGAGAGTATGATGCTAAGCGAAATAAGTCAGACAGAAAAAGCAGAGAACCATATCATTTCACTGATATGTGGATATAAACCAAAAACAACAAAAGAACAAGACAAACAAATGAGAAACAAAAACTCATAGACACAGACAATAGTTTAGTGGTTACCAGTGGGTAAGGGGGTGGGGGGTGGGAGATGAGGGTAAGGGGGATCAAATATATGGTGATGGAAGGAGAACTGACTCTGGGTGGTGAACACACAATGGGATTTATAGATGATGTAATACAGAATTGTACACCTGCAATCTATGTAATTTTACTAACAATTGTCACCCCAATAAATTTGAAAAAAAAAAAAAGAAAGAAAAAAAAAGAAAATGGCAGCTTTTTTCAGTGGCCCCTCAGCCAGAAACCTGTGTGTCATCTCAACAAAGCCCTCACTGCACATCTACCTGTCCCTAACGCAAGGTGTTTCTACCTCCAGAACACGTCCTGGACCCACCTACTGCTGTCCATTCCCCCAGCCACCACTGAGGTCTAAGCTGCTATGGGCTCCTGCTTGGGTGTCCCCCTTCACCTCCTCACTGGGCCCCCTGTTCCCACTCCAGCCTCCACAGGGGATCTGGGGATTGTTTTAAGGAACAAATCACATCAAGTCACCCCCTTTTCTTAAAACTCTTCAGAGCTGCTCAGGGAACCTTGAGTAAACCCAGACCACTGGCCCAGGCCCACAAGGACCCACGGGGTCTGGCTGCTGCCGCCACCCTCTCCTCATGCTCCTTCCTCATCACACTCTGCCCCAGTGCCCTTTAGTCCCTCCAACACTCCTTCCCACCCCAGGGCCTTTGCACATACTGTTCCCACTTCCTGGATCACTTTGTGGCCCCCACTCTTCAGGTAATCAGCTCCGTCAGGTATTAACCTATGTATCAGCTCCTAAGATTCCCTTTTCTGAGTTAGTCCCCCTCAATATCCTCCCACATAGGCTCCCATACATGGCACGCTTGGCCACAACCCAGGGTGGTGTTGTCTGTGTGACTTTTCCTTGAAAAACCATGTCCCCCTTTGCACTGAGCCCCAGGAGGTTGGCACCTCGCCTGACTTTTTTATTTTTCATCCCTATACCTAGTACCTACAGGCACATAGTAGGTCCTTAGGAAATGACCTGGATGAGGGCCTGGAGCTATAAGAATAGGAAGGGAGTAAAAAAATAAACAGCCCATGCCCCTTTAAGTAGAGCAGAAATAACTGTGAGTGTTGTTAATTGTTTTTATTTGGAAGATGTTGGTTTTCATTTTATTTGATCTTTTAATAACTCACACTGCATAATCAGCTGGTAATTACAGCTTCCATCTCTGCCTTGCGCCTCCCCTACCTCGACTCAGGACGAGAACCGTTTCATATTTAATCAGTATTTGAGCCGAATGCTCTCAGGGGAGCATGCTCATGTCGGGGTGTAGAGTTTAATTCTCCGCGATGTTAATTAGAACAGGAAAACAACCGGAGCACAGCGCAGGGCTTCGATGGGGCCCCCCAGTGACGAGAGGGAGAGGCCCCGCCCCCTGGCTTGCCTCATCCCAGCACATGGCAGCTGGGCACTTACACACGGGCACTGGTGTCCCATCCCCACGGGGCAAGGCAAAAGCAGCTGTCCCTCCCGGGCCTCCACACCTTTGCCAAACCTGACAGCTCGTGGTGGCCCAAGGAGGAATCAGTCGCCCTCATCTGCAAGTCCCCTTAGGGGCTTTCTGGAAGGATCTAGGTGGTGAGGGGAGCAGGAGGGATTTAGTGGCAGATTAGGGCACTTCTAGACAGTTGGCCCTATCCCCTCTTCATGAGAAATGATTAAAAGCCATCAGCTCAGTGTCTCTGCTTTCACCTACCTGCCTGGGTCTTCTCCCTCCAGCAGTGGGAAGAGGGGACGGGGAAGGAGGGAAGGAAAGGACCAGACCTGCTGGCCTGAGTCACCATCACACGCACATTTTAACCTCCTGGAGGTAGAATGTGCTACACGTCATGTTCCCAGCTCACATTTGTTTGTGTGACTACGGAGCAAACTCTAGAATGCAAGGTCTCTTTTTCCTTACGTGTCATCCCAGCACCTAGCCCAGTGCCCAGCACATGGCAGATGTTTGTTAAGTGAACAATTAAACAGAGAGCAGAGTGAGTGTCAGGCAACAAGGAGAGGACTTTCTTGGGCCAGGTCTACACTGGTGCCAGCGGCAGGTTCAGGGGTGAATGGTGCATACTCACTGGGCTGAGATGTTTCTCTAAGTTGCTTCCGGGAGAAGGCCCCTCAGCTCGCTTGTTGAAATCAAACCCTGGTCAACGCTGAAGCATCTTAAGTGTGTTCCACATGAGTGAAAGCAAATGATACAAGATTTGGAACATGGAACGTGTCACATGAAAACTGGGAGGAGCCATGCAGAACTCATCTTTCCAGCTTTGAAGTATCATCTCTACCACACAAGTCAGGGGTTCTCAGGAAAGCTGAGCATGATGATAGCAAGCATTTATTGAGCACTTGCTGTGTGCCCAGCACTGGCTCTGGATCTCATACATATTAACCGATTAATCTTCACGTCAGCCCTTTGAAGTGCTATTCTGTCATGCCCATTTTACAGACAGGTAAGCTGAGGCACCGTGCCCAAAGCCTCGCAGCTGGCGAGTGTGGTTGAAGCCTGGTTCCAGAATGACTCCAACCTGGTTGAAACATCAGCCTGGGGACTCTGGGTCTCTGTCTAAGCCTCAGTCCCGCATATGGAAAGGGAGTCATAGGGACCCGCCCTGGCAGGACTTTGTGTGAACTAATGGAGACAGTGTTTAGCAAGTGCTCAGCTTCAATCCTGGCAAACAGGAGCCACTCAGTGGATGGTGAGGCCCACCCTCTTTCAAGCAGAGACCTCGCATTGGTCCACGAAGATGACGAGGGCTCTCCAGCACCAGGTGGAAGCCATACTATTAGAGCCAGAAGAACTCCTGTGTCTCTGAGCTTGAAGTCCCTGTTACAGAATAGAACACAGAGGCCCCAAGCTGGGAACGTGAGAGTGCGCTGCAGAGTAGGGCAGAGCAGAGCACAGCAGAGATTAGAACGTGACTCACCTGTCTTTGGTGGAGGGAAGATCTTGCCCCACGGCTGGGGGCGCAAATGCTTCCTGTTAATATTAATTTTAAGTTTTTCAAGGAAAGAGCAGGAACCACCACCCCACATGGCTCTAGAGACTTGGGTCACAGGCTTGCCTACTTGTCCTTGCAGGGAGGCAAGGAACAGGACTCCTCTCTCTGAGCAGCAGGGGCTGGAGGCTGCGGCATAATTGTCAGCTTTTCTACTACAGAACCATGATCGGGTGAAAGGCAGGGTGGTAGGAGGAAGGTGGGTCAGTGTGGACCAGGCAGGTAGCCAGGGGTGGAGGTGACCATCACAATAGAAGGCTGGGGAGGCAGTAGGTGCTGGACCCCGAGGGACCTTGGGAGCCATGTGGATGACTTTGGCCTCGACCCTGAATGTAATGGGGAATCCTGGAGGACAGGAAGCCTGGGGAGACCCGGTGGGATGTGCGGTTTAGAAAAATCATGACGCTGTTTTGGAGAGGGTGCGTCACAGGAGAGATGGAGCCGGGACCAGTAGACGCAGGAGGCTGTGGCATTAACTCAGACCAGACGTGGTGGTGGCTGGACTGCAGCAGGAACAGCTGGGAAGGAAGGGAAATACCTGCGGGGAGGTCGAGGGAAGAAGATCTGGTTATTATTCGATGTGGGTGTGAGGGGGGTGGGCAGCAGAGCAGGTGCTGGCCATTCTCCAGCCGGGGGGAATGGGGAGGCCACTGCCACGGCCATCTGGAAGCCCCTTAACTAGAGCACCATTCACCGCTGGCATCGGGGAACCAGAGTATAATCTAGCGACCCTCGCTTGTCCCAGCGTCGCTCTCCAAAGGTCCCAGCCAGCAGGCCGTCCTAAAGAATCACGAGATGGACAATGGCCACTGAAGCCTAGAAACCGCCCGGGGTCCCCTGGGCCCCTTTCTTCCTGCCATTTTCACACAACAAAGAAAAAGTCCGTTGGAAAATGAGAGTTTGGCTTGAAGTAAACAGATTAGTAATGGTGACGTGCTAACACTTTATTAATTACATGTCCTCAATCCACTTAAACCTAAGCCTTTTATTTAGATTTATAGGGATAATTTAGATTTATAAGACTAGTTATTATGCAGTAAGTACAGAAAATGCCAATTGGTTTTCATGGGCAATATTTATTGAAGTATAAAAAGGAAAATATGTAAAATCTAATTGCCCTTGAGTTTCACTTCAGAGCTGACAGAGAAGTTGAATGGGGTGGATACACCTCAGCTCACAAGGTATTCTCATCTCTCCGGGGTCGTAATTTTGTCCTCCCCAGGCCGTTCATTTAAATAAAAACCAGACATCACACCATGACTGAGATACACACCTGCCAACCATGGAAGGTGCTGTCTGGGGCTGTGCCTATACCAGTCGTACAGTGAAGGACAAATGGGGGTGCAGGGAGGCATGGTGGAAGGAGCACTGGACAGGGAGTCTGGTGGGAGGAGTCCTGGATGGAGAGTACGGCAGGAGGAGTTCAGAGCCCTTGGCCGTAGTCCTGGCTCCCACACTGACTTCTTTGGGCAGATCCATGAAACGGAAAGGCTAGAGGTGGGTGGTCTGATGCCCTTTCCAGCTCTGAAGTTTGACGGATCTGGAAAGGTGGTCCCACCTCCAGATAGAGGATGGTCACTCAGCTCCCACCACCTGTCAGGAGCCATGGCTATGACTTCCCTAATGTCTTTCTGCCGCACACCCAGCCCTGTAGTTCCAGAACCACGGCTTTTATGGATGTGAGCATCCACGCTGCACAGCCAGGTGGCCCAGTGGGCACAGGGCCACAAGGCCTTCCTTCAAGTTGGGTCAGGCCCAAGCCACAGGGCAGTGTGGAGGGAAGAGAAACACGAGCAGTGAAGGCCAGACTCTAGGCTGGGGGCATTCATGGTCCAGTTGGTGAGACAAGATGCCCAGCTCCCAGGAACAGGATTTGGCGGAGCCTGTGAGCCTGTGAAGGATGCCTGGAGCTGCTAGGAAAACGCTTTGGTTGTAATCTCTTCCAACCCCCTGATTTTCCAGAGGGGACCCTCACAAGATCCCACAGCCTGATAGTGACGAGTGGAGAGACCTCGGATCTCTTGCCAGCTCTGCTGCCAGAAGGCAATTTGACAAACCACTTACGGGTATACATTTTACTTCTACCAGCAACTTCCCTCCCTAGGGTCCTCCTGGAGCCTGGTACAGTCGCCTGAACTAGAGTCTGATCGTTCCTTCTTGGGTCTCCAGAAGCTGGCTCTTCTGCTCTGTTCATTTCTCAGGGTTCATAGACTCTGAGCCGTCAGCAGAGGGGCCTGCAGCGAGCGCCTGAAAGCTAGGGTGGAGGTCTGCCTCCCAGAACGATTTCCTTGATGATTACAATAACAAAGGCCGCAACCATTCTCGATTTTCACTGAGAACCAAACAGTGCAGTATGTCAGCTCCTCGAATCCCGACAGCTCGCAGAAGAGGGTATTGTGATCCCCACCTGACTGATGAGGAAAGCTCAGAGAGGTTAAGTGGCTGTACAAGTTCACACAGATAGAAAGAGGCAGAGCAGGGATGGACACTCAGATCTGCCTGACCCCAAGCTCTTCTTCCTGCCCTGAGCTGCTTTCCTAGCTGGTCTCTCTGCTGCTTGTCACATGCTCCTGTAACTCCTCCATTTTGTAACCAGAAGAGCCTTCCCTACATATTCCCTACTTCACAGCTTGCAGTGTCTCTCTGCAACCCCTGGAATGAGTCTTATTCCCCGCCTTGGGGTGCTGACGGCCCCTCTCAGTCTGGCTCTGCCCCTGTCAGCCTCACCGGCCTGCCTCATCCCTAACGGCCAACAAACCATCTCCACAATCCTGGGCCTTCGTGGCTGTAGGTCTTTATAAGAGCTGGTTCCTCTGCCTGGAGACTGTTCCTGCCAGAAGTGGTCTCCCTTCCTCTGCTCCCACAGGGCTCAGTTCACACCTCTGGAGCTCTTACCTCACGCCGCTTCATTCTGCTTCATTCTGTCTCATCGTCTGGTCAGGGCTTTGCGTTTTCTATAAAGGGCCAGGTCATAAATATTTTAGGCTTTAAACCATATTGTCTCTGTTGCAACTTCTCAACTCTGCCAGCATGGCTGTGTTCAAAAATAACTTTATTTATAGACACTAAAAAATCTAAATTTCATATATTTTTCATGTGTTACAAAATATTCTTCTGTTGCTTTTTTTTTTTTTTTTTTTTTGGTCAACAATTTGTAAATTTAAAAATTATTCTTAGCTTGCAGGCCACAGAAACCTGGCTGCCCAGATTTGGCTCCTGGACTATAGTTTGCCTGCTCTTTCTCTAATTTGTGAGCTTTTTAAAGGTAGACATTGTGTTTGATTCAGTTCTGTATCTCAGTAAGTACTTGTTGAGTGAATGAATTAATTTACTATCAGTCTGCTGGGATCACACCTGAGCAACCCATAGTCACCCCCCCACCCCGATGTCCCCCCACACAGAGAAGCCACCAGAAACCCAGTGGAAGAACTATGGCTTCTCTCCTCTTCCACCTTCCACTGTCCCATTGATGACTTCCATTGTCCAAATGTAACAGGAAAGCTGCTAGCGCGCATGCTGGGCAATGTAGTGTTCAGAGGTACATTCCCTACAATGTGGAGTAGAGTTGGGGAGAGAGGGAATGGCGCTGACAGCAACCAGGAAAATATCCGTTTGTCACCCCTTGACTACGCAGCATGCATTCTCACCCACTTTCATGAATAACAACAGCTTCCATAAATAGCAACTGCAGCCTGGTGCTTCTACCCAATGCAATTAGCCCTCCTGCAAAGGGACACATCCTTTATTCTTTCGCAGAGAAGGGAGTTACTACGTTCCATAGCTACTTTCTTCAACTCTGAGTGATGAGACTTCTTCCAGTTTCATCACAGTCTCACCTGGATATTCTGTTAACCAAAAACTACAATTATCTTGACGCTTCTAAGCACGTCTAATGTGAAATAGCAGAGAAAAAGAATGGGAAAACATAATATCTTATTAATCCATGTGGGCTGCTGTAACCAAATTAATTACCATAGACAGGGTGGCTTATAAACAACAGAAATGTATTGGTTACCGTTCTGGAGGCTGGACATGCAAGATTAAGGCACCAGCAGATTCCATGTCTAGCGAGAGCCTGCTTCCTCATTCACAGGCAGCCTTCTCTCTCTGTCTTCACACAGTGGAGGGGCAAAAGAGCTCTCTGGGGTCCCTTTTATAAGGGCATTAATGTCAGTGATGAGAGCTCCACCCTCCCGACCGAGTCACCCCCTGAAGGGCCCACTTCCTGATACCATCACGCTGGGCAATTGGTTTCAACATATGCATTTTGAGGGAACACAGACATTCAGTGTATAAAAAATGGCATATATATATATACACACACACACACGTGTATATATATGTGTATATATATATGTGTATATATCAAGCAGGAAAATAAAATAGTTGTAATTGCTACTGTCCTTATTTCTGTAACTGACCAACAGGCTATAGTTACTACTTATAATTTTCTTCTTCTACCATCTTTTGGGCCTCAGATGAGGCCCTGCGTGGTCAGTGCTATTTACCTTGTGGGTAATTTAAACCTTTTCTCTAAAAGGTTTGAGTCTCTGGTGAGCCTGCCTTTAAGAGGTTGATATGTAGTCTCCTCTTACATTCTACTAATGGAGACATCCCAGAGAATCCCCTGGGTGTCAAACATAGATGCCCCTGCCCCCGTTTGTGCAACCTGGTTTGCTCTTGACTCTCAGGAGCCATCACCTAGCCAGTTCAGCCAGTTCATTGCCTATGGCTTTAATGGCATGAGGAGCACAGATTGGCTGAGCAGCCATAGAGCTTCCAGGTCAAAGGCACCAATGCTGTGGAAACACTCTTTCCTTGGGGACTACTGTTTTAACAGGCAGAGCCCAGGTCGTAAGGACAGGAAGCAAATGTTCTGTGGTGGGCTACTAGGTATAATATTGAGAGGAAACACTCCTGCTTTCACCCCTTGATTCTTGGACCCATGAATCTGGCTAAAGAAAGGACATACCGTGTATTGCGGCTGGTTCCCAGGATGTACCCCATCCTGTAGGACCCTACCCGTACCTGGGATGGTGAAGGCCTTATAATTGAGTGGTCAGTGGGCCATGCTGTCATTCAATCAGAGGAGCAGCTTCAGGCAGATGCAAGGAGTACTGTGAATTCCATAGATGTGAACCCAGTGCTCATGCCTTGTTCTGGAAAACCAATTTCTTGGATGGAGACGATGCTGCATAGGATATCATGATAGAAAGAAGGTACCCTATAGACCCATAGGTAGAGGAGTTAGTGTCTATTCCTTAAAGATAAATGCCTGCCTCCTCCTGATGGAAGGAATATAAAGTAATTAACCTGCCACCAAACAGCTGGTTGGTCATCCCAGGAAATGTCACCATATAAAGAGTTTAGCATTGGACTCTGATACTGAAAGATTGGGTCCTCATTAGTGGCCATAGCCAGATTAGGCGTGGTAAGAGAAAGTCTACGTTCTGAAGCCCATATGTAGCATCTATCCTTGCCCCCAGGGCCACGGTACCTGGGAACATTACAAGCACCTGCGAGTCGGGGGAAACAGGCCAAGTCACATCCACAGAGTGGCCGTCTTCTTAATTGTTTGCATCTTCCGCAGTGGTGCCCTTTGTATCCTCTGCCACCCCAAGAGCCTCCAAAACCTATTTCTTCCCCAAATCTGCTTATCACCAGTACCTCCAGCTATGGTTCCCGTTTCCCTACACCGGACCAAGTTTTAGATCCAGCCCACGAATCAAAGTAGGTCTTCGCCTCTGGCCATGTCCCTACTCAAGCCATGTGAACCAACAGAGATGCCTCCTGAAGTCCTGTTCCCTGACACAATGTCCCTTCATTTCTGCTTTTCAGGGACACTTTCTAGTGGGACTATGCTGCTGCAACCGTCCACTTCCACTGGTGCCAGCATATTCTGTAGATTAAGAAAGAAAAGTTAGTATTTTCTTTCCGGTAAGTCAAGCCCCAGGGTTTTCTGCTTCAGTCACCTCATGGTGGGGAACTTTCCACGAGACCGTTAACGTGAGTTGAGGAAAAACCAGCCCCGAGACAGGACTGCACGCAGTGAGATGAGTCTCCTGCTAATGCAGCTTATTTGTGCCTGTACAACTTTCTTGAGGCTGAGTAGTACAGACTCCTTTCCCTTGATGCTGGCTGACTTCTGTATAAGTCCAACCTGCTGACTTGTTACGTCAGATAACATCTAACTCATGATGGACCACTCAGATCCAATCACTTGTCCCATGACCATTTGTTCCATGATGTTCAGTCTGTTCTGCGGCCCAGGAGCCAGGCAGGATCTGCTTTGCAAATCGGGAACAATCTACAGAAGAAGGCATGTTTTCACTTCAAACAACGAAGGCTCCTCACTGTGACTCCCCTCCTACACTATCCTTGTCACAGCATCCCTGTGGGTCACAGAAACTCTGATTACCATCAGCTCTCCTGGGTCAACAGGGCCAGACGGCAAAGCAGGCGGACCTGCTGCAGATCCTTTTCCTGTCCTCACTCCACTCAACACTGGCAGCTTTATACGCTATTAAGTAATTTTAAGTGGAGGTAGGAGGTGCAAGGCAGAGAAACTTTTCTTTCTTAATAGATGATGTATCCCCCAATTCCCCATACCACGGGACTCTAGAAACTTCACCAAGGTGACAAGCCGCGGACCTGTTCTTGGGGTTTACCTCCTATCCATCTGACATGCATTTAAAGTACGGTCCACTTCCTGCTTAACATTTCCCATCAGCATGATGTCATCAATCTGGGGAATACACGTGACGTCTCATGAGATACTACGATGACCCAGGCCCCACACTAGGTTATGACAGATCAAGAGAGTTGAGAAAGCCCTGAGACAAGCTAAAGCTCCTGCCATGTCCTCCAGGCTACTGCTTCTGGCTGCCCTTGCAAACTAGCGTGGAGAACACAGCATTTGCCAGCTCAATGACTGCAAGCAGTGCCCAAAACAGTGTTTGCTTTCCACAGTGCTAGAGGCAGTGTTGATCTCAATAACAGCTGCAGTTGGATTCACTACCTGATTCTTTTATGATCGTTCTTGATTATTTTCTAAGATGCAACTGCCTCCTGCACAGGCCAAACAAGCAAGTCAAATGGGGTTGTCATTGGAATTACCCCCACTGAGTTGTTATCATGACAGGATCTTTAAGAAATGAAAGTTAGTTTCCTCCGACAGAGCAGGGAAGGCTGTTTCTGATGACAGAGTGGGTCTCAGGGAGTGTGAGGGAGCAGGTCACTCAGATTCACCTGAGTTCTCATGCTGACTCCCAGGGTCTCTCTACTTCCCAACAAATACCTTACCCTTCACGTATGAGAACGAACAAAGCTGTGAGTTCAATTTACCTTGTATTTCTGGAACTCACGTGAATGAATTTGGGGTCTGATTTTCAGCAGTATCTGTCCTGGGGCTACCACCAATAAGACATCCTTGTAGAGTCACCATGGAAGGTCCCCAGGGCTGTGACCATGCTTTGCGATGATAGTTTAAAGCCCTCAGCTTGTGAATTTATTTCTGTAAACTCTTCACTGCAATCATAAGTAACTATCACTCCCCACATTCCTTGTAATCAGTTTTCAATACTCCCATAATGGTCCAATTAGCAGCCGCTTGGTCTACCTGGAGTTCCACCTTCAATTGGCATTGCATCTCACACAACCACGTAACTTACGTAATTTTGATAATTGAAGTAATTTTGATGTCACTGCATCTCCGAAAGTCCTGGGATCCCATTTTTCACGGGTAATGAGATCATTACTGTCCACCAGACAACCAAGCCCAAGTCCCATTCTTGATGATTTGTCTCCTGCCGTCACTCTTGGGGCCAAGCGCTATAACATTCGGGGTTCATTTACGAAAATCACAGAGAAATTTAAAACAGGAGATTTGAGTCAGGGAACTGTCTGTCACTGCCTTAAAAGAGCTGAAGGAACAAAAGGAGAAGGCAAGACATCCCAGAGGTGATTAGGAGCTGCTATATCCCTAGGAACGAGGAGCTGTTCACACAACTGAGAACGGCACTTCCTGCTGGCTGGGGGGTGGGGGTGGGGGTTGCTGTTATTGCTGTTGGAATCACTGACCCCACAGCTGCCAAAGCCACCCAAGGCCTCTGTAGCTGCCACTGGAGCCACCAAAGAAGATGGAACTTCTTCCTTCTGGATAAGCCAGAAAACAAGAGAGAAAGAACGTCAATGACACCTCCCCTCTTAGCACCTTCTGATTTTCTTCTGGAGCCTCCTGTTGGCCATAGGTAACTGCCAGATGACCAGGAAGCCAGATGTATATAGGTTGCAGGGGTCCAGAGGACATAGGAGAGCAGAAATGGAGGGAAGAGAAATGGCAAATAGACAAGGGATGGTGCACAGTGGTTTGTGGCTTGGACTTTTATAACAAAAACAAATATGTTTGAAAACCAGCACTGTTACTTGCTTAGTTGTGTGACCCTGAGCAGGAACTTAACCTTTCTGACAATCAGTTTTCCCATGAGTAAGTTGGGACATAGTAACATCCACTTCTCAGAATTATCATATGAGGATTAAATGAGAGGAGTTATGTGAAAGTACCTAACATAGAATCTGGCATATGATATGCCCCAACCTTCCTCAATGACCTTGAACTAGTGCCTGGGCCTCCAGGAGGCTCTGTTTTCTCATCTGTTAAATGAACAAGGTTGGACTGGAGGCTCCCTAAGGTCCTTCCAGATGTGACGAGCTGTATGGCTATGAATCACCCTTAAATGAAATGAACAGAGTGGGACCGGCAGGAGAGGTTGATGGAGGGTCTGGCTGCTGGGAAGGAACTCAGGGGAAGAACCAAGAGGTGGGAAGAGAGGCTCTAATTGTTTCTGAGTGTTCTGGGCTGTGCACTTTGCTGGAGAGTGTGTTCAGATGACAAACAGATCGTACTTCGGTGTCCTTAACGTGTCTTATAACTCTTGGCTAATGCTGCCCTTGGCAGTAACAACTGCGGGTCTCTATTCCCTTTGATATGCTCACTCTTTCAGCACTGCTCAGACAAGAGACTGCCTGGGGCAGTGTATTCTGCACCCTGCGGAGGGGGAGCAAAGTAGCCTTGTATTAAAGCCATGGTGAAGGTTAAGTCTGAAAACTCTGGAGCCTTCCAGGGGCCGGCATACCTGAGTTTCTGGAGTCTTCCTGTCTGGGTTGGAATCATGAACTGAGATCTGTTGGGGCTCAGGTTTAGGGGCTAGTTGAGTGGTTAAGAGCCTGATGGTTAAGAATAATGGGGTTTTTGAATCAGGCAGGCATGGATTTGAGGTTCTGCTTTGCCACCTGCTGACTAATGTCATTTATTGACTTCTCTGAGACTCAGCTTTCTTATTTGTTAAACTGGAATAAGAGGTATTGTTTGTGTCCACCTAGTGTCTCTTCCAGGATCCACTCCACCCTGTTTTTAAGGAACTACTCGTCTCCACTATCCAGACCACACAGTCCCGACGAGATTATCAGTCACAGCCCCTACCCTACCTCCTGAGATGGGAGTAAAAGGCCAGGCTGGATCAATCATAAGATAGGTTCAAAGAGTGCTCAGGTGACTAATCAGATTCTTTTCTGGAATTATATACTCAAATGTGGACATGGGAGAGAGCAGCTCTCTCTTCCCTCTAGAGTCACCAAGTGGGACGGTGCAAGCTCGGAGCTGCCAATGGTTATACTTTTCATTTCTCCTGCCCCTGCTTCCTCTTGAAGAAGTCCAGCCACAAAGGGCGAGAGGAACCCCCACAGAAAAAGTTCAATGAGCAAAGGCTGAGAGAGAGAAAGAGAGAGGAGAGAGAGCAAGCATGAGGGACCTAATTTAAGTCCCTGAACATAGCTCTGCCTGAAGATATTGGTCCCCATTTTCCCCACGTCTATGAGCCACTCAGTTCCCTATTTGGTTAAAGCCAGTTTGAGTCAGGTCCCTGGAATTTTCAACCAAATTAATTTCAATTAACACACCTACTTCTTTGGTATGTTGTCAAAATTAAATTTGATAATTTTAATAAAAGACTTAAAACCGTACTTAGTGTATATGCTCAATAGACATTAACTTTTATTATTGTTGCTCTTGTAGTTGTCTGTCTCTTTGTCTCATCTCTGGCCAGTGAGTCCCTGTGACACATGACATTTGAACCTACTCTTGCTTCTACCTCAAACACCCTTCCCAGCTCTTTACATGGCTTCTTCTGATCATTCAGGTCTCAGCACATGTGTCCTCTCCTCTGAAGGGCTGTCCCCGCCCACCCAAAGTTGGCTTCTTCCTCATTCTCTGGGGCACTTCCCAGTATATTTCCCTCTTCTTAGGATCCATGGCTTCTTCATGGGTGCTTTGTTCATTGTCTGCCTCCCCAACCAGACTATGAGCTCCAAGAGGCCAGGAACCATGTGAATCCTGTCACTTTCATGTCCCCTAGGCTAAAGACAATGCCTGAAACATGCTAGGCACTTGTATCAGTCACCCATTGCTGTGTAACAAACCACTCCAAAAGTCAGTGTGTAAATCAACAAAAATTGATGCTTATTTGTGTCTCACAGTTTGGCTGGAGGTCAGTTACCCTAGACAGGGCCTGGATAGATGGTTATGCTTCAAGTTGCAGGTCAGGCTGGGCTTATCTCCTTGCTATGTACTGCCACATGTGTTGCTAAGACAGTGCTCATGGAAACACCAGCCAATCTAAACCTGGACCCCATCAACTGCTTGAACCCTCTGTTAACCATGAACCAGGCTGCCGTCCCAACACCCATGCTGGCCAGGCTCAGTCCATCAAGTCCCACCCTTAACTCCCTCCCTAGGCACAGGTGCTGCACAGTAGGCCTGCATAGTAGGCCTGCAGGAAGCACTTCTGGGTATACCATTGTCTGCTGAGTTCTCAGATGGTGGGGATGGCCTGAGTCAGCAGGAATCCAGGAGTTGAGAAGCTTCTTCAAAGAAAAGGAAGCTCTAAGCTCACCTCCTCCTCTCTCCCTGGAGGTAGGAAAGGGGAGCAGGCATAGCACTCACTTTCTGTTCATTTTCAGGTGAACAGTGCACTTTCTTAGGCTGCATTTTGCTCCGAATGTGTTCTTTGGCTTCTCTCCCTTCCCTGCATCATGCCTTACACTCCCTCACTGTGCTCCCAAATGAACCAGCAGAATCCAATTCCTTGCCTTGGTCTGCTTTGATGCACCCACCCGAAGACAGATGCCTCCACATTCATCCCTCCCCAAGAGAGTCAAGTGCTTTGATGTCTATGCAGACACTTCTCATGACAGAGCCTCTCCCCTGTGCAAGACTGGACCCCTCAACGCTAAGCGCGTGTCCTTGTCACCCAGCACATTACTACGGCAAAGAGATGGCCAATAAATGCCTCATAAGTGAATGAATAAATGAATGAATGAACAGATATTATAGCTATGTCTCTAAGGTGTCTGAGCTGCGTGTCTACTGCGAAGAGATTTATGCCGACCTGGCTGGCCCTGCCAAAGTCAGCCTTCTCGTACAACGCCAAAGGGTCTCTAACTGCATGCTCCACCAGCCCCGCGGCCCTTGACTCTGCCATCCTATTTCACCATCCATAAAAATCATATCCATTCAGTCAGGACATCCTCCTGCTAGGAAAAGTCCTCCGACTCAGCAGGAGGTTCTGACTACAGTTCAATAAAGGGTAAAGAATAGAGTGAAATGCTATTATAATATGATATAACTCAATGCCGCCTCCCAAAAAATGTCACTCTGGAGAGATAGATTTGTCTCAGCTGGACTCCAGGGCTCATTCATAAGCACTCGGACAACTGCCTGTTCACAACTGATGAGAGCAGCCCCAGGAAATGGTAATTTCAACATCAATTTATTGAGCCCACATGCCTGGATTGGGGTTTCCAGTAGGAGGAATTAAGTCATTGTTGGGGAATTAAACTGGCTGCTGCCAAGCTGAGATCAGCTGAGTTGCACAGATCACATCTGTCTTTGACGTCTCTGGGGGGCCAGGTATTCTAAGCACATCCAGAATACCCTGGGGACAGAAACCTAGCAGCTGGTCCAGCCAAAGAACACTCTCCAGATGAGAAAACTGAGGCCACACACATTGTGTCAATGGCAGACCTGGGACTCTGAGCCTGAATCTGGACAGCTCCTGCCTCACCCATGGCTTCTCTGAAGAGCAGGCTGGGTGGGAATCATGCTGAAAAGACAAAGAAACAAACAGACAAAACTCGGGCGCTATTCGCGGGCTGTGTTCCTGAAGGGGTAGAGATCCGGGGCTGGCTACCTCGCCAAGTCGCTTCCCTTCTCTTGTTCTGTTTTCTCATCTGTATTAGGGGGCTGATGATTTCTAAGATTTCTTCTACTGCCCAAAATATGTTACTCTGGGTCTCCATTTCCTGTCTTTCAAATGTGAGTGCAGCGTGTTCTATTTCCCACAGTGCTGTGAGGATCACACGGACTTCAGAAGCTCCGTGGCACCGTTGTGTGAAATAAACCCTGGGACAACATTGTCATGACTCACTTATCAGCAGCAAAGTGATGCTTGGAGTAGAGTCAGAGCCACGTCTGAACTGGTGGCAGGAGCAAGGGGGAAACTTATGTATTAGTGCCCAGATAAGAAACTCGGGAGCCAGGGGAGGGGTCGCAGGCTGGGCTGTAATGCTTGGAGTCACTGGAAAGCTCCCTGTAGAATGAGGGAGGTCTTTAAGGCAAAATCCCCATTCACTGACACATCAAGTAGGTGGAATCACAGATCGCAGGCTGTCTGTCCAAGGAAGACTTGGAAGTTCTGGGCTGTGGGCAAAGAGCTGGGGGTGTAAAGTGGGGGAAGGAATACAAAGGAGGTGGGGCAGGATGAGGGCAGGCTCCTTCCTGTGGTGCAAAAATATCAAAAGTATGGGGTTTGGGGTCAGAAACACCTGAAATCAAATGCTCGATCCTTCACTCATGAGCGCAATGATTGAGGGAAACTCAATTTTTCTACAGCTCAGTTTCCACGTCTATCAAATGTGAAATGAGAATGGCACGTCTCTCATAGGGATGATGGTGACAAAGTCCTTCACACTTCTAGCCAAGGTCTTTTCTTGTTGTGGCAGCAAGAGCAACAGGAGTAGTTACTGCAAATCTACAAAGAGACGCGTTCTTTAAGGAGGGGATGCAGAATCCATCGCACTGATTATGGGGACAGGAGGAGAAAGGGTTGTGTTTTTGGAGCAGAACAAATGGTTGGGGTTGGCCCAAGCTGAGCAAAAGCTGGAGAGGTGCAGAGATCCAGATCCTGCAAGTGAAGGAGTGCAGTTAACAACTTTCGATTAAGTTAATGATAGCAGGAATTATTCATATCAGTCTAAGAGCAATTATATTAGTGGGAAGAACAGTTATGAATCCATGTTCTAATGGTGGCGATAATGAGCATTGTAATAAGAAGCTGAAGGCAAATTTCATCTCATAGATCAATCAAGAAGAAATTTGAATGGAGAATTATGAGTGAATCATTGTCCTGTGTACAACTGAAAAATAAATGGGTGCGAATGCTAGAACAATGGGAGAGAGAATTCACGTGGCTGAACCTGACTGTGAATATCTACCTAGTTGGGTAGATATTCAATATCACGTGAGGTTCAGAAAATGAAATGATGTTCCCAAAATTCTACAGAGAGTGGGAAGTGCGACCCAGACCCAAACTCCATTCTGAACGCCATCCACTTGTTAAAGTTGACCACGCTCACTCTTTGTCTATGACTGTTCCCGGCCTCCCCTGTCTAGCAAGACTGGGTACCATAATAGTTCAAGAGAGAGGGGTACGGACATCTAGAGTGGGGAAGATTCCCTTCAATGCTGATGGTCTCTATAGGGTCTATAACCAGGAACTATGGTTTGCAAAGCTAGAAGGTAGTATTCTCTTTCAAATGGGGGAAAAGTCCACATAGATTGTCATGCTGAAGTTATAAAGTCCTTATTGGAAGGTTCATTCCTGGAAGGGCCATTCGAGATCATAAGGTGCTGATAAAGAAACTGAGGCCAAGATGGGAACATGACTTGACCAAGGTCATGGTATGAGCAAGTGGTAGGATTCCAGGACTAGATTCGTACTTCCTGAACTTCCCATGGCTTAACATATCCTTCCCTCCAAGGATAACATTCTCTGGATATTTGTAACTATATGGTGGTCTAGATAGTATACCGAGTAGATGCAACAAGCTGGACCAAATGACCTGTCATGGCCTGGGCTTCCCACATGTCTTGACACCATTAGCCAGAAGATAGCAGATTGTCTTTCCTGGGCCTGAACACTGCAGACGCCCTCCAGCCCTTCTCCACTGGGGGGGTGGCTTCTGTCCATGATACTGAAACAGGCTTAGCACTTCAACAGATGAGCTTTGAGCATAAATTCCCTCTTCTGTCCCACCCTGCCAGTGATGAGTGGAAAGTAAACGGATTAAATACTACTGTGGATTGGGGAGTAAATTTCTTTTTCAGCCAACCGTATACTTTATAGGCAATAAAATTTGACACATTTTTAAGGGTACAGGTCAATGACTTTTGACAAATATATACACATATGGATTATACTATCCCAATCAAGATATGGAAAGTTCTCCCATGCCTCCTGTTTATCAATTTCTTGCCACCTTTCTCTGTCAAGTACTGTAAGGTATTATGGGACAGAACAGGTACAAGGGATGGTGGAACATGGGAGGGGAATTGAGAGTCAGAGATGTCTTCCTGGGGAGAATGAGCTGCAACCCAATGTGAGGAGATGTTAGTCGAAAAGGTGGTAGACAAGAGAACTCAAGGTTCTGCATTTTGGGTTGATAACACTTATGTCTCTGAGCATTTTCAGTATTGTGGCTTTGGAGGATAAGAATAATTTTTGCCTCTCTGAAATCCCATCTCACTTAGATGGTATTATTTTCAAGTCATCCAAGCTCACAACTTTGTTTATAAAAAGAATAGTCAACCTTTTTTCCCCAAGGACCATAATTTTATTCTTCAGTGGCTACACCAATGAGGAAAGGGGCAAAAACCACCCTATCTACCCTCTACCTGGGGACAGGAGGATTGAGCTGGTCTGCTGAAAAGTAGACAGAGTCACGACTACCACAATAGACCCGAAAAGGCTTTGGGAAAACAGACCCAAAGTGGTGTCTGAGAAATTGAGGAGAAGAGTAGTAGATATACATGGGCCACAGACACACACAGATACACATATGTGTGTACTCCCTTCGTCTCACACCAAGTAAATGAAGACATGGAGAAGTTCATGATGCAGTCACGCTCCCTGAACTCCATAAACTGTTAGCTCCAGGGAGGAGTAAACCACAGGAACTTAATAAGGTCATTAATTGTGAGCTTGGGCAGTCACTTCTACTTTGGGTCCCACAGGCCTGTCATCTATAAAACAGAGGTTATGAGTGGGAGAGAACAGGGATTGGATTGGTTGATTCCCTAAGGCCTTTCCAGCTCTCAATTGTTAGGGCTTGGACTTCCTCACCTGTAAAAAGAGGATAACAATAGACTCTTCTTCGGTCAGTTGCTTGAGAATTACATGTAAAATGCTCAATACAAGGTATTATCAGTCTTTTTAGTCCTTGCCATTCTAATAGGTGAATTTTAATATCTCACTGTTGTTTCAGTATGCATTTTCCTAATACTACTATTTTTGTTGAGCATGCTTTCATGAGCTTATTTGCATCTGCTTTGATAAGTATGCTTTGATAAGGTGTTTGTTTAACTTTTTTGCCATTTTAAAAATTGGATTGTTTTCTGACATTGAGTTTTGAGAATTCTTTGTATATTATGGGTACATACATTTTAGCAGACATATGATTTACAAATATTTTCTTTCAGTCTGTGGTTCATCTTTTCATTCTCTTTAAAAGTGTCTTTCAAAGAGCAGAATTTTCTTTTATTTTGATGCAGTCTGATTTATCACCTTGTTCCTTTTTGAATTGTGCTTTTGATGCTTTAGCTAAGAAATCTTTGCCTAAATCAACATCATAAATATTTTTCCTATGCTTTTTTTCTGAAGCTTTATAGTTTCAGGTTTTACATTTAGTATGGATCAACACCTATTTTTTTTTTTTTTTTTTTTTTTTTTTTTTTTTTTTTTTTTTTTTTTGTGGATATCCAATTGTCCAAGAACCATTTGTTGGGGGAAAAAAACTCATCATTTTTCAACTGAATTGTTTTATGTCACAGTCAAAAATCAGGTATCTGTGTACGTGTGGATCTATTTCTGGATTTTATTCTATTCCATTGATCTATTTGTCATTCATGATGGCAATATTACCAATATTAGTCCAATATTAGTCTTGATTACTGTTGCTTTATAATTGGTCTGGTAATCAGGTACTGTTAGTCTTCCAACTTTGTTTTTCTCTTTAAAAGTTGTTTTGAATATTGTAGGTCTTTTGCATTTACATGTAGATATTAGAATCAGTTTGTCAATATCTGTAAAAAAAAACATTCCTGGGTTTCTGATTGGGATTGATTGAATCTATAGAACAATTAGCAGGAAACTTATGGTGTTTTATAGTTTTCAGTGCATTGGACTTACATATCTTTTATCAGATCCATACTTAAGAATTTCATATTTTTATGCTGTTGTAAATGGTATTGTTTTTCTAATTTTCATTTCTGATTATTTGTTGCTAGCACATAGACATAAATCTGGTATTTGCATATTGATTTTGTATTCTGAAACCTTGCTAAATTCACTTATTAGTTCTGGTACTTTTTTTGTATTATAAATTCCATCAGGTTTTCTACACAAATGATCATGTTGTATGTGAATAAAAGCAGTTTTATTTCTTTTCTTACTGAATGACTTTCTTTTTCTTGTCTGATTGCTCTAGCCAGAAACTCCAGTACAATACTTTAAAAAAAAAAAAAAAAGAAGTGGTAAGAACAGAAATCTGGTTTCTTTCAGATTTTAGGGGTAAAGCATGGTGTCTTTTACGATAAATATCATATGAGCTATAAGGATTTTGTCAATGACCTTTACTTGGTTGAGGAAGACCACTTCTATTTCTAGCTAGTTTTTATCAGAAAAGCATGTTAGATGTTGTCAAATGTTTTATTGTATGTTTTAAGATACCATACAGTTTTTCTTTTTAATTTGTTATGATGAATTACATTGATTAATTTTCAAATGTTAAACCAATTCTTCATTCCTGGTACAAATCCCACTTAGTGATGATGTATCTTAGTATGTTGCTGGATTTGATTTGTTATAATTTTGTTTAGAAAGTTTACATTTAACTTCTGATAAATATTGGTTGTAGTTTTCTTTTCTTGTTACATCTTGGTCAGGTTTTGGCAAGACAGAAATGCTGACCACAAAGACTGAGTTGGGAAGTACCCATTAATCTCCATCTCGGGGGAAGACTTTGTACAGAATTGATTTTATTTCTTCCTTAAATGAGTCGTAGAATTCACCAGCGATGTCATATGAACCTGGATTTTTTTTTTTTTTGGAGGGGGTATATTTTTAATGTCAGAATGTATTTAATAGATCTGCAGCTATTCATGTTATATTTCTTCCTGAGTGAGCTTTGTTAGTTTATCTCTCTCAAGGAATTAGCCCATTTCTTCTAACTGCCCAAACTTATTGGCGTAAAATTGTTCATAATATTCCCTCATTATTCCTTTAAGAGCTAGAGAATCTGTATTGATGTTGCCTCTCTCATTTCTGATATTTATAATTTGTGTCTTTTCTCTTTTTTCTGATCAGTTTGGCTAGAGGTTTATCAATTTTTATAATCTTTTCAAAGAACCAGTTTTTGTTTTATTGGTTTTCTCTATTACTTTTCTGTTATTTATTTCATTGATTTATACTCTGATCTTAATTATTTCATTTCTTCTACTCACTCTGGGTTTTGTAAGATTGAATCTGAAATCATTAATTTGAGACCTTTTTTCTTTTCTATTATAGCCCATTAGTGCTACAAGAAAGGTATTTGTTGAATGAATGAGCATAAGTAATTTTTGTTGAATTCCTCATTGTTGTGTAGGTATTTGCATTTTTACAAAGGACGAAATGGCAAGCCAAAGAAAGGGAGCGCCTGTGGTGGAATTTCAGGCACCAGAGAGCTGGGTCTGGAAATTTCTTCTATTGTTTAGTTCTGGGGGTCGAAGTGGCTATCACAGCAGGTGGAATCTTTCATTCATTGCTTTCTAGTGCAAAATTAGGAAAACAGTCACATTGTCTCTTTTTTTTTTTTTAATTTTTTTTTCTTTTATTTGTTTCAGGTGTGCAAAACAATGCAATAGTTATACATTTCACCCCTCACAAAGTGGTAACCCCCTGCCCCAATCTATTGTCCCTCTGACATCACATTGTCTCTTGAAAAGACATGAATATATCACGGAGACAAATGTGTTTTCCTTTGGCTTTCTGGAGTGGAAAATTTCTCTAGTCCTGTCAGGTTTTCTTGCGGTGGTTCCAGTCAACAGAACACTCCTTCCTGACATCCTGACATCCTTGTGAGGTGTGAGAGTGATGCTTTGGATGATTCTAGGGTCATCTGAACTCTCTGATCTCCTAGCTACCTGTCATCCCTGCCCAGCCCAGGTGGGAGGGACCTAATGTTATAGGGAGTTGAAGGAGCCACATTCCACAGCTCCCGATATCTCTGTGTGAAGTCCACTGGCTTGGCTGTTTCTTCCAAGCTAATTTGGGGCCCGTCCTCACCCCCGGGCCCCTGTTCCTCCTGTCAAGCCCCCCTGGTGCCCCAGCTCAAAGCACTGACAGTGTCTCTGCCCTCAATCCCATCCCCTCCAGCCCACCCTCTACTCTGTCCCCAGAGGGATCCACCGCAGCACAAAGCCCACTGGGTCCCTCCTGCTGGAAACTTTTCCCAAGCTCGGTGGTGTCCTCGGGCCATGGCCCAAACTCCTCAGCCCTGTCCCAGCCATGCAGAGGCTCGGACACTAGCCAGGTACACCAGGCAAGCGCCCACCCCTGCTTTTGCGCCTGCCCTTCCCTCCGTGGGAATGCCCTCCCCTCCCTGTCGGCCTGGCGAGCTCTTACTCCTCAAGGCCCAGCCCCACCATCCCCTTCTCTGTGAAGCCCTGCGTGATTCTCTCTGTAATGCTAATCCTCTCCAGCCTTGCCTTACGCCTCCCCACCAAGCCCATTTCTGTCTCCACACGTAGCCCTTCCTTACTGATCACCTGATCTGTCCCCCTACTAAACTGTCATCTTCCCTAAGCCTAACCATTTGTGTTCCCAGCATCTGAAAGCAGATGTGTCAATATGGATTTATAGAGGGAATGCAACAATGAATAAATAAATAAGACCATTGCACCCAAATCCCTTCCTTACTACTGTTGTAATAACAATGGCAGCGGCAGCAATTATCTCTCTCATTTCTGGAGCATAGTCTCTGCGCCAGGCCCCCAGCTGGTCCTTTGTCTGCATCAACTCCGACACTTCACCACGCCCTCTGAGTTGACATAATTATTAGGTCCATTTACAGAGGAAGCATGCTGGGCTCAGAGAGATCAAGGATCCAGTCCAAGGTCACACTGTGAGACAGTGGAGGAGCCAGGATTTGAACTGGGGGGGGGGGGTGTCTGGCTCCAACTTCTTTATTTATTGATGACCTACTATATGCCAGGCACTGTCTGGTGGTGTCAGGATGCAGCAGGGAACAGAACAGGCCAAGTCCCTCCTTTCATGGAGCCCACATTTAGTGCATGGGGTGAGAAGGGGACAAACAGCAAACAAATGCATATATAATAAATATCAGGGCCGATAAGTGCTGTACAGAAAAATGAAGCAGGGTCTTGGGCAGAGAGTGATAGCATGGGGTGGAGATGATACTTTTGGGGATGTCTGAGCAGAGACCTGAATAAAGTGAAGGGACAAGCCTGGTTCTTGCAGAGGGAAGCATATCCCTAGCAGAGCAAAGGCACTGAGGCCCGAGGTCAGTGTGGCTGGAGCTCAGTGAGACCAGGAGAAAGCAGGGGGGAAAGGTCACAGGGCAGTCTGAGGGGAGACTGGAGCATGGTGGGGGGGCTTGTGGGCTATGCCCAGGCTCAGGCTTTTCTTCTGAGTGTAAAGGGAAGCCATGGTGGGCTGGGAGCTCGGGGAGTTCAAAGGTCACCTCTGGTTTCTGGGAGGACCATGGTCAAAGAGGGCGAGGGCAAGGGGAAGCTGGCAGCCGGTTGGAAGAGCCCCAGGCTCTAGGATTGTTCTTATGTGCCCCACTCAGCATCCTTCCTAGTCCTCCTGACCCACCTCCTAGGATGCCCCCCGCTCCACAGCCTATCCTGTGGGCGAGCCCATGTGCCCACTCTTTTCATGAGCTGCTCATCTCTTTAGTCTCTGAGTCTTCCCTGCCCTCCTGCTGCCCAGTCCCGAGCTCTCCCCTCCAGCCACACACAGGACACAGGGCGCTTAAGTCTGCCCTGACCCTCTCTTTCTGGGTCTCCTTTCCTGCCTGCTGGCCTGAGAGCACCCTGTGGCTGGCAGTCAGATGTGCCCCTCCCCTACCTCAGTCTTGCTCCAGCCAGTTGGTGGTGAACTGGCCCCCCAAACATCCTGTGAGCAGCGGATAGAATCAAGGGGCCTGGGTGTGAGTCCTGGCTCTGCCACAAACTTGTTGTGTGGCGTTAGTCAAGGGTCCAAACCTCTCTGGGCAGCAGTTTCCTTGTCTGTAACAAGGAGACACTAATACCTCCTCCAGGGGTGTCCTGCGGATGCAGCATCGCATGTAGCAACACTGGCAACTCCCGGCCACCACAGGCTTCACACTCATTTTCATTTCCAATCTCCCCTCCTCTTTCCTTGAAGTTCAGATGGTGAGGCCCCTTCCCTAAGGTCACACAGGAAAGCGAGGAGTCCAGGTCCGTCACTGTCTCCCGCAGCAGTGTTCTGGCCATGACATGTGCCTTGTGACTCAGTTTTCTCACCCATGAGATGGAGATAATAATCGTGTCCCCCTCAATTTGACAGTGGGGCGATCTACTGAGTTGATCTGTAGGGAGCACGGAGGACAGTTGCCTGGCACATCTGTCCATCTGTGAGCTGTTGCTCTTGTGTGACCCCTGCTCCCTTCCTCTTCCTGTCCCTTTCTCCTCTCAGTGTCTGAACATCCCAGAGAATTTAATGGCTTAAAGTGACAGACACTTTCCACCCCTCTAAGAATCTAGTTCAAGGCCCACATTTTGCACATGGGGAAACTGAGGCCTAGGACAGGGAAGGACCAGCCCAAGGTTACAAAGAAGAGGGATAGGAAGTGCTGCCTGCAGAGTCCTCCTCTAGGATTTTCCTCTCTTGAGGGAGGTGGGAGTCCCCCAGGCTGTTGGTGCTGATTTAGGATTATTAGTAATTTTCAGTATTGTTATCTTGGTGGAGAATTGATAGTTGATTCCCCCAAGAGAAGTGGGAAAGGGAAGTGGGAGCGAGGCAGCTGGGCTGCTCCCAGAGCCATGGGAGCAATTGATTAGCGTGCTGTCAGTGCTAACCCTGATTTCCAGTCTCCTTCCAGCCACTCCTGCAGCCTCTGTTCCCTGAAATCCCCAGCTCCTTCCTGTCTCAGGGCCTCTGCCTAGACAGCTGTCTGCCACCAGAAAAGCTCTTTCCTTTCCTTTTGTCTCTCCTAGATTCAATGGAAGCTGAGTTTCTTAAGAGAGGCCGGCCCTAGATCCCCACCCAAATAAGACTCATTCTTTTTTCTCAGGGTGTCCATTCGCTCCTTAACAAGCATCTGGTGTCAAATGATGTATTCATTGGTTTGATTATCTATTTATGTCTGCCACTCCCCTGGACTATAAGCTGCGTGAGGACAGGGAGCATTCTATTGTATCCTTTGTGTTTGGCACATAATAGGTGCTAAGTAAATATCTGATGAACGAGTGAATGAATGAATGAACAAATTCGAAGGTCTTAAATATGAGAAATTATAAAAGAAAAAAATCAATAAATTAGATGTCATCTAAATTAAAACCTTTACAAAAAACACTTACAAAACTCAAAACGTGGACCATAAAATGAGAAAATATGTCTAAAACATATCTGGTAAGGTTTCTTTTTGGTCTTTTTTTACCTAGACTACATAAGGAACTCTTAACACTCAACAATATAAAAGGCAAACATCTCAATTTAAAAAATGAGCAAAAGATTTGAATCGACATTTTATTTAAAAAAATACATATGAATAGCAAATAAGGGCATGAAAACACATGTTCTCCGCATCAGTAGTCATTAGGGAAATACAAACTAAAGATACAAGCCCGCTAGATGAGCTCAAATCAAAAAATGTGACAATGCCAAGTCTTGGCAAAGATGCGGAAGGGCAGGAAATCTCATGGACTGCTGGCGGAATGTCGAGCTGTACAATCACTTTGGAAAACATTCTGACAGTTTCCGTAACGTCAGACACACCCCTACCATATGAACCAGCCATTCATTCCTGTGTAATGACCTGAGATAAAAGAAAGCATTTGCTTAATGCAAACGCATGTGCATAAATATTCATTGCATTTATTTGTAATAGCCCCCAATGTCCACCGAAAGGTAAATGGATAAAAAAAAATTGAGGCGTATCTATATTTTGGAATATTCTTCAGCGAAAACAAACTATTGATGCACCCACTAACATGGATGATTTTCAAAACTATTATGCTGAGTGACTCTATGATTCTCTTTATGATTCTAGACAATGTGCACTAACCTTTCATGACAGAAAGCAGTTTGGTAGCTGTTTGGCGGTGGGATAGGATACTGACAAAGGAGTACAAGGAAATTTGGGGGTGATGAATATGTTCATTATCTTGATTGTGGTGATGTTTTCATGGGTGTAGGCATTTGTTAAAACTCTTCAAACTGTACACTTTCAATATGTGCAGGTTTGTGTACAGCAATTTTACGGCAATAAAGCTGTAAAAGAAAATGTCAAATACCCTCAAGAGCCTCTGAAGGAGACTGACACATGGGGACGAGCTCCTTTTCCCCAACCCATGGGTGACCCATTCAAGATCCTGTGGAGAAGGTCAGGATGTCTCCATGGTGACAAACTCAGGAACTTGACAAATATTTAACTCTGATGGATTCTACTCATCACTTCTCCCAGGAAGATCATAACATTTTGATACCTCTGACAAGCTTGATGACTCAAGTATATATCAAGTTGCCACGGAAATGCCAGGCAGGACCCCCGCTGTGTGTCTTCAGCTCGCAGTATACCATAGGAGGCTGTTTTGTCCTGAGCTTGTCAGAGAAGCTGTTCTCCATGGTGGGAGGGGTGGCGGTCATGCAGGTCATGGAGAACCTGGACATACTACTGATTCAGCCTACTGTCTCCTAATAGGGATACTTATGAGCACTCAATGTGTGATTGGCTAAACAAATAAATTCATCTGATTGGTCCAGTTGACTGGAGACAGCTGCTGATTGGCTCCTCCTGTGATTTGCCTGCCACAACTACAGACAACTATTTGATTGGTTGACTGTGATAGATACCCTCATCCCCTAGGTAATTCTAAGGCACCTACCCTCCTACTGTTTATTCATTCTGTCTGCAGCCTGAGGCCACCTAGCAGTGCCCTGGATAGCACCTGGGCATTTACCTCGTCCAGCGGCCATGGCGACTGTGATGGCCTCCAGTCCCTCTAATCATCCTTTCTCTTCCTGCCACTACACAGAGAGCCTGAGGAGCTGATGAGGTAGATCCTGGCTTTTCTGCTTCTTCTGCAAGGACTGTCTCCCAGTCCTTTGATATGGCCTACTCCTATCTTTGCTCATGGTCCTTGGGCAGAAACAGACCAGGGCCACCAGCTCAGGGTCTCAACTCCCCTCTGTGATTTAGGGAGGCCACACTCACACCAAGGAGACCCTTGCTCCCTCCATGTCACGTAGAAAACATCTGAGCATTTGACTTTCAGCACCCCTACCCTTGGCCCCACAACTGTGGATGACAGAATCCTCTTTGTGAATAGGAAATAATTATATGTGGTGAAGCTGGCACCGCCCACCAGGGCACAATGCTTCAGCCAATCAGAGTCTTCCCTGATATCTGACAGGTGGACACTCTGAGGGAGACGGTACCTCTTTCTCTGGAATCACAAGCTGTAAGGACTATCTCAGCCTGCAGTCACTGGTGGCCATCTTCCCCACAGTGAGGAGAAAGCCAACCTGAGATGGACATCCACACAGTGGGAAGCAGAGCTAAGAGAAGGGAGGAAGGCGATGGAACCCCGGGACATGGTTTGAGCCCCTGCCTCCAGCCATTCCCGAAGCTACTTAGTTCCACCCTCTGTATTTTCCAGTATGTGAGCCAATAAATCCTTATGCCTTGTGCTCCAACTCTTTGTGCTCTGCTCCTTGCAATAAAAGGTACTGCCTAAAACAAGCCCCAGAAGGGACAAACACAGAAGCTGCAGAGCTGAGCAGCCAGGAACTATGTGCAGTGTCACCCGTGAGGGCAGGTGGCTGTCAGAGAACTAGAGGCAGGGGCCCCGGCCATGCCAAGTTGCAAGGTCTCCAGGAGCCTTGCTCTAATGGGCCTGCACACTGTGTGTTTATACTTATATCTGGCTATTTCACTCACACACGTTGCCTGCCCGGCCCCTGTTGGCATTCAGGGTATGATCCTTGGTGAAATTGTCGTAGCAACTTAGAATTCTAGAGTCAAAGAGCCATAGACTCCTAGAATCATAGTCATAGACACTTAGAATTCTAGAATCTTAGAATTTATTACTTCAATAAATATCTTCTGAATGCGCTTTTTGTGACAGGCACTGAGCTGGGTGCTGGGGAGACAGGGCTGAACAGACAGGGACAGTTTCCACCTTCATGGATGGTCCACTCTAGAATCATGGAAATTCAGAGTGGAGGGGGTTCAGGGGAGTTTCTCAGCTTCACTTTTCATCCCCGCAGAGGAGGAAGGAGAGGTCAGGCTTGTGGAAGGACTGGCCTAAAAGGGAGGCCACTGCAGAAGGAGGCATGAGTGGGGAGCCCTGCCAGAGGCTTCTGGGAACAGGCCTCCTGAGGCAACAAGAGGCCTGAACACCTGCTCCACTCCTCTGATGCTGTAATTCCCACCATCGCTGTCCCAACCACCTCTGGGGACACTCACCTGTGGGTTCCAGGCTGCCCAGGGGCCTTAGATGGGTCATGGGAGGAGCCCTCAGGCTGTGGATGTGTCAGGCGACCCCCATGGGGGGCCCAGCCAAGCCCCTGCTGGCCAGCCTCATGCCTCCAGGAAGAGGCTCCCTGGTGTGGTTCTGATGACCCAGTCTACCTTTCTCTTTAAACGCTAAAGAGAATTTTATCCCTGGTTATATTTTTAAACTTAAATTGCACAATCACTAAAACAAAATAAACTATAGAGCCTTGAATGTTTACCTTTCTAGTTATAAGTGGGAGATTTTATTTTTATAAAACATAAAGTGAATGGGCTCTGTCAGCCAAGTCAACTTCAGGAACTGCAGTTACGTTATGTGCCTCACGTACTATTATTGTATGTTTCCTTTTGCGGAGTGGTTCATGCATAAGGTTGAAAACAATAACACAGACACTGGTAATGAAAAGTAGTGGCCTCTTGCACTTCTCACCCTGAGTTCTGCTTGTTAGAGGCAACCAATTGTAACTTGTTCAGCTGTTTCTCCTACCGGTTTCCTCATAAAGCGAAATAGAGTGTTTGCACCACCATCTTCTGGCTTCCCGCTATCATGAATAAGCCTTTAGCTCCTTTCTACCCCAGCCCATCTCCTCTTCTGCCAACGTTATGTTTTTAGTACTTCTGTTGGTTACCTTGGAAATTGTAAGTAATGGACTCATACATTTATTTCTGTGACAATAATGTTACAAGTTTTAAGGTACAGGGGATTAATATTTATTGGCCCATGCAACCAGAAAATACAAGGGGGGAACTCACTTTATTGGTGCCTGGATCCAGGGTTCTCAATGCTGCTTTCAGTCTCTTCCCTCTGCTTTTCTCTGTGCTGACCAGATTCTCAGGCAGGGTTTCTCCACATTGTGGGGAAGATGGCTTAAGTTATTTGGATTCTGTCCCTGGCAATGAAAGATTCTGCCTAAAGACACAATCAAGGGTCAAAACCATGTTTCTAAAGGTAAGTGAGTTCTAGAACTGACAAGTGCAGCGTGTTTGCCAAGGCCAAGCCCCTAACTACACAAGCTTGGGACTAGTTTTCATTAAGTTCTTACTTTGTGCCAGGCCCTGGGGACTATAATATGAGCCACGACCAGCAGTCTCTGACCTAACGGAGCTGCCAGTCTCGTTCAGCAGACAGATGCTAAAGAATACCTTAAATTAAAGTGAATTTGAAGCTGTAAAAAAGTACTATAAGGGAGAGGGGTGAAATGTTATGAAGGCAAATAGATAGGGAGTTTGACCTTGTCATTGAAGGTCAGAGAGGACATGGGAGGGAGCATGATGGCTGAGGTGGGACTAAAGCGTGAGGGGTAGATTGAGGAAAGTGGGATTATTGAGAGAGCACTATGGGTGAAGGAATAGCCTGTACAAAGGCCCTGAGAGGAAGAAGGGTGTCACTCACAGGGGTCTGATGATACCCGAAGATCTGGAGAGTGGGTAGTGGTGGAAGCGTGTTAGGTACCATCCCCCAAAAGGGAGGTGGTCATGGGCCTGGCTCTGCAGGGCCTTCTAGGCCAACATAGTGCGTCTGTTCTTTATCCTAAGAGAAGGTGAGTAGGGCGAGGAGGTCCAGAGGAAGGGAAGCAAATGACCAGTTATGTATTCTGGGAAGATTCCTTGCCACGTTGGGAACGGATTTCAGTAGGGAAGTAGTGGAACCTGGGAGCCCTGCTAGGAAGCACCTGCTGCTGAACACACACACACAGGCTCCGCAAAGGCCTCTTTTCTGCCTTGGCTGCATCTGCCCCCAGAGCCAGCAGACAGGAAACACTGTCATATGAATCATCCAAAATGTCTGCAAAATAACTACAAGATAAAAGCCAAAAATACTAGAAATATGAAAATGTGAATTAAAATCAGAAAAAGGGCAATCAATGGAGAACAAGCTCAGGCTGATCCAAATGTTAAAATTATCAGACACGGATTTTAAAGCAGGTATTATAATTAAACTCAAGATGGTAAAAAACAAAAACAAAAACAAAAAAAACACGCACACACAGAATAATGAGTGAAAAGATAGACAATCCCCACAGTGAAGAAAAACTATAAAAATGAACCAAATGAAATTTGTAGAACTAAAAAATACAGTACTTAAAGTAACACTAGACGGGTTAATAGAAAATTGAAGGCAAAGAAAGAATCAAGAAATTGAAGATACATCAATAGAAATTTTAATCTGACTGATACAGAAAAAAACTTTTTAAGAGAAAAAACAGAATCTGAGATTTGTAGAATAATCTCAAATGAAAAACCAAATATACATGAAACTGCAGCCCCAGAAGGGTGTGTGTATGTGTGTGTGTGTGTGTGTGTGGAAAGAGAGAGAGACAGAAAAAAATGATTTAAAGAAATAGAAATATTGGCTTAAAATTTCCCACATTTGTTGAAAGATAAATGTTTACAGATTGATAACTCTCAGCAAAACCCAAGCGGAATGAATTCAAAGAAAATCACACCTAGGCATATGACACTCAAACTGCTGAAACCCAAAGTTGAGAAAAATTTTAAAGCAGTTAGAGAAAAATGACACATTACATAGACGGTGATAGAGAAGCCCTTTGACTGACTGCTGACTTCTAATAAGAAGCAAGGAAGGCCAGAAGGCAGTGGAATTGCATCTTTAAAGCATGGTCAATCCAGAATTCTATAGCTAACAAAAATATTCAAGAGCAAATGTGAAATAAAAACATTCTCAGATACAAAAAAACTAAGGGAATTTGTTACCAGTAGAGCTGAACTATAAGAATTACTACAGAAAGTTCTTTAGGCTGAAGGAAAATGATACCAGATGGAATTCCAAATATTCAAGGAAATAATGAAGAATACCAGAAAAGATAAACGTGGGGGTAATTATAACAGACTTTTTTTTTCACTTTACTTTCTTGAAGATACATTAGATTTTTTAAAGCAAATATGCTGCACTGTGGAATTTATAATATATGCAGATGTAATACATATGACAACTATATCACAAAGGTTAGTGAGGAAGTGCAGAAAATGGACTTACACAGAAACACTGTTAAAAGTTAAAGGTTTGGATGGCCAGATGGCTCAATTGATGAGACCACGAGCTCTGAACAACAGGGTTGCCGGTTCAATTCCCACATGGGCCAGCGAGCTGCGCCCTCCAAACTAGGTTGAAGACAACAAGCTGCCGCTGAGCCTCCGGAGGGGCCGCCAGATGGCTCAGTTGGTTAGAGCGCGGGCTCTCAACAATGTTGCCAGTTCAATTAACGGCAACTGGACTTGGAGCTGAGCTGCGGCCTCCACAACTAGATTGAAGGACAACGACTTAGAGCTGATGGGCCCTGGAGAAACACACTGTTCCCCAATATTCCCCAATAAAATAAAATTAAAAAGTTAAAGTTTTATTTTGTAATTTTTAGATCAATCGCTTAAAAAACTAGTACAAATAGGTATAGCTAAAATGCCAATAGATAAATAAAAATTAAATCCTAAAAACTAGATTAATTCAAAAGAAGGTAGGAAAGGAGAAGTAGAGAAACCACTCAACAACAACAAACCTAGAAGAGTTGAACATAAAATTAGTAGTAAAATGGTAAACCTGACTCCAACCACATCGTACTTATATTTAATGTTAATAAATTAAATACTAATAAGCAGAGCCCCTTTTTTCCTCTTTTCTTCCATTTGTTTCTCACAAACATCTGCTCTGGGATGTGGCCAACAGTATGGTTCTGGCCCACTTTACTGATGAAAAAAACTGTGGCTCAGAGAGAGGCAGTAACCTTCCTTAGGTCACACAGCAGATAAGATGCAGAGTCCAAAGGGCGGACCTTAGCCTTTTACTGGCCTCCACTAGGCTTTGCTACCCCGCAGCTCTGATGTGAGGGGAGTTGAGGGTCAGTCGGAGGCTTCATGCTTCTATCCTGTCCCCTTGCCCGGCTGGGATATAGCACTGAGGGGCCTGAGTTCCAACTTGAATAACGAATGGAAAAGAATGAACCTCAGACTGGAAAGGGTGGGTTGAGTCTTGTTGAGGGGACTCAGAGTCCAGACAGGGGAGGGTATGAGAGCAGGGACTGGCTCTCTGAGGATGAGCTCTCTGCTCTGAGAGAACCTGCAGAGGAGACAGTGGGGAAATGACAAGGGTGACAGAGCGATCACAGAACCATGGTAGTGGGGAGAGCACAGCATAGGGGACAACATTATGTGACTGAGTCTCCACCAAGCCCAGGCTGTCGGGACAATAACCCCCCTACTGCATGATGAGGAGGGTGAGATCTCAGAGGGAAGCAGCTCCTGAGGAATGCAGGGCCAGTGCTTGAATCTGAGCCTCCGCTCAGTGCCCTGTCCTCCCCTGGTGCAGGACTGGGCCTCAGAAGATGGGTAAGGCCTGTCCTGGGGCTTGGAGAACTTGGATGGGTGTGTTGATCTGTTTCCCTCCGCAAAGAACCACTGTGAGATGTGCCGATTTGCATAGGAGGTGCTGAGTGCCCTGTCCGTGAAGGTGTGTGGGTGATGGATGGTCACTAGACTTATTGTGGCGATCATTTCACAGTATATACAAATATTGAATCATTATGTTGTACACCTGAAACTAATACAATGTTACATGTCCATTATTCCTCAATAAAAAAAGGAAAACGATAAATCAAACCAACAAACTGGTAAACAAATTATATCTTATCCTTCTATCTTGACAAATACAACTGTATAACAACCTGGGAGACCAGGTTTAATTTAATGTTCTCAAGCCCCTCAGAGTTCCACCCCAGACATGGAAGTCCAGGGAGGACCCACCTTGGCCTCTCCTAGGCCCACCCCCTTCACCTCCTATCCCCAGGTGTGCCCCACACCGGGAGGAGTTCACATGCATGTGGACACCCCAGCACACACGCTCAAATTCCTTCCGCCACCTCCATGAACAGCTGCCCTTCGGCACCCCTGAGGCCCAGGGTTTTTACCCCATACTTCATCTAGCCTCAGAAGGACAGACACAGGAAGGAAGCCCACCTGGGCTCAGGAAGCCAGTTTAGGCCATTTGGGTGAGGGATTCTGGGGTCCTAGGTACCAAACAGTGGTCTAGAACAGTGGAGGTATCAGGTAGACTCCAGGTGGGCCCATCACCCTTTGACTTCATAGTTTCCTTGTGCCATGGACAGAGCAGGGTCCTCTAGAGTGTGGGACCCATGGCTCAGCCTCTTGCCCAGGTCTGAGGATGGTATGGAATCCAGCCCCACTTCACCTGCCAGGCCACCTGCCCGGTTTTACAGTGGGAAGGACCCAAGAGGCAAGCTATTAGGGAGAGTGAGAATCAGACCCTGGGCCAAGGCCATGGATACAGGTCTAGAGTTACGGCCTAAAGCCCCAAAGTGGAGTCAGTCAGAAAAGAAGCCTGGGTTCAAGGCTATGCAGGTTAGAGGTGAAAATGGGGGCCTTAGCAGGCTGCCTTGCAGGGCCAGGCAGGGCTGACAGACCCATATACGCCACATCACTTCCCCCGAGTGACACAATTTGAAACTGAGGCCATGAGCACCTGTTAGAAGCAGGTAATTACAGACAGCTCTACAGCAAAACAATTCAAGCCCACACCTTTATGGCCCCATGTGTGTGTTTACACACACTCAGAGTCATATTTCACACTGCAAATGAGCACAGTTTTAGGAGACACAACTTCCCAGGAGTTCATGGATTTCCTGGAATCATTGCTCTTCCGAGATCTTCCATGAGAGAAAAGAACGAGCAAGAGATACTGTCATTTAAAAGAAAACAAAAGGGATGAAAAGAGAGAATAGCTCATATTGTAAAAATTATGCTTTTTGCATAAGGTGTCTTAAAGGATTGGAAGCATTTCCCCAAATTGTCAGCGATGAGCCCCTTGCTGGTGAGGGGGAATCAGGGAGGGTGTGTGCAGCTTGAATTGTTCAAAGAGTCCTAAAGCAGCACTGTGACACGTCTGTGCTCCCGTCATTAACCAGGTAGAGGAAAATAACACTTTCAGTGGGATACTCAAGGCAAATGGACAGTTTCATGAGCACAGAGAATCCTTTCTTGCAGATTGAGTTCAGGTCAGAGTTGTCCTATCAAAACTAGACAGAGAGACACCAGATGTTCGGGGGCAGAAGAGGACAGCAATAGGTGCTTACTACCCTGCTGTCTAGCTCCTGCTCGCTTGTGATCTGCGACAGAGGACTGCCCTTCCCAAGGCTCATTGCCCCACCACCACCGCCATCGTTTCTAGGATCTGTAAGAAATCGTGTGTCTTTGTGAATGTATTGACACTGTGTCTTCCATCAGAACGACCCTGGAGTTTTTACTTCCACGAAGTGGGCTGGCTACCTGCCCACCTTGTGTGGTAGTTTGTGCCTCCTTATTCACAGGTCATAATCTGCATATTCTTAATTTAATATACCAGCTATAGGCCCCCCAACAAAGTTTGCAAAACAAAGACTGTCAAATATATAGGCATAGAATGAAGCAAAGGGCACAACATAATCTAAGAAATACAGCGAGAAAACAGTCCTAAAATTAAAAGCAAAACAAAAAACACCTGAATCTACAAATCAAAAGTGCATAACATTTTTTCATGAAAAAACTATATCAGCATGAAAACATACCTGAATGATACAATTGAGATTCAAAAATAGAGTTCTTACTAACCAACTCACAATGACGGGAGGAGATAAGGTCAGTGCAAACTTCTCCGAGGCTGCATCAGAGGACAGTGGAACATCTACCAAGGTCTGAGGTGAAGAAAATATAACTGCATAATTTTATACCCAGCCAAGTTGATTTTCTGGGTCCTAGGGCAATAGACACTCTGTCCCCAGTGTGCAGGAACTCAGGAAACAGACTTCATGAGTCTTTCCTGAAAAAAAATACCATGAACAAACACATTAGAAAGAAAATTAAAAATTCAGTAAAGAAAAGGCCAGGGGTATGTGTGGTGGGGGTCCAGAGGAAGAGGGGACGGGTGACACCTGGCACAGAGGGTTTGTAGGCCCAGGGGTTATTAGAAGTGTGGGTGCTTCCCTGCTGATGAGTTAACGAATCTTGTCTGGAAAGGCGCCTCTAGGGCCCAAAGTTCTGCTGTGATCCAAAGGGTCAGCAGAATTCTTTTATGCATCTAATTTCTAATAGAGCAAAGAGAGAGTGGAGGTGGGGGTGCTGGCCTAGTTAGCACAGATGACCCAGAGCCCATCTAGACTTGAGAGACTCCTGGGAAGGGAGTGGGACTCTTGCAGACTGGACCCAGAGATCTCAGTTCGGATTCACGGTGTCCTGAAGGTCTCTCCAGGCCCCTAGCTCCTGTCAGAGTGAGACTCTGAGTCTGAGAAACAGCCCCTGGACCGTGGCATCCAACAGGGTACAGTGTGGGGAGTGAGGCAGCTCTGGAGTGAGACCTGCTAGAAGCCGAGGAACCACCAAGACCTGGGCTGGCCCTGGGCAAATCCTGGCAGCATCTCTGTCTCCGGAGCCTTGGTCTTCTGACATGTTAAGTCGGAGTAGTGACCGCTCTCATTTAGGTGTTGTGTTGAGTAATGTAAGGCCCCAGAATGGTAGGGTTTTCAACAAATATACATGACTTTATTAAAGTTCCAGGAAGCAAGTTTCAGTAAAGTGTGCCCTTAGAAGCCAGACTGTCAGGAGTCAGAGTTCTCCTCGGCCACATACCAGCTCTGTGACTCTGCCACATTGCCTCCGGTGTCTGGATTTCCTATCTGGAAAATTGGGTAATAATAGTACCTCCTTCACAAGGTACTTGTGAGGGTTAAAGGAAATAATGCTATAAAGTTCTTAGAACAGAGCTGGCACCAGAAAACCCTTGCAAACTTAGCTTCGTTATAATTGTTTGCTGTTGCTGTCTCGATGGTCATTGCTCCAAACTGGAACGATATCTTTTCACAGGTGAATGGAAAAACAAATGGTGGCACATCCATACAATGGAATACTACACAGCTGTGTAGGTGAACAGCTTATTGATTGAGACATGGGAGTATATGAGAATATTGATCCTCTACACAAAAACAATTATAGAGTGTGAGGTACATAACACCCGTTTAAGCAAAATGTATAACAGTAGCACAATACTGGGAGAGAAGCCTTACTTTTTGTAAGTTCTTAAACTACATGTGAAATGGTATAATATCATGTAGGTAGACTGCGTTAAGGATCTATCCTACAAACCCGAAGGCAACCACTAAAATAACGAAACAAAAAGTTACAGCTAATAAGCCAGCACAAAAGACAAAGCAGAATCATAACAGACACTCAATCCAAAAGAAGGCAGAGGACCAGGAGAAGGTATACAAAGAACAGGTTGGATGAATAGAAAACAAATAGCGAGGCTGTAGATTTAAACCCCACGATATCACTACTGTGATTTCCTTTCTCCAGGGAAGTAAACCAAGGCCTCGAGATGGAAAGGAGCTTGTCCAGTTCCAGAGCCAGGGAGGAGTGGGGTCAGCCTTCAACTCAGCCTGCGGAGCCTGTGCTCATAACTGTACAAGGAACGTGGCCTGGGGTCCTAAAGACCCTGGAAGCTTCTGTACCTCGGGCTTTCACTGCCTGCCAGATTCCCCGATCGATGTGGACACAGAGCTGGATGGGGCCACAGAGATGAGCTGTTCAACCCCTTCATTTTACAGCTGGGGAAACTGGCCCTGAGAGGTAGAGAGGCTTGTTCAAAGTAACATTCTGAAGTAGGCTGGGATTGCGATCCCGCCTCCAACCCCGTCTCGCTTCCCTGCTTCCAGCTGTCAGGCTCCTGCTCACTGTTTCCAGATCCTCTCCTTCCCCTCCCACACTGCTGTAGCAACACCTGGTCCTTGATTTTCTCTCCTGTCCCAGCAGACATTAATTATGAGCGCTCATCACGGCGTTATCTAATCGGCTTGTAAGTGCTCCCAGGTGTTTTCCAGGAGACATTTGTCTGGATTATTCCCCCCATATAAATAGGTTCCGTGTCGTCTGTCTACCATAATTGGAAACACCAGGCTCCTACGGTGATCGTGTTGATGACTTCTTCCTCAGTGGGCTCCTGGCCACAGGAGCTGGGCAGCCCATTAGTGATCACTGGTGCATATTGAGGAAACTGAGGCCTGGAGGCGGAGGGACATGCTTGAGGTCACACTGCAGGGTGGGGGCTAAGGCAGAACCTGAACTCTAATCACTAGGTTCCTGGACCCTGCTCTTTCACTCCAGCCTGTTTGTATCTTCAAGCCTCAAATGGGAACTTGAGACCCAATTTCTAAGGGTGGGGGTGTCATGAGGCCTCACCTTGCTTCTGCTCCTGGGCGTAAAGTCATCGGATTTCCTTTGAAAATAGCTTCACAAAACAAATGACTCACATGCTTTGTGAAAAAGCCAATTGAT
The DNA here is from genome assembly GCF_004115265.2 of Rhinolophus ferrumequinum. Lineage (NCBI taxonomy): Eukaryota > Metazoa > Chordata > Mammalia > Chiroptera > Rhinolophidae > Rhinolophus > Rhinolophus ferrumequinum. The sequence goes on from NC_046292.1 coordinate 20,610,718, forward strand.
ATAAAAATGCAAAGAAATTAAAGACCCGAAAGAGCGGCCTGAAGCAACACCATTAGCTTTGGGGGAATATTCTTCTGATCCTCTCTAGCTATTTTTTTCTCCGCACCCTGTGTGGGGACAGAGCCAGGAGTGCAGTTTCCAGGCTCCCGCCCTCACGTGGAAAGGTGCTCACTCAGGTAGTAAATGGCCATCAACTGTGATTGGATGGCCATCAGCTGTGGCTAGTTGGCTGTCAGCTGTAACCAGTGAGCCATTGGCCACTAATATAACTGCCGTGGCTACGCTAGCAACAAATGGGGGCTAGCAAGAAGATGGTGGCTGAGCTAGCAAGCGCAGATTGCAGTTGGCACGGCGGATTGCAGCTAGCAAGTGGGGTTGGTTGGCAGAGAGGAGTGGATGGCATGTTGTGGATAGTGTGGCTCCTGCTTCCTGTGTCTCCAACCCAGCCACCAGCAAGAATATAGTGGTATGACTCTCCTATCTATGGCTCCGTGGGTGTTCCTTTTTGGCCTCACCATGTCCTGCGTTCTTATGTGGGGAGCGGGAGCTGAGACCCCCCATGCCACCCCGCATGACACCCTGATTCCTCTCCAGTCGCCTCTGCCCAGCTCTGCACCAGTAAGGCTGACCTGTCTAAAACATATCATGGCCTCTGGAAGGCTCTGTTGGGTTCAGCCAATGGAACGCACTGCCTGCAGACTAGAGGATGGGAGGAGAGAAAGGCTGGGGTATTTCTTCCTACTTCCTCCTGGATTCAGCTCTGTGTCTGCAGCTCTTGAGGCCCAGGGACAGGGGCAGGGACAAGGCCAATTCCTGACAAAGTTACCCCCAAGGAGTCTGAGCCAGCCCTGGATGCCAGCGGGGACATTGTCTGGGCTCTGCCTGAAGCCCAGACTGGCCTCCTACTTCCTCACTTGGGTACAGGGGCCCTGCCCAGCTGGGCCCCTGCTTTAGGACTGGGGCTTCAGCTGTCCAGCCAGCTCCTCTGTCCTCACCTCCACTTCCCTCGGGGCTGGGACTCTCCTTCTCACTGACAGATCTCTGAGAGCAGCTGACCTGGCTATCACACAGCACTGCTTACTTCACACATTCTCTCAGCATTACTGAGCCCCAGGCATGTTCAGGGAGTCATGGTGGGAACCGGTGGTGACAGAGATGGGGTCTCCTGCACTCACTCTCTCCTCCATGACCGGCCTCCTCGACCTGGCACCCCTCTCCCCCTTCCCTGCATTGTGTTTTTCAGAGCACACTTCAGGCCTGGCGTTGTGGAACACGTCTTTGTTTTTCATCAGTCTCCCACACTAGTATGGAAACGCCAGAAGGGCTGAACGGAGTCTGTCTTGTTCACCTGTTTTTCCAGTGCCTACGATCGTGCCTCTAGGTGCTTAGTAGTGAGGGCTCAACAAGTATCTGTTACGAATGAACGAATAAATGCAGAGCTCCCAGCCGGGAGAAGGATGCTGGCCGGGGACGCAAACGCTCAAGTAACTGTGGTTACAGGGTGTTTACGGTGTGAGGGAGGAGGGCCCTGAGCACAACGAAGGACAGGAAGGAGGGAAACCTGGTCCACACTCACTCATGCACTCCTCCATTCATCAGACGTTTCCAGCACCTTCTATGCACCAGGCTGGTAAGATGAGAGTAAGCACTGAGCACATTAGGCTGTGAACCTGCTCTGAGGAATTCTCAGGCAAGTGGAAGGGGACAGACACTTCCCCAGGTGCCTGCCGTCCGGTGGGTGAGCACCAGGATAGGACAAGCAGTGACTCCCGCCGGAGTAAAAGCCTGCGTTTTTTGAGCTACTACATTCCCTCTTTCGTTAAAGTGGTTTGCGTTGGGTCTTGAACACTTTCAAGCAAAAGGATCAAGCTGCTTTAACCGTAGAGGGAATTTAGCACTTTGCAGAACTGGGAAAGGCAGGGGGGAATAGCTTCAGGCGCAGCGGAATTCAGGGGTTCTACTGCTGTCACCAGATCTCGCATTCTATCGCAACATCTCTGTTTTCCTTCTGACGGTGTGGGAGCATCTTTCTCTTTGCTAATGGATTTATTCATGAGGCAGGAGGGGAAGGGGAGGGAGAAGGATGAAGCGGAAGCTCCAAGCTTATATGGCTCATCAGTGACACCACAGGGAAGAGAGAACGCTCTCTCTAATCGCCATATAAAGTCCCAGTCAAGGATTCTGACAGGGCTGTTTTGGGTCACATGCTCCCCGTGGACCAATCACCATTTCCTGGGGGGGATGGAAGGCTGTAATTGGTTCCGGCTGGGCTGGTACCTATCCCTAAGATGATGGGTGGCATAAAGCCACTGATTGATAATCTGGCCAGAATACCAGGTCCTGGGATGGGGTGGCGGGTCCGAGAGGCTGAGTGTCCTGAAGGAAGGGTGATGGGAGTGGCGGAGTGCTGAAAACACAGTGGGGAAGGGAGGCTGATGGGCCAAGCAGCACAGGTGCCAATTGCAGAAGATGTTCTGTTCCCTTTCAAACAGAGAGAAACTGGGTCTCAGAGAAGTTAAGCAACTGGTATAAATCAGCAGGTGACAGAGCAGGACCCTGAGCCCTTCTCTGCTGAACACGAATCCCCTGTGCTCTTAATAATGAAGCCGCGGGGCTTCCCAGGGCCCCTGACTTCTGCAGCATCTGTCGCGCTCCCGAACCTGAGTTCCAACAGGTTTAAACTCGTATTTCCAGTTCAAACAGAAGAATTCTGAAAGCTCCGCCACTCAGGCCCCTCACAGACCTCAGAGCTTACAAATCTAATCTTCATGATGGATTTAATTGGAGGTTCCCTTTCCTTCCAGACCGCATTGTGCAGAAAAATGCTGCTCCTGGCAATTTTTTGTCTACTGAGCGGTGCCCATCAAAGAGAACAAGACCAGGATGGTGCCGAGGGCGACATTAGCCCGGAGATACGGGGAACATGAAGGTGGCTGAGCTTTTGACATGTGAACATATTCTCCAGTGAAGCCCAAAGCTCAGATGCTCAGACAAGCTGTGCCTCCCGAAGCCCCCTGCCCCCAGGCTGCTTCCCAGCAGTCAGACCTCCTTTGACCCTCCTGCCAGTCAAGCCTGTCCATTAGGGGTGATTCACAGCCCTACAGCTCATCGTGGCTGGAGGAAGACTCTAGTCCAACACAATTCACTTAACAGATGAGAAAATAGAGCCTGGGGCGGCCCAGGTACTTGCTCAAGACAAAGAGTAAGTTAGGAGTGAGGCTGATCTGATAACATCAGCCCCCATTCCCTGAAGGTTTCTATCTATTCACTGAAGGACACTTGCTCGTACACATTTAATCCTCATACAATGACTCTGACGTGGATGTTATCATCCCATTTTACTTGTGAGCAAAGTAAGGCTCTGAGAGTAAAGACGTGCTCAAGGGCACAGAGCTGAGTTTCCAAGTGTTTTGGCGAACACCCAAGTCCAAGCTGAACTGCTGTGCAGGTCATCTGTCCGTCCCCTCGCTGTGTGCACTCCGCTGCATGACGCCACTGAGTGACGCTGGAGCCCGGCTAACTGTTTTCCAGACCCCTTGCCCACTGGACCTGGTTATCCCTGGACATGGAAGAGTGTAGTGGAAGACTGAAGGTAGGAGGGGGAGAACCTATATCCCCCTCTCCGCTTCGGGAAGAGGTTCTGGCTGCACCACGGCCTTTGGTGGCCCTGGCAGCAGTGGGGTCAATGGTGACAATAGCGGCAGCAGCAGCAAGTCCCTCTCCACCCCCAGGAAGCATGGTCCTGAGCTCTGTAGCCCGTCCTCCTCCCTTCCTTCCGCCAGCTCTAGATCCCCTCATCTTTCCTTTCTGCTCTTTCAGGCCTTGCGACACTTTATAATCAGCTCCCCGCATTAAATCCTACCTGTTTGCAATTCCTAGTGGAGTTTCTGCTTTTTCTAAATGAGCCCTGAATAATACAGCGTTGGCTATCAGCAGTGACAGCAGGAAACAAACCTTCACTGACGGGGTTTGGGGCTGGCCTGTCTGCCTTGATGAGGTGCCAGGGGAAAATGGAACCGTGGCATTCCACGGCAGGCGGGGACATTCAGTCACTGAAATCGCCCCCTGTGGTTGTCTGGCATAAAGTGCCCATTAAACACTGGGCTTTGTCAGACCAAGTGGCTGCTGTGCTTGGCCTCGAGGTAGTAATCGTGCCGATTAGAAGGAATGAGGGGGGCGATGGCTGCTTAGGACAGTACTGGAGAGTTTGCAGAAAGAAAGTGACAAGCATGGCATTTAAACTCTCCACTCAAAGCATGGCCAGAATACCAGAGATCTTCTAAGACTGCCCTCAGGGAGCTTTTACATTGTGTAGCCATAAGGCAGATACAAATGAAAATCAGATCAAAAATTTAATCTGTGGGTTGTGCAATTGCAGCACAAATTGAACTCACAAGCTCACTGTCCCCTATGGGAAAGTGAAGGCATTGATGGGGAAGGAGAGACAAAACCTGAGAATGAGGTACAACCCTTGGGGCCTCTCTGAACTTTGGAAACCTTATTTCTTGGGCAGAGTGTCCTGTGGTTTGGCTGGACCACCCTCCGGAGGGAGGCTGGCATATCACCATGTCCACCTGCCACCTTGCATACATGGCCCCTTCAGAATCATGGAAGTGGAGCTCCCAGGACTGTGGGGTATATGTGGAGAGACAGACAGGGACATAGAGACAGAGAGAGATGGGGAGTAATGACACAGCATCTGCTGCCCCATCCAGAAGTGACACAAAATCCCCAAGTTCATTAAATGTCAGAGCCGACAGGGCTTCCAGACCACTGGCCCTGCCCTTCCAGTTTCCAAGCTCTGGAGACAAAAGTGCACAAAAGTGAGGTGAGCACCCCAAGGTGAGAACCCAGGGCTCCAGACTCCCATTCTGGGCAGCCCCACCCTGTGTGCTGATCAGCTCACAAGCTGGTATAGAAATGGCACATACAGCATCTTGAAGCCTCATACATAATGTGTGTGTCTCATGCCTGGTTTTATTTGGACGACTAACAAAGGGAAGATGAAATGGCCATTCACACACTAAGAGAACAGCTCCTGAAGTGAGATACCCACCAGCACCACCACCCTAACCTCCGTGCCAGCTCTTAGACTTACTGCAAGGGTAATTAAATTGTACACAGTTTTCTTTCGTAATACATCAATAAATATTACCTGTGAAAATCAATTGGCATTTTCTGTACTTAACGCATAATAACTGCTCTTATAAATTTAAATTACCCATATAAATCTAAATTAAATGCCCAGGTTTCAATGTATTTAGGACACTTAATGAATAAAGTGTTAGCACATAACCACTACTCATCTGTTTACTTCAAGCCAACTTAGATTTTCAAAGCCTGCGCCTCTCTGTGTTGTGTAGGTGGAGGAAGGAGGAAGCCCACAGCCCTGGGAAGTTTGCCAGTTGCTATGGGCACTGCCCATCTCCATAGCGTCCCCCTCATGTCCAGGCTCCCTTAGCTTCTGGGTCTCCTTCCTGCCAGTGCCTGAGAAGAAGGTGGCCAGAGTGGCCTGCAGGTGAAGGAACCCCGGACAGGAGTCAGGGGGCCTGGCTCAACCACTAATGTGCTATGTGACAGTGGAGGACTTAGCTGCTTTCTATAGGCCTCAGTTTCCCCTTCTGTATAGTAAGCTAAGGACTAAATCCTCATGGAAGGCCTTTCAGCAGCTGTGGAGGGGATTTGTAGGGCATGGTGTGGCTGGCCCATGACTTACAAGCAGTGTGACCTTGAGCAGTGACTTAACCTCTCCTTGCCTCAGTTTCTTGGTCCATACACTGGGGATGATGACAGCGCCTACCTCACAGAGTTGTCGTGAGCCCGAGAAGAGGTAATGTGTGTGACAGGCTCAGTTCAGTGACCCATAAATGTCACCTGTCATTCTCTCAGGGTTCCATCTCTCAGGTAGTTTTCCAAATTGTTATCAAATGATGATATAAAGATTTAGAAGAAGGGATAGGAAAACAAAAGGAATACGCGGTCTCTAAGTGCTTGTCTTGTGTTTCTACCCATCAGGAAGTGCTACCCAGCCACCCCGGCTGCAGGTCTGGTTATCCCGACCCACCTCTTCCCCCAATCTGAGGGATCACCAAGCTGCCTCTCGCCTGCCTCCTCCGTGTTCGCCCAGAGGAGGCCTTTCTTCACTCTGATACTTTCACCCGGGAACTGTAATGCCCCCCAGGAGTAACACAGCCTCCCGTCTGGTCCGGGGTCCTTTCCCCCTCCCCCCCTCCCCACCACCTCCAGCTCCCCCCTCTCTATCCCCTCTCCTCCACAGCCCACCCCACCCCACACATAGCACCCTTATTAGTTTTCTGAAGTGCACATCCCACCAAATCTCCCCAAGGCTTCCTGTCCCCTAGGGTCTCCACTGCACTCAGGGTCAAGGTCAAATCCCTCTGTGTAGCTATGGAAGTCCCTCTGGATCCAGCCTCCACTGCCTCCTTCTTCTCAGTCTGTGGTCACCTCCTGCCTCTCACAACCTTCCTGGGCCACAGGGACCCACTTGTCCTACTGCTAACTTGCCTCAGTCACTTGCTGTCTCCTGGGCCTTTGCACACGCCGGTCCCTCTGCCCCAAGAATCCCTCCCCCTTCACTGACCACCTCCCTCTGGAACTCCAGGTCTCTGCAGAGATGTCCCCCTCAGGGAGGCCTGCCCCGACTGCCCCGCACGGAGTGAGGGCTTCCTCTGGGCCCCCACAGCCTCAGGTGCCCCTTGTCATAGCACAACTGACCACCTAAATGGAGCAGCCTATTTCTGTATCTACCTCCCTCACCTGACTGTGAGGAACCTGAGGACAGAGGCGCAGCTCACTCACCTCTGCAGCCCCGCGTTCAAGGGCTGGCCAACTCGGGCTTCAGTGCATGTTGACGAAAGGGTATAGAACGTCAGGCTGGCAGTGTCGGCGGGGCAGCATGTCCTGGTGTTTAGACTGTGTGTCTGACACCATTTGTCACTCACTGACGTCCACCCACCTCCTCTCCATTCTTCTCCTGCTCTCATAGAGGATAGGCACCAATAATTCTGATGGATTTAAGTTAGTGATTGGTCCAGCGGTTACTGTATGACCCAGTTCTGACCAATACGGAATATGAGCAGAAGTCTGCTGAATATGGCCTCTGAAGGATTTGCTTTCCTGATAAAAAAGGACAGACTTGGCTGGAAAAATTCTATGCCCCTTGCTGTCCTCTTTTTTCCTGGCTGGTACCCAGACAAAATGCCTGGAGCTATGGCAGCTATTTTGTGACCATGAGGTAACAAGTACAAAGACAGAGCCATATATGCTGAGAATGGCAGAGCAGAAAATGAGAAAAAAAGCACCTGGGTATCTGATGAGCAGCCAGCACCAGCAATTGCCCTCTGGACCTCATTTCAGGTGAGGAAAAAAATCTGTATTTGTTTAAGCTACTATTGACCAGATTAGCTGTTTTTTTGTCGCCACAGTTGTAATGGATTCAGACAAATTCCCTTTTCTGTCAGTGACCTTGGGCAAGTTAATTTGAACCAGTATCTTCATCTATTAGATGGAGTTAGCAAACTCTGCCTCGGGTATGTTCCATGAGGCTGGGGCTGTGTCTACCTTGTTCAGTGCAGCACCAGTATACTACGAATAATTGCTAACATTTATGAAGAACTTACATGTGCCAGCAATCGATGAAAGTGCTGCACGTGGACTGTCTACCTTAATCCTTACCACAACACTGTGAGATAAATGACATTATTATCAAATTTCATCGATGAGAAAACCGAGGCCTAGCAAGGCTAAGTAACTTGCCCCAGGACACACAGCTGGCCACGGCAATGCTGGGTTGTTAACCAGGTAGCCAGATTTCAGCATGCGCTCTCCTAACCACTGCGCTATGCTGCCCTGGCACACAGTAGCTGCTCGATAAACACTCGTTGGGTAGACGAATGAACACATAGCAGGACTTGGTCAAGAACGCATGGGCTCTAAGTCCAGCTCCTTCTACTGCTGCCTCAGCTTTCAGGGAAATACCAGGTCAGGGAAGTGGATGGGGCCCCTGAGCTTGTCCCGACCCCACCCTGCTCTCAAGGCCCCACCTCTGTCAGGATTCATGGCTCCTTGGTGCATGGCTGGGCCAATTTCTGGACACCATTTCAGGATCCTTTGTGATGGAGATAATGTATTTGCTCGCATGTTAACTTTTTATTAGTTATTGATTTTTCCGGCTTGCTTTAGCTCTGTCTATTTTTATTTGTTTAAAGTAATAGATGCTATTTGGTGGGAGAGGCAGGGTATCAAATCCTGTGATCACAGACCAAGGTCTGTGCTCATATTCATGGGGCCATCCCCTTTCTAAGGGGGGCAGGAGGTGGGGCCTCCCATCACTCCAACCACAACTGCTGGACTAGGACCAAAGTGGGGGCTTCCTCTTGTCCGGAGTTAGGGGGAGCGGGGCACGTGGGCAAGCCCCAGGTGAGTCTGGGTCTGGTGAGCAGAGGTGGAGCGTTCTGTGGTGACTGCACGACTGTGTCTGAGGGGAGGTGAAGAGGAGGCTGGTATGGATGCCCGGGTGGGAGGGGCAGTGGGGCAGCAGCCGGGTCTGCCAGGCCAGCTTCAGGTCGCAGGAGAATGGTGGACCGACCAGACATACCCTTCTTCGCTCACTCCGCTCTTTTTGCTGCCTCTTGCCACCGTCCATGCCTCTGTCAGGGAAATAAACTTTTCTCGCCCCTGGATTTCAGCACCTTCACGCCTAACCGCCGTGCTACACTGCTGGGGCACAAAGCAAACGCTGAGTAGAAGAACAAACATACAGCATAAGCTGCTCAAGGACACAGACAGCAAACTGTTTGTCTAACAATTATGGGCAAATTATTAGCTGGCGTATGAAACCTCTGCGGCTTAGCTTCTGGAGCATTGGTCATCTGAGGGCTTGGGTTCCAGAAATGGATTTTCAGTGAATTGAGCTAACCCTGCGGAAGCAGGAAGCACATTCAGAGAAGGGTGTCAGATCTGGGGGTGTGAGTGGCAGGAAATGCCGCTGAGAGAAGGCTGCGAAGGCCTGGAGGCCAAGCTGAGCATTTGCTTGGCCGTGGGGAGCTCCCCAGGGGTGCTGCGCCGTAAGAGGACTGCCATGGGCCCTGTCTCAGCTGCCACCCCCTGAGAGAGAAGGGCAAGCCAGTGAGCGCCAGCGCAAGTCCCACAGGTCACTTGGGAGCCTCATCCTTACTCATCCCTTAATTGTACTGACTATTATTACTTTAAATTTAGAAGTGACATTTGAACCACAGCTGTGGGAACACAACAGTGAGCGATCCACCACCCCAGCCAGCCCCGCTTTTCCGAGGCAGCTCAGCCTAACAGTAGAATGCAGTTATCTTATGGTCCCATGAATGTGCACTTGGCACGTGGCATGTTTCCTGAAGAAGAGAAATGTGATGTGTTTGTGTCTGTGTGTGCACACAAATGTATAAATGTGTGTGAAGCGTATACATGCTTATGTGTGCATATTGTGTGTGTGTGTGCGTGTGTGTGTAGTCTGGGACGTCAGGGAGGCATTCCCTCTCTCTCTCTTTCTCTCTGTCTGTCTCTTTGTCTCTGTCTATCTCTCTTATTTGCCATACACACAGCCTCTTGGAATGGCTAATGGAGTAAGAGCAGTGTCTCCCTGGACTTCCCCCTTAACACCACTCCCCACCCTCCATTCAGCCCTCTCTGCCCCAGGAGAACCTGGCCACAGGCCCCTGGGAGGGTCACCTGGATAGTTGACATGGTGGATCCTGGAGCTGCCCGCTTCCCACCCAGCAAGAGAATAACTGGAATGAAGCTCTTTGCTAACTCAGCACAAAGGTCCGGGTAGAGGCAGGTGTGCACACAGCTATCTGCTTGATGACTCTCTTGTATTGGTGACAGTGGAACAAGTTACCTCCATGACCAGGAACCCCAGGGACCTTTGTATCGTCGTATCATTGTGGCAACATGTCAACGAACCGATTCTAGCTCGTGTTTCTGATATGGCCCCTCTGCCTCCCCCGCACGTGCGCTTCTCTAGGACAGCCCAGGACTCTCTTGTTCTCTGTCTTCTGCCCCCTTCCTGGCTGGCGTGGGCCGAGCTCGCTCTGCGACATCTCTCCAACTCCTCACCCACAGTAAGGCACTCACGTCCACGGAGCTCCTGATTTCATTCAACCAGAAGTCTCACAGAGACTTGAAAATCCATTAGAGTTCCAGTAAATAAATACATACAGAAAAACACTGCTGTTTCCCTCCTGATTCTCTGTGATCGATCCAAGCATTGTTCCCGCTTTTTCCATCATCTTAAATCTCCACCTATCTGTCTCCTCTGGGGCTGCCCTCCCTCCTTGACCACAGTGTCCACCTCTTTTTAAAAACAAAGGAATGATTGAAGAGCCAATACTGGAGAAAACATTACCTGCCTTGGAGCCGAACACAAAGCTGCTAAGAAGGGACACGCCTGGCTGAGCAGCAGATTGAAGGCTGAGAGGGGCTGACAGTAGCAGACTCGTACCACAGACGGCCTACTGTGCGCCCCCAGTGTGCAGGGTGCACCATTTACTCACTGGTGACCCAGGGCCAGTTACTTCCCTGCCATATGCCCCAGTTTCTCAAGTGGAAAATGGAGATAATATTAGCACCTTCCTCCTAGGGCTGTAATAAAGACGAAATGCGTTCACTTGTATAAAGCTAGGGCTGAGCACACAGGCAGCACGATTAGCTATCATCGTCATCATCTTACTAAGCCTTCACAGCCACCTTCTGGGACAGGTGTTATCATTTCCTTTTTGCAGATAAGGAAACTGAGGCTCAGGGGGTGGCCATGAGCCCCAAGTGCCACCGCTCAGAGCTTATGAGTACAGCTTGCGTGTGGCTATAGAGAGAATGTTTACTGAGAGCTCAGCTAAGAAGCCTGTCTCATGCTAGTGCAACACATCGTATGACGCAGAACTACTATAGATGCTTCCATGAGAGAGATGGGAAGACAAAGCCATCTGCTCAGGGACACGTGGGAGCTTGGGAGACGAGCCGAGGCTTGAACTCACATCTCCCTGACTCCAGACCCCAGGACATTAACCATCCATTCATGAATCAGATCATGCATTCAACAAGCACGGTTTTGAGCACCTGCTGTGTGTGGGCACTGTTCAAGGAAGGGGATCCATGGTGAACAGGAGACACCCACTTCCCGGCCCTGGTGGAACAGACTTTCTAATGCAGGGGAAAGGAAATACACAAATAAACATCTGAATATATAGCATCAGGTGATGCTAAGGGCTGTGAAGGAAATAAAGCAGAGTTGGGGGCAGAGAGGGGCAGGCGGTCAGGACATTTAAGTGTCTTTGCAGAATGAATAAAAGTGTATATTTTTCATTAGGAGGGATCTTAGGAGATCACTTCTCCCCATCCCACCTGACTTCAAGGCAGCTTGGGCTTTACATTCCCCCTTCACAGAGTCACGTGATTAGACCAAGGGCACCCAGAGACTATTGGAGTTGACAGGACGCCCAACCAAGGACTGGATTCCTTGGGGCAGTGCAAGCCTTTATCAGGTTGACTGATACCACTGTGGGCCATAGTCTGGGGACCCATTATATAGAGGGGAAGAAGGACACATGGATACATCCTAAGGACATGAGAGATTGATGCTTTCACAGAGTCTCCGCCCAGATGGGGCGTTCTTGGAGGGGAGATCAGAGACGACTTTCCAGAGCAAGTGGCACTTGCTTTGGTCTTTGAACCAAGGGGTAGTTTTCCCAATGAACCTGGTGTCGAGGAAGGGCAGGCGGAAGCCACCTGGGTACAGGATGCAGCAAAAGTGTTACCGAAGGTCAGGTCAGGAGTGTGGGCATCAGAGTGAGGTGGGGAGATTGCACCTGGTGCTCAATGATAGGGGACACCCCATCTCCAGATCCTGAGGGCTCCTCCCCAGAGGGTGCTGTGAGGATGGAAAGGGTTAGCCCACAGAGCGCCCTTCAAGGGATGCCCAGAACCAGTGCTCCGTGCCATTAGTGATCCATGCAAGGACACAGCCCAGAGGCAGCGGGTGGATAACGTGGGTAGGGGGGTTGCAGGGAGGGTACAGACTCTGAGTCCAGATGGTAGTGGCCCCGGCCTGGCTCTAGACCCCAGTCTGGGCCCCAGGTTCCCTTCTGTAAGTGGAGGGTCAGTTCCTCCTTGAAGAGCTTCTGGGCCTATCAGTGACAAACCAGCAAAGCACCGGAGCTCAGAGCAGGTGACTGTGGTTTGAGAGCCTGGTAGCAGCGGAACTATGGGGTGTGTGGGGTTTGGGAATTATCAACAGAGCAGGGATCCTACAGGTTGTCAAGAGAAGGTTTCCTCATATCAGAAAGGCCTCCAGGAAGGTTTCTGTAACCCCACGCTGTTCTGGGTACCTGATGGTGGGGATCTTAAAGGGTAGAGAAACTGCTAGTCCTCCCCGGTGCCTTAAGAAAGGACACAAAAGCATAACCAAGGCCTTGGGTAGACCAGATTCTGAGTTTTCACATACTTCATCAGCCCTGAGAGGTGTAATTATTCCCATGTGACAGATGAAAAAGTGAGGCTCAGAGAGGGAAAATGACCCACCCAAAGTCACACAGCCCAGACTTGAACCCAGCTGGGTCTTACCCACTCTGTAAAGCTGCCAGAGCAGGGCAAGCGTCGAGTTCTCTACCTTTATCCCATGGAATTCAGTCCCTTCCCTGCAGGGGAACCTCTCATGCAGAGAGTATGGTGTGGGGTCCATGTCGAGTAGAATTCTCGTCACTGCTCCTGTGCGCTGATAAGTCCCAATTGCCCTGATAGATCCACGGTACTGAAGCAGCTAGAACCACAGACTCTGAACATTATCCAGGCTGAGCAGACACTCAGACACCCCATCTCTCTCAGGCTGTGACCCATACTTTTTATACGGAAAAGGAATCTGAAGCTCAGAGAGGCTGTGTAAACTGCCTAAAGTTGCACAGCAGGTTAAGAGCAAAGTCAGGTTCATACCCTGCCCACCCAATTTTTAGCTCCTAGGTGACTTTACCTGGCTTTCACCACACTCATGGATATTAGCAAGTTCCTGGCCCAGTGGCCTCCCAGGCCTGCTTCTGCCTGATGTTTCCCCAGGTCCCAGTCCATGGTTGGCATCCATCTATATTTATTGAATAATTGAAGAGATGAACCAGACACTAAGCCCTTTATATGCATTATCTCACTTAATTCTCACCATTACACTTCACGGCAGGAGAGGTGAGCCCTATTACACAGGTGTGGAAACTGAGGCTCAGAGAGAGAGGAGAAACCCTGGCCAAGGTCTCAGAGCTGGTGAGATTTGAACAAGCAGTTGCTGTGGTTGCACAGCCGAGATGGTTTCACCTTCTCCTTCTCCCCTCTCTGCCTTTTTGAGTGCCAGCCGATCCCCACCCACATATGAGATGACTCCGTTCTGCTCTGCAGTCTCTGTGGGGCCCTAAAGACCCAACAGGAATCAGCCCTGAAAAGCTCCATCCTAAGGCTGGGAAAACCTCAGTTTTGCTGAGATTGACAAGGTCATGAGTTGTCTGGTCTTCAGACAGAGACAGGAGGGTCGACTACCAAGTCTCCTGTCTGGGTTCCTTAGGCCCGTTTTCCTGGGGTTGCCTGTAAGGCAGCCAGCCCTCTGCTCCCTAGCAGGATGTGAGGACATGGCAGAGAGCTCCCTCGTGCTCTGGTTCTGGCTCCAGCCTTGAGAATTGGCATTATCAGCCTTCGTATCACGCTCAATTTGAGCTCCACGTTGTCCAAGCTTAGCAAAGCAGATTTTTCCTCATTAATCTGAATTTATACTTAAAGACAGTGCACCGAAGTTCAACCCCTTTTGACTTAGTTGAATGAACATGAAAAGGTCAAAAGACTTTTTTTTGTAATTAGAAAGCATCTCCCTTTTGCTCTCTCCTCCAAGTCTTCTTACCCTTCTGCTGCTCTGCTCCCCAAATCCCAAGACTGTGTCCACATACCCTGAGTCGAGGAGGGGACAGAGCTGGTGGAGTGAAGTGGAAGAGCACACAGAACTGCCCAGTGGTGATGGGCGCCCTTAGGTCACACAGACCCAGATTTGAGCCCACACTTTTTCACTTCCTCCGGATGGAACCTAGAGCAGGACACATCGCCATGTCTCTGAGCCTTGATTTACACATCTATACAATGGCTGTGAGTACTGCACTTACTGTAAAGATGATATGAGATAATGTGTTTGAGGCCCTTCGCACTGTGCTTGGCACGAGGGAATGGCTAATAAATTGTACTGAGTAAACTGTAATTGGGGTATTAAAGAGCTCTTCGCTAAGTGTCAGGAGATGGAGAATCGAGGCCTGCCTGGCTCTGACCACCAGTGATGTACCTAGCACTTGGGCAAGGGGGCTGAAGGGGGTCTGGGTTTTCACCCAGGAAATGAGGGGATTCAATTGAGCCTAATCAGAGCGCCACGGAGCTGAGAGGCAGGACCATTGGGAGTCATGTGATTGGCAGGAAAACAGAGGTCTCCAAGCCTCACTCACTAGAAAGTGAAGGATGGGCCACCATCTCATGAACAGTTACTCTCTCAGCTCCACTCACGGAACAAAGTGACTCTGGGACCATGGAAGCTGAAAGGGCCCAAAGGAAGTATTTTGACCTGAATGAAAATGAAAACACATCAAAATTTATGGGATGCGACTAAAGCAACAATCATGAGGAAATGTCTAGTACTAAATGCCTATATTTGAAACGAAAAGCAGTCTCAAATCCATCTTAAGAAACTAGAAAAAGAATAGGAAATTAAACCCAAAGTAAGAAAAACAAAGGGGGGAGATAATAAAGATGAGAATTTTAGAGAAATTTAAAACAGAAAAACAATAGAGAAAATCATGAAACCTAAAAGCTGAGGCTTTAAGAAGATCAATAACATGAGAAATACGTAGCCAGAGTGATCAGTTTAAAAAAGGAGAGAAACGAGAAGTTTCTACTATCAATAATGAGAGAGGTAAGACTACCACATACTCTACAGATATTAAAAGGATAATAAGGGAATATCAGTCACAATATTATGATATTTGGCAGCTTAGATGAAATGGTCAAATTCCTTGACTCAAACTACCAAATCTCACTCAAGAAGGTCTAGATGACCTGAATATCCCTGTATCTCTTCAATAAACTGAATATATAGTTACAAACCTTCCCATAAAGAAAACTCCAGGGCCAGATAGCTTCCCCAGTGAGTCCTACAAAACATTTAAGGAAGAAATAAGATGAATTCTACAGAAATAATGCCAATTCTACAATTGTAAAAAGAACACTTCCCAACTCATTCTATGAGGTCAGCAACATCCTGATACCACCCCCTGGCAAAGACATTGCAAGAATGAAAAACTACAGACCAATAACCCTCAAGAACATAGATGTAAAACGTCTAAACAAATTCTATTTTATCTAATGAAATCTAACTATATATTATAAAGATAATGCCTCATGATCCACTGGGGATTATCCCATGAATACAAGATAGGTTTAACATTCAAAAATCAATCAAAGAAATTTATTATATTAGCAAATTTAAAAGGAGAGGCCATGTGACTAACTCAATAGATGCAAAAAACCATCTCACAAAATCTAATATCAATTCCTGATGAAAACGCTCAGTAAACCAGGAACTTCCTCAGCCTGATAAAGAGTACCTGTGCCAATCCTAGAGCTAACGCCATGCATTATGGGAAAAGACTGAATGCTTTCCCACTAAGATCAAGACTCAAGATAAGAATATCCCCTCTCACCCCTTCGTTTCAACGGTGTACTAGAAGTTCAGCCGGTGCAATAACAATACAAGGGGGGAAAACATGCCCAGATTGGTAACAAAGAAGTAAAATTGCCTTTTCTGGCAGGTGACACGATCATCCCCATAGAAAATCTGATGGAATCTATAAAACAATCTACTAGAAATAGTGAGTGCATTTAGCAAGTTTGTATGATATAAAATTAACGTATAAAAATCAATTCTATTTCTATGTACTAGCAACGAACAATCAAAATTGAAATTAACAAAACAATAAGCTTTACAATAACATCAAAACTATAAAGTACTTAGGAATAAATCTGGTCAAAAGATGTGTAAGAACTGTACCCTGAAACCTATAAAATATTGCTGAGAGAAATTAAAGAAGACCAAAGAAATATAAATATACCGTGTTCATGATTCAGAAGACTCAATATTATTAAGGTGTTAATTCTCTTCACATTGATTTTTAGATTCACCACAATTCCAATCAACATCCCAAAAGCCATTTTTGTAAACATTTACAAGCTGATTCCCACATTCATATAAAAATTTGGAAGACCTAGAATAGGCAAAACATATTTAAAGAAAAAGGACAAAGATGGAGAACCAACACTACCTGACTTCAAGACTTATTACAAAGCTACTATAATCAAGACAATGTGATATTGGCATCAAGACAGACAAATAGATCAATCGACAGAATAGAATCCAGAAGTAAGTTCACACATACACGAACACTTGATTTTTGATAAAGGTGCAAAGGCACTTCAATAGAGAAAAGATAGTATTTTCACAAAAAATAGTGCTGAAACAGTTGAAATCTATAGGCAAAAATTTTGAAATTTGACTCATATACAAAAGTTAACTTCAAATGAATTATAAACCCAAATGTGAAACCTAAACCTATAAACTTTTAGAGGAAATCATAGGAGAAAATATTTGTAACATGGCATTAGGTTTATTGACTATATTATCTAAAAGGTTTTTAGATAGAACACCAAAAACACAATCCATAAATGAATAAATTGATAAATAGGACTTTATAAAAATTTAAAACATATGCTCTTCAAAAAACACTGTTAAGAGAACGAAAAGAGAAGCCATAGACTGGGAGAAAATATTTGTAAATATAAAGCAGTTGTATGCAGAATATTTAAAGAACTCTGGTAACTCAATAATAAGAAAACAACTTGATTAAAAAACGGACAAAAGATTGAATACACTTCACCAAACAACATACACAGATGGCAAATAAACACATGTAAAATATTCAATACCATTAGTGATTAGAAAAATGCAAATGAAAACCACAATCAGATCCCAACACTGCTACCCTAAGATTAAAAAGACTAGCCATTCCAAGTGTTGGTGAGGATGTGAAGGGATTGGAACTCTCAGATATTGCTGGTGAGAATGGAAGATGTTATAGCCACTTTGGGGAAAAGTCGGGCAGTTTTTTAAAAAGTAACACTTACACTTACCGTAAGACTCGGCGATTCCCCTCCCATGTCCTTACCCAAGAAAAGTGAAAACATGTCTTGTATGTGGAATGTTCATACAGTTTGAATTTATAAGTGAGTGTTCAGAGCAGTTTGTAATATCCAAAAACTGGACACAATACAAATGTCTATCAACAGGAAAATGGACAAATTGTATATTCATACAGCAGAGTAGTAATCCATTATAAAAACAAATAAACTCTTGATACAAACACACACACATACACACAAATAAATGATTCTAAAAGGAATTGTGCTAAGTAAATGAAACCAGGCAATAAAGAGTACACCCGTTTTCGTTCCATTGACATGAACATTTCAGAAAATGTAAGCTAATCTATGGTGACAGAAAGCAGATCAGTGGTTGCCTGGGGAGAAGGGAAGAGCTTTTAGGGGAGACAACAAAGGAGCAGGAGGAAAATTGGGGGGATGATGAATATTTTCATTATCTTTGTTGTGGTGATGGTTTCATGAATGTATACACATGTCAAAACTTATCACGTTATCACTTTAATTATGTCTTTGAATATGTCACCTTAAATATGTTCAGTTTATCATATGTCAATTACACCTCACTAAAGCTGTTAAAAATAGCCACTGTAATTGGTGAGCTCAGCACAGGAAAGAGCAGGCCTCCCCACCTGGGAAATCCGGCCTGAGTCCTGAGGACCTGGATGGGTGGGGGTGGGGTGATTAGCCAAGGAGAACAGCCAGCCAGGGAAATGGGAGGGAAAGCAAGGAGTCAGTGTTTCCAGAAGGAAGGGGAGTGGCTTCTCATGTCATACATCTCCCAGCAGCTCTAGAAGTGGTCCTGAGATGTAGCTGCTGGAGGTTACTGGAGACTTTGCCATGTCAGAAAGCAGTAGTTGGTGAGGTGTGAAAGGTGCCAGGTCTGGAGGTGGAGAGAGCTGTGTAGTCAACTCGCTGAAGGGGAGGGGGAGGGAAGAGGGTGCTGCAGAGAGCTGGGGGCACTGGGGTTCAGGGAGGGCTTCTTGTTTCTTTGCTGACCTTTCTTGCCTTGCCTCACTTTTCACATAATGGGAGGTCAGATCTCACTCTAAACATGATGGAGATGACAGCATGGAGGGAGGGAGGGAGAACGGAGATGTAGAGAATCAGAGGGTGGAATCCAGGGGCAGGAGGCTCGACCTTTCATGCAGCAGGAATATGACTCTTGAGGGCTTAGGGGGTTGACAAGAAAGCAAATGAGACTATCAAGGTCAGGGTAACCAGTCTCCAGCTGGGCGCGCCCTTGTCCCCAGGAAAACCGAGTGTCACTGGCTTGGGCCCTGGGCAGTCTGTGGCTACTAGTGGCCCTCAGCCCCAGGACTCCTCCTCCTGCACTTGGGCTCCTCTGTCCTCCTGGCTTGGGTCTCTTTCCTTCTGGGTTATTTCATGCACAAACTTCAGCTCACCGTGTGATCCCGGGCTGGTCTCTACCTCTCTCCGAAATATTGTTCCCTCAGCAGTTTAATGAAGGGGCTACGATGATGGTCTCCAGGGTCCTCCCTTGCTTCTGCCCTTGACTTTGAAGGCAGCCTCTGGACATATGGAGATAGTTGCTGCTCCCGGTCTCACAATATCAGCAGGACAGGCTATGGGGAGCCCCTGCCCCCCTGAGCTCCTCCTTATAAATAGCTTTCTTGGGAAGCAATGGGGCCACCCTTCCCTGAGGGCAGCAGTGGATGGCCAATTACTCTCAGTGCCTGGGGGGTCAAGGAGTGTGTGTCAGGTCTGAGTGGGAGCCCTGGCCCTGGAAATAATCCACTGGCCTGTCTGGGAGAGAAAAATGGAAGTCATCTAGGTCACTGCCCTGGGCAGGGGCTACAGCCTCCAAACACTCACTTGTGGCCTGAGAGTGGAAGTAATGGATGGTTCTACGATTCCAATTATCCTCAGATCATTCAAATGACATGGATTGGAGAGCTGGCCTGTAAGAGCCCTGTCCTGTTCAGATAGTGACGGGCAGAAGTGCCCTTGGCTTGCCCATCTCCAAACTCTAGCACTGGTCACTGCAGGGCTGTCCTGCGGACTCACTAGGCTGCCGGCTCCCCACTGGTCTGGTGAGTACTTACTGCCAGGGCCTGAGTTGGCGGGCGTGGCCCCAGCAAACCCACCTGGATCCCTGGCTCCCGCTCCATGTTTATTGTATGAGGTCTGCTGGAAGCTGTGGGGAAAAATGAGACCCTGCTCTCGTGACCCTGGACTAGTGGTTTGAGCTCACTCAGGGTCAGTTTTGTTACCTGTGAACTGGGAGACTGGAAATGCGTGCCTGGTGGATGTGAAGAGGGGGCCGAGTGAAATTATGGAGTACAATGGCTGAGCAGCACCAGGCACATGCATGGCCTCTGCATGGACTGGCCAGGACTCTGGGGACACGTCGTAGGAGTCAGCTCCTACTGGCTTCAGCAGACGAGGTGGCTATATAATGATACAGGACTTCTCCTAGAACCCAAGGATGAGGAAGCAGAGCAGCCTCAGAAAGACACTGGCCCAGAGCATGGCCAGGACGCTCTTCCTGCTGCTCAGTCAAGACAGAAGATGGCCGTGCACAGCTCCTGAGGACACACAGCTCCATTGGAGTGAACAGCCCACATGGAACCAGGTTTCTCCTGTCCTACCCCTAGATATCTGGGAGAGAGAACCCCCTGGATCAGCTTGGATCTGTTTTCTACTTGTCTACCTTGGACTCTCCTGTTCCAGTTGGAGGCAGGTCAAACAACAAGAGTGGCCTCTGGGAGGCCCCTTGTAGGTGAAGAGGGCCGTCAAGGGGGTCATTGTGAGCAGGACAGATGCTCCCCAAAGCATCAGGCCCTGTGCCAGCTCTGGGGATGCTGACTGAAACCTGGAGGGGCCCTGCTCTCGAGGAGTTCACGTGGGCTGGGGACACAGATGTGCATCCATGTGGGACCAGCACAAGCTCAGGAAAGGTGGGTACCAGTAGGGCTCAGTGGGGTGGGGACCAGGCACTGCACACCTGCCTCCGCCACCCATCGCTGCTGGGTAGACACAGCGATCCTCCAGGAGAGGCAGAGTGGGCCTCGCAGTAGGCAGCGGGACTGGACATTAAGTCTCTGGTACAGACTTGGCTTTGGGTTCAGGCTCTGAGACAGCCAGAGGGGCAGCTATTTTGTGACTATGCCTCAGCTATGAGACCCCATCAACCCAGGTCTCCTCACAGCTGCTCCAAAGATGTAGGATATTCTCAATTACAATCCTGAGCCCAGGAAGGAAGCAGAAAATGATTCATCCTGTTGCTCAGATATGAAGGCAACTCTGCATTATTACTATTTACCTGGGGGCTTCTCCAAGGGCCTGAACAACAAATGAATCACAGGGAGGGAATGGCACGGACCACAAGTTTCGCTGTCAGCCTGCCTCCAAATGGAGCAAAGGGCCCCAGTGTCAGAGCTGAGAGGAGCCTCATAGCTCTATCGCCCCCATTTTACAGAGGGGTAAACTGAGGCCCCAAGAAGATAAAAGCCTGGATCAAGGAAACCCAGCAGGATAGTGGCAGAGGAGGGAACAGAATCTTAGAAGACAGGAGGATGGAAAGAGCTCCCCACCTGAGCCTCAGGTCCCTCATCTGTAAAGTGGAAATGCAACATCTGGTCAGGTGATTTGTGATTAAGTTATAACATGGCCCCTCAGAGTATTGGGCAAAGTGCAGGTCCTGCAAATATGACATTGTCTGCCCCCATTTCCCAGTGTGCTGACACTGCCCCAGGCCCTGTTTGTGCTCTGTGACCCTCCCTGCCCCCACCCCTGTTAACTGGATCAGGGTGGACACCTTCCCAAGAGGGGTCAATCGAAGTATTTGTCCTATGAATCTGAAATTGAGACTAAGAAAGGCTAGGTGGGTCTGCTGGTTGTTTGAGTTGATGATAAATAAAGTTCAAGTCTGCAGGACACTGAGAAGGGTAGAGAGTGGACATGCTAGAGAGAGAGAGAGAGAGAGAGAGAGAGAAGAGAGAAAATGTGCTCTGGCTTGTGCCCCTGTCTTTGGTCCAGTCGGGGTCCCTCCTAAGTTCTGGCTGTATTCTTTGACTTTGGCATCTGAGAGACTGAGTTCTTCTCTTAGCCTCCTTTCCCCTGCAACCAAGGAGGTCCTGTCACCTGTACCCCTCAAAGCCCTGACTCCAATGATAAAAAAGAATTTCTGGATAATCAGAGGGGTCCATGTCTCTCTCTCTCTCTCTCACGGGCATCATCTGTCGCCCACCTGTGCCTGTTCAGCTCCTGGACTGGCCACAAGGGAGACAAGAGAGAGGAGGCCCTGTCCCTGCGCTCAGGGAGTTCTCAGTCTGCCTGAGTCAATCACAACCCGGGTGGTCAGTGCTGAGATGGGGGAGATGCAGGAGGGGGGAGCCCAGGGGAGGATGGGACTTCAGACATGGGTTCAGGGAGAACCTCTGGGAGGAGGTGGTATCCATCTGAGCTGAAACCTGAAGGAGAAGCGGGGGAGCCAGAAGGAGGGGTAAATGGGGAGAAGGTGGTTATTGGCAGCAGCGCCCGGCCCCTGCACGGGTCTGGAGGAGAGGGGAGCCTGGTGTCCTTGGAACTGTCAGGCGGTTCTGTGTGGGGAGGCCTGGGGTGTGAAGGGAGGGATGGGGAGGTGGAGAAATAAGGGTCCACTGGGGTCAGGTCCCAGAGGATGGGTGAGTCAGGCAGTGCAGTTGGTGCTTCACCCCGATGCCCCGTTGAGCCATGGAGAGATTGGGAGGTGGGGGGCGCTGTGCAGGCATGCATGGGAATGGGGGGGGAATTCCAAAGGATCTGGCTCTTCTAAGCCCCCGATGGAAAGAAACCTCCTTCTCTCCCTCTCTCTCCGCTCCCCGCCCCAACATTTTCTCTCCTTCCATCCTCTGGTCTGCCTGCTTCTCTCTCTGTCCTCTCCTCCAGTCCCTTGAATTCCTCCTTCTCCCCACCTCTCTCACTTTCCTCCGTCCCCCGCCCTCCGTTCTCTCCAGACCCTTTCCACCTTCAGTCACTGGGCTGCTCCCTAGCTGAGCTGCGCTTGAAAGAGCCTGCAGCGCCACCTTCAGGCCGAAGCGGGGACCGCCGCGGGGCCTCCCGCACTAAGGAGGAAGACACAGGTCCTTCCATCTCGGCCTCCACGAGAGGAGGCAGAGGTACCCGCCCACCGACTCTCTTCCCAGTGCCCCCCTCAGCCACCCGCAGCTTCGGGTCTGGCTGCTCTGGGTCGACGCTGACATCAATACCAGCCCCGTCTCTGTCTCCCCTAACAACCCTAATTACCAGCCAAGCTCATCTCCCCAAAGACCAGGAACCAGAACTAATGAGCTTAATAAAAGAATCTCTTCTCTTTCACAGCCCCTGCTCCCAGTACCACCAGCCTAAGGATGCCAGCATTCTTTGCCCCTGGTGGAGGCACTGGCAGGTCTGGGCTAATCGTGGGTTCCAGGCTTGCCCTCTGAGAGCCCCTGGGTAAAGCAGGGATTTTCAAGGCTCCTCACTGGTCTAGAAGTTTTCTCTGGCTGGGCAGAGAACAGGTGTCATCCTCAAGTGGGCTTGAAACGGCACAACTTTCCCTTAAATGCACACGAGAGATGCTTCAGCTGAAACACTGGGTTGGGGAGAAAGAAGTACCAAAAAAATGGGACTTGCTTCCAGAAATGACCTAAGAAGCAAATTTAGAGTCTGTTTGGGTTTCTGACTTATTTTTTTCTCTCCCCTCCTCTCTACATCTGTGCTTTCCCATGACTAGACCAGGGATAAGGCCCTATGAGTGGAAGTGGATTCACAAGCCAGACTGGGTCCGGAGCTGTTGGAGGGGCGTCCCAGCTGGGCTTGGGGCCTCTACGCTGGCCCAGCCTCTGTGAGGATGAGGGCAGGGCTGGGCTGTATTGCTGGAGAAGGTGTGAGGCTGGAGACAGGCTCAAGAAGGGCAAGAACACCTGGGTTCCAGACCCTTCCTCCCTGACCCACCCCACTTTATGCTGCAGGAGCAATGAAGGGTCCCTGTTCCTCAGGCACAGCAGGCTCTGCCAAGCCCTGTTCCTTTGCACATACTGTTCCCCCTGCAGGAATGCACTTCTCTCTGCTGGTAAAAGCCTCATCATCCTTCCAGCAGCATTCCCCTCCCCTGTGAAGTCTGCTCTCCCCATCCCCTGTGCCTGCTTCCCGCCCCCCAACATACACACTTGCCTCTTGTAAGACCTTCCCAGCCACAGACACTTTCACTTGTAGAGCCTCCTTCCCTCGTCAGATCAAACATATTAAAATGCCCCCACATCCCACACTAAATACAAATTATATATAACTATGCAAAAGCTGAGCTGGAGTGGAAGGTGAACAGTTGATAATATTATGCTTGGTAGACATTTGATTAAACATTTATCAATTTCAACTTTGCAGCTTTCCTTTTTCATTTTGAAGCCAAATAAATTGTTTTCCTGGGCCTTAAGCATTTTAGTAGGCCTTTAAGAACTCCGAGGTCCTGGCATTTTGCCCAGAACAGAGTCTGGTGGAGACAACTCTCCCCTCCCACCTCTCCCCACCCAGGCAAAACCTACGTCTCCTTGGGCCCCTGCACAGCGTCACGGAGTGAGTGATGTGATGCTGCAATTATCTGTTTGTCTGCGCTGCCACTGGGCAGAAGCCTCGGAGGTTGGACGGCACGCCCCAACGTTTCCCCATGCTGTGCGTGCAAGCCCAGGTCATACCCAGAGAAAACTAGTTTGTTGAAAGAAAGAAGCAAAGAAGGAAGGGATGAGATAGAGATAGAGATAGAGATAGAGATAGAGATAGAGATAGAGATAGAGATAGAGATAGAGATAGGAAGAAGGAGGAGGAGGGAGAGAAGGACGGGAGGAAAGGGAGAGGGGAGGAAGAGAGGGGGAGAGAAAGAAAGGAAGGAGCCCCAGCAGAGCCAACAGGCAGGAAAGAGCAGACAGGATTGTCTGTAGGCTTTGATAGGCCGACTATGGACCACTTCCTCATTATTTTCCACCCCAGATCTCAGGGACCCCTTTGCTAGAGGACCAGGTTATTTCTTCCCCATGGAGATGTTAGTGGACTGGGGTGTTACCGACGTCCTGCTATGAGCCAGGCTGGGGTGAGCGTGCGCCTCTCCTTCTCACCCTGGTCCTTTCTACGCACCACATTTTGGGCAGAGGCCGGAGGCTGGGCCCGCACAGGCCCTGATTTGTTCTCTGACATCTCCCCATGGAGATGTCCTTCATGCTCACTCCCAGCAGGTCAGGTGGGTAGGAGGGAGAGTGAGGGGAGCAGATGGGAGAAACACTGCAGTCTTGCCCCCTCCCCTGCAGAGGAATTGACACTCTAGGACTGCTTGGCTGCTTCGACCTGGACTCAGACGTCCTGGGATCACATTGTGTTTGACCCCTAGCAGAGAGACATGCGCCACCCACAACCACATCACATGTCCCCATCCCTTTCCCCCTAATGTCCACAGGCCACCAGACCCTTCCTGGTTTGGCCTGCCCACCTCCCCTCCCCCATCTCACACTGTACTCCCTTCACTCACTCCACTCCAGCCACACCAGCTTCTTGATGCCCCGGGACACTCCAAGTGCACACCTACCTCAGGACCTTTGCATGACATGTTTAGTTTGCCTGGAAGGCTCTCCCTGCAGACGTCTGTGGGCTCCACTCCCTGACTTCATCCACGTCTCTGGTCAAATGTCACACCCTCAGAAAGTTCAACTTTTTCCCTGACCACCTCCTTCCTTCCTCTGGGAGACCCACAGAGGGATTGGCTAAAGGGTCAATGAAGGATTCTTGGCTCGAGGGAATCTCATAGGAAGAAAAGAGACAAGCATGTGCTGAGCACCTACTGTGTGCCAGGCCTCTGCCTAGTCAGAACCACATTTGTGACCTAATTTAATCAAAGAGGACCTTTAAGAAAGGAAGATATAGTCTCTCCCCTTTTACAGTTGAGGAAACTGAAGCTCAGGGAGGTGACGCCACCTGCTGAAGGCCTCAGAGTTTATAAGTGACAGAGCCAGTCTGTCCTGGGGAGCCCAGGGGGAACAAACTACTTCCCTGAAACTGAGTTGGCACAGCGTGGAGAGGACAGCACAAAGGAGAACAGCACCAAACAGACTGAGGCCAGGTCCCAGCACCACCATGCCCGATCTGTGCAAATGTGGACAAAGCTGTGTCCTGCCCTGAGCCTCAATTTCTGCATCTGGGAAATGGACACAACATCTAACCACTATCTGGTGGCATTGTTGGGGACACTCAAACTAGATAAGACAGAGAAGGAAATCGATGCTCAGAGAAGTTAAGAAAATGGGCCCAAGGTAAACAGCAGAGCCAGAACTCATACCCATATCTGTTAGGTGCCAAGGCCCATGTTCTAACCACCAGGGGTACTGCCCTCTCTGTTTGAGTACTTTCCCGCCACTCAGCAGCTTTGGGGCCTGGCCAGGGCCTCATCTTTGTAAGCTTTGGTTTTCTCATCTGCACACTCGGGCCAATGATACGGCCTCAGGAGCTTTCCATCAGGGTTTTTGATCATATGTGCAAATTGCCCGGCCCACAGTACCATCTGGGACCTGGTAGGTAAGATGGTGATGATGATGAAGGTGAGGGTGATGGTACTGAGATAATAGATGTGGAATACACTGGTAAATGAGCAGATGTGATCAGGAGAGGAGGGAGACATCCTGTCCCTAGGAGAGAAGCTGGCTTTTTAGCAATGTCCATCCAAACCTGCCCACCACAGCCCCTCCTGCTGCCCCTTGTCCCCTGCTGTGAAGGAGAATCCTGGAAGCCCCTGACAATGACGTGGGTGAGGACAGCTGAGTCCCTCCCTGGGCACTGGCTGCTGTCCTACCTCCTGGGGGAGGTCTGGCAAAGGCATCCCAGGAGGAGCATGGGCTCTGCTTTCCCCAGGGAGACCAGAGCGGGAGATGTGAGTGGACAGGGTCCAGCACGTGGGGATGGCCTCTCTGGCTTGTCAGAGGAAGGCCCTTCCCACCCTCACCCACCCCTGCAGCCCTGCCTGGAGCCCAGTCTGTTTTCCTGATCTAATTAGCATCGCTGAGAATTACACTTCACACTCAGGCACGCTCCCTCTCCCACGAGAGCATCACAGAACTAATACTGCTTAAATATGAAATGGTTCCTGCCCTCCGGGCCTGAATCGAGGAAGCACAAACCAGAAACAAGAGTTGTAATTACTAGCTCTGATTAAGCAGTGTGAGTTACAAAAACTAAAATAAAAACAAGTCCATCCCCCCAATACAACAATTAACAGCACTTTGAATTATTTCCGTTCTATTTAAGGGACACAGACTATTTATTCTTCACTTTCTTTCTGGGACCACATTCTTATGGTTTCACTTATTCATTCAGGTCATTTTCTGAGCACCTACTATGTGACAGGCACATGCTAGATGCAGGGATGAGAAATGAACCCACTGAACAAAATGCCTGTACTCCTGGGGCTCACAGTCAGGAGGGGAGCACGACCCTTTGAAAATTCACACAGACAACAACACCCTGGGTTGTGGCCAAGCGTGCCATGTACAGGAGGCTATGTGGGAGGATATTGAGGGGGACTAACTCGGAAAAGGGAATCTTAGGAGCTGATACATAGGTTAATACCTGACAGAACTGATTACCTGAGGAGTGGGGGCGACAAAGTGATCCAGGAAGTGGGAACAGTACGTGCAAAGGCCCTGGGGTGGGAAGGAGTGTTGGAGGGACTAAAGGGCACTGGGGCAGAGCGTGATGAGGAAGGAGCATGAGGAGAAGGTGGCGGCAGCAGCCAGACCCCGTGGGGCCTTGTGGGCCTGGGCCAGTGGTCTGGGTTTACTCAAGGTTCCCTGAGCAGCTCTGAAGAGTTTTAAGAAAAGGGGTTTTATAGATGATGTAATACAGACTTGTACACCTGAAATCTATGTAATTTTACTAACAATTATCACCCCAAAAAATTTAAAAAAAAAAAGAAAGAAAAGGGGGTGACTTGATGTGATTTGTTCCTTAAAACAATCCCCAGGTCCCCTGTGGAGGCTGGAGTGGGAACAGGGGTATGCCCAGCCATGAGCTGATGGCAGCTCAGACCAGAGCAGTGGGGGGGGGTGGAGGGCAGTGGGTGGACCCAGGAGGTGTTCTTGGAGAGGGGTGGGTGTTTGGCTGAGGGATTTGTCAAGAGGACACCCGGGTTTCTGGCTGAGGGACCAGGTGGATGGAGCTGCCATTTCCTGAGTGAGAAGGACCAGGGGCAGGTTGGGGGGTGACAGGCCTGAGTGTGCTGCTCCTGAGCTGTGTCCTGGGAGAAGGAGGGGCAGCCAGCCATCCTGGGAGATGGCAAGGAAGAACCCAAAAGGCTCCATCACGGGTCAGGAACACCTGCCTCCTGGGGCGAGAGGGCGGAGGAGGGGAGAAGGGGTCCAGGACAGAGAAAGGAGACTGTCCTCCCCCCCCACCCCCACCTCCCCTAGTCGTGGGGTAAGGCCACCTGGCGGACAGAACCCTGGCTGCCCTGAGAAGCCCCGGGGAGGCCATGGTGGGGCCCTGGCGCCAGGAGGACTGGGGAGGAGTCTCCTCATTCTTCCTCTGTAACAATTGTCAGCCTGCAGATGGCCGGCAAAGGCCCAGGCTCCAGCCTCCACTCCTGTTCCCACTCCCAGGAGAGCCGGGGGATTCTCACTACACCTTCCCGGGCAGGTGGGGGTGAGGCCCAGGGCTGATGTGCAGGGGCCCCCTGCTTCCAGCCCCCGTCGGTCAGAACCCTGGGCCTCCATGCCCCTGTCCACAGCTCTCCGGTGCCTCTCAGCAGAAACACGAAACCTCCCAAACCCTCACCCTCCCTCGCTGCACTAGGGCTGCACGCACGGGGCAAGAAAGGGCCTCTACCCATCAGGCTCATTTGTTTTGATTTGCTGTATTTATTTTTAAGCTTTCTATTTCTTGAACCTTTATATGCCCCTCAAGTGACTGAAATCTGCTCGGCCATGGGCTTTTATATGAAGTTACAAATAACACATGGGAGAGCTAAGAGCAGGTTTATTTTTAAAACCCGGGCTCTCAGCGACACCCTGTCCACCCATCCATCAGCTTCCTCACTTGGATGGAAACACTTGCTGATGCTGTAATGTGCTTGGACTCAGGCTGGTGCTGGGGTACAGAGATGGCCAGGCCTGGACCTTGTCCCAGCGGAGCCCACAGAGTGGGTGGGCAGAGGAAGGAAGGTCCGGGGCAGAAACAGGCTGTTCCAGCACCGTGTGATCCACACCATTCATTCATTTTTCATTCCACAAATATATCGATCTTCTTGCGTGCAGGTACTGTTCTAGCCACTGGGGATACAAGCTGCGAACATAACGGACAAAATAAATGACTGCCCCCTGGAGCCCACGGTCTCCTGAGGAGATAGATGATAAACAAGTGAGTCTGTCACCTTCTGTCAGGTCATGGTATGTGCTATGAAGGAACAGAAAGCAGGGCAAGGGCTGGAGAGGGGTGGGAGGTCTGGGGGACTCTCTAAGGAGGTGACATTTGAGTAGAGACATGAAGGAAGTGAGGGCATGAGTCACACAAATGTCAGAGGCTTCCAGGAGAGGATACAGCAAGTGCAAAGGCCCTGAGGTGGGGTTGTGCCTGGCACGCTTGAGGAATAGCAGTTACTGGAAATGCCATGGCCTGCCTGCCTGCCAGAGGAGGCACAAGGAAAAATTCTGTGGGGGTGAGGGTGGAGTATTCAGGGAAGGCTTGCAGAGGAAGCAGAAATGTGTGGGGAGATCTTCTGAAGAAGAAACAGCACAAGTCCCAGAGGAGTGAGAGAACCTGGCACATTTTGGGGTGGTAGGTGGTGAGGGTGGCTGTCAAGTGAAGATTGTGGCAGGAGGGGTGCCAGAACAGGAGGTTGCGTTAGCCAGGGTTCTCCAGAGAAACAGAGCCAATAGGATATATAGAGAGGTGTAGAAAGAGATTTATTAGGCGGGATTAGCTCACCGAATAATGGAGGCTGAGAAGTCACGCAATCTTCTGTCTGCAAGCTGGAGGCCCAGGAAAGCTGGTGGTGTAGCTCCATCCAAATCCAAAGGCCTGAGAACAGGGCCTGATGACGTCCCGGTAGAAGCCAGAAGCCCCAAGAACCCACAGGGCCCAGGAGCAGATGAATGAATGGCCCAGATCAAGCAGAGAGCCAATTTGCCCTTCCTCTGCTTTTTGTTCTGTTTGGGCCCTCAGAAGATTGGACGAGGCTCCCCCACACTGAGAAGGGAGATCTTTCCTCAGTGGGCCGATGCAAACTCTAACCTCTCTCAGAAACACCCTCACAGACACACCCAGCAGTAATGCTTCACCAGCTACCTGGGTATTCACCTAAAGTTAAACATCACCGAGGCCCTGCCAGGCTCGTCCTCAAACACATCCGGTTTATTCATACCTCAGGGCCTTTGCACATGCTATTCCCTTGGCTTAGAATGCTCTTCCCCAGATCTCCATGTGCGTCATTCTCCCACCTCCTTTTAGGCCACTGCTCCAAAGCCGCCTTCTCACTGAGGCCTCCCTGACCAGCTCTTCCCGTTCCTTGTTCCCCTCCTGCTTTATTGTTCTTCTTGGTTCTTATCCATTCCTGTGTTACATACGATGCACCTCCCAACTCTGTCTACTAGAAATGAAAGCTCCATGAGGGCAGCGATCTGTGGCTATTTTATCATTGCTGTAGCCTCAGGTGTGTGGCCTGTAATAGTGATTCAATAATATTTGCCGAATGACTAAATGAACTGCCTTTTAGGTCATCCCAAGAAGCACTGGTTTAATTGGCATGATATAAGTATGATCCTCAAAGCAGAGGGGCATCATCCGAAGCATTGAAGGAAAGAAGTGGCAGGGTCTGATTTAGGAAGATCTTCTGTCCAAATTGAAGGAGGTTAGAGGCTGGGAACCAAGAAGGGGCTGGGCTGCCCCTTGCATGTGAGCAGATGGGTCTGGATCAGGGCAGTGGCAGTGGAGAGGCCAGAGGGGATGGGATACGATGACCCTAGAAGGCTTTAGTTCTTGTTTGGCTGTGGGCTGTGGGCTGTGGGGAGCTGGGGGTGTCAAGGGCAAGTGCCCAAGTTGCTACTATTGAGCTTTGATTGGGAAGACAGAGCAGACTTGAAGGGACAGAGGGGTTCAGCGTTAGGCAGGCTGTGCTGGGAGAGCCTGTGATCGTCCCAAGTTCAAACATTGGGTTCCGGTGAGAAAGAGTAGGACGAGGGGAGGCAGGGGAGCCGTGAAGGATGAAGGGTAGAGTTGCGGGGCATCTCTGCAGAGGATGGTGACGTGAGAAGTGTTGCTGGTTGTGAGCGGAGGAGGGGAAAGTGCAGGCCTGGTGCGCAGAGCGTGAGGCCCACAGGCCTGGCCAGACTGGAGCAGAGCAGGGCAGACTTGTCCAAACCATCGTAAAAGGAGAGAGAACCCGCGGCTGTGTGTACAGAGAGCCGGCGTCATGGGGAGAGGGTGATGTGAGGGACCCAGGGACCCATGCCGTGAGTGGGGTTCTGGGGAAGGGGTGCCCCCCGACCCAAACCCCAAGCACGATGGTGGCCAGGGTTGGTCAGTTCTCACTGGTGTGCCTTTGAGAGAGCTTCGCAGCTGCACCCATCTGCCTTAGAGTGGCTGTGCCCCGTTGCTGCCACCTAACGGGCTTCTGAGCCAGGAAGGACCTTCTGAGGGGTTCTCAAATCTCGCCTGCATGGAGGCCCCCCTCCCAGTCAATGGCAAGAATGGCCCTGCCCCCATCTCTGCCTGTCCCATGCTCCTGCCACTTGGAAGGCCTAACCTCCCCTGCTGCTGAGTTTTCGGGTCCCAAAGCTGCAGGATTCTCGTTTTCCATCAAGTGTTTCCTGGGCTTTCAGAGAGGCCATGCTCCGTGTCAATAACTCTCCACACAGAAGTCCTGCCATTGCTCATCTGAGAGCTGGCCTGGCCACAAGAGCCAGTCCACATGGGGACAAGAAGTCCAGAGGAGGGGGCATGTTCCTAGCCCAGGAACTCCATGAATGGCACCTGCTTCTGAGACAATCTGATTATCCTTAGTAGTCACTGCAGGCATCTGCCTTCCAGGCCTGGCGCCCTAGGGCAGTTTCCTTCTGCAAAGAACGGGCGACAGAGAGAGGGTCAGGATCCCTGGCTCAGGCCCAGGACAGGGGCGTGGGGTCTGCCTGGCTCTCAGGTAAGGGACGCAGTGGGCAGTGGGGAGGCTGCGCCTGAGGGGGGTATTTTCTGACACCTCCACAATGTTCGGTTAACCCTGTGACCTCCCTAAGCCACGTCCCCCTGTTCCCATCACAGTGTCCCAGGCTAGTGTGTATTCGGGGGGGGGGGGCGCCCCCTCAGGCTCAGACACAGCATGAGACCCACATCCGTGCCTAGCACTCCCCCAGGACGAGGATGAGGTCACTGATCCTGTTCACAGATGAGGGAACAGAAGCAGAAATCACCTGCCTGAGGTCACACAGCAGGGAGGAAAGGTGCTGGGTGACATAGGCCTCACAGCTACTGAGAAGCGGGCTGGAGCCGGACCGTGACCTGGAGCCTGCCCCTCGAGCCTGTGCTTTCACTATGCCCCACGGTCCCTCTCCTCTAGATGTTGTCCTTGGGCCCTGTGTTGATTACTGCACCCACGGAGGCCTCGTGGCCACCCTGCAAAGTCGACCTCATCATCCCCTCTACAGATGAGGAAATCGAGGCTGGAGGGAGGGGAAAAGGCTGTGCAAGGCCTGAGGCTCGAACACCCCAGATTCAAACCCATGCCTGCTGCCTCCTCAGCCTGAATCTCACCTGGGACTCTTTCAGGGACCCAGCCACCTCTTTGGAGGGATCAAGAGGATGCAGTGGGAAGGAACCAGGACAGGGTCAGCCCAGAATGGAAGCAGGCGAGCCCAGGAAAGAGCCAGGCCTCTGCCAGCTGCAGTCAGGTGCCGGGACTCCCACAGAGGAGGGTCCCGTTCACCCCCGGCAACCCCCAGGGCCTGCCCACTGGGTGCTCAGGCCTGATTCTGGGCCTCAACCCCTGCAGCCCTTTCTGACATCTTGGAGGAAGAGAGCGCATTCAGCTTTATAAGCTAAGGAAAAGCAGAAGCATCCACCTCGCTGTCCTAAAACCTCCCTGATTCATATCAGAAATACATGGGGACAGAAGACGCCTGGATTTGTAGTCACCCCGACGCATCACCTGGTCATGAATTTCACAGCCTGGTGACATCTGTCCAGGCCTGGCTGTGATGATTGAATCATCCCACCTGCTTGCTTATGACAAGGGTACATTCCTTTTTCAGTGACAGGGGTGGGTTGGGGTGGAGGAGGGGCTCAGCCCCAGCCAGAGGGCTCTGGTTGCCATGGAAACATCTGGCTGGGGAAGGCTGACCTTGAGGCAGAGTCCCCTCAGCCAGGCTCCAGCCTGCAGACCTGGGTCCACCTGAGCCCGGGCAGGGACTCGCCCCTCAGTTCCATCACCGTTCCCACTGCCCGAGTAGAATCGAGCCCTCCCCCCTTCAGGACCCCAGGGCAGATCTCCCAGGCTCCTTCTGGGACAGCCTTCACGACCCCCACAGGTCCTGCCAGCGGAGACGAGGGGAACACCGGCTGCACACAGTGGCTTTGGGTTTAGAGACCACAGCTGCTGGGGCTGAAAACTGAGGCCGCTGCGTGGGCCCAGGGGCCACCCGGCACCTCGGGCTTGTAAGGGCCCTAGAGGCCTCAGGCTCAATCTGCTCCTTTTCTGGATGAGGGGGAGCCCAGACCTTCGGGGGTGAGCAGTGCCCTCCCAGCTCTCCAGCATCGGCACCGACTCCCCGAAGATGTTCTCCCTGACATGCACAGCCCCGAATCTTGGTCAAATGTTCTGAGGCCTCAGCCATCTCTGCCTCCTCCCATGCAGGTGGGCTCTGGGCTGGACACGTGACCACTGACCCTGCGCAGCTGTCCTGCTGGTCTTCATGGCACAAGGTTCATTCACAGTTTGTGAAACCTCTTCTCACGTGTTTGAGCTGCTATTTAAGGAGAATACCATCCCAAGGAATGTGGGAGTGATGAAGCCATTGGGCAAGGATCCGTGACACTGTCCTGGCTTTGAGACAATCAGTCTGTCTGGTGGCCGAGGTGTCGTTGGAGGCCGCCCCCAACATGTGTGCAACCCAGGGCAAGAGAACAGTGGACTAAATATTTAAAAGTGACAATTAAAACCTGTTAAATCCAATATGTTCTACCTCCTACCTGGACTGACACATTTTCGTGACCTGGAAAGCCAGGTATGAATTTGGAATAACCAGACTTCTCGCGTCCTGTTGGACTATGTTGTATGAACTGACCCCTGACCCCCAACTGGCCTGGTCCAGCTCTCCTCCTCTCCCTCAGCTCAGCCACGCCAGTCTCACAAACGCTGCGCAGACACCCCGGCCTGCAAGTCCAGGCTCTGTCCTACTGCCCCACAAACAGCTGCACTTTTGGGGTCTGCAATTGCACAATTGCACACTGCCTGTGTGGTTCACCTGGGAGAACGGCCCCAGAGATGAGGCTGCACAGACCTTGGATGCAGGTGGGGTCAATCAGGAAAGGAATTCTGGGGTTGGGGTACTGGAGCTTGTCCCCTCAGACTCCTGATGGAAGGGGCACAGCTGCAGCAGGGCCCCCCTTGCTCAGGTCTCAGGGTTACAGGGTGGATGGATTGAAGGAGTAGCGGGGGGCTGAGGGACGACCAGGCAGGAGGGCATGGAGACGTCTGGGCCAGAGATGACCAGGGCCTGAGATGGGCGGGTGGTGGCTGTGCGGGGTGGGGGCGGGATTCCAGAGGTTTGAAGAAGTGAAAACTGGCAGGACTGAATGGTCCCTGGGCTGTAAGGAGAGGACAGAGTCAGAGATGCCCCCTTGTTTCTGATTTGGGTAAGCGGGTGCTGCAGGGACAACCCTGGGCAGGGGCGGGTAAAGGGTTCGGCTTTGAACATGTTCAGGGGCTGGAGGCCGTGGGCCACCCGGAGGGCAGAAGCGACAGCAGCCTCAGATGGAAAGGTCCAGGAGGTGGTCGGCCTGTCCAGCTCAGCACTGCGTGTCCAGCATTAGGACCTCAAAGACTCTCAGCATAGATCGTGGCTGTGGGGAGTTGGCAGCACATAGACGTCTGGGGCTGTTAGCACACGGACGGGGGATGGGCCCCTAGGCATGGATGAGCTCACACAGGGAGGAGAGAAGAGAGAAGGGTGAGAAACATACCCAGGGCACTGTCGTAGTCAGCTCGGGCTGGGCGTTTCCACAGCAGGTTATTTTCTCACAGTTCTGGGGGCTGGAAGTCTGAGGCCAGGGTGCCCCCAAGTCAGGCTCTAATGAGGGCCCTCTTCTGGGTTGCCAACTTCTCATTGTAGCCTCACCTGGAGGAAAGGGAAAAGGCTGGCTCTCTGGCCTCCTTTTGGGGGTCCTGATGCCATCGTGGGGTTCCACCTCCTGACCTCATCAAAACCTCATCACCCCCCAAAGGCCGCTCCTCCTAATGCCATTGCAGTGGAAGTTGGGGACTCATGATATCAATTTGGGGGGCACAGTTCCGTCCATAGCAAGCACCAATGTACAAGAAGAAGGAAATGTATAAGATGTATAAGAACAGGGGAGGTGAGGAGGCAGGTCGGAGAGGTAGCAGGGACTCTGGCGGGGGTGTTGGAAGGGCCCCAGAAGGGGACACAGCATGAGTGAGGGAAGAGATTTGCTCCCCACAGCAGCAAGGAGTCAGACTGATGACCGCTGTTATATGCTTTAAACAAGTACCCTGGAAGCTCCGAGGGGCAGAGCACCGATTTCCACTGTGAGGGAAGGAAACCTCACAAAGCTCTGCTTTGACCTTGGCCTTGAAGTCGGGTAGAGATGGGGGGATGCAATAGTGGGTGGGGAACAGGTGTTGAGATAGGAACTCAGGGCACAGTGCCGGAACCGAGCGACCTGGTGTCCCTGGGGCAAAGGTGCAAGAGAGACGTAGTTATAGACAAGATTTGAAGAGGGAAAAGGGACATGTTGGGGATCCAGCAGCCAACCCAGGGCTAAGACAGGCTCCGCTGATGGACGATACTACTTTAAAGCTTTAGAATCTTATCAAGTCTTATCATCTTAGAATAATTAAATCATAGAATCTCAGAGACTTGGGTTTTTTAAATCACAGAAATTTTGAATCTTACATTGCTTGGGTGTCAAGATCTTGGCCACCTCCTCCTCCTGGTGATGACAGTATATACTCTGTGTTTAGTGCTTTGCACACATTATGTCATTGTGTCCCCATGACAACCCTGGGAAGTGGGACTATTATTTTGCCTGATTTTCCAGATGAAAAAACAGAGGCTCAGTGAGTGTAAGTCATTGCTGAAGGTCAGACTTCTTGTAATCAGCATGGCCAGGATTCAGCCCAGACCTCTCAGCCTTCAAAACCCATACTCTCAGCCTCTCTGCTGAGTGGTCACCTGTCCTCTGCACAGACCTCTAGTGACAGGGCGCTCATGACTCTTCTCCAGGGCTGTCCATCCATTCCAACTGTGAACACATCTCTCCTTCACAGGGCACCCACCCGTTGTCCCCAAATCTGTCTTGGGAGATCTCACAAAAGAAGGCGAATGTTCCCCTGGGATTCCTGTAGAGAGAGGGGGGCAGCTCCCCGAGGTGGGAAGGTGATAGCACAGAGCAGGAGAGTCTCAGGTTAGGAGAGCCTCAGCAGCAGCCTCTCCTGGTGAAAGAGAGAGGCAGGGTGTCAGCCGGAGGTGTTGAGCAGGCCCACTCAAAGATAAATGGAGATGGAGCCCAGAATGTTGGAAAGGCATCATGTTGAAGGGGTGTGGAGCCAGGAATGTGCACTGCAGAAATTCTATTCTATTCCACGGGTCAGTCCTGGGACATAATAAGATTGGAATCATAAGTGCTATGTGCTATGCCTTTCTCAGCTCTTTTCTCTGAAAACTTGTTCTGTAAAATGTGCCTGCGCCATCCATCCTCCCAGATGGCTTTTTAAGTGAAGCTGTTTGTTAAGTGGGAGAAGAAAAGGGAGATTGATCAAGAAGGGCAAACAGGCAGAGCTGCAGCAGGCCCCGGGGGAGGGGATGCAGCAGGAACATTGAGTGGGAGGGCGGGGCAAAGAGAGCCCATGCAGACCACGGTGGGACCTCAGGCACAGCTGCTCCACATGACCAGGGGCCCAGTGACAGTGCCTGACAGCGCCTCGCCCCACGGTGTGCCCAGCTCTGGGGCGAGCACTTTGGACTCATGAGCCCACACCTGTGCAGCAGGCCCCGGGACTGCCTTAGCTGGGTCGAGCTGTGATAACAAAGTACTGCGGACTGGGCGGCTTGCTTGCTGTTCTGGAGTCTGGACGTCTGGGGTCAGGGGGACAGCATAGCTGTACTCTGGTGAGAGACCTCTTCTGGGTTGCAGATGGCTGTCCTCTCACTGTCTCCACACAGGGTGAAAAAGAGCAACTCTCTGGTCTTCTTCCAAGGGCACTAATCCCATTCGTGAGTGAATTACCTCCTGACTTAATCACCTTGTCATGGCCCCATCTCCAAACACCATCACGTTGGGGATTAGACTTCAACATATAAATTTTGGGAGCACACAAACATTCAGTCCATAACAATGACCGTCTTCATTACACAGAGAAGCTCAAAGAGGTGCAGGCCAAAGTCGCATGGATAATGAAAGGCAGAGTGGGGATTGAACCCGGGACTGTCTGACTCCAGAGCCTCTGCTCTTAACCGGGATATCGCACAGCCTCCGTCTGGCAGTGTCTGAATCTCTGGGCATGAAGACCAGGGGTCTGTATATTTAAAAACTCCATCCACCCCAGGACATTCTAACACACAGCCAACGTTGGGAACCCCTGAGCTGCCCCCCTCCTCATTGTGCAGATGGAGAAACTACGGCATTTGCACATTGTCAGAGGGTCTGGAACCTGTACCCGCTCTGGTGAATTCTCAGGGTGAGTATTTACAGAGCCCATCACTGAAGACAGATGAGGACACAAAATTGGCTGTTGCTGCACATCCTCGGCAGCCCAGAGGGAGAGTGCATGATGAATTCTGTTTCTGCCTCCACATCTCGAGGCCCCCTTTGCGCCATCCTCCCTCCTCAGTGAAGCCCACCCCCATCTAAGCCAGGCTTCGAGGGACAGTGATGGATGACCGCTGTCCCTGGCTGCAGATGGCTCGTCCACCACCCTGTGCCAGCCGCCCCAGCCCAGTCTACAGCAGGGCTCGGTGGGTGATTATGAACGGGAAGAAGAAGGGGGTGCCTGGGCACGGGGGACTGCAACGCAGGGATGTCCCGGGAGAAAGCAGAGCTGCTGGCTCTCCAGGCAGCCCAACTCCAGACTGCACAGTGTCCTTGAGGCACAGAGGGGTTGAGTAACCTGCCCAGAGTTACATAGCTAGTGAGTGGCACAGCCAAAATTCAGATCCAGGCTGTCTGCTTCCAGAGTCTGGGTCTCTGTGGCACTGCAGTGAAATGCAGTGAGAAGCAAAGCACAGTGAAGTCAGCTCTGCAAAGGCTGGAAGTGGGAGTATGATGTGTGCAAATCGTCCTTTATAAAGTGCACTTGGTAGTTCAAGCTTCAACACTCCCTCAACACCTACTGGCTGTCAGGCCTTGTCCTGGGTGCTGGACGGACTGGAGGAGGAGACCACCTGGGGTGCTATTGCAATAGGTGGGCAAACGGGGACCCAGAGAAGGAAAAGGGCAGTGCCGTGGCCCCTGGCAGGTGAGGGCAGGTGGGATAGGACCAGCACTTTTGACTCCCTGCCCCAAGCTGCTTCTGGTCCTTGTCATGAGGCTTTGAAGTAGGCACCACAGGCCAGGGCTGTGGGTGGTGAGACAGGCGCCCTCCTGGGCTGCTGGGGGGTGTCCCTCAGGGCAACTTGCAGGAAAGAGAGTGGGTGATAATGACCCCGAGCCAGAGAAATATCACTGCTCTCGATGCCATGATTCCACCTGCAGGAATCTGTCCTCAGGACGTGGTCAGGGACTCAGGCACGCGGGGCCTGAAATGTTTGTCACAGCCTGATGTGTATAAAAGGACTGTAATCCTCTAAGTATATGACAGGCGAGGATGGTGACGTAAATTTTAGTGCATCTGAATGAGGTACAATTACAAAGCTATTAACATCATGCTTTTGAGGAATTTTCAGTGATGTAGGAAAACGCTGATGATAGAATGGTAAGAAAGAATTGAAAATAGAGCGTGGTCCCAATCGCATAATGTTTCAGTCTGTGCAGCGAGAAAGCGCAGATAATGATGACGGCTGTTTCTTGAGCACTTGTTATATGCCTGCCTTTACTTCCATGACCTCATTTAAACCTCCTAACCGTCCTGTGTGGTGGGAACCCTTATAGTCCCCATTTACAGATGAGGAAAATGAGGCACGGAGAGACTAAGTACTTGCCGAGAATCATACAGCTGAGAGGACTTGCGCCCACGTCTGGCAGCATCTGAAACCCTCTCTACACTTTCTACTACTATGTGTGTCTGCTGGGCCGGAGGTGGAGGGTGGTGAGAGGGGCTGTGAAAGGCGTCCCAGAGCTTTACGAAGAATGTGATGGTTACAGGTCTCTCCTCCTTCTGAGGCAGGTGTCATGATCATCTGTGTTTTCTAGACAGTGGCTCAGGGACCTGCTCAAGAGATGTGCTGATGAGGCTTGGCCCAGGCCTGCGGCTTCACCTCCCAAGCTCCCGCCTCTACTGTGAGCAGCTGAATGGGGCTGCGGAGGTCCAGGCACAGGCTTGGAGCCCCAGCCCCGAGCCCTGGCACTTCCAGTCTGCTCTGGGACCGCGTGGATAATGTACAGAGCTCCCTGTGGCCCCTTCTGCCCAGGCCAGCTCGTCCCTTCTGTGGACAGCCCCCCTGTGTCCCTGAGGAGTCCTTGAGTGTATCCAGGTGTCTCTTCTAGGGGCCAATAGCAGCAGTTGGAGCTGGGCGGGCACAGATGTCTCCGGCTGCCTCAGAACCCACCCCCAGCTCATTAGAGTCACTTTCACATCCATCCCCTTCAGAGAAAGGCAAACAATGAGCAGAAGGATCCGGGAACCATCACTCACGGGCTCCTCGAATGCAGAAGCCGCAGTTCTTCCCAATTCACTGATGAATTATTGAATTATTTCCCTTAACACTGATTTCTGCCAGATACCCCCACCCTCACTGCGCCGCCTAATGCTCCCCGCAGCTCCTGTGCCAAAGCCGGCCTCGCAGGGAACTCAGCAGCGGGCTGGCGGGCAGGCTCTCCATCCAGGCCCATGTGCTGTTCCACACACTTGAAGATTAATGGTGCGAGGCCACCTGGATTTTATCCTCCACCCCAGAATGTGCGAATATCTCATCGCTGCTTGTGCTGATGGGTCAAGATGTTCTCCCAAATGCGGTGCAGGAGGCCCAGCCGAGGAAGGAGGCAGAGGGAACAGTGCATTCCTCCCTCCGCCCACCCCCTCCCTGCTGTCCCCCTGTGGCCCACACTTCCCTCCTGGGGTGCTTGGAACCGGAAGTTTTAATGAGGACACGCAGACGCCTTGCCTACTGGAGACTGGCTGCCCCGGCTTCATTCCAGCGGAATCTCTGGAGCGTCCAGACCCCCTTCTGGAGCTGTCAGTCCGGGCCACATGAGTTCACAGATTCTGGAAGCAGGAGGAATGTCAACTGACTTTGTGTCTATGCCTTTTTCCTTTACACAGTGTATTTCCTTTCCATTCTCCACAGCCCCGAGAGTCACAGGAATTACCAGCCCCACTCATCGTACAGATGAAAAAATTGAGTCACAGAGAAGTAAGATGTTCCTTTGCTGGTTAAGTATCCTTTATCGGGCAGTCCTCACTCTCTTGGTGACCTTGTGACCCATCGTCACACGGGGCCCCTGACAGAGCCTGGACTTGAGTTCTAGCCTGACCCTGCAATCTTCCCATCCACCTGTCCACAGCCACCGCTTTGTGGTCTAGTGCCTGCACGTGTAGCCCCTGACAGCCCCTCCTCTTCTCCAAGGGGAACTCCCCTGGACCTCCACCATGCCCCCCACCATGGTCTGGCTTCTCTTCAGCGCCCTCTCTTCTGGCCCTTTCTCCTAATGCGCCCACTGTCAGGGTTCCGCTGGCTGCGTGACGCCCTGAACTGAACACATTCAGACTTTGATTCTGTACCCACTGTGTGCCCAGCGCCTGCCCTCAAGCTGCCCACCCCTGGGGAAAGCATCTTCTCCCTTATCCCGAATGTGCCCCAAGGTCTTGGAGTCTTAGAGGGTCTTGCTGTTTCTCAAATACACCAAGCACATCTATGTCCCACTGACCCTGCACTTGCCGGAAGCCTTTGCCCTCACATATTTAAATGACTTAGGTGTTGGTTGGATGTCTGCGCAAGATGGTAGTTGAGGCCCCTGAAATCTTAAAATCCTCTGACTTTAGCTTCTATAGCTGAAGATTCGATTAAAGATTCTGAGACACAGTAACATAGGAGTCTAGGTTTTGATAACCTCTGGGTTCTAAGATGCTGAGATTCTCGTGAATGGCACTTTATGGCTGGAGAAACACCCATTAGAACCTCCCATCAGCTGGGAGTAGATTTTCCCTCTTCCTCATCCCCCAGCCAGCCCCATAATGCACCATATGAATATGGTTTTTTGTGGCTTAGACACAGTAAATGTATTGAGCATTTTTAGTACCACACACTCATCCGTGTGCCCGGGTCTCCAGAATAAATACTAGAAGATGATGGATCTTTGGAGATTTTCTGCATGTAGACGATATAAGTCTTCCAGGAAGGGATTTGGGCACAGGGCTCTATTCCCACACTCGCTGCAAGGCAGGCTGGTGATCGGGCTGCCCCAGCCCAGAAAAGGGAAGAGGGTTCCTATTTTGCCAAAAGGATTGAGAAGGACCCTCTGTCTGCAGAGGCTTTGGGCTGCTGTGAGGACCTTTCCATCAGGTCTGGGCAGTGTGTTCTAAGAGGAAAGCACTAGATTGTGCTGTACATGTTACCACCCCATTTCAAAGAAGGGGAAACTGCCACCCAGCTAGGTTTTGCAAATTGCCTGAAGCCACAAGCGTACCTCTAAGACAGCAGTCTAGTAACTTTTAACCCTTCCCCAGGCTGCCAAGCTCATCTAGAGGGAGTCCACAGAGAAGCCTTTCAGAAGCTGAAGCTGTAAAAGTGCCCACTTCCCTCGTTGACATCAATTACACCTCCCACAGACCCCTCTGTATGTCACACAAGCACATCATTCCGATTTAGACAATCCATAATGTTAACTAAACGCGGGTTGATCCTCAAGGGATGTGTTTAGGCACCGTGTAATTACTCACAGCTCAGGAGGTGGACATGGGATCTTATTAATACAAGAATCTCGCAAGCATCATGGGAAGCTCTTCTTTTCACCTCCTGCACTTGGAGGCTTGAAAGCTATTGCCCACTTCTTACTGATTAGCAAACATTAAAAATGGATGGAAAATTCAACTGAATTGACCACAGTGAGAAGTGAGTTGAGCCGAGGGCACGGTGAGACCGGGATGGGGAAAACTGTAAGGGAAGCACCAGCCACACGGACACCCCCTGGGGTCATTGTCCCTCAAATGGCTCTCTCGGGGCGGGGGGGGGGGGTAGGGGGGAGTGAGGGTCTCCATCCTGGCTGAGGTTCAGGCCACCATCCTTGCTTACCTGCTCACCTGCACCGTGGCCCCAGCCTTCCGTCTTGTCAGCTCTAATCCACCCTGCTAATGACCTGACCTTGCGTATGGTCATTCTAAAAGATCAGCCTCACTGAGAAGCTTCCACGGCCCCTTAATTCCTAACAATGCCTTAGCCTGGCATTCAAGCTCATCGTGACATGGGCTGACCCCTGTCCCCTCCCCATCTTCCTCCCTAGCCCACCCTTGCCTCTGGCCACGCTGAGTTATTGTCCCAGTTTCCTGCACTGCGTTCTGTCAGGCCTACAGGCTTTTGCACATCTCTGCTCTTTTGCCCTCCCCTTGTCCGTCCTCTGGCCAGTTCGCAATCACCATTAAATCCACCTTGCTTTACCTCCCTCAGGAAGCCTTCTCAGATAACCCTAGCATGCTCCTTCTTATAGGGCCTGAATCAGTTATCTATTGCCACCGTTAGACGGCCTAAAAGAAATCATAGACCCTCGTTGGCTAACACCAAAACGCATTTATTGCTTGCTTCTCTGGGTCAGCTGTGGGTTGGCTGGGCAGCTCTGCTGATCTTGGCTGGACTTGCTCATATGTCTGGGGAGGCTCCGGGGTTGTTGGCTGATGTTGGCTGACCTTGACTGGGGTGATGGGAGCAACTTGGCTCCGCTGCACGCATCTCTGAATCTCTAGAAGGCCAGTCCAGGCTTGTTCTCGCCGTCATGATAGAGAGGCAAGAGGCAGCCCAGGGCGCAGCCTGATTTATATCACAGGAGCTTCACATCTGCTGACATCCCACTGCCAAAAGCAAGTCATATGGGGGAGCCATATGCTTTCTGTCAAGGGGTGGGACAGCTGCCCATCCGCAGTGTGAAGGTACCGCAAAGTTACATGGCACAGTGTGCTGGTGTGGAGAACGGGTAAGGAACTGGGGCCAAACAATGCACTCTGCCGCAGAGATTGTGCATTCGTCTTTCGAAGCTCTCGAGACACGGCAATACAGCATATTGCTTTATAGTTGACATACAATAAACTGTGCATATTCAATGTGATGATTTTGATGAGTTTGACATATGTACATACCCATGGAAATCACCACCATTATCGAGATAATAAACATTCCTTCCTTAGCCTATTCAGGCTGCTATAACAAAA
This sequence comes from Rhinolophus ferrumequinum, assembly GCF_004115265.2. NCBI lineage: Eukaryota > Metazoa > Chordata > Mammalia > Chiroptera > Rhinolophidae > Rhinolophus > Rhinolophus ferrumequinum. Next base: position 20,653,739 of record NC_046292.1, read on the forward strand.
ATACCATAGATAGAGAGGCTTAATTAAACATTTATTTCTCACCGTTCTGGAGGCTGGAACAACCCAGATGAAGGTGCCAGCAGAGTCAGTGTCTGGGGAGAACCGTCTTCCGAGCTCACAGAAGGCCGACTTCTCACTGCTGTGTCCTCACATGGCAGAAAGGGGAAGAGAGCTCTCTGGAGCCTCTTTTATAAGGGCACTAATCTTATTCACGAGGGCTCCACCCATGACCTAGTCACCTCCCAAAGGCCCCACCTCCTGATACCATCATATAGGTGGTGAGGATTTCAACGTATGAATTGGGAGGGGACGCAAATGTACTCATCCCCCTCGAATGTTTCCCCCTGCCCCTTTGGAATCTCTCCCTTCCATTTCTCACTGCCACACCCCTCCTCTGCCCGAAGCAACAACTGGTCTGTTTTCTGTTACTCTTGAGTAGTTTTCATTTTCTAGAATTGTATCTAATGGAATCATACAGTATGTGCTCTCACTTGTCCGGCTTCTTTCCGTCAGTATAATTATATTGAGATTCATCAATGATGTATGTATCAATATTTCATTCTTTTATATCGCTGAAGAGTATTCCATTGTGCAGATATACCACGATTTGTTTATCCATTCACCTGCTGATGGACATTTGGGTTGTTTCAGTTTATGGCTTTAACAAATAAAGCTGCCATGAACATTCGTGCATGAGTATTTCTCTGCACATATGTTTTCTTCTCTCTTGGGTAAATACTTTAGAGTGAAATGACCAGCTCATAGGGTGGTATGTGTTAAACTTTTTAAGGAACTATCAAAGTGTTTTCCAAAATGTCTACACTCTTTGACATCCCTACCAGCAAGCAGTGTATGAACATTCTAGTTGCTCCTCATCCTCTCCAGCACTTGGGACCGTCCGTGATTTTTTCCATCTCAGTGGGGAATGAAGTGGACTTGCCTGTGGTTTTATTCTGCGTTTCTCTAATAACTCACAACGTTGAGCGTCTTTTCATGTGCTCACTGGCTATCCCGATCTCTTCTTTGGCATGGTGTTTGCTTAAAGATCTTTTGAATTGGGCTCTTTGTTTTGTTATTATTGAGTTTGGAGGGTTCTTCTTATGTTCTGAATACAGACCTTTATCAGGTATGTATTTGGCAAATAGTTTCTCATAGTCTGTGGCTTGTCCTGGATGAGATGTTTAAACACATTGATCCCCCACGCCCCCAGCAATCAATGATTGGTCACATCTTGGCCAAGAAGGCCAGTGCTGATGGAATGTGTCAGGGTCTGATCCATGTCCTTCATAAAAATAAAGCAATTGCCAAAAATTTACAAGGAAAGCAGCTTGTGAAGTCTCATCAAATCCATCTTCCTGTCCCAGGGATGTCATCCTGCAAATCATGGTCACTGTCAGGGACAGGCGTGGTAGGTGGGAGGGGGGATTAAGCCCTTTGTCCGGCATCATGCTGGTGATCCAAGATCGCCCCCTAACGGGCCAGGCTCATCCAGCTGCTGAGTTAGGTCCCCTCGGGACGCTGCGAGGCACTAGAAGACAGATAATTGAAGCATCAGCTTCAGCTCCCAAGTTTCTGACGAAAACAAGTGTTTTCATTCACTGGGCAAATATCTTAGCAGAGATGGATGGAAATAGAGGTGAGACTGGGGAGAGCCAATTTCTGCTCCTTCAGAAGAGGCTTCTGAGTGAGGCAGGGGAGGCGGAGAAGCTTATGCACCCACGGGCATAACACGTGTCTTGGGCCGGGGGCTTCCTGAAGACAGCCTTTCCTTGACCGTGCAGGTAAAACGACCCCAGCTGGAACTTCTGAGCCAGAACATGTTCCGCCCTGTCCCCATGGCTCCATCCCAGGGTTCCTGGCATCGGGAATGTTGCCCTGGCCCCACTCGCTCTGAGGTTCACAGATCAAGTCCTCGATCCTCCAAAGCCTCTTCTCCTTCCTGTCTGGCCTCCTGCAGCCACCGGCCTTTCTCTGCCCCTTGTTGCCCAAGCCTGGGAAACCAGCCAGCCTCCTCCATTTCCTACAGGACACAAAGAGAAGACTATTATCTGTCACTGACATTCCAGAAGGTTAGGGTGCAATGCAGGGGGTCACAACAGAGGAAAGACACAGACACCTTGCTTCAGTGTTCTCGAAATCTCCCCGGCCAGCCTCTCCCTTCTTTGACCCCAGCCTGCTGCTCTGGTGTTGACCCCCTCCCCTTAGGGTCCTTCTGCTGTCATCCCCCGTATCCCTCGCAAACCCCTTCCTCTAGGGCTGTCAGGGCCCCACCTCAAGTTCCTACTGCTAAATATTACTAGATACTGAGTCCTGCATTTGCATATTCCTATAGGCCCAGGAACAGCTTTCTTTTCCTCAAGAAAAGAATAATTTGATAAAAGTCTGAATTATGAAGAGCAAAGTGACAAGCTCAAGGCTCTCTTAGGATATTATTATCCCTGCTGGTGTTGGAATGTCCCTCAGAGATTTTAATGTCATGTCTGGATTAGGAGGGCAGGGATCCATAACTCTGTGCTTCTCGCAAGATTATTTATGGCCCCATATGGCAGTGGAATAGAGCAGACACATGATCACACCTCCCAGCGCTGAGCACAGACTTCCAGGAAAGCCCAGCCAATTCTGTGAAAGTTCATTGACAAATCACACTAATTTTTAAATGCCAGCTTTCCCAAATTGGTCTCAGGGAAACACAAGTGCTGGATGGTAGTAGTGGATTTTAAGCATAAAGATTTTCTGTAAGTTTGAGGAACATTATATAGAAAAACGCATGAGGGGACTACATGGGCTAGCGGGTGCTCAGGGAGTTCTACAGTTATGAAAACTCTGTTGAGTGTTGCAAAGAAAGTTTCAAAGCAGCAACTAAGATTGAGTCTCAAAGTCTTTTCATAAAAGAAAGAACGTTTTAACCAAAAGTAGGAATGACACTATTTCATGGTAAAAGGTAGATTTTTTTTTTCCCCCAAAATGAATAGCTGGCAACTTTATACTGACAGACTCCATTGACCTTATTTTTCTCATTTCTCTGTGAGCCTGTGACAATTTTATCCCAGGCTGCCATGACATCAGGTTCAAGTTCGTCCATCGGCCCCAGTCAGGACTGGGAGACTCTCCTTCACTCTTCCCTCCAGAACCTGAGGGGCCCCAGCACAGTCGTTTACTCCGTGGGCTTCATTTCATCGGCCCCCCACCCAGGTCCCTGCCTCCTGCCCAAACTCACTCCTCCCTCGTCTGTTCCAGTTTGGATTCTGGACCACGAGCCAGACCTGGGATCCGTGTGACTAAGGCAGAGCTGAGAGCATCAACCACAGATCAGGAATTCCAATCTTGGCCTCTGTTCTGTCACCAATTCACTGTGTGACCTTGGCTACATTGCCTCCCCCACTCTGGGCCTCAGTTTCCCCAACTCTACCACGAAGGGTAGGACTAAATGATATCCTGGGTCCTCCCTCCTCTGGTCCAAGAACCTATGATTCTGCACAGGAAGGTCTTGCTCAGGTATTTGTGGGAAAATGGCACAAGTATTATTCCGATGGTGACTCCTTGGGGAGGTGAGAAAGGAGGTCGAGCCATGAACTCCACAACCAGAAGCCAACAGCCCTCACGTCAGTCACCGCTGGCCTGCCCGCAGGGGGCTTGCATTTCCAGTGTCAGCTGAGCAGGGCGAGACCCTGAGCCGGAAAAACTGTGCCCTTCCTTTGTGGGTTTTAGGATTAAGTCAGAGAGAAGGAGTGAAGCTCCTCCTGATGACAGAGCCTTGGGAGAGATGGCCCAGCGAGGAGGATGGCAGGAGAGGGGACATGGCAATGGGAAGGGAGTGTCCCTACTGTCATCATCTTTACCATCATCATCATCATCGTCATCAGAATAACAGCGAAAAATTATCAAGAGGCTCCTCTGTTACGTAGCCGGCCCAGGCCCAGCACACAGTAGGTGTCCATGCTGGCTGACTGATCGATTCCGGGGCCACCAGTGGGATCTATTTTTGTTCTTGCTGAAATAGCACCTCCTCACATTTCTGATGACTCAGATCAGCGCGTGGCTGGCTTCACTTCTAAGAGCGAGATTAAAGCACACAGTGGACACGCCTGCCCACGTCCCTAAGACAGAAGCGTCATTCATGAAGGCTCCACTGCTGTGAGCGGCAGGCTGTTCCTTCACGCCACTGCAGCCAGGTCGCATCTTTACTGCCCTGAACACAGTTATAAAAGCAGGTGGCTCTGAAGGGCATGGAGTAAAGCCTTCCGGCCTGTCCCTGTCCTTCTCAGGCACCTCTTGGGACCCCAGTGGTGGCAACTGGTCTGTTTCCATCAAGGTCCAGCTGTTTTAATGGGGACTTTAAATAATCCCATCTGTTGTGAAGAAATTTATGTCCTGCAGAGACACGTGCAGCTGTGAACAGACGTCCAGAGAGATTCAAGGCCTATCGGCTGTTGGACTATGATACAAAGGACCCTCCCTACCCTTCTGTTCTCCAGAATGTCAGTTTCCAATGACGAGATGTCACCATGGAATGCCCAGCCATGGACAGAACTCTGGGCACTGAGAGAAAGATCAGACATGTTCCTGTGCTTGAGGAGGTCATGGTCAGATGGGGGAGACAGACCTGTCAGCAACATACATCACCCCACCTGCAAAGAGCCAGACTAGAGTTCACAGCAGTGGCTGCCATTCCATGAGCACCTTCTGTATACAACTCTGCTCACCTAGTGCCTGCTATGTGCTGGGCCCAAAGCCAGGTGATTCACAGGTAGTATCACTAACCCTCACAACAGCCTCCCTACTATAAGGTTGATTAATCATTCCCATTTTAGAGATGAGGACACTGAGGCTCAGAGAAGTTGAGGCGCTCACTCAGGTCACACAGCCAGGGAGGCGGGTTGAGTGAGTGTGTGCTCTGTGGACAGCGAGCATCACTGCAGCTCTGCCCACCTACGCCCCCTCAGAAGGAGGCCAGGTCTGCTGGGCTGGACCCAAGGAAAGGGTGGTGACCTGACCCAGGTGGTCAGAGTGCAGAGTGGGTGCTAGTTTGCAGGTGCTTTGTCACTGTCTGATTGTGGAAGCTCTTCAAGGTCACTGTATTAGCCCAGTTGAGTTTGATGATCCCAGCCCAGCAGCCAAGGAAGAGGCAAGATTTAGGTTCAATGGGCTCCCAATCTACTCCCCTCCCGACCATCTTCTCATTTGCCTTTAGAATCATCCCCCTCACCCACAATTTACACTTTGTCCAGGTGCTTGAGCCAGGATTGAGCCCACCACGGTTCAAAGGATGAACATGGGGCTTGAGAGTGGCCAATCAGAGCTCTATTCCCCTGGACTTCGTGATTGGCTCAAAGATGGGCACATGACCCAGGTTAATCCAATCAGAGTCTGCCCTTGGAATTTGGCTGAAAGTAGCATACTTTCCTTTTCTCTAAGGCTGCTAAACTGGTTGAATGTAGCACTGCAGTTGCTGGTGGCTATTGAGAGGAGCCTGTCTAAAAATAAAGCCAGAAGAGATGAATAAATCTCTGAAAGATAGAGTGAAAAAGGAAAAGAGGGATGGTCAGGGCAAACAGAATATAAGCCTATTGAAGGCCCTCATCTCTTTGGCTCCCTGCTATACATTCAGTGCCAGATGTTGCCTACAAGACCAGGTGTGACTGCTTGAGGGCAGGCCTGAAGCCAGCAGCCCCCTAGATATTCCACTTTCATGAGACATTGCATTTCATTTTCTGTCTCAACCAGTTTGTCACGTGTTTCTATCACCCACAACCCAGTGGTCCTAATCCTGCTCTGTAGCTACCACCAGGAAACACAGTGCTTGGTGCATAATAGATGCTACGTAAATATTTGCGCAATGTAGGAATACATTAATACACCTGGCCATTTCTCCCTCTCTGCCTCCCTCAGCCTCCCTTCTCCCTCATCCCCAGCTGCAGACCACCTAGTTGGCCTCATCACTCCAGGCAGGCTTGATGACCAGTCAGCTGTTTTCCTCACTGCGGCAGCAAGGTCTGCTCCTTGGGCCATTAGAGGAGGAAACAAAGGCTTACAAAGGGGGGACCTGCCCAGAGAACTGCAGCAAGTTAGGAAGAGTGGGGTCTGGGGGCAGGGCTCTCTAACTCCGAGGCCAGTGCTCTACACGTTGCATCTTGGTCTCTCAGGTGGGTGACAAGGGACTGCCTGGCATCTCCCAGAGGAGCAAGGGTCCCAGGAACACTACGTTCTTTCAGGGAGTAACTGCCTGAATATGTGTCACTGAACTGGGCCCCAGATGGCCAGAAAGACTTGGTGATCTATAGAGGAAACTGAGGGCAGATTCCAGGAGGGAAACTTGGGACACAGTGGCCAGAACGTCATCCCTCACATTCCCACTGGACACTGCACTTTAATAGAAACCATACGTTTTTTCATCACCAAAAAATGTATACATGCCAAGGATGCATGAGTGAGTGAATGAATAAATTCAAATACATCATTTTATATGGAATCCCAGAGAAATCTAGTGATTTTTCCCAAGGTCACACAGCTTGGGATGGCAGACAAGGCCCAAACCCCAGCCTTCGCCACTAAGGTCCGTGCTCCTTCCCTCACCCCACCCTGCCCTCCAGAGCATGGGAGAGAAGTTAGAAAAGAAAGAGACCAAAGAAAGAGTTCAGCGTGAGCTGAGGTATAGGGAGGGCTTCCTGGAGGAGGGGGAGCCCAAGCTGGGCCCTGAAGGACGAACTGGAGGAGAAGAACATGCAGGGAAGAGAAGCGGCCCACAGTTTGCTGCTCCCTGATCTTTGGGTCTCTGGGACCAGAATTCTCCGTGAGGAGGTTCAAGGTCTTCCCCGGGCAGGTGCCCTGGGAACCTCTCCTGGAGCAGGTGGAGCCGCACCCTGCTGGTGGGAGGTGGCTCCCAGGTCGGAGGTGGTGGGCAGGGAGCAGCAGGGCCCCTGGGAACATTCTGATGTCTGGGGTTACGTCCCAGGTGCTGCTGATTGGGAGCGAGGCTGGCAGTGTCCTTGCCCATCTGCTGAGAGGGGACAATGGTCTCACCCGCTCTCTGATGAGGCCATCAGACCACATTCCGTCAGCCAATCTGCCCACCAGACACAATCCCTGCAAAGTGTCTCGTCAGCCTGAGAACTGCACGGCCCCTGGGCCCTGGGCTTTCCCTGCAAATCCCCACTGCGAGCAGCACCCTGCGAAGGTAAGACTCCCCCATTATGTCCACAGCCCGGGAAATGACTCCGTTTCCCTTTGCTTTGCTGCCTCTGAAACCCATTTCCCCATAATGAGCCTGCAGAGGCAAAACAACATCACGCTGCTTGAAAATACACATCTGCTCAGCTGCCACAGGAGATTCTGGGGACTATTTTGGGAGCCAGAAGACTGAGTGGATGGGAGACGCATCCGTTCTCTGCACAGGTTCGCTTTCCAGACATAGGCCCGAAGCTGAGTCAACGATTCTTTTAAATCGCAAATCTCCTTTTCCTCTGTCCCTCTCTCTCTTCGTCTGGCATTTAGTGGTGCCAATTAAATGCAGACCCTGAGGTTGGCACCAGGTATTTGAAGATGACCAAGCACCTCCTTAAATATGTGCCCTAGATACTTCTCTTGCCTGACCCTAGCACCAGCCCAGTGACCGAGACATATTCCCTACCCTTGGGGGACTCCGAGACCTACTTGCAGTGTCACAGCATTCATTTATTGAACATATTTGTTGAGCACCTACTATGTGATAGCCACTGTGTTAGGAGAATCAAAGGTAAGCGAAACATCATGGTCCTCGCCCCACGGAGCTCACAGACTAGACAGGGAGACAGAGACTAAGCCAAAATAATACAAAGAAGTATAAAAATTACAAGGGCTCTAAAAGAGAAGTTATATGAGAACCTATAATGGGGGATCTCAGAAGAACTGACCCTCCAGCTATGATCTGAAGACTAAAGCAGTTATCAAGTGAGCTTGGGGCTGAGGAAGAGTGTTCAGACTAGGCAACTGCATGTGCAAAGACCCAGTGGCTGGAGGGCTCCTGGCAATGGAGAAGAACTATCAGGCCTTCGTGATTGGAGAGCAGGAAGTAGGTGGGAGCCTGGAGAGGGGACAGGAGCAAGACTGAGTGAGAGCCTCAAAGGCCACTTTCAGGATTGGGGCCTTTATCCCACATGCAGGGGGACTGTTTCAAGTGGAGGGCAAAAGGCAGGGAACAGAGCTGATGTGATCAAATCTGTGTTTACCAATGAGCCATCAGGCCACAGCAAAGTGAGCTATGATGGAGGGAGGTACTGGAACAGCACTATCTGAAGACAGGAACGTTCGCTTTGGCTTGGAGGTAGAAGGTCAGCTTCCCAAGAAGGAGGAGACAGGAGTAATGAGCGTCCACACCTGTATGAGGTCATTCAGTCCTTCGACACATGCGTATTGAGCACCAACTACGTGCCAACCCTGTGTTCAGAGAGGGGGTACCAACATGAATCAGAACAACGAAGTCACTGTCCTCAAGTATCTAACAAGGGAAGGGACAGCTATTTCCCTAGTGCTTCAGAGAGGGCCAGCTCCGGTGACAAATGCCTGGGCAGCTTTGATAATCAGCTGGCTCGCTTATCGGGTGAGAAAGAAAAGACCAACCAGAGCCATTTGGAGATAAGCAAGAGAAAGCCAATTACCCCAAGTTAATTAAGAGGTTTTGGTGAAAGGACATAGAGTAGAGCCAGGCCGTGTGGAACCAAGAGTCCTCAGGCCTCGTGCTGTCCACCAAATGGTGCCTTTCCTGGGACACTCCCACAGCCATCCATTTTGCAGCCCTCGTCAATATTTCCTGGCGCAGGAAGCTAAGTGAGCTCAACTTGGGTGATTGCAGAGCAGACAGCGGCTCCCAGGAACTCTTAGAGTTTGGCATGCTCCTACCCACTTTGCAAATGAGCAAATGTAAATTCAGGGAGGTGAAGGCACTTCCCCAAGGTCACACAGCCAAAGAGTAGCAGCAGCATGATGTCTGGACTGATGATGCCATCACAAGTATTGAGGGTGCTGTTTGTCCAAACCTGGATTTTGGTAATAAGGACTGGGCATGTCTGCAACAATAACAGCAGCTAGTGCCCATCGGGGCCTGCTGGGTGCCAGGCAAGGCTCTAAGCACTTTATATCTACTGACTCGTTTCGTCTTCACAACAACCCTGTGGAGTATATTCCAGTTATGCTTTGCCACAGTGATGGCGTGTAGCAACCGCAAAAGCTAGTAGCTCAGATCAATGGACAATTTATTTTGTTCATGAGTCTTCTGGCTGGCTAGACAGTTCTGCTGGCTTGGCCAAGCTTCAGGCTTGAGCAGTCGGCTGGCAGCTCATCTATGGGTTGGCACAGGTGATGCTGGCTGTCCTTACATATTGTGGGTCTCGTGTGGTCTTTGATCCTCCAGCAGGTTGGCCTGGACTTGTTCAAACAGAGATTGCAGATTTATAAGAGTGTGAGCAGAAGCACACAAAGCTCCTGGGGGCCCCTTAGAATCAGGACCACGTCACATGCAACATATTCTATTAGCCAAAGCAAGTCACAGAGCAGTGCACAGTCAAGAGGTAGGAAAGAAGCCCCACCTCTTGAGTCATGTCAAAAAGAGCATGGGTATGGAAGGAGTAGACAGCTGGGGCATTTTGCCGTCAGTCTATCAGGAGATGGGTATCATAGCCAGCCCTCATTTACAGATGAGAGCTCCAAGGCTCAGAGAGGTGCAGTGACTTGCTCAAGGTCACATAGCTATGAAAAGGCAGAGGTGAGGTTTAAGGCCATGTCTGCGCCCTTCTCCATGACTGCTGCCTTTTGAAAGCTGTGGGCAAATCCATGGACTGAGAAGTCCAGGGCTGGGAGAACCTCAGGCTTCTAAGATTCTAAGTGGGAGACTTTTGGGTATTGGGAGGCCTGAAGGCCCAGGGAGGCCTCTGGCAGCAGGAGGAAAAGGCCTTTCTCCCCCAGAGACAGGAGTTACCTGGACAGAGGACCACCTGGACAGGTATCAGAGCTCATCCGTCTCTGACAGGGCCTTGCCCAGCTCTGCTGCCAAAAGGAGGATCTTGATTAGATTCATTCATTCATTCATTCATTCATCCATATAGTCAATAACTACAACCTTGGAGAGTGTCCTCATGACATGCTCTGCCCTGGCACTGCCTTCTAGTCATACTCATTCATCCGAACATTTAGCGCAAGTATCTCCTCCTCCAGGAAGCCCTCCCTGATACCCAGAGTTAGTCACCCCCTTCCACTTTGTGATTTTACTGTATCCTGGGAGTGTCTTTGGATTTCTGTTGCTGATTTATGTGCCAATGTCTACCCCCAGGGTCCTGTGAGAGGGCGAGTCTCCAAAGGGCACGTGGGATTCGCTTTGTTCACATCCCCCTGTTGTCTTCCCTGATAGGGTGGAGGCTCCAGGGTGAGGCAGGGCTGTGTCCATCGCACCCAGTGTTGTCTTGGAGCCTAGAACACTAAGGGACACAAAGCAGTGTCAAAAATATTGGATGGAAGAAAGAAGGGAGGGAGGAGAAGAAAAGGGAGGGAGAAGAAAAAAGGGAGGAAGAAGGAACAAGGGGAGAAATAAAGGGACTTGCTTCATAGGCACAGATGAAGGAGGCAGAAGAGAAAACTGGAGATTCATCTGCTATGAGAAGTGAGGGAAGCGGAAAGACTTGAACATTGAAAATGGCCCCACTGTGACCTATGACATTTTATTAATCAGAAACAAATTACGCTGCACCCTGGGTAGATCTGAGAGCTCCTCAGAGTTCGCTCTCAGTGGAGCTTTCTGGAGTGAAACATTTCTTGTGAGGTCTGTTTCATGCTGAGCCATGTGTACGCAGATTCCTGGGGTCCGAGAGGATCCAAGCCCCTCAGCCTGGAAGAGAGCAGAGGTCCTGAACCCAGCCTGGGTTTGGCTATCTGACGTGGGTTTGGCTAACTGTGCGACCTTGGCCAGGTCACTCAGACTCGCTGAACTCCAGTTTCCTGTCACTTTGAAAGGGTCTGGAAGAATGACGTCTCCCCCTCCCTTTCTTTGCTCTTTCTCCAACACCTTCCCCAGCCTTGAGCCCAGGTCAGGCCCCACCTCTTCCAGGAAGTCACCCAGATTACACCCACTCTAGACTTGAGCAGCTCCAATGCTTTGCCTAGAGGCTGAGTGCCAGGCTGTGAGGTCAGCCCAGCTGGGTTCAAATTCAAGTCACTCTCTGTTCTAGACTTTGCCGCTCAAAGTGGTGACCAGGAGTGGTTTGAAGGGGAGTTGGAAAAACTGGGTGGCCCCACCCCAGACCTGTAATGAGCCTGACTTCATACTTGAATAAAAGCCCAAGGTGGGGTGTGGGCACATGCAGGTGTGAGAAGCCCTTGCCCTGCAGGTGGCAGAGAGACAGGTAGGGGAGCCCAGCAGGAGGCCTGAGGAGCAGCTGGCCTTCCTTTTCCTGGGGTGGTCTTGCCAGGGTACCTGTAACTCTAACAGGCACATCTCCATGCGGGAAAGAACAAAAACCACAACAGAAACACTGCCTGCCTGCCTGTGTGACTTGGCTCCTTCATTCCACCGCTCTGGGGCTACAGACCCTCCCCTGTAAAAATAGGACAATAACTGCCCCTGCTCTTGGGTTGTTATGAGGATGGAGTGAAGTCATTTGCATAAAGCTGGGGGCAGGTGGCCAGCATGTAGGGCTGCACCTGCTGTTCTCTCTGTAGGAAGCTCCTTCACCTCAGGCACTTCCCAACCCCCTCCCAAGGTCCCCCTATAACCTCCCAAACCGGATGTCTTATCACCTTATTGCCTTCCTTCATAGAATGTGTTACATCATGTACTATTTTGTTGTTATCATTTACTCCTTTTGTTCGCTTGTTTCCCCAACTGAGGACAGGGACCTGTGAGTCTTGTTCATGGATGTGTCCTGGTGCTCAGCACAGAGCCTGGCACCCAGAAGCGCCTGATAAGTACCTGCTGGGTGAGGATTGGCTGAGGAGAGGGTCTGGGTTGTATCAGTCAGGATGGGTGAGTGCTGTAACAAATAGCACCAAATCCCAGTGGCTTCAGCCAAGAAGAGCCGGTTTCTCCCCACCATGAAGTCCAAGTGGGTGTTGCTGGTCAGGACATCTCCTCCAGGAGGCACCTCCTCCGAGCAGTGAGGGAGGAATCTATGGTCCTTCCATCTGTGATGATGTAATCTACACACATGACCTCCAGAGTTGCCAGGGAAGGGGAGTGAGTGAGGAGGTTACCACCGGGCCCACGTCATTTTCACCGACATTCCATTGGCCACAACGATGCCAGGCTACTGGGCAATGTTGTCCCAGGCTGGGCAGCTGGCTGTCTCTGTTCTTCCAATGCGGCAATGGACGAGTCCCGTCACTTTGGAGTCTTCCTGGGTCTTTAGCTGATGTGATGCCTGGATCAGGAGAGCAGGGAGGGAGGGGCCACCCAGCACTGCTCCCCACAATTGTCTGGGGAGGAGGAAGTTCTGGGCTGTTTCAAGCTGATTGTGTTTGGAACCTTCTGTGTCTGCCAAGCTGCTATTTCCGGTGCCATCTGCCTGTGTTCCCAGCACCAAAGCCCCGGGATAAACAGTTTTCTTCTTTGGTTCTTAAAGGAAGTTTTGGCAGGGGGTGGGGAGAAAGAGAGGAGGGAGGCCTCAGAACAAACATCTTGTTCTCTAAAGAGACGGGACGTTGGTGGGACCCGGATGTCAAGTAGGTCTGCATCCTGCAAAGGGGCCTGAGTGGAGTGCACTGTGGGCAGAGGAGGGCAAGTGGCCGGGAGGATGGCACCACCGTGAATTCTTACCTCCCCCCATCAGACCAGGGCGGCTTGGGGCTGAGTCATCTTGTTCCCAAGGCCCAGCCCAGGGCCTGGCGCAGAGCAAGCGTCAGCAAACACTGACTGAATGAGTGACTGAGTAACTGAATGAACAGTGAGGGGGTGGAAAGGGACGTGGTGAGAGGCCAAATGATCCCTGGGTCAAGAGCTTTAATAAATCATCCTGTGGCGAGGACTCTCCTGGGATGGCAAGGTGGGCAGGACCTGTGACTTGTTTCTCACCAACAGAATCCAGCAAACGTCATGGGATGCTACTTCTGCGATTTGGTTACAGACGATCATGGCTCCTGTCTTTCTAGTCAACTCTTTCTATTGCCTTCCTGGCTTGTACACGTTGATGAAGTAACTGCTATGTGTGAGACATCCCTATGGCCAGGACCCGAAGGCCACTTCCGGCCAGCAGTCACCAGACGGCCGTGACCTGAGGCCCTTGGTCCGTCAGCCCTCCAGGAACAGTCTTCCTAAACACTGCGTGAGCTGAGGAGCAGGTCCTTCCCTGCTTGAGCCTGCAGACAACATCCCAGCCTTGCCTAACAACTTGGTCACAACCCTGGGCGAGCCTCTGACACAAAGGATCCAGCCAAGACATAAATTTCACCCCCAAACCCACAAGGAAAATCTAAAACTTGAAAGAAGTACTTAAATATAAGCCACACGTTTCTCTGCATTGCCAATACTCTACTTCACGCTAAGCTTCACGGGCTCACAATGGGGAGGAGATCGTGCCAATAATCTAAATGCAGATCACCTCTGCCAGTGACATTCAGCTTGGGGAGAGTCCCCGGCAAGCGCAGAGACATGTTACTGGGACCGGGTCAGGCGGGAGCAGCCTAGGAAGCGGGTGTTCGCATGTTGCCCCTTTCCCCACTCCCATTTGGAAAGTGAAAGGGACCGTAGAATGCCCACAAAGCCAGCTACAGCGGAGGACTTTGCAGAGGCCACATGGGCCTCTGGGGTGAGTTCACGGGGACGTACTTGGTGGAGGGTCCTGGAGGGTTAGGGAAGCAGGGAGGCTTCCAGGGGACAGCCACAGGGGCCCCCTGGCAGATCCCTGCTTGGTCGGGTGCCGGGGAAGACAACTTGGGGTCACTCTCTGTGAAGGGAGGCTGTGCAGGAGCCCTGGCCTGGGACTCAGGCCCACGGGGCTGTGGTTGGCTCCCTGTGACCCGAGGGCCACCTCTAAGCCCTAGTGTCCTCACCGCAAGTTGCAGGGTGAGCTTTGAGGATTTGTCGCTCAGGGAAGCCAGGCAGGTAAAAACAGAGTCTCCAAGTTCCACTATTTCTCATCTTCCCCTCTAAGCACCTTGGAGGAAGAGAGAGCATCCGAGAGCATCCCAGGCCCCCCAGGCAGGAGACGTGGCCCCAGCTCGTGCCCCGCCAGGCTCATGCCTGTGCTGATGCCTCAGGGACAATTGCACAGGACGTCACCGACAGACTCCTGGTCAGCAGGGCCTCCGATGAGCCGGACCCAGCTCGCCGGCATTCATCCCGCAGCCTCTGCCTGCAGGAGGCGCTAGTCTAGGTGCAGGGCCTGAGCTTGCCCTGTGGCTATGGGGCTGGTGGGCTGAAGGGCATGGGGGTAGGCATTGGTGACCGTGCTCCCGGGAGTTCCAGGATCAAGGCCTGTAGAGCCCTCTGTGTCACCCAGCTGGGTTGATACTGATCTCGATAGTGACATTGCTAAGAATGCGAATAGATGGGAGCTGACACGTATCAAGCGCTGCTATGCCTCAGGTCCCGTGTTACCCATTTTCCAGGCATTATCTTGTATCATCGTCAAATTGCTATCCCTGCCTATGACAAGGAAGCTGAGGCCTGGCGCGGGTGACGCGTCTTGCCCAAGATGGCACAGCAAGGAAGTGGTTGAGGCAGAATTTGAACCAAGAGCCCGGGCCCTTAACCACTCTGTGTCTCTTACATCCCTTCGGTGCGGGCCCTTGTAACAGACCCAAGTTCTCTTGCCAGTTTCAGACTGGAGCCAGCCTTCCAGAGCATGCAGTGGGGGCTCAGTGTTAGGTGAAGCTCCCCAGACCCCAGGACCTGCCATCACCCCGGCCCCTTGCCTGGTGAGCTGGCGTGAGCCCGGTGACCATGTGCCTGGTGATACTAGAAAGACCTCAGGCTAAGGCAGAGGCGTCTCTTCGAAGCCCGGTCAGCTGGCGGCTGAGGGACTGCCTTGGGGTGCCCCTGGCCTAGTGAGAACTATTTCTATTCACCATTGTTTGAGCCGCCCTCTCCGCTCCTTCTCCTGCCAGAGAGAACAGCACTGCAGAGTCAGTCACCTCTGGCTCAAGCAGCACCTGAAAGGCATTGCCGGTTCTGTTTGGGAGGAGTCCCTGCACCCTGGGGATGAGATAGTGGGCCGTGTCCTGTAGCCTGCAGGCCGGAAGGTTGAGCAGGTGTGGAATGGAGCCCCTCTCCTCCGGGAGACACTTCACAGAAGATAAAGGACGCCGGACCCATCAGGCAGCACGACAGTGTAGACAGCTTTCAACACTTCAGCCTCTCAGACACTCACTATTTATCTCAGAAAATGCAAGTGTTTTTCTTTCTTTTTTTTTTTTCCTTTCCCCTTTCTCTGCTCTAAAATGCTCAGGGAGTAGTGCAGTGAGAAAGATGAAGGGTTGTCACGCAGGGAACACTTGTTTTTAGAGGTTTCAGTCAGGTTCTATCGTCCACGCTCCCTGTACTCCAGGCTGAGCAGAGCTGAGTGGCGGGCGGGCTGGGTCGGGCTGAGCGTTGGGCAGAGCAGTTGGACTGGGGGTGCTGAGCTGGAGGAGGAGAGGACGG
Organism: Rhinolophus ferrumequinum; assembly: GCF_004115265.2. NCBI lineage: Eukaryota > Metazoa > Chordata > Mammalia > Chiroptera > Rhinolophidae > Rhinolophus > Rhinolophus ferrumequinum. The sequence goes on from NC_046292.1 coordinate 20,669,337, forward strand.
AGGACAGGCAGCTCTGGCAGTGGGTGGGTCTTCAAGCTTAGGGCAGAGATCAGGGAAGGCGGGTGACCAACACGTAGGGCAGAACCGCCCTCAAACCAGGTCAGGAGAGGCCCTGGGCCTTTAGTGGCCCCTCGGACTCTCCTCCATGAGCTTGGCCCATGGTGGGAGGACTCTACAGGGCCAAGGGAGGGGGACTGTGGGCTCCTTTAGACCTCACCCTGGCACCCCAGGATTCTCTGCCTAAATGGCCCCCCAAATCCCCTCCAGGAGGCTTCCTGCCCCTCTTGCCCAGGTCTAGGTTCCTGAGGTTCCCCAAGTGTGAACACCGCCCCTAAAGCAGGCACCCTAGTGGAGGAGCAGCTGAGGGGCAGCTTTTGCAGTGAGACGAGTCACTGAGTCTACAGTCAGATCAAAGTCTTGCCTCCAGCAGTATTGTGACATCTCTGCTTCAGTCTCATAGATAGGGACTGTGCTCTTTGGTTCTCTCTCTGAACCTCATGTGGGCCTGGCTCCAGGTGAGGACCCAGCGAGGGCTTGCTCAGGGGAGATCAGAGAGAAGCAGTGGTTCTCCTGAGGGACACAGCGATGGGATGGACAGAAACCCCTGTGTCCTGGGTCACCTGTCAGAGAACCTCCAGGGGCTTTCAGGGACCCCTGGGGAGGCCCATGGATGGAACCAATGTGCAATCGTTTCGAACAATACTAGCACTAAGCAGGTCCACCAGGCACAGGGAGCAGCTGTGGCAGGAGCAGCCCTGATGGGCGGGGGGGGTGGGGGGTGCCGGGGGTCAGCATGGAGCAGCTCCCTGGAACGTGGGGCCGGGGATCCAGCACCATGTGGGTTCTGCAAGGTGGGCCCTCCATGGCATCTGTCAGAAGGCCCCCATTCCCACAGTCTCCTCTCACGCCGTCTCTCCCTGGAGTCCCAGCGGCCTCCATCTGCCCCAAGCCTCTGAGGAACCTGGGCCTCTCCTCCTGGGACGCTCCCTGCACGTGGCACCAGGGAGCAGAAGGGCAGAGACTTGCCTCCCAGGTCAGTCACTGGGCTCGTCCATGGACTCAGGGCCTCAGCCTCCTGCAAGTTCTAGCTTGTTTGAAAATACACAAGCAGCTGTTGACCGTTATTGGTCATGGTGGCGTCTGAAGCAGCACGGTTATTGAACCACTCAGCCGTTGCCCACAGAGAGAACCATCAGTGGTTCTGCTGGGGGGAGCTCTGGTGGGAGGAGGAGGCGGGAGGCTCTGGAGCAGACCAGGCTGGCTCAACCCCACTGCCCTCTGTGATCCCCGCTTCCCTGAGTCAGACTCTTGTCCTCTGTAAATGGAGCTAATAGTCCCTGCCCGCAGGTGAGGGGAGGATAAAGTGTGCTGCCTTCCTCTGTGTGCTTCTCCAGAGCCCCCTTCACCGTCCCCCTGCTCTGTGCCCAGCACTGACCTGCAGGGGCAGCCCCCACAGGGCGCTTGCCCTCCTGTTGGGCCTGAAGACAGCAGAGGAGACCAGGGGCAGGAGGAGTGAGGTTAGGTGTTTGTTCCCTGGCTCCTCCCACTGAGCCACGGTTGGCAGTGGCTGCCTCTCTCTTCTGTGGCCCCAACTCCATCGGGCGCCCCTCTCCTATGGCTGCAGCTCTCACTGAGGTCTGGTAACCACTCCCTCCCTCGGCCCCTTCAGGACTGGGATGGACACAGCTCCCCACTCTCGCTGGTCCCAGGTGCCCCACCATCTCCTGTGGGTCCCTCTTCTTCCTGCCACCCCTGGGTGATCATCCTGCCATTAAACTCCCTTCGGTTACTCTCTCGTGTCTGTTCCCTGCTGACACACTGACCAGGATTCTAAGAAAGGGATTTGGCTTTTCCTTGAATTTCAATGGGAAGAATGGGGTGGGGCAGGAGTGGGAGCCAGGAGACCTCTGGGTCTTGGGGACGAGCTGCCTTGAGCAGGGACATCAGGAAACCAATAAAGTCCTGCAATTCTGAGCAGCCTGCCTCTCTAGGAGGCACTGAATCAGGGCAGTAAAGCAGCAGCCATAATCCTCACCCTTTCTCCCCATCTAGTCTCAGCGCCCCACACCCCACTAGTGGGGGAGGGCATTGGGGCAGCGCAGGGATGTGCACTGTCTGATGAGCAGGCCCAGCTGAGGTCCCTGGGCCTGACCTGTGTGCCCCGTCCCTCCAGCCTTGGGCTCAGGACGTGGGTAGAGTTGGGGAGCAAATCCAGGTGCGAAACCCAGGGAGTTCAGGTATCTTTTCCCAACTGGCCAGCTTTGTGGAAGACTTGCCAACCGTGGGATGCTGGGCAAGTCGCTGAGTAAGATGACACCTGTCATCTGTGTCATCTCACTCAGGGACAGTCAGGACCTGGGCAGGAGCTGTGCCTGGCCCTCGGCAGGTGCTCCACATAGGGGAGCCCCATCCCCACTGTGGGGAGCTCAGCACAGACAGTTCTCCGAGAACCCAGCCCCTGCCTCCCCCCGCCTTCCACATTCCCGTATCTGCCTCCCATCCCCCATCCGGACAGTCAGGGCATTGGAGAGACGGCCACCACGGCCCTTTCAGCTTGGACAGTGTGGGGCCCTTGTCTCTTTACTGAGCAACAGCCTCATGGCCCAAGCTCTGACCGCTGTACCTTCACCTCATGCGTCTGTCAGATGCATTCAGGAGACCCTGAACCCCCTTTCCTCCCACTGGTCTCCTGAGTTGCAGGCAGGAGAAGAGACCCACCACTGATTGAGGACCAGCTGCCCTATTCCCTCTGAGGTCGTGTGTCAGCAGGAGGGAGAGGGGAACCGTGAGGACGGACAGTGGGCACACTAGAGAGCACCAGGAAGCAGGCTGTTCACCTGGGAGATCCGAGAATAGACCCCGCTGGGTGCACGCGTGAGCTCTGAGCAGGCAGCAGTTCTGGGTGCTTCAGCCTGTCAGCACTGGAAATAATTAGAATCCTAAAAAAGCCTCATTATTTCTCCCAGGGCCATGGTGCCCTTTGGAAAAAGGGATATTTTCTGCCAGATCGTTTTCTGAAGATACATTTGTCACAGACTATTGTGTAAATCCATGTTTGGCCCATTTTAAAAGATGTGATTTATCCACTTGACTGGGCTTAATGCTCCTTCTCCGAACTCTCAAAATGTGGCTGCTGTTAGGGCCCAGAGAGGAGCCATAAATATTACTCCAGGGCGAGGCCTGGACACACTCCTGTGGGCTCTGACCCCTCAGGCTGCAGAGGACGGGAGCTGGCTGGGCAGGTCATGCTGCTCAGGAGCTGCAAACACTTCAGGACACTGGTCCATCCTCAAGGACTGACCCGGGGATGCTGGATAACGGCGAACTTCAGGTTCACTCATTCCACCAGGCTTTTGAGGTCCTACTATGCACAGGCCTGCATGGGGCCTGGGGGTGCAGCAGTGAACAGATGAGGTTCCTGTTCCCAGGAGTCAATGTTTGGAGTGGGAAGGCAGGAAGGAACAGGTAAGCAATGCCAGGTGGGAGAGGTGCTGGGAAGAAAGTAAAACAGCGTGATGTTACAGAGTCTGGTTCTGGGACAGGATCAGGCAGTGACCGCCTTAGACTGAGGGGATAAGAAAGGTCATTCTGAGAAGGGGACCTTTGAGCTGAAAGATAAAGGATGAGGAGGAACAGATATTTGAATATCAGAGGGAGACCTGCCTTAGGGAGCCAAAGCCCTGAGGGCCAAATGAGCTTGCTAAGGGAGCATTGATGACGGAGCAATTAGCTCCACCTGGTGGGACCAGAGAAGACTTCAGCCAGGAAGTGATACCTGAGCTTTTCAATGGGGAGTGCTGAGAATTTCATAAGCTGGGAGAAGCAAGGGCGTCCCAGGTGAGAGACACAGACAGAAAGGTTCAAACCTGGACAGGTACACAACATGTAGGAAGAACCAGCATCATCGTGACCAGAGGGATTTCCATGAGCGGCTGGAAGCATCCTGGGTTGAGAGTGTGCCGACCTCAAGCAGAACTGGGGGACTCTCTCCTGAGGCAAGAAGACCCACTGTTTAAGCATCAGACAAGTCCCAGTCTTCGAACGTCAGGTCCTATAACTTTAAGGCCACTTCCAACAATAAAACGCTACAAGCCAGCAAAACCAGCTTGCACTTTATTTGAATAAAAGTTAATAGACTTTTTCAATTTGGATGCGTCTATTTCCGGTTTCCTGTCCTCACCCCAACCATCCAGAAGAGGGAGGTCTTCATGACCAGAATGCCCTGCACACATGTAAAGTGTGTGCTGAGTCCTGGACGGAGTTGGGAGTGGGTCACAGAGACCGGAGCTGGTGGAGGGACCCAAGCCTCAGTGACCAAGTCTCCCTCGTATGGGAACCTCAACAGGTGGGCACAGCCAAGGGTAGGGATTTCGGCCCTCCTCCAAACAGCCTCTGCACTCAGCTCGGCCCACCCACCGGAAGTGCCAGCAGCACCCAGACCTCCCACTGCTCCTGCCCTGAGTCCTCACCCAGCACCCTCGGGAGTACCCCAGAAAGCCAGCCCCAAATAACCAGCTCCAACCAGGTCAACCTTCCTCCCTTCTATTTTTAGATCAGCCCAGCCAGGCGTCTGTTTGGGAGCAGCAGACTCTAATTTCTCTCCAGGGTTCACTAAATTGGTAGGGACCCTGTGACTCTCCCAGCAGGCCCTTTGATGGAGAAAATCTGCCTAACAAATAACTGAGAGGCGTCTCGGCTTCCTGAGAACTAGGTAGAACAGCAGTGTCCCAGTTCCCCCAGCAAAGCCGAGCTTCAGAGCACTCCAGCAGAGATGAGGAAAAGCCTTGACTTAAAGGTGAGTTAGGAAAGGCAGGGGGGCGGGAGGAAAGAGGCTGGAGGCCACAGGGGGAGGCCGGGGTGCAGGGAGGGGGCCTCTTTCAGGTAAGGATGCAATGGATGACATATCCAGAGTCTCACTCAATGCCAAGTGCTTTATGAGGAGCATCTCATTTCACCCCCAAATGAATCCACGTGGTGGAACTCACTGCAGCCCCATTTGACAGACAGGAAAACAGAGGCATACATAGGTAAGCCAAGCCCTTACCTGAGGCCTCCATTGGTGAAAGCCTGGACGCTGGCCTGTCAGCTCCAACCTTCACACTCTTCACCTCTCTGCTCACCTGGAGGGGATCAGGGACGAGCAGGATCCTGGAGTATTAGGGTCTCCAGACTCTTAAAGCTATACTGATGATGAGATCAGGGTCCAGAAAACCTGAGCTTGAATCCCAACTCATTCAGTGCTTTGGAAAAATGGGGATAACAATCCCAAGGTCACGGTCCTGTTGTGGGGGTTGAAAGGGCAGATGTGCATGACATGTGGAGCACAGGGTCCTACACAAAATACGCACTCAGGGAAGTCCAAATGTTACCTAAGATAATGGTAGCTGCTCTAACAAGCCAAGCCCCAAATGTATAATGGCTGCAATTCCTTAATTGCAGAAGGTAGCAGGATGCTGGGTCTGGGATGGCACCTTGGGGGAGGCACCAACCAAGCGACACCCAGTCTGTTTTGCTAGCTTATTCTCACCATTGCCTTCTTGGTTTGCACGCTCCGATGAGGCAAGCTGCTATGTGGGAGAGATCTTCATGGCAAGGAACAGAGGGCAGGTGGTTCTTTGTCAGCATCAGGGTGGCAAAAAGGTCAGGTGCTCATGGGAGGTTCTCAAAGGCCTGAAGTGGATGTGACACCTGTCACTTCTGCTCACATTCTATTGGTTGGAAAGGAGTCACACGGTCCACATACCTGCAGAGAAGGCTAAGAGATGTAGACTTGCTGCGTGCCCAGGAAGAAAAAACATATTTGGTGAACAGCTGAACAGTGTCTGCCACACCTGGAGAGGTAAGGTGATGTCTCAGGAGAACCAGTAGGTTAGTGGGGAGCCTCCTTAGAGCCCAGGCTCTCAGGTGTACACGAGGGCCGCAGGCTCTTCCCACCACACATCACGCCAAAGTGAGGCAGAGTCACAGGACCGGACAGAGGACCTGAGACAAAGCCCCACCTGAGCAGGGGAAAAGGAGCTACAGGTGGTCAACGCGTTGCCTGTGTTTCCTGCAGGAATCATGGATGGGCGGCAGGAAAGTCATCGCTCCGTAAGGCTCTTAGCTATGAACTTGATGTTGATGCAGAGTTGGCATCAGGGCCCCCTTGGGATCAGTTTCCTTATCTGTCAAATAAGGCTGCAGTAAAAGGATCCATCATAGGGGGTCACTTAAGGGTGACGTGACATCTTTGATGCTCGATAACTTGCCTTTCCCGTTTCTCTCAGAGTCCTGCTCCTCTGCTGGGAATATCTGACATAGTCAAGCTAAGGCACTTTGGATGATGTAGGTTTCAGGGGTACCTTCTTTTAGGGGTGTTCAAGTACAACAAGAAGTCCACCAGAGGGAAGATGATCAGGAAATTCACTGATTTCAAATCTCTCCCATCAGCCAGATGAGGACAACACACTTGGAGACAGGATGCCTCATACACACATGTGAAACCAAGCCCAGAAACCCCATTTCTAGACATTTAACTCTTAGAAATAGAGATATACGTGGAGAGTTTACATATAAGATTTTGCTTATAATAGCTAAAAATTTGATCTATTTACAGACATTCCCACAGGAGTTAGATAAAGTTATTTATGGTACATCCATTCAATGGAAAAACTAGGCAACAATTCCACAATTAAAATAATTGTTCAGAAGAGGTAAAAAGGCATGGGAAGACTTTTATGATATAGCAAACATAAACAGAAGATTTTAGAACAGAATGGACATTATTCCCTTTTTGTGGGAAAAATATAAACATATATAAAGAATGGACATTTTCCCTTTTTGTGGGAAAAATATAAACATATATAAACACATATAGGTATATAGTTAATGTTTGACAGAGGTTATTTTTGGTGAAAGTATTATGAGCACGTTTTCTCTTTTTCTTTTGCCTATCTACACTATATGTAACAAACATGTATAATTTGTCTAAGAGTTAAAAATATTCTTAAAAGGAGGGTTAACATTTTGTTGTCCCTAAAACTAGATGATACCTAAGGACAAGGAGATCCCGACTTTTTGTGACTCTAAGTCTTAGCTACTAAGAGTGTTGGAAAACAAGCTGAGCTCACTAGGGAAAGGTCAGGACTTCTTTTGCCTTTGAGATCCTTGAGAAATGATTGTTGATTTTAAAGTGTTTTCGAGCTCAGCTTTCTTATCGTTGCAATCCAGTTTTACCTTCCTGAAATTACAAAGACATCCTCTTGATTGATTTGAGTACATCTGAAGCATTTTAATCCCACTGCATTAGTCAGCTATTGCTGTGTACAAACCACAAATTCCAAGCGACATACAACAAACAATAAGCATGTATGACTCACACAGTTGCAGGTTGGATAGACGGTTCTAAACTGCAGGTTTGGGATGCAGGTCTGTTTTCTCTGCCAGGTACCAGAAACACCTCTGCCCACATTCCATTACACAAAAGAAGTCACAGGCCACATCCAACGTCTGGAGGCCGAGGGTCACCCTACCTGCTGGGGGAGGAATTGCACAGTCATGTGGTAAAGGGTACATACAGGAAGGGTGAAGAATTGGGGCGAGTAATTTAGTCTACCTTCTGATTGCTGTGGTCAGGTCATAGTGTGAGATGACTGGACATAATGTGTACATTTTAAAAATAACATTATTCCTCCACTGATTTTAAAAGTAATATTTTTAAAATTATAGTACAAATGAAAGGAAAATGCAAATGACCATAATCCTATTATCCACAGATGGTCTGTTAAGATTTTAACCACATTTCCTTGCAGGATACACATCCAATTGCACACTCAAATAAACATAGGCATGTATCTGTATTACAAAAGTAGCATCACACTTCATTTGGTTTGTATCCTACCCTTTTCACTTAATCTCATTTTGTGAAATTTTACTTGCATTATTAAATATTCTTTAAAAACGAGCTTTTCATACTTGTACAATAATTTACTCTAAAGATGTAGTGTAATGTATCTAGCCAATCCCCTATGGTTAGATATTTAGGCTTTCTCAGATTTTAGCCTGTTACAAACAACACCATCTTGAGAATCGTGAAATACAGCAATAGTCGTCACATATAAAGCCTTTTCATACATCTGTGTTAAGCACCTTCCATGCACCCCCTCTTGTGGGCCTCACACTCCCCTCTCCAGTAGGTTTGATTACTACCCCCATTTACGGAAGAGGAAGCCAGGGCTCAGAGATGTTAGGAACTTGCTGTGTCATCACACAGCAGCTATTTAATGGGTGGAGGCAAGACGAAAACTCAGATCCAGTTGATTATAAAAGCCCAAGGTCTTAACCACTCAGATAGCCCCACCCCCTTTCTGTGTACCTCCATGATGATTTCTCTGGGATTAATATGTAGAGTAAAATGAATGGGTTTGCACACTTTAAGGCTCTCAGGGCATATGACCGACACACCTTCTGGAAAGGAGATATCAATGTAAGCTGTCGACAACAGTGTTAACTGTTGTGCTGGGCACTCTTATAGATGCTGAAGATAGTGATGGACCAGCTAGGCATGGCCCCTGCCCTCCTGGGACTCGTGGGGTCCCTACTGCCAGGGCACTGCAGAGGGAACATTATACTTTCAGATAAGTAAACAAAGCCAAGAGGTATGACAGTGACTGAGGTGGGCAGGATGGGAAGGAGTCTCCACGTTAGTCAGAAGTACCCCGGAGGCCTTCTCAGAGGAGGTGGCCTTGAAGTGAGGCCTGAATGCCAAGAAAGGAAAATTCAGGGAACCCAGAAAAGTTCCATGTAGGAGCTACATCAAATACAAAGTCACCAAGGTGGGAACAAGCTCAGCTGTTACAGAAGTGAGAAGACCCACCAGTCTGCAGTGTGGTGAGTGAGGGGAAGAGTGTTGGAAAGAGGGATCAGAGAGGGCAGGGAAGGTTCCGGGAGGTCTTGTAGATCACGGGGAGGAAATTAAGTTTTATTCCAAGCACCGTAGGAAGGCCTAGACAGTGTCATGGGTCTGAAAATTATACCACTTGGAGCAGCCTCTTGAAGAAAAGAAAGAGAATTAGGAATCAAAATTAGCTTTGCCATTTAATATTTATTTAGAACGTGAAAAGAAATCGCAAGAAATTACAATATTCAAAAAACAGACCATTGCCTAAAACATCACGAAATTGAGAGAAATCCCACTATATTTCCGATTGAGTTTCCTGACACACTTTCACGGATTTCTTTCTCCCCTGAATTATTGAGGCTGAATTCTCTTTATTCACTTCCTCATAAGACAATGATTTTGTAACATCATTTTCTGTGGAGAGAAGAGACAGTCAAATCAGGGTTTCATCCAGTTGCGTCTGATCATAATGGCGCTATATTGATGGAGTTGAGGTTTTTTCACCTGCACGATTCATATGGATCATGTCATGCAAATTTTCAGGATTGTTGTCAAATTTGGGAAACCTCCTGTCAAGGTTCTTTTATATCTGAGCAGTGCGATTTCAGGGCATAGCAAGTGTTTCTGGCAGTGACTAATCCTAATTAATCTTTGAATTGATGATGTTCATTAAGCACATCGCTTGGGGCCCAACGAGGCCTTAGAAGGGGCTCTGGAGAGTGAGACTCCCTGAAGCTTCAGCTTCTTTAGCCTCTGGCAGAGCCTCCTCTGTCGGGAGGGTACTCACAGGGAAGGGAGACGATCTAACCATTCGGGCTTCTGAGCAGAGAGCTGCAGATTGTGGGGGCAGCAAGGCAGCAGGGAATATATTCAGGGGGCTCAGTGCAGGCTCCAGGAAAGAAATGAGGGAGATGGACAGATTCCGGGATGCTGGGAGATGTGCTGACCTGGGGAAGAAGGGAAGCCTCAAGGATGACCTCAGGTAGCTCTGTTGCTTGATTTCTCTTTTTCTCCCATATTCTCTGGGAACAGAGGCGTAGGCAGGCCCCCTGCGCCCCACTAACAGGGCACCTCACCCAGAACCGGAGCCTCACTCCCTGCCACGGTGAATTCAACAGGAGGAGCCAACAGGGAGGTCATTCTGATCCAAGATGTGTAATGAGGTGCTGAGTCAGGGAGGACTGCAAGGCTTTCGGTCTAATCTATTGTTAGGATAGAGTTGTTCACTTGACAGGAAAGATGAAACCTAAGATCCGTAGTCCTTGAAAGGCCTGGCAGTGAACTTTTGATTGGAGAGGGGACCGGGGAGACGAGAGTCCCAGAAGGGACTCAGTTCTCCATTCACCATGGTGGGGATTGTGAGCTAAGGAAGCTGAAGGCTGGCAAGCCGTTGACGTTCCCCATGCTAGGCATGGTGGCTCTGACAGCCCAAGGGAAAGAGGCCTGAACAAGAAGGGCAGGGCATACCTGGGTCACAGCTCCCAGAGAACTGGATATTCATGGGGTTTTCCAAGAGCACACTGACCTCCTGACCATGAAAACGGAAGGAGGTAGCCCCCCAGAGCCAACAAAATGACCGTGTTTGAAATGATAAACCCAGACAGAATTTAAGGACTACCCAGGCCACAGCCTCCCATCCCGCCCCAACAAATGGCCACCCCACTCAAGATCAGGAATGACCAGCAAGGAGTAACACAGGACCCACACACAGAAAGTGTCTCCCTGCTAACAATGAGAAAAGGTGAAAGAACGTTTCTCCAAAGAAGAATTGTCCGAGAATCAAGAGCAGGATGACTAAGTAAAAAATACAACTAAAACTACAGAAAGAGTCAAGGTAAAAAGAAGAATTATCAGTGGTGATTGTAAAATGTGAGGAGAAAAAATGAGTTGGTATACCTCATAGGAGAGAAATGAAACAAATGAAAACATTACGGAGATGAATGCCACATAAGAACCAACCCAAAAGATGATAAATCGTAACTGGAAATTCCATCAGGAAAATGGAGAATCAGCTTCAGGAAATCACTCAAATCAAAATGGAAAAGAACAAAGTGGTAATAATGAATACAGTGAGGATAAGAGACGTGAAAGACAGAGCAAGGAAAGCTGGTACGTGCACAACATTGCTGAAGAACAGAACACACACACACACACACACACACACACGAGTTTTCAGAGTCCTCCATTATGATCTAGTGCGTCAGGCTACATTTACTGAGCACCTGCTTTGTGACAGGACTTGGGCTAGATGTTCAGTCGAAGTAAACTTTGTTCAGACACTAGGCAAAGAGGATGATTTGACTAAAACAGGAGAAATAGAATAAACACTAACAAAGAGGTAGGACTGGATTCTCTGGAGGATGAGCTAGGATTGAGTGAAACGTGTCAATCATACATGGTCACATGTATGTGTGATCAGCGTGCTGGGACTGAGCTGTTCAGATGAGCAAATGATGGAGCCAGAATTTGAAGTCTAGTGTGTCTGCTTCCAAGTTTATCCTCTTTCTCCTTGAACGTGCTGCCTCTAGTCTCACATCAGCTCCAAGCCATACATCACTTTGCAAGGCAACTGTCAGTGATGATAAATCCTGTGTATTGTGTCATGCAGGTTTATTATGAGGGGTCTGGCTGTCACAGGGCTGGGGAGGAGGACATGACTACTACCGGTAAGATGAACACAAGAGTATAAAGACTTTGTCTAGGGATAGTTTACATACCCAACCAGGTGGGTCTTGGAAGAATGGCAAGTGCATTCATCAAGCAAAATCAAGGCAAAGCCTATTTACAAGCTGGACAATGAAGCATTCATCAAGCCACAGGCTGGTGTCCAGGATGTGCTAAGAATTCAGGACCACAGGACAGTGGGAGAGGCCATCAGTGAGAGGGGTCAACTGCCAAAGAAAAAGGGGTTAGGAACAGTCTATTGAAGAAAGTGCATTCCTCTGTTTTAAGTTGTCCTGAGGTTTTGGCGCCTCTTGCTCAAATCATGTGCTATAACTACAAGCACAGAATACAGACTATAAGAATTATGGTACTGGAGCTCTGAGTGGACACAGAACCATAATATCCAATCGGTCTTTAAGTCCTGCACTGGGCCCCGTGGTGTTCGTCCAAAGCTCTCATTTACTTCTTGACATTATTAAGATCTTGATTTTTTCTAGTGTCCTGCACCTGTTTTGTCTGGAAGGCTGACCTATGTACACATGTTCTTCACCTGGCATTCATATCTTTGAATTTCAGGCTCATTACTAGGCCGAGAAGGAGCTGAGGTGAGAAGCTTGGGAGGTTCAGAGTAGACTAAGGGTAGGAAAGAAAACCAAGTGAGCAGATGGAGAAGGGGGACCTGGGAGAGCAAGGATTTGGATATGAGAAGCCACAATTAAGAAGGACGTTTCAGCAGCAGTGGGATCAGAAGCCAATTTTCAAGAGGTTAAGGAGCAGGTGGGGGATGAACAAGTATGGCTTCCTGGGGAACCCGGGCCCCCGTGTTCCTGCATCAGCCCTTCACCCCTAAACCCACACCTGCATGTCTCAGACCACCCACTCCAGTGAGACAATCCTGCTGTTTTTTCTTTGGGCCTCTGTGCTGGGCTTTCCTTCTGGAACACTCTCCCCTCTCATCACCAAACCCTGTATTAAAATCCAGAATCTTAGTATTGGAAGAGACCCTGGAAATCGCTCAGTAATCTTCTCCTTCATGCCACATGAAGAAACTGAGACCCAGAGAAGAATATGAACAACATAGCTTGTATACCGCAGCAAGAACATGACAGAGTGTGTCAGTCATCTCTTATCATAATAGGGCTGCATAACAAACCAACCCAAACTGGGTGGCTTAAAACAATCGCTTATTTTCATCCATGTCTATGGTTCAGCAGCTATGGTTCTGCTGATCTTGGTTGGGCTTGGTGAGATTTGGCTCCAGGCCATGCGTTGTCTGCTCTTGTTCCTCCGAGACCAGCAGGCCAGCCAGGGCACCATCTTTTCATGGGGTCAACAGAAGCAAAAGAGGGAAAGCTCAGCCATGCACATTTAAAACCTCTGCCTGTGTCACAGCTGCTAACATCCCATTGGACAAATCAAGCCACATGGCCAAGCCCAAAGTGAAGGGACTATTACACAATATTACACACAATGTTAATACACAAAGAACTCTTACACAACAACCAGATGAATGTGCTACTTAAAGAGGCAATCCACACAAGAAGATTCAAATAGCTGATGAGAAGATGTTTAATTTCTCTACTAATCAAATAAATGCATAAAGAAAGAGAGGTTTGTTTTCCACACACCAGATAGGTAAAGATTAAGAAAATTGACAAACCCACTTAGCTTATTGGAAAATGGGCACCCTCATACTCCAATAATGGCAGTGCTAACTGATTCAACCTTTTCAGGAAGGCAGTTTGGCAATATGTGTCAAAATGTAAAATGAAGGTGTCTTTTATCCTGATAATCTCACTCCCAAGGAATTTATTGATGGACGCAGTCACCTAAATTAACAACAAAGAAGTATGTTGCAGTGGTTCATTGGAGCGTGGTTTATTTTATGAGATTAAATAGATCTAAGTAGGGAATTGAGTCGATAAATTAGTGTAGTTCCATAAGATGGAATACAATGCAATGATGTAAAATGACGTAACTTTGCAACTTTTAAAGTGAAAAAACATCAATGGCATCTTACTGAGAGAAAACAAAAAGTGGGCACAAACTCAGAAGCCCATGTCTCGGTATCAAGAAATATAAAAAGGATATTGACCAAAATGTTAGCAATGGTTCTATTTCAGTGCTATGATTTGGGAAATTTCTACTTCTTTGTACTTTTCCCTAATGTTTGAAATGTTTATAATAAAACATGTATTGTTTTATACAAACAAATAAAGCTTTAAAAGAAATGACACTACTTTAAGCATTTTTGCTCTGAAAATGACTGGAACAATTATGGTAATAAGTCACACTAGATTTTGAACAGAAAAAAAAAAGTCTAATTTTCTTTTGTAGCTGGTTTTCTGTTAACTGCAACCAAATGATTTGAAAATGTAACAATTATACCTGTTTTGGGATTCAATAGAAGTTTTAGTTTTAACACAGTGTTTGAAAGCGTTTAATGCTCTTTACTTTGGAAGGAGGAAGGCACTGTCTGCCAATTACGTATAGGTCAGAAGCTGTTGCATCTGACCCGATTTTGCCTGGGGACCATATTCTAAGCACAGTCACGGATGTGTAAGCACACGCACATTCAGAAGCCCAACTCCAGGACGAGCTAACATTTATCGAATATTTACGATGTTCTAAGGTTGTCATATTCTTTGTTTCATTCGCTCTTCACACCTACTCTATGATGGAGGTATAATTACTTATGAGGAAACTAAGCATTGGGCCATTTCAGGGACTTGACTGACAATCCTGTATTTCTTCAGTAACTGAAGTCCTGCAGGACCCACACTTCACCCCAAAGTTCCAATAAATGATAGAAGGTACCCAGAAATAAATCTAGTCAACTATGTGCAAGACCTTTAAGGAGAAAATTATAAAACTGTATTGAAGGACATAAAAGAAAAACTGAATAAAGGGAAAGATATAACCTGCTTATGGATGGGAAAGACTGATGGTCTAAAGATGTCAATTGCCCCCCGAGCTATTCTACAAAAGCAATACAATTACAGTGTTTAAAATCCCAACAGAGTTTCAAGTGAAACATGACAGGCTGATTCAAAAGTTCACATGGGAAATAATTTTGAAGAACAAGGACAACGTACCCTCCCTAACACCCAGATGTATGATAAAGCTCTTGTGCTTCAGACCGTGCGGTACTGGCGTAGTGCAAGTACAGAGGCCAATGGAGAAACCAGAGACAGACGGGGGTGTGCCTGGGAACTCCATATATAACAGAGGAGGTGCTGCAAATAGGGGAAAGATAGAGGACACGATAAATAATGTTAGGAAGTTGGCTACGTGGAAGGGAGAACTGTTTATGTCTTACACAAAAGGGATAAAGTAAAACTTTGAAAACTGCAAAAGAAATAAAACTTTATAACAATTGGAAAAAAGTTGAAGTCTCTTGCTGACTTGGAGTGGGAAAGAATTTCTTAAAACATATAAAAGCACAAACTATACAATAGAATTGAATACAATAAAAAATAAAATTATAAATTTCTCTATAAGAAAAGATACCTTAGTCAAAATTAAAAAGGAAAAACAAGACACAGGCTAGAAGAAGATATTTGCTAAGCATATATACATTAAGATGTATCATCCAGAATATGTAAAAAATTCCACCAAATGATAAGAACGTGACCCAAAAGAAAAAAATGGATACAGAGAAAACAGAAATGCATGGCCGATAATCAAGAGAGATGCTTGACCTCACTAGAAATCCGAGAAATGAAAATTAAAATAATGTTCATGTATCTATATTCTCACGTACCACAGGTGGAAGTGTAAATTGTTGCAAATACTGTGAGACTTGACAACCTCCTCCAAGGTTGAAGACACACGTACTTAAGGACTCCGCAATCTCACATCCAGGGACAAACCACAGAGAAGCTCAGACACGCGTGAACAAGGAGACACGGGCAGGGCATTCCGCCACCATTGTGTGTAGTAGTGACAATTTAACAGCCTAAGTATCTAACACTTGGAACATGATTACATAAATTGTGGTGTAATCATAAAAGGGAAAGCCACAGAGTAATTAACGTTAACGAGTTATGTTTACAGAAATCAACATGCATGAACCTCCTAGACGTCATGGTGAGTGGGAAAAGCTTATGGCAAGAACACAAGTATGTGTCAGTAGAGAATAGTGGCTATGGAGGCAGATTCAAGCCCCAGAACCAGCGTTTCCAGACAGACATCCTCGTGTCTATTATCTTAACACCTCTCTGTTCCACTGATTTCCTCACTGGGGACAGCAATGCCTGGGCTGTGGTGAGTAGTAAACATACTTGTATTTAGCACTTAAGCAACTTAGAACGGTGCTTGACACACAATAAGATCTTGGCAAATATTAGCTATTTTTGAGACATACATATTTGAAACCCTAGAAATTGTGGTTACTTCTGTGAATGGAGAATGGGGAATGCAATTGGGTTCAGGGTTCAACTGCACCCAAAACATTTTATTCCTTTAAAAAAAGTAAAGATAAAATAAACAAGTAGCGTAAGAGAGTGCCTTTATTATGATGTAAGTTTTGTGTCCTGATTGTGGTGGCAATTACATGCATCTATACATGTGATAAAACTGCATGGAACTTCATACAACACACACACACACACACACACACACACACACACACACACACAGGTGAAATCTGAATAAGGTCTGTAGTCTAGTTAACAGTATTGTGCCAACGTGGTTGGATTCCTGGTTTCGATGTTATACTATAGTTATGTAAGAGGTTACTGTTGGGGGAACCTGGGTAGAAGGTACACGGGACCCCCCCCTGTACTATTTTTGCAATTTCCTGTGAGTCTATAGTGATTTCAAAGTTACAAGTTATTTCAAAATAAGGAGAAAGAAGAAAGACATCTGAAGTAAATAAGCAAACTGAAATTCCTTTGGTGGATATTTGAGGGTTCACAGTAGTAATAATGATAAAAACAGTCAGTCATATAGTCCCATGTGCCAGGAGGAGATTTATACGTATTAACAACTCAAGGAGGCAGGTCAGCTGAGACCTTCATCTGGACAGCATCGAACTTCAATTTTTCCCTCTACCCAGTCCTGCTTCCTTCTCTCCCTCCCTCACGTGTGGATCTCGGGATCCACTTGTCCTTCCTAACACCCATCCTTCACACTGACCTGCCTCCGAGTCTGCTCCCCAGGACATCTGCAGGAAGAAGGGTCCCAGGAGACTTGGGTAGAGGCCAAAGGGTTACCTGGGGAGACACGAGGAGGCCAGGTGAGGCATGAAGGCCCAGAAGTGCCCTCCCCGGCAGGAGTTCCAGGGACTGTGAGAGCAGTAGTGAGAAAACCTAAGCTGCACCATGGAGGGCAGAGCAGCCCAGAGAGAGAACTGCCTGGGGTGGCGTGGGGAAGGAGTGGGGGGCAAGGCCAAGGCTGGCTACTTCGTGGTTTGGGTCTTATTTTTAGCTCAGGTGCCTCTGTGACAAAATCACTTATCTGAATGTTTTTTTTTTACTGCCTCACTGCTCTGGTTCTGCACTGCAGAATTTTGTAAATGGGGTTGATTCTGCTTTTCTATCTTCCCATATTTGTAACTCCTTTCTCCAACAGTGAGAACTCTGGCTTCCATTATCCCCTTGTTTGAAATCTCTCTTCTATCACAATCCTCACTGCCCCCTCTATGCCACCCCCGGAGTGGGCTCCCACCTCACCCCTCCTAGTCCCCAATATGCACGGCCCCTACCCCACTGGATAATTTGTTGCCTGCTTATGGCAGACACTTAGTAATTGTTGGTTGGATGAATGAATAAATAAATGAATGAACATTGGTTGTCCCCAACCCCTATCACTATGCCCATGGTGGTTTATAATAATTACAGTATTAGTAAATGAACAGATAGTACGGGAAGAACAGTAGAACCCAGTAACTCATAATTTATCATGAATCAGGCATGAAGTGTATCTTTCGTGCATCTGCGAACAATATTTTGCTGAACCCTTTGAAAGTGTCAGAAAGATTATGAATGGCATGTCTGTTGTATTTATATTCATAAATTCATAAATTCACAGCTCCAGAGTCGAGTTCAGTGATGATATAAAACCAGGAGGAAAAGACTTATGTGGGGTCTTACGCAGTATGAGAGGAAGGTCAAGGTCAGAAGCGGGGCTCTTGCTTCTGGGGGTGCGCTTATACTGCAGATGGCCATGAACATCAATGGCCCAACTTTTGTGGAGGACCATCCCAAAACAATAATAATAAAGTGATAGTAACAAATGATTCCATTTTCCCTTTGTGTGGACATAACAACCCTAGGAGGCGAGTACGATTAGCACCCCTATTTTTTAGAGGAGGAAACTGAGTTTTAGAAACAGGGTTGATTCTAGTTTCACCCCTCCTCCTATTTGCCACTCTTTTCTCTGAGGGTGAGACCCCCGACTCCCATGATCCCTAATATATTTACTTCTGTGATCAGAGAGTTGGCACCTTTGGCCCACCTCAGATTCATGGTAGAGCAGTCAGACACGTGCGTCTAGAGTGTTTGATTCGAGAAGTTCACTTCCAGGAAATGCTCCTACAGGAATGATCATGGTCCATGAGATGCCACGTGTTGAAACGGAACGGCAAAGTGTCCCATGGACTCTCCTCTTCCATGTTCTCATGGGCGCGCCTCGCCTCCTGCTGAGTCACAGGGTCCCAAGCCCCCAGGCATTTCCTCTCCCTCTTTGGGTTGAGCTAAAGACACTCCTTCAGGACCCCTGTCAGCAGATTCATAGTCCTTGCTTCAAGGTCGTGGGATTCTCCTCAGACAGGATGCTGGGCGGGCCAACTTCGGCCCTGTTCTGGTGAAGCAGCCCAGGGCAGGTACAAAGCACCTTGCTCCACTCCGGTGGCCATGGCTCACGGTCGCAGCTCATAACTGCCCCTCTCCACTTGTCGAAGGCTAACACCCCAGTGGGGATAAAGAGAAGGGAAGAGGCGCATTATTCAAACTGAAGGGACCTGCTCTGCAGACAGGCCAAGGATGACAAAAGGATGAATGGGAAGGTAGTAGGGACTGAAAAGACAAACAGTGAAGGCTGCCTCAGGCTGCCTTGTGAGGGGAGGGGAGGGAGGGAGGTGGTAGCCTTGCTGCCCATAGGGAGCCAGGTATGAGGAGGACACGAGGGCCAAACCTCCCACCCCGACCCACCTCCAAACAGACATGTGGGTGGATCCTCGCACACTTCATAGGGGGACAGGGCATCGAATCCCATCTTCTCACCTCCCCTGGATTCATTTTTCAGACCTGAAGGAGGCACACTGCAAGTACCCTGAGATTTCTCCATCCTACAGTTTCCACTGGATATCATGTGCCTTTCACTTTTATGTGTTTTTTCCTCCTAAAATGTCAAGTAGCTCTTTTCTATAAGTACTGAACAGAGATAAAGGGGATTAGAGGATAATTTTATCCCATTTAAAGGTAATTTGGAGCACATGGGAGTACACAGGCTCACTTGGAGGTTTCACTTCATCCGCCTTCTCCCTCCTGGCTCCTGCCCTCCTGCTACCTTTCGCTCTCCTCAAAGGCACCCTTGGAGCTCCAGATACTGGGACAATTACTGTGTCCAACAGGGCCCTCACCAAGGTCTGCCTTCCAGAAATCCAGTTCCCACATTCACCTGGTCTGAGGCAAGCTGTCCGTTAAAAGGCTTCAATTGTCTGGAAAAATAAAGAAAACAAAACCCCTTGAGCTTTGATCAGCAATGCTAACCACAGCTACCTTGTGGCAAGATCTAGGAAATCTTGTGTACTTTCCAACCACGGGCTCTTTGGTGCCACTTGAAAGGACACCAGACTCTTGACAGGTCAATGGCGGATGGTTAGAAGCAGGGACAACAGATGTGTTAGCCTCTGATGCAGAGCAACCAGGACCCTTAAATATTCAAAAGTGCACCTCATTCATGGAAGGGCTGGTCAGGGCTGGGGAGGGATGTCAACCTCCTTGGATCTTTGTTACCTGGGCTTGAAGCTTCTGTAGCATGTATAGGTTAAAAACCATCAAATGCCAATAATTTCTTCTTTTTTTTTTTTTAACCTAATGCGCACCTTGTTTTAACTGCACGAGAACTTCGTGAGGTAATGATTATGATCCCTATTGTATGGAAAACAGAAGCCCACAGAGTCTGAGTAATGTGCCTAAAGTCACGCAGAAAGTGGACAGAGATGCAAAGAGGTGGGCAGCCATTGTTTCTGTACCTCCTCCCGTTGCAGCAAGCTCCTCTGTGATCACTGAACTGCCTTCCAGGGGGATTTAAAGCACTGGGGCTCTTTTAAACCTTCCCTTTCACTGTTCTTATTTTCTTCTGATATTAAAGACAAGGACATCAAAAACAACTACATATACGGACAAAAATTAGAAAGTGACCATGCATGACCAGGAAAAATCTCAGGAAAGATCGGAGAAGACCTTAAATTTATACCTCAGGGTAATTCTTGGCACATGGACAGACTATAATAATATAAATAAATAAATAAATAACAACACAATAACAAAAAGAGCAAACACTGGGGAAAGGGAAGAATTTGAGTTATATTAGATTCAAATGCCTAGTTTTCAGCAAAAAAAAAAAAATCATAAGGCATACAAAGAAACAGAAACATATAGCCCATTCAAAGGAAAAAAAATGAACAGAAAAATATCATCATCATCATTTGTTTGATGAGAAAGATATCAAACAAAGACTTTAAAATAGCTGTCTTAAAAATGATCAAGGAACTAAAGGAAGATGTGGAGAAAGTTAAAAAAGGATTATGTGTGAAAAAGTGGAAATATCGGTAAAGAGATAGGAAACCTAAAAGAAACCAAAAAGAAATCCTGGAGATAAAAAGTGCAATCATTGAAATTAAAAATTCACTAGAGGGATTTGAAGACAGATGTGAGCAGGCAAAAGAAAGAATTAGTGAACCTAAAGGTAGGATAATGTAAATTATTGAGTCTGAGGAACAGAAAGAAAGAATATCGAAGAAAAGTGAGCAGAGCCTAAGGGACCTGTGGGACACCATGAAGCAGAACAGCATATGCACTGAAGAAGAAGGGGGGTGTGGCAGAGAATAGTTGAAAAACAAAGGCTGAAAACTTCCCAAATTTGCTGAGACATGAAGATAAACATCCAAGAAGTTCAATGAAATCCAACTAACATGAATCAACGAGATCTACAACTTTCAAAAGAGAAAAAGAGAATCTTGAAAGCAACAAGAGAGAAACAACTTATCCCATGCAAGAGGTCCTCAAGATTTTCAGCAGATTTTTTCATCAGAAACTTTGGAGACCAGAAGGCAGTAAGCTAATACATTCAAAGAGCTAAAAGAAAAAACTGTAAACCAAAACTCCTACATCCGGCAACACTGTTCTTCAAAAATAAAGGAGTAATTAAGGCGTTCTTAGATAAGCAAAAGTTAAGGAAATTGAACACTTGACCTGTCCTGCAAGAAATCTCAAGGAAATTCTGCAGAGTGAAATGAAAAGACACTGGATAATAACTTAAAGCTATCTGAAGAAACAAAGACCTCAATAAAGGTAAATACATGGGCAATTAAAAAGCTAGTAATGTTGCCACAATTGTTTTGTTTTCCACCATTTGTTTTCTACATGATTTAAGGAACTGATACATTTTTTAAAATTAGTAGTCTAGTGCTCGCTTCGGCAGCACATATACTAAAATTAGTAGTCTAAAAGTTAGTATTGTTGTAACTTTGGTTTGTAATTCCATTTTTTCTCCATAATTTAGGATACGTATGCATTTAAAAGAATTATTAGTTTATGTTTTTGGGTACATAAGGTATAAAGATGTAATTTTGTGACATCAAAGCAAAACGGGGTGGGTAAAGAAGCAGAGTCCTTCTATGTTATTAAAGTTAAGCTGTTATACCTTTAGGATGTTAACTCTAATCCCATGGTAACCACACAGAAAATAGCTATAGAATATACACAAAAGGAAATGAGAAAGAAATTTAAAGTTTTCACTTAAAAAGAATAAACACAAAAGAAGACTGTAAGTAATACAGGAAATGAGGAACAGAAAAGCTATAAGGCATAAAACAAACAGCAAAATGACAGAAGTAAGTACCTTCTTTTCATTAATTGTTTTAAATGTAAATGGATTAAACTCTCTAATCAAAAGACAGAGATTAGCAGAATGGAGAAAAACACATGATCCAACTAACCATATGCTGTCTACAAGAAACTCGCTTCAGATCCAAAGATACAAGTAAGTTGAAAGTAAAGAATGGAAAAGATATTTCATGCAAATAGTAACCAAAAGAAAGCAGGGATGGCTATACTAATATCCAACAAAATAGACTTTAAATTAAAAGATATTTATAAGAGACAAGGACATTATATAATACTAAAAGGTTCAATAAAGCAGATATATAATTTGCAAGTATTTTCTCCCATTTTGTGGGTTGCCTTTTACTGTGTTGACATTGTCTTTTGATGTACTTTTTTTTTTAATTGTGAAGTTCATTTGCCTATTTTTTCTTTTGTTGCCTGTGCCTTTAGTGTCAGATCCAAAAAATCATTGCCAAAGTCAATGTCATGGTACTTTTGCTCCATGTTTTCTTCTAAAGAATTTTATAGTTGTAGGTCTTATATTTAGGTCTTTGATCCATTTTGAGTTAATTCTTGTATATTGTGTTAGGTAAGGATCTTACTTCATTCTTTTGCATGTGGATATCCAGTTTTCTCAGCACCATTTGTTGAAAAAAATTTTCCTTTCCCCATTGAATGGTCTTGGCACCCTTCAAAACTCATTCGAATTTGACCAATGTTTATTTCTGGCTCTCTATTTTATCTTTTGATCTATATGTCTGGCTTTATGCCATTACCAAACTGGTTTGATTGCAGTAGTTTTGAAATCAAAAGTGTGAGTCCTCTAGATTTGTTCTTCTTTTACGAGATTGTTTTGGCTACCCAGAGTCCCTTGAGATTCCCTGTAAATTTCAGGATAAGTTTTACTATTCCTGCAAAACACATCACTGGGGTTGTACTGAATCAGTGGGTTGCTTTGGGTAGTATTGACATCTTAATAGTATAAGGAAATAGAAAATTTGAATAGACCTGTAACTAGTAAGGAGATCGAATCAGTAATGAAAAATCTTCTGGCTTCTTTAAAGTAAAGAAAAAAGAAATTTTAAAATATGACCATAGAGTTCTATACCCAGTGGAAATATTTCAAAATGGAGGAGAGGAAGAGTATTTCAGAATAAATTGAAGGTTTACAAAAAATGTTGAAGAAAGTCCTCTGCATATAGGAAAATGATAACATTTAGAAATTAGGATCTACACAAAGGAAAGACAAGAGCTAAAATGTTATTGTGCTAAATTAAAAACAAGACATAAAAGATTAAATACTGTATGATTTCATGTATATAAAATTTTAGAAAAGACAAAACCATAGTAACAGAGAACAAATCAGTTGACAAAGTTTATGGGTTATGGAAAGGAGATGAATGAAAAGAAACATGAGGGAATTTGGGGGACCGTGGAAACGTTCGCAGTGTGATTGTAAAGTGGTTTAAAAACTGTACACTATGTCAAAACTCATCAAACTGTATGCTTAAAATTGCTGGATTTTATTATATTTCCTATATCTCAAGCTGATTTTAAAAACAGGTACTTAAACTGCCTTCCAACATGAGTCCAGGCTTTTGAGCACATAAAATGCAGGCTGGGGAAATGTTTATTTCCCCCAATATTTGATGGTCAGAGGGAATGTCAGCTCTCCTCTTTCCGCTCCCAACATGCTGGGTGACATTGGGACAAGTCAGTTTTTCCTCCTTGTGTCTCAAAGGCCCCACTTAGAAAGATAAGGCGGTTGGACCCTGAGAGAGTCAGACTTGGTGACCCCACTCAGATCTGGTGACCCAGTCCTGCCTGGAAAACATGTGCCACCCACCTTCCTCTGCAAGTGGCAGGCTCTTCATCCTCCCTCTTTCCTGGAAATCGCTTGTGCCTGGGCTCTGGGAGCGAGACAATGATCTGCTTTGCTTATTCTGACCACTTTGCCCAGGAATGGCCTGATGCGATATAAGGCTGGTGCGTGCATTTTCTGGGCCCTCGGGCCCTCTGGGAATCCTGCACACCTGTCACCTCCTTTGCCACTAACCCCAGGCAGAGTGTCCCTAGGACGGGAGCACTGAATAACCCTTGGCTAATTCCCTCTCATGCAAACAGGTGCTGACTCAGTGCAAGAGATCAAGGGGCCTCGTAATAGGGAACTTGCACCGTAATTGGAAATACCTTTAACGCTCTACTCATGGCTGTCCCCTGCTGCTCTGTGACAAAATGAAACAGTAAAAGATATTGATTTTTTTTTTCTAGCAGGGAAACGGGGAGGAAAGCTGGGTCTTAAAATGAAATTATGGCTATTGTTCTTCTGGTAGCATTTCTCCTACGCCGCCATGACAGATGGCTCTTTAAGTGATAACAGATATGTATTTCATTAGGACATTTGAGTCAAAAGATCGATGATGCTGAGAACCGCTGTGCCAGACCATGGGGGTAGATGAACAGGGTGAGAAGGCTGCAAAGATTCAGCTAAAATTAGGCAGCTGGTGACAGAGGCTGGATTCGCAATCATAGTCCATCGATTTCCAAAGTGATGCTGAAACCCCGAGGAGTTTTATTGGCCCTCGTGTTCTGTCTTTGAGGAGAAGGGCGTTCTCTAATAAAGTGGCTTTTCCTCTGGGGAAATGGAGCTCTTTAAAGGCAGGATTAATATTTGGCAGAGGAGCAGGAGAGCAGTCAGGGCATCATGACCACACTTGACTCCGAGCTCACTTGGCTCTTCGCTCCGTTGCCAGGACTCCCTCATCATCATTATTCTTCGTTGTCCTTTGTGAAGCACCGCCCACTTCCCCACTAGCTACTGTGAGCCTGAGAACTGGGAGGGTTTCAGGAAGCATCACATCCAATGGCTGGACAGACTCTGAGAGGCCAGAGAAAGGAAAAGACCAGCAGATGCTCAGGCAGAGGTGAGAAGGTCCCGAAAGATGGAGGAACCATGGGAAGACGGCCTGGTTTGTGCTTGAACTCCTCCCCAGGGATCAGGGTGTCTACCACCCTCAGAGACAGCGTCCCCACCATAGGGCTTGTTCTGTAATTATCTCATTTAATTTTTTTGTCTATACAAACATATCTTGAAGAATTCATTTTGGGTTAAAATAGATGTAAAATTATGCTCACAATATGATATATTAATTAAAACACTGAACGACATATGTATGGTAAAAGTATAAAAACATGTTTAAAAAGGTCTAAAATCTTTTCATGATCCCGGTTTATAACAGCCTCAGGAGGAGTGGTTTTCACTTCACAGACAGGAGACTGCAGCCCGGAGAGGTTAGGCAAATTGCAGCATCTGTGAGAAAGTAGCAGAGCTGGGTTTCAAGCCCAACATCTGCCTGATGCCGAAGTGCACATAGTTGTAGGCCCATCCTTTACCTGTCAGCTCCTTCTCCTCTCTCTCATCCAGCTGGTGGTGTCGTCTTTCCATGGCTCTTTCCCCTGCCTCTCACCTCTGCCTGGGCACCTGCAGGCCCTTTCCACCCTCTGGTCTCTCAGAGTCTGTCTACACATCAGGACGCAGCATCTCCTGAAACCCTCCCCATTTCTCAGGCCCACAGTGTCCTGTAGCACCGACTGTCTCCCTAAAGCCTCTCACCTGGTCTCTCTACCTTTTCAACAGGTTTTCTGATAGTCTTGAAGGACATCATAGATCAGGAAAAGAGCACCAATCAGCTTTACAGCCAGCAGACCTGGGTTCAGATCCTGCCCAAAGTTTTCTAAGCTCAATGACCTCAGTGAGTCACTGAGCTTCCCTGAGTGAATGAACGAGCCTCTGGGGACAGCTGTCCCCAAGGGTGGGAGACGATGAGGGGGCCGTGTGGGGGAGCATATAGAGCGTGGACTTTCCAGGCAGTGGAAGCTTAGGAGCTCAGAGCAGGCCTTAGGGGCCAGACCACCTGAGTTTAAATGCTGGCAAATCCATTTACAGCCAGGTGACTGGGGCTTAGTTATTACCTCTCTATACCTCAGTTTCCTTATCTGTAAAATGGGGATGACCATTTATCCTAGTGAATACCGGCAATTAGAACAGTAACAGAATTCAACAGATGTTAGCTGCTGTGTGTAATCAGTCCCAGGCTCCAAATGAGGCTCTGTCACTTCCTGGCTGTGTATGCTTGGGTAAGTGAATCAACCCTCCTGAAACCTTACCTTATAGGGCTGCTAGAGGAGGGGGGACATCCTGATTGTGAAGTGCCCTTCACAAGGCTCCATCCACATTGGCAAGAGAGGTGGTTGGTTATTCCACAAAGGACATGGGGAAAAGAAAAACAAATCACTGCCCTCCCACCCAATTTTGTAAACATCATTGATTTGCGGCAGGAGTCACTTCAGGGCTACAGATGCATTGATTGGTGGGGCCTCGCATGTGATCAGTGCTGCATATGCAATTGACTTTGAACCTTTCCTCCTGGAAGGTCTGGGATGAGAGCTGACAAATGAGAGGTATGAGTATAAAGTTGCAGCATGAAGGCTTTAGGCTAGACACCAGGAGGGACATCCTTTCTGCTGCGACTGATTGGTTGCTATAATATTTAAAGATTCCAGAAATCTAGAAATAATTCTTGTCCTAGTAATAACTAGCATTTACTGAGTGTTCCTGATGGGCCAGGCCTGGTTCTGAACCCTCTCATGCGTCGATTCCTGTCATTATCACAACTCTGCGATAGATGCTATTATTACCATTCCCATCTTACAGCTGAGGAAACTGAGACTCAGAGAAGGAAGCTAAGTAAAGTAACTGGGTCAAGGTCACAGTTAATAACTGACAGAGCCGAGATTCAAATCCAGGCCTAGTTCTAGAGTTTGTCCTTGTGGGGACAGAGCCAGGAGGGCAGTTTCCAGGCTCGCGGCCTCACGTGGAAAGGCGCTGGCTCAGGTAGTAAATGGCCATCGACTGTGATCAAATGGCCATCAGCTGTGGCTAGTTGGCCGTCAGCTGTAACCAGTGAGCCATTGGCCACTAATATAACTGCACTACGCTAGCAGCAAAAATGGGGGCTAACAGTGGCGGATTGTGGATTGTGGATTGCAGAGAGGCGGATGCCACCAGCGAGAATATAGTGGTATGACTCCTCGACCTATGGCTCCGTGGGTGTTCCTTTTTGGCCTCACCATGTCCTGCGTTCTTATGTGGGGAGCGGGACCAGAGACCCTGCATGACACCCTGCATGACAGTCCTCCTAACCACCATGCTGCATTCCCTCCCTTTCTCTACTTGTTTATTCATCCATTCATCCATTCATCCATTCATCTGTTAATTCTTTGGTCGTTACAGACCCCTGCCTGTTGCCAGGCCTGGTGCCAGATTTTGGGTGCACAGAGAGGGAGGCCCAGTCCCTGCCATGGGCTGCTGGGCAGGGATGTCGGTGGCCCCTGCCAGGTGTTTCTCCTCCTTTCTCTCCCTTTGATCTGTGTTTCTGAAGCAGCTCAGAGAGGGCTCTCCAAGGCCCCTGCCCCCGCCTCCCAAATTTTCTCTCCACCAGTTATACAATAACCCCTGCCACGTGCATCAGAGGCTCTTAACCAATCCTGCAGAGGCGGGGGTGTGGCTGGGGAGTGACTCTATCCCTGCTAGAGCCACACCTTCCGAGGCGAGAAGCATCCCGTGTCACCCACTTCCCCGTGAGGCGTGTGCACATGGGAGCACTTTGTAAATTGTGCCGTGAAAGCCCCCAGTGCTCTGGCCCCTCCAAGTAAACTCTTGGGACCTTTTCTCATTCTTCACTGCTATTAAGGCCACTCCCCGTGGAGGCCGGGTCCACAGAAAATCTTTTTGGTGCTTCTGTTGCCCACTTGGTCCCTGTGGGGCTGGGAACGGGGGACTAGCCCACAGGAGGTTGTCACACAGGAGGAGTGGCACCTCATCGTCTTGTTCCCTGAGCCATTGTGCTCTAACTGTATGAAATGGTCACAAAATGGCACAGTGGGGAGTTGTTATGAGACCAGCTCTGGAGTCTTAGGACTTCTTAGGGCTGTCTGGGCTCTACCTCGTCGGAGGTATGTGACCTAGGCAAATTGTGTGACCTTCTTCACCGCCATTATGAACTACTTGTCCATCCCAGAGGGGATCGAACTCCTTTCACCTCTGCCTTGTGCACCTGCGGCAGCATTCTGCCTCCCTCCCCCTGGCTCTCTGTCATTCATCCTTTCAGGCCTCAGCTTGGAACCATCTCCACTGGGAAGCCATCTGGCTCCTCGGAGACACGTCCAGCTGCCCCTGCTTTATGCTCCAGAAGCAGACATCTAGGGCATGTCCTCTCCTAGTTCTTCCCCGTCAGTAGCTAGATATCAATCAATGTATCAATAAGTAATTGTCCACCCCCTGCCCAGTGCCAGGCCCTGTCATAATACGAATGAAGCAAAGTCCTGGTTTTATGGAACACGCCTTCTGGTCTGTTGTAATCACCTCCTCTCAAGCCTGCTGTCTCCCTAGGCTCTGTTCTTACAGGCCAGGGGTACACCCTAGGGGTCGTTTCCTTCCCTGGAACACAATACTGATCCCAGCACAGAGCAGGAACATAATTGTTGAATGAAGCAAGTTTGTTCTGAAGCATTTGGGGGGACCTTCACTCTTTTGAAACATTCTAGGTATAAACAACATCAGAGATGACCTAGGAGAAACTAAGACCCCGAGAGGGAAAGTGATTTGCCCAAACCCAGGCAGAGCTGGAACCCAGGGGACCTGGCGCTCAGCGAGAAATCTTGTAGTGGATTGAATAGTGGCCCCAAAAGACATGTGCTCTTAGAACCTCAGCATGCAGCTTATGTGGAATTCGAGTCTCAGCAGATGTAGTTAAGATAGGGCTCTTGAGATGAGATCAGCCTGGATTAGGATGGGCCCTAAGTCCAACGAGAAGTATCCTTATAAAAAAACAAAAAAGGGGAAGACACACACACACACACACACACCCAGACCAGGGCCACGTGGAGACAGGCAGAGATTGGAGGGATGCCTCCACAATCCAAGGAATGACAAGACAGCCAGCAGCCGCGAGAAGCTACAAATGAAACATGGACTCTCCCTCAGAGTCTCCAGAAGGAACTAATCCTGCCAACATCTTGATTTCAGACCTTCAGCCTCCAGAACTGTGAGAGAATCAGTGCCCATTGCTTTAAGCCGCCAGGTTTGTGTTAGTATGTTACCCAGCCCGAGAACATGAATGCAAGCCTCTTCCGGTTCCATTCAAACCCACTCCTGTAACACATCTGAACGTTAGAACAGACGCAAGTTTGCCAGATCGTGAGGACGACTTATATTAATAATTGCAGAAGATGCCTGAACGTTTATAAATGTCCCAAAACTACATTATCAGGACATAAAGTGTAGAAACACGAACACGGGCAGAAGGCTCTGCCTGCCAGGCAGTGGCTGGCTTGTTCTGTGCGCGCCCATGAAGGGAAAATGTTGTGGATTGAAAAAGGAAAAAGAAATACAATTTGTTAAGATTCCACTATGTGTCTGATACAAGGACAAGCAAATTATAAATTCGTTTTATTTAATTCACCCACAAACCATGTGGAATGGGGACTATTAGACCCAAAGCTCAGCTCTGTGCCTGCTCCACAAAGCCCTGCTTCAGAACGAAAACCCATTTTACAGATGAGGAAACTGACCGACAGAGTGGTTAGGTGGCTCAGCTGAGGCCTACTGTCAAACGCCTCTGACTGCCAGGTCAGACAGCCAAGGCCTGACCCTGGCTCTGCCACTTCGCTGCAGCGTGCTGCTGGGCAGGCCAGCTCATTGCTCTGTATCTCAGTCTCCCCATCTGGACATGGGGACAATAACAGCTGTATGTGTGGTTGTTTTAGAATTAAATACAGTGACACATGTGCCCTCAACACTGTCCGTCACAAAGGCAGGCCTCAGCAGCTGATGGGGAAATGATTAGTCTCTGGGTAGAGCTCTAATTTCTAATTTGAAACTGAGACTGTCTGAGGCAGCAAATTCGTGGCAGACTTGGTCCTAGAATTCTGACGCCTAGCTGGCTTTCCCACTGCTGGCTGCGCATCTTTCGGTGTGGATTCCAGCCCTGCCCCCGCAGGCTACCCTGGCTCAGGGGCAAGGAGAGGCTGACGTGGACGTGACCCCACAAGGCCCTGCGTCAGGCTGAGCCTTTTCCTGAGTGTGATCAGAGCTGAGGTGGAGGAACCTGTGGATTTGATTCTGTTGCCACTGGAAACATTTAGCAAGGGATTATGGGCCACGGGGCCTGCGGGTCTGCTGGCTGCCTGGCCTCCCCATGAGCAAGGCGTGAAGCTTGTGGGCACTGCCTCTCAGAGCTGCCTATACCTTCACAGAGCCCCTGAAAACTGGCTATGGTGGCTCCCCCTTCTGTCCCGCCCCTTGCTCCTGTCATCTTTCCTTCCTGCCCCCTCCTCCTTCTCCTTCCTTCTCTTTCTCTTGCCCGCTCCCCCCCCACGGTTGTCAGTGGTTATTTTTCCTCCTGCCTTCTCTTTTTTTTAATCTTCTCTGCCTCTTTCTTTTTCTTTTCTCCCTCTTGCTCTCTGCCTATCTCCTCCCTCCTTTCTCTTCCCAACACCCCACCCTCTTCCCCTTGTACCTGGTGTCCCTTCCTTCTCTTCCATATGTACCTGCCTCCTTGTTCTCCGCTCCAGCCTCTTCCTTCTGTTTCCACCTCCTTTTGTCCATTTTCTCTCCTCCCTTCCTTTCCCTTCCCCTCTCACTCCTTCTTTCCCAATCCCTTCCCCCTTTCCTCCTCCCATCTCTTTCTTCTCCCTTAACTCTCGTCCTCGGCCTTGCCCTCTTCCCAAAGGCCCACAAAGTTCCATGGCAATGTGGCCTCCCAAAACGGCTGTACTTGTGGTTGTGGCGGTAGCTGTTTTGTGGAAACACCTTTGCAGATGACAGCCATCGGGACAAATTGCAGGGGGCAGGTAAGATGAGAAGCAAGGACATCTTGAGGGTATGGACATAGTGGGCACTCAACAAACGTCAGTTAAACGAAGGCATGAATGAGTGGAGAGCTTAGGTCCTGTGACATTCCAGAAATAGATGTACGTGGCTGCCTTCATCCACACGGGCATTTTCTGGAGGGCATTTTCTGGGTTATTTATTGTTCTGCCCTTGTTTTCCCCTGGCCTGAGGAGAGATAGGGAGGTGGGGTATCTATTTTCATAGCTCAGAGAGTTATGTGGGGAGCAGGAGAGTGCTCGAGTGTCAGGCAGCCTGATGACGGGAGGAGGGGACAATGAGGGCTGCCACCTCTGTCCCTGACACTGCCCAGAAAATGTCAGTCAGCAGCATCATGGGTCACAGCTTCAGCTACACTCATGCAACCCCAGACATCAGAATTCACGGAGGAAACAGCACAAGGTGCGCCAATTTCATTTGCATATATATATATATATATATATATATATATATATATATATATGTGCGCTGCTATATATATATACATACAGAGGTGTGATCAAAACATAAAGCGAATGTTTAAATAAGAAAAATTTATTACAGTGAAAGACACATTGCCATTAATCCCCCTCAAAATACTCCCCCTGACTTCAAACACAATTATCCCATCGTTCTTGCCCTTTCTGAAGCAGTTCTGGATGTCCTCTTTCGTGAGCGTCTTTAGTTGCTGTTGTGGCTGCCATGAATTTGTTCAAAACATTTTCCTTTTATGGTCATTTTCACTTTGGGGAAGAGTCAGAAGTTGCACGGTGCCAGATCTGGTGAATAAGGTGGATGAGGATACACCGTGATGTGTTTATTTGACAGAAATTGCCAAGCCAGAGCGATGTGTGACACGGAGCGTTGTCATGATGGAGGATGAAGTAAAGATACTGTAATAAATTTTTTTTATTTAAACACTCACTGTATCTTTTGATCACACCTTGTACATGAACATATATATATACATACATACACACATATATGCATACATATATACATATATACACATGCACACAAACGTAAATATTTAATCTTGGCTGTCACCCAGTGACAGAAATTCTCAATGTGACCCCCACTGTACAGAGGAGAAAACCAAGGCTCCATGAGGTAACTGACCCAGAGTCCCATGGCTAGAGGGTGACAGAGCTGGGTTTCCAACCAGGTAACGCCTCTGACCTGTATGTACCCACCTCACTTCAGTGCCTGTAAAACACACTCCCATTTCACAGAAAATGAAACTGAGGCCTGGAGAGGAGTAGTGACTTGCTCATAGTGAGCTGTCCATTGCACATGACAGCTGGGGGCTGGAGACACAGAAGTGAGCTGAGGTGGCCCCTGCCTTGGAGAAGCTCCCAGTTATTGGGGGGCGGGGAAGACCCTAATACACATTGCATTTCGATACTTGCTGTGAAATGAGCAAGAAAGGAAGTGCGAGGAAGGTGCAGACACAGAGCAAAGGAGGAAGGGGTGAACTCCAAATAGGTCGGGGCGATGAGGGAAGATTGCTAAGCAAATAGCTAGACCCATCAGAGCGGTGCCTGGGGAAAAGCAACTGAGCACGTTCAGGCCTGGGGAGGAGCCAGTGAGGGCCAGGCAGTGGGGAGGGAGACGGG
Organism: Rhinolophus ferrumequinum; assembly: GCF_004115265.2. Classification (NCBI taxonomy): domain Eukaryota; kingdom Metazoa; phylum Chordata; class Mammalia; order Chiroptera; family Rhinolophidae; genus Rhinolophus; species Rhinolophus ferrumequinum. The sequence goes on from NC_046292.1 coordinate 20,701,479, forward strand.
GCGGGCACGTCAGCGGCTATTAATCTCTCCTCTGCCATTTGGCTTTGCGTTGGGTGAATGAGCGGTGGGTGCAAGGAAACGGCTTGTTGATAGATGGCCTGGCTACGAAGCAGCACCTGGGCTTGCACTCTGTTCCCAGTGAACTCTGCCCTCCCCCAAGAAGGAAGCAGACAGGCTTGGGTCTCTGCATACCCTGCAATTTATCTCAGTTTCTGTGGGTCAGGAGCCTGGGCATGACATAAACATATATGTAATTTTGTTTTCTTTGGATCTCTTTGTCCGGTGTTGGTGTCAGGGATATATGCTTCCTGTGCTTTGAAATGTATCGCTACTAAAACTACTACGTAAAGTCAAGAGGAGGGAGAAATGTATCTGAGGCTCAGTGTATGTCCAGAACAGAAGACGTTTGGGGGATTTTCCAGATATCTTTATGCGATTGAATTCTAATTTATTTTTATTACGGAGAGACAACATAGTGTGCTTGACTAGAATCCTTTAAAATTATTGAGAGCTGGCTTATGTGATCCATCTTGGTAAACATTCCATGTGCAGTTGATAATATTATGTATCCTGCCATTGTTGAGTAAAGAGTTTTATAAACGTCAATTAGATCAAGTTGTTTGATAGTGTTGTAAAAATATTCTGTATTCTTATTTACTTTCTGTCTACTTATTCAATCAATTATTCTGAGAGTGATATGGAAGTCTTCTGCCATAACTATGAATTTGTCTATTTCCCTTTGCAGTTCTATCCATTTCAGCTTCATTATTTTGAAACTGCTTTCAGATGCATAGATATTTAGACTCTTATTTTCTCTTGATGAATTGGCCCCTTTATCATTATGAAATGACTTTTTTTTATCTCTAGTAGTATTCTTGGCTCTGATATTTATTCTGATATTAACATAGCCACTGCAGCCTTTTATTGATTATTCTAAGCATGACATATCGTTCCCCATGTTTTTCCTTCTAACCTATTTGTGTCTTAATACTTCAAGTGAATTTTTGTTTGTAAGCAGCATATTGTGCAGTCTTACTTTTGTATTTAATCTGACAATCTCCACATTCAATTTAGATCATTTACATTTTTTTTATTTATTTTTTATTTTTTTTTATTTTTTTTAATTTATTGGGGTGACAATTGTTAGTAAAATTACATAGATTTCAGGTGTACAATTCTGTATTACATCATCTATAAATCCCATTGTGTGTTCACCACCCAGAGTCAGTTCTCCTTCCATCACCATATATTTGATCCCCCTTACCCTCATCTCCCACCCCCCACCCCCCTTACCCTCTGGTAACCACTAAACTATTAGATCACTTACATTTAACATGATTATTAATATGGTTAGTTTTTACACATAACCTTGCTCGTTGTTTTCCATTTGTTACATCTGTTCTTTGTTCTCTTTTTCTTCTTTTCCTGCCTGCTTTTTGACAAACTGAATGTTTTTCAGATTCCGTTTTGTCCTTTTTGTTGGTCTATTACCTATGACTTTTTGTTTTGGTGTTTTACTGGTTGCTTTAGGGTTTATACTACACATCCTTAACTTACCACTCCGTCCCTCCAAATGATGTTGTACCACCTCACATGTAAGACTTCTGTGGTCACACATTTCACTTCTATACGTGTTATAAACCCAACACTACACTGTTGTTATTAGCGTTCAAGTGGTCAATGATTTTTAAAGAGATTGAAATAATAACAGAAACTATTTGCATCTTACCCTGTGCAATTACTATTTCCAGTGCTCTCCATTCCTTTGTGAGGTCCATATTTCCATCCGGTATCATTTCTCTTCTGCCTGAATGACGTCATTCAACATTTCCTGTAGTGTGAGTCTGGTGGTAATTAATTCTTTCAGGACAGAAAAATACTTTGAAAAAGCAATGGCTAAAAATGTTTCAACTTGGATGAAAAGTATAAACCCACAAGTCCAAGAAGCTCACCAAATCCCAAGCACACACACAAAAAGAGAATAGCAGACGACACCCGGTCGCATCATAATCAAAGTGCTCAAAGCCAGTGATAAAGAGAAAGTCTTAAAAGCAGTCAGAGGAAAAATAAAGACGTCATGGGCAGAGGAACCAAAATAAGGATGATAGCAGATTTCTCCTCAGAAACAATTCAAATAAGAAAAGCATCTTAAAATGCTGAAGAAAAAAACAAAACAAAAGACTCTCGGCCTAGAATTCTAAATTCTACAAGAATAGCTTTCAAAAACAAAAGAGAAACAAAGTCTTTTTCAGACAGACAACCTGAAATATTCATGGGACTTGCCTTTTCATTTCCCATCTTTCAGGGATCATTGTGTTTTCCTTGCTTGACGTCTAAAAAACTGTTGTTTCATATATTTCATCCAGTTTTTAAATTGTTTCAGGCAGAAGGGTAAATCCAGTCCGTATTACTCCATCTTGACCAGAAGTGGAAATCATAGCTGCAATTTGGTGATATTTGGGTGATTTTCTTGTGCTGCAATCGACACTCCAAGAGGGAAGGAACGCACCTGTTTCCACTCTCTGCTGTACCCCAGCACCTGGCAGTGTCTGGCACAGAGTGGATTCCAATAACTAACTCCTCTTGCTCTCCCTTTCTACTGGCATTAAGCTTTATGTCACAAAATTAATGGGGTCAACAAATTAGGAACAACAAGCAAAAGATGAAGGCGGTCTGGGTCCCAGAGGCCTCGATGCCAATGCGAGAGCAGTTAGATGAGAAGCAAGGTAATTCTGTCTTGCATGAGCCACTGTTCCATCGAGTCTTATTATGTGATTCTCAGTAGGACTCAGGACCAGGCACCTGGACGTTTTTCAGGAAAGCTGAAATTGCTCAGAAAAGCCTACGTCTGGAAGAAAAAACCATCTAATTCTGATGTGCAACTTGGGCCCTAGTGTGTCAGGGGATCTGGGGCAATTTGTTTAGAAAAGGACACCCTAGAATCTATGGCTTTGCTGATTGCAGCCAATTTCTGTTGGGGCTCTCACTGCAACAGAACATCTAGTGAGGAGAAGGTTACAGTTGAGCATAGGAAGATGAGCCTGCTGGCCAGCTGCCCCTTTCCCTCCGTCCCCTGTCTAGGCAGAAAAATCCTTCCCAAAGTCCTGACTCCTTCTCAGCCTTAGCTTACTCCCAGGGCCTTGAGTTAGGCACAGCCATCCACAGGGCAGGGATGGGGAAGAAAGGGACATTGACAGTACCACTGATGGGGATGATGGCTATGAATAGCTGATTGTCCAGGCACCCACCCATAACACCCCCAAGAGACCCTCCTGGCAAGCAGGCTCAGGGACTGAGATGTCCTTACTGCAGGGGACACTCTAGACCTCACCAAATAAATCCAATATTTAGATAAAGGAGTAGAGGTGGGATTTAGCTAACACTGTCTTGAAATCCGGTAGCAATAAACAAGAAAAATGGACCATCTCGCTCCAGATAACCAGCGCCAGACAAGTAATTTGCCACTTCTGTCCTGAGCCAGGATGCCGGTAGCACAGGCACCTGCCCAGGTAATTCATCAGCCTCAGATTTATGGACGCCTCGAGAGCCCACGCACATCTCCTCTCCTCCAGTTTACTTGAGACATTTTTATTTAGATTTTGTCAAGATAATTGATCTTGAAGAACTGCACTGGGTGGCACAATCAAATATTGATTTGCCAGCAATGAGCCAGAAAAAACTGACCCATTCAAGTGAGCTGATTCTTTCCAAAGGCCCAAGACCATAGGATTCTGGTTTCCCATGCAAATCCTGGAGCTTTTGAAATCACAGTCAAGGCAAGCAGAGTGCCCACTGCCTGCACAGAGAGGGATTACGGCTGCAAATACAACAAGGGTTGTAAGCCTCAGTATCCTCAGCAGCAGAATGGGAATAAGGAGAGGGCTGCATAAGTGGCTCCCGAATGCTTGAACGCACAAAGGCAGTGAATCTTGGAGGAAGGAATCAGGCACTCCAAAGCCTCCCGCAGCCCTCCTGGATGGTGAACATCACAGCTTGCCAAGCCCAGCCTAACCACAACAGAGGTGCAGAAATTGGAGATGGCGTTAAGAGGTCTTCCTGCCCATTTTCCTGCTTTCAGGCAGGAAAGAGCACAATATTCTGATTCTACTGATAAATCAGCCAAAGGGTAAACGTCACACACCAAGACCCTTGGTGTCCAACAGCAACACCCACAACCACACAGCCACACAGGCATAATGAGGCCATGGTGACTCCATGTGCCAGGTGCTGTGTCGTGGGCACTGTATCATCTCATTTAATCCTCACAACAACCCAGTGAGGTGGGTATTGTTACCTTGACTTTTAACTGTTTTTATTGTGCCTCGGTTTCTCATTTCAAAAGAAATATATCTTTGTTTTAAAAGGTTTCCTCAATAGAGACACTTATTTCAGGCAGGAACAATAAAATACAAATTCAATATAACTACAATCCTGTTCCAGGGTTTCAGATTGTCCCCTCACCCAACATTGGGGACACAGGCAGGTTATATATTTGGGGGTGTGAAGGAGACCTGTATGTGAGGTCAACTACAGTTCTGGTTGGGGGGATGGAGAACTCGAAAGTCACATGTACTCCTTCCCTGCCCTGCCCTCTCTAGGTATACATACCTGAGACATGTTCCCACAAGCTGCCTCTAACTTTTCATCGTAGTTTCAAAACTGTCACTCATCAGACTGCAGGGCACTTTTTGTGGGTTCTGCACAGTGATGGTGGTGATAGGGATGCAGAATGGCCGCTCTTCCTTCACCATAACCCTCTTCTGACTGCAATAGAGCCTTTGGCTGCCCCGTCACCTGGGAGACCAAAGATGCGTTTTCATGTCTGAGCTCCTGGCTGGATTTATGGACAATGCAGAGGGTCTTGCGAAATTGCTGGCACAGCTTCTGAGAAGTTCTTCTTTTAAAGCCTCCTTTGTGAGTGTCGATGGTACCAGTTTCCCTTTGAACACTGGTCTTCACCTTTCTGTCCCCACCGTGCCAAGCACAGTGCCCACCACATGGCTGCACCTTGGGAAATGCTGGCTGAACTGGCTAGAACTTGCAACAGAAATCAGCCATGTGTGTAAGGGTTGCATCGGAGTATGAGGGAAAGTTCATAAATCAGAATCCTTTTCTGTAGGCCCCTGGAGAGCAGAGTATTTCAAAGAAGGCTTTGGCAAATCCTTTTGTAAACTGTAGAATCCCTTTCTCCTGTAAATAGCCCTCACTCCTGAAACTGGGACACACATGCTGATAAATACGCACGCACGCGCACATGCACACTCTCACACACACATATATTATACACACACATATACGACAAAAGTAATATACGCTCGCTGGGAAAAAGCAACTCAAACAGCATAGAAGAGAAAATGTACAATGGTAAGCCTTTCCTTGATGATCTGTCCATTTCCTGTCATCCCAGGCACTCACTATGAAAATTTGGGGTTGTCTTAGAAACTGCGCAGATTAGAGAAGGCTCCCTGCTCAACCTCAGATATGTCTTTAACTGATTTTTTTAAAAATCCCTATGGGTAGGAAATTTCAGGACGTACAGAGACAGAGCCTGCCGAAAGGCTTTCTCTGCCCCCCATTCCATGGGAAAAGCCAACAAATTAGGAACAAGAAGCAAAAGTTGAAGGCGGTCTGGGTCCCAGAGGCCTCGATGCCAATGAGAGAACAGTTAGATGAGAAGCAAGGTAATTCTGTCTTGCATGAGCCACTGTTCCATCGGAGTCTTATTATGTGATTCTCAGTAGGATTCAGGCACTAGGTTACTAGGTTACTAGGGACTAAGTAATGGTTACTAGGGACTAAGCGCTCCTTCAGTGGAGCCTCTATCTGCAAGATGGGGACACTTGCTGGGGGGAGGCTGTGTTCTAATCCTTCTGATATCTTCAGGGCAGAACTTGTGGCCATAGGTGGTACCCAGCTGCAACTCTCTCACCTCATTCAAGACACCTTTAAAAACTTTCCAAATTTTAATGAAAACATTAAAAGGGGTCAAACCTAGTTTCTTGCCCAGGGCAGGGTGGACTCTGGACCATGAAGGTTGCTCTGCCTGGTTTGAATGAAAGTGAGGCTCACCTTCCAGAAAGTTTACTGTGGTTCAGCAGCAGCTCGGAGCAGATGGATGCCTGCTGGGATGCGTTCTCTCTAGGAAGACCCAAGTCTACCACTAATGAGCTGTGTGACCTTGTAAGTCTACTTTGTTTTAAAGTCTGATGTTAGAATAGCCATCCCTGCTGTCTTTGGGTTACTATTTGCATGAATTACTTTTTTCCATCGTCTCACTCTCAACCAATTGTCTCTGGATCTGAAGTTAGTCTCTGGTAGACAGCACGTAGTTGGGCCGTGTGTTTTTATCCCTGCTGTCAATCTCGGTCTTTGGGTTGGATCATTTGATTCATTTACATTTTAAGTAATTACTGATAAAGAGGGACTTAATTCTGTCATTTTGCTATGCATATTTTATATGCCTGCTGGCATTATTGTCCCTCGTTTCTTGTATTGCTGTCTTCTTTAGTGTTTAGTTGAGTTGTTTTTTTTTTTTTGTAGTGAAACATGTTAATTCTCCTCATTTCTTTTTGTGTATATTCTACAGCTATTTCTTTGTGGTTTCCTTGGGGCCTACAGTTAATGCCCTAAATTTGAATTTATGCCAGCTTAACTTCAATAACATATTTAAAAAATCTGTTCCTAATAGCTCCATCCCTACCCCGTCAGTTATTGATATCAAAAAAATTACCTCTTTATACATTGTGTGTCCAAAAACATGAAGTAATGATTCTTAATGCATTTAATGATTCTCTTAAATCATGTAGAACACAAACAGTGGAGATACAAACCAAAGTTACAATAATACTCCAATAATGTGTATGTTCGTTCTCTTGATGACGTCTCATAGGTCCCTTAGGCTCTGCTTACTTTTCTTTAATCTTTGTTTCTTCTGTTCCTCAGATTAGATCATTTCCATTGTCGTATCTTCAAATTCACTAATTCTTTCTTCTGCCTGCTCAAATTTGCTTTTGAATCCCTCTAGTGAATTTTTCATCTCAATTATTGCACTTTTCAGCTCCAGAATTTCTTTTTATGTTTTCTACTTCTTTATTGATATTTCCATTATATTAGTACATTGTTTTCTTGACTTTATCCACGTCTGCTTTTCATTCTCTGATCATCTTTAAGACAGTTGTTTAAAAGTCTTTGTCGAGTAAATCTATCTTCTGGTCTTTCTCAAGGACAGTTTTTGTTTATCTTTTTTTTTCCCTGTGAATGGGTGATACTTTTATGTTTCTTAGAATATTTTGTAACTTTTTTGTTGTTGTTGAAAACTAGACATTTGAATTTTATAATATGGTAACTCTAGAAATCAGATTCTTCCCCCTTTTCCAGCATCTGCTGTATTATTATTATTATTATTATTATTATTATTATTATTATTATTATTAGCTGTCTCTGTGCCAGGAGTCAGCTTGAGGTACAAACTTAAGGTCTTCTCAGGTCTTTTCTGAGTCTGCACCTTGTCTTGGCCATATTCAGTGACTATCTAAATCCCCTCATATATGCATTGATTTTAAATGTCCGAGTCCTTAAATGCCTGGCTCCCAAAAAGAGAAAAAGAGAAAACTTAAGGGGGAAAACATGCACCAAGCCTGGAAGGCTTTAGCTGGAGGATGGAGAGTGGGGCTCGCAATACCGGCAGTGAGAGTTGCAACAGTGGCTACTCACATCTGTGTCTGCACCTCCACAGTCAGAAACAGTAATTGGGGATCAGAGCACAGATCCTGATATTTGAAGAACAGATTCCTTATTGCCCACCCTTTCTCCCACAAGCTGTGTGCAAGCTGCTCCAAGAACATGTGCACTGCTGCCAAACTAAGAGCTGAAATTAACAAAAAAAATAACCACAATTTACTGACCAAGGCTTCTCCTGAAGGAAGTTGCAAGCCTTCAAATAGACTTGACTTCCAAAATAGCAGACAGATTCTGCCAATAAAATTTTTGCCTAGGTGGGGAGACAGATTCCTGGTGCTTCCTACTCTACCATCTTCCCCTGGCTGTGTGACCTTGAGACAGTCACCTAAACCCTCTGGTTCTCTATTGCCCTGCCTGTGAAAGTAAGGGGGTTGGACTGAGGGTTTTGAAGCTCATTCCAACTCTAAAAGGCTAGGATTCTATCCCTAGGATAATAGTAACTCCAGTGTCATTGGACTATTGGGAAAATGAGATGGGATCAGCCATAATGCATAAGTATTTGTGTTTTCACCCCTGAATCTTGTTTTTGTTAATGTTTTCTTTAATTGCCCTCCACCCCAAACTTACTAGAGGACATCTATGGGGTTTTTTTATGCTTTAATTCCATTTTATCCTTTTACTGATAAACCTGTACTCAACCCCACTCTTAACCCATGTGGGTGGGATTAACCTCACTCATAGGATAGACTCTGATTAGCCTAAGCCAGTCAGCATATTCCAACCCTCTGTGCTTTCTGATGGTACAGTGTAGAGTGTATCTCCTAGAGCCAATGACCTTGATCAACTGTAAGGAAGAGAATTTCTCTCTCTCTGCTAGACTTCAGTGTGAATGGAAAACATCTGGCCACCAGGAAAGAGGGCCTGAGAGGAGTATTGCACAGGGAATAGATGCTTAAAAATGAAGAAAGAAAAAGTGTCATCATTTGGGCCCCTGGGTCAAGCTGTTCCTGAAGGCCACCCTGTTTCTGTGTTTCTATGTTTGTATAAACCAGTAAATCTCTTCTGTGCTCAAGCAAGGTTGAATTGCGGTTCCTGTCACAGAAGGTGAAGAAGCCTAATGGCTGCCTCCCTTCTAGCATCTAAGTCTCCAAGCTGAGATGAGTATAAAACAGCTATTTCAGCTTCTCCCCCAAGGGGGTGAGTCAGGTTCATCTCCTGCTTCCCCTTCTCTCCATTTTCTTCCCTCCCACAGAGGAAGCTGCAGAAACCACTCCGTAATGGCATCTCCAAGGGCGAGGGCACATTATCCTCAGACACTAATGAAGTGAGCAGCCCTGTCCCCGCCAGACCCAGCATCACGCAGTGACTGTGAGCAGTGCCGACTCAGCACTGTGGGCTCCGGATGTTGACTTACCTCCTGGCTGAGGGAGGGTTTGAGCTGGGAAGCCACTGGTCAGATTTAAGGCAAAGAATTGGGATAGGAGAGCAGCATGGGGAGTGGGGAACCACGCAGAACAATAAACAGTCCAGACCTGACCCCGGTACCTGCGGGAGGCCTGCTCCACCCTGGACTTTGTGCCAATAACAAGGAGGCTTGTTATCAGAACTGATTTGTGGAGATTGAAAGGCTTCGAATGAAAATTTTAGTGATTGGACTGATGGACTCAGGCAAATATGTTGACAATCAGATAACTGTATGGGTAAAAGCAATGTGGTCATAAAATTTTAATTCAGCTCATGTTTGCATTGAGTCACTGAGTGTGGGATTGGAGTCTACTGACGACCTGGGTCTGTCTCTGAAAGGAAAGCTGCGCCCACTCCTGGTGGGAAACTAGAGACGTCCTCGGTACTGAGAGGATCAAGATAACCTTCCTCCTTGCCCGCCCTGTGTGTGTGACCCCTCTTCTCAAGGAAATTGGCTTTCCTGTTTCCTGCCCTGGTTGTCTGGCAGGAAGTGGGCAAATGGGAGGAGGAAATGGCAGGAAGCCAAAGAAAAACTTGTAGGGCTGGGGGTGTGGAAAGACCACGGAAGTTAGAGTCCAGCAGAATAAGCCGGGAATCCAGAGTCTATAATTTACCAGTTGTATGATCTTGGGCAAGTCACTTTACTTCTTTGGGCATTAGTTTCCTCATCTGGAAAATAGGGACTGCAATTCACATTTGCTTAAAAAGGCTAGTTATTTTTTTCCTGCATATCTCTCCTTGTTCAGCTCAAAGCCTGTTAAGCCCCCCTGTCTCCCAGCTTCCATAGCTTCTTAATAGGATGGAAGTGGACGACTCATCCAAGCTGGGCAAATCGATTTTCTTCTTTGGGAATCTTCAGTTAAGGATGAAGAGACAAAATCAATTAGCTGAAAAGTCAACCTGGAAAATCAGCTCAGAGGTAGAGGTTACTATTTTTGTGTGGCCATGGTGGGTCTCAAGTAAGCAGATAAGCCAGCCTGCCGAGAGGAGAAGAAAATGAACAAAGGAATAATGGGCCTCCTGAACCCATTTTCCTCACCAGTAAATAACAAATAACATTTCTCTTCTTTGGAACTCAGGTTTTCCCCTCTATAAACGCGAACATTTCTTTCTACTTGAGTTTCTATACATGAATTTGTGTAACAGTTATGGTTCTTTTCTATTATATATTATATACATTTTATTATCTATCATATTCTTTTCTATTTCACGTGCCAGAAACACCTTAAACATACAAGGAATTCATTGGCTCACTGTAAAACTTTAAGGGTTAAAATTGGTTTTGGTCTTGACTTAATGGGGGCCCCAGTGATGTCACCAAGGCCTGCTTTCCCTTCATCTCTCCTCCACAAGTTGTCTTTCTTCTTAGGCTACGTGTGGCCTATTGGCAACCCCGTAGACTACAGATTTCCAGGTTCCGATTTACTGGCAAAGAATTGCAAGAGTCCTTTCTCGGAAGACCAGCAAAGAAGTCATCTCATCTCATTGGTTCTGGTTGGTTCACACGTCTGTGCCAATTCCTGGGCTGGAGGAGTGAGCCGCGTGGATTCCTTGAAGCCTGTGTCACACAGCCCACCCCTGAGGTGTGGGTACAGCCTCACCCGTGGACTGTGAATGGGGTACCCCCTCCAAAAATTTAGCTTTGTTGCTAAATGGGTGAGAAATGCAGCCAACCAGCCCTGACTCCCCTCAGGAGAATTCTGAGGGTGAAATGAGCTAAATGCTGATTTTGCCTGCTCTGTGCCCCTAAGTTAGCTTTTTAAAACCATTCACTTAGGCTAGGATCTCACCTCCCTCCATAGGTCAGTCTCCTCCCTGCCGTTTACACAGATCTCACCCTTGACATACCCTGGTCTGGAACACTTTCCCCAAGCCTGAAATCAGGGGTGAACTCGAGGCTCACCTCCTCCCTAAAACCTTCCCAGAACCGTCTGACCAATACAAGACGACTTCATTCTTTCATTATAGTAAGATTTTATATCAAACACTTTGCTTGAAATTCTGGTAACTGTAACCAGGAGGCAGGCCTGTTGATGAGCTTGAAGCTGGTGCCACAGAGGTTGTAGGCTGGCAAGGGAAGCTGTAGGATATGGGGAGAGAACGGCATAGTGAACTCGTGGTCCTTGTGATACAGCCAGCGTCAGCCCAGTGTGGGCACTGCCAGGCCTACAAAGACAAGACAGGGCAGGGGACACTGTTACACTTTGGGACATCTCTTGGGAAGTCTTCCCTGGATGTGGGCTGGAGCTGCCAGGCCTGACCTGGACCTGCTTCCCTTAGATGGTCCATCTCTAACCAGGATTTGGTCTCCCCAGAGTTCATGTACTCAGGCTCCAGTTCCCTTCAGAACTATCCCGGGGAATGATTCTGCAGCCCAAACATCATGCCCGACTCTGGATCTTTGGATAGAATTGTCTCCTGGCCCCGGCTTCATGTGCCCCACTCTTCCTAAGACCAGCTCTAGAGCGGGGCCCAGCCTGGATGGTCCCATCTCACCCCTGGGGAAGAGGTCAGGGAACAAGGACAGGGAGAATCTCATTTCACCTAAACGCTCCCCCAGCGCGGTGCCTGGGTGGAGAATGGGTGCATGGGCTGCCCACATGACAGCAGAGCCCAGTGTCAGGTGTGCAGGCCCAGGACAGCCTGCTGGGCGCTGCATCTCGCTTTGCCACTTACTGAATATTAATATTACGGAATATTAAGTTATCCTCTCGGAACCCCACTTTCCTCACCAGTAAATAACAAATAACATTTCTCTTCTTTGGAACTCAGGTTTTCCCCTCTATAAACGCGAACATTTCTTTATATGTTTGGTTACCTCTAAGCTCAGCAAGGTCAGGGACTGTTTCCGCCCCGCCCCGTGCTCAGCTCACAGGAGGACCTCCATGCACGTTTGTTAAATAATCATGTGGACAAGATCTGTCTGTCAGCATCTGCCACCTCAGCCTCCTGGATCAGAACTGCACCTGCATGAGACCCCAGGGCAGGTGCACCCCAGTCTCAGAAGTCCTGGGGTCTCGGCCTCACGTCCCAGCTCCTCTTCCATCGCACTCATTCTTCAGGTCTTGTGTCCATCACTCCATCCCACCCCCAGCCTTCTCCTCTGAAAACTGGCACAGCGCCACTTATTGTCCCTGGAGTGAGACCGAATTGAGTGGGATCGTGGGTCCGATGCATGCACCAACTCCATAAATGGGGCTCTGTCTTCTCTCTCTAGCCCAGGCTCAGGTCTCTGTGTCAACTCCACCCAGGACAGGGAGTATACGAGCAGCTCGCATCTGGCCACTGGCAGAGTGTGGTATTCACTGTGCAGCCCACGGTCAGTGGGGAGTCCTGGGCCCCAGTCACCAGCTGAAACCATCCGGATGGATCTACTCCTCACTATACAGCCTGGCTGTTCATTCCGGCACTGCAGCCCTTTCCGAAGCCCTGCCTGCTCCCACAGAGCCCCTGTCTGCCTCCCCTGTGAGAAAGTCTCCCCTCCTGTATTGTCCAGGGTCTCCAGGGCTCATGCTTCAGCTGAAGGAGCCTGTGAGAGAGGAGGCAGAGGATAGGTGGGGGCAGGAGGGGGTAAGGTTGAGGAGAGAGCAGGACACCTCCCCTCTCTCCTTTAAGGCAAAGCCATCACCCACCAGCCCCAGAGAGGGGAGGAGAATGGCTGAGACACTCTCTCTCCCTGTGAGGGCAGAGCTGGGGTGGCGAATGGAGCGGAACATGCCGCCTCACACCGCAGAAAAAATGACCCAACGCGAGTTCAGCGGCACACGGAGTCCCTCTCCTCCCCCTCCCGATCAATGCGTAACAGACCTTTATTTCCTTTGTAGTTCTTGCCTCAAGTGGATTGTTATTCTTCTCTTGATAAGAGTGTAATCCATTTAAGGTTCTTTGATGGTTATTTTATTTCTCCCAAGTATATTCTACGTGAGAAGATCAATTTCAAGAAATTCGATCCATTAATAAGTGCTAAGCGGTCAGCGGTTAGAGGAGGAGCCCGTAGACTAAGATCAGGAGATGAAAACTCTGCCTGGGCTGCTCTGCAGGGAGCCCTGGAGCAGACCTCACATCCGTCTTTAGGAGTCCTCCAGACTGAAATTCAAGCTCATTTTGGAGTCCAAAGATGATGGGTGAGAATTCATCAGCCAACAAATCAGCCCTGTGCAACAGGCTGAGGACTCCGAGATCTCAACCCTAAGAGTGTGTCTGTTCCCGAAGGCCGTGAACATGGTGGTGAACAGCCTGCTTGTTCTAGGTCCCCCTTCAGGGCGAACATCAGTCATTCCCCACTGTTTGGGCAGTGGGGAGGGAAGAAACCACAGTGCCACCTCAGCACTCCTCTCCACCATGGACCAGGAGGCAGGACAGGAGATTCTGACCCATTAGAGACCTTTCTGGTGGCAGATAGGGGCCCTGGGAGGATAGGAAGGGGAGAGAGTGATTCCCTGTGTCCTCATCACTAGAGGCAAAGGAGTCAGGGGACCACCAGTAAGATTCCAAATGGGGGCTTCCGGAGACGTCTCCAGAGCCCAGTGTCCTCCCTGTGGTGGCCTTGTTAAGACCGAGTGCTAATTGTTGTGACACGTTAACTGTGATACTCAGATAGAACCTCAGCAGGGATGCCTTCCGCCCACTCACCCTCAGTTTGGTAAAGTGATATTTACATTGGAAATTTAATCATCATTTCTGATGATAATGGAATTGACAAATAAGTTGAGTGTCAAGTAGGGACCAAATGCCTGACCTCTGCATTGGGCTCTTTTATAGGCTTGAGAAACTAGGTGACCTTCTGTTTCCATAATTGCAGGATCAAGAAAGAGGGACGAGAGGGCTGGAGGAGAGGGGGCAGTGGTGTGCTGGAGTTGGCTCAAACCAGCTCCTGGGGCTGATGTGACATTTTCAGAAATTCTGTCAGTCAGTTGGTAAAACACAGCCACAATTAAAAACGAAATTACATAATCTCACAATGATATAAGTTACATTAAAAACAAAGGCAATCAACATTCCAATCCTAATTACTTTTTTATGTTTTACAAACATCGTGTATTCTTTTGAGGTTATTTACTCATCTTGTATCTGTGTGATGGAAATAATATATGATGGTGTGATGCTCCACATCTCTTCCAAATTTTGAGTTTAATGACATGCATGGCATTGGTAGTTTGAAATTGACCATCATGGGAGTATTTACACCACAGAGATTGGCAAACACCACAAATTGGGGTCAATTCAGAAGACAGAAATCACCAAAGTAATTTGAACTGATACAATTCAATATAAATAATTATTAACTAAAAGATGATTGACTACTAAAAGAAGCAAAATAAAATCTTAAACAATATAGAAACACAGAATGTAGGGAATAGCTACGACTACTACTTCTGGGCCGAAGAAGAGTGCTCAAGGAGGGAACAATCACAGAAGAGGGCCACATTGTCCCAACGCCAAGCTTCTGCCATTGCTGGATAGGGTATGACTGTGTCCAGGGGATAAAGAATTTCACTGGAGTCCCATGGGCTAGAAATGGTCCAGTCAGTTGGCTAAAGCTAGCAAGTAGGAAGCTACCCACTGGGTTATAACAAAACTCACAGAAAGGTGAGTCACAGAGTCACTCCCATGTCACTGGCAGTCATGCCGTGGGAGCCAGAAGAAAGGAAAATCAGAAGCTACATGAGAAATCCCATCTCTTTTTTGTCTCAATTTTTTTATTACAGTAAAATACAAGTACACCTAACATAAAATTTAGCATCTTTAACCATTTTTAAGTGTACAGGGCAGTGGTATTAAATACATTCATAATGTAGTGCAATCATCACCACCATCCATCTCCATAGCAACTCTCATCTTAGAAAACTGATTCTCCTGAAACAGCAACTCCTTATTTCTCTCTCTCTACAACCCCTGGCAATGAACATTCTACCTTCTGTCTCTGAATTTGCCTGCTCTAAGCATTTATAAGTGGAGTCATACAGTATTTGTGTTTTTAGCTTATCTCACTCACTTAGCATAATATCCTCGAGGTTCATCCATGTTGTAGCATACGTAAGAAATTTTCTCCCTTTTTAAGGCTGAATATTATTCCACTGTGTATATACCACATTTTGCTTATCCATTTACTCATTGATGGACACTTGGGTTGTTTCCATGTTTTAGTTATTGTGAATAATGCTGCTTTGAACATGAGTGTACAATTGTTTCTTTGAGACCCTGCTTTCAATTCTTTTGGATATATACCCAGAAGTGAAATTGTTGGGTCATATGGTAATTCTTTTTTTTTTTGAGGAACCATCGTATTGTTTTCTGCAGCAGTTGCACCGCTTTCCATTCCCACAATTGGTGTACAGGACTCCAGTTTCTCTACATCCTCACTAACACTTGTAATTTTCTGGGTTTTTTATAGTAGCCATCCTAGTGGGTGTGAGATGATATCTCGTTGTAGTTTTGATTTGCAGTTCCCTAATGAGCAGTGTTGAACATTTTTTCGTGTGTCATTGGCCATTGGCACATCTTCTTCGGAGAAATGTCTATTCGAGCCCTTTGGCCATTTTTGAATTGTGTTTTGTTGTTGAGTTTTAGGAGTTCTCTATATATTTCAGATATTAATTCTTTATCATATATATGATTTGCAAATATTTTTCCATTTTGTGGGTTGTCTTTTTACTCTGTTGATTATGTCATTTGATTCAAAAATATATATTTTTTAATTTATTGGGGTGACTATTGTTAATAAAATTACATAGATTTCAGGTGTACAATTCTGTATCACATCATCTATAAATCCCATTGTGTGTTCACCACCCAGAGTCAGTTCTCCTTTCATCACCATATATTTGATCCCCTTTACCCTCATCTCCCACCCCCCACCCCCTTACCCTCTGGTAACCACTAAACTATTGTCTGTGTCTATGAGTTTTTGTTTCTCATTTGTTTGTCTTGTTCTTTTGTTGTTTTTGATTTATATACCACATATCAGTGAAATGATATGGTTCTCTGCTTTTTCTGTCTGACTTATTTTGCTTAGCATTATACTCTCAAGCTCCATCCATGTTGTCACAAATGTTTCTATATCATCTTTTCTTACTGCTGAATAGTATTCCATTGTGTATATATACCACAACTTCTTTATCCATTCATCTATCGAAGGACATTTTGGTTGTTTCCATGTCTTGGCCACCGTAAACAAAGCTGCAGTGAACACTGGAGCACATGTGTCTTTATGTATAAATGTTTTCAGATTTTTTTGGGTAGATACCCAGGAGAGGGATTGCTGGGTCATATGGCAGTTCTATTCGTAATTTTTTGAGGAACCTCCACACTGCCTTCCATAGCGGCTACACCAGTCTGCATTCCCACCAACAGTGTATGAGGGTTCCTTTTTCTCCACAGCCTCTCCAACACTTGTTACTATTTGTCTTGTTGATGATAGCCATTCTAACTGGGGTGAGGTGGTATCTCATTGTGGTTTTTATTTGCATTTCTCTGATGATTAGTGATGTTGAGCATTTTTTCATATGTTTATTTGCCATTTGTATGTCTCTTTGGAGAAATGTCTCTTCAGGTCATCTGCCCATTTTTCAATTGGGTTGTTTGTTTTTTTGTTGTTGAGTTTCATGAGTTCCTTGTATATTTTGAATATTAGCCCCTTATCAGAGGCACTGTTTGCAAAAATCTTCTCCCATTCAGTTGGTTGCCTCTTTATTTTGTCGATGGTTTCTTTTGCTGTGCAGAAGCTTTTAAGTTTCATATAGTCCCATTCGTTTATTTTAGCTTTTACTTCCCTTGCCTTTGGAGTCAAATTCATAAAATGCTCTTTGAACCCAAGGTCCATAAGTTTAGTACCTATGTTTTCTTCTATGCAGTTTATTGTGTCAGGTCTTATGCTTAAGTCTTTGATCCATTTTAAATTAATTTTGGTACATGGTGACAGATAGCAGTCCAATTTCATTCTTTTGCATGTGGCTATCCAATTCTCCCAGCACCACATATTGAAGAGGCTGTCTTTTCTCCATTGTATGTTTTTTGCTTCTTTGTCAAAAATTATCTGTCCATATTTATGTGGTTTTACTTCTGGGTTCTCAATTCTATTCCATTGGTCTATGTGCCTGTTTTTCTGCCAATACCATGCTGTTTTGATTATTGTAGCCCTGTAGTACAAGCTAAAATCAGGGAGTGTAATCCCTCCAGTGTTGTTCTTTTTTCTTAAGATTGCTTTGGCTATTCAGGGTCTTTTGTGGTTCCAAACAAATCTGATGATTTTTTGTTCTATTTCTTTAAAAAATGCCATTGAGATTTTGATGGGGATTGCATTAAATCTGTATATTGCTTTGGGTAATATGGCCATTTTAACTATGTCGATTCTTCCAATCCATGAACACGGAATGTTTTTCCGTTTCATTGTGTCTTCTTCAATTTCTTTTAAAAATGTCTTGTAGTTTTCAGCATATAGGTCTTTCACATCCTTGGTTAAGTTTATTCCTAGGTATTTTATTCTTTTTGTTTTAATTGCAAAAGGAATTGTTTTTTTTATTTCTTTTTCTGAGATTTCATTGTTAGTGTAGAGGAATGCAATGGACTTTTGTATGTTGATTTTGTTGATCGTTTCTAATAGCTTTTTGGTGGAGTCTTTAGTGTTTTCTATATACAGCATCATGTCATCTGCAAAGAGTGACAATTTAACTTCTTCATTCCCAATTTGGATGCCTTTTATTACTTTCTCTTGCCTGATTGCTCTGGCGAGGACTTCCAACCCTATGTTGAAAAGCAGAGGTGATAGGGGACAGCCCTGTCGTGTTCCTGAACGTAGAGCAAAGGGTTTCAGTTTTTCACCATTAATTATGAGATTAGCTGAGGGTTTGTTATATATGGCCTTTATTATGTTAAGGTATTTTCCTTCTATACCTATTTTATTAAGTGTTTTAATCGTAAATGGATGTTGTATCTTGTCAAATGCTTTTTCTGCATCAATTGATATAATCATATAATTTTTGTCCTTTATTTTGTTTGTGTGATGTATCACATTGATGGATTTGCAGATGTTGAACCATCCTTGTGCCATGGGGATGAACCCCACTTGGTCGTGATGAATAATCTTTTTTTTTTTTTTTTTACGATAAAAAATTAATCAGGTATTTATTGAGCACTTACTGTATGTCATGCATTTTCACATATATTTTCTTTTTTTTTTTTTAATTTATTTTTAATTTATTGGGGTGACAATTGTTAGTAGAATTACATAGATTTCAGTTGTGCAATTCTGTATCACATCATCCATAAATCACACTGTGTGTTCACCACCCAGAGTCAGCTCCCCTTCCATCACCATACATTTGATCCCCCTCACCCTCATCCCCCACCCCCCAACACCCTTACGCTCTGGTAACCACCAAATTACGTTCCCCAGATTAATTTTCAAACCCCGTGGCCATCCTGTGGTCACCGACTGCCCTCCAATCCCCTCACCCTCCCCCCCACCCCCCACCCCCCCCGCCCATCTAGCAACCCTCAGTTTTTCCTCATTGTCTCCCAAACTGTTTCTGATTAGTTCATTCACTTATTCTTTTCTTTAGAATCCGCAAATAAGTGAGATCATATGGTACTTATCTTTCTCTGTCTGACTTATTTCACTTAACATAATGTTCTCTAGATCCATCCATGTTGTTGCAAATGGTAAGATTTCTTTCTTCTTTATGGCTGCATAATACTCCATTGTATAAATGTACCACAGTTTCTTAATCCAGTCATCTACCGATGGGCATTTTGGTTGTTTCCATGTCTTAGCTATTGTGTATAGTGCTGCAATAAACATAGGAGTGCATAGAGATTTTTGAATTGAAGTTCTGGATTTCTCCGGATAGATACCTAGGAGTGGAATTACTGGATCATAAGGTAGTTCCATTTTCAGAATTTTGAGATACCTCCATACTGTTTTCCATAGCGGCTGCACCAGTCTGCAATCCCACCAACAGTGCACAAGCGTTCCCTTTTCTCCACATCCGCGCCAGCACTTGTTGTTTGTTGATTTATTGATGATAGCCATTCTGACTGGGGTGAGGTGGTATCTCATTGTGGTTTTTATTTGCATTTCTCTGATGGTTAGTGAGGTTGAGCATTTCTTCATATGTCTGTTTGCCATCTGTATGTCCTTTTCAGAAAAATGTCTCTTCAAGTCCTCTGCCCATTTTTTAATTGGATCGTTTGTTTTTTTGGAGTTGGGTTGAGTAAGTTTTCCATAGATTTGTGATATTAATCCCTTATCAGATATATCATTGGCAAATATCTTTTCCCATTCAGTAGGATCCCTTCTTGTTTTATTGATGGTTTCCTTTGCTGTGAAAAAACTTTTTAGTTTGATATAATACCACATGTTTATTTTTTCTCTTAGTTCCCTCGCGCGAGGGTGTATATCAGTAAAAATCTTACTCCGGGTAATGTCTGAGAAGTTTCTTCCTATATTTTCTTCTAGGTATTTTATGGTTTCAGACCTTACATTTAAGTCTTTAAGCCATTTTGAATTTATTTTTGTATATGGTGTAAGGAGGTGGTCCAACTTCATTTTTTTGCATGTGTCTGTCCAGGTTTCCCAGCACCATTTATTGAATAGACTGTCATTACTCCATCGTACATTCTTGCTTCCATTGTCGTAGATTAAATGGCCATATAGGCGTGGATTTATTTCTGGACTCTCTATTCTGTTCCATTGATCTATGTGTCTGTTTTTATGCCAGTACCATGCTGTTTTGATTACTGTAGCCTTGTAGTATAATTTGAAGTCAGGTATTGTTATACCTCCCACTTTGTTCTTATTTCTCAAGATTGCCTTTGCTATTCGGGGTCTTTTATGGTCCCATATAAATTTTAGGATTATATGTTCTATTTCTGTGAAAAACGACGTTGGCAGTTTGATAGGAATTGCATTGAATATGTATATTGCCTTAGGCAGTATGGACATTTTAACTATATTAATTCTTCCTATCCATGAACATGATATGTGTTTCCATCTATTTATATCTTCCTTCATTCCTTTCATCAGTGTCTTATAATTTTCTGAGTATAGATCTTTTACTTCTTTGGTTAAATTTATTCCCAGGTATTTTATAGTCTTTGGAGCGATTGTAAATGGGATTGTTTTTTTAATTTCTCCTTCTGATGTTTTATTATTGGTATATACAAATGCAACTGATTTCTGAATATTAATTTTGTATCCTGCCACTTTACTAAATTCATCTATCAGCTCTAATAGCTTCTTGGTGGAGTCTTTAGGGTTCTCTATATATAGTATCATATCATCTGCATACAATGATAACTTTACTTCCTCCTTACCAATCTGGATGCCTTTTATTTCTTTTTCTTGTCTGATTGCTGTGGCAAGAACTTCCAGAACTATGTTGAATAGAAGCGGAGATAGTGGGCATCCTTGCCTTGTTCCTGATCTTAGGGGGAATGGTTTTAGCTTTTCCCCATTGAGTATGATGTTAGCTGTGGGTTTGTCATATATGGCCTTTATTATGTTGAGATAAGATCCCTCTATTCCCACTTTCTTAAGGGTTTTTGTCATAAATGGCTGTTGGATTTTATCAAATGCTTTTTCTGCATCTATTGATATGATCATGTGATTTTTATTTTTCATTTTGTTAATGTGGTGTATCACATTAATAGATTTGCGGATGTTGAACCACCCCTGCATACCAGGGATGAATCCCACTTGATCGTGGTGAATGATCTTTTTAATGTATTGCTGAATTCTGTTTGCTAATATTTTGTTGAGGATTTTTGCATCTATGTTCATTAAAGATATCGGCCTGTAGTTTTCTTTTTTTGTGGTGTCTTTGTCTGATTTTGGGATCAGGGTGATAGTGGCTTCGTAAAAAGTGTTTGGGAGTCTTCCCTCCTTCTGGATTTTTTGGAAGAGCTTGAGGAGAATTGGTGATAATTCTTTTTTGAACGCTTTGTAAAATTCACCTGTAAAGCCATCTGGTCCAGGGCTTTTGTTTGTTGGGAGACTGTTGATTACTGATTCAATTTCCGTGGTGGTAATCAGTCTATTCAGGTTTTCTGTTTCTTCTTGAGTTAGCCTTGGAAGGTTGTACGCCTCTAGAAAATTGTCCATTTCTTCCAAATTGTCAAATTTGTTGGCATATAGTTGCTCATAGTAACTTCTTAAAACTCTTTGTATTTCTGCAGTGTCCGTTGTCACTTCTCCTCTTTCGTTTCTGATTTTATTAATTTGGGTCCTCTCTTTTTTTTAATGAATCTGGCTAAAGGTTTGTCGATTTTGTTTATCTTCTCTAAGAACCAACTCTTGGATTCATTGATCTTTTGTATTGTTTTTCTGGTTTCTATTTCATTTATTTCTGCTCTGATCTTTATTATCTCCTTCCTTGTGTTCCCTTTGGGCTTATTTTGCTGTTCTTTTTCCAAATCCCTTAAATGTGAAGATAAACTGTTGATTAGTGATGTTTCTTGTTTCTTTAGGTAGGCCTGCAAAGCTATGAATTTCCCTCTTAGGACTGCTTTCGCGGCATCCCATAGATTTTGGGTCGTCGTGTTTTCATTTTCATTTATCTCGAAATATCTTTTGATTTCTTCCTTGATCTCCTGCTTGACCCATTCATTATTTAGTAATAAGTTATTCAGCCTCCATGAATTGGTGTGTCTTCCCGTTTTTTTCCTGTAGTTCATTTCTAATTTCATAGCATTGTGATCAGAGAAGACAATTGGTATGATTTCAATTTTCTTAAATTTATCAAGACTTGTTTTGTGGCCTAACATATGATCTATCTTGGAAAATGTTCCATGTGCGCTTGAGAAGAAGGTGTATTTTGCAGCATTGGGGTGAAATGTTCTGAAAATATCGATTAAATCCAAGTGGTCCAATGTATCATTTAAGGCTGTTGTTTCCATATTGATTTTCTGTCTGGAAGACCTGTCCCTTGTGGTCAGAGGTGTGTTGAAGTCCCCGACTATAATAGTGTTACTGTTGATCTCTGCCTTTATGTCAGTCAGTACCTGTTTTATATATTTAGGTGCTCCTATGTTGGGTGCATAGATGTTTACTAGGGTTATGTCCTCTTGTCGGATCGATCCCTTTATTATTATATAGTGCCCATCTTTATCTTTTAGTATGTTCTTCATTTTAAAGTCTATTTTGTCAGAAATAAGTATTGCAACTCCAGCTTTTTTCTCGTTTCCATTTGCATGAAATATCTTACTCCAACCCTTCACTTTCAGCCTGTGTGTGTCTTTTGTTCTGAGGTGAGTCTCTTGTATACAGCATATACAAGGGTCTTGCTGTCTTATCCAGTCAGCCACCCTATGTCTTTTGATTGGAGCATTTAATCCATTTACATTTAAAGTGATTATTGATAGGTACATAGATATTGCCATTTTTAAATTTGTAGTTAGGTTGTTTTGATCTTTCTTCTATTTACAGAAGTCCTTTTAGTATTTCTTGCAATGCTGGCTTGGTGGTAATAAATTCCTTTAGCTTATTTTTTTCTGGAAAGCTCTTTATCTCTCCATCAACTTTAAATGATAGCCTTGCTGGATAAAGCAATCTAGGTTGTAGGCCTTTGTTTTCCATCACTTTAAGTATCTCCTGCCACTCCCTCCTGGCCTTCAATGTTTCTGTAGAAAAATCATTTGATAGTCTTATGGGAGTTCCCTTGTATGTAACCCTCCGTCTTTCTCTTGCTGCTTTTAGGATTCTCTCTTTGTCTTTAAGCTTTGCCATTTTAACTATAATGTGTCTTGGTGTGGACCTGTTTGGGTTAATCCTGGTTGGAACTCTCTGCACTTCCTGGACTTGTATGTTGGTTTCCTTCATCAGGTTGGGGAAGTTTTCAGACATTATTACTTCAAATATGTTCTCAATCCCTTGCTTGCTCTCTTCACCTTCTGGTATTTCTATGATGCGCATGTTGTTGCGCTTGATGTTATCCCAGAGGTCTCTTAGGCCATCTTCATTGTTTTTTATTCTTTTTTCTTTTTGTTGTTCCGTTTGGGTGATCTCTGCTACCTTGTCTTCTAAGTCGCTGATTCGATCCTCTGCTTCATCTAGCCTGCTGGTAATTCCTTCAAGTGAGTTCTTAATTTCGGTAATTGTGTTCTTTAGTTCCAACTGGTTTTTCGTTATGATTTCTACATCCTTCTTTATGTTTTCTCTAAGCTCGTTTGTTATGATTTCTACATCCTTCTTTATGTCTTCTCTAAGCTCCTTAAACATTCTTATCACCAGTGTTCTGAACTCTGTCTCTGAGAGGTTGGTTACGTCTGCTTCATTTGGTTCCAGTTGTGGAAGCTTCTTCTGTTCTTTTATTTGGGACGTGTATCTTTGTTTCCCCAATGAATAATCTTTTTAATGCATGTTGTATTCATTCGATTTGCTAGAATTTGTTTAGGATTTTTTGATGCAAAAATATTTTAATTTTCATGAAGTCCAATTTGTCTTTTTTTTTCATTTGTTGCCTGTGCTTTTGGTGTTATATCCAAGAAATCATTGCCAAATCCAGTGCCATGAAGCTTTGCCCTACTTGTTCTTCTCAGAGTCTTATAGGTTTACATCCTACATTTAGGTCTTTGATCCATTTTGACTTAATTTCTGTATATTATGTTAGGTAAGGGCGCAACTTCATTCTTTTGCATGTCGATATCTAGTTTTCCCAGCAAGATTTGTTGAAAAGATTCTCCTTTCTCCATAGAATGATTTTGGCACCCTTATTGAACCTCATTTGACCATATATGCGAGATTTTATTTCTGGGCTCTCTATTCTATTATTTTGATCCATCTGTACCAGTACCACCTTGTTTTGATAACGGTAGCTTTGTAGTATGTTTTTAAAACAGGATGTATGAATCCTCCATCTTTGTTCTTCTTTTTCAAGATTATTTTGTCTATTTGGGGTTCCATAGGAATTTTAGAATGGGCCTTTCTATTTATGCAAAAAATGTCATTGAGATTTTGATAGGAATTCCATTGAATCTATAGCTCACTTTGGGTAATATTGACATCTTAACAATATTAAGTTTTCCAATCCATGAACATGGGATATGTTTCCATTTGTGTATTCTTTAATCTATTTCAGCAATGTCTTATGGTTTTCAATGTACAAGTTTTTCACCTTCTTGGGTAAGTTAACTCGTGAATACTTTATTCTTTTTGATGTTATTGTAGATGGAATTGTTTTTGAAATTTTCTTTTCAGATTATTCATTGTTTGTGTATAGAAATGCAACTGGTGTGTGTGTATGTGTGTGTGTGTGTTGACTTTGTATCCTGCTACTTTGCTAAACTTATTTATTACCCACCCCCTAACATTTTTTGTGTGTGGAATCTTTAGGGTTTTCTACTGATAAGATTATATAATTTGCAAACAGAATTCATTTTACTTCTTCCTTTCCAATTTGGATACCTTTTATTTCTTTTCCTTGCCTAATTGATCTGGCTAGAACTTCCAGTACCATGTTTAATAGAAATGGCAAAAGTGGGCATGCTTATCTTGTTCCTGATTTAGAGAAAATCTTTCAGTCTTTCACTGCTATGTATGATGTTTGTTGAGGGTTTTTCATAAATGGCTTTTATTATGTTAAGGTAGTTACCTTCTGTCACTAGTTTATTGAGTGTTTTTCTGTTTTGTTTAGTTTTATCATGAGAGAGTGTTGAATATTGTCAAATGCTTTTTCTTCACCAATTGAAAAGATTATATTTTTTCCTTCATTCTGTTAATGTGGTGGATTACATTGATCAATTTTCATATATTGAACTATCCTTGCATTCCAGTAATAAATTCCATTTGGTCATGCTGTATAATGCTTTTAATATGCTGCTGCTTTTGGTTTGCTAGTATTTTGTTAAGGATTTTTGTGTCAATGTTTATTAGGGATTTGGGTCTGTAGTTTTCTTTTCTCGTATTATCTGTCTGGCTTTGGTATCAAGGCAATACTAGCCTCATAGAATGATTTAGGAAGTGTTCCCTCCTGTTTAATTTTTTGGAAAAGTTTGAGAAAGATTAGTATTAGTTTTTCTTTAAATGTTTGGTAGAATTCACCAGTGCAGACATCAGGTCCAGGACACTTCTCTTTTGAAAGATTTTTTTTATTATTATTGCTTCAATCTCCTTAGTAGTTACAGGTCTATTCAGATTTTCTATTTCTTCATAATTTAGTCTTGGTAGGCTTTGTGTTTCTAGGAATCTTCCCATTTCATCTAGTTTACCCAATTTGTTTACCATACAATTGTTTATAGTGCCCTCCTATAATCTTTTTTATTTCTATAGAATAAGTAGTAATGTTATCATTTTCATTTTTGATTTTAGTAATTTAAGTCTTCTCTCTTCTTTTCTTAGTCCATATAGCTAAAGATTTGTCAATTTTGTTGATCTTTTCAAAGAACCAACTTTTGTTTTCATTGTTGTTCTTTATTGTTTTTCTATTCTTTATTTCATTGACCTCTATTCTAATCTTTATTGTTTCCTTCCTTTTGTTAGCTCTAGTTTAGGTTGTTCTTCTTTTCCTAGTTCCTTAGGTTGTAAACTTAAGTTTTTTTTATTTGAGATTTTTCTTGTTTTTTAATGTAAACATTTATATTTATAAATTTTCCCCTTAGCACCACTTTCACTGGGTTCCATAAGTTTGGGTATATTGTGTTTTTGTTTTCTTTCATCTCTAAGTATTTTTCTAATTTCCCTTGTGATTTTTTTCTTTGATTCATTAATTTTTTAACAGTGCATTCTTTAATTACCACAAACTTGTGAGTTTTCCAGTTTTACTTCTATTATCGATTTCTAACTTCATCAGTTGCAGTTGGAAAAGATACTTTGCATGATATGTCTTTTTAAATCTATTGAGACTTAATTTGTGGCCTAACATATGGTCTAGCCTGGAAAATGTTCCAGGTGCACTTGAGAAGTATGTGTATGCTGTTGTTAGGTAGAGTGTTTCCTATATGTCTGTTACATATAGCTGATCCATTGTGTTGTTGAAGTTCTCTATTTCCTTACTATCTATCCAATGTTGAAAACGGGATATTGAAGTCTCCAACTATTATTGTAGAACTATTTCTTCCTTCAGTTCTGTTAGCTCTTGCTTCATATACAGTAAATCCTCACTTAATGTCATTGATAGGTTCTTGGTAACTGACTCTAAGCAAAATGACATACAATAAAACCAAGTTTACCATAGCCTAATTGGTATAAATAAGAGTTAACTCCTTAAGGCATATTTCTGGTCACAAAAACATAATTAAACTTGTAAATAAAGACCCCAAACTCTTCTAAATTAAACATTGAAATAAATATGAGGTATACATACTTTAAGACTGATTAATCAAAACTAGTAAAATAATTATTTTCCACCCCACTTATTCCATTTCAAGGGCATGGGTAGCCAGAACCTATCTCAGTAGCTCAAAGCGCAAGGCAGAACCAACCCTGGACAGAATGCCATTTCATAGCAAGGTGCATCCATATACCCATCTTCACTCAGACGGGACAATTTAGACGTGCCAGTTAGCCTAACATGCACAGCTGTGGAATGTGGGAGGAAAATGGAGTACCCAGATAAAACCCACACAGACATGGGGAGAATGTACAAACTCCAGACAAACAGTAGCCCCAGCTAGGAATCAAATTATTCTCATCAATGTTATAATGACATGATGTTGAATGAAACAATGTTATTCAAGGATCTACTGTATTTTGATGGTCTGCCATTAGATGCATAAATGTTTATGATTGTTATATCTTCTTGCTATATTAAACCCTCTATTAATATATAACGTCCTTGTTTATCTCTTGTAAACTTTTTTTATTTAAAGACCATCTGGTTTGACATAAGTATACCCACTGCGGCTCTCTTTTGGTTACTATTGGCATGGAATATCTTTCTCTTTCCTTTCACTTTCAATCCATCCTCATTTACAAGACTCGGAGTGTCTCTCCAGCACCCCCTACTGACAAGGTCTGACATTGCACCACTGGCAGAGGAGAACCGTTTTAGAGGGTCCAACTTCAGTGTCACAATGCAGAGCAAAGAAGAGTGAAATTTGAGCTAAGAAGCAATAAATTGATAATGTGCACACTCCCCTCATTTTCAGAGCATTCATAGAGACATCTTTTCTAAAGATGCTGAGTTCTGGAAATGGGCAAATGTCCAAGGCCTCATCTGATGCTGAATCTGCTCAATAAAAATAAAACATCGATAGTAAAAACATCAGCTCCCAGGTAGGCACTGTGTGTAATGTATTACATATATTATTTTATTCGGTTCTCACAATAATCCAATGAGCTAGATAGCATTATTTTCCCCATTTTACAAATGAGGAAACTGTGGGTGAGATAGGTAAAATAGTTGGTCCTGAAAAAAACACAACAGCTGTCATTCAAATTCAGGTCATCCTGACATTATGCCCTTCAGCAAGCAGTATCTAATTGCTACTTGTGTACCTGTAAGGATGGGGAGCTTATCCCCTCTTGAGGTAGCCCCTACTATCTCAGGACAGCTTTGACTATTGGAACTCTCGTCCTTCAGCCTAAATTAGGGGTATGCGCGCTCTCTTCCATATGGAAGCTCTTTTTGTATTTCAAGATAGTTCCTTTGTCTATATTGGGATTTTTCTTCTCCAGATCTAATAGCTCTTCTCCCTTGAGCATTCGGCCTCATGCCTTTTTGACCAAGCATGAGTTTTCTCTTCCCTTTTACATTGCCGTGCAAAGGTGGATGCAGCTTTCCACCGATGGCTTTCCCAGGGCAGGGCCGCACTGTCTGTCTCTGCCTGTCCCAAGGATCTAGCAAGGGAAGTCAGATTATTTCTCTGAGCTTTGGTTTTCGTCTTTTAATTCTGGGGCAAAAATGTATGTCTAAGTGGGTTTCTAGGGGTATTCGATAAAATAACATATAAGAAAGTGTTTGACGCAATGCAGATTGGAGAAAACTAGATCAAGTCCACTGATACATGGAGAAAATCTGGGAATTATTCCCAGTCCTACCGTGTGGCAAACAAGAACTAGAACTAGCACCTAGGTTTCCTGATACCCAAGCCTGACCTCTCCTCATATATTAGAGGCAAAAAGCAGCTTCTCTCCTCTCAGAAGCAACAGTGAATCACATCACATGAGGGTGGCCACGTGCCCTTTCTCAAGCATCAAAGATACCAGAATTAATTAGGAGCAACATTTACAGAGACACCCGTGGTGCTAGGATCAGCCCTTTTCCCTCTGCCTTTTTTCTTCCTCTCCCTCCCTCTCTTTGATGATTTGACATCCTACAAAAGTTGAACAGTGTGACAGAGAGTTCTGAGTGGCTGGTGGGGTCCCTTTGAGGACTACTGTGCATTCCCTGTAATGACATTCATTAGTCTGTCTGACATCAAAACTGTTCTCAGGTTAATATGTTTAACTTAATGAGGCATTTATTTTCAGTTAGAAAACTCCTGAAGAAGCATGTTTTCTCCTGATGAGTTCAGCTGATGAATAGACTAATGTTAGCCTTGAAAGAGTTAGGATTCAGAAAATGAACATAACCAACTTCTTTCTCAGATATAGGCATAAATGAAGTTGTGTTAAGCTGCCTATTTCTTAGGGGAAGAAACAGGCAGAAAATCGTCACTTGGCTCTCTGATTTGTCCTCCATTGGCTTATTTGTTTCCTAACCCCAACCCCCAGCCTTACTCCAAAATCCAAGGATATGAAAAGGCCAAGGACCAGTGTGTGATGAGAGGAAAGAATGTTTGCAAATGAGCAGCCTGAGAGCCCAGAACACGAAAGAGATCGCATGTGGTGGCAGAGGCCACACAGACGGGCTCACATAGCTGGGACACGGGCTGGCCTGCCGATGTCACGTAACAGCTTTGTGGGGTTCACTCTTACAGCACCAGCAGCCTGCATCAAGCACTTCCATTTGATTTTCTCTTATTGTCCACTTCTCTGCTGAAATTACCATTACTTCTTTGCTGAAACCAGGACTTCTTGGCTGAGAGAGGAGACTGAGGAAAATTGAATTGTTTCATGCCTAGAAATGGGCACAACTTTCCTTCTGCTAGGCCTTTACTGATGGGATCAGAGTTAATTTAGTCAGGAGTTGAACTGGGTTTTGAGATTCTTTATTGCTATGGTTACCCTCAGTGCCGCACAGGTTTTGAATTCGTTGTGTTTAGGTGGAGAATGGTTTTCCAGAGCTATGTCTGTTTGAAACTGTGCTTAGAACTTCCCTTTGCATGGGCCTCAGAGAGGGTCTCTTTACACCCTCTCTCTCTCTCTCTCTCTCTCGTTCCTCTCTCAGCATCATTCTGGTCTTACTACTTCTGTGAAGTTTGTTAGCTTGGCAGTGGGGATACTGGGGCTGTATTTTTTGTTGTTCTGATTAAGCCCCAGTCTTAGGCCCCATTTCCCTACATCCCAGTTCTCCTCCCCCTCCCCCTGTGTAGTTCTGGCTCAGGGAGTATTTCTGCCCCTGCTCCAGGAAGAAGGATTCTCCCCCTCCCTTCCCACAAATGAACTGGGTTTTTACCAAAGCCTTAAGAGCAGGTGTTCTTGTTCCATTTTCCACTGAGATGAAAGACTTTTGTTTCATAAGAGAAACAGGCGAGAAAGGTCTGGGCAGAATGTTTTGCAACAGCCCCATGTCTGAGCCACAGTGGACAATTGCTTAGGACTCTGTCCAACCTTTCTTGTGAGAATCCCCGGGGGTTCCAGAAACAGCCAGCAAGCTGGTGCAGATGCCCAGTGTCAGTGGGCTTCCCGCTGCCCAGGCAGCCTCACTCAGCCTTCGCCAACTGCTTGATTATTCTAATTCAGCTCTTCTTACCTGTGTCCTGGGTGAGGAAGAGTCCCCGTCTCCTTTCCCTCTGCAGGCACCTGTCTCTGCATGGATTTGGGCCAGTTGTTTGCTCCTTGACCTCAGCTCTTCTACATGTTTGTGGGCAGAAAAAAATCATGAGTTAGAAATTAATTGGCTCTTTTCGATTTTAAGGGTGGGCATGAATCTTTCCAGGTTGAGGGAATCCAAAACTACAGATGAAGAGCCTCATCTTTATGTCATTTGCAACCAGTAATTGCAGAAGTCCCACCTCAGTCACCTGGATTCCTGTCCGCATGCCCAGGGTTCCCAGGCCTCCTCCTCAGTAGCGTGTCCCATGGGAGAGGCCCACGGCAGGAGGCCTGGGTTCAAGTCCCAACTGTGGCCCAGATCCACCAAATGACCTTGGAGAATGCCCTGTCCCCCCTGGGCTTCATTTTCTAGGACCTCTTCCAGCTGGGCATTCCTCGATGTCTATG
The DNA here is from genome assembly GCF_004115265.2 of Rhinolophus ferrumequinum. NCBI lineage: Eukaryota > Metazoa > Chordata > Mammalia > Chiroptera > Rhinolophidae > Rhinolophus > Rhinolophus ferrumequinum. The sequence goes on from NC_046292.1 coordinate 20,731,882, forward strand.
CTGCAGCATGCCCTCACCTGCCTAGAAATAAACACACGTGATCCATTCAAAGAACGTCTCAGAGGCCCCATCATGCACAGGCCCTGTGACTGGTCCTGGGGATACACGAATGGATGAGGCCCTGTTGATCCCAATGAATGCCACTCTCAGCCCCGTGGGGAGGGAACCATGTGGAGTGATGCCCACGACACCGTGGGCAGAAGGCCCAAGCAAGATCAGTACAGGACGCTGCCTGCCCCAGGACTCTGTCCACACTGGGGGTTCAGGAGAGCTCCCACAGGGCCTGAGCATAGCTCCCCTGTGGCCTCAGTACCTGCCCTACAACTTCTCATCTGCGTGGCCTTGGGCAAGTCGTCCGCTCCCTTGGTCTGTCCAATCTAGGTCTCCACACAACGCCACCTCCTCCAAAAGGCTCTCCTGGACCCCAACCTAAAGTAACCACACCGTCCTGCTTACTTTCTTCATAGCACCTTTCTCTGTTAGAGATTACATGATGTTCTTTATCTCTCCTTGGTTCTTGTCTTTACTCCCCGGATCCCACACACAGCAAATGTGAATCTTTTGTTCATTCCTACAGTAAGTATTTATGTCTTAGTCAACATTCTAGGAGGATGGTACTTAGAAGTGAACAAAAAGACCAAAATCATTACCTATATAGAGCTTACGTTCTTGTGAAGGCAGCCGATAAACAAGGTAAGTAAATAAAGTATACAGAAGACGTCACATAGTGGTACGTGAAAGGAGATAAATGAGTCAGAAAGGAGGGGTGAGAAGTGGATTCAGGAAGTCGGGGTGCGATTTTACATACGGGTGGTCAGGAAGGGCCTCCCTGGGAAGGACTCATTTGAGCACAGACCGGAGGAACGTGGGCTGTGTGTGAGCCATGAGTGGACCTGGGGAGCAGACCCCAGGCCACAGGAACTGCGAGTGCAGGGCCGGAGGTGAGAGCGTGCCCAGTACACTCAAGGGTCAGCAAGGAGACCCAGGTGGCTGGGGCAGAGTGGGGGGGGGGGTTAGGGTGGGGTTAGGGGACGGGAAGTCACGGGGGTCCTGGGAGCCAGTGAAGGACTCTGGTGCTACCCTGAGAAAGACGGGAGCCATGGAGCGTGTGAGCAGAGAAGAGAATTCGTTGCAGTGGCATTTTTAAAGGCTCTCTTCCTGGTCCTCAGTGAAAAAGGGACCACAAGGGGCAAGATGGAGTCAGGGAGATGGATGGACAGAATCATCTGGGCTGCGGGTGATGGTGGACCTCACTAGAGTGAGGTCATGAGGGTTGGAGATGAGGAATTTTAAAAATACCAACACAGCACCTGGCACACAGTAGGCCCTCAGGAGATGGCAGCTGTGATGATCGGAATATGGAAGGTGCTGAGGCATCTAAAATGAAATCTCCCAGCTGCCTGTCATTACCTGAATTCAGGCTCGCACACGAGATTGAAAAGAAGAGATTGCAGGGAGAAGTCTCTTGCATTGGAGCAAACAAGAGGGCAGGATTACATAAGTGATAAAAGGCTAACATTTCACATGTTCGACACAAGCTTAAATTACACGCATTCAGATATTTAAGGGGTAGGAAACCTTTAAAAACAATTTTCTTTTTCATACTACATATATAGTATGTAAAAGTTTGGGGAGCAAGATATGTGTGTTGTAGCTTGAATTTTCCCAAATCTAACCCTTTCTTTTTATAATATACTCGTTTGATGGGTCTTTTAACTTGATGTAATGCCACATTCACACAGGGGGACAGGTCAGTATTTTCTTCTGGTATGAAACTAACAGCTACTTTAGGTTTTTAAACATGTGCCTTTTCAGCAGCAGAGGTAATTCTAAGAAGAAAACAAACAAAAAAAGTAGCCCCAGGGCAAATTAGCCTCCAGCTGCTGGAAAGCCAGGTTTCATGCCCGTTAGCTTTTGATCTTGATCAGAGGAACTGGCAAGGAACCTTCTCCGTCATCTCAGCTTGGAAGTTCGGTATCGCCATAAATTTCAACCCTACCTACAAGGTACCTATTCCTTTAAGGTATGCCTTCTAATCTTCAGTTTATAAGCACCAACCTACTCCTGGTCCTACTCCTTCAGTGCAGGCCTGGCTTCTAAGGGCCAGCTCCTGTGTTCCATCGAGCCTTCTAAGCTCACTCTGACCTCCTAAAGGGCAGGCCAGAGGGGCCAGAGAATAAGCAGCCCCCACTCTGGCCCCGCAACAGCCTTCAACCAGGGACCCAAGTTCCCAGGGCTCTCAGGTAGGAGCACTCTGAGGCAAGCCTTCTGGTCCCAGAGTTTCCCTGACAGAATTAAGCCCCATCTACCCACAGGCCGGGAAAGGTTGCCAGGTCAGACGCGGCCCAGAGGACATCACCCAGAGTGGTCTGAGGATGTATCTTCAGAACAGAAAGACAGGACCGAGGCTAGAAAGAGTCAGCAGCAGGATGGTGGGGTGAAGGGGTTGGGGGAAGCCCACACCAAAGCCCCTGAGAGGAGACAAGACCCAGACAAAGAACTGAGGTGGGCCAAGAGGACCTGTGACAGACGAGGAGAAGCGAAGTCATGGGAAGGGCGAGTGGCTCCAGGGCGAGCCTGTGGGCAAAGGTAGACCCCACACATTGACACAGCCACTTTCGAAACTGCCAGCATCACTCAAGCTGAACTTGTGCATAACCTTTTCCCCAGCAAGTCTACTCGTGGGTCTCTGCCCCATGAGAATGCACTCGTATGGTCACCAGAAGGTTCATAACAACACTACCCACACAGCTGCCAAAAGGGAGAGGGCCCAAATCCCATCTAGAGTTGATGGATACAGAAATGGTTGTATATTCACACAAGGGAACACCAGCCATTGATAAGAACAAGCAATGCCCAGTTTAATGTGGTTGCTTGGATAAATCTCAGTGTCACGCAAAGGAAGCTGCACGTGTGGGAGCCCAGAAGGTATGAGTCCATTTGCCTGAAGTTCTAGAACAACACAGGTAATCCACGCTGTTAGAAGTCAGGACGGCAGTGACAGGGAGAGAGGGCACAGAGGGACTTGTGGGGGGCCGGTGCGGCTGTTTGCCCAAATTCTTCAGCTACACACTCATGATTTGTGTGCTTTCCCTGTCACATACCATATTACACTGTCATGAAAATTTACTTCAAGGGCCCGGGGACTTTGTTGTGCTGGAGGGACAGCTAAGGGATCACATTGGACCAAATACCCCAATATATAGTTTACTAACAAGTGGTACGCGCTTGTTGAATGAATGAATGAATGAATAAGTGAATGAATGAATGAACAAGTGCATAAACTCATAAATAAACACATGGACAAAGAAATAATGACTAAATGCATGCTGGAAGTGATGAACGCATGAACATATTCATGACTGAATAAATGAATTAATGAAATAAAGGATGAAAGAATGAAGAAATCTCTGATAACTGCATATAAAGTGAGTGCACAAATGGACAGCCAAGGAAAGGATGAAAGACTGAACGAAAGGACAAACAATGGAAACAGGAATGGATGAAACAAAGAATGAAGGAAAGAATAAATTAATACCTAACGTGTGTGAAAAAACATGATCACTGAATGAACAAAAACTGAAGAGGTGAACGAGTGAATGAACAGAGGGCACATCAGTTAACACGAGTGGCTACTTGAGCGTGTATGTTCCCGGTGGGGCAGGAGAGGAAGGACAAGTTCAAGGGCAATAAACCCCAAAGCCCGAGGGAAGTCTCTCCCCCGGACATGAGACCAAGGCCTCGGCAAGTCAGCCCGAGAAGTTCCTAAGGTGCCTGATTTTAGATTTCATAAGAATACAGAATTGTACACCTGAAATCTATGTGTCTTGACTAACAATTGTCACCCCAATAAACTTTAATTTAAAAAAAAAAGAAATGTGACTTACAAGGTAGAAACATCTATGCTCTGCTCTTTTTTTTTTTTTTTTTTTTTTTAAAGATTTTATTGGGGAAGGGGAACAGGACTTTACTGGGGGAACAGTGTATACTTCCAGGCCTGTTTTTCCAAGTCAAGTTGTTGTCCTTTCAGTCCCAGCCTCGGAGGGCGCAGCTCAGCTCCAGGTCCAGTTGCCGTCGCCAGTTGCAGGGGGCACAGCCCACCATCCCTTGCGGGAGTCGAACAGGCAACCTTGTGGTTGAGAGGACGCACTCCAACCAACTGAGCCATCCGGGAGCTCAGCGGCAGCTCAGCTCAAGGTGCCGTGTTCAATCTTAGTTGCAGGGGGCACAGCCCACCATCCCTTGTGGGACTCGAGGAATCGAACTGGCAACCTTGTGGTTGAGAGCGCACTGGCCCATGTGGGAATCGAACCGGCAGCCTTCGGAGTTAGGAGCATGGAGCTCCAACCGCCTGAGCCACCGGGCCGGCCCGCTCTGCTCTTTTATATAGTAGTTTCCAGCTCATTAAATGTATATTCATTCAAATCAAATAAAATTTAAAATCCAGCTTGTCCATTGCACTAAAAAAAGGAAGGAAAAAAAGAATATTCTTTAACAAACGTCAGCTGAAGCCTCCAAGTACGCTGCTCCGTGGGACGAACTCTGGGTTCAGTGGGAAGAGCTAAATGGAATTGACTACGCTGCTTTCACAATTAGGTCACAGATAATTACCTATTATCTAGCGAACCCCCAGCATGATTTTAATAATCACTATTTAAATAACACATTTTCACAGTCTCCGTACAAATTAACCTCCGGGAGGCATAATTAATGTCAACATGGGGAAAGTTTGCTGTGTGGCCTGGGAATGAAAAAGGGGTTGGCGCTGTCACTGTGATTGTCCTGTGAGACTCCGGGGCCAGGTGATCCTGTGGACAGAGCTCAGGTTTGGGAAAACCTGGATCCAGAACACATCAGGCAGGTCACTGCCCCATCTGGGCCTCTGTCACCTGCCCTGTGAAATGAAGATGGTTCTCCAAATTCCCAAGCTCCCTGGGCTACTGGGGAGTCCTCATTCTAAACCCAGTTCAGGGTCAGAGTTAGTCACACCCCTGTAAGGCAGGGTCTCAGCTCCCGCTCCCTGCACAAGAGCACAGGATATGGTGAGGCCAAAAAGGAACAACAACAGAGCCATAGATAGGAGAGTCATACCACTATATTCTCGCTGGCAGCTGGTCAAGACACAAAAGCAAACATCCGCCAGTACCCCAACAAGGGGTCTTCCTGCACCCCAGTCTCGCTGACGGCCAGGCAAGATACAGGAAGTAGGATCACCACGATCCGCAATGTAATCCACTTGCTAACAGCACTTGCTAGCCGCAATCCGCCGTCCGCTTCTCTGCCAACCAACCAACCCCCTTGCCAGTGTAGCAGTGGCAGTTATATTAGTGGCTCATGGCTAACCGGTAAGAGCTGATGGCTCCACAGCCACAGCGGACGGCCATCTGATTACAGCTGATGGCCATCTAATAACCGAGCCAGCACCTTTCTGCGTGAGGCCGAGAGCCTGGAAACTGCTCTCTGGGACTCTGTCCCCACCTCAATATTGTGCCCCGACAGCACGGGGCACATCCCTCATCTCAGGGTAACGGGGCCTCATCTTGACGCATGTTTCTCCCCCACCAAACGGAGGGTGGGGCCCAATCTGGCCCTCACTGCATGCTCAGCACCCAGCACAGTGCCTGCATGCAGTAGGTGTTCAATGAATGTTTAAAGGAATGGATTAACCTTATCACATATTGTGTGTTTAATGAACTGTCTTTATAAACAAAAGATAGTTTAATAAACAGCCACTCACAAAGCACTCTGACATCACGCCCGGCTCCCGCTTCTCTCCTAGGCCATCTGTCCTCCCATTTAAATCAGAGTTTCTCAATTTCAGCACTTTTGACATTGTGGGCCCGATCATCCTTTTTTGGGGAGCCTCTCCTGTGCGTTGTAAGATGTTCTGGAACAAACTGGGCCTCTTCCCGCTAGATGTCAGGAGCAAAACTCCCCATCCCAACCCCACTAAGTTGCCACAACCAAAACATCTCCACATATTGCCAAGTGTTCCCTGACCAGCAAAAATCAACCCTGGCTGAGAACTACTGCTTTAACTGAAGGAATGCAGTTTGGGGGATATTTCAAGAATCAAAAAATGATAGCAGTTTTGTTATTGACTAAGTGAAGGATAAAGCAGAGGTTGTCTCGGGAGAGAGGCTTTTTGCCTCTTTGTCCGTTTGGAAATTTCCCTGATGGACTGCTTGAGCCTGTATGATAATCTCTTATTCTTCTGATACAATAAAGCTTGGTTGCAGAAAGCTTTATCATCAAAGGGGAAAAGGAAAAAGAAGACATTCACATTGCAATGTCCAAAAAATCCATTTCTTACACAAGGTTCCTGGTTGCAAAGAAGTGAAGGGCAGCCACTCGGCCCTGCCTGGGTCACCCTACACTGAGGGCAGGGCATGTAGTCTCTTTGCACCTCCCAACAGCTGCAAAGGGGTTTCATCCTCCCATTGTACAGATGAGAAAACTGAAGCTCAGAAAGGTGACATCACCTCAACATCAAGTGATGCCACTTTATATTAAGCAACTGCCACATGAGACCCAGCGGTGAATGAAGTCTCTGCTCTGGTGGAGCTGGCATGGGACAGTGGGTAACAGATCATAAGAGATGAAGGTGTAAAATGTAACAGATGGTGATTGTGTGATGGAGAAAAACACAGCTGGACGTCCTTTGTCCTAATGAGCGGCTTGCCTGTGTCCTGCTGCCCTGAGGCTTCTCAGAGCTGCTTCCTGCTGGGGAGGTTCCTGGGCATGAAGAACATTCTTATGGGAATAATGGATGTGTGTGTGGAGGAGGACCCAAGGACACTTCATTCATTCACTCATTCACTCATTCATTCATTGCCCAGGTCAGCCCTGGGTATAAGTCAGTGAAATCAGACAGACAAGGCCCCTTCCTAGAGCTCACACTCCAGCCTGGGGGCTGATGCCTACAAGGCAGCACAGATCCATGAGGTCACACCAGCTCTTGGCCTGTCGAAGCCTCAGGTCCCTTGCCTGTACAATGCAGGCGGTAACAGCATTTATTGACCAGTCACCCAGTGCTGGGAATGGTGCCAAGGTTCTACATGCTTCATCTCTGCCCAGCCTCATGTTCGCCCTGTGCACCCACGATGCACGGATTAGGAAACTGAGGCCCAGAGAGGTGGTGTCAGCTGCTCAAAGTCATTCAGTCACCAAGTAGCTTCAGGGTCGAAGATCTCCAGTTTGTGTCCAGTCTCCAGCTGTGTGACTTCGGCTAAGCCACTCTCCTCTGAGCCTGTTTCCTCATCATTAAAGTGACAATGATAGTGGCACCTGCCTGCTGGGGCTGTGATGAGGGGTGAGATGGTGTGTGGGACACACATGGGGCTGTGCCTGGCACAGAGAGACTGTGAGGACGGGGACAGCAACTCCCTCTCCTTTGGTGCTTGCTGCACCTAACCCTCCTCCTGGTCACCCTTAAAGGGAACGTGCTGTTATAACCCTTTAACAAAAGGCGCCATTATCTCCAGTTTGTGGGTGAAGAAATCAAGGTCAGGGTGCCCAAAGCCACACTTACAGATGGGAAAGGCAGAATCAGGATTCTACCTTCATTCCTAGTGCTTTCGATTGCAAGGATTTTTCTGTTTACTTTGCTGTTTTATTCTCTCTTTCTCGCTGTTTCTGTTCGGTGCATTTCCTGCCACCATTCATATTGATCGGGTTTTGTTTATTCCCTCTTTTCCCTCTATTGGTTTGGAAATTTCATATTCTGTTCTCTTCTTTAGTTGTTTGGCCTTGAAATCATAATAGGCACACTTGACTTCACAGTCTAAAGTAAATCAATATCCTCCCCACCACACCACACTCCCCAGAACAGCACAAAAACCTAGAATGTGTTTCCTCTGATGCCCCTTTTCTATCATCTGGAGGTTGTGCGCTTCGGGCCTGCGGTTCTGCCTCCCTTTGTGTCCCTGCGTTGGCTGTGATTACTATGGCTGGTGTTGCTGTGCTTGTTTATGGGGGCCAGGCCCACATTTACCCATCTCTTTGCTCACTGTTGCTGCTTTGATCCTCTCCCTTCTTGGTTCAATGGCCACCTTCCTGAATAATTTTTTTCTTTTTTCTTTTTTCTTTTTTTTTTTAGTTCTTTTCACAAGAGCCTGCACGTGTCTTTGCCTGAGAATGTGTTTCTTTCTCCTTCATTTTTGAATGATAATTTAGCTGGGTCTAGAATTCTACTTTGCTCATTTCATTGGCACTAAACATATTGTTCGCAGCTCTCTGGCCTCTAATGTTGCTGGGGAGAGTCTGCTGCCTGTTTGTCATTCCCTGGTAAGCCATCTGTCTTCTCTTGGGCTACTTTTTAAATATCTTCTCTTTTCTTGGTGTTCTGTCTTTTTATTACCGTGTTGCCTAATCATGGTTTTAATTTTATGTATCCTGCTTGGAATGCATAGAGATATTTAAAGGGGTAGAGTACTGGTCTGTGGGTGGGAGGAAAGAAGTTTGCCAAATACTATCAGCGTGTTGCTGATATTATTAACATTGTCTTAGAATCCTGTAGGCTAGGTGGCTTATAAATAACAGCAATTTATTTCTCATAGTTCTGGAGGTTTAGGCGCCCAGAGGACAGATGGGGTGTCCGGTGAAAGCCCATGTCCTAGTTCACAGATGGCCATCTTCCCTCGCTGTCCTCACATGGCAGGAGGAACAAGAGTGCGCTCTGGGGTCTTTTTTATAAGGGCACTAATCCCGATCATGAGGGCTCTACTCTCATGACTTAATGACTTCCCAAAGACCCAGTTACGTATTGGGGATGTAATGAGGTTTCAACGTATGAATTTGGTGGTTGGTGGGGGAGACACAAACATTCAGTCTACAGAAAATAGTAATAGCGACAATAATTAATAAGTGTTATCACTAACACGTACTGAGGATTCTCTGTGTGCCAGGCACTGTTCTAAGTGCTGTATTAACTTACTTCATCCTCAGATGACATCGTAAGGAGAGTACTAGTATCCTCCCCATTTTACAGATGATGAAACTGAAGCACAGAACAAGAGTTCGTTAGAGAAAAGGAGTTGGGGATGTGGGGGGGAAGGGTCAGGCAAGTCGGAGTTCACATCTCACCAGCGATGTGGCCTTGAGCAAGTGACTCCACCTTTCTGAGCCTCAGTTTCCTTCTCCGTCAAATGGAGGATGGGCTAGGACCCCGGCAGGACACGAGGCAGAGGCAGCAGACACCAGAGTGCCACCTCCCTCTCTGAAGCTGCAGTTGGTGCCAAGTCCCCACTCTGTTTCCAGGCACATTCAGGGGCTCCAGGTGCCCAGAGGAGAGGATGGACGCTTAGTGAGAGAGGACCTGGGTGAGCTGCCTTCTGGGAATTGCCTGGAGTCTGTGGGGCCCAGACAATCCAGAGACCCGTCCTAGCGTTACTCCTGGGGTCCAAATCCCACCTGGCAGGGAGCAGTGGACCCTCAACGCCAACTCTGAAGCTGTTGGCAGAGGGGCTGAGCTCCGCAGATGGGACTGGACTCCCCAACGCAAGGATCTTTGATTACTTTTTAATGAAAAACATGTTTGCATCCAAGCTGAAATTATATTGTCAGCAGTTAATTATCACATGTCAGACAAGCGTGTGCCCAGATTGCGGGTCTAATTTCCACATAGGTTTGCAGAAGCCTCGTCCTCTTATTTGATGAGGCTTCTCTGACAGAGAGGCATTCATTGTTGGAAAGAGCGCTTTTTTCAAATCAAAATTTTTTTTAAATAAAACAGGTTTCCATGGTATCGGAGTGAGGCCTCTTTGCAAGGAACAGAAAAGTTCTTAGTGTAGTTTAGGCAGAGACGTAAGCTGGAGTGGGGGGGAAATCCCAGGTCCAGGTTTGTATCATGGAACTCAGGGGCCCCTAGGCCTGATTAGGGCCTGAACTGGGACAGTAGAAAGTACTTCAAACAGCGTGGGGTGTAGAGGAGGAAGACATCAAGGCCACCCACCCCCCGGTGGTCAGAGCTGCCAGGTGGAGGGCCAGAAGGGGAGGACAGGGGGGCATCGGCTGTCAGTGTGTGTCCTGGTCTCCTGGTGTCCATGAAACCCCAATATGGACTAGCTCAGAGCTCAGAATCAAAAGGAGTGAAAGCAGATGGAATTTCACTGAGATACCATTTCTCCCCATCAAACCAGCAAGATTCCCAGTGCTGGCAGTGGTATGGAGAGAAGGTCAACTCATACAATACTCAACAATCATGCCCTTTGTGGAACACTCCAGAACAGCATCCCACCTGCATGAAAGCCACATCCAGCAGTACTCAGAGCTCAGCCCTGGGAATGCTGACCCCACCCCCATCAGCTGTGAGGAACCAGGCCAGGTCTTGAGGTAAGCCATGCCTGTCTCCTCCTGCGAAATATAGAGCTGTTACTAGAACCCTCTTCATGGGGCTGTTATGAGAAGTAAGGGGACAATATTTCACTTATAGGGCAGCTTCTTTTATGTGGCACATAGCCAGCACTCCCTTTTCAGCAAGAGTCCACCAGAAGCTCACTGTGGGAAGGCACTGTCGTTGGAAACAGGGAGAAACCCTGATTCCAGAAAGAGGCGACACACTGAGCGTTGATGGTGACTGCAGAGTGGTCGGCTGGGATAAGGCTGCAGAGATGGTGACGGCTGGGATAAGAACCAGGAGGAAAAGGAAGCAGGGGAGAGTGGTGGAGGGGTCGAGCGTTCACAGTCGTAAACAGGGGCTCAGGGAAGGCCTGTGAGAACAGGTGACACTGGGGCAAAGGCCTGAAAGAGGTGAGCGAGAGAGTGGGACAGACGTGGGGAGGAGGCTCCAGCTGGAGGGAAGGGCAAGGGCAGCGGAGCCTTGAGGCAGGAACATGCTGAGGGTCCAGGAAGAAACACAGGGGTGACGGGCTGGTGTCCCGTCCAGCACCACACGAGCTGTGGGGAGCGAGAAGGGCAGCGCAGGGCTAGGAAAAGACAGTAGCCAAGATTAGAGTGCAAGAGGGGCCAAGGGACTCAAGCCTCAAGGACTGAGCTCCGAATCGGGCCAACGCGTAGTTTTAATTGGTACACTTCTAAAGAGGTAAAGGATTGTTAACTTCAAGATCTGTGTGTTAGCAGCCTGCCGGCTGTCTTTCCGCAAGTTCCCATTGTGTTCCAGCTTGTACTTTGCCTTCACACACGCACATCTCCAAGGAATCCATTGAAGCAGGGGACCAATATAATTCCATCGGGCTTCAGTTTGCTGAGGCACTCTCTTGTGAAATCCTGGGAAGAGCGCGAGGGAACAAACGGTTTGGCAGCTGTAAGGCAACAGACTGGGGTGGGGGTGGGGATGGGGCAGGAGGCTGCAGGGCTCCAAGGACACAGAGAGAGGCTGGAGCTAAGGGTGGGCGTGGAGCAGAGCAGAGCAGGGGCAGCTCCACGCTGAGTCTCACAAGGCCACCTGGCTGCTGCAGTGACAGGAACAGGGCCAGGCCAGAGGCAACTGCGTGATGGTGGTGGGATCAGGGAGGGAGCCTGGAGAACAGAAGAGGACGCCGGATCTGGGGTTACCTGAAGGCCCAGCAAACAGGACCTGAGAATCACACTCCATGAATATTAGGGATTATTAGTCTTAGAACTTCATACTATTTCACCCAAAATCTCTTTAGAAGAGGCTCTTCTAACCTTTGTTGTTTTGAGAGGTGTTTGTTTTTGTATCATGTCCTAACATCTCCTGAGAGTCACTCCAATGTCAAATGAGTTATGGAACTGTAATTATATATGAGAAGAAAAAAAGAATGAAGAAAGTAAAAACGACTGTCCTTAGAGTGAGAGACAATGATTTATATACTCTTTTATACTAATGTTTGCACTTTCCAAAGCTTCCCCAGAAGGATGCATCACTTGCATTAAGGGGAAAGATCAGTGTTATTACCGAGGTCCCTGGGCGCTGGCCGAGGCGTCTGTCCCAGGCTGCACTTCCCCTCCCCCATCTCAGGCTCCTGGTGCACTTGGCGTCTGTTCTGCCCAATTAGCCCTTTATTAGAGATCGTTTTGTTCTCTAATTGTCCACCCTGCGTAATTTAGCATGGCCATCTACTGTCTTGTTCTCAAGCATGTAATTTCGTGTCTCTTGGCCTCAGTTTCTTCATCTCTAAGTGCAGTGGTGGCAGAAAGGGAGCTCTTTAGAGCCTCGTCAGTGCCAACGCGCTCGTGGGGCCAGGAATAATAAAAGCAGGCACTGCGTGCCAGGCACTGTGCTGAGCACTTTACATGCATTGGTCCACTAAATTATTTCAACAGTCCTGCAAAGCAGGCACAGTTACTATCCCCCCATTTTAAAGATGAAGTTACTAAAGCTCAGAGAGGTTCAGAAACTAGTCCGAGTTCACACAGCTCAGAAGTGTTGGAGCTGGGCCTTGAACCCAGGCAGTCTGCTCCAGAGACCCCGCTCTTCCTGCTCCATTGAGTGTCAGCCTTTGCTCTTCCTGGACCCTCTGCTAGGGGTTTGCAAAGACAAGACGAGGGCATTTGCCTGCAAGATATTAAAAAATAATAATAACAACAGCAACAAGGCCAGGTAATGTACATTGAGGGCTCACCACGTGTCAGACATTGAACACACACTAGGGTGTGGAATCCCCACAATGTCCGACACAGCAGATAGTCGCAGTCGCCATGTCACAGGTGAGGATTCGAGGCACAGGGAGGCCTGGGGTTTGCCCAGAGTCCCACCCCAAGTGCTGCCCGCAAGTGTCATGTGAGCTCGGGAGCTGCATCCCACTGAGGTGTCCTCATTGAATCCTCACAGTAACCTGTGTGGTCAGCATTACTGTGCCCACATGACAGAGGGAAATCTGATGAGGCTCAGAGAGGTTAGGCCACCTGCCCAGTCACACAGTGAGTGAGAGCTGGAGGCTGACTCTGAACCCAGCTCTGTGAGATCTGAGGCCATTGTCTGCGCCCTGCTCCAGTGGCAAGAGGCCTCGGCCTGTACCTTCCAGGTGCAGGAGGAGTTACCCAACCAGGGGCTTGGGGCCAAAGATGTCACCTGACACTACATAAGAGTAATAACAACAAAATCCTTCACTGAGCGTGTCACACGTATTCACACATCTAAGTCTGGCCTCCACCCCTTAAGATAGCTTTTATTATCTTCAGCTCACACGGGAGAGGACTGAGCTCAGGATGGTTAAGTAGCTTGCCCACCATCTCACAGCGAGGAAGTGGCAAAGCCCAGATGAAACCAGGGCCGTCCAAAGCCAGTGGCCTAACCACTTCACCACACTGCCTCCCTCTACGAAGCCTGGGGCTCAGGATCACTAACAGGAGCGGAGCCTCCTCCATCAGGGTTTGGCACCAGGATGTAACAACAGCCTCCGGGAGAGGCCCTCAGAGATAAACGGTGAGCTGAGGCCCTGAGAGCAGGGAGGGGAGAGAGCAGGAGGCTCAGAGGAGGGAAGGGAGAGGGGAGCTGGGAATCCAAACAGCCAACTAACCCCAGGCCTGGGTGGGCTCCCTGAAGGGACCCCAGGAGACACAGGACAAACTGCTGGAGAGGGGCAGTCACTTTGTTACTGTGGCCATCACTGTCTGCCACGTGGAGACCTATCAGGCACAGCTGGGGTGTCTGGTGGCCACCTCAGCCCCAGAAGCCGTGATTATTCACTGTGGGTCCTAAATTTAGCGAGAGTCTATTGTCCTGTGTAATTGTTCTAATTGTCATTGTCATGGCCAATAAGATTTTGTGAGGCCCATAAACACAGAAAGTCTGAAGTGGGCCCCAGAGAAGGGAGAGGTCTTGGAAGGTTCAGATGTGATTTAAAAGGGAAGTAGGGGTGACCTGAAGCCTTGGGGAGACTCAGGTTGGGGGGACTGGCTGCCTGTTCCAGGGGGAAAAGGAAGCATTTCACAGAGGCACAGAATGCCACCGTCACCAAACCTTAGACTCAGAGGATGTTAGAGCACAATTCAGTAATAAATGTTATAATCTTTGACGATTAGAAACGTACTGTCCCTCTACCTACTTTAGATCTCCCCCACACTGCTCCTCCCCAGCCGAATCCCGTGCCCAGGACAGAGCCTGGCGCAGTGAGCTCTCAGGAAACTGTTGGGCGAGAGATTGGTTGGGGGATGGGCCCCCCCTTCCCATCTGGAAAAGAGGGAATTCAAATCTCCTGGCTCTCCCCCATGCACCTCCCCCTCCACCCCAGACCACTTCTCTGGGAAGCCCAGAGGGCTAGAAAGGCTGGAAACGGTGGGGACGGCTGCAGGTCTGAGTGAGGGTCTGGCAGCGGCGACAGCCACCCCCCCCTCCCGGCCCCAAGTAGGGCTGGGGTGCACATTTCATTTCACAGTTTGTGCCCAAGCTCACAGTACAGTGCCAGCCAGGCGCCTTGTGTGCAGTTATTAAACTGTGATGTACCTGCAGATGTATAATTGTTGGAAGTAGCTTTTGCATATTTCAATAAAACTATAAATGTGGAACGTATTATCCATCATTATCATATGCTTATGTTCTATGTTAAGGATATATAGTGTGTACTATTTCCCCAAAGAATGGAAGTTGCAATTCATGACCAAGAAATAATGACTCCATTAATTTTATTGTTTATTCATCGACTTGGAGAAGGAGAGGTAGCTGGGACAGTGGGCAAATCTTCCCCCGCCACACACACACACACACAGACAGGTTCTAGGGCCCAGGAGCTCAGAAGGGACAGAGGACAAGGTTAGGAGACAAGCCCCAGCCGCCACCTGGACCCTGACGACAGCAGGGCAGGAGGCGTTACCTGAGCACCTCCCTGTGAGGCTCCCCCCAGGCCCTGCAGGGGGTCAGAGCATGGCAGCTGGCAGCTGACGGTCCTGGAGACTCATCTGCCCTCCCTTGACCTGGGTCACCTCCCTGAGCCTCAGTGTCCTCAGCTATAGAATGGGGGTGAGACCAAACCTCTCTCACGGGGGCTGTGAGGATGAAGTGAGCGAATGTCAGTGAGGGCACCCAGCGCACACAGGAAGTGCTCACATGTGTGAACTGGCACTCCTGCTACCGTCACCCCAGGACTGTTACAGGGGAGGCACCATGGGCCCCTTTTTACAGAGGCTCATCACTGCAATAGCTAATAGCTCTTGACAGCTCCTTCTACAAGCAAGACCCTACGTCACCTTCACAGCTGCCCTACATAGCACATGCCATTATGGTCCCCACTACACAGCGGAGGAGTTTGTGCCGAGGGAGCGTCAAGTACTTCCCAGGTCACACAGCCCTCGGTGGGCAGAGGCTCAGAGCAGGGCTTTCTGCCCCCAGGGCCCGGCTTGGCCTCCTCCCCAGACCCCACACTGCCTGGGACACTGAGTCACAAGCACTGGTGAGAAGGGGTGGACACATGTGGCTGCCCCCCCAGCAGCCACGCCCCTCCTTCCTGCTCTCACAGAACCCTGGGTTTGTTCTGCAGCAACAGGATCAGACCTGGTGGGCCTCCCCAGCCCTGGGGTGAAGCCAAGCCTGGCACCCCATCCCTCCTCTCCAGAGATTGCTTTAGGAGTGGGCGTGTGACCCAGATCTGGCCATTGAGGTGGGAGGGAAAATCTGCTAGTGGAGGGAGTGCTTCTGGGAAATAGTTTTTTCTGCCGCACTCTACTCCCTTCTTATAGACTCAAGTGAGACATGATGTTTGGAGCGACAGCAGCCATCCTGCAACCATGAGGCAATAAGCTAATGACAGAAAACCAACACAGCCAAGAATGGTGAAGAGGAGAAACGGGAAGAGCCCAGGTCTTTGTTGACATCTGTGAGCATCTGACTAAGTGGCAACCACCTCCCACCAGACATTTAGCTATGGGGAAACATTTCACGTTTAAATTGTTTCAGCCACTGTTTTTGAGGTTTCTGTTACACGCTGCCCAACACATTTTACCTAATAAGTGCCTACTATGCGCCCAGCACACATCTGCCATGAGCCTCACCACACAAGGTCGTGGCTATTTTTGTCCATGCCTGTCTCCCCTTCAGACCCTAGAATCCTGGAGGTGAGGGTTGTATCTTGTAGGTCTTCGTAGCTCCAAGCATCACACAGGTTATGATCCACAATGATTCCCAATTACTGCGGTATAAAGAATATGAAGGAAGGAACAAGTGAAAGAACAGTTAATAAATAAATGATTATCGCGTATGTGAAAATGCTTTGTAAACTGTAAAGTGCTGGGTCCAAGTGCAAGATTAGGTTCTGGCATGTGGGGAATAGAAAGTGGTGCAGGGTGGGGGCAGAGATGAGAAAAAAATTCTTTAAGGGGAATGAGGCACCGCCATGCTCCCTGCCTCTCCATTCTGCTCCCACAAGCGTCAGCGTGTGTCAAATCCCACCCACTCCCTGTGCAGCCATCCCCCTGGGCTGCTGGAGCCTTCCTGAGACAGCAAGCGCCTCTTTCCCTCCCCCAACAGACACTGAGACACGAGGCTCTGTGCTCTGTCGTTTTCTCTCTAAAAACATTGTTGTGAGAAACCAAATGGTTATCATTCTGCCAGCTGCACTTCTTTGCTGCATTATTTTTTAAGGGTGGGAACGGGCTGGACACCAGGAAGGGAGGGAGCAGAAGGAGTAGAAAGAAACTTTTTAGGGCAGAGTGCTTTCAAAGGTTCGACTTCAGGTTTTGTAGGGAGACTAGATTAAAGAATGAAATCAAATGAATTTTGCCATCAGAGTAAGAGATCTGTCTTTCGTAAAATGCTTTGACAGTTGGTTTCAAGAGATTTGACAGATTTCATTTTTTTCAGTAGACAAGAGATCAAGGTATTAAACAAAACACATTCCACTATGAGAACTCTGTTAACTACTTAATAGAAGTGAGTTTGCGGCAAAACTGGAAAGTCATTTTTTCCTCTGGAAAATTGCCTAACGGGGAGGGGAGTCAGTGGGCAGGCAGGAGCAGAGGTGGATGTGGTCAGAGCCCCTGGCCCGGCCCTGCCATGTCTGCCCTCCTGCTCTCAGAGTCATCCTAGGGAAGCCAGCAGAGGAGAGCTTTGACCTCTCGGGGCTTCAAGCTCCCTGTCAGCCATTCCTCTGTTCCCAGCCTCAATTTCCCCTCCATCAAGTCGGACAGTGCCCTTTCCTTTAAAAGCTGCCATTTCTCAAGCAGACACGTTTCCTGTGTTATTTCATTTTGCTCCTCACAACAACCCTCAAGCCCTTAGCTGAGTCTGGAGTTGTCATTAGTCACTCACCCGCTCTGAACCTCACGTTCCCCGTCTGTAAAAACAGATCTGATGATGAGATCCAGGAAGAGCTGCAGGTGCAACGAGCCCGCAGAGGTGAGAACCCACAGATGTGAGAGCACACAGTAGACCTTCCGCTGGCAGTGGTCCCCAGGAGGCCACAGAGGCGTGGGAGGAGAGCAGGCGCTTTGGAGACAACCCTGGGTGGATGTGTCCTGGCACATGGAGGCATCCAATGAACGGCTGTTCTCATCATGTCATTAGGTGACGTGAAGGCACTGGCTCCGAGCAAGACAGCCCCAGTTCGAATCCCAGTCCCTTCACTACCTTGCTCTGTGCCATTGGGCACATGCTTTCCCCTCTCTGTGTCTCGGCTTCCCCACCTGTAACCCAGGAAGGATCATCACACCAGCGTCCCAGGCAGACGCAGCATCCCAAGGTGATGCTCACAAAGGTTGGCTGAGATGGTGACAACCATGATGACGGTGGCAGCAATGGCAAGGACGAGGAACGACGATGAGGAGGAGGATGACAGTTGTGGTAACCATGGCAACGGTGATGATGATGGTGACACGATCGTGATGATGAAAACCGTGGCGATGACGATGGCGACGGCCACCATGCTGCCGCTGCTGCTGATGCTGATGAAGCTTCTTCCCCCAAGAGGGACGATAACAGCAGGAAGAATAACACTAACAAAGGCTGGCGTGGGTCAGGGCTTTGTCCCAGCCCCTCGGAGAACAGGTGTCACGGTTACCCCAATTTGCTCTCTGTAAGCATTCTGTACAACCCTGTAAAGTAAGATGTGTTTATTAGTCTTATTTGCTAAGTGAGGAAAGTGACTCAGAGAAGTGATAGGCCCAGCACACAGCTGGGCAGGGACAGCGATGGGACTGACACCCAAATCATCGCGTGGCCTTTGCTCTACTACCGTGTCTCCCCAAAAATAAGACCGGGTCTTATATTCATTTTTGCTCCAAAAGATGCATGAGGGCTTATGTTCAGGGGATGTCATCCTGAAAAATCATGCTAGAGCTTATTTTCCGGTTGGGTCTTATTTTTGGGGAAACACAGTGACTCAGGTACAGCCCAGGTACAGGACCTTCCTTTCCAAACAGGAGACCCCCTAGTCTTGCCCACAGACACTCTCCAAGCTCCTCGTCAGCGGATACCCCTGTCCTCTCCCGACCAGGGGCTGGCAGCCTTCCCAGGCCCACATGGATACTGGCAGTGCCCTCTCCTCAGCCCCGGGAATATCATCTATTGATCACAGGTGCTCGGGCTGTGAAGTCAGGTTCATTTGTGTATCTGCAATGACCAGAGGCCACAGGACCATTCAAATCCCAGAGATTCTGGGGAGGGGAGGAAAATACTCAGAGAAAAAGCAGAGGGAGCAAAGAGGAAATAGGATGTGCCAGGGAGATTATTCCACTGCTCAGACATGAAAGAAATACGTTCAATTATATTTTATTGCATTTCATTTGAATGTATATGTCATAGTTAGCTGCCTGCAAGCCTTAGATTACCGAGAGAAAAAGCACAATGAAAATCGAGAGAATAAAAACACAGACATAAAAGCTTCTGAAATTGAAATCACTAAGAGAAAAATAAAAGCCAGACTTGAGACAAAAGCAGCCTCTATGCACTGAGGCTTTCTTAGCACTGACACCAGGTGCCCAGGGCCACATGGCCCAGTGCCAGCTGCCTGCCAGCCTAGCAGTCCTGACCACTGGCATTAGGAAAAGTCCCAGCAGAAACAGGAGGCTCTGCTGTCCTCCTACAGCTGTTCCCTACTTGCTGTATGACCTGGGGCAGATCACTGCCCTTCTCTGAGCCTGGTTCTCAAGGGTGAAATTAGAGGCCTGGACCAGATGCTCTCAGGGGTAATGGGGGAAGAGAAGAGGGGTTAGAGCAAGAAAGGGTCACACTGGACCCTTCCCAGGGACCCCTGTAGACATTCTCTGGCGTTTGCGATCCTCTGTTATAGGCTGAATTGTGCCTGCCCCCCCCCAAATGCATATGTTGAAGCCCTAATCCCCAATGTGACTGAATTTGGAGATGGGGTCTTTAAGGAGGTGATTAAGGTTAAATGAGGTCGTAAGAGTGGGGTCCTAATCCGATAGGACTGGTGCCTTCATGAGTAGAGGAAGAAACCCCAGGGGTGTGTGCACAGAGGAAAGGCGGTGGCCATCTGCAAGCCCAGGGACAAGGCCTCAAGAGAAATGACCCTGCCAGCACCTTGATCTTGGACTTCTAACCTCCAGAACTGTGAGAAAATAAATGACTGTTGTTTAAGCCCCCCAGTCTGTGGTACGCTGTTATGACAACCTTAGCCGACAAATACATCCCCAGTAGGGCTCACTGATAAATCTGAACCAAAACCAAATGTGCCCAGGAATCAAGACGACATGCTGAGGGCAGGTGGACAGGGGTGGATATTAGCACCTTGTCCTCTTCCTTCTGGCACCTTCTGTCTCCCCCAGAACCCCAGCTTTTGTGTCCTCTGTCCCCTCCCCCATCAACACTGTACCCAGGAAAGGCCCTGAAATCCACTCTCACTGCAGAGTGATTGGCTGAGGAGGGAGAAGGAGCTGGTGCCTGGTGCCCGCAGGACAGCATATTTCATTTTCTAGAAAAAAAGACACTAAGAGTCTCAGGCAGCAAAGAGAAAGGACCTTGGTGGAAGTGGACCCTCCAGCTTCCTGACCCTGATTCTGCCTACCCTCAAGGCCAAAACATCATGGAGATGCAAGGATCTCAGGACCATTGTTAGTCTAATGTCTGATGTGCATGTGTTTGTGTGTGTGTGTGTGTGTGAGAGAGAGAGAGAGAGAGAGAGAGAGAGAGAGAGAGAGAGAGAGAGAGAGAGAGAGAGAGAAATCAGTGCCTCAGGAACAGTGCACAGCAGGAGGCGGCTCAGACACACTTTTAACCCCTGGCACAGTTAGTGAAGCTTCCTCAGCTGCACAGAGCAGGATGAGGCCCCCAGGCAGCTCTGGAGACAGTGGTGAAGCAGACACAGCCCAGAAGGGCAGGAAGCCTGGCTGGGGCTGGGCCAGATCACTTATCTGTGTCAAGCTCTGTTCTAGGCACTGTGGATAAAGGGATAAACCATGAACAGAACACAAAGATCTCTGCCTTCGTGGCAAACTGATAGCCAACATTTATTGAGCACTTGCTGCATTCTGAGTCCTTTGCATGACTCGTCTATTCATAAGGTATTATCACTGTCCCCATTTTACAGATGAGAAAATAGAAGCTTGAGAAGTTAAGTAGCTTGCCCATGTCCCACCCAGTGAGTAAATGCTGGAATCAAGATTCAGATCCAGGCTGGTCTGATCAAGTCCTGTTTTCTAAACACAACATTGTTGGTACTAATAGAAACACCATTACTATCTCATTATCACTATTAAGTCAGCCGTTCCCATTATCCCAAACTCGCCAGATCACGATGATAATTACTGACGGTTACTGAGCAGGTTCAATCAGGGACCCCTGGCTGCGCTCAGCAGTTTACATCAGCATCATGTTAGCAAACCTGGGAGGTGGAGACTTTCATCACTCCTGTTGCATAAATGGGGAAACTGAGACCCAGAGATGCTAAGGTATATGACGATCCCAGCAACTAGTGAGTGGCTAAGTGGGGCTTTTCATCTAAGTTTAAACTCCAAAGCCCTTAACAGAGGTAGAGAGAGGTTAAATTAATGAAGTAATCAAACCCACCATATTGACACTTGCATAGCCCGACAGCTTAAGATGGCTTAAGAATGGTAACATTCTCATGTTACCATATGCAATCCCTGCTTCTCATTGCCAAGCAATGTGACCTTTGACACCCCCACTCTCGGTCCTTCCTGAGCCATGGGGGTTAGTACATGCTGATACATTCTCAAAACATCACTGAATTCTTTGAAATAGCTGGAAGGGTAATGCTTTATTTTTGTAAGCCGTGTTAAAACATTCTTAGGGTGGGGGGGGTGAATGGAATCAGAAAAAGGGACCCAGTTACAGGGTATCAGTTCAGGACACTCTGTGCCCATGGGCCCAAGACTAAACTCCCCTATCAGAGACTCCAGGGCAGCCAAAGCACCAGTGGGAGAACCCACCATAGCACAGTCCCCCATAGCATGCCCAGGGAAGCCCATGACACCCCCTCAGGTAGCCACAAAAGGGACCAGGAACCATGGCAGCATCAGATAAACCGAGCAGATCAAAACAGCACCACAAAAGCTCTGATACCTAAGCTGCCACTGGGACCACAGCCCCAATAATAGGCCAAGAACCCATGTGCTAAACCCAACAGAGTGATTAGCTGCTCAAATGAAAAATTTAAATGGGGCCTAGACTCCCCTAACAGAGTAAACAACATGTTCAAGATACAACAATCCATCATACAAGAACCAGGACAATTACAATGTAAATGAGCAACGACATTCAAGTGATGCCAGACACCAGAGTAATCACGTGTTGGAATCACTTGACCGGGATTTTAAAGCAGCCTTCTTAAAATGTTTCAAAAATCAATTATAAATTCTCTTGAAACAAATGAAAAAATAGAAAATCTCAGCAAAGAAATAAAAGTTACCAACGATGAAATAACATTACAGAGCAGAGCTATAGAAGATCTCAATAGTACAACCAACAGCAGAATCTAACTGACCTGTGTAGAACACACCACCAGACATTGGAATACCCAAGAACATTCACCAAGATAGACCATATCGTGACCGTATGGGCCATAAACCAAAAAACTCAATAAATTTTTAAAAACTGAAATAATTGAATCAATTAGAAATCAGTAACAGAGAGACAACAGGGAAAACTCTAAACATATAGAAATTAAGCAACATACCTCTAAATAATCCATGGGCCACAGAGGAAGTTTTGAAGGTAATTTAAAAAATACAGAGAACAAATGAAAACCAAAACACAATATAGTAAAATACATAGGATGCAGCTAAGTCAGTGCTGAGAGGGAAGTTTATAGCGTTAAATGCTTATGTTAGAAACGAGGAAAAGTCTCAAATCAATTATCTAAGCTCTTACCTCAAGAACCCAGGAAAAAAATCAGCAAAATAAACCCAAAACAAGCATAAGAAAGGCAATTATAAAAATAAGAGAAAAAATTGATGAAATTTAACATAAGAAAACGACAGAGAAAAATCAATGAAACAAAAAAACTACTCTTCCAAAAACTCAATAAAATTGATAAACCCTCTAGCAAGACTGACGAAAATAAAGAGAAGAGACAATATGCCAATTCCAGGAATGAATCAGAGGATATCACTACAAATCTTGCAGCCATTGAAACTATTTAAGGAAATATTACTAACAACTTTACTCTCATAAATTTGACAACTTAGAAGAAATGGACCAATTTCTTGAAAACCCCAAATTACCAAACTCAGCCAAGATGAAACAAGTAATCAGAATAGCCCTAAAACCATTCATAAAACTGAGTTAACTTAAAAACTTCCCAGAAAGAAATTTCCAGGTTTAGATGGTGTCCTTAAAGAATTTTACAAATTTGAAAGAAGAATTAACACCAATTATACACAATCTCTTCTAGAAAATAGAAGAGGAGAGAACCTTTTCCAATGCAATATATGAAAACCACTATTAGCTTGTTACCAAAGAGTAGGAAGAAAGAAAAAGGACAGGTCAAGATCTCTCATGAACCCAAAATCCTCAAAACAATATATCTAACAATGTATAAAGAGAACTAAACACCATGACCAAGTGGAATTTATTACAGGTTTACAAGCTGATTCAACATTCAAAATTCTATCAACGTATCCAAAATATTAGCAGGCTAAAAAAAAAAAAAACACATGATCATACCAACTGACAAAGAGAAAAAACTTGGCATTATTTCATACCCATTCATGGCAAAAACTCTTAGAAAAAGAGAACTAGAAGGGAACTTCCTGAACTTGATAAAGAGCAACTACAAAATCCCAAAGTTAACATCATACTTCATTGTGAAAGACTGAATGCTTGGTCCCTAAGATCAGGAACAAGTTAGCATGTCAACTCTCACCACTCACATTACTATTACTGGACGAGATAGTTACTGCAATAAGCAAGAAAAAGAAAAAAAAGGCATGCAGATTTGAAATAAAACTGTCTCTGTTTGGAAATGGTATGATTCTCTTTATAGGAAATCACAAGAAATCTACAAAAAAACAAAAACAAAAAAAAACTTCCTAGGACTAATTAATGAGTTCAGCAAGGTCACAGGATAAAAGAATGTGAAAGATGACACGAGTGGAGCCATGTTAAACTAGAGTTGAGTAGCCATTTCAAAGGAACTGCCCTGCAGGTCTTGTTTTTCTTTACCTTCTGAACTGAACAAAATTTCCAACATTCCAAGAAGTCAGTAAGAACAAGAATATTGTTTGTAAGGACTGAGGAACTTGGACTCTGCTGATGATGGAATCACTGACCGATCAATAAAGGACAAGTCCAGCTTTTTTGCCTGATGGGTGAATCCCAAGCCAATCCATGAAGTACAAATCTAACCTTACCTCATCCAGCACCAATGAAGTCTTCTTTGATATGATTTACCTCACCTTCTTTCTTTCCTTCTTTGTCCCATAAAAAACTCTAAGCCCCTGTCCTGCAGGGGCGGAGGGAAACCTGTGGAGACTGATCTTCCTGAGCTGGCCTTCCAGAATTGCAATTCTTTGATCTCGAATAAACACTCGTTGCCTCTCATTCTGACATTTTACTTTTAGGTTAACAAGATCAACACACAAAAGTTAATGGTATTTCTATAAACTAACAATGAACATGTGGACACTGAAGTTTAAAACACAGTGACATTTACAATCTCCAAAGGAAATAAAATATTTAGCCTATACACTTAACAAAACACACGCAAAATCTGTAGGCTGAAAATTACTGTAGGGACCTTGGAAGTTATCGCTCCCATTCTCACAGTAAGAAAAGAAAATAGCTGAATAAACTGAAAACCAACAATCATCTTCTTAGATCCATCAGGGAATTGAGGCCACAGACAAACTGGTGCCCCATAAACTGGAGAGACAAGCAGATACCTCGGATGCCAGCCTACCAGGAACCAAAGCCCGTGACTGAGCCAGCATCTGTAGGAAACTATAAACTGTAAGTGATGATTCGCTGGGAGCTCAATGCGGACGAGCTTGAGAGTTTAAAAGCTCCAGGTGGCCAAGTTGTAGGGCGGCCCTCACACTTTTGTAAGTTTTACCTCCTGAAACCCCACCAGGTTCTCAATGTGAAGACAGGAGAAAAAGTCCCTCCTGCTTCTAGCAGGGGGAGGGAAAATAACCACTTTGAAATATGCCCCGAGCGGTCTGTTCTCCTTAACAAGGCCTGTTTCAGGGGAAACTCTTTTACCAGAGTCTAACTACCTGTGGGGAAGAGAAATACCTGACTCAGACTCACTGAAAGGCTGAGACCTGATCATAGGCCTGTATCCCCCACGCCCCACCCCTTACCCATCCCCCACACCGCACCACCCTTTCAACAGGGCTGCAAGGAGTAACAGGAGTACAGCTAAAAGAACTGTCGCCTCAGGCCCTATTTAAGGAGTCTCTAGGAAAACCCAAGACACAGGGGTAACAAAAACAAGGACACAGGAGGAAATTTTAGCCTCTGAAAGCACAACTAGAGCAAACATAAACACAGCCTAACTCCTCGCCAGATAAACATAAAACCTCCCATAAACACCAGTTTACCTGAGTTCCTTTGACCTGACACATTAGGTCCTGCTATCAACAGTAAATTGCATGGCATGCTAAAAGGCAAAAAACACAGTCCGGAGAGATAAAGCAAGCATGACCAGGAGGGGGGTCCAAGGTCGTCCCCAGTGAGGTACTGATGTTGTTTCTACAAGAAAGTAAGTACAAAGTAAAAATGCTCTAACCCTGATACAAGGACACGTGAAAAAGGATTCTTGTTTAAAAGGGCATCAAGAAATATTTCAATATGGAAATCGATAGAAGCTCATGAAAAGAATTACTAGCTGAATAATGAGGAAGAACAAGTCAATCGAACCGTGTAAGTGCAGAGGAAAAAAGCCACAACTCACCCCCTGATTAGAGGGTCAGAGACACCAAATTGATAAAACAATGACGTTGAATTATGAGGAAACATGATGCAACCTTTTAACAGAGACAGAAACCAGCTAATGTGATCACGAATGACACTCGGGGGATACCAGAGCCTGTGGTGGGGTCTGAGCATTTTCTAACCACATAAGTGATTCCCTGAAGTCCCACCTGCATCCCAAAGTGAGCCCTGGCTTGGACTCTCAGCCTGGCCCTGCCCTGTGCACTCTCTGACTCGGTCTTCCCAACATCTTCTCTGGACCAGAGACCAGTTAGTCCTGCCCACCTCTTCACTCTCAATGGAGACCCCCTCCCCCTGGAAGTCTCCCCTGATTACTCCAGGTCCCAGTCACCCCACCTCTGATCTCAGCCCATCTTCTCCCTAAACGGCAGGTGGTCTCAGCAGAATGTCCTGAACTGTGTGCTAATGTTTAGTAATAATGTAGGTAGAGGCACTTTCTCACAAGTGAGAATTTGGACTTTAGAGTCAGAGATTTGGGTTCACATCCGGTTTGCGGCATGATCTTGGCCAAGCTGTTACCAACTCAGCCTCAGCTTCCTCATCTGTGAGGTGAGGGTCATGATTTACACCTCACAGCAGATTGGACAAAATGCTGACTATAAAGTGTTATCACAATGCCTGGCACTTAGAGGGTGCTCAAGAAATGCTGCTCATGGTTCTCACCACACTTAACAGTTTACAGAGCCCAGCCACAACTATTAGGTTCAAATTCTCTCTCCCATAGAAGGTGACCTCATCTGGCATTTCTACGGCACTTTAAACTGTGCAGAGTCCATTCACACCATTTTATAGAACCCTCAGAACCCCAAGAAGCAGGCAAGAATGTGAGCTCTGGAGCCAGAATCCCTGGTTCAAATCCTGCCTCTACCACATCTTAGTTGACCTTGAGCGAATTATGTCTCCAGTTTGAGCCTTAGTTTCCTCGTCTGTAAAGTGGGGCTAATAATGATACCTACCTTACAGACTGTGGTAAAGCATGCAGAATACTGCCTGAGTTATAGAAGCAAATCACCTCAGTCATGTGTGAGATCTCTCTCATCTTCCTCGTTTTACAGATGAGCAAACTGAGGCTCGGAGACACTCAGGCATGTGTCCAGGATCACACAGACAATGGAGTCAGCTCTTTACCTCGGATGCCTCATGCCTGGGCCCACCTCCTACCCACCACGTGCCAAGCACTGTGCGGCTCCCTTTACACCTCATCTCATCCCATAGCTGTCCTAGGAGGGAAGTCTCCTCATCTCCCATTTCACAGGTGAGGAAACTGAGATACACATAGGACTGACCCAAGGTCCCATGGCCAGTAAGTGGAAGAATCCCATAGACTTCACCCCCAGGGCTCCCCGTTCCCAAACCCACAGTGAAGGAGGTTCCCTCCTCCCTTCCTTGTTCTGAGTCTGCAGTGGGACCAACGGGCCCAGCAGAGGGGAGGGGGCTGCAGGGACAGGGACCCAGTTGGGGCCTGTAGGGAGGGCAGCCAGCCCCCAGCCCCCAGCCCCCAGCCCCCAGGCCTCAGGTTTCTGGAAGTCGCCCAAGTTCTGAACTTTGCCTGCCAGTAACTTTGCAGACTTCAATTCTTTGCAAAGCCAGAGCCTTCTCCATGACCTGGGAGGGGAAGAGGGGCCCACTTTCTCTCCGTCCTCTCCCCAAGGCACACGCAGAGCTGCGCATGTGCATCGGAAGAAGAAACTACATCTTCAAGGGCCCAGGAAAAACCCACACACAGATGGATTTTTCTTACCCTCATTATCTTTCTCTCTCAGGGTCCCAGGTCACGCCAATAACTTCCTGCCCACTGCCTGGTGCAGATCAGCAGCAAGGCTGCAAGCTGTTGTAGGAGCTTATGGTTCCATGCCGCCTCCCCCTGGAAATCAATTGGAAACCCAGTTGCTAAATCCACCCAAATCCAGCGGTTCATGAATCAGAGGCCTCTTCTGGGCTCGTGCTGGGCTGGCCGAGGCTTCATCTCCCCGGACCCGGGTTCTATCCAGGGCCCAGGCAGCAGCAGGACCCACCGGGAGCCAGGCCCAGAGGACAATGGCAGTGGGAAAACCCCAACCCAGGGGACCAGTGCTGTCCCAGCCTGCCAACGAAAAATTCCCAGGGAGCCTGCAGAGAGAGAAGCCACAGCCTCACCCACCGGCAGGTTGCTCAGAAACGAGCACTTGTCGAGCACCTGCTCCAGAGAGCACCCCCATTCTGAGGTGGCCCAGGACTTTGCCTCAAAGTCCCATCTCTTTGCAAAACGAGAAGGCTTTAGGCTGCACCTCCTCTAGGTGGGGGGCCCGAAGTGGATTGCATTCTCTGCGGTGTCTGGAGAGCTGTGTGGCGTGGGCGATGGGAGCTGAAGATTGAGCTGTGATGTGCCTAGGGACTGTGCACGGCCTGCCTGAGGTCACACAGGGAGTGAGGGGCAGAGCTGGACCAGCCCGGGTCATCGCGCTGCTGAGGTAATGCTCTTACCCTTAAGAGACAGTCTGCGGAGCCCCAGAAAAGGTTGGGGTGTGCTGCGGATTGGAAGGGCCAGGCCTGAGAGCCCCAAAGTTCTGAGACACTCTTCACCTCCTTCCAGGTTGTGGGGGCCAGAATGGGGGCATGTCTCAAAGCTTCTACTTTTCACAGTGGCAGCTGGTGCCAAGTAAATTACTTCTAGTAATGGAGACGTCTGCTTGGGGAATTGGGGAGGCAGTAAGCAGAAGCCAGAATAATTAACCACGAACTGCGATGTGCCCAGGCTTTCAATGCCACTGCCCCTGCAGTGGCCTCTTCCTGCAGTGAGGTGGTGCCACAGGGGCAGTGTTCGTCTGCTGAGATGGGCAGTTGAGAATCAGAGAATCAAAGAGCTAGGGAGAGTGGGGGGGCGGGGGGAATGCTGGGGAGACCACTGAGTATAATCCCCTCACTGGACAGATAGGGAAACCAAGGCCTGAGACGGAGATACACCTGCCCAAGGACACACAACAAGGTAGTGACAGGTGGGCTGCATTCCAGCTCTCCTGGGAGGTAGATAAGGTCTGTTCCCGGCACACTTATGTAAGTACAGTGTCTAGGTCATGGGGTTGGCTGGGACAGGGGGATCTGGCAGATAATGAAAGAAGAAACTGAAGCTCAGAGATAGGAAATAGGAAACAATCTATTCCCCTAGCCCTACATTTAAACAGGCTCCATCTGAGCCTCTATTTGCCCTAAGGGACATCACAGGAATTGTGTTAGCCTTGCACTCAGCACCAACTGCGACAGCAGCTTTTGGGTTTAAGGTCTGCCCACTTGTCAGCATTAAAAGTTCTGATAGGGTTCTCTCTCCTCAGCTCAGGTCTCACCAGAGATCAGGGACCCTAGCTGGTGGGGGAGGTGGGGTGCATGGTCTGCTCATCCCCACCCCCTTGCCCTCCAGGGCCCTGGCAGAGGAAGGAAACCCCTTAAGGAAAGAGAGAGCCATTTTTTATGAGGCTGGTGCTGTTTCTGGTCCTCCCCTAGCTGTGGAGGTCCTGGTCACGGAGGGTATATGCATGCCAGCTCTTTCTGTGGCACCAGTGGATGTGTTTATTGGAACCACACAGTTCCCCGACAAAGGGTATGCTCTCTCTGGCCAACCTTCTGTGCCCCATCCCAACCCCAAAGGTGCTCCTTGTTCAGTCCTCCCCAGGGCTGGCATCCTCTTCTCCCAAGAGAGCTTCCAAGAAAATTGCTGGAGGCTCAGTGAACGTCTGTGGTTCCATGTGTGTCTTAGTCCACTGGGGCTGCTATACAAAAAAATACCATAGACTGGGTGGCTTATAAACAACAGAAGTTGACTTCTCACAGTTCTGGAGGCTGGAAGTCCAAGGTCAAGATGCAGGCAGATTTGGTGTCTGGTGGGAGTTCTCTTCCTAGCTCACAAACAGTCGTCTTCGCGCTGTGTCCTCACATGGTGGAAGGGGTGACGGAGCTCTCTGGGGTATCTTTTAAAAGGACACTAATCCAGTTCATGAGGGTTCCACTCTTCTAACCTAATCACTTTCCAAAGGCCCCACCTCCTAATACCATCACACTGAGGATTAGGTTTTAACACCTGAATTAATGTTATTAATGGGCGGGCACAACCATTCAGTCCACAGTGACCTGGTGCACAGAAAATTACCCCCCTCTCTGTTCACCACCTAGGATCACAAGCTGCCCTTTCCTGTACCCTCATCCATCCCTGCCCTGGTAGGCAGCCATAGCCAACCTCCACCCAACCTTTGGCCTCCTGAATTCTCTTCTAGGTATGTTTGCCTAGATGTCTGTATCTCCCGGAATCACATGAAGAAGAACCTGACGCACAGAGAGGTTAAATCCTACATATAACAAGATCAACAAAACCAAAAGTTTGCTCTCTGAAAAAAATTAAAAACAGAGAAGACTCTGGCAAATTTGGACAGAAACAGAGAGTGAGAGCACAGACGATTTATATAAACAATGGAAACGGGAAATGGATACAGAAATGGCAGAGATATAATACATAGGAAATTGCATGAATAACTTTATGCTAATAAATTTGAAATGTTAGGTTAATTGAATATATTTCTAGAAAAATATAGCTACCTAAACTGACCCAAAAAGAAATTTATAAAATCGCCATAATTTTGTAACTATTAAAGAAATTAAAGTGATAGTAGAAATCGTCCCACAAATAAAACATTTTACCCATGTGGTTTTGTAAATGAGTTCTCGCAAACATTTAATAGAGACTTTTCCAGTTTTACACTAATACTTCCATTTATGAGACGAATAAAACCTTGATTCCAAAGTCAGACCAAAAATTAAAAATTATTAAAGACACTCAAAAATGTAATGGGAAAAGTTAAAAAAAAAATTAGCACGAAAATTTCAGCAACCAATAAACTAGATAATATTCCTATGACCAAGTTTGGTTTTTCCTAGGAAATATGATGTGAGTTTAGTATTACCGTATGAATTAATGCGATTCCATCACATTAGGATATCTTTTAAAAGCATGTGATCATCTGAATAGTTGCAGTAAAAGCATTTGATGAAAGTTGACATCCATTCATGATAAAACTCTTAGCAAAGGAGGCATGAAAGGAACAAAAGATTCCACCAAAAAAAAATAAAACTAAAAACGCAAGCCTGCAGCAAACGTATTTTGTGGTAAAACGTTGAAAGCTTTCCCTTTGAGATCAGGGACAAGACAAGGATTGCTGCCAACATCATTACTATTCAACATGGGAGGTCTTTTCTAGAACACTTTACAAGAAAAAAGAAATACAAGATATACAGATTGGAAAGGAAGAGGGAAAACTGTCATTATTTGCATATGCTGTGTTTGCCTCTTTAGAAAACCTGCAAGAGCCCACAGATAATAAAAGAGTTTAACACATTTGCTGGATTCCAAATCAATATACAGAGATAAAGTTGCCATGGACAATAGAAAAAAATTTTTGTTACAAACTTTCTAAGATAAATAATAAACCTAACGAAAGTTGTGAAGTTCTTTACGTAGAAAATCAATATTTGGATCTGCCTGATATGAGCTTGGCACGTTGTAGCATTTCATTAAATATGTATTTCTGTTTCCCCTGCCCTATATCTGAGATGTCCACATTTTCATCCTAAAGAAACACTATCAGATTTGTCAGAACAATTTATGCACATTGAGTCTTATTAAATCAGTATTACTTTAAAAATTAATATTTGCATAATGCATTTGCCAAACACGATCTCACTCATCTTTTCCCCCAAGAGAAGAGTAATAATGTTCACATTTGTACTGAAAAGAAAGTGACCTGCATGATATATTTAGTTTGGTGTCAAGTTTTGGTCCCAGGTCTGTCTTATTTCCATAGCTGCAGTGTTTTACCTTGCCATGTGCCTGTAGAGCGGACTCATTCATTGACTAACAACAGGGGTACTTACTGAGCCCTGTGCCAGGAGCGAGGGGTGCAGGGACGTGTATGGTGGACACAAAGCTTGCCTTCACAGAGATCCTGCCTACTGGAGGGTCCAGATCATCACACAACTGGATGATGCTGAGCACAGAGGAGGGGGCCAAGGGGGCTTCCTGGAGGAAGGGGCATTTGATTTCAAGCCTGAAAGATAAGTCATCCAGAAATTGGGAGTGGGGGTGAGGTAGAAACAAGAGAGAAAGGTGTCCAGGCTGAGGATACAGAATGTGTCGGCTTGGAGGAGAGAATGGCCACCACTGAACTGACGGAAGTTTGTTCCAGCCAGAGTATAAGGTTTGCAGGTGTGAGGAGTGAGAAATGAGGCACTCAGGAGCCAGCCCTCCCAGGACACTGCACACCAGGCTGAGGAATATGACCTTGACCCTAAGAGCAAGGGGCAGCTACAGAGGGGTAAGCAAGGGCGTGACAAAGCCAGACCTGTGCTTTAGAAGACAAAGCAGGCATATTGAAGGGCATGCCACAGGAGGAGACCCTGGAGTCAGGAAGCTGGTCGGGTCAGAGGGAACCCACTTCCTGTGCATCCAAAGTCCTCATGACCTCATGAGCCCACTCCCAGTATCCGTCAGGACTCTGGGCTGCAGTGACAGACTCCAGGTCAGAAGCGGAGGCCTTTAGAAGGAGAATGGTTGGCTCCAGGAATGGAGAAGAGGCTTGGGAGCTCTTGGGACAGAAGGAGGAAGAGCCAGGGTCTCCATGCATCAAGGACTCTCTTCTATACTCAGCAATCATACTGCTTGTCTCCACCTCTTTCTGCGAAGTGGACTCCACTTCTCCCACTGTACCCAAGGCATGCCCCATGAGGACAGAAAGCAGCCCCAAGCTGTTTCCAACCCCATAATCCCAAAGGCAACCGGAAGCTCCCCCCAGTAGCTCCAGGAGAAAATTCCAGGGAAGGAGCTAAAAGACTTACGGGCGGCATTCTGTCCAACAGCTATACAGCCAGGAAATCTCCTTTTATAAAAACAAACCTACACCACAGAGTTGGCAGCGCCCCCAGGAGCCGTCCAAGAACAAGGCCTCAGACAGAGCATTAGTAGGTAGGTAAAGGACAGATCTTGTCAAATGCCACCTGCAGCAAACTACCACCTGGGACCCACAAGCCTGAACTTCCCCAGCCTCTTGGGGCCTGAGATGAGATCTGGCCTGGCCAACCCTTCACCCCAGCATTTCTAGGTGTAGGCATCGATCCTAGAGAAGTGCTCCCGTGTGCACACAGTGAGGCCCGCACAAGGAAGTTTGTTGCAGTGTACGGCTGTTTACATAGAGAACAAAATGGAGACAATTTAAATTCCCATTAGTAAGGAAATGGGGGCTGGTGAAAGAAAGGATGAAAGCAAGGGAGAGAGAGAGACAGGGAGAGGGAGAAGGAGAGGGAGAGGGAGAAGAGAAAGATGGGGAGTGGAGGGGAGGAAGAAAGGAGAAATATCCAAGCATTTGAGATAAATTACTTCATTAAAACAAATGAGATCCCTCTATATGTACTGACATAGAAAGATGTCTATGATATTGTTAAATGATTAAAAAGCTAAATGCACAAATACATATGATACTTTGTATCTGTTTTGAAACACACAGAACAGATCATATATAGCTACACATGCACACGAGTATGTATGTGTGTGCATAAATGTATAGATAAAGGTCTCTAAGGGCTCCATACCACTATGATATCAGCGGTTACTACGGGGTGAAGTTTGGAGAGGGGGGTGGCACGGAAGTTCCTTTCTTTATATGGCCTGCTTGAATAACAACAAGAGAAATAATTTTAAATGAACGAGGGGAAATAAATTGGCAGGCAATGTTGCTTGTAATAGAAAAAACAAAAAGCCACCTAAATACATCTAAAGGGAACTGACTAAAATAAATGATATTGTCTGTTACAACAAAACACCAGGAAGCCATTGGAAGAGCAAACTTACGTTGGGGAGAGAGTCTCAAATGAAAAGCAAATTACAAATTAGTGGGTGCCAAATATTCCTATTTTGAGACGAAAAAAAATTTAGAATATGCATAGAAAAATATAAGCTGCAGTGGAAAGAGTGGGGCTTTGGAACTGCACAGACCTGGGTTCCAGTCTCTCTGCTAGTTGCCCAAAGTGTATTATGAGGTTCACTCCCTCCATTGTTCTGAGCCTCAGTTTACTCATCCTTAAAACGAGTAACAACAGTGTCTACCTCATGGGGTTAGTGTGAGGCTTAACTGAGCTAATGTAGCCGAAAGGCGTATGGCAGGGGACACGAGGCAGCAAGCTCGTTAGCATTTTACCCATGTTTCATCTGGGAAATGGATTTGGGACTAAGGGAACAGGGCACTTTCACTCTTTATACATTCCTACAGGGTTCGTTTGGAATATTTAACAGCGAGATTGTGTTATTCTCTACAGTGGACTGAATTGTGTCCCTCAAAATTCCTATGTTGAAGCCCTAACCGCAAAGTGATATCTGGAGATGAGGCCGTTGGGGGATATTCAGGGTTAAATGAGGTCATGAGGGCGGGGCCCTCACAATGAGGTCAGTGCCCATAAGAGATACCAGAGTGCTCTCTCTCGCCCTCTCTCCGCCACATTTACACAGTGAGTAGGCAGCAAGCGAGGAACAGACCCCTTACCAGAACCCAACCTGATCTCAGACTTCCAGCCTCCAGAACTCTGAGAAATAAATGACCGTTGTTTAAGTTACCCAGTCTATGCTATGTGTCATGGCAGTCCGAGCTCAGACACAAGACACTCTCAAAATTTAAAAAAATACTGATAAAGATTAAAAAGGGAAACTCGCCTTGGCCCAGCAGCTGCCTGTGCTGTGTCTACTCCACTGGGCTCTATGCCCTGCCATGGTGAGAGGCTGGTGGAGTAGCTGTGGCTGGTGAGTACCTCCGGCCACATCCACTCTCATCCTGAGAAAATCGTGTCTGGGGCCATCACCGGGATTATGCAGGAGGAGTAGGGAATTGAGCCAGGTCCTCAGAACACAGTGAGACAGGCAAGGACGGTCCCTCCCCACCCAGAGCTTGAGGGCCAGAGGACAGGTACAGGTGGGTGACAAGTGCTCTCCTGTCACCTTCCTGTGTCCTGTGATTTAATATAATTTCTACATTTCTCCAGCTGAGTGGCGGCTGGGTCTCCAGCTGCATGAAATCAGGCAGATAAAAGCCAAAGCAAAGGGCATTGAGACCATGGTTCTCTGTCATTTTGCCACCACCTCTGCCAGAGACAAGCTGGCAGGTTAAGTCACCGAAGTCAATAAGGAAATAGATCAGGACTGAAAGGGGAAAAAAGAGGCTGAGAAGTCTACAAAATTGCTCCTTCTTTGTGAGTCATGTGGTTCTGCTGCTGTCCCTTTGGCAGAAGAGGCGTCAGGCGACCCCATCCAGCTGTCCAGAGGAAACCCCAGCCACTACCAGTGGATTCTGAGCACCTTCTATGTGCCAAGCCAGCGCAGGCCCCAAGGACGCAGCAGCGATAGGCCAGGCTTGTCCCTGGCCCCTGAACAAACATGGTGATGATGACAGAAGTAAGTCATAGTCCTTCGTGCTCCCTATGAGCCGGCTGTGCGCTAAGAGCTCTGTAACCCACGTGTCTCTTTTAACCCTCACGGCCACTCTGTGAGGCAGGATTACTATCATCCTTATTTTACAGAAGATGAACCTGAGGCTCAAAAAAGGACCAGTGCCCCGCTGACACATAACCTGTGGGAAGGCAGAGTTAGGACATGAGCCAGTCTGTATGTGTTGAGTGTATGCCCTGATCTACCCCACAGTGGCCTCGCTGGCAGCCACTAGAATACTCTAGAAGGGAGACTTATGCCCAAGGTTTCATCCGAGTCAGGGACAAACCCCAAAAGCAGTCTCTTGCACATACCCAGATAGGGGCTGGATGAGCTTTAAAATGGTGTCTTAACTCTAATCTTTAAACCTAGAGCCTGGAGACTGGCTTTGGGCAGCTAGGCCTACACCCCACTCCCTGCAACCAGCCAGTACATCCCCCTGGTTCACTACACCCTCTGAGTTTTAACCATTTATACATCTAGCTTCCTGAACCATTGTGAGCTCCAGGAGAGAGCAGCCAGCACGGGGTCTGCATGCAGCAGGGCAGATGGCACGTGGTTCTGAGTATGGACCTGGATTCAGAAGGGCGGGCCACAAGGCCCAGCTTCACTCTTTACCAGGCATGTGACAGGAGCATTTTGCATCTGAGGGTCTCCTTCCCTCATCTGTAAAGTGTGAGTGCAACTCCACCTTCTCAAAGGTTGTGGTTGGAGATCAAACAAGAAAACGGTGAGAAGCTCTCAGCACAGGACCAGGCAGGTACTAAGTGTGCCAATGATTATACTTATAACAACTGGTTGAATGAAATATAAAAGCAGGGTTGTTACTTCCTTCGGTTTTGAGACTTCTGCTCCCTGTTAGTATGCATGCATTCATTCATTCCTTCATTCATTCATTCATTCCACACACGAACTGGGCTCCTTCCATGGCCCAGCAATACTCCCCCAGTCCCATGGGGATGACAGCAGTGAAGGGGACAGATGAGGCTCCTGCTTCCTGGGACTGACATTCCCAACGACCATCAAGGCACCAGAAACAGGAATTAAACCACTACTTCTGGGACAAGGAGGCAAAGAAAAACTAGGGCCGTAAAAGAGAACGATGCTATCTCTGGGGGATCGTCCTTCCTAGTGTGAGGGGGAAACAACACGCACACCACACCAGTGTCTGCAGGGCCCTGAGCTCCCCGGTGACCATCGAGCTGTCCCCTCCATGTCCCACATGGCCTATGGGCACTCACCCTCTGCCCCTGTGCACCCCAAAGCTCCTGGTTGCTCCTCAGCACCCTGCTTGGTGACTCCCACCAGCTCCTCTGTGGCGGACCTGTCCTGGGGCCCACCCAGCTCTCAGCAACTTCCGGTCTCCCCCACCCTCAGCCGGGGATGGGACAGTCACTGCATCCCCGGCCTTAATTGATTGGATCAGGACTGGATATCTGACCCAGGCCAGACCAATCAGGCTTGGATTCAGCCTGAGACACCCTGGCCTGGCCATGCTGGCGGGCTGATGGCCCAGGCTGAGTATAAAAGAGCAGGAGCCAGGCCTGGGTGGAAAGAGGCCCAGGCAATTATAGAGAGCCAGAGATCCCTTAACCTGCCATCCAAGGCCTTTGTCCACTTGGCCCAGCCTCACCCTGGATTTGCTAACACCCCTGAACTACGCGGGTCTTCCTGGACACTTCATACTTTTTCTTGCCTCTGCGATTTGGCCTTTGCTGCTCATTCTGTTCTTCCCAAGATGCCTTTCTCTATATTTCATCCATTTGATAAGCTCCTATTCATCCATCAAAACCCAGGTTAGGGTTTCCTCCCTGCCATTTCCCTGTCCCTGCAAATCTTTTTTTTCTCTATTGCTTCTGAACTATCTAACTTCCTCCATTTAAGTCCTTATCAGCTCAATTGGGATTTATTTATTGTCTCCTCAGCCACACAGCTGGATTTGATTCTTGGCAAGAGATCGGCAATCCACTGAGCAGGGATGGAACCATTAAGGCCCCCTGAGGCTTGATCAGGGCCACCCTGGGGAGCAGCTGAGCCTGTGCCCCTGACACTCCCCTGGCTCACTGCCCACGTCCCCACAAGATGTATTCCCAAAGGGCAGGCCGAGAACGCTGAATTCTTTAGTGTCATTGTCAGGAGGGGTTGGCAGAGGGACCAGGAGACAAAGTTCATCATGGAGCTAGGAAGGGGAAATGTTCACTGCTTCCATTAGAAAGCCAGCCCTGCTCTGGTAACGAAAGCACAGGCAGCCCAGGAAGTGTGAGGACCCAGTGCCCTTGGCGTCAACACTGGCATCGTCGTCCCCACTGGGGCACTTGTGACATGGCAGCCTGCAGGCACCTCCAGGAGCTTCCCGAACACAGATCAGTGACAGCAGGAAGGAGCACCTGATCACTGTAGCTCTTTCTGGGATGGTTTTGGAGTCCACGTGAGACACCCAAAGGACCCTCAAATTGAGGGAGAGTATTGCAAGGAACTACAGTTCACTCAGGTACAGGAGGGACTCGGCTGGCAGAATCCAAGTTTACTTTTTAGATGCCCCATTTTGCCATCCATAGCTGGTGAGACCCAAGGATATTCAGAGACTGTGGCCACTCAGCCTGGGGTGCAGTCTCCCCGACATCTTCATATCCATCCCCCTTTAGGTGGCCTAACACAGGCTCGAAGTCTCCAGGGGCCCATGTTGATTGGAATCCCCCCGTGCCGCCAATCCCGGTGTCCACAGGCACAACTCCAGCCCTGGAGCTCTCAGAGCCTGCAATGGGCACGGCTGCAGCTGTGTGACCCACCACACTCCACCCACCTCGATTTGCACCCAGGACACACAGGAGAGCATGGTGGCACATTGTATATTCTCTGAACAAATCCACTTTCCGCTACAGCCCCGCAGCATGGAGATTTCAGTGTGTCCAGACATCAGAGGTGGTGTAATGCAGGACTCGGCTCCCGCTCCCGGCAGGTGAACTCAGGAGACATGGAGGCTGAAAAGGAGCAACCACCATACCCTGCTCGCTGCACCATGTGTCATGCAGGGTCTCTGGTCCTGCTCTCGGCTGGGGGACACAGAATATGGTGAGGCCAAAAAGGAACACCAACGGAGCCATGGATAGGGGGTTCATACCACCATATTCTCGCTGGCGGTTGAGTTGGAAATAGAGGAAGCAGGATCCACACGACCCAAACCCACAACCCGCTTGCTAACCACAGTTGCTAGCCGCAATCCGCGCTTGCTAGCTTAGCCACGGCAGTTGTATTAGTGGCTAATGGCTAATTGATTACAGCTAATGGCCAACTAGTCACAGCAGATGGCCATCTACTACCCGAGCCAGCACCTTTCCACGTGAGGCCGAGAGCCTGGAAACTGCTCTCTGGGACTCTGTTCCCACAGATGGAAAAGCAAATATCTGATTCTGCAGGTTTTATTAGTCTCACCCACACTCACCAGCTGTCCCTCCTGGGGCTCCCTGAGGCCTGGTTGTGTTCTCAGAGACCTGTGCTTCTGCCCAGCACAATCCCCCAGTAGCTGCCTTCCTCTCTTCTGCTTTCCCTCCAATGTCTCTCCTTCTCCCCACCACCCCCCTCTGTCTCCTTTTTCTCTTCATCTTCCCTTGCTGCTTGTCACCTCTGAGGACAGGAAAGTGTGGTCTTGGTATTGTACTGTGTTGCCTTCCTTTAATCAGACCCTAATTCCTCATCACAGAGCTGAAGGTTTCAAGAAGACAGGGAAGGCGCTGGTGGTCATGAACACTTCCCTGCCCTCTGGAAAACAGGAATTATTCCAGGGTGTGGATTTCTTTTGAAGGAGCTTTAGCAAGGGAGACGCTGGGAGGCCAGCCTTGAATTAATAGATATCCCACCAAGCAAAGCAAGAATTTGGAAGAAAGGAGGGTACCACGCTGAGAGAGGAGAGGGAGAGTCCAGAGGCAGGGTTAGGGAGACCCTACCAGGTGCGCTGGAGCCAGCCTGGCCCCCACCACCAGGATGACAGCATGCTCTGGGCCTCGCAGGAGAGGAAGGGCCCTCCCTGGTTTTATAGTTCTGTCTTCACTCCTGCCCACGTTCTCTAACCAACTCTACTTTGATTTGGTGATCTCTTCCCTCCCAGAGGTAACCAGGAAGGATCCGAAGAGCTAGAGGGGAGGGCACTTTGAGGGAGCAGCAGAAAATGTGGATGGAGGAGCAATGGAGGTGAACCTGGAAGGACATCAAATACCAGGTGTAGGAGTTCTGATTTTGACCAGAAAGCAAGACAGCCACCATGGGCTAGGGATCTTTTGTCTCTGTGTGTCCTGTGCAGTGGAGGACAAGGGGGGTGTGTGCCATAGAGTGAACGCTCAGTAGGGGTGGGTCGGAGGGGAGCCTGAGGCCGAGGAACTGGGTACAAGGTTGTGCAGTGGGCTGGTGGAAGGTGAAAGTGGCTTGGGTCCGGCCAACATCCACAGCTGCAGAGAAGGAGCAGCAGGTGGAATGCGTGGGAGGGATGACTGTGGTAAGAGAAGGAGAAGGAGGAGAGAACAGAGCACCTACTGTGCGCTCTCACTTGCTCCTCAACAGAATTTCCAGTCCCCTCAGGTGGTCAGTTTGGGAATCTCTAATTGTCAGATGGACACAGAAACATGCTGAAGGTCACTAAATACTGTGAGACAGTTGCATGTCCAAAGCTGGCACAGGTCAAGGGACGTTTCTGAGGCAGTGACACTTCTCAGCGAGCACCCAGGTGTGGAGAGGTGAGACGAAGGAGCAGAGATGTCAGCAATTCACATTTCAGCCTCTTCTCCTGGACAGTCCAGCTCGGGTCTTCTTACCCATCCCCAGGCAGATTTGCCTTTCTCCACACAGTTGATCCTTAGTCAGGGCTGGGCCCATTAGCCCACCCTAGCTGGTGGCCTTGTCTCTCTCTGGGCCTCAGTTTCCTCCTCTGCCAAGTGGGTAAATGCCCCTCCCCCCACACTGTTGAGGCCACTATGAAACCATGGCAGTAAGAAAGCCAGCAGCGGCCTGGCACGGGGGCACGGAGGTAACAGGGACCAGCATCGGTGCCTGGCTGTTTTGTGCCCTTAGATGGCGTTGGGTTTTACCAAAGTTGGGGAGTTCCAGGATCCAACACAGAGTAGGGCCTCAATTCATGTTTCCCACATGAACTAACTAATCAGTTGATGGATTTGGATTCTGGCTCTGACACTGAACCTCCAGCTGGGGCCTCCCCTCTGGGCCTCAGTTCCCCGTCTCTGAATCTCTGGCACAGAAACATTTGTTCCCTGGGTTCCAAGTAAACACTGTAGCAAAACAGCCCTGGAATCAGGGGCATGGGGAGTCTGGGGGCAGAAATACAAGATGAACTATCCGGAAACAGCCAGGTGCCCCAGCGCCTGAGATTCCTCCAGGGCAGAGAGGCTGTGCTCACCTTCCATAAGGCGGGAGCTGGTAGGAGGTGCTACCAACAACAGAGGTTCAGCAGATGTCAGTCCTGCAGGAAGTTTTCCATTCACATTTGTCTTAGGTGGGGATGGGAGAAACAGCAGGAAGCTCTGTGGGCGGCGCATGGGGGCAGGGGTGTTCCATAGGGCAGGCCCTAGCTAATCCAGGAGGCCCCAGCAAGACAACATTATAGTCCCACAAGGGAGGGAGGGCAGGAGGAAGGGAAGGAGGAGAGGGCGAGGGAGGGGAAGGAGGAGAAGGAGGAGGAATGTGTTCAGGTGGAGGGAACAATCTGTTCAAAGACGTCCCCCTCTGTGCTATTTTCATTCCCTCCTTGGAGTGAACTCATTGTCATTGACAAAGACTCCCCAAAGGCCCCCAGATCCCTCCTCCTCCCTCCTTACCCCTCCCCAAGGCCCAGGCAGCTTTTAGGGTCCCAGAGCAAGACCTGCTGTGTGTCCCTGAGGAAGTCACTTACCCTCTCTGAGCCTCAGTTTCCCCATTCGTGAACTGAGGGGCTTGGACAAGGGAAGAGGGCTCACACTCAGTGAGCCCTACTGTGTGCTGGGCTTTGACCTCCCCCCCCCCCCCCCGAGCCCTGTGACCAGGATGCCTGGTGCTCTGCCGTGAGTCCAGAAGCATAGACTCCAGCTCCAGCTTGTCCCCTTCCCCTGTGTGATGTTGACACTCACCGAGCAGAATACCCATCCTCCACATCACAGGCATCACTGCTCTAGCACCTGCTGAGGCTCCCGCTGTCCTCAAGCCATCATGCCTCCCTACTCGGCAGCTTTCCCACCCGCCACCTCGCCCATCCCTCCCCTCCAGGAAACTCCAGGCAAGCGGGTCTTCACTGTGTGCCCAACACTCTAACCCCACCCTCACCCTGCCAGGGCTTTGCTCCTGCTGCATCCCCTCCCTTCTTCTCCCTCCTCCCTCTGAGGAACTCCTATGCATCCTTCAAAGCCCAGAATTCATCTCTCTGGTGAAGCCTTTTCCAGGCAGAACAAATGGCTCCTTCAACTTTGCCCCAGAGCAGCTAGTAGAAATATGTTCTGAGCGTGTAACACACGCCAGGCTCCATCCGCACCCGTTTACATGCATCATCTCACTTCATCCTCACCGTAACCCTGTGGGGCAGAGAGTATTATTATCTCTACTGTACAGATGAGGCTCAGAGACGTGATGTAACTTGCCTGAGCCACACAGCCAAGAAGCAGTGGAACTCCTCACGTTTTGTAAATATCTTCGTGGTAAGTAGCTTGTGACATGGCCCCTAATGGCCCCTGCTTCCTGTATTCACCCCTTGTGTAATCCTGTCCCCTTGAATGTGGGCAGGACCTAGTAACGTGTTTCTAGTGAACAGTACATGGCAAAAACAAAGGGGCATCACTTCTGAAATTAGTTTACAAAGGACCTTAATATCTGTTTGCTGGTATTCTCTCTATAGTGGCTTCTTGGCTGTCATGATTTGATGAAGCAAGTTGTCACATTGGAGAGGCCCACGTGGCAAGGAACTGAGGGTGGCCTCTGGCCTACAGTCAGCAAGAAAACAAGGCCCTGAGGCCCTCTCATCAACAGTCCATGAGAAATTGAGTCCTGCCAATAACCGTATGAGCTTGGACCTAGATCCCTCACCAGTCAAGACTTCAGGTGAGACCACCGTCCTGGCTGGTGCTGACTGCAGCCTCTATGGGATTGTGAGCCCGAGGGCCCAGTGCAACCATGGATGGAATCCTGAGCCACAGAAACTGTGAGGTAGTCAACGTGGGTTGCCTTAAACAGCTAAGTTTTTGGGTAACACGTTACAAGGCCAGAGAAAACTAATGCGATCTGTTTCCTTGTCTGGCTCCCCAGCTAGATCTCGAGGAACTCAGTGCAGGAGTCATCTCTGTTGAGTCATCCCGTGACCTCTCAGTGCCTTATGTCCCCACCGTGCAGGGGGCATGTTAACACTCTCAGCTGTGCAGGGCTGGGGGGCCCAAAGAAGCAGGAGATACACAGACTTCACGTTATTGTTATAACAGGCAGTTGGAAGAACTAAAACAGTGTCTGTAATATGAATACATACATGTTGTTAAAGGAACACACCGATCAGCTCCCACTTCTATGCCGTTGCTCACGTCAGTCCCCTGACTGGTGCCCTCACGCTCCTTTCCAGTGAGTACCTTCTGCATCCACAGCCTGCCTCTGCAGAAAGCCTTTCCAAAGCATGTGCTTTCCAAAGCCTGGCGTGTGTTACATGTTCAGAACATGTTTCTGTGTGCCTCTGTTCACTGCTTGCCTTCTTGGAGTCCCCACCACACACACACACACACACACACACACACACACACACACACACACGAGACACACATCCCCAGAGGGTTGGACCTGCCTCACCTGGTCTCCCACCAAAGTGTCAGCCTGTGCTTGACAGGAAAATGCTCCACGTCAGCTGAACTGAATGTGGACTCCGCCCCATTTGGGTCAGCACCGATGTCTGGAGGCCCCGCTCCCCTGATGCAAATCCCCACGTCGCTCCTGCATGGGACCAGGGAAAGAGCAGAGACTGGGTCAGCCAGGCCTGGGCTCACCTCCCCTCCTGCCACTGAGGAGCTGAGTGACCTGGAACAAGTCAGTTCACCCCTCAGAGCCCCAGACTGCCCTCCAGAAAAGTGGGAGCAGGAGTGCCCTCCTGGGGGCAGAGTGAGGGTTGACGGGGTTCAGCATGAACATGGTCCCTGCACACAGTAGGATCTCAGTAAACGCCAGTCCCCCTCCCCTGCAAAGGCGGGCACACTTTGTAAGCTGCATCCAATTCAGAGCTAAGATTCTAAGAAGCTTTTGAATGAATCCTTTATCCAGCTGCCTCCAAACTCCCAGCCCCACCCCTCCCACCTCAGCCCCACTTTTCCTAACATAATTTCTGAAGAATCTGGCGAAGTTTTGCACAGCCATACTGTGTATTCATTATATAGAGTAAACTTTCCGGGCTGTTCAAATTTCATTTTTTTATTATCCTCCAGAGGAACAGCTGCATT
The DNA here is from genome assembly GCF_004115265.2 of Rhinolophus ferrumequinum. NCBI lineage: Eukaryota > Metazoa > Chordata > Mammalia > Chiroptera > Rhinolophidae > Rhinolophus > Rhinolophus ferrumequinum. The sequence continues at coordinate 20,775,077 of NC_046292.1, forward strand.
TGGCAAAGGTCACACATAAAACAGATCATATCAGACAGGAAGAGGGGGCAAGGGGTCTATTAAGGAGTAGCTGCCATTCATTAGGGGACATCGCAGGTCCCCCTTCAAGGAGCACATGCTCTGCCAGGGCTGCAAAGCCCAGAGGGACGCTCTCTTCTCCCCACTGCCTCCGAAATGTGTGATTTAGGGACTGCTTCTAACAGCAATGATGTGAGCTCTGTTTACTGAGCGCCTGCTTCCTTGGGCCCCCGGGCCCTGCACAAGCCACACTGTTATCATCCCCACTGCACAGATGGGGACACGCAGCACTGAGCGGTGAAGGGGCTCCCCAAGATCACACGCAGCAGTAAGAGGTGGGGCAGGGATTTGAACCCAGTTCTGGCTGGTGCTAAGGCCCCTGCTCCTCTCCACTACTCTCCTGCACCCTGGGAACACGAGAGGATTTCAACAGAAAAGGTGAGCAGAGAAATCAGCCCAATCCTGCTGACACTCACCAGGCTTTGGGCTCAACCTTGGTTCCAGAGACCTTAAATACAGGCCCAAAAACAAAAGCACAAAAACATTGATTAATTAAAGCAACCGACTGTGTGTTTAGCTGTAGGATGCCCTAGAGCACAGTAACACAGACAATGGAGCTGCAAAGGTCCCTCTCCCTGCCTCGGGAGCAGCAGAGCCCACCTGACTGAGACCAGCACTGCGGACCCCCCCTCCCCTTGCGCTTGCCTCCCCACCTACCTCTTTCCTGGTCAGAAAAAGGGACTCAGGAAACATGAACCCATGTTTATCTTTACTCTCTGTATCTCTGTACTTTCGCCATCTGTGTTCTTACACTAGAAAGCTGGGGTCATGAGTCATAGGACAGATTATGGCCTCTGTTCTCTGCAAATGCACCAGAGGCAGAATTCCCAGCCCAGAGCTCCTGGGTGCTCAGACACCCTCCCCAGAGCTGAAGGGACGTTCCCGGACAGAGCGAAGGCAGTGGTGTGGCCCAGGTCTCACAGAAACCCTGAGGGTAGTGGGCGCTCCTCCCGATGGGCTGCTCTGACCTGCCCTCCAGGGCCCCCCCATTAATGCCCAGTCCCTGACTGACAGGGGGTGGTGTGGAGGGGAGAGGCAAGCGGGGCCCTGGGGACAGGAGATCCAAAGGAGTCACACCAAGCTCTTTGAACTGCCCTGCCCCCTTCACGCCACAGGAGGGCCCGGGGCTGTTCACCGCTGAGACCAGTCACCCACGGGGCTGGGGCGTCTTCCACAGGCTGGGGAAGGACTGGACAGCAGGGTGGAGCCCGTCTGACGCACAAATGAATGAATGCACTGAAGAGGAGGAGCAGGAGACTGACAGGAGGTGAATCCATGCCTGATTGGACGAGTGCAGGGACCTGAATGGACAGATGTGAAGGAGAGAGCAGGCATGAATGGACCCTGAGGAACGGAAGGCAGAGGGACATACGCAGGCGCTAGGAAGCAGACGTCTTCCCGCACTGTCTCCTTCAGTCTGTGCTGCTGCCCTGGGGGAGAGCTCCGTCGTCAATCTCACTGCACCTAGGAGGGGCCAGAGAGGTTAGTTAACTTGCCCGACGTCACACAGCTCATGGAGGCAGAACTGAGATCCCAGCCCAGACACCAGGCCCCCGCAACGCGCCTCTGGCTGCTTTCCCAGATCTGCCATGGCCATTGCTTTGGCCCAGGCTCGTCAGGAGACTTGGCCTTCTTTAATCCCCAGTTGACGTTTGAAGAAGACTTAATAAAATCCAGCTCTTTATGTCAGAGTAAAACCTTGCCAGATCCTCCTAAATTACCCCAATGTTCCGGTGCTGGGTTTCACCATCAAATCAGTCCGTGTGGTTAAGGCTGGGTGTTGGCCGGGAGCTAGCAGATTTCATCTTTCCTGATGATTGTTTCTGACATGTCTTAGTTTGTTTGACTTTCCTGACGCCGCCTGGCCAGTGGGGCCCCAGGAGGCAGGGTGGCTGCCCTCTGTCCCCAGGCTGAGGCTGGGTGCCAAAGGAGGGTGGGTTGTCTTTGCAGGAGACCACCTCTGCCTGCCACGGCTGCCAGCGCCCTCATTCCACCCATCTGGATAGTGGCATCCAGGGTTCCCCTACGCCTCAGACCATGCCTGCAGCTTCAGCCCCACATCCCGACACTCCAAGAATACTATGTGCTGCTCTCCATGTTACTCCTGACATGCCTGTGGTTCTCAGGCCTTTGCACAGGCTATTCCCTTCGCCAGGAATACCTTTCCATGTCTTCTCCATCTGGAGAAATCCTGCTCATCCCCCAAGCCCAGCATGGATGGTGGGGTGGGGGAGGGAGCTAGTATATTTGCCCTCCTGCCATGTGCCAAGGGCCCTGCTGAGAGATGAGTACTCTCAGTGAGTCCCACTGCAGCCCGGCACCAATCACAGACTGGGCTGCATTAGCCCATTTTACAGATGGAGAAGCTGAGACTCTGAGATGTTGAATAACTATTCCAAAGTCACCCAGTGGTCAGTGGCAGGGCTGGGATAACTGACCAGGTCAGCCAACACACAAACCAACCTGTCCACCCACCCCTGGCTCTGGACATTCTCCCAACCCCTGAGGAGGGGCATCACTCCTTCCTTCATGCCCTTCCAGGGCATTACTGAGCCTCCTTTCCTCCTGGTCATTTCCTGTCTGTCTGCCTCTCTCCCGAACAGGTCTCTCCTCAAGGAGAGGAGCGGATAGAATTCTTCTCTTGCTCTTTTGGTGCACAGAAGTGGGTTGAGGTGATCCGAATGGCCCCATCCCATTCCAGTGTCCTGATGCCCAACTCTGCCCCAGAGAGAGACAGACCCCAGAAGGATCGAGCTGTGCTTGCCTAGGTTAAGCCTCTGTGTCGGTATCCACTTCATGTGGTCACATGTTCAGCTCTCAGGAGGGGCCAAGAGAAAGCGGGGTGACATGGGAGCAGATTTAAGCTCAGCATCAGCAACCAGACAGGCCCTAGAGTGGGGCAGGTTCTCCTGTCAGGTGGTGAGCTCCCCGTCCCTACAGGAGTTCAAGTTATCACAAGACAGTGAAGAGGGTGCTTCCTGCATAACTGGGGTGGACTAATCTTCCTGTGCTAAGATTCTGACTCCAGGATGTCTATTTCAACCCCACATTTCTCTGGATTGATTCTGTGATTCCATGGGTCCAGTAAGCTGTAGGAGAGGTTCCAGGCCTTCTCTAGAGATTCCTTAACTTGAGACTCTCAGGCCTGTGAGTCCACAAATGATTCTGTGGTTCTAGCATTCTAGGATCCTGTGAAAGGGACCAGATGCTCAGATTGTGAGATTCAAAGATTTTATGAAAGTTTCTTTGAGTCTCTGAAAGAAACTCTAATTCCAAGATTCTGTGCATCACAGATGCCATGAAAAGACTGACAGCTCTGAAAATCCTCGACTGTGTGAGAGAAGGAAGGTTCCAAGACCCTCTGCGCTCAGGTTTCGGCGCCCGCAGAAGGACATCCCAGGGCAATGACCTGCAAGCTCCTCTCAGCACTAAGATGTGGGTCCCCGGGAGTCCCTGACTCTACGCTCCTCCCGCCCCTCTCCTCACCTGCTCACACACCCTCCAGGTCCCCGCATGCTGGGTTAACTGGGTCCTGAGGCCCCAGGTGACAGAGCCATGAGGCCAGCACCTGGGCAGACGCTCCTCTGGTGTTTTCCTGCCGTGTTACTCACGAGCGCGTGACAAGGATGCAGCCTCTGCTGAGTGGAACCTCTGGTGCGTCTCCCTAGATAGAAGTAGCGTGGAAGCCAAAAGCCCACTTTCATTTCAGTCCTGTTTGATTTCCTGATCCACTCGCCCTTCTCCGCACAGAGGTCTTCACCTGTATGCAGTGTTTAATCTGGTGGCTCTCAGGGGCTCTGAGCAACGGCTGTCCTGCAGGTTCAGTTTGGTTTCTCTGGAAAGGAATGGATCCCAGGGACGGGAGAAATGGGAGACCAAGCAGGAGGGGCTGGAATTCCGGAGGAGGCCAGATCCATAGTTGGTCCTCCAGAATGGCCCAGGTCCCTCCACTGGTCACCCCTGTACAGACAGCAACAGCTGCACTAAGTATAATGGATGGGTGGGTGGATGAATGGATGGATGGATGGATGAATGATGGATGGATGGATGGATGGATGGATGGATGGATGGATGGATGGATGAATGATGGATGGATGGTGGATGATGGATGAATGGTGGATGGGTGGTGGATGGATGAATGGTGGATGGATGGATGATGGATGAATGGTGGATGGATGGATGATGGATGAATGGTGGATGGATGGATGATGGATGAATGGTGGATGGATGGTGGATGATGGATGGATGGTGGATGGATGGTGGATGCTTAGAAGGATCCACACTCGGCCCTCCAGAATGGCCCAGAGTAGCCCCTCCCCAATACCCTGACTTCCACAGAAAGGTTGGGGTCTGAGGGCACCTGTGGCAGAGAGAGAACCCAAAGCCCAAAGCCCTGCAGACTTGGCTGTGGGGACTGGGACAGCCATTGTCCTCTGCACCTCAGGAGCCCCCTGGAAATAGCCCCAACCCGGCCAGTCCCGAGCCCCTGCGAGCTGGCAGGGGAGGCTCGGACCCTCACCAAGGAGAGGTAGGGCAGAGGCTCCCATGAGCTCTGGCTCAGGTATTCCAGCCTTTTCCAGTCTGAGGCTCAGCCTGGAAGCCTGTGCACAGCTTGACCCTCAGGAACAAAGGGCCACTTCTCCGACCTTCCACCTGTGAAATGTCGATATCACCTCCGAGACTTCGGCTGCCCTAGCTTTGCACTCAGCACAATTGTCTCCTCCTCCAGGAAGTCCTTCCCTGCCACACTCACTCTCTGCACCCCATCTCCGCCTCTCCCCCAGGCTACTCTGTCACCTCCCACCTGCCTGTTTACATCCCCCCTCAACCACCCCCGTTAGAATGAGCTCCTCAGAGGGAACACCCTCCGGGATCCCTGTACAACCGGCACCTCATTAGTCTAAGGGAATTTCTTCAACCCTCCTCTCTCAGTGGTGCCCAGTGAGGGTCATGCAATATACATGGCACGTACTCACAAAGTGCTAGTTGAATAATATGCAGGTACAGCAGACGGGTAGAGGGAGGAAGGACATGTACGTGAGTACATGAACGTGTGTCCACCTGTGTGGGAATGGGGACAGCTGTGCCCCGTCTGTGTGGAGCTGAGCGGTTAGGAGGTGTGGCTGAGAGTCAGGACCTCCTGACCCCCATTCCTGCTGCTGGGTGGAAAGGTGTGTCCAGGTGTGCACAGGGGAGGGAGAATGCCAAAGAGAAAAGAGTGGAGGTCACTGTTGGTGTCCCTACAGTGAGGGCCGTGCCCTGCACTGGGGAACATGTATTCACTCAACGAGCATTTGCCTACTTACTGCATGCAGGGCACTGAGCTGGCACGTGGGGTACATTGGAATATGAAACAAAGATCCCTGCCCTCATGGAGCTGATGTGCCAGTGGGACAGTCAGATAATAAACAGTAAACATAGTGTATCAATAAATTATATAGATTGTTGGTGGGGACAGTGGCGGGAGGGTTCAGAACTAAATAAGATGGCCGAGAAAGACTCTGACAAGGTAAGGCTGGAGCAACGACTTGTCCCCTCATTTCACCTTCACAGCATTTTGAGGAAACTGAGGCTCAGAGAGACTAAATGTGCGCCCAAGGTCACACAGCATGAGGTGCAGGCAGGACTCTGCTGCATTCTGAGCCCTCACAGGCATTACTGGGCAGCTCTTTGCATTAACTCTGATACAAGGACACTGTCATCCCCACTTGACCAATGAGGAAATGGAGCCAGGTGACCAGGACCACAGTATGGAGCGACAAAGCCAGGACTCGAACCCGGGCTTGCCAAAATGAAAAGCCTCTGGTCTTCCATGAGCTGCCACTTGAAAGGAAGCCACAATGAGCCCCAAGGTGGGTCTCAGGCAGCCCCAGGGGAGCTATTTGGGGCATGGGCCCTTTTCAGGGACCTCTGCTCACTGATGATCCAGGCAGTAAGTGACACCCTTAGGAAACGGGTGGGGGCTGGTGCCAGCAACAGCGTGACTCACTGTGGGAGGATCAAGGAGGACTTTCTGAGGCCTGAGCCAGGCCCAGTGTCTGGACTGGGAGGCAGCTGGCCTTTGATTCAGGGCCCAGTCACTGGGCCACCTCGGATATAGAAAGACAGACACCTTGTGAAGCCAGAGCTGTCAGGGGACAGATCAGAACCTTGTGCCTCGTTAGCCCTCTGGCCTAATTTCCTGTTCCCTTTGCTGAGAGCTGTGGTGGCTGCCATAGTAACTGCACAGACAGGCAAGTTCACACAGGCAGTTCCTGGAACACTGTGTGTCCACCTACAGGAGAAAAGGCATTTGGGCCGTGCCTGTGGAACACACGGGCCTGTGCCCGAGCCCGCGCTGCCCCTGCTGCCCTCTGAGCCTCACTTCTCTCTTCTGTAAAACGGGCTGTCACTGTGCCCATGTCCCGAAGTGGGAGGAATGCAATGCCACGCACGGGAAGCGTTCCATATCTGTCAGCTGTCACAAGTTTTGCATTTGGAGGTTCAGGGACATTCACACTAATCACACGCCTACTGTGTGTAGGTCATAGGCTGAGGCACGTTCCACGGCAGCGTCTCACTGAGCCTTGAGTAGAAGCCTAGGAAGCAGGAAGCACTCACCCCACTCACAGATGGACGAGGAGGCTCAGAGAAGGGGAGGGACTCACCCCGCGTCTCCTGTGCAGGGCGCTGGAGCAGGTCTCCCTCCCAGGCCTGGGCAGAGGCAGGGTGACCACTCAGAATCCCCCCACCCAGGGTCTCCTTGAACTGCAGGCTCCAGGGCCCCCTACCCATTTGAAGACTTAGGATCCCAGGGCTGGGTTCTGGGACTCCCAGGGGGACTTGGGGCAACAGAGCCCACACTAGGGGACCCTGGAGAGGGATCAGCTGGGTGACTTCCAGGGTCTTCTCCAACCTCCACTATCCTGGAGTCTGAAAACCCTGCATTGAGTGTTCGGCCAGATGCCCAGTCCGAGACCATGGACGGCCTGGCTTGCTGCCCGCACGGTGACTCATTGATAATCAGGTCCTTCAGCTCTTCCGAGGGCCCCCGGGTATTCTCCCAGCCTGGTCTGGGGCGCTGGCACATCCTCCCGGCCCACTCTTGCACACTCTCTAGACTGTCCTCCTGCAGAGATCAGACGCCCTGGCACTGTCACCAAGTAAGGCAGCAACTTGCAGTTTACAATGAGTGAGAAAGACAGAAAGGAGTGGCTTCAGGCCCTGCAAACCTGAGGGGGCAATGGAAGGGGACGCGTTCTGACCCGTTAGTAGGTTTCCATGAGGGAGGAAAGGACAGTTCTTGATCTGGAGGAGATGCCGCCACCTCCTGAAGCCATGGTGGGAGATTTGTACCTGAGATGCAGTTCCTGGGCCCGAAACCCTGGGAAGGAACATGCAGTTCCCATCTTGAGCACTGCCCGGCACTTGCCCTGCACTCAGCACTTACAGTCTCCTTCCAGTCTCCATGCCCCAGCAAGGAAGGAATCATTCTCCCCATTCCCTAGGTGAGTAAACTGAGACCCAGAGGGGCAGTCACACACCTGACGTCACACAGCATGTAAGGGACAGTGTGACTCACCCCAGCCCTTTGGATTATGGCGTCTGCCTTGTCTTCATGACACTTTTTTTGAGGCCCGTCAGGCATCTCTTGGGTTTCCCAGTATGTCCCCGGCCCTGCCCAGGTTGTGGCTTATCTGTGTTGGGAGAGGCAGGCCCTGACGTCCCTGCAGGTCCTTGATGAGTGTGCCAGACTGCAAAGCTGAACCATCCCAACGCTGAGCAGTTCCTCTGGCAGTCACACTCCCCAAGTTGGTTAAGGTGACCACAGCATGACTGCCAAGTGACTGCTTACTCCCCAGGGGAGGGCCTGCTGCCTTGCCGCTTGCTACAAAAGGTATTGTGCCCTTGGTTCCTCAGCTGCAAGACAACCCACTGGTGTGCAAGTCCCCATCTGGACACAATGCTTCTCCCGGTGCGACTTGGAGCAAAGGGCTGGCCCTGCAGTAACCGGGCTGTTGGCTATGCTGTATGTCATCTCTGTTGCTCTGATTCCTGTAGTCTCACCTCCTTGCAGCACCTATGGAGCTCAGCACGTCGACCAGCTGGCTCCCGTGGCCGTCTCACCTTTGCAGTCTGTTGCTTCTTGCCATCCCTACGAGGTTGGAGCTCTTCCCTGACAATTGGCTTGGAGACATTTACTATGTGATTAGGGGTCAAAACTTGGCCATCTGCTATTAGGAACTTGAGAGAGTGGGGAGTAGAAGACATTTTCTTTGGGGGCTCCTGCTCAGCCCCCGCCCCACCCTAACAGTCAGTCTGGGCCAACACCCCCCTGGTGGCCTCCAGACAGCTCGAAGCCAGGGAGAGCAGAGACAGTATCCAGGGGTCTTCACACAGACATTTCAGAATGAGGGGTCGGGAGAGTGGCTCAGCTGGCGGAGTGAGTCACCAACCCCTCGACTCTTTCATAGGGGGACCCTGAAGTGTTGATTCTGTCTACCCATTTGCCTCAAGTGACAGGGGTGAAAGTGGCCCTCTCTGATCATGCCCGCACCCTACTCCCAGCGCCAGGGAGCCCCTCCTTCCTGGACCACAGAGCCCCTCTTCGTGTCGGCCATTCCAGGTACACCCCCTTCTTCAGAAAACAGCACACTAAAGCCCAAGATAGCCTTCAAGCTCATCTTACACAGTCTCCATAGCCCATTTCACAGGTGGAAAAACTGAATATCAAGTTCACCAGAAGGCAGCAAAGAGGGAGTAGAAATATCAGAAATGTTAGAGACATTAGGCCTGGTTTCCAATTCCAGCTCCAACTCAACTGCTTTGGGGCACTCTGCACTCAACCCAGTGCCCCGCACACATCTGTCTGCCTTAGTTCCTCTCTCTGTTAAATGGGTTTATAAAATGAGCACTGTGAAGTTTAAATTAGAAAATCCACGTAATGCCTCCAGCACATAGTAAGTGCCCAAGAAATTGTAGTTCAATAGAGGGCCAAGGCTGCCCTGACCCAAATCCCCAGATACTGAGACCCCGCTCCAGGTCAGCATGCCTGATGCCAACCGGGCTCTGGTGGTGGAGGCTCCCAGCCAGAGGCAGCTGCAGAGGACGGAGGAGCAGCCTTCTAGCACAGAGGCCCCTCCCCCGACCTGTCTTCTCCCGTGTCAACTGCATTTGCATACGGACTAGAAGGATGAGTTGGGTCTCTTTTTCCTCATTTTTCACAGAGCGTTGGTCCAGGAAATCATCATGAAATTAAAAGAGGACTCTACTCTTACTGAGACCCCCACCCCCAGCCCGCCATCTTCCCTCCCTTGTAAATCTACTAATGAACTGTAATTGCAAAGACACATCCCTTCTTGAAACCTGGTAACCTATTCACTGTGGATCAAGAGACTCCCATTGTCATCCAAAACCTGAGGAAAGAAAGAAAAAAAAAATCCTAATTAGTTTAGTCCTATTTATCTATACAAAAATAAAAAACGAAAAAACATTTTGGTTGCAAAGCAATTTGCCATCTGCCAATAGACCGTGGCTGCCCTGGGGAGACACTGGCTTTCCTTTTTCTGGAACTTGTTTATAACCTTCTGTTAATCAAACCCAGATCTGAGAGAGATGTGGGAATTACACGGAGAGGGTAGATTGCGGGAGGACCTGGAGAAGATGCAGGAGAATTGTGATGAGTTAGCAGCAGGAGATTGGGTTTGAAAGACCCCCACACCAGCCCCTGCCTTTCTCAGAGCCTGGCGACATGGTCCTTTTAAACTGGACCCCACACAAGGAAGACGTGGTCCCACGAGATGCAGGCAGGAATCCAGTGCAAATTGAAATGGGGACCCATGGGAACGTGGTGTATGGAGGGTGCCCTCTCAGGAGGGAGGACTGAAGGACGCAGGGGAGGGAAGACAAGAGCCAGGCAAGGGTGTGGCCTCAGCCTGAGCCCCAGGGGAGCCCTGGAACACTTATCAGACCACATGGCTGTGCCCCTTTAGGCAATGAGCTGGGCCTTCTGCACCTGTGTCAGCTGGTCGTTGGTTGTCCTTTGCCCCAGTGGGAATAACCTTCTAAGCATTTCCAGCTAGTCAGCAGTCAGCTCCCTTCAGCTGAAGACAATTCTCTGAATAGGGTACCACTGGGAGCTGTTAGCAGCCAACACTCATCAAAGCTGGAGGATGGGTGTGCTGAAATGGTGAAGGACATCTGGGTGGGGCCAAAATTCCACCACTCCCATCTCTGACTCCACCCACAGTAGATATCTGATGGTTTTGCTCACCCAGCTTATGGACCCAGCCTTGGTAACAGTCTTCTGTATTTTCCTTGGGGAACTACTGCTTGGCCTTGCCAGTCCTAGGAATCCTGCAGAAGTCACTCCACTCCCAGAGAAAGGAGTGGGCTGAACCACAAGCCTGGCCAATCAGAATTTTGCAACCTCTTCACATAGTGATGGACTCAGGGAAGAGCCAATGGGACTGAATTCTGGGAAGGTCCACACACTTGGAGTTGGCAGGGTGTGAGTGTAGAGTTGGGGGTTCATTTAGAGGAGAGGGCCTGCCTGGGCATGAGGCCATCATGGTGGAGACCAGAGTACAGAGTACAGAGCACAGAGAAACCATGGCGTAACGACTTTGCTGAGCCCAGCACCTCCCCCAGTACCTTCAGTCATGGGATCCCATCAACCCCTTCTTGGGCTTGAGCTGGTTGGTGTGGAGTTTCTGTCACTTGCGACCAGCAGCTCTAACTCCCCCCATAATGACCCATGTAACTGTGGCCTAGTCTCCTGGGCTGCTTCTCCCTCCAGGTACATCTTGCCCTCTCTTTTGTGACGTGAGATTCCTTGGGCAGGGACAGGGAACCCCTCCCCCCACCCGCCTCTCCACGCCCGCAAATGACTGAGTCTTAAAAATACACCCTCCCGTTTGTTGCTTTCATGGAAAACCCTGAGGCTCAGCCCCATAGGCCCCTAAACCCCCAACCATACACAGCTCAGGTCAGCCTGGGAACCGCGCTAGGCCTGACCAGGTCAGGGGTCACAACAACGGCCCAGGGGACACAACACTTAGGCCCCCAGTGCTAAGCCTCTGAGCTGTGGTCTCCGCCAGCCTTTGCCCCATGGACCCCTCCGTGGCACTGGGCTCTGATCACATTCCTTTCTCCAGGCCCTCTTACCTTTCACCACCATGTTCCCCTACCCCCGCCTGCTCGGGAGAGCCCTCACTCCCTGCGTCATCCCCACCACCCCTTCTAGAGGGTCCAGTCTTGCCCCTCTGCCCTCAGGACTGGCTTGGCTGGATGCTACCCCATGGCCAGGATGTCTGCCGATCTCTGAACCTGCTGGCTGCCTGGAAGAGGGTGGAAGAGAGAGGCACAACTATGCACCCAGCTTGGCATTCCTTCTCCAGTGGGCACAGGCCCACTGGGCTTGTTAATAAAGCCTTGGCATTCAGTTGACTCAGGAATCAGACTCCACTTTTCTAGTCTAGTTGATGCCACAGGTCAGTGTTACCCACTCAGAAGCTGACTCCAAATTCCATAGATGCCATCCTGCCAGGGGCTTCTTCAGGAAGAGCTGTAGGGGAGCTCCTCTCCTCTAATTGAGCACTGCAAACCCAAGGGATTCTGTGGGCAGACTCTGAAGCTACCAGGCCGTGAGTGGGCCAGGAACCCTCCTCCTCTGGACCTGTCTCCTCTCCCTCTGAGGCTGTTCCAGCGCATTAAATGATGAAACAGCCTCATTACTGAAGCCTCCGGCTCATTAGCAGGCAGCTGGAGGGGCTGGGGGACCACTGAGGAGAGATGGGGGTGGGGCAGGGGGAGCAGCTGAGCCGGCAGGAGTAGCATCTGCACAGCTCTTTATGCTGAGTTTGGTGTATTCGGATCAGTGTACAGACATCCTGGGCTTTTTCTCTTTTTTGAATCACTCACAATCTCATTTGATCTTTACAACCTGTGGCACTGTGCTGTCTTTAGAATGGTTCCCATTTTAGGCTGTGGATATAGGCACGGAGGGGACACAACAGCCTCAAGGTCAGGCAGATGGAGGCAGCAAAGCAGGTCCTAACAACAGCGGCCCACATTTCTCGAGCTTCTCCTGTGTGCAGGGACTAGAAACATTACCTGCAGTACTGGGCACTTACAACAACCCTACCAGGGAGGAACCACGATTATCCCATTTTATAAAGAGAGAACTAGAGGCAGCAAGAGGTCCAGGTACTTGCTCAAAGTCACACAACTCCTTTTTCGTACCTCAGACACCACGCCTTCCTCACTGAGATGGAATTCGGCTCTTCTGGAAAAAGGCCGGAGCTTCACTGGAGTGTATTCACGGCTCTGCTGAAACTGACCTCCCCCTCCCCTCACCCCAAAAGCCCTGGGGTCAGTGTCGGGCTGAGGGCAGAGTTGACGGTGTGAAGGAGACAGGTTTCTGGCCTCAAGGAACAGGCAGGCCACTGAGCTCAAGACCCAGCTCCGGCTAAGTTCTAGTCCTGCTCTGCCATTTGTTCACTGTGTGACCTGGGGAAACCATTCCCCCTTCGCTAGGCCATCATTTCAAAGGTTCAAGAACTCGGAGGACTGCACAGATGCCCTGCCTTTCTGCATGGGCTCTTACTGTGCTCCTATCCCTGGAGTGGGTGCCCCATTGTGCACTTTCACCTCCTCCGTGATCCTTCCTCCCATCTCTCCAGTCCTCCAGTCTCCGCTCTAGCTGGAGAGAAATTGAATTGGGAACTTACTGAACATGTGCTATATGCTGGGGCACTGAGGACACTTCCCCCCGTTGAGTGCTCCCACCCCCACCCCCATCAGAGGGGAATAAAATGAGAATATTATCAGTCCCATTTCACAGATGAGAAAACTGAGGCTCAGAGAGGTTGAGTAGTCCAAGCGTACCAGCTAGGAAATGGCAAGGCTGGAGTTTGAACCCAGGAATCTGGCTCCAAAGCCCGCTTTCCCCTGCCCCATGCCACCTTCCCCTTGCAGTGCCTGGTGGGATCGCGGCCGAGTCCTTGACCTTCACTCCACTGGAGGACATGATCTTCCTCAAGAGAGAGGAGCCCCAGGAGCCCAATGGGCACGTCACTCAGGACAGTTGTGTGTGTGTATGTGCACTAGGGGGTGCAGGATGTGCGAGCATATACGTCCAAGCCTAGGCATGTCCACGCCATATCCCAGCTGATCCCTGTGTGTCAATGGCAAAGATGGTGTCTTGAGGGCCCTGTGACCCAGCGTCGTGCTTGGATTTCACAGGTGTGGAGTCATTTCATGCTCATGGAGCCTTCTGGAGTAGCTGTAATTACCCTTGTCTTCCACTTCAGGAAACTGGGGCAGTGTTCAGTGTCCCTCCCATGCCCTGTCTTCTGTGGGTCTGGTTGGTTGGTGTTTGTAGTTCTTCTTCCAAGGAGGCCAAGAGGCCTGGCCGAGAGCAGAGCCCTGTGGTACACCACTGGAGACTGCCTTCTAGACCAGTATCCACTCATGACGGGGCCTCCTTGGGCACCATTGTCCAGCCAGCTTGACCGGCTCTCCTCTGTCCATGGTCTTCTGTCTGTGTTCCCTGTGGTTTGCTGGTGTCTGACCGTCCCTTCTTCTCCATGTCTCCTTTTCCATCTCTCTCTCGTCATTGTCCCCTTACCCTCTGCCCCTTTCCCCTCTCCCTCCTCCTTCTCTGTATCCTCCCAACTCTCTCACCCCCTCTCTTCCCCTCCTCACCTCCCTTTCCTTCCTTCCTTCCTTCCTTCTCCATCTTCTCTCTTATGCTGATGGTCAAGGTCACAGCCACAGAGGCTTCTGCTCTTCTGCCCCAAAGTGGTCTTTGGCTCTGCCCTGGGCCACAGTGAGGGTGATGCCCAGAGCCTGGTGGGTGGGGCTGGGGGTAGGAGGGAGTGTTGCTGTCTGAACAGAAGAGATCAGAACAGCCTCACCATTTACTGAGCACGTGCTGTATGAGAGGCGGGGGTCCAGGGACTGAGAGGAAATGATCTGGAGTCACACAGACGGGGGCTTGCCTCTCAGCCCCCTTCTTAGCTGTGTGACCTGGGACAAGTCGCTTACCTTCTCTGGGTGTCTGCCTCCTCATCTGTAAAATGGGGTAAATAGCATAGGGCTGCTGTGAAAACTAAATGAGACTGTGCTTGTTGATAACTCGGTGCCGTGCCCGACTCCAGAAAGCATGCGAGCAATCCTGGCTGGCATTATTTGTATGTGCTGGGCCCTGTGCCAGGAGCTTTTCATATACTACTTCATTAAATCTCTTCTATTTCTGATGTAATTTTCCATATGTACAACAGCATCTGTATTCCACATCTATGTGCCTATCCATCTATCAATATGTTAGGAACCATCAGTGCACAACAAACACCAGTGAACCGTGCTTGAGATTTAAAATGTCACCAAGAGCAGGGATGCCCCCAAGGTCCCTGACCAGCCACTTCCCCCACACACCTCTAGAGGCAACCTACTGTCCTGCATTTCGTGCTGTTCATTTCTACGCTTTTGAAAGAAAATATAGACTTTTTATGACTTTAGGTAGAAAAGGAAGCGTTTACCAAAAGATAAAAAGTGCCAAACATAAAGGAAATTATTGATACATTTGATTCCACTTAAATAAGGAGTTTCTGTTTCTCCAAAGTCACTGTAAATAAACAAACTAGAAGAATAAGCCACATGTGAAACTAGACATTAAAAAACATAAGCAATACATTATTCTATCTTAAATATATAAAGACTTCCTAAAAAGACTAAGCAACCAATTTAAAAAATCTAATAGAAAATTAGGTAAAAGACTTGAGTAAGTATTTCAAGAAGAAACCTGTACGGCTCATGAGCATTTGAAAATGTGTACAATCTCATTAGTAATCAGAGAAATGCAAATTCTGGAACGATGAGAATTCCTATCTTACACCTGCTGGTCAGACAAAAAAACGAAGTTGCCGTTTGGGTGGGGAACAATGGAAACTCTCCCACACTGCTGCAGAGAGTGGAAAAGATGCAGGCTCTTTGAAAATCAATTTGGCTCTGTCTTGTAAAAGTCAAACATGCACATACCCTGTAATTCAGCAGTTCAACTTGGAGAATGTGCCCCAGAGAACCTTTTGTACATGTGCGTGGCAGACTTGTACAAGTATGTTCACAGCAACTTCGTTCGCAATAACAAAAACCTAGCAACAAGCCAATCGATATGATATGTTTAAGTAAGTGAATGAATCTCTCAAGTTCCTTCGCACTCCCAGACAGAGGTGCTGAGACTCCACACCAGGTCTGGTGAACAGTGACAGCCCCCCTCCCCTCAATCAAGGTGCTCCCTGCAGACTTGACCCTCAGAACAGACCCCCGCTGGCCCCTCCAGGTCCAGTTCAGTACGGTCTGAGAATCAGGGCCTCCTGGCTCCTAATCCAATAAGACCTACGTGGCTGGGATCAGGTATGAAGGACCCCAGGACAGGGCAGGGCTGCCCCAGCAGCTTCTCCATCTGATGAGCCCATTCCCGCTCAGGGCCAGGGAGCCCTAACGTGACCTTCCCCAGCTCAGGGACACACAAGACCCTCTTCTCCAGTTGCCCAGTACACAGATGGGCACACTGAGGCCACAAGTGGGCTGGGAAGGAGGTCACAGATTCCTAAGTTTCAGTCCAATAGTCTTCCTGGCACCCCATGCCACCCTTCCAGGGGCCCTGACATCCTCAGCAGGCCCAGATGCCCCCAAGGGAGAATGTGCCCCACACATACACATACACATACACACACACCACCAGACTCAGTTCACGGACAGATGGGCCCCTCAGAAACAACAGTTGGAGTTCTTCCTCTTGAGGGACCACCATGTCCTTCCACCTGAACCCCAAAGGGCTTTTGGACAGAAGACAGGCCAGCCACCTTCTGCTCTGCTTGCAACAGAGTAAAGGAGGCAGAGTTCCTGGGCTGGAGGCAGGGAGAGGGGCTTCTATGGCTCCTGAGCCCTCAGACCATGGCCAGGGTGGGGCCAGAGAACAAGTCACCATCCCAGGCTATGTCCTGGCTCCAGCTCAATTGCCCCAGGACAAGCTCCCCCTGACTCCAGATCAGGTCTCATCCTAACCCCAAACCCTCCCAGCCTCCCAGCTGAAGCCCCCAAATCCCTCATTCTTCCCCAGGCTCTGCTGGGACTAACCCTGGAGATGGGCCTGCCTGGACCCCACCACACAGACCCCTCCTCAGGCCAAGAGTAGTACCGGAGGGGGAGCGCTGGCTTTGATGTCCCTGGGGACAGATCACCCACAGACCCGGTCAGGGAGGACAGAGAGGGCCCCCAGCAGCGTCCCCAGGCCTTCCCACATGTACTTCCGCAAGCAGTGGGCTTTATCCTGAAACCCTCGGGAGCCACAGAGCTGCCTCTCACCCCTGGGGGCCTGAATCCAGGTCGCGCTCTGTTGGGGGCAGCATGGGAGGCTCAGGCTTTGCTGTCAGGAAGACCGGCCCCGCCAGCTGCGAGACGCCAGACGACATGAGTCAGCCACCCTCTCAGGGCCTTGGTTTCCCATCGGTAAAATGGGGACCATCTTGTTAGGATGACATGAGATTGTGATTAAGTGCCTTGTTTGGTGCCAGGTGTGATGAAAGAATACCAATTTCGTGGAAATTTCTGTGATTTACCTAGTTTTGCCATCTCTCCGCCGTCCTTGACTGTCCCCCAGTGTATCTTTTAGGTATTGCATTCAGCTGCTAACAGTAAGGGGATCTGAACAATAGTGTCTTTAACAAATTGAAGATTACTATTTTTTTCTCTGGTTTAAGAGAACTTTGGATACAGGAGCTCCTAGCATGCTGTTAGTTCCATGTATTTTGTCAATGTCCCGATCTCCTTTTTTGTTGTTGCTTTACCATCCACGGGGCATGACCTCATGCTAAAGATTGCCTGTTGATCATATTATGGCTTCCAGAGCTCCAGAAATCACTGCACTATTCCAGACAGAAAGAAAAAGTAAGGGAGAGGACAAAGGGGCAAAGAGGGGTTTCTTCCAGCTGCTAAGCTCTCATCAAAGAGCTATCCTGTAAAAAGGGTAACAAGAGACAAAGACAGACATTTCATAATGATTAAGGGGACTACACAACAAGAAGACATAACGGTCATCAATATTTATGGCCCCAATCAGGGAGCACCAAAATATACTAAGCAACTACTAACAGAACTAAAGGGGAAAATTGACCAAAACACAATTATACTAGGGGACCTAAACACATCATTGACAGCTACGGATAGATCATCCAAACAGAAAATAAAAAATGAAATAGCCGCCTTCAATGACGCATTAGCTGCAATGGACATAATTGACATTTATAGAGCACTTCATCTTAGAACATCAGACTATACATTATTTTCTAGTGTACATGGAACATTCTCAAGGATAGACCACATATTGGGACATAAAACTAGCCTCAGCAAATTTAAAAAGATTGAAATCATCCCAAGCATATTCTCTGATCACAAGGGTATCAACTGCAAAAAGAAAGCAGGTAAAACCACAAATATGTGGAGATTAAACAACATCCTTTTTAAAAAAAAATTTTAATAGAGTATTTTTAAACTAAATGTTAATTTTATTTTAATTAAATATTACAGAAATAAATGCTAATTAATTAAACAATGTTAAATAATAAAAACGTTCATTCTTGAAATATATTTTTTTTAAAAAGAGAGCTATCCTGGAAGCCACACTTACTACTTCTGTTCATATTCTGGTGGCCATCACTGTCTGAAAGCGGAGGGAGATGTAGCTTTTAAGAGGATACTTATCCACCCTCAACAACATTCCTATTCTACTATTAAAGAAGAGGAGACAGGATCCTGAGTGACAACCTACAGTTTGGCCCTTTCCAGCAACGAAAAGTTTTAAATAAGGACCTAGAGATTCTGAGGTTAGAGTTCTCGGCCCAGAGCTGAGTCCAGGATGTCTCCTTGTGGGGGGAAAAAAAAAAAAAAGAAAAGAAAGACAAAAGAAGAAGAAGTTTCCTTGTAGAGATCCTTTCAAACCTACCTCCATTTTAAAACAAATTTAAAAAATAATTTATTAATAGATGCTCATTGCAGAAAATTTTCAAACGTAGGAAAAAATAAAGAAAATAAAAATCCTTTATAATTCCCTATGCACAGACAACAACCGTTGGTATTTCTGCAACATCCTTCTGGGGTTTATTTTCCCTTTGCTTATATTAGCTAAATTAAGAATTTACTGTATGTTCAGTTTTATACGCTGCTTTTATTTCCTACCCTATTTTTATAAACACTCTCCCAGCAAGAAGTACTTTATGAAGGTCTCATTTTTAATGGCCACACAACAGTCCATCATGCGGGTTGTTCCATAACTGACGTAGCTTATCCGCCATTGTTAGACATTTAGGCGGTTCCCATGTAAATTTAGCCATTATACATGATGCTGAGATGACCGACTCTGCACATAGATCTTTGTCTGCATCTCTGATTATTTCCTTATGACAGATTTCTGGTCTCACCCAGTCAAAGGGTATGGACATTTTTAAGGCTTTTGATAAATATTGTAAAATCACCCTCCTGGAAAGCTGGCCTGGGTCCCACTGCCCACGCAGGGTCTAAGAATGGCCTCACATGGGAACATTTGCTGCTAACACCTCCCTCCCACTTCTTTCAACATCCTCTCTCTAACTCCCAATGCAGCCTCCTTTCTCCTATCTCCCTCAGAAAACAATGGAAAAAGTTTAAATTCTGAAATATCTTAGCACGTAGTATCTTTAAGTACTTTTAAAAGTCAATATAATTATTCTAGTCTCATTAAGTTTAATTTGCAGCAAATTACACAGTTAGCGTGACGTGGGGGTTGCTTTGCTGGTTGGAGTGGAGATAGTGTTCGGCTGTTTATAACGGGAGCCGATAATAGAGCACAGGCTGGGGAAGCTGCATCAGGACCTTTCCTGGGAAGGTGTTATTCCCAGTGGGAACTTCAGTTGGAGAACTGGAATTGTGCCAATACCCCAGCCAGGTGTCCCAGGGGGACTGGGAGAGAGAGGGAGGAGGCCAGCAGCTGTCTGGTTTCCTGGACATACCAGGATTTGAATCCCCGGGTGTCTGCAGAGCTGAAAGACAACCTGTGTGGCTGCTACTATACAGGCAGGCTTGGGACATGTGTCACACCAGGTCCAACCCCTGAAGCAGGGGTAGGAGCTTGGATTTTGGTTCTTTTCTCAAAAGCCAAGAGGAACAGTTGAAGGGATTTAAGCAGGAATTACCTCTTGGGAAGCCCTCTGAATCCCTGAGGACAGGTGGGGGAGGATGGATGGGAGAGGCACAAGAAATAACAGGGACACAGGGGGAGGAGGGCTTGTGGTCCCCCAGTGAGGGATGACAGCTGTGGCAGAAGCTCTGGACACCCACCACATGTCCCCTGAGCCAGCTCAGTAGTCACCACCTGCACCTGGGGTGGGCAGCTCCTAGTGTGCTGACCACTGCCCCCTCAGGCCCTGCTTTCCTCTGCTTCTCTACCTGGGGGCCCCCCAGTGTCCTGGGGCCTCGAGAAGCTATGCACAGGGCAGCCTGGAAATGACAGAGACTTAACACCCCAGGGGCACCTCTCAACCAGTGAGAGATGGAAGTGCGTGGATAAATCCCCAGCTTCTTTCTGAGGGACAAGACTGAGGCAGGTCCCACACATTTTCTCAGAGGGTCCCCAGAATCCTCTCTGATTCAGTCCTTAGGGCTTTCCTCCTTCCCTGCCCCACTGTCCCCTCTTCACCGTGCTCCCTGCGATCACCTCCCACCTGTACTTTCAGAGGAACCCAAAGTCAGACAGCACTGGGTCACAGGAGAGCAGCCATGGATGCATAGAGTGCAGGACTTGAGAGGTACTCAGGCAGGGCAGAGCTGTGATGGGCAGATTGTGGGGGAGAAGAGAAGGGAGAGGTCACCACGACTCTAATGGATCAGCCAGTGAGTGGTGCTCCTTTCCTAAGTGTGTGTGTGTACAAAAATTTTGTATACATCCATCTAACCAGCACCCCATTAAAATATCCCATTTCCATTATCCCAATAACATCACTGGTGCTCAGTTTCAATCAATCCCCCAACCAGCCCCTTTCTGCCCTTGTACATTAATTTTGCATGCTTCAGAATTTGACATGAATGGAATCCCACGGTAGGTACCTAGGGTCTTTTGCTCAACACGTTTTTGAGATTTATCTAGGATTATATTTATCAGCCCGTTATTTCTGTTTATTGCTCAGTGTTAGTCCACTTTGTGTGTGTGTGTGTGTGTGTGTGTGTATAAAATAAATTTGCTATTATAATACCTATACAGTCTATTTACGAGTATACACCAAAGTTTTCATTACTTTGGGGTACTTAAAGGTCGAATTCTTAGGTCACAACATGCGTGTATATTTTACATTACAACACACTGACAATCTGTTTCCAAAGTGACTGTTGTTCCATAATCCCTCCAGAAATGTAGAGCATTTTTGTTTGTTCCACATTTCTCACCAATACTTGATATTGTCAGTCTTTTGATTAGGTTGGTGCAAAAGTAATTGCGGTTTTTGCAATTTTTTTTAACCTTTTAAACCACAATTACTTTTGCAGCAACCTAATAGTTCAATAAGCAAAAAGGAAAAATAAGTAAAAGTCTTGAAGTTTGGGAAGGATGAATTAAAACTCTTATTACTCACAGATGACGTGAATGTTTTATAGAAAATCTTAAGGAATCTACAAAAAATTACTAACGAATCTAAAAATAGCAGGAGGCAAGTACAAGCAAAACTATAAAACTGTCAGGAAACTTAACAAGTTGCAAATATGAATCAAAGTATAAAAATCAATTGATTTTTCCATGTCAGAGGTTGGCCAGCTAGGGCCTGTGAGCCATATATGGCCCGCCACCTCCTTTTAGCCTGCGAGCTATGAATGCTTTTAAAAAAATGTTTAAATAGTTGAAAACAATCCAAGAAATAATCTTCTGTGGCATGTAAAATTACACAAAAATCAAATTTCAGTGCCCATACATAAACTTTTATTGGAACTCAGCCACAGCTCATTTGTTTATACTTTGTCTAGGCTAGAAGGGCAGAATTAAGCAGTTGTGACAGACAGTGCATGGTCTCTGCAAAGCCTAACATATTACGCTCTGCCCCTTTACGGAAAAAGTTTGCTGGATCCTGCTTTATTCTAAAAACAAACACTTGTTCAAAAAAAATTAAAATGCACTACTATTTCAATAGCATCAAACACATAATATTTAAGGATTTTTTTAATGTGCAAGACCTCTATGCTGAAGATTATAAATTATTTCACAGGAAAATTAAGAAAGACTTAAATAGAAAGATACCATGTTCATGGATTAGAAGACTCGGTATTGTTAATACATCAGTCCACCCCAAATTGAAATCGATCCTTAGATTTCACACACACACACACACACACACACACACATACACACACACACACACACAGAGGTTTGTTTGTTGTGTATTTTTGTAGAAATCAACAAGCTGTTTCTAAATTTATATACAAATGCAATAAAATTAGACTAGCCCAAATAATCTTTAAAAAGAGCTTGGGGGACATATTATATCAAGTCTATGAGGCTACAATAATCAAGACAAAGTAAGAATAGAAATGGATCAATACAACAGAATAGAGAGACCCAAAATAAACCCACACGTATATCTGTCGTCTAAGACTAAGAGACATTTCAGTACGGGAAAGGACTATCTTTTTAACAAATAGTGCTGTAACAACTGTATCCACATAGAAAAGCTACGTAGGAACCTAGATCCCTTAACTCACACCTTATGTAGAAATAAATTTCAGATAAATTGGATGTAGACATAAAAACTAAAAAAGAAGATAAAAGTCTTAGGAAAATATCATTGTGATCTTGGGTGTAGACCAAAATTTCGTAAGACACACACAAAATAAGGGCTATCCGTAATAACCATAAAAATGATAAATTAGAGTTCAGCAGCATAAGAACCTCCTGTTCTTCAAAAGATATCATTAAGAATAAGAAAATGCAAACCATAGATTGGGAAACACAATCACAATACATATATCTGACAAAGGACTTGTACTCAGAATATGTAAAGAACTCCCAGAAATCAATCACGAAAAGAAAATTCAGAATAATGGGTAAAAGAATTAAACATACACTCCACATTAAAAGAGATACTAATGGCCAAACACACATGAAAAATGCTCAACTTTATTAGTTATCAGAGATGTGCACTATGGGTAAAAAGTAATTGCGGTTTTTGCAATTATTAATATTTTTAACCCTCTAAACCACAATTACTTTTGCACCAACCTAATAATTAAATAGAAAGATGATAAAGTCAACACAGACACAATACTTAAAAGTCAGAGGTTCTCAAATTAGTTTTAAAAAGTAAGACCCAGTTATAGGATGTTACAACCATATACTTTTATTTTTTTTAAGGTATCACCAATCTTTTCTTTTTTTAATTTAATTTAATTTTTTTCAATTACAGTTGACATTCAATATTATGTTAGTTTCAAATGTACAACATAGTGGTTAGACATTTATATAACTTACAGAGTGATCCCCCCAATAAGTCTAG
The DNA here is from genome assembly GCF_004115265.2 of Rhinolophus ferrumequinum. NCBI lineage: Eukaryota > Metazoa > Chordata > Mammalia > Chiroptera > Rhinolophidae > Rhinolophus > Rhinolophus ferrumequinum. The sequence continues at coordinate 20,797,705 of NC_046292.1, forward strand.
TACCCTCCGGGCACCATAAATAGTTATTGCCATATTATTGACCATATTCCTTATGCTGTATTTTATACATCCCCGTGATTATTTTGTAACTGTCAATTTGCACTTCTTAATCCCTTCACCTTTTTCACCCAGACTTGCAACCCCTCTCCTATCTGGCAACCATCAGTTAGTTCTCTGTATCTATGAGCATGTTTCTGTTTTGTTTATTTAGTTTTTTAGATTCCACCTAAGTGAAATCATATGCAAACCATATACCTTAAATATGAAGATGTATGAGACAGGCTGATAGAAAAAAAAAAAAAAAAGATAGGTTAAGCATAAGAAAGCTGGTGGAGCTATAATAACGTCAGAGAAAGTAGACTTCAAGACAAAGAGCATATAAAAGACAAAGCGGAACATATGCAAAAAGCCAATTTATCAAGAAGGCATGTGCTGTGGATTGAACTGTGTCCCCCAGACACATCTTGAAGCCCTAAGCCCCAACCTGACTGCATCGGAGATAGAGTGGGGCCCTGATCGGATTAGTGTCCTTAAAGGAAGCGACACGAGAGAGCTCATGCTCTCTCTCCACCTTGTGAGGACACAGAAAGCAGGGGCCACCTGCGAGCAAGGCAGAGAGGCTTCCCCAGGAACCAAATTAGTTGGCACCTTCATCTTGGACTTCCAGCCTCCAGAAATGTGAGGGATAAATTTCAGTGTAAGCCAGCCAGCATATGGTATTTTGTTACAGCAATCTGAGCTAACTAAGACATCATGAGAAAAATGAAAGAAAACAAAAATTATGAATATCAGGAATGGTAGAGGAGATATCACTACGGATTGTACAGACATTAAAATGGTAATAAGGGAAAGTTATAAACAACTTTAGGCCAATAAATTCAACAATTGAGACAGACTCAAAAAAATGTTTTGAAATATATAATTTGCCAAAACTAACAGAAAAATAAATAGAAACTCTGAATTGCCCTACAGCTAATGTTTAAATGAAATTCATAATTAAAAACCTTTTCCACAAAGTAAGCACTTGGCCCAAATGGTGAATTCTATCCAACATTTATGAAATAAATAATATTAATTTTCCACAGATTCTTTCAGATAGTAGACGAGGAGGGGACATTTCATGATTCATTTTGAGGCCAGCATAATCCCCAACATATAACCCTAATGAGGACCTCAAAAGAAAGAAAATTAACTCAAGCACATGGATGCAAAACTACTAAAAAAAAAAAAATGAACATATACAATTTAGCAATACATTAAAAGGATAACACATGACCAAGTGGAAATTATTCCAAGAATGCAAGATTGTATTCAACATTTGAAAATCAATCAAAGTAATTCACCACATTAACATAACTAAAGAGGAAAGCCATATGACCGTATCAATAAATGTCAAGAAAGTATCTAAAAAAAATCAACACTTATTCATGACAAAAACTCTCATCAAACTAGAAATTGAAGGAAGTTTCCTTCATCTTATAAAGGACCTCTATGCAAGACCTGCAGCTAACACCAGGTATATGGTAAAAGGTTGAAGGTATTCTTCCATAAGGAACAAGTCAAAATGTATATTATCATCACTTCTATTTAAGGTAGTACGAGAGCTCTGTAATACTATTTGGCCCATTTGCTCTCGGTTTCTTTGTTCTTCCTTTCCTGTCTTCTTTAGGGTTAATTGCGTATCTTTCAGTATTCCAATTTATCTCCTTTATTGGTGTTTTAATTATATTTCTTTGTGTTAGTATTAGTATTTGCTCTAATGATTACACACGTTGTTTTCCCCTTATGGTTATTGAAGTCCCAAGGCACATGCCAGCTGAGTGGTCAGTAAGCGTACTTAACTTATCTTAGTCTGACTTAAATTAACGCTGCAGTGCTTTACTTATATAAGAATCTTATAACAATGCAATTCCATTTACACTCACTCTCAACTATTCCCTGTTACAGTCATATATTGCATTTCTGCCTGTGTTATAAACTCCACAATACATTGTTATTATTTATTCTCTAAGTCATTAACTAACTTTTACAGAATTGAAGAGAAAATTGTTTGTATACTTCCCATTTCCAGGGCTTCTCCTTGTCTTCTGTGGATCTGAAATTTCACCTGACATTATTTCCCTTTAGACTGAAGAACTTCATTTAGGATAGTGTGGGTCTGCTGACAACAAATAGTATCATCTTTTATTTATATGCAAATGTTTGTAATTCACCTTAATGTATTTAAAAAAGGTTTGGCTGGATAAAAGCCAGGTTAAAAGTTGTTTTCTTTCTTCCAGAACTTTAAAGATGTTACATTGTCTTGAGGCCTCCATTCATCTGATGAAAAAAAAAAAAAAAAAAAGCAGTTTCCATTATTATCCCTGTTCCCCTACGTTAATGTTTCCTCCTCTCCGACTGTCTTTATGATCTTTTCTTCATCTCGGTATGGCAGCAGTTTGATTATGATGTAACCGACATACGATTTTCTTGTAACTATCCTGCTTGAAACTCATTGAGCTTTGTGATCTATGAGTTGCTGTCTTTTATCAATGTTTGAAATTATTTTTCTACTATTTCCTCAAAGGTTTGCTTTTCTTTCTCTCTTCTCAAGTCACTGAGGCTTTGTTGGTTTGTTTTCAATTTTCTACACACAGAGCTTCCCGTTATTAACATCTTAAATTAGCATGGTACATTTATTATAATCAACGAACCAATATTGATGCATAATTGTTCACTAAAGTTTGTAGTTCATTCAGATTTCCTTAGTTTTTACCTGATTTGCTTTTCTGTCCCAGGATCTCATTTAGAACACCACATTACATTTCACTGTTGTCTCTCCTTAGGCCCCTCTCGGCGATGGCGGTCTCTCAGACTTCCCCTGATTTTGATGAACTTAACAATTTTGAAGAGTACTGGTCAAGTATTGTTGGATGACCTTCTATTGAGATGTGATGTTAGTCTCATGATTAGACTGGGGAGTAAGGGCATATGGGGGAGAAAGGTCACAGAGGTAAAATGCCACTCAGACCGTATCAAGGGTATCCCTATCAATATGATTTATGACTCTTGATGTTGGCCTTCATCACCTGGCTGAGGTACTATTGGTTGGGTTTATCCACAGTAAAGTTACTCTTTTTTCCCCTTTCCATACTGTCCTCTTTGGAAGGAAGTCAGTAGGAGCAGCCCACACATAAGGAGTGGGGAATTATGCTCTACCGCCCTGCGGTTGATAGGTTGAGAGTATCTACATAACTTATGTGGAATTCTCTGATCAAGAGATTTGCATCTTCTCCACAATTTATTCATTTATTCAACCATATATTTATGTCAGTATAGACTCAGATATTTATCTTATACTTTGGGCTATGATGCAATATGAGTGTATTTATTTTGCTGTTCAAATTTTTCAAGCTTTGGCCATCTTTTCAAGTTAACCATCTATGTAGGCTAGCATATTTATTATAGTCATTACAAAGTTCTTCTCTGCCAATTCCAACATGTGAATCATCTCTGGAATTTTTCCATTGGCTGATTTTTCTCTTGACTATGGGTCATATTTTCCTTTTCCTTCACATGTCTAGTCATTTTTATTGTGTACTGGACACTGTAATGACACTTTCTAGAGATTTGATTTTATTATCTCCATGAAGTATAATAAGTTTAGCTTTGGCCATCAGTTAAATTATTGTTGGATAATCTTTAACTTATGGCTCCTTAGTTTTATGTTTTGTTTGGACAGATCTAGTTCAGTTTTGTTCCTGATCTAAGGATGAATCCCTCTGTCATGAGATGTAGTCTTTACTCTAGACATGTGACTCCCACTTCTGGGGATTTGGTGGAATGCCCTCACTCTTGGCTGACCTCATACTCCAAATTCTGCTTCCCCTGCATTGGGCAGAGTCTGAAATCTCTGCTTAGCAATTCCATCTTTCCAGCTATTGTTTTCCCTTTGGGCTGTTGGAAGTCTTGCCTACAGGACCAGCAAGAAGAAACATCTGGTGACCAGGAGACTGGAAAATGCTGGAAGCTAGACAAGAGAATTCGGGAGAGCAGGCTGGGCCCTGAGTGTGGGGCAAAGTGTCTTAAGGGATGCCATGGGACTAAAATGTGTAGTAAACGGTGGTGACTCAAGGAGCAGAGCAAAACTTAAATTATGTTCCGCAGTCCCCAATCTAAAAATAGAGGAATGTGAGGTATATTTTATTCATTTATTTTAAAAGTAAACTGATTCCATGCAGCAAAGGGAGCAAAAGAATTAGAAATCACCTGTCATCTTAGAGAGATGCCTCCTTAGGGATGGTGTGGCATACGAAGGTGTTGGTTCTGCTCTTTCATTCCTGGGTCCGTGGAATGTGTTTCATAAGCATGACGTTAGTTGGGCTGCGTAATATCCCATCATATGAACATACACTGTTTCACGTACCTATTCCCCTACTGGACAATATTTCTAAACATTGGCTGCTCGTAATCTACAATGAACATCTATGTCTGTGAGCCTGAATGTCAGCCCTGACTATGTTTCCTGGTAATAGAATTGCTGGCTCAAAAATATGGGCATTTTAAGATCTTTTTAAATACCTACTATGAAATTTATACTCTCACAGTTGGGTAGTAGGGCCTTTTAGATGCTAAATTAATCAGACCTCAGTGAATAAAGAAATAAAGCTCATTATAAAACAGCCCGTTGTGTAACTTTTCGTCCTTGGATAGTAACTGACTGGTGTCTCCTGGGTAGACAACTGTGTGTGTGTGTGTGTGTGTGTGTGTGTGTGTGTGTCTGTGTGTGCGTGCATTCCCCATCTACCACTTCACTGGTACTATCCAACTACACTATGAGTTATATAGGGTGTGTACTGTCACTCTCATTTTATAGATGAAGAAACTGAGGCTCAGAGGGCATATACAGTACAGTAAAAGGAATGTGAACAGACACGCGTGGGTTTGAATCCCACCTCTGATGCTGAGTAGGCTTCACCAGTCTATTAAGCCTCAGTCTCTTGAATATAAAATGAGGACAGTAATACTCGCCTCACAGAAGGATGAAAGGAGAGGGCAGATGGAAAGTGTCTGGTACAAGTTGGGCACACGGTAGGTTTTCAAGCGATATGTGTGGCCATTGTTAGGAAAGTCACTTGTCAAGGTCAGAGAGGCAGAACTGAATCCACATCTAACCGTGAGTGAAGTACATATTCTGAGCACCACCTTCCTTTGAACCACAGGCCTGAGGAAGGAAGATTTTGGATTATTCTTCATGTGGGGTTATCATTGCTGGGTCCCCAGAAGCCTGCCTTTCTGTGATTCCAAGGGGAACAGAGGTGCCCATCTGAGCCAACTTTAAGGATGATGTAGACTGGGCTGGCCAGATGGCTCAGTTGGTTAGAGCGCGAGCTCTGAACAACAGGGTTGCCGGTTCGATTCCCACATGGGCCAGCAAGCTGTGCCCTCCACAACTAGATTAAAGACAAGGAGCCGCCGCTGAGCTTCCGGAGGGGCGGCCAAATGGATCAGTTGGTTAGAGTGTGGGCTCTCAACAACAAGGTTGCCAGTTCAATTCCCTCATGGGATGATGGGCTGCACCCCCTGCAACTAAAGATTGAAAACGGTGACTGGACTTGGGGCTGAGCTGTGCCCTCCACAACTAGTTTAAAGGACAGCGACTTAGAGCTGGTGGGCCCTGGAGAAACACACTGTTCCCCAATATTCCCCAATAAAATTTATTAAACAAAATAATAATAATGTAAACTGTAGAGGTGAATGGCTATCAGCTTGTGGTCCACTGGGACTGGGAGATTTTTCTCATTTTGAGCTAAATCCCAGCTGTGCCAATGTCCTCTCAGCCTGGTATCTGGGCATCCACCCTCACCCCCCAGAACCCTTCCCAAAGGAACCAGGCTACCTTTGCTGACAGCAGGACCAAAAGAATCCCCTCCTCACCCAGTCGTGTCTGTGGGAAAGTTATTCCAGCTGCCAGACCAAACCATCCTGGATAATGAATGGCCTCCCTTTACTACTATCTGTGAGCTGGACCCCTCTTTAATCTGCTGCAGTGTCATTAAGAGATGAAATGTTTGCTCTATGGAGCTCCTGATGGCCTTTAGAAACTGCTAGTTAAGCACCAACCAGGAAGCTGCTTAAGGCTTAACCCTCCCCTCTCAGTGCAGGCACAAGCCTCAGCCAGATGGGCCTACTGACTGGACTCTCAGTGAGCCCCTGAGTCCCTTTCCCGGGCTCTTTTCTGCCCAGTAAGCAAGTGGGTGTAAGGGCAGAGGGAAAACAAAGGAAGAACAGGAATCTTTGGTAGACAGAGGACCCTCCCCCAGGCTTGGTAGAAAGCAGAGCACTACGGGTGCTGTGTCGGGAGCTGGGTGACTGGCCTACTCTCTTAACCTCTCTGTGCCAGGTTCCTACAGGGTGAAGGGGCTGAAGGGGCCTCCAAACTCCAAGGTTCTAGACTCTGTGTTTCATGGCAAGTAGAGTTTAGTCGTCTTCCCCAAGAGGGGTGACAGGTCCATGATCCCCCCAGGTCCCTGCACTGGAGGCTGCTTCCCTCTGGGACCATATGTGACAGGGTGAAGAGGCCACCTCTGGGAACAGAGAAGAGAAGGAGACAGAGAGGAGAAGGTGACTTGGGTGAGCTGACAGAGGACAAGGAACCCCTGTTACCGAGCATCCCCTTGTGCCCTGGGAGCCCAGCACTGTACTGGGACCACCCCCGCCCAAATGCGCGCGCGCGCACACATACACACACACACAAACACACACATACACATACACACACACACACACATACACACACACACACACACACACAATGCCCCATGCCAGCTTTACAACACAAGACAGGGGTCTCACCTTGACCCTTCCTCCTTCCCACCTCCCTCTTTTGCACATGCAGTCTCCGCCTCCTAGTATGCCTTCCCCTCCTCTATCCAAATCCTACCCAGCACAAGGCCTGCCTCCTCCAGGAAGTCCTCCCTGATGCCTAACAGCAAACCCCTAATACTCCACCCAGATGGTCCTCTGGTTGTTCAATTCCCCAACAGTTTTAGGTTTTGCTGCCATGAGGCTCAGACACAAGCATGAGCTCCTTTCATTATCTCACCAGGTGAATTGACATTTACCAGACACTGACTTGGAGCCAGGCTCTGTGGGGGCTGCAGAGGGGCCTGGAACAAACATCCACTGAGCTCCTGCAGATGCCACCTTGGCCTGGTGGGAACCCGAGTGGAGTCCCAGCAGGCACCTCGCCCTGGTGAGAAGAGGAGGAACCCGAGGCCCAGGGATAGGAAAGAGGGTGCTCAGCTCCCGCAGTGACTCAGAGGCTGGGGTTCAAAACCCGGCCGGACTCTAAGGTCCACCCCACCCCCGCTACCTGCCCCGGGCTCTGTAAACCCCTCAGCTGGGGCAGGATTGGTCCTTTAGCCTCTGGTCACACAAGTGGGGCTCAGGGGGCCACAGCTGTGCCGAGGCGGGCAGCACAGGAAGCAACAAGGCAGGGACCTCACACCACCTCTCAGTGACATGCAGACCCTGTTACCCCTCAGTGAAGGGCGGGTCTTTAGGTCACCCTTCAGTGACCCGCAGGGCCCTGTCACCCCTCAGTGACAAACAGGGCCCTTAGGCCAACCCTCAGTGACACACTTGCCCCTCATGTCACCCCTCAGTGACATGCAGGGCCCTTGCATCATCACCTTTCAGTGATTCACAGGATCCTAAGTCACCCCTCAGTGACATGCTCACCGCCTCTGTTTACTCTCAGCCTGGCCTCCAGGCTGTGCCTCCACCTGGGGACTCCGTCCACCCCTTCCCTCAAACTGTCCCCAGGGCCCCGCTCGAGCTGAGAAGCCATAGGGCGTAAATTAATCCGCCTTCCGCCTTCTGGCTCCAGATGCTCTTTCTCCGGCCTCCAGGGCTGGTCCCTCGCCAGCTAAATGCTCAGAGAAATATTCAAGGAACAGATGGCGCTGCTGGGCCTGGGCCGTGGGACGGTGAGGCCCGGCCCTGGGACTGGCGCTGGGTGATACGCCCCATCCTTGGAGCTGGTAGTGACGTGCCCCAGCATGAACAGGGGGTGTGAGTGCATCTGTGGGTGGGAACAGGAAAGTCCTCTGTGCCTCCCCTGCCCCAGTCCCTGGACTCGAGCTCTGGGACTGAGTGGCGGGCTGGGGTGAGTTCGCAGTCTGCTGACGGAGGCCTCACTTAATCAGGAGCGTCACCTTGTGGACATCCCTGAGTGACAATCCCTGACTTTATTTTCTCAGTCAGCCTCGATTTGACAGGAGGGAGAGCCTGAGAGAGAGAACATCTAATTGCAAACTGTCACAATTGCAAGAGGGTCACTTGTTAGATATGGGGAAACTGAGGCTCTGGGAAGGAGCCTAGCGTTCACACAGCCAATGGCAGAGCTAGGACTAACTCAGGATCAACACAGGACTGCCTGTCACTGAGTCCATGTGAGATGATGTGTGTGTGTGTGTGTGTGTGTGTGTGTGTGTGTGTCTATGCCTGAGTGTGACTATGTGTTTGTGCCTCTATGTGTGCTTGTGTGCGTGTGTTTGTGTATGCATGCATGACCTATGGGTGTGTATGCGGGCTTTATTAGTGTGTGTATGTGACTGTCTAAAGTTGTGTGTTTAACAGTCTCAAGGCAAGCATGTGAAGGTCCCATCTGTCCCAGGTTGTGGCTGTGTATTATTGTGAACAGGTGTGAGAGAGGCCTGACGTGGGAAGGGCAGCGGTCACCCAGCAGGGCCCCACTGGGTGGTGTGGGTGCCCATCTCAGCAGGGCCACTGTGCCCCCAACCCCTCTTGGCTGAAGTGTGACCCTCTCTCCGAGCTGTCGCGTCCACCCCAGAGAATTCCTGGCTCTTGGCCAGAGGCAGCAAGAAACCCATTGTTTCCATTTGGTCTTTAGATTAAATTTAAAAAATTAAATTTAAACTCTTTGCAGGGAGGTAATTTTTCCTAATCACTCACCCTGCTGCACATATCTCCATAACTTGATTATGTCTAATGAGATTAATTGGATGGTGAGTGATTTCTTTTCTCAGAGAAGATGAACCATAAAGGAGGTCACTATTGGAGGCCCAGTGACTCCCTGGCCCCCCAAAAACCCCACCCAACTCTCTCCTGGATTGGACTTCTGTGGCCCCAAATAGGAGTCCTGACTGTGCCAGAGGGTCCCCCTCCCTACATCTTTTCTCTCTGTCAAGAGATGAGCCGGGGGCCTTCCCCACATTACTGAGAGGTTATGTTTGCTCCATAGCAAACATGAGGAGGAAAGAGACACAGCATGACTTGCTCGAGGTCACCTTCCAGAGTAGCTGGGGTTGAGGTGCTAGGGGTCACAGCAGCCTGAGTACCCACAGGACAGCCTGCAGGGCCAGGCTGGGCCCCACTAGCTTTGGGGTTCAGGGAAGTTCTGGCTGGAAGACCCGCATCTGGGCAGTTCTGAGAGTGGCAGGACCGGCCAAGCTGGGGTAGAGGTTAACTGAAGAGTCTGGACGTCTCTGTCCTCCACTGGCCCAGGCTGGGCCCTTCTACCCACGAGAGTCTGTGGCAGAGAACCCTGGCCCCAGATACCGCTCTTTCCCAAGGTCCTAACCCAAGGCCAGCACCGGAAGCTGGGCAGGTCCTCAGCTGTCACCTGAAGCCCATACTCGGGTCTCTCAGCCCTGCCCTCCTTGCTGTGTCACCTCCACCCGGCCCCTGTCCACTCTGTCCCCACCTGGCCCAGGGCACTTTCAGGGCACCCCTCAGACACTGTGCACACCCCCTGTTTACCGGACCAGGTTCCCCATCCAGTGCACAGTCTACAGCTGCTACGAACATGCCGGCCCCATCTGAAAGAACTTCCATGGCTCCCCACTGCTCTGAGGACCCAAAGCCCAACAATTCACTTGGACTACGGGGCCCTCATGAACCGGCCACTCGGACCTCCCCAGCCCCATCTCTCATCAGCGCCTCCCACACTCTGACCCCACAGACCCAGTTCTGGGCAGGCCCTTTGCATGTGCTGGTCCATCTTCCTGGAATACCTTTCCCAGACCCTACTCCCCGCCTGACTCCATCTTTCCTTGCAGATTTTCTCATGGTCAACAATATCAGCTGGCGTGTACTGCGCACTCTCCATACTCCAGACCCTGCTCTGTGCACTGCATGATTATCTCCTTTAGTACCCCAGCAACTCTTGGGGATCATTATAACCCCCATTTGATAGAAGAGGAAACTGAGATAACTGGCCAAGGTCACTAGGCTGGTCGTTTGTATGATGTCAACTCTCCCTGTCCCGACCACCCCCTCCTAAGTTAAGGGCCCCTCATCCACCCTCCTTTTTCCCTCCAAAAGCACTTGCCTGACTATTTCCCCACCTTCCCTTTGGCCTGGGCGGTGAGTTTCCCATGACCACCCTGGGTCTCAGCTGTCTCTGATCCCCCGAGCCCAGCACAGGGCCAGGCACGTGGGGAACGGTTGGCCAGGTTCTGCTGCCCAAGGAGTGGGGGATGGCAGCCCTGCGCTGCTAGGCCCCGCCCTCCCATTCCCTCTCCTCCTAGCACCCCATACCTCAGTAAGCAAAGCCTTTAAACCAAAAACAATTTTACAGTTCATTTGAGTTAATCACAGCTGCTCTTTCTGGAAACCATCTTCTCCAAATTGTCTGCAGAGAGGCAGGCGGCCTGCCTGGCAGTCCCCCCCCCCCAACCCCCCATCACAGAGCCCCAGAATCACAGGAAGTAGCGGGAGTTGGGAGGGGTTGACACCCTAGAAATTCAAGTCAGCTGTCATGGTATGTGCCGGGCGCTGTGATGGGCACTGGGGTACAGCAGTGAACAAGATGGACTCTGTCTGTCCCCACCCTCGTGGAGCTCACCGCATAAAAAAGAGACCAACTTTAAACAAATAATCACACACATGATTGTGTAGTTAGTGCTGAGTTGTAATAAGTTAGTCAATGCAGAAGTCTAATAATACTAACTGTACAGTCTGGGCAATTTGTTAAACCTCTTGGAGCCTCAGTTTCCTCATCTGTAAAATGGAAATCCTAGAGGCATCTTTTTGCAGGGGTGCTGTGAGGATCCGGTAAGATGTGTAGCCTTTAGCCTAGCACCCAGCACTTAGGTAGTGTCTAACATACAGTAAGGGCTGTATCCCTTTGCTAGGGCTGCCATAACAAAATACCATAGCCTAGGTGGCTTTAACAACAGAAACTTAATTTCTCACCAGTCTGAGAATTAGAAGTCCACAGTCAAGATTCAATCGAGTTGATTTCTTCTGCGGCTTCTCTCCTTGGCCTGTAAGTGGCTATTGATCTTCTCCTTGTATCTTCACAGGTCTTCGCTGGGTGTGTCTATCCTAATCTCCTCTTGTAAGGACATCGGCCCTATTGGATTAGGGCCCACCCATGTGATCTCATTTTAACTTAATTACCTCTTTAAAGACCTTGTCTCCAGATCCAGTCTCATTCGGAAGTACTGGGGTTAGGATTTCAACATATGAATTTGGGGAGGGGACACAATTCAGCCCATAACAGTATATGTCCAAGAGAATTACATAAAGCCACAGATCACTTATAAGTGTTCATAGAAGCTTTATTTAAAATAGCCCAAAAAAGGAAAACAGCCCAAATGTCTATCTATAAGAGAATGGGTAAATAAATTGTGGTAAACTGATAAAAATGTAACTACACAGCATTTTTAAAAGGTGAACAAATTACTGGGGTGGCCGGTTATCTCATTTGGTTAGAGCTGTGGTGGTAATAACACCACGGTTGCCAGTTCGATCCCCACATGGGCCACTGTGAGCTGTGCCCTCCTTAAAAAAAAGAAAAAGAGAAGAAAAAAGAAAAAATTACCAATATAAACAAAACATGTGAATATCACAGACGTGGTCAGGAAAAAACTGGCAAAAAAATACATCTTTTATGATTCCATTTATATGAACTAATCTGTCCTGATAGAAATCAGAATAATGGCTATCTCTCAGTGTTGGGAGATTAACTAGAAAGGAAACAAAGACACTTTCTGGGGTAGGATAATGTTTTATATGTTGATCTGTGTGGTAGTTACATGGGTGTACACTGAGATACAAGAGATGGAGAAATAGACTTCCATTCCTGAGGGGAGAATTGAGTCACCAGATGGGAGGAGGGTAGGGGACTGGGTGAAAAATGTGAAAGGATTAACAAGTACAAATTGGAAGTTATGAAAATAGTCACAGGGATATAAAGTACAAAATAAGCAATATAGTCAATAATATTGTTAAAACTATATATGGTGTCAGATGGGTACTAGACTTATTGGGGTGATCACTTCGCAAGTTATGTAAATGTCTAACCACTATGCTGTACACCTGAAACTAATATAACATTGCATGTCAACTATAATTGAAAAACATTTAAAGAGGTGAAAGAAAAGAAATGGCACATCACAAGAGTGTAGATACAGGAAAGAGGTTGTGGTTATTTTTATAATCTACCACATGTACACTTAAGATATGTGCATTTTACTAAATGCAAGTTATATCTTAATAGAACAAACAGCAAATATGAAGGTTGGGTGAGATGATTACGAAAGGTACATTTGGGCCCCAGTATGTTTCTAGACTTTCTTATATTCTATTCCAACCAATCCCTTCCTAAAGGAAGCCAGGATTCTGTCAAGACAAAGGTTAGTAGATGTGTGTGGCAGAGGGAGTTAGAGTAGCTTCACAATTTGCAGCCTCAGTCAGGTTTTGCTCAGGTGGGATGGAGTGAGCAGATAAGAGTATCAATGGACTAAATTGCGAGGAGCTGGGCTGGGGAAATCAGGCTGACAAATGGGCTAAGGGCAGCGTCCTGGATCAGCTAGTGTAGCAGATGATTGATTTTCAGCACCATGGAGAGTTCTGGTGACAGATGGAGGGCTTTTCTCTTCAGAGTCCTGGGACCACTCATTTCTCTTTGTCTTCTAGGTAGTTATTAAAGAAAATTTACTCTGGAAAACTGCACATTATTGCCAGAAGTGAGTGCTTGGGCTCTGGAAACAGACTGAGTTTAAGTGCTAGCTGTACCACACAAGCTGTGTGACCTTGGGGAAGTTATTTAACCTCTGTGCCGTAGCTGCCTTGTCTGTCAAATGAGGAAACTAATGGCAGCTGCCTCGTGGGACTGTGGTGAGAACTGCATCAAAATTGGGAAAGTAAAGAGCTTAACATAGTGGCTGGCTCATGGTAAGTGCTGAAAAAGTGAGCTATTATTATTATTGTTCTCATTAGTATTATGACACCCCAAGAGGCTTTTTTTTTTACAAAAGATGGAAAAGGTTCAGAAGGCTTCCATGATCCCAGATGTCTGGCAAACTTGTTATATAACTTTAGGTGAGCTGTGTCACCTACCTGGCCCCTATTTCCTTTCTGTAAAATGAAGCCATTTGCTTTTTCTACATTATTAGATTTTATCTTTTTACCAAGAGGATGTATTCATATATCATTTGGCAAAATGCATAAAACACTAAAACAGCATAATACTATAAAATAAAAAAGATATTGGACTAGGTGGCGTTTGTGTTCCCTATCCGTTCTGGGTCTTGGATTCAGGACTTAGGGGTGGCGTGGGGGTTAAATGCGAAATGAGGACACCGTTGGGGGCAGACTGGGAGAGAATCTCAACTCTAAAGAATGGTCAACAAGAATGCATGGAGCGTGGCAAGCATTTCAACTCTTACCTTATCAACCCCCACCACCACTTACCCACCTTGTGCCCAGGCTTTTGGCCCCTCTGAGTCCTTATACAAAGGCACTCACCACTCTTTCCCATTGCGTTGGCCGTGCTGGCCTTGTCTTAGCTTCTTGACTTGACCACTTTCCTTCTCTCCTCAGAGCCTTCTCACACGCTGTGCCCTTTGCCAGAAGGTGCAATCTCATTCAGAGCCTTACAACAGAAGCAACAAAAAGCAACTATAACCAGTTTAAACAACATAAATAAAAACGGATTAGTCGGTTTGTTCACCTGACAAACCCAGGAGTTGATAGCTTCAGGCATGGCTGGATCCCCAAAGGACATGATTTCAGAACGTGGCCTTCCCATCTCTTCCATCTTAGTATCATACACAGTCACGCCCTCCCCAGGTGTGAAATGGATACTGGTAGTGTCAGGCTTATGTCACACGGGCTACACACCCCTTTTTCCTGATAGATTTAGCAAAGTCTCTGGTAGGATTCTCATATGCCTGGATTGAGTCATCGCCACTCCTGAAACAATCCTTGTAGCCAGGGGATGAAGTTAACTGAATGGCCAGGCCCGGGTGGCAGGAGCCAGAGGATGGTCAGCCCACCTGGATGAACTGAGAGTGGTCTGAGAGTTGTTTTTAAGGGAAATTGGGAGTGGTCTTACTGGAAGAAGAGGAATAGATGTGGAGTAGGTGAACAAACAGAAGCCCGTTACACATTTTTTCTTGACTCATTTTTGGTCTCAGCCTATGTGGCACTTTTTCAGAGAAGACTCCCCCGACCCCTGACATGTCCAGAACCACTAATCCTTTTCCTTTGTTTCTTAGCTCTTATTATTCCATGTAGGGCTAAGTATGGACACGATCGTCACATATTCACTCACACATCTGCACACATATGAACTCAAATAAACACTCTCATATATGCAGTCGCAAACACTGATACATGCACACACATGCGTTCACATGAATATTCTCACACGCATACACAATTCACACATGTACATGTTTTCACACATAGCATATGCGTACACACGCACACACACATATTCACGTCGACACATGCTCGCACACACAAATGCTCTCATATAAACATTCTCACATTCTCGCCCATGCACACGCATGTGCACACACACACACACACACACACGTGAAGTCACATATATGCACACATTTGAGTGAATAGTCGCTCAGTACCTGCCTTCTGCATGTTACTTGTGAACCCACAGAGTCAGGACCCCATCTGTGTTCTCCTTCGTGGGATCCCCAGCACCTGCCATCATGCGCAGAGTAGGACTTGGTGTCCTCACTTTTCTCACAGGAGGAATGAGGCCGCCCAACGCTGTCTTCTGTAAAGGGGGCTTTGGGAAGTCAAATACGAAGAACAGCCCCATCTGTCCTCTGCCCCCCTCCTTGCTCACTCCTCTAGCCTTCTTTACCCTCTCCCCTCCTTCTCGCCCTCCCCTAACCTCTGTCTCCCTCAGCCTCTTCTCTTTCTCTGCCTTCATCCCATAACTTCACCCCCCTCTCCACCCCCTCCCATAGCTCTCCACCTTCTGAAGCTAATTAAATGATACCATGGAATGTTTTTCAATTGCTTTTGGTTCAAAAGGGCTAGAGAGCACCAGTGTGTGCTCATTAAATGGCTCCGTGTAGAGGGCTGTAATGAACCGGTTTTGTTACAGCCGTCATCTCGGGCCATCTTATGAGGTGATATGTATTTGTTGGGAAAAAAGAGAACCACAAACCTGAGTGCCTGGGGTTGGAAGGGTGAGTGTTGGGACAGGAGGGGTGTCCTCCCCCATCTGGGGAAGGTCCTAGGCTGCCCTGGGCCCCGGCTGGGCTCTTACTGCGCTGCCACCATCACTGTGAATGGCAGAATCCCCACTGGCTTTGACCAGAGTCACAGCTGAGCTTCCCAGCCTGGGCTTCCACAACTACTGGAGGGGCTTATGGCAAGGTGCCCCTGAATTTACCTGTGTACCAAGCATTGTCTGCAAATGGAGTAATTGGCCTGGCACATAACAGAACCCTATTTTATTATATGGACATGCTATGACAATTCCAATGGCAGAGAAACTTACTGAGAAGTATCTCTGCATCCTGGTAGCCTCTGTCCAGTGTACATTTCCTCTGTCATTGGGGTCTAATAGCAGTGGTTGGGCCAGTGACATAGTAACAGACACTTACTATCTCGAGCACCTGCTGTGTGCCGGGCACTGGGCTTAGTGATTTACCTGGATTATCTCCTTTAATCTTCACAATCCCCTATGAAGGTAGGTGCTGTCATTATCCCCATTTTATAGGTGAGGAAAATGAGGCTCAGAGAATTACACGCTGTGTTCAGAGGTACATAGCCAGAACGTGGTGCATTGAGGATTTGGTCCCAGGTCTGCCCAATATCACAGCCTTACCACTGCCATCTACCACCTCCCATTTCAAAGGACAGCTCATAGCTTGCAAGGGTCCCCATACTTGCATTGATATTAAAACAAAATCTGTCCAGACAATAGTTTAGTGGTTACCAGAGGGTAAGGAGGGAGGAGGGTGGTCGATGAGGGTAAAAGGGGTCCAATATATGATGATGGAAGGAGAACTGACTCTGGGTGGTGAACACACATGATATATAGATGATGGATTGATATTACAGAATTGTATACTTGAGACCTATGTAACTTTACTAACAATTGTCACCCACTAAACTTTAATTTAAAAAAAATCTGTCCTTATATTACAAATAGTCTGACTTTCTGTGTGCCCAACTCTATTCTAGAACTTCACACAAATTATCTCATGTAACCCTCACAACAACTCTGAGGGAAGTACTATTATTACTTCGTTTTCCAGATGAGAAAACCAAGGCACAGAAAGGTGAGGTCACGTCCTCAATCCACAGTGCTGGAACGAGCCAGGCAGAGAATGAATCTGGCATCCAGGCTCCCAAGTGCACACCTGACCCAACTCTACCCCTCCTAGAGCCAGGATATGGCCCCACATAGATATTAGTTCCCACTGCTGCTGTAACAAATTACCACAAACTTAGTGGCTTACACAATGTACATGTATTATCTCGGGATTCTGGTGATCAGAAGTTCAAAATGGCTCTCACCGGGCTAAAATTAAATACCCACAGGGCTGTTTCCCTCTTGGAGGTTCTATGGGGGGTCCTCTTCTTCCCTTGCCCAGCTTCTAGAGGCCGCCAGCATTCCTTGGCTTGTGATCCCTCCCTCCATGTTCAAAGCCAACAGCAGCAGGTCAAATCTTCCTCACTCTGATGTCCTTTTCTGCCCCTTCTTCCCCTTTAGGTCTCCCTGTCATTAGTGATGACATGCAGCCCACCGAATAATCCAGGATAATCCTCATACTTTCAGATCACTTAATTGTCAAACTTCATTCTATCTGCAGCCTTTACTCCCCTTTGCCATGTAAGGTGAACCACAGGTTCCCAGGATTAGGACACGGACATCGCTGGGGGTCATCATTCTGCCTTCCTCAGTGTAATCACAGCTCTACTCTGTGGAGGACCCACTATGTGTTGGGCACCATGCGGGGGCTTTACTCACCGCACAACAAGCAAGTGAGGGAGGGATCACCACTCCCACTTTACAGGTGAGAAAACTGGATTTCTCAAGGGCCAGCCACAGGTCTTGGTGGTCCTCTGGGGTCTGACAGTTCTGACTGCAGAGGCCCCTCTTCCTTGCATTGTACTTCGAGAAGGAGTAAGGTTGTTTGTTTGTTTGTTTGTTTCTGAGCAGATCTGGGTATGCTGAAGATGCTTCCAGGAGAGATTGGAGCTGACTGGAGTCCTTTGGCCCGGTCACGATACCGCCTGCTCACCCCCACCCTAGTGGTCAGGCCCCAGCCCAGGACCAATCAGACTTTGGTCATCTGTGCTAACTAGGCCAGGACCTTCCCACCTTAGTCCCTCCTTGCTTTATTAGAAATTAGATGCATTAAAGAATTCTGCTGACCCTTTGGATCACAGCAGAACTTCGACCCTAGAGGCGCCTTACTCTGCCAAGGGTCTTTCCCAAAGGTGTAATTTGTTAACTCATTAGCAGGGAAGTGGCTGCACTGCTGACAATCCTGGGCATATAAACCATCTGTGCCTGGCATCCTGGTCTAGGCAGCTGGGCCAGTCATGCCAATCAGGCCTCCTCATTCTTTTCCTAAGCTGCAGGAAGGTGGAAACTGCAAGACTGACAGGGTCTATTCTCTCTGAGAACAGAGAGACAGATGCAGGGGCACTTGGAGGAAAGCTATGGGGGAGACCTGAAAGAGCTGATCTGGGAGATGTCAAATGGACTAGAGAGGAGAATTCAACTTTCCTGAGCACTTACGATGTGCCAGGCATTTATATGTACCCTCACCCAAGCTTATTTTTTGTGTTGTTTGTGGATTTTTTTTTTTTTTTTTTTTAAACCATTGGAAAAATATATATAAGTCATTGTGATTATGCCCATTGTGCAGAGAGGAAATCAAGGTCCAGAGGTTAAGTGATCTTCACAAGGCCCGACAGCTGGGATTCAAACCCAGGTCCCCGATGACCCCTAAGTCCATCTTCGTCCTCCCTCCACATTATCTAGGTTTGCTCTTAATGCAGGGACTCCCCATCACTCCTCCACCTCTGTTGTTCTCCCCAAAGCCACGAGGTGGATCCCTGGGAAAGTGAAACCTCAGTAAATACCAGCCTTCAAGGAGCAAGAGGAACAGAGAGGATCCCTGTAGAGAAGAAGATACAGACTCCGCCCTCCTTCTCCAGGAATTTTGTAACTCAAACCTTAGACTTGGATTTGCAGAATCTTCTGAGGGGTAAATGAGGCAGGAAGTGGGACGGGAAAGAGGAGGAGCACAGTGAAAAGCCATTGCTCTCACCTGTGCTCCCAGGGGCATGGACCAGATGCTTCCTGGGGCTCCCCCCACCACCACCACCAGCCCTGACATTCTGAGAGTCCCTGACCCAGGTGTCTGTGGGCACCTGGAGCAAAGAGGCTGGGGCACAGGGAAGAGGCTGGAGAGGGCACTTGGGAGTCAGCAGCAGTTCTGAGCTAAGCCCTGGGTGAGGGCAGACGGTGGGAAGAGGGGCCTAGAGGTCACAGAGGGCAGGCCCAGGGTGAGGGTGCCCAACGCAGCCAGAAGGAAGTCAGAGGAGCAGGACTCAGCACCCTGGGCTGGGCGCCAGGGCCTGGGTCAATTCTGATTCTGCTGCTGCCTGGCTGTGTGACCTTGGGCAAGTCCCATGGCCTCTCTTGCCTCAGTTGTCTCATTTGCACAGTGAAGATGATTATTCCTGCCCTGGAGGCAGGACTGTTGGGAGGAATAAAAGAGGTCAAGGAGGGAAAAGCCATTCAGGAAGGGCCATCATGTGCGTAGGGGGCGGGGCCTGGCCACTCACCTGGGCAACACCTAGCCCTGCCACCTGCCTCTGCTGCCGACCACTTGGTCATTGGCCCGGCACTGGAGCCACTGGGACCTCGCTCATGCTGGCCGGAGCCTGTACCACATTTGATTTATGTCTAAATGCACATCAGCTCTGGCTGGCTGTCTCCAGGGCCCACGCTGCTCCCTCAGCCCTACAACCGACCTTCCCCTTTCTAATCCCTTCCCTCCTCACCAGCTGTGTGACTTTGGGCAAGCACTTCATCTCTCTGCCCTTCAGTCTCCTCCCATTATTTACACATTACTTACACTCTTTATTTACACATCCTTAAACAAACATTTCTTGGGAGGCTCCTGTGTGCCAGGCCCTGCTCACTTTCGCTCTCTCAAGGCTTCCATCGTGGGGAGTTGTCAGGAGGCTGCAAGGACGAGCTGGCTGGGAAGATGTCTGTAAGTGGCCAAGAGCGGAGGCGATGCAGAGTGGGTAGGTGACACACCCAGAGTCACAGGGTGGGTCACCAGCGGAGCCCAGGCCAGGGTGGCCACAGAGCAGACACACGACATACTCTCTGAGGGAATCCACCGTGTGGATTTCCAGACACAGCCCAGGGTCACTTCCTAGTGCGGGACATCCAATCCCAGCGCCAGCCTCAGCTCCTACAGTAGTGCAGGCTGAGACCTCTGGGTCCCCTGGTCTCCTCAGGCCCAGCCAAGGGCACACAGGCCCTACAGGTGAGGGTCATCTGTATCCCCCTGCAGAGTAGCCCTTGCCTTCCTCTTTCTGAGCTCACTGTCCTCCTCCAGTTCCAGAACATCCAGCAGAATCACCTCGGGACACGGTTGGAGCGGGGAGGCTGAAAGCTGGGTCTCGTTATCGGAACACTCTGCCTGCTCCCCGTCCCGAAGCGGGCTGTACGGGCAGCGGCTCCCCCCGCCCCACAGCTGATAACAGAATTTTTAATTATTACAATTATCACCCGAACAACTGGGTCCTGCCACAGATAATTAAAATGAGATCCGGCTCCTCCTTTCCCATCTCTCCTCTCAGCTTTAAATCTGATGGTGACTTCCATAGCACACCTGGAAAGCAGGATTACTAAGAGGGACATTCTTGCGGAAAGGAGGCGGTGAGGTGAACGTGAATGAGGACACACAGCTGGGGGTGAGGGGTGCACGTGTGTGCACGTGTGTGCATGTGTGCCCCCGAGGTGCATGAGTGCGTGTGTGCACGTGTGTGCATGTGTGCCCCCGAGGTGCATGAGTGCGTGTGTGCATGTGTGCCCCCGAGGTGCATGAGTGCGTGTGTGCATGTGTGCCCCCGAGGTGCATGAGTGCGTGTGTGCATGTGTGCCCCCGAGGTGCATGAGTGTGTGTGTGCATGTGTGTGCATGTGTGACCATGCACTTGTATGTGTGTGCAATGATTAGGGAGAAGGGGGTGACGGGCAGGCAGCACCTCATCAGGGCAGGGCGTGGGAGGTGGGGTCAGGTGACAGATGATGGCATGAGGGTACTAGACAGTGGGTGACGGGGTGCAGGTGTAGGTTTGTCGCTGGGGGTAATGGCTGGGACCCTGGAAGCTGGCAGGTCCCCCACTTCCTGGTTGTTTATTTCCTTTCTCCAAATCTATTTTCTCTCACAGCGACTGTTCCTTCGCATAGAACCATCAGCTGTGAGAGCTGCGTGCAGTGGGCTGTGTGCTCATCATGGCCCAGGCTGAGCACTCAGGGATGGTTGGTTATTAGCATCCATCCAGCCCAGGGTGGCAGAGTGGGGGACATGTCGTGACCACACAGGTGACAGGCATGGTTATGGATGAGGAGCACTTGGCTCCTGAGGTCCAGGAGGCAGGGCCCAGCCCTTAGACCTCTGGTACGTGACCCTCTGCAGAGACCCAACCATCCTCCAGGGGTGGTTTGTGGCCTGCAGCCTGGACAAGCCGTCCCCATCTGGCCCCAATGGCACCACCGTGGGACTGACTATGTGCGCTGAGAATTCACTGTGGATCATCCACAAGGCTGCTCGGCCCCGGGCCCCTGAATCAGCTCTGAACCAGCTGTGAGGCCACCCCCTTTTGTGATGGATGGGCAATGGTGGAGGAGGCCACAGGGAGGCCTGGGGGCCTTATGAGCCAAGAGAGGAGGAGTATGCCATGCCCAGAGCTGGCCAAGAGCAGCCAGCCTCTTCTCCTGCCCCGAGTATCTCCCAGTGGGAACTTAGGACCCCACAGAGGGGACCATCAGGCCCCAAAGCTGGAGCCCAGCCCCCAGGGGGAAGGGAAGGCACAGCCATTCTTGAGCACCCACTATGCACTAAACACCTCTGCCTGCCTCGGCTCCCACCCTCCCAACAAGCAGCCGCTGCCCCATTTTAAAGAGGAGGAAACTGAGGCTCAGAGCTGTTGAGTGACTTGTCCAAGGCCACGAGCCTTTGGACAGGGTGGGGACATAAGCCTGGGTCAGTGGTAGAACAGAGCCCCCTGTTCTTCAGGGTCCTTTCACTGACCACTCACTCGAGGTCCTGGGGTGAGCCCTGGAGCCTCTACCCCTCTAACAGTTCAGGGTGATAGAGAAAGTACAAAAAAGACAGGCACTGCATCCCCCGTGTGGGATGCAGATTCCACCATGGGCCTTTCCAGCATGACCTCAGGCAGGTCCCTCCCCTCCTCTTAGCTTTGCTCTTCTCACCTGTCAAGCAGAACAAGGAGTAGGGAGGGGCAGCGTGGTCCACATGGAGACACGCAGGGCACTGGTTACTCACGGCCCTGACGACCTGGGTTCAGATCCCGCCCTCGGCACCTCTGAGCTGCATGACCTTGAGCTAGTTGCTTCACCTCCTTGTTTGCCACCAAACAGGGAGGATCGTGAGGAAGTGTCCCTGATGTGAGATGTGCAGAGAGTCAGTGATTAGCAGACATAGATCGGGGCCTGGTACAAGAACGAATGGTCCAGGTTTATTATGATGATGCAGTTCTCAGAAAAAGTAAACCTGCTAAGGAGAAGTGGCACTTACACACTTACACAGCACTTGAAACGAGATAGACTGTGTGTGAGCTTATTTACCACAAGCTCAGGGAATGCCATTGTCCCTGTTACTCCTGCCCCCTGAAGCTGGCTGTCCCCAGGCCTGGCACTGCCTGCTAGCTCCACCTCCCTCAATAGCACCCCTCCTCCACCACCCAGGGCTCAGAACCCTGCCCTGCCCTCCCTGGGCCGTCCACCCTAAATTCTAGAAATAAAGGACAACTGTCAGTCTGAGCTCCCTTCCAGCCTCAGCACTAATCAGCTCTCACCTCCACTGCAGCAGCCCTGAGCTCACCGGTCCAGCAGCTGCAAGGTGGCAGCTTCCCACCTGCGCTGGCTCCTTGGGACAAAAACAGCAGGTGAGGGAAGGCAGGAGGTGGACATCAGGTAAGCCTGGCCAGGCTGGCGGTGAGGCATCAAGCAGCCTGGCTCCGAAAATGAAGGGTCTTTGTATCAGAAGGAAGCATTTAGCTAATCAAGTCCATACCCCCATTTCACTCATTGGAAAAACAGGCCTGCAGGGGTGAGAGACTCCCCCAAACCCACACTTCAGATCAGCAGCTGCCCTTTAGGCCACCCTGAGCGGGAAAATGAAAAGATCTGTTTAAAGGAGAGCAAGCTGACAAGTTTCCTGCTGTATGAGAGAGGGCTGGGAAATAAGTGGAACCTAACTTGTAAGCCCTAAATGGCAGAGGCGTCGGGGCTTTATTATGAAGGTAACTGGGTGCTATGGATGTGTCTGGGTTCCAGCCGCTTCTCCCCACCTGCACTGCCTGCACCCCGGTCCAGGCCCCCAGCTCTCACCTGGACACTGCAGTGGCTCCTGCCAGGTTCGTTCCCCTGCTCTTTCTTGCCCTTCCACGTGCTGTTACCCACAGCAGCAAGTGTGGCCTTGTAAACACACGCACGACTGAGTCTCTCCTGTTTAAAAACATCCAGAAGCTTCTGCTGCTCCCAGAATCAACTTCCGAGTCCTCACCATGGCCCTGAGGTTGTACGGAAACCGAAAGTCATCTCAGCTACTCTTACTGCCCCATCCTGTCCCACAGCCCCTCATGTACCACAGCTTGGCCACCCCCGCCTTCAGGTCACCCCTAGATGGTACCCAGATCTTTGTGCTCACTATCCCGGTGCCTGGGACACCCGTTCGGTGGTTCCTGGCCAGAGGACATCCTTCTCCTCCACAGATCTCAGACTAGAGTCCCACAGCCTGCCCAGGCACCCTGATGAAACCACCCGGCCCGGGCACCCAGTACCACATCATCCTGCTTGATTTCCTTCAGAGCATTTAACACTTGGGCAAATTATCGTCCTTATTCACTCATTGCTGTGTTTATCATCAGTCTCCCCACAAGGCTGCAAGCTCTGTGGGTCAAGGACCTTGTCTATTTTGTGCCCTGGTGCATCCCGACTGCTCTTCAGGGTTCCAGGCATATAGTAGGTGCTAAAGAGACACTTGGTGAATGAATGAATGAATGGAAGAATGAATGAATGAGCCTGGCCCTCCTACCTCCCAGCACCAGGCTCTCCCTGTTCCAGGTTGTTGGGACAATGGGGTTTGTAAACAGGGTCAAGAGCTGGTCCCTCCCAGGCTGGAAGACCCTGTGGGGCCTGTCTTTTAGGAACCCCTTGGGTTCTGGTCCTCCAGGCATAGACTTCCCCATGTATTATTCTTGCCTCCCCTCGAGGTCTCCCAGGCCGGGACACAACTGACCTGATGGCGTGGACTTCCACAGACTCTGCCCACCTGGGATCCAGCCAACATGGCTAGAGGACTAAAGAGAGATGCCCAGGGAGGTAAGTTTGTCCATGGGCCTCCCGTAAGGAGTCCTCCGTCTCGTGAGGGAGTCAGGGTTCTGTCCTATGAGCTGCTGGTCTGCTGGAGGAGACGGTCCTGCATTCAGATACATCCAGTGTGACAGGGGCGTCCTAGTCCTCTCTGGGGTCAGGAGCCCTCTGGGAGAGACCAAGCACTGCCGAGGAGACCCCGGTGCCTGCAGGCTCAGAGACATGAGCTCACACTGTCCCGACAGAGACCACTGGTGAGGTGGCCACTCTCACAGGTGGGCCCCGCCCTCCCCTCCCTGAACTCTGGGCGTGAGGAATAGAGGGCACACCACAGATGGAGAGGCAACCCTCCCTGGTGCTTTGGCCAGAAGCAGAGCTCCCCTCAGGGACACAGACCCCGTCAGTGTCCTCCCCTGGCCTGGTGGGGGGAGGCGGGAGCCTGGATCCCAGCCTCTCTGGGCTCCCAGCATCCTGTGTCACCATGGACGGGCCCTGCCCCTCTCCAGGCCCATCTCCTCATGCGTGACATCTAATGCTGTCTCCACCTCCACTCTGGAACCTCGTCTCTTATCTTCCGGTCCCCTGGTCCCCTTGCCCCCACCCCTCTCACCCTATCACCCATGGTTTCATGATCCTACAATTTTAGAAACAGAAACTTGGCTAATTTCTTGGGCCTGTAAATCACCCAATGGGGAGGCCAGGTGGGTGCCCCGTTTCCACTCCACCAGCCACCCTAATGCATCATCTGACACTTTCAATTTATTTTTTAATTCCTTTACCATCAGAAATGACAATTAAATTTCCGGCGTAAACACTGCTTTACCAAAGTGAGTTAATCCCGGAAGGGGAGGGGCAGTCAGGCGGCACAGAGCATCTCCAGCGTTAACCCTTCAGTCCCCACCCAAGGCCCTGCAGGGAGGCCCGCTGCTCTGGGCCTCCCTGGAAGCCTCACTGGGGTCCCCTGCCCCAGCCTGCTTTGTCCTGTTGCAGCCATTCTCCTGTGGGGAGTCTGGGAGGAAAGTCTTATCCAAAGTCAACCACCCCATCAGGGCAGAGTCAGGGGACACCCCCTCCTCATCCCCTAGCCTGGCTCATTCCTGATTCGCCTCCAACCCCTCTAGTGCAGGTGCTCTATGCTGAGAGAGGACATACCCACACCTGCTCTCCATCTATTCCCCATCAAAATACAAATATTGGCCCCGTCATTCCCCGGCTCAGAACCCTTCAGTCCTTCCCTCTGCTCTCAGATCACATCCTCGCCCTTCAAAGCCACGAACACTGGGGTGATCTGGCCCCAACCGATCCTCTGTCCCCTTCTTCCTGGCTGGCTTGACTCATCCTCATCTTTCAGGCTTTTCTGTTCACACCTCCCTCCTCACAGAACCTTCTCTGATCACCACTTCCCAATCTGCGTTAGTTTCTTCCTCCTAAGATTCTCTCTCAATCTATTTCCTTTCCTTCGGAGCACTTAACACAAGTTATAATTATACACTGATTTGTAGGTTTGTCTACAGAATCCTCCAGGGAGGGACTTGAACTGACTGGCTCGACCTGTAGCCCCAGGCCCTAGAACGCGAATGTAAGTGGGTGCTCAGTGCAGACTTTTGAATGAACGGATGAGTGAATGAGTGAGTGAAGGAATAACAAACCCCTTTTGTGATAAGCTGATACTAGGCCCTGAAGTTTGAGTGAAGAAATGACACGGCCTCAGCAAGCTGGGCTCTAAGGTATGGGTAGGAGTTTGCTTGGCGTGGAAGACGGGGTTGACATGCCAGGCTCTGAGAAACCAATCTCCCTCTGGACGGCTCCTTCCCAGCCACCCTGAGCAGAAATCCTTGCCCTCTTGAAAGTAATGGATTTAGTGGTTCCATTCAATGGAGGTTACTATGAACATGTAAGAGTCCAGGCCTTGAGGTCAGCCCAACCTGGGTTGAATCCTGATTCTGCTCCTCGCACTGTGTGACTCTGGGTAGGTGACTCAGACTCTCTGTGCCTCCACTTCCTGCTCTGTGAACAGATGACCCCGTCATTGGTACTCACTAAAAGTCCCATCCACCATGAGGGAGGTGGACATGCCACAGTGCCTCCCTTCCAGGAGGGGGAGACACACCCAGGCCCAGCTCACAAATGTATCTGAAAGAGAGCAGAGTAAAGGCTACAGAAGCCCAGCCCAAGGTTGGTCAGGGCAGACTTCCTGGAGGAGAGAGGCAGGCAGAGTTCCCTGCCAGTCACTCCTCTGACTCTGTGGTGTGTGTGTGTGTGTGTGTGGTGTGTGTACACACGCGTGCGCACACTTCTCCTCCTCCTCTTGTTCTCTCTCTCCCCAAGGTCCTGTTCTTCCCATTTCCTCACCCCAGTCTCTCTCTGCCCTGACAGGAGGCCTGAGGGACAGAACCCTGTTCCGAGGAATATGTCTCTGAGCCCCGCAGCAAGCAGGCCCATGGAGCCCCCTCTAAATGACACACACACACCTCCCAGAATACACACCCCCCCAGCCCAGCAGTGAGGAGGAAAGGCTGGAGCTGGGGATTAACTGCAGGAGTTAGAGCCGCTTTTATGCAGCAGCTGGGAAAGCATCAGGAGCTCCAGCAGGAACTTGCCAGACCCCCTCTCGCCTGGTGGGTGGGTCAGGTATCAGCTGCGGTCCTGAGGCTGTAGCTCCCACAGGCTCCTCTCCAGCGCACCTTGGCCTGCCAAGTGGGTCAGTCCCTTCCCTCCCCGAGCCTCCCTTTCCTTATCTGTAAAGTGGGTTCAGTGATGCTTGTTCTGAGGGTTGAAATAAAATGAAGAATAAACATGGCACAATGGACACAAAGGATTTGCAAACAGTCGGGTCCCATGCCCATGTCGGGGTCCTGGTGATGCTGAGGGACGGGAGTTGAGAGACCCATTTCCAGGCCCACGCTGTCACCACAGCAGCTGAGTCAACGTCCCCCTCACTCATTCATCAACCATCACCCAACCCATTCTTATTAAGCACCTACTGTTTGGCCGTGCTTCATGCAAGGGGCTAGGATACTGTGATGAGCAGAGCCGGACTCCTGGCCTTTGTTTTCTCCCCCTCTGTGAAATGGGGTGTCAACTAGGTGACCGAAGGACCTCAGCCTTTTGTCAGAGTCACTCCCTGAAGGGCCCAGGCTGAGCGTAGGCCGGGCCTGAGCAGGGGGCCTGGGCAGTGGGGTCAAAAGAGTCTACAGATGGCAAAGTGGCTGGGAGTGACAAGTGAGAGTTTCTAGAGAAGACTAAGAATGTTTCCCACCCCCAGGCCCCCTGCTCCACCCAGTGACGTCTAGGTCAGCGGCTGCTGTGACCTCATCCCCTCCTGAGAGCCCCGGCTGGAAGGAGCCCTAGGCCTGCGATTGACTCAGAGTCTGACCCTGGGTCTGAGCGGGGAGCCCTTTATCCCTTCATGTTCAGGTGGGGAAACTGAGGACAGTGAGGAAAGCTTCTAGCCCAAGGCCGCACAACAAGTCGGTGAGGATTAGTTCCCACTGATGCACGTGCTTCTGAGGAAGAAACTTGAAATAATAATCGTAAGAATAGTAACAACACCAGTGCTAGGGCACCTACTGTGGTGCCAGGCACGTGATGAGCACTTTACAGGTGAGATTTATTTCACCCTCACAACATCCCCTTGGGCTGAATACTGACTGGCCCCATTTTTACAGACAAGGAAACTGAGGTACAGAGAGAGAGGGGCTGGTCCAAGGTCACTTGCTTGCAGCCCTTCCAATCCGCCCACAGCACTTTTCCCACTGGGCATTATATACTGTGGGTGATTAGTTGATTCGTATCCGTCCTGCCTGCTGGCCTCTGACCTCCAGGTGGTCAGCAGCCATGTCTGTGGTCACTCCCATGATGCCCAGCCCCAGCACACTGCCCAACACGTACCAGGAGCTCAGGAAAGATTTGTGAGAGGGCGTAAAAGGAGAACTCTTAGGGAAACCAAGTCTCCCAGAGGAATTACGCCCCTGCCCCGTCTTGACCCTGGCAGCAGGCAGATCCCCACTCCTGGCTCCTGCTGGCACCGCCTCCCACCCCCCGTTTGCCCACATCTGCAGGAAGGGGACTGGCTGGCTCAGGAGTTAACAGCCCAAGGTCCGCAGGGTTTCAGGCCTGCCTGGTTGGCTGAGCCCCCTAATTAAAGCCTGCACATGGGAGAGCTAGCTGCTGAGGGGATGGTGGGGAGGGTGGGGGGACCCTCTCAGGGGTACAGTGAACTCTGGGGAGAGTCAAAATGAGCCCTTTATACCCTCTGGAGTCTCGTGCACTGTCCAAAGTGCCAACACAGGACCCAGGGAGAAAACTAACAGGTTAGGGGGTGGGAGATGACAGACCCAAGGTCACATACTGTTTGGTGGTGGACCTGGGACCTGCAATCCCCTCCTCTGATTCAAACCACTTCCTTTGTCCTCCTCCCCAGCCCTGTGGGTGGTTGAACACAGCTAGGTTTTCAAAGTCCCTGAACACTCCTCCGCCCGCCCCACCACCCTGCAAGGTTTTCTGTCTGTCCACTAGCCCAGATGCATCAGTGAGGGTCCCACCAGGAGACAGAAACCACACAAGAATGTTAACAGGGACATCTAACACAATGAATCTTAAGTGCAACAGTGGATCAGAGTAACAATAAGGGATTACCTAGCAAGTGAAGAGAACACAGTAGGGAGCACAAAAGCAGATGTAAGGACCAGCCACTTCCTCTCTGGGGAGGAAGGGTGCCCAAGGAGAGGCCCCAGGGCTGAGACCCAGACCCTGACCCAGAGGGCACGGCTGTGGCTCCCTGAGTGGCAGGGAAGTCCCTGAGAGGCCACACAGGTGGAACCTGCGAGAAATTCACTTTTTGTGTGCCAGGGAAAGCTGTTTACAGCGAAGTGACTTGCTGGATGTGCTGTGCTATGAAACCGCTTTAGGGGGTTGCTGGGAGCAACTGCTGGCCGCTCGGTGCTGCTGACCGCTGTGCACACTGCAGGGGTCAGGTCCTGGAGAAGCCACCTGTACTGCAGGAGCGGGGTGCTGGGGGAGCTCGGTGCTGCAGCAAGTGAGTCCTGGAGAAGCCACCTGTCCCAGGGGCTGCCCCGTTGCTAAAACATCCATTATACACTATGGGATCTGGGCTTCCCAGTGCTGTTGCAACAGCCTGCTGAGGCCAGGGAGCACCCCGGAACTGGGGATGAAACACCCTCCTCCGGCAATGTGTCTCCACTGCCCCTACCGACTGAGTTTAATATTACGCCAACTGGAAAAGGGAAAATTTAGAGTGGGGCCCATTTCCACTTCCACAGATCAGTCAACAAAGGTGAACTGGAGCGGACAGGGCAAAAAATTTATAACCAGCATAGTGCACACCTTTCGTTACACATCTTCCATATGCACACTTGTATACATCTTTGAATTCCCACATCGGACAGCAAAAAAGAAACTCTCTGTCTCCATCTAAAAGGAGGTAGCTGTGCCTTATACGTAAATGAGATCTTTCTCCAAGATAAGGAGACCCGTGGTCCCAAGACTCATTTCCTCCATCACTAGCTATAACTTACTCCTCAAATTCATTCACAGTTCACTGACTGTTCTGTTACCAAAGACTAAATTGCCAAGTTAACTTGCAACCCCTGAATATAAATTAAGATGGGGAAAAGGAGAGAGAGGAAGAAAGTGGCCAGCATCGCGTAAGTAAGCATGAACACGCAGTAAGCACTGAGGTGGTGGCCCCTGGATGACTTTGCCCACATTCTAGTTTGGATACGGCTCACTGGGGCATCTGAAGGACTTGCTACTTCCTGCGCCCCAGATCCAGTCAGCATGATGTCCACCAATGAGCTGGACCAGTATGTCCGTTTTGGGGAAGACATTTGAGTTCTCTGTAGATTATCTGTGACACCTCAGGGGACTCGCTCAGAATGAGGAGTTGGTCCCCAGGCCCCAGCTGAGCCCCTGCCGCAGGCCTGCGAAGTGACTGTTTACAGGAGATTCCCTCAGGAGAGCTGTTGCCCCAGCAAAGCCCATAGAAAGGAGATGTTAAATCATATCCCAGTTCCTCTATGTCAACAACTTTTTCATTATTCATTCACTTTCTCCAACCGTCCACCTGCCCTCACCAATCCTCCATCCTCCCATCTTCTCATCCCCATCATCCATCCTCCCATCCTCACATCCTTCCCATCCTCCATCCGCCCTCCTCCATCCCCTCCTCCCATCCTCCCTCCTCCCATCCTCACATCCTCACATCTTCCCATCCTCCCATCCTCCCATCCTCCCATCCTCCCATCCTCACATCCTCCCATCTTCCCATCCTCCCATCCTCCCATCCTCCCATCCTCCCATCCTTCCATCCTCCATCCTCCCATCCTCACATCTTCCCATCCTCCCATCCTCCCATCCTCCCATCCTCCCATCCTTCCATCCTCCCATCCTCCCATCCTCCCATCCTCCCATCCTTCCATCCTCCCATCCTCCCATCCTCCCATCCTCCCATCCCCCCATCCTCACATCTTCCCATCCTCCCATCCTCCCATCCTTCCATCCTCCCATCCTCCCATCCTCACATCTTCCCATCCTCCCGTCTTCTCGTCTTCTCATCCTCCCATCCTCCCATCCTCCCATCTTCCCATCCTCCCATTCTCCCATCCTCCCATCCTCACATCCTCCCATCCTCCCATCCTCCCATCCTCCCATCCTCCCATCATTTGATGAGCAGCTACTACAGGCCAGCCTTGCTCACAGGGGTGCAGCAGTGGACAGAAGAGAGCCGGCCCCACCCCTCGTGGGCCCACAAGTAATAGGGAGAGGTGACAGACACACCAGCTCCTGACCAAGTCCATGGCAGGGCAGGTGGTGATGAGGGTGTGAAGACGACTCAGACCGGAGAAGAGCAGAGACCCATGGGTGGGACAGGGACACACAGCAGTGTGGGGGCAGTGCGCCACTGGCAAGGGTGGGGGCTGAGCCTTCAGTCAGGAGAGGCGACCTCTGAGCTGAGACTGAAGTGGAGGAGTCGGCCTGTCCAGGAGCCCGAGGGGAGGGGGGGTCATTATTAACAGAGCCCCCCCTGCACGCTCCCCAGTGTCCCAGTGGGACAACAGATCATGCGGTCACCCTGGCATTAGGGTTAAATGAGCTCATGTCCGTAAAATCTGATGTCGGCCTGGCACACAGTAGGCGCTCAGCACACGAGAGCGGTGGCACCGTCATCACTGTTACTGTCACACCTTTGTCACCTGCACACTGCTTCCCAGTCACCTCCTGTTCTGAGTCTCAGCAACCCTCAGCGAGGGGTGTTTGGGGCGAGCACTGCCTGCCCTGGATGGAGCCGCCCCGCCCGGGGCTGTGGAGCAACTGAGCACCCTGAGCTCCCACGGGTGGGGGTGCACCCAGGCGCGGGATCCATCCCTCCTTGTCCCCCATCCTTGCAGATGTGGCAGGTGGCTCCCGCCGACAGACTGTCGTGTCAGGAATCTGGGGAAAGTCTAATTAATTCTGATAATTGACACCTTCGCCAGATGTCTACTACCGCGTGACGCCTGCCCTGATGATAAAGGTTCAGGTAATTCTATTTGAACAGCATTTTCCAAGCCATACGTTTTTCATTTGCGTCACCAGGAGAATGGTTTCTTTTCGAGGACACTGTCTGGGGTGGGCTGGCTGGTGCTTAGCCCCATTTGCTCCCCTCCTGGAGCGTCCTGGAGGGTCCTGGAGCTGGGCAGTAGCTGTATTGGCCCTGGGGCTGACGTCAGGGCAGGGGGCCTGCCTGCCCAGTACATGAGCAGGGCATTTACAGGGGGCAGGAAGAGCTGACTGACATCCGTGGAGCACAGACTCTGCAGCAGGTCTAAGGGCGATTGGTCTACACCCATTTCATCGCCATGTCACCCCCTAAGGGAGGGTTAGCATTACCCCTGACTTCTCAGGTCAGGAAACCGAGGTTGAGTTATTTGGCAGGGTCACAACTGCCCTCCAGCTTTCACCAGTCATACACCGGACAGCTGGCCCACTCAGTGTCCCCCACTTCCAGCCTAAGGCCTGAGGTGACACCTCAGGGTGTCCCCAACTGTGGTTGGCAGCCCCTTGAATGGAAGACGGGCTTGTTAACATGCAAATTCCCAGGACCTTCTCCAGACCCCAAAACCAGAACCTGTGGGGGTGAGGTGGGGCCCGGGAATCTCTGTTTACCCACCTCCCTAGGCTAGTCTGCCACACTCCAACCTCTGGGAACCGCTGTCCACATTAGTTCACTCCTTTCCCATCTGCCCCCAGACCCTCCTGCTCTACGTCAGGCCGGGGCTGACCTCCACCCTCCTGCCCCGTGCCACCCTCACAGCAGTGCTGCGGCCTAAACCACCACTGCCCTCTCTGGGGCATCAGGCGAGGCTCAGAGAGGAAATGACTAGTTTCTGTCCTCGGCTCCAGCCCCATCCCCCGTCCTTCCCCCAGACCCCAACCCTAGGGCTGAGGGCACAGACAGGCCCAGCCTCTGTGGGTGTTGGTGAGGAGGGCCCTGCTGACCCCCACCCAGCTCCCCAGGAGGGACTGAGGGACTGGGCACCAAGCCCCTGGCCTCCAGCCTTCAGCTTCAGGTCCTGCAGCTGCAGGAAGAAATCCAGAAACGCCTCAGGTGTCTGTCTGTCGCTCAGCTCACCCAGCAGTGATACGTCCTGTCCACAGCCCCTCTCTGTCCACGCCAGGCCTCGATCCAGCCCCAGGACTCACAGCCCCAGCAGACCTGTGGGAGCCCACCAGTCAGGGCCGGACCTGGCTGCTCTTCCTTCCATGACATTCCAGGACCTCACCTCAGCGTTCCAGGTCCTGTTTGTGGTTCAGCGAGAGACAAAACTAACTGCCAACATTTGCTTCCTCATTTTCCATTACCAGGAGACAGGTCTGATGGAAAGTTCTGGAAACCCTGAGTTCAAGGTCCCTGAAAGCTGACTCTGTGCTAGGCACACAGACTTCATCTGCATCACCTCACTGAACTCTCACAACAGCCACACGGGGTATTGTTACTTACCCCATGCTGTGGACGGGGAAACTGAGGCACAGAGAGGTCTGGAGCCTGGCCCACGATAGAACACAGCTACGCAGGGTACAAAACAGGCAGTGTGCTCTCACCTGCCCGTGGCACTATCCTCCCCGCCCTGCTGTGCCCAGGCCCTGGAGTCACCGCCAGCTCCTCAGTGATTACACAGGCTCCACCGAGAACACACCTGGGAAAGAGGAACCAGCCACCCAGTGCAGACGTATCTGCAGCTTGGGTCCCGGCTGCCGGATGAGCTCGAGTGAAAGGTTCTTCAGATGAGCCACTAAATCGGACCCGCGAGCTCCGTTTGAACCTGGTAACTTATTCTAAAGATCCTGCTGCCCCTATTCTTTGCTGGGCACATTTTGAAGTGGCCTTTGACCAAAAGCAATAAAACTCTAACCTAGAAAAGTTAAAAGACTTTGACATTATGAGCCGGAGCCCTGGCCTGATGTCTGGATAAGGACAGAGGACTGAGGCAGCAGAGGAAACAAAGAGAAAGCATCACAGCAATTTCCTTTCCCGCTCGCTCCCTCCAGGTTTCCATTAACCGCCTGGCCCAGAGCCCTGACCTGCCTGCGAGTGGAGGAGGAACCGAGGGGGTGGTGACAGGTGGGTGCCCAAGACAGGGAGGGCACCCACGGGGTGCTCGGCCCTTGAGGAGTCCCAGCCACCTCTAGCTAGAGGAGCTGTGCAGCCCAGAGCGGCAGAGGGAAGCACAGCTGCCAACCCTCCAAGGTCATGAGCTCCAGGCACTGTTTTCCCACGTGTTGAGGTTTGTGGCACTGTGGAATTTTTTAGCAGCCCTCTTGAAGAGATCCAAAGCCTCAAAGACCACCAAGTCTTCCCCAAAACAGGGCCACCGTGTTGACAGTACCACATTTTGCCACGCCCACCAAAGAAGCCAGTTTCTCATTACATCTACGTCTTGACATGAGGACCCCTCCTCCTGCCCCAACTGTGCCTCTTTTCCATTCATGATGTATCACAAGTGGTGACAGGAAGTGAAAGAGAAGGTTGTGGGGGAGGGGTCCGTGATCCTGGCCCCCGTGACTGTGACTCAGACGCTGATGATGAACCTGATTAGCAAGGTCTCTTCCACTGTGGGGTGGGGGTGGCCGGCAAGGGGGTGGCAGAGGTGGGTCTGGACTGAGAAGACGGGCAAGTTCCCCTCCCCCCATCAGTCATATTTGCACACATGTCACTGTTGCCGTGCCCGTGTCCCCTTGGCATTCGCCATCGAAGGGCATGCTGATAGGCCGTGCTGTAGGCACTGGTGCTTCCCACTTGAGGGCTGCCTGAGAGTTCTGGGGTGTTAGCGACCCTGGGAGTAGCCTCTGCCACATGGGTGAGACCTGGAGGATACATCCCCCAGCTCCCTTGTCCCCTAGAGGGATGGCCTCGAGGGTCTCCTTGAGGACAATGGCCCTTGCCCTGGAAGTATTTCTGGGTCTCAGAACTTCAAGCCAAGGGTTTTTGGATAAGCCATTCACATCTGGGACATTGAACTTGAAGGAAACCGGCTTGAGGAAGTTTGCGTGAGTTCTCAGCTCCTCATTTGTTCTCATCTAGATTGCACAGTACCTGGCAGAAATGCTTCAGAGTTTATGGATGGAGTTGTAGCCAATTTCTGGTCTAAATAATAATGAAAACAAACACTCCCCTCCCTATTTTTCATTACGTGCTGTCTTCATTTTGTTTTGAGAGAGTAGAGCTGTGTTTAAATGACTCTCCTCCATCATTTCACCTAGACATGAAGCACTTGCTCACCCCTGAGCTCTTTCAATCCCAGTGCCAACCTAGGGAAGTGGCAAAGCAGCGTCTCCTTGGAGCAGATGACCTAGAGCCTGAACTAGATTGCATGGCCATCATACGCCACTTTTATCATCAAAGCTGAGGGGAACCACTATTCACTGGTGTGGTGGCAAGGTCACCAGGCGGAGTGTCACAGGCCCATGTCTAGTCCTAAGTCTCCTGTGAACCAGCTGTGTGCTCTGGGGCAGGTCCCCGCCTCCTTGGGAGGAAGGGAAAGGGTGGTTGTGATGGAGCAATGTTGTACCACCTGAAAAATGGGATTAGCCTAGATCTCCAATGTTCCTTTCAGTCACTTAACAAACCAGCTTTCTAAAGGTGGGCTGCCACCAAATCATCACACTTGACCCCCCTCCTGCTTCTTCCACTTCCCTACTTTCTAATCAAATCCTAGAAGGTCACTGTTTGTCCCCATGGAGTTAATGGGCACGGACCTACCTCCTGATTTAATGCAAAGCCCAGCCTGCCTTATTGTGTTGGAGTTCCATTCATTTGCACTTTCTTGGTGACACAATCTGTCCCCATCTCCAGTTGAGTCGCTAATCCCTGCAATTTCCATGGTGCTAGTAATTATGAAAAGAAAGTCTGAAGCACAGAAATTCTGCACTCTGTGCATGAGCTTACACACTTTAATGGAGTGTATTAGATTTACTTTGCCGTTACTGAGGAGATTAAACTCACTGTGTGGCTACAGAGGGCAAAACAAGGACCAGCTGGCAGATCCTTCCAGGAGGCAGGCTGGAATTCAAAGGGCAGGAGCACCTTCCGAGGGGCAGAGCCCATCGGCACTGAGCGAGCCCGTCGGCCGGCAGTGAGGCCAGCAGGGGCTGGAGGCTGGTGTGGTCAGTGTTGGGGGGTGAAGAGCAAGGGCTATGGGTCACACCTGGGCCCATTTTCCCGAGCCCCTCTTCCCAGGGGTTTGGAAGAGTGAATGGATTTTTCTAGGCCTCCATTTCGTCTCTGTAAGATGGTGACAGCCCTGCCTCAGGCACAGAGTGATGCTTGGAGGGGAGAGTCATCATGCTATTATTTCATTAAAGTTCAGGGAGGCTTCCTTCCACTCCTACTGTCCCCGGGTTAGGGATGTCCCCAAGACACCCTGGCCACCCCTTCCACAGAGCTCGCTGAGTTTGAGCAGGAATACAACCGGCTCTCTGGGCCCCGCCCTTATCCCTCTGGGGAGCCTGGCTCCCCATTGGGAGCTCACCAGCTGCCCTGCTCTCCCACTGCCAGAGGTTTAGAGCAACAACCCCCAACACCCTGAACTTGGGGAAGCCTGTGGGGGTTCAGTGCTGCCTCTGATGCTGGGGTCACCCCTGTCTAATCCTGGGGCCTGCAGTCTACACGCCTCATCCTCCAGCACTAGCTTTGATAAAGAGTAGGCTCCTTCTCCACCTGACACACTTTGGATCCTCTGGTTGGTTCAGAATCGGGGCAGCAGATGCTTCTGTCAGGCCCCTTCGAGCCCCGGCGTTATTATCGCAAGGCTGAGAGCTGACATCAGGCCTCTGTTTCTAGAACATCCACTCCCCAAAGGCAAGAACCATGACACACATCTTCACGGCTATAACTCTGGCCCCAGCTCAGTGCCCAGGACATAATAGATGTTCAATAAATAATGCCGAACAAGTTCATTTTACTACCACGACAGGGATATGAATAAAGGCTCTGGGAGAACAGAATGGGGGCACATAACTCATACAAGGGAAAGAGGAAGATGTGGGGAGCGCTTCCTGGGAGGCCGGCTCCTGAGCTAAATCTTCAAGGGGAGGCAGGAGAAACCGGTAAAGTCACAGGTGACAGTGATACCAGGTGTTTCAGGAACAAGAGGGCAGCCGCAGGGTCAAGGATAATTTAGGAAGCAAGAGAAATGAAGTTTGAGAGTCTGCAGGGTCCAGACGATGAAGAACAAGGAAAGCCAGGCCAAAGAGTCCTGCATGTTGCTGAGACCAACAGAACATGTTTCCCTAATATTTACGGAACATCTAGTATGCACCAGGCACAGCCCCACGCAACTTACCTACATGAACTCATTCAACAAGGAACCTTGGAGGTAGGGGTCATTCCCCTTTCCATTAGTAGATGCAGAAACCGAGGTAGAGAGAGGTTAGGTAAATTATCAAAGGTGGTGGAACTGGGATTTGAACCTGGGTACACAGGTTCTGGAACCCAGGCTGTCAGCCACTGCACTGTTCTCCAGGAGGAGAAATACAAGGGCCAGGATTGTAGTTCAGAAAGAGTGCCCTGAAGGCTGGTGTGGGGGCCTCATTTGAAGTTCAGGAGAATGAGCCCCTGGAGCCATTCAGAAGGAAGTGATTGCTATCAGGACAGGGGGACAAGTGGACCAGCTGTGACTGTGGAGCATCAGCGTGGCAGCCTGTCTGACATCTGAGCTCTTTGGAGATTCTGAATATCCCACTGAGTCCAAATCTCATGTCAAGCCTCTCTGTCCCTGAGGACCTGAGACTTTCCTCCCCAGCCCAGAGACAACGGGTGTGCAGGTGGCACCAGTCAGGGGATCTCACCACATCTCTCCCCCATGGAGAGGCCCCTAGCAACCAGACTGGGGAAAACCCTTGTGCCCCCTCAGTCAGCCCCAGCAGAGACCAGTGGAAACCATGGAGGCACCAGATAAGCAGCTTTATACTCATCAAATGGAAGAATTGGTCCAGTTCCTCAAAAACCCCAAACTACCAGAGCTAAACCACAATGAAATAAATAATTGGAACAACTCTATAGCGATCAAACAAATTAAATTCATAATTTTTTAAATTCCTGAGAAAGAAATTTTCAGGCCCAAGTGGTTTCACTGGAGAGTTCTACCAAGTTTTTTAAAAAGAATTAACACCAATTTTATGCAAACTTATCAAGAAAATAAAGACCATCTATACAAAACCTACAACTAATTTACTTAGTGGTGAAATATTGAATGCTTTCTGCCCAAGATTAGGAACAAGACAAGGATATCTGCTCTCATTTCTTTTATTCAACATCATAGTGTAATATATAGCCACTGCAATAAGGCAAGAAAATAAAATAAAAGGCATACAGTTTGGAAAAGAAGAAATAAAACTATCCCTCTTTGCAAATGACATAGTTCCATATGTAGAAAATTCCAGGGAATCTACCAAATATCTCCGAGAACTAAGTGTGTTCAACAAGGTCTCAGGATACAAACTCAATGCACAAAAACCAGTCATATTTCTACAAGCTAACAAAAAGTGCAGAAACCAAAATTAAAATCACAACACCATTTACAATTATATCAAATAAAATGGAATATTTAGCTTAGCTGTACACTTACCAAAACATGTACAAAATCTATATGTTGAAAATTATAAATTACCTATAAAAGAAATTTTAAAAGACCTAAATAAATGGAGAAACAGACTGTGTTCATGGATTTGAATACTCAACATAGTAAAGATGTCAATTCTCACCAAATTGATATACAGGTTTAACACAATTCTTATCAAAATTCTGGCAAGTTTTTATCATAGACAAGCTTGTTCTAAAATTTATATGAAAAAAACAGACCCTAGAATAGCTAAAACAATCTTGACAAAGAAAAAAAATGGGAAAAATCACTCTACCTGACATTAAGGCTTACTATATAGCTGCATTAATCAAGACACTGAGGTGTTAGTAGAGGGATAGATACATAGATCACAGGGACAGAAGGGAGAATCCAGAAATAGCCCCACACAGATATGGCCAATTGATTTTTGACAAATGTGCAAAAGCAATTTAATGGAGGAAGGATAGCCTATTCAACAAGCCTTGCTGAAGCAATTTCACATCCATAGGCAAAAAAATTAACCCTGACACCTTCATATATAACTCAAACTGGATCATATACTATATAAATGTAAAACATAAAACTCATAGGAGAAAAATCTTCATGAGCTAAGGCCAGGCAAAGAGTTCTTAGACTTGACATCAAAAATATGAACTATAAAAAGAAAAACACTGATGGATTGGACCTCATTGGAATTAAAACTTCGCTTTTGTGAAAGCCCATGTGAGGATTCTCTGATCAAGGGAGAAACGGCTTTTGTCATAAGGAAGCAAACTTTTCAGGAGACACAAGAGTGTGACCAAGGACA
The DNA here is from genome assembly GCF_004115265.2 of Rhinolophus ferrumequinum. Lineage (NCBI taxonomy): Eukaryota > Metazoa > Chordata > Mammalia > Chiroptera > Rhinolophidae > Rhinolophus > Rhinolophus ferrumequinum. Next base: position 20,836,507 of record NC_046292.1, read on the forward strand.
GGGGGACTCTCCACGAAAGGGTTTGTGGGACTTGAACCAGGCAAGACGAAGGAAGACATAAAACTGTTTCAAGCCACACCTGGATGAAGGGTTTTCTTTCCATTGCTTAATAAATAAACATTGGAAATTCATGTAGAAACTTCATTATTTCATTCATTCATTCATCTGTTCATGAGTCATGTATTTATCGAATAGCTCCTATGTGCCTCCTACTTTTCTATGTGCTGGGACCAGAAACAGACAAAGTAGATAGATGAGGTTTGTCTCTCCCATCTGGGACATGTGGCCCTGTGGTCACTATTGCAGAGGAAGAGAGGAGTGGCGGTATCACACCCACTCTTACCTGCCCCAGACTAGAAGTTATTCATGTTACTTCTTCTCTCATTCCATTGGCCAGAACTAGTCACATGGTAACAACTTAACTGCAAAGGATGCTGGGAAATACAAGGCTATTTGCTGTAGCCTGTCTTGGGCACAAACTCCACTGAGTATTGTTCAAAGTTTGTTGCACTGAATTATCCCTAAGGTGACTTGTTTATAGTTTTGTTCCTATAGATAACTTGACATCATCTTTCTCAAGGAATTCTTCCATCCATTTCTTAAATCTATGAGTCAAGAAGTCACTGCAGGCAATGTCACACACGGCCATATGGATGGAGACGTTACCACACAATGACCACAGTCAATATTCCCTCAGAAAGACAGTCCCTTAGATAATTTCACCTCAGCAAGGCTTAGCTTTTCTTCTGGCTAACAGACAAGTTGGACACTACCTTTCTTCTGGATGTGACAGGAAGGGCAAAGAGAAATAAGATTGGGGTGAGGGAGTCTCCGAGAAGAGCTCCATCGAACGGAAGGACTGGATGGTAGCTCTGAGCGGGGTGTTCCATGACCGTAAGCAAGTGGGCAGACTCGGAGCCTGCATTCAACGGGACTGCACGCAAATCAGGAGATACAGCCAGTTCATCACGTCTCCTCACCTGACGGGTGTTAACATTTCCGAGTGACCAGGGCCACCTTCCCAGGAGCCTGCAGCAACCAGGAAATCATAGGGCACAGAGTGGTGGGCTGGCAGGGACCTCAGAACAGTAACCAGCCCGGGAGTCTCATGTTAACAAAGGCCCATGATTGCGTTGTGCTCTCACATGTGTTACCTCATTTCTCAAAAGCCACTTGAAGGGTATTATGGGTCAAATTGTGTCCCTCAATAAGATACAGTGAAGCCCTAACCCCAGTACCTGTGAATAAGACCTTCTTTGGAAATAGGGTCTTTGCAGATGTAATCGGATTCAGATGAGATCATCCAAGTGGTCCCTAATCCAATAAGACCAGTGTCCTTGTAAGAAGAGGGAAATTTGGACAGAGATACAGGAGAAGAAGGCCATGTGAAGATGGAGGCAGAGACTGGAGTGGTGCATCTGCAAGCCAAGGACCGCCCAGGGCTACAGAAGCTGGAAGAGGCGAGGACAAATCCTCCCCTAGAGACGGCATCAAAGGGAGTGTGGCCCTGCTGACACCTTGATTTTGGACTTCTAGCCTCCAAAACTGTGAGACAATCCATTTCTGTCATTCTAAGTCACCCAGTTTGTGGTACTTTGTTACAGGAGCCCTAAGAAACTAATACAGCAGATTGTGGTCCGCACTTGTCAGCAGCGTAAACTGAGCCACAGAGAGGGCAATGCCTGGCCCACGGTGACACAGCCTTAAGTGGAGGAGCAGGCTGAGGAACCAGGGCTCTGGTCGCCCTCCTTCGAGGGCTGCTCAACAAAACTGTGGGCTCCTGCAAGGCCCCGGAAGAGATTTTGTCCTTGCCAGAGCTTTCTCCACTGTGAGCAATGGATCTGTTCCCGGATTCAAAAGTAAATTCCAGCGCAGTTTGGAGGCTGATGCCTCATTAACTATTCACGTGGAGATGGCAGGTAGGCGACTGAGAATTCAAGGTCTTCAGATTCCTGGAGCAAAACCTGGAGTGGGCAGAAGGAGGGCGTGGCTGGGCTGAACACACGTCTTCTGCTAAACGCGTCTTATGTCAGCCCCCCTCGTCCCCATGGCCACTGCCTGGGGCAAACCCTGATCCTCTGCCAGCTGAACACATGCTGGAGCCTCCCAGTTCCTACTAACCGTTGCCTCCTTCAGCAAACATTTACTGAGCACCTACTGTGTCCCTAAGTCTGTGCTTGGTGCTCAGGGGCCAGTGGGAGGCAACACTGAGCCCCTACCTCAAATTTCATTGCATTCACAGCAAAATGAAAATCAGCACATAAATCCAAGACTACAACACGAGCCATTCCAAGACGATGCAATGGGGACTCAGAGCAGGGGAACGTGAAGCAGACTGGGGGAGGAGGTGGGGCAAGCACCCGTGAGGAGTGGGCTGAACTCGGTTTTGATTGTTAGGAGATGCAGATCGAAAGGTGAAGCAGGGGGCATTCCAGGGGGCAGGAACAGCATGTACAAATGTGGAGAGTCATGGCCAGCCTCCCGTGTCGTGGGAACCAGGACACAGTAATTGGTTCAGAGGTGGACACATGACTCTGACCAATGAGACTCCGTCCTGGGACTTTGTTAGAATCCTGGGCAAGCAAAGTGCTCTTTTCTGCCGAAGCTGCTGAGGGCCTCCAGAAGGAGAGGGCCTGCCTAGAAGCGAAGCCCACTCGGAGGAAAGCAGAGCTAAGAGATGGGGAGTGATGGATGCCCGACCACCTCATCTGAGCCCTGGGTTCCAGCCATACCTGAGTTCCCTTGAACTCCTCTGTTCCATGAGCCTGCAAATTCCCTTTACTGGCTAAAGCCAATGTGAATGTCTGTCCCTTGTAACAGAAATGGACCCAGTTAAAACAATTCTTATCCCCATATTCCCACACCACCATGACGTACGTAGCCTGCTGGCTATCACATACCAGTCAGCCACTGCCCGAGGATGCAAGCGCCATCCGGCTGTCTCTAATGGTGATGGTTTCGGAGCGAGCTTTAGGAGATGGAGTCTGAGAGAAGCACAGTGACAGGTCCCGCAGAGGGTCAGGGGAAGAAGAGTGCGAGATGCAATTTGCAGAGTCTGAAATCGCTCACCAAGGCAATCTAATTTGAGATGGCCCCCGTTGCAGAAAATATCCACAATTTCCCACTCACCTCCTAGGGCTAGTCTGACTGTGACAGTTCTGTTATCAGGTTTGGCAGGACTGAGATGTTGCTTTGCCCACCTGCTAGATCAGACGAGGGGGCGGGGGAGAAGCAATTTGTCTCCCGCACCCCCAGGGCAGCAGTTCCTCAGCTGCCATCAGTACTGTCTCGTGGGGGTGGGGTGTCTCAGGGAGGCCAACAGCTCAAATGAACCTTGACAAGTAATCTGTCCCCAGAGCAGCAGGTGCACCGTGATCAGCACTCCCTCCCTGCTGGAGAAGGAAGTGGCCTTCGCTCCCCCAGCCCCTTAGGACTCCAGCCTGGAAGTTGTTTGAATCAGCGCAGGTGAGGTGAGGCCCTCAGCTGCTGTGGGATCCTCTTTCTGTTACAGCCCAGGATCCTCCACTAAAAGGCCATTCTAGATGGGTCTCTGCTCACTGATTGAGGGTTAAGGGTCAAGCTAAAGAAGCTGTCTCTCCTCCTTTGCCAGGAGCTCCTGAGGGCAGGATTCAAATCTCATTCACATTGGATCACCACGGCCTGGTACAGAGCTGGCACGTGGTAGGAGCTCTTTACACCTTTCTTGCCTGATTGGGTAAATATATAAAACTGATGGAGGGACAAGGTGACACAGGGGACATGGAGGCCCATTGGAGGCCTTCGGAGTATAGCCTGGGGAGGGGTCGCCCATGCCAGGAGGTCCAGGGGGGGATGCTCCAGAACAGCAGATGCTCTCGCTATTCTTGGGGAGACTTCCTAGAGAAAGGGGGTCTGAGCTGGACCCCTGAAGTACAGGGAGGATTTGGGAACCGGCAGGGAGGAGGGAATGCATTCTAGATGTATTCTAGGGGTGTGTGCATACGTGTCTGGTGTGTGTGTGTGTGTGTGTGTGTGTGTGTGCTTTTGCTTAGAGACTGTTGAGATTGATCTTGTGTGGCAGAAATGAGACTCTCGAATTTAAAGGGACCCAGTAGGTTCTCATAAGAATCCTGGGGAAAAGGTGTGGTTATACTTGCTCTGCAGATGAGGGACCTGAGGCTCAAGGGGGTGGGGGAAGTCACTCCATGGCAGAGCCAGGATCTGACTGAGGTCTGACCAAGGTCTGTCCGGCTCTTCCCATGTCCGCAAAGTACCCACCCTCACCCCAGTTTACCCAGGGAAGCCAGGTCCCCTCTCTGCAGAGGCCTGGAGGGGTCGGCTGCTGTGCAGTGCAGGTGGCGCCCTTGGGAGCATGAACGTCTCCCAGAAGCCTTAATTGTATTATTGAAAACGTCCAAAGAAGACAGCTTTCAGGACAGGCCATGATAGAAGTGTGGAGGCTGGAGTCTGGCAGGAACGTGCCCATGTTCCAGCCCTAAAAGCAGACTTACCTGAGAGGCATAAGGTTAGACTGGATGGTCTGTCAGGGTGAGTCTTGAATGATTTCCACTGCCCCTGCCCTCCCCACCCCCAGGACCTCACTCAGGGCCAGGAGGCAGCCATGTGTTCTGGAGGTGGGCGTGAGGCTGTCCCCCACGTCCTCCCCTCATAGGAAATGGAAGAACCAGAGTCTTGATAAGGTCCAGGGTGGGGTAGGGCAACCACAAGTCCCACTTGGCCTGGGACAGTCCCAGTTTATGCCCTCTAACTGGATGTAATTAATGGCAGTGTCCCAGGGCCTTGACACAGTTTCCTTCATTTAATCCTCACCAGCACCCTAAATCCTACAGGGATCTTCCCACACCATCCACTGTCAGGTGATATGTAACAAATGTTCCAGCAAAGATCCTTCCTGGGCCAAGCACACCTTTCATGGGCTACCATGTTTCCCCAAAAATAAGACCAAGCCGGACCATCAGCTCTAATGTGTCTTTTGGAGCAAAAATTAATATAAGACCCAGTCTTGTTTTAATATAATATAAGGCCGGGTCTATATAATATAATATAATATAATTTAATATAATACCAGGTCTTATATTAATTTTTGCTCCAAAAGACGCATTAGAGCTGATAGTCCGGCTAGGTCTTATTTTCGGGGAAACACAGTAATATGCACAGCAGGATGGAAGAAAACCTCCCTGTTGCCCCTGGTGGCTGGAGGACTGGTGGAAGATAAATCTTTGTAGAAGTCTCTTTGGCTTACACAGGCAGACAGAGGAAAGAATTTCATCAGGTTTGAGGCAAAACAACAACAACGATAAAATTCTAATAGTGTTTTGGACTACTACAAAAAGATAGACACAAATAGATGGCTCTTTGTTTAGTCAGGCAGGAGGGAGGTTTGGGGTATTCAAGCCTGGACCCTAAGTTTAGTGTAGGGTGGATGGAGAGAGAACAGCACAGGAAAGAGAGGGATCGCATTGAGCAGAATCGGGAAATGAGAGGGAGGAGGATCACGGGACCGTAAGCCCTGGGCAACCGCACACCTAGAGCGGCCCCTGGACATCCCACAGTCCAAGGGATGGGGCTCAAGCCAGCTCACGTATTAAGGGAAAGGAGTCAGAAGGACTTGGGGACCCCACTCAAGACTGGGACCTGGGTGCTCTGTCATTCTGCAAGAGGAGCTTCAGGCTACAGTATTAAGATGGCGTATGGCTTTTGTTCCCAATTCCTCCATCACCCCTCTGCCCTGTGACCTGGCAGAGTGCTGGAGCAGGCAAATTGCATTTCCCTGACCCTCTGATGTTGGATGTGGCCATGCAACTCATGTCGGCTAACGGGTGGAAGTGACAGCTGCCGGGTCTGAGCTGAGGCCTTACGAGGCGTCATTCACTTGTGCACTTGCCTTTCTTGCATTTTGACCGTGGGCCGTGAGAACATGCAGGCCTGGGGGGCAGCTCCAGGGCACACCCAAAGCCTGAAGCACATCCACCCACCGGGCAACCCATACACCCACAAGTAAGAAAGGAAAATGTGTGCTGATATGTGCCCCTGAGATTTTGAAGTTGTTATGAAAACAAAAAAAAGATAAAAAGCAAACCCAAAAAATAAATAAATAAATAAATAAATAAATAAATAAATAAATAAAGCAAGTGCAGGTCCCTAAGCAGCTTTCACAATGGAGTCCTGTTAGCAGCACACGGCATCGGAACTTGCTGCCCTGGGAAGAATAAATTATTCTCCTTATAATCAGAATGTCTCAGAGCAAGAAATAAAGGGGCCATGTTAACATCAGACGACAGCCCTTCACCCATCTGATGAGCACAGACCCTCACTTCCTGCTTGGGTCACCCCTTTATATCTCATCACCCATAGTGAGTGGAGTAAATGCTCAGGTGTCCATCTGCCTTCAGCCATCCACTCTGCGCTCTTCATGGACTGCCGACCTCTACAGGTCATCAGCGGTGCCTCCCGCCTCTGCCATAGGTGCCAGCGTCTCTGGGAGCCTGCGCCTTTGCGGAGGGCTGGGGTCTCTCCCTGCTTGGATAGGCAGTGACCCCAGAAGGCCGAGGAAGTGCTGGGTCAGCGGCCTGCTCTGGAGAGCTGCCATCTCTTGACTGTGGATGCTTCCTGGGCTCCAGGCAGCACTGATGGGCGCGGAGCCTCACACAGCATCTCTGAACACAGCCCCACTCTGGCCTTCACCCTTCTCCCCCTGGAATCAGAAATCTGTCCCTAAGGAACAAAAGGCTTTCCCTTTTGTTCCTTTTGTTCCAGGGAGCGTGATACATGCATCCCCTCCCTCATCTTCATGCTTCCCTCTTTATCCCAAGGCACCTTCCTCGTGAAATAAATTCTTCGCTTCTCCTTTAATCCAATATATCTGAATAATGCAAAAAGATACTTATGGGAGGGATGGTGCCTAAGTCTACATGCCAGAAGGACCTGGGCCCCAGTTCCTATTCATCTAAAATGCTGACCTCTGCCCATTTAACAGATGAAGAAACTGAGGCTCGGGGAGGTGACACAAGTTGCCCAAGGCTGCACAGCTACTAATGGTAGCTATGGGGATGAGCCCGTGTCCTGTGCTTCCAAAGATCTTTTTTCCACCAGTGCTTCTTAACTTTTCCTGGGGAGGAACCCTTGAAGTTTTGTGCTAACTTTTAAAATTCCTGTGACTTTTGCAATCTACTCCGTGATATCTCTATCCTGATTCTTCCAAAATATGTTTTACATCCCTTGCCACCTGAGACAAAAAAGAAATGCAGCTGCTTATTCACATATCATCTGGTGCAGTGCAGTTCCCCCAGGGGTGATCCAGCCCCCAGTTGAGGGTCCCAAAGGCTCACAACACACCGTCTGGGGATGGGGAAGACTATGCCAAGTACAAGGGCTCATCCACCCATTGTTAGAGGCTTATGAGAATTAGGCTTAGGGGGAAGGGGGAGTGTCTGGGTATCGTCTGCCAACACCAGAGACAGAGACCAGGGAATTCAACCTAGAAAACCAAGGAACATATCCTGGACTCTGACGTCTCCATTTTACAGATGGGGAAACTGAGGCCCAGAGAGGGTAGGTGACCTGCTCAAAGTCACCCGGAATGGTATCTGAGTCCAGGCATGGATCGGGTCTCCTCGTGACCAGCCCATGGAGTCCAGAGTATGGAGGCCACTCCTGTGTCCTGCAGGCCGTGTGCTGGGCCTCGGTGGCCTTGCTAGTACTGGTGCAGACCAGAGGTGGGCCATTACGGGCTCTGTTCTCCAGGATCCCACAGGTCGGGGTGGGAGGGAACGGAGCAGGCCACCTCCCCAGGCCCTGCACAGCCACCTCCTGGCTGTGTGACCTTGGACCTCAACAACTTCTCTGAGCCTGGGTATCATCGGCTCTGAAACAGGGACAAGAATAGTTATGTCTGGTGAGGACTCAGTGAGATGAGTCACAGTGCCTGGCATCGAGATGGCTCTGCACCAGTCACCCATTATTTTCCTTGTGATTTTGACTGTTGTCATCCAATCATTCCTGCAGGCAGATTCAGGCTGAGGGAGGGTCTAGAGAGCTTCAGACCCAGGTGAAGGCTCATCTGCTTGGGGTCCAGTCAGGCTTTGTGTGGGAGGCTGCGTATGAGCCAGGCCTTGGGGCACACCGGTCAGCAAACGAAATCTTAGTGCCGAGGCAGAGAGTCCCAGCAGGCAGGAAAAGCCCTGCTTTGAGCTTGGCAACCAGGGACCAGGCACAGCCAGGGAACCGATACAGATGCCCAAGCACCCTGATATGGGTCCAGATACTGGTATGGCTGACCACAATCTCATCTGCTGCCCAGAGCAGCCATGAGGCAAGTGTCTTGATCTCAAGGCACACATGGAGAAACTAAGGCTCAGAGAAGTTAAGTAACTGTGCAAGCCAATGAAAGGGTTAGCCCAGGGCTAAATACATGGTTGTTATGTGTTAATATTCTAACATAGGAATAACAATGGATCTTTGTGAGTTCCTACTGTGTGCTCCAAAACAAGAGTGAGGCTTTCCAGGACCCTGAACACAGTAGGTCGTGCTTGTCTGGAGACCATACAGCAGGAAAGAAATGTGGTATGAGAATCATAGAAAATGAGTTCTTTCTCCTTGTGGAAAGTTCCTCTCTGGACTTCTGTTTCCTCATCCAGACTTGGTTGGGGAAAGGTGGACAAACTGGATTGAGGGCCTACTATGTGCTAGTAGATTGCACTGTTGGATCTCACTGACCCCTCCCAGCAGCCCAGGGAAGGCACACTGTTGTCTCTGCTTTGCTGATAAGGAGACTTCTCAGCGAGGAGGAGAACCTGTGTGCAGAAAGCCTGCATTTGAGCTGCGACCCTGATCCGGGAGTCTCCACCTGCCCCTGGGATCAGCCTCTCAGACTCTCCACCCAACTCTCTGACTATGAGGGTCTGTGTGGGGGTGCAACTAATGGGGAAAGGGGCTTCCTGGAGGAGGTGGGAGATCAAGGTGGGCGCTGAAGGATGGGTGAGATCCGAGAGGAGGATGCAGATAGGGACTGGCCAGGTGTAGGGGCAGGTGTGGCCAGGGGCAGAAGAGAGAAGGCTGGCAGGGCTGGGTGGCAGAGGGGCTGGGAGTGCCCTGCCAAGGGTGCAGCCTCTGTCCTCGGCTGGGAACCTGAGGTGGTGGTGGAGGGTGGGCCAGGAGCCCAAAAGAGAAGCCAGGGTGAGCTCTCAGTACCACCGGATTGGCCCAAGAGAGGTGCGGCGCTCTCAGGGGACTCTGCGGACGCCAGCAGTGGCCGGGTCTCCTCTTGACATCCAGCAGCGTCCTGGGAGCTCTGGACAAAGCCGATTTGATTCTTCCTTTCCCCTAATCTTTCTACATTTCCCCCAATGCTTTCTACACAGCATTTCCCCCAACGCTTTCTACACAGCCTGACAGCCAGTATTGCAGTGCTGTGAACTGTACACAGATTATTATTATGGAGGCATGATGGTGTTTTAAATGGTTCAGAGAATGTGGCGATAGTTGTTAGAGATGCTTGCGTTCACGCATTCATTTGCTCACCACACTGAATAGTACGTACCCACTATGCTCCAGGCGCCAGGCTGGGCCCTGCTCCTTCCTTCGCAACGGCCACCGCTGCCAGCGCACTGTGCTCTGGCCCTTGGTGTTCTGCCGTGCCATCCTGGCCATTCTCCCCCTGGAAGGTGAGGACCACCCCGACCTCATTTGAATAGTGAGGAGTTTTAGACTCAGATCCTGGGGTTCCTCCCCAGGAAAGGTGGTGGAACGGGCTGGAGGACAGGGAGGCCCCATAATTGTAGGGGTTAGGCTGGTCCGGCTCTGAAGGGGCAGAGCCCCCTGCTCCAGACCCCCTCTGCCCACTAGGCCCTCCATCTCTGGACGCTTCCTCTGGCCCAGCCTTGCCTGCAGTGTTAAGGGTCTGGCCCAGGCACCTGCTGGGTTCCCGCTAGGAACAAACCTGCAGGAGAGAGGCAAAAAGGAGGGAGATGAGAGGCTGTAGAAGGAGTCAGAGAACATTCAAGATTAAACGCCCACAAGTCGGTGCTTTGAAAATCAAACCTTGCCTCCCAGGTCTAGGGCTGCCCTTCTCACTGGTCCTGGCTCTCTGCCCCTTTCCTCTCCACACTGGGGCTCCTGCTGGCTTCCTCGGGCCCGGGCCAGCCCTGAACACATGCCTGGAGCCTGCCTGCTGAGGAGCTGCTGCCCAGGGCTGGGCCAGGGCTCTCAGACAGCAGGAAGGACCTGGGACAGGGGCCAGAAGTCAGCAGTGGGGGAGAGAGAGAGAGAGAGAGAGAGAGAGAAACATACACATGGATCAGAGAAGCACATTTTAACAGAGACTCAGAGGGAGGCAGAAAGTGAACCAACAACAAAGGAAAATAGAGAATAGATTGGAATGAAAGAAACAGAAAGATGGATAGACAGATGATGGGTAGTCTGAATAGAGATAGCCTGAAAGAGAAAACAAGCCGAGAGAGAGAGAGAGAGAGAGAGAGAGAGAGAGAGAGAGAGAGAGAGAGAGAGAGAGAGAGAGAGAGACAGAGAGAGAGAGAGAGAGAGAGAGAGAGATGCCACCCCATGGAAAGAAGAAGCAAGTACAAGGGGAGATGGAGGAAGGGCAGAGAGAAGGATGACAGCCAGCATAGAGACAAAAGTGGGGAGAGAAAAAGGAAAGAGATTCACACAGAAAGGAGGGAACAACAACAACAAAAAAAAAAAAAAAACAAAGAGACACCTAGAGGGAGATAAAGGCAGAAAAATACATAAAAAGAAAGATACAGAAACACACACAAACACGTGCACACAGCTGAAAACAACGAGCCTTTGGAAGAAGTATAAAAATGGGAGTGTGACAGAGGCAGAGAGAACGAGAAATATCCTCACACACCCCCACTGCTGCCCCAACACACACATCCAGACAGAGATGGAGGGAGAGAGATACAGTTCAGACAGGTAGACGAAAATATGGAGTGTGGGGGCATAGAAGAAAAGAAGGACACAGATAGCAAGAGAGAAAAAAGATAGGGAGAGATTAATATGCAGAGAGAGAGAGAGAGAGAGAGGAGCTGGCAGCCCCCAGCATCAGATGCTTGCAGCTCACATCCCCCTCCTCCCCCGCCTGCACCCCTCTTTCCTCCACCACCTCCCGGCTTGGCTCACAAGAGCCCCAAGTGGAGAAGTTAATTCTCCCAGTTCCAGCTGCCAGACACACTCTGCCTGCTGCCCATGTGCCCTTAATGAAAAGGGGGGAAAGGGGTGTATGGGAATCCATCAGCATTGAGCAAGCGTTTCTTCTCCTTCTGTCTTCACCTTGAACCAGAAGCACTGATGGCAGGAGAGAGGCCTGCCCAACATTTGATCGCCAAGCCCAGGCCTCAGAGCCACTTGGTTCTTGCTGCTGATTCTGAGCTGCAGGGACTAAAGGTGGGCACGGCCCACATTCCCTCAACAAGTCTTTGCAGGTGCCCACCATGGGCAAGATGCAGCCCCTGCCCAAGGAGCCCCCACGTGGGAGGAAGAAGTCCCCACTCAAATGCCCCTGACTGGCTGTGTGGCTGTGGTTGCTGAGTGACCTCTCTAAGCCTCAGCATCCACCTCTGTGAAATGGGGACAATCGGGCCTCCCTCTCACAAGTGCTCCTGCTCCTGGGTAAGCAGAATTGGAGGAGAGTTGCTGACTCTCCTCCTCTTCTGGGATTAAAGAGGAAAAAAGAGAGAAAGAGATAAATGTGCCATCGTGAGTGCCCCAAATTGCATCCCCAGCGGGCCTGGCTGCCTGGCATTTTCCAGGGCAGCCAGCCTTTCAGATGCAGGGAGCAGAGGTTGAAAACATATGGTACCCCCCCATTATGGCCAGCTTCCTCTTTGCTGCTGTTGTTTAATTCCTCCTGGAGAATGAAGATTGGCAAGACAGTGTTAATTTAATTTGCCAGAACGAATAAAGATAGGACAGTAACAGAGGGTGATGAAGCGCTGGGAACACATAATTCACATCCCCAATATCCCACGCTAAAGCTGATGAAGCCAGAACCGTCTCTGTGTATTTCCTCCGTCTGATAAAGAAGGCTGGCTTCCCCAGCCAAGTGGTGGGTGTGAAGGGCTTTGCAAATAGGCAAATGAGACCAAGGGCAGAGAGGCCCAGGGATCAGAGGGTCCTCTGGTGCCCACAGTCACCATGATGGGGGAGGGGGCACTCAGGGAACATATTGGTTACTGAACAATTCACCAAACAGCCCCCTGGGCTTGGAGGGGGCACAGATGGAGGGGGCTGTTGGGTGTACTTGCAAGCAGGCCCATCAACTAAACCTCAAGGCCGTCCTATCAGGCTGGCTATGGACTACCTGGGGGTCAGGATTAGCTGTGTTCATGGGGAGGGTGTTGCTAGAAGGCTTTTCATTAGAGAACGCGGGGACTGTCATCAGTGAGACAAGCAGTGTGTCTCTGGAGCCACAGGCAAGGCTTGTGGGGACCCCAGGTACACGTGGGAGATGGTGTATGTACAAGGGTGTGACACGCTCCATTGCTTACTAACTGTGTGAGCTGGGGTGGTTCTCTGACTTCTCTAAGCCTCAGTGTGTTCATCTGAGGAATGGGGACAGGAATGGCACCCACTTCATAAAGTTCCAGTGAGGACTGAGAGTGCCTGGGAAGAGCCCAGCTCCGTGCCCAGCCCACAGGAAGAGCGCCCTGACCACGGCTACCATCAATGTCATTACCGTGAGGACCCATGGCTCCTTCCTGGGTGAACGTGGGCGGCGTGTTTCTCATGCACCTGGGGAGTGGGCCCACTGCACTGGCGTACGAGCGTCATGGGCAGAGGTGCCATTCCACCTTCCTTTGTGGCTCAGACGACGAGGACTTGGTGCCTGGCTGGGAAGGAGGGAAAGCAGGTGGAAAGACGTCCTCCAGGGCCAGAGAGTTTGGACTTCAGGCAAAGACAGAGACCTACTTTTCTGGAACTGAAAACAATTTGCAGCAACACAAAAGGAGGCATTAACGAGAGAGCCAGCGGCCCCACGATGAAAGGGCGAGCTGACTGTGGAAGAGCAATTTCAATGCAACCAGAGCCTGATGACATCTGCCAGGGACCTGGGCTTCCCTTCACACAGAGGAAGGGTCCACACGCAGGTGCCGTGCCCGCTGGTGGGAGGGGGCAGCCAACCCCCCTTCCCAAGCCACAGTGGCAGAGACTGGATGGGGAGACCCTCCGGGGGCGTGGACTCTGGGTGTTTGCATCCTTTGTCGTTCAGTTTGAGGTGAGAGCAGCTGGGTCTTCCTGTGGTGTCAGTGCTTGGTTGGGGCTGGGGTGACAGTTGGTGTGGGACTCTTGGTGTCTAGGGCAGAGTCGGAGGGAGAACTGAGTCATAGCGAGTGAAGGGAGGGCCACAGGAGCGGAGGCCAGGCCAGTCTAGGATTCAGGGGATGAACTGAGGCTGAGCCGAAGAGCATATCACAGGCTCCGAAGCTGCAGGTAGAAGGGGTGGAGGAGCGCAGGGTCCACAGGTTTAGGTAAAAGACTCAGAAGTAACCTGTGAAGGGGGGATGAGCCATGGTGCTGCCTGGGGGACAGGGGAGAGTGCTGGCTGCCCAGAGACGTGAGAACCTGGATCTCAGGCCTCCCTCCGCAGAGCTGTGGGCTCCCTGACTTCCCAAGGGTCATGGCCACCGTGGATTGTGGAAATGTAATGGAACCCCTTGTCAAAGACCAGGTTCTCATAGATAATTGGGGCTGGGGAGGCTCCTGCAATAACCTAGCCCCGTTGTCATACTGTCTAGGCAGGGGTGTGGCCTGTGCCAGCTCACCCAGCAGGGTGCCCTGGACCAAATCCCAGGCAGCCCACAGAGAATACAGGACTCTTCTGTGGCACCTCTGGACCCCAGAGCATCACACCTCTGATTGCGGAAGCCTCACTCTTAAGAAGCCGTGTCGGACACTCATGGGTCATCCTAGGAAGCCCCTGTTAAAGGCCCAGGCTTCCTGGAAGGGCCGTGCCAGCCCCACCCTGTCTGGGGCTGTCCCTCTCCTGCCCCCTGTCATCTCTTGTCTGTCTGTCCAGCTTTGACAGGGCAGGTCTGGCCTGAACTCAGTGTTCAGAAATGAATTCTCTGTGCTCATGAAACTGTCCATTTCTTGAGAATCTCACTGAAAGCATAACCAGGTGTCTCCTCCACCTGGTTAATGACGGACATCCGTGTTCAGCATTCTTTCCTTCTGCTTTTGTGAACAGATAGTGATACAAAAGCTCATCGCCAACTATTTGGCAAAATGCAGCACTTCCTTCTAAGCCACATTATGTTAAAATCAGAATTTCCTCTCTACCAGCTGATAACCTTTTCCTCTTTCTTTTCTTTTAAATGAGAATACCTCTTGTTCAATCTCGTGGAAGATCCATTAAGGGAGATGAATCTAGAAAAGTCATGAACTCCTGAGACGATACGGCTCTTTAAAATGTATTTATTTGCAGAATGAGTGCGAGTGTATGAAACATGGGGTCCTGGCATGGCGGGTTGAATTGTTTTGCTTTAAATGAATTGTAGGTCTGTCTGCAAGTACCTGCTCCTAACTGGTGCTGAAGCTTCTGCTTCAAGCTGGGATATTCCAGGAGGTGGTGTGGTTCTGGTTGGGCCTGTCAGCCCTGCCGTGGCCCTGGAAGGTCGTTGGGTAAACAGGTCCACCTGAACCCTTTCACCTGTACAGGTGGGAGGCCGATGGAGGCTTCAGTTCTGAATGCTCCTCCCTAATTCCCACCTGCTTGAGCGCAAACTCCTTTCTGGCCAACGCTGTCCTTAGACCAGTGACCAACTGTCTCGAATTGTCAAGGACTGAGGGCATTCTGGGAAAGTCAGGGGGACTAAGATGATTCGTGCAACCTGTTCCTTGGGGCTCCAGGCCCCAAATACGTTCCTGTCTCTGGACTTTGCCGGGGCCTTGGCATTGTATCTGTGAGTCTCACTCTCCCTAATGCTTTGCTCCAGCCTCTTGGGGCCTTCCCACTGCAGAATCAGGCAGACGGCATGGCGAGGGGAATGAGACTGGATTTCATACCATCCTCAGACCTGGGCAAGACGGCCCCACCCTGGGGCCTGCACTTCAGAGGACCCTACTCTGGCCTTCCTCCTTCTGCACTACTCACCTGGGACGAGAAGTCTGCTTGGCTAAAGAGCTCTGCCCGCCCATGAGTTGAGCTCCATCATTCCAGACCATGGTTTGGGTGCCTGGGACCCTGCGGTTTCCTGCTTCAATGGCCTGGGGCCCCCTTCCTGAGTCCAGTGGGAGTGGGGGCTCTTCCACCCCCTTAGGTTGGGGCTCCTGAGCGTGGACTGGGTTCCCTTGTGAGCACCTGGGCCCAAGGGGCAGCAGCTGGCAGAGGGTGTGGTATGTGTGTGTGAGGCTTCTCGTGGTGATGGGTGCATGGGGGCGGGGGGGAGGAGCCGAGATGGTTCTACCCTTGCCTCCATATCCTGGTGAGGAACTTTCAAGTGTTTGAAGCTTTGAAATCAAATCTGGCTTCTGAGGTACTTATAAAAGTGTATTAATCAAGATCACAGGATAGGATATATCTTATTTATCAACATGTTATAATTTTTAGATATTCATATATATATGGCCATATGATTGTGTTCCTGTCCTGGATCCAACCAATGTCCGAACAGCCTGGAGCATCTGCTAGGCCTGGATAATGTGCTTGGCCCAGGGTCAGCAGGAAGAAGCCAGGGTCAGACAGTGACAGCCTGACATTGTCACCAGCGAGCCACGGCCTGTGAGGAGCGGAGGGCGAGCCCTCACCCCAGCTGCCACCGTGCTCTGCCTGTGGGACCAGCCCACTCCATTTTCTGGGGGAAAGCGGGGTGCTGTAGCAGTGTGACAGGAGCCTCATAGCTGGGTGTGTAGGGCTCTGTCCTCCTCTTATTTATTCCTCTCAACCAGGTGATGACGCAGAGGCTCAGAGAAGTGAAGGCACCTGCCCTGGTCGCAGAGTCAGCACCTGCATCCCCACGCTCTGGCTCCCTCCTAAGGCAGTTTCTTATTCATTACTTGGATGCCCAGTAATGATATTTCTGGTACAAAGTGAACTCTTACAAAGCAAGCACTGTTGTTTGTCCACGTGTCTTCATTAATTCAGCACATATCGAGCACCTTATTGAGAGGCAGGCTACATTTTTGTCGGTGGATGTCACCTCCCCATCCCACAACGATGACATAGATAGACTCAGAGAGGGGACACGCCACCAGGAAGTGCGGAGCCCAGAGCCTCTTGGGGAACAGAGAGAAGTAGCATCTGAAGGAGCAGCAGGGGCAGTTATGACTGGAAGGGCAGGGTGGGACTTCCCCAGAAGCAAGAAGCCCCTCCGAGGTCATGGCTGTGGGGACAGAGCCCCAGAGAGCAGTTTCCGGCTCTCGGCCTCACGTGGAAAGGTGCTGGCTCAGGTAGTAAATGGCCATCAACTGTGATTGCTTGGCCATCAGCTGTGGCTAGTTGGCCACTGTAACCAGTGAGCCATTGGCCACTAATATAACTGCTAGTAAAAAAAATTTTTTTTTACTGGCTACGCTAGTAAAAAATGGGGGCTAGCAAGAAGATGGTGGCTGAGCCTGCAAGCGGCGCAGTGAGGGTTGCCAACAGTGTGGCTCCTGCTTCCTGTGTCTCCAACCCAGCCACCAGTGAGAGTATAGTGGTATGACTCCCCTACCTGTGGCTCCGTGGGTGTTCCTTTTTGGCCTCACCATGTCCTGCGTTCTTATGTGGGGAGCGGGAGCTGAGACCCCGCCGGACGCCCCGCATGACAATGGCTTTGCACAACTCCCCCAGCCCACTGGAGTCCAATTTGTGGAATCCATTTGTATGATGAGTCACGTCTGTTTCGTATTGCCTGTCCCCCTGCCCTCTGCTATCAACAGAGGCTCCTGCCCTCTCACTGAGCCCCGGAACCACCCATCCAGGCACCTCAACCCAGACGACCCACAGCATGGCCGGGGCAGCCTCCACAGAGTCTCTGCAGACCAGGTCCACACGCCCAGTCACAGATGGCCAGGTCTGCTCTTGTCGTGGGACGGACAATCCTGTGGGAGAAGGGGTGGTGGGGCCCAGGGGATGTGGGGTGCAGGGTGTGGATGATGCACACAGAGGCCCAGACAGCCTGCGGGTAGAGGGAGAAGGGACGGCGCCGACCAGAGCCTCCAAGTGTCCTGCTCCCCGTCGTCCACAGGCTTCCCAGCCCCCACGTAGGGGCTGGCATGCAGTTGGTGCTCAGTACATGCTTGTTGAGTAAATACACGTCATCCATTTACTAAGCACCTACTATGTGCCAGCCCTGTCCTAGGCACTGGGGAAGCAGTGCTGAGCAGGACAGAGTCAACACCCTGGGAAAGGAGCACCGGCTGCGGGCGGAGCAGGGTGGACAGTCCAGTGGGGGGGGGGTCAGGGCATCCTGGAGGGAGAGGTGTTTCCGCCAGGGTCAGGAGGATAAGCAGGGGTAGGCAGGCCGCACACCAGCCGTGCAAAGGCTGGGAGGAGAGAGGAGGTGAGAGGGTTCAGCAGAGTCAGCGTCAGTGAAAATTCCAGGGATGGAACCACCTGAAGGCTGGGCACGGCCAGAGCTATTTTACCCAGGAGGAAGCCAAGGCGCGGAGAGGCTGACAGGCTGCCTGGGTCACTGGGGGCCGGTGACGGGATCTCTGTGCCGGAGCCTATTGCGCTGGCCCCCTGGCCGGCCTCCTTGGCCACAGGTTTTTCTCTGCCTCCCGGTTCGCCCCAGCCTCTGTCCAGCTGATCTTTTCCCCTCTTCTCTAACAATTCCTCTTTCACCTTCCACCTTGGCAGCTGAACAATTTCTCAATGCCCAGCCAAAGGGGTAATACTTATGGGTGTGATTTAAGTAATAAAACACTTGCTGGCTGAGCCAGTCGGGTCCAGAGAGCTGGGAAGAGAAGGGTCTGGCTGCTGAGTTGTGCATCCATCTCGCTGCCTTCCTGAAATGAGACCTCAGAGGGGCTGACTGAAGGAGGGCAGGCAGCCCTGGGCCTGGACCCGCTATTTCCAAGCTCCGTGAGCCTGGGTAGGACACTGCACCTGTGGGAGCCTCAGTTTGCTCCTGCGTGAACTGGGGCAACCCTGTGTACCACAGGGGTCGTTGCGAGGCCTGAAGGGGCTGGGAAGCCTGAGCACCGCCTGCAAATCACTGTCTTCCAGAGGCCTCGGAATTACAGCTACAGCTCTGCTACAGCTCGGCTACAGCTGCCCCAGTGCTGGCATCTTGTTGGCTGGGAGTCCCTGAGACAGACTCAGCACAGAAAGCCAGGGTCCCCTCACCAGCCACAGAAGACCTTCAGCCAAAGGGCCATATGATCTGATTTACATTTTAAAAGGCTCCCTGTAAACTGAGCCTCATCTTGCCCTAGAGGCATCCCTGACTGGGGGATGAGGGTGGGAGAAGTCCAGCCTCCCCTGGATGAGGTGGGAGTAGAGGCTGGCAGTAGAAACAATACTGTATAGCTTCCGGTGAGCTCCTGACCCTCTCTGAACCTCAGTTCCCTCCTCAGGGAGACCCCCTACTTCACAGGGCTTCATCAGGTAGCGCAACCCCTCTGGGCCTCAGTCGCTTCATCCATAAAATGGGGTTGTCCTCACACTGCCTCCCTTGTGGAGTCATTGTGGGAACTATAGTTGATGGTGTAGGTGAGGGGTTTGGCCGTGCCTGGCACCTTCATTTCATGCTCAGTAAAATGATTGTGGTGCTGGAATCTGGGACTTCCCCAGTCTGGCAGAGTGTGCAGCGTGACCGAGGCCACCCCATGTGTGGAGTCCAGGGCTGGGTAGAAGCTGCTTAATAAACCCGCAAAAAGGAAGCGCATCAGGTTGAGACAGTGAGACACTGCCTGAGGACAATATTCTCCCCAGTGGGGGCCGCTGCCCCCAGCTTCCCACACTTAAGCTTCTTTTCTCCCACTTGGCCCTTGGCTGGATCCACTGTCATTTCCGCACAGAGATAACGGTAACAATAATTAGAATAATTCAAATTCTCAGGTCCTTCCTCTTAGCAGAGCTTTCTTAGCGTCAGTTGCCCCAAAGTAGGCAACAGAAGAGACTGCGGGCAGGATGTCCGGCCCCACTTTGCCACCTACTCCACTTATGACCTTAGGCTGGTCGTTTCCCACCTAGGCCTCATTTTGCCCATGTGAAAAACACAGGTGTTGAACTTGATGCTTAGAGGGATGGAAAGTATCCATTACTTTGAGCCATTAAGTTCTCCAGGATGTTCAGGGACCAAGAGGGGATGGTGAAGGAGAGGGGAGCAGGGGCCACAGGAGAGCAACAGCTCACAGATGGTTAGTGTGCCAGACACTGTCCAAAGTGCTCTCTATGGATCAACTTAATCAGTCCCCACACTGTCAGCTTGAGGTGGGCACAATTGTTATCCCCATTTTATGGATTAGGAAACTGAGGTACAGAGCAGTGTATCATGACCAGAATACTGCTCCGGGAAACAGTGACAGACCTGGGATCCCTTGATTTCCTGTGTGTCCTTAGGCAGGGGCCTCACCAGCTCATCTGTAAGGAAGCGGGTGGGGAGATGGGAATCTGAAATGATTAAGCCGACTGCTGCGTCCCGAACCTGTCCTCACATGTGATGCTGCATGCTCAGGGCATCCCCTGGAGGAAGTAATCGTCTCTCCCCACTACAGACAGGAAATGGCTGTCCAGAGAGGTTTAGATACTTGACTAATGTCACACAGCTGCTTTGTGGCAGAGGCAGGATTCAAACCCAGCTCCCTCTGATTTTCTCTACCCTTCACAAGCTGTTGTAGGGGCTAGTTCACCCCACCTGACTGGGGCAGAGATTGGGGATAGATCTGGCTGCCAGATGTGGGGGTTGTCAGACCATCAGGCAAAGAAAGCCAGGTGTTGGTGACAGCCTCAGAAAGGGAGTGACCAGCAGGGGAGAGCTGAGGACTGGGCAGAGAGGAGACTGGAGACGCGAGATTCAGGATAGTCTCTCATGGGTGGGGGTAGAGGAGCCTTGCCACGGGATGGGCTCAGGAGCAGGGGCTGCATCCAGGAAGGCGTGTTGGCAGCACTAGGCAGGTCTCCAGACATAAAGGATCGGGGTTGGGGCCTGTGGAGAGAAACCACTAAGTGCAGGCTCTCAATCAGCCTTCAGCTTCCACTCTGCCCACTCCTCCCCAACCAGTCTCCTCCCAGACGCCAGAGAGCACCTTTGAGAAGGTAAAGGACATCACACCCTGCTCAGCTCCCAGCCTTCACGGCTTCACTCATATTTTCACTCAGATGAAAATCTTAATCTATGGGCCTGGCACATAGTGTATGCTCTGGAAATAAGAGCGATAATTATTGCTGTTATCTTAACAGCAGGAAGTCCATTCATTCATTCATTCCCTCCACACACACACTGACACCTCTTCTGCTCCCAGATGCTGGGGACACTGAAAATCAGACTTGGCTTCTGACCGAGAGCTGCTCATGGTTTAGTGGGGGAGACAGACCGGGGGATCGGTAATGAGGGACCGTGGGCGGAGACAGAAATAGGCTCAGCAGGGGGCTTCACAGAGAAGGGGATGGTGGGGCTGGGCCTTGAGGAGTAAGAGCTTGCCAGGCCGACAAGGAGGGAAGGGCATTCCCACGGAGGGAAGGGCAGGCGCAAAAGCAGGGGCGGGCGCTTGCCTGGTGTACCTGACTAGTGTCCGAGCCTCTGCGTGGCAGGGCTGGGGAGTTTGGACTATGACCCAAGGATACCGTTGTGCCTGAGAGTTTCCGGCAGGAGGGACCCAGTCAGCTTTGTGCTGCGGTGGATCCCTCTGGGGCAGAGCGGAGGGTGGGCTGGAGGGGACGGGCTTGAGGGCAGAGAAGCTGTCAGTGCATAGAGCTGGGGCACCAGGGGGGCTTGGCTGGAGGACCAGGGAGGGGTCCGGGGGTGAGGACGGGCCCCAGGGCAGCTCAGGAGAAGCAGCCAGGACAGCGGGCTCAATGTAGAAATGTATGAGCTGCAGAACAAGGCGTATTCAAGTCCCAGGTAACGTTAGGATCTCTCCCCACAGGTGGACCTGCCCTGACAGGTGGGCTTCCATGGCTGTGGAGTCAGAGTCTGCGATGGAGGGACGATTAGCCAGGGCATTGCCATGGGGAAGGGGAGCGGGCAGCAGTGAAGACAGAACGTTCTGTCAGCCATAACCGCCCAGAGAAACCTGACAGGACTAGAGAGAAGTTTCCTCCCACCAGAAAGTCAAAGGGGAAACACATTTGTTTTCCTGACACATTTGTATTTTCCAGGAGACCATGTGATTGTTTTTGCCCTGGAGAGTTGTGAATGGAAAATTCCACCTATTGTTCCTCGAGGCACTGAACAATAGAGGAAGATTCTGTCCTCAGTTTCCTGGTGCCTGAAATTCTACCATGGGAGCTTCATTCCTGTGGCTGGAGAATCTGTCCGTTGTTAAAATGTAAACAACTTCACAGAAGTCTTGTCTTCAATACAGACTTATTTTCATTAATTCAACAAATATTTATTGACTTCTAGGTAGCAGGCAGTACCCAAAGGCTGGAAATAAAGAGATTAATTAAGACTTGCCCACACCTTCAAGGAATTGGCAAGCTCTGTGCAGGTGGGGGTGGGGGTGGGGTCAAGGTGTCGTGGGAGCTCCCAGCAGAGGTGACTCATTTCATAGTTGCAAAAGGTCCAATCATCAGAATTCTGGAGCCTAATAAGATGGGAACCATAAGTGCTGTGTCTTTAATTTCTTGGGTCCTCTCCCTGAAAACTTATCCTACAAAACGTGCCTTGTGCCATCCATCCTCCCAGATGGCTTTTTAAGAGAAGCTGTTTGTTAAGTAGAAGAAAAAGGAGGGGTAGGGAGGAGAAGATGGAGACACTGCAAACTCCCCCGGGAGGAGACAAAGTGGGAACAGCAAGTGGGAGGGCCAGACAGGGAGAGACCCTGTGGTCCTGGAAGGGTGAAGAGCACAGCCTCCCAGGATGGGACCTCAGGCTCAGCTGCTCCACATGACTAGGGTCCCAGGGACAGTCACCAACAGCGCCTGGGCCACTGTGTGCCCAGTTCTGGGGTGAGCACTTTGGACTCATTGGCCCAGTACATCCTCTACACATCCTGTGCAGCTGGTCCCGTGATCACCCTCATTCCACAGAGGAGGAGTTCAGAGAGGTGCAGGCACCTTCCCAAAGTCACACAGCCGGTGATAGGCAGACTAGGGAGTGAAGCCTGGGGCTGTGGGACTCCAGAGCCCCAGATCCTAATCAAGATATCACACAGCCCCTCCTAGACTGTCAGCTGGCAGGGCCTCAGAGATCAGCCCCACCGCAGAGCTCAGGCCCCGGGCCTCAGTTTCTCCATCTGTACAGTGAGGTGGTTGGTGTGGCTTAGTGATTCTCAAGCCTGACTCTACATCAGAATCTCCTGGGGCTTTTCAGCAATACTGAGGCCTGGGCCTCACCGAGGTTTTCTTAAAGTATCTAGATTTTTTAAAGCCCCACTCTACCCCAGGACATTCTAAAACTTGCACAGGGTCACACTGCCATAGAAGGGTCTGGAACCTGCACCCACTCCCCCATGAAATCTCAGGGTAAGCATTCACGGAGCCCCTCACCAAAAACGGTTAAGGAGATAGAATCAGCTGTTGCTGCACCTCCTCGGCAGCCCAGAGGGAGGGGCCGTGATGGCATTTTCCATGTTTCTGCCTCCACATCTCGAGGCCCCCTTTGCCCCCTCCTCTCTCCTCGGTGAAGCCCCCCCCCCCCCATCTAAGCCAGGCTTCCAGGGACTGTGATGGATCACTGCTGTCCCTGGCTGCAGATGGCTCGTCCACCACCCTGTGCCAGCCGCGCCAGCCCAGTCTACAGCAGGGCTCGGTGGGTGATTATGGATGGGAAGAAGAAGGGGGTGCCTGGGCATGGGGGGGGGGCTGCAACGCAGGGATGTCCCGGGAGAAATGCCAACCTGGCTTCCTCTTGTGGCCCTTCTACAGGGCTGGCGTTATGTTTTCCCAGTTATCAAATGAAACACACACATGCATACCCACGCTCACACTCACACTCACACCTTTGTTGCCTTTTCTTCCCTGAAGACAAAGTGGATTTGTCGGGAAGCTGTTTTACCCCTGAACCTACAGGCGTCAGACCCGGAGTCTGCAGAGCAAACGTCCTGTCCTGTGAGCCTCCCAGTCCCCGGGGAAATGGGCCTCTGCCCACCTGTTCTTCTGTTCTGCTCCCTTGGCAAGGGACCTCCCTGGACAGAGACTACCGTATTTCCCTGAAAATAAGACCTACCCCAAAAATAAGCCCCAGTTAAGATCGTCAGCCAGACAGACGCATTTAGTACGTTATGACGATGTTCCAGAAGAAGATGACATGACTGTGTTTAAATAAATGTAGATTGTTGTACATGAAAAAAATAAGACAGCCCCTGAAAATACTCCTTAATGCATCTTTTGGAGCAAAAGTTAATATAAGACCCGGTCTTATTTTGGGGGAAATACGGTATAAGACTTTGTCTTATTTTCAGGGAAACATGGTATGTAACTGGACTGTGGTCAGAACACAGAGCATATTCTGGAGCCCCCCGGTAGCCCCACAAAAAGCTGATTGGGGTGGACACAGCGGAGGGAGTGTGGGCGTCAGTCAGATCCGTTTTCTCTCTGATGTTAGTCCCGACTCTGCGGCTCGTCCTGGGTGTGGTCAGACCAGTAACTCAGGGACAGTTACTGAGAAAAGGGGATGGACGGGACTCCAACAGCCCCTGGGCATCTCCTAACGATGCTGCTGCTGGCCTGACAAGGGCAGTGACGAGAAACATTGTGCCAGGCACTCCACATTCTCTAGCTCCCAAATCCTCACAACAGCCCCGGAAGGAAGCATCCCAAGAGGATCAAAACTCAGGAAGGAGCTGTCACTTGCCTGTCCCCAAATTGGGTTCCTCTTGGTTCTGGGGTTTTGCCTGAGACCTCCCAATTTTCCAGTTGACACCACTTCATCTGTAAAGTGTGAAATCTGCCTATGTTCTGAGGGTGGCTGGAAATGGCAACTGTCCCTTTTAGAGAAAGTTGTGGAGGCAAGTGTCAGCGAGGATGGAGGACCATGTCCTCCAAGGCTAGCTTTGTCCAACGTGCCCATTAGGGAACCAATGTGACCTGGCTGCACACTGGCTCAGGATGTGCAAAGGAAATTGCTACAAGAACAACAGAGTGAAGGGAGAATCCATCAGCCTGAGGCCGGTCAGGGCTGTCCACAGTCTCAGGTACGCTTAGGGCAGAGAGCCCTCGGTTCAAATCCCACCTCCACTCTGCACCAGCTGTGTGAGCTTGGACAAGTCATTTCTCCTCTCTGAGCTTTGAGTGTCTTGCTTGTGAAACATGCATGACCATATGAGTCCTACACATTGTTGGAGGCTGAAATGAGGTGACAAACGTGAATCCCTGGGTGCAGAGTAAAGGCTCAATAAATGGTGATGATCACGTTGCTGTTGAAATGGCCACGATTAGGAAGCTCCCTCCCACGCAGCGAGCTTCTACGGGCAGGGACCATGCCTGATTTAACGCCATGTCCCCAGGGCCTAACACAGAGGCCCTGTGCTCAAGAAAGATGCTCAGCATGCAGGCAATTTATTCCACAAGGTACGTATTGACAGTCACTGTTCGAGGTACTGGAAATGCAGCGATAAACAAAATAGACACAAATTCTTACCCTTGAGGATCTAGACGGCTCTGGAGGTGGAACCTGGATTTGAGTTGCCTGGGGAGATGTGAAAACCCCAGACTGTTAGAGCGTGGGGGCTTGGGGGGATGTAGCTCTTGAGTCCCCATCTCAGAGCCCCTTGGGCCACACCTGAGCCCACCAACTACCAGTGAGCAGGTCCTGAGCACCCTCCCAGCTTCTCATTGCAAGTACCATGCTGCTCCAGGCTCTGGTGGCTTCCTCTGCCCCATGGGAGCTTGCTCAGCCCAGGAGCAGGGCTGACTGGAGGGGGTGGGGCCTTCATGCTCACAGAGGTGGCCCTCAGCCAATAAGGGGCAGAAGGCGCAGTGGAGGTATGAACCACATGGTTCCTCTGAGGGTCCCAGCAGGAGTGGGTCCCATTGCTCACTACCTGTCCTTGACACACCTTTATCTGACCTTTCTCCCTCCCTGGCCCTCTCTCTTTCTACTCCCTCACCTGTGTGTCCTGTACTGAGGTCACCTCCCCATAAATCACTGGCAACTCAAAACCATGCTTCCAGAACTGTTTGGGAAGATCCCTACTAAGACAGAGGCCATCTAAGTCCAACCCCATCAGTGTGCCGCTGAGGAACCGGTATCCAGGGAGGGCCAGTAACTCAGCCAGTTCACACAGCTACCTGAGCAGACAGGCTTCCCACCATGACCCCCCATGGTGGCCACTACAAAGGGCAGAGTCCTCCAAGTCAACCTGGGCTCTACCTTCTTTTCCCTTCCCTTCCCTTTCTTTCCCTGGGCCACACGCTGGGCATTTAAAAATTCTTCGGTTGTGCAATTAAAAGCTGCAGAGAACAGGTGCTGCAATTACTTTCCCATAAGCATGTTCAGGGCTGAAGTGTTCTGGGCATCCTTAAACAGAGCCTGCGCTTACTCCAAATGGAGTACCCTCTCAGCCTATCAGTCTGGGCTGCTGCACTGCTCTGTACAGCCTGAGAAAGACCATCCTGCCTGCCTTTCCAGGAGCTCTGGGGCATTTCACGCATCCCTGGTCTTGTAGGGACCTCCAGCCTTCATCAGGCCCCGCCCTTTGGTTGAAGGCACAGAAGTGTGACTTCCTCTGTCCTAAAGGGTCCATGGAGGGTCATGGAGGGGCAGTGACAAACCCAAGGTGCACAGCGAGTCCCGGGGACAGAAGTCCAGTCACAGAGTCCTCCAGCTTCCAGCCTCACTGTTCCTCCTGACCCACTGTACGTTTACAAGCCAGGTGTGGCTGTTCCTTAAACACACCACACACATTCCTGCCTCAGGACCTCTGCGGTTGCTCTTCCCTCTGTTTGGAAACATTTGTTTTGTTTATATAATGGCTTGCTCCTTTTCTCACTCAGGTCCTGCTGAATGTCTTCTCAATAGGATGAAGGGGAGTCCTGAGGGGCTGTCCGGATGGATCACAAACCTGGGGGCCACTTGCTGGAACAGGGTGGGGGTGGTCAAGGTGCTGGTCAAGGGTCCGGCCGAAACAATTAAAACCTAAAATCCTGTGATTCTGACTTGAAATACGGTTTTCAGATTCTGTTAAGTGACAATTCTAAGATTGAGGGGTCGAAGGCTAGGTAGGCTTTTAGGACGTTTGAGTACTAAAGTACCAACATTCTCACATGTGGGCTTTTGCTACTGGAGAAAAGGCCCATCGGAACCTTCTTTGGCTGAGAGCAGGTTTCCTTCTTCCTACCCTCCTCCCGCAGTGCCGTGTGAATGCAGCTCTTTGTGGCTTAGAGAATGCAAATGTATTCTGCGGTTCCAGCGTCAGGCGCTGCCTTATCTGCATGTTCCAGTTTCCAGAATAAATGTTAGAAGACAAGTCTGCGGGAGATTTTCTGTGTGTACACGCATTAATTCCTCCAGCAAAGGGCTCTTCCAGACATGGATTTTAAGCCAGGAGCCATTGCCGCGCTCCCTGCAAGGGAGGGGTGGTGGTGGGGCTGCGACACAGCCAGCGGAGGAAGGAGAGCCGCTGTCTCCTGTGGCAGGGACTGAGGGTGAGGTCCTTTGCGTGCACAGGCTGCGGCGAGGCGGGACTGGGCAGGGGGGAGAGCATCCCCCAGCGGGTGTGAAGCATGTGTACATGGATGGCTCTTTTCTGCGGGGTGTCTCACGTGAACCCCTGGGTCTGGGCTCATAGGGGCTGGTGCTCTAGGGAGACTCCTCACAGGGGAGGGAGAGGAGGGCAGCCCCCACCCTGGGTCAGACACTGCGCTGGACACTGGGTGGTCTCATAATTCAGACAGACGGGACAGATCTTGGGC
The DNA here is from genome assembly GCF_004115265.2 of Rhinolophus ferrumequinum. Classification (NCBI taxonomy): domain Eukaryota; kingdom Metazoa; phylum Chordata; class Mammalia; order Chiroptera; family Rhinolophidae; genus Rhinolophus; species Rhinolophus ferrumequinum. The sequence continues at coordinate 20,863,469 of NC_046292.1, forward strand.
CCCACTCACCAGCTCAGCCATGTGACCTCAGAGAAGCCACTTCAGCTCCTAGGATTCAGTTTCTTCAAAGGGACAGATGGTCATACCATCCCACCCACCTGGTGTTCTGAGAATTAGAGAGCACCACAGGCCCAGGCACAGAATGAGTATCAATGTCAGCAAATGCTCCCATAATGCCTGCAGGGGCAAGGCGCCCCTTGAAACATTTCACCCACGTTTGCTCTTCACCCAGCCCAGTGAAGGGCACTGTCATTGCCCCTACTTCACAGATGAGGAAACTGAGGCACCGGGTGGTTAAGTAGCTTGCCCAACATCAGACAGTTGGCTCTAAATACCTGTGAACAGGGTCAAACACATTTAAGCTTTTCCAACCACTTTCCTAGCTGGGTACCCAGGAACAAGCCACTTTTCAGCACTGACACCCTGGGATCTGACCCTGTTCTTCTGCTGTGACAGATGCACGGGTTATAACCAGGCAGTAGTGAAATGCAGTGGATGCCTCTGAGACAGGAGAGTTAGCATGTCCCTAGGTAGACAGGGAGGTCCCTGGTGGAATAAAGGAAAGACAGCCATATCCTAAAACTTCAGGTTTTGAAATCACTCCTTCACTCCAGGACATAATGTAACAAGGCCCTGAGATTAATCATAAAATTCCTTTTGGCCTGACAAATGGAGCAGATCTGATAGATAAGAGTGGGTTACTTTGCTAATCCCTTTAGGATGGGCAAGCAGAACAAACCTGGTGGACGAATTTCATTAGAAGGTGCCAGTTCCCTTCTTCAAACAGCTCCCCTTCCCCCAGCAGGCAAGGCAAGGTATAAAAGTAAGAGCTTTTGCCTCAGTCAGGGGGCACCCCCCATTCGGGATCCCCTCCCGCTCAGGAGCTCTGACTCTTTGCTTTCAATAAACTATCCTCTTTTTAAAACTCTTTGCCTCTCCTGGGTCTGTGTTTCCATTCTTCGGTCTCACGAGACACGATCCCGGCCTACACCCAGAAACTGCCAGGAGATCCAACATCATCTACATCATTTGGGGATTCACAGGGAAAATATTCCTCCATCACCTGCTCACTCTCTGCTCTCTCCCGGGAACACCCTTCCCTGCCCCGTCTATCCAGGGAACTCCTACTCATGCCTCAAGGCCCAGGTCAGGCCTCGCGTTCTCTGTGGACAGCCCCCACCCATCCCTGCACCCTCTGCACCTTTCTTTATCGCATGAAGCGAGCTCCGATGCAGGATTCCATCCTTGGGAACAGCTGCCCTCTCTGTTCACTGTCTCTTCCTTCTAGCAACATCCAGCGAGTTTGCCGCCAGTCTAAGACTCACAGTCTGGGAGGGAAGACCAAACCAGTGATGTTGGCATTATTGCCTCATTTTAGAAAAACTCCCAATCACAGAGGTTTTGTCATTTCCTGAGGCCACAGGCCCCAGTACTAGGGGGCAATCTGGGCTCTCCAGAGGCTGTGAAGTACCTCCTCCACCACGTCAGTCACTCCCTCCTCCAGCCCTGAGGGTGGGGACAGGCCTCCTTCCACACAAACCACACCACTGCCCTTTAGTCGTGTTAATTAACTGTGCGTGAACTGTAAGTGCATTACTTAGATTCACAACAGTTACATTCAGGCACCAGGTGATTGACTCAAAACAACAGGCAGTAAACGTGGGACACATTAAAACACTAACCTGCAGGCAGATTTTCAGTTCTTTTACCCGTCACTTTAAGACTCACCAGTGGGGGGCTGCCCAGTCCTTATCGATTAGCAAACCGTTAACATTTTAAGACAAGTTGAAATTAATTGGCGTCAATAAGGGGCAGTTTGACCCAGGCCAAGACTCTGTGACCTGGCCGAGCACGACCAGATGGGGAAAAGAAGCCCCAGCCACACGAACACTTCTGGTTGTTGCCCCTCTAATGCTCTCCCGGGGTCTGTGGCAGCCAGGTTCAGGCCGCCACCTTCCTCACTCACCTGCACCAGAGCCCCAGCCAATCGTCTTGCTGGCTCCAATCCGCCCTCTTTACCCCAGTGGCCAACCTGGCTGGACACCTGCCGTGGCTCCCTGCCAGCCCACCTTGTATCAGGCCACACTGGTGGCCTGGCCTGCGTGGGGCATGCCCAGAGCACATACCTGACCTATTTGCAGAGCTGCCAGTCCCTGGAAATCCCCGCCAGGCCCAGGAGAGGCACCCTGGGGCCTGGAAACTCCAAATTAGTGAAAGAAGTTGCTACAGCCTCACAGTTCTCGAGTCGGAGTCCCCTCCTGCCCCCCTGCCCTGGGCTCTTTCCTCTGCCCCAGGGTGCATAGAGCCAACACGGTGTCTGTCTCCTGCTTCCCAGGATGTGCCACCTCCAGCGGCAGATACATGTGGGACTGTGGAGACTCAGGTCTCTCTGCACGGCCATCAGAGTTATTCAGAGACAGGCCAGGCCAGGGAGCCAGTATAGATAGCTTAGGCCTAAACATTGCTCCTTTCCCTTCTCTGTCCCCCATATGACCCTCCACTGTCCACGTCAACATGGTCTGTGTGTCACCTGCAAACCCCATGGTGCCAGGTGGGGGTAGGTCTGGGCCCCACGGGCAGGGAGGAACCAGAAAGGGCCACGGCTCTGCCATGGCCCTGGACAAGCCCCCGCCTCTCTGGGCCTCAGTGTTTCACATTTGAATGAAGGTCATTTAACCAGATGATGTCCCAAGACTTCAAAATTCTGTGAGCCTCTGAGGAAGGCAACTGATGGCAATGCTGTTGTCACTGATCCTACCAGCTTCATGATGATGACGACAGTTCTGGGTGTTGGTGGGGCACAGTTTGCTGGCACTGCACTGGGAGCCTCTCTCACACCCTCTCACCACACAACCACCTGTGCAAGAGAAGTACTCTTCGTCCCATCTTCCAGATGTGGAAACTAAGGCACAGAGAGGTCAAGTGTCCTGGAAAGTCACACAGTGCCAACCCTGACGGCAGCAGAGCTCCTGAGGCCTGTACCTCGCCTGTCCCAGGCAGGGATCGTCCTGACACGTTGAGCCCTCGGCCCCGGAGCCCTTTCCTCTGCTTGTAGTTGGGCAGAGAATGAAAGGCTCCCTGTTGACTTTCCCCAACCTGATCTTCTACTCGGCAATTTGGCCAGCTGGCCACTCGGGGCCCATCTTGCTCTCAGCCTCAAATACCTTTCATGTCCCATCCATGGTAGGATTCGTCACGTTTAGCTAAGCAAGCATCCAAGTCGTGGACCCAGACACGTAACTCAGTGATGCTGGGGTCCTCTCGGAACCTTCCTCCCAACTGCATTGATGTGTCTGGGGGTCGCATGCCTACAGTGGGGCCTGGGCCCATGCAGGGTGGAGCGAGAGCCGGGGAGACCACAGCGTGGCTCCCTGGAGACCCTCCAGCTCCGAGGTGCTGAGGGCAGAAGAGGGTTGCGTGGCCCTGACTCCAGGCTGAGGCCAGAGGGGTTCAGACACCAGACCTGGTCACCCAGCACAGAGCCTCAGAGAAGGCGAAAGGAACCCGCTCTCCAGACTCCATACCCAGCCGCAGTCTCCCCAAAAGGACAGCGGGTGCTCAGGCAGGGGTGTGCTCACCCATACCTTCTCCCCGCCTGAGCCCAGACTCCTGGGGCCGCCTCTGACCAGCAGCCAGCACAGCCCCTGCTCCCAGGACAGTGCCCAGAGCAGAAGTTTGCTATATATATATATATACATATGTATATATATATATATATACATATATATATATATATACATATATATATATATATAAAGAATTATTAAAAAGGAACAAATCCTTCTATTAAAGTGAACGTAATAACAATAGCAAGAAAGGAAAGGAGCCCTCCTTTCAAACGTAAACTCCTGTCCTCTAAATGGCCACCTCCAGATTTCAATGGCCTACCCTGGCGTTTTCCCTGAGAGGACTCAAGAACATCTTCGACCTTAATGTCCAAACAGGACGCTTGTTGTGTCCCTTTTACTGGCTCCTCCTCTGGCTTACCCAGTTCAGTGCACACCCCACCGGACCCCGCTGACCCGGCCCCCATAAATGCTCCTGTCCGCTGCCCCCACCTCTGACCATCAGCCAGTTCTGGGGTTCTCCCTCCAAACTACATCCCACTCTGGCCATGGCTCTTGATCTCCTGCCCACTGCCCTGGTCCAGGCCTCTCGTGGGCTGTAGGCCCCCTGCCCACCTGGCCGCTGCCTCCACCCCTGCCTGGGTCCGAGCCATACCCGCACAGAGGGGTGGCATCATATCACTCCTCTGCTTAAACCTCACCCTGTGCCTCTCACTGAACTTAAAATAAAACTCCAGGCCCTACCACGTGGCCTTCGAATATGGCTCCTGCCTGCCCCTCCACACCTTTGCCCCCTCCGTTCCCTCAACCAGGAACTCCCTTCCCCTGGCTTCCTCCTTCTGGTTCTCAGATGTCAACTCCAATGGCATCTCCTCCAGGTTATCTGTTCTAAGCACAGTGCTAAAATTACACTTCTTCCCTGCACTGGTGGGGGAGGGCGGGGGGGACGGGGGGGGGTCCCTCATGTCCCCCTCCAGATCCTCTCTCCACCCCTGTCCCCTTGCTCTGTGTCCAGAGGAGCTGACCATTCCAGCCATATCAAAGGGCCCCTGGCCTGTGTGCTTCTGGCTTGCAGGTGGGTTCAGTCAATGGGGAGGCCCAGCAGGAGATCCGGGAAGGAGGAAAGGAAGGTCAGGGTGTGTATCCCCTTGGGTCCCACCCTGCAGGGCTGACTCTGCCCTAGACTGGAGGTTTCAGCTCCCGATAAGTGACCCCTCTCCACATGGCCCCTCTACCCAGCTCTCTCCTTCTCAGGGCTCTCGCCATTGCTCCTCCCTTGCCCTGTCAATACTGATGAGGGAATACAGCCCCTTTCTGGAGTTTCCTTACTCCCTGCCCACCCTTCATAAACAGTGTCCCTTTCAAACTCTCCTCAGATGTTTGATTTGAGTGTCATGTCATGTGTGTCCTGCTGAGACTCCAGCTGATATACTACCACCTTCCTCTCTTCCGCTTCGCCACCCTGTTTGATTTCCCCACAGAACTTTTCACTGCCCAAAATTATTGCTTATTCATGATCTGTGTCCTTCCCATCAGAGTATAAGCTCCATCTGAGACAGGAGGACTTATTACATCATATGTCAGAGGAATAGAGCAGACACAAGCTCACACCACCTAACACCACGCTCCGACTCTCAAGAAAGTCCAGCCAATTCTGTAAAAGTTCCTTGTTAAATCACATTGACTTTTAAATGCCTTCACATGACATTTCCCAAACTGAGATCAGGTGACATTCATTTGGGAGGTGTTAACAGTTGGCAACCTTATACTGACAGTCGATTTGGGCCTGATTTTTCTCATTTCTCTGTGAGCCTGAGAATTTTATCCCAGGCTGCCACGACATCAGGACTGGCCATCGGCCCCACTCAGGACTGGGAGACTCTCCACTGCTCCCTCCAAAGCCCAAGGAGCCCCCGTGGAAGGAATTTACTCTATAGGCTTAATTTCATCACCCTGCTCCCAGGTCCCTGCCTCCTGCCCAAACTCACCCCTCCCTCCTATGTTCCAGGCTTGGGATTCTGGACCACAACCCAGGCCTGGGATCCATGGGACTAAGGCAGAGCTGACAGTATTAACCACGAACCAAGGGTTCAAATCCTAGTTTCGGTTCTGTCACCAACTCACTGTGTGACCTTGGGCAGGTTGCCTCCCCACTCTGGGCCTCGGTTTCCCCAGCTGCTCCTGCAGTTCCTTCTACCTGGAGCTCCCCTCTTCATGAGCAGGGTGGACCATATGCTCACCTAGCACCCTCTCTACTCTGATGGTGACATCTTGCCCAGTGGTACAGGTCTATTGATGGTCATCTCTCTCTGGGAGGTAAGAAAGGAGGAAAAAAATGTCAGCCTGACTATGATATGTAACTACTCAAACCCACACACTGTCCCCCACCCCACACCTTGATCTTATTTCACTCCAAAGCAAACTCTACTCTTTGGGGAGTATTTTGGCTATTCTCCATGTAAGTAATAAACTTTATTTCACATCCATTAGTGCCTATGTGTCATTCTCCCAACATTCACAAATTCCTAGATGGGAACATCCAGTATGGAAGGCGGAGTGCCTACACAAAGCAGGATCTTACCGAATCAGTAGATTAACTCCAGGAGTTAAATTTTAACATTATGGAGTTCCAACCCATGAACACGGTGTTTTTCTCCATTTGTTTAGTTCTTTGATTTTCCTCAGCAACATTTTATAGTTTTAAATGTTCAAGTCTTTCACATCTTTTATCAGACTTCTCCCTAAGTATATCGTATTTTTATGCTATTGAAAATAGTAATTTTAATTTCAATTTCCAATTGTTCACTGCTAGTATATGGGAATACATTTGATTTTTTTGTATATCAGTCTTATATCCTGCAACCTTGCTAAACTCGTTAATTAGTTATCACAACTTTTTGCAGATTCCATCAGATTTTCAAATAAGTAATTATTCTGTCTGTGAATAAAGACACTTCTATCTCTTCTTTTCTAATCTAAACATTTTTTTTTTTTTTGGGCCCCATTGCATTGGCTAGAATCTCCATTACACTGCTGAATAGAGGTTGTGAGAACAGATATTTGTCTCACATTCCTGATCTTAGGTGGAAGGCATTGAATCTTTCACTATTAAATATAATGTTAGTTGTAGGTTATTTGTAGATGACTTTTATCAGATGAGAAAATATCTTTCTATTCTTATTTTGCTGAAAGTTTTTATCAGAAATGAATGCTGGATTTTGTCAAATGCTTCTGCATCTGTTGAGACGATTATATGGTTTTTCTTTTTCAGTTTGTTTTGAAAACTAATTTTCAAATGTTAAAATAACCACTCATTCCTTGTATAAACCACAGTTGGTCATAATGATAATATGTTATTATTATATTTTTTTGGATTCAGTTTACTAAAATTTTATATAGAAATTTTGCATTTGTATTCATGATAGATACTGGCCTGTAGCTTTCTTCATTTGTAAAATCTTTTTCTGGTTTTGGGATCAGAGTGATGCTGGCGTCATAGAATGAGTTGCAGGTATTCTCCTTTCAATTAACTGGAAGAGTTTGTTATAATGTTACTTTATTTAAAATTAGTATTATTTCTTTCTTAAATATTTGATAGAATTCACCAGTGAAGCCATCTGGGCCCAGAGTTTTCCTTGTGAGAAGGTTTCAACTACAACTTCAATTTTTTATTTTTTTTAACAAATAAGGGCTATCTATTTCCTGTTAAGTAAGGTTTAGCAGTTTGTGTCTTTCAAGGAATTTGTCCATTTCATTTAAGCTATTGAATTTAATGGCATAAAGTTGCTCATAATACTCCCTTTTTAAGCTTTTAATGTCTGAGAATCTATAGTGACAGCACTGCTCTCATTCCTGATGTTGGTCATTTTGTCTTCTCTTTTTTTCCTAACAAGTCTAACAAGAGTTGATCCATTTTATTGTCTCAAAAAAAAAATCCAAAAAAAAAAAACAGCACTTGCTTTTATTGATTTTCTCCATTGGCTTTCTGGTTTTTATTTCATTGATTTTTAATTTTAACCTATTTGTGTCTTTATATTTAAAATGCAATGGCCCTGAATGGCTATTGTGTTGCCTCACTGCCTCCATCCTCTTTCCTCTGATTTTCCTTTGGGGACCTCCCCACCTCTCTCTCTTCTTTGAGGTTACGGGGCCAGGGCTTAGCGAACACGTAGCTCTGGAATCAGCAAATGAACCAGGCCCAGCCAAGCAGTGACTCCCATTCCCCCAGCCACAGTGTTGGGCTCAGGGATGAGACCAACGTGACAGATTGGTCCTCAGACTTAGCCCTGGGATTTTTGATGAAAGTCTGCTGAGAGGGGACAATGGTCTCACCCGCTCTCTGATGAGGCCATCAGACCACATTCCGTCAGCCAATCTGCCCACCAGACACAATCCCTGCAAAGTGTCTCGTCAGCCTGAGAACTGCACGGCCCCTGGGCCCTGGGCTTTCCCTGCAAATCCCCACTGCGAGCAGCACCCTGCGAAGGTAAGAATCCCCCATTATGTCCACAACCCGGGAAATTAGTCCGTTTTCCTCCCTGTTCTCCTCTGAAGCCACGTTGACAGCTCATTTTCCTATAATGAACCCACAGAAGCAAAACAACACCAGGCGGCATGAAAATACACATCAATTTCAGCTGTTCTGTGGGGTCTTCACTTGCGGTGGGGCAGGAGCAGCCAGGATTATTGGGGAGCCAGACGCCTGCATGGGTGGGAGACGTTCCCATTCTCTGCACCAGCCGCTTTCAAGAAGATCCCAGAAGCTGAGTTACCGATTCTTCTAAATCTTAAATCCCCTTTGCCTCCTGCCCGCCTTTCTTTGACAAACAGTTAATGATGCAATTTAGGCGAGGACTCTGAGGGGACATCAGGAGTCAGATCCCTGCCCCCTGGGGTCTGCCTGTCCCGGGGAGACAAGTATGCCGATAGAGGGACACCCTGCAGTGGGACAGCAGTCTTTGCATTATCAACGCAGATTCCCCTGCTGCCCCAACCGCAGGGGCCCAAGAGGGAGCCAGACTCTGAAGGGCAGGTGAGGACTTGATCTTTTGGGGTCTTCCCTCCACACAGGAGGCTCTAGGCTCCTTCCTTGGCCCAGAACGTTGCGGAAGTCCCAGCTGAAGCTCAAGAACACTGGGTGGAAGGACGAAGGGGAGGGGGTGACGAAAGGGCCTTGCTTCAGAGGCACCAATAGAACTGGAGGCAGAGACGAAATTGGAAATTAGGAGGTCGTGGGAGGGAGGAAATCAGAAAAAAATCAACATTAAAAGTGGTCACACGGTGACCGGTACATTTTGCTTCACCAGTAAGAACTTACTCGGCACCGTGGGTGGATCTGAGAGGTTTCTGGAGCAGAACGTTCCGCACGTGCTCACGTTTCGTACTGAGCTGGACACGTCCCAGATTCCAGGAGCCAGAGAGTCACCCGGGCACCGGCCTGGGAGAGAGCAGGGGCTCCGACATGGGGCCTGAACGCCGCTCTCTCCTCAGCAGCCTTGCGAATGCCCACAGGTTCCCTTCTAGTGGGTGATCCCAGACAGCGCCGGGGTGGGGTGGGGGGTCGGGGTGATGGACGCAGGGCTGGGAACACAGGGCCTGAGCACTGTCGGAGCTCAGGAAACCGCGGTGGGGTGAAGGACAATAGCAGAGACAGGCCAGGGGCCTGAGGTCTCAGAGACGCTGACTCGCCTCCTTTCCCTCACTCCTCACCCCTGCCTGAGGGCTAGAATTGCTCCTGCATAGACTTGAGGAAAGAGGTCAAGTGCATTGCCCAAGGACACCTGCTAGCTCCTGCCGACTGCCATGCGCTTCCCATGCCCCAGATTGCATGTCTGTCCTCCTCCCCCGGCATCGTCTGCAGCCCTTGGTGTCATATCCCTGTGGGACGGAGGGGCCTCTCTGACCATTCCACGACCTTGGTGCTCAGCTCAGCCAGGCCACCAACGTCTTCCTCCTGGCCCTGACCCGTCCCTGCTCCATGAGGACAGCTTGATCCCAGGGGGCCCCTTCCTGGTCGGGTGACTTGGCCCCTTCGCTCCATCCCCCTGGAGCCACAGTCCCCTCCCCTGTCAGTGGGACAATTTGGGGGCATTCTCATCTGTGACGAGGGAGTACCAATGTGTCCCTCTGCTGGGGCTGCTGTGGGGATGCAATGACATAACCTGTGTCCATTTCTCAGGAGAGAGCCTGGCACACGGTCACCGCTCAATATTTGGAAGTTTTTAACAACCACAAAAGCAATATTACCCCCTCATTCGTGCAGCTTTGGAAGTAGGGCTCCCCCCTTTTTTTTTAGATGTGATGGCCACAGGCTCCGCTCTCAACCAAATGCATCGTGACATCAAGGGTCAGATGGGCTCCCCCACCCCCGGCCCCCAGCACCTCCGGGGAGGCGGAGTTAGCAGACCCCAGCCCTCATCAGCCTCCTTCCTACCCACCGCAAGGAAGCTCTAGGTCTCTGGGCCGGTGCGTAGTGAGATCTGAGGCTGCCGCCAGCTGACCCTGTCCTTGGCCACACCCCTTCTCACTGGCTTCCTGACCATCCCCAGGGACCCCCGACTTCAAGGAGTCCCCTCTCTTCTCAGATTCCTGAGACTGACCTGTCCACCATAATGGGTGTCAGCTAGCCCTGTGCTTGCAGGAGCTCAGCCTGGGTTAGGATCCAGGCTTTGCCTTTCCAGCCAGTCATGTGACCTTAGGAAATGTCCGCTCTGACCTATTTTCTGTACCTTGAGCTGTTCTGATCCTTTAGGCCTTTGAAATCCTGTTCCCTCTGCCTGGAACTCTCTTCCGACCTTCCTTCACCTGGCTAACTGCTCTGCGCCTGCTCACCACTCCTGCATCCTCTCCAGAAGGCTCCCGGCCTGGGTTTGGTACGGACACTTAGGTTTGTGTTTCCCTCGTCATCACATGCTCCCCCTTCTAACTTCTAAGTATAGTGACTGACTGCATATGGGTCACTGTCACGTTCCCCATGCACAGTGTCCAGGGCATGGAGATGCCCAGTAGATGGTGGACAGACCCAGGGATGAGTGAGTGACCCTCTTTACTCCACCTCCTTCCTCAAAGGGTGGCTGTTTGTCCTCCTACACTATAAAAAGATGGAAAATTCATCGACTGGCTCGAGTGAATTGCACCCAGCTGCAGACTCTGGAGGTGGTTAGTGCATTTGTGTGGAATCACTGCCACCTCAGGATGGACAAGGGTCACAGACGGTCCTGCAGCCTGAACGCCAGGAGGCGGGGGAGGTGGGAGTGAAGCCCCCGTCTCTGCACGGAGACTCTTCCAGAGAGAGAATGAAAACCTGACTCAGGCAGCATTCGCAGTGTCAGCGGCAGCAGTGGCACAAGCATTTTTAACATTTTGGCCTCTCAGATTCTCAATATGTATCTCAACAAACGTAAGTCTGGGCTTCATTTTCTTTCCCTTTTTCTGTGCTATAAAATGTTCAGGGAGTTGCACAGTGAGAGATGAAGCCTTGACATGCAGAGAAAACTCATTTTTAGAGGTTTCGATCAAGTTCCATCTGAGCAGAGCTGAGTGAAGGGTGGGCTGGGCCGGGCTGGGCATCGGGCAGAGCAGGTGGACGGGGGGAGCTGAGCTGGAGGAGAGGACGGAGGACAGGCAGCTCTGGCAGCGGGCGCCCACCAGGTGGGCTTGTTTGGGTCTTCAAGCTTAGGGCAGAGATTGGGGAAGGGGGATGACAAACATTTCGGGCAGAACCGCCCTTAAACCAGGTCAGGAGAGGCAACAGCAACGCTACACGGCTGAGAAGGTTTAAATGAGACCATAGGGAAAGTTCCTGGAGCAGAGCTGACCCGGTCAGAGCTGCTGCAATGACCTTCTCCTGGCCCTGTGACTTTGGACCAGTTGTCTCACTTCTCTTCGCCTCAGTTTCCTCATGTATAAAATGAGGAGAATAATACACTTTTCCCTATAGTTTCATTGTAAGGATGAAAAGAGGTCATCACACACCCCTAATTTCTACATCATACACCTCAGCCCCTCCTAGGGACACTGACTTCCCCCATGTCCTCTTTTCTTAGGCCCCCAAGGGATGCTACCCTCAGGCCCCCCATCTTTGAGATCCCCACGTTCTGAGGTTGGGGTGGAGGGAACCAGAGGTGAGGGGTCTCCATGCCATTGTCTCAGAGCAAAGGAAGAGGCCCCCATGACTGGAATTGGTTCAATGTTCTACTAACTGATCGTAAAGCTAAACAGCCTGTCCTAGAAATATTGGTGTCATCTCTAATTCTTTTGACAGCATGTTAAATGCAGTCGTTATCCAAAGGTTCCAGCTGTTTAGAGACAACTAACAATATGGCTCCTGCCTCCCGTGCATGTGGAATTATGCTCTCCCTCGAGCCTGTGCATGCTATTGTTGGTTCTGTTAAAACCAAGGAGGTCTCAGCTATACGAGGGAGAGGAGATTGTGCCACAATGGAAAGATCAGGGCCAGGGATCCACCCAGTTAGACCCAGGGCATAGCCTGTCAGGGGCATATGTCATAGCAGTAGAGTCACAAACTCCTTGGCCAGCCCCGGGGATACAAGTCAGCTGACAGGGGCCAGAGCCCCAGAGGTCTGCGGAGACGGCCAGTGGGGACCCACAACGTGAGGTAACAATTAGTGGCCAGCATTGGCTGAGCATTTCCAGTGGGCCAGGCACTATTTTAATATTTCTATACGTATTTATTCATTTAATCCTCTCTATATCCCACGAAGCATACATTCTATTATTGTCCACAATTAGCAGAAGAGGAAATCGGGGCGAGGAGCACTAAGTGACATTCGATACCCCGTAGTTGGTGATGATTGACCCGAGATGAACTCTGGGCATCTGGCTTCAAACACGCATTAAAGCACTGTTATAAGGTCCAGAATTCCCAATCCCCCTCTCCTAGTAAAGAAGGTATTCTACAACCTGGCTCTTTCCCAACATGCATGGGTTAGTTTCTGCCACATAACAAACTATACACTAATGAATGGGTTTAAAAGAGCAAAGGACTCATGAACAAAGTGGCCTGGTGGCAGGCATGGAGCTTATGCCTGGGCTCGACAACATGCACCTTCCCGTATCAAGGCTGATCTTGCCAGTGCTATTGCTGAGAGCCCATCTGCCAATCGCAGAGACAAACATTGAAACCCCCACGTGGAACCATTCCCTTCAGGGACCTGCCAGCTACCTGAAGGCAGGTTGATTACATTGGACCTCTTCACCATGGGCTGGGAATACAGAACCACCAATGTTGGCCTACACAGCTGGAGCAAGAACACAGCAACCAGAACAAAGAGGAGAAGTCCCCTTCCTCCTTCAGTGTCCTTCCAGGGCCCTCTAATGATGAAGCTTAACAATGTGCCCACTGTAAAGAATGCATGCGTAAAGGGTCCAGTCATCATGACAGAGCAGGTACTGAAGGATGAATTTCGAAGTGAGAGGCCACAGATTGATGCTGGTACAGTCCACCCGTTTGGCTGCTTAGCTTCCGTATGTTTCTACACATACTTGAGTGCCATACGACAGCAGACGGCTCTATACTGTTACCTGACAAGACACAGCTACTCTTGGTTTTTAAGAGAACAAATGCTCATCCTTTCCACCATGGGAAGTTATATAGTCCCAACTCTATTGTATCCATCACTAACTATGTCGATTGCTGCTGAAATTTAGTGATGGCTCCACTGAATGAATATTCTCTGACCTAAAGACTAAGTTGTAAAGTTAACATTAAACAACTTGTATATAAAATAAAACTGGGAAGAAGGAGATCAAAGAAGAAAATGCTTAATATTACAAATGAACACCTGCATAAAACAAACCAGGAGGGAAGATGCAAAGTTGTTGCAGTCCCCTATTCTATAATTGACCGTGGGGCCAGAGTTGATATCCATGGCTTCCTTTTTCAACTATTCATTCCATATTTCCATTGTCCTCGTCAAAATCTCAGGTGGTCAGTGTTTTCTACTTGGTACTGGGTCCCAAACTTTAATTTCTGAAGGGCCTGCGTATTTATTCCACCCTTTTTGGTTGCTGTGTTTTCCATTAACCTTTACTATTGAACATGGAAGTATTAAAAGGCAAACCAGAGAATCTCCTGGGCTCTAGACATAGATTTCTTTGCCTCCGTTTTATTGCAGCAACCTACATTCCCCTTGGTAATTGGGAAAATAAAGCATCCCAGATAGTAGGTTAACCGTCTCTCGTGGGCTGTTGGTTCCGTGGCACAAGGAGCCCAAAATGGCCAGGTGGCAGATTCATCTTCTAATTCCACAGAACTACTGTCACTCTCCTTGCTCTCCCTTCGTTTTCCATCACTGGTGGACTAAGCTCTTCAAAGCAGAAGAGTTCCAAGTTGCCAGGACAGGAAGCAAAAACTCTGTGACTGGGTTATGAGATGTAGCAGGGGCAAGAGCCTCTCCCACTTCCATCCCTTGTCTCCTGAACCCATGTGTCTCAACTATCGGGGAAGCAACACCAGATAATGGTCTCAGATTCAAAACATTCTGCATGCTGTAAGAGAGAACCCCACCTTCTTAGGGTGTTGTCTCCCAGTTGACTCCACAACTGAGTCTTCAGCGTCCAGTCCCCCTTTTAGTTAGGCCAGCCACTTCAGGTATGTGGTAAAACCAGTTAATCCCATGGACATGAGCCAATGGCTGCACTTCCCTTGCTGTGACATGAGTTCCCCGGAAGGAATGCCATGATGATGGATGAGGCATTTGGGGAGTTCGTGGAGGATGATGATGATGCTGGCACAAGATTTGGGCAGGGAGGACAAATCCAGATCCAGACCACGTGTCCATTACTGTGAGGCTGAACCTCTACACAGATACCATGCAATCAGCCGCCACACTCACAGCAGCATAGGATACCCTTTGTGTTTCTGCCCACTAACCTCCGTTTACCTGAACCCCCGAGGGTTTTTCCTGCTTGCCTGGAAACTGCAGAAAACCACCCAATGAACTTCTCTGCCAGCCAGTGGCTGCAAGCACACATTCTCCAATGAGGTCTGCAGCCCAACTTTACAAAGGGGGCCCCTTTCAGGAGTCTCCTTCCTTGAATACTCTCCCAACAAGCCTCGTGTATTCTTTAGTGTTCTCTTTTCCACTTTATAAGTACTCCCTTGTTGGAATAAATGATTTTCATATTAAACTTCCCCTGTTTAAATTACTGTGTGGGTTGTCCCCTGATTGAACCTAGACTGATACAGGTGTCTCCCTCACAGTGATGTGGTAAGGAAAGAGTGATGTCACTGGAATACAGCAATAGGCTCATGGAAATCACTCAGCAAATATTTGCAATTGTTATCTTGAACTAGAAAACCTGTTTATTTAATGCTGAAATGTATCCAGCAGGTTGGAACCTGACTTGTTTTTGTTTTTCGTTTTTTGTTTTTCTGTCTGTAAGAAAAACTATTGAACCACGGACATGAAGGATGACGGGATTTAGAATGGGTAATTTTCCTAAGTAGCCCAGGGCCTTCTGGGAGGGAATAAAGAAGCAATCAATTCCTATTCACTGAGATTCAAAGATCTTAAAAGGTCCAGGTCACTATGACTGAGGCCCAGTGGTAAGAAAGGCAATCAGTCCCCTGAAATGAGATCTCCACTGGGAGGAAGGAGGAAGCAGCACAGGCTTACCCACCGAGGCAGGTCGAGTGGCTAAACATGCTGAGAATGGTGAGTGTCAGGAAAGGGTTGGGAAGAAACACTTGGCCCCGTTCTTGGTAAACTTGTGTGTTCTGAAAGGTGCCATTAGGTGGGATGGAAGGATTGTCCCATTGGGAGCCTGCATACAAGGTTTAGACAAGTAAGTTCGTGGTCTCATCCTAGTTAGAAAAAGTGCTACATACCTCATTGCTGAATATCACTATGGTCACCTTCGAAGTTCTCCCCTTGGGAAGCTATGCACCGACGCCAGCGCCTCGTCCACCCTTCAAAGCAATTTTGGAACTCTTTTTCTGGAATGGCCGTCAGAGCTGTTGTCATGTTACCCTTGATGTCCTGAATGTCATCAAAATGTCTTCCTTTCAATATTTCCTTTATCTTTGGGTGAAGAAAGAAGTCACTGGGGGCCAGATCAGGTGAGTAGGGAGGGTGCTCCAATACAGTTATTTGTTTACTGACTAAAAACTCCCTCTCAGACAGTGCCGTGTGAGCTGGTGCATTGTCGTGATGCAAGAGCCATGAATTGTTGGCGAAAAGTTCAGATCATGTAACTTTTTCACGCAACCTTCTCAGCACTTCCAAATGGTAAACTTGGTTAACTATTTGTCCAGTTGGTACACATTCATAATGAATAACCCCTCTGATATCAAATGCAACAAGTTGTCCCCTGGCCACAGGGGTAAGCATGTGGCCCAGAAGTGGCTGCCATCGATGTTGATATTGATGCAAGAAGTTTGCGAACTTAATTGTCAAACCTCGTATGTCAAGGTTTGAGTAGCCTCTGCAGTGAGGAGAGCACAGAAGGCAGGTATAGCCCTGCCCTGAAGAACAACTTGGCCCAGGCAGAGACTGGAACCATAGGCAGAGTTGGGGACAACAGCAGGAGGCCACAGTCATGGATGTGTCCCATAGAGCAGAGACAGGATCCTTTGGACTATTCAGGGTTCAGCTGCCTTCAACTCTGGATTCAGAACCAATGACTATGTTGGTCCTTTAAAGAATAACCAACTGCTGGCTGTCACCATTCCACAGATGGGAACATGGAGGCCCAGAGAGAGGAAAAACTAACCAAAGGCCATTGAGCAAGTTAGCCATAAGCCTTGGGCTCGAATCCTTCCATTAAACTCCCATGCAGGCCAGGCAGGAAGAGGGGCATATTTAGACACGTATTGGGAGCACGACGGCACACAGCACAGTGTTTGGCAGCTCAGATGCACAGTAAATTTTAACTCAGAGAAAGACTTAGACAGGCAGAGATACAGACAAAACAAAGAAGAAGGTTATGAATCGTAAAGGAAGAGGGCAAGGACCCCAACTCCCATGTTACAGATGAGGAAACTGAGAAGCAGTTGCCGAAGGTGGTGGGAGTGATAAAATCTCTTCACAACTTTGTTAACGGTATGTCTTCCACTTAGAAAACTCTACAGTTACAGAGCTTGAGGAAAGAACACAGTGAAAATCCTTCAAATAATTGATTCTGTTGCATCAGCAGCTAGGCTAAAAATAAGAGCCAAACCGTGGGAAACAGACCCGTAGCCACCCACAGCCAGGCACCCCAGGGCACTAAGGCCTGGGAAAGATGCCACCTCTGTCGCACACCTGCTCGGACACTGGACTGACCTTAACTAGCTCCCTGGGGTTTCTCCCTGTTTTGTCTCCATCAGTCCCCACAACTTAGGAAATGAAGTTCCAGGCAGGGGACAGAGAGTGCTCAGTGTTCTCGCTCCTCTGTCCTTGCCATCTCACACGAGGACAGTTCAGCCCTCCCTAGTCTCCCTCTTCTGGGCTGTTTCCTCCCTGTTCCCCCTCCACCCTGCAGGTACCATTTGACCCTGTCTCTTCCAGTCTCACCACACACACACATACACACACACACACACACACACACACACATTGAGAAGCAGTGAAATGAGTAGTGAAAAGCAGGGTTCTTAAGCCACACAGATCTGGTTGGAACTCCAGCTTTGCCATTTCTTGAATGACACTGGACAGGTTACTTCAACTTTCTAGGCATTGTGTTCCCTATCCATAAAATAGGTATATGGCATAGGTGTCCATTTTAGCCAGGAATCCTATGGTTCCAAGGGACAGAAACCCAGCTTATCTTCACCCACTACAGACAGGTCTCTTCCAAGATCCATATGGGGGAGGGGGCAGTGAGCATGGCCAAGACAGCGCCAGGCTTACCTGAGCCCAGCCAGTGATCCCAGGGGAAAGCAGGCCCTACCCAGCCCTGCATCCCTTTGCCAAACCCCAGGGACAAATTCTTATTGGCTACACTTCGGCCATGTGCTGCCTACTCACGAACCTCAGTGGTCACTGATTGGGATGGCAGCCACTTCTGGGCCACATGCTTACCCCTGTGGCCAGGGGACAAGCCCCTCCAAAAACTCAGTGAGTGGGGAAGGGACAAGAGGAATGGAGGTGACGCTGAATATGGAAGAAGAGCAGGAGTGTCCCCGGCAGAAAAACACAGCACAGGTCCTTCAATCACCCCCTGAAACTGTGGTGAGAATTAAAGGACCCTCTGCATGTGACATATTTTAGTCCATGGTTCATGTACTCAATCAATGCTGACTCTCAATATCATCATTGTCCCTCTCAAGATAAAGCCAGAAGACTTCCACTCCCAGCTACAACAGAGTAACATGTACCCTCGATGTACCCTCCTGTCTGAAATAACTTACAAGTAAGACAAAATATATGATATAACAGTTTTCAGATATTGGACCATAGGCAGCACAGGAAAGTGAAAGAGGTGATGACTGCAGTTTCCCTGGCTTACTGCCTTGAAAGAGTTTCCAGGCCCCACATAGGAAGGGAAACCGAGGCAGAGCCCAGAAATCTCCCTGAATAGAGGAAACAGTTGAGGATTCCAGGAGGTCAAGGTGGCTAGAATTTACAGGGAATAATACTAGAGAGAGGCAAACTGTCCAGGCAGGAGAGCCCTTCAGAGAACTTCAAGGATTCCCCTTGAGCTTTTAGCTGATGAGTAAACTTCCCAAGACTACGATGAGGAGAAGCAAAAGAACGGAGCAAGTGGAACAAACTGGCTTGAAAAGTTCATTTCCCAACCAACTAGACTGATGAAACCGCATAACCTATGTGTATCAGCCAGAAGAGCGTTACCTACTAGTGAGGAAAACTAGCCCTGGATTGAAGGTTGCTCTCGTCCTGCCAAAAAAAGCTTAAAAGTGAGTTTCAATGAATCAAACTATTTTCAAGTAATTTAACTGTAACCCAGAACAAAGATCAAGAATATTTAAAAGAATAGGAAAATATCTAGCACTCAACAAGGCAAAACTTACAATGTCCGGTGTCCAATAAAAAAATTACCAAACATGCAAAAAAGCAGAATCATGCAAACCATAGTGAGAGAAAAATCAGTCATTAGGAACAGGCCCAGAAATGGCACAGTTGATAGAATTAGTAGAGAGACAGATTGAAGCGATATTCTAATTATGTTCCATATATTCAAGAAGGCAGAGGAAAACATATGCCATGGAAGATATTTTTAAATGCCAAATAAAACTTTTAGAGAGGAGATATACATTGTCTGACATGAACTATATACTGGATGGGATTAATTGCAGAAGAAAGGCTGGTGAGCTTGAAGACATAGCAATAGCAATTATTCAAACTAAAACACAGAGAAAAGAGACAAAAAGAATGACAGCACGCTGCATCAGTATTCTCTGAGACAGCTTAAGCAGCCTCAGTAGTTCCCCAAAAAGGCGAACTGGGAAGAAAAAATATTTGAATAAATATTGATCATCACTTTTCCAAAGTTGATTTAAAAACAAAACAACAACTACAACAACAAAAATCTATAAATCCACAGACCCAAGAATCTCAACAAAGCAAAGCACAAGAAATGAAGAAAATAATCCCAAGTCACATCATAATCAAGTTACTGGATTATTTTTGATGCGGGAGACAACCCATTTCAAATAAATGACACTGTTTCTAAGAACACAGACCTATGTTTTTGATACAGACCAGGCATGATATATCTCTGCCAATCAATAGATATCTGCTCCTGGCCTACTGATGCAGGAGTTGCAGACATAGTTTGCCTCTTACTCTGATACAGAGCATTTCAAGATACTAAGAATCTTGTCTCTCTTAGGGTTGGGACCGAAGACCTTTCTCCCAGATCTCAGCGCTGTTGGCGCCCCAACCTCCCACCACCTTCCGCCCCCAGCGTTCAGCCTCAGGGTGATGTGATGCCCTGAACACCTTGCTCAACATCAGCCTTTCGCCACCCTGCATCGCTCATTCTCACTATTTGTTGAAAATTATCATACAGACAGGAAAGAAAGGGGAAGGTCGGGGTGGGAGGAGGCACATATATTCAGCCTAAAGGACTGTTCTGCAGGCAGGCAGCCGATGACAAAGGGACAAGCTGGCAGGGCTGAAATGGCAAAAAGGCTTATAAGGGGATGTGGCAACCCCATTGCTTAATGGGGACGCCAGGTGTGAGGACATAAAGGCAAAAGTTCTGCCTTCTTCTCATGGGAACAGGAATGCAGGTCAGGAAGCCTGAAAACGTTTCCCAACAGGAGGTCCAGGTGTTGGTCTCACCTTCTCTCCTCACCTGGTTTCATTTTTTGAGACATAAAGGAGCAAGGCTCCTACTGTGAGATCCCTGAAATTTCTCCATTCTATGGTTTCCGCTGACAAGGATGTATATCTCATATTTGTACTTTTTTCCTTTTCCTACCACATTAAATGTCAACTATCTTCTCTAGAAGCACTGAACTGAGATAAAGAGGATTAGGGGATATTTTTATCCCGTTTAAAGATAACCTGGAGTGAATGGGAGTAAACAGACCCACTTGGAGGCTTCACCTCATTTCATTTCTCTCCCCTGATTCCTGTCTTCCTGCTCCTCCTTCCCACTCCTCAAAGGTGCCCTGGGAGCCCCCAGTGCTGGGACGATTAATGCATCCTCCAGGGCCTGCCTTTCAGAAGCCCAGTTCCCACGTTAATCCTGATGGGAAGCAAGTTACCACACAAGGCTCTGATTTTCTGCAAACTTGAAGAGAGGGCCTGGAGGGCAGAATGTGGAGTCCCTTCATGCCTTGGAATGAGATTCCAGCAACAGCTCCTCTGTCCTGACACTTTGGAAATCACCCACAGGTCCCTTGGAGCCACCTGAGAAGACACCGTGCTTTGAATGGACCAGCAGCAGGATGTTAAAATCATCTGACAGGAGCTCAATAGAAACTCATTAACTTTTAATGCAGAGCAGCTAAGGCTGCTTGAAATATTTAAAAGTACAGTTAATCACTTGAAAGGCCAGGTAGGGCTACAGAGAGATGCCAGTCTTTGGGGATCCTTGGTACCAGGATTTTAACTATTGTGGTATCTTATACCACATACTCATAATAATACTTTTATATAAAGTAGACCTACTATCAGCCAGGCAGTATGTGATGAACTTTATATATACAATATCATTTCATCTCCACAATAACTCTGAGAGGCAGAGACTATGTCAACCATTTTATAGATGAGAAAACACAAGTTCAGAGAAGTTGAGTGATATACCCACGGTCACACAGTAAGTAACTGGCAGAGTCAGAATCTAAATCTGTGGGACAATATCAAGAGGTCTGCCATAGGTGAAACTGGGGTTCTAAGAAGAGAAGAGGGATGTAGAAAAAAAAATTTGAATGGCTGAATTTTGTCCAGATTTTATGAAAATTATAAATACACAGATCCAAAGATCTCAACAACGCCCAACCAGGATAAATACTAAGAAACTACACTAAACCACATTACAAATAAACAGTGAGAGAGACAACTTTTAAGCAGACATTATATACTTGGGACTAAGATAAGAATGACTACAGACTTTGTGTTAGAAACAATGCAATCAAAAAAAAACAAAAAAAAAAACCCCACAAAACTTGGTATGACATCTTTGCAGTGACAAATTCTATCCCCAGAGAAAATAGCCTTCAAACATGAAGGCAAAATAAAAACTTTTCCAGGCAAACAAAAGCTAAACGATTTTTCACTACCAGACCTACACTACAGGAAACTCAACAATATTTCTATAGATTAAGAGAAAACAATAGGACTTCTGATTCCGTATGTAAGGAACATGGAAGTTCCCGCTCCAACCTAATAAGTAAAAAATCAACCATTCTTCTTGGATCCATAAGAGATGTGAGAACACAGGGAAAACTGCTGCCCCCAAGGTTGCAGAGACAGGCAAACGTATGTAGATCATCATGGCTTGCCAGAACAGAGTCTCACAAGTGGATACCACCATGGGAACCAGAGCTTGGGGAGGAAACTCTGAACTGTAATTGATGAATTGTTGGAAGCTCAATGTGAACAGTTCTGAGAATTAAAAACTCCAGGGGAACCTGGTCGTCGGAGGGCTTCCACACTTTTCTGAGTTTTACCTCCAGGCGCTCAACCAGGTTCTCACAGCAAATATTAGAGAAAAATCCCATGATGCTTCCAGCAGAAGGAGGGGAAAAGGCACCATCTGGAAATATGCCAGAGCATCCTGTTCTTAACAAGGCCCGCCTTCCAGAGGAACTAGTTAACCAGACTCTAAGCTTCTGGGGTATTATCAGAGCCTAACTGATCTAGGGGAATAGAAATACCCAGCTACAGCCCAATAGAGCCATCCCGTCTCGCCTAATCAGGAGAAAAAAAAACTGAGAGAAACTTTGAAGTTCACAGTTCAGGTGCATAGGCTACGAAAAGAATTAGACCTATCACAGGACTAGAAGACATTCCCCACCCCTTCACACCTCACTTCCACATTACTAAACACTTATTCACAGCGGTTCCTTTGACCCAATACATCATGATGGACTATCAAAATAAAAAAGTACAAGACATACTGAACGTTAAAAGCACAATTTGAAGAGACAGAACAAACATCAGAACCAGACAGTGCAGGGATGTTGGAATCATCAGACCAGGAATTTAAAATAACTATGATTAATAAGCTAAGGGCTCTCATCGATAAAGTAGACAGTATGCATGCAAGAACAGATAGGCAATGTTATCAGAGAGGCAGAAAGCCTAAGAAAGGACCAAAAAGAAATATTCGAGATCAAAAACACCATAACCAAAATGAAGGATGTCTTTAACAGGCTTATTAATAGAATGGACACAGCTGTGAAGGAAAAATGGTAACCTGTAAAAACCAAGAGTCACCAAATGAATGAAGAGCATTTGGAAATGGTAATTATGTGAATAAACATAAAAGACATTTTTAGAAGTTCTTTAAAAGGCAACTATTTAACACCAAAATAATAACAATGTATTGCAGGATCTATAACACGTAGAAGTAAAAAGTATGAAAGTGATAACACAAAGGATGGGATGGGAGAAATAAAAGTATGCTGTTGTCAGGTTTTGAAATTACATGTGATGTGATATAATACTATTTGAAGATACACTGTGCTATGTTCAAGTTGCCTGTTGTAAACCATAGGGGAACCTCTAAAAAAAAATAAATTGAAAAAGAGGCATAACTAATACAACAATAATAGGGAAGATAAAACAGAATACTGAAAAATGCACACTATTCAAAATGTGGCAGGTAAAGAGGAAAAAGGGAACAAAATAACTAATGAAACAAATAGAAAATAAACAGCAATTAATAGATAGGCTTGATTGACTAACCATATTGTTGATTATATCAAGTGCAAATAGTTTAAACATTCAAATTACAAAGCAGACCTTGTCAGACTGGATAAAAAATAGAGACTTAACTCTCTGCTGTCTGTAAGAAACACTCACTTTACGTACCAAAAACACAGCTTAATTAAAAGAAAAGAACAGGAGAAGATATACCATGTAAACACCAATCATAAAAAAAAGTTAGAGTGGTTATATTAATATCAGCAAAGTAGACTTTAAGACAAGGATAGTAAAAGAGATCAAGAGGGACATTTCATGACAAAAATGCCAATTCATCAGTAATATATAACATTTCTAAATGTGTACACATCAAATCACCACAGAATAGAGCTTCAAAGTACACAAAGCAAGAACTGAGAAAAACCAAAGGAAGAAATAGAGAAGTCCACAAATTAAATCAGTAAAAATATAGAAAACTTGAAAAACACCATCTTGACCTAATCGATATTTATAGAATACTTACAATCAACAGAATATATATTCTTTTCACGTGTACATGGAATATACACCAAGACACACCACATGCTAAACAACAAAACAAATCTCAAAACATTTTCAAAAGGATTAAAATTCTACAGATAAGAACTTTGACCACAAAGTAATCAATAAGAAATCAATAACATATCTATATAATGCCTAAATATTTGGAAACAGAACGCACCTCTAAATGACCCATGGGTCAAAAAAGAAATCACAAGTAAAATGTTTGTTTATTTTTTCTTAAGAATATTGGGCAGGCCCAGTGGCTCAGGCGGTTGGAGCTCCGTGCTCCTAACTCCGAAGGCTGCCAGTTCGATTCCCACATGGGCCAGTGGGCTCTCAACCACAAGGCTGTGGGTTCAACTCCCACAAGGGACGGTGGGCTGTGCCCCCTACAACTAACAATGGCAACTGGACCTGGAGCTGAGCTGCGCCCTCCACAACTAAGACTGAAGGGACAACAACTTGACTTGGAAAAAAATCCTGGGAATATACACTGTTTCCCAATAAAGTCCTGTTCCCCTTCGTTCCCCAATAAAATCTTTAAAAAACAACAACAAAGAAATAAATTTATTTAGGATTTTTAAGTGTTTTAAATATTTTATTTAAAAAGTACTGAAGTAATTTTATCAATTAGAACTATTCTCAGGAAGCAGTGCTTTGTTAAGAATAAATCCATGAATAACAAAGTCAAAAAAGTCTTCTAGAAAGTATTTTGTTACGAATAATTGTTTTTTGTTGTTTCCCAAATGATTTTATAAATTTTGTAATTTTTATATGCCTGGCTGGGATCCATGAAATAAAGTACAATTCTCCACCCAAAGAAACAAAAGCATCAGACACACTGAAGGACTCGGATTAAATTTTTACATTTTCAGGAATAAGAGTGACTATATACCCATTTATGAGATGGTAATTTGGTAAAAATTTTTATAGAATTTTTAATGATTTATGGTTTTCCATGATGGTTTCTTAGGCAACATTCCACCAAATTACAACTTTACAAAAATTGTAGTACCATGTATTTCTTTAGTATGACAGCAATTTTGTGTGGCTTTCTTTTTAAAGCCAAAATGTATGCTTTATGTATAGTTGTAAAACACTGATATCCTAGGTTTCCATTACCTTTAATCAAGAGTTATTAACACTTTTGTTGAAAAGTAAGCTTATGTATTAAATGATGAAACTTCAGGTTATAGTAAAAGTGGGGGTGGAAAATAAAGGGATAAAAAACTTGTCTTTTAGATTAAGGCTTTACGAAATAGAATTTGTATTTAATCAACTATCTAGGACCCTTTTCTGGTAATGAAAGCATACTGTCTTAACCTAAAAGAAGTAAGTGGAATTGTTAAATATTTTTTTGTTGTTGTTGTTGTTTTTTGTCATCTACCTACTATCACGACCTCAAATAGGTATGGTGCATTAATATGAAATACTTTTGAAACACATAATCTTTTCTTGAAAAAATGGGACCTATACAAAAAGATTACATACTGCTGGACAGGAGGTTCAAATGACTAGTGTGTAGTATTTTTTAAAACATTCATTTTGTCAGCATAAATTTCCTTTAATTATTTTCCACTTCCAGTAGGATTTCATTTTGAGGTTGAATGTATCAAGCCAGTAGAAAGTTTTACAATTTAGTAACTCTGGATTCCAAGTCATTTAAGATAAAAATGGAAATGCGAAGTTTACTTAAGAAAATTAATTTTCTTCTTCTGTTACACTAAGTCTTCAGCCTCTTCACCATCATCTTCTGCATGTTGATCTTTTCTTAGTCAACAAGTGTGTACCCGTCGTGTTCCAGATACACACTTAGCTGTAGTGATCTCTGAAGGAGCGACTTCAGTATTGAGACAGGTTAGCTAGCATGTCCCTAGGTAGACAGGGAGGTCCCTGGTGGAATAAACAAAGGCAGCCATATCCTAAAACTCCAGGTTTCGAAATCACTCCTTTGCTCCAGGACAAAATGTAACAAGGCCTTGAGGTAAATCATAAAATTCCTTTTGGCCGGACAAATGGAGCAGATCTGATAGATAAAGAGCGGGTTACTTTGCTAATTCCTTTAGGATGGGCAAACAGAACAAACCTGGTAGACGAATTTCATTAGAAGGCGCCAGTTCCCTTCTTCAAACAGTTCCCTTCTTCAAACAGCTCCCCTTCCCCAAACAGGCAAGGGAAGGTATAAAAGTAAGAGCTTTTGCCTCAGTCACCGGCACCCCCATTCGGGACCCCCTCCCGCTCAGGAACTCTGACTCTTTGCTTTCAATAAACTATCCTCTTTTTAAAACTCTTTGCCTCTCCTGGGTCTGTTTCCATTCTTCGATCTCACGAGACACGATCCCGGCCTACACCCAGAAACTGCCGAGAGATCCAACATCATCTACATCATTTGGGGGTTCACAGGAAAAATATTCCTACATCAGTATCTGCTCTTACAACATCTGAACAAGATGAATAATCTGGTGGATACAGAGAATTTCAGAAAATCTCTAAATCTTCTTCAATCGTTTGTATATTTTGGTAGGCAGCAGTGTAGACTTCTAAAGCTTTGCCATGAAATAACATTTCAATAGTCATAAATTCTGAAAGTATAGTCTTTATAGCCTCCATTTTCTGCTTTTCAAAATTGTCAATAGTTTCCTCCAGATGACATGTTGTTCGGGTAGCATCCATTGTAGCTCTCTGTAATTTGCTTTCTGCCTGTGAAATAACATGCCGGTCAGGTGGGTTTTGCTGACTAAGTTAACTGTTTAGCTTCCTGATCCCTTGTTGGCAATGTTGCTTTTTCACAATGGTTCTACAAGCTTTCAGTGGTTCAGCTACTCTGGCTTCAAGTGTTTAAACTTCTGCTGGTCAATAATACTGAATTTTGGCAAGTTCATCAGCAAAGTTTTCCAGGCCCTGCTTTAAATTTGGAGTCTCTGTAGAGGCATACACGTTGATTTCATTCACCAGGTCTGCTTTGTCTCACGGTCCGGCAGTTTTCTGCACATGAGCAGCAAAGATTTGGCACAGCTCTCCAAAATGCTTCTACACATCTGTGACGTCATCTTGCAGTTGTCTGGTTTGAGTGTCCCAGTTTTCCAAGCTGCACCTCAGCATCTTGCCTTGCTCATCGCTGGGACCCTCGGGGCTCTGGGGCGCCTGGCATACCCTGGGGCGTCAGCAGTGGCCTCCGGAGCCAGAGTGCCGGCCCCAACAAGTAAAAATTTTAAAATATTTTGAAGTGAACAACAATGAAAACACAACATATCAAAATTTGTAAATTCACTACTTAGAGGGAAATGTACGCCTTGAACTACTTAGGAAAAAAGAAAGGAATAAAATTAATGCCGTAAGTTTTTACGATAAAAATTAAAAGGAAAAAAAGAGTGAATGAAATCCAAAATAAGGAGAAAGAAATAGTAAGTATCAGAGTGGAAATAATTCTGTGATAACAGACAAAAATAGAGAAAAATTAATAAAAACCAAAAACCAGTTCTTTGAGATTAATAAAATTGGCCAGTGTTTAGGTAGACTGATCAAGACAAAGGAAGAGAAGTCTCGAATCACATATCAAGAGTGAAATAAGGGACATTACTACAGATTTATCGAAATTCAAAGGATAATAAGAAAATAATGTTAATAATAACATACCAATAAATTTGACTTATTAGTCAAACTTAGGTAAAATGGTCAAATTCTTTGAAAGACACAGATCACCAAAAGGAACACAAGAAGAAACAGAAACTCTTCATAATCCTATATCTATTAAACAAACTGAATTTCTAATTAAAAACCTTCCCACAAAGAAAACACTAGGCCCAGATTGGTTCACTGGTAAATTCTACCCACTATTTCGATAAAAACTGACAGCTATCTTACAAAATTCTTTTGGAAAACCTGGGAGGGAACATTCCTCAGCACATTCCTTGAAGGCAGGGTTATCTTGATAACAAAACCAAAGATAGTTCAAGAAAAGTCAACGACAGACTACTATTCCTCATAAATGTTGTTGATGCAGAAATCCTTTAAAAAAACAGCAAATCAAATGCAGAAATATGCAAAATGACAGGGGGTCCAAGTGAGGTTTATCTCAGAAATTGCAAGGTTGCTTTAACAGGACCAGTTCCCTCAACTGTCTGCGCACTGTCTCATCAATCCCACTGTTTCTTACGAGCAATGAACTCCCTTCCCTTTCCCTCGTTTATGGGACGGATCTGTGTGGAGTATCTACAAGGGGCCAGGCCCATATTAGGCAACAGAAGTAAGAACTGAATGGGATACCGTGGTTTTTCTTGAGTACCTTGTCATGCAGGGTAAGACGCATGGTGCAAATGTAAGACAGTGTATGGAACAGTCACAGGGGGTGTCAAGTACAGCTACAGAATATTGTCAGTAATACTGGAAGAACTATGGATGGCGTCAGATGGGTACTAGGTTTATCAGTGTAATAGATGGGAGGGGGGTTGAGGGGATGGGTGAGAAAGGTACAGGGATAAAGAAGTACCAACTGGCTGTTACAAATAGTCACAGGAGTGTGAAGTCCAATGTAAGGACTATTGTCAGTAATATCGTAATAACCATGTATGGTGTCACGTGTGTACAAGACGCATCAGGGCGATCACTTCGTAAGTTATATATTCACTATGTTGTACACCTGAAACGAATATAATATTGTATGTCAATTGTCATTGAAATATTTTTAAATTGTTTTTAAAAAAGAAAGTGTATAACATAGAAGTGAGAACAAAGCGCAGTGGCGGAAGTCATCCATTGCTCCCAAGGGACGCCGTGGAGGAGACATTGGATTTAGACCCTGAAAGACAAGCAAGTTCAGGGTGTCTCATCAAGAGAGAGAGAACTATGAGAAGCCCATGAATTTGCCCCACACACCTCTGCATGCATGCGTGATCTCAAAGCCTCCTGAGTGGGTTTGTGTTTTCTTCAACTCTGTCTTAGCTGCATAGGACAACTTCAGAATCAGATCCTCTGTGGGATGCTCCTTTCTGCATTTGCCAGGTGGAAAAGCTGAATGTGGAGATCAGGATGTGCGGGGTGGTCTAGGCAAGGGGAACAGCATCTGCAAAGGTGCAGAGGTGTGAAAGGCACGTTATAGAAGGAAGTGGGAGGAGCTCCGAGGGGTATGGGCAAGAGACCGAAAGGTAGGAGCGGGAGATAAGGGGCAGGTTAACTGAGGGCACACGGGAAACTCTAGGGTAAAGAGGCTAGAGGTTGACACTGAGGTGCTGGCCTTGGCATTGAGATGCCTAAGGAGCCAGAACAGAGGCGGGAAGGGCAGGGCCAAGTTGGCTGCTCCCCATTTCAACCTGGGAAGCTCTGCTACTATTAGTTTTGGAGCTAGGGTATGCATGGCATATTCCATTTGAAAAAAAGGGAGGTGATCCTTAGTAATACTATAAAAATGTATATAAAATCATTTAATAAATTATATCTAAGCTTCCTTCTGGCAAGAGCCTAGAGTGTTGGCACACAAGATGCAGGGTGGGGAGGACCTATGTCCTTTACCCAATCTCCTGAGCATAGAGATATGTCCACCTGTATGGAGAGCCCTGGGCTCAGGAGCCAGGAACCAGGGCATAGAGACTAACTTACTACTGATTAGAATCGCACCACCCTCTCTCTCCAGGGGCGACGGAAGACATGCTACTGGATCATACTGCCCTGAGGAAGGAACAGTGTCCCTTTCAGAACTTGGCACCCTCTGGCACAGAATAGACCCAATAGGGACACTGACCATATTGCCTGGATGAGGCTTTGGATGGGGTTCAGGCCACCAACCACTCACTGGAAACTCAGCTCCCACGGGGTGGGGGGGCGGTTAGTATCAGTGTTTTCATTCTCAGGGCCCCGGGCCCTCCTCTGCCACTGCCTTGGCCACTGACACTGGGCACAGTCCCCCAGGACTCACCCTCCCACAAACTCCCCTCCTGCAAATAAACAGATGCTAACTCACAAGGCAAAGCCAAGGGCCCTCGTAATAGGTAACTTGCCCATAACTGGAAATATCTTTAACACGAGGAACAGGGATTATTAGTCCCAAAGCCCAGCTCTGTGTCTGCTCCACAAATAGTTGCTGCAAAATGAACCTTATTTTACAGACAAGGAAACTGAGGTTCAGAGCAATTAGGTGGTTCAACCAAAGCCTTTTGTCAAAGCATCGCGGACTTCTGGGTCACCCAGCCAGAGCCTGATGCCAGCTCCACCACTTAACTGCAGGGTGTCAATGGGTGGGTCAGCTCATTGCTCTGTGCCTCAGTTTCCCCATCTGTACAAGGGGACGATAACACCTGCTAATGCCAGACTTGGTACAAAGAAGGGGCTCAAAAGGCGGTGGGGAAATTGTTAGTCCTAGATGGAGTCAGGATTTGAACCCCTCTAGGCAGAGCTAGGCCTGTCCCTCTGCTCAGAGGCCTCCGTCACCACAGCGAAACCCACACTGTTACTCTCCTCCTGAAACTCCCATGGGGAGAGAAGTGTGGCCATTATTCATATGAGACTGTGACCCGGACATTTGATCAACAGCCTTCTTCTTTAAAAACATGTGAAAGGCAAGATCTTGGGCTTCTGTGTGATGAGTTATGTCCCCACAGGGCAGCTGGCTCTGTCTCAGGACTGTGACTGTGAGAAAAAGCCATGCTCAACTCAGCCCACCAACTGGCGGCCCTACGCTATAACGGTAACTCCTAGTCTGCACTTGTCTTGTGCCAGGCACAGGGCCAGTGGCTGTAACTTACTAGGCACAACAACCGTGAGATGGAGAAATCATTGTTATCTCCACTTTACAGGGGAGGAAACAGGCACAAAAGAGTTAGGTAACCTGTTCAAGGTCCTATGGCAGCAGAGCTGCAATCCAGGCGGTGTGCCTCGTGGCTGGCCCAAATGACACGTACACACAGGAAGCCCCACACGCTGGAGCCCAGGCTGCCTGGCTGGCTCCTGGTGGTTTACTCTCCTCCATCTGCTTCCTACCTGACTTGACATCCAGCAAGTGCCTGACCCGGGCATAGAGGCCCTTTCCCCGGCTGATCCTTCCAGTTCTAAGCTCCCCTGGAAATGTCAGGTACTGAAAAAAGCACATGCATTTTGGTTTCATAGAGACCTGGGCTCCAGTCCTGGGGCTGGCGCTTACCAGCCGTGAGAGGTTGGTGAGAGGTGGTCTCTTCACCTCCCTGAGCCTCCACTTCCTAATCTGAAAAATGAGATAAGGAGAGCTTCCTTCCCTGTGATAACTGACAGAGAGAATTTGCTTGAAAATGCTTCACACAGGGTCAGGCAGGGGGTTGAGTCTCCATGAGTGCTCTTTCCCTCACCCAGAACTTGGGTGTGTATGGTGGGGGGGAGGGGAGAGGGTCCCTGGAGTGGATAAGGCAGGCATGGGGCCTCAGGGATCTTTCCCTGGGGCTGAGGAATTCTGAGAGACTGTAAGAGATTAAAGAGTAATTCAAATTCACCAATTTATTTGAGCACCAACTTTGTGTCAGAATGATGGTAAGCATTTAACTTGTAGTGTCTCATTTAATCAACAGTCCCACAAGGCAGGTTCTATTACTGTGATCTTGCACAGGATGGGACTGGAGCCAAAAGACACAAAGTGACTTTCCCGGGGTCATCTTCTGATGCTTAGTGGAGTCAGAATTTGAACCCAGGACTGCATAGCTCATAAGTCTATGGTCTTAACTTCTCTACCTGATTGTCTCCATCGGTGAATAGTGCCTAAAATTCTACCATTCATTCCTTTGAGAAGACATGAGATAAGAAGTGTGAAAATGCAACCCAAGGCCTGGGACTTAGCCAAGCCCCCACAAAAGGCCTGTTGAAAGACTGGTGGATTTGATGATGTGGACACAGGCAGCTTTGAGGTGAGCAGCACTGAGGTTACAGCTTCATGAATTGTGGGGGAGAGAAAAAAACACAATTTTGCTTTGATGTTTTGGGGAACTCTGGGATGCTTGGCTGCTCCAGCAACTGAAACCTGGGGAACCAACCTGGCCAAAGCAATTACTGCCCAGTGCCTGCTTCGTGGCCCCTCTGGACCTCCACCCAGGCCTTTGGTCAGCAAAACAAATGCTACAGGTCAAACCTTGTGACTAAAGATGGCGTTTGGAGCATCATTTCTCTTGAGAAATGAAAACCACCGCCACCACCTACCTCCAAGGGGGGGCAAGTCTCGTTGGCATGGCTCAGAGAAAGCAGGGCCCCCATCTATCTGTTCCTTACACAGCAGTATTTTCAGATTAGTTGAAGTCAATGCACTTCCATTCTTTGGAACCAGGTTAAGTATGGCAGCTAAATAAATCCGGCACACTTGTTAAATGGGCATGTGTGGCGGGAAGAGCCTACCGTTTGCTTTTACAAGGATGGAAACAAGATACACTCATTATGCTTGGATCTGGGGTAATTTCAATCCATCACTGCTCTGACATGTATCAATTACTCATACAAAGCAAAATCCAAAGCCTCAGAGGAAAGAGTTCAATTCCCAAGAAAACAGCGAAAGCTTAACAATGTAAAACTTTAGGATACATCAGCAATAAATTAGTACTGATTTACAGTAACAACTGGACGCCCTTCCCATGCACATAAAGAGAATCACAGCAGCTTTCGGTGTTCCCGAATTGTTTTAATGGCCTTACAGATTTGGGGAATCAAAATGAAACATTTCCATTCCAGAGTCCGTCCTTTTTCTCTCAGTCAAGGTGAAATGTATTCTTATTTTCCAGGTGGAGTTTTAAAAGTCCATATTCCTTAAGCCTTGATTAGTGACACCAGATTGTTTGCTAATTTTAGCCGTTCGGTCTCCTTTCAGCCTTGTATACCAGATTCCGGCAGATTTAATATCTGCTCAAATCCTTCGGATGCTCTTCCTTCCCTGGGTCCCAGGTGACGTTCTCAATAAAATACAGAGTGGAATTAGGAGACTTGATATTTTCCTCTGTGCACTGGACATCCAGAAGCCATTTGGACTGCGTTGTAAAAGATGAGTTGGGAAGTGAAAATGTTTCTCGGCCCGAGTCTCTCAATAGATGAGATGGAGAAGAAGGGAAGAGAGGGAAAACACGAGGACGCTGACTGTACACTGCAGAGCACTGACGCTGCTCTGCACAGTAGCAGCTGTGGTCATTGGGGTGCCCGGGGTGGATGCTGCCAGTGCCACGGAAGTAGAGGCTGAATAAACCTGCTGGGTTACGAGCAGTGCCAGAAGCAGCAGTCCCAGCTGCAGCCTGACCAATGTCCCTCTTCCCATGTCCGCTCTCTCTGTGCTCGTTGCTCTGGAGACTGAAGGACTATGAGCCCCAGGAGACTGAAGGTGAAGTAGCAAAGTGTGATCATCACAAGGGCCTTATATGCCAGCGTGTCACAAAGCAGTGACATGGCACTCACCTGCCAGAGTGTCACAATGCCATGACATGGCACTCACATTGGCCGCCTACCCAATTCTTTGCTTTGGAAACTAAACACTTGTTTAGCATGCCTGGGTTCCATTACTGAGAAATCTGAAGTTTCCATGGTCTTTCTTCCACGTGGCGTTATTTATTTCCTTATCCTAAAAAGCAATGCAGGTTTGTTGTTCGAAGTTGGTAGTACAGGATATGACAATAGGTTTATATCCAGAGATAATCACTAGTGATATTTGGTATGTTTTTATATAGTACATACATATGTCTTTCACTCAATAGAGATTTTGTACACAGAAGTTTTGCTTAACATTTATCATGAACATTTTCCTGTCATTAAAATCTTTTTTAAAAAACATAATTAGTTTCTTTAAAAGACTGAGCACTGAGCTGTGTGTGTAGTTTTATCCTTGTCTTGTTTTTATTCTTCTGGATTTATATAAAAGAAAGAGAATAGACCATGGTGTTCGTCTTGTTTTTTTCTGGATGAAAAGATTTTTGTATTTTCCAACTTTTCTACACTGGTTATATCTAGAGGTTGAATTAGTTTTGGGGTTTGGCTTGGGTTTGGGGTTCTTTTTGAGGAGTAGGGTTGGTGGAATTCAAGCTAGAGTAAATCAAAGTGGAGATTGCTTTTTAAAAAGATTATGGAAAGTTGACAACGAAAATTTAAAGAATGACAGGAAGCTTTTGGTTAATAATAGAGCACTTATAGTCTGAATGGTAGCTCTGTGAAGGTCCAAAATGGGTAAAAATTAACACATTCGTGGATGTTTGAAATTTAGGATATGGCATAAGGAATTTAATAAAAGGTTTAAAAACCTTTGGCTTGGATTTTCTTATCAACTTGAAGAGAAAGTTTAAAGTGATTCAATATCCTCCTCATCCCTTGTTTTCAAGCATGCAAATACTTTATATTCTAGAAAATTAAAACCTACTTTCTTTGCTTTTCCTAGGCCACTGCTCCCTGCCTCTTTAGGAATCTGATTACTTTTTCTGAATCTTTATGGGAGAGCCTGAAGAATGATCTGATTTCTTTTTGCCATTTGGAAGTTGAACCCACATAAACCGGATTCCTTTTTCCTTCCTAATTTTTGCAGAAAGTGATACAGAAGCAGTATCAGACATGGAGGAAGTAGGAACCTTCCTGGAGGGTGGCGAAGCCACCATATTTCTGCTTGTGTACCCTTTAGTCCACACCATGTCAGACAAGAGGAGATGAGAGCAATGAACTGACGTTGTAGCCTGTCCCAAAAACAAGGACCCTTGTAGATGTATCTTCTCACCCAACTTTTTTTGACCGTTTTTTAACAAACACATTGAATCTACCTGCCCAGTCCCAGCTTCCCTCGTTTTTCTAACAACTCAAAGGGAGCCATGATGCAGGTTTTGGTTAGGATTGTTGACCTTAAAAATAAAGCGGTCAATTATTTTACCAGCAAAAATAGGTTTATTCGGGAACAGTAAGGAATTGAAATTCGGGACAAGTAAGTTATAGCAAAAGCCATAGTCAAGTCCAACAAACAAAGAAGAGGAATGTTATTTTAATGGAGAAAAAGGAGGAGGTTGGGAGGGGTTGTTCTGAAGGAAAGTCCATTGGACAAAAGTAAGAGTTCAGGGAGGTGAGTTTCTCCGGGGCAGGGCAGGCAGGGGTGTTCTCACTGGCGGAGTTGCTAAGGTCGTTGATTTCTTGTAGGTGATGAAATGTACATCTTTCCTGTTGGGGCCTATAACTGATGATTCTTTCCCATTGAGGATTCCTCTGTTGAGGTCCCTAAGTGACAATTTTTCCTATAATTGTCATGGACTGGTGCTGTGTGAGAGCTCCCCCTTCTGGCCTCCCGACTCTATATTAGTGAGGTTTCCCTTCATTCGTTTTCACTAGAAAGAACCCTGTGGCGTCTTTCTGTTCCAGCCAAACAGAGTGTGTCTGGAGGTTTTTCTTCTACACTACACCCGTGTGTTTGTGACCTCTCTGCTCAAATGGCCTCCATTATAATATGGAGTGAGCATCTGTCATTGTTGGTGGTCACCTAGCAACAGAATTGTTTATGGAATTCCCAGTTTTGAGAGCTAGAACCTAAACATGCCAGAGGCTTTCTTTCCCAATCTCCTTCACAGGTCAGATGCAATCATGTGACCAGTTTCCTCCAATGAGAGACATTCCAGCCCACAAATTGGAAAGAATGTTCCTGACAACGTTTCTGCTAAATTGACCAAAGTTTGTGTTATGTGAAATAACAACCCTGTCTGATAGGTTACCCTTTAGACTAATCAAAAATTCCCAACCTTTTAGGACTTCATTAAAATGCTGCCTCCTCAAGGAAGCCTTCTCTGATGCCTACTCCCCAGAAATTATCTCTCATCCAGTTTGCCTGTGGGTTTTACTTTATGGCCTTGAAGCTCCCTGAGGGCACTAACTTTATAGTTATTTCCCAAAATAATGGTTAAGAGAAGGGACTCAGGAACTATTGCCTGAGTTCAAGCCCCAGCTTTGCTATTAACTTGCTGTGTGACCTTGGGCAAAGTAATAAACCACTCTGGGTCTCATCTGCAAAATGGGGTGAAATAGCACTTATCTCTCGGGGCTGTTGTGAGGATTATTACATGTCTATGTAAAGCACTAAAGACAATGCCTGACTCATTATAAACCCCACACAGGTGTTTTTATCACCTCCATTCACATCACCACCACTGTCACTTGTGGCCCCCAGGCCTGCAAAGTGCGGCTCCCACCATGAGACTCATCCCTTGCAGAGTGCCCTTCCAGAACATGTCTGTCTTTCCTGCCGGTGGCCTGCAGAGCGCTCGGCCAGCGTAGTCAGCTTTTCCACAGCACCTGTGCTCTGGGACTGCAATCGATGCCAGGCCCTTCACTGGCCCCGAGTCCTCTCAGTACCCACCACACTCGGATCCACTGACTTCCTGCCATCTCCACCATGGCTGCCCTGCTCTCATCTGCACCTGAGTCATAGCAGAGGCCTTTTAACTGGTCTCTTTGTGCCCACATCTAGATGCTTCTAAAGACCCCACGAAGGGCAGACACATCAGCTGTGCTGTCCTTGGCTCCTTCAAAACCAACCCTCGTACCTCTTTAATGAGGAACCCGAGGCGCTGGGCCTCAGGCAGGACTAAACCACTGTCATTATGAGTCACTCCTCCCCTCAAAGGCTCTTGTGTCCTCATAAAATATGGGGCCACCCAGCAGAGCCTCCCACAGCTCCTTTCGATGTGGATGGATCTGGAGAAATTGGGGGGAAGCAAACTGGGTGAGCCAGAGCCTGAGCCAGGCCTGGGGTGAGAGGCAAGGGGCCGCAGGTCCATGAGCACTCTGGGCTGGGCAGGATTTTACCGCTGTGCCCATGAAACACGGACACGGGGAAGAAGCGTCTTTGCTGCCAGCGGTGACAAGGCCCACTGGTGGGCATGTACCACCGGCTCTGGAGGCAGTGGGTCTGGGACTGATGCCAACAGGCCTGGGTTTGAATCTAGCTCTGCCATCTCCTGACTGGGTGGCCCTGAGCACATCGTTTCCACACCTGAGTCACGTGCCTGGGGCTGGAGGGGGCAGGGCAGGAGCTGGACTCACAGGGCCTTGAAAGCCAAGCTTAAGGTTGGGTCTTTGCTTTAGGAGCAGAGGGGCCTCTGATGAGCTTTAACCAGCTGGGGGACAAGAAGTTTTGCATTTCAAAGAGACCATATTAAGGACAAAAAAATAAAATGCTGCTGAAAAGCTTAGACCTGTGATGGCTCAGCTGTATCCCAGGAAGTGGCAGCAAATGTCACGGGGATGGGGTGGGTGGAGTGAGGCCACCAACTGCTCTGGACCGATGCCCCCCACCCCTTGCCCCAACAAACACTTCTCACTGCTTCCTCACAGTCCCAGGGATGGGAGTGTTGTTACCACCCCATTTCACAGAAGGAGAAACTGAGGACCAGAGGAGGGCAATGGCTTGCCCCAAGAGAACTGTCCTAATGAAACAATTAAATGGAATATCTCATGCAAAGCCCCTGGTGTCTGGGGTCTGGCATGTATCTGAGGTACAATGAACGGTGGTTTCCTCTTTGCTTCCTTGGCCCCTCCAGCGTTCCAGCTGGTGAGCAGCCTTCCAGCACCATCAGGAGGTAACTGAACCATGGATGAGTGATGCCAGGGCATCAGTCCTCCCAGTTCTGTGACCCCCCCACCCCCATCCTGCTGGAGCTTGTGTCTCGCCAGGGTGTGATCAAAGCCTCTCTCTGATTTACAGCTGGGCTATCATCTGCTGGCTCTCACTGCCTAGATGTCCACTGAGGTCTCTGAGGGCAGAAGCCAGGGCTGGGCCACCACCCAACCCGGGACTCAGATCCCAGGGAGGGGACAAGTGTCAGTCTCAGCTGCAGAGGAGTGGGGGGCCTGGCTGGGAGCAAGGAGGTCTTTTTGCTCCCAGGTTGCACAGGGACCTGGGGATTCCCCATCACCGGGGAATCCAGAGAAGGGGACAAGTAGTGAGGGGCCTGGTAGCCAGGTCACATAGGGCCAGGTTGGGGGCCTCTGGGAAACAGGACGCTGAGGAAGGACTTCAAGGAGCTGCCATGGGTAGGACCCAGGGACCAGCCAAGAGTGCAAGGGGGCCTCAGAGGTTCACAGCATTAACATCCTTGGGGCTTTGAAGGCATGTCCCCTGCCCACACGCTGCTCAGCAGGCCCAAACTTCCTGGGTGGGGCAGGCCCTCTGCCCTCCCAAGAATGCTCAGAGAGCCACATCCCTGCACAGGGCCTTGAGGAAGGAACTTAGGGAAATTCTGTGCTGTTACTGCTGCTTCTCCTGTGTTGGACTGGGAGGCAGATGGCCTCCCCTTGAGCTGCCGGTGGACTATGGAGAGAGTGTGGTTTCCTGGGAGGGGTCTGGAGCCCACTGCTTAGAACCATCTGGTTCACACCTTTTTTCCCCCATTTTTCAGAGGGGGGGAAGAGAAGGCTCAAAGAGAAGTGGTTTTCTCAAGGTCTCACCACAATTTGAAGACAAGACATCTTTTTGTCTCCTCCTTTTTCTCTCACTTCTTCTCCACCCTTTTCCTTCTCTCCACTTTTTTTCTTACTATCTTTTATCTGTGCCTTGTCCCGGGTCACATGAGGGACCATGTTGTGTTGTGATCACCAGGCCGAGGGAATGGCCGACCTGGGTTCAGATCCCAGAGCTGCCATCTGCTGGTCCCTTCATCTGACAGGAGTCTCTGAGCTTCCTGAAGCTTCAATCCCTCCCTAGGAAAAGAGGCTAATCTGAGAGCCTGCTGACAGGATTCTGGGGAGGATTAAACGAGGTAACATGTAGAAACGGTCCGCACTGTGCCTGACCTTGCCTATGGAGAGCGATAAGGAAAAGGAAGAGACAGACAGACACACGGGCAGGCAGACCATCAGAAAGAGCCAGAACCAGGCCTGCTGACCCCTCTTCTTCAGCTGCCGTGATGATGAAGTGATAATAAGGACCTATTGTGTGCTGGACGTGTCCTGGGTTGTGTGTAACGGACAAGTGAAGGACTGCCTATCAGCTTGTGGAGAGGCAGGAAGCAGCATCCTGCTCTCTGTGCCGCTATCCGGCCTTTGACTGGGACTGAATCCCTCTCCGACCCAAGTGTGGGAACAGTCCTCCATCAGCCACTGTGAAGCCAGCCCAGGGCCAGCCAGCTCATCCACTGCTGCCATTTCCCGGTGGAGCAAAGGAATAAAGTATGAAGTGGGTAGGTGGGGACTATTTTGTCTCAGGTGGTCAAGGAAGGCTTCTCGGAGGAGGTGACTTTTGAGCTGAGACAGTCATAGGATATTGGGGCTGATCTTCTAGCCTGGGGGTCACTACCTGGAACCCTCCTGAGTTTGGGGGTGACGTGTTCAGGTGACAGGAACACAGCAGGGCAAACATGATTCTGGCTCTCAGCCTTAGAGCTAAGGGGCTATCAGGAGTGGTGGGGACTAAGTCTAAGCAGAGAACCTAAGTGAGGCCGTCTGGGGGCAGAAGCTGCTCAGCTCCAGAGATTGTCCAGGCCACACCCAGTGCGGTCAGATCTCCCGATCATTCAGGAGAAAAGGAAATCTGATTTTCACGTGTGATATCCCAGTTTTTAAACATTGACCTCCACTTCTACCCCCTCCTTTCTCTCCCATCTTTCTTTCTTCCCTTCTGTGCAGAATGTTTATTTTCATACATCTTCCCAAGCCTCTGACATTTAAACTTTGAAATCAGAATATTTTCTATTTCTCTTCTCTATACGAGGATGCTGGGTGAGATGTCCCCAGGTCCATGCGTGCCCTCCTGGAGGTGAAGGGCACGCATGGACCTGGGGAAATCTCACTGGCTTTTGTGAGCCAATTACAGCCCCCACTATTTACTGAGCACCTAGTATGCACCAGACCTCCTCTCATGAATGGTCAATGTAATCCACTGAAGAGCCCTATGAGGTTGGTGTTACCATCTGCAAGTGCGTGATGCACAAGCAGAGGGTCAGAGCAGTTCAGGAACAAGTCTGTGGTCACACAGCAAGTAAGGGGGTAGCAGGGACAAAAACTGCTATCTCTAAGCCAAAGTCTATTTTTTTCCCTACATCAGCGGTTTTCAGCTGGGGGTGGGGAGGGGATGGATTCCCCCCTCCCCACCCAAGGGATGTTTCACAATTCCCGGAGGTATTTTCAATTGTCATGACTCAGGGGTGCTATTGGCATCTAAGGGGTAGAGGCCAGGGATGCAGCCAAGTATCCTACAATATAAAGAACAGTCCACCTCCCATTAACAGCCCAAAAGGTTAACAGTGCTGAGTCTGAGAAACCCTCATCTAAGCTTCAAGGTCAGTGAGCTTACGGGGCCACTGAAGGACACGCGGCCCTTGGGCAGAACAAGGATTTGGGAAGGGCCATTCCAGACAGAGACAATGACAAGGACAAAGCACAGAGTTAGGAACAGGGCCGGTTGAGGGGCCAGTCAGTGGGCTGGGCAGAAAATTCAGGGAGCAGGAAGGAACAAGCGTGGCTACGGAGGCAGACATGACCTGTGTGTGTCAGGGATCTTTGGTTGCAAGTGACAGAAAAGCCAGCTCACCCTGGCTGAGTTTAAAAGGAAATGCATTGGCTCATTCGAGTGGTCAGTCCAAGGACAGGCAAGAATGGGAGGAGGGCCTGACCAAAGGAAAATATGATGGCTAGAAAAAAACAACATGCACGAGAGAGAGTCAGCACGTACCAAGACACATGTGTTGTCTCATTTCTCCTCACAACAATCCCATGGGGTGGATATTATTGTTTACAGTTAATAGACAAGGAAATTAAGGCCTGGAGAGGTTGAGTAACATGCCCAGGGTCACAGCTAGTACTGGTGGCAGAGACCAGATTGGGATTTGGCTCCAGAGCTTGGCTCTTAACCACTGTACTGTGGTTTGTGAACCAGTTAGCCTCCTGCTGTCACAGGCCTGAATGTGGCAGCCAGGCCTGTGAGGCGAAGTGGCTTTCTCCAATAGGAAATGAAGAGCCATCGAATGTAGCAGAGGTTGACACCATCAGCCTGTACTTTAGAAACACACTTGGAGGCAGTGTGGAGGCAAGTGGGGGGGAATGGGGAGAACTGGGCATTGTCTAGGCAGGAGCTGGGGAGGGCCTGACTCTGCAGTGGGGAGGGTGGGGGGACCCCTGGGAGATGCTCACTAAATTTCTCTTGGCCACCAGGCCTGTGCTGGTGAACAAGCAGTGGGTACAGGGCGAGGGCTTGTGGATGATTGATGACCTGGCTCTGACGGTGCCTCTGGGTTTTCATCGTTTTCCGGCTCATCCCCCTCACTACAGCAGATGGGAACTAGGCATGTAAGTCATCCATCTCTTGCTGTCTGGAGGGAGGGAAGGGAAAGGGAGACAGGGCTTGGTGGCAGGGAGGGCAGCGGTGGTTCTTTTCCATGACAGGTTTAGGGAGCAGCAGGCTGTCATTCTTCCTCATTACTGTCCAGAAAGAATTCTGTCCCAGGAGCTCCTTCCCCAGGGATCAGTAAGGGCCACTGGCCGATGTTGTCTTTCCTCAGTCTTAGAGGGCCTCTGGAATGCCCGGCTCA
This sequence comes from Rhinolophus ferrumequinum, assembly GCF_004115265.2. Lineage (NCBI taxonomy): Eukaryota > Metazoa > Chordata > Mammalia > Chiroptera > Rhinolophidae > Rhinolophus > Rhinolophus ferrumequinum. The sequence continues at coordinate 20,904,329 of NC_046292.1, forward strand.
ACCTCACTGCTGGACTCGGCTGTCTTCATGCCATCCCCTCAGATCAAAGGCCACCCGTGGCTCCCACCTCGGCACTGCCACCTTCACCACCTCAGAGCTGGCTGGTGACCAGGGCCAATTCACAGCTTCCACACGCTCAGCTGCACCGCGGACCTGCCAGAAGCCAGGGAGGTAGGGCAGGAAGGCAGATGCTAATGCACCACAGCACCGCTGCCTCTGCTGCCCCTGTGCAAGCAGCAGGTCTGCCTCCTCTACTTCCGGGTCACCTCCTAACTTCTCCTTCAACATGCTGCTCAGGGGTCAGTCCCTCTGGGAAGCCTTCTCAGATTAGTGTCTTGAAGGAGATAAGAGAGCTGGGAGCGGATGTGGACCCTGGGCCCCACTTCTATCCCGTGGTCAGAACCCCTGCTTCAGGAAAAGCTGTGCAAACTTGCTGGTAGCGGCTCAGTCTCCTTCTGCAGGTTGGCTTGGGGGTAGCAGGCTGCAGGCTGGGACAACTGGGCACCAAGTTCTGTCAGCCTCCCGCAGGCTAGCCCGAGCTTGTTCTCAGAGTGGAGGCAGGGTTCTGAGACCGGGAAACCATGCACGAGGGCACATGGGCTCTGGCACGTCACTATTTCCACGACATTCTATTAACCAAAGGAAGGCAAGGGGTGGGGAAGAGACTCTACCTCTTGATGGGAGACGAGACTTCCCGAGGTCAGCCTTTTATGATCTGATTCAGTCCCCCTGTGTATGTTCTCAGAGCTCCTGCCACAACCCCTTTCGTGAAAATCTTTACATTTTACTATTATGACTTCTCCAGTGTTCTGTTTTCCTTGCTTGACTCTGAGCTCTGTGAAGACAGAATTCTTGTCTTCTTCACCTCAGGCACACCAGTGCCTCACCAAGAGCCAGACGTGTAACAGGCACGCAGTATAGGCTTATGAATGAATGAATTAATTAATTAATTAATTAATGGAAAGAAACAGGTGCTACTGCTTGGCCATGTCTCCCCCACTGTGGACATAGACAAGGGGCTGTGTGGAACAATGTTCAAGAACTTCCTCTCATGCATTTGTTCTTCCACTTTCCTGCAAAGGTGTGTGGATTCCTCTATCTGAGCTGGAAATCTAGGGAGGCCACTTCTTGTCTCTGTGTCCTTGGGCAAGTCGCTCCCCCTCTCTGTGTCTCAATTCCAAATTGGAAAAGGAGGAAAATTATCTCTGTTCACAGGTAACATAATCTTATATGTAAAAAACCCTAGAGATGCTACCAAAAGAAAAAGTTCGAAGTAGTAAATTAATCAAAGTTGCATGATACAAAATCAACCTACAGAAAATCAGTTATGGTCCTATATACTAACAATGAACAGTCTGAAAAGGAATTTAAGAAAATCCCATCTACAATAGCGTCAAAAAGAATAAAGTACTTAGGAATAAATTTAACTAAGGAGGTAAAAGACTTGTACACTGAAATCTATAAAACATTGCTAAAGGAAATTAAAGAAGACACAAATAAATGGACAGACATCTGTGTTTACGAATCAGAATACTGAATATTGTTAAGCTGCCCATACTACCCAAAACAATCTATAGGTTTAATGTCCTATCAAAACCCCAATGACATTTTTTACAGAAATAGAAAAACCCATCCTTAATGTCATATGGAATCTCAAGGGACCCCCGATAGCCAAAAAAATCATGAAAAGAACAAAGTTTGAGGACTCACATTTCCTGATTTCAAAATGTATTACAAAGTGCAATAATCAAAACCGAATGGTATTGGCATAAAGACAGACATATACATCAATGGAACAGAATAGAGCGTCCAAAAATAAACCTTCACTTATATGGTCAAATGATCTTTGACAAGAGTGCCAAGGCTACACAATGGGGAAAGGATAGTTTCTCAGTAAATGGTGATGGGGTAACTGGATAGTCACATGCAAAAGAGTGAAGATGAACCTTTATCTTACATCATATATAAAAATTAACTCAAAATGGGTTAAAGACCTAACCATGAAACTCCTAGAAGAAAAGCTTCATAACATTTCATTTGGCAATGATTTCTTGAATATGACACAAAAAGTATATGAAACAAAAGCAAAACTCAACAAACGGGACTGCATACATCAAACTTTAAAATTTCTGCATCTCAAAGGGAACAAAAGAAAGTGAAAAGGTAACCTACAGAATAAGAGAAAATATTTGCAAATCATATATCTGATAAGGGATTAACATCTAGATATATAAAGAACTCCTACAACTCAACAACACAGACCAAATAATTTGATATAAAAATGGGCAAAGGAGTTGAATAAACATTTCTCCAAAGAAGGTATACAAATAATAAAGCACGTTCCCACTCCATATTGGGCTGCTCCTGACGTCCTCACCTCCACCCGTCTCGGCTGCACTCGAGGCTCACTGCTTCCAACTCATTCTCCAAAAGGAAAAAAAGAAAATAAAGGAAGTAACTGCCTCCTGCCCCAGGGATCCACAACCTTCCCACATGGATGACTCTGGAGATGAGATCCATCACAAAGAATTTGCCTGCTCGCTGGGGGACCACAAATCTCTCAAGGCGCTGTCACTCCTCACCTGCCTCCTCAGGGTGTACTTGGTTGGGACTGGTGGCAGGCTTTCTCTAATGATGGGAACTCGGACAATGATGGGAGAAGGGAGGAGACGAGCTGACGTTCCTCCCTCCTCCTCTCGCAGACCTTCCTGGCCTCAGCCTGAGACACGAGGGGCACCGCTCTAGCCTCGGCTGCTAATTGGATCTATGAACAATGCTGAGGGTCTGGCAGAGTTGCCCCGACAACATCTTCCCAAGCACATTATTCTCTAAGCCGCCTCTGTGAGAGCATTTACAGAGTCCGTCTCCCTTTGAACATGGATCTTATTCATCTTTCTTCCCCCACCGTGCCCGGCACAGGGCCCAGCACTTAATAAGATCTTGGGAAAATACTGGTGGAATCAAACAGAAATTGAAACAGAAATTGAACACACTTTTTTAAGGTTGCATCGGAGGATGAAAAGAAACTGTTTGAAAATCCAAAGCCTTTCCTGTTGCTCCCTGGAGAGCCAGCACTTCAAGGAAGCCTTTGGCAAATCCTTTTGTAAAGTGCAGAAGTATAGAATTCCTTTGTACAGTAAATATCCCTCACTCAGGCTCCTGTGAATTTACATATGTCTGCATATGCATATGTGTATAATATTAATATTAATGTTGAATACAAAATATTAATATACAAATACAGAGGGTGCCAAAAAAGTGTACATACATTTGAAGAAAGGAAAAAAACTATTAAAATTGTAATACTCAATATATACCGATAACAAAAGATGAATACAAATCACGTCTGACTTCTGCAATGACAAGAGGGGTTGAAAGTGGTTACCATCAGTATCCAGACACTTCTGATGACGGTGAACTACTGCTTGAGCAACGTTGACCAAAGCGCCCACTTGTATACATTTTTTTGGCACCCCCAGTATTAATATTAAATAGTTAAATATTAAATAAAGTAGACAGTGACATACAAAGCCACTCCCTCCTATGTCTCCCGTCCCACCCCTCCAGGATACCCACTATTATATTTAGGGGTTTATTTAGGAATTGCTCAGATTACAAATATTTCATCCTCTCAGGATCAGACAAACTTTGATCATTTTTTTTATCACAAGACAGAAATTCAGGAGACTGAGAGACAGAAGCTGGCCCAAAGAGTTTCTCTGTCCCTCTATTCCCTAGGAAAAGCAGTGCCCAAAATATGCAATTGCTACCCCCCGTCCCCGCCGTCAGTCTGCAGTGGGGAGTTGCCATCTATCTGATTGGCCTGAATCCCAGAATCGCTCACATCACAGATTTCGGGGTCTGGGAGGGCGGGGCAGGTACCTGGGAAGGTATCTTCTACTGAGCCTCTACCAGCAAGTTTGGACAACTCTTCCCAAAGCAGGGGTTCTGACCATGGGATAGAAATGGAGCCCAGGGTTCACATCTACTCACAGCTCTCTTATCTCCTTCAAGACACCAAGGAGCAAGTATTATCTCGTTCTCTATCCTTGGAAGAAATGGCAAGAAACGGGAAGACACTCAGAACTCTACCTGAGTTTTTCGCATGAGAACTGCGTGAGAATGGTAGACGTGGTCCATGGCAGTTTTAAAACACGTCTGCACATTCCCTGACACTCCTCCTGTTGAGAGGTGGGTCCCTATATCCCTTCCCCTGGAACTGGCAGAGCTGTGCAACTGGTCTACCAGTGAACACAGGCAGAACACCCTCGCCCCATCTCTAGGTCCCACCACAAGGCGCATGGAGGATGTCATCAGGCTCAAGGCCCACGCCCTGACTTGGGGTACAGTCATGCTCTTGCTGGGCAGACTTGGGTACAGCCTGCACTACGACCCCCTTCCTGAGTCCTTCCTGACTGTTGTTTACCTGGAATCAATGCCAAGTAAATTCAGAGATCGCCTCCTAGAACCAGAGGCTGGCGCCACAAGGCTGGCAGACACTCAGCCCTGCTCCCGAGAGGGCCTTGTTTAGCCGACAGGCCCCCAAGTCTGGCCCACTTTGGACTTCGTGGCAACCCCAAGAGGGCTTGTTATCCAAACTGATGTGCGGAGGTTGAAAGGCTTCAGAGGAAGAGCTCCACGGTGGGACCGCTGCACACGCAAACACGCAGGGCCATCAGCTGTTTGGGTAAAATACAATGACTGCCATGAAATTTTAATGAAATTCTTAATTGTGTTAAATAATTGAGGACTGATGGCCCAGGCCTGTCTCTGGAAGGGAAACCAGGGCCTGCCTGCTCCAATGGGAAACTGCAAATGTGCAGGGCCTGCGTGGGGTGAATACGGGCCTGCCCCCTCACTGGGCCCGGTGGTCACCTCTCTTCTTGGGAAGTCAGCTCTCTCGCTTCCTGCTCTGGTCATCCTGGCAGAAGTGAGCAGGCAGCAAGCCACAGAAGAGCTCTGGGAAGGCAGCTGTGGAAAGACCATGGAGCTCAGGGTCCAGCGGCATAAGACAGGAATCCCGAATCTACAACTTGCCAGCTATGAGATCTGAGCAGGTCGCTCTACCTCTCAGAGTCTGTTTTCCTATCTGCAAAACAGAGACTGTTTAACTCCCATCTGTGCAGAAATGCCAGTTATTTTTTTCCTGGCACATCTCTCCTTGTCAGCCCACAAGTCTGGTAAGGGTCTTCCTAAACCCCTAGTTTAACAGACCCAGAGTGGACATTTCATCCAGGCTGGATAAATCAGATCCTTTCCCGGGCATTTCATTTTGGAACATGGGGATGAAGTTAAATAGTTTTTAAAACCAATCACATCAGCCCAGGGGTAGAGGTTATCACTTAGGTGTGACCATGCCAGGTCATGAGTGAGCAAAGAATCCAGTCTGCAGAGGAAATGAAGATGGGCGAAGGGAAACAGAAAGGAGTCATCCTGCAGACTCAGTCAGGGAAAAGGGAAGAGAGAGGCATGGAGAGTCAGCGAGAGTCTCTGCCAGGTGACTTTCAAGACCCAAGATACCTGGTGGGCTGAGACCTGAGGCCTCCCTGTAGTCTTATCCTAAATCCTGTTTCTACTTGAACTTCTTTGCGTGGGTTTGTGAACCAGTTAGTCTCACTTTCTGGCTCAAGCAAAAAGAGAATTAGTTCAACGATTGGTGCAATGGGAACTTAAAGGGACAGAGTTAAATCAGGACTTCACGTGAGGGGGCCTCCAATGATGTCGTGAAGACCAAAATACTCTGTATTTCTCCTCCATATATGTTGTCTTCTTTCTTACGCTACACTGAGATAGTAGCAACAGTTCTAGACTATGAACTTCCATGTTCAAGTTCAGTGGGAAGAGCAAGAGTCTATGTCTCAGAAGCCCTAGTAAAAGGCTCGTTGAAAACAATGGCTCTGATTGGCTCACATGCTCATCCCTGAACCAATCACTGTAGACAGAGGAATGGTCTGAATGGATTGGTTTAAACCTAGGTCATGCGGCCCACCTCTGAGCTGTGGGTGCTGCCTCACCCATGGACTGAAAGTAGAGAAAGGGAGGACCCAAAGAAAAGTTATTGCTGCTAATAAATGGATGCAGAATGCAAGCAAACAACCCTAATGGAGACAAAACCTCATGAGCAACGGTGGGGGAGAAACGGAGTCCCTTACGAAATGTTTCTATAAAAGTCTGGTCAATAAATGTTGATTTCTCCTCTTCCATCCCCTGGCGAACAACCAGACACGTTCTCCGCCCCAACCCCCGGCCCCTCGCCCTCCCAGTGGAAAAGCTCTTCATTTCCCTTTCAGGTATGTTTCAAGCACATTGCTTTCTCTTCTTAAGGCTCTTTGATGGTCATCTCAGGTCTCCAACGCACACTTCTCATGGGGAGATCTAGAGTCTGTGGAACTTGAAGCCATTAACAAATGCTAAGTGACCAATCTCAGAGGGGAACTTTGACTAAGACCAAGAAAATGATAAAAGCTCTGGCTGGGCCACTCTGCTGGACGCCCTCGAGTACCATGTACAACAAGGCTTTATGAGTCTTAATTATTTTTCCTCCAGCTGAAATTAAACTTCATTTCTGGGTCCATTATGCTTAAGGGAGACTCATCAGAGAGCAAATCAGCCTCATGTGGTGGACAAAGGAGGCCCTCTCAGGTCCCTCGCAAAGAGGTCTCTGTTCTTCAAACCCAGTGAATATGTCAGGGAGCAGCCTCGGCTCCCACAGCCTGCCCCCTTCCACGGTTTGGGCATTGGGCATCCTTATAAGGGCAGGGGTGGTGGGAAGTAAGGATACCTGAAATGCCCCCTGAGTGCCACAGTCTGTCAGGAAAAGGAGGCCAGGTGGAGATTCTGAACCAGCAGAGACCATTTCTAGAGGCCGAGTGAGGGCTAGGGGTCGGGAGGGGTGGGAGGGGGGTGTGGTCAGGGGAGGCAGTCTCCTAATTCTTATTATTCCTAGAGATATTATTTCCCAAGATCCTGAATTCCAGGAATGGACAAAGGCCCAGGGCCTCATCAGATGCCAGAAAGCCCTCAATAAAAGTAAAACTGAAAAAATACAGCATGGACTGTAGTATTGCCCTCAGCTCTCAGCCGCTGGGAGCTCCTATGTGCCTGGCCTTACATGCTTAGCATGTATTATAGCGTTTAAACCTCTCAATAACCCAATGCATAGGTAATGTTATCTCCATTTTACAGGTGAGGAAACTGTGGCTCACAGAGTCCAAGTTATTTGCACTCAAGCACCCAAGTTGCAAATCAAAGCCACGTTTGTCTGTTGCCAAACCTGAAGCCCTTCACTTTCCTGTTGTGCCTCCCTCTGACTCCTGTTAGCATACCCCCTGTGTCCAGGCCCTTTGCTACATGACTTTGCAATTCTTCCCATCAACAGGTAAAGTCTGCTTCCCCTTTTCTTAATCTGAGCTGGCCTCATAACTTGCTTTGGCCAATACAATGCTGTGAAAGAGACTTTGTGCCATTCCTGAGCCTACACACAAGAGGCCTTGTGTACTTCCACTCTCTGTTGTGTAACCCGCCTCTACTATGAGGACAACTCTCTCATCACTGGAGGATGAGCAGAGATAAGCCATCCCAGCTGAGGCCATCCTAGACCACTCAGCCTCCAGCCAACGCAGCAGATGCCCTGAGATATTAATAATCCCATTCAAGACCAGCCCAGCCCCCAGCAGTACTTCCCAGCAGACCTACAGACTTCCACGCTGAATAAATGCTTATGTTAAGCCACTAAGTGTTGAGATAGCTTGTTATGCAGCAATAGCTAACTGATACACCATAACTTTCTGATTTCAAAGCAATTGTACTCAGCCATCTCTCAATGTTACGTCCAGTACCTTGTCTCTTCCAAATTCTCACTCAACCACCATCTTTACTCCTGAAAAATCAGAGGAATTTCTTCCATGTCTAGAGACATAGACACTCAGTTGCTAGAACCCATGTTTGCCTTCAATCATTTCTTCATTCAGTCATTCAACAAATATTTATTGTATGTTCACTATATGTACAGGGTACATGGTCCTTGCCATTCTAGACACACAGGGTATAATGGCAATAAAGAAATAATTGCAGAAATAATAACATTGGAAAGAAACAGCATTTCATTGGGTTTGCATGAGGTATGCCAGCCTGAAATTAAGTTGCAACCTCAATGCTCAGAGAGCACTTTATGAGAGAGCAGGTGATCGCAGGGATGGGAACTAACACCTGTAAATGAAGAGCTGGCTTGCCCTGCGTGGTGAGAACATCAGCTCTGAATCACAAGAGGAGCTCACAGGCCTGGCCAAGGTCCTCAGGACAGTGCTGACACGTGGGGGAGGGAGGGGGTGGGGGTTGGGGAGGGAGCTTCTGCTGGCAAGATAGGAAGAGCTCAGCAAGTCCTCATAGATCTCCCACAGGTCACATCCTGACTAGGAGCCACTCCAGTGAGGAAGAGGAGGTCCACAGGGAGAACAAACACTGCCCAGCAGAACCTGCTGATGTAAGACGCACCATGGAGAGTGGGGAAACTTTGGCCATTAGAGCCAGATGCCCGGGGGTGAGCCGTGGCTCTGCCACTTATGATATGACCCTAGTCCAGTTACTCGGCACCTGTGAGTCTCCATCCCTCCTGGGACACATGCAGATAATAATCACCAGTTCTCAGGGTTTTGGGGTGGGGGGTCCAAAATCAAATGAATCATAAATGTAAAGGAGCATATGTGGGTCTTGACACTGCCTAACAAATGTTTACTCCCTCGTTAATAACTTTGAGGAAGACAGAGCATGTGGGTACCAAGAGAGGTTGGGGCGTTGGAGGTTGTAATTATGCACGTCCTCTCCTCTTACCTCAACCTTGGGCCAGGCCGCGAACTGTCCAGAGCACTCAGGGGAAGGCTGACTTGCCCAGTGCACATACAGAAGGCACCTCCTCAAGCTGCCATTTCTCTCCTGTGCCATTTCCAGTGGTTCTACCTTTATATCCAGATGTTTCCATCTCCTCCCTGCCCTACCTTTGGACCTGTGTTCTTTGGTGCCATTTTCCCATCTTCCCCTCTAGGCTGTGAACACCCAGGTATCGGAGGGCATGTTGTCCTATGTTCCCCCACGGCACCTGGGTCATGGTGGGCCCTTGGAGGATGTCTGGGGCCCGTGAGGCTTAGGGCTAGAGGTCAGGATGGCAGCCCTGCGCCTCCACGGGTCACCCCCTGGGGCCCTTGGCCAAGGACCATATCCCAACTAGATGGACCAGGAGCCCCGAGCAGAGTAGAAGGGACAATGCTTCCTGAGCATCTGCTGCATGTCAGGGGCCTTTCTTTATTAGCTCATTTAGGCCCCACAACAAGCCTTTGGGGTGGGAATTATCCATTTCTGTTTAGTTGCTAAGGAAACTGATGCAGAAAGTAGCCTAGCCAAGGGCTCGTGGCTGGTAAGTTCCTGAGCCAGGGTCTGGACCGAAGTCAGGCAGCTTCTAGGTGCACATACGTCCTCTACACTGCTGCTTCTTGTGTGGTCACATAGAGACTCACCACCACCCAGCTGTAGCTGTAGTTCTACAGACTCTTAGAGGGTGAGAGTGGGAGGGACTTTAATGACATCCCACCCAAGACAGGGGGTCAGTGTGGGCTGTGAAGGGGTCTCTCCACCCCAAGTCACACCAACCTAGGTTCAAATCTCAGTTGGCTCACTTAAAACTGTGTGACCTTGCATGCATCTCTTAATGCTTCTCAGTTCCCTTGTGTTCGATACTGGACAAAAATACCTGACTGATAAGTCCATACGGCTTCCATACATACGCTGTTCTATAGGTATGTTCCATATGTATGTATGTTCCATGACATATGTAAAAGCGTGTTGTTAGTTCAATAAAGGTTGGCTAAACCTGGGACTAAATGCTGGTCCCAACCCCTGCAACCCTGCCTCTTGTCTAAAGGCTAAAACCAGCTTCTATGGTCTTGGAAACAACAGGGAATAAGATCACACAAGGATCCTCTCTTACTCATATGCCCTTTCTTAAGTGGCCAAAAATGCCTGAATTAATCAGGCAACGTCAGTCATAGGGACAGTCAAGGCTTCAGGAGCATTGCCTGTCTCTCTGTCTCCCTTTGTCCTCTGTCCCCCATCTCCTCCTCTCCCTTGATGACTCCATCCCTCGTACAATAGCTGAGCACATTTGCGGAGAATTCCTAATGGCTGGTCGGTTCCCTCAGAGGACTACTGCGCACTCTCTTCAATGACATTCATTAGTCTGTCTGACATCAATACTGCTCTCAGGTTAATATGTTTAACTTAATGAGGCATTTATTTTCAGTTGGAAAACTATTCAAGAAGTGTATTTTCTCCCCGTGAGCTAAGCTGATGAATAGATTAGTCCCAAACTAAGAAAATGAATCTAACTGGCTCATTTTTATTTTTCAGTTACTGTGAGCCTCCAATTAATTTGAGTTCAACTGGTTATTTCTTTATGGGAATAAACAGGAAGAAGTTTCCTGCTTGGCTCTTTGATATGTCCTCTGTTCACCTGCTTTTCCCTTTCTACCAGCTCTGAGGAAATAAAAAACCAATACCAGCGTATGGTTTAGGATGGAGGGGATGCCTGAAATTGAGCAGAGGCTCAACAAATGGCTCTTATTTATTCAAGGAATCACGTGCTGTCAGTGTCCCAGACACATCTAATGGGTAAGCCAGTGTTCAGGACTCCTGGCCCGAAACCAAGGATGACCTGAAGGCCAATTTTCTTTGCTGGCTTGGCCAGCAGCGACACCACATCTCTGCCCCTGCAGCCCCTTTAGCTGCTGTCAGCCATGAGATGCCAGTCAGCACACACTGCCCTTCCTTACGGGAATGGGCTGCCCGGCCCCGGCCAGGGTCTGACAGCACGAGGGTGCACGTCTATGCCCGCCCCACCCCCACTCGCTCAATGACCAGAATCCACTCTGGTGGCAGGGCCGGCCCTGTTTTTATCGTGCTGGTAGGTGAGGGAACGGTGTGATTAATGAGTATGGATGTCACAGGCAGAGACGACTGATTTCCCATCTCAAGTTAAGAGGCTTTGCCAGCTGAGAGGCTTTGGCAAGTCCCTTAACCTCTGATGTTCCATACCTAAATTTGAAATGGTGATGACATTTTCTTTCTTGGGCTGCTAAAACAATTCAATGCAACCACATGTATAACTGCCTAACATAGTGCTCAGTGACTATGTGGAATGGATTTAAAAAGAGGAGGATTTGATATCATCAAGCACAACCAGTATTTTACCTTCATCTTCAAATCTATCTTCCCTGCTGCTGGTCTGTTCTCTGACTTAATCTCATTCCAAACTGTGAGTCTAATCTGTTGGAAGCTCTCTGCCCTTCCTGACTCAAATCTCCCATCTTCCAGGCGGCCCATCGCAGTGCTTACTACCCATCTAGGATCTTGGATGATAGCCTGACCATGATCCCTGGGTGTTACTTCTTCCTCAATTATCCAGCACCTACTGAGGGCAGGTCACATCCAGTTCCCTCCACCAATTTGAGAGGCCAACTGCCTTCTGAGACCAGAGTTCACATAAGGATGTTCAGGCAGATAAGAGAGCTTGGCTTGGTATCTCTGATGCTAGACTACCCCAACCTAGAGCAGATACAGCCAAGAAAACATATTCCATGAGGCTTCCTTACCACCATTTGAGAACCCCAGTGCATCGTGGTACTTTGGTCCTGTTTCCAAAGGCACCTGCCATCTGAGGTCCTTAAGGCTGTAGGGAGAAGGGATATGGTGGTCTGGGAAAGTGGATCAGAAGAAGAAAGGATTTTTCGGGTAAAGAAAGTGCCTCCTCTTCCCCTTGGGGTCATATACGCTGTGGCAGGGGTGGCCTTTTGTCTCCTTCAGAACCTTGGACAGCAGCCACGAAGCCCTCTTACCCAACTCCAGAGACTAACGCGATGGAAAAGGACCTCAGAGGCCATTTCCGTTCAACAGTACATTTTGTTTCTGCATTTTGCAAGTAAACAAGTCCTCAGAGCATTGAATTAAGTAGTGACTTGTTTCGATAAAAAAGGTCACTGGATTAGAAACTCAAGCCTTGAGTGTGCTGTGCAAACTTGAGTAAAATACTTTCTCTCTGTGAGCCCCAGCACCCCTAAATCTTACGGTTCTAGGATGCCTGGTATGATGCACAAGAGGCAGACAATAGCTCCCAACTCTAATTTTGACCCTGTTTGGGGAAAATTTCCCCAACAACCTTATGGATCTACTGATGACTTACAGTGTTTTTGCTTTGCAAGCATTTTACACCTTCTGCCCTACACGGCAGCAGTTTGATGGATGACTAATCAATGTAGCTGTGCCCATCAATGCCAAACTAATTAGAGATGTCCTAAAAAGCTTATTAATAAGGGACCTCATGAAACATTGAAAAGGCCTCCAAGTCAAAAAAGCAGCCCCAAGGCTCAGAGAATATTCCAGCTAGAAGGGCTTTGGCAACTGTGCCATCTATTCCCTTCATTTTCCAGATGTGTAAATAGAGGCCCAGAGAGCGTTACTGGCAGAGCTGGGACCAGAAATGGGATTGACTCTTGACCTCCAGCCAATAGCCACGTCTGTAGGTGGTAGGGAAATTGACCCCAAACATTTTGGTTATGTAAGTGAGCTGAGAACCCTGAAGATGGGTACAAATAGCAATGATGCTGCCTGCTGACCATTTGCCATGTAACTTTCATGATAATCACAGAAAAGAGACACCATTGTCGGCTTTGCCATAAAGATGAAGAGCCTAAGACTCAAAGAGAGTTGGGAATAATTGGCGGGAGAGATGAACAAAATACCTGGGTCTTGCTTACAACAAAACTCACATTCTTAACCACTATTTTCTACCCTCTCTTAAGGGGCCTGTTTTGCCAACTCTAGATTCACCCTTACTCTAACTGTAATTACTAACTGAGCCTGCTTTGTCAGAGACTTTCTTGGTTCCAGCACAGCAGGTCCCACATCCCAAAAAGTCCCTCAGCCCTGGGCAAACCAGGACAATCGGTCGTTCTACTATAACTCCAGACTGCAACCAAACCATCATGCATTCCTACATCTCTGCTTTTCAATGTGGTGGGGAGCCAGGCATTTGATCATCTTCCCAGAGTGTGAGAATTACTTCAAGATTTGGAGGGCAACGGTTTTACTAAAATAAATACAACTATGTTATGGAGTTGACTGCAAAATTCACAGAGATTTTTAAGATACACCACCAGCCTTTGGAATGTTTTATTTGTGGGGAGGATCATTTCTGTTTATGCCTCTAGAGCCCCTGGAAGAGTATTCGCCCTGCTCTAAGAAGCATCTTCATGAGAGGTCACCTTGGTCTTAACCTCCAGTTTGCTCTGTACATTGACTCAGCGCTTACCTCTGTCCTACACTAACCCCAGTTTAGAATACTGAACATAAGATTAGCCTCACCCCTATCCGTGAGGCTGATCCTGACTTTTGCCTTGAGCTGATCCTAATCTGTTTCAACCAAACCAACCTTGGACTCCTGAGCCTAAGAAATAGACTTTGACATTAGACATAGCTAGATTGGAGAACCAGCGTTGCTGCCAACTAGGGATGTCACCTCACTAAGTCTCCATTATCTCATCTTTCAAATAAGGATAATGACCTACCTCCTCATAATACGTTTCATAGTTGCAAGGATACGTCAGATGGGGTCGTTCACACACAGCAGTCAGGACAGGACAAGAGGGGCAGAGAATTCTTGATAGAAATCTACCCTTCCCTTTAAACTTAGTCCAACCCTATCCCAGCCCTTCCCCAACCTAATCCCAATGTTCACTGTGACAGTGACAAATTCAGACCTGAGCTCCTCTCCATTACAGCCTCTGGATTTATCACACAGGGGGACCAACACTCCACACTGAATCAAGACACTTCCACTCTCTGTTCCACGTACACTATGTCTTGAGGAGAATGTTTCCAGAAAAAAATAAATCCCCCAGAGAGCAAGGAGCTTTGAAAGAACAGCTGCAAGATGATTGAAGGGACTGACGTCAGGCGCTCCGAGGGCAGCAGGAGGATGCACGGTGGTATTGGCCCTTCAGAGCATCTCACCTTGACAATTGGGGCTGGGCTGTCCCCGGCTGTCCCCGCAGCCTCTGGCCAGTCACTCAGCCTTTCTGGCCTTGGGTTCCCGCCTCTACAGTAAATTGCCGGAGCCCGATCCTCTCTAAGGCTCCTCCAGCTCTGACCCTCAGGAGACACTAGTCACCATTGACTCCAGGGCATGGCATTTTCCATTTGTAAGGGTTTGGGGACTTCATTGGCAGAGCCTCATTTTTATTTCATTTGCAGCCAGTGCTTCTCCTGATGCACTCCCGAGAGGTGCAGGAGCCCTTAACTCTCCAAGTCACCTGGATTCCTGTGTCAGGGACCAGGCTTCTGGGGTGTTCCTTTCGCAGGGCAGTGGTATGGGAAGGACCAGGAACAGGAGACCAGAGTTCCAGTCTGAATGCTGACACTCACTCCTCTAGGACCTCAGACACACCCAGACCCTCCCTACCCTGGGGCTCAATTCCTCCAATTGAATAAAGCGAACTCCAGGATGCTCACAGCTTGATAGTCCGTGAAGCTCACATTCTGCAACACGCCCACCGGAGATTTATTCAAAACCCGCTTGCAGAGGCCCCACTGTGTGCTGGCGCTGTGGGTGGCCCTGGGGATACAAGGATGCATGAGGCCCTACTTGAGATTCCAGTAGTTTTCAGCCCCATGGGGAAGGGGAACATGTGGAGTAGTGACCACAACACTGTGGGCAAAAGCTGTGAAGGAAGGTCAGCACACGCACCAAAGGAGCCAGGACTCTGTCGATTTCAGGTGTCCGGGAGAGCACCCCAGGAGCCTGGGCACACCTTCCCTATGGCCTCAACACCTGCTCCCCAACTCACCACCTGTTCAGCCCTGGGCAAGTCGTCCCTTCCCTGGGCCTGTTGCCTGGTCTGTCAAATCCAGGTCTCAGCTCAAACGACACCTCCTCCAAGAGGCTCTCCTGGATCTCAGCCTAAAGCAGCCCCTAGTCACTCTCTTCCACATGGTTCTGAATTTATATTTTTATTTGTTTCTTATTTCTTGTCTGAATGCCCTGGCCCCACACACACTAAACGAGATTCTTCCATTCATTCCTACAATAAATATTTATGTGCTGGGAGCTGGGGATTCAGTGGTGAGCAAAACTGTCCAACTCGCTTTTCTTCATAGAGCCTACATTATCGCTGAGGAGACAGACAATCCGCAAAGTAAATAAATAAAATGTACAGAAGATGGCGCGTAGTGGTAAGTGCTACGGTGATAATTAGGAAAGGGGCGGGGGAGAAGTGTCAAGAGGTTGGAGTACAATTTTATATGGGTGGTCAGGAAGGGCCTCACTCATGTGAGCACAGCCTGGATGGACATAAGGCTGTGAGCCAGGAGTGGACCTGGGAAGAACGCCCCAAGCCACGGGAACCCCAAATGCAGAGGTGAGTGTGCACAGCGAGCTAGAGGGTCAGTGAGGAGGGCAAGGTGGCTGGGGCAGAGTCAGGGGGGCGGCTAGAGGAGGGGAAATCACGGGGGTCCTGGGGGCTGGTGAAGGACTCTGGCTGTACCCTGAGAAACACGGGAGCCATGGAGGGTGTAGAGATGAGGAATTTTTAAAAAGTATTCTGCACAGTGCCTGGCGCACAGTAGGCCCTCAGGAAATGGTAACGGTGACCATCAGTATATGGAAGGAGCCGAGGAATCTGAGGTGGAATCTCTGGGCTGCCTGCCCTCATCTCTCTGAGGCCCGGTAGCTGTGTTCACTCTCTCAAAGGCGATTAAAAAAGACAAAAATCTTCAGGCTGCAAAGACAAATCGCCAATGACACAGTAAGGGGGTAACTTGTTTGCCAGGGTCTTCGAAACAGTGGGAAAAGACAAGATGGCTGGATTATGTAAGTGACAAAACATTAACATTCACACATTCACCATGTGCTTGAAAGATGCACGTCCGGAATATGTTTAAGGGTAAGGTAACCTTTAAAAATGATTTGCTCTTTCTTGGTCTAAAAAAATTTTGAGAGAGAAAAGAGATACGTGTGTGGGGTGACTTACATTTTCCCAAATGAAACTCTTTCCTATACTACATTTTGTCATTGGGATTTTCACTGGATGTAATTACATCAATAGCCATGTTATGTGCACATGGGCGACAGATCATGTGCATTTCTTTTGGAGTGAAATTGACAGACAGTTTAGATCAGAAAACGGGTGTGTGTGTGTGTGTGTGTGTGTGTGTGTGTGTGTGTTTAAAAAGAAATAAAACAGCCCTGGGGCAATTCAGCCGTTCAAAGGCAGCCATCCAGTATGTTGAGTTTTGTTTTGTTTTTTAAATATCTGGAGAGAATTCCAAGGCAAGGTCAGAGGTGACCTCAGAGAGTGGAGAGGGAGAGCCCAACAGAGCAAGAAAACAGGGCCGGGGCCAGGACTGGGTGGGGCTCTTGGGTGGGCATCGAGACTCTGCCCCAGACTGGCAGGGTGGTCTTAAGCCTGTTGCTCCCCCTCCCTCGGCGTCAGTGTCCCCGGTGTGTAAAACAAGGGGGATGGACGATTTCATCTCTAAGATTTCTTCCTTCCCACTTCTACAATTATAAGTTAAATATAAGGAAAGATCAATGAGGAAGAAGTGGAGAGGAGGCAGGAAGCATCATCTTGTTGCACCTAGGACTTTGATTCAAAGAACAAAACGAGGGAAGCCAAGATATTAGCTTCAACTTGCAAACCTCCATCTCCTCATTTCTAAAGTAGGTGATTATACCTCTCTCACAGGGTCACAGGCGAATTGAAATGACAGAGCACGGGTAAAACAGCGCAGCACCTGGGACACGGAAATCACTCAGAACGTGGTTGCTGCTGTTATCAACTACGTGAAGAATAAAGATAAAGCAGAGGTTGTCTCAGGAGAGAGGCTTCTTGCCTGTTTGTCCCTTTGGAAATTTCCTTGATAGACTGCTGGAGCCAGTTTGATAATCTCTTATTTTCTGATAAAATAAAGCTTGACTGCAGAAAGTTTTATCATCAAGGAAAAAAAGGGGAAAAAAAAAGACCTTCATGCTTCAGTGTCCATAAAATCCATTTCTTACACAAGGTGGCTGGTTGAAGACAGGCGAAGGGCAGGCACTGGCCCCGGCCTGTGGCGCCCTGGATAAGCAGTCTTTTTACTTACACAACAGCTGCAAGGGGTCATCATCCTCCCATTGTACATATGAGGAAACTGAGGCTCAGAGAGGGTGAAATCATTAAGTGCTTTGCCCCAAATTACAAATTTGAATGGCTGAGCCAGGATGCTGCCTTCTTTGTCCTCTCAACTTACTAGGATTTCCTCTGCAGCTTGTTTGTTTGTTAGTTTGTTTGTTTGTTTGGGCTCATTTCCTGCCTTAGCACTCCACAGACAATCCATTTCCCGCCACATCATATCAATCAAATTTTGATTCCTTTTTTTCTCTACTGGTTTGAAAATTGCACGTTCTATTTCTCTTCTTCATTGGTTCATCTTTACATTTTAATAAATACACGTAACACAGTCTAAGGTGAAGCCATGTTTCTCCCTTCCCTCTGAACAATGCAGACATCCTAGAACACATCGATTCTCACCCTCCCTCCCATCTTAGTGTTATGGTGCCACCCTTATTTACACCCCAAATTAGTTACATCACAATTGTTGTTGTTGTTGTTGCTCTGGTGTTATATGATCAATGCAAGTTCACCAGCTTCTCTGCTCAGCACTGTAGGTGTGATCTACTCCTTCCTTCTTGTGGTGGTGTCCTCCCAATCCCTCAGCCAGTCAGTGACTTCCATCGTCCAACATGGCAGCCACCTTGCCACCCTGGCTGTCGGTTCCTTTCCACCTTCTGGGGATGTCCCTCCTTTTCCCTTTTGTCTATACAGCCACGTGTTGCATAATGACATTTCAGCCAACGATGGACCACATACTCGTATACGACAGTGGTTGGTCCCATCAGAAGAACCCCTGAGAAAATTCACAGTGAAGGGTTTACAGAAGCTTTTGCAGACCTCAACAAGATCCTTTAAAAGCTTGAAAACATGGACCCCAACATGGACCCCCCAACACCCAAAGGTTTTCATTCATAGAGAAGACTGTTCATGGTGCACTATCGGCTTACAAGCAAATCTATGATGAAAAAAAGAAAACAAAGCAAGCCAACCACCATGGACATATTTCTGGAAAGAGTGACACCTCCTCAAGAAAAGCCTCAGGCAGGTCCTTCAGGAGCTTCCAGAAGAAGGCAGTGTGATCATAGGAGGTGACAGCTCCATGTCTGTCACTGCCCTTAATGAACTTCCAGGGAGATGAGATGTGAAGGTGGGAGACGGTGACATTGATGTCTGGCCCTGCATAGGCCTAGACTAATGCATGTGTCTAGTGTTTGTGTCTTAGTTTTTAGCAAAAATAGTTTAAAAAGAAAAAAAATTAATAGAAAGAGCCTATAGCATAAGGATGTAAATAAAATACTTTTGTACAGCTGTACAACAGGTTTGTGTTTGAAGCTAAGGCCCACGAGTAAGTGATGTTTCAAGGTAATACAATAGAGGCTTCTACCTCATACGGAGCAAGAAATGCGGATGCTCAAGCTGGATTCAGACCAGGAAGAGGCACTCGAGGTCTAACTGAGCGCTCATTGGGTACCGGAGTGTTCCGAAGGATTTCAGAAGGAGGTCAGTCTGTATTTTATAGACGAACAGTAAAGCCTTTGACTGTGTGGATTATAAAAAGTGATGGGTTGCTCCAAAAGAAATGCTTGTGACTCAGCACTTGATGGTCCTGATGCGTATCCTGTATTAGGGACAGAAAGCCACCGTCAGGACAGAATATGGAGAGACAGAATGGTTTCCTGTGGCCAAAGGTGTCAGACAGGGGTGCATTTTATCTCCCCATATTGGTTTAATCTGTACACAGAACACACACGGGGCTAGACCCAGAGGAAAGAGGAGTGAAAATTGGTGGAAGAAATCTCAATAACTTAAGGTAGACAGATGACACCATCTTA
Organism: Rhinolophus ferrumequinum; assembly: GCF_004115265.2. Lineage (NCBI taxonomy): Eukaryota > Metazoa > Chordata > Mammalia > Chiroptera > Rhinolophidae > Rhinolophus > Rhinolophus ferrumequinum. Next base: position 20,923,353 of record NC_046292.1, read on the forward strand.
CTGGCAGAAAGTAGCAACGATTTGAAATGACCTCTGATGAAAGAGAAAGAAGAAAGTGCCAAAGCAGGACTGCATTTGAACATCATGAAGACAAAAAAATCATGTTCATGGAAGAAATACACCACTTTAACACAGCCAATGAAGACATCAAATTGTTAACGGCTTTACTTACTTTGGTTCAGTCATCAATTCAAACGGAGACGGCAGCTGAGAAATCAAGAGAAGGCTGAAACTCAGAAAGGCAGCCATGGACGAATCAGGAAAGGTCACCAGGGGCAGAGATGTGGCATTAGGCACTGAAGCTAAAATCCTGGTACCCCAATTACTATGTACAGATGCGAAAGTTGGTCGGTGGCGAAGGCTGATAGGGAAGAAATTGATTCATTTGAAATATGGTGTAAGCCCGAAACATCGCTGGAGGCAAAAATGACGGAACTGAAGCTGGCCTACTTGGAGCACATCATGAGAAGGCAGGGTTCCTTGGAACAGACAATAATGCTGGGGAATAGAAGGCAGCAGGAAAAGAGGAAGCGCAAACATGAGATGGACTGACTCCATACAGAAGCCACAGGCGTGAGCCTACAGGAGCTGAGCGAGGCCGTGAGGACAGGACACTGGGCATCACTCGTTCACAGGGTGGCCAGGAGCTGGAGCCCACTCAGTGGCATGTGGCACACGCATCATACCTAACCTCTATCAAGGGCCTTCTCTGTACCAGTCACTGTTCTGTGTCTTAACTGATTTAATCTTCACGACAAGCGTATGAGGTTAAGTGCCACTACTATTCCCATTTTACAGATGAAAAAACTGAGAAATAGAGGAGTTGTGTTGACTAAAGGGAGGTAGGCAGGGTGTTTGGCACAGACAGGAGTCAGGCAGGTGAGAGTTCAGATCTCCATCTGGCCCCTCACCCTCTGTGGCCTTTGAAAAGTGACTCCCACATCTCTGGGCCTCACTTACCCCCTCTAAAATGGGGGATGGGATATGAACCCTATAGGACCTGGGGCGTAGTAGAGGCTGGAGAGAGTGCCCCCTCCCTCCCTGAAGCTGGGGTCAGACCAAGCCCCTGCCAGCCAACTCCAGGCTCATCTGGGGTCAGAGATGCCCGGAGGAGAATGTTGGATCCTTAGTGATGGGGTTGACTGAGCTTCTGGAAGCTGCTCTGGAGATCTGGTTCCAGGGTCATTTGGGGGTTCCAAGCTCGCCTGGCCAGGGATGGTGGGTGCTACATGCTAGCCCTAAAAGCCTTTCAGCTGAGGAGCTGAGCTCCCACTGCTGGAGGCTGGACTCCCCGATACAAGAACCTCTTTGATTACTTTCTAATGAAAAACACGTTTGCATCCAAACTGAAATTATATTGTCAGCAGTTAATTATCACTTGTCAAACAAGTGTGTGCCCAGATTGCGGGTTTAATTTCCATATAGGTTTGCAAAAGCCTTGTTCCTCTTATTTGATGAGGCTTCTCTGAACAAGAGACACTCATTGTTAGAACAGTTGCTTTTTTAAAAAAGCAGTTTATTTATTTTTTTTTTTAATAAGCAGGTTTCCTTGCCATCTGAGTCGTGGCTCTTTGCAAATAACAGAAAAGCACTCAGTGTAATTTAAACAAAGAAAAATGGGAAGGGGTGGGGAGCCCTAGGCTCCAAGGGTGTCTCTGGGAACTTAGGGGCACCTGACTCTGCAGGCCTGGAACCAGGAGCTAGAACTCCCCACTGGGACACCAGGCAATTGCCCTGCCCACCCTGTCTCAAGAGCTGTGTTCTCTCTCTCACCACAGCTTCTGTGTATGTTTCCTTCTTCCTCCTGCTTCTTGGTTTCTCTTCTAGTGTTGCAGGAATAGCTGTCCCTCTTCTCTTCGAATGAATGACAAACCCTTTTTGTCAAGGACCCAGCAGATCTGGCTTCCAGTCCTGCCCCAGATCCTATCCCCACAGAGCCGTTACCTTGTGTCTGAAATGTGGTTGGTACCTGACTTATCCATTTGTTATGTGGATGAAATGACATCATATAAGCGAAGTGCTTTGCACACTGACAGTCACATGGTGGGCTCTGCAGGGAATGGTAGCTGTGACTGCTTCTGCCGCTGCAGTGGTTATTATTGTCATTACAATGATAACGATACAGAGTCCTAAGAAGTCCCCTTCCTAGGGAACAGAGATGGAGAAAGGATGTTGCTATCTGTCAGCCCCTCACTGGGGGCCCAGAGCAGGTGCTGTGTGACCTCAGCCCTGAGCCGAGAGTCTTGGCTGCCTTGCCTGAAAAGTGGGGACATCAATGTCTGCCTTGCCGCATGGTCGTGGGGACAAAATGAGGTGACAGTGTCTGGCAGGCGATAGGGGCTCCTAAGCCCCTCTTTGTTTTCTGGCACAAGCCCTGGGAAGGAGTAGTGAGTGCCCATGAATGGAAGAAGGAAGGAGAATACATCAGTGATTCTTCTTTTTTTAAAACGAGGTAATAGACCACATCACAGCTCGGCTTAGAATCCTCTCCAAACACCTGGAACTGGGAGCTGGAATTTTTTGTAATTTTACTTCTTTGTTCTCGGGGGTAATGTCTGTTTCTCCTGAAACCGGAAGATCCAGGAGGCCACGAAGCGAGTTTGTGTTGCTGATTCTCTCCCAAGCGTCTGGGCAGCATGTGGCACATGGGAAACATCACAAACATGCTGCACAGAAGATGCGTGTGAGGCACCCAGCCCAGCAGCTGGATTCCACTTCTCAGTAAACGTTATAACTATTAACTTTCTAGAGTTCAGTGTGACAGGAGCCCGAGGTGGGGGAAAGGAGAGGCGATGAGGACGGGGGAGACGAGGCGGGAGAGGTTGGCCGGCCGCTCTGTCAGAGGATGAGGGAAGCCAGGAGCAGGCTGGGGGCACATGGCAGTGGCCCTCCAGTTTAGGGGAGTTAATGGCAGGGAGCCGCTCCATGCAGCGCAGCAGAAAGCCACGGCCTGAGAACAGGATCCAGGGTCCAGCTCTGTGAAGGGAGACCCGGAGCCTGCACTAAGGCCTCAGTTTCCCTGTGTGCACAGCCTCGGCAGGCCCTCCAGCCTCACACCCCCTGAGTCGCTAATGAGTGCAGAGGCCCAGGTGTATCTCTGGCCAGAGCACGGAGCTGCGGGGACCTGGAGTGCCGCATCTTGGCTGAGAGGACAGCTTCTATGCCTGTCACAGGGGCCACCAGTAGGAGAGCAGAGGCAGAGGCTCAGGGTACAGGAAAGTAGTGGGAATTGAGCCTGTGGGATGACGAGGTGCTTGAGGACAGCAGGCTGTGGTGGAATGAGAGCTTCCTCCTGAAGGCAGTCAGAAGCCAAGGAAGGGTCTGGAGCGGAGAGGGGCAGGATCAGACCTGCACTTGGGGAAGGTGCCCCCGACTGCGTGTGAGAGATACTGCGTGAGGCAGCGCTACCTCCCAAGGGCCTAAACAGCACCTGCCACATAGGAGAGGCTCACCAAACATGGAAGGAAGGAAGGAAGGAAGGAAGGAAGGAAGGAAGGAAGGAAGGAAGGAAGGAAGGAAGGAAGGGAGGGAGGGAGGGAGGGAGGGAGGGAGGGAGGGAGGAAATAGTGAACACAGGAGAGTATTGCAGGGGTGCAGGCGAGAGCTGATGGAGGTCACACCAGGTCATGGCGGTAGGCACAAACGAAAGAGGTGCCTTGACAGTAATCTAAGAAGAGGAATGGACTGGATTGGGTAGGGTTTGTGCATGTGTGTGCACAGGGGATATTTGTGGTGAGTCATGTGTGTTTGTGTGCAAGTGTATGCATGGGGGTGTTTGTGTGTGTGTGTTTTTGTATGTCTGTATGTATATGGGGGATATCTGTGTGTGTGTGCACTGTGCATATCTGCATACCTGTCTGCACGTACAGAGGTTCTGGGTGGAGCCCTCGAAGGTTCACTAAGGCCCCGGGCCCAGTTGGGGGCCCCAGTCCAGTGCTCTCTCCCCTGCCCATGCTGCCCGCCATTACCAAGGAGAGGTCTCTTCCCCAGCCCGTCCCCCTGCCCAGAATACCTTTCCACCGTCAGCTGTAATCCATGCAATCCTGTTCTAATTTCTAATCATTTCCTGCAATTTGCGAAATGGTTTCTTTGGTGCAAAAGGGCTATACAGTCAGGTCTGCTCTTCTTTCTTGTTCTCATAGTTAAGCAACAGGAAGAAAAGTGATAAAGCATCATGAAGGGGAGGAAAAATAGGGAGAAGAAAGGTGACCAAGGAGCTGGAGCGTGATTACAGGGAAATGACGTGAGCGAGTCATTTAGCTAAATTATATTTTAACTAAAGATGAGTTCTGTCACTTCCTAATGCACCAGCCTCACCATCTCCTGTGTTACGTGCCCGGTATGGAGGGCGCACGACCTGATTACTCATGACTGCCCACTAACCAGCCCCCGTCGGGCCTCGTCTGCCAAGGGCTGTGGCTTCTGCTTCCATCTCGCTCACCCAGGAAGCTGTGAGCAGAGCAGGCAGATCCTTCACACCCTCCAGCGAAGATGGGGTTTGTCCCACACTGGACCCCGACCTCTGGCCCCGTCATTCCCTCCCTTGCCCCACAGGGCCCTTTTGTCTCCCACTGCCCTGGACAGGCCGGGTCCCCAATATGTTTAATCACCTGCTCTGTACCAAGTACAGGGTGTGGGGTGACTAAGGCACACACGGTCTGTACTCCGTGGGGTTTCCCGTCCAAAAGGACAGACTGACATGAAAGCAATAATTCCATAAAGAATCAGCTATAACATGATGAGGGCCATAGGGGATCTACCCTGTCAGGGGGAGGTCAGGGGGTCTTCCTGGAGGAAGTGACCCTTCTATGCCAAGACATGAAAAACGCATAAGAGTCAGCCAGGTGAGATGACCTGGAAGACACTCTAGGCAGAGGGAACATGTGCAAAGGCGCAGAGAGAGGTTCAAGTGGCAGAAGAAAGGCCTGAGAGACTGAACCATCTTGAATGGGGGGAATGTGGCAGGTACTGAGGCTGCAGAGGTGGGCAGAGCCAGACTGCCCCAGGCTTCAAGGCCTGTCAAAGCAGGTGACACTGGGGAAGGACCTGAATGGGGGGAGGGAGGCAATGGGACAGACGTGAGGAGGAGGCTCCAGCTGAACAGAAGGGCAAGGGCGCAGGGCCTTGAGGAACATGCTGAGGGTCCTGGAAAGAGTCTGAGGGCTGGAGAGGAATGATGACGGGGGTGAGCTGGAGGATGGGGTAGGAGACTGCAAGGCCTGGGCCACTGTCAGCGCGGACTGTGCAGGAGCCACAGGTGTACAGCAGAGCAGGGACGGCTCAGACCTGTCTCACAGGGTCACCTGGCTGCTGCGGGAAGAGTGACAGGAGCAGGGCCGGGGCAGAGGCAGGGACCAGGCAGAACGTCACTGCACCAGTCCATGCGTGACAGTGGTGGGACCAGGGTGGGAGCCTGGAGAGCGGGAGAAGTCCACATCTGGGATTCCGAGCACACTCCACGAATACTCAGTAGTTTTTTAAGCGTCGTTCTATTTTACTGAGCATCTCCTTATAGGAGAGAGATTCAAGAAGGAAATCTGTAGCAATGTTATATATGAGAGTTAAATAATTAAAGTCATCCAGAGCTCTAAAATGGGAGTTTAGTTAAATTAAATTCTAGACCATTAATTAAATGGGCTATTTCCAAGAATACTATCTAATGACATGGAAAATGGTCAGACCAGAGTTTCGGGTAAAAAAAGACCCAAATCTGTATGTGCGGAGTGTGGAGGACACAACTACAACCACCAACATGCCGTTCTCCTCCTGAGCACCCCAGGAGAACACCGGTCCCCATCACCTTGATGTCAGGTGCCAGGAGACTTGCTTTGGCCAGTGAAACTTGAATAGAGTGTCCCTTCCAGGTGGAAGCACTTAAGGGTCAGAGCTCAATTCTGTCCGTTGTTCCCTGTCACAGTGATTGAGAAACACGTGGAGCTGCTGCCATCCTAAGATGATGGAGCCTCCGTCAGCCTGAGTCCCTGAGTGTCCGTGGTGAGCAAAGCCTGGCCTGCTGACCACAGTGGACTTGTAACATGAGCGAGAAATAACCTTTGTGGGTTTGGAGGGTTTGTTTGTTTTCGTATCATATCCTAGCTTATCCTGACAGTCACACCAATGTGAAATCAATTATGAAAATATATATTTGCATATGACTAGAAAAAGGAATGAAGAAAGGCATTAATATGTAAAAACGACTGTCTTTAGAGTGAGATATAGTGAGTTATATACTCTTTTATACTAATGTTTGCACTTTCCAAAGCTTCCCCAGAAGGATGCATCGCTTGCATTAAGGGGAAAGATCAGTGTTATTACCGAGGTCCCCAGGCCCTGGCCGAGGCGTCTGTCCCAGGCTGCACTTCCCCTCCCCCATCTCAGGCTCCTGGTGCACTTGGCATCTGTTCTGCCCAATTAGCCCTGTATTAGAGATCGTTTTGTTCTCTAATTGTCCACCCTGCGTAATTTAGCATGGCCATCTACTGTCTTGTTCTCAAGCATGTAATTTCGTGTCTCTTGGCCTCAGTTTCTTCATCTCTAAGTGCAGTGGTGGCAGAAAGGGAGCTCTTTAGAGCCTCGTCAGTGCCAACGTGCCCGTGGGGCCAGGAATAACAAAAGCAGGCACTGCAGAGGGTCCAAGACACTGAGAGGTGGAGAAATTTGCCCAAAGTCATGCCCTCAAGTGATTGGAGCCCAGGAATCGGCCTCCAGAAGACACACCCTCCTCATCAATTCCTGACAATAGCCCTACGTGGTCAGCATTATTGTGCCCATGGTACCGAGGGAAAACCTGAGGAGACTCATGAAGGTTAAGCCACCTGCCCGAGTCTCACAGCCAGTGAGTCCTGGAGACTGAGTCTGAACCCAGGTCTGTGGGACCTGAGGCTGTTCTCTGCTTTCTGTTCCAATGGTGAGAGGCCCAGGCGGCCAGTGGCCCGCACCCCATAAGGCAGATGCCATTAACCCACAAGCGAGGGGATTGAGCTCAGAGAGGTTAAGTAATTTTCTTGAGGTCTCACAGCGAGGAAGTGGCAGAATCCAGACTAGAAAACAGTCTGCCAAAGCCTGTGGTCTAACCACTTGACAACACTGCCTCCCTCTACCAAACCTGGGGCTCAGGACCAATAAAGAGACTGAGCCTCCTCCATCAGGGTTTGGCACCAGGATGTAACAACAGACTCCAGGAGAGGCCCTCAGAGATAAATGGTGAGCTGAGGCCCTGAGAGCAGGGAGGGGAGAGAGCAGGAGGCTCAGAGGAGGGAAGGGAGGGGGGAGCCAGGAACACAAACAGTCAGTGAACCCCTGACCTGGATGGGCTCCCTGAAGGGACCCCAGGTGACACAGGGCAAACTGCTGGAGAGGGGCAGAGTCACCTTGTTGCTGTGGCCATCACTGTCCACCAGGTGGGGGCACATCAGGCACAGCGGGGTGGCTGGTGGCCACCTCAGCCCCAGAAGCCGTGATTCACTGTGGGTCCTAAATTTAGTGGGTGTCTATTGTCCTTTGTAATTGTTCTAATTGTCATTGTCATGACCAATAAGATTTTGTGAGACCCATAAACGCAGAATGTCTGAAGTGGGCCCCAGAGAAGGGAGAGGTCTTGGAAGATTCAGATGTGATTTAAAAGGGAAGAAAGGGGTGATGTGAAGCTTGGGGAGACTCAGGTCGGGGGGACTGGCTGTCTAAGAGAAGTTGGGAGGCGTTTCACTGTCACAGGAGGCTACACTCACCAAATATTAAAGTCAGAGACTATTAAAGTGGAATAATAAGTTATAGTCGTGGGACATAAAAATGCGTAACATTAAAATAGGATTGCCAAAAATCACAAAGTAATGTTCATAAAACAATAAAGTAGCTGGGTGTTAGAATGGGATATAATTGGATGCTTAGAACATCACAGAACCTTAGAATCAGCGCTCTAGCATCTCGGGCTCAGAGAGGCCAGTGTGCTGTGACAGCCAAAGGGGGACCTACGGGAGAGGCCTGGTTTAAGGCTTGGCTCTGCCACATTTTAGCTCTGAGACCACTCACCTCATCTAAAAAGTAGGGGGACTAAAGGCCTCCCTCATAAAGTAGTGAGTCCAAAATGGCATAAATGGGTGAATGGTGCAGCAGCTCAGTACTGTGTACAAATATGATACAGGGATAAAGAGATGCAGATGGAGATAGAGCTATATAAGAGAAATACACATGTACATATGTATTTCACGTACAGTATATACAGTGTGTGTGTGTGTGTGTGTGTCAGGGCTAGAAGGAATCCTTAGAAATCACACAAAATCTAGACCAGGGCTCTCGCCTTGGGTTGCCCATTGAAATTACCTGGAAGCTTTAAAATAACCCCATGCCCGGGCCCCATGAACACAGGGCTGCATAGGTGAATGTCTCTGCCCTGGTGCCCTGGCCACCTTGTACTCTCCACACGAGCCACGAAGGCAAGACTTAACTGCCACTGCTAAGGTGCCTTGTGATCCTCTCAGAACACGAGAACATCTTCCTTCGGGTACAGCCGCAGGTGATAAAACGGCACAGCCTTCACACGGGATTGACTCCTAGGCACCAGATCACCCCACTGGCTCCTTTGGTTTTGTGTCATCCTGTAGGACATGGGACATATGCTGCTGGCATTTGTGTTGATCATGCTTTTGATGTCTATCTAAATAATATTAGGTTGGTGCGAAAATAATTGTGGCGTTTGCAATTATTTTTAACTTTTTAAACCGCAATTACTTTTGCACCAACCTAATAAATCATCTGAATCTAAAGAGAGAGGCTCGTTATTTGTTTTTTGTTTCTTCACCAACTGAATCTATCAACCTTTCTTGACAGGCTGTGTCTGTTTTGTTCCCCGCTGCATCCCTAGCACCCAGAACAAGGCTGGGCAAGCAGTAGGTGTTCGATAAATATTTGCTGAATGGATAAACAAACGAATGAAGGAATGAAGGTTTACAGGTGGAAACAGCAGCAGCTGTGGCCCTGAACAAAGACCAGGGAGTTGAGGTCTTCTCCCTGAGAACACTGCACCTCTGTTTCACCAGCTGTGAAAAGGGGGAGCAGTGCCAGCCTCAGGATTGCGTAAGTTGACACTAGCAGCTCTGCAGTGAAACTCTGCTTAATTCAATCATATTCAATCAGCCCCTCCTGCCAGGAATTCCCACAGGGAGGTGGAGTTAATAGCAGGGGTAGAGTGAAGTGATGCCCTATTCTAGGGGCCCTAAAATGCCAGGATGAGGAGTTGGGACTTTTCCAGCAGGCAATAGGGATCCATCGAGTGTCTCTGAGCGAGGCAGCATCCGTAAATGTGAACTTCCTGGGGCTCGGTAGCAGCAGAAGCTCTGGGAGAGGGCTTGTTAGAGATGCAGCCGGTAGCCCAGGGCACACCCACTGGTCTGAGGTCTCAGGAGATGGAACCTGGGAGTCTATTTTCCTAGAACTCCCCAGATGGTGCTGATGAAGCCAAATCTCAGGTCAGACCTTGGGGAACATTGCTGTGGAGGATTTCTCTAAGTTCTGTTAGAGATTACCTCACCTAGGGAGGGAGGGAGAAGGCTGGCAGGGCAGGATTAGGCAGCTTGCTCACTGCAAGTGGTTCTGATAAAGGCAAAGCAACCTGGTCACTGCTGGTGGCAAAACCTAGTACTTTGGATCAATTGAAATTGCTGTTTTATATGTCAAAATGGTTAACTATTGTACGTGGTGATTCAGCCAATGATGTCCATTTCTGCTTCTAAGTTGCATTTACTGAGAAAGTCAGAAGTAGCTGGGCCCCAGGAAATGATGGAGCTCCCATGTGATGACAGAAATCCCCCCTAGGGTCCCTAGCATGTGGCACCCCCGCCCTGTTCTTGCCTCCCTCCTCCTTTTCCCAGCACCCGGTTCTCAGTCTCTGCCCAGATCCTGGGAGCTGGGGCATCATTCTCTCAGCTCTCTGCAGGGAGGGTAGAGGAAGACAGCGAGAAGCTCTTCCTCACTCCTCCCTAACGCAGCTGATCTTTCCCCCCCTCACTCCTGACCCCATCCATGAGGCCTGGCCCTCTGCTCCCACTCGCCCAACCCCCTCCAGCCTCCCTTCCCCAAACCCCCCACCCCACGCTGCTTCAACCACAGGCTTGTCTCAAGTCCTCTGTCACTGAACTCCTCCTGCCACAGGACACTCCCAAGTGCTGCTCCCTCTGCCCGGATGGTCCACAAACTAGGTCATCTCTCTGGGAAGCATGGAGGACCAGAAAGGCTGGGAAGGGTGGGAGATGGGTGCAGGTTTGAGTGGGGGTTGGCAGCAGTGACAGTGAGGCCACCCCAGGTGGGCTGGGCTGCATATTTCACTTCCACTTGGTACCCAAGCTTACACTACGGTGATGGCCAAGGGCCTTGTGTGCAGTTAATAAACTGGGATGTACCTGTAGGTGTTGAATTGTCAGGAGCTGTTTTGCATATTTGCGAAATCTATAAATATGGAGTATAATTATCCATCATTAGCATATGCTTATGTTCTGCATATATTGTTTCCCCAAGAATGCAAGTCGCCAATTCACCGCCGAGACACAGTGACACCAACCTGACATGTGTCCCCCACCAATGACATAGAATGTATCCATACATCGTCCTGGAGAGGAGGGTCAGCTGGGACAGTGGACAAATCTCCCCATGCCACAGACAGGTTCTGGGGCCCAGGAGCTCCAGGAGGGACAGAGAGTGGGATCAGGAGAGAGGTCAGCGCCAGCCACCACCTGGACCCAGGTGACAGTCAACAGGGCGGGGAGGGGTTACCTGAGCACCTGCCTGTGAGGCTCCCCCCAGGCCCTGCAGGGGGTCAGAGCGCAGAAGCTGGCATCTGAGGGTCCTGGAGCCCCACCTGTCCTCCCTTGACCTGGGTCACCTCCCTGAGCCTCAGTGTCCTCAGCTGTAGAATGGGGGTGAGAACAGCCCTTCCTCACAGGGGTTGGGAGGACGAAGCGAGCGAGTGTCAGTGAGGGCACCCAGCGCACACAGGAAGTGCTCACATGTGTGAACTGGCACTCCTGCTACCGTCACCCCAGGACTGTTACAGGGAAGGCACCATTGGCCCATTTTACAGATGGGCTCATCACTGAAATAGCTAACAACTGTTAACACCCTGTCATGCAGGGTGCCATGCGGGGTCTCTGCTCCCGCTCCCTACATAAGAACACAGGACATGATGAGGCCAAAAAGGAACACCCACGGAGCCATAAATAGGGGAGTCATACCACTATAGCCTCGCTGGCGGCTGGGTTGGAGACACAGGAAACAGGAGCCACACAATCCGCAACCCACCATCCTAACTGCAATCCGCGCTTGCCAGCTCAGCCACCATCTTCTTGCTAGCGTAGCCATGGCAGTTATATTAGTGGCCAATGGCTCACTGGTTACAGCTGACGGCCAACTAGCCACAGCTGATGGCCATCCAATCACAGTTGATGGCCATTTACTACCTGAGCCAGCACCTTTCCACGTGAGGCCGAGAGCCTGGAAACTGCTCTCCTGGCTCTGTCCCCACACACCCCCTTGCACAAGGCGCCTACAAGCAAGACCCCATGTCACCTTCATGACAGCCCTGCACAGCACATGCTGTTATGGTCCCTACTCTACAAAGGGGAGGCTGTGCTATGGGCGGGTCAAGTACTTCCCAGGTCACACAGCCCTTAGGGGACAGAGGCTCAGAGCAGGGCTTTCTGCCCACAGGGCCCAGGCTTGGCCACCACTCCAGACCCCACAGTGCCTGGGACACTTGAGTCACAAGCACTGATGAGAATGTGGCAGACGTACATGGCTGCCCCCCCAGCAGCCACCCCCCTCCTTCCTGTACTTGCAGAACTCTCGGTTTGTCCTGCAGCAACAGGATCAGACCTGCCCTGGAGTGAAGTCAAGTTTGGCACACCATCCTCCTTCTCCAGGGATTTTTCTAGGAGTGGGCATATGACCCAGATCTGACCATTGAAGTGTGAGGAAAAATCTGTTCATAGGAAGAACTGCTACCAAGAAGTGTTCTTTTCTGCCTCTGTTTTATCCCCCTTCTGCCTACTTTGAATGCTGTCCTGAGAGCAAGTGATGTTTGGAGCTGTGGCAGCCATCTTGTAACCATGAAGCAAAAAGCTAAAAACAAAAAGTCAGCCCAGCTAAGGGTGATAAAAAGGAAAAAAGGTATTTGCTGACATCCCTGAGCATCTGACCAAGCTGTACAACTTCCCTGAAGAACAGGAGCCAGCAGAGGAGGAGATCCAAGATGATAGAGTAGATAAACACCATGCCTACTTCCTTCCATGAACACATTAAAATTACAACTAAATTATAGAACAATCAACATGGAGAACCATCTGATCTGGCTGAACAGAAGTTTTATAACTAAGGATATAAAGAAGCCACGTCGAGACTGGTAGGAGGGGTGGAGACATAACCAGGCTGGTCCCAAACCTCTGTGTGGCAGTTGAAAATACAGAGGGATACCTCAGCCACGAAGGTTGCCCCCCGAGAAGCGAAGGACCCCAGCTCTACTCCAGGTTCCCCAGCCCAGAGTAGTGGTGCTGGGAAGAGGAGCCCCCACAACACCTGACTGTGAAAAACAGTGGGAATTCCAACCATCCAGGTGCGACAACGGAAGGCTGCGGGAAACCCAGACATCCTCTTAAACACTCACCTTGGGCTCCAGATGAGGGATGGTAACTCAGGGGGCATCAGAGGCATACGGGGAGCAGACTGAGGTGTGTGGATTCAAGGCCAGAGCTGGAGAACAGTTGCCATTTTCCCCGTGTGGGATTCTTTCCCCTGCAGCTGGGCAGGCGGCCGCCATCTTTAATGTGTTAAGCCCGCCCCCTACACTTACAGCCAAATTTGAATCTGATTGGTCTGGTGAGCTCTGTGGCTCCACCCTGCTAACTCACTAGGACCCCACCTCACCCAACTCCCCCAGTGCCAGAGGCACTTTCTCAGGTAGGCAGCCAGTCCCGCCCACATTGCACTCTTTCTTGAAAACTATCAGAGTCCACAAGCCCCAGGAGGGCAACAACTGGCCTTGGTGTGCTCTGAGACTTTTGCTGAGTCGCTCTAGGCTCAGCACTATCACCAAACCAGAATCTACATTAACCTGGTGACCACAACTCTTCCCACTCTAGTGACGCTCTGAAACCCTGCCTCACCCAACTCACATACTATTAATATATGAGACTTTACCAGCAGCTGAACTTTAAGGGAGCCTGCAGGTGGCAGCAGGCCTCCGGGTATTCTGGCTTTTTGTGGAACTACCCCAGGCCCAGTACTGGTGGCAGCCAACCTGGGTTCGCAGCATGGCCTCTCCCACATGCCTCCAGGTTTAGCACAGGCAGCTAAAAACCACGGATTGCTTTGTATTAGGTTGGTGCAAAAGTAATTGCAGTTTAAAAGGTTAAAAATAATTGCAAAACGCAATTACTTTTGCGCCAACCTAATAGCTCCTACCAGGTAGTCCCTGGCTGTTCACAGGCAGTGGGTGACCTAGACTTGCAGCAGAGCCCCTCCTAAGAGGCCCCAGAACCAACATACCTGGAGGTTGGCTTCAGACCACAGCAAAGCACCACCCAATTAGCCCCACAAACAGCATACACAAAGGGCAGTCTCAACAGGCACCAGAGCCTGCTGAGGCAAATCCCACTCACTGGGGTAAGCCCCCTGTGCAGCAGCCCCTAAGCTGTGGACATGGCCAAACCCCACAGCCAATCAGCCTGAGGGTCAATACCACTCACTGATGTGTCAATAGCAATCAAGGGTCAACTATTACAGGAGGGCACACAAGGGACACTCCTGAAACACCTGGAGCAGGTAACCAGGGCTCCACAGGGCACCAACTACATAAGGCTACTGGCCAAGACTGGGAGACACAGCACATCTATCTTATACATGGAAACAAACACAGAGAGGCAGCCAAAATGAGGAAACAAACACATCCCAAATAAAAGAATAGGAGAAAACTCCAGAAAAAGAACTAAATGAAATGGAGGCAAGCAACCTACCAGAAACAGAGTTCAAAACAATGGTTATAAGGATACTCAAGGGGCTCAGTGAGAAATTCAACAAAGAGATAGCAAGCGTTAAAAATGACATAGAAACCATAGAAAAGAACCAGTCAGAGTGAAGAATGCAATAACTGAAATGAAGAATGCACTAGAAGGAATCACCAGCAGACTAGATGAAGCAGAGGATCAAATCAGTGATTTAAAAGACAAGGTAGCAGAAAACACCCAATCAGAACAGCAAAAAAGAAAAAAGTGTCCAAAAAAATGAGGATGGTTTAAAAGACGTCTGGGACAACATCAAGAGTAACAACCTTCACATCATAGGAATACCAGAAAGAAAAGAGAAAGAAAGGGACTGAGAACTTATTTGAAGAAATAATAACTTAAAACTTTTCTAACCTGATGAAGGAAGTGCAGAGAGTCCCAAACAGCATGAACCCAAACAGGTCCACACCAAGACACATTATAACTAAAATGGCAAAGGTTAAAGACAAAGAGAGAATCCTAAAAGCAGCAAGAGAAAGGTACCTAGTAACTTACAAGGCAGCTGCCATAAGACTGTCAGCTGGTTTCTCAACAGAAACTTTGGAGGTGGGACGGGATTGGCAGGAAATATTCAAAGTAATGAAAAGTGAGGACCTACAACCAAGACTACTCTACCCAGCAAGGCTGTCATTTAGACTCGAAGGACAGATAAAGAGCTTCCCAGAAAGAAAAAAGCTGAAGGAGTTCATCACCACAAAACCAGTATTACAAGGAATATTAGAGGGACTTTTTTAAGGCAACGGGTGGGGGGTAGGGGAGGGAGGATCAAAATTATGAATGATAAGATGGCAATAGCTACATATCTATCAACAATTATTTTCAGTGTAAATGGATTAAATGCTCCAATCAAAAGACATAGGCGGGCTGAATGGATAAGAAAACAAAGTCCTTACATATCCTGCTTACAAGAGACACACTTCAGTTTGAAAGACACACAGAGAGACAGAAAGTAAAGAAATGGAAAAAGATATTTCATGAAATTGGAAATGAAAAAAAAGCTGAAGCAACCATACTTATACCAGACAAAACAGACCTTAAAACAAAGGCTATAAGAAGAGACAGAGAAGGACCCAGTAGTCCCACTTCTGGTTATTTATCCAAAGAAACCCAAAACATTACTTCGAGGGGACATGTACATCTATTGCAGCATTGTTCACAATGGCCAAGATGTGGAGGCAGCCTGGGTGTCCATCATTGGATGAATGCATAAAGAGGAGTGGTACATATACACAATGGAATATTGCTTGGCCATGGAAAGGAATGGGTAACCTCTTGCCATCTGCGGTGGCATGGATGGACCCGGAGGGTGTTGTGCTGCGTGGAGTGTCAGACAGAGAAAGACAGATGCAATGTGATTTCACTTATACATGGAATCTAAAGAACAAAATAAACAAATGAAAAAATAAGGAACAAACTCAGAGATACAGAGAACATTTTGATGGTTGCCAGATTGAAGAAATAATGACTGAAAACTTTTCTAACCTGATGAAGGAAAGTGCAGAGAGTCCCAAACAGCATGAACCCAAACAGGTCCACACCAAGACACGTTATAACTGCCGGGGTTGGGGTGTGGGTAAAAAAAGGGAAGGGATTAAGAAGTATAAATTGATTGTTACAAAGTAATCATGGGGATGAAGGGTATAGCATAAGGAAAATAGTCAATAATATTGTAATAACTATGTATGGTGTCAGATGGGCACTAGATTTGTTGGGGTGATAGATGGGAGGGGCTTAGGGGACAGGGTGAAAAAGGTGAAGGGATTAAGAAGTACAAATTGGTAGTTACAAAACAGTCATGGGAATGTAAAGTACAGCATAAAGAATAGAATCAATGATATGGTCATAACTATGTATAGTGCCAGGTGGGTACTAGACTTGTCAGGGGGATCACTTCTTAAATTATATAAATGTCTAACCACTATGCTGTACCCCTGAAATTAATATGAAATAATATTGAATGTCAACTGTAATTGAAAAATTTAAAAAGGGGGGAAAGGTGAAGGGCAGTAAGTGGTCCAAATTTCTAGGTGTAAAACAAGTAAGTCATGGGGATGTAACATACAGCATAGCAAATATAGTCAATAATTTTGTGATAGCGTGGTATAGTTTCAGATGGTTGCTGGACTTACCATGGTGATCACTTCCTTAGATTTATAAATGTTGAACAACTATGGCGTACCCTTGAAACTCATATAATATTGTACGTTACCTGTACTTTTAAATAAAAATCTTAGAGAAAAAAAAAAAGAAAGAACATGAGTCAGCAGCAAACATTTTTCTATAGAGGGAAAGATAGTAAATATTTTAGGATTTATTTGCCAAGGGGTAAAATCAAGAATGTTATGTACTTAACAAGAGAGAAAATAAATTTCCAAAAATCTTTTATTGATAACGCAGATCTATTAATGAGAATAACGGCGTTCTTTTTCATGGCGGTGGGGGAGATAACATTTTATTTACTTGAGATTCAAAGTTAGTTTTACCTGTTATCAAACTGACTGCAAATGTTCACCTGTAAAATCCACCCCTAGCTGGAGGGTCAGGCAAAAACAGATAGTGGATCAAACTAGTCACAGGCCGTAGAACACCCACCCCTGCTCTAAAACATCTGGTTACGTGAGAGTATTTTATATCCTCATTGCCTGAGCCATTGTTGTTGGATTTTCTAGTACATGCTGCTTGACATATTCTAACTGTTAGAAGCCCCTACTGTGTGCCAGTCACACATCTCTTATACAAATCATGGCCATCTGACTCTACCCATCAACCCCTGGAATCCTAGTAGAGGTTGTGTCAGACAGAGTTTCATATGGATCGTGACCCTTAATAACTATGTATTATTAGTGAGCTCCAATTACCATAGTGTGAATAATATTAATGAATGGATGAAGGAATGAACACATGTAGCATTTTGTAAACTGTGCTGAGCCCAAATGTAGGTTTGGGTTCTGGGAAGGGCACAGACAGGGGAATGGAAAAGGGTGCAGGGTGGAGCAGGGATTAGAGAAAAGACTCAGTCCCTTGCTCCAAAAGGAATGAGTCACGGCCATCCTCCCAGATGTCCCTGCCCCGGCCTCTCCATCCTGCTTGCTCAGACACACGAGTGTCAGGTCTGTCAGATCCTGCCCACCCCCTGCACAGTTATCCCCCTGGGCTGCGGGGGCCTTAGACAGAGCGCCTCTCCCTCCCCCAACAGACACTGAGCAACAAAACTCTGTGCTCTGCCATTTCCCCCCTAAAAAATTATGATGAGAAACCAAATGGTTATTCCACCAGCTGTAATTCTTTGCTGCGTTATTTCCTAAGAGACAGAGAATGGGGCACCAGGAGAAAAGGCAGCAGGAGGAGTGGGAAGAAACTATTTAGGGTGAACAGGCTTTAAAATTTCAGTTCTAGGTTTCATAGGGAGACTGGATTAAAGGATCATTTAAAATGAATTTTGCCATCAGAATAAGTGATCTGTCTACCCCAAAATGCTTTACTCTGACAGTTGGCTTCAAGAGATTTGACAGAATTCATTTTTCCAGCAGACAAGAGATCAAGGTATTAGACAAAACACATTCTACCATGAGAACTCTGTTATCCATTTGACGCAATTGTGTTTCATCCAGTGTCGAGCTAGTGTTTTGGCTTCCCTTTCCTTCCTTCTTGCGTTCATGTGCTGGCGAGAGGTGAGGCCAGGAAAGGTGCAGAGTCTTTCCTACCCTCAGGCCCCCACTCCCTGAGATGACCATGTGAGGGGAGGGGACTGACAGGGGTGAGCCTGAAGGCAGGGAGTCCCCAGGGGAGTGCTGAGTGTCCAAGGGGACATGACCAAGAGCAAACAAGGCAGAGGCGGGGGAGGGGAAGTGGGGGAAGAGGTGGAGAATGGAAGGGAGTCTTTGAGCCTGAGGGCCCAGAAGACTCAACCGGAGCAGAACTGGAGGCAGAACAGGCTTTGAGGAGGGGTCAGGAGGGAGGCATGGGGAGGGGCCACATTTTCTGGACACCAGAGTGGCTGGGAGTTCCTGGTCCCTTTCTCCTGCCGGGGTCCCAGGGAAAAGCAGAGAAGAGGAAACCCGACCTTGGTGACAAACTCTGCTCGTGCTCAATTACTGTCCTCATTAGCACCAATTAGTTGTTATATAAACTATCACACTGATTATGATGTGTCTGAATAAACACTCTCAAGGTTCTGAGGTTCTGAGGAGGCCCCCGCGGGTCATAGGAGAGTCCCACTCTTTCCCTGGGACCATCTGGGTAGAGCTGGGCAGCCCATCCACAGGACAGGGACTCTGGGGTCAGGCAATCCTGAGTACCTATCTTGGCTGCAGCCAGTTCCTAGCTCTGTGTCTGTGGTCTTAACCTGGCTGAGCCTGTTTCCTCATCTGGAAAACAGGCTGAAACCAGCATCTCCTCAGAGCAATGATAAGAACTGAATGAGAAACCATGCTGCACAGTCCATCCTGACTTGTGAGCAGTGCCCAGCAAATCAGTCTCCTTCTAGTGCCTTCCTTACTCCCCCTTCACCGCCCCCCTTGCCTACCTCTACCTTCCCCAAATCCAGCACATGAGTCAATATGATGACAAAAACCAACCCTCCTGAGCCCCCTGCCAGGCTCTATGGGAAGCTCTCTATATCCATTCTCTTATTTATTGTGTCTGCTCTAGGCTCTTCTATTGACCCCATTTTACAGATGAGGACACTGAGGCCCATAGAGGAAAGTAATATGAAAAGCTACACAGCTGTAAGGGGTTAGATCTAGGCACAAACCCACCCTGACTGACTACATAAAATGCATGCTTTTCCCCACAGGCCCATCCCAGGCTTCCCACGTGGCTCAGGCCTTACTTTTCTTTTCAAGTTGGGGCTGACAGACCCTGCAGTAGCTGACCTTGAGCAGGAGGGCAGCTTCAGGGCTTGACAGCGACCTCCTCACCACCATCCTAGGTGTTCAGGGTCAGTTCCCTTCCCTTCCCTTCCCTGGTAATTACGACTTCAGTGTCACCCCAGCCTCCGGTGATGCCAGGCAGGGCCTGAGCGCCAGCCTGGCCTCCCTATCATGGTGTCTCCAGGCCCATTAAATGGGTGATTTACAGCCTGACACACAGGTTTGGATGAGCGGCACCAAGGTCAGTTTTAATGCTCCCCTCCCCCAACTAAGATTATGCCTTGGAGAGACCTGAGTGCTCTGTCATGTCGGTTACCCAGAGGCTATGGCAGCCAGTACCTCAGGCTTGTCACTTCACACTAGAGGGGAGGCAGGACCGTGGCCTATGCCAGGCTTGTTGCCCTTCGCCCACATTCTCCCTTCTCAGGTTCATGGTTAGAAGCTGAACTGTGCAACTAGAACTCCTGAGTGTCAACCCAGCTGTGTGACCTCAGACAGAGAACTCACCCCCTCTGTGCCCAGTCTCCTCATCTGAAAAGGAAAATGTGCTAGGTATTGTAATTGCCACCAATGTCCTCTTCCGTCCTGCCCCAACACCAGCCACCCGGGTCCTTCATCCCATCCCCCTCTGGGACCCACACTTGCTCCGGGACACCTGCGTCCCGTCCCTGTGGGGCTCAGCCCGCAGAGGCTTTGGGGGAGACCCCAGAGATGGTGGCATTTCTCAGGGGCTCTGGAAACCTGAGCAGCCTGCAGGGCCCTCAGAACGAGCGACTTTCTCATCACTCCCGTTAGGCACAGATGACTCACAGTTCTGAGCTGAGGAGCCTTCTCATCATGGTACCTACTCGGGCGGTGAGCCCAAGGCAGTCGTCACCAAGGACCCACAATGCACCAGGCGATCGAGCAGGGCAGCTCTGGGACGCGGGCTGACGGGGCCAAGCTCCCAGCTGTGAGAACAGTTTTCCAGGAAGTAAAGTGCCTATCCAAGATCACTCAGTTAGCCAGAACTCAACCCCCATCTTTCTGAATCTAAATTCTAAAATCTTTCCACTGTAGCACAATGAGGGCTCCTGGGTGACTCTCACGTGGCCAGCATCAGGCTTGGTGCCAGGGCACCACAGAGACATGGCAGCCATGAGACGGTGAGCACCACGAAGCCAGGACCTCCCCTGCCTCACCCAGTGAAGATCTGAACTCCTGCCCCGGCCAACGCAGGCCTCCTCCACCACCCACTGCTGGAGCCCAAGGTGGTGATACTTACCTGTGTCTCCTTCCCGGGGCCAATCACCAGATTCTGGAGCTGAGGCAGCACCTGGGGCTAAGCCCAGCAGCAGACCCCGGATTCGTACAGCAGGAGCAACAGTGGACTCTGAGATGGGGCTGACAGACACTCACCTGTCCCCTGGGCAACCTGGGAAGGTTTGTGCCCCACTGGGAAGGCCATCGTGTCCTTTCCTTGGGCGGCCATAGGTCCAGGACTCCCCGGACAGCCTGCCCGTCTCCTGCCAGACTGCACAGTCCTACAGCTTGATCACCGCCTATCAGCCGGTCACTTTGGACCAACCTGTTCAACTCCTACCAGCCTGCCCACCTCCCTCCGGACAACTCCCCTCCAACCTGCCTACACCACTCCTACCAGCGCTCACTTCTGGCCCGTCTGCAGAGTGACTGTTGGTTCTGACATTCAGCAACTATTATGGGACATAGAGAGATGAATAAAAATATTAGGTTGGTGCAAAAGTAATTGCAGTTTAAAAGGTTAAAAATAATTGCAAAAATCACAAATACTTTTGCACCCGCCTAACAGATGTCATTGGGGCGACATGATTGCTCTCCCTCCAATTCCACAGCCTCTTCCCGTCCCATCACCTCCCATGTGGACCTTCCTGCGGCCACTTCTGTCCCACCGTCCTTTCCTGACCAGAGCCCGAGAAGGCGGGTTACCACAGAAATCGGTTTATGCCTCCTCACTTAGAACATTCAGGGGCTCCCCAGTACTCTCAGGGTGGAACCAGAATGGCTCCCCACAGCTGACAAGCACTTGGAGGCCCTGGCCCAGCACCTCCTCCACTTGGTGGGGTCAGCCATTCCCCTCACATCTTCTTGGAGGTGGTGAAACCCGGCTCCGTCCTCCCGAGCTGAGCCCACCATCCGGTCGTGTCCAGGGTGTCTCTGTTAATCCATCACTCACGGGGCTCCCACGATGGCTGCACCAAGAGTGTGTCTGCCTGGGAGGGTCCCTGCATCCACAGGAAACCCTCCTCGTTCTGGTTTTCGTGGACCCCAACGCGTGCCCATGATCAGTGGAGACCCCTCGCAGGCTCCTGCAGACCCTGGAGCTCCTCCTCCTCAGAAACATTGTCTATCCGTCATGGGGACACAGGCTATAAAGTCAGGATCTTTTGTGTCTCTCCAATGAGCAGGGGCCACTAAGCCATTGGAATCCTCCTAGAGAGTCTGGGAAGGGGAGGGAAAACTCAGACAAAAAGCGGTGGGAGTGAAGAGAAAACAGAGATGTGTCAGGGAGATTAATCCACCGCTCAGACACGAAAGAAATATGCTCAATTATTTTGTATTGCATTTTATTGAAATGTACATGTCGTAACTAACTGCCTGCAAGCCTCGGATTACCCAGAGATAAAACACAATGAAAAACAAGGGAGAATAAATGTACTGACAAAAATGTTCCTGAAATTGGAATTATTTGGAGAGAAACAAAAGCTGGACTTCAGACAAAAGAGACCTCTTGGCACTGAAGCCTTCGGCACTGGTATCTGGTCCCCTAGCCCTATCGGCGAGAGTCCAGAGGTCCAGGCTGTCATCTTGGACCTGTCACTGACATGTCATGTGATTTGGGGCAGGTCATCACCTCTCTCTGAGTCTCATTCTCCGTAATCCTGTGGGACTTCTCAACAGCAGCACTAGGGACATTTGGGGCTGGATACTTCTTTGCTTTGGGGACTATCCTGTGCATTGTAGGATGCTCAACCGCATTTCTGGCCTCTACCCACTAGATGGGCACCCACCACCACCATTTCAGTTGTGACCATCAAAAACGTCTCCAGACTTTACAAAATGTCCCCTGAGGAGCAAAATCATCCCTGGTTGAGAAACCTGAACCAGATGCCTTCTGAGTTCACATGGGAGAGGGCAAACAAGGAGTCACAGTGGACCCCAGCCCAGGGTCAAAGAGACTCCAGAGACATTCCCTGGGGGGGGCTTAGGACCCCTAGAGCTTGTTGATGAATCCAGGCCAAAGGGTACCTAATAAATCATGGCAGCCACGCTAGGGGCAGCAACAAGTGGGCATAAGTTGATATTAGCACCTCCTCCTCTACCTTCCAGCACCTTCCCTTTGCCAGGGAGCCCAGTCCCTGAGCTCTCTGCCCCTCCCCCATCAACACCCCTCTCAGAGAAGATTCTGGAAATCCCCTCTCACTGCAGCTACATGATTGGCTGACGGGGAGGAAGGAGCAGGAGCCTGGTCCCCCAGAGCAGCATCATCTATTTTCAAAGAGAGAAGGTCTTAGAAGGAGGGTGCCTTTGGGACCTTCCAGGTTCCTGGCCACTGATTTCCCCACCCGAGAATTAGGAAAACCACGAGAGGGTTCACCAGACAGAAAAACTGGGGGCGTACCCACCGCTCTGTGTGTGTCTGTGTAAGAGAGGTGTGGGGAGGGACTAGTGCTTCAGTAACAGCGCACAACAGGAAGCGGCTCAGACATACTTTTAACCCCTGGCACCGTCAGTGAAGTTCCTCAGCTGCCCAGAGCAGGACGAGGCTCGCAGGCAGCTCTGAAAACACAGTCGTGAAGCAGACACAGCCCAGAAGGGCTGGTAGCCTGGCTGAAACCCTATCCTGTCAGGCCTTTAAAAAGCATACTGACGTCCATTCATGTATTCATTCAACAAATATTTCCTGAGTATCTACTAGGAGCCAAGCTGTGTTCTAGGCACTTGCAACAACAATGACAAAACACAGACATCTTCTGTGGAGCTTGTATTTAAAGCCTTCCACAAACGGCAAACAGTAGCCAACATTTATTGACCACTGACTGTGTGCCAGGTGCCGTGCTAAGCACTTTGCGTGCCCCATCTCAAAGTTAGGTGTTATGTCCCCATTTTAGAGAGGGGAAAACTGAGGCTCAGAGAGGTTAACTAGCTTACCGTTATCATTCTCATTACCACTATTAAGTCAGATGGATCCAACGCCCTTAACCCCACCACCGCCAGACCCTCCAACAACCAAGCTACCACCCGACTGGTGGGCATGGCTGGGTCTTCTGAGGTTCTGACAATCATCGCTGATGGTCACGGAGCAGCGCCCCCAGGGTGCCCTCACTGCGTTCAGTCTTTTACACCCGTCACATCAGTGAATCTTCACAGAGATCAGGAGGTGGAGATGTGATTACCCCACTGCACTGAGGACGAACCTGAGGCTCAGGCGGGCCAAGGGGCCTGACCAAAGGTCTCCAGCCTGTAAGTATGAAGCCCACACGCTTGACTGCTTGGTGCTCATCTAATTCAGACACCCACAGAAACTCAGAGCAGGGACTAAGCCAGAGAGTCCTGGAGGGGCCCATTCTGGACTCAGGAATGCTCCATGGGTTCCCTGCTTTCCAGCTGGGGAAACTGAGGCCAGAGAGGGAAGACTACTGACTTGTGATCCAAGAGCTAATGAGTTGCAGACTTGGGTTTGGGATCCAGTCCCCAATTCGAACCCCATCCTTTCCTACCAGTCTGCCCAACCTGTCAAAGGGGCACTAGGTTGGGAGGCAGGGAGCCTGGGCTCCAGCTAGGACGTCATGAAGTAATGTGAACTTTGCCATTGCCTGACTGCACACTCCCTCCCAACCTTTGCCCATGGCGATTGCCCAGGATGCGTTCTCCCCCTACAGGGAAAAGTGCTCAAGGGCTTGGCTCTGGAGTTATAAAGACCCACATCCTGCACCAGTTCCTCATCCATTAAAACACAGCTCAAGCACACCCTCTGACAGGGCTACCACCGGCACAACTCTAGGAGGCGCCATTCGCCTCATGGTACATGTGTAAGTTGTGTAGTGCACAGCCTGTGCAACACTACACTGTGGCACTGGATCCTAGGGAGCTTTTTCTGACTGAACCGGCTTGGTCAGGGACCCCTCCCTCCTCAGTCATCCACCCTTCCCCAGCAGACTGTGAGTTCTATGAGGACAGGGACCTTGTCCTGTCCACCCTTGTGTCCCCAGGCCCAACTCAGGGCCTGGTCCACAGTGGGGCAGGCACCAGCAGCCATTCCCACAACTTGTACATGACAGAGGAGGAATTTACACCTAATTTTAGGCTTCAATGCTCTTAACTGAGGTCCAGAGACATTAGGTAACTGAAGTATTTAAATCTATTCTATCTCGACACTTGCAAAGCCAAACATCTTCAGGTGACCAGTTAGGCATGGCGCAGTGTCCAAATGTACAATCCCTGCTTCTTGTTGCCAAGCAGCATGCCCTAGTGATAGCCTTGTCCCTTCCTGTCCCTGGGTCAGTGGGCTGAGACCTCAGAGATTCAGAGAGGGCTTCTGCCTCAAACTTTATCACTGAGTCCTTTGGAATTGCTGAAAATGCAGGGCCTTACTTTTTTAGGCCATATCAAATGTTTCTGATATTGCCCAAAATAGCATGTGACAGACACTCCTGAAAGCCACCAAGAGAGAAGTAGCCCAAAGGGCTTGACTCGCATTAATTCATTAAGTCCTCACAATTACCCCCATGAGTGTGAGGTGGATACTACCGCAATAGCCGTTTTACAGGTGAGGAAACTGAGGCACAGAAAGGTGAAGGAACTGCTCATGATCTGGTAAGTGGCAGGGCCAGGTTTCAGGCCAAGGTGGCTTGGCCCGCGAATTCTATTAAAGCTGTGTACAGGGAGAGGGAACAGCAGTTGCCAAGGTTCAGAGGCAAGAGGGAGGGGAACAGAGGACTCAGGAACTGGAAGAGGCTCAGTCCTGCCTAGAGTGACATGTGGGGAGCTGAGGGGTGAGAGAGGAGGTGAGGAGGGAGGGGCTGGCTCATGGGAGGCGGAATGCTGAGTGAGGGCCCCGTAGTCACTGCCCTGGGCAAGAGGACCAGAGACAAATGTTTGCGCACAGCACGCTGCGCTGAGATGGTCATGTGACTATTCTGCATGTCTGACCCACCTCCAGGGGCTATGTCATTGTCATCTCTGGCTCCCCCATCTCTGGTGCAGGATAGATCATGCAGCATTTGCTGAACTGAAGGGCATTTGCTTTCTCCTGCTCCATGCTCAGCCCTGGGTCGGCCCCATGGGGCTGCAGAGATGGTGGACACAGGCCTTGCCCCCAGGTAGCTCTGGGCCCAGCAGGAGACAAGCATGAGAGTCCTCAGCTCTGCTCTCCCACATCTCCAGCTCCTTCATTCCTGACTCGCAGTGGGGTTGCCCTTCCTGCCCCCTTTCATAGCTGATGTGGCTTGTGACTTTCTCTGGCCAACGAGATGTGACAGATGGCAGTGTCTATCACATCCAGGAGGGACCTTTAAGCGCTAGCCCAAGGTTTGCCAGGGTGATCTTGGAGATGAAGCCTGTGTCAGCCCAGGGCAACTATGATGAGCAGAGCCTGGCACCTGCCCTGAGCATGTCAGCTCAGAGACAGGGACCTTCTCACGTGCTGGGATGCTGCAGCCATTGGTCACTGCTGCACAGCCCAGGCCTCCCGACTAATGACACCCCTGGAACTAGGTTACCCTAGAACATGCGCATGACTGTGAGGAAGGCCAGTACTCCCCAGACCCCAGACCACCGTGGATCCTGGTCCCTGCGGGATGGGTCACTCAACGCCACCCCAGTCACAGGTCTGGGAAGGTCCTGCCAATATCTCGGAGGCAGGCCCCTCCCAACAAGCACATTCCATAACAACGTGCAGATCTCCCACCCAAGAGCCTCTGGGCTCCTTACTACTCTCTGTTTACTCGTCACATTAACAAAGAACCCCCTGGCCACCAAGTGTATGCCAGGTATGTGCTGGGCCCTGGGAATGCCCCAGGGAGCAGGACCCAAGCAGCCCCTGTTCTCCTGGAGCTCACAGACGAATGCGGGTGACACCTCAGCACCAGTGGAACCAGAGGAACAACCAAGGGGTGGGGAGATGACACCGGGGGGAGAAGAACCAAGTCAGCAGGTGGGGTGGGAACCAAAGGTGAGAGGGACCCAAGTGAAGGGGGGAGCGGAAAAGACATTCCAGGTGGAGGGAACTGGACATGCAAAGGTCCTGGGGCAGGAAAGGGCTTGGGTTGTTCCAAGGAGAAACAGCAGAGAGCAAGGAGATTGGACGGGGTGGGCAGGGGCCGGACCACACAGGCCTGCCTGGTGGTCATGTGGAGGAGCCTGCATTGGATCCTGG
This sequence comes from Rhinolophus ferrumequinum, assembly GCF_004115265.2. Taxonomy (NCBI): domain Eukaryota; kingdom Metazoa; phylum Chordata; class Mammalia; order Chiroptera; family Rhinolophidae; genus Rhinolophus; species Rhinolophus ferrumequinum. Next base: position 20,949,665 of record NC_046292.1, read on the forward strand.
GGTCAAGGAGCAGCCACTGAGGGGTCAGGAGGGGAGGCACATGACCCATTCACATTCAGAAGAACATTCTCTGAACCCAGCGCTTAGCACAGGGCCTGTCATACAGTGGTGCTCAATGCATGCTCGCTGACAGTGACATCACATTAGAGAGACTGGAACTGCAGAGACTCTCTTTGGGGCAATATTGACACAGCGTGGGAGGTTTACGTGCTCTGTACACCCAGTAAGGGTGTCTGCTCGAGGACAGGGAAGGGCTGGTGTTTGTGCAGCCACTGTCACCTGCCTGGAGCCCCAGGCTTCTCACTTGTCATCTCACGTGTGATCTCACATGTCCTCACTGAGGACCCCAGGAAAGTGGTACACAGACATCCCCAGTGAGGACCCCAGGAGGGGGCTATAGAGATGTGTGCAGTGAAGACCCAGGATGGCAGTACACAATGTGCCCAGTAAGAACCCCAGGAGAAGGGTACACAGATGTCCCCAGTGGGAACACCAGGAAGGCGTTATACAGACATCCCTGGTGAAGACCCTGGGAGGGGTACACAGACGTGCCCAATGAGATACTGATGTTGTTTTTACAATAAAACAGACCCACATCTCTACCATAATGCAAGCACACGTGAAATAGTATTCTCGTTAGAGAACATCAAGAAAGATTTTAATATGAAAGTTCACGAAAAAATATTGCGTGCTAAATAATGAGGTAGGACAGGTCCATAGCACTAAGTAATGACAAAGGAGAAAATCTCAACTCTTACCCCAATTACAGGGTCTAAGACATCAAGTTGACAAAACAATAATACTGAAATATGAGGAAACATGTCACTTCCTAAGAAAAGAAACAGCCACCAGCTAATGTGACAACGAAAGATCCCAGGAAACATCAGAGCCTGCGGCCAGGTCTGAGCACTTTCCAGCCACATACGTGATGCCCAAAGGTCCACCTGTGTCCGTAGGAGTGAAACCTGCACCTGGACTCATGGTCTGTCCCTCCTGGACTCCACTCAGAGGCACAGAGCTCTGTGTCCCCAACACTGTCTCTGGACCCGATGCCGACCCGATGCCAACCCTTCCCACACCCAACCTTCGCCCTAAATCCAGCCAACCTGTTCAGCCCCAAGTACAGAGCACCAGCTCTGAGGAGTCCCCTGGACCACCCAGGTTGTGAGCTCAGCCTGTACATCTCGCTGAACCAGACCTTCGGGGCAGCCCATCCTGATCATTTTTCTATTTAATAACAATATAGGGGCAGCACGTTGCCACTCGTTATAGCCTGAACCTGGAGTCAGAGACCTGGGTCCGCATTCCCGCTTGTGTGTGACCTCAGCCAAGCTACGTTCCCAATCTGAGCCTCAGGTTTTTTTACCCACAAAATGGGAAGATAATAATAATCCCAGCATCGCAGGGTTGTTGTGAGGGTAAAATGATCTGGAATCCCTCCCTCCCGCCCGAGCTAGCACAGGGCCAGGCCCACAGCTTCTGCCCAGGAATACTGGCCACCCAGGGAAGGGGTCAGTAAAAGTGTCCATGACGAATGACCACCTGCCCAACGCGGTGCTAATCATTGACCTGCGTGTCCCTTTTCATCATGACCACAGCTTTATTCCCAGTTCACAGAGGGACAAACCGAGGCTCAGAGACGCTGAGGCACACGTCCAGGATCACACAGACAATGGAGTCAGCTCTTTACCTCGGCTCCCTCAGGTCCAGACCAGTGTGCTACCCACCACGTGCCAAGCACTGTGCGGCTCCCTCTACACCTCATCTCATCCCACATCTGTCCTAGGAGGGAAGTCTCCTCATCTCCCATTGCACAGGCAAGGAAACTAAGGTGCGTATGGAACTGACCCAAGGTCCCATGGCCAGTAAGTGGAAGAATCCCATAGAAGTCACACCCAGGACTCTCTGTTCCCAAACCCACAGTGAAGGAGGTTCCCTCATCCCTTCCTTGTTCTGAGTCTGAGTGGGACCGACGGGCCCAGCAGAGGGGAGGGGGCTGCAGGGACAGGGACCCAGTTGGGGCAGCCAGCCTCCAGCCCCCAGCTCCCAGCCCCCAGGCCTCAGGTTTCTGGAAGTTGCCCAAGTTCTGAACTTTGCCTGCCAGTAACTTTGCAGACTTCAATTCTTTGCAAAGCCAGAGCCTTCTCCATGACCTGGAAGGGGAAGAGGGGTCCACTTTCTCTCCGTCCCCTTCCCAAGGCACACGCAGAGCTGCGCATGTGCATCGGAAGAAGAAACTACATCTTCAAGGGCCCAGGAAAAACCCACACACAGATGGATTTTTCTTACCCTCATTATCTTTCTCTCTCAGGGTCCCAGGTCATGCCAATAACTTCCTGCCCACTGCCTGGTGCAGATCAGCAGCAAGGCTGCAAGCTGTTGTAGGAGCTTATGGTTCCATGCCGCCTCCCCCTGGAAATCAATTGGAAACCCAGTTGCTAAATCCACCCAAATCCAGCGGTTCATGAATCAGAGGCCTCTTCTGGGCTCGTGCTGGGCTGGCCGAGGCTTCATCTCCCCGGACCCGGGTTCTATCCAGGGCCCAGGCAGCAGCAGGAGCCACCGGAGGCCAGGCCCAGAGGACAATGGCAGTGGGGAAACCCCAACCCAGGGGACCAGTGCTGTCCCAGCCTGCCAACGGAAAATTCCCAGGGAGCCTGCAGAGAGAGAAGCCACGCTGGTCCCACAGACTCAGCCACAGGCAGGTTGCTCAGAAACGAGCACTTGTCGAGCACCTGCTCCAGAGAGCACCCCCGTTCTGAGGTGGCCCAGGACTTTGCCTCAAAGTCCCATCTCTTTGCAAAACCAGAAGGCTTAAGGCTGCACCTCCTCTGGGGGGGGGGGGGCCCGCAGTGGATTGCATTCCCTGCGGTGTCTGGAGAGCTGTGTGGTGCGGGCGGTGGGGGCAGAAGATTAGGAGCTCTCTGTGCACAGCCTACATGCTCGCTGCCATCACCCAAGGCCACCAGGGTGGATCAGGATGGGGGCGGGGGCAGATGCCAGGAAGAGGAAGGGCAACTGGGCAGACAGCAATCCCCATTTTACAGATAAGGAAACTGAGGCTCTCAGAGCAGAAAGAAATTGCCTGAGATCACACTTTGCCTAAGTAAGTGGCGGAGCTGGAACCTACACCCGGACCCATTGGGCGCTAGAGTCTGTGCTCTAGTCACTAGACAGCACTGCCCATTCTGTACTCTGAGCTGCAGAGGTCAGAGGGGGCTACAGGGAGGCGGAGCCAAGCCTGAGAGTCCCAGTCCCAGGACACCATGAAAGGCAGGCTCTCTGCCCTCAGGCACCCCAGCCCCCCCAGAGGCCTGGCTTTGTGAGCACTTCCAGGATAGAGGCTGAGGTGGGGCCATCAAGAATCTTCCATGCCTCACAGCCCAAGCCGGTGCTAGCAAATTACTCCCAGTAATGGGGATGTTTGCCGAGGGAATTAAAGAGGCAGTAAACAGTTACCAGAGTAATTAGACATGAACAGTGGACGTGCCAAGCTTCTCAATGCTGCCAAGCCACCTCCGTAGTCCCCTCCTCTCCACAGGGAGAGACAAGGCCAGTGGGTTGCACTGTTGAGTTGAAGAGCGGAACGGTTGAGAAATGGACAATCAAAGAGACTAGAAGGGAGAGTTACCTTGGAAACCTCAGTGTGCAGACAGGGAAACCGAGGCCCAGGAAGAGAGGAAGAACCTTCCCAAGGACACACAGCAGCCTAGTGGGAGAGGTGGACCTGGAGCCCTGGTCTCCCGGGAGGCAGGTTAGGCTGGTTCCTGGCACACCAGGAACCTGGCACACAAAGTGCAGGTCAAGGTCATCTGGAGGGGAGGATCACAGCTCTGACAGGAAACAAAGGCGCAACCGATAGCAATGGATAAAACTTTGGCCAGACATTCATTCGTTCATTCATTGACCATGTGTTGAGTACCGACTGTATTCCAGGCCCTGCTGTAGGCTCTGAGGATAGGACAGTGAGCAGACAGTGACAGGGACACTGAACGCAAAGGCAAACTCCAGTCCTGCTTCATGTTTGTTATGTGCACTGGGAACCCTGAAAGCATCAGGCCAGCCTGGGGAACGGTGGGTGGGCCAATCCTGCCCAAACTAACAGGCAGAACAGGCTAAGGGGAAGTTCTCCAGAGGGAAGTCAGAGTGCTGGACAGCCACACCGGCCAGCGGCCAGCGTAACCACCTTCTGGCCCATGACCTTCACCTCTTGGTAATAATGGAGGGCGGTGCAGCAGAAGCAGCCCAGGATCATGGTGTGTTTTAGAAAGTTCTCTCTAGGACACGATGGAGGGCTGAATACTGGAAGGGGGAGTTAAGAGGCTATTTGTAATGTTCCTGATGGAACCCTGGGAACCCTGATGGAGGGTGGTGGTGGGGGCTAGAACAAGGGGAGGCTCAGGGACAGAAAGGAGGTGGGGTTCAGGGGGAAACGTGTGCATGACCCTGTCCTGCTTCCCCATGAGCCGGAAAAGGGGTCAAAATTCCAGAGTTGGCATCTAGCCTCGTGTGGTTCAGGACCTGCCTCCTGGGCTTTCCCAGACCAAGTAGGTAGGTAAACAGCAGCTACAGGGAATGAGATCACAGTGCTGGGGCCCAGCAGCCCCCACACCTGCAGTCCCAGGCACGAGGAGGGGCCGTTGGGAAGACCCAACTCACAGATGGAGCACAGAGAGTCTCTGGCATGGGCCTGAGGAGGAAGGAAGAGAATGTGCAGACAGCAGCAGTTCAGGACAGGCCCTTGGCATCTCATGGACCTGGTTCAAATCCCGGCCCTGCCGCTCACTTGCTGTGCAACCCTAGGCAAGTTATTGATCTCTCTGAGCTAGGGTTTCCCGTCTGCAGGGAAGTTAGAGTTGATGCTCTATAAGCTCTGACCATCAGCATCCTTCACGCAGCAGACAATGAGCAGGAAGATTAACTAAAGAGTCACTGCAGGTTTCTGCTCTCTCAGGCCACAGAGTGTGAGGCGCATTCCCTCATGTCATTCAACTGTTAAAGCAGCCCCTTGCCTCCAGTACCCCAGTGTCCTTCTCCCTCTGTCCCCATAAATCCCCAACCACTCCTCCAGGTTCTGCTTAGAATAAGTAATTGGCCATGGGTCAGGAGGCCCAGGTTCTAGGCCAGCCTCTGTCACTTTCTCATTCTGAGACCTGAGGCCAACATGCCTCGGTTTCCCCATCTGTGTTTATCTTGGCTTGAATCCGCTGTTGTGTGACTTTGGGGCAATGACTTGGAGTCTCTGGGCTGGGCTCACCTGCTCACTGTAGCACTGCCCCTCTGAACCAGAGTGCCTTCCCTTGCCCACCTTGATTGGTATTCAGTGCCTAAGCTTGGACAGAGACTCCAGCTCCACTCCAGGGTCCCTCAAGGTGACAAGGAGACTCATACTGCCTCCCCCAAGCTGTCCTTCAAGATAGGAGATAAGGACATGTCTGTACTCTGGAATTTATAAGTCCAGACATAGCAGCCAGAGCCCTGGCAGGAGACCAGAACCTCAGGACCACATCAGCCCTTCCATCATCCTTAGGAGAAATGCACCTTCCTGAACTGCCCAGATCTTCAGATCGTGGATACGAGCCCCAGGGGCACAGAGTCTGAGCCAGGATAGGGGCTATGTCAAGAAGCCAGGCCCTGAGCTCCCACTGCACAGATGGGGAAACCAAGACACTGTGGTTCCGGTCACAGAACGAGAAAGTAACAGAGGCTGGCCTCGAACCTGGGCCTGCTGACCTATGGCCAGTTGTTTATTCTAAGCAGAACCTTAAAGAATGGGTGGGTTTTTTTGTTTTTTTCTGATTTAAAATGTACTTGAAAGAAAAGAAAGGAAAGAAGAAAAACAAAAGCGAACAAACAAAAAGAAACAAAATATACTTCAATCCTTTGCCACTTAATTGTCATACGCAATGAAAAAATAAAGTGTATAACACCGATGTTCATAGTATAAATCTGTGAAATGCCAAAAACTATTTTAAAAAGAGAAAAAAGATTTTTTTCAGACTATGTGCGTACATGATAACTGAAAAGATAAAGATCAATTCCGTTATTTTGGCCCATGTTAAAAATATGCATCAAAATGTGCACCAACTCCCTACAAGTAGGTGTCCTGAGTGCACTGGTCAGCGTCAGATCTGAGACCTGATGGCCTGAGGTACCCATGCAAGGCCCAGGAGAATGGTAGTGAGGCGGCCCAGCAGCAGTCATTTAAAAATTTAAAAACCATACCAAAGTTTATTTGATTATTCTTATCTCCATTGTAAAAACAATGCCCAGGCCCCCTCAGTATAAATGGTGGGAGTATAAATGGAGATAGTATGTTGGAAGGCAATTGGGCAATGCTGTTCAAAATTTAAATGCTTATACCCAAAATTCAAACGCTTATGCCCAGCAAGCCCACATCCAAGAGCTTATCCTACAGAAATAGGCACAAAAATACCGGGAAATATACATACAGAGGTGTTCCTGGCAGCACCGTTTATTCAGGGAGAAACTGGAAAACCCCAAGGGTCCATCACAGGGGGACTGGCTAATAAATCATAGGTCGTCCACACAATGGAATTAAATACAGTTGTTTTCTTAAAAAATGAGGTAAATCCATAATGCTGTCAGAGAGACATTTCCAAGATAAATTAGAGGGGAAAAGAAAGTGGAGAAATACTCTGTAAAGTATGATCACATGCGTATAAAAGGACTCCGGAGGTCAGAAAATGAAACTGCCAACTCTTGAAATGGGTGGAGGTGGCAGGAGACAAGGGATTTCACTTTTACAATGGGTAGAAAGAAATGTTTGAAAGCTTCTATTAACTATTTAGCCAGAAAAAAAAAAAACAATAACAATAACAATATTCATTTTAAAATTAAATGAAATCAGAGAACACTGGTAATAAAAAAAATAAGTGCTTTGTTTTTTCTTTTTAATATGTAGTCTCCAACACCCGAAGGTGTATTTTTAACATTTGGTTGCATTTCTTTCAGTACTTTTTAATCAGTTTTTCAGGCACAGTTATTATTGATCTGTATGTATAATTTAGCATCCTAGGGTTTTAAAAACAATATTATAGCATTAAGCATTTCCCACCCAGTATGAGTGTAAACAATGTTTTCGTCGCCTGTGGCATATTCAGATGGCCCACCGTTTAGTTAACCAAACCCTCTTGTTTTGTTTTTTGTCTTGTTTTGTTTCGTGTTTTTTTGCGGGGGGAAGGGCGGTTGCTATTATAAGTAGCCTGGTGGTAAATATATTTATGCTGATGCTTTTGAGGAGAGGCATACATACGGGAGTAGAAATGATATCATTTCCCCCACCCTGCCTTCAGATGTGCTCCTCCACATAAGGCCCACTTTACCCCTCCAGGATCCCGCAGCTCTGCACCTGTCCACTGGCCACCATCTACTAGTCTGATCTCACCGCACACGTGTTCCTGCTCCTGCTTGGGCCTGACCGGAGTTTAGAGACCCCAGCTGGGAAGAGGGCGGGTCGCTGGGGCATGGGGTCCTCTCACTCCCTCTTCTTCCCTCCTATCCTCCCTACTTCACCTCCACTCTCCTATAGCCAGTTCCTCTGAAAAAAGGAATATAACTTCTGTTGGTTCTGTTCCTCTGGAGAACTCTGACTAGTACAAACACCAAGTCTTACTGAAACATTCAGGTTCCACTCCATATGACGCTCGTATTTGTTTTAATATAGAAATATGTTAAATGTCCTAATAGTTAAATTACTTAACGTGTCCCTCCCAACTTCCCAATCAAGTAAAAGTCTGATTTGGTAAGAGGTACTCTTTGCGACCATCGGCATAGCCTGCCTCACCCTGGCCCTTGCCAAACTCTTCCACGTTCTCCTCTTACCTCTCAGGCCCCTCCTTCTCTGTCTTCCCAGCAGGGCCTTCTTTCACTTCCCATCCTTTAAAGCTTGGGTTTCCCAAAATTATATCCTTCCATTTTAAGTCCATTTGTTAGGCACTCAAAGCCCATGATGATTCTGTCCTGATATACAAGAGTACCTGCTGCCACCATTCCTAGGAGGGTTAGAAAGAGAAGAAAGGTAAGGTGAAAGGAACAAACAAAACTGTCATTATTTGCAGATGATGAGATTGTCTGTGTGGAAAAATCTAGAAGACGGGCCAGCCTGGTTGCTCAGGTGATTAGAGCTCCATGCTCCTAAGCCGAAGGCTGCTGGTTCGATTCCCACATGGGCCAATGGGCTCTCAACCACAAGGTTTCCTGTTCAACTCCTCGACTCCCGCAAGTGATGGTGGGCTCTGCCCCCTGCAACTAAGATTAAACACAGCACCTTGAGCTGAGCTGCAGCTGAGCTCCCAGACGGCTCAGTTGGGTGGAGCGCATCCTCTCAACCACAAGGTTGCTGGTTCAACTCCCGCAAGGGCTGGTGGGCTGTGCCCCCTGCAACTAACAACGGCAACTGGACCTGGAGCTGAGCTGCGCCCTCCACAACTAAGACTGAAAGGACAACAACTTGAGTTGGAAAAAGACCTGAAAGTACACACTGTTCCCCAATAAAGTCCTGTTCCCCTTCCCCAACAAAATCTTTAAAAAAAATGAAAAATGTAATTATCTATTTAAAAAAAAATCTAGAAGAATCTACAGATAAATAACTAAAATTAATAAAGAAGTTTATACATATATCAAATCACCACAGTGTAGACTTTAAACATCTTACCATTTTATTTGTCAATTATGCCTCAGTAGGAAATAAAAACAAAAAAATAAAGAAGTTTAACAAGTTTACTGGATACAAAATCAATATACAATGCTGAATCAGTGAAAGAAAAAATATACCATTTACAACAGAAAAAAACTGTGAAATACCTAGCAATAAATCTAACAAGTCATTGAAGCTCTTTCTGGAGAAAATTAATATACACAACCTTGGCGTGTCATATATAGTACTTGGTTTGTATGCCTTTCTTTTTCTCCTCCCTTATAACTCAGGTGTTTGTTATTTCCAATGGGGGGGAGGTGGCCGGGGCGGGGGGACTAACAAATTTGTCAGAAATTTTTCTGTTTATTGATTCTCATTGACCTATTGCTTTAAAAAGAAAAATTATAGGGCAGCCAGGTGTCTCAGTTGGTTAGAGCACGAGCTCTGAACAACAGGGTTGCCGGTTGGATTCCCACATGGGCCAGTGAGCTGCGCCCTCCACAACTAGACTGAAGGACAACAACTAGGAGCTGATGGGCCCTGGAGAAACACACTGTTCCCCAATATTCCCCAGTAAAAAATTTAAAAAATACAAAATAAATAAAACTTACCATTTGCATAATGCTTCTGAGTTCTCCAAACGCTATCACTTCGCTGTATTTCTCACAAAAGCAGGCAGATGGGCAATAACACTGCCATCTGTAGTTCAGGAAACGGAGGCTCAGAAAGGTCAAGTAATTTGCCAAAGGACTGTCAAGTGTGCAGGCAGGATCGGAACCCAGGTCGGGTTTGTTCCAAAGTCGAGTTCTTTCCACTCCGCCCTGAACCTCTTGACGGGGGGCTGTTCACTGACTAATCCCCCACATACTTATTACCGTAGCGCTGGAAGCTGGTGCTAATGGATGCAGCAATGAACAAGATGGACATGCACTTGCGTTTATGGAGCCCAGAGTCCGTTAAAGAAAACAGACTATTAAACAATTACACAGAGCTTAATAGTGCCATGCTGTGGGCACTCCGAGCAGGCGAGCAAGAAAGCTTCCTGGAGGTATTTACTTCCAAACCAGAACAGAAGTAGGACTCATCCTGGTAAAGAACGGGGGAGTGGGCAAGGTAGGAAAGTGAAGGAAAGGTCTTCCAGGCCGAGGGAACAGCCTGTGCAAAAGCTTGGAGGAGAAAGAGGATGGCTTGTGCATGGAACAACGGCGGGTGATGGACTAGGGCCAATCAATGCAGGACCCAGCCCAGGAGGCTAAGGAGTTTGGGCTCGATCCTAAGGAAAATGGAGAGCCATGGAAGAGTTTTAAGAAAGAGAATATCATGTTGTATGTGGGTTTTAAAAGATTGAGTAGACACAGTATAGGAAGAGACACTAAAGGCAGGAAGCTGGGTCAGAGGAGACCCTCTCCCCAGCTGACCTGCTTTCTGCCCACCTGGAGCCCTCAAAGCCTCATGAGCCTGCCCCCGGCATCGGTCAGGGCTCCGGGCCACAGCAGACCCCAGTCTAGCAGCTGAGGCCTTTAGAAGGGAGATGGTTAGTCCCCAGGGCTGGGAAAGAGGCTCAGCAGCTCTTGGGGCAGTAAAAAGAATGGCCAAAATCAGGAGCTCAGCGTCCCCCGAACTCTCTTTCTACCATCTTTCAGCTCTGTTTGTCTCTGCTTCTTTCTGCAAAATGGCCTCCTTTTCTCCCACTACACCTGGACATGCCACACCAGGCCAGGGAACATGACCCCAAGCATCTACTTTGAGCTCCATGACACCAACGGCAAGAGGAAGATTCTCCCATCAACTCCAGCATAGAAACCTGAGGAAAGGCCTTGACTGGCTTCTCCTGAAGCAGTTACTGTGGCTTAGGGATGTAGAACTCCGACTGGCCAGCCTGGGTCCCATATCCATTCCTGTGACCTAAGCCAGGAAGGGTGGGGCTGAAGAAATGTAATTGATGGCAGAGCAAAAATGGAAAGGCTGTACCAACATCAGATGAAGGGGAGGCTGGTAAGCAGGTTAAAAACGAAACAACCACAAATAAATATCCAACAAGCAAACACATAAGCAAACACACAGATGTTCTAAGTATGGACAAACACTCTCTCTTTAAGAATCTCCTCAGTTATGACCTCCAACAGGAACCTTCTTTGACCACTCTGTCAGAAGCCGCCTTGTGTGTCCCCATATCATCCTACACTTACCCCTGGCACAGGCCTGGTCAGCTGGTCCAAGTTTGTCTCCCCCACTTGACTCCTGGAAGGTAGAGCCCTGCCTGACCCACATCCAGGTAATGGTGGATAGTTGAAAAGTTTATTGCACATCCTCTCCAACCTTTCCTAGAGCTAACTACTAGAAACAGACTAAAAACCATCAAAGTTACCATCAAAGTAACTGGTCAGTCTGGATCTGTCAGTCCAACCTCCTGTCAGGACAAAGAGGAAGAGGATCAGGCAGTGCATGAGGCTGGCCCCCCAAGTGACCCATGGGGCTGTTTCGACAATTCTGTCCCAATAGCTGCACAGACGAGAGATCTTACCAGTGTTGGCAGTGCCACCAAGAGCTGTCCAAGGCCAGATCCCCTGCCGTCTCATCTCATGCTGCCTGTAACAAATAGCCACCTAGAACCCACAAACCAGATCTTCCCCAGCATCCTGGGGCTTCAGACAAGACCCAGCCTGGCAAACCTTCAACCCAGCGATTCCATTTCTGGGCATCAATACTAGAGAAATGCTCCCACATACATACAAAGAGGCAAGCACACGGATGTTTATTGCAGTTATTTTTATAGAGAGGGAAAAAAATGGAAGGAACCTAAATATCTACGGGAAATGGCTTTTAAAAGGATGACACATCCATGCCATGGAACATGACACACGGCCTCATTAAAAACAATGAGGTAGCTCTGCGCGTACAGACGTAGAAAGATGGTTGAGATGTTACTAATGGAAAAAGAAAAGCCAGATGCACAAAAATGCATATTGCATGATACCTTTTATGTGTTTTAAAACATCCATAGCAAAAACACATGCATATGTATGTATATAAATGCATAGAAATGGGCCTATAAGGATTATATGCCACCCTGATAACCGTGGTTACTATGGAGAAGGGATTGAAATGTGGCGGTGAGCTGTGGAGGAGGATAGCCCAGGGAAGTTTTTCTTTATCTAAATTGTTCTACTGACAAACAGAATATATGCATAGAGCACGTGCATCATCAAAATTAAAATTTGGGGGGAAAAGCCAAGGAGTTGCGCGCAGTGCAGCATTGCCAGTAGTAGCAGAAACCCCCAAAACAACCTAAGCACTCACCTGAAATAAACCAGTTAAATGAAGGTGCCTCAGACAGAAGGACACTGAGTAGCTAGCTGCTGGGGAGAATGAGACAGATCAACATAGATATGAAAAAGCAAGCTGCACAATGATGCTTAGAGTATGATCCTGTGTTTGTAAAAGAAAGACAAGTTATTATACACGTAGAAAAAATAGGTATGCCAGACCGCTAACAGTGAGTGGAGGTACAGGGGGAGGCTACGGCCATGGAATCACACAGACATGGGTTCGGTCTCTGCTCTGAAACCAACAGAGTGTCTTGGGGGTCACTCTGAGCCCCTTTACCTGTCCTGAAAAAGGCAAGTGGCAGAACCTACCAGGTAGGGCTGCTGGCAGGATTGAAGGAGCAGGGAACCCAGGGCTGTCCAGCAGGTACGCTTCAGCAAGTTTGTTGTGATCTGTGTTTCATCTGGGAAGTGGGTTTCGGACTAGGGGAACGGACGGGACACAAATACACACTTCTACATTGCTTGGATTTTTCACAGTGAGCTTGCACCACTTTCAAATTTTAAAAAACAGTAAAAACTGAAAGGAGAAAACAACCCAGCCAAGCAGCTGCCTGTGCTGTGTCCGTTCATCTGAACACTCTACCCCTGTGCCATCCTGGCACAAAGGCCCTGGGCCTGGTGTGCCACCAGTGCCGGCTCCAGCCTGTGAGTGCATGCGCCTGGCCACTGCCAGCTCTCATCTCGAGAAAATTGCTTCCAATGGCAAGTGTGTGATTACGGACAAGTGCATGTAAAATGAAGCAGGCCCTAGAGCACCAGGGTGCCTCCCTGCCTCGGGCTTAGGACCAAGGGGATGGGCAAGCAAGAGGTGAGTGACAAGTGTTCTCTTATCACCTGTCCAAGTTCTGGGATTTAATATAGTTTCAACATTTCTCCAGCTGAGTGGCAGCTGGAGCTCCAGCCGCATGAAATCAAGCAGATAAAAGCCAGAGAAAAGGCCGCCGAGACCGTGGCTCTCTGTCATTTTGCTACCGGCTCTGCCAGAGACAAGCTGGCATACAAAGCCACTGAAGTCAATAAGGAAATGGATCAGGGCTAAAGGGGAAGGGGGAGATTGAGAATGCCACGAAATTGCCACTTCGTTGAGAATCACTTGGTTCTGCTGCTGTCCCTTTGGCAGAAAGGGCATCAGGAGGCTCCATCCACCCGTGCAGAGGAGACCCCAGCCACTAGCAGTGGATGCTGAGCACCTACTGTGTGTCAGGCCAGTGCAGGTCCCAGGGATGCAGCAACAACAGGCCAGGTGAGGCCCCTGCCCCACAGACAACCATCATGATAAACAGTAACAACTACTAAATAATAATAAAACCATCATTCCTTGCTTGCCAACTATAGGCCCAGCTCTATGCTAAGTGCTCCACGTGCATTATTTTAATTGAATCCTCACATCCTCACAAACACCTTTTGAAGTAAAACTTTACAGAAAAGGAAACTGAGGCTCAGAGAAGTTAGGGCGTGACCCAGTATGACAAGCTTTGTAAAAGGCAGCTTTCTGGTATAAACCCAGACTCCTCTGTCTCCAGAGCCTTGCTCCCCGATGCCCTGCAGATTGCAGCATCTCTGGGGCCACGGACCTGAGTTCCCTTCCCAGTGTGGCACTGGGTGAGTCGTGAAGCCCTGGACAATTGGCTAAGTCACCCTCCCTGGGCACCTGCCTGGATGAGTGACGGGAAAGGTAAAGGCCTGACATTTTCTCATTTGTCTACCACGTGTTTGGCACCGTGCTCAGCTCGGGGAGGAGCAGGGAACCGCCAGACGAAGTCCTTCTCTCAGTGGGTTACATTCTGGAAGATGCAAGGACTTTGGGGAAACCAGGCCATTATCCCCAGGCATTCAAAACAAACCCAAGGGGCCAGTGCTGCTGCCCAGCCCCTGTCAGCCCCATGAGGTGACCAGTCGCAGACCTTTGTCAGCCCCTTCTGGGAGGGCAGGGGGGTTCCCAGGGCGGTCAGACAAAGCTGCCTCCATCCTTCCCAGTGACTTTATGCCCACCACTGGATGCTCCATCTTCTTCCCTTACAAAGTGACAACGTCACCACATTTCCGTTTTAGAAACTTCAAGGTCTCCGATACAGACCAAATAGCACGTTGACATACGTTGAGAAGTTGAGGCTGTTGCTGCTATGGTTTTCTGCATTTTTTTTCTTTCCAATCACCTGTCTCCACATCGTGTCAACGACCTGAATTCACAGGAGTTGCTCTTTCCCTACCATCTTTCCCCTCCATCCACCCCCACGTGCTTCCCTGGCATCCCCCTGGAGCCCATGCAGACGACCTGGCAGGCTGTCCTAAGCCTGCATCTGGGGTCCAAGCCCCTCACCCCAGGGTCCTTGGTAAACAAACACTGCCCCAACTCACCTAGAGCTTCTGATCTGCCCCCCTTCACCTCTCTCCTTCCTCCTGAAGGACCTGGAAGCTCTATTACAGCAGGCAAGCACCTGCCCCAATCTGGGCCTCAGTTTCCCCATCTGTGGAGTGAGGCCCAAAGAGGAGAGCCACCCCCACACAAACACACCTCGTTACTCACTGTACATCTCCATCTCCCTGACTCACAGAAGGATGGACCCTCACGGGGCAGGAGAGTGGGTCTCGTCTCTGACCCCAAGCACGGGGCCTGCACACAGTAGGGCCGACAGTGCCTGATTTTGAGTATGGACCTAGAATGAGATGGGCTGGCAGGCCCAAAAGTCCAGGCTTTGCTGTTTACCAGCCACGTGGCCCAGGCACTTCACATCTGAGGGTCTCCTTCCCCTCTGTAAAACGTGAGCACACTGTCACCTCCTCAAGGGTGTGGCTGGAGGTCAAATAAGATAACAGGTGTACAGCTCTCAGCACAGGGCCCAGCAGGTACTAAGTGTACAATGAACACTTATTTCTATTATTTATGATGCTTGTACTTATAACAGCTACGTGAATAAAATATAAAAGCAGGAGCTGTTACTTCCTCCTGTTTTGAGACTTTTGCTCCCTGTTAGCTTTCATTCATTCGTTCATTCATTCATTCATTCATTCATTCATTCGTTTCACACACGAACTGGCCACTTTCCATGGCCCAACAGTGCTCCCTTCCTCCCCCAGGGATGACAGCAGTGAAGGGGACAGAGGGGGCTCCTGCCTCCTGGGACTGACTTTCCCGTGGGGAAAACCAAGATCACCAAATAAACAAATAGACTGAATAACTGTGGATTAGAAAAGATCTTTCTGGGGGGCAGCCGGTTAGGTCAGTTGGTTAGAGCGTGATGCGGACCTCCTCTACCAGGGAGGTCCAAGCCCGCATGGGCCAGTGTGAGCCGCGCCCTCCACAGCAGGACTGGAGCAGCTGCTTCACTTGGAGCTGGTGAGTCCTGCAAACACACACTTAAAAAAGAAAAATAAAGAAAAATAAAGAAGATTTTTAAAAAACTGTAAAAAAAAAAATATCTTTCTGAAAATGATCTTCCTTCTTCATCTAAGAATGGAAACAAAACGAAACACTGTATCAGCTTCCGGCAGGCTGCATTTAGCTTCCCCACTTCCACAGTGTCACGCGTTGCTCCCTCGGCATGGCACGCCCTCCCCTCTTCTCTTTCTCTGCCAAACAAGCTCCCACTTATTTCTCAACACCAAGTTCGATGGTGCCAACTCTGGGCCACTGTAACCTCTCCCAGATGCCCAGCAGGCTCGCAATGAGCCCTTTCTCCAGGAAACATCCTCCACCCTCACCAGGGCTCACCTCAATCTGCGACCATACCCGTTGGCCCTGGCTGATTGGACCAGGAGTGGACACTTGGCCCAAGCAGAGCAACCAGACTGGGATTTAGGCCTGGGAGCCTCGGGAGCTGGTGTCCTCAGTCTAGTGGGCGCCCTGGGGAGAGAAAAGGCTAGGCTGCAGGAAGAGGTGGGACTGGAGCTGGGTGGGATGGGAGAGGCCAGGGAGGCCAGGTGGTTTCCCTCCTCTGAGTGCCTAAGCCCCCACCTCCTCCATGTGGGTGCTGCCTAGTTGTGCAGGTAAATGTGCTCCAGGGCACTTCTGGCCCTGCCCACCTGAGAATCCAGCGAATGTCTCAGACTCCTCCTGATCCCTTCTCCTCACTGCCGGGGCAGGGAGGACAGTAAGAGGTCTGCACAGCCCCTGGAGATGGGTCCTCGGTTGGTCACTCAGGGTGGGAAGGGATGTCAGCCTGGAGCCCCTGCCCCCACCTCCACTGCCAGGAGGAGGTGGAGAGCGGGGAGAGGAGACGAGGTCTGTCGGCATGACAGGTCAGCTCAGCCAGCTGTCCCACACAAGTGGGGAATGTGAGGCCCCAGAGGAAGAGCTCAGCGCCCACTGGCTGAGGGGGCAGGGGCGCCCCAGCGCTCTACCTGCTCACTGGTTGCACCTCCAGAGTGGGGGGAGGAGGATAGAAAGGATTCAGGGAGAGGAGGACGGGGTTGGTTCAACCCTTTAAAGAGGTTAAAGCAGATAGTAGGGAGAAGACAGAGGATAACATCTTCTAGATGCAGAGGGAGAGCACAAACTTTAATTCAGTGGGTTTGTTTTATTCAAGATTTCTAGCAGTTCATCACCTTGAGAGGGGTTTTTTTAACTAGTACATTTTCCAATCCTGTGTATTTAAATCTGACCTTTTCCAGTATGTAGACTCAACCCCCACATCGAGTTCCTTCTCTCCGGTGCCCTGTGTAATCAGCCAGGCTTGGGGGCCCTGACTGGCCCCCGGGCAGGTCCACAGGCTGGGTTTGGGGACTTCCCTGGAAGGGGGAGGCCTCTCTCACCTGTTCCTCCTCATCACTGTGTCCTCTAAATGTGAAAATGCCCCGGGTTGGGTCCTCAGGCCTCTTTTCTATCCACTCTCCTTCCCAAATGGCCCAGCTGATTTCAAGGCTTACACAGGGTCCCGACATCAGCAACCCCTGGATGTGTTTCTCCAGCCTGGAATTCCGGGTCGTCACATCCAAATGCCTTCTTGACATCTCCTCCCAGACATCTAATGGGCATCTCAAACTTAACATCCCAAACTGAGTTCCTAACTGCGCCTGTGCCCAGCCGTCCCCGGGCCTGCGACTCCCACAGCCGTCCCATCTCTGTGAATAGAAACTTCACCCTTCCTGTCGCTCACCCTAAAACCTGGAGTCATCTTCGACTCCTCACTTTCCCTCACGCCCCACACCCAACCCACCAGCAAATGCCAGTGGCTTTCGCCGGCCACATTCCGAAACGGACCACTGCTCAGCACCACGATTGTCCTGTCCGTCCAGCCCCCACCTCTCTCGGCTGCCCACAGGGCTGCCCTGCCCCATCCGCTTCCTCCCTGAGACTCGGCTCAACCTCCCCCAGCAGCCCACATGCAGGAACGTCCGTCAGAGTACGTCACTCCTCTCTTCAAACCCAGCGGGCTTCTCCTCCCCGCGCACTCAGAGTACACTTGAGGGCTCTTACAACCACAAATTACCGGGCCTTACAGAGTCTGCCCTCCTCTCACCCCCACACTCCCCTCTATCTGGGGCACTACAGACAGAACTGGGTCCAGCCTGAGTGGACAAGGGGACAGGAGTGTGAGTGTGTGGTGTGTGTGTGTGTGTCACACATAGGGACCTCACTCTCAGGCGGCCACCCGACCCACCTGATGGCTCCATGGCCTGACCCTGTCCTCAGAGACTACCACACCCCAGTTCCCTGAGGACAGTGTCTTTTGCAAGTTCATAAGGAACAGACATCTCGCGTCCACCTGGTAGGGAGTGGGTGGATATAAACCGCCTGCGGAGGCGGCGGGCGGGGCAGGCTGAGGATCTCAGAGCAGCCATATCACAGCCCCAGGAACCGTCCTTAATGCTCTGGGACACAAGGCAGGGTAGGCACTGAGTGGTGAGCAGTACTGTGTGCCAGGCACTGTGCTTCGTGCTAAACATAGCTCAGGGGACCGTGAAAAGCATTAAGTGAGGTAGGGGTGTGACGTGTTTGTAGGGCTGTTGGCACCTAGTAAGTGCTTGCTGACAGGCAGCTGTTATTATTATCTTTTCCTCTTCTTGACAACCTCCTGGGAACAACATTAGAACCCCCAGGTCACAGAGTTTCTGAGAAGTGAGTTAGAGGTGGAACTGGGACTTGAACCCAGGTCTTTGTGCCTCCAGAGCCTGGGCT
The DNA here is from genome assembly GCF_004115265.2 of Rhinolophus ferrumequinum. NCBI lineage: Eukaryota > Metazoa > Chordata > Mammalia > Chiroptera > Rhinolophidae > Rhinolophus > Rhinolophus ferrumequinum. The sequence goes on from NC_046292.1 coordinate 20,967,771, forward strand.
CTTGACACTGCCCTCCTGCTCTACCTCAGCCCTCCAGAGCCAGAGCTTCCGCGGGTGCTGTTGGGTCAGGACTGACCTACAGGCAACAGAGCTTGTGACCAGGAGAGATCTGGAAAAAGTGTCCAGGGCAATGGAGTTGGATCTAGCCAGGCAGACAGTCCATTGCTGGCATCAATCTGCAGCCTCCAGGTAGAGGCAGAAAGAGGCCCAAGTAGCGGGTAACCAGAGAACCCTTAGCCTGGCATCCAGGGCCCTTCCCGACCCAGCATACCACCTCCCCTGCTACCCTCAACCACACACAGTTCCTGTGTTCACTATGCATTCCTTCTTCTCAAGATGCTGTTTTCCGCCTTATCTACCTGACTAACTCCTATTGATCCAGCAAAACCCAGATTAGAGGCTTCCTCTTCTGGAAAGCCTCCCGACCTTCTCCCTATCCCTGCAGAGCAAATCTCTCTTCTGCTCCCTTCACACAGGTCCTTTCCTACTGACTACGTGGTGATTTCTTTATGTCTTTGTGTGTCCCCCATCTGATTCAACAGCAGGACTTACACGTTGGTGGGGGGGCCTGCAGGTATCCTCTAGGGCTTGAATCATCAGCTGGGATACAGGACTTTCTGTGCCTGGAAAGTTGGAGAGCCAGGGAACAGCCAAGCTCAGGAGGTGCAGGGACTAAAACCAGATCTTATTTATCCCTGAGCCTCACCGTCAGCACACAGATCTTGAGGACCCAGGCCCCTTGGCACAGACACTAGCATCCCATCCCCACTGGGGCTTGGCCAACAGGGGCACCTTGAGGCACCCCTAGAGGCTTCCTCATTAGAGGAGGAAGGTGGAGAGAACTGGCTCATGAGTGAGCAATCACTGAGCACCTGCTGTGCGTTACGCTCTGGGCTGGGCCTTTCACACTGGCTGTTCATCAGAACTTCCCGGTGGTAAGTTTGGGCAACTCCAGGGAGGAATTTGGGACTTAGTGAGGGTGAGGACGTGTCTGAAGTCACCCCTACTGAGCAGAGGGCACATTCCAAACCCAAAATGGTTCAAAGGATTTTTCTGAGGCAGAATCCACGGGCCTCAGTGACCGTCCGTGTAGGAGTGGGGTGAGGACAGGGAGAGAAGATAGATATCCCTGCCCTTCTCCTGTAAATCCGAGCCTCGGGGCCTTCTTAAACAAACGCTGTCCTCACGGCCACCTGACTCACTCATTCCTAACAGCTGGCCCCACCTCCCGCCTCTCGGAGCACTTGACTTGGAGTCCATTGGCCCAGGGCCACACCCTACCTCCACCTTGAAGTTCTGTCACCTCTCAGAGCTGCAGTGTCCTCCTCAGTAATATGGGGATGTGCTTGACCACATTGTTGTGAGAACAAAAGTAATCCCTGCACGAAAGAAGCTCACACAGACCCAGCCAGCCGATGCTCCACTCACAGGTGCTGTCAGCTCGCGCAATGCCCTTAGGTAATGCTGGATTTTACTAAACCTGGGGCGTTCCAAGTTGTGGCAAATAGTTGGACTTTGATAAATGTTCGTTACGTGAATTAGTTAATTGGTGGGATTGAATTTGGGCTCTGACAGTTATTAGTTCTGTGCCCTCCAGCTACCGTGTTTCCCCAAAAATAAGACCTAACCGGAAAATAAGCCCTAGCGTGATTTTTTCAGGATGACATCCCCTGAACATAAGCCCTAATGTGTCTTTTGGGGCAAAAAGTAATATAAGACCCGGTCTTATTTTCAGGGAAACAGGGTAGGGGTCCGTCTCACTTCCCATGTCTGTGATTCTGTAAAGGATAGTCATTCACTCCCTGAGTTCCAAATATAAAACACAGTAACACCAACTCAGATTCAGGGAGACAAAAAGCCTGGAGGGCAGAAGTAGAGAAAACCCCTGTCAGGGAGAAGCCAGGTGTCACAGTGCTTCACATTCTGCCAGGGCTGCGAAAGCTGTGTTCCTAACTCCTGGGCGAACAGGTCCCGCTAATTAAGCTCAAACTTCAGGAACGTGAGTCCAGGAGAAAGCTTTTAATTAACTTTCCTCTGAATGGAGGGAGAAGGTGGGCAATGAGGACCATGGAGCCCAGGAGCCCTCACAGGTGGAGGTGAGACTGGGAAGAAGTGAGGCAGGAGGAGGGAAAGACTGGGGTCTGAGGAGCACGCACTGCTGCATATGCCTGGCACTGTACCCATCGCTGTGCCCGGGGCTGTCCCCACACGTCTCACTTCATACCCCAGCAATCCTGGGAGATGGATTGTCATCCCCTTTCACAGATGAAGACACTGAGGCTCTGAGTGGTGAGGCAACCGGTCCAAGGCCCCACAGCTAGTGAGGGGCAGAGCAGGGACAGAGCCACCTCCCCACAAGCACTGAGGGAGGCTGGTCCTCTGCTAACCATGGAGACGGAGACACTGTCACTGCCCTCCAGGCCCCCCAGTCCCAAGGGGCACAGATGACGACGATGCAGTGGGATCTGATGGGGAAGTACAGGCCATGTGGGAGCCACAGGGGGACCCTAACCCAGCGTGGGGTGTCAGGGGGCTCCCTGAGAAGGAAAATGAAGGGAAAGGTAGAGGAGGAAAAGAAAGAAGAGAAAGAAGAGAAGGAGGAGGAGGAGGAATGCGTTCAGGTGAACGGAATAATCAATTCAAAGGCCGGCAAGACTTGTTCAGAAAACTTCGGGCAGGCCACTGCCTGTGGGGAAGAGCACCGCATGGGTGGGTGGTGGCTTGGTGGGGGGGTGGCGGAGGTGGGGCAGGCAAGGAGGCCGTAGCCCTACAGGGAGGGGAGCCGAGCTACAGGCTAAGAGCATAAATCTGGAGCCAAACCTGGGCCCTGACACTGCCCAGTCGGGAGTCCCCGGGCAACTCACTGACCCTTTCTGGGCTGTTCTGTCAGTGAGTGGAGACATGACGACAGCCTACCTCCTCCCAGGGCAGTTTGAGAATGAAAGGAGCTGGGGTCACAGTAGGGCCAGATCAGTGTGGGCCTTCCCAGCAGGCCCACCCCATGCTGGGGCACTTTGGCCAGTGCTGGACTCACCCTGGAGAGAGCAGCCCCCAGCAGCCCCCACGGTGTCTCAGAGACAGCGGCCTGCGCTTGCAGAAGGCAAATGAGCCCCTTTCCTACTCCCTCTTCACCCCTACCTTGGCTCAGATAACATGACAGCATTTAAAGGCGACTCCCTCCATCTCCCTCCCACTGAGCTGCTTTCTTTCCCTCTCTGAAACTCATTGTCACCATTGACACAGATGCCCCAAAGTCCCCAGATCTGTGTCCCCCCCCACCTCCTCCCTTTGACTGCCCCTCCCCCTCCTCCCTCTTTACCCCTCCCCAAGGCAAAGGCAGCCCCTAGGTCCCAGACCAAGGCCTGCTGTGTGTCCCTGAGGAAGTCACTTACCCTCTCTGAGCCTCAGTTTCCCCATCCGTGAAGTGAGGGGCTTGGACAAGGGAAGAGGGCTCACACTCAGTGAGCCCTACTGTGTGCTGGGCTCTGACCTCCCCCCCCACCGCCAGAGCCCTGTGACCAGGATGCCTGGTGCTCTGCCGTGAGTCCAGAAGCACAGACTCCAGTTCCTGCTTGTCCCCTTCCCCTGTGTGATGTTGACACTCACCGAGCAGAATAGCCATCCTCCACATCACAGGCGTCACTGCTCTAGCACCTGCTGAGGCTCCCGCTGTCGGCTGCCTCAAGCCATCATGCCTCCCTACTCGGCAGCTTTCCCACCCACCACCTCGCCCATCCCTCCCCTCCAGGAAACTCCAGGCAAGCGGGTCTTCACTGTGTGCCCAACACTCTAACCCCACCCTCACCCTGCCAGGGCTTTGCTCCTGCTGCATCCCCTCCCTTCTTCTCCCTCCTCCCTCTGAGGAACTCCTAGGCATCTTTCAAAGGCCAGACTTCATCTGTTTAGTGAAGCCTTTTCCAGGCAGAACTAATCGCTCCTTCCACTCTGCCCAGAGCAGCCCGTAGAAAGATGTTCTGAGCGTGTAACGCGTACCAGGCTCCATCCTCACCCATTATGTGCTTCATCTCACTTCATCCTCACCACCACCCTGTGAACTAGAGATTGTTGTTATCTCTACTGCACAGATGAGGAAACTAGGCTCAGAGAGGTGATGTAACTTGCCTGAGGCCACACAGCCAAGAAGCGGTGGAGCCCCTACCTCTCCACTTTTTGTGATAATCTGTGTCCCAGGTTGTCTCCCCAACTCGATGGTGAGCAACTCAAGCAGGAAGCACTCCCGAGTCTTCCTTGTATCCCCAGGACACGCAAAGCAGGGCCTGGCAGCATCACTGGAGGTTTGTTCAGTGAACTCGTCTGCCAATCAATTCCCGCTTCCCAGCTTTGCCTCTGCCGGTGCCCCCCCCACACCCCGATGTCCTTCCTTGTCTGTCTGCTGGGTCCGGTCCTCTGAGTCTCCACTGCCTGTCTCTTCAGGGAAGCCTTCCCACAATGCATCTGTGCCTCTTTCCCCAGCTGCCCCCGATGAGTTTGGCTCCTGATGAGGTGCACATTCCCAGGTGCCCAGGACTTGCCTCATTCAGACCCTCTTCCAAGTGTCAGCCTGCACTTCACAGGAAAATGCTCCACGTCAGCTGAACTGAATGTGGACTCCGCCCCATTTGGGTCAGCACCGATGTCTGGAGGCCCGGCTCCCCTGATGCAAATCCCCACGTCGCTCCTGCATGGGGCCAGGGAAAGAGCAGAGACTGGGTCAGCCAGGCCTGGGCTCACCTCCCCTCCTGCCACTGAGGAGCTGAGTGACCTGGAACAGGTCAGTTCACCCCTCAGAGCCCTAGACGCCCGTCCAAAAAAGTGGGAGCAGCAGTGCCCTCCTGGGGCCAGAGCGAGGGTTGACAGGGTTCAGCATGAACATGGCCCCTGCACACAGTAGGCACTCAGTAGACGCCAGTCCCCCTCCCCTGCAAAGGCGGGCACACTCTGTAAGCTGCATCCAATTCCGAGCTAAGATTCTAAGAACCGTTGAATGAATCCTTTATCCAGCTGCCTCCAAACTCCCAGCCCCACCCCTCCCACCTCAGCCCCACTTCTCCTAACATAACTTGTGTGGTTTTTGTGGGACTTGTTCCATCCACTACATACAATAAATCTTTCAGAATGTTTAAATTCCAGTCTTTTTTGTAACTTCCCCCTCCTCCCCCAGGGGAATGGCTGTGTTCGGCAAAGGTCACACATAAAACAGATCATATCAGACAGGAAGAGGGGGCAAGGGGTCTATTAAGGAGCAGCTGCCATTCATTAGGGGACATCGCAGGTCCCCCTTCAAGGAGCACATGCTCTGCCAGGGCTGCAAAGCCCAGCGGGACGCTCTCTTCTCCCCACTGCCTCCGAAATGCGTGATTTAGGGGCTGCTTCTAACAGCAATGATGTGAGCTCTGTTTACTGAGCACCTGCTTCCTTGGGCCCCCGGGCCCTGCACAAGCCACACTGTTATCATCCCCACTGCACAGATGGGGACACGCAGCACTGAGCGGTGAAGGGGCTCCCCAAGATCACACGCAGCAGTAAGAGGTGGGGCTGGGATTTGAACCCAGGTCTGGCTGGTGCTAAGACCCCTGCTCCTCTCCACTACTCTCCTGCACCCTGGGAACACGAGAGGATTTCAACAGAAAAGGTGAGCAGAGAAATCGGCCCAATCCTGCTGATGCTCACCAGGCTTTGCGTTCAACCCACTCCTCTGGTCATTTGCATATATTTGCATGTGATGGCTCCAGAGGCCTCAAGTATAGGCAATAAAATCAATTAATTAGTGCAACCAACTAGTGGGCACGTAGTTGCAGGATGCCCATAGACCACTGTAACACAGAAAATGGATTTTGGACGTGATCCATCTCGTCACCTCCTGAGTCAGCAGAGCCCACCCTGAACTAGATCCAGCCCCTACCAACGGCTCCTCTTGGTCAGAAGTGAGATGCTCAAGGAAAGAGGGTTGTTTAATTTTCTGGAATAAAGAGTCTGCTATTTTGTGTTCTTACACGATCATACACCTCAATAAAACCAGGGCTGTGAGTAACAGGATGGGTGACGGCCTCTGTTCTCAGCAAATGCAATAGAGGCAGAAGTTTTTCCCAACTCAGAGCTCGTGGGTGCTCAGGTACCCAACCCAGTGGTGAAAGGGCTGCCTGGGACAAAGCGAGGACCGGTGGTCTGACCCAGGTCACACAGAAATCACTGGGAGGCCACAGGCTCCCCTCCATATGGGCTGATCTAACCAACCCTCCAGGGTCCACCCATTAAAGGGTGGTGAGCAGAGCGGAAGAGAAGACCAGGTGGGGATCGAGAGCTCCTGGGCCATGAGACCCGAATGAAGTCAGACCCTAGATCCTTACAATTCCCAACACTTTTAAGTGACGTAGGAATGATCACTGATTGTCTACCAGCCTCACGGCCAGAATCACTTCTGGGGCCTGGACAGTCTTCACATAAGCTAGAGAGAGGGTGAGGAGCAGCGGGGCTCAGCAGGCCAGGATGCATGAATGAATGAATGCACTGAATAGTGGAGGAACAAGTGAAGTGATGCCTGAATGAATGAATGAACGAAGAGAATGGGTGAGAGCATAATAAATGAATGCACTGAGCACATGACAATATGAGTTACTGGATGGAAGCAAGCAAGCCTGCCTGAGTGAACAAGGCTAGAGATCATACTGGATGTAATCCCGTTATCCTTCTCTCATAGGAGAGGAAACAGAGAGACACAGAGAAGTTAGCAACTTGTCCGAGGTCACACAGCTAGTGCGAAGCAGAGCTGGGACTCCCAACTAAGTAGTCTGTCCACAGGGCCTACACTTCTAGCTCTGCCTCGAGCTAGCACCATGGCTCAGGCTCCTCCGAGGAGCTGGGTCTTCCCATTGTACCCCACCCCACCCCACTCCACCTCTAGTTGACATTCAAAACAACCTAATGAAATCCAGCTCCCACAGTCAGAACGGTGCTTGGTTTCACCATCAAATCCTTCTTGTTGTTGGCTGGAAGCAGAGCACTCCTTTCCCGTGATTGTTTCCAGTGGTTGCTCAACTTTCTGCCTCTGCAGAGCTGGAGGGGTAGCATGAGGGCAGAGCAGGCTACAGATGACTGGCTCTGACCTGGGCAGAGCACCAGAGGAGGGTGTGAGTATCGTTGCCAGGGGTTGTCATAGCCTATGCCTTCCACAGGCCCATGGCCCTTGAAAGTCATTGTGTTTAGCCAGGAGATAGTTTAGTTTCTGTCTTGGTCTCTGTGTTATTTTTTCTACGCATTCAGCTCTTTGAAGTGGATGGGGAAAGGCAGGGAGTTGGGCCAAGGAGAGAGGGGTGGGTGGGTCACATGGAGAGAGTTTTAGGCTCAGCATCAACAGTCAAATCTGCTCAACAGTGAGACAAGTTGCCTTGTCAGATGATGAGCTCACAGTCCCTAGAAGTGTTCAAGTTATTACAGGACAGCCAAAAGAGGGCTTCCCGTATTATAGGAAGGAGATGGACTCAGGTCATTTCTTGTGATAATATCCTGATTCCAAGATTTCTATTTCAACTCTAAGTTGCTCTGAATGAGTCTATGTTTTTCCAACTCTTCTGTAGAAATTCCTAAGCTCTAAGAGTCTGTGGGCCTGTGAATCCATGAATGTATCTGAGATCCTATAATTCTAGGATTCTGTATAAAAAGAAGACGCTCAGATTCTGGAATTTAAAAATTCTATAAAACACATCATTGAGTTGTGAAAGATGTTCTAATTCCAAGATTCTGTGCATCTCAGATGCTATGAATTGTGCTGGCGTATTCAGAAACGTATTCATCCTCCAGCTGTGTGATGGAAGTGAAGGTTGGAAGACCCTGAGCTCCTTACATTTCAGTATCCTTAGAAGGAAGTTATTCAGCCATTTATCTTCAGGACCTCTTGGGATTCAAAAGTGGGGTTCCTGGGAGTTCGCATTCTATTTTCCCCTCTCTTTCATCCTTGCCTGGCTCACCCCAATCTCTCCCTTCAAGAACTCAGAGGCAGGAGTATTGATCAAAATATTCCAGAAGCCCTAACCCCCACCCCTCCCCACCTCCACTGAAACCTGGTTGATGTGCCAGCAGAGATGGACTCTCCCCTTGTTCTCCACATTAGTCTACAATCTGCTCTTTCTTTTTTTTTTTTTCTTTTTTAATTCTCCTGCATGTACTTTCTCTGGGGAGCATCCCTCAGGTTGGCGAGACGGGGCTAGGACACCACCACCCCCCACCCCCACCCCACCCACCTCATCCTTTCACCACCCATTCTCTCCTCCTGCCCTCCCCGAGACCCACGGCAGGGAGTGTGTGCGGCACCCCTGCTGCCTTAAGTTGGGGCCTTCCCGGTAGGGGTGGTTGTTACCTGCTGTGAGGCAGCCAAGGTCACCACAAGGACTCCACCCCACCCGCACATCTGCGGTGGGTTAAACGGGTCTGGAAGTGCCAGGTAATGAAAACCATTAGAAACCGTCAGGAAAAGCGCTGGGCAGAGGTGGAGCCAGCTGGACACTTCAGGGATTTTCCCTTTAGTACTAATTGTGACAATAGTATTAATTGTGACAATAGTATTAATTGTGACAATAGCAGGGGTGTAGACTTTGAAGCCCATGTGGATGTTTTGGGGGCATCTCCCTCAGTATAAACAGCTTGGGGGTGGGAAGCCAAGAGCCCACTTTCATTTCAGTCCGGTTTGATTTCCTGATCCACTCGCCCTGCTCCGCACAGAGGTCTTCACCTGTATGCAGTGTTTAATCTGGTGGCTCTCAGGGGCTCTGAGCAACCGCTGTCCTGCAGGTTCAGTTTGGTTTCTCTGGAAAGGAATGGATCCCAGGGACGGGAGAAATGGGAGACCAGGCACGAAGGGCTGGAATTCCAGAGGAAGCTGAATCCACAGGGGGCCCCCATGGTATCCCAGGACAACCCCTCCCCACCCACCCTGACTTCATCAGAATGGTTGGGGTGCCGGGGCATCTGCAGCAGAGAGGGAACCCAGAGCCCAGAGCCCGGCACACTTGACCATGGAGCAGAGGAACAGGGGTGATGAGGGTTCCATCCTCCGCAGCCTGGAGCAGAGGCCTGTGTGTGAGAGGAGGCTGACGGCACTCACCAATCTGCTTCCTGTGGCCTCATACCAGGCCTGCTGGACCATCTCTGCAGCTGCTGGCCAGACGTGAACAGAGGGGAGCTCGCACCCACCCCAGGCCCAGGCAGGACAGGCCTTTGGCCCAAGGACAAGACAGCGACCGGCCACTAGGCAGGAAGATGCCTTGTGAAGCGATGCCATCAGGGGACAGATCAGAGATGTGCAGCCTCATTACCCCTCTGGCCTGATTTTCTCTTCGTGCCCAGGAGCTGAGGTGGCTGCTATAGTAACCACATAGACAGAAGAGGTTACACAGGCAGCTCCAGGACAGGCCCCAGGGGAGAGAAAATAGGGCCTGACGCCTGAGGGCCTGAGGGTGGGCTGGCCTGGGAGAGAAGAGGGGTGAAGGGAGGGAGGTCTTGTTTGGACCCCAGTTCCTCACCGGGCCAAGTGATGGGCGCCTCACACACCTTGTCCTCTGTATTCTTTACAACAGCCCTGAGAGCCTCTGTTAATGTCCCCATTTTTCAGACAAGAAAACTGAGTGTCCCAGATGATATACAGGCCAAGTCACCAACTGTTCAGTAACAGGCCAGGATTCCCACCCAGACCTGCCTGGTCCAAAGCACATGATTTTCCTTGTGCCCTAATCAGCACAGACAGGAAGTAACCTAGCGGCTCCATCAAGCACCAAGCACAGGGCTCAGGGTCACAGGTGTGAGTTCCAGGAGGGCCCTGGGCTGAGAGTGGGGAAACTGAGGCTCAAACTGTGGCACTCTCACTTCCCAGATGCCAGACCTTGGGTCTCTCACACCTTCAGTTTCCCTATCTGAGGAGGAAATGGAGGCCCAGAGATGCAGTGACCTGCCCAGGCAGAGCCAGGCTGAATCCCGGACACCTCACTTGGGGCTCATCACAGTCCTCCTCAGTGTCCCTCCAGCTCCAGCCGTTCCTCTGGCCCTTCCGTGCTTCTTGCCATCTCCACCCTCCACATGCAGGATACTGACTCAATCCTTCCCTTTAAATTGACTTCAAATGAGCTCCCTTTTTCAATTTGCGTCACCCTAAGCAATAATATCCATGAAATCAAGGGTTCAGTGCATTAACTGCTTGGGGTTTTTTTCCTGATATATACACGACTGGTAAAATAGAAAATATTAATGTTTGTCCAGGTACTACCTGTAGTCATCTCTCAGACTCCCGGTGAGCATGTCCCACTCCCCTGAGAGTCTTGGGCCTGCTACTGGGAGGCTGGGAGGAGGGGCAGGAGGTGGCACCTGGGTGGTGGACATGCCCTGGCCGCCCCCAGCCCAGCCCAGCCCAGAAAAGTGGCGGTTTCTCTTTCTCCTAGGGAGGCCCCACATTCGCCTGCTGTCTCTGGCTGGGCCTCAGCAAAGGAAATACCATGAGCTGGATAGGCCCCAGCTAAGCACAGGCGTGACGGAAGGCCCCGTGTAAAAGGGATCAAAAGGCTGTGATGGCCCCTGAGAGTGGGATGTATGTTGAGGTGCTCACCACATGCACTCCTCACCAGGCCTGGCTCCTGGAGGAAGCCCCAGGCTTGGGACAGAATTCCTGGCTCTGTACCACCCACAGGAGAGAGGCTGGGAGGTACTTGCTGTCCACGGGCCAAGGGCTCCTGCCAGGAATGAAGGCAGGAAACTGCAAGGGAAAATCTGATACCAAAAAGAGGGAAAAATAATTTCCTCAGTGTGACCACATGACCAAGCAGCAGCTATGCCAGCCATGGTGGGAGGCAGGCAGGGAGGCCTCCAGATGGAAGTGGAGGCTGCAGGGGCTGGGCAAGGGGTCTGTTCCAGCCAGCACTATAGAGGGGACATTGAGGGACATGGCCACCCTGGAGGGGTCCAGAGGCAGGGCCGGCAGGGCCACAACCCCAACCTATGAACCCCGAAGAGCACCAGAGCAACAAAGGGGTTTTCCCCTAGAGGAAGGAAAGCTCAGGGGCCATGTGAAGCAGACAGGCCTGGGTTCAAGCCCCAGAGCTTCGACTTGCCTCTGCAAGTCCCTTCTGGGGAGCCTCACTTTACCGGACCTTTAAAATGGGGATAGCACTTTCTCCCAAACTGAGTGTGAAGAATAAATGAGGTTAGCACTACTGGAACAATGTCAAGCTCAGAGCACTGATATATGTTAGCTATTCATAGAGTTATATTTACAAATTACCACTTATAGTTATATAACATACTATGAATATATTTTTAGGTAACAATATATTTATATTTTATATTTATATTTCCTATTTATATGGTTATACTATATATTGATATATCATAATGTGTTGTATAATATGTAAGTATTATATATAAGTGTATATAATCACTATTTATAAGTTATTTATTATTATTACCCCCGAAAGTCTATGGGAAACAGAGAGAGTGGATATGTTCTGTGTGGCCCGGATGTTCTTCATTCTCTCACACATTCATTCAATCCACATATTTCTCAAGGCCTTGGGAAGCAGAGTTTGAGCCCATTCTGGGGCATGACTGAGCACATCACACCCTCTCAGGGTGGGTCCCTTAGAAAAGACAGATGGAGTTGTCAGGATACTGGGGTTTCAAGGTCAGCTCATCTGGATGAAGTATCTAGTGCGAGCCTGGCACAGTCTGAGGTTCCATCAATGAAATGAGGTTCAGAAAAGTGAAGGACTTGCCAAGGTCACACAGGGCCTGGGTGTGTAGCCACATCCCACACTCAGGTCTGGGCACTGGGCACCTTCCCCCTACAGACCTCAGGCTCTCCATCACCGTCACTGAGTAGGGCAGCCTCTTACACTTTACAAGGAGCCGCTTCAGGCCCTGCAAACCTGAGTGGGTAATGGGAGGGGACGCGTTCTGACCTGTTAGGACGTTTCTATGGGGGAGAAAAGGACAGTTCTTCATCTAGATGAGAGGCTGCCTCCTCCTGGAAGCCCTGGTGGGAGATTTGTGACCTGAGATGCAGCTCCTGGGCCCAAACCCCAGCAAAGATGCAGTTCCCGTCTTGAGCACTGCCAGGTGCTTGCCCTGTGGTCAGCATTTACACAGTCTCCTTCCAGTCTCCATGCCCCAGCGAGGAAGGAATCGTTCTCCCCATTACCTAGGTGAGCAAACTGAGACCCAGAGGGGCAGTCACACAACTGAAGTCACACAGCACATTAGGGACAGTGCAGGGACTCACCTCAGCTCTTTGGATCGTAGAGTTTGTGTTCTTTTCAGGGTGTCTGAGCCTTCCTGGGGCCCCGGAATCACCTCTATTTCGGGGTCCCTAACACCCTTGACACGCGGTGTGTCTGGCGGGGTCTTTTCTGGGGTCTCTAGTTCCACTCCCCACATAAGAACGCAGGACATGGCTAGGCCAAAAAGGAACACCCATGGAGCCATAGGTAGGGGAGTCATACCACTATAGTCTCCCTGGCAGCTCGGTTGGAGACACAAAAGCAGGAGCCACACAATCCGCAACCCGCCATCCACTTGTCTCTGCCAAACAACCTCACTTGCTAACTGCAACCCGCCTCTCTGCAATCCGCAATCCACTCCCTGCAACCCGCCACACCACGCCTCCACACCTTGCTAGCTTAGCCACTGCAGTTATATCAGTGGCTAATGGTTAACCAGTAACAGCCGATGGCCGACTAGTCACAGCTGATGACCACGTACTACCTGAGCCAGCACCTTTCCATGTGAGGCCGAGAGCCTGGAAACTGCTCTCTGGGGCTCTGTCCCCACAACCCTTCTCCCCCCACTAGGCTGCAGTTATCTTGGTTCAGAAACAATTACATCTTGATTTGGAGATGGAGGACTTAGCCATTTTCCTATAGAAACAAGAGAAGAAGGGGTCAATAAGATACTTCCTTGGGGTGCTCCAGCTTAGCCTCCAACCCCATCCCCAACATTCAGGTCTGAGCTGCCTCCTGGTCCAGCAAAGTCCCTCTACAGGTCCTGGGAGACCAGAGATGCACCCAGCCCAAGTCCCTCACACAGCATCTCAGAGTGAGGGACATGAGAGCGGGTCAGCTGGGATGGGGAGATAACCATTTCTGCTGAGACCCACAACCACTGTCTGCCCCTGGAGAGAGGTCGCTGTCCTCCTTGGGAATCCTTGTGTGTGGGAGGGAGGGGGTAGTTTAAAGAGATTAGATTAGGGGTTACTAAGAGCCAAAAGTTACTGACAGAAACTAGCCCAGCTCAATGACTACAGCTGAATCCCATCCCCAAGATGGGGCCGGCCCACCCATTCCTGGACAGATGGTGCCATCCTGTGGCCAGATTCCTCCATAGCAGCCTCAGGCTTGCAATTTGAGTCCCACTACGCGCTTAATTCCACTGTCCAAAACAGTCCTTGAGATCATCCTTTCCAGTGTCAGGGGTCCATTTCACAGCTAGGGAAACTGGGTCATCCAGGTAGCAGCAAAAGGCGAGTGGGAATAGCAGGAAATTTGGAGTCCAGCAGGCCTGGGCAAAAACCAAGCCATACAGTGCTTAAGGTGTCTGGCTAAGTTTGAATTTTGTCTTGGAGACAATAGGCAGCCAGAGAAGGTTTTTTTTAAAAGATTTTATTGGGGGAAGGGGAACAGGACTTTATTGGGGAACAGTGTGTACTTCCAGGTCTTTTTCCAAGTCAAGTTTTGTCCTTTCAATCTTAGTTGTGGAGGGCGCAGCTCAGCTCCAGGTCCAGTTGCCGTTGTTAGTTTCAGGGGGAGCAGCCAACCATCACTTGCGGGAGTCGAACTGCCAACCTTGTGGTTGAGAGCCTGCGCTCCAACCAACTGAGCCATCTGGCCACCTGGGAGCTGAGCGGGGAGGTCATTGACTTCATTCTAATTGCAGAGGGCGCAGCTCGCTGGCCCATGTGGGAATCAAACCGGTAGCCCCATTGCCCAGAGCTCACGCTCTAACCAACTGAGCCACCCATCTGCCCCCAGAGAAGGTTTTTGAGCAGGGGTGTGACCTGATCAGAGGTGCACTGTAAACCCGTCACTCTGATATCAGTATTCAGAATGGACTAAAGAACAAGGCAGGAAGGCAAGTTAACCTGCTATGGTCACAACCTATAGAAAAGGACTAGAACCCCCTTTCCTCACAGTGAGGCTGAACCTCAGAGAGGTAATGTTCTGAGAAGAGCCCTGACTTTGAAGCCAAGATTTCAGGCTTCAAATTCCAGCCCTGCCACTTTATATCTGGTGGCTTTGGTTTTGCTACCAATTTATTAAAAGGCTCACTGAGAGGTCTGGATTAGAAATCACATGTCTATCGCCTAGCACCTAAAGGATATCAAAAACTGGTAACTGAAAGGGTGCCCTACATCTGAGCCTGATTTCAAATACTCAGAGGTTACCACGTTCTCATGAACAGACCTGTCTCATCCCCATGTCAGTACACCCAGAGGTCAGCTGAGATCTGGTGACCGACTCTCCTAGTCACGCAGTAGCTCTGAGAGAAGGCAGGCCCGTCCTCAGGTAGCAGGAAGCCTCTGAACAGCTCCTGTCTCCTCCCGTATTAATTGCATTTGCATCTGGAACAGACGGCGTGCTGGGACTCCCCTCCCCACCCCATTTTTCACAGAGCATTGGTCCAGGAGAAAATCATGTAATTAAAAGAGGAGAAATGCGGAACAATCCCCTTAGCGGACTTTGCCATCTTCCCTCCCTTGTAAATCCATTAATGAACTGTAATTGCAAAGACAAACCCCTGATTGAAACCTGGTAACCAATGCAACGTGGGCCAAGAGATTCCTATTGTTGTCCAGGACCTGAGGAGACAAAGAAAGAAAAAATCCTCATTAATTTAGTCCTGTTTATCTGTACAAAAATAATATATATGTGTGTGTATATATATATATATATCAGTTACAAAGTAATGTGCCGTCTGCCAATAAACTGGCTGCCCTGGGGAGATGCTGGCTTTCTGTCTTTCTGGGATTTACCTGTAACCTTCTGTTGATCATACCGAGAGCAGAGAGACATAGCAATGACATGGAGAAGGTGGATTGTGGGAGGAGTAGCTGTGGGGGGATTGTGATTAGTTAGCGGCAGGAGTCTGGGTTTAAAAGACCCTCAGATGTGGGCCCCTCCTTCCTCGGAGCCTGGTGACATGGTCCTGTAAGAGCGACAGGACCCCAGATACAGGTACGAATGAGATCCACAGAATCTCGTCCAGACAGGGCTTTCAGCCCATCTCTGACCCCACCTTTGGGACATCTGTCAGTCCTGCCCACCCAGCACCCAAGCCCTGGCATCTGATAACCTCTCGTCCTCCTTGAGGGGGCTTGAGGGGTTTTATGGCGCTGATTTCATCCCAGCTCCAGGGAGTGGCAGAGCCACCTATCCAGCCAGTCAGACAGAGCCTTGCATCACCCTGGCCACAGTGATTGTTCAAAGATGGGCACAGGACCCGATATGAGCCAATGAGGCTGAATTCTTTGAACTTAGAGCTGACAAGGTGTGACTGCAGAGCTGAGGGGCCTCGAGGAGAGGCCCTGCCTGGGCCTGAGGCTGTCATGGTAGAGACCAGAGTCAAGAGGAGAGAGAGACCAAGGCTTGATGACATTGCCAAGCCCAGCACCTCCCCCAGCACCTCAGTCATGGGCTCCCATCAACTCCTTTCTTGTGCTTGAGCTGGTTGGTGTGGAGTTTCTGTCACTTGCGACCAGGAGCTCTAACTCGCCCTGTTCTGACCCCTGTGCCTGTGGTCCAATCTGCAGATGGTTACTTTTGCTTCTTCTCCCACCAGTTGCATTTTGCACTATCCCTCCTGCCACAGAACTCCTCCTTCCTGGAGCAGGACTATTGGAAACAGGAAGCAGTCCCCTCCCACCACATGACACACACCCCCTCCATTTGTTGCTTTTTTGGGAAATCCTAAGGCTCCGTCCCACAGGCCTCAGATCCCCAACCCACCTCAGCTCAGCCAGGACTGGGGACCAAACCAGGCCTGAGCAGTTCAGGGGACTCAGCAGCCTCAGGCCCCCCAGTTCTAAGCCTCTGAGCTATGGCCTACCCCAGCCTTCATCTGTGGGCCCCTCCCCGGCTGCACACTCTGCTCAGTCTCCCTGTCCAGCACCTTCTCCAACCCCCAGCTTGCTTGGCGGCACCCTCACGTCCTGCCTGGACCCATCTGCCTCCTCCTTTGCAGTCCAACTCCAGGCTCCTCCAGGACAAGGTCCACTTTCTGCCAAACGGTGAGCCTGCTGACTGCCTGGGAGCACGATGGGAGTGGAGAGAGGCCCCTGGGATCTGCTGAGTACCTACTACGTGCCCAGGGCTTGACATTCATGATCACAGGCAGCAAAGCTAGGTTCATGCAGTTGGTAGGAAACCTAGGAATCCTGCTCCTCCACTTACGTACTTACTTGTAAAGTCCCCATCATTTGTAAAATAGGGGACATGAATGCTAACTCCTAGGGTCACTGGAAGGATTCATCAGGGCCCTCAGTGCCACCATCATGAGCAATTTCTCAACTCTCCCTACGGTAAGGATTTGGACCCAGCCCAGGGTCTTGCTGCCTCACTCTGACTGCTGGCCAGCCACGCTGCACAGGACCCAGCAGGGCCAGCCTCAAGGTCACCGTGCCTTCCTCAGTGTGGGCTGCGGCCAGCCCTCAAGGAGAAGCCAGGAAGATCGGAACAGCCCCTCGAGCCCACAACCTGATGTCGCTGCTCCTTCCTCCTCCCTCCCAGACAAGTGCCCCTATCGGCTCTCCTCACCCTCCCCACCTACCTCCCTTCCCAGATTCCCCCGCAGGTCCAGCCCTCCGCTCCCCACACATCCACCTCTTCTGGCTTCTCCTTGAGGGCTGGCCACACAGATGCCCATCCCAGCGGAGGCCTCTGCACGGCCTGCCTCACACATGAGTCCCATTTGTTAATTGGAGACTGGTCATATTACTTCCTTACTTAAAACTCTTCAGTGGCTTTACACCACCCTCCAGATCGAGCAGGGGCTCGATCCCCGCTCCTGGGCCTCCGCCCTGCTCCTGGCTGCTCCCCACCACGTGGAGCTGCGTCCGGGCCCTGGGAGGGCCCAGGCCTTCCTGCCTTAGGGTCCTTGCGTGTGCTGTTCCCCCCGCTTGGCATGTTCTTCCTAACTCCTAAACTGCTTTTGGATCCACACTTATGCCCACCTCTTCCGGGATGCCTCCCCACCGCCCCGTGGCTTAATTAGACCCTCCGTTATACAGCCCTGCGACACACCCTAATTTCTCCATCTTGCTATCACAGCAGATTCTCCGTGCAACTTTCTGTTTAATTGTCTGCCCCACGAGATGGTGAGCACCATGAGGCCAGAGACCCTTGCATTTTTTTATTTTATCTCTAGTGCCTTGTGTATGCTTTGGCCTTTGTCAATGCCTAATAAATGTGGAAGGGAGAGAAAAAGGGAGGGAGGGAAAGGGAGAGAGGAAGATCGGAACTGCCCCTCGAGCCCACAGCCTGATGTCGCTGCTCCTTCCTCCTACCTCCCAGACAAGTGCCCCTTTCGGCTCTCCTCACCCTCCCCAGCTACCTCCCTTCCCAGATTCCCCCGCAGGTCCAGCCCTCCGCTCCTCACAAATCCACCTCTTCTGGCTTCTCCTTGAGGGCTGGCCACCCTGACACCGAGCTCTCCCTCTGTCTAGGTGCCCTCAGCACGGCCACATGTGAGGAGAGTGTGTTGATTGCCCTGTTTACCTCAGGAAGCTGAGGTCAGAGGATGAAGGAGTTTGTCCAAGGCAGGGGGACTGTGGGGACCCACGCCAGGGCCACGTGACTCCAAAGACAGGGCCGCTAACCCTCTGATATCACCTCCCATGGGACATTTCCTGGCAACTTGGCCTGGTGTTGGTCTCTGCCAGGCCAGACAGGTGCCCTGGGCACTTCTCTAGAAAAGACGTACTGGCAGCTTTCAGCCTTTGAGTACACACCATATGCCCCTTTGGAGATTTCTCCTTGTTACTCTTGGTTCTGGATCATCTCTCCATTTAACAGGTGAGGAGCTGAGGCCCACAGGGAGACGAGATGACTTGTCCAGGCTCATACAGCCAGAAATAAAGTGAGGCTGCAATGTCAGTCCATGAGCATAGGGGCTTTTGCCTGCTTTTGTTCTCCACTCTAGCCCTAGTGCCCAGAAGAGGGACTGGCCGAGGTGCACTACCATCGTTTGCCATGTAACTGAGCGATGGAGCCAGCCGGCTGCCCCTGGAAGCTTGCAGGCTCATACCACCCTCCGTATCTCGCTTCCCTGAGCCCTGGCACACTCAAGCTGGTGCCCCTCAAAGCAGCTTGTCTTTGCATCCTGGTAGAGCTGGGGGTCGGTACCCATGAACAAGACACAGGCGGGTCAAACCACCTGGCGAGAAGCAGGAGACTTGCAAAGAGCCATGGTACATACTCGAGGTGGTCTCCCACTAGATAACAGATGCTCCAGGTGGCACAGCCACTGCAGGCCAGGTAGTGGAAGCATCTCATGGGACACCAGTGCCTGATGGGAGCAAGGGAAGTGTTGAGGAACTGACACGTGTGGGTGGGTCCCTGGGGCCTGGAAACCACACTCCAGAGGGCAGCAGTGATACTAATTCCACCCTGGATGCAAAGTGTCCTTGGCACTGTGCTGTGCGCTCCCCATTCATCATCGCATTTGTACCCAGCAACCCCCGTGAGGCAGTGCCAGTATTTCTTTTCTACGGATGTAGACTGCGGGGCTTAGAGAGGAGAAACGTCCTGCCAAGTTACCAGGTAGGTGAGGAGTGCTGCTGGAACCCAGGATGGTCGGTCCCTTCCCAGAAGTGAAGGATAAGAACCAAGACACCAAGGCCACCAACATACACCTGGGTGGAGGAAATGGAGGTCAGAGGACAGCTAAGTCACGGTTCTCACATTGCATGAAACAGAAACTGACTCAGCCATGCATAACTTTGCTGAGAAGGTTTTCTGGGTGTCTTATGGATGACCGAGGCAGTTAAGGTAGCCAGGTCCAATGAGGGGGACCAGTGAATGACTCCATGTGGCGGATTAAAAATGGCCACAAATTCCTTGTCACTTTCCCCTCATGGAGAAGTGGAGCTTATTTCCTCACCCCCAGAATTTGGGCTGATCTGCTTTGACCAATAAAACGCAGCAAAAGTAATTCAGTGCCAATTTTGGGCCTCAGAACTACAAAGCTTTTGGAAGCCCTGAGATGCCAGGTGTGAAGTCCAGGGCCCCTGCTGGAGAGACCATATGGAGAAGGCCCTGAGACTACATCAAGAGAATGAGAGAGAGAGAGAGAGAGAGAGAGAGAGAGAGAGAGAGAGAGAGAGAGAGAGAGAGAAACTTGCAGCCATGTCTACCAAGGCAGCGGTCACATGAGTGGGCCATGCTAGATGTTCCAGCCTGGCTGAGACCCAAACAATGTCAAAGCATGGGTGGGTTCTGTGACAACACCACATGGAGCAGAAGAACCACCCAACTGAGCTCAGTCAACCCACAGAATCACAACAAAAATAGATGGTTGTTGTTTTGAGCCACTAAGTTTTGGAGCAGTTTGTTACACAGCAATAGATAACTGAAACACCCTTGAACTGGAAAGCCATCAGAAAACCAGCAAATGCCGTTTTTCTCTTCCCTGAGGATGGCAGCAGCCTCCAATCTCTGCCTTTTATTGCACCGGGAAGAAGATAGAGACTTCCTAGCTCCAGGACCAGCAGCCAGGTAGCTTGCGTCTCCACGTCCAAATTCCCAGAAGAGAGACACTGATTGGCCCAACTTGGGTCCACTGTCCACCCATTGTCCAATCAGCTGAGTCCAGGAAGCAGGGTCACACGGCATCAACATGGTGCCACCCTGCCCTCCGTCCTGTGGGGGGTAAGGAGGACATAATCTCAGAAGAAGGGAGTGTGGGCTGAGCAGTCACCACAGGTGTGCATGACGTGGACCCACCTCAGACAGCAGAAACCTGGTGCCTGGCCCAGACAAAGTGCTCAGTGAGAGGTGTGTGTGGTGGTGGCCGTTCCCGCTTCCAGGGAGCTTGTGTGACTACTACACTGCTCTTGTGGGGCTATCTGTTGTATGATGTGGCTTCTGAGTGCTGCTGGTGGTCTTATTCTGCCTCCTTGAACTGCCTCTAAGGAAGATCTTCCAGGATGGTCTGAGCCTCTTGTAAACTCTCATGCTCTCAAGTGTGAATCTAACGGTAACACTAAAAATGGCCCATTAAACAGGAATGAGTTCAGAGAATCACCCAAGCTCCCCCTCTGGGAGGCGAGGGGTTGAGATTTCAGAGGGGCACTGCTCCAGAGGGGCCTGGGAGAGGCTGGCAGATCCCACGTGGAGTTCGGGGGACTTAAGGGCCCTCAGTCCTTCCCTTGTGCTGTCCCTGAGATGGGGGCTGCAGGCGTCTGTGTTACAAGTGCTGGGGAAGCTTCTGAAACACAAGGAACCAAGAGAGAGGACTCCAACAGGGGCACCTGGGCCAGGCCAGGATCAGGCTGGGACCCTTCCCTTCAGCTTTCTCACAGGCACACTCACCCCATGGGCTCCTGGTACAACCCAAACCCACTCTCTTTTCTTCCAGCTGCATGAGAGTGACTCTGCTCAACTATAAGTCCATTAAGGGCAGGGACGGTGTCTTTCTCAGAGGCCACAATCCCCCCACTGTCTGACATGGGGTATGTGCTCTGTAAGTGTTTTTGTCTACATCAACCAATGAATGAATGAATGAATGAATGAGTCTGATCTGGGTCCGCCTCCCTTCTTTTCCAATGCCTGTTTTCTTTTGATGTCCTGGAGTCCTGGATGCCAGTCATGGCTCTCCAGTTGACCCAGCGCTGAGCAAGTCACTTCATCAGTCAGATGCTCAGCTTTCCCAGCTGTGAAATGGGGATGAGTCAAGTCTGTTCGGAGTAAGGTTACTGGGAGGATGAAATGAAATCAGGGAAATGAATGTGTAAGTGAAAAGGCAGGACAATGTGGGTTTGGGGATGGGAGCTATGGCCATCATCACTGCTACCCACCACTGTCACCATCCTGAAATCAACCCCATCCTTCATCACCCGCCACCCTCATCCGTCTTTTCTCCTGCTCCCCAAATAACCATGCTGCTTCTGGCCCATCCGGTGCTTAAGTTAAGTCACATTTAATTGTTTCTTCAAAAAGAAATAGAGAAATCAGAAAAGAGATTCACAGCACTTGCAGTCAAGAAAGGGTTAACTAAAAAAAATGGGAATATATTAAGCTTTTGATTGAAAAAAATGCAAACAAAATCCCTTTCACACTCACCCCTGTGTTCTCACTCTTGCACAGAAGCAGACACACACCCCGCCCTCAGGCACATACACATGTTCCCAGACACTCATGCACTCCCAACACACACACGCACGCACACACACACACACACACCCTGCAGGGCTAGCAGGCTGGTGGAGGAGGGAGAGGCCTGGTGTTGTCCCAGGGGCCTGCCCCTTCCAAACCCCCCTCACTAAACGGCAAAGCTAGACTAAAGTCGGGGCTGTAGGGGACACACACAGGACTCTGTGAGCTGCGTGCGGGGTGGAGCGATGGAGAAGCCGCTGCGTGGACAGGTGGCCTTAGACGATCCTGTTCTCCAGGACGGCCAGCCGCTTACTCACAGCTTCCAGTGGACTCGAGCTAAGGAAGGGGCAGGTTGACCAGAGAAGGGCAGTGATGTGTGGCACCTGGACTCCGGACCTTCACTTCCTGTTTCCTTCCCGGTGCTCTTCTTCCAGAGCTTTCTCCCACCACAACCCCCCATAGCACGTGTTCTCCCCAGTAGCAAAACTTATCCATCCACTGCCCTCAGAATGCTTCTCTCCAAAAAACAAAGCCAGTACTATGAGCCTCAAATCCCCAGCCCTGCCCAGTTGCAGGTTTAGGCTGGGTCCCCCACCTAGTCCTGACCAAGCGAGAGGACCTATTTGGGGCCCAGCTCCATCTGAGTGAGGACTGGTGTCAGTCGTCACCAAGAGCCTGAGAAGTGGGGTGTCCACGGACATCATGTTTTCCTGAGTGTGTCCAGAGCTCTGCGTGTGTCCATCTCTAGACAAACCTCTGCTTCAGTTTTTCTGCTTACCCTCTAGGAGCCCCCGCTTTAACAGGGTCAGTACCAAAGCTGGTGTACCTATTTGGTCAGAATACAGCCCACCTTAAGCAGGAGGCAGGCAAGGAGGAGCCCACCTAATCCGCACCACACAAGAGGGCGTGGCTCCCTCTCCTCTTCCCACAGTGCCCTGCCCCCTGCCCCTTGCTCCCCGCCCCCCGCTGCCTGGGGAAAGGATATGTTTCCTGGTCAAGGCCTGCAGCAGCCCCTCCACGTTGGCCTGGAATTTCACAATGGACTCACAGTCACAGGGGTCTTCCTCTGGAGCAGAAAGGAAGTAGGGAAAGAGAAGGGGATGGTGAGTGGTTGCCCAGACGGGAGGTAGGGTAGTCGCTGCCCAGGGCCAGGACTGGGGAGTCTTGGGGAGTGTGTGGCCTGGGACATCTGAGGAGGCAGAGAGACATG
Source organism: Rhinolophus ferrumequinum (assembly GCF_004115265.2). Classification (NCBI taxonomy): domain Eukaryota; kingdom Metazoa; phylum Chordata; class Mammalia; order Chiroptera; family Rhinolophidae; genus Rhinolophus; species Rhinolophus ferrumequinum. The sequence continues at coordinate 20,990,319 of NC_046292.1, forward strand.
TCAAGTTCTTGGGACAGACCTTCCAGGAGTGATGGAGAGCAACCCCTAAATGCCTTCCTGATCTCCCGGACTCTGATAAAGAACTCCAATAATAGCCTCACCCTGCTGAGCCCCCACTATGTGCAAGACACTGCTGTTAGGGGCCTTCATGTCATCTGGGTGACTCCTCACCCCAGTCCTTAGGGATTGAAATCATTAACCTCATTTTACAAATGAAGAGCCCGAGCATTGAAACAACTTGTCTATGGAGAACACCTAGTTAGTATCAGAGCAAAGAGGAAAACGCAGGCATGTCTGGCTCTGGAGTTCATACTCTTTCCCACTGGGAACCAGGGTGAAGGTCACCGGGCAGGATCGGGGGAGGTAGCAGGATTCAAATCCTGGCTCCTCCAGTTATTAAAAAGTGTCTACCCGACTGGACTTGCTTTCCTGTCTGTAAGAGAGGGACAGTAACACTCCTACCAAATAGGACTGACTGATTTAATCATTAGAGAGCACTGAGAACAGTGCCATTCGTGTGCTGAGCATTCATTACGTTTGCTGGTAATAAGAGGTAGACTGGCCAGCCTACCTCTTGGTTCTGCCAACACTCGGTGCCACCCAGTTCCTGCTTTTCCCCACCCACATCCAATTCCAGAATGGCTCCATGCCCCAACCCCAGAGCCCCACCTGCCCCTCCCATCAATGCCAACTCTGGCCTCACTCACCCACGCAGATCCTCTTCTGCAACTTCTTGGCAATCTGGTTGATGGTCTTGAAGTCAGCCGTGTAGAAGTAGTGCTCTGCCACGGGCTCCGAGGCAATTTCCCTCAACTCGTCCTCCACGGCATTGCCCACACCCACAGCAAACATTTTAAAGCCTGCCAAGAAGAACAAGACAAATAAGGATGGCGGTGGTGACACGCAGCCGTGGCTGAGCCTCTTGGAGAATGCCTGGGAAATCAACACCAGAGCACCCCCTGGTGACAGCTGATGGAATTGCAGGCACAATGCCTGGGACAAAGACATGGAGGAAGTCAACATTTACTGGGATTCTACTATGTGTCAGACCTCTGTTGGGAGCTTTGTTATCTCATTTAACTCTCATAACCATCATCTGGTGGTTATTATTATCCTCATTTAGTAGGCGATAAAACTAAGGCTCAAGTTTGTCCCAAAGTAGGGCTACCTCCCAACAGTTGACATCTTCTTGGAAACATTCAACGGAAAAAGTTCCAAGCCCCACCTACAAAGGGACCACCAAAACAAGCCACTTGCTTTTCAGGGGCCTCAGTTTTGTCACCAGTATAAGAAAGACATGGATGAACCAATCGTTCCTATTCAAATTGAACCTGAGTGTAGGGCACTAATCAGAACAGACACTAAGACACATTACAGTTGGGCTGTGGCATGTACCCCTGGCCATCGGTGGTGTTCGGGGTCCAGAAGGAAGTGCCTACCAAGGTCCTTGGCCTTCTTGGCAGCATCATTGATGTAGTCCTGGCTCCGACCATCAGTGAAGACGATGCCCACCTTCTGGGCACCAGGCCTTGCCCCACTGGACACAGTGAAGGAATTGTCAATGAGGTACTTGAGTGCAGCCCCAGTCATGGTTCCCTTCTCCATGTAGGACATGTTCCGCACAGCTGCCTTGATATCTTTCTTGGTGTGGAAGCGGCCCAGTGGGAACTCCTGGCGCACAGAACTTGAGTACTGCACCAGCCCCACCTGGGCCAGCTTGTCTGACACATCCAGCGTGTCCACAATCTGGTTGATGAACTTCTTCACCAGCTCAAAGTTCTCCGGCCGCACGCTCTTGGAACCATCAATGAGGAAGACCAGGTCAGTGGCCGAACTTCCACCGCCACCACTGCAGACTGGAGAGTGTGGGAAGGTGAGAAGATGAAGCTGAAGACAGTCATCCATCCTGACCAGTGGCTGGGTACCCACCACACACCAAGCTCTGTGCTGAGGATCATCCCATTTTGTCCTCAAACTCCCTCTAGAAAGCCAAAGTTCCTCGCCCCATTTTACAGCATTGAAAATTGAAGCTCCAAAAGCTCTTAAATCACACAGCTCAGAAAGGCACCAAGACTTGAACTCAAGACTATGTGACTCCTTCCACTACACTAAGCCCACCACCCATTGTGACAAAAAAGAGGGACAGAAATCAGAAAAGAACTTTCTGTAGATACCAAACTCTAGAAGGCCTCTGTCACCTTTGCAGATTGGTCCAGAGGCAAAGTGCAGGGAAGCTCGGATGGGCTGGAGAGTAGCCAAGGCCCCATGCCCTCCCTACTCCACCCTCCCTGGGGCTGCCTGTGTCCAGCCCACTAACCATTGCAGGTCTTGCCATCACTGTTCAAGGTGAAGCCTTCTCGGCAGGCACAGGTGTAGGACCCTGGGGAGCTGACGCATACCTGTTCACAGTCGTGGTCTCCTGTGGCACACAGGTCTGACACCACTGTGGGGACAAGAAGAGACTCAGAATTTCACAGTCACAGGGCCTTGGACATCTCAGCCAGGATGGGCCCTCACACACTCAGGGAAACTGAGGCCCCCAAACAGGTAGTGTCCAGGCCCGAGACCCTCAGCCCGGGGCCGGAATCACTGCATCAGGGCTGACACCCCTGAAGAAGGTGATAATTCTAATGATAAAACTAAAACTTCCTGCTAAAAAGATAAACGTCACAGGGGTAAGACCTTTTCCATCTGTTTTGTTCACTGTTGTATCCCAGGTGTCTACAACAGCACACGCAGCAAAAAACACAGCACACAGAAGACGCTCAACGCATATTTGTTAAATACCACCTACTGAGCACTATACCAGGAGTTATTTCATTGCATCCTCACAATTAAGATACATGTTCTTCTTAGATCCATTTTACAAATGGGGAAAGTCCTTGCCCTAGCTCCGCCCCATCCTACTCAAGACCCCACCCCTTCTGACTGATCACATCCCAAAGATCGCCCACAGGCCCACCTCCTCTCTGCGAAGGACTCAACCTTCTCTTTCTGTCCACTGCTCAAGTTCCTCAGACCCTCCCGCATCGTGGAAGACTTTGGCACCCAACGCCCCAGGACATCGAACCACGCACAGGTTTTTTTAGGCCCTATCTTTACTGCATTCCTGCTCCTCCTTGGTCCCTGACAGGACCCTGCCACATAAAAGGGATCTTGGCATCGCCTCTGCCCAACTCCCTTAAACCTGGACTAGGGACCGGCCCCCGAATCAGGCCCCGCCCCCTAGCCCTGCCCCTGGTGCCGGTCCTACCTCAATCTGACCCAGGTTGCACCTCCAACCTTGCCCCAAATACACTTAGGCCCTGCCCCCAGCTCTGGCCCACCCCAGATGTTGGCTTCTCCTTAGTCCCTGCCCTGTATAGGCTACCACCCGGCCCCTGTCCCAACGCTGACCCTTTCAGCCCCGCCCCCGCCCTGGTTTCGCCCCGCCTTGCGCACAGCAAAAGGCCTCCTGGAACTTCTTCGACAACTTCTCTATGACGTTGTAGCTCTCCACGTAGTCAACGTGCTCGTCCTGCGGCTCGCTGGCGATCTGCCGTAGCGTGGCCTTGTCCACGCGGCCCACGCCGATGGCGAACAGCTCGATGCCACTGGCCCGGGCCCTTGCAGACACGTCCCGCACGCTGTCCTGGGGCCTCCCGTCTGTCACCACGATGACCACCTGCAACGCGTGGGGAAACGTATGAGAAGTGGCGGGTGGGTGGGGAGGAGGGGTTCTGGGGGCCAATGGCCCTTCAGTAAACCCCGGGACCGTTAGCAGAGGAAGAGCCGGAGACCCAGAGAGGCAGAATGGCTTGCCCAGGTCACACAGCTAGTTGGCTGCAGGTGGATCTGATTCCCCACTAGGATTCTGCCCCAGGGAAGAGAACGTGGCTAAAGGAAGACGGAGACAGGTTTTCTCTGGCTGAAAGACATGGCCGGGGTAGGTGTTTGTTCTCCCATCTGACTAAGGCCTCTGAATGTCTCCTCTCTCCGGCTGACAGCTCTGTGACCACAGAGGGCAGGGCCCTGTCTTCCCCCTCAGTCAGGGGCCTTTGAGGACAGGGCCGAACAAGTGGGCCCAACACCGTGCAGTTCTGCCCTTTAGCCACCAGAGGACGACAGAGACTAACGAATGGTAGCTGGGCCTCCAGTCTGGCCATCCTTCCCTTCTAGGCCCCGAGAGGGAGCCGTTCCCACATAGATGCCCAAGAAACGGAAGAAGGATGCCGCCTTTTCTCTATTCCCAGGATGCTACTATATGCCCTTTCCACAGAGGAAAAGACTGTCTGCTCTCCTCCACAAGGCTCCTCTGTTCTGCACCCTGGAAAGGGAGAGAGAAGGGGAGCCTGGCCCTCATTACCCCCTGCCTGACTCTGCCCTGAATGTGGACCCCCACAGCCCTGCCCAAGTCTGGAACTCAGCATCCAGCCCACTTGGCTGCTTCTCTGCTTCTGACTTGGGTCTGCTTCTGATTCCTGGGTCCCCACCCCTGGCCCGGGTGCCCAAGCCCCATCTTGTGACCTGTAGTATAGTGGTTTAGACAAGGCTGGGTTATAAATGCAGCTCCACAAGTTACAGCTCACCTTCTGAGCCTGTGTTTCTTCGTCTGGAAAGTGGGGTTGTGGTGAGGTTCAAGTGAGATGATTCAGGGTAAGAAGCCAGGAAGGAGAACTATTATTTGTAGTGTCGTTACACTGAGCCCCTGGGGAGTGACCTTGTACAATCTCTTCCCCTTCAGAGGCCTGGACTCCTAGCACCGAAAACCTAGCTGTGACTTCATTGCCACATGCATTCCCCCTGAGGTCCTCTGTATCCTTAAATCCCAGCTGTTCCCCTTCAACCACTTTAGGGACTTTGGATCCACCTTTCCCACAGGTGAATTCCAGGCTGAACACCTAATGTCTGCTGCCAGCTCCCCCAGACCCTCTGCCTCTGTGTCAACTAATACAGGAACTCTTTCATCACTTGCGCACCCCAGACCACGGGCCTGATCTGGGGTGAAACGGTAAACTCTGAAGATGTGACAACTGCAGATGTCACCACCATCCTCTTTACCACCTCTTTCCATAAGGATCACCTGGGGCCACCACATCCTCCCAGCCATCATGACCATCTACCTCACCTCATGTTGGAACTTGTAAGTGGCCCCCATAAAATAAGGCCAACAGGCTGCCTGATATCATTTCTTTGAGGGCTGTAATGGCTGGGAGTATATGCTATTGTCTGTGAACACTTCTACCACTTATTAGCTGGGCAAGTTGCTGAAGCGCCCCATGTCTCAGTTTCCTCATCTGCAAAATGGGAATACCACCTCCGAGCAGGACTGTGTTCATTCAACCGTTATGTGTCAGCATCTACTACGTGCCAGAGAGTGGTCTATGGATGAGAATAAGAAAGAGTACCTCTCTGGGCTGGGGCCCTGGGCAGGTAAGTGGTGAGTTCTCAGGCCAACAAGGGCTGCAGTGGGGAGGTGGAAGGACCACTGGGAGAGAAGACACCTGGGCCTCACAGGCCCTGGGCTGAAAAATTACACTGTGGGTACAAGGTCTGTGAAAACGCTCAGCGCTGCCTGGAGCCTTCGCTGACTGTGCGACTTGGGAAACATCGCTTGGTTTTTCTGCGCTCCTGCCCCAAAGGCTTATTAAATAAAAAATTAGCTAATGCTTATATGGGGCTCATTCGGTGCCAGGCACTGTTCTGAGCACTTTATGCGTATGATCTCATCTAGTCCTCCTAAGAGCCCTTTGAGAAGTTTTATGTTACTCCCCTTTTACAAGTGAGGACTCTGAGGCACGTGAGATGAAGTAACTTGTTCAGAGTGGCACAGCCAGGATGGTGGCGCAGGAGCTTGAACGCAGACAGACTGTGGTCATGTCCACGCCCTTAACCATCATGTAAACATCTGGACTGTCTCACTCTAACTTTGAAGAGCTCAGACTGACTGGGGAGGCAACGCCGACTAAACTGAAATAATCAAGTGCTCTCCTGGGATCGGAAGGGTGGTGAAAGATGGGCTCAGCTTTGCCACTTCTCTTAGCTGGGTCTGCTTCCCAACTATACAATGGGCACTTTGTAGGGGTGTTGGGAGAATGAGAAGGTATGCAGGCAAAGTGCTTAGCACACAGTGGGAGCCTGCAAATAGCCGGATCCCAGCAGGGCGGGCCATGTACCTTGCTGATGTCGGGGGAGCTGGCACGACCCCCTTCAGCATCACTGAAGGCCTTGGTGACAGCAAACTGGATGGCCAGGCCAGTCATGGTGCCGGTGGACAGCGGCCGGATGCGATGCACGGCCTGCAGCAGCGCGGTCTTGGAGCCGTGGGCCCGCAGCGGGAACTCCTGCTTCACCGAGCTGGCATAGTTGACGACGCCCACCCGGGTGGCATTGGGTCCCACATTTAGGGACTCGATGACCTGGGACAGGAACACCTTCACCTTCTCAAACTCCACGGGCCGCACGCTGCGTGAGCTGTCGACAACAAACACCAGGTCCGTGGGCCGGGTCCGGCAGAGGTGCCCTGGGAGGGGCAGGAGGAAGAAGGCAGAGATGGAGCAGGGGGTAGAGGTCACTCGAGGAAAGGAGCAGAGTATCAGCAGCTACTTAGGTCCTGACTAGAGGCCTCAGGCCGAGGAGACTGGACTTGAGCCAGGCTGGCTGGGTCCTTTTGCCAGCATGTGGGCACCTGGGCAAGCAACTTGCCAAAGTCCCCACAGCTCAGCCCCTGGGGAAGAGGCTCACCTCCTGGCTTAGGGTAACTCACTTCACTTCTCTGAGCCTCAGTTTCCTCGTCTGCACAATGAGCTTCCCTACAGGATCTTTTGAGGATGAGCAAACGTGCACATAGGGTACTAGCACAGAGCGACGATGGCCTTAATAAAACCCACTTCTCAGGTTGCAGCCCAGAATGGCTGCCATAAACAAGGGGCAGCTGTTTCTCCCAGCTGGGCAGGAGGGCACTGAGGGCGGGCCCTCCAAGGTGGTCACAGTCCTAAAGGCCAACACACTGCCCATCAACCTGGCCACTTTCATCTGCGCATCAAAGCAAATCACCAGTTCCCTCAGCCCGGCGCGGCTGGCTGGCTGGTGTCCAAGGACAGGAAGAAAAGGCAGGAATTCCTAGTGGTCACCTTGGCAGCCTGATCAGGTGGGCCCCAAGACACACCCCTGAAGAAAGATGTCTTTCCAGGCACCCTGGGAAGCAACACCCAGTGCTGGGAAGTGTATGGAGTTGGAGTGAGGCAGACGGGTTCAAATCCTGGCTCAGCCACTCAATGGCTCTGGGCAGGTCATTGCACCTTCAGGAGCTTCAGTTTTCCCATCTGTCCAGTGGGGAGAAAAGGCTTACTGCTTGATGGTGTCACTGGCCTGGATCCGCAGCCTGTGGGGCTCTGGACAAAGGCCCTTCCCTCTCCATACTGCACTAAGTCAAACTGAACAGAGCTGCTTCTAAGCAAGGATGAAGGAAGAATCCGGAACGGAAGGCGTGCTGGGCTGTCCCAGATCCCAGCCACAGTGCTCTACACCCAGGCGTCAGAGTTCCTCAAGGAACCTTTTAAATGACTTTGCAGCCACTCCCTGGTCCCTGCTAGCTAAGGCTACAAATACATAAACTGAGGCCCGGAGAGGGAGGGCGAGTTGGCCGCACCATAAAGCAGGGTTCGGGAGTGAGGAGGCTCTGGGGCTCTCACTGTGTCATCTTAGGTCCTCCTGTTCCGGCCTCAGTTTCCCCATCTGTACAGGAAGAGATGGGTATTCTAGGATTCAGTGTCCAAGGCTGAAACTCTGGGAGTGGTACAGCATGCAGGAAGCCCAATCTGGGCTGTGCTAGAAGGGCTGGTGAAGGGGGAAAGGAGTCTCAGCCTTCCAGGGCTGCACTCATCACAGAGTCATGAGCTCAGCCTGGGCTTGGTGCAGCTCCAGACATCAGCGTCTCTCTGCGTAGCTTCTGCCCTAAGTGACCCAAAAGTCAGCAGTCCCTGCAGCATGCATGATCCCTGAGAAACCAGGGAAGGCTCTGGGCCTCCAGAGAGGGGCCCACTCATGTCCCCTGACAGAACAGACTGAGGGTCACCCCTGACTGAGGGTCACCCTGCCTTTGTGAATGTCACCATCTCTGTCCCTGTACCATCCTGCTGGCCACCGAGCCTCCCTGCCCATCTCCGCATCCTGGATCCCATTGAACCTCTGCCCATCTCTCTGCCCGGTCCCGCAGGTTGTTGGTCAGGGGTCACTCATCCAGGGTCCCCCACCTCATATACGCCCCCTCACCTCTGGACTGAGGGGCAAGCCCAAGTGTGCGCGAGGCCAGGAGCAGCAGCAGCAGACCGCAGAGCACAAGGCTGGTACCAGAGACGACCCTCATGGTCCTGGTAGCGCGGGCACAGCCGGCACAGTTGTGGGGGCCAGTGGGGTCCCAGCCTTATCAACCTTGCTGCCCAGCCTCCCAGCCAGGCGGCCCCCTACTGACGTGGGGGCGCCCTGCCCCGGTCCCTAGCCCCCTTCGGGGGGCGGGGCTGGGCTGAATGGAGGTGTGTGTGCTGGGAGAGGGAGGGAGCCGCCTGGCTTCAGCTGGAGAGGCCCCTGCAACCACAAGGGCTCCTTTGCCTACAGAAGCAACCAGAGCTGCAGCTGGAATTCAGGAAATCTCAGGTGGGTGGAGGGTGGCTCCTCCAGGGGCTGGAGCCTGCACTGACCCATAGCTGCCACTCGAAGCCCAGGGAAACCTGAGTCCGATGGCCTCACACCCCAGCCCTGCCCTGCCCCTCATCCCACACCAAATTCTTCTCTTACCTGCAACTCCAACCCCAATTTCCTCGTTGAACACACTTCCCCTTCTCCAGCCTCGCCTGTCCCCTGCCTCTCCACGGGAGCCCTGCTCTCCAGCTACACCTGGATTCTCAGAGTTTTCCTCCAGGCCTTTGCACAATGCAAGGCCATCTGCCCAGAATGACTTTCCTCCCACTCACTCTGCCTAACAGAATCTTTCAAGATCATAATCGGAGTAACGCGCACATTAGTACCTGATATGAGCAAGTCAGTAGAGAAAATGGTTAAGAGCACAGGCTTGGAGCCACATTAGCTGGGTTTGCTATATATTATTTGTGTGGCTGTTTTTAATTTACTGCATCTTTCTGTGCCTCCAAGTCTTCATCTGGAAACTGGGGATGCTAACAGTGCCTACCTCCTAGGGTGGATTAGAGGAGCAGAGTTATATGAGGAAGTTACTACTTTATCCCCATTTTCCAGATGAGGTACAGAAAGACCGAGGTGAAGTAACTTGTCTGAAGTCACACAGCAAAGAAGTGTAGGGCCAGGATAGGGCCCCAGGCTAGTGCTGTCAGCCACCCTGCCTGCCCACCTTTCCCCTACTCCCCTGGGCTAGGCCCCCCTCCCTGTGCTGCTGTGCATTGTCTGTCTCACCCACAAATGGGTAAGAGTCTGGCTGGTTAATCTCTGCCTTCTGGCCCAGCCCAGAGTCTGCATAAAAGAGCAAAAATAAAGGCTTGTGAATAAAGGAACATAACCAGGAATGTCCCTATAGTTAGTTACATCTCGGTCCAGTAGTTGATGAAATAAAGCAGAAGGAGCATGGGCTTGGCCACCTGAGAGACCCAGGTTCAAATCCACTTCTGCTGTTGACTGACTGTGTGACCTGGAGCTGGTGACTTAACCTCTCTGAGCCTCAGCTTGTTACCATGCAATGAAAATGGCAGTACTTGGCCTGCCCACCTCACTGGGACCGTGTGAGGAGGCAATGAGAGGACAGAAGTGGAGATGAGGGTCCAAGAATTACCGTCTTCCCAGGGGGCAGAATCATTAACACTTAAAGCCTGTGCATGTCACTCTATGTAAATTGTACTTTAGTAAAAGGAAATGTACAGGCTTTAAAAAAAAAAATGATTGCCAGGCACAGTTGACCCAACCAAGCTTCTCACAATCTCCATCAGTAATGGCACCATCATTGACTATATCGCTGTATCTCCTTTGTTCTCCTGACAAACCTGTGATGCCAGCAGATCTGAGTATATTAGCCCATTTCTCAGACGAGGAAACTGAAGCCTGGAGAGATTCATGACTTGCCTGAAGCCACCCAGCCAGTTTAGAGGCAGAGTCAAGCCTGGAACTCAGATCCACTCACCTTTGTCCCAGCTTTAGAGAACAAGCAAGTTAATAGCATTTCCCTCTGACTGTCCCCATTTAAGTTTCATTTATTCATATAATTCATAGCACTCCCCAATTCAAAAACCAAGAGACGGCTATTTTCTTTTCTCTCTACAACTTAGAAGCCTAATTGTCTTCTCCAGAGACGCCAGGCGTGATGGCTACGGTCCACGTCACTTCTCCGAATTGTGTTATAAATGTGTTACCTGTGTCCCCCGGGGGGCTCGCCTGTCTCGGTCCCCGGGAGCCAGTGTGGTGCCTGAAACAGGGTATGTGGTGAGCAAATAAAGAAATGAACTAGAAGAAGAAACTAATGGTGAAGGGTCCGACCAGAGTCAGCAAGGGTGGCCGACCTGTCACCCTGCTGAAGGTGGACGAGGAAAACGTGAGCTGGAGTCCCCTCGCCCACCGCCCCCTCTCCCCAGTGGACAGGGCTGTGTCCAGAGCTCAGGGTACAAAGCTCTCTTGGCCAGGGCAGCAGCTGGGCCCATGAAATAGCTCTTTCAGCTCCAGCCCTGAATGGCAGTTCTATGGACTCTCAAAGGAACACAGGCGCCTTCTCTGTGTCACTTCTCCGCTCATTAGTGGAGCCACAGAAATATGCTACAGGTAAGTTTTCAGGAACAGCGATGGGTTCCCCCAAAAAGGGGCAGCTTTAACATTCCATAGTGGGAGCAAGGGCTTACAGGGGAGGAGACTTGGAAGTTCAGCATATACATTGAGGAAAGAAAATAAATATTTGTGTTTTTAAAGTGTGAAACATTTTTCCCCAGGAATCAAAATTGGGAACAGTATGTCCGGTATTGGCCAGAGGGAAAAAAAAATGTGTTAAGGGGCCTTCCTCCAGGCTGCTCACCCGTCAGACAGCAGCCGTGAAGGGCTCCCGCTGTTCCCTCTTCTTGTTTTCACACACCTCAGGTTTCCAGAAACTTAAAGCTTTTAGTGTTTTATCCAAGAGAGAGCGTTTGTGATAAAGTGAGAGGCTCCTGGGCAGAGTGTTGCTCCACAGAAAGTGCACGGGACTCCCCCTACCAAGCCCAAGTCTCAGTTCTTTTCCTAAAGAGCAGGCCTGGTTATCTCGAGCTGCCAGGATGAGAGATGAAACCTGGCCTAGCTCAGCAGGTCCCCTTCGTTCTTGGCCCTCCACCATCACTGTTTGCTGGATCCACATATACCTTTACCATTATTTATTGAATCTTTCTCCCTTTAAACCTACTTTTTGAAAAAATTTTCCTCCTCCTATGAAATAATAGCCATGAAGTCATTGGTTTGATGTAGTTCGTATGTTCATTCCCATCTGCCTTCAAATAAATTGGAAACCAAGTAAATTTAACTTTGTCATCCACTGAGCACCAAAAATGATTGTGCGTTCTGCCAATGGCAGGCATGCCAGACTTCAAGGAACCCTGTGAAGTGGGGAAAAAAAAAACTGTGGAATCAGAGCTGGATTGGATTCCGTGTTCTGGAACCTGCCAGCTGTGTTGACTTCAGGTGATTCCCTTCTGTTCTTCGGTGTCATGTCTGTAAGTTGGGATCTCAATGCCAGCGTCACAGGGTGGTTGAGAATGAGATATATTGAATGCTGCGTCAGTGTTGTTTTCACCATGGCTTCTGTCTTAGTCAGGATAGAACTAGCTAAGCTGCAGTAATGAAAAAGCCCTTGGGTCACAATGACCTTAATACAAGGGTGTGTTCTGTCTCGTGACAAGGGCTGGTGCTAAACAGGCCCTCTCAAGGCTGCCTCTATCTTCCTGTGATACCCTGTCCAATCCCTCATGTCCAGCCACATGGATGAGAGAGAGACAGCAAGTGTCTCTCTTAGCGGCCTCACGCAAGGAGTGCACCCCACCTGACTATAGGGGTGGGATGTAGGTATTTAGTGAGCAGCGACCCTCTCTGTCACCTTCCCAAGTGAAAAAGCTTCTGTTGGCCCCATATCACCTCCCGGTGCAGATTTAAACTTAGCTGGGCATTTAAGGCACTTCACAAGCTGTTTCTTGCTACCTTTTCCCGGCCACTGCCAGCCTCTCTCCATCCCCTCCTTTGTTCCTCTCTCTTCTCTACCACAGAATGAGTCACTTCTCTTCAATCTTCTCATAGCACTTTTTTCCCTTAATTGCCGCAGATTCCATTTCATATTTTACTTACTGGTTTTAGTGACCCTGGCGCAGGGGACTGTGACAGCCTGAGAGTCTGCTTGTTGGACCAGCATATTATCAGAGTTTGTACTCAATAAACAGTGACTCGTTTTGTTTGGGTGGGGGACATGAAACCTTGAATATTAGGCTCTGAAGGTCATCAAAGGTCATCTAGACAGTCTACCCAGCCTTCCACCCATGACACTCACCTGGAGAAGTTGTTAAAAATACAGAATCTACCCATGTGGGATGCCTTCTTGGGGTCAGAGTGTCAGCCCACAGTCCTGGAGGGCAGCTGTTAGAGCTCCCCGTGGGGAAGAGCTCCCACTGTCAATCACGCTGAGCAGGGAATGAGCATGTGGAGGGAGGGCTCAGGTTTGTTTAGCACTGAGACCCATACCAGATCCAGTTGATACCCTGCCCCACGACCCTTCAGCCCCCCTCTGAGTTCCCCTACTGTTTCAGCGGGCTGTTCCCATCATACTGACAGTGAGCAAGGCAGCCTGAGAGTTTCACATCCTCGGGGCAACCTTCAACCATCAGGGGCTGGGCACTGTGGATAAACACCCCAGGTTTCCCATCCCCCGCTGGACAATTCTGAGATGTGCTCCTCATGGTCCCTCAGAAGGTCCCCAGCAGGAGTGAGCCCCAATTGCCCACAGAGGTGAGCTATTTATTAATGCATTTTTTATTGGCCTTTGTCCCTTCCCTACCTCACTTTCCCCCTCACTATATTTTCTGGGACCACCTCCCAAATAAACTACCTGCACCCAAGTCCTTATCTTGGGATCTGCTTTGTGGGGAACTTAAAAGAAGTTAAGGCAAAGCTTTCTCAAGTGTGAGAGTCCAAGATGCGGTGTTTGGGGTTCTCCTGGGGCCAGGGGAGAACAACCCTAACAGGTGGGGCAGGTGAAAGCAAGGAAAGGAGGTACCTGGGCAGAACCCTGGGGCCATCTAGAATCTGCAGGGCTCTAGGCAGACTCCTCATCTAGATGCATTTGTAAGTTAGTCTCTGTTTTATACTTCAGTTACCCCAAAACTGTCTATAAATTTGGTTAAGGTTTTTCAAAAAAAAAATGCAGATTCTCACGTTCCCATCCCAGACCCAGCAAATCTGGATTTCTAAGCTCTCCAGGTGGTTCTGATGTAATAAATCACCGATCTTATCCAACTTCCCGTATAAAACATAAATAAATCCTCTCTCTGTCTCTGGAAAGCTGTAATCCAGCCTACAACGGAACACCTCTTGGACAGGGGGCTTGCTATCCCCCAAAGTATTCCATCCCGCTCTGAGAGCGAGCAAGTCAGCTGGTGTACCATGTTCAGTGACCTGAAGATCCACTGAGCTGATTCTTCCCTAATGAAAATATCTTCACTGCTTACAAACATCCTTTCCAACACATAGATTTCGGCCCCCTAACAGCCTGGTGCCAGCTCCCAGTGGCATTTCAATTTGTCTCTTTCCCTCTGAAAGATTTGGGCTCTGAATTTAATGTAATCCTCCAGAGAGCTGAACAGAATATATTTTCTCCCACATTTACCATCATACCTAACCTCTGTTCATGTTGCCTGAAATTCCCTGACGTTTTCCCCTCAGCCTCAAAACAGAGCCTCTGGAGATCTGAGAAGAGTACATAAAGATGTGTGCACAGTGGGCAGCTACCTGTTTCATCCTTCATTTTCCAAACTCTGGATCTCCACTGACCAAGGCTTCCGACATTCAGGATTGTTGCTGCTGCTGCTGCCACTTAGAAGAAGGAAAAAAATAAAGCTTCCTCCAAATTGGGAAGAGGTGGTCCATTTGTTTCCTATTGCTATGTAACAAATTACCACAAATGTAGCAGCTTAACACAGCACAAATGTGTTATCTCACAGTTTCTGTCCGTCAGAAGCCTGAGCACAACGAAACTGGGCTCTCTGTTCTCCCAGGCTGAAATCAAGATGCTGCCTGGGCTGCATTCTTTTCCGGAGCTCAGGATCCTCTTCGTAAACTCACACAGTGGTTGGCAGAAATTAGTTCCTTGAGGTTGTCAGACTGATCCACGTCCCTGGCCCCATCCTTTTCCTGGCTGTCACCCAAGGGCCACTCTCAGCTCCTAGAAGCCACCTGCAGTTCCAAGGCCCTCTCACACTTCCAATCCCTCCCATGCCAAGTTCCCTTCTTCAGGAAGAGCCTAGTCCCTTGTAAGGGATCACCTGATTAGGTCAGGCTCACCCAGGATAATCTCCTTTTCTTAAAGTTAACTGTGCCATGTAACATAACCTAATCACAAGAGTGACTATCCCATCAGATTCACAGGTTCAACCCATACTCCAGGGGAGAGATCTATATGAGGTCTTAGTTATTGGAGGCCACCTTAGAATTCTGCCTACATCCAGTGGTGTATATGGGCGTAGAACAAGGGAGGGAGGGAGGAGCGCAGGGGATTGACAAGGAAATACAGCATTTTTCAGTTTAGGGGTAGTTGCTTCAGCATCAGTATGGGAAGGACTAGGTGCTAACTAACATACCCAAATTACACCCCACTGGTTATTCTCATAATTCAGTCTCCAGGCCCTTGCCTCTGGGGTGCCTCAGCGAAGAAGGGTGGTAGGGAAAGTGCCCTGTGGAGTTTGGTGACCTGAGAGCAAAGCCTGGCCCTGTTCTGACCCACGGAGTGTCTACAAGCAACCAAGGAATGTTAGAGTCAAGATTGCTCTACCTTTAGCCTTCATAAGGATGTCCAACCTCGGAAACACTTCAATCTTTCCTTCCCATACTCCCCTAGAGATACCCAAGCAGAGGGCAGGGAAGGCACACAGGAACATTCCTGGCATGGTCCTTGTTCCTTCCATTTGAGATAGGGCTGGGGCAGGGCCTCCAAGAAAACCTTTAACCACCAAAGACAAAGGGCCAGTACATCAAGATGAGACAAGGAAACCAGCCAGAATGACCAAGACGGCCACGAGAGTCACCTCCAAGTAACCTCCACACCATTATACTGTCATTATAATACGTCTCCATGCTAAATGACACACGCACCTGGCCATGAAACCTCCAGAGAGGACCATATAAGAACAAAAAAAGGGGTGTATCCCAAATTCCCAGGAAAACTCACCCCTTCCAAAAACTAATAGATATTCCTCCTCCTTATTCCCATATTAAAAAGCTTAATTAATAAAAACCACAGCCTTGATATAAAAAAAGAAAATCCCCAATAGGAATGGCGGCAGCGAGGTGGTCTTCTTGAGTTCTCCTCCTGAACTTACCACAAATGGAACATCTATAACCCATCAAAGGACTCTCTGCTCATCACGCAGAACAGCTAAGGGACTCGCATGAGGATTACTTGAAGGTGGGCAAACCGGGCGAGCAGGGGACGAGGGAAGGGAGCAGAGTGGAGATGTGGCCTGTATCTGCTGCAGCTGTTGCCAGGACGCGGGGCCTCAGGACTCAGAACAGAGACAACAAGAGCCAGGAGGTGGGCTCTTTCACTGCGTCCCACAGCTGATCTCTCCTGCCAAGAGAGCAACTATCTAGCCTTTGAGGCACTAACCTCAGCTGAGACCTCCAGCTGGGCCCTAGGTCAGACAAAAAAGACAAAAGGCAAACTCCATACCTGGGCCCCTCCCCCCACTATCCCACAGCAATCCTACCCCTGCCCTTCCAGAGTCTCAAGCTGGTCCCTGAACTGAAGAGTAGTGTCAGATTATAGAGAAGCTATAGTGCTTAGGACCTAGAAAAAGCCACTTTACAGCTGTGACCCAGAGAAGAGGCGGGGAAAAGTGTGACACTACTGGGCTGGGAGACAGAAGACACCTCCCTTCCCAGCCCCCACCTTTTCTGGACTGCAGTCCAGGACAATTATAGCTACAGAGACACACGCAGAGGTCAACAGCAGGTGGCAGAGGCAGCTCTGGGCTTTCAGCAGCTCAGAAATCTATCGCCCTCCACACCCGCTACGGAAGTAGTGCCCTAAGACTCAGGAGACCTGGGCACAGGGAAAAAAACCACCTCCCAGTGGCTGGCTGTGGTGCTCTCAGAGCACATTATGTGCAGGTGAGAGCAGAAACTGCACTGACTTTGTAAAAACCACCAACCACACCCCATAGCCCCACTCATCTAGAACTGCTGTGCCAGGGACACTCTGGGAGCCAGGTGGCCGGCTCTGCCTCCACAAGATGCAGAGGACTCTTTGTACAGAAGAGGACAACCTGAAGATTGCTTGGTGGGCTTAAGCCAAGACTGGCGCTACTTTTTTTTTTTTTTTTTGTATTTTTGATATTTCTGCCTGTGTTGAGTGTGGGTTGTCAGTTGTTTTTACATGTGAGTGTATCTGTTTTTTCCTTTGTTGCTGTTATTGCTGTTGTGCTTGTTGATTTGTTTTGTGCTGAAATCACCCTACACTAGAGCCCAGGCCAAGAGGCACAAGACTCAACACACCCAGAGGCCAACTCCAGACCAAACCAGAGTACTACTGGGTTTGACCTACAAGTGACACACCCAGACGGAATTCTCTACAGGCACAGGAGCCCATAGGGGCCAAGGCTCATTTGAGCGGTCAACCCTTACGCAGCAGCTCATCCACTGTGGGCACAGCCAATTCTCACAACTAGTCAGCCGAGGAATCAATCCCATCTACTGACAGGCCAAAAGCAATTAAAGCTCAACCTTAACAGAAGAATACACACAACACAAGGGTCACCTTTGGAGCACACGCACAGGAGAATAGGGAAATGGTGCAAGTCAAATATAAAGGACACATATTACATAAGATCACCCAGCAAAGACCGAGAACCCTAAGGGATCTACCTAATACATCGAAGCAAACACAGAGAGTCAGCCAGAATGGGGAAACAAAGAAATAGGTTCCAAATAAAAGAAGAAACCTCCAGAATTGGAACCAAATGAAATAGAGGTAACCAACCTGTCAGAGACAGAGTTCAGAACACTGATGATAAGAATGTTTAAGGAGCTTAGTGACGACATAAAGAAGGATAGAGAAATCATAAAGAACAACCAGTTAGAACTAAAGAACACAATAACTGAAATACAGAACACACTTGAAGGAATTACCAGCAGGTTAAATGAGGCAGAGGATCGAATCAGTGACTTAGAAGACAAGTTAGCAGAGATCATCCACGCAGAACAACAAAAAGAAAAAAGAATAAAAAACAATGAAAATGATGTAAGAGACTTGTGGGATAACATCAAGCGCAACAACATGTTCATCATAGAAATACCAGAAGGTGAAGAGAGGGAGCAAGGGATCGAGAACATATTTGAAGTAATAATGATCGAAAACTTCCCTAACCTGGTGAAGGAAACCAACATACAAGCCCAGGAAGTGCAGAGAGTTCCAACCAAGATGAACCAAACAGGCCCACACCAAGACACATTATAGTTAAAATGGCAAAGCTTAAAGACAAAGAGAGAATCCTAAAAGCGGCAAGAGAAAGACAGCAGGTTACATACGAGGGAACTCCTATAAGACTATCAAATGACTTTTCTACAGAAACTTTGCAGGCCAGAAGGGAGTGGCAGGAGGTATTTAAAGTGTTGAAAAAACAAAGGCCTACAACCTAGATTGCTTTATCCAGCAAGGCTGTCATTTAAAATTGAAGGAGAGATAAAGAGCTTCCCAGAAAAGAATAAGCTAAGGGAATTCATTACCACCAAGCCAGCAATGCAGGAAATGTTAAAAGGATTTCTGTAAACAGAAGAAAGATGAAAACAATCTAACTAATGAAGACCAGAAATACAAATAACAAACTGGCGCTAACTATGTACCTATCAATAATCACTTTAAATGTAAATGTATTAAATGCTCCAATCAAAAGACATAGGGTGGCTGAGTGGATCAGAAAACACGACCCTTGCATATGCTGTCTACAAGAGACTCACCTCCGATCAAAAGACACACACAGGCTGAAAGGGAGGTGTTGCAGTAAGATATTTTATCCAAATGAAAATGAGAAAAAAGCTGGAGTAACAATACTATCTCTGACAAAATAGACTTTAAAATGAAGAACATATTAAAAGACAAAGATGGGCACTATATAATAATAAAGGTATCGATCCGACAAGAGGACATAACCCTAGTAAACATCTATACACCCAACATAGGAGCACCTAAATACATAAAACAGATATTGACTGACATAAAGACAGAGATCAACAGTAACACTATCATAGTAGTTGACTTCAACACACCTCTGACAACAAGGGACAGGTCCTCCAGACGGAAAATAAATATGGCAACAGCGATCTTAAATGATCCATTGGACCAGTTGGGTTTAATCGATATTTTCAGAGCATTTCACCCCAAAGCTGCATAATACACATTCTTCTCAAGTGCACGTGGAACATTTTCCAAGATAGACCACATGTTAGGCCACAAAAAAAGTCTCAATAAATTTAAGAAAATTGAAATCATACCAAGTGTCTTCTCTGACCACAGTGCTATGAAATTAGAAATCAACTCCAGAAAAAGAATTGGAAGACACACAAATATATGGAGGCTGAATAACATGTTACGAAACAATGAATGGGTCAACAATGAGATCAAGGAAGAAATCAAAAGATATCTTGAGACAAACGAAAAAGAAAACACAACGACCCAAAATCTATGGGATGCAGCGAAAGCAGTCCTAACAGGCCTACCTAAAGAAACAAGAAAAATCACAAATCAACAGGTTATCCTTACACTTACGGGATCTGGAAAAAGAACAGCAAAATAAGCCCAAAGGGAGCACAAGGAAGGAGATAATAAAGATCAGAGCGGAAATAGAGACCAAACAAACAATACGAAAGATCAATGAATCCAAGACCTGACTTTTCGAAAAGATAAACAAAATTGACAAACCTTTAGCCAGACTCATCAAAAAAAAGAGAGAGAGGACCCAAAATAATAAAATCAGAAATGAGGAGAAGTGACAAAAGACACCATAGAAATACAAAAAATTTTAAGAAATTACTATGAGCAACTATATGCCAACAAATTAGACAATCTGGAAGAAATGAACAATTTTCTAGAAGCACGCACCCTTCCAAGGCTAACTCAAGAAGAAACGGAAAACCTGAATTGACTGATTACCACCAGGGAAATTGAATCAGTAATCAACAAGCTCCCAACAAACAAAAGCCCTGGGCCAGATGGCTTTACAGCGGATTGTTACAAAACGTTTGAAAAAGAATTATCACAGGGTGGACGGGTGGCTCAGTTGGTGAGCTCTGGGCAACAGGGCTGCCGGTTCGATTCCCACATGGGCCAGCGGGCTGCGCCCTCCACAACTAGAATGAAGATAACGAGCTGCCGCTGAGCTGCCACTGAGCTCCTGGGCGGCCGGATGGCTCAGTTGGTTGGAACGCGTCCTCTCAACCACAAGTTTGTTGGTTCGACTCCCACAAGGGATGTTGGGCTGCGCCCCCTGCAACTAAGATTGAACAACAGCAACTGGACTAACGGCAATTGGACTTGGAGTTGAGCTGCGCCCTCCACAACTAAGATTGAAAGGACAACAACTTGACTTGGAGCTGATGGGTCCTGGGGAAAACACACTGTTCCCCAATAAAGTCCTGGAAATACACACTGTTCCCCAATAAAGTCCTGTTCCCCTTCCCCAATAAAATCTTGAAAAAGGAAAAAAAAAAGAATTATCACCAATTCTCCTCAAGCTCTTCCAAAAAATCCAGAAGGAGGGAAGGCTCCCAAACACTTTTTACAAGGCCACTATCACCCTGATCCCCAAATCAGACAAAGACATTACAAAAAAAGAAAACTATAAGCTGATATCCCTGATGAACATAGATGCAAAAATCCTCAACAAAATATTAGCAAATAGAATTCACCAATACATTAAAAAGATCATACACCGTGATCAAGTGGGATTCATCCCTGGTATGCAAGTTTGGTTCAACATCCACAAATCAATTAATGTGATACACCACATTAACGAAATGAAAAATAAAAATCATATGATCATATCAATAGATGCAGAAAAAGCATTTGACAAAATCCAGCAGCCATTTATGATAAAAACTCTTAAGAAAGTGGGAATAGAGGGACCATATCTCAACATAATAAAGGCCATATATTATAAACCCACAGCTAACATCATACTCAATGGGGAAAAGCTAAAACCATTCCCCTTAAGATCAGGAACAAGGCAAGGTTGCCCACTTTCTCCACTTCCATTCAACATAGTTCTGGAAGTTCTAGCCAAAGCAATCAGACAAGAAAAAGAAACAAAAGGCATCCAAATTGGTAAGGAGGAACTAAAATTGTCATTATATGCAAATGACATGATACTATATAGAGAGAACCCCAAAGACTCCACCAAAAAACTACTAGAACTGATAACTGAATTAGTAAAGTAGCAGGATACAAAATTAATATTCAGAAATCAGTTGCATTTGTATATATGAATAATAAAATATCAGAAGTAGAAATTAAGCAATTTCCCATTTACAATTGCTTCAAAGAATATAAAATACCTAGGAATAAATTTAACCAAAGAAGTAAAAGACCTGTACTCAGGAAATTATAAGACACTAAAGAGAGAAATTAAAGAAGATATAAATAAATGGAAACACATACCATGCTCGTGGATAGGAAGAATTAATATCATTAAAATGTCCATACTGCCTAAGGCAATATACAGATTCAATGCAATTCCTATCAAACTACCAAGGACATTTTTCACACAAATAGAACATATAATTCTATAATTTATATTGAACCATAAAAGACCCCAGATAGCCTCGGCAGTCTTGAGAAATACAAATAAAATGGGAGGTATCACAATACCTGACATCAAATTATACTACAAGTCTATAGGAAGCAAAACAGCATGGTACTGGCATAAAAACAGACACATAGATCAATGGAATAGACTAGAGAGCCCAGAAATAAATCCATGTCTATATGGTCATTTAATCTATGACAATGGAAGCAAGAATTTACAGTGGGGTAAAGACAGTCTATTCAATAAATGGTGCTGGGAAACCTGGACAGACACATGCAAAAAAATGAAGGTGGACCACCTCCTTACACCATATACAAGAATAAATTCAAAATAGATTAAAGACTTAAATGTAAGATCTGAAACCATAAAACTCCTAGAAGAAATATAGAAAGAAAGTTTACAGATATTACCTGGAGTAATATTTTTACTGATATAATCCCTCGGGCAAGGGAAGTAAGAGAAAAAATAAGCATGTGGGATTACGTCAAACTAAAAAGTTTTTTCACAACTAAGGAAACCATCAATAAAACAAAAAGGGAGCCTACTGAATGGGAGAAGATATTTGTCAATGATATATCTGATAAGAAGTTAATATCCAAAATTTATAAAAACCTCAGTCAACTCAACACCAAAAACACAAACAATCCAATTAAAAAATGGGCAGAGGACTTGAAGAGACCTTTTTTCTAAAGAGGACATACAGATGGCAAACAAACATATGAAAAAATGTTCAACCTCACTAATCCTTAGAGAAATGCAAATAAAAACCACAATGAGATACCACCTCACTCCAGTCAGAATGGCTATCATCAATAAATCAACAAACAACAAGTGCTGGTGAGGATGTGGAGAAACGGGAACCCTTGTGCACTGTTGGTGGGATTGCAGACTGGTGCAGCCACTGTGGAAAAAAGTATGGAGGTATCTCAAAAATCTGAAAATGGAACTACCTTATGACCTAGCAATTCCACTCTTGGGTATCTATCCAGAGAATTCCAAAATGCTAATTCAAAAAAAATCTATGCACCCCTATGTTTATTGCAGCGCTATTCACAATAGCCAAGAAATGGAAACAACCGATATGCCCATCGGTAGATGACTGGATTAAGAAACTGCGGTACATTTATACAATGGAGTATTACACAGCCATAAAGAAGAACGAAATCTTACCATTTGCAATGATATGGATGGACCTAGAGAACATTATGCTAAGTGAAATAAGTCAGACAAAGACAAATATCATATTATCTCACTTATATGTGGAATCTAAATAATAAAAGAAATGAACAAACTAATTAGAAACAATCTCAGAGACATAGAGGAAAAACTGAGGGTTGCTAGATGGGAGGGGGGTGGGGATAAGGGGGAAGGTGAGGGGACTAAAAAACACAGTCAGTAACCACGAGATGGCCACGGGGATACGAAAGTCAATTTGGGGAATGTAATCAATGTTGTAAAGATTTTGTAGGGTATCCGATGGACACTTGTCCCATTAGGGAGACCACCTCAGGGATGATGTAGATGCCTGATCACTGCACTGTACACCTGAAGCTGAAGCTGAACAATAATGAATGTCAACTACAATTTTACATATTTATATATATATATATATATTCACAAGAAGCGGAGTACAGCATAAGGAATAGAGACAGTGGAAGTGTAATGGCTGTGTGCGATGTCAGAGGGGTAGTGGATTAGGGGAGAGAGGTTATCACTTTATATCATTTATATAAATGATAAATGTCTAACTATTACAGTGTTTTGTACACATGAAACTAATAAAAAAAATTTATAAAGTAATTGTTAATAAAAAAAAGAAAACAAACAAAAACAACAGCCTTAAGAAGGATGGGACCGTCTCTTGGAGTAGATCACCGCACAATAAACTACTTTTGTTCTTTTGTCTGGCTCACACGCGAATTCTTTCCTGCCCAAGCCAAGAACCCTCTTTCCTGCAACATATTGTCCCACCTGAATGTAGTGCTTTAGAATAAAAGCCTTGCGTTTTCCTAAAGCCCTCTGATAGGCATTCAGCTCCACCACTCAGCAACTTGGCCCTGTCAAGGTCAAGGCTGAATGTATTGCGGTGTTGTAAGTTGTGAGTTACCAGAGGTGAGGCTCCCACACGTGTGAGACGTGGTCACATCTCTAGGCCTTTGCCCAGGCTGTCTCCCTGCCTGGATTGTTCCCCCAGCAGGTGGAACAGAGGAAGCTGCAAATCCAGTGTCCTGCCCACCCACCTGGGCCCCTGAGGTGGCAGCAAAGCTGTTTACCACACGGACTCTGTTGATTTAGGGCTGTGGCTCCCTTGTGCTGGCTGCTCTCTGCCAAGCCCGCTGCCTATCAGCCGCTCTTGGTAGCCAATTAGAAGGCTTCCTCCTGGAGTCCCGGGAGACCGGCGAGCGAGCAGAGAGCCCGTCTGGGCAGGCAGTGGGGAGGGGCCTGTGGCTGCAGAGACCCACAGGAGCTTCTTACACTCACAGCAGAGGCTCCAGTGCCACCCAGAAACCCGAGGTGGGCCCAAGGCGGAGTCCTCCCCGACTTCCTTTAACCTGGGAACTGCTTTTCTTGACACTTAAAACTATTTCACTGCAAACTGGACACATTCCCAGGGTGCCTGATTGGACGTGAATCTCTGGTCTCCCCAAACGTCAACAGAGACACCCAACGTGGAGAACTTGCCCAAAAGCACAGTACAAGATTCCTCAGCTGCAAAGCAGGCAGACTCCCCCCACCACCCAGGCTGTTGCGGCGTCACTGGGCTTCCCATCCGACACAGGTCCCCTTCGGGCCACAGCCTCTGTGGGTGAGGCTCTCATGCGGCTGTCACACCTCACATGTGCTGCGTTGGTCTCAGGTCCTACAAGTGGTCAGTGAGGCTGGAAGCCAGAGGGTAGACAGGGCAAAGAGGCCTGTGCTTTCATCTGAGGACGTGTCAGCCTCAGGTCCAGCAGATCGGTTAACACCTCCGTGAACCTTGGTGCCATCCCTCCCACGTATCCACAGATGACACTCACCTTCCCAGCTCCCTCCTTCCTCGCTATCCTGAACTCCAGACCTATAAACACAGCTGCTTTCTGGGTACCTCCTATCGCGTGTTCCCTGCAGTAGCTCAAATGAAAGCAAAACTCAATGCATCTTCTTTTGCCCCCCAGCCTGTGTCCCTAGCTCAGAGCTGGACACCAACCCAAATGCTCTCCAAAGCTGGGCACCAGCCTTGATCCTCCCTCTTCCTCACTTCTGTGTCCAGGCCCTGCAGGTACTGCTTCCCAAATGTCTCCTGAGTATACCCAGCCCCATGGCCACTGCTTGCTTCATATCCCCAGAATTCCTCCTCTGGGTCACTTCCCTGTCAGCCTTCTGTCTGGGCCCTGCACCCACAATGGACCCCTGGCTTCCATCACAAGCTCTTGAGCCAGGCCTGTCCTCAGTGCCAGACGTACAGCAATGGTTATGCCTCAGTTCCCTCTTCAAGGGGCTTTCCAAGGTTCTAAGGTCAGGCGATCACTCTGCTCACCTTTGAAGAGGATGAGGTGGGGGAGGCAGGACCAGGACAGGCTCAGGCTGCAGTCAGGCCTGATGGACTCAAACCCCCGCTGTGCCCCTCATCCAGGCATGACTTTGGGCATATGGCTTGCCCACCCTGAGCCTCAGGAATGATCGTCGCACAGCACCTGCCAGGTAAGGCCAGTGGGGGAGTCATGGAAATGACACACTGACGAGTCCACTCAATTATGGGGACCATCCATCCTGCAAACATCAGCGCCTTGAGAAACCGAGGTGCTCCCAGTTTCTGCAACACGGGTTGGATTTTGCAGGCTCTTCTTCCCCCCAAGAGACAGCCTGTCTGGGTGGCCCTCACCTGCCCAGCCTGCATGCAGCCCCCTCTTTCCTGGGGCCAGCTCCTTTCAGGGCTTCTAGCTGAAACAGGCTCTCTCAGTGGGTCCAAACCCAGCCCTGTCAAAGGACCCCTGTGTGAGCTTCAAACAGGGCATTGATAGGACCGTGGTGAGGGCTGCCCAGCCGATCGCTTGGCCGGTCCACGAGACTTCCCCAAACCCAGCTATTTCCTGTTCCTTGGGCCGGCCCCGTCCCAGCTGCCTGGCCACAGGGTACAATCCCACTATACATCTCAGCCTATTCCTTGGCTCCAGGCCACCTCAACTGTTCCTTGGGACACACGGCCATGGCCCCTTGGTGTCCTCTTGATGAGGATGCAAGGTTGGAGACAAGGTCAAGCCCTTTCTCCTGGAACTTCTGTCCCCAATCCTCCATTAATGGGGGCTACTGGGGGACCTCTTTATATGGATCATCACAGGAAGCAAGAGCTCACACAGGCTGGGAGCCCAACCGCTCTTAACAGCCTCCATATGGAGCACAGAAAAAAAAAAGGCACTTGGTCTAATCCCTAACCGCTGTGTAGCCTCAGGAAAGTCACTTGATGTTTCTGGGCCTTGATGCCCTCATGTGTGAATGGGAGGCCACCGAACATCTCTATTAGAGCCTCACTTTATCAGTTGCTTGGGGATCAGATAACGGAGCAGACAAAATCCATAAAGAAATCTGCTATCCCCAAGAAAAGTTGACAAGCAAGAAGGCTGACAACACCTCTCAAATCCATCGCCTTCTCTGCTTCCTTACAGGGCAACTTCACCAGCCTTCGTGTGAGTCCCTACATTTGGTCTCTTCCTTCCTAAACCCCAAACCCAAACCTGACCCTGTAATTCCCCTGCCCAAAGCCCTTCAAAGACTCCCCCTATCCCAGGATAAGTCCACACTACTGGGTGTGACATTCAAGGCTCTGTTAGATCTTCTTTGGTACCAGTGATGGAGCCCAACTCAAACTGCCTCAGGCTTTCTGCTGACTTCACTCTCAGGCAGGCCCCCAGCAGCTCAGCCGGGGAGCAAGAAGGCGAGAGGTAGAGAAAGAGAAAAAGAGATTATTGAAGAATTTGATTCCTAGGTCCAACCATGCCTGAAGTCAGAAATCCCTGGACTTTTCATTCATGTGAGCCAAGAAACATCATGACCACCTTTTTTTTTTTTTTTTTTTTTTCTGATAAACTTGGTTCACCAACGTTTCTGTTACCTGCAACCACCTCCTTCCTGTAAATGCCCTTCCTGGCTAAAGTTAGCCAGAGTGAGCTTACAGCCAAAGAACCCTAAGGTATGCAAAGGCTCTTCCTGATCCAAACCCCAAGAACTCCACAGCCTTCTCTCCCTTCCCTCCACACCTGCAGCCGCACTGAGCTACCGACCCCAGCTCCCCACCTCCACATCCACGGAGGCCTTCCACATCCTGGTACTTTTGCCTAGAACATCCTCTTCCACTTCGCTTACTGCTGCTCACCCATCCTTCAGACTCAAATTAGTGGAACTTCTTCCAAGAAGCCTTTTCTGGCTGTCTGAAGTCCCTCAGACTTTCCCTGGCATGGCATGGTGTTAGCCATGAACTATTCTAATTATTAATGGATCTGTCTTCCCCAACCCAGACTGTGGATAACTGGAGGCAAGTCTGACCCGTCTCAATCACCCCCAGTGCCCAGTGCAGGACCTGGCTCCAGGTGGGTGCTTATGTGGCCCATGATTTGTAATCAGAAACAGAGCCAGGTCCAGGCATTCCCCAGCTGGCCATGACCCCTGTGAGCCTCTGGACTGAACAAAGAGGTGTGTGTGTGTGAGTGTGTGTGTGTGTGTGTGTGTGTGCGTGCACGGGGGGATGACAGAGCCCCTTCTACACCACATTTGAGGAACCACATCAGCCCAAGAGAAGCATGTTGCTGCTTTATTGAAATTTCTTCTCCATCCCACACAAAGCAATTATATGAGCAGGTATTGGCGGGGAGTCTCTTGCACAGCCCTCTCTCTTTGTACCCCCCTAATAGGCCCCAGAAAACCTACCTCTGTGGCCCTATCTCCACCTCTTGGTCAGCTCCCTCAAGAGCTCCAGCCCTCAGGGAAGCAGGCAAAAGAGGGGGTTGTTGGGGCCAAAACCCTCCCTAAGGTACCACCAACACCAGCTGCCATGGCAGGGTCTGCACCCACAAAGGGTTTGCCTGTTTTGACTGAACTAACCTGTGGATTTAGTCCAACAAACAAATTTGCCTGATTTCGAGGCTGAATTTCTGCTTGACCACAAGCATCAGACAGAACCGGGTTGCCCAGAACCAAATTGGTGCTGGATGGACTGGCCTGTGGAATGCACTGACAGTTCGTTACGAGAGGTGATCGTGGTTGAGATGACCTATTTCATGGAGTCCACTGCTAGGTGACTACTCTGACCGTGTGTGACTGATTATTAATGATGATAACTCTTGAGCAAAACCATGTGTATTTGCAGGGATTGTCTGGTGATTGAAATTACTGTGACTTCCTGGAACTAGCTGTTGAATAATGGTTTGGCTATTGTCTGGCTCTTCAGCCACCCGGAAGTACTGAACCGACCAGAGTGGGCAGCCAGTTATTGGATTAGACTGAACTGCATGGTTTGGGGGCGAAGCTGATTTTTTAAATTATTGAATTTAATCACTATTCTAAATTGACTGATGGTTGGCTGGCTTGATAAACATGTAAGCAAGCTATTTGAAGAAACTGTATCTCTGGATTCGGTGGGGAGGACTAATTGATGATTACTTGACGAAATGGACTGACCACTATTTGCAAACCAATGCAACAGACTGTCGTTGTTTGACCAAATTATTTTACTGAACTGACAAGTGTGGGTTTTCAGAAGTCTGTCAGCCTCTTGATTAAACTGGTCAAGCTGAAATTTTTTAACCAAACTCACTCAATTTAGAATGGCCAATTGTTTAAACAAATGTCAGAGCTGATCAACATTAGCCAAGTGCTGTTGGACTGAATTTTTGAGAGACCCAAGGAGTCGTTCAGCCTAAAGGATTGACCCAGTTGTGAGAGTCGCCCAGGCCCCACAGGAAAAGCAGGCCAGGGAGGGGAACACAAGCGGATTGTCCTGACGTCAGCCGGTGGTTCACCCAGGCCACAGGGGCCACCAAAGCACAGAAGTGGATTGCGAGGCATTTCCACCTCTCCCAGCACCAGGGCTGGGACCTGGTGTGTGTCACACCTCGGAGTATGGGGGAGGCGCTGGGTCCCCCTCCGGAGTCTTGGGTGGCAGAGACACGGCTTCCTCATAAGACGGCAGGACCACCTGGGAGGGACAAAGATGAGGGCTGAGGATTGGCCAGAAGTAACCATAGTCCCAACCTGGAGTCAAGGGTGCTCCAACTTCACCTCTGGCAACAGGATGATGATGACAACTAGCACGCTTTGGGTACTTACCACGTGCTAGGCGTTGCATGTACGAGACAGGTACAATTTCTGTTCCAATAGTGGACAGACTTGCCTGTTCAGCACCAAGCCCCCTTGTTTTGGTAACAACACACCACTTTCCCCAGGAAAACTCTCAGCTCATGTGCTCCCAGAATTGACCCCATCCCTCCGATCCAGGGGATGGACATGAGACCTAGGCATGGCCGCTCAAAGTAGAATTTCATCTCCCTAGCTATCGATATATCATCACTGGTTTGGAAATAGGCTTGTGATCCAAGATGGTCCAACCAGACATGCTCCTGTGACTTTCTTTCTGCTAGGGTTACTGAGAAGGTGAGATGTCAGCCTAGGGATTTGGGCAACCCTATTGCCACCATGAGGAAAGGGTTACCTGAAAATGGAGCCAACACTGAGAAAAGTGGAGTCAAGACGTGGAGAGGATGAGATCATGTCCAGATGTCAGGACTCAGCCAGGCCCGAGCCAGACCTACGTTGGACTTTCTAATTCTGTGAGCTAATAACTTCTTTTTTTTTTTTCCTTAACTTAAGTCAGATGGAGTCAGGTTTCTGCCATCAAAAAAGTCTTGACTTATACACTCTCCATTTTACAGGTGAGGAAAGTGAGCCACCAGCAACCTAAACCAGCTACACTTTTCCCATCACTTCTCCAATCAGCTGTTTCTAAATGCACGTCATCTCTCTGACTAGAAGGTCCGACCCCTTTCCCAGTGAACTTGGACCAATTGACAGTCTAAGACATGGTCAAGTGTCACCTTCTTCCGGAAGCCTTCCCACATACCCTAGAAGAGGACAGCTGCCTCTTCTGTGCCCCCATGGCTCACACCAAGTTGTAATCAGAGTCCTGTGTCTGGATTTGCTCTGGACAATATACTCCTCTCGAACAGAGCGGTAGCTTAGTTTTCTCTACACCTCCAGGGTTGGATATGAAGTCAACAAAGAGTAAGAGGCAGAATGCTGAATGCATGCATGAATGAAAGAAGCCTAGACGACCAGAGCTGAAAGAGATCTTCACATTTCTTCTGGTCCAACCCTCGTGTTACAAGTGGAGAAACTGAGGCCCGACGAGGGAGACAGATGAGCCCTAAATGTCACAGTGAATGGCAGACCTGGGGCTTGACCCTGCACCACTCACCTTCTGGAGCATCGTGGAGCTGCTGCTGTCCTCGGCCGAGTTCATGAACTTGATGTTCCTGTAGCATCTCCACACACACTTGAACATGTAGACCTGGAAAAGGCCCATGTCAAGCTATGCATTGCTGACCCCACTCCTTCCTGCCATCTGGTATCTGGGGACAGATGCCAGGCACCTTTTGAGGAGCCCCAGCTCACCCCAGAAGGCAGCATCCAGCTGCTGCGATCAGACCCGCATTCTCATTAGGGGGGTACCTCACCTGCCAGTCCCAAGTATTCCAGGTGTTTTCCTTCCCACTGCCCCCACAGACTCAGCACAAGAAGGCACTTTTTGGAGGCTTCTGGGGTACCCGCCACCCCTGTTGGTAATAGTACTGCAGATCCTGCTTGTCCACCCCTGGGGACTGCGAGCTCACTACCTCTCAAGATGGCTCTGCCCAACTTAAGACCGAGCTGACAGTAGGAAAGATTTTTCTTAAAAATTACTTGTACGTTGTTTTTTAAAGCAGATTACAAAACAGTGTATGCAGTAGTATCCCATGTTTATAAATGCAAAATAATTATATGTACAGATATATGTATCTGTCAGATGATATAAGCAAGTGCTTTCTCTTAGCAGTTGGTGTAAGAATTAAGGAGACAATTTCCAGGGGGGGGTGTGAAGTCCCCAGAGTCACGTTCAGGGGACAATAGCCAATAGTTCTCTCTCTGCCCCAAACTGGCTCCCAAGAAAGGAGAGCGGGTCCTGTCATCTGGAATGTCTCTTGTTTTATGGGGTCCCATGATGTGGACGTAGAAACGGCAGAAATAAATAAGATGAACTATCAAAGACTGAAGCATGAAGGGCCAGGGAAAACCAAGTAGATGGAGGATGGCCAGTGAGGCAGAGTGAGGGGCCCAGAGAAATCCCGACCAACGGAGGATCAAAAGGAGGAGCGGGGCGGGGGAGATGGAGTTGTGTGGTGGGGTTTGGGGAGTTATTCTCCAGTTCACTGTGTGATATAAACCCCCACATTGGTTTCCCCCAAGCCTTCAGGAAAGTTCTCATGGCACATCAGTCATGTGTTTGTGCTAGGTCAATTCTTTGAAGAAAGGTTAAAAGGAGTGAATTCTGCTTTCAGGTCGGCATTGGGTGAGGCCAGAGACTGCTCAGGGCCTCGGATGAAAGGAGGCAGTGACCTCGCTTACACCCACCCACATGAAAAGACTGAAAGGAAATGCAGCCATTTCCTTTGGTGCCGGTCTGAGTGGTAGTAGATGGTGGGCTCCTTGTCTTATTTCTGCTCACCTGTAGTTTCTAAATTTCTACAACGATCGTATGTTACTTTCATAGTCAAATAAGAATCCTTTTTTAAAACCCTTTCTTCTATTGAGTCAACATTAGCCTCCTGTGGCTTCAGGCCACGGTCCTGGCTGTGGCCTCTAGAATCTCCATGAGAGTCCCTTGAGTGTTTGGAGACAGCAATCATGTGCCCCTTGAGTCATCTCGTTTCCAAACTGAATCACCCTCGTTTCCTTGACTGCCTCACATGGCAGAGTTTTCGTGCCTCTTAACCCTCCTGGTTGTCTGCTATTAACACACTTTAGTCTGTTACCATCTCTCTAATAACTGGGACCTGAAACTAGACTCTATCCTCTGGGCCTGACCACCCAGAGAAGAATAAAACCATTCCCCTCCCTCCTTCTCATCACCAAACCTCTAGTAATATGACCTCAGTACCCATCTACATTTTGGTGTCTGAATCACACAAAACTGTGACATGAGCAAAGCAAGATTTATTATGTCCCTTTCACAGCTGAGACCTGAGGCCCAGAGAGAAGTGACTTGAAAAGTAACCACGTAGCTAGTGAGGGGAGAGCCAGGATTCAAACTTAGCTCTTTCTGAATCTAATTCCAGGCAGAATAGTTCCTCCTTCCCTGGATCGGGGCCTCTCTGGATTACACATTAAGTCCCTGACACCCTTCCCTGACCCCTAACAGTCTAGCCTGGGTGAGCCTGGGGCGGAACAGCATCACCACCCACCCCCCAGAGCTGTGGGGCAGGGGCCACTCACCTTGAGGATGAGGATGGTGATGAAGGCAACGGAGAAGATGATCATCACCTTAATGAACTGGTTGTAAGCCATTCCCTCCTGGCTGGGGAGGTAATTCTGCAACAGATTTGGGGGCCACGTCAGTGCCTCTGGCCGTGAGGAACTCTTAATGGCACCCACATGTGGAGAAATGACAGGCTGGCTCTCCACAAACAGGAACACAGTGTGCCATAGCCACCGTTTCCCCAAAAATAAGACCTAGTCAGACCATCAGCTCTAATGCACCTTTAGGAGCAAAAATTAATAAAAGACTGGGTCTTATATTACATTATATTATATTATATTATATTATATTATATTATATTATATTATATTATATTATATAAGACCCGGTCTTCTATTATAGTAAAATAAGACCGAGTCTTATGTTAATTTTTGCTCCAAAAGACACATTAGAGCTGATGGTCTGGCTAGGTCTTATTTTCAGGGAAACAGGGCACGACCTTGGCTGATCCCTGCAAGGACCCTGGGAGGCAGTGGCTACTTACCTTCAGCCTCACCAGACAGGTGAGCAACCCCAGGGAAGCAGATGCAGCTGCTGCCCACCCAGGGGGCCCTGGTGGAGCCCCCACCCCCCAGCTGGCAGCGGGCATGGCCTTCTCTAGAAGGCAGTCTTGGCTGACAGAACCACTTAATCCTGAAGTACCTGGGAGGTCTCCCCCTCCCCTAGGGACAGCTTGCAAGCAGCAACTGACTGACGCCAGGTTACTGCTCGCAGCGGGACAGCCTCTGTGGCATTTGCAGACACGTGCACACATTCTTTGATACTCCTCCCTTCAAAATATAGAGCTCATTTCCCTCCCTCGAGTGTGGGCCAGACCTAGAGACTCACTTCTCACAGATAATAGAAGGTGGCAGAGGTGAGTGTAACCTCCAAGACGTGGCAGTTTCCTCCTTGCTCTCCCGTTTGGATACTCACTCGGCGAGCCAGCAGCCATGATATGACAATGCTGAAGCAGCCTTATTAAAGGTTCAGAGGGTGTGCAATTGAGGCAAAGAGCCAACAGCCATGCGAGTGAGCCATCTTGGGGTGGACCCTTCAGACCTCGCCAAGCCAGCGCCATCTGCCGCCCCATCCCCATCTTGGGTGCGACCTCATGAGAGTTCCTGAATCTGAACAGCCCAGCTAAGCCACTCCCCAATTCCTGATCCCCAGAAGCTATACGAGGTAATTTTTTTAGTATTTTAAGCCACAATGCTTGGGGAGAATTGGTTGGACAACAATAAAAAACTAGCATTATTTCTGCAGTACAATTCATACTCCAGGGTTCCCTCCGGGATCAGGCAGGACTACCCCGAAAGCCACACGTCTGCCTGGCTTCTTCCCTGTGTCTAACATGCTTCCCTCACTCTTTTCAAGGTTCATCCTGAGCACTCTCCATCAGTTAGTCACTCTCACAAGACTCTTCCTCCCAGGATCCCCTTCTAAGAAACCCAGCCTAAGCACTGAGGCACAGACAGGGGAAGCAACTTGCTCAAGGCCACACAGCCAGTGATGGGAGTGACCCTTGGCCCAGACTCACCATGTGGTTCATGAACTTAAAGTTGAGATAGGTGGGTACTTCCATGTAGGAGCTGCAGAGGGTTAGGATGCTCAGGCAGAAGTCCAGCAGCTGCAGGGTCATCAGGGGGACCTTGGCGGGGTGCTTAGGAGGACAAAGAGGAGGAGGAAGACAGACCAGCAATTAAGCCCCAACCAGAGGCCCTGGCACTGCAGGACATATGGTGGGGGTTGGGGGTTCCTCAACCTGACAGACTATCTCGGCTAGAGAGTACCAGTGAATCTCTAGTCCACTGTACCCAGAAAAATGGATGCTCCTTGCTCCGACGTTCACACCAAAAGCCGGTGGCAGACTCGGGACTAGAACCAGGGTCCTGAATCCCCACTCAGGGCCCTTCTGAAGTATATCTCCCCAGTCTCTTTAAGGGCAACCGTCAGGAGACGTGTGGAAAGCAGCTTTGGGGAGCCACGTCAGTGATTGGCACCAGCCATCACAGGCATCCGAGTGTAGGGGCTCAGCGTGGCTTTAGTCAACTTTATCTCCTTTTAGAAGTTGGTTGGGGGGACAAAGCAGGGCTGGGGACTAAAACAGGGCACGTGCCCTTTCCTCTGGTGTGAATTCACCCAGGGCTGGCATTTGTTGAATGCTCACCATGTGTGAGCACCTCTATACACTTCCCTCATTTAATGCTCCTGAGGCATAGTGATAGATGGGATCAGAGACCCATTTGACAGAGGAAGGAACTCAGAGTGATCGGGAGGGGCTCAGGGACGCTGAAGGCCACAACTACGGAAGGCCCTTGAGGGCTCCCATGCGCGGCCTGAAGCCCTCCCACCTCCCCAGGCTGGGCAGTTTGTGGATGGGGCTGGGTACTCACAGCCCTGCTCCGGGAGGCAAACTTGAGGTAGGTAGGCAGCTCCACGTAGGCCCCCAGCATGGTGAACAGGCACAAAAGGTAGTCCATGATTTGCAGGGACATGAAGGGCAGCAGGTACTTCTCCCGGTTCTGAAAAGCAGGCCCAGCACTGTCACAGGTCCCTTGCACTCCACTTCCCCGCACGCATCCGGATGCCCCCATGTGTCCCCTCGCAGGCAGCTCCCTTCCCTCCCAAATCCTCCCGCCCCATGTGGATCCACATGCCCTCCTCTGAGTGAGGCTCTGAGAACAGGGAGAAGGCAAGACCCAGGCCCTGAGTGCAAGGAGCTGTGGTGTCCCCGGAGACACAGGAACAGTCCCCACCGACAGAGATTAAGTACTCCAGGGGCTCCAGGAGCAAGCTTGACTCAATTCCCTTTTAAGAACCCAACCAGAATGGGCCATTTTACAGAGGAGAAGGGATAGAGAGGACTCCCTGGAGGGGAGTCACCAGGGTAGATCCGGAAAGAAGCAGGAGGGAAAGGAGGAGAGTACTAGGGGGAAATGAGCTGGCCCTGAGGTGAGAAAAAGCCTGTGCTGCTGAAACAGTGAGAGCATCCTGCATGCGGGTGCTCCTGGGGACGTTCCTCACGGTAAGAGGCCCTCAGACGTTGAGGCTGAAATCCCTCCCCTACTGAGAGCAAGTGACCACTATGACCAGTTTTGGTGCATCTGAACCCACAACTGGGGGCAAAATCACAGAAAGGGTGGTTTTGTGGTTTCTCATGTGGTTGTCTAAAATCACTCAGGAAGTGGCCGAAACAACCCAGACCGAGTGTCAGAACACCCAGGGAGGACCTGATCTGTCTGTGTTTCTGAACAAGCCCCTAGGAGTCACCCCTCGAGCACGGGGATGGGAGAATGGCATTAGCCGGGATGTGATGCTGACTGACGTTTCAGGCCAGATGGAGGCGTTCCAAACCAGCGCCAAGTCAGTGCGCCTTGTGAGTGCCAGGCCACTGTCTGCCCAGGAAGGGCCACGTTTCCGGTCCTGCTCCAGTGGGCTGTGTGGCGAGGCCCTGGCTTCCTGCCTCCCTGGGGCCAAGGGACCGGCGGTTCTTCTTTGCAGGAGGTTGAGCCACAGCCCGTCTCTCTCATCCACTCACTGGATAGAACTGAGCTGGATGTGGCTATTCTCTCTCTTCTGCTCTCACTGATTACAAAACCCGCTGCATTTTCCCCTCTCCCCAGTCCTCAAAATGGCTCTTCTTTTCTCTGTCAAAATTCCCTGCCTCCATTTGTAGTTTAAAAGGATGTGGGTCACCAGTGACAATCTCTAGGGTACAGGGGGGTCTCCCACAATACTCACCTCCCACCCTCTGGGCAGCCAGGGGGTGTGACTAGGAGGAGGGCAGGAGGGAAGCGGGGGCTCACCAATTCCTGGCTCCCCTTCCCCTCTCCTAACAAGGCCTCACCTTGACCACACCGATCAGCAGGCTCATACTGATGACAAAGAGCATGGTGATGAGCAGGAAGCTGGAGATCAGGTCAGCTGAAAGGCAAGCGAGAGCAGTGAGGGCCCAGATGTGCCAGTAGGGATTCCCCACCCGGGTTTCAAGGGCCACACTGTGGGAACCACTGGTGTAGGGGTGATGACTAGGAACATGAAAGCTCAGGCCCTGCCCTCCTGCAGTTCTCAGTCTTGAGGGGCTACAAAGACATAACTAGACCATTTTGAGTGACACAGGGAGGGTGTCACAGAGGGTGCCGGCTGGGAGAGCGGGCTGGGGGTCTGCTTTAACCAGGGTGAGGTCGGGAAGGCCTCTGAGAACAAGGCATCCAGACCAGGTGTGGTCAGCTGGAGAACTGGGAACCAGGGGGAGCCTGGAGGAAAATTTGAGATGTGGCCAGAGAGGGGCTGGATTTCAAGGTGAGGAATTTCAATTTTATTACAGTGTGATGGGCAGCCATTGACTGCGTAAGCAGGAGAGTCCTGCTGGCATCTTTCTAAGCTGGTCAGGCTTGCAAAGCACCATCCTATCTTCTGCCACACCTGGAGACCCAGGTGGGGACAGGTGGAATAGCTCCATTTGCAGATGAAAGATCTGAGGCTCAAAGAGGGGAAGTGGCAGGGCCTCAAATCCCAGCCTGTCTACCCCCAGCCAGGGCCCCTCCCCTCTCCTTCCCCACTACCCCTTCCTGGACCTACCGATCCTGAGGTAGCCTGTCCGTGAGAATTTGCAGGAGGCCTTGCCGTGGGCCACCTCCACTGAATGCTCGATGAACAGTAAGACACTCATGATCTGGGGGCAGAACAGAGCATTGGTCAGCCAGGGTGTGCACCACTCCCCCACCAGTCCTCTCCCTCCCCGAGGGTGTGCAGTCAGGGGGCCTGTGAGGAGGGGTCTTGGAAAAGACAGAATGCTAGGTCAGTGGAGCATCCTGGATAAAAGTGTGGCCTGTACAGATAGACAGCTGAAGCTCATGATCCTGATTCTGCCTCTTCCCAGTTGTGTGAGCTTGGGCAAGTTACTTGGCCTCTCTGTGCCTCAGTGTCCCTCTCTGTAAATTCAGGATAATATGGTAGCTCCCTTAGGAGGCAATTAGGAGGGGTAAATGAGAACATCCCAGGAGAACACTGAGAACCATGTTCTCGGGAAAGCGGTGACTGGAATTATTGAAGGTCAGGCTTGAAAAGGAGGTGCGGGACTAAGACTGGGTCCCTCCTATGCTCTGCTTTTATAACAACAGGCACTGGGCATCATGGGGTCTTAGTCACAGCATCTGAGCATCAGAGAGCACCAAGTTCCTGGAGTCATCAACACAGGCCTGGAAGCATCTGATCAATGACTCTCCAAGGTGCCCTGCCAAACCCCTCCCCCACGGCTTCTCAATTTCCCCATCTGCAAAACGGGGATAATAACAGGACCAGCCTCATAGGGTTGCCATGGGACCAGAGAGGAAATAATCCACTTACAGGGCCTGGCCAATCATAAGCACTCACTCTACACTCCCTATTGTTATTACTAGTGTCCCCACGGGCTGTAGGTCCTTGTGTCTCTTGTTCACTGTTCTAGCTATTGGATTTGATGAATACATTAATGGATGGATGAACAAATGAACCCCATTCTTTCAGGGGACCCTTGCTAAGAATGATGGCGAAGGGACAAATCTGATGGGACTGAGTTTTGGGGTGGCCCTGGTAACCTCGGAAGTCCAGACACAAAGCTACAGCTTGAAAGGACCTTGGGGGTCACCTGGCCCATGCCCTCCACCTTCTAATTCTAATGCAGGAATCCTGGGTCATGGAGCCTCTACTTAAATGCTTCCAGCCACGGGAAACTCACAATCTTATGTATGTCCATGTCCTTATCGCAAGCCTTCTGCCCTTCCCCCACCACACACATACACACACACACACACTTCTCCAGGCACCATCCACCCACACTCAGAGCAAAACCATCTCCTCCCTTATAGTAGGTGTCCTACCTCTATTAATATGGCCTAAGTTTACATTGGCTTTCTAGGCTGCCCTGCACTGGTAACTCATGCTCATCAGACAGGCCACCAGACACCCACCATCTGTTTCCCCCTTGCTGACTATGTGGGGTTTTAACTCAGACACAGGTCTCAATCTGTCTTCCTG
This sequence comes from Rhinolophus ferrumequinum, assembly GCF_004115265.2. Lineage (NCBI taxonomy): Eukaryota > Metazoa > Chordata > Mammalia > Chiroptera > Rhinolophidae > Rhinolophus > Rhinolophus ferrumequinum. Next base: position 21,027,870 of record NC_046292.1, read on the forward strand.
CCATGTTACATCCTGTTCAGGGGGGCAGAAAGGGACAACACAGAAGAGTGATGAAGAGCTGGGCTCCAGAGTCAAATATAGATGGACTTGAATCCAGGCCATTATTTGATCTTGGGCAAGTCCTTTCACCTCTCAGTTTTCTCATCTGGAAAATGGCAATCACTGGATTGAGTAAGGAATAAATTGCAGAGTATTTGTAAAGCACTGAGCTTGGGGCCTGGCAGTAAGTGCTCAGCAAACATAATCTGCTTTTGGCTAATGTGAGCTTACAAGGGGAGGTCGGGCAGTACCAGGAGCAGGATGCCAGGGGGCTGACAGTGAGCTCACTTTAGCTGCCCCCTCTACCTGGGTGAACCAAAAAGGTTTTGTTTCACCAGGAAAGTTGAGAGCAGCCCAAAACGGAAGGCAGATGCTGTGGAGGCTGTGGCTGGCACCCACAGGAAATAGCCCCGAGAGAGAAAAGATGCTCCTCAGCCCCTAAAGCCTGGAGCCCCAGCCCCTCTCCTCCCAGGTTTACCTTCAATGAGGGAAAGACAAAAGGAGACAGACAACAATTCAGTCCAGGACAGAACAGGGCACCCTGCAAGATGGTGAGCTCCCCATCCCAGATGAGTGGCAGCTGGGCTTAGAAAGGCACATGAGTGTCTACCAGGTGTAGCACAAGAAGACTTTTGAAGTCCCAAGAATCCAGGATTGTCTGAGATCTGGAGCAAAGCTCAGAATCAGACAATCCCAAAATCCAGTTGCTGGAAAGAGCCTTCGTCCACTTCTTTTATAAGTTCCTTCTGCTTGTTTTATGAGCTCAGAGAGGTTAGGTGGCTTGCCCAAGGACACACAGCAAGTTGGCGACAGAGTGGAATTGGAGTCCAAGTCTCCCAGTGCTGTCCTGGTCCTTCCCTTACACCCTGCCCCCCCCCCAAAAAAAAAAACACACCTCAGAGCCCCTGCTAGCATCCATCCCAGAGGGCTCAGATATTTTGATCGTCCATTTCTGTCAGTGAACCTTCTGAATGCCCTCCTCTATATTTTTGTATTTCTAAATTATATATCCTGTGCTATTATCCTGGTTTATCCATGAACATCATGAAACATACATACAAAAAATCCAAAAATTAATACAGAGAGCAAAAATTAATACTATTAGAATTTTATAAATTCTAATAGTGTCATCCTAAGGCCCCAGTGGTAATCCTGACCATCACCCCATTTTGGAGACCACCGAAAACTCCCAAACCTCCCCACCTCCTTTAATTCCTCAATTCTGTCCTTAAAAACCTCTCACGGCCCTGCCACCACACCTGCAATCCTGCCAGTAGCATCCAACACCCCTCCTGAATGTCCTGTGACCTCAGCAAGAGGAGGGCATGGGAGGGACATTTGTACAGCCTGACTTCACGCCGGGTGTGTCACACGCGCCATCCCAATGATTCTTCCACAACCCAGTAAAGGGACTATTCTTAATTTTCCCACCCCCATTTCACAGGTGAGGAAAGGGCGGCTCAGAGAGCTCCAAGGCCCTCCTAGCTGGTAATCTGTAGAGCCAGGATTTAAACCCAGGCCGATGGGCTCTAGATCTGATTCGTGTCCCCCCTCCACTATCTTCCCAGCATCTCTCGGCCTCCTGGCTCTGCCTGAGGTCTGACCGCCTTCCCCACTCCCATGTCGGTGCCTCAGTGGAGTCAGAGAGGGGCGCCAACCTCCTCTTCCCTCCTAAGTTTTCTCTCCCTCCCAACAGTTTGTGCAAGCAGCAGCAGCAAGCACCAGAACTATTTCTACTTTTGTAAAAACCACCTGTGTTTAAAAACAGGCTCACCCTTCACCCATGTCACCTTCTCAACAACCCTGTAGGAGGAGGGAGATGATTCTGTCCCCATTCACCGGATGAAAACCCTAAAGCTCAGAGAAGGCAGGAACCAGCCCTGAGCTACAGAGAGAGACAACGTCAGAGCCTGACTCAGAACTTCTGCGGGCCCCTAACCTTCGACAGAAGACACCAGCTTCTATCCAGAGAAAACTAGGAGGCTCAGCTCCCTAGGACATGGGATGGAGAGAAATTGACATTTATTTAGCACCTTCTATGTGCTCAGATCTGTACACAGAGGCTTGCACTGCAATCTCCCATAACCTTGAAAGAGGCACTATTTTCCCCATGTTACAGATGAGGAAATGGAGGCTCATGTGCCCTGTGTCACGTGGCCCTGCTAGGAATGGAACACTGATGCCTGTGCTCCCAGGGTCCAGGGCTCCACTCAGGGCTGAGCGGTGTTCGGGGGCCGAGGCCCTGGTCTCACCAACCTTCTGCCCACCCTCCCCCAGCCCTGGACACAGCAGCTGGCCATGGGAGGTGTCTCCCACTGCCTCACTGCTGTCTGACCCTGGCCAGATCCTGGCTCCTCTCTGGCCTCTGGAAATAAGTTTCCCCCTCTGGTTAATAAGCAGAGTCACCCCATTTGTACCCAAGGTCATTGGGATCATTGAACACAGGAGAGTCAAGGGAGTGGAACTCCTGCAAACTGTGGCACATCACACCCAGGCTTCCCGGGGTCTCCCACCAAGAGATGCACCCTGCTCCTTAGAAGACCCTCACTGCTCCACCCAAGTCCAGAACCAAGAGCCATTTGCAGTTCCCGAAAAGTACCTGGCGTACCTACAGCATAAGCTGGGAGATGCCCAGAAACCCCAGCAGTCAGGATTCCCAGGGTTCCTGGCCCTCATTTTCCCTCCACCCACACCTCCCCAGTTTCTACCTCTCCCTGTACTTGAAGGGCCTGGCTGGCCATGACACACGCCCTCCTGGAACAGGGCTTCTCTCCTCCCACAAAGCCCAGGCAGACAGCACGCATTCACCCACCTGTTCCTCATTCACTGTTCCTTAATTCTACATGGTGAGATTATATGGCTAAGAGCTGGGGTGCTAGAGTCAGATGGTCCTGGGCCCAACCTGAGCTCTGTGCCCTTGAGCAAGCCACTAAACTTCCTGAGCTTCAGTCTCCTCATCTGGGAAATGGGGATCATGACTGAACCTGCCTTGTAAAGTTGCCGTCAGGTCAAACAGCATGCTGGCCCGGAGCCAGGCATACAACAAGCGCTCCATACACTGTTATGCAATTGAAAATAATTGCAAAAACTGCAATTACTTTTGCACCAATCTTATAGCACAGCTGGGCAGTGTTCATTAATCTCTGTGGATATTCATTCTTTCCCTTGCTTGTTCCTTCAGTAAATACTCTCTGAGCACATACCGCCTCCAGGCCCTGACTGGATAAGCCACTGACCCTGGCCTGCAGGTGTCACAGTCCCCAGGAGAAACTGATGGATGACCGGTATGTTCAGAGTTACGACAGGGGACACACAGGGGTCTTGAGGTCTCATGCGAGAGTGATCGCCGCTGTCTGGAAGACTCGGGGAGGGTTTCACAAACCAGAAAAGCTTGAGCATGGCTTTGAAGGATAAGGACCAGTTTTCCAACAGAGAAGAGAGAAAAGCATTCTGGGAAGAGGGGACACCGTATGCCACGGCCTGGAGCCTGGTGCAGATCCAGGGAACTGAGGGCGGGAATGCCTCCTCCCTAAACAGGGGGTGTTACCAGTGGGAAAGCAAGGCTCAGAGAGAGGTAGTGAGCTGCCCAAGGTCACACAGAGGGCCTGCTGCGAAGCCAGAATCAGCCTCAGCCCCTGATGCCAAGCCAGGGCTCAGGCTGAGTGACTGGGTCAGTCCGGGCCATGCCCAGCCCCCCTCACTGCCACCCCCCACTTTCCATTCCCCTTTTTCACCTCTTTCCTCTGCTTCTCTCTGGTTTTGGTTCCCACTCCCACCCTGTTCCTTCTTTCTCAATAACCAGCACAACTTCCCTAAGCTGAGCAGTGGGGCAAGTGGCCAGTAGGCCAGGAGATATTTTTTGTTTCCTAGAGGTTTAGATGAGCAACTAATAACTTGAGCTGAAACAAAGGGAGCAGGGGTTGGAAGAAGAGAGGAAAAATCAGGGCGGGTGGGGGTAATAGTGCACTGCTGAATGTGGGCCATAATGGTGGAGACGCCACGGCTGAAGGCCAGGGAGGAAGAATTGAACAGGTGGGGTTACAATGGCGACCGTGCTGGGAGGTGGGGACTGGCTTGCATGTCACTGGGTTTGGCATGGTGGTGACAGTTATGATCACATGAGTGATGATTATAGAAGTGACAGTGGATGTGGCTGGCATGGTGGTGATAGAGGTAACACCAGCGAGCATGCTGGGAGGTGGTGATTAACGGCAATGATCGCACAGCCTTGATTCTGCGGCTGATGTTGACGGAGCTGGTGAATTCATGACACGATGATAGTGATGAAACCATGGCAACAGCAGACTGACTCCCCTGACTCCGGGGTTCAAACACCAGTTCCCTCTACAAAAAGGTGGGCCCACTCTCTAGGACCTCCAAGGGACTCAGGACCTAGCCATTCAGAAGCAGACAGACAGAGACCCACCCTCCCAGATTTCAGGGGGTAAAACTGACAGAGAATCCAAATCTCAGTGAGCACCTACTGTGCACCAGCTGGCGCGAGGGCACTTCCCTATCTGTGAGCTTGGTTGCCTCCTCCTAACAAATCTATGAGGTCAGGATTGTTCCCCACTTTCCTATGAGGAGAGCAGAGGCCTGTGTGCAACTTGGCAGAGGTTGCACAAGGAGTCAGGCCCGGGCTTGCCCCCAACAGATAACGTAGGTTGCAAAATGGGTCCCAAGTGCACACCCTTTCCTACCCTCTTTCCCTTTTCACCCTGACCTCCTGCCGCTAGGGGAGCCTAGGGACTCAGGGGCTCCTGCACACGAGGCCACCATAATTACTATTATCACCCTCTCCCTGAAGCTCAGTCCTCTCAACCTCCCAGGCCCACCCTGTTTTCCCTGGAGGCCCTGAGGTTGTCTGGGAGGAGGATGGGAGAAGAGAACCAGATGCGTCAGACTCAAGAGGAAGCTCCCCTCCCTGACACCCACCCCATACTTCCTGTTGAGGCTTATCAGGGGGCCAGCCGGTGGGGGCCATTCCCCAGCAGCACAATCTCCCCAGACACATCCCCAGGAGCCCAGATACCATCACGAGGCCCCCACTTCCAGAGCCTCAGCTCAGTTACAGCCCCAGCCAAGCTGCCCACACCTCTTCCAGAGCCCTACTTCTCTCCCGCGGCTGGTGTTCTGCTGTCCTCCCATCCCTGTCCCCTTCATCTGGCCACTTTACTTCTCTGTGCCTCAGTTTCCTCACCTATGGAACAGAGAGAAGCATCCACCCACTAGTAGAGCAGTTGTGAGGAGTAGGTGAGGTGACATATGTCTACTTCCAAAGGTGAGGGTCCAGAAACACGGACTGACGAGCAGAGGCGCTTGTGTGTGGATGCCACACTGCACGTCCCTTTGGCAGTGGCTGCTCTATTTGTAATGGCCCAAGCTGGAAATAACCTAATGTCGCTTCCCCACCTCCCCCGCCCCAGAACAGGCAAACACATTGTGATATATTCAGGCATTAAGTACTGTACAACCCCACAGCAATGGGGCTGGCTATACACAGCAATGGGGGGATGCTGACAAAAAAGATGTGGAAAGAAAGAAGCCAGGACTAAAGAGCATATGCTGTGTAATCCCATTCCTGGGACGTTCTAGAACCACACATGCTGGGACAAGTCAGTGGCGGCAAGGTAGTGACAATGGGGGTAGTAGGTGCCTCTGGTGCTGGTCTTGTCCTATTTCTTAATCTGGGTGGAGGTTACCCGTGTGTGTTCACCCTGTAAAAGTGCAAGATGTGCAGTTATGATGTGTCAATTACACAGCAATAAAAGGTTACCAACATAAAACAGAGATCAGCTGGCCGCTGCTCTATCTGGCCCCGGGCGTTACAAAAATGAATCAGGCCAGTCATGCCGTAGGTGAGCCTCCCGGCCTCCAGACCTGAGGACGTGAGCACAGGGTCCCCTTATCTGCAGGTGTGCAGCCGTCCTGGGATGGGGGTAAGCTCTGGGAACTCGAGGTCCAGGAGTGACGGCTCCAGAAAGGCTTCTGAGACACAGCATGTCTTAACGATTTCTCTCAAAGGGCAGTGGAAAGAGTGTTGCAGGCAGAGGGAATGGCAAGAGCAAAAGCAAAAGTGGGTGAGATGCATTCAGGAAACTGTAAGACGTTTCTCTCGGGGAACTGTGACTTGGGGTGATCACATGCCTGGCACACAGTTGGCCCCCAGGAAATGGTAGCTGCCATATGGTGGGGCTGGAGGAGGGATGTGAGAGACGCTGGGGGGGACACATGGTTTTACAGGTGTGATGACTCTGGGGCTGGCAGGGACAGGAGAAAGAGCAGTCCAGGAAGAAAGGACAGCTCATGCAAAGGCAGGGAGACTGCAGAGAACACAGTTCAGATGACACTCGCCGTAGTCTATCACTCTGCAGCATAGAAATTGCCGTGAGGGCACTGTGCAGGGAGCACCTAGCTCTGGCCCGGAGCCATCTGGGAAAGCCAGTGTGGCGTCCTTGGAGCTCCCTCCCCTGCCTGTGCTTGGCCTGTGGCTGCCCAGGCACGCCCTCTGTCCTCTGACCTTCCAGACCCGCCCCTATGAAAGGAGACAGGATGGCAAGCCTTCCTTCCCCTGAAGGAATAGGTGCTAAGGGTAAAATTCCTGGCCCTGTAAACCCCACTGGTCTCTGCCACTCTTGGGGGTAGGAGGGAGGTCATCAACTCTCCTTTTAAGGTAAGCCTTTTGGGGGCTGAGATTCAGATTCAGCCTCCAGGTTTGGCCGAAGCCTCCATCCTCCTCCATTTCCTGAGTATCTGGAGAAGCAGCCTGCACCCCTCAAGCTAGTCCCATAAACCATCACTTCCCCGTTTACATTCAAAGCAAAGCCCTCCCACACCACCCAGGATAGTATAACCATTACTGCTGAGCCTTTAGGAGAGGCCAGGTCTCCTGGAACCCTGCCACACACATCGTTTCCCCCTCACCTCAGCCTTATGAGGCAGGTTCTGTTACCAGTCCCATTTTTCCCCCATGTTGCAGGTGAAATCAAGACTGCATCTTCCCATGTGGGCTCTGTGTTAATAAGAACAAAGTTCTTGAATAAGAGGTACAAACCTCCAATTGTAAAATAAATAAGCCACGGGGACGTAGTGTACAGCACAGGGAACATAGTCAATAATACCGTAGTGAGTTTTCACAGTGACAGATGGTTACTAGACAGATCGTGGTGATCAATCGTAAGGTATATAAATGCAGAATCACTGTTGAACACCTGAAGCCAATATACTATTGCATGTCAACTATAGTTTCATAAAACTTTTAAAAAAGAAAAAAAAACGAAAAGGACATGGCTCCCGGATATTACAGCTGACAGCCCCCACCCTCCTACCCCTCCCTCACCACCGTCTGGCGCAGCAACGGAGCCTGGCCTCTCTGACCCTGTTTCCTCTTCTGTCAAGTGGAAGCTCTGGTGGCAGCTGCCATTTGTGGTGTGCTCACTAGATGCCAGGTGTTATCTCCTACCTGGTTTCCTTTGAGTTTCCAAATGACCCTGCAGGTCATAGTTATTGAACCCCATTTGACAGGGGAAGAAACTGAGGCTGGAAGGGGTGCACCAGCAGGGCTAAGACCTGGAAGGGCAGGAAGCCAACACCCTTACTCTGCACAGCTCCTTGGTCACCTTCATGCCTCATTAGGCATTCTGTACCCTGCCTTTCCCTAGAGGGTAGGGTCCCCTGGGAGACTAACACAGGCTTATAGTGACCTCAGAGCAAAGTCCTAGTTCCAGACCACTGCCCTGGGCTCAAAATAAAAGCTTCACTTCCTGGGAGCTCGGGGACAGGCTGGTGATAGAGAAGCTTTGGTGCACCCAGGCCCTGCCCCCAGCCATGGGCCTGTCTGAGTGGCCCCCAGCCCCTGCACCAGGGAGGACCCTCTCCCGGGCTGGTGTCTCCCCCAGCTATGACCCTCTGACAGCAATGAGTCCCTCCAACCAAGATGACTCCCCCTCCCCCGACGGCTGGGACTACCAACCACCTCCCATTTCCAGAAGCCTGTTCCTTCCCTTCCCTTGGGCCTGAAAACCAGTAAGTGTGGAGAGGATGAGGCCTAGCCTGGGGTCTGGCCTGACCTGGCCCAGCTCACACAGGTGACTGACCATCATCACTCGGCCCACCAGGCCTAGTGCAGCAGGAAGAGCCTAACTTTGCCCCCAGAGGCCCTGTGTGCCTCCCCTCATTGGCCTAGTGGGTCCAGGGGCTCTCTTGAGGGCCTCCAACATTTTATAAGCTAGAGGGTGTGATCACACCCGAGACGAGGAGCAAAAGTCAGTTCCCTCAACCATGGTGCTGAGAGGGGCTGCAACCCCACCCTACCCCAACGGCCCCCAACCCCTCCAGGAAGGGCACAGAACCACATGGGGGCATTGGGCGTGAAAGCAAAGAATCTAACAGATTCTTATCTGGGGCTTTCCCCACCTAACAGTTGGGGCCTATTTTAAGACCCCAGAGAGCTGAGATTTCAAAAGGAGAATGGCCTCTGTGGTCCACTCTCACAGCCCACTCTGGGCACTTGCCTACCAATCCCCCCCGCCCTACTCCAATGGGGCCACATCAGCTCCATACCTCAAAACTGTTACCCTGTAGGTAGCGACCACTAGCCCCATTTAACAGATGAAGAAACTGAGGCCCAGACAGCAAAGGCACCTGCCTGCTCAAGGTCACATCACGAGTGAGTGATGGAGATAAGTCTGTGATTTTTTCAATCCCAAAGTGGAGCAGATAGAGGAGCCTCTGGAATTCTGAGGAAGACAAATCAGGAGGGCTTCCTGGAGGAGAAAACTTCCTGTGAGCTGGACCATAAAGAAGAAATGAAGGGCCTCCCAGACAGATGGACCACTCCTGGCCCAGGAGCCAGGTAAAGAATTCATTCGTTCACTCATTGGCTCATTCCACACACCTGTGTGCCAGTAGTAGCGGCATGGTACAGATGCCTGCCCCACCTCCCTGTGTGACCTGGAGCAAGTCAGGGACCCTCCTGGACCTCTCTTTTCTCATCTATAAAATGCAAGAATCGGGCCAAGCAGAGGTCCATCCTTTTAGCTATGAAGCCTAAAAGAAGGGAGGGACTTGGTCCAGTCCCACCATGCCTGATCTCTCCAGCTTCCCCCGCCACACCTCACAGCCAGCCCTTCCTCCACCCCAGCTTTATGAACTTCTCAAGGTTTCCAAAGCATTACATGGTCCCCCACCTCCAAGCCTTTGCTCGTGCAGCTCCCTCTGCCTGGCATGCCCTTTCTTTCCCCACGTACCCAAGCAAAGTCCTGCTCATCCCTGGTACTCAGGCCTCCTCCAAGAAGCCCTTCTTGAATCCCCAATCTCCACCCGTGGCTGGGCTAAGTCCCCTCATCTGTGCCTGAATAACAGCCGGCACTGTCATCCATCAAAGCCATTATCACAGTTGTTCCTGGACAGACTAGAACCCCTGAAGGGCAGAGGCCATGAATGAGTCAGGCCTGGATCCTGGCCTGGGGCTGGACACGTAAAACAAAGACTTGTTTGAGAATGTAGCTTCATTTCACTAGAGACTCCATTAAATAATAAAAGTTGCTTTCCTTTTTTTTCCAATTTAAAAAGTAGTATACTTGAGCCACCAAATAAAGTAGCATTGGATTATAACACAAAGTATAAAATAAATATCCATGAGTCCCTGCTGATTTAAAAAAAAAATCAATCATTTATTTACATAATAAATGAGGAGAACAGGCAAATCTCCCATGAGGAATTTCAAATAATTTATATAGCTACTCTGCCCTCAAGGAAGGGGGAGAATACCTCCCCACTCCGTAAGTGTAGGCTGTGCACGGTGACTTCCTTCCAGAGGACAGTATAGGAAGGGCAGGAAAAACAGTAACTTTACAGTGGAGAAGCCTGACAGATGTGCCTCAGCCCGGCGATCAAGGTCAAGACCAACAGTGACACGACTGAGAATGGCACTTTACCTCAGCCGTCTTCCTCCTAAAAACGCCTTACCCAAGTCTAACCACAGAAAACTATCAGACAACTCCCATTTGAGAAATACTCAACAAAATGTACCACTAGTACCCCTCAAAACTGTCAAGGTCATCAAAAACAAAGAAAATCTGAAAAACTGTCCCAGCCAAGAAGAACGCAAGGACGAGATGTAACATGGGAGTCTGAATGGGATCCTAGAACAAAACTATAAGGGCAGTAGGGGAAAGCTGAAAAAACCTGAATGAAGTACGGACTTTAGTTAATAATAGTGTTGATCAATCAACGCGTCAGTTGTGACAAATGTGCCTTATTAAATGTAAGATGTTAACTAACAATAAAGGAAACCTGGTGTGGCATGTATTAGAACTCCGTACAATGTTCACCATTTTTCTGTAAATCCAAAACCGTTCCAAAATAAAAAGTTTATTTTAAAAAGTAGTATATGCTCATTGTACCAAATGTAGAGAATACAGGAAAGTAGAAAACAATTAGAGCTTGCGCAAACCTACAACCCAGAGACATCCACGACGAGCATCAGCCTCCTCTCATCGCCCAAGTCCTGTTGTTACGTGGTTGAAATTACAGGTGTAAGCTTTGCATCAGGCAATGCATTTCTAATGGAATTCAAGGGGCCTTGAAGAAGAGAGGTCGGGGAGGGAGATATTTCTGGGCAAAGGGGCCTTCTAGGGGTCCCCACCTCCTGCCATTGATTTAGGACATGCTTTAGGTTGCCAGACAAGCCAGGACTAAAGTGGCCACTTTAAGAAAGTTCTCTGACTCCCCTACATGTGCAAGTTTGGGTCAGGAACCCTCTGCACAAACGCAGCAAAATCCTGAGGAAGACCCTCCAGCCCTTGGACACAGGAGGGTCCGCGAGTAATAACGCCCCTGATGACTCCATATGGGTGGCACTGTCCCAGGACACCAAGGGCCCAATTTAACCCTCCCCAGAGAGGCCAAGTCCACAAATAGCTCTCAACGTGCAGGGTTGTCACCCTTGACTAGCTCCAGATGATAAGCAATCTGACTAATCAACACATCTGGAGGACGGCTCATCTTTTTCCATCCAGATGTTCAAGGCCCTGACAGCACACTGGCCACACGACTGCTGGGCCACAGGAAAGCCTTCAGCCCCTGCCCTTTCTGGGAAGGAGCAGAAGCCTATCACAGAGCGGACAGGAGGACCATCCCCCACTGGAATCAACTAAGTGCCGCAGCCCAGAGATGACCGCCTAAGCCACACAGCTTCACGGCTTCGCCTCTGTTCTCATCCTTCTGCTCTAGAGTATCCCGTGACTCATATTATAGACAGTGGTTTTCAACTGGGAGCGATTTTGCCCCCAGGAGACATTTTCGGTTATCACAACTGGAGGGTGCTACTGGCATCTTGTGGGTAGTGACCAGGAATGCTGCTAAACATCCTACAATGTACAGTTCAGTCCCCACAACAAAGAATTCTCCAGCCCAAAATATCAATAGTGAAGGTCCAGACTCTTTCGCTTGTCACTCCAAGCACTTACCACCTCCTGCTCCACAACCGGAAGCCTCAAGGTTGGTCTGTGTAGTGTCACAAGCCACTGTCCTTCAGCCTCCACACCTCTGCACACCCGTTCCTCCCCCATCCATATTCCCCGCAACCCAACTGTACACCTCTGCTAACGGCACCACCTTCAAGAAGTCTTCCCTGATCACTTGCCCACAGATTCTCCAGCTCTGCGGGTGGGCGCTGAGGTCACTTAATGTCGTGTATGTCATGTCACTGATGTCATGTACAGGTGAGGACTTCAGATGGTATGATCAAGAAGAAACCTCAAGTGTCACAAAGTCCAGAGTTTCCAGAACAACCTCCTGGCCCAGGCAGCCTGCAGATGGATTCAGTTGGTCCGCACAGGCATTTCTTTTCTACCTTGAATCAGTCACCAACATGGAAACACCAGAAAATGTGACATCCAAGCCTGTGTTCCCTGCTTCTCTAAACATCGGAAGAATCGCCGCCAGGGCCCACATCCCTTCATGGCACACTCAGTGGAAACAGACAGCAGCCACCAGAGTGGACACAGAACAGGCTCCCCAGGTCACCACAGGTGCAGCTGCCCCACTACACTCACTTACATGACCTGTCTGGCACCTGGAGGCACCACGGAGTGTGAGACTTTTGAGCCAGTCCACACCCTCCCACACACACCCTTCATTTTATAAAGGAGAAACTAAGGCCCAAGAAAGAAACTTGTCCAAGGTCACACAGACAGTTAGTGGCAGAATGAGGGCAAAGATCCAGGGGCTTGCATCCCACAGCGACACCTCTGCGTACCATACTGTCCTTCCAAGAATGTTGCACAATCTCAAAGCTTGAAGGGACTCTAAGGACTTGATGTGGGGATAGCTAAGGTGCCATTCGCTTCTCTCAGAATCACTCTTGCATTGGCAGAAACTAGGCAAGGCCACCTTGGAGCGCCTCCCGAAACCAGAGTTCTGGGGTCTGACAGCTTGACAGCAAGCTCTACATCTGATACACTACTAATAAGAAAGTACTCCGCTACATGTCAGGCAAGGCCTGATAGATGTTAACTTCCTTGATCCTCATAACCACCCTATCAGAGGTTGCCCTTATGCCCATTTATTAGATGAGAAAACTGATGTTCAGAGAGGTTAAGCAAGTGGCCCAAGGCTGCACAGCTAGGAAGTGGTGAGGCCAAGATTTGCATACAGAAGTCTGGATCCAGAGACTGTGCACTGACCACTGAATAGCACCACCCCTCTGAAGCCTGGTCTCTTGCCACAGCCCTGCCTGTTACCAGAAGCAGACGCAGCCAGGTCTAAGCATTTACAGGAGCCCACCACAATGTGCAAATTTGGGCTAATTTTGAGGAAGCCCTTCCAAGCTCATGAGAGAGCTGTTAACCTCAGGCTCTGAGTCACCCTAAAAGGAAGGGGCCTGGGTCTGGGGGAGCTGGGCGTGGTTTGGAGTTGTAGGTTGCGGGGTGGGTCTGGACAGAGCAGAACAGAGACTCTCAACCTTCGGTCACTGAAACAGGGGAGCCTCTGGCCCCAGGGTGCTGTGACTCACCCCGAGTCAAGGCTCCACACTCAAGCGGTGCGCACCAAACTCCAAAATGGAATTACTGGGCCCATTCCCCCTCAGGGTGCCCCACAGAGATTGAGCCAGGCAAGTCCCCCTCCCTGCCACTTAGCACAAGGTCTCAAGCTTTCCTGGTGGAGAGAAGGCAGTGGTTTGCCCAAGCTGTAAACACAAAGGGGAGATTCCCACTTGTCAGCCCGTCCAGTGGCCCAGGCCCCACAGACGGGACGAGTCAATGCTGCCTCTGCGGCCTGGCTCCATATCCTGGCAGCCACCCCAACCCCCATTTCTCCCAAGATTTCTGGCTTCCAAAGCACTTTCACATCTGGGATTCCGTTTGCAGCCAGATGACCTGTGGCTGCTACTTCCTCCCATTTTATAAAGGCAGAAACTGAGTCTCAGAGAGAAGGTGAGCTATGTTCTCGAAGAACAAGGACCCCTACTTCCACCACTGCTCTGCTCTGATAGCTGCTGCAAGTTCCCCTCCCGTCCATTTGACAGAGAGGGAGACTGAGGCCCAAGTAGGGTCCCACAGAGAGGTGGTGAGCAGTGGCCGTCCCATAGGAGGGGGCTCAGTAGATTAGGGGCCCTGTCTCACACACACACTTACACATACATGCACACACACAGAGGCTCCTTGGGCCTGCCTGCACACTCACCACATGGTAGATGGCCAGGGCAGTGGTGGCAATGCGGACGTTGAAGCAGCAGCAGGTCTGGCGGATGGCCACGTTGGGGGCCATGGTGCTGCCGTCCCCTCCTCCAAGGCACTGAGGCGAAAGGAGCCCTGCGCCTGGAACAGGCCAGAAAAAGGGGAAGCTGCCGGCTGCCCTGCTCACTTCCTTCCTGCCCCTCAGACAGGCAGGGGTAAGATCGTCATGACTGGGGCGGGGCAGCTGGGAAGGATTGTAGCCGGCCTCAGAGCACCACAGAGGGCCCTCTACCACTCCCAGGAGGGGCTTCCCAGGGAGAGCAGACCCTTACGCCATCAGCACCTACCTACCGGGTGCCAGGGCTGGGGTTTAAGCAATTTCACACGCCCGGCTTACTGGACGCTCACCACCACCCTTGGAAGCAGAGACTGTTACCAAACCCATTTCCAGATAGAGAAACAGAGATCCAGAGAGGTCGAGGCATTCACCCAAGATTACGCAGTAGTTAGTGCTGGTGACAGGATTCAAACCGAGGTCTGGCTGGCTGCCTGCAAAAATAACTATTGTCTAGTAATTCCTACCTGTTCTAAGTGTGCTCCTGGATTAACTCTTTTAATCCTCACCTCAACCCTTTGAGGGAGGTACTATTAGTATCCCTATTTTACAGATGAAGAAACGGGGGCACAGAGAGCGGAAGTAATTTGTCCTAAGTGACATAGCTAGTCCGTGGGAGAAGGGGGATTTGGACCAGGGCTGACTGGTTCTAGATGCTGTCCCTTCAGAGCTGATCTCTTCACTCTATCCCCAACCTCAGAGAAAAGTATGTCCTTCCTGAGCTCTGTCCAAACAGAAGAATAATTACTAAACAAATCCATCAACCGTGTGTCAGACTCTGGGCTAGGCTCTTCTTACCGCTGGGTCATTCATACTTCACAGCAATCAGGGAAACCTTCAGTCAAACCCCTCTTTGAGGGCCTCAAGGCCCCCAATGCTCACACACGTAATCAGGAATTTTTTTTCCCTCACTCTTGGGAGAAGTTGGAATTAATAAACCATGACTATTAAGCAAGGAACACTGGGATCTCAGATAATAAATTGTCTTAGGTAATAAATTATCCATATTGCAATAAAGGGAATATGAGGCACTTGCAAAATTCCTGTAAGAAGCCTGCTCCGTCCAGATGCTGAGCTCACTTGCAATGTAAAGCTTCTGGTGGAGAACATGGCACCACCTGCCCTGAAGTCCCACCCTCACACAAGATCATAGAGCTGGGATTGACCACTACAGACGCCCATCATTTCTACCCTAGGAGAGGTTATAAAAGGTCTCTAAGCTCCTCCCTCTTGGCAGGAGTTGCTCTGATGGACCCACAAAACTTGCCTGATGGACTTAATCAAAATTTTCTGTTTGCCAATGAAATCACAGGGACTCTGCCAGCTTGGGGCTCCTGGATGACTCAGCCAATCCCTTCCCTACTTCATTTTCAAGCCTGTTTGTTTTTCATCATCGGCCTTGTTGAGACCAGACATTATAGAAAGGTGGTACAGTATAGTGATTAAGTGCTTGGGCTCCAGTGCTCATGGCCTGGGTTCAAATCCTGGTACCTTCTGGCTGGATAGCCAGTGCAGCAAGAAAAGTATCTGCTTTTCCCAATGATAAGGGAGAGACTCTCACCACAAAAATTTTAAGTCTCCTTTTCCCTAGTTTCTTAGCTCCTTAGTCCCTGGTTTTGATTACTCTTCTAATCAGTTTCTGAATCCTAGACTAAAGATTGCTCCTAGCCTGAATCATGGAACATCTCTCACCCCTGCTTCAGATGACTCCTTAAAAACCTGTGACTTCCCAACATCCCCCAGGCCATTCCGGACCCCTCAGGCCAGTATACCTGTTGATTGTAGTCATTGAAGCCTAATGTTCTTTCCAACCCATTCTGCGCCCAGCTCCTGGACAATTGACACCACCTAAATGACTGGTTGAATGGCCACAGGCCTATAGAGCTAACGGATTTATTAATTAAAATCTATTTTTCCTCATTCAGGGGACTTGGGGATACAGAGGATGCCCCGGCAAGGTTGCCAGTCACAACCAAAGAAGCCAACACGGTCTTCCAGGTGGATCTCTGGACCCCTTCTTCTCATCTAAGATCAGATAGGGCAAGAGTTCCGTGAAACCCCCAATAGGTAGGTATAGCTCTACGCCCCTGCTCAACAGGAAGCAGAAAAACAACCCTCCTGTCCCTCAACTTCCCATAGAGATTTTACGGGGATCACGTCTCTCAAGGGGAAAACAAGGCAGGCAGTTAGAGACAGGCATCGGGTCTCTGCATTACCACCCAAAAGACCTCCCCTCTTTGTCCAAAACTTCCCCTTTTCATTGTAATTATCTACCCCTATGAGGAAACAAGTGGGTACAAAATACCCAACTATACTAAATCGGCCATTTACACCTGTGCAGTAAAGGCCACAACGGCCTTCGTTTCACCTGGGCCTCATTACCACTCTAAAAAAATGAGGTAGTAGCCTCTTGTCAATCACAGGTGTCAATCAAGTGACCCCACGCCCCCAAAGGAACAGCCCATTTTGGAGAAAAAAGGATCAAAACTCCAAGTCCTCGCCAGTCAGGGCCTTTTTTGAGTCAGGGCCCTTGGCCTTTGTGGCCTTTTTGTCTTTTGAGCCTCTTCCTTTGTTCCACTTTGAGCCCCTGGACCTTTTTGCCTTTGAGCCCCTTCTTTCGCTCCTAATAATGCCACCTTGGGCCCTTGAGCCATTCTCTACTGCTCGGGTCCGCTCCTATTTCCTTGAAGTGTACTATCTCTCCTAATAAATTGTTTTGTCACTACTTTACCTCAATATCTCATTCAATTCTTCGCTAGAGATGCCAAGAGCCTGGACACCGCGGAGGAGGGCCCACCCTCCGGTGACACCAAGAACAGCAGGACAAAAGTGACTGGAGATGAAGAAAGCAGGGGCCAGTAGAGCCCCCGAAGCCATGCTGGGGAATCTGGATTGAATTGTGCTGGGAAGCCACTTGAAAATTTAACACCATTAATAAATGATAGTCATTAATAACATTATGATTTGGTGAAACTGGAGCAGGTGAGCCGATTCCCAAAGAAAGGGCTGAAACCCACTGCTGGTGTGAGACCATTTTACATGGTAGACGGATGAACACTTTTTATTTTTATGATGATAGATTCATTTTAATGTGCATTATAAAAATATACATAACTAGCCCGTCAATTCTGTGATTTTTTTTTCCATTTATGGGAGTAATATAAGGTCTTGTTTTAAAACAGATACATTTAAATTAAAAAGCAGTAAGTTAAAGAAAAATATCAAGGCAGCCACAGGCCAGGAGGCAGGCAGATGTGGCAAACACGCACCGAAGTGGTGTGGGTGTCACAGGTTTGGGAATCCTGGTGGGTGAGAAATCCCATAGTAGCTGTGTGATCTCAGACAAGATGTTTAATCTCTCTGAGCTGTTGTTTCCACATCTGCAAAACAAAGGCAGAAGCTCCACCTTGGTGATGCTGAAATGAGGTCACGTGCAAAAGCCTCTTGTTTGTTTCCTCCGTTCCCCACCCCCTCAACCCGCCTTAGGCTGCTGGAAGGAGGCAGAGCTAGGATTTGAACCCTGATGTATCAGAGGCTGAGTCCTGGGCGACACCTCCAGGAGGGGCCAATGACCACGAGGGCAGCCTCTTTGTGAGCAAGTGGTATCTCCCAGGCATTGTCTCCCTCCCAGAAGCACTAGCGTTCTGATGGGTCGTTTGTTCCTCTCTGAGTTTCCAGCCTCCAGAACAGCTGGTCCTTTGGTTGGAGCCTCTGTCACTCCCTATGGATAGAGGCCCATTCCTAATTTTCATCTTCTCCAAACTTCCTGAGAGAGATGGCTGTGATCCCAAATATCAGGCTCGTTGGCCAAGGTGACTGTGGTAGGCAGAATAGAGGCCAATCCCCAAAGATACCCTAATTCCTGGAACCCGTGAATATACGTTGCCTTGCCTGGCAAAAGGATTTTGCAGGTGTGATTAAGCTGAGTATCTTTGTTAGGCCGCATTTAGGCCAGGAACAGGAACCTTCTTATCTTAAAAGCCATCTTGTCTTGTTCTGTACCTTGTACCTGCCAACTTGTGTTTGCCTTCGGCCTGGAGAAGCCGCCTGGAATGTAGAAACCATCTCATCTTGTCTTGCTTTGTATTTTGTCTGTCTCCTGTTTGATCAGCGGGCCTGGGCCAGCCGGGGCAGTCCAGACAGAGGCCTGGGGACCAGGGTGTGGAGCCCGAGGGCTTGGTCATGCCCCGAAACCTTTTGTTGCTAGAGACGATGCAACGAAAACCCCATGAAGCACTGAAGGGGGAACAACCTCATTTAGCCCCTCCTATAAAACTCCATACCCCTTTTTGCTCGGGGAGGTTATGGTGTTTTCTAGCCTGACCTCCCGCAGCTCAAACACGCCAAATAAATTCTAATAGACCAATTTTGGTCTCTTGCGACTCATTCCTCTGGCCGTGCCTAACAATCTTGAGATGGGGAGATTACCTTGGAACATCCGGGTGGGTGCAATGTAGTCAAAAGGGTTCCCATAAGTGAAAGAGGGAGACAGGAATGTCAGCGTCAGATAGCGGTTGGAAGACACTAACCGGCCAGCTGTGGGGATGGAGAAAGGGGCCGCAAGCCCAGAAATGCATGCAGCTTCTAGAACCTGGAAAAGGCAAAGGAACAGATTTTCCCTTTCCAAAAGGAATGCAGTCCCATTGACGCCTTGATTTTACACCAGTGAAACCCACTTTGGGTTTCTGACCTCCAGAATTGTTAAGATAATAAATTTGTGTTGTTTTCATCCACTGAGTATGTGGTCAATTTGTTATAGCAGCAACAGGAAACTCATACAGCTCCTCAGCAGAGTCTACAGTGGAACCCAGGTCTTTCTGACCCCAGAGCCCAAGCACACTCCACAGAAACCACAGTCCCCATCTTCACAAGGACAACCGTGACCTCCTTGCTGAGTGACCTCAGGCAAGTAGTGAACGTCTCTGAGTTTCACTTTCCTCCTGTGTAGGGTGGGGATAATGATAGCACTCATCTCATGGTTTGTGATGCTTCAATAAGAAAATGCCCGTGGGGGTGGCAACTGCGTAAGCCCCTTGCTCCTATTCTGCCCTTTTCCGTTAGAAATGCCAAGTTTTGAGCTCCTCTAGGCTGCTTTTTAAACTTTCTTTCTTATCTGGTGGACTCTTGAAAACATCAGGCCCTCCGAACTCCTCAAGATAAGGAGGAAATGTTCCATGTTTCCGCAGTCACTAGATAGAGCCCAAATCGCTCTGAAACCACCCTCCTGAACCTTACTTCTGACAAAGGAGTCTTTTAAGACTTCCTGATTTCAGCGATGATCGCATATCCTAGAAAGTCATCTTTAATCTCGAAAAAGTCTGTAATGCGGGCTGGTTGTCTTCTTTAATAATTTGCTGCCATGATGTATTAACATGTCAACGGATGTCTCTGTTTTCTCGAAGGCAGAGTTACTTATGAGTTTTCTTTGTTCAGCCAGAAGAACATCATCAGAACTTCCCTCTTCACCCACATGCCTAGAAATAAAAATAAAACCCATGACTCTGCCAAGTTTCATATTTAAACAAAGAGCTGGGGAGTCTTGTGTCCTTTCAATTAATGCAGGTCAAAAGCACTGAGGAGGGGCCGGCTCAGAGTCAGGACTCAGCAGCGGGAGCGATTTTGATTGTGATTGCTACTAGGATTATTTCTGTTATTAGCTAAGCCCTTTCCCACCTTGTAGCTCAGCTGAGCCTCTCCCTGCCCCAGCCCGGAGAGAAAGGCAGCAAAAAGGTGTTGATCTGTGCCTGGCAGGCCGAAGGGGGCAGGGGCCTGCCTCAGGGTGCACAGCTGGTCAGCAGCAGAACCAGGATGCAGGCCCTGCTCCGGGACAGCTGCTTGGGAGGCACCTGAGTGGTGCAGCCACAGTAGCTCTCTTCCCACGGTTGGGGGGGGGGGATTCCCGGGTGCCCTCTACAGCTCGCCCAGGCCAAGGGGTAAGCTTCCAGCCAGACCACAGGCCTGTAATTCCCTCTTGGCTGCCCTCACCACCTCACTCCCACCTTTGAGATTTGGAGCTATCCCCCGGAAAATGTAAGACACCACACACCACTCCCTCCCCTTCTCCTGATCCCCAACTCAGCAGGCTCACCAGAGGCCGGGGCCTGAGCACGCAACCTCAGAGACCCTCCCTTACTCCCCTGTCCCTCAGAGGGTCCGCCTAGCAAGGACAGCCCACGGGCCTGGGGTTGGAGACAGCAGGCCCTCCAGTGACCAGTCGGTCAGTCCTACAATCAGGCAGGGGCTGCTGAGGCTGTCTATCTGACATCCTATCAAGGAGGCTGACTCTTGGCCAAATGTTCAGAGCTGGCTGCCTGCACCCAGGGCACAATCATGCCATATGCTGGTCTGTCAATGTTGCATGGACTCTGCAGGCAGAAGCCGCCTGGGCAGGAGGTTCCAGGGGGATAGCATCGCAGTCAGAAAGGGCGCTGTCTGTGGGGAGCAGAGCACTGACCCAGGAGCTGGGAATCCCACCCTCTTCCTGACTCTGGCCTCCATCCAGCCTCCATCCCGCTCTGAAGCTCTAGAGTGGGAATTGTCATACTGTGTCCAGGGCTGCTGAGAGGGCTAGAAGGTCAGTACCTCTCTCCTCCCAGCTAGTAACTTCGCCCTCGGAAAGAACCTCATAGATCCAGGTCCCTGAAAAGTTGGTGGCTACAGTAGCACACCTGCCAGTAACATAATAGTAAGTATGACCTCATTAGGGCATTTCCCCCAGAGAGGGGATTTTTACTTAAATAAAAACAACAACCACCAAACAACAAAAACAACAAAAGTGATAGGTCTTGCTAAGGGCCAAGTCTCTGGCAGAGATTTAAAAGAAAAAGAAAAGCAAAGCACCACTATTTATAGTTCTGGCCAATGCCCTATTAAGAGACTTCTAGGAAATCTATGGTTATCGCGATTAAAAATGGACCGACTGTAAGTACGTGCCTTCTACCCTTTGTCCTAACTCCTCTTTACTGCCAGGGACGCAGGCACAATGCCCAGAGCAGCAGCAGCCATTTCGGAAGCTCGAGGACAAAAGCCATAGCCTGAGAACGCTAGGAGGGAGAGAGAGAGGAGCCTGAGGCCCTGATGGCATCATGAAGCCTCTGTTCCAGCCCTGATCCCTCTTCCGCTGGACATCTTGTAATGTGAGAAAGGGGAACCCTACCCAGGTCTTCTGACGACATTCAACCATTCAACAAGAGGCTTGTGTTAGGTGCTTGGGGCACAGTAGTGGACGAGAAAGACGAGGTCCCTGATCTCATGGGGTGAACATTCTGGTGGGGGAGACAGTAAACAAGGACCCCTAAAAACAAGGTCATTTCAGCAAGTGAAAATTCTCGATCTCTGTGCTCTGCAGCCATCACTCGTCTGGCTTCTGCTCTTGTCGAGAGGACAGACTCGCTGTGGGACTTGGGGATGATCCCTTTCCCACTCTGACCTCTGCTTCTCTGTCTGTAACTTCAGGGACGGGTCCAAAGCCATACGCTCTGAGGCCTGGCCCCCCTCAGCCGGGCCCCGGGACGAGGCAGGTTACTTATTCTGAGCAGCTGCACCCAGCACCTGGACCCCTTCCAGCCTGACTGGGCTGGTACTGCCTTCAAATTCCTCAGCGCTGGGTAAACAGCTGGGAGGCCCCGTCAGCCAGCCCAGGCCTCCTGACTGCACCCCTTTCACGGCCATCTATAAATCTCCAGCAACTGCTGAAAGGTCTGTCCCCAGCCAGCTGCAGGCTGAAGAGCCCGATTGTGGCCAAGGCCTGTCGCCGCCAGCACTAGGCACAGCCCTGGGCAGGTTGAGAAGCCAGGTCATGAGGCCAGGCTGTACTCTAGCCACCACGGCTGCTGTCCCAGGGCCACCGGCCCTGCTCTGGGTATCCCAGCGGCTGCGAGCCCCCTGCCCAGGTCTGCTACTGAGCCTCCACACCACCCGCACCACCCCTGCAGCCACCCAGAACTCAGTACACCTTAAACCGAGCCCTCCGGGTGTGGACCCCTCGAACCTCCACACTGCCCGGCATCCCCCTCTCCTCACCCTCACCCCCACTTCTCACAGTCACCAAGCCCTCGGTGTCCCTCTTACTCCCCAAATCCCTCTGTCTTCCCCCATCCCCTCCGCCAGCGCTCAGCCACCACCACCTCCCACTAGACTTAGCTGTGGGAAGACGCTGAAGGCAGAGGGAGAAGGAGGCCCTGGGCTGAGCAGGTTTTGGGGGCTGCTGCCCAGGCCCAGCCCCTGCACCCTCCCAGCAGGGAAGGTATTTCTTTGGCCCAGGGGCATGGAGAGCTGGATCAGCTGTCAGATCTGAGCCTCTGGGTTCTCTGTCCTCCTCTGTATAAGTGTTTGAAGAGCAGGTGACCTGGACCACCAATTCAGAATATATATATATATACTGTAATAATTAAAAACACTGGCAAAACGAGGAGGCCACCTAGGCCATGTGCCTGACTCGAAGGCCATGCCACTTGGCACAGAATCTGCCCAGTTGTGTGAAGTCCAGCCCTGTGCTTTTGAGCCTTAGCCCCTGTGGCCCCATCTACACTGGCCTTATGGTCAAGGGAACCTGGGTCTGTTCCAGGGCCCTCCTCCAAGAGTAGAGGGTGGACATGCTAATCTGACAGGTAACTGCATCATTGTGTGCCTACTATGTGCCAGGCCTTATTGTGTGCCTACTATGTGCCAGGCCTTATTGTGTGCCTACTATGTGCCAGGCCTCGTGTTAGGCCTTGGGCATAGAGCAGTGAACAAGACCAAGGCCTGCCTGCAAAGGGCTGCCATTCAAACAGGATGCCCACGAGATCCCAGCCCTGACTCGTAAGTCGGAGTGGGGGCCTCCCTCCCAGTCAGGGCGGCCTCAAGGCTGGGCAAATCTAGGGCCACAGGTGGCAGCCCCACTGACTGCCGCCAAAACCCACCTGGGGAAGAAAGATGCCAGTAATAGTCACAGCACTAGTAATTGTATCTCAGGGACGGATAACAATACCACTTCTTAGTAAAAGGAATGATCGAGATGACACTGGTGATCTAAAAATAGCAGACCCCTCCGTTGGTGTGGTATCAGGTGTAGGGAAAGTCCGCAGACCTGGCGGGGACATATCTGGGTTCACATCCACTTTTGCCCCCGGCAAGCTCTGCGACCGAGGGCCAGTCGCACCGCCTCTCTCGGTTTTCTCATCTGTAAAGTGGCCATAAGAGCATGTCCACCTTTTCGTAGAATTACTATGAAGATCACGACAGTGATGTGGGCATCGCACTGGACAGGTGGCCTCTGAGGCATCTGTCCTCCCACACCCGGTCACCTTGACCCCCAACCATACTTCCTAAAAGCTAATTCTGAACAAGCCCTGTCTCGCTCAAGAACTTTCAGTGGCTCTCTAAGGCCTGAAGGATGCATTTTTGACACCTCTAATCAGGGGTTGCCACTGTCTGTGGCTCCCCAGTGGAGCCAAGACCTTCTCTGAGGCAAAGCTCTTCCGAATCCCACAGAGCGGGGCAGCCATGAGGCCCAGAGCCCCAGCAGGTTCCCTCTCCAATCCCCACCCCCACCCCCAGCCCCACAAGGATACTTTGGCCAAGAGGGCTTGGGGGATACCAGGCCTGACGGTGACACTGGTATCACCAGCCTCAGCCCCACCCCATTCCTCCAAAACCCCCTTGTGCTGGAGGGAAACGTGGGGGTGTTTGTGGTTGGAGAAGTGTGCTATTTCCCAGCGGGCTAATCTGATGTTGACATTTTCCACCCCACCCTTCAGCTGCCGTGTTAAACAATGTGTGTGTGCCCGGGCTGTGTGCCCCTGTCCTGCAGGGCAGGGATGGGGTGGGCCTGAGCTCTGTCCCCTCCGTGGTGTTCCCAAGGATGGTAGAGGGGTGATAATGTCCAGGGAAACTGAACGGGCAGCAGCACGAGCCTCCATCATCCCTGGGAACCTCCTCGGGGGTGACCGTGCACCTACAGAAGGTTGGCCTTTCACATGCATTGTCTCATTCTAACCCTGCGAAGGTGCCGTGCTTGTCTTCATTTTACAGGCTAAGAAACGGAGGCTTCCCGTAGTGAATTCGTTTGCTGGGAGTACATTTAGATTGGGGTTTAGGCTTGAAATGCTTCCTACTTTCCACGCCCCCAACCCCCACAGGCCCTCCTGAGGCTGGGATGCTGAGATACGCACAGGCTGCAGACCTGCCCCGCCCGCTCCACCTCTTCATTTCATGGTGCCTGAGATCCTCCCGTCAGCCCTTCTCCATGTGGATAAAGTCACGTCCTTGCCATTCACTTTTTAAAAATCATATTTAGATAGATAACAAATGCACATGGTATAAAATTGAAAATACGCGAAAGGATATAAAGTGAAAAATTAGTATCATTCCACCCTTGTCCAGCAGCTTCCCCAGTACCCTCCCCTGGGGCAACACTAATACCTGCTTTCCAGTGGTTCCTTCCAGAGATTTCTACGCATATACAAGCACATCCAAATACATACCATTATCAAAAATGGTAGCATAGCTACACATGTGCTGCACCATGTGTTTTTCACTGAACGATATGTTCCATTTAAGTACATAGTGTTGCCATTCTTTATCGTGGCTGTATAGTATTCCTTTGATTGGCTGTCTCATAACTAAATAATCTTTAACCAATGGATATTAGATTGTCTCCAATTTTTTGCAATCACAAACACAACAGCAATAGATATCATTGTACATGCATCATTTTCACGCTTGATTACATGGATAAGATGCATTTAAGTGGAATAACTAGGTGAAAGGTACGAGCGTGCCAATTTTGGCCAATACTGACAAACTGCTCTTTATAGACACATCGTATCAATATATCCTCCCCCCCGGTACTGTAAAAGAATGCCTGTTTCCCACATCCTCACCAACAGTGAGTTATCAAACTTTTTGATCTTTACCAGTATGATAAATGAGAAGTGGCTTGTACTGCAGTTCAATTCATTTTATAAGTAAAGTTAAGAATATTTTCATATGTTTAGAAGCCATTTGCATTTCCTTTTCTATAAACTGTCAGATCCCTCACTCATCTTTTCTGTCAGTTAGTGATCCATTTCTTAATTGATTTTAAGGTGATCTTTACATATTAAGGAAGTGAATCTCATCAATAATATAAGTTGTAAGTATTTTTACACAGTTTATTTTTTAATGTGCTGATGAGTTTTTTTCACCAGTTTTAAAAAATACTTGAATTCATCGATGTCTTAAGTTATAGTATCTGTTAAAATGTTAGATTATAAAAATATTCCTCCATGTTTTTTTCGAGTACTTTTATGCTGTTGTTTCTGGATCATTCCCTCTTCTGAGTTACTTGTGTGCCCTGGTTTGCACTATTTTTCAGTTACGCTGTCTCTTCATCCTGTTTGTGTGTTAGGTCTGGAGTAGAGGCTCACCCAGGCAGGCGCAAGGCTGGGCACATAGCGAGTATCCATAGACCTTTGTCTACAGGCCACCTGGGTTACTGGAAGGGTGGGGGTGTGGATCATAGGAGGCCAGGTGTTGTGCTGGGGATGAGAAGAGAGGTGTGTACTGAGGCCCAGCTTTGTAGCACACTCTCTTACCTTACCAGGTTCAATCCTCACAACAACACAGTGACCCAGCGAGGCTGGATTACCTCACTCTCCCATTTTACAGGTGAGAACACTGAGGCCTTGAGAGGTTGAATAATTTGCCCAGGATCCTACAGCTAGTAAGCAGCCCAGCTGGGACTTAAATGCTGGCCTGGGATGAGTAGAAGCAGGTTTTCAGCTTCTATGAAGGCTGAAGGGGTTTACAGAGGCGGTGTCAGGGTGTGGAGACACGGTTGGTAGTCAGTGACTCTCCTTCATGGTAGGAGGGTGGGTCAGGGAAGCAGCTGGCGTTGGGAGATAGGAAGCCAAGGGCCACAGATAAGGCAGGAGGTGGGCGGGAAGTGTGCAAATCCGGGCCACTGAAGTTGAGATGAAACCTAGACTCACACAAAGGCTAGAAAAGGGACCACATGACTCCCAGGCCCGGCTGGGCCCACTCCCTGCTTTCCATGGTGGCATCTCAGAGCCGAGCCTTCTAGCATCCACTGGGATTTTTCCCTGCACCTGGATGCTGTAGCCCCCACCAGGCTTCCCCCTCTTCCGGGGTCCTGTGTGGGAGACAGAGTGACAAGGAGACAGAGCAAGTGATCTGTCTTTCTGTCTCCTACCAGCAGGGTCTGCAGACCGGCAGAGCTTCCTGTGACTGCACGGTATGTTGATCTTGTTGCTGTTTTACTTTGAATACCTTCATGGCGGGCACATTTTCCAGCTCTCCACAGCCCTCCCCTTCCACTCTCATCACACACGTGTGCACGTCACACACTTACCTTCTCTACCTGGCCACTAGCGACTTTTGAGTTTGAAGACCTGATGAGGGGGCAGATGGTACTGGCAACCAGGGTTTATAGTTTGCAGGGAGAGAGGGTCTTCAAGATAGAGGAAGAAGGAGGCCCTGAGGGAGGCTGTAACATCCCTGGAGTCGCACCGCAGAACCGGGCAGGACCAGGAATAGAATCCAGGAGCCCTGACTCCCCGTCTAGTGCTCTCTGACCTACCTTCTGCCGCCTCCCAGGAGCCACAGTGGGAGAGGAGAAACACCCTAAAGAAAAGAATGGAAAACATAAATCATTGTTCTGAGGCCAACCGGCCACTCACACTGTGACGCAAGACACATCCCTGCCACCTCCAGGCCTTGGTTTCCCCGTCCACACAGAAGGAGGCTGGACCAATGACATCAAGGGCTCCTGTGAGCTCCTGAGGCCACTCTCCCTCTCCCTCCCCAAGGCCGCAGGGGACACACCACACATTCCTCGGGCCTGTTCCGCACGAGCTAATATTGACCCAGGGCTATTTCCTTTGGCCATATGCAGGGGCTGTGTTTGCTCTGGCGGGACCCTCAGCCTCGCCTGCGCCCCTCTGGGCTTCAGCTGTGCTGGCCAAGGCAGGAGGGGCCAGGTGGAGGACATGGGCCTCATGGGCCAGGGACAAGGCAGAAACCACCAGAAGCCCAGGGCACAATCCCATGACACCCCCACCCAGCTTTTAAAGCGTCTAGTGTAGTTTTTAAAAATAAGAACTGCTCAAACACAGTTATAAACTGTCTGGGTTTTTTTTTTAAATGTTGTATTTCATTAAAAAAATGTTTTTAGCACACATAACACACACACACGATACAATAACCATATATTCTACCTTATTTGGGAATCACATGGAAAATTTAAAATTCGGCCCTTCCTTAAAGAAATGGCCGATTCCAGGGTTGAGCCAGGGTAGAACAAGATAAAGCCACAATATCTTTTTGTACCAGGAAGTAAGTAAGTTCTCAAAGAATGATGGGGACACAAGCGTCAGCATGAAGAGGCTCCCTCCCGCCCCTTTTAAGCATCGAAATAAAAAAGCGACAGTAACATGTTCTCACCCACTGAATAAAACAGGAAACTGTAAGTCCACACTGACATAAATAAATGAACAAATGCATTAAACGTTTGATGAGGGTGGACCATTTACATTGTCTCAAAGTACCTCCCCGCAAAATGCTTTTTCATTACCAAGGGGAAAAGAGTAACTTGACAGTGGAGAGGCCTGCAGGCCGACCGCGGTTGAGGGATCCAAATGGACTTCACCAGTAAGGGAGAAAATCCTAAGCAAGGGCCACCTGGTAGGGTGCAGAGAGAACCCAGCATCCCTTCTGTGACGGACAGCTCAGCTGAAGAGGCCCCAGCTTGAATCTAATCAGAGGGAACAAACCCCAAACTAGGTACACCGTACAAAGCAGCTCGCCTGTAATTTCCAATGGTGTCAAGGCCATGAAAATTAAGACGAGATGAGGAAGTGAGGAACTAACCGTTCCAGGCTGAAGGCAACTAGAGAGACAGGACAACTCAATGCAAGGACATTCCTGGGACAACAGGAGGACCTCAGATGGAGCCTGAGGGTCGCTGTAGATACGCGGTGTCCTGATTTCCCCTTGGTATTGTGTTTGTGGTGGGAGGTGTCCCTGTCGGATGGGTCACCATGGCAGCAACTTACTCTCAAATAGTCAGGGGGAAACGAGTTTTTCATGCTGTACTTGCAATGTCGCTATATGTGTTTGAGATTGTTAGAAAATAAGATGGCTAAGTATGTGTGTGTGGGGGAAGGGGTCATGAATCAAAGACCTCCACCAAGATGCCCAGAAGAGGCCAGAAGGAGAAACAGGCTGCTTTGAAGGAGGCCGGCTCCTCCTGCCTCCTCATCTCCTCCTTGCAAAGCGCCTCCAGCAAATGAGATGACAAAAGAATGTCCAGAGAGGGCACAGCCCTGCCTGAGGCCACACAGTGAGTGGGGCAGCCAGGCACCAGCAACTCCCTTCTTGTTGTGTTTCTCTCTCCCTCCTCAGGATTTCTGATGCCTCCTGGGGATTCGGGCAGCAACTGGTCCCGAGGGGCCAACATCAGACAGACGGGAGCCCTGAGTTCTAGTCCTTGCTCTGCCTTGGTTTTCGTACCCACTTAGGGAAGTTTCTTTCCCTCTCTAGGCCTCCTTTCCCATCTGGCCTAAGGGGACAAGCTCAGTCTCTCTGATGCTCTCACTAGTGTCTTTCTATGGGCAGTCAGGGACTTGAGTTCCGTCTCTGACCCACTGGGTGGCCTGAGGCAGGTCAACCTACCTACATTTGTTTCCTTATCATTATGTGGTAGGATAACAAGTTGAAATATTCACCCATGACTCTTTCCCCAGAATTTCCTGTCACCTTCTTCCCCTCCCAGCCCCCCGGCCCCCAGTCTCCATATGGGGCCAGCTAGGCTGCTGCTGTCCTAAGGAATAACAGAAGAATGCAGATAACAGAGGAGTCAAATTCACTGCTTTTGCGAGTCATAGTTTAGAAAACGTGGAAGCCTATGTGACCAAGAGAAGCCCTCCTGGGCTTCAAAACCAGGTAGATTTCAGGGCTACAGGAGGGACGCAAGGAGCCGTGGAGAGAGCTGGGAGGCTGAGGTCCTGAGCCCTGCCGGAGTGAGAGTTCGCAGATGGCTCTGGAGACCCAAGACAGAGGGAGAGCCCCGGGACAGGACATGGTGAGAGCAGAGGGCCCTCCTGCCACAGGAGCCGGGGACACGGCCCTTCCTGTGGGCGGATGAAGCAGCCAGAGCCCCGCCCCATGGCAGGGGACCAGAAAGCTCTGCCCTCAGAGGGGAAGTGCCATGAAATGTCTCCCCTGTACCCACAGTGGCACAGGCATAGCACCAACATGGCCCCAGGGAGCTGGTGGCTCTGAAGGTACATTGTGATCAGGGATGAGGGAGAACTGAGCAGTGCCCTGCAAGAACTGGACAAGAACAGGGACAACATGGGGGAAGCTGGGAGGTGACAACACCAAGGTCTAATGTGCCCCTCCCCACCAGTGTCCCAACGCTACCTAAACCCCCAGACCTTAGACGACCCTGGGGCAGGGTCCAGAGGACCAAGAATGACTAGATGTATGATATTTCCATCACTAATGGGGTGAAGGCATCAAATAGAAATTAAAGTCAGTTCAGAAAATAGAAAGAAAGCTGCTTTCCTCACACACCCAAATTAGCACATGGCGATCGCTCCCCACCACGTGTGAACCAGAAATATGAATAGACCAGTGCCGTGCTTGGAGCAGGCTCCCCACCCCCGGCATATGAGGCCAGCACTGCACAGCTGTCCTCACTGGTTCAGTGACCTTATCGGCCACAGTGCCAGTATTTACACCACAGAAATTGGCAAACACTACCAGTCAGTAATAACTGTTGTAGTTTGTTTTGTTTCATTTTTCAGAGAGCCTGTTGAGTGACACACTCCTGAATAGAACCTCCCCCACAGGGTTGCCATGAGCATTAAATGAGATTGTGCAGAGTGCTTGGTACAAGGTCTGGCACATAGTAAATGCTCAGTAAGTGGTGGCTGCTGTCATGGCTGTTGCCCTAACAGAAAGACAAGGAGGTCTAGCCCCATCTCCGAGCCCTGTCTCTTACCTGTCTCACTGCTGAGATCAGGGTGAAGGGGATCTTTGAGCCCTGTGAGTCATCAGAGCTGTTCTATGTGAGGGACCCACCCCCCCAGGCCCTGAGAAAGCCTTGTCTTGAGAATGCTGAGCAGGAAGATTTGCAAGGACCCAGGCCTGCTTGGAGGAGGACAGTGGGACCTTCTCTGGCTCGCCCAGGCCATCTGAGAACACCTGTCTGCAGGCAGGAACCCGTAGAGAGCTAGCTAGCATCAGGGGATAAGCCCCTGGTTGGTGGGGGGACAAAGCAATGGCAAAGAGAGACGGACCCCTGGACACCCTGACACTCAGCCGTAGCCAACTTTGTAAGGGCTGAAGCACACTCAGTGGAAAAATTACAGGGTTGTTTTGCCCCGGCCTGTGGCTGTGGATGTGTTTGTGATCAGCTGACAGGAAAATGGTTTTCTTCCTGATCTGGGCTATATCGCATGCCTGTCACACACTGGAGGCCTCACAGAGGGGTGACATTGGGATTGTTTATGTTTATTTTATTTTTATTTTTAATTTTCTTTGGTTCAGGATGCCCCTGCCTGGTCCAGAGACCACAGTGCCATTAATAGGTAAGGACATTTTAGGGTCCTGTGCCCACTCCACCCAGCCCGGGCGTAAGGAATTCAAGGCACACACCAGATTCCGGCCACTGAGCACAGCAGGGTCGTAAATGAGGGTGGGTGGGGGATTTCCGGGCCAGTTTATTTGGTCAAGAGCAGAGAGCACTGGCCAGGGTGTCCCAAAATAACTCACGTGGCCAGGGCTAGGAGCCAATCCCTCCATGGAAATTTTAAATGAATTCTTCATGGCTGCGAGGTCCAGGGCCCCAGATGGGCCACCCAGAATCACCTGATCACTGTGACTCTGAAGGTTCCAGAAGCCCAAGGAAGCCAGTCCCCTGCCTCTGGGCTCCCTTATGTAGCCAGAGGTCATATAAGCCCAGAAAAGGATGACCTAGCTGCCAACTCCTCGGACTTTCAGGATGCCACCCCTTCCAGCATGGTACAGACAGGGAAACTGAGGCCAGCGAAGGAAAAATAAAACCATAGAGCAGAAGTGAAGTTTGTCCAGTATTTGTGGGTACCAGATGCTAAGTGCAAATTAAGCCTGAAGAGAGCCACTGAGTAAACGGAAGATGGGTATGGAAGGTTGAATAAGTGAGTAGAAAGAGGGCTGCCTCCGAAGGTCAAGGAAATGGACTGCCAGCTTGGGCTGGAGCAGCCAGGGGGCTTGCCAAAGGTGATGGGTCTTGGGGGGCTGGCAGATGCACTCTGTGCCCAGGAAAGAGGACAACAGTGAGAAAGGGACTTCTGATGGGAGAAATAGCACAGGCAGAGTAGACAGGTGGGAGCAACGATGGCCACACCACGTTGTGGACCACAGAGCACTCAAGCTACAGATCTCCTTTCACAGCCAGAGGCCACCCTCAGGCCCCAGGGGAGGAAGGAGGCAGGACTCGCGACTAAAGCCCTTGTCCCAGATCCTGAACAGCATTCCTCTCCACGGCCTGAAGCTGCCCACGGAGGGGCTGCAGAAGCCAAGAGCCAGCCCCAGGGACCCACCACCACCCTGCACTTGGGCATATCAGAGGAGGTAGAGGCCGTGGATGGAAGCCTTGGGTATTTTCTTGTCCCCAAACTCCTCAGGGGGAAAGAACTTGGGCCATTGGAACAGCTCGGACTTGAGAGTCAGACTGATGAAGCTGCTCCCAACTCAGCTCCGTGGTTTGCGGATGGTCATGGCCAACACAGCTGAGCTCCTCCCAACCGGATGTAGCATCACATTTAATCCCCCAGCAGCCACGCAGGAAGCCCTGGTATCCTCCCCATTTTACAGATGAGGGGCCTGAGGCACAGAAGACAAGCGACATGCTCAAGTCGCACAGTGTGAAATGGCCAGTCCAGGACTTCAGCCCCAGGTTGCCTGACATCAGAGTTGTCACCAATTGCCTCCATTTCCAGCAGGCTGCTAAACCCCTCCTGGTTCCCACCCTCACTGCCACAGTGATTCCCTCCTGCCACAGGGGGAAATGGGGGGCGGGGGGTGGTTAGGAGAGGAGTCAATGAGATAATGCCTGTCAGGGACCTGGTCCCTTCCCAGCCAGGCAGCCTTCATGCCCCAAAGCCCCCACCCCCTTGACCTTACCCAAGGTCCCTGGCACCAAGGACAAGGCAGGGCAGGGGGTCAGAAGAACTGGGGCCACTTGGGGGCCCAGGTAATGCAGGGACGAGGCAGCCAGAGAAACACAGGTCTACTTCATCTTCTGCTCAACCAGCTGAATCCTCCATGTCCCCTTGGACCCACTGGGGACTTAGGGTTTTCATGCATCTGATTAGCATAAATTAGCAGCTGCCAGCAGGAGAGAGGAATGCAGCATGGGGCGGTGGGGCAGTCTTGTTTTTGGAAACCTTATCGAGTTCTGCTAAGGGCTCCCCTTGTTCACAGAGCCACTGGATGGCAGACTAGTGTTTGTGTACCCAGCAGAGGCCCACCCAGGCCCGTGGGGAGCCCATGATCCACAGGCTCCAAGGATAACACAGAGAGAAGGAGCGTGATGCCCAGGAGGGGGCACGATGCCCCAGGGGAGCTGGCACACTCAGACTCCAGACCCGACCCCAATCCCTGGCCCTCACCTGGGGCTCCCTCCTCACTGAGAGAGAGACCTCTGTCCAGGGCGGTGGGGATGCAGGGGGAGGGACCAAATGGCAGGGGAGCAGGGGTCTTCCAAAGCTTTGCAGGCTGAGGTGACATCCACAGAACCCTTTCAACTGAACATACCCGCCCGGTTCCTTGGGGGGAAAGCGGGTTTGCCCTGATTTTCCAAGGAGAGGGAAGGAGAACTTCCATTCCAAAAGGCCCACTGTGTGCCAAGCTCATATCTTGCCTTCTGTGTTGTCAAAGGATCCCGTGGTTGTAGAAGGGACGTGGATGGCTTTTGTCTGCCAAACAATCCTTCCCTCTGCTTTTGACAATTCTATACCCTTTAGAGGCATTCTTCAGGTGAACTAAGAGCTTGAGCTCTGGAACCAGACTAAGTTCAAACCCCAGCCATACCACTCACCAGCTGCATGCCTCTCTGCCTCGGTTCCTTTGCCTGTAAAATGAAATCATTGTTGTAAGAGTTAAATGAATTTGTGCATTTCAGGTGCTTAGAACAGCTGGTGCATGGTTTGATGTGTTAGCTGTTACTGATTGCCTTGATGCCACCCCAAGTGGTTCTGGTGAGACCGTTAATCACAGGACCCCTCTTCCCAACCATAAGAGTGGACACGTGACCTAGATCTGGCCAATTGGAAGGTCTCATCTCCAATTGACCACAGTGATTGGCCTAGGAATAGACAAGCCCGGCCAATCAGACTCTTTCTCTGGGATTTTATATTTAGACATTGGTAGAGACCCTCTCTGTTTCCCTGTGGCTAAACTGGAAAGATGCAGCCCAATGTTGCCTGCAGCCCTGCCCTCCTGTCCTCACCCCACATCAAGGAAGCCCATCTGCTACCACCTAGAGACAAGCAGTGCCAAGAGAGATCTAGAGGCCGAGTGAGAAACCAAGAGACACGCAGAGACTGACAGAGTGACTGGCAGATAGAGAAGGCCACCCCATTATTTCCATCCCTGAGATCAGCTATATCCCTCCCCCACTTCCCAGACTGTGAAAATCCTGAGTAACCCAAGGTTTATTATCTCTGTTGTACATACAAGAAAACCGAAGCTTGAGACGGAAACGTCTTTGTCCATTTGGGCTGCTATAACAAAATACCACAGACTGAGCGACGTATAAACAACAGAGATTTATTTCTCACACTTCTGGAGGCTGAAGTCCAAGATCGAGTGTCTGGTGAGGGCCAGCTTCCTGGTTCATATTGAGCCATCTTTTCACATGTCCTCACATGACAGAAGAGCAAGAAAGCTCTCTGGGTCCCTTTTATAAGGGCACTAATCCCGTTCGTGATGGGTCTGCTCTCGTGATCTAGTCATCTCAAAGTTCCCACCTCTGAATACTATATCACTTTGGGGGTTCGGTGTCAACATATGAATGGGGGGGCACAAACATTTAGCCCAGAGCACGGAATGATCTGCCTATGGGGGCACAGCTAGTAGGTGGTAGATAAAAAGGCAGATAGCCTAGTCCCAGGAGTCCAAGGAGGGAGGGAGACAGGCAGGGAGGGAGGAAGGCAACTTTGCCTCCTCATTTCCCCTTTCCTTCCTCAGACTGCATGGCAGCCCTTTGTTTGGATGGCTGCCTGGAAGAAGAGAGGAAACTTGAACTCCAGATCTGCCCTTTTCTGGCCACGTGAGCTTTGAGTAACTCACTTCTTTTCTCTGAGCTCAGTTTCCTCATCTGTAAAATGCGGACAATATTCCTTATTTCATTACGTTGGCATAAAACAAAATGTCTCATTGAGAGCACCCAGCCCAAATTTAGCACCCGGTAAATGTTCACTTTTCCATTCTCCCAAATAGAGCACCATTTATTTCAACCCTCCAGGAAGCCAAAATGCCTCAGACTTGAAGGGCTTTTCATGTTCTCAGTGGATTCTCAAGGCAAGGATGATAACCTCCATTTTAGTGATGGAGAAACTGAGGCTCAGAATGGTTGAGCAATATTTCCAAGGTCACACAGCTTGTTAATGGGACCTCTCAAACTTTGACCAAGCTGCCCCGAGTCCCAGCCCCAGGGTTCTTATACAGAGTCCAAGTGGGAGGGATTTGAGGTCGGTCAGTGGTGCGGGATTAATGGGAAATGAGCCCTGAGAATCCTGCCTAGCTTCCTTGCAGGGGCTCCAGAACTCTGTCCCCACTCCCTCCAAGCCTAGACTCGGGGCCCTGAGTCAAGGGCTCCCCCTGCTGGCCATTCGGGGAACACGAGTCCAGGCGCCCAGTGAATCCCAGGGAAGGCACCACATAAGCAGTTCTGGAGCTTGAAGTTCCTATTCTGTGTGACAGAGGAAAGAGACTCTGCCTCTCTGAGGCTCAGTTTTTTTATCTGCCAGATGGGGATGATGATGATGATGGTGATGATGATGTCATAAATGAAACAATGCTGCAAAGTGTCTGGCACAAGGCCCAGACCAATGGTTCTCAAATGTATGTACCAGAATTACCAGTGTTGGTTAAAACCCAGATTGCTGGGCCCCAAGCCCAGCATTTCCAATTCAGTCGACCCTGATGGGGTCTGAGAATTTGCATTTCTGACAAGTTTTCAGATGAGGCTCAAGCTACTGGTCAGGAAAAAAAATGGGTGTTAGTTTAAAGATGAAAGACCAATAAACACACGAAAAGATGCTGAACATCACTAATCATCAGAGAAGTGCAAATCAAAACCACTTCAGTGAGGCTGCATTTCACACCCATTAGGATGGCGGCTATAGAAGAAAGAGGGTGGGGAGAAGGCAGGGAGAACAACAAGTGTTGGCAAGGATATGGAGAAATCGAAACCCTTGCGCATTGCTGACGGAAATGTAAAACGGTGCAGCCACTGTAGATGACTCTACTTACATGAGGTACCTGGAGGTGGCAAATTCATAGAAACAAGAAGTGAAAGAGTGGCTTTCAGGGCCAGGGGAGAGGAGGAAATGGTGTGTTATGGTTTGATGAGTACAGAGTTTGAGTTTGGGGAAATGGAAACATTATGGAGATGGCTGGTGGTGATGGTTGCACAATAATTGTGAATGTACTTGATGTCACTGAACTGTACGCTTAGAAACGCTTCAAATGGTAAATTGTATGCTATATATATTGTACCATAAAAACAAATAAACGAAAGAGTGCTTGCGCCGAGATGAGACCTGAATGATGCGCATTCCTCCAAGAAAAGGGCCAGTGCTTGAGCAGAGGCAACTGTGTGAGGCCAGCCTGAGAGGCCAGAGTCCCCTGGACGACCAAGGACAAGGCAGGTCTCCTCTCTGAGAGACAAGGTACCCACATCAACTCTCCAGAAATATGAGAAAAAATCCCAGCCAGGACCGTGGTTTCTCTGAAGTGGGGATGTTGGTGGCAGGATTACATTTGGGGGTCAGAAAGCTTCCCAGGAACTAGAGCAACCCCACTTCCATTCAAGCCACAAAGGGAAAGAAAGCTGCTCCCCCTAGTACCGCCTGGCCTTGCCAGCTCCAGCCCAGCATAGCGGACTAATAGACTGGGGCCTGGACGAGCAGTGTTCCAAAGAAGCCACCAGAGGGCGCACTGCAACCATGAACCCAGCGTGTAACCCGCTCAGGACCGAGGGAAGGAAACGGATTATCCTGGGGCACCTTCCGAGACAGTGGGCTCCAAGGTGTGTTGAAACTGCCCCTGGGCAGGAGACACACTGAGTCGTGGCCTCACAGTCACAGCGATGTCCTAGTTGAAAGGGGCTCACTTTTTACAGAAGTGAGGAGCCCAGAGAGTAGAAGCCATCCAGCTGGGCCCAGAGACCAGGTACCAAAACCAAATGGAATTGTGAAGAGTGGGCCTACAGCATTTCCACCATCCCCTATTCTCCTAGGATGCTGAGTCACAGGGAAACTGAGGCATAGAGAGACAAAGATTGTCTGTGTCCCTCCTGAGCCTGTCCGGGCTCCAACACGAGTCCCAGTAGGCTCCTCTGCTCCTTCAACGGGCTTATTTGGAGACAGTGCTGTGCCTAGCAAGGCAGGCCAGGCCACTGTGGTCGCTGGCTCAAAGCCCAGCAGAGAGCCATTGATTGGTGCTGCGGTGAGGAGGGCACTGGGTCAGCCCATTACGAACCTGTGGAGGACAGACTCTCTGATGGGTCCCATGGGCCCTCTCTGAATGCAGCAGGGCCTGGAAGGAAGAGTCGGGAGCTCCATGGGTCTCTGCAGGGCCTCCCTCTCTCACCAGCTCCTGGTCCCACCTCCCTCCTTAAATCACTGCTAAAAACAGCACCTCCTCCCTGTGCAACAAGAACTTCCCAAAAGGCCTCACCCTTCGAGGAATCTGTTCCAATCTGTCTAGGAAATCATCGGGAAGAGAGACAGTCACTGAAGCACTTTGGTGCATAAGTTCATTTAATCCTCAGAACAACCCACGGCATCAATATAATTAGTTCATTCCCGTTTTCGAGCTGGGGAACCTGAAGCTTGGACAAGGATGGGGAGTTGCCATCAGCAGCACTGCAAGAACACCATACGCCACCTTCCACGCCTCGGCCACCGTGGCCCAAGCACTTTGTGCCACTGTCTCCTTTGATCCTCCAGTCACCCCGCCAGGCAGGTAGGTTTAAGATCACATTTTACAGACGAGGAAACAAGTTGTTTCCTCAGAAAACAAGTTGTCCTGATATTCAAGCTCTCTAGACTTCCTGTCACTGCCCAGTCCTTGGATGGCAGAGGCACCTAAAAAGTCCCTTGACTCCCTCTGGCTGGAAGAGAGCCTCTGCTGGGGACATTGAACAAGTGAAGAGACTTGCCAGGAGAGACAACAACCAAAGGCCAAGCAG
Organism: Rhinolophus ferrumequinum; assembly: GCF_004115265.2. NCBI lineage: Eukaryota > Metazoa > Chordata > Mammalia > Chiroptera > Rhinolophidae > Rhinolophus > Rhinolophus ferrumequinum. The sequence continues at coordinate 21,065,155 of NC_046292.1, forward strand.
GAACATGGGATGGCCCCCTCAGACCTTTCCCAGGCAGCCCTCCATTGCCTTCTGAAACTCTAGAGGCTGGAAGGCTAATGTCTCATTTTCCTACCTTGCAGCCAAGGTAGCCAGGGGTGTGTTCTAGCCAAGGAGACCGAGGTGGGAGTCTGCTAGGAAGAGCTTCACTTCCTAAATAAAAGGACAAAGTCTCTCAAGTTGGAGACCTTTGGTCTTTCCTGTGCCTTTCTGCCTGGAATGCAAATGTGAGTGCTGGAGGTGTGGCAGCCACTTTGGAAGTATGAGGACACAAAAGCACAAGTTTCTAACAGTGGAGAGAACCTGTTCTCTGAAAATGTTGCTGAGCGGCAGCACCAAGCCTAGATTTGTCACTATTTGAGAATGATAAACCCTTCATCTTTCAACGTTGCTAAGTTTCCTGTCCTGTTGCTTGAAGCCTACCTGGGTTTGCATTCCCGCCGGATACAGAGCAGCCCTGAGTAGGGGTTAAGAGTTCATACTTAAATTCTTAGCTTACAGATTAGCAGCTGTATGACCTTGAGCAAATGGTTTTGTGGTCTATTTTCTCATCTATTCAATGGGTACAACAAATACTTGGGCACAACCCCTCTGCATCGGGTTATTGGGATGGTTAAATAGGACGCTGAGTGCCCTAAGCCCAGAACAAAGCATATACACATCAAGTTCAGCTATTATTAGGAAAGGAGAAAAGGACAGTGGGAAGAAACAGAGACTAGATTCCCTCCCCTCAGGAAAAGATGTTTGGAAATGAGGTTTGACTGGGGAAAATTCAACAGCTACTCCTGGCAGATCAGTAACTCCCTGAGCCCCCCGACCATGGACTCCCTTCCCCTTTAATTAAGTGCAATGCTTAGCAGACTCAGTTAGCCGGCCCATCAGGTAAGGGAGCTGCTTCTCAGTCAGGACTGGCTGAACACACTGGGGGTGTGGGAAGGAACCCTCTCCCACCCAACTCCAGCTTTCCAAGTCTCTTCTCTATCACGTGTAACAATCAGTCATTCCACTAATTAGGAATTTACTCCTTTGGATAATAAGGCTTGAAGGAGGTTGGTTCAGAATCTCCAGGGTGGGATTCAGGGCATGGGTCTTTGTATAGTTTTCCAGGTGATTCAGGCTGGTACCCTGATGAAAAGCCGTGGCTTTAGGGGATGTTCCAGAGGCCACTACGGAGACGTAAGTGCCTCGGAACATGTTATTTCCTAAGCTGTGGTCAGCTTAGCACCTGGGAGCAGGGAAGGAGAAGGAAAGTAGCTGATACCTTGAAGCCATGCCCTGCACCAGACACTGCTAAGCACACGCATCCCTCACTTCATTTAGTCAGCACAAATGGTCCTGTGAAGGGGGAGAGGGTTGTCCACAAAGTGAGGAAAAAAAGCCTCAAAAAAAAGCCTCAGAAGAGGTAAGGGACCTGTCCAAGGTCGCACAAGGAACATTGAAGAGTTGCACTCTATGGCACAGCCCTGGAATCTGGCCCCCAGCTGCAGCAGTAACTTGCTGGGTGAGTTGGACAACTCTCTCCCCCTCTCAGGGCCTTCTATAAAACGCAAGGGTTAAAAGTCATGATTTTACATGAGCCTACCAAGTCAGACACTGCCTGGGGTCAAGCCCCAGCCCTTACCCGTGAACTTGGGCCAGTTACTTCACTCTACTGTACCTTCATTTGCTCATCTGTAAAATGGGGATAATAACAATCTTACCTTCACAGGGCTGTTGTGAGGATTAACTGAGTCTATACATGGAAAATGCTCAGATGGGTTTTATCGGCACATAGTGAGTTCTGTCACTACTTTGACTCACACCTTAGTCACTCTTGGGTGGTGAAACCCCAGACAGTTCCCTTGGAGGGGGTGAGGCAGGAAGCAGGGGTGGGGGTAGCTCAGAGCTGAGCAAGGAGATGCAGGAGGAAAGTATTCTCCAACCAATAATAACAACGTCAATTATGTAATAGTAACACAGCTCTGGGAGAGCCCAGGGCTCTGAGCTCTTTGGCCCTCAGATGGTCCCACAAAAACCTGGATGGATTAATCCCAGCTCCTCACTTCCTGGCCTCTCAAAGAAGCCCTTTGTCTGGTGGGTGTCAGAGGCCAGTTCCGGCCCCAGCAGGGCCTGATCAAACTGCAGCGACAAAGGGCCCTCACATGGCCAGAGAGGCCCCAGCTCTGCCCAGGACAGGCCTGCTGGCCCCCAACTTCCGCGGCCCGGGTGGCCAAGTGGGGCCCACGCGCGCAGCCTGGTGAGATCAGAGGCCTGGGGCCAGAGGCCAGGACCCACTGGGCAGACAGGCGAGGGGCCCCAGATAAGGGGGCAGCAGGAAGGCACTCAGCATGGGGGTCAGAATCAAAGGCTCCTAAAGTTCCCCGTTTGGAGCCAGAGAGCATTTTAAATATAAATAAATAAAGCGCTCAAAATCCTCTCATAGCTTCCCATCACCCTCTCGACTACATGCCAGCCAGCGGCTCCCCAGGCCCAGGAAGCTCTGCCTGAGCTGCGGCCTGGAGGACACGCCTCGCCCTCTGCCTCCCCTTCAAATGCACCCAGCCCCTCCTGCCTTGGGGACTTTGCCCCAGCTGTTCCCTCTGCCTGTAGAACTTTCCTCCACCACGTCCCAATCCCTAGTTCCCACCTCTCACTCAGGCTTTGCTGAAAGACACATTCTCTGACCCCTGCTGCCCAACCATTCTCTGGCACGACCTCCAAACCCTCCTGTCCCTTTTCCTCGAGCCTCCAACTAGATTTTTGTCCCCACTGCCCTTGTCCAAGTCACCGACTACCTGCCTGACATGGGGCCTAGCAGCCGAGCCTCAGCCCTGGGTTTACGTGACTGAACAGCGCCCGGACACAGGGCACACACCCGTCTTCTTTCGACTCTGGGACAGCCTCTCTCAGGTCTTCCTCCTGCTTCCCGGTGGCTCCTCCAAACGTAGGAGGTCACCTCCTCTACCGTTTCTGCCTCCCCCAGTGACCGCACGCAGTTTCTGGTTTGAAGCACCTTCTTTCTTCCTGCTGACCATGCGCACACCCTTCCCTTTCGCCTCAGCCTTCCCCCAGAACTCCGAATCCCTATGCCCACCGTTGCTTCCAGAAGGGCACGTGGCTGGGTGACGGGCATCTCAAAGTCAGCATGCCCCAGCCCAGCGCCAGGCCTCCCTGCCCGCCACGTGCTCTCTGCAGCCTCCCACCGGGAGCACCAGCACGTCTCTGTTCATCCTCACCCTCCCTGTCTCCAGCACCCCACCTGGGCAGATCCTGCCCCCTCCACCCTCAAAGCAGATGCAGAATCGGACCCCTTCCACCACTCCCATTGCCACCACCCTGGATTTTTGCCAGAGCTTTCCCACCACTCCCCCGGCTTCTGCCCTTGGCCCCCTCTCCCTCGCTCAGTGGCGTACACGGTCCTGCACAGCTGCCGCCGCCCCCCAGCCTCCATGTTACCCTCTGACCGCCACCTCAGCCCCTCACTCCAGCACAGGGGTCTCCTCACCATTTCTCGAACATTCCAAGCTTATTCCCCACTCCCAAGACTCCACCTGCTGTTCCCTGAGCCCGGACAGCCCTTCTTCCAGATCTGCCTGGCTCACTCCCTCCCCTCGTTCACAGCTTAGCTTAAATGTCACTGGATCAGAGTAACCTTCCCTGGCCGCCCTCTATTAGAAACAGAAACAATCATGTCCCCATCATCACTGCTACCTCAGCCCTGCTGAATTTTCTCCATGGCATTTATCACCCTCTGACATCTTCTGTATTTGCTCCCCCGCCCCAAGGAATAGGCTCCATGACAACAGGACTTCGTCTGTCTGGGTCCATGCTAGCACCTAGAATAGTACCCGCACGCAGTAGGGGCTCCAGAAAGACTTGCTGAACGACTGAGCTGAGTGCTGAAGGAGAGGTGAGAGCGTGCCAGGTGGGTGGTGGGAGGACGGCCAGGCTGAGGAAGCAGCACGTCCACGACTGAGGCATAAAAGAGCATGGTGGTTGGAGAGGTGGTGAGCGGAGGGCAGGAGGTAGGGGGTCAGAGTTTAGGGCTGGGGAGATTGGCAAGAGCTTGGTCGTAAAGGGCATTTGTTCATTCATTCATTCATTCATTCATTCATTCCATATTTATCAAGCCCTCTGTGGGGCCTGGCTTTCTGCCTACCTAAGAGGATGGGACTTAATCCTGAAGATACTTGAGAGCCACTGAGAGACACACAGCAGGGGCAGCACATGTCATTGCTGGTCAGAGGGCTCCACACTGTGGAACCCCAGTACGCTCCTGGTTCTTCACCCCCACTCCCCCACAGGGAGACCGCCTCTGCCACTGCCTTTGCCCCAGGGCAGCCTTTTGGAGGCCTGGCCAAAGCATGTCCACCGAGATTTCTCCTGGCAAGGCTTCACCGCAACTGAGGTTCCACATGAGCCAATCTGTCCACCTAGGACCCTCCCAATGTGTGGGTCCCCACAACTCAGATGGGGACTTGAACCTCCCCGGCTGGAAGAACTTCAGAAAATCCAACACTTTCATTTCCCAGATGGGGCAACTGAAGCCACCAAAGAGAAAGGACTTATCCAAGGTCACACTGTGTATCAGTTCACAACTCTTTTGTTTACAAGTAACAAGCACCCAATTCATATGGACTGGGGAAAAAAAAAAAAAGGAGGAGCAGGGAAAGGAGGAGGATTTGAGTGACATACCTAGAAGGCTGAAGAGTGAACTTCAGGTACAATTGGATCCAGGCCTCAAACAACGGCTGCCTCAGCTTAGGACACATACTGCCCCTTGAACCCATCACTGAACCCGAGGTCTGCAGAACTCTCAGTGGCCAAGCCTGCGTATACTATGCCTCTCCCTGGAGTGGGGGTGAGGTGAGGGTGGCAGTGTCGGCCTCACATGACACCCCAGGACTGAGACAGGGGCCACGTGGGACCCCAAAAGAAAATCAGTGTGCTGATCCGAGAAAAGGGGTACACAGAAGCACATGTCCACCGTACCCGAGAACTCAGTGAAAGAATCCAGGCCAGAACCTCGGCCACCTGACTCCAAGCCCAGCACCCATCCCACGTTCCCGAACCACGTCAGCAAAATTAATTAGACATCGGTCTGGGGGGCCGATTGCATCAGGGTTGGGGCTGCGGGAGCTGGAGGCAGGGGCGCAGTAAAGAGGTCGTCTAGGCGAGAGGTAATGAGCCCCTTGACAGAAACCAATCCATCTCCCTAACCCACTCTCCCACGTCAGCATTTTGCTGAGGGAAACATCTGTCACGTCTTCAGGATGAATAATATACCAACACCATTATTAATGTATTTTTAAGTGGTGTTTAGAATCCACTTCATTTTAAGGAAAAGAAATGACATGGGTCTCTCCTGACTTATCTAGACCCTGGGGGCGCTGGCACAACGTGGCCACTGCCTAAACAGTGTGACATCTGGGCCTGTCCCCCAGCACGAGGTACAGAGCCAAGCCCACAGGGGCCCAATAAATGGCAGGAGGATGCACCCCCAAGTGAGAGAAACCTAATGCTGAGGAGGGCCAGCAAGATGAATAATTGCATCTACTGCTGTAGGACTGTCAGTGCCATTTTTCTGGCAAGTTACTTAGCAAGACATTTTTACTGCTGAAAGAGATCCCTAGCCTTTGGCTCACTCACCTCACTTCTGGGACGACCTCTTGAAGATACGACTGGAGACGTGGAAAGAAAACCTTTGAGAGCGGAAGATGTTCATCGTGGCATTGTTTATAATAGAGAGAAAATGGAAATAACCTAAATGGCCAACCAGAGGAGAACGTTTTATAAACTAAGACAGGCCCACTCAATGGAATGTTCTGTGTCTGTTCAAACATGGTGTCTACAAAGATTATTGACTTAAGATGACTTGATTGGAAAAAGCACAAACTTTAGGAAGCTCAAATTAAAAGGAGGGTTAGTGTAAGCATCAGAATTTCCCAGAATTCAACGGCCAGCAGCACAACTGGGAGATGCAAAACCTGCCAGGTCCTCAGGCAGCATATATTCGTCACTTACTGCCCCATAACAAACACCTGCCCCCAACATTTAGTGGTTTGAAGCAGCATTCATTATCTCACACAGTTTCTGAGGGGCAGGAAGGGAGGGGCAGCTTAGCTGGGTGGTTCTGACTCAAGGTCTCTCATGAAGTTGAAGTCCAGATGTCAACCGGGGCGTCAGCCTTCTGATGGCTTGACGGGCTCCTGGGCTGGAGGATCCACTTTCAGATCACCCACGTGGCTGCTGGCAGGAGGCTTCGGTTTCTTGTGGCCATTAGCTGGAGGCTACGGTTCCTCCCCACACAGCCTCTCCATCAGGCTGCTCAGGACAGGACAGCTGGCCTCCCCAGAGCAAACGATCCAAGACAGAGAGAAAACGATCAAGAATGAAGCTGTTATCTTTTCTAGCCTATTCTAGGAATTGACACCCCATCAGTTCTTCCCAATCCTATTGGTCACACAGACCAGCCCTGATACCATGTAGGGGGGACCACACAAGGGCACGAATACCAGGAGGATGAATCCCTGGTTTCCATGGCTAACACGCACGGAAAAATTCATTGCATAACAATGGTTTTTAATATGCAAATCAAGTGGGATGAACATAGCCCCAAAGAAAATCTTTGTAAAATGACTTGCTTTTGATTACTTCTATTGGGCAACCGAGGAGCTGACGGGGCCAGAGCTGGGACTGGACACATCTAGCACATGGAGTTGGGCAACGGTCAGCATCCAGTTATCCAGGGGCAACCCCCAGGTCATACGATGGTGGCAGGACCGAGAGCACTTGGGTTCAGACAACATAAGACACGAATGGCGGACTAGAGGCAGGTACCTAAGGGAAGCCAGGAAGCTCTGTCAGGAGCCAGAGGAGAAACTCTTCATAAGGAAACACAGAGGGAAGGGTGGCAAGCCAGACTTAGCAGCAGGGGCCCCGGGATGGAGGGAGTCTTGGTTCTGGATACATCCTGCCTGCTGGTTCCTGGACCTGCTGTGGCCCAGTCACCAGACTCAGGAGGAAGACGCTGAGTGTGACTGTGAGCAGATGGAGCTGTCCCGTAAGACGGCCCAAGCAGCCCTGCTGGGGGACCCCACCTGCCCGTGAGAAGCATCCTTCCCCTTGTTTACCATAAACAGCGAGCTCCTGTAGTAAGGGAGGACTGAGGACCTGGAGGCCAAGGGGGGCAGGTGTGGGTGGGACGGGGCCCTGACAGAGAAGTCAAGGCAGCAGTGACAGGGTGACTGATGGGGACAGAGGACGATGCAGGTGGCCACCTTCCCCAATTCCTGTGCGCAGAGGATTCACCCACATACTGAGAGGGGAGAGGAGCTCCCCCGGGACGTGGGGTTCCTGCAGGAGAAGGTCAGGGGGTCGGGGCCAGCAAGACACAGACATTCGTTGTAACACTACGAATGGGGCTTTCATCACTCAGGCCCTTCAAACCACGGGCTGGAGGAAGCTCATTAGAAACTTAGTCCAAACCCCACCTGAGGCTGCAATCCCTTGTCCACACTTCTCCACCAGGCACTCACAGGCTTGACCGCCCCCAGCAATGGTGACCTCACTACTCCGTTGGAAATCCATTCCATAACTGGACAGTTCTGACACATAGAAAGTTCTTTCTAAAACTTGGGACAAAAATCTAACTCCCTAGGGGCCCCTCGGATTGGCATGGGCCAGGGAGCTGTGGAGAAACAACGGCTTAAACTGGAGTGGGGAGTGTGGGGGTGGGGGGGTGAAAGAAGGGGGGAAAAAGAGACCAACCAGACCAAGTGTTGGTGAGGGTGTGGAGCAACTGGAATTCTCCTCCGCCCCTGCCGCTGGGGGTGTAAATGGTACAACCAACACCTTAGCATAGTCCTCATGACCCAATCCTTCCGTTTCTAGGTAGTCACCCAAGAGAAACGAAACTATGTGTCCACACAAAGACTTGTGGCAGCTTTATTTCTAATAGTCAAAAACCTGGAATAACCCAAATGTCCATCCAAGGGTATAAGGAAAATAAATGGCACATCCATACAACGGAAGACGACTCAGCAATGAAAAAGAATGCAGGATAATACGGATAATCCCCAAAAGAGCACGCTGAAAGGGAGCTACACAAAAAGTCTACATACTGTATGATTTCATTTATATGAACCTCTAGAAAAGGCAAAGTGATCTATAGTGACAAAAAACACATCAGTGTTTGCCTGCGGATGGGAGAGGAGGGCGGGATGGGTGGCTAAGGGGACGGAGGAAACTTGGAGAAGTGATGGAAATATTAGGTAGAGTGACTGGTGGTGCTCTCACCTGGGTCTGCATCTGTCAAAACTCACCCGATAGAGTGCTTTAAATATGACCAAGCTATACACGTTAGATACGCACAATGTATTGTAAGTTGTTTCTTTAAGACTCTAACATGCCTTCCCTTAACTGATAACAAACGGTGGCCAAGCTGAAGGCCTCCTGGCTCTGCTTTGGCGAAGCCTCTGTGATCAGCACATGGACAGGCCTGACTGGTGGTTCAGACCTTGGTCACCTATGACTCTGGAAACTGGTTTCCAATACTCACCGAAGGTCGTTCACAGCAGAGCCCGGATTAAGCCCCGCTCTCCTGATTCACAGGCTTCCTTTCCCCACAGAGTAAGAAGAAACGGAAACCAACGCTGTGGGGGGCTTCGTGGTTTTCCAAGCTGCTTGACATCTGTAATCTCATTTCCTGGATTAATCCCATTTAACACAGTCAACTGCGTCATGGATAAGATGGAGCTGGGAGAACCGACAGCTTGTTAATTTATGGCGGGCATCTATTCTGATGGCTTTGGGGCCCAGACGAGCCATTGTCAAATAACACTTCTGGGTTAAACATCCTGGGCTTTGGCGTCAGACAGACCTGGGCTGGAATCCAGGCAACCACCACTTATTAGTGGAAGACCCTGAGCAAACTGTTCAACCCCTCTGAGCCTCAGTCTCCTCCTCTGTAGAATGGGGATGATAGCAGTAACTGCCTCATAATGTTGCCGGGAATATTAAATGGGATAACAGCACCGAGCACAGGGCAGCCACCATCAGCATCATCATTATTACTATTAATCCTCACAATACTCTTATGAAGTAGGTTCCCTTATTATCCCCGTTTACAGACAAAGAAACTGAGGCTCAGAGAGGCAAAGCAATTTGTCCAAGATGACATAGCAAATAAGTGGCACCGCCAGAATTTGACCTCCAGTGCCCTGTATGGCTCCAAAGCCCCCTGTGGTTCGTAGCACCACATGCCACCTGTTTGGGTGGCAGCAGGTACAGCAGGGATTGTAAGAAGGGAAGATGTGATCAAAGTCCCCTCAAAGCCCCCTGGTTACAGTTAACACTGAAGGAAGCCGAGGCCTCACTCGGCAGGTGTGGCCAGTCAGATCAGGAGTTCCCTCTCTGGACCCCAGGCTCTGCCACTTTGAAAAGCAGGACAGCACGGAGAACAGAGACCATGAGGAGGAGCGGGCCCCCAACCTCTACACACGCCCGAGAGAGACCAGGCCTGCTCTTTCCACCAATGTCCAACCAACCAAGTCACGGAGTCTACACTCAAAACTGCCCTAAGGTCATTGTATGACCCTGGGCAGGTCCCCACCAGTGAGGGGCCCCCACCCCTGGCCATCCGCTAAAGGCCCTGGACAAGATGACCTGCAAAAGTCTGTCCAGCTCAGACCATCCTTGTTCCCAATTGCTGGGAATGTTTGGGGTGCAGGTGATACCCAACTCCAGGTGGGAGAGGGCCTTTGAGATACAAATTGGTGTCCCAAGGAGAGCGCACTGGAGTGAGGTCCCGGCCCCAGCAAGGGGTCACCGATGATCTGAACAGGTGGCCTGGGGGAGGAAAAGAACATGGCCTCAGAGACAGCAGATGTGGATTCAAATTCCACTCTGCCAGCACTGGCTCTGTGAGCCTGGGCATCTCACTGCCTATCTCTAAGCCTCAGTATCTTCACCCACAAAATGGGGACAACCGCACCAGCTTTGCAGGGTTGTGTGGCCCTTAAATAAAATCATGTCCCTAAAGTACCTGTAAATACTCAATAAGTGGTGGCTGCTTTAATTACTGTCCCCACTTCATCATCAGAAGGGGCATTCATGCAGCTTCCCTGAGGGTCTGACTCCCGGATTCCTGGGAAGTCCACCTGGAAGTTCTTCCAAATATCAGACCACAACCCTTCCTGTTGCTACTGCTGCTTGAATTCACAGACCTGGAACAGGATCAAGATCAAAACTCAAGGAGAACTCAAGTCCTGATGCATGTGACAGAGGCTGGAATAAGTCACCTTGGGGTAGAGGGGGGCAGGCATGTCAATTGGGAAGAGGCACTAGGAGCCCCTGGATCCAGATGATGGTCACACAGTTGTTTATATATGTTTCCCCAAATACTCAGACACACGTGTGGACACATGCATGAACACATGTGCATACCCATCCATTCCGGCAGCGCCTGCCCAGACGACAGTGCCCACGGACAGGCACCCCCACAGTAGACACGGCAGCCCACCTGCAGATGCGCCTTCCCAGGCTCAGACACAGATGCGTGTGCAAACTCACCCTCACACCCAGCGACTCACATGGAGCCGTGTGCCCAGCTGAGTATATGACACACAGCACATGTGCACCATGGGAGCTGCAGCAGGAGTTGCTGGAGAAATACGGAAAGTCAATAGCTGCTCTGATAACACAGGGACTAGCCAGCACCCCAGCTAGGATTTCCAAAAAGGAGAAGATACTTCCTCCTTTCTGTGGCTGGGCTTTTGGAAGAGTCCATGGCCACAGTGCTGCTTCAGCAGATTTCTCATCAAGCCAGCAGGTCCCTAATATAGCCTGTGGCACCAGGGGATCTAGGAAGAGGAGAAGCCAGAGTCCCTGGGAGGAAGAGGGGCCTCCTGCCTAGCTCACAATCCTGGGCCAAGCCTTGGGGTTGGCTATTGAGTGGATGAGTCCCCAGGAGGTCAGGATGGAGGAGCCCTGGTGGGCAGGAGGCTGGACAGAGAGTACTGGGGTCACCATGGCAGGATGGAATGGTGGTTACACAAGTGAACTTTACAGCAGGAGGGCCCTGCTTTGTCCCCCAGCTCTGCCATTTATTAGCTGTGTGACCCTGGATAGGTTACTTAACCTTTCTGGGCCTCGGTTGCCCACCTATCATATGGAGATGATAACATTACCTAGTAGGATAATATTACATGGTAGGAATACCGGGGGCGGTGAAGAGGGGAGGAGGAGTTAAATGACGCCACACATGTCCCTGGATGCAGTAAGCACTCAACAGTGTGAGTCATTTTTATCAAGGGCCCCAGGACAGGGAGGGGCCCCTAGATATACGGTAGCCCATGGATTGCAAAGTGACACCCACAGCCCCAACGCAGCCCACAAATGGGCTCTGTTTGGCCCACACAGTGTCTTTCTTTTTTCCTTTATTTTTAAATTACTGCCAACATTTAAAAATCAGATTTCACATCAAATCCAAATTTTCTGCTTCTCTTGAAAAGTTCAAACATTTGGCAATCCCAGGCCGATATTCCCATCTAGTAACTCCCAGCCAGAGCTGAGCGGCCGCTGCCCAGCTCACCCCAGCCCTTCCCTGTTCCCTGCCCAGCCCTGAGGGCACTGGCGTTGGTACCCCCTGACTTGGTCCAGTGTAGTCACAATGCAGATGTGGAAATGGGGCTCTAGAGGAGACAGAGAGCCACCCAGGGCAGAGCTGGAATTAGGACTCAAGTTGCCAGATTCTGAGTGCTTCCTGAGCACTGGTGGAATTCTGATGAGAGAAACTGGCCACTGCCCCAAGGCTCCTGCATCTACAGCCCTTACTGGGGAGACAAGGTCATCACTGGACATGTGACTTAGTCCTCTGAGCCTCAGTTTCTTCAGCTGTGAAATGGGATAATAATTCCTTCCTCAGGGGTTATTGTGAAAACAAAAGGAATTAAATAAGTGGGGACCTTACAGCGTCCCCGGCACACAACAATTGCTTGAGAAGTAGCAGCCATCATTATTATCAATAACTCCTGGCATGCATGATGCAAGCACATGACCTCAATGACTCCTCAAACCAGCTGGGATATCACTCTACTTAGCCCCATCCGACAGATGAGAAAACTGAGGCCCAGAGGGGGACAATATCTCTTTTCATCCTCCCCAAGGATGAGTGAGCTACAGCTCACTGTCCATATTTGTCAGATGAGGACACTGAGGTCCAGAGAGAGGCAAGGACTTGCCTGAGGCCACACTACTGGGGATGATGGGGACAGGCCTGGAACTCCCATCTGAACTCTAAGCCAGGTTGTCTCCACACACCCTGTCAGGGGACAGACCGAACCCCTGGCCTTGGTGTAATCAGAGTAGGAACCAAAGGGTCATTTCTCAGACCAGATAGCCCTCTTCCTGGGGCAATAAGGCTCTTAAGGCCCCCATCCCTGGTAATACCAAGCTTGCAGCCCCTGGACATAGACACGCACAGTACACATGCGTGCACGCACACACACACACACACACACAGATGCCTATGCACCCACCCACATGCACACATACACTTACTTACATGTACACAGCAGCCCTGGGGAGGGAGCAAGAGACAGTCAGGAGGAAACAGTGCTCTCCATACGTAATGAGCTTCCAGGTGGCTGTGGCACTACCCCCCAAGCTCCTCATTTCATTGAGGGGTGCAATCCATCACCGAGGCCAGAAGCCTGGGAGCACCCTCCCCACTTCTGATCTGCTACAAAGCCTCTCCTCGCTCCCACATCCATCCCTATCTTCTACCCCGGCTCTAAAAGCAAAAATCTTTCCTGCTCTTTTGTCCCCTTACTGCACTGCCACCACCTTATGCTAGAGAACCAAGGCCCAGACAGTGGTGGCAGCTCCTGGGGACTTGCAGGGGCACGGGGTTAGGGGGGCCGGGGGGCGTTCCAAATCGGTTTAAAGGAAGACCGAGGATCAGTACAGTGATGTCACCAGCTCAGGGCACCTGCTGACAGACACCAGCATCATCACCCTTAGAGACACACACACACACACACACACACACCCCTCAAGTTCCCATTTCATAGCTATCAGGTTGCAGTGACGCTGCTCCAAGACAAAACAGGAAATCCCACGACTAAGCCAGCCAGATGGGGCCAGGGGCTGAGAATCTGAAACCCCCTCTGCTCTCCGAGATCACCCCACATCCCCACCTCCGGCAAACTGAAGGTCAACTGCGGGGACCCTCCTTGGGGAGGAGCTCACCTCCCCACCCCAGGTGTTGACAGAACCCAGTCTTGGATTCAAGACCCGAATTCCTGCTCTGTGCAAGCTCCCTGCCCCACACAGGACCTCCGGTCTCCATCGGTGAGGCGTGGGTGGATGAGCTCTAAGGGTCCTCCCAGTTTAGATACTCCGCCTTTTATGGACATTTGGCTGGGTCCGTCTCCGAAGCCGAAGGTGCAGTCCGCAGGAAGGCCAGCAGGCGGCGAGCACGACTCATTCACAGGAGCTGGAGGCCCTGGAGCCTTAGAAGGACCCCGGAAACCGAGGCCTTACTTGTACCCCTGACCTGCTCTCGTTTTCATAGAGCTCCACACAGCTGCAGGACCAGGCCTCTGTGCCGTTGCACATGCAGTCCCCCTTGAAGCCTGTCACCACTCCTCTGGGCACCGCCTCTCCCAGAGCTGCTTTATCTGGATCCTCAGTGCCCACTGCGGGTCTGTCCCTAGACCAGGACCGACACATTGGTGGATGGAGGGGTGGATGGAAGAAAGCCAGCTACGAGCAGTGTTTTTCTCCAAAAACGAATGGCATGAGGTGGAAAATCCCTGGGGGGGAAATCGTCTTAAAAAATAAAACGATTAAAGTCTAAAAGACTGACACCGGGTGGACACTTGGGCCCGGTATAACGATCTTATTAAATCCTTACCAAACTCCTTTGGAGCAGATCATAATACCCTCATGTTACAAGGGTGAAATGGAAGCTTAAAGAGGGCAAGTAAATTGCCCAAGGTCACCCAGCAAATACATGGAAGAAGCAGGATTGGAACTCAAACCCGTTTTACTCTCTGTTCGGCAGTGACCCAAGCACCAACTCGGAGCTCACCCCCAATCAGAGCCCCCAGCAGGGTCCGCTGGGTGACCTCAAGGAACAGACAAACATGGACAGGCCCCAAGCAGATGGGCAGCCCTGGTGCTACTTTCTCACTAATTCTATCCCGACTCTCAACCCAACCCACATTTCAGAGAGCCTAATTCTGACCCCACTAATAAAGCTAACATTTACAAAGTGCTTACGGTTTGCCGAGCAATTTAGATGCAATACTTGTGATGCTCACCAAAACCCAATACGATGCAGATTATCCCATTTCACAGGTGAGGAAAGGGAGATTCCCAGAGGTAAAATGATTGCCGGACGTCACACAGCTAACAGGTAACAGAGTCAGGATTGAAACCCAGGGCTGTCATTTCCACAGCCCAAGCTCTTCGTCATTACTGAAACTCACCTTCTCCCATCCTCCAGTCTCTCCTGGCCAAGCCTCAGGTGGATTCTCACCCTGAAAATGTGAAGACCCTGCTCAGGCCCCCTGATAACCAGTCAGTTTGTTTCTCTGTGATTCTCATCAAGGAGGGGAGCTTTGATGAGACGAAAGGAGCCTCTCGCCCCAATCAGAAACACATGGGTCCCTAGACCTTTGTCCTGAACTGGGCTGTGCATCACAAAGATCCTGCCTCTGCAACCAACTCTGGGCTTAGGAGGGTCCTTTAATGGTGCTAAGCCTCAGTTTCCTCATTCGTAAAATGAGATGATAGTATCAAGGTCCCAGCGTTGCCAGGATGACTCCTGGCACACTCAGGGGCTCACTGCATGCTAGTTCTCCTTCCTTGAACCTCCCAAGGCTGATCTAGAGACCCAACCATGGGAGACCTCCCATTCATTCATTCATTCATTCATTCAGCAGGCCTCTGGGCACAGCTGATCTGTGCTGGGCTCTGCTGAGAAGAAGGAGGCAGCAGAGAGGGCTGGTTAGGATGCTTACTCTGCAGAGAGACCACCTGTGCCACTTCAGTGCTGTATGATCTTGGGCAAGTCACTCTAACTGTCTGTGCTTCTACTTATCTATAAAATGGGGATGAATGTGGCGCCTGCCTCCAGGGTTGTTGGGAGAACTGTAAATCACACAAGGAAAGCCTTAGTACGGTACCCACACGAAGTAAGAGCTCAGTGGTGGCAGCTATTTGGATGTTACTGAGGCATTTTCAGCCTGACGGAAGGGATAGCTAAATACATAATGTAATACAGTAAGATCACTGCTAATACCCAGCTGAATAAGGCACTGGAGGGACATAGCCCTGCATGGGGAAATCAGACACGGCTGCCCAGAGAATGGGCCATTGAAGGACAAATAGGATTTCACCATAAGGATGAGACAGGAAGGGCATGCCTGACAGGGGGAACAGCAGTCACAGAAGCTCAGAGGCTCTTCGAGACACAAAAAGATGCTCAGTGAAAAGTTGGCTGTGTCTGCGGAAGTTGTGAGACACGGAGCTAGAACGGGAAGCGATGACAAACCACCTTTTTGGCCTGTCTGGGGGATTGGGACCCTCTCCTAGAGCAACAGAAGCAGGAGAGAGACAAGATTCAATTTGTCTTTGAGAAAAATGATCCAGGTGTGAAGGTCTGGGAGGATGGTGCAGGGGTAGCATGGGAGGCAGCAACTGAGAAGGCTACACCGGAGGTGGGACAGAGGGCACGAAGGAGAAGGGAAGGTGTTAGGGGACAGGGGAGCAGTGTTCAGACTCTAAGCCCCTAAGGCCTCTGCCAGGAAGCAGGGGATGAGGAAGGGTGGGGTGGAGGTGGGGTGACCATGACCCCAGTCTTCCAGGACAAGAGCTGAGGCTAGGGGTTGGGAGGGGGGCTGCCAGCACTCTGAGTCACTCACTCGGCTGACTGGATTTCTGAGAAATTGCTCCCCTCCCCCACACCCTGGCAGCCAAGGCACGACATTATAACTGCATTGTCAGTCAGCCTAGGAGAAAGAACACAGGTACTGAACAGGAGTGGGCCAGGCACCGAGGGGAGGGAAACATGACCCTGGGAATTCTCAGAGTTGGCCGTGGAAGGGCTGGTGTTCAGGACTGATCATACAGAGAGGCAGGAAGGAGAAGTGGTTCAGGGAAGGGGACGCTGTAACTGGCCAGCCCGTTTCAAAACCCCAGCCCTGCCTTTTAATGGCTGTGTGACCTGGAGCCACCTCCTTAACGTCTCTGAGCCTCAAATAGGAATCATACGGCCTAAGACCGTAGATTGTTCTGAGGATTATTAAATAAAGCCTGCCCAGTACTGGGCACGTTGCGGTCTCTAGGTGAGGACTAGGTGTTATTATTGAGAGTGGAGTTACCTAAAGCCCCCTCACGCCATCTCAACCCTCAGCTTTCAAAGGCTCCCTGAGATAAAATACAAGCTTCTTGCTGGCATCAAGGCCTTTTACAATGTGCCCAGTTCCCCTCCCAGCCTGCCATTGCTCCTACCATGCTGAACCTTCTAGCAATGCTTCATACAAGTGCTGATGGTTCAAACTGCCACACCTTTTCCCACGCTGGGCCTTCTGCTGGGAGTGCCCTCACCTATCCCCTTGCCTCTCTGAGAGACTCCTTGTTTCTCCAGTGGGCCACAGCTAAGATAGCCTGTCCTCTAGTTTGGGAGGCCTTTCCTGCACCCTACCATCAGGAGTGGCTCCCTCCTCTGACCTCTCATTCGGGGCACTGGACTAACATTTGCCATTTATGCTTTCCATGTTTGCTCCCTTACAAGACAGGGGACCCCCAGAGGGTGGGGGTTGTGTCCAAATTCCAGGGACCAACACAGCTAGTAGTGGTGGCTAAAGGAACACATAAGCACTAACAAGCCCTGCCTTAGCTACCATTTAGTAAGCTCCTATGAGATGGGCTCTGTGCCAGGTGTTTGGCACAAGGCACCTTATTCGAGCCTCACAACTGCTTTGTGAATTAGGGAGTACCACAATGCCCACACTGTAGATGAGGACATTGGGGCTCAATGCCAAGTGACTGTCCAAGGACACCAGGTCACCCATAGTGCTGAGCAGCAGAGAGGAGAACTTGGGTCTGACCTGCCCTCGGCCAAGTTCATAACCACTGCCCATCCTGCCTCACTACAGAAGTCAGGCTCTCCTCCTTTTCCCCAAAACCTGCCCAGCTCTGTAGCTGACAAAACACACGGACAGGTATTACTTCCTTTGCTGGAAGAAGCCACATAGAACCAGAGGGACTTCACTTCCAACCCTGGCTGCCTGGATTCCTGGCTGTGGGACCCCAGCAGGTTTAAGTAGGGTTATTGTTAACTTAAGTTCCCAGCACAGAGCAGGTAGCACCATGCTAGGCTTCCCAGGTGGGCACTGATATTTTATTACTGATCTGCATAATCATCATCTAAGATGGACATTCCCCCATTTTACAGATGAGGAAGCTGAGGCTCCTAAAGCTGAAATAATTTGCCCAGCTCACATGTATACTAAATGACAGACCAGGGGCTCAAACCACTTCTTTCAGCACCAGACGTAGTACCTGTCCCCAAATCACTCTCAAAATTGTTCTTACCCTTAAAGTAATCTAAACGTATCAAAGTGCCAGTCCAAGTAACAACAGACAGCATTTATTGAGCACTTACTGTGTGCCGGTTCTAAGCCCTTTACTTGTTCTAACATTTAATTTCACAATAACCCTAATGTGGGTGCTATATTATCCCATTCACAGGGGAAAACTGTGATAGCTTAAGCGACCACCCCCAAATCACACAGCTACTGTGTTTCCCCGAAAATAAGACCTAGCTGGACCATCAGCTCTAATGCGTCTTTTGGAGCAAAAATTAATATAAGACCCTGTCTTATATCATATTATGTAAGACCCGGTCTTATATTTTACTATATCATATTATATAAGACCCGGTCTTATATTACATTGAAATAAGACCGGGTCTTATATTAATTTTTGCTCCAAAAGGCGCATTAGAGCTGATGGTCCAGCTAGGTCTTATTTTAGGGGAAACACCGTAGTAAGAGGCTGGGTTGAGACTAGAACACCAACAGGCTGATCCCAGACCCAGCCACAGATTAGGAGTGAGATCGGGTTATGGGTAAATTATAGAGACCAAGCCCAAAGCTAACGGGGTGCAGAAAGGGGAGACCCGCAATCAAAGCCTGGGGGCCTCCCCTGGGACACCTCCCCGCCCCTCCTTACGCCTGTAGATCCGAGGACTCGGCAGCGGGAAGCACTTCCACCCCACTGCCGCATGCGGGCCGCCCCGGTGGAGGTTAAGCTGCGCCTGGCGGGTCCCAAGAGCTCCCCAGGGAGCGCCCAGGAAGCCACTGCTGCACGTTTCATTAGTGACTTGGCCGCCGGCCCACAGCGCCGGAACGCGGCTTGGGGAACCCAGAGGGTTCGCCTCCCCGCTGGCCGCGGGCCCTTCCCGGGGCTTAGCCGTCTTCCCTCCCCGCTCAACCACTACCTACCCCTGGGACGCGTCCCCATCCTTTTCCTCCCTCCCCCAGCTCTGCGGAGCCCGCTCAGTGCAGGACCGGCCCTGCCCTGCCCGGGGGCACGAAGACGCAGCCCAGGCCTCGGAGGCTCGTACACAATTAGAGCTTTTGTTTGTGCCGCGCTGCCCATAGTCACCGTTGAGAATACTCATTCCATCTTCCCCCACAACACTCGGAGGAAGTGCTGCCCTCAGCTCCATTAAACCGTGGAGGAAACTGAGGTTTCTGGCGCGTCACCCTGCCCCGCCCGCTGCAGAGTCCCCGGATTTGCAGGCCATGCACTATTAAATGATGGGCACCCATTTTCTGGAAATTTCCTCCACGCTGAAGGAGAGCAGCTGTCATTTATTGAACACTGCCTTCATTTTAAACCTCAGCACCCTCACTGAGAATCAAAGAAAGTTAATGAGGTTATTCTATTTTTTGCCTTTTAAAAATCCTCATAGAAATGACTCTTCTCTGCTCATGAAGAAAAGGAAGAAAAAGAAGGGGAAGGGGAAGGGGAAGGAAAAGGAGAAGGAGAAGGAGAAGGAGAAGATAAATGATATCCCTGTACTACCAATGAGGAAACTGAGGCCCAGTGAGGTTGAAGAACTGGCCCAAAGTCACACAGCACCAACTAGAAGAGTCAGGATTTGAACCAAGATTCCCCTGACTGCAAGGACCATCACTTTCACTCTCTCAGCTCTAACAGTCACCCCCTAGCCCTTGGGTTGATCCACTACAATTAACCTTTCACGGCCTTGCACACTGAAGCAGTTTTCAGTTTTCCTTGCTTGTAAACAACGTTCAGCTGAACATCTTTGAGCACATATCTTTGCCATAGTTTATGTTATTTCCCAAGACTGGTCCTCAAATACAATTATTGGTTCCAGAGGTATGAACATTATTATGGCTTTTGATAAATCTTTTCAAGTTGCTTTCAAAAGGGTTACCATTTTGCAGTCCCACCTACAACATAAAAGAGACGTGTTTTCACTGGATTCTCTCACCAGTTTTTTATGTTTTTTGTGTTTTTATTTTTTGGTCTCCCAAATGTCCAAGATGAAAATGGCATCACATAGTTCTGTTGGCATTTTTATTATTATTACCAATAATGTTGAGTGTTTTTAAGGGCTAGAAACTTAAGAGGATCTGTAACAGAAGTCACAGGCCCTGGCCAGGTGTGTAGGCACTCAGGCAGAGAAAGTTCCTTGCTGGTTGAATGGTTGAGAAAAGGAATGCATGGCCAGAGCAGGCAGAGGGTTCTGGGGCTTGGGGACAGGCTTTGACACTTCCTCTTTCCGCTTTCTCGAGCACTCATTCCTGGCTCCTCACCAGCTGGCGCTTCATCCTTCGGCTCTCAGCTCCAACAAGAGCTCCTCGGAGAGGTACCCCCCAAACCCCACCATCTAAAGGTGCCACCCTCCCAGCGTCTCTCTGATTTATTTTCTTCACAGCCCTCTGCACACTTGAAGTGAGCATTCGTTTATTTCCCAACCTGTTATCTGCCTGTAAAATGTGAGCCCCTTGGGAACAGGGCTCTTGCTTCTTCATCCAGTGCCAAATCCTGTGCCTAGAACAATGCTTTTAATGAATTAACTAAATGTTTTCACTTGTGGGTCATCTGCCATCAGCAGTGCTATTCCTGTCAGCATCCCACTGCCCAGAGGCAGAACCCTTTTTTTGCAACCCCCACCCGCATCTGCCCCAAGACCACTTATGGGAGGCATGTGTGCAGAGCAGATTTTTTTGAAGTCTGTACACCATTATGTTGCTCAGCCTCTCCGCCTCAGACTCTGCTTCCCAGGTGTCAGGGCTCCCCTTCCTTGGGACTGCGCTCAGAATTACATTCCCCTCACTGTGTTAGAACTTACTCTCCTGTCTGCCTGGCCTCTGGAGACACATTAGCATCCCAGCTCCCAGTAGGGCCATCCATTCCAGGGCCCCTGTGGAGCAACAGGTCAGGAAACTGAGCAGACATTCTAATGCCCATTGTGCCCCTCGCACGCCCCCACTGGACTCTGTGCAGCAAATGAAGTTGTCTAGAATTTTATCTCTCCGTGATATAACTTATGCCACGACCACCCCGTGTCCAACCTCAGAACTGGAGCTGGAAGTGGTACAGACTGGGTTTTTAATAACCATTTTTTCTGTCTGTTCTCAAACCCTATTAGTCTACAACAACCATCACATAATAGTATTTCTCTCTCGGCGCCTCATGTGTGTGCAGGAGCTGTCTCTCTGATTCTAAATGGCAAGTGCCATCTTTCTTCTTGCCAGTTCTCCTGTGGGCAAGGCCCCAGTGACCCACTGGAACGCCAAAAGCTACCTTGGAGGCTCCACTGCCAACTCCACAGACATCACCAGCCAGTACTTGTTGGCTGAGCCCAAGTTAGGATGACAGCCTCAGAGACCCAAGGGAGAAGGGTTCTGTTGGATTCAAATGGGTTTCCATGTTCAGAGGGAGAAAAGATTGTTACCTTTAAGAAACAGGTTGACCTGAATGAGTGGTTAAAACTGCAAGGCAGAGCAAAGAAATCATTGGCACTAATGAGTATTGATTACAGAGAGGAAGCAGGTTAATTGAGTGAGTGGGTAAGTTGGTTGCTACGGTAACATCTCACTTGGAATGAAATCCTCACCACATTTAGGGCAAATTGTACCTGGATAAGGACCAGAGTTGCAACAGACTCTTTCCGGTTTTGGGACCAAGAATATGAAACGTTAAAACACTGGTAAGTACTGAAGAAGGGAAAAGTCTTCTCTTCTCTTCAAAGTCTTCTCTTTAACCAAGGCTAATTCCTTTCTGCCAAGAAGGTATTTACCCCTGAGCTTGAGGACAGAAGCCTCTCTCTTCATTGGATCTCGTTGTACACACGATGCAGGAGAGACACCTGGGGAAACTCTCTGTGGTGAGTGGGCAGGTCATCAACTTTCCACTGGAAATAGTGGAAGTGAGAGAACGGAACGATTTTCCTGAGATTTAAATGAAAAGCCAAGGTTTGTTTGCATAGAAGTTGGTAACAGTTGAGCTTAGGAGAAAGGTGACAGTTGATGCCAAGGTTTATATTTCTTTACATTTTGCTCTACATTAGATCAGATTAAATACTGAAAATAAGCCACTGGGAAGATCAGGGCAACACTGATACCCCAATCTAGCAGATATGCCATATCTTGAGGCATGTGTTTTATTAACTAACTTCACTCTTTTTGTCTTATTTTCATATCATTAGCTTTTCTTCACCCTGGTTTCCTCAATTGTTTTTACCCTAGTACATGCGTATGTAATTTGGTGAGCCCCCTCAAATGCTTTTTGAAATGAAATGAGTATAGATAAATAAAATCCATAATTTCTGTAAGGTGTTGTAATGATGTGAAATTTTAATAGAAAAACCAAAGAGGCTGCATCTCACGGTTTATAGCCCACCTCTTAGCTACCCCCACCTGGAGAAGGCCTTCCTGTTACACCTGTTACAGTGTCCTCCTGGTTGCAATTAACTGAATCCCAGAGTTAATATCTAAAGAGATAGGCTAGACCTCTGTTTGCAACTATCAAGGGAATGAAACTGTCACAGCCTGTAAAAATGTGAGAAATTATTTTTTGAATGGGTTATATCTGGCTGTAGCCTCTGTGGGAAGACTAGGCAAAAATAAATAAATAAACAAGTGGGATAAATCCGTGTGAACTGACATGGATGAGGCGCGATTTAATTACGACCATCAAAATCATGCTGGATTGGGCCGGCCTGGTGGCTCAGGTGGTTAGAGCTCTGTGCGCCTAACTTCTAAGGCTGCCGGTTCGATTCCCACATGGGCCAGTAGGCTCTCAACCACAAGGTTGCCAGTTCAATTCCTCGAGTCCCGCAAGGGATGGTGGGCTGTGCCCCCTGCAACTAAGATTGAACACGGCACCTTGAGCTGAGCTGCCGCTGAGCTCCCGGATGGCTCAGTTGGTTGGAGTGTGTCCTCTCAACCACAAGGTTGCCGGTTCGATTCCTCGACTCCCGCAAGGGAAGGTGGGCTGCGCCCCCTGCAACTAACAACAGCAAGTGGACCTGGAGCTGAGCTGCGCCCTCCACACCTAAGACTGAAAGGACAACAACTTGACTTGGAAAAAAGTCCTGGAAGTACACACCGTTCCCCAATAAAGTCCTGTTCCCCTTCCCCAATAAAATCTTAAAAAATAAAATAAAATGCTGGATTATCACGCGGTGGACTGTGAGCAGCTGCTGTCCATTCCCTCTGAGGGGTGAGCAGAAGACAGGAGGGCGCCCTCCTCTGTGTAAGGTTTTTAATGCACTGGCAAGATTTTCAATCTTTCATTGTTGTTATGATAGCACATCACAGTACATCACAGTTAGTCCTTGGTGATAAACAATTCCAGATATTTCTCTATGCATGCGTACGAACATATCTTTTTCTAACAAAATTGAGTTTTATTGTACCTTTTTGAAACTTGCTTTTTTATTTACATAATGTCATGAGTATCCACACCAAGGACTTACTTTCTACAACATCATTTTAACATCGAAACCCATTCTATGAATGGAGCATCTTTTATTTATTTATTCACCTATTTTTGTACGTGTAAGGTAAAGGGTTTTTTGTTTGTTTGGGGATGTGGTTGTTTCCTTATTTTGCTATTCTAAACTTCAAAATCATCCTGTAATCAAATCATTGGCACGTCCATGATTATTTCCTTTGAATAAATTCTAAGAAGTGAATTCTGGGTCAATTTGTATGCAAATTGTAAAGCTACTCATAGAGATTTCCAAATTGCTGAAAGTTTTTAAAATCCAATTTACATCTAGAAACTGTCTTTAAAAAGATCATTATTTAAGTACATATGGAGAAAAACCAGAAAGCAATACAAGCAAAATATGAAAGTCAAAAATCACTGATATCTTTACCGCCCACACCTAATGACTGTTACTGTTCTGGGATCCACTGCCTTTCTGTATCTCCCTCTTCTTGCACTCAAGTCTCTTTTTGTCCCTCTCTGACTCTGTCTCTGTCTCTTTCCCTCACTCCATCTCTCCTAAATCAATCTCTCTTTCTTTCTCTCTCTCTCTCTCTCTCTCCATCTCTCTATCTCTGTCATGTCTCTTTCTTTCTTGCCCCCTAGCTCATTCTGTATCTCCTGTCTCTGTCTCTCCCCCTCTGTCTTGTTTTCAGTCTCTCTCTCTTTGTCTCTCTGTTGTATGTGTCTCCCTCTGTCTCATTCTGTCTCCATCTCTCTCTCTTTCTCCTCTTTTTCTCTCTTTCAACAAACCTGAGGTCCTGCCTCACACAGAGTTTTGTAGCCTGGGCAGCACTAATCATTCCTTGCACTTGGGCAGAACCTAGGAGCTGGCAAAGTATTTTCACATGTTATTATCACCCTTTTCCAGGTGAGACCCAGAGGCTCAGAGTGGCTGGTCGCTCCCTTCCCAAGGCCCACAGCTCCTAAGTATCTCCAGGTCAGACCTTTGAGGCCCTACACTGTCCCAGCCATTATCTGAGACCTCACATGTGCCTGCCAACGCACACACATGACCACACCTGTGCTGTCTCCCTCAGGGGCCACGTGGCTGCCAGGTCAGGCAGTGAAATTAAAACACAGTCCCAGGCTGTCTCCAGCATGGCAAGGGCCTCACCCAGAACAGGGGCTGGGAACAGGGAAGACGCTGCCAGAACTTTCCAGCTGCTTCTCCCCTTCACCGCGGGGCCCCAGTCTGCTGCTTTCATCTCTCTGCAGTCTCGCTTCGTCCACTCTGCACCTCCTCCCCTCCACTCTTCTCCCCTCTCCCACTTCATCAGGCAAATGCATCTGGCAGGTCTCAGTCTCCAGGCTGCCTCTCCAGGAAGCTGTCCCCTCCCGCCCCGAGTCCAGCATGGCCACCCCTCCTCTGGCCTCATCCAGCACTCTCTTCTCACCCCTGGCCTAAAACCTCACACGAGTTCTAATGGCCAGTTTCCCTGCAATTCCCCCACTCCCAAGGCTGGGTGCTCCTGGATTCAGGGCCTGCGTTGGACCCACCATCTGCTCCCAAGTGCCTGACACATGACACACACCAGGAAAGAAGGAATGCACACGTGCTTCTGGGCTCTGGCAGCCCTCCTCCTCGCCCCCACTCCCTTCCCTTTACCTCTCCTCTTTTCTCCTTTCCTTACTTCTCTTTTCCTCCCTCTTTTCTTCTCCTTTTTCTGATCTCCTCTTGTCTTCCCCTCCCTTCTCCTTCTTTGATCTCCTCAAGCCCCAAGGCTTTACATACCATGCCGACACTACCAACTCCCAAACTGATATCTGCACACCAGACCTTTCCCCGCCGAACTGCAGACCTGAGCATCTCAAACACAAACATATCCAAAAAGCTCTCCTCCCAAAGGCCTGTGGTCCAGCACTGCGCCCCAAGCACCACCCTGGGGCTCCACCATCTCGATGAGCAACACCATCTTCCACCAGTCACTTAAAGCAGAAATGAAGAGTTCTCCTTTATTCTTTCCTGCTCCTCGAGCCATACTTATAGTCCATCAGCAAGGTCTGTCTATGTACATCCAAATTATGACAAGCTCAGCAGACCCCTCTCTCTCCATCACACACATCGCAAGCCAGACACCACCATGTCCACCTGGACGACTGCAACATCCTTCTGGCCTCCTTCGTTGCCCACCTCTTACCTACTCCCCACACAGCAGCCAGAGGAAGCTGCTCCTTACATATATATGGCCACCTCACAAGGGTCCACTTAGAACCTTCAAGTGGTTTCTGCTGCCCTTAGAATAAGCCATACGAGGCCCTGTGGGATCTGGCCCCTGCCTCCCTCTCCAGCTCATCCTGGGCCTCCCTCCCCCTCGCTCACCACCTCCAACCTCCTCTGACCCCTTCCAGCCTCGAAGACACACCAAACCCATACCCACCTCCCGGCCTTTGTTCATGCTGTGCCCCTGCCTGGGTCTCTCCTCCCTCTCATCACCGGCTCTTCTCACGACTCAGATCTCTCATCCTTTGTGTCACTTACTCAGAGAATCTTCCCTGACCACTCACTCTGTCTGAAGAACGTCTCTCCATTACCCTCTCTCTCGCTCAACATACTACTTATAATAATGTACATTACATTTATTTCCCCTTTTTTCCCATCTACCCCAGGAGATGCTCCGTAGGGCAGAAACCAGGTCACCACACAACAGGTGCTCAATAAAAATTAACTGACCAAATAATAAAGTGGTTAAGAGTGCAACTTCAGTGCCAGGGGCACCTGCATTCTCCTGCCTGCTCTGTCACATGATCTCTACGTGACCTTGGACAGGGCCTGCACCTGCTTCTCCTCAGGGCCTTCGGTTACAAATCCTGTCTCACAGAGCTGTCATAAGGAGCAAATGAGATGATAAGTGCAGTTCTTAGCCCAAAAATGCACTAACAGCAAAATAAATAATAAGTGTTCAATCCATGCAGATATTTTTCAACACGTTCGTTGGGTGAATAATCAGCCCTACAAAGCCCGTATTCAGAGATGTGGAATCCAAAGCTTAGAAAGAGGAGGCGACTTGTTCAGGTTCACATGGCTAGGGTCCCCTCCCAGGTCTGTCCAATCGTGTGTGTCGATTCTCCAAAACAGGGTACACATGGGGGCCACGGTGTATAGATGGTGGGTTGAATGGACCAGAATTCAGAGACCAGCAGGGTCAGGGTCAGAATGAGGAGAATGCAGCCCTGGGAATAGAACAGACCAGGATACAGGGACAAACAGGAGAGACATCAAGTGGTGGCCCATCAAGACTTGCCCCCAATTTGCCTAAATATAAGGGAACTTGGGTCTCCATGTCCTAAGTTTAATGTGGGATCTGGGAGCCACCCCATGGACCCTGCATGCTGGTATTACCACCTCTCTGACTCTGGGGACTCTCTTGCCCTCGCCAAGGTGGAGGGGTGGGGACTCAGGCAGAGGAGTGACCCTGGGGCATCTCTTCAGGATGCTGAGACCATGGGAGACAGCGCATCAGCAGGTGGGCTGGGGTCCAGGCCCATCCTGGAAAAGCCAGGCTGCAAGTTTCCATGGAGCCCGTCACCATGGTAACGAAACCTCAGCGGCAGGACTCCAGCAGAGCCAGGAAAGACAAGCTCCTTTCTTGTCCATATCCCAGGAGCCTAACTGGAGGGGGTGGAGGGAAGTGGGGACAATCAGGCTTTCTGAACCAGGATGGGGGTGGAGGCAAGGAGAAGGGGAGGTTGTCTTCCTGTTCAACGGGCCAGCCATAAACTACCCGAACGTGGCACCCTATTTCACGCCTCCCTGCCTTTGCTCACACTATTCTCTCCCAGAGAATGCCCTCCCCCCACCCTGTCTCCCGGGAGCCCTCCCAACTGTCATCAGTGCCTCCTTTTACCTGCTGACCTTTCCAGGCTGAATCAGACCCTCCCTCTACTGGCCACACAAATTCCTCCTTTCTGTACATCCCCAGGATGTCTGCCTCACCCAAGAGCTTGAGGAGGGTGGTGATGGTTGAAAGCATAAGCTCTGGAATCACAGAGACCCCCAAGTTCAAGTCCTAGCTCTGCCATTAACATGTTGAGTGACACAGTAAGCCTCCTATCCTCTCTGAGCCTCAGCTTCCTCAGCTGCCATTTTCCTGCTGTGTGATTTTAGATAAGATTCCCAACCTCTCTGAGGTTCAGTGCCTTCAGCTGAAAAAGGAAGTGATGCCTGTGAGGTATCTGGGGCACAGTTAGCATGTAATAAATGTCAGGGATCATTCTCATTTGTGTAAGTGCTGCCGCTCTGTCCCCTTGGGGCCTGGTTTTCCCGGGCTCACACCCAGAGCCTCACACACAGTACAGTGCTGACATTTGCAGCATGAGAGCAAGAATTGTGAAGGCGAGTAGATGCCCCTTGAGTTTGCTGACAGCAAGGCCAGCCTTTGGGGGGTGTGTGTGTGTGTGTGTGTGTGTGTGTAAATGGCTGGCAGTACATGTTCTAATATGCACATGTACACACAGGCACACCTGTGTACCCACATTCTCACAAATTCTCACATACATACATATGACATACAGACCTGACAAAGGAAGGTACAAGGACATCCTCGGCCACTCTGGTCAGCATCCCAGAGACCACCCCATGACTCCATTTCTCCGCCAACTGCTCGCTCTGGAGCCCAACCCTGAGGCTTTCTGCTCATCATGGAGTAGGTGAGGGGCGAAGCAGCGGCTCTTCCCAGTCTCATCAACCTGTGACCCAGGTAGTGGAAGTGAAAGGCCAGCTCAGCATCCAGACAACTGGTCTACCTGCACACATGTCTCTACCTTTAGAAGGACCCGGATACCTGGATCGTGCAGGCAGCACCCCTGCTGAAGTGGGCCCCACTAGGTACTGTCACACTGCTCCCCCCATCGCCACCACCATCCTGCTGCCATCTCCTTTTGAGGTCCCTGGCTAAGGCTTGGGTCTCCAGGCCCTAGCTCCTACGTTTTGTCCTGGACATACAAGTCCAAAAGGCAAGGCCATACCCCCTGCCTCTTTGGTGTCCCTCCATAACCATCCTGAGCAGCAGGCAGGGCAGGTGGTTACCTCCCCCAAGCCACAAAGCTGATCAATGTCAGCTGACGGTGACTAAGCATTTACTGCATGCCAGCAACTATGCTGAGCACTTCACCTCTATTATTCCCTGATCCTCACAATAACCCTGTAAGGGAAGGCAGGGTTATAATCCCCACCTTCTAGATGGGAAGATTGAGGAAACACAGCTAGGTGTGTGTCCCAATTTAAATTCAGACATCCTGGGTGCAGAGCACAAACTCTTGAGTATTTGTTACATGAGGCCTCTCAGCCACATGGAACTGAGCACAGCTGGAGTGTGACGGGGCTCAAAACGTGACACCCTAGTTCCACTCCTGAGTTTGGAACCAATGGTGAGATATATGCAGGGAACAGTCAGATGGCAAACAGAATTCCAGCTCCATTCATTCATTCATTCAGCAAATATTTACTGAGCACCTACTCTGTGCAAGCCTTCATTAGGCACTGAGAATGTCGCAATGAAAAGTGCAAACAAAAATCCTGGTCACATGGAGTGGTCATTCTAGCAGAGCAGGCACAATAAACAAGGTAAATAAATAAAATAGTGTGTTAGCACTAAGTAATAAGGAGAAAAATAGAGAAAGGGAAATATGAAGTGTTGAGGCGTGTGGGAGACATTTCAATTTAAAACATCCAAGAAGGTGATACTGGAGTTAAGACCTGAAGTAGCCAGGCCATGCATTCCTCTGGAGGAACAACATTGCAAGTTGAGGAAAGAGCATGAGCAAGGGCCCTGAGACAGGCGTATGGCTGGGCAGTCTAGAATCAGCATGGCCAGTGTACTTGGAGTGAGGTGAGAGCAAGGGAAATTGTTGGAGTAAGGGTGGATAAGGCCAGAGGGGACCCGGACCTGGGTGATTCAGCTTCTGTGGCCTATCGTGAAGAATCTGGTTTATGCTCAAGTGCGATGGGAAACCAGGGAAGTGGTGTCACATGACAGACAAAGCTGCCTGGAGAAGGGGGCTTTCGATCTATAGCCCAATGGGCCTTGAATACCCAACCCTGAAATTAGATAGACTTAGCCTCCCACTGAGAGGCAAAGCCAACCCACTGAGGTCGCCTGGTTTCACAGAAATGACTAGAACCAGGCCCTCTGCAGGCAGACCCAGAGAGGTCCAGAGGAAGCAGAGCTGAGCCTGCTCTGGGTCTTCCCTCAAACTCACCCATCAGCTCGCAGGAGTCAGCGAGGGGCAGGGAGAGACTGGAAGGGTCACACCAGTGGATGCCCTTCCAAGCCCCGCCAGCCCATTACAAGCAGCTTGGTTATAAAAAGGCTATAAACGAATGTGGCCCAGGCGTCTAGTGGTGGGGAGCCTGTCTGGGGCTGGGCCCGTGCAGGCTTTGTTTATTACTGTCAGTACAGCCACCAACTCCCTTTGACAAAAATAATAATCTCTCAGGTCTGCAGAGAAGTGTATAGTCTGTAATGTTCTCACCTTTTTAAGGAGGGGGAAACTGAGGCTCACAGAGAAGAAGGGCCTGCCCATGGCCTCAGAGATAAGTGAGAGAGCTGAGATCTGAACCCACCGCATTCACACATGCCAGGTACTGTCCTAAACACTTTACACCGAATAATTCATTAAATCCTCATATTACCCCATGAGGTGAGTAATAGTATCATTTATAATGGACATTTGTGTCTAACTGATACACAGGAAGCCGAGTAACTTGTCAAGGGTCAAACAGCCAGAAAATAATAGGGCGGGATTCGAAACAGGCTGCCCACCTTGGGGTCCTCCCTCTTGTAGACATAAGAAACATCCAAACCTGTAGAGGATTCTTGAGTTTATTCGAACCAAACTGATGACAGTTACCAGGAAGCAAAATCTCAAAGGATTGAGAAAATGCTCTGAAGAAGGGGAGTTTTGCAGCTTATTCTATACATTAGAATAAAACAAGGAGACATAAGGAGGGTTACACGAAACCCACTGGTGGTAGATTAAGAGAACCAGAAAAAGAAAAGGTAGGGGGAGAATCTGTGGGATTCGGTAAAAAGGCAAACTAGAGAAATTTGTTTTACGTTGGTCGGCACAGGATAGTTTAGTAATTAACGCTTACAGCACATAGAGATGGTATTCGGGAAACAAGATACAATGAAGGGTTCTGTGGTCTCAAGCTCTGGTGCCAGTGGTTGTACCCTGAGGGATCTGGGAAAGAAGACTCGTGGTTGTACCTTGAGGGGTTTGGAAAAGATTACAGCTGACATTTCAAAGGTATGTTATCTTAGATGTGAAAACACAATAGACAGGCTCACTAAGGTAAAGACTGACCTTTGTCAAAGAAGCTACGGTCCTAGGACGTGACG
Organism: Rhinolophus ferrumequinum; assembly: GCF_004115265.2. Lineage (NCBI taxonomy): Eukaryota > Metazoa > Chordata > Mammalia > Chiroptera > Rhinolophidae > Rhinolophus > Rhinolophus ferrumequinum. Next base: position 21,095,541 of record NC_046292.1, read on the forward strand.
ACCTGTCATGACCCGCGTTGAGCTGGGAATTTCTATGTTCAGACCATCCTATGTGGTTACTTTTGGTCACTGAGTTTGTAATGCCCACCATGCAGGCTTCTCCTGAGCTTGTCAGGTTTAGTACGTGTCCACTCTTGACCACTAGGCTAAGGAGACTATATTTTCAGTGGTGGTGGTGGGGGGATCCCCTTTTGTATCTACTTTTTGCTCTGGAAGTCTGTCACAGGCATTAGCCAAATGCAATATGATACAGACGTGTAAATATTTGTTCTTACTTTTTTCAAAGCACATTTGCAGGCATTCCCTTATTTTGATGGCCCCAATGGCAGGAGCTCTCTCCACCACCCTTACCCCAACCCATGCTTCCGCCAAATGAACTACTTTGCAATTTAATTCAATTAAACCAACATTTATCAAGTGCACACCTAGTGTCAGTCGCCAAGTTACAGCCTGCGGACACAGAAATGCTGAGACTTTGAGACCCTGAGAGGAAGTGACCTGACCAAGGGCGTGTTAAAGGCACAGCCAAGGTCAGACTCCATCTAATGCCCTCAAGCTTGAGGACCCGAGAGATGAACAAGGGCGGGAAAGGGGCAGTGCAGGAACCACAATAATGGAAACCAACAGGCCAGGGATCAGCATAGCCTCCGATGGCTCTGGGAGAAAGGACTCAGAGCTGGGGGCTGACAGAACTGGGGGAAGGGTGTGAATGTCCAAGCTTAGGGCAAGAAGCAGCTCCTGCTCAGACCTAGGCCTTGGCTCAGCCCCTCCCCGCCCCCAGCAAGGCACCTTTCCTTCCAAAAGGGGCAATTACTCCAGGCAACCTGGAAGGCCATAACCAGGGTTCTAACCCCCCAACATGACTCTGATCTAGACTTTTATCTCCAAATTACGTCACGCACACAGTCCCGTACCTTTGTTCAAAACATTAATTTATAAATGTGAACACATAACCACCATTTTTGTTACCCTGTTTTTGGCACATCTCATTTTTTTTAAAACCACACCAGAAGCCTCAATAAGAGAAGTGGCCCAAGCCTCTCTCCACCTCTGAGAGGCTCTGCTGACAGATGAGGGGACTGCAGCCCAGACAGGAAGAGTGACTTGCCCAGGGTCACACACCAAGACAGTGTCAGAACCCAGGACTCCTGACCCCTAGCCAGGTCTCCTCCCTGAGGTTCTAAAGGACACCATCACCTGAGAAACCTCTTAAATGTCCAGTTCTTATGTGGCCTCAGTAGCCACTTTTATGCTGGTCACCTCAGCCCAGCCCAGATCTCTCCCACAGACAGTCCCGCCTGGACCTGGACATCCCACAAGCACCTCAGGTTCTGCAGGTCCTACTGTAAGTTAACCACCTTTCCCTTGAAAAATGCCCCACCTGTGCTCTCTCTCTCCCCACCCCCCACTCCCATCCTCAGCCTTCAAGCCAGAACACGGACATTACCCTGCGCGCCTTCCTCCCCATCACCCCTCTAGTGAACAGCAAGGCCCATCCAGTCTACCTCTTCTCCATCTCTTGCACCCATCCGCTTCTCCCATCCCCTCCATGTCCACGCAAATGCCGGCCTCCTCATTTCACCCTTCATCTATCAGGAACACCTCTTCCCCTCCAGTTTGTGCTTTACTTCAATAAATGCTAGAGCACCTACTGTGAGCTGGCACCGTGCTGTGTGCTGGGACTCAGGGATGAGCAAGACAGATGAGATCCCAGCAGTGGGGTGGTTGCAGGAGACCCATATCTGACCATGCCTCTCCCTTACTCAGACCCCTTGTGTGGCTCCCCATCACCCCTGGGATCAAATGCCAACTCACCATCCAGGTATTCACATACCTGGACCCTCTACCCCACAGGGATCCATCCAGGCTCCTGCATTTCTGCCCCACCCAGGCTGATCCAAACAAGCTAGGGGCTATTCTCCCAATCACATCAGCACAAAGGTCACCTCCTCCATGAAGCTTTCCTGCCTGAGCCTTGTGTGCTTCTGGCAGAATGGTTTTTGCCCTCCTATAAATCCCATCAAAACCCAGAACTTGTGTGTCTGCCTCCCTGCCTGGGCTGTGACTCCTGGAGCCCAGGGGACTGAGCTAACGCCAGCACAGAGTCTGGCACTGACAGGCACCGAGATGTCATCTTGATAGATGGACCAAGAGATAGAAGGGTAGAGCAGAAGTCCAACTACCTTCTTCATTCCCTCATTCCAGTGCCTACCCATTTGTTGTCTTCTGGGCCTCCAGTTGTCTAACCTAAATCCCTCTGCTGTAATTACTGAAGTTTATGCCTGTTCTTTCTCCAATCTGTTCTCTATGCCCTTCCCTGCCCCAAAGCACAGAACATCCTGTCTTTCCCTTGACTGGGTGACATGTCAAGAAAAACAAATGTCTGGTGAGGCACATCGGGGAAAGGCCAGCCCAAGCCTCACCATGGTCTCAAGAACTGAGCCCGGGGGCCAGAGCTTTCCAACAACGCGGGAAGAAGTTGCCCCCGAACTGGCGAGGCCGGCCGAGCGGTTTAAAGCAATGAGTCACCTTCTGGCTGCAAGTCAAGGAGCTCTCACTGCACCCTTGTTTGGAAAAGGCACCCGCCGTCAAGACTGGAGGGAAAGGCGGATGGGAAACAGGGATGAAAAGAGACAGCGAGATCTCAGGGTAGAGGCAGAGTGGAGAAGGAGTCATCGAGACCCTAAGGGAGGGAGACAAACACAGACAGAGAAGGACCAAGACAACAGAAGACTGGAACACCCCGCAGAGAGATGCGAAAAGCAGACGCAGACACACCCAGGGCAGAGGGAGAGGCAGGAAGGGAGAGCGGGGCGCAGGCAGCCGAGAGCCTAAGAGAACGGACCCGAACAGAGACCGAGACGGTCCCAGAGCTCCCTGCGCCCTTTTCTCCCCAGCGTGTCTCTCACCCGCAGCCGGAAAGAGGAGCCAATGAGCTGCAAGAGCTGAGCATTACCTCACCAGAACCGGCTGCCATTGGTTGGGGCTGTTGCTATGACAGCGCAGGCTGGTTCTGGGCCGGAATGAGAGGAGGAGGCTCCGACCGGCAGAATCATGTCTCTACTTCTTTCCAGCCTATGGTGGGGCTCAGGGACCCCTAGTCAGCCCCAGGGACTCCTAGTCATCCCCCAAGGGGAAAGCCAAGCTCCTGCAGTCCCAGGTCCCAAACTCCTCCAAAGGTGCCCATTCATTCCCCTGCCACCCAGTCCCGTGCCAACCCCCCTGCCCCAGCCCCGGAACCAAACACCCAACCATTCATCTTGCAAACAGCGCTGAGCACCATCCTCCGTCCAGGTGCTGCTGGGTTCTGCAAATATAGATATGAGTACACCTCCATCCCTCACGGAGACCCCCAGTCTGAGCAAACAAACAGTCCGGGAGGAAATCACAAGTCAGTGTGTTAAAGACTAAAGGAAGGCGAGCACAGGGACTCTGGGAACACAGAGGAGGGGTCCCTACTCAACCTGCCAGGTCTGGAAGGCTTCTGGGAGACAGAGATGGCAAGCTGGGACCTGAAGGAGTTGTTAGCCTGGTGAGGAAGGGTGAGGGCGGGAATTCTAGGTAGAGGGAACAGCCTGTGCAAAGTCTGCGAAGGTAAGAGAGAATGAGGAACACTTGAGACACCATGGCAGGAAGTTAGATGGTGGGGGCCAGGAAGGATGGAACAGGAGGAGTTCAGGGTAAGGCTGAAAGCGGAAGCAGGAAAAAGATCCCAGAGGGTTGAAAGTCATGCCAAGGGATCTTGGACCATGTTCCCACACAACTGGAGGGATTTAAGGGAACAGGCCTATGATTAAGTTTGTATTTTAGGAAGATCTCCACTCTTGCTGCTGTGTAGAAAATGGGCTGGAGATTCGTGATTGCAGGGACTGGTGAGAGATGAGGGTGGGAGGGACCAAGACCCCTAGAGGAGAGATGAGAAGAACCAAATTCAGGAGGGAGTGGAAAGGAGGGGGAGCCACTGGTCTGGTGGCTGAGTGGATGTCACCACCTCACCTGGAAAGCGGTGAGGGCTTTCCTGGCCACCAGACAGAATCATCCCTCTCCCTTCCATAGACATTGATGTCTTGTGTTCGCAACTTTTGTTTGGAGAATCATGCTGCATTGAAAAGATGTCTGTCTGTTTCCATGCCTGCCCCCGCCACACACGCACACCCAGACTGTTATTCATCTGTGTATTTCCAGCGCTGGACACAGAGCCTCTGCCAAGTACAAGCTCACAAAGCTGATCTGAACCCCCATCATTCCCCACCCCCTGACCTGCTCCTGACCCCAGCCCCGATTCATCATTCTCACTCTCCACGCACCTCCCTCCACTCTCTTACAGTCATGTTGTAGCCACCACCTAGGAGCTGAGGCTGCTTCCCTCCCCCAGCATGTCTCTCCCTCCCTCGCCCCCAGCAGGGAGGAAAGGTTGCCTATCTGTTGGGTCAGATTTCCAAAGATTGATGGGACCTGTTTTCTGGTCATTATAATGCGATCATAGGGTTGTTACTGAGAATTAAATAAGGTTTGTTGCCTGGCACATAGTAACTATCCAATCAATCAGTTATAGTGATGACATTATTATTACTAAGTGTTACCGGAGGATGGAAAGGCCCAGCTAGGACTCTAATATGACACAGCTCTGCACTGGGATATGGGGAGCTTGCTTAGTTCATCACAAAGTGATGTTTTGACTTCTCATTTGTCACATGTACTTGTCATATACTCTCTTGGGGAAAACAGAAGATGAAGTATGATGTCAGATAAGAATACTGGATTTTGTCATAAAGCCACTTTAATACCATCAAAACCTCACCTAAGTCCCTAATACGATGGTTACAGAAGTCCTTTGCCAAGGAACAAAGGTAAGGCAACCTGGCAGCTTCTTAAATGTCAAGAGACTTAATCCAGATCTTAAAATCCAGGAGTCTTCAGGATGTCAAAGCTGGTTGTGCCCTTAGAATCCTTTTGTTCAATCTTTGGTTTTACAGGTGAGGAAATGGAGGGCCAGAGAACGGAGGTGATTGTCCAGAGTCACACAGCTGAGTTGCGTGGCAGAATCAGGAAATGTTTTAGGTGACCCAGCTTCCAGTTCACTGCACTTTTCCAACTCTGATCTGTCTTGCAATTGAACAGCAGCTAGAACTCTCTGCAGCCCAGGGTATACATGGGACCTTCGCATACGTTACTACTTTAGACATTCATGACAACCCTGCAAGGTGGGTATCATTGGAAAGATTCCAAAAGATAAAGTGACTCACCCAAGACTACACGGCATTACTGGATGGAAGCTGGGTCTGCCAGATTCCAAAGCCCACGTTCTTGACATGACAGTATGTTAACTCTAGGACAACTCAGTATGGTTTGCTTGGGGCTGGTGAGCACCAGAGAGAGTTGCCAACATAATTGTTGGAAGGAGAAGAAAGAGGAGAATCCTCTACTTGACAAAACCAAAAGAAGTCCTAGAATCTCTTGCACATTTGTGTTTTACTTGCCTACATTGTATTGTGGAAGCACTCCTTAAAGTAATGATATGACTCAAAGAGTTATGCCCCAGCCTGGGGATCTAAAAGGGGACTACCTGGGAGGCTGATTTAGAGACTTGGGCACATGTTCAGACTGAGACTCCACCCCCCACACTCTCTGAGTAGAGGGCCCTCAGAATGAAACCCAGGAGAGTAAGTTTTAAGAGGTCTCTGCATGAGTTCGTGAGTCTTAAAGTGGTCATAGATTCAGGGTGTTTGGGGGGAAGGGCCAGGAGGATGAGATCTACAAAACAGTCCCAGGGACAAAATCTGACTGTCAACTTCAGGGCTTAGGAGGCTCCCACAGCACAGTGCCCAGCAGCTGCTTCCATGGTGGCGGAGGAAGGGCAGGGTCCCTCAGCTCTGGAAGAGATGTCGTCCTTTATTCATGAGAATTGTATGGTTCTCCATCTTCAAGAGGTTCTATTTGTAGCTCTGGAAAACACCTTGACTGTGGATCAGGAGGGAAAAATGCTGCATCTAGCTTTCGTAAGGATGGTCAAGGAAAACCTCCTTAGGGGACACTGGAGTTGGGACCTGAATGAGGAGAAGGAAGAAGCCATGAGAAGGTCTGGAACGAGTATTCCAACACTTCTATAATATAAAGACTCCAGACAGGAAAGGATGCCCAGTCAACGATGAGAAGGAGACCAGTGTGGCCAAAGCATGAGACACAGGGAAAGAGTGGAAGGAACCAGAGAGGTCAGCAGGGGCAGAGCCATACAGGGCCTTTGAAGCCACAGGAAGGTGTTTGGGTTTCGGTCTGCTTCAGGGATAAGCGCATCTTATGTGTGTGGGGGGTGGGGGGTGGGGATCTGATGTATGGTTTGGAAGTTCATTCTGATAGGATGGAAAATAGAGCAGGGAGAAAGGCGGGGGTTTATTTGCAGAGTCCAGCCTGTAGATGATGGAGACTTGAAGCGGTGAGGGGGCGGAGTTATCGTTTTAATGTGTGTGAAGTTCTGATGACAGCAAGACAACGTACCATGGCTCCTGGATAGATGAAAGGCAGAACTCTTTATTGCTTATAGCTATGAACCAGAGAAGGCTGCCATGCAGGGCCACCCAGGGGCTTGCACCCCGGGCAAAGGTAACGGCAAGCTGGAACACAGGTGGCAGCTTATGGATGGCAAGCAGGGTGGGGTTAGTAGGTGTTGGGTTTCTTGTGATTGGGTATTTGAACGATTCTGTGGCCTCACGGAAGAAGGACTCATCCTTAGATGTTTGGCTTCGGGGGTCTCTGGTAGTTGGGTGTATTGTAACCCAGGAGTGTGAAAGTCTGACAGAGAAGAGGTTGGGGTATAGGCTTGAGAGTTGTTAGCCAGGATCTCAAAACTGGGTCAAGACAGCCCTTGTGAAATATTATATTACAGGGTGACAGCTAGAGATCAGTTTGTAGAACTGAGGGCTGTTTTAGAAGCAGAGCTGATGGGACGTGTCGATGGACATGCTTCATCTGGACATGCGGGAAAGCGAGAAATCTTGAATAACCATGAACTTCCTGAAACAGAAGCTTGGTTTTCAAGTCCAGCCCTCCCCTCTAAAACAAAGATGCTTGATAAAATTTTAAAAGTTTCTTCTTCAAAGCAACAAAGAGCTGACAAGATCATAAGAAATGACCAGGGAAGGTTGGAAAGAAATATAAGAACCCAGAGAGGAAAGTGAACGTGGAAGCCACTTTGCCCCGATGCCATCGACCAAGAAAAATAGAGCAGGCAGATAAACAATATCCAAATATGGGGGCGGGGCATCCCTGCAGACGCTACTGACGTCAAAAAGAACATGATGAAAATTTTTATTTTCCCAATATGTTTGAAATTTTACGTGAAGTGGATAAATCCGTAGAAAATTACAGCTCATCAATACTGACTCAAGAAAACAAATGTTACAACCACTTTGGAAAAGAGCTTGGCTTTTTCTGGCAAAGTTGAAAATAGATATACCCTGTGGCCCGCAATTATAGTTCTAGGTATATGTCTTAAACAAATTCATGCATTTGTGTACCATGAAAAATGTATAAGAATATTTTTAAAAGCACAGAAGCACTGTTTACAACAGCTGAAAATTGGAAACAACTCAAATATCCATCAAGATATACTCTTAATGTGTGTATACATTTGTGGCATATACATGTTAGTAGAATAATATACAACAACGAAAATGCATGAACTACAGTTACACACAACAAAAGGATGAGTATTATAAACAAGGTTGAAGGGAAGAATGAAGACCCAAAAATATTTATTGTGTGACTCCATCAGTAGAAAGTTCAAAAACAGGCAAAACTACAATATTTATATATACAGCTGACCCTTGAACAACATGGGGGTTGGGAGCTGAGACCTGCACAGTCGAAGATCTGCGTATAACTTTTCATTCTCCCAAAACTTTACTCATAGCCTACAGTTGACTGGAAGCCTTAATGATAACATAAACAATCGATTAACACATATTTTGTATATGTATTATATGCTGTATTCTTACCATAAAGTAAGTTAGAGAAAAGAAAATGTTATTAAGAAAATCATAAGGAAGAGAAAATACATTTACAGTATTTACTGAAAAACAATCTGTGTATAAATGAACCTGTGCAGTTCAAACTCATGTTTTTCAAGGGTCAACTGTACACACACACACACACACACACACACACACACACACACACTTTTTTTTTTTAGGTATTTACAAGAAACTTTTGAGGGCTAGCAATGTATTTCTTGGCCTGGATGGTAGTTACATTGGTGTTTACTTTATTTGTTAAATCATACATTTATTTTTTATGAACTTTCTATATATAATTTCTCTTTCACAATATAGAAAAGGGTTGAAAAGAATGGGGCTAAGCAACTGGATGAAGAACAGCGACAACTTCTGATACGGAGATAGTTTCAGGAGAGGGGGTGAAGTGGGAAGATGGAGAAGTCAGAAATGAGAGATGCATTTTGCCATGTAAAGTTCTGTGTGTCCATTGGACATTCAAGAGGAGATCTTGAGTATACAATCGGGTGTAGGATTTCAGAGGAGAGACCCAGACTCTTGATCTCAACTGAGTGGAAGAAGATATTTACAACGGTCTTATCTGGCAAATAACTCACATCCAGAATATATAAAGAACTCCTGCAAATGAATAAGAAAAAGAGAGACAGCCTTGTAGAGAAACAGTCAAGAGACAAGCATACTAGTTTTTAATGTGAGAAATTGCACCGTTGGATTGTTTTATGAGTGTGACATGGAATCCCTTCTGTTGATTTAAGAGACCGGTCATTGCCAGGAAAGATATAAGATGCAAGAAATTGAAATGTATTTTGTTGGTTAAGTTCCAGCCAAAAAGTAAGAGTTTAAAACGTACTGATGACGTGGCCAACAGAATTTTATCACAAGATGGAGGTCCACCCATCAGATACCTAGAAAGTCCACCCATAATTGGGCCTCTATTGGTCTTGAGTATCTTTGCCTCATATCCCAGCCCCAATCTTCAGGATTCAACCAAATAAAGTCACTCTACCCATGTCTTGGACCTGACTCTTCTACCAAGAACCTTGGCTTTAATTCAAGGTAGTAATGTGGTTCATCTTGATAGGGGTGAGAAATGTATAGGTTGACCCCCATATGGTTCTTTTAACATAACAAGATGATAAATTAATCATTACAATTATATTTTTGTATAAGTTGTGTTGACAGTTGTAGTAAAATATTTTGCCATTGTTTTGTTTTATGTATGTTCTACTTATTTTTAACCAGGTTTGCAGTAAAATCTAAGTATTAATTTTATGTCTGATTAGGTTTACGGAAGTTGTTTAAGTGCTTAAGAATAATTTGTTTGTCATACTTGTAAGTCTCCCTGGTCAGGTGTTTGAAGTGTTTGAATCAGATAAATTGAATTTGTAATTGTAGTTTGAATATCTAAAGGAATTTGCTTACTTAAATGTGTAAGTGGTGTTGAAGTTTAGGGGAACTTAATCTATCAAATGTATACGTTAATTGAATATGAATCAATGAACAAGTAAATGTGATCTTGCTTTAATATAAAAATTTCTAAGTTCATGAATAAAATATCAAGATCCATAAGTGGGAAGTAAAAGCTGAAGAAAGAGTTAGATTCTAAGATCTATAACTTTAATAAATTAAATATTGATTGAAATGTAAATATTTATAATTACCCCTCACTAGCTAAATTCTCATACTGAAATGGCTGACCAAAAAAAGAAGAAGAAGAAAGGTGCCCAAAGCAGCATACTAAACAAATAGAATATATGTGGTAATTAATATACAAGCGTTCACTGCTGGAAGCATTTGCAGTGTACACAAGTCCAGGTGAGAGAATGTAGCATGTGCTGCAGGTGAATCTCTGCTGTTCTCCCATAAGGATCAGTGGTTCTGCCTGATGATTTTCCATACATTTTCTTTGCTTCTGCCAGACACTTGGGGGCACTCCCAACCCAGGTCCAATCCAGATGGACTCGAGCATCTTTAACCTATCCATCTACTGGTTATTTCACTGCAGCATGTGGATCATTGTGGTGTGGAAGAAAAACCTCCTTCACATCCATTTATATATATATATACATATATATATACACACACACACACACACACACACACACACACACACACACACACACATAAACAGACCCACTGCTCTTTCATGCAGGACTAAATAATTGGGTGATTTAAAAATAAAAACATGAAAAACATGTCTAAAAATAAAATAGTAAATATTGATTTCAGTTTAAAATGCTTTACTTTAGGCAGAAATCCTTGAAAGGTTGTCGTGTATGTGTTTCACAGTGTTTCCGAGATATTTGAGTTAATTGACTGAAAGTTTGGATGGGCCAGGAAAACCATATAGTCTCGAAAGTGATGCTTTCCAACACATCCTCAGAAAGAGATTCGGTGCGATGAGAAATGCTGTACCTCCCTTCTGGGCTGGGAAACCTTCTTGGAGAAAGAGAGCAGCCTTTGCTTCTCCCTTGTCACTGGGACACTTTAATTTCCCATTTGTTTTTCATCTTTGCATGTACAGATATCTGAGAAATCTCAAGGGAGGAGAAGTGATTAGCCAGGAGGTGTCCGCCATTCCTGGGTCACCATATTTATACCGTGGGAGCCTCACCTCACGCGCCAACAAGATGTTGATGGAAGTCATTACAGACACTGAAAAATGATTCAGCTCTCCCTGCTCAAAGGACGGGCTTCGGGGCAGCTTTCTGAAGGTCAAGCTTCAGTTCATAGAGTGTTAATACATGTCAGAGCTGGTGTGGATATTAATTGTCATCATCTCTTTTAACCCTGGAATTTTACAGTGTGGAAACTCGAGGGTCAGAGGAGGAAATGAGGTCTCCCAGGGCACCCCATTCAGGGAGCTTAGGCCCCCAGATAGGCCAGCGCTCTCTCTCCTCACTGCCCTCTGAGTGTCTTCCATTTATCAGAAGGCTCCTCCCTCTTAGGTACCAAGCTAGGAGCTTCACACCCAGGATGGGCTATATTGTTGCCCTTTATCAAATGAGAAAACTGAAGCACAGCTGCCCAAGAACGCTGACCTGGTTCTGACAATGTTTAAAGCCCTTCTTTGTTCCAACATCTAGGTCTATTACTTACTATTTATTTAGGGCATTGGGCAAGGTACCAAGAAGTGACCAATATAATGATGAAAGGTGAAGAGGTCAACACTCAGTTGGCAAAAGAGGCTCTCAGGTCTTTTACATCTATAGAGTTCACACAGGGAACTTGCCTTTTAGACTTTCTTCTCCACTGTAGTAAAATGCTACAATGAGCTTTCACTCTGACTTTGAGTGCCTAGAACTGGATCATCTGGGAACTGGGAACCATTTTCAAGTTGATTTGTGTGTCTGAGAGGCTGGTAAGCTTTGCCACCCTCTCTCTAGGAGCTGCAGCCAAAGAGAGCATGACTGAGCAGCCCAGACACCAACACCCTTTGCCTCCGGAGGAGATGTCATTCTCTACTCCGAACTGAGAGATGGTCCTCCATTTTGAAAATTTTCCTTGCCTACCTTTGGAAGTCTATGACTATGAATTGGGGGCTGGGGTGGGGGATGATGTTTCTTGCTTAAGAACATTCTTAAACCCTAGCTCTGGAAAATTCTATTCCTAAGTCTGGGAAAACTTCTGTCCATGGCTCTGGAAAAGCCTCTATCTTGGATCTGGAAAATGCTCCATCCTTTCATCTGTAAAACATTCCTTCTTGATCACAGGAAAACACCTCAGTACAGGCTCTGGCAAACACTGGTTCCGACCCTAGAAATCACTCCATTGCTAGCTCTGGAAAACTCTCCATCCTAAGCTGTAGGAAACACTCCCTGCGTGACTATGAAAAAATACTCTGCCCAGGAATCTAGAACATACAATATTAGATTACCTTTTTATCACAAGATCTGGAATACCCACTGCCCTTAGCTGTGGAGAATTCTCCACCCCTAACTCTGGAAAGCTTTCTCCTCTAAGTCTGCAGGTGTCTGAGCCCAGGGGTATGCTGGTAAATGTCTAATAACGAACTCTGCTGATGGGTGGTGTTTGGCAATTTCCATGGTATAAATACTCCCACCATGGCTCATGTCAAGGTATCCATGTGACATGACCAAAAACAGATTTGGAAGGAGATGGGTACAATTGCCTCCTACAATCGTCAGTAGGAGCTGGCTCCATCACCCTACCATTTACGCCCCTGAGCAGAGGACAGGAACCCGTGAGTGCGGAGGACTGAGTATGGAAGATTCTGAGCGGGGCAGACTTTACATCTGATGTAATCACACCTCAGGGGTCTGAAGGATTCCCAGGCCCTGGGTGTGGAGAACTCCAAGCCATACACGTTGCTAGCCTCCTGTCACTTGATTTGTGGTATCCCTCTCCAAACCAATAATTTCACTGCAAAGATTTAACGGGACATAAAAGGCAAGAATATTCTGAAAAGCTGACATTCCCAATGTCCTAATATGTCCTGACATCATCCTAACGGCCTCAACAAGGCATACATATTTCAGGTATTCCCTCCCATCTAGGAGGCCTAGAGTTTGATCACCTGGGAAATGAGGCCCATTTTCCAGCTGACACATGAATGGAAATGGTTGTTGTTATAGACATGCTGGCCCTTCTGTCTGAGCAGAGGGCCCCAGAAAATAGAACATGGGATGATGCATTTTGATGGGATATCAGGGTGAATTTGGAGGTCCTGAGATGTTGCACAGACCGATAGCAGACTCTGTGTATATCAAGAGGTGCAGGGTGGGGGAGGAAAGAGCCTCACTAAAATGGAGGCATCTGAGTCAAAGACAGATTTACATCTACCAACCTCACAGCCCCTGGATGGCTGGCAGGAGACACTGCCCAGTCTGGCAGAGAAAAACCTTGTGTCCTTGGGCCTGGTGGAGACGCCCACCTTGTGCTGAACAAAGACCGATTCCATCCTACCTGGCCCGGCTGCAGACAACCTGCTGTGGGCTGTGAGACCCCACCCGAGCTCTGAACAACACCCATCACCAGCTCTGGGAAATGCTGTCAGTGGTTCTCGAAAGGCCCTGCCCTGTCTCTGGAAAAGCCTCTCTCTCTGACCCCAGGAGGAGCGCCCCCACCAACCTGGACCCCAGAAAACTCCCTGCCCTTGGCTCTGAGGAAGGCATGAGCGATGCTTCATTCTTGCCTCCAGAAAATATTTGTTCTCTGACTTTGGAGGGATCTTTCTGACAAATGTAGGAAAAAGCACTTTGTAAAACTAAAAAGCTGGGCCTGGCGTGTGGCAGATGCTCAATAAACGTGTGTGGAATGAAGGAGTGGTCCTGGGAGATCTTTGCAAACTGCAAGGTGCAGCACGATCTTCAGACATTATTCTTACTGTGACTAAATAAAGCAGTTATCAGAGGTATTATGGGAAACTCCATATTTCTCCCTAATGAGATCTTTTTCTTGTGAGCTCCCACCAGACAGGGAGCATAGGGACTAGCTCACAGTGGGCATCAATAAATGTTTGATAGATGAATGGACACATGGATGGATAAATGAGGGATCTATAGATGGATGAACCTCTGTGTGGATGATGAGCGAAAGGAAAAGATGGATGGAGTGGCTGACACATTTGCCTACTCATCAGCTGCCTCCCTCTTCCCGTTCCCTTCCTTCCTCCTTGCTAAATGAATCCCAATTTTATTCAAGTCTTCAGCAGCTTAAGAAGAGATTGGGGCCCCAGGCAGCATATCTTGTTTAGTATGAGGCCGTCATGGTGATAATATTTGACTATTTGACTCCCTTGCCAGAGAGTCATTTGGGACTAGCCATGTGATGCAGCTCTGACCCAGGAGACCTGAGGGGAAGTCTACTGGGGATCCTTCAGGAAAGTTTTCCTCATTAGAGGAACACAAACAGGGGATGTTCTCTCTTCTGGCCTTTGAACACTGATGTGTGAGGATAAGATGCTTAGAGATGCTGCAGCCATAAGGTCTTGCAACCATGAGGAGACAGAATAGAGGATGAAAGCCTGACATTCTGAGTGTCACAGAGCAAAAATATAGAAACAGCCTGGGTTCTTGAAGCTTCTCATTGAACCACCGAATTAACCAGTGTGTGTAGGTGGGTGGATGGGTGGGTGGATGGATGGATGGATGGATGGATGGATGGATGGATGGAGAGATGGATGGTTGGATGGATGAATGTATAGATATACATATATATTAAAATATAAAGGACCATCAGTAGAACTAGTGTTTCATCTGAAGAGCACTCACTCTACGGCACTCAAGGTCAGAACTGGCTGAGGAGAACTGTCTTTTCTAATACTTTCCTCCAGGCCCTCATTCCTGCTTCCTAGTTCATGTTCCCTCGGCCACCTATCAGGGCCAACACTTGCCTTCAGTATCTGTCACCTGGCTAGAAGGCCTTGTGCCCATCTGACCCTTTTGTGCAGGGCCTTCCCATGCCAGAGAGCTGTTTGGTCTGTTAAGAAGCTCAGGTGAGTTTGGAAGGCATCCTGGCACAGTGGACTCAGACAATCCTGGGTCTAAATCCTGACTCGGCTTCTTACGAGCTAGCCTCCGAACCCACCTGAACGTCAGCCTTCTCATCTACAAAATGGGGACAGCAGTGCCGCCTCAGGGCTACAATGAGCGAGGAGATCATATATGAAACCGCCCGGCATCACCCGCAGTCCCCAGGAAGTCCTCAGTAAATGCCAAGCCCTCCTGGGTTCTTCTAGCCAGCTCAGCCATGGCCGGGCATGCGTGGGCTACGGCTGGACAGCAGCCAACACAGAGCTGCAAAGGAGCCCAGGCTGGAAGAACAGCCTGTGTCCCCCCAACCATCCTGCTGTGTAAAGCTGTCTTGAGGCAACTTTTCATTTTGTTCGTTGGAGCCAGCACCGGGGTTACAGAAGGACCAGAGGAAACTGAGCAAACCAAGATTGCTTCCTCCCTTCTTGTGCCATGGGATCTGGCAGGATGTGTCAGTGGCTCGGGAGCCTCAGGAGTTTGCAGGTTCAGAGCTGACAGTGGACAGCTTCCTCAGCAGGCTGGGGCAGGGCCAGCCCAGGGTCGCAACCTCCCATCTTGCAGCTTCCAGGGCCCTTCTGGACAGAGTCATCCCAGCAGAACCAAGCTTTTCTCCACACCCAGGCCTTTGCACAGGCTATTCTCTGTGGCCTACTTTTCCCTCCTCACCCTTTGATTGAGAGTCCCCTTAAGACATTGATTCCTCATTCTGGGAATTACTAACTGTGTGTCCTTGGGCAAGTTACTGACACCCCATGAGCCTCAATTTCTTATCTGTCACTCACTGATTCAACAAACATTTGTGAGAATCTACTGGAGGTTTGTCCCAGGTGCTGAGAAG
Organism: Rhinolophus ferrumequinum; assembly: GCF_004115265.2. Taxonomy (NCBI): domain Eukaryota; kingdom Metazoa; phylum Chordata; class Mammalia; order Chiroptera; family Rhinolophidae; genus Rhinolophus; species Rhinolophus ferrumequinum. The sequence continues at coordinate 21,110,882 of NC_046292.1, forward strand.
GCCAACATGAGTCAAACTTATCTTCACCAGGCAAAGGGATGGACCGTGCAACCCCTGGACAATAAAGATCCCACCAAGGTCCGTGGGGTGGAGGTATAGAGTCGTCTGGCTGACCTGAGGGCTCCAGAGAAGGCTTCCTGGGGGAGGCGGCCACTTGTCAGGTGTGAAAGGGATTTCATAGCATGTATGAAAAGGTTAGGCACTGTGTCAAACATAGGGTAGGTGCTTGTTGAGTCTCAGGTTTCCTTCCATTCTTGTGAAATGAACAGGGCAGAGAGCTTTCCCCATTTTCCACAGGAAGAAGCTTAGACCCAGGAGACAGATTCAAAGCCCCTGTAAGCAGTAGGGCTAGAGCCAGACCTCACCCTACTCATCCAGGGCCTAGGAGGCTCTCCCCAGATGCACACACAGGTCGGCCTTCCATCTCTCAGTGGCTGGGATGTCAATCAGAGTGCAGACCACCCCCAGCTTCACAAAGCTCTCCTGAGACCCTTCATAATCACACTTCACTCTGAGTTTGATAAATAAAGGTAATTGTGGCACAATTATGCTCTCTTCTCTTCCAACATCTTAATTGGAACAAGATGCATCAGTCTTTTCTGCACTTCACTTTGTCAGACCTATTTGAAGCTTTTCATCCGGGCCTCCTCATGCACTGTAGGAAGAGTGATGGCTTGGAAGCCACCACCCTGACATGCCTCGAAGCCAGCAGGTCGTTCCCACGTGGTCCCTGACTAATCACCATGGATGTTTCCTGTCACATGCTAGGAGGTCCCCAAGAAGATCACGGCCTTGTAACCACCACTATCAATCATATGGTTGAGCTTTTTACAGTGCCTGTGCAAAGTGAGAAGCGCATGACTTTAGGAACCTGAAGATCGAAGTTCAAATCCCAGCTCTGTTACCAATTTGCTGTGTGACCTTCAAAAAATTACTTAACCTCTCGGAGCTTCAGATGCCCCAAATAGGGGTGGTCATCCTTAGCACTGTCAAATAAGACAACATGTATGACAACACTTCCTAAAGGACTGAGAAGGTATCACCCGTGTACCACCTACTCCCACTGCCAGCCAGGCTCTGTCTACATAACTGACAAAATAAAACATGACCAAAGAGAGGGAAGAACAAACATAAAGAGGAACAGGCCCTACTAGGCCCTACTGTTGGTATCGGCAGCTCAAAACTGCACACTATAATCCAGATGCACAAAGGAAAAGTAAATGTAGCTTTCTTACACTTCTCACAAATGATCTCATCTCATGCTCCAACACTCTTCCCACTGACGGTGGGGGTTGGCGGTGGGGGAAAGAGAGGGACTCTTAACTGGCAAGTTCATTGCCAATTAAATATGACTCTGTGCTCCTCCAGTTGTATACGGTCTCTCTGGTATTAACTCAGTTGCCTTGGGGTGAATTCTCAGTGTTTCAGGGTTTCCCCCCTCCCTACTTCTCCTTCCAAACATGGCAGCCATGGTAGATATGGATGGGGGAATCTGGCCAAGCATCCTGGAAGCCGTGGGGTATGGTCTCCTAGTTATGTGTTGCCCACCTGGTGCACACTGGCTACAAAGTGCCTCTTTTGGCTTCTCTTGGCACTGGCTGTAGTCCACACTGGCACCACTGGTTATGGAACTGGCACCACAGACCTGGGCCTGAGCCAGCCTCTACTGCACCCCCATTGTCCCTGGTCACAAGGTGCCCTTCTCTGCTGGTCTCTTGACCCTGAGGGGCTGGAATTCTGGACCTCCTGGTCACCCTGCACAGGTCATGGGGACCCAGCATTGCTAGGTCAGCCTCATCTAACCAGATACCCACTCTCCCACCAATGCTTTGTTCCCGTTCCCATAATCCCACCTCCCTCCCCATATTGGATAAGTGGCAAAGTGGACTCTCAGCACTGATGTCCTAGTACCTGTGGTTTCAACCCCATCATAGGCTAATGCCAGGACGGCGGGCCCCTGGGTCTCGCCTTGGGACGCAGGCCCTGCCCTCACCCGCGTCCCTCCTGCCAGGATCCCTGTAATGGCAGACCCCGCTTCCTCTCCTGGTCTGGCAGGAATTTCCCTCTCTTCATCGTCTCCATCCTCTCCACACTTCTCTTGTCATCTCAGAGGCAGCCAGGCTGGGCTCTTGATGTGCAAAGAGGTCTTAGGGGACTTAGGAAGCCTTTCCCCACGCTCAACAAAGCCTGGCTTTCAAGACCATTATCTGGCTAAGGACTGTAGGATCCTATTCAGTCAAAACCTGAACATCAATTCTTCCCTTTTGTACTCCTGATCCCCAATCCTATTCTTCTCTAAGACTCTGGACGTGTCTGGCTGAAAAGGAAGAGAGCCACATAAAAGCAGCTAAGAAACACACAGGTACATTAAACAAACGGTATCATTCCTGTGACATCAGACTTCCTGGATGTCAGAACAAAGGGTCCTTGGAGAGAGCTTCCCTGACCTACTCTAGAGACCCAGAGAGGGCAAAGATTGCTTTAGGCCACACAGCAAGGCCATGACAGGGCAGGAAAAGGAAACCCTGTCCCAGTATTCAAAGGCCCTTCCCACCAGGAGGGCTCCATTAGGGAAGGGGGTGCTGGAGACTTTCATCTCTTGGGCATGCTGTGTCTCAGTGCTTTTTAGTCACTCTCTGAAGCAGGGACACATGTCTGTCTTGCTCACTAATACATCCCATCCTCCAGCCCAAGGTCTAGCACATATCGACAGGAACATCTCATCCCACATCATGCTGTTCCTGAGAGTTCCATCGCTGCCCCATTTTCTGTCTCAGTCACTGGCTGAGTGACTCCTCCATCGGGTGCAGGAGGCTTGGCTGCACTCTCCCTGTCTGCACCTGCACTCGTGGGGCTGGTTGCTACCTGACAGGGAAACGCCCTGCCTTCCAGCCCCTGCCTCCACACAAGATGCTAGGGGGTCTCTTTATCCCCACTCCTGCTGTCCTCAGCTTGAGTCAACCATGGTCTCACTGAGCCTCAGTTTCTCCACCTTTAAATTAAAAGTTTACAAGATGGTGGCTTTTAGACATTTTTTAGCAGTGAAAAAAACAGAGCTGCTCTCTTTTAAGCAAGGAGATGGCGTCTTCCCATAAATATATATATACACATACATATATACATACGAGTGTGTATGTGTGTGTGTGTGTGTGTGTGTGTACTTTTTTCTTAATGGTTTTGCAGGTACCCTAAAGCACATACACAACACAAAATTGGAAAATCACTGGATCACGTATTTCCTCAGTGTCCTTCCAACACCCGCTTGATCAGAATTTAAGACTCATGGAATCTAGACACAAACAGAACTACACTTAGCTGCAAGTGGCAAAACTGAAAAGAAAAACAACGGAACTGGGACTTAAATCAAAGAGGGGTATTCTTGTTCTCATCTAACAGGAAGTCCGGAAGAAGGCAGACCCAGGCTGAGAAAGGTACTGAGCCCAAATGCCACTGGGCTCCTTCCCTCTCTCCACTCAGCCACCCTCAGCATGTGGCTTCATCCTTAGACTTAGGGCCTCAGAATCACAAAAGGGCTGCTCCCATGCCAGCATCTTGTCTGTGCTCTGGGCAGGAGGAAAGGGACAGGTAAAAAGCTAAAAGCCCATACCAGTTGGGTGACCTCCCTATAAAGACTCTTCTGGAATCCACACACAGTGAATCTGCTTAGATTTCATGGGCCAGAATATGTCACATAGCATCCCAATATGCTAGGGAGAATAGGAAAATAGTTTTGTTTTTTAAAGCCAGGCATATTGCCACCATGAAGAAAGGCTGGGGACTGGCCCAGTGGCTCAGGCAGTTGGAGCTTTGTGCTCCTAACACCGAAGGCTGCCGGTTCGATTCCCACATGGGCCAGTGGGCTCTCAACCACAAGGTTGCCAGTTCGATTCCTCGACTCCCGCAAGGGATGGTGGGCTGTGGCCCCTGTAACTAACAATGGCAACTGGACCTGGAGTTGAACACGCCCTCCACAACTACGATTGAAAGGACAACTTGACTTGGAAAAAATCCTGGAAGTATACACTATTCCCCAAAAAGTCCTATTCCCCTTCCCCAATAAAATCTTTAAAAAAAGAAAAAAGAAAAGAAAAGAAAAGAAAGGCTGGGTCCTATGAATACAGATGAAAAAGAGGACTGTAGACAACTAACTGTGTCAGCCACAGGGGATCTGGGGCCAGTCTTAGCCTGCCATTAACAGGTGTGGTTTGGGACATGATCCTTTACCACTCTAGGCCACAATTTCCCCATGTTGACACAGGAGAATAGGGCCGGATGCTATAGGACTTTATCCACTCCCTACTAGCTGTGTGACCTGGGGCAGCATATTTGACAACCCTGTGCCTCAGTTTCTTCATCTGTAAGATCGGTTGATCATGGTGTTTACCCCATAGAGTTGTCAGGGTTGAACGAGCTGTTCTGTGTAAGGTATGCCGATGAACCTGACAGAAAGTCAGAGACCAATATCCATTACTGTTGTTGCTGCTGCTGCTGAGCTTCTGAGAGTCGCCGGTCCGGAGTTCTACGGCGGCTTGCCTCTGGGTGCTGTGTGACCTGGGACATGTCTCGTCCCCTCTGGGCCTCAGCAGCCGTTCTGTATAATGAGGGGGCTGGAGGCTGTCTTGGGCCCCAGCAGCTCTGAGAGTCGCTGGCTGGGCTGTTTACAGGACAGCAAATCCTTTCCTGGCCTGGGACAGGGAGAGGAGGGGTCAGCTGGTTTCCTGTGGGCGAGGGAGAGGGGATGACCTGGGCAGCATGGACTTCCTGTTTCCCAGAGGGAATCCAGGGCCGCCTTGTCCAAAACTGTCTCTGGGGCAACCTTCCCTGCGTCAGCTCCCCAGCTGGCCTGTGGGTGAAGGAAGGACCAGCAACAATGGCCCTTTGTCTCCAGCTCTGCCACCCCAGCCCAAGTCTCACACCCATCCTCCAGATGAGGAAACTGTGGCACAGGGGAGTGAGGTCACGTGCCCAAAGTCATGGGGTTGGTGAGAAATAAGGCTGGCATTAGAACCTGAGTCTTCTGAAAACATGCAGCAGCTTCATCACGGGCCCTCAGCACCAGATGGCGTCCCCTTCAGGGCCCCCTGGATGCTGAAAGAGCCTGGAGCTTGACCCTTCAATGGCTTGGTGCCTCATGATGTGATCCGCAGGCCACTGTCCCCTCCCCCGGCCAGTTCCCTGAAGCACAAAGCTCAGGCTCCCCTGTTGGAATACACTGTCTGCCTTTAACATGAATGAACACTTAGACAGCTCCCCGTCCCTGGGCACACAGAGACCCGTGCTGTGGAAACTGGGCATAAGTAACGGCAAAACAAGGTGGCCAGGCCAACATGCAGCCAGCTAGGAGCAGGGGCTTGGAAACAAAGCAGCCCCAGGTTCAAACCCTGACCTTGGTACCAGCCAGCTGTATGCCTTGGACTGGTGACTTAACCTCTGAGTTCAGTTTCCTCACCTGTGAAATGGGGCTATATCAGTTTCCTAGGCCTACTGTAAATAAGTTACTATAAACTTGATGGTTTAACATGACAGATAGTTATTCTCTTATAGTTCTGGAGGCCACAATCTGAAATCAAGGTGTCAGCAGGGTCGGTTCCTTCTTGGGGGCTCAGAAGGAGAATCTATTTCATGCCTCTCTCCCAGCTCCTAATAGTTGCCAGCAATCCTTGGCATTCCTTGGCTGTGGCAGCAGAACGCCAATCACTGCCTCCATCTTTCATGGTCATCTTCCCTCTGTGTGTGTGTGTCCCAATTTTCCTTTTCTTATAAGGACACCTGTCACTGGATTAGGGACCACCCTGATCTACCATAACTTGATTTTACCTTGATTACATCTGCAAAGATCCTATTTCCAAATAAGGTCACATTCACAAGTAGCAGGGGTTAGGGCTCAAACATATCATTTTGGGGGACACAATTCAATCCACGACTTGGGCCATGAGATAATACTTGTGTTGCTGGATTATGGTACAGATCATATAAGTAATTTATCTAAAATGCCCAACCCTGAGTCAAACTTATAGACAGACCGTCCTCACACAATCTGTGCTCTTATTCTTACTTTGGTTCTCCCATCCCAGCCACCAGCCACAGCTTTGATTGTCTGCCTGGTGCCCGGCACCTGGCGGTCGGAAATCCTGACTTGTGCCTGTCAAACTCATAAAGGCTGCACTAATAATAAGAGCCAACATCTATTGAGCACTTACTGTATGCCAGGCACTGTGTATGCACGAAACACACATCACGTTGCTCTGGCCTCATGACACTCTTATGAGGTAGCAACTACTGTCACTCCCATTTTACAAAGGCAGAAACGGAGGTTCAGAGAGGTTAAATAACTGCCTGAGGTCACTAGCTAGAAAGAAGCTGGACTTGAACCCAGTGAGTGTGACTCACTTAACTACACAGCTCTCCCGCCTTCCAAAGAGCAGACCCTGTGCCCAGGCCTCACCAGCCACCTGCCAACCAGCCCACCTGCCTGCCCGGTCCTCACTGCAGCCTTCCCTAAGCATCGTCCTGGGGGGAGGGGTCTGCCTGGACCCCTGGCCCTGCCCTCTTGCTGCTGAGCCAGCCTGGCCCTGGCTGCACACATCACCTCAGGCCCAGGGCCAGCCATGCAGCTGGATTTTGAAGGAGAAGCTGAATTGTAAGTGGTGCAGCTGGAGGAGAGGAGTCAGCTGGGAAAACAGCACTAGCAAAGAAGAGGAGTCTGGAAGGAAGGAGATAGTGGAGGCCCAGGGACGGACACTGAGCAAAGAACAGCGGGAGAGGAGGTAGGAGGTAAGTTGGGGCCTGGTTGTGAGGGGCCTTGAAGGCCAAACTAAGGCATCTGGGTGGGATCCAGTGGGTGATGGGGCCCCCAGGAGGGTGTGGGACAGGCTCAGGCCAGCACCATAGGAACCCTCCCTCCAACAGTGCAGGCTGGGTGGGCTGGCGGAGAGGGCCAAGAGGCCACCTCCAGAGAGAAAGCCGCCACCAGAGGAAGGGTATAGGGCGATGTTTCCAGCATGTGGCCCCTCTATGCCTGCATGTTCACAGACCCCATCACACACATGCTGGACGGTCCCCAGCCTGGGGGGCCCTGTCTGTCCTCCTTAGTCAGAAAGGGGGGGCAGTAGAGGTGACTTGAGACAAGGAGGCCATCCCCCGACTCCTGTCCTGAACCAAGCCCCCTGGGAACAGGACAGGTAACAGTAATAGCTAAAATGACATTTATTGAGCAGTTACAATATACCAGGTGCTGTTTAAAGCATTCTGTGTGGATTTTTTTTTTTTTTTACTCTGACAAGCAACCCTGGGAGGCAAGTGCAATTATTATCCCCATTTTATGGATAAGACAACGGAGGTTAAGAGATTTGTTAAGTGTAATGCAGGGACTCGGCTCCTGCTCCCGGCAGGTGAATGCAGGAGACGTGGAGGCTGAAAAGGAGCAACCACCATACGCTGCTCGCTGCGCCATGTGTCATGCAGGGTCTCTGGTCCCGCTCCCCACACAAGAATACGGGATATAGTGAGGCTAAAAAGGAGGACCAACGGAGCCATGGATAGGGGGGTCATACCACTATATTCTCACTGGCAACTGGTCAAGACACAAAAGCAAACATCCGCCAGTACCTCAACGAGGGTCCCCCTGCACCCCAGTCTCGCTGGCAGCCAGGACAGACACAGGAAGTAGGATCAACACGATCTGCAATCCATAATCTGCTTGCTAGCCGCACTTGCTGGCAGCAATCTGCTGCCTGCTTCTCTGCCAACCAACCAACCCCTTGCTAACTGCAATCCACGCCTGCTAGCTCAGCCACGGCAATTATATCAGTGGCCAACGGCTAACTGGTTACAGCTGATGGCCATCTACTACCCAGCCAGCACCTTTCCACATGAGGCTGAGAGCCTGGAAACTGCTCTCTGGGACTCTGTCCCCACACTCCACCTCTAAGGGTCTTGCCTCACAATCTACGCGACAAGCGTCTCCCGCAAGGGGCCCTGTCTCAGGAACGCAGCTCACGAGAAAAAGTTTCAAGTAATGTCCCAGGGGGTGTCCCTCGATATCCACCTACTTTCGGAGCACAGCCAGGGTCTCTCAGGGTACCGCCAGTCTTTCTGGGCACAGCCAAAGTTCCTGGGCACAGCCAGGGTTTCTCACATATTCTCAATGGGGGCCGGTCGAGACACAGGAAGCAAACATCTGCCTGTACCCCAACAAGGTGTCTTCCTGCACTACAGTCTTGCTGGTGGCTGGGTGAGACACAGGAAGTAAACATCCGTCAGTTCCACTACATGGTGGCACGTTCCCAAGCAGTCAAGCGGCCCATCAAATCAGGGATGGAAGGCAATTCCCTATAATCCACAGTCATTCGCCAGGGCTGTGTGTTGGCCTCACAACGTGTGCCCTCTCTGCAGGGCGAGAGCTCCAAGTCCTCCCCAACCTGGGGGTAAGGGACGACCTTGACCTCACCCACATCTTACACCGAGGACTCAGCAAGTGTTTTCCTCCTGGGACTACAAGTCCTGCATCTGGACTGCCTCAGCAAGCACTTCCCAGCCCACACGGCCGCAATAACCTTCACCTTCTCCGGCCTCTGCTGGTTGGAGAACCGTCCACGTCTTCCCACCCCTCCACGGGGGTCCAGCTCTCTGGCAGCTGCACAGCTTTTTCTATGCTCGTCGGAGAGCCATCCACGTCCTCCCACCCCTCCAACAGGGGTCCAACTCCTGAGAACAGTGGCCACTGGGCACCACACACTGTGTGGGGGCCCCATGTCCTCCTGCCCAGAGTCAGACATCATTCTTACCTGGCCGGGATCTCGCTTGCCGCGCCAGGCATCCTAGTGGGTGGTGGCCCTGGTGTAAGATGTCCACAACTCTAGGAGCCTACGGCAGCAGTGGACCACCAAAAGGAAGATGATGCTTGCTTTGGCCAATAGGGTGGCGTGCCATCTGGAGGCTTGAGAGGACCACCAATTCACCGAGGGGTCACGTTTCTCGGAAGCAGATCGCGTTTCCTGCTCCCGGTGCCACTCCTCATGGGCTTCCTGAGACTGAGTGTTCATACGCACTAACTGCTCCACCAACCTTTGGAGAGTTCTGGCCGGCACCATACCCTGCTCGCTGCACCATGTGTCATGCAGGGTCTCTGGTCCTGCTCCCCGCACTAGAACGCAGGATATGGTGAGGCCAAAAAGGAGGACCAACGGAGCCATGGATAGGGGAGTCATACCACTATATTCTCACTGGCTGCTGGTCGAGACACAAAAACGAACATCCGCGCAGTACCCCAACAAGGTGCCCCCTGCACCCCAGTCTTGCTGGCGGCTGGGGGAGACACAGGAAGTAGGATCAACACGATCCGCAATCCACAATCTGCTTGCTAACCGCACTTGCTAGCAGCAATCTGCTTCCCTGCCAACCAACCCCTTGCTAACTGCAATCTGCACCTGCTAGCTCAGCCACGGCAGTTATGTCAGTGGCCAACGGCCAACTAGTCACAGCTGATGGCCATCTACTACCTGAACTAGCACCTTTCCACGTGAGGCCGAGAGCCTGGAAACTGCTCTCTGGGACTCTGTTCCCACACTAAGTAAGTGTTATAGCTGGACTTGGAGCACACATCCAGAGCCAGAACAATCCCTATGAATCCAGGAGTGGCTGAGAGGGCCGGAGCTGGAAGGCTCGGGATGGGCGCAAGGGGCAGCATAGCTGTAACATCTGAGGGCTGATCTCAAAGGCCAAGCAGGAAGGAGGGCATCTCAATGGGGACCAGTGTGGGGTACCGACAACCCAGAGGGCATGGCCCCAGCCCTAGTACCTGCCACTACAAAATCTCCTCCGTCTTCTCTTCCAAACCTAGACACGACCCTCAGGCAAGAGGTCCCCAAGTCACTAAGATTACATTTCTGTTAACCTCAGTGAAATGGAGCTCAAAATACAAATCCAATTCAGTGATTAAAAAAAGTTACATTTTTCATGAACTAATTTTGTGCCTTCATACCTGATATCTTATTATCAAACCCATTGTCCAGATGAGGAAACTGAGTACAGATGTGCAGGGAGGACTTCCAGGGTCCCAGGCCATGAGTCCACAGTGTACTCAATTCAGTTTGAGTAAACCAGGACATATAGCAGGACAAACAGGGCCTTGATACTCTGGCAGTTCCTGGGTTCGAATCCTGTCTCTGCCTCTTGGTTGCAGTACAGTCTTGAGCAAGTTTCCTCTTTGAACCTCAGTTTCCATGTCTGTAAGATGGAGCTAATAATAGCTTCCTTCATAAATTCATTCCAAATACATTTACTGAGCACCTACTATGTGCCACATACTATGCTAAGAACTAGGGATACAGCAATGAATAAAGCTTTTGGAGTATGTTAGGATCCACCTAACAAATAATAGGCCCTTCCCCCACCCCTGTGGGTATGCCCTGCAGCCTCACTTAGGGCCCTGCACCTGCAGGTCTAATAAAATAAATACCTGTCACCTGTCACAGTGGTTCTAAAATGCTGTAACTGGAGACTGTGCTGTTCGAAGTGTGTTGCCTGAAAAGAAAGACAGCTGGGTAAGAATTCCTCTTCCAAGGCCCCATTACCTCGGTGTTTTCCAGAACTATTAGCCTGCAGGGCCAGCCTGCTGTCCTGCTGTCAGAGGTGTGGCCACCAAGGTGGAAATGGAAGGCAGAGGGTGGGGCTGGCTCACAGCCATGGCTTGGGCACAGGAAAACATTCTAGTCTAGGGAGGGGATGCCCTGGGAATCCATTCCAGCCAGCTTGCCCCAGACGAGGGCGTCCAGCCTTCCTTCTGGAGGTCAGCCCTATGTAGGGCCAGCCCGGGGCAGGGCCACGGAAGGCCTCCAGACAGGGGGTGTGTGTGTGTGTGTGTGTGTGTGTGTGTGTGTGTGTGTGTGTGTGTGTGTGTGTTTGTCTGTTTCTGTATATCTGTATCTCTGTGTCTTCAACTGTGTGTCTATGTTTGCATGCATCTGTACTTCTGTGTGAGTCCGTGTATGTATTTGTGTGTGTACAACTCAAGTTTACCAAGCCCCAGAGGGGAGTAGCCCCCAGACACTCCTATATACACAGTCACACTGACACAGACACACAAAATCCCCCTATAAAACCTCCACACAGACACACTACACATCCACAGTCTTATATACACACAGGGTACATATATACATACACACACCCATAACCACAGATACACACACAAATATATCTTTACACAAAGACATATACAGAGACACAAGAGATGGCAGGACCAAAGCTTGGGGGAGGGGTGCTAACAGAGAGGACAAAGATAGGCTTCAAAAGCACCCCAGAAAGAGGCTCTCAAGGAACACAGATAGGTGGGTCCCTCACTGGAGCACAGGGTGAGCTGTGCCCAGACAGAGGGCAATAGCAGGCCCCAGAGGAGGGAGCCACCAGCTCTGCCAGATTGTGGAGAAGTCAAGGAGGGCTTCTGAGAGGAAGTGGCAGAGTGTGCTTTAGAAAGAGGAGCCTGGCATTTCCCAGCTCATCTGCTCTCATAAGATTTGGTTTGATGTGTTCTTTCCCAATAGTAAAAGACACCAGGAGTCCGGAGACAGGAGTAGGGGGTTGGGTGCATTTTGGAGTGTGCTCACTTCTGGGAGAGAGGCGCAGAATGATCTTATCTCAGACATCCACCAGCGTTTCCCCCCAGCAGGTCTTCCTACCCCCCAACCCCTCCCGATCCGTAGTCATTGTCCGACATCTTCCTGTAAGCCCTGCTCCCCCTCCATTATCGATTCCTACTGTTCACACAGAAACCCTGTCCCTAGTCTACAGGTAACAGGGAAATGCTTCCTTCCTTAGGGGAATTTCCTCTCCCTGCCTCCAGGTGGGTGGCACAATCCCAGGACCCCAGACCGGTGGCCCCAAGCTGGACAAGGGACCCAGGCCTAGCCATCATAGCAGCTCTCCCCCTGACCGCAGCGATTGGCCATGGATGGGCAGGTGACCCCAGCCAGGTCTTCTTCCCTGGGATTTACATGTGGCTGCTGGAAGAAAGAGGCTCTCAGTGGAGCTCGTGCTGCCTGTGGCCATGTCCACCTCCGGCCCCAGTGTGGAGAAAGGCTGTCTGTACTGGAAGAGACTGAGCCCAACAGAGAGAGTCAGAGTAGGGAGAATGACAGCCCCGCAGCTTTGTTCAAGCCTCTGATCCAGGTACGTCCTTCCCAGGCATGAGAGCCAACAAAGTCCTCTTCTCACCGGTTCTCGTTAGGTTTCTGCCATCTCCAACTAGAGGACACATGACTAGCACAGTCCCCTTCTTACTCTTTCGCCCATCTATCCTTGCCCCATCTCCCATCCAGGCCCCCTCCCCACAGAAGCACTTCCCAACCCATGTCTCACCCCTCCCCATGCCCCCTGCCTCCCATCCTCAGCCCTGCAGTACAGACCCTCCATGGAGCTGTGTCCTGGGGCTCCCATGGCAGCCGAAGGCCAGATTCCACAGGACTGATTTCCCGGCCTGGGTGAGGAACCTGTATAGTGCGCGCCTGCTCTGGGTTGGGCCTGGGGATCTCTGCCCCACTCTAAGACATCACCCCCTCTCTGGTCTTCTTGCCTAGAGGCTGTTGCTCCTTGATATCAGGGATCCAGGTTCCTTCTGTCTGTCTTATTTTTCCATCATTGCTGGGCTGTTGCCCTCATTCACATGTTCCAAGATGGGACCATGTTCACTTTCCAGCCAATGGAAAGGGGAAAAGGTAGAGGAGAGGGTGTACACTACTCTTTAAGGGAACAATCCTAAAACTGCCTGCAGTACTCCTGCTCATATCCTATTGGCCACATTTGTCACATGGCCTTACCTATATGCAAGGGAGGCTGGGAAATGTAGTCTTCTTTTCCCCAAGCAGCTATGTCTCATTACTGTGGAAGGAAAGGAGAATGGATATTAGGGGACAGCCATAGTGTCTGCCACAGCCTGGCATTCAGGGCCCGTCCCAGCCAGCCTTGTTCTGGGGCTTTGTACCTTTGTGCATTCTGTGCACCTTTGCCACCTCCCCCTTTCTACTTCTGATTCTGGGAAGGCTTCCTGACCATCATTGTGCAGCCTGGATTAAAGGTCTCAGTGGCCACCGGTCACATGGTGCTGTATGTAAGGATCCATCACTCACACTCGATTGGGAGAAATCCAGGGCATAAGCCACAACTAATTCAATTCTGCGTTCCCCTGCCCAAGCCTGAGTATCAAGGAATACTGGATGAAGGAATGAATGAAAAAATGAACTAAATTAAAAATTTTTAATTGATAAATGATTATTGATTGAATGATGGCTGAACCCGGGAGGTACCGTGCACTGAATGCTGGGCTGATTAGGCAGGCAAGACCTCCATGGGGATCTTGCCACCACAGACACCACTCCTTCTGCCAGAAATGCTCTTGCCCGCTCTGTGACTACCCAGCTCCTGCTCAGCCTTTGTGACTCATCTTAAATGTCACTTCCTAAGGGAGGTCTTCCCTGACTCACTCTGCACTCCAACAGGACTGTTGCCCCAAGTCAAAGGAAGCCGCTCCAGTGGCAGGTTCATTCCACAATTCACAGGCCTCTCTCCTGCCCTTTGTAATTAATGTGCCCTGCACTGATTTGTCCATGAGACTGCAAACTCCACAAGGCAGATCTGTCTCTCTCATCATGTGTCCCCGGCACCCGGCAGTTGTTGACACACAGTAGGTGGCCAGTGAAACATAAAATGAGTGAACCTGGTCTCCCAGAGCATACCCAAAGGCGTTGATGTTTTGGGCCAAGGAGGGTCAGGATAATGTTTGTGGCACAAGAGGGTAGGTGACAGCCTCAGCTTTGCATGGCAGGAGGCACCAAGAGTCTATGCCCAGAGGCAGGCCTGACAGAGGGGCTGGTGGGGGAAAAGGGACAAGGAGGAAACTACCCCCAGATTGAGCCCTCCGCTCAGTCTGCTGTGGAGAGAATAACAAAGGGTTTGGGAACCACACATTCATCTTGACTGCTGGGAGGAGAGGAGGCCCATTGGAGGCGGAAGACACTGTGACATAGATGGCAAGTCACTCAACTGCTGCGTGTCTCAGTTTCCCCAGTGCGGAGGGGGGATAACAGCAGCACCTTCCTGCGAAGACGAAAGGGCTAATCCATGTGCAGTGCCAATCCAGGGATCAGTCCCCTGTAAATGTTTTCGGATAACATTAAGAAGCAATGAAAATCCCCGTGCTCCGGGCTCAGACAGGCATGAGGGGATCTCAGTCCCCCCTCACCGAGCCTCAGTTTTCTTATCTGTAAAGTGGGGGTGCCAACACCTCGGGGCCTTGGAGAGATGCAGTGAGACAAGGATATCATGGGCTCGGTACCAGGCCTGGCACCAGGGAATCCTCTTCCCTTTCCCCACGACAGAGCCCAGGAAGGACGGAGGACGAGGAAGAGAATACCTGCCCGCCTTGCCTGCAGTGGGCAGGAGGCCGGCAGAGGGGGGAGGCCGCCTGGTGAATAATCTTGTTAATGGTAATCATCACCCTGATGCTTGTTAATATAATAACACTGGGCTCCCAGCCTGCCTGGCTTGAAGCTGGCGCCTCAGCGCCTCTCATCTCTGCCTGGTGGGGGGGCTCCGTAAACACTCATTACGCTCCAGTCCCCAGGGAGGCTGCCAGGAGCAGCAGCTATTCTGGGTGCACAGCTCAACTCTGGCGGCAGGCTCTGCTTTTAATAAGCATCATTACACACACTCAGGCACGCGCCTGTGCACACACACGCATGCACACGCATGCACACGCATGCACACACACAATTGTGCAGCGCTTTCCAAGTTCCTCGCTGACCACCGCTAACGATTGCTACAACGATGGATGGAGCCGTACAGAACAACGATGATAGTGTGGACACTTATTCAGCACTTCCCACTTGCCAGGCGCTGCTCTAAGTGCTCCACTTGTATTAACTCGTTTACTCTAAATGAGCGTTTGTTGTGGCTGTTTCGCAGCCGAGGAAGCTGAGGTGTCTGCAGGTTACAGGACTTGCCCAGAATCCCTGACCCATCGAGTGGCCGAGTTGGGACTTGAATGTAAGGAGCCTGCACATCCCGCCCCCTCAGAGAGCATCAGTTCATTCAGTCCCCATGGCAATTCTGGGTCCTCGTCCTCTCAGGTGCACTAATGAGGACATGGGCTCAGAGAAGTGGTGGCATTTGCCCAGGAACACACAACTAGGACCTGAGCTCCACGGGCTGTCTGACTTCAGAGCCCACCATACTCTTCCCTGGGATGGAAGCAGGGAGGGCAACACTATTCCTCTCTTAAAGATGGAGAAACTGGGGCCCAAAGAGAGCAAACCGCTTGCCCGAGATCACACAGGGATTGATGCAGAGAGCCACGGCTAGCTCACAGGCTTGGAGTCCTGGGCGCCTCTTCCCTGCCTCCCACCCCCACGCCTACCAATGAGCCTCTTGCTCAGAGATCTTGACTCAGACACAGAGCCAGCTGGCTCAGCCACAGGGACATTCAGCCTCAGAGGGCCTCCGTCCCCCTGGGGTTCCCTCCAGGTCACTGGCATTCTGTGCCACCACTTCCTCGCTGCATGTCCCTGGGCAAGTCATATCACCGCTCTGGACCTAAGCTTCCTCAAAATGGGGGCAACCGCTGACACTAAGGGAGCATTTAAAATGTTTCAGGACTATTCTGTGTTTACCATGTAACATTTCACTTTATCCTCCCTGAACCTGAAAAAGGAAGACATTGAAAGAGTCTGTGACTTTTAAGACTCTGTTATCCTACAGGACTCTATGATTCCCATAGGGTCTACTATAAAACATTTCATGACCTCAAAAAGATTCCATTATTCTGGATTCTCAGGTGCTAGAAGCTTCCATCCTTTGGTCTGTGGATGGATCATAGTGTTAAAGGATTTCATGAATTAGTGATTCATTGAGCCTCAGGGCCAAGAGGCAATTTGTCAGCCTTCAGCCAGCCTGGAAGGCCACCGGCGTCCACCCCCTGTCCATGCCCTGCCCCTTCCCTCAGCTATGACATTAGGACTAAGGCAGAACAACCTATCTCTATGACGTGGCCTTGAGTCCAAGGCCAGCAGGGACTGTGGAGGCTGCCTGAGTGCTTGGTGGGTGACTCGCAAACAAAGGGCTCCATGGACCAGCCTCCGCTGCCTGGCCCTGCCTCATACACAATGGAAGGACCTTTTCAGGCTGCACCCAACCCGCCCCCTCCCTCAGCCAGAGACACCCAGAAATGCAGCTGACTTCAGTCTCAGAGCAGGCCGCCTCCCTGCTCAAAAGGGTCCCAGAAAGGAGGTGGAGAAGCGATAGAACAGAAAGGCAGGCATCGTCACTCTTGCTCAGCCACTTATCATTCTAACCTCTCTCTCTACCTTTGTTCATGCTGTTCCTCTGCCTGGCACGTCCCTCTCCCGCTTCAAGGGCCAGCTCAAGCCCCACCTCCTCCTGGAAGATCTGCATGCTTACTCTAACCCTCACTGATTTCCTCTTTCTCCAAAGCCCTCTTGAATGCCATTGGGTGCTAGGTGTAATAATTTGTGATGCAGAGTCCAGAGTCTCCCGGCCTCTCCCGTCTATCCTCCCTGCTGCCCACCAGAGTGATCTTTCTGGAACACAAATGTGACCTTATTATTCTCTCTCTTTCTATAGATCTTGACTCTCAAGCACGGCAGTCAATACCATTCCCAACTCTGGGCCCACACTTTCTGTCTGGCTTCATTTCCTGCCTCAGATCCATGCACTGAAGCTTAATCAGATGAAGTAGGGATCTGCCTTCCAAATTACGTAGGCACCTGGATAGTCCTTCTGAAGCTGGAGCAGCTGAGACCCTGCCTCGATCCCAAAAGACAGATGCTGAGGGTCCCCTCCCCTATCCATTCTACACATACACACACACACACACACACACACACACACACACACCCCTCAAGCTGCCACCAGGAACCCAATAATAGGGTTTGGACAGCACGAGGAGGGGGCTGGCACTAGGTGCTACTAAAATCCACATGCATGCCTGGGTGTCCTGGGCCATGCATGAATTTCATACAGCAGGCCTTTGTCAAGCACCAGCTGCATGCCCCACCCCTGCTAGATACCATGAGAAATACCAGAGGGAAAGACATTGACTGTCACTGCCCCCAAGGAACTTACAGTCTGTTTGGGGAATCCATCGTCCTGTCACCAACTTCTCATCTACCTCCCTGCAGGCTGTCAGAGCCATGGTTACAAATCACAAATCTGACCATATCGCTCTATAAAAAGCTCCTTGGCACTCCAGCCCTGTCTTGCTTATAAGGTAAACTTCAAGCCATTTCGCATGACATTCGAGACCTGCTCGGGCCCAGGCCCCGGCATCCTCCTGCCCTGTCCAGCCCCCAGGAGCCCAACACTCAAGCCTCATTTGACTTCCATCAGTCCCCAAACATCCTGGGGAGCTTTTCTCACTCTCTGCCCCTCATTTAAGAAGTATTTCCCCTCTTCTTTTCACAGAGAACTCCTACATAGCCTTGAAAACTCAAATCAAATATTTCCTCCTCCTGGAAGCCCCAAAATTAATTGCTTTCTCTTCTGTACTCCCAGAGGCGTTTACGTACACATACCACCTGGCATCGTTGAATTCTGACATGCATCCTTCATTCAGACAGAAAAAAGTTAGCTACATTTGTCTGGGCCCGTTAGAAACGCAGTGGCGGTTCCTACAAGTGCAAGGCTTTCTAAGAACAGGAGCTGAGTAACCACAACGCCAGGAATACTCATAATTCACGACTGCAGATTGACTTGGAAACTTAAAAATAATGTCAACGCTGCGCTTTTTATGTCACTTTTTCACTCTAGAAACCTGTCTGCCTTGCCTTTGGGAAGAGAGAGCATTATTATGTAGACCATATGCCCAATAATTGTTGGAATAGGATTAAATAAAACATAGCTGCTGGTGGATCTTACACAGAGTGAGGCTTTGCCCCGTTTCTTCCATGTCATGGGTATTCTCAGGTACCTGATTCCAGGTCTGTCTTCTCCACCCAAGCCTGTGTGTCCCCTGAGGGCCAGGACTGACTGTGTGTCTTCTAATTCCGTATCCCTGGCACCTAGTACAGACGCTAGCACACAGTAGTCATCTATCAACACTGGGCGAATGACTAACAAACTAGAATGAAACATGGGCTCCAGGTCAGATTGCCTACGTTTAAATTCTCACTCTAGCATATGCTAGCGATGTAATTTTAGAAACATTTTAAAGAGGAATCAGTTTTGTCATTTGTAAAATGCGCATATCAATAGTATCTCCCTAGGGGGTTATTACAACATCTAAAGGGACCGCTGTATCTAAAGGACCAGGCATAGAGCCGGGCCAATAGTAAGTGCCCAATGAAGGTTCGTCATTATCATCATTACCGCTGGGTTGAATTACGTGGTTTATACTTAGGCTCATTGGAAGTCAGACAAAAGAGAGAGCACCATGAAGTACGGTAATCCATGATGACTTTATTAGCTAATATTCACTAAGCATTTTCTATGTACCATGTATTAAACCTCAGGCCCGTTCTATGAAATGGGTACTATGATTCTACCCCATCTTATCCCCATAAGGAAACTGAGGCACGAGAAGCTAAATAACTTGCCTGAGATTACTTAGCCAATAAGTGGAGGAGCCAGGATTCAAACCAGGACAGTTTGGCCCCAGTCTAGTTCTTAACATGGATGCACACAGCTCACCTCAAGAAAGCTGGAGGCTGAGCTAGGCCTTGAAGGACCAGCCACAAGACAGAGACACCTGTGGTGGGAAGAAGGACCGAGAACTTTCCCCTTCACACCCTTCCTGACAACCAACCCAAAGACTCTCTCTAAAGCCTCCGCCCCCCCAGATTCTCTCACTCCCCACCTCCCTCACCCTACCTCTTCCATTAGGCCCTCCTTTCTCTCAATCTTCCACTTCTCCACCTCTGAGTATTCCTCCTGGCCTCTTTCTCGACATATTAAAACGTGCTTAGGACATTGCCAGCCCATGGTAAGTGCCATCCATGTGTTTTTGTGGTTGCTATTACAGCTGTGCACCTGCTGTGTGTCGGACATTGTGCTGGACGTTTCTATCTGCCTGCTCTCTGGACCCCACAAACCTCTGCAGTGGTCCTCACTGCGCCCATGGCATAGAGGAGAAAGCCAAGGCTCAGGAGACTTGCTGCGGCTGGTGGAAAACCATGGCCAGTAAGAGTCTATTTCGGTATTTCCAGCAAGACTTGATAAAGATCTGGACTTGGCCAGAGCCTGGAAAATGAAGGGAAATGACCAAATCCAATGTCCTTCAAAGTCAGAGGAGTCACCCTCTACCAGCCCACCTCCCAGGACTGACGTGAACAGTGAGCAAAGCTGAGGAGCTCCTGGGGACATGCTCCGTGAGCCATGACCCGCTGTCTTCTGGGGAAAGGCCATTTCTGTTACTCAATCTGGCAAAAGACAAACGCCGCTGGCGCCACATCACTCATCACCATTTCATGTGAATTCTTTCGTCAGAGCAATTCATGAGAGTCAGTTTTTGTAAAGAGGGGGCAGGGCCCATGAAGGTACTGGCCATCTGGAAGTGCACGACAAAGCCGGGGGAATTAGACAATGCAGGAATCCACAGCACGAACACAGTAGGGGGCAAGACTAGGCTTGGTATCGGAAAGCCCAGCTCTGCATTTACTGGGCGTGTGACCTCTGGCGAGTCCCCATGCCCCTCTGGGAATCAATTTCCTTTTTCAACAAAACGTTTTAATATGAAGAATTTAAATTTTAACTTAGAGTCGATAGAATAACATAATGAATCCTCTATGTGCCCATTACTCAGCTTCTGCAATTATCAGCTCAAGTCCCATCTCATTTGCTCTGTTCTCCCACCCCCTCCTCCCCAGATCATTTGTAAGCCGATCCCAGACATGCTGTCACTTCATCTGCAAATATTTCAGTTTGTATAAAGGATTCTTTAAAAAAAAAAAAAACACATTGCCACATCTAAGAAACACTGACAATGACAACTTTATAAGAGATGTTCACTCAACATTCAAATTTCTACTTGTCTCATAATTACCTTTTTTTCCTTGTTGGAATTTGTGCGAATCAGGATCCAAATCAATTTCCACATTGGTTAGTTAACATGCCTTTTAAGCTTGTCTACAGATTCTCTCTCCGTCGCTTTTTTTTTCTTCTTTACAATTTATTAATTGAAGAAACTGGGTTGTTTGTCCTACAGAAGTGTCCCACAGTGCGGATTTTGCTCAAAGGTCAATGTCCTCATCTGTAAAATGGGGGTAATCATTCTTTGCAAGCATGAAATAATGTCTATGAATGGGCACTAACAATTGGAAGGCACCCCACAAATGTTATGAGTTAATACATCTTTGAGACTTTCAATACCCTGTTGCTCTGTGTTTCTGATGATAAGCTGAGGTTCAGAGAAGCTTATTAACCTGCCCACACTCACACAGCTGGCTAACTGTAGAGGGAAGAAATGGCAGGGTGAAACTGAAAGAACTTTGACTTCAGTCAAAGACCCAGGGTCAAATCCCACTGCCCCTTTCATAGCTTTATGGCCTCATGTTTCTGCTCTTTGAGCCTGTTCCTTCATTTGCGAAAAACAGACGGGAGGCCAGACCTGCATGAGGCTAAAACGAGATACTAGTGCGACAAGAGCCTCCATCTAGGTGCCTGGCACTCAGTGACTCAGCCCATTGCTTTTGCTGTCTGCTCTCCAGCCCTAATTCTTCCGCTCCCATGTCAGGCCCAGCCTCCTTCCTCCCTGAGTGTGGATAAGGTTCACAGCTCTCACGTGACTGTCCTGGTCCTTCCGTCCATCCCAGCCCACCCTCAGGCCAGCAGAGACGGGGTGGGCGGCTCTTGGAGGCCTAGTACGCTCTGTTCCGTTCGTAGGGCAGCTTGGGCAGGCGGCTGCAACCTCTTCGCTATGGGAAACAATCAGCTAGTCTTCCTCCTTCCCCCTCTGTTTTGCCGCTCATCCCTGGGGCCCAGAGGCCCAGAGGGAAATGCTCCAGCTCTCAACAGTGCCCAGCCCAGCCCTGCAGCCCAAATGCATGGTTTCCAGGCATCAACCTCGGCTGTAACAAGCCTAAGCCGAAGTCACAGTTCACATCAGAGCTGACAGCAATATTTTGATTTCTACACAGGCTCAGTGTCATTGACTATCCAATAGGCAGTATGCTGGGCCCTGCAAATAATAACAACAGTAATGTTAACGACGACAACAATAATAGCCCACACTTATATAGCATCTGCTCCATGCCAGGCATGGTTCTCCTAAGCACTGTGCCTATGCGGCAGGCACTAGTATTATCCCCACTTCACAGGTGAGGAAACTGAACACTGAGAGTTTGAATAACTCACCCAAGGTCACAGAGCCCATCAGTAGTAGAGCTGGGATTTGGATAAAGTTTGCCCGTGGAGACAGACACTACAAAGAGAGGGTTTGAAGTCCAGCTGTTGGCTGCTACGTATGCCAAACTTCATGCTAGTTGCTTCAATATGTTATCTCATTGAATCCTCACAGCAGCTTCTAAATGTCTACCTTATTGGCCGCATTTGCATGTGAGGAAACTGAGGCTCAGAGAGGTAGAATACTGTGCCCAAGTGCACACAGCTGGATCCACTTGACTCCAAGATCATGCTGTTTCTACTCTTCCAAGGTAAGGATAACATGGATGCACATTGCTAGAATTCCGATGAGAAAGGGATGGGGGCCGTGCAGGACGGAGAGAGAACTACAGGCTCCAGGAACTCAGAGGAGAGTGGAATTGTCTTCCTAAAGCTTCCTGGAGGAGGGGCCCTGTGGTGGGGGGCGGGGGAGGGGGACTTGAATGGTGGCAAACCCACCTCTCACATCATAACAGGCTTCTAACTGGGGCCCCGTCCTCTGTTAGAACCTCAAGGTGGCAGGGCTGCCCCTTCACCCCAGTTTGTAGCCATGCAGACAGAGGGTCTCAGGGGACAAGTTGTCTGAGGTCTCACAGTGAGGCCCCAAGCCTCAGGGTTCCGTCCTTGAACTCTGACAGTGAGGGGGGTGCCTCCTGGGGTGGGGGACTTGAAGGTGGTGGCTGAGGAGGAAAGACACCCCCCGGACCAGTTGTAGTCATGAGACTGTTATTGTCTATCACCCCAATAAACAAGTGCTCCGAGGGCAGGGGCTGGTCTGTCTTGGTGACCTCTCCTCATCCATTTCTAAGCACAGGGCCTGGCCTGGGGGAACACTCAAGAAACTTTAGTGCAGGGAGAAGGAAGGGAGGGATGGAGAGAGGGAGGGGTTGGATCTTATACCAATTCCAGGGGCTTTAGACTCCCGTCCACCCCAGAATCACCAGGCCCCCAGGCATCACATTTTGAGAGGAACACATTTCTAGAGGAAATATCCTTTGGACGTGGAGAGGTCTCCCTCGCAGGAGGGAAGTTTATGACCACGACACTCACGCCTAAGAGCTGGCGGATGGCAAGGGGACCGAGCCCGGTTTGCCTCCAGAGACGAATGAGGACTGGAGAAGGGGAACACTGGAGAGGCAGATTGGCTAAAACTAAGGACTTCTCCTCAGGTAGAGTGACCCACTAGTTCCCTCAATGCATCAAGCATCTGTCACAGGAAGCGTGCAAGCAGGGCAGGGACCTCCCTGCTGAGGCCCTCAAGAAGGGACTTTACACCAAGGGGCCCAGGGTCAGCTCCGAAGCCCTCCCAGCTCTGTCCCTGCGATCTCAGGAGTCAGGCTGTGGTTCCAGGCTGTGGAACTCCTGTCCTGGGTTCTATTCTGTTCCAGTGCCATCATCGAAGACACCGTGAGCTGAAGCTGTGCCAGGCACTGTGCTGAGTGTTCTTCCTCATGCAATCCTTGCCACATTCCATCTAAGGGATATTGTTCGTTGTTGTCCCACTTTACAGGTGAGAAAGTTGAGGCTCAGAGAGGCCAAGTTCCTTCTCTACTCAAGAGCTAGGAAATGTCCCCTGGGCCTGAAACCAGGTCTACCGGACCCCCAAACCATCCCACTTCACCTGATTCCAATATGCTGTGGTCCCAAGATTCACTTTTTGTGTCTTAAAACCACAGTTCTTCCCCTGGGGGTGGACCATGGGGCCCCCAACGTCACCACAACCTGGTCCCTACCCCACCGCAGCCCCCACCTCAGCCTCACCACCGTCAGCTCCGTGGTTTCCGAACACTCTCGACCAACAGCAGCTTTCACCATAATGGTTCCCACAAGGGGTTGCTGGTCAATTCTCCTCACGTGGTTCTTGATTTCTTTTCAAGTGGAAGGTGGATGAGGTCCAAGGGGGACCGTGGCCTACCTCTCCCCAGATGACCTTCATGTTTATCTCACACTCTGGCCACAGTACGTCATTTCAGCGTAATTTTATTTCCTCTTATAAATGGGCACAGCACGGGAAATGTTAAAAAACCAAACAAACAAACAAAACAGTTCTTTCCTTCACAAAGCTGGGACAGGTGAGCACCCACATTGGGGCAGGTGCCCTGGTCTTTTTCCAGTCTTTTTCCTCCACTTTTCCTTATGTAAAGTTTTGGCCATGAACTCAGGACAGGTGTGGTTAATAAACAGGTTATGGGGGAGAGAGGGCAGGGAAGGCCTGGGGCAGGGAAGAACCAAGTCCCGCCCACCCCAGGACAAGTTCTTGGAGGGCTCTGTACAGGACGGACGCACAGGAGACTGTCTTCAGGGGGCTCTCTGGAGCCACGCTGCCTACGGAAAATATTTACATGCATTCACCACACTGGGGCTGGGTGCACTGAGCTGCCAGGTGGGCACCTGGGAGACGCTGGGGCCATCAGCCCTCAGACGGCGATTCTGGGCCCAGTCTCAGCATCTGTAAATCTGTACAGTTTGTGGGCTTCTATTTACAGGCAGGAGGCCTGGGAAAGCAAGTCCAGGGTGGTGGCTATCAGAAGAAATTCAGAGAGCCGAGGAGGCAGTGGCCCCTCCTGCTCCGAAGCCGAGACGGGTTTGCTCCCTATGCCCAGGACCCAGGGTGGGGGTCCGGCCTGAGCACCCCAAGCCACTACCCACAGACCTGCCCAAACTAGCCCTGGTTACCACCCATCCACCTCCAGAGATCAAGGGGACCAGCCTTTCAGGAGGTACCCCCTCTGGCTCCTTGGGGAGACAGAGCCTGGCTCCAGAAATCCCAACCCCCACCTTCCTAGGCCCCAGCCTGACTTGTGCGTCCTGGCAGCCGAAGTCCCAGAGAGGTTCTCAAGCCACACAAGTGCCCTCTCCTTTGGCATTGGACGTGCTTCCAGGAAATGCCAGGGCCCACAGGACATCCTCCCCAGGAGTGCTGGGGTGGTTGGTGTCTACTGGGCAGGCCCTACACACATCGCACCAGGCAGGGTGAGGCCCTGCACCCACATTGCACCTAGGAGAGCTCCAGCTCGTCCTTTGAACAGACCTCCCTCTTGGATTGCCTTGCCCGACGTTGGCTGGCGGGAGTGGATTTGAGCTCTTAGACTGAGTTGATCTTCATGAAAATAGAGCCTGAGTATTTATTTGTCTCAGGTTCAGGCCTCCATGAACGAGGCCCTCAGCCTCTTCTCTCAAATGCTAAGGACACAAAGAGGCCATGCCAGGAGGCAAAGCCCTAAGCCGCAAGTTGGAAGCCAGCCCTCAGCTGTGAAGCGTGAGGCCCGCTGGGGCCAGGCTGGACCCATCCACGCAGGACCCTCCAAGCCCACTCCAGCCAGCCTAAGCTCGAGTCATGTGTCCTCTGCTGCACCCCGACCCCACCACCAGTCTCTAACCTGGTCCCAGCATCCCCGGGCTTCCAGGGGGGTTCAGGTCCTCTGCTGCACGCTCCCTGGTTTCTCAGCCTTGGCCTGCCCAGGCCTTCTTACCAGAGCCTCTACCCCAAGACAGCAGCCCACCAGGGAGCAAGGGAGACGGAGGCTGGGCCTTTGGTCTCCTCCACCCCAAGCCCCAGACTTTCTGGTCCTGGGATGGCTGAGGCCAGGCCACCTCCAACAGATCGTGGGCCCAGGATGCCTCCCCACATTCCTGACCCACTCCAAAGTTGGGACCAGCTGGCTCCTCACAAGCCTCCAGGCCCTGCCAAGAGGGGCTTTGGGGTCTGAAAGATGGAGCTCCAGCCTGGAAGGAGGACAGTGGAACAGGTAAGCTGTGCAAGCCAGCAGAACCTCACCTTCACCGCCTCAGGCCACCCCACCCCTCACTGCTGCCAGTGCGTCTTGAAAAGGGAACAGAAATAAAACCCGGGTTCCTGACTTTAACCTGGGTTGTAGGTGAGGGGTGGGGGTGTAAGCACCAGTCAACTACCACTCAGATCGCATCTCTTGGCTCCAAGAACCCCCACCGATCATACCCTCCCCGCAGATTTGTGAACCCACATGTAAAATACCCATGGAAGTGGCTCCACTTGCAAGGGTAAAGAAGGGGGCGGGAGGCTGGGGCCTGGGGCGACACCCCCACCCCACCTGCCCTCAGCCCTTGCCTGGGGCAATGGGGCTGGATGGGCTGCGTTCAGCTGCAGGTCCCTTCAACTGCAGCCAGGAGAACGGCCGGGGTGTTTGGCCAAATAAGCAGGCAGGTGTCCATGGGAAAGGCCCAAGGAGGACCCCGGGATGGGGCTGAGGCGAGCCTGGCGAGGCCGAGGGGAGAGGGTGCAGAGGGCCCGGGCGGCAGGGCCCACCCTCACAGGCACTTTGGAGACGTGTGTCCTGGGAGGCAGAGTCAGCCCCTAGCTCAGAGGAGGATGGGGACACAGGGAGACCAGGAGCCGGACCACATGCCCCCACCCCGTCTGGGTCCTTTGGTCCTGGAGACCCAAACCCCCTCCCCAGCCCAAGGCCAAATTCCCGGAACCAGCTGCCCTCCTCAGCAAGGCTCCCAGCTACTGGGTGACTGCTCCTGAACCAACCCCTTTGCGAGGACAGAGGGGAGAGAAGCAGGCAGGGGTGAGGCCAGGCCAGCGGTGTGCAATGCCCTAAGGGGGCTTGTGACAATGTCCCCCCAGTCACACTTTATTCTGGGAAAGGCAGGTGCCCACCTGTCCTCCTCCAGCGTGAGCGTGGGGCTATGTGGGGCGAGACTGCATCCGCGTGCAATTGTGTCTGATGTGGCAGGGCCGGTGGCAGCGTGGCTGATGTGGGCGCTGTGGTGACAGGCTGAGTGTAACAGGGCAACTCAGGGGACCCAATATGGGCTGACTGCTGCGGCTTGACGTCAGCCTCCCCAGGGAGCCCGAAAGCGAGAGACAACGTGTGTGGTACCAGTGTGTGTGCATGTGGAAGGGGACAGGACAGAAGAAAGCAAGCCACTCCATTACCACTGGGCAACGATGACCTGTGACTTGCAGTGTCGTAAGCATCTTGGGGGTGCGTGAGAAACGCGTAAGAAACATCTTTGGAAGAACATCGTTGACACATGTGGATTGGTGGGGTAGTCAGGATTTCATGTGATTTTGTCATGGCGTGCTTTGTCTTTAAGTGTGACAATATGTGTGACCCTGTGAGAGACGGAGTCTGTGCAGAGTCCACGTGCAAGAGGGAGGGCTGAGCAGCCCAGCCCTCCTCACCAGTGGCTGCCAGGGCACTCTCGGGAAGCCAATTCCTCAGGGACAGACTGGGAAAGAGGTAAAACCTTCATGTGCAGAGGGTGGGGGCAAAGGAAGAGTGACCCCACAACCCCAGAGAGGCCAGGACGTAACAGGCTGGAGACAAGGGACACACTCTCACCCAGGCAAAGAGGGGCCCTGGGACAGGAGCGAGAGGTGGCAGTGTCTTGACGACTTCAAGGGCTAGGCTTGGAAATGTCTGTCCTGGAAACCAGCCAGAGGGCCTCTCTGCCCCCAGAAGGAGACCTCAGCCAGCCTTATGGAGCCAGACTGGGGGTTCAAGCCCATCTCAAGCCTCACCCCTTCTTCCACCAGTCCATCAGGAGCTTCCTTCCTCTTGTCCATCTGACATGAGATCCCGAAGCCCCACGCTGGTGGGGGGGAGACAAGAGATGAGCTCATAAGGGCACAGTCTGGGGAAGGTGGCAGGCAGTACCCCATCCCTTGGGGTTACATCTGTGTGAGGCTGGCAGTCTGGGCAGACCTTGGGAGGGCGGGCAGAGATGAACTGGGGCCAGGCTCCTTCCCAGGCCCAGTTCCAGACCCAGGCCAGGGCTGGTGGGGTGGGCCAGGGACTGGGCAGAGGGGCCGCGCTGAGGCTCGGGGGAGGCACTGTGGCTCCGCTAAGCGTAGAACTCCTCCTGCTTGTCAGGCTTCTGGTACGTGACGCTCGCCTGCTTGGGCTCCTCCAGCGTATAGCTGCCCTCGTCCTTCTTCTTCATGCGGTAGATGAGCAGGGTGACCAGGAAGGCGGCGAAGAGGGCGCCCACCACCCCGCCCACAATCACAGCTGTGGAAAGAGAGGGCAGAGGTCACAGCCCAAAGGCAGGAGGTAGGTGGGGGACGAGAGGGCAGAGCCTGGGGAGAGGACACAGGGCCCTGGGGGGTGGAGACTCAAATCTGAGACTGGAGTTTGGAGTCATTTCTAACAGTCCCAGCACTGGATGCCATCTACGACCCTCACTATGGCCTGGTCGGTTCTAGTTGCCTAACACACACTAACCCATCGAAGCCTCATATACCTCAAGGGTCGTGTTATGGTCCCTATGCAAAGTAAAATGCCATCGGTTGGAAGACCCTCCAGTACATTGTATACCATTAGGAAAGGAAAACTCTGCCAACTAAACTATGACCCACCCCAACTACAGAGGAGTTAACATATGAACAGATGTGCATTGAGAATTGATTAAGTATAAGATGATTATTCCCGTTCTACAGATGAGGAAATGGGAGCCTGAGGAGGTAAGGGACCTGCCCAAGGCCACAACGCTCCTAAGTAGGGAGCAGGGTTTGGACCTCGAGTCCAGAGTCTTCAGGAGACATGGCAGGTCCTCAGTGGCTGGGGTCAAGGGTAGGGGCAGGTCAAGCCAAAGAATAGGGTCAGAGATCAGGATCCAGGAGGGGTCCAGGAGGGGTCAATCAGCACGGCCCAGGGAAGCAGGGGCCAAGGGCAGAGTCTCAGGAGGGGTCAGAGGTGCTGAGGAAAGTGCTGTAAGTAGCAGGAAGTCAGGGTCAGACCCTGGGATGGGGGAAGGTCAGGGCTTGGGTCCTGGAGGCTGAGACCCCCAGCCTTCCCTTCCTAAAAACTAGGCTCCTAGGAAACTCACACCCTGACCACCCTCCTGGGTTCCGCAAGGACACAGTGAGGCCCAACCATCCGCCCCACCCTGGGCTCTTCCTGAGCCCAAGACTCACCTACAAGCACCTCCTTCCGCTCCAGGATGCTCTTCTGTGGCAGCTGAGCTGCCGAGCTGCCCGAGTCGATGGCATTGTCCAGGAGGCCAGGGCCTGGGCGGGCACCCTTGGGCAGTGTCCCAGGTGGAGGTGACGGTTTGGCTGCAGCCCCACCCACAGCCACCACCTCATTGGCTGTATCTGGCTGCGTGGTCTCTTCCTCTGGCAGTTCAAAGTCCCCACTGGGCCCCCCGCTTACTGGCACCTCTGGTTCATCCCGGATCGTGGTCAGGAAGGACTCTGGAGTTGGGGTCTGTGGGAGAGTGGCATGAGTCCAGGAGCCAGGCCTCAGCACCCCCTGCCACAGGGCAGGTGCGCGCATGCGCTCACACAGACACGCACGCACACACACCCTATCCCAGTGGGCTAACACTTACCCAGCACTCACTATGTGCCAGGCACTGTGCTAAGCACAATACGGGCATTTTACCCTCACAACACATCCATGAGGAGGTATTATTATGCCCAATTTACAGAGCAGGAAGTAGGCTCAGAGAGGTTAAGTGACTTGCCCCAGGATACACGGCTAGTAAGCGGTAGAAGGAGAACGAAAATCCAGATCTATTCAGCTCCGGCAGCTGTGTTTCTCACCATACACTTCACTGCCTCTATTCTCACCTGGCTACATCCCGTCCCATCCCATGTACGTCACTTGCCCCTGCAGCTGCCTTGGGGGACTCCTGCCGAGTTTCTGTTAGGAGACTGCTGGGTGCAGCTGTTATATACAGTGGTACCTCGGTTTTCGAACGTAACTCGCTCTGGAAAACGGTTCAAGTTCTGAAACATTCGAAAAGCGAGGCACGGTTTCCCCATAGAAAGTAATGCAAAATGGATTAATCCGTTCCAGACCTTTATAATCAATCCCTAAAACTGCACATTTAGCATGAATTTTAATATCTAATGATACCATAGATCCATAAAGTTTACAGTGTTCGTAAACTGAAATGTTCGTCAATGGAGATGTTCGAAAACCAAGGTACTACTGTACTTGGGCCTGGTCCCTGGTCCACACGCCTGGGGCACAAGTGAGTCTCTTGGCCTGGAGATCAGTCCAAGAGCACAACCGCAGAGTATGATGCCCCTTGGGGCAGGTGTCCGGGGAACCAGCCCAGTGACCCTGAATCTCGATGGCTCCCACCACGTGGGGCAGGACCAGAGCAGGGATGGAGAGGGTGGCCATGGAGAGTGTGGGCCTGGAACCCGGGCCGAGAGGCCATGTGCTGAGGCTGCACCGGTGACCTGGTCTCCATGACCCGTCGTCGTCTCCTTTTCCTGCCTGGTCAAGCAGCTGCGAAACACCAGGCTGCCCAGCTGCTCAGAGTTGCTGAGATAGCACCTGGGTCCTGCTGGAGCTGACCAGGGAGTCAGAGGGGCTGACACTGACCGGAAGGCAGGCCCACAGCCTGCAGGTCATCCTGTGTGAAGCTGGCGGCTGCGTTGGGCTTTAGGACCCCAGCCAGTATCACCAGGGCCGCTCTTTGCCTGGTGTACCCGGCAAGGATCAGTTTACTTCTATCTCCTCAATCCCACCCATCCCCGGACTTCTGACATCTGGATCCTCTTCCCTTCAGTCTCCCACTTTCCACCCATTCTAGTGCCCCACACATATGCCCCAGCCTCTGGAGCCGACTGCCAGGTTCAAATTCTTGACTGTGCCATTGCTGGCTGTGGAGCCTTGGGAAAATGGCCACACCTGCAGTGCCACCTCGGGGGTGGTTGTGAGGAGAGCGGAGACGGCACAGGTAAGGTGCTTAGCACTGAGCCTGCCTCCCAGGCAGCACTCCACAAATGGGAGCTACCAGTATCCCTCTCGGGCGGCCCCCTGAGTCACCCTTAGATTAATACCAATAATAACGACAACGATTGTGATGACAGTAACAATACCCACACTTTTAGTGCGTTTCCTGTTGCCAGGCAGTATCCTAAGCACTTTGGATACATCAGGAAACTTAATCCTCTCGACACTATGATTTGCATTCTTATTTTCTCTTTTTTTTCCCCACAGGTAATGGAACAGGTATAGGAGGCATAGAAAGGGGTGGGAGATGAAGGTAAAGGGGATCAAATATATGGTGATGGAAAGAGAACTGACTCTGGGTGTTGAACACACAATGTGAGATACAGATGATGTATTACAGAATTGTACACCTGAAATCTATGTAACTTTACTAACAATTGTCAGCCCAATAAACTTTTTAATTTAAAAAAAAAGAAAAAGAAAAACAGAAGGCATAGAAAGGACTGGTGACTTCCTGAAGTCACACAGCTGAAAAGTAGCCGTGGAAGAATTCCAAGCCAGGCTGCCTGGCTCCCGAGTCTGTGCTGTCGACCAGAAGACACAGGCCCCTGGCCCCTCCCCCACCAACACATTCATCGCCCGGTTCCTTCCCAACATCCTAAGACCCAGTCGGCGACCTGCTTCTCTCGCCTTCCCCATTCCTGTCTGGCTCATCTCCAAAACTGTCCAGTCCTCGCCCCCTGCCCAGCTCCACTGTCCCGCCCCAGATCCTTGACCCCACCCTCCTCTGCTCTCACTCTCCACTCCTCTCACCTGAGCCACCTCCGTCGGTCCGGGGGCAGTGGTCCCCAGGGGCAGGGTGCTCTTCTCAGGGATGTCAGGCTCCTGGGTGGTAGCTGGCCTGGGAAGGGCCCTGGGCCTGGAGGTAGCTGGACTGAGCAGCCTGGGTGTTGGGGCCTCTGTGTCCAAGACAGCCACCGTGGTGGGAGGTGAGGGCACCGCTGGGGTGGTGGCCTGGGCTGTGGCTGCCGTGGTCAGTGGAAGAGGCAGAAGCCTCCGTATGCCGGTGGTCCTTATGACAGAGGTGGTGGCCGTGGACGGGGGTGCTGCAGGAATGCTGGGAGCAGCAGTGGCCACTGTGGCAGGCACCATGGCCACAGTCGGGGACCCTGTGGTTGTGGCAACAGTGGTGGCCGTGGGAGCGGAGATGGTGGTAGCTCTCTCGCTGGGCTCTTCTGGGACCTCTGTCACCACTGGGAGGCTAGCAGATGGCTCCAGGGTAGGACGCTCTGATGGGAGCTCTTCCCGCGGGGTGCCCACAGGCTGGACGTCCATGGTGGGCAGCACAGCAGCTGTGGTGGACACTGCCAGGGCCACGTCCGGGCTGAACCGCATGGCTGTCTCAATGCCTGACTCCTGCTCGAAGTCTGAGAAGGGGGGTGAGAGGAGAGAGCTAGGGAGCTGGGCGATGGTGAGGATCCCAGCTAAGCAATGGCCATCAAGATGTGGGGTCCCAACCCTCACTCTTTGCACAATATTCCCAGGATAAGATGAAGGAAAGGAGGAAGGCAGAGTCTGGCCAAAGATTGCCAGTTGGCTGGTGGCTGGTGGATGTTCCCCAACTCCTCGCTGCCTACTCAAAAATTCCTCTAGGGGGCCATCTCTTCCAGGAAGTCTTCCCTGACTATTCCAGCTCACCCAGCCTGGACCTTGTAGCAGGTTGAATGCAGGCAGTGGTAAGGACCTACTGGCTGTACATCTCACTGAAGGTTGAAGGAAGCAGGGGAAAGGCATTCTGGGAAGACTCAGATCTGGGTACCCTATCATGAGCACAGGCAGTGGGTACACTAAGGGTCCCTGAGGCATAGACAGAGGACAAAAAGGAGAATGAGACCTTCCTACAAGAGAATGTTTGAGCAATCTGGAAGACTCAAAGCCAGGTCAAGTGAAGGGTCTTGGGAGGAAATGAGACAGAATGAGAGATGCTGCACCCAGCTCCTGGAGGGCCTTACCCAGGCAGAAGAGAAGCAAAAAGGAGCCAGGGAGGTTTGAGAGTAGAGACATGATGCATCAGAGATGGATTCAATAAAAATTAACTTGCAAGGTGTTTAAAGGAGTGGGCTACAGTGGGGGCTGGGGGTGGGAGGCTGCGAGTGGCCGGTTCTGTGGCACGCAGACCTCCTACCACACAATCAGACCTGTCCTGTCCTCTCACTGAGCTCAAATCTCAGCACACACACCCCTTTTTAGAGCTCCTTCTCTGTGCCAGACCCCGATGTCTTATGCTGAAGCCTTCCAGAGACTCTGAAAAGAAGGTATAATTATCACCATTCACAGACAAGAATACAGAGACTCAGAGAGGGAAGGTGGCTAAAAGCGGCACAGCTGTTAAGCAGCAAAACTGGGATCCGAACTCTGCACATCACATCTCCCTTACCTCACACTACTCCATTCCCAGGTTGGGTGGGGAACCAGGCCCCAGCCTTTTCGGGCACTGCCCTAACCCCGCCCGTGGTCACAGCTGATTGGAATGGAGGGGTGGAGCCTTCACCTGGTCTCTGCGGAGGACCTGCCACTAAACTGACAAGTGGCTACTAAGTTCCTCCAAGTGGTCTGAACAGTACTGAAAACTGGGTTACTGACGGGGGCATCTGTACTACCCCAATGGCAGCGGGAGGTCTGCAGGGAGATCTAAGCAGTGCACAAGAGACGAAGACCCAGAACTGCGGGAGTCCTGGGCTCGGAAGCCACAAGGCCCTGGTTTCATCCCCAAGAGGATGACAGGATGACCAGCCCGTCTTGCACTTGAGGTCCATGAGATACCCCTGCCTGACCTCCCCACCCCCACCCCACCACTCAAGGGAGCCTGCGTGGATTCCTGTTCCCTGGATCAAAGCCTGGGGCGGGGCACTGTCCCTGCCATCAAAGTCTCCGGCAGGGCATGGGAGGCAGGCTGACAGTGCCACCAGGATGTACGGGCAGGAAAAGGGAAGGGGAAGTACTTACAGCCTGAGCCCGAGCCCGAGTACATGTACTCCAGCTCATCATCAAGGAAGGAGTCGTCGTCCCCAGAGCCCTCGAGATCCACGGGCATCTCAAAGTTCTCAAGGAGCCAGCGCTGAGCCTGGGGAGGGCAGAGACAGGCACGGGGCTCAGCACCTGAGGCCAGCGGCCTAGACACACCCAGCGGGACCGAGAGACAACAGAAGGACGACATCAGGTGTGGCCTCCACGTGGGCAAAGGGCCAGGACGGGCCAAATGACCACATCCCACCCACCCACGGGCCAGGGTGGCAGCCCCGTCTTGCTGACCACCGCCACGGAGGGCCCTGGCCACTCCCTCATCCCCTGAGCAGAGCCTCTGGGTGGCAGAACCAGGTTTAGAGCCAGAATGCTGCATTTGTCTCCCTGCTCCACCACTCATTCAATGTGTGACACGAGGCAAATTACTGAGCCTCTCGGTGCCTCAGCTTACTCGTTATTGATAAGCGAACAACATCTGCCTTAACAGGTTGTTGTGAATATGCTAACAGGTGCCCACTTTGTATGCAGCAGGTGCTCAGCACGAGTGTCACTCCGCGTGGCCAGCATCGTCAGCCCCCTTCCACAGAGGAGAGAAGTGAGGCTCAGTTGCCCAGGTCATCAGAGAGCATATGATGCGATGAGATTTAGACTCTGCTTGGGATCTGAAGTCTCACACCTTGAAATCTCAAAGGCAGGGCAATTAGTTCCATCAGACAGACATAGCGTTGGGGAGACTTGGGGTTCTGGGAGGCAAGATCCTTGAATAAAGGTGGATAGGGGGAAAGGGAGAGAAGGGACTGCAGGCTCTGGCCCTGCCCTGGGTTCTCTCTCAAACAAGCAGTCAGCCCCCCTGGATCTCAATGGCAGAATCAGCTCAGGGCCCTGATGCCACTCCCACTTCTGCCTCAGGGTCTCCAGGGGGTCTGGAACGCTGAGAGGGGCTTTTCCCAGAGGCCACCACACCAGAAGCAAGATTCTTCTGAGTCAGAGCCTGGGAAGACAGCGAGCTGGGGCTCCTGGGTACGGCCCATCTCTCTTTACTACATACAACCCTGGGCGAGAACCGGCACTGAGGACGTCCAAGACAGAAGTGCAAACCCTACCTCCAGCCGCACCCTCTGACCCTGGTTCCAGACTGAGCCCAGCCACAGTCTCTGTCCCCTGACAGCTTTCCAGAGGAAGGTCAGGTTGACTCCCGGTGGTCAGATCTGAAGATTAGCACTTGGGTCTTATACAATTGAAATAAAGAGAAAAAGATGGAGGGAATAGAATACACAAAGGCTCCAAGGTGGGGAACAGCAGCCTGCTCTCAGAGCTGGCCCTGCCCACCCTCCAGCCTCGTCTAGGGTACCTCTGCACCCCTGCAATCACTGGGTTCCAGCCACTCTGGCCCCGTTCCGTTGCTGGAACATGCCTGGTCACTCCTGCCTCATGCTGTTCCCTCCACCTCTAACACTCTTCCTTCCCATCCTTTCATCTTCCAGTAACTTTGCACCAGCTAACTCCTACTCCCCTATCACTTCTTTTAAGAAGCTGTCCAGCTTTGATCATCCTGTGTTGCTGAATTCACATCTATCACTACTGTGAACTGTGTTGGCTCGAGTGTGTGCCCACCCCCACTAAACCACACCTTGATGGAGAAACTCGTCTGGCACATAGTAGGTATTTATGACATATCTGTTAAGGAATGGAGTTGGAGTTAGAAGATGTGCCTAATTCATAGGGCAGGGGTGGGGTACGGGAAGGACCCGAGGTTGGGGAAGCCCCATCACAGAAGGCTTTCAGGGTCCCTGCCAACTTCATCATTTTTGTATCCTGACTGCACAACTGAATATTGCGAAAACTGAACTCAGTGGTTCAGCAGGTCTGAGGTGGAGTCTGGGATCCATACTATCTGACTGGAGTGGGGGCCGGGGAAGATACGTGAGCAGGAGGGACCGGATCAGCACTGTGTTCTGTGCTCAGCCTCTCACACCCCACCCCTGCCAGGCCCGCCTCCTGGAGTTCATACAGAGCTAGAGAGAGGACCCCAATCCTGCCCCCAGCCTCGACCACCTGCTCCAAAGCCCGACCCAGGCCAGCCAGGGCAGGAAGCCAGGGCAGGCCAGCAGATTTCCCACCCTCCCCACCCCGCCCATGAACACACACACGCACACACACACACACAGTCTCAGAGTAATGAATTAATCAGTATTTACTCGCTAGCAGTGAGTCATAGAGTGGAACAATTAGTGTAATTGCTCCCGTGACTAATTGCTGGGTCTTCCTCCGTTTTAGACATTCCAGGAGTTCAGAGCAGCTAGAGTCCAACTTTCCCCAGCTCCATCTCTGCCCCCACTGCCCAGAAGAACAAACCCCCAGGACCTGGGGGGAGGAAGCCCCACACTGCCAAGCTCCAAACCTGGGCCAGCTAAGCTGGAAGCCCTTGGAGACTCTGCTCAGTTCTTAGGCAAGCTGCCTGAAGCCAGAGGCTGAAGCTCCCACCCCGGGCGACACAGCAGGGAGGGGACTGACAGGGACCAAGGCTCAGGCTCTGCTCCTGAGTGGGGCCATCTTCACTGTCGTCCCATCCTAGGCAGGTGAGGGTGTGGCTGGGAGACCTTCAGCTGGGAAGAGAGGTTCTAAAAAGTCTGTAGTCCCTAGGGACCTTCAAACTGGGGTAAACATGGGGGCCAAAATAAGGAGTCCTTGTGATTCTTTAGTGACAAGTGCTACACAGCAGCCCCTAATAGCCTGCTCCCAGAACTCTAAAGACCCCTTTCCAAAACCACACAGACCCTTAAAATGACACATCCAGAGACAGAGAACATATACAGGCACACCCTGACACACCTCCACCTAAAGGCAGCCAGAGAGGTACTGTGCGTTGAATGCATGACTTCGGGTACAAATAGGCACATGCATGGGGGCAGACACTGAGTAGGGGGTGCATGCTGTGCAAATCTGAGGCTCAGAGACAAGCATGGGGCCTCCTATGAACCCATCAGCCTCCACTCAGGTAGCTCTCACCTAGATACTATTCATCCTCAGCTCAGTAGCCATTGACATGACAACCGTTACCATGACGACCATCTCCTCCATGGTAAGGACCAGGAGCTCCAGCTCCCCACAGAGATGGGGGTGGGGGGTGCGGGAGAGGGAGAGATCACGGAGGAACAGAGATGACAGGAAAGGGGAGGGCAGAGACATGGGATGGAGAGGCAGGGACGGAGGAAAGCCAGGGGTCAGAGGGGCACAGTGGAGGACAGGGAGGGGAGAATGGAGGGAGGACTCCGTGTGCGAGGGAAAGAGAACACAAGAGTGGGAGGCACCAGGAGAGAATTCTCTCACATCTTAATTTAGCCTCATGCTCATCAGACAAAGCTGGGGAAGGGGCCACCTCAGTGATTTTCCAAACCTGCCTCCGAGAGAACATTCTTTACAAAAAATAAGCCGCCCCCAGATGGGTTGGAGGGAGAGGTGACCAATAGCTCAGTCACCCCTGACCTCGCCCTGGGAAGCTTAACACTGGGCACCCCTCTTAATACTGGGGGTGGGGCGTGGGGTGCAGAATGCCATCTTGCCCAGCACCATCCCCCAGGGTGGCTGAGTGTCAGCTCTACCACTCCCTGGGCCAACTGGGGGTCCAGGGCTCAGTGAGGCCTTCCCAGAAATGCTGCAGGGGTGCTGGTAGCTGCAGCTCCCAGGGGGACAGAAAGGAGAGAGGAAAGAGATGGGGGTGGGGAATTGAGCCTGGGAGGCAGCAGGGAAAGCCCAGGGAGTCACAAAATGCCAAAAGAGGACGGTGACAAACAGCCTTTGACCCCCAAACGACCTCCTATTTGCATAATCCATGCATAATTAGCATAATTATCCATGCCATTCCCTTAAAGGAGAACTGAATTTGAATGCCCAGGACCCTGTGGCCTCCCCCTGACCCTCACGGCCCCTCCAGGTAATCCCACATCCTCCAGTACCTGACAAACACACACACACACACACACACACAC
The DNA here is from genome assembly GCF_004115265.2 of Rhinolophus ferrumequinum. Taxonomy (NCBI): domain Eukaryota; kingdom Metazoa; phylum Chordata; class Mammalia; order Chiroptera; family Rhinolophidae; genus Rhinolophus; species Rhinolophus ferrumequinum. The sequence goes on from NC_046292.1 coordinate 21,147,960, forward strand.
TCTCTCTCTCTCTCTCTCTCTCTCTCTCTCTCTCTCTCTCTCTGCAGCTAACAGATAATACAGTGACATCCTCATGTACACACACAGCCAGCCAAGCCCTACAGAAACACACAGCTGTACACACAGACTCTGTCGCACGCGCGCACACACACACACACACAGAGCAACATTTACTGATCCTAACCTGTGTGCCCATGCCTACCTTAGCTCACGGACAATACAGCCTGGCACATACCGTCACACGCTCACTCATTTACTACATCCCTGGCTGCCTGCGTGCGTGCATACTACATCCCTAGCTCACAAACACACACACACACACACACACACACACACACATCACTGCACCCTGCTCCTCACCTAACACACCCATGATGCCCCACACAAACTTCAGCGGAATCTCACTACCATGTGGGTGGCACACACCAACCCCTCCCCACGTCCAGCACTTCACCGCACATCCCCAGGGAGGGGTACCCTCGGGCTCTGACACAAAGCTCTCCACCTGTAAACACTGTTTCTCCTGTTCACAGCCCCCACACCCACCAAGGCACTGGTGGGAGAGCACGCCCACTGCAGAAGCCCCTCAGCCTTCTGTTTCCCACTGCCACCAATCCTGGGAGCAGACACCCAACTGGAGGCTCCCTGAAGGCTCCCTGAGCAGCTGCTGAAGGTCTGAGCTCCCGGGGGAATCACTATTGGTCCCCAGGGGTTCTAGAACCCTGCCCACCACTGCTGAGGGCCTGCCCCAGGTCAGGCACTGGAAGCACACTACCTGCACTGCCGCCTTCAATCATCACAGCCTCCCAGAGTTTTATCCCCATTTCACAGATGCAGACACTGAGGCTGGACCCTAGAATTGAGACGAGCACAGGTCCTCAGTCTCTCGAATCCATGCCCAGGGCTGCCCCCCACCCGCTGCTCATCCAGGGCTCCTGCCCCCATGGCCCACAGCCCCACTCACTCTGCACGAGCTCAGCTCAGAATGCCTACAGCCACCCACACACTCAATGTCCACGCACACCATACACACACTGTAGCACACACACACGACATGCTCTCACACACCATTCCACCCACTGAATAGGCACCCACCCCAGCCCCCATCATATGTACCACTCCCTCTCAGATGCCCACCAACAGGCCCCTCCCCACACAGGCACCGTGCACACTTTCCCTCCTGGGTACATACAAGCACACACGCAACACCAGGGTGAGACATGGCACCCTTCCCAATGGACTGACGTGCCCTGCCATATTTTCCCTCACTGCCCCCTCCCCACCATTTCTCTTGAGCTGACCCATCACCTCACCCCAAAGACACACCTCAGGCTCCCATGGGGATAACAGGGGAGTGTTCTCACCACCCACCCCTACCCGAGCCTCTCCATAGAGTTGTACAGCGGCTGGGGTGAGTGAGGGACCCAGGGCAGCTAGACATCAGGTCAATCTCCTCACTTGTACAGCCACCTGCTCTGAGTGCAGGGGACATGTCCAGGAAGAAAACTGGGATACCTCCCTCTGCCCCCAGCCCCCACCACCAGTCCTCTTCCATCATGAGCCTTTCCAGAGAAACAGGCGAGCACAGAGATTGAGCCAGAATGAATCAGCTCCTCCCCTTACTACCTGGGGGATATTCAGGCAAGCCCCCTGAATCCCTGGCACCTTGGTTTTCTCGTCTGTAAAATGGGGATGATGATAACAGGACGTAGCTCATGGAGTTGCTATGAGAATCAAATAAGACCACGTAAGTCACAGGCTGAGCACAGGACCCAACACCTAAGCTGAATCAATAAACGTCACTGTGATTATTATTAGTTATATGTTAATGGTTCTATGATTATTATTTCTGAAGTCTATCTCTTTTAAGCCTCACTATCGTCATGAGGGAAGTAGAATCGGGATGAGTCCACCCACGCTGCAGATGAGGCTATTCATGCCCAGAGAGGTTAAGCAGCGCTGCTAAGACCACCCAGCAGGGCAGAGAGAGAAGAGAGAGGTTGGATGAGTGGGGAGAACGGGCGAGTTACAGCAACAGACACAGACACACAGATCAGGTCAGCCGGCGGGGCCGGGCACGCAGCAGCCCTGTGCAGTGCTGATCATGCTGCAAACGCTTAGGATAAAATCAAGTATAATTAACTCTGCCCGAGCTTCCTCCCCCGAATTAGCCAAACGCAGGCACGACTGTCCTGGCGACTAGAGACAACGTGAGCAGGGGTTAGTAGCCCCGCTGTAGAGTCATTGAGTCTTGGGTTCAAGTTCAGCTCTGCTTACTTGTTGGGTGACTCGGAGCAAGGTACTTAACCTCTCTGAGCTTCTACGTGGTTAAATGGGGACAATAATAATCCATACTCCATAGAGTTGTTGCAGGTACTCGGTCCAGCCAGACAGGCGGCACTCAATAATCTCTTGTTGACATTACCATGGCACAGGCTTGTCACCTCAGGGCTCACCTTAAGGCCTGAGTGATCACTGAGTTCAACTCTCCCTTCTTACAGATGTGGAAGCTGAAGCCCAGAAAGGGGCAAGTCTCGCATTATCCCACCCCCTGACAAGAGGGGTCAGTGTGGGGAATTCCCACGCCAAGCAGTACTCAGAGAGGTAAAGTGATTTGTCCAGTGACACACAGCGACTTAATGACCAGCTCCTGGAAGCAGGGGGGTCTCAGCAGAGCCCTCTGGATCCCTCCAGGCTTCGTCCCCACCAGTCCCCGTCCCCAGAAAGGCCCTCAGTCCTGTGAGAACGCCATGCCCCTCACGCTCACCAGTTTCAACCCGGAGACCCAGAGCACCACGGAAGGAATGTGGGCCTGGGCCAGCCTCTGGGCAGCAGGACAGCGAAGGGGGGCTACACAATGGAGAGCCTGGGCCGGGAAGGGGGACGTCTTGGTCTCCATCACCCCACCCGTCCCCAGCTGCCCTGGCTGGGAACCCAGCACCCGCCACATTCACTTGCTGCTGGAGGGGTGAGGGGCACGAAGGCTACATCTGCTGGGGAGGAGGCCACAGAGCCCAGGTCCCCGAGAACAGAAGGGCCTGGGGGAGGAGCAGAGTTCGGCGGGTGGGCAGAGAAGGCCCGGGCTGAACTTGACAGACCTCCCCACCAAACAAAAAGATCAGCAAAGCCCAGACACACCCTGTCGCTGACACACACTCCCACCATCCTCATTCCAAACACCCATCCCCAGGTCTTCTACAGGGCAGCTCTGAGGACAGGATGTACCCATCTGGGCCCATCCCATCTCAGCCAACTGCTTGGCAAAGGCCATCCTGACGGCAGAGCCCTCCCTACCCCACGTCTGAATTCCACCATCAGCTCCAGCCCGCCTCCTCCACCACCTTCTCCACTACCCTCCCCTGTGCTGCCACCATCCTCCATCCTTCTCCCCACCCTTCTTGGAAGCACTGCTCCCATCCACGCCCACCCGGGCCTAACAGGAGAGCAGGCAGCGTCCCAGCCCAGGAGGCCACAGCCTCTGAGACCCAGACAAGTTCCCTGCTCCCATCTCTGCATTTCCGTTGCCCCATTTGTAAAATGAACAATGGAGCTTGACACTCCAAGGGGCCTTCTGAGTCTGACACTCTGGGCATCGAAGAATTTAGCCCTCAGGTCAAAGAGATCCAGGGCAATGCTATTTATAAGAGAGAAAACATGGAAACAACCTCCATTCCCAACAACAAGGGATTCGTACATAAGTTAGGGTACAACTATAACATGCAATATTATGCAGCTATCAATAATTGGGTTTTCACAAGTCCACACTGTTGAATCAGGTCATTAAAAGGCATAAATGCATAAGAGAAGGCTTTTACCTCATTTCAAAGGATACTTAAGGACATGGGAAAATGCACACCCACTGGTTGTCAGGAGGCAACACACCAGGGCTATTGACAGGTTCTGTCTCTCGATATCTGGGGGGCCTTGGGCAGGTACTTAACTATCTAGGCCTGGTAAACAAAGAAAATAAATACCCAACTTGCGGGATTCACTGGAGGAGACCCCACGTGTCCACATGCTAACGAATCGCTCGATAAATGTTGGCTATTAATACTGTCACCGAGTTTAAAAACTAGGTTGGTTACAAATACATATTTATATAGAACTCGATCCTGCTTTCATGAAGTCACTACCAAGGTGAATTTCTAAATGCTGAATTCTACTACACGTTCCCTGGGCAACGGCATTACAGGCAGTTTCTCCTTTTTCTCTCAGGACCTGTCTATATCTTCCAAATTTTCCACGAGTGCCCACGCCTGCCATCCTCTGGCCTGTGAAACCCTCCGGCCCCTTCATTCTGCCAAGATCCCAATGGGACTCTTCCTGAGAAAACTTAGGACCAAACAGAGGGACCAGCAGAAAGGAAACAACACAAGAGCCTCCGCGGGAGCTGGCAGGGCCTGGGGGCCCAGGGCCTGTGTCGCTGAGCCTCACCCGCAGACAGGCTGGCTTGGCAGGGCCCAGTTCCGTCCCCTGGCATCACCCCGGCGGGCGGCCACGTTGGCCCACAATTCGCAGACGCCTATTCCTCCCGGCCGGCCGTCTTCTCACCAGCCCAGTTCCTGGCCCCACCATCCCCGCCAATTCCCCGTCAGAGTGCTGGCTGGCCACCCTAGAGCTGCCCACACTGTCACCTCCGCCTAGGCGAAGGGTGACAGTGCAACCCTGGGAAAACCAGCCCCCTCCTCTACCCAGGGCTGAGGACCCCCCCCCCCCATTGCTCCATCAATCCCAGCCACCTGCCCTCTAGCGTCACTCTCTTGGCCACCCTGACTCACACTGCTCATTTATTCCTGCCCCTGAGCTCACGCCTGAGCACAGGACCACCCACTGAGGCCCCAGTTCCAGACTCCCAGCTGCCCACCCCCCACGCTCCTCCCACATGAAACCGGTTACGGTTCTGGGAACCGGGCACTTCAGGCCTTGCACACGCTATTCCTTCTTCTTGGAATATCCTTCCCTGTCTCTGCCTGGCCAGCACCAACTCAACTGGTTAGTCGGTATAAGCAGTATTTACTAAGCACTTACCGTGTGCCAGGTGCTATTCTAGGCACTCCAGGTCCCATAATCAACAAGACAGGCATGCGCTCAAACAGCACCTCTGCGAGGCCTCCAAACACCAACCACCTGCCTGGCCTGAATTAGGAGTCCCTTCCTGGGGACTCCACTGTCACTGTGCTGTTATTTACTAGGGGCGGAGGAGCTACCAACCATGCTCTCATCGTTTAAATGGGCGCCTTCTACCAGGTCTCACTGAACCTATTGGGCTACCCTGGGAAGCACGGACTACTGTCCCCATCTACAGATGAGGAGACTGAGGCTTTTAAGCCACTAGTGGAGGCACAGCAGGATTTGACACCAGATCCTGTGCTCAGTGAATTCCTGAACCCCTGAGAATGCATGAAGGGTGCCAGGCTGTGACATGACACTTATTTCATAGGGTACTTTTCTGGAGGAGGGCCTGGGGTCATTCTGTCCCTCACCATGAACAACAGTGACAGCTAGCACAGAGGGAGCACTCACTGTGTGCCAGGCTCTTCACATGCACATTGCTTCATATTTCTTCATAAACATCTTACTCACGAGGGATTGTTATCTCCACCTCACAGATGGGCACACCACAGTTCAGAGAGGTGAAGCAACTGGCCCAAACTCACACAGCAATGGCCTCAAATTTGAACCCAGGATTAGTTGAACCCTAAGGACCATGTTGTGTGTACTCTCAGCCCTCACCAGTATCCCCCACCAAGAAGCTCCTCAAGAGTGGGGCAAGTGTCAGATTCCCCATACCACCACCATCCCAAAGGACCTGCACAGAGACAGACAGACAGACAGATAGACAGACTGAACGTCTGGGAATGAGCAGAAATGGAGGAAAACTCATGCTGCTCCCATGACAGGGAGCCTGGCTCAGGTGAGCAGCCCCACCTACTACCCCATGACTCACCAGCAGGTGACTCGGATTGAGCCTCCAGGGTCTGCAACCATCCCTGTCACCAAATGGGCAAGAGCACACCCACCCCTGAGGCCCACAAGACTCCAAGGAACAATTAGTATGGGGTTAGCTATTCCAGTCCTGGCTTCCAGAGAGCCCCCGCGAGTCCCTTCACCTCTCACCTCACTGGGACTCCGTCTACCCGCCTATGAAATGGGGATAATGATTCCCAGCACATGGAGATACCAGCTGTGACATGCAGAGCAGTTACTGTAGTCAGTAGGTGCTAGGATATGACACGCTGTCCCTACTCAAAACTCACCTTCTTGCCTAGCCACCAAATCCACCCAAATGACCTCCCATACACCCTGTCACTCTGTCAACACCAGCGCTGTTGATTTACTTGTCTGTCTGTCTCTCCCTCCAACAGCTCCTGGGGGCAGTGACTGTGTCCCCAGGGCCCAGAATATTTCTGGGACACAGCTGGCCCCATCCATATTTGTTCAATGAATAGTGTGAATAGGGTCACCCCCCTATGGGAGGACCGCATCACCCACTTCCCACCCCTCGTCACTATGTGATTCTGAGTAGGGCCCTGTCCTCCAGCCTCAGTCTCCCCATGTGTAAAACCAGGGGGTTGGACAAAGGTTCCCTTTGGCCTCTCCAAAATACAACCAGGAGGACTCCAAGTTAGCTGGGAAGAGGGAAGAAAAACTGAGACTGATCCCAACGTATTTTTTCATAAAATTACTATGCAAACCATATGCAAAGATATGCAGATTAGCAGGCGCCCAGTAGAGCCTACAATTCTGGCCACTTTACAACCAGGACTGGGCTGGGAGGAAAGTCGTACTGACTGAGCACCTACTAAGTGCCAGGCCCCTTCCTGATGAAAGGAGCCGGGTGAAATGGGCGTCCTTACTCCACAGACTCAGAGCCCAGGCAGCTTGCGGAGGTCACAGAGAAACTCAGGTGGAGAGTCAGGATGCAGCTGAGGAGGGCCAGGCAGGAGAGAGCGGCCTGGTGGAGGGAAGGGGCTGAGGGAGGAGATGGGCACCTCAGCGCCACGTGTCCGGTACCCACGTCCCCAGGAACCGAGAGAAGGCCTGCCCAAAGGGCAGGGAGACCCAGGGGGGCACCTGACGCCAGGCGAAGGTGCTCCAGGGACCTTGCCAGCCCTGGGGTTCTACCGGGCTGACCCCCAGCCCTCCTCCAGGAAACCGAACAGCCTCTGCTGGAGTCAGCCCCACGCCGGCCCAGCCCTTTCAGCTGTGCTGGGATTCCACATGTCGCTGCCATGCTCCCCAACGCTTCCCAGGCATGTGCCAGCATCACCCTGAGGACACAAAATAAGCACACACACCCCTACAACGTCCCCGTCTGTCTGTGTGTGTGTGCGCGCGCGCAGCCTCCTGAGCAGTAGGCCTGTGGTCCCCTCATCCTCCTATATGCAGGGTTTTATAGCCAGCAGCAACTCACACAGGGTGCAGATGTGACTCCCCACCCCCAGCCTGGAGCTATCCCACTGGCTTTTGAGCTACTCCACTTCAAGGACGGAATGAGCCTGACTCAGTGTAAGCCCTGGGGTTACCAGGGCCACCACCACCATTGCCCAGATGGGAAACTGAGGCACAAAACAAGGAATCCAACAAATAAACAAAAAACTGGGGAAGAGACTGGCAGAGCTCCTAGAGGCCAGCGAAGGGCCACCTTTGCCGACGGGGCTGCCTCCAGCCCACAAGGACACTCAGTCAGACGCAGACAGGAGGACAGGGAGGGTCAGACTGATGCCCAAGCTCACACCCCCATCTCCTGAGTTCATCCAGATACAGATGTGCAGCAATACCTGAGGGAAGAATGGATGCAAGAATGAATGGGGTCAGAAAGTTAGAAAATACCAAGTGCTGGTGAGCGTGTGGAGAAATCAGAACCCTCACATACCACGGGTAGGAATGGAAAGCGGAAAACGGTGGGTGCAGCCACTTTGGAAAACAGTCTGGCAGTTCCTCAAAAGCTTACACAGTCCCCATATGACCCAACAATTCTACTCCTAGAGTATATATCCAATGGAGCTGAAAACATAAGATGTGCCCACACATTAACATATATACGTATATGTATATGTACATGTGCATGTATGTGGTACCCAAAAAATGTATACACAGTTTAAGAAAGGAAAACTATTCAAATTGTAATGCTCAATAGATACTGATAACAAAAGATGAATACAAGTCACGTCTGACTTCTGCAATTACAAGAGATGCTCAAAGTGGTTCCCATCAGCGTCCAGACACTTCTGATTGCGGCCAACGACTGCTTGAGCAACGCTGACCAAAGTGTCCACTTGGATACATTTTTTTGCCCTCCCCGCCTCATAGATGCATATATTATTATTCATAACAGCTCCAAAGTAAAAACAACCCAAATGTTCATCAACTGATAGATGGCGAAATAAAAGGTGGTACGTCCGTGCAATGGAATCTTATTCAACAAAAAAAGAAAGGAAGTAAGGGTACATGCTGCCACATGGATGAACCCTGAACACATTATGCTAAGTGAAAGAAGCCAGTCACAAAGGACCACAATATATGATTCCATTTGTATGAAATTTCCAACATAGGCAAATCCATAGAGACAGAAACTAAATTCGTGATTGCCTAGGGCTGGAGGATTGAGGAGAAATGGGGAGAAATTGCTAGTAAGTATAGGGTTTCTTTTGGGCGTGATAAAAATGTATAAAATTGGTGATGGTTGCACAACTCTGTAGTAAATATACTAAAAACCACTGAATTATATGCTTTAGATGGGTGAATTGTATGGCATGTGAGTTAAATCTCAATAAAGTTGTTGTTTGGAAAAAAAGAATGATGAATATGAGACTGAGGCTCAGAGAGGTAAGCAATTTGCACCAGGTCACACAGCAGAGCCTGGACTCAAATACTCAGCTGGGAGAGGAGGTGAGCCTTATCCCTGCTTACCTCCTCCCCCTAGGAGGCTCCCCCAACCAAGCGCCAGGTGAAGCCTCCCCAGCTCTCACCTCCAGGAGAGCAAACATTGACTCTGCAGACCACGAGTGGGAGCGGCCCCAGCACAGCCACTGCCTCCTCTGTGCCTCTCAAAGGCCCCTTTGTCAGATGGGGCCACTGGACGGGGGCAGGCTTGGCCCAGAATGACCCAAGAGAAGGGAGGCAACTCCAAACTCAGGCTGGCTGCCACCTCCATCCCTACACCCAATGTCCCAGCTCCAGTTCTCAGTGGCTCTGGGATGCCCCCAGCCAGGCCCTCTGTCCACGTGGCTGTCTCCTGGCTGCCCTTAGGAAGAGGCATGAGGATATGTCCCTGCCACGGAAGGGAGCAGGAGGGTGGCAGGGCCCCAGCAGTGAGGCACATCTGAATTTGAAGACACGTCTGTCTGTCCCCTGCCCCCGTGACTGTCTAAGGCATTCTTCAGGACAAACAGGTCTCTGGGGCCCACCCTTCACCCCCTGTCCCGCCACCACTTGGCTCCCAGGCACTGGCCTCCGCCCAGCCCAGCTGGCAGCTGCCGAGACCCGGCTGGTTTCCGCTCTCTATTCTCTGCGCAGAGGCCCATCTGTCCTGAGGGCTGGGCCAGGGCTCTGTCTGACAGGTGCTCTGTATCCCACAAGCCCCTACCAGGATGAATGCAGGTACAAAGCTTGTGCCCCTTAGTCCCCTGCCTCTGTGCCACCACCTCCGTGATCTTTCTGATCCCTGCTCAGCCCCTCCCCCCCGCCCCCCGCTAGTCACCAGAAGGGGAAGAAGTGACCTCACAGAGCCTTACTGAGCAGACTTCAGGGTGGGGACCACAAAGGATCCTGAGGAGGGAAGCCAAGAACTCCACACGCTCTCGTCCTCATTCCAGCTATAGAATGGAGGGAGCCACAGCAAATCCCAGAGCCCTGTGTCCTCTGCCCCGACACCACCCGCCAGCCTCCTGCAGGTCCAGCGCTTCCTGGCATCCGGTCAGCCTATCCTCAGCCCACGGCCACAGGCTCTGCTGAAAGGCAGAGCCCTCTCCACTAAGCTCAAATGGAGTCCAAACACCCACGAGGGATTCAGGGACCCTGAGTGCCCTGGCCCCCAAGTGCCCTGCAGGCCAGGGATGAGGCACACCCTCCTCTTCTCACATGTCACTTGAACATGGCTTCCCTGACCAAATCTTCCTTCAGGTCTCAGCCTACGCATCGCCTGACCCCCTGCAGGCAGGGTCAGAGCCCCCATCACACCAGCTCGGCCCCCCTGCCTGCAGGGAGCTCCACCAGGGGAGGACCCCAGGGAGGTCTGGATGAATGAGCCCCCAAATGGTCCAGTCTAGGACCCGGAGAAATAGCGCTTGTGCAGAGAAGGACCCGGACTGGAAAAGCAGGGCTCAAAGGGGGACACGCGCAAGGGGCTGTTACTGGCACCTAGTCTTCTTACCCAAACCCCAGGACAAGGACAGGGGACTGTCACCTCTGTGGGGACAGAAGACTCTCATTAGCACCGCCCCCATTGTTATCAGTACTGGTCACCAGCTCTGAGCACGGCAACATGCTAGATGCTGGGCCAAATAAAGCCTAATCCTCTCCACGACCCCGCAGTACAATGGTTACCACACAGCTTTACAGAGGGGGACGTGGGTGCACTGAGCTGCCGAAGGCGGTCCAGACAGCTGACAAGCGGGGCTCCCAGGCAGAGCCCAAGTGGAGCTGATGGCCGAGCCACGCTCTTTCCACCACTTATCACAGCCACCCTTATAGACGCACCTACAGTCCCTGTGCATTTCCAAATGCCCAGGCACCAGCGCTTCCCATGCCAGGCTCAGGCCTCACTTCCTCCCGGAAGCTGCCCCATCTCACCCCTGTCCCATGACCACACCCTCCCCGCACAGGACCTCAAATTCGGCATCTCCTGGTTGGGCCTTATTTTCCCACTGGGTCCAGAAATGCTCCGGTCAAAAACAGGCTTCCCAGACATCAGAGTCCCCAGATGTCTCACGCAGAAGATTCTGACTCAGGGCTCACATCAGGCAGGTGGTTAAATGAAGGGTCTGCCTCCTCTGGCTTCTCTGACCCTGGCGGTCACTTTCCTTAGGGACACACACCCACAACCTTTCCCTCCCGCCCAGCATGTCTGCACCCAGGGTTTGGTCAATCACATATAACCGAATCTCTGACTGAACCCGTTTTGAGTTTGCAGTGTGTGCCTGGAGGTCAGACAGAAGGTAACACTCCGAGTCCCTCCACGCTCCCTGCCCTTAATCACTACTAAGGAGGCAGGAGACCAGCTGCCCCTCTGGCCTGCTCCCTGGATTCTAGGATTAAGAGCTGGGATTAAGGACAGGCACATTCCTGGTAGCTTAGAGCCGTGTGTGGGTGTGTACATGCAGGCACGCAGGTGTGCATGTGCAAGCACATCCAGGGGTGTTTCTGGGCATGCGTGCAGGTACATCCGTGTGTGTACACCTGTGGGTTGTCAGGTGGGCTTCAGTGCCTGTGAGCGTCTGGGTGTGTTCATGTGAGTACACACAGGCTCCACCTTTGTGAGGGCACGTGTGCACTGGAGCACGTGTCCTTGGCTCTGTGTGCCTGTGTGTGTTCAGGTATGTGCATGGTCTGTGTCTCCACACGTGTGCACAGGACAAGGGTGTGTGCTCCTGTCTGCGCATTCCTTCACGTACACAAATGGGTCTGCAGCTGTGCACATTTCTAAGTGTGCTTCGACTCCCCTGAGGGAGAGGGAGCGTATCCCAACTTCCTCCACTATTCTCCCATGAGCTGCTTATATCTGCGGCCACCCCCGACAGCTGAGAAAGGGGAGAAACAGCAATTTTGGGGGACTCCGGAATCCCCGCGACCTGGCCTCATACCTGAGCCACTAAAACAGCTGAAGACAAAGGAGTAGGGCACAAAGGTCTGTCCCTCCAGACACCCAAAGTGCCCAGTGGCAGCACGGACACAGCAACACACCTTCACACACGCGCATGTGCATACAAACCCAAACCTGAACAGACGCACGGCCTCAGTGTCACGTGGAAAAAGGATCACCCTGGGCTCAACCATAGCCTCACACACTATCCCCCCAACACAGAGCCCGAACCCCTTTTTCTGGACCTGAGATTATCTCCAAAAGCCTCCCAGCCCTCCTGCTTCACATGAGAACAGGATTCAACCAAGCCAGGGCTCAGTTCCGAGGCCCCACGGAGGCCACAGCCCTGGGGGAGCGGTTCTGCCTCTGAGCGTTGGGGACCCTGAATAGCCAAGCTCTGTCCTCGGGCTCAGTGTCCTCATCTGAACAGCTAGGCGAGGGGCTGATTTCCTGTGACTTGGTGCCCTTGGAACTACACTTCTGGAGGGTGGAGGAAGGGAATGGGGGGTTCTGGACCCAGGAAGGCGAGGAGTAAAGAAGAGTGCCTCTAGCCTGGACCCCAACCACCCCCTCAGCCCTCGAGGTCCCTGTCTCCCAGGGGATTCCTCAGGTCCTGGCCCCCTGACTGGCAGCCAGGGAGATGAGAGGTTCCAAGCAGCCAGGAAGTGAGTGAGGCAGAGGGCTTTGGAGATCAGAGCAGGAAGGGGGGGAAGAGAGGAGGGTGAGACACAGAGGGGGAAGGCGAGAAGCAGGGAGCAGACAGAAGAGGAGGAGGAGGTGGGCAGGAGTGTTGCAATGGGGAGAGAGGTGGAGGGCAGAGGGGGAAGATCTCTTATAATCCAGCCTGAGCCTCCGGAATCCCACAGTATGTCTACCTTCCAGAAAGGTGGAGTCCAAAAGGACTCAATCCACCCCTCGGGTAAGTGAGGCAGGAAGGCTGCATCCGTCATGCCCACTGCGCCCTGCTGCCAGCCTCCACTCTCCTCCTCCACAAGCTTGGGGATCACAGGAGCAGGGGGATGGGGACACAGGACAAGGTGTGACAACGGAGAAGAACTAGAAGTCAAACAGATTGAGGATGTGCTAAAATACACAAAAAGGAAACAATGCAGCAATGTCAGATTAGGAAATGAAACAAAGTAACATGTACGAGGGCTGAACTGGGAGATGATGTAATTGGGGGAGTAGCTGTTGCCACAATGCAGCCAAGTGAGGACTCTGAGGAGACAGGGACGTAACCCTGTGGGGAGCCAGATGCTATGGAGCAATGGAACAGAATCCAGCTTAGCAAAGAATCCAAACATGTACAAGAAAGGCCCTGCCTTGGAATCCAGAAGAGGGAGGCAGGAGAGAAGGGGAGGAAGAAGGGCTCACTGTACATGGGAGCAGGGAGGAGAGGTTGGTAAAGGATCCCCAGAGGAAGGGACGTCTCTGCTGGGTTTTGGAGGACGAGTAGGAGTTCAATGGAGAAGGGAACAGTCCATGGAGAGTGAACAGCAAGTACATGGGTGGAAACAAAGGCAAAAGAGACATTTTACTGTGTACCCAGGGCACAGCCAGGAGTCTTGGATGAAAGCAGTGGGGCGAGGAACGGGGGTATACAAGGAAAGCGATGAGGCTGGAGAAGTCCATTGGATGACTGATGGGAATCAATTTTGCATAGAGTCGGGTATGAGAGCAGCTGGGGTTGGGTTAGGGAAGGCTTCCTGGGAAAGGTGGGTAGGAGCTGGACCCGCAGTCTGGGCAAAACAGAGACAGGTAAAGAGAAGAAACATGGTACAAGGGATGGTGCCCTGCCCAGGAATCAGGAGACATAGTTCTTAGTCCCACCTCAGCCACCAACTTGCTGTGCTACTTTGGGCGAGTCATTGTACCTCTCTGAGCCTCATTTTCCCATACGTAAAACAAGAAGGCTGAACTACCAGATCTCAGAAGAGCCTCACTATGACTAGAGATCACTCCTTTGGCTTCAGTTTCCCCTTCAGGACAATGAACAAGTTGGACAAGAGTGTTTCCAAGGGCTCTTCCAGCTGAAATCCTCTTCAGTCCTCTCATCTTTCTCCAGCCTGGGCTGTCCTCAGCCCGTGGCCCAATCTGGACAGAAAACATGCAGCAAAGAATAGACCCAGGTGGAAGACAAAAGCCCCCAAGCCTGGGTCAGGGTCTCCCCCACAGCAGCCACACAGGCTCAGGTACCTAGCAAGACCTGACGGGCCTTAAATTAATCCTCTCAGGTCACCACACTTTACAGTTTGCAACACACGAGGTAGCATGGAGCAAATGCTTGTGCACCAGACTGGACTCTGAGGCCAGACTGCTTGGGTTCAAATCCCTAGTGTGCATGCCACTTACTAGCTCTGTGACCTTGGACAAGTTACTTAATCTCTCTGTGCATCAATGTCCTGTTTTCTTTTTCTTTTTTTAAATAAAATCAAGATAATAATGGTGTCTCTTTCTGAAGGTTGTGGTAAGGATTGAGTTTTTACATATAAGACATTTGGCAGAAGTGGCTTGCACATGGTAGGCACTCAACAGGCATAATTCAATATTAATATTATCACATCCAGGCTCTGACTGGTATCCCGTGCCAGCCCCAGAGGGCAGCAGGGCTACACCCATTTTACAGACCAACATCCTCTACCTGTAGGACGGAACCCAAAGCCTTGGTTTGGACTCAAAGCCCACCTGTGAGCCACCAGGGTCTTCTATGCCAAGGCCCTGTGGGGTTCAACCATTCAGCCCCAGACACCCCACGGCACAGGGCCAGGTGCCCAGGGAATGTTAAATGCAAGAAACAACACACTCTCATTCAAAACAACAGCCCACACCAGCAGTGGCTCCTCCACCCCAATGGGAGATGTGCTCCCACTGCCACCTATGGCCTCCCCCCCCCCCCCGGTTGGTTATTGCTACTTTCAACCACAATTTAGTTCCCTAATACACCATCACCTTTCCTACCTCTAAGACTTTGTCCACCCTGGTCCCTCTGTCTATCAATGTGCTGCCACCCTTCAAGGCCTGGTACAAAGGACACCTCCTCCATGGAGCCCTCCCTTACTCTCCAGAGCCAAAACCAACCTCTCGTTCTCCTGACTCACGCCCTCAGACCCTCGCCTAACTGGGAGCTTCCTAAGGTGGGGGACCAGGTTGAGCCCCTCCAAGGTTCCTAGTGCTCAGCATAGGCCAGACACAGAGGGGGCATCAGTAAACAGTGGCTGAAGTGACTGGCAGGTCAGCAGCAGAGGATGGTCAAGGAACCAGGTACTGGACTCCCTGCCCAGAGTTCCTCTGTCCAGGAAACCAGACTCACAAGCCCAGCCCCCCGTCGGCCTGGGTTTGACTAATCATGTCCCAGAGGCTGGGAAGAGAAGTGGTGCCCAGCGTTATGAGCAAGGAGAGAGATACCCCCACCCTGGCCCAAGAGGAACCACAGACAGGCCACGTGAGGAAAACCGGCTTCCCTGTCCTGCTTTCCCAACTGGGCCATTCCAGGTCAGGTCCTGCCCTTTCTGGCTTCAGCTCTTTTGAGAGTTCCTCAAATGTGAAGACTGGAAGGGCCCCTAGGTCATGCTGTCCAATCTTTCCACTTTACGAAAGTGGAAGTGAAAGCTCAGAGCGGGGAAAAGCTTCCTACGGTCACTGGACAAGCAGAAACAGATTCAACTCTGAGACATAACAATCTTAGGGAAAGTATAATGATGAAAATAAGTAAAATAAAAAGCAGCATATCCAGCAGCAGCTTCCTTTTAACTAGGATTTCTGGGTCGAATTCCTACCCATTCTCGTGAATTTTTTTCACTTTCCCGTTCCTGAATCCCGAGAAAAGAGTTGGTCGGGAAATCGGGAAAATCGGCTCCTTGAACGCAGTAATACCCACAACAGGAAATAAACGTACTACTCACAATGTAGCTCTTAGACATTTTTCCTATTTATCACTAGGGTTTCTGGGCGGGAATTCCCGCCTCGTTCTCAGGAATTATTTTCGCTTTCCCGTTGCCGAATCCCAAGAAAAGTTGATCAGGAAATCGGGAATATCCGCTCCTTGAACCCAGGTGGTTGGTAGTATCGGCCGTCACTTTGTGAAAACGATGCATCGTGGAGAACAGAAAACCGTTTATATCTCGGGATTCGGGAACGGGAAAGTGAAAAAATTCCTGAGGACGGGCGGGAATTCCCACCCGGAAACCCTACGTTCAACCTGCTGCCAGTCAGTTAACTAGCTGCACCCCTCCCAACACTACCCTTCACCCCAGCCTGGCAAGTGAGGCATTACTGGCCCACGGGCCAGGAGAGACTATGGCTGTGTCAAGGAGTCACTAGTCCAAGTTCACTTGGCCCCTGCGGCACACACAGCTAGATTCAAACCTATCTCGAAGCGGGAAGCAGGGCTTCCCTCCCTGCTGCTCTTCAATGCCCCCTCCTGAAACCTCACACAGGCACAACACAGGGGCCGCAAATACACACCCCACCCACGCAAGGCTCACTGACCACGCATGACACACACGCACGATCACCTGCACCCCCTCAGCCCCCAGCACAGGGCCCGGCATACAGCAGGTGCTCAATACATGTTTGCAGAATGGATGAATTAATCAATCAACAGACAGGCCCTGGCGCATGCGCACACCCAGCCACATGGCCCCTCAGGCCCCCGATGCCCCCCGAGACTCCAGCTGCTTGCTAACTGCCTCACTTTGGGCATGCTGCTTCACCTCGCAGGCCTGTGTGTCCCCTGTCTGTAAAAAGGGGTGGCTCAGGGAGTCATGGTGAGAACCGACATAAAGCCTGTGAAGCACTGGGAACTGTGCCCGGTATGTAGCACTAAGTGTTGGCCATTATCATCGTCGTCGTCACCATCTGTGCCTGTTTCACCAACACAGAGAGCGTCTTGAGGGAAGGAACCAGGTAGAATTCAGCTGCAGACACTGACCCCCGACCCTCAACAGCAGCCTGGCCCTGCGGAGGGGACAGTAAATGAGGTGGCTGAGTAAAGGGCAGAGACGGACATGGGTACCCTCACTCCAGCCTTGGGCCCTGGAGAAGGCGGCGGTACATGGGTTCTGCCAGGCACCCCAAAGCAGCAAGGCTGTCCTTCTCCTGCTCCCAGAATAACAGCGCCCCAGCTCTCCTGGAGCCTTGCCTGCTCAGCCCTCACACGGCCCCCCCAAACTCCAGCCCAGGGAGGCGGACTGGCCTAATGAGCTGCCCTGGTGCCCACAGTCAAATTGGCAATCAGTTTGCTGCAATTAGGTTTCCCAGACCCTGCTGGTGAGTGATTCTAAATTACCCTTATTAAAGTCTGGGCTGGTGAGCAGGGCTGAAAGGGCGGGGCGGCGGGGGGCAGAGCCAGATGGGTGGGGGGGTCTGGCTGCCAGTGCAGGGGGTACAGAGTTCTAGGAGCCCTTGGGCTGAGGCTGGCCCCAGGTGAAACAAGCTCATGGCCTCTCCTGGAAGCAGATGAAGGCCCAAGTCAGCATTATCGCACCCCCCGCCCCATGCCCATCTCGGAAAACTCTGGCCCAGAATGGGTGTGATGACACGCGCAGCAATGTGACCGAAGTCCAGAGCAGGTAAAGTGGCAACGGAACACCCACTCCATCAGGACCTGGCAGTGGGAGCTCTGGCAGATGGCGTAACATCTCGGAGGCTTCTTCTAAGTGAGGGGAACATCATCAGCTTCCGAGAGTCGTCGAAAGGCTCAGTGAGCCCATCTCAGGCTGGAGGACCAGGCCAAGCCTTGGGCAAAGCCCAGGCCATCTCTGGGCTTCAGGATTCCCCTACTGTGTTTCCGCGAAAATCAGACCTAGCCGGACCAGCTCCAATGAGTCTTTTGGAGCAAAAATTAATATAAGACCCGGTCTTATTTGACTATGATGCACGAAACACGCTGAGGTGCCCCCAGCTGGGAGTAAAATGGAAAGAAGCCGGTGTCACCATGTCCTGGCTAATGCTGCAAACACAACGTCTCTCTGGAGTTCCAGGACTGGAAGAGCCTGAAGAGTCATCATCGAGTCCAATCCTCTGGTGTCAGACTGGGCTGCCAACAGCTCCAGAGAACCAAATTCCCCATGAACTCTGCACCGTGAGGCCCTGGAAAGTACTTCTTCTAACCTGACCCAAATAGGGCCTGCTCCACTTGGGAGTCATGACCCGAGTTCTGCCTTGTAGGGTGGCCCCCACCCCCAGGGTTCTGCTTTAGGTCATCTGTGATCATTCAGACTTGGTTCCCACGCTCCCCAAGGGAAAACCTTACCCCCACCCCAGAAAAGCAACTCCTTGGTGAGACAGGAAAGGGGCAGGAAAAGACCAAACCCGAGGCAGGCAAACGGAAGAAACCAGCCCTTGCAGGAGCAGCCCACGAGGTATCAGGCACTTGATTATTTCATGTTGTCACTCATTCCCAAACAACTCTGAGGCAAAGGTATTATATTCTTAGGTGATTTTAACGAAGTTCAGACTGAGGCTCAGAGAGGTTATGTGAACTTGCCAAGATCACATAACAAGAAATTGGCAGAACCAGGATTTCAACCCTGGTCTAGTTGGCTCTTGGGCCCCTGCTCCTCCTCCTACCTCTAGCTGCACCCTCAGGTTTGGAGACCCCAAAACAGACAGCACCAAGGCCCAGGTGGGAACCCAGGCATAGGAAGAAGGCAGACCTCAGCCACCGGGGCATGGATGCTGTAGAATCCTCTCCACCTGGTGTAAAAGGCCAGCTGTGCCCTCCACCCTCAGCAGCCAGGTAGGAAAGGGGCCAGATTATCCGTCAGGGGCTCCCCCCACCCCCATCCGCCAGCTCCGCCCTCAGCCACTGCTGCTCAGACTCCCCCTATAATCATGGCTTCCTGTTTGGCGCTGAGAATAGGCTTGGTCAGTGGGGGAGGGGAGCAGCGGCCCCTCTGGCCAGGGCTTGCTCTGGAGGGAGGGGGCCGGAAGTGAAGACTACCCAGCCTCCTGCAATCTTGGGAGGCTGGGAGCCAGGGCAAGGGATGGGGGTGTCAGTCAACAAATATTTACCCAGCACTGGCCTGATGTCCCCAGGATGTGGTGGACCGTTAGAAGGCACATGAAGCCAAGCCAGGTGGTCAAGGACCAGCCCGGACCCTGCTCCGTACTGGGATGAGGGTTGGGGTGGGTGAGAGCAAGGGGCTGGGCCTTGGGACAGTTCCTGGCTCCGGCCACCCCACCCCACCCCACCAGACACAAAATCACAGGGCTCCAAGAAGCTGGGCTGGAGCCCAGAGCCACAGCGCCTGCATCCCACCCAGACGTGGTGGCCGCATGTTGGCACTCAGACCGCAGGCTCACCCCATGCGGCCCCCTGGCGCCTGCCAGCCCACGGGTACATGCCTGGGACCCAGCAGGACTCTGCCAGCCTCACTGTCCCTCTCTGTCCCCACAACCCACCTCCAGAGGAGAGAACACAAAGCCCCAGCTGGGGCTCCAAAGCTCACAGTCCTGGCTTCCTTCCTTCCTTCTTTCATTCATTCACTCACTCATTCATTCATTCAAACCGTTCAATTCTGGGCCAGACACAAAGTTGGCCTAGGGGGTTCAGCAAAGAACAAGGTAACCACAGAGGCTGCCCCGGGAAGCTCATGGCCTATCAAGAAAGCATTCTGACACTTCTGGCTGCTGTGTGACTTCCACCAAGTCACTCCCCCTCTTTGAGCCTCAGTCACTCAAGTCAGAGAGAACCTCATGTGCAGTGGGCAAGGCCTCAAGGATGGGGCAGCATAGATGTAAATCTGGGCACACAACAACTTTCTAAGGGTCAAAGGGGATTAAAGGCAGGTCTGCCCACCTACACAGAGAGTGAACCCCAAGACTGGGGGCATCCAGTGCATATCCAGGTGGAATGGTGACTTTTTAGACTCCTCTCATCTTGAGGTTCTAAACATTTCCACCCGCCTGTGCCATGATCGCATGACCCAGACATGAGCCCCGCCCCGACCACACAAAATTTTGTTGACAGCCCTGCACAGTTTACAAAGAAAACTCTCCCTGAATCCATCCCCAGTGACCTTCACAATAGCCCATTTTACAGATGACGGAGCCCTGTGAGGTGGTGGAGGAGAAAGGGCTCCAGGGCCAGGCCCTGGGCAAGGCCCTTCCCCCACCCGCAAGATGTGGTAGCATCACTCCCCTTCAAGGCTAGGGTGAGAATTAAATGAGAAAAGATATGTGACACACTTGGCCCAGAGCCTGGCAAAGAGCAGGCACTTATGAAACAGTAGTAACATGGGCATAATTTGGGGGTAGAAAGGCCCCAGAGAGGAGGAGTAACTTGCCCAAGATCACCAGCTAGAGGGGATGAAATTAGGAAGGAATACAGCTCAATTCTATTAGCCTGCCAGGCCCTGGCTCAATCCAGCTCTGCCACTTCCCAGCTGTGTGACCCTGAACGAGTCATTTAACCTCTCTGTGCCTCAGTTTCCTCCTTTGTAAAATGAGGGTTCTAATAATTCCTACCTCCAAAGATTATCATGAGGATTAAATGCTGGTTCTAGTATCAGGCACTCAGAGGTGTGGAGCCTGCCTCCCAAATCACACTGTCAGCCCCTGCCAGGCTGGGGGCATGGAGACTCTGCCACCTCCCATCCCCAGCTGCCCCCGTTGGCTCCAGCCTTCAGGAATCCTATTGCAGCTCCTTCAAGAATGACCCATCCATCTTCCCCCAGCAGCTCTGGGGGAAGGTCCCAGCTCCAATGGAAGGGGTGCCTGCGGCAGGACCTGGCTTCTGGGGAAAAGCTCTGTCTCGCCCTTCTCCCTCAGGATGACCCCTCTCACTCACCCACTGCTGCCCTGCCCCAGTGCTGCCCTGGGACCCCCAGGCCCCCATGCCCCAATCCATGAGATGGGAGGAGCCATTTGTTTTCAGAAGGCCAAACTGTTCTTTGCTCCAGTAGAACTCAACCCCACACCAAGCCCCAATACGGGGGAATAAGAGACACTGGATTCCCAGCTGGAGGCACTGTGCTGCTCCCTGGGGAGCAGCAGGTAGCAGGTTCTAACGCTAACTCTGCCATGAAGATGTTGTAACCCCCCAAGAACAGTACTATAAGTCAAGGATTTGTCCCCAGGTGACAGGTAAGAAAGCCAAGGGTCAGGGCAGGCTACAGCTTGCTCAGGGTCACGTGGTGACCACTGTTATAGCTTAGCTCAAAAACTCCTCCCCCAGACACCCTCCCTGACCCCTCCAGGCTCTCTCCTGAGAGCTCCCTGCAGAGCAGGCTGTGCTAACTCTCCCCAAGGAGCTCATTTTCTTATCTCACCATCCCTGTGAGGCTGGCACTGTCACTGTCCCCATTGGACAGATGAGGACGTTGAAACAGAGAAATCCCTTACCCAAAGTCACACAGCAGGTGTCTGTCCCCAAACCCCTGACACCTGGGGGGCTAGCAGGTCGGAGACCCCTGTGGTGTCCCTGTGTCAGGACCTGGCCTGGAACAGCCCAAGGGTCCCCAACTTTTAATTTTTATAGTAAGGACAATCTTGCCCTTGGCAACCCAACATTCACAGTCAACTGGAGTAGCTGGAGGCTGGGAGTAAGGGGCTCCCAGATGCTTGACATGGGGGGAGTGAGGAGGGAGCAGGAACCCCCAGGCCTGGCGGTGGGGCTTCAAAAGAATTCCCAAGAATGAGTTCCCATCCCCATGGTCCCTCACCCTTCCACTTCTTGCCTCTACCACATTCACAACCAGAGAATGGCAACTGTGTAAGAGAACAAGAAATCAACATTAATTGAGTACTTATTAAGTGCTAGGCACTGTGCTAAGAGCTTCACACCTTCACCCCTTTCATTCTCACATTCTCCCCATTTTACAGAGGTGGAAAAGAAAGCACAGAGAGGGTAAGTAACCTTCACAAGGTCACACAAACAAAAGTAGTGAACTCCTACCACTGGGAGTATTCAAATAAGACGAAGCGTAATCCCTTCCAGCCCCGAGCTTGTTGTAAAAGAACATGTTTAAAAGCTCAAATTTCCCGGATCCCCACATTTCAAGCCTTTCTGAGTGGTGACTTAAGTACAGCAGCTGAGGTGGCCCTGAAGGCAGAATGTCCCTCAGAGTCAGTTACCTGTCTGTCAGGGGAGAGGACTCCCCTAAGCAGATGCCAAGAGATTCACGCACACACCCCAACTCACCAGGTGCAGCATGCATGAGACCTACTATCCACAGTGAGGTCGCCCTGGAAGCTCCCCCAGACACACACACTCCCTTTCAAGGTGGTGGGCAAACCTAGGGGTCCTCTAGTCCCTCCCCTGCCCGAGCCAGCCACTGCCCATCCCACTGATGTCCTTAAAGGACCCCACCATGGAGGCTGCTGCTAGAGCCACCCATTTGGGGCTCTCCTGATCTGAGTCTCTCCTCCTGCAGGCATCTCCTCTTCCTCTGGTGTGGTATCCCCGGCAACTGGGCACTACCCTTTGCTTCCCAGGCCTGATAAAGTGAGGCCCTTCCTCCTCAGCCTGACTCCTGGGAAGTGTGCCGCTTGGAGAGGGACTTCCCCCCTCAACTGGAGCCTCATATCTCCTGTCCTCCAAGTCCAGTCTGCCAGCCATCTCACCAGCCATCTTAGCCTCCTGGTCCAGAGCCCATGGATTTGCCTTATCTACCACCCAGCACTGGGTCTGAACTACACTGCTGCACCCTCAGATCCAGGGTCACCCTGCCTCACTGAGCCCGACAGTACACTGGAGCATGTCACTGCCTGTGCTCTCATTTAATGCCTTCCACCACCTCTTGGGGCATTAATTATTAGCCTTGGTTTATGGATAAGGAACTGTTGTTCAGCAAGGGATGTGACTTGCCCAGGGTCACACAGCTCCGGATTCCTGCTAAACCTCCAAGTCTATCATCTATATACCAAGCATTTACTGAGCTCCTGCTGAGGATGAGGACACACATTTTCTCATTTAATCTCTGAGGAAGGTCTTATTAGCCCCATTTCGCAGAGGGGGAAAATGGAGGCTCTGAGAGGTGAGATGACTTGTCGAAGGTCACAGCACAAACCAGTGGCAGTAGCACGATTTGAACCCAAGGCTGTATGATTTCCAAATCTTTGATTTCCAAAAGTATAGCTCAGAAAGTGACCCAGCTGCTAGGATGGACTGGGTCTCTGTTGCTTCCAGGGACCTCTTCTCACTCCATCTAGGGGAGAACTGGGGCTGAGGCATCTAGCCACCAGGCAGGTACTCGCGTGGCAGTCAACACTCCCTTACCCCCAGCTCACAGCTCCCCGATGGAGAAGGCTGGTGAGTGGCCCATCTGTCTGAGAAGCAACCTCTGAGAGCCTGCCTGTCCTCCTCCTATTTTACAGACTGGTCAACTGAGACCCAAGAAGATTTGCAGGCGTAGGGTGGGCACTCAGGGGTTGCCCAGGAAGCCTGGGTCCATTTCAGCTCGGGGAATAGAGGACAGGCATAGCTCCTGGAAAGAACCAAGGAGACTGGACCTAGAAACGCCCAGCTCACCCACAGTCCGGGCTCTGGACATGTGCCCATGGGGGAACTCACTTGAGACTTGAATTCCTCCAACGGGGGAGATGGCCCTTCCTCCTTCTACCCTCCTCCAGCTCCCCGATGGAGCTGGGACAGAGCTCAACCCCCCAGCTGCTTCGCTCACTCAAAGGGACACTCAGGAGTGACCTCATGCATACACACACCCCTCTACCTGCTCACACTTGGCCCCAAGGGGTACATGTCCCATGCACAGGGTCACCCATGCACCTGCACGCACATGCACGCATACACACATCCCCCTGGGTCCCGGCACACGCCCCTCCCACACACTCTCCCCTGCAGGCACACACACAGCCGTGGCCAACCGTCACCCAGCCCTGTCACTGGTACACACCATGTACAATGGGTCACCCTCACACGACCACACACACAGGTAGGACCTGGTGGCACCCACCCTTCCCTTTCACCCATACACACCCCACAGGTCCCAGCACCCTTCAACGAAGTGGACACACACACACAGTCACCCTCACTCACCCCCTCAGGTCACCTTCAGACAAGTCACCCTCCACCCCTCCCCCTCTCTGGGCCACCAGTGCCCTCATCAAATCGACCCTCGGAGGAACCAAATGCACACCCTCCCCCAGCAGGGAGAACAGACTCGATGCCCTAAAAGTGGCCGCGGTCTGGGCACACCCACGAGCAAAAGCCACGTTCAATCCAGACCCAAGACACACCCAGCCCTGGCCCCGAGCCCGGCGACCCCCAGCCCGCGGTCAGACCCTCCCCGCGCCCCTCCTCGGCGGGGAGGCGGATTCCCAGAGCCACTGAAGAGGGGGAGCAGTGCTGGTTCTCGCCGGGCCTCCCTCTGGGAGGGGGTCCCAAAAGGAAGCGGAACCAGCTCCTCGAAGGCGCCCGGCGGCGGGGGTGGCCTTCCCCCACCGATGCCATCCGGGGGGGCGCCCACGGGGAGGGGCGGGCAACGCAGTGGGGGAGGGGACCGGCGGTTGGCGCGGGGTCCCGGGCCGGCGCGCGTCACTCACCCCCGCGACGCGCCCGGCCAGCAGCAGCAGCAGCAGCCGCGGCAGCAGCAGCCCGCGGGCCCCGGGCCCGGCCGCAGCCCCGGCCCCAGCGCCTGCCCCGCGGGCGGCCCCGGCGCGGTGCGGTGGCCCCGGCTTCATGGCGGCGGCGGCGGCGGCGGCGGCGGGCGCCTTTGTTCCCGAGGCGCGGCGCGCGGGGCGGCTGCTCAGCGGCGGCGCGGCCCGGCGGCTGGCCCGACGCGCGGCTCGCTCGGGGCTCCCGGCTCGGCCGCCCGGCTCCGCCTCGCGGCTCCGCGCCCACAGCCGCGGCGCCCGCAGGAAGCGTGCGCGGCCGCCGCCGGGCCGCCCCCAGCGCGGGCGGGGCCGAGGAGGGGCGGGGCGGGGCGGGGCGGAGCGCGCCCCCCGCCCGGCCGGCCGGCCCCGCCTTTCGCACCCGCTGCCCGCTCTGTGCCCCCCGCCTCTCGCCCCGCTCCGTCCCCAGTGTCCCCGCTCCTCGCCGGGAGCCTGCGCGCTGTGGGCCCCTGCGTGCCCCGCGCCCTTGCGCGGCTCGTCCCCGCTGCAGTGGGGGCAGCGGGGCTCGGTCGGCTGCTGTGCCACCTGGGACGAGGACCCTGGCACGCTGAACCTCGGACTGGAGAATGGGGATCCCACAGAACGCGCCTCCTCGGGCTGTCCTGAGGGAAGGGAGGGATCCCGCGTGAAAATGGGGTGGGGGGGGTCGGTCCTGGCTCCTTTGAGGGTCTGAGTAAATGGGACGCATTTGTGTGATCATAGTAGCCTTCCCCTAGAGGCTCGGTTCACATGGCTCTTCCAGGACCCATCACCCACTCCCAAACCTGGTCACCAAGACCACTGAGCACTGACGTCTCCACTGAGCACCGACAGGCTGCGTGACCTCAGACCAGGAGGCCCTCTCTGGGTCTCAGTCTC
Source organism: Rhinolophus ferrumequinum (assembly GCF_004115265.2). NCBI lineage: Eukaryota > Metazoa > Chordata > Mammalia > Chiroptera > Rhinolophidae > Rhinolophus > Rhinolophus ferrumequinum. Next base: position 21,173,194 of record NC_046292.1, read on the forward strand.
CCCTCTGCATCTGCTGGGTGTGGGCCCTGTCACTGGATCTGCAGAGGACAATCTGCTTCCCCACCCGGCAAGCGGCCCCACCTCTGTGAGACTCAGATTCCTCAGGTAAAATGGAGATCCCACCCTCCCCAGTGCAGGTGGTATAAGAAGTATGTCCGAGTGGCTGTTTTTTTCTGTACCCTGCTCGGTCATTATGCATTTGTCTCTATGGCCTTACTCCCATCTGATGTACTTATCCCCTGCACTTTGCTTACTCATCTGAGTCTTCACCTGGAGCGCAGGAGCTCCAGGAGAGCAGGGTTGGGGTCGTCTTGTTCACTTCTGTGCCCTCAATACTGCTCACACAGAGACTGGCACAAGTGGGGGCTCAACATCAATTTGTTGAATCAATGAATGTGTTTCCTATTCACCTGAGCTTACCCCACCCAGGTGTTTTGGGTGGAAAGGGGGTGAATATTTATTAAGCCCTGACCACATGCCAGGCGTGGCTCCAAGTGCTTTACGTAGGTTATCTCATTTCATTCTCAGCAGCTCCACGAAATAGCTGCTGTCATCATCTCTACTGCCTCGAGGGGAAACTGAGTCCCTGAGAGGGGAGGTTATTTGCGAACGATGGCAGGCTGGAAATCTCTGCTCTCTGCCCGTGTCCCGGCACCCAGTGCAGAGCCTGCCATCAGGAAATAGGGACTGAATTGAGCTGAATCTGGAACAATTCCCCAGAGGAAAAGGGAACTGAAACCAGGACAGCTGGAACTGAGAGGGGAGAGGGCCAGGGGTCTGCTCCCAGAAGAGCAGACTCTGAGGCACCAGCCATGATTTTGGGGGCGTCAGGGGACCCAGGGTTGTCCTTCAGGGCCCTTGGGAGGAGGTCCAGAGGACAAACATCAGCTCCACATAAGGTGAAGCTTAATTAGGAGGTGTTCCTTGAGTGGGAGCGAGAGCCACATCCCTAACGGGTACGTAAGGCCAGGCCAATTACCCTTGGCAGAGATCCTGGAGAGGAAGGGAGGGAAACTTCCCAACTCTGAGATTCAAAATTCCCTAGGAATTCTGAGGTCCCAGCTTCTGGAAATCCCATTCCCAAATTCCTTTAGGAATTTTAACCCATGGGCACATTAGGGAAATGGGTTAGAGAGGGGCTGACAGGGCCCAACATGTAAGGAGCTGGTTCTAGTCAGGACAGCACAACTTGGAGCTGAAGACCTCTGACTCGGGGTTGAGCAAATATCTGGGTTCAAACCCCGGTTCTGCCAGTTATGAGCAGTACAACAGTGAATGAGTAACTTTACCTCTTTGAGCCTCAGTTTCCCAACTGTTATATGGAAATAAGGCTCACGCGGGATTCATTCATTCATCCTCCAAATATCAATTGAGTGTCTTGTGCACCAGGCCCAGTGCCAGGTGCCAGGTGCCAGGTAGTGAAAAGCAAATGAGCTCTTCCCTGCCATTGTCCTAGGGGTTCAGTAAAGGTAGCTGGGATGACGCTTCTAAAGTAAGAACCTGGATGTAGAGATAGTCACCTCCCAGAGGGGCTGCCACAGGCTCAGGGAACAGACTGGTTCTGAGGATCTCCCAAAGGGTCGAGTTAAGGCCAGGTGTCAGCTCAGTGTCAGGAAGGACTTTAGAACAGTTGGAGCTGGCCACACAGATGGCAGTGGCTACTCTGAAAAGTACTGAGCACTTTGTCTTGGGAGGTATGCAAGGCTCAGAAAATAGCTATCAGGGAGACCATCAGGACAGTCTCCATGTACAAGGTGGGCAGTGAGCACAGCCCATCTTCAGGAGTTCCTGACAATTCTGAGGCTTCTGGGAGCAGCAGCCCGTGTTCCCTGACATCCTGAGGAGGAAGGGCTGGGGGGTAGAAACTTGGGGCTGGGCAGGCCAGGAGCGCCACCTGCTGCTCCTCAAAGATACTGGTCACAGCCAGAACTCAGCCTGGTCTGAGCCCCCGAGGGGTATCATCCTGCCCCTCAGCCCCCTGCCCCGGCTCTCCTGGGGTTCACAGATGTACACATCCACCTGCGCTCCAGCACACTGCATACATACAATCACTCTCCCGCATGGCTATCTGTGCGACCGAGTCACATGCCAGCATCTCAGGGTCTCCCTCCACCTGCCGTCACCACCTGTGCAGGCATCTGCTGCCGCCCCCCTCTCAGCACAACTCCCACAGCCCACTTGGCCCCTCTGGGAAGCCGTCCTGACTCCCTCAGGCACAGCTGGTCCCACTATTGCCCAGCACCCTGGACAAGCCCCATCCTTGCACTCCCCACCCTGCGTTCAGTCTCTACCGTCTGTCTCCCCAGAAGTGGGGCACCTCAGTGTCCACAGTGGACAATAATCGCAGAGCTGGCTCTAGAGCAGGCGCTGCCTTATGCAGCGTACACTGACATGATTCCCACTTTACAAGCGACAAACCAAGGCACAGGGATGTTAGGAGACGTGCTCAAGGTCACACAGCTGGTGAGTGAGAGCTGCGATCCTGACCCAGGCTCTTACCAGTTACCCTCTAATGCCAGGTCCAGAGGTGTGTCAGGAAGTGTTTGATGAATGACTTAGAGTCCGTGAGGGGTTCACACTGTCACATGGACACAGCCAACGCACAGACATACTCAGATGAGCCTGGAACCCAGACAACCCTCTACAGACGTGCCTGGAAGCCATGTCTCCCCACCACCACCACCACCCTGTCCCCCCATGCACCCCATCAGACCTTTCTCTGCACTTGGCTGGGCCTCCTGGCTCTAACCAGGCAGCAAAGGGGAGGTGAAGACCTCAGCCAGCATCTCCGAGCTTCACACCTGAGCCCCTTAGTCAGAGTTACATCTCCTGGCCTGGCACATAGTAGGTTCTCAGTAATTATTGCCTGACTCTGCCTGTCCCCAGAGGTTTAGCTAAACAGACTGGCTCTTTGGAACTCAGTATTGCCATGCAATGAGACCCAGGGTCTACTGCGGTTTTCCTCTCCACCAGGGACTGTTCTGAGCACTTGCCAGAAATGCTCTCATTCCCTCCTCACCACAGTCCTGTGATTTGGGACCAAAAAGCATACTTGCCTCCAAGGGTTGTTGCCATGAGAACCAAATGAGTTAACACTTGGGCACCTTTCAAGTGGAGCCTGGCCCACGGTGAATACAATGTGTGCATTCACTCTTTACTTCATCCCATTTTGCAGTTGGGTAAACTGAGGCTCTGAGAAGCTGAGTGACTTGCCCCAGGTTACATAGCCAGGGGCATGCTGACAGAGCGCAGGGCTGTGACATCCCTTGTGGGCACAGGGGGACTTTGTGATCTGTCTCAAGGCTATCACAGGCCTTGGAAAACAAGTCCCTGTCACCCCTGAGCTGTCCACACCCTCACCGTGATACCTCCCACTCACCTTCTCCATCACAACTTCCAATCTTTCCCAAGATTCAGGATGACAGTCAGGGCCAGGTGTGCTTGTGAGAAAGTCTAAGTGATGGCCGTCCTGATGTCAGTGACCCCAAAACTCAGGAACCGAACAGCATTCTGGTAAGAGGACTCTTGATCTAGAGCTTACAGAGGGAACTTGGGGACACTCAGGGGTGAGCTGATGGGCTGCTCTGAGCATCCCCGGGGCCTGTGGGGGACCAGAGCAAGCAGTAGGAGGGCTTGGCTTCCATCCATGGGGGTGTCCCTCTGTGGGGAGCCCCCTGTCCATCCAAGGGACCTGACTGTGTTAGGGTCTCACAGGGTCATACTTCAAGTTTGTCTTGAGGCCGCTGTGTGTCAGGCAAGTCCTTTCAAGGTGAGTGGTGAGTGACACCAACCCCTACCTCCCCGGTACACAGCTGCCAAGCATGGGGCCAGGATTTGAACCCAGGCCTGTCCTCGGTCTGTGCCCGGGGGTGTGCAAACTGTGTGCAAAGTGTTCCCTGGAGGCCCCTCAGGGCAGGTATAGGTTAGAGAGAGGAGAGGGGAGAAAGTAAGTCAGATTTTGAGTTAAGTGACCTGTGGGCACAGCAGGGCGGGGCTGGCCTTGAAATAGGGAGAGTAGAGTTCACAGAGACCCAAGCAGGATGCAGAAACCTTTGTCTAGTCAGGTCTGGCCCAGGTGCCAGGCAGGCCAGGTGTTGGGGGGTGAGGTCAGGGAGGAGGGGACAGGAGGGCTCTGGCACCTCAAGCTGGGTATGGATGAAAGTAGGAGGGGTTGCAATTCTGTGGGGTCTGAAGTTATACAATTTGAGAGGATCATGAATATAGAACTAGGGATGAGGCCTTGGACGGCGGCTATGCAGGTGAGGGACCACGAGGCTTACGTTTTATGAATTTTACACTAAATTTGCCTCTGAATGGAAGCCCACAGCCCAGCTGTAGTACTATTCCAAATACCATTGATTAAGACCAGCAAAGTTCTGGGGTTGGAGGTGGGGAGTAGAAGGGAGGGGGTGAGGGTACGAACTGGGCAGGGAGGGGTTAACACCTCTCTGAAGGTTTGGGCGTCCTGGAGCAAATCTAGAACGGCTTAGGGTGGTGGTGACATCTCCACTGAGCAACGGCAGGCCAGCCTTGCAGAATTGGTGCTCTGAAGGGATCACACTGAGGCTGAGTCCCATCTGGAAGGCGGGGCTCTGAGGTCCTGAGCTCCAGCTCGAGGATCCCGATGTCAGATATTTGGATGAGGGGCTAGTTCATCATAACCTAGAATGGACAGAGCATGCGAGGCCTTGTATTGTTGTCCACACTCCACCCACTCCATCTGCCCATTTCACATGTGAGAAAACTGAGGCCGCAAAAGGGGAAGAGACTGGCCCAAGGTCACATCTGTGGCAGAGCAACAGGCTGCTTCACTCCCACCCACTTCTCCTAGCCAACTGCCCTATTGTTTGCAAAAAGTCAGGGTAGGACTGACCTCGTCACCAAGAGCTTCATTCAAGCCTTTCCTTGGATTGGCCAGCTGCAGCCAGTTCAAGATCACAAGGCTAGGATTTGGCTGTGGGGGTGGGGAGCCCAGGTTTAGGAGGGGTGTTCACGCCTGCCTTCTTCCCAGTGAGCGAGGGAGGGAAGGAAAACAAAGGAAGGGGCAGCGGGGAGGTGGGGAGGCGGAGGAAGAGGATCGGACTGGAGAGGAGGATGGTGAGAGAAAGGAGGGCTGGAGGAGGGCACTGCCGTTCCAGAAGCCATTCCACTAACACACCCTCGTTTCTGGGAATAAATTACACATTTGGAATCATGTGTCTGGAAGAAAAAAATGCCTCTCTAAAAATACTTTTTCTTTCTCACCTCATTCTGGGGCTAGAGCAGCCCAGCTGGTGAAAACCAAAGAAGAGAGTACAGGAGAATGACCTGCAGCCTGGCAGGGGGTGGAGGGGAGGACTGAGGGGGCGGGAGACCCCCTTGCTCGGAAGCCATGGAATCTGAGGAGACACAACTGTCATTGAGATATTTCATGTGTCTTGTGCGTTTTCTGGATTTTGAGATTTGTAGAAACCAGCATGCAGGCCTCACCCTTTAATCACTGGGCCTCTGCTGCGGGCCTCACCCTTTAGTCACTGGGCCTCTGCTGCGGGCCAGGCAGACGCAGATCTAGGTTCCCAGCGAGCTGGCATCCCAGGGCGGGAGGTGAGCTGTATTCACCTGGGATTGGTGTCTGCTCTGTCCCTCACCAGCGGGGTGGTCCTGAGCAGGTCACTTCCCTGGCCCTGGGCCTCAGTTTCTTCATCTGTAAATGGATCAGATCTGGGAGACCACACGTAATCCCCAGCGCCCGCAGGAGGCCCTGGGACAGGGCCTGGCAGAGGGCAACAGCAGCGAGGGACTCCGCTGGCATGGGTCTGAGGAGAGGCCTGGGGGACTCTGGGGTCAAATCCCGAGCCACTTCCTGCCACTTCCTGGTCAGTGACCTGGGGCCACTTTTCTCTCATGGAAGTTACAGCAAGTGAGAGAAAGGGAGGAATAACAGCGCAAATGACTTGCGAACCTCCCGGGGTTTGAGAGGTGAACAAGGTAACACAGAATAGCGACAGCACCCAGCTCAGGGCAAGACCCACAGTCACACTCCAATTGGCCATTTATTTGACACGCCATCCCTGCTTGGTACACTCCAGGCCTGAGGTGGGTAGGCCAGGGCACCCTCCACTGGGGCCTCCTGGGAGCCCCTGGTCCAGCCCCACCCAAAGACCCGCCACCACCCAAACGCAGCAGCTTAAAACACCACCAAACATGGAGGATCTCACTCAGCTTCTGTGGGTCAGGAGATGGTGGGTGATCAGCTGAGCTGGGTGGTTCTCCTTGGGGTGGGGTGTGGTGGGGGAAGTCTCTCCGGAGGCTGCAGCCAGGATGTTAGCCAGGCTAGTAGTCATTGAAGGCTTGGAGGAGGGGAGGGGTGTCTCTGCTTCCGAGATGGCAAGTCTGACTAACAAATTCATACTGGCTAACAGCAGGAGGCCTCATTTCCTCCCCATGTGAACCTCAGCACCGAGTCCTAGAAAGCCATCAAGTGATCCTAGAGAGAGTGAGCTGGAGCTACTGTCGTGTGTGGCCTCGTCTTGGAAGCCACACTCCACCCTTTTCACAATATCCTATTGTTCCCAGGCAGCCCCGTTCCACATGCACACGGGTGAAAACACCCGGAGGCGGGGCCCGTGCAGGGCGGATACCACATGTGGTAATAATTCAGTACATCTGCTTTCAGGATGAACAGTCTCCCAATTTGCAGGATAAATTAGTCACCCTAGTGAAAATCTAAGGGCCCCAACATAGTAGGAGAAAATGGGAGCTAGTAATAATAATAGTAACTATTTTTGGCCTACTATGTGCCCAGCCTTGTGCCAAGTGTTTCCAATGTACCCTGTGAAGTAGGACTATTATTATCCCCATTTTCCAGATGAAGAAAGGGAGGAATTCTAAGAGGGCAAATGACTTACAAAGGTCAGCAGGGCTCGGGGAGCTGGGACTTGAAGCTAGGCAGCTATCAGTCATAAAAAGACTTGGTGGTTTTAGTTGTTTGAAACTTTTGGGTGTGGCTCCAGAAAAGGGGCACCAGGGTCTCAGGTCACAGTAACAGAGGCACAGGGCTGCCCTCCTCAGCCCCAAATCTGACCTTACACCAGCGTGGTGGGGATGGCAGGGCTAGGCTGCCACTCTGGGTGAGTTGGGGAAACTGAGGCCCAGAGAAGTCAGTGATTTGTCAGAAGTAACACAGTTGAGTCAAAGGCAAAGCTAGAGCCTGTGAGCCAGATCTGTGACCATACACTGCCACCCTAAGCCAGAGAAAGGGAATAGCCCTATACCCAGGAAAAGCTGGGGAGGGAGGAAAAGGCAGGTAAGCTTGGTCTTTGGGCAGATGCCAGACCTCTGGTCTCTGGGTGGGACTGGTAACTCCACTGCTGAGGCCAAGCCAGAGGAAAGCCATCCCAGCTCTGACCTTGGTGCCTTGAGTCCTGCGGCCTCTACTATAATGCTTTCTTTGGGCAGCAGCACCCCCGTGTGGCTACTGCTGGTAACAACATGAAGTCACAGGTTTCCTTCCCCACATGCTTCATTCTCCAGCGCCTCATACATCTGTTGAAACCCAACTTCAAAAGAGACGAGTTATTCCTGGGGCTGATGGAAGGTGGCAAGAGTAAGATGGCATGGATAGAGCACTGCACTCGGAGTCAGAAACTTCAGATAAAATCCTTCCTTGGTTAGTGTGGCCTGAGTTTCAAACTCATCATTTTTGTAACGGCCTGATAAACCTCTACCCTACCTACTCCCTAAGGCTTTCGTGAGGATCAAAGGGATGACAAATATGAACGTGCTCTGTAAACTGTAAAGAACTGTGATCAGGTAAAGGGTTGTTACAGAAACTGTGAGGAATCTATCTTGGAGGGAGTCTGCGAGAGAGACCAAGAATGCAGGTGTCTAGTTGGTGGCAGCCCAGGACATCACATCTCTGGGCAAATGACTTACAAAGGTCAGCAGGGCTCGGGGAGCTGGGACTTGAAGCTAGGCAGCTATCAGTCATAAAAAGACTTGGTGGTTTTAGTTGCTTGAAACTTTGGGTGTGGCTTGGTACCTGGGTAATGGGGGCCAGTAAATGAGGAAGCAGACGCTGAGCCGACTTCAGCCTGCTCCATGAAACTCAATCCTGCAGAGGGAGGGGTCTACGCCAAGGGGAAAGGCCTCAGGCCCAGGGTTGGTCTGCTCCAGACTTGCATCTGAATCCAGAACCTGTTCCCTTATCCATGGGGATAGCCCCATTCCTCTTAGGGCTGCTGTGAAGAATGAAAGAACGTTATTAGTTCGGTGAAAAAGTAATTGAGGTTTTTGCAATTATTTGTAACCTTTTAAACCGCAATTACTTTTGCACCAACCTAATAGCAACCATCTCCTCAGATGCCTGGTACAGTCGGTTCTTAATAAATTACTTTCTGTAAACTTCTTAACATAATGGACGAGGATTGTTTTAATCACCAAAACCTGTGCACAGTCATTGGATGAGGAATGAGAAAGTTAAAAGATGATAAGTGCCATTCATTCATTGTATGAAGGTGCGAGGCACTGTGCTAGGCTCCATGACTTCACTTCATCCTCACAACCAACCTCTGACGTAAGTACTATTATGTCCCTCATTTCAGAGAAGGAAACTTGGCCTCAGAGAGACCCAGGTAATAAAAGGCAGTGGAAATTAAACCCTGTACTTGTCCGACTGAACAACCTCCCTAGGCCTCAAAGACACAGGCTTGAGATAAGAAGGGGGGAGAGGTAATCACATTTCTAAGCTAGTATCCTGCTTTGTTGCCATTAAAAAAACACCAGAAACATTTCATTAAATGTTACAAGTATTAGGAGAGAAAAAACCCCCAGAGTTTAAGTAAAAACATTCCAGGTAAAAAAGAAAACCAACATGTGAGTGCCTACTCCGTGCCAGGCATTTGACATTAACCATTTTATCCTACCCCAGCTCTAATCTCACAGAAGAGGCAACAGGCTCAAGCAGGCTCACCTCTTCCAAGGTCACAAAGACAGCAGGCCAATGGGCAAGAAATTCAAGCCAACTTCTCTGCACTGCTTCTGCAAGGGTCTAGTAAAGCCAGGATTATTTAGCAGCACTACCTTTCCATGACATGATGTGAGAACCAATCCACATATACGTATTATCACCTTCAATTCATTTCCAGCAAGGAATTCGGTTAAAGATGAGGCAAAGTAACACCCAAGCACACACAATGAGTGGTGGGACTCGAATTTGAACCCAGGCCAATTCCAGAGCCAGTTTGCAGTGCCCCCAGCATGCTCTCTGGTGGACCCACAATGGCCACTGCAGCAGCAGCAGGCTGGGGAAGGACCTGTCCAGTCACTGAAGCAAAACCATGTTATGGACTTGAAACCCACTAATCTCAGCTTCCTTCCTGTCCCTTTTTTCCCGGGACTGCAGGGCCTGCCTGCTAGTGACCGTCTCTTAGCCTTCGGAGGGGACCATGCAAAGTTCCCTTCTGCCGCCACCCCGAAGCTCCACTTTCAGACATGAGATAGTGTGGTTCCCACCTGGCCTCTCAAGCTGAGCCCATCCTGAAATTGCCAACACAGACCGTTTCAGTGGCAGTTTTTGCCAAAGCAGCTTCTGGAGCAAAGGCAGTGAAGGGAAGGTGGGCACCCTCAGGCACAGGTGACAGGGACCACAGTGGGCTACAGCCTCTTGTTCTAAAAGCTGGAAGGTCCCCAGTTGGAAGATGAGTAAGCTAGGACACTGGGACAGCCTGGGCACGGTGGGCAGGGTGAGGGGGGAACGGCCCAGAGGAAAGGAAAGGGGAGAGGGGAGGCCTGGACGGACTGGGCAGTCTTCCAGATGCCATACCTACAGCCTCGCCTTGGAAAATGAGGTGCCCCAACACTTAATCAGCTGGGAGACCTTTGTAATTGATCGAATTCTAATCTAAACCCTGGGCTCACAAATGCTGCCGAGGCCAGCAGAGGCAGTGAGACCAGGAGAGAACAGGGCAAACCGCGGTGCACAGAGAGGCTTTCTGACCATGCTGTCCAAGACGGGTGTGCAGACTCCAGGCCCAAGGAGGCGATACTCTGATTTTTCAAAAGAAGCTGGAAATCTGGATTAATGTGTATCCTGATTTTGAAAGCACTGGACAGGCTAAACCCAACATCTTTGGGTCAAACTGGGTTCAAGAACCATCAGTCTACCACCACAGCCCTACCCAATTCTCTCCCCCTCACAAAACAAAAATAAAAAAGCGGAAAGAAAGGGGCACCAATAAGGAAAGGGCTGTCCTGGGACACTATGTTGGGGGGAAAAAGTTAAAGCACAAACTCAGATTCCAAAGTTCTGTATTTTTCAAAATAAAGATCACACATTGTTTAGAGACAATCTACACAAGAGTTACAAAAAATAGTTGCCCAAGCATAAGCATACACAGGTTTGTTAATTATACACATATGGTTACAAGTGTGCTTGCAAAAAAGTTCATTGGAAATATACACAAGGCTCTGGAAATGTACACCATGTAGTGTTACAATTCTATATTCAAACAAGGAAATTTGACAGTATGTTACATTCACTTACAAGTAGACAAAATGCAAAATACAGTTCATCTTCTGTACAAAAAGGGCGGGCGATTCACACTTTACAAGGTGAGGGGCTCTGATTGGAAGGAAAGCAGGGGCGGGGCTGAACTTTGCACGTCCTTTTGACTGTCACAAAATAACCAAAACATTACTTTTTTAGGATTAAAAAAAACACTACTGTGAAACTGAATCATCTTGAATAACATTTAGAAAGAATCTTGCTACTGTCCGACTAGGTGACAAATAAAACCAAGCTATTTTTTTTTTCTTTTTAAACATATAACTAGGCTGTATAAAGAACATTTATTCCTTCAAAAGAAAAAAAAATTTACTTCTGGTTGAAATTACAATTTACAATATACAACACTATATGCTACGACCATAAAAGATGTGAATATACACTGAATGCACAGGGCTGGCTAATTCTCTTTTCTTACCAAAAAACGAGTTTATGTTGATTCAAACTTCTCCACATTTACATTACAGGTATACAAATGTACAATTGTACAATCAAAAGTATGTTCGACTACTAGGGTACATTATAGATACAGATTAGACATCAAAACAAGAAAATACTACAAATTTGTATATATGCAAAGTCTACACCAAGTATACACTATATATTTATAGAAGCAAGACCAAAAGCAGAGTTGGATTTTTTTTCTCATGCTAAATAATCAAGATTTTGCCTTTCAATGTTAACAGAAAAAAATCCAATAGGCAGTAAACAATGACACCCGCCTGGCCTTGAAGACATTGTGGGAACTCATGTCTCTTCATCACAAAACAGACTACACCGTCTTCTTCAGCATAATAGTCTCCAAAAAAGGCAATTTTCAGAAGTTTCATAAACTTAATGTCATAAACTGAAGCTTTAGCAACTCTCAAACAATTTTTCATTTTATATTTATATATGTATATATATATATTTTTTTATAAACAGTGTTAAATGCCAGTTTGGGGTCATTTAACTAAAATTCAAACTTCTCAGGTTTTTTTTTGTTTGTTTTTGTTTTTTACTAAAATGAGGAGGTGGGAAAGAGCTATTTGCAAAACTTGCCGGCTAGGCAAATGAGTTAAAAACCTTTTTTCTTTTTTTTTTTTAAAACTTTTTTTGTTAAACCAACCACCCTGAAAGTTTCCACACGTGGAATATAGATACAACATTGAACAAAATATGTGGCCTCCCATGTACATTGGTTACCTATGTACAAGTATCCTATACACCAGTAAAACAACAGGGCAATTAGTCAATTAAAAAAAATAATTAGTACATGTTATGTGTAATAAAATTAAACAAATTTACAAAGGCTTTTCCACTTGTGGATTTGATTCCTTTTTTTTTGGAGAGGGTAATCCTGGAGCAACCATTTACCCATTTCAGATTCTATACTAGAACATTTCTGGTTGCTGGTTGGATTCAGCAGTGGGCCAGTGAGGTCAGCGGGAATGAGGGGACAGAGGTGACACTGCCTCAGATAATACCATTAGGGGGGCCACAGATGGGCCCTAAGTCAACGCCATTCTTCATGTAGTATTTCTCCAGCTTGGCCAGGATGTGCTTGCCATAGGTGTACTTGCGAAGAGTCGCGATGTGGGGCCGGATCTGGGGAGGAAGCAGTTTGTGTTACTCTGGCCTGCAAACAGACTCAGGCAGGCTTCCGGTGTGGCCCCCGACGCTGCACGGTGCACACAAGCACGCCCCCCACAGCAATACCTTTCACTGGTTCAGCCAAAGCACCTGATTCCAAGCTATCTATAGTGACCCATTATCTGAGGACAGGCTCCTATCCTGAGCGCTGATGCAGCACGTGAGACCGCCGAGGCTGGAGGGCGGGCCACCCCCAGGACAGAATGCAAGAAGGGCATCCTGACAATCCCATGCCCACCCCACCACTGCACAGTGCCCTCCTGAGGCACGCTCTCAGACCCTCTGGCCCCACACTTGGTGCCTCAACTCTCCTAACCACTAGGGGTTTCTTTCCAGGCACCGTGAATCCTGAGCTCACCAGCTGGGGCTGTCCTCCAGTTCACAAAGGATCACAGTAAGCTGCTAATGAATGACACCTGGAAGAATGATTCACATGAGCTAGGCCTGTTCATTTAAGCCTCCTCAGGGCGGTGTGATTACCCCATTTTACTGATGAATGATGAAGGTACAATGGTGAAGTCACTCATCCCAAGTCAAATGGCTAATAAGGGACAGCAAGGGTATTTGAGCCCAGCTGTCTGGCTCCTCCAGAAAGCATCTCTCCCCACTGTGCTCTCACGGCACTGGCTACTGCACCAGTCTCATCCTTCACCCTCTCCAAGATGGGCTCGGCTCAGCTCTGCACGTATTCTCTTCCATTGTCTCCTGCCTGGGCAGATCCACCCGACAAGTCCTGTGCATCCCAGACAGCCCGACCGGTGATTCCTCTCTGGAACCACCTTTCCTCTTCTGTGAGCTCGTGGAGTTTTCTCCATACCTCAGCTACAACATGCAACTCAGTTTACAACCATCCACTGTCCCAGACAGCGAACAGCAGCTTATTAACCTCTCGCGCCACTCACACTTGCACAAACACTGAAAATGGACAGGATAAATGGACGCTCTCCAGATTGAGAGCTCCATGTGTACAGTAACTGGCCCTTTAGCTGTGTCCTCAAAGCAAAGAAGGGGCAAGCAGCTGTAAACCACGTCTGCACCCCCCACAGGACACATAACCACATCAGTTATGACATTGTCATCCAGGAGCCTACGTGGGAAACTTATTAATAGTCCTTGGCTCGAAACCTGAGCTGCGCAAACACAGACAATTTACAAACCTCCCCAAACTCATCTGTAGAAAAGGATGCAATAATGCTACTTTCATTTGGGTCGCTGGCTAATGTTTCACCATTCGAACTTGAAATTCAACCCCCTAGCTTTTGGTAGCTCTCCCTGGGATTGGCTAACTGATGAGTCCAGCCACTTAACCTTTACATCTCTCCTCTTCCAAACAAGAAAACTAACCACCCATGTGTACGCACGTTTACAATATTGTGGAACTCCCGTTTTTTACGTGATTTAATGGGAGGCGAAAAAAGTAATCACCTGCTCCACTCCCAATGTTTCCTTTTGCTAAAAAGGATATTCTAACAGTGAGAGCTGCAAACGCTTAGTTTTTTAGATTCTTAGTACTCTTCCTCCTCTCAACCAAATGCTAAGCCCCATTCTATCCACTTCTCTTCAATCCCAAGGCCACCACCTCGCATCCAGTCTCCTCACTGCGTCATCTCCTAGGTCTCCCATCCTCCAACTCATCAGCCAGGACAATTACTTGAAATGTAAATGTGATTTTGGCCCTACAGTCCTGCCCTAATGAACTGGCTTTACTTCTTCAAATACACTGTCTTGACTTTTGCTTCCAAACCTTCACACACCAGGTTCCCTCGGCCTGGGAAGGTTTGCAGGGCTTTCTTCAAAAGTCATTCTTGGGGAACCTTCTCTGTACCCCCACATTAGAAGAGTCATTCTTGCACAGCCCTTCCCGATATTCCCCAGCACCAATGCAACTATTTGTGCAAAACCTTGGCCAGCTCACCAATACAGAAGCCCTACTGAAAGGAGGGCTTGCTATAGAGTATGTGAGCTTAATGAGTATGTGATGAATGAATGAAGGGACGTTCTTTAAACTTCTGCGCATCCCCAACAATCCCTCTGCCTTCACCAGCCTCCTGACACGTGATCTATGAGCCTCACAGCATTGGGACTCTGGACTGTCCCAGCCTTCCCCTGCCATCGCCGTCACCAATGCGGTGTCTCGTTTTGCTTTGAACTGGAGGAGGTAGGTGCCTCGTCTGGCTCAGAACTCGAGTCCATAACAAAGATTCTCATTACCGAACCGTGTTCTCAGTGAGGGCAAGTGGTTCATCACTGCCAGACCACGACCGTCCCCTCCACCAACAAGGGCTGAGTGAGTTCAGAGCCCACCGGCTGCGGGTTCAGATCAGATGCACCCCGAGCTCACAGCACAAACACAGCTGCAGCAGACCTGCCTGTGGGTGTCTGGCTTCCTGGGCCCTGTGGTCTCTGTGGGGCTGGTTGGACCTGCTCTGTGACTGTCTCGAAAGCCGTGGGCCTCTCTCCGGGTGCCTTCTGGGTCAGCTCGCAGTCACAGCACCTACCACCTCACATGTCTGTCCTTGTTCCCGTCTAACACCTCTTTAGCCCGCACGTCTCCTCCTGCAGAGCTTCCCCTCCAAGACTCGGGGCATGTGCTCTCACCACTGCTGTCCATCGCTCTTCCCCACTGTGCACAGAGGGCAGGGATCAATCCTAGTCATCTCTGTGCTGGTGTCTGCACGCAGTGGGCACCAGTCAACGTGCCAGGCCAGGCACTGCACTGCGCGGGCAGGCACTCAGTCAGTACATGGTGGTGGCATGAATGAATAAGAGGGAGGAGGGGAAAAGGAAATAAGGCGAGCAGGTTGATTTACTGGACTGAAAAGCTGGTCTCCTAGGAACAGAGAGGCAGAAGCATGGCCTGAAGATCCGGGAAGGCAATCTCTCTCAAAGACTGAGTTTAAGGCTCTTTCAGACCAGTGAGTTACTGACAGAGCAGAGGGGCAAACGTGGGACAATGGGCCCGCCAGATAAAAGGAAAAAGGAGTAGAGCATGCGAGAGTCTAGTGACAAACCGCAAAAGGAAGCAAGATGCCCGCCCTCCAGTGCACTTCAGGCACGTGAAGGACGCGCGCCTGGCCCACTTCTCTCTCAGCGCTGCCCGCCTGCCCACCTTATGCATGACGATCTTCCGCTGGGCTGGCTCTGCCACGTCGATCATCTTCTGGACCACGTAGTTGGCGTACTGGTCCTTCATCATGGTGTATAAGGCACTGTGGGGACCGTCGTTCATGGTGCACACCTCATCAATAAGCACAGCGCGCTCCGTACGGGACGCGTGAGTGACGCACTTCTCCACAACGTTGCTGTAATGAGACAATCCAGGGACGATGCTGAGAAAAGGGACCCTGTCCAGCTGTGCTGGTGCGGCCTCTGTCCCGACCTCGGGGTCAGCAGCAGGAGACCTTATCACTTTTGGACGATTTAACTCATCAACTGCTTGGCTCTATGAGACTCCACTTTTGCTGTGTGTCTCCTGATGAGAGCCATGGCCGAGCCCAAGTCTTGGAGGATACCAGCCCCAGCCCCCTAACAGATGAGGGTAACACGCCCAGGTAAGTGAATGCACTTCAACACAAGCTTCACGACACTGGTTACTAGCTGAACTGGTTAATGAGCATAATTTCAACAAGCATCAAAATCTCCCAATTCTTTCCTCACCTCTGGGCTAATTGAGGCTGGGAACAAGTCTTTCTTATACCTACGTCCCTAGTGCTGAGCACAGAGCTTGGCACTTAAGAGGCTCCACAGATGCCCCGAGTGAAGAAACATACACACAGGAACTACAGCGCTCATTCCACCACCTCACGCTGCCTCTTAAGAGTCTAAGACACGAAGACCCTACCGGTCTGTCCATATTTCTAAACACTTCACAAACATACCACCTTGGGAAAGGAAAGAAGAAAGGAATATGGTTACATTAAATCAGAGTTTTTCCTATAGTCCAGGACGACATTAGAGGCTGATTAAACTACACACAGCCATGCCTGGGCATTTACCGTCCAGGAGTGATTGATCACTCACTCATGGTGGCTCTGTAATCCAATACTACTCACATCTGTGGCTCTGTGGGCACGAGGAAGTTGTATGATGTAAAAGAACAATACATATTTATATTTGTTATTACTGGAGCCAATACTTGGCAGAGAGAACATCTGGCGGGCAGGTGGGCAGTTGGAGGCTTTGCAACGAGTTCATGACTGGGGGTAAAGCTATTCTGGATCACAGAACACTCAAATAGAAAAGGAATTTCAAAGGTTTCGGAAATAGCTACTGCAGAAAGCTCTTTTTTGACAATCCTGAAAGATGGCCATTTAGCCTCTGCTCAGGAATTTTTAATGATTTGCGAATACTTTCTAGGGAAAAATACCATATGGGTGAATGGCTCTGTTCCACATTCTTCCTTACATACTGAAGCAAAATATGCTTCTGTGAAATTTCACTCATTTGTCTTAATTTTGTATTTAGGGGCTGAAAAAGGACATGTATACCAGGAGCCTGAGGGCAGAGGTGGAGTCTTACTCCTTCTTCCAAAGGCCAGCCCTCTGGATAGTTGAACAATCATCATAAACAATCATTACCAGGATAACTCCCAGTTCCTGAGGTTTTTAAACCATAACAGGGTATTGTTTTATGGAGCTCTGAAAGGACCCTCTCAGTGTTATGTGCTTTTGCATACTGAGCTTACAAGGTATGATCAAAAAAATTGGTGAATGTTTAATTTTTAAAAAACAATGTATTACAGTAAAAGACACATTATCATCAGTTCCCCTCAAAATACTCCCCCTCGCTTCAAACACATTGCTCCCATCATTCTTGCCACTTTCTGAAGCAGTTCTGGAAGTCCTCTTTCATGAGTCTTTAGTTGTGCTGTTGTGGCTGCCTCCATGTCCTGAATCGATTCGAAACGTTTACCTTTCATGGTCATTTTGACTTTGGGGAAGAGCCAGAAGTCACACAGTGCCAGATCCAGTGAATAATGTGAATGAGGACACACCATGTTTCATTTGACAGAAATTGTCATACCAAAAATGATGTGTGACACGGAACGTTGTCATGATGAAGGATGAAGTAAAGACACAAAAGAGGACTTCCAGAACTGCTTCATAAACTGGCAAGAATGGTGGGATAAGTGTGTTTGAAATGAGGGAGAGTATTTTGAGGGGGATTAATGGCAATGTGTCTTTTACTGCACTGATTTTTTAAAATTTAAACATTCACCATCTTTTGTTATTACACCTCGTACTCATATGCTTTTATTTGGAAAACAAAATTCTCAAGCTAAAATGTTTAAGAACTACCATCCTACCAGACATTTATTTAATCTTTCTTCTTAAGAGATACAGTGTGTATCAAACCTGGTGAGCTAATCTATCAAGTCTAATTAAGACAACAGCCTCTTCCGTCTGCTATGGCAATAAGGGAACTTTTTTCTCCACCTCCCTTCTCCAGTACTATGCAATTCTAGCATGAGCTGAAGGTGTGGCACTATGGAAGCGAACCTCCTAACAGCCACTATGCCTAAGCAGAAAAGGGAGTTAAGAACACTGGGCTGGTTCAGAGAGCACGAAGCCGGTCACCATCTCCAAATGTTCAGGCAAGAACTCATCCCTTTTCAGGACTGCTTGGCTGGGTGTACCTTCATCCCCTCCAGGCCCACTTTCCCTACAAAGGAGTGAGGATTAGAAACATGATTTTCTGCTACACTGGGCTGGGGACAGGACACTCATCATTCTTCTGGGTGGAGGACTCAACCCTCAGCACTGACCTGTCTTTCAGGAAAGCGAGCAGGTAGAGCAGCTACCACCACGGGACCCACCTGGCCAAAAGCTCCCCCCTCAACACACGATCACTAGCAGTTCAGTCTGAAGTTTATGCTGGTGTTGATGAAGCGGCAGTTCCCAGCCCATTTATGGAGGATAAAAATCAACTTAAGTGATCTGTGACCAGATTTTTTTTTTTAATGAAACAGCATATTAAGTAGCAGAATTAATCATGGGAAATACAGCGCCACTTAGGTGTGTGTGTGAGTGCTTACACATCTAAAGTCAATAAAAAATTTACTTTGTATTCTGCTTCACCCCCCAAAATGTCAGAAAGTCACTATTTTATTGGTTTATTTCTATTGATCTGTTTTGAATTTTACTGGCTCTTTTTCTGTTCTAAAATGCTGTTAAAGCCATATAGTGAATTTTATTTCAGATGATGTATTTTTCTATTCTAGAATTTCCATTTTGTTCCTTTTACAATAGAGCTGCTCCTTTTCTAGTAATATTTCTTATATTTTCATTCATAAGAGCGTATTTCCCTTTACAACCTTGAGTATAATTAAAATAGCTGCTTTATAATCCTCCTCTGCTAACTCCAACATCTATCTGGGTGGTCTGGGTAGTTTGGGATTTTTTCATTTTCTGTTTTTTCTTTGAATACAGGTCACATTTTCCTGTTATCTAGACACAGTAAATGATACACTGTAGAAACGGAGTTCTCTTACGTTTCTCCAAAGACTATTACTCCTCCAATCCCTATTTTAGTGCACTTAACTTAGCTGAACTCAAACTACAAACTTCTTCCATGCAGTACGGAGCAGGTACAACCTTGGATCAATTCTTTTAGGCTTAGTTGGGCTGCCTCAAGTTTGTCCCATGCAATTGTGATTCAGGAGTCAACAAGATATTTGGGAAGTTTAAATATAGGCCTTCCCCTCACTGGTTCTTTTCCTCTGTAGCATTTCTCCCATCATTTTATAGATTCTGCCTTCTAGGAATACTGGAGATTTTCTATCCCCACTTAGGAGCTGAGCAGGAAGCAGGCTTAGAAGTGCCTACAGGCTAAAAGCCATTAAAAATAGGAAATTTCCTGATTATAGTCAACAATACTATGTTATAAACTTCAAAGCTGCTAAGAGACTAGATCTTAATGGTTTTCAACACAAAAAAGAAATGACATAATAAAGGTATTAGGTAATGCAATTGTAGCAATCCCAGTACAATATATAAATGTAATCAACCAACACACTGCATACGTCAAAGTTGCACAATGTTATATATCAATTATATCACAATATATTAAAAACAATTTTAAGGAGGGAGGATTTCCCCAGCGCAATTAACCTTCCTCTAAATATCAATACCACCCACAACCCCGTATCTTTCTGCTCTTGGTCACTCTCTAATGCCTGCAGGTATTTTATTAGCATTCTGTCCAAAATTTACAATTGTTATCTGTGGGAGGAGGGCTGGGCCCACAGTAGCTACTCAGTCATTACCTAACCACAAGTCTATTGTGATATTACCACTTATGCTACATCCAAGGGTGAGATCTTAAATACACTAAACAAAAACGTAAACAGGACAGTGACCCAAAGACGAGACCTAAGCGACTCTGACCCCAATTTCCCTGGTCCTGGTAAATGTCCCAAACAAAGTAATACAAGGTCCAAGAGATGACCCCTGAAATGGTTAGGCTGTTGAGACATGGGACCTATGGGTGCTTTTATTTCTTTTCTCTATTTTCCATGTTGTAATGTTATAGTATTTCACAAATTGAAAACAATTTAAAACATCAAAATTATATGCATCACACATGCCTCACAATTTATCCTAAAAACCAGAGATGAAAATTAGCCCCAAAATATAAAGTACTATGTTATGTGTACGGTAGGATATATAAGCCCTACTTAGAAGACCACGCCTCTCACCTCTTGGAAGGCCATCAATTTCTTCTCCAACCTCTGCTACTTATGTTACCTGAAACATTTTTCACAACCTGGGAATAACTAGTGCACCTCATTCTTGAGCTGGTACAATATGAAGACTGGAAAAGAGATTCTAAGACTACAAAGGTCTATACATAGATACAGAACACTGCCTCTTAATTCAGGTGCCAAAGAGTAATTCAGGTGCCAACCTGAGTAAAAGCATTTCACAATTCCAAGCAAGTAAGATAGTGAAATGTTCTGTTTACCAAAGTACAAAACTTATATTCTTTAAAAACATACCCCCCAGATGGGGGAATGAGGAGCCCACCAAGGGACTTTTTATGTTTTATACTTTATAGTAGACCTATTTGACTTTATAAACTATGCACCGTGTTTCCCCGAAAATAAGACCTAGGCGGACAAACAGCTCTGATGTGTCTTTGGGAGCAAAAATTAATTTAAGACCCAGTCTTACATTATAGTAAAATAAGACTGGGTCTTATATTAATTTTTGCTCCAAAAGACACATCAGAGCTGTTTGTCCGCCTAGGTCTTATTTTCGGGAAAACACGATGTACTTTTAAAAAAAAAAAAATTTTTTTTAAAGGTGGGAGGGGGGCGCCAGATGGCTCAGTTGGTTAGAGCGCAAGCTCTTACCAACAAGGTTGCTGGTTCAATTCCCGCATAGGATGGTGGGCTGCGCCCCCTGCAATGAAGATTGAAAACAGCAACTGGACTTGGAGCTGAGCTGCGCTGTCCACAACTAGACCGAAGCACAATGACTTGGAGCTGACGGGCCCTGGAGAAATACCCTGTTCCCCAACAATTAAAATAAATAAAAAAATAAAAATAAATTAAAAATTTTAAAAATTAAAAAAAAAAAAAAGAAAAAGGAGAATGAAAGTTCATTCTTTCTGGACCTGAAATACTCTTTAATCCTCTTTTCTGGAGAACAGTCTATAATTCAAAGCCCGTACCTTGCAAATTTGTGCTGACTCAATACAAGTACATTGCCTCGAATTTCTGCTACAATTTTACTTTTATCCTCAGGACGACCATGCTCCAATACATGCTGGATTACATAATTTCCATATTGGTCCTGTTTGAGAAACGACAAAAGAAATAAAATTTATGTAAAAATGAGATCAGTGGGTTACCTAAATTCTTACATCTAATCAACATCTATCATTCTATAGCACTATGATGGCTTACTTGAATACTAAAGAACATAAGAATTTTTAAAATAGGGAAAAAGTGTCACAATCTATTTGTCATTACAAAACAGGAACACACTACTACTAGACAAGGAAATATTTATACATATTTACTTATTATTTATGCCCGAAGGTAAAATACTATACACAAAAAAGTAAGCCTCCTCTCATTTAAAAAAGAAAAAAAGGAAAGGTAGGTGGGAATAAAGATACTTTTCTCTCAAAACAGAAATGTATAAATCGCTTCCTATATCTATCCACAACAAAGAAAAACTAGAAACAAAGGTTATATCCAACAAAACAGACAACACCTAATTAAATAACATCACAAGCATATAATGGATATACTCATTCATCTAAAATGAAATTCACTTTGAGAGAATAAATGTGTGTAAGGAATTTCAGAAGCAAAATATTTATTTGTAAGATATGAAAACTTAAAGAGTGTACAAGTAATATAAGTAATATATATTTTTTTAAAGTGCCAGTGCCAAATGTATTTGCTTCTGGATGGTAGGATTGTGGGTAACTTGTTTTGTTGCTATTTTCTGCACTTTCAAATTCTTCTACAATGAATATTTAATACATTTATAATATCACACCTCCCACCAAAACAACCAACAAACACTAACAAAAAAAAATTGTTTCACTATAACATACTACATGTAGAAAATATTCTAATGGTTAGTATGATATGGGAGAAATTTTTAGTGATACATCCAAGAGAAAGTATCAAAGCTAGAAAGAATAAATCAACTAATCCCCTTAGTTCATTTGAAATGATGAAACTGAGACCCAGAGGGATTAAATGGCCTGCCCAAGGTGACATAGCTAGCTAGTCCACAACAGAGCTCTGGCAGACAGGTCTCTTCACTCCAAGGCCAGGGGTCTATTCATTACCCATAAAAAGCGTGAACCAGGCCTGATGTAAATGAAAACTTGCCCCAAATCTTCAGTGGGCATTTTAAACACATTAATATTAACCTCTTCTGGAACGGGTACCTGTGCTGAGAAAACACACAAGCTCTGGGCCTGCACGAGCCCACAGGTGTTTGCAGTTACTCTACTGGCAACTCCACTACCTGTACAAGTTGCTCTGTGTGCTGGTGAAGCTCCTCTAAAATAGGGAGGGTCTGGTCAGGGAGACAGTGCTCCAGGATCCTCTGAATCACTCGGCAGCCGTACGGATGCGTGGACAAGGCAAACACCTAGGGCAGACAGGCAGACAGAAGTTAAAGAAGCCAAACATGACCATTGCCACTTTCAGTGCTACCATACTGTTTATATACTTATCCCATTCATCTTCACAATCACCCTGAGAGATAGTCATGAATAGTCTCCAGACACAGATGAGAAAATTAAAGCTCCTAGTTTACATAATGTGCCAGCAGTCATACAGATGGTAAATGTCAGAGCCAGGAGATCATTTCCTAGTCTGACTCAAAAGCCCAAATTATAAATACGGTATTTAAATTCTCTTCTACAAATAATAAGGGGTGTGTGTGTGTGTGTGTGTGTAAACCCATTTCTTAACTATTCTAGGAATTCACAGATGTACATAAATTCAGAGCTGAAAAGGCCTTTTCCGAGAAGCCTAGAAAGGAACTGAATTACTCAACGCCATGAGAAAAACACTTAGTTAACAGTCCACTATATCAAAGAATAGGGTTAAAAGCAGAAAAAGAAAGGGCTGGATTCAAATTCTGAGTGCTTTTCCATAACCACAAAGCCATGTTCTGAATTGAACTGGGGTGTTTCCCAGCAATAAGCAAGAAAAGATTCTTCTTTTGTTGGATCTGGAACAAGATAAGCACACAGGACTCAGGTCCAGACCAGCCAATCTGGTTTCTGCCCTTCCTAGCTGGATGACCTGGATCTCTGATCCGTTATCAAGAATAATGACAATAATGGTAAGAACAGTAGGACAGCTAACACTTATTAGATGGTTACCAAGTGTCAGTCACTTCACTAAGTGCTTTGTACATGGTTTTATATACATAGTTTCTTGTGTCTAACTATATACTTAAAACAGTATACGGTATGATTCTGCTCAATTACAGCTTTATTAAAATGCTCAATATCCACAGTCTGGAACAATTTATTTCACTCAACACTTTCAAATATTACTTATACTGTGGGCTTCTGGGGTTTACTCTGTATAGCTCTATAATATAATGACGGATAAGTATATAGGTTTTCATTTAAATTTTTTTTTTTTTGTCCAATCCTCTGCTAAGGGACATCTAGATTATTTAAACAGTCTTTTCCTATTAAGGGAATAATGCTGCTTTAAACACGTCTAAATACTTCTTGCAGTATGCACGTGCAGATGTTTCACCAGGTACATACGTAGGCCAGGAATGCAAAGTCACAGAAAGTGTAAATGTTGAACTTTGAAAGTTGGTACTAAATTATTTTCCCAAACGGTTGTGCTAATACCCACTGGAAATTTGTGTTTCTTCTATCTGTGCATTTGGCCCATTTTTGCATTAATTTCTATTATTCTCTTTGATTATAAGAGTTCTTTATATATTCTGATTATCAATTCTCTGGCAGTTTCATCTTGAAAATATTCTCTCCCATTTGGTTGCTTAATCCTTTTACTTCCTTTGTTGTATATTTCGATAAATGTAAGATCTTAATTTTAAAGTAAATAGATCTACTTTTTTTCATTAATTCAGAAAATCCCAATAACCCCATGCATAAATGTCCATAGTCTACGTTACCCTGCCAGAATTGAGCAAACCCCAAAACTGAAACAACTCTAAAATTCCATTGCGATCTAGGTTTAGCAGTACACACAACTATACCTAAAAATCTACTTGCTGTTTCCCATTCTTTTTTCCCTTTCTAAAAAAAAAAAAAAATTTCACATACCCAAGAGGGAAATGTTTTACTCTCCTGCCCTACCCAGCTTAGGAGGAGTGTGAGGATGTTTTTTGGCAAAAGAAATGAATGGCAATAGCCAGTTACAGGGCAATTCTGGAAAAACCATGGTATAAAAAAGTAACTCTGCTTGGAAGTTGGTGCTAAGAGCACACAGGCCCTTATGACATACAGGCAAACAGATAAATTAGAAGGTATCTCTCTGGTTGTATGGCCACTAACAGAATTCAAATCAACCTGATCACCACCCCACCCCACCTCAAGTTATGCAAAAAACATCTTGTTATTTTAAACATACATTCACATGACATGTAAGATTAGTTCTGTAAATGACTTGAATTTTACAACGTGATAAAAACTTTTAAGTATCAAGATAAATAGTATTTAGCCAAAGGAAAAATGTATTCTTCGAACATAAGATTTAATCTTAACAACTCCGACGGCTATTTCATCCCAACACGAGCAGACGCCTGCATTAAGGAGCTTCGCAGACTGTAAAGGGAAGAGAGTTGGGTACACAGAGCTAGGTACTTGACACCCCTGAACAGGACTGCCATTTACTGCAGTCAGTAATACATTAAGCACTTGCAAACACTGCTCTTCTGTGCTCACACTAGAAACACCCATCAGCTTGTTTCCTTCATCTCTTTCCTAAGTCACTTACCTGCCCTTTGAACGCATCGATGATAAACTGCAAAGACTGAGGCTGCACACATTCAATGCATTTCTGAACCACGTGATTGCCATTCTGGTCTTTCACACACTTTAGGACGTGGCCATCAAGTTCCCGAACCATCTCATTCTATTTGAGACAAGGAAAGAAAGCACCACCAGAATCACAGCGAGCAAATACGTGGACAATCAACATTCTTACCAAACACAAAAGTACGGGGGAGGGAATCCATAATGAAAGTGGGACAACTCGGCTGTGGCACTATGAAAACCTGGCAATAAATGACGATTAAGAGTTTTTCCACATGTTAGCAAACTTCCTGTAACAGTAACTAGTCTAGAAAAAGTATTCTAACCTGCAAAAGATCTGTGGGACTTTTAAAAATATAGCCATCTTCAAAGGGAAAGGAGCCTATACCAAATACACTGTATTAGAGAATTACATGTATAATTCATCTTTTGATTCTGACAATCCTGTAAGGTATATATTATTAATAATGATAGTAGTTAATCTAGAGTTTACTGTAGGCATACCTCTAACTGCTTAACATGCTATGACTCAAGGAATTGTAATAATCCTACGCATTGGACACTATTACAGAAGAGGAAACCAAGGCACAAATTAAATGACTTGTCAAAATCACAGACCTAGACTGCCATGATTCAAACCCAAGCAATATAGCTCCTCTGTGTGACAAAACAGTGTGCCAGTAAACCACCTGTCAGTTATAAATTATCCCGCACATACCCTCCACCCATATATATATGCAGAAATTGAGTCTGAAAGGGGTCATGTACTTAAAACTACAGACAGTGACTAAATCAGAATTGTAGCCAGGGCCCGGGACTCCCACACAATCTTCCCACCGGGCCACACTGACTGCAGTGTTGGCAGGAACAGTGCTCAGTTAATGAGTGAAGTGTCCAAACTGGGGGAATACAGACAAAGGCCAGCGCTGAGGGCTGTGTGTGTATATAGGGGATGAGTGGGGGTGATGACAAGCGTAGAGAAAACAGAGGTGATGGGCTTTTGACTGGAGATTACAATACCGGGAAAAAGCAAAAGACAATAGACTTGGAAAAGTTTCCTAAAGCAAATAACCAAATGTCAGAAAACAATAATTTATTCTGAAAATATAATTATGGGAATTAGAGAATGATGCCTATATAAAGATAAAGATAAGGAACACATAATCAAAATGAAGGGGAGGTGGCTTCCCTGAATGTTTTCTTGAGCCCCCCGAAGAGGTAAAAACCGTTAGAAAGGAGTTAATTTCACCAAAAAGAATAAACTTGCATCTGGAAAACAGTAAATCATCCACAGCAGGAAGAGGAGTTCAGCTCAGAGAGAAACCAGACCAGGAAAAGACATACAGAAATATAGAGCAGAAAGAGTACCAGCTTGGGGTGGGGGGGTGGGGGTGGGAGGAGAGCTGAAAAACTACTACAACGCTGCCATCCAATCAGGAAACAGTAAAATCTGAAAAGTTGGAGACAAAAACCAATAATCTATCACAATCATAAGAGAAGACAAAGATGGAAAAAAATACCTGGAAAACTGTAATACTCCTGTGCTTTCTTTCAGCAAGTGGGCATTATGGTCAAAAAAAGAGGAAGAAACTTTCATGTTCAAAAAACCCCAGAAATTTAAAAAGGAGAGAGTCAACCATGAAATTTTCATCCCTAAAAATCCCAGGTAAAATTGAAACTAACAATGATCTGAACATTAGAAGGAAACTAAATGTAGTAGCCTTGCCCCTGTATGTAATTCTTTACATACAACACCACGTTATCACTGCAGCATCTCCAGTAATGAGCACTGAATGAATGAACCCCAAATCTGCTGCGCATCCCCAACAATCCCTCTGCCTTCACCAGCCTCCTGACGCGTGATCTATGAGCCTCACAGCATCGGGACTCTGGACTGTCCCAGCCTTCCCCTGCCATCGCCGTCACCAATGCGGTGTCTCGTTTTGCTTTGAACTGGAGAAGGTAGGTGCCTCGTCTGGCTCAGAACTCGAGTCCATAACAAAGATTCTCATTACCGAACCGTGTTCTCAGTGAGGGCAAGTGGTTCATCACTGCCAGACCACGACCGTCCCCTCCACCAACAAGGGCTGAGTGAGTTCAGAGCCCACCGGCTGCGGGTTCAGACCAGATGCACCCCGAGCTCACAGCAAAAACACAGCTGCGGCAGACCTGCCTTTGGGTGTCTGGCTTCCTGGGCCCTGTGGTCTCTGTGGGGCTGGTTGGACCTGCTCTGTGACTGTCTCGAAAGCCGTGGGCCTCTCTCCGGGTGTCTTCTGGGTCAGCTCGCAGTCACAGCACCTACCACCTCACATGTCTGTCCCTGTTCCCGTCTAACGCCTCTTTAGCCCGCACGTCTCCTCCTGCAGAGCTTCCCCTCCAAGACTCGGGGCATGTGCTCTCACCACTGCTGTCCATCGCTCTTCCCCACTGTGCACAGAGGGCAGGGATCAATCCTAGTCAACTCTGTGCTGGTGTCTGCACGCAGTGGGCACCAGTCAACGTGCCAGGCCAGGCACTGCACTGCGCGGGCAGGCACTCAGTCAGTACATGGTGGTGGCATGAATGAATAAGAGGGAGCAAGTAAAGGAAAATGGAAGATGACTGGATGAAAGTTTGGTTTATTGGAGTGAAGTGTCAAGCTGAAGAGAATGACAACTTACTAGTATTTTACATGCTTCAACTCTTGCCAAACAAAAATCCCACCTGTAAAACTGCACCTACTAAAGACTAAGTTCTGCTCGAAGAGGGTTTGAAACCAGGCGTTTCTAACACAAGACACTTGATCTACTATAAATTTACAAATTGCACAGTTCATGCTTGCCATGCAGAAAGGCAGCCACAAGCACCAAAGAAAAACTAAAAGAAAACTGAAAGCCGACAAATTTATAGGATTCACTACATGTACCATGGAGAAACATCAAACACCAAGAGAAAAGTTAAAGGGGAAACTTACAATTACCTGCTGGTCTGAGGGAATAAATTCAAGAGCTTTCTGGATAACACGGCAGCCGTACATCTGCAGGGCCAATGACAGGACATGGCCTCGAATCCGTTCTGCCAAAGCCAGCTTCTGTTCAAGGCTGCCAAACTAGACACAATGTGTGGGTGAACACCGTTACTTAGGTAGAAGGAAAGAAACCAGAGAAAGCAAAGCATTCATTATTCTAGCTCAACCACTGGCACACCTCCTTCAGCCCCGTCACCTGTGATTAACCCTTCTGTTAAAAGCTTGTTTCTTCAAGGCAGTAGTAGCTCCCCGTCTCTGATTATGAAGAATCATTTTTAATGTTAAAAAATTTCTCAGCTACCAACAATACTAGTTTCACTACTAGTATCTACTAAACAAAAACTATGTAATTAATTCCTCATTTAATACTATTAAATGGATCTATACTCCATCAATTATAAGAACATTGATGCTTATTCTAAAATAATACATGTGGGAGACATTGTTTGTTATGGCTTTAGACAATGTCTGGGGAAGATTCAAGGACATCTTGTAGCAAATCAACAGCACTTCAGGTGTCTGAGGCCCCCGGGGTTGAAAAGTTCCTTTGTCTACATGAAACTTAAGCCAAGCACATACTGGCACTGTGTTTTGCATCAGTGTGCTACATCACTCCAAGAATTGATATTATCTATTATACAAGGCAACAGAGTCGGGGGAAAAAGTAGAATCAAGAGATAAGGCTGCACAATATTAAAACTCTTCCTAGAATGATTTTCCATCCCTGGCGTTTTAGTTTTGTTTGAATAGTTATCATCATCAAACTGAAAGAGACTTTATGAAGAACCAGCTTGCCCAACCCACTCATTTTCCATACAAGGGAACTAAGGTGCGGGGACTTTCTCTAAGTCAGAAAAGTTCCCTAGCTTGTCCCCAATCACACAGCTGTTCATTCGGCCACCCTGAGCTACTATATTAATTTCTGGAGATGAAGATCTCTGTATTTTTGTATCTGTGACAAAATCGCAGTGAAAAGACATTCTCAAATCAAAATCAGAAGTCATGTTTAGGTTGGTTTGTTAGTCCACAGCAGGAGAATTAAGTGTCAAAGAACTTAAGTCGTTAGGAGAAAAGCTGTGAAGATACAGGCTGTGAGTGAGCCATTTTTCTAAATCTTCCCACAAATCAAACAA
The DNA here is from genome assembly GCF_004115265.2 of Rhinolophus ferrumequinum. NCBI lineage: Eukaryota > Metazoa > Chordata > Mammalia > Chiroptera > Rhinolophidae > Rhinolophus > Rhinolophus ferrumequinum. The sequence continues at coordinate 21,202,007 of NC_046292.1, forward strand.
ACTAAGATATAAGAAGTTGACAAACTTCTTTTGTATGGGGGCAGGTACTGTACAGTTTCAGCATTTCTCCCCTGTACCCAATTCTTCATCTCCATGCTTCATTCCTTTCTGGGTTTATAGGTTGGGATTGTTGATCTCATCGCACCAGGGCTACGACGGAAGCCCAGCTCCCTGCCTTTCTGACAGTCTGGGCTACTAGGGGAAACAGACACTAGTGCAGCTATCCCATCAGTCCTTTCCAAAGAGAACGACAAGAAGAGTGGACATTATTCGCATTAATGGAGGAAAACTAAGGAACCATAAGGATGGCCCAAGAAGAAGCATTTAATCCTCACAACTAGTTTACGATGAAAAACACCAGAGCTGGTATCCAAAGATAGTCCTTTAGGAATCTTAAAATTTCATTTTTCAGACCACTTTATTGTGGTCCCACTAAAAGTGTCTTACAAGGATTATTTCCTCCTCCGAAAATGTCATGTTTAGTAAAATTACTGTAACAGTCAGAAATAATGTACTAGATCCTCAATGGAGACGGTAGTTCTCCAAACACATTTCTAAAACAGGTTGGCATCATCTGCTTGGGTACTTAGAGGATGTACTGTTGCTAATGAATTGGAAAACATTTAAAAACACTTAAAAACAAAACAAAACAAAACAAAAAACTACACATACTTCATTTTGAGGGCCGGAATGAGATCGCAACTCTAAAAACAGCTAATGAAATTTTAAAATGCTCTGGAGTTTCTAAAGTCAAAGGATAGAAAGAACAAAGGCTTACTTCAAAGAACTTCTGAATGACGTAATTTCCAAAGACATCCACCATTAGCTGGTAAGCGGCCTGGAGAATTTCATTGAAGACAAGCTGGCGCTCAGCTGGTGTGGCCCGCTCTAGTTTCAGCTGAATGAATCTGAAATACAAAGTAGAAAGGGCAATCACAGCATTTTGGGAAGACTTGGAAATAAGTAATAATTAGCTCAGTTTATATAGTGTATGAGCTCTGTCTGAAACTGCGCGTGCACACGTGCATATACACAGGCACAAGTGGACGCGTGTGTGCACATACACAATCGTTATTTAAATGAGTCATTTGAGCTCACTCAATTGAAGAATTTCTGAAAAGGAAGAAGAAATTTATAGTGTTAAGTATCCCTTAACTGAGCTTTTGAAAGTAGATTTCAATTTTAGTGTATTTCATTACAGTAGGACATGTGTATGAAATTGTATTTATGTGTGAGATGAGGGGAAAACAAAAAAGGGGGTAGAAAAAGAGAGGAGGGGATAAAGGTGGGCATAACACGAGGAGAACTGTACTTGACTTTTTTCTTTAGAAACCAGACCCACATTAATAGGCTAAAAAGCTTAGGGTCCTTACTATATTGTTTAACTCATATTCATATGAAGCAGTATTCATTAATGATGTAGAACAGTTATAAATGTCTCCAGTGTCTTCTGAAGTAGTAGCTACTTAATTTGCCTTTTTTGGTTCAAGTGACTATATCAGAAAAATTATGTTGTCTCTCAATCTGGCCTATAGGATCCAAGTATGAGAAATCCTTGCCCATTAGCAAGCTGGCAGAACTTAGGAAATAGGTTCTTTAGAAGCCATTTCATTGTGCACAGAGAGAAAGAAAGAGAAATGGAGACAAATAGGAAAGAAGTATGGGTGACATCATAATTATACCTTCGCCCCAGGATTGAGCCAAGCTAAATTCTGTGTTTTGTAATAGCTTCTCTCTCGTCTCTATGCAGATTCTCGATTTTATAGAAAGGAACAACAAAGGAAAGTGATGGAGTTGTCTTACAATTGAGCAGCAGAAGCCAAACTTATATCTGAATAATGTCTCTTAGAGAGCAAGATTCTTAATAGGGATTAAAGTAGCAAACACGTACAAGGTATGATCAAACAATACAGTGAATGTTCAAATAAAAAAAAATTTATTACCGAAAAAGACACAATTGCTATTAACCCCCCTCAAAATACTCCCTCTCGCTTCGAACCCTTATCCCATCGTTCTTGCCACTTCCTGAAGCAGTTCTGGAAGTCCTCTTTCATGAGTGTCTTTAGTTGTGCTGTTGTTGCTGCCTCGATGTCCTAAATCATTTTGACTTTGGGAAGAGCCAGAAGTCTCATGGTGCCAGATCCAGTGAATACAGTGGATGAGGACACACTGTAATGTTTTTATTTGACCGAAATTGCCATATACCAGAAGCGATGTGTGACAGAGAGTGAGTGCTGTCATGATGGAGGATGACTTACGGTACACTTTTAAACACACCCTCACTCAACACCTTTGCTCAATTGTAGCTCACACCGAACTGCACCAAACAAGTTGAAACTTGTCACACTGTTACTAAGGTTCAATGTACCACTTCGCATCCTAAATAAAGATCCCTGCCTTTCCACTGGATGGCACTCGGCAGCAGCAGTCACCATTTTTTGTGATCACAGTGGAAAGGCTCCATGTCACACGTCACTTCTGGTACAGCAATTTCTGTCAAAAACATTACGGTGTGTCCTCAGCCACCTTATTCACCGGATCTGGCACTGTGCAACTTCTGGCTCTTCCCCAAACTCAAAATGATTCAGGACATCGAGGCAGCCACAACAGAGTAACTAAAGACACTCACGAAAGAGGACTTCCAGAACTGCTTCAGAAAGTGGCAAAAACGATGGGCTAAATGTGTTCGAAGTGAGAGGGAGCATTTTGAGGGGGATTATTAGCAATGTGTCTTTTATTGTAATAATTTTTTTTCTTTTCTCTTTCTTCTGCCTCCCCCCCACACTCCGGTTCAAGCTGTTGTTTCTCTGTCTAGTTGTGTAGGACACAGCTCCCTGGCCCATGCTGGTATTATGAGCCTTGCGCTCCCCCTGGCTGACGCTGTCGGTCGGCTGCTCACAGCAGCTCACGGCAGCTCTCCGACACTCACGCCAGCTGCAGGCCGCTCACACTGGCCACCTGCCGCTCCTGGCAGCACACGGTAGCCCATGGCATGTAATAATTTTTTTCAATTTAAACATTCATCGTATTTTTTGATCACGTCTCGTATGTATGGCTCTGTGTTAAGTGTTTCTGTTTCTTAAACTGTAGGTATTCTGTGAGGTTCTCATGAACCAGAAACAGCAGGCTAATCTTTCAGGAAGGTAAAAAGGTTTGTTTTAATTAAGCATGTGATCCCAATTACTAAATGGCTCTTTTCAATCACTTGTATATCTGGTGACCCTCATAATCCACATCCCTCTGAAATAATGGGAAGTATACTAAGAAGCAAACTGTTTCAATTGTTTTGTGGCAATTCAGAGTATACCTTATCTGAGGCATGGAATGGAAGGCGTTAAGATTTCAGTTACCTTCAGTGCCAAAGCCAAGTCCTCACCTGGACCCATGCTGGTCTTGGGAAAATTCCATTATATGCCCAGCAATTTCCCGCAGTTGTAAATTGGGGTACCGGTTATTTCGAAAATCCTCCAAAAGCCTGCTCCTGCCAGAGGGCATGACATCAGACATTCCGTATCGCAAACGGGAGGAAGAAAAAAGGGTGCTGCTGGGGCTGAAGAGGCTGGAGGCACTGCTCGCGCTGCGGTACTTGGCTTCAGCGCCTGGGGCAGCAGAGATGTATCTTCCACTGCCATTTGTGAGTCCTCCTGTTGGTTACAGAACAGGAGAACTCAAAACTCATTCTTAAGAACTTTGTTCAACAGAGGAAAAAGCATCCCGCACATAAAAGCCTGCATCATCTCTTACTGCTTTTCAATTCTGTTGCTGTTGTGTTAAGATTCAATTCTATTAGTGCCATGATTTTCTTAAGGGCAATTCGGCAAGCTGGAAAGAAACTTTTGCACAAAGATTACGAGGGGAATGCTTTTAACCACTGATAGGATACTGCTAGCAAAAATGGAGCAACAGTTAGTGCAGCCCTTAGTAAGCAAAATGATGAGAAACCAGCCTGTCATGTGAACCAGCACCTGAGCACCAGGAATCAGAAAACACAAACTTCATGGAGACTTCAGTTGTTTTCCACTCTGAGCTCTGCGGTGATTCCTGCTGTGAGCGAATAATCCCCACTCCCACTTGAAACCCTCCCTTAAAAACACACACACACACACAAACAAACAAAAAAACCCTGAGTACCCACATTAATCTGTTTTGTACAGGGAGCCCCCAAAATAGCTTTGATGGGAAGGTTTTGCTGCTAAATAGAAGTCTGAAAATCACTAAGGCACCCGAAGCTGAGGATCGGACAGAACAAGGGGTAGAAAAAAGGACATATGCTTTGAAATGGAAGGTTTTCAAGTTCATCAAGAATGGGCAGCTCTTAACACCTTCTATGGAGACACAGCCTAACATGCACTAGTGACAACTTTCATGCCACTGACACTGTTGTGACTAATGACAAGGGAACAATTGTGAATCCCTAGACAGAGAAGATCAAAAGGCTTATCAAAATGTAAAGCAAGGTAATAAATTATAATGTATTTCCAATGTTCTTACGTTTTAATTATGGGATTTTTTTTTTAACTTTAGATTGCACTATAGAAAAGATATGAAGCCTTTCTGTTTTCCCCGCACTCCTGTTAAACAAAAAAGCAAAGTAGGTAAGAAATACCACATAAACCACAAAGAGTGTAGATAAATAAGGATCCATGAAAAAAGTCACCTAAGGTGAACTTCTTCATGAGTTTTAATGAATGTCTAGTTTGGAGTTTAATAGTAGCTACAAAAATATACCCCGCTTGGATTTCTATGCAGAATTCTAGGACCCAGCTTCAAAGGTCTGAGTCTCAATGAAAGTGATGGGACCAAAAGGAAAAGGCTCAGTGTTAAAATCTGTAAAACATTTACTGAGCATTTGTCCTATGCCAGGCTCTATGATAGAAGCATTTCATATATATTTTCTATTACATTCTCACTGACATTTTGGAAAAGGAGTTTTACATTCCCATTTAGGTAACAGAAAATTAAGGCCCAAAGAGGTGTCATGCTCACCCAATGCACACAACCCAAAATGATCACGGCCAGATTTCATCACAGGACTCAACTCCAGAGTCAGTGTCCTTGCAACTATACAGGACTCATTTCAGACTCAATTATATCAAGTTTTCTTGCTCTAAAGGGCAATGTCATTCTTGTCCAATTCCACATTTCTTTATCCAAATGGAAAAGATTTAAGGAAAGAAAGAGGGTTTATAAGAAAAGAGAACAGTGGCCATATGGCTGTTCTTTATTCCATTTCAGAAACAATTCTTTCTTCCCTGACTTGAGAATGGGGAGAAATGGGAAAAGAGATGGCAGTAAGTAGTTCAGCAGGTACTGGGAGAGTGTGGTTACAGCACGGAACATACTTAAGGAGAAGGAATGTCATGAACACACACAGTTTTGAAAATAATTTCAAGGTATTTTAAGAACTTGGTCACTAACAAAGGCACTTAGAGAAAAGTAACAAATCAACAGAGAAACAGAACCACACTCCTAAAAGGCCTGACACATATCCATAGTGACATGGAAAGTAGTCAGGTCATTCATGACAAGGTTGAATGACGGGAACCAATCCTGAACACTGCTTTACCTCTACACTTATGTGACCCAATAAATGCATTTAATGTTTAAGCCACAATGTTCTGTTACTGGGGCCAAAAGCACCCTAACTTATCCCTAACACTGGATTCACTAGCTGGAGTAAATCACGGAGAAAGTCTACAATAAAGATTTATACATTTGCCCTGAGGTTTTCATTTTGGGCGCTGGTCTCACTGGATGCCAGACAGCACACACAGGTGCACATACATGCAAGAGCATATACACGCATATACACACAGTTTTTATTACTGAGGAAGGAATTATACCAATTTGAAAAATAAATTTTCCCAGGTACTATATTATAAATGGCAAACTGACAGTTCACAGGCATATTCTGCTTGAGCCAACTAATTGGTTCCATTAAACCAATGCTTGAAGTAGATTTTTGCTTAAGACTACAGTTTTCTGGTTGTTTATGAAAAGGTACCTGGCAAATAGTAGGCCATCACTAAGTATCCACTGATGAATTTCCTTTAGATGGGGAATATGCAGAAATGTGCTTTCCGGTTGACTATGGTTGACACGCCTATATATTCTTATACCCAAACTACTATACTCCCGGAGGTGACCCCTGAACGTGTTTAAACTTTTCACACAGGGCCTCAAAGGGAGCTTCTTAGTGATTTCTACAGTATTTTGACAGTGGTAGATTTCATAGAGCTATGTCCTATGACAACATTCCACAGAAAATAAGGGCTTAAATAAATGTTTTGTTTAAATTAGTATGTACGAGTTTCCATTTCCACATATAAGAAGCTTGGAAGTCACCACTCCATCCTAACAACAAATATAAAGCTAAACAGACTGAAAAGTCAGGAATTCTTGTTGGATCCATAAGTGAGGGGAGGACAAAGAGCAAACCACTGCCGCTAAGATTGGAGAGACAGACAGGCATATACAGGCTACTTCACAGCTTATCAGAACAGGGACTCGAGCAGAAACCACCTCTAGAATCAGTACCAAACAGGAAAACCTGAAGTGTAACTGGCAAATTGCTTAGAGACTCAGTGTGGACAATTCTGAGTTAAAACTCCAAGGGGCCCGATTCATGGAAGGACCCCCTACAATATTGTGAGATGTACCTCCAGGAGCCCAATCAGTTCCCACAATAACTATCAGAGACAATTTTCCTTGGGCTACTGGCAGCATGGAGGTAAAAGGAACAATTGTGAAATATGCCAGAGCACTCTCTCCTTAATAAAGCCTACCCTCTGGGGAAACTAGTTAACCAGAGCCTAACCTGCTGGGTTATCAGAGACTGACTGACCTGGGGAAGGGAAAAATTTAACTACAGCCTACTCAAACCATTCTGTCCCACCAAAAGGGGGAGAAAACAACTGAGAAACACCTGTGAAGTTGATAGTCCAGAGGCACAGGCTCACTAAAAAATGAGATGTGATCATAGGACTACAGAATGCTTCCGCTCTCCTGGTACCTCACCACCTTACTAAAAATCTATTTTACAGCAGTTCCTTTTACCCAGTATATAAGGCTTGGCTAACAACAACAACAAAAAAGCCAAAGAGCAAGCATCAAAGCATCAGAGCGAGAATGGCAGGGACACTGGAATTATCAGACTGGAAATTTAAAACAACTATGATTAATATGCTGAGGGCTTTTTAAATAAATAGTACGCATGTAAGAACAGACTGGCAATGTTCAAAAGGAGAATGACGGAAATCCTAAGCAAGAACCAAAAAGAAATGGTAGTGATAAAAAACCCTGCAACAGAAATGAAGAATGCCTCTGATGGGCTTATTAGCAGACTAGACACAGATGAAGAAAAGAAAATCAACAGAATCCTCGAAAACCAAAAAGTAAAGAAACAAAAACAAAAAAACAAAACCCCAAGCAACCAGAACAGAAAATCTCAAGAACTCAAAGACTGTGCGACAACACATGGTGGGACTATCAGAAGAAGAGAAAAAGCAACAGAAGAACTATCTGAAGCAATGATTGAGAATTTCTCCAAATTAATGTCAGATACCAAACCACAGATTCAGGAAACTCAAGAACACCAAGCAGGATAAATGCCAGAGAAAACTACAGCTATGTATATCACCCTCAAACTACAGAAAACCAAAGCTAAATAAAAGATCCTGAAAGAAGGCGGGGGCGGGGGGGGGGGTTGGGGGTGGTGGACACGACTTACGACTTACAGAGAAGAACAAAGATAAGAACTACATCCGACTTCTCAGAAAAAATGCAAGCAACAAGAGAGAAGTCAAATATTTAAAGGGTTGAAAGAAAAAAATCCTACCCATGTAGAATTTTGCACCCTGCAAAATTCTCCTTTAAAAGTGAAGAAATACTTTTTCAGACAAGGAAAAATTGAGGGAATGTATTGCCACTAGACCTGCCTTGCAAGAAATGTTAAAACAATTTTTTAGAGAGAAGGAAAATAACACAGGTCAGAAATTCCGATCTATATAAAGAAAGGAAAAGCATCAAAAAAGGAATAAATAAAACTTAATATAATAAAAACTTTTATTTCTCTTATTCTGAATTGATGTGAGATAAGTATGTTCAAAATAATAGCAACAATGTATTCAATTATGTATGCTCACGCTTGTATCATATGTACGCTTATGTATGCTTACATAAAAGTAAAATGAATGACAGCAATGATACAAGAGGTAAGGAGAAATTAGGAATATTTTATTATAAGGTATTAGCACTACATGTGAAGTGGTATACTCGTATTTGAAAGTGGACCTGGATTAGTTGTAAATGTACAATGCAAACTATAGGGAAACCGCCAAGAAAAATTAAAAAGAAAAAAAAAAAAAAAACCAGTATAACTGATGTTAAGAGAGGAGAGAAACTGGAATCACATAAATGTACAATTAAAATCACAAAAGACAGAAAAAAGAGTGTAAGACAAAAACAGGAACAAAGAACAAAGGCAACAAATAGAAATCAGTAATGAATATGGTACATATTAATCCAACTATATCAACAATCATTTGAATGTCAACAGTCTAAATGCACCAAATGAAAAGACAGAGATTGTCGAAGTAGATCACAAAACACATCCCAACTATAAGTTATCTACAAGAAACCCACTTTAAAAATAAAAACATGTATACATTTAAAGTAAATGGATGGACAGAAAAATGCCATGCTAAATTAATGTGCTTCAGTTGTCTATACAAGTCTATGAAAGGGTTTTCCGTCAGTAGCCATCTAGTATTCCATTCTCTAGCTATGAGGAATGTTTTTGTTCATTTGTTTTTTTGTACTTGTAGACCTAACAGATGCCTAATAAGCATCTATACCTATCCCCAGCCCAATTCCTGAAATGTTTCCTCAGGCTTGTTTTTCTCCATAATTCCCAGATGGTACCATCTTTAAATTCTAAGCATCAAGAAGTAGCAGATACTCTTCTTATAAGGACACCAGTCACAGGATGAATGACCCATCCTATTCCAGTATGACCTCATCTTAATTACATATTAAGATGCTGTTTCCAAACAAGGTCACATTCACAGGTACCAGGGTCTAGGGCATCAACGTGTCTTTTTGGGGGACTCGGTTCATCCCACAACAGACATGTGTAGAACTGAGTTTACCAGCCCCAGAAGGAAGCAGCACAGGTCACACATGCATGGCTAGTCCACGTGGAGAGGGGAGCACGTTGGAGGTAGGAGAGCACATCTGCTGCTCAGTGGCTGTGTCATTTGGTCTCTCAGGTTCCCTGTCTCTCCCAGGGAACCTGAGAGGCCAAATGACACAGCTACTGAGTGGTGTCATTCGAGAGTGGTGGGGTCTGTCCCAGTTAGATAAAATATTTGTTGTGTGGGTCAAATCACGTTACTTTTTATCATAATCAAGTCTTCATAATTTGTCTCCAAACCACCTTTATCGTGTCATCTTTAATGCGGCCACTATTTATGATGAGGGCACACAGAGCTACTTGCGCCTTTCCCCAAATACACCACGTGACTGACATAACCACTCCTCAGTGACAGCAGTTCTTTAAGCTACTAAGGCAGTTGGAGGCATGCTTTCCTCCCAACACGTTTTCCCTCATCTGCCCTATGCTTGCTTCAGTCTGAAGTAACTGCTTCCTCAGCAACAATTCCACAGTGAACCTAAATACTCATATTTTCATTCAGCCTGATATCACAGCTATATATATTTGTTATCCCTGCAGGACAATCAGATCCCTAAAGGAGGGAATGGTGTCTGTTTCCTCCCACTTCCCCCACCTCCCCGCCCCCCAGTTGCTTGATAAAAGACCTGCTGGATTAACATCCGGTCAAACAAAATTTTGTGTGTATAAATGCATCACAAGCAGCAAAGCAGAAGACAAAATGATGATAATTATTACTAAAGAGTACAATTTGAGGGGGCACTGGCAAAACAGTAGCAGATAAAAGTTATCATTATGTACATGGGGAAATCTATGGGTAGGCAGAACATGAAGCCATTAAGGTAAGAATCCGACTTCTGGGACACTCAGATCCACAACCTTTAACTCTTCTTCTTGTTGAGGTAGGAGGTGGAATTTATTAGAGACGGATGCTTTCGGTATAGATGAGAACACATAGGCTTCATCTAATGCACATATAAACCACAAACGAGGATTTACAGATCTAGATGTTAATAATATTAATAATTACGAAAATAATACTTTCAAATTAAGAAATATAACACATACTTAAGGCAAACAAAATAAACACTTGCAACATCTGCCTTGCTCGGGGTCATAAAAAATTTATTTGTACCACTAATCATGCACATGCATGTGTGCATAGTTATGTATGTGACAGATGGAATGGGACGACTGAGAAAGTGGGAGGAATATTTCACTTTTAAAAAAACTACCACCTTATGCCAACAAGTTTGACAATTCAGATGAAATGGACAAATTCCTAGAAAGTCACAAACTACCAAAATTGACTCAAGAAGAAACGGAAAATCTGAACCTATAAGACTTAAAGAAACTGAACTAGAAATTTAAGATCTTCCCACAAGTAAACACCCAGGCTAGGATGGCTTCCCTGTTGAATTTTATCAAATATTTAAAGAAATAATACCAATACTTCAAAAACTCTTCCAGAAAACAGAACTTATTTCCAACCTGGATTATAAGGTCAATATCACCGTAACAAGTCAAACAAAGACATCACAAGAAAGGAAAATGACAGATGTCCTTTATGAATACAGATGCAAAAATTCTCAACAAAAATATTAACAAACCAAATCCAACATGATCAAGTGGGATTTGTCCCCGCAATTAACATCCAAAAAAAAATTAATGTAACATACCCTATTCATATAATAAAAGGTAAAAATCACATAGTCATCACTAAACACAGAAAAAGCATTTAACAACATCCAAAACCCATTCATGACAAAACTCTTAAACTTGGAATAGAATGGAACTCTACCTGATGAAAGGTATCTATGAAAACCCTACAATGGGCAGATCTCGAAGTAAAAGAGGAACGCGTTACCCAGATCAGGAACAAGGCAAGGACGTGGACTCTCATCTATTCTATCTCACCAGTGAAATCAGGCAAGAATAGAAATAAAAGGCATCAAGACTGGGAAACCGTCTTTATTCATAGGTGACATGATCCTATATATAGAAAATCCTAAGGAATCCACCCCCAAACTATTAGAACTAGTAAGTACAGCAAATTTGCAGAAGATAAGATTATACAAAAATCAATTGTATCTCTATAAACAATCAAGAAGATATCCAAAAATAGAACTGGAATACAATTCCATTCAGAATAACAAATTATCTCTCTCTCTCTCTCTCTCTCTCTCTCTCTCTCTCTCTCTATATATATATATATATATATATATATATATATATATATATATATATCTCACGTTGGAACAAATCTAACAAAACACATGTAAGACCCGTACACTGAACATTTCAAAACTTTGCTGGGGGAAAATGATGCATGCAAAGATGAATCATCACCTAACACAATATACAAATTTAACTCAAAATGGATCAAATACTTAAATATAAGAACTAAAAATTAAACTTTTAGTACAAAACACAGGAGAAAATCTTTAAGACCTTGAGCTGGCCAAAGATTTCTATACCAGAAAGCATGATAACCTGGACCTCATCAAAATTCGAAAAGTATTGTGCTTCAAAAAGACAACATTTAAAAAATGAGCTTCCTCTTCCTGTAAGCAGCCTGCAGTGATCTCTAACAATGGTACACTATTCACCTGACCCAGAGAACCCCACAAAATCATGCACATCGAGTTCAAATCTTCATGTCCACATTAAGGACACTCGTGATGGCCCAGGCCCTCAAGGGTATGCATATCTGAAAAGCCACCAAATATGTAAAGGATGTCACAGAAGCGATGTGTGCCATTCCGTTGTTACAATGGTGGAGTTGGGAGGTGCGCCCAGGTCAAACAGTGGGGTTGGATGCAGGGTCGGGGGCCCAAAGAGTGCAGAATTTTTGCTGCACATGCTTACAAATGCAGAGAGGAATGCTGCGCTGAAGGGCTGAGATGTCGACTGTGACCACCGAGCACAGCCAGGGGCACAAAGCTCCCACGACGCGGCACAGGACTCGCAGAGCTCTTGAGCAGCTTAGCCCCTACCTGAGCTCCCCCTGCCACACTGAGATGATCCTCACTGAAAAAGAACAGACTGTTCCTAAACCAGAAGGGGAGGTTGCACAGAAGAAAAAGATCTCCCAGAAAAAGACTCTAGAAACAAAAACTTATGGCCCAGGAGTAAACTCAGCATCAAATAAATGCTAATAAAAATGTAAAAAAAAAGAAAGAAAGAAGAAAACACACGCAAAGCTGTATCTGGCGAAAGACTTAAAACCAGAATATATAAAGAACTCTTACAACTCAATAATAAGACAACTCATTATCAAAAACTGGGCAAAAAATATGAGCAGACACTTCACCAAAGATGTATGAATGATTAATAAGCACATGAAAAGATGCTCAACATCATTAGTCATTAGGGAAATGGAAATTAAAACCACAACGACATACCATTAGGACAGTTATATTAAACAAGACAAGAACAAATGTTGGTGAGGATGTAGAGAAACCCAAATCCTCAGACACTACTGGTGGCAATGTAAAATGAGGCACCAACTTGGAAAATGGTCTGGCAGTTTCTCAAAAAGTTTAACATAAAAATAACATACAATTCTACTTCTAGAGAAATGAAAACACATGTCCTGAGAAAGGTTGCATACGCATGTTCATACCAGCACTACTTCTAATAGCCAAAAACTGTAACCAACAAACATCCTTCCACTGAGTGGTTCGACAAAATGTGGTATCTCCATGAAACGGAATAAACTACTGATACACGTCACATTGTGTGTGAAATCTCAAAACTATGAGAAGGGCAAGAAGCCAAACAAAAGAGGTCACATATTCATGGTTACATTTATATGAAATGTCCAGAAAAGGCAAATTTAAAAACAGAAAGTAGATCTAAGGACATGAATGGGATTTAATTGTAAATGGTCATGAGAAATCTTACCGAGGGGGTGAAAATATTCTAAAACCAATCTATGATGATGAATTCAAACAGCAACAAAATTGAATTCTACATTTGAAATGGGTGAATTTTATGATACAATTTTACAGTAAGATATAACTCAATAAGGTTATTTTTTAAAAAAAAAGTTTGGTTTTTAAATAATGGGTAATGGAAAAAGCGCCCAAGGGTCTTAAGGAGGCACTCAATAAGTGATTGGTGAACAAATACAGGAAAATAACCAAGCAGGCCACTGACTGTTTTCTTAGAGTATCCTAACACGTCTGATTACTGGAAGCATGAAAATGGTAACATGTAGAAAAGATCCTCCCTGGGATAACAGACTAGACTAGACTGTGCCTTTCAAACACCTAACTAGCTGGAGGTATTATGAAACTCATGAACCCAGGCTGAGTTTAAGTTTCCCTGTGGAGAATAGAGTCATGTGAGTACTTAATACAATGAATGAACGAACACAATGAATAATGGCAGAAGCTATATTACATCTGGCCTAATATATATCTGGTTAAAGAAATGTTAAGTTTCTTACACGAAAATGTCTTCAGGGCCTTTGTATGTACGGACACTGCTACAAACCAAACACCACACCTCTATTTTCTCCAGGTTAAGACTAAAGCACACAAGAAGCCTTTTCTTGAGGAAACAGACTAAACTGAGGCAAAGCTGTAACCAATCAGGACACCAAGTTCCTCAGAATGACATGTATAATTTATGTAGTTACATGCAGTGAGGCCAAGCCCAATGCAAACACACGTACAACTAAGTTGCAAGGTAAAAATTTTTAGAGCAGGGAAGATAGGCTAAAAATAAAACTAGGCAGACAGCAAGAGTCATTAAAATAAGAAATAACTCGCACCAATAGTTATTTCCTACTTCCCAGGGGAAACATGAATTAAGAATAAGGAAGTATTTCATTAAATTGCTGATATATTGGAAAGAGGAAAGGCACCAATGCATGCAAGTAATGTTCCCAGCTCCATTTTCCAACACCAATAGCCACAGCATTTAGTTCAGGGGTTGACAAGCTACAGCCCACAGGACAAATCTGGCCTGCCACCTATTTTTGTAAATCAAGTTTTATTTTCAGCAATAGAGTTGAATATTCACTTCACAGACCATCTGACCTACAAGGCTAAAATATTTACTATCTGGCTCTTTACAAAATTCTTTTTGCAGATTTAGTTTGTTTAGTACTCAGTACGTATCAACTGGTAAGAGTTCAAATGTTGAAACCAAGGAATTAACAGGTACGATTTCTGTATCTGATAATGCACTGGTTTAAAAGACACCGTGGGTACATCATGTGACAGAATCTGCATTAATACTGCATGTTTTGGAGTCAAAAAGGTTCGACTCTAGATCTGTTCAGATATGAGAAGACCTTGGCAAGATATTTAAGTCAGTTTCCTCACTTCTGTACCTCACTTCTGAAGGTATAGGTGGGCATAACACCTATACCTTCCAGAGTATAGCACCCAAAATGATTAACAGTAGCAGGCAACGACTAGTCAACAAATGTTAGTGCCTTCCATCTGCATACCCAACCGGGACTTTCATCTACCCCTTAGTTTTTGCATTAACCCTCAGTCTTTAAAAGCCAAATGTCACTAGAAAGCACTGTTGTGCAATGTACCCCATTCCCTTAGCTATCTAATATGAACTAACCAATCTGGAATGTCCCTACAACTTTCTAAAGTAATGCCCATATATAACCGGAGACAATGAGTTCTACAACTATAGTTCTTAACCTTCTGAAATTTCAGGATACACACACACACAGAGATATATGTACTTAGATACACCGTTTTGCCTTAAAACTAATCTCTCAAACTCAGAGATAGCTTAGCTCTCAGAGACTCTTAGTTCTAGAATAATAACTATATTATCCTATCTCTTTCAAGTCTTTTTAAAAATGATTTTTATAAATCATTTCCAAGTCTTCATTTTTTCAAATGAAAGCATACTGTTCATTTTCAGTCTGTCTTCATTTCTGAGTGCATAAATCTTGCTGGTTAAAAAGGGAGAGAAATCCATGTCAACTACGGACTCGGGTGATAACGGTGTGTCGGTGTAGGTTCATCAATTGTGACACAGGCACCACTCTGGCGCGGATACTGAGAATGGGGAAGGCTATGTACGTGTGGGACTGAGAGCACAGAGGATATCTCAGTACTTTTCCCTCAATTTTGCTATGAACCTAAACTGCTCTAAAAAATACAAAGCCTGAATTGAAAACAAACAAAACAAAACAAAACAAAAAACAAACAAAGAGAGGATTAAAAAAACAACAGAATCTTCCCGACAAAGTAGCCACACGTGATAATTTTTCCCGGGACAGTCTTGACTTAGGGCTGTCATCACAAAGTAATAATTTAGTAACACTCCCATTCACTCGCAAAAGAGTCCTGGGTGACATGATAAATTATATGGTTACTCTACTTCTATGCCTCAACTTTCCATCTAAGAACTAAATCAGTACTTCAAATTCCAAACTCAGTATAACCAGGGAAAGCGAGTGTGCACCCATCTCCTATCTCTTCAAAGATTTAGAGATTTGCCACCCAAAGTACGAACACAAGTCTTTCCATTCTTACAGCCTGCTGCTTCAGAATCCTCCTTTCCCTCCTCATTTTCTAGGAAGGTAACATTTTTTAAAATCCCATACATATAACAAACAAAACACATAACTGCGAAATACACATCTATACTCATTAGCATACTGAGTTTAAGAATGGATATGCAAATATTTTTTTAAGAACCTGGCAAATTTTTAAAAATGAAATGCTATATGTGAAAAAGATATTAAATGTATGCATTGTGGGGGAGTCTGAAAAATACATCAAAATATTAATCGTAGTGCTATTTCAGTGGTAATATTAGGTGAATACATTCTTTTCTCTCTGTGTCTGTGTTTTCCAGCTTTACTTAAAATGAATCTGTACTGTGTCTAGAATGAAAGATTCTCACGTGCAGCCAAAGAACAAGATGTTCATACTAAAGCTGAAGTGAATACACAGGGGATGCATCCAGGTTTTAATAAATCCAAAACTGCTACACTATCTAAGTACAGCCTAAATAACACGAGGTATTCAAGGAAGGCACAGAACACCCAGGACAGTTCTAGGATAAAAGGACTGTCCTTTGCTTATGCAAAGTATTTTTAATGGCATCAGTGGCAAGAGATTTCTAGAGTTCAAGGTGGGGTTAGAGTAATGGTTCTTACCCAGGTTTAAGCTTGAAGAGGATCCATGTGAAGAGAGGGAAGGAGGTGGTGTCTGTGAATGTCCTGGTCCCTGACTAGGGAGAGGCATGCCCACGGGTCCAGGAGAGGAGGAAAAGCTAAGGCCGTTATAAAAACTGTGTCCAATGGGGGTCAAGCTGCTCGATGTCCTCTTATAAAGGTCACTGCTGCCAGTCAGGGAGTCACGGCGGGAGCCACTGCCAGTGTTGGAGTTTGCAACTAAAATGGAATTAAAACAATGCAGATAAGAACAGGCCTGTTCTTCGAAGAACAAGCCCAGTGACCTGTTCCTAACACTTGGATCCAGACTCCTTACCACCGCAAATTTGTCAGCAGAGACAGCCTAACTGTTCATGTGGCAGGTCTAGGGACAAGTAAGATAAATAAAGAGGACATGGCTCAGATGAGCACGAAACTTTTGTTCAAACCATCGCATATATATGCTAAATTAACCTTCCCTGTGTGTCAGATATTATTGAGTGGGGGTGGGTTAAGAAGCTCTGACGGTCACATAGGCTATGGAAAAGGTGAAAGAAAATGGGCTAAAAAGAATGCCTTTCATCAACCCAGAAGTTCTAGTAGAAAAAATGGAGTACAGAAAACAGATTTGTAACTGGGGTATTGCCCCGTACACACGACTTACATATGCAAGCCTGTTTTCTCTATGGGTTTGTTCAACCAAGCCCCCAATTACAATTTAAGATACTTTCTCTCAAACATGCCTTCTGTTTTGAGACCACACTGTTTTACAAACACTGCAATTATCCCATTGTTTACCTTACGACTTTCTTCCATTAAAACATTAAAAATATCTTGGTCTAAGTTCCTTCCTCCCACTTCTCCACAACATCCACCTTCATTCTTAAAGAGACTGGAGAAAACTCATGACTCTTTAAAGCCTGCAGATTGTGGCGTCCACTACCCTGTGGTCTTTAGTAAGTCGTCGTCCCTGTTTAGAACATCCATATGTCTGTGCTTCCCTCCAGGTTCTTCCCAGTGCCTGCACAGATCTCCCTGGTTTAATAATCCCCAAAAGAAATCAACTATGAGATATAAATAAATAGCAACACAAGCGTAAACCTGAAAATAGGCCCCAACTGTGTATCTTGATTTTAATAGTCCCTCATCCCAAAGATAAGGTGGGACGGCTGGATTCCCATGGGGCTCGGTCCAGATCTGCCTGTGGTATCTGTCCAGGGTTCCATGCATTGTCAGTATTCCATCAAGATTGCAAAAATAATTAAAATTCAGTTTTAACAGCACATCAGTCTGATTTCTACCTGCTGTTCCAAACCCTCCAAGGGCTGATCCCAGGGTGGCGCCAAGAGAACTGCTACTTCCAAATCCCAAGGATGTGTTGGCAGGCTGGGCAGAGCCCTGGGAGAAGAGGGAGCTGCTCTGGGAATTGCTGCTCAGAGAGTTGTTGCCATAGAAAGAGCTGGACGCCAGGTTGTTATTGGGCTGCTGCTGGGGCTGGGGCTGAGGCTGCTGGGTTCCTAAAGGGCGAAATGGTCCATTTGTTGTTCCAGCAAGACCACCAGCTGCTCCGTTTGCTGAAGCTGCTGCCGCTGCAACAGCTACAAAGAAGAAAGCAAACCATTTGGCTATGAGAGGGATTGGCCACATTTCCAAAGTACATTGTTATCTTTTTTGAAAACCTTTAATTCTGCCATATCTTTTCAAAGTAGACACAAATGTTGTAAAGATCTATACAAATATCTTTGATCCCTTCATCTGAAGCTTTTATGTTCTATTTCTACTTTCAATTTGAGGTCAAAATACCACTGGAGCAAGTTCACTATGCTGGTGCTTTAAAGAGTTTGTAGTTTAAAATAGGTACAGATATCAAATGTATCCACTTTAAATACAACTTACTTCCCCAAATCTCAAATTCCACGAACACCTATGTTGAGGACGTTTTCCCAGAACCAATGTCAACCATATACTAAAGTCCCTCAAATTCCTAACATATTTAATCATGTTGATTTCTTCTGGATCTTCCCACTATGGTTCCTAATTTTATATATAAAAATCTATTACCCCCCCCAACCAAAATTAACTGCTCTGCCATGTCTCACTACTCCCCTTCCACCTCCTCTACACCCACCTCCCACAAAAACAACCAAAAAATAACAACAAAAACCCCTACATTTTTAAACAATGACATGGACTTCTGTGAAATCAGCCTTGGATTTCTGCCAACAGTACCATTTTGTATTAGTCATCTAACTTCCTATGTTTGCAGTGGAATGGGCCTTGCTGCTAACCAGCTGGTACATGCCATCAACAGAATTAGAAATTTATCGAGGTCACTTGTTGTTCCTGGTTCTCTTTGCAATATTAGAGTATAACTGCTATAGTTGAGAATTGTCAAATAAAGTACATTGTAACATATTTTAAGAACAGCCTTCCTTACCCTTTTTAGATCTCTGACATGAACCCACTAAGATATAAGCTCACCTGCTTGTGCGGCTGAGGAACTAATGATGACGGGGGCAGGAGCTACAAGTCGTACAGGAGCGCCAAGACCATTTCTCGCTCCTGCATTCACCACAAGGGCACCGGTTTGGTCATAGTAAGCAGCAGGAGCCAAGACCGGATAACCTGGGAATATCAAGCCAACACATTATAAGTATATATAAAACTAACAACTGTCGGCTGGGTACCAGCATATTGTAAATAGTCACAAACTGTCTGCTTTGGGGACAGACAGATCTACATGTATATGTAGCTGTCACCACTTAAATAGCTATATGACCCTGAAAATCTGGTTATTCATTTGCTCACCTGTAAAATAGGGATAATAATACCTGCCTAATAAAGTTCTTGTGAAGATTAAGCTAAAAGATGAATGTGAAAGATCCATGATATCTGGCACAATAGGGGGTAGTGTTATTTACCATCCACTCCGTAGCTGTTAGGGAATTTGGCACGACAGCGCATACCTATACTCTTAAAAGCGCTAATAACCAAGGTTATCATCAGCAACCACACATTGACATTTTTAAAATTTTCTTATCTACACAAATAACAAGATACAAATGATTACAACAATCATAGTACTTCTATACCACACAATATTCTAAGTACAAATATGCGGCAAGTTAGCAGGGAAAACCCAGACAGGCTTCAATTAACAGGATCTTTAAATACCATATGAGATGGAATCTCCAAATCCCACTGAGCCATACAAGAAATTACAGGCGACTTCTTAATAAAACATAAGTGCTTAGTAACTAACAAAACAAATGATGTAAGTTAAATTTACTCTCTGAATTCATAAATGAATCAGTTAATTTGACTATGCTTTATGGTCATTAAGGATCCATAAACTTACACTGAGGTCTTATAAGGACCTGTTTCAAAGGCAGAACCTCTAACTACATCCAGTCCATACAAAGAATAGGACCAGGTGGCAGTGAGCCAAAAAGAACATATATTCCAGATATGTATCAAGCAGAGGTAGTCAGCTACACAGCACCTCTGCTATTGGTTTGGAAGAAAGCCTAGAAATGTAACAGAAGACCCTACAAGGAATACCAGGAATTTCTTCCCAATAATGCTGTTCAAAAACACCAGCATAAAAACTAAAGCCTTGGCATGATGCTGAAGTGACCTGGCCACTCCTTCTACCCTTAATCCCGAGGGGGAAAAATAGATCACCACCAACAAAAACAGCACATTCGAAGCACTGTGTGTGGATTTGCTATCTCCACCATATAAGATTAAGACTGGCTCAGGACAATTAGGTGCTCTCATCAACGAACTGTGTTCTAAGTGAGGGCAAGTGTGTCATCTTTGCCAGTTCCCCAATCATAAGCCTAAGCAAGTTAAAACCTCTGCCCATTCTCTTTTGAATCTCTCCCAACAAGCAGCCTTTTGTACCCTCAAAGTATTAGGAACAACAATGCAGCCTCACCTGGCATGCCTGCAGCCAGTCCTTGTCCAAAAGCAAGGGCAGAATTCACTGCTGCAGCTGCCACTAGTGGATCTGTTTGCTGTCCCTGCTGGTTTTGATTTGGGGTCAAAGGACGCTGGCTGGCTCCTCCACGGAGAACCTGGGAGACAGAAATAAATCAACTACTTTCTTCTCATTGGATGTATCTAAGACCCATCATGTGCTTAACTTGGGTTGACTTTTAAAAATTGATGGTTGTAAAACATGTTTCCTGTAACGGTTTTATATGACATGGCTGTTAGGATAAAAATTCAATTAACAACATTTGATACAGTGAAATTGCATTCTACCACTCTTAAACGTATTACCTTTATAAAGCAGCCAAAAGCATATAAAAGTTGTGATACATTCATTAATCAAATATTTATAATGCCTACCATCTGGCAGGTACTAGGGATAAAGCAATGAACAAGACAAAGCCTCTGCCCTCCTGGAGATTTTATTCTACTGAATGAGACAGATAATAAACTCTGTAATATAATGTCAGTGCTCTGGCAAAAAGTGGGTGAAGAAAAAAGAGTATGACGAAGTGTGGGAGAGGGTTTAGATAGGATGAACAGGGATAATTTACCCACGTAATTAAGTTAAAATATCTGTGACCAAAAAAAAAAAAAAAAAAAAAAAAAACCCTCACACAAAAACAGCTACATTTTCTTTGTGGAATATGAGAGCATTTTCTCTCCCCTGGAACACTATTCCCATTTGTCAAGGCCCAAATGAGCGCACCACATTTGATTTCGGGGGCTTCTGACCTGACTGTGTCTAGTTCTCCTCTCATCAATTCCACAGACACACAGCTATCTAAATGGAGATGAGTATTAGTCAAGAACACTGACATTTCAGTGCAGAATACCTGTCCTGCCACTGTGATAGAAGATCTACTTTTTTATTAATGAAACACAGCTATCAAGATGCTGGTAATCATTCTTATTCTGAATACTCTGAAGAATGTATTCCACAAGATCTATATACTACAGCCAAGTAAAAATGCAAACCCCACAGAGCAAGGTTAAAATTACCAAAGTGTATACACAATGCACTTTGCAATGTTTTCAAAGGCAAAGTTCTTATCAGATCACTTTCACTATCACTGCTATTTATAAAAGTTAGACGCCGGTATGTATTATTCTTGGTACCACTTCATAAAAAATTTAAGAGAAACACCACTAGCAAGCAATTAATATTTATTAAACGAGCATAAGGTGAACAACACTGTCTATATTGGCAAGAAGAGATGTGTAGACACTTAATTTACCTAAAGCCTCTATTTCTTTATCTGTAAAAACAGAGTAACAGCTTATCTTGCAGATTTGTTGGGAATATGAAAACTACTGACCCAAAAAACTAGCTGTAATTTCAAGACCTGTGTTTTTCCTATAATTTTGTGGAATCTAAAAAAAATAAAATAAAATAAACATACTCTCAGTGAGATTGATAAAAAGCAAAGGATTCTTGTTTGGATCACAATCATGGTACACAGATGAGCAGGTGTTTTGCCTTTAATTTGACAATGTATATCAAAAGCCTCAATACTCATTTGCTCAAAAAAAACAAAAAACCCATTTCTAGGAATTTATTCCATGAAAAATATCACAGACTTATGCAAAAAACAGTCATCAGTCTCATCTATAACACCACAAATTTGCTAAGCTAAATATCAAATAATAATGGACTGGTCCAAATAAAGTATGAGATACTCTCTGATGGATATAAATGTAGCTAGGAAATGTTATTAAAATAAACATTAAATAACATGGGAAACTTTAAAAACAGGATGTAAAACCATAAGGACAAAAAAAAAATCCCAATTTTAAACAAATTAATTAAATAATGGACAGATACCAAACATTAATACTGGTTTTTCCGACATAAACCAAAATGTGATGTTTTTTCTGAGTTTTCCAATTCACCACAACATTCAACAACAAGCAGGTTGTTCTAGGAAGCAGAAGAAACTGGCCATTTAAAATAAAAAAACATACTCAGTTTTACAGTTAATTATCCTTTCTCAATTTAAAAGCTCTTATTTACTGTAAGTTACAACAGATATAATAGGTTTAAGATTTATATCCAATCCAATACTGTGTTTCACCGAAAAAAAGACCAGGTCTCATATTGATTTTTGCTCCAAAAGACACATTAGGGCTTATGTCCAGGGGATGTCACCCTGAAAAATCATGCTAGGGCTTATTTTCCAGTTAGGTCTTATTTTCAGGGAAACACGGTAGATGTTATAAATATGCAGCCTGAAGATCAAGTACTTTCCCTTTGGTGACAAGCTACTTGTAAGAGAGCCAGAAGTGATCTGAGAATGGTGCTTGGCAGTTAATTATAGAACGGCAGAAAGAAAATTTACTATCAGTATGAATACTCACTTTGCCACTTGCTAACTACCTACCCTTAATTGGATAATTCCCTAAGCAGTTCTCTCATATGTAAGTTCATAATATTATTATTTCAACTAGTCACACTGACCAAGGACCTGATACATAAAAGGCATTCAGCAAGCGCAGCTAAGTCTGAGCCTGAACTCCAATACAAACACAAAAGGGAACTCACCCTCAACCACTCACAGTGTGTCTCTATTTGGACCAATGTTACCTTTTAATTATATAGCTAAAATTCTTACTTGGGATAAATTTTGTTAACATTTACCTGCTGCTGCCCTTGCTGAGCCTGTGGGGTAGTCTGCTGATTAGCAGAATTTGTCGCTGCAGCAGCAGCGGCAGCTTGCTGTTGGAAAAGACTGGCAGGGTAGACTCCCCAGGGAGTAACTCCGTAATACTGGTGAGGGACCACAGCCGGGCCTAAAAGTAGCAAAAGAAAGGTAAGAAAAGTTTAGACTGGTACGAATCAGCTCAGCGTTTCCAAAGCCTACATCTAAATCAGCAGATCTTACTTGAAAGTATTAGGACTATACTGGTTCGTTCTAGCTAATCATTAATTCTTTTTCAAAAAAAAACATTATACATGATCCCCATAACCAAAGTCTTCTAAACTCAGTAATATTTCAGCCCCAGAGGAAGAAGCTTGTGAAGGATAAAAACACTGGAGAGATTGAAAGGGAGCACAACTGGTAGAAGTAGGAAGGGGTCAGTTTAAGAATATGTGGAAGAATTAGCCTTGGTCAGGAAGAAGGCAAAGGCAAGCTTTTTCCAAGAAATAAAGGATATGGAAAAGACATTGCTCGAGTTTGCTGTTAAAAGGGAAATAAATGGAGATGATTAAGTTGTACTCGGCTTTCAGTGGTGAAGACGGCTCCTGAGGTAATTACTCGGGACGGGGATCCTAGTGCTCCATTAACTCCAGAAGCATGAAAATCCACCAGTCTTCTAACAAAACCCAGACCACCCTCCACTGAATCGCCTCTGCTCCATCTCTAAGAAAATTGGTTTTCCTATTTCTATTTTTAAAGTCACCAAAGTCATTCAACACAACTACATTCAAACATTGATATATGAAATTTTAAATGTAAGTCAAAGTTGAAAACAGAAACAAAACATACACCACCATATTACAGACCTGCTGAGTATCCTAAACACAACTCGGCTTTCTGCTTTAAACTAAATTATCTGTTCACCTTCTTTAGCAACAAGCTACAGCTGCAGCCTCCGCCACAGACTAGGCAAGAGGTTGACAGTGCAATACCGAACAGCACCCTGGGTGGAGGAATGTAAATCATTGCATTTTCTGAAGCTGGTGGCAAGAAACATCAAGGCTGCCTATCTGCCAACCAAGACAGAGCCTCAAAGCTAGCTCCTCACATCTGCTGAAACACATCTCCAATTAGAATTTTCTTAAAGCCCAGAGTTCAAGCTATTTGCGACTTAATAACCACACCTTACAAAGGAGTTCCAAAGAGCTGTTTCAAATATAGCTATTTTGACATTAATCCAATAGAAACATTCACATAAGGTGAAATAAATTGGTACACGTTTTCTGTTTCTTCATTTTAAGCTTCTAAAATACAAGTCAAATTAGACCACTGTCCAATATGGCTCTGACATTTCTACTTTGGTTTTTTCAGTATCTGTAGGCTTAGCCAAGATCAAGAAGCTCCCTTTATAAGGGTGCCCACTGGCAAACACTATGTATGCTTAAAAAAGGTATGTTACAATTGAGCTATTTTAATGTAATAAGCAATGGTTTAACACTTTTATCAGAACCTAGTCTAAAAAGCATACTTCCAAGTTAAAGAAAGACTTGGATCCCAAACTCTTCTGCCCTGTGTTTATAAAGAACGATCTTGGGCAGTTAAGAGAATGAAAGATAAAACATAATGAAGACCCTACCTGCGCCTTAGTTTCCTTACCTGCAAAATGGGTGGAACAGGTGGTAGGGTGTTGCCACATCTATCTTAAAAGGCTGGGCTAAAATCTGCAATGATATTCCCAAGGCTCCCACAAAAGCCAACAAAGCAAACCTCTATTGGGCAAGACTGCTGTTACCATAAATTTTTAAAATATCCTTTAATTTTTTTCAACTGACATTCCTACTACTTTCCCTGGTCTTATGGCCTATGACTGAGTTTAGGAAAATACACCAGGGTGCATCATTACTTAAATTGACTCATCAGGACGCCTGTTTCAATTCCTGAGTAATTAACACTCCCTAAGAATAAGCAGTTTCATAGTTTGGGCAGTTAACATTTCCGGTTCTGTGTGAAAGCACTTACGTCATTTTCAGTCTGGCTCAGCTGACAGTACAAAAAGCAAGATTCTGTTCACCAGACTATGATCTCAGTGAGGACAAATATGTCATACTTTAGACAAGTTCTCCGTTTCAAATAACATGTAATAAGTTATTTGAGGAAAAGTTAGTTAGCAGAGGAAAGAAAGTCCAGAAAAGAATTTAAGATCACATAGATATTCTTAATATATAGTATACTGAAGTGCATGCCTGGGCTTTGAGTTAGAGCTAGTTCCAACCCCAACTCTATAATATTTAAATTGTGTGATCTCAAACAAGACAGCTCTGAGCCCCCAAGTCCCAATCTGTAAAATCGTCATGTAACAACTCATATGAAAGAAAAGCACTCAGCACAATGCCTGGCAAACAGTTAATAAGGGTTCAATTCTGCTAGGAAGGGCTTTCTATTTCTTCCCCAAAGGCCAAGGCAGGTAGGAGAACGATACTACATACGTTCCCATCACAGCCCATGTCCAAATATGAACAATTCTAAAGAAAATAATACAGACTTCTATACAGCACTTGAGTTCATAATTGCAAATCACATGCTACACATAAGCGAAATCTTACAGTAATATTTAGTCAAGATTAACATGACGGGATGAATCTGTTCCCAAAGAATATTTACTTTGGAAGGCATTTAGTGTGTCCTAACACTAAGTTCAAATACCATACCTTTATGACCCCACTATGGTGACAGCAACTGTGCCACACAGAGTCACGTAACAAAAGTGTCTGCCTTTTTGAAAGAGTTCAGTCTTGGTGGGGAGAGAAAATAAATACAAAGCAGTAAGTAACAGAGAAAGAACAGCGGAGAGTTAGCAAAGCAAGGCTTTCTAGAGGTGGCAATGCCAGGTCAGAAGCTTCCCAGGCAAAGAATGGGAAGAGAATCTACCACAGTAGACTAAGGAAACCAGTGTCCAAAGACACAGAGACCGAGACCAGAGTGATATCTACAAGCTAAAATCAGTTTCGCATTGCTAAAATGAATGGTGTGAGCCAATGGTAGACAGTATGAGGGACGAAAGTGGTGCACATGTAAAGACACCCACATACAAGTCATAGAGCGATTCCTATACACAGTGGGCCCCAATCCTCGCTAATCCTCAGAATGCCACGGCAGCTCCTGAAAAACACTGACTCCAAAGAACAATACACCACCACCCCACTACCCAAGTAGGTTACAATGATCAGCCACGCCTGATACTAACCATGGTACGCTATATTAGGGAGCGTAAGACAGAAAGCAATGAAGGGCTTAAGCAGAAGGAAAAGAGGATAAGATTTGTGTTTGAGACAGTTTTCTTGTACAATTTAAGGACACAGATGAGGGGAAAGAAGCAAGGAAATTAGGACTATGTGAGACAGCAGCTGCAAAAGTCTGGGTAAAACATATTAGGACCTGAACCGTGACAGACTAGAGAACTAGATAAGGGGAGATTCCCAAAATATCTATGATGAACTGGTGGCTTCATGGATCAAAAACACCGATACAGGAGGCAGTTGACTAGTTTGCCTTCGGACATATTCAAGTGTGAAGTTACAGCTCAGCAGAGCTATCTGGCTGGCAGGCAGATGGCACTGGGAGTCAGGAGAGAAATCCTCACTGGAGACGTGACTGGTGAGAGTACAAGGACCCATGCCCATCTCAAACGACGTTTAGCAGGTGAGACGATCCCTCACGCAGCAGAACGTCTCACCTAGGGTCGCTGCTGCAGCCAATCCAGCCGTGTAGGGGTCCGTCCCTGGGGGAGCAGCACTGATGATGTACGGATTGGGGACAAACGCAGCGGGAGCTAAACCTGCTGAAAACATACCTGTCAGTAAAAACAAACTTGACTAAAACTGCAGCCCTACCAAATACCTACACAGTTTGGCTATTTGTTCCAGGCTGTAGGTAGGGGAAAAAAAGAAAAAAAGACAAGATAGGTTGAGACTAAAGAGGAATTTTAAAAAGAAAAAATAATCCCTATACTAAAGACTATGGTGACATTTATCTTTCACCTTTTTTTTTAACCTTTGCTAAAAATTTCAAGTAAAATTGTTATGCAATTTTAAATTCAGCACAATTTGTAAAAGGTGATTATAATTATAACAGGGTAAAATAGAGCAATTGAAAAGATTTTGTAATGGGATTCAGGGAAGGATCTATTTCCATTTAAAACAATTTTCCAAACAGGTTTCCTCAAAGTAAATGTGGGTGTTTACGTATAAAGACAACTGTCTCCAATGATACAATAGCAGGCCCAGGCAAAGGCCTCTATGCCTGGCCCTACTGTATCGAGGTTGGAAGCAAGTCTTTCCTTCTGCCGTAGACCACCACCGTGATTGGTGATCTCCTTTAGATTCAATCATACATTTCGGCACATTCAAGAACAAAAATTCTACTTATACTTGTTTACATTTACAGCATGTTGTTTCAGAGACCTCTAAAAGGTCAGGCGAGGGCAAAAATATGCATATCAAAAATTTAACAACTGCTACAGAAGAAGGGCAAAGCTATTTTAAAAACCAGTAATTACATGAGACTATAAC
The DNA here is from genome assembly GCF_004115265.2 of Rhinolophus ferrumequinum. Classification (NCBI taxonomy): domain Eukaryota; kingdom Metazoa; phylum Chordata; class Mammalia; order Chiroptera; family Rhinolophidae; genus Rhinolophus; species Rhinolophus ferrumequinum. Next base: position 21,229,526 of record NC_046292.1, read on the forward strand.
ATTTTCAATATATGCTGCTAGGAAAATGGGTTTATAGGTACTAAATTGCTACTTGATAAGAAGAGAAGTTGATATATTCAGTCTATACAACCCCAACATGTACAAAACTATTGTCATTTAATTGATTTCATCCATTCTTACCAACAGAGTTGATGCTAGTCATTACTGTAGTAAATACTTTAAATCTTGGAACAGCTGAGGTAGAGAAATAGTTGGATACTCTTATGAGCTGAAGTCTAGAAGGTGTGGCAAAAATAAAGAATGTAGCTAGAGACAACTGGATTAGAGGAAGAGGCCATTTTACACGGAGGGATTTGTCTGGACTCCTATCATCTGGGACTTTTTCACAGCAGCCAGCATCCTCAAATGGTGGCCACAGCGATAAGAAGGGAGCTACAGGCTTCACGACTTACCGATGTGAGGCTGGTGAGCGGCTGCCAGTGCGTACTGCTGCTGCTGCGCAGCTGTCAACTGCTGGACTGCAAGGGCATTGGGTCTTTGGAACAGCTGAGGTTAAGAAAAAGACATGGTGAGGTTAGAGAAACTCTCTCGGGAATAACTTGAAACCCTCTCTGAGTCAAAACTTCTATAAGACCTGTTTAGGCATGATTCTTGAAACAAAAATGCTCTAATACTCTACTCCATTTGCATGGTATCGCGAGGCTTTATTGTTCTGCTTTCTCTCTCTCTCTTTGCCTCAATTTGATGCCCAGCACCCACGTGCTGACTACTTCACAGGTTATCTGTCCCCTGAACCACGCACACATACAAATGCCCTAGTGGTTGTCAACAGGACTGACGGTGCTGCCTGATCCAAGGCACACTGAAAAATTAAACAAAGGTTCTACAAAGTGACTTACCAAGTTGCCCCATGCTGCTATTGCCCTTCAGTCCTTTTGAGACCCGCACCGCCCCCCACCCCCCAACACTGAATGAATCCTCACCTACGCACATTTTGGAAACGAAAATGAAAAGTATTCGTTTCATCCTCCGACTGCCTCTTCCTGGGGAAATGATAGTGAATACCTGCCTCGACTAGTGACTTATCATAATGAGTAAATGGGACAACTGCCCAACTTTTGGGGGCTCCCGCGCTTCCTCGATACCTATCCTTTATACGTAGAAAATAAAACAACAGAAGTACAGCTACTACTAACAAAACTTGGACTACGAGCTCAGACCCAGCACACTTCTTAGCTCCCAAGAAAAGGGAAGGAGTTCAAAGGCCTTAACACTAAAAGTATCCCAAGGTTCTATTTTAATACAAAGTCAATCATTCACTTGTTCATCCTACAAACATTTATGAAATAAGTAAAACCTTCTAGGCACTGTGCAAGGAACTAGGAATACAACAATAAATAAAATGTTCACACATTTTTGTATGAATAGTATTGGTACAAAAAAAGGAGATGCAAGTAACCTGATTTTGGATTGTTTTGACATGCCTCCTTGTACGCAGTCATACTGAAGACTTCTTTCTTTGCTAGAATCAGACTGACAGCACTTACTGAAAGGACCTCCCAAGAAAGGACCTTCAACCTACCTGCTCTTTCTACAGCACTTTTCAACAGCTCTGCTGACATCACTAGATGATATATAATAGACACCATGGATCTTGAATTACAGATGTCCTCATAAAGAGATTCTTTCAGACATCAGAAGATAATGTCATTCCGCCAACTCAGTTTAATTATTGTCACGACTGAACTTTTAATGGAAAGACTTTATCCTATGATTTGGCTACCGCTATGCCTCAAAGATCTGAGTAGACTGATTTTAAATAAAAAGAAAACAAAAGGTGAATATTTTGAACACACTGGCCAACTTCACCTCTTACCTCTCTTTCTATAAATTTATCTTTCTAAAAACCAGAGTAAAACTAGTCTTTGCTTTTACAGTATGAATGTCAAAAGTAACCATGTACAGATTTCAAGAACACTTCTGAGTCTTGTTTTTTATTTTCAAAGGTTAAAAAAAACTTCATTATGATACTGGTAAAAAGACAGCACTACTTTATAGGTATTGATTAAATATCAAGTCTTCAAATGAAATATTGGACTCTATTGATAAACATATCAAAACAATTGTTCACTATCAGGAAGGGAGCCAATCAGTAATGTGCACTAACTGTGATCTTGGGGTTTTTGCCAAGTTGGTTTCACATTTCTGTTATAGCTAAAGGACATTCTCATAGTATTCCTACCAGCAGGAGACAGTCCACCCAAGAGGGGCAGCCAAGAGGCAGAAAACAAGTAAAATAGTGGAAAGTTGATTTTTAAAGTTTTACCAAGGTTGTAAAAAATTAACTCATAGTTCCACTAAACATCTACTGTCTCTTTAATGGGTCTCTGGAATTTTCCTAACATAAAATGTTTTGAAATATTTAACATCTGAGATGTTGCTTATAGCTAACCTGTTTGCTCTATCCTGCTATAAACAAAGTAACTCACTTCATTCCACAAATATTTTTTTTAGCACATTATTAGCTAGATGCTGTGACATAGAGCTAGGAAAATAAAAATGGTGTGTTCAGAACATAAATCGTGAGGTTATCTTGATTTATTAACCAAAAACAGTATTCCAATGCCATTCCATTTGACTTCTCACTTCGTATGTTTTTACCATTACATGTAACTCATTATATGTATGTGTACTCTAGCTATAAATATACAAATACTGTGTGTGTGCGAATATCATGAAAATAATCATTCCACATAAATGAGTTTGTGGTTCTAACTACACTTTGTTACCACCCTTTAAGAGTAGGACGCATAACTTTTAACTGAAAAAATACAGGCCCTTTGACAAGAACTTCCATATATCCTGTGTTTGAGAGTTGGTTAATATCTCAGTGGCTGTGATGAATAGAGAATTATTTTTCAGTGCATTTTGCAGTAAACAATTAACAAAAGTAAATTATGCAGCTACAGCAGGCAGACTTGATTATAGCATAGATTACAGTAGGAATCCTGGCAATTCTCTTTATGTAAATGGTCCAATATTAACTGGAAATACAGGGTATTCAAAACAAAATTGGGTAATTGGCAAGTGATAGATTCCAAAGGATCCTGAAAAACTCATACAAATGCCATCTGCTGGGCAAAGCACTGAGCTCCGTAAACATTTTCATCATTTTCACAAAGCAAACTAATCGTAACTGATTAACACAATACTGTGAGATTTGGAGAAAATGCTTATTTTAAGGTTGGTATAATGATAAATGTGCCACTACTGATTATAATTTACTTGGGTAAAATTCATAAGTTGTTCCAGAGACTGAACACAGAGGAAAATACATCAACTATTTCAAGCTTGTCAAGGTTCTTAATAAAATTGAAGGCATAATTTGAGAACTACACAAGCAAGCTGGTTTGACTCCCTTCTCTGCCACTATATGAACTTACAAAAGATACCCTTGCAGGGTTTTTATTCCAGAAAAAAATCTGGGCAGTCAAAAACACTCATGTAGTAACTGATATACAGTTGGCATGTTATAAAATATAGCTACTACTATTATTACTGTTATCAATAATTGGTGACATAAAATATTATTGTTTTCAGAATATGGAGGAGTAATATCTAAATATGGAACTAATAAATGTAAAAGACTATGCTCCTCTCCTGGCGCCCCCCAAATAAAATGTACTGCCAGCCCTGGCTTTTTACCAGTTTAAGGTGATACACATAGTGGACAGGGGATAAGAGCACAGACTCTTGGGCCAGGAAGTCTGGATCCACATCTCAGCTCCACTGCTGACTTTCTATGTGAGTTTGAGCAAGACAATCTCTCATGCCTCAATCTTCTCCTCTCTCTAATAGGGACAGTAAAGGTATGTCTAACACCTAAGGTTGTTGGAGGTATTACAATTAATACATGTTAACGACTTAGAACTTTCTTTAGTGTCTGATGTTCTTTCTGATGAACAGGAAGAGAGCCCCCACACAGACACACAGTCCTTCTGTTGAGTTGTCTCGTATAGCTCTTCCCCCAACAAGGCAGCCCAGGACAGGGAAAGCAGAGGTCAAGACTCTTCCAAGTTAAAGGCAAAATCCCAACGAGTTCATGAACACCAGCTGTTCTCAGCAGTTCACAAAAGTAACAGGGAAGGAAGAAAAAAACCACTTTTTTGTTGGTATTGATGAGTACTTTTTACAATATCTCAATGCAGGACAAACTGAATGCAGCTGAATTTGAAGGTGAGACAACTCCACATATCAAAAGGCTTTGTGCTCCTAGTACTAAGTCCACAGGAAACAGCCTTGAGCTACAGACCAAAACACAGATATCTGCACAGCTTGTAGAATATGACCTTCAGTAGGTGTCTTAGCTTCTTGATGTCTTAATTTTCTTATCTGTAAAAATAATAGCTGTCCTATCTCATGGGGCTGTTGTCAGGATTCACAGAGAAAAGCCCTTTGAAGCACTAAAAGTATTACATTAATGGTGGGACTATAAATTTTTAATTAAAAAGTGTATCTCGGAGCCAGTCCTCCGTGCATAAAATTTGTAAAAGTTTGCTATTGTTTAAAGCTTCAAGACCAAAGCCCATTTTTGAGCAGGTTATTTGAACAACTGCTTAACACTTAAACCAAGTTAAATGATCAACTAATTATTACAATGAATTCTGGCTTAACAGGTACATACAAACCATGCTGCTGAATTTCCAAAGTGAAAAATACATTTCTTTAAAAGGTAAAGAATCTCATCCGAAAATAAATGATTTCTACATAAGATGGGAAAAACAAAACATACCCTTCCTCCAAGTAAATCAATCTTTTGAAGAAAATCAGACCATAAAATTTCAAGTCAAATAACAATAGATATAAGCTTCAATTGACTAAATTGCTAGCTAACATCAGCATTTTAACAGCGATTATATACATGACACTAATAGAACAATCCTTTCATTTGTAAACTGAAAAGAAAGCCAAGAATATTAAATACCAATATGAAAACCATGTACATACTTGGCATCGTAAGAATGACATTTAATCACTACCACACTTAAAAGCAATGCATACCAATTTCCTCTTCCATCTGACTAGGGTTGTGAATATAGTATATTACAATTATGACTTTCAGAGTATTTTCTCTTTATTAAAAACTCATGCTTCACAGGTGACAGTTTTAAGTATATCACTATACAATTTTGTAAAACATGCTACATTAGGCTATTTTTAAATTCTAAATAAACGATATCTACAACTAATCTGATTAATCTACACCAACATAATCCTGGCTTTGGTTTCTGCTATATAGGATTGTAACATAAAGAAACCTAGCAATAATTTTATAAAATATACTTAGGGAAATAATGGTTTTAAAACTCTTTATTAAAATAAAGAATGTTACTCAAGCATCATAACAAAATGGTATGAACACACTATATATGCATTGTTCACTGTGTTTTCTGGGATTAAGGAGAAGACAGTAAGGGGAAAGTGTGAGGAAAAAGGGAAAGTACTCCAGAAATACCAATGAGCATTTCAAACTCCCCTGAATTAGGGCTCAACTCCAGATTTTTGTACTTGGTATAGGTAAAATTATCTTCAGTTTCAAAAAATTTAGCATATCCTTCAATTATGATTATAAGCAACAAACCATATTAATATCTGTGACTTAATCACCAACAGAAATCACATAACATTTTCAGGTTACTTCAGACATCTCAAATCTTGTTTGTGTTCATTATGATAGTACACCTACTTCTTTTTCATGTATCATATAATAAAGCACATCATTAAACTTATCGTTAAAATATTTTGCTGCTATTTTTATATAACTGGCTTCCTTTGTAATCCTACTTATACATTTTAGAACATTATTCTGAGAATTCAGTCCACAGGAGTTCATGTCACCAAAAAAAAGGAATCTCTGCTCTAAATAAATCTTAGAAAGGTTAATTTATGATTAACAGTGACTAGACAAGTACTATTAAGCCTGTAATGAACTACATAAAAATAATCCTTTCTGTATTTTGAGGCTGCTCTATATGTATTATATAAGTACCCCAATACAAGCTCATAGTAACAGTTTTATGAAACCAACTGATCATATTAAAGCAAAATCCTGATCCAAAGGAAATAGGACAAAAAAAGGAATTACTTTATCAATTTCCAAACCAGAACTCCTCATAAAAATCACAAATAAAGCTACCCTACCACTTATAACAAATAACTCAAAACTACGTGCCATACTGGAGCTCATTCAGTACTCACAATCAATACTGCCTCAGACTCAGGCCTGGCGCTCAAGGCCTTTGTGATCTGGACTCAGTTATCAAATACCTATCACCTTTCCCCCATCTACACGCATCTTCTATTCTTGTTGGCCTGGAACACCAGGCATTTCCATCTCCATACCTCTGCCTTCTTCAATGCAGCAATATATACTCCACCTGTCTTTCAGGCTAGATCTGTGCAATCTTGGTCCTCATCCAGCCCTCCCCTGGTCTGACAACATTACTAACCAACTAATTTGGCACGTAATTCCTCAAGTGTCCCACAACTGTTTCACGTACGATAGTCTTTCTATGAACACTAGCTCTGTTCACTATGGTAGAACCTAAGGTTCCTGGAAGGGCACAATAGTTAACAGATAAAAGAATTGGATATGGATAAAAGAATTACTAAAACTACTATAAACTAACAGCACAAAAAACTAAACCACAATAATTGTCATTCCTTCTTTAAAATGTTTTGTCATTGCCTATAAAGCAGCACAGCAAAGTCGGCAAAACACGTCACACACTATCCATGCAACCTCACTTTTTTTCAGCCTCAATTATCACCTAAGGTGATTGCTTCTGCGTCATCTACTAAACACCTACCTGTTAATTTCTAATTTTAAGCTTTTAGTTTTACTGTTTCTTCCAATGGAATTTTGACTCTTTTCCTGGTATGAACAGGTCTTGTAGGCAGAGCTGAAGACCCACCTTTTCCCTCCCCAGAGAACAAACTGGCATGAATGAATGGCCTTATCACTTGTCATCAAGTACTTCCTAGCACTATGTAAATGACCAAATGAGTCACAATAACTGAACTGAGAGCCATGGGGTGAGGGAAGCTGTCCCATTCATGAAATATGCGTGGCTACAGGTGAGAACAAAAAATGTGAACATAAGTTTATGTCTGTGATCTCCTTAAAGTTATCCACAAAATTTGGTGTCAAAAGAATTATGTACCTTTTTCTGATAAGAGGACCATGGCTTTTGATCAGATAGCAACAGAGGGCTGTGACGCCAAAAAGATTACATATCATATCGTGTTTCCCCGAAAATAAGACCTAGCTGGACCATCAATTCTAATGCGTCTTTTGGAGCAAAAAATTAATATAAAACCCGGTCTTATTTTACTATAAGACCGGGTCTTATATAATACCGGGTCTTATATTAATTTTTGCTCCAAAAGACGCATTAGAGCTGATGGTCCGACTAGGTCTTATTTTCGGGGAAACAGAGTATTAATCCAGGAGGTAAATTTCCTGGGTATTATACAGGTCTAATTATTTGTCTGTGAGGCACAAGCTAGTGGGCTAGATCTAAAGGCCTTGCACATTAGAATATGTGCTAGTCCACAAAAAATGGTCTCCAGACCTCTTAGAATGCTAGTTTCAAACTTCAGTTTGGGAAAGCAATACTACACATAGGGGATGCTCTGAGATAGCATAATAGGGATACAGAAAAAGTTCCCTGAAAACGGGTCTGCTAAAGCGAAGCACAGGACACAGAGGGGACAACCTGGGCCTTACCCCCAAGAACTTACAATCTAGCAAGGGCCCTTAGACAAGTAAATCATAACACAAGGCAGAGAACATGGTGACTCTGTTTCTTAAGGGATGTACAAAACACAACAGAGTTCAAAGGAGACATGACAACTTTTGGGGTTTTTTTCCTTTGGCTCTTTTTTGACATTTTATAGTTTTTATTGATGCATAAAATGCCTATAGAGAAGTGCACCTATCTTAAGTGCACAGCTTCCTGACTTTTCATAAATTAAGCACCCCAAGGGAATCAACACCCACATCAAAAGACAAAACACTTGGAGGGAGGAAAGAGGCTGCGGACAGGACAGCTTCTCAGGTGGCCTTAAAATAACCCACCAAGCTGCTGCTCATCGGTTTTATGTGGATGTCTGCACCTGCTCTATTTTACAACAGAAAGGGCAAGTCCACACACGATGTCTTTTTCATTTGGAGATCAAGAAAGGTAACAGTACTGGACCTTGAAGAATGAAAACGATTTAAATTAGTAGAAATGGAAAGGGGAATAAAATGTGATGAAAGCAAAAGGGTAAGAAAGATTGGAGGGATAACATGTAAGAACAAACACCAGTTTCCAGCAGAAAAAGTATCCGTTCTTCGTAACAACAACTGGCTTGTATGTAGGAGTCTTTGGGAGGTTAAGGGGCTTGAAGATACTTAGGAGGAGTCTTGAGCCAATGGGTCTCAGGCACGCTTATTAGGGTGCCTAGTACAAGAATATGTAAAACAAGCTACTTAGAAAAGCAAGAATTATGGGCCCATGAGATAAAACAATGATTAATCACATTAGATGACGGTGATATCTCTGTGTAACAATGTCCTATGTTGCAGCAACCAAGACATGTATGTAAAGCCAGAATCCAAAAACAGTTTGACTTTCAAAATAGTAATAAGTTCAAAACTTATTAGTAAGTTCAAAACTTGCTGAAATGGAATTTGTGGTGAGGGTTATCTCAGGTTTTATAAATTTGAATGGGTGTTATGTTTGATATAATCGTGCTACTTGTGGGTGTGCAAAAGTACATCTGTTGTTCAAATTCTAATAATTATCCTGCTTCCCAAAATATTGGCAAAATTATTTTGAAACTAGAGATCAACAATCACAAGAGACTCTCAACTCTGATTATGAAGTAAAGAACAATTAAATGAAAGAGAATCACATTTTCATTCATAAGAGGTTGGAGACAAACATTTCTTAAATAACAAGCAAAGGCTTAGACTGGAGTGGAAGCTAAGAACCAAAAATGGCCACAGTTCTAAGGGTTGCTAGGGAAATTCAGACCAAAAAGACAGAGTAAAAGAAAGAATTCAGACAAAACTTCTTGATATAACTAGGCTAAAGGATCCTGATTAGGAATAGCCTGCACTCATGAACCTCAATTTAGGTGAGAAATTGCCACATTAATATTCTAAGCTGGACTAGTTGAAGCCTACACCGTAATATCATGTTCCTGTATTTGCTCGTGTGGAACAAAATATTTTAAAGTCTTACGTATCTTCAGCACCTAAAGTAATTTCTGGCTTCACTCAAAACTGCTACTTTAAGGATTCATTATGAAAAAAGGCAAAACCATGAAAGACTACTTCTTAAGGCAAGAAAAAGCACAGAAAGCCAATTCTTACGGAGAAGTATGCACGTCTACCGGGAACTACAGGGAGAATATAGTGCACACTGTTATCAGTTTACTCTCTCCGGAAAAAGACTTTTGTAATTAAACCTAATATAGCCATCTGGTATGAGCACAGAGAATACCCGCATGCACATCACAAAATCCCTTACAGGGATTTCTTTTTGTAAACTTCATATGGTTAGCTTTATTACCCAACTGTCTATGAATCAGAATTCACTGAAAATCAGCAATTTATGACAACTCAGTGGACAATGATAAAACTGATCTCCACAGACCAGAAGTCAATTTCCCCCATAGATAAAGAATTTCTAAACTTCGAAATAAGATGTTAACCTTTCAAACCTAGAAGTTTATATTTATGTTCCAGTCAAAACTTAAGGCGTTATCAGAAATTCATGGCCCATCAAACTGCTTCCAGCCCAAGGGAGAACCTGTGGTACTCAACAAGTCAGGAAACTCCCTCTCACAATTCAGACAGCTGATTTTCCTTTAAAAAAAAAAAGTTAAACGGAAGGATAGGAAACCCCAGAATTAGTCATACCATGCCTACAAAACCAGAAAAGCATACATGCAGTATTTTCCAGGGATTTATGAATAAAAGAGCCAAGTAATTTCACTGCAGATTTTATGTTGAGTGATTTGTGTGTATTTTTTCCCTAATGACATTCTAACTCTTTTGAAAGGTATTAACTCAATTTTCGTATTTTAAAAACGAAAGAGGGGGCGGCCGGTTAGCTCAGTTGGTTAGAGCACAGTGCTCTTAACAATAAGGTTGCCGGTTCGATCCCCGCATGGGCCACTGTGAGCTGCGCCCTCCACAACTAGACTGAAACACTACTTGGAGCTGATGGGTCCTGGAAAAACACACTTAAAGTTAAAAAAACAAAACAAAACAGCATCACAATCATAGTAATCTTCAGAGAGATTAATTTAGAATACAAGAGGATTGTGTTACAAGAGGTAACACCACCTCACCCACTCCCCAGGCCATGGGGGGAGAGAGAAGCCAAAGAAAGGAGTTGTAGAGGAAAGCGGTCTCTCGCCAACAACCTCAGCAGGGAAATCAGCTTCTCGAAGGGGAAGACACAGAGGCTGTGTAAACCCCCATCACTGTTGGGTTAAAAAGAGCCGGCTGTCCATAGCCGAAAATGATGCCGCCCTCCTCCCAGCCCCCTCATTCTCAGTTACTTCACTGTGCTGGCTGGAGGGAGAGTAGAGGGAGTGACAGAGACACACACAGTACCTGTTGTTGAGAATTGTAGTCAAAAAGTCCCACAGTTGCTGCTGCTGAGTCCACAGGTACCTGCGTGCCTGAATAATCAAACTGAAGAGGCTCCATGCCCACATGTTCCATGGGGTCCAAGGGGACACTCTGGGACTCCATGTTGGAGAAATCCTCCACAGGCTTGGCACCATTGGTGCTGGTCAGCTGGGCTAAGCCCTCAGAACCATTCTGGTTTGGACCCAGAAGATCCACTTCATTAGCAGAGTTCTGGCAATTACCAGGGGTACGGCTAAACAGAGAAAGTAAAGGGCATTAAACCTTATTTGAGCGGGGAGGGACACTACAGCAACCTAAGTTTAAGGACAATGTCCACGATTTATCTTATCATCAATAGTACTTACAACTATTTCTACAAAACCACCAGAGACCCTTTCGGGAGCTTCCATGTTATATCCTACACAATGATTCTCCTATTGCTTGCCTTCCCACCACAACCCATCCCTTCAATTGACTTGACTGCTATTCATTTCCAAACCCTTAACCAAGGGGCTCAGATCCGAGGAACACGGGATGAACTGGAAAACTCACTGCCTGTGGCATCCATGAAAACAGAGATCCCAAAATGCAATAGTAAAATATGCCCCCCAAAAGCAATATCTGCTCTTTAAACATAAAAACAATGGAAAAGTAGTTTCTAAGGGGGAAATTCCACATCTGAGAATGATTCTATTAAAAAATAATAATTTTTATATAGGTGAAAATTTTTTTTCTATATTATCTGGGTATACCAGCCAATGCTAAAACTGTCTCCCCTTTGCCCCTTCTAAAAACTCAGAAGAAGCACACCACTATAAAACAGTACAAAATAAATTCATTACCTAGGATAGGCCCCTGCTAAGGAGACAACTCTAAGAATTAAAAATAATGTGAGGATATAATTTGATCATCCAAACCAGGACACTCCTAAGAGCAAAAAGGGGCATTAATAAATATCCTAGGACACAGGTATAAATAAGTACTGCCCTGGGAAACCCAGGACACGTGACCACCTTCCATGAAAGGATTGCAAGACTATGAAATTCCAGACTACTACAGAATATTAGAATCTAGTCTAAGGAGTGTAGCCTGTGGCTATATTCTATACATTTCACCCCTAAAACAAATCCTATAGCTAGTACAAATTAAAGCTACTCTGGTGTTCCTTGACACATGCGCCCTCACCACCACCATCACCTGCCCCAAAGTCAAGTACCACAAAACACTGCTACAGGCTGCTTGAGATTAAGGGTGGGAGGGTACCCAAAGTAACTCATCTGAAAGAACTTAGGTAAGTGTTTATAACTCTTTGCCTCAAATTTCTTTGAAAGACTATAATTGTTTACACTCACAAGATATAAAAATTAGATTAGAAATACTAAATAATTAAATGTTCTACAAACAATGACCCAAGATATACATTTAACATTGGTTTTGGTAGATATTAGGATAAGACATGTATGTGTATGTGTTTAGACACACACACATTAGCTTCAGACTAACATTAAAATTATTCAAAATTAAATTCTCTATCTGTACATCACTGACCAAGGATTTTTAGATTTTTAAAATTATATACCATCACTAAAGGTTACCTACATAAATGAAGAATACTTGCCAAATGCAGAAGACAAATACACCTCATTTTAATACTGTGTATATTAAATGACAGGGTACAACCTGCAAATTAATCATGATCAGAGATGGCATGAGAGGCATCCATGGAAGGGACGTGATAAATGTCATTTAAGCCACATCTCTGGTTCTTCAAAATGAGGAAAATGACACCTGAGCCACCTACTTCAAAGGGAACTTATGAGGCTCAAATGAAATAAGTTCTCAACTGTTTTTCCCTCTACTCTAACATGCCAGAGAGATATGCCAAACTTCCATTAGAAACCATGGTTTCTCCCAAGATAATCATTTGGGAGAAACTTGGGGAAAGTCCCGAGGTACCCATTCCAGGTGATTTTGATATTTGAGAACCATGAAATGCTCTTAATGGAATCAATCTGCAAATTACAGAGCCCCATACAAATGCAAAATCTATTGTTTTGGCAAAGCACCAAGCACTGACAGCTCTTAGAAAATTCCACCTTGCCAGGAAATTTACAATCTTTGTGGTATGGCCTACACTAGACCCAAGTCTTAAAAAAAGGACACATAACAAGGAAGAAAATTAGAATCAAAATAAAACTAAATCAAAACAGAAACCCATAGCCCCCAGTCAAAAATCAGAAGTGTAAAGCATACAAACCTAAAATCTTTGACGTCTGCGTCAATCCCATTCTGCACTGGTAAACCATTCGTCTTGTCCATCACATCACCCTCCTCCTTCAAATCTCCTAGCTTATCTCCTTCAAACGTACCCTTGTTCTTCTTTTCACCTTTGTCGTTTTCATCACTGTCTGCATCCCTTGGGCCCTGTTTAAAAAATAGCTTCAGCTTCACTAATCATCATTAACTAATAATAGTGGGCATCACTGTGGACACCAGACTACACTAGATGCTAATTAGAACAGGATAGTGTCTGTGCCTTTTCAAGACATTACAATCTAATTAACAAACACACAGGCGGGAACACTGCAGAAAGTCTTGCCAAATGGGGGAGACAGACATACATTCATGTTAGAGTTTAGGACAGTCTTACCATGCCCAATGTCCCACCACCCCATTTTTTTTCCCCTTCTACCCAAAGCCCAGCCACAACTTTGTATCTCTTGGTCCCACTTCTCTACTCTCAAATCCAACACTATATAATAACACAACTCCTAATAAGCCCTAGGTATGGGAGCTAACAGTATAGTTGGAAAAGTGTTAAGTCTACAAAGAATTTCCTATTTCACCACTGCCTATGTAAACTCCTCCCTTACTTCTGAATATTGGGCTAAGTGTGGTCTGACATCATCCAATTCAATTATTCTATGTTTTATCTTGGGATGTATGGCCTGCCAACTTGCACTACCACTGCCATCCTCTCTCTCACAGCTTACTCTGTCTGACAGCTTACTGCATCAATAGTTCACCAATCATCCTTAATGTTAATTTTGAATCCCTCAAAACATGTCAAACCTAGCTGTGAAATTCTTTCACTACGCAGTGTTTACCTGTTGTCTTCCACGATCTGCCTGTCCCATACCAGATTATTTTGAGACATGGAAGTACGTTAAGTTGAATCATTAATGCAAGCGATTTTATCTCTCAAGTGTCTCAAACTGTGAATATTGAAAGAATTGATATGGTGCCAAGCATGCTGATATCCTGTCTTCTAAGGAAATTAAATGTCTCTTCTTACAAATATCCTAAGTTAAGACTTGGACATATAAAGCCAATGCGCCCTGACTTCCAAAATGAAAAGAAGATCTGGTATAATGACTTGAAATGGTACAGAGAGTTTGGCACAATCTCACCAAAGAGTAGAGTCACCTTTGCTTTTGTAAAAGTAGAGAGGCAACCTTGCTTGTCCCCACCACTGACTTCTGGTTTAAGGAAGAAACAAACATCGCTAGACCAAATTTAAAGCTCCTGGTAAAAGGCAAGATCCAATCAGAAGAGGAGAGCTAGCTGCTGCACAGCATTTCCAGTAACTACAACCAAATTTCACTGGGGAGAAATCCATGCGGGAGGCTGGAGTCGCAGACACTCAGCTGTGAATGGGTAGTTCTCCAAATGCAAAATAAGTAGATGATATTCGTAGCTCTTAAAGATCTGGCCCGGAAAGGGGTACTCATGTATCTTGACATTCATTCTTAGACTTTTTTAATTACCAATTCAGAGCCCACCTTACTTTCAAAATCATTCTCTGTTCAAATTTAACACAGAAGAAGAAGGATTTCATGGCTAATATGAACAAAGGAACATATACAAGAAGGAACTTAGAAAGCATATAAAACTTAGTTTCATGTGACATCAAGATGATAAATTACAGTTTTGGCAGCCAATGAGATGTGACTTTCACAGTAGAATCTTCAAAGTACAAGACTGTTAGTGGTTCAAAAGGAGTGAGTGACAGCCAATTAAGCACCACTTTGAGATTCCAAAGCAGAGATGAAAGTATGACAGGATTCTGAGGACAGAAAGATCTTTCAAAATGTCCAGTGACAATATCTCCCTCCTACTGCAAAGGTAAAACTGACAGAAGCTGTGTATTCATTTTTATATCCCCAGCACTAAATACAGTGCTTGGCAGAAGTTTAAAAAATATGACAACAAAAACTGAATGATGGAGGGAAAAAAAAGAAAGAAAAAAAGAAATCCTACAAAACTGAACTGCTGAAGTAAGAAAGATCCTCCCATTGTCTTTATCATCAGGTAAGAGACCCAGAGGTGGAAAGATATGGTTTAGATAACAAACAACTCTACATCATCAATGTCAATAATAAAAAGAGTATTAGAAGGATCACACCACTAATAAACCTGTCGTGTTTCACAAATCTACAAATCAAGTCTGGCTCTGGAGGAGCAGTTCAGCTCCAATTTCTCACAAGGAGTTCAAAAGGTCTGTGGGCAAAAATGGGAAGAAGAAAATGAGATGAAGAAGCAATAAGAAGTTTCACCAACAAGCAAGAAATCTGGTGCCAGAGACTTACTTGCCAAATCAATGCTCTGTGTTCTCTTTCCTCAGTGACCCTTTACAAGGGCTTGCTGAGAAGCTGCTCAGCCCGCCTGGAAGCTGACTGCTCTGGCCTGAAAACTTGGCCATTGGTCCTTACGTTCTCAGTTATACTGCCAAGGGCTAGATTTTCAAAGGTAGCCCTGGGATGGGCTGTTTTTCACTAATACAAGACAGTCTACTTAAATTAAATACAGCTACCTGGTTTTCTACTCTGAATAGGCTACTAATACCTCAGCAGAATAGGAGCTTCCTTCCATTTGAGGTGGGGGCGCCAAGGGAGGCCTCCATTTCTCGATGTGGATGGTGACACGGGTGTACTCATTTTGTGGAAATTCATGAAGATGAACATTTATGCGTTGTACATTTTTCTGCACATAGATCATGTTTCAATAAACAGTTTGCTTACGAGAAAGAAGTTCAGTAAGTCAACAACCCTAAATAAAAACAGTTGACATGAAGTCTGATATCTGAATGACACCAAGAGTAAAAGAGAATACTGGGTTCAGGATCATAAAAATGGTCTCTCAGAAATGTGAAGGCCCTAGAGAGAGAACAGGGGTATAAATGGGCGGGTACGTTTTGTAGAATTTAATTTTTTCTTTTTGAGTATTTAAGATAAGGTATCCATCGCTACACAGTCTTTTAGAAAAAGAACTAACCCAGATTACATAGAACCTACAGTCTATGGCAACTGCTAACATTTACTGGTCACAGGACTTGGAACAGATTGTTGAACCTGAGCCTTAATTTTCTTATCTATGAAACAGGGATAATTTTGTTTAAAACAGAGTAGTTACAAACATCAGTGAAATAATGCATGTGCAAAAAGTTTTGTAAAGTATAAATCATTTTATGCAAAGGTAATATGAAATTAGTAAAAGCTTATACACTACCATGGTATTTCTCATGTTAACATTATCCGTGATATCAAGATGAAACATATGAAATGAAATGGTGTAACTCTAACATAGAAGTATACAGCCAATCTGGCCCTACCAGCGACACTATCTTTTTCACAATGCAGTGGCTCTCTGATTAGTGTTCGGCATCAATCTCTGTAAAATTTACAAGTGTCTGGACTCGCTCCCAGAGCTTCTGATTTAATTGGTCTGTAGAGGCTCTCACAAATGTTATAAACAGTTCTCCTCCAAAAAGCATTCATAACTGAGAACCACTGTAATTAAGTTCAACAGAAGCATCATCAAGGCAATTTGTGTTTTGGTTTCTTGTCACATACTACCTAGTACGTAACAGTACTGAAAAGGTCTGTTACTCGCTAAATGAAGGAGCAAACACTGAAGGATTAATAGCAGTTATTTATTGTGGAATTCCTTTAGATGAATGTTAACCCAAACCTGGAGTACTCAAATGCAGATTTCACTGAGTGCAGAAATGCAAGTGGCCAAGCCCAATCAAAACCCCAGGGGTGGGGCCAGGTTCTGAGAGACTCCACACCTACACGGAGGAGGAAGAACACGTTCCACTGCTACAGATCAAAGAACTGAGAGAAGCGCAGACAGATAGAAGAACTATATATTGTGGAAATCACTTCTATCCATTTATGGCTCAGTTTCCTCAAAAGTCTCAGAACAGGAGGAAAAGTTCAGGGAATATCTATTAATTCTGAGTGAAGTCAGAGGAATGATAATTTAATTTCTCCTCTTACTGCAGTGATCTTACTACAAAGCTCCACATCATAGGAGTTATATTCGATGAAATTAGTAATTGTCCTCCCTTCTTTCTAAAAGGGAGCATTTTACGTATTTGCTTGACACACTTGAGTCCAGAAACCATTAACATTAACCAAAAAAGTGGTTTCTCCTGTATACACTTGTCTGTTTTTTACAAAATGCCAAAAAACTGAAATGTCAATTTCTTTTAAAGTTCAGCAGTTTATAGCTCCAGTAGTAATAAAAAATTGAAATATTAAAATGAGTAAAAGTTTAAAATTATTAGCTGTGTGAATTACTCTTTTAAACTGACATATTAAATATTAGTGAGGACCTCAACTAGTAAACAAGCCAGTGTAGCGTAACAGAAAGCAATATAGCTGAGAACTGAAATTAAAACAAAGTTTGAACACAGGCCCCATCACTTCCCTTCTAAGCCTCATTTTTCTCATCTATAAATTCATAGGGACAACAGTATCTACCTCAAAGGATTGTTTCAAAGATTAAAAAAGACAATTCATGAAAGTGCCAATTCTTAAAAAAAAAATAATTTTAGCTGTACTTTATCCAATTTTCACATTTTGTTTCCACTGCCTTTTTTGAAACACACCCACCCTCACTTCTAGTCCACCAAAGTTTCAAAATTGCTAGACATCTTATGTTTTTACCCCCTGGAAAGAAACTGTTATGGCTGTAATTATTAGACCCTTTGTCCCACTGATTTTTCTGAGATACCGTGTTTCCCCGAAAATAAGACCGGGTCTCATATTAATTTTTTGCTCCAAAAGACGCATTAGGGCTTATGCTCAGGGGATGTCATCCTGAAAATTCATGCTACGGCTTATTTTCCAGTTAGGTCTTATTTTCGGGAAAACACGGTATGCGTACAAAATCAAGCCACCACCAACTACGTTTCATCACATCCGAGATACCATCAATTCATAAAACATACCACCATTTTATGTGCTGCTAAAAAGGAAACACTGGCAGTTAATCTATGACATACTATCATTTGAAAGATGCATCCCAACTTCAAAATGAACAAAGTAAGGTGTGTACTTTAGAAAGAGTGGAACACAAAATATACCAGGCACTGCATACATGAGCACCCAATTCCTGGTGTGCAGACAGGTAAGAAGAGTGTTCCCCTCTGCTGTAGTAACCACCAGATCCAGGAGCAAAAAGAAAACATATCTTAAATGTGTAGAACAATTCTTTGTAATTATTGCAGAAATGAAAATCAAAAAAGGTGTTTTCTAAAAGCTTTTTTTTTTTTAACTTTTTATCTAGTCAGTACCTAAAAGTTTGACACTACAAAGCAGAACACGTTGATTTCTTGTTCAAGAGAAGAAGCTCAAATTTGAAGGGGCGCCACCTTATACATAAAAGTTTCTAAATTTGATCCATAGCCTCCTGGTAATTTAACCTACCAAGAAAATTATGTCTTATATAAATATTTATCAGGCTTTAACACACATGCAAATTAACTGAGGGTGTTATCAAAATGTAGACTTTGACTCAACAGGTAGGGGCTGAGACTCTGCATTTCTAAACAAGCTCCCAGGGGACGGTAATGCTGCTGGCCATAGACTTGGGGGAGCAAGGTTTTGTAAGGTTGACAAAGCATTTTCATACACAGTAACAGCCATGTGTATTAGACTCTTGGGTTTTTAATTACCCCCATTTTGCACATGAGGAAATTAAGATGCAGTTGAGACTGAAATCCCTGGCTTCTATTTGCATTACACTGCACAAAGTTTTTAAACACAACAAAGTTGCACTGGTTACCTAAAACCAATGCAGTGAAGACTAGAAAAGCAAATCATCAAGTTTCGTGACCCAAGTGAATTGCTAGGAGTGTGTATGCATCCTCCAGGTCAAAGGCAGTCCGTCTGTACAGACAAGCGGAAAGGCCTTCCAAGATATTCTTTCTAAAAATCTTTCTTCCAAAAAAATAAATGAAATAAAAAAGAAAAAAGAAAAATCTTTCTTCCAAGTTTAAGGTGGTCTTCACCCTAATCGACGTTGACACTGGTCTTCTCATTTCCCTAGGTACCATAAACAGGAAGATATAAATTATGATCCACTTTTCTGACTGGCTAGGCTTCCATCTATTTGAAGATCAGCTGGTATTCCAAAAGACTAACAGCAGGGTCCTCATATAGGCAATTTCATCCAGTGGCCTTAAAACACAGTAGTTACACGCGATTTTGTAACCATTCTGAACCATGCTGGGGGGCGGGGGACGCTATCTTATTCTAAGAATAAATAAAAGATACAAAAAGAAAACAGATTAAATTAAATCAAAAGACTTGATTCTTACTTAACTGGTATTCTGAGTTTTCCTATTTTGAAAACTGCTATCCTCAAGTTTCTGGTTGCTATGTAGAATACTACCAAAATTTACAGTGAGTGCTAAGACCAAATACTGCTGTCAGATTCTGTCAGCCTGAATGTGCTCTTACCACAAAAGCCAAAACTACTAAACTGAGTTCATTTGTACAATCAAAATGAACTTTAACAAGCTAGTCAAAGAGTTAAATACCTTCATTCAAGCTGTAACCAGGAAATGACTTTAATGAAAATGGAATACCACTATAGAATGAGTAGATTACTTTAGTTCTAAACCTCCGTTAACTGAAAAGTTAATCAGTCTGGATTATCTGTTGTCAGTACCTAGAATGACCCCTTACTGTTTTGAGGTCTATGTTCATTATGCCATCAGAAATGATGTTTTCGCCTGTCAGGGATTAAAATGAGGCTTCTCCACAGCTTACTTGGTAATGCTGGTACAGCCACCCCAAAAGCAAAAACATCTGAATGCTCTGACCCATAAACTACCAATTACCCACTCTTTAAGGCAATTAGCTATGGGTGGCCAGATGGCTCTGTTGGTTAGAGCGCGACTCTCAACAACAAGGTCACCAGCTCAATTCCCGCACGGGATGGTGGGCTGCAACCCCTGCAACTAAAGATTGAAAACGGCAACTGGACTTGGAGCTGAGCTGCGCCCTCCACAACCAAACTGAAGGACAACTTGGAGCTGATGGGCCCTGGAGAAAACACACTGTCCCCCAATATTCCCCAATAAAATTAAAAAAAAAAAAATTAGCTATAAGAAGCAGATATTCTATCTTCTTAGCCTCTGAACTCAACACTTTGAATGATAAACTAGATTTAAAAAAAAAAAAAAAAAAGCTCACCTTTTCCAAGAAGATGCATGCGTATCATGATAACCAAAAAGTGATTCAGGTTTCCATGACCAGAGCTTTGGTCAGATGTCATCCTAACCAACAGGCAGAGCAGAGCCAGGTTAAATATGAGATCAGTAGGATACAACCATAGAGCTGGTGGTAAAGTAGTTCACTGATCCTCAGGCCTCCATCCACCAAGACTGAATATGCCACTGTGGTAGCTTGATGTCACTGATCAGTCCTCCTGTATCACCCTTTAGATGCCACTCAAGTCAAAATAAGCAATAATACTTCATTACCCACCACCTTCCTTCTGAGAAGCTGGAACACAGATTTGCAGAATTTTTGTTTATCTTAATGCAAACCTCAGAAGCCCGGAAAATTACCTGATTGTTAGAGTTCAATTTTCTGATCTCTATCTTAAGGATTTATCCTCCTCTGGTGACAATACTGTAAGAGCTAAAAATCACCAGTCTCCTAAAACAACTAAGGACAGAAGCTACCTTTACAAATAAATAATACAAGACACTGAATGTAAAAGATACAACTTACAGTCGTAACATTAACTGATGAAATAATTGTTTAAAAAGAGAAAACCAGGCAAAAACAATAATTCAATCCCAGAGTTTTATCTCTCCCTTCCCCTCCCTATTCCAACTATTTTTCCGCCTCCTACAAACTTCACAGTAACCCAGGCCGACACCCCCTTGACTAATGCCCAATAATTAGAAACTGACCACACACGACAGAGAATTCCTGGCAAGAGTCATACAGGTTTCAGTTCACCACACTGACAACTTACTATGCATGCTCTCAGCTTTTCTCCTATAGTAACTAAAAGTTATAGGCAGAGATCAGAAGGCAGCACTTCCTATGAGGAATCTGTGCTCATGAGATGAGGAAAGTGTGAGGACAAAAAAAGGTGAGCTGGGGATAAGGTGAAAGAAGAGTAGTAGTAACGCCATTCTTCCCATGGGACAACAGGCAAATGATCATTTTTGCCTGATCCCATTCCCCACATCCAAAGGGTAGATCTTGTTCTTCCCAAGCAGCCTCTTGGGAAGATTCAAATAAAAGAAGTCTTTCCCTATCTGATCCACAGGCCACTAAACCTGACCTACATCTCTGCAGGGTCAAAAGACCCAAAAGGAATCAGGCCAGCTTTGGAATGGCTAGTACTCAAGACCAAGACAAAAACCCCACTTAGTCTCTTGATCTTCCGAAGGGTTGTTATAAAAATAAAAGATCCTTTTCTAGCTAAATTCCTCACAACAAACTTCTAGGTGTGGAGCTGGGAGAAATCCAAACCTGCCTCTTAAAGTTCATTTTTTCTGGTTTTTCTGTGGAATTAAAGGCTCCGGCCACATGTCAAGTGTCAATATCACTTGCAGCACCACCTTTGACATGCCTGGAATAAATCAAACTCCTCGCGGACCTGGTCTCTTCATGCCAACCAAGTCACCAGGCATTCATTTAATCCACGAACATATTAAAGAAGTGCACATGACACTTGAGGAAGCTGCACCAAAAATGAACTATTACTCTAAAGAAGTTTCAAGTGGAAAATAGGACCAAGCCTCTGACACCTAACAACAGATGTATGCCAATAAAAATATTGACAACAAATGCTGTAAGATGAAGAAAGACAGTTGTGGAGGCAAAAGTATTAATATCATTTGAGGGGGGAAAAAAGTCTCTTAAATGATTGCCAACAGGTAGTACTAGCCCCCCCAAAAAGGAGGGAAGACAGATGCAGGGTGTCTCTCATGGCATTCCCACCTGTGACTTGGAATATAAAACCAGTCACAGAATACAAAATGAGGAAGACTCAAATGTTTCCATCCTTAAGACTTGTAGATCTAGAAAGGCAATGACCTAAGAAAGGTCTAGTTTTGAGAAAGGCTATCAAAGATGCTTGAGGAAAAATGCTTCGATTTAAAAGGGAAGAAGCTGTAGACAGAGAAGCTGCTTTGGCTACAAATTTAGCATCAGAAGTCAATGGTGATGAATCTAAAACAAATTACAAATATAGAATTAACAGAGTTTCTAAGTTCTTGATAGGCTGGTGTGAGAGGCAAAGCTCTACAGAGGCGGCGAAAGGTCATTCCATAACTAAAGCCTCGCTAGCAAAACAAGAATGATCCTACATACCTGATCCATTTTAAGGATTCGTGTGCATCGGCAATCATTGCTCTTCAATGTATTCACTACAGACCCCCAGCTTCGGCTTTCTTTTTTTAATTCCTACTTTTCTGTGTTTGTTTGAAACTAAAATTAGTGTTTTCTGGTAGACCAATGAACTGAGATTTAGATTTCGGTTCTTACCTCACATTAATATCGTGTTGTTCCCCCAAAAAAAATCATTTCTTTATTTTTAAAAGTTTAGCTTACATCTCCTGTGTCTGCTGAGATCTAATTTCAATAAGTGTTTTATAATACCCTGTAATTAGTGCTGAGAATATCTAAGGAAACTAAACAGGCATGTTTTGTTTTAGGGGATGATTAAAACAAAAAAGAGAGAGAGATAGGAACAAGTTCCTCAAGCCAACTTACAAATCCTCCTTTTCTTAGACAGGAATCGCCCGGGGATGAGCTCAACACATACTCCACCATGCTAACGCCTAGTCCCCCACTCTCCGATCGTGGGGACAGTACAGAATTGACCTCACTGTTCACATGGAAACTCTGACCAGGTCTTCTCTGCACCATGATTGGCTGGGAAACTGAATGATCTACAAAAAAGATACACAAGCATGATACAGTGCAGCCAGAGGCTCAAACAAATTACGAATGATGTCTCATGGATAAACCAATGACTAGGAATCAGGAAACCTGCCGTGGTCAGTTGAGCCAAAACCTCCTATTGTGTTTTCCCTAAGTATAATATTCTATATAGCTAAGGAAACCGAACACACCCCTCATGTATCCAGGATAGCAAAGCAATACAGCAGTTCACATAACTGGTTTATCTAGCTAAGTGGATAAATTAATGCTTACCCCTTTCAAGCATCAGGATTTCTTTTTAATGTGTTTTATTGGTGGTATTGCTAAAACAAAATGTGATTTTACTGCCCTTTTTAAAAACAACGTAATTTGATCTTTTCTGATGACTCTGTTCTTACACTGTGCTGTTACACAGACATCGGCGTTTGGGTTTCTGTCTCCTGCCTCCTTATCACCTGTCATTCATTCCTCTGTCAGTGTGTCTACCTCTATGAAGTGCTCCCCACCCATCCCTCTTCAAGGGTAGTCTGTCAGAAAAGCATCCATGCCCAGTGACTTGATTTGGCCCCAACCACATTTATAGACAGATCATCCCATACACGTTACACGGGCAAGGGGAGGAAAAAGAAACATGACTTTAAGTGGCAGGCATGGATTTTCTAATTCCAAGTATGCTGACAGCAATACAGAACAAGAAGTCACAGCTGAAATTATGGTCATTGCAAATAAGACCGACCATTGCCCTGTGGCTAGCACTTCAATCACATATTGAAGATTTGATTTTGTGTTAATTATGTTTTAATCAATTACATCATATAAGCTCCTTCATGGCAATTATGCTGCAGGACAGGACACTGCTTGACATGCTTATGTCACTGATGTAAAATTCATGACTTGCCAATTGCTGAGGAAAGGAGCTCTAAGACAGGCATAAATCACAGTACAGATGCTAGATCTAGATTACCTGATGTTCCCCAGGCACTGTCTCGCCATTGATCACCCAGGAATATTCCTTTTGGTCCATCTTTGCTGGATTCATCTGTTTCCCAAAACTTTTTACCTGGCAAGAGCTGCTGCAAATTAAAAATAATAGATGCTTTTAAAGGATTCATAAAGGATGAAAGTACAGCAGTCAACACTTTCTTTTCAGACAAGGGTACTGAAGATGCCCACGTGCCCTAACGGTCTCCAATCAGTGTTCTGGCTGCACAGGTTGTGGTCAGAACACTATGGTGTATCTGGTAAGTCAGAGAGGCCTAAGGCCAGGGGGTGGGTGGGGTAAGGGGGACAGATTAACCCATCCTAATAGAGGCTCAGCTTAAATATCTAGACTTATTCACTTAATCTATGCCAAAATGGGGGGGAGGGGTTGACTAATATTAAACCTATTAGATAATGCTTGCTAGGACTTACCGAAAAAGGAAAGTGCCTACAACTACTGAAACACTTCCTCTGCCTACATGTAGACTAACTGACCATACCAGCTAGGGCAGCTACCGCCGCTCCAGCTACAGTATGCTCGACACAAAATTCACCTCCGTCATACACATATTCTGTCAACCAAACACTTCCATCACCAGAAAAACAAAAAACACTTCTCAACTACACCATTAATCTAAGCCAAGATTTTGGAAAGACAGAACACAGCTGTGTTTCCCCAATACTGAAAGGGAAATAAAATCTCCTAACCTCAATTAATTTTAACACTACTTAGTAAAGCCATTAAAGTGACTTCACAAAACATTCCATGCTTCTTAGAAATGCAGGCTTCACTGGCCCTAAACCAACATGAGAACTTTAAGCTAGCTTCAACCAAAGAAATGCAAAGCACCCTTCAGGTTAAACACAGTAATACAGTTTTGCACAAGACCAAAGCATTAGTGTCCAGAGTTACAAAGCAAAATTTCACTAGAATCCCATCATTCTTCATTTCAGTCATCAGCTTTACTCACTAACATATCCTTCTAATTTCCTCTAATTATGTTTTCATTTCAGCTGCTACTAGTCAGACAAGAAACTCAGGTGTTTCAGATAGTACTAATCACTGCTTTTGAGCATAAAAGAGCACACCTGGAGCGCTGAATTTCTCACAGGACCAGAATAAAAAACCAGGAAGCACAAAACATTTGTTCTCCTCCTTAATGATAAAAATTTACCTTTCCAATTTATAACCCATAACCCAATGATAATGGAGGAATAACTCAACTTTGCCCTCACTAACATGAATCTCGGCTTTCCAAATCTAAATTCTGGATTTCTCGGTATAATTTTCCGATAGTTCTACAAATCTATCTGCTAGACATGGAGTAGTGCTACCGGGACCAAAGCAATTTCTCACACACTTTTCTCTTCAGGCCTTAATTTATTCTGTACTCCAACAAGATCAAGACAGAATGCCGATTTTGGTCTGGCATTTAACTGCACGTGCACAGGTTCACTTGAAGATGAGCAGTTGTAAGCAGTCAATTCCTGGTGAGGCTCTCAGGTTCATTCTCTGAGGGAAACGAGGAGGGAGCAAGTCTGTTAACTCGAGGGAGTGGGGGGCGGGGCGAGGAACAAATGGGAGGAGAGCCCCACAACAGCCAGGCAGTGGAACAAGGAAGCCCTGGACTACACAACCTTGATGTGTCCTAGGACAAATTGCTGACCTCCGCTGGGCCTCAATTTTGTACTGATGAAGGAAATATTTTTCAAGTTGTGATGATTAGAAGTACTGTTGATGAGTGCCTAGCACAATGCCTGCCACACAGTAGGTTCTCAATAAATATATTCAGCGGCATCACACCAGACAAAATAGCTGTAAATCACAGAAGGGACACAGAAAATTAATGTGAACTACTCAAGCACGATTCAAGAATTCTCATTTTAAAACTTCTTTTTCTCCTTTTAGTCTCAAAAATGCCCTCTCACAAAATGACAAATAGAATTTCTTTCCCTATTGGTTGTACCCTTTCCAACTACCATTCCGATTTCTCTCCTGGAGTGTGAGCAAACGGGAGTCCACATCAACTTCTCTATGTATCAGAAGAAAGAATGTCAGCACAAGGACACCTCACTGGGTGGTTAATTGTATTCTCCATAAATAGTGGAAAGAGAGCAAAGGTGATCAAAAATATTCATTATGGTGCTCATCCCTCTCAACACAAATTTGGAAATCTTTATTCAAAACTCAAGGAAAAGCGTCTGTAAGTACCATCCTCCATGTGCAAAATGTAGTCTGTCCCTAATTTGTCAAATTGCTGACTGAAAGCAGCAGCTCTTGAACTCAAGGCTTCAAAAATGACTTCTGAGATCCTACCATCTTTCACTGCAGCTTGCCAACCTGTCATAACATGCAAAGCCAGCAAGAGCAGGTGAATATATAAGCAAGGCTGTTTCCAGGCCAAATTCTCTCAAAAGGAAAACAACAACACAACACGTAGAAAGGTGCTAAAAAGTGGAGTCTACTTCAAAAAATAGTAATAGATGCAACAAGTCTCATAGGAATACACACCAAAAAACTCAAGACCCTCGTCAGCTACCAAGAGGCAACAGTATCTCACAATATTAACAACGGATATAAATATAAATCCTAAATAGCTGCTAGGAACAGCCCCCAAAGTACTAGAACTCCATATGCTTAGGCAAGGCAGCAGCAAGAACATCAATGAGCTATTATCAAGGAAAACAGCAGCGACTGGAAAGGCAAGTCTATAAAAGATAAAGAAAAAGGAGGCAGGAGAAGAGGGTGGCAGCATGCAGATTTGGAGAGAGAAAAAACAGCAAGCATGGGTTGCAAAAGTGTCCTGCAAATGGTAAGGAAAGCACTGCGCCAAAGTACTTGAGCAAACTTAGCAAAGCTCTTCAGAATCTCTGGATCTTCCACAGCACCCAGCATTTCTTTCTCTCCTCCCAAACACACCCCTCTCCACTCCTCAGTTGAGTGGTACGCAGAATCTGGCATGTCTCCTAATGACCTCTGCCTCCTGGTACTCATGCTCTTAGGTAACCCCTTCCCTTGACTGTGGGCTAGACCCAGTCACTTGCTTTTAAGGACTAATGGGAGGCAAAAGTGTTGGGATGTCACTTTCAAGATCGTGTTACAGAAAACTGATTTTGTCTTGCTTTTCTCCTCCTCTCGTCCTCTTCCTCTATCTCTCCTGCCTGCTCCGTTTGATGAAGCTAGCTGCTATGTTGTGACCTACCCTTAGAGGCCCACGTGGCAAAGAAACACAAGAGATCCCTGGACATCAATTCATCAGGAGTGGAGGACCTCGGTCCAACAACGTGAGGAACTTAATCCAGACATCAACCACGTGAGTGAGCTTGGAGGCAGACCCTTCCCCAATTGAACTTGAACCTGTGAGGCTTAAACACCTGTGTTGTTTTAAGCCACTAAGTTTGGGGGTAATTTGTTAGGTAGCAATAGGTAACTGATACAGCTGTGAATACATGGAGGCGTTTCCTCGTATTCAAAATACTTCTTTAAAAGCGTTTGTTTTCAAAAAGCACTTTTTGTCCCATTTCTAATATCTAAAATCCAAGTACTTTTGAATTTGGAAAAAAATTATATCCATTCCACTTCATGTTCTCCCCTACTTTGTCTCACAGCCCTTCTTTATTAAAAAATGGCTGCGTTTTTAAATTCTGCAAAATTAAATCAGTTTAGACGTGTTAAGCTTCCTGAGAATTAGTTGCAATCACATATATTCAAGAGTCAACTAAAACAAAGACATTACTCTTCAAATCTGATCATATTCAAAGCAGCTGTACTAGAATCTATTGAATTATAAAACAGTAATGGTCAGTATCCAATTGTTATTTCAAATTTAACAGCAACCTTTCTGGAGGTAACATCATCCACAGCATTGGCTAGAAAAAAAAATCCTGGTTCACCAACCCAGTGGCATAAATGCCAAGAAATGCCAAACCTTCATTTAAGCCACACCTAAATTCAATCACCAAAACCTGAAATGTTAACTAGTGGATGAAAAGATGGTTACTGCTTACCCCATCAAGAACTTGGAAATAAAGACCGTTTTTGGACAGGACAAAAAAGAACCCATCACAGCAGAAGTTTACAAAATTGACTTTAAAGAAAGATGAGGCAATAAGAGGATTAAAAGATTTCACAATTCTAAAGGAAGATGGCAGAATTAGGAATTGGTCCAACAAAAGCAAAGGAGACCCTGGGAATCAGATACAGGCAGTATTACCCAGTTGGCATGTTTAGAGAGAGGGCATCTGATGCACAAAACAAGCCTATCCTTAAAAAGCAATAAATGCATCGGGCTAGATACCGGCAGCAGCCTGATTACAGTAGCCACTAAAACCATCCACGTTAACTTCCCTGGCTCAGACTCTGCTTACCAAGCAAACTTCTTATGAGAACTTGGCTTCCTCCTATAGCCAAACATGCTGATTACTGAACACAATTATCCTGTCCACTTGAGAGTTATTATTTCTTTTTATAAATTAGTTAACTGCATTATGGCTTTTATACATTAATCTCTTGGGGTTCTGGTTAGTGGGGTTAATCCTATAATCCACTCACCTCGGATTGGTAATCAGGTCCCTTTCATAACCCAGAACACTGAACCACGTCGGGATATCCTACGTCCTCGCCAGCAATACACAGACCTTGTGCACTTTCTTGTACTGTTCCATTAAGTGAGATTCCCGACTACCTCTCTAACAGTATCTGTTCTCAAATCTTTGGGAGAAACATACACACTATTTTCCCAGCTTGAACCATAGATTTGTAAAAGAAAAGATTTAAGAAAAGTAAAGAAATCGAGTAAGCTTATTCACATGAGCCTTCTGGAGAACAAAATAGGAATCAAGCACTGGTTTACAAATAATGTCATCCACTTGGGAAACTCTGAATTTTGTTTGGAAATACCTTTTTTATTTTATCATCTAACAAAAAGGACAATATACAAAGCCACAAATGCACAATCATCACATTAACCTCTGCTAAGAGCCCTTTTAAAAAGAAGTGGAGACAATAAGTGGAGACAATGTCAAGAACCTCTAGGCTTCTTATTTTAAGACATAATATAGTGATTTCAAAGCATGTAAGTGCTCTGAAATCATTTTTTAAAAAAACTGGTTTTAAATACAAATGTGTGAATTTGACCCCTCTACTCCTCAGTTTTCTCACCTATAAAATGAACTGTTACAATTGTGTGTAAAGAAGTACAACGCTGAACTCAGAGAAACCACTCAAAGAACTAGCTGTTATCATTCAAGAACAAAGCAGTAACCAACAGACTTCACAGAACTAATGGCTAGCCAATGGAAGGCTCCCGGGTACTCAGCAGGCAGGTCTGAGCACAGCACCACCCCGCCCACTTCAGCACGTATCCCAGAAAATTAAGAGCCCTAACAAAGCACTACAAGAAAACCAGGACTACAGCTTTGCAGAAACTACCTACCGGGCAGGATGACTACTAAGGACTGGGCTTGTTTGACCAGTATTTGCATAGGGAAGTATCGATGAGGTTTTATGATGGTCTCAACACTCAATGCACGCTGCAGCAAGTACTCTGTACTAAAGAGGAATAAAATAATAAAACAAGAAACTGCTTACACACTCAACATAGGCTTCACAGAGCTGTCTAATCTTAGAGCAGAAATGAGGCTTTGTAAGTACTATTCACAGGAACACTACAACCTGCCGGCATAATCAGGTTTGAGCCATCTGGCAATGCAAACTTCCAACAAAGCTTAGTTTCACTGGAATGCAGCCAATACTTGAGACAAATACCTGGTATTTTAACTAGCTGGTGAGATATAGCCCCATCCTACCCCCAATTTTTAAATCTCTTAGTAAATATCTCATTACATTAAAAGAATCTGACGTTAACTCAGAAAAAGGACTGCTCAAAACTGACTGAAATAAAGTATTACTGGCTACCGCTGGCAGTCACCTGTTTCAGAGCTCTGATGTGTGAAAACTGTATTAATTTTCAGAAATCCCTTCTCAAAATCTTAATGCTCTAACTGGATTTACCTCGCCCTCCATACCACAGTGAAATCAACCGAGGTAGTATACAAAGTGTTTTCACAAATACTGTAAACTACATTCATGTTATTACCAAAGATTTAACAAGAAACAGTTTAAATATAAAAGTATAGATCAATATCCTTTACAAGGCTTAATTAAGGACAATTAAGCCTAAGTTATGACAATTTTTTTGGACAATTCTTCTTATATCAGAAAATATATACTCATGTTCATTTCTGATCATTTATCTCAATAACAACAAAGAAAAACAAAAGAAAAAACTACATTCAAAGTGTAAGAGCAAAACAGTCAGGAGCAGACTAACTGTTCAATAAGGTAGCTGTTAAGTACAACAATGTAGCGAACCCAAAATAGCTATAATGACTATAAGTAATGTTTATAAAACAGCATTCAATTTTAAAAGTAAAATATAC
Source organism: Rhinolophus ferrumequinum (assembly GCF_004115265.2). Taxonomy (NCBI): domain Eukaryota; kingdom Metazoa; phylum Chordata; class Mammalia; order Chiroptera; family Rhinolophidae; genus Rhinolophus; species Rhinolophus ferrumequinum. The sequence continues at coordinate 21,259,805 of NC_046292.1, forward strand.
ATGTAAAGACTGCTTCTCCTCATGCACCCTTCCCTTTGGATCAAGATTGGAAAGAAAAACAAAAACTGCAATGAGACTTGTTGGTGTGGTGGGACTATGGATGACTTGTTACAAAATATACTTATGATTTATAACTGATTTTCTAATAAATAAAAACTGAGATTATGGTGGTACGGAATTCACTACAAATAAATAAGGCATTTTCTCTTAAGCAGACACATTTCATTTCAACATAATTTTAAAGTGACAAAAGTTAGTGGCAATTTTAAGGAGAGAGCGCATACCATATGTTTCAAGTGTTTTTAATCAAGCAGATAATAACTTTCCAATCCACTTTGAAAACTGTAGCTTAAGTAAGGAATGTTGAAAATGTTCAATGGTAAAATCACAAGCCAGTTATTTTTAAAATTAAAAATAATCAAGTATATAATAAACAAATAAAGGAGATGGTGTTTTAGTTTTCACCCTCTTTCAATTTAAAGAATATGATCTAAATTCTCACTTCCTGTTTATATATCTACTAATTAAGGAACTGTCCTGCCTTCTTTTTAATCAGTTACTCAATGCTTATATGTAAAGATTATTTTTAAATGTTAGAATATTTTTGTTCTACTTCATTTAATTCAAATCACAAACTGTCTAAGAATCAACATTTGCTGTAATTTTTTTCACATTTCTCTACAAGGCAGCATCATAATCCGGCATCTAATAATTACTGCTTGTAATTTTTAGCTCATATGGCAAGATGGTTACTACTGAAAACAAATTCCGTATTAATAGTCACTTAACTAAACATCTCTTTTGGTTGAAATCTAATATATTCCTCTAAAAAAAGAAATTGTAAGTTTACTGCATAATTATAGTTATGCAGTATATAAAATTAACAGATTTTTAAAAAATATTCTCCCAGGTTATCAAGTACTTTTCCTAAGCCCTGTTAATAGTTGTATCTAATGTCCTTTAATAACATTTCCACCAATAAGAATGAAATCACACAAATCATTCAGTCTTGGACAATTGGAGGTAAGTTGTTCTCTCCTACGTCTAGAAAACCAATATTGCTTTTCTGGCTACTGAAAAAAAAATTTAAAGTTTCAGCACTTCAAGTACTTACTGATGTCAAAAAATAAAGTATTAAAAAAAAAATTTTTTTAAATAAAAGTAAAGTGTTACTTGCACAGCCTGCATTAGCCACTACCAGAAATAATGAAAGTAGTAAAAGACTTCTTTGCCCTGAAAGATGAAAAAGAAAAACCTACCAGGAATCAAACTGATACAGTTACAAAGCATTTTATGATATAGTGTGCTACAGACTGTCAAACTTCACAGACGAAGAAAGGGACAATAACCTGGGATAGGACTGGTGAAAGAATGCCTTCAAGAAGGCAGGAGTTGAACAGAACAAAGGGAGAAATGAAAACAAGTGGGACAGGTGCCCACCAATAAAAAACGAGCCTGACTGACACTGACAGAGGGGAGGAGTCAAAAGAGGGTGGAAAAAGCACAACCCGTCCAGCTGCCAGCGAGCCTTTATGGAGCACTGAGGAGTTGGGCTCTAATCGGACCGCCTGCAACAGTTAACATCATAAAAATTAATTTTAAAATTAATCTGGTATTCCTCCATAAAATAGGATGAGAGAAAGCAAACGGATGCTGGGAGGCTAAGCAAAGAGATCACCGCAGTAATCTAGGCGAGAAATGGTAAGAGAAGTAACCTGTGGCAATGGGGGCAAGGACAGTCCCACTGCTGCTTAGAGGCCTTTCAGTTTTCAAAGCTTTTTTTCAAAGGTATATAATTTCTAAAGTGAACACTCAGAGCCCATTATGATGATCAAGAATGAAGTCACTAAGTATACATAAGCCAGTCTATCACTGAAGTTCTTTTAATCAGAAAATCCATTCTGTAGTCAAGTGAGTGCAAGCAAAGGCTAGATGAAAACAGGATCCAAGTATGTAAGAATATGGTGTCGCAAGTTTAAGTTTACAAGTCCAATGGGGAAAATTTTAAGGTTGTCCTGAAATCCACCATGGGCTGCTGGGGAACAGTAAGTGCAAAAAGAGCAATCAAATCGAGAAGAAAAATTGGGTAGCTCTTGAATTTTAGGACAACCACAAATTAGATAGAAGTGCAAACAGTTCAATTTATGATTACTGTTAAAATGTACTCTCTTCAAAGGAGCACCGGGCTTTCCGTGTTCTTTACCACACAAAGAACACAATCACTGTCAACTTCATCCTTAGAAAGAAACACACAGAAGACACAGGCCACACTTTCATAAAGCACGCCCTTCTAAAAAACTCAGAGATACTGTTAGCACCTCAACCTCCATGTTATTTTGTGATAAATTAACCTGGGGCAAGCTCCAGTCATCCTTTCTCCATTGCACATCCCCTCCTGGATCTACTGAACGTTTGCATGCCTCCCCACTTCTAGTTACTGGAACAGAGCCAAAAGAAACTTCTTTTCCCTGCTATCTTTAAAACTTGATAGGCTGACAGTAAGCTACGTTCAGCAATTGAAGAAATGGCCAGGGTGACCCAGGCCATTTTCTGCTTTTCTCCTATATCCCAGGATACAGGAACAGCATGTAAGGAAACAGAGGACTGTATTATCTCTACAAGTCATTGGTTTTTTAATATGTATAAACTGTATGGTTTGATCTATAACATAACCACATTCATCACATCTAGACTTTAAAAATCATATAACTGATTCTTGTAATACTACCTGAGACCCCAGTGTGCAAAAGATAAGCCTCCAGATCACTTAGGAAACCTGTAAAGTTCATGAATAAAACCATGAAAACATCTAGACTGCTTCATTACCTATCGGCTCTCGTATCCCCAAAACAGGAAGCAAACAGCTCAATTAACAGAGTTTGAGAAAAAGTCCTTTGCCTCAAGATGGGACCAAATACTCAAATCTACCCTTATACCCAGCCTGCATCGGGATATTTTTAATTATTAAATTGACAAGACAAACCAGGATCTCAGTATGCCAGATCCAGACAAGTTCCCCTTTGCATGCATTCCAGCTGATGACTATTTCATAGAGATGGCCACTAGGTATACAGGCAAGCCCAATACAAAAAATAAAACTACTGCCTCCATGTGCTTTGCTATAATGAGAACCACAGAATGCGTTAATTCATCAAGAGACAATGAGTGAAACTCTGGTGTTCTGGTTCCTCATCAGTAAAATAACAGTAAGAATAACAAGAATTATACACAACATAGTTTAATACACGCTTAAACAAGAAATGTAACAAAAGTAATTTCAGTTTTCTCAACTTCATTATGTCTGGCTGTGTGGCTAAAATGAGGATATTGCCATGCCCCAGCAGATGGCCCACTAGAAGTGTCCCATTGATCTGGTTACAACTATGTTAAACAAAAGATCCTTTATAATAAATGCCTTTATAGCAGATTCAACTTGGATAACAGCACTACTGATTTACTATTCATTGTGTACTCTCGTTGCAAAAGTAATTATCTAATAGTTCAAAAGTATAAAAATTTGCAGAGAAGGTTGAATAAATGCTTTTAATAAATGTTTGAATAAATGAGTCTGTTCCTCATCCTCCCCTTCACACTCCCACATCCCTGAAGGTGGAAAAATAATCTGAACAGAGAATACAGGCAATATATATTTACTGAATTGAAATGTGGTCCCGAGGGGAGCCACTGTTTACAAAGTAAATTATTAGCTGAAGCCCCTGCCCTCAACAAACTTGTGTGCAAGGAAATATTAACAGAAAACACTTACACAAATCACTATATACAAAATAAATTAGGGCCATAAGAAGGATGCAAATAACTTGCAACTTGAATTCTCCATGGCTTCTGGTTGGTGAGAGCAAGAAAGCTTTTATGGAGGAGCTAATAATTAAAGCTGGTTTTGAATAATGGGTAGCCAGACTCTGAGCATGCAGAAATGAACAACAGAAAAACTCAGGATTTGGAGTGATGGGATCTGGGTTCAGAGAGCTGGCTCATGACCGTGTTCCCTCTCTAATCACTTTCTGCCTGGTCTATAAAAGGGCACCATAATATTGCAGGACCCTGGTGAAGATTGTAATGTGTATGAAGTTAATTGGCACAGGACCTGGAAAATCGTATATGCTCAATATACTGCTGCTATTATTATTTCTGAGTCTAATAAACTAGAACTTGAAGTCAATTCACATCTTGACACTTACGACCTTAGCTGGAGTCATTTGACCTTAGGACTCCTTTTCCTCATGTAAAAAAATAGTACTAATATCTCTCAAAAAACCTGTTGGGATAAAATCAATGCCAAAGTGTCTTCAAACTGTTAACGTATTATTGTAGTTGGATTATCCTCAAGTAAGGCATACTGATGTGGATGCAAACGTTTTAGCCACAGGAGGATAATGGGGAGAAACTAACTAAAGATGCGGAGTCTGTGGATCAGCTCGACACGGCTGCACGGGAGCATGTTTTCCTGCAGTCCCAGCTCAGCATACACAGGGAGGCCCACCGAGTCTTCCCAGCGCGGGACAGAAGGCAGAGACTGAAATGACTGGGGTTCCAAACAGGTCTCAAAGTGACAGGTCACAACTGGGAAGCAGGTTCCAAATGTCACAAACACACCCACATTGTCAGGGTTAGAAGATACCTTCTTCTTATCTTATTCCTGAAAATGCCCAATCCCAATCGCAGAACTATTCTGCGATCCCAATAACTTTCCCAAACAAGACTCATGAAGAGGATGCTTTACCTTTAACACAGTCTTTAATCTAACACAGGAAAGTTACTAACTAAGATGGCATTCCTCCAGGTCACGTGGCTTGGCTAACTGTTTTCTCCAAAGTAAACATTTCATTTTAATAGCAAGATGTCAAAAATGCCCGACAACCAAATGGTATTAATACAAAGTTATGGAACTAGGCTGCTTTCAGCAATCCTGCCTGCACTCAAAAGCTACATTTAGGGGAAAAGGGATTCATTATCAACATTTTTATATTAATACACAAGCAATATTAACTTTTTCTCCCTTCTGCAAGAAAGGTTGCACGATCTTGCTGGCAGACTACCTCCTTTCCAAAATTCAATCCACTCTGGAGTCCGCGAGTTATTCTTCTGGGACTCTAATTGCCAGGAATTGCCACTGTGAGGGAGCCCTCCCAGGACAGTGGATCCTAGAAGTACCCAAAAGCCTCCAATTCTATGAGCCATTCTGTCTGCCATGATGGAAAGACGTGGAAAAGAATTTTCAACAGACTTGGTATCCACATTAGGATCCCACTTGCCCTGATTTCCTACCAAGGCAAGAACTACCAAGCCCTGAGTTCTGACAGAAACAGCTCAATGTCTTAGGCAGCTACAGTCACTTAGAGAACCCAATGAAAGGTTACAGAACCTCTATATCACAAGTGGGACGTCACTCTAAAAAGGCATCTTTTAGATGCCCTCTGGAATACGCTAGAAAAAGCAGAACTAATCCTATTTCCTATTATTTTTAAAGATAGAATTATGGTCAAACTTTTAAGAATCTTAGACTTGAAAGAATCCTGGGAAACTATTTCTACTTTGTCTTACAGATGTAATCAAAGGCCAAAGAAGATGAATGAGCCAAAACCAGAAAGTGTGGCTTCAGAGTTCTTGTCCAGGGAGAACTCTATCTCCCCAAGTTACACCTTTGGGGTACCTGCTCTCCAAATCACTATCAAATTCCTCCCTCTACAAGCCATTCTGCGGTCTCGCACTTACGGCCAGAATTCCTATGTAACGTCTACCGAGAGCCTGCAGCTATATTTCCAATATATCTCACCGTATTATTCCACTTCCTGGGGACATATGGGGATTCATTACTCCATATTACTCCATCAACAGGAGCACTGTCCAGATTTCCTTTCTCAGTTTTACAATCTTGTCTATTACCAAGGGTAAGTTTTTCTATGTTTCAATTTTCTAAGACAAAGATGAAGGGCCACATATTTAAATACATTCTGTTTATTCCAGAAATAATCACTACTATCTTAACATTCCTGAAAGCTGTCAAAGTTTACCACATGTACAACATGAAGTAATCTTAAAAAGAAAAAAGTCCTTGGTTTTATGCAGAATAAAGTGCCTTTTCTGTCAGAGGCACTCAAAGTCCTTTCCAATCAGAACCACTCTTTTTGCAGATCCATCCTTTTTAGGCCGTGAACAGTAATAATGCTGCCCTCTTACAGGTGGGACAAATAAGTCATGCAAGATCATAAAACAAACCAATGTAGAAACAGCCCAGAAACCCAAGGTTACTGAGCGTTCCTCAGTACTACAAAGATACACTCTTGAATACTCAACTAACAGACTAAGCTTTTCACATGTGAATAAACAAGCTGCTCAAATAGTGCCTTTAAAATAGTGCCTTTAAACTAACTTTTTCAGAACTTCAAGTTGAATGAAAGGAGCTAGGAAGCAATGGATGAGATATCTGAAAATAATTTGTGGCCCTAATCCTAAAACCTTATTTCATCTTCCTTTTTATGCTGACTTTCTAGAACAGGGGGCAAGTAAAACACTGTTCCTGCTGAATCCCTCAGCTAAGAACTGCACTTCAGACAACCAGCAAAGTGTGAAGGTCATGTTTCACTAAGCCACTTCGTTAGCAAGATTTCTACTAGTAAAACAGGCTCTAAATCTTGCAAAGTGACACCAAGAGTCTAGTAGTGACTTTGATGAAAAAAAATGTAACAAGAGCCAAGCAGCCTGAACTTGACTACAGTTCAATTACTTTTAATGAGTTCTCTTTGAATTCTAAAGAGTCACACGTTCTTGAACATGCGTATTGTTTACCTGAATGTATTGTTTACCCTAATGCGGTATCCCTTTCTTCCTTCCCTCCTTCCCACCCCCACCCACATACATAAAATAACTGCAGCAAAAATATACCATGCCTAGCTTAAAAGTCCATGCAATTTACTTGAAATTTTAGTGTTATATGGGTAAAGACTATATTTATATACATACCCTCCCAGAGATGTTTTACTGCTTAAAGGGAAGGAAATTTAATGAAGTTAAACTAATTTGAAGCTGTGTGTTTTATTTTGTTATAAAAGCTTATTTTCATTTCTCGTTTGTGATCTACCTTTTATCATTGCAAAACGCATTCTCCCAACCTACACCTATGCAAATCCTAACTAGAAGACATTTCCCAAGTCTTATACCTACTTCAATCAAGTAAGCAACAAACTAGTCCTGCCAATACTGATCACTCCCTTCTCTAAACCTGAACCATACATAGAAAAATCTGTGCACTCTTTCTGTCATCACATGTACTAATTGCTTCCTCAACTAGCTAAGGAGTTCCTTCAGTAAAGAAACTTTGCTCCATACTTAGTTTGTTCCCTTTGTGCCTAGACAGCGGGTTATGCTTCAAAGAATAAACTTCAGTAAGTATCTGTATTTTGGAAGGCAGTGTATTAAGCTTTTTTTTTTAATCCTCCCCCAAAACCAATTTTTATAAAGCTTACTAAAATGAGAATTTTACCATTAATTATTTTACAAGTATTGGTTTTGTTTATTCTAAGGGCACATGCTGTGGAGAGGAAACCAAGTCAGAAGCCCAGCTCCACCACTTACTGTGTGACCCTGGGAAAATTAATTCATTTCTCTGTCTTTTCCTTATCTGCCTATAAGCACTGTCCTGATAGTTATTGATGAGATAATGCATGCAAACCCCTTAGTATCTGCCTAATAGATGGTCAACAAATGGTAGTTATTACTTTGTGAATAAATAATGAAGAAAGAAGAGTGACACTGCATTACTGTTGGAAAACACTTTGTTTACTTACAATGTTTACATACAGGTCAGAGGAACTATATACATGTATCAAAAAATGGCATTTCTAACAAAAATAGGAGAGTGAGGTTTGGAGACCTTGGGTGGGGGGGAAGCATTTTTGGAAGAAAAAAAAGTGATCTGAAAAATATTTTTGTTAAGTTGTCATTTAAATAAAACTCACTTTCTATTCAATTCTGTTCACTATTCTTCAATTAGAATTAAGTTTTTAGAGAGCATGCAGTGTTGCTTACAATATGCAACAGAGCATTATTTTTATTTTGTGTAATTAATTTTAAAAACCTGGGATTAGATTTTTGATACAGTGGACCAGCTTAGAATCACAGGAGTAAAGAAGATAAATGTGGTTTCCCCGGCTACACTTAATATCAGACACATCTGTTAACTTTCTGTTTAACCTTTGTTACAGAAGTTAATTTAGAAAATCTTTTACCCAATAACCATATAGGGTTTATTGATGAGTAGTTTCCAGGCACAGGACACCTACCAATCTTCTCTTAAAGCTCTAGGGGGAAAACAAGAACAGACCAAAAACCCATAAACCCAAGATGATAGGACACTGGATTCTGACCACACGATGATTCAGTAAAATTGGAAACAAAGTTTAAAATCTTATAACAAAAGAAACAAGAATCTCAGGACCAAAACACGAAGAGTTTATTTCATCTAACCACAAAGGCAGTCAGTGAATATTTGTTATAAATCAGGAAAGGAATTATCTTAACTTTGAATCCTCAGAACCTAGCACAGTGCCTGGATCAAATAATACTAAATAAAAAAACAAATATATTCAATGAATGGTATAAAAGAATTCAGAATACAGCTCTTCTCCCACCATTTAAAACATTAAAATAGATGTGGGAAATTTTAAGTATTAGATATACCAAGAAATAAAAAGCAGAAGAAAAAAACTGAAGTTACTCTCCAGAACAAGAGAATCACAAGTAAATGCCTCCAAATTATGAACCTGTGACATCTTTAGCAATTAATTCAAACTGTATGTTCTACCTTGTCACCAATACATTCTTATTGTCGACAACTATAATCACCAGAAATCGGCTGTGCTTCATCGATACTCCCCTCTTTTAGAATTATCTTCCCTAGCAATATAATGGATAACCAAAATCCCTGCTTCTGAATTCTAAGTACATAAGGGATGACCAGCTCCTGCCTCTACCTTCCGGAATTATTTCACCAGAAACCTAACAACTTCCTCACAATACAGCTCTAAACAATTTCCTCAAAAATGGCACTACTCTAAAAATAGGTTATAACAGCAGTCAATCTACGATTCCCTCCCACTGCAAAAGAACCTAGCAACTGGAAAATGAGTTAAAGGTAAGGACATTTGATGCATATAAAATTTCGTAAAATTTTAACGCCTCAATTTACAACTAACTGGTTAATATAATACTCAGTAATTTGTGCTCATACTTTGATTGCTTTATTGTTTTTGTTTTTAAGACATTAGGCTACGGTTAACGCTCTTCTTATACTAAGATGGCTTTGGCAAAATTCTGCAATATCCATTTCTGTCATGAGGATGGCAACAAGGAAAAGCAAGCACATACTTCTGGAGACTAGATTCGGACACATCTGATGAAATACAACTCCAACCTTCCCTTCAAAACAGGCCCACTTTTCTGACACACCAGTTCACTTACCTCTCCCATCGCTCTTCCCTCCAGAGCAAGTGCTTGAAAATCATGATTCAGTTCATCCATAGAACGTACCTATTGTTCAGAATAGAGGAAGGAAAAGTTTCAAGTTAGCATCTGGAATTTCACACACACATTAAACACAACTGAAAAGCATGTCTATGTGGGCTTGCATGTACTCACAAAGACAACGACAATTTTCAAGTGATTAAGATTAAACATTCACTTACCTTTAACCGTCAGGGTTCAGCACTGATCCCTGCTTTCTCCCCGCCCATTCCCTTGTTTTCAAAACATGAAAAACACACAATCCAGAAAAAGAAAAACAAGTTCCATCACAAGAGAATTGTAGCTATTTTACATACATTTTGACTTAATAAGTAAAGACTGACATGCTGCAGGACAATGACACATAAAGATGGCTGTGTAACCTAAACCTGGCTACTGCGTCAAAGACCACACAGCTTGTCCCCAACTATGAACGTGTAAATTAGGACACTCATTTCATCCAACCCAGTATTTCCTTGATAAACCTCTGGAAAGGAAGGTACGACAAACTATATAATAGAGTTCCCCAACATTTCTCCATGCTGTAAGCTCTCTGGAGGCTCCTAGAATCTCAAAACCAGGAGGGAAAAAAACAGCAGATACTACAAGAATCCCTTCAAACTTGACCTATCATTCATTTAGGGTACCACCCACATCACAACAATCTTTCTAGGCTTCAATTAACTCATCGCCACTGTCATTACTACAAGGCAGTGTGAAGCTCACGGATGAAGTGTGAAGTAGATTATCCAAAACAAACATAATCCAAACCCCTTTGCTGTCCAGTGGTCTAGTGGGCCTCTCAGCTACGAGCAGCACGCCCCCTCTGCTGCCTTAGGCTGGGGTACAGCCCCTTGTCTATTCAAGAGGAAGGTTATTCTGCCCACCTGGGAAAGACTACTGGCTGCCTGAAGCAGGAGTCTCTCAAGCCCCATTATCTGACCATTACTACCTCCCAACACAGGTGTACAATTTCTAGCAGTGTATAAACACAAAGAAGGTCAAGCTAGGGCCAGGCAGGGAGAGCAAGAGCACGGACTAGAATACAGCTCAGGGAACCAACTGAAGGATTTCATTAACATGCTGCCTGTATGTATATCACCCAATAATCATAATTTAACTGAACTGACCACTCAAAAATTCAGTTGCATTACTGTTTTAAATCACATATTTTCAAAATCCAGAACTGATACTATGCTACAAATGACTTAGAGTGTCACCAAGATATAACAGCTTTAGGATGATTGCTAAAAATGTAAATTTATAAAATTCAAAATGAAGCTAAAATTCAGGCAGATAAGGACAAAGAGAGGCAAGCCAGTTTGAAAAAAACCTTGAAACAGAAGGTACGATCACATTGTAAGGTGTTTATTAAGGTGAGCACACTGAATAAGCTCCTAAGCTGTATGTAGGAAAAATGGGGGTGGGGTAGGTGAGCACAGGATGTTAGCGGGAAACTACACAACGTTAGGTGAAATGATTTTGAGTGTTCAGGTCGGAGTTAACTTTTACAAAGCATGTAAATCAAATGCAGGAAGCTCTGTAGCTCTTTCTGTGGAATACTAATCATACATTTAACTACAGCTAGGCATTTCTTAAAACCCAAAAATCTACAAATTAAAATTTTAACCAAGAACGTTGGAAATTAGGTTTCCCAAGGAAAATGCAGGAGTAATAAGAGAAGGAACATGCAATACACATATTTACATAATCATCACAACAATCTCACAGTGATTATTTCCATATAAGAGATTAGAAAACTGAGCCTCAGAGAAATGACTTTCCCAACCATTGTGAAATAGGGAAGAGTACTCAACTGGCATTGTTAGGATCTAAATCCAGCTCTTCCCATTTTATGGATCTCTAACCGCCTGAGCCACCAGCCGGCCCCCAGCTCTTCCCATTTTAAAGAACAATGTTCTTTCTTAATCACCAAGCTACCTCTGTGGTGACCACAAGAAGTTTCCACCCCCAGATAAAAGTGCCTTTTGTTTCTGCTGTGGGATCTGAAGAGTACGGTGTGCTCTCCTGGTCTTGCCTTTGCTGTCCACAGTCTCCTCGTCCTAACTTCAAAATCGCCCATTCTCCCCCCGCCATACAATCTCCACTCCTTTCTAGTCTCTCTTCCCATCCATCATTCTCTCTTACCACTTAATTGCTTACTCTCAGGTCTCCTCTCTCACTCTTTAGCTCTCTTTTCTCCAGACCTCCCTCTTGGAGGGTGTCTCGTTCTGCCTCACTTACAGGATAACACACTCGCCCTCCCTCTGCATACTACCTTCCTGCCCCCTGTAGACAACTGTTGAGAAAGCAACTTCACTTGGTCAAGTTTTCTTTACTACTCCAGAAACTCCATTTGCCCATACTTGACTAGACCAAATAAACCAAATCATTCTCACAAAACTGTTTTTAACTAGTCAGGAACTTATTGTTTCAAATGGGAGCTATACCTGGTATGGTCAAACACCAGGCAGACTCTTCACACAAAATTCTTCCTAGGAGACAAAACTAATTATCAGAAGACGATGCTCAGGAATCAAAAGAAATGAAGACACAGAGGATAGTAAGAAATATTTTCCGCAGGTAACAAAAAGGCTACTATGAAGGAGAAAAGCTGACTATTGATAATCAGAGTAAATGCTCCATCAGGACAGAACAAACTTTTCAAGTTCTTGTACTCAAACTCCCCTTTCTCTAGAATTCAGTGTGAGCAGCCGGTTACGGTTAGTTTCCAGTCCTACTCGCCAATTCCTTCACTTCCTCTCCTGATGCCCCTCCCCATAAAGGCACCTCCCATTCGCTAAAATGGCAAAGAAAGGCGACCACTTCAGTGCCTCATCTACCTCTCTTCATTCCACCCAAGGATATCATCCACAAACATGACCTATGCTTTTGAGTTTCCCTTCCATGTCCCAGGTCCCAGAACTTTCTTTAGTAGCCTCAACACCTGCCTTCTCCTAATAGGGATTCTGTCCTAACTAGAACCGTAATTTAGCAAATTAAGTTGATGTTTTACCACTTAGGGAGTTATAAAATCAAAACAAATAAATCCAGAACTATACATCACATTTGGATAATGAAAAATGAAGCAAAAGCATCACTTTACAAATCTCTAAGAAACATGTTCTGAAGGCCCTGCCCTACCTATCACCCCTTGAGAAGACACTACACCCAATGTCCCATACGCGTATCGGAATCAACTAATGATATGTACTTCACTGTTTCCTCATCTGTAAAACTGAGATAACATCGGCCACTTTACAAGTTTGTTATAATGATTAAATGAGACAAAATGTCCTTATTCAACCACATTCACCTCCCAGGTTATTCTCTTTAAGTTACCTAAATTCCTCCTTCACACATTCATCCTTTCTTTCCCTACTCTTAAGTACAGGACATGTTTTGCCCATTCCTTGGTGGGGTGAAGGGTACAGGAGGTTCTCCCCGTTTCCACATTTCCCAAATCAGTATGTTACAAGTACCTATGTCATGTGACCATCTAACTTATTCTCTCAAACTTAGTATTTCAAAGTACATCCATTTTTCTCTCTTCTCAATTCCCAGCTAAATCAATTCAGGGAAAGTTTCATTCTCCTCCACTGAGAAACTTAAAATCATCACTGGCTCAATCAAGCCCATGTTCTTTCAGTTCTCATTCAAAAAAAAAAAAAAAAACCAATAAAGTCACCTTCTAAAATTCCTTCCTTCCTTGACTTCCATAACATTACGGCCTCCTGATTCTCCTCTCACCTATTTAGAGTTTTGTGTTTTTTGCCAGTCAACGTTGCAATCAAAGAAAAAAAAAAGAATGAGAGAGGCACAGAGGAATCCAAATGTAAAAAGTTAATGATCCAAATACTTTATGAATTATAATTTGTCAGTTTTTCAAGCAGATTATTAAACCTCAAAGAACAAAATAAAGCAGATATCAAGGTACACTGTCCAGAATAAAAGATCTAAAAGAGATGATGTTTTGATAGAATTCTGGTTCAGTTCTTGGCTCTCCTTGGCTAAGGTTCCTATCCTTGGATTACTGTCCCCCAACTGCTTACTGTGTTCTTTACAATGAATATCCCTTTACTTGAGCCAGTTAGACCAGTTCTGTTGCTTGTACAGAAGAACCAAACTCAGACACAGGGGTATCACTGAGTTGGTATTTATTAAATCTCACTGGAAGTTTTCATTTTAAAGTAAGAGTAACTCAGAGCTATACACTGCACTTGGAAAAATAAAATTCAACAAACCAACACTTTTTGAGTAATTTCTATAACAGAATGTGTAAAGACTCCAGGCAAGAAAGACCAGCTTCGTGATTCCCAGCACCTCTGGCCACAAGCAACTATAACAAAAGTATTCCTCTAGTACCTGGTAAGAAATGATAAACTGACCAAATCCAATTCCTCTCGCAGCATCTGAGCCGACAGCTATGGAAAAACAAACTGAAATGTCCTAAAGACTCCACAGTTTGGCTGTCATTTTGGGTCAAGTATAACCTGATGAATAAGCAGAAGACAGTCAACATAGAGAAGAGAACAAAAGTGCTGGGAAAAGCAGAGAAGAGAGACTACGGAGCTCCTATAGAAATAGAAAGCCGCCCAGTGCCCAGGGCGCCCACGTGTGTATTTCCTGCTCCGGGGTTCAGAGAGAATCCTCAGTGTTCTTTAATTTAATGCCCTGAATTTTTGCTAACTAGAATAGATTTCCATACGTTGAGACTAAAACTGCTTTTACTGGAATAGTTATTTCCTCAATCACGGAATCTAAAATTGTCAGGCACTGATCTCCTCCACACCTACCTTCCTTTGTTCTCCTGGAGGATTTTTTTGCACAGGCAAGCCTAGATCGAGATGGCTCCATTTCACAAACATAGATCCAGAACAATATGAGCAGAAGAGTTGGTGCCAAGAACCATTACGGGAAGGAGATACCAGTGAGAAAAAGCCAGGCAAAAAGCAGGAGAAACTTGAGCAATGAGAAGAGGAAATGGAATATGAGAATTAACCTAATTTGAATTTAGTCATTAAGAGAATAATAACCTATTAAGTCTGTTCCACAACATCTTCTGCTGCACTATATACCTGTATTGTAAACAATAACTAGTAATATTCACTGAGACTTACTTTGTGCCAGGTCTGGTCCTATATATTCTTTATATGATTTATTATGATCTCTTAAATAGTCCTAACAATCTGAAAATGCAGGTACTCTTATCCCTATTTTGTAAGAAATGCAAAAAGTTATTACACTGCTCAAAATATAAATAACTCAGCATTCTTCTTGATTCCAGGGGCGGGAAAAAAGTTACTCTTGGCTTAAGCGGCTGCAAACCCTACTACGTCATCTTACTTATGAATTTTCCATTCTTCTTTATTCACCGTCACTAACAACACTAAATACCAGCATTTTCTGAGTTTCAAGGCATTGTACTGCAAAACAGACATCATTCCATTTTTATATATGAGGAAACCAAGATTCAGAGAAGTAATCTGTCCGAAGTCATATGGCTGATAAAGATCAGAAATGGAATTTAAATTCAGGTCTGTGGACCCTACTTCTCTGTTCTCATCACAGGCGAGCATAAAAGTTCCAGCACACCTAGGTTAAACAGCTGTTGTTCCAGCAAATGATTACTGCGCTATTTTTATACTCTCTTCCAGGATACAGGGGGTGGGAGATGAAGTCACCACAACAGCCTGCATTAGGCTGCACTTTCATTTTCTTATTTTTATTTATCATTAAAATTGCTCCTGTCTTTAGCAATTAAAGTAAATAAATACTCTGAAAGTTACAGATTATCTAATGTGTTGATGGCATTCTGCTAGGGTGGTTTAACAGACCCAAGTAATAGACTATAATTAAGTAATCAAAATTGTTTTGCTACAGGACTACCAGAATATTTATACCTCATGTAAATGTCAGCACTTCCTAGACATAAAAGAAACAATTTAGAAAGTAAAAAGAATATATTTTCAAAACCAATTAATGAACCTATGATACTAGCTACCTTTAAATACAAAAACCTCACAATCGCTGGTCTGTCAGTCTTTTTCTTGATTTCACCAATCATGATCAAATTGAAACCAATGAGGGAAAAGCCATTTTAACTATAGAAACTGTTCAATTGATATCAAACAACCTAATAAAAAGTGTAAAACTTAAGATAATGATAAATCTTACCTCTGCTTGTCTGGAAACTACTATCTATAGTCATCTATCTCGGTGGCATATTCCTGACTTCCAAAAGAACAAATTCCAAAAACATGAAAGAGACTCCCCTATAAAACTATACAGAAGATCATATTTATATCAAAAAAATGGTTATTTGCGCATGGAGAACACATCAAAAGGTCTTCATTAGTATTAAAAAGTTTCATTCTGAAATACCAATCTCAACAGATGACATCGAAAAAGAAAAAAAAATCATTCGAATGTTCATCCAAAAGTTCTAAAATCAGGTAGTGACAAGCCTGTATCTTTTCAAAAACTGAAATTAAATTAATGTATTTGCCGTCATTGGAATCAGGAACAATCTTTCTAGCAGAGCACAAGAATCTATGTAAGTAATGTAAAAGTAACAAATATTTGTCCACAAATAAAGGCATAAAAATGGCTTTTCCAAACAAAGTTCTACTAATATCAAATTTTTTGAGCTTCATTTGTCATCCCTTGTGTTCACTAAAGGGCATGTAATAGTAGGCATAAAAACGTTGTAAGAATTTCTACCTTAGGAATAGTTTGTGAACGGAAACAAATTATGGGCATCCATAGCCACTGATATAAATTTTCTACAAATTATAAAACAGTGAATATTTTTTAACAGATGTACAACTTAGGCCACCAGTGAAAACTACCAATTCTGAAAAATAAATTCAGAGGGAACCTATGAACTACAAGGCATGCCTGTAGTCAGTCTCTGTGTATTGCGGGCAGGGAGTGGGCAGACTACTCCTGAGAAAACAACTTCTCTACATAATTTGCTCTCCTTTTCTGAGAGTACGCCTTGGAGAAAAGTAGACTCAGTTGACTAAGGTTCAAAGACCATGGTATACGTGTTTTAGGGCTCTCTCAACTCCTGAAATAGCTTCCACAACGTAGCAAAACTGCATGTTATCAATAGAGCCATGGTAGTTTAGTTTGTCTTATCTACCTAAAAGTAATACCCATGGTATTAACAACATGACAGCCATTGCATACATATATTTGTAATGTGAAAAATTACTTAGTCTTAGGACTGATAAAACAGCAAAAATGGGACTTCTCAAGCCAGCTTCTTTAAAATGGTTCTTACCCTGCTTAAAAAATACTTTGTTGTCCTTTTTCAAGCTTTTCAAGAAGGAAATTTGATCAAACGTTTTATTTTTAAATCCCTGTTTATGAGATTACAACAGAATGGAATTAGGCAGTGGAAAGAGTCCTTAACTCACCTATAATATTGAGAAACAAAATTACATTCATCACCAATAAAAATGACCCTTGTTTTAACATATCTACAAAGCTGATTGATATATTTTTAGATGTAAAGGGTACAAACTGGTACAATAAGAAAGGCAATCATTTCTCATAGAGAAAGTTTCTCAAGTTGAACAGTTCATGATCACTTACAACAGAAACAGTTGGCATAGGAAACAGGAACTTCCTCTATCTAAAAGGTCTTCAGCCAGGAGGCCTAGAAAATGTCTTCATCCATTCAGCAGCCTTGACACTAACCCTCACTCCTCATTTGTTTCAACATTCTATTATTTGTAGTATGTGTGTCTATCTAGATAAATCACGGCAACATAACAGGGCAGCTACGAAGCACATCAAATAGCTCATTCTGGACATTATGACCCTAAGATAGTACATAATACAGAAATCCAAAACATCTGTGGGAGAAAATATTTTAAGAGTTCTATCTCCTCTAAAATTTTAAAAAAAAAAAGATGTACTATTCAAAATGATTCTTAACCAAGAGAATATTAGGGAAGAGGCAGAGCTTAATCTTTTAAGCACTGGTATGTATTAATTTGTGTGGTTGAATTCTTTACAGAATCCCACCTGATGTTATGCAAATAGTAAACCTTCATTTGCTCCTTTTTGAGAATAACAACTGTCTTCAGTTTCTTAATCCATAGTTTGTATTACTGTGAGGTCATGAAGCATAGTATTCCCTCTTGGGGTTGAGAGGGACTTTTGGTATGGCCAATTTATTAGGTTTTCAATTTGGAAACTATGAATGCCACAGAATAATGTTTAAAATTTAAAAACCAAAACACATGTTTTTTCCCTATTAAAAAATGGCTTTTAGGTAATTCTGAATTCTAAAAACAACAAATCTTCACTGTAAACATTTTGGAAAGTTCAGAAAATTACAAAATGGTAAAAAAAAGCAACAGAGAAAATTGAAGCAGGAAAGAGGGACAGAACTATAATTTCAGTAATGTTCAAGGAAGGCCTCACTGAGAAGGTAACACTTAAGAAAAGTACTTTAAGGAGGTGAGGGAGCAACTTTTATAGATACCAGAGAGAAGCATTCAATCAAATGCAACTGCAAGTTGGGGGACAGGGCATGTTTGTGATTCTAGGAATAACTTTTAATGTCACTCCAATACAATAATTAAAAGTCTAGACCTACCCAGAAAGCATATCAGTGCTTGCTGCTGGGGGAAATTTTAAAAGGTGATGAAACTTTTGGAGAAGACGGGAATTATCATTATCTTGATTGTAATGATGGTGAACATTTTGTAATGACAAGTGAATATTTTGACATCAATATTTATCAAATGATACATTTAAAATGTGTGCATTTTATTGTCGATTATACCTCAATAAAGATTATTTTTAAAGAAAATTCTAGAGTAAAAATAAATACATCAATCAAACAAATGAGTCAAAATAGATCCACAGATATAAGAAAACTTAATTTACTTAAAGGAGGTCTTTCAAATCAACAAATGGTGCTAGGATCACTAGTTACACATTTGAGAAAAGTAAAATTACATTACTATTTCCTGCCTATACAATACACAGAAATAAACTCCAGATGAATTGAAAATGAAAATATAAATATAGAACTATAAAAATATTACAAAAAACACAGGAGACTGAATGAAGGATGACGACCTAAGAGGATAAAGAAGTCAAAAGCAAAAGACCAACACTTTTGATTACATACATTTTAAATCTCTGAATTGCAAAAGATAAACAGTTAAAGTACGTTTAAAAAGTCTTATCAATCTAGGAAAATAATATATACACCAACATAAAAAAATGCACAAAGAACACTCATACAGTGTTGGAAATTTAAATTGATCCAATCTATCTGGAGAACAATGTGGAAATATGTATCAAATTTTTTAAATCATTTTGTTTCATCTGTCAATTTCACTTCTGTAAATATTTCACTTCTAAAGAAATTACTCTGGAGTACAAAAATGTAACTCCAATATTGTTTATTACAGCACTGTTTAGAATGTCAAAAGCTGAAAACAACCTAAAAGTCCATCAATCTGGGGTAAATTAGTCAAAATAAATTATTGCACTTCCATGCACTATGGCCCTTAAAAGGAACACAGAGGTTACTTATTGACCTGAAAGGAGGGCCACAATGTACAAATACATATAGACTACCATACAGTGTATATACAGAGAATGATCCCATTTGGTTTAAAACTACAACACATTCATGAATCTGTATTTATATATGCACAGAAAAAGTCTGGAAGGAAATAAACCAAATTGTTAAAAGTAGTTAACTCTGAAAAACAGATTATCAAAAGTTTTTTGAACTATCATGTACTATCAAAAAATTTTTCCATTTTAAGACAGAAAGTAGATTAGTGGTTGCCTAGGAAGGAGGAATGGGGGAAGTGGAGAGTGACTAGTAGTAGACACAGGGTTTCTTTTATGGGGTGATGAAAATGTTCTAAAATTTGACTGTGGTGATGGTTGCACAACTCTGAATATAGTAACCACCACTGAACTATGTACATTTTCAATGGGTGAATTGTATGGTATGTGAATTATACTACAATACAGCTGTTTTTAAAATGCCACTTAGAAGAAAATCCACAACCATAATATAGAACAAAAATTTTGCATTTTAATATTCATACTCTGTACTTTACACCATCCCAATAGAAACCTTAAACCCAAACAGCATCTCTTAAAAAGCTTTATGTGGGAAAAATGAGTCACTAGTCTTAAGAACAGTTAACCATTGGCAATACAGAGGTAAATTACAACCTTCATTCTGTCTTCATAAGGATACTATCTTCTTGAACTATCCTAGTGGATAAAATTCACTTCTGAGAACAGCAATGAACCTTGAAACACTGAAACAGATACATGGCACTGTTTTCCAATATGTGCTGTGACTGGGAACAGAAACAAAGTTTCAATGTTTTACAAATTATGGAAAGTAAACTTTGTTCCTATAGCCCCTTATTTGCCTATCTCTGATATGGTTTCAAGAAATCTAAAAACAAAAAGGGGGAGCATAAAACCATAGCTGATAGCAAGTACTTTAAAAGTTCAATGCAGTCCTTCAAAAAATATGCTTACTGGCTCCTTATCTTAGGCCCAAAAGCCTCTCAGTATTCAAAAGACCCCACATTCTGTTATACCTTATACCTTATCAATTCAAAATGACATCTTACTACTTTTCAAAATAAAACACTACACTCAATAAGTCTCTTCAATACGCCCTGATGATATAATGTGTTCATCCATCATTTATGAGGCACGTACTATGTGCCAGGTGCCGAAGATACAAGGCTGAAAGATTCAGGAGGACCACAGTGGTTCTTAACCAAGGTATACATACATGAAGATCACCAGGGAGTGCTTTTTTAAAAATACATGAACTGCATCTCATCACTGGAGATTTTGATTCAGTAGGTCTGGACTTAAGCCCGAGAATCTATTTACTGAAACAGCTTCCTAGCACCCAATGGTGAAGAAAAGTAAATATTCTACTCCAATACACGAGCTGAATGCTTCAATAAAATGTGGCATCAAAAGAGGACACCCGAAAAAGCATCTGAGATCTTGCTTCCCAGTAATTATCATGCTTGGTGGACGGAAGGAAGGAAGGAAGGAAGGAAGGAAGGAAGGAAGGAAGGAAGGAAGGAAGGAAGGACACCCAACCTTCACAAAAAGAGGTAGTAAGGAGAAAGTTTACCAGAGATGAAGGTACTTTGGTTGAAGCTTGAAAGATGAGCAAGTGACTACGTGGATGGAAAAAGGGGATTCCAAGCAGAGAAAACTACACAAATAAAAACAGCACTACTATGTTGAGGAACTGTACAAACTTTAAATAGCATGGGTGTTCAGCAAGTTACAAATACTTTTCAGTACAGCTGAAGTGGAGTGCCAGCAAAGACAGGAGAGGTAAGCTGGTTCAAAACACCAAAGGCCGACATTATGTTATGCTGAGGAGCTTGGAAGTTATCTACAAGCAACTGAAAAACAAAAAAATAAAATTTAGGCAAGGATAAGACATAAGCAGATGTCTCTTCAGAAATACCAACTTGGCAGCAGCATAGAAAGTAGTCAGAAGGAAGAAAGGGGGCAGGGGCACAGAAAACCACTCAGCAGACTACTGTAAATGTCCTCACAAGAAATACAAGCCTATCAAACAAGGCAATATGAATATAACCTTGGAACTGTTCGAGGCAGGAGGTAGGAATCTGAGATTCCTAGGTTGCCTGTAATGGAGATGCCATCATCCCCAGAAACAGGATATATGGAATGAAGGAAACTAATGAGTTCAGTTCTGAAAAGCATCATGCCATTCACTGAGCACCTATTATGCATTAAGTGCTGGGTTCCTAAATTTAGACATGCAAACTAAACTTCTGCTGGTATCCCTAAGTTACGATATATGAGCAGCAAATAGGGCTTAAAATGTGTGCTGTGTAAAAGAGGCCTGTGTGTGTTTAGGGGAAAGCTGACCACTCCATGAAGTACAGTAGGTGTCTCCAAACAGACTGGTCTGGTGTAAAGAGCATGATCTAATCACCTTCAACATACATCGTAAGACCTTAAAACATGGTACCTCGTTTTTCTGACTCTGCATTTCCTCATCCAAAAAATGGAAATGATAAAAAAACCAACACAGAGTTACTGGGGGTTTAAATCATATGTAAAGACAAGAACAATTCCAGCACACAACTTACAGTGTACATGTCATTATTCTAAATACAGAAAGGAAGCACTCAATACTAAAATAAAATTACCTCTAGATCTTACTGGATACACTCAACCTATCCTAGCAATCTCTGTTCAGCATACTAACATTTTTTTAATTAAAACAGAGATAATTCATGTAAAGGAGATCATTGCATTGGGGGAAAATATTAAATGATTTCCAAGATCTGGGGCCAGCCCGGTGGCTCAGGCGGTTGGAGCTCCATGCTCCTAACGCCGAAAGGCTGCTGGTTCGATTCCCACATGGGCCAGTGCCAGATGGCTCAGTTGGTTGGAGCATGGGCTCTCAACCACAAGGTTGCCGTTTCAACTCCCGCAAGGGCTGCACCCCCTGCAACTAACAATGGCAACTGGACCTGAGCTGCGCCCTCCACAACTAACACTGAAAGGACAACTTTGGGGGGTGGGAGATGAGGGTAAGGGGGATCAAATATATGGTGATGGAAGGAGAACTGACTCTGGGTGGTGAACACACAATGAGATTTATAGATGATGTAATACAGAATTGTACACCTGAAATCTATGTAATTTTACTAACAATTGTCACCCCAATAAATTAAAAAAAAAAAAAAAAGGACGATTTGACTTGGAAAAAGTCCCGGAAGTACACAGTTTCCCCAATAAAGTCCTGTTCCCCTTCCCCCAATAAAATCTTAAAAAAAAAAAAAAAAAAGATTTCCAAGATCTTTTCCAACACCAAAATCCCACTGGAAATGTTATCAGCCAATTCACTTTCATTCAATATAGTAAACAAAGCTCTTAATAGCAGATATAAGGTTTGTCTTTTTTTTTCTTATTTAACCTGTAAAAATTTCAAGGTTTGAAACTTTGGAAAATACAAAGTGTACAAGAAATCAAATTACCTATAATCTCCTCACCCACACAAATAAAAGCAATATTTTGCCCTATGTCCTCACAGTCCTTTTTCCATTTATATCAATCTTAATAAATACATAGAGCTTAAAGCCATCTTCTAGATTATGTTAATAAATAAAGGAACTGTATTTAATATAAAATTCCTCTCATGTGA
The DNA here is from genome assembly GCF_004115265.2 of Rhinolophus ferrumequinum. NCBI lineage: Eukaryota > Metazoa > Chordata > Mammalia > Chiroptera > Rhinolophidae > Rhinolophus > Rhinolophus ferrumequinum. Next base: position 21,282,543 of record NC_046292.1, read on the forward strand.
TTTGTTACCCAAACACACACAGCACTCATTTCAATATTCACTAAAAGTCTCCTTCTTGAAACACTTTTTATAATTCCTTCCTTCATGAAACTGTAAGTGTCTTCAGAGAAAGGATATATTAATTTCATTGTTTTGCATTTTACTAAACTTCTGACCCATATGAGTAGCATCTAACTAATTTGAACAATTGGGGGGAAAAGAACAATGTGAATCAATAAACTCTTAGCAAATTAAAGAACATTTTTTTAATTAACAGCAGATATGGTGCTTTTAAACACATACAATAAGCAGAATTAGGTTAATGGACTGTTCCCTTGTGGAAGTCCTTAGGGAACGTTTTTAATAGAGGCAAATTATTTGTCATTAACCGAATAATTGACTGCATATTTATGACAGCTAAAAGTACAGCTCCCTGAAAAACACCTGTTCTCTATAATTTAAGCATTCCTCTTTCCAGGGTAATAAACAAGTTTATTTATGCTGTTAATCTGAAAACACTTTCTTCATAGACAGAAAAGTTGCCATTAGCCCCAGTAAAACTTGTTACTTGGAAAAATTCCAAATCAATGGTGTAAAACTGTAGATAAACTAACTATCCCTACCTCTATTTCTAAAAGGCACTGGCACCAGTGAAGAAATCTCCATTATTTTTGTATCTGTATATTAGAGACGTATACATCTTTAAAAATCTTTAGGTAACGCCCAAAAAATGAAAGCGTGTGTCCGAACAAAAACTTGTACACAGATGGTTATGGTAGTATTATTTGTAATAGCCAAAAAGTGGAGAAAAAACCCAAAGGTCCATCAGCTGATAAATGGATAAAATGTGGTATATATCTATACAGAGCTATTATTCAGCAATAAAAAGAAATGACGTTTTGGGACATGTATGAACCTTTAAAACACTATGCTAAGTGAAAGAAGCCAGTCACAAAGGACAACATACGGTATGATTCTATTTATATAAAATGGAACAAACACAGAAAGTAGACTGGTGGTTGTCTAGGGCTGGAGGGTGATTACTACTGGGTACAGTTTTTTGGGGATGATGAAAATGTTCTAAAATTGACTGTGGTGATGGCTGCACAACTCTATGAATATACTAAAAACTATTGAATTACACACTTTAAATGGATGAATTCTGTATCAATAAAACAGTTATAAAAAAATCTTTAGGGCCCCCAATTTCCACAAATCTAGAAGAGTTTTCCTGATGAGAGTCATAAAAACATTAAGAAAGGTACTTTAACCATAAAAGAGTACTTATTAAAGGCAATAAATAGACAAATCCATGTCTGCTAAATCTTTTGGAATCATTGATAAGGCACTTTAAAATCGACCGTTTTCATAAAATACTACATGAGAAAAACACGAAGAGCATTCCTCTGGAAAAGGTCCAATAACTCTTCAACGGCTGGTTTTATCACCAGTGCCATGTACACCCTTCAGGCCCAAGTTCTTTAATCCAATTCCCAAATGTTCAGCTCACCCAACCTACTGCCGATCACTGAACACCACGTCTCACAATATTCACAGCATGGAGCAAAATGCCAGCGCAGTCCACTGAGTTGAAGCCACAATCCCATTACTGCCCCTTCAGTATACCCAGAAGATAAACAACTGAATGTAAAAGATAGGGAAGGGGAGAGAAATCCCTCAACAGCAACAAAAAACTATTACTTACCCTAGCCCCAACACTTACTACTCTCTTGGCATCGTGTTGTCAGTCCTATCTTCCTCTGACAGTGTTAAGCCACTGCCCAAGAGTGAACAGAGAGATTCTAAGCAAAAGCTAAGACTTTTTTTAAGTATTCTTTCTACAATACCCAGAAGCACAATTCTGTACTCAGGCTCAGCCTGTAGAAAGTATTCAACAAATGCTGTTGCCTGAGAGAAAATGGACACATGCACAAAAGATGTGTGTCTCTTCTGCAAGTGTAGAGGTGTGATGAAAAACATTATCACGTTACTTTACAGTTTACAAAGCACTTCAACCAAATCCTAAGTGAAATCTGAAACAGAGCTCTTCCTAAGTAACCACTGTGCTTTTCTCTTACTAAAAATCTCATGATTCATCCCATTTCCCTCGTTTCTTTGGCCACAGGGACACCCAGAGCAAATTCTATAACCCACCACTCCAGTACATTCTTCTAAATTCTAAATTTACCCCCTTCGTTTTCCTGACATACCCTTATTTTTCCCACCATACCCTTATTTTTCCCACTGTTACATCCCATTATGACCTATTCTATAATATTTTTCCTAATTCCACACCAAAAACCTTTTGAAACAAAACAAAGATATATCATTGAGCTCTGCAAGTTGCCATCTAGGAGGCACATACAATCAAGTATCACATAGCATCTGAGTGAATACTTCCTTTTTAACACTGGAACCTAATTCTTAAAATTGGAAAATAATTCTTAAAATTATAGTCAGAAAAGGCCTATTGATGGTCCTTTTGACCAAGTGCATAATATTAAGTCTTTGTGAACTCCAAATATAATTTTAAAAGGCTCTAAGAGTACAGGTGTAAGAGAAAACAAAGTATGAAAGTATGGATTACTCAGCTTTACCCTGTGTTAACCAAATGCCACTGGCCCAAATGCTGGGGCATCTAAGCAATCTACCCAGAAAGACAAGAGACTCGTAACAGTCATTCAGCAGGGACAATAGAGGATCTCCAGGAAATGATGAAACTCCCGATGTGGAGAATACATGCGCTCCCTCCGAGTTTTACATAGTATTTATTAATTACAAAGTGTAAGGATTATCTCACAGTCATTGGAGCAAGGATAGACACGTCAAGATTGGGTGTCAGGATACCACCAGAAGATGGCAACACCAAGTGAAAGAAAAAAGGCGTATAAAATAGAGCCAAAGAGAAGATTCATCCACAGATTTTTGCCTGGCTATCTAGAATTATCTCCCACAAGTTGTCAATCTATGGTGGATATTGATACATCCTAGCTCCAAAAGACTACAAGCAAAAGTGAGAAAGATCTGTGGAGTTGTCCTCTAAATTTCCTTTCTCCCGAAGCTGAGCTTCTACCTATCTCTGCCCTTTAAAATCCGTAGAGAGGCCACAGTTCAACTGATCTGAGTGACCTTAAAATGTTTTCCCTATTTCATCACCCATTTTATCTCACAGAAGTTCACAGAGAAAACAGATTTCACAATAAGAATAAAACTATCATAACAACTCAAAGACTTGACCTTGGGCTTTGCATGATGAAACCTTTAATATTATTCTGGGGGAAAAAAATCTTATGTGATAAAAATTACTGTTAAAATAAATACATAAAATTTTTTATAGGTTAATATTTTAAATAATATTCACTTAGGAAGATGTGTTTTCTAGTGTTCTGTAATATCTTGATTCATATCCACTGTCTTGTTCACTATGGGTAAATTGAACCAGCAAAAAAAATTGGGGGGACTTCTTTCCCTCACTCCCCTCCAAAGACCTCAATTTGGTCCAAAAATGGGGGCTTTGAAGTTTCTGACTATACCAACTACAATAATTTTATGTATTAAAACAAGTGATAATGTGTTTATGTTCTTAATGTAGGAAAAAAGGACAAATAACAGAAAGACTGTAGTTTGCAAATGTTACAATTATTTAAAAATAAACATACAAATCTGAATACCCTTCCTCACCTCAAAATACTGTTTTACAGTTTCTAAATTTCACCTAATTTTCAATACCTCAGTTTGCAAGATTTTTAAAGTACTGCATGTTACCGCAACACATGTTCTCAAGCTGTTAATGTCTTGAACTTTAATTTAAAGGGCCTCATGCTAATTATCTGTCAAGTTTCATACTTAGAAAATAAACCCAAAATATTGAAAATAAAAAATCAGTCATATATACAGGCACAGCTTAAAGAGCTCACTATTGAAAGAGGAAAATTCAGACACTAAGAGAATTTCCGTATCGGGCAGAAAAATCCTAACTTCAAAAGGTTAAAAAAATGTTTCAGTGTAAAAAAGTGATTACTCATAAATGGGAGTAATAATGAGAGAAATGAATGTAAAGTACCTGGCACAATAAATAGTTCCCTTCCCTGCAACACTGCTGGCTGGCATCACAGCCTGTGATATTCTTTACTTCACCAGCTCATTGGTAAAAGCACTCTGACAATCTGATCTTAAATTCTGTTCCATTATGCCAAAGCCCTTTTAAAAAAAGGCTAAGGAAATAGGCCCACCAAAAAGGAATTAAAAAAAAAGGAGTAATAGCCCAGTGGTATGGCAGAATGTGCTGGCAACAGAACCACTTTATATTTAGTCATTCTGTCTAAGAGGTAAGTTTCCCACAATAACTACTTAGAATACACATGTAATAAAAACAAAACTGAGAAAAAAAAAATGAACTTTAGCATTAGTATTGCCCTTGTGCAGAAAGAAAAAAAGGACTCTTGCAATTACAGGAGAAAAGTCAACATTATTTGTATTCACCTCCTTTTTACCAAGTTTATCATCTCTAAAATTCAAGCAAAATAATTTTTCACCTTAGAATGGCTACTTTGTTGCAATAGTTTGGTTTCCTTTAGTTTTTAAAGCTAAAAATACTCCTAGGGAGGCAGAAATATATAAAAGAACAGGCACTGGAATCACAAAGACCTGATTTAAAAACCAGGTTCTACCTGTAACTAAGTTTCATTTTCTCATCTCAAAAAAAGGATATTAATACTTCCCTCGTGGGACTGCTCTGAGGATTAAATACAGCAAATACGCAGCCCAGTGCCCATATATTTCTAAGTAAGTGCTCAGTACATGTATCTATCATCATCAGTGATTCTTAGCCTCTTTTGCACTCCCACCTGACAAAGCAGACACCCGATTACTCCAATCAGTAACAGTGGCTGAGGAGGGTCGTCATTCTCCACCGAAAGACATGACCCTCCTTCTTCAACTACACTACACACTCACCACTGCTGCTTGTCCAAGTGGCCTCTACCTGCTGCCATGTGTTTCCCAGCAGGATAAATGAGCTCTCAGATCCACTACTTTACCTGGTACAAATCGGAAGAACTTCTGTGGTCTTCCCTCATTCAATCAACATAAAAATTTCAGACACTCTTGGGAAAGGAGCATGAAAAACACAACAGTCTCTGTCCTAGAACAGTTCAGTGCAGGAGGTGAGAGCAGCACCAAAACCAGTAAATTACATTACATTATAATGACTGCAGGAGAGGTCATTTGTGGGTGGCCAACATCTGCAACACAGCAACTACCCTTAGTTCCCTAATGCTGTTCATTGTATCATGTGCCCAGCCCAACAGAATTGTGTTGTGATGAGTCTCACTTCAAGTTGGGTCACTGGTTTGGGCCCGCTGGGTAGGGAACAGGTTTTGCCATTTAACATTAACTCTAGTTTGCTAACTGATCTGGATAAAACTGCTCAATAAGTGAGATTAATTCCTTACGATAGGGCTCAGCATAAGATAGAGCCCCAAGTAAGCCTTCAACAAACACGTGCTGCCATGCACAGCACAACCAGATTTTAGATCTTAGAGCTCTGCCAAGGACTGACCCAGAGTTTGATTTGCCCACCTAGCAAGGGACCGGCCAAACACCCTGATTCTCCTTTCAGCTTTTGCCCCTCCGCCTATCATTAGGAAAGCCAACACAAAACTTTATAGATCTGTAATGTAAATTTTAAACAATGGTTAGCCAAATAAGGCAACGATAACAGGCCTTCCACTTTGGCCCCCTATACATATGCCATCCAAACCAAACACCTCCTACCTTGGTGTGTCTGTGTCTCTCTGTCTGTCTGTCTCTCTCTCTTTCCATGAATACCTGCCTAAATCTCAAACTCAACATGTATACTACCAAATTTAATTACCTTATCCCCAAAACATATCCCCCTCTGTATTCCTTTTCCTCTATCAGTTCATTTCCCCAGGGACCTAAGATTTCTAGTTCAATCACCAAATTCGTGGCATTTCTCAGTGCCATACCTTCTTTTCCATTGCTCACACCAGGGATGGTAGTTATCCAATTAGTCTCAACCCTTACTCACTCCCACCTCTTACTGCCAACTCAACCTGCCCAAAGTACCACTGGATAAAAATCATGCCATACATACATGCACACTCAAAAACCCTGCTGCCTACTGAATTAAATCAGCCTCGCATTCGAGGTCCATATCTTTGTGACAGTCTCCTTTCCCCCCAACTTTAAGGCCAAAGAGTTAGGAACTCGTGCATTCAATGAATTTCTTCTGAGACTCTATTATATGCCAAATTCTAGGAACTGGGATATTGAGATAAATAAAATTTGATCCACACCTCCAAGACTCCAAGCAAATAGGAAACAAATAGTGTCTTAAGTAACAGGTACGTAGGGATAAAAAGTGCACAAGAAGCCCCTTGTATCTCATACTTCTTAGTATCCCTCCCCTACACATAGCAGGTGCTTATGAGGCAGCACTGATATTAATAATTGTTCTAGTAAATAAAGACCTATAATCAATGTGCTCAGTAAATTTCTGTGGAGTAAGAGGATAAATTCTACCTCTTCATTTCTACTATGGTAAAGGACATAGGCTACCTTTTTGAAGTGTCGGAGGAAGTACAAGTGAAAATTCAGATTTGCAATTGTGCTTGTGCCTGATTTCTTTCTGAAGCAGAACAGAAGCACTAGAGGCCTAGTGAAAGATGTCAGTTCTTCTTGCTAATCAGTACTCAGATAGTAGCAATATAAAATGAACCTTTGCAAATTCAACCTACGCCCAATTTCAAAGAATAGCCTGATTAAAACATTCAAAGCCTTTCATCACTATGAGGAAGTTAGGAGACACAGATCAGGCTAAACTCTTCTCAGTAAAATATGCCATGATTCCAGCTGCGGTTTTGGATTAGTAAAAGTAAGCATGTTAAAATTAACCAAGTACAACAAGTGCTTAGAACAGGAGAACAAAGATGGGTAAAACCTGAAAGTCACAATCATTACTATCTGACACAAAACATTAGATATATCAGTTACATTTCAAATAAATTTCACTTGAGCAGCTGATTTGTTATCAACTTCCCACTACTTTCAACTATAACATCCTAAAACAAAAGTCACCCATACCCAACAGGAAAGGCTATAAAATATTATTTGGCCTATAAACACCCCAAAGAGTTCTTAAAAGAATATGTGTCGGGGGGGGGGAAGTATTCTGTTTAAAAAGCATACCCAGAAATGCAATGTGCACGTTAAAACAATCTTAAGACTTTTTTAAAATGAATCGGTCATTTACTATTTAGCACCAGAATGACAAGTGACCCAGTTACAATATTAAAACAAGCATTCTTTAAAACAAGTGAATGTTTAGACCAAATGAAATTAGCAATTTAGGCTTTTCAAGACATTCACTGAAAGCAGATATCCTAAGTGGACAGCAATTATAAAGAGTTTCAAAGCTGAAATAGTGAACTTTTTTTACCTGATGTTCTGCATGAATGTTATCCCCAGTAGGCCATCGATGTTTGCTATTATTATAGCCGCCTCCACCACTTCCTCCTCCCCCAAGCTGCTCACCATGCTGCCTCTGAAAGAAGTAGTCCACCATAGCGTCGTCCTGGGAACGGCCTGCAACTCCTATGGATCCTGGGACAGGGCTGGAGTGTGTCCCAGCTGCAAGAGCCTGATTTGCAGCTGGTTGTGGCTGCGCTTGCGACCCTGTTCCAGATGTCAAAACAACAGGCATGTTGGGATTAGCTGGTTCTTGAGGGTGATGTTTCAGGTGGGGGCTGAAAGAGTCCTGCCAAAGCACTGCTTTTCTCTTCAAGACACATGCAACGCTCATTCCACCAACACCTACGGACAAACAGGTTACAAATGGTTAAAATCTGCATTTTTAAAAACATAACTTGACATACACCAAGATAAAAATAAGCTCCATATCTTTTGCAATACATCTACAACTAGTATATACCTAGTAGCTAAATGTTTTACAATACACAATATTCTAAACCAAAACCTCCATTTTTTAAGTTTTGTGTGTTTGTGTGTGTGTGTGTGTGTGTGTGCGCGCCTGCATGTGTAAATAAATGTAATTGTTGGCAAGTACTCAGACAGGTATTGAGATCAGGACTCAATGCAGCAATTCAGAGAAACTTATGTTGTTACCAGAGGTAACAATATAAAACTAGACTTTAATTAATGGCTCCTCTACCCAAATTACTTACACCTAAAGCCAACTGCGGCAGATACTTTTTAAATGAATAAGACCTTTATAAAATACCACTTTACAGCTGAAGCAAACATATGGCAAAAAAACAAACAAAAATCCAAATCCCATATATAATTAGCAATGACTCAGATTGTCTACAACTTGAAAGGACCCTTTAAAATTTCCAGCATATTTATAGGATGCTCCTTGAAGAAACAATAAGGTCCCCGACCAAGAAGAGCAACTGAATGTTCTTAGCCTCAAACTCAGCTGCTATTGATGGAAGAAAAAAATGCAAAATTTTTACCAATAAGTTACAAGTATAATTGTAATCAGATCATTACTCCATTAGTACTTTGAGTCCTGTAAACACAGGATAAGACCAAACCAAATTCAAACACTTTACTAGTGTAGAAAGTCCCACTGTGAAAAAACAGATGCCTGAATACAATAATTGGGTGGCAAACATATTGTAGGCATTATTTAATCATCCCTATTTTGCAGATGAAAACACTAAGGGACAGAAAAGTTATGTGATGCCCAAGGCCATTCAGCTAGTGATTTGCAGAGAAGGGATACAAACCTAAACCTGTTTTGCACCCAATGCTAGTTCTTTCTATCAACCCCTTGCTAGGGCCCCAGTAAATCAACACAGGTACTATTTCTCACTTGTATCTGCTAACTCTTTCTTCCCTGGAAGGATCAACAAAGAATCTCCAAAATGATACTATGAAATATTACTATTTCAGTTTCTTAAAAATCAAAAACAACATTTGTACATAAGATATAACACTTGTCACCCTGTAGGTGCTAAAAAAAAGCCACAAAGTAATTAATCAGTGACCAATTAGAACACATCTGTCCATAGCCACTAGAGTCTAATTTCAAAGCTATCAACCTAACAGTCCACTGCTACAAATACCTTCTCTTCCTATCCCAACTGTGCATTTTAAAAACACTCATAAGATTATGAGAAATCTATTATTTCTTTATAGAATAATTAAACTTCCTGATAAAGAAGCATTTGCTTCTCACAACTAATTCATGTTTTGAAGCCACAAGAAGACACAATGGAATTTGTAATTTGTTCAAAGCCTAATTTGGAAATGTCTAGTCTCAGTTAACAATTCCAATCCATCGGAACCTTACTAGGGAACTGGGTTAGTCCAGCCTTCTAGACTTCAGTTTCTGCTTTCATGAATTGAAGCCTATTCATGCTTAAGTGCCAAAATCCGAAAGTCATAGCTGTGTTTACCAAAGGTCTTTGCAAAGTGCTAACCACCCTAATGCCTTCCGGTTTGATTTTCAAAAGAACTCACTGCCCTCTTATTTACCAATAATAGCCAGTTCCATTTTCTTCTATAAGGGAGTATCAATCTAACAGTCTTTGTTCTAGAGCAAGCCAAGAGTCCCAAAAATCAAGTTTTACCGTTAAACTAGCAACATTCTTCGAGCCTTTTCCCTCATCTAAAAAAAATGGGGGAAAAAGTCCTTCCTCTATGCTTCACAAATTTGGTGTTTTTTTTTTAAACAAAAATAATAGATGTGAAAGTTTTTTGTAAACTTAAAGTCACCATGCTGAGAACCCCGGAATTCAGTTACCATCAATTAAAGCAATGGAACTCCAGTTCCTGAGGATTCCTAAAACAGCAAATACAATCTTTCTGAAATAAAAGATTTGCTGTAATACTTATCTAGCAAAGAACTTCCATATGAAAAAAAAAGTGTTTACCACTGAACACAACTTCATTCCAACAAGGGATGGGGGTGGGGGGAGATTCCTATACAAATGTTCAAACAAAACAATTGGCTTTTGTAAAGCTATCTGTACCGCCTGAGACTTCCTGCTTTACCTAATGAGGCAAGGCAGTTTCTCAAACAAGAGAAAACCTGGCAGAAGGGACAGTTTGAAAGTGAGCAAATACCTAAGCAATTAATGTGTGTCTTGGGTAGTTTTGTAATATCTTGGCAACTACAGCACAAAAATTAAGAAATCAGTCACTTAAATATTAAAAAACATTTAAATTGCTGATGCCTTTTAGAGAACTCTCAGCCCACTAAAAAGTTATGTGTAACATTTGAAATATGACTTACAAATGGCACATTATAAAATAAGCATTTTAAGCAACTAGAAATTAAGTGCTGATTCGAGTTACTCTTTCAGTTTTCAAACTGTTCACATCAAAGTTTAATATCACTAATAGATTTTGTTTCAAACAAAAGAACACGGTTCAATCTACCTTCACAGCCCATTTTTTTTTTAACTAAAATAGTGTTTTAAAAGGTGTTTATTTTTTACCACGCTGGAAAAAAAAAATTCTATGGTCACAAATGTATTTTAAAGCAGTTCATCTCAAACCCAAACTAAACTTCAAACCCAACTTCAAAAAACTGTGGCCTTGGACAAAACGAATTCAGTTGTGGCTAAGGCAAAATACTAACTCAAAGTTCAGAATCCAGGGAGTATTTCCCAAAGGTCCAGATAAACAATCAACAGCCCCCAAGAGTGTTTTATAAAGTTAAAATTAGCAATGGGTCAAATGTTTAGTATTTTGCTTACTAAAACTGCATCAAGAGCCTTATTATCTTGGAGGAGGCTTGTCTTGAAGAGTTTTATGTATTTTCATTAAACAAAAAGCTAAAGATACAAACCTACTGATTCAGAAGTAACTGACTTTAAAACAGAACCCCAAAAAAGCCTCATAAACTCTCATTCTTAATCCCAGGAAGAGTAGGAAGTGAACGATTTGCTATCGACAAATAAAAAGTGTCTTTTTAATTGAACAATGAAAAGTAACAATCCCTCTGGTTATCGTGAGGATAAAACCTTTCCTGATAATGTTTTTGTGTGTGTGCGCGTGTACGTGTGTGTGGTTTTTTTGGGGAGGGGAGGAAAGGGGCCTACAGTGGGGAGAAAAAAGTTACAGAGCGGATTCCTCACTTGACGTGGGAGTGGTACTGACAACTATAACAAATGATCTATGTTTACCAAGAACGTTTGTTGAGGACTAAAACTATCTAGCATTGTGTATCTGTTTTCCTACTACTGAGGGGTGAACCCCTCTTTGAGTTCAGACAGACACGCACCAACAGAGAAGCTCAAAGGGGAAGAACCTACCAAAAACACAAGCTCTCACGGAAACAAAAGGCCACAAGCACCCAGGAGCCTAAAAGGCGATCTGAAACTTCCTGACCGCCACTTCTCCACATTTAAGGCTCACAAAGTTCCCCCATGGTGGGTCTCGCCTGTAGACAAGGGCCATGGCTGCTTCTAAAGCGATTTATTGTTCCTCCTCCTTCGGCGCTGCCACGGAAGCTCAAGAAGTCGAAGAAATCCAGGGTGGCACAGAATTACACTTCATGGCCACACAGAAGACTCGGGGCTTCGCAAACCCATCAAAAAAGCAACCTAATTGGCAACATCAATCTTTGGGGCTTCCAACGGGGCCGAGCAGAAATGTAGGGGCACGTCTATGCCCTGGGCCCGGGCCTAAACCCCCGGCATTTTCCTCGCTTCGACCCCGGTCCCCACCCCCTCCCTCCTTTGATAACAATAGGGGCCTTGCTGCTGACTCCAAAACATGTACGAGGAACAGCGAGTGAGAAGGCTAAGCCAGGGCCCCGGCGGCTTTTCCAAAGCCCTTCTCACCCCCCCAACCGCTCTCAAACACCAATACAAAAGGAAAATCTGCTCGCTGGGGATCCGGAGCAGCGTTTGGGGCCAGCGGGGTGTGGATACTCACGGGCGGAGCGGTAGGATGAAGATGGATTTCAGCCCCCCGATCTTCTCTCTCTGGCGCTCTCGCTCCCCCTTACCTTTCACTCCGACAACATGGCGGCCCACTGGGGACTGGGCTGGCGCGGTGCATCATGGGATAGGCTTTGGCCCCCGGCTCCGGCGGTGGCAGCGGCATGTGCGGAGAAGGCTGGCGGCTCTGGAACAGGTTGCCTGGTTGCCATGCCAACCCGGGGCCTGTGCGAACTTGGGAAACTCGTAGGCAACACAACCGCTGCGCGAGCGAGGGCCCGCCTGCGAGCGAAGGCCCGGCGGAGCGCGCGCCGCCGCGGGTAGAAGGCGGGGTCCCGCAGGTCCGCACTGGAGAGCGCGACACGGAGCTGGGCACCCGGGGTGGAGGCAGTGACGCTCCACAGACTGAACGAGGGAGTTGAGCCGCCGCGCTTCCTGCCCCGGCGCCCTCCCAATTTCATCCCCAGATTGTAACCGGCTGCAGCGTTAAAGGACGCCTATTCGCCAGGCTCTGGCGTGACAGGTGCTGGGACCGAACTCCTTTGCTGCAGCTTTTTGGCTCTCTGGCCTAATTTAATCTTTCTGACTCCATTGCCCCATTTGTAAAATGAAAAGGAAAATGGAAATGGCTATGTAACACAATGCCATGAGGATTAAGTGGAATAATATATGTGCCTGGACTTGTAAGCAGGACCTCTACATAATTTGCGGGGTCTAGCACAAAATGAAAGTGCGAGGCCCCTTGTCTAGAACTGTTAAGAATTTCCAGGCGGCGATAGCAGAACGTTAGACCAAAAACATAAGGCTGACCCTGTTTGTAAGGACTCAGTCGGTGTTAGCTGTTGTCATTCTGTCCAGTTTCGAAAATGAATAGAAATTGGCCATTTGATGAAAGTGATTTTTCAAATCAATAGTGTTTGATAAGATACAGTTATTCTATCTCAAAACTAAACCCATGATGGATTGACAGCTTCGGCAAACCACAATACTATAAGAGACCAGAAGAAGATATATGGGAAAGGCTTTATAATTGTAGGAGGGGAATGTTTATAATGAATCAAAATCAATAAATCATTTTAAAAATTGAAAGAAATTTACACATCTGTACAGTAAGAGATGCCAGCAACAAAGAACAAATGAAAAAAATAGCTTTGAAATACTGCACTATGCAACCGTAGACAAATGGTTAATCGTCATGATAAATACAGAACTTCTGTAATCCATTTTTTAAAAGCAATCCAAATGAGACAGACATAAAATCACTAAAATGGCCAATAAACACATAGAAGATAACTCACCTGAGGCTGAGGGATGGGGGTGGGGGGGACCGCTAGTGAGTATAGTTTTCTTTTGGGGATGTTGAAAAAGTCTTAATATTAGATTGTAACGATGGTTACACAACTCTGAGAATATACTAAATCACTGAACTGTGCACTTTACATGAGTGAAGTTTAGGATAGGTGAAATATATAACTCATAAAGCTGTACAAAACGAGGAAAAATTACTACTAAAAGAAACGCAACTTTGAGATACAATATTTTCATCTATTAAATATACTAGTAAAATTTTTAATGATTATTAACACCCTGTTTGGGCAAGTTTTGTGACAAAATTATCACTTGCATTGTTTAAATTGTTTGAGTACATATTATTTTTATTTTTTTAACAATGTTACTTTTATTTTTAAAAACAAGAGTGAGATTTTTATTTCTGAAAAAAGACAAGATTTGGAAGTTAAAGATCCTGAGCTCTGCTACGCTGTTTCCCCGAAAATAAGACCTAGCCAGACAATCAGCTTTAATGTGTCTTTTGGAGCAAAAATTAATGTAAGACCCGATCTTATATTATATTATATAAGACCCAGCACTATTATATTATACCTGTTATTATATTATATTATACTATATTATTATTATATTATATAAGACCCTGTCTTATATTATAGTAAAATAAGACTGGGTCTTATATTAATTTTTGCTCTAAAAGACACATTAGAGCTGATTGTACGGCTATGTCTTATTTTCGGGGAAACATGGTACTTCCTGGCTGTGTGATCTTAGGCAAGTCTCAGAATGTGGGAATCTTCACAATTCATCTGGGTCAACCCATAGATAATAGATAATATAATCAACCTTTGGGAGTTTTTGAACAGCAAAAATCTTATCAATCGGGATGGGGGTGAGGGTTAGGATGGATTTGAGAAGGGTATTTTAAACCTAATCAGTAGAAACCCAATCCACTTCTTTGTAACCTAATTAGAGAAAGACTGAGATCTCAAGAAAAACATTTAGTGAAGGCCATTCAAGAAAGCTTTGGTTCAAGAATTTCAAATGTTTTATCTTACAATAAGCACCTTAGGACAAGGAGGAAAAAAAGGAATTTCAATGTTACTACTTCCTTCAGTAGTGATTGTGAAAGTATCCTCTGAGGCTCACTGTGAGTCAGCCAACCTGGCCATGTGGAGAACAAATAACCAGAATGGACAGATGCAGTTCAGTTCCACAGACTTTCATTCCCTCTTACAGCCAACCACTATTGGCTGGTAAAAGTTACTATGATGTGTATCTGTAAACTGATATAAAACATTCTCAAAAAAGTTGGGATGTTCCCAGTTATCTGGAAAGATACTTTGTTATCAGGGTTGGCTTAAGTTGCTCTTTCAACTGTGTTACACTTGTGTTGTTGTATAGTTGTAGAATCTCCCTTGGGTGGCACTTCTGTTCATTGTTTTGGTGCTTGGGTAATGGTTACACTGTTAGCATTTTCATTGTCATTTTGTTTCATAGCAAATCTTGGTTATTAGAGTGTTTTTTCCATAGTAAGATAGGAGTGAGGAAGGGTTTGGGTTTTCCTGTGTCGGTGACTAGGTAATTCTAACCAATTCTCCACTGAGGAAAACCAGTAAAACTGGAAAAATCTAAAACTCTTCTTGAAATCATTGGAAAGTTAACAAATTAGTGAAGAATTACTGAGCCAGGATCTGGGAAAGGAAAGAAGTTGAGGAATTTAAGCCTCACATTTAGAACTACTTTTCCAGGTGGGGCATTTTCTGAGAGGTAGTTAAGAGACTGGTGCTTTTAACAGTCTTGGATAGTTAGGAGAACAGAGACTGAGTCCAGAACCTGCCAAGAGAGAGAGAGCACCTAGTAAACAACTGTCACTTTGGATTGGAATGGAATCCCAAAAGACTGCATCTTAAAATCAAATATAAATATAAATAGAGTAGACAAGCTCTTACAGAGATCAAAACTCAGTTTCAAACCATCTCAAAGCCTGAAATTGTATTAAGGTGACCCCAGAGTGCCATTGCCTCCAGGTACCTGCCAGAAAAACAAAGTGAATCCTCTCTGATTAAAGATGTCATCCTCATCCTAGGCCTCAAATTATTTCTATGAACAATTATGCAAATACAGTATTCAGTCCACAAACAAAAATAATCACACGTAGTAGACAAAATGACATAAACAAAAACAGCAGCAACAAAAGACAATTGAAAAGAACCCAAAAGAACCACCGATATTGTAGTCCTCAAATTGTTTATTATGTTCAAGAAGATAAATAGAAGATTGATAATTTTGGCAGAAAAGTAGAAAGTATACAAAATAAACAAGTGGAAATTCTATAAATGAAAAATATAATAATAGAAATTAATAACCCAATGGATTGGGTTTAACAGCAAAAGATTAACAGCAGATTAAATGCTGCTGACGAGAGAATTAGTAAACTTACAGGTCACGAGAAAATAAAAATGAATGAAATATGAAAAAGCAACAGAATAGAAAAGAGTGAAGAAATAAGAGTTACAGAGGAGAAACAATGAGACAGTCTAACTACTGGTACAGTAATCGGAAAACCAGAAGAACAGGAAGGAAAGAGTGGGGTATAAGAAGTATTTGACATGAAAGGGCTCATTTATCAAAACTGATGAAAAAATAAAGCCACAGATTCAAGACAAACTATGAATCGTAAACAAGAAACTTCAGGAAAATTAAGACTGGTCTGTAGGTGAGGGTTGAGGGGGTGGTGACTGTTTTCTCACCATCCTCAAGAGTCATGCGTCAAATCAGCGCATTGCAAAAGCCTCAATGAAAACAAAACTGAAGCAAATTCAACACATGGCAAGAAATGAAGTATAGTGTTGTCAAAGGGAAGAAGGAAGGAAAGAAAGAAGGAACAGAGGAGAAAAGCTAATACAAAAGGAAAAGAGAATTAAAAGTTTATTAATAAAATCACAGAACTAAAATTCTGGACAATATGATCATAAATTATCTCATGTCAGAGGAATCCAATGGCACATGAGAAAGACGCAAAAGTACTGGCTTGTTAAAGAAAAATATAGGCATGGATAGATTTTGGAAGTTAATAGGAGTTAAATAAACATGGGTTTCAAGGTAAAGGCAATTACCAAAAAAATAAAAATAGCATTTATAACTTTTAAACCAGCAGAAGAAAGCTTCATGGGAAAAAAAAGTACAGTAAATATAAAATAATGTACTACGAAAAAAGTCTTATGAGTAATTCCAATAAATATAAAATGGTTAAACTTACCAACAAAAGACAAGAACTCTATGATTGGATGAAATTATGAGATACTTAAAAATAAATACCAGCTAAAAATGAACCAAAAGAAAGCCATGTATATTACATATTGGTAGGAAAAAAAGAAGAAGAGGAAGAAGAAGAAGGAGGAGGAGGAGGAGGAGGAGGAGGAGAAGGAAAAAGGAGGAAGAGGAGGAGAAGGAGGAGGAGGAGGAGGAGGAGGGAGAGGGAAGGGAAGGGAAGGGAAGGAAGGAAGGAAGGAAGTCAATAGGACATGAACTGTAGATATCATAAAGTTTTATATATCAACATCACAGCCTCCAAATACAGTAGTGTAACTAACAGAACTGCAGAAAGAAATAGTAAATCAATCACTATGATTAGAGATTTTAACATAATTTCAGTTAAAATACACAGATCAAGTAAACAAAAAATAAGTAGAAATATCAAAAATCTGACCAACACAATTAATAAGCTCAACATCCTGGCTATATGTAGAATTCTATTGCCAACAACAGAAAATCATAACAGACTTTTTAAACAAATATAGTACATGTTAAAAAATAAAACATACATAATACTATAAAAGAAGCATCAACAAATTTTAAAAAACTCAATATCATATAGACCGTGTTCTCCAACCATAAGATAAGAAATTTAAAACTTTGTTTTTTATTGTTGAAAACTACAAACCCTTTATGTTTGGAAACTAAATTACATTTTTAAGTAACCATTGTATTACAACACCTGTAAAGGAAATTACTTAAAAATTAATAATAAGAAAAATACTATACATCAAAACCGTGGGAGAAAGCAAAAACAGTATTTGGAGGGAAGTATATAATTTAAATATGCTTTATTTATAAACTGTTTTTTAGGAGATAAAGTTGTTCAAAATGAACAGTCCAAGCACTCTAACTCAAGAAGTTAGAAAAAATTACTGAGCAAGCCCAAAGGAAAAAGAAAGGAGAACCATGTAGGTATTATAAGAGAAAGCTAAGAAAATAATAATATTATTCATAATAATAAGGAAATAATAATAACAAGAATTACAACTGAAGAAGATTTGTTGGCTTGTACGCTCCGTAGAGAGGCCCATGGTCAAGTATATGATCTTGTAGAACTTTTTTTAAATTGTGGAAAATCACCAGACAAAATTATCTATTTATGGACAAATATATAGATAAATGCTATTACTCAGTGGACATAAGTAGTGTGTCACTGAAAGTGTATTGTCTGGAATTTATTAAAATATTGTGAGGTAATAATGAAAACTGAAAAATTACCCAAGTATTTGCCTTTTTAAATGAATGTAATAATGTATGGGAACGGCAATTTTTAGAAACGTTTTAGAGATCTATTTGCTAACATGTAGGCTTTTATAGTCTGTTCAGATGATTAGAAAAGAAAGTGGATTATTTCTCCATGTGATCACACATTTGAATGAGACATTTCTCAAACATTTAACCTTGTCAGTGGTCTCCCACTGATTTCTTGTGGTCATCAACATGGAAAAATATAATTGGTATGACTACCAAAATGTGACTACCATTTTCTGAGTATCTAATTACTGTTATCGTTGTAGTCATTGAAGGAATAGAGTTACTGTCATGGAAGTAGATGAAACTTTCAAACCTTCCTTTAATTTGACCCAGCACCCAGCATTTCATTTGGCACATCTCTGACACTTCCTATAGATAAATCCTGGGAAAACCTCACTTTGTGTACCAAATTATATCTGGAGTGTGTGTATGTGTCATTTTTTTAAAAAAGAATAAAACTCTACATGTAACAAAATTGAACACGTCTGGAAGTTAAAAATTCATCATGAACCAAAAACTTTTCATAATTATGATAAGTATTTAGCAAAATTTGAAGTTAAAATTCAATACATCATATCTGAGAAAAATCAATTCCACAGTCCATTTGCCTGGGGTATTTGAGTTAATCCTTTTCTTCTAGATTGTTTAAAAAGAAACAGTAACTCCATCTTTGTTTGCATTTATTTGTAAATTTTAGTTATACTATTAAACTGGCAAGATTAAAAAGAAATTTTAAAATAATTTAAGGGAAACACAATTTAATTGCCACTTCTGTTTTATTCTATTGGAATGTATGAGTAACTTAACTGGAGACCTAAAAGATTCCTCTTGCAGCTATGTTGTCAGAACATTTAAAGCGAGTTCCCTATTTAGGATAAAATGATGTAATGTCTGGGATCTGATTCAAAATAATCTGGAGTGGGGGGAAGTAGAAGAGGGTATAAATGAAACAAGATGGTATAGGATTGATAATTATTGAAGTTGAGCGACGAATATATTATAGTAAGAATAAAAGACCAAGAACAGACAAGATTTTAAAAATCTTTTTATTGTATAAAATTTCAAATATATATAATAAGTTTAAAAATAAAATTTAGTCTTGGCTAGTCTTGGTCTTCTATTCTTAGATATACTTTTCAGAATCAGCTTGTCAATCCAATATGTCTGATTTTGATTGAAAATCCATTGACTCTATAGATCAACATATAGAAAATTGTCTTTTTCTGATGCTAAGTCTTCCTACTATAAATACAGGGTAGCTCTCACTTGTTTAGGTCTCCTTTAATATCCTTTAGTACAGTTTTATAATTTTCTATGTACCGATCTTGTACCTCTTTTGTTAGATTTATTCCAGAGAATGTCATAGTTTTGTTATTTTAATTGTTTCTTTTTATAATTACATCATATGATTGTTGCTGGTGTATAGAATTACAATTGGCTTTTGTATACAGACCTTATAATCAACTACCTTGCTATCTTCTTCTGTCACTCTAATAACTTGTCTATAAATTATCTTTTTTTATTGAAAATAATTATATCATCTCAATATCTCAGTATATGATTATGACAATTTTATTTTCCCTTTTCAATCGTTATATTATATCATGAATTTCTTATTATTATTATTTTATTTTTTAAACTTTTATTTATTTAAGTGTGTTTTTCCAGGACCCATCAGCTCCAAATCACGTAGTAGTTTCAATCTAGTTGTGGAGGGCGCAGCTCACAGTGGCCCATGGGGGAATCGAACCGGCAACCTTGTTGTTAAGAGCACCATGCTGTAACCAACTGAGCTAACTGGCCACCCTCATTTCTTTTGGGTATATACCTAGGAATGGAATTGGTTAGTCATGTGGTAATTCTGTTTATGTTCCTTGTTTGAGGAACTGCCAGACTATTTTCCAAAGTGGCTGAACTATTTTACATTCCCACCAGCAGTGTATGTGAGTTCGTATTTGTCCATATCCTCACCAACACTTGTAACATAACTTTTGTAAATATTCAAAGAACTTGAGGAAAAAACATAAATTCTCTAATAGTTGAATGCATTATCCTACATTTGTCCATTAGGAAGAGCTGGTTAATCATTAATATTGTTCAAATCTTAAACTTTTCTGATTTTTTTTTTGCCTGCTTGTTTTATAATTAATTGGGACAGATGTATTGAAATACTCTTATATGAAAGTAGATTTAGCAGCTTCTCCGTATAGTACTAGTAACGTTTGTTTTGTATATGTTTAGGCTATTTTATTGGAGCATATACGTTTAGAATTTCTATATCTTCTTGGTGAACTGAAACGTTTACCATTATATAGTGATCTTTTTTCTCCCCAATGACTTTTTTGTCTTAAAGCCTTTTTTCTTCGAATATAAATATATCTGCACATGATTGTTTTTGGTTAAAAGTTACCTGAATGGTCTTTATTTTTAATCCTATCTGACAAACCCTAACTTTTAACTGGTGAGTTTTGTCTCTTTATACTTGTTGCAATTATGAATATATTTAGACATTTCTCCCTTCTGTTTTATTTAACCTGACCTACTTTTTCTTTGTTTTCACTTCTTCCTTTTTAAACCTGGTATCTATATTTTTCTTCTAATAAGATGAGAACTTCAGCATACGATCATGTTCCTGGTGTCTCCTCACCTATTATGATGACATTGTTTGAAATTTTAACTCTG
This sequence comes from Rhinolophus ferrumequinum, assembly GCF_004115265.2. Taxonomy (NCBI): domain Eukaryota; kingdom Metazoa; phylum Chordata; class Mammalia; order Chiroptera; family Rhinolophidae; genus Rhinolophus; species Rhinolophus ferrumequinum. The sequence goes on from NC_046292.1 coordinate 21,303,005, forward strand.
GGTTGTTGTGAAAATAACTTGTCCTCTTTTAGAAAGGATATATTTGTGTTTTCTTTTGTTGTTTGAAGACTGCAGCAAGCCTTTCCAAAGATTTTGATTAACCTTATTTCTTGTCTCTTACAGCATCTTCTGGATTTGTTTCTCTTCTTGAATTCTTTGCAAGAACATTTTCTCTGGGAATCTTTGTCCAGAAATACTTCTGAGGCTTTGCATGCCTGAGACTATTTTTATTATTCCACCTTCACATTTCAGTGATAATTTGAATAGTTCAAAATTATTTTCCTTTAATCCCTTAAAAGATTTATTCTATTGTCACCTTGTAGCTATTGTATCTACCATACTACTACATAGCACAACTATCTATTATAGTGTGGTTGCAAAGTCCAATTTCAATCCTGTTTTTTATCCCTTTGTAAAATCTCTGTTCTTTCTGATTAGAAGCTTTTAGAATTTCTCATTTGGATTGATATTCTTAAATTTTACTAAAATATATTTAGGACTTTTCTTATAATTTCTTTTTGCCAGTTCATGAGCTCTTTCAATCTGAGGTCTTTCATTTTCATTTAATGCTGAAAAAGTCCTTTCTTCAAAAAAATTTTTTCTCTAATATTCTTCAAATACAAATATTGACAATTCTGCTTCTTTCTTTCATGTTTCATAATATCTTTTTTTCTAGTTTCCCTTCTTCCTTCTTGGAGGTTCCCTCAATCTGATCATAAATCTCAATAATTCATCCTTCAGCTATATCAACTATTTATCCCATCTGTCATGTCCTTTATTTCATCTATTTTATTTTCCCTGGCTAATATTTTTACTTGGTTCTTTTTTTATTATATCTTGTTTATTTTTCATATTGCTAATACTTTTCTTATCTGTTTAGTGTATTTATTTTTCTTACGTTAAATCTTTGTGTCCTTTGTTTTTAAGACCTGTTTCTGATAATATGGGTAATCTGGTTTGTTGGTTTACTTTTGAAGTAGTTACATTTATGTGATATCTTCTTTTTATTTTGTAAACTTTTATTTATTTTAAGTGTGTTTTTCCAGGACCCATCAGCTCCAAGTCAAGTAGTTGTTTCAATCTAGTTGTGAAGGGCGCACCTCACACTGGCCCATGTGGGGATCGAACAGGTAACCCTGGTGTTACAAGCATCGTGCTCTAACCAACTGAACTAACCAGCTGCCCCTATGTGATATCTTCTTAATTTGGCTTGTCAGTTCATATTCTCCTGGGGTTATTGACTTCTCTGCCTGGCAATGCTTCTTGGGAAAGGAGGAAGGGAGAACGGTCAGCTCCAATCTCAGTCTGTCCCAGTGAATGTTATAAAGCCCATTTGGCTTTACCTTCAAACCTCTGAGAAACAAACTGAAACTGCCCGGGGAGTTGGGATGAGTGGGAGCGGGGGAATCAGTGCCCAGGGCCGCTCCAGCACCATCTGTTTCCCACTATCATTTTTTTTTTCCTTTTCTTACTATCTTGATTTGACCACTGTTACAGGTCTGGGCCATGACCTCAGATTTCCACAGTGAGTGGCCAGGGAACAATTGAACCAAGTGATGATGGGGGAAGGGACACAAGAGCAGAATTTAAACTGCTTTTTACTAATTTATCCTTTCCAGCCCTGCATACCTGCTCTCCTCTGTCTCAAGCTGCATATATGTGTGTATATACACATCAATTAAAAATAGTCTTCCCAGGGTTTTTTTCCCTCTTGTTTTGGTTCCTCATCTTCTGGATCTGTTTCAGTTTGAGTTTCTTCAGGGCGTGCCCTGGGGATGAAGCAGTAGCCCATACCATTTTGCCATTTTGGTAGGAAGTGGAAGCACATGTATAATCTTGATTCCACTCTGGGATAAAGGTAAGTTCCTCAAAAAATTCAACATAGCATACATACCATGTGACCATCAATTCCACTCCTAGATATATACTCAAAAGAACTGAAAACATATGTCTACACAAAAACTCACACACAAATATTCATAGCAATATTATTAATAGCCACAAAGTGGAAACAACCCAAGTTCTCATCATTTGATGAATGAATAAACAAAATGTGGCATACCCACACAATGGAATATGATTCAACCATAAAAATGAATGAAGACACAACGTGGATGACCTTGAAAACATTATGCTAAATAAAAGAAGCCACAGAAAGCCCAATATTATAGGATTCCTTTTTATGAAATGTTGAATAGGCAAATCCATAGAAACAGAAAGCAGATAAGTAGTTACCAGGGGCTGGAGAAGAGAAAGGGGAGTAACTGTTAATGGGTTCAAGGTTTCTTTTTGGGGAGATGAAAATCTAGAATTAGATAGTGGTGATGGTTGCCAGCTTTGTGACTATACTAAAACCCATTGACACATACACTTTAAAAGTTTGAATATTACAGTGTGTGAATTATAGCTCAATTTTTAAAAAAACTTTGAGGTAATCCGACAAAGGAAAAGTAAAAACTATTTTCACTTATAAATGGAAACACAAATATATGAATAAAATATTAGCTAACCAAATCAAAATGAGATACTGCAATGTAGCAATTAAGAGTGGGACTCTGGAACCAGGCTGCCTGGTACACCCCATGTTCCATCACTTCCTAACTGACCTTCAGCAAATCATCTAACCTCCCTGTACTTCAGTGTCTCCCCCTGAAAAGTAGGTATAATAACAGTACCTACCTCACAGGATTATTGTGATGATTAAATGTAATAATATAATAATATAGTTAGAACTGTGCTTGACACACAGTAAGTGTTGTCTATAATTATAATAAAAGTAATACATTTTGATCAAGTAGGTCTAACCCCACAGAAAAAAGCATGGTTCAATATTTTAAAAATCTGTCAATGTAACTTATATATTGATAGATTAAGGATGAAATAACAGAAGATTATCTCAACTGATGTTGGAAAAAATGTAGTTTATGAAGTTTACCTTATTATTATAATACTTTTTAAACTCAACAAACTAAGAATAGAAGGGAACATCCTTAACTTGCTAAAGATTTTATACCAAAAATCAACAGCAAATATTACACTTGAGAATTTTTAGTGTGTTCCTTTTAGAATGGGAACAAAACCAGGATGCCCAGTTACCACCATTGTTTACTATATTCCTGGAGGTCTGGCTAATGCTGTAAGAATAGAAAAAAGGCTTAAAACAGGTGACGATTTAGAGCAAAGAGATGAAATTATCACTACTTGCATATAACATAATCATCTGTCTAAAAAATAGAACCATCAGAAAAACTATTAGAATCTTATAAGAGAGTTCAGCAAAGTTACTGAATATCAACCTACCAAAATCAATTGAATTTCTCTCTACTAGTAATAACCAACAAGAAAATAAAATTTAAAAAAATAAGAAACATGTCACTATCACAACAAAAATCTTAATGAATTTAAGAACTAACCAAGAATATGCAGATATCTACAGAGAAAACTTTAAGACGATATTAATGGAGATGGATGGTAATCTGAATAAATGAAGAGACGAGGCTTAGAAGAAATAACTTGGAATTGTATAGATGTCAACTCTCCTCAAGAGTCCACAAATCAATTCCAACCTCAATAATAATTCCAGATTCAAGGTCCATAAAGGTCAACCTTGAAAAGGCTGAATTCAAAAGGGGGACTAGCCTTATCAGATACAAAGCACACTACAAAACCATAGGAATGAAATACACTGTAATATTGTTCAAGAAGACACTTTTGTTCAAGAATAAACAAAAAGAACAATGGAAAAAATAGAAAGCTTAGAGACAAATCCATGTAGATATGAGAACTTAACACACAAGAAAGGTGGCGCATCCTCACTCAGGGAGGGATGGTTTATTGAGTAGGTGGAGTTGGGAAAACTGGCTCACGAGAAGCCTGATGGCTACCCACCATTCCATACAAAGGTAGACTCCAAGTGGAATAAAGATCTAAACATGAAAGGCAAAAGTCTCATCTTTCCAGTTAGTAGAATATATTTGTGACCTAAGAGTGGATAAGTATTCCTTAAATAAAACTTAAATCAAAAGCACAGACTACTTTAATCACATTAACGTGAAGGATTTCCATTCCAAGCAGGATGCAATGGACCACGTTAAAAGACAAAAGAGTAGAAGACAAAAGTTAAAAGAGTAGAAGAAGGTATCAGCAATATTTAAAACTGGCGATGATTGAAAAACACAAGGAATTCCTGCCAATCAACATTGGCACAGGATATAGGAGCAGGCAATTTATAGAAAAGGAAAAGCAAAAGGCTAACAAGCATATGAAGAGATGCTCAGGCGTATTAGTCATGAGAAAAATGTAAATTAGAATCGTCGTGAGATACCACTTCATACTCTTAGAGCAGCAAAAAATAAAAAGCTGAATGTTGTCAAGGAGAGGCATATAGGATCCCTCGGGCCCTGCAGCCATTTTAGAGATTAATATAGCTGAGCTTGATCAGATTAAGGATAAGCACATCCTATGATACAGCAATTCACCTCCTAACTTATGTTCCAAAGAAATGTTTAAAGGGTCCTAACATTGGCCAAGGATGCTTATTATGGCCTTGTTTGTGGCCAGAGAGACCATCAGATACCAAGGGTCCAATGCTGGGGTAGGAAACGGATGAGAAGGGGTGGATGCACTCAGGGGAATGCTGGGCTCCAGTGTGCATTGCACCATGAATGAACCTTTAAAATATACTGTTATGGAAAAAAGTTTTTAAAGTAAAAACACAGTCCCGTTTGCAGAAATGAAACTCAAACACACAAAAATACCATTATTAAAATATTATTGTAATTTATAATAATAGTTCATTATAATTCTAAGGGTATACATTAAATGATTGTCCTTGAAGGGAGAGAAGGGAGAAGGGGATGGAAATGGGGGAAAGAGAAATGTTATTCTGGCAGCAGTAGGGAGGCTGTATCATAAAACAGCCGGAATGAAAACAAATGGGTGAGAAGTGTGATGAGAAAATCGGGATGGGGAGAGCTCTGTGGTCAGGTGTGTATCTGGATCCCTTCTAAGTTTTCCAGATAAGTAAGAGGAAATTTTGACTCTGGACCTTTGGGGAGGATGATCATACACCAGTTTGCTGGGGAAGAGTCTTGGTTTTTATTTAAGATGACCCAGAAAATAGCACCTCCTTTCACTCGTGGCTGGGATGATAAATGTATGGTCACAATACTTTTGGAATGTATCCGTGAATAAACAAAGACCTCAGGGAGTTCACATTCTCCTATGGAGAGAAAGATAATGAACAACAAATATAAGTAAATTCCGTAGTACATTAGAGAGTGAAAGTGCTTAAAAAAAAAAAAAGGACAACCAAAGCAGATTGTGATCAGAGGACCCAAGGGTGCTAGGAGGGGAGAGGGCAGCACAGACTGAGGCGTTTAAAGAGCGTGGTCAGGGTAGGTGGGCCTCAGAAGGTGACATTTGAACAAACGCTTGAGGGAGGTGAGGGGGTTGGTCAAGCTGACATCTGAGGGAAGAGTAGTCCAGGCAAGGGGACACCTCTTGCAAAGGCCTTGGAGTGGGAGCAGAAAGAGCAAGAAAGAGAGAAGGAAGAGCGGAGGAGACAGAGCTCAGGGGCTGAGCTCACAGTGTGGGGCCTCTGAGGCCATTGTGAAGGCTGAGATGAGGAGCCATTGCAGGATATTGAGCAGGGCCTCCAGGGATGTGACTTACGTTTCTAAAAAATGTCTCTCTGGGGGCGGCAGGATGGCTCAGTTGGTTAGAGCAAGAGCTCTGAACAGCAGGGCTGCCGGTTCGAGTCCCACATGGGCCAGTGAGCTGCGCCCTCCACAACTAGATTGAAGAGAACGAGCTGCAACTGAGTTTCCGGAGGGGTGGCCGGATGGTCCAGATGGTTAAAGCGCGAGCTCTCAACAACAAGGTTGCCGGTTCGATTCCCATACGGGATGGTAGGTTGCACCCCCTGCAACTAAAGATTGAAAACGGCAACTGGACTTGGAGCCAAGAGGCCCTGGAAAAACACGCTGTTCCCCAATATTCCCCAATAAAATTTTTTTTAAATGTCCCTCTGGCTATTGTGTCAGGAATAGACTGAACGGAACAAAAGTAGAAGCCCAGACACCTACCTGGAGGCTATGTACAGTAAACCTAAAAAAGAGCTGATGGCTGCTTAGACAAAAGACAGGGGACATCTGTGGAGGTGGTAACAAGAGGCTGGGTTCTGAATATTTTTTAAAGGTAGAGTTCATAGGATTTCCTAAATGACAGAGTGGGGAGGGTGGGCGTGCTGGGGAGTGGAGAGTGAAAGAGAGGAATCAAAGAAGGTTGCATATCGATGGCGGTGGTCATGCTAATGAGATCGTTCTCTCTGGCTTTAGGCAGTAAGGAATAAGGTTGTGCCTTGTCTGTAGAGAGTTTTTAAGTCATAATAAAATGGAATAGATGTTGGTCTGCTGTTTATTACCATCATGCACCAGCAATTTCAAACAGTGTCTGAAAAGTTATAAAACACTCCCTCCGTGGTAGACGACAGCCACTGTTTGTCCCACCTTCAAGCCATGACCTTGGGATGCCACTTAGATGACTTGAGGATTTGGAGGCCTGAATATTGGAGAGTTGTCTTCATGTTGTTAGGCAAGGTTATGGAATGAGGAAGTTGGAGGGGTTGGGGAGGAAAAGATTAGTTCAGTTTTGAACATTTTAATTTTGAGATGTCTCTTCATCATTCAAGCAGTATTGGTGACTAGACAAAGAAGTAAGCCTGGAATTCAGGAAAGAGGTTTGGGCTAGAAATATAAGTTTGGAAGTTGATGGCACACAAATGGTATTTAAATTATGTCATTGGATGAGAATAGGGAGTGAAAGTAGATAGAGAAAAATAGGCAAACATTGAGCCCCGGAGCGCTCCTATGATAAGAGGTCTGGGAGAAGGGAAGGAATCCACAAAGAGACAGAGAAGGAATGAGAGCTACACGATGTGGGTCCTGGAAACTAAGAGAAGAAAGTGTGTCAAGGAGGAGTGAGCAGATGTGTCAAACTAGAGGAAGAATGAAAAATAACCATGAAATTGAATGAAGTTGAGATCATTGGTGACCTTGATCAGAGTAGTTTCAGTGGAACACCGGGGACAAAAACCAGATTGGAGTAGAATTAAAAGAGAATGAGACAAGAGAGGTTAGAGATAGTGAATAGATACAACTCTTTGGAATAGACTGGCTTCAAAGAAGCTGTAACTGGAGAGAAGATTATTTTAAGATGGAAGAAATAGCAGAATGCTTACAAAATGATGGAAATGATCTGGTAGAGAGCAAAAGTTGATGATGTAGGCCAGAGAAAGATAGATCACTGAATCTAGCCACTCAGAGGAGAGATTGGTTTTAGAAACAAAGAAAGTGCATCTATGTAGCTAATGGGAAGCATGTGTGTGGGTGCTGATTTTGAGATTGCCATTGTTTCCATAATTTCTTTAACCAAATCTTTACCCTGAAGTCAAAACAATTGGGCCAAAGTTTCATGTTCAAATATAGTAAAATGTTGGGCACTTGGTAAGCGCTCAAAAAATGATGGATATATTTAATAACAACATTATTCCTAGCTCTTTATTTTCAACAGGCTCGAGTCTCTCCCTATTGGCTACCACCCTGTTTTTCTCTTCCCTTTTATAGCCAAAGTACTTGAAACAGTTGTCTATGTAAAGATTCTACTTCTTTTCCTTTTATTGACTCTTAAACCATTGAGATCTTGCTCTGCTCTTACCACTCAAACTATAACCTCAGTGCTAAATCCAGTAAACATGGCTCAGTCCTCATTCTCCCTGATCTCCTGGTTGACCTTGATGACTATGCTGTACTTGAAACGTCCTCTTTCCTTGCTTCCAGTAATACCACCCTCTTGTGGGGTGCACCTTCTACTCTTCACCTCACTCCCTTCTCACCTCCTTGTTGGGCTTATATCCATTGTCTGTGTGATGGGCGAGTTTATATATCCATGCTCTACTCCCCCTTTGACTACTAAGAGAGGCTCCGTTTTCCTGTGGGGAACCATCCTTCCACCATCTTGGTTCAGAGGACACCAATCTCACCCCCAATATAGGAGTACACTTATAGTTCGGGAAATGTCTACTGACTCAATATGGACCATTGAGCATCACCCCCAGGATTTTTGCTGGAACTATTAAGAAAGAACTGTAGTCTTCCTATGGACTGTGCTAAACTCGTAGGATGTAAGTCTGGATCTGCTGAGTATCATCTTTGCCACCTTGTAGGAAGAGCCGGACTGAGAAGAAAATTAACCCAGAGGAAAACAAAACTAAGACAGGGTGACCTGATGACTCTGAGGCCATGATTTCAACCGTACCCACAAGCTAGTCCTTCCTTCAAGTCAAGAAATTCTTTTTTGTTTTGTTTTTGCTTAAGGCAGTTTCACTTGGGTTTCTATTATTTACAACTGAAAGAATCTTGGAAGATATAGCCTGCATATTTTATGTTGCTGTTATCCATGTTTTTAACCCTGGATTCTCTTTTCTTTATCCAACTTTCCTTGGATGATTCTATATATACAGCTACAACTTATATACTAATTATGCTCCAATTTAAGTGTTTAGTACAAACTTCTCTCATAGCCACCAACTTTTTATTAGACTTTTCCACACGGATACTCCAAAGGTAACGAAAACCCAATTTGTCTAGACCTTTACTCCTCATCTTTCTCCTCCTCCCCAAACCTATTATGTTTTCCCATATCTGTAAGTGGCACCACTATTTACCCGGTTGACAAGAAAAATTATACTAGACTTCTCTCAGTTTCATCAGCCCAGAAACTTCTGGTCATTGTACCTGCTTTACCCACATTCTTTCCTCCAATCCACTATGGAGTGTGTGGCAGGGATTAAATGAGATAATTCATGGAAAGTATTTAGAACAAGATCTGAAACATCATAAGTCTACCTGCCTATGTCTTCCATTAGGCCCAGAAGCCAGGGACTATGACTGGTCCATCCGCATACCTCCAGAGTCTAGCACAGGGTCTGGTATGCTTATTGAATGAATGAAGGAAGGAAGGAATGAATGAATGAATGAACTAACGATTGACAAGATGATACACGGAGAAAGACTAGAGAAGTAATCCAAGGGTACATCACTGTGGTCTTGAGGAAGGTAGAAAGAAAACGAATTAAACAACTTTGAGAGGGAATAGATGAGCCAAGACCATGCTGCATTTGAGAAAACCAAGGCAGGAGTAATCTTGACTAAGGACCAGGTTGCCAATAGGGCGCAGTTCTTCAGGTCAGAGAAAACGAGAGTGTAGAGTAGGAGGACTGGGGGTCCATTGCAAGGAGTAATTTCTGGCTCTTTCTGCAGCCCTCCTCTCATTTCCCCTTCCACCCTCTCTTGGCAGCAGTTGTCGTGGGATTAGGATAAAGTAATGGCCCTCATTAAACACCATCCCCCATCTGACCACTCCCATAGCAGATCCTTGGGTATTGTTGTCAAAGACTGTACGCTGCACAACACCCCCATATCTAAGGGGGTATCATTCAAATGGTAGATATCTTTACTACTTAGAATTTTAAAAAATATTTTATTATAATTTTGCTGACTCCAAAGATTAGTGATTTGCATAGCAACATTGTTCAAGCATATAGTAAAGTACCTTTTTCTAAAAAAAATCACCATATATAATTCCATTTTGACAATAATCAAAAAAAGCTTGTTGCTCTAGTATCACCTAAAATAACTTAAACAAGAGCTGCTTTTTTGACTACAGTATTGATCAGTGACCATCTTAAAAGCAAAAAAGAATCCCATTGGTAACAGTGCCCTGGCCAAATATGATATCTTACAGTTCACACTATCTGCTGTTTCTGTACTATGAGGTTATTATTGAGTTTCCAATTAAATTTACCAGTACTTTAATTATGATACAAATTACTGTGTAATAACTAGCCTTAATCTCCCTTTAAAAATCTACAAAGAATTACACAGATATAGTTTAAAGATTATTATATAATGACTCACTAATTGTATTATATCAATTGTTTATTTGTTCTTATGGAAATTTTATTGCTAGAAATATTAAATACTATTAAAGTTTATTAGCATGTAACTGATAATATTTTAAAGTGTCATGAATAATAAGATAAAATACTAAATATGAAATTATTTCTCTCCAGATATTAGAAAACAACATTGTTTAAAACATCATGAATTCCAGAAAAAAAGAAATCAGAAAGCTGTTACAGAAATTTTATGTATTTAAAAAATACATATATAGTTGCTGACAATAATCTAGGCACTGTCTTCAGTATTTTGGCTCCACTGGCCATACTTAGTGACTCCTCTAGATGACTAGATTTCTGGAAAAATTAGAGGGACTGCCAGAAGAAAAGGAAATACTTCAGAGGTATTAGTTTTAGCAAAACCAAGCACTAACATCGCTGATGGGGCAGGATATGAGTTTACCTGGGACTTCTACACTCCATAACTGAGGGAATTCAAGAAATACTAGAAGAAAACAACAACAACCACAACAAAATAAAAACAAAGAATCCATTAAACCAAATACACTTTCTGCCTATCAGAAGCCTGACCACATAACTTTGCATATTAAACAGGCAACTCAGGTTGAAATGATCTATCTCAGGTAAGAAATCTTAAGTTTCCAAGAAACAAAAAAAGAAAAAGAATAAAAAGAAAAATAAATAAAAAAGAAATGTTAAGTTTCCAGATAACAAGACAGGTAGAAAGTTTTGGAAACTTAACACTCACAGTTCTTGAGGAAAAAAGATAATAATAATCACTCAATCCCGGTTACTTTATTCTACCTCAAAGGATTCTACATTTTGTTTACATTGTAAAGTCTTTGGGGATGGAAATAAATCAAATCAACACTAGAATGAGAACGAAAGCAAAGATTGGTAGCATTTACTGCATATTCCAAATAAACATGAATAAAAGTGAAATGCACACCAACCAAATTAAAATCTGATTCCAAAAATATATTATAACCATGTGAAAATGAGAAAAAAAATTGGGTGCTGTTTTTGAACATATGATACTTATGATTCACTTTTTGTTGAGGGAATAGCTAAGCTCATCCAAGAAAGTTAATGAGTGTGATAATGGGAAATGTTCTTTATTTGGCAGAAATCATTGCAAAATTTGATACCATTTTGTCAGAACATTCATGCAAAATATAAACATTGACACAAAATAATATTACACATTGTTTAGGGAATAAAAGACAAAACCAAATAATTAAAAGTATAGATGCAATGAGTAAGATCACATTAAGTAAAACAAGAAATGTTAGACATTACTCAATTATTTTAAATACAACTCCAAGAACACACTATGTTGAATACATAACAATTCCTTTAGATTTGTTGATTTCCAAAAATGCAAATATATCTATATGTGAACATCTTGGGGGGTTCTGTTTAGCCGATGACTCGACTAGGGAATGATTTTACATTCTCAGTAGACTACTTACAAAAACTGAATCTAGACAAAAATAACCCAAGGGGCCAGAAATATGACAATGCAACAAAAAGGCATGGAAAACTATAATGGATGTTAACAGATGATCCTTGAAAAATAATTCTAGGGGAATCTTTCTTTTTTGTTGTGTGTATTCTTTAAACTTGATAGTAAATGATGTGGTAAAAAGTTCTTTTGACATCACTGAATATTAAAATATTGTCTGTGAACTATCCAGCAAAATTTCAGTTTTAATTAAATGTTGGAGTGTTTTGAACATGTATTTTCAAACATAAATTTTCAAACGTTGAATATCAATATTGAATTCCCAATGAGAAAGTCATTGCTATGTCAAAGTGGATGCTATGTCACTAAAAATTTGAAAGGCAGGATGCAAAACCTTTTCTAGGAACTGTTAATGATATTAATAAAGAAATAGATTCTATAATGCAAAGTATACTCTAGCAAATTTCAACTTTTAAATGTATTTGCTCAGAACTAATATGAAATGGTGTTTAGGTAAAATCTTATAAATAAACCATACAGGAACCAAAATTTAATATATATATATATATATATATATATGTACATATTTATATATATTTATATATATATATACACACACATATATATAATATATATACATATATAATATACATATACATATATATATACATATATAATGCCCTTGAAAGCACTGAAAAAATTAAGGTATTTCTTGTTTAAAAAAAGAAGAAAGACTTACAAAACATAGATTATTGTTGCCAAATGACAGAATTTTAACATTCATGCCATTGCCCATGTAGAAAATGCTAAGAAAAAGGATGAAGACTTGTTTTATTGTGATTTCCAAGATCCGAAACTAAATTTCAAAATTATTTCATTTTATTTTGCTATACTGAACCCCACTAAAAACATCCATAAAAAGATTTAGGCTACTGAAGAAAACGTCATGGCCTTTTAAAAATGTTCTATTCCAGACAATAAATGTAATTTAAAGAATTATGTGGGCCGGCCCGATGGCTCAGGCGGTTGGATCTCCGTGCTCCTAAGGCCAAAGGCTGCAGGTTCGAATCCCACATGGGCCAGTGGGCTCTCAACCACAAGTTTGCCTGTTGAACTCAAGTCCCGCAAGGGATGGTGGGCTCCGCCCCCTGCAACTAAGATTGAACAGGCACCTTAGGCTGAGCTGCCGCAGAACTCCTGGATGGCTCAGTTGGTTGGAGTGTATCCTCTCAACCACAAGGTTGCCGGTTCGACTCCTGCAAGGGATGGTGGGCTGCGCCCCCTGCAACTAGAAAACGGCAACTGGACCTGGAGCTGAGCTGCGCCCTCCACAACTAAGACTGAAAGGACAACAACTTGAAGCTGAACAGCACCCTCCACAACTAAGATTAAAAGGACAACAACTTGACTTGGAAAAAAAAGTCCTGGAAGTACACACCTGTTCCCCAATAAAGTCTTGTTAAAAAAAAAAAAAGAATTATGAAAAATATGGGCTACTGCAACTCCATAAAAATTTACAATCAAAATCAACTGTATACATAGAAGGAAGTGATTTTGATAGGACATTAATGTACTAAGAACCAAAAATCTTGATATTTTCTAAAATCAAGTATAACTACCATTGAAGAATTGCAACATATTTGCAACAGTGATAATTTTCTATTATTTTACATTCAATATTTAATTTGTGTAATTTATACAAAATAACTTAATGTTTGCCATAATGGTTATTATTAAAAAATAATAAGCTAACATAAAATGTCATGCTGGAGGATGGGGTGACTTTTCCTAATTCTCCAAAACAGGGATTAGGAAAGTACAGCCTGCCAGTCAAATAATACTTGACCTGCTCCCTGTTTTTATATGATCCCTGCAAGCTAAGAATGGTTTTAACATTTTTAAATGGTTGGGAAAGAAATCTAAAGAAGAATACTATTTCTTGACACATAAAAATGTTATGAAATTCAAATTTCAGTATCCAAAAATAAAGTTTTGTCGGAACACAGTCAGGCCCATTTGTTTAAGTATTGTCTGTGGCTGCTTTCATGCCCCAATAGCAGAGTTGAGTAGTTTTCACAAAGACCATATGAATTACAAAGCCTAAAATACGTACTATCTGGCCATTTACAGAAAACATTTGCCAACCCCTGCTCTAAAAGCCTCCATATGAGCTTGGAGCAGTCCTGTAGAGACTTGAATCCAAGCAAAGTTCCCTCCAGATCTCCCAAACAATCACCTGACTGCCACCTGAGCATCTCACTTTGATGGCTCACAGACATCCTGAATTCAGCATGGCTCATACTTTCCCCATACCTGCTCCTTCCAGCACCCCCATCAACCCAGTTGCTCAAGCCAGAGCTTTGCATTTATTCTTGAATTCTCTCCACTTCCTGCTCCTGTATCCCATTCTTCCCTGTTCCTCTATCCCGTTAATCATCTCTTCTGTATCTTCCAAATCCATTCCCTTCTTCACATACCTCCAGCCATGGCCCCGGCTGAAGTTATCAGCGTTTCCTGCGGGATGACTGGACCAATGTCCTCAGTGGGGATCCTGGGCCCCACTCTTGGAACCTCCAGTTCATCTTCCATCAGGTAGCTAGAGTGACCTCCCTAGAATACAAATCTGACTTTATTATTTTCTTCTTTCAATCCCCTCCACGACAGAGAACTAGACCATTTGTCTATCCGTGGTCTCTTCTGCTCACGGCACCACCTTTCCTCTGCTCTCTCTCCGTGTGGGTGTGATGGAATTGACCATCCCAGAATCTGGCCCCACGGGCCATCCCTAGTTGGGCATAAGACCCACACTGGGCCCATGATGCCCTCTTTGCTGGGAATTTTAAACGAGTGAAGATGCATAGAAATATTGAGTCAGTTGAAATGCAAGGCAGCTTAATAGGGTAGGGTTTTCTGATGTGAGCCCCAGAGCCATACTGCTTAGATTTGAATTTCAACTCCACCACTCACTTACCTGTGTGACTTTGGGCAAGTCATATAACTGGGTCTGAGTGTCCTCCCCTGCACAATGGGGATGAGAACAACAGGTCACACTTACTGAGGCCTCGTCACGTAAGGATTAAATAGGCTTATACATGTGAAGGGCTGAGAGCAATGCTTAGCACACGGTGGCAGCCTGGTAAAGGAAGTTGTCCTTAGTCCCCAGAGAGTTAGCACACAAATTCCTATAGCTATGAGCCCCTCTTCCTCTTCCCTGGGCCTGGTTGTTTGTTCTTCAGCTGTCTTTAAGAGAGCCTTTTGTCTTTCTTAAAATAGTTGGAATGGAATTTTATAGCCTCTAATCAAAGAAGGCTAGCCAATACTCTCGGTGGCTTCCCATTGCCCTACGGACACAGGTCAGAAAGGGCTCAGGACTCTAGGTGCCCAGCCCTGCCAATCTCTCAGTATCATCTCTTGCCACTGCCCCTCTTGCTCTGGCCCTGAATTTGCCAAACTCTCCCTTTGAGCCTCAGGGCCCAGATTCTCCGCTTGCACTCACGCACCTACCCCGCCCATCCCCCATTCTGGTAAATAAAAACAGGTCACACCCACCCATTCCTAACTGGACTCTGGAAAGGCACCCAGGCCCCTGCTCCACCCCTTCCCTTAAACCCAACGGGTTTGGGATCTCTTATAAGAAATTTTATAATCCCAAAACCAGATTACTTGACCAGATTTCCTCCCATTTTATTTTCCATCGTCTGTGTTGAGAAAAAAATTAGTTTTGTTTTGCATTTTCCAAATGAAAATGCTGTTGTAATATATAATATTCTTTTATATGGTCCACACACAGCCCAGGGGTTCTGCTACATGCCCTTCCTTCTTCTCTCCTTCCCTACCTCCCTTCCCCTACATTCCTAGGGTGCCCCTTGGTCATATTCATTGTCTCCTACTTTCCCCAGGCTGAGAGCTCTTGGAAACCTGGGATTACTGCTTCCCTATTTCAGAGGCCCCTGGCCTGGCAGGGTGGGGGTCAGTTAATGTTTAACCAGTGAGTGAAGGAATACATTTGAAAGGGAGAGGAAGGAAAAAGGGGGCTAAACCCTGCCCTTTGGGAGGCTTTCTGCTGAGTCAAGGAGCCCAGATGGAATCAGGTCAACTTATTGTTCACAAAACCCTTGACCACAATAGCGGAGTCACAAATTGACACCGGTCATTGCCCAGTCCTTAGCTCCAGCCACCACCACCCTCACCCCCACCCACCGGGAACCTTCCCAAGGATGAACCGTGAACACCACCGACCTCTAATACTGGAGGGGGTCAGGGATTGAGGGGGACATCTCTCTATACAGGTTCGCAGTGACAGGTGGGCTGTCTACCCAGCCCCAGTGGCAAATAAACATCGCAGGCGTCCTGTATGTAACCCAAAGAGAAGAAACAGACTGTTAACAAAAAGGTTGGCTAGCTCCTGGTGTCAGCTAGTAGCTGCATTTTCATTTTGTGTTTTCCATTTTGTGCCCTCTAGAACTTGTATGACCTTTCAAAGCAAAAGCAAAACCGGAGTAAATATTGGTTTCAAAGTTGTCTTTTTGTGCGTGTGTTTTGGTTTTGTGGTTTATTACTCTTTATTTTCAGTTTAGTAGAAACCAGCCTCCTTTCCCCAATGCACCCAGCAATTCTGCACACATACAAACCCCAGGAATTAAATCATTATACGAAATTATAAGCAGGAAGACAGTGGTGGGGGAGGAGCCCAAATCCTGGAAAGGTAAGGATATGAAAAGGGCTTTGGGTAAGAATAGGAGCAGATCCTGTTCAACCAGGTGCCCTCTGGACTGTTACTTCACTGCAGGCTCTACCTCCAGGCCCAGAGCTTGCCACACCTAGTTGGGGGGGAGGGAGGAGATGAGGGGAGTGGAGGAGTGAGGGGTTAGGGGGTGAAGGGGACAGCACCTGTGGGGGCATCCCAGAGGAAGTCTTGGGTTTTACCACATTCCCTCTGTGACCTCACTTTTTTTTAATAAAAAGTAATGATTTCCCGTCTGCTCCTTTTTTCTATAAGCATCCTCTAACATTTTTTGAAGGAAAACAATTAAAATATTTTAAAAATATGATTTTGAAAGTAATTTTTGAATGGTGCTGTCTTTCACGTCTTTCACTGCTGGACCGTTACAGCAGGGTCACTGGGGTGGCGGAGCAGCGAGTCAGGCAGGGCCTGACCTGCGGAGTTCTAGCCAGGCCTGCTGCCTCCACCGGCTGCAATCTTAGCAGGAAGGAGTCGCCATGCCCTCAGGCCAAGAAGGAAATGAATCCTGCCACAAAACACAAGACCCTGAGACCCTCCCAGGGTCTTGCACAAATTCATTTTACAATTAGCATAAAAATTCTGTGGGTTTTGAAGTGCGGAAGACTTTGCTTCTAGTTTTCCTAAGGCTGCCTCCTGCTTAATTAAGAGATTACTGCTTTGCTCCACCACTGAAGAAACACAGGAAGGATCAAGAAGGGAACTTCTTTCAACTCCACCGCCCCATTCTGTCTCAGAGTCCAAGTGAAAGGTTTGTGGATGAAAAAGGAGCCGCATGCTAAGGCTGACAGGCTCAGAGGAGGCCAGCATGGCGGGGCCCCACAAACTCAGACACAGAAATTAACCACATAGGATGGTCTGAACATAACAATTCCGAACTCAAACTAGGTCAGGGTGAGTAGTCACATCCTGGGCCTGTAGCTTTCTTCACAAAGGTCAATTTTTACCCATAAGTGAGCCTGACTATTCTGTTTGCATCTTAGTTAACATACCCTTGAAATGTCAGAGTCATCTCTTTTTCTGAACCCCACTGCACCAGAGCACAAGATCACGGAACCCTTCATTGTTATCTCGTTCCCCGAATACCATCTCTATCTGCTATAAATGTTAATTATTAACTATCCTGTACCCACCAATGTAAAAGAAATATGACTCTCCATTTTACTTTTTATCCAATCCCAGAGATTTCCCTGCCTTACTTTCTCCCAACCCCTTAATCAACCACCGATGGATTTCCTGTAACCCTCCTTACATTTCCTTTGATTCTAATGTATAAAATAGCTGCAAAACTGCCATTCTCCAGCGCATTTTCTTAATCCGTTGAGATTTTGCTTTCTGGTGATTGTCTTCAGTTCGGCTCAAACAAACTTATTAAAATTCTCTACAGGTTTGGACGTTTCCTACGTCGACAGGTTGACTCTCAAAATGTGGCTGACTGGAGGGATGAAACAAGCTTTGAGTGCTCAGGCTCTGCAGCCAGGCCAGTGGATGTGGGTTTGGATCCCTGCTGGCTTACCTCAATTTCCTCATTCAGAAAATGGTGCCAAGCACTGCCCTACAGGCTTGATACATATTAATTCCTTTCAGCCTGACCACAACTTAGGAGGGTGTTGCTATTATTATCTTCCTTTTACAGAGAAACCTAAAGGTAAGAGAGTTACTAAGGTCACACAGCTAGTAAATGGCAGAGCTGGAATTTGAACCCAAACACTTTGGCACCACTAAGATCTACTGCCCCGATGAGGAAGGCACATTTACTTACTGTCCCTGCCTCAGAGAATCTCTACTAGAGTTATAGGAGATAAGGAATGTAAAGCTTCCCTCAGAGCCTGGGAATTAAACTCAATATACACAAGTCCAGCACCAGCGTCCTTGATTGTCATACCCAGTCTGCATTAAGAAGCAGCCACAGAATGTACAGCCAGCAGCCTTGACCCTGGCTGTACAAACATGAAAAGAGTCGTTATGTGCTTAAGAAAAAGAAACTGTTTTTAATCGTACTGAATTCAAAAAGAAGAAGAAGAGGGAAAACTAAAAAAGAAGAAGGGAGAAGAGAAAAAAAAAAAACAAGCAAACAAAACAGACCCTGGTGATTTAGAAAGCGGCTGGAATTTTCTCTTTTGCGCTTTTATTTTAAAATAACAGTTATGCTTCTTTATTTTTTTAAAGTTATACTTCTAATCTATGCTCACTATAAATATTTCAAACAAAATTTAAAAAGTCATTATGGAGGGGTGGCCGGTTAGAGCACAAAGCTCGTAACACCAGGATTGCCAGTTCGATTCCCCTATGGGCCACTGTGAGCTGCGCCCTCCACAACTAGATTGAAACAACTACTTGACTTGGAGCTGATGGGTCCTGGAAAAACACACTTAAAAGAAATAAAAGCTTAAAAAAAGCAAAATTTTTTTAAAAAGTCATTATGAAAAACAGTATGGAGAATCCTCAAAAATTAAAAACAGTATTACCAGATGATCCAGCAATTCCATCTCTGGGTATGTATCCAGAGGAAATGAAATCAGGATCTCAAGAGCTATCTACATTCCTATGTTCATTGGAGCATCATTCACAATAGCGAAGATATGGAAACCTGTGTTTGCTGACAGATGAATGGATGTTATGCAGCCATGAGAAAGAAGGAAATCCTGCCATTTGCAACAACATGGATTAACCTGGAGAACATTTTGCTAAGTGAGAAAAGCCAGACAGAGAAAGACAAATACTATGATCTCACTTATATGGGGAGACGTTAGTCAAAGGATACAAAGTTGCAAGTGCTCTCTTTCATATCTTTCACTGCTGGGCAGATATGTAGAATGAGTAAGTCTAGAGATCTAATGTACAGGCATAAGGACTATACTTAATAATACTGTACTGAACACTAAAATATACGAAGAAAGGAGATCTCAGGTGCACTCATCACACACACAAAAATGGTAAGTATGTGAGAAGATATGTTCATTAATTTGACTGTAGTAATTACTTCACTATGATTATATATATCAAAGCATCATATTGTACACCATATAAATAAATGAAAAAGAAAACGAAAGAAGTCAAGCATGGAAGGTCTCTCTCCCCACCTCTGTTGTTGCACAATTTGTTTTTTTCACTCAGTGAAATATCACAGACTATGGGTTCAGCATTCCTTTCAATAGCTGCGTAGTATGCCACAATAGAATTTTATTTTTACGCATCCCCCTCATTGGGGAACATTTATTTTGTTTGTAATTTTTTTTCCACTATTTTATATAATGACTCAATAAATATTTTTATAGAAATATCTTTGTCCCCTTATGGAAGTATTTTGCAATGATGATTATCTGGAATAGATTTTCTGTGCCTAATGAAACCGGACTGTAAAATTCATGCTTTCATTGAGGGAGTTAAATATTTATCAAAGGTCTATTATGCCAGGAACTCTTCCAGGACCTGGCACTACAGCAGTGAGTATGACAGATAAGGTCCTTGCCTCCCCCCATGGATCTTACATTCTTGGGGAGTGAGGGCAGAGGAAGAAAGCAAATAACTCAAGTTCATACAGTCAAGTTGCTCTCCAAAGTAGTTCCCCAATTTCAAGTCAATTAGTCAAATATAAAGGTATACACACAAATAGTCCACTATCAACACAGACTATCATTAACCTTGTTACATTTTGTCTATCTGATAGATGAAAAAAATTGTATTTTTGTTGGGTTTTTTACAACTTTGCATAGTAGGGATTTTAAACATCTTTTAAGGTTCCTCAGCCATTTCTTTTGTGAATTGTGTATTTGTATTCTTTATTTTTTTATTAAGTCATTTATTTATAGGTGAGGTGTGCTTATACTATGTATATTTGTTATTATATATTTTATAAATGTATAGTCCCAATCTGTCATTTTTTAAAACTTAGTTTTGGACTCTTTTGCAATACATAAGATTTTTTGTTTTTTCTCTCATCAAATTAATCAGTCTTTTTCATCCTGGCTTCTGGTTTTGTCTTTGTTAGGAACACCTTCCTCAACCCCACAACGTAAATTTATTCCTGAACTCTGATGGGTTTTAGGTTTAACATTTGAATACGTAAGGTAGCTGGACTCCATCTGGGTGACAACCCAGCCTCTGTCTGAGCGTTGTCTCTCCCAACCATCAGCGACTTGGTGGGGCCTTAAATGTTATGGCCCTCACTTCCCTGCTTCAGAGATTGACACATACTGAGCCATCCTCAAACAAAGAATTCTTTTCCTTATAATCCTGCAAAAAAAAAAAAAAAAAAAACACCTCACTGCTAGCTGTGGGAAACTACCTTCCCAGTCTGCCCTCCAGCAAGTGCGCTAATCCATAAAACCTACCCTTTGTTCTGGGTGCCTGCTTCTCCCACTGTCTCCGTCACCCTTAACTGGCAATTAGAGATTCACACTTGCCGCCTGGCGCTGTTACCACCACAGCAGATGCCTCCCACCCTAACCCTGTGAATCAACCTGGGAACTTCTTCAGGGCTCAGGTCTCAGGTACTAGTTCTTATAGCCAGGGACTGGTAGACAGTAGGTACTCCCTAAATGTTTGTTGAATAAATACATAAACCAACAAGTAAATTGAGTGCCTACTTTATGCACTTAGCATGTATACATATATATGACGTATTCATCAATACATATTTCCCTACTTACAAAATAACATGATTATAAAATATTTACAATTATAGAAATCTATGAAACATTCATGCTCCCCATAATCCTGCCCCTTAGGAACAACCACTGAGAACAATTTGACATACAAATATTATTTTGAAGTCTTACAACAGCTGTGCAAGGTATGTTTTATTATTTCGTTTTTTTCAGGACAATGACTGAACACATCCACGGTGAGGACATGAGCACATGCGTTCCCAGGTTCCTTTCCTCAGGTGGTTGTTACTTTTTTAATTTCACCACAAAATGAATGGAAATTAGTTGTCTCCCTTGTTATGTAAGTATCTACATAACAAAATTGAGAGCTTCAATTTTGGCTCTTTCCTTACAAATGTTAAAATATGTACTATCTGGTCATTCACGGAATGTTTGCCAACCCCCGGTTTAGTATAATTCCTGACCCTCAGGAAGAGCCCAGTGAATGTTAACTTTTTATTACACTGGTAAGAGATAAGCATTTTTAGCTCTATTTTTACAGATGGTAAAATTGAAGTTTAGAGATGGGACGTGACTTTGGCCACGCCTATGATTTCTTGCAGCATCACTTTGGGATATTTGGGACTCTATGAGGGTGCCCTGGGGCCCACCCATCCAGGGGATTTGTCAGTCATCGCCCAACCCTTCCTTGGGTGCCATGTTGGAAAAGGCTTAGAGGGTTTCTGGCCTCAGCACAGGAGGTGAGGTACAAGTTCCCTTCACTGGTGGATTTCCCCTCAGCCAGTCTGAGGATCCTGACAATACAGCATCATCCAGCCAGCATGAAACATATATTTATGAGAAGCTCTGGGCTTTTCTGTTTCCCTGCTGGGGCTAAGGGTGGGACAGGCAGACAGCAGGTGGGCTCCTGCTCAGGGCCTCACTACTGTAGCTCAGAATGGGACAGAAAGCTCTGCTGGAGGATGACTGAAGGTGAAGGCTGAGAACAGCTGCAGAGACAAGAGACATGAACGGCACACTGAGCCCGGAACAGAGGTTTGTGTGCCCGTGGAGGAAGGCTCCCTCCCTGTGAACTGGGCATCGTAACTCTGTACTGGATTTAAAAGCTCAGGGTTTGGAGTCAGGCCGACCTGGATTTGAATCCCAGCTCCAGCCACTATTCACATGGCCTTGGGCCTGCCACTTCCTTTCCCTGGGTATAGAGACAAAAGTGACCTTAACAATTGTCCAGGCTGAGAAACTCTCAGTTGAGAAACTTTTATGGGTTAAATTGTGTCCCCCTAAAATTCGTAGGTTGAAGACCTAACCCCCAGTACCTCAAAATGTGACGTTCTTTGGACAAAGGGTTTTTACAGAGGTAATCAGGTTAAAATGACATAATTAGTGTGGGCCCTAATCCAATGACGAGTTGGGGAACTTTGGAGATAGATATGTGCACAGGGAGAACACCATGTGAAGATTAAAGAGAGAGTGGGGTGATGATTCCACAAGCCAACTATCACTGACGATAGTCTGCAAACCACCCGCAGCGAGGGGAGAGGCATGGAACAGATCTTTCCTCACCGCCCTAAGAAGGAACCAGCTCTGTCCACACCTTGATCTCACACTTCTGGCCTCCAAAATTGTCAGACAATACCTTTCTCTTGTTTAAACCAACCACTTTGTGGTACTTTGTTACCCGAGCAAACTGATACAAAAACTGAGGCCAGGGAACCTGTATTCTAGCCCCAATTAGAGTTAGCTGGGCAACAATACTGAATCCTGTCTTAAACTCAATTTCCTTATCTATGAATTGTGATCAGGATCCTACCAATTCAGTAAATAGTTCAGTCACCTATTATGTTCCAGGCCCTGGAAATTCTGAGGTGAATAAACTCAGTTCTGGCCCATGGAGAAATCACAATGGGGGCACAACAGTGTGAATTTGTTGTGATTTAAAGTATAGTAAAAGATTATCAGTAGGTTGACAGATATCTGTAGGGAGCTCAATAGGAGCAAAGAGGAAGGAAAGGTCAGTTCTTCCTGGGAGGTGACATCTGAGATGGGTTGTGCAAGGTGGGTTGGTGTTCGCCCAGCTGACAAGGCGAGGCAAGGAGGGGTGGGTGAGGCACCCTAGGCAGAAGGAACAGCTCGGGCAAAAACCCAAAGAAATTAAAGAAGTGTGTGGGGGAACTGCAAATCGTTTAGCAGTGTCATTTCCCCAAGAAAGAAGAAAAATGGGAAGTAGGGCTGCCCTGAGAGTTAGCCTGGTTGATGGAGTAGAGTGTTAGGGGCATGGACTCTTGAGGCAGGTAGACCTGGAAACAAATTGCTTCCTACCAGGTATCCAGTGTGACCTCGGGCAGGTTAATCAACACTCTGGCCCTCAATTTCCTCATTTATTAATTCATCTGACTATTAAACCCCTACTCTGTGTGGGGCACTGTTTTGGGTATTGATAACACAATGGTGAATAAGGCAGTCAGGGCTGATGGGTTTTTTGTCTTCATAGAACTTAGTCTATTGGGAAAGACAGACTATTAAACAAGTTATGTTTATGAGGATTAGGTTTAGCTGCCAATGCAACTAAGCCTAAACCAATTGTGTCTGTGAGGTAGTCCAGGGTTTCTATGTCATTCTATTGTCAGAACCCAGGTTTCCTCTATTTTATGGCTCCACTATGCTTGATTTTAACCTCAAGATGCAAGAAGCCAGATCTATACTCCAGGAACAAATAAAGAAGTGAAAGGGACACACAGAGTCTCTTAAGAAGAGTTCACACTTCAGACACTTCAGACTCTCAAGAAGAGCCTCTTACGAAGAGAACACTTCCACCTCCATCCCATTGGACAGAGCACAATCCTATGCCACATTAGATGCAAGGAAGTCTGGGAAATGTAGTCTTTATTCTAGTTGACTACTGAGAATTCCATTATCAGAGAAGAAGAGGGGACAACTAGTAGACTGCCATGCAGGTATAACAGGAAATTGCATGGAAAATTTTCTGGTGTACAAAATCTGGGGATTTGTCCCAAAGTGAGATGAAGAGGTGGTAAGGGCCTCAAATTCTAGAAAGAACCATGATAACTGGGGAACCTCCAGATAGGGCCAACTTCAGGAGTGTGGATTCTGTAGTTTCACAGGGCCCCGTTCTCACTCAGAAGGGCTCCAGGCTTGGTTTAATGCTCTCCTGTTGCCACCTTGAAATTCTTAACAATTTCATCTTTGAACTTGTATTTTGTATGAGAAATCTGAGAGAACGATGGAGCATGTGCAAGAGCAGAGCAGATAAGCACAGTGTGATTGCCATTCCTGGCTGCCCCCATTTGTGTATAGTGTTCATGAGGCCCTTGGAGCGCAGAATTCTACCGGACTCATGAGGCACAGGAGTTCAGTGAGACTCATAGAAAGTGCAGAGCAAGCGAGTTACATCTACCACTGAGGAGGCGGGAGCTCTGATAGTCCCGACAGGCCATGGTTCCTGTTCAAACCAGAACTTTCTTTGAATGAAGAAAGAAGGCAGTGGCTATCCAGGAAACAC
Source organism: Rhinolophus ferrumequinum (assembly GCF_004115265.2). Lineage (NCBI taxonomy): Eukaryota > Metazoa > Chordata > Mammalia > Chiroptera > Rhinolophidae > Rhinolophus > Rhinolophus ferrumequinum. Next base: position 21,327,320 of record NC_046292.1, read on the forward strand.
AAGTGACCAGGGGACCCTATCATATCCCTTTTTATTCGTGTTACTTTCCTGTATTAGCCAGCAACTTGTTCTGAGAAGGATGACACAGAAGGAAAGGGAACGATGGGGCAACTCATAGTTCATTTCATTCCTTATTCATTAGGAATTATTTCATAGGATTATTATTAAGGATAATGTTACCAATAGTATTAGTAATTATCATTTTATTTCCTTCCTTATTCATCAATAAGCCATGTTGACGGAACGTGTGCATGTCAAGAAGTAAAATAAAAGCAGTGGAGTTAGTTTCGTACAGCATTTCCATTGTGCTGGTAAATATACACAAGCTATGAAACACAAATTGTGTCAATGTGGTGATTCTGCATAAGAGTTAAATGCTCTTCTATTTGCATTTAAAACCAGAATTTTATGTAAAATATAGTATATCAAGAACAGGATTGCTATGTTTGAAGGAACTGAGAAAGCTTCAGTGCTGTTGGAGCCAAGCACGCAAGGCAAGGTGAGAGAGGTGTAGGGAACCGGGCGTTAAAGTGCCTTGTAAACCAAGCTAAGGAACCCTGAGTTTGATTTTTATTCTGAGGATAACAAGAAGCCAGGAAAAGACTTAAGGATTTAAGAGCTGTGTTTCAAAAAGATCACTCTTGCTACACAGAGACCCTCACCTATAAAGTGGAAAAGTAATATCTACTTCCCAGTGTTGTTGTGGCGCTGAAATACCATTATGTCATAAACCACTTAGCACAATGCCTAATGGAAAATACACAGTAAGATTATCATCAATAGTAGAAATAATAAAAGTGACCCGTAAATCAGATGTGATCAGACACCTAAGGGAGTAAATCAGAAGTACCAAATGTGGCCTTACAGCATGTTTTCTTTGGCAAGAACAGTTATTTAAATTTTTAAAAATTAGTTGCCAACATTTAAAAATTTGGAATTTTTACATAAATTTTAGATTCCGAGCTTAAAAATCAAAAGACCTGAAAACAAACAAGCAAACAAAGAAACAAAAACAAAAAAAGTAAAAAAAAAAATCAAAAGACCTGGCACCTTGGTCACATATCCACATGGCAGAGATCTTAAGAGTTGTCTCGTGGCAGCTGCCCCTCTAAGGGGCACAAACTCTCAGCTTTCCCCAGACCTCAACTGGCCCACTTCATTCATTGATGATATCAACCTGACTCCTCCAGGCATTTGAACTTGAGAATCAGGGAGTAAATTAACTGTGCACCAGGTGACGTGGGAGTGATCACTTGCAAGCCAGGAACGTCATCAATTGTATTGTAGTCAATTTGCAGAAAGGCTGAGGGAAAGGGTGGAGATCCCAAGCCTAAAGCAGAGAGATAAATATTGACAATGCCCTTCTATCTTAGAAATGTTTTAGTTACAAGTGACTGGCAAATCTCAGCTACCTTGAGCTAGCTTATGACAAGGTAACTGGAGCGGCTGTGGTTAGAGATGGCAATCTGAGCCTTGCATTATGCCCTGTGTGGAGGCCCAACTAAAAGGATAGCAAAATATTTTAAAATTGTGTATCTGCATTTGAAAGAAGGGGGAGATTCTTCCATCAGTGAACTAGAGGTTTCAACAGATTTCAGGAAGATGGAAAATGGATGGCAAAGAGTTGACTGATAAAGCTTATGGGAGAAAATAGCAAATTAGAATATGTGAGGAGGGGGCCGAAGGAATAGAGAGAATCTATTTTTCTCACAGAATTCTAGAGAGGTTTCTGACTGGGAAATGAGAATGGGCATTGTCGTGCGGGGAGTCAGGCGGGGTCTCTGCTCCCGCTCCCCACATAAGAACGCAGGACATGGTGAGGCCAAAAAGGAACACCCACGGAGCCATAGGTAGGGGAGTCACACCACTATACTCTCGCTGGCGGCTGGGTTGGAGACACAGGAACCAGGAGCCACACAATTCTCAACCCTCACTGCGCCGCTTGCTAGCTCAGCCACCATCCTCTTGCTAGCTCCCATTTGCTGCTAGCGTAGCCACGGTAGTTATATTAGTGCCCAATGGCTCACTGGTTACAGCTGACGGCCAACTAGCCACAGCTGATGGCCATCCAATCACCGTTGATGGCCATTTACTACCTGAGCCAGCACCTTTCTATGTGAGGCCGAGAGCCTGGAAACTGCTTTTTTGGGGCTCTGTCCCCACAGGGATACAGGGGTTGAAGTCAGAAAGGGGCTATAAAGGTAGGTACTATTTGAATGTGTCCCCCCCAAACGCCCTTCTACCACACAGAATGTCAGGCTACGATGTGAAGGCTCTTCCCTAAAGCAATTGAACAAATTCTGGAGACAATGAGGGCAGCTGGAGTGGGAACTACTGTCCTGCATAAATAAATTTCTCCGTTAGAGATCTTCCAGCACCGTGACGCTCTCTCCCTCTCCTCCAAAAATGAAGCCTTCCGTTGTCAGAAAACCTCTAGCAAGTTCATACAAGTCCCAGAGTCTTTACATTGCCTCTTTCTTAGAAATGCACACCAAACAAAGCTTGCCAGGCATTTGAGGAAAGACTGCTACATGAAAGAGGAAGACCAAGATAAACAAATAGGAAAAAAAGACCTCGGAGGTAATGAAGATTACCTAGTCCGTATCCTTTGAGAAATCTGAAGTTATTATAATCCATTAAACAGAAATAGCATGCCTTTAAAAACGAACAGAGAACAAGTAAGCTTTATTAGAATTAATAATATGATTAGTTAAGTTTAAAAAAAAATGCAGTGAAAGGATTTTAAATAAAAGGTGATAAAAATTTCCCACAACGTGGGGGCAGCCGGTTAGCTCAGTTAGAGTGCGGTGCTCTTAACAACACGGTTGCTGGTTCGATCCCCACATGGGCCACTGTGAACTGCACCCTCTACAACTAGATTGAAACAACTACTTGACTTGGAGCTGATGGGTCCTGGAAAAACACACTTAAATAAATAAAAAAGTTTTTAAAACATAAAAAAATTTCCCAAAACGTAGAACTAAGAAGACAGGCAGAAAATTTGAGAGCTGACCCAAGAATAAATAGGAGACTCGAATCCCCAACCATTGAGAAGAAATAGGAAAGTGATTAAAAGTTTATTATTTTTCAAAAAGGTATGAGGCCGGATATTAGATGAGGAACAGTATATCTAAGTGGTCTCAAAGTAATGTTTATTACCACAAATGTTTATTAATTACAAATTGAAGACTGGTAACGTGGCCATGAAGAAACTCGGAGGACACCAGCTTAATCAAGTGGTCAGAGTTAGCGTCACCTTGACTAAGACAACTAAGCATTGAGGACACAGCTCGCTTCTGTGACAGGCCTGCTGGAAATGCATAACCTGAATCTAATCATGAGAAAACATCAGACAAACACATCTGAGGGGCATTCAACAAGATGACAGTCTGGACTCTTCCAAAACACCAAGGTCAGAAAAACAAAGGCTGAGAAACTATTCCAGGTTAAAGGAGATGAAAGAAAGGACAATTACACGCAATGTATGATCTTGGATTCGATCCTGGACCTGGGAAAAAATAGCTCTCATGGTATTACTGCAACAACTGATGAAATTTGAATATGATTGTATAGTAAGTAATAGTAATGCATTAATATTACATTTCCTGATTTTTATCATTGTACTGTGGTTATATAAGACAATGTCCTTGTTTTACATGGAGAGAGAGAGAGAATTATAATTGTGTAGGGCAAAATGTCAACAAGTATTGAATGGGACTGCACTGTTCTTACAACTTTTCTGTAAGTCTAAGATTACATCAAAATACATAAATAATCATTTTAAGAAAGCTACCAAATCATATTGATTTCACAGTTGAATTCTCTCTAACCATTAAAAATCAAGTACATCTAATGCTATTTTAGTTAACAAAATTGAAAATCTCACAATTTATTTGTATGAAACTACCATAACCTTAGTATGTTAAAGTTGACAAATAAGCACACGAAACTATATACCAAGTTCACATTATATAGATGTAAAAGTTCTGAATAAAACCTTGGCAATTCAAATCCAGCAACGTATTAAGAAAATAATGCACTCTGGACAAATAGGCTTAATTCTGGGTATGTGAGTTCATTAGCTATGAGGAAATATATTGATATAAATTAAAAAAGAAAATCCCTAAGATTATATGAATTGAGGCTGAGAAGCCATTATCAGTTATTCCTAATAAAAATTCTTAAGTAAATATGGATAAATTGACATATTTGTAGCAGTTTTACTAATAATAGCTATAAAATGGAAACTACACAAATATCCATCAACAGAACTGAAAAACAAAAGTTGTATATTTATTTATACAGTGGAATATCATAGAGTGATGAAAAAGAATCAACTTCAGCTCTATACAACAGTGTAGGTGAATCTCCTGGATATAATGTTGAGCGAAAGTAGCCAGACATCAAAGAGTTCATACTGTGTAGTTACATTTATGAAATTTTAAACTAGGTAAAAATGCTCTATCATGATCGAAAATGGTTTCTTTTGGAGGGGTATTGCTGGGAAAGGTAAGAGGGAAGCTTCTGAGGTGCTGGAAATGTTATCTATTTTGATCTGAGAGATGGTTCCATCATTGGTATGCTCATTTCTAAAATTTAATAAGATATGCATTTAAGATTTGTGTTCTGTATTGTATCTATGTTACATCTCATTAATTCCTTTAAATATGGGTAAACAAAAGCTGCTTAAATATTATTTTTTAAAGCCTAACAACTTAGTTACCAAAACTCAACAGCAAGCGTCATTCTAAATGGTTGAACCATTTCCATCAAAAGGGGCAAAAGACAGGGATAGCTGCTTACATGTCGTTTTCCACATGATTTTCAAAGGTTTTATCAAATTCAATTAGACAAGAAAATGAAATAATCATTATAAATATTGGAAAAGAAAGGATAAAAGTATTATTTCCAGATTTCTTGAAGATTCCGACCCACTTCTCTGGTCCCCTTATAGCAAAGTAGCTCAAAATAATTGCCTCGTCTAATGTCTCCACTTTTTCTCCGCCCATTTCTCCTAAATCAGGCTTTTGTCCCCCACTCTTCTGCGGAAACAAGGTCACCTATGATTTCATGCTGCCAAATCCAATGGTCAGATCTCAGGCCCCTTTTACTTGGCTGACGAGCAGCATCTGGCCCAGTTTGTCTCGTCCTCCTCCCAGAAACCCTTTCTTCATTTGGCTTCCGGGAAAGCACACTCTTGGTCCTCCTACCTTTCTGGCTTCTCTTCCTCTGTATTCTTTGCCAAATTCTCCTCTTTTCCAACCTCTAACTATTGGAGTTCCCCAGGACACAGTCCTTGGACCCCTTCTTATCTACATTCTCAACCTAGGTGATTTCATCCAATTCCGTGGCTTTAAATTCCATTTCTAATCTGATAACCCCAGATTTGTATCACCAGCCCGGACCTCTCCCCTGGCAAGGAATTCTTCTGCCTGCTTAATTTTTCCACTTGGTCCAAATAAGCATCTCAGACATAACCTAATCAACATGGAATCTTGATTGTCCTTGCAAAGCCTGTTCCTTTCCCATCTTCCCAATCTCGTTAACGACAGCTCCTTTTATCTAGTTGTTCAGGCCAGAGACACCATCTCCTTCTTGATTCTTCTCCTCTTATGTCTCTCCTCTTCAATCCATCAGCAATGCTACAGGTGGATCTTCAAAACATATCCCTAATTTGGGCACTTCTTACACCCTCATAGTCACCACATGAATGTAAACCACTCTCAGCTCTCTCCTGGATTATTTACTTAGGCTCCTGTTTCCACCTCTGTTCCCCTATAGTGTCTTCTCCACTCAGCAGCCAGAGTGACACTATTAAAACTTTTCTGTCACTTTTCTATTTAACCTTTTATCCCCCAAACACATCAAGCACATGCTTACCTCAGGAACTTCACCACTGCCAAGAATATTCTTCCAGTGATTCACATGATTTAAGTCATTTCTCAAATGTCACCTGATCAGAATGGCCTTCCCCCTTCTGATCGGGTGACATTTGAGAAATGTGTTCTTCTGTATAGCCCTTCTAATCACTCTCTAGCCCTAAGCCTGCTTTATTTTTCTTATAGTAGTTATCATCCCGATATACTCGTATTTTATATTTATTACTTGTGATTATCTGTCTGTCCTCACCAGAATGAACACTCTACAAAGACAAGGATTTTTATGTCGTGTTTATTAATATGTTCCCAGCACCTAGAACCCTTGGCCCACAGTAGTCCTTGGCCTATGGGAGGCGTTCAATAAGTATTTGTTGAAGTAATGAATGCAGAATGATACTTTTATTTACTTAGGAAAACCCAGTAAACTCTAGTTAAAGAAAAAAATAAAACAGCCACCCTAAACTACCTGCAGTAGGTTGAATGGTGGCTCCCCAAAAAGATGTGTCCACCTCCTAGGACCCGTGAATGTGACCTTATTTGGAAAAAGAGTCTTGCAGATGTAATTAAGTTCAGGATGGTGAGATCATCCTGGATTATTTAGGTAGGCCCTAAATACAATGATAAATGTCTCTATAAGAGACACACAGAGCAGAGATGGGCAGAGAAGAGGAGAAGGCCATGTGAAGACAGAGGCAGAGATTGGAGTTATTCAGCCGTAAGCCAAGGAACACTTAGAGCCACCAGAAGCTGGAAGAGGCAGGAAGGATTGCCCTACAGAACATGGCCCTGCCACCTCGATTTTGGACTTCTGGACTCCAGAACTATGAGAGAGAAAATTTCTCTTGTTTAAAGCCACGAAGTGTGTCATAATTTGTTATGTCAATCGTAGGAAACAAATACATTACCAGACTAATAAGAGAATTTGGTAAGGAGGATGACTACAAGATAAATATGACAAGATCAATTGTTTTTCTTTGTATTCTCAAGAAGTAATTAGAAAAAATAATTTAGGAGATCCTGTATTTACTACATTAACTTTAGATCTGAGAGGAAAAGGACAGAGATAAGTTCAGAAGAACATCTAACTACTAGGAATTCCAGAAAGAGAATAGAAAGAGAGAAGACATGTTAGTCCTTCAGAGATGGTCTAATAACACTGACCCTCAACGGGAAGGGGCCCAGGTCGCAATCTGGTCATTCCAAGAATGCACATTTCCTTCTGTCCTCCTGTCTCCACCCAGACACCAATTTGGAGATGCAGCCCATCAGGCCACAAAGGGTACCTTCACACACACACACACACACACACACACACACACACACACACACACACACACAGAGTGAGAGAGCAAGAGAGCTAGAGAGCGCGTGAGAGAGAGACAGAGAGAGAGAGAGAGAAAGAGAACTAGCAAGCAAATCAGCCTTACATTTACATAATTAATAGGGGTCATTCCAGGAATCCTTCCTTGGACAGTCCAGCTTCTATGTGACTTTCTGTGTCCATCTAGGCTGAGAAGCAAGCTGCAATTTAAAAATAGCAACTTCTCAGGGTGGCTGGTTAGCTCAGTTGGTAAGAACATGGTGCTGATAATAACATCAAGGTTGCGGGTTCAATCCCCACATGGGCCACTGTGAACTGTGCCCCCACCTTAATAAATAAATAAATAAATAAATAAATAAATAAATAAATAAATAAAATAACAGCTTCTCTTGCCAAACCAAAAATTAAGGTCTGTCTAACCAGCCAAACTTCTACTTTATTAACCGCTAATAGACTATTAAAACCGACCTGGTCCTGCCCTACTCTGGCCCCGCCCCATAGCCTGGAAGACTAGAAAGCCCCAGCTGGAGGTGCTATCAGGACCATAACTCAATATGCCTTGGCTTGCCCCTTCCCTTATTTACAACGACCTTGAGCTCAAGGTCACTCCTCCAGTGGACTACCCAACTCAGATCAGACGCTGATTTCCTGAACCTTTTTCACTTGACTATTTAGGAAGGCTTATCTGACTGTGGATGATTCTGCACAGGAAAGGATAATCAGCATGGCGGGTGTCACCAGTGGTATGCTGGTAAGTGTTTAAGAACTGGCTGTCAGGAGCGAAAAGACAGCTCTGGTTTGTAACATTTGCCAATTTCCTTGGTGAGAATACTCTCGCTGTGGCTGATTTCCAACTCAACACTAACCTGAAATTTTGAACAGCCTGCTGTCAGGAGCTGAGGTGAGCAGATTCCAGCACCCGACGGTAAACTCGGGGCCCTTCCTGAAGACATGCAGACCAGGGCTCCCACACCTTCTACGTCAAATCTTGCCTCCATCCCACCTCAGCAGGTCCCTGTTATTTCAAAAAAGTGTCACTGGTAGGGACTTATATTGTGGCAACGTAAGCAGAATTCACGAAAGCTTGGGAGTCTCATAGCCTTGGTTCCCAGTAGCAGTCCTGTTACTTATGCCCCAACCTACTGGTTAAGTAGCTCCTCCAATCCGGGTGCCAGTGCCTCACCTGTAAAGTCAGGCTACTGCTACCTGATAAGGTTGCTGTGAGAAATAAACGTGACTATATTCATGAAGTACCTGACAATCGGTCAATATGACTTCCTTCCATACATGACCATGAACAATTGCTTGTGATGGAACATTATGTGTGAAAATCAGGACAGCAAACTCCTCCTTTGCTTTATTGTCAGGGAGGTACTTGTTGTCTCGGCTGGAGGTGTGGAGATTAACAGAGAAGTGCAAGAGGGACCTTTCTAGGGTGACGAACATATTCTTTATCTTGAGAAGGGTATGGGTTACATACACCTCTTGAGAGGTGTATGCTTTTGTCAAAACTCATCTAACTGTACACTTACAAGCTGAGGATTGCATTCTATGGAGATTATACCTCTATCAAAAATGAAAAAAAAAGTGGGGAAGGAGTATGATTATAGATTATGAGTCACTTGAAAATGCATACACGTTAACGAGTGGCTATGAGAAAGAGCTGGGTGAGCAGGCTCATCAAGCCAGGCTCCTTCTGGCCCTTCCTGGTCCTGGCCTGACTCTCTCTCTCCAGCGTGGAAGTGTCCATGCAACTGCTAATCACAGTGACCAAGGGGTCCTGGGCTTAGGTGGGGGTACTATGTTGTCCAGGCACCATCACACACCACCTAACATCTCTTCCGCACACCACTGTTCCAAGACTGCCTCCTGAGGGAACCAGAAGTCAATGCTTGGTCAAGGCTTTCATTGTGCAAGGGACACTGGGCCCAAGCCATGTAACTCAGCTGAAAAATCTTACCCAGGAGAGCTGGCTGTTAGAGCAAGTTTATCCACAGACATAGTAATCAACCCAAGCATGCCTTTGAAGACTATTAAGCAATGCCTTCCTGCTTCCTGGATTCCTCCAGCCAGGGTCCTGTATATGGTGCTGAATTTGGCCCTCCCCAACCCATTGGCATCTGTGATCTGAGGGAGACTGTTGCCAAGTTACCAAAGGCTTAGGAAGCCCAAAGGAAACCTGTCCTACAATATAAACAGAAAGGAAAAACAAGGATGTCAGACAGAAACCAATAAAATCTGGCCTTTTTTGTATGTGCCTTTTCCTACAAAAAAAAAAAAAAGAAAAAGAAAAAGAAACAAAAGTGCCACAAACAAGTCAGAAAGCAGCAGATACTTCAAGATGAAAAACGAATAATTAGTAAGATGAACAGAACTTCTTTTTCCTGTCATTCAGAAGATACTTGGCCTAAGACCCTAGCAGACATAAATTCTTTCATATTGTGTACCCACTTCATTTCCACGGATTTTAATCTGGATACCAAATGATGGGCAAAAGAGTTCCATATGAAGACTGAGTTTGTAAAAAAAAAAAAAACAAGACTTAGCTCGTAAAAGAGTCTAATGTGGTTTACTTAGTTATCTCCTGTGTGTGAGCAATCAATATAGAAATGTCTAAACATCTATTTATACCGAACTTAAAAAATTCTTTTTACAGTAAAGAATAAAAGAGTAATCGGATGTTATTTCTTTTTATCTGTAAGGATAATGTGTTTATAATGTTTTCCTATTTTTCTGGGAAAGCAATAAAAATTACATAATACTAAGTGGGGGAAATATCTCAATGGGGTTTTTGTGTGGACTGACTGATGCCAAAAAAACACATTTCTTATTCTAGGACAGTTTGTGATGGTCTATATTTAAAAAATGCAATTCTGAGTAAAAGCAACTTGACTTGCAGATTGGATATTGCAGAATATAAATTCAGTAGTGCCTTTAAAGTAAGAAACTTGTAAACAAGTTGGCCACATATACTGATTTAATTTTGTTGATGAACACACTTCCAGTTTCTCTCTTCCAAAAATAACCCAGATAGCATTTTCAATAGTAAATCTGCTATAAAAATCCATCAGGTGACATTTTGGAAAATATTATTTTTAAATGACTTGCTTTTGTTTCTCCTTTGAAAGCCCATGTGTTTTGAGAATTACAATTTATGCTCGAAATTGACACCGTGATACAAATGCTTGAGTAAGCACCAAAGTTACTTGAATTTTCTGCAGGACAAGCCAACTTAGATCATGTCTTATCAGCTTAAGAAATGTGTGGGTTGCAATCGACTTCCCAGTTTTTCTTTCTGACCCAAAACATTTGAATGGGTAACAAAACAAAGGACAATAAAAGAAACAAAAGATAACCTGAGGCCCTGTGTATAGCCAGCATTCTCTGGCCTTAGGAAATAGAAATACGTTGAACACATTTGTAAAAAAACTTCTTGACACAAATTACAGTTATAATTAGGAACAGCAATAAAAAGACTTTACATGGTTAGAGTCACAAGTTAGGGAGGCCTTGGAATGTAATTTAGTTGGCTGCAGAAGGATCTTTGTTCCTGGTGAAAGCAGTTGGTACTGGCTAGCTTTCAGGGCCCTCACATTTCAGGTCTATTGAGTGTAATCTGAGCAGCTATTTTGTCATCATTATGGTACTGGGTGCCTAAGTGAGGCAAAGGGGTTAGGTGCTTACGCTAGGTATGGGGATCAGTTTACTAGAGATGGAGGGGTCACTTGGCTACGTATAAAATGGCCCATTTCAGCCTTACTTCACTTTGGGCTAAATCAAATTAACATTCACAAGCTGAATGTTATTACGTGCCTTTGAAAAATTGTTACACTTCCTAATATTTTACTCAAGGCACTTACAACACAAATGTTAACAAATGGTTCTCATAATTTTTTGGTGAAAAAACATTTTTTCCCCCATACTTTTAAAATTTTAATTCACTGTTGGTCTTTCAAAACGGACAAGACTTTTAATAGGGTTACAACTACATTTTATTTTTAACATTTGTTTCTTTATAAAACTTTCTATCTGGCCACCTTTTAATATTGCGTAATATCATGTGTTTTCCTAAATTATTGTGAAGTATTAGACTATATGAACTGTCAGTAGGCTATAAAGAATTCATTACTGGGGAATAAAATCAATAATGTCGTAAAGGTTATGTAGGGTGCCAGATGGGCACTGGACTTATTAGGGAGACCACCTCATGGACAGTGTAGATGCCTGACCACCGCACTGTACACGTGAAGCTGAAGTTGAATAATTTTGAATGTCAACTATAATTAAATATACATATATAGTCACAGGATGCGGAGTACAGCACAGGGAATATACTCAATGGAATTGTAACAGCTGTCAGAGGGGTAGGAGATTGGGGGGGTTATCACTTTGTGAGAGGTGTAAATGTCTCACCATTACATGGTTTTGTACACCTGAAACTAAACTAATAATAATAATGATAAAAGAATTCTTTATTGCTCTAACACAATCAAATTTCAGGGGGAAAAATAAAGATAATACTAAGAAATTGACCCAGAAGGAAAAGAATGAGAAATTAAGAAATATGGCAGCCAGACCCAGAGCATCAAAGAAGCATTCCAGGAATTGAGGATGGACAAATGGCAATGAGGCAATACTTGAAGAAATAAGGGCTGAGGATTTTTCCAGAATAGATGAAAGACATAAGCTTTTGGACCCAAATACTGAGCAGCTTCAATAAGCCATCGGGTGCATTACAGCGGTGGCAATGGTAACCTCTGCAAGGGTTGGGATCGCATGATTTTTGCCTTAGCTATAACGCACACAGTTTTTATAAGGACAGTAGATCTGTGTATTTCACATGCAGCCAGGAACTATTTGAAAACAACCTAACCAGACTTAAATGTTTTTTTCTAACTGGGAAGTCAATCATTGGAAGCCAGGGAGAGAAGTGTTGAGTGAGCAGCGACTTGGATTACCACATAGGGTATCTGCCTACAACAGGCCAATGCCGACGGGCGGGGACAGAGCCACCGCAAGTACACTGCAAAAACTCTCAAAATAGATGGAGACATCAACTGCTGATGGCAGCAGCTCCTCTTCACGGTGTGCAGATTATAATGGCACGTGCTTAACAAGCAGTAGCTGATCTAAATCTCACAACTCTGCAAGGAGGCTGGGCTATTGCTATTTCCACATTATAGATTAAGATTCTAAAGCTTAGAAAGTAAGCTACTTGCTTGAGGATAAGGCCATATGTTAATAATCACAATCGCTAACACTTACTGAATACGCACTACAAAGCAAGCAGTGTTCTAAGAACTTGCTATATGCACGTATGAACTCATTTAACCTTCGTGACAATTCTATAAGGCAGTACTAGTTCACTCCATTTTACAGGTGAGGCAACTGAAGTCCAGATATGTTCAGACTCTTCTCCAAGCAAGTAAGTGGTAGAGCTAGGCTTTGAACTTCATCTGAACAGAGTCTGTGCCCTTAATTTCATAGTATTTTGCATATACAGTGAAGATACAGAAGAGGCTAGGAAATAATCCACATTCGAGGACGAGGGGTTCAGGATGGAGCAGGGCAGGATACTTTTGAGAGGGTCTTGAAGGGTAAATGGGAATTTGCCAGGCAGAGCTAGGGAGAAAGAGCATTCCAACAAAAGGTAGAGCATGAGCAAGGTGGCAGGGTGGAAAGTGGCCTGGAGGGAGTGAGAAGAGGGGAAGTGTGGGAAGGACAGGAGTGTCCCATTGAAAGGAGGGTTTCTGACGGTCTTTTAAGTGCTTGAGTATTATCCCAGACCATGAAAAAGTAACCCACCTGCTCTGTCCTCAGTTTCCTCATCTGTTTAATGGAGATGATAATAGGACCTACCTTGAGGGCCTACTGAAAGGTTTAAATGAGATTCAACACTAAAAGCATTTGCACACTGCCTGGTACATGGTGAGTGTCAGTACATGTCAGTTATAATTATAAATTATTATACAGGTAAGTATAGTTGCCCTCTTACATTTCTGTATTGGGTACAAGTCTTTGTTTCAAGTGATGGAAACCCAGTTCAGACAAATGTTTTGTTTTGTTTTGTTTTGTTTTGTTTTGTTTTGTTTTGTTTTGGAGGACTCACATCGCCATGGAAAGTGCGAGGGTCTAGCTTGCACTGGTTTCAGGGACAGCTGGACTCAAGGGCTCAGACACTGCCAAGTCTCTCATCGCTACCTGAACTCTACTGTTTCAAATATTTATTGGGGTCACGGTGGCCAGCGGCTATAGAATCTCCCATCTTTATCACCCAGCAGGAAGTCAGAGGCATTCTCTCTAGCTCTGAGTCTAAACAATCTTCAGGAGAGCTCTGATATAACATGGCCAGGAAGGTGGACGGTTTGTAAGACTGTGGAGTACCCATTTAAAACCCATGGTCTATGTGGGGAGAGAGGGACAGAATGAGGGAGAGTTCAGGGCAGACAAAAAACAAAACCAAACCAGAGTACACCCAAACTTTACTCGCTCCCCGCAAAAGTACATCCTTGCACATACTGCTTTTTGCATAGTAATAGAGTCAATGTCTGTTTCCCAAGATTTAATATCACAACTAGACTCTGTGTGTATATATGCATGCCTGAGGAGAATTTGTTTTTCTCTCTGGAATTTGTTAACATCTTCTTTTTGTCCCTATTGTTCTGAAATTTCCTGCCAATGAAACTTGGCATGGACCGAGTTTCATCTAATTTTCTGGGAATTTAGCAGACCTCACTATGGTAACGAATGTTCTTCAGAGTTCTTGAATTGTTTCTTTGAGGATTTCCTCCCCTGTGTCCCCTGTTCTTTTTGGAATTCCCGAAACTCACGTCCTAGACTGGACGTGAAAATTCCTCTAATTTTCTGATAATTTCTCTCCTATTTTCCACCTCTTTGTCATTCTGTTCTACTTTCTGTGACATTCCCATAACTCTATACCCAACTCATCTGTTCTAATTTTCATTGCTATTATCATAACTTTAATTCCACGAGCTGTTTTATATGGGTATAACACATCATTTGACACAGAAAAAAAGGTCTGAACTTCTTCAAGCATCTCCATGTGCAAAATAAAGAACAAAGTTCTTTTTATGAGATTGGTTTTCACAGTATCAGGTCCAGTTCAAGAAGCTGGTTTTCAACTTCACACAATTAATAGCTAAAAACAAGATGTCTTTGTGCCATTGCCCAAGTACTGATTTTATTGGCTTGCATGGAACTGGTCAACACTGCATTTTGGACCAAAAGAAACATCACATTTGGAAGCAGTGGCAATGGGAAAGGTGTCATTTTAGAGTAATACTGTGACATTAGTAGGTAGATAGACATGTCAGATGATTTAGCTTCAATCCAGAAAACAAATGCAATAAAGCTTTTATTGTAGACTGATGCCCATACAGACCTTAGTTATTGTCGTATCTATGTGGTATCAGTTAGACTCCCCAAAGAAAAGTGTCTGGAAGAACATCTCCAGTTCCAAGACTATCTGCTGTGGGTGAAATATTCGAAATGGTAACAAATACTTGGAAATATATGATATATTTTGGAAATACTGTGTAAGTCTGAGAACTGAGGATGCAGACAGGAAAGTTTATAGCTGTACATCGAGAATTCCTTCTGGTAAACCAAAGAATCAGGTATTACTAGTCTTATTTGTTAAAAAAAAAAAAAAAAAAAAAAGCTTTACTATGTAAGCATGTAGAATTTTGCCTATAGATCTGAATTTCACATTAGATGAGATTATCAAAATGGTGACTCTAAGTAATACAAGCGGGTACAATCCCTTCTGTTTAGGATCAGAATACCTGATATTTCACATGGGCTTCCACGGGACACGTTTATAGCTTAAATAAATACTGTCTATCAATAATTCTCACTTTTCTGACTTATTTAAGGTTATTCTTGTCTTTTTAAAAGGTTTATTCATTTGATTTTTTTTTTTTTGAGAGCCTAGTTCAGCTTAATCAACAATTTCAAAGATGGCATGAAAATAATTAACCAGCACTGAAAATGTTCATGAATTCAAGGCAAAATTCAACTTTTGGAAACTAAGATAGAAAAGGATGGGTTGGTGGTATGTGGAACAGGAGAGGGGTCTGAGAGTCTAACTCTTCTAAACCAGAATTTCAACAAGTCTCCAGTGCCAACCCTGACCCTCACTTGTAGACCAGAGCTACCTGGTTCTACCCTCCTGCGATCTTTAGCTATAACGCAGCAGTGACATTAGGTGGCTTCTCAGCTGTGCCCTGGCTGGCTTTAGATTCTACTCAATCACCTTCCTTCTTATTTTAGTGAGAAGGAACACATACAAAAGTATGTGTATTGTCTGCCATATTTAACTGGAAATAGACAGGGATTTTTCACTCTTTCTTAAACCAGAGAACATTTTCTTCAGTGGAAAACAACCTGAAAGTCCAATATATTAAAGAGAAAAACTGGATGTGGTTGGGGTGGGAACGAGGCATTCTCCACATGAGTTTTTTTCTATTTCTGAGTCCATTAATCTCTAGACCAAGGTTTCATTTGACTCAATTTGTCTCAATTAATTGGCAGCAATAATGTAGGTTTTTCCAGCCAGGCCCTATGCTAGTTCCTGAGAAGGCAGATACAGACAACAAAGTCTCTGCCTTCAGAGAGCTC
This sequence comes from Rhinolophus ferrumequinum, assembly GCF_004115265.2. NCBI lineage: Eukaryota > Metazoa > Chordata > Mammalia > Chiroptera > Rhinolophidae > Rhinolophus > Rhinolophus ferrumequinum. Next base: position 21,343,160 of record NC_046292.1, read on the forward strand.
ATGCTCCAAGGGTACAGACAGACATGTAGATAAAGAAGTATGAGGTTTTGAGAGATCCAAGATGGCGGAGTAGATAAACACTGTGCCTACGTCCTTCTGTGAACACATTAAAATTACAGATAAATTATAGAACAATCGACCTGGAGAAATATCTGAAGTCTAGCCAAACAGAAGTGCTATGACTAAAAATATAAAGAAGAAGCCACAACGAAACTGGTAGGATGGGCAGAAATATGGAATGGGCCCCAAACCTCCCTGTGACAGTTGACAATCAGGAGAAATACCTGGGCCGTGGAGGTTCCCTCCAGAGGAGTGACGGGCCCTAGACCCCCCACACTGGGCTCCCCAGGCCGGAGTACTGGTGCTGGGAAGAGGAGCTCCCACGACATCTGACTGTGAAAAACAGCGCAGATTCCGAACAGCCGTGTGGGACGGAAGGCTGCGGGAAACCCAGATGTCATCTTAAATGGCCCGCACACAAACTCACTCACAGGCACTCACCTTGGGCTCTGGAGGACAGACGGTGACTTGGGAGGCGTTGGAGACATACCAGGTGGGGGGCAGACTAAGGAGACACTTCAAGTGGAGAACTGGAGGATAGTTAGCATTTTTCTTGTGTGAAGTCTTCCTCTGGTGCAGCCAGCAGGCGGGCACCATCTTTCCTGTGTTGAGCCCGCCCCCACAGGCCAAATCTGAATCTGATTGGCCTGGTGAGCTCCAGGACGCTGTCCTACTGACTCACTGGGACACCACCCTACCCAACTCCCCTAAGTGGCCAGAGACACTTTCTCCTTGAGTAGCTAGCCCTGCTCACATTGCATTCTTTCTTGGAAAACTATCAGAGTACAGCAGGCCCCCGGTGGGCGGCAACTGGCCTCACTGTGCTCTGAGACTTGCTGAGTAGCTCCAGACTCAGCACTAGCACCAAACCAGAATTTACATTAACCTAGTGACCAGAACTCTTCCCACTCAAGCAACTCCCTGAGACCCTGCCACACCCAACTTGCATACCACATGAGGCTCTATCAGTGGCTGAACCTTAAGGAAGCCAGCAGATGGCAGCAGGCCTTGGAGTGTCCTGGCTTTTTGTGGCGCTAGCTACCCCAGGCCGGGTACTGATGGCCGACATCCTCGGTTCATAGCATGGCATTTCTCTTGTGCCTCTAGGTTTAGCACAAGCAGCGGAAAACTGTGAATGGCTTTGTAGCTCCTACCAGGTAGTCTCTGAACAGTCACAGGCAGTGGGTGACCTGAGCCTGTACCGGAGCCCCTCCCAAAAGGCCCCAGAATCAACATACTTGGAAGTTGGCTTTAGACCACAGAATACCACCCAATTAGCCCCTTAAGTGGCACACACAAAGGGTGGTCTCAATAGGCACCAGATCCCACTGGGGCGAATCCTACTCAATGGGGTAAGCCTCCCACACAGCAGCTGGTAAGCTGTGCATATGGCCGATCCCCACAGCCGGTCAGCTTAAGGGTCAACTCCACCTATTGATGTGCCTATAGCAATCAAGGATCAACTATAACAGGAGGACACATACAACCCACACAAGGGACATTCCTGGAGCACCTTGAGCAGGTAACCAGGGAGATTGTGCCACTGGGCCCCATGAGACACCTACTGTATAAGGCTACCTGGCCAAGACTGGGGGACATAGTAGATGGACCTAATATATAGAAACAAACACAGAAAGGCAGCCAAAATGAGGAAAATACGAAATGTGTCCCACATGAAAGAACAGGAGAAAAAATCCAGAAAAAGAACTAAGCAAAATGGGGGTAAGTAACCTACCAGATACAGAGTTCAAAACAATGGTTATAAGGATGCTCAAGGAACTTAGTGAGAACTTCAACAGAGAGAGAGCAAGCATAAAAAAGAACACAGAAGCCATGAGAATGAACCAGTCAGAACTGAAGAATACAATAACTGAAATGAAGAATTCACTAGAAGGAATCACCAGCAGACTAGATGAAGCAGAGGATTGAATCAGCAATTTGGAAGAGAAGGTAGCAGAAAACACCCAATCAGAAGAGCAAAAAGAAAAAAGAATAAAAAATAATAATAAATGAGGAGAGTTCAAGAGAGCTCTGGGACAACATCAAGCATAACGACATTCACATCATGGGGGTTCCAGAAGGAGGAGAGAGAAAGTAAGAGATTGCGAATCTATTTGAAGAAATAGTGGCTGAAAACTTTCCTAACCTGGTGAAGGAAATAGACATACAAGCCCAGGAAGTGCAGAGAGTCCCAAACAGGATGAACCCAAACAGGTCCACACCAAGACACATTATAATTAAAATGGCAAAGGTTAGGACAAAGAGAGAATCCTAAAAGCAGCAAAAGTAACTGTCGTGCAGGGGATCCTGCCGACTTCGCCATGTATCGTGCGGGGTGTCAGGCGGGGTCTCTGGTCCCACTCCCCACATAAGAACGCAGGACATGGTGAGGCCAAACAGGAACTCCCACGGAGCCATAGGTAGGGGAGTCACACCACTTATACTCTCACTGGCGGCTGGGTTGGAGAAACAGGAAACAGGAGCCACACAATTCTCAACCCTCACTGCGCCGCTTGCAGACTCAGCCACCATCTCCTTGCTAGCTCCCCTTTTTCTGCTAGCCTAGCCACGGCAGTTATATTAGTGGCCAATGGCTCACTGGTTACAGCTGACGGCCAACTAGCCACAGCTGATGGCCATTTGATCACAGTCGATGGCCATTTACTACCTGAGCCAGCACCTTTCTATGTGAGGCCGAGAGCCTGGAAACTGCTTTTTGGGGCTCTGTCCCCACAGTAACTTATAAGGGGGCTCTATAAGACTGTCAGCTGATTTCTCAACAGAAAATTTTCAGGCCAGAAGGGATTGGCACAAAATATTCAACATGATGAAAAATGAGGACCTACAACCAAGACTACTGTACCCAGCAAGGCTAGCATTTAAAATTGAAGGACAAATAAAGAGTTTCCCAGACAAGAAAAAGCTGAAGGAGTTCATCACCACCAAACCAGCATTACAAGAAATGTTAAATGGACTTCTTTAAGACGGAAAAAAAAAATCAAAATTATGAATAATAAAATGACAATAGCTACATATCTATCAACAATTATTTTCAATGTAAATGGATTAAATGCTCCAATCAAAAGACATAGGAGGGTTGAATGGATAAGAAAATGAAACCCTTACATATGCTGCGTACGACAGACGCACTTCAGATTGAAAGGCACACACAGACAGAAAGTAAATGTATGGAAAAAGATATTTCATGAAAATGGAAACAAACAAACAAACAAAAAGCTGGGGTAGCAAATACCAGACAAAATAGACTGTAAAACAAAAGCTATAAGAAGAGACAATGAAGAACCCAGTAATGCCACTTCAGGGTATTCATCTGAAGAAACCCAAAACACTACTTCGAGGAGATGTGTGCATCCATATGTTCATTGCAGCATTGTTTACAATGGCCAAGATGTGGAGGCAGCCTGGGTGTCCATTGACGAATGAATGGATAAAGAGATGGGACATATATTCAATGGAATATTGCTCGGCCATGGAAGGAAATGGGTTCTTGCCATCTGTAGTGGCATGGATGGCCCTGGAGGGTGTTGTGCTAAGTGGAGTATGTCAGACAGAGAAAGATATATGCAATGTGATTTCACTTATATGTGGAATCTAAGAACAAAATTAACAAACAAAACAGAAACAAACTCATAGATACAGAGAACATTTTGATGGTTGCCACATGGAAGGGGGTTTGAAGGTGTGAGTAAAAAAAGGGGAAGGGATTAAGAATAGAAATTGATTGTTACAAAGTAGTTATGAGGATGTAGGGTATAGCATAGGGAATATTGTCGATAATATTGTAATAACTGTATGGTGTCATATGGATACTAGATTTGTTGGTGTTGGATACTAGATGGGAGGGGGTTGGGGGTACAGGATGAAAAAGGTGAAGGGATTAAGAAGTACAAATTGGTAGTTACAAAATAGCCATGGGGACGTAAAGTAAAGCATAGGGAATATATCAGTGATATGGTAATTATATATAGTGCCAGGTAGGTACTAGACTAGTCAGGGGATCACTTCTTAAATTATATAAATGTCTAACGACTATGTTGTATACCTAAAATTAATATAAAATGATATTAAATGTAAACTGTAACTGAAAAAAATTTTTAAGGGGGAAAAGGTGAAGGGGAATAAGAGGTCCAAATTTCCAGGTATAAAACAAATGTCATGGGGATGTAACATACAGCAGAAGGAATATAGTCAATAATATTATGATAGCATGGTACAATATCAGATGGCTGCTGGACTTATCGTGGTGACCACTTCCTTAGGTAAATACATGTTGAATAACTATGGTGTACTCCTGAAACTAATATAACATTGTATGTTAGCTATATTTTTAATAAAAATCTTTTAAAAGAGAAGAAAAGAAAAGAATTACGAGATTTCAGGCCACTGAAATGAGAAATCAAGAGGGAATCAGGAGGGGACAGTCTTTCCGTTGTTCCTAAGGGAAACGCATTCAAACTAGCTTAAGCAGAAAACAGGGGAGTGAGAGGGCTTATTAGGATCACACAAGTGCATGTTAGTAAGTTCCAAGGGCAAAACATGCAGGCAGGAGGCCTGGACCAAGAAACCAGCAAAGCCACTCATCTGCTTGCAGCTGTCCTCTGGCAGTCACATGGGCCCTGTTTATTTTTTCTGCTAGTCACCCTTGGAGTCATTCTTGACTCTTATTTTCTACACCTCTTTGCAGTCTGTCAGGAAGTTCTGATGGCTTTACCTTCAAAATCTACCCAGAATCTGACCTTTCTCACCAACTCACCACTATCTCTGGTCCAAACCACTCTCTTATGCCTGGAATCTTGCAGTAATCTCCTAACAGGTCTCCCTGCTTTTCTGCCCCTGCAGCCACCACACTGATCGTGTTTTAAAGGGCAAGTCAGATCATGTCACTCCTCTGCTCAAAACTTCCCCATGGCTTTTCTCACTCCTAAGGCCCTGCAGATCCAGCCTCTGTGGCTTCTCTGACTTTATCTCCTGCCATCTTCCCCTCTCTTGCCTGCTCTGCTCCTGCCATGTGGCCAGCAGGACACTCCCACCTCAGGGCCTCTGCTCTTACTGTTCCCTCTCCCTGAACTGTTCTTCCCTCAGGGGCCACATGACATGCTTCCTCTCTTCCTTCAGATCTTACCCAAATTCTTAGTGAAGACTTCCCGGACACCTTAGCTAACATTTCAGTTCTTGCCCTCTCCTGCCCCTACACTTTCTATCCTACTTCCCACCTTTTTTTTTTCTCCTTAGGTCCTATCACCATCTAACTTTATTTTTCTTATTTATCTTGCTTACTGTCTGTTCCCCACTAAAATATATCTTCCAAGGGAGCAGGGATTTGTGCTTTCATGATTCACTTATGTATTCCCATGTATTCCCGGTACTTAAAATATTACACATTGTCGTTATTCAATAAATGTTTACTGAATGAATAAAAATCTGCATCCCACTTTTCTCTCTGTAGTCTATCTTCTTCTTCCTCCTTCTCCTGCTGCTCCTCCTACTCGCTCTCCTCCTTCTTGCTTTCCTGAGCACCTGGTGGTAAATTGCTGGAGCAGTTCTGGAGCTCTGTGACAAATTCCAAGTTCTCAGCTCAAAAACTCTGATTGGCCCAGTTTGAGTCAGGTGTTCACCCCTGGACCAGTCAGCTATGGTCACTGAGGTGGAATTACATACACACCCTTCTCTGTAGTCGGGGTCAGCTCCCAGACAATCAGGTCTGGACAGAGAGCCCAAAATGGCTCTATGAATGTAAAGAAGTAACTTAAAATTTATCTAGAAAGCAGTAGTTGCCATCTCAATTTTTTTAAACCAGGGAAAAATAACTTTATATTTCTGGTTCCTTGTATATTTGTGGCAAAATGCCAGTCAGGTTTCCTGCCACATTCAACTTCCCCCTCTGACTTAACTGCCCGGGCTCCCACAGTCCTTCCACTGCTGTCCTGGCCAGAGAGGAATGTCTAGGATGGAGGGGGACTCCAGGGCAGAAATGTCCTGCTGTAGAGTCAGGACCCTGGGTGGCCCAGGGGCAAGCCCGAACTATGGGGAGGCTGAAGTGATGGGGGCGCAGCCACCCATTGTGACTGGTAGACGTTGGTCTAGAAGGAGAAGAACACAGGAGGCCCAAGATCAGAGCAGAGACAAGAGATAGCCTTTCCTCAGAGAGAAGGACATAGAGAAGCTGTGTGACAGCTTTCCCGTTCTCCCTTTCACTCGGCAACCGTGTGTTGAGCCTCCCTTCCTTGCTTGGTCCCTCCCTTCCTAGTGCTGGTCACTAGGGATGTGGATGACCCAGACAGAAGGGGGCCTTCGCTGGAGGAGTTTACATTCCAGAGAGGGAGAAAAACATGAAATGATAGTCACATGGATAATTAATTCATTAATTAGAAGCATACTTACCAATGTGAATTAATGACAAGACTAATTAATCATTTACAAGTGCGCCACAGGTAAAATACAGTGTGCTTTAAAGAGGTAGGACATGGGATGTCACCCAACCTGGCGCCTTAGGGAAGTTTTTTCTTCTGGGACCTCAAAGAAAAGTAAGAGTTAGCTCGATAAAGAGAGAGGGGGAAGATTATTCTAGAAAGAAGAAACAGGCTGTGCAATGGCCCTGAGGCAATAAATAGTACGCCACATTCAAGTGACTGAGGGGAGTCCAGTGTGAATGGAGAATATAGTGTGTGAGAGGAGATGAGTGTGAGACGAGACAAAAGTGCTGGGCTGGGCCAAATCAAGCCACACCTGTAGCCATGGTAAGGCGTTTGGATTTTATTCCAAGTGTGATGGGAAGCATTACTTCAAGGACTCTAATCAGGGGAGCAATATGATGTCACAGGCCATTTAGGAAGGTCACCCTGGTGGCAGGTCTAGATGTGCTGCTACGGAAAAACATTCAAGACAGATTCTTAAAGAAAAAAGGCAGTTTGCCAAATGGAACACACAGAGCTATCCCAGTTATGAAAAAAACAAGCAAAGAAAATACAAGTCTGAGTGAAAGCACATAGCTGGAGGTCTGAAAGGACACCCATGTAATTAATAGCACAGTTTGCCCTCTCAGGGAGCAGTGGCTTAGGGATTGGTGAGATTAAGCATTGCTTTGTGCTCAGTTTTGTTTGGATTTTACAGCGATAATAAAGTGAACTATTACTTGTTTAATTAAATAAGTGACCAAATAAATAGATAGATAGATAAATAAATAAATACCTAAAGAAAGAAATTTTACTTTCATGAAAGCAAATAAACAAATAGGCTGGTTTTTCCAGAAGCAGACCCCAAGCTGAAGATTCTTGTACAGGTGATTTATGAAGGACGGGCTCCCAGAGGAAACTGGTAGGGGAGTGTGGGAAGCAGGACAGGGAAGGGCTTGAACTCAGGCCTGTTTACCTCCAAAAAGAGGCCTGTTTACCTCTTTCCAGTACAAACTGAAGGCACAGCCGCCCAAGTTCAACTACATAAAGTTGTAATGGAATGGCCAGTTTTCTAATGAAGACTTGCTGCACTACCCTGCCTATCACTCTTTCCCTATCTTTTGGGGATAAAGACTTTCTTTTTTTTTTTTTTTATAAGGAACCATTCTGTATGTTTGACTGGTACTGATTCTAACCCATCTATTCCCGGGTGGGCACGTGACCACGTCTTGCTCCATAGCGTATCCTATTTGCCTAACTTCAGTGACAGGATTAGGGGGAAATGGGCATTTGCCTCTAATTGGTTCAAATAGAGTCCTCCTGAGACATTTTTCCCCAGGGTTTTTAGAGAAAATTGTCTTTCCCCTGAAGTTGCTAAGCTAAATCTTGGACTGCTGGAGGCCATCATACTTCCCACCTAGAGAGCCTGTAAAGCAAGAAGAATGGAGGATGTCATTTGAACTCCTGGGTCCAGCCATACTTGAAGTCAATAGTGTTATATTTTGAGTTTTCCAGTCTAATTTTTCTTCAGTTTATTTGCTCTGAGTTTCTACCCCTTTTAAGAGAATAAGTCTTACCATACATCACAGCATCCAATACTGATATGTGTTCTTTGAGTCTCCCACATACATGAACATGCTCTGTGTGTAACATAGGGTCAGTACTAAAAATTTGCTTGAGATTTTTGGGAAGCCACTCATTTATCATAGACACCATCTGCGAGTCATGTAAAAAGGTGGCTGGGATTCTGACCCCGTGAGGGTTCCTTTGGAGCACAAGGACTCACCTTGAACCAAGGAATTAAAAGGCCTTGGATCATCCTTTAGGGGAGTGCCAAAGGAATTGAGTGCCAGCCAGGAAGGTGATATTAGGCAGAGGGTAGGGGGCAAGGGTGTAGTTTACAATCAGTGTTCTGTTGGGTTAGTTGCACAGGCTTTGGGGTAGTGACTTAGTCTGAATCCCATCTCTATCACTTCATCTCTGTATGGCCCTGAGCAATTCACTTTCCCTCTCTAAATCTCAGTTTTCTCAACTGCAAAATTGGGCTGATAATAGTGATAATCCCATAAATTTGTTTTGTGGATTAATGAAATAATGCACAAAAGCCAAGACTCATTTCATTTCCAAGTGACAGAGTCACAAATTGAACGATCTTTAATTATAAAAATAACTTATTGGCTCATACAACTGAGAAGTCCAGGAGGCATATCTTCAGGTATAGCTGGATCCAGGAGCTCTAAGGATGTCATCAAAAACTCTCTAGGCTCTGTTTCATTTTCTCTGGCTCCATTCCCAAACAAGCCATGCTAAATCAGTCTATTTTTCATCATAGCTACTACCTTAGTCTAAAGCACCACCGTTTCTACCTCAATGATTGTAACAGATCTCCCTTCTTTCTATATCCCTCCCCCTCACTCCCAGTCTCATCTCACAGAGAGAGTGATCTTTAAAAAATCTGAATCAGCTCATATGACTCCTCTGCCCAAAACCTTCCAATAGTTTCTCGAAGTAAAATCCAAACCCTGCTCTATGACCCACCAGGACCCTCAATACGGGCCTCTGCCTGACCCCCTGAACTCATCTCCTGCTTCCCTCCTCTCTCACTCTACTATACTGGCCTTCTTCCCTTTTCTTTTTTTCTCCTGAGGACAGGGGGTCCCTTTGACAGGAACTCACCCCTGTGCCAGGAACTCATCCTTTGCTCCCTAACTTCATTCATAAGTCAAGTCCCTTGATCTCATCTCTTCCAGGATTCTATCCAAGTCCAGTAAGAAAAAAAAATGACAACACATCTCTTACCTGAGTTTGGACATAATTCCAGGGCTGGCTTTCATTGGCTTAAGTTGCACTTGCGTACATCCCTGAACCAATCACTGTTGCCAAGGGACTGAGATGATCTGATTGGTTAGGGTCAAGTCACATGCTCACCTGGAGCTAATGGAAGTGAGGGCTGAGTGGAGGAAGGCAAATCCCTAGAGAAAAATTGAGGTCCTGTTACCAGAGGGTGAAGTAATGCTGGGCAGCAAAAATCACAGATGTTTATTTTTTGCATTTGCACAGTGCCTGACATCAGAAGTATTTGAGGTAAAAAAAGAAAAAAACCGGCTTGTACTGCCTGCAAGAACCACCCCCCTCACCCTTTCATCAACATTCATTCGTTTAACAAATTTTTATTGGTATCACTCAATTCCAGGCTTCGTCCGGAGGGACCCTGCTACTCTCTTGAATCAAAATGCGATAATGTAATAGGTTATATGACTTGTCTAGAACAGTGTCTGGCATTCATTCAACAAAATTTATTGGGCTTTTATTAGCATTGGAAAGGAGCTCAGATCACAGCTGTGAACACCATAGGTAGTCCCTCTCCTCTGGGGGCTTATATCCTAATAGAAAACAGTTTTCTAGAGAGAAAAATCAAGTGGCCTGGGCCTCTCCTTTACCTGGGCCTCGCCTTTTGGATCTCTGGAATTGTGTATTTGTATTAATCATTTTTAAAAAATATATATTATTTAAAAGTAATACTATAAGGAGATACACTACAGCCATCAGAATGGCTAAAGTAAAAAGACTGGCAATGCCAAATGCTCAGGAGGATGTGGAACTACTAGAACTTGCATACATCGCTGGTGAGAATATAAAATGGTACAACCATTTTAGAGGACTGTTTGGCAGTTTCTTACAAAATTAAACATAGAACTACCCTATGACCCAGCAATTCCACTCCTTTACCCAAGAGAAATAGTCATGTTCACAAAAAGATTCGTATGAGAATGTTCATAGTCTCACACTAGCCCCAAACTGAAAGCAACCCAAACGTCCATCAACATAAAAATGGATAAACAAATTATGGTATAGCTATATAATGAAATACTGCTCAATTTTAAAAAATTGCTAGTACAACAATATGAATAAATCTCAAGAAGATTATGCTGAATGAAAGAAGCCAGGCTCAAAAATAATGTATTGTTGCTTTACTTTACATTAAGTTCTAGAACAGGCAAAACTTATCTAGGGTGGCAGAAATGGGAACAGCGGTTGCCTGGGGTGGGGCGTGCAATTCATAGGGAGGGAAAGCAAGGGAACTTTCTGCGCGGCTGGGAATGTTCTAAGTCTTGATAGAGATGTGAGTTACAGGGGTGTTTCCATTTATCAAAACCTACGGAACTGCATGTTTAAGTTCTAATTTTTCTGTGCATTTCGTTGAACGAAAATTATACCTCCACTAAAAATTTTTTTTGAATAGGGAAAGTTACTGCCTACTATGGAAATGTGCGACAGGATACCTCCACCAGGGTGTAGGTGTATCAGAGAGATCCGATTGTGAGAATGTGAGATTTCAGTCTTTGGGAAGACGACAAATTGTCCGTGCAAAGCGGGATGAGGGAGGGTGGTGAACTAACCTGCAGCATTCATATTTGTTTTCGCATTTAATGTCACAGGGACCCTTCGATATTAACATTTTTGTCTCCCATTTTACAAGTGAGGAAACTGAGGTTCAGGGAGGTCAAGGAACTTGCTCAAGGCCAACAATCAGGACGTGGCAGAACCCAGGTTTTAGGGCGGCATATTTGGTGTCGGTTTCCTGAAACATAACCTGAAACCGTAACCGCAGTCAATCCAGGTTGGGAGGGCTGTAGCAAAGGAATGTCCTATGGAACAAAAGAAGGGCTGGGCTGGCGAGCTCGCACCTCCCACCTCCCCAGGCGCCAGCCTCCCGGTCTCCAAAGAGAATGGGGTGGGGGTAGAGGCGCCAAGGTCTGGCTCCACTCCGCTGAGTCAGCGGCTCCCAGGACCCGGGCAGGTCGGCGCTAGAACAAAGAGCGTCCGTGGGGTTGGGAGGCGGGGCCCGATCCGGGGGAGTGAGGGCGGGGCTCAAGCCTTAGAGAGGGGGCGGGGAGCGGCGGGGTCCAGCGCGGAGTGGGGCGGGGCCTGAGCGGGCGAAGGAAGGGCGAAGGGCGGGGTCGGGTGGGGCGGGGCTCGATGCCAGGGGCACTTTGGGGCTGGGTGGGGGCCCCCGAAGCTGGGGATAGGGGATGGAGGCGGGGCGCGAGCTCGGGAGGAGAGGGGTGGGGAGTCGCGGGGTCTGGGAGGGACCGCGTGGGGGAAACATGGCGTCTAAAGGGGCCGAGCTGTGGGGGACTCGGGAGGGAGGGAGCGGGGGCGGGGCGTAGCAGGCGGGGCGAGAGGCGGAACGCGGAGTCCGAGCGTTCAGCTTGCTCCGGGAGATCTCTGTGCGCCGCTGGCTCCGCAGCCCCGCCTGCTGGTCCCCGTCGGCCCTAGAGCAAGTCTTTCCCCTGCTTGTGTCCTGTCCTTTTTTTCTGAAATGAAGATGACAGGTCCTGTTTCGCAGGATTGTTGGAGAGTGGGTTGAGAACAAAAGTGAAGAGGAAGGCTTGTGGTCATCCCTTTAACTTGCTAGGAAGAACTGTCTTAATAGCTATACTAATACTTCAAACACACATTTCCATTTATTCTACACAGTCCGCAAAAATAGGTAATATTACCATCCCCATTTCACAGCTGAGAAAACTCAGGACCAAAAGAGGTTGTGTAGCATGCCCATATCAACACAGCTAGTAAGTGGCAGAAGCAATTAAACCTCAAGTCTGAGACCATACGGGAAGACCCTGGGACCACGTGGAGAGACATCCAGCTGAGCTCAGTCTTACTGCCACCAAGGCATCAAGCATGTGAGTGCAGACTCATGGGTGTCTTGGACTTTCAGACCAGGTTAGCCACCCACTAAGTATTGCCAACTGACCCCAGTTGACGCCATACAGTGCAAAATAACCCATCTGAGCCCTGCCTGAATTCCTGACCTACGACATTGTGAGATACATTAAAATGTTTTAAGCCACTAAGTTATGTGGGCTGATTTGTTATGTTCTCCAGCAACAGAGGACTGGAACAGAGGAGAGAAACCCCTTGGGGAGTCACAGCAAGGATGCTAGCTGCGCAACCACTGGGACTCAGGAGGGTAGGAGAGTGATACTCTGGTGGGAAAAAGAAAGCAGTGAGAGCCTTATTTGCACCCTGGCAGAGCTGTGGCTGGAGGGACAGGCAGTCACTGGCTGCCACACCTCTCCCTGGTTGGGCCAAGTCTGAGCAGGTCCTCGCCGGTCCATGGCACTGGCCTCATAGTGGAGGTGTTGATTTATTTCACACTGTTGACATGGGGCAGAAAGGGCACAAAAATTGAGCGCAGTGATGTATGGCCCTTTACAAGCCCTGACAGAGAGAGAGAGAGAGAGATGGATAATGGGCCTGCATGTTACATATGTAAAACTAAGGCTTGGAGAAAGAAAGAGATTAGCCCTTGAGGCAAACAAAGCTCCAGCTATGGAACTGTGGCCTGGCCAAGTCAGAAGGATTAGAAGCCCTTGAAAATGTAATGGTGGTGGTGACCACAGCTCCCAGGGGGGCTGAGTGGGTGGTCACCAGCACATGTGCATTAACCCTGGAGGAGGGGCTATGGTGTCCCCTGCCAAAATGAGGTCTCATATGCTTTTCCCAGGGTGGGCGATGTGGGCAGCCCAGGTCCCTTACAACCCAGGGAATCAGGCCAATGCTGTTACTATGCTGATGGAGAACATGAAATGCTGCAGGACCAAGGCAAAGATGCAGAATCTCCACAGGTGGGAGAACAAGGGCTTTTGAGTCAGAAACCAGGAGTCCAATCATTGCTGTGTGGCCTGACGAGGGACCATAATGAAGGCACTTTGCCTCATTATGCTTCAATTTCCTCATATGTAAAAAGGAAATAACACGGTACCTACCCTGCTATTTCATTCCTTCCTTTCTTCCTTCACTTAACAAACACCTATTGAGCGCCACAGGACCAGGCTGGATACTTAAGGTGTACCCCCAGCAGTAGGGTGCCCATAAGGTCAAGATCCCTGGCCAGCCCTTGCAGGCCACAGGGGAGGGAGAGATGATTGTCCTCAGACCTAGAACAGTTCCTTTCCCTTCCAGGGGCTCTGTTTTCACCTCTAGGCGATGGGAGTACATATCACAGTGGAGGCTTGGAGAGACTTCATGGGGCCTCTGGGCAAAGGCTGCAGGGAGGTGAGCAGATAATGGGGCAGAGAAGACAGGAGAGGGTGGCTGGTTCTCAGGGCCAAGTTCTGTGACAATGAGATGGGCCCTTTGCCTATTGCCATCCCAGGGGGGCAAGCTGGGGCTTCAGAGGCTGATGGAGGAGGCTGGGGCTGGCAGGAAAGTCTAAGCAGCCCCCAGAGCTGCCCTAGGCCAGGGAGGCCTCTGTAAGCCCCACGGGGGGTCAGAGCTGTGACTCAGGTCCCTCCAGACTGCTCTAGAGTGTGGTCTGGCAAGGAGGCCTCAGGCCACCCAAAATATAATTTCTTCCCTGTGCACAACTTTTCACAATTTCCAGAGCACTTATCCTTACACGCTATTGCTCAAAGATACACATTATTAGGATCATTTTACAAATGGGAATATTGAGGCTCAGAGCAACAGGCTAACCTGCCTAAAGCGACCCATTAAATGAAGATAAGAACTTACCTTCCTGGTCACTCCCAGTGCTCTATCTCATCCCCACTCCTCCCATCTCCCCACTGACCTTCTCCCAATCCCGATGCCCCATCTACCCTCTTCTGGGGGACCTGAAACCTCCCCATCCCCATTCACGGTGATCCAGGAGCTGTCATCTTTCAGTGGGGGTGAGGTGCCAGGGAAGAGCAGGGATTAGGAGGTGTGCAGATTGGAGTCAAATCCTACTGTGTCACACGCTGGCTCCAAGCAGCCAGAGAGGACACAGTTCTGTGCCCAAATGTTTCTCCCTCCTTCCCCAGCCCTCTCTACCCTCTCAAACACAAATACTTGGAGGCTAGGGGAAGGGAATTCACACTTCACAGTTTACATTCACTATCAACCGTGATCCGCATAGAACCTACCCAGTGAGGCATTTTACAAGAGAAGCAACTAAGCTTCTGAGAAATTTAAGACTTGGCTAAGACTACCCAGATAGTAAGTGGTAGAGCCAGGACACAAATCCAGAGCCCAGGACCTTTCTGAGGCTGAGACCAAGAAAGGAGAGGGAGAGGGAAGGCATTGGCTGGGCAGCAGGATGGCCAGGCATTCAGGACAGGGACTTGGGTACCCGGGTAGGGAGGGCCAGCTGACTGCAGGGAGGGGTGGTCTCTTCCCAGTATAGATGTCTGGTGGCCATGCAGATGCAGTGCCACCCAGCAGGTGTCGCTTTGACAGCCGTGTTCCCTGGTGTTCTGATGGAAGGAGGTAGAGTACTCAAGAGCAAGATTAAGACTGAAAACAAGGAAGAGACAGTAGTGGGAAAACGGGCCATACCTCCACTGAGATGGTGGGGAGGATGAACGATGTCACTTATGCAAAGGACCCAGCCAGGTGCTCAATAAGCAGGGGTTGTCTTCCCACTTTATCACCTGTGAAATCTTACTTAATTTCTCTATGCCTCAATTTCCTTATTTATAAAATGGGAACACAGTAGCTGCTTTACAGGGTCACTGTGAGGATTAGAGAGTTAAATAAGTCTGGCACATTGTAAGGACTCAAGTGTTTAATGTTGATTCTTTTCCTCCTGTCAGCAACCACCCACTCTGCTGAACCCCAGTCACACCTAGGTCCCTCCCTGGACACAAGGCCAGGATACTAAAAAAGGTGGACAGAGAGGCATATGGGATGTGTTCACCTGGAAGGCAAGAGATTTTGGAAGTCAGTGTTTTTGGCAGGTGACATCACTGCCTGAAGTTCAGTTTCCTTGTCTATGAAACGGTGACAATACCCGCGAATGAACCAGCGGTGTATGTTAACCTCCCAGCCCAGTGCCTGGTACAGGACTTATGCTACTGGCGTTGGGGCTTTGGGAGTCCCTGTTCTCTCACAAATCACCCACCAATCCGATTCTTAATCTGATATTCGGGGGCCTCCGATGGCAGAATGGGGTCCTTGTGCTTTCACAGTATTTCTGCAAGGCAAAGACCATCCCATATGTAAGTGGGGAGGGGTTGCTCAAGCCGACATTAGAGACTCTGTTCTGAGCTGGAATCGCCAGCTGTCCAGGTCACATGGTGAGTGCTGTCCAGGTCACATGGTGAGTGCTGCCCCGCCCAGCTGGGACAGCTGTCTTGGCAAAGGGGAAACAAATTAATAATTAATCAGCGCTCTGTCTTCTAACATGGGACCTGCATGGGGGTGGTAATTTTAAAAGTTGGGAGCCACTGATCTAGTTTCATTGCCCTCTTCACCCCAATGCCATTTTATGGGCAAAGACACTGAGGCCCGAGTTTGGAGCCTCAAGGTAAGTCTCGGAGTGGCCTGTGGTTTGCCGAGACTGGGGGTGGGGGCTGTTATTCCTGTTCTACGCCGAAAAGGAACTAACATTTATTGGGGCCTCTTATGGGTCAGGTGCTTTACAGGCATTTTCATAATTACAATCACCCTTTGAAATGTCATGCCATTTTAATGGGGGGAATGTGGCCGGAGTTAAGTGCTTTATCCAAAGTGTCACTCGTCCCTCTCAATGACTTGCCTCACTTTATTTCCTCTGGTTAGAGCAGTGGTTCTCACTGGAGGTGGTGGGGGGAGAGGCGGTATTGCTCCTCAGGGACATTTGGCAATGTCCAGAGATAGTTTTGGTTGTCACTACTGGAGGTGGGGTGCATTTTGTGGGTAGAGCCCAGGGATGCTGCTAAGCATCCTGTGCTGCACAGGACAGCCCCCCACAACAGGAGTATCTAATCCAAAATGGGAATAATACCAACTTGGAGAAATTCTGCTCTAGAGAGCTCCATGCCCTGCCCTCGGGGTCACTCCAGGAGGCGTGCTCTGAGTCCCCACCTGAGAGGGTGCTTCTCCTGGGTGCCCCTGCAGCCACCATGTGTCCTGACAAGGCACAGATCACGCAGCCTCTGACCAGAGGTCTTTGGGCAAATGGTATTGGATTGATATTGATAAATTGGCATGAAACTCAAGGTAGTACCTTTCTATTGATCCCTTGCTTCAGTTAGGCTGGTGAATTCTGCAGGACTGGAGTATGTCTGAAAGACCCCAGAGCCTCTTTGTCCTTGCTGGAGGGGTAGCAAGCTCCTGTCGCTTCAAGTATGTAATTGGAGGCTACGTGACCACTTACCAGTGCAGAAGTAGTACAATGCAGAGGTTAAAAACACAGGCTTGTCAGAAAGATGCTGATTCAAGTCCCAGCCCTGCAACATATCGCTGTGCAACCTCGAGCCTGGTACTTAACCACTCTGAGCCTCGGTTTCCTCATTTATGAACTGGAGATAACAATAGTAATCATTTCATAAAGCTGTTAGGTCAAATCTGACAATCCACACGCAGTGCTTAGCACAGTGCCTGGCAAATGGCAGGCATTCTGAGAATGTCGGCTATTATTATTATTAAGAGATGCAAGCAGTAATGCGGCTTCCAGTAAATAATAGCAAGGTTCTTTGTAACTCTGAAATTCCCCAAATGTGCTAGGCTCTCTCACACGTTTATGCTTTTAAACAAGCTGTTCTTTCAACCTGAAATACTGTTCTCTCTGCACACATCTTCCAAACACACTCCTCTTCATTGTTCAAGTGCCACCTCTTCTATGAAGACTCCCTTGATTACCCTCTTCTCCTTTGCTTCCACCATGATTCTCTACCTCATCCTGGGGTTGTACTGCCATTATAGCATCTATTCTGGCTTTTTGGTATTAAGATTTTTTTCTATTAAATTTTCCCCCTGTCCAGTCTGAAGGCTCCCCCCGGGGACAGGGACTGGGTCAGCTGTCATTGTACCTGAGCACCCGAACACAGACATATACAGATGGCAATGGACATCCATGGAATGAACCCATTGGGTCTGATTATACGAAGTCCTCCAGCAGGCTTCTTCCATAAATATTTATTAAGTGTCTGCATGTCCCAGGCACCACACACTCTCCATCAATGAACAGATCACATCCTCTTCCCCAGTGCTCCAAGTTTTGAGCTTTAGAATCCAGGTCACAGGAAAGAGTGGAGGGAAGGAGACCGGCAGTCTATTTTTTCTAAGCACCTTAGGTTTCTTAAAAATAATGTAAGTGTGGGGTTATCCCTTTGTGAGGAGTATAAATGTCTATTTTATTGCTTTGTACACCTGAAACTAATTTTAAAAAAGTGTATTATACCAACAATCAAAGTTCCTGAAGGGGTTTTAAAGCATGTCCACAAATTCTTTGACAATCTTTCTCAGTGGAGACTAATTGTTCCCCCTTTGGTGTGGACTGGACTTCGTCTCTCTCTCTCATCATTTGCTCTGGGGCATGCCGGCTGCCATGTTATGAGCACACTCAAGCAGCCCAATGGAGAGCTCTATGTAAAAAGGATCTCAGGCTTCCTGTCAACAGCCATGTGATTAAGCAATCTTGCAAGTGGAATCTCCAGCCCAGCCAAGCCTTCATACATCTGCAGTCCTGGCCTGTCTTAACGGCAAGCTCGTGGGAGACCCTGGCCAGCACAACCCAGCTAAGCTGCTCCCGAATTTCTGACCCACAGAAACTGTGTGAGACAGTATCTTGTTGATTTAAGCCGTTAAGTTTTGAAGTAATTTGCTATGCAGCAAGAAAACTAATAGAGGGGCGGCCGGACGGCTCAGTTGGTTGGAGCACCAGCTCTTAACAAAATTGCCAGTTCGAACTGCGCCCTCCACAACTAGATTGAAAACGGCTTGAGCTTGGAGCTGAGCCTCTGGTGGGCGACCGCTTGGCTCAGTGGTTGGATCGTTGTGTTCATGAAACCAAGGTTGCCAGTTCGAGTCCCACAACTAGACTGAAAATGACTTGACTTGGAGCTGAGCTGCGCCCCCTACAATTAGATTGAAAAAACAACTTGACGTCCTGGAAAAGCACACTGTTCCCCAATATACCCCAATAAAAAAATAAAGGGAAAAGAAACTAATAGAATCCCCCAGGTCCAAGTCCTAGAGTACTGGTTCCATGATTGGGCATTGAATTCCCACAAGGCAGTGTGTTCAGTGACTAGAGAATGAGTCCAGGGATCGGAGTGGCTGGGTTTAAATGCTGACTCTGCCACTTACTAGTTGTGTAACTTTGGGTCTGTCCCTTTAATGGCGCCATCTATATAAGACGGTGGTAATAGAACTTACCTTAGGATTGTTAGGAAGATTAAACAAGAAAATTTGTCAATTCAGCCTAGAAGGTAAACTGTAAGAGAGAAAGCAGGTCCCGATGGATGGGGCAGAGGAAGTGGAATTTAGGTAATGGACACCCAGTACAGGGCTTTCTCTGCAGCTCGTCTGCCTAGGCCTGCCCGGTCTGATTCCAGGGGCCTTCTGAGAGAACTGCTGAGTCACTGGAACCCAGGCTCAGGGCAGGGCATGGTCCCCTGTTCAGGTGGCAGTAGGGCAACTTGGAGCTGGCCTTACATCCTCCAGGTGACTGAGGCTTAGAGCGAAAGGCAGAGTTTGGTCCTGCCTTTGCCCAAACTAACTTAGTGGTGTGAAGTTATGTCAATGTTTAAGTTCAAGAGTTGTTCACAGCCTTTGAAATGCCGAACACATTAAAAAAAAATTGTAAGACTGTCAGTAACAAATGAAACTGAGCTTTGAGGTGATAACTGAAGTCTAGCTCTGATCTGAGGGAGCTGGCAGGCATAATTTGGTGGGGCCTCCATGACATTTGAGTAGGGGAAGATTCAAAAATGTTTGCATGCCTCTTCACTCGGGTCTAGGATTTCCCAAACCTGGATTGCCTGGAGGCACTTGTGATAAAGATTCCTGTCTTTGCCCAGGCATTTGATTCAGTGAGTCTTGGATCGGGCTTAGGAATTTGGGTTTGAAGGGACTCTTATGCTCTTCAAGTTTGAGAATCACTGCTCTGAACCAGTAGCCTGTGTAGTGAATCTTGGAAGGCAATGAGGCGTTGGCATCAGGCCCTCCCTCATTCCTAATCAGTTTAGAAACTGCAAGACCCGATTCCAACACGTTAAAGAAAACACCAGTATGTCTACAAATCTCAATAGACTGTTGTGCTTGTCAAATGCACATTGGGGAATTCATGTTCTATTGTTTCAAAGGATGCCTCG
This sequence comes from Rhinolophus ferrumequinum, assembly GCF_004115265.2. Lineage (NCBI taxonomy): Eukaryota > Metazoa > Chordata > Mammalia > Chiroptera > Rhinolophidae > Rhinolophus > Rhinolophus ferrumequinum. The sequence goes on from NC_046292.1 coordinate 21,362,703, forward strand.
AGCACCTGACTGAGGAATTATTGAAGATGGTCTGTCCTACCCAGATTATTCTAATGTGCAGAGGTTGCTGGGAGATGGCCCCAGGATGGCAGGAGCTGGGGGAGCTTCACTGAGCTTGGTGGGAAGACCAGCTTGACTGGTTCCAGTGATTAATTTGGATCCAGGTATGCCTGACTCCTGCATTTCATGCTCATTATTACTGTACTAGCCCTCCCAAGTTTACATACATAGAGCTCATGGTCACACAGGTACCTCCAAGAACACATATTTACCCAAGTGAGAAACCCTAGGCCTTTTCCAGACAAAACACTTTTTCTTGCTCCCCTCCAAGCCACCCTTCCAGGCTTGCCAGTTCTCTCTAAAGAACAGCTCTAATTAAGTAGCTTCTGCTCAAAACCTTTTGATAGTGCCCATTGCTACCACGTCAGGCGGATGTACTGTTTTGACATTCAGGGCCACAATATCCTGGTTATAATTCTTCCTTGTGGAAGGCAGAATAATGGCCCTCAAAGGTGTCATTCTAATCCCTGGAACCTGTGAATTTGTTGAATGGCAAAAGGGACTTTGCAGATATGATTATAGACTTTGAGAAGGGGAGATTTTCCTGGATTATTTGGGTGGGCCCAGTCTAATGACACAAGTCCTTAAAAATGGAGAGCCTTTCCTGGCTGTGGTTAGAGAGGGATGTGATGATGGAAGCAATGTCAGAGAGCTGGGACATTGCTGGCTTCGAAGGTGGAGCAAAGGTGGCCATGATCCAAGAAATGAGGGCACATTCTAGAAAAGGCAAGGAAATGGATTCTCCCCTAGAGCCTCCAGAAAGAAATGCAGCCCTCCAGATGTCTTGATTTTAGTCCAGTGACACCCATGTGGAACTTTGATTAATAAATATGTCTTGTTTTAAGACATTAAAGCTGTGGTCATTTATTACAGCAGTAGGAAATGTATACATTCCCCACTGAAGCTTCCTCCAACCAGTTAGTCTCTGGCTAGTCTTACATCAGATACCATGTGTTTTCCGCCCTCCACACCTTTTTGCTCATGCTATTGCCCCTGTCCAGGATCTCAGATCGCCTCTGCCCCCTGAGCTCCTATTACTGATCGCCTTCCACACTACACTGTCCTCGGCATTCACCCTTTTGACTGCCCATCCTGTGGGCTCCCCACTAGACCATAAGCTCCTTGAAGGCAGTATCTGTGATTTATGTTCCTCTGCACTCCAAGACCAGGAATGGTCCACAGAGGTTTGCACGATGGACCTGGGGCATCCTTATGTAGAGCCTCTGGCTCTTAGCCCCTAGCTGCGTCGGGATCACCTGGGGATCTCTACAAAAACCCCAATTCTACCAAATCACTGTGGCAGCTCCACATGTATTATTTGGGGAAGATTTCCAAGTTAAGTGAAAAAAGCAGGGAGTTGAAGAGTGAGCAGAATATGTTGCCATTTTTGTGAAAAAGGAGAAAAATATTTACATAATTTAAAAAAGAATTGACTATCTTTGGAAAGATATGAAAAATGAGTAAGAGGAATAATCCCCTGGAACTTTCTGAATTCTGTATCATAGGTACATATTAGCTGTTTACCAAAGTAAATAAAATTTAAAAAATTCAAAATACTGATTCTGGTGTATTGCCAGAAAGGATCCAGGATGTCCTAGGTGGGGCACAGGAATCTGTATTTAAAGCGCTGCCCGCCAGCTCATTCCCAAGTCAGGAACTGAATTGTCAGGAACACGGCAGAACCAAAATTCAAAGGATATTTGGAAGCATAAACTGAAAATGCACTTAATCAGAAAAATAAATAGAAAGCTCTCCAAGGGATTGTGAAGCCTGGTTTGAGAATCCACTGATTTAGTCCCACCCCTGCATTTTATAGATAAGGGAAGAGAAGGGAAGTGACTTGCCCAAAGCTACACAGCCACTCAAAGGCATAGGCCAGCGAACCCAAGAATGTTTGACAGTGACAATGACACTGACCCCCAACCCCTCATACAGGGACCCTGCTGACTCACAGGGCAGGAGGACAGGAAGATAGAGAAGAAAACACCATCTTTAATCAACCCACCTGCACAGAAACCACGGGAACACTCCCTGCCTTGCAAGGTCCCAGTAAGAACTTGGTCCCCTTGCAAAAACCGTCTTATAAAAACAAAAGGCTTCAAAGCACCAGTGGCTAAACCCCTTGAGTAGAAAGGGGGTTGGGGGAGTGGGGGAGAGATGACAGCTGGCTGGGGGTGGGAGAAGGGAGGGCTGGAGGCAGGAGTTGGCCTAGTGGTGGGGCAGCAGCCAGGCCTGAAGGGAACTGCCCCTCTCTTGAGCTGTACTCCTCAGCTGACTGGGCTGACGACCTGGGACCTCGATGCCTATGGTGACCAGCGGAACTCCTGGGCCTGGTTCCTTGGCACAGCACTACAGTTGGGATTGTGGGGTGGGGTCATAGCTTAGGATTTTTTTGGCCTCAGACAGTAGGGAATGCTAGATTGGAGGGTGGAGAGCATGGAAGAAAGTGGTCACCATGGACTGGCTCAGGTGTGCAAACAGTCTGCACGTCCCTCCAATTCTCTGGTGCCTCCCAACCTCCTTCCTAATGCATGGTCACTCCTGTTTCACAGACCGGGAAGCGGAGGCCTGATCCTCCTGCTCTTAGACTCACCAGCTAGGGACAGGCTGCAGGAGTGTCTGTGGAAGGAGATGGAGAGAATGAGGTCTCATCTCTACTTGCTCTCATGGAAGGGTGCTGGCCCACCACCATGACCCACACCCCCATTCCGCCTCTTCAGAATTCCTGGACATTGGAATGGTCATAAATGCTCGTGATCTGTGGGCACTGGTGACATGGCAGTGCAGATTAGCACTTTTCCACTCTGAAACCATAGGTCTTCCAACTGGTGAGATGGATGCAGCCATCAGGGGTTAGTGGAGTTGCAGAGGGAGGAAGGGATCATGGTGTAGCAGCTTCAGGGACCTGGAAGGGGGTGTGGTCAGTTATGGTCCCCCTTTCCTGGGGAAAGCTTGAAAGGTTTGCCAAGGGTGGACAGAAGCTGAGTCTAGGAAGGCTTCCCTGTGGGTCAGGCTGAAATCAGGGCTCTAGGCTCCATATGTCTGGTTCCCAACAAGAGAACAGGTATATTGCTTTAATAGAGGAGTTGGCAAGTGGTGGCAGTGATATGTAAATGTGATGTAGATCACATGGGTGCTAGAGTGTCCAAGCTGGAAGGCGGCTTGAAAGGAATTCAGAGACTATTTTTCTGGGTTTTAGAGGCTAAAACTACAGAAAGTACACTGTGTTCAAAGGCGTGTCTCCACCAAAAGCCTAGCTGTGTGGCCTCAAGCAAATCGCATCTCTGGGCCTCAGTTTCCATATCTTCAAAATAGAAATTATAATCCCAGCCTCACTCAGGGAACTGAGAGTCAAATGAGAAGGCTAGAAAGAGCTCCATCTGCTAAGGGTTTTTGAAATTATTTGAGATGGGGAAACTGAGGGTCAGAGAGGGCAAGAACCTTGCCAGATGTCACAAAGAGACTCAGTGATGGAGCTGCGATTAGAACCCAGGACTCCTGCTCCTAGTTCACTTTCCCCAGAGCTGGTGATGAAGTGTGGTGAGATGGGGTGAGTCTGTTCATCCTGCCTTTACTTTCTGGACAGTGGACAGGATGCTGGATGAAGGGTGAAAGGGAGAGGCTGGAGAAGGGAGGGAGGCTCCAGCGTACGCCAAGGCTGACATAAAAAAAATACAAACCCCGGGATTCCCCTCCCTCGTCCCGCCCCGCCCCGCCCCACCCCCAAAGTCCAGGCTGCAAGGGGCCAAGTCCAAGTGGTCACAGACCCAGATCTAGCCTCGCCGGCTGCAGTCGGTTGGCAAGCCGCTAGGGGGCGAGCCTGCCATCTTGGCGCGAGCTCGTGGCAGCGGCTGTCAGTCTAGTCACAAAGCAAGCGGCGCTGGGGTGGGCATGGGGCAGAAGCTACCCGGACCTGCAGGAAACAAAGGTAGGTTAGGAAAGTGGAGCCCGAAAATAGGGGAATAGAAAGATCCAGCTGCCTTCTTCATCCCTCCTCCCTTTCTTCCCTGACACTAACGCCCGGGTCTCCCCACCCCATCCTGCCCCGCGCCATGACCCACGTGTACAGAGGCTGCAGTTGTAAATGCGACGTCTTCTGGGGTGCCTGGTATCCGTAGGAGTCAAAGCCACCGATGAAGTCAACTGTGGAAAGGGAGGTGCAACATGGTTAGGGATGGGCCTTTTGGGGGCGAGTTATGGGTCCTGAAAGGGAAGAATCTGAGGGCCTTAGGGATGGGGCTTTGCTGTCGGATCCTGATGGATGGGCCCATGGGGGTTGGGACACAGAGAAGCTCGTCTGGGAGGGGGCCAAGGCCGTAAGAGGACAGAGCCTGGATGGTGGGGCATTCTTAAGCGATAAGGCTCTTGGGGTCAGGGCTCGAGCCACCTAAGGGGCAAGACCTCCGGGGGGCGGAGGGACGCTGGAAACGAGCTGTGCCTGGCAGCGACAGGCCTAGGAGAACGAGGCCCTCCAAGGGGCAGGGTCTCAGAGGGGCAGGTATGGGGCCAGTGCCAGGGCTGTGGACTAGGCACATGGACGTCTGGGCCTCAGCCCAGAATGGGCTGGCTATACCCCCACCCACCCATGCCGCCTCTTGTTCCCCCGCATGAGGGGCCAACCCAGGGCTCCCTCCCGCTGAGTTGGCTCAGGCCCCTGTCCAGGGTGCTGAAGGAGTCGGGTGGCAGGTGGCCCAGCTTCCCCACTTCCCTAGGGGCACTGCACACTCACAGCTGTCCTCCTCCTCCAGGAACACTTTGCTCACGTAGCAGGCGAACACAAAGCCGAACAGCTGGGGGAGGAAGGAAACAAGGAGAGGGAAACTCTTCCTCCATCCCCTGCCTGGCCCTGCCCACCTCGACTGGAGGGGGGAGATGTGCTAAGATGAAGACGAATCTATAACAACTTCAAGTTAACGACTGGGCCTTAAAGTCAAACATACTTGGTTCCATTCTCCATTCTGGGAGTGTGATTTTAGACAAGTAATTATTTTACCTCTTTGAGCCTCAGTTTCTCTAGCTGGACCTGGGCAATACCTCACTGGATGGTTAAGAGGAAAGAGGATTATGTGACTTTGTATGTGTCAAGTGCCTAGGGTAGAGGTGGCCCTTCTAGAAATGGAACTGATCATTATCTTGGAGCTATTCTTAATGTATTCTCACAACTCCAAGAGGTTGACATTGTTATTCCTTTTTGTGGATAAAGAAACAAGCTTGGAGAGAGCAAGTGACTTGTCCAAGGTCACACAGTGGGTGTACTAGAGATTTAAACCCAGAACTGACTCACGGTCTGAAGCAGGGGCAAAGGGAGGAGGTACAGGACACGGAAACAGAGGCGGCTGGAAGACCTAGGTTCCGCCCTCCTGAACTAGGCTAAACAAAGGGGTTTGTGGACTCCATTTCTGGGACTGAGGTGAGGGTAGAGGACTCACAGCCAGGAAGATCTGCAGGGCACTGCTGAGGGCTTCGATGTAGGGATAGTCAAGCAGGCAACCAGTGACGGAGATGACATGGTGGTCCTCCAGGGCCAGGCGGGAGTTCAGGACAGGTGTCACCAGGCAGCCTGGCCCATTCTCCATCCACCAGGAACGGTGCAGGGATGTGTTGAAGGTCATGATGAAGTCCCGGTCCTGGGGGCAGAGGGGCCTAGGATACTGAGCTGGGGTTGGCGATCCTTCCCAAGTCCCGGGAGACTTTATACAAAGCCTACTTCACAATTGGGCCTCCTCCCCTGGCTTGATTTGTGAAGGGAATGCATCTGCAAATCCACATTTGGCCTGTAGGTGGCGCTTGATGACCATGCAGGCCTCATTCTTTCATCAGCTATAGAAGAGGCGGGTGCTGACCCACAGAACCCCAGAATTTCAGGGCTGGAAAGGACATTAAAAATGACAGGGAACAATTTTCCAGCCATTGGCGAAATCCTCAATACAGGCCCCTTCATGGCCCATTCAGCCTCTCTACTGTTCTCCCTGTGTGTGACCCTGGGCAAACCTCTCCCCTCTTTGGTCCTCAGTCTCCAGGGACTGGCCTAGATCAGATGGTGTTATCCACGGTGTGCATCCGTGTGTTCATCAGTCCATTCACTCATACAGGCTTCTAACAAATATTCACTGTACTGACCAGGTGCCAAGCACTGAGATGTGTGATCTCGTTTAACCCCTCAACAACCATAGGAAGTTGGAATTGCTATTATCTGTACTTACTAGATGAAGCACCTGAAGCTCAGAGAGGGTAAGCTACTTGCCCAGGGTCACACAGCTAGAAAATGTTAAAGCTGGGATTTAAATCTAGTAGGGTCAAACTGCAAAGCTAATGTCCTCATTCATATATTTTGCCTTCTCTATAGTTGAAAATAGAAGTTGTGCCCTCTAGGCTTGTTCTTCTCCAAGCTAAACAATCCCACTTTCTTCAATATTCTCCATGCGACATGGTCTGTTCAATTTTCCCCTGAACAAACTCTACCTAATCTCTTTCTCTTCTGAAGAATATCGATCGGCACTGGACTCAAATTTTTGTGTCCTAAGCAGTACAAAGTGCATGGGATTTTCACCTCACTTGCACTGAACCCACGTGGAGCCTAGAGTCGCTTTCTGGGCCACCACATACTGTTGATTTCTACTGAGCGTGTGATCAGCTGGGACCACAGGCCATCTTTACTCAGATTGCTCTTCAGACCTAACTGTTCCATCGTTGGTGTCTGGGTGTGCAGAGGAAGCCAGAAACGAAACTGTGGTGTGGGGGGTGGGAGCACAGATTACCTGGGTATGGAGGAGGTCCCTTCAGAAGATGACGGCCCAGATCTACACCGCACTGGGAGCCCTTGGGGGGGGGGGATGGGAAAGGTCAGGCTCTGCCCTCTGGCACTGCCAGGCCTGAGGCTTACCTGGGACAGCTGTCCAACCTCCAGGTAGAAGCAGATGATAAATGCATTCCAGCCAACCCAGAGCACCAGCCAGGCTGCATACTGGAGAAAGCAGAAGCGGGGTCAGGATGGGCGGGGCCTGAGAGAAAGGGTGGGGGCGTGTCCATGGAGACACAGCTCAGGGACTGAGGAGATCTTTGCGGGGGGGGGGGGGGGGGGGGGGGGAATCATGACAATGCCTTACGCCAAGCACTTTCTAGTGTACAAATCATTTTTATATCCATCCAGTCCTTACAACAGCCCTCCAGGGAAGGTACTGTCCTCTCTTCAGAGATAACTAATTCAAGGCCTAGAGGGGATCTTTTTTTTTTGCAAGATCACACGGCTAGGAAGAGGTAGGGCTGTCACTCAAACCCAACTCCGTGGGTAGCTAGTTCCATCCATTCCATAGAGAAAAACAGCCACCAGATATGGCAAAGAACTGGAGAGGGGCTGGCCATTTCCACCCAAGCCCTATGCCTGCAATTCCAGTGGCCGCCACCTGGCAGACAGGGCTGTTTATACACTGGTGCCTGAGGCTTCCCTGAGTACTGGCGAGAAGGGTTGTTCTTTCATCTCAGGTGACAGAAAGCTCTGGAAGGGCCCTGTTCACCAGGCTTCTGCCAGCTGAGCCTGTGGGAGGTGGGCAGAAGCCATAGAATGAGTGTGAGTGGGCTCTGGGGGTAGCAGGACATTGTGTGTCACTGCTATTGTAGTAGGTGTCAATCATTTACGTAGTAAATCCACCGAAAAGCCTTTTCCCTCAAGAGAGGCATGTGAATGGGTCACTGAGGAAGAGCAGGGGACAAAGGTGAGTCTAGCTGAAAAAGGAGTTTGACAGAGACCATCGAGGACCAGGGCTTGGAAAGAGGAAGCAGGAGGAAGGAGCCAGGGACACAATCCATTCTGAAATGGCCACGTGGGCACTGACCTCACAGCCACACTCTCCATTCTAGACCACATTCTTGATGAACACCAATGGACAAAAGCCAAGCCTTTCCAAAGCAACCTGAGAAACTAAACAGGACAAGCTCCTTCTTCCCTGGGGCAGTGTGGTAATGCGGCAGGAGCCTTCTCTCTGGCTCTGCTGCTTATCAGCTGTGTGACCTTAGGAAGCCTCATAACTTTTCTGAGTTTCGTTTCCTCATCTGGAAGATGGAGACAGTACAATATTTCTCGCAGAGCTGTTATAAAGATACGATAGCATGCGAAACTCTTAGCAGGGTGCTCAGCACTGGTTAGGTGCTCGCTAAATGATATATCTTGTCTGGATTTTTCCATAGGAAATCCTTTAGGAAAAATACCAACCTTGTCTCTCAGCAGAGAAGCACTGGGATTTGGGCATTCACACTGCTAGCCAGGCTGGAGGCAAGACAGAACAGGGGTCTGGGTGCCCGAAGTGGGGAACAGTTATTGCTGGAGGAGCAGGGGGGGTGAGGGGGTGAGGAGGAGGGGTAGGTGTGGGAGGGGCCAAGTGAATCATACCAGAATGAGGTACCGGGAGCGGTACTGCACCGTGCCAAAGATGCCCAGGATGACCGCCATGATGTGCAGGAAGTTGGCTAGGATAGGAGCCCATTGGTAGCCCAGGAAGTCAAAGATCTGCCGCTCCAGTGCAGCCACCTGAGGGAAAGAGCAGACTGAGGCCAAAGTCACCCCCTAAAAAGGGAAGGACACGGACTCCTCCACCTTGTGGAGGAGGTGACACCAGTTACCATGGTGATGAGGCACCATGACATGATTGTGCACACATCTCAGAGCCATCCCAGTCCTTGAGTACCAAAGGGAGGTGGGGGGTGGGGGCAAGTCTGTGGGACTGAGGAGGGACTGAACCCTGATCCTCACTTTGGAGTGGGCTGAAGGGAGATGGGAGCCAGCGTTCAGCACGCCTTCCTCCCCGCCAAGAAGCACTCCCCACTAGCAGCTCAAGCGCTTGCACCTTCCCCATGTGGGGCTCTCACTGGAGCCAGGTGGAGTCAGGATCCTGACTGCACCTCTCCCAGCCCTGGCCCTGGAGGGTCCAGGGAAGCCCTGGGCCTGAGTCACTATTCCAAGGCCCTGTATCTGGAGATTGCCCTGGCTACTCCATGGACTGCAGAGAAAGGGATTTTTTTCACTCCGCATTCCTGAGGGACCTATAGTAGCTTGCAAAATTGGCCTCAAATACTTCCTTCTCCCTGTTTCCAGGTTCTTTGGCAGTGCCCTCAGATACTAACGCTGTGCTTGGTCATGTGACTTGCTTTGCCCAATGGGACTTCAGCAAACTAAATGCAAATGAAGGCTTGAAAAATGCTTGTGAAATGGAGTTTGCCCACTTGCTACACTTAGAACACAGAGAGCATCTTGGGAAGGAGACTGAGCTGACCTGCTGGAGGATGAGAGGCCATATGGAGGGGCACCAAGGCATCCCAGCTGACAGCTACTCAACCATCAGAGTTAGGATATCCTAGATTATTCTGATGCTAGCCAAACACCAGCTGACCACAAACACATAGTCCAGACCAGAAGAATCTCCCAGCTGACCCACAGAATCATGAGCTAAATAAATGGTTCTTTTAAACTACTATGTTTTGGAGTAATTTGTTATGCAGCACAAGATATCAGACGCAATCAACACTCCCTTTCCAGCAGTCCCTGGTTCAATCTTTCAGCTGATACACTTAAGATCAATGGTGCCAAGGATACCTATTGTTACTGACTGACCAATATACCTTCCTCTGGTGACAGAATCCATCTCTTGTTTTGGAAGCCGCCTCCTGGACATTCAGTTCATATGGCCTGGGTGGGGCTGAGCCTACTTCTAACTTCCACAGTGGGCTCGTAGCCCAAGCCTACCCTAATAATCCACACACAGCGATCTGTTCAAGGATGACACTCACCTTGTGCCCTGCTCCTGAGAGTCACCAAAGCTAAGGGACAGAGACAGAGTGAGGGAGGAAGATGAAAAAGTACAGAGGGTATCCCGTGACATTGTTTTAGGTCCGAGGTTCCAGCCATTGCTTAAAACTAATCCTCCCTCCTTGCACTTGTGATTTCTGTCACTTGCAACCAAGAGTCCTGACTGAAATAGAAAACGAGAGAAGGGTCTGGCTGGGGAGGCAGTTGGAAGATTCTGATAAAGTAAGAGGATCCCAGGAGACTTTTTCCTGGTAGGGAGGCAGGAGGAGGTGGAGCTGATGCTACCACACAGATGGCAAGGCTGGGCAGAGACCCAGGAAGCTGCAGGCCCAACCCGGGCACCCACCCATCTGGCGCCAGCCTGCCTTTTGTTGGTGACTCCCCTCCCAGGGCCCTGTAGATTGTAAAGACCTTTCCAAGTTCATCTCTCACTGGGTACTCCTTGGCAGAAAGGCAGAGCTGAGATCATTTTGGAGAAAGAGACCATGAGGCTCAGAGAGGGGAAGTAACTTGCCCAAGGTCACACAGCAGGTTGGTGGCAGAGCCAGGCAGCCATTCTGCTTTTCTCTGCCACCTGTCCAATCTTGGCACCGACACACAACCTTTCCCAGTTGGCACTGGGCTGGCAGTAAAGAGGCATGGTTCTGGTTGAGAGTATGCCACTGCCTCCTGGGTAATCTTAGGTAGGTCACCTTCCTGCTGGGTCTTGGGCTCTTCTTCTATACAAAGAGGCCGCTGGACTAAATGACTTCTAAGGGCCCTTCTGGTTTTGACTCCAATGGCCTGCTGACCTTGGGAGAGAAACTCTGGATCTGTCAATGCCTCTAGAATAAATCCCACACGCCTGCCCAACAGTCCTCTCTACCCTTGATCTCCACACACTTTGTGCTGCTTCCTCTGACTCAGCTCTACCCTGGCCCCTTTTCATGAGCCCTTCCACACCAGCAAATGTCCCTGTAGCGTCAGGTTCTTCCCGGAGGTGTCCCTCAACCCCTTACATATTGCACCCAAGGGTGCTACTTTCTCTATACTCTTCTCCAGTGACTCTGTTTCTCTTCTCTCATCCCATGTTCCCCAGGTCCAAAGGTGGGGTAGGTATCCTCTGGGGTCCCTAAGCTGCATGCAGAACTGTATAACCCTGTGGCTATCCACTGCGAGCCTCTTCATCCACTGGCTGATGGGTCTTGCCCCTTCTTTGAAAGCTAGTTTAATCTCTGCATCATACTGATCAACTTTGACATGTGGGGCCACCCCATCCAGCACGCCAACCGTTCCATCTCTCAAACTCTTCTCCCATGACCTTTCCCACTATCCCTTGGACTGTGTCATCACCTGTAACGCTCCTGCCTCCAAAGTCACCAATTTGATGGCCCCACTCGGACCACCACTGCTGGCTTCTCAACACCCTTCACGTGATGAGCCCAGTCCGGTGATCAGGTCCCCAGCCCCCACCCCTCCACTCTCTCCCATTCCCTGGTTCTTCACATTGCAACTCGTGGCCCACTGGGATCACACTTCAACATCAGCTTCGCCTGTAATCCAAACTCATACTCCCCTGCCTTTTCATCACACCCGTCAGGAAAAGCCCACATAGGATACACCCAATGAAGAGTTTTCTCAGTGCTGGCAAAGCAGCCGAGCGCTGCTGGAGGAAGCCACTCTATGGGGCACATGGGGTCCACTGTAGATCTGGAATCATCCACTTCAAGAGGTACCCAGATGCTGTCCTACCACCCGACTGGCCTTTGCTGGGGAACTCACTCTCCCTGATGACTATTTCCGATCTTCTCACTGTCCTCTACCCTCCTGGGACCCCTCCACCCTCGCTCTCAGGGAGTACTTGGTCTCCCTCCCCCCACCTGCTATGTTTGAGGTACTGACCCTCCTCCCATCCAAGGCCAATGCCTCCTCTTCCTGCACTCTGAACTCCATCTTTTCCCGTCTTATCAGGAGCCCACACCAGCCATAGTTCCTTCTCTCTTGGAAACTCAACCTCTCCCCTGCTCAGGGTTGTTCCCACTGGCTCCTAAACATGCTCAAGCCTCTCCAATTAAAATTAAAAAAAAAAAAAAACAAAGTGCTCTCTCTCTCCAGCTCCATTTTCTCCACCGCCGCCGGGGGCCAAGGGTCTCCTGTAGGGGGTCCAGCCGGTATCCCAGGTCTCCCTTCAAGGCCCAGGGTGAACCCCGGGGGAGCCGGGAAGGGGATAGACGGGCGGGGGTTGGGGCGAAGGGAGCAGCGGCCCCAGCGAGTTGGGAAGTAACCAGGCGGGGGAGGGGCGAAGCAGGGAGGGGGCCTCGGGGGGGCCCCCCCCAACTATGGACTAGCGGCTGCTGGGGCCGCCCCCACCAGGCGGGGGCCGGAATGGGGGTGTCCGGGGAGGCCGAGGGAAGCAAGACATCGGGGACATTCTGCAGCAGATAATGACCATCACCGACCAGGGCCTGCATGAGGCCCAGGCCAAGAAACGTGCCCTAAACTGCCGCTGAATGAAGCCAGCTCTCTTTAGCGTCCTCTGTGGAATCAAGGAGAAAACCGGCCTCAGCATTGGAAGCTCCCAGGAGGAGGAGCCGGGGCCCCACAGCTGAGGCGCCTGGACAACGTGCTTCTGGCAGAGGGTGTGGCCAGGCCGGAGAAGGGGGTGGGGGCTCAGCGGCAGGAGCTGCGGCCGCTGCAGCTTCCGGGGGCGGCGTGTCCCCTGACAGCTCCATCGAACACTCGGACTATCGAAGCAAACTTGCCCCGATATCTACCACTCGGAGCTGGAGACGTATGAGCAGGCCTGTAACGAGTTCACCACCCACGTCATGAACTTGCTGAGGGAGCAGAGCCCACGCGGCCCGTGGCACCCAAGGAGATGGAGCGCATGGTCAGCATCATCCACCGCAAGTTCAGCGCCATCCAGATGCAGCTCAAGCAGAGCACCTGGGAGGCCGTCATGATCCTGCGTTCCTGCTTCCTGATGCCAGACGAAAACGCCGGCACTTCAGCAAACAGGCCACTGAGGTCCTAAATGAGTGTTTCTACTCCCACCTGAGCCACCCCTATCCTGGTGAGGAGACCAAGGGGGAGCTCGCCAAGAAGTGTGGCATCACTGTCTCTCAGGTCTCCAACTGGTTTGGCAACAAGTGGATTCGCTATAAGAAAAATATTGGGAAGTTCCAAGAGGAGGCAAACATCTATGCCGTCGAGACCACCGTGTCAGTCACCCAGGGGGGCCACGGCCGCACCAGCTCCCCGACACCCCCTTCCTCCGCAGGCTCTGGCGGCTCTTTCAGTCTCTCAGGATCCGGAGACATGTTTCTGGGGATGCCGAGGCTCAATGGAGATTCCTACTCTGCTTCCCAGGTGGAATCACTCCGACACTCAATGGGGCCAGGGGACTATGGGGGTAACCTCGGGGGAGGCCAGATGTGCAGCCCTCGGGAAATGAGGGCAAACGAAGGCTGGTAGGAGGCTGTGACCCCATCCTCGGTGACATCCCTGACAGAGGGACCAGGGAGCGTTCATTCTGACACTTCCAACTGATCTCGTTTCTCAGGGCCACAGGGGTGGGGGCTCACAAGGTGATTCTTGAAGAGGATGCAGGCATCCAGAGGACAAACCCCAGACACAGGAGAAGCACAAGACAGAGAAGGGCAAATGGGTCGTCCCCTCCCCCAACAGATTCTCTGTGCTGGGGATGCTGAGTACATGGCAGGGAGAATGGGGTCCCCTAAGGGGAAAGTGGGGTCTGTCTCCCCCTTTTTTCCTTTAGTTTTTTCTCTCTTCCTTTCTTACACAGAAACACACCCATAATCCTCTTTTTCAGATCTATCTCATACATACATGTACAATTATTCTGTTTCCCTCTCTCTCAGTTTTCTACCACTCTCCTCCCCCACCCCTCATCTACTCTGGGATCTGTGGAGACGCCAGCCTTGCCCCACCAGAGATGCCAAAAATGGGGACACAACTTCTGGACAGAGGACTTGAGCCACGCCCCCCGTGCCTCCCACTCCCTACCCCTCCAGGTGGCTTTATTACCTCATACGCAGCTCATCTTAAACCAATAGAATCGCTCCGTGGAAAAACTACATAAATAAATAAAAAAGTTCCTTACCCCCCTCCAGCTAACGTCTTACCTATCTCAACACTCTCATAGCCAAAACTGTTTAAAGGTCTCCACGGCCTCCCTGCCCCTAGCACCTCTGCCCACTTGCTACTATAATTCAGTCCAGTGGTTAGGAGCAGAGCCTGGGCTAGAATTCTGGTGCCACTGTTTTTTTTTTTTGTTTTTTTTTAGATGGAAAGAAAGCAGGTTTATTCAGAATGCCGGCATTCTGGGAGAATGGTGGACTCCTGTCCAAAGGCCATCTCCGCCACTGGTTTTTATACAACTCTGTTAAGGCAAGTCACTTAACCTCCCTGTGCCTCAGTTTTCTCACCAACAAAATGGGTATGATCCACAATACCTCTCATACGGTCGTAAGGAGTGTGAATATTATTTAAAATTAGTCCACTTCAGAACTCTCTGCCTTGCTCCTCATTTTACTTTTTCCATGGCTCTTATCACTGCCTAACAAACTACCCACTCCTTATTAACTGTCTGTCTCCTGCATTAGAAGGCAAATTTCATGAGTAGGAATTCCTGCCTGAGATCTTCACTGCTGTATTTCTAGTGGCAAGGGCAGTACCTGGCACACTGCAGGTGCTAAAGTTAAACTCATTCTCCACCCTTCCTAGCCACTCCCCTGATTCTGGAGCAGCTCATCCTCCCTGTACTCAGGCCTCTAAATATCCGACTACCTCACAGCTATATCCAGCCCTTCTTCATGCTCCACTTATCCAGCAAACACATGCCCACACGAGCTTCGTTGACTACCCCCTCATGTTTCAGCCTCCAGCCCCTTTATAACCAGCTACCCATTGGATGGCTCACCATGAACGTAACATGGCCAAATCTGGTCCATTTCCTGTGTGTGGGGGCCCCATGACGTGTCCAGCTACATGAGCTAGAAAGCTCAGCTTTAGATCCTGATCTCCCTCCTGCTCCCTCACCTCCATGCCCAGCCTGTCCTCAAGTCCTGCTCTCTGACCTTCAGAATCTCTCACCTCTGGCCACTTTTCTCCCTCCACTGTCTTCTCTCACCTGCCCATTGCGATACCAGCATCCCCACCCCCCAGCCTACTTCAAGCCTACCTCACCCTTCTCTCCAGAGTGAAGCCTTCAAGAGGCTCCCCTGCTGCCCCTCCCCCTGCCCTTAGCTCCCCACCCCCATCCCTGATTATTTATTTATCGGGTAGCTACCAGCTGAGGGGGATGCAGTTGCCATGGGAACCATCAGCCTGGAGTCAGGGCTGCCTCTGTTCTCAGTAGGATGCTCTTGTCTGTCTAGACGCCAACCCCAGGAGCGAACCATAGGTGGGGGGTGGGTAGTGGGGGGCAAGGGATGAATAATGCAGATAGGCCCACCCCAGCCCCAGGAAGCTGGTTGGGGGAGAGGGCAGGTAGGGGGCTGGGCTTGGAGCCACAGAACCCATCAGAAGTCTCTTGTGCCTAAGCCCTTGCCAGCCAATTCTGCAAGTCAACTACTTCCCTGCCCAAATTCTAGCCATGTCACAGGGGACTTAGACACAGAAGTCAGGCTATCTGGGGAGTGTGGGGGGACCCGTGGAGTTCCTTGAGAATGATTTGGTCCAGTATGGTACTCTTTTATTGACTTTAGTTCACAGAGGGCCAAGTTGGGAAGAGTTCCCCATTTGGGGTGAGTCAGACTTGAGTTCCATCCCCAGCTCAGTCCTGGTGTGACCTTGGGCAACTTACTCACCCTCTCTGAGCCCAGGAAAATGCCCTAAGGATTCAGACTATGCACATAAAGCTCTCAGCCCAGCACCTGGCGCACAGTTGGTGCTCAGTATATGGCAACAGCCTTTGCTGCATCTCCAAACTCAAGCCCCCCTTTCCCCAATGGATTTCTGAGGCAGCTGACAAAATTAAACTCGACTCAGCCCCTCATCCGTGAAATGAGGGAGTGGGATTGAAGCCACAAACAGCAGAGCTGGAAGGACCCCTGGAGATCTGTTGGTCCAACCTGTTCATTAGGGAGGTGAATAAACTGACAGCAGAGAGAGGCAGTGACTTGTATAAGGGGAGGGTCTTCTCACTCTCTCTGAGCTCTGTCCCCATTTCTAAGGTCAATGCCATTTGAGTATGAATTGAAATAAACACCCAATGAGAGATTAAAATGAGTACAGTCATGGGGACCAGGTAGTCTTTGTCAGGATCAGGGGAGATGGGATTCCTAGGGGCTTAATTTATTGAACAAATATTTCTTGAGCACCTACTATGTGCCAGGTCATGTGCAGGGTGTATGGCAATGAACAAGCTGCTGTGGCTCCTGCTTCAGAGAACTCGAGTCTAGAGAGACATAGCACAGTCCTCTGAGAGCTAATGTGGGGGCTTCTCTGCCAGGTTTCTCACCCACTGTGTGTAGTGACCTGTGGGGACTCCTTTCTACCACGCCCAACACACACACACACACACCTTTCTTTTTCAGGGCTCTCGCAGCCCTTCTGCCTTTCTCTGTTCCAGCCTGGATCCTGCTGGAAAATGGCCAAGGCTATAACTGTTAAGTGGAAAAAACAAGCTGCAGAACAATATGATTCCATTTGTGTAAAAAAGAAAAAAAAAGTTCCCCCCACTGACAGAAAAAGAGAGACACACACACACATTAAAAAGTGAGTGTAAATGCAAAATCAAGAACCAGTGAAACACAACAAATGGTTATGAGAGGTTCTCTTTAGTGAGTGGAAATCGGGAGACAGGGAGATGTTTGCTTTGAAACACATACACTTCTGTGTTTCTGAAATTTTTTACAACAAAGTTACATTTTTTTAAAAAACTTTTATTTATTTAAGTGTGTTTTTCCAGGGCCCATCAGCTCCAAGCTAAGTAGTTGTTTCAATCTAGTTGTGGAGGGCGCAGCTCCCAGTGGCCTATGTGGGGATTGAACAGGCAACCTTGTTGTGAAGAGCACCAAGTTCTAACCAACTGAGCCAACCGGTGGCCCCCAAAATTACATTGTTAAAAAAAGTGTTTTTAAATGTTGATTCATCGCTTAGACCTGAAAGAGTGGCTCAGAGGACCTGTGGTCTCCTCTGATGCAAATATGCTGTGGGACCCTGGGCGGTTTTCTCCTGTGGGCCAGGGGGCCTCTAGCTATATATCACTGTCTAGATGGGGTGTTGTTGTAGCCCGCCTGCCAGCAGGGGGACTGGCTTTGGGGTCCTGTGACCTCCGCTTTAGCCCTTTCCTCCCAGAAGCTGGTTCCGCCGGCCCCTGGTACAGCCTGTCCCCAGGTTCTGCCTGGATTATCACAGCCCTGCACCCACTGCCTGACTATACCTAGACCCAGATTCTGCCAGCCAAGGGTGCCCTCCCCACAGCCCTAGTGTGAGAATTCCCCTTTGATAGAGGGGACTCAGGGCAGTCACCTGCGTCTCCTAAAGTCACTTAGACAGGAAGTGGCAGAGCGAAGGTCTGAGTCCTTGCCTCTACAACCATTGCTCTTCCCAACCACCAGCCATATTCCCAAAATCAGGGGCAGAGTGGAGGTGGGGCAGAGCTTGCTCTGGATCAAAGGGCCTCTCATGAGTTACCCAGCCCAGCCTCCAGTGGGCAGTGGTGTAACAGCTAACATTTATTAATCTCCTATTGGTGCCAGACACACTGTTCTGAGTAATTCCCATCTGTTCATTCATTCATTCCACAAACAGTTTCTCAAGTGCCTTTGGTGTGCTAAGTGCTGGGAACTCAGTGGTGAATAGAGACAAACCAGCTCCTGTCCTCATGGATGACAGTCCGGCCTGTTCCTCCTCCATGCACATACCAGGACATCTGCCCCAGCCCAGACAGCAGAGGACGTGGAAGAGGGGCAATTCTTTCCCATTAGAAAACAAAACAAAATTCTCCCAGAAAGAGATCACAACTCTCTCTCAGTGGGTCTGAGAATTGCAGAATCATTTATTGAGCACCTACTATATAGTACCCTTCATACTCACATCTCTTAGTAATATCCTCATTGACAGATAAGGAAACTGAGGCCCAGAGAAGTGAAGGGGCTTACTCAGGGACACACGGAAGAGCTGAGGAGTCAGTTCGGGGCCAGGCCCTTACTCTTCCCTAACACATGGCTCCCTGAGATGTGTTCCTGAACTTGCATGCCTGGGCATTTGGGACTCTCATCCCTTACAGTCCTGCTGGAGGGAGCATTCCCCTCTTGAGGGGTAATCCACCCCCCATCCTGCTCCCTCATCCTCAGGACAGCTCCCCATGCCCCAAAGGCCCTAGACTACCATCTGTCTGTCTTCACACCCTCCTGCTGTGGCCCAACCCTCTACCTCAGCAGGGTCTGGGGAGCCAGGGAGCAGCTGGTCACACCACCTTCCGGGTAATTAGCCCTTGGAGACCAGCTTGGAGCTGTTAGGGAGGCCCAGGACTATCTCAGAGTGCAGCTCTGGTCCTGTCAGGAGGCAGCCACTCAGGCTTGGCCTCCATCGCCATGGCAACCACACCCCAGTGACTGCTGACCCATCCCCAGCTGAGGGGGCACCTCAGGCCCCTTCTGGGCAGATCTATCCCACTGTACCTCTGAACTGGCAGCTCCATTAGAACAAGGGGGTTGGTAGTGGTCTGATTAGCATACATCTACATTAATTTGCATAGACTCTGGGCCTAGCAGCCCGGGGTGATACCAAGGTCAGTCTAAAATCAAAGGGTCCCTCCATCTCAAGGGGCCTATCTCCTCATCCACCATCTGGTCCAAACCCGTGGGCGCCACAGTGGGAGGCGGTGTGGGCAGTGAAAAGAAGGCCCTTCAGGCCAGTGATTGTGACTCAGTCTCCTCCTCTGTAGAATGGGGACAGGATGGATGCCTACTTCACTTAGGTGTTGAGAGGACCAAGGAGTCTTCTCCATCATTCCCAAGCCCAGGCCTGCCCTGTCCGCTCCGACCCCCAATCTCCACTCCTGCAGCTCCTTGCTTTCTATGGAGCAGGCCCCTCTTACAGGCCCAGAAAAGCCCACAGGAGCCCAGTAGAGCCCGCCCCTTGGATCTGGGACTACTGTGCCATTCTCCTTCCACCAGGCCCTTCCCCCACTAATTTCTGGGTTCTGACAGGAAGCGGATTGGAAGCTGGATGATATAGCTTCGGCCTTTCACCAACACCGCTGGGCCTTGTGCCAATGCACAGACGGAAAGCAGGGGGCATCTGACCTGGCTCTGGCCCTCTGCACCACCCACTCCAGTGCACCCTTTGGAAAACCATGAGAGGCAGTTCCGGCTAATGGGGCAGCGGGGGTGCTCTGGAGTCAGACTGTTTGGGGGTATCATCCCTGTGCACCTCAGTATCCTGATCTGTAAAATGAGGATAACAGTCCCCACAATTCCTGGAATTGGTGTGAAAATTAAATGAGATAATGTATGTCAGGTGCCTGACCTGGTAAGCGCTCCATAAATGTTAACTATTACCATTAAAATAATGATTGTAATGAGAAAAAAACCTGAGACCACCTGGAGGGTCAAGGAAGGCTTTACAGAGGAGGTGATAGTTAAAATTTGGCCTTAAACTGACTATACTAAAAAAACACTGGAAACACTCTAGACATCCCTCAGAAAGACACACAGTAACTTATGGCATCTCCACGTGGTGGAACACACAACGCAAGCCATTACAGCGGGGTGTGGAAAGAGAGCCAAGTGTGTGGTGTGAAAAGGCAGGCTGCAGCCGGTTAGCTCAGTTAGAGTGTGGTGCTCTTAACAACAAGGTTGCCGGTTCGATCCCCACATGGGCCACTGTGAGCTGTGCCCTCCACAACTAGATTGAAACAACTACTTGACTTGGAGCTGCTGGGTCCTGAAAAAACACACTTAAAATAAAATATAATAAAAAAATAAATAAAAGAAAGGCAGGCTCTAGAGCCACTTGAGTATGATCCTATTTTTGCGCAGAAAAAAAAGAATCATCAAACTGTTAACTCTGCAGAGTGGGAATAGGGGCCTCTTTGAGAGTCTCAGAGATATTTCTGTAAGGTTTTACACTGAGGGGTAATACTTTCATAAGAAAATAAAGAATAAAGTAATAGGGACAAATAAGTTTGGGCAAAACCCTGAGACGTGGGCAGTTTGACCGACCATTCTAGTTTGCCTGGGACTGTGGGATTTCTCGGTCCAGCAATTTAAAGCATAAAACCTCCAAGTCCAGGGCAAAGTGGGGCAAGCTGGTCACCCCAGATGTGGGAGAGAATGGAAGACTTGGAGGCCTGAGGGTGGTTCCGGATGAAGCGAGGGGTGGCAGTGTGGAGAAGACCTGTGGCTGGGCCTCCAACCCAGAGCTTTATCCCACTGGCCCCAAGGAGCCAGGGAAGGTTTAAGCAGAAGGATGTGGAAGCTGGGCGCTTTGGGCACAGTGCTTTCCGGCTGCGGGAGAAGGATGGGCTGAAGTGGGCGATCAGGCGGACATGCTGAGCATTCCTCGAAAGGCTGAGAGCAAGGCCCAGAATCCCTCTCCATCCATGTTCAGGTTCCCACTTTCCCAGGACTCCAACCTTCTTGGCAATGCCCACTCTGACTCTGCCTGTGTCCCCATATCCAAACTGTTGGGGCGTCCCCAGTTCCAGAGGCCGAGACCCCCAGCAGCAAAGTGGGGGTCTGGAGTGGGCAGCGAAGGCCTGGGAAGAGGGCACCCTCCAAGAGGAGCACTGCAGACAGGGATCGAGGGCAAGGCAATTCAGGCAGAGAAAACCCAGCCAAAGCCAGGCTCTCCCGTGAGCCGCTGGCTGCAGACAAATGGACATTTGGAGAAATATAAAGGTGATTAATCAGATCCCCCCATTAAGTACAATGAATGACACTATATAATTAAGCCAAAAACTCGTGGTAGACAGCACCTTAATGGAGCAGGCACTTAGGCAGGGAGAATTAATTAAGGAGGCAGAGTTTCAGGAGTGTCTATAATGATGGAGGTGGGATGAGAAAGACCAGAAGGTAGACAAAAACAGTTGCATGTTAACGTCTGCCCAGCATGGGACTGAGGTCTGAGCAGTTACCATCTCAGGCTCCGGGAGTCAGGCAGACCTGGGAGGGAGTCTCAGCTCTCACTTACAAGCTGTGGGATCTGGGAAATTTCCTGGAGCCTGTTTCTTTATCTATAAAATGGGAAAACGACTCCTAATAATACCTGGGGTTGTATGAGATTCAATGAAGTAATGTGAGTAACGGACTTTGCCTATAGTAAGTGCTCAGTAAATTTATCATTACTTGGACAACAAACTTTCCCTTTCTGGATCTTAATTTCTCATTGGCAAAAAGGGGATAATAATGTCCTGTCTTCACAGAGAAACTGGAGGGTCAAATAAGAGCACAACCATGAAAGCAATTTATATACCCTAATGTGCTTTTTAAACTGTAAAGTACTATGCCCACATCTGTCATTATTAGGATAATTATTAAGTCCTTGGTTTCATATCAAGGTCAGATTCCGCGGCTTGTTCCCTGAGAAGCTGTATGGTGTAGCGGTTAAAAATGTGGCCCAGGAGCCAGACTTTTGCATCCTACCTTTCACACTTATCATAGCTGTATGATCTTCAGCAAGTCATTTAATCTCTCTGTCCTTTAATGTCCCCATCTGTAAAATGGGGACAATGATAACAGCACCTATCTCAAGGGATCGTCATCAGGCCTAACAAAGGACATCGGTGTAAAATGCTCAGCACACTGCCTGGCCCGGAGCCATGTGTAAAAAGCCATGTTAGCTCTGATTGTTACGCACAGTGAAGATTCTGAGTCTGGGTCCCTTACATGTTCTGAAGGAGAAGAGACAACAGCTGTCCTGGTGTGCAGGCACCTTTGAGGCCAAGCAGTGTGTCCCCCCGCCCCACCCCATCTGGTCTGGCAGCCGCCTGGCCTTTCCCGGCTCCTTGCTCCACGCTTGCTCTCCTCATTCACCCACCAACTCTGTGCCAGGCCTGCGCTGAGTGCAGATGACGGACTTCAAGTGTCAGTCTTGCACAAGCCCAGAGAGCAAGGACTTCCCTTCGGGGACTTACATCGAGCCTGCCCTGTACACGTTGCTTTACTTTCATTTTCATTTGAAATGAAATTTTCTCCCCATTTCATTTTCTCCTCTCACCTCTTGAGTGGTATTATTTCCATATGTGTTTACAAAGGCTCAGGGAGCAAAGTAATATACCAGGTCGCACAGCAGGTACACACACATGGCAGAGGCAGGATTCAACCACAGACCTATGGGCTCTGAAGCCTGCCCACCACCACCCCATGTTTCCCCATTAGCTCTTCCGCTCCACGAATGGCTGGGCCCCCAGGGCATCTCTACAATGGCCTGACTCCCTCACTGCTGAAACCAGCAACTCTCCCAACGGACCCGCTAGTGCCACCGATGACGCTGAGATGTTCAGTTCAAATCCATCATCTGCTAGCTGTGTGACCTCCAGCAAGCGTCTAAATCCCCAAGCCTGTGTCCTCATCTATAAAAAGGAAAAGATTAAAACCTATACCTTTCAGAGTTGACATTAAGGGATGCAAAGCATGGCATTTGGCACAGAAGTATCACCTGACAAATGCCATTCTTTCATCAGCTCTGAGCCCAATCCTTCCCCCACCCTATGCCACTCCCCTCCTCCCTCCACCTCTGGAGACTTGTGTTCTGACCTAGAAGGCCTCCACTGAAACTTTCTCACTGGGGGATGGTTTCTTTCATTCTTTCTGGAGGCCTTCCTTTCTTTCTAATGAGGCAAAACAGAGTCCTTCCAGAAGCCCTTTTGCTATCTCCTCAAGCAGGGTGGCTTGCCTGCCTTCACAGCAACCCAGAAATCTCCCATATACGTGCACAGTTTGCTGGGCCTTAGGGGGCTCCCTCACGCCAGGCCAGCCTGGCTGGGTTGGCCTTTGAGAGTAGCAGTCAGCCCTTGCCTGCAGCAGGGGCACTCCAACAGATACCAGACAAGATGCTGCCGTACCAAACCCTCCTGCCTTTCTGTGCCTCCTCCCGACTCTGGCTTTTCCTTACTGGGCTCTTATATGGGTCTGGGACAGTGTGTCCAACTCAGAGTTATGTTGTTGAGACCTTGGGCAAATCACATGACCTTTTATTTAGGGCCTGTGTTTCCTCATCTGTAAAGTGGGAATTATAATCCTTATCGTCCTTGTCTCCGGGGTTGGTGGTGGATCCAAAGGGATAACTGACATTGGGGAATCATCAAGCTCTCCCCTCACAGGGGAGACCCCCAGGGCTCACATTTCCTGTTCCAACTGGGCCAAGAGAAACCGCACAGCAACGTCCAGGCCCCACCTCCTTCCCACAGCGCATCCCACACAGCAGAGTCAGTTGCAAAAGAGGATTCTTCTGGGAGTTTGTTTTATCGTCAAAGAATATGCATCCAGCATTCTACTCTGACATAGAGCCTCCTCTTTCGTTCATTTCCCCCCATATCAGGATAGAATTGATGATCTGCTGAGATGCATGGTATATTGATCCTGTGGCTTACTGTCCTCCTCCCCCTAACCTGGCAGGTACAGGAACTGCAATCTGAGATACCAGCAGACAGGGTGCAAATCCTGCCTCTACCACTTACACACAGGCTGCAGGGCTAGTAAGCCATTCAGCATAGCTGAGGCTGTTTCCTCATCTGAAATGAGGATAATTTATACTAGAACCCAAGTCTGTGGGTCAAGGTTTGGGTAAGGTTACGCGTGCGTGAGAAGGGGTCCAAGCCTGAGGTCAGGGACACGGACAGCCAGAGTCACCGTAGGGTCTTGAGAAGACTGGCTCCCTGAGCCATAATTAGACTTTTATTCTCACCTCATTTATTGAATGTCAGTCACAATACTAGACATTGGAGATATGGTGGTGAGCAAAAGCAAAAGAAGACACCGCCCCATTCATGATACAAACATTCAGCAAAATGGGAAGAGAAAGGAACTTTCTCAGCTTGGTAAAGGGCATGTACAACAAACCCACAGCCAACATCAACTTTAATAGTGAAAGACTGAAAGTGTCCCCCCTAAATTCAGGAACAAGACAATAATGTCCATTCTCCTCACTTCTAATCAACATTGCATTGAAGGTTCTGGCCAGGACAATTAGGCAAGAAAAAGAAATCAAAATCATCTGGATTGGAAAGGAAGAAGTAAAACTAGCTCTATTTGCGGATGACATGATCTTGTATATAAAAACCCTGAAGAAGCCACAAAAAACTTAGAGCTACTAAATTAGATCAGTAAGGTTGCAAGATCCAAGATTGATATTGAAAAATCAGTTGGATTTCTACATACCAGCAATGAACAATTCAAAACTGAATAAAGAAAACAATTCCACTTATGATAGCATCAAAAGGAATAAAGTACTTAGGATAAATTTAACCAAGGAGGTGAAAGACTCATACACTGAAAACTATAAAATATTGTTGAAAGAGGTTAAATAAATGGAAAGACATCTAGTGGTCACAGACTAAAAGACTTAATATTGTTACAATGGCGATACTCCCAAACTGATCAACAGATTCAATGCAATCTCTGTCAAAATTCCAACTACCATTTTTGCAGAAATGGATAAGCTGGTCCTAAAATTCATATGGAAATGAAAGGGACCTGAAATAGCCAAAATAATCCTGAAACAGAACAAAGTTGGAGGATTTAAACTTCTTGATTTCAAAACTTACAATAAAACACGATCTGTTTTTTTTTGTTTTTGTTTTTTTTTTTAAGGAGGGCGCAGCTCAATGTGGCCCACGCGGGGATCGAACCTGCAACCTTGGTGTTATGAGCACCGTGCTCTAACCAACTGAGCTAACCGGCCATCCGATAACACTATCTTAATCAAGCCAGTGTGGTATTAACATAAGGTTATATATATAGATCAATGGAATAGAATTGAGAGTCTAAAAATAAACCCATGCATTTACAGTTAATTGATTTTCAACAGGAATTCCCAGATCATTCGATGAAGAAAGCATAGTCTTTCAAAAAATTGTGCTGGGACACCTAGCTATCCATGCAAAATAATAAAGTTGGATTCCTACCTCATACCAAATACAAAAACTAACTCAAAATAGATCACAGATCTAAATGTGAGAGCTAAAGATATAAAACTCTTAGAAGGGACCAATGGTGTAAATCTGAACGACCTTGGAATAGGCATGTCTTAGATACGACACCAAAAGCACAAGCAGCCATAGAAAAACTAGATAAATTGGACATCATCAGAATCAAAAACTTCTGATCATCAAAGGATATTATCAAGAAAGTAAAAAGTCAACCCATAGAATGGGAAAAAATATTTGCAAATCATAGATGTGATTAAGGATCTAGAAACCAGAATATATAAGAACTCTTACCATTAAACAATAAAATGATAAATAATGCAATTTTAAAAATGGGCAAAGGATTCCAAGAGAAACTTCTCCAAAGAAGATATGCAAGTGGCCAATAAGCACATGAAAAGATGTTCAACATTATTAGTCATTAGGGAAATGCAGCTCAAAACCACAATGAGATACTGTTTTACACCCACAAGGGTAGCTGAAATAGAAAATCAAATACCGACAAGTTTGGGTGTGAATGTGGAGAAAGTAGAACGCTTATGCATTGCTGTTGGGAATGTAAAATGGTGCAGCTGCTGTGGAAAACAGGCTAGTTCCTCAAAAAATTAAACATAGTTATCATATGGCCCAGCAATTCTATTCCTAGGTATGTACCTGAGAATTGAAAACAAAGTTCACACAAAACTTGTAAAGGAACGTTTCACAGCAGCATTATTTACAGCAGCCAAAAAATGGAAATAACCTAAACATTCATTAATTGATCAATGAATAAACAAAATGTGGTATGTCCAAACATGGAATATTATTCAGCCATAAAAAGAAATGAAGGGGCGACCGGATTGTTCAGTTGGTTAGAGCATGAGCTCTCAACAAAAGGGTTGCCGGTTCAATTCCCACATGGGCCAGTGGGCTGCGCCCTCCACAACTAGACTGAAGGCAACGAGCTGCCACTGAGCTGCTGGAGGAGTGGCCAGATGGCTAAGATGGTTAGAGCGCGAACTCTAAACAACAAGGTTGCCAGTTCAATTCCCGCATGGGATAGTGGTCTGCACCCCCTGCAACTAAGATTGAAAACGGCGACTGGACTTGGAGCTGAGCTGCGCCTTGGAGAAACACACTGTTCCCCAATATTCCCCAATAAAAATTTTTAAAATATTATTAAAAAAAAGAAATGAAGTACTGATACATGCCACAACATGGATGAACCTTAAAAATATTATGCTAGGTGAAATAAGCCAGAAATAATGTGGCCAGAAAGGGCCACATATTGTATGATTTCACATTGTATGATTTCACTTATATGAAATGTCCAGAATAGGCAAATCCATACAGACAGGAAGTAGATTAGTGGTAGCCAAGGGCTGGCAGGAGGGGAAATGGGTTTGAGGTTTCTTTTTGGAGGGATGAAAATGTTCTGGAGTTAAGACAGTGGTGATGGTTGCACAACTCTGTGAACATACTAAAATCCACTGAATTGTACACTTTAAAATGGTAAATTTTATGGTATGTGAATTATACCTCAAAAAAAGGAGAAGGAAAAGGAGGAGAAGAAACAACATCCCAGACACAGCTCTAGCCCTCATGGAGCTTACATTCAGTGGGGGGGGGGGAGGGCAGGTGGGCACTTGGGGGAGAGGGAACCAAACACACACACACAGCAAAATTACTGTTCTGCTAATGCTGAAGGGGTACTGAGAATGAGAGCTATGATGGAAATGGTCAAAGAAGACTTACTGGGGGAAGTGATCTGAAGGAACAGGGGTTACCACGGTAAGGAAGAGAGAGGGGAAGATTTCAGCAGAGAAACGAGCATGTGCAAAGGTCCTGTGGTGGGAGAATGCTTGGCAAGTAGAAAGACCCAGAAAAGACTCCTGTGTCTAAGGCAGCGGGAGTGAGAGGAAGCAGGGCACCAGAGGGAAGGCCTGGAAGGGCTTTTATGTCCTGTGGCCCAGTGCAAATGTGTCAGGGTTGGAGGTTGAGCAGGAAAGTAGCCTGCGGCTAGAGAGGGGGGCCCCTTTGGGTCAAGCATCATACTGAGGGTATCAGGCACCTACTACAGGGGTAAAGTGCTCCCAGTCAACATCTGGAAGGAGTTGGAAGGTCATTTTCCTGCCTGAACCACTCTTCCTGTGACCTGATAGAGACAGGAAAAAACCCAATTCCGTGACTTATTTAGTGGCACCTCCTGTACTGAAGCTCCCCGTTAGAAAATACTGAAGAAAACCAGCCTCACTGCTATGGCAACAGCAACCACTTCAGACTTCCCTCTTGACTAAAGGCCAGGTGGGGAAGTCTGCCTAGCAACAGTAGTGGGTGTCAGGAGCCCTTCCCCTGGGACTTCTGGATACCCCCCTGCCATTACCGTCCCAGCCTTGGCTCCGATCCCAGCTTCCTCATTTCTTCCAGTGGAGAATCACAGCAGCCACCAACATCTGGATAGCCCTTCACAGCTCAGTTTGTGCTTTGTGCCACCACTGTAATGTGGGATTACTAGACCCACTGGATAGATGAAGACACTGAGGTTCAGAGAGGTGATGAGGGGGCCTGCCAGCCTGCTATCCTTCCTTCTGCACTGCCCTTACTCTCCCATATGGTAAAGGTGTGTTTATCTGTACAGGTCTCTTGCTCTGACTGGTCTGCGGCGTGAAGGAACAAATGAATGGAAGGAGAGTTATCCACCCCCATCCTGTCCCCCTCTTCCTTTACAGGTAATCTACCAGTTCCGGGGCATGGGCGTGCTCCATTCTGATTTAGCCCAAGAGAGGCCTGGGGGAGGGGTCACTTGGGGCCTGTGAGAGCCTGGGAGATAAGAAGGGGTGCAGGAGATGCCCTGTGTAGGGTCCAGCCCAGGTGACTGGGTTGAAGTGTTTCCCTTCAAAATGCCTGGCTCTGAACTTGAAGACTAGTGGCTATCTTGTGCATACTTCCTCTGTGTCAGGTTGTGTGCCAAGCGCTTTGCGTGAGCCATCTTATTGAGCCCTCAAACCACGAGTGAGGGATGGGTCACCACCCCTGGTCTAGAGAGGGGAGCGCAGCCTGAGATCTCAGAGCTGGAGAGGGGCCAGAGCTGTGGCAAACCCAGGTGGGTCTGACCCCAGAACCCAGGCTCTGAACAGACACTGCAGCCCCCAGGAGATGGCCCCTGCTTGCCTCCCCATCCCCCACCCCCCAGGCTGGCTGGGAAATTGAAGGGCGGGCAGAGGAGCTGAGGAGAGCTGAGCGGAGCTGCCTCCTGCAATCACTTCCTGGCCCTGGGCCAGAAGGATGCTGGCAGAACCTGTTGGAGGAAGAGGTCCGCTATGGAAGCAAGGGTGGAAGCAGGGCCCCTCCTAAGAACTACATCCCTGCCTGATCTCCAGGCCTGGGGTTCACAGGAGGGAGGAAAGGGAAGAAGGAAGAAGCGGTTCTTAAGTGCCTACTATGTGCATATGCTAAGCATAGCACTTTACAGATGGCATTTCATTTTATCCCCAGAATGACACTAAGAGATAAAAGCTAACACTTATTATATGCCAAGTATCTCTTGAATGCTTAGCAGGCTTTGATTCATTTAACCCTCACAGAAAACATGCCAGGTAGAGACTGAGATCATCCTCGCTTTGCACCTGGGAAAACTGAAGCATCAAGAAGAGAAGTAACTTGTCCAAGGACGGTCACGTGGCTGATAGCGATTTGAACCAGGTCTTCTGGTCCCAGGGTCCATGAGGAACAGACATACTATCCTGCTAGGGGAGTACTGTCCCCATTTTCCAGAGGGGGAGAGTGAGGCCCTTTCTTGAGGTCACCAGGTGTCAGAGTGGGGTTTAAACCCCATCTCCTGGGAATGTCTATGGCATTGTGACTTATTTAGTGGCACTTCCTGGACTGATGGGCCCCTTTGCCACTGCTCCCCACCAGCTCCTGCCTGGAAACATCAAGACCGTGGGAACAGCTCTAGCTGTAGACTGCTGCCCACGGCCACCCAGAACTGAGCAGAGGAGCAGGCTGCTTCCACTCATGTGGGGGTGTTTATTTTTGGTCAGCGTATTTTTGTCTGAAATCACACATCCAAGTGCATCCTTTCCAGAAACAGCATCAACCCGCTTCTGAGAACAGTCCATGTAGGGCCCCAATGCCAGGCATCGGATTGGACCCAACAGGCCTCACTGCCTCCCCGGGCCTTTGTGTACCGGTCTGTCCAAACAAAGGGTTGGAGAGATGTTCTCTGGGGACTCTCTGCCCAGGCGCTTCCCCCCAGCATGGCCCAGGCGTCATGGTTTTGTGCCTTCTGGACATGCCGTCCTCCAAGAGCCTGCTCGATTCCTGCAGCCATAACATTCTAAGCACTAAGTGCCAGGTGCTGTGCTGAGTGCTTTCCATGGATTCTCACATTAAGTTTGCTCAGCAGCCCTAAGAGGCAGGTACAATCACCTGCATTTTACAGATGAAAAAGCTGCGCTCGCATTCCTGAGGAGTAGCAGAAGCAGGACGTCTCACCATGGCCTGGAGCAGGAGCAAGTCCATGGATAGCACCATGGCCCCCACCCCACCCCCTAGTCCTGTCCCATCAGGCCCTGGGTGCCAACCAGCGCAGCCTGTCACAGCTGACAACCATGGTGCGATGACCAGGATGGGCCCCAGACAGCCTCTCACTTTGGTGGGGGCCCTGTGTCGCTGGTGGCCTATCTTGGAGATGACAGCTAGCAGTAGCTTGGGGACAGCAGCCTACTGAGAGCTCATGGGGCTTCAAACAGCAGACAGGCGGTGACAGGCTGCAGCAGCTGGAATCACCTGAGGCAGATCGGGCACCTGGGAGTCTGCCTGCACCCTACACCAAGTCCACACCCTTCTCGGACATTGGAGGTCTTTAGGACCATGGCAAGAGTGCCCGTAGAGCACCGTCTATCTAAATATTTAAGTTATGAACCAAGCTAACAAACTCGAACCAAGCTAACAAACTCGTCAATAAAATATGTTCTATCTTCTCACGTAAGCATGCTGGGCTGGAAGGCCAGGCAGTGAGTTTAGAGGACACTAGCGTCTTCCAGCCCCAGCCAGCATTCCCACTTCTGGCTCCCTTCTGCGCAGGGGCCTCATGCGCAGGTCTGGACACGGTGTAGGCAACATCCATGCCTGCCCCCTCCCCCACACAGGTGGCCTTTGTCCCTGGGGCCTGGGGCTGCACGCACCAGCCATCCTCTGGAGAAGCCCTAGCAGGTCCTGAAAGTGGGCTTGGGGCTGACTGGACAGGGGCCTCTGCAGTCTTTCCTGGGCAAACTGGTGAATTATCACTGGAGACATGCTCCAAAAGCAGAGTCTAAGGCCACACAGGTGCCTGGGCTCTGGCAGCAGCCCAGGTGGATGAAGAGAGCTCACGATTTAGTGTCAGGAATCCCGGCAAACTGCAGCTCTGCCACATGCTTGCTGTGACTGTGGTCCAGTGAATTCCCCTCTTGGGTCCCATTTGCTCATCTGTAAAGTAGGGATGACAGTTTCTGCCTGGTAGGGTTGCAGTGAGGAGTAAATGCAGTAAGGTCTGCGCAAAGGTTCGTGCCTTGTTTGCAGACTATTCAACTCCACACTGACCACTCTAAGAAGCTCTCTAAGAAGCGCTCTCTGCAACGCCCAGATCCGTCACCACCTTCTTCTCCTGTATGGCACCAGCTATATCCCAGCACAACCACTGAGCCCACCGGGTCAGGGACTGTGCCTCCCACACCAGTGAGCCCTCTGCACCTAGCACAGTGCCTGGCCCAGAGTAAGCAGGAATGAATATCTGACTGGCTGAGTAAACAAGAAGCTTTGTGATTATTTGCCTGGGCTTTCTGCCTGCTTCTGGGGTTCATTCAAGCATCACACATTCACTGAGGGCCTTCTGAGGTCCAGATGGCTCAGACACCTCTCCAGGCCTCACAGAGCTCCCAGTCCAGGGAGAGAGACTCTATGTAGAAATAGGACCAAATTCCAACAGTGTGATGCCTGCCGTAATGGAGGCCGTGGGGGAAAGGTGTTGCCAGAGTCCGAAGGAAGACCTCAATGTGTGGTGGGGGTGCAGGAGTGCAGAGAAGCTCCAAAGAGGAAATAATGGGTTAGCCGGGCTTAAAGAGACACAGAAAGGAAGGGGCTAGAATGGCACATGCAAAGGCACTGGGGTGTGCGGTGCAGCTGATGTGCTTACATCATGTGATCTGAACTCAGGGGACTGGAGCTGGTGAGTATTAGGGTTGGCAGGCCAGCAAGACAGTCCAGGATCCCCCTGGCCAGGCCACTAATTCTCAACGTGTGGTCCCCAGACCAGCGGCACCAGCAGCACCTTGGAACTTGCTAGAAATGCAAATTCTCAGACCCCACCTCACACCTACTGAATCAGAAACTCAGGACAAGGTACAAAAATGTTTATTTTAACAAGCCCTCTAGCTGATTCGGATGCACGCCAAAGTTTGAGGCCTCCCCACCCCCAACCTCCGTTAGACTTCCTCCTGAAGGCAACAAGGGGCCATGAACAGGTTGTAAACAGGGGAGGGACGATGGCACGTTACTATGATCACTGGCGGCCAGTCTGATGAGGGTGGCAAGTCTCACATCCGAAAGGTGGCCTCATGTGGACTGTCGTCTCCCGCTGGACAGAGCTGCTGTGTATGACAGAACTATCTCCACTCGTGAGGGGAGGGACCACTGGGAAGTCAGAGACCCCTGCTGGGCACAGGGCCTGTTGCCAGGGTGACCACCTGTCACTGGGAGAAAGGGAGCAGCGCCTTACAGAGGGTCAGTGAAGGGGAGCTGGTTATCATGGCAACCTCCCCTCAGGTGGGACAGAGTATATATGGGAAGAAGAAAACCTGGTTGTGCCAGGTACCCCATTTCCATTCCCAGGAGGGAGCCCCACTGATTGCATCTAGCCCATCATCCCTTCTTCTGTCCATTTGGGCCCCAGGTGGCAGTTTCCTCCCTTCCCCATCGTGAAGCCACACCCTCCTTGTCACAGCCTAAGGGCTGGGGGCCTGTCTCCTTGGTTATAGCCAGGGCTTCTGTATCCATGGTGACCTTCTCTCCAGAGGCCCGAGACCCTCATCTGCCAGGCCTTCACTTTCCTTTGCCAAGGCTGGTTCTGGGAGCAGTGACCCAGATCAGAGGCAGGGCCCTTCCACTCTCTCTTCAACTGACACAGAGTGAGAAAAAGAGGGACAAGAAGATTCAACAAGTTATCTGCAACCAGGAGGTGGATGCAGAAGGCCATATTCAACAGTTTTCAAGGCCCAACAAGGAACATCAGAACAACTCAGACCCAAACTGAAGCTCAGAAGAGAGAAAACCACACCCTCGAACATGTTGTTAACAGAGCACAAAGCAAAGGGTTCTAGAGTCCAAAAGGCCTGGCTTTGAGTCCTGCACCAATAGTGTAATCTTGGGCAGGTTTTGTCACTTCCTGAGCCTCAGTGTCCTCACCTGTACCCAGGAGCTAATAGTATCTACCTCCAAGGGTTCCTGCATGATTTGAGGAAACGCATCTGAAGTGAGAATCGCGATGCCTGGCACCTCCCTGTGTCTGGTCTTCCTGCGACTCAGGGAGGGGGGAGGAGCGGTTCATGGGTGACTGCTGTCTGCTGCAGGGACACCTGGTGGGGAAGTGCAGTGGCTCTGTAGTCAGAGACACTCTACAAACATTGACTGCTGTACTATTATTACTACTAACCACCTGGGCTTGGAGTCCTGCCTGGGAAATTGCTTCCTCCCTGTAATTTACATTTTCTATTCTCACAGTAGTCTTCATTCACTACAACCTGACACAGAGATGTTTTCTAGAAAGCAGGAGCCACGAGCTTCATAGTTTTCCTGCAATGTCTGGTCCAGGCCCTGGCAGGGAGCATCCAAGAAACACAGCATGGAAGGGACTTGGAAACCATCTAACTTAGTGTGCGAGGCAAAAAGCCCTCCTCCCTAGCCTTACAGAGCTTGAGCGCCTCCGGGGACGATGTCCTTATTTCCTGCTGAAGATGGACGGGTGCCCAGGACTTTAGGGAGGCTGAGTTCCATGGGGTGAGCAGGAGCTGAACGGGCAGCTGCAGGAGTTGGGGTTACAGGGAACCCCGGGGCCACCCCCCAAGCCCTAGCAGCCCCCCTTCTCCTCCCACTGAGAGCTGATAAAAGGAGTTGTTCTAATTATGCTCTAATTGCTTTCTTCCAGGCAGTTTCTCTGGAGCCAAGGAGTTCAGAGTTCATGAATAAATGAAGAGGGAGGAAACGGGAAGGGATGTTTATTGATCCACAAATCTCTACGTGCCAGTGTCTGTTCCACAAATGCTTAGGCATGGAGCTGTGTGCAGTTTTGAATACAAACATACAAACATACACACCACAGCCCCAAAACCTCGCTTCAAAGAGCTAGTTAGGGGTAAAAAGGAAAGAAGTGCCCTACATTGGTTTTGGGTTCCAGTCCCAACTCTGCCACTGACTGGCACTGTGGTTTTGGGGAGATCCTCGTTTTCCCAGCTGTACAGAGTTGGGGTGAAGGTAATGTCTCACAGCCACTCAGAAAACGCAGACTTCAGGATGTCAATGGGGGAATCATCCAGCTGGATAGAACCCTGGGCTGGCCCAGGTGGGCGCTATCACCCTCAGATTGCTCTTTCAGCCAGATGCCTCATTCCCTAAGAGGTGGCCAAGCCACAGGGGACTCCAGGAAAGTGGTGGAAGGGACCCCTACATCTCTCCATGCTGGCAGGACAGTGGGTGGGGAAGATCAGGGGCTTTGGACTCCGATGCCTGCTCAGCCACTCACCAGCTGTGAGGCCCTGGGCAAGTCACTTGAGCTTCTTGAGCCTCAGTTACTTCATCTGTTAAATGGGAATAACAGACTATATGTTACAAAGGTTTACCCAAGGCATATAATGGCCTTAACTGAGTGCCTGGCATATAGTATTTGGCAAGTGGTGGTTGTGATTACCAATATTATAAACATTGTATAAAATACTATATACCTGCAAGGTATAGACTGGTGCCTTCATTACAGATGAAGAAACAAAGGCAGAGAGGTCATGCAACTTTCCCCAGATCATGCATTAAGTGTCAGGATTTGAACCCAGGCCCATCTGACCCTGACGCTTCTGTGCTCCAGTCTTGCATCTCCACTGTGTCTAATTGGTCTGGTCTCCAAGAGCTGGCACATAGTAAGTGTCCATAATAATACACTGAGTGACAGAGAAATGTAGATTAAAAAATGAGTATAATAACAGGCTTTGCTTCCAGTGACCAGGGTAAGGGTGGGTTGATAGAGTTAGAATGAGACCAAAATTTCCTTCAAGGTCAAAGGAAAATGTTGGGTCTGAGGGACCCCCTGGGATCCTTGGAGGCTGGGGCCAGACCAGGTGGGATAATGGGGATCCTTGATACGTGCTTGTGTAAGAAAATCTTTTTACCCCTTCATGACCTCCACTAAGAAGCCAAAGTCAGGACTCCTGGCTTTGGCAGTAGCCAGAACCTGCTCTGCCACTGCCTTGCTGTGTGACTTCGGCAAATGATTTCAGCTCTCTGAGCCTCAGAGCCCTCATCTAGAAAGTGGGGGTAACACCGGTCCACCTCTGGGGCTGCTGTGAGGGTGACAGATGACACGTGTGAGGCCATATGCTAGAGGTTGGGAGTGGGCGCCTGGAGTCAGACTGCTTAGGTTTGTATCCCAGCTCTGCCACTGCCTGCAGCCACAGGTTCTGCTTCCGTAAAACTGTGTCCACTACAGAGGGGTGTAGTGAGGGTGAAAGAGCCACTACAGGTGAAGCACTTACAAAAGCAGGCGGGGAGGGAAGTGCCAGTACATCTCCTTTATTAGACTACACCATGTGCAGAGAGCTTGCAGTTCATTTCCCATATGGGGAAACAGAGCCCCAGAGAGAGGTGAGGACTTGTCCAAGGTCCCAGAGCCAGTGCACGGCAGAGCCAGGCCTGGTATGGGGAGCTGGCTGTACACAGGACCCCCTGTCTAAACCTCAGTTTGCATGGGTGACCACAAGACCATTCATAGCACCTGGGCCATCCTGCTCAAGGCTTGAGGACTCTGGCAGGGGTGTGGGCAGGGCCACGGCTGAAGCTCCCCTCTCCAGTATTCCCTAGTGGCTCCACGGCTGGCTCAAACCAGGAGGGTGTGTCAGAGGATAGGGAGGATTGATCCGCCCTCCTGGCCCACCTGGCAGCCCGTCCACTCCAGGGCTGGCTGCAGAGGCCTGAGAAACAATCCAGCGGCCCGGACCGGAACACCATTTGTCAGCCCTGCATGGTGGTGGCGGGCTCGTCTCCATGGCAACAGTGCAGTGTGAAGGCATCCTGGCATCATTAGGGAGCGCGCTGAGTAGTATAAACAGAGGCTGCAGTAGATTACACGCCTATTATGAGCAGTCTCGGGCTCTGAGCACTGGTAATTACGCCTAATTGTGCATTTAATTGTGTAATTGAAAACCCACATCTCTGGTTCAGGCTGGGGCTGCAGAACCTAAGCCCCCCTCCAAAAAAAAAAAAAGAGGCTTAGGAGCCATCCTACCCTGAAAATCCCAGGGCTGCCTCCCCTTCTAGGACAAGGGGTAGCCAGAGAGAGCACGGCGGTAAAGTGCCTGTGGACTCCCCTGTCTCCTATTTCCTGTGCCAGTAGCTTAGCCAGGCTCTGTGATTTGGGGTGATGGGTGGGAGGAACATGCTTATGGCAAAGGGACATGGTAAGAGCACAAAAATGCTCACAATTTTCATTATTCACGATAGATAGCATTTTGTGCTATGGCCAGTGCCCTGTCAGGACCCAGAACCAGCATCTGGTGATTCCAAGGGACCTGGATCATCGTTAGAGCCACTACTCGTCCAAGTGGTCATCCAGCCTATATAGAAATTCTAAATCGCTGCCAGAGACGGGGAACTTACCACCTGATCGTCAGTCTGTCACTGCAGAGCCTCTATAGACAGTTGGAAACCACTCTCTCCTCCATTCCCCAGTGTCACAGGCTGGAAAAAATGAGGACCAGAGAGACGTAGGGCCAGCTCAAAGTTACACAGCAAGTGAGTACCAGAACCCTGGGATTCTGACTTGTAGCTCAGGGCATATTTTGTACCTTAAGGTGACTCCGTACCTAGAATTGTGCCCAGCATTTTGTGGGTGCTTCACAAATATTTGCTGAATGTAACTCTGGGTAGGGTTAGCTGGTAGCAACTCTTACTCTCTGACCCAACGGTATTTAGTCTTTCTGGAGTTCAGGAAGCTTACCTGGGGTGGCCAGCAATTACTTAGTGATGGATTAGAACGTCCCACTCTGAACCTCTGTGGTCTGAGACTTGATTTTTACAACCAAACATGCCACGTGGGTATTTGGGATGGAACAGTACTGACACTCATTCAAACAGACAGATGGCGGAAAGATGTCACCCAGGTGTAAAGCCTGCGGCAGGCCATCAAAGGCAGGAGTCTCCTCCTCTCCCCAGAGCCTGATACTCCCATCAGTCACTGCTGCCTGCAGCAAGGAGGGCTGATGTGGTAGCAGCTCTGATCTTCACCTGGGAAAGGATGCAACTCGTTGATGACTTAGCTGAAGGAGCCTCTCGAGATGATGAGCCTTCCCTTTACAGAGGGGGACACAGAACGCCAAACCTTCCTCTCTGATTCCCTCTGAGTCCTGGGCTCTGTAACCTAGAGCTGTCCCTGAATTATCAGACCATCCTTACTACAGCCCCATGAGGGTGTGCTATTATTCCCATATTACAGAAGAGAAGACCGAGGGATAGTCAAGGCCAAGGCCACAGATTTTGCAGAACCTCTACTCCAACCTGGGCCTTCTACTGGTTGAAAAAGGGGACATGTCCTATGTCCTACCCCACAGTATTCAGATTCAGTGCTTTCTCATTTCTGGGGCATTCAAGAGTGTGAACCCTTTGTGAGCTCCTACTCAGCATATCTTATCTCAAAGGAGCCTCCACAACTCTCTGAAGTACATTATTACTAACCCGATTTAGAGACATGCAGGTGGACGTTCAGAGAGGTTAAGTGTCTTGCCCCAGGTCACCCAGCTACAAAGAGGCAGAGATGGAACTCCAACCCCAGCATGACCCCAAAGCCCAAGCTCTTCGCAGTCAACCTCCTTGCCTCAGGATTTGCCCGTGGCTTTGACAGGCAGGGGCCAGGAGGTCAGGGGAACTGATAAAAACCTGCAACCACAGTTACAGCTCTTTGAAAACCTCGGTGCTCATTGGCAGAAGCAGGTCTCAGGGAGGCTTGCTTTGCTGCCTGAGACTCTCCCGCCGTCTCCAAATCACTGTCCTTCTCCTTCTCCAGATCAAGGCGGGAGGCCAAGGGCACTGGGCTGGGATCCCTTGGATCAAAGCCAGCTCCACTCCCTGTGGTCTGGAAGTAGCTTTGAAAAAACACATCTCTGGTCTCAGCCTGCTCTCCCATCACCCACTCCTCTCTGAAGCTAGAGAAGACTTCAATGATTAGCGCTGACCATTTCCACTTGGTCCAGATTTTACATCTGTTCTCACATCCTTTCCATTTGATCACACATCTGAGGCCTAGCCTGTATCTTCTGTTTCCTTGGGAACAAATCACTTCGTTCTTTTGAGCCTCAGTATGGCCATCAGTAAATGGGTATAAAAACCATCGAGTTGTTATGAGGGATGGTAAGTCTTCAACACTGGTTAATTTCTTTCCTGGGTAACTTTTTCTCAACCTGCATCATAATTTCCTTAAACCCAACACAAGCCTTGCGGTGAGCAGAAATGGGGATAGTGTGGGGGAGGGAGCATTTGGACAAGCAGCTCAGAAGATCTGGCATCTAGTAACAACCCCTACCGCTGAGAAAAGATTTAGATTTCTCCTTCTCCATCTGCTTTCACATGCAGCAATCCCACCATCCTACAGGGGGAGCAATGGGGCATGCAAGGTAGAAGCTAGAATTCCTAGATCTGGGTTTGAATCCTTGTTCTGTGGCCACGAATAAACCGGATAGTAACAAGAGAGAGGTATATAAAGTGCTTAGCACGGTGCCTGGCTCAAAGCTGATTGACCAAATGAAAGGAAGTTGTTTATTATTATTATTGTTGTTATTATTTCCCACTGAACCATACATTTTACATATGAAGAAACTAAGACCTGGGGGCCGGCCCGGTGGCTCAGGTAGTTGGAGCTCTGTGCTCCTAACTCCGAAGGCTGCCGATTCAATTCCCACATGGGCCAGTGGGCTCTCAACCACAAGGTTGCCGGTTCGACTCCTCAACTCCCACAAGGGATGGTGGGCTCCGCCCCCTGCAACTAAGATTGAACACAGCACCTTGAGCTGAGCTGCACCCTCCACAACTAAGATTGAAAGGACAACTTGACTTGGAAATAAAATCCTGGAAGTACACACGTTCCCCAATAAAGTCCTGTTCCCCTTCCCCAATTAAAAAAAAAAAAAGAAACTAAGACCTGAAGAGTTTATGAGAATGACTCTGATCACTAAATCTCTAATTCAGGCAGTGACTTGTCCAAGCCATAAGGCAAATAACAACTAGCCACTGGGAGCAGGTCCCCTGGGCCACGCACAGCACTGGGTGCCGTCTGGGCACTGTCTCATGGACTCCCCCAAATTGCCACGGGGTAGGCTATTGTCCTGATTACTTTATAGGAGCGAAGCAAAGACTCTAAGAGGGTAAAGGACTTTCTAGAAATCACAAAGCAAGGCAGCAAAGCAAGGCAGCAATGTCTGTCTGACCCCAGAGGTTTGGTCTTATCTCCTACCTATCCACCCACCCCTGCAAAAAAGCAGAACCAGGGCCATCCCTTGGCCCCTGGAAGCTCCCTTCTTCATTCCACCTTGCTCTGCCCACATCATAAGGGTTTTGAGGGGCGTTTGGCCTCAGTCTGTCCATCTGCAAAAGGGGAAGTTGATCATCCCAGCCCCCACCTGTCCAAATAGTATGAGGAACAAACAGGGTCAGTGGCCCGAACAATTTCATGCTCCAAACTCGGAAGCCTGGCTCAAGGACCTGAAGCACCCAGACAAGAGCCAGACCCTCCCCAGGAAGCCATGAGCTTGCAGACGCAGCTGCTTCCGAGCACAGGCCCCTGCAGGAGCCATCTCCCTCCGGTCTTCACCATCGCCACGGCTAATAAGGACATCAATCAGGTTGACCACGTTTCACACCATTACTCGCAGCTCAGCAGGAAGTTCCTATTTCCCCCCTCACCGGACACCTTCCACAATGCAAAGAGCTTTCCAGAAGGGAAGAGAATGAAGCCAACATTTTTCTGAGTGCCTACTGTGTGCACGGCAACTGGCTCAGGCCTTTTGACAACTTTGTGAGGTAGGGCTGACTCTCTTTGACAGAGGAAGAAACTGGGGTCCAGAGGAGTGAATGCATGTGTCCAAGGCCACGCAAAGCTGGGACAAGAACCACCACAGCAGGGATTGTATCAGTGAGCACCAACTGGCTCACAGTGCCAGGCATGGGCACGGTTCCATTGAAATATTACCATTTTCATTTTCAGATGAGGAAACTGAGGCTTGAAGCAATGAAGAGGCCTGTCTGAGATCCCGCACCGCTTAAAGGGGAGCAGCAGAGTGGCACAGGGAGGACAGGGTGGCTCTCTGTTCAGGCAGAAGCGTGCTCGCATCATGGTGCCGTCACTCACTTAGTGATCGCAGGCAAACATCATTACCTCTCTGAGCCTCAATTTCCTCATCTGTGAAAGGGGATAATAACATCTCTCCCATTGGGTGGAATAACAATGAGAAGGATAAAAACGGTACAATAGCTACCGTTTATCGACCATTTAACACGTACCAGGCACTTTGCCAAGCACTTTACATATGTAGGCTCATTTGGTTAAATGAGGTAATGCATATAAAGTGCTTAGCGCAGGACTCCAGAAATGAGAGTGACGATGATGATGATGAAGAAATGGATGATGACTCCCTAGGGCAAATCTCCTAGGTTCATCTTCTTACGGGAAGAATAGGGTGGCCTGTAAGGTTTCAGGAAGGAGGTGGACCAGGAAAGAAGGGCAGGGTCTGGGGAGAGAAAGGGCAACACATAAAAACCAGGGAGTGACCAGCATTAATAACGTTAAGATGATACACCAAATAGAAGCCAGGAAAGTAAAGGACCCAATATATTCTACAGGACGGAACCAGACCGAGATGCACCCAAACCTCCAGGCCAGCCCAGAACTCCTCCCAGAGTCCCAGTTGGGCAGAACTGGCAGGACCCTAGACACACAGACCAGTGGTTCTTCCCCTTTTACAAATAGAAAACCTGAGGCTTGGGGAAATGACTTGCCCAAGTTTACAGGATGTCAGTGGCAGAGCTGGGCTTGAATCCAGGCCTCGTACCGCTCAGCTGAGTGCCCGATACCTGCTGCTTCCCACAAAGGAAGAGTGCAGGGGGCACCTGAATATGTTTGGGCCACAATTGCACAGAAGCATCCCATGGTATATATACATTAAGATCATCACAATAAAAAGTTATAGTTTATTGAACCTCACTCTGTTCCTGGCACAGTGCTAAGTTCATTATATGCATTTAATCCTTACAACAACCCTAAAAATTGGGAACTGTTTATATTATTTCTATTTAACAGATGACAACACTGTGGCTTGGAAAGGGTAAGCAATTTGCCTAAGATCACACAGCTAGGAAGTGACAGTCAGGACTCAAACCCAGGTCTGTCCTGTCAAACTCTAGAGCCTTTTCCCTATACTGTCCATCTGCATGGGACAACCCCCACCTGCTTCTCCTAATCTCCAGTACACCCTCTCCCCCTGCTCCCCCACTCAAAGCAAGTCTATGCCAACTGCAGAAGAGTGTTTGGAACTGACCGGTTTTACTGGAATTCTCAAACCCCATTCGCAAAAGAAAAATGACACAGTTCCTTTGTCAAGTTTTCAGCTGAGAAACTACCAGCCTTTCCCTCCTCTGCCCCTTTCCATTGGATGAGAAAACAGGCTCCCTTCTCTCTGGAATGATGTCAGGCTGGGGAACTCCAGCATCCGGGAGCACATTATGGAAGCTGCCAGGCAGCTGAGGCTCCTGAAGGTTAGTGACCGCTGAGGGTTACCGACAGCTGGGCAATCAGCTCAGACAGAGCAACAGAGCCAAGAGACATGTTTCCAAGCCCGTCCTCGGAGCAGCTCCCCCAATTATCTCATGTAACCCTTACAAGCTGCCCAAAGCCACCTAGCTGACATCGGAGACTCAAGAATCCCAGCCCGGTCATGTCTAACTCCAGAGCCCCTTGTGCTGGTGAACCCTCTAAGTGGAAAGGTGGGTTTAGCTTACCTGGGGAGAGCTATGGAGACAGGTGAGGGGGAGCCGACCTTCACCACCTTCATGTCTCTATAGAATAGGAAGTACCTCCCCAGGAACCCCTGACTTATCAAAGAACAGAGGGTGCTAGTCAGGGGCCTGGCTTCAAAGCCTGGCTCCTAACTGGGGAACTCTGGAACTTTACAGGGTCATTATGAAGATTTAATGAGTCAACCCATGGAAAAGTGCTCATAAGGGTACCCAGCACCTAGTAAATGCTCCCCAAAGCTAACCATTGTTATCATCATCCACGGAGAATGAGCACGGGACAAGCTCTTAACAGTGCTTACCTTTGGGGGTGCGACTGGGCACAGAACGAAAATTTTATCTTCTGCTTTGTTTGATTATTTATTCATTTCTTCATTTTGACAACATGTATATTGTTTTCCTAATAAAAAGTCTAGTTTAAAATTTAAAAATGAACAAACAGGAAAAAAATCCTCTGAAGTTTCAGTACTTCTTGGCATTTTAGGTTCCTCAAAGTAGATAAAGAAGGGTGTCTTTACTGTGAGCCAGGAGTTGCCAAATAACTGATTCATTCATTTATTTTACAAATATTAATGTAGTGTCAGGCACTGTTCCAGCTGCTGGGGATTTAGCAGGGAACAAAACAGATCATTTCTGCCCTTCTGGAGTTTCCATTCTACCTGAACTTAATTAATCTCCTCTCCAATTCTCAAGGATGAGCAATTTACAGACAGGCAGACCAAGGCAGCCCAGCAAAGGAAAGTCACTTGCCTGTGTCCCACAGCTGGGAACAGAGCTATAATCTTCCAGGTCACGCTGTTTCTACCACTGCCTGAGAGGGCAGGTCTGTAAATGGCAAGTTGGGGGCCGGTGTCCCCAAGAGGTGAGAAGCAAGATGAATGAAGAGGTCTGTATATCTAGGCTCAAAGCTTCACTCTGCATTACTGCCCACATTTGGGAAGGAGAAGTAATGGATGCAGGCAAGAGCAGAGGCTCAGATCACAGAGGCAGGCGTTAACTCACACTCAGACCTGAGTTTTGCCCATGGACGTCCCCATGCACCTCTAGCTAGAGGAGCAGCACAGCTTTAAAACCCCCTGGTTGTGGGGCCTCAGTCTAGGAGACCCTGGCTTCTCCTTAATTACCTGCCCCAATTCACCTTCCAGAGCCTGGCTTGAAGGGCAGAGCCGGTCCCCTTTAGCCCGAATTCACTCCACAGGCTTCCCTGAGTTCCAAGAACCGGGGCACAGTCACCACCATCACCGTCAGTGTCCCCAGGTCACCCAAGTATCCCCACCCCATTAGGGCCAGCCCAGGCAGAGGGCTGGTCTGCCTATCTCCACCCCTGAGGCTCTCTGGTGGAACAGTGGCCACAGCTAAAGCAGGGAGCCCAGTCCAGCACGCGGTTGGTCAGATTGGCCCAGTTACCCGGCAGCTCCTTGTGACCCTCTCCAGAGAGGTGGCTCTCCATTCCCAAGCCTGCCCAGTCAGGTGGGTGAAAGGAGGCAGAAACAGCACAAAGGACTGAACGATTCTTGGATCTAAGATCCCAACACACACAGATGAGCACAGACCAGAACTGGTCATAGATCTAGAGACATACCAAAGAGAAACCCGGAGAGAAACACACACGGGAGCAGAGACTTTGTGAGAAACACTCACAGGGGCGGAGACCAGAGGCAGAGACCTGGAGCAAGGGGGACCCACGCAAGCGAGTGATCTAGAGGAAAACACAGCAGGGACCTCAACGGATCTACAAACCAGCCCCGGACACACCCCCAGTCCCAGCCAGCCCCGGTCCCACAGCGCACCCCCCAAAAGGAGACCACTGGCACATTGCGGGCCAGATGCGTGGAGCCCCAGGCGCGGGGCGGGCCGGGGACTCGCGCACCGGGCGCACGCCGGGACCCGGGAGTGCCGAGCGAGAAGCGCACACAAAGAGACAGCCCGGCCAGCAAGAGCAGGCTCCGCCCGTCCGCTCGGTGACTCCAGACCACCCCCCACTCGGGCACTCGCACCAGACACCCACCGAGACACAGCACCCCACCCGCACGCCTCGAGACCCCGCCCCGGTTGCCTCGGCGCGCGGCGCTCACCAGCTGCAGGCAGCAGAAGGCGACGAGCGTGCAGCGCCCGCTGCACTTGCCCATGGCTCCAGGGGCCGCGCGGGCCGTCCGCCGCTGCGCCCCTCTAGCTCGGCGGCCGCCGCCTCCTCCGTGCCGCGCCGGCTCCGCGTCCTTCCCGCTGGGCGCCCCAGGCGGCGGGGCCGGGCGCCTAGGGCCGGTGCCCGGAGCGCCAGGTCCTCGGGGCTGGGGCGGGCCGCCGGCGCTCTGAGTCCATGGTCCGTGCGCCCGCGCGCTGGCCCTGCCGCGCCGCGCCTCCTTTGTCTGACCGGCCGGCCGTCAGGAGCGCCTCCGGCCCCGGGGCCGCTGGCCGGGGAGCACCGAACAGGGAGCGCAGGCACCGAGCGCGGCGCAGCGCGGAGCAGCACTGCTCAGCTGGGGCAGCCGCCCCGGCGCTCCGCGGCCGCGGCTTCCCGGCCCCACCACGTGGCTCCGCCGCCGCCGCCGCCAACGAAAGAGGGAGGAAAGGGAGGGGAGGGGAGGGGAAGGGAGAGGTGGGGCGGGGCGGCCGCGGGAGCAGCAGGGC
The DNA here is from genome assembly GCF_004115265.2 of Rhinolophus ferrumequinum. NCBI lineage: Eukaryota > Metazoa > Chordata > Mammalia > Chiroptera > Rhinolophidae > Rhinolophus > Rhinolophus ferrumequinum. The sequence continues at coordinate 21,406,568 of NC_046292.1, forward strand.
GGTGGGAAGGGGTAGGGAAGTGGAGAGTTGGGGGAGAGGCAGGGAGTGGAGTGGGAAGAGTGCAGGCTTGGGGGCTGACAACCCTGGGTCAAACCCGATTTCACTGCTCGCTCACTCTCTGTGTGACCTTGGGCAAATCACGTCACCTCTCTGAGCCTCAGTTTTCTTAAACAAAGTAGGAATAATAATGTCTGCTTCAGTGTTGCTTGGAAGACGAAATGCATTTATGTGAACAAAGCATTTAGCCCAGTGCCTGGCCTCCTGAAGGTGCTGGAACACTCCTCTGGGGCTTCAGGATTCCAACCATGGGCCTCTATTTCCTCATTCCCAGTTCCCAGATCTGCTCCTTATCCCAGACTCGCTCCTGAATGCCTGGTCACATTTCCTCCTTCCCTCTTTTCTTCTACTGGTATTTATTGAGCCCTGACCGCACACACACCCCTGGGGGCCCTGGCGCCCAGAGATGAGACCTGCAGTGCTCTTCCAGAACCCACTGATCTTCCAAGTCAGGTTCCCAGGGGCAGGTCTGCGCAAGGGGTATTACCAGCCCGTAACCCAGGCTGCAGTGGGGAGTCAGGAAGGACTTGCCAGCAGAAGGCTGCTTTCTCCAAGATGCCTCCCCCAAAAGCATTCAACTCTCAAAACACATCCCAAATCCATTTAGATCCTCCCTGCCTAACTTCTTAGAGTCATGTTGGTGACTAGCACCACGCAGGTGGGAATCCCTGCATCACACTCCATGCTTCTCTACCCCATCCGACCTGTCATTACAATCTGTGAACTGTACCTTCCAGCTACTATCTATGAAATACCTACTACGTGCCAGGCTCTCTGCTGGGGATATGGGGATGTACCAGTCTGCACTCACTGAGAGAACAGTCTAGTGAGGGATTGCCATTAAAAAAAGAAAACACAAATAAATACATAATGACAAATTTGGGTGAGTGCCTTAAGGGATGATAAAGAGTAAAAGAGAGAACAAGGGGCATAATTCAGGTTTGGAGACCAGAAAAGACCTCCTTGAGGACACTGGTCCTGAGAAGACAATAAGAGGGAAGGAGAGGCAGAGTGGAGAACAGTGTTCTAGCCGAAGAAACAGAGCGTTTCTTATTCTTGCCCTTCCTCTCCGCTCTCATTAGCCCTACTGACTCAGAGGGCAGTATGATACGGAGTAAGACCGTGGTTTGGACTGAAACAGCCTGGGTTCCAGTCCCAGCACGGCCACTTGTATGCTGCTTACATAGAAACCACTCACATGCACTCCTGTCTTCTCCTAGGACTCGCTACATCATTTGTGGGATCCACTGCAAAATAAAAATGCAAGGCTCCTTGTTAAAAAATTAAGAATGATGACACGGCCGAGCATTAAACCAAGCACAGGGAGGGCCCTGCCAGCCCTGCCTGCCTTCTTCCTCCACTATGAAATGGTCTCTTCACTGGTCCCCCTCCTCCACCCATCCCTCCACACGCCACTTGGTACTTTGTAGCACACAGGACACTCGGAGTGTGGGAACTACAGGTGCTGGGGTCTTCAAGTGGAGTAAGCTGAGATAATAGGGAGACGTTTTCTCAGCCATGCTTGGACTAGTAACAGCTGTGTCCAACCAGGTTTCATGACTAGCCAGGCTTCCAGGAGTCTGAAGTCCTTGAAATAATCCACAAAGCTTCACGTGAGCAGATGTGCCTTTTTCTGAGGAGAAGCGTCCACAGCTTTCATCAGATTCTCCGAAGAGTCCATTTCCCACAAAAGAAGAAGAACCAGTCTGTAAAGGATCAGCCCAGATGTAACAGTTCTCTACCGGATTTTCTTTGGGGCCTCGTCCAGAGAGAGCCTCTGCCAGTTGCCTCTGTGATGCTAACAATAAAAATAATAAATAAAACATAATAAAAACAACAGCTGTCATTTATGGAGTCTTACTCTAAGCAAGGCACCTGTGACGTGGGGGCGGTGCCCCGCCTTTGGGCCCCCATGTGGCCTGTGCTACCTTTAGTATAGCTTTCACTGAGATTTACTGTACTTGTGATTGTTTCGCCTAACAGACGGTGAGCTCTACGAGGCCAGCGACGGTGTCATAAATTATGTCTATACCCCACAGGGCTTGCATCGTGTCAGGAGCCCCCAAACGCGTGGTAAGTGAATGCTCTTCCCAGCTTTGGGCCCCAGCATACCTTGTGCCCTCTGTACCACCTGGAAGTCCAGGGTTCTAAGGGGGGGCAATCTAATTGTAGGAACAGATGGAAACATCTTAGGCAAGAAGTTGGCAGGGGTGGGGTGGTCAGGAGCTGGGATGACGTCAGTAGGGGCTTGTGGCAGTCAACATGAAGGATGACTAATCCCTCAGTGAGGGAAAGATTGTGGGGAAAATGAAGCAGGATTGAGTAATAAAGGACAGAGATGATTCAGAACATAACCATGCCTCCAGAGAAGGCAGAATCACCGCCAGCCCCAGAGAGAGGCCCAGTAGGAGCTGCTGAAGTGACGAGACTTGTGCGGTGTTAAGAAGTTCCTCCCTTGCCCTGCGCCAAGGCTACTCGGTGCCTGAATCTTCCGCTACAGTTCCTCTGGGTTAAAACACTGAAATCTTCTGAGGAAGTTCCCTCCTAAGATAGCCGAAATGTTAAACCCATTTCTCCTTTGTTCAAGTTAGAGGACTTAACGTGCTCACTAATTATACTTTCTGGGGTGTTTTCTGACACCAACCCATTCTCCGACACCAACTGGTTGTCGATTCAATGCTGACACTACCCGGAGTGCAGACCCACAGCTTAGGGGTTCACTCCCACAAGACTCTCCACTTCAGATGCCAGTGGCAAGTCTTTGGCCACCCCTCCTTCTGACTAACCAGCTATAAATTGAGGGTTCCCACAACCCCCTCCCTTGGTTTGGTAATTTGCTTGTGAACAGCTCAAAGAACTTTACTTTACTGGCCACAAATGAACAGCCAGATGAAGAGGTATAGAGGGCAAGATCTGGAAGGATCCTGGGCACTTCTGTCCCTGTACAGATGGGGTGTGTCACCCTCCCGGCATGTTCACCGACCCACAAGCGGCTCTGGAGCTCATTGTTCGAGAGTTTTTATAGAGCTCAATCTCCAGGCTCTAATCACCTGCTCTTGCTAGTAACCAGCCGAATCCTGAGTCCACCTAGGAGTCCCATCCTAAGTCACCTCATTAGAATACGCTCACAGGTGATCAAAAGGGACCGACGAATGACAACAGACACTCCTATCACTGAGGACATTCCAAGAGTTTTAGGAGCTCTGGGCCAGGAATGGGGACAAAGACCAAATATATTTCTGTATTATATCACAACCGCTAACACCTGTTAAGCATTCTGTGCCAGGCACTGTTCTGAGTACTTTCCATTCACTCATTAAGCCTCACAGCAGCAGTCTGAGGTAGGTATTATCGCCACCTGCATTTTCTAAATGAGGAAACTGAGGTTCAGAGAACTTAGATCCCTTGCCCCGGGTCATTCAACAAGAGTGGCAGGATCAGATTTTGACCTAGGCAGAACTACTTTCCTTATAGGATTCCTCTTTAGCAGACCTTTTTCTGCAAAAGAAATCATACATTTCTAACACTGGAAAGAGTGGAACTGCTCTCGTTGTGTGGGGAGAGGACTGGCAGTCTGCCCTCAGCTGGCAGTCTGGCCTCCAAGTCAGCACCGCAACCCAAGGTCTCTCAGGAACAATGTGGAAAAACCACTGGCCTAGATCATCTTCAAGGTGCCTGTTCTGAAGAGGGGAAAGACAAAGAAAGGAAAAACCTGAAGGGCAGAGAGGTTGAATGAGTTCTGTGAAGTCACACAGCATGTTAAGGGCAGGGCAGGGCCTCAAAACCCCCAGGCCTGTCCCATGACTGTGCCAGGCAGAGGTAGGAGCTTTGGAACCAAAGATGAACAGGAGAGGTGCCCCTGAGAATCCTTGGGATAAAGGCCTGGGTCAGTTAGCACACCCGCCAACAGTGTGACGTGCTCCACTGCTGATGTTCTTAAACCCAGCAGCTCACCCATTTGCCCTTGCTCTCTGGCCCCTGACACCATCTGAGTTTGTGACTCTTGGGCCTGTGGGAGAGGCAGAATATATACTTATACACAATACACAGAATGGCACAGCGTCTGTGAGGTAAGAAACCAAATGGTGAAAGAATGGTTAACTTTGTTTGGGAATAGGCAGTGATGGAAACCTTCAGAGCAAAGATGGTGCCTGAAATACAGGTTGCCAGACAGAAAAAGAAGTGCACACACAGAAGTATCTAACAACAAGGTGCATTTCAGGAACTAGGACCCCTTCTTTTCTTTAACTTCTGCACACACTTTTTCCTTCTTATTGCTTCCTTCCTGCCACCACCTTTCTCCAATCAACTTTCTTCAAAATCTCAGTTCCAGAGCAAATTTTCAAAGGAGAAAAAAAAAAATCTCTAATAACAAGTGACGGAGAAAAAAGGAAGACGACAGAGCAGGGCGTATATGAATGGGTAGGTTCTAGGTCAAGAAACCCTGTAAAGAGCTCTGACGGCAGTAAAGCTGGTAGGTTTACTCTTCCTTGTCTGTGACTGTGGGGTCCAGAATCCCTAGGACAGAATCTTTCGACAGCCAAGATAAAGCTCCCTTTCCACTAGTCCTTGGAGGCTGCATGGGCTTTCAGTTAAAGTCTGCCCTCAGGCCAGCTGAGCTGGGGACACTGAGATAGCAACAAGCAGTCCTCTCCAAGTGGCCCGATCCTTCGCTGGGCCATTATTATTACTATACTGGTTTTGTCCAAGGGCCAGCTGGGGACAGAAAGGCAGCTCAGGCCTGGTCCCTCCAACAGGTCCCAAATGCCCTCATAGGATTCTCAACACCCCTGCGGGCTCCCCACCCCTTCTCATTTTCCGTTAAGTCCTCAGCCAGGCGTCCTCTCACAGGCAAATAATCCACTGAATTGTAAAATTGCCATCTTAGAGTCTGAGGAAAAGAACATCTAAAATCATAGAACAGTGGAGATGGAAAAGACCATGATAGAGGTCTCCTAATTGTGTGGCTCCCAAATGTTAGTGTACAAACCAACCCACACCAACCCAACTCAAGAAAGATCTCTGGAGGTGGCACCTGATTAGAGGTGTTTTAAAAATACAGTCCTCTGAGCAGCTCTAACCCTCTAAATCAATAAAACACAGGCATTCTTGTCAAATGGTCACCCAGCTTCTGCTTGGACACCTCCAAAGGGGAGGAACTCTGGACCAATCGGTGTGCACAGCTGATTCAGGTGCTTTCTTTGGGTGTGGTAAATCTGCTTTCTTATAATCCAAGTTGCCTTGGCTCTGTACTTTTGAGGCCTCCCAGAATAAGAGATTCTTTTTTCCAAAGCAGCCTTTTGATGTCTAAAGACAGTGATCTCATCTATCTTCCCCAGTTCCTACAACTGTTCCCCATACCGATCTTCTCAGAGGGTACCCAGAACCAAAAGTGTCCTCACGTGTTGTCCTCTGACCACAACCAAGAAACCTCTGCTGGCTCCCATTCCATAGACAAAACCCAAAGCTGCCAACCTGGCTTTCCATACCCCCTGCAATCCGGCTCCAACACTTCCCAAGGCTCCTACTCATCTGTCACTCCCCCAATATGCTGTTACCACCATGTACTGTGTCCCTTTTGAATACACTAGATTTGGTGATCCGTGCTGTTGTCCATGTTTTTCCCACTACTTAGACTTTAGAGTTCCCCTCGCAACTCCCTTTCTTCTCCCCAATTTCCAACCCTTTTAGGACTCCCTTCAAGTGTCATTTCCTCAGTAAAACCTTCTGTAACTGCTCCGTAGGCACCGCCTCCTAGTTTGTAGGTATCCCTCTGACAGTATGTGTTAGATTGTATTTGAATCGTTTATATCTGTTTCTAACACATGTACATGAGAAGACGCAAAGCGCAAATAAATGTGGTACATCCTTCTGGAGTGTCAATTCTACTTGGTGCTCAGTGACTTAAAACATTTATTAGTGTAAAACAAGCACAACTATTTTTCTGAAGAAGCACACAAAAATCACGTATGTCAATTTCACTGAGAAAAAGGCAGGGAGACTGTTTTAAAGACACACTAGAGAGACAGAATAGCCAGATGTATGAAACTTTTTGATTCCAGATTTAAAAAATATCAGTAAAAGGCATTTTTGATACTAGGGAAATTTTAATTGGATCATTAGATGGTATTATGGAGTTGCTGTTAATCTCTTTGGTGTGGTAATGGTGTGTGGTTGTAAGAGAGAATGTTCTCAGGAGATACTGCTGGAGTATTTGGGAATTAAGGAATTATGTCACCAACCTTCTTTCAATAGTCATTGAAGGTTATATGTGTGTGTGTGTGTGTGTGACAGATAGAGATTATTGAATCGAGGTGGAATGTATAGATGCACCTCAATTTCTGATGCGGTCACATCCAAACAAACCCATCGTAAGTTGCAAATATCATCAGTCAAAACTACAGGTAATACTACACTGTGGAGTGTCGGCTGTTCACCCTCCTGCCCGCGTGGCTGACTGAGAGCTGCCACCACCCAGCATTACGGGCACCACACTAGCTCAGGAAAATGTCAAAATTCAAAATTTGAAGTCTGGTTTTTACTGAATGCATATTGCTTTTGTATCATTGTAAAGTGTAAAAATTGTTATGTCGGGAATGTCTGTATATAGACAGTTTTTACATTTGAAAATTTTCAAAATAAAACGTCGAGGGGAATCATCCATTTCACTGATTCATGGTAAAATTTTAAAGTTATTAATTTCAGAAGTCAATCCTTCCTTTTGCCCCAGTTCATCCTCCTCTGCCACTAAGGACACTGATGGGGAAGTTCGAGAAGCCCTGATTTTTGTCTCTCACCACCGTTCTGCCCTGTGAACCCCTAGACACTATGACCCAATCATTTCTGTATTCTCAGAGCCCAGCACAGGGACTGCCACAAAGGGGTGTTGATTAAACGCTCCTTAAATGAGCAAAACCACTATCTTCATATGCATGCAACCTTGGGAAAACTCTCCTCTCAGTCTCCCCTTCTGTAAAAAGAGGTGGACTAGCTGAGTTAACGTCCTTTGCAGCCCCAGCGCCTCTGGACGCTGTACTTGGGCCTTTGAAGGCAGGTCAGTGGTTTTTTTTCTCTGCACAAAGCCCCACAGTCCCACCAGGCAGAGAAGACCACAGTGGGTCAGCCTCTGCTCTCTGGCCAAACTCCTAAGTTTTAGCTCAGCCAGGGGCTTTGGGAGAAGTGTTTTGAAGCTAGCTCACACAGAGCATGTGTTAGAGCAGTTAGAGAGCCAAGGGGTGGCCAACATGGCTTTATACCGCCCTCCTGGCTACGGTCACAGCCATGGCTAACATGTTTCCTCAATCTTGACTGCACATCACAATCACTTAAGGAAGCTTTCAAAAAATACTGATTCTCACCTCAGATATTCTAATTTAATTGGTTTGGGGTATACGCTAAGTATCTGGATTTTTTAAGGCTCCCAAGGTGATTCTATGAGCATTCTAAGGCTAAAAGTCACCAAGGTTGCAGAAGCAAGCGAGGAAAAGAAGTTGAAGCCTAAAAGAAAGGAGAGTTTGGGATAATTCAGGGCTTTATGCAAAGAGGGTGGGCGGCCCCCACTCCCCAGCGCTTTTTTGGAGAAGGATCACTGTGGGTCTGGGGTACAGAGACAACTGCACAGAGGGCAGGCTCAGAACTCAGACGTGGCTTCATTGGGTCCCACAGGAAGTCTGCCCTCTCCCTCTGTACTGGGACACAGCTGTCAAGCCTGTCCTACCTCAAATGGCCTGACAGCCTTTCCTGCAGTTCAACTGCCTGCAGCCCCAAACTGCTCAGAGCTCTCTCTCACCTCAGTTTCCCATCCATACACCTTGAAGTATTAACAAGCAACAGACTCCAGGTCTATCTGTGAGAAACAAATAACTCTGTAGTTTTACTGTGAAGAAGCAACTCTGACAAGAGCCCTGACCTGTCCAAGTCCCACTCCCTGACCATTCAGTCCACAAAACTCAACCACCCAGAGAAGAAAAAGACCTGGCTCTTTTAAGTTCCAATGGTATTAAGTGCTAGAGACTGTGAAAGTCATAAAGGGAAATTAACTGAAAACCAGAGATGCCATTACTCATTTGGGAGCAATCTATCTCTCTCTCCCAAAGTGAAAATACAATTGATACCCTCTGGCGATGTTTTATACTCAAATCTTTACTCCCAAGCTAGGGCCCCTATTTCCTTCAAGTTCTAAGTGGTGCTGCTATTTCCTGCTAATGGCTTCTACCCAGCCTTTGAAGAAGGCACTTGGGAGCAGAGAAGAGGTTAAGGTTAGAGGAAAGCCCGTGCAATCTCCACGGCCTTGGCCCTTTTCAATTATTGCCAACTCCTCAAGGGATTGGTAGGCTTTTAAAAGTGCAACGTCAAGGTTCAGGCCTTGTATTACCCAAGCCAAGAAAAATGGGTGAATGGAGGCTACTGGACTAATTGTGAGGTATGTGGACCTCAAAAGGGATTAGAGAGTAACATGTACTGTACTAGTTCTAGAGGTATGAAGAGCAGCTTGCAAAACGTCTTTGGCCAAATTGCTCCTGGTTAAAGGCATAACCATATATATAATGATTGCTCAGGCCTGAAATCTGAGCCACCATTCCCTTTGAAGATCCCACTATACTTCGTATACTAAAGGCTCTAAACAGTCCTGCAGTAAAGAAACCTGTTTCACTATTTCACCCAGGCTTTCCCAAATTTTTCTGAGCATGGAATCTTTATGCCCAAATGTATTTAACATACCTGGGAAACAGTGTTCTGTGGAATACACTTTAGGAAACCTCAATCTATAGGATCAACTACAGAAGCACAAGTTCTCCATGATATGGCTCCTACTTAATTGTGCAACTTCACTATCTGCTGCTCCCTACCTCTAACCATGCTGAAGTTCAATGCACGTGTTCTGTGTCCACCTGGCAAAGGCCTACTCATTCTCTACGTCCCACTCTCCGCACGATCCCATAACTGGGGAAACTTCCTTACCTCTCCCAGGCACAGTAAACTGCTGTTTCCAGGGCACTTTATTCAAACTTCATTCACTGTATTAAAAGTAGTTGGTTGGACAGTTTTATCATCTGTCTGGTTCCTTCAGTAATGAGTTAAATATTTTGGACGTGTGCTTACTTAAAACCATCCCCTCTCTCTTATAACTTAAGATACATAGATGATTCAGGTTTGTGAGCTAAAAGTATAAAACCAAACATGTTCAGAACAGGTTGGAGGTGTGAAGACCTCTGTGTTGAGCTATGAGATTCAGAAAAGACACTCCAGTCCCCAATGACAGGTGGGATCCATTAGTGCTAGATTGTGTGCTGGGCACAGTCACCCAGTGATCCATGGAGACAGTAGTAACCTGTCTTGGGGATAAAAGGCAACTCATAGCATTTCTTAATAATCCTGTCAATTTAGGAAAGAGACACAGGTAAGCAAAGGCATTAACAAGTCTCAATGTCATGGCGCAGTTACACCGAAACTTTCTCGTATTCCTTTTGAGTGGAGTTTGATGCACCCTACCAGCCAATTTTGTTTCTGCCGGCTGAGACTGCCCCAAATCTGCCCAGGAAGCCTGAGTACAGGGATTACTGCTCAGAAGTAAGGAGCAGAGTAAACGTAGACCCTGTTCATGAAAGATCATGTACAAGTAAACAAGAACCAGGTTCTTGCAGACCTTGTTTATCACCTTTTCACTGCTATGTTTCTAGTAGGAGAGCAGTTTTTATTACTGGTAATTATTCTCTGTCATTTTTATGGGAGTGAGTAAACCTAAAAACACAGAAAAGGGGGAAAAAAGCCCAAAACATCCCAGTAAACAGTTTCTCAGAAGTTTAACTGGATTGTATCCCATCCACACCATGCCCTGCTCAGATTTGCAGTGATCAAGCATCAAAGAAAAGACAGCAATAAATCCAATCTACATGGCTCTTGTAAAAAGGCATCTATTTGACTTTTAATACAAAAGGACTCAGAGGAACACAGAAAGAAAATATACAAGCCAATTATTGAATTAAAAAAAAACAACAACCAACAAAAACCTCAACAAATTTCAGTCATATTTCTTGTCTTCGGCATGGATTAGAAAACGGGAACCAATGGGATAAACCAACCAATGTCTGTCCCTTTGAAGCAACCTTATTTAAAAAAAAGAAAAAGAAAGAAAACAGGAGAAAAACCAAATAGTCCCTGAAATCTGGCAGGTGGGTTTTAGAGGCCACTGTATGTAAGCTTGCCTTAATCATCCTGGTGAAATGAGATACATATGGTTGCTGTAAATATGGCCCCCTCCTCCTAGTTTCCTGCTAGTAATGATCTTCATCTGAAGGGAGAATGCTGGCCTGAGCACCATTTGATGCCACCGATGCAGTCTGAGGTCTCAAGGTCAAGCAGCCTTGGAGTCTTCCATTCCTTCTCTTCACTGAATCTCCCCCATATACAGTCTCTTGTCACTGGAGGCTGAGAGAACTGAGGTGAAAAGAACAGAGAAGATAACTGAAAATAATGAAGGCTCAAGGAGAACTGGTGCTCAAGGGCTCTTATGTCAAGAGCCAATTTTGGTATAAAAGAGCAATTGGATTCAGCTGAAATCCCCCTCCTTCTTAACACCATTCACGGGAACCTGTAGCCTAGCTTTTCAATCCACGTCCTCTCAAAACCACAGGGTGGGCTATGCTATGGGAAATACAGCATCAGGTTCTAAATCCTGATGTCTCATCAGTCAAACCCTAAGAAAAAGTCTAAGTCATTCTACAAGAGCAGAATCGATGTCTGTGCCAGTCATTTTGTAAATGTGCTTAGCCCTGGAGAAAGTCACATTTTTCTCCTTAAATTCAAGGCCCATTATTTAGTTTAGCTAGCCAATAAAATGTGAGTTAAGTTACAATTTGAATCTGAGTATTAAGAAATATTTTTTTTATCCAAATACTTCATTGAAACAGACTTGAAGCATGTAAACTCAAAAGAACTAGACTAACTAAGCTCCCTCTGAGATTAAGAAAATGAAACACTGCTCTTACCCTCAGCACTTAGAACAATGGAGAGATTGTCAATGAAACCCACGTGTCTTCATGGACATTCACAGAAAACAAGACATCCAGCTCTGCCTCTATTCTCAGGGCCCCTTTCAGGAGACTCCCCCAGTTTCTCTTTCCCCATAGTCAGGACAAACTTACTGATGGGCTCATCAGGGTGGAAAGCCACTTCATTGATGGAGCCAGCGTGGCCAGGCAGCTTATACAAAATCCTCCTGCTTGTGGTATCCCAGACATACACAAACCTGTAAAGTATCATGAAGAGCAAAGCTAAGGTTTCCCAGAGCTGAGGGTAGACTAGAAGCATGGCTTTTTAACGGAAACGGAGCAACAATTTATTCACACCATATTTAATGAACTATATTCTGTCTTTTACAAACTAGGAATACAGATTTTGAATAAGGCTTGGACCCTGACCTTGAGCAACTGAGTGGAGAAATAGGAATAGCCAAAAATATAAGCATTAATGGCATTTTCAAACACAAACTTCTGAAATAGAGAAGAGCATGGAGGAGAAAGGCAGTTTTTCCTACAGACCCCACACAGAAATCTCCCTCCAAGAGCACCCAATGTAGTTAGGCTATAGTTAACTTCATATGCATCCAGGAATATCTTGGCAGGTTGGGAGCCTAGGGTGTAGAGCCACCTGAACTCCTTAGCATTGTATTCAAATCAGAGCCCAGAGAACAAACAGGAAATTTGTGCTATAGTTCAAACACACAGTTGACCCAAACCTTGCACTAAATTCATGGCCAGAAAGAATACTGAATTCTAGCTAGGGAAGGGGCCAACAGAAATCAGCTAAACTCATTTTATAGATAAGAAAACTAAGGTACAGTGACTTTTCCAAGGTGACACAGTTCATCAGTGGCAGAACTAAAACTAGAACTCTGAATATATTCCAGTGTATTCTCTTTTACTATCCTCAAACACCCTGCCCTCCTTCCCCTACCCCCCAAAATAAATTCCTTTGACCCTCAACCTTGCTTGGGTCATTTTAAGCTGAAGGTAAAATAAAGAGATATTATCTTCCTATGACCATGCAAAAATAATCTGTAGGTAAATTTAAAGGGCTAGTGGTTTTACACAGGTTATACAAATTAGTTACGTATTTGTTTTGTTCAGTCAACACCTAAAAGGGTACACTCCTCAGTACTTGATTATAAAATGCCTAGTTCTGATGCGACATTAAACACTTTTGGTCTAAAATGCAAATAAATAAGAGCTTCTTAATTATACCGTTTAGCGCTCAAGAGCTAGGCTCCATAGGAACTAAATAAAAGTTCCAAGGAAGATGGGAGAGAAGCAGGAAGCCTATATGTCTACAGGCTCCTTGGCTCTGATGCTTATGCTCTCCCTACTGTCTTCTTTGCTGCCATGCACAGATAACTGTCATTAATTCAGTTAAGGACGATGTGGCATAGTGAAAAAGTGTATGAGCTCTGGAGTCAGAACAACCTGGGTTCAAGTCTCAGTGCAACTATTTAACAGCTAAGTAACCTGAGACAATTATTTATTTAACTTCTCTGAGCTTCTTTTTCCTTAGTTGTAAGATGGAGACAATTAGATCTCACAGCTTAGTTGAGAGGAATAAAATCGTGTATGCAAAGTACCTGGTGCACACAATTAATGATAGCAAATACATTCATGATCAAAACAGAATCACATGAAATCAACAGGTTGAATAAATCACTCATAAGAGAAAGGCTGGCCAGTATTCCCGTGGTGTTTGATAGGACTGCTGAAGGGTTTCAAGTCTGAACATGAGGAGGAAGGTGATTTGCAAGTAAAGGGGAAATTTGCCAAATCCAGGACAAACTGAAAAGCGGTTTTCTGAGAAGGAAGGATACATTTCGTAGGCACAACAAGGCCAGCAGAACCCCAGATCTCTCAAGGTGTACTTCAAGGTCTCACTCTCCATGGCTGCCAACTGGATGCTAAATTTAGAGGGTTCCATGTCCTCTCCTTACTTTGGCATGGCAACATTCAGCGGGAAGCAGGCTCCTTATGTAACAGAGCTGCTTGCTGACTTGGGGCTAAATGGTGAGGAGAACTGTGAAATCTGGCCAACCCCCAGCAGGTAGACAAGCAGACTGTCCCAGAGCAGAGCCATGCTTCCACATGTAAGGTTCAAAGGAACAGTGGGGAAGGAAAGAGGGAAGAGAGGACATTGAAAGTCAGAAAGGGCCAATGTCAGAAAAAAACTGCTCAGAAGAAAAGCTTAGGTAAATATTTAAAAGCTTAATCACATAAGAAAAATACCAGTATCTCTGCTGAAAAGAATGTAAAAATACTTAGAATGGTTCTTACTCAGAATGCAAGACACCGTAGGCTGTGGAACGGTTTCTTAAGATCTGTAGTAACCTGACAACTGAAAACCCCTTAGATTCCCTCATCAAGGCAGCTCACTAAACCCCCAGGACTCAAACCATCAATGTGGCACTGTTTCACCTGGACCCCTTTCCCCCCAGAAAATAGCCGAATACTTGTTCATTTTTCCCGGCATTAAACTTGCCAGGAAAAGAAAAAAGCAAACTCTTCAGGTATGTTCACAAGTAGAAAGGTGTGGGACATACCAAAACGAGGCTTCTCTGAGGCTGTGCGAGGGCCCCGAATAGAAGAAAACCCTAGAATATGCTGAAAGCCCATAAAGAATTCATGATTATAGAACGGTGACTGTTTCAGCAAGGGAGCAGGAAAATCTCTAAAGGGCGAGAAAGACGGGAGCTAAACACAGTGCGCCCTCAGAGGGCTTCCTCATTCTTTACCGTTCCACATCGGTGGCCCAACAGCCCAGGCACCTGGACGTCCCTATTCCACCTCTAACTCCCTCCCAAGTACAGGTCAACACACGCATGGTAAAATCTGACTGCCATCCTTGAGCTAGGAGTTCAATCATGTAACATGCACTAAGTGCTTAGAATAGTTCAAGCACTGCCCTGGGTTCAGAGGTGACTAAGACTCACTCCTTGAGCTCTAGGAGGATTTACTGGGGGTGCCCCAATGTTTGCCTGACTCTAAGATGTAATAAATACTAATAAAGGTTAGATGTACAAAGTGTGACTACAGCACAGAACAAAGAGAAACGAGTTATGCCCAAGAGGTAAGGGAGAGAGAAGGCCAGGGAAAGTTTATAGACATAACATAGAGGCGATTCCTCGTGGGATTAGGAGTTGGGATAATGGTGAAAAGGAGATATAAGAGAGAAGCTTGGAGGCACAAGGAGTGTAAGAACGGGGAACGTTCCATGTGAGTGAAACATCATGCTGATGGCGAGGGAGGAGAGTACACAATATGATCTGAATGACCTGAAGCATGGCAGAAGAATCTGATGAAAAAAACTGGAGTCAGATTATGGCCTCAATTTTATTATGATGCGAAGGGAACGCAACAGAATCAAAGAAATTGTTTACCTTCCAGGTCTACACGTATCCAAAGAGGGTAGAAATGATGTGTTTGACATGATCTTTAAACCCTTCACATGCACATGGCTTCCTCTATGAGTACAGCTAGTAAGTCTACGTCTACTCTAGCTGGGTATCCGCACTTAACGTATTAAATATAAGATACCTGTATAGCTCCATCATTCTTTACCTCACACCCAGTAATCCTTACCTGTCAGCTGAGCCAGCTGCTATCTTGCTTCCATCAGGTGACCAAGAGCATCTCAGAAGATTCTAAAATGATAAATAAGTAGGAATCCAATGGCTACAGTAATGTACCAAACCCCTTTACGAGGCAATAGAATCACTGAGAAACTTTAAATTTCTTAAATAGTTTTAATTATTCTCTCCAGAAAGATGATCAGCAATTATCTTATGTTCTGTGGCCCAAGCCAGCATATTTTATGATTTTATACCATATAAAAACCAACTGTAGAAAACGATTAATTTAAAGTCAATTAGAGTGGATCTGGCAACAAAATTTTGTTCTGCCGACAAACGGAGGCTCCCTTTGCTCCATTATCTTGATCCTCATTAAACACTTTTTATTTATCTTGAAGAAAAATTTAAAACAAATAACAAAAAAAACCCAAAATCCAACAAAAAATAAGATTTGATTTATAAAGTGAAATTGAATCTCAATGGGTTCTCAAAAGAAAAACATTACTTTGTATCACCAAATTATCTGGAGGAAAATCTGCTTTCAAGAGCTGACCTAGGATTTGAGTTTAGAAAACATTTCTGTCTCTCAGAACTTGGCCTGTGGGGCTTACTGAGGGGAGAGATGTATTCCCTGGGCTCTAATCGCTGGTCACTGGGACGGTGAGGGAGGCCATCTGAGGAATAGCCCCGGGCGCCTGGGTCCCATTCGGAACACTGACCGAAGTGGGTCAAAGTTACCAAAGAATTAAAGGGATAGGACTGTCCTGTTGAAATCAGAAGTTCTAAATTTGAGGTTTGCCCCTCCACTATCTATGTGATTGCTTTCTACCCTAGCCTTCTGTTAATTTCTGGCAAAAACAGTTTTGATGGAGAACAGTGTTACTGGAATGCAGCCTGGAATGCAGTTACTAGAATGCTCCTGCTCTCTACCCTTAGCACCATCTTTTTTTTTTTTTTTTAAATTGAGATATAACTGACATAGAACATTGTATTAGTTTTAGGTGTAAAACAATGATTTGATATATGCAGAAACTGCAGCTTAACAGCACAATCTTAAATGTTTCTTTGAATCAAATGGCCAGAACTCTTTTGCTGTGCAGAACTCACCTTTTCAAAGTTGTGCACGTTTCCTTGAAATACCTTTACACACCTCTCTTTGGGAGCAAATGGCCGGACATCCCAGACCCGCACTGCAAAGTCAAATAAAACAAGCAAACCAGTTATCAGCCAGAGGCCTCCTGAGAACCCAGCTGCTATTAGTATCATGTCAACGACAGATGCTGTTTCGTGAGGGGAGGAGGTCCAACAGGGTACATTGCTACCTGGTAAGGCGCTTTCCTTTTTCTAACAGGAATGAAATGCATTCAAGTTGCATTAACTGGGCCAAAGGGCACAGACGAAAGCAGAGGGGGCAGGAAGGAAAAATAACATTTGCAAATCATTCTTCTGCCAACCCAAAAAGTGACATCTAGTAAAGCTTTGATATGACAATCTAACTACCACTGACTACTGTGACATTCAATCTACAAAAACCAAACTCAGGACTAACCTTTTCTAATTTTGCTCATAGGGGCCCCTGACAGCCTAAACTTGAACAAGGTCAAATATATCAAGAGCTCTCTACCAAGAATCAGAAAAGGTGAACTTTGATTCTAATTCTAGCTCTGCTATACATATGGGTGGTATTAGGTAAATAGTAAGGTTCTTTGTGTTTTTGTCTCCTCTGTAAAATGAGAATACCACTTGTATTTTTTTAGTAAGAGTATTTTAAGGATCAAATAGGATGATAAATGTGAAAAGGCTCTAAGATATTGGAGACAATAAACAAAAATAAAGAATTTGCAATTTTATTATATAGCCATAATAAGAAATTGTCCTTATTTTAATAACCATTTAGGGAATCTCATCTTTTCTTACTGTGATCATTGCTAGAATCAGTCAATGGAAAATCCATCAAACTCAGGATATGTGTATAAATACCCGTGGTAAGCAGTGGTTACAGCTGTTGTTAATTAAAGCTATACCTATAGAGGAAAATGAGCGCTGTCATTTTGAGTGTGAAAATAGTAACAATCCTTGAAGTCAGAGAGGCATAAAAAGGTAAAGCTACACATAAAAGTTTACTATTGAGTTGAGAATATTGTCAGAAGGTAAAAATGTTCATTCATTCAATAAATATTTATTGAGCACCCATTTGAGTGCTAGGCACTGTTTTCATTATAAAATGTCAGTGAAAACATTTTAGCTGACAAGTCTATGAACATATGTGCCACAGCCGCATTACCACACTCGCTCAGTATTAAGCATATAATCCAACAAGTCATCCTTCTTTTCTGTTATACCCATCCTCCTACCGAACAACTCAAAAACAAGCAAAGACAAGACAAGAGTGTGTTTGTGGAAATTCAGAATATTGAGATGTTTTAATGAGGACCTTTTGTCACACCGATGCTTTGGAGTAGGGAGGGAAGACTGGCAGAAAGAGCACAACTGAGATATCAAGAGATCTATTAATCATCAGTTTGGTGCTCTCTGAAAATGCCTGACAATTGCCTTGGATGGATCTCCATACTTCCACCTTTTTTCAATAAATGAATCACCAAGAGTTTCTTGTCCCCTGCTTGAATCCATAGCATACCAGAGCTAAAATGGGCATTAAAAGTAAAGTTCAGTCCTCTTACTTTACCAGCGTAGAAGCTGAAACAGAGAGAGATGTTATATGGAAAGTCCTCAGGGATTAGATGGCAGATTTGGGACTAGAATCCTGGCTTCTTGACCATCTAAAAGCCTTTTCTATTACATGTTCTCCTAATTGCCCTGTTGAAAATCTGTGAGCCACTTTTATTCTGCCCTTAGTCCCTCATTTATCCCGGCACACATTTCTAGCACTCAGTGCCTCCTTTCTTTAGGGTGCACAGTGACTGGGCACTTGGAGTGCTTTCCTTCCCAACATTACCTGTATTGTCCATTGCATTGGACAAGAGGTAAGAACCTTCAGAACTTAAACTCAGGCCAGTCACTGAATCTGCATGGCCTCTCATGGTGTAGGTCAGCTTGTTTTGACGCAGGTCCCAGACCTGCAAAACAAAAAGGTGCTCTCAAATCAAACTGCCAACAGCAAAGAAAGAGTTACTAAAGAATCAACTGCCTGGAGAGATTGGTAACCCCTTCTTAATCTAGCTCTGGGCCAAGAATGATTTCACCACAAAATATAGGATTTCTATCAAAGAGGAAAAACTCTCCTTTCTGAAAAAGGAAAGTTACCAGATTTGACTAAATAGATACAAACCAATGAATGTCAAATATCCAGGTAAAGTTTAACAAAAAAGAATAACAGAATTTCCAGCTTATTTTCAAGTCATAACAAGATATATTAGGAATTAAAAAACTGGGGTGGCCGGTTAGCTCAGTTGGTCAGAGTGTGGTGCTAGTAACACCAAGGTTGCCGGTTTGGTCTCTGTATGGGCCACTGTGAGCTGTGCCCTCCTTAAAATAAATAAATAAATAAATAAATAAATAAATAAATAAATAAACAAACAAAAACCTAGCATTTAAAATGCTTAAACTATGATTCTTAGCAATTAAAAATAAACTATAACTATATAAAAACAAACATGTCATCTGAAAAAGGCATATGGTTGCATGTAAAATGTATATAAGGAGGTAATATGCAAAGAGATAGAGGCTTAAAAAATTTCATTTAATGTCGCAATATGTACACACACACTATGGAAAAGCACATTTATTAAAAGAAAAATAAATTGCAGGTTCACTGTTGCCTGGGTAGGAAAGGTAAGAAAAACAGTTCAGCTGAGAAAAATCTAATGTCAAACAGAAAAACTATTTTGGTTTATTAAGTTCATAAACATACTGCAGCATTATGAGTTCGCATGCTAGAGATAGGACAGCAGAGTGGAAAGAGTGAGGATTTAGGGTCAGAGTGAACCAGTCTTTGCTCCTTATGAGTTATGTGTTAGTGATCCACCAATCCTCTCTGAGCCTGTTTCTGGTCTGTAAGATGGGAATAACATTTTCTTCTTATGGCTGTTGTGAGGATGACAAATAGAATGCTTAGCATATATATATTGTACGCCCACAAAAGGCCCTCAATAATTGGTAGCTATCATTAAGCAACTCCTAAAAATAACTCTGAAGACCAAATGTAAAAAATGTTTACATAAGGAGCTATTAAGTAAATAAGGAAAATACAAAACAGTATTTATATTTACACAGACTGCAACTATGTGCAAAATATATTAAAGCCAATAGAAATGGTCTGGAATGTCACATAGAAAAAGAACAGCGATTCTGTTAACATCATTGGCATTACACAAAATTTCCTCTAAATTTGATTTAATATTGCCATGTAGTTTTTCTAAGTGAAATTTCTTTTTTCTTTTCCTCTCCCTTTAAGCAAGCCACTTTTCTCATCTAGAAATGAGTTTGGTGTTTCATGTCAAGGTAATACACAGGCAGACAACTCCACTTTCCCCATCAATAGCTCATTCATGTGTGGAACCCAACACATTTATATACAATCATTTTTGTGTCAGGATGTTTGCTGCCTCAATAACCAGGAAAGCTTAAAATGGCTGACACTTTTTGTTCAAACTGTTGATCCTTCTCTTCAGAGAAGACATTGTTGAAATCTTTAGCTTTGTAACAGCTAAGAGAGAATGCAATCTGCCATCCCTCACAGCATTTGGGTGCCATTTCTAGACTTCCCTCCTTGAAGCTTGCACACGTTGTTTGTGCAGGGTCAAAATGTATTTGGGATTTGCTATAGAAAGAGGAAGGCACTAATTTCACCAAAATGTTTCACAAATGTCCTAATCAACTGTTCAGTGAATGTCTGGGTATCACATTAGCGGTAGGCACTGCTGGAGATTAAAAAAAGAATATATAATCCCTGCTCCCAGGAGCTTTCAGTCTACTAGGCAAAACAGACATGTAAATAAAAGATGACAGGACTGTACAACGTGCAATAGCAAAGAGAGCAGAGGGATTAACTCTCTTGTGGTCCAGGGATGACAGTGAGAAAGGGAAGGTTTCATAGAAAATAAAGCATTTGAGCAGGGTATGAAAGAAGAATGAGTTATTTTTGTACTTAGACAAAGTAGAAGAGTATTCCCGGCAAAAATAATGTGTAAAAGCAGAGAGGCATGAAGAAATTGCTGGATTGCAGGCAATTAGACAGAGAAGTAGCAGACAATGCTTGAGAAGTAGGCAGGAAAAGCCAGCTCAAAACCATAGAAGGTTCTGAATGCCTGGCTTGGACCTGATCTTCCTTATTGGTGAGCCACAGAAGGTGTCAGAGTAGTGGAATGATTTGGTCAGATTTGCATTACAGAAGGATCCTTCAGGCCCAGATGATTAAAAGGATGAGAGCAAAGGCTGGGAAATCAATTCTATCCTATTCCCTTACACACTATATTAAAAACAAAACAAAAAACATCAACTAAATTCCCATTCTGACTAGAGCTCAGGATTATAACAAATGCCAAAGAACTGCCAGCTTGACCTTCAAACCATCAAGCAGAGGCACATTTTCTTCTTTTCTTCATTTTCCTCTGATGCCCCAATCCTATAATGCTGGCAGGAACAGCATTGCTCACAAACACACACAGAATCTGTTCCCCTCAGATTTTAAAAGGGGCTCACATTCTCTAACTGTTCCCCCTTTCTTAGAATAGGTGGTGCTGAGAGACTGAGAAGCAAACATAACCAGGCTCTCTAAGGAGCACCTCCTAAAGTACTGAGGGAGTACAGTGATTTGTTAAACAAGCAGGCCCCTAAGTGCTTACAAGTACTTGTTAATAGACTAGAGGTATTATGATAGAGTGGAAAGTTTATTAGCCCTCTGGAGATATTATAGATTTCTGGTACTGGCTCTATCAATTACTACGTGAGTAATCGACTATGTAATCTTGGCCAAATCACTTAACTTGTTAGGGCTTCAATTTTGTGATCTGTAAAATAAGGGATGACTACATGTCTAAGGTCCCTTTCAGGTTTGACACTCTGATCAGTTTCTGATTGAAAAGCAGCCTCTGTTTTGCATTTTTAAAGAAATTTATGAGGGCCTGAAGATAATTAAGAATCTTTCTTGGTCCAGGAGCAGTTCTTCTTCCCTAAGCATGTAAAAATAGGTGGTGTTAGGCAGGGAAAAGACTGAAATTCTTTTGGTCTTACATCTTTCCAGCATACCTCTTAGTTACATAGGAGCAAACTGAAGTCAAATAACTACAGCAACCTTATTTCAAATATTGTCAATACTAACTGCTATTGCCAGAAAACAATCTGGGAACTTGTATCCAAAATATGAAAGAAACATCCTTATACTTGTTAACACATTAATTTTCATCTAGAATTCTACTCTAAGGAAATAATTAAATATGGAAAGTTTCATGCACAAATATGTCTACAGCAGCATAATTTGTGATAGCGATAGATAACAAATAGCCTAAGCATCCAACGACATCACTGTCACTTACTACATTATCAAATATTCTAATAGGAAAAGTAAAATGATGATGATGGCAGCTAACAGCTAATGAACACTTACTATGTAACTACCTTGTTGCTGGGAATATTATATTCTTTACGTCATTTAATCCATATAACAATTGTGTAAGGTAGGCTGATCATTCGCATTTAGAGATGAGAAATGAAAACTCGGAGAGATTAAATAACTTTCTTCCTTTTTTTTTTTTTTTTTTAAAAGAGGACGCAGCTCAAAGTGGCCCATGCGGGAATCGAACCGGCAACCTTGGTGTTAGCAGCAATGAGCTCTGACCAACTGAGCTAACCAGCCATCCTTTCTTAAGGCCAATCTTTCTTAAGATTACATAGCTAGCAAATAAGTGGCAGAATCAGAAAAAACGACCCTAAGTTTTGGGATTGTTATGTATATCACGGTAACTAAAGTTAACAATATTGTATCGAATATTGAAAGTTGCTAAGAGAGTAGATCCTAGAAGTTCTTATCACAAGAAAGAAGAAAACAAAGTAAGAGGAATGTGACAGAGAGCAAACAGGAGGGTCTAGTTTAGTCTAAGAAATCCTCTCTGAAGAGAAGATATGAGCTAAGATTTGAAGACAAGAGTGAGCCAACCATGGCACTATTGCAGGGGAGCGGGATGTTGTTTCCAGATCAAAAACTAGCTGTATGTTATTAAGTGAAAAGAGCATGATACAGGATTTTTATCTTAAGTGTGATTATTAAGATGTTTCCATACAAAACACTGGTACAGAAAAAGAGAAGAAGTATACTGAAATATTAAGAGTGACTGAATTTGGATGA
Organism: Rhinolophus ferrumequinum; assembly: GCF_004115265.2. Classification (NCBI taxonomy): domain Eukaryota; kingdom Metazoa; phylum Chordata; class Mammalia; order Chiroptera; family Rhinolophidae; genus Rhinolophus; species Rhinolophus ferrumequinum. Next base: position 21,428,536 of record NC_046292.1, read on the forward strand.
TGAGACTAAATGATTTATTTATCTTTTTATGTTTTCTAAATTTTCTTCAATGAATAAAAATTAGCATTCTTACTACTAAAAACATATAAATTGTAATAAATAATTTTATCTTAATTTTTTATATTTTTGTTCCCAATAAAGTTGACTTATTAAATATACATTTGAATGCAATTTTCACATCTCTGAAAAACTTTAAAGGTAAATAAGCAGACATATAGGAAAGTCTATACTGATTTTTAGTTTGGAAAATAAGACATACTATATACAGTGCACAACCAGCTCCCAATGTTGACAAGAGAAGGCAGTGATACTGACCAGTTACACAATAAGGGTGTCCCAGTTTTTGTAACATCATGTGTACTTCTAATAAAAATATTCCCTGAAAATGAAGCATTGACAGAAAAACTTGAATGTTTGTGGACAGAATAAAGAATTTCTAGAATGATAAAGACTACAAACTTGTAACATTAACTGCTGTATTCAAGAGACTATATTTACACTTCCCCATATTTGAGGTTAGTTTGGATTTCAGTACAAAACTGGTACAAATAACCTACCCTAAGAGAAGGTATAAATCCAGTGTGTCTGAGAAGACATAGAAAACCTTCAAATTCTAAAAAGGCATCAGGTATCCCTTCAGGACTATAGCACAATTAAGTATATCTGTTTATAGAACAGTCTAGGAAAAAGAGCCACAGTTTTTTATGATAAAAAGACCTTATTAGCACAAGAGTACTATTCTTAGGTTAGTCTATCTCCACAGCGATATAGACGAATCAAATTCTCATAATTTAAATAAAAGAAGTCAGTCTCCAAAGGTTGTATATAGTATGATTCCACTTATATAATATTCTAGAAAAGGAACTCTAGAGCAAAGAATCAATAATGGTTGGTAAGGGTTAGGGATGTGGAAATGGTTTGGCACAGGGGAGCACTGTGAAATGTTGGGGGACGAGGGGCTGACAGAAATTGTTCTGTACTCTGTTTGTGGTAGTTACCGTGTTTCCCCAAAAATAAGACCTAGCTGAACCATCAGCTCTAATTGTGTTTTTTGGAGCAAAAATTAATATGAGACCCAGTCTTGTTTTACTATAATATAAGACCAGGTCTTATATAATATAATATAATGTAAGACTGGGTCTTATATTAATTTTTGCTCCAAAAGATGCATTAGAGCTGATGGTCCAGCTAGGTCTTATTTTTGGGGAAAATACATCAACCTATGCAAGCATTAAAATTCATAGAAATATATAGTAAAAAAGTTAATTTCCTTGTATGTAAATTTAAGTACTAGTAATAACTTTAGAAGTACAAAAACGATCATAGCTTAATGACACTAACTACTTTCATGGGCATTAGAAGTCCTTTAGTGATTTTAATGCTAGTGGGCTCCCAAACCTCACTGCATGAGCTATTAAGATGTCTTATGTTCTGATTCCATGTTCTGATTCCACATTTTCCACACAGTTATATGGTGGGAAAGGTATGGGAAGTTGAATTTTGGAAATGCTGAATTTTGAAATACTTATTGAAACATGGAAGTGGGGGATGCTGAGTAGCTAGTTATATGCAAGGGTCTGAAGCTGGAGATCTGGGCTGGGAATATGGTCTCATCAGCATGGAAGTAGTCATGGAAGTCATGGACAAAGTCATGGAAGTAGATGAGAACTGTCCAGGGGAAAGAACCCTGGAGAATAATGGTATTTAAAGAATGCACAGAGAGAAGAGCTTGCAGAGGTATCTGAGAAGGATATACCAGAGGGGTAGGAGAGTATGTTGTTACAGCCAGTTAAAAAATAAAAGGAATAAAAGGATTTACTAGATTTAATAACAAGGCGTCATTGATGACCTTAAAGAGAACAGTGTCAATGAAACAATGGAGGCAGAAGGCAAATTGTTACAGAGTGATCAGGAGATACGGAATTGAGGAATGAAAGGCAGGGAAGGAACTGAAGACAGTGAGTATGGAAAAATCTTCAGGGAAAGATTTCTCATAGGCATTAAAAGCATGACTCTGGAACCAAATTCTCTGAGGTTCTATCGTTAGTAGCTGTAAACCTTGAGTTAAGTTGGGCTTCTCTTAGCTCAGTTTCTTCATCTACAAAATGGCATTAATCGTACTTATTTCATAGGGTTGTTGTGAATTATTAATTAAGTGAATCAATCACGTAAAGCTCTAAGAACAATGCCCGACACAAAGTAAGCAGTAGTCAGGGTTAGACGACAATAACATTATTATTATTAGCAATATATCATTGAAGAAGTTTGGCGGTGAAGGGGAAGACTGACAGAACAATAGCAAGAGGACGGACAGTTGAAGGAAGATGCCCCACAACAACCCTGAGGTAGATGTTGTTATCGTTACCCCTGCTGCACACACGAAAAAAGAGGCTTAAAAAAGTTAAAGGACTTGCTTTTCTGGGGAGGTGTCTACAGGCATTCAGAATGGTCCAGCGTGACATCCCGTCGGAGGCTGTCCTGCAATACAGCCTCTAACGGAACTAGGTTGTGCCGAACCCCTGGTAATAGAGTTGTTCGCCTTTATACTAAGAAGGTTGGGAAAGCACCAAAATCTGCATGTGGTGTGTGCCCAGGCCAACTTCGCGGAGTTCGTGCTGTGAGACCTAAAGTTCTAACGAGCTTGTCTAAAACGAAAACACATGTCAGCAGGGCCTATGCTGGATCCATGTGTGCTAAATGTGTCCGTGACAGGGTCAAGCGGGATTTCCTTATCGAGGGGCAGAAAATCGTCGTGAAAATGTTGAAGGCACAAGCACAGAGTCAGAAAGCTAAATAAAAATGAAGTTTTTGAGTAAAGAAAAAAAAATTAAAAGGCTACTTAAAAAAAAAAAAGGACTTGCTTGAAATCACACAAGCGAAAACTAGAAAATGGTGGAACTGGGATTGGGACGCAAGTCAGTTACTCGAAAGCCTGAGCTACCCCCTGGTCTACTGCCTTTTTTCTCCAACATCATTATCTTCTCATTCTTAGCTGTAGACTCTCCACATCTTCCTTTCCATAATCGTGAAAAGAAAAGACACACTGTGAGATTAGGGTAGAGAATCACAAATTAATTCATTGCTATCTCATTAGATCAACACGGCTTAAAAAAAAAAAAAAAAGTTTTGAATGTCTGTAGGTAGAGAACGGACTCTTCCTTTTCAGAGTCCCCACACAGGGACTTCACATTAACTGCCTGGTCCTTGACAGCATTTCTACAAGCTGTAATGCAACCCTTGACTTAGTAAGTCAATGAGGATAGGACACGAAGGAACCAAGATCTGAGTTATTATATTGTCTTCCTTTCAGTTGGTATTAGTGCAAGCTACCATAATCTCAGAAGTTTGGGAAGATTCACCTCAGTGAGTAGAGACAGTGAAAGGGAAATGTACCATAAACACCAAACATACCTTGATATCGTTGTCTATTCCACCAGAAATAATCTGATCACTTGTGTCATTGAAGGTCACAGCCAACACCTGGTAGGTGTTCTGAAATGTCTGGATGGCAGCTTTCTTCCGGATGTCCCAAAGCTGAAGCAGAAGAACAGGAGAGTCTATCTCACAGCACTGCGCGAGGTAACTGCATACACACCCAAGGGCCAAGAACTTTGTGGGGGATGAACCTATCTAATAGGAGCCACCTTAGAAACTTCTCTGGGTATCCTAGTACCTGGTGACAAGTGCCCACAATTTTGCCAACGTATCTAAAGGTTGGTAACAAATCACTTTGGTTGTATTTTCAGACTCCTTTGTTAAAATTGAATAAACACAGTTAATCAGCATACCCTTAGAGTGGAAATACTCTACTTATTTAGTTTGTATGTCCTTAGCACGGCAAGGATATCACACCAGTGTTTTCAAACTGTAGATCCTACCTTATTAGTTGGCTACAATTTACACTAATGTGTGTGTGTGTGTGTGGGGAGAGGGGGAGTGAGACACACACACACACACATCAGCAAACGCTGCAGAGTCGGGGTGCCAGAAGATTGTATCCGACAAAAGCAGAGAACTACCTCGCAAAAAGACTGGCAGAATCAACTTTACCATAACTCGGGAAACTAATGAATAGTTTATAGCAACCAGGAAAACATTTAACAAGGAGAAAAACCACTTGTGTCTTAGGAAGAGTTTTGTAGTGTAACTTACCCTTGCTCCATCCCCTAACTCAGCAACACCTTTGAAGACAACAGCCCGCTTTCCCAGTATAGGTTCCTAGTACCAGAAGGAGCAGAATGGACCTTACTCCTGGTTTTCAAAGAATTGCGGTTGTTTTTACCCGTCTGGTGGCTCCCTGAAGGATAAGCTCAAAGGGTGTGCCTTTATTTTGCCTAACTTGGAGCTCTCCCAGGGTAGAAGCATTTGTCTAAAACCCTTACAGGCAATGCATCAGTCTCTGTTGGCTGGGGCAAGGAGTAACAGTTGGGACAAACAAAAGACAAACCAAACAGCTTTGGAGGACAGGTGGGGAATGAGACAATTTGGAGAACAAGCGCTGTGAAAAGCTCAGATATTTCTGGGACTCTAAAGGCCACTCACATGCCCAAGGCTGGGCACATGCTCAGAAAAGACCTGAGAAGGCCCTACATTCTTCCCTTTTACGAAGAGACCTTCAGTCTCCACACAAGCAGGAAGTAAGAGAGTAAAGGCTAATGCAGAGCAGTCAACTGCCTGGCCGAGAGGTGAAGGCAATGGCCAACACACACACCGCCAATATGCACCGACTGCGAGAGCCCCCCCCCCCACTATGATTAAGGAAATCTTTGCTAAACCATTAGCAAACCACTCAGCAAATGAAACAGAGACTTAAGTGGCTACACATGACTTTATAAAATTATGTCAGAAAACAAACAACAGTTATAACAAGCAACAACAACAAACCCTGGTGAGAATCTAATTTCCAGAGTTGCCACATTTTAATATTTAAACGTCTGGTTTTCAACAAAAAATTTTGAGGCATGAAAAGAAGCAAAAAGTACAGCTCATTAAAAAAAAAGAAAAGAAAAGATTAATAATCTTCAACGAAGGGTACTGGACCAACTAGATAACCACAAGCAAAAGAAGGAAGCTAGACCCTTACCTCACACCATAAGCAAAATTTAACTTGACATGGATCAAAGTCCTAAATTTAAAAGCTAAAAGTATAAAATTCTTAGAAGAAAACATAGGGATAAATCTTCATGACTGTGGATTTGGCAATGAATTATTAGATGACACCAAAAGTATAAAAGAAAAAATAGATAAATTAGACTTCATAAAAATAAAAAACTATTGTACATCAAAGGTTATCAAAAAAAATGAGATGAAAACCAACAATGGGAGAAAATATTTGCAAATCCTATCTCTGATAAGGTGTAGTATCCAGAATAAAGAACTCTTGTAACTGGGGTGGTCGGTTAGCTCAGTTGGTTAGAGCGCGGTGCTGATAACACCAAGGTTGCTGGCTCAATCCCTGTATGGGCCACTGTGAGCTGTGCCCTCCTTAAACAAACAAACAACAAAAACTCTTATTACTCAACCACAAAGAACTGCAAAGAGTCCAATTAGTAAATGGGCAAAGGACTTGAATAAACTACTATTCTCTTCAGTAGAACAATGGCCAATAAGCACATGAAAAGATGCTTAACATGATAAATCATTTGGGAAATGCAAATCAAAATAATTAGATACTACTTCACACTCACTAGGATGGTACTCATCATCGTCACCACCACACAGAAAGTAACACCTATTGGCGAGGATGTGAAGAAACTGGAACATGCTGGTGGGAATGTAAAATGATGTGGCTGCTTTGGAAAAGTTTGCACGTTTCTCAAAAAGTTAAATATAGAATTATTATATGAGCCAGAAATCCCATTTCTAGATATATATCCAAGAGAAATGAAAACAGGTGTTCAAACCAAAACTTGTATATGAATGCAGCAACATTATTCATATTTTTTTAAAAAGTGGAAACAACCCAATATCCACTAACTGGTGAATGGACAAAAAGTGGTATACCCATACAATGGAATATTATTTAGCCATAAAAAGAAATGAAGTATTGGGGCTGCTGGATGGCTCAGTTGGTTAGCGTGCAAGCTCTGAACAGGGTTGCTGGGTCGATTCCCACATGGGCCAGTGAGCTGCGCCCTCCACAACTAGACTGAAGACAACGAGCTGCCACTGAACTTCCAGAGGGGCAGCCAGACGGCTCAGTCAGAGAGTGAGCTCTCAACAACAAGGTTGCCGGTTCAATTCCCGCATGGGATGATGGGCTGCGCCCCCTGCAACTAAGACTGAAAATGGCAACTGAAGTTGGAGCTGAGCTGTGCCCTCCACAACTAGACTGAAAGACAACGACTTGGAGCTGATGGGCCCTGGAGAAACACATTGTTCTCCAATATTCCCAAATAAAAACTAAAAAAAAAGGAATGAAGTATTGATACATGCTATAACATGGATGAACCTTGAAAACATGCTAAGTGAAAGAAACTGGAGGACACAAAAGGCACATATTACATGATTCTAATTATATGAAATGTCCAGAATAGGCCAATTCAGAGACAGAAAGCAGATAAGTGGTTGTCAGAGACTGGAAGGTAGGGAAAAGTAGTGACTGCTTACCTGGTGTAGGGTTTCTTTTTGGGGCTGATGAAAACATTCTGGTATTAGACTGTGGTGATAGTTGCACAACACTGTGAATGTACTAAAAGCCATTGAATTGTATACTTTTTTAATTGGTTAAAATGGTGAATTTTATGTTATGTGAATTTTGCCTCAATTTTTAAAAAACGATAGAAAGAAGACATCAGAGACTGTCACATACAGAAAGCGTTAGTTCATTCAGCAGACATTATTTAGGGGGATATATACTGGGTCATAATATAAAATGTATTCCTTAAAGCGGATTGCGATAAAAAAATGTTTAAAAGTTATTGTGCTTAAGACTATCTAGTTTAACCCCAACTTTTATAGATGAGGAAACTAAAGCTCGAAGAATAAACTGCCTTGAAGAATACCTAGTGAGTCAACAGCAATAGGACTAGAATTTGGTACTGTCTGATTCTATTAATGCTAGATTAATTGGGAAGTATCAAAATGTACGGTCATTTCTTATAATTACTAAAGTAACATATGCTGGTTTTAAAAAAATTAAACATTTATTCTTAATGGCTGCTTGACTTATTAGTAATAGGTGGGGAAGATGAAGAGTAGTTACAACTCTAGCACCCATACTCTAAACAATTTGGTTCTATTTTTTTAAAAAGTAAATTTATAACATGGACTCCAGTTTTAAAGTGTGGATAATAAATAGAGAGGGCCTGCAGATGTTTCAATAAATGACTGACAGGCTTGAGAAGATGAACCACAAAGAAATATTTTAGGAGTATGGGTCATTTCATTCAGATGAGAAAGTCTTCAGGGTGACTGTTCCAAGTTTTAAAGGGAGATCAAAAAAGGAAGGAATCAGCCATGGACTCTCAGTAAAGGCCATGGGTTTAAATTTAACCCTGTGATAAACAAATAGAGTCTGAATCATCTCTGAGATGTCTCTTCCAATTTTCATGATTTGGGATGAAAAGTAGTTTCATTTCATTCATGAAAACATGAACTAAAAACACTTACGTTGTTACTCTGACAAATGGCCCAAAAAGAGTGCTTCACTCCTCTTCCAGAGACCCAATAGCCAACCCCTGCCGGTCAACACCTTTGGCTACAGAATCAAGTCCAAACCTCTTAATTTGGAATTCAAGGCCTTGATAACCTGGTTCCCACATATCTTACCAGACTTAAAACAATCTTTGTCTTAACAGATATTCTCTACTCAGGTCACATCAATCTTTGCTTTTATACTAAAAAAACTATGGTAAAGTTTGATTCAAATATTTTAGAATTTTAGTTCAGGCAATCATCATTTTTTGAAAAATTATTTTATTTTGAAATATTCATAAACTTACCAAAAAATGTGAAAAAAATAACTTTTTTTGCCTAAATCATTTGAGTTGCTGACCTCACTCTTAAATATTACCTTGAACAATAAAGTTAAAGTAATTACTTGAAATTGTGTTTAATTAAGGGGGAAGAGAAGCAAGAAACTGAAAGGATAAAAAAGACAGACATATATCACAATGGAGGATCATAGAAAAAGAAAAAGCTAAGGAGAGACAGAAACACAAGGACACAGATAAAGAAAAGACAAAATGAAAGTGAGAGAAAAGGCACAAGAAGGAAAGGCAGAAATAAAACAAGTTCCTAGATGTATGTTATAGCAGGCTCTCAAAAAATTCATTACGGTACTCTCATCTCTGACTTTTGAAATGCCAATTATCAAATCAGCTACTGTTAAGACACTCCAACTAGGGGCGGCCAGTTAGCTCAGTTGGTTAGAGAGAGGTACTCTTAATAACAAGGTTGCTGGTTCGATTCCGACATGGGCCACTGTAAGCTACACCCTCCACAACTAGACTGAAACAACTACTTGACTTGGAGCTGATAGGTCCTGGAAAAAAACACTTAAAATAAGTAAAAGTTAAAATAATAATAATAATAGTTTAAAAAAAAGACTCTCCAACTATATTACACCTAGGTTAAGAGCTCTGGCTTTTGGAACTATTCCTGAGCCACAGACTCTCCTCCTAGACAAGCATCCAAGGGGTCCCAAGTGATTGAGTTTATTATAAAATTTAGTAGAAATATATTTCAAAGCAAATAATTCAATGTCAGTGTTACCACCTTTAATTATGAAAAAAAAAGCAAATTCATTTAAAAAAGGAACAATCACAAGTTTAGTGTGGTTGTTCAGATGTACTTCTTTGAAGTCCCTCCCTGTTTAATCATTAAAATACCACCCAGAGTCCAAAATTAGTGCCAAAGAAATAAAATGGGTGGTACTACAAAGCAGTGTGTCCTCCTGTGCCCTTGAAATAAGCTACTATTTCTAGGCCTCATTTTCCTTATTTGTAAAATGAAGATGCTGGACGAGATCAATGGCTCCCAAAATGTCAGACCTGCTACATCAAATCATTTGAAGAACACATCTAAAACTCTGATTCTTTTTTTTTTTAATTTATTGGTGTGACAATTGTAAAACTCTGATTCTTAAAAATAAAATACCATTTACATTAGCATCCAAAAAAGGAGACATATTTAGGTATACATTTAACAAAGTATGTACAAGACCTATATGGGAAAAACTTCAAAACTCTGATGAACGAAATCAACTGAATAAATGGAAAGATACTCCAAATTCCTGGATGGAAAGACTCAATATTGTCAAGATGTTAGTTCTTCCCAATTTGATCTACATGTAGATTCAACACAATCCAAACTAAAATCCCAGCAAGTTATTTGTGGAAATCAATTGATTCTAAAGTTTATATGTAAAGAGAAAAGATCCCAAATTGCCAAGATGATATTGAAGGAGAACAACGAAGTTGGGAGGGCTGACACTACGTGAATTCTAGACTTACTATAAAGCTACAGTAATCAAGACAGTGTGGTATTGGTGAAAGAATAGCCAAATACATCAATAGAAGAGAACAGAGAGCCCAGCAATAGATACCATATAGCCAAGTGATCTTTGACAAAGGAGCAAAGGCAACACAATGGAGCAAAGATCGTTCCTTCAACAAATGGTGCTGGAACAACTGGACATCCACATGCAAAAAAATTAATCTTGGCACAAACATTAGACCTTTCACAAAAACTGACTCAAAGTGGACCATAGACTTAAATGTAAAATATGAAACACCTAGAAGGTAACATACAAGAAAACCTAGATAACCGTGGGCATGGCGATGACTATTTAGATATACCGTGTTTCCCCGAAAATAAGACCTAGCTGGACCATCAGTTCTAATGCGTCTTTTGGAGCAAAAATTAACATAAGACCCGGTCTTATATGAGACCCGATGTTATGATGTGTTATATTATATGTTACGCTGTGTTGTGTTGTGTTGTGTTGTGATGTGATGTTATGTTGTATTATACCTGGTCTTACATTAAAATAAAACTGGGTCTTATATTAATTTTTGTTCCAAAAGACGCATTAGAGCTGATGGTTTGGCTACGTCTTATTTTCGGGGAAAAGGTAACACCAAATGCACAATCAACAAAAGAAAAAAATTGAGAACCTGGACTTCATTAATGTGGAGAGCAGGATGTAAGCTGACAAGGTCCTTGCAGCCTACGAGGTCATTCCAAGGGAAACCTCGCCTCAGCATCCTCCCCCAGAAAGAACAAGATAGCACAATCACAGCCGCAGACATACAAGCTTGCAAATACACATAACAGAAGTGCTACTAATACTTGCTTAAATAGACAATTGTTCTAGACAGTATATAAACCGTGTGAAAAATAAAAACTGCGCCACTGCTCTGCCATCCGTGGACAGTGGACCTCCTGATCCCAACTTTCCTGTCTCTGTGTTTTTCTTAATCTCCCACCCTTCCCCCTCAGGCCTAGCCCTCCTGTCTGTGCTGGACGAGGCAATTAAAACTAAAAACTTCTGCTCTGTGAAAGACAATATCAGAGAAGGAGAAGATAAGCCACAGACTGGAAGAAAATATTTGCAAAAGACACATCTGATAAAGGACTACTAATATATGGTGATGGAAGGGGAACTGACTCCGGGTGGTGAACACACAATGGGATTTATAGATGATGTAATACAGAATTGTACACCTGAAATCTATGTAATTTTACTAACAATTGTCACCCCAATAAATTAAAAAAACAAAAAAAAAAGGACTACTACCCAAAATATACGAAGAATTCTTAAAACTCAACAGTAAGAAAACAAATAACCCAATTAAAAAATGAGCTAAAGACCTTAACAGACACCTCACCAAAGATATACAGATGGCAAATAAGCACATGAAAAGATGCTCCACATCCTATGGCATCAGGGAAATGCAAATTAAATCAACAACGAGATACCACTACACACCTATTAGAAAGGCCAATAGGTGAAACACTGAAAACACCAAAAGCTGACCTGACGAAGATGTGGAACTCATTGCTAATGGAAATGGAAAATGGTACAGCAACCAAGTGATTCTAAAGTTTATATGCAGAGAGAAAAGACCCCAAATTGCCAACACAATATTAAGAGAGAACAATAAAGCTGGAGGACTGACAGTACCTGACTCCTAGACTTACTATAAAGCTACAGTAATCAAGACTGTGGTATTGGTGAAAGAATAGACCAATAGATCAATGGAAGACAGTTTGCAGTATCTTACAAACTAAACATATTCTTAGCATACATTCCATTCCTACCATGAGCTCCTTAATATTTACCCACAAGGATTGAAAACTTCGGTCCACACAAACACTTGCACATGAATGTAAGCAGCTTTATTCATAACTGCCAACTCTTGGAAGCCACCAAGATGTCCTTTAGTAGGTGAACAGATAAACCGTGATGCATCCAGCCAATGGAATATTATTCAGCACTAAAAAGAAATGAGCTATCAAGCCATGAAAACACATAGAAGAATCTTAAGTGCATATTACTAACTGAAAGAAGCCTATCTGAAAAAGCTACTTACTATATGAATTCTATGTGATTCTGGAAAACGCAAAATTATGGAGATAGTAGTAAGATCAGTGGTTGCCAGGGTTTGGGAGGTCTGAACAGGCAGAGCACAGAGTTTTCAGGGCACTGAAAATACTATATGAAACCACAGTGATGAATACATGTCACTATACATTTCTCCAAACCCACTGAATGTACAACACCGGAAGTGAGCCCCAATGAAAAGCATGGACTTTGGGTGATTATGTGTCAGTGTAGGTTCATCAATTGTAACAAACGCACCACTCAGGTGGGATGTTGATAATGAGGGAGGCGGTGCACATGTGGGAGGGGGTATATGGGAACGCTCTGTACCTTCCCCTCAGTTTTACTGGGAACCTAAAACTGCTCTAAAAATAAAGTCTTAATTAAAAAAAAATCAACGTATTAAACCGGAATCTAGGAGTTTTTTTTAACAGGTTCTTCAGGTGATTCTGATGTGCACACAGGTTGGAAATCATTGGATTAAGTAACCTTTAAGATCTCACCCTGTTACTAAACCATGTACTGACCGTTTTATATACTAGTTTCACAACAGACTTTTTTGTTTTTCCAGGTGGAAAATCAGCATTTTAATTCCGCAGGCCCGTCTCTTTCACGATCTAAGCCCTTCCTTTCACCTCTCCGGGAGTGTTCTGCCTCTCGCATTTGGGCAGCAGTTTAAGACCCTCCCAGGCCGCCGTCGCTGGCCAGGAGGTAGTCAAACACCACACTGAGGTCTGTTTCCTTTACTTCCGTATAAAGGTGGTAGCTCCCTTTCACTAACTGCTAAATAGTGTGTGAATATGAACCCTCCAACGACCCCAGATTACCAACCCTTTACCAGAGAGGTTCAGAGAGGGTAAACGTCTCCATTGAGGGGACCCAGAGGCCCTGCCAAAGTGAGATCCCGGGTCTGTCCTGGCCAAGCCCCGGCGCCTCACCGCCACGTGGTATTTCCCAACATTCAGAATCAAACAGCAGGCATCCAGGGACAGACCACAGAGCTCTCTTGAGGCCAACAAGGACGGACGGTCACCCCCACCGGCTGAGAAACCCCCCCCCATCACAAGCAAGACTGAGGCTCTCTGCCGCTGAGGAGGGGTGAATCCTCGGCAGAATCGCAGCAGATGAAAGAGAAGCAGTCAACTGCCCCGCAGCCGCCGGAACCACCACTGCAGCGCCGCAACAGAACCGCCACGTGGTATTTTCCAACATTCAGAATCAAACAGCAGGCATCCAGGGACAGACCACAGAGCTCTCTTGAGGCCAACAAGGACGGACGGTCACCCCCACCGGCTGAGAAACCCCCCCCCATCACAAGCAAGACTGAGGCTCTCTGCCGCTGAGGAGGGGTGAATCCTCGGCAGAATCGCAGCAGATGAAAGAGAAGCAGTCAACTGCCCCGCAGCCGCCGGAACCACCACTGCAGCGCCGCAACAGACTTTTAAGACACGTATGTTACTGTCACTATTCTAAAGACTGAGAAACTGAGGACCAGAAAAGTGAACTGCCCAAGACTACACAATTAAGTAAAAGCTGAGCCAAGAATCAATTCAGGTGGTCCATTTAATTCCAAGTCACAATGGTTGGATCCAGTTCTAACATTCTTCTGTAGGATACTTTAAGTGTCTGTTTTGGGAAATGACTGCTAAAAAAAGTTGTGGCAAGGAGGGTACAGCACAAGGGGGAAGGCAAGATAAGGTTCACATTATGTCACCTCAAAAACTTCAACACAGAGACAGACAACACCCACCTTAACTGTACCATCATCACTGCCAGTGCAGACAAGCTGGGGGCCCCTCCTGGCCGGGTAACAGGAATTCACAAAGGAAGTATGTCCCTTCAGCCTTTTAACTCTCTCACCTGTTTCACTATCCCACACTGCCACAGTTTTATCTGTGGATGCTGAGAAGAGCATACTAGAAAGAGGAAGAACAAAAAAAGAAATGAGTGAATATAAACAAGAGCAATCTATCTTTCCTATTTGCCAAAATGTGCCAACCTCTTCAAGATCATGACATGTCGTGCTCTGACAGTTTGGCACATGATGTCGGAATGCCTGCCTCACCCTACCTACCAAAATCCCACGGGTGCTTTAGACCTAGTTGCAAGGTCTACCCTGGGAAATGTAAAAAAAATTTCCTTCTGTCAGTCTCCGTGATATATTATACATCTAATACAGCAGTTTTTCCATCTTTCCTTCCTCTTTGATAGACAACACTTTACACGTTAGACATCCTCCCACTTGGAAATATTAAATCACTCTTTGCTGTAGGAGACAGACAGACTGTGGCAATTCCTAGCCCAGTGGCTAACCAACTCCAACCCTTTCTGTAAAAATCAAAGTTTTTATTTTGTCTTTGAGGATAATTCCCAAGTTATAATTATTTTATAAGACTTTTTTAAATTCAAATATTAATAAGAAAAGTGTATACAAGGCTATGTACCAGTTGATTCAGGGAACCCTAAGATGTTAGAGGTCACAGGTATAAAACAATGAATGTTTACTGAAATATTAATAACGAGATTACCTTTGTATAAAAACATTTCTGTATTATCTAGTTTTATTCTAAAATTACGCAAAACATTCAAATGTCTATGATAAATAGTATGTTATGATAAACGGATGTGCTATGTGAATAACGTTCAGGGAACAAAGCAGCAGATAAGACATACACATAGCTCTAACACATAAGTAAAAACCAAAGTTTTGAGTAGGAAGAAGGCTTGAGAAAAATGTATGATAATATTAACAGTGATTATCTTTGGAGTGGTAGGAATATGGGCTCTATTTTCAGTTTTCTTTTGTATGAATTTCTCAAAATAGTATTACTTTTATAATAAAGATGGCTAATTTCTACATATAAAATTATTTTGTATTATATCTTAAGAAAGAAAACAAATTTGTCTGGGATGTTGATATGTGAGATGATAGAGATGATGTACTTATAAATGTATACATGAAACAATAAAAACCTTACTTGGGGTGACAGTGATAATTAAGTAATTCCCCAAACGTAGCAGTTTTTGACATTATGGTCCCCTGAGAGAGAAAACTCAAGGACGAAATGTGAAAGGATGCTAAGAATTAGTACAAGAAGCAACTGTCATTCCACTGTGGAGAATACTCACCTGCCATCGGTGTTATAATGCAGTTCCATCACTGCGCCACTGTGTCCCTTCAATGTGGCATAGTTATCACAGTCACCATAGACATTCCACAACACTGTTAGGGAGAAAGGGGTTCTCTAAGCAATACCAGGCAAAAGGAACTTCATTACTAGCCATAGAAAGGGTACTTATGAATTTATTAAAACAACAGTTCTGAAATGATACTCCCTTGGAACACCATTGGTTCTACCAGCTGGACCAATTTTCCTGACACAGTAATAAAAATAATGCAATATTTTCACATTTTATAAGGTAAAAAAGTTAATGGATATTTTTTAAAATCTTAAGTTTTTTTCTATATTTAAAAAGTTGGCACCATTACTTGTCTCCTACAAATATAAGCAGACTGAAAAATGGTGACATTACGGAAAACCTAGGAAGCTGCAAATGACTTGAAGATCACATGGCAATGACTTTATAATACATTTACTCAATCCGTACGTAGTAAGTACCTATAACGTGCCAGGTGCTGGGGTTAAATGAGGTAAATGAATAGACATAGTTCCTATCCTCAGGGAGCTTGCTCTAGCAAGGAGTAAAGTTTAATGAGAATTATTAACGAGCACCTCTGTACATATTAAGATATATATCTATATATAGATATATAGATATATATCTATATATCTATATATAGATATATATATATAGAGAGAGAGAGAGAGAGAGAGAGGTTATTTTTTTGCTGATAGAACTATTTCTCGTTTGTTTAATAAAATGAAGCACATCAATAATTCAAGGATGTTCTGCAAAGATGCCTAAGGCTTCCAGATGCTTGGCCACCAGTAAGTTTTAAGGATCACAGAACTAGAACACCTAAACCAAAAGAGACAGTGAACACCTAAACTAGGACACCTAAATTAAAAGAGACAGTTATCATCCACCCTGAGATAGAGTTATAAACAACGAGCCAAAGACAATGTCAGATGCTTCTGTTACCTTCTTTCTCACCACTCTCCCAAAGTGAATTTTCTCCTTATTTCTCACAAATGGGTATTCCTTACTAGTAGCTAAGCACCTGGCAGCAGATCCTAATGATGTACCGGTAGGTTATCCAAGTTGAACTGCCACTTTAGGATTTTCTCCTTCCTTCCCATATGCTAAGATTCTGAGTGGATCAAGAAGACAGCCTCCCACCTTCGGGGAAAGGAAGTTATCTCTCTCCTCAATACTCCCATTAGCCAGTTAAGCCTAGATTTCTTATTTTGCTAAATCAGCTCCAGATTTGCCTCCATGAGGAAGATATTCTCAAAGGAGAGCCACTCACTTCCCAACTAATAACATAACTCCTATATTTACCACACAGACCCTGAGTTTTACAACCAAACTCAGTCAGCATTTTTACAACCCTATTTTAGCGTGCTAGCCACCAGCTTATGTGACCAACTCAGACTGACACCTTCTGTGGCACCAAAGGTTTTAAAAAATAACCGCTATTTGGCAGACAGCGATTATTCAAGATTCAAAAACTATGTCTTACATATCAGTCGGTCAAATCCTGCAGATGCTAAGGTGGATCCATTGGGGTGAAACTTGCAGCAGTATACTTCCCCTTCATGTCCTGAGAGAAGCATGATTGGAGCTTGAAGGGAAGAACATCTTGGAGGCCCCTAAGCAAAAAAGAGACATACAGGGTAGTCACTGCATCGAGGCAAAGGAGGCCGCAAAATTGGGGAGTGGGGGGTGGTGGTGGTGGTGGAGGGAAGACAAGGGAAATGAGTGAGTGGATTTCTCCTGATTTAGAGAACTATAACTCTTCTCACGTAACTTATGCCTCCCATATGATATTTTCCTGCTGAAGTGTCCAGTGTCTGCCTGTTACATTAACTTTCCGCCTCCCTCACTTTGCTCCTGTCCCATAGCCAAGTTTCAATTGCTTATTCATGTTAAACTCATTTCTGTCTCAGGGTCTTTACACTCGTTGTTGCCCTTGACAGGAATCCTCTTCCCCGAGAGCTTCCTGCATTTGGCGGCTTTCAAATGTTTCCTGTTCAGAGAGTCTTTCCTTGATCACTCAAACTCTATCAGTACCCCACCTCTACTCTGTGTTCCACTAACACTCACAAAGCTTACCATTACCTGAAATTACCCTCCTTCTGTATTTGTTTACATATTTTCTTTTCCCCCACTAGAAAAGCTCTGTGAATGCAGGGATCCTGCCTGTGTCATTCACCAGTTTTCCCAAGTTCTAGCTCATTTAGTGAATGAACGATTGAACTGAGCTTCCCAACATCCTTCAGCGTATAGCTTATTGTAGAAAGCCCTTTTGATTATGGTGTTAACACTAAGGCTAAGCTTGGGCAATACACTGACACCTGGGCTGGTATTTTTACTTGTCAGATAAACAACTACATTTCAAAACCCCCCAACTTGTCAGTAGTTTCCAGCTTACTCTTTATTAAAAAAACACAATGTGCCAGGCACTATCCTAGACACTGGGAAAACAGTATTGATCAAAAGAAACAATCGAGTTTGTGTTCTAGTTAGGGAAGCAGAAAGAGAAGGAGGGAGAGAGAGAGAAAACAAGTAAAACATATAGGTGGTGGTATATGTTATGAACAAAAACAACAGGCAGCAATCTGGGTTAGTGAGTACGGGATGCTGCAATTTAAAATAGGGTAGTCAGTAAAGCCCTCGCTAAAAAAGTGATATTTGAATGAAGATTTGGAGGAGCTAAGTGTGTAAACCATGCGGACATCTGGAAGAAGAGCATTCCAGTAGAGAGAACAGCAAATGCAATGGTTTTGAGGCAGGAACACAGAAGCCAGTGTGATTGGAGCAAGGGTGAGCAATGGAAAATTGGTAGATCAAAAAGGCAAAGGGGGCAAAAGATTTTAAAGATTTTGGTTTTACACTAAGTGAAGTGGAAAGCCACCAAAAGTTTTCAGCAGAGGGTAACATAGTTTGACATTTAGAAGGATTCCTCTGACTGCTGGATTGAGAATAGGTTGACCATACAAGAGCAGAAAACAAGAATACAAGTTAGGACCCTATTTGCTGTCATGCCAGGTGAGATAATAATGGCTTAGATCAGGAGTCAGTGATGGAGGTGGTAGAAGTGGTAGCAATTCTGGATATATTTTGAGGATGCCAGCAGAAATTTGCTGACCCACTATTTGAAGCGTTGAGAGAGAAGATACTTATTTCTTTATCTGAGTCTAATAGCACAGGAGAGGTGTGACACTACGTCTATCTCACAAGAAATGTAGTAAAGAGCATGGGTTATAATTTAAAATCTTTTACTACATTGTTTTTCCATCTACAAATGGGATAACAGTTCCTAACTCTTAGGCCAAGAGTAATGGAGTTTTCATTAAAAAAGTACTTAGTACAAGGTCTCAATGAATGTTGACTGTTCTTAGGCTGTTAATAGTGCAGAGAAATAAAGGGAAAAGCAACTTGCTCAAAGTTCCAAAGCGAGCCAGTATCATTCATGTCCTTCCTTCACTCATTCATTCATTATTTCATTCACCCATCCACTCTACAAACTTTTATGAATGCTTGTTTACTCGAAGCAGAATCTCTGGAAGATTTAGGATGCAAAAACCCCAGTCCCGATTTTGAGCTCAAGATCCTTAACTTGAATTCTAACGCCACCTCACAGGATGGTCGAGACACTGAAAACAGTGTAACGTATGGAGCATTCACAGGGTGTCCGCCGCTTTTACAGTTTTTCTGCTTTAACTCCAGGTAGAAATCCTCGTTCCGCCCCGCAGTGCGGAGGAGAGGGCAGGTGCGGGATCACCCGATCCCGATGCTGGAGAAAGGAGCGAGGAAGATGAGCTGAGGGCCGACGGCCGCCTGCTACTTCACTCACCGCTTGCAGCAAAGCTCCGGGCGCCGCCTGCTGCTGACCCGCTCCGGGGCCCGACCCCGCTGCTCCCAACAGCAACTCATGCCGCTGCCGCTTGACTGGAACCAGCGGCAACTCTGGGCCCTTGCGCTTCTGTTGTTCTATCATGGCGGCACCCACTATCCCCAGCCCCGCCGCAGACCGCGCCGACAAGCTCAGACACCGCACGATTGGTTCGGACTTAGTCTTTCCCTTAGAACTTCCGGCTTGGAGAAGCCAATTGGCTTCCAATATTCCCCTCTGCACCGCCCTCTGGATAGTCTCTTGTTATTGGTCAGTTCTTTCTGATGTCATGGGATTACGATTCTGGGATTGGCGAATGGAGCTGGAGTCCCGCCTGGGCGCGCTGTGTCTTGTGGGTGGAAGCGCGCTGACTGGGTTTTGGCGTTTCGCGCAATGCTGCGGTCGGGAGACCTGCAGCTGACGCTGGGTAAGTGTATAAGGGGTATGTGAGGTGGGTAGCTGCGGCATCTGGAGGCGGTGCCTGGGTTGTGTGGTCGGAACCTGGCATTTCTCAAATGAAGGTTTGATTGCTAGGGGGAGAGGCAGGCTCAGAGATCCTATCCGGTTTGTAGCCCCTGGGTTCCCTTTCTAGACTGGAGCCGAGCTGTGGGGTCTCTGCGGTTGCCTGAGGCCCTCGACGGCTGACTTCATCAAGCGCCTACTCCGTCCAGCCCTGTGCCAGGCGCTCCCAGGGAGAAGAGGCCTGTACCCAGCCTCCCCTAGGGTCCTGTCTGACTGAGGAGGCTGCCTGGTTTCTGCCACTGATTCTGCAGCGTTTTGCTAGGGTCTGCTCTGTGCCCCTGCGAGAGACAGATGAAGGAGATGTCTGACTCCTGCCTCTCCAGAGCCCGGTCTTGTTGAGAAATTTCGACTCATACCCTTCTTAATCGCCCAACTGATAATTATTGTGCAAAGCGTTGAGAATACATTGGGAACCAGACATGGCCCCTGACCTCAGGGGTTTGAGGCCAATGGGGAAAACATGTTAAACAACAATCTCACCAAGAAATGTACAAATTAAGTGCGACCTAGGAGAGGTGCACACTGGATCGGATGATGTTATGAGTGCCTGAAATAATCAGGGAGGCTTCTCTGAGGAAAAGATGCCTGAATTGATACCTAAGGAAGACTTCTAATTAATGAGGTGAAGAGAGGAAGGCAGAATATTCCCTATAGAACAGCATGGGCAGAGGCCCTGCGACAAATGGAAAGAAAATGACTAAAAAGCATAGAGGCCAGTGTGACCGATCCAAAGAGAATGAAGGGGAGTATGGTACAAGATGACGCTGGAGACAGGTAGCGGTCAGGTCTTTCAGGACTTTGTAGCTTTTGCTATAAAACTGATGGGAAACCACTGCGGGTTTTTCTGTTTTTGATGGACAGTGGGTGGTGTGATGGGGGAGGGGCCTTGATCCCTCAGGCTCAGTAGTGTGAACAGATGGAAGAGAGAGAGATGCAGACAGACCACTTAGGTGAGAGTTGTTGGCAATGAGGAGTGACGTATTGGAACTGCAAAGCATTGGACAGTTTCTAGAGGTATATAAGAAGTAAAATCAGTAGAACTTGGTGACGGATTGACTCGGAGTGAAAGAGGACTCAAATGTAACTTCTAGGTTTCTGGCTTCTTCAACTGGATAGTTTTGTTTGTTGTTATTGTTTTGGCAGGGGAAGGGAGAGTTTGTTCACCACATCCTGGAGGCAGTTTGAAATACGGCTTTGGAACTCAGAAGAGAGACTTTTGTTGGAAATACAAATTTGGGAGTAATTTGCCTATAGGTGATAATTGAGCCACAGGTGTGGGTAAGATCACCCAAGCTAGAACCTTGAGTAGTTCTAACATTTCATGGCCAAGAACAGGAGCATGAACCTACGAGAGAGAGAGAAGAAAGAGCTAAGGAGGAGGATCAGAGATGGATGCTGTCTCCGAAGCAAAGAAGTGGTCTGTGTCAGAAACTCCTGAAATTGAAATAACATGAGAATTGAAAAAAATATGTTGGCTCTATCATCATGGAGCTCATGGTATCCTTAGGAAGAGTTATTTTGTTGGTGTGATGGGGCCAGAAGCCAGATATGAGGCAAAGATGTAGGCAAGGACGTGGAGGCAGTGAATCTGTGAATCTAGAGAGTATTTTTCATACATATGATTATAAAGGAGAGGAGAGGATACGGAAGCGGAAGAAGATGAGGGGTCACCAAGGATTGAATTGAGAGAGTGATGGAGAAACTGAATATGCAAGAGAGAAATTGGTTCACGGGTCGTGTTCTGAGAACATAGGAATGGATGGGATCCCAAGGACAGTTAACGGGAGTAGCCTTAGGAAGAGAAATAGTTTCTCCATGTAACAGAAAGAAACAAGGAAATGTAGGCAATAGATACAGGTTATTTGTATGTTTGGTATTGGTAAAATGAGTTCTTTTCTCATAGCTTTTATTTTCTCAGTAAAGGAAGAGGGAATTACATACTTCGAGTGGGATGAGGTCAGGCATTTGAGAAGACTGCAGATTTGGAAATCATTGTAGAATGTGAGAGAATGCATTTACCAGAGAAATCAGGGATTGTCTTTCAGCATTAAGGACCCATTTTAAGTTAGAGATCATAATTTTTTAACAGCACTATCAGGCTATTTCATGCAGGCATGGAAAAAAACATCCAAGTATGGCAGGGACTGTGGATTTGGTTTGCTTAACACACATGCCCATCTCTAATGTGCCTTCTCTTGCTGAAAAGTCTGGGACACTAGAAATGATCTGGACTCCTTTGCACCTAAAATGAGAATTGAATGTGAAAACTAGTTAAATATGGAGAGGAGAGTGGCATCCAGTTTTGCTGGCAAATATAGCAGAGACAGTGAGTTTCTCTAGTCAACAGCTTTCCGGTTTAGTGACATTCTGCAATGATAGCCATGACTTTCTTGATTGTGGCAAAGACTGTTATTTGGGGGATTAGGAGTTGTTTCTGGAAGTTCTACCAGCGCCTGCCCCTGTGGCCCTTCCAGTAATTTTGTAAGCCACATAATACCTGGCTGTAAATCCCTTTCTCCTTAACCTAGCTAAAATGGATTCTGATGTTTGCAATTCTACTCCACCAGCGTAAGTGTTTTGCCATATAGGCAAACTGTAAAGACAGTTAAAGGAATGTCACAGTATTGTTTGAATGATGGAGTGTGGAATCTAAGCTGGATAGGGAGGAAAGTGAAGAAAAAGGAGAGGGCTGATAGATTGGAAGAAAACAGACGACACTAGATGAGGGTTCTAATGAGGTCAAATAACAATAGTCTCTGCTAAGAGGACTCCCACTTATTCTTCAAGGACTGCTCAGTTGTCACCTTGTAAACGTCCCGGCTTCACCCCAGGCCCTTCTTCTCTTTCTTGTTTTCTTAGTATTTGGAACTTAGCCACTATTTTAGCACTGATCATACCGTGTTGTAATTGGTCACCATTATTCCTACCAGATTAGGAAGTCTGAGTACAGGGATTGTGTTGAAAAGGATGGTTTATAGGCAAGTGTATATAGCCCTTGGAATGGCCTAAAATTTGTCTCTTTCTAGCTGTGAGTTTTGGACAAGTTACTTCATCCCTGTAATTCAGGGACACCCTACTTTGTGGAGTTGTTTTTAGGATTGAAAGTAGGTTTATGAAGTGCTTATTAGCATGGGGCCTGACATATAACCGTCAGTAAATGTGCTGAATTGATGAATTAACTAACAATGTAAAATAGGGTAAAATTCAGTGCTTCAGTATTTCCGTAAACAGTTACGAATTTCTGTGTGCTTTACACTGCTAAGCACTGGAGATTTGAAGAATATGCTGCCAAGACAAGGGCATGCTCAGAAGATTTCATAATCTAGAAAGGGAAGAAAAAAATGTTTGTAAATTGGATTTGAATCTCATCTGCATCATTCATAGTTTTGTAATTATGAGTAAGTTACTTAGCCTTGCTTATGTCTTAGTTTCTTCATCTGTAAAATGGCAATAATAATTGCCTCTCTCATAGGGTGGTCAAAACGGGAATTAGTTAAGACAAATAAAGCTCTTAGGTTAATACATGGCCTATGGGAAGTACTCGAATATTGGCCATTATTATTAGAGGACTTGGAAGGGGCCTTCAGGGTTAGTGACTGAAAGAATAGGATGGCGTGGAAGAGTAAGTACTGGTCTTGGGGTCTAGTACCAGCCTGGCTAGTTGTGAGCAGCCTGCATCAAGTCACTTGCTCCCTGGTAGTTCACTTTCAGTTAAATAGGAATAATGGGCCAAATGATCTCAATAATTCCTTTAGCTTTCATATTTTACGAGTCCATTTTTATTTTTTGTGTTTTTCTTTGATTTTTACTATTTTTCCTCTTTCCTGCATTTGGCCATTTTCTCAACAGATCCGTGACTGGAGTTCAAAAAGGAAGTAGCATCTGTCTAAGATAGTCACTCCAGAAATTGGGTGGAAAGGGGGCAGCGTGGGCCACTAGTGCGGCATTTGAAAGTCTCCCATCTTCTGACCTATCCAGCGTATTGTGTGGAGCTCAGTTCCTCCTCCTTCATTCTGTAGACCAGAATGCTTTCTGTCTTCTTTCTCTGCCTTGGTTTGGCAAATAGTAAGGCTCTGTTCACTCGTTCAAGACAACTTTTGGTACCTACTGTATACCAGGCACTGGGAACACAAAACCCACTAAGAAATGGTCCTTGGATACATGTTTGAATGAATGAACCCGGCTCATTGCAGCCTCATCCATGAATGATGTCCTTTTGATTCCTTCTCAGTGGAATCTCTAATGTTAGGGCCTAGTTAGTGTTACAGCTGTGCTCTGCAAAGCTTAGATCTAGACTGCGAATTCTTTTTGAGGCGGTGTAGAATAGTGGTTGAGAATGCAGGTTCTGTCATCATTATTCTGTCTTATCCCAGTATTTTCACTTATCAACTTATCTCTTCTCAATTTATATGTATGCCGTGTTTCCCCAAAAATAAAACGTAGCTGGACAAGCAGCTCTAATGCGTCTTTTGGAGCAAAAATTAATATAAGACCCGGTCTTATAGTAAAATAAGTAAAATAAGACCGGGTCTTATATTAATTTTTGCTCCAAAAGACGCATTAGAACTGCTTGTCCTGCTTGGTCTTATTTTCGGGGAAACACGGTAGGTTAAAGATGAATTAAAATCCCTTTCAACTCTCATGGTTCTAGCCAATTAGTACTGTTGAGTAACAACAATAAATTAAATCCAAACAAACTTAAAAACAACAACAGAAATCTTGGCCAGATAAGTAAGGTGCACATGAAATGAAGTTCTAAAGGAGCCATAAAATATCTTACCAATTTAATATTGTTCTATGAACTTCTCATTGCTTGAGAAGAGGGAGGACAGGATGTGGTTATTTATTTTTCCAATTGCATGCACTATTTTTTAAAAAAAACTTTGAAACAATCACAAAATTATGGCTGTACAGTACAAATAACATTTTTTAATGAATCATTTTCGAGAGTTAAGTTCCTGACCTGATGCCCTATCACCCCTGAATACTTTAGGGGCATTCTTCTGTGTGAGCACAATGTAAGTACTAAAATCAGAAAATTCACATTGCATTACTATTGCACATCCTCAGGCCCTGCTTCTCCATGCCTGGGCACTGACGACGACCCCCCCCCCCCCGCCCCCGTTTTGGACTGCTCAGTGTGTGGATGCCCTCGTCACCCTGCTCCTCCCCACGCTAGGTCGCTCTTCTTTGCAAATTTCCTCCTCACCCCACATAGGCTTTGACCCCACTCTGGGCCACCATTCCCCTGCTACACCTCCCATTCCCGCATTATTCTTTTCTTCCTCTGCCCCTTGCTTTGCGAAGGGATTGGCCAGTAACTGGGTCCCTATTGCTTCCCTACATAATATAGGGGTTTAAAACATTCAGGTAAAACAAAGCACTTGAAGATTTTCTGTTTCCAGAACTATTGCAAGGCAACTCCAAATGATGTACTTCAATCCTTGTCAATTTACTTGCTATTTTTAGTTTACAGATGTGGTCCTATCTGACTGTACCATATTTATCTCCGTGTTTTGTAAACTTTTTTTTAAAGCAGAGAACTGTTTTTTTCCAAATGAAATCTTACCTAGAAGCTTAATAAGTAAACTGGATCAAAGCAGAATACACTGTTAAAAGTAGGCCCACCTACTGTAACCCCCGCTCCCCTTTCTACCACAGCCCACCCCAAGGCTGGGAGGGCAGGTGGGAATCAGCAATAGTTGACCTCTGCCTAATTCCCAAGGAGAGGCTCCTAGCTTTCCAACTGCTCCGGGTGCAACCTCCCCCAACTCCGGTTTCTTTGGGACTCCGCTCCTCACACCTTTGGTATGGAGCTTTCTTCTGGTAGATTGACCTAAAGCCCTACTTCTTTGGCTTTCTTGAACTCTATGGTCCCTAGATATTTCAGAATTGACTTTTAAAAATAAACTTGAATTAACCGAGGAGCTTCTGAATAACCACCATAGAATCATAGGTTTCTAAAGGACATAATTTGAAAAAAAATGTAATCCCATTTTAAAACATGGCAACCCTCTCCTTTCCTGGATTGTAAACCTGTACTGTCATATTTCAGGCTTTCCTTAAAAAATGCATTATGTAGGGTTTCTCAGGCTACTGTTCTGCAGAAGGAGCAAACAGGAGAGCTTTAAACTTACCTGTCCATATTTTTGTTACAGCAGAAATCTGTAAGAAGCAACTTAGGATTGTTTCCATTTTGATAGCTCTTCCCAGACCTTTATGGAGGGAGGAACAGGTGATAGACTAAAGATGTTTGAGCTCAATTTAGATGTCCTAGCTGCTGATGCCTCTGGATTCTGTACCTCACTAGTGCTCTAAGAGGTGGAGGGATAATTAAGGTTTCTGGATAGAACCATTGGCCTCCGATTAATAATCTCTGCTCTAGGATGTGATGTGAGGGAGGGATGCTGGGGAGAGGGCAGGGAAGGACTAGAGATGAGACTGTATAGCTCGGAAGTCGAAAAGGCGAGGTCTAACCGGACCGTGATACTTGCGTTTAACTTGTTTGTCAGCCATTTCTTAAGAACTGACAAATCTGCCTCCATTCTATGTATGTACTATTACGTAGTAAAGTAATGACACCCACCTTCGGCTGACCTAACCAGAAAAGGGCAAGTTTATTATAAGGATGCAAGGGTGTCATATGGAACTTGAGGGCAGGGATCTTTCTGGGCCCTGGGATGATACTAGAACTAGGGTTTGGAAGGCGGACAGGATTTTCTTTCATTTCTGTTTCAAGTGAAGCACTTTAGTTAATGGACAGTGATTGTAAATCAGGAAGACTTTCCAAAATTAGGACCCGAAGTCATCATCTGAAAGTGAGGAGTTACACTGGGGTTTGAGGAGAGAAGAAAAGTATTTGCTTATGAGAACCTAAGGAAAATCGAGTTTCAAGTCTTAATGGTGTCGAGTGTATTGGGAGGAAAAAGAGAACTGAGGACAGTACCATTCGATTTATCTATGTGTAGCAGTGATTTATCCAGCAGAATAAAGGGGCATGGTTAATAGCCACTGATGGCTAGTAGTTTCCTCTCTGTTTCAACCCAGGAGGCTGAGCAAGAGTACCTCTAAGGTCCCATTCACCGCCAAGGCAGTAAGACTTGCTATCCAGGCGGCATGAGCATCACCTGGGAGCTTGTTAGAACTGTGCAATCTCACGCACCACTTCGCACTTACTGAATCGCAATCTGTATGTTAACACGATTCTTAAATAGTTAAATGATTTTGGCGTATCTAACAATGGATTATTATATAGGTATTAAAAAAAGATATGTGTGTATGAGTTGTTAAAATATAAAGAAAATTAATGATTTTATGATTCCATTAAAAAAACCACATGATTACATGTAAAGACGTCTGAAAGGATATAAACAAAATTGAACTGTAAATGATTTTCTTTTCCTCATCATTAATGTGTTATCTGAATTTTTTAAATGAGCATGTGTTTTTAATTTTATCAGGAAAAAGGTAAGCTAATCTCTTTAAATTTTTTTTTTTTTTAATTGGGGAATATTGGGAAATAGTGTATTTCTCCAGGGCCCGTCAGCTCCAAGTCGTCCTTCAATCTAGTTGTGGAGGGCACAGCTCAGCTCCAAGTCCAGTCGCCATTTTCAGTCTTAGTAGTTGCAGGGGGTGCAGCCCACCATCCCATGTGAGAATTGAACCAGCAATCCTGTTGTTCAGAGCTCACGCTCTAACCAACTGAGCCATCCGGCCGCCCCATATCTCTCATTTTGAAGTCAGTTCAGATTTAGCATACTGGTTAAAAGCGTGGACTCTGGTATCAGCTAGAGTTTGACTCCACCATTTCCTGGCTTTTTGACATAGGTATAGTAATTTGACCTCTGGAAGCCTTGGTTTTCTCATCTACATAATATGAGAATAATAGAACCTACATCTGAAAGTTTTGAGTATTAAATGAGATATTGGATGTCCAGTGCTTAGCGCAGTGCCTAGACATAGTAAGTGCTTGATAAATGTTAACTTTTATTAGTGCTCTTGTTCCCTTTTTTAAAAGATCCATTTGCACACACATACCCCCAAAACCTTCCCTTGGCAAAGGAATAGCAGCAATAGCAATTAATAAACAAAAAAACAAAATAGTAGACTAATAGTAGACTTGGGTAAGTATCAAGTTGAAAAGAAATCATATCAAGGTTTCCAAAACTCCCCACAATTGCAGTAGACAAAAGAATTGTGGAAAAAAGTCCGTGGTGTTAAATCGATGGTATTATTCTGTAGACTAGCTGTGAATTGTCTGCACATTTCTTCTTTAATGCAGATGTCTCTCACATTGTTGTCTGTCTTCTTTCTTTGTGACAGGACACTTGAATTAGCTTTAGCAAAAGAGATATGGAGGAGCCATAGAACATTGAGGATGAATTCAGGAAGACCCGAGACCATGGAGAACTTGCCTGCTCTCTACACTATTTTCCAAGGAGAGGTATATTCTTTTGGCTTTGAAAACCTACCGTTTATGTTAAGCATAGGTTGAGGGTGAAATAAGCAGCTGGGTTTGGAACTCCTGTCTGTTTGGGAATATCTTGAGTGTTATAGTTTAAACGGGAAGGGCTAGTGGAGCATCTAGCTATCACATGTACTCCCTCTAAGCTCCAGACTGCTAACTGCATACTTGACATCGTCATTTGGATACCTCATAGCATCTCTGTTTTATGTTTTAAACTGAATTTTTTATTTTCTCACCAAATCTGTTCTAGTCTTTCCCATCTCAGCAAATGGAACCACTATCCATTCAGGTACCCATGCTAGAAATATGGGCATCATTCGTGATTTTTCTTCTTAATTTGATCTTTATTTTCCCTCCCTCTCCAGACCATCAGCAAGTCCTATCATTTCTACCTCCCAGATATCTCTCTGGTCTGTATACTTCTTTATCATGGCATCCCTTTAGTTCAAGTTCTCCATCTCTTGCCTGGCCCTTATTGGGTTCCCTACTTCTGTTGTAGTCCCTCTCCAATCTGTTCCTTACATCACAGCCAGAACAACATTTGCAAAACAGATTGTACCGTACTGCTTTCTCATAGCTCTTCTAGGCTTCTCATCATACTTGAATATATCCAAACTTGTTTTCATGATCCTTATATGACTTACCTCTGCTTAATCTGACAGTATTGTTTTGTTCTACTCTACTTGTTCCCCAGCCATTCTGGCCTTCTTACAGCTCTGAACATTCTAAGCTTGCTTCCTTTTCAGGACTTTTGTACATACTGTCGCTTCTAACCTCTTTCCCATCAACTTCTCTTAATCTTTCAGGTCTTAGCCCAAATGTCATCTCCTTTTACCCACCATAAATAATGCATTTATTTGTGTACTTCTTTAATGTCTGTCTTCTTCACACAGCACTAAGCTCCATGAGGACAGAACCCTGTTTTGTTCAGTGTTGTCTAACTTTTTTTTTTTTTTTTTAATTTTATTGGGGAAGGGGAACAGGACTTTTATTGGGGAACAGTGTGTACTCCCAGGCCTTTTTTCCAAGTCAAGTTGTTGTCCTTTCAGTCTTAGTTGTGGAGGGCGCAGCTCAGCTCCAGGTCCAGTTGCCGTTGCTAGTTGCAGGAGGCGCAGCCCACTATCCCTTGCGGGACTCGAGGAGTTGAACCGGCAACCTTGTGGTTGAGAGGACACACTCCAACCAACTGAGCCATCCAGGAGCTCAGCGGCAGCTCAGCTCAAGGTGCCGTGTTCAATCTTAGTTGAAGGGGGCGGAGCCCACCATCCCTTGCGGGACTCGAGGAGTTGAGCCGGCAACCTTGTGGTTGAGAGCCCACTGGCCCATGTGGGAATCGAACCGGCAGCCTTCGGAGTTAGGAGCATGGAGCTCTAACCGCCTGAGCCACCGGGCCGGCCCAAGTGTTGTCTGTCTTAATCCCAGGTGGGTAGGTAGAAAATAATAGGTACTCAATACATCTTTGTTGACTAAATGAATGATCAACCTTTGAGGGAGAAGGCATTGTATTTGTTTTGAGAGCAAAGGCTTTTGAACCAGACAAAACCTGGATTCCGTCTTAGCTCTTATACTTACTGTGTGATCCTTGAGATCGTCACTTGATCATTTGCGCTTCGGTTTTCCTATTTGTTAAATGGAGATAATAACTACTTTCCTAGGGTTGCCATGATGGTTAAATAAGCTGTCATCTATAAAAACACAATGCCTGAGACATAGTAGGAATTCATTAACATTATCTCCCTTGTCTTGAAGCAAAAGTAAAGCCAAAACATTGTTTTCAGTGTCTTGTGAGTGCCTGTAGTAGTATAACTGTATCATTTTTATGGCATTTATACTAGCTCTGTGGTAGACAAAAGTTTACCTCCCAATAATGGGAGGCCTTTGAAGACACACTTTGTGACTGCCAGTTATAGATAATTGTGGCCCTTGAGCCCAACTTGTATTATAATAGTCAAGATACAAAGGGCGATAATATTCTGACAAATAGGAAACAACTCTGCTCTTCAGAGCCTTTGTCCTTTAAGGCCCATAATATCACCAAAGGTTAAGGTACCATGGCTCAGGAAAAGGAAGTGGTAACACTGGAGATAAAACTGACTTTTCTGATCATGAAGTCCTTGCTTGTCAGGTGTTACACAAAACAAAGAGCACTCTGCCCTCCACAGACTGACTCAGCTTTCTAGTAAAGTGGCTTCTGACCTATAGCTTTTTCTTATGTGAGATGGAGCTTGAATTAGTGTAGGTTTTATATTTTACTATCAAGGGTGGATGGACTAGGGTAATGTTCAGCAAGAACTTTATAGTTCTAGCATAGAACTATAGTTCTATGTACTTTATAATACCTCAGTTCTATACTTCTAGGTACTTTATAGTACCTCAGCACATTTTGAAAAATGATGGTTTAGAAGTGACTAGAATTAGGGAAAGAGAATTTTCATGATAAATTGGAAAGAAGAAACTTTTTCAGAATATTCATTCAACAAACGTTTCATGAGTGCCTAGTCTTTACAAAGAGGACCTGGTTACATTAAGTTAAAAAAATTTTTTTGTAAGCCTAGTGTATGTTATACCTTTAACACATTCTGTACCGTCGACCCTCTGCAAAGAAATTGTTAACCCCATTTTATGGATAAGGAAACTTCTCAGAAGTTAAGTAATTGCCCTGATGGTTATTAAATGGCAAAGCTGGGATTCTAAATCAAGTTCTCTTGCCAAGTCTCTTTTCTGCTATGCTGCAGCTGGGATTGTCCAACTGTATGTAAATGCACTGAGGAACCGAAAGACCCATAAGAGAACTTGACTGAATTGAGGTGTAGGAGGAAGGTAAATGGTAAACCTGGTTGTTCCCTGGTCATTTGTTTGCACCTCTATTATGGCATCAATTACAGTCTCTTGTTTTATTGTTACTTGTATATGCATATGTCTCCTCCACCGAACAGTCAGTTACTGAAGACCAGAGGCCATGGTTGTCACATGTATCTTGGTAACTACTTCAAATTCATTTTAAAATAGGCTGGGCATCTCTTTTTTTAAAGTTGTTCTTATTTCACATTATCTGACATGGCATCTTGGATATAGGTGCTCAGTAAATGTTTGATTTAAATTGATCCCAAGACTCTTAGTTCCAGTTGTCTTTGAAGAAGCTCTTGGGGCAACCCATATCCTAGCAGTTCTTCTCTTTAGCAGGTTCAGCAGGGCGAGAGGGCCCAGTAACTGAATAGCTGAGAAGCCAGTATTTATCCTTCTCTTGTCCTGAGAGACATGTTGCTGCCAGAGTCCATTAAGCATGGGAGGGGTACAGCATAGCAGTGGAAGCTGGGATTTGGGTTAGCCTCGCCGTAGCCAAAGAAATCCTGAGGGGAGATTGCTGGTGGTAAGGCGGAAATAGCACTGGACTAGAAGTCAAAACTTCCGTTTTCTACCTGGCCATCCTACTTGCTAACTTTGTGACTTTGGACAAGTAACTTATGTCTCTGAGCCTCAAATTCCTCATTTACATTATGGAGATAACTAGTTTCAAGGCCACTGCAACTTCTAATCTGAAGGTGGTAAATTCATTTTACCCCAGCCCTGAGTTTAGTTGAGATAATCACTGAGTTTTCCCCCCCGAGCTATTTGACTAATTATTCTTGGGACACCAGGGCAGACTGGGAGCATCTACAGCAGGTGCCGTTCTGGTAATTTCAACTCTATCTGCACCCTAGGAGACACAGTGATGGAAACACCTGGTGCCGGAAATAGGCAAGAATGCCTTTTCCTAACTGAACACTCGAGTGCACCCATTCCGGAGCATATTAACCTTTCCCTTTGGGAGGGCCAGATTAAGGTCTGTTATGATATTTCTTCAAAAGGTCATAGTGCGACGCTGCAACTCCAGGATTAAAAAGGGAGATTGTCTTAATTTACAGCAGCAAGGTGAGTTGGGTCCCAACTCCCAGATGCTGCTTTTAAGCTTGTTAGATAATTATGCCATGTAATAATGTTATTATTCAGTATGAAACATCTTAGCCCTCCTTCTAGAACCCTGGTGCAAAAGCCCAAGTGCCTTTAGTTGGTTCAGAAAGAAGGGATTTGCTTTTATTAAAAATTTGACGTCATCTTCTTTATCCATGTGTTCCTGTTTTACAGAGAACGATTTGCTGAACTCGAGTTAAGCACTTCCTTTCTCTGAGCTTCACTTTTCTTATTTGAAAAATGACAGGACTGACCAGCTAATCTCTAAAGTCTTCCTCCAGTTCCACCTTGCTTTGATTTTAAATGCTATAATCTACCTGGTTGTACTATTTCATTGGGACTGTCTGGTCCCTACTCCAGCAAAGCATGTCCATCAGTGTAAAACAGGAGTTTTCAAACTTTTGGTTCTTAACCCCTTCTTAATGCTCTACCTTGGAGAGTTGGTTGAAGTGCCCGTTCCAATATTCCCATTAAGAAATGAAGAGAATGGATATTTTAATCTGTTTTTATCCTAACACTGAAGTGAGTAGTGATGCTATTTGGTGAAGTAGGAGGCACCGGATTAGAAGTCAAGGGACCTAGGGTTTCTGCTCAGCTTGTATCTAAGTTGTGTGCCTTTCCACTAGTCACTACCTTTCTGTGCTTCAGCGTCTTGGACTGTAAATTATTAAAAAGCTACAATTTACTGAATGTACATTGGGTGCCAGATACCAGTGTCTGATGCTTTATGTGCATCATCTGTTACCTGCAGCAGCAGAGTAAGTACAATGGGAACTTAGGCCCTGAAAGGCAAGTTGTGTTCAAGATCCCACAGGTAAGCAGTGGCAGAGCTGGGATTAGAAGCCACATCTTTCACTCCAAAGCCTGTGCTCTTGCTACACCTACGCTATTTCACCTCATCTTTGACATGGGAACCTACCATATCATACTTCCTAAGGTTGTTGCCAGGAGCAGAAATCAATTGTCACTTTGCTTTTGGCTGCTACAATTTGATAGTTAAAGAGAAGCTACGAGTCGCTCTCATGTAGTTAGGACTCCCTGGGTTCAGATCCTAGCACTGCTGCTTACTAGCTTTGAACACTGGGCAAGTTACTTAGTCTCTCCACGCATCAGTTTTGTCACGTATCAAATGAACATGATAATAGTACCAGTGTCCTGTGATGTCATGAGGATTATGGAGAGCCCTTTGAATAGTGTTTTGCATGTAATGAGCATTCAGTATGTGTTAGTGAATAGCAGCGCAACAGGGATGGTCTTATTCTGCCCCCTTGTTTTGTTGTGGTGAAGCTAAAACAGTGATTGCCCAAGATGAAGCAACTAATTAAAGTCACTGGAAAAAGTAAAGTTTATATGTGTGAGATTGTGTTGAATATTTTACAAAAAATAATAATGGATTTAGGATAAATATAGTATGTAGTGACAACTTTAATCGCAATCCACAGGTGAGGGAGTGGGCTAGAGGATAGAGGGGAGGAGAGAGATAGAGGTAGTCGGGAGTAGTGATTCATCTGGCGAGGGAGCTGGGCCTTTCATACTGTTACACATTAGCACAGTACATAGACTGATCAAACCTCTTAACTCCTCTGTCTTAGGTCAGCTCCACATAAGACGAGGACAGCCCTTTTTCTCTGATTACATCATCTCAGGTTCTGTCAGATGTCTGTGTATTGGTTTTTTCTCTAATTATCTTGATAAAACTAAGACTGGTTTGAAGTGAACTAGAGCAGGCTGTATGGTCTGGTTTGATCTGAGGGTTAGGAACAAGGGATGTCCTACGTGAGCTATCCCAAGTTATTAAAGTTCTCTGTATTGGGATTGGAGGCCTCAGGCCCAGGTAGGATAAAATATAACTTTATTACCTGATTTTCTGCTGTTTGTTGTTCCTTCGGTTCATATACTGCTTTCAATAGGTGTGGGATTTGGGCATTTCTAGATACTGTCATACCATTTCACAACAGTCCAGTCTCACCAATGTTTTGGGTTCACACATACTTGTTAGTTTAAATTTCAAAAATAGCAAAAGGAATGTTTGACAGAACATCACTGTGAGGCAGTTTTCCAGCAGACAGAGGCAGTCAGTACCAAATAGAAATTCAGGGAGAGTAGGTTAAATGCTACAGAAGAGAGAGTCTCATTTGTGTGACATTGATTCTTTTTTCTTTTTTGTCTTTATAGGTTGCTATGGTGACAGACTATGGAGCCTTTATCAAAATCCCAGGCTGTCGGAAGCAAGGTGGGAGCCTGTAACTTGAAATTCAGCCTTCACATTCTACCCTCTCTGCTCTCAGCCCTACCGTATCCTAATTATAGTCTCTACGTATTTTAGGCAGCGGTTTGGGTTTTGTTTTTGTGTAGAGATATGAATACAGAGAAGTGATGAAAGTTTGTTTTTAATAGGCCTTAACTCAGAAGAATGGTGCTGTCTGACTGAGAGGGAGAGTTCGGGTATAACTACTTGGGTTCACTTCTGGATCTAGCATCTTCCCTAAATTTCACCTCTGACCCTAGCATGTCACTTGACGTCTTTGGTTTTGGGATTTAGGAGAAGGCAAACTACTACTCTCTAAGGCCGACATTGTGAGTTTTCTGTTATGGTACATGGAAAGGAAATATTAATAGTATTATAACCAATACAAATTATATAATGCTTTAAATTTTCTTCACATATTGATAGGCATTTGTTGAACATTTTTGGAGAGTCCCTTTCACATCTATAATCTTATTTGTTTCTCAAAACAATTGTGTTAAGTAGAAAAGTCAAGTTCCACAGATTGGTAGTCTGCTCAGAATGATTTAGCTAGATAAGGGCACAGCTAGAACTAGAACCAAGCCTCCTGATTCCTAGCTTTGTCGCTCTCTTCTTCATCACACTGCTAGTGGATCCAAACACTCAACTTGCTCATTTCTTGTGCTAAAGTAAAGATTTATTAAAGATTTTAATGGAAAAATGTATCCATAAGGATGTTATTAGAAGAAAATATAGAATAAAATTTGCATAAAAGTTAAAAATTTTATTACAAAATTATCATAAGCAAAGTTAAGTTGGAAAAAATAATTTAGTAGATATGACAAAGGACTGATGAAAAGGGCAAAGTAGGAAAAAGGGCCAAGGGTATGAAAAGAGTTCACAGGAGTGAAAAATAGCAGTTGATCAATAAATATCTTAAAAGATACTCATTCTCAGTATTGATTTAAAAATAGCTTAAACTATGGCACATCCACACAAAAGAATACTACTCAGCAATAAAAAAGAGTGAGAATGAAGTATTGATACATGCAACAATTTAGATCAGTCTCCAGAGAATTATACTGAGTGGAAAAAGTTAATCCCAAAAAGTTATATACTTTACGATTCCATTTGTATAATGTTCTTTTTGTGACAGTTTTATTGAGGTGTAATTCACATACCACACACATTTCCCAAACTATACATACAAATCAATGGTTTTTTAGTATGTTCACAGAGTTTTGCAACCATCTGCACAATCTAATTTGAGAATATTTTTGTCACCTCCTAAAGAAATTCTGTACCTATTAATTGTCACTCCAAATTTCCTATTACCTTTCCCTCCCTCCTCCTGTCTTCCTCCCTATCTATTCTGAGGCAACTACTAGTGTGCTTTCTGTATTTTCACATTTGGTCTTTTGTGATTATCTTCCTTCACTTAGCATGTTTTCAAGGTTTATTCATTTTGTAGCGTGAATCAGTAGTACTTCATTCTTCTTTATTGCCATTCCAAAATGTGGTATAGAATCACCAACCAGTTTGCAATTCTCTGATTCTTTGATTCTCTGATACCAACGAGGTATCTTACAGTTCAGTTCTGACACTGCCTGAAGGTGGCGTCAGACTCCATAGGTTTAAGGGCTTAGTCCTACAAGACTGCCCTCATTTCAGATGCCAGTGGCAAGTATGGAGTCCCTTTCCAGGTTACCCACGCTTCTATCCAACTTGGCTACAGGTTTAAAGGTTCCCACACCACCCTCTCAAATTTCAATAATTGGCTAGAACAACTCACAGAACTCAAGAAAAAGCTATGTGTACTCTTTACGTTTTATTATAAATGACACAAATGAACAGACAGACAAGGAAGTGTACATAGGGTGAGGTCTGAAAGGGTCCCAAGTGCAAGAGCTTTTATCTCTGGAGTTGTGGGGCATCACCCGCTTGGCCCGTGGATGTGTTTGCCCGCTCAGAAGCTCTGCAAACCTTATCGTTTAGGGGTTTTTGTGGAGGTTTCGTTATGTAAGCGTGCTTGATTAAATCACTGGCTATTGGTGGTTTAGTTCAATCTCGAGCTCCTCTTTCCTCCGTGGAAGTCAGAGCATGGGGCTGAAAGTCCCAACCCTCTAATCACATAATTGGTTCCTCTGGTGGTTACCAGGCCCCATGCTGAAGCCCTCTAGGGGCCTAGCAATAGTTACCTCAACATAAACCTGGGTAAGACTGAGAGGGTCTTGTTATAAATAACAAGATGTTCCTATCACTCAGGAAGTTCTGAGTTTAGAAGCTCTGTGCCAGGAACCAGGGACAAAGACTAAATATGTATTTCTTATACCACAGTATCAATGCTGATATTCTGCTTATAATAGTGTACTATAGTTTTGCAAAATGCTACCATTGGAGGAAACTGGGTAAAGAGGATACAGAATCTCTCTGTATTATTTCTTTCAACTATAGGTGAATCTAATATTATCTTAAAATATTTTTAAAAAGTGATTTAAAACACTAATAGGATCTTTGAGATTAACAAATATTAAAAAGATTATTATTTATACTCAGTGTTGGAAATGGGTATTTCCAGCAATAGTTTTACTTATTATTGGAAGTATAAATAGTTATATACTTTGGCAATATCTATTAACATTTTAAATATGCTTATCCTTTAATTTAGCAATTCTTTAGGGAATTTAGTTTGCAGTATAGAATTAGATAAATTATATACGTCTATGCAGTGGACTATGCAGATGTAAAAAGAATGATAACTGTATTTCTAATGTACTTTGATGCTGGTACCTTCATTTTACCAGAAAAAGTCAATGGAAAGTTTTCATGCCATTCTACCACACTGATACCTGGCTGATGGCAGTTGTAAGACACCATTGATTACAAGAAGCATTCTGATTTCAGAGATGTTAAAGTGAGGGCAAGGGGGACTGCTTCTTAGAATCAATGAAACAGGTTGGATTTCAATGTATCGAAATGGAAAGTGTCCAAGATAATAAAATGAAAAAGCATGTTGCAGAAGGGTTCGTATATCATGACCCTCAGCCCCTTTTTAAACCATATGTACATATGACAATGTATTTTTATTTATTTATTTTTTTAAAGATTTTATTGGGGAAGGAGAACAGGACTTTATTGGGGAACAGTGTGTACTTCCAGGCCTGTTTTCCAAGTCAACTTGTTGTCCTTTCAATCTTAGTTGTGGAGGGTGCCGTTCAGCTTCAAGTTGTTGTCCTTTCAGTCTTATTTGTGGAGGGCGCAGCTCAGCTCCAGATCCAGTTGCTGTCGCTAGTTGCAGGGGGCAGAGCCCACCATCCCTTGAGGGAATCGAGGAATCGAACTGGCAACCTTGTGGTTGAGAGCCCATGCATCCGCGAGCTCAGTGGCAGCTCAGCTCAAGGTGCCGTGTTCAATCTTAGTTGCAGGGGGCGGAGCCCACCATCCCTTACGGGACTTGAGGAATTGAACTGGCCCCACCATCCCTTACGGGACTTGAGGAATTGAACTGGCAACCTTGTGGTTGAGAGCCCACTGGCCCATGTGGGAATCGAACCGGCAGCCTTCGGAGTTAGGAGCATGGAGCTCTAACCGCCTGAGCCACCGGGCCGGCCCTGCCAATGTATTTTTAAAATCATTGCATATGTTTAGAAGAAAGACTGGAAGAATATCCAACAAATTGTTAACAATGGTTACCTCTGGGGAGTTCAGTTTGCTAAGGGAGAGATGTACATGAAAGGGACTTAAATTTTGCAAATTGTTAAAACAAAATTTTCTTGCAAATAAAGTCCAACAGCTGGTCTTTGGGTAATAAAGCCATACTCTAGCGTTGGAGACAACTGTGCAGCAAATTGCATCTTGACATTAAGAAACAGCTTACTAGTAGTTTCCAAGCCAGCAGTCAGCAATCTAATAAAGTTTCTCATTTGATGTTGGGTGGGATTTAATGAGGTGGAACTCATCCCCATGCCTAGAGGGCACGTACCTCTTTTGGTCTGAAGATAGATTTTCTTGTTAGTGTCCTTGCCATAGCTGCCAGTACCTGAAAGCCCCATCCTTACTCGAGCATTTATGTGGCACTTTGGGGGCTCTGCCGGGATTAAAGGACTGCCAGTTTCCAGCAGTCAGTCTTCAACTCTCCTGTCCTTACCCTGTCAGATGACGCCTCTGATTGTGGAGCCAGCTTACAGAGTGAAGCTGTCAGCCTGACAGCTGTGCTGAGACAGCCTTGGAGGGGGAGAGCGCAAGGGCCAAATGATTAGGTGGAAACTGTGAGTTCTGATCCAGGACTCTTCTGTAGGTTTATTAGTAACTTGAGCAGTTGACTTTCCCACGGTGTAGTTTAGCTTCTCTGCTCTTAAGGGGAAGATGAAGTCTCATTGAAAGGACTGAGTGATGAAATAACTCTGGTCTCCAGATTTTAACATTTTTGATTCCGGAAGGTAGACTATTTTGAGTTATTTTTCTCGTACTTCTATTCTCAGAATTCTTTGACTAATACTGAGTTGAAGGTCCCTTCCTAGTATTCAGATCTAAACTAGATTTTCTTGCCCCTCTCGTGGAGTTGTCCAGGAGAATTTTCTGCCATGATGGGAATGTCCTGTTTCTGTTCTGATGTGTTTTCTGACACCAGCTGGTGTCGAACAATTCCATTAAATTCTGCCACTATCGACCTGGAGTTAGTGTCAGATCCCGCAAGTGCAAGAAGGTCAGTCCCACAAGACTGCTCCCACTTGGATGCTAGTTGCAAGTTCAAAACCACCTGGACTTCTGACTGACTATGAATCAGGTTCCCACAACCCCCTCACAAGTTTGATAATTTGCTATAATAGCTCACAAAACTCGGGAAAACACTTTTCTAATGTTGGCGGGTTTATTATAAAGGACACAATCAA
This sequence comes from Rhinolophus ferrumequinum, assembly GCF_004115265.2. NCBI lineage: Eukaryota > Metazoa > Chordata > Mammalia > Chiroptera > Rhinolophidae > Rhinolophus > Rhinolophus ferrumequinum. Next base: position 21,467,164 of record NC_046292.1, read on the forward strand.
AACCAGCCAAATGGCAGAGATGCATAAGACAAGGTGTGTGTGTGTGGGGGGACACCGACTTTCCATGTCCTCTCTGGCACCACCTTCCCAGCAAGCTGATGTGTTCACTAACCCGAAACTCTGAATTTCATTATTCAAGCGTTTGTATAGTGCTCAGTCTCCAGCTCCTCCCCCTCTTTTCTGAAGGGCAGTGGGGCTGGAAGTTCCAACTCTGTAATCACTGGCTTGTTCTGGTGACTAGCCATCCAGAGACTGTCTAGGCGACCCCCTCCCCCAAGTAATTCATGCGCATAAACTGGTGTGATCAAAAAGGGCTTATCATGAATAACAAGAGACTCAATTATTAGGGAAATTTCAAGAGTTAGGAGTTTCGTGCAGGCCCGGACAAAGACTGAATATATTTTTGTATTATACCACATCTGTGCTGTCCAGTACGGTAGTCACTGACTTTTTAAATTTTGTTTATTTTAATTAATTTAAACTTAAAACGGTTAACTGGCTAGTGACTGTCGTAGTGGACAGTGCAGCTCTATACATTTATGAAGTTCTTTTTTTCTCAAATATCCTTTGCCCACCAGCACTAAACTATGAAATTTTGAGAGCAGAGATTGTTCAATGTTATGCTTTTATCTAAAGTGCCTTGCTTCTGGTAGAAATGCAAATATTTTTAGAAATGGATTCAGTTTAGCAGGTAATTATTGAGTTCTATTTTCTGGTCACCATCTTAGGTGGGAACACAGAGATAAGTAAACATAGTCCCTGCTCTCAAATTGTGCACAGTCTAGAGATGTAAGCAAATTACAATGTAGTGTAATCAAATGAGTGAAACTGCAGTTAATCCATTGAACTGTGGAATAGAGTGTTGTGTCAGGGCCCTGCGTAATGCCTGAGGTATAGTGAGTGAATGTTCAGTAAGTTTTAGGAAATGAATAAATGAATTCTAGTCCCAGCTCCACCATTTACTAGCTTCTTGACTTCAGCGAGTTGCTTAGTCCTTAAGCCTTAGTTTCCTTATCTGTGAAATGGGAATGGAAAGATGTGCATATTTTAGAGCTTCTAGACTGGCAGGATTATGTTTATTCTTCCTTGGATCCATCTTTGCTTACAATATTATGGATATTTAGTAATTGAATGAATCCATAATCCCAACAAGATAAAGGATGTGAAAGCACTTTAACTCATGTGCTTACATTATTGCCATATATCGTTGAATGGAGATCTTAATTTGAAAAGTCTAGAGAGGGAATTCAGATCCCCCAAAGGTAAAGGGAGACCTTTTATTTTGAAATTATTTGGCTGCAGCTATTCCCTAATGGTTCATAATTTTCACCTCTTTCCTTTATTGTCAATGGAAGTTGTGAAAGAAATTAATGTTGAACTTAACACAGGAGAATACCTGAAAGAAACTGTAATAGGTTAACTCTGTCTTTCTCATATATGGTGATTGAGATGCTAGCCCACGTTGTTAGAATTCTTTTTTTCTTTTACCAGCAGACACTCAGAGAGGATGTCATGTTGGGTTTATTGAACATGATAATGGATTTGATATGCCCTTTGGGCATTCATGGCTTAATGTCAGAAATCTAGGCACAAACTGCCCTGAAGCACTCACTCCCTTCCAGGTGGCGTGACAAGCTAAGCATTTTTGTTTCTGTTTTGTTTTGGAGCATATGCTAGAACAGAATTAGATGTGTTTCTACTGTTTAAGATGAGATCATCATCTTTCTCCTTTTTTAATTGAACAGATAACACAGATCAATAATAAAGAAAAAAATTGGAGAAGTATCAGTAGGAAGTAGGAGACCTGACAGACTCATAATCGAATTGTAGTTCTTTCTTTGTCAGCTCTGTGACCATGGACAATTTGCTTAACTTCTAGACTGTTAGAGAAAGAGAATAAAGGTTAATAATTATCCCAAAAAACTTTAGAGAGGGCAGTTATTCTAGATATAAATTTAGCTTGATTTATCAGGTTTTTTCTTTAGTTTTGGTTCTTGGTTTATATTCATTCAAAAATCATTGTTTATTATATTTATTTCCCTCAAAATACGTGTAGTTTTATCTACTATTAAACATTTGAAAGTAAACAAATTAACCTGTAATCCTGTACCCTCGTTTGTTGTTATAGCATTTTGGATTATTTCTTGCTAATATTTAAAATCTATTTTAAGCATTCATAATCATATTATACAATTTTGCATTGTATTTTTTGTTACATATGTGGGAAAATGCTAATTGCCTACAGTGCTTGGCACATAGTAGGCACTCAGTAAATATTGCTAAAGAATGAATTATTGACATATTTTTACATAATCTTTGGAACATCATTTTTAATGGACTATCTAGTGGCCAGCTAGCTATACCATAGTTGACTTAACCATTAAACTATGTTGGAAATTAGATTGTTTCTAATTTTTTCTGTCTTAAAAATACATTGAATTTTTTGATGTAGATTGATTTTCCAAATGCATGTAAGCTTTTTCTATGTATAAGATTATTTTCTTAGGACACAGTCCAGAAGTGATTATGTGTCAAATTAATTATTAGTTAGAATTCTTGGTGCAAGGGACAGAAACACAGTTGGGAAATGTTTTCTTTATTTTGCTGGGGAGTGCAGGATAAATCTAAAGCTTCCACCAGGGCTGTATCAGGTGTTCAGTTTACACCCTCAGGGCTTTGTCTCTTGATTACTGTTGCTCTTCTTTGCTCCCCTCTGGCCAACTCTTGCCACCTGGTGGTTAAGATGGGCATTGGTTACTTTTTGTGGTTTATAATCCTGACAAGTCTTGAGAAAGATGATTTGATTAACTAGTGCCTTGTGTCTGTCCCTGAACCAATCAATTACTGTGGTGGTGGTGGTGTGTGCAGTACCTTTATTGGACTAAGCCGGTGTCATGAAGTCATCTCCAATCCAATTACATGGACTGACAAACTTATTTCAGAATGTCAGGATGGTGCTTCTCCCAGGAAAGAACCTAGGACAGACAGGAAAAGGATATGTTATAGATATTTTATTAAATGTCATTATTAAGTTATTTAATGACTATTACATATAATTATTTAATTTTTAATTAATTTTATTAAATAGTTTTATCACTCTTGATAGCCATTGCTAAATGATTTGTAAAAAATTTATACTAGCTCTAGCAATATTCCTTATTTTACTATACTCTCATCAACATTGGATATTGTTATTTTCTAAATATTTTGGTAATTTAATAGATTAAAAATGGTACCTTATTTATATTTCCTTTTCTTACTTAACATCTATCATAATTATTTTCTGTACCTATAATTTAAATGGCTGTTTATTCTTACTTTTCATAGATTTACCATAGTTTACCAAGCTGTTTTGTAATTATTGGTCATTTGGGTTGTTTTAGAATTTTTATTTTTAACCTTTGTAGGTAATAATACTGCAGGTATTTTTATGTGCCCATAGGATTTTGCCTCTATTGAGTTTTTTCTTTTGGAAAAATTCGAATGATATTCTTGCATCAAAAGTATAAAAATATCTTTATGCCCTGTGCTTTTAAACATTTTACAAATTTGTATTTTTACCAGTATTATGTAAGTGTAATTATTGTATCACATCTTTACTAGCATTGAGTATTATTTTAAAGAATGTTGATTAGATGTGAAAAAGGATCTCAAATTGTTTTAATTTGAAGTTTTAAGTTAATGAACATTTTTTACAGTGAATTCCCAACTCCTGTCTTCTCCTTAACTTGTTTTTTAAAGTATAAATACCAGATATACCCTGTGCTTTATTTTATTTCTTCTTCTTGTGCTCAGGTCTGGTCCATCGAACTCACATGTCATCGTGTCGTGTGGATAAACCCTCTGAGATAGTAGATGTTGGAGACAAAGTGTGGGTGAAGCTTATTGGCCGAGAGGTAAAGTTCTGTGCACCTTTCGTCTGATTAGAAAGGATTAGGAAAGGCTGGGATTTTTTTGGTATTTGATTGTGAATATGTTGTTAACTATGGCTGGTAATCGTATTTTGAATCATGCCACCATAATCTGATCTGAATTTAAACCCTCTGGCTGACTGTCCTGCAAACTCAGAAGGAATGGTGTGAATTACAATAAATGTGGTGATAAAAGTACATGTTTATAAAACTTCTTTGCCTGAAGTTTACTCAAATAGTGAATGTGAAGAAAAAACAAAAAAGTAAAGAACTAAAAGGAGAGAAGGAAACATAATCTATAGGACTAGTCTTTAATAGTCTTTATCACAAACTTCAAAGAATTCCTGCCAGGTCCACTTCAATTTGGACCAAAACAAAAAAGGACATAGAGTTTCCAATCATTTTTCCTAATACCTGGCACCACGCGCTGTGGGGGAAGTGAGAAAGCTCTGAAGGACCCTGTTAACACCTCACTTGGAGGTATGGGCAGACCACAGGAGAAATACACTGAGGCCTGTTCTACTAGAGCATGGCAAGGAAGACAGGCCTGAAAGGGATAATCAACAGTATTTTTTTTTTAACTTTTACTTATTTAAGTCTGTTTTTCCAGGACCCATCAGCTCCAAGTCAAGCAGTTGTTTCAGTCTAGTTGTGGAGGGCGCAGCTCACAGTGGCCCATGTGGGGATCGAACTGGCAACCTTATTATTAAGAGCACCGCCTTCTAACCAACTGAGCTAACCGGCTACCCAAGATATTCAACAGTATTTGAGTGCTTAATATGGGCTAGGTCTGAGGGATACAAGAGTGAACCAGACATAAATGACCCCAGCTATTACAGAGCTTACATAGAATATAACTGCAGGAAATAAATAAAAAGTAAACAAATTCAAATGACTAAAAATAATTATAGATTACAATAAGTGCTGTAATGGGTTGAAACAATATCAAAGGTAGATTTAGATAAAGTAGTCAGGAATAGGCTTTCTGAGGAGATGGTGTATGAGCTGAGACCCAAAGGAAAAGGAACTAGTCATATGGAAAGTTGAGAACAGAATATTCCAGGTAAAGAGAATAGCTGATGCAAAGACCCTGAAGTGAGAAATGGCTTCAAGTACTGGAGGAAGCAAAAGAAGATCAGTGTGGCTAAAAATTGTCTTCATGTTTAAAGAAGTTCTAGACCAGGTCCTACTGGAATGTTCTGAAACCTCTTCTGGGCTCATGGATCTCTGAACCAATCATTATGCTAAACTTACCTAAAGAAACAGCTCTTTTTTTTTTCCTGCCTTATTACTTCCATAGGCCTTGGATTTCTGAGCAACCATTTTTGTCTTTCCCCCAAGAGGGACAAGAAAACCATATCCTAAAATTCTTCTGCTACAGGATCTGCCTGTTATGCTTTTTAGTATCCCCAGTGCTCCTAGCGCGGGACCTTGGCTATGAGGAGTGCAGTGTTTATTATGATGACAAAAACTTCGATTCTTAGTCAGATAATTCTAGACTAGCTGTCTAAATGATCTACTTCGAGCTTTTGGTGACGTTCCTTTTGTCTTTTTCAGATGAAAAATGATAGGATAAAAGTATCCCTCTCCATGAAAGTTGTCAACCAAGGGACTGGGAAAGACCTCGACCCCAACAACGTTATAATTGAGTAGGTAAAAGGTTTGGGAAGGCTAAACTCCTGCTATCTCTCAAACCACAGAATATTGTAGTGAATCGGGCTGACCTGGGAAATCTACCCATTCTGAGAATGACATTGATGAGTTATGTGACCTTTGTGATCTTTGGTTTTTTAGAGGTATAAAGTGTTACGGATAACACTTTACTGCACAGAGGTCTAAAATGAAATGCTAACTTGCAAAGCTCCTTAGTATAGAAGTGCCCCATTTTTGGTTTTGTTTCCTTCCCCTTATTTCTTTTCTGCTTCTGCATTTTAACCAATTAGCCAATAACATTCGTGAGGTACCTGTTATTTGCCTCTCACCTAGCACTGGGGCTGAAAAATGTAGAGACCATATGGGAGGGTTAGGTAATATAGGAGCAACTCCAGTGGGATTTAGACGCCTGCATCTTGGGATACACTGTGTTCAGAACACAACACCTTACTTTCATTGACTCCTCTGACCTCTGATTTAAGGAATGGAAGATCTTCTGTCTGTGTAGGATAATGTCTGATAATACAGGGAATTTGCCCTCTGTCCCAAAGTCTTTCTTGAATATATGCTAGTGATTTCTAACTAGGGGTTCCTAGATCCCTAAGATTCCTTTCAAGGAGTCTTGGGGGTTTATGAACTATTTCCAGTGTTTCGGAAAGCCAATCAAAATCATACATTTATCCTCAAGTTAATTACGACATTATTTTGTTGCTTTTGATGATAAAATATTACACCATTTATCTCTTGCTAATCGGGTTCTCAGTGGCAGTGATGTTATTGATTTATTATTTTGAAAAATAAGAAAAAAATAAATATTGTTTGAGTGGGATCTTCGTAGTGAAAAGTTTGGAAACTCTTATGTTTATTGTTTTCAACTAAGTCACTTTGGATATGAAAGAATTTTACCTAAAAGGAAGGGAAGTGATATTTGTTAACTGCATACTACGTGCTGGGTCTTATGCAAAGCAGTGTACGCGTATGTACATTAGTGCATCTAATTCTCATAACAACCTGCAAAGTAGGTGTTGTCTCTATCTTACACTCGATCCCTAGTTTCTGGCTTGATGCTTGGTAGTAACTTGCCTGTGGTAGCAGATCAGAGTGGGTCAGGGGCTTGAATCTAGGTCTCCCGACATTAAAGCTAATGCCTTTTCACCACATGATGCTTCTCTTCTAGCTGTTTCATGTGACTTACAAAGTTTTTCATATTTCTGTAGTTTAGTCTCCAAATATTGACATGTTTGTAGGGCTGATTATTGACAAAACACTTTCCACTTACAGTAAAATCTTTTATAACTCAGAGCTCAGCAATGTTATTGAATTCTGGCATTTACTGATTGCATTGTAATAAATTGCTTCTGCACCAGATAATGCTGTGCTTACAGACTCATTAAAAAGGCAGTGAAATTTCCCTAAGCCACCCTTATCAGGGTAAAATACAAAAACAAGTAAGATAAAAGAATTACCTCTCTTTCTCAAAACCAGGGTCAGGAAGGGAAAGGGCTCCCTGGTTTTATGCTGGATGGTATCTCTATGTGTAGGCTGTTTCTAGTAATAACGATGTGGCTGAACAGTAACTTTTGTTGTAAACTATTTCTAGAGCTGCGTCCAGGAAAGAAGCTGGCATAGTGGAGTGATGACAGGTTTTATAGCGTTAGACTTGAATCAGAAAGCGTCCTAGTTTTGCTTCCTACGAGTATCTGACTTTGAGCAGATCACCTAGCCTCTCTGAACCTCAACGTTTTCACTGTAAAATAAGCTAATGATATCAACATCTCAGAAATGATGAAATGATTTAAATAAAATCTTATTTGTGAAGAGCTTAGTTTATTGTCTATAGTAGAATCTTAATATACAAGGTCAGACAGTTAACTTCGCGAACTCATCCTAGAAAAAGTGCTACATACCTCACTGCTGCATATCACTATGGTCACCTTCGAAGTGCTCCCCTTGGGAAGCTATACACCAATGCCAGCAGCTAGTCCACCCTTCAAAGCAATTTTGGAACTTTTTCTGGAATGGCCATCAGAGCTGTTGTATTACCCTTGATGTCCTGAATGTTATCAAAATGTCTTCCTTTCAATATTTCCTTGATCTTTGGGTCAAGAAAGAAGTCATTGGGGGCCAGATCAGGTGAATAGGGAGGGTGTTCCAATACAGTTATTTGTTTACTGGCTAAAACCTCCCTCACAGACAGTGCTATGTGAGCTGGTGCATTGTCACGACGCAAGAGCCATGAATTGTTGGTGAAAAGTTCAGGTCGTTTAACTTTTTCACGCAGCCTTTTCAGCACTTCCAAATAGGAAACTTGGTTAACTGTTTGTCCAGTTGGTACAAATTCATAATATCTCTGATATCAAAAAAGGTTAGCAACATCGTTGCAACAACTTTGTGAACTTAATTGTTAATTAGCTACTTGTAGTTACTTTTGTTTTTCCTTTGAAATTATCTCACCTTTTCTTTTGAAAAAATATATACAATCCGTGAGAACAAGGGCCACATCTTATCTTTCTTATCTCCTATAGTGCCCGTGTGTGTGTGTGTGTGTGTACATACACGTATGTATTCACCAAAAGACGTGCTAGAAAGTTCATAGAAGCACTGTTCATAATAGAGATTACTCAAATATTTTTCATCAATAACAAATTACAGCAAATTAGAACAAACTACACGCAACAATATAGATGGATCTCACAAAGAAGTGAAAAAAGCCAGACACAGACAGGTCCATCTCTATCATTCTATTTATATAATTTACAAAAATAGGTAAAAGTAATCTATGCTGTTAGAAATTAGAACAGTGGTTATTTTTGGGGGAGGCATGGGAACTAGAGTGGTTTTTGAGGTGCCGGTAAAGTTCTGTTTCTTTATCTGAGTACTGGTGACCGGGCTATATTCAAATTGTGAAAATCAGTCAAGCTGTATGCTTATGAACAGTTTTCTGTATGTATATTATAATTCCATCAAAAATATAGAATTTTTCAAGACTGCTTCGGGAATGTGACCAAAGATTGATTCTGGCTGAGGAGCTCAGGGAAGAAGACTTGCTAGAACGAGAGGTGCTCATTGAGCTGAGCCTTAAAATGTTTGGGTGTAGTGAGGTGGGAGTAAAGAGGGGAAGCAGAGCATTTCAGACAGAAACTGCTTGAGAAAAGCAGTGAACCATCTGGAGATGGTAAAATAGTCTGATTTGGCTAGAGCATATTGTACAAGTAAAGATGAGGCTAGAAAAGTAGGTTAGAGGCAGACTGCAGTAGGCCTCGAATACCAAGGTATAAGGAAATTTGGACTTGATTTTTCAGAACGTCTTTGTCTTTGACACTCATGAGTGACCTTGTAGGATTGTAGGGAGCTTAGCAAGGTAAGTAATTTATCTTTATCCTCTGTGCATGAGTAAGATGAAGTCTGGTTTCATTCATAATTATTAATTTAGAACCTAGTCCTGAATGAAAAGATTGTCTGTTTCACATTGTTGTTTTCACTACTTGTTTCCTTATGCCCAGCGCCTTTCCTTCTTTCTCCCTCTATCTGCCAAAAGCAAAACAAAACAAAAAAAACTGACATACAGCATTACTTTGTAGTATCTCTGGCCACATCTCTTAAGAGGGCCAACAGTCAGTATCCTTTTCGTTACAGGCAAGAAGAGAGGCGGAGGCGGTCCTTCCAGGATTACACGGGGCAGAAGATCACCCTCGAGGCTGTGCTGAACACTACCTGCAAGAAGTGTGGCTGTAAAGGTAAGGTGAAGCCTCTGCCATGTCAGTCTTTCTCTCCTTGTGGACGGACGGTTTATGGGATGAGGGAGAGAGACAGCCTAGTGTGAGTTTTTAGCTCACCCTGTTTTTTAGCCAAGTGATGGCCTCACCTGCTCATGCGATTATTCCTACTAGACTCACATCAGAGTTCATGGCTTGCTGCTTCTTCTGCTGCCTTTTCTGAATGCTGGTCTTGCTGCTGGCCCTGGTGGTGATACTATATTATCACCACCTCTTCCCCTTCTCTGCAGCTGATACGCTTCCTGAGCAAGGCCCCACGTACTATGCCAGGAAGGTAAGAGTGTTAGATTATGATTAGCGTTCTGAATTTGATCTCCAAGGGCCATTATTGTTCTGCAAGAATTAAGCAACTTAGAAATACCATTCCTTCAGGATCCAAGTTAAACCCTCTCTTGCTCGGCTCTTTAACTTCAGAGTTCTGAATACAGTATCCTTTTAGTCGTAAAGAACACATGCTAGTCACTTCCTTTTAGCTCTGTTTCCTCAGGTTTCCTCTAATCTTACTCAAATATTAAAGAGCTCTTTCAGCCTGACTTCCCTTGTTGGAGCTATAATGAGAGGGATCGCCAGCTTCTCATTTTCAGAGTGACCTCAATTCATCACCCATCTCCCTAGCCTTTCATCTACCTAGCCTGTTGGTTTTTCTGCAATGACTGGTGGAGGTTGTGGGGTTTAAGCCCCTACTTATCATTAATGTAGAGGGAAGAAGGGAAAACTAAAATCGAGGGAAAGAATAGCTCCTCGGGAATTGTGGGATCATTCCTCATGGTTGGAAAACACTGTGCTGTATTCCCCTTACAGGCACTATCCAGCTTCTGCACTCAGAGTTGCAATGCAGTTTACATATTGCTTTTGTGATCTTACCAAATTCTCTGTGCCCCTCAGAGAGGATCTGTATCAAGCTCATATAAAACCAGCTCTAGCATCTGTTAAAGGGGCCCTCAGTAGCACTATAGGCTCAGGGAGGGTGGGGTCATCTGACCTTAAACTTGTGTCCACCACATGTTTCATGAGGCAGAAAGAATAGTGAGAGATGGAATTTGGCCCAGTCAGCAAAGATTGGGCCAAAGGTGGTTGGTTTTGGTGTAGCAGAAAGAGCACAGGGCAGGGAGGCTCAAGACCCCAGGTAAGTTTAAACTCTGCTGCTATCTGTGACCTTGAACTGCTTCTCTACTCTGGGCCTTCACATCCTCTGCAAACGCAGTGTTGGATTTGATGATCTCTAAGGCCCTTGCCAGACCTGACAGTCGGTGAATGTTGAGTGCCCCTAGGTGACTGTGCCTGTCTCTGTGTGTTAGCTTGGATGCCGTCTTCCTGCCAGCTGCCTAAGAGCCACCTTCCTTTAGGACCTTGGCCTGCCACGGCTCCCTCTGCTCAGCATTCTGCTCTCTGGGGCAGCCTTTCGTTGTCAGGAATAAGTTCCAAATACATCTTTAAAAATTACTAAGCCCCATTGCTAATGGAGGGCAGCACAAGCCCGCATCCTCATATCCGCTGCCACTTCCAAAGCAGCACCAGTGTTTCTTTCCCACAGCTCTAGGACCAGCTGCTAGTCTGGCTTTGGTTGAGTGAGCAATGCCACCTTGAGGTGACAGAAAATCTGTTCTGACTCCAACAGCTGCTCTGAATGAATTCAGTAACACCTCCTGAACCAGCTAGCCCCTTCCAGGAACCTTTGAGGAAGATCCCCCTGCTGAGAGGAACCACTGCTTCTTCCCTCCCTACCTTTTCTACTTTTGCAGGCCACTTTGCAAAGGATTGTTTCATGCAACCAGGTGGGACCAAATACTCTCTGATACCTGATGAAGAAGAGGAGAAGGAAGAGGCAAAGGCAGCAGAATTTGAAAAGCCTGACCCCATGAAGAATTCTTCTAGGAAAAGAAAGAAGGTGAGTGCTATCTTGCTTTTATTTTATCATATTTTTTAATCAGTATTTATCATATTTTTTTTGTTTTAAAATAAAAATGTTCTTTTTGCAGAAAGTTAGAAATACTGAAAAACATAAAGAATATTAGGATCTCCTGTCACCTTTCCACCCAGAAAAACTCTTACAGTATTTTTGGTATATTCTAATCTTTTTCCTAGGTAATAATTTACACACACACACACACACACACACACACACGATACTACATGTACATATAAACAAAATTGTGATCATACTACGTATAGTTTATATCCTACTTTTAATTATCAAAACCATTTTCTAGCATCCTTAAGTGTTCTTCAAAAACTTGATTTAAGAGCAGCGTTTGATATTCTACCCTATGGCTGTGTGATGTTTTATTTAATAATTTTTCTATTGTTGGATATTTTTTATTACTTCCAACCTAAATTTTTGGCCACATATCTTATTTTCTTTGGATAAATTCCTAAATAAGAGTATTGAGTTAGGGTTTTGATACATTTTATCAAATTGTGTTCCAGAAAGTACTTATCTGCACCCAGCAGTGGATAAGAGTGCCTGACTGTTTCCTAGCTCCTACTTATAGCAGAAGAATTCATAAAACCAACATTGTGGGCAGAAAACAGTGCATTTGTAATTTGTAGCATGCTACACAGAGATACTTAAAAGATACCACTAACAGGACTTGGCGACTGACTAGATGTGAGATGGAAAGGAGAGGAAACTGAAAGACATTTTGGTTTCTTTATTAGGAGATTGGGAGGTTATTGCTGTCATTAAAATAAGTAATAAAAGATGGAAAGATAAAAGCAAGGTTTTTGGTTGTTGTTTTTATGGGGGTAGGAGTGAAGGTGGGAGTCTATGTCTGTAGGTGGGCTGAAAAAGAGATACTGATAGTCATGACAGCCAACATTCATTAAGATTCTCTGAATCTGTTTCCCTATGTATAAAATGGGAATAATAAGCATCTACTTTATACAGTTACTAGAATGCGTGTAAAGCTCTCAGCACAGTGCCAGGCATACAGCAAAGCCCAGTGTAGCTACTAGTAGCAGTTGCTTAAAAACAGAGGCTTTGTGGTCAGAGACTGTGTTCCAAGGTGTTCTTTATTTATTCTGGGTATTAATCCCTTATCCACTATATGACTTGCAAATATTTTCTCCCATTCTTTATTGTGGATTTCCTTTTCACTCTGTTGATAATGTTCAGTTTACATTTTTCAAAAATTGGTGGAGGAAAACACATAAAACTGTCTTAACCATTTTTAAGTGTCTAGTAGTCTTAAGTATATTCACACAATAGAGTCTTTTGATGCACAAAAATTTTTGATCTTGATGAAGTCCAACCTATCTATTTTTTTTCTTTTGTTTCCTGTACTTTTGGTGTTACATGCAAGAAATCATTGCCAAATCCAATGTCATGAAGCCTTTTCCATTTTAAGAGTTTTATAGTTTTAACTCTTTACATTTAGATCTTTGATCCATTTTGAGGTTTGTTTTTTGTTTGTTTTGTTTGGCTGTTTTTTTGTTTGTGGTGTGAAGTAAGGGTCCAACTTCCTATTTTGCATGTAGCTATCTAATTTTCCCAGAACCCCTCGTTGAAAAGACTGTCCTTTTCCCATTGAGTGGTCTTGGCATCCTTGTCAAATCATTTGACTGGATACCTTAAGATTTATTTCTAGCTCTCTATTCTATTCCATTGGTCTGTATATTAGTGCCACACTATTTTGACTATTCTTACTTTGTAGTAAGTTTTACAATCAGGAAATGTGAGCCTTCCAACTTGGTTTTGTTTTTCAAGACTGTTTTGGCTATTTGGGGTCCCTTGAGATTCCATGTGAATTTTAGGATGTACTTTCTATTTCTGCAAAAAATGTCTTTGGGATTTTAATAGGGTCACCTCAGATCTATAGATTGCTTTGTGTATTATTGACATCTTAACCATATGAAGTCTCCCAATCCATGAAGACAGATGTTTTCCCACTTATTTTTGTTGTCTTTAATTTCTGCAGCATTTTGTAGTTTTTAGAGTACAAGTCTTTTGTACTTAAACTCGATTAAGTTTATTCCTAATATTCTTTTTTTTTTTTTTTTTGAAGAGGAGCAGGACTTTATTGGGGAACAGTGTGCATTTCCAGGACTTTTTTCCAAGTCAAGTTGTTGTTCTTTCAATCTTAGTTGTGGAGGGGCTGTTCAGCTTCAAGTTGTTGTCCTTTCAGTCTTAGTTGTGGAGAGCGCAGCTCAGCTCCAGGTCCAGTTGCCGTTGCTAGTTGCAGGGGCTCAGCCCACCATCCCTTGTGGGAGTCGAACCAGCAACCTTGTGGTTGAGAGGACACGCTCCAACCAACTGAGCCATTCAGGAGCTCAGCAGCAGCTCAGCTCAAGGTGCCGTGTTCAATCTTAGTTGCAGGGGGCGCTGCCCACCATCCCTTACGGGACTCGAGGAATTGAACCGGCAACCTTGTGGTTGGGAGCATGGAGCTCTAACTACCTGAGCCACCGGGCCGGCCCCCTAATATTCTTTTTGATGTTATTGTAAATGGAAGTGTTTTCTTAATTTCCTTTTTGGATTGATCATTGTTAGTGTATAGAAATGCAAAAAAAAAACACCAGAAAAAGAAAGAAATGCAACTGTTTTTGTATCCTGCAATTTTGCTGAATTAATTTATTAGTTCTAACAGGTGTGTGTGTGTGAGAGATCTATTTTCTACATATATAAGATTATGTCTGCAAATAGGTAATTTACTTCTTTAGTAGAGCTAGATTTTTAATTGTGATTCCATTTATATGTTCGAAGGAGTTTTCTTTCTCGTTTAATATTTTAAGATCTAAATGATATTTGTCAGATTCCTAAAGTGGTTCTGGATATCTCATTTCTGTGGTCTTTGGTTAAGTGGTTTTTGCGTTGCTTAATACATTTGGTGCAATTAGTTATTGCTTTGTTTCTAAAGCTCCTTTGAGATATGTATTTCAGTTCACTAAAACAATTAGTAAGCATTTGCTAGTAAGAAGCTCTTTATGACCTACTTGGTCAACCCATTATCGTACTCTCCATAGCTGTTCAATTAGTAGAAGAATGGTCTGATGAACAATGGCAGTAATAATCATCACACCTCAATTATTTTTTAAAGTACCTTTGAGTATATAAACTTCTAACCCATGAGTCCTCTTTGATTAGAAGTGTTCTAGGGAGTTGAAACCATTAAAACTTTTCCCTTGATGCCCACGTTTCTCCCAAGATACCATCCAGCATTATTGTCTTTTCACCTCATTGTTAATCCCTTCTTTATCTTTTATGCTTTATATTTGTTTAGCACTTACAGTTTATAAAATATTTTCATATTTTGTATTTTGTTTTATCCTTATACAATTCTATGAGGCAGCCAGAGTAGGTATTATTATCCAACCATTTTATACATTAGGAAAATGAAAATTTAGATAAGAAGTCACACAACTATAAGAGAGAGCGCTGAAGTCAGAGCCCAGGTCTAAAGATTACTAACCCAATATTCTTTCCTATATATCATACTTCAACCTTTAATTCATTTAGCTCTTCAATTCTTTATTTACTCAACAAATATGTATTGAGTGCTCACGTATCTGTTGTATATTGGGTTACCTAGGTGCTTGACTTATCAGGATTCATAAGGCTACTTTTTTGCTAGTTTTTGCTCTGTCACCAGGCAACCATCTGATGTTTTCTATTGAACTATTTCTGTTCACAACCATAAATCAAGATTCCAGGCCTCCTGTTTATTTTCTTTCACCCTCTAAATCTTTGATTCCAACAGGAGGTTGGCTTTCCCTACCAGTAAAAACTTTGGCCTGAGGTGGGTGTTTTGGAGTGTGTGAGAGAGGTAGATTCGGATACCTGTTCCAGCACTCATTGGCTCTGGGAGTCACATGTGGAACCGAGTAGGTTCCTCTGAAGGGAAGTGACTTCAGTAGTCCATGTTGCTGAATAGGTCTGTGGGTAGCAGGAATGCCTTGTGTGTGGAAAGCATATGTGATGCACAACTTACAATGAAATAAAGGTCATTTCATTGTGACCTTTAGCACCTACACCCAAGCAGCTAATAGTATAAGGAGAAAGGTAAGCAACCAAGGTACCTCTGGTGGCAAAGGACAGACACGTCCAGGGGGTATTGGATCTCATAGAAATCCAATGGCAGGAAATGAAGTATGGCTGGGCCACTCAGAACTGAAATCTGAAAGTCAGGAACAGGCTATTAGGTTCTCATCTCTGCTTTTTGACAAGACTGCTTCATTGTCCCACTTATTTCTGCAGTCCAGTGGAAGAGAATGTCTAATGTAAAACCTCTCAGACAGGAGAAGTGCTAGGCAAGTTGGGGAACTAGGAAATGGCCCAGGATAAAGAAAGGATGTCACCTGTTCCAAATAACGCCTGGCACACAATCGGCATGCACTATCTTTGAATAGACTTTATAATCCCTGTTATCTGCAGCTCCTCAGTTTCCTTCACTCAGTGAGACCTGCCCTCAGTTTGGAGAACAATAGGGCCTGATGCCTGCCTCTGCTGGTAGGTAATAATGAAGGGAGCAGGGGCAGGAATGAGAGATCTTCTAGCCCTGATCCCCCTACCTTTTTTATTAAATATACATGTATCGAATGTATGCCCTTTTCCAAAAATTTAGTATGCATTGGTTTAATTTATACCTGTTTGGTACCATGACAGTTTTTGTCCCAATATCTGAAAATTGTAAGTCATTTTTGTTGGGCATAGTTAGAACAAGAGGAAACTGTGTGTTGCAGATGGAAATGGGATTTGAAGTTGTTGGCAAAATAGGAATAGAGGTTTTCATAGTAAAGCCCTGGCTAATTTTTCCATGAACCTGTGATCTGTGCTTTGCTGGCTTCTTTCACTTATCATATGCCATCGTGGTCTTTCTGAATCAGTGCTCTATTATGAGGAAGCATGTACCTCAGGGATCAGGCTGCCCACTGATTATAGTGAAGTTTACATTTGATCCAAAATATAATTTTCTCCTGTTGATGTAGCCACTATAATTACTGTCTGCTGTACTATATATAGAAGAACAGAAATAGGAATGTCATCCCTTCGCTGCAGTGCTGGCTCTGTCCTTCTCTCCGAGAACTTCTTCTGCTGCCTAGCTGACAGAGACAGAGAGCGAGCTTGCCAGTCCCGGGCCATTCTGGAGGAGCACAGATTGTCGTCCAGTGTACTCCGCAGAAGCCTTCAGTGCTTCCCCTTCTGTGGAATCCAGTCAGAGTTCCTTTCAGACTCTTCCCAGCACCATCTCTCATGGTCCCTTCCCACACACACTGTACTCCAACCTCATTCATTAAAAGGACTTTTGTGTGCCAAGCTCTTTTCTCGTCAAGGCAGGTACAATAGTGAACAAAACAGGTAAAATCCCTCTCTTCGTGGACCTATATTCTAATGGGGGTCACAGCCAATGAACTGGTAAACAAATACAAAATAATACTAATATGTCAAGTAGTGATAAGTTTTATGGGGAAAAATTAAGTTGGTTATGAGAGGTAGTACTGGAATGGAGGCAGGGGAATAAGTGACTTTCTATTTTAGATAGGGTGACGCTTCTTGAGAGGTATCATTTGAGTGGATGTTTGAAGGAAGCAAGCTACTGATAAGTGGGGAGAGAGTAGTTCAGCAAATACAATGGCCGGATGTTGGGAAATGAGCTTGGCATGTTTAAGGAACAGTAAAGAGGCCAGTGTAGCTGGAGTGAAGTGAATGAGAAGAGTGGGATTTAGAGGAAACCAAGGCCTTATGAGAGAATATGAGGACTTAAGCTTTCACGTAGAGTGAGGTGGGTGTCATTAGACTAGGTGGGGCTTTTGACTAGAGGGATGATATGTTCTGACTCACCTCCTAAGAGAGTTATTCTGGTTGCGATGTGTAAACTAGATACCAGAAAGCAAGGGTGGGAGCAGCAAATTAGTTAATGGCCAATATTAATAATCCAGTGAAATGATGGTAGCTTAGACTAGAACGATGGTGGAGGTGGTGAGAAGGGAGTTTAAGTGTGGCTACATTTTGGACGTGGAGCTGACAGAATTTGTTGAGTGATTGGATATGAGATAGGAAAGAACAGTTAAAGATGACTGGGCGGCTGGATGGCTCAGTTGGTTAGAGCGTGAGTTCTGAACAACAGGGTTGCCAGTTCGATTCCCACAAGGGCCAGTGAGCTGCGCCCTCCACAACTAGATTGAAGACAATGAGCTGCTGCTGAGCTGCCGGAGGGCTGGCCGGATGGCTCAGTTGGTTAGAGCGTGGGCTCTCGACCAGAGTTGCCGGTTCAATTCCTGCATGGGGTGGTGGGCTGTGCCCCCCGCAACTAAAGATTGAAAATGGCAACTGGACTTGGAGCTGAGCTGCACCCTCCACAACTAGATTGAAGGACAACGACTAGGAGCTGATGGGCCCTGGAGAAACACACTGTTCCCCAATATTCCCCAATTAAAAAAACAAAATAAAAAAAGATGACTGCAAGGTTTTTGGACTAACTGGAAGACGAGTTAAGAGGAGAAGGAATGGAGAAATACGTATGGGAGTGGGAAGCAATCAGGACTTTAGATGGAAAAGACATCTGGAGAGGGTAGGTTTGGGAGGAGGCAGGGCATAGGAGTTGAGATGCCCGTCAGATACCCTCATGAAGGTGTAGAGTAGGCAGTTGGATATATAGTTCGGAGTTCAAAAGAGAAGCCCAGGTAAGAGATATAAAGTTAGAGATAATATAGTCAATGATAATGTAATAACTTTGTATGGTGACAGAAGGTAATAGACATAACCATGGTCATCATTTCATAATGTGTCTGAATGTTAAATCACTATGTTATACACCTAAAACTCATGTAATATTGTAAGTCACTTCAATTTTTAAGAAGACGTAAATTTGGGAGACATCTACATATAGATGATATTTAAGTTCATATAGGAGGTAACCTGGAGAATAAATATAAGGAAGAGAAGGGGTTAGAGGACTTGGAGCCCCAGAGTGTTCCAACTTTTAGAGGTTATGGAGATGAGGATGAACCAGCAAAGAAAATTGAAAAGGACTAGCTAGGGAAGTCGGCAGAAAAGTATGAGAATGTGGTGGAAGTTAAGTGAGAAATGTATTCTAAGGAAGATGAACTGTGTCAAATTTGACTGATCAAGTGAATGACTCAAATTTGACTGATCAAGTGAATGACTCCCAAGAATTGACCATGGATTTGACCATGTGAGGGTCATTGGTCATTTTGACGAGCTGTTTCAGTAGAGTGGTGCGGTAACAACCTGGTTAAAATTGTTTAAGAGGGTTGTGTTTTTTTTTGTTTTAAATTTTTTAAATTAGGGAATATTGGGGAGCTGTGTTTTTCCAGGGCCCATCAGCTCCGAGCCAAGTCATTGTCCTTCAATCTAGTTGTAGAAGGCTCAGCTCAGCTCCAAGTCCAGTCACCATTTTCAATCTTAGTTGTAGGGGGTGCAGCCCACCATCCCATGTGGGAATTGAACCAGCAACCTTGTTGTTGAGAGCTCGCGCTCTAACCAACTGAGCCATCCGGCCACCCAGTTTTTTTTTAATGGGAACTTTTTAAAACAATTTTTGTTGTTGGGAATGAGCCAGTAAAGAGGTAAAAATTGATGCAGGAGAGAACGGACTATTCCTGGACCCAGGTCTTTAAGTTAATAACACTGTTAATAAGCCGCACAGGATAATTTATCACTCTCTGAAAGATCTTTCAAGCATTTGCCTCATTCTGTCTTCCCTTTGGTTGCAAGTCCCTCACTTCCCTTCTTGCATCAGCACCACCACCACCAACCACCTGCCATAACCATATTCATCTTTCAAAAGCACAACACATTACTTATCCTTCATGAAGCCATCCTCGTATTCCTCGGACATAATTGATTTCTTTCCCTTGTGTGTCTGTGGCATGTTTGTACTTTTTTTACATCACTTCCATAGATTGCCTGGAATCTTGATTAGTCTTCCTCCTTGGTTAAATAATTTGTTCTTTGAAGGCTTCTGATCCCTAATTTCTGACCTCACTCAACTCTTCTAAAAGACAAATTAATTAATAAATATTCCTAGCTCATAGAAGGTACTCAACTGTTTGTTGTACTGTGTGGTTATAAGGAGTTAGTGTTTTCCTTTTTGGGGAGATTGGCTTAGGTTTGAAGGAATGGTGCCAGGCTCCACTCCTCAGTGTTTACTTTGCATCTCCCACTAGTGTAAATAGTAGTCTGTTTGTCTGAATTATATTAGAAATCTGTGTGTCTACCTCATCTTCTAAGCAACACTGTGTAACTGTGGCTCTCTAAAGTGCTTCGCCGGTCGTAAACTTCAGTATATTTTGGTGAGTTGATTAATAAACCTTTTTCTTCTGTTCTTGCCCTTTCCAAGCTGTGATAAACTGGTGCCTTGTAGGCAAATTCTAGCCAGGACTCATCCTCTATCCTATTTCCCAAAAGTCTACCCTAGAGAATCAGTGTGAGAATCAAATTATCTCTTGAGATTCAATCACTTCTCAAGAATAAGAAAATAATCAATGATTTCTCAAGAATAATTCTTAAGAATAAATAAAAAGAATAACTGCTTGCTTGATTGATTTCTGGCCAAATCAGTACCTTTTGGTTGGGAAGTGCTAAGTTAGTTGCTGCGTTTAATAGAGGTGGGGCTCAAAAGAACATACACATTCGGACCCAGCCTGAGTCAAACATACATTCTGCCACTTGAGCAAGTCGCTCCATCTCAGTCAACCTCTCTGAAATTAGAATTTTCTTTCCTGAAAATATAGGGATAATTATGCTCTCATAATAGATTTGCTGTGAAGGTTAAATGAGGTATGTGTGCAAAGTGCCCAGCTCAGCATCTAGAAAAATTGAGTACTCAATAAATGTTAGCTATTATTCCCCGTTCTCAGTTTTCGGTTTTGTTTTTCTCTCACGCTGGGTTGCTGCTATCCTGTTTCAGAACAGCAGAGACAATGGGTGGGCTAGCTGCTATAGCACAGGTGTGTGCTTTTCCTAGAGAGCAGTTTGGAGCAATGGCTTCTTTCCCATTCCCCTCCTGGCCTGTCTGCAATGGGTTCACTCCACCGGTCATTCTTTTACCCTTTATCTTCACCACTTCCCCCATGAATGCAGTCGAGGGACCAGAAGCTAGTTTCACCTCGGGCTCTCCATCATCTCCTTCCACCCCAACTCCCAACTTTCCTCTTGAACTACAACTTCTGAAGTGATTGGTTGTTCTTTGTTCTCTAGCCCAAGGTTAGACACACAATGGAAATGTCGCCACCTGCTGGAGGACTAGATTTTCTTTGCTCACGTTGCAAAAGAGCTTTTGCATCGAGTCAGGTTTAGAAGGCCATCTTCCCATGTCCCAGCACACCAGGTTTCTCTAGTGATTTGTTTTTCTCTTTCCTTCTCCTGAGCCTGCATCTTTGAGAGAGAGCAAAGTGGAAATAATGTCAGATTCTGAATAAGAAAGTACAACATTCTCATTGCTTTAGCGTGGATCAACTCACTTTACTTCTCTGAGTTGCAGTTTTCTCATATGTAAAATAGGAGTAATAATTCCTGCAGTTTGACCTTACCAGATTATTATTATAAAATAAAGGATGCAGAAAGCTTGATAAACGAAAGTGCTACTTGGATGTAAGGCTGTATTATTACTCTCCTTCCTCATTTATGTTTTCAGGCTGGGCCAGGCTTAGAGGAAATGGGTACCAGGCTCTGCATTTGGTTATTTACTTTTTCAGGACCTTGCTCTACCTAAGGGGCAGAACCTGGTGAGGCTCCCAAGCCCATATAACCTGTAACGGGCTTCCATGATCTTGCCACCCAGGAAGGTGCAGTACCATAAGCCAAACCATTGGTTTGCCAACTCTCAGCCATGTACAGCTTGGTAATATAGGCCTAGGAAGTGTCTCCTCCCTCTATGATGCTGGAAACTCCAAGAAGGAATTTTGATTTAATCTCCTCTCAAAACTTTGACTCATCTGCCGTAGATACTTGGCCAGACTGTCAGAACATTCTGGGAGTCCTCTGAAATGACAGAATAATGCAATACTTCTGGCTACCCGTTGAGTGCCAACCATGTATCAGGCACTGCAGTTAGAACTTACTTGTTTAATCCTGATAGCATCCTTTGAAGTAGATGTTTATTATTTGCAATTTACTGAAAACTAAGGCTCAAAAAAGTTAAGTCTCTTGTTTCAAGTCACACAGTTAGTAAGTGGTAGAGTTGGAATTTGAACTTATTTCTCTCTGATTCCAAAATTGTTGTTCTGACCACCATACCACCGTATAGGGCGCGGGACTATATGCTACAGAGGAAAATTCAAGAGATTTCGAGTCCTGTGATCTCACACAGGCAGATCCCAACCCTGCCTGTGTGATCTGGGGCGAGTGGCTTTCACCTCCAGCCACAGATATTATCTCATTAAATCTTCACCGTAGCCATGTGACTTAGGTGCTATTCTCTGTTTTACATTTGAGGAAACCTGATGAGGTGAAATGACTTGCCTAAGGTTACAGAATAGTAATAGTAAGTGGCAAAGCCCAAGCTCAAGTCTGGGTGGAACACCTGGTTCAGTGTCCTGTTCATTTTTCACAGCCAGCTCCTGAGACAGTCACTCAGACAGACTTAGAGCTCGCAAGATGCTGGTTGAAAGCCTACTGGGGGCACAGGAGCCTCGCCCTCTTCTGCTCTGTCTCTGTCCTCCCATAATCTCTCCTTCTTCTTAAAAACTTTCCTGAGGCAATGTACACATTTGTAATTCAGGAAAAGGTTTGTGCAGAGCTGACAAACTGCCCAGAGCATCACACAGAAGCCGGGGAATCTGCCTCCCATCCTTTGTATTATGAGTTTATGCTTTACTCTGACAGCAGTGTCATGGATAGTTTTGAGAAAGTTCTTTCTGAGCTTTTTTTATTCTTCCTCCTTTCTTCCGCCTCCCCCACCACCCCGCCACCCCCCACACTCCAGTTCAAGCCATTGTTTCTGTCTAGGAGTGTAGGACACAGCTCCCTGGCCCATGCTGGTATTATGAGCCTTGCGCTCCCCAGGCTGAGGCCATCGGTCAGCCGCTCATAGCAGCTCATGGCAGCTCTCGCCGGCTGCCGGCCACTCACTGTGGCACACGGTCGCCCACAGCAGCACACACTGGCTGCCGGCCACTCACACTGGCCACTGGCCGCTCATGGCGGCACACAGTAGACTACAGCAGCACACAGCAGCCCAGCTCTGAGGAGAGCTGTTGTTCACAATCTTAGCTGTAGAGGGGCAGCCAACTGGCCCATGTGGGAATCAAACGGCTGACCTCAGCGTTAGGAGCATGGCGCTCCAACCACCTGAGCCACCAGGCCGTCCCAGTGAGCTTTTTTCTTTATCAGTATAATCTTGTAAGGTTGTCGAAAAGGTTAGAAATGATATTCAAGGGCAGCAGGTAGAGCCTTATCAAACTGGACTGACTTATATGGAAAAGTCAAAGACTCCTATCGTTCCCCCATTCAGTACATTCCTGAGGTAACACTTGTTACCAGTTTGCATCCTTTCCATTGTTTTCTGTGTATTTTAAACATAGGTATATGTAAATATATATACACATTATATGGTATGCATGTATGTGTGTGTATATAAATACACACATATATGTTAAACACACCGGAATCTAGAATGCATAGATACTGTATTATGACTTGATCCTTTCATTTGTTTTGGGCTTTTTTTTCATGTTAGTACTTGAAAAAAGTAGATACAGTTTATTCTTTTTAATGTTTTAAAATTTATTAAGTGGTCCCCTATTGATTACATGCCATGATTTTTAAAGCAATTATACACATACGATGTCGAGTTTTTAAATTTTGTTTTCAGGAAAAGAAGAAAAAGAAACATAGAGACAGGAAGTCATCTGACTCTGACAGCTCAGACTCTGGGAGTGATACAGGCAAGAGGGCAAGGCACACATCGAAAGACAGCAAGGCAGCAAAGAAGAAGAAAAAGAAGAAGAAGCACAAGAAGAAGCACAAGGAGTGAGAGTGCAGAGTAGAGGGGTGGTTGAAGGAGAAGGAACCAGGAGCCTTGTGCCTCGCAGCCCTGGCTCCTAGAAAGACTCAACAGTGAGAATATGGCCTCCCACCCCATGATTTCCCTCCCATGGGAGATGGCTTCCCTTCATGCAGCAGGCAGGTTTGGGAGTTAGATGTCAAAAGCATCTGCCTGAATGAGTTGTTTCCTCATCACTCCTGGTCCCTCTGCAAGTGACCCCCTGCAGCTCACCCATTCGTTCACCCACTTCCTTATTCAGCAGGAGGTCCTGTTACCCTCTCCAGCTGCCACTGCCACAGCCTGATTCCTGAATAGGAGTCCAGGTTAGAGCCACAGTTACTGCTGTGGAGGTGAGCCTGACTGTAATTGAGCAGAGACTGGCCCCTCCCTGCTCGTTTGCCCTGGGCTGGTTGATGGGTGATCTCTGCTGCATCCAACACAGGGCGGAGGGGGGGAGAACATGGGAAGAAGTGGTGCTCACTTTTTCCATTCCCCCAACATGATTCAACTATGCTAGAAGTGACAGCCAGTGGTCACAGCCAGAACACCATTGTTTGCAGTGACCGAGCTTGTGTGTGACATTCCACCAGACCACGGAACCAGACAGCTCAAGCCAAGATCATTGCTTTACTTTGCATTTGCTACTGTGTGCATCAATTGGTTTCACTTCAGGTTTCTGCTTAAATTCCTGGCACTAAATGCAAGTGTTTGGTTTTAAACTTACTTACTGAAAGTTCTTATTGTTATAATCTCTCTTCCCAGGTAACTTACAGATTTAAAGTCACTGCGTCTACATAAGTTGACTGAAAAACATTTAATATGTTACCTGAGACAGTGCAGAGAGGCCCAGCTGAGGTACAGAGCCAGAGGTACTAGCAGGTCACAGCCTTCTTAGGAGATCACTTATAAGCCCTCCCTCCTGAAATGATCAGATGACCTTTTCCCCCAGAGCTAATTAGAGAACCAGTAAGAAATTGTAACCCCAAGTAATGGCCTGGGCCATAGGTGGGAGCTCAGCAGTCATCTGGCCAGTGGGCATTTTCTCCCACCACCATAGCATAAGCATGGATCCTTTGCCCTGAGCCTGCATTCTGGAAAGAGACCACAGCACTGCACAACGAAGAGCAACCGTCCAGACCCAGGGGCATTCAGTACAGGATGGGCCTGAGGTGACAGTTCAGTAGCCAAGCCTGGGTAAGTCGGGCCACTGATTGTTGCGGGTTGGACTCACTCATTTGGCCATGGGAGGAGGTAAAGGCAATGTAAGCAAGGTATAGGTACAGCTGTTGTATTGTACATGGAAGGTGATGAGCGACCCTGTCCCCGAGACTGTCCATTTCAGTCTCTCATCCAGTGCTGTTTCCTGAGTGACCTTCAGGCAGGCATTTTTGCCCACTCTCTGACACATAGGGAAACAGAGACTCTCAGTCATGTCACCAAAGGTAAAAAGGCAACTAGGTGGCCTTGGCTTCGCTTTATTGACCTCAGAGCACCCTTTGGATGCAGTTAAAAAAAACAAACACAATGGGAACCAGAACTGGATCCAGGATGGATTCCCAGAAGAATTTCTCCAACCAAGGCGGATTTATACAAAATGCCAGAGGAAAAAAATGAGGCAATCTAGTGCTGAGTCCAGGGGTAGGCAGTTGGCAGAGGAGCAGTCAGTGAAGTAGTGGACAGGTCATGCTTCTTTCTCGTAAGTGCGGGTACAAACTACACTGCCATGGGTGAGTGTCTGGAAGGAAAGAGAGTCAGATTAGGGCAGGGGTGAGGGCACAACACATATTGGGAGCACTCTCCAGTCTGAGGGGACGAGCCCTCCGCCGTCATCCTAATTATCTTCATTTATTGACTACCTACTATGTGCCAGGCACTTTACATACATTTCTTTCCAATATGTACACCAAGCTAGACATTGTAATCCCTCTTTTAGAGATTTGGGAAAATGAGATTTGAGAGAGGAAGTAACTTGGTCAAGATCCCAGAGTGTTCTGCTTTCCCTTACACCGTTCCGCCGAAGTGCCTAAGGTGGTCCTAGCACGTAGTACTCAAATAGGGGAATAAAAATATCCAGAGACTTGGGGAAGGACTCTGTTAGGCCACCCACTTTCCTTTCCTTCCCTAACTTCAGGAGTCCCAGGGCCAGAGCCCTGAGCCCCCACCATCTAGCCTAGCATCGTAGAGCCAGGCCCATGGTCTCACCAGTCTGATGCCCAGTGAGTATTTGGTCCTGCATATCACATTCCCACCACGGGTAGGCACCTCATTCTTAACTCTGCAGGGACCCTTTCTCCCTGTGAGTGCAAGAATGCAGTGAGCAGGTTACACTAACCCAAGAAAATTCTGCCATGAAGATGCTAGAGCAAAAACCTGAGGCCCTGCAGAGAGGCGGTAGAGACCACGAGTGGCCACTGTCTCTGCCCCTGGGTCTGGGGGTGTTCAGTCAAGGCTGCATTCTCCGAGTGAAGTCTCCAAGTTTGTCCCTAAATAGACAGAACTGCCAACCTGGTTGTCACTTCCTACCCAAGCTATGTTCAGGTACTTGCAGTAGGCCAGGCATGAAAAGCACTGAGAGGAGGTGGAGCTGGGATGAGGTAAGAAGGACTGTGCTGTCAGTGCCCCACCAGTCACCCGCCTGTCACTGCCCAAAGGCTTTACATGGGGCAGTACCATCCTAAGGAGGCGGGGAGAACGCTGTGCTACTGCGTTTCCCCAAAAATCAGACCTTCTCGGACCATCAGCTCTAATGCGTCTTTTGGAGCAAAATTAGTATAAGACCCGGTCTTATTTTACTGTAATAAAATAAAAGACCGAGTATAATTTAATATAGTATAGTATAGTAATGTAATGTAATGTAATTAATATGTATAATATAATATTGGGTCTTATATTAATTTTTGCTCCAAAAGACGCATTAGAGCTGATTGTCTGGCGAGGTCTTATTTTCGGGGAAATGGTAGGAGGTAGGAGCCTTTCCTAGGGACTTGGGATCAGATCTGGCCCTGCTTTCTACCTCTGGGCCAAAGCAACAGAGGGGGAAACTAAGGCTGTGGAGCAGCTGCTGCATTCCTCCTGTGTCAGTGATGCTTTGTGCTCTGCATCCACTGTCTCATTCCCTACAAGGTTGGTGTTACTAACCTGTTTTATAGTT
The DNA here is from genome assembly GCF_004115265.2 of Rhinolophus ferrumequinum. Classification (NCBI taxonomy): domain Eukaryota; kingdom Metazoa; phylum Chordata; class Mammalia; order Chiroptera; family Rhinolophidae; genus Rhinolophus; species Rhinolophus ferrumequinum. The sequence goes on from NC_046292.1 coordinate 21,493,601, forward strand.
GGACTTGAAGATGACTCATCCAGAGTTACACAGTCTGTGAGCTGAGATTTGAACCTAGGCCTGAGATGTGATTCCAAAGCACTACTTAGAAAATTCCCACCAGCCCGACCCAGTCTTCACCCTCCATTGTCCCAGCTTCCATTGCTGCTGGAGGAAGACCTTAGCTTTTTACAACAGGCTGGGCTGAAGGGGCAGTAGTAGTAACGAACTGGACGAGGCTCCAAAGTTGTCCATCTTACCAAGATGAGTTTTCCATCGACGAGCTCCCGCACGAGTGTTGACTCTTGCCCGTCCCACTTCTGCAAGTGGACAAGTTTGCTTCCATCCAGTGTCACAATGGACTGTGGAAAGAAGGTAGAGGCCTGAGCTGTGATCTGAGCCAGGATTGAGGGACAGCATGGGGTCTGGTCACTGGGCCACAGGATTCAGTGTCTGGCCCAAACTAATGACGGTGCTAGGACCGGCGCTCAGGCAGCCCACCGGCAGCCTAGCCCCACAGGATGTCTGCTGCATGTCCCGTCTCTGCTGCACTACTGTCCTCAGCAACGAGAGAGAGGCAGGTAGCATGGTCGGGCCAGACAGCCTGGCTCTGAGAAGCACCACCAGCATTAAATTTCAGGAGGGGCACTTACGCCGTGTTCTAGGTGATGCCACAGTCCCAGTGCCCCGAAGATACAAGGGCCATGCCGTACCAACTTGTATCCCTCGGAAGGACTGGTGAGGAGGAGTCCTGAGACTCTAGCCTAGTGTGATCACATAATGTCTAAACGATCCTTAGGAGGGGAGGTATTGTTAAATTACACTTCCTGGCCTATCTTCCTACCCCTTTTCTTTATCCACATCATGTGACCCCTTCAGCTGACAAGAGGGCAGCAACTACCAGGTCCTGGGACTGGGTGCCCTTGGAGTGTTCCACAGCCCTGGTCAGATGCCCACTTAGTCTTCTGAGTTCTACCAGCCTGCGTCACCTGGTTCTTTTGGCAGCTCTCCCAGGTCTTTCTTCTCTAGGAATTTGGGGGCCCCAGGCCAGGCTGAGGGACCCTGACTGAGCAGGGTTCAGTAGAATGTGAGAAGGCTGTGTGTATGGGTTTGGGGCTGGGTGGGGGTGCCACCCAGTAGGGTGCCACCACCCTACTCCGTGTTCCCATTCCCCTCGTTTTTTTGCCTGCTTAGAGCAGATTAGTTTTAGTCTAGGCATCCCAGAGAACTACTGTTGTGTTTACTTGGGGTTCTCACCCCTCAAGAAGGTGAGTTAGTCCAAAGAGGTACAGGAATGTAGTGGCGCATCCTAGCGCTGCTGCCAGCCAGCCTCCCAGGTGGTCCTGGGCTGGGCTCTAGCTTCCTCCACCAGGAGGACACCATACCCTGCCCTGTCCTTCCTGGGGGCAGCAGTGAGGAATAGGAAATAGCCGAGGGACTGAATGATTGAATGATAGGGTCTGGTGGGAGGATACTGCTGCAGGGACACCCTTAGTTCTCTCTCTCCCATGCCTGGACCAGGGGCGGGGGAACCTGAGGCAAGCTGCCAAGACAGCCCCCCCCGGTGGCAAGCATGAGACTGGGGGTAGACATCCCCTCCCTCCCTGAGAGAAGGTGGACTAAGGCTTGATCAGAAGACACTACAAACACCCAAGACAATGCCCCATCCAGAATATAGCTTTTCCTGCCGGTGGACTGGCAACATTGGAAATACTTCCTCAGGGTCACTGGCCAAGCCGGGACATGGAAGTTGAAGAAGAGGAAGCATCTGAGGAGGTCTCAACCCCTTGTCCCCAGCTGTCTCCCATGCTGGAGGCCAGGACGACCTGCTAACTCAGTGGAGGGCCCTAACCTCTGGGCGTCATTCCTAAATCATTTGCAGTCACAGCCATGGCTACACCATTCCCCCATCTATGGAAGGGGAAAGAAAGAGTTGCTGCATGTCATGTGCAAGGTCACCCAGCTGGAGCTGGAGTAGACACTGAGGTCAGAACATCCTGACCGTGCCACCCACCCCCAGAAGCAACTAGTAGATGCTTCCCCAAAATGGAGGAAAACAAGAAGACAGAACAAACATGCCTTTAGCATCTAGGCCATCCCAGCACTGTACAGGCTTTATGGCCCTTGTTCATTTCAATCCCCCATAATGGCCTACCCCTCAAAGGGCAATAACAGGGTGCAAGACTACCAGCCTATTCTCTCAGGGCCTCAGCGCCCTCTATTCCCCGTGCCCACGTCCTTGACTCACCTTGACCTTTCTGTCATCTGCCGTTGTCTCATCGAACTCCACCCCCAGCTTGAAGCTGACCTCCGTGTTCTTGAAGGTGCTGTGTGTTTTTATGGTGATAGTATCCCCATTTACTTCGATGATGGTGGTAGGCTTGGTCATGCTGGCCACCTGCCTGGTAGCAAAACCCACACCTGAGGGCAGAGGGAAGGTTATGAGTATATGACTGGAGCAGAGAAGCGGGGTACCAGGAACTCAATAAACAACTCTCAGGCCTAGATGTGAGAGGGAGAGGAGGACGAGAACTTTCCAAGACTGCAGTCTTACCATTAGCTCTGTGTGGTGAAGAGGCACTACTGATCCCATTAGACAGGTGAGAACTTAGAGACAAGCATGCCGCAGGAAGTTGGTGACAGCTGAGATGAGAATAAGGTATTAAGTGCTTTCTGTGTGGTAAGAACTGGATGTGTGTTACCTCATTCAATCCTTGCGGTCTTCCTGAAGGGTTAATCTATTATCTTCACTTTACAGATGCAAAAACTGAGATAGCCCTGAAGCCCAGGGTCACAGATCTGATTTGTTTTATGGTTCAGCTATACTTCCTCCCCAGGCTGGAGCACCGGGCACCACCTGAGTAGCTTTTAAGCCACAGACTAGGGAAAGGAGAGAAATGTGGACTTCCAGAGCCTTAGGGTAAGCGTTTTCCACCTTTGGAAGTTTTTATCATGAGACCACCTGGTGCTCTTGTCCCCATATAGGGCAACAAAACATCTTCAAAGCCTCTTATCCCAGATCTGGGAGGTAGGCGGAAGGCATGTCTGTCTCAGTGTACAGATTTAGGAGAGGCCTAAAGTGGTAGTGCAGTCAGAACTCGAATCCAGGTCTGCTGGTTCCTAGTCTAAGGCCCAGTGGGGGCTCCCTTCCTGACCCAAGCATGGCTTCCCTGGGTTTTGGGTAAAACCCTAAGTGTCCTGCAAGAGAGTACAAAACAAAGAGCTCGTAAGCAAAGTCTAAGGTGTGTCCCTGCGATTTTTTGCATCTTACCTCCCATCATAGCTTCCCCGCCCCTCTGCCCCCAGCAGCCTATGCTGACCTGTCCTCCAGGGCAGAGGCGAGGCTGGAGCAGCCCAGTGGGGTGAGGTGGTGTGTGTCAAGTCCCCAGATGTGATTGGCTACACAGTGCTTGTTGGCAGCTAGGTACTTAACCCATGCCCTCCATGGGTTATTGTACTTAAATGCTCATAATAGCCATGAACGGTAGGTTTTAATACCCCCAATTTACAAACGAGGCTCAGAGAGTGAAGTGACTTGCCCAAAAATCAAAGAGTAAGTGATTGACCTAGATTTGAATCTAGGCTCCAGAACTGTTCACTACTCTTCCTGGGCCATTCGGCTTCCTGTGACATGTGCCTGCAATTACTGACCGAGGCTGAGCCTCATTGCCCCCTGAGAACTTTTGGTCTAAAACGAGGGGCACAGGCAGCCTCTGCAGCTGTGCCGCGGCTGGCCCACCCTGCCTGGCCAGTGAGGGACTTGGCCTCGCCCCCTACTGTCAGGATGAGGCCAGTTCCACTCCTGGGCCTTGCCACTGCACAAGGAGTTCTGTTTGCATCGGACCCACCTGGAGGGATGGAGTGTTTGAGGAAGGAAACCTGTGGAGTGAGGGAGGGACCGAGACTGAAACTGGGCTGACAGAATTTAGAGGATTTAGGAAGAGCTGAGTTCTTAGAAATGACACGAGCTATTTACTGAGAGAGCTGAGGAGGGCCTTTTCTCCCTATGGGCCTCAGCCTTTCAGTTTGTACAAGAGAAGCAAGTTGGATGGACTCTTAGCCCCCTAGCCCAAGGGGGGGCAATGGTGGTAAGCACGTTGCAGCATACTTCAGGGACCCAGGTCTTCAGCTTGAATGTCTGCTGTGGGAGGCTTGGGAGGAGGAGCTAACCCTGGGCACCCCAACTTTCCCAACAGCTGCCCAGGGCCCCCTGCTTCTCCAAGAATGGCTGCCTTCCTGGAGTCCAGGTGTAGTACCCAGTACAAGGTAGGGGCTTTGGGGCCTCCAGGGCCAACACTTGTGGTTAGGAACAGAAGTGAGCGGTGTCTGGAGTGCCCCTCCCCCTCGGGTATCTGATGTAATCCAGCCAGCATTCCCTGGGACTAAGGCAGGGAACGTAACTCCACCATGACCAACATTCCAGTTTTCCCTGTCCCAGCCTGGGGAACTAGGATAATCTCATAGCCGGGGATTTCAGGAAAGGGTATCGTGTTGTCCCGAAAATAAGACCAGGTCTTATATTAATTTTTGCTCCATTAGGGCTTATTTTCAGGGGATGTCTTATTTTTTTCATGTACAACAATCTACATTTATCCAATTACAGTCAGTCATGTCATCTTCTGGAACATTGTCATAGCGTACTAAATGCATCCATCTGGTTGAGATCTTAACTGAGGCTTATTTTCCGGGAAACACAGTTATCACCCTCTCCATCTAAGCACATACTAGGAGGGGAAGGGGTGAGGTCAGTCCTTAGCTAAGGAGTTCCAACCACTCCCAAACCTAGGGGCTATATGGGAGCTGATCTGGGTTGCAGATCTAGAAATCTAGGGTTTCATCTCTGCTGTGGAATTTTTATGACGTTTCTACTTTCTCTGTGTCTCAGTTTCCCCATCTGTTGAACTAGGCAAGGTATAGGGGTTTCCAAGGACCTCACCGGTAAGATTCTTTGAATTTTTACCTTTGTGCATCCCAACACCACACCCTTTTAGACCAGAGACCCGCCCTGCCTTTAACAGGTCATGGCCTTGCTCCAGGACCCTTTGCTGCACTCGGGAAGTCCAGTGGCTTTCTCCATCATACCCGTCCCCAACAAGTGCTTGAGCCTTGGGTTCTAGGTGATTTGGGGACTTCTTGCCTCACCCTACCACTAGGCTCACTGGCAGTGATTAAAGCCAGGTTACACACCACCGCGGGACAAGGTCAGAGACTGGCTGGTGAGAAAGAAGGAATCCTCCAGGGGAAATCCTTTTCCCTACCCAGCATGGAGGGGCAGGGATTGTTGCTAACTATGCAGGCCCCTATCCCACCTCCTTTTCCTATCCCATCACTGCCCTTCCCCACTCTTCCATCTCCCTCCTCCTGGAAATTTCCTACTTCTGTAGGCCACAGTATACTCCCTGGTCACCCCTTTCCCTTTCTCTGTTCACATCTCCAATTCCTAAACCACCTATGCTCCTATTCTTTTCCTCCCTTGGCTAGCATCCCACCGTCTTCAGTCAGTGCTCTCTTTTTATGCAGACCCTATCCCTACCTCCAGATCATATACCTTTCTTCCTCAAAAGCACCTTTCTACCCCCAAATCCACCAGCACATCTGCCTCCTTGCGCCTTCCTACCTGGCAATCCCTCTCACCAGCTTCAGACGGTGAAAGCCCCCTCCCGTCACGCCTCACATGCCCTAGGCCAGGCTGCCACCTTTTCCGCCCAACCTTACCCCCCAACCTTGGCCAGGAGGGACGCAGCAGGCGAGCAGGGTACCAGCCAGGGAGGGAGCGCTGCGCCGGTCTGGACACGTGGCCAACCCCTCCCCAGACCAGCATCCCGCTCACCGATTGACTTCATGTAGTCATCGAAATTCTTGCTGTCCACTAGCTTCCAGGTGCCCACGAAGGCGTCCACCATGGTGAGGCTGGGCTACGCTGAGAAAGAAGAAGCGACAAAGCTGGTGTGGAAGGGACTCCAGGACCCGCAGCTCCTAGCCCGCGCTACCGCTTTAAATAGCCCTGGCATCACGTGATGAGGCGTGGCCCACACCCCCGCTCCCGAAATAGGAAGCCCCGGGCTGGCTCTTACCCTCCAGGGGTTGGCCGCCCATCCCCCAGCCCGCCGAAGCGGAGGGGGCAGCCAGTGGCGTTCTGCTCGCCTGCGTCAGCGCGGATGCCGGGCCTCCGAGCCCCTATCCCGGGCTGGCAAGACCGGCTCCCTCCCTGGCCTCAAGGCGCTCTTTGGAATCTGAGAAGGAAGCAGCTGGGGGCACGATGCCCGCGAGCTGGGGCGCATACCGCAGACGTCTTCCATCCCCCCAGTCCCTCCCTGATTTTGGAGTTAGAGCAGAGATGAGAGACTGGAGGAGAAAAGAAACTCGCCCTTGGGCTGATGCCCACGCCGGGAAAGCTCTGGCTTACTCTTCGCGGCGCAGGCATCTTGGTCCTCATTTTGCAGGTGAGCAGACCAACAGGGGAACTGACAAGGTCACAGTAAATGAAAGGGTGAATTGGAGCCCAGATTGCAAGCCTGGTCTAGTTGGCACCAGAATCTGCGCTCTCCCGCCACGCCCCACTGCTCGGTGGCGGGGAGAGTCACTAGGGACTCCATGGGCAGCAGAGCTGCCCCTGTACCTGCTGGGGGCGAAAGCATTATCCTTTCAGGCCCTGCCCGCTCCACACGTGCTCTCCCCTCCCTGCGGAATGTCTCCCGCATGTGCCTTTCCACCCAGCAGTCCAACTGCCCATCCACCCTGTCAAGGCTCCAGGCTTTTCTGACCTCTGTGCACAGCTCTGGCATTTGCTGTGATCGGTTCGCTTGTCCTCCTTCAGAAATTCTGTCCCCTACCTGCCGGACTGCTACAGCCCTCACCTGCTGTCCTTTCTCTGACCTCTGCCCACAAGCAAGCGGTCAGTCGCCTCCTTTGAAGAAACTACCCAGTGGTTTTTCTGCACGTTCTAGTTTACAAAGCTCTGTTGATAAGACACACCTCGTATTGATGTTTATTGCGTGCTGAGGGTCTCATAGGACTTTTTAACAAAGTCCGTGAGGTAGGTGTTGTTATTATCCCGGTTTTACAGATAAGCAAACTGAAGCGTAGAGGAACCATTCATTTCTTAACCATTCATTAAAGCACCTACTTTGTGCCAGGCCCAGGGCTAGGCTCTGGAGAGACAACCGTAATAAGACACACACTCACACAGCTCACCTTTGGGTAGGCAGATACAAAACTAGCATGGTGACTGTAAAGGGAGGCCTGTCCTGATTTGGGGTTCAGGGGAGACTTCCTGGAGGAAGTGAGGGATAAGCAAATTCCCAACTGAACTTCAACCAGCAGAGGTTCACCCAGGGGGATATGCAGGAGCTGCAGGCCTAGTAGCCCTGGGCTCCTGCCAGCTCTGCCATATACAGCGTGGTGGACCCTCCTTCCTGGGCCTTTGTTTCCCCACGTGGAAGTGGAGAACATAGGCTCCTACCTTCCTTCCCCTCACTTTCTGGGAAGGAGGCCAGGGAGGAAGAGCCCTCTCTCCCCCAAGGTCCTGATTATTTTGGACAGATTCACTTGCCAGAAGACTGAGAGGCCTATTTCTGCCAAAGCTTCAGGGACAGGCCTCAGGGCTTGGCATGGAGCCCTGGTGACTTCACTGCCAGAGCAAGTGTGTGTGGGGGGGTAGAGGGGGGGCAAGGAGGGGAGTGGGATGGTTTCTAACTCAAGGTCACAGCCTTTAGACACACAGCGTCCTCGCTCAAGCACTGAGTGGCTAGAGACCCAGGGACAAGAGCTCTCTCTCTCCGTAGTCCTTATAACGCAGTGATGGAGATCTGGGGTTGGGCTAACAGCTGCTGGCAGATAAATCTGTGTTCTAATTCTCATACCATTGAGTTCTAGCTATGTGGCCATGGGCAATTCACTTAAGGCACTCTAAGTCTCAGTTTCATCTTAAAAATGGAGGTAATGATAAATAGCATTTACCCCATAGAGGTGTTTGGGGATCAAATGAGATGATGCATTGAAAATGCTGAGCATGGTATGCTTAATAAATGTTCTCTTCTGCTGCTGCTGCTGTTATAATCTCAGTGGAGAATGCAGGACTCCCAACACCTGGTCTGAGCTCTGCTCATCACCTGCTGGGCCTCCCAAGGCAGATTGCTTTGCTTCTCTAATCCTCAATTTTCGTATTTTTGAGACAGAGTTAGAAACTGCTGCAGCCGTGAGGAAGGGGCTATAGAGATCTATGGGAGGGGTTGAGGGGGATGCTGCCAGAAAGTCATTTTGCTTGCTCTCTTGGGCCCTGCCTGTGTTAAGCAGCGTGGTGCTTTGAGGAACTCCAGACAAACCCGAGACCTGCTGTTCTCACTGCCCTACGACCATCTCCCCACCGCAGCTCAGTCCTGAGGCACCAAAGTTGACTCCTATGCCACACCTTACGCTTTTCCACCTGCTTCTCATCCTCTCCCTCCTCCCTCCGATTACCTGCATCCTCCTTGCCTGTTATACTCACTACATTTGGGAAGGGGAAGGAATGTAAGCCCTTTTCCTTGTCCTGTCCCCCTTTCTTGATCTTGGCAATCCAGATGTGGATATAACATCTGGTAGGCAGCAGGCCCAGTCCCTGCGAAGAGCAGCATCTCACCAGCCCTCACCCTATGCTGATGTCACTGTTCTCTGTTTCCATGACAACCACAGGCTGGAAAGATGGAGAAGAGGAGAGATGAGTAACCAGGAGAGAGCCAATGAGATGGGCTGGCAGCCCCGCGTGATCCATGGGGCCATAGGGAGGGAGGGGAGGGAGGCCTACTCAGCATCTTCAGCTGTTCCCTGGATCCTCCCTCCCATCTGGACACCTCCATTGGGGGATGTGCTGCTGGCACAGGGAGCGATGCGAGAGGCACGGGCCAAAGATGCTGAGCAGGAGGCTCCACTGATCCAGGGACACAGCGACCCCCTTCCTTTGCCCCTTGACGGCCTCATTCTGTAGATGCTGACTGCCTCCACCCCACCCCACTACCTGCAACTGGGAAATGTTCTCTTTGTCTGGTAATGGTGGTGTGGCGCTCGGTCTCTGTCTGCCATGGAATTGTGGGGGCTAAACAAAGATTGATACTTTTCCTTCCACTGCCTAAGTTCTTCTAGCTGGGCCAAGAACCAAATGAACACAGACAGATTAACAGGAGAAAATAAAACATTAACATATACGCATGGGGAATTCACATCAGTTTGAAAATTCCAAAGACAGTGAGGCAACATTGGGGATGTAAGACATTTTTGTAGAAAGGAGAAAAGAAGGGGCCTGGGGTGTTCCATTTCAGAAGTGAGAACGCGTGATTTATAGGTAGTTGAAGAAGAGGGGATCATCACACATCACACATTGGAGGCAAATTATTGCTAGGCAACTCGGACACAGGGGCATCTAGCTAACAGGCCTCTGCCTGAAGCCCTCTTATTTACCACACTTAATTCAAGTTAGGCTAAGGCAGCCATCCTCAGAATCCCTTTCTGGAGTAGGCCTTTCCACTTGAATCTCTCAGGGAGGAAAGGGGGGAGGGTCAAAGGTTCTTTCTGAGTCTTGTTTCGTAATAAACAACTTAAAATCAATATCCCAAAATGGAAGCTTCAGAGTAGCAAAACTTTGGTTCCCTTCAGAATCGTTAGGTTTCTCCACATCCTTCAATCTCTCCCTTGGTGCATGGGGTATTCAAAAGCAGTATCTGGCTCTAAATCCCAAGCCTGCCACTTAACTAGCTAGAGACCTGAGCAAGTCCCTTCCCCCTTCTGAGTCTCCTTTCCTCCCAGATGGAGGAAGGCCATCTACTTCTCAGGGCTGTCATGAGGATGAAAAGAGATAACATATGGAAAGCCTAACACTGATATTCAGTGAATGGTGCCCAGCCCCCACCTCCCTTCTCCCTTTTGGATTTCCTCCCAGGGCAGTTGTCCCAGAGGTGATCAAGAGTGAATCAAGGCTCTTTGAGACCTTGAACCAATAGAAAAGCATGCAGGTATTATCTCCTTCTCACTAAGGTCATCCAGAGCCTTCAGAGACTGCAGAGAGGTGTCCTCATCTCTCCCTTTCTCTTTAAATAATTCGTCCATTCTACCACTCTTAGTCGAACACCTCCTGTGTCCAAGCACTGTGCTGGGGCTCAGTGGGGATCCAGGGTAAATAGGAGAGGCACCACTTTTGCCCTCTGTTAAGGTAAGAAATGTCCAAACCGGTAGAGAATTTTTGCCAAAATTTATTGGAGCCTAATTAAAGATACACCTGGAAGCAAGAACTCAACAGAGTGAGGTAAATGCTGCCAAGGATAATAGTTTGCAGTTTCTTCTGTGCACTTGAGGTTAAGGAAGATTACAAGAAGATGGAAGAGAGCAAGGCAGGGATCGAATTACAGGACAGTTAAGATTATGTGCCCTCTTGAAGGTGCTCATGCTTTAGAAGGAGGGGTCTGAAAAGAGACATTTCAAAGGGGTGTTAACCTAGATGCATAGAGACGATGGACAGGGCTTGCTTAAGGTAAAGACAAGGCTTTTACGAAAGCAGTTCTATGCCTGGGGTGTGACTACTGCCAGAACCTGCCCAGCTAGGAATTTATGATCAGATCCCCTGTGAAATTACTTTCTCTTTTCCATCCACACCTCCCTGAGCTCACAATGCAGGGGGATTGCGGCCACAGTGGGTGGAATGGAGTGTTCTTTCTGCCACTAGGAAATCGCTTCCTTGTTCCCTAAGAGTTCTAGATACTGTGGGTCTGAGAGAACAAATGATGGCAAAAGACAGAGGTATACTCCACACCGGTTTGCTTCTGAGAAGCTGCTGCCTGTGGCAGAATGCTTCCTGGAAGGAGAACAATGGCTTTCCCTGCCCAGGCAGGAGAGGGTGCAGCTCAGAGTAGAGGGGTAGTTACCTCTGCCTTCCCGGAAACTAGCTGTCCTACCTGCTGCTGACAGAATAAAGCCCAAACTCTTTAACCTCTCTTATCTGTCTCTTTGGTCTAATGTATTACTGAAATCTTGCTCCAACCAAGAAGATGACCTGGCAGATAGTAGGCATGAATGAATGAATATTGAATGAATGAATGAGTATGTTGAATGAATGAGTGAATCTGTCCACCTCTCTAGCATTAGGGGCTCTAGAGTGAGACTTCCCTGGGTTCCAATCCTGCCCCTGTATCTCACATACCAGCTGTGTAACCTTGGGCGAGTGACCGTCTCTCTAGGTCTCAATTTCTTCATCTTCAAAAAACACATCATTGTGCATGTGTTTGTTTTGTAACGTGCACGCACACACACACAACAAACAAAAAAACCCCATATCAATCACAATCCCCACCCAGCCAGCCTCACAAGGACTCTGGGAAGATAAGGTAGTGTTACCGGAGAGGGGGCCCTTCTTGGGGCAGTGCCCGGGCTTTCCTACACCAGGGATCCAAAACGGCAGTGTCCAGGCTTGGCTCTCACACCGGGGGTTGCACCTGGCGGAGTCTGGGCTAGATTCCCACACCAGGGATCGAACCCAGGCCTCGGGGGCGGGGGGGGGGGGGCCGAGGGGGAGGGGGGAATTGAGAATCCTAGCCACTACGTTGCCGGGGGTAGGCCCTCCTCAGCATCATGTCCAGGTTCTTGGCGTCCTGAGCAAAAAATTGAACGAGACACAGAGGTAAAGTGGTGAAAGCAGTTTATTAGAAGAGAAAGTACACTCCAAAGACATACGGGTAGGAGCAGGCCTGAACAACAGATGGCTCAAAAAGCGTTGGCTGGTGAGGACTTGGAGTTTTTATTCTTCTAGAATGGGCTACTCCTCTCTAATTGTGGGGCTGTTTGATTGATAATGGCTGATGGTTATGGTAAACGTGGGCAAGTTTGGGTGGAGAGGGGAGATCTTTTGGGCAGTCATTTCCCGTAGACTATATTGGACGTGCAGGAATGTTACCTGATGTATCCAGGTGTCTCAGAGACCCAATTCCTGTCTAACTCTCTGCCTCATGTCCCCTTTGAGAGACGTGATCCCCATAAGTCTCTATGGGAAGTTGAGGGACAGATCTCTTCTTCTGTATCTGCTTCCTGCTGATCGTGACTGTTGTCCCTGCCTATTGGGGATTCACGGGACTCTCACCCAGAACTGTTGGAGCTACTCATTATTGCTTTTGTCTTAGAACCCTGGGTATATTTTACCTCTGCCAGACTAGGTCTTATCTATGCCTTCCAGCTAATTGGACGGCGCCTATACCTTAGACTACCTGGCTCCAGAGATCAACATAGCCCTCAAATAATCAATCGCTACCTGTTCCTTTGAGGACATATATAAGAACCAAACGGGTCACAAAATTCCCCTTTTAATAGGCCTCGGTGTCATTACAGGACTAAGCATGGGCATAGCCAGACTATCCACCCCTCTCGCTTACTACCAAAGCCCATCTAAGGATCTTTCTGATAGCCTGAATGATGCTTCTAAGAGCATAATTACTTTACAAAACCGATTGGATTCCTTGGCAGTAGTAGTCCTTCAAAATCGCAGAGGACTAAATCTCCTGACCACTGAAAAAGGGGGGCTATGCTTATTTTTAAAAGAAGATTGCTATTTTTATGTTAATCAGTCTGGATAGTCAGAGATACTGCTCGAAAGTTAAAAAAATAGACCCTCCAGGATCCGCCAAGTAAGTGAATCTTGGGGATCTTAGTCTAAGATCTGGGGCTGCGCATCCTGGCTTCTTCCCCTTGCAGGACCATTATTGATGATTATTTTAACCCTTATCTTTGGACCCTGTATTTCGAACCTTCTGATAAAATTTATTTCTTCCCACCTAACAGCCCTCAAATTCCACATGATGCTCCAACAAGGCTTTAGGCCAGTTCCATCTGTTGAAACTAATCCAGAAGTCCTGCTCTCACGTCTAGACCATATAGGGTGAGAGTTTCGCAACTCCCCAATAGTCTCATAGATATGAGACCCCACTACTGTCAGGGGGGAAATAATACGGGCCAAATGAAAGGGCTTCTCACTATAGAAACTAAGTTTTCTTTTCCCTAGTGTTTTGGCTCTGTAATCCCGGGTTATAATCATTTTTCAAATCGGTAATGGATTGTTTTTAACCTGAATCATAGAAATCTCCTACCCCCGGCTTTAAATAATTACCCTAAAGCTTGCAATTAATGTCTGTTGACTATGGTCATTGTATCATAGTGCTCTTTCCAGGCCTAGCTCCCAGGTGACCAACGACTGAATGACCAGTTAAATCAGAAGAAAGTCCAGGCTCCATGAAGCTGAACAATTTTTCATCACGCAGTCACCCTGTGTCAATGGCTTTGAATCCTGCTTCTTGAGCCAACACTTTGAACTCTATTAACTAAAATCTATCTCTCCTCATCTAAGGGCCATTAGGGTACAAGTGATGCCCCACCAGGACTTCCAGTACCTCCCGACCACAGAGGTCAACATGGTCCTCCTCCAGGCGGACCTCGAGACCTCTTCCCCTCATCTAAGATCAGATAGGGTGAGAGTCCCGTGAATCCCCAATAGGCAGGGACAACGGCCACACTCAGCAGGAAGCAGATACAGAAGAAGGGATCTGTCTCTCAACTTCCCATAGAGACTTATGGGGATCACGTCTCTCAAGGGGGACATGAGGCAGACAGAGACAGGAATTGGGTCTCCAAGATGCCTGGATATGTCAGGTAACATTCCTGCACGTCCAACATAGTCTACGGGAAATGACTGCCCAAAAGATCTCCCCTCTCCACCCAAACTTGCCCACGTTTACCATAACCATCAGCCATTATCAATCACGTGCATCAATCAAACAGCCCCACAATTAGAGAGGAGTAGCCCATTCTAGAAGAGAAGGAAATAAAAACTCCCAGGTCCTCACCAGCCAGCGCTTTTTGAGCCCTCTGTTGTTCAGACCCGTATGTCTTTGGAGTGTACTTTCTCTTCTAATAAACTGCTCTTTCACCACTTTACCTCTGTGTCTCGTTCAACTTTTTGCTCGGGACGCCAAGAACCTGGAGATCATGCTGAGGAGGGCCTACCCCCGGCAACGTAGTGGCTAGGATTCTCAATTTTCCTCCCTGAGGCCCAGGTTTGACCCCCAGTGTGAGAATCTAGTCCAGACTCCGCCAGGGGCAACCCCCGGTGTGAGAGCCAAGCCCAGGCACTACCCCAAGGAGGGCCTCCTGTCCGGTAACAGTAGGACAAGCTTGGGAGTGCCGTTAAAAGGCTAATTGTTTCTCTTCTCAACCTTCTTCTCTGGCTGCCCTTGACCTTCAGCACAAGGTCCCCAAACCTTGCCACCCCCAAGCCCCCCAGGCTCTGGCCCCTGACTGCCTCTCCAAGCACTTCACATTGCGGCCACTCTGCCGTTCTTGTACCTTGAAGAGGCGCCATGCTTCTCACTTGCTGTTTGCCTATGAAACTCTTCCTCCCCAGCCCCTACTTCTCAATTAACGACTAGTCACTCTTCAGCTTTCAGCTTAAGTGTCCCTTCCTCTGGGAAACCTCGTCTTCCCTATTATGGCAATTATCCTGCTTTCATGGGGATCCTTTTGTTTCAGAGTCCGTCTTTCCTATTACACGAGGGCTGTGTGGGTTTCTGCTGTGTCCGCAGAGCCTACCACGGGGCCTGGCACGGATTTGTGGAACAGACAAACAGTCTCTCTAGAGCAAATAAAGCCACTTGTCCTTTCAGTGTTCTCTCTGTTTGACAGTTCTGCCCCCTCCCACTACTACTCTCAGTTTTCCTCTTGCCAAAGGATCCTGTCTCATGTCCTCTTTTCACTCCGTCCACGTGGGCCACGAGACTGGGCCATTTCCGGTGTGGAATGGGGCCCCAAGTAGTCCCAGGTGAGAGCGGTCCTTCTCAACAGTAGCTCTCCTTGGGGACAGGGCCATTCCCAGGAAGTAATCAAACCAGATCCCAGATTGTGGCTGCCTCTGACTATTTGTCTATCAGATGAAAACTTTGCCTGTGCAAAAGTAAATAATATTGGATTCAGTCGAGTCTAATTAGAAAGGACACCTAATGCTTATACAATAGCATCGCACGCCACCCTGTGGCCTGAGGCGTCAAACACAACGTTCAGTGGTCACTCCCCGCAGTACACTTCATTCAGGTGCAGCCTGCTCAAGATTCTGGAAAACTTCAGGCTTTTCCAGGAGGCCTGGTGAGCCTGGTTGGTGTGGACAGGTGACCATTGTATGTTCGTAGGTGAGGAGAGTTGGCAAGCCATGGCAGGACCCTGGCAGGGAGTGGATCTTGGCCTAAGGAGTCTAGGTCATGGTGCTGCAGGAACCAGGTACAGAGCCAAGGCTGTTAGCCTGGCGTGGGCTGTTTTAGGGCACTGGGATTTGGCAGTTGGTTGGGGGTCAGTGGGAGCAGCATCCCTAGGTTCTGTAGTCAACAGAGACGCTAGCTAGGAAAAGGGAGGAGCCATTTGCAGGGAAGACTGTGCAGGCTGGGGGGTGACCAAGACTGGAGCCTATGGTGAGACATATCCCCTAGGAGGGTGAGGTGTGTGAAGACCAAGAGATTAGAAGGACGGGATCAGAGTCAGGAGGGGACGGTGTCAGACAGGTAAAGCTGTCCTCCCTGCAATGGGGGTCATCCAGTGCAGGAGTAAGAAGAGCAGAGGGCGGCCTCAGGAACAAAGGGCTGGCTCCCCATGTGGCTCTCTGTGGTCCCCAGTGTATGAGCTGTCAGTGGCAAGGGGAAGGAGGTAGGAAGACCACTAGTTGGGCATTTGAGAGACATGTGTGTGAACTTGGCCAATCAATGTCTCTGTGCCTGTTTCTTCCTCTGTGTAGATGGTAATATCTACCTCTCAGGGTTTTTAGAAGGAACAAATGAGATTGTGGGTGTAGGAAAGCTTTGTATGCGACAACGTATGGTGCAGAAAATGATTGCTAACGGCGACAACACTGATCCAATGCCAGGCACTGGACTTAGCAGCTTTGTCTTTCACCTTTGTAATCCTGACAATAACCCAGTGACGTAGGTACTACTGTTCCCATCCCCAATTTACAGATGAGAGCCAGGATTTCGACCCAGGAAGCCTGGCTCTAGATCTTGTATGAGCCTTTCCCTGTGACGGTTGTCACCCTGCCTTGCTCTGTGACCTTGGGCCATTCTCTTCCTTTCAGTGTCCCTAACTCCATGGTAGGGAGTTGGGTCAGGGATCTCTTTAATCCGTCAAGCTTTGGCTGTTGGTGGTTCAGGGAGAGAACTTCCAAGTGGGGAAGAGGGTGAGGTGGGCCAAAACGAGGAGAGGACAAACTTTTCCAGTGTCCCTGCCCCAACCCTTCCCCCTCCTCAGTGGGTAGACTGGCAGACTCCCCTTTGCCCTACAAGCTATCGCGCCAAGGGAACAGCTGACACTCAGCCCAAGCTTGAAATACTCCCTGGTCACTGAAGGTCACTGAGGTTTGAGTGCCAGGACTGCCTGCCAACAACCAGGCAGGGCCCATCTAGTGGCTAGCAGACCCCAGAGGGCAGCAAGGCCACAGCCTGCGTGAGCCACACCTCTTAGTCTCCACCCCTCATCACTGGCCCCTACCGCCTCATTCAGGGTCAGTTTATCTGGGCACAGACCTGGTCTAGGGCCCGGCATGGGGCTATTTCTAGATGTCCTCCCTGTCTCCTTGGCCTGGACCTCCAGCCGACTCAGAACACGTACCCATATGTGTGTGTGCATGCCTCTCTCCCTCTCTCTCTCTCTCTCTCTCTCGCTCTCGCTCTCGCTCTCACTCTCTCTCTCACCCTCTCTCTCACCCTCTCTCTCTCATTGAACTTGGCTGCCACTGGCTTGCTGCCTGGCCCCATGCAGTGTATTGACAACCAACAGATGACCCAAACTTGGTTCCTGCCCTTATACAGAGATGGGAGCGGTGGATGTGTCTATCAACTGACAATACAGAAAGGCTGTCACTACCTCAGAGGGCTGTGCTCGGACTATGGAAGACCAGAGGAGGGAGCCACTGACTCTGCCAGGGGGGTCAGGAGAGGCTTTGTGCAGGAGGTACCCTCTGGACTGGGTCTAGAAGGATACCCAGGAGTCGGCCAGGTGTGGGAAGAGGACTTGGGAAGGCAGAGGGACAAGGCATAGTTAAGGAAGAATGAGATTTTCCTGATGATTGATCTGAGCTGAGGGCCGAGGATAACAGTGTCAGAGGATAACAAAGGGCAGAGGATAAAAGATGAGACTGGGAAGATAGTTTAAGGTCAGACAGGAGAAGGCCTTGCCCGTCTTCTGAAGGCATTGAGGGCTCGGGGAAGGGGAGCACTGTGACCGGACTCGTATTATGATAAGAGTTCTTTGGCTGTTGTGTGGCTTCTGGACTGGAGACCAGTTAGGAGGCTGTGGCAGCTGTCCCAGTCTGCTCATCCATGCCTGCAGCCAGCAGAAAGAGGAACAGGAGAGAGGCACACCTCTCTTAGCTAAAGGCGTGACCTGGCAGCTGCACACATCTCCTGTCTCTTGGCCAGACGTTAGACACACAGCCACACCTCGCTGTAAGCGAGACTTGGGAAATGTGGTCATTATTCTGGACTGCCAGTTCGTCTAGAAAAATGAGAGCATGGATCTCAGGGAACTAACTGGAGGTCTCTGACACCGTGGTTAAGTCTCTCTCTGAAATCAGATTTCCTGAATTTAAGTCCCACCTTACCACTTACAAACTGTGTGGGCAGATCACTTACCCTCTCTGGGCCTCAGTTGCCTTATTGGCGGGTACACTGAACTAACACACCAAGTCTCAGGGTAGAGCCTGGCATATAGTGAGGCCTGGAACTGCTTTTCGTTTCTGAGAGAAGGGGGTTTTCCGGGGACACTTGCTGCCTGAGTCCCTAGTAGAACTGAGGCACCCATATGGGGGCTTGGTTTAAGGGATGGGGCAGTCAGGACTATTTAGTCCCATCCCTTAAACCAAGGCTTTAGCTGAGGCGAAGAAAGGGAAAAGAAAAGTCAATTTTGGAGGGAATTCAAGAATAAGTGACTCGAGAAAAGATACCCCTGGGCCTAGTCGTTTCAGAGGCAGCCCAGCCCACAGCCCGTTCTTCTTACATGACAACAGATCTGCCAAGACCAGGAGGAGGTAGTTTTGAGTCAAGAGCACTTGAAGCCAGGCTCAGGCTCATAGCTGTTTTGTGACCCAAGGCCTCCAGCCACCATTGCCCATCTCTGGACCTGGGTCTTCCCATCTGGAAGCTGGGGATCACTTATCCCTGCCTTCCACCACGTGACTGTGAAGATTAGATGTTAGTTTTGGCTCTGGAATTGGGTTGCACCTGCAAGACTGAGCACCAGGGAGGGATCAGTGGTTACAGGTGGCAGCGCACCCCCTCCTGGGGACGGGGAGCATCGCAGTTCCGTCCTGTGTAGCCGTTTGCCTGTCCTACCTTCTCCCTCATTTGGCCTGTGCTGCCTTTCCCAGGCTACTACTGGTTGTGAGACAGGGTGAGATGGAGAGGAGACAGCTAATGTGGGAGGGAGAGGAGAAGAGCCCAGAAGGACTGGGGTGGGAGGAAGGAGGGGAGCCAAGATGTAGCAACTTCAGGAAAAAGGCAGATGGTAGGATTGAAGGCTGATGGGAAAGGAAGAGAAGCTTAAAGTGAGGAGGGAGGTGTCTAGATTTGGAGGGGCCCATTCTCCCCATATTCAGGCCCAGATGGGGAGCTTGCTGAGGGCAGGGGCTGTGCTTTGTTCACCCCTTATCCCCTTCTCAGGGTACTGCATAGGCCCCCACAGAAAACATGTTGGCTGTCGGAGTTCGTTGGTTGAAACCCAGACTCAGCCCCCTGTTCCAGGCCTTCATGAAGCGCCCCCACCTTTACCCCCAGGCCCTGCTAAGGGGAAGACCTGAAAGGCAGCCTTGGGGGGAAGGAACTGCAGCTAGGTGACAGGAGACCCGGTCCCAGGCAAGGCCCCTCATTGTCTTGCTCTGTGACCTGGGACAAACCACCTGCCCTCTAGCTGAGTAACATGAAAGGGGGCTGTGGTTTGAGAATTATTTTTATATCAGATAATCCTGTCTTCAAACAAATTCTCAGGTCGATGTCCAGATGAAACAAATAAAGGGGAGCTGTACCAGTGAAAGTCAGGGAGGCCCCTAGAACCTACTTATGTGGTCCTGGTGTGGGAGTGGATCTCTGGGCCTCTGCAGGCCTGGGTCTCCCAGGCTGCCAGCTCTTTCTGCAGCCTGGGGGAAGGGGCGGGATGGTGGTGGGGGTGGGTGTCCCAGCAGTTTTGCAAAGAGCAGGCAAAGCTCCTCCCTGGTTGTCCTTCTGCCCTGGTTCCCCAAAAATAAGACTTAGCTGGACCATTAGCTCTAATGCGTCTTTTGGAGAAAAATTTATTTTCGGGGAAACACAGTATTCCTGGGAGCCAGCACCACCCACCACCCATGAAGACACAGTGGTCCCACTCTGGGTCCCTGGGCTGGAAGGGTCGCCAGAGAGAACACTCGGATTCCAGGGCCTGTGGGTGCTTAGCAGGGCTTGGAGTAGGAGGATAAGGAAAGGAGAAATGAGAGGGAACCATGAGATTTGGAGTCAGGGGCTCCTGATGCCATTTGGTTAGGTGATCTGGAGCAGCCATTGCACCTCTCTGGGTCTCAGTTTCCCTTTTGTGCAATGAGGAAAGAACATGATGATATCCCCAAACCCTTTCTCATTTGTGACTGGAGAAAAGAAGGGGAAGGGGGAGTGGAGATTGCGCTCAGGGTGCTGAGTTTCCCAAGAGAGACAGTCCTGCTTGTACTTCAGAGGCAGTGATGGTGGGTGCATCATCAGAGGGGTGGAGCGGGGAACTGGGGGGGTCGGGGGGGATTGGCAGGAAGACTTAGTTTGAGTCACTAAGTCGGTGTGTGTGTATTGTCCCCTCTCAGGGCCACACTTTCACGTCTGTCTAAGGGGATCAAATGCTCCCAGATCTAGGAGTCTGACTGTGTCTGGAATCAGAGACTGGGGCAGGAGCCTGGAGCTGGCCCAGGCCCAGGGGCCCATTGTGCAGAGCCAGGAGTGGCTGTCACAGACAGGGGACAAACCGAGAGTCAGGTAGGATCCAAGTGCCAAAGGGAAATCAGGGGTCATAACATCCAACTTTTGGGGTTTACAGATGGGGAAACTGAGGCCCACGAGGGGCAACCAGTTGTCCAGGGTACCGGAATGGGTTGAGGGCAGACCAAGACCAGAACCAGGACTCCTGACCACCCAGTTCAGCTTCTCCTTCCAGGAAGCCCTGATGGGGAGGTACAGGGAATAGCTTCATCTAGGAAGTGGGGAGCCTGACCCCTTCCTGGCCAGAAGGAGGAGGATGGAGATGATGTCTGTGGAGGGTGTGGTGCAGTGTGAGCCCAGCCAGTGTGGGATTCCCTTCCTCTACTTTTTCTGCGCAACTTGGCTCTCCCCAGTACTGGTGATCTTGAAGGTCCCCAGTTGCCTTTCCCACTCTCACAGGGGCAGAGCTACGGGGTGGAACGGGGCACTGGGATTTTGCAGAGACCGAGGGGTCCGGGTGTTGGGGGAGCGAGGTTGGGCTGGGGTTTGCAGGGCAGAGCTGAGGACAGAGGTTTTTCCTATGTCTGGGCTGCGGTAGGTTTGCCTGGCAATTTCTGGAATTCCCACAGAGACTAGAGGAAGAGGTATCCCAGACGTGCGCGCGCGCACACACACACCCCCACACACACAACCCACATGTGACGTCACACACACACCCAGATACATGCACACATAACCCCTACCCTTGACCAGTTACATGATTGATGGGACCCAGTACAAAGTGAAAATATGGACCCCCTGTTCAAAAATTATTAAGAATTCAAGATGGTGACAGCTGAGCATTAAACAAAGAGCATGGCTTTCTGAGTGCAGGGCCCTGTTTGACTGCATTGGTCTCACACCCATGAAGCTGGTCCTGTTCCCAACACATTCAAACCATTCCCTCAGGGACCCACAGACCCACAACCACCATCCTGCCAGAGACACACATTCACCCAGAGACAGACATTCACACTCCTAGATCTATCACTACTGAGACCACACGCTCCCCTCCTTTCCGACACACAACCACACCAGCCCCTGTGCTGCTGGAGTCTCACACTGAGCCATGGATTCTTCCAGCTGGGCAGGTCCACTGTCCCTACCAGGGCAGCCACAGGGCCCTTGCACTTACCCCTGATCTGGGCTGTCACACTCTTTTCCACCCTCCTACTCAACACAATTCCTCGCGTACACACACCAGCCTGCCTACTGGCTTGGGAGTGGATCCTAGAGGAGAGGACAATGCGAGCCCCCTCCAGCCACTCTGCATGCCAGCCTGCAAAAGTCCAGCTAAGAGTGAAATGCCAATAATAGTAATGATAATATCCCACACTTATTGAACATTTACTATGTGCCAGGCATTGTTCTAACATTTTATAAATACTAACTCATTTACAGTTGTCCCTCAGTATCTGCTGGTATTGGCTCCAGGACCAATATCCGTGGACGCTCAAGTTCCTGATAGAAAATGGTGTAGAACAATGCATACAGTCAGCCCTCTGCGTCCACGGACTCCCAACACTTCATTGAATCTTCGGATGCGAAACCTGCAGATAGGGAGGGCTGACTATAATCCTCACAACCTCATGACGTTAGTACTGTTATTTATCCCATTTTACAGATAAGGAAAGTGAGGCACAGAAAAGTTAAGTCACTTTTCTGAGAATGCACAGCTAAGGGAGCAGGAATTTGAATGCAGACCTCTGCTGACTTTGAATCCAAGCCTCTGCTGCCGAGATCCTGCTTTGTCAGTTGTTGCAGGAGCTCTGTACCAGGAGCATGCCAGGCACTGTGGACGCTGTGGTTCCCGGGCCTGCTCCTGACAGCTCAGGGATTCCTGTGAAATGAAGAATAAAGGTGATTATGATACAGCTGCCTGGACAACCCCGGGAGCCCCAGATGGTTACCGGATTGCAGAAACAGAGATGGTCGTCTTTTATTACAATTTCAATATTTAGAAGATGTCTAAGCAAGAGACACATTCCTTTTTTTTACCTTTTACAAACAAAATTGCCAAATACGTAATTAAGGCATTTTCACTGACAATGGTGGACATGGTCAGGTTATGGACAGTCACATATTGGCAGGTTATCTAGAAAACATTCTCATTGACAGAATAAGGAAACCCACCCTTCCAATGAGTCCTGGGCGTCCAAATGTGACCTCCTTGAGTGACTTCTTTGAATATCGTGGACCTAGGGAGCGCCGGCCCAGCCCAGGCTCACCCGCCACCCAGAGTTGCCCCTCCCTACTGGGCGTGGCCCCTGAGGCCCTGTCTGTACCCCTGCAGTCACTGATTGGTCCAGGAATGCCAACCTGATTCAAGCAGGCCAATCAGATCCTTTGCCTGGAAATTGTGGATCGGCCGTTAACTGTCGGGCTGGCTGGCCTCCGACCTAGGATTAGGTAAATTTGTTGACTGTAAAGCAGTCACTCTGCCTTCACTTCCACTGCTGTTTGCACAGTAGAAAAGAAGCAGGAAGCTCTGTACAGGGGAAGAGAAGAACGAAGCAACCATGAAGACATATATGTGGGGAGGGAGAGAGGAGCTAGCTTCCTGCGCTCCAGCTGATGGTTACATTCCCAGACATTCATCCTTAGGATAAGTCCTGCTTTCGTTTTAACTGGCCTGAGAAATTGCTGCTACTTGCAGTCCAGTAGCCTTATTTAAGGCACTTAAATTGAAAAATGTCAAAGGAAAGAAAGTACCACAAAGCCCCTGAATGAGTTGGTTTTATTGTCATTGTGGAAAGTGACAGATCCCAAAGCCACAAAGCTACCTGTGTCCTGGGAGTGTCTGTCCCCAATGGAAGCATGAGGTTGCCTATTGCTTTGTCCTGAAAATACTTTGAACAGTGGAGAGAGCTTTCCCAAGCAGAAATTTGCTTTGAAGGACTTTATTAAATTTGGATTTGTCCAGTAGTGTGTTGGTAGATATTTGACAACTGTTTCTTCGGAAATCCAAATGTATACATTGTAGACATATGTTTGTTATAAATTTTACTGACATAAAGGATGTGCAGCACAATTTACAAACGACAACACAATGTACAATCTCTTGATTGTAAATCTTGCATAGTCAATTTGTTCTCACAGAACGCTTTTGTTAATTTTTGCTGAATTCTTGTATCTGTAGTCAGTCAACCTATGGTTGCAATTCAACCAGTTTGAAATGGAGTGGCATTCCAGTCTACTCTTTCCCCAATACATTTATTGTCATTAAATCTGATCCATGATTTACTGTTACACTATTCCTCACTCTTCTACAAATATATTTATTAAACGGAAACCTCTTTCAGCTTCAGCCTTTCAGTTTAGTCTGTACTATTAACATTTTGCTCATCACTTTTTTTTTAAATTGGGGAATATAGGGGAACAGTGTGTTTTTCCAGGACCCATCAGCTCCATGTCAAGTCGTTGTTTTCAATCTAGTTGTGGAGGCTGCAGCTCCCTGGTCCACGTGGGAATCGAACCGGCAACCTGGGTGTTATGAGCATTGTGCTCTAACCAACTGAGCCAACCAGCCGCCCTGTCCATCACCTTCTTTAGCCTAGAAAGTCAAGAAAACAACAAATCAAGTCTTGATCTGTCGCATTTGCCAATTTCTGTGTTGCAATACTCCCACCTTGGCTGTTACCAGTTATCAGTGTGATATGAGTGAACACAGAGTTGGGAAGAGATGTGCAGGTGCACCCCATTATGTCAAAGTCCCACTGTACGGAGACAGTAGAGGGAGATGACCTCCAGAGAATAGAGAATAGTAAAACGTAGCAAAATCAGTAGGAAGTGAGGAGCTTTGAGTATTATCTTTATTTTGATATAATGTATTTAATTGTAAATGTATACAATTTAATTTTTAATAATGACTATTCAACAACTGGTGTACAAGATTTTTGGAACTATAGCACTGGCCCTCGCAAGCAGGTGTGAGCCAGCTTTGGTGCACTGCTGGCCTTGTCCCCACCCAAAGGCGTCTCACTAGACATTGTCAACAAAAGAGACTCCCTGACCGGAGAGACTGTGATGAAGCCATTTGTTCTGGGAAAGTTTGAGCTGGTTTGTGCCTTGGAGCACATGAAGAAACTTGAAGCCATGACTTTATCAAATTCAAGGGCAGGACGTCTCAACATGGCCAGTTTGGCGTGGCCATTTTGATTCCCTCACATCAAAATGTGAGATTGTTTATTATTATTATTATAACTAATTAAGTAATTAATTTTTTCATTGGGGAACAGTGTGTTTTTCCAGGATGTCAAGTCGTTTTTCAATCTAGTTGTTTTTCAATCTAGTTATGGGCAGTTCACTGGCCCAGGTAGGAATCAAACCTGCAAGCTTGTTGTTAAGAGCTTGTGCTCTAACCACTGAACAATCCGGCCGCCCCAGTAGTTTATTATTAAGTGCTCAACAGACATCCCTGACCCATGGTCTCTGTCCATCTCTGCACCTCACTCTGTCTGAGCCTCACCCCACTTATCACAGTCAGTGGTTGCTTGCTTTCACCCCCGGCACCTGGAAGAGCAGCCCTTCTTGTTTGTTAGATTTTCCATTTACATTATAACTCCCTTGTTCTCTTTTCCAGGGAAAGGCAGAACCTTCACGTAGATCAACATTTTTGCATAAGTTAATGTGACAGGAAAAATTGTTTAATTTTAAAAGAATGCCGTACCTTTGACACTCCTTTTCACCCTACTCACACGTCACCTCCCTTCTCTCTTCTCACCTTCCAACATTGCTATGGCTATGACTCGTCCGTAACCCAGCTGTGACTGTTCAGACAAGAGTGTGAATGTTTGTTTACTAATCAGTGCCCTTGACTAGGCTGTGTATTTTTCCTCAAGGCCAAGGACTGTGTCCGTCTGGTATGCTATTGGGTGGTCAGGGGCAGTGCAGGGTCTGGCATCAAATATTTTCTCAATAAATATGTCAAATTAAAAAACCTGAATATGTGTTCAATGCCATGTGGCCTCTTATTAGCCCTTAGAGATGATGTTGACCCAGTCCTTCCCTGAAGGAAGCTCTTCTTGGGGGCCCTTGCACCTCCTCTTACTCTCCCTAAAGACATAGTTCTCACTTGGACTCCTGAATGGCCCTGAGAGGTCTGAGGCCATTTGTTCCCATCAACTTGCTGTGCAGATGGGAAAACTGAAGCCCAAGGAAGGGCAGGGACTTGCCTCAGCTCACACAGCTCAAGCATAGGATGGAAACCAAGCCTTACGCCTCCCAGATCAGGATTCATCCTATTAACTCCCTTCTTAGAGACAGGAAACAGGCCTAGAGAGAGGAAATTAAGCACAAACTTACACAGCAGGTGAGTTCTTCTGGCAAACCCACATCTCCTCGGGACCTTTCCCTTCCTCTTGGGGCCTGGAAATGAGACTTGTGGGCGCCTCCTCTATGCACTCAGGGCCAGAGGTCAAGTCTGAGGAGGAGATAGGTGTTCTGCGGGTCCGCATCTCAGAGCTGATGGAGGCATGCACTTGTTTGTCCACCAGGTGGCACTACAGAGCCCCACTAGGAGAGTGGTCAGCTCACTGAGCCTCTAGCTTTATCTGTACTTGGGCCAGACAGGAAAACCGAAGCCCTGGGAGGAGAGGGACTTGCCGAGTTCATCCTGAGAGCCAGACATATTGTTGGCACTTGATCTGGGCCTCCTGACACCAGTTACGTAGGTGCATTCCTTGGGCAGCTGCATGTGGCCTGGGAGGTGTGTGTGTGGGGGGCTTCTCCCTTCCTCCTGGATCCACACCCTCAGTGGAGACCATCCTGTGTTAGGCTATACCGAGCCACAGCCTCGGCTGTCACACGTCTCCCTGGGACACTGACCACCGCTGAGCCACGCCCTGCCTCATCTCCGCTCTGTCCAAGGACCCCTCCTTCCCTGCTGCCCCCATCATCAGCACAGGTCTTTGTGGTTTAGGAAACATTTTCTTGCTCTCTGCGTTGTTTGTGTGGAGAAGGGGTGGGACTCCGGTTAGATGAGGTGGGCTCCAGTCAGACCAGCTACTCGCCCTAGACCAGGTTCACACCTCTTTGTGCCTCTGTTTCCTTGTCTGTCAAGTGGAGATTATAGTTGTCCTTATCTCACAGGGTTGTTGAGAGGATTCAATGAAATGGCATATCAAGTAATTGGGAGCTTTTTATTATGACTGAAACCTGCATGAGCATCCTAAGGGAGCGTGAAACTGAGATGGCAGCACCAAGGCGCAGAGAGGTCACGCAGTGAACAAAAATCATGGAACGTTCTAGGTGAGTGCCAGGTGTGCCTGCCAGGCCATGACTCACGAGTGTAACAAATAGAACTTCCTTTTTCTTCAGTCTGGAGCTGTGTCTAAATTGGGGTGGGAGATAAATGTATGTAGAGCTAAGGCTTGGGTGGGCCCATGTGTTTCTCAGTCACGTGTCCATATGGGTCGCTTTGGCGACACTATTGTTCCTTTTGCTTTGAAGGGCCCTTCCAGGGCCATCTCTCTCCACTTCTGGGTTATACTGGAGGGAACAAGAATTGTTCTGCTGAGCTGGGGGTCACACTGTGGTTTGAGGTCATTCTGGTAGGTCCTCCTCTGGGCTCCAGGTGCTGAAAGCAGGGCCTTCCCTCTCAGGGGCACTGATGTCTCTTTCCTCGCCACTAGCTCCATCCTTCTATCTCTTCCAGCCTGGGGACACCCTGAGTCTGCCTCGAGACAGCCTGCTTATATTGGGAGTGGGGAGAAAGGAAAAGGTCAAAATGCCAGGAGAGAAACACACAGATCAGTTACCTTAATATATATTTCTGGTGCGCCTTCTGTGTGCCAAAGACTGTTCTAGGCCCTGAGGTTGCAGCTGTGAACAAGTAGACACAGTCTCTTCTCTCAAGGGAAGATGGATGGGACAGATAGGGATGGCTACCATTTATGGAGACTTCCTCTGGGCCAGGTCCTATGTCATTTCATTTACATTTTCCAACAACATAATGACATAAGTGTTGCTATTATCTTCATTTTATAAGTCAGGAAGTAGAGGCACAAAGAGGTCCAGTGACTTGCCCAAGCTATAATTGATAGGGGTAGGATTCTGACCCAGACAGTCTAAACATTAAACAAGGTCATAGGGTAGAGGGGAGCTGGCTATGCGTCCAGCTGGGGAGGACACTTACAGTGTTTCCTCGATGCGGAGGTGGTGTTTGAGCTGAGACCTGCCAAAGGATAAGAAGCGGCCATGCCTAGATCTGGGGGATGAGGATGCAGGCGGAGAGAACTGCAAGTGCAAAGGCTCTGAGACATAAATGAACTTGATTTATTATGGACTGCAAAGAAAGCACTGCGTCTAGGAGGGTGGGAGTAAGGGAGCGAGAGTGGTAGAAGGTGAGGGGAGGAGCGGGGGGACCCAGATTGGTCATGTGAAAGCCCACGATGGGTTTGCAGCCGTTTGGGCCTCTTCCCTTGAGCTGGGCAGGACCAAGCCCTATGCCCATAAACCCCAAGAGATCATTATGTCTCTGCCCCTGAGGGCAGCTGGGGTGCCCACTGCTGGGCCTCTTCTAATCTCTCATTGGTACTGGGACCTTGATGACCATGCAGTTTCCAGGGGAAAGGGGGTCAAGTGTGGGCTGGGGTGGAGGGCAGGAGGTGCTGACGCCTGAGTCAGAGGCCCTGAGGTCTGGCCCAGTGGTGGCAAAGGCACTTTGATTGGAGACATTAGATCACCTAGCCTTGATGGCCTGGCCCTGAGCCAAGCTGTCCCATTGGCTCCCCTCGACTTCCTGACCAAACTGCCCCAACCTCTGACAGGAAAGGCCCCTCTGAAGACACTAATGAGCACCTCCAGAGGTTCCAGGGTTTGCTTCCTGGCCCCAGATTTTTTCAGAGACCAGGCATTGCCCCCATCCTTCCCACTTCCCCAGATTCTGGGGCTGCAGCTGAGGCAGTGCACCCACATTTCCAGGGCTTCCTGGTCCTACCCGTAAGGAATTTTACCCATGGGTACCTTTGCCCCCACTGTTCTTTGACACACCGTTCTGCCTAGAATCTCCTTTCACTTTTGTTTATGCTGGAAATTCCTCAACCTTATTCTTCAAGGTAGAACAGACTCCTTCCTTCCTTCCTTCTTTCCTTCCTTCTTTCCTTCCTTCCTTCCTTCTTTACCTCCTTCGCTTCCTCCATCCCTCCCTCCCTCCTTTCTTTCCTTCCTTCCTTTGTTTTTATCCATTCATTCATTTGGCTTCTGCCCGTCAATGGGGTTACAGAGGGGGGATGACAGACCCTGAGTTGAAGGAGTGTATATCCTGTGTGAGAGGCAGAAGGTAAACAAGCATGACTGGCTACATAATTGGTGGGTGCTTGTGCAAAATAAAAATGCGAGACCCCCCTATTAAAAGTTATTCACAATTTCAACACCACAGCAACAGCAGAGCATTAAACCAATCAAGGGGTGCTTCCTAAGTGTGGGGCCATTCTGCAGAGGTCGAATATCCATGAAGATGGCCCCATAAACAAGTGATTCCATCAGACGTGTGGTGGCAGGTGAGCCTAGGAGTCAGCTGGGAGGTGATGTCCACAAATTTCCAAAGGCAAGAGGAGAGACATCAAAGGACTCTTTGGAAACTGCAAGTTGTCCAGACAATGATGAGAGAAGGCGCCAGAGCAGCAGGTGGGGTCAGGTGGTGCAGGGCCTTGTGGGTTTCTCTAGGGAGTTGGGTCTTTACTATGTGGACAGTGCAGAACCGCCAAAAGTTCTACACAAGGGTGTGATCAGATTTTTCTTTTAAAAACATAATTCTGGCACCAGATAAGACATATAAATAATAAACACGAAAAATATAAATAATACTATATATAAATAATACAAAAAAATTAACATACATATGAAAAATGTTCAACTTCCTTAGTCATCAAACAGATGAAAAGAAAAGTAATTTTTTTGTTGTTAGCAAAAATTGTTGTTTACCGGGGCCGGCCTGGTGGCTCAGGCGGTTAGAGCTCCATACTCCTAACGCCGAAAGCTGCCGGTTCGATTCCCACATAGGCCAGTGGGCTCTCAACCACAAGGTTGCCAGTTCAATTCCTCCAGTCCCGCAAGGGATGGTGGGCTGCGCCCCCTGCAACTAGCAACAGCAACTGGACCTGGAGCTGAGCTGCGCCCTCCACAACTAAGACTGAAAAGACAACAACTTGAAGCTGAACGGCACCCTCCACAACTAAGATTGAAAGGACAACTTGACTTGGAAAAAAAGTCCTGGAAGTACACACCATTCCCAAATAAAGTTCTGTTCCCCTTCCCCAATTAAAAAAAAAAATCTTTAAAAAAAAATTGTTGTTTACCATATCAAAACTTTGGAAATAACTTTAACCCGCACACATCAGGCTGGTACCCCTGTCCTCACAGATACTGAGAGATGTGTCGGGGTGCTCTGAGCTACGTGATTGACATGGGGCACGTTCAAAGGGGGTTGATTTCATTTGATGTAAGTAATTTTTTTTTCTTATGGACCATTTGTATATCTTCTTTGGAGAAAGGTCTATTCAGATCCCTTGTCCATTTTTATTATTTTTTAATTTTTTTTAATTTTTACTTTTATTTATTTTTATTATATATATATATATATATATATATATATATATATATATATATATTTTAATTGGGGAAGGGGAACAGGACTTTATTGGGGAACAGTGTGTACTTCCAGGACTTTTTTCCAAGTCAAGTTGTTGTCCTTTCAATCTTAGTTGTGGAGGGCACAGCTCAGCTCCAGGTCCAGTTGGCGTTGCTAGTTGCAGGGGGCGCAGCCCACCATCCCTTGCGGGAGTTTAAACTGGCAACCTTGTGGTTGAGAGGATGCGCTCCAACCAACTGAGCCATCCGGTAGCTCAGCGACAGCTCAGCTCAAGGTGCCGATGATAAGTAATTTTGATCCAAAGTTTTATGTTGAAACAAGCATGGCACTTCACACCACTAAGATGGCTGAAATAAAAAGCGCAGACAATGACAATTGTTGACAAGGATGTGGAGAAAATGGAACCCTCACCCACTGGGACAGGAATGTCAAAGGGTGTAGCAACTTTGGAAAACAATTTGGCAGTTTTCAAAATGTTCAACAGAGTTACCATATGACCCAGCAATTTAACTCCTAGGTACATACTCAAGAGAAATAAGAACATATGTCTTATTTCACATACAAATAACTTGTATGTGAATGTTCATAGCAGCGATACCAAAAAGTGGATACAACTTAAATGTCTATCAACTGATGAATAAATAAACAAAATGTGCTATATCCACATAATGGAATATTATTTGGCAATAAAAAAGAATGGAGTACTGATACATGCTGTGACATGGATGAACCTTAACAAACATTACGTTAAGTGAAAGAAGACACAAAATATCACACACTGTATGATTCCATTTATATGAAATGTTCAGAACAGGCAAATTCATAGACAGAAAATAGATTAGTGGTTGCCAGGGGGTGACTACTTAATGGATACAAGGTTTCTTTTTGGGGTGCTGAAAATGTTCTGAAATTAGATAGTGGTGGTGATTGCCTAACCTTTTGAATGTACCAAAAACCACTGAATTGTACACTTTAAAATAGGTGGATTTTATGGTATGTGGAATATATTTCAATAAAACTTAAAAAAAAAATCATGGATATAGTATGGCATAGAATCAGGGTGGCTAACTGTCCCAGCTTGCCCAGAATTGAAGGTTTTCCTGGGACATGAGACTTCATGCTAAAACCAGAAAAGACCAGGCAAAACAAGATGAGTTGGTCACCCTACATAGAATGCAAACTATCTTCATTTTAATGATAAAATATGAGAATGCAAAGGAATTTTCTGCTTATAACCCATAAGAGGTACCACAGTGGAGAAGTTTGAGGAGCACTGACCTAAATGTCCAGCAAAAGGAGGTAGTTAAATTCATTCATTCATTCATTCATTCATTCTCCACTAAAATGTAAGCTCTATGAGGGCAAGGGTCTTTGTCTGTTTTGTTCACTGCTATGCTCTCAGGGCCTAGGACTATTCCAGCACACTCTCCATTATGTTTCTTGGGGGAGCGGGGGACCATGTGCCAGGTCCCAGGTCCCAGCTGTGCATTGGTTGCTACTGTCCAGAGCTTCAACCACCTCATGGACAGTTTAATAAGCAGACAGACCACGTACTAGCAAACGGATGAAGGAATAAGATAATTTTAGAGAGTGATACATGTCAGGAAGAAAACAAAGTGAGGCGGGAGGAGGACTAATTTAGCCTGAGTGGTCTCAGGGGCCTTGCTAAGAAGGTGACTTCTAGTGGAGGACATCCCCTGACAGGATGGAGCCCCTCTCACTGCTGTTTAGAAAACATTTTAATGGCACAGAAAATGCGCCGGGGTGGACTGGTACGTGAGAAAGACGGGACACAGAACTACTGATGGAGTGTGAGTTCAGATAGTTTTCTAAAAAGTGTTTGAGTGTTAAAATAGGTTAGAATAAAATATATCAGAGCATGCTGAGGGTGGGAATCCATGGGTGATTTCTTTTTGCTTTTTCAAAGCAATCCTGTATTTTCCCAGTTTCCTAAAATTCATGTATTCCAGCTGTGCGATGCCCGGCCAGATGCAAATCTAGGAGTTGGGATCCAGCGGTGAACCAGAAAGATGTGGTCTTTCTTTTCATGGAATAGGTATGATTTTATAATTGGGAGGAAGGAAACCCAGAGTCAAGTTATTTCTTTTAAAGATGAATAAATTGTTCCAGTACATGTGCCAAAGAACCAGCTGGAAGTTTGAGTCCAGGTAGGAGGCTGTTGCAGCAGCTCGGCAGCCTGGGGGGCAGGGGTGAGGCTTGTTTGGGAAGGATCAGAAAGCCAGGGAACACCTGTCAACACCCACTGGGTGCATTTGGGTAAGTCCTTTTCCTTGTCTCAGCCTCAGCTTCTCCATCTGTGAAATGAGAGGGGAGACTAGAAGTGGGTTTTTTGCTTGTTAATTTGTTTGTTTTTGATAACTCCCCATCCCCCTCTCCCCAGGCCCTGAAACCCCCATTCTACTTTCTGTCTCTGTGAATTTGACTACTCTAGGCACCTCATCTATGTGAATCATACCGTATTTATCCTTTTGTGTCTGGTTTATTTCAGTTAGCATGATGTCCTCAAGGTCGATCCATGTTGTAGCATGTGCCAGGATCTCTTTCCTTTTTAAGACCGAATAATATTCCATTGTATGGGTATACATTAGGTGGTTCTGAGCTTCCTTCAGCGCCAACATTGTAGGATTCTCAGTGTCAACCAACAACACTGTCCTTCCTCAGGGCTAACTGCTGCCTGATGGGGTGCAGTCTCTGGCTTCCTTCCGGGCAGACTTTCCCTCCTGCTTGTGTCAGAGAATGAAAGGCTTTGGCTAAATACCTGCCGCCTTCTCTTTGGGGCTTCAGCAGCGGCTTGGTTGCCTGATTATAGGGAGCTCTGCACTTCCCCTCCCCCGGGTCCCCGGCCTGGCAGCCTCCACTCACTCAGCTGTTCTGGAGCAGCTGCAGAGAGACAGGACTGAGGAATTTGGGGTAGCAGCTGCCCAAATGCATTGGCTTTGGGGTCTGAAACAACAGATACCAGTCATGGTGAAGCCAGCAGGCTCACACATGTGGTTCTCCTCTGGGGGAAACTAATAATCACAGCCACTGTTCCTTGAAGTTTTATTATGTTTATCATGTGCTGGACATGAATTCTCTCCTTTAACCTCATGAGATTAGTGTTGTTGCCCCCATTTTACAGAGGAATACATTGAGGCTTGGAGAGCCTTGCTTGGGACTGCACAGCTAGACTCGAGTCCTGGTTGGTTCTGTGCTGAAGCCTGGTCTCTGATCCACTGGACTACGATTCAGTGGGACTCTCTTTGGCCAGCTTCTGGTGGAGGGCAGATGAGGGGGCCGAGTAGACAGAGATACCTGCTCTCTTACATCGGCCAGGGCAGCAACTCCTGTAGTTGTTTGAGGGTTCTGCTTCAAAACATGTGAAAGCCACAGCTGTAATTCGCATGCTTGTATATTTTACAGATGGAGAAACTGAGGCCCTGAGAGAGCCAGGGAGCTGTCTAGGGTTTCTTTGACAGGGTCCATGGAAGAGCTGGCATTAGAAGCTCTTATCATTAGAAGGTCCTACCTCTCTGCCATGCACTGTTTCTGGTGCCCATATGGCCTCCTGGACCCTATTTGGGACCCTCACAGGCAGGAAGGCACTCTGGGGCCTCACCTGCTGGGTCTGCTGGGCTTGGACCGCCTCCTGAAGTGACTAAAGGAGGGAGATGCAGAGGTGGCAGGCAGGGGCGAGCGCAAAGAATCTGGGTTCTGATTCTGTTGCTGACTTGCTGTGTGGCTTGGGCAGCTCCATTCTCTCCAGGCCTCAGTTTCCCCATCTGTATCATGAGGGGGTGCTGACAGCTTGGGCCTACAGCCACTGGGCAGGGGAGGAGGAATGGCCAGACAGGAGGTAATGCATGTATGGGGAGGAAGGGAGGACCTGCAGGCCACCAGGAGGGCTCTGGAAACCTGCCTTTGCCCCACCCTCCTCCTGGAAACACCCCAGTGTTAGCTGCCCACATTCCTGCTGCTGGCCTGGGGACGCCGCTTGGCCTGAGCGTGTCCAAGCCTCAAATGACAGAGTTCTTGGTCCCCAAGGCTGCCCTGGGGCTGGCAGCGGCTCTTCTTCAGTCCTGGGACATCCTGTCACTCCAGGCAGTGCTGGCCTCATGGGGCCTTGGAGGAGGCCACATTCCTGAGGTGGGGTTTCAGTGGGCGTCAGCCGCCCGCATCCCCTCACACGCATGTGTGTGCAAACCCACATGCACACCTCACATAACAGGAACTCTCATAGGCCAACAGAGGCCTAAGCCAGTTCTGTTTTTTAAGGCTCCCAATAAATTAAAACTGAAGAAATGTCACAGCCGTGGAGTGTTTTACGTTTTAATTTAACAAAGTAACATCTTTAACACACACACACACACACACACACACACAGAGAGAGAAACACACACACTCACAAACCCAAAGCAATGCAATTTAGAGATTCGCAAGTTAAGTAGAGGAATTATAAAAATCATGAGTTCTCACTTTGTGAGGTATATACATGTCTAATCACTATGTTATTTTGTACAACTAAAACTAATATCATCGTGTATATCAATGGTAATTGAAAAATAAATTTAAAAAAATGACATGAATTCACAGTGCTGTGTGGTCTGGTGGTGGGATATCAGCTTCAAATTGTGTGATGAGCTTCGTGTTCTTTCCATCTTGTGCATGATGCTTAGGGACTAGGCATCCAGCCGCTGCCCTTTGAGTTTACATTGTTTCTTAACATTTTACTATGAAAAATTTCAAGCACCCAGAAAGGTTGAAAGAAGGTGTACAGTGAACACCCATAGCCTCACCACTTGGAATTTACAATGAATATTTTGTAACATTTGCTTTATCCATTCCTCTATCTTTCCTTCTGTCCTTCCATCCATCAGTCCATCCAAATCCATCTGTCCATCTATTCATCTCTCTACCCCTCCATCCATCCATCTCATTTTTTGATACATTTTTGAGGCTTATGAATGTGAGGCCTGGGCCAAATGACACGCTTTTCTCTCGTCCATCTCCTCACAGCAATGGGCCTTGCTGCGCACCTTCACACACATACACCTACATGTAAAATCCCCATGTGCACGTACCACCTGTGACTTACTCATGTCCCCCAATTCACATATGTTCATTCCATACACATATCCACATGTGTCCACATGTGCAAACACCACACATAATCACCCGTGCACACACAGATCAAGTTACACACACACACACACACACACAGTGCCCACATGTGCATTCATGGCAGACCCTTGACGTCTGTGAGGGAAGCATCCAGAATCCTTTTAGAGTCCTCAGGCCCCTATGGAACCCATGCCCTGGGTTACTTCGCATCCCTCACTTATGGCAAGTGTCAGGGTCCCCCCTGCAGGTCCCCACCCCACATGTCCCACCTTTTTCACTTTCACCACAGTTTTCTCTCTCACTCCCTAGGCACATCCTCCCGCCCCACACACACACACAAAACCTCCCACAAAGATTCCTTCCGGAGTGTTACTGCATCTGCGTACAGAACCCACCAGACCATCGCTCCAGGAGGGCAGAGACTGCATTGGCCTTTTCCACACCACATCCTCAGCACTTGGCACACACAGCACGTTCTCTCTAAATGTTGGTTGAAAACAGAACTAAGGGAGCGCAATGGGTTTCCAGCAGGCAGCCTCAGGGCCATCTCCATCACACACGCTTGTATCCATAGACCACACACACACTCGGCGTACATCTGTGCTCACACAGGTGTGTTTCTGCACATGTGTGAACATGCACTGTGTGCATGCACCTGTCTGCCTGTCTCCATCCTCTCCAGACAGTCAATTCCAGGACCTGAGTCCTTTACTAGAGGTCACCTAAAACCACTGTGAGCTCAACTGCTGGAGTGTGAGATCCAGGTGCCGCCCCATGACCATGTGCTCAGGGCTCCTGGCTACGCTCTGTGCATCTGGGTGGCAGGGGTTCAGAGTACCAGCTCTGGAGTCCCACAAACCTGGGTTCCATCCCCGCTCAGCACGTAATCACTGTGCACGTTCTACATGTGATTTCTGTGTGACTTACTTAACTTCTTGGAGCATCAATTTTCTCACCTGTGAAATGGAGAAAATAGTTCCCACCTTAAAAGCATCTTACGGAAGATGCTCTTAGCTGGGTACCTGGCATGTTGTAAGCACTTAAAAATGGTTGCTGTGGATATTATTATTACTGCTTCTTCAGCCTCTGCCCCAAACTCCCATGCACCCTTGGGGAGGGAGGGCAGCCTTGGTGGGGGACTGGGTATGGGGAGAGCAGGTAGATGGTGCCTATGTGAACGCCTCTCTCAGTTGCTCCCCTCATCCCAAACCCTCATTATCCCACATGCATATTCATAAGGGATAATTTCAGCCTGCTCTGTAAATGCCTCAGAAGCGGCAAGTGGCGACCAGTGCAGAGAGGGAGGCCCAGGGGACAGGAGGCTCAAAGCCAGAGTGCATCTGAGTCCTCACGGACAGGAGGATGGTGAGAAGTGATGGGGCAAGAATGGGTTGGGAGTACTGGGAGCAACTGGGGGCTTGAGCTGGGGATTGTTCCTATGTGGCAGATTTGAAAACTGGGGCTCAATGAGAGCGGATTCGAGAACTCCTGGAGTAAGTGGCCCAAAAAGCCAGAACCTGCTTCCTTTGGGACCTGGAGAGCTGAGCATCTGTCTGGGCTCGGTGATGGGCACAGGGGGATGAACCAGTTGAGCCCTGCATGTTTCTCTCAATGGACATAGTTTACAGGGCAATTCATGGTTGGAAGAACTGTGGTGGTCCTGAATCCCAAGTGTCAGTGAGGCTCAGAGAGGTTGGATGACTTGCCAAGAATACACAGCTACTGCGTGTGATCTTGTCTTTGGTGGTGTGAGAGAGTGATTTTTGGCTCCAGATAGAAGGTTCAAGGCTGGGAGAAAGGCTGGCGGGCTAGTCAGGACACAGAGAAATGAAGCTTCTTTCTCTACCACCTCATTTCATCTCCTCAGTAGTTCCCTGAATTGCCCAGAGCAAAAATGATTATCTCCATTTTACAGATGAGAAGCATGAGGTTGAAAGAGGGTGAGTCACCAGGACAAGGCCACGCAGTGAGTATCTGCAGGTCGGGTTGGCCCCTCTGTGTAGAGTGACACCAGGGGATGTGAGAGCGCAGCTCACCTCCGTCTTGGCTGGGGTGAGGCCAGGACAATGGCAGCACATCACCTTGCTCTGGAAAATTTCAATCTAAAACCAGAAGGGGCTGTCTTTTTACACTTGCAGTACAATTAATCCCCCATTTCTTTCAGATAACTGCCTATTTCTTAGAATGCTTTCTCAATGCTCACCACTGCTCTGCGAGGTTGAGAGGGACAACCACCCCCATTTAAGGGAGGGGATGGAGGTAGAGAGAAGTGAAGTGGCCCCCAGGACGGCAAAGCATGTGAGAGGCTGTGACAGAACAAGAGTCTCAGGTGTTGCTCTGCTTGGTCTTGAGCACTTTCTACTGGACCAGCTCATGGGAAAGGGAGGGGTTGAGAGATGAAAAATTGGGCCCTTGGGGCAGAAGTGTCCAAAGGAGCTGACCCTGGGGCAGGAGGCTGTGAGAAAGGTTTATTTCAGACTGCTTGGTGGCACTCTGGGCGCAGGGATGACAGGGAGCTCACATTTGGCACACTGGGTGGAAGGGGACCGTGTGTGTACAGGCTGTTTTTGGATCAGTCATAGCAGAATGAGGAAACTGGGCTTGTGGTAAAAGTTCAGGCATTCATTCAGCAAGCATTACTGCCTCAGTGTCAGGCCCTGTGCTGTGTCCACGGCAGCGGAAGGGGCAGCCAGAGGTGAATCAGGCAGTCCCTGGGTGGCTCAAAGTCTCCTAAGGGCCTTGGACTAAGGAAGGACTGCGCATATTATTGGACAGAAAAAGAGGTAGACTGGATATTGTCACCTCTGCTTTCCACGAGAGGCAGTGAGAAGTCAGGGACAGGCCTTGGGTTTGCGATCAAGGTTAGGTTGGGTGGTCTTCTAGCTCTGCGCTCCTGATCTGTGTGGCCTTGAGCAACAGTAACAACCACATAGTCACGGCCAATGTTTATTCAGTACTAAGTTCACATATAGGCGTATCACTTTACTTCTTTGATCCTCAGTTTCCTCGTCTGTAAATTGGGTGAGGTGGGGAATGAATCTACTTCTAGGGTTATTGTGGGGCTTGAATGGGACCATGCAGGTGAAAGAACTGGGTACATGCTCGAGCTTTGTGGTAACTTGTGTTATTTCTGAGGCCATTATGGAGGCTCCTGTAGAAACCCAAGGAAGTTGGAGAACGGTCATTCCTAACGGAGCCAGATCAAGGTTTGGTGGTGGTTCTCTTCACCGGGAAAATATGGGATGTAAGCAAAGCTTCAAAGGGCAGAAAGGGGGAGAAGGAAGAAAAGGACTTTCAAAGGGGAGGACATTGTGTGGGCAAAAGCATGGAAGAGGGAAAGTGATTGTGGAACTGTCCTGGCACCATTAATGGCTAAGCCTGGCACCCTGTGAATCACTGAAGGATGCAGTCAGGCTGGATCTTTAACCCTGGGGCCAGCTGTGAGGCATCTAGATGTCCTTCCCTAACATTATTCTGTCTAGGGTTGAGTGAAGACAGGGGGAACATTCAGTAATTACAGAGCCCACTTCTGGGTCTCTCCCATCTACCCCTGTGGAACTGGACAGTCTGCCCGGAATGCAACCCACGCACCCTTTCTGACCTCCTGAGCTGGAGGCTAGTGTTTGGGCATCCTGGGGATGAGCCACCCGACAAGTTGGGGCTCAAGATCGGAGTCAGTAGCGCTTGAGGAACAGGTGGATGGAGGGGAGGGCCACTGAAAGAGTGTGCTGCTGGGGTCTGAGATGAAACAGGGACGACAGGGAGCTCACATTTGTCGAGCAGCTACTATGTGTTGTAACAGCCATATGAAGTAAGTAGCCTTACTTTACAGATGGGGAAACTGAGACTAAGAGAGATGAAGTGACTTGTCTGTTTCTTTATCCCATCATTCATCCTTCAACACCTGTGTATTGGGCAGAGACTCTGCGCCCAGCATGGGGAGTCAGGGATGACCAACTCTTGGCTTCTGACCGGTGCGGGGGAAACAGTGTTGTGAGTTCACACTGTGGCCTCGTTGTAACTCGAACCCAGGTCTTGGTATTTCCAAATCCTCACTTGGGACCAGGCCACGAGCCCCGGTCAGAGTCGAGTCCGGTTGCGCCGCTGGCGCAGCTGAAGGAATCCTCGCTCCACCCACTTTCCCTACGTGTCCCGCCAGGCGCACCTGCCCCAGGTGAGTCCCGGGAGGCCCCGAGCGCGGCCGGAAAGCAGCGAGCGGCTCTGGCAGGTGGGGCGGGGCCGGGGCGGGGCCAGCGGGCCCTAAGGCGGGGCCAGGCCGGGGCGCCCCTAGCCAGGCAGGATCCCGCCGCCCGCGCCCCGCTGCTGAGCCCCGCGCCCCACGCCGGCACCCGCGCCGCCGCCACCATGGGGGCCTGCCTGGGCGCCTGCTCCCTGCTCAGCTGCGTGAGTCCCCACCCCGGCACCCGCCGCGCGCCGCTTGCTCACTTTTGTCCTGTCTTCTTCCTCCAGTTTCTTCTTTTTCCTTCCTCCAAACTTGTCTTTCTGGGCCCGCACCCCGCCTCCTTGCCCCTTGGTCCCCCTGTCACTCGGACCCTCCCCGCGCCCCAGCCCGGGGCCGCGGGCGCCGGGGACAGTTGCTGTCCGGAGCTCGGGTTACCGCGGGGGAGGGGCTGGGGCGCGCCGGGACGGGGGAGGGGAGTGCCCTCGACGGACTCCCCTTCCGGGAATTGGGGAGACTGTAGCCCAGAGCCCGGGGTGTGGGTGGGCGCTACGGCCCCACCTCGCACAACTTGGAGCAGCCCTCGCGGTGCGCCTTTCTCTTGTTTCCCTCCCGGACACGCTGACTCTTTGTGTGGCCTGCCTGCTCCCTGTCCCTCTTTGCCGTGGGTCCTTCTCTGTTCCTCTGTCAATCTGTTTGTCTGTTCCTGCCCGTCTGCCTCAGTTTGTTCGTTTGTATTTGTCTGATATCTGTCTCTGTACATTCGTTTTTCCTACTGTCTTTGTCCGTCGGTGGCTTCGCTGTATGTCATTCTGTCTCTACAGTTCGTTGTTTGTCCGTCTGTCGGCGCGTCCAGCCTATCTCACTACGTTCTTGTTGCTTCATTCAAGTCTGGCTCAGGCTGACTCCTGGGCACTTTTCCAAGGAACCCCAGACCTTCCCCTTTGGGCTCCAGAGCCAAAATAGGGGAGTAGGGAGGAAGCCCCTGTCTGCCTTTCTAAGACGCCCTGGAATGAGGTCCATGCTGGTTGCCGCCACCACCCAGGCCCAACTCTGGGCTGGAAGACCCCGGAATTGAGAGACGTTGGAGTGTGTGTGGGGAGGGAGTACCTGGTCGCTTGGGCTCAGGAGCCTTGGGGGCAGCCTGCCTATTTTGGGGCTGCAGCCAGTATCGGGGAGGAGGGGCGGAGCTTCGGCCAGACCCCGGCTGGGAGGCCCTTTCTCCTTTTCCATTTCCCCCGCATTAAATCCAAGTTCATTCAGGCAGTCCCCGCCCCCTCTGCCCCACACAAAGAGGAGCAGAAAGGAAGCGGGGGTCTGGTGGCTGCTGAATCTCACGACTTGATTTCCTTTGTGTCTGGTGTGTGTGTGTGTGTGTGTGTGTGTGTGTGTGTGTTAGGATGGGGATGTAAAGGCGGGGAGTTGGGGGATCTAGACATTTACTTTACAGCCATTTTCTGAGAATGGTATTTGCACAGAGAAGCTGTACAGTGGGTCCCTGGACAGTCTCTTGTCCTCTGTGGGCCTCTAGTTCCCCATCTGTGAAGTGTGTGTGTGTGTGCGCGCGTGCACACATGTGCAGGAGGAGGAATCAAGAGCTGGTCCCTGAGATCCTTCTCTGCCCAGTGAAATCAAGGTTGGGGCTGGGTCTCTGGCCAGGAAGCTTTGCTTCTTGCTTGGGGAGGGAGAGCCTCCTCAGAATTCGGTTTGGCTGGGCTGGCCTGGCGAGGAGAGGGTGCTGAGGGGAGACCTGCCAACCGCTTTGCCTCTGTCTGCCCATCTGCCTCCCTCATAGTGCTGTTGGGAAGATTAAAAAGTACCCTGCCCAGTTACTGGCATATAGTGCGTACTCCATGTTGTCTATGGAAAGGTGGGTGGTGAATTTCCTCTGAGCCAAGTTCTGGTCTCTGAGTCATAGAATCTGTTGAGACCAGAGGCACCTGACAGGCCTGCACAAACCCTCAATTTCTAGATCAGGAAACTGCCGTCCAGAGAGGTTCGCTGACTTGCCTAAGGTTGTACAATGAAAGAACAGGGAACTGAACTGATTTCTGGTCCAGGCTTCTTCCCATACCTTTCCTTCTTCCCGACATCCTGGATGCCTGAGGGACAGGGCTGACCCAGGGTAGAACCGATAATTTCACTTATTGAATATCTAATATTTGTAAGGGATCTCCTTTCAGTGACCTCCCTTTGGGGTTCTGACTTCTGACATTTACTGTGCACCTACTGCATGCCAGGAGCTGTGCTGAGCCCCTTACCCATGCCATTTCATTGGTTCCCTTCTCAGCCCTGTGACATAGTTATCTTCTTTTACAGATAATGATACCAACAATAGCCACCATTTACTGCGTCCTTACTATCGGGCCCAGCACTCAGTGCCCAGAGCTGTCCAGTGGTGGCACAGGCTCAGCACTGTAATGAGCATTTTGTGTACGAGTATTTCCTTCCATTTAATCTTCACAGTGACCTCAATGACAGTTAATATTATTTCACAGATGAAGAAACTGGATCAGAGAGGGAAGGTGATTTCCCTACAGCCACACAGTATTAAGTGGTGCAGTTGGGCAGTACTAGATCCCAATAACAACCTATTTCAACGGAGATTTTCTCCACAGGAATGAAGTTTCAATAG
Organism: Rhinolophus ferrumequinum; assembly: GCF_004115265.2. Taxonomy (NCBI): domain Eukaryota; kingdom Metazoa; phylum Chordata; class Mammalia; order Chiroptera; family Rhinolophidae; genus Rhinolophus; species Rhinolophus ferrumequinum. The sequence continues at coordinate 21,535,120 of NC_046292.1, forward strand.
GGGTTTCCAGGCATCTTAGTGGGGAACCATGGGTCTGTGGGGAAGACTTGTGTACCCTACCAGCGTGACTCATTTGCATCTGCCCATCTTGGCTCTCTGTCAGCATTTGTATTGGGCTGAAGGTGAGTCCTGGAGGAAGTAAGATTGGTCCATAGGGGATGGGAATCACCAGGCAAGCAAGCACACGGTGAGCAAATATTTAGGGAGGGCCTTCTACATGCAAGGGCCTGTGCAAGGGCTTTGGGTCAGACTGATGGGACTCAGATCCTGGCTTGGCCTCTTCTCAGCTGCGTGCCCGTGGGCAGTCTCTTCCCCTCTCTCCTTGTCTGTACAGTGGAGAGAACAAGGGTACCTTCCTCTTAGCATGTTGTGAGGATTAAATGGGACTGAGGTGAACACGCCAACATATTTATTACGAAGCTGGCATGCAGTAGCCACTCTGTAAACACCCCAGAATGGTGCATTGTTCTAGGAACATTCAAGGAAGTGGTGAAGCCGGTGGGACTGAAGGCTGTTCATAGAGCCTGGGCCCTGAGCCACTTTACTATCCTGCCCAGGAACCCATTTTATGGATGAGGAAACTGAGTTCCACGGAGGGGAAACCACTTGTCTAGGGTCATACTGCAAGTTGGTGACAGAGCCAAGACTCTAGGCCCTCTGTTCTTAGCATTGTGTGGGGGAAGTAAGTGTGTTTGAATAGTTTGGGGCTGACCTCTTCTCTCCTGTATTTTGCGTAGTCCAAGGCTAGCTCAGCCCGTTAAGAAGTTGTTCATGAAGTCTGCAAGGTACCTCCCATCCTTGCTGGGACCAGTTTTTTGTTGTTTAATTGTGGCAAAATAGACATAAGATAAAATTTACTATTTTATTTTTTTTCAGTCTTCAAGGAGCTTGTAATTTATTTTAGGAAACATGACATACATATATTAAAAATGGATGTCTACCAAATACAACCCTGATGCTATCAATCCCAATGAGTGGAGTGAATGTTCTTGGCTAAAGCACACAATGAGAATTCTAGAATCTGACTTTTCCTTGGTATCAGTTCTTTGGATTATTGAAAACAACCCCTGACTCTTTCCCCCGTTCCCAAAGGTACTGCACACCTCTCCCTTGATTTGTCTTCCATTCCGTGGCCAAGTGATATTTCTAAAATGAAAATCTGATACCTCTTCTTTTTTTGGAAAAAAGCATTTTTTTATTTTTTAAGAAGGGTACAGCTCACAGTGGCCCATGTGGGGATCGAACCTTGGTGTTATCAACACCACACTCTAACCAACTGAGCTAACCTGCCACCCCCGATACCTCTTCTTTAGCAATAGTTCCCACTGCTTTCAGGATGAAATCCAGACTCCTTGGCATAACCTGCGGGGACCTAGGCCATCACCACCTCTGTCACCCTTCTAGCTTCTTTTATGGCCCAGCTACCCTGAAAATACAATGTTCCTCACAGCTCTGCATGTGTTATGCCTTTTGTAGGAATACCCTTCCCTTCTTCCCCCAGCTAAGTTCCTACTTTTCCTTGAAAACTTTCTGCCCCTCCTTTTTTTATTGCAGTAAAATATACAGAACATGAAATGTACATTTTAACCATTTAAGTGTACAGTTCAGTGACATTAAGTACACTTCACATTGTTGTGCAACCATCCACCACCATCCGTCTCCTGACCTTTTTCATCTTTCCTCAGACTGAAACTCCTTACCCATTAAATAATAATTCCCCATTTCCCCTTCCCCAGCGCCTGGTAACTACCATTCTACTTAATCCTATATAAGTGGAATCACACTGTGTTTAGATTTTTGTTATTGGCTTACTCGATTTAACACAATATCCTCAAGGTTCATCCATGTTGTAGCACATGTGAGAATTTCCTTCCTTGTTAAGGCTGAATAATATTCCAGCATATGGCTATACCACATTTCATTTATTCATCGGTGAGTGGACACGGGTTGCTTCCATCTTTTAGCTATTGTGAATAACGCTGCTATGAACATGAGTGTACAAATATCTGTTTGAGTCTCTGCTTTCAGTTCTTTTGAATAATACCCAGAAGTGGAGGGCCAGTTTGTGTGAAATAAAACAGCTTTAAACTGTGATCCCACCCCTCAGCTGCCTCCCCCACCCACCCAGTGCCCCAGGAATGGTTTTAAGAACCTATGTCCCTGGCTGGAAGGGGCAACCAAGAGAGAGTGTGAATCACTCTGTGACAGCCTGTTTCCGTGACACTGAAGCACGCATGACTCCAGAACTGTCTAGCTTGCCTTGGGAGGTAGTGAGCTCCTTGTTAATCACAGTGTACACGCAGCAGAGGATGGGCGGCTGCCTTCCTGTGATTCTTCCTAGAGTGAGACTGGACTGGTTGAATGCCAAGGAAATTTGCCACTGGAAGACTCTAAGACCGAGGGCTTCCTACATTCTGAGTTCTCCATTCCGAGAACCTGGCTGGTGCTCAGTCCCTCTTGGTGTTCTGGTGCTTTTCCATTGCTGCCTTTCCCTAAGTGCATTTGGTGCGGGTGGGGGTTGTAATCCTAGTATGGGAGGTGGTATAGTGTGCCTTGGCTTTGCACATTGCATCATAAGCGTTGGTCCATGTCACTTTGCAGCCTCGTGACTTTCATCTTTCCTGCCTCTATAGCACCCATGGAGTAAATGGGCCACCACAGGCCCTCGGGCATGTACATCATTTGTAGTCTCTTGAGATGCTAATAAGTTCGTAAAACCTAAAGCTTTGTGCCTACTTTAGTTTTTTTTCTTAATTGAAATTTTTATTTTTTAAATGATAAAGTCAACTGTATTGGGGTATAATTTAATTGTACCCCTCTAAGTGTTACCTTCACATCGGCTCCACTCCACAGAGAGAGCCCGCGAAGGGAGTCCCACGACGTATTGCTGGGCATTTATTTTCAATTTCCCCCTATTATTTCCACAAATGGAGTTCTGAGTGTACGTGTGCACGCATGCCTACCCTTTCTCCCACAGGCTGGCACTGCTGTAGGAAGAGGTTCTTGTAGGAGAGGTCCCCAGAGTGGAGGGGCTGGGTCAGAATATATGTGTCATGCCAAGCATGACATGCTCTGGAAGCCGCCGGGGGCTGGCAAGTGTTTTTCTCTCCCTGACCTGGTGTCTCTGGCTATCGGCCAGGCCCTTGGAAATCCTGAGGTTTCAGGTATCAGGAACGCCTGGATTTTGATCTTCAAAAACCCAAAACCAGAGTGATTGAAAGCTCAGGCTCCCTGACGGCAGCGGGCCAGCTTTTTCTTGTGTCTCCAATGTCTCCAGTTGAAATGGTAACAAGCCAGAGCTGGGCCTGCCCCCGGACTTAGGCATCTGGTTCCTGAGATCAGTGCCTGTTGGTTTTCTCTGGCATCAAAGGAATTTTTTTTATCACTGGGGTGTTTTGAAATTAAACCAGACTATCATCGATGAGTTAGTGGGCCCTTGGTGCCAGACAGACTTGAGCTGAATCCCAGCTCCTCCGCTTCCTTGCTATGTGACCTTGGTTGTGTCACCTCTCTGAGTCTCAGTTTCCCCATTTGTAAATGGGAGGTTACAACACACTTAACTTCATAGTGTCACTGAGGCGTCATGTAGACAAGGTGCTGTGCCCGGGACTGTGTAACTCTTCATCAAGGGAAGCTATCACTATGGTTACTTGAATCTCAGCACTGCTGTCCCCTTGCTGTGTGACTTCTGGCAAGTTTCTTTCTTTTTTTTCATTATTTAGAGACTACTTTATTAGTTTCTGTATCTGGCCAGTTTCTTAACCTCTCTTAATCTTACTTTCCTCATCTGTCAAGTGAGACTAATAGCCTTCTCTGTCTGATAAGCAGAATGTGCTGTATGGTTTACAAAACACTTCTCTGGCATTTGTTTATCTCCTCGCCCCCAAAAGATGGCCATGGATAGGAGTCAGGGCTTGGGGTGGGGGCTGCAAGACGCATCCATCAGTTGCTGGATGGGTGGACTCTTACGATTTGGACCATGAGGGAGAATTTCATTCTGCAAGCATTTCATTTAGCATCCATGTCCTTGGCTTTGCGGGTTAGAGAGCAAGAGCATTTCCAGGGGCATTTCCAGTCTGGGAGAGAAGTGAAGGGGAGACCAGAAGGCAGCCACACCTCAAGCAGAGTGTGCTGTATGCCTTGTGACCAGGCCAGAGCGCAGGGTGGGAGTCTCAGAAGAGCAAGGGCCCCTTTCAGCCTGTTCTCCACACAAGTGATCCTTCAGTGTAAGGCTGTTTCGGTGCCTCGTGGCTTTAAACCCCTGAGTGGCTGCCCATTGCTGTGAGGACAAACACCAGAGTCCTGCGTGTGCTGCCAGGCCCTGCCAGCCTGGCCAACCTCACCACTTACCACTGGCCCGCCTGTCATGAAGCTTTGGCCACAAGGTCCTTCTTTCCGTTCCTCCATTGCCCAACTTCTGCCCACCCCAGAGCTTCCTCAGGCTCTGTTCCCTCAGGAACACGTTTTCTTCCCCTTGGTCAGGAGAGTGCATCCTTGTTCTTTAGCACTCAGCTTAAATGTCACTTCTTCCAGGAAGGGATGTGTCGCCCCCAATCTACATTAGGTCCCGTCAGTTACTCCCATTGCAGGATGCATGTTTTCTTAGCACTTACCATAATGGATGTAATGATTTGTTTGCTAAGTGTCTTTCCTGTTCTGAAACTCCACAAGGGCGCGGCCTGTGTCTTTCTTGCTCTCCAGTCTCTTAAATACCTGGGTGAGGACTTGGAGCTGTTTCGGGGACCATAAACAGTTTACCAGATGAATCTGGATATAGGCCTGGTTCCTCCAAGGCCGGGCTGTAGACCCAATTCCCGGAGGGGTCAGTCTCATTTCAGGGTGCCAGCTATGAGTGGTGTGGCATCGCCAGCCCCCAGGAGGGAAGGAGCTGATGCCAGCTTGGACAGAGGAGCACGGACAGGGAAAGGGCTAGACCGCCACTGCTGTCCAAAACTGGCCCAGCCCCAGAGTGGGAAATCCCAGTCACTCACAGTTCATTCCATTCATTCGACAGACGTTTATCATGTGCTGACTGTTTCCTGAGGTCTTAACATGTGTTTGGTACTCTGCCAAACTCTTTACATTCATTCAGCGGATAGTCACTGAGCTCCTACTCTATGCCAAGCACTGTTCCAATTTATGTGAACACACAGTGTGAAAAACAGACAAAAATTCCTGCCCTGGGGGAGCTTACATGCTTGAAACGGGAGGCAGACAAGCCTAAGTAAAGGAGAAATCTCAGCAGATGATGTGTAGTAAGTCCTATGGAGAAAGACAAAGCAGAGAAGAGCAAAGGGAGTCTGAAGAGGTTACAATTTAAAATTTCCATTTCATTCTTCCAACTGCCGTGTGTGAAGTGTGTACCCTGATGATTCCTGTTTTATAGAAGGGGACTGAGGTCCAGAGAAGTTGAATGAGTTGTATAAGATCAGCGCTAATCAGTGATGGAGCTGGCCTTCTGGATTTTTTTCCCCCCTACTCTGCTCCCCGTTAAGTAAGGAACAGTGTGACCCAGCTCTCTGTCTCTCGGGAGCCTCAGTAACACCTGAGATCAATCCAGGTTTGAATCTGGGTTCTGTTGCTTGCTGGCTGTGGGACCCGGTGGGACCCAGCCTCATCAAGGCTTGGTTTCCTCAGCCTCCCCCTTCGGCTCGAAGGTTAAGTGTGATCACCTTTGCCTGATGCATTATAGGCAGGCTCAGTACAGATATGCAGGCATCGAAGGGGCAGTGGTGGGGGCTGCGTGCTTGGGGTGGAAGGGGAGGCGGGGCAGAGAGTCAGGGGGTCATCCCTGCCCTCCCCACAGGCGTCCTGCCTCTGCGGTTCTGCCCCCTGCATCCTGTGTGGCTGCTGCCCTTCCAGCCGAAACTCCACCATCAGCCGCCTCATCTTCACGGCCTTCCTCTTCCTGGGGGTGCTGGTGTCCATTATCATGTTGAGTCCTGGAGTGGAAAGTCAGCTCCACAACGTGAGTAGCCCCAGAGGGTGGGGGCTCGGGTGGGGTGGGGGTGGAGGTGGGCAGAGGAAGCAGCCTGCTGGCCTCTGGTGAAGGCTCAGCTGCTAGGGGCCCAGGTTTGGGGTCCCGTCTGATCACGCACAGGTGGGCAGGAGTGGTCTTGTGCGTTTCTTCATGTGCGGAGGAGGGTTTGAGCCTTGCACGGGGATTCTTGTTTCTCATAAGCCGTGGTCGCCTTGGAAAATCGTATTAATCATTATTGCTCCTAAGAGGGTGGCCCAGGCAAGTTCTCCCCTCTTTAACACAGAAGCCCTGATGGGGGTCCCCACTCTTTCCTTCATCTTCTGGCACAGACCCAGTGGGACATTTAGGCTAGTGGTTGTGACACTTAGCTTCAGAGTGTATAAATGTATGAATTCCCAGGGGAGTGTGCTGGAAATGCAGAGTCTCAGACCTCGCCTACAGAACTAGAGACTCTAGTTCTGTAGGAGAGGGATCTCAGAATCTTGGTTTCCCCCCAGAATCTCAGGGGACTCCGGTGTAGGTGAAGAGCACTTTGGGAAACCCTGCTCTAGACAGTGCCATGCCTTCCTGAGGCTGTGGGTATGATAACAGGGCAATAAACAGTAACAAGCTGTAATTGGATGGACCGTCTGTCTTGAGGCAGACAGGAAGAGGACTTCAGCCCCAAAGGTGGGTGGCAGTGGAGATGGAGGCGGGTGGCTCGGGCTCCCCTCCTGGCCCAGCCCCTGCTGGGACAGCCTCCCTCCTGGCAGGTCTTGGCAGAATCAGGCCCAGGGTTCTGGGTGAGAAGGGGCCGTCAAGCTGCTCTGTCTGTCTCCACAGCTGCCCTGGGTGTGTGAGGAGGGGGCTGGGACCCCTGTCGTCCTTCGGAGCTACATCGACTGTGGCTCCCTGCTCGGTCACCGTGCTGTCTACCGCATGTGCTTCGCGACGGCAGCCTTTTTCTTCCTCTTCACCCTGCTCATGATGTGTGTGCACAGCAGCCGGGACCCCAGGGCTGCCATCCAGAATGGGTGAGGGGAGGGCCCTGCCTGCAACCGGGACTGTCCCGCAGTGGTTTCTCCCTCCCCAGCCTGTCTCCAGACATCTGCAGACCCTACCCTTAGACTCAGGAGCTACTGAAGCCAGGAGGGCACAGCACCAAGGTCAGCTCGATTAGTTATTCCTGTTTTTCAGATGAGGAAATAAAGCTCAGAGAGGGCAGCAACATGCTTAAGGCCACACAGGACTTTAGCGACACAGCTGGGGCTAGAACCCAGGTGACCACCTTCATCCCTACTTCGTCCTTCCTTCTGCCCTTCAGGGCTTTTCTTCTAGGACCAGGACAGACTTTGTTGTGCCCATCCGACCATCAGAAAGTCCCTCTTCACCTCTCCCAGTACCTGATCTTTGGGGGGTGGAGTGGGTTCTGGGGGTCAGGACTGTTCCTCTACCCCTGCTCAGCTTTCTTGTCTGTCTTACCCCCACCCCCCCATAGCTTTTGGTTCTTTAAGTTGCTGGTCTTCGTGGGCATTACCGTGGGCGCCTTCTACATCCCCAACGGCTCCTTTTCCAACAGTAAGTGGTCTTGGTGGGGAAGGACTGGGGCTGCCAGGAGAGGGCGGGGCTGCTCTTCGCGCTGGCTGGGTCCTCAGCTCCCACTTAGGAGACCACACTCTGGTACTTGGCCATATGGCCTTTGGACAACTTGGTGGCGAGAGAACCCACTTGCTCCTGACTCATTCCCTGCCGCACTGCGTCCCTGTGCATGGCTAGGGGCTCTCCGAGGGCAGGGACTTGCTACTTCTCAGTGTCCCCAGTGCAGGGCGTGGCACCAATGATTGTTGAATGGATAAATGTGTGTGTGAGGAGGAGTTCACGGGAGGATGCCTGCCCCAGGAATTCTGGGGAGCCTGGCAGGGTCATGGGCCGTGGTGCTCAGGCTTCTGCCCCATGGCCGGACCTGCTCACCTCACTCCCCTCTCCCACTCAGTCTGGTTCTACTTTGGCGTCGTGGGATCCTTCCTCTTCATCCTCATCCAGCTGGTGCTGGTCATCGACTTTGCACACTCCTGGAACCAGCGGTGGCTGGGCAGGGCCGAGGAGCGCGACTCCCGAGCCTGGTACGCAGGTCAGTGCCACCCACCGGCCCCGTGCAGATGGATCTAGGGGGGTCCCTGAAGCTGGATGAAAGCCTGGAGGGCATGTCAAGCAGCCCTCTGCCTTAGTGCAGGAATTGAACCATCCAAGGCAGGTGGAGGGAAGGGGGTGTGTGTGGGCAGGGGCAGCTGCTTCCAGGGTGACTTCAGGGGGTCAGAGCAGAGCAGAACTGGAGAGGCCTGAGAGGGGTCTGGTTCGGAGTTTCCTACAGAACGGGCCATGCACAGCCAGCACAGACCAAACTTCAAATGACACTTGGTCATTGAAACCCCAGTGGCAGAATGGGTCCCTGTTGAATTCTCTTTCAGTTCTTCTGAATCTACCAGAAGAAAGGCTCCCTGAGGTGCTGGTTTGGTTTCCACACCTCTCTGTAAGCTTGCTGGTCTCTCCCACAGAGAGAGCAGAGCTTCAGCAGATCACTACACATCGGGTTCACTTTTCAAAGAACTATTTTGTATTCCTTGTCTTTATATTTATGGTTACCTTATGGCAAGCGAATCATTTCAGTTCAGGATGGGGCAAAAACTCACAAAGGTATTGGTGAATGATGGAAGTTCAGGAGACACTGATATCATTCCTTGGACGAGGCAGCCGAGGCCCACGACAGGAGGTCTGCCTGACAAGCCCTGTGAGGGAGCGGGGGTCCCTCAAGACCCCCCTGTGCCTCCTGACCCCCCTGCTTGCCGCCCTCCTGCCCAGGCCTCTCCTTCTTCACCCTCCTCTTCTATTCGCTGTCTATCGCGGCTGTGACCCTGTTCTTCATCTACTACACCCAGCCCAGCGCCTGCTACGAGGGCAAGGTCTTCATCAGCCTCAACCTCATTCTCTGTTTCTGCGTCTCCGTCATTGCCGTCCTGCCCAAGGTCCAGGTGAGCCTGACAGTCTCTGCCCGGCCGGAATCCAGGCCCCTTGGTGTGTGGCACATCCTGTGGGAATCTTGGAGTCCTGGGACAGGGCTGTCCGTCACAGAGGCTTGGGCTAAGACTGTGTGCTCCCCAGTCAGCTTCCCTGGGTCACAGTCTTGGCTCTCACGTCGACATGCTGGGAAAGTGCCTTAACCTGTGCTCCTCTTTTCAAATGTAAAATAAGGATAATAATACGTCCTAGTTGGAGTTATTCTTAGGATTCAGATCCTATTTTTTGAATACTTCGAGCAGTGCCTGGCATGTAGATATCCATCACACATTATTGTTGTCGTTTTTATGTAAATCAGGAAAACATCAGCGAGTGTCACCGATGATTCTTAGTCACCTAAAGAAGTGGTGTTGGAAGGTGCAGCACCAGTTTCCAATCCCAGACAGTCTGGGATAATGGGTGGGGCTCCCAAGTAATTGTTTGTTCTTCAGAAAGAAAGCCTTCTGAGTCCAGTGGTACTTCCCAGTTTGGGATTCTCAGCCCACCAGGGGTATCAAAGGTAGTGTATGTAGCCTTTGGGGGTCTTTAGCAGAAAGGTTGGGAATCTCCCTTCTGGTCAGAGTCTGAATTTCCCATTGAAAAAATTGAAGCCCGGAGAGGATGATACCCCTGTCTCAGGTCACCCAGCAATCAGTATTCATTCAGCAAATTCCTCTTGAGCACCTACTGTTTACCAGGCACTCTTCTAGATGTTGAGGATACAGCTGCGAGGGAGAGGAGGAAGATAAGGATGATGATGGCTAACATTTAAGGGCATCTAGCATGTCATTTATTTCTGGCACCATCATCGTCCCTACTTTACAGATGAGGAAACAGAGGCTGCAGGAGTGAAGAGACTTGCCTAAGCTCACACAGCTAGTAAGGGGAAGAGCTGGGATTTGAACCCAGGCAGACTGGCACCAGAGCCTGCGCTGTTAATGATAGAATTTAGATTCATATTTTCAAATGTGTGTGTGTGGTGAAGGGTAGAGAAGAATAACCAGTGGGCGACTAGGCCAAGTCAGGTAATTGTGGATGAGTGTTATGTGGGAAATATAAGAAGGTGTGGGTTAAAGGGTACACAGGACCTGGGCTGCTGGAGTCAAGGTTTTCAGGGCCTTCTTGGGGGTCCTGTTTGGGCGGAGGCCCGACTGCTAAAGAGGGGCTGCCCGTGTGGAGATATGGGGAGGAGCACGTCAGAGAGAGGCCACAAGTACAAAGGCCCTGAGGCGGGAGAGGGTTTAGCAGGTTCCACGGACAGCAAGGAGGCCACTGTGGCTGGGTGTAGTCAGCATGGAGGAGCAGGGGGTGGGGGTGGGTCAGGCGGGACATACTAGAAGGGCGTTAATTCAGAGAGTGAAGAGATGCCACGTGAGGGGTTCTCCGCAGGGGGTCCTAAGGATAATCTGATAGGAGACAGAATTAGGACTCTACCTTTGGGTGGGTGAGGTGGGCGGCGGTGTGTTTTCCCAAAAGGGGTGGGGTGGGTGGCCATAGGGCTGTGGGGTGTCTGAGGTCCCCTGGTTGGGTATGAGTGGGCCGAGTGGGAGGGGGTTTCCCCGGGTCTGGCAGGGGTCGTACTGATGGAATGCTCTTGCCAGGAGGCCCAGCCCAACTCAGGTCTGCTGCAGGCCTCGGCCGTCACACTCTACACCATGTTTGTCACCTGGTTGGCCCTGTCCAATGTCCCTGGTGAGTAAAGGCCTGGCCTGTTCTTGGGCCAACAACAGCCCTCTGGGGAGCTGGGGACCCTCACAGGTGACATCCAAGCCCCAGCTCATTCGGAGACTCAGTCCATCAGGGAAGAGAGGGGACCCCATCTGTTCCTAGAGCTGTCTGTCATTTCGCCTGCTAAATGCTGTCTGTCACTGGGATTTGGGTGGTGGGTTGTGCGCCTGTCCATTTGGGTTGGCTCTCTGCCTGTTCTCAGGGCTACATGACTACTTAGACCTGGCCCGCATGGGCTGAGGGTAACCATGCTTTTATCTCTAGACCAGAAATGCAACCCCCACCTGCTGACTAACGGGACAGTCCTGGCAGGCGCCGAGGGCTACGTGACCCAGTGGTGGGATGCGCCGAGCATTGTGGGTCTCATCGTCTTCATCCTGTGCACCCTCTTCCTCAGGTACAGCAGGGCTTTGGTTTCTGGGGAGGGATCATGATTGGGGGCCTGGAGCCTGAAGTGAGAGGAGGATGTGGGAGCCGAGACACCAGGCTGGAAGCAGCAAGTCCAGCCCTTGCATTGTGCTGGTGGGGAAACTGAGTCCTTCAGAGGGCACAGTGGAACTGGGTAGCCGAGGTGGGGCTGAAGCTTGCCTCCTGGCCCAGGGCCCTTTCCTGCACACTGGGTTGCCGTGTACCCAGCTCAGTTGGGTGCAGGAAGACTGGGGTCAGGGAAGAAGCCTGGACTGGGGCCAGTGGGTCCAGGCTCTGTCATTCACCTGCTGTGTGGCCTTGGGATAAGTGGCTTCATCTTTCTGAGCTTCAGTTTCCTTGTCAGTAACCTCCAATGCCCAGGGTGGCTGTGACCCCACAATGTCACATGAGAGAGAGCACTTATACTTAAGATCATTGGACAACTTTTTTTAAAGGAGCATCTTAACAAGCGCTTATCGGTGTGGACTCTGGAGCCTGCATTTGAACCCGGGACTGCCACTTACTAGCGGTGTGATCTTGGGCAAGTCACTTAACTTTTCTGTGCCTCAGTTTCCTTATCTGAAAAATAGGACTAAAAATAATACCTGAATTGTTGAAGGGTTACAGATGAATTAATATGTATAAGGTACTTAGAAAAGAGTTTGGTAAATACTATGCACCAAATAAGCATTTGCTATTATTGAAAATAACTGTGAACATTTGCACAGCTGGGTGGCTGTGAGTGGCTGTTTTGTAAACATCACTAGAGGGTAATCTTGAGTATAATTTTGTTTACACTGGATCTGGCAGACTCATTATTGCCTCCCTGTGGCCCAGCATTTCTCCAGGCACCAGTTTCTTTGTCTGTTCTTTACTCCCTGGAGGAAACCTCTGCCTTTCTCCTCAGGGAGCACCACACCTGCTTTCAGGCCCCTGGGCTAGAACATTCTGAGGCTGTTTCCCATTTTGTTTTGTTTTGGCCTTTTTCAAAACATTTTCTCATAAGTCAAGTCTGGGACGTTCACACACATCTCTCTTCTTTGTCACCTCATTTGATTCCTTTTTCAATCTGGAAAGGCCCATATCACCTCCATTTTACAGGTGTGGAAACTGAGACTCAGTGAGGAGCAGCCACTTGTCTGAGGCCATGAGCACATGGTAGTCTTGATTCTTGAGCACACTTTCCCTGCCCCCAGGTCTCTTGCTGTCCCCACCCCACCCAGGCACAAAGCTATGCTTCCTACTGCTTCGTATACATACATGTCTGAGAGCCCAGGTGGGGGCCTGTGTGTTCTTAACACAGCTCTGAAGACACAGGGAGCCAAGAAGCATAAACAGCCAGGAAGGCAGGGACCACTGATGATGGCTTTCACCCCAGCTAGATTGCCCAGATCTGGGCTCACGTGCATTAGACATCACCACAGTTTTTGATGATTGGGGTCAGCTGCAGCTCTGCAAGGGGTGACCTCAATGATGGGGTGGGGCTACAACCCAGGTCTCCTTTCACCTTTTTTCAAAATACAAGTTGTATTTTCCAACTTGTATATGTGTCCTACGTTATCAAATACTGTTAAGTACATCAAGCTCTCATTACAGAAAAGCAGTGACCGAAAAATAATTACTATTATTTTTTAAATTATAAACATGAAGAAAGGGTGAGTAAAAGTAGTAAAACTACTTACCTAAAACTAATGAAAGGAAAACAAACTTAATAGCAAATGAGCATTATTAATTATTAACATTATTAACGAATGTAGTACCTGACATGGTCATTTGCGGTACTAGGTACTCAATACATGTTAAGGGAAGTGGCAAATGAACAACCAGAACAATAGTGAGCATTTATTTAGTTTATACTCTGTGCCAGGCACAGTGCTAGTGGCTTTACATCATTATTCCCTTTACTCCTAGCCACCCTGTGAGGGAGGCACTCTTGTCCCTGATTTTATAGACAAGGAATCCGAGGCTCAGAGAGGTTAGGTGTCTTGCTCTGGATCACACAAGGAGTGGGGATAGAGTTGAGTCACAGCAGTTTGTTAACTCCTGCGCCCAGGACCTAACCACCAGGTCACTGGCCCTCAAGGCTCTGGGACCATCGTGCCCATTGTTTTTTCGACTGATGCCATGGCTCATGAGGTACCCTGGCACTGCCCACCTGCCCCTCCTCGGCAGCCACAGCCCTAACTGCCATCCTCCTTCCTCCCCGTGCAGTCTGCGCTCTTCGGACCACCAGCAGGTGAACAGCCTGATGCGGACGGAGGAGTGCCCGCCCGTCCTGGAGGCCACGCAGCAGCAGCAGGGGGTGGCCTGCGAGGGCCGGGCGTTTGACAATGAGCAGGACGGCGTCACCTATAGCTACTCCTTTTTCCACTTCTGCCTGTTGCTTGCCTCCCTGCACATCATGATGACGCTCACCAACTGGTACAGGTGTGTGCAGCCTGGCTGGGCATGGATGGAGCCCTCAGTGTCTGGGGGGGTGTCACACATCTCCTCCCTGGGGTTTTCCTGAGCCTGCTCGAGGCTTGGGCATGAAGGTGTCGATCTAGAACCCTCCATGGAGTCTATCTGTGGCCCAGTTTGCCTGCCAGCGCCTTAGTCTGCTCAGCTGCTGGTGCTTTCACTGAGTGCCTGAAAAGAAGGGATCACGGGAGGTGGGGCAGCCTGGGCAGGGAAGACTGGGTTTACAGGTCAGCCGCGGTGATTTGGATTTTGGGGTCATATCGACCTAAGATTCATGGTTGGAGGGTTAGGATTACGGTGTGGAGGTCCGAATCCAAGACACGGGGTCAAGAACAGGAGTCATGAAGTAAAAGTTGGGATCAGGGCCACATCAAGTCACAGATTTGGTCATTTGGTTAAAAACTGGGGTTAGGAGGCCATAAGGCCAGGATTGAAGTTGCCAGGTCAAGGAGCTAAGATCAGAGTGACAAGGTCAGGGGCCAGGACTGGGATTGCAGAGTCAGGGTCAGACTTGAGGTCAAAGATATCAGAAATGTGGTCATGAGAGCAGGGGTCAGGGAGGGGTTATAAGGTTGAGGATCAGGGTGAGAGGTCAGGCCTAAGGTCTGGAGCTCTAGTGTCCCAAAGTCAGAGACTAGGAGCCAGGTCACAATAATGAAGTCTAGGACCGAGGTCAAGGTTGGAACTGAGGTTAGGGTCATGTCTGTGGTACAAGGTCAAGAACTTTGTCTAGGGTCTTAAGACCAAGGGTCAAAAATAGCAGAGACAGGGACTAGAGTTAACAGAATCGGAGCCAAGCTGAGTCAGAGGTCAGAACACTATGATAAGGTCACGGCCAGGAGTGAGGCCCCAGGGCGGGGCCGGGCTCACGGGGATCTGCTGTCTGCGTTCCAGACCCGGTGAGACCCAGAAGATGATCAGCACCTGGACCGCCGTGTGGGTGAAGATCTGTGCCAGCTGGGCGGGGCTGCTTCTCTACCTGTGGACCCTGGTAGCCCCCCTCGTCCTGCCTAACCGTGACTTCAGCTGAGGCGGTCCCTTGCAGCCAGCCCCCTGGTGCCTCAGGCCTCAGTCAGCCAGGCTGAGCCCCAGCCCTACCTCCAGCACTTGCCCCTGAGCTGGGTACCTTATTCTTAGTGCCTTCAAGGAGGCGGAGCTTCAGGCCCACGCCTGAGCCCCACCCTCAGCTGTCCCCGACCACGGGCTGCTTCTTCATTCCCCTTGTGCCCAGTCACCCATCCTCACCTTCTTAGGGAAAAAAGTCCCCTTGTTCCCAGGCTCCCCAGGAGAGGGTCCTAAAGGAGAGAAGTGCTCAGAACCGCTCAGAGAGCGGGAGCACTCGCCATGACGGGACACCGGGCACTGAGACGCGGGTATTCCTGATCGCATCCTCCAGGCGCCCTATCCCCTCCCTGGGCTCCGTGCCTTGCAGAGTCTCTAAGACTTTGCCCAATAAAGAAGCCAGAGCGTGTCTCCCATGTTCTCTGCCTCCTCACCCTCATTGCAGCCCTTGTCCCATCTGGGGCCAGTGTGGGGGTTGGGAATGGACCGTCAGGGCTGAGGGACCAGACAGAGGGGCCACTGGCTCTGTCCTCCGGGGCATGGGGAGCCTGAGGGCGGGGGCTATAGAGGAAGGAGGGGTCAGAAAATGGGGGCCTGGAGTAGTGTCCACATGAGGGGTGGTGAGGACAGAGTCAGGGTGGAGGGGCGGCCGTGCGAGGTGGCCGGAGGCCATCTTCAGGACCGTCTTACAGTGTCTGCCCGGAGGTCCCGCCCGTCTCTGACCCGCCTCCAGGGTCCTGCTGAGGAACTCATCACCACCCTCCCTCCCCTTCTCCCTGCCGGAGTCCTTGGCACCTGCTCTGGGCCAACTGCCATGAGGAATGAGGAAGAGCATGGTCGGGAGTGGCCAAGCTGGCCGATCCCACTGAACTGTGGAAGCAGTGGGGCTCCTGTGGGGCTCTGGGCACGTCCTCCCCACCTCTGGGCCCCAGTTCCTCCTTCATCAGGTGGGAAAAATGCCACCTCCTCCCAGGCTGTGGTGGGGCTCAGAGGAGGCAGCTCCCCATCTCTGAACGTGCAGGGACGTGGGGGGTGGACCGGCCCCTGGCTGCGGTCCCAGAGCCTGGTCTTCATGTTGCGATGACTGACCACATGCCATTCACCCCTTCAACTGTGGGTATAAAAAAATAGGTTATTGGTGTGATGGGTTTATTGGATGCCAGGATGCGGTGGCCAAGGTCACACCGCCTGCTTCCAAGGAGCTGCTGCTGGGTTGTGGGGGGTGGGGGTGGGGGTGCAGTGGTGGAGGCACCTGACACAGGTGGGGAGTCAGCATGGATCCTGGAGAATGAGTGGGAGTTAGTCGGGTCAGGAGGAGTGAAAATGCTCAAGGCAGAGGGGACATGTAAGCAAGACAGAGAGTGGAGCATTCAAGGACCAATGAGAAGTGCAGGGTGGCTGGGGCTCCAAGAAAATGGGGTGTCAGGAGATGTGTAAGCTTGGAGAGATGGGCTGGCCTGAATCACACAGGTCCCTGAGGGCCATGGTGAGGAGACCAGATATCCTCAGGGTAGAGGGGAGCCATGGAGGGTTTTTGAGCCGGGGAGAGGCAGTGAAGGTGTGAGCTGATCGCGCGGAGGCCCTAGGGGCTTAGAGCTGAGTAGCCACGATGTCAGGTTGTTAGTTTATAAAGATCTCCCTAGATGAAATGGAGGGTGCAGCAGCTGGAGGCAGGTGCCAGGTTCTAGGGCAGAGGGGGTGGGGCCCTGGAGTGGGGCAGGGGCTGAGGAAGTCACCTCTCACCCTGGGGGCAGGTCTTGCAGAGGCTCTTGTCCCCTGGTGCCGTTCAGCTAAAGGAAACCCCTTTCCATGTGACAGCCTGAGCACCTCCCCCCAACACACGAGATTTCATTCCTTTCTTCACTTTTGGGAGAAAAAGCCCACACTGCTCCTGATACCTTGTTTATGCACTTGTAGGGGGCCGTTTTTGTCCTGCTTTTGTATCATTGTTGCTCTATAGTTTTTTCAATTATTCACTTAACAAACAGGTACTGAGTATTAGTGGTGCCAGGGTGTAGGCTGCAGCAGGCCTGGCAGGGAAGGAGGCAAGGGGCCAGACCAAAGAGCCTGAATGCCTGGGTAAGGACTTCAGGTCCCAGTTTGGAGGTCACCACCTCTGGGAAGCTGCCTCTATCCCCAGGTGGGGAGGGCTTTCCCTCCGTGTTTCCTCGGCTCCTGTTCTTCCCTCCAGCAAGGCAGTAGTGACACTTAGGTAGCTGGTGGTGGGTATGTTGGAGGTGGGGTCACGTGTCAGGTATGCCCGGCTGCCCACCTGGGGACCAGGAAGCCCAATGAGCCTGTTGGCTGCACGCGCCTGTTGGCTGATGCTCCTACTGCCAGCATCGTGGCTTCCACACGTCCTCCCTCCCTCTTCCTTCCCTTCCTCTCTCTCCTTCTTCCCCACCCCCATCTTTCCTCCAACTTCTCTATCACCTTCTCTTTCTTAGTTCCCTCTTTTCCTTTAAACCCTCTTGTCAGTTGCCTCGCTCCCCTCTCACTCTCCTTTGTCACCTCCCCACCTTTGTCAGTCTGTGGGACAGGCACATAGGACCCCAGCTCTTTCTCTCTCCCAGCCCCTGACAAGCTGGGCTCCCCTGCTGGGTGATCATGGGCAAGGGGCTGCCCTTATCCCCAAGGGCCTATGATCTGTCCCTGGACACCTGCTGCCCCATCCCTAGGCCTAGCTGTTGTCAGTGCGGAGATACCAGGGGCAGCCTCAGCCCAGGCTGCCCTGGAGCAACTTTGGACCCAGCTGTAGAACAAATATCTAGGCAGAGTGATTGCAAAGCCTGCAGATCACGTGGGGAAGCTGGCAGTGTGGTGCACTGGGGAGAGCTCTGGGCGTGGCTCCAGTTCTGTCAGAATCACTCTCTCTCTCTGTGTGACCTTAGGCAACTCAGTTGTTCTCTCTGGGCCTCAATCATAGGCCCATCATTGAGAGGTGCCTTCTCTCAATCATTCTGTACAATGGCAACAGTAGCTGTCTTGTGAACTATAAAGCAGATGCCTTCTTGAGGCAGACACTGTGGTAAACCAGCAGACATTCTCAATCATCCTTTCCTGTCTCCATCACAAAAGGCTGAAAAGCTAACGGCTCATTTGCAGCTTCCTTGAGAGTTAGAAGTGGCCACCTAACAACATTTTGGCTAATTAGATCCCAGTGGGAAAGCTAAGGAGCAATTCTAGGCAAGTTTCTGCTTTTCTTTTACAAGGCACTGCTCATTCTCCCTTTTCCTGTTTTAACATAAATATGATGCCTGGAGCTACAGCAGCTGTATTGGGACAATGAGGCAACAAGCTCAGAGATGAGGAACCAACATGGTTAGGATTGTGGTGTGGAAAAAGGGGTCCTTGATACACCCTTGAGCTGCTGCATCCACCCTACTGTGCCTGACTCCAGAGTTCTGTTATGTGAGAAAAATAAACGCCAATATATTTAAGCCCCTGCTAGTGGGTATTAAATTCCTTGCAGCTGAATGCATTTTTAACTGATGTAACATGTGAGATGATTTTTAATTTTAGTGACAATAAATAACAGGAGAAATTCATCTCCATTACTTAGGACTATTAGGTACAATAGTGTAGCATCCCCATATATATGTTTATAAATAAATGTATATTACATATGTATATGTATATATATATATATACACATATACGTATATATATATGTTTAGTCGCAGGAGAAATTGTAACAAGGTGGTTTTTTTGAGAGATTAATTTTTCTCTCCTCTGCCAAACACACAGGAGAAGGTTCTGGGCCTCCTTACCTTGCGGGAGGTTTGAGGAAGAGTGGGAAGCAGGAGAGAGAGGTTACCTGTGAAATATACTTCCTCTCCTATCTTTGGTATAAAAAAGCCCAAGTTGGTTGAGTTTCTGGGAAGTAGGGAGGAGGCAGTGATGGGGGCAGCAGAGGTGCCTCCTGGAGGGAGAGGAGAGGAGAGCCCCTGAAGGAACTTGATTAGAGATGAGGGGTGGTTTCTCCAGACCCCAAAGAAATTCTCTGTGCCTGGAAGAGGAGGCAGAGGGCTGTGGCTTCTGTGAGCAAGGGTGGGGGCATTAGTTCCTGCTGAACTGCTGGAGCCAGCCAGAGCCTGGGGAGCTGGTGGGACTCCGAGGGATAGCAGCACAGTGCTCAGCCCTGCTCGAGGTGCAGGCTCCCCTGACACCAGGTCCCTTGGGCTCTGCCCACCACCTGAACCCAGGACGTTTGCACTATCCTGGAGAGGTCTCTCTCTCTTCCCTCCCCTCCCCTCCCCTCCCCTTCCCTCCCCTCCCCTCCCTTTCCTTCTCTTTCTCCAGTGTAGAATGGCTGAGGTTGAATTTCCCACCAGCTTAATGGGATGGGGCTTTGGATAGAAAGTTAATATAAGACAGATGTTGTTTCTTGCACACCTGTGAACTGAGCTTCATACCCACTTCAAAATAATTTTAGACATCAGGCATGCTTAGGGTGTAAAAAAGTCAAGTGCAAGAGTGTGAAAAGCATTTGCCTTCTTCATTTTCTCAAGCACCAGCAGAGGATTCTATTGAATGAATATTCTACCATTTATTTCGCGAATCCTAGCCAATTGATGGGCATCTATGTTCTCAGGTTGTTCGTTTTGTTTTTGCTTCCACCAGCCATGGTGTTTATTCTGGCAGCTTGCTGAGTTGCAGGAAGAACATAGACTCCAGAGCCAAGATCCTCTAGGTTCTTATCTTGACTTTGCCCCCGAGCTGGCCTCTCTGGTCTGTTTCCTCATCTGCAGCATTGGGATTGTAGTAGCACCCCCCTGCGGGACATCGCCCAGGTCAGTGAGAGCACGTCTGTAATGGCCCTGGCACTAGGTGGGGCCTGGAGTAGGAGCCTTCCTTTCTCTGGCTACCAGTCCTCAGGAACTGAGACAAAAACCTAGGCCAGCAGATGAGGTCACTGTAATGCAGGGTTTTTAGCTCCCGCTCCCGGCAGGTAAACACAGGAGACGTGGAGGCCGAAAAGGAACAACAACGGAGCTACAGATAGGGGGCTCAGACCACTATATCCTCTGTGGCAGCCGGAATAGACACAGGAAGTAGGATCCACACAACCCGCACCATCTGCCACCACACTTGTTAACCGCCATCCGCACTTGACAGTTATATACAAAACAACAGTGGCTAATGGCTAACTGGTTATAGCTGATGGCCATCTAATAAGCAAGCCAGCATATTTCCACGTGAGGCCAAGAGCCTGGAAACTGCTCTCCTGGCCCTGTCCCTGCAGTCACCATAGCCTGTCCTCTACCTCCAGGGAAGCCTGCCCTTTGCCTCTCTGGAGGTGGGTGTGAATGAGAGGTGGCAGGAGGTGGGGAGAAAAATGGGAACAGGAGCCAACATTTATTGAATGATTCCTGTGTCCCCAGCCTGCAGCAAGAAGCTTTCATCCCTGTAGCAAGCTTGTTAGTACAGCTGACCCTTAAACAACACGAGGGTTAGGGGCACAGTTGAAAAATCCACGTCTTGCTTAAGTCAGCCCTCTGCATACATGGATTCCCAACCACGGATTGAAAACATACACAGAGAAAGCAATTTATAAGAGAAAAGAAAGATGAAGCCCCTGATTCCCCAGTCTTCCCTGACCCCCAGTCTAAATAAGCACCTCCATTTTTCTCTTCTGTTCCTTTTTTTAAGGAAGGCACAGCTCACAGTGGCCCATGCAGGATTGAACCGGCAACCCTGGTGTTATTAGCACCGTGCTCTAACCAACTGAGCTAACTGGTCACCCCACACCCCCATTTCTCTTAGCACACTCTTGGTTTCCCCAAATAGCGTTTATTACTGTGTGTGATTATTGTATCTATTTGTGTGATTATCACTGTATTGTCTGACTCTCCCTAAGGTCATTGAGGGCGAGAAACTACCCTTATTGTTTATAGTTTCCCTGGTGCCTAGAACAGAGCCTGATGAAGAGCAGGTGCTTAAGCAGGTTAGTTGATTGACTGACCATCTGAATCAATATTCGTTGATTCTGGAGCAGCCACAGGAAAGCCCAGGAGGTGGAGAGTTTATAGCAGAGTAGGAGGGGTAAGAGCCCTGGGCTGCGGTGAAGAGGCCCGAGTGCCATTACTGAATGTGCAGGGTCAGAAGAAAATTCCACTGAATGCCTCTGAAGAGGAGACCTGCAGAATAGGTGAGAGCCAGGTGGGTCGAAGAGCATGGGAGAGTGGCCAGGGCAGGAAATTGCATGGTGGTGAGAGGACAGACCGTTCAGGAGCTGAGGAGCTGGAGCGTCACGGTGAGGGGTGACGTGGCAGAGGTGGGAAGGCCCAGGCTATGGAGTTTAGCAGTTGCAGATCAGAGACCCAAAGGCATGTCTGGTTTGGCACGCTGTGTTTAAAACAGTAAGAACCTCAACAAAGATTGTGATGCCTTTCCGTGGAGCACGTCGTTCATCCACCTCGTTCCCGCTGCTCGTCAGTGTCCACCTGCTGCTGCATCTGTTAAGTGACTCACCTGGCCCGTGAAGACATCGGAGCTTGCAGCCCTGATGCAGAGTCAGGTAGGCTGTGGTCAGGGCGTTTGTGAGGCCTGAGGCCTGCCCACCTTCCTCTGAAAAGCCTCCAGGGGGCAGACTTGGCCTGCCTCAGCCTTTCTCTGTTCTGTTTCCCAAAGGATCCCAGGCTGGTGGTGATGTCCTGGCTTGCAAGGGGCAGTACCCTGTGGTGGTCAGATCCTGAGTCTGGAGTCTAGCAGGTCTGGTTCCCATTCTGGTCCCTCCACTTGCCTCACCTCTCTGAGCCTCAGCTTCCTCACCTGTGAAGGTGTAATAAGAGTTCCTACCCCACAGGGTTTGGGGTAAGTCTCGTTTACTTTGACTATGAGCTGTTCTGCACAGCCCACTCACATACTCATTTGTTCAACGTGCCAGGATGCAAGAGTTTAGCCAACTGCACAGTTTAGAGCAGGGGTGTCCAAACTGCGGTCCGCGGGCCAACTGCGGCCCATGATCCATTGTTAATTGGCCCACAGCAAATTCCAAAAATATATTTAGTTTACTTAAATAAACCAGGTGAGGCAATACGTACTTCACCTCGAGTGAGTGGCCCGGCTGTTTGTGTGTTTTACTGCATATGGCCCTTGGTGAAAAACGTTGAAAAAAGTTTGGACACCCCTGATTTAGAGGGAACACAGTTCATAAGACCACTCTCCCTTCTGACACTGACTGCAAGTTCAGGGCTTTCCAAAATTGCCCTTATGTTCAATTATTTACTAGAACTCCCTGAAAACTATTATACTCATGGTTATAGTTTACTACAGGGGAAGGACAAAGATTAAAATCAGCCAAGGGAAGGTGTGCACAGAGTGGAATGTGGGGGGAGCATTGGATGCTGAGCTTCCATTGTCCTCTCCCTGTGAGGTCAGGATGCATTCATTCCCCTGTGTCCATCAGCAACAACGTGCAGGGAACACTGACAACCAGGGCAGCTCACCCGAGCCTGGGTGTTCAGAGTTTTGATGGGGTCTCCATTATGTAGGCATGATTAATTGGTTGATTAATGATTGGTTGATCTCAGTCTCCAAGTCAACTGATACCATGTGACCAAAAGCTCCCACCCTTAATTGTGTGGTTGGTCCTTCTGGTGTGACCAGCCCCGACTCTAAATCACACTGTTACTATCTGGCTAGTCCAAGACCCCCAGGCAAACAAAGATTACCTATAGGAGCTGAGGGCAAAGGTCAAATTCTATGTTTTGGCAAGGTCAAAATTCTGACCTTTATGGCAAGGTCAAATTCTATTTTTTTCCAGTTTTATTGAGATATAATTAACACATAACATTGTGTAAGTTTCAGGTTTACACTGCGTTGATTTGATACATTTGTAAATTGCTTACCACTATTATTACCACCATAGTTTAGCTACTACTTCCATCCTATCACATGGTTACCGTTTCTTTTTTCCTGGTGAAAACATTTAAGATCTACTCTCTTAGCAACATTCAAGAATATGATACAGTATTATTAGCTATAGTCACCATATTGTACATTAGATTTTCAAATTTGTTAATCTTATAACAATAAGTTTGTACCCTTTGACCAATATCTTCCCATTTCCCCCACCCTTAACCCTTGATAACTTACATTCTTTATTATGTACATGGTTAGCCTGGAAAAGAGACGTGACTTCTGCACATTGGAAGCTCTCAGAGGAGCTGCCTTGCCTCTGCCCACATTTCCAACCTGGGAGTCTGGGCTGGGGGATTGAAGACGCAGGGTAAACAAAGCTAACACTTATTGGGGATTTCTGATGTGCCAGTACTGGCTCAACTTTTTCCATGCATTATGTCATTTAACCCTCCCACATTTCCCATGAGGAAGAAATATCCATGACGTTATCTTATGTATGAGAACACCAAGGCAAGGAGTGGTGATAACTCACCCCAGGCACTCAGCTAGTAAGGGGCGGGCTCTAGGATTTGGAGACAGGTCTAGGTGACACATAAGTCCACACTCTGCTAATCTGCCTCCTGTATTCTAAAAGCATGGGTTTGGATTCAAATATAATGGGTTCAAATTCTGGGCTCAGCCACTTAGGGGCTGTGTGACTTTGGCCAGGTAAAGGATCCTCTCGGAGTCTCAGTTTCCTCGTTGACAACAGTTAGGATGTCCCCTCAGTGCCCCCTTCCACCTATTGGCCTCCTGATTCTGTTGAGATTATTTACCCGACTACCCCACAAGACTAGGGATTGCTGGAGGGGAGTTCTCATAACCTATGTGTTTATCCACTTCCCATCTACCGCCCGGCAGAGAGCAAGCATCCGTAAGTGTTTGCCATTATTGAAGTACATGGGAGCATGCTCCCGAAAGACCAGAGACAAGTCTTGCTGAGCAAGTGGAAAGCTGTGCTGCATGAAGCCCTCAGGGCTGGGGGCCCAGTCGGGGAGGACCCTTCATATAAACCGCCCCCTGGGAACCTGGTCACAGCAAGTGGAAAACACGGACATTACCCCCCAGAGGACCTGGCTGGGTTTAGGTTAATGCCACGATTTGCACTGTGACCTTGGGCAAAGGATATAACTCCTCTGGCTTTGCTTTTCCTAAGGGTAAAATAAGGGAGTAGGACTAGACCATTGGACAGTTCAAATCTGTTTCCACACCTTGGCTGAATGGCCACCGGAGCTCTGGTCCAGGTCCTCCCAGAGGAAGTATCTGTGATGGTCTTTTTGATAATGCCTCCTTCTCTGTGGTCTTGAGGGCCCATTACTCCCCCAACTGCCCCTCTATTACACATGTGCACACATGCACAGAAGCATGCACACATTTGTGCACATGTGACCCATGAGCACAAATGCACACACATGCAAATATGTATACAGGACATGTGTATGCGTGAGTACACATGCGTGCACCAGAGCACACATATGAATGCACACAATGGACTGCCACTCAATATCCACTCAATATCTCCTCTCTGGGCCTGCCCTTCAGCAGGGGCTAGAAAGCTGAAGACACGTTTCCCAGACTCCCTTTCAGTTAGAGCTAGAGTTTTGGGTGTGACTCAGGTTCAGCCAACTGGAGACACTTACACGACCTTTGGAAGGTGAAATGAGTTTCTGTAGACAAATGTTGTCTGCAAATGTTTCTTTTTCTTCTGTGGCTATTTCCTCTCCATATGATTTTGGGAGTTGCTCTTGAAAGCTCACCCTTAAATTTGTTTCTTTCAGATCTGTTTATTTATAACACATAACACTCTGTAATATATTCCTTCCTGTTTAAACCAGCTAGAGCGTTTTCTGTTTTCTGCATCTAAATTCTTCAGGTTTTAGCGCAGGTGTCCTGACTTCTAAGCTTCCCATTCTCCAGTTACACCTGACATCTGACCAATGTCCATTCTCTCAGAGTCTGGACTCTGTTCATATCCTCTCAACAAACACTGAGTGGGCACGTGTCCGCTCTGTTCTTGGTTTGGAGATTACAGCCATTCACATGATGGGACAGAGTAGGAGCTCAGTAAATATTAAGGAGACACTCTAAACAGGTCAGCCAACTAATAAAAAAGGTAATTTCAGATCATGCAAAGCTTAACGACAATGGAACACTCAAGGAATGGAGAGTTGGAAATATTTTTACCCCTGTAAGGGGAGTTAGGGAAAGCCTCTTTGAAGGGGTGCCATTTGATCTGAGACAGGAAGGAGCCAGCCATGGGAAGGTTTGAGGAAGAGAATTCCAGGCAAATGCAGAGGCCCTGAGGCCAGAAGGAGCTTGGAGTTTTTGAGAAAGAGTGGACAGGACAGTGTGGCTGGAGCGAAGTGAGTAAGGGGGAGAGAGGGAAGATGCAGGCAGCGTCACATCTTGTAGGGCCTTGGAGACATGGAGATTCATAAAGGGAAAGCTCCCTAAAACAGAGTCGGGAGGCCAGCAGGGGGAGCTCTCACACAGCGCCACCTGTCTGTTCAGAGCATGCAGGTTTGTCAATTACAGACCCCAACAGAAGAATAGTCAAGGAAAGAGTGATCTATTAATAGACCCCAATAGGAAACGATGTACGTTAAATCTCCTACAGAAAGCGACTACCCCAGCAACGTAGCTAGTGAGAAACCACCACCTCCCTGAACTCTTGCCTTTCTCCAGTGGACTCGAATTCAAAACAACCCCTCCCAACCTCCTCCTTTTCTCTATCACATAACGTTCCTCTCCTTTGTTGGACTTGTCTATGGCTTTTGCTATAGTTTGCTTGTCCCAAATTGCAATTCTTTGATGTTCCTGAATAAATCCATTTTTGCTGGTGAAAGAACTGGTTATTTTCTTTTTAAAGTCAACAGAGGCCTCACTGAGGAGTCGGATTTTATCCCAGGTACAATGAGAGGTCATCAGAAGCCCTTATGCAGGGTCCTGGTGTGATTGACTTATGTTTTAAGAGCCCAGTATGATGTTGGGAGGAGAGTGGGGGTGGGAAAAGGTCAGAGTGGCAGCGGAGCGACCATTTGGGCGGGGAGTGTGGTGGAGAAAGAAGGCGATGGCTGGCCAGTGTGATAGCAGTGGAGGTGGTGTGATGTGAACAGAGCTGGGAAAGCATTTTGGAGGTAAAACCAGCAGAAACTGTTGTTGGGTGTGGATAAAAGAGACAAAACAAGGATGACCCTTGGTTTTGGCCTGAGCAACTGGGTGAATTTTGATGTCATTTATCGCAACGCAGAAGACCTGAGTTGGTTTCAGAGGAGAGGTTATCAAACGTTCTGTTTTAGATTGATGGTAGAGGGGATTAAGGGATAAGTGTAGGAGATTATGTGACAGCCCAGGTAGAGACGATGGTGACCTGAACGAGCGTGGTGGTGTAGAGGTGAAGAGAAGAGGGTGGATAGTGGATAGAGATATTTAGGAGGCGACATCAACAAGGCTTGGTGAGGGACTGGAAATGGGTGGGAATCGCCTGGTGGGAGAGGGTGTCAAACATTTCTCAAAAGTTTGTGATTCATGAAAATGTTAAGCGGTGGTGTCATTCACTGAGATAAGTAACAGGGAGGTCCGGACTGTAGGGGATAATCAAGAGTTTGTTTTTGGATATACTGATACAATGTATATGAAATGCCAAAATCACCGATCTCCGGCACACCTTAGGGGCGCAATAAATGGGAACAGCTACTATTCTTCCTTCAAAGTCCAGTTCTACCCCTGGGTTTTCTTTGGAACTCTCTAGACTTATTAAAAATGAGCTCCTGGATTAGGTGGTTTCTAAAAGCCCTCCTGATCATTCCCTCATCACCATCACCAATACCAAGGTGGCCACTTCTCCTGATTTTCCTGGGGCCGTGGGATTTCCTGGATTCAGAACTTTTGGTGCTGAAACCTGAACAATGCTGGGCAGACTGGGGGCTGGCTGGTCAACCTAAGCACCATCACCACCATCATCACCATCATTCTTACCATCACCATCATTGTCACCATCACCACCACCGTCATCCTCATCACCACCGTCATCATCACCCTCACATTCATTCTCGTCTATAATTTATTGGACTCTGGGACATCTCTCGACTGTGTGCTAAATGCTTTACGTGCATTATCTTATAACCTCATTGCAATTCGATAAGGTAAGGACTAATTCTTGAGAACTCAGGCTTAGGAATGTGACAGTCCTGGGTTCAAATTCCAGTTCCATCACCAGTTGCAAATCTTGGCACGTCATTTACACTCTTTGAGCTTTTTTTTTTTCCATTCCTAGTACCTTCCCCTCTCTCCTTGTTGTATATCTATCTTCAGCACTGGATTTCAGGGTGCTTGAGGGAAAGTAGCCTGTTTTATTCATTTCCTCTGTTATTCTCCCTCACCCAAGAGACTAATATAGATGAAGCATCTGTACATAACAAAAATTGTTATAATAGTGACTAATATTTTTTGAGCACTTACTTTGTGTTAGGCTCTTTTCTATTAACTCATTTCATGTTTGTTTTATTACATTATATATAAACAAAAAAGATCAAAGGAAAAGAGTGGAAAACAGAAAATGCAAAAAATATGGTACATTTTATTGTATGGAAATTATATGTCAATAAAGTTAATATGAGAAATAAACAGATAGTAGAAATAAATACATGTTTGTCAGTAAACACAAATGTAAATGTATTAAATTTACCAGAGTTTCTCAGATAGGATTTTGAAAAAAGACGTGTCTATGTACTATTTGCAAGGGTCATACCTAAAACACAGTGACACAAAAGAGGGAAGTAAATTGATGGAAGAGATATAATAGGTAGTTATTAACCTAAAGAAAGCTGTTGTATCAATATTGATACAAACAAAATAGATTTTAAGGCAGAAGTCTTTATTAGGGATATAAGAGAATCATCATTAAATGACAAAAGAAACAATTCACCAAGAAGTTATAGTGAGCCCAAACTTTTATGGACATAATAATGTAGACTTAAATTACATAAAACAAAAATTGACAGAAGTACAGGATAAATCTGCAAATCTGCAATTTGGGATTTTTAGACATGCCTCTTCTAATAAATGATATATCAGACAATAATAAAATAAGAATAGAGAAATTTGAATGACATATTCAACAACTAGTGGGGATAGGTAGGTAAATAGATTCCTAAAAATTGGTCATTAAATCTAATGACATTTTGTATTGGTAAGATGTAGAGAAAGAAGAACTCACATATTTCTGGCAGAAATGTATATTGAAGCCATCGCTTTGGAGGGAAATGTGACGATATTGGGTAAACTTGAAGATGAGCACATCTGTGATCCAGCAATTCCATCAATAGATGATTGCCCTACAGAAACTTCACCTGTATGCAGAAGGAAACATGTATAACATATTCGTTGCAGATCTATTCATAACAGCAAAAAACTTAATCAGCACTCAGTTAAGGATGGGTAAATAGCCTGAGGTTTATTCAGATGGTGGACTACTCTATAGTATTTGAAATAATATAAGTAGAGTTACATGAACCAATCAATAAAAATAACCTAAAAACATACTAAAGATTGGGAAAAATCAAATTGCAGAATGATATGGTATGATACCATTTATATTAAATTTTTTGAAATGTACAAAATAATACCCTATATTTCTGGTGGACGTACGCATATGTAGAAGTACAAACGTGCACAGTAATGATACCCATGGGTTTAAAAATTTCCCTGTGAGGAAGAAGGGAGAAGGATTGGCAGCCTGGCCACAGGACCGTTAATCCTAGCTCTAACCCCAACTAGGACCGGACGTTGAGTGTGGGACAGGGGATTGGGGAGTGTCCCTTCTCATCACTGTTGGGTATTAGTCAGACTGAAGGGGACCTTACTCTGCTGTCTGTCAGGTGTGAATTTGGGCTTGTGATCTTGGGCTAGTCCCAGGTGTTCTCTTGATCTTGGTTTTCCCATCTCTGAAATGAACTAAAGGTATTTGCCCTAGAGAACAGCAGACTCAGGCAGACTCAGTCTCGACCTTCACGTTGTCAAAAGCCTTTTCACGGAGAAGAAAATTTAGACTGATTTGTGTTGTGTGGTTTCAAGGTGCAAAGCTAGAAGCAGGAAGTAGTAGTTCAAAATAAACTACTCTCAGAGCTGCTGTTCAAGAACGGAAAGGGAGTGAGCTCTCTGTATTTGGGAATGTGCAAACAAAGGCAACTAGATAAGCATGTGGAAGGGAAGTTGAAGAGAGAATTCCTGTTCTGGGAGTAGTGGCTGAGTGTCTGTGGGACACTGAAAGTCTGGCTGGAAACTTCTGTGATTCTAAGTTTGTATGATTATAAGCACTTACCTACCTTCCAGATAGCTTTTATTTACCACTATTCTGCAGATAAGAAAACTGCAGCTGGGAGAGGACAAGTAACCATTACAGGAAAGCCTTTACATGTGGCTGGAGATTCCCTATTACTGTCAAGTGACAGTTTTCCCTCCCTGGCAAGCAGATGGAATTAAAAGATTGTGAGTGACTGTTGTTACTCATCTTACACGGGCTGCAGCACACCTTGTGTGAAGTCGATAGAAGAGCTGGAATAAGAATGGGAATTATGTGGTCTCAGGGCCCTTTGAGTTTTTTGGGTTGTTTTTTTTTAAACAGATAATATTTATTTTTTTAAAGATTTTATTGGGGTAGGGGAACAGGACTATATTGGGGAACAGTGTGTACTTCCAGGTCTTTTTCCAAGTCAAGTTGTTGTCCTTTCAATCTTAGTTGTGGAGGGCGCAGCTCAGCTCCAGGTCCAGTTGTTAGTTGCAGGCGGCACTGCCCACCATCCCTTGCAGGAGTCTAGGAATCGAACTGGCAACCTTGTGGTTGAGAGCCCGTGCTCCAACCAACTGAGCCATCCGGGAGGCAGCTCAGCTCAAGGTGCCGTGTTCAATCTTAGTTGCAGGGGGTGGAGCCCACCATCCCTTGTGGGACTCAAGGAGTGGAACCGGCAACCTTGTGGTTGAGAGCCCACTGGCCCATGTGGGAATCGAACCGGCAGCCTTCAGCGTTAGGAGCATGGAGCTCCAACCACCTGAGCCACAGGGCCAGCCCCTCAAGCCCTCTGTTGAAGATGGTGTTTACATTTTCTCACCAGCCCCCTCTGGTAGTCACCACGCTCGCTAACATGGACTCTTAATGTCCAAGAGCTTGCACATCAGTGTCCCAGTTCCGGTAAAAGAAATCTGTGATGTCGCCACAGGCCCTGAACTTCTACCCAACGAAACATAAAAAGGGGGGTGGCCCTGCCCCCCCAGTGTCCTAGTTTCTCCAGCAGGGGGCTGGCTGTGGGTGGTGGGTAAAAACCCATGCTGGCTCCTACTGCCAAGTGAACTACTCCAGCTCTGGGGATCTGATGCTGTCCGGTGACCGAAGACCCTCACCTCAGACGAGAAACAAGAAACTGTGGTTAACAGTCTGCAATGTAATTAATGGGGACTAAAGTGCTCCTGGTATCTCACGGTTTCTGGTACTGGAATCAAAAACAAAATATGGTCCAGTTCAGAGTGGGGGTTAGTGCCTAGTTGGTTGACCCTAAAACATTTGGAATTGCATTTGTTGGATCTGGGATCCCAACAGCTTTTCAATCATTGGGTGGAAAACCACCAAGCTCAGATTCTTGATGGCATGCTGGGCTTGCTGGTGGGGAGGGGGCTCCCCTGTCCCTTTCTGCTGCCACCAATAGCTGAAGCTGGTGATGGGAATAAGAGCCCAGGAGTCAGTCCAAGGCAGGAGGATAGAGGCAGCAAGTCGCCAGTCCATGAGAAGCTGCCCTCAATAAGATCTAGTCTCTGCCCAGTGGCCCCGAATGGACCAGGGTTCTCTCCTTCTTTTTCTCCTTCTCCTCCTTTTCCTCCTTCTCCTTTTCCTCCTCCTCCTTCTCCTCTTTCTTCTTCTCCTTCCTCCTCCTCCTCCTCCTTTTTCTCCTTCCCTTTCCCCTTCCTCTTCCTCCTCTTCCTCTTCCTCCTCCTCTTTCTCCTCCACTTTCTCCTCCTCCTCCTTCTTTTAAATTGTGGTAAATTATGTATAATATAAAAATTACCATTTTAACTCTTTCTGAGTGTACAATCCAGCGCCATTAAGTCCATTCGTATGATTGTGCAGCCATCATCACTACCATCCATCTCTGGAACTTTTCTATCATCCCAAACTGACACTCTGTACCCATTAAAGAATAACTCCCCATTCTCCAACCCTTTCTACCCTGCCCTGCCCAGGCCTGGTAACCGCTATTCTACTTTCTGTTTCTAAGAATTTGACTACTCCGAGTACCTCACATAAGTGGAATCATGCAGTGTTTGTCCTTTTGTGTCTGGCTTGTTTCATAGAACGTAATGTCTTCAAGGTTCATTCATGTTGTTGCATGTATCAGAGCCAATCCTTTTTTATGACTAAATAATATTTAGTCACTGTATGGATATATCACATTTCGTTTATCTATTCATCCGTTGATGGAAATTTGGGTTATTTTCACTTTTTTTTTTCTCTCATTAAACTTTGTTTTAATGGGTCTCAAAATTCTGTGACAGATTTTTGGTCAAGTTGTTTCCATTAAAAAGTACTGATTTTAAAAACTAATAACTTAAACACTGCCACACACAAAAACAAATGGTCCACAAAACATTCTCCTTTCCTTCTGAAGGTTTTACGATGCATTGTAATCATTAACCAGTCTTTTACTATTACACTTAAATGGCCAATTGAGACAAACAGTTCTGAGACCGTTCTTCCACCACTGATTAAGACTGGGGTGGCAGGTATTGGGGATAATATTCATTTAGCCTTCTGAGCTTTCTGGGCAGACTTGGTGACCTTGCCAGCTCCAGCTGCTTTCTTGTCCACTGCTTTAATGACACCCACGGCAACTGTCTGTCTCATGTCACGAACAGCAAAACGACCAAGAGTAGGGTAGTCAGAGAAGCTCTCAACACACATGGGCTTGCCAGGAACCATGTCAATGATGGCAGTATCACCAGATTTCAAAAACTTGGGGCCATCTTCCAGCTTTTTCCCTGAACGACGATCAATCTTCTCCTTTAGCTCAGCAAATTTGCAAGCAATGTGAGCTGTGTGACAGTCAAGCACAGGTGCATATCCGGCACTGATTTGGCCTGGATGGTTCAGGATAATCACCTGAGCCATGAAACCAGCTGCCTCCATTGGTGGGTCATTTTTGCTGTCACCAGCCACATTGCCACGACGAACATCTTTGACAGACACATTCTTGACATTGAAGCCCACATTGTCCCCAGGAAGAGCTTCACTCAAAGCTTCATGGTGCATTTCAACAGACTTTACTTCAGTTGTAACATTGACTGGAGCAAAGGTGACCACCATGCTGGGTTTGAGAACACCAGTCTCCACTCGGCCCACAGGGACAGTACCACTACCACCAATTTTGTAGACATCCTGGAGGGGCAGACGCAAAGGCTTGTCAGTTGGACGAGTTGGTGGCAGGATGCAATCCAGAGCTTCAAGCAGCGTGGGTCCACTGGCACTGCCATCTTTACGGATGACTTTCCATCCCTTGAACCAAGGCATGTTAGCACTTGGCTCCAGCATGTTGTCACCATTCCAACCAGAAATTGGCACAAATGCGACTGTGTCAGGGTTGTAGCCAATTTTCTTACTGTAGGTGCTGACTTCCTGAACGATTTCCTCGTATCTCCTCTGGCTGTCAGGCGGCTCAGTGGAATCCATTTTGTTCACACCAACAATCAGTTGTTTCACACCCAGTGTGTAAGCCAGCAGGGCATGCTCACGGGTCTGCCCATTCTCGGAGACACCTGCTTCGAATTCACCAACCCCAGCAGCAACAATCAGGACAGCACCGTCAGCCTGAGATGTGCCTGTAATCGTGTTTTTGATAAAGTCTCTGTGTCCTGGGGCATCGATGATGGTCACGTAATACTTGCTGGTCTCGAAATTCCACAGGGAGATATCAATGGTGATCCCACGCTCGCGTTCAGCTCTCAGCTTATCCAAGACCAGGCAGACATGAAGGAGCCCTTCCCCATCTCAGCGGCCTCCTTCTCAAATTTTTCGATGGTTCTTTTGTGGATCCCACCACATTTGTGGATCAGATGCCCAGTAGTGGTAGACTTGCCGGAATCTGCGTGTCCAATGACAACAACGTGGATGTGTGTCTTTTCCTCTCCCATTTTGGGTTAGATTCAGTGGTGGTTTTCATTACACCTGTGTTCTGGCGGCGAACCCGTTGCGAAAAAGCGGGTTATGTCCACTTTTGACTGTTGTGAATATTGCTACTGGGAATATGGATGTACAAATACCTGTTTGAGTCCCTGCTTTCAATTTTTCTATTTCTCGGCCAAGTTGCATGTGGGGACTATCTGTGCTCCAGGCAGATCGATGTTTCCTAAGTAGATCAATGCAAAATGACTCCAAATAATTAAAATGTTATTATCAATCAAATTGTTTTAAAAATCACCCATTTTCTATTGTGAGACTTTTAATACCAAGTTCTTCAGAAAATGTTTTACCTTGGAGGGCTAGAGCTGGCAGGTCAACACCAAAAACTGAAATAAAATGAGAGAACCCTTCAGTGAAGCACTAAGGACAGTGGTTATTAGAGAAAGCTAAAGTTCTGAATAAGAAAAGGGAGGAGGGCCCTTGGAGTCTTTAGGAGATTTTAAACTTGTATTTTTCATGACATCCTAATAGTATTATAAAAATGCTACGTTATAGAAAGAGTTTCACATAAACTTTAAAGGTAGGATTTTATGTTGCATTATATAAATTATATATGTGTTATATGTTATAATTTAACCACATATTGTAGCATGGTACATTTTTCTTATACTTCTGAGTATTGGCTATCTTTTCTATCATTCTTGAGTGGTTTGAGTCAGGTCAGGATTTTAAAAAAGCTGAGATAACGAATATTGTGAATTTCCAAAGCCTCTAGAAAACTTAAGTTCACCACTAAAGTGATCTATGGCAAAGGAATGAATAATGGCGTTATTAAAAGGAAATTTAAAAACTAGTTTCACCCAGTGGGACTGAGATAAAGAAAGGTAGGTTGTTGTTTTTAGCCCATGAAAATTCAAAAATGAAGGAAAGTTTTAGACAAAACTTTAGAAGCAGGTATTGCTCTCTATCTTCCCATTTGTAATTATCCTCTACTTATCTAGTGCATGGAGACTATCTGTGACACTAAGTGCCCTTGTTCCTCACTTTATTTGTGGTTCCTCACAACTCTTCCTCTTCTGAACAGTTCAGCTCATCCACACTTGCACCCGGCAGAGCAAAAGCCCTGCCATTTCCCATGTTCAAACATGTGCTTGAGGGGCTCACTCCTTCCCCAAGTGACTCATCAATGTATCTTCTCCAGCCACTCAAATGTGAGTTCCATGAGGGAGGAGCCTGTTGACTGCTGTGTGCTCAGTGCCTACACCATTCAGGGTCAGTAGTAAGTGATTAATAAATATTTGTTGAGTGAATGAATATATGAATGAATCTCATATAGTAATTTCCCAGAGAGAGAGAAGTTCTGCAAATAGCACTGTTCTTAACCCTGTCACATGTCCTGTGGTGTTTCAGTCGTCCTTAAAAATCAGTGGTCCAGGCAGCCTCCTGACTGGCCAATTCCGTTCTGAGCACCTCCCATTGTCATCTGTAAGCACATGAAGTCTTCCAAAGGAAGACTTCTATGCTGCAGAATAAACAATCCTCAAATCTCAGTACTTAAAGCAATAAGGTTGTTCATCTCCTTAAACTGCATGTCCAGGGAGGGTTGGTTGGGAGTTCTGCTGTATACTGACCTCCCTCTGGGACCGAGGCTGATGGCGTAGCCACCATCTGCTGATTGCCCATGCAAAGGAAAAGAGCATTCGGTGATTACCACTGGCTTTGAAAGTTACCTACTGGAAGTGACTTACCACTTTAGCTTGTATTTCATTGGCCGAGGCAAATCATGTGGCTATATCCAATTTGTGGGGGAGGGGCTGTGATAGACTATTATTGCTCAAATGTTTGCTGTTTCTCCCTATGAAAGGATTATAATCCTCTCCCCATGGATATCAGCCTTAGCCATGGGACTTGTTTTGGCTACTGATCTTGAGAGAAAATGTGCCCCAAGGGGCTGATCCTTCAGCCCGAATCCTACAATGATGAGAACCAAAGCTGACCCATGATGGGAACATGAGACAGAAACAAATCTTTGTAGTTTGGTTTGTTATTGCAGCAGAATTTAGCTTACATGGATTGACTCTGTGGGGAAATGTGATTTTTACCTCGTACCCAAGAAGAGAATTGGAAATAGCTGAAGAATAGTGCTAAGGGCTGCCACACAGAGCCATTTGAGTACAACAGTGGGGATGAATAGTAGCTTACCAGGCTGGAGAGTGAGGGTTTCCAGCAGAAGGAGAAATAGCTGCAAAGATCTGGAACAGAGATGGATATAATAACTAGGCTGAAATGGATGGGAGAATCTTCTAGGACTAGGTGTATGGTAGGAAGGGGAGACTGGCAGTAACAGAATGCCATCTTATTCTCCCAAGATTGGCTGTTTGGCTTGGTCTCCATCACATCCGGATCTGAGGTCAATTCTTTGAGACGAATTCTATGAGTTCCGGAAGCCATTTGATTTAATTGAGGTCCTGCTCCTCTCTGACCTTCAGCTTTCCATCTGTAAAGCAGACATAATAATATTTGCTTTGCAATGTTGTTGTGGCTAGTCAATCAATTAACGACTAGTGGCAAAAGCCTGGGCTCTGGAGTCAGACGGACTGTGTTTGAATCCCAGCTTGGCTGCTTACAGAGAACCTTGGGAATTTTTTTTTTTTTTTTAAACACCTGTGAGCCTCTGATCCCTCATTAGTAAATAGAGATGAGACTTTGTGCTTCGTGGGGTTGTTATGAGGATAAAAAGAAATAGTGAAATGATGCAGTTGTATAGAGCATATAAAATGTATTATATATGTTGGATTGAGGTTTGCAAAACAAGTTGTTTACTGGTAGGGACAGGACTATGGCCACACATGTGTGAAACCGACAAGAGTCAAGTGAAAGTAAACATGTTTATGTGTAGAGCATATACATGAGAGTAAAAAACATGTTTTTGTGTGAAACTGAGCATAACAAAATTGAGTGATAAACACGTTCACCAAAACAACTGGTTGTCACCTAGGAGATAAACAACTCCTGGCAAACAACTTCTGGTTATCACCTAAGAAGTAAACAAGTCCAAGGAAAAGAGGATAAAAGCAGAACTCCAGAGCAGTGCTGTGAGAAGTCCGACTGGGTGCTCCGTCTAAGACCCTCTGCAAGCAGCAAGCCTCCATACTCCGGGACTCTCCGAGGTTCTTCCCTGCAGGACCAGCTTGCCTCAGACCCGTCGTGGGCCCCATCGCCTCTCCCGGACCAGGGGCCTTCTCCACCTCAATTGACTCTGGGACTTGGTTCATTATTAAATTCCATTCTATTCTGTATCACCTTCTGTGCTTTCCAGAGCATTGGCCTCTGGAGGGACATTGGTTCCCAAATAAAGCTGTGTTACTCTCTCGATCTGAACCTGCGTGTCAGGACTCAAGTACAGCGCAGGGACGTAGGGCCCTGCCGAGGGGTTAATGTCCCCTTGACTTTCAGGAAGAGACTGAAATGTGGCGACTGTCCTTACAGTTGCTCTCAACAGCAGTGCATAGTAGGAGTTCAAAAAATATTCATTAACCCAGCCATGGGTATCATAGAAATGTTGGGCCTGATTTATCTTTCTTTGATTCTAGACTTGCTACAAACCAGATAATTTTGATATATTTAAGGCAAAAGAAGGTCGGCATGATGCTTCATGAAGCTTCATGCCTGAAGTTTCATGACCTTTAACAGCAAGTTAAAGAAAATTTGAGATACATTTGCATTTATTCACATGGTCACCCAGGGTCTAACAGGATTTAACCCCTACTGTTGACCACAGTCACACCTTGCGTTCCAGTTCCATTCTTAGTTCATCAGATCATTCTTGTTTCTCTGTTGACAGCAATGTTCCTAAAGAAATGAAAATATAATCAGGCAGCTTGTGCTAAGAGTTATATACTTACCTGACCTCTGCACAGGCAAGACGCAGCCTTCTGGGAAATGCAGAGCTGTCAAAGCCATTTGCTGAGCACTTCCTTATACTAAGGTATGTATCAGCCAGGACAGGCCAGGTTAAGTCACAGAAATAAATAGTCCTCAAATTCCGGTAACTTAAATCAACAAGGTTTAAGCTAAAATCTTTATTTGGATTATCTCATGCAATCCTCTAAACAGCCCTAGTTGTCATATATTAATACCATTTCCTTTTTGCAGAGTAAAGGGAAGGGAAGATCATTTGACGGGGAACTGGAATTCAGATGAAGACCTTAATTACTGCACAATACTGCTTCTTGGGTTTTGTAGTTGAGAGAGGCAAAACCTGAGAGGGCAGCGACTTACTCTACTCACGCTACCCTCCCTGCTACTTAATCCCCAGGTCAGTATCACGTCACAGGTCTCCTGACTCCCAGAAAGAATTGAGTTTTGTGTTTATAATTTATATATATTTATATAATTATAATTGTACATAATTTATAAATCAGATGCCATCAAATCTGTTGCTCTTTCACCCTGTGATTTCCTTTGTCACATCCAAGCCTAAAATGTCATCCTCCTAACGATATAAACATAATCAATTCTACATTTAAAAAGATATTTTGTGGCTTGTTTAAAAACATATTTAACTCTTTAAATCATTGCATGTTTATTTTGGTGAGAAGTGAGGTTCTAAATATATTGTACTTTCCAAATTGCTCATCTATTGTTCCACCACCATTTGTTCTATAAACCTTTTTTTGTTTGTTCTTAGTGATTAGTGATGTGCTAAATTTTTTTGTTCTGAGCTCTGTTTCTGGAATGTCCGTTCTGTCCCATTGATTTTTCTCTTCTGGAACAAGATGTAGAGGCAGATAACCCTTGATCTATATCCTAGATCTCACATGTACTAGCTGTGACATCCATTTATTAATTTATTCTACAAATATTTACTGAAATACATTTCATGCCAAGTCTTATATTAGTGTGCATCACTGGGACCCAGAAATCCAGATGTGGTCCCTGTCTTCAAGCCACCATAATCTGTTAGGGACAATCATATGGATAGACATGCAAATACAAATACCAACAGTAATTGTGAGTCACTTTATTATGTCACTTAATCCTCACCCCTGCCCCTTGAGGTCCCATCTTCCGTATGAGGGAACAGAAGCTCAGAGCAGTCAAATAACTTGCCCACTGCCACACAATTACCGGGTGGTAAACAAGGAAGATTTCATGGGATCGCGCCCTCTGCTGTACCGGGGAGGAAGCGCATGGAGGAAGCCACTTGGCAACCTGAAGAGGAAGAATGACTGGTCCAAAGTCATAGGGCAGATTAGTTTCTGGGTAGAGACCCACATCTCTGCCATCAGGTAGATCAGCTTCCACTTGAGCTCTGAGGGCCAGAGGCCCCACAGCCACACGCAGGCCATCGTCGACTGCTCGTGCACATTCCAGATGGGCCATGGGCCTGGGATGACATAAGGTTCCAGTATATTGGATGGGGCTTCCCCAGAGAGGAATGTGTTGATGTTAGAAATGTCCAAACCTGTAGAGAATTTTTATGAGTTTATCTGAGCCAAACAGACGAACATATGCCAGAGAACAAGATCTCAAATGCTACAGAGAATAATAGTTTTGCAACTTCTTTTATGCATTTGAAAGTAAGGTGGGAATGTAAGATTACACTAGGGTGGGAGAAAGCAAGGCAGGAATCAAAGTATAGGATAGTTAACCAGGTTATGTGCTTTCTTAAGGGTGGTTATGCTTTTGAGGGGTATTACTTCTGACATTTCAAAAAGGCTTGTTAGCCTGGATGCACAAGAACAATGGACAGGGTTGGTTTAAAACCTTTCACTAAAGAAGTTACAGGCCCTGGCATGACTACTCAACAGGACCTGCCCTGTTAGGAATTTATGATCAGATCATACTGTGAGGTTCTTTCAATAGAACCCCCTTCTTTTTCTGTCCACAAGATCTTGTGATGTAGGAATATTTTCCCTGTGAACCCCCAAATGATGTAGATGATGTTGGATCTGCCGGCAGTTTCTGGGTGTAGGCCGGGATCGTGTTTCGTGAGACCGAAGAATGGAAACACAAACTGAGGAGAGGCAAAGAGTTTTAAAAAGAGGATAGTTTATTGAAAGCGAAGAGTCAGAGCTCCCGAGCTGGAGGGGTTCCCAAATAGGCGTGCGCCGTGACTGAGGCAAAAGCTCTTACTTTTATACCTTCCCTTGCCTGTTTGGGAAAGGGGAGCTGTTTGAAGAAGGGAACTGTTTGAAGAAGGGAACTGATGTCTTTAATGAAATTCGTCTACCAGGTTTGTTCTGCTTTCTCATCCTGAAGGAAGTAGCAAAGTAACCCTAATATAAGACTTGGCATGAAATGTATTTCAGTAAATATTTGTAGAATAAATTAATAAATGGATGTCACAGCTAGTACATGTGAGATCTAGGATATAGATCAAGGGTTGTCTGCCTCTACATCTTGTTCCAGAAGAGAAAAATCAATGGGACAGAACGGACATTCCAGAAACAGAGCTCAGAACAAAAAAATTTAACACATCACTAATCACTAAGAACAAACAAAAAAAGGTTTATAGAACAAATGGTGGTGGAACAATAGATGAGCAATTTGGAAAGTACAGTATGTTTGGAACCTCACTTCTCACCAAAATATGAAGGCCAAGGAGCTCTTATCTATCAGATCAGCTCCATTTGTCCGGCCAAAAGGAATTTTATGATTGATCTCAAGGCCTTGTTACGTTATGTCCTAGAGCAGAGGAGTGATTTCGAAACCTGGAGTTTTAGGATGAGGCTGTCTTTGTTTATTCCACCAGGTACCTCCCTGTCTACCTAGGGACATGCTAACTCTCCTGTCTCACTTGGGGCCCAAGTTTGAGTAGATAAGCCGACCAGAGCTCTGTGGGTTGTCCTTGCGCTCAGCGAGTTCAGAATGTGTGTCCAGACATGTATGTGAGTGTGGGTTCCTTGTCTTTGCTGCTGCTGGATTCAGCCAGGTACCAGACATTCCCAGCTTCTCTGGTGCTGAAGGGAAATTTCCCCTGCACATCTGCAGAGCAAAGGGTGGATTGGAGTAACAGAGAAGTTGGAGGAGTCCAACAATCCCTCACGAACAAGTTCATCCCACGGCTGCATCTCAGAACATCCAATTTCTTGCCTGCTAAGTGACTTGGTTATGTCCGGTCATATACTCTGGAGTACTAGGAGTTCGAATTATGGTCTGACACGGGACTATGAGTAGGCTTTGGGGAAATGTAAACTAGATCCAGATTGCAGTGA
Organism: Rhinolophus ferrumequinum; assembly: GCF_004115265.2. Taxonomy (NCBI): domain Eukaryota; kingdom Metazoa; phylum Chordata; class Mammalia; order Chiroptera; family Rhinolophidae; genus Rhinolophus; species Rhinolophus ferrumequinum. The sequence continues at coordinate 21,575,081 of NC_046292.1, forward strand.
GTTTTCTTTGCCTGAGGAGGATGGACATTCTGAGTATGTAACTAACTGTTGGGCCTCCAGGCCTAACCAGCCTGTGACTAACCATAAACAAGTTACTTTGCTTTTTATTACCCATAGTAATCCATCACTTGAATCATGGAAAATTCAGTTTTTTTAAAACTATGTTTCCATCCTCAAGACAATAGTGGGACTCCAAGAGGAGTGGCCATCCCCTGTTCTCTCTCTGGTGACATAATAAGAAATAGATATTTGGGCTCTGTCCCCTGTTTCCTGGCACACAACTCCTAAAACCCTTGGGATTGCCAGAGTGGTAAGTGTCTTTTTGTATGCTGATGAGATGGGATGGTTGTATGCTAATGAGATGTTGGCTGGTTGCCAGGGAACCAACCTTGTGATTAGAGGGTTAGGTTCTTCAGACCCCCCAACTGTCTTCCTGGGAGGGAAGAGGGGCTGGAGAATGAGTTAGTCACTAATCACCAATGATTTTAACCAACCATGCCTACATAATGAAGCCTCCAGAAAAAACGCTACCTGAAGGGCTTGGAGAGCTTCCAGGTTGGTGAGTGCCTGGAGGTGGTAGGAGAACGCACACCTGGAGAGGGCATGGAAGTTCTATGTCCCTTCCCTCATACCTTCCCCTATGTATCTCTTCCATCTGTTTGTGAGTTGCATCCTTGTATAATAACCTGGTAATCTAGCAAGTAAACTGTTTTCTTGAGTTCTGTGAGCTGTCTTAGCAAATTATCAAACCCGAGGAGCAGGTTGTGGAAATGTCCAATTTATAGCTGGTAGGTCAGAAACACGGGCGACAACCTGACTGGCAATTGGTTTCTGAAGTTGGGGGCAAGGTGGGAGAAGGCGGTGAAGGTATCTTGTGGGACTGAGTTCTCAACCTGTAAGATCTGAGGCTATGTCTAGGTAGAGAGTGTCAGAATTGAGTTAAATTGTAGGACACCCAATTGTGTCTTCAGAGAACTGGAAAGTTTCTTGGTGAGGAAATTGTTCTGTGAGCATAGGAAAACGTGTGTGCTTTTCTTTCGTCTCCCCTCTGCCAGCCCTCCTCAGCTGGACCCCTGGGCTCAGCAAGGGCACTCCTCAACCCACATCCCCTCACAGCCTTCTCCAGGCTGTTCCAGGTGGCTCTGGCTTCCTGCATTCAGTCTCTCTGAGCCTCCCACCATCCCAGAGTGTAACTGAGATTGCAGCACCGTGTTTTACAGGCTGTTTCTGAAGGTTTGGTGCTAAACCGAATTGCAGGGCATGGAAGAAAACTTACATTAGGCTTCTAGGCAAGAGGCTTGGTTTTTCTGAGCCTCAGCTTCCTCATCAGTAAAGATATGACAGTGCATTCTTCATCAGGTGGATGTGAAGAACAAATGAGATAATGTACATAAAGCATGGTGAGCAGTCAATAAAAGTCACCTCATTACATACCCTGTTTCCCTGAAAATAAGACCTAGCCAGACCATCAGCTCTAATGCGTCTTTTGGAGCAAAAATTAATATAAGACCGGTCTTATTTTAACATAAGATCGGGTCTTATATAATGTAATGTAATGTAATATAATATAATAATATAATACTGGGTCTTATATTAATTTTTGCTCCAAAAGACGCATTAGAGCTGATGGTCCGGCTAGGTCTTATTTTTGGGGAAACACAGTATGTATATCCATCGGCAAGTACTTATTAAGCATCTGCTATGTGCTGGCCCCTATGCTGAGTGCTAAATTTCCCCCTTTCGAGTTTACAACCCATTTGAGAAGTGCATTAGTTGGGATCTGATCAGGAAAATGGAAAGACTCCAGGTATTTCGATCAGAAAGGCATTCAATAGAGGAAATTAGCTTAGAGAAATCTGAAAGTACAAAAGCAGGCAAGATTTGTTACTCAATGTCTTAATTCCCCCAGGAGCCAAGACAAAGATTTGTGTGCATGCAGTTAATTTAGGAGCTGCAGGGGACACTGGCAGGGGAATGGGGGAAGTGAGACAGGGAGGGGAAGGAAGCCAACGTGCGTGGAGCAAACACACGGTGGGTGAGTAGCGCTTAATCCCACTGGCGCCACTGGGACATAAATACGTGCCTCAGAGTCAACGAATATGAAGGCCAAGCAGCTGGACTATTTCACATCAACTCTCAAGAATCATTGGTTGAGGGCTTCTGGGAGGGAGGATGAATTCTGGCATTTCTGGCCTGCTTTGAGTGCAGGGAACAGAGCCACAGATATGGCAGTTAGAAGTGGGCAGGTACATTCTGAAATAGCAGTCTGAGGGCCGTGGCTGGAGCTCTGAAAGCTCTAAAAACGTTAGGACCCACGGAAAGCACCTACTATCTGTGTGGGAATAAGTGGTCATCTGAGCTCACAGTCTAACACTTTGCACGACAGTGCAGCTGTTCCTAAGGTCACCACCCTCCGGGAAGCTGCACTTTCCTGCCACTGCCACTTCCATTGTCAGAATGGCTGGCAGCCTGGAACAACTCTCTGTTGCTTCCGTAGGAACTGCTGGTTCCAATGCAGGAGCTCAGTCACCCATGGCTGCCACTGCTTCTTGGCAGAAGCACCCTCACTGCCATTCAGGAAGTACTACCAGGAGCAAAATGCCTTCTACCTTCTTCTCTCTTTCTTCAGTGGCATGGCTGCCTCCCATGGGCAGAATATAACTCAAATCCAGCTGGCAAAGACATCTGGGAAATGTAGTTTGCAGGCCTTCTACGTGGTGGCACAGAAAATATCAAAAGGCATAGAAGGGCAAGTGTGGGGTTGAGTGTGAATAGACAGTGTGTGGTACAGAGAGACAGACAAGAAAGAAGTCATTAGGATTTGTGATTTCTGTACAATGACAGAGAGGATAACCTGAAAGTCCTCTCACACGAAACACCTAGATTTGCTGGTTAATATATAATGACTTTCTGTTAGATGCATAGCTGAACTCATAAGAAAGAGAAAAACTCAAAGAGGCCAAAAATAAAGAGAAAACTATACCCAGAACTGTAACTGTGGAGCTAATCTTGGAACTGCCCTGGGGGTAAGCAAGTGGGTTGGCTCTTAAGAGCCATTGGGAAATAAGATATGAGATGCTTAGCAAGATGAAGCTAGGAATTTGATCTGAGACTTCCCACAGGAATCTAAAACACTTGTACAGCCACAACCTCAGTTAGAGGGTGGACAAGGAAAAAAAAAAGACAATAGGGAAAATTGTTCATCTTGACTTTTGCTCTGGATTGGAAAAGGAAAAAACATTCTCTCTTGAGAATTCACAGCTACAGGGCAACCCTGCCAAGGGTGTAGAATTTGAACTTATATTTTCTTTGTGGTCTGAGAATTTCCTAAGCTGAGAAATCAATTTACAAAGCGGTCTGTGGCTGGTAATAGCCCAGGAATGCCTGGCAGCAGCAAATAAAACCTGCTCTGGAGACTCATAATCTCAACCCACTGATAGAGATGAGCTCACAATCCCAAATTACAAAACATACAAAGAAGCAATGCACCATGATCAACCCTGCACAAATCCTTAGAAAATAGAATTGGTAGAAATAAATCATGACAACTGTGCTGAAGGAGAAGTGTGCAAGAGAGGTACAGGATGTGATGGAAAAAAAGCTGGCTTAGCGTGCTGGGAGAGAGCATTGCTCTAGTGCCAGTAAGAGGTGAGGGTGGCCTGGGTCGGGGGGCAGGGGATGGATGCACATCAGAATGGCATGGTGAGCAGAACGGAGGGAGGATGCATACGGTGGGGAGAGCCCCGCAGGTTCAAGCTCCCTACTGCACCTCCCTGCCCTAGGTTGTCCTTTGGCCTTTGCAGCCTCCAAGGCCACCCCTCACCCCCAATACTGTTCAGTTATAACGTGCCTTCTGTAGGCATCATCTCACTGGGAAACCATACGATCCTCTGAGTATTATTATCTCCATTTTCTGGAAGAGGAAACTGAGGTTCAAGAAGTTGACATCACTGCCCAAGGCTTCTTTGAGAGGAAGATATTTGAGCTGAGACCTGAAAGATGAGAAGCCATCCATGGGAAGGGCTGGAGAAAGTACTGAAGACAGAGGGGAGAGCCACCGCACAGGCCCTGAGGTGTGGAGAGGTTTCGAATATTCTAGGAATAGGAAAGAGGCCTGTGAGGCTGAGCTCACTTCTCAGACCAGTGGTATGTGGCATCTGCTCCCCCTCTGCAGGAAACGCCTCTCTGACAGTGACTTCAGTTTCTCTCTCGAGCTCTGGTGACACAGTTGGTGACAGTCTGACACCAAGCAAGTCTTTCTGCAACGGCCATCTCACATTCCCCTAGCCTCCCTCAGACCTCAGCGCAGGGCTCTCGCCCTGGCACCTGAGGATCTCACCCCCAAACCCACACTGGCCTCAAAACTGGCCAACGCCTCTGCTTCTCGCTGCCTCCAGACCATAAGTAGATATATCATGAAGTGAATGAAACTTAAGCCTTAAGGCCCTTTACTCTGTTAAGACCCTTCTGAGGCCCAGGAATGGGATCACAGCAATTTTGTATTAATAATTTTGTATTTCCCTCCTTAATTCTTAAAGTAGGCCCCCAGGCTATATAGTCTTAGATCCCACAAAACCTCTTAGGGCGCCCGGGGATTCAGGAGGTCACTGTGGGCCTGCGATTGAGCTAGTGAGGGCCTGAGGGTTTCCTGGTGGGTGAGGGCACTTGTCACAGCCAGAGCCCACCAGCCAATGTCAGTCACTGACCGCTAGGGCCCCCACACTGAGGGCGCTCCCCATCCCTGACATGGTGCTGATTCTAATGGGCTGTTGGTCCTGATCAAGCCATTTTTCCATCTGTGCCTTGGTCTCCACTTCAAAGTGAAGCCAGAATAAAGATACAAATGAGAAAAGTGGCCGCCTCAGCTCCTGATGGCTTTCCATTTCCTGGTTCTGTCTTTTCTGGGTTCTTTGAGACGCCTCACTTTCCTGACAAGAAATCCTCTTTTAGTCAGTTAGTGTGAAGGTGGTTTTCTTGTAATCCAAAGGACTAAGAACAAACAAAAGAACTTCGGATGCTGCAGAAGGTGTTGAATTGAACCCATGTGAGTTAGGCGGGCTGTAGGAATGTGTGCTGATTGTTCAGGCGGTGGCTCTTAGGAAAACAGGAAGAAACTTTGAAGAGAGGTGTAAAGGGTTTGCAAGCTTGAACTAACTTATTCCATTTTGATTTGGTTTGGACCAGTTTCAGCTGTTTCTCAATGATTGGACCTCATTCACTATAGACTCAGCAGGCAGTGGCAGGTTTGGGCAGGTTTGACCAATTTTTGCCATTTGAGCAGATACTCATCCATCCCTTCAGTAAAAAAAGAAAAAAATGTTCACAGTAAGAACCTTTGGGGAGGGATACAATTTGGCAATGTCTATTTGCCAAAGCAATTAGGTAATATTTATTAAAATTACAACCACCTACACTCTTGGATCTAGCAACCTCACTCCTGGAATCTATATCACAGAAATGAAAACACAAACATGGAAGGGTTTAAGTACAAAATAAGTGTTGTTCGCAGCACTGTTCATGATAACAAAACCAGAAACAAAATACACGCCCATCTAGCGAGAAAGAATTAGTAGCTAAACAAACTGTAGTACCGTTCTGTGGGGACAGAGTCCCAGAGAGCAGTTTCCAGGCTCTTGGCCTCACGTGGAAAGGTGCTGGCTCAGGTAGTAAATGGCCATCAGCAGTGACTAGTTGGCCGTTGGCCACTGACATAACTACCATGGCTGAGCTAGCAGGTGCAGATTGCAGTTAGCAAGGGGTTGGTTTGTTGGTTGGCAGAGAAGCGGATGGTGGATTGTGGTTATCAAGTGGGGCTAGCGGCAGGTTTGGGCAGGTTTAACCAATTTTTGCCATTTGAGCAGATACTCATCCATCCCCTCAGTAAAAAAAAAAATGTTTAAAGTAAGAACCTTTGGGAAGGGATACAGTTTGGCAATGTCTATTGCAGATAGTGTGGATCCTATTTCCTGTGTCTCCCCCAGCCGCCAGTGAGACTGGGGTGCAGGAAGACCCCTTGTTGGGGTATTGGCGGATGTTTGCTTTTGTGTCTCAGACCAGCCGCCATCAAAAACATCATGGGATGAACCCCCTATCCATGGCTCCGTTGGTGCTCCTTTTTGGCCTCACCATATCCTGCGTCTGGTGTGGGGAGCAAGAGCAGAGTTCCTGCATGACACATGACACACCGAGCAGGGTACGGTGCCGGCCAAAGCTCTCCGAAGGGCGGTGGAGCAGTTTGTGCGTATGAACACTCAGGCTCAGGAAGCCCAGGAGGAGCGGCACTGGGAGGAGGAAGTGCGATCTGCTTGGGAGAAATGTGACCCCTCCGTGAATTGGTGGGCCTCGCCAGCCTCTGGATGGCACACCACCCTGTTGGCCGTGGCGTGCATCACCTTCCTTTTGGGGGTCTGCTGCTGCCGTAGGCTCCTAGAGTTTTGGACATCTTACACCAGGGCCACCACCCACTCGGAGGCCTGGTGCAGCAAGCAAATTCCGGCCTGGTAAGAATGATGTCTGACTCTGGGCAGGAGGACATGTGGCCTCCACACAGTGTATGGTGCCCGGTGGCCACTGTTCTCAGTAGTTGGACCCCCATGGAGAGGTAGGAGGACGTGGATAGCTTTCCGACCAGCATAGAAAAAGCTGTGCAGCTGCCAGAGAGCTGGACCCCCGTGGAGGGGTGGGAGGATGTGGACGGTTCTCCAACCAGCAGAGGCCGGAGAAGGCGAAGGTTATTTCGGCCGTGTGGGCTGGGAAGTGCTTGCTGAGGCGGCCCGGATGCGGGACTTGTAGTCCCAGGAGGAAACACTTGCTGAGTCCTCGGTGTAAGATGCGGGTGAGGTCAAGGTCGTCCTTCACCCCCAGGTTGGGGAGGACTTGGAGCGCTTGCCCGGCGGAGAGGGGACACATTGTGAGGCCAACGCACAGCCCTGGCAAATGATTGTGGACTATGGGGAATTGCCTTCCATCCCTGATTTGATGGGCCGCTTGACTGTTTGCTTGGGAATGTGCCACCATGTGATGGAACTGGCGGATGTTTGCTTCCTGTGTCTCGACTGGCCGCCATCGAGAATATGTGAGAAACTTTGGCTGTGCCCAGGAAGTCTGGCTGTGCCCAGAAAGTAGGTGGACATTGAGGGACACCCCTGGGACATTACTTGAACTGGACTGAAACTTTTTCTCGTGAGCGGGGTTCCTGACACAGAGCCCCTCATGGAAAACACTTTTTGCGTGGATTGTGAGGCGAGACCCTGTAGGGGTGGAGTGTGGGAACAGAGTCCCAGAGAGCAGTTTCCAGGCTCTCAGCCTCACGTGGAAAGGTGCTGGCTCAGGTAGTAGATGGCCGTCAGCTGTGACTAGTTGGCCATTGGCCACTGACATAACTGCCGTGGCTGAGCTAGCAGGTGCAGATTGCAGTTAGCAAGCGGTTGGTTGGTTGCTTGGCTGAGAAGCCGCTGGCGGATTGCAGCCAGCAAGTGGGGTTAGCAAGCGTGGATGGCAGATTGCAGATTGTGTGGATCCTACTTCCTGTGTCTCCCCTGGCCTTCAGCAAGACTGGGATACAGGAAGACCCCTTGTTGGGGTATTGGCGGGTGTTTGCTTTTGTGTCTCAGACCAGCCACCATCGAGAATATAGTGGTATGAACCCCCATCCATGGCTCCGTTGGTGTTCCTTTTTGGCCTCAACATATCTTGCGTTCTGGTGCAGGAAGTGGGAGCTGAAACCCTGCATGACACATTCCTTACCATGAAATATCATATAGCCATTAAAAATGATGAGTGAGAGCTATTCTGTTGATTTGGAGGGATTTTCATGCTGTAGTGTGAGAATAGCAAGACAGAGAAATGTATGTTTTGGATATCCTGTTTTTATCAGACAAAAGACCAAAATTTATATGTATGTAATATACATATTATATAATATATAGTCATTATTATTATAATACAGAGTGCATACAGTTGCTGTCCTAGTGATGGTATATTAGGTGGTTGGGTTTGTTAGCTTCATAAATAGATACATGTAAGACTGGTCCCAAAACATTAAGGGTTTTCATGGTAGGGGGAGGCTTTCAGGTGTTTTTTTTTTACTTGCTTTCTTTAAATTTTCTGTATTGTTTAAATTGATCATAGTGAGCACGTACTATTTACATAAGCCAAAAAAACAAAGAGCTATTTTTATTGTGGAAGAAAAAAAGATGTTATAGTTTTAAATTCAGAGACTGTCTGTAAGGCTGTTACTTTTATCTCTGCTCTGGAGATGAGCAAGCAGGAGTATAGAGATCCAAGATCACATGACTAAAAGGGGTGGAGGGACTCAAGCTCAGGCTCCAACACCAAAGACCAGGCCATACCCATCTCTGCCTCCCAATAGGATAAGTTCTGGAGTCAGACAAACCTGGGTTTAAATCCTGGCTTTGCCATTCATAGCTGTGTCACATCGGGTTGTCACCGTGGGATGGCCATCGATGTCTCAGCAGGAGAACCGTGTGTCTCCCGTGGCTGTGTCATAAAAGTGTTGCCAGCAGCCAGACTGTTTCCTTTCTGACTCTGACCTCACCTGTCTGTAACATGAGCCCTGTCTAGCCTCACTTGGAGGCTGCCTTGCCTCAGATTTGCACCAGAGGAGTCTTCGCAAATGACTTCTGCCTGTTTCAGTCTATGGTGTTTCAGGATAGATGATCTGAAGTTTACTTTCTGTCTTCTCTGTGATGTGCAGAGTTGATTTTACCTTGCTGTGTACAGACAGACTTTGCGGAAGCTGGCATCTTCTCTGTTCTTTCCAGAATGTGAATGAGGGCCACTTCTGCTGCCCAGGGTCTGGGGTAGCTGGTGCTGTCTTTGAACACCGATGTTAGAGGTGTCCATTGATCTTCCTGAGCTGGGAGTGAGTTACAGGGCGATGGCATGAAAACAGGCTCTATTCTTGGTCCTTTATGTGTAGTGGATCATTCAGACCTCAGAGCAAGCCTAAGAAGTACATCTGTTAGTACCCCCACTGGACAGAGGCACAGAGCGGTCAAGTATGTGCCCAGGACAGCAGCAGAGCTGACTCAAACCTTGGCAATCTGGCCGCAGCATCCATGAACTTCACCACCACACTCCACAGCAGCTGTGGAACCACGGAAAGTCATCTAAATGTTTAAACTTCAATTTCCTCATCCATAAAATAGAGACAATAACACCCTGCTCCCTACTGCCCAACGAGTGTGTGCATCCTTGACTTGGTACATAGACTTGGGTCAACTTCACCTAGTTCTATTCATTTCTCTCCAATTGACATTGCACTCGAGGCCCTGACATAAAGTTATAATATATCCTGTTTGCTGACATTGAAGTCTGGAGAAACAAGTCTCAGAAAGGCCAGGACACAAGTCTCGCTTCGTGTGCGGGTGGGTGAGCAGGCTCTGCTACAATGGGATGTCCTAGGCAGGAGTGAGTGTGGGATGATGCCTCTGGGATGACTGTCTCCAGCCTTTTTGCAGGATCATCTCAAATGACAAGGTCACAGCACTTTACAGGGAACTTATAGAACTTAACTTACAAGAACAGTGAAGGTGTTCTTGGTATGTTGTCTATCAAAGGGGACTGTGACACCTCTCTTTGTGACTTAGGCACGTCTCCTAAGCTCCCAGGTGAGCAGGAGGAGGCCGGGCCAAAGAGAACTGGAGGCGTTTGGCCTAGGGGAGAGCTGGCTTCGTGACGTGAGCCCTGTCTGCAGATTTCTGAAGGGCTGCTACAGGGAAGGGGATTTGTGAGAAGCACAAAGCTCTGTAAGACATTTATGATTTTTTTTTTAACCTTTAACTTTTTAAAAATTTCAAATCTGAACGCTGCTTGGCACAGCTGAGTTTCACCATAAACAGATTCCTAAGCATGCAGCCCCTGCTTTTAGTTTCGACCCCAGAGGCCATCGACTCTGTCAGGGTCTGTCTGGTATTTACCTCAATGTTGCCAGATAACAAGCTTGTGATGCTCTTTCATGACTTATTGCTTTAGACATCGTATATTGACTGAAGTATGAACTTTAGTTCTTTTATATCTCCCTACTCTCTTCATACTCCCAGTATATGTTAACACAATTTTAGTTAAATCAATAATCAGCCCATACTTTGCTATGACTATACAAAATATTGTGTATTATCTTTTGCCTATTATTTTAAAAATGATTGGGTATACCAAGAGTGTCCTTTTGCGTTAAACAGAGCAAAGGGGATCTTAGGAGGCTGATCACCAGCATTTGTCCCAGAGAGTCCATGGTCCATTGGCCACACTGATGATCCCTGCACACCTGACCGTTCTGATTCCACCTGGACTCTGCTGTCCATTAGGGTAACTGTAGCTCCTATAGGTCAAGTGCTGTTGTTTGGCCACTACGGGGCTCCAGGATCTGGTCTCACTTTTCCTGTTGAAATCAGAGCGTCCATTTCAGTGGCAGAATTTCCCTCCTTTATCTCTGGCTTACAGAGTGCTTTTCAAGGATGCTAGCGCTCTGTTTTCGGATGTGATTCCCAGTTCATTTTTCAGTCCTTAGAGAGGTTGTGTTCTTCTGAACTTCTGTAGGGAACATGGTTAGGTGGTGCGTGAGCTGTTTGAATATTCCCCCGAAATCTCTGGATTCCTTCCTCTGTGTAAAACCAGGGAATTTAAGGCATTCAATCAACTTCCTTTACCCCATACCACCACTGCATTCAGGTTTAGCTAATCAAAGGAGCAAACATTTAGAACCACTCCTACTGTGTTTCCCCGAAAATAAGACCTAACCAGAAAATAAGCCCTTGCATGATTTTTCAGGATGACATCCCCTGAACAGAAGCCCTAATGTATCTTTTGGAGCAAAAATTAATATAAGACTCAGTCCAATTTTCGGGGAAACACGGTAGTTGTTTGAGATGGCACCTACAGGGCAGAATATGAGTATGTGAACCTATGTGGATATATTTGTCTGATCTTAAATGATGTTCCTCCCTTCCAGGTCCAGCACCCTCAGAGTTCACTCCCACATAGATTCTACAGGTTTTTGTTAATATAAATTAGTTAACACCTTTAGATTATTTTGGCATATAAATTCCTCCCTGTAGGTTCTGACTTGGTAATTGGGGTCCCCTTGGGTTGTACTATTACAGAACTTGAGGCAATGATGGATGGTGGGGTGGTCCATGAAGAGAAAGACCATCACAACCCTCCACAAGTTTGTGACAGGGATCTTTAGAGAGTTAGAACGCATCAGGGGGGCGTCCGGATGGCTCAGTTGGTTAGAGTGCGAGCTCTGAACAACAGGGTTGCCCGTTCGATTCCCATATGGACCAGTGAGCTGCACCCTCCACAGCTAGATTGAAGACAATAAGCTGCCACTGAAATGCCAGTGGGGCAGTCGGATGGCTCAGTTGGTTAGAGTACGAGCTCTTAACAACAGGGTTGCTGGTTCAGTCCCCACATGGGATGGTGGGCTGTGTCCCCTGCAACGAGAATGAAAACGGTGACTGGACTTGGAGCTGAGCTGCTCCCTCCACAAGTAGATTGAAGGACAATGGTTTGACCTGGAGCTGATGGGTCCTGGATAAAACACACTGTTCCCCAATATTCCCTAAAACAATTAAAAAAATAAAAACGAAAGAAAGAACCAGCCTCATCAGTCCAGGAAAAAAGGGTTGAAAGGGTTAATTATGCTGACAAGAGAGACTTGATGTATTCTGTGGGTTTAAGATACTCTGAGACAGCTAAATCTTCCCATATGTCCTTATTACAGTTCTTAGGATGCACTCTCTCCTAGTCAATACTTCAACTTTTGTTTAAGAGACCAGAGACCTGATATAGCAATAAAATTTTTTATTTTAAGTATACAGTTAAATGAATATATACGTGAATATATATGTATACGTATGAATAAATGTATATATAAGGGATGAGTATGCTTTTTTAGTCTCTATTGTCACCACTCAGAACACTTTATAAGATATAGAACATTTCCAGCACCCCAGAAAACTCCCTCATACCGACTCTCAGTCAATAGCGTCCTACTCAGAGGCAATGACTCTTCTGACTGCTATTAATATAGATTACTTTTGCTTGTTTTTGAACTTCATATAAATAGAATCATGAACTATGTATATATCATTATTTTGGGTCTGTCTTCTTTTGCTCAACATTATGTCTGTGAGATTCACTCATGTTTTTACATTTAGCATTCGTTTGGGTTTTTTCCTTGCTGTGTAGTATTCCTTGAATTATTCACGAATTTATTTATCGTTTCTATGGTTGATGGTTTTTTGGATTGTGTCCAGTTTGGGGATATTGTAAATAAACTTGCTGCAAATATTTTGCACATGTTTTTTTGTGGACATATTTATGCTGGGTATTTCTTACTTCTGTTGGGTATCTATTCAGACATGGAATTGCTGAGTGTATGTAATCGCTAGGTGTATGTTTAGGTTTAGTAAATACTGCCAAAGAGTGTCTCAAGGTGGTCTTACCAGTTACACTCCCACCAGAAGGAATGGGAGTTCCAGCTTTGTATCCTCCAAAACACTTGGCGTTGCCAGCCTCTTTAATTTTAGCCAACTAGTGAGGATTCGTAGTATCTCATTGTGGTTTTATTTTGAATTTCTTTGATGACTAATGAGCATTTTTTATATGCTTGTTGGCCATTTGGATTTCTTTTGTGTGTGTGTCTGTGTGTGTGTGTGCACACGCATGAAATAAGGTTGTATGAAATAAGATTGTAAATTTAACTGGCAATGTAATATGACAACTTATATTCTATTTTTTTTTTTTTTTAAGATTTTATTGGGGAAGGGGAACAGGGCTTTATTGGGGAACACTTCCAGGACTTTTTCCAAGTCAAATTGTTGTCCTTTCAATCTTAGTTGTTGAGAGCGCCGTTCAGCTCCAGGTCCGGTTGCCGTTGTTAGTTGCAGGGGCGCAGCCCACCATCCCTTGCGGGATTCGTGGAGTCAAATAGGCAACCTTGTGGTTGAGAGCCCACTGGCCCATGTGGGAATCGAACCGGCAGCCTTCGGCGTTAAGAGCGCAGAGCTCCAACCGCCTGAGCCACCGGGCCGGCCCAATGTATATTCTTAAACTTTGATATTAATTATTGACTCCTTCATCTCTTCAGCTGCAAGAGATGAGAGAGTCTTCATAGTTTAGTCATAGAAAATTCCTGATTCTCTGGCTATGTCTTGTGCCAATAAATTATGACTCTGAGTTTGCCTTTTTATATCTCTAAGTGTTCTGCAATTAGAAGTTATCCATATCTCCACGCCCAATATGCGCCCTTTGTGCCATTCTATGGCAACAAACATTTGGTCCCAAAAGCCTTACTTTCAATGGGTACTTCATTCCAGTTGACAACAGGTAATATTTCACTAACCACTATTTCACCACTACACACCATGACTGTTAGAGTCATTTTTATAAGTCTAGCTGGTCCTCATTGCCTTCAAAGGAATCTGATAGAGCCCAGATCATATTCTCACACCGCCTGGCTGCAAAGGAGTCTGGGAAAGTTATGTGAGGGAAGTAGTACTTACAGGCGGGTATTCAAAGATGCTGGGCACCCACAAGACATGACAAATATCCCCCATACGGTACGTATTTTAGTTTTTAGGGCAAAAAGTTTAAAATGTCCTGGTTTCGATGATCTTTAAGGCCCTTATAATGCCAACATTATCATGAACTAGTTTAATGAGTTCTTAACCAGTGAAGTTGGTAAGCTATGGATTTTACATGCATTATCGTATTCACGCTCCATGATCCTATTAAGCAGATTCTATTATTATCCTGCCACTCCATGCCCTGGTTTCATTACTTGTAAGACAGGGATAATAATTGTAACTGCATCCATAAGGTTTTGTGAGTATTAAATGGTTTGACACCTAGCAGGGTGATTGGTAGTAAGCACTTGATAATAATGACACTTTTCACCACCACCCTGATATCTCTTCCAAGCTAACTTGTACCCCCAAATGCCTTGTTGAATTCCAGGGACACAGTACCTCCTTGCTCAAGCTGCCCCAGGGGTAGAAGGACTGAGGGCCTGGGTTCTGTGTCCCTGAGATCTTTAGCACCTCCCTGACCCAGGCCTGGGCTGAGCAGCTGCCAGAGAAGCCTCAGGGCAGGTCCAGAGACTGACCCTGAGGCCTTCTGAGGTCCCCTCTCCAGGAACAGTCTGGAGAGACCCAGACCATATTATGTGGGTCCGGAATGAAAGAGAAGGGGCTGCCCAGGTTGATGGTGACAGTTGGGAGGGGCCAGCAGAGTGAGCCTTAGCAGCGTGCGTGGTGACATAGAGACAAGGAAGGAAAGGGCCCAGGTGGTGGTAAAAGGAGAGGAAATGTAGCCAGCCCCATGGCTTAATGGAGTATGGGCAACTTTCCCATTTGGAGAGGCTTTCAGATAAGTATTTAAACCTGCAGCAATATTTAAACCTGTGCACAGAAAGGCTGATCCATGCTCCAGGACAACAGAACAGGAATTGATTCATGATCTTGCCGTGTGCAGCATTGGGCTGGAGACCAGGCCTACCACTAACTTGCTGGGCGACCTGTGTCCCCTTCTCATCTCTGGGACTGTCAGCTTTCCCATCTACAGGGTGGGAGAGGAGAATCAGGAGTCCAGGTTCCTTCTGTTTCTGACAGGGCTGTGAAGGCCACATATCGGCAGGAATCTGAGCTGCACCTGTGTGCCTGTCGCAGACCTGGGATAGGTGAGTAACCCTGGCTTAGGGGGTGGGGGCTCCGGGTTGGGCTCCCTTGCGTGGAGATCTGGGCTGGGTCAGCTCTAGCCACATGGATTTTCCTGGGACCAAGAAGTTGAGGTCAGGCACAGGCCCCATAGCATCTCAGGCAGGGCAAGGTGGCAGTCGCTCCACCCTGGGCTGACCAGTACCACTTGTACATTGGACCAGTAACTCACTAGGAGCTTCTTGTCCAACCTTAATCCAGGTACTGAACTCATCCTGGGGACAAAGTTACAATCCCTTTTGGGTCACCCATCTGACAGATTCATTTTGTCCTGAGTCCCACAAATTATGTAGCTGACCCTGGATGGAACCTATCTCATTAGTGCTGTGAAGACCAACTGAGTCCCACGTGAAGTACTTAGCATAGTGCCTGACCCTTATTTAGGGCTTGGGAATGTTGGCCAGTATTATTGTTGTTGTTATCACAATTGCTATTATATGCTGGTACTTGGCTAAACTCTTTGCAGGTGTTATCTCGTTTCCTCTCATTTAATCCTCAGGACCACCCTGTGAGGCAAATGTGGAAATTATCCCCATCTTGCAGATGATGACATGGAGGATCCCTAAGGTAGCGCTATCTGCCCGAGGTCTTGTACATGTACAAAGCAGAGCTAGAAGTCAGTGCTGCGTGAACCAGTCTGGGGCAGGAGTGGGTGTGGGTCTCTATAAAAGCCATGGACTTTACTATCTTTTTGGGATCACAGAGCAGAAGGCCTTATCTGGCTCATTCTCTCCTTGCCACCCATCATTTTATAGATGGAATTTAGGAGGCCCCTAGAAGTTCATGGATTTACAAGATCCCCACATGGTGTCCCTCCCTCCAATCCAATCCAACCTCCTGTTGCTCCTTTGACTTTGAAGCCCCATAGCCTGAGGATGGATGGTGGTCAGGGTGGGGCATTGGTGCCTGCCGGAGGGAAAAGGGCCTGGAGCGGAAAGAATGTCAGGCTGGTAGATCACAGAGTGAGATCTCAGCAGACCACTACCGTGTTTCCCCGAAAGTAAGACCTAGCCAGACAATCAGCTCTAATGCATTTTTTGAATCAAAAATTAATATAAGACCTGGTATTATATTGTATTGTATTATATTATATTATATTATGCTATATTATATCCAGTCTTATAATAAAATAAGACCAGGTCTTATATTATAGTAAAAGAAGACCAGGTCTTATATTAATTTTTGCTCTAAAAGACGCATTAGAGCTGATTGTCCAGTTAGGTCTTATTTTCGGGGAAATACGTTAGGGGAGAGAGGGCGGGGAGAAGGTGAGGGGATGTGACTCAGAAGGCTCAGTCTTCCAATCAGAGAAACTCCCAGCAAGACAATTAAATCTGCAGTGGGGAGCAGAGACCTGGCACTGGGAGAGACCAGCTCACGATTGGAGGTAGTGGAGCTGGCCCATGACTGGAGTCTGAGGTCCTGGTTCTACTCCCAGCTCTACTCTAGCTTTTCTGAGTTACCGGGAGACTTCTGGGATCCACGCTTTTTCCATCTGTGAAGTGAGATGGGTGTTTGACAGGGTTTCCAGGGTCCCTCTGCTTTGATTGTCACTGACATTCACTTATAACAGGAGTCTGACTTCACACCGTGGGCCTGTTGTGTCGGAGACACAGGACCTGGGTGGTTTGCACTGAGCTGGCAGGGTTGGCCAAGGCTGCAGTGGTACTTCCCCTTGCCCCTGAGTTCCATTCTTTCCACAGGGATTTACCTAAAGTCCAGGACACCATAGGTCCAGGTCGCCTGGGCTGTGCCTGAAGAAGCAGGTGACAATGGACACCAGGTGAGTTTGGGTGAGGAGTGGGGGCCACAGGTGTAGTCCCGAATGCTGAAACAGAAGGACTCTGGCTGTAGGCTGCCCTCTCTTCAGTCTCAGGTCCAGTGGCAGCTCTGGGGAGCACAGGTGCCAGTCCTATCTCTGCCACTGACCACATGGTGACCTCAGGCAAGTCCCTTCCTCTGTCTGGATCTCTTGCCCATGTGTATAAAGTGGGATGTTGGTTATCTCCTAGGTCCCAGCTAGTCTTATAATCTGAAGATCTTGGACTCCATACCTATCCTTTCTGTGACTCAGTTTTCTCACCTGTGAATGGGAACATATGTGAAGGAGCCTAGAAGGGGATGCCAACAGTGTATTCCATGTGCACAGCTCATACATCTTGCTTGGTCCTCCACCAAGTCTGTGAAGCAGACTGGGCTGGCCAGTGTCCCATCCTACAGAGGGTAAAATTCGCAAGGGCTCCATGGAGCTCTGTGTTGCTGAATAGAAGGGCTGAGGAGTTACTGGCCTGCGAACTCTGGCTCCCTGGGCCAGAGAGAAGCTGGGAGGAGAGACAAGGCTGGGTCCTTAAAACAAACCCTTTCCAGGATGCTGGGAGTGTACCTGGCCGAGGGCTCCAGTGGAATGTCGGGGATGAATACCTCCCTTGGGACCTGAAGCAGATTGGAGGCCCCTCTGGAAGCTCATGGCCGAAGGAGATCACCACCCTGGGGCCTGGGGAATCCACCAGACAAGTGCTCCTGAAGAAGATCCAGGAGCTCTCTGATTTGGTATGGAGGTAGAGGAAGGAATGGGAGAGTGGGGAGGGGAACGGATGGAGTGAGGAGCAGAGAGGGTAAGTCCCTGCTTTAGGTGGGCACAAATTACGAATTTCTGTGTGTGATTTTCTACATCAGTTTTACTAGGTCTTACTTCAAGGCTCTGTTTTGTGGGGGTTATGGTTTAGTTCTAGTGCCCCCACCACCACATGGGATTTTACCCTGTGCCACGCTACCAGGTTGAAAGTTGAAGCCGTCCTATCCCGCACTTTGGCCTACAAAGATTGTTGCCCTTTTGTGCCCTGTTGTAAGATTTAGAAGATATGCTCAAATCTCTCTCTGCCGTGTACTTGCTGTATGACTTTGACAAAATACTCAAATTTTAAAACCTTTGTTACTCATCTCTAAACTGGCAATCATGATAGTACTTACCACATGGAGTTGCTTGAGGATTCAATGAGAGACCTACTCCCAGTCTTCCCTCTCTCTCTCCCTGCCCTGGCAGGAACAACAAGGGACCCTTCATGGTAGTTGACCTGACATATTGGCCAGTCGTCATCAGACCTTCTGCCAGGCCCTGCCAAGAAGTCTTGCCCTTCTATGCAGTTGAAATGCAACAACAGCCCCTGGGTTCTGCGTGTCCTGGCCTCCCTGGGTACCGGCTTCGACTGTGCCAGCCAGGTGAGCCGGGGCCCGCTGCCAGTTGCCTCATTCATAGATCTCACAGTTCCTGTGGGGAAAAAAAGGCCAACTGCCCGGGGTCCTGGAGTGGGGACTACAGCATCTAGAACAGTGGCAGCCAAATGTTGTGCTCGATTGTTTGTTAAGGAATAAATGAATGAACTGGGAGTGGTCAACCTTCCACTGGTCCACATGACAAGTGTGGACAGTCTGAGCTAGAGAGTAAAGGGAACAGACGCTTTAAGCCATAGACCCTGTCCCTGTCCTGGCCCAGCCATTTCACTTGAGCCTCAATTTCTTTGTCTTTAAAATGGGGCCAACTATATCTTCCTTAGAGTAATCTAGAAGCTTAAATATCACAATGCATGCCCAGAGCAGTGCCAGGTACACAGTTGTGGTTCAGTCAAGGGCAACTCCTTATAGCCATGGTTCCTGTCCCCAAAGATCAGGGGAACAGCGAGGCCAGCCCACTACTCTGACTGTCACCCATGCCAGGTGGAGCTGGAGCAGGTGCTGGGTCTAGGCGTGGCCCCCTCACGCATCATCTTCGCCAACCCCTACAAGGCCATCTCCCACCTCCAGTATGCTGCCCGCCACGGGGTGCAGCTCCTGACCTTTGACAGTGAGGAGGAACTGACCAAGGTGGCCCAGCACCACCCCAAGGCCAGGTGAGACCAGCAGGGGTGCAGGCAGGTGCGAACAGCAAGCCTGGGGCTCCAGTGGGTGGAATTGGGATTCAGCAACAAGATGAAGGCTGTTAACATCCAGTGACTGGGAAAGGTCTAAGCAGCAAAGTACGAGAATTTGGGTCAGGCAGCCCAATGCTTTTCCTAATGCTCATTAGTGGCAAATACACACTGCCTATGTCTGCATAGACACTGGGCAGAGACTGGCATTAGGAGTTCTGGCATCAGCCAACCTCATGGTAAAAGCACTCACATTGGAGTTAGGGAGACCAATGCTCACATTTCACATTCATTTCTCATATTTCTGTGGGCTTGGGAAAATTATTTAACATCTTTCATCCTGTGACGGGGGGGCGGGGTCTGTAGAAGGTGTATTTATTATTTTATCCTTTTCCTGCTTTTTCTTGCCTGGGCAGAAGTCTGTAAGTAGTGGTATATTCCCTCCTTGGGATCTGTGTCTGGACAGTCCGGAGGAATGAGGCAGGGGTGGGTGGGAAGGAGGAAGGGTGTTGGGTGGGAGGCATAAAGCATCCAGGCCTCAGGGCTCATGTGTCTAAGAGCCCCTGTCACCCTCACACCCTTCTTCCAGGCTTGTCCTCCGGCTGAGGACCAAGGACAAAGAGAGCATCTTCCCCCTTAGTGACAAGTTTGGGGCCAGCCTGGAGGTGTGTGAACACTTGCTCAAGTCTGCCCGAGACCTGGGATTGACTGTGGTCGGAAACAGGTGAGAGCACTGGCTTTCCCTGCCTGCGAGGCCAGGGTCCTGTTCTCTGCCGCCTGTCCCCAGCCTTTGATTTATTGGATGCCCTCTGGTCAGCGTGACACCTCTTGGCCTACCAAGGCTTCATTTGTCCTCATCGAAGAAGCTGGATGTTATCTGGGACTAGGGTAGGGCAAGCGAGGCACTGGCCTTGGGTGCAAAATTTAAGGCGACACCAAAACAGCTCATATTCTAGATGATAACATTTTAATATAGCATTTTAAAAAATCAAAATTGATGCAAAAAAAAATCCATGATGAGAAAATATCAAAATTGTAAATAAAGACAGGATTGGCATTTCTACCTTTTGCCTCCAGTTCCAATTACTGTTACCAATCTTGTTTCTACTTGAAGTTATTTTTGTATTTTATTCATCATGGACATTTTTTGCATCAATTTTGCTTGTTAAAAGTATTGTATTAAAGGGATGGCTGGATGGCTCAGTTGGTTAGAGTACGAGCTCTCAACAACAAGGTTGCCAGTTCAATTCCCGCATGGGAAAGATTGAAAACAGCGACTAGACTTGGAGCTGAGCTGTGCCTTCCACAACCAGG
Organism: Rhinolophus ferrumequinum; assembly: GCF_004115265.2. NCBI lineage: Eukaryota > Metazoa > Chordata > Mammalia > Chiroptera > Rhinolophidae > Rhinolophus > Rhinolophus ferrumequinum. The sequence goes on from NC_046292.1 coordinate 21,595,041, forward strand.
TTGAAGGACAACTATTTGGAGCTGATGGGCCCTGGAGAAACACACTTTTCCCCAATTAAAAATATAAAAGTATTGCATTAAATATAACTTATCCTGATAACTTGCTGTTTGGAAGCCCCCTTAAATTTTGCAACTGAGGAGAGTGCTTCACTTGCCACACCTTACCGGCCACTGCTCTGTTCATCAGCCCACCCTGCTCGAGTTCTCTGAGATTCGGGGTTCTGATCACATGCCTTCCAAAGAGGAGAAGGGAGTCATGAGGTTTTGGGAGGGAGCAGCTAAGAGAGGTGACCATTGCACAACCACAAGAGCCCCAGTTCTCGTGGATTGTCATGTGGGATGTGTGTATCTCTGTGGATACGCACGTGTGCATGTATAACCAAGGTTGCATGTTTCTGTGGGTACCCACGGGCTCCAGTGTAATCAACTGTGTCTCAGTGTCTGTATCTGTGCTGGTTCCACATTTTAACTGTGTCAGTGTTTCTGAATGTGTCTCTTCCTACTGACCCTTGTGTTTCCACATGTGTTTCTCCATCTGTCACTCAATATGTGTTCAGCTTCCACGTAGGCTCGGACTGCAAGAATCCCCAAAACTTCACACAGGCCATCGCCGACTGTCGGCGCATATTCGAGATGGGCCGTGGGCTTGGGCATGACATGAACCTCCTGGATATCGGAGGAGGCTTCCCTGGAGTGGAAGGCTCTGAGCCTGAGTTCGAGAAGGTAAGAAGGAAGAGGGAACCAGGGTGTCCCAGCCTGGGTTACAAGACCGTGTATGTGTGTGTGTACAATGAGCTTTTGTAACTGAGGCATGTGCCTGCATGTAACTGGATTTGTCTTTGTTGAGAGGTCTCTGAGTCTGCTTACATGGCCTGTGTGCATATACAAGCATGTGTGTATCTGGCTGTGTCTTTCTTTGGATGTGTTAGTTACTATCGCTGGTTAAGCTCCAGTCAGACAGGAGTTTGGTTACTATCCCCCAACCCAGGGAACAATCCATCTTTCCTGATCATGTATTGATTCAAATGGTGGCAGGTTCAGACTCTCAAGGTGCTACAGCCAAACACTTGCTGTATGCCCTTCAACAACTTCCCCTTTCTGGGCCACAGTTTCAACCTGTTTTCTCCCCAGTAAAACAGGGATGATGACACTTCCCCAGAGTGTTGCCACAGAAGTGAAGAGAGACAATGCAGGTAAAGATCCCGCATAGGGTCTGGCCTTATAGTGGTTGGGTCTGTCCCGACAGATGGCCAGAGAGATCAATGCTGCCCTGGCCCAGGACTTCCCCGAGGGGACTGGTGTTGAGGTCATCGCAGAGCCTGGCTGCTTCTACGTGGCATCTGCCTGCACGGCTGCGGTGAACATCATTGCCAAGAAGGCTGTGCTCGAACCTGGTGGGTGCGCCAGGCCTGGGCAGGGCGGGTACTGTCCAGGCTCATCCCCAGGCCCTTGGTGCCGCACAGGGAGATAAGCTTTGGTTTTAGGAATAAACCTGTTAGTGTCACTATTTGATTGTTATTAAATAGACTGGAAGGGAGGGAATGAGGGCCTTCATTCTTCCTGAGCAGACGATGAATTTGTGTTGTTTATAGAGGCAAAGTCACAAAAGGCACAGACACCCCTGTGCTTGTGTGTATCTTAAATTCTTCGAGAAAGCGTTCTCTGACAGGTGCAAATTTTTATAACCAAAAATAGAGCGAGTAAATACAAATTCTTACAACACATATGTGAAGGCAATATTGTCATTATCATGGCCTGATGGTTAAGGGTGACATTTGTAGGGTCACAGTAAACCTTCAAGGTCAACCAACCCAGGAGACTTTTTCCATTCTTTATGTGTTATTTTCGGGGCAGGAGTAGGGTGGGTTGCTGTTCTCACAAAGGGAGCTAAGCAGAAACTCAAGTGCATGAGGAGATAGAGATGGATTAGTGCACTTTACTTTGGGGCTTTATGATAACTGACAAATATTTCTAAATCATTAATCTCCGTCCTTCTTTTGACTCAAAGCTTTGTAATCCCAAAGGCACCTATGTCCACTGATTTCGTTTGTTCACCGAGTGTCTCATTAAAGAATATTGTGATATGGGACATATGATTTCAGCCATCATTTAACAAAAGTCTAAGTTATAAGGGTTTGGGCTTATTATTTTTATTTCAGTAGAAATGCTGACAATTATTAAGAATCTGTTCTGTGTGAAATACGTACGTTATCTCATTTTTGCTCAACAAAGCTGTGAGGTAGTTTGGGGTCACTTCCATTTCATAGGTAGAGATCTTGAGGCTCAGAGAGAAGTGACTTGTCCAAGGCAGCAAAGCTAGTTGATGACACAGCTGGATCCAGGTCTGTCTGATTCAGATGCACTTAGTGTCACTATTAGTGACACTATTAGTGACACTAAGTCTCTTAATTTGCTTTGAGTTGAAGTTAAAGATGTTTATCGCCCTAAGAAATAAAAGTGGTTCCAAATATACTCAGTGTGTGGTTTTATGCAGATAAACATGGTTGCCTATAAAAAAAAAATCTGAGGAAAAAAAAAACAAACACATAAGGAAAAAAAAAATCTGAGGATCAAAATAAAAATGATTATAATAAGTACAGCAGAATAATCTTCAGCTAAATATTAGGTTGGTGCAAAAGTAATTGCGGTTTAAAAGGTTAAAAATCATTGCAAAAACCGCAGTTACTTTTGCACCAACCTAATATTTAGAAGAAAACTGCAAAGATGACGAAAGGGTTGAATGTTAACACCAGCTGTAAAAATTAATTGATATCATGACCTCCAAAGGAGAGGACATTTGTGTATTTGCAGACACACCACGCAGAGCTGAGCTTTCAGCCGATTGCTCATGACCAATTCTCATGACTAACTGGCTTAGTGACAACTCGGGCTGTGGCCTCAGGAGACAGGGTCAGTGAGGACAGCTGGGAGAGAGTGGACAACAGGGGTGACTGCCAGCTGGGAGAAGATCACAGAGAGAAAACCAATATTCAGAAAGATAAAATGCCCACAAGTTATAATGCCCCAAATGTTCACAGAAATTAGTTTAAAAGATTCAAGAGAGCAATGCTCTAAGGACAGAGTAAGAATGATTGTGAGAAACTGGCTTGGTAGGAGGTCATGTCCAAGGGATCTAGGGATCATGAGTGACCATCAGCTCACCATGCATCCGGAGTCTGATGGAGCTCAGACGAAGCCACCACTCACCTGCTTCAGCAACATTACTAGAGGCAGAGTATTTGATGGAGGGAGGTAAGAATCGTGTTGTCCTCTGTGCTCGTCAGAGTTGCATACTGTTTTTTAATGTAACTGGGATTTGTTTTAACCAGGTAATGTAAGACACAGAAATAACTGTCTTAAAGGAAGAAGTTTTCACTCGTAGTTCTCTAGAAATAGGAGTCATGGCATTTGATGTAGGCCACGTGGAAAAGTACCAGGGTGGGTCAGGAGGCAGGAGAAGAGGGAAGGCATGGGTGAGAGCCTTTATTTGGTTTTTGAGGGAAGGAATGGGAGAGGCAGCTAGGCAGGTTTGGGATTGGCTAGTTTGAATAATTTCAGTGGGATCTGGGATGTAAGGACTGCCCCTACTTTCCTGGTCCTTAGTCCTAGGATGGTTAGAGCTGGAGGATAGTGGTTTAACCTGTGAGAGCTTAATAAAGGAAGTAGTTGGCAGGTGTAGACCCTGGACAGGCTGCTTTGCATATGAAGGCGCACTTGCAGGGCTGTATTTTGCTGGACTCTAGGAATTAGCCCAGGGAAGAGCAGTCTCTCCAGGGTTAGCAAGGCCCCAGATGCCAGAACATCAAGGATAAAGAAAATTTAAAAATATGGTTAAGACAGGCACCTCTTTGAGGACAAATGAACAAATTAGCATATCCCTAAGGAGCACCCATAAATGGAATCGTGTCGTGAAAATCTGTTTTCTCCTGGTTTTGCATCACACAGAAGTTGCTCAGGGAACCTGGTCTAAGGTGAGGGCAGAGGACCTGGGACCTGACCCGGGGACAAATCCCAGCCCTGCCACATTCTCCTGTGCGACTTCTAGCAAGACTCGCCTGTACAGTAGGGCTCATTGTACTCAGAGCATAGTTAGGAGGATTAAATAATTTAATACATGTAGAGAGCTTAGAACAATGCTTGGGCCATAGCTCTTTGGATATTAGTTATGTTGTGATTAGTTAGTTATGCTGTAGCAGCAGCACTCTGACAGGGAGGCCGTGGGAGCCCAAAAAGCAGGCCATAACCATGCATTAGATCAGGGAAGACTCCTAGAGTAGGAAACAGGGATTATCTAGTGGCAGAGGGACTGGGCCACTCCCAAGGGTGCTGGGCTCAGTGTTGAGGGTCAGTGGTGAGCCCTGGCTGAGCACACTTCAGTCCTGCCCTCTCCCCACTCCCAGGAGGCCACCGGAAACTGTTGTACTATCTCAATGAGGGACATTATGGCATCTTTCGTATCTTCCTCAGGGATCCTGTCCCCAGGAAGCCCATTGTGGTGAAGGTAAGGGGGCCCTTGTGTGGCTCCGGCACCTCCCTGACCCCCAGAGCACCGAGTTCAGCCCACTGCCCTGAGAGGCAGGGATGCCAGGTGGAGAGGGGAAGGGTCTCAGATTATCGATGGCTTTGCAGATTGTCATACCACATGCATGTACAAGGGTGTGCAAATGTGCCTACATGTAGCTACACGTGCTTATCTGTGTGTGTGCGTTTCTGTGAGTGAGTCTGTCAATTTACACTTGTGCAGGTAGGTGGATGGACAGGTGCTATGTTTCCCCCAAAATAAGACCTACCGCGAAAACAAGCCCCAGTTAAGATCGTCAGCCAGATGGACGCATTTTGTACGTATGATGATGTTCCAGAAAAGACGACATGACTGTATTTGAATAAATGTAGATTGTTGTACATGAAAAAAATAAGACATCCCCTGAAAATACACCCTAATGTGTCTTTTGGAGCAAAAATTAATATAAGACCTGGTCGTATTTTTGGGGAAATGTGGTACGTGGGGCTGTGTAGGTCTGCATGCACATCTATTGGCTCTGTGTGTGTGTGTTTCCATGTGCTCTCCCGTATGCCTGCGTGTGTGTTTCCAGAATCTTTGAATGCTGGAGATGCAGGAGACCTAGGAAGCAAGGAGGTTCTCAAACATTGCTTCACAGTAGAATCGTCTGGGGAGCTTTAAAAACCTCGATGCCTAGGCCACGGCCCAGACTATTAAAAACAGAATTTCTCTGGGTGGCGACCCTGGCATCAGTCCCTGGTTAACAACTCCTCAGGCAATTTCAATGTGTATCCCAGTTTGAGGCCCAGTTTTCTGAGTGAATATCAAATAAAAATCTTCCCGTTTTATAGATGGGAAACAGGTCCCATCTGTTTCTGCCCTTGTGAATTGGGCGGGGCTGGGATGTATCACTCCAATATAAGCTCAATGAGGGCAAGGTCAAGGATAGTCCTGGCACTTGGGACTGCTCAGTAATGGGCCAGTATGGGTGACTGACAGTGTCCTTGCTGGTACCTTTTCACCCGTGCCCAGGGGCATGCCCTGCTGGGTGTGGGATGGGGGGACGGCATGGAGGGGATGGCTCCTCCTTCTCTGATACCCGACCTCTGTGTCCCTGCAGAAGCTCTGCTCAGAGGAGCCCATCTTCCCCTGCATCCTCTATGGTCCCACATGCGATGCCGGTGACAAACTGTTCATGGAGGAGGTGCAGCTGCCCGAACTGGATGTGGGCGACTGGCTCATCTTCCCATCCATGGGAGCCTACACATCCGTCATGAGCTCCACTTTCAATGGCTTTCTGCCTGCCGCCATCTGCTATACCATGGGACCTGAGCTCAGGTGTCTGCCGGGGAGGGCTCTCACCACAAAGAGCTGTGGGCTGAGCTCCGGGGTCCCGTGGTGTAGCATAAATACCCTACTCCCCACGCTGGCCCCAGCAGAGCTCTGACTGACCTTTGACACTGTCAATGGGGTTGGCCCTGTTACTGCCCGTCCACAGGTAAGTCCAAGGGAGCCCACCTGGGCGGCTCTGACAGCTCTGACAGCTCTATGTGAGCAGAGGCAGGAAGCCCTATGCCCCCCGCTGACCCTAGCCCCATGGCCAAGCCCCCCACTCAGCTCTGACCATTTTGGGCTGTTCCCCAGTTTCCTCTTCAGATGTCCCTTCCCTACCAGCCTCAGGCTCCTTCACAGCCTCTGCCCCAACCTAGGGTTCACTCCCTGAGATGGTGGAGGGGGCTCTAGACTACTCCTTTACTGGCACAACTTTTCCGCAGGAGCTTGCTGGAGATAGCGCCTTAAGCTGAGGCGTGGCTGAATGGAAGAGCTCCAGACACCTGGGTGCGTCCAAGTGGGGAAACTTGAGGGCAAAGGTGGGGCTAGGGGTGGGGAAGAGTAACTTGGAAGCAGCAGAGATTTGGGTGCTTCTGAAATGATGAGGCAACTTTTAAGGTTCAATACTGTTTTTTTCTTTCAAAGTCAGCCTGAAGCCTAGGCTAGGCTCCTCTGGGCAGCTGACCCCACCCTCCCTGCTCCTTACCCCTGGGCCTGGAGTGGGTAGGGCTGAGAAACTGTGCTATTACAAGGAGTGCCCCCTGAGGGCCTGTCCTGAAGGTGAGGCAATCTGCATGGCCAGTACTCTGGATTCTTTTGTCCTTCCTTTCATTTCATTAATGACCCCTACGTTGCTCCAGAAAGGTTTACCTGAACCATAGGCACCCACCCAAGTGGTGAGAGCACTGGTTTTGGAATCACACGGGACTCGAGTGAATCCAGGCTCCACCACAAACTAGCAGTGTGGTCAGAGCCTCAGTTTCCCCATCTGTGGAGTGAGGATGATATTAGTATCCTCCTCACAAGGTTGTTGAGGAGATTAGGTCAGACAATGGGAATCCTCATTCAAGGTCAGTTCATGTCCAGGCCTCTGGCTGGCCCTGATCCTGGGCCCCTCCTGCTCAGAAACCACTCCCTGCCCCCATGGTCTGGGTGTCCTCAGGGAGCACGCACAGCATTTGGCCACACAGCTAATGGGCCAGGCATGTGGGTACCGCAGACCTGGCCTTGACCTTACGACATCCCCAGGTTGGGAAGTTGGATGGACAAGGTGTGGATACAGCCAACTCAAAAATAGGGCAGATTCTGGGCGGCCGGTTAGTTCAGTTGGTTAGAGCGCGGTGCTCTTAATAACAAGGTTGCGGGTTTGATCCCCACATGGGCCACTATGAACTGCACCCTCCACAACTAGACTGAAACAACTACTTGAACTTGACTTGGAGCTGATGGGTCCTGGAAAAACACGCTTAAAATAAATAAATGATTAAAAAACAAATAGGGCACATGCTACTGTGTGTCCCCAGGTACACTAAAACTTTAAAAACAATATGTGGGAAATTCTGAGCTCAAAAAAGAGAATGTGTCCTACAGAGAGGAATGTGGCAGATGTGGGGGTAGGGACACATTAGATGACCTGTCACATTTCTGCAGGGAGTGAAGGGGAGTGGTCCCCACAGGCCACTTACCTCCTGTGCCCTGTGTCCTTTTTAACCTTCACCTAATGAGACTTCTGTGATCCCCAGCTTCTGCAAATGGTTCTTCCCATCCACCAGAGTCTGCTCCAGCAAGCTTGCTTCTGCCTCTACTACTCAGCCAAGACCAAAGGAATCTTCCACTATCCTTGGGCTAAAGCGATTTCTCTCTTGGAAATCTGAGGAGAAGGGAAGGGCTGCCTGTGTCACCTGAGGAAGCCAGGAGGGTCAGGCAGCCTTCAGATCATGTGTTCGTCATTCATCTTCTCCCAGAGCCAGAAATTGATGGTGAAAATGTCCACTCCTACCCCCACAGAGGTGTCTGGAAGTACAAATATGAGTGGGCTTTAGGGAAACATAAAGTTTTATTCATATGCAAGAGCTGCTAGTGTGTTTTGTGTTTTGCCCTATGGGTGCTGTCCTGAGGGATCATGAATACCCATCCGTCCATCCATCCATCCATCCATCCATAAAATAAAATGTGAAGGCGTAGTCTGTGCCCTAGTTGGTGTCACGGGTGACACGTGATGAACAAGATAGGCAAGAACCCATGCTCATGGAACTTACTTCCAGTTGGGAAAAGACAGAGCAGAAAAAAATCCATAAAATAAGTGATAAAATGGAGTGGAAGCAGTAAGTATTGTGAAGAAAAATGAAAGAGGGAAGGGGATAGTGAAGAATAGAGGACAGTGCTATTTTAGGTAGAGGAGCTACGGAGGTCTCTCTGAGCACTTGGCATGTGAGCAGAGACCTGATGGGAGCTGTGTGGTTAGCTGGGTCAGCATTCTAGTATTAGAACAGCAAGCCCAAAGGCTGTCTCCTTCCAAAAAAAGGCAAGGAGACTCGTGTGTGAGCAGAGTTGAGTGAAAGGAGCTCTTGGGAGGTGAGGCAAGAGGAGGGTCCAGGGTTTAATCTTGCCAAGCCCATCGTAACTCAGGGCTTTGGCTTTGTTTGAGGGGGCAGGCAGGCCGTGGTGGGTATGAGCAGGTGAACGCAGTGAGAGAATGCACAGAGAACTGCAGGGGGCTCCTGCCAATCCCTGCAAGTGCTGGGTGGTCATGGTACAGGTGGTGAGAAGGACCAGGCTCAGGACAGGCTATAAAAGTTGAGTCAAGAGAATTTGCTCATGGGTTAGATGTGGGGTGTGGGCAGAGAGGATTCAGGAACGACTCCGGGACTTTTGGTCCGAGCAGTATACAAATAGGGATGCTGGGGAGCAGAAGCAAGTTAGGAGGGGTTCAAACTGAGAGTTCAATTTGGGGCAAGTTAGGTTTGAGAAGCCTACTCAACTGCCAAATGGAGTCAGATGAGAGCATCCCGTCTCAGGGCAGAGGTCAGGTATGAACACGGCAGAGAGAGATGAACATGGGCACCATCCACAGTGGATGGACCTTACATCTCTGGCGCTACCCAGCCCAACCAGGAAGTGAGAATCGATAGAGAAGGCACAAGTCATGGAAACTAAGAGAAGAAAAACGTTTCAACAAGGAGGGAACCCTCAACTGTGGGTGGGAGAAGTGAGGGCTGAAAATGGAATCGGGAAACGAGGTCATTAGTGATATTTACCATGGGGTTTCAATACCAAGGAAGGTTGTGGAAGTGGGGTCCAGAGAGGATGGTGGGGAGAAGTGGGGATAGATGAGTGTGGGCTCCTCTTCAAGGGAGCAGGAAATGGGAGGGTGGCTGGATGAAGGACAGGTAGGGTCCTGGAGGGTTTCAGATGAGAGGTATTATTGCTTATTCATTGGCTCATGGGGAGGATTGATAGAGGGGAAGAGGATGAAGATGCAGAATAGACAGCAGAGAATTCCAAGAGGACAATCCCTAGGTGAGTGGGAGGTGTTAGCATCCTGTCTGCGAGGGGAGGATGTGTCCCAGATGGGAGCCGGGACAGTGCCTCCCAGGACAGGAGAGAATGCTGGGTCAGTCAAGCAATGTGGGGTTCTCTTCTGATTGTTTCTTTTCTCAGTGAAGCAAGAAACAAGGTCCTGGCCCGAGAGGGAAAAGGCAGGAGGGGGTCTTGGTGTGTTAAGGAAAGGGGCAGAGATGGGAAAGTCACAAGAGTGGGAAAGTGAATGAACTAGTGAAATGGGGTTGCACTGTTCGGCCAGGTGCCCATGTTCAGTTATGTGGAGGCAGGTGCAGAATTGGGGTGGGTGGGGTGGGGGAGAGCCAAGGGAGGTGGAGACTGCTTGGAGTATGAGGTCCTCATGGGGGTCTCCACAAGTGCATGGTCCACCTACAGCTGGCTACCCCAAGGCTTTGAGGCCCCTGCAGTACTCAAAGCCTTTTTCTGACCCCGTATGCTGTCCATTCTTTTTTTCTTTTTAAGGAGGGCGCAGCTCACAGTGGCCCATGTGGGGATTGAACCAGCAACCTTGCTGTTATCAGCACCATATTCTAACCAGCCACCCCCCACCCCCCCACCCCCGTCGTCCATTCTTTATCTGCTGGAGACACATAAGGACCTAAGAGCTCGTAATGACACCCCACTTCAAAGAAGGAAATGACCTCGGGCTACCTAGCTAGTAAGTGGCAGAGCTGGGATTTGAAGTCAAGTGTCAGTTCAGTGTTCGGGCAGCCGGGGCATGCGCACTATGTTAAGAAAGTCTTGCATCCTAGATGGTGAAAAAAAACAAGCCTGGCTGTTGGGGCATTAAACTTCCTGTGTTTTGTGCCCTGGGTGGCCCAAGCTGCGTTATGGTTCAACCATAGTGACTTGCTGCCACTCACTGGTCATTATCAGTGTTGCACTCACAGGAAACCAGGAGTTGCTTAGCTAAGGATCCTGCCTGACTGAGTCCAACAATTTGTTGAAAAGGTCTAGAAAGGAGTTCTCATCCCTCTGTGACAAAAGAGAAGATGGCGCTCCAGAGAGGTAACTTCAAAAAGCCATCGGCACTTGCCGACTCTATCCATTCAGTTGCTCATCTATTCAATAAATATTCATCAAATATCTACCCTGTGTGTGCCAGATACTGTTGTAGGCACTGGGATTAAGCAGGATATAAGACAGGAGAGATCATTGCATTTCTAGAGCCGCCATTCCTTGTGGAGAAGAAGGGGGAAAGGACAGATACTAAACTAGTAAATAAATCAGATGATAGATTGTGATAAATGCTGTGAAGGAATCAAAAGAGAGAGCGACTGGTGAGAGTGGTTGGGAGATAACATTTGAGGAGATACCTAACGGCTGGGCGGTTTAGAGAAAGACACTCCAGGAAGAGGAAAGAGCATTGCAAAGGCCCTGAGGCTCTGAGAGGTCTGGGCAGATTCCAGAACAGATGGAACCCACTGATGTCTCAGCCCACGGCTATCCATGTAGAACACGCAGAGGTCAGAGTAACGTTCTTTCAGGAAAGTCATGCCATTGACTTTCTCTCAATTAGTCCACAGCCTCTCTCAGCCCAGTCTGTCCTTGAAGCTCTCTCCTCTCTTGGCTTGTGTGACACCAACCTCTGGAGGTAGAAAAAACAATGATTATTCTCCTGTGAAAACTAAAGCTTAATAATCAACATAGAGATACTATTGGTTTGAAGGAACCCATTGACATATTGAAAGCTAGAGCAGGAAATACTGGCCTGCAGAGTCAAAAGTCAAGGTCGACATTTCCAGGACCTGGGACAAAAACATGTAGGAGAGGATTAGTTGCTCAAGATGTAATCAGTCTTGTTTGTAGTTGTTGCCATGTTATAAGTGTGTGTTTGTGCCCCTGTCCACTTGTGGTGAGCCATTCTTACAAGTAAAGTGAATATTTATGTTTGCATGCATAATATGATTATGCCTTATTCAAATCCTATGAGTGGTGTTCTAAGAATTAATACATTTTGGAAGCAAAATAATTCCCTAAATTGGCAATTTCGACATGTTACTCCAACACTACCCAATTAATGTTAGCTGGTGAGGAATGAGTGAAGAAAACAAGATGAAGTCGTCATAGCTAGGCTGACTTAAAATGGAGTCTGGATAGTGAAGCTGACAAAACTGGTTCTGACCACAGGGGCTAAAGCCTGAGCAATAGATTTCATTTTACTTTGACTAGCTTGAGGACTTAAACTTTTGAATTTTTCAGTTGTGTGTCAATGCCTGGAGATATATAAATTGCTATAGATAACCCTCTGAAGGATTTAGGAAAGAATGAAGAACTAAGGAAAGAATGTTCACGTGTCCAGATAGCCTGATATCCATCATCCAGATTACCGGTCATCTGAAAGATTATCATCAATTGGTCAGAACCAATTCAGAGGCTAAGAATGAAGAACTGATTCTCAAGAATTTACTTTTTGGGATGCCTGGTTAGCTCAATTGGTTAGAGCGTGGTGCTAATAACACCAAGGTTGCCAGTTCAATCCCCACATGGGCCACTGTGAGCGGTGCCCTCCTTAAAAAAAAGTTTGCTCTCAACTTTTCTCTTTTCTTTAGAGCACTCTGAGTCTTACCTAGTACTGTTTCTAATTCTCAAATCCTAAGACCCTTGAATAAAACTTTGCCATTTTAAATTTCAACAAAGCCTCCTGATTCATTTACGCTAGGTTGACACTGGCATTTTCCAGTGTTTGGATGTTTTCTATAGACTACAGTTCTTTATAAAGCAAAATATTTCATCTTGAAAAAAAGGAAAATTATATGAAGCAATGTGTACACTAATACCCAGCTTGAAGATGTGTTCAGACACACTCTTAATTCAACCAGCATCGGTGCAAAATGAAATAAGTTTTTCTACATCTAAAATATTTATCATAAAAACAAAGATCACGGCAATTAATACTTTGTGTTTTAAATTTTCATTCTGAGAATAACTTCTAAATAATAAATATTGTGATTTCATTCCATTTTTAAAATAATTTTTATTTGGCATTACCTTGAGTTAATGTCCTCCCTTTTTAATGATTTTTACTATCAAATGTCTATATAAGGTAGAGGTCATTTTTACATGTTATTGAAAGATATCTTGTCATATTATATTGACTTGTAATAATAATAAGCCATGTATTTATTATTATGTGGTGTTTTTTTTTGAAACAGAAAACCTCTGAAATGTTTAGTATCTCCCTCTTACAGAAAAATGTTCATTGTTTATTATTATGGTCAATCATTACATTTTTCAAAATCCATCAAAGTGTTAGGAAAAATATAAAATAAGAGATTCCTGAGAAATTCCTAAATTTCTGATACGTCATACCCAACTCCCAAAGATTAGTATCGGTTGGGAATGTGGAAACACTTTTTGAAGTTTTAACATCTCTCAGCTATGCATCCCATCCCATCCCCAAGGCCACTGCTCTAATTGCCAGACCTCTGTCATTTCTTTTGCCCTTATGAGTCAGCCTCCAGCCTCGTCTAACTCATCATCCTCCACACTGCCAGAGGGATCTTTCTAAAGTAAAGATTCTGCTTGTCATTCCTCTGAGAAGTCCTTTCCTGGCTCCCCATACCTTCACTAGTGTTTTTCAAAATGCATCCTCAGCCGACTACATGAAACCATCTGGAAGTTTCTTAAACGGGGCAATTTGGGGAGTCTCATTCAAGTACATACGAATCAGAATCTCTGGGATTTTTAAAGCCTAGGAATATGCATATTTAACATCTTCTGGGTGATTTTTTGAAAACCTTTTTTATGGTTAAAAACAATACAAATACAGAAAGCCATATAAAACAAATGCACAGGTTATTGAACCGTAATAAGGTAAACACCCCTATCTGCAGTCAAAACCGTGGTACCCACCCCAGAAACTCTCCACGTGCCCCCACCCCATCATAACCCTTTCCCACCCTCCACCAAAAGCAACTGTCAGCCTGACTTTCACTTTGCCTGTTTCTTGTTTATTTTAATGTGTCATTAAATTTTGTTTAATCTTTGGTTCTCTTTCCGTCTTTTTTCCCTCTCATAATTTATTTGTTAATGAAACCACATCATTTGTCTTGTAGAATTTCCCATGGTCATTACTAATTGCACCCCCATAGTGCAGGTAGCGTGTTCGTCTCTCCTCTGAATTTCCTGTTGATTGGCAAGTGGATGTAGAGGCTTAATCCAATTCTATTTGGGGTGGGGGCAGGGGAGCAAGATTAGTTTTATAGGTGATGTGTGTTTGTCATCAGGTGGCTCATCTTCTTGTGTTTTCTTTCTCTCATCTCATCTCTCTCTCATTTCCTGCCCCACATCTGAGATCAGTTCATATATCTTGAGTAAACACCTAGGAGTAGAGTCGGTAGTTCACAAGGAAGATAAATGTTTAACTTTCTAAGAAGCTGTTAAACAGTTTTCTGAGGTGGTGTACTTATTTACGCTCCCACCAGCAATGTATGAAAGTTCCTGTTGCTCTAAATCCTCACCAATATTTAATGTTGTTAATTTTATTCTATTTTAGCTATTCTGGTGGTATGAGATGCTATTTCACTGTGGTTTTAATTTGAAGTTTTCTAACTACTGATGTTAAACATCTTTTCTTGCGCTTATTGGCCATTTGTGAAATGTCTGTCCACGTCTTGTTTCAATTATCTATTGCTGTGTAACAAACCACCACAGAAGTTGGTGGCTTAAGACAAAACCATTTATTCGCTCACTATCGTGCACTCTGAACCAGGCTCATCTGGGCAGTTCTTTTGCTCCATGTGATGTTGGTCGTCTGAAGGCTCAGCGGGGGCTGAAAATCAAAGATGGGTGAACACACGTCTGGTGCTTCAGCTGGAAGCTAGAACAGCGGGAGGCTGGCCAGGTATCTCTCTCCACAGGTTTCCTATTGCGGTAGCCACATCACTTTCCGGGGTGGCTCAGAGTTCTAAGACGGAAATTTAAAGAACACAGAACCCAAGTTTCAAGCGCTCGTCTTCTTGCATGATGTTAACTAGTGCCCCACAGGCCAAGATAAGTCACACGTTGACTAACTCAGTGTCTAAGCCCAGAGGTAATGAGGGTGGACTATAGCAGGGCGTGAATACAGGGAAGCATAGTTCATTGGGGGCCACCAACGTACATCTACCACAAATCTTTTGCCCGTTTCACATTGGATTGTTAGTCTTTTTAACATTGTTTTAGTTCTTTACGTACTCTGAATGCAAGTTCTTTGTTAGATATAAATACGTATTGTGAATATTTTTTCCATGTCTGTGGCTTACCTTTTTATTTTCTTATTAAAGATGTCTTTTGAAAACACAAATTTTTAATTTTGATGAAGTCCAATTTATAATTTTTTTCTTTTATGGATAATGCTTTTTGGATTCTAAGAAACTTTTGCCAGTCTCAAGGTCATACATATTCTCTGTGTTTTATTATAGAATATGGTTTTAGCTTTTTCATTTGGGTTTATCATGGCAAATTAATATTTATTTGTGGAAAATGACAGGGATTGAGGTTCATTTTTTTCCATATGGATACCCAGTTGCTCTAGCACCGTATATTATAAACTTTTCTTTCCCTAATGAATTAACTTGGTATGTTAGTCAAAAACCCATTGATTCTATATGTGTATTTGTTCTTATAGTATTTTTATTTCATTTTCCAATTGATTGTGACTAGTATACAAAAAAATCCCTTGATTTTTTTGTATATTAACTTTATATCCTATGACTTTATTAAATGCACTTCTAATTGTAGTATGTTTTTTTGGGGTTGTGTAGTGGGGGTAAACCCCATAGGGTTTACAATGCATGCAATTATATGGTATAAAACAATGACCATTTTATGCCTTTTATTTCTTTTTCTTTTTTTACTTCTTTTTCTTGCCTTATTGAACAGAACTTTCCAGTATAATGTTGAACAGAAGTGATAAGAACAAAATACTTGCCTTAAGGGAATCTTAGGGAAAACCTATTCACTATTTCTCCATTAAGTATGATGGGGTTTTTGATGATGTTTTAAGTATATAGCTTTTTTTGTTTTTTAACTTTTATTGGGAAACAGTGTGTTTCCCCAGGGCCCATCAGCTCCAAGTCAGTGTCCTTCAATCTAGTTATGGAGGGCACAGCTCAGCTCCAAGTCCAGTTGTGTTTTCAATCTTTAGTTGCAGGGGGCGCAGCCCACCATCCCTTGCGGGAGTCCAACCGGCAACATTTGCGGTTGAGGGTCCGCACTCCAACTGACTGAGCCATCCTGCCACCACAGCTATATAGTTTTTTATAAATGCTTTTTATCAGAAGTTACCTTCTAGTCTTCCAAATATTTTAAAATTAGTGTTGGAATGGTGTATCTCTTTTCATCCTTTCGTTTCACCTTTCTGTATTTTTGTTTGTGTTTCTTATAAATAAAATATAATTGGACTTTTTAAAAGCCATTCTAATTATATCTGCCTTTTAATCAGTTTGTTTAAACCGTGTGCATTTAATATAATTACTGATTTAGTTGAATGGAGGTCTACCATTTGTTTTTCTGTCTCATTCTGTTCTTTGTTCATTCATTCCTCCATTATTTTCTTCTTTTGAATAATCAAGTAGTTTTTATTATTCTATTTTTTTCTCTATTAGTTTCTAGTTACACACTTTTGCAAAATTCTTTCAGTGATTAATCTACAGACTTAAATATGCATCTTTGATCTATGACTATATGTTTTAGACAATTCAGGCTGCTGTAACAAAATACCATAAACCGGGTGGCTTAAACAACAGAAACTTACTTCTCACAATTCAGGGAACTGGGAAGTCCAAGATCAGAGCACCAGTATGACGGGGTTCTGGTGAAACCCCTCTGCCTGGTTTGCGGGCAGCTGTCTTCTTGCTGTGACCTCACATGACAGAGACAGGAAGCAAGCTCTCTTGTATCTCTTCTTGTAAGGGCACTAATCTTATCGCAAGGACTCCACCCTCAGAACCTAATTACTTTCCAAAGGCCCCATCTCCAGCTATCATCACATTAGAGATTAGAGTTTCAACATATGAATTGCAGCAGGGGAATACAGACATTCAGTCCATATC
The DNA here is from genome assembly GCF_004115265.2 of Rhinolophus ferrumequinum. Classification (NCBI taxonomy): domain Eukaryota; kingdom Metazoa; phylum Chordata; class Mammalia; order Chiroptera; family Rhinolophidae; genus Rhinolophus; species Rhinolophus ferrumequinum. The sequence continues at coordinate 21,611,472 of NC_046292.1, forward strand.
ACAGTATTACAGACTGAAATTTATTGTAGCATTAAATTTACATGTTTACCATTGTTTTAACATGGCAAGAACCTTACAACAGTTCAATTCCATTTACTCCCTTCCACCTTTTGTGCCATTATTGTATGTTTTATTTCCATATGTTATAAACCCTACAAGACATTCCTATTATTGTTTTATTAGTCAAGTATTTTATGTTTGCCCACATAGTTGTCCTTTCAAATGTCCTTTATTACTTCCTGAAGGTCTGTGCTTTCATCTGGGATCATTTTACCCCAGCCTAAAGAATTTCCTTTAATATTTCTTGTAGTATAGGTTTGCCAGCAATGCATTTTCTCAGCCTTTTCTTTCTTTATACAAAAATGTCTTTGTTTCACTTTATTTCTTGAAGGATTTCCCCCCTTGGTATAGAATTCTAGATTAGCAGGGTTTTTTCCCCTTGAACTTTAAAAATGTCGTTAATTGTCTCTGGATTCATCGTTTCTGTTGAAATGTGGGCATCAGTCTTGTTGCTTTACAGATAATGTGTCTTCTTTTATCTAGCTGCTTTTAAGGTTTTCTTTTTGCCTCAGTTTTCAGCCGTTGACAATGATATGTCTAGGTGTTGTTTTCTTTGTTTTTATCCTGCTTGGGTTTCACTCAGCTTCTTGAATTTGTGGGTTGCTATCTTCCAACAGTTTTGGAAAATTATAAGCCATGTCACTTCAGATATTGCTTCTGCTCCAATTCTCTTTCTTTCCCTTCTGGGATTTCAAATACACAAATGTTAGACGTTCCGACTATGTCCCACATACCTTTTATGCTCAGTTCCTGCTTTTTTTTTTTTTTTTTTTTTTTTAAAGAGTTTATTTGAGCCAAACTGACAACATATGCCAAGGAGCAAGATCTCAAGTGTTCCTTTGGATATTTTCCATTCAACTGTCTTCAAGTTTTCTAATCTTGTCCTTTGTCATTCTGTTATACCCTGTCTTGTGGTAAACACATCCAATAAATTCTTCATTTCGAGTGTTCTATTTCTCAGTTCTAGAATATTTTTTTAAAAGTGTATTCTACTTCTATTAAAAATAGACGATCTCTATTTTTAAATTCATTTTATCAATTTTTTCTTCTATGTTCTTTAACATATTATCAGTTACTTTAAAGTTCTTGTCTGCTAACTTCAATATGTGGATAATTGTGGTTCTGATACTATTGTCTTTTTTCCCGTCTTGATTACCAGTCATGCTTTCCTGATTCTTTTCTGTCTGGTAATCTCCAATACATGATATTGTTCGAATTATAAATTATCCCAATATGATGATTGTGTAGTGGCATCTTACTGTGGGCATGCATTTCTTTGATTATTAGTAAGGTTGAGCACTTTTTCATATACTTATTTGTCAATTTTGTGAAGTGTCTGTTACCCATTGTTTGATTAGATTGTCTTTTTCTTATTGATTTATAAGTGTATATAAATTGATACATCCTCCTGATGACTTGATTTGTTTATTATATACCGTGGTTCTCTCTATTCTTAGTCGTACTTTTTGCCTTAAAGTCCACTTTGGTTAGTAGACCTTGCCCAGAGGAGACTTCCACTTCCCTTAACTCATTTGTATTAATTATTGGTTATCCTAGACGTTATAATCTGCACACTTAACTTGTTCAAGTCTGGAATTACTCAATGCATTTACCCAAAATAATACAAAAGCCTTACAATATCTTAATTCCATTTTCCCACCTCCTGACTCATGTATCATTTTTGTCATGTATTTTTTTTTTTAAGATTTTTTTTTTATTGGGGAAGGGGAACAGGACTTTATTGGGGAACAGTGTGTACTTCCAGGACTTTTTCCAAGACAAGTTGTTGTCCTTTCAGTCTTAGTTGTGGACGGCGCAGCTCAGCTCCTGATCCAGTTGTTAGTTGCAGGCGGCGCCGCCCACCATCCCTTGTGGGAGTCGAGGAATCAAAATGGCAACCTTGTGGTTGAGAGCCCACTGGCCCATGTGGGAATCGAACTGGCAGCCTTCGGAGTTAGGAGCATGGAGCTCTAACAGCCTGAGACACCGGCCGGCCCGTCATGTATTTTTAATATATATTATTTTCTGTTTTAAATACCACAAGACATTATTATTATTTTATACAGTCATGGTTCATTTGGATTTGCCTGCACATTTGTCATTTCATTACTCTTCATTCTTTCTAGCCTTTTTTACCTTCTATCTGTGCCCTTTTTCTTCCTACCTGAAATCTGCTGGTGGCATACTCTCAGTTTTTGTTTGTCTGAAAATGTCTTTATTTTGTTCTTGTTTTCAAAGGATTTTTCACTGGGTATAGAATTCTAGGCCAACAGAAATATTCTTTTAGCATATTGATGATAACCTTCTGCTGTCTTCTGTTTTCCACTGTTGCTCTTGAGAAGTCAACTCTCAGTCTATCTTGGTCCTTTGAAGTTAATCTTTTATTTTTCCCCAACAGCTTTTAAGATTTTTATCTTTGTCTTTGGTATTCTTCTGTTTCGCCATAATGTGTCTAGTTGTAAAAAAAAGTTTTTAATTAATAGATTTCATTTTTTTAAAGTGGTTTTAGGTTCATAGCAAAATTAAGTGAAAAGTACTGGGAGTTCCCCATGTCCCTCCCCCCCACACATATACCCTCCCCCACCACCAACATTCCCCATGGGTGTAGTGCACTTGTTACAATCAATGAACCAATACTGACACATCATTATCAACCAAAGTCCATAGTTTACATTACTGTTATTTGTATTATACATTCTATGGGTTTTGACAAATGTATAATAACATATATACACCCCTATAGTATCACACAAAATAATTTCGCTGCCTTAAAAATTTCCCATGCTCCATTTATTCATTCTCTCTCCCACCAAACCCCTGGCAACAACTGATCTTTTTATTGTCTTCATGGTTTTGCCTTTGCAGAGTGTTATATAGTTGGAATCATACAATATATAGCCTTTTCTAGGTGTAAATTTTTTTAAATGTGTTTTGCTTAGTATTTGTTAGGCTTCTGAATCTGTAAATTAATATATTTTGTCAGTTCTGGGAAATTTTCAGCCACTGATTCTTCACATATCACCTCTGCCTCATTCTCTCTCTTTACTCCTTCTAGGTTTCCAATGAAATAAATGTTAGATTTTTTTTTTCGTTTGTTCTCCAAATCTTTTACCCTTTCTTCTGTATTATTTTTTAATCTTTATGTCTCCTTACTATGCTCATTCCAGATTGTTTTTTCTGATCTTGCTTCCAGTTCACCAATTCTCTTTTCAGCTATGTCCAATCTGCTTTAAACTTGACATTGACTTCTTAATTTTGGTTATTGTATTATTCATTTATAGAAGTTCAATTTGGCTCTTTTCAAATTTACTGTCACTTTTTAGTTTCTCTGTTCCATGCAAATATTTTCAAGCTAGACTTTCATTTATTTAAACATAATTTTTTATATTCTGTGTAAAATAATTCCAGTATCTGAATTCTTTATGGATATTTTTGTTGTCTCTTATTTCTTCTGGTTCTTACCATGGGATTTTATTTTCCTAATTCTGTGAAAATTTATTTGTGTGATTAATTTGGAGCCTAGGCTGAAGGTACCTCCCTACAAAGGAGATTTTCATTTGTTTTTTCCAGGAGGCACAAATAATTTGGGGTCACTTCAATCCAAGTTCAAGGCTTGAGGTTACAGGTCATCCAGCCGATACTTAGTCCATACTAGGGCTAAGGCTGGTTTACTTCTGACAGTGTGGCTCTTTGGGATCCCACCTTATTATGGGGGAGGGTTTTCTGTACGATCCTTCACCATGTGCTTTAACTTTTATCTGTGCCCCTTGTCCAGGGGAGTCAGCAAAACAACAGTTCACATCGGCCAGAATCAGGAAATGCCCTCAGAGTAAAAGTGACTTTCCTACTTGGTTTATCTGTCTAAGTTTCTGTTTTCGCTGTTAACAGGGAAAACAGTTTCTGTTTTCAGTTTTGTTCTGTTAACACCTTACCCTCTGGTTAGACCACTATACCAGCATTTTTCGTTTTCAGTGGGAGAACTGATCTGAGTAAGTTAGCCTGACATTACCAGAAAAGAGAAGGTTGCTAGATCCCAGACTCCATTTTACAGAGATGGAACTGTGGGTCAGGGAGTTGAGGCCACTTTCCCACAGTCTTACAACCACTAAGACATAGAGCCAGGCTGTAAACTAAGGATTCTTACATCAAGTCTAGTGCTTTCCTCTCCACACCTTCTTTTGAGACTTGGTTTCTCCATGTCTAATGAAGAGGTCAGACCAGATGGTCTCTGAGGAACCACTGGACTCAGACATTCTCAGAGCAGGATTTCATAGTTTTTCAATCCTCTGAGACACACTCAGCCTCCTCCCTTGGACTTGCTCTGCTTAGACTTGAGGTCTAAGTCACGGAGAATTCCCAGATCAGCCCCAAGGGGGCAGTGGTGTGCAGAGCTCGCCCAGGTTCCGAGATGTTAGCACAGCCAAGGGCTTCTTGCTTCTCGCTGTCAGAGTAAAGGGAAAATCATTTAGCGTTGGATCAAAGACCCATGTCTCGCTTTTTTTTTTTTTTTTTGATTGCGTCCACTGCGAGGATGAAGACCATTCTCAGCAATCAGACTGTGGACATTCCATCACTCTGAAGGGACCGCACTTATTGGGGAGGGTCCCAGAGGCACCCTGCGGAGGGACTTCAATCACATACGTGTAGAGCTCAGTCTCCTTGGAAAGAAGATAGGAAGGAGCTGGCTGTTGTCCGCACTACGTAGTCACGTACAGAACATGACCAAGGGTTACATTGGGCGTCCGTTACAAGATGAAGTCTGTGTGTGCTCACTTCCCCATCAAAGTCGTTATTCAGGAGAATGGTTCTCCTGTTGAAATCCGAAATTTCTTGGGTGAAAAATACATCCGCAGGGTTCGGATGAGGTCAGGTGTTGCCTGTTCAGTATCTCGAGCCCAGAAAGATGAGTTAATTCTTGAAGGAAATTATATTGACCTTGTATCAAATTCAGCTGCTTTGATTTAACAAGCCACAACAGTTAAAAACGAGGATATCAGAAAATTTTTGGATGGCATCTATGTTTCTGAAAAAGGAACAGTTCAGCAGGCGGATGAATTAGATCTAAGTTGTCCAGCCAGAGAAACACCAAGATGTCGAGTGATTCCTCAGACTTATTTGTGATATTTTAAAGATGCAATAAATGTCATGTATTTAAAAAAAAAAAAAAGTCCCATGTCTCTTCTGCTTCGTTTCATTTGTCAAATTCGGGCAGATGCACGGAGAGAAATCATACTCTATCCCCACCCTTGAGGACCTCATGGTCCACTAAAACCTCTCCTACTTAAACTTCTGGCTGATTTCCCCACCTTCCTGTCTTTGCTCCTGCTGATCTCTTTCCCCCCATCATTGCGATTATATTTTCCCTCATTCTTACGGCTCAGCTCAGAAGCCACCTCCTCCCGGGAGCCTCCCATCAGAATTCCCGTCTCCTTTCCCTCTACCCTTAGCCCTGGTTCTGTATCTCCAGTTCCGTTTAGCCACGTGATTGTCTCATGCTCCAGACTGGAAGATCCTCAGGCAGGGCAGGGTTTCTTCAATTCTGGGCTCTCTGTGCCAGCCCAGGATACAATGAGTGCTGGAGGAAGGGAAGTGGGGAGGTCTGCTGGCTGGGATTTCTGGCAGAGCTGAAGGAAGTCAGAGCCCAGCAGCACCTAGAGGGCTCCACCACGGCAGCTGCCTTCTTTACCCCAAATCCCAAGGCATTTGGGTCCACCTTTGCACTTGCTGCTGAGGAAATGACAAGAGAAGCTTCCAGGGCTAAGAACCAGTATATAAAATGAAACCATAAAAGCACCAGAAGAAAACACAGGAGGGGTTCTGATTAACTTTGGAGTTAGAAAGACCACTTTATGACTCAAAACCAGAAGCCGTAACAAAAAAAGAACTATAAATGGCTTCTAAATTTTTTAAGAAATCTTCAGCCTTATTCATAAGAAGATAGCCACAAACTTAAAATACATTGAGATTCCATTTTTCACTTATCAGATTGGCAGAAATCCAAGTTTGATAACATTCTTTAGGTGACACTGTGGAAAAACAGGCATGTGCATCACTGCTGGGGGAGGGGAAATTCTTCAGCACAGCCCCTGTGGGGGACAAGATGGCAATATCTATCAAAATTATAAATGCACCTGTTAGGCAGAATTCTAGGGTGACCCTCATTGGCGTTCACTTTTGGGTGATCCCTTGTATGTGACTGGAATCTGTGAATATGATGAAAATATGAACTCAGTGATTATGTCCCTTATATGGCAAAAGAGATTTTGCAGATATAAGTAAGGTCCTAAACCACTTGATTGTAAGGTAGAGAGAAGACCCTGCATGGGCTGGACCTGGTCAGGTAAGGCCTTGAAAAGCAGAGGATTTCTTTGACTGGTTTCAGGAGACGTCAGAGATTTGAAGCATCAGAATTCATTGTGCCATTTGGGAGGAGCCACATGGCAAAGAAAGTATCATCTAGGAGGAGCTGAGGAGGCCTCCAGCTGATAGCCAGCAAAAAACTATAGAACTTGGGGTGCCCGGATGGCTCAGTTGGTTAGAGCGTGAGCTCTGAACAACAGGGTTGCTGGTTTGATTCCCACATGGGCCAGTGAGCTGCACCCTCCACAACTAGGCTGAAGACAACCAGATGCCGCTGAGCTTCGGGAGGGGCAGCCAGATGGCTCAATGGGTTAGAGCACGAGCTCTTAACAACAAGGTTGCCAGTTCAATTCCCTTATGGGATGATGGGCTGTGCCCCCTGCAACTAAAGATTGAAAACAGCTACGTGGAGCTGAGCAGCGCCCTCCACAACTAGATTGAAGGACAACAACTTACTTGGAGCTGATGGGCCCTGGAGAAACACATTGTTCCCCAACATTCCCCAATTAAAAAACAAAACTACAGAACTCAGTTCTACAAACACTAGGAACCAAACTCAGACAACGAAAGGGATGAGCTTGGAGACTGATTTTCCCCAGATACTCCAAATGTGAACCAAGTCTTGCCAGCATCTTGATTTCATCCTCAGCGGCCACACCAGGCTGGACTTCTGACCAACAGACTATCAGCTAATACATGGCTGCTGTTTTCAGCTACTGAGTTTGTGGTCATTTGTTTATGTGGCAATAGCAAACTAATACAATATCTGCAGCCTAGAAATCCACTCTGGGGAATTTATTCTGCAAATGTACTTGCATACGAATCAATGTATGTATGTGATCAGTGCAGCACTGCTGTGATACCAAAAAGAAAGAAAGAAAGAAAGAAAGAAAGAAAGAAAGAAAGAAAGAAAGAAACAAACAAACAAACAAACAAACAAACAAAAGAAAAGAAAATCTAGAAACAACTCAAATGTCCATCAATAGGGAATTGGTTAAATAAATTATTTCACTCTCTACAATAGAAATCATGCAGTGATATGAAAGGAAGAAGCTCTATTTGCTGATAAAGATCTCTAAGATGTATGACTAGAGGGAAAAGGGACACACTGTGTATGTAGTTTGTTACCTTTTATGTGAAAAGGGCATTATGAACATACATTCATTTTTGTACTTGCATAAAGAAACTGAAAGAATACCTGAGACAATCATAAAAAGTGGTGACCTGTAGCGGGAAGGGACAAGAAGTCAGAATAGAGCAAATGAGGCACCTGGGCCATGGTGAGACTGTTTCCTCTATGCTTTTCATATAGATTTTTGAACCATGAGAATGTATTAATTAATTAATGATAAAAATAAAATGGAAGTAATTGTTTTAAAATGAATAAGTGGGACACTGTCCTCCCAGCTTCTTTCTGGGCCTGAGTCCATTCCCTGGCTTTGTCCCAACAAGTTGATTCTGGGCACGTCCTCCATGGAACTCTTGACCTTTGGCATTCCCTCCTCATTCTCCTTTCTGCCCTAGGGTAACTACAGACAAGGATTCAAATAGCTGTGTCTGAGTGAGTCATCTCTCTGGGACTCAGTTTTTCCATCTGTGAAATGGGGATAAAAGCTCAGAGGGTGGGTGGGGAATTAAATGAGATAATTCATGTCGAGTGACCAGCCCATGGAAGGTGCACAGCCTGTGGCATATGCTCATGGCATCTGTGCTGGCTGGGATACAGGAAAGACCACTCCACTCAGAGGGAGTTTATTAACCACACAGTCTATGGACAAGAAATGATCATTCCCTTTATCTCGCCCTCACTGGCGGTGTCTCTGTGGCCCAACTCCTCCCTCTCTCTATGTCTCGATTTCTTCCGTTGCAAATGAGAGGGGGACTGCATGAGCTCTATGTGATTTATAGGAGTTTCTAGAGCCCTTGGTGACTAAGAAGGGCTCTCTCCCATGTCAGACATGGGTTATTGAGGCCCAGACAGAGTGGCAACTTGACTTGTTCAGAGTCACACCATATGGCAGAGGCAGAGCCAAGACTGGTACTGACTCCCACCCAGGCCCTTGACCTCCATGCCCCCTCAGCCCAAAAGCATCTGTGTCCAAGGAACCATATGGTGACACGGGGGAGACTCTCCTCTGGGACTCTCTTTATCTTCCCAACTTCTGATTGTTACTACAGAAGGGCTACTGCCCACTCAGCCTTGAGTTTAGAGGAGCCAGCTGCCCTGCAGGCCCTGAGCCCCATTCAGGTGTCTTCCCCAGGCCCTCCCCATCATCTGTCCCCACCAGCAGGAGACACAGATGGACACGAATGCATTACCAGTGTCCCCTGGAGAGAGCACCCTTTGGGGAGGAGTGGCGCCAGGAGGGGCTGGGAACTTCCCATGAGTTGGGGCCCTTGTGGCCACTGGAGAGAGCTGCCCCACGACGGCCTCTCACTTTTGGTCTCTCACCTGAAACTCCCAACCCCTCAAGGGTCTCCCTCACCTCATCCTGCTGCTCAAGGAGCTACTGGCCTCGGAGGAGTTATTTCTACTCCCTGGGCAAGTGAGAGTGGCTGTGGGGTCTGACAATCTTCTAGATCCCCATAGGTTCTGAATGCCCTTCTTGCCTCTGGATTTCGTGACATTCCTCAGAATCCTGAAGCATGATACCGAGTCCCTTGTGCACTTAGTGTAAGGGTGGTTCCTGGTGTTGAGCCTTGACCTGACATAATTTGAGTGTTCTTTTTAGCAGATATGGATTGTGTTGCCGACAGGGAAATATGTCTTGGTCTGTCTTAGGTGTGGACTTACTTCCATGGCACTCCAGGAAACTGTGTGGGGCCATTTGTTACTGTCCAAGTGGATGTGCAGAGACTAGAGAGACCGCTCATGTGTGCAGACTCCAGACCTATTCTAAGCCTTTGACTGATTTAATCTGGTTGACCCAAGAGATTTGAGTGGGTTTACATTTGTTTCAGGTAGTTTTAACTGGTCTGACTCATTTTATGTCAGTTTAAGCACTTTCGCATCAACTTCACTATCCTGAGCTCATTTCTGGCTGTTTTGGGTCAGTTTCATGATAACAGACACTTATCTTGTACTTGTGATATGTCAGCATTGTTGATTCCAAGTGCTTTACATATATTGTCATATAATCCTCACAACTACCCCGCAGGTCGGGACTGTTATTAGAGTGTCCCCATTTTACACATGGATAAACTGAGGTATAGAGTGCTTAACAAACTTGCCCCAGGTTTCACAGTTACTGAGAGGTGGAGTCCGGATTGGAACCTACACCATCTGGCCACTGGGCCTGTGCTCTTAACCTTGATATTATACCCTTATCACTGAAGATGAGTGCTTTGAATCACTTCAAGATGAGTAGATTTTTCTGAGCCAGTTTGTTCTGCCTTTGCCAATGGAAGCTGCTTTGCGCTAGCTCAATCTGCATATCACCTTGAATTTGGCCCATTCCAGTTGACACACAGATCCTTGAAATGAAAGACCACTGTATTAGTTTCCTAGGGCTGCTGTAACAAACTGCCAGAAACATGGCTGCTTAAAACAATAGAAATTTATTTTCTCACAGTTATGGAGACTAGAAGTTCAAAATCAAGCTTTCAATGGGTCCATTTTCCCTCTGGTGGCTCTAGGGGAGAATCTGTTTCTTGCCTCCTCCAGTTTCTGGTGGCTCCAGGTATTCCTTGGGTTGTGGCTGCGTCACTCCAATCTCTGCAACCACAGTCACATTGCCTCCTCTTCTCTTCCGTCCATGTCCCCTGTATATGTCTTATAAGGACACTTGTCTGTGGATCTGGGACCACCCAGAGATCCTTAACTTAATTATATCTGCAAGGGCACTTGCCAAATAAGGGAACATTCACAGGTTCCAGGAATTGGGACAGACACTTTTTTTTTTTTTTTTTTTTTTTTTTTTGATGACTCAACCTCTTACAACCACTAAGGTCACATCACAGTATCTGCCCTGAGGAGCAACTCTTAAAAGTGATTCTTTCTGTCGGATTGGTATTCACCCAACGATTGGGGTCATAACACTTTCTGCTTAGGGATTAAAAGGTACAGTGTGAAATGTGCTTGTAGCCATGGAAGAGCCTCTTTTACTTTTCAAGAACCCCTTTATTAATATTCCTGCTGGGAAGATCAGGACTTCCAGGAAACGTCAAGTGAGGAAATGTTTGTGTAAACAGGCACTCCAAGATGGTACCAGCTTTCTAAGATGTTTGCAGGTGGTAACACTGAGCTTACTACTCCTGAGGGTGCTTTCTTTAGTGAAAATGAATTGAAGGAGGGCAGATAATTAACAGGTGAGGGGGAGCCATTAACCCCAACTATCCCAGTGCTCCTGGACCAGGGTTGAAGAAGCTAACAATTGAGATATAGATGGAAATTGAGAGATGGTGTCATAACTCAGCAAATACTTTGCCAGGAAGCCGCACTTAGGGGCCCTTTGTGTTCAACTGTCCCCCAAGCACCAATAACACACAAATATTACAGAAAAGGGAAAGCTGTGTTTCTCTTGACTACATTTTCCCAGTTTAACAACTGATGAGCACAAACCCTATTGGGTGTGGGAGTCGGGTTAGTCCTGGCAATTTCAGCCTCTACAGAGGCATGTGCGCAGGAGAGCTTGGGCTCCGGTCCTGTTCTGCCCCTAACAGTTATGTGACCTTGGGCAAGCCAGAAAGTCTTTCTGAGTCTTGACTTCCCCAACTGTAAATGGAGATAATTGGATTACCTGGGGAAAAGCCCACGCTTGGCACATGCTGCGTATGGCAGACTGGCAGGTCATTGCAAATTCAGTAACTTCAAGTGGTCGCTCCACACTGCCAGAAATCCTACTCTGTTTCTCTAGTGGCTTTGATTGTGATAAGGATTTCACACCTAATCCTCCATCCTCCATCCTCTCTTCTTTTCCCATCTCACTTTGGCTGTAACTTGCTCTCACTCCTTTGGAAAAAAATAGAAACCATCAGAGAGACTGCCTCATCTTTGCGTGGGTCATTCTACAAACCCATCTTCTCTTCTTCTCCTCTGTCTCTCAGATGATCCCTGCTTTTGCCAAAGCCAGCTCTGTCTTCCTGTGCTCTGGATCCCTTCCCTTTTTACTTTATCAAGGACTTTGCTCCGGGGTAATTCCTTCTCTCTATACATCATCAATTCCTCCCCTCCTACAAGTCATTGCCATCAGCACGGAGACCCAGTTTTGTATTCTCCATATTTAGCCCAAATCCTCCCTTGATCCCTCTATTCCCTTCCCGCCAATGCCCCATTTCTCTGCTTCCCTTTGCACTGAGACTTTCTAAAAAGTTGCCTATGGTTGTTCTCTCCAATTAATTGGCTCCCATTTGCTGGTCCACCCGTTCCAGTCCAGTCTCATACTCACTCTTCCACCAAGAATGCTCTCATCAAGGTCATCCCAGTGTCCTTGTTGCCAAATCTAGTGGACACTTCTGTCTCAGCTTACTGGACCTTTGAGCAGCAAGCTACACAGGTCAGATCTCCCTTCTTCTTGAAACACTCTCTTCTACTGGTTTCTGCCAGCTCTCTCACCTGGCTTTCTTCCTTCCTCCCAGCTCATCCTACTGTACCATTCCCTCCTCTTTGCCCACCTTCTAGTATGGGAGCCTCCCTACACCCAGTCCTCTTCCCTCTTTTCCAGTCTGAGCTGGAAACCAGCATAGGTCACATGGTGCTCCCGCTCCAAGCAGACCCCCAGCCTGCCCAGATTCCGGGAAGGGGAGCAGTCTCAGCCTCTCAATGGGAGGAGCAGACAATTTGCACCATCTTCAACCTAGCAGGCTAGACACCCAGAAGTCAGCCTCAGCTTCTCCTCTCTCACCCACCGCATCTGATCTGTCGAGTCCCGTCAATCCCACCTTCAGAATATCTCTTGAACAGGCCCGTTTCTCTTGATTTCCATGGCCACCAGCCTCAATCAAGCCTCAGCGTCTTTAGCCTGGGTTACCCCAGTGCCTCCTCCCTGGCCTCTCCGAATCGATTTGTACCTTGTAGTCTACAGAGCAGCCAGAATGGGCGTGTGCACTTATGAATTACAAGATTTCACTCCCATGTTGAAATCTCTCAGCAGTCAGAAGATAATTCAAGCTCCTTCCTTTAGCCTGAGGGTCCTGCACGAGGGGCCCCAACCCACGGCCCAGCCTTACCTGGCTCCTCTGTCCCCCTCGTTCACTGTAGTGTGGCCACGCTGGGTTTTATTCCGTTTCTCAAACAGACTAACCTGTGCCAGGCCTCAGGGCTGTTGTCGCTCATGCTGACCTGGCTTCCTGGTCCTCGCTCCCCTGGGCTCCAAGAATGGTTTCTCCTTCCCGTCCTTCAGGCCTCAGCTCAGAGGTCATCTCCTCTCTGAGACCGCCTTGACCACTGCATTACTCCAGGTCCCTATGCCACGTGTATCTCTTCATGGCACTGCACACTGTGGAAGGACTTATTGGTATCTTTGCTTACTCATCTGTCTGTCTTCCCATTAGATTGAAGATTTCACAATAGCAGGACCTGTGTCTGTTTGGCTCAAACCTGAACACTGAGTGCTTGGCACAGAGCTTGGCACATAGTAAATGTTCAATAAATATTTGTTGAATGAATGACAAAATCGGACAGTAAAGCATGCCACAGCACTGTACAAAGCACTTCCACGTGGCCCCGAATTTTTATCTACCACAAATTCCAGCATGCTGCAGTAGCACAACATTCTGCCTGTCACACAGCCCTGCAGGCAGTGCTTTTTATAAGGCAATCCAAAAGGCCCCAGAAAGCCTGACATGTCACGACATGGCCCAATACACACAACATTAGGCCTGGCCTGGATCTTACACTCAGTACTCGGTATCGTTGCTCCAAGTTCTACACATGTCCAGCTGACCACAGTAGGACACCAGAGACCTGCACCCTGAGTGGTAGTGCCATTTGGGACCCAAACATCTGAGCCCCTGGGCTTCAATGAGTGGGTTCTTGGCCCCAGACCTAGGATGAATGGAGCACAATGGGTCTTTGTCTTCCCAAGAGGCTCTGTTCAGCCTCTAGAGGAGAATGGACCATTCTGAGCATCCAGAGCAGCTGTTTGGGGGGTGAGGGGGGTGCTGGACTCCTAAGGAGAAGAGAGGAGGCCTGTGCCTCTGCTCTGCTGTATGACCTTAGGCATGTCACTGCCCCTTTTTCATTTCAGCTCCCTTTATAGAAAGAAAAGAGCATGAAAGGGCCTCAAGGGAGCATCCGGGTACAGATATCAAACCAAGGCTGAGACGGGCAGTGTCTGCCCAGAGTCACAAGTGAGGGAGGCCAGAGTCACTGCTAAATCCCAGGCCACCTGTCTCATCGGAGGCAGAGGGCTGCTGTGTTTCCTCACCTGTTGCTCTGCCCCAGGCCCTTGGATAAGAATAAAACAGAATGAGTCACCAGGAAGGAGGAGACCATGGAAAAGGAAAGTGGGGTTCCAGCCCCCCTCCCAGACCCTGCCCTTTTCCTCTCCTCTTTGGCCAAGGAACCCAGTGAGTCATGAGATTCGATTGGGGTGGGCTCAGTGCCACGCTCAGTGATGAGCAGGAACACCGCCCCCTGCCACCGCCATCCCCAGCCATGCTCTTGGCTTTGCGATCTTCCCCTGCTCTTGTGTTTCTGCCTCCTATGCACAGACAGACAGACAGGCAAGGACAGGCAGACAGCCAAACCCCCCAAAACAGACACAGATACCTCCCCTCCACAGATACACAGACACCTAGTAAATAGGCAGACACAGATGGGGACCGTCACACAGCTATACACACAGACACACCAGCCAACAAGCATGCAAATACAGGGAAACAACACACTACAGACAGACAGACAAACCCATTACCAACACAGAGGCAGTATCCTGACAGATACAGACACATAGAGGACAGACGGGTAACAGAGAGACAAGCAGGCAGACATACTTAAGCAGAAACACACCACAAACACAACTACACAGATATACATACACATACATAAACACACACAACACAGAATCCCACAGGTGGCCTAGAGGGGGTGATTTGGGGCAAATGACAGGCCAGATGACCCTGGACTAGCCCCCAGTACCAGAATACAACTGAAACTGATCCACGAGGGTAGGCACTCTGGGTACCAGCTCTTCTGAAGGCAGCCTTCATCTCCTACCCTGAGGATATGACATTGACCAATCCCAACAGGCCCGACTTGCAGTAAGGCAAATGGAAGTTAGATACAAAGAGGGACTTCCCAAGCAGGAGGGTACTGAGACCTGTAGTGGGTGATTAAAGGTGACTAGAGGGAAAGGAGTAGAGTGGTGGCAAGGAGGAGCCTGCGCTCTGGCTATGTGACCTCAACACAGCTGATTTTCTGAGCCTCAGTTTCCCATCTAAGCTTTGTCCCAGGTCCCTGCAGGAAGCAGATGGGCCAGCTCCTGTCTGTGTCAGTGCCAATGTTGAGGCTCCAGGACATTATTCCCCCATCCTCCACCCCTTCCTCCCACCAGGGCAGGATCCCCTTGGTGACTTACCGCCCAGTCTCCTGGCAGGGGGTAACCCAGTCACAGATGCCTGTTTGTCCTGGTCCCTCCTCTCCCCCAGGAGCTGGCCAGCTGAGGATGCCTCTTGGCTGGGGGAGGACTTCGGGGAGGTCAGAGAGAGGGCAAAGGGAATCCCCAAGCTTTCTGTTCACCACCCGCAGGGGCGGCTTTGAGGCTCAGGCCTGGGGATGGGCCGATGTGTTCAGGTGTAGTCTCTTTCATTCTCCCAGCTGTTAGAGTCCTCTGGTCTGAACCCAGCCTCTTGGGAGAGAGGGTATTGCACAACAGGGAGGTAAAAGGTGACTGACAGTCCTGGCAGGACAGAAGCGCCATTGTCTGGGGCCCAGGCCAGCCTGGGCAAAGGAAGGGTTTATGCCTGGGGCAGGAAGGGGGGCTCTGCAGGGGGCGCCAGCTGGCAGGGCTCTTGCAGTTAAGCCCTGGAGGGGGATTGGTGCCAAGCAGGATGTCCTCAGGGTTGAGAGAAGGGGCAGTGCCTGGTGAGAAGCCCCGAGACCCAAAGAGGGGTTGCAGGGCGGGGAGGTCCCCCACACCACACCCACCCCACCCCCTCGGAAGGATGAGCCACTCAAGGCATATGCGGGGTCCTAAACCATCCTCATCCGGATTCCAATCATTCCTGGGAAAGGAGGAGGCTTGGGGCGGTCCCAAGCCTGGGGGGCACTGTGAGGAGGGGTGCGCATGGCTGTTTTTATTACTGAGGGGTCAGAAGGGGACTTAGAAATGTTTGGTTTGCTTCCCTCACCTTCCCCAGCTTTTCACAAACTTTGGTCCGAGACTCGGAGCCCGTGGGCCCCTCTCTTCCCTTCTGCGCGGGAGCTCCTGGGCCCCACGGTGAAGCCCATTGGGAAGTCCTTACCGGTGTCAGACCTCGATCCTTTCTGTTTCGGTTGGAGTTCCGCCCCCTAAGGGAAGGGCTTCCACCGGAGATCAAGGGAGCACAATCACATGCTCGCCGTGCCCCTCACAAGCCCCAGCTCCGGAGTTACCGGGGCTACCCTAGGTGCGCGTGAGCGGGCCCCTCCCTCTCGCGGCCGAGCCCAGGCGGCGTGGCGGGCGGGGCGGTACAAAAAGCGATCCCGCCCCGCGCTCCTCACTTGACTTTGAGTGTCCAGCGGTCGCAGGAGTCCGGAGGCGGCTCGTGGGGCAGCCTGGGGTCAGCCCACACCCCTCATCAGGTAGGGACTCTCCTGTGCTCACAAGAGAGAGCGTGTAGACAGAAGGAACAGAGAGGAGGAGGGGGCAGGCAGAGGGACATGACAGGTGGCAGAGAGGGAGAGTGAAGGGGCCAGAGGACGGGGTCAGGGAACAGAAGAAATGGGGACCCACGTCAAGGATGGGGGGCGGGGGGAGCAGAGGGACCCAGGACGGGAGAGATGCGGGTGTTGAGTGGGGGGCACCAAGAATGCCACAGTCCCGACCTCCCGTCCTTGAAGGTCCCCAGACAGGTCAAGAAGGGGCTTCCTTTCTTGCTCAGTCCTCTTCCCCGTATAAGCCAGGGCACATAAACTGTAGCTCCTCTGCTCGTGTCCTGCCTGCCTGGGGACGCAGGAATCACGGTCTCCGACCCTGCTAAATCCCCCCTTGGACTTACAGCCCCAGGAAGCTAGGAAATCAGTCCCTGGGGGGTGCCAGGGAGTCTCTGCTGCCCACCACCTCTGACCCCTGACCTCTGCCCTCCCTGGGCCCAGGAAGCACCATGTGGCGATGTCCACTGGGGCTGCTGTTGTTGCTGCTGCTGCCTGGTGAGTCGGCCCTGGGTGCCCGGCGGGGTCGCTGGCGCCGGGAGCTAGCACCGGCTCTGCACCTGCGGGGCATCCGGGATGCAGGCGGCCGGTACTGCCAGGAGCAGGATCTGTGCTGCCGTGGCCGCGCCGACGAATGTGCCCTGCCCTACCTGGGTGCTACCTGTTACTGTGATCTCTTCTGCAACCGCACCGTCTCCGACTGCTGCCCTGACTTCTGGGACTTCTGCCTCGGCGTACCACCCCCTTTTCCCCCTATCCAAGGTGGGCACCAGACGGCCAGGGATGGGTCACTCTGTCATCCCTAAACTCAGCAAGACTCGGGAGCACGGCTGATGCATTGACATTTCCAGGGGAGGCTTTGTAGAATCTGGGAAAGAGACCCTACCCCACTCTCTGTGCCTCTAGGAAGTCCCCACTCTTGTCTAACTTGAATTTCTCCAGCAAGACTGAAAGAGAGAAGATCCTTGATCAGTGGGATTCTGAGTTGGCCCAGGAGAAAGACAGCTTCCTGCCCTTTCTCCCAGTCCTGTTTCCATATCCTGGACATGGAAGGTGCTAGCCCCGCCTGCTGACTCACCCTCAGGCTGATAAAGCACACAGGGGTTGGTCAGGGTCATCTTAGCCTTTACTCAGGCTTCTCTACCCCTGAGATGGCTGGTCACACCTGGGAGTAGGTCAAATCTGTTCCTGCCTTCAGCCCCCCCCCCCACATTCCTTTCCCATGCACTTGCCCCTGTCCAATAGGAACATACTTAAATTCCTTCCCCAATCCCATGGGGCTGTGGGTATGAGACTGCATACCTGGGTTGTCATCCCAAAGTGCTGTATTTTTTTATGGGAGTCACTTGCTTCTCTGGGCCTCAGATTCCCCATGTCCTGCGCTCCATCTCCAAGCCCCAACTCATTTAAATGCAAAGGACCTAAGGAGTGCTGTGGCTGGCATGCCAGTAAAGAAAGAGGGACCAAAGCTGGAGTCATTGAAGAACTTCCCAAGTAGCAGTTGGTGTGTGGCCCTGCAGATGTCTTAAGTTATAGTTTGATGTTAGTTTCAGTGAGGGCTAGGGCGTCTGTGTGTGTGTGTGTGTGTGTGTGTGTGTGTATTTCTGGACATTTGTTTGACCTTTGAGGACCTGGCCATCTCAACCCATTATCTCTTGTCCCGATTCCACTTCTCTTCTCTTCCCTCCCACCAGGATGTATGCATGGGGGTCGCATCTATCCAGTCTGGGGAACCTACTGGGACAACTGTAACCGTTGGTGAGTGTTTGGGGCTTGGAGGGGGTATTCCTTGTGGGCTTTGTGGCTGATAGACTTAGTTCAAATCACTCACTTGCTGGGGACAAGTGCTTTCCCTTCTCTGAGCCTCAGTTTTCTCATCTGTATTTTGGGGATTTTTACACTGACCATGTCAACTTATATAAACATTCTAACAACATTCCCCAGGAGTGATCATCCATGGATACGTGACTCCAAGTGTGGCCCTGAGCCGAGAGTCACTCCTGGCCCCTCCTGGCTTGGGCTGGGCTACTGCCTCTCCCGACCTTTCTCCATGTTATGGGATAGTCTGAGAAGGGGGGACGCCAGGAAGGAAACCTCTGACTGCAACATCCACTGCCCTGGA
Organism: Rhinolophus ferrumequinum; assembly: GCF_004115265.2. Lineage (NCBI taxonomy): Eukaryota > Metazoa > Chordata > Mammalia > Chiroptera > Rhinolophidae > Rhinolophus > Rhinolophus ferrumequinum. The sequence goes on from NC_046292.1 coordinate 21,629,807, forward strand.
CCGGATGAGGGTCAAGGATGACTGAGCTGGAGGCCAGCCAGCCTGTAGCAGGGCAGTCCCTGGAATGTGGCCCCTCTCCCTCCCCTACTCCTCCCCACTATTCTGGGCAGGAGGATGAAGGGGTCAGAGGTGTCCCCCTACTATAGCGTGAGGCCTGAGATGGGAAGTGGAGAAGGCTTGGGTAGGAGCCTTGAATGCCTTAACGGAAATAATGAGGACCCTGTAATTTAGAGGAGTAGGCCCTGCACCCACCGCTCCGCCCCCTGCCCTCTTTGCCTGGGACTGAGAGGCCCCAGGGAGGACGAAACATTTTGGAATGCATTACGCTTAAGCTGTTTCCATTGCCTCACTGGCGTGAAGGGTGCTGGGTCACAGTGAAAGTGTATCTATCTGGGTGAGAGAAGTGTGTGTGTGTGTGTGTGTGTGTGTGTGTGTGTGTGTGTGTGTGTGTGGTGTGTGTTCCGAAAGATGGAGCATGACTGCATGATTCTGGTAGGGCTGTTAGGATGCCTCTGGACAATGAGGGGTTAACACTTTCTCCCACTCCTGTCCCCGGGGCCTGATCACCCAGGCCCCCTTTGGAATGCTGTCACAAGTCCAGTCTAGACCTGCTTGGGCAGCCCTGGGGGCAAAGGGGGAAGTGGCAGGCAAGGACTGACCAGCCCACTGCCCACCCCCCAGGCCAGCTCTGCTCGGCACCTGAGGGAGGGTGTGGGGCAGTGTCAGTGGGCCTTCCAGGCTGTATGAGCCCTCGAGGGATGCTTCGAGAGAGTCCTAGGGGGAAGGGAAGGACAGGGAGAGCCTCCTTTCCTGCAGTCTCCTCTGGCCCTCCCTGAAAGTGCCTCCGCCCACTCCTGAGGCTGGAGAGCCCAACCATACTGGGTCTTGGTTCCCCTTGAGGCGCCTTAAAAGGCAACATTGGAGGCGGGAGCCTCGGCAGGCTTGAAAGGAGGCGATTTAGCATCTTGTAATAGCAGAGTTACGAGCTTGTAAAAACATCGAAGAATTCATAGAATTCCACTGTTCAGTAGACACCTATGTATTAAAGACCTACTAAGTGTAGCCAGAATGCACGACCGTCCTTGTCCTTGCGCTGGAACCTCCAATCTAATGGTGAAGAACCACATATACAAATAAACATATCGTTACAAGTTCTTACAGGTGTGATAGAGGAAAAGAGAGAATAATGGAGGATCCTAGTTTAGAGTGGGGTAAGGGTGAGGGAAGACCACTCAGGAAGGGACATTTGTGCTGATACCAGGGACATGACAGGACGAGTGGCCCAGACCTAGGAGGAGTTTGTGGGAAGGCCAGGAGATGGGACTGAACTCACTGCGGCTGGAGCTGTGAAATGGGGAGAGAGGCCCCAGGAGGTGCAGGCAACCTCCCATGGGTCTCATAAGCTCTGGTGAGGATTTTGTATTTTGTTCTAAGTGTCATGGGAAGCCACTTAGCACACGATCTGATTTACATTCTTCAAAGAAAGGGGTTTGTGGAGGGTGGGGATCATAAAGAGGCAGGGAGCCTGGTCCAGGGGAGAGGTGATGGAGGACCGGAGGAGGTGGTAGCAGTGGAGAAGTGGCAGGCAGATGGACTCAAAGCCTTTCCTGATGTGACATTTCGGACCTACTGATTGAGGAAGCATGGGGGGTGAGGGGTGGGGCCAAAACAACACAGACTACACAGAGTTCTGGCTTGAACACCTGTGGATAAGGTGCCATTATCTGAGTTGAGGATGTTAGGAGAGGAGCAGGTTTGGGGAAAGGCAATGTGGCCATTGTAAGTTTGAGACGACTTTTACACGCTCAGAGGAGCTGTCAGGAAGCCAGCTGGATCTGAGCCTGAAACTCCAGAGGGGCAGGGGCGGGGTTCCTTTAATGGGAACAATAACTGTCAATAACAATTCTGGAGCATTTAAGATGGGCCCGGCCTTGAGCTAAATGCTTTGCAAGCCTGCCATTGCATTCCTGGGATGTGGTACTACTATTGTCAATTTTACAGCCAACAGTTTAAATAACTTACTTGAATTCACGTGCCTAGTCAGCTAGGACTGGAACCCAGGATTTGAATTTCAAAATCCATGCTCTTAGTCACTTCACTATACTGTCTTTTTCATTCATTCAACAAGTATTTACCGGGTGCCTACTATGTACTAGGTTTTGTTTTCTAGGCACTGAAGATACCAAACAATACCTGCCCTCAAAGACCCTAGAGTCTATGAGGAAACAGGTATAAACACTATAAATAACTTAATATGTAATATGTTAGAGAGTGATGACATGCTAAGGAGAAAAATATAACAGGGAAGTGTGACAGGAAGAGCGGAGGGACAGGAAGATAGGGTGGCCAGGGCAGGCCTGCCTAAGAAGGTGACATTTGAATTAAAACTTGGAAGAACTAAGGGAGCCATGAGGATGTTGGAGGAAGAGCCGCTCAAAGGCCCTGGGGCAGGTGCATGGCTGGTGTAAATAGTCAGGGCCCAGCCTGGCTGGGACCTCAGGAACCAGGACTAAGAGGAGGGGGTCAGAGAGGGGACAGGAGGACAGACCATGCATGGCCTTGCTGGCACCATAAGGATCTTGGCTCTTATTCGGTGATGTGAAGCCAGTGGAGGGTTTGGGGCAGAGGAATGACATGATATGACTGAGGTTTAAAAGGATCACTGGCAGTTGTGTTAAAAATACACTGAAGTGGTGTGTACAGAGCACAGGGAAGGAGAACAGTGAGGAAGCTGCAGCATAATCCAGGTGAAAGGTGATTAGACCACAAGGGCCATAAGAAAGAATGAGCCGTGATTTGGATTCTAGATGTGTTTTTAAGGTAGAGCCAACAGGATTTGCCAATGAATTGGATCAGCAAATGAGAGAAAGAGTCAAGGGTGACTCCCAGGCTTTTGGCCTGAGCTCCAGGGAGGATGGAGTGGCCGTTTTCTGGGGACTGTGGGAGGAGCAGGCATGGGAGTAGGGGAGACCCCGGATTCGGTTTGGGATGCGTTAAGTTTGAACTGTGGTTAGACACCCCAGGGGTGATGTTGAATAGCAGCACAATTCTTGAATCTGGAGTATAGGGACACATACGGGTGAATATAAACTTGAGAATCCTGAACTTGAAGTCGACATTTAAAGCCACCAGGCTGGATGGGACCATCTAAGGGTCTTGCCACAGAGGCTGGTACAGAATCTCAGGCCCATGCTGACCTCTGAGGTCTCTTCTCTTCAGAGGGTGCCCAGCTCCCACTCACCTCTTCTTTCCCTCCCGTTCTCCCAGCACCTGCCAGGAGAAAGGGCAGTGGGAGTGTGATCAGGAACCATGCCTGGTGGACCAAGACATGATCAACGCCATCAACCAGGGCAACTACGGGTGAGAGGCCCTGGACACGCCCCAAGGGGGCACGCATGCACGTGCGCACACAACACATCCGTTCTGCCCGAGATGCATGTCCTGCCAGGCACAGACACGCTCATGTGTACACTTAGCCAACCTGTGCCTCTCCCACCCACATGCACATACCTCCAAGACCCCCAGCCTTGGCAGGTCTGTCACTTCCATCCCCTCTCTTTCAGGTGGCGGGCTGGGAACCATAGTGCCTTCTGGGGCATGACCCTGGATGAGGGCATTCGCTATCGCCTGGGCACCAACCGCCCACCTTCCTCTGTCATCAACATGAATGAGATTCACGTAAGTCCATTCTTGCCCACAATGCTGCCAACTCCTCATGGCCTCGAGGACCCTCATACCCTGTGCCTTATTCCCCCGAGGGCCTGGGCCTATCCCTCTCCACTAGGCTGTATATCCCTGGACGAGTCACTTCCCTTCTCTGAGCCTTCAGTTCTGGCCCATAACGGGATGTGCTGCACTACAAGAACTGATGCTCTGATTCTGAATGTTGTCGTTCCAGCATGAGCCCCTTCCTGGCCTTCCCAGCCTGGGAAAAATGCTGTTGGTCCCAGTACGGCTGGGTCAGGGCCCAAGGGGCCAGGAGGTCACCTTGGTATTTTGGGAAGGGAGGGACAGACACTCTTCCAGCTCTGGCCAGAGAGCAGCAATTCTCGGAAACAAATGACGACTCCGTGGAACCCTGAGGGAGAAGGGGGCTTCTCCCTTTCTACCAGTGGGAGCCTTTCGGGGGAGAAATGGGAACCAGACCCAGAACAGTCAAAGGGTAAAGAGGGGCACTTCAGCAGGACAGGGCTGAGACACAGGCTGGAGGCTCTCTCAGTGGTGGGCAGGGAGGAGGCAGGGATGGGCTAGAGTGGCCCTCCCTGCAGAGGGACTTCAGCTCAAGGCTGGGTGAGCAGACCCTGCCCTTGCCCCTACTCCCTGGGGCCTCTGCTATTTTCTGCTCCTGCTGTTTGCCTTGGCAGAGACATGACTGCTTCTTCCCTCCCCTGCCTTTTGGGACCTAAAGCCTAAGGTCCTGGTGGGAAGGAGGATGTGGCAGATTAGAAGGTGCAGGGATAGAGGATGGAAAGCGGGGTGACCCTGGCCTGGCTACTTCCCTGATCCTTGCCTCAGTTGCCTCATCTGTAAAACAGGACTAGTCGCCCCACACCTGACGCTAGGGAGTCACTGAATGGTGCTTGGGTCTTCTACTTGAGTCAGTGTGGAGGTTGTTGGAATCCTTTTGCAGCTGGAGGGCTCAAGATCAAACCAGAGGCCTTGGACTTTTGGTGGCCCTACAATGCCAACAGGCCGCTGAGGGGCAGGCCAGAGAGAGGCAGGAGGCCAACCAAGTGACTTTTGCCTTGCAGACAGTGCTGCTCCCAGGGGAGGTGCTGCCCACAGCCTTTGAGGCCTCTGAGAAGTGGCCCAACCTAATCCACGAGCCTCTCGACCAGGGCAACTGTGCAGGCTCCTGGGCCTTCTCCACAGCAGGTGAGTCCAAGAGCAGGGGCTGGCACAGTGGGGAAGGAGGGCTAAGGCCTGAGCTCTCTGATGGCCCTTCTGCTTCCTCCCACCAGCTGTGGCATCCGATCGTGTCTCAATCCATTCTCTGGGGCACATGACACCTGTCCTGTCACCCCAGAACCTGCTGTCTTGTGACAAGCACAACCAACATGGCTGCCGCGGTGGGCGACTCGATGGTGCCTGGTGGTTCCTGCGACGTCGAGGGTGAGCAGCGAGGGGTGCGGGAAGGGAAGAGGGCATGTGGCCGGGGCCTTAGGAAGGCCCCTTGCAGGAAGGGCCGGGGCCGTGCTCACTCCTGCCTGCTGCCCCTCCAGGGTTGTGTCTGACCACTGCTACCCATTCTCGGGCCGGGAGCGGGACGAGGCCGGCTGCATGATGCACAGCCGGGCCATGGGTCGAGGCAAGCGCCAGGCCACTGCCCGTTGCCCCAATCACCTTGTCCATGCGAATGACATCTACCAGGTCACTCCTGCCTACCGCCTCGGCTCCAGTGTAAGTCTGTGCTTGGGTGAGGAGGCGGAGGAAGAGAGCGGGGAAGCTGGCCAAAGGCTGGAACCTCACCCCTAATGGATACTGTCCTCCTTCCCCCCAACCTCCCACCCTCCAGGAGAAGGAAATCATGAAGGAGCTGATGGAGAATGGCCCTGTCCAAGGTAAATGCCCCTCGTCCTGCTCCCTGATTCCAGAAGCTTGTGCCTGCTTAAGACTGAGCACAGTGGCACAAGTAGTCAGTACGGCATTGAGCGGCAAGTCCACTGGGGCCGGGCGTGGGCACCGTGTACCCTCCCCAGGGGCAGCACCACTGGAATCTTGGTATGAGAGGCTCTGGGGCCTGGGGATGCATCTCCAGACTCGGGCTTCGGTGTCTGTAACGGGCTGAGCCAGCCCTACTGTGACCTCTGCCCACAGCCCTCATGGAGGTGCACGAGGACTTCTTTCTGTACCAGGGCGGCATCTACAGCCACACACCAGTGAGCCTCAGGAGGCCAGAGCGATACCGTCGGCATGGGACCCATTCTGTCAAGATCACAGGGTGAGGGCTTTGGGGGGTGGAGGGAGTTAGGGGCAGCTGAGCTTGCACTGGGGGCTCTGAGCCTACCTTGAATCCTGACCATGTCTTTGCAAAGCCCCATTTCAAAGAGGAGGAAACCAAGACTCAAAAAGAGGAGGGACTTGACCTGGTCACACCAAGAGTTGGGGGTCTTTTAAGGTTTTCTAGGAACTGTACCTTCCTTACACATTGGGATAAAATAACTCCGGTGAAATACAGACAAGGATTCAAGAGTTGCTCAATCTCTCTCCATCTAAGCACCTGTTCCCACCTCTGCCTGACTCACTCCCCCAGCCCTCAGTTTCCCCACCTGTGATAACAGGACATGACAGAGTCACTGATTTCAATTGTCCAACCAATGAAATGTACTTTGCAGTGGGAGTTTGGGGCCTCTATGGTACCCACATTCTCTGAGTCTCTTCCTCCTGGTCCCTGGTGCCCACCTTTCCCTGGCTCCCCAAGTGAGGAGGGTGGGCAGGCGGAAGTGTGAGGTCCCAGAGAACTGGTACACAGGATGTGGGTCTCTGGGGGATGCAGGCCCGGGTTCCCCCCTTTTCTGCATACCCCTCCAGTTATCCCTTCTGTGGCTTCCTTGCACACTGGGCGCGGGCGTGCAGACTTAGAGATGTGGAGACTGAGCAGATGTGTCCCTGTGCAGACAGGGACAGAGACCTGCCCAAGTCCTAAGGGCGTACCCAAGTCGCCAAGGGCAACAGGGGCCTGGATAGGGAAGGCCCAGGGCGGAGCCCCTGAAAACAGGTGGAATCAGCACCTTTGCCTCTCCCTGGCTCTGGCCTGCAGGTGGGGAGAGGAGACTCTGCCTGATGGAAGGACGCTCAAATACTGGGTGAGTCCCTGCGCAGCTGCTGTCCCCTTCCCCCAGCCCAGTGCTCCTCCTGGCCCCATTCTCTTGCCTCTGCTCATGGCTCCTCCTCATTCCCAGACGGCTGCCAACTCATGGGGCCCAGCCTGGGGCGAGAGGGGCCACTTCCGCATCATGCGTGGTGCCAATGAATGTGACATCGAGAGCTTCGTGCTGGGAGTCTGGGGTCGCGTGGGCATGGAGGACATGAATCACCACTGAGGCTGCAGACCACACCAGACCAGCCAGCAAAAGAGCCCCTTGTGGGGTAGCATCCCCCTGCTCTGCCTGCCCGCCTACCAGATGGTGCTATGGGTGCAGGCGGGTGCCAGGGTCCTAATCCCCATGGGTTCCGCTGACACAGCGCCCAGCCTGGGAGCCGCGGGCAGGCGAGGCTGGTGGAGCCCCAGACCTCCCAGCTGGGATGGGCAGAGCCTGGCCTGGGAGGAGCCAGGCTGCAGATCCCAGGCCCACGGCACCCCCACGCAAGACCACCAAAACCAGGACACCCCCAAGTCTCCAGCCCCACTACCCCACCCCACTCCTGTACTCTTATTCTCCAAAGATATTTATTTTTCTTTTCACTGTTTTAAAATAAAAACAAAATATTGATAACTCAAGTAACTTGGAACTTCTGGGAGTCAAAAGGCAGGCCACAGTTGGGGTGGCATATGGTTAGACAGCAGAAAGGATGGCTTGAGGACGTGCTGGTTGGCTGGGGCGGGTGGACTAAACATCTTAGTCTCGATTCAGCCCTGTCAGTGGCCCTGGGCACGGACCCGTTGGAGGTTGAGCATGTATGGCATGACCTTTGGCCCCCAGAGAAATGTGGGCCAGTGGGAACCACTTTTCAGATGCTGAGTCAGCGCTGCCTGAGTGGGGAAGGCAACTCACCAATCAGCAGAACTGGCACCACTGCCCAGCAGGCAAGCAGGGCACGGCCCCACAGAAGCTGAGCCTCTGTCTCTGCAGATCAGCCTCTATAAGTCAACCAGGAGAGGGGGCCCCCTCACCTCCTCCTGCCCCTGGGCTAAGCTGGGCCTGCTTCTCCAAGCCCTCTCCTTACCCCACTTTCCCTGTCTCCCAGTGCCAGCAAAATAAGCCTAGGCTTCAGCCTGGCATTCAAGGTCATCAGGACCCACATAACAAGCATCTTCACCAGCGTCTTCAGCCTCTGCCCTGGCAACTCCAGAGTCTTCATTGCTTCTCAAATGTCCAGTATACAGGCAGACCATCGGGCATTTGCATTTGCTGTTCCCCCAGTTCAGATACATACCTTCCCTTCTATCCACCCCACTCCTATAGATAGCTTCCATTCCATCCCACTCCTATTTCAAAGCCAACCCCAGGGTTCCTTCATTCAGACACTACCTGTGGAAGAGAACTGATGTTTCCCCACACCACCCCAATACAACCTAGCATGGCTTAGACACCCCCTCTCTGAACTCACCTGCACTCTGCCTTTTCACCCAGGATTTCACTTATCTGGGTGTCTCCCTACCTCCTCTGTTACACTGGAAGTTTCCTGAGTGCGGAATTGGAGCCGGTTCATTAGTGGGTCCTGGTACCCACACAGGTACCCTGGCATAGGGTGGCATTACAGTTTGTGGAACGGTTGAGTGATTGTGACTCATCTTTTTCCTTTCCACTTGCCTCCACGACCTGGGCCCCAGCACATCTCTCTAGGCACAGATGTCAGCAGGGAGTCCCTGCCTTTCCAGGAGCCAAGGGAGGAGGCTTCCCACAGCAAGAATCATCCTCGTCCCCATCGGAGAGTCACTGAGGGGAGGCCAGGCTGGGAAGTCCCTCCTCTTTGGCGGGCAGCCTCTTGGAGCCAGCCGGAGTTCTCCTGGCCGCTCAGGCATCACCTGAATGGAATGTGGAGACCCGATAAGCGGCCGCCTTTGTCTCATTTCCTGTTTGCCAGAACGTCCCGAGCCCAACTACTCTGGCTAGCCGCCCGTCCCTAAGAAGCCAAGGCCAGCCAGGGACCCTGGGGACAACGAGGGGGCAGGGACCCTGAGCAGGGATGGCAGGGACTGCCTGCCGCTCACCAGCCCCTATGACTACAGCTGCCAGGGCACACCCCTCTGCTTCCACCCGGCTGGAAAAACCCCATCTAGGGGCTGCTGGGCAGGGCGAGGTTGGAAATTTCTACTGGGACCTTTGGCGGAAATGGGATGGAGAAGGGAGGGGAACAGGGGCTCGGCCGGTCTTGAGGCTTTAGCTGTGCCAGCCCTGCGGGGAGGCCCGGCCCTGCGGACCTTGTGGGGTATGCCCAGCCCTTCCTTAGCCCTGTTGGGTGGGGTCAGGGAGTTCCAAGCCTGCGTGGCCGCCCTGGAGTGGGAAATGGTAGAGGTGTGACTGAGGAAGGCTTAGCATTTCCTCAGTAACCACCCTCCGCCACCCCCCCCTTCTCTGATGTTGGTACTGGATGTGTTCTTATAAAGAGCCAGGCAAACTTCAAGCCCTTCCCCACCCCGACCCCCAACCAGATTACTGCCCTTGAGTCCATCCATAAGAAATCCTATTACCCCATCCCCTTGCTGCGTGTCCTGAGGCTGGTCCCTTCCTCTCTTTGGGCCTAGGGCATGGGTCATTAGACAAACATGGGTTTGAACCCCTGCTTCCACACTTCCCTGTTTTTTCCACACTGGCTATGTAATAGCCTCTCAGAGCCTCTGTTTTTCTATCTTTAATGGGCATAATAGTATAGTCCTGCGCTGCTTAAGGAGGGGGATATGTTCTGAGAAATGCGTCAGTAGGTGATTTCGTCACTGTGAGAACATCACAGAATGCATTTATACAAACCTAGATGTTATAGTCCACTATACACCTAGGCTAGATGGTATGGCCTATTGTTCCTAGGCTACGAAACTATACAGCACGTTACTACACAAAACAACACAAGATTAAATCAAGCACTAGAGAAAACGATTCAATCAAAAGACACGGTAAACGAGAGATGTATGAGGCTGCTGCCAGCATAACAGCACACCGCCCGGATGACGACCCTCTGTGGAGTCATCGTCCATCCCCTGAGCTCCCACCCCCACCCCACTTTCTCTACCACAGTACCCCATTTTGGTAAGTAGAAAGAGTAAACTCCGAAATAATGAAAAAAGTGTAGTAGAGTAAATACATAAAGCAGCGATATAGTTATTTATTATCATTATCATGTATTAGTTACTATACATAATTGTGTGTGCTTTACTTTTGCACAAGTGGCAATGCAGTAGGTTTCTTTCCAGCAGCATCACCATAAACACGTAATATGATGTGTTTGCTATGACATTACAGCAGCTATGACATCACAAGGTGAGAGGAATTTTTCAGCTCCATCATAATCTTTTGGGACCATTGGTATATATACGGTCCTTTACGACCAAAACGTTTTTACGGGGTGCATGACTGTGCTCACCTCCTTAAATTGTTGGATTACATAAGACAAAGCAGGCTAAGCATTTAGCACCATGCTTGGAACTTAAGGGCTCAAGAAACGCTAACATAATCGTTTTAAGGGCATTGGACGTGATAATATAAAGGCTTTTCGGAAGGAGCTAAACATTTACTGAGTGTTTAACCATAGCTTTCTGCCACCACTTTGTTCTGACTGCTTTCCATCTATTATCCCCTTTAATACTCAAAACAAACAAACCCCGATTTCTTTATTTTGCAGATAAGAAACAGAAGCATAGAAGAGTCTAAAGTTTGGTTGAGGCAGAATTCAAACCCAGCTCATTTCAATCCTCATACGAATCAACTCTGTATGGATAGTGGTTGATTGGTAGTGATAATAGTCCAATGTCCCTTTTCAAGTCCTTTCCCTGTTTGGCAAACTTTTATTCATCCTTCAAATCCCAGCTCAAATGTTCCTTCTCTGGACAGCATTTCCTGGCGTCCATCTTCTGGACCTCCAGCATTTATCCCTGACACAGAGGGATAAATGTTGATGACTTGATGACTTTTCCTCCCACAAAGAGATGAGGCAAGAATTTTTTTTCCCTTATCTATCCACCAAATGTTCCTTTTGGGCATTTGTTCTGGCCTCCTGTGGGGCTCTACAGTGTCCCAAGTCGCCTGATTCTAGTTTCCTGGGAGCTGCTGAGTGATATCACTTCATGAGTGCTGATGCCTCACGTCTTCCTGGTATCTTGCCAACCCCCATCCTTGCCTGGTGCCCATTAAGGGAAAGGAATTCATGAGCCTGCAGTGGGCCAGGCCTTGGGTGGAGCATTTCACACACTTTAGCTCATTTGATCCTACACATATCCCTGTGAGAAAGGGCATTGTTAGAAACCAATGCTACCCAGCAACACGACTCCTCGAATCTAAGAGGGGGTGAACTTCCAGATTGCAAGCAGGGCTAGCGGACCCAGACACAGCTGGAATCGGGGACCCAAATCATGCTGGGACTTCTCTCTCTCTCTCTTTCTCTTTCTCACGCACGCGCATTCTTCTGCCTTTCTCGCTACAGACTCTTCCATGAGAAAGAACATGTGGCCAATGACAATCCCTGAGCATCTCAGCCCACAGTCATTTTCTCAATTCTTTTTTTCTTAACTTTATTTATTTCCCCCTCTTTCTTCCATCTCCCCCCCCACTCCAGTTCAAGCCGTTGTTTCTCAGTCTAGTTGTGTAGGACACAGCTCCCTGGCCCATGCTGGCCCCCCGGCTGAGCCTTGCGCTCCTCCGGCTGAGGCTGTCGGTCACCGGTTGTTGTTTAGCCGTTCACAGCAGCTCTCGCCGGCTGCTCACTCTGGCCCCCGGCCGCTCCTGGCAGCACACAGCAGCCACGGAAGCTCCTGCCTCCTCCAGCTGCTCACAGCAGCCCAGTTCCAAGGAGAACTGCTGTTTACAATAATTGTAGAGGGCACAGCTCACTGGCCCATGTGGGAATCAAGGCGTTAGGAGCACGGTGCTCCAACCGCCTGAGCCACTGGGCCCGGGCCGGCCCCATTTTCTCACTTTTTTTTTTTTTTTAAAGGCTTTTTTTTAAAAAGATTTTATTGGGGAAGGGGAACAGGACTTTATTGGAGAACAGTGTGTACTTCCGGGACTTTTCCAAGTCAAGTTGTTATCCTTTCAATTTTAGTTGTTGAGGGTGCAGCTCAGCTCCAGTTGCCATTGTTAGTTGCAGGGGATGCAGCCCACCATCCTTTGCGGGAGTCGAGGAGTCGAACCGGCAACCTTCTGGTTGAGAGCACGCACTCCAACCAACCGAGCCATCTGGCCACTCAGGAGCTCAGCGGCAGCTCATTGACTTCATTCTAGTTGCGGAGGGTGCAGCTTGCTGGCCCATGTGGGAATCAAACTGGCAGCCCCGTTGCCCAGAGCTCATGCTCTAACTAACTGAGCCCCCCATCTGCCCCATTTTCTCAGTTCTGATTCAAAACAAAGCCGCACAGAACAGGGAAGGCTTCTGGATGGACTGGCTCTAATCAGGCGTTCACCTATGGGCCAAAGGACAGAATCGTGGCAGCTATGATAGCCCTAGCTGACCCAGTGTTTGCAGGAGAAGGAGCTCCCCAAAGAGGGCTACTATTCCAGGGGGAAGGAGAAACGCTGAGCAGATGACAGAGATAGGTCCATGACAGCTAGGGACTGCTGTGACCGTCATGTGACAGGTGAGGAGATCAAGGCTCAGGGAAGGGTATGACTGGTCAAGTCGCACAGCTGACACAGACCACACTGCCTTCCACTGACTTTGTGAATCAAGCCAGACAGATACCCTTTGCAGGTCAAAGTATGAGGGATTCCTCCCCCAGTTTCTCCATGATGATTCACTCCTGAGCCTTGGGAGGTAACTTTTTAGAATTCTAACTACTTTGTGCAAATTCTGTGGCTCTGACACTAATATCTGAGGCAGTCTTCAAAGTAAAGACTGAGTCTGCGTAGGCCTTCCGGAGGAATGTACTGCTCTCTGCTCCAGGGGGCACAGTGTGGTCCCCACCAGGGGATGTGATGAGGTGGTTAAGAGAATATGCCGGTTTATAGATAAGAGAGATGGATGCCATGGGAGCCGTACTGAAGACATGCACTCTAGCTGAGGACTGTTATGACCCTTGTCTCACAGGGAGGAAACTGAGGCTGGGAGTGGGTGTGAAGGGAAGTGAAATGACTTGCCCCAGGACATATTGCTGGGCAGTGGAAGGGACCCTCAGTTGTCAGGCTCCAAAGCCTGGGCTTTCCCTACCTATGTCCAGGTGCACTTACAGCCGCTCTTCATCTTGTACCCAAGCAGGCTCTTTGGCCTCCAACTCTGTGCACAGACGATGGGGATCTGACATTTGGGGTTCACAGAGGCTTGCGGCTTAGAGATGGGGGAGTTATGAACACACAAGTGGGCTTGGCCTAGGGCGGCAGGGAGGTGTCAGAGTGTGCGCTGAAACCTGCTTAACCTGTAAAGTCAAGTTCAAAAGTCTCCTCCTCTGAGAAGCCTCCCTAACCCCTCTGTAGAGTCATCGTCCATCCTCTGAGCTCCCACTCCCACCCCACTTTCTCTACCACCGCACCCCTTGCTAAGGGTAAGCTTCTTGAGAATAGGGCTGTGCCGCACCCTCTCTGCTCTCAGTATTGTCCAAGATGCTCCTGGGCGTGGAAGAGACACAGGAGCTGTTTGGTGAGAGAATGGACCAATGAGTGAACGAATGGGTGCACACATCAGGGCCCCCTGGTGGCTGAATCCACAGCTCCCCAGCCACAGCCCTGAGAAGTAGTGAAGAGAGGAGACCTGTGCAGGGTCCCAGAGCAGTTACTATAAACTGCGTGTTTTACATACATTCCGTATTGAGTCCACATAACTGATCTGTGAGGCCTGGATACTGGCCCAAGGGGACAGAACAGAACTGAGAGTGGATCTCAGCCTGTTGAACTCCAGAGGCCAGCTCATTGCTGTGGCCTCTCACTCAGATGTTGTGCCCCAGCTGGGCCAGGAGAGGGTCCAATCTGGCTTTGAGGTTTCCCTCACCTGTATGGCACTGTCCTTCACTTGTGCCTCCACTCAGGCTTTCCTGTTTCCTTCCAGCACACACACACCTCCTTTGGAAATCTTCTAACTCAGAGCCAGATAGACCCAGGCTCAAATTCCATCTCCACTGGACTCCCTGAAGCTGGCTTCCCACTCTGAACCTCAGTTTCCAAGTCTGTAAAATGGGAATAATGACCTGCTATCTGTGTGCCAAATTTCCTCATTCCCTAAGAATGAGGAAATGAGGGAAACAAGACAGGCCCACAGAGAGTTAGATGGAAGAAACCAGGATCTAATGAATCATAGCTGAGATATGCAAAGTCACCTTAAAGGGCCAGGTTAACTCTGGGTCCTGCAGAAGGTGACAAGTAGGAGGTAAATGTCATAAAGCATTCTCAGACAAAGGTGAGGCCTCCGTGAATGCTGAGTTTGTTCAGAGAGAGGCAGCTGTGCAGAACAGTAGCCAAGCTAAGCCTGTGTTGAGATGGACAAGGGGATGTCACTGGTAGACTCTAAGTAGTTCCTTTCCCCCTGGCAGGATGGTGCTCTAAAGACCTGGGCACAGTGGCTGTCTTAGCCTGGGGCTATTAACCCAAGGTCTCTGCCATCTCCGCTTCAATTGTCTTTGTGACAAAGCAAACATAAGAGTGGGCCAGGAGTGTCAGAATAGGAAGTAGTGAGACGCACACTTGCCTAAAGGCCTTCAGAATCAATGACTTTTAAAAACCCAATGCCAGCCTGCATCACTCAGGGTCCCAAACAGGAAACAGATGGTGTGCTCTAATTAGAATTTGGGCAGAGCTTATTTTCAAAAGGATTAATGACAAAGCAGGGTATAGGGGAGTCACAGGAGAGAGTACAGCACTCTGGGGCTAGCAGCAGCACAGCTTTCACTGCCCCTAGGCCTGTTGGGAGAAAGTCCTGTAGAGCAGACTCGTAACGTCATGGTGATGGAGCTGGGGATTAAATACTCCAACCTCACTCTCTTCCCTCCCTGTCATCTCTTGCTGGGCTCCCCATGTACTAAACCCCAAAGGAGCCATGGCTGTAGACTTTTAAATGAACAAGAAATAAAATTCTGTCTTATTTATACCACTGTTTTCAAGGGTCTTGTATAACAGCACACTCTTACCAAAAAACTCAAAAGGAAACATCTGCCAAGAAAACATAATAACGATGAACTTATATGTGTCAATACCATGAACTTACATTTATTTTGGTGAAACATATAAAGCAAATCAGGCAGAATTGCAAGAAGAGACTCATGAATCTATAAACAAAGTGGAAAATTTTAATTAACCTTTCTTAAAACCAAGTATAGCAAATCAATCAATCAAGTTACCCATTGTTTTCAAGTTCATGTGGAACAGTTTTAAAAATACCACGTGCATGGCCATTAAGGGAGTCTAAAAATTTTTCAAAGAATCAATATCATCCAATCACATTCTCTAATCCCAATATATTAGGTTGGTGCAAAAGTAATTGCAGTTTTTGCAATTATTTTTAACCTTCTAAACCGCAATTACTTTTTTTTTTTTTTAATTGGGGAAGGGGAACAGGACTTCACTGGGGAACAGAGTGTACTCCCAGGCCTCTCCCCCATGTCAAGCCGTCATCCCCTCAATCCCAGCTGTGGAGGGCACAGCCCAGCCCCAGGTCCAGCCGCTGTTTTCTAGTTCAGGGGGCACAGCCCACCATCCCTTGTGGGAGTCCAACCGGCAACCTTGTGGTTGAGAGGATGCACTCCAACCAACTGAGCCATCCGGGAGCTCAGCGGCAGCTCAGCTCAAGGTGCCGTGTTCAATTTTAGTTTCAGGGGGCGCTGCCCACCATCACTTGTGGGAGTCGAGGAATCAAACTGGCAACCCTGCGGTCGAGAGCCCACTGGCCCATGTGGGAATCCAACCGGCAGCCCTTGGAGCCAGGAGCACGGCGCTCCAACCTGAGCCACCCGGGCCGGCCCGCAATTACTTTTGTACCAACCAAAATTAGAAACCAACAATAAAAAGTTGGCTAAGAAAATTCAGTTCGTTAACTTAAAAACTCATTTCTAAATAATTCATGGGCTAAAGAGAACATTATAATGGAATTAGAAGATATTTGAAACTGAATAACAACAAGCTAAAGTGGAACTTGGAGGGAAAATTATAGCCTTAAATGCATTTATTAAGAACAGGAAGGATTGGCAACAAATGAATTAAGCATCCTACTCAAGACTTTAAAAAGAGACCATCAGAAACCCCAAAGAGAGTAGAAGAAAGGCAATAATAAAGATAAAGCAGAAAGTAATGATACGAAAGCAAAAAAAGTTGAACTAATTCTTTTAAAAGCCTTAGTAAAATAAACACATCATTAGCACAAAATACACAGTATTGGGAACAAAAAGATGGATATGACTAGAGATGCAGCCAAGGTTTTTTAAAAAGTCACTGAAAAACACTGTAGGGATCTTCGGTTCTGGCAAGACATCAGGTTAGTATAATATGAGGAACTCAGGAAATAAACCCAGAAGGATGAAGTAGCTTGCAAGAAGAAGAGGAGTGTAAAAAAAAAAAAAAAAAAGATTAAGGAAGGAAAATTCAAATAAGCATGGACTTTATAAAAAAAGTAAAGACTGATTTGGGGGAATAAAATAAACAAGGTAAGACTAGAAAACTGGTAAACAATCATATTATAGGCAGGAAGCTATGATCAGAGTTCAAAAGCATTCTAATCTTGGTTGTTTTAGGGGAAGATATTGATTAACTTTAGACTTTGTTAACTAAAGTAAGCATGTTAAAAATTTAAGGATGACGAATTAAAGAACAGAAATAAAATGTATTCTAAACCTGTAGAGAGCAAACAAAGGGAATGAAGACAGTCCAATCAGTCCACCTCCAGGCAGGAAATGACAAATAAAAGAAACAAAGAAAAGCTCAGTGCGTTTGCCATTTTCCAAGATGGCCCCAGTGGTCGCTTCCTCCTGGGACCCAGGTCCTTGTATAGTTCCCTCCCATAATGTGCCGGCTGAACTTAGTGACTTGTTTCTGTCCAATAGAATATGGCGAAGTGATGGTATGCCACTTCCAAGCAGGGCTGGCTTTCTGGGGTGCAGCCCGTGCTCTTGCATACAGTGCCACCCTCAGAACTATTCTATGCTTGATTTAATGCTTTTGCTCTTCCTGATTTGAAATTCCTAATAATTTTTAAATAAGGACCCCCACAAACTAGGTAGCCAGTTTTGCTTTCAAGATTAGGTTCAAAATAAGGTTGCCAGATCAAATACAGGAAGTTCAGTCAAATTTGAATTTCAAATAAGCAATAAATAATTTTTTAGTATAGGCCTGTCTTATGTAAATATTGAACTATTATCTGAAATTTAGATTTAAATGGGCATGTATTTCTATTGGTTGAATCTGACAATCCTATTGTTATAGAAAAGACCCATAGCTTCCATTTTGGTTGCTCTCTGAGCTCTCTCTCTCTCTCTTTCTCTCTTTCTCAGATCACTTACTCTGGGGAAGACATGTTGAGCTGCCCTATAGAGAAGCCCATTTGGCGAGGAACTGAGGCCTCCTGCTCCATCCATGTGAGTGAACTTGGAAGCAGATCCTCAACAGATCTTCAGATGACTGCCCCCATGGCAGACAGCATGTCTGCAACCTCTCAGAGAGCCTGAGCTAGAATCACCTAGCTCCATGGCTCCCAGGCATCTGACTCTAAGAAACTGTGTGAGATAATAAATGTTTCTTGTTTTGAGATGCTCAGTTTTGGGGCAATTTGTTACATAGCAATCGATAACATGTAAATAGAAAACACAAAATAAGATTTAGAAATAAAATTTTAAATGCTGGAAATGACAAAAAAATATATAAATGGACTGATTTCACCAATCCAATAAAACTTTATTTATAAAAACAAGGAGTGGGCCACGTTGGTCCACAGACCATAGTTTGATGACTCCTGATAAAAAGCAAAACAAGACAATTTCAAAGAGACATGGATAGATCCATATCCTCCTGAGGATTTTATCTTTCCTTTCTCCATAGTTATTAAATCAAGCAGTCACAATATTAGTAAATATGCAGAACACTTAAATAACACAATAAACAATTTGATCAAACAATCATAAAAGTGACATTCTTTTCATGCAATAGGAAACATTTATAATAATTGATCACATACTGATTCATAATGCAAGTCTGCCTACAGAATGAAGAATTGATATTTTATAGGGCACATTCTATATCCACAATACAATAAAATGAGAAAACTATAACAAAAACATAACCTTATGTTTAAAAACTAAAATCATACCTCCAGATATTTACTAGGACAAAGAAAAATTAGAAAATATTAGGAATTGGTTAAACACCCAACTTAGAAAATTAGAAAAAGACAACATAATAAGCCCCCCTCCCAAATAGCAGGAAATGATAAAAGTCAATACAACAGAAAACAAACAATACAGATGATGAATAAAACAAATGACTAAGAAATAGATACGTTTCTAGCAAGACTAAGAGGAAAGAAGGCCAAATAAATAATGGAAAGAGGGAGATAGTAACTATAGAAAGATTTTTTTAAACCATAAGAAATAAGTTTATACAAATAAATTTGAAAGTATAGATGTAGTGGGTGTCTATGAAGAATAACTTATCAAAACTGACTTAAGAAACGGAAATGAGAAATAAATAACATTAAAGAAATAGTTGTTCAGATTGTTCTTTTTTTTCTTTTTTTACAGGACTTTATTGGCGAAGTGTGTACCTCCAGGACTTTTTTCCAAGTCAAGTTGTTGTCCCTTCAATCTTAGTTGTGGAGGGTGCCGTTCAGCTTCAAGTTGTTGTCCTTTGGTCTTAGTTGTGAAGGGCACAGCTCAGCTCCAGGTCCAGTTGCCATTGCTAGTTGCAGGGGACGCAGCCCACCCACCATCCCTTGTGGGAGTCGCTCCAACCAACTGAGCCATCCGGGAGCACAGCGCCAGCTCAGCTCGAGGTGCCATGTTCAATCTTACTTGCACGGAGCAGAACCCACCATCCCATGTGGGACTCGAGGAGTTGAACTGGCAACCTTATGGTTGAGAGCCCACTGGCCCATGTGGGAATTGAACCGGCAGCCTTTGGAGTTAGGAGCACGGAGCTCTAACCGCCTGAGCCACCGGGCTGGCCCTGTTCCAGCTTTTAAATCTCTCCTGGATCTGTAGTTATCATATCCTTTTCATTCTTAATGTTTATTTATTTGTGCCTTCCCTGTTTTTATATGAATCAACCTCAGAGGTTTGACTGTTTTATTAGTCTTTTCAAAGAACCAACTTGGTTTCCTCTCAATTGTATCTTTGTTTTCTATTTTATTAATTTTTGCTCTTCGTCATTTCTTTGTTCTACCTTCATTGAATTTATTTCATTGTTCTTTTTTATTTATTTTTTATTTTATTAGTTAGAGCAAGATATAGAATTTTTCAGCATCCCAGTCGATAATCACCCCAGAGGTAACCACAATTCTGACTTTTATCACCATAGATTAATTTTGCTCACTTTTGAATTTCATACAAATGGAGCTATAGAGCATTTATTCTTTCAGGCTTTCACTCACTACTCTGTCTGTGAGGTTCACCCATCTTGTTGCCTGTTACAACAGTGGTTTGTGCGCGATTTCTTTTGGTATGTAGTATCTCATTGTATGAATAGATGACAACTTACTTATCCATTTTATTACTGATGAACATTTCGGTTGTTTCTAGAAGTATGTTTTTAAATTTTCAAACATGTGCAAATTGTTTATGGTTATCAATTCTTGACTCAGAGAATATAGTGTGTAGAACCGATTCTTGACAGTAGGCCTTGCTTTATGGCCTGGTATGTGGTCAGTGTTTGTCAATGTGCCACGTGTGCTTGTGAAGAATGTGTTCAGTGTTGGCTTCTCTTTATGTCAACAAATCAAGCCTGTTAATTGTGTTGTTTAAATCTTCCATATCTTTCCTAATTTCTTCTGATTAGAAACATCAATCAATAATGAGGAGAGATATTTTGAACTAGCTCACTTAGAACTGGGTATTGTCGATTTATTATTATTATTTTTATTATTATTATATTATTATTAATGTATTTGGCATGACTCTAATATTTTACGTTTTGCTTTCTATCTGTTTCACTTTTGCTCTGCTTTCTGTTTTCCTTTCTTAAAAGTAGACTGGGTTTTTGTTTTCTTATTGAACTTTATCTGTCTACTGGTTTGGAAATCATTGACTCATTGACTCTTCTCCTATTTTTAAAATGGCTACTGTGGGGACAGAGCCAAGAGTGCAGTTTCCAGGCTCTCAGCCTCATGTGGAAAGGTGCTGGCTCAGGTAATAAATGGCTCTCAACTGTGATTGGATGGCCATCAGCTGTGGCTAGTTGGCCGTCAGCTGTAACCAGTGAGCCATTGACCACTAATATAATTGTTGTGGCTACGCTAGCAGAAAATGGGGGGCTAGTAAAAAGGTGGTGGTTGAACTAGCAATAGTGGATTGCAGTTAGTATGGCGGATTGCAGCTAGCAAGTGAGGTTGGTTGGCAGAGAGAAGTGGATGGCGGGTTGCGGATAGTGTGGCTCCTGCTTCCTGTGTCTCCAACCCAGCCGACACTGAGAATATAGTGGTATGACTCCCCTATCTATGGCTCCATGGGTGTTCTTTCTTGGTCTCACCATGTCCTGCATTCTTATGTGGGGAGTGGGAGCTGAGACCCTGCATGACAGCTACCCTTAAAATTTTACATTGCACACTTAACAAAGTCTAAATTTAATACGGGGATCTTGGAACACTCTAACTCCAGCGGTCGCCCACTTTCACCTTGCATTCAAGTTTCATTTTACCCTGTCCTTTTCTCAGCCCTCAAATTTGCCGTCATGATCATTGTATTATACAATGTTTGTTTAGATTCATCTACGTGTTTATCATTTTCTTTTCTCAACAATCCTTCTTGTGTCTCAGATTTGTCTTCTTCGATCATTTTTCTTCTTTCTCAAGTACACACTTAGAAGTTCTTTGTATGTAGGTCTGTTGGTGGTGATTTAATTTTTTTTCTTTTTTATGAGATCATTGTATCTGAGAACTGAGGAGAGCTGCTGATCTGAAACCACTTTAACACACTTCCAAGGTCCCTGTTCAATGCAGGAATCTCAGACCCAGGTTCGCTCTTGGCCCCACCATGCCCGAGTGTGGTGCTGATTTACCTTTAAGTAATACCCCTTTTTAAATGTTTGTCCCTTCTAGCTCTGGGTTCAGCTCACAATTTTGTTTTGTTTTATTTCATCTCCTTAGAGATTTAACTTCCTGGAAAACCAGCAATAATTTTTTTTTTTAATTATGGCTTTTTTTTTCTTTTTGCAGCATCTGGTTTTTTTGGAGTGGGAAGGCCTTGCAGAATACCTTGTCCACCATACTGCCAGAAATGGATGTCCTTTCCCTGCACGTTTTAATAATTTTGCTCCTTTTTTGTGTGTCTTTGAGCAGTTAAGAGTATTGTTTTGCCTGTTTTAAAACTTCATATAGGGCCGGCACTGTGGCTCAGATGGTTGGAGCGCTGACCTAACGCCGAAGGCTGCCGGTTTGATTCCCACATGGGCCAGTGAGTTGCGCCCTCTACAGCTAAGATTGTGAACAACAGCTCTCCCTGGAGTTGGGCTGCCGAGAGCAGCTGGAGGTTAGCTGTGTGCTGCCATGGGCTACCATGTGCTGCCGTGAGTGGCCGGCAGCCAGCATGAGCGGCTGGCAGCCAGAGAGAGCTGCTGTGAGCAGCTGACCGGCAACTGACCGATGACCGACTGCCTCAGCGGGGGGAGCGCAAGGCTCATAATACCAGCATGGGCCAGGGAGCTGTGTCCTTCACAACTAGACTGAGAAACAATGGCTTGAAGCAGAGTGGTGGTGAGGGGGTGTAGGCAGAAGAAGAGGGGGGAGGCGGAAGAAAGAGGGAGAGGGAAAACTTCATATAATGTTATTAATGGTACCTATCCTCCTGTCTTTATATTCATATTCAATATTACATGTGAGATTTGTCCATATTAACACACAGCACCTCATTAATAAGTATGTCCACATTAACACACAGACTCACAACTGGAGTCAACCCTGGCCCTCTTCCATGGATTAAAGAGTCATGGCCAACCCAGAAGCCTTTCTTCCCTCTTCTAAACCATGGTCTGAGTACCCAGAACCTTGCAATTCCCCTGCCCCAAGGGCCCAGAGCAGTCATTTCCCTGGGGTTCCTCCTGAGATTGACCATGAAGCCATATACGAAGGGTGATCAAAGCATATGGTAAATGCTGCTGCCGAGTGCCATCCAATGGAAAGGCAGGGATCTTCAATATGAGAAGTGGCGCATCAAACCTTAGTAATAGTGTGTGACAAGTTTCAACTTGTTTGGTGCAGTCATTTGGGTGTGAGCTACGGTTGAGAGAAGGTGTGTTTTAAAGTGTGCCGTCAATCATCCTCCATCATGTTCCACATCCTCACTTCTGGTACATGGCAATTTCTGTTAAATAAAATAAAAATATTCCAGTGTGTCCTCATCCACCTTATTCTGGCACTGGATCTGGCACCGTGAGACTCCTGGCTCTTCTGCAAAGTCAAAATGACCATGAAAGGTAAACATTTTTAATTGATTCAGGACATCGAGGCAGCCACAAAACAGCGCAACTAAAGACACTCACGAAAGAGGACTTCCAGAACTGCTTCAGGAAGTGGCAAGAACAGTGAGATAAGTGTGTTCAAAGTGAGGGGGATTAATAGCAATGTGTCTTTTACTGTAATACATTTTTTTAACGTAAACATTCACTGTATCTTTTGATCACATTTCCTATGTACCTGAGCCCAAGATATTTGATTGTCATAGCCACATGCCACCAAGAGTGGATGGGAGAGGCATGACTGAGACTGTGAACCCACTACATGTGAAATAGGGGTCAAACCATCTTCTTCACCAGGCAGTGATGGCCATGATGGAGGTTCACTTAGTAGATCCTTTCTCTCTCACCCTAAGCTGAGGTCTCCCACTTTACCTCATCAATAATAAAAGTGACATTTTGTCTTCCATAATTACTCTTTTGTTTTATTTCTGAGAATGTGAGAATCAGGCCGAGTAGGAGAGGGACTACTTAAAGAAAACCCCCTTGTAAGCCCAAAATGGCAGATACACAGAGAAAGCTCAGGCAATGATTAGCGGCTAATCAACATGGTAATTAATTTGAAAAATATTCCCCAAAGTACAGTACATGCACCAATGCTGTGGATGATATTTAGTGGTTAAAAAAAAGAAAGAAAGAAAGAAAGAAAAACAACCTCTGTTATCCTAAGAATTATGTCTTTATTTTAATATGGATTAGAAAATATAACTATATAACTACAAATAAGACATATAATTATAACATCAAACTTGCAACTTTACAGGCATAGTGTAAAGATAGGATAGTCAATTTAAAGAAAAATAATACCATAAGGAAATATTAATACTGGTAGTAAGAAAATATGGGAGAAATTGAGACAGTGATATGAGAATAACCAACATTTGGAAAATATTCAAATAAAGGCCTGTTTGGTGAATAACAAGGCAGCATCTACCCCCAACTCTCCACTGCAAACATAACACCAGGAATATACAGGAAGGGGGACAGATTAAAAAATGGGAGAGAACTACTTTCTAAAGAAATTGAGTGATCTTTCTCATAAGGACCAGGGTTCCTACTCAAAGTGGTGGTGTCTAAAGTATTTCCCTCCTTATCTTGGCCCAGGGAACCTGGGGTGTCTGCTTGCCTATCTGCCCCCTTCCATATGCCCTGAAGCAAAGCCTGCTTGTTGATTTCCCCACTCAGTAAGTGTAAGAATAAATGAAAGACATTTTCAGACATGCAAAGATTCAGAAAGCTTTCCTTCCATGCACCCCATTTAAAAATGTTATTTGAAGATACACTTCAGCAAAAAAGAGACTAAACCCCCCAAAAGAGAGAAATAACAGATTTAAAAAACAGTGGAATCAATGGGCGGCCGGCTGGATGGCTCGGTTGGTTAGAGTGCGAGTTCTTAACAAGGTTGCCAGTTCAATTCCCGCATGGGATGGTGGGCTGCACCCCCTGCAACTAAAGATTGAAAACGGCGACTGGACTTGGAGCTGAGCTGCACCCTCCACAACTAGATTGAAGGACAACGACTTGGAGCTGATGGGCCCTGGAGAAACACACTGTTCCCCAATATTCCCCCCCCAAAAAAAAAACAGTGGAATTAACCCCACTGGAATGAACAGAAATACCAGAGGTCCATAAAGCCATCAGTCAAAATTAAAACAGGAAGTTAGAGGGGTTTGGATTAAAAACATCTTTAAGAAGAAAATGAGCTTCATTCAACAAATAATGTAATTAAGAAGCTGGAGGATTTTAATGACCTGATTTAAAAGGCATATGTTTCTTTTCTCAAGAAGAAAAGAGAAAAGCAATTAGAAACTCCGGAAGAACAAAAAGTTGTGTCAGAAAGTCATGGTCCAAATATGAAGTGAATTAAAACATAACATGACTCTTAGTATGAGGAACTGTAGGAAAATACATTTGAACTTGAAGGGTGGAGTATTTCCCTTCAAGCAGCATTTAAACCATAAGATATAGTTCCTTCTTTGTGGGTCCCAGGATGCTAGTTAATGCTGCAGAGAATAATGTTTACATAATCATAATATTTTTAAAAAACAATTTATTGATTTTCAATTTTTCTAATTCAGAGATAGACAACACACAAAACCGGAACATTTTAGTTATGGATACAGAACTAGATGCAAACGAAATGGTTTAGCGAGAAGTGTTAGGAGGAAAAGAGGGCAAGAGTGAGAAAGGAGGTCTTATCTTACACAGTCGGGAGACAAGAGACAGTACATAAAATAAAGGACACATGAAAGAAGAGCTAGAAAATGTGTATCTAATCAAATTCTGGAGGAAAGATACCTTTGCTAAATTTCTTGTCTCTTATAGTAGGACATTATGCCAGTTAGTTCTTCAGTAACCACCTCCCCAGCTGTTTTTAGTCATAGAACACTTACATTTCACTGGGCACATGGCTACCCACAGAAACATGATACTGTCTGGCCTTCCTTGCACCTACATGTGACCAGGTGACCAAATTCAGGCCAGTTCGGTGTAAGCAGAAATGACGTGCCTCTTCACTAGCTGGAATATGGATGTGACCAGCCATCTCGGACCCAGGCCAAGAGTTTTTGCCATAAAAAATAAGAGCTAACACTTGGATATATGCCAACTATGTGTCAGGCACTTTTCTTAGTCCTTTAGGTATATTAACTCATTTAACCTAAAAAGGATGTGTTATTCGTTTTCTATTGCTGCTGTTACAAATCACCACAAATTTAGTGGCTTAAAACAACACAATTTATTCTCTTACAATTCCGAAGTTCAGAAGTCTAAAATCAATGTGTTGGTTGGGCTGTGTTCCTTCTGGAGACTCAGGGGTGAATCCATTTCCTAGCCTTTTCAGCTTCTAGTGACACCTGCCTTCTTTGACTCATGATTCCTTCCTCATATCACTATAATTTCTTGCCTCCATCACTGCCTCTTCTATTACTACTTTTATTTCCTGCCTCTTTCTTTTAAGGACCCTTGTGATTACATTGGGCCCATCTGGGCAATTCAGGATAACATCCCCATCTCAAGACTCTTAACTTAATCACTTTTGCAAAGTCTTTTTTGCCATATAAGGTAATATTCATAGTTTCTAGGGATTAGGACGTAGACATCTTTGGGGGAACATTATTTTCCCTACCTCAGATTGGTATTATGTTATCCCCATTTTACAGATGATGAAACTCAAGCACAGAGAAGTTAAGTAGAATAGCCAGGGTCACACAGCTCGTAAGTGGCAGACCCATGATTTAAATCTGGACAGTCCAGCACCAGAACCTGTGCTCATAACCATGATATTCTTCTATCCTGGCAGAATTCTGGCTTCCGAATGCTCGTACAGCTGTCTTGCCAGCCCTGGATGGCCTGTAGAGAAAAATAAACTTCCATCTTTCTAAGCCACTGTCTTTTGGGGAGCCTTTGCTATAGTAACTACATACTAATACAGGAGTCAGTGGCTATTCTACATAATTAAAAATAATAATTTTACTTTATTTTATTCTGAGTGGTTTGAATGTTTTACAAGGAAAACATACTCTTTATTCATTTCAAATGTGTTTAAGTTGGCGGGTGTGACTGCCAATCTGTACACATCTCACACTTGCTTAAACCCTCCATGCACCCTACTGCCTTTGGAATTGAGTCCAAGATCCTCAGCCTAGACTCAAGGCCAGCCTTTCACCCACCTTTCTATTCCTTATTGCTCCTCTGCATGGGAGCACCCTTAGGCCAATCTAGTGTTTACTGTGGCCCCAGAACAGATCTTTGCCATGCTCACCCCTCGCTTTCGCTTATGCTGTCCCCTCAGTATTCTATACCTAGAATCCCACACCTTCTTCCTCTCCCACCCCAGCTAGCACATCTCACTCAAAGCCCATCTGTGAATTCCTATTCATCCCTCAAAACCCATCCCAAGTTGCCTCTGAAACATTTTTCTGTTTATATTGGTCTTCTCTGTCCAGTTAATGATTTTCCTCAAATGTCTGGTGATCCAGGTCGTAGAAATCCCCAGTTTACAGACATACATCTCCCAGGAAGATCAGGACTCTCCTTTGCCTTCCCCTTGTGTGTTTCTGTGTCAAAATAACCACACCAGCAGACATTTACTATGATCATCATTTATTGCTATTATTACTTATTTTAGGCTTTAGATCTTTAGCTGTCTCCTGCATCATATATGACTCAAAATAGAAAACATGACCAAATGATAAGGTATGCAGAAGATGTCAAAGTCTTGGTTCTTACCACGACGACCACTCTGATTTTTTTTTAAATTGGGGAACAGTGTGTTTTCCCAGGACCCATCAGCTCCAAGTCAAGTCGTTGTTTTCAATCTAGTTGTGGAGGGCACAGCTCACTGGCCCGTGTGGGAATGGAACCGGCGACTTTGGTGTTATGAGCACTGCGCTCTAACCACTTGGCAAACCAGTCGCCCCGACCACCCAAATTTAAAAAATTATTAAATGGTTTTTAAAATATCATGTGTATAACTATGAGTCTCTGTCTTGCCAGTGCCCAGCATCTGCTGCTGCACACCTGCCTGTTCACAGAGAACTCTTACACAGCTCAATAGAGCGAAGGCTACTGTGGGTCTCCTGACCCGTGAAGCGAGGCACAGAGAGGCTGCGTTCGTTTCCTATGGCTGCGGTCAAACATTACCACAAACTTAGTGGCTTAAAACAACAGGTTTCTTTCTCTCTGATGCTTCGGGAGGTTCGAAGTCCACATTGAGTCTTATGAGGCTCACATCAATGAATCAGCAGGGCTGCATTCCTTCTGGAGGCCCTAGGGCAGACTCTGTTCCCTGTCTTTTCCAGCTTCTAGAAGCCACCACATTCCTTGGCTCGTGGCCCCTTCCAGCATTGGCATCATTCCAACCTCTGCTTTACCATCACGTCTTCTCTTCCTGACCCTCCTGCATCCCTCTTATCAGCGCCCTGTGATTACAATGGGCCCACCTGGATAACCCAGGATAACCTCCTCATTTCAACATTCTTAGTCACACCTGCAAAGTCCCTTTTGCCATGTAACCTATTCACAGGTTCCAGGGGTTAGGATGTGGACACCTTTGGGGGCCATTACCCAACCTATCACAGAGATGAAGTGACAAGTCCAAGATAACACAGTAGGAAGCCGCGGAACTGGGAGCCTAACCCAGACCTTTCTGGCCCCAAAGTCTGGGCTCCTAACCTTCCTTTCAACACCAGACGTGACACACTGGGGAGTTGGCTTGCTTTTCCCGTGGGTTCACATGCACTATCACTGTTGCCTCCAGTCCCATCCTGCCCTGCGACCTGACTCCACAGGCTCCCACCCTAATGCATTTGATACCCACCCCCAGTCATTTGTTTACAATGGGTCTCCCCAGGCTCACTCCCATCTCTGTAACCTATGTGCCAGTGCTTGTTGAGTATCTGAGTTTGTGACCAGGCAGAAGGCTGCTCTCTCCAGTGCCTTCCCTCTTGCCCCTGCCCTTCTAGCTTGTGAAGCCACCGAGATGCCTGACTCTGGGACCCGGGTCCTCATCTCTCCCAGTAGATGGTGGTCCTCTTCAAGCCACCAAACCCTAAGGAAGGGAGCTGGTCCTCCCTGGGGAGAAGAGGCACAGAAGCTTAGTGCCTGGCCTGCAGACAGAGGACATGAGGTCCCTGGGTTCCTCCCATGCCAGGAGCTCCCAGGGCCAGTGCTGTTGGGCCCGAGGACCGGAAGGCCCCCACTGCCTCAGTGGCCTACTTAGACTCAGCCCTCGGAATCCCCCTTTCCAGGCCCACAGCCCAGTTGCTGGCTCTCCCTCACCTCACCACACACCTCCGCTTGTTTTCTGATCTCTGTTCTTCTAAAAAGGACCTCTGCCCTGCCTGGAGAGCTCCCACCCACATTCCAAGCTTGTGGCAGCATTAGCAAGTTGCAAACTCAATTACATTCGATCACTCTAGTCCTAGTCAGACAGAGGTTACTGTAAGTCACATTGGAATTGGGAGGGAAGGGGGATAGCACCTGGGGCAAGTGCCCTGCCTGACACTCAAAGATGGATGTGACAGGGACCTATGGCTCAGAGCTCAGTATTAGATCAACAAGAGGTCATGTGGCCACTGGTTGACAGACAGCTTGGGCAAAACAAAGGCTTCAGGCCACCCTCTCTGGGTTATGAAGGTGCCAGGACTGAGCACCGGCCTGGAGATGGAGGACGTGAGGTCACTGGGTCCCTCCCATGGACATAGCTCTTTGCCAGGAGCTCCCAGATGCCAGCTGTTGGGCTTAAGGACCAGAACATTCCAGCTCCTATGGGTCTTCAATAGCCTCACTGGCCTCGCTTGGGTAGCAGGGTCTTCTCTGAGCACACACCTGGGGTCTCTCCCTCATGCCCATATAGGCCAAATAACTGGCCTTTCCCACTCTCAGGCCGTGGCTGAGGGAGCCAGACTCAGGACCAGAGGGACCTGAGGACCCCAAACCTCCTGCCTGGCCAGAGTCTGATAAAGCAGGAAGAAAGATCTGTTGCCTCAGGGGAGGAGGAATCACTCATGATCGATCCCTTGTCCTGGGAAGCAGCCACCTCTGGGTACCAAGGAGTGAAGAGGGGGTTTGGCAATAGGTATCCCTCTTAAGGGGAGATGGGACTGGCTCTGTAAAAGTGGATATTATGAGAAGGTAGATTCTCAGCCATTACTCCTTCCCCACACAGACACATGCACCTCCATGTATAATGATTTGGGGGGACCTGGGGAGCCCCTTGCTCACTCCAGCCCAAGGTGTCTGAGAGGCCCTGAATTGTGGCGTCTGAGCTCTGGGCTGGGTTCTAAGCCTGAGCTGTGCTGGGCTCAGCTGGTGGCCTCTGCCCACGCACACACGGGTCTGCACCTTTGGCACCACCAGCTGCACCTTGTTGGCTGCAGCTGGTCATTTGAGAGCCCCGCTCGATCTGCCTCCCATCCTCCATGTGTTGCGGCCCCCTCTCCAGCCTCTACATGGCAAACAGTTTCAGCTCTCGAGGAAGGAAGTAATGTGGGGGATTAGATGAGTCATCGCTGTGGGGATAGACTTACCGTGTTGCACACTCACAGACCTGTGGACACAAAGCCATGCCCACACTCACAGGGAACACAACAGGAGGCCACAAATGCACATCCAGACACGCAGCGAGAGAGACCCCCTACACACACCTCACGCACACATTCCTCATAGCCTTTCACCAACACACCAATACACACAGAGACAAATCAAGACCCCATACAGACACATCCCACCCAGGGTGACCCCCAGTCATCAGCCCAGAGCCTGTTCCTTACACACATGCATA
The DNA here is from genome assembly GCF_004115265.2 of Rhinolophus ferrumequinum. Classification (NCBI taxonomy): domain Eukaryota; kingdom Metazoa; phylum Chordata; class Mammalia; order Chiroptera; family Rhinolophidae; genus Rhinolophus; species Rhinolophus ferrumequinum. Next base: position 21,659,531 of record NC_046292.1, read on the forward strand.
CTCAGAGAACCAAACACACACAGTCACCCACGGGATTCCCCAGACACACACTCACAGCCCTTACTTAAATACAAACACACAGATATATGTAGGCGAGTGTGCGGGGACACATGGACAGACACACACACACACACACACACACACACACACAGCAGCCATTTCTCTCTTGTGTCACCTCATCCATTCCCATAGGCAGGACAGAGCTTTGCAACCAGAGGGGAGCTCTGAGTCACCAACCACCGTGTGGATGCTGTTCCTGCCGGGGGACAGAGTTCACCTTAGGGTTAGCTTCAGTCCTGCCTCCTGTTCTGGAGAAGTGAAGGAGATTACTGGACCCATCCCTGTGCTGCCCCAGCTTGCCTCCCACACACTCTATGCCTAACAGCATAGCTCCAGCTCCTTTGAAAAAGGGCTTTAGCTGCAACAGGAAAGATGGAGGTTACATCTCAGGAATCACCTCCCAAGAGGAAAGGGTGAATCTCCTAGGGTGAGAAAGGAGGGTGGATCTGATGTGTTAGGAAGGCCCTGTCCTAAGGCAGGGGATGGCCAGGTGACTGCCTGATTCCCCGGAGGTCACCCATCACCTATCTGTGTTTTCCAGGAAGGCCGTACCTCCACGCCTTTGCACCTGCTGTTTCTTCTACCTTGAATTCTCTCTGCCAGGACCACAATCCCCCTGCAGGGCTACCTCCTCATTCTTCAGGTCTGCATGTACACTGTCCTGCTTTGGGAAGCCCGTCCTGATGTCCTGGCTGGATCAATCTGTCCTTCTGTGCCCCACAGCTCCCCTGGGCTCCCTCACAGCTCTCCTCACCACAAGGACTTGCCAGGCCAGGAGGCCAGCCTCTGCGCTTCTGTCCGGTGAGGAGGCGGGTAGACCTGGAGAGAAGCACAAGCTCGAATCTCAGGTCTGCCTCTGCTGTGTGACCTTGGGCAAGTCACTGAACTACGTGAGTGCAGTGTTCTCATCTGTAAAATGGGGACAATAACAACTACCTCACTGGGTTGATTAAATGAGATCATGCATTTCGGGGACTATACAAATGGCAGCTGTATTATTGTGTACCTCATTGCCTGGCACACTGCTTAGTAAATGTTTGTTGAATCAATCAACCCCTCTGGCTCCCCACTTCCTGCTCCCACCTACTGTCTCTGTCTTGGGAGAGGGAAAGGTATGAACAAAAAAGATTTGGGGGCAGATATAATGGGGGCTGGGCGATGGGCGAGCGTGGCCTCTGGCGTCGCGGGGAGCTAGCTGCTCCAGCAGCAGCCAGAGCTTGGCTGGAGGCGGTGCAGGCGTCGTCTCTCACCCGAGACCCACCTGTGCCATCATCCTCGTCAGCTAGGTGAGGCAGCAAGGAGAGGTGGAGCTGGGATCCCCTCTGCACTGTGGCTCTCCGAAGCTGCTCAGGGCCCGCCGGCACACAGTAGGTGCGCTCTAAATGCGGAGTGGCCGGAGGCAGAAATGTTGAATGAATGCGAACGGTATGAATGAACGGATGGGCGCATGAATAGAAGTGGGATGGAAGCGTGAAGTGGCTGGCGAGGGGCAACTAGCATCTCCCTCCGCCCTCCGGGTCTCGCGGCTGTAAGACAAGAAGCCGAGACCGGCTGGGGGCTCCCCTCCCCGCCCTACCTCTCCCGCCCCTCCCGGCAGCGCGCAGCCCAGCGGAGCCCGCGCCAGCCACAGCCCGCTTTGGAGCCATAGCCCCCCCCAGGAGCCCGGCCTTCGGGACAGGGAGGCGAAGTCACCGGTTCAAGGTCCGGGGACCAGCAGCCGAGGACGCCGGGGTCCCGAAGCCAACAGGTGCGGGGCATGGGGGACCCCCAGGCCTGGAGTGGGGGTTCCAAAGGACCCTCGGAGGGAGCCAAGTCTCGGGGGATAACCTGGGTGCTGGGAGGCTGAGTCCCCAGCAGGCTTTCCTCCCGGCAGGCTCCTGCAGAACCCCTAACGCTCTCGCTCCTCCCCCCCAACTCCACCCGCCGACAGTCCTTCACAGCCCCCGGGGTGCAGGGAGGTCTTGCTCAAGGAGTGCGTCCGCTGGCGCTTGGTGGGTGTATGAAGGAGTCCCCTCTCCCTCTCCCAGGGGTCTCCTGGGAAGGGCAACACTCCTACACACGTCCGGGGTCTTCCCTGCTCAGCCGCGGGAAGGAGGGGTCTGAACCAGCTAGGAGGGGCGGGGAGCGAGGCCGGATTTATGAATGGAGGGAGCAGCCTACGCACTGGCCTAGCGACCCCTGGCGGCCGCCAGGGCTCAGAGCGGCCCGGGGGATTCAAGAGGGGGGTTAGCGGGTGGCCTGAGCGGCCTGGCAGCTGGACCTGGGGGGCTCTGCCCTCACTTGCAGAGAGGGCGTCAGTTCCTCCCTGCACCCCTCTCCCGACCGTTTTGTGTGTGTGTGTGTGTGTGTGTGTGTGTGTGTGTGTGTGTGTGTGTGTGTGTCTCCATCGGGGAAGGTCTGGCAAGTCTGCGGCGCGCAGAGCAGCCCGGGGCGGGATTCAAGAGGGGATTAGCGGGTGGCCTGAGCCTGGGTCTCTAACGCCTTTTTTTCCAACCAAAAATTCAGGCCTGTGAACATACCTACAAGAGAGAATATTTGCAATCAGATGGCTTCCCCTCCCAAATCTCTGGTGTTTGGTGGATTCAGACAGACCTGGCCTAGTAGCTTTGGGACCTTGAGCTAGGGGCTCAACCTCTCTGAGTTTCCATCTCCTCTGCAAAGCAGGTTTCTCTAATAATGGGGAAGCCTGCTTCCTGCGCCAGTTTCTGGATAAGACACTAGGCATGCTTTAGAGCTCATTACTCCCCACCACGGTCCTGTGAGGTAGGTATGGTCATTACTTCTTTGAATAGATGGGGAAACCGAGGCTGAAAGGAGTGAGATCTGTCTTTCTCCACAATAACCCACAGGACTGTGAGAATTAACAGGGAGTTTATATGCAAATTGCCTGCCACACTCCCTAATGTTACCTTTTTTCCTCCCTCCCTTCCTGCAGGAGGTTTGGGGCTGAGACCCCAACAGATCTGGTGCAAGACTCCGGGGCCCCTGAAGGAAGTGGGCTGAGGTCTGGCCCGGGCTCCCCTCCGTCCATAGAGCCCAGGATGCCCCTTGGCCCTAGCGGCTCCTGAGCTCATGGAGCCCTCTGCCACCCCAGGGGCCCAGACAGGTCTCCCCACTGGCAGCTGGGAGCCATCCCTGGTGCCTGCCGATTATGAGGACGAGTTTCTCCGCTATCTGTGGCGCGATTATTTATACCCGAAGCAGTATGAATGGGTCCTCATCGCAGCCTACGTGGCTGTGTTCCTCGTGGCTCTGGTGGGCAACACACTGGGTAGGTCCCTATGTCCCTGTGGTAGGGCGGGATTCCCCTGGGGACTGGAAGGGGTTCTGGGCCTCGTTTCTCTCCCCAGTCCCTACCTCCAGGAGCCGGGTACATGGGGGAGGGACTTGCTGATGGGCCTAAGATGGCCGTGACTCTGCCCCTGGCTTTACCTCATGCTCACCCCACCCCGCAGTGTGCCTGGCAGTGTGGCGGAACCACCACATGAGGACAGTCACCAACTACTTCATCGTCAACCTGTCCCTGGCTGACGTGCTCGTGACAGCCATCTGCCTGCCGGCCAGCCTGCTGGTAGACATCACCGAGTCCTGGCTCTTTGGCCATGCTCTCTGCAAGGTCATCCCCTATCTACAGGTGAGCTTTGCCTGCTGTCCGTCATCGCCTGTCACACCGAGTACAAAACCACAGCCTCGCATAGATCTCAGTGACCCTCAGACAGGACACAGTGGCTCAGTACCTCTGTGGTGTCATCCTCTACTGTCCGCAAGGGCGAGCCTGGCACTGGAGGACACAGACACAGTCCCACATACTCATACAGAGATCCCCACCCCTGGCCCGGTCACACAAAGACAGCCTCAGCCATGTGCAGGCACCTCCAGGGACACAGCACACTGCGGAGGAGAGAGGCACAAGCCCACAGTGACAGACAAAAATGCACAATGGCCTGCTTCCTGATCCCAAGGGGGGCAGCTCTGAGGGTGCCTGCCCGAAAGTCTCCTCTCCTCCCAACCCCTAGCCGGGGCTTTCTCTCCCCACATTGGGAATCAGGATGCCCAGATGAGTTTGAGGGCAGTGGAAGGATGGCCGACCAGAGGCGGGAATGGCCCTTCAGTTGCATCCGTTGACCCTCTCCCTGTACCCCAGAGGGCGGGGGCACTCCCGGAGGCAAAGCCCACCTACACCTCGGGCTTAGGCTCATTGCTGCCTCTCAGAAGGAAGCCTCTTTTTGAACAGCCTGGGGAAGGGATGGCATCTCGGGACAGAGAGGAAGGCCTCTTGGATTTCCCACTGTTTTGAGGTTTTCCACTCAACCAATTAACTCTAGCAACCCTGAGAATAAAGAGAGGCAGGTGAGGAGTATCACCCTAGGCGAGATAGCTAACCTTTCCTGCCTCATCCATAATGCGTGAGAGGGGTTATGGTGAGGAGAATGAAGACAGCGTCTGGCATGTAGTGAGTTCCATAAGTTACTATTCATAGCAGGCGAACATCTCCTCTGTGCCAGGTCTCAAGCTTGATGTTTTCCATCCATGATTTCATTTATTGTCATGAGAATCCTGCCAGGTGAATGGTATATTCCCACTCCACAGGTGAAGCTCAGAGAGGATAAGTGATTTGCCCAAATCTACACAGCCAGTAGGTGGTGGAGTAAGGCTGTGTGCTACACCTAGCTGCCTGGTATTTCTGGGCTGTGAGCCCCATCTGTCACCTCGTGTCTCTGGGTGGCACCCAAGAGGACTGACATTGTGTCCCTATGCGGCAGGCTGTGTCAGTGTCGGTGGCAGTGCTAACGCTCAGCTTCATTGCCCTGGACCGCTGGTATGCCATCTGCCACCCGTTGCTGTTCAAGAGCACCGCCCGGCGTGCCCGTGGCTCCATCCTGGGCATCTGGGCTGTGTCGCTGGCTGTCATGGTGCCCCAGGCTGCTGTCATGGAATGCAGCAGTGTGCTGCCCGAGCTAGCCAATCGTACCCGACTCTTCTCTGTCTGTGATGAACGCTGGGCAGGTAATGGCGGGAACCTTGGCTAGGCATCCTGAATTGGGCACCTCTGGGTCACATAGCCCTAGGGCAGGAAATCTGTTGCGGTACCCAGGGTGGGTGTCTCCCCAAAGGACACCCCAGTCCGGGCATCTAGCAGGTGTATCCCCAGGGTGGGTAGCTCCTCTAGTGTGGGCATCTGCTAGGGGTTCCTCCAGGATGGACACCCCATGTTGGGCAACTCCAAGGTCTCCCTGCCATGGTGGCTGTATGGGCCCCCGCTGCTTGCTTTGGCCCTAGCTGGGGCAGGGTGGCATTGCAGGGAAGGCTGGGGGAATCCCAGTTGGGCCCACACTTTGCATCTCTTGGCCCCCACAGATGACCTCTATCCCAAAATCTACCACAGTTGCTTCTTCATTGTCACCTACCTGGCCCCGCTGGGCCTCATGGCCATGGCCTATTTCCAGATCTTCCGCAAGCTCTGGGGCCGCCAGGTGAGGCCCACTCTGGTGTCACTGTCTGGGCCGGGAGGGGATGGGGTGCTGGTCTGAGGGAGTAGACCGTCCCTGCCTTCAGAACATGTCATCCGGGCTGCAACCAGAGAGAGGCGAGGCCCAAGGACATGTCAAACTCAAGGCCCAAAGTGTCCGTGCCGACCCTGGAGCCGAATAGTAACGAACGCTGTTCTAGCATCAGTAGCTGGCATCTCCAGGTCGACTTGCATCCTCTTAGCCACCGTATATAAGTATTACCCCCGACTTAAATATGAGAAAACACGCCCAGGGAGGGAAAGCAATTTCCCCAAATCCCTCAGCCAGCGCGTGGAAGGTCAGGGACTCACACCCAGACGCGTGGGAGTCCAGAGCCCAGGTCAGTACACACCAACAGCACCTCCATGCTGCTTGCCCAATTCGGCATGTGGTTCCCAGTGTCCTCACAACTGTAACCACAGCAGCCGTTACCCACTCTACAGCTGCTGAGTGCCACAGCCTTTCTGGTGCCAGCGCCTGCCTTCTTTCCTCTCATACAAACTGACCCACAGCAGGTTTTGTGGGGGGTTTTCGGGGGGTGCAAGGGGGTGCTCAGAGGCCCTTGGCACCAGCAGGAGTGAGTGCTGGGTCAGTGTCTGGACAGTGAGAATATGTAGGCCAGAACATGACCAGCCTTGCAGTCCACCAACACGTGCCACCTGCTCCTCATGGCTCCATCAAGATGGCAGCAGTCACTCTCCTCTATCAGACAGGAAAACCACGGCTCAGAAAGGGAACGTGAGTTGACCAAGGTCGCATAGCTCATGACTAGATGAGCTGGCCCTAGACCCCAAGTTTCCTGGACTCTAGCCTTATGCCCTCTGTTGTGGGGTGATTCGGGTGTCCGGTGGGGGGAGAGGCTTTGAGGAATCTGTGGCTGCTCCAGGAGCCCGGAAGCATCATAGGCTCATGGGCATCGATATAAGGCTGGCACCTGAGCTCTGAGGCCCAGGCCATTCCATGCTACCCACCTGCTCACCCCTTGCCCAGGCCTCCCCATAGGTGGGCATGGGCCAGGCGGAGGCACAGCTCACCTCCACCTCCACCCCGATAGATGGAGGTGGTGACCCAAGGAGGATGGGTGTTGTCAAGGGTCCCCTGCCTCTCTAAGTTGCACCTGCCTCATCTATAACTGAGGGCCAATAACACACACCCAAAAGGCACGTTGGGGGCTAGTCTCACAATGAGCTAGTGGAAAATGAAGGCACGTTGTTCACCCTCAGCCCAGAGTGTTGGTCTCTATCATGAATATGAGGTTCTTTCCTATTACGAGGATTTGCTCCCTTCACCCACCCACACCTGCCCCACGGTCCAGCCCAAAGCAGGGCCCAGCAAAGGAGACCGACCTCCCACCGCTCCTGTCCCTGTGTGTGCTGGACAGATCCCCGGCACCACCTCGGCCCTGGTGAGGAACTGGAAGCGGCCCTCAGACCAGTCGGAGGAGCTGGGGCAGGGCCCGGGCACAGAGCCCCCACCGCGGGCCCGGGCCTTCCTGGCTGAGGTGAAGCAGATGCGTGCTCGGAGGAAGACGGCCAAGATGCTGATGGTGGTGCTTCTGGTCTTTGCCCTCTGCTACCTGCCCATCAGCGTCCTCAATGTCCTGAAGAGGTGAGAGCACGCGGGGGAGGCCAGAGGTACGGAGTGGTTGTCTCTCTGCTTTGGAGAAAGACCTGGCTCTACCCCACGGCCACGGCCACGTGTGACCTTGGGGCAGATCATTCTCTTCTCTGAGCTTCAATCTCCTCATCTGGAACATGTGAATAACAGCAGACCTGGCCTCCCAGGGCTACTGTGAGAATTCTTTCATCCATTCACTCAATTGTCAGATGGTGGGGCTGGGAACACAGAGAACAGTGCGTGAGACCGAGTCCCTGCTTTCCCGGAGGCTGCATCCAGTGGGAGAGAGAAATAAATATGTATTATGTCAGGCAGTGATAACTGCTAGGAAGAAAAATAGGGGAAGAGGATGGAGTGACTGACAGGGGTTGGCGGTTTTTTTCTTTTTAAATATTTTTTTAGATATAATGGTTAAAAAAAAAAAAAAAGGCCTCTCTGAGGGAGTGCCATTTGGCAGAGACTTGAAGGAAGGGGGGGACCAAGCCACAGGAGGAACAGCACGCTAAGCAGAGGGAGACGGGGCACCACGTGAGAGGCCATGAGGTACAGGGAAAGAGCGTGGGCTACATGCCATGAGACAATCTCGGTGTGTTTGTGCTCGGCCACTTCCTGGCTGTGTGACCTTAGGCCTGTCACTTGACTTCTCTCAGCCTCAGTTTTCCTATTTGAAAAATGGATGGTGTCTATGACTCACATGTTGCTGGGAGGATGGATGAGAAAGTGGATGGGAAATCCCAGGGGATCAGACAGCCAGTGACTAAGGAAACGGACCCTGGTCCCTGTCCATAGGCCCACTTTAGTCATATTCTCTGCTCAAGAACCAAAACTATGGTCAAGACACGAGACCAGGAAAGGGCCACCAGGTGGACTGAAGGGGCAGTGGGAACTCCTGTACTTCAGAGCCCTGTAGCTTGAGTGCTAGGGCGACACCACATATACACATAGACATGCGTCTGCCCCACTTCTGACTGCCCTCCCTCCGGTTCTAGGGTATTTGGGATGTTCCGCCAAGCCCGGGACCGAGAAGCCGTGTACGCCTGCTTCACCTTCTCCCACTGGCTGGTGTACGCCAACAGCGCTGCCAACCCCATCATCTACAACTTCCTCAGTGGTGAGTGGGCTGGGGAGGCAGTGACAGGATGGCGACAGTCCCCAGGACAACAGTCTTCCCGTCCCCAATCCAAGCCACATAAAGGATGGTGGGGGAAGAGATACCTGCTCCTTTCTGGGGGTTATGACCCTGCTCTGGGAACTGCCACTCAGGGGGAAGACTTGGCCCCACCCAGGAGTCTTGGTCTGAGTGAGGGACCAGCCACACTCCCAATGGTGGCCAGAGAAAGCTGGCCAGCACCCAGGATCCAGTTTTGCAGATTATGCAGACCAGTGAGTGGGTGGGAAGGGCAGGGGTCAGGCCAGCTCCCCTCCATCCCTGCCCGGTGCATGGACAGCAGGACCTGCAATCAGCTGTCTGGTTAACACAGGCTCAGAGGGAGCCAGACCTGTGGGAAGAGGGCCTCGTAATCGAGGTGTCAGGGGTAAGGGAGGGTCACAAGCAGAGGCAGCCCAGGGCAGGGAGAGGGCTTCCCCATGCCCAGATAGACACATACTGGCAGAGGGGCCAGAATACGAGCGCTATCCTTGGATCTCCCCTCCTCCAGCACTCACCTCTTTGCTTCCCCCTCTGGAAGTCCAGGCCTCCCATGTCCTCACCCCTACCCAGGCTCCTCTCTACTGGCCCACAGCTCCCATCTCCTCCCTCTACCTCCCACTCTCAGGGTGCTCATGTACCCCATCTCCCCCGGATCAGAAGAAGTGTAACTCACCAGACCTCTGACTCTGGGATGAGGTCTAAAGAACTGGCCCAGATGACTGTTCAAGTCTGGACACAAATATTCTTCAAGAAAAGGTTGAAACGAACCAGAGGTCAATATTATAACCCTCATGGAGACTCAAGAATTACTCCACAAAGGCTGGCCGGGTGGTTTCCAGCTCAGAGAACAGAAGAGATGAGTGCGTTCCTGTCTGACCTACATTTATGGAACACCTACTGTGTGCCGGGCCCTCTGCTGGGCATGGCAGAGGCTGGAGGGAAGGTGCAACGTGGTCAGGGTTTCAGTTCTAGATGACAGGTCTGTGTCCCTGGTGTGCTCTGGCTGAACAAGGTGGCTATGCTAGTCCTTCCTTCCCCACTCGGTCCCCCTCTTTAAGCAAAGGGCTTTGGCATTAGAATGGGGTCCAACTTCTGGCTGGGTGACCGTGGGCAAGCCACCATACCTCTGTGTAGCTCATCTGTGAAGTGAGATTAAAGGACCCCAGCCTCTCACGGTGCTGGGACAACCTGGGGGGTCATGGCTGAGGGACATGGCACAGTGCCTGTTTTGAGGGCTGCTGCTGCCGTTTTCATCGCCATGGGGCAGAGATGGGGAAAGCTTAGCCACAGACAGTGAGCCCCAACCCCCTCCATCTACACGCCAAGGAGGCCGAGATGACCTGAGGCCCCTGAGCCAGACACCACGTTTTGAGCCCGGCTCACAGCCAGAGTGCAGTCAAGGAATCTGATTCAAATTGCCTTTCTCCTTGGGAACCTGCTCTGGGGCCTCTGTCCTCACTCTCCCTGGCAGTGACGAGGTGGCCCTGGGGCTCTCTCCATCGCAGCTCCATCCTTCCCTCCGCCCCCTCATAGGCAGCTTGGCTGCAGCTGCGTGGGTGTCCCTGGGCCCAAGGCCCCTTCCTGCTGCATCCCTCTCCTTATGGCTGTCTTCTGTCTCCCAACCAAGGCAAATTCCGGGAGCAGTTTAAGGCCGCCTTCTCCTGCTGCCTGCCGGGCCTTGGTCCCTGCTGCTCTCTCAAGGCCTCCGGCCGCCGCTCCTCTGCCAGCCACAAGTCTTTGTCCTCGCAGAGCCGGTGTTCCATCTCCAAAGTCTCGGAGCATGTGGTGCTCGCCAGCGTCACCACGGTGCTGCCCTGAGCCCTGAGCGAGGGCTGCCCTGGTGGCTCCAAGGGGTGTGAGCTGTTTGCTACCTAGGCTGTTCCTCTGGCTCCTGGGGGACCAGACCCCCTCCTTGTGGACGGACTACTGGATGCAGCACGAGGCCAGGGCTCCAGTCCTGGTTTTCTACCTGTTTGACTCTGGGCCAGTCACTTCCCTTCTCTGAGCTGTGTCCGCTAGACAGGATTGATGTGAGGATTAAACATGCTCAAGAAAGTGGAAAGCTCTTTGTAAACGGTGACGTGTTGTGGACAAGATTATCGCTGTATCCGTCTCACTTGGCCATACCCCAGTACCATCCATCCTCATCATCCTTCGGAGCTTGGCCTTCTTCCCAAAGACCCCTCTCCTACGCAACTGCAGGCCTACCCGAGTCTGCTGGAAGGGCCCCAGCAAGCGTTTGCGTCTGGCCCAGTGGCTGCCTAAAGCCCAGGCTGCACTCAGCCAGCTGCGCTGATGCACATGGAAACTAATCTGCCCCCCCCCCCCCCCCCCCCCGCCGTAGGAGCACAGCCCCACGCCCACCAGGTGCCAAGAGCATGCACCGTAGACTGAACCCGTTGGCTCTGTGGTGTGATAAAACACTTTCCCTGTGGCCATTTGGCATGGAGGCCAGCAGCCCGAAGCAATTGTAATTAAAAGCCTGGCACTGAATGTTCCCTTTCCTTGTCATTGCACAAAATCTGTGCTGCTCAGGTTAGGAGCCAGGCAAGGACGGTGGGGAAATCGGTGTGGGGGCGGGGATGGGGGAGGAAGACAAGGCAGCACCGGAATGCTGTTATCTGACGACTACTCCCACCTCCCATCCCCCAATACACTGGATCCCAGATGGGCTCCCAGCCAGGCCTAAGAGCACGCCTAGTGCTGCCTCCTCTGGCCGTGCCAATTCTCTGATGCAGAGGACCTCAATCCTTGGCACATCTGTCTGCTCACTGGCCTGTGGGACGTAAGCGGGTAGGGTGGACAGACAGCAGGGTTAACAGCTTCTTAGAAATCAGGGCTAGCATTGGTTCTCTCTGAACTCACAGGATAAAAAGAGAAAGCCAGACTTGACTGGATGTGCTCTGTCTGCCACCGAGATGACGAGAGGGCTGCCAGAGGCCCTGATCCTTATTGCCAGAGCAGGAAGTGGAACAGTGCAGGGCTGCTCTGCTGAGGGGAGCGGGGGGACATCTGGCCGAGGCCAGCCCAGCCGTGTGCACACCGAGTCTGCTTAACCTGATTAATGGAGCTGCGGACTCCTTCTGACCTCCCCTGTCAAGAAGTGGGGTGAAACCATGGTCCTGCCAGGGGCCCAGCCCAAGGATACTAACGCATCCCTCCTCTTAGGCAGCACCAGGGCGGGTGGAAGGTGTAGTCTGTCACCCCACTCTACAGATGACTCACCAGCCCTGCTCTTGTGGCCATTTCCACAGATGTGCACTTGTGGCCGGTCAGCTGGGCTGTCCTGCCCCTCCCACGTTCCTGCTGGCCTTAGGATCCAAAGCTGTTTGTCAAGTTTATAGCCAGGCTTGGAGGTGCAGCATGGAGAATGAGGTGTGAGGGCTGGCTCCCAAGCTCAGAACCAATCATGCCCTTAAGGACCAACCTAGTCCTGGGCTTCTCAGCCCCAGCTGAGCACACGGCTGAGAGACTGACCGGCACCGTTCTAACGATGGGTTCAGTAGACACTTGGCTCAATGGGAACAAAGAAAACAACAGAAGCTTCCCCAAATGGCAGCAGTCCTACTCCACTCTCTGCTGGTTGCACCCAGTGCCATGGTGAGCCTTAGGCCTCATCTGGGGGACTCAGATGAACTGAAGAAAATTCAGGGGAGGTGACCAGGATGCCTAGGGGAGTGAGGCTCAATGAGGAGATGCTGGAGAGCCCGGGAGGACGTGAGGGAAACGTGGTGGCAGAGGCCAGGTTTCTAGAGGGCTGGCATGCAGAGAGGGGTGATGTGTGTCCTGGGTGGCCCACAAGAGAAAACCACAGCCAATAGGTGGTGGTGTCAAGGTAGCAGGATTTGGAATCCACATCAGGGAAAAGTTTCTAGGAGGCAAGGAGGAAATGGGCTGTCTGGAAAGGCACTGAGTTCTTTGTCACTGGAGACTGGCAAGCAGAGGCTGAACTCACAGGGCATGGAGGGAATTCTAGCTCTGGATGGGGGCTGGCCTCTGGGAACTGGATTTCATCTAACTCTAGGACTCTAATAGTACAGAGACTGGGGCTGAACTGGCTGAGCCCGACACACCTGCTGGGCCTCACTGAGCTGCCAAACAGCCATAGCTTCTTTTCCCAACCACCCACTGCAGGGAGGGGAGCCCTGCTGAGGGCCCGGCGTTCTTCACCCCCAAAAGCGAAAGGATTATCACACCATTACCTATGATAAGGTCCCCCAGGCAAACCAGAATGTCTAGTATCTTGGCTTTTGATTGAAATTTTGTCAGCTCACTATAGATAGTCAGTGTAGACTGTTACCATGCTGATCTGAAGACCCAGCAGGCAAGTACAGATGTCTGGGCTTAACAAACATGAGGAAAAGTTAGGACGGTAAATGCAGTTTGGAAGATAAAAGTAAGGCTTGAGATAATAGAAAGGCCATGCCATAAACAGTTTGGGCTGGCTGCTTCTCGCCCTGAATGCCAGCCCTAAAACTGTCATAAAACACAGTCGCTTCTTGAGCTGACCCCAGGTCCATACCCTTCAACTTGACCCTGGTAAATGAGAGCAGCGTCACATAGACCACGGCCCCCTGAGCTGCTTCTTTCTGCACACCATGGTACACAGTATGTACTTAAACATTCGTTGAATGAAAGAATAAAGGAGTGGCTGAATGGATGAGCATAGAAACCTGTAGCTGGGAAGGTGTGATGGAAAATGTGGAACAGCGTTTTATCCTTTTATTGAAGCTTACAGTTTCACTGAACTTTTGGCCCCAAATGAAAAAAAACAAATTAAAAAAAAAAAGCATTGGCAGTGGGAGGTGACAACTGTCCCCTGGGGACTGAAGCATTGGGACGCAGAGAATGGTGGGCAAGTGAGGGGTCTGAGCTGCAGAGGGCAGTAGCCTGGCCCAAGATGCCCAGAGAGCAGACTGTCCAAGCTCCCAGAGCTGGGACAGTCCCCAGGCAGCCAGAAATTAACACATACAGATGGGTGGGGCTGGTGGGATCCAAGCCACTGGTCCCCTGGGAAACTCTCTCTCATGCTTCATCAGATTCCACTTTGGAAAAACTGGGTTCATCTGACAGGACAGCATGGGCGAGGGAACACAGGTACCAACGGGAAGGGGCCAATGAACACAACACTGGTGTCGGGGCACAGAAGGGAAAGCTAGAGGCTGGAGCCCAGCCGACTAGACACTAACTCCACTGCAATGACTGGCATCTCCTGCTCCTGCTGCAAGGCTGTGCCACTTCGTCCTCTCCTAGGTCAGGCCCCTACCTGTGTGGCCTTGGCCCAGGACCCCACTATTTGGTGGCTATGGCACAGGACTCCTAGCCCTCTTAGGGAACCGTGCTACAGCAGGCAAAGGAGAATGTTTTTCTAGGAGGGGCAGGAAAAGGAGAGGCCCACATGCTTCTCCCACTATAAGGAGTCAGGAAAGGTCCCCTGGCGCATGCCACTCTCTACAGATGGGATGGGTCATAGCATCCGAGAAGCTGTCATGGTGACGAAGTCTTCGAAGCTGAGCCGGACGCTGCCCTGCACAGCGGTGTCCTTCTCCCGGAAGGCCTCGGTCAGCAGCTGCAGCTGCGTGCACACCTGGATGAAACGGTCGAGCTGCATGGCAGGACTGGCAGAGCGCGGGCAGTAGCGGGAGACCAGGAGCTGGGTAAACTGGGGGCTCAGGTTGTAGCCCATTTGGGACAGAGCTGGAGAGGAGGGGCACACAGAGGAGACACAAAACCCCGTCATAAGCACTGCCACCAACCAGCTCCACGGAGCACAGCACTTCAAGGGACGTTGAGGGGATCGGCGCCGGAGCAGAAAGAGGACAGAAAGCCTGAGGGTCTGTCCAAGATGGCAGGAGCACAGCAGGGGCTCTGTGTGGGTGCTCCCCTTAGCTGGAAGGCCCCATCCCTCTTTCTCCCAATCGCCATTACTGTATGTTCATTCAGGGACCCATGGGGGTCCCAGAATGACACCAGGGTATGTGTGCGCATCTCTGAGTCGTCTGCATTACAGAAGGAAGCCTGAGCCCCTGGGACCACCCTGCCCAGGGCGGTAGCAGAGGCAGCACAGCACAGGGGTGACGGGGCCGGGGCCCGCTCTGAACTCAAGACAGCTCCTTGGCAAGTCGCGTCGCCTTGCTCATCTTCTGTCTTATCATCTCTAAATGGGGATCATACTTATCTCGTAGGTTCCAGTAAGGATGAAAGGAAACCACGTAAAAGCACTTGGTACAGTGCCTGGCACAGAATAAGCACTCAGTAAGTATTGTTTGTTAAAAATAATAAACTCAGCGTCATCTGCCTAGGCAAGGCTACTGGGCAGTTCCAAGGTCACAGCCAGCACTCTCTGCCCGTCCTTCCCTGGGAGGCTGCCTTCCTTCCTGGCTGCAGAATCTACCAGCTCAAGCTAGACTCTCTGCTCCCCTTCTGCCATGTGGCCCTTGGGCAGGTGACCTGTACTAAGCCTCAGTTTTCTCATCTGTAAAAGGGCCATCGTAAGGAACCCTCATCTAAGGGTGGGGAATGATAAACAGTACCTAGCATGGGAGAATGAATACCGAAACAGATTAAAAGTACTTATTACAGTGCCTGGCACATAGCAAGCATTCATTCAGTAAATATCACTTTTGCTGTGATACTATCCCCCTTACCAATATCCAAGACAGGAGCCCACAGAACAGTGGCTGATCAGCACAGGTCATCTCCTTTCCGTTCCACCAGGGTGCGGATATGGTGAGCTCACCTCCAGCCACAGAGCTCCCTGTTCTGACCGAATCCATGGCCAGGGCAAGGAGCTGGCTTCTCTGAGGAGCCCCTTCTCCAACCCGGGTGGCCAAGCTCCTTGTCAGGTTCTCATCACCCTCGTACTAACCACCCAACCTCTGGTCAAAATTGGAACCAGACCTGGAATTGTGGCCTCAAGTGCATCTTCCCAACTGCAGCTTTTAGAGTGGTCTGGGTCCCAGAGTTGGGAAGGAAACTGCCTTCTAGACGAGCTAGCAACAGAAACCATCTTTCTGGGCCCTCTACAGCGGCTGCATACTAGAGATGAGAGAGACAGAGCCAGGCAAGCCACACATACTGGTCTCAAAGTGCCCTGGGCGGCTGACTTTCCACCTCCCAGGCCCCTGCTGGCTGGGCCTGTCCCACCCAGCCCTGCCAGGAGTCCCATCGCCAGGAGTCCAGCCCTGATCCTGGATGTAGGTGTTCCTTGCCCTGGATCTTGGCTCAATGCCCCAGCCAGGTCACAGAAGGGGTGGGCAGTGAGCCTGTGTTGAGGGAAGCATTAGTTGAGAAAAGCCCTTGCCCTATCGTAGGGAGTAGAGAGAAAAGTCTAGCTCTGCCTGTGTACCGAGTCCCACCGTGGCCCTCACCTTGCTGCAGCTCTGTGTAGCTAATGGATCCCGAGTGGTCCCGGTCATATTGCTGGAAGAGGTTCTTCCACTGCTGGATGAATTTCCACAGGGCTGAGAAACCGTAGACATCAATGCGACCTGACTTGGTCTTGTCAAACATGTCTTGTGGGGAGGGAAAGGAGGGAAGGACGGCTTCAAGACTGAGGGCCCAGGCTCCTCGGGTACCACTGAGGCAGCCCTTCTCCCCAGGCTGGAGTAGGAGACTCCACAGAACCACAAGCCTGAGGTCCAGATGCCACACTATATCCTCATCAAGTGCCACATCAGCCCCTACCCCTGGCAACCCTCAGACCCACCCCTGCCAGAATTGCATTTTCTTGGCAGGCTTGGCAGCTCACCCTGTCCCTGCCATCTCCTACCAGAGCATGGAGTCCCATTCTGCAGGATGGGAAACTGAGTTAGCCTGTGACTCAGCACTTGAAAAAAGATATAAGGGAAAGAGCTCTCAGCCCCAGGGAGCTCATCTTGAACCCAGTTTCCTGCCTGAAGTCCTCCCTGGCCAAAAGATTTCTCCTTAGCACGGCTGCCCAGCCACCTACTGTCACCTCAGGTGGTTCTGCCCTAACCTGAGCCCACGAGGAACGGCCATACTCACTTATCATCATGAGGCACGTCTCATCATTGAACGAGGACCAGTTGGAGTTGACCAGAGCCTGCTTCAGCTCCTTGATGGAGATGTAGCCACTGTGATCGCAGTCCACGGACTGGAACCAGGAGTAAGCCTCAGGGTCCACGTTAGGAGGGACGCCACCTGCAGGGGGGTGCAAACCGGGGAAGTCAGAGGCTGGTCTCACGGCTCATCCACAGAAATGCTGCGGAGGGCTGGTCTCAGTGCCTCCCTGACTCCTGGCTCTTCCTACCCACAAAGCCTCACAAATCCACTCCCCACCAAGAATTCTCTCAAAAGAGATGATCTCTTCCCCCGATTGACGACACAAAAATGCTTGCTGAGCACCTAACACGCACAGCCCAGAGACAAGTATTTGAGAGACCCAGCAGCAGGGAGCTCTCTGGGTGGGAAGCAGGTCTGATGCCCTGGCACAGTGGAGAGTGGACACACTTTATCGGGAGCTGCTAGAGTGCGGGTGCCACGGAGCTCCCCCTTTCTTCCTTCCCCCTCACCTCCGCAATGTGCGAGGTGCACCCCTATCGCCAAATCTCCCTAAAGACCTCTTTGCCTCCTCCTCATCCCACACGGGCAGAGAGCTGCCCAGTTCTGTCAGCTCCCACACAGGTATCTCCTCCTCCTCTCTGCTCCTCCTGCGCCTGTCCTGGTTCGGACGCTTCTGCCTGGGACTGTTGTAACAAGTCAAAAAGCCCAGCACATCATCCTTATAGCTCCTCTCCAGCACCCTTCACCCACTGCCGAGCAACGTTTGTAAAATTAAACTCTGTTCTCACCAATTTCCCCCCAATTCAACTCAAAACTCTTCCAAGGCTCCCACTGCCTACAAAGTAAAGCCCAGCATTCTGAAAACGGCAGTCCCGGGCCCCCCCCCCCCGCCCCCGCAACAATGGGGTCCATTCCTGTCTGCCTCTCCCACTTTATTCCCGCGGTGCCCTCACACCTCTGGTCCAGCCCAGATGAAACATTGCACTCGCTCTTAGCCACCCCTGCACCGCCCACCACACGGCCTTTACTCGCCCTGTTCTCTCTGCCTCGAGCCCCTTCGCCCTCATCTCTTGGCATCCATTTCCTACCCATTCTTCAAGACCCAAATAAAATGCTCTTCCTTCCAAAGAGCCTCCCTGGACAGGCCTCCTTCTGCTCCTTTCTACTTCTCTTTTATGGCCCTGCTCACTCCACTGTGTACATGGTTTTTTTCCTACCACCTACCAGGTTAGACGTGGAGCAACTTGTGGGCTGGATCCCAGCCTAACTCATCCCTGAATCCCCAGGGGCTAGCACAGAGCCAGACACAGAAAGGGAAGGTGCTCAATTCACGCTCGAGTTAGCCTCAGTTCAAGTCTCAGCTCCCCCATTTTGCTTCCCGGGTTAAGTTATTTAAGTTCTCTGTGTATTGGTTTTCTTATCTGTAAAATGAGGACACAATAGCATCTATTTCATAAGGTTATTGTGAAGATATATGAAAACCCTTAAATCAGCACCTGGCACAATCTAAGCACCACATAACGGGTGATTATTAGTGCTGTTGTCACGGTTCAAATAGCTTTGTGTGTCTGTCAGGAGTATGTATGTAGCTTTGTGTGTCTGTCAGTAGGATCATCCACTTGGAAAGACATGCAGGGTGAGCTGGGGGACAGGGGAAAGGGTGGGCGATGGGAGTGGAAAAGCACAGAAGACTGTCTAGCTTAGGAAAAAGGCAGTTAACACAGTATTGGCAAACCTGACTTAACTGCCACCGAAAGGGCTCCTTCACGCAGGCAGCTGGCAGCACAGAAACCATTGCCCAGGAGGCCAGGGCCTTTTCTGACTGAGGGACTATTCTGGCCTCCTTGGGTGGGAAATCCAGGCCGACCCCACCTCCTTTCCTAAAACAGCAGTGTTGCCATGGCAGAGGGCCACGGCCCCCAGGAGAGTCTCTGTAACATGCGGCCCCTGCGGGCTGCAGGCTGCATGGGAGAGCTCAGGCTCTGGAAGCGAAGAGCTCTGATACGTTGTGCGACTTTAGACAAACTGTTTAATTTTCTGAGTACTGATTCTCCTATTTCTGAAATGGACCTACTGCCCAGGGTGGCTGTGATGATTAAATGAAATAATAGCAAACGAAAGTTTTGGTAAAGGGCATGGAATGTGTGCAGTCCATTTCCATAGAGGAAGGGATATTTAAACTGGGTCTGAAAAGATGAAAAAGAGCTGTGGCAGGGCGAAGAAAAACCATGTGGCAGAGGCCCAGGGCGTGTTCAGACTACTCCAAGGGGTCTTCGGTTGACGGGACGGGCGATGCAGGTGAGGAGGCGGGAAAGGCCCTTCGGGTCTCAAGTGCCCTTTGGATCTTACCTGTGGGTAGTGGGGCACCTTTACTGGTCAAACCTGTCTTGCAGAGCAGTGGTGCTCAAACCTTAGGTCCTGGATTCAGGCGGAGCCTCCCAGATGACCAATGCAGGCGACATGGGTCCTGCTTTAAGGGGCACTGCTCCAGGGGGCCCCGAGCTGCCCTGGAGCGGAGGCAGTGGTGGTCAGGCGAGAGGAGGCTGCAGAGGGTGGGCAGCTAAGGGCCTGAGGCGCATCTGTCCTCTGCAGCCCCAGAGACTGTCTCTCCTCTCAGGCCCTGGAGGGTAAGCCTCATAGCCAGGGGCTCCTTTCCCTGTAATGACCTCATGCAGGCTCAGAGACAAGATTCGAAAAGGATGAGGCAATCCACCATGCAGCTGCTGAGCTGAAAGCAAACAGCCAGAAGCCCTGGACTCTGACAAGATAAATCCTACGGCTCACGGTGCTTAGAACCGCCAAGGTTTGCACATCTCTCTCAGGGCCTCCTGCCTGGGGATGTATGTGCGCTAAGACGCTACAGCTTTCCAGCAGTGCCATTCCCTGGAGGCCTTCAGGTGCACCAAAGTGGTTCCAGGCTGCCGTGCTGCTGGCCCGGTCCCCTGGGAACCGCATGCTGTGCAACGGCCGATTGGATGAGTTGGGGGGAAGCAGGGGACTGGGCACTCGCTTGCCCTGACCCCCTGAGAACACTCAGAAAGCTTTACTGAGCCCAAGGCCCTCACACAAGATTCTCTGCCTCCACTGAATCACCAAGCCCCCCCGCCCCCATCTTTTCCAGTACCTCACCTTTAGTATCTCTGCTCTTTATCTTTCCCCTATCTCACCCCCTAACTCTCCTGCCTGCCTCGGCATCGCTCAGCGGTAAGGCCCTTGCCACATCTGTTAACATATGAAATGCTGAATACCTCTTTGCTAATACCTCGTAATGCCCCAGGACAAGTCCTCTCACAGAATATTAAGCCCTTCCATGTGCCCCTGTTTACCTGCACCTTCTCATTTAATCCTTATTAACAGTCTTGTGAGGTAGACATTCACCCATTTTATAGATGTGGACACTGAGGTCTAAAGAGGTGAAGTAATTGGGTCAGGTCAGTAAGCAGTCTGATCTCAAAAGCCCAAGCTTTCAACAACTACACTATTTTGCCTTTCTACATATATTGGTCAGTCTCCCTTACACAGAAATGGGGCTTCTCCCTATGCGAGGCTTTATTACTGTCTCCGATTATTTGCTGATCTCTACTCCCTGGCCCCACCTCCCTTCATATAAGAGCATTATGCATCTTCTCCATTGCTTGGTGGCTTGCAGAGCCCCTCCCTGAAAGGAGTATCCATTTCCATCCTACTGATGTCAGGCTTGACCAGGGAATGTGGTTTGGCCAACAGAACATGAGTAGAAGCGATATAAAGTCCTTGAAAGCAGCTTTAAGAGGCACCATGCATTCCTGCTAGCTCTCCTGCTCTTTTTTGTCTGCCACAAGAACAGCATATTCCAAACAAAGGCTGCTCCTCCAGCCTGGATCCTGGAAAGAAAAGACATGTGGAGCAGAACCTCAGCAGCCAAACCCACAGCTGCTGACATGTAAGCAAGAGTAAGTAAGTGTGAGCAAGCAGTAGAAATAAATGTCTGTTGTTGTAAGCCAGAGACTCTGGAGTTATTGTTACCATAGCAAAGCTAACTAACAGACTCTCGTTCTGCTGATGTAAGCTGAAGCTGGAAGCAAGAGGCTAAGGTGCCAGAGACAGGCTGTCTGCATGTCCACAGTGCCCTGGATAACTCAGCACAAGGTCAGAGGAACCCGGAGCCCAAGATCCCTACTTACCTGGAGGAGGTCCCTGTCCATAAGGCCCAGGATGCTGGGCACCGTAGGAATTTGGAGGTGGCTGACCATAGGGGCCCCCTGGGGCTGCACCACCATATGGTCCTCCCGGAGCTCCAGAGGGGAGCCCCCCAGGACTGGGGTGTCCATATGGCCCTCCACCAGCCGGTGGTCCATAAGGCCCTCCGGGGGCAGGGCCTCCTCCATAACTACCACCAGGGGGTACCCCGCTGCCATACTGCCCTCCACCAGGGTAGTAGCTACCCGGAGGGGCTCCGGGTGCTTGTCCTCCAGCTCCTGGGCAGCCCTGCAAGAAAAGCAAGTTATCAGTCAGACGGATAAGGCCAGAAACTCGCCACAGTATGGCACTTGACAGTTATAAGGCACTGCCACTGCCATTCTTTCAAATGATCTTATAGGCAGGGCTGGAATTATGACCCCATTATTCAGATGGGGTATCGGAGGCTTCTAGAGGAGATTCAACCGGCCCAAGGTCACACCAATGACCTGCAGTCAGGGCTGGAATCCTACCCTCCTGGCTCCCCTTCCCTGCACACTAAGAGGGCTCTACAACGGCTTGGGATCATGTCTGGTTTGCCACTTTATCCCCAGCCCCCAGTGTAAAACGGATGCTCAGTAAATATTTATTGTATGAACAAGTTGACAAATGAATCAAAAAATAGAATTCCAAATCCTCACCCTGTGGTACCCTCATCTCCATCCACAGAATTCCATGTGCAAAAGTGGTCTCCGCCACATGCCCCTGACATTCTTCAGTCACAAACGATGTATCTATAGCATGGATTCATCCTTAACATGTCTTCCTTACTGTACTCTAGCTCACGATGCAAAAACATCTCCTCATCCTCACTCATGGCTACGGGAGACAGGCAGGCAAGACCCTATTCTCAAGGCAGATGGTACAATGGTTAAGAGTCAAAAGGACCAGTTCAAGTTCAGGTTCTGCCACCCGCTAATTGGCCTAATGACTTACCCTCTCTAGGCCTCGATGTCCTACGCTCTGGAATGGGAACAGTAACAGTGCCCACTAACCTCCCAGGGGGGTATGTGGGTGGAATGAGACCAGTCACATGAAGCATTCTGACACAGACCCTGGCACAGAGGCAGCACTCAATGCACGTGAACTGTTAATAATAGCACCTTTCTCCGGAACAGGAAACCCATATCCAGACTGTGCGGCGGGGCTGTGTGACTGCGGAGCCCAGGCCGTTCGTACCTCAGAGGATACAGGGGAGCTTTCTGCCTCCTGTCCACGTCCCTACACCTCCAGCCAGGGATCCTTGAAGCTCAGTGTTCAGCTCCATCTCCTTACATGGCCAGCAAAAGGCCTGGCAGAGAGAGCGTAGCCCCCATGTATCTGCAGACAGGCCGAGATCAAAGGCACAGAAGAGCAGCTGGGCCCAGTTCTGAGCACTGTGAGGATGGTCCCATCTAGAAATGTTCTAGATCACCTTGCAAAATACCCCAATGGCCTAGCCACTGAGAGCCTGGACTTCCTCTTTTTATTGTGTTTGGTAGCTTCTGGGACAGTTATCTTCAAGGCTAAGGCCAGATGTACACTTCATCTACTGAGGGTCTGCTTGCCGAAGGAAGGGAGACTTCTTGAGGCAGGGAAGCAGGCCCGTCCACCTTCCCCGCTCAGCATGATGGGAGTGCTTCTGCTCCGGAAGCCGCCACGGCTCGGCTCGTAGCAAGACTCCTCACAGACGCTGAACTCACAGGCCAATCCCAATTCCAACGCTGCTCTCACCAGCTGAGCTCATGACTAGGCTGGTGGCGTAATCTCTCTGGGCCTGTTTCCTCACAAGTAGAACATAATCTCTTCCTCATTGAATTGTTCGGTAGATCATAAGAAATAAATGCAGCAAATTCAGTTGGCTTAATTTTTAGCGAAAGAATCTTTTGATGAAATTCTAAAAACTGATAAAAGAAAGTTGCTCTGGCTGAAGCAAGGTGGGGCTTCCAGAGCTGAACCATGCGGGCCCTCCCTCCCTTGCTAGATGGTGAGGGAGCTTGGCAGAACCCTCACTGACTCAAAAGACAGCTTGAACACCATTAATACAAGGCAAGAACGCTCTTACAACAGTGCCTGGCATAAAGCAAGTGACCAATAAATCACAGCTGCAATTGTTATTGTTACATTAATTATTACAGCAAAGCCCCGGGCCAGGTAAGCTCGGGGTGGGGGAACATAAAGGAGAGTGAAACATTCTGACAGAGCTCAGTTAACAGGATAGGTATGGAAACGTTCTCTGCAACATCTAACAAAACAGCATAAAATGGAGGCATAAGCCACATACCAAGAGATCACAAAGGAGAGAGGGTGAAATCGGGGAGGCTGAAAAAGAGTCACAAGGGAATTGGAGAGGGTGATGGGATAGGTGCCCAGGAGGCCAGTCACCTAACTTAACCCCTTCGGCTTACAGATGGGGAAACTGAGGCAGCAGAGGGGAAGGGACTTACTCTGGTCACAGAGTTGGAGGCAGGGGCAGAGCTAGATCACTCCTCCCCCACACTCAAGCCCAATGACTCCCACTGCCTTTGGCAACAGCCTTCTTTCCTTAAGCAACAGGGCACAGGATTCCAGTGTAGGATAGAACAGGGGGTGGGGACTCTGCAGTCTGGGCACACCCAAAGAACAGGCGGGACACCAAGCCAGGAAGTAGCTGCTCCACAATAAGCCTGGGAACTAAGCCATAAACTGTAGCTGGCCTTGAGCACGGAAGGCACAGCCCTTCCCCTGGGGAAATGCCCCAGGCCAACAAAGCAGGCGCTGCCAGGCAGCTCTTCTGACCTTAGTGCTATCACATTCGAGGGAGCAACTGAACCCTTTCCTGTCCGCCCTGCATAAAAACCCTCATGTGGACAGCTCACGGAGCACTCTCACGTATACACAAATACAGAATCCTGCTAACAATCCTCACAAATACAGAATCCTGCTAACAATCCTCTAACAGAAAAAAGGAAGGTATCAGTAGGCCTATTTTCAGATGAGGAAACTGAGGTGTACAACAGTTAGCAAGTCTTCATTCCGCAAGCATTTACCAAGCAACAGTATTGTGGTAGGCTCTGTGCTAGGTGTAGGGGCACAAAACTAAATAGGGCCTATCTTTGGGGAGCCCTTAGATAATTATGATACGCTCTGATCAGCGCCATCAGAAAAATCTTCTTCAATGCTATCAAGGAGGCATGGGCAGAGGGATTTGTTCTGTGTGTTGAATGATAAATGAGCGATAAAATGAATAAACTCATGAAGTGGGTCAAGGAAGGCTTCCTAGAGGAGGCAGGAGGAATACTGAAGCTGGCACTGAAGGATGCACAGGCCTTCTCCAGAAGGCAGGCAGAGGACATTCCAAAGAGAAGGGAGAAGAGAGACAAAGGCACAGACCTGTGAGCGAGCATGGCGCGGTCAGGCAATGGGCTGAAAAGCAGGGGTCAGGGGCAAGAACAAGTGTGAATGCAGAAGGGCAGGCTCTTTACACACTCGTTGTCCAAGCACCTCTGCTGCTGTATTTCAGTGAGCTGGAGAGATGCTGGGGTCTTGGAGCAGTTTCTGTCCGTCTGTGGTCTCCTCCCCAGGGGTAGACACTAGGCCTCATTCGTCATGGCCCCCCGGGGTCCAGCACAGGGCCCGGCAACTGCAAACCTCCACAAATCCCGAAACAAATAAATACTACTCTGAAGAGTTTGGGCTTTATGTGCACCATAGAAGGGTTTCCAATAGGGAGGGACACGATCAGAGCCTTGTCTAGAGAATTAACGGCGTGGAGGATGAGCTAGCGGGGGAGGCAGAACACCAGGCTCTGGGCAGGCGGGGCTTGAACCAGACAGCAGACTTGGAAATGGAGAGTACGGGGTGGATTCTGAAGCTATTTCTGAGATAGACTAGACATGACTTGGCAACTAATTAGGTTAGGGACGAGATGGAGGGGGAAGTGAGGAAAGGCATGTTTAGAATGCCTCAGGTTTCTAGCTTGCACAAGAAGATGAAGGAAGTGGAGTCACCTACTGAGGCAGAATCCGGGCTGGGAAAGGTAGTTTCCAGGGTCCCTGAGTTGTTAGGAAAGGTCTGAATCAGAAATTAAAACCAGAGTTCCTGCCTCCAGGTTCTTTTATCCTACTCCATGCTGCCAACCATTTTCAGAGATTTTCCGAGAGCATTTCATGCTGATAAATACAAGAGCATGAAAGGAAAAAAAAAAAAAAATCCAAGAAGAGTTCAGTAACCATGGTTTCCAAAGCATCACAGAAATGTCAGAGTGGGGGAGGGGGCAATTAACATTTTGTTGAGGTTTTGCTAGACACGTCCAGTTAAATTGGTTCTCGATGATCCTCAGTCCTATGAGGTAAGTGCTATTATCCCCATTTTACAGATGAGAAATTAAGATGCAAAAAGTTTAATACTGTGCCCGTGATGACGCAGATGGAACGGGTGAGGCGGGATTCAAATCAGGTCTGCATGACTCCCCTCCACTGCCCTCTTCCGTGTGTTCACTCAGTAAATGAGTGGGCGTCTACCACATGCCAGTGCAGGGGCTGTCCTAAAGGTATCTGTCAAATATGATAGATTTCTACACGGAGGGGGTAGCAGGGGGAGGGCGGGATTAGGTGCTCTCTCGGAGGCTTCAAGCTCAGAAATCAGAGGAACTCAGAAGAGTCTTCTTTTTTCACTCCAGGACCTAGACCCAATTTGAGAGCCACAGTATTGTAAGAGATCCCAAAGATCCTACTGTCCAACCTCTCAGTCAACACTGGAATCTCTGTTTGCATTCCTGCAAGTGGTGGGGAGCTCACCCCATCCCAAATAATCCACTCAGAAAATCCTATATTTTCTTTTGGCTCTGAGAGCTCACTCTTCTACCTCCAAGACCCTTGTGAAGCCCGGAGGGGTCCAAGGTTGACAGGGAAGAGAACAGGCTGCACTGCTAAGACCAGCCTGTGCTCTGGAGCTCCTCCTCAAGTGCCTGTTGAAGAACGTTAGAGCCCATTCTAAGCGGTTAAACAATCACAAGACAAGGAGCGGTTCGGACATTCACCAGCAGAGCCTCCAAAAATAAAGACCAGAAACCTGCAGCCAATAAAGCATGAGCCAACAGCTAGCCCAAGATTTCATTTCCACGTCTGTGCTGCCACTCCAAATGTGCCCTCTTCCCCTCCAGCTTTCTCTCTCCTGAGTCGCAGGCCCACGTAGCCAGCGACCTCCTGGACCTTCCCTCCAAATCTAAACCCATTCTCACAGTGCCCCATGGCAACAGCTCCAAAGCACAAATGAGAGAACACCCTTCAGTGGCTCCCCCACTACTCAGGATGAAATTCACACTCCCCCAAAATGGCATCTGATCCTTGCTTGCCTGTCTGGGATCATTTCTTACCCCTTTCCCCCTCTTCATAGCAACTGGACAGATCTCCTTAAATTCATTCCTCTGAAACACTGTTCTCTCGCTTGCTTCCTGGCCTTTGTGCATACTATTCCCTCTACTGGAATACCATTCCTTTCTTCATCCAGCTAACTCCTACTGCAGATTCAATTTGGGGCTTAAATGTCACCTCCTTTACAAAGGCTCCCTCCCCCTGAGGCTGTGTTAGGTCTCTCTCCCATGCTGTCCTAGTACCTTGTACTTACTCCCCTTTAATACTTATCACACTGACTTTACCATTTATACATCTGTATCACGCTTCCACTTGGAGTATTTACTATATACCAAAACACCAGATCAAGCACTTTATATGGATTATTTCATTTAGTCTTTACACTGAATCTTAACTCTTGAGGTAGGCACTCTTATGACCCCATGTTAAAGAAGGGGAAACTGAGCCTCAGACTTTCCCAACAAATTTCTGCAAGGAAATGGCAGAGCAGGGAATTGAAGCCAAATTTCTCTGGCCTCAGAGACCAAGCTCTTAAGCACTAAAACCCATCAGGCTGGCTCCCCGACAGGACCAAAGGGTGCTTGTGTTTTATTACTCCAACACCCAATTCATGCTTGAGAACCCTGGGGCTGGAGACAGTGGAAAATTACAGTTTTGATTCCTAAAAATAGAATGGAATCCTCCAGGGCTACATACTAGCTGGGAGGGGAAGTGGCCCTAGGAAGACTTTGGATGCTGTATAACAACCGATTTCTTTTCTTGGGACACCATGGACCAGGATCTGGACAGGAGGACAAAGGCATGATGGGGGGACAAAAGCATTTCTTCTATTCCAGACATGTTTCTTTTGTGCTCCTTTTCAATATTTCACTGAGCATAAGCCCAGACAGCATGGCATGATAACAGCAATCAGAGCAGGGAGAGCTATGCCACCATGCACTGGCACACACTATGTATTAGTAACACGCCAAACTCCCTAGCGGCTTTACCATATTTCATCCTCATTTCAGCCTTAGGAGGTATTATTCCTCCTTTTACGAGTAGGAAACTGAGGCTCAGAGCGCTTAGATGATTTGTCCAAGGGCAGATAACTATTAAGTGGCAGAATTAGGATTTTAGCCCCATTTTTGTCTAACCTGGAAGTTCAGGCTCTTAATTTATAAGCCACTGCTTCTAGGACGCATACAAATTACTTCCAAAAGCTTATTAAAATGTAGATGCCTGGGCCCTTCCCAGGTGCAGAACAGGTCTCAGGTAGAACCCCAAAGTGTCCTTTTTTTACCAAGCCCTGACGCAGATCATCCACTGAGAAATAATGCACTACGGCAACGGTTTCCCAAACTGTGTTCTCAGGAACACCAGTGTCATCAAAAGGGGACCGGATATTTAAAAAACAGACAAAAAAGTGTGTGGGGGGGGTGGGGTGGGGGGCGGTTCCATGGTTAAGTAAGTTTAAGAAACACTGCATATTCTATCCCTCTATGGTATATTAATTAACAAATTAAGAATTCTGAGATACCTTGTGATAAACAAACTTATTCAGCTGTATTTAACAGAATATTCCCGAAACTTATTTAACCACAGAATCCACCTTTATTAGCAGTACCTGTTAACATATCACAAGACTGAGGAAATAGAATGGAGCTCGGGAAACACTGCCAGGTTATACTTCCTAACTCCAGCCAGTGCTGGCCTTTCTTTCCTACCTCTACTAAGTATGCAGTGAAACGAGTTCAAAGTTCTAGTTCTGTCTTCACCCCCTTACTTGCTATGTATGACCTTGGGCAAGCCACGTAACCTTTTGGGGCTCGTTCCTCAGCCATAAATTGGGGGGTACTACTCCCTGCTATCAGACCTACAGGGCTTCACAACTGAGATAATGAAGGTCCAAATACTGTGCACAAAAACTCCTAAATTAGTGTGATCTTGGGTAACTCGGGAGCCTTCTCTGGGCCGTTTCCTCCTTTTAAAAGGAAGGGGCTATTTTGAAGGCCCTTTCAGCACTGACTTTCTAAGAATCCAGTGAAAATCAAAATACTAAAAGGTAACACCTGTTACACCCTTAGGAGTACCACATGGCTCACAAGCATCACTTCACTCTTCCTAACAGCTCTATGAGGTAGACCCTATTATTTGGCCCTATTTTACAGAGGAGGAAACTTCAGCTCAGAAGGCAAAATACCTTGTGCGGGAGGTTCAAAACTATTTAAGTGAAGGAGCCAAGGTATGAGCTTTCCTGACTCCAAACTGCACTTAATCACTCTATCATTCTGTCATCCAACAAAGGATTCTGGCCACAGAATCACCTGGCTGGGGTGTTCTCAGCTGGATCAAGATGGGCGAGCAAGGGGGGAAGAGGCCTTTGCTGACAGGTCCGGGGCCTGCTGCTTAACTGCCTGAAGACGTCAGATTAAGTTCTGTCTGCTCTGAGTTTCCTTTTTCCTGTGTGTGAAATGGAGGTGTTGCACTAAGTCAGTAGTCAAACAAGCTCACTCGTGGAGCCTGCTAAAGCCACAGATTCTCCTGATCATTCGGATGCAGTATGTCACAGGTGTATTTTTATCCGACGCCCCAAGTGACACCGACGGACCAGTGCTCTAAACGTTCTGTTGGCGTTGCTGACCTCTCCCGGGGCCCCCGCGAGAGCCGTGGGGCCCAGGCCGAGCCAGCCTGAGTCTGTGGGGTCCACGATCCCCAAATCCTCACGTGCTCCACGTCAAAGGGGCCGCGACGCGACCTCCCAGACGCGCAGTCCTGCGTGACGTAAGAAGGGAGCGACCGACCGTCTCTTTTTCCCTTCGCTCCCGCGCAAGACCTCAGCGTGAGAAGGACACAGAGAAAGCGGGGAGAAAGCAAAGCCGGGGTTCCATGACTGGACTTGCAGAGACCCCTGCCTGGATTCGCCCGCCCCTCACACACTCACCTGCCCGAACGGATAGCTGGCCATGGCGACTCTGACGTCACACGCGGGCGAGGGCAGGGCTTCCCGGTCTCAAACCACCACCACCCCCCACCACAGGGCCTGGGGACAGGCTCTCTTTTGATTGGATGGCCGCGACTGTCAATCGTGGGCTCGTGGGTCGACGGAAGTGACGTTATAGGGCGGTGGTCAGATGCCTCGGGGAGAGGAGGGAGGAGCTAGGGCTGGGGGGGCGGTTTCCGGAGATTTTGTTTGCTGTGCCGGCGTGGCTGTTCCTCCCTTTCCTGCGAGAGAGCAGGCACCAGGGCTGTCAGGCCCGGGTAGTCACTGAGAAGCTTGGGTGTGGTGTTGCAGCCGTGGCCATGTTTTAACCTGGCAAATAGGATGGCATGATAGTGACGTAGTTGCTGTCGTCACTCCAAGTTTCCCGTGGAGGAGGGTCCAGGCGGTTCCCTTGACAACGGGAAACAGGCCGAGCCCTTCTGGAAAGGATAACGGCAATGGCCGAAGTACTTTGCTCTAATGTCAAGACACCACGTGCCAGTTGGTAGCTTTGGAGTGGGATCTGTGGTCTTTGGAGAAGAAAGTCCCAAACTATCAGAGTAGGAGAGGAAAATTAGATCATCTGTAGGGCCTTTTCTTTCATAAATGGGGAAACTGAGGTCCAGAGAGTCAGTGACTTGCTCTAGTCACGATGGGTTAGTGACAGCGTGTGGCCTAGAACTGGGATCAATGGATGCCCAGTTCTCAGTAGGGAAGCCTTACTAGTTAACCGGTAGGTCAAATCCTGGTTACTAAGTGAACTCACAGTAGTGTACTTAACTTGCCACTTGGTGGTTCATGCTCTGTACTTGTTCGCGAGCTTATTTGATTAATTTGTTAAGTCCTTACACGTGGGCACAGACTGTCTGATTTAGCTTGTTACATCCTCAGTACCTGGTACAGTACCTGACACACTATTGTTTAAAAATAAATGAATAGTGTTATTAGGTGTTACCCATTCCAGCCTGTGTATCTAGCTGGGCACTTTCCAAAATCACAGTGCTGATCAGGCTATTTGCCCACTGGACAGCCTACAATGGCTCCTCTTCATCTATACCTACAAAATCAGACCCGGCCTCTTCATTTTGACACTCCAGGCCCTTCACAACTTGACCCACCTTCCCTTTTCCAATTTTATGTTCACAGCCCGTCTTCCACTCTGTAACCCCATGTTCAGTTCCACCATTCAGCACTCTTGCTTTGGAGTGAGGATCTTGATTTTGCAATTTCTAACTATGACCTTGGGCAAGTTATTTAACCCCTCTGAATCTCAGTTTCCTCAGCTGTCAGAAACAAATATGTAGAGACTTGAAAAACAAGCTTATTGTCTCTGCTTATTCCCAGACTTACGCTCAAAACACTCCTTTCACCGGGCCAGCAGCCCTCCCCATCTCCAGTCCTTCAACACTCAGTTCCAATCCCATTGTCCACCTAATCCTCCCACATTGCCCCAGCTCCAGAGTTAGCCACTCTCTTGCCTGTCTCCCTTTGCACTTGGTGCTGTCACTGTGCTATATCCCAGCCTGCCTTGTATAAGAGTTCTCCCAAACCCGTTCCTCTCCTCCATCTCAGAAAAATCCACCCAGTCTCTCAGGCCAAAAAACCCTGGGAGCATTCTTGGTGGCCTCTGTTACGCCACACACTCTCTCACTTCCATTTGCTTGAGTTCAAAAATAGACCCACATCTGCTCTTTTTCTCCCTGTTTGTACTATCACCCCAGTATATGACACGGTCATCTGTGGCCTGGGTCTTTACCATAGCCTCCCTGCTTTCAATGTCCCTGCTTTCACTCTTTCCCCCACGCTCGATTCTTCATAGAGCAGCCAGAGTGATTGTCTTAAATGTAAATCAGATAATGTCATTCCTAGATAAAGTCCTCTAGAAGCTTCCCGTAACTCTAATGATAACATTTAAATGCATCCCTATGACCTTCATGGCCCTGTATGACCAAGACCCTGCCTGCATCTTCAGCCTCACTTCCTGCCACTGTTGTCCTCACTTCATTCCAGCCATGCTGGCCTGATCTCCACCCCTGGAACATACCAAGCTCATGTCCACCTTCAGACTTTTGGATTAGCTCTTCCCTGTCCAGAATGCTCTTCCCTTGGCACTTGAGACCTCCTTGCCATCCAGGTCACAATTTAGATATCTCCTCCTTGGGGGGATATTCCCTGACACTACATCTAAAGTAGCATTGCTTGCCCCCATTTTTGTTCTCCATTATAGCACTATGTCTTATTGTTTTCATAATACTGTCGCTACTTGAAATGTCCTCTTTAAAGTTTAACAGTATATTGTAGGATTGTCCTTTTCTTATTCATTCCTCTATCCCCAGTGCCTAGACCAGTACCTGCCACGAATTCAGTAAATGTTATTAGTTGCTGCTGTTGTATTTGTTGTTCTTATTCTGTATTGAATGCTTACTAAGTGCCAGACATTGTACTAAGTACAATGCATTGTTTCATTTTCACCACAATCCTTTGAGAAGGTACTGTTACCTATTTATAATGAGGAACTAAGGCTGAGAGAGGCTAAGTGACTTCCCTATGATCAAAAACATAAATGGAGAAGTCAGGATTCGAACTCAGGTCCACAATCTTTTTAACTACTCAGTTCTTAGTATTTAGAAGATCTTGTCTTCTTTACTTTTGTAAATCAACCCCACCCCCATACGAAAAACAGGTGGACTCGAATTGCAAAATCTCAGAAAGGGAGAAGTCCTGTGGTCTGGACTGAAGGTCAAGAGATATATGCTGGCAGAGAGAATAGTGACACCTGGCCTGCAAACTGGGATAATAGGATGCATACTCATTTTATTCCACAAACATATTAGCCTATTGAGTTCCCACTACTTGCCAGGTTCTGTCTACGTGCTGAGGATTCAACTCTTATGTGAACTTCATGCCCCAACCCCCTCTGCCCATAAAAGGCTCTTAGGAGAATAGTCTGTTGGATGTCTGTGCTGTCTGGGGACAAGGGCATCCAAATCATCTCTCAGGACATTAGAGACCAGCCAAAGCCAAGTCCAGGGCTGCGCCTCTGAGGAACTGCAGCAGGCCCAGGTGTGTTTATTTTGGAGAGGGCTGGATAAAAGGGAGATGAGGATCTTCTAAAGACTGAAAAACAATCAAGTCATTTCCAAAACTTCAGCTACCTGAAGCAGACAGAGGTGGGTGGGGAGGTTCCTGTTATTGTTTCAGCTTTTGCCAAAGATGAAAACTTGGATTCCAGCCCTTTTGGAGCACAGAGCACTTCCCCGAGTTCACGGAGGCCCTGCGGTTGACCCAGTAGAAGTGAGGCAGAGCTTGGTAATGGAAGGCTCGTCCACTGGAAAATATCCCCCCCCCCCCCCCCCCCCCCGCCAGAGACACATCATTCCCCACAGGCGTCCTGGCTCAGCACCAAGCTCCAGTATTGCTTACTGAGAAGAAAGATCAACATTCACCTAATTATTATGGAGTTAATCCTGATTCCAGCTAGAGCTAGTTCAAAATTTAAATTCCAGTGGGACGCTGTGGATCAGAGTGTCATTTGCCGATTTCCACAGAACCAACAGAAAAAAATGAGAACAACAGACACGGCAATTTGGCCACGCTCCCTTTCCGTTAAGGAATCATATGGTGAGTGCATCGATACGTTCTATTCCAACAAACTATTCAGGACGACAAGAAAAAGATCTAGTCTGGTAAGGGGTTAACAGACCACATGCGAAGAGTCTAAATAGATCCTGTTGAAGATCCTGTTGAATTCTGGTAACAAAGATTTACATTCCAGAAGGCATCACATTTTGGGATTTTCCTCTGCGGAATAAATATGCAGCAGCCTCTTCTCCATCTTTAAATAGAGTAGAGGGTTTCTCCAATTAAGGACCCTCCAGTCCATTCTTCACGTTGTCACCAGTGAACTCCCCATTAGGCAAACCTGGCTTGGCACACCCACGAAGAATACCGTTGCTTCCCACTGTTTCCTCTGCTTACACCCTGCATTCCAGCCACGCTGCACTGTCTCTCATCACTCAGCAGGCCGTGCTCAATCATCTCCAGGCCTTGGCACGTGCTCTTCCCTCTGCCCACATCCATCCTTGTCGAGACAGTTCGGTCCCTTGGCTCCGTGCTCCCTTGGTGTCTGGTACGGCCCCATCATCCCACTTTATTATTGTAATTGCTTGTTGAACTGTCTGCTCTCCCCATAGACACTGTGGGGGCAGAAACCATCTCTGGCTAGTTTGCCTCTGAATCCCCAGAGCCTAGTACAGTTCCCAGCACGAAGTAGAAAGAGGAAATGGACTCATCAAGTTAGACTTTGCCAATCTGAATGATCTGTGTGTTGCCTTAAAAGCCTGGAATACACTAAGAAATGAAGACAGAAGACTAACAGGGCAGGAATGTGAGAGAGCTGCCTGAAAGAAGTGGAAGGCCTACGCCCCTCCTTCCTTTCTCTTCAGCTTGCCCAGTCCCTGAACTTCTGAGCAAACTCCATGGATTTTTTTGCTGACCACAGTAATAGAAAAGACTATAAAATTCAGCTTTCCATCTGGTTCTTCATGGTCCAAGAAAATACAGCAATTTCAAACTCCAGGGAGACAAGCACTCAAATCATGAAAGCTTAAACCTAGCCTGTCATAAAACCCCCTAAGAGTAGTGTGAATTTGACTCAGGAACAAAGTGAAGAAAGCATCACTTACTCTGTAAGGATCAGTGCCTGGGTGGCCCTCAAAGGGGATGAGTTTGATGTTTCGTCATAGCGCTCTCCCCCTCTGGCCTTCAAAGAACCTGCTCGATTTAACAACTGGTCCTTGCTGCTCTTTCTACTCATGCCAACATGCTCCTTGTCACGAGGCTCCTCATCCATTAGCACTTCACAGAAAATGAGCTGAAAGAGGAAGCTGGCCCTTTCACATCTGTCCTCATCCACTGCCCCAAACTGGCTGTTACTTCAATGCAAAAGTGGTGTGCTTGCTTTGTAATATTTTATGTTAGAACCAGAGTTCACTGAGAATTTCTGGGGAGAGGTAAAGGAAGTTTGACTCCTTCTTTGTCTGCTCGTAAAAACATCACGTGAGACACTCAGGCATGCTCAGGAGTCAGCCTGATTTCATTCCCCTGGCCACAGCACACCTCTGCTCCTGGAGGGAAAAACAAAACGAAACAAAACAAAACAAAACAGGGCAGAGGCTCTAAAAAGCCACCAATAGGCTGGTCTCCTGGTTTGGGGGGCCCAACTGGAGAAGGGAATTTTCAGAACTGTGCTGGAAATACCAGCTCTGGAGAGATTTGACAGCCAGTTTGAAGGCTTCAGGCATTTTGGATAAGTGTCCAGACCCCGAGCACATTTTTGAGGCTGCTCTGTGATCCCTTTGAAGTTTATTCAACTTGAAAAAACCTTCTAGAAAACTGGGGCCAGTTAAAAGACTTTCTTTGGAAGTCCCTCTGGATGTGCCCTGTTGCTTTCTCACAGGGCGGTCAGCCCATCAGGACAAGAAATCTGAAAAGCAGAGAAAGAAGGAGCTTGAGACAGAATGTTTCTATAATCAACTTGCTCCCTCCTTTTTTTTCTTCCTAGCCTTTTTACATATGGAGGAGACAGGAGACGGATCACCTGACTCCCAGTAGACTTTGAGGACCATACACTTAGATCTGATTGTGGCTTGCCGTGACCCCTTTGCACTGATGCAGCCTGTTCCTTCCGAAGGCCTAGGCTAAGATGTACGGGAAAAACACCGCACATGTTAGATTAACAAAGAATAGCAAAAGATGCCATTTGCAGTCCAGGAGAGCTGGTGACAGGTCCATGCATCAGTACGGGCAGCAGGTTCCATCTCATTTCCTGGAGAAGCATTCCCTGGCTGCCTAGGCCAGGGGCTGGAACCTATCTTTCCTCCCGTTTCACAGGCTTTCTAATCACAGAATTACTGGAGCAGCAAGAAGAGACGGCATGCTTGGAGGTGCTGCCAGGCAGATCAACACACTTCAGCACTGGCGGCATTTCCCAAGGTGCAACTTGAATTGACTTTGGGGCACACTCAAGAAATGCAAAGGCTGGGTGGGGTACCAAACACTGCTTTCTTTAGGGAAGCAACTAGGGAGGGACCTTTATGAGCTGAAAGTGGGGACTTCAAAACTGCTTTTGGCTCACTCGTGGGGAGAGGCTGAGTGATGCCCCTTCTCTGACTCTGACAAGTGCCATGAAGGGTAGGACACAAGGTCCAGAGGACCAAAGGATGACTCAGAAGCATCTGGAGAGGTGAGGTGAGCTAAGCTGGGGGCACCCTATACAGCAGCACCCCACAACTCCACTGGTTGACCACAGACAATGAGGGAAATGCCCTTTTTGACCCTGGGACCAGGGACCAAATGACAAAGGAGGATGACAGGGCGATCAGCTGTAGCACCAGAGAAATCCCACTGGAAGTGGGATTGCAGACAGTTTTGTTTTTTTATTTATTGATAAAAAAATATTAATAGCAATTAAAAAACCAAACATTCACAACCCATCACAGAGTCCTGTAAGTTTTCGCCATTTGTTTCCAATGGAGTCCTTCATCTAACGGAGATGGTGGTTTCAGCCAAAAGGCCCCTTCATGTTTTTCATAGGTGGGTACTGCTGCTCCATTGGCATGGCCCCAAAGCAGTCAGAGGGGTTGCAGTGGCCAGTCTTGCCCGGCTGGCCCATGGGGCCCGGGGGGCCAGGGATGCCAGGAATGCCTTGTTGGCCCATTGGCCCAGTCGCACCCATCTTGCCATACCCTGGGGGACCTTGAGGGCCTAGGGAGGGGAGAGTCAGAAAAGCAAAATCAGGAGACCCAGATGGCGAGAAAAGAAGACATAAAGGTCATGGTAAAGAATACATTTGCTGAATACTCTGCAGGTTACATGTTCTCATGAAGACCTGATCTGATCCTCTCATTAATTTAACAATAAGGACACTACTGGCTAGTTTTATTGAGAGCTTCCATGTGTCGGGCACAAGGCTAAGTGCTTCTCATGCATTATTTATTGAATCTTCACAACAATTCCGTGGGAAAGGAACTGTTAGCTCATCTTTAGATGACACAGGCTCAGAGAGTTTGCACATGTGGTAAGCGGGAAAAGCGGGTCTCAGAGCCAGGTCATCAGGTTGTGGTCATTCTCTTTCAGGCTACGCAGCCTGGCTTAAGTGACCTCATCAAGGTCATACAAATACAGAGTAGGACTTGAACTCCCATTCCCTGGCCCAACCACATGTGGCCCAAGTCTTCCACTGCGTCATGCCAGCCCAGTTTAGGACTTGAAGACAGGCACTGGGTCTTCCTTCCCTCTCCCACATGCCCTAGTAGTCTTGCACACAGTCGCATTACTATAAACGTCAGCTGACAGGCCTATAGTTATCTGAGGTCCCACACAACTGTGTTATAGAAGGAGCATAAAGAAAGATCCAACTGCTTTAGATTCATGCTGTCAAATGTTGGTTTTTCCTACCTGGAGGGCCAGGGAGACCATTTTCTCCTGCGATGCCAACACCAATGTCCCCCTTTTCACCTTTAGTACCGGGCAATCCTGGGACAAAAGAAAGAAAAGAAGAAGTCCTATCTCTGAGCAGAAAAATGACACACCCAGTCAGATTATTTGAAACATACAAACACGCAAATATATTCACAACAGAAACAACACTCGTGTGCCCCAAAGAGCCACATGAGCACCTCGGGAGCTGGAGGGCAGAGCTACCTCTCATTCCCGGCAGGCCTTGCCGTCCTTCTCTGCCAATCTGACCAGGGAGCCCGGGCGATCCTGGAGCACCTGGCCGGCCGGGAGCACCATCCTTCCCTGGGGGGCCTGGTCGTCCCGGAGCTGCCGCCACCTCCATGGGGAACTGAATCCTGGAGGTGTAGTAAGCCATCCTTTCTGTAAGAAAGGACAGGGACAGGTCACAGGGCACCCCAGGGACTCAGAATGACTGCAGATGCCGCAGGCAGGCCACCAACACGGAGTCTGAAGCCGCCTTTTCTCACAGAGCAAGGAACATGGGGATTGATCTAAGTGGTCTCCCGTGCCCTGGCCCCCACGTGGCTTTCCACGGTGATCCTTCTGAAGTACAGATCTGATTCCAGCATCTCTCTTCTCCAGCGCCCTCCATTATAATTCACCGCTGGCTTCAGATGAAAGTCCAGACTCCTTGCCTGGCATTCAAGGGCTGCTTCCCGTTCACAATGTCCAG
Source organism: Rhinolophus ferrumequinum (assembly GCF_004115265.2). Taxonomy (NCBI): domain Eukaryota; kingdom Metazoa; phylum Chordata; class Mammalia; order Chiroptera; family Rhinolophidae; genus Rhinolophus; species Rhinolophus ferrumequinum. Next base: position 21,696,600 of record NC_046292.1, read on the forward strand.
CCCCTTGAGGGCAGCGTCCATGTTTTCCCCAGTCCCTCACATATCAATGCTGGATGAGCAAATGAACACGAAAAAATGCTTCACATGAAACCACACCAGCCATTTTACAGTTGCCGCTTGCCCCCCTATTTAGAGCTCACTTCATGCAGACTCGTTTGATGTCAATTTTCTTGTCTGTCTCCTTTGCTCCATTGGGGGCTGGGGGAGGGCAGGAGGGAATCATTTTATCTCTGAACAGAGCAGATGACAAGGAAGGTCTGAAGTCTAACTGAACATAACGCCTGTGAGAGGAGGGTGGGGAAGGTGAGCGGAGGGTAGGATATTGAGCTTCAAGGAAAAGGAGCCCAGGGCAGGGCAGAGAAGGGAAGCAGCTGGGAAGGGCAAGCAGCACCCACTGCCACCCGGCGGCTGCCAATTACCGTCAAACATTTTAATGATCTCTTGTCTGATGAATCTCTTGATTTCATCATAATTCACCATGTCTCCCTGAGGAAAGAGAAGAAAACCTGCCTCAGTTATACTTCCAAGCCTGGCGCTCTCCCCTACGAATAGATTTTATGGAAATAAAGGATGGGGAGGGAAGCAAAGGTCCCAGGAGCCGCCCACAGATACTTAATCCTAACCCCCTTGAAAGGTACCAGATATTTGTGCATAAGTGCATTTTTCTGGAGAGGGTCCCCAACCCTCCACCCCACCCCCCCACTCTCCCACATACAGTGAAGAGCTCTTTCCTGGGAGTCAGGCTCTTTCCTGCAGAATGCCAGCAGGATAGCTTCTAAAATGGTCTGTGCTGGCCCGCATGCCTAGGCAGTACTGGTGGCTGCCAGCCTCGCCTTACCATGGAGCCAGGCATCCCAGGCAATCCAGGGCTCCCCACAGGCCCTGGAGATCCAGGGTGGCCTCTCTCTCCTGCGGGACCCGGTGGCCCAACAGGGCCCATGGAGCCACTCTTGCCAGGCCCACCAGGCATGCCAGCTCTTCCCTTTTCTCCTGCCTGGCCCTTCTGTCCTGAAGGTCCTGGATCACCCTACAAGGACAGGAAGTCACGGTCCAGTATTGCCAAGAACTATTAAGTCTACCTTGTGATATCTCAGCATCTGCCCCTCTCTCCATCCCCCCCCAGGACCCCAGCATCTCCCTCTGGACAGTGACCACAGCATCCTGACTGGTTGCCCTACTTCACTGCCCCCAGGACAGTCCTCGAAGACAGTTCTCGTGGTGTTACTCCCTGCTTAGAAATTCTGACAGCTCCCAACTGCCCTCTGAATAAAGGCCTAATTCTTTGGCCAGGCATCCAAGACCATTCATGATGTGGTTCTGATCACATCTTCTCCAGACTCATCTCCCTGCCCTTAGACCTCCCTCCAGATCTCACTGGCTAAAATTCTCTGATTTGGCCATACTGTCTTAGTCCTCCTTTCTGAATGCCCTTCCCCTCCTCTGTACCCAGTGTGCTTCTCTCACTCAGCTGAAATGTTCCTGTTCTCCTATGCAGCTTCCCTGACCCTCAAGCTGAGTTGGGCTCTCCCTCCTTCTGACCCCGCAGTGCTGTGTCTAATCTTCTGTGCAATCTGCCATGCTCTAGTGTAAGTGTGACTGGACTAAGTGAGCATCTATTGTTCAGGGACCTCTGTTTACCCAAAACAAGCACAGAGGGCCCAGAATGGAAGCAAGATCAAGTGGATGCTTGCAGAGTGAATGAATGAATGAATGAATGAATGAATGAATGAATCAGTCAATCAATCAATCAATGGACTTGAGATTTCCACTCTCCCCACCATAGCTAAGAACCCTGGAACAGTCCCATATGAGAGGTTTTCAGAGACAAGGTTGTTCCAAGGTCTGCCCACTTTTTTTCCCTCTCCAGTGGCTTTCCTGAGTCTCCCCTCCATGACTTAAGTCATTGCTTGGAGCGGGGCTTAACCAACTTGTGAGCTTCCCCTCTTAAACCCAGCCAGTGCCCACTCACCTTTGGACCAGCGGGTCCATAGAGCCCCTGCTTTCCAGGAGGTCCCTAGAGGAAAACAAAAGTCAAGGGTCAAGTCTCTGCAGCATCTCCGAGCCACCCAGGGGAGGCAGGTGCTGTGAAAGGACCACTTTCCACAACCTCAGTCCCCTGGACTGTGTCTGGCTGGGCTCTGTGTGAGAAAAGATGACAGCCTCCCTGATAACAGAAGGGTTGACAGCTGGCAAGAAGACTGATGTCCCCTAGGGCATGGCCTTGTATGATTACATTAGTTGGGTCCCTTGTTACAGACAAAAGAGGTGAGAAGTCAGAATGAAAGACCAGTCTGTGGCATACTGGAGGACCTGGCAAGAACTGGTGACCAGGAAATGCTTGTTTGGAATTTATTATTATTGTCTCTTTTTGATCAGGTTAAAAAAAATAGTACAAAACAAATCTCACTCTCATCCTCATCCCCTACCCCCCAAATCCTCTCCCCAGAGCAACACGGACACTAGTTTCCTGTATATCCATCCAGACAGGGACAGGCTGTGCATACCGGGAACGGTTACTGAATGAACAAAGGGGTTAAGGCAAAGCAAGGAGCAAGCAGCAGCATCCCCATGGGAAAAGAACAAACCCAGCACAACAGTACCTCTTTGCCAGCTGCACCATCCGCACCAGGCTCACCCTGGGGAGTAAGAGCAATAAAGATGTGACGAGTGCCAACCCAGCTTGATGTCACATGCCTCACCTTGCCCACTGGGCATGCCCAGACCCCGTTCCACCAAGGAGCCATGATCCTCTCCCTTCTCCTTGGACATTCTGGGCACAGGCATGGAAAATTAGACGCCCCCCCCACACACACTCCCACCCTGTCCACAAGCCGCACACTGATGGCTCCAGGCTGTCCCCCTACAAAGGAAGAGCTGACTGTGCCTCCCATCTCTTTGCTTGAGATTACGGCATCTCACACGCTCTCAGGCTCTGAGTATAAGCTAAATGTTTGCTGAATGAGGGTGTGAACCAGAGATCTAATCAGGGGAGCCTGAGCCTGCCGCGTCCCCAGGACCAGAAAGGCTACCTACCGGGCCCCACCCTCCTGCTTCTGGTAGATGCCGGGGAAGAGGAATCTGTGATTGCAAGACAACCTGGCAGATTCATCCAGGGATCCTGGAGCCTCCTGACCCAGCAGGCAGGAAGTGAGGAGGGCTGGAGGGACCTGCCTGCCCAGGATCCGAGGCAGGAATGAGAGTCGGGGGGAGGTGAGACTCGGCCCTATCGGCAGATGAGCTAACCAATCACTTCTGCTGAAGTCATCCACCCCATTCCAGGCCACTAGCCCCAGGGTCATTGATACTGCTCCCCAGAAGAAAGTCTGCTTTGGTGGAAAGCACCCTGACCTGCGGCCTGGGAGACCTGTGTTTCTGCCTCAGCTCTACCAGCAAACTTTTCATCCCTGAGACTGTTAGTTCCACCTGATGTGGTTCACCTGCCTAGAACCTTTGAAAGACAGAGTATTGCAGAGGGGCTAAGGACAAGAGTTCTGGAATCAGGCAGGCTCTCCCACTCATAGTTGTATTATTCTGGACAACCTACTTAACCTTGATAAGCTTTGGTTTCCTCATCTGTAAAATGGGGACAATCAGTCCTTCTCAGTAGGGTTGCAGTACCGATTAAACAACAAAATGTCAAGCTCTTAGATCACCATCAGCACATCACCAGTAACTACTATAGCATAACTCTTAGTATTAAACACTAGCTGAGACCAAGGAGTGGTTTCTGAGTTCTGTGTTTCTAGTTCCTGACATTTGTAGATTTTCTGTGTTACCAACAAGCTCCCCTGGGGAGGGTGTGGGGTGGGATCAGGGGCCACGTCTCCCTTGCCTGACACCTAGTGGAGGGCTCTGCACAGGTGATGCTGGTACATGGTCAGAGGCAGTGGCCTGCTGTGCAGTTGGCACAGCGCTGGCTTGCAAAGCGTATGATGTGATCCTCAGGCACAAACTCCACACTGCCACCTTCCATGCTAACAGCCTCTCCCCTTCCCCATAGACCCCAGATGTGCAGGGCCCCACCCCGGGGCTGGTGGGGGGAGGCTGTGCTTTAAGAGGTGGGGTCTTACCGGAGGGCCAGGGTGACCAGGTGGGCCGGGCTGGCCTGGCAGTCCTGAAAGGCCCCTTTCTCCAGTGGCTCCCCGGTCTCCTTTCAGGCCCTAGAGAAAAGGAAGGGAGATGGTGAGAGGGGAGGGCAAAGAGAAAAGTGAACTCCACATAGCCAGAAGCAGATGTTGTATGCTGGGGACCGCGTCCCAATACCTCCCCTCCCTGCCCAGGCCCCACAGGGGGAGCTGGTGCTGCCTGAACTTGGGGCAGGGCCCTGGAATGGCCTCCAGCCCTCTCTGCAGGCCTTCACCACAGGCCGGTAGGGGAGATCTCTGGAGGCAGGAGAAGCTGACCAGGGAAGGAGAGGGATTGGGACAAACTGTTCTCCATCCCCCAGCTCCCTCTGGAAGGAGCACATGGCACAGCAGGGCCAAACTCATGGGAGGGAGAAACGAGGGGAGCCTGTCACTCACCATTGCAGAGATCCCAGCTGGGCCTGGCTGACCTGGAGGCCCCTGCGGCCCCTAAAGAGACACAAAGTCAGCAGGATGAAAAGAGGCTCCAGTAATGAGGCCCCTGGGAGGCAGCGTGGAACCGACAGCAGGAATAAGCCCTCAACTCCATCCCTAAACCCGCCTTCCCTTCTGGTCTTGCACTTGAGTTTTTTGCCAGAAGATTGGTGCCAGGGCTGAGGCCTGGGGGTCCCTGAGCCCAAAGGACCCTCATGCCTGCTGCACGCTGAGTGGTACGTACATCTGGGGCGGTGCTGAGGGGACCATCTGGAAGCCAGAACCAAGGGCAGAGGACAAAGGCCTGAGTTACCTTGTGAGCCCCGCCCCTTCCTCCTGTTCTGTGGGAGGAGCTGGGGGGGTCTACGCAGCAGTGGGTGAGGCGCAGGGGCTCAGCACCAACCCCTGGCCTTCCTGGTCTCCTGCTACTCCCCTACCACACGAGGGCAATGAGACTCAAGCTCAGGAGTGCTCCTGCCCTGCCTGGGCTGGGCCTTGGCCGAATGCTGTCCCCATCGCTCCACATTCTCACCAAGGCACAGCTCCAATGTCACCTCCCTGGACAGAGCTCCACAGGGCTCCCCAGGGCTCCCCAGGGCTCCCAGAGCACACAGGTCTCTCTCAGAGCATTTCCCTCCACACTCCCAGATGGAAAGTTCCGGAGGCATGGTGTCTGTTCTACTCATCTCAAGTCTCCTGAGACAGGAATGTCCAGCCCCGGGGCTGGCACACAGCAGGGGGCTGCCTGAATGGACAGAGGTAAGAAGAGGAACCCCTCTGGTCCCCAGCCCCCAGTGAGTCTCCAACGGGGACACAATTCGCAGTATGTGACTCCTTCCTTCATCTGTAACATGAGGGGGGGCCTGAGCTAGACCTGGGTTCCCCAGTCAGGGGCCTCTGGGCCCCCTGAGATCATAAAGATAGTGATGAGGACCTGAGAGTTTCTGGTCATGAACTATTTTTAACGTTTCCAGAAGCCTTTTTCCTGGAAACTATACAGCCAGCCCCAACAGGGCTGCAATAAAATGCCAGTGTATTTGCTTTTCTCTGGAACCCCACCCGCTAGGCGCCGTCACACTGATCAAAGGCACTCATTGGCAGTCATCTATGTTACCGATGGGTAGACAGGAAATCCATTACTGCTTAATAAATATCCTCTCTAAGTTGCCCTATCTCGGTAAATACACCACCCCCATGCCCAGCTGCCCAAGCCCAAAGCAGGAGTCACCCTTTATTCCTGTCTTTCCACTGCTGCCTGCGGCACCCCTCCCCCACCCAGGTCATTAGAAAGTCCTCTACCTCCAAACACATGCCTGATCTGCCATCCAGGGCTCCAACACCACTTTCTGTCCACTGCTGAAAAGCCTGCCAGTTATATCTCTGCTTCCACTTGCACAGACACACACACACACACACACACACACATGCCAGTGCTGCCAAGGTCCTCCACCATTTGCATCGTGTCCTCTCTAAGCTCAGCTTTCCTGTTCCCACTCACACGCTTTTTGAACTCCACTCCAGCCATGCTGACCCCGGGGGCTCCCCAGACAGACCATGCCCCTCCCTGCCTCAGGCTATTTGCGTCACCTGCCCGCCACCCTTGACCGTCACCTTCCCCCCACCCCTGACCGGGATGCTCTTCCCTCAGACTGCTGGACCTCTGGCTCCCTCCTGTCAAAGTTTCCTCTAAGGACGCCTCCCACTCCCTGTGTGGGACATCACATCACTGCCTGCTGCTTCCGCATTCATTTGTTTGTTTATTGTGCTTGCATGGAAGCTCTGGGATCAGAGGACTTTGTCTATTTTGCTCACTACCTTAGTCCAATGCTTGGAACAGTGCCTGCCATGGAGCAGGTGCTCAATAATTCTTTGTTGAATAACCGAATAATCTTTGTTTGATCAGTAAATTCGAATGCACCAAGAAAACAAGAAAATGGCAAAAAGCCTGAAAACCCCCAGATTGGGTGATCCCAAAGCCCCTTATAGTTCTACGTGGCTGGGGCTGCTCCTGAGCTCAGTTTTTTCAGGTTGTCACCAGCTTGCCCACTGCCATTCAGCCCCAACAGAAACCTACTCCTCATGGAGGCAGAGACAGAAACAGTTAACTCACAACATGGCCAGGGGGGCCGGGTCTTCCCTGGGGTCCCATGGCACCAGGCTCACCCTGCAGGAGACAGAAAAAGGAAGAAATGACACAGAAACTTACGTGGGGTTGTCAGGTGGGAGAGGACTGAGCAGAGCAGGGGGAACGCTGAAGGTCCAAGGAGCCGAGCTGAGCCCTGGCCTCCAGGCCTCAGCCTTCCTGTGCCCGAGGCACCGGTCCTGCCCATGAGTATGGTGGGAGAGAGAAGGCAAAGCCCCCAGCCTGAGAAGGCCAGGCCCCGCTTTTTAGGTTAGTGACCCAGCAGCCTATAGACAGGGGAAACAGATACAACCCTTCAGAGGAGAGAGAAGGTCAAGACGTGCAGTGTTGGCCAAAACCTCCCCCAGAGAGTTAAGGAGAGAAGGCAGCCACCTTGCCAGTGAGTGAGAGGAAGTGGCTGCATCCCTGACCTGGCAGAGCCCAGAAGCTGTCTAAAGACACCATGCATAGACCCCCAGCCCTTACCTCTGCTCCGGGCCGGCCACTGCTACCTGGGGGACCTGGCTTTCCACAGTCGCCCTGGAAGAGAAAGGCAACTGGAGCATACCAGACTTCCACTTGGCTCCCCCAACCCCAAGTTGACCCCAGATGGGTCCGGCCGCCTGCGCTGGCTCTGGCCAGACGTCCTCTGATGCTCTCAGGCCAGTATATGGCCAAAGCCCTGACCCAGTCTGCTCGGCAAGAGTGGCCTCAGGAGGCTTGGATGCTGGGATGGCATCTCAGCCAAGGGTCAGGTGGCATGTCCATTCAAACCACATCTGCCTGGGGTCAGGCTTCGAGGAGAGCTGAGAAAACCTGCTTGGCAGAGGTCAGCAGGCCCTTACCTTGGGTCCTGGGAGGCCAGGGTGTCCTGTTTTCCCCTTGAAACCCTGGAAATAAAACAAGGAGCTGCCACATCCCTTCCCTCAATCAGAGGCCTCTTCGCACTCCTTCTTTCTCAGGTTAAACAAATCAGACCAATCCACAGAGGATGTGAGCTGCCCAGCCACCAAGACAGAGCTGCACCTGCTCAGCTTTGCCACCTCCAGCTCCTTCCTGCAGCTCTACTTACCGGGGGTCCCATGAGTCCAGGCGGGCCAGCAGGACCGGGGTCCCCCTAGTGAAAGAGAACAGCGGCATTGACACAGGAGCTTTATCCAGCTGCTCCTTCGCCACTGTTTTCCCCCTTCTCCAGCCCCTCCCCCGGCTGTCTTGCTGGGTGGGGGGGAGACTCCAAGCTGGGCTCAGCCTCTGACTGGCTGTGGCTCTGCGTGAACCCCAGCGCCTCTCTCAACCTCAGTTTTCCTTCTTTTGGGTACAGAAGGGGGTTCACGTGGATGCTCTGCCCTTTGCCATGGCCCCATGCCTTGGCCTGAGCAGGACTCAGGCCTGCTCGAGTCCTTCTATGTCACAGCCTGGTTCTTTCTAACACCAGCCTAGTTGGCTCACTCAGGTTAGTCTGTCCCTTCTCAAGCTGAAAACCTCTGATTCCAGCCAATGGAAGCTGTGGACATGGCCGGGGTCTGGGTTCCTTATGCCACTTGGCAGTTCAGGCCCACCCTGCCTGCACAGGCCCCGGCCAGGCACCCAGCACAAGTGGGGCCCCAAGGGACGCTAGTTTCTTCAGTTGCCTGAGTTTTTGGATAGAAACGTATTTACTTCACTGTCCTGCCTTTGGTGAGGCCTAGCTCATCCGAGCTGGTTAAGGCTACCGGGAGAACTAAGACATCAAGGGGCTCTGGTGCAATCAGGGAGGTGGGGTGCCGTAAGAGGCAGAGGGAAGACGTGGGCACCCCCTGACAGAGGTGGGGGCCACTTCAGATCCCTTTATCAGGGTTCCCTTGACTTTGGTTCTTGGAGAAGGAAGGCCCATCATCTCACCCTTAGGCCAGGCTTGCCGTCCTTGCCATCCAGACCATCCAGGCCGGCGGGGCCCTGGAAACAGTAAAAAGGGATTTCTGCATGCCCATGCCAGAATCCTCGGAGTAGGGAGGTCTAACTGGGCCCCTCCACCCTCTCCAGCCCTCACGCAACTCCCAGCCCTACCAAACACACATGTGCACACACACACACACCACACTCGTCAGCCTAAGAGGTCACACACTCACCTGAATCCCAGGAGGTCCTGGTGGCCCGGGGGGACCAGACATGCCTGGTGAGCCTCGAATCCCCTCGCTGCCCTGAAAACAAGCCCAACAACGTCAGTAGGACCTCACCCCACACGAGAGACAAGGCCCTGGGCCCTGGGTTCGGAGACTACCAGAAGTCAGGATGGGTTGGCTTCTAACCCCAGTTTTGTTTGAGACTAACTGGATATATTTGACATACCACTCCCCCAAGAGGATCTGTCTTCATCTGCAAAGCATCCCCCTTTCCTCACTGTTCCATGAGGTAGGGATGAGACTATTCAGTCCAGAATCTTCTTCAGGGTGAACCAGGGGCTGGCATCGTGGGTGCTCAGTAGTATGTGTTAACTGAAGGCATTTGGCTCACATCGGTTCCAACAAGGTGCCAAGCACTACATGGCCTCTGATTTCCCCAGGTGAACAAAGGGCGGCCTCTGTCCTCAAGGAGCTCACAGTCCAGTGAGGGTGGCAGGCTCCACAATCAGGGACAATGCAACAGTCCATGTGCTCTGTGTGAGTACACGGGCTACAGGAGTTCAGAAGAGGGAGTGACACTCTGGTTGAGGTCAGGGAAAGGGCCAGAAGAAGTGTCACCAGACGCTAGACTCTGCAGGATGTCTGGGATTTGGGTAGGTGGAGGAGAAAAAGGTATGCCACACACAACTTCAGAGAAGGATAAGGATTTGGAAGTGGTCACACGCCTGTCCTTGCCGGGGTGTCTGGGGAGCCCGTGTGATGGGTGGAATGGGAGATGAGGCCGGAGGAAAGAGCCTGGTTGAGGGTGGGCCCTGAATGTCATGCTCAACTTTATCAAACAGACCATTGATTTGCAAACTGTACTTCTCTGCCCTGGGGGCCACTGGAGGGCCCAGAGGCTAGGATTCCAGGACCCCCGACACTTGCCTTAGCCAGAGCAGCTCCACTTGTATCTGTTGTATAGATTGAGGGTTCACATGAGCTTTTGTATGATGAAAAGACTTGGAGACTACAAAAAAAAGTCTGAAAACCACTACTACAGCCACTAAGGAGCCACTGAAGGTTCAAAGTCGGGGAGTGACGAGAACAGACGTGTAAATTAGAATGTTTACTAGAGAAAGGAAAGGGAGGGAGGCAGCTCAGTGGTGAGGGCTGCTGCATTCTCCAGTGGGGAGAAAAGGGGCTGCCTAGGAGCAGTGGCTATGGGGGTGACCAAGGGGAAGGGATCCAACTAGACACCCCACAGGGGGAAAGGAGCTCTGAGTATTGCAATGTCACCAGTCACCAGGAGGGGTCAGCATAGCCCCAGGAAATGTCAGCCCCACAGGGAGTTGAGAAAGAACCGCTGGCCAGAGGTTTGGGATTCTCTGCAATGACCAGCCTAAGGAGAGCAGGCAGCCCTGGGCATAGAGCCAGCACAGAGGGCTCTGGCAGGGGCTGCCGCCCAGGTCCCTCACAGAGAAAGGAAGGGAGGCGGTTCCCACCGCTGCCTCAACCATGGCTGGTAGGGTCTGGCTTTGTCTCTGACTTGCTCTGTGCCCCTGGGATGCCCAAGCCTCTCTGGGAGTCATTTTCTCACCCATACAGTGAACAGTTAGACCAAGATGGTCCTTCTATAAGTCTCTTCCAGCTCTGAGAGGCTGTGTGTGTGTGTTTCCAGGGGAAAGAGGCTCCCCATGGGGGTGCAGAACTCCTGCGCCTCTCTCTGAGCCATGATCCCCCTCCCCCAAGTTCACAGTCAACCTTGGGGCCACCTTATACCACCCACCCATTACAGCTGGGGAGCCCAGAGGTGGGACTGAGGCGGGGATGTCAGCCTCCAGACCCAGGCAGTTTAGCAGGCCAAACGGGGGTGGGGGTGAGGGGAGCAGCCAGTGTGAGGGCTCCCCAGACTGCTGCCCCTTCCCACCTTTGTCACAGGCCACGCCTTGCCCTCTCTGGGCTCTTGGGGACAACCCCTCCAGGTTGGTTTCTTCCTGCTGTTGTCAGAGCCGTAAGGCCAACGCCCAGAGCTCCTGCTGTGGGGCTCCTGGGGCTCCTAGTGTCTGCATGCTTCTTCCTCCCCTCAACTCCTCCCATCCTCCTTGAGGAGATGAAGCTGGCCTGTCATGTCCTAGTCACCCACCTCTCACTACACTCTGTCTCCTCCCCACCCACCCTCTCCCATCAGCTGGGACCTCGACTGCACAGAGGTGGGTGGGTGTCCTGGGCCCAGCTGTCATCTCCAGCAGCCTACCCGCAGGGGACTGGCTGGGGCCACCCTGGAGGTCTGCATCCTTTTCCCACCCGTGATGAAACTGAGGCAGTCCTTGAATTTCCAATGGCCTGGGAGTGACAGGGAGCTGTATGGCTCCGATCTGTGACTGTGGTCAATGTGGAGTCCTGCTCACCTTCTCTGCTTGGGGGCCGGGTGGGCCAGGTGCTCCTGCTTTGCCTGGGAATCCAGGGGGACCCTATATCAACAAAGGAGTAGGCAGGAATGAAAGTGGGGCTGAAGGGGGAGCTCCTCTTCCTTCTTCCTTCTGTGTGTGCTTCACTGTTGTTGACGCTTTCTAGATATACCACCCAGGAGCAGTGAGCCTGGCTGGCCTGCTGGGCTGGGGCCCATCCAGGAGGCCCCGTTCTCCAGGTCCTGGCTTCTGGAATCAGGGCTGGCCACCCAGACCGTTCTTCCCTCCCCTCCCCAGGCCCATCCTTGCCCAGCCTGGCCTGGTCAGGCCTGCCCCTCCCAGATGGGATCACATCAGATAGAGGTGGCTCTGTATCTTCACTCACCGGTGGGCCTGGAAAGCCTGGCTGGCCTTGAAATCCCTAGGGGAAGAAGCAAGGGACAGTTTGCTATGCCACCCCTGCCCCCCTCTCCTGCCTGGCCACCCAGATGGAGAGTGACAGGGTGATATTGCTTCTAGCCTGGGGCCTTGCCTTCCACTCTTCCCAAGATGGCCAGCAGGTGAGGCTCTGGGCAGAAGGTGGGGGGTTACTCAAGACGGATGGGGGCTGGGAGACAAGAGCTGGTCCCCCCCACCCCACACACGAAAGACTGGCCACCAGGGAGAGGACCCAGCCCCTTCCTTTCCTTCCCCCAGACATCCACAGTAGTCAAGGCAGCCAGACAGGTCCCAGTGCCACTCACCTGGTCGCCCTTCTCACCAGAGTTCCCTTGGGGTCCTCGCTCTCCTCGGGAACCCTGTCACCACAGAGAACAATGCAGCTGGAGCTCAATCTTCCAGCTCTCAGATCCCAGGGCAGGACCAGTACCAGACACCCACGTCTCCCTGCCCCTCCCTCACTCACCGCTGGGCCTGGGGGACCTGGGAGGCCTTCTGATCCTGGTGGACCCTGGGGACACAAAAGAGCAAAATTAGTCACTCTGGCTGGAGGAGGTGGGCAATCGGGATGGGGTAGGGGATGGGACACAGCAGAGGCAGGGGATGTGGTCGGAGGCCCCTCTAAGCCTCCTCCTCCTGGTCTTCCCTTCTGTTGCCTGAGCTACTGAAACAGCCTCTTAACTAGTCCTGCTACCTCCTGGCTCACTGCAATCCAGCCAGCAACTGGATGCCATCTTCTCTTCTTCAGCCCAGCTTGGATTATAACACGCTCTTGCTCCCAAACTTTCATAGCTCCCCTCTGCCAGCTGAATGGGGTGCCACACTTTCCACCAATGCGGGGTTTTGAGGCATTCTGTGATCTGGTACCAATCCCTCATCCCGCTTCACTTCCCTCTGCATTTGTTATTTTCTGCCTTGCCTGGTCAGCCCTCTGTTCCCTAAACACACTCTATACAGCCACACGCTGGGCCTTTGCAAGGCTGACCCCTATACCTAGAATGCCTGCCACTCCCCGACCCCTTCTAGATCTCACAAAACCTTCCAAAATCATTAGATGTCTCGAAACTGTTCCTTCGGTGCCCCCACTCGTGGCCTCTCCCTCTGGGATTCCCCAGTACAACCACCATGTACCCCCACCCCCACGCCATTCAGGGCTCAGCCTAAACACACCTCCTCAGAGAGGTCTCCCTGGCCCTCCGTCTAATAGCACCCTGCACGCCGCTGAGGCCCCTTCCCAATTTCTCCATCGGTCTTTTCTCTCATAATTTATATATGTTTGTTTATTCATCTGTTCTCTGGCTCCCCCACTGGGATGTGAGCTCCATGAGGGCAAGGGACACAATTGCCTGTTTTATTCGTCACAGCACCCTCAGAGCCAGGCGCCCAGCAAGCCCGTGAGAAATGTTTGTTATTGAATAAATGCACAGCGGGGTTTGCGGTACCCACAAGGGCCTCACTAACATGTGTGAGGGGGAAGGGAAGACTAACGTTTGGGAGGGAGGTTTTCCCAAACGGACTCCGGTTTGAATACAGGCTCCATCCTAATTCATTCACAAGCTGTGGGACCCTGGATAAACCACATCATCTCGTGAGCTTCAGTACCTCATCTGACAACTCCTAGACTCAGTACACACCTGGCTCTGCAAAGGGGGCCTCTGGGCTTTCAGGGGACAGGCCAGGTGGCCAAGCTGCATCTACATCCCAGCCTGGGCCCGCCCCTCCCAGGCCCGCCCCTGCCAGCCTTCTTTTGCTGGGGTGGGGGGTGTCTTCTGCCAGCTGACTCCTGGCCCCCTCCCCTTGCAGCCCAGGCCATAGGCTCCATGAATCCTGCTGGGATTCTCCTCACAGCTCCAGCCCCCGCAGCCATCAGCCTGCCTGACTGCTTGACATGCAGCTGGAGTGACTCAGGGGGCAGGGAAGCAGGGGTCATGGTCCCCACGCCCCCACCAAGCTTCTGGGAAAATCTCTAGTGGCGGCAGTGGAGGCGGCAGGCAGGGACCTGCTCTGTTTGAAGCCCTGCCCTTGCCCCCACGCCGAGCTGCGCCTCAGACTCACCGATTCTCCCTTCTCTCCAGAGGGCCCAGTGTAACCACGCTCCCCCTTGATGCCCTGACAAGCGAGCAGAGAGAGAGTGTGGAATTAGCCTGGTGGCTCGCTTGTCACCGTGCTAATGTGAGGGGTGGGGACTGCAGATGGCACACAGAAGGCCTGCGGAGGAGAGAGGTGGGCTGCTCCTCACCGGCTAGTGTGGCCCTCAGTGGAAAGCGGGGACCTGCTCACCCAGCAGGCTCCTGTGTGGGGTGACACCTCCATGCTGTCCCGCCAACTCTCCCAACAACATTCCCCCACCCAAGGAAGCGGATCTTAGTATTGCCAGGTCTCGGCCTTTTAGGGTCCTCTGAGTCTGGCCCTTGACATGCAGTGACTACAGTGGGCCCCCAAAGCGGAGTGCTAAGGCCAAGCCACACTTCCAAGAGAGGCTTACAGCAGGGGCTGTTCATGGATGCCTGGCAGATTCACAGGCTGAAATGCTTGGAAAGGAAGGAGCCTGCTGAGGGGTGCCCAAGCCTGGTCCTTCCTGACCACCCCACAAGGCTCCCGTATCCCAGAGCCAGGCTCCTCTTACTCACAGGCAGTCCTGGGGGGCCCATGGCACCTGGGTAGCCAGGTTGCCCTGGAGGACCCTGCAAAGAAAAGTAGACATGATGGAGCCACCCCCTAACGTTTCTATTCCCCCCTTCCTGGGAAAAAGAGTGGTCAAAGCTGGAAAACCTGCAGCTGCCATTCAGCAGGCACCCGCCCACCCCAGGACAGCCACCACCAGGGGCCATTTCCCCAAGGCCCAGGTTCCCTAGGTCTCGACTACCACCTCAGGCCTGGGGCTGGTGACAAGCACCAGCCTGACCAGGACCCTGGAAGCTGAGCTGGAGGAGAAGGCCCAGAGCAGGGGCGATGAGGATCAGGGAGGGAGAGTCTTATAGGGAGAAGGAGGGAGAAAACCCCAGGGACGTTTGTGGAACAAGGGTATTTGCCTTTACAGGGAGTTGGGGCACATGGAGGTCGGCCTCCTTTGATCCTGAGGGGGTGGGAAGAGCCCCATACTGAGAGAATCAGGGCTGAGGGGCAGAGAGTTTCAAAAGGAGTTCACCTCCATCTTCCTCACAGCAGCCACCCCTGGGGCCCAACCTCTGCCTCCCCAGGGCTCTTCAGCTATCTGCATCCCCTGCCAACCTCCTCTTACCGGTTCCCCCTTCTCTCCAGTCAAGCCTCTGAGGCCTCGCTCTCCTTGAAGACCCTTGGAGATAAAAATCATGAGAAACTGCAGGGGAGGGCATTCTCCACCCAGCCCCTGACTCTCGCCCCCTGCCCACGGTCCTCTGTCCCCATTCCAGGTAAAGGTGGGGGTTGCTGATAGCCCCCCTGGGGTCCCCAGCAAGGCGTCCATAGGGGTGTGCCCCAGAAAGGTAACTGTCAGAGGTATAAACTCCCATACATGAGTGCCTCTCAGAAGCATACCTCCCAAGACAGGTAATACAGAGATATGACCCCAAGATGGGTGATTCCCAAAAGGTACCTCTCAGGCAGATGACTGTGTCCTACTGTGGTAATTATCTGGGGTACACCTTTAGGAGGGTGACACATGTGTGCTCCCCCTGAGGGGAAACTGTCAGGAGAGGTGTCCCTAGAGTGATGCTCCCACTAAAATGTACCACCAGATACCCAACACTTACCTGTGCAAGCCCCCACCCCAAGCCAATCACCTCCTTTTAGGGATGCAGGGGAGACACATGGGAAGGCCCGCTTCAGAGCAGTCCCGGTCGTTTTTCAGGGTGCAAAGGAATATCAATTTCAACCAAAGGCAGAGCCCCGCCCTCACTCCTCTCCCTGGCATTCGCAGATTCACCACACCATTAAAGAGACATGTCGGCCCCTTCTCCCTCGTGCCCACAAGAGACGGTGCCCAAACCTTTCCACCACACAAGACAGATGGCTAGACAGACAGATGGCCCCTTCACCCAAGCAAGCAGAAACAGACAAGGTCCGGCCAGGATGAGGACGTGGGGACAGATGGAACGGCGACAAGGAGGGGCCCTGCTCCCTGGGCTTTCATCACCAGGCCTGGGAGAAGAGGAGCCAGGCTCCAGGAACACAAACAGGAGGTTAGTTTCAATGACCCAGGAGGAAGCA
This sequence comes from Rhinolophus ferrumequinum, assembly GCF_004115265.2. Classification (NCBI taxonomy): domain Eukaryota; kingdom Metazoa; phylum Chordata; class Mammalia; order Chiroptera; family Rhinolophidae; genus Rhinolophus; species Rhinolophus ferrumequinum. The sequence goes on from NC_046292.1 coordinate 21,712,399, forward strand.
ACAGTGAGGATGGGGATGATTTCAACACACTTGTGACGATGACGAAGGCAGAGCAATTAATGACACCTGGCAGAGACAGCGGGCCAAGATGCTGGGCACAGAGGGGCAGGGCCCCACAACACCCAGAAACCCAACTGGCTGGTATCGCACGTCCAGCCATGGCGCAGACTGGGTGGGAGCCAAGAAAGAGGAAAGGAAGAGAAGGAAGCTGAGCGTTTCCTCTAGGATGATGGGAAAGGTGTAAGCGTGGCCACCTTTTGGTCCCCAGGGTACCTCTGGACAGCCCTGCCAAGCAGCAGGGCAGCAAACCTGTGCCAGCCTGCAATGTGAAGCCCTAAAGCTTTGGCATCTCTGCCAGGCTCAGTGCCAGGTGCCTGGCAGGGTCCCAAGAAAGACTTTCAGCAAATCTTCAGTGAACACCAAAGGTGGGAAAAGCAGGAGGCAGAAATGAAAAGGGAGGAATAAAGAGGCCCCCAGAGGCACCAGCTTAAAATAAGAAGGCAAAATAGCTCCAGAGGACTTATGGGGAGTGATGTACGATTGTGAGGAAGAAAAGGGGAATGGAAGTGGGGAAAAGAGAGATGAGAGAAAGAAAGCAGGAGAAGTGGGAGAAGGGAAAATGGAAAGAAGGCAGACTGGGAGAATGTCCAAGCTGCATGGACCTCAGGGAACCTGTGTCATTAGCTACCATGCCTGCAAGAGGACAATGACAAACACGGAGGATGGAGATGAAGGCACAACAGGAAGGGAGACAAGCAAAAGCCACAGAGACCTGGCTGGCGGGGGGAGGGGAGGTGAGCAGCGCTAGGTTCTTACAGGCAATCCGGGGGAGCCAACAGCACCAGGAAAACCTGGGGGGCCCTGGGGGGAGAAACAGGCAGGTCACATCTCACAGGCACAGTCTCCCTGGGGCACAGTCTGGGGCTGAGGGGTCATGGGAGAGGTCACGGGACTATTTCAAGGCGGCTAGAAAAGAGACTGATTGAAAATCTTGGCCCAGAGACAACTGCTCCTCCCCTTGGCTCCAGGAAGAATGGCTCTGCCATCAGCAGAGACACGCGAAACAGCCCCCAGAGTCAAACAGCCCTTCCCAAGTCTTCCGGAATCTGACTGAATCCCTTTGCTGGACTGGAAGCCAGCTCCTCATGCCGGTTACCTGACCTCCACAGGCCCCCCCAGGTGGGTGGCTCCCTGTTTCTAAGATAGCTCCCACCAGCCATTTTTCCTCCAAAGAAAGCATTTTTCAGTTCTTCCAGTCTTTTCTAGTCACTTCTATTTTCCTGCCATATCAACACCACAGAGGACTCCAGGGTGGACAGCCCTGGTCTGGCCTTTGTAGACTTGTCCTACAGATGGCCCTACAGAGCAATGGAAGGCAGCTCCATCTCAGCCCCTGGCCCCTACAGGGACTGGTGTCACGGGGGCGTGGAGAGATCTGGCCAGGGTGCCACACGCTTTCCTGGCTGCGGAGATCACGATCCAGAAGCCTAGGTCCCCCTGCCAGGGAAGCCTGACTCCCTCGTGCAAAACACAGCAGGGATGGGGTTGGGGAAACACAGACGTGCCCCCTCTAAGGCACGTCCTCCCCAAGGGCCTCCTCTAAGCAGGACCATGGGCAGAGCGGGCAGAGCAGGCCAGCTCCAGGGGGTTTGGTGGTGGGAGTCCACAGTCCCCACAGATGCTCTGATGAGGGAAAGGAGTGGGCACTGGAAGTTTCTTTTTTCTGCTCTGCCCAGCTTCCTGGCGACAGGGCAGTAAAATCTTGTCCGAGCACTACGACCCCTTTGAGAGCTTCTCAAGTGGCCCAGGAAACCACAGATACTTACAATAGGGCCTGGAGGACCCGGGGAGCCCCTGATGCCAGGCGGACCCTGCAAAGGAAACCAAGGGAAATGGATGAAGAAGCTCAGGCCCCACAGAGCCCGGGATCTCAGTGGCTTTCGTCCCGGCTCGCCACGCACAGCCAGAGTCAACAGGCAGCTGATGTCAAAGCAGAATGTTAAAGTTGATGTTAAACCTTTCACTCAGTTCATTCAATCATCCAATAAATGTTTATTGAACAGCTACTATGTACAGGCACTGGTCCACGTGCTAGGGAACACAGCAATAAACAAAACATAAAAATCCCTGCCTCATGGCGCTTACACTCTAGGGGAGACGTAGGTGGATGGTAACAAATAGAACAGGGGCTGGCACATAGTTGGTGCCCAGTAGATACCTGCGGAATGGTCCTAAACGAAGGAAGTACACAGTACGTCAGATGGTGATGAGTGTGATGCAGGAAGGGGGTTGGGGCCCTAGGGTTCGTGTGGGGGGTTCAGTTTTAGAGAGGGTGGTTAGGGAATGTCTTCCTGAGAAGGTGATATTTGAACAAAAGGCTGAAGGGGTGAAGGAGTGAACCCTGGAGAAAAGCTGGAGGCAGAGGACTCAGTTAGTCTGGGGGAAGGAGAGTGTCTCATGGACCAAGAGCAGTGAGGATGCCAGTGAGCAAGGAAAGCAGATGATGTCAGAGCAGGAGGCCCCTTAAGGACTCCCAAGAGACAGGGGGCCGCTGGAGGGCCCAAGAACACATTTGGCAGGAATGAAACTGCCCTCAGGAACTAAGTACCACTTGGTGGAGACACCAGCTCCCTCCGGGCCCTGCCAGAATGAGGGCGCAGCCCCGGGTCTTACCTCTTCTCCTCTTTGGCCCGGCAGTCCTGGAGGACCCGGCAGGCCAGGGCTCCCAGCACAGCCCGGCTCTCCCTCACTGTTGTCTCCCTGAAGTGGATGGAGATGGTGGGAGTGAGCATTCAGGGCCCCTTCCATGGGCTCAGGGCAGGAGGTGAAGAGAAAGCAAGGGCCCACTCACCCGGGCCTCCTCAGCTCTGGGGCGCTCCCGCTCTGCGAAGCACTACGGAGGACAAAGAGAGGTTTTGTCAGGTGAGGCCACCAGGCGCTGTCCCTGCACCAAAGCTGCCCCTCAGCCCAGCCTCCTACCCGGGCACAGTTGTCAAGGCCTGGCACACCGGGGATGCCTTGGTCTCCCTTCTCTCCTTTCTGCAGGAAGGCCGCTGGGCGGGCCTTCTGCCCTTGGACACAGTCCCCACAGATGCTCTGAGAAGGGAAAGGGGGGGGTAGTAGAGCATAAAGACAGCAGGATGGCCCAGATGGGAGAACCCCCTTCTGAGTTCTGCCGGGGCACCCTGCCTGGCGGTCCTCCACCCTCCTGCCACACCCCCGCAGCAGCTTTACCCCATCCTCAGGGGACCCAATCCCAACACTGGCTTTGAGTTTCCTCCAGGAAGAAGCTCTGGTACGGCCAAGCCAAAGCAACTTTCCAGACAGGCGTGTGGGAGGAGATGGAGGGGCCCACAGAGGGACCATCTGTCCCGGCTGTTCCTGCAACCTGCACCCACTGTGAGGACATGCCACAAGGATTTAGGCTGAAAAGGCCAGCTCCAAACACCAGCTTCTCCACCCAACGGAGCAAAGGGAGCAGCTGCAGGAGCAGCCTTTTGCAGAAGCCCTTGGATGGAGCCTGCCCTCTGTTCCCCGCCAGGTTCCTATTGTCACAGACTCCCAGCTTGCTGGGCCTGACAGTCTTCCCGACAAGAAGGTCCTCTTCTTACCTGGAGGGTTTTAACCTCTTTGGGTTACAGAGCCCTCTGAGAGTCTGATGGAAGCTATGAGTCCTCTTCCCAGAAAAATAAAAGCCACTAGTGAAAACTAGACTACAACTTCAGAGGCCTGCGGAGCCTGGAGTCTCTGCATGGCCTGATGGGGTGTCCATCGACCCCTAGGCAGGAGCCTCTGTTCCACCTTCACTATTCACTGCAAAGCCCAATGCTAATGGTTGTCATTTACTCAGCACCCATGTGCCAGCCATCGTAATAGGCCTTTGCACATTATCACACTCAGGCCTGACAGCGCAATGCAGCAGGTCATCTTATAAGCATTATGGAGATAAGAAAGCCAACACTCAAAGAGACAGCATGACTTGTCTAAGGTAGGGGGCAGCCTGGACTAAACTCTGATCTGTCTGAGACCAGAGCTGGCACTCTGTCCACAGGCCCCGGCCTCCTCTCGTTGTGGATGCAGGTGGTGGCTGGGGCTCCTGGTCAGCACCCTGCGGGGCACCATCTGACCCCTTCTCCAGACAACTCTCAGTTCTTGCTTAGCGCCCTCTGCAGAGCACTTGATTAAGAAGTCATCAGATGAAGTAGTATATGGAAAAATGTTAAATCCTGCAGGTGGAGTTGCACAACCCCTTGCCCAGAGGCAGGATTTGGAGGAACCCCAGATTGCCAGAAGCTTAGGGGAGAAGAGCTGGGGATTCACTGTCACACCCCACTGTGACCCAACATGTAACTGAGGCCAGGACGTTAACCTGACCTCAGGCTACTTCTAGAGACATCTGCTGTCCAGAGCAGGGGTGGCGCAGGCACTCCCCATGCTCTGGCCTGACCAGGACCCACCGGGGTATCCAGGGCACTCACTAGCCAGTGCTAGAAGTGGGGGGGGCAGGATAGGGTTGTTCTGGTGGCCGAGGTGTGGGAGGGACCCCTAAGGATGCTGAGCTGGAGAAGAGAAGAGTTTGTCTCATCTCCAGAGGTGACTGAGCAAGGAAGGGCTGTGTCAGCCTTAGCTCCCAAGGGGAATCTCAGGCCAGCTTGGGAGGCCAGGCCAAGCCACAGCTCGGGAGTGTGATCTTGACACTGTCTGCAGGCCCTGGCATAGACCGACTCTCGTACCAGGCCCCAAATCCCCTTGCACCACTAGAATTGCTTCTCGAATCCCACCTCCTCCCTGGATTCTTTCTGGATTGACCAGAGGATGGCTGAAGCCTTCTTCCAGGTCCCCATTTAGTCTTATCATAGGACGTAATCTTGGCAGGCAGGCTTGCCGATCCCATAACTGCACTTTCACCCTCCCCACTCTGCTCTGGAAGCTGTTGGGCCCTGCCCTGGCATGACCGTGGTGGTACAGGGCTTCACGGGCAGCTCTGAGGTTGGAACTGCCGACAATATCCACCATGTGGGTACCTTGTCAGTATTCCTGCAAACACTCATTCAGCAGATATTGACAAGGGTCTGTGACTAGCTGGGCACTGCGCTAGGCCCTCTCTTAGACATGCTTGGCACGCACACTGCCCACAGACAGCTCCATCTGCAGCTATCTGTGCAGTGCCACTCCCACCAGTTCCTACTCCCTCCCTTTTACCCTCTTACCTGAAGGACGTGCTGCTCAATGGGTAAGGACCCCTGCAAGAGACAGACAGGAAGGCTCAAGCAGGGGAGAGGAAGGGGGAAGGAGACTTACGGCTTCAGGTGAAGCCGTGGGAAGCCACATGCCATCCAGGCTTCTCCCTGCCTCAGAAGAGGGAGAGAAGGGAGGCCCACTGCAGCTCAGGAGCTAGCCTGGTGAGCTCAGCTCTGGGAAAGGCATGGAGAGGGCTGGATAGTGAGTGCTGGCCGATACCTACCAGTTCTGCAGTTAGCCCAGGCTGTCCTGGCAAACCGTTGTTTCCAGGCACTCCCTGCAGCAAAGAAGAGACACAAGTGAGTGTGGTCTCCTCCCGCTAGCTGTCATCGCCACCATCCCGCTGCCTCTTCCCCTCATCTTGCAGAGTTGAGAGCCCACATTCTTAGCTCAAAATCTCCAGACCATTTGTAGGGAAAGTGGAGGAGCCCCAGAGGGGTGACCCTCCCAAAACCCGTCTAACAGGAAGTCTTTTTCCCCACATGTTACAGGAAGGTCAGAAATTAGGCAGAGGCTCTTCTATAGAGTAAGCAGCTATTGTTTCTCTTTGTGCTAAGTCCTTTTCCTATATTTCCTCATTGAATCATCACAGTTTGGTGAGCTAGGTGTTAACTCCATCTTAAAAACAGAGCAAAGAATTCAGAGAAGGTGAGTAACTGCCCAAGGTCACAGGACAAGCAAAGCACACAGGTGAGATTCCAAATGAGGACCACTAGCTTCAACCCCCTCTTAACCACTATTTCAGCATAATTTCTCAAAAGACACTCGTACACGCAACTCCCAAGGTGGAAGTCAGACCTTGCTAGGTGCAAATCCCTACTACTTTCTAACTTTTGGCAAGTTACTTGGGGTAAAAAATATATATATATCTGTGTGCCTCAGTTTCCCTATCTGTAAAACAGGGATAGTTCATGGTGAAGCTTAAAGGAGACCATGCTATAAGGAGCTTAGTACAGAGCGTGGCACACAGAACTCTCATGTTAAATGTTTGCCACTCAGACGCTCTGTTCCCCTTGTAGACTCACAATGCACATTTGCATATTCCACGCTCCATGGAGGCAGGAAGCGTGTTCCCTCTTAAACCCCCGGAGTCCGACACGGAGGAGGCACGCATTAAATGCGTGTTAAATGAACGCACCACTGCTCACCCTGCTTGGCCCGCGCGGGATTTCCTTGGCCCGCTCTGAGAGTTGGCTTCCCTTCGAGTCTCAGTTCTTAGCAATAGCACATGCCACCTTCCCCCCCCAGTCCCCCCATTTCAGGCCAGGCTCCATCAGACCTGAGGCAGACCCCAAGTCAGCCTCCCCACCCCCTCTCACTGCCATGTGCATCCTCCAGCCCTGCTCATTCTGTCTGCATACTGATGAGTTTACGGGGTAAACTGCTTAGCACAGGGCCTTGGGAAAAGGAAAACACCTTGAATGTGTGCATTACAATTATGCCCTAAATCATCATTCAAACCCTGCTCCACTCTCCGTGGCTCATGTTACTTCAAGCCTGATTCTTGGTGATTATCTTTTCTTGCCCTCCCCACCCCGAACTAAATGTCCCACCTGTTGTTCTACTGTAGACTTGAAGAGCTATCCAGTCAGCTACTCACTACCTACCAGCTATCTAGCCTCAGGCACATTTCTTAGCCTCTGTGCCTCAGTTTCTTCTTCTGTGAAATGGGAGAGGATTATATGAGATAACCAAGCAGTGGCCTTGGACCAGTAAGTGCTGTATATCTCTGAGCCTCTTTCTGCATCTAAAGAGAGGAACTGCTGGGCCCTCCCTTCCTCGAAAGAACTGCAGGAGACCACCTGGTGAGGGGGACCTGCACCCCACCTGGCACAGGGCAGGTGTCCATTAGTGGCAGCCTCGGCTTCGTCCCCAGCACTGGCACTAGAGGACGACTCTGGTGCCCGGAATCAGACTCAGCAGTCACTCTTTGCTCCTCATTCCACCAGCATGTCTTGGCAGGGCTCACACTACACCAGCGTGAACTTGTTAATGTACCACTTTGAATGACTGTCATGCTTCCCCAAGCAAACTGCAAGCCCCCTGCAGACAGATTCCTGTTTCCTGGCAGTGCAACAGGAAGCCCGGACACTCGATAAATGTGTGGCTGGCCCATAGGGGACCCAGAGTTGGCTCTACTTCCACCTCTGGACAAGACACAAAAGAATTGCGATCCCAGTGGAAATGGCCATCAGCAGAGTGTGTGTCTGTGTGTGTGTGTGTGTGTGTGCGTGTGTGTGTGTGTGTGTGAAACGGCAAAATCGCCAGGACAGTGGGGAGTACATAGTTTGTGAAAAGCTTCCATGTGATTCTGCTCTGCTTCTTTGGGTGAGAATCACTCTTTCAGGAGCTGGGGGCATGACCACTCACTGCCTGTGTCTTCTAAGGACCTCGGGAAAATGGGGCCGGGTTTGCAAACCACTGGGGAACTGTCCTGAAAGGCAGGGCAGGGGAGAAGAAAGTCCTGCGTTCTGGGAAGCCCAATCCAGCACTACCAACACCTAGCTGGAAGACCTCAGCCAAGCTTCTTTACCTTTCAGAGCCTCAGTTTGCCCAGCTGTGACTTAGGGATAACCCCACTTTCCTACCGGAGTTGATGTAAAGCTCCAGTGAGTGAGAGAAGGGAGACAGGACAATAATAGTGTTCGCCATAATGATGGTGACGCCTTCTACGCATCTACTATGTGCCAGGCACAGTTCTATACAGTTCACACGCATTAAGTTGTTTAAAACTCACAAAAGCCCCATGAGGTACATGCTGTAATTATCTCCACTTAACAGATGAAGGAATTGAGACACAGAGAGGGTAAGTAACTTGCCCAGCATCACACAGCTAACACACAGCAGAGGTGGGATTCAAAGTCAGGCTGCCTGGCTCTGAATGAACACTCTAATCACAATTTCAACTCCTATTGCCCTCCCCTCACTATCTTTGGCCTCCCTGCTATTCCCCCAAACACGTCAGGCACATTCCCACCTCCAGGCCTTTGCACCTGCTGCTTTCTCTATCAGGAATATTTTCCCTCACAGGCTCACTCCTCATTTCCTTGGAGTCTTGATTCAAATGTCACCTTCTTTTCAAATCTTTCTGAAAAGATTCAAATGTCACTTTTCTCAAATTTCTTCCCTGCCCTCCTCCCATTTTCGATCCCCACTCCTGCTTTATCTTTCTCCTTAGCACGTATCACTTTCTAACATACTATATTTTATTCATTTATCTTGCTTATCGTCTGTCTCTCCTATAAATGTAAGCTCCAAGAGGGCAGGGATTTTATTTTTGTCTACTGCTGTATCACCAGCACCTAAAACAGTGCCAGAAAATAGCAGGTGGGCAAAAATATTTGTTGCACAAATAAATGTAGAACACTGCTCCAAAACAGAGGAGCTCTGTACCAGCGTAAAAGTTTTATCTGACTCAGATTCTGGGTTCCTGACAGCTGGCCGAGGCCTGAGACTGGAACAGATGTCAGTGGGGTGTCTGGGCTAGCACACAACATGACATTTCTTGAAAAAGGGCCAGGAGTGCACACAGCTGGCCCTAGGGGTCAGTGGAAGCCCTGCGCCACTCTGGGGCACAGAAGCACAGAGGAGTGAAAAGTGACAGGTGTGTGTGCTGGGCTGGGGAGCGGCACACCCAAGGTCCAGCATGGAGCATGCGCCCCAGCACCCTGCCTCCCAAACTCTTATTCTCCTCTCCCACTTTACCTGCAGCCCAGGCATTCCAGGGGGGCCTGGTGGTCCAGGAACACCCGGGGGACCCTGAGGGAGAGAAGAAATAATGAGACCCTGAAGAAAGCTCTGCCCCATTGCTGGAGGCAGCGTGTGAGGGTGGGCAAGCCGTGGGGCGCTGGCGGACAAGTGGAGAAACAGAGGAGACAAGCGACACACACCTGCGGGCCCGGCTGCCAGGAGCTGCCCATCCAAAGTCCCGGAGCACCCTGGGTGGGAGTGGGGGTCGCAAAAGAAGGGGAGAGGTTACAGGCAACGTCCACACCAAGCGCAGGGCTGCATGGGGAGGCAGCTGGCTGGGGTGCAAAGCCCTACAGGGCCCTTGCGTGTTGGGCCATGGCCGGAAGTCAGGCCTCTCCCCCAGAGCTGGGGGGAAGGCTTTCAGCACCACTCACCGGCATTCCAGAGAAAATGGGGTCTCCTCGGGAGGGGCAGGAGCACTCCCCTGGCTCACCCTGAAAAGACAAGAGCCTTTGTCAGAGAGGGGCAAGGAAACTGACATCGGGGAGGCAGCACAGGCTCCTGGGATGAAGAGGCCAGGGTTTAAATCTGGGATCCGCCTCTTATGATCGTGCCCTTGGGCCATCTGTCCGACCTCTGTGAATCTCAATTTCCTCATCTATAAGGTGAGGCTAATAATACCAAATGCATAGCCTGTCGTGAGGATGGAATGGATTCGTGTATGTAGAGTTCCTGCCAGACGGCAAACACTCAGCAAACAACAGCTGCGGCTCACTGCGTTTTGCGTTTCATCGTCTCCTGCGGCACAGGTATTCTTGCCTCCAGTACAGGCGCAGCTCTACCCGGCTGTAGCCCTACTTCCGATAGCCCAGCCTGGCTTCTGTGCCCTTCTCTCCCAGGCCTTCATACCTCTGCCCTTTTACCACGAGTCCTTCCCGCCTCAGTTCCTGTCCCTGTCCTCTGACTCAGTGCCCATTTGAAAATGCAGTTGCCCCCCTGGAGATGGGGGGCTGGCTGCCCTCTGGGTCGCCTGGGATCCTGGTTGAGTGCTGGGCCAGCTACCAGGTGAAGTGGGGAGTGTTTGGGGCCCATGCTCCCAGGAACCAGGGAGCTGGCGGGAGGCAAAGAGACCAAAGAGACTAGAATGACTCCTTAGCTACCATCGTCCAGTCTAGGGCCACTACCATATATGCAGGTTCCCTTGGGTGGTAGGACTATAGAGCTGATTTCCCCAGAGTATTGGGACTTACCTTCTCTCCCTGAGATCCCTTCTCACCCTACAGGGAAGAAACACAAGGAGGTGAGTAGAGAAGCGTGCAGAGGCAGGGCCAGCTGTGGCTTACTCCTGCCCTCAGACACTGTACTCACTGGCATCCCTCTGGTTCCTGGAAGTCCAGTCTCTCCTGGCTGCCCATCAGGGCCCTGAAGGGAGAGAGGCCAGGGTCAGTGGGTGAGGCTAGACAGGGTGGGCCTACCTGCAAGGAGGGCTACGGGACACACAGAAGCTCCCCTGGAGCCCCCAGGCTCCGTGCCCGCATTCTAGAGGATGAATGAGACTGAGGCACAAGAAACAAGGAGAGGAGGAAGGAGGAAGAAGACTAGCATTTCTTGAGCACCTTCTGGGTGTCAGACCCCAGGCCAAGTAAGTGCCTGTGGAGAACACTGAATGGAATGCCCACACCCAGCCCCGCAGAACTGTTTTACAGGTGAGGAAACTGAAGCTGAAAGAAATTTTGTATTAGACCCAACAATAGGACTGCACCCAGGTCTGTGTGGCCGAGTCCCTGCTCTCTCCTTTCGCCCTTTAGTTTTGGACACACATTCTCTGTATCACAAAGGTTATCTCCGTTGATTTATTTCAGCTCCTATTTTATCAACAAGGAATTGGAAACTCTGAGCAACTGTCACTTGCCTAAGGTCACACAACTAGTGAGTGGGGGGCAGGGACTGGGGAGCCTCCTGGATGGGATTCAGCTTGAGGGAAGACGGTCAGGAGAGGTCAGCCTGGCCACACAGGGGCACTCCAGTGGCTGCCTTCCTATGGGACATGCCACCGTCACACATGGGACTCAAAGCTCCCCAAGGACCAGGACTGCCTGCCCATTTACGCCTGCTTTACCCCGGGGTTCCCTGGGACAGGCAGGCACCCTGACTGTCGGGCTCGGCTGGGCAATACAGCCTGGCTGTGTGGACCAGGCCAAGGCCCTGGCCCCTCTGGGCTTCGGTGTTGCCTCAGGAGGAATCCATCAGTGATTCCCAAACTGCGACTGGAATTTCTTTAGGGATCCATACAGAGGAAAAAAGATGCGATTTTCAACGTCATCAAAAGCCCAAGAAAAATTCTACGTTTGCCCACAACCTGGCATGGCCCAGGCAGGGTGAAAAGTAACATTTGCTTGATTTGGGCTAGAATTATATCATCTCACAAAATTCTAGTGGGTTCATGTAGAATAGGAGTTATTGGACAGGCCTGTGATGAATGAAAATGAGGAAATGCATTTATTATTACTTTATCTATGCAATTCATTCAATAGGCATATCTTTTAGAACATGGGAATTGTTGGAGGGACAGTAATAAAGGGAGGTCTTTCAGGATAATGAGGCTGGAACTATTGCTGGTCTAGATAGGCGTGCTGTCCAGTATGGTAGCCAACAGCCACATGTGGCTATTTAAATTTAAATTAATTAAAATTGAACGAAATTTAAATTGTAGTTCCTCAGTCACACTAGCTACATTTTGAGTGCTCGAAAACCACATGTGGCTAGGGGCAGCCATCTCAGGCAATGCGGAATAGAACATTTCCATCATCGTTGGCAGTCCCACTGGGCAGTATCAGTTTAGATGATCCCCAATGACTCCAAGGCTTGCAGTGGGGGTGGGAGAGTTAACATATGGGCTTTGATTCAGACAGACCTGGGTTCAAGTCCTGGTTCTGCCTCCTCACTCTCTGGCCCTCAGTTTTCTAACCTGTGAAATGGGCACCATAATAGCCGTTCCCTTATAGAGCTCTTATGAGGATTAAGTGAATTGCTGATTGTCTAGCGCTTAGCACAGGGCCTTAGAAGAGTCACTGCTTAAAAAATACTGGTGATCAGTATTGTCATTATTCAGGTGCTCCCCGAAACAGTGCCATCTTCCTTCTCCGAGGCTGGGCTGGACTATGGCCTCTCTCCTCCCATCCCCCATGCTGCGGGGTTGGGCAGGGTCAGCCCTGTGCCCTCTTCCCGGCAGCAACACCCTTGGTCCCAGCAACACCCCCGCATGGAGCGCAGACAGCACCCTTACCGGAGGCCCAGAGACACTGGCGCCAGGAGGTCCCACAGGTCCAATGGCTCCTTTCACCCCTGGAGATCCCTGTGAAAGAGAGGGTACAAGTGTTACGGGGCATCCAGCAGGTGAGATGCATCTGGTCAGGTCTTGGGCGGCCCTCTGACGGGCATCACTCAGCTCCCATGTCCCCTGTGGCCACTGCCGGAGCACTCCAAAGCACTGCAGGCCTAGTGCCCAAGGAGGCAGAGGCTCACCTTGGTACCCTTCTCTCCAGCGGGGCCAGGGGGTCCCCGAGGTCCCGGAAGCCCCTGCAGAAAGAAGCACAGTTGGTTATCCTTTATTCTAGAGTGGCCCCTTCCCCTGCTAGCCTCCTTTAAGACTAAGGCAGACATACCTGAATGCCAGGAAATCCCTGGACTCCAGGTTCCCCCTGAAAGTCAGAAAAGGCAGACTGGGATATAGCTGCCCAAGCCAACCTGCCCCACTGGCCCTGCCCCACTGGCAGACCTGGTCTGGGGTGGGGTATTTGATAGTCCACGCTCAGAAGAGCACCCCAAGGAGACCCTGAGGGTCAGAGAGGAAGGGATCAAAACCAAGTTCCCCAACAGAAGCAAAGCTAAGGCTGCTGGACAGCTCTGTCCCAGAACTATGACCTTGAGCATTGGGGGCAGGCAGAGCTCTGTGGTTTTCAGGGTGAATGGGAGTGGGCAGCTAGCTAATGGAAGTGTTGTTGGAGGGGGCAGGCAGGCAAAGGTAAGGCTGGAGACTCACCTGGGGCCCCTGGACTCTCATTCCTGGAGGCCCAGGCTCTCCCTGAAGAGGCAGAAGGACAAACCTTTTCTTGAGATTCCCCACTCACCCGTGACCTCTTCTCCTTAACCTCCTCCACCTCCACCCTCTCCCTGCTCTGTAGCTGGTCTCCATTTCCCACTCCATGCCCACTGCCTCCATGCTTCGACCCACCCCCACTCTCACCTGCACACACCTGCCCAGGCCCCCCAAAGTCACACCTACCTGGATGCCCTTCAGTCCTGGGGGCCCTTGAACTCCTGGTAAACCAGGCTGTCCCTAAAAGACACAGATGGCCCAAAGGTCCCACAGCGGAAAGGGGGAGAAAAGAGAAGCCCAGGCAGGGAAGGAGGAGAGGACTGGCAGCAGCCCAAACTCACCGGTTTACCAGGCCGGCCCACACCTTCAGGGCCTGGCTCTCCTTTGGGGCCAGGCTTCCCGGGCAGTCCCACCGTGTCGGTCAACGCCCCCTGCAGGCTGGGGCAGGCAGTGCAGCCATCACCCTATCAGAGATGGGTACAGACAGGAGCCAGTGAGCCAGGGCTGGCAGCCAAGCCAGGAGGCGGCATTGAAAGGGGGGGTCGTTGTGCCCCTCTGAGAGCTCTGCCCCTCCGCTACCCCCACCTCAGTGTGGGAAATCAAACTAGGCCCCTGACACTCCCAGCTCTTGTCCCCTTCTTGGAGAAGAGCTGAGGCACCCCCCACCACACACCCCCAGTGCTTCTGGCATCCTGACTGCAGTCCTCATTAGCTCTCAGACTGATTTCTTTTTATTCATGTAACAAACTGCCCCCTGCCTGACTGACCTTTTCTCCTTTTGGCCCCACGGGGCCCCGAACCCCAGGCTCTCCCGACAGTCCCGGCTGCCCCGTGATGCCTGGCGTTCCGGGATCTCCAGGATTTCCTGCATCACCCTGGAAGAATTGGGTTCAAGGAGGGCAGAAGTGACCCAGCTATGGGCCGGCTTCCCTCCTGGGACCTGCAGGCACTCAAGAGCCCTTCACTGGGCCTGGAGGTTGGGCAGGGAGTGGAGAGTGGGCACAGGGCAATCAGGAAAAGGAGGTGGGAAGGGCATCTGAGAGGAGGTGGTGCCCACCCACGCCCACTGAGGCTCTCTCACCTTCTGCCCCTTCAATCCATGCTCTCCAGCCTTGCCCTGGGGAGAAAGCATTTCCGCACCCATTCACTCATACCAGACACCCCTAAGTGTCTGGCACTGCGTTAGACCCCAGGGAATACAACAATCTACAAAATGGACAAAAATCTCTGCCCTCACTCTAGTGAGGAAATACTGTATAGATTAAGAGAAGAGACTTGAGACAGACTCCTGCTAAGGTGACTCTGGGCAAGTTATTTAACTTCTCTGTACCGCAGTTTCCTCATCTGTCAAATGGGGGTGATAAAATAGCATAGGTCTGCTACCCCGTAGGGTTCTTGAGATTAGATGAGCTAATGTCGTGAAGCAGTGCATGGCACGCCGGGTACACCGTCAGTGTTTACTGTTTTAGTAAAGCAGTAATAATAATGATCACCACAATGGTAACTATCATTTCTTGAACATCTACTGTGTGTTGCTAAGTGCTTCATATACACCATTCCTAGGCTTTACAATACCACCATGCACAGAAAACAGAGGCACAGAGAGAAGAAGGAATTTGCTCGAGTCAAAGAGCTAGTAAAAGGCAGAGATGGACTTTGAATCCTGGTCTGTCTGGTCCCAGGTGGGATGTACTCTTTCTGTACATCCTGCCATGCTGTGTCCCAGGATAAAGGGCAGAGGCCTGTCAGGCCAGCTTTCTCTGGGGACAAAGGCATTGGCCCCTCCACACACTACCACCTACTCCCCACTGCCCAGGGAGCCAAGAGACCCACCGAGATGGGGTCCCACCCCTGTCTTGAGCCCTGTCTGCATGCCCACTCCAGAGGCCCTGAAACTCACCTGTTTTCCTGGCAGGCCAAAGCCTGGAGGCCCAGGCTCTCCCTTCTCTCCAGGAGGCCCAGGGAAGGCCACCACGTGGCCATCCCCATCCTGAGGTTTGGACAGAGCTGCACACGGTTCACAAGGCTCCCCCTGCCAATCAAGGACACAGGGTTGGGGGTGCCCCAAGCCAGGCTTGGCATCAGGAGATGTAGCCATGCCTGACTCCACTGGGTCAGGGATGTCTCAAGAGAGATTGCAGGAGAACAAGTTAAAAGAAAGAAGGCGGGAGCCGAGTCATCAGGGGTCTTGAACTCCATGTTAGGGTGTCCGCTGTGAGGCAGTGGGGCGCCTCAGAGGAGAGCAAGATGAGTGTCTGTTGAGGAAGTTCACCCCGGCTGTGGCATGGGGAACGTCCCCAGACTCACCTTTTCCCCTTTGATGCCTCCAGGTCCCATTGGCCCTGGCGGCCCCTGTGTGATAAAAAGCCATGTGTGATCCCTAGCATCTCCCCGGGCCATGCTGGGGCACTGCCTCCAGGCTTGTCACTTCCCTGGCAGTGGGCAGCACCTCCCACCTTGTCCTTTTCCCAGAGCTGCTGCCATCCCAAGCACACTTACCGAACTTCCTGCTGGCCCTGCCTCCCCGAAATCACCCTGAGGGCAAAGCAGAGAACACAGGGGCAAAGTGGAAAGGCATATAGTGCTAGGTCAATCCCAAACCCAAACTACAAAAGTAGCTGCTTGGGATCGCCAGACTACCTCTCTTTTCCTGGCCGGGGAACCCCAGTTTTCAGGGGAGTCTGTAGCCAGCCTGTGTGTGCCCCAGTCTCGATGCATGGCATCCCGGCCCCACCCTCAGCCCTGACCCAGCACACAAGGATCATGAATTCATTTATCCAACAGCGGTTCACCGGGTGCCTATGTGTGCTGCACGCTGGGCAAGGTGCCTGGATGTGGCAACGAACAACACAAACACAACTCGTGGAGCCTACACACTCGTGATGGCCAATAAGAACTTTTTAGACAATAGTCGCTGCAGATAACAATGAGTGCTATGAAGGAAATAAATAAGGTGATGAGGCAAAGCTGGTGGGGAAGCCATTCAGGCAAGGTGGTCAGATAAGTATTAACCACAATTATCAGGAAGATTAGAATAAGGCCAGCCAATGAAAGAGTAGGGGAAGGTAGAGAGGAAAAATGTTCTGGACAGTGGGAGCCGCAAGTACAAACTCTAAGAGGTGGGAACCGTCTTGGCATAGTCCCGAATGGAAGGAGAACAGTGTATCTAAAGAGCAGGAAATGGGGAGAGGAGAAGCAGATGGACTTCAAAAGGCAGGCAGGGTCTTCTTAGGCATAGCAGGCCTTTGGTACAAAGTTGAGTCATGGCGGGATTTTAAGCAGGGAAATAATGTGACCCAAGTTCTTTTCACAGAGTCATGTTAGGTACCAGATGACAAATGCACTCTTGAAGAGCTGCAGTGGCCAGAGGTAGGCCTAACAGGGAGCTGTTGCCACTGTCCAGGTGAAAGATGATAGGGGCCTAGATGAAGGGAGCAAGGGAGGGTGGCTTGGGAGAGATGCAGTTGGCAGAACCGTCAGATAGAGGAGATGACATAGGGAAGGGAGGACTCAAGGATGTGTCAGGTATGGGGTTTTAGGACTTGGGTATGTGCCTCTTACTGAGCTGGAGAAGACTGGAAGAGGGAACAGATGTGGAGCAGGGGTGCAAAGGTCTGTTTGAGAAAGAACAAGTGGTATGCCTGGGAGAGCTGAGTCTGAACTTACATTTCAGTGCTTCTCTCACTTGAACACGCGTACACCCACAGAACCCCTCATTTGAATAACGCTGCATCATAAATTCAATGCTGTGATTTTTCTCTAATGCAACCATCAATACAAATGGTAACTCAGGCACTGAAGTCAAGTGATGCAGATTACAGACTCTGGAGCCAGACTTCCTGGGTTCAAATCCCACTTCTGCACCCAAACACCTGTGTGACTTTGGGCAATTTACTTGGCCTTTCTGTACCTCTGTTTCCTCACCCATAAAATGGGAATAATGGAGTCCTTACCCCATAAGGTTTTGGAAGGAGGAAACAAGTTAATACATAGACAAGCACTTAGAATAGTACCTGGCACATAATTAGTGGGAAAGAAGTACTATCATCATTTTATTACAAGGTCATCTTGAATACACTGAATTGTTTTAGATTATCAATAAATTAAAAATACAACACTAAGGAATTCTCTTGAAGAACATGAGGGCTCTCAGAGAAATAAATTCTCTGACTCCAGTCTGCAAAACACTGATGAATCTATTTCACCGTGGACGTACAGTTTGATCTCTTATCTATATTGTCCCAATTCCCTGCCCAGGGCTTCTCCCCTGTCTCTCTGCCAAGAAGCCCTGGTGTCCCTGACACCTAACCCAGGTCTCACCTTCTCTCCTTTCAGCCCTGTTGGCCCTGGAGGCCCAACTTTTCCCTGAAAGACAATAAAGTCACAGTGACAGCATCTCCCCATTCCCACCCCTCCAAAACTCCCGTGGGTCCCAGTGTCCACCAGAAAGAGTCAGCTCAGAAAGTCAGCTCAGAATTATGAATCCCACAGCCCTGCAGGTAGCTAGACAGTTGTTTCTGTTATACAGCTGGGCACTGAGAGGTTCTAAGAGGGAGTTCCAGGGGCAAGTAACCCGAGACAGTACAGGAATGGAGGAGGGACCAGGCTGCAGGCCTGGGACACCTGCCTCGGGGCCTCCCTCCTGGTCTCTACCTTGAGATTCAGGGGCCTAAGGAGCCAGGGAGACCACCATGTAGCAAGGCTGGGCTGGACTGGGCTGGGCTAGGATGAAGCAGTCACTCACCGGGAGGCCAGGCAAACCGAAGCTAGGGGAGCCCACATCTCCTTTGGCCCCCGCAAAAGGCCCAAGATGCTGGTTCCCCACAGCTGAGATGCAGGACAAGCAGGACTCCCCCTGGGGAAGGAAGAGAAGGGATCAGAAAGTCTCCTCGTAGTTAGAGAGGTGCAGCCAGAGAACTAGGGTTCCCTCACCTTCTCTCCTTTTAGGCCTTGGATGCCAGGGTCTCCCTGCAGGGAAAAAGGGTTCATGAGCTGAAACTGGGCGTATTGGGGCACTCCAAACTGCCTAGCTATATATGAGAAGGACAACAATGTCACACACACACACCACGAATGCTTCAAATACCCAAGGGTTTTAGGGGTTTCAAGGTCAACACCTCAGAGCCAGAGCTCATCAAGCATATAACAGATGGAGGAAATGAGGCAAGGCTAAGCTATCCCACCAGAAAGTTCCTATACATACCCGATCACCTTTTTGTCCAACAACTCCCAGGCTCTCCTGAAAGAAAATGTCTTTGAGGGAATGGGGTGGGGAGTCCAGGCCAGGACCCTAACCCAGCCCTGCCCACTCCTTTCCACCACTCCTAACCAACACCCAATCCCAGGAGGAGGACAGAGCCTTGCTTACTATAAGGGTTGGCTCTACCCCAGCTTGCCCAAAAGGCATTTTAGCAGTTCCTCAGAAACAGGGGGTTGCCATGGAGACGTGGGGTGGCCTTCTAGCCCAGCCTCAAACTCTATGGTTCAGCTCCCATCATGAAGCTAAGCGTCTGGACCCTCTTCCCACAACCTCTCTGACCATGAGAAGTACCCAGTCCCTCTGCCCAACCCCTTTCCATGATTGTGCCCCCAGGTTTTTTTATGGAGCTCCCTCATTGGCCACCCTGGGCACTCACCCTGGCTGATGCAGGATCACCTGGTTCCCCCTTGGGCCCTGGCTTTCCAGGGAGTCCCACAAAGTTCTGGAACCCTTCAGGCAGCGTTGGGCACACTTCACAGGGGTCACCCTAGCAGAAGGGAGAGACCATGAGTGGACAAGGTGGGGCTGAAACCCTGGGGTAGACAAGCAACTCTAGACATTGGGTGGGCCAGCACCCTCGCCCCAACACCAACGTGGACAGCAGAAACTTTGGAGGGGCTTTCTGTTCAACTGACTCATTCATTTAACTTATGATTCTGGGACATCACAAAACTACATCCTCACAACCAGCCATAAGAAAGCACTGTGTCTCATTTACAGAGGTGGAAACTTGCCATAGTCATAAATCATGTGAGTGACAGAGGCGGATTTGAACCCAGCTGTGTAATTCCCTGGCCAGGCTATCTATTTAGTAATCACACATGCACACTGTAGGAATAAAAAGGGGTGGGGGTGGGGAGCGCCCTGAGGAAGGTCCAGTACCCCTGGTCACAGGGCCCTTGATGCTCAGTGTTACTTCCAGAGAGGAGCTTCCACTCGCACCCCAACCTGGGGCAACCCAGCTGGGGACTTACCTTCTCTCCCTTCAGCCCTGGCACCCCTGGCTTCCCCTGTAGGAGAAGCAGTAGGTGTTAGTGCCACGGCAGAGGGACTGGTGAGCCAAGAGAGGGCCCGAGGACCTGCCCTCCCACTTCTGGGAGGCTTTGGTACAGCAGACCTGGGCACGGTGGGCAGCGGCCCCCACCCCCAACAGACTGGGGTCACTCACAGATTTCCCGCCAGGACCTTCCTTTCCTGGTGCCCCAGAGCTGCCCTGTGGTGAGAAGAAGCGTTAACGGGGAGGCCTCCGGCTGAGACCTCAGCCCATTCAGTCCCCTCTCTGGATGGCAGGACGATCTCTGCCAACTCTCCCATCTCCTCTTGATCTGTTTGGTCAGCAATCACTCCCTTCCTGTTGCCTATCCTTCTCCCTGTCTAACCCAAGTCCTTCTGGTTGCAAAGGAAGGGAAAACGTGAGGATTCTGGGTACTCCTTCCCGCTGTAGCAGGTTGGGAAGTGGTCTGGCTGACCCCTGAGGAGCCACAGCAGATAGACAGACAGACATTTCCAGGGCTTTTTGCTTAAGGTATATAAGGCCCTAAAATGAGCTTAGGTCTTCCAGTTAAGGCCACTCTGATCATTACTAAACTTCCCCATGGCTAGAATCCAGGCCAAGGCTCACAGGCCAACAACCCCTGGGATGGAGACACTCCCCAGAGGGGCCTGGCTGAATGAAGCCCCGCCTCCTCAGGAAAATGTCTGGCCCCTCCCCCACACACGTCAGTCACACCAGCTGCCCCCCACCCCCTGGCCTCATTACTCCCTCTCCTCCCACCAAGCAGGGGTCTCCCGCCTGAGCCCATGCTCCAGTCTCTGCTTACCTTGTCTCCCTTAGGGCCTGGCGGGCCACCCGGGGCCCCCTGAGGGCAGAAAACATGTCAGGTAGAGGTTTCCCAGGGGCCTCGCATTACAGAGATATCTATTCTAGCCCCTTCCCCAGACCAGGACCCAGAACTGGGCCTTATGTCTACCCAGGCAAGAGGAGGGTCTCTAAAGAAAGGACAGCAGGAGGGGCAAGGGGTACTCACCGGGGCCCCAGGAAGTCCTATCCCAGGGAGTCCAGGTCGTCCAGGGGGCCCAGGCTCTCCTGCCAGCCCTTCAGGCCCAACAAAGCCAGGGTCTCCCTGGTCAGACATGATGTGGGTGTGAGAGAGCTGCTCCCTCAGTCCAGCACCCACTCTCCACCCCACAGACCCCCACAGCTCACCTTCTGCCCTTTGGGCCCTATGACGCAGATCTCTCCTGGCCGGCCCTGGGGGGTGAGGGGCACGTAAGAATGGCAGAGGCCTGGCATCTCCCTGGGGCTGTAGTCCCCCACTGGGACAGGTGCAGGCTCACTGACCTCCCCAAAGCCACACTCCACCCAATGCCCCAAGGTCATCAAATGTCAACCGCAGGGCATTAGAGGTCAGGGACTCTTAGGCTGGGAGTCAGGAGGCCCCCTCCTTGCTGTGCCTCTTAGGGCACAGCTGTCTCCTCTGGGTCTCTGTTCTGTCTGAGCAGGGGTATCGGGGTGGATTCTGATGGTTCAATTCCAGTGTTCCAAAATGCCATGCTGAGGGAAGTGGGGGTCGTGGTGGGGAGGGGCCCAAGCACCGTACATCTCGGCCTGGCTTTCCTGTGGAGCCCTTGATGCCTCCGTCTCCCCTCTCGCCTTTCTGGCCCTGGGGAAGGAAGAGACAACGTGACTGGGGTTGAGGGAAGGGCCTGTAAGAACCAAAGCAGCTCTATCTCAGGGAGCGACAGCCCCCTTCTAGACCAATGGTCTCTCTGAGATCAAATGGCTTCAGTCACCCAGGCGGCAGACAACAGGAAGAACTCCCAAACCAGTCAGACCTCTCACTCTGGGGTCTGTGGCACTTCCTTATAGGTTTGGTGGGGATTTGGACATGATGGCAGGGTCGGAGAGGACTGCCAATTCTATGCCCAGACACCATCCTCTGAGAAGACTTTAGGCACGTCCCTCCTCATGTCTATAGGGCCCACAGACCTCCCTGGCACCCACTCCCCCAAATCCAGGCCCATTACCTTCTGGCCTGTGGAGCCTGGGAGTCCTGAAGCTCCCTGAGATGAGGAGACACAACAGAAGGAGTGAAAAAGGAAGTGAAGGCTGGGCCAGGGCCCCACTGCCCCGCCCTAGCCCTGGTCCCACTCACCACGGCTCCTGACTCCCCCTTCTCTCCCTTCGGGCCTTCTGCACACTGAACATGGAGATATGGTGTTGAGAGGGGCCCCGGGCTGGCCCAGGGTCATCCTGTGGACTGCCAAGGGCACAGCTCCTTCTCCAGGCTGACCCCATATTCCCCCTAAAGTCGTCCTCACCTCCAGGTCTTACCTGAAGTGGGGCATCCGGGGAGATTCGAACACAGTCATTGCCCTAGGGGTAGGGAACAGGGATGAGGGGGAGGGCCTTGTTTTGAGGAAGATAGGCACAGGAATCCCACAGTCCCCGGTGGCCTTGGCAAACAGAAGCTTCCACACACTCATCCCTAGAAAGAGCCTGGCCCTCATCCCCCATTTGGGCCAGGCTACAGGTTTCCGTCTGAGACCATGGGATGGTGGCTCACATCCCAATCCACCCCCAGGGCACAGCTGGGAAGGGTCTGCAGTAGCCATGGCTGGGGCACTTACCCGCGCTCCCTTCTCTCCCTTGGGGCCCAGTGGGCCAGGCAGGCCCTGCTCACCTTTCCCTCCCTGCGGATGAGAACAAAACCGGCGCTGGGACCAGAAGGGGCACTTGGGAACCTGGAGGAAGCTCTCCCCAATCTGCTCTTCTCCACCCGTCCACCACACATGTAAATGAGCACAGCTACCCCGACCCCCACTAGGCACACAGCACATGGATTCCATATGCATTCCACCATATGTCCCTCCCAAGCCACAGGCTATATCTGGCAATCTATAGTCTCACGCAGAGGGTAGCTCTTCCCTCACACCCCTACCCAGGCATGCTAGCTCACACGCACCACACCCCAGGGCACATGGATGCATGAACATGGACACAGTTGGAGCAGCATGTGTGACACCCACGAAGCTGAGCATCAGGCTGCTTGAGTTCAAATCCTGCTTCCACCAGTTTAGTATGTGACTCAAGGCAAGTCATGTGACGTCTCTGAGCCTCAGTCTCTTCGTCAATAAAATGGGGTTCATGTTAGCACCTACCTCAAGGTGTGATGCTGGAGGTAGCATGCTCAGCACAGAGCTGGCACTGTCAGCACTCACATGAAGGTAGCCCCAAGAATTATATTGTATATTCATGGGCACGCACAAATGCACAACCTCACATTTGCATACGTGCTGCCAACCCCATTACTCACAAGCACTGTGGTCCTGTCAGGCCCACAAGTATATGAGTTCAGCCCTCAACATCCCGGCAGCGGGCTGCACATGTGCAAACATGTGTCCAGAGATGCATGTAGCCAAACCCACACACAATCACTCTGACACACCTGCTCCTACATGTGGGCACAGCTGGGCCTTAGACTTCCCTGAAGTAAAATGATAATGCCCACCCCACAAGATGTTTGAGGGGTTTCAGGAACGTCACAGATGTGCAAATGTATGGCCCAGTGCCTGATGTGCAGTAGGGTCTCTGAAAAGGGCAGTTCTTAACATCCTTATACACGCCCAACCCCCACTCTCTCCAACACACACACACACACACACCTAATCACCACACATACATACAGGCTCAGGTAGCCCTGATTTAAACGCAGCCACAGAGTCACATGCTGTGGGATGGGCTGGGACCACCAAAGAAGGCAAGAGTATCCTGTTCTCCCTCTGGGACTCACCTTGAGACCAGAGGGACCAATTGTGACCTGGGGACAAAGGAGAGAACATTACATCTCAGGAGGGAGAGGAAATGAAGGGCCTAGAGAGAGCTATCAATTTATCCAGGGTCACACAGCGTGGTGGCAGGACCAGCAGGCAGAATCCCAGCCCTTGCTCTGCCTCCCAGGCAACCAGCGGGCTGACCGGATCCTAAGGCTATTAAACTTGCAGAGGGGTCTGACCTACCTTTTCTAAGCTGCCTGGCTTCGGAACGCCACCCACCAGTTGCAATGATAACATGGCTGCTCGGTTGCCATGGTAATCCCTGCACATCTAGGGACTATCAACCTTACCAGGGTTGGTGGGGAACTGAATGGGAAGAGGGACAGGCAACAGAGGGTGTACTTCCTGACATCCCCCAAGGTCGAGGGGCTTGGAGCTGAGGGGTGACAGGCTGTGCCCTTTGTGGACCAATGTGGCTGTCAGCTCAGAATGTCAAACCTGGGGAAAATGGTGACTCACGCTGCCCACTGAGGAGACAGTTAGGCACCAGCTGTGCTTGCTCTGAGCCCCTCCCCCTAGTCCTTCTGGACCCCCAGAGGGAGGCTGGGCCAGGGTCACCTAGACAGGGCTAGGAGGGGAGGCCTTGACGTGTGTTTTGGGGTCAAGTACTGGATTGTGTCACCCTGAACCCTTCCGCATATCTAATCAATCCTCCAAGATAATGTGAGAAATACTCAAGCAGAGCAGGCCTGAGTTCTTGTGGGGAGTGCCAAGCTGGGATTAGCAACCAAGGTCCTGATCCCATCAGCCACCACCCTGTCCCCATTCCACCCTGGATCCCAGTACATGGCCCAGATCACAGGCCACAAGGCTTCCTTCCATTCAGCCCTGGCGTGGTGGGGATGGGGGTGGGGGTCAAGCCCAGGGCTGGGGGAAGGACAGAGAGTGTGTGTCAAAGTGCACAAAGACCCCCTTGTCCTTAAGCAGGAAGCTGCAAGCCAACCTCTAAGCAACGCCCACTCCCAGCCAGTGCCCACCCCACCCTGACATCCTCTAGTCACTCACATTGCTTTCCTGGGCACCATGGACACAGGGTGGACACTGAAAGGGAAGAACAGGCTACGAGGTCAGTTCTATGAGCTCGGGAGCAACCCTGTCCACCCATCCCTCCGCGCACACACACCAACTGCACAGAACACCACATATGACCTGGATGGAGTCTGAGTGAGCATGAAGATACAAATCCTATCCAACAAGCCTCATCCTTCAACTCCCACCCGCCTAGAACCAAGCCATTTCTCAGATGAGGAAACTGAAGCCCAGAGAGAAATAGCAATGGGCTCTGGATCACACAGCATGGCAGGGCAGAATGAAGCCCATAATCCAGGGTCCCACGGCCAAGTCCTGGGCCCTCCCCATGATGCCCGTGACCATTTGCTGCCAATTCAGCAGGAGTGTCAGGGGCCAAAATCCCTGCCCTCCCAAAAAGAGGCGATGGGCAGACAGGACCTAGCGTCGGGCCCCCAAGGAATTCTGGGAGCTGTGTAGTCATCCTAAAACCCTCATGCTCACGCTCAAGTGCCACAAAAGCTTTGTCCGAAGGGTTTATGCTGGCACCTCCTCAACTGAGCTCTTTTTGCTCGTCTAGATGGGAGGCTTACCTCATTGGGAGCTACCTCCTGACGGGCCTGGGAGGAGAGAGGGCATGGGGATGAGCTGGGAAAGGAGGGGATGAGGCACTGTTTCCAACACCTCTACCCAAGAACCACCTGAAGCGGTTGATAGTGCCCTTGGTCGTGCCAGGTACTGTGTCTGTCTCGCCCCCACTCATTCTTCCTTCTCAGAGCTGGCACCTATGTATCCTAAGCTCTGTCCAGGAGTGGGGGCAGGTGGAACGAGCGTGGGAGTAGAATGTCTTATGCAAGCAGTTTACAGAGGGCATGGAGGGCAAACAGAGGGCACCATGGGCTCCCCCAGCCACCCACCATCTCTACCTTTGTTCCCCTTTCTGCCTTCTGGCTGATTCTTCCCGTCAGCTGGGTATCCACCTGGGTAGACAGAGTAACAGGGAACTCTAGGAAGGAAAGTTCTGGGGCCTATGCTGGAAAGGTGCACTCAGGCGGGGGCATGGACCCCAGGTACCCCTCAGCCTGACATCTGGCACCTCCCAGGATATCAAGAGAAGCTCAGGCCCCGGGCACCCCACAGATACCCCTCCTTTTTCTCCTACCCACGTGATGTCGGAGAAAACAAGACTATGAATCAATGAGATCCTGTGTTCCTGCAGCCAAGGGCTGGGCATGGTGCCCAGTAGGCAGGGAGGTTGCCCAGGCAGGGAGTGGGGCTAAGGGAGGAACTGGGCTTCCCTGACACCCCTAAAAAACCTGCAAGTGAACAGGGCAGCTGGCCATGGTGCTGGGCAGAAAACCAGCCTGGCACTGGCTGGGACTGGGCCCAGGAGAGTGAGCAAGTCCTGAGGGAAGCAGGTATTCCATCTTGAAGAAACTGCCTTTAGGTACAAGCCTCATCCTGCCCTCACCAGGAGGGTCTAGGGTGGTATCAGTGAGGGTCTGGGTAGTGCCAGAGCTAGAAGGGCACAACTCTCTATGCCAACAGGCGGGCAGGCACAGGGCCATTCTGTGAGCGGTCTCTCTGCCTCTCTGAATCCTATGGGGGTACAGAAATAGGCAGGGCTTCCATGCCCTCTCAGGCACAACTGACCCTGGTGGTAGACCTCAGTCAGGTGAGGGGAGGGTAGTCTCACTTTGCCTGTCCTACCCACCCACCTGGCTGTTTTGAGGCTCCTCCAGGCAGAAGCAGCGCGTGTAGACCTTGCCCTCAGTCTGTGGATTGATCTCGATGAGCTCATTGCCCTGGGTGTCCCGGCGGGCCTTGGAGGTCTCTGGAGGGCACTGCCCAGTGTGGAGGAAGGGCTGGGGTCAGCACAGAAGGCACCGCCCTCCCATCCCCCACACTCATCCTAAGATCTCTAGGCATCCCCTTCCTGGTCCACCATCTCCAGCACATTGTACCCCTGGGCAGTGCCCCAACTCCCCTCTCCCCCAGCTGTGCTGGTGCCAGGCCACTCACCCCTCCTGGTAAAATCTCACAGCAGCCCTCCTCTAGCACAAGCTCCGGGTCACAGTAGATGTGTGCCTGCTGAAGGTCAAACTGTAGGGGACACACGAGTCAGTTTCACTTCACTTTAGTAATTATCTCTGTGTCCTGGCCCCCCCTGAGGCACGGAGATGGCTCCACCCCAAGATTTGACTTCAGAGAGTTTCTAGTCTGGCCTGAGAGACCATCAAGAACATAGCTATCACCAAAAGGAAAACAAAACTGCATGTGCAAGAAAGAGGGAGAGGAGGGAGCAATGTTCACTTTGGCCCAGAGGAGCGGGAAAAGAGGAGGTTCCTTTCAAGCGGGGCCTTGAAGGCCTAGTAGATATTTAACAGATGGGTATGGAAGGAAAAGCATTCCAGGTGGAGGTAACAGCATAGGTGGAGGCATGGAGGTGTGAAAGTACTAGGTGAGGTGGATGAAAAGAATGGAATTGACCAGAGCAGAGCTGCATGGAGAGAGGGAAAGGAAGACGATGCGGCAGACGTTAGAGGAACCAGATCATGAAGAGCCTTGAATGCCAGGTGCATCTGGAGGGCAGTGGGGAACCATGAGAGGATTCTGAGCAAGGCCAGGACCGAGTCACAGATTCTGGAGAGCTCATGCAGGCTCCCAGAAAGCGCGAGCGGAGCTCAGAGCCCAGCCTAGTACTCACTGAAACGGGCTTGCCCTGCTCAGCATCCAAGCCCAGAAAAGTATGACCCCCAGGCTTCATGGGTCGCCGGGGTCCCAGAGGCTGGGAGGAGGCTGAGGTACAGTCCACGTGCACAGAGGCCACGCGTTCTGCCACACTCAGCATCAGCTTGTGCCAACGCAGGTCGAAGAGCTGGGGCACTGAGAAAATGCAGGACACGAAGTCGCCATCTTGGCCCTGGGCCCGAAGCTCCAGGCTCTGCTCTTGGCTGTTGACTTCTAGGGAAATCTGTATGGAATTGGGAAAGATGCAGGACAGAGAATCAGAGTGCCAGAGCCACAGCAGGGCAAAGTTAAGGGCCCTTAAGTTCATCTCACAGGAAGGGAAACTGAGGCCCAGAAAGGGAAGAATGCTACTGGTGGTCACAGAGCAGTTCATCCTGACAGAATGAGACAGGTGTTGGTGGGGTGGGGGTGGCCTCGAGGATGGGCATTGGGATGGAGCAGGGAGGCCCCAGAAATGCCAAGCCTGGACAGAAGTTGGGCTGTACTGATACTGCTCAAGGCCCCACGAGAAATGGGGGTGGGAGTGGGGCTCACCTGTGGGTACCCATCTCCGTCGGTCACTTGAAACAAATACCATGTTTTCTGGTGGGTGTGTCTCTTCAGCAATAGTGTCAGCACCAGGGCAAACTCATTGGGGAGCCCCCGAGGAAATACTCGTCTGGGGGTAGAACAGGGAGGGTGCCCGGAGGCTCAGGGGAAAGACCACCTGCTGCCCACCCGGGGCCCTCAGGACTGCTGCACCTACACGAGATACACACAGGCCCACACCTCCAAACTGACACACACCTGTACACATTCATTCATTCTACAGACATTTGTTTTGAGTATCGACTACGTGCCAGGTGTGGGTCTGGCTGCTGGGGATAACAGTGGTGGAAACACAGAGAAGGTGCTTGTCCTCATGGAGCCTTCAAGTCTGACGGGGGGTAGGGGGGCCATAAACAAAGAATCCCCAGAATGACTAATTTCACCATCTCATTACAATTGTTGTAACTGTCCCCACGGAATTCAGGATGCCCTGAGGAGAATAACTGGGCCTGGGGTAGGAGGAGAGAGACTGAAAAAAGATGAAAAGAGTTCAGCAGGACTACAGAAGCAAGAAAGAAAGGGGACATTTTAGGAGACGAGGCTGGAGAGATCAGCAGGGACCGGAACACCCAGGGACTTGTGGGAGTCTGGACTTCATGCATCAGGGTATACTGTGCACATGCGTGTGCGCACACACACACACACACACACACAAACACGCACACACACAGACTCTTGCCAGGTTCCCACCCCCATCCTGGGGTCTTCAAGGTGCCTACAGGATGCAGACCTGCCCCCAACAACTGCTAGCCAGAGATAGGGAAGGGACAGAGGGTGGGCCTGCCTGGCAGCTCCTCTCTGCCCACCCTACAAGCCCCAGGAGGGGAGACCAGGTTGACTCCAGGCAGGGGGTAGGACAAAATGGTCCCCAGTTGCCCCTGGGCTCAGCCCCACATCCAGAGCTGCTGGGAGTGTGGCTGAGGTCAGCACTGACCCCCAGCAGTCACTCTGAAGCCGTTACCGTGTGGGCTGGGTGAGTGGGGCCGCCCCCAGTCGCAGGATGAGAGGCCCCTTGGGGTTGCGGATCTTCTTGATGGCAGATGTCTTCATGAGGCTCAGTCGTCGGATGAGGTTGAAGCCTTTAGGTGAGACACCAGGTAAAGAGCTCAGCTGGGCAGGTGAGGAGGGGTACAGGCCACTCCAGGAAAAAGGTGAATGGGGGGACAGCAGGATGAGACAGGCACTCACCAGTTACGTTGGTCGATAAGTCGCTTCTGTGTTCCAACCTGAGTCCTTCCTGCTGCGAAGGTGGGCACTGCTCACCTGGAAGAGAAATTGACAGTGGGGCACTCTGTGGGCTCAGGCTGAGGTAGCTGCACAGCCAGGCTCTTGGGGACCCTGGGAAGGACAATTTTATAGTCCCCACTCTGTACCTTTAGCCAGGCCGTGCCTTGGGCCAGCATTCACCCCTTGCCTTCTGACCCTGGCTACCCTGGGAGCCAGGAGGACCTCCAGTATATAGTTGGGAAGACTGAGGCCCAGAGGCTATGGCCTGGCCCAAGGCTACAAAGTGAGTTCACAGCAGAGCAGGACCAGATCCCCTAGAAGTCAAATCCCCTAAGACCCCAAGTCAGGATCCAGGCCAGTAAGAGAGAGAATAAAAGAAACTCTGGGCAGCCTTAGAACTCAGATAGAGTAGAGAAGCTATGTATATACACATGTGCTCCCTCCATGACACACACCAAAGTAGGGTACAGAGGAACACATCAGGGGTAAGGAAATGTCAGGTTCATGCACACCTGTGTTATATACAAGCACACACATGTCTGCACATGTGTGAATTGCAGCTGATACAAGTGTTCTCAACAATGGGTTGGGGTCCACTTTCTGCATCCAAAGCAGACAAGCAGGCCAGACAGAGGTCTGAGTCAACTGATTGGCTTTTCGCCTGGACCACCACCTTGTGAAACAGTGAGAAGAGACTGAGGCCCTGAGGGACCCACAAGCTCAAGGGAACCCCTAGGGCCTTAGGGCTCCAGACAGGGTCTATTAAGGGGGTAAAAGCTCCTAGAGATGGGGGTAGCTTAATCCAGGTCTCCAAAACCCTGAAGGGACAGGTGGGCACCATGGGTCAGCCTCCTGCATAGGCTTGCTTGAGCAGAAGTATTGGGAGAAGTGTGACAGCAGGAGAGATAGAGGCCAGAATCAGAAAGGCCTTCCCATCAATGCAGGGGGGTAGCTGGGACAAGATGGTGAATACTGCTCCTAAAAGCTAGGCACTGGACTCCCTGGCCACCTGGCTGGAAGAAAGAATACTGGATCTCTAGGCTTAGTGACCCCACTAGAGTCTCCCTCCCCCAGGTCTGGCCAGAAAGATTATCTTCAGCATCATCAGCAGCAATGGGTGACTCACCCCCTTGGCAATAGACCCAGATTCCTTACAAATGTTGAAATTCTCTGCCCCATCCCCCAGGGGACCCAGTGAGGTCTGAGAGGAGAGCAAGGCACACGTGCACACATACAAAAACACGTATGTACACACACAACATGTACCCGGATGCATATCCCTCCCACATCTGTACCTTGGTTTTTCTGCCTCCTTCTGCTGGATGTGGGTTCTAGATGTTTTGTTTTTGCTCAGCTAGGAGGTTAAGCCACTGAGCCCAGAGGGCACCCAATAGGGAAGAAGGGCAAGTTGCCCAGTCAACTTCCTCTGGCTTTGGGCCCTGGAAAGCTGCACCCTCTGTCTCATCCAGCGTCTGGGCCTGAAGGAGGGCCCTTTATCTGAGATCCAGGGCCAGTAGTGGAGGACGAGGGGCACATGGGCTGGAGGATGGATTCTCCACCATGGAAAGGATTGGAGGGGCCTGGGCCTCTTTCAGGATGCAGCTTCCTTCTGCAGGGAGAGCTCACTGCCTGCTCCTCCCCACTCCACTGTCCTACCAGCACTCTGTGCACAGGGTGGGTTTATACATTAGGGAGGGGGTTTATTCTCTCACACACAGAGACACAGGAATGTGAACAGATGCACAGAGTAACTCCAAGATGCAAATATACAGAGGCCCGGAGAACACAAATATGCAGACAGAAACACACACTCCAGCTCACCTCGCACAGGCTTGTATGTGCAAACACCTCAGGCCACCCTGAACTCAGCCCCCAGACTGTCCTATAAACACCACATGGCCCAGGCACATGGTCACATATGTATCCAGTACCCTGGCACCTCAGGAAGCCAGTCACAGGCCTATGGAACACTGATCCGTGTGTGTCATCTCACCTGTATTTTCCCCATGGCTGCAGGTAGCCCAGAGACCAAGCAGCCACAGGCCCGGAGCCCAAGATGCCCACATCCTGGTCCAGAGAGATTGGCCACAGCCACAGCACCTGAAAATCAGAGACCAGGAAGGTGGACTCCTGAGCTCACACAGCCCAATTCCACATGTGGGCAAGTAGCAGCCAGTGCGTGGGGCCCAGGCACTGGTACTAGAGTGGCAAGAGGTCCAGCCAGGCACCAGTCCCCTCAGCGGCCCCGCCATAGGGTTTGGGCTGGAGTGATATTCAAAATTTTGAACCACTTTACGGCACAGATACTGACAAGCCAGAGCAGAACACTGGCTGGAGCACTGAGGGTCCAGGCAGCATCTGGCTGTGCCAGTGAATAGTTGCTGGATTGAGGAGAGATCTAAAGGGTCCTAGAAGACCAGGGCAATTGGGAGAGCTTGTGGCGTTTACCAATACACTTGGAAGTATTTTATCAACCTGTGTGCTTACTGTATTGGTATACACTAGCCTGGTACCTGGCTACCTATACCCAGTTTAGCCAGGAGGCCCTGCCAGGCATCCACAAGGTCAGGGGCTGACAAGTGGGCTGAGCCTCCTGGCAGGCATCACAGGGTTGTATGTGAGCCAAGGAAGTTACATGGGTACAGTGGGTGGGAGAGCGGGTCACCGGGGTCAGGACCTTGCTGCCAACCTCCTGTGCTGATGGATGCTCATCTTTTAGTTTTATTAAACCCTGATGGATGGATCCAGATAAATCAATGAGGGCTCAGCAAGCGACCAGCAGAGCCATACATCATCCAGCCTCCCCTGAGACAGGCAACTAGCACGCACACACACAGTCATGCATGTGTCATCGTGACACACACAGATATATACAGGCACATATACACAAGGACACATACGTGCTAGGGTATGCATACATACCTACCTGCACGCAGGTATGCTCACAGAGACACATGTTCACCGATATACCCAGACACATCAGCTTACCCATACACCCATGCACACAGCCAGCCTATGAATGGACTTCCTGTTGGGAAGTTCTTATGCAAGTCTGACCTCATTCCCTCCAGCTGTAATGGAATACTTTTTCTCCTCCCTCAGTCCTGGATAAGGAAGGAGAACAGGAAGGACCCCCTCATCTCAATATATTTGGAGATAGGACCCGAACCCCCTTCTTCCTGGGGCAGAACTGTTCCCTCACCCTATTCATCATCTCCCCTTCTAGAAGCATGCACATCCCATCTCTCAAACCCTATCCTGGCTTCCCCCTCCTGCCAGTCAATGGAAGGGTTGCCAACTCTTCAAGGCATGTGGATGCATGTGGAGGCGTGAACATTAATGTGCTTATGTCCCCTTCCTGGTCCTGATCTCTGGCTTCCAATGCCCTGGTCCCAGCCAGGAGAGGGGGCTATAGGGATAGAAGGAGAGAAGCTTTTCAGATGATCCCACTCCAATACAAAGGCACAGATTTTCAGGCAGGGAGAGTTAGAACTGGGATGGAGTTTAGAGCTCATCCCACTATAGAGAAGGTGATTGAGATCCAGAGAGGGAAAGTCACTTGCCCCAGGTCACACAGCAAGTCAGAGGTAGAAGGGGCCCTTCAGCCCAGAGCCAGGAGGCAGCCCACTCCACCCCCACTTACCGTGGCTGGAGATCCCCCACCTCACTGAGTAGTCCAAGCAGCCCAGCACAGCCAGCCAGAGGAAGCAGGGCCTGGGTTCCTTAGGCCCACTGGGGGCGGGGAGGAGGGGTCTTCGATCACTTCTGGCTGGCCTCAGTCCCAAGCTCTTGGGGCTGAATGCTGGCTGAATGCTGCCGGGCTCCCGAGCCTGCCGGGACTGCTGGCCACTCCGGGTGGGGGAAGAGGGGGAGGTTCCAGGGGGCTGGGGACCAGCCAGCGCTGCTTAATGGAACACAGCTGGACCCGCCCGCCCGCCAGTCAGGAGGAGGGCGGGAGGACCAGGAGGGGGCTCGGCAACAGCAGAGGCAGCCGACACACAGCTCCACTCCTGGCCTGGCCGTCCTCCCAGGCCCGCCCTCCCACTTCCCGCCAGGTGAGCCAGCCTGGCAGTCAGCAGGGCGGGACCTTGCGTGCCCAGAGCTGCCCTGCAAGGGGGCTCTGGGGGCAGGTGGGTGGGTGGGGAGGTCGGCCCTTTAAGAGCCAGGCCTGGAGCTGGAAGGGCCTCCCCTATGCCACCCCCTTCCCCTTCTCTGGCTGGGCCTCCAGATGACTGGGGGATTGGGGTGGAGACCCTCCTCCCCAGTTCCATGGCACCCGTGACGTGGCTGCTGCCCAAGCCTCCTTGGTCAGCTTTTTCCAGTTTCTTGGCCTAACATTTCCAGTTAGTCTGTTCCTCGGTCTGTCTGAACTGGGGGGAGGGTGCCCCCCCCCCCCCGCAAGGGGATGGTAAATTAACCCCTTCTACTCTGGCCTCATTCCCAGAGAAGTGGAAGCTCTTATTCTTCTTTACTCCAGGAGGTTAGAAGAGCTCCAGTCCCTGTCTTCTGCTCTAGCTCTGTGGCTTCAAACTTACTATTTAACTCTGACTCCGTTTTCCCATCTGGAACATGGAATAATGACCTATATACCTCCCAGGGTTGTTGTGAGCAGGAAAACGAGTTAAAGTCTGTAAAAATGCTTACTTCAGGGTCTGGCAAAAAAGAGGAGCTCAATGAATATTCACTGTTATGATCATTACTATTGTGAACGCGGTGGGAGGTGGGGGTGGGGGTAGGCGTGGGGTGAGAAGGGTAAGGCTGGGATTCCAGCTTATACCCAGCAATGCAGAGGCATTGCTTTATATTCAGGATCCAAGGAAGCAAGAGGAATTGAGGTTGAATAAGAGATTGGACTTCTGAGGAGAAAGGAGCAAGTAATGTGCCCAGTTCTGTCCAGAGGCAGGGGGATGATCAAGGTGACCCTCCCAAGGGTCTCCCCGAGGAGGCAGCAAATTTCTGGGCACCAAGGCTGAGGAGATCCAGAGAAGTAAGTTCAAGATGCCCACAAGTGGTAGGAATGGGTGATGGTGAGGGGGGTATCAACTGGAGTGCTCTGATTTGTGGGGGTTGTTTCCTGCAGAAGCGACATGGTAGAGCCCTGGCCCTACGGCCCCATCTAACCCAGGATTTCCCGCCTCCAGAGCCAGAGGTGCTGAGTCAGCGGAAACCCCAACCACTGGCCACGAAGGCGCCCCGCTGTGGTCCCTCTGAGAAGCCAGCCCAGATGTGGCTACGACAGTGGTGGGGCCTGGGAAGCGCTGAGCTCAGCAGGCGGGAAGTTGGGGGGGGTGCTTTCTGGGCTCTCTGGTGTGAGCAGTGGGTAGGCACAGGCACAGGCCTGGCCTGGCCATAGGGGGCTGCCCCAGTGGTGGGCACTTGGGAAATAATAGGCAACAAAGCTAGGTCAGGCTCTGTGTTAAGAACTTCACATAAGCTAACTCCTTTAATCCTCACAACCACCCAGCAGGGCGAATTCTATTCTTATCCTCATTTTACAGATGGGGAAACCTGGAGCATAAGAACAACGCCACGCGTACAGGATCACACGGCTAGTGGGTTTTGGAGCAGGGACCATGCCCAGCTAGCCTGGACTCACAGTTACAAGCTCTTAACCACCGTGCCATCCTGGGCATTTCCTACCCTTCCCCCACTTATATCCCAGACTCTCCCAGGCAGGAGGGGATGGCTGGACCCAGAGCTGGAGGGATCTGAGAAGGGGGAGTCCAGAGACCTTCCCACCGCACCCCAAGGTGCTCACCAGAACAGCCAAACCTGGGGCTCACCCTAGGCCTGGACACACTATCATAGACACAGTCTAGAAATGTGTCCATGCCCCTTCTTCCCTCTGACACATACGTACACACATCTAGAAGCGTGCAGTCAGATATGCTTTCTCACGACACATATGTGTAGACTCCACCTCCATATATGGGCACTTAAGTTCATACAGACACATGCACGCGTGATACTCCTCCACATAAACAGACAAAGACATGTGTGTGAGCACAGATGAACCCACAGAAACATATCCCTGGCCATACTCAGACATAGGCACATAACTCTCAGAATGCATGCACACAGCACTGTAAGTACTTGGAGATACACACATGCATGCACGCACAGACACATATGTGCACAAACATACACATTGAAACACACACATGCACCCATGGGCATAATTGTTCATATATGCAAGCAGAGAAACCTGCAGACCTACAACATATACACAAGTAGCCACACAGACACAGGTGGCACTCACAGAAACTCCCACGAGACATGCACACACTGACACACATACATACATGCATGCATGCAGCGAGGCTGACACATTCACATGCATTCAGCCCCAGAAAGCCCTGTATGCCAGCAAGCAGGGTATCCCATGGGGCTGGGCTCAGCGCCCTCACCCCAGATGGCATCGCCACGAGGTAATCAACGCTGCTAATCACCACCAGCTGCCCTGGAGCCTGCCTGCCGCTGCCGGGTGGAGATACTAAGGCCTCCTGAGCCTGGGGTAGTATGCCCAGATGTCAGAAGTGTCCAAGGGCACAGCCACCGTAACATCCCAGCTGGCCATTGGGGAATCCCTTTCTGGCAGTGGCAGCACTTGGGGCTGGAGGAAAGTGAGCAGCCAAGACAAGGCCTGGTCCAAGAACTGACCTAGGACCCCCCACACAGCCACGCAGATGTGGTCCTGGAATATGTGCACATAGGTGCATACGTACACAGACACACCGGCATATCACACATGTCCGAAACAGACCTCGATTATTCCCGACAGATCTGCTTCTCCCTGTCTTCCTCATTCTAGTAAATGCCACCATAATTCATTTGGATGTTCTGTCTAAAAACCTAGGAGTGGTCATTAGCTTCATCCGTTCCCCCACAACCCCCACCATCCTGTCAATTCTACCCCAAAACACAGCCTGCATCCACCCACTTCTTGCCCGAGCCACTACCCTCTTTTGCCCTATTGGCAGGATCCTCCCAACCCCTACTTCCCATCCAGCAGCCAGCAAGTCCCTTCCAAACCTGTAGCTGTTGGTTTCACTCTCCGGCTTCAATCTTCTGGGTTTCATTTCAACCACAATAAAAGCCAATCTTTCCTTTGGGCTTACCAAGTCCCTCATAGTCTGGCCTCTGCCTTCCTGTCCAGCGCCTCAGCCCAGAATTTTTGTTTTTAATTGGGAAATATTGGGGAACAGTGTCTTTTTCCAGGGCCCATCAGCTCCAAGTCAAGTCGTTGTCCTTCAATCTGGTTGTGGAGGACGCAGCTCAGCTCCAAGTCCAGTCGCCATCCTCAATCTTAGTTGCAGTGGACACAGCCCACCATCCCATATGGGAATTGAACTGCAACCTTGTTAAGAGCTCACGCTCTGACCAACTGAGCCATCCGGCCACCCCTCCTGAAGCTCAGCGGCAGCTGGTTGTCTTCAATCTAGTTGTGGAGGGTGCAGCTCGCTGGCCCTTGTGGAAATCGAACCAGCAACCCTGTTGTAAAGAGTTCACGCTCTAACCAACTGAACTATTTGGCCGGCCCTCACCCCAGGATTTGCAGCCTCACTGGCCTCTTTCTCAGTCCTGAATTCTCCTACTTGGTTTTCCCCTTGAGGGCTTTTGTGCCAACTCTTTCCTCCTCCTGGAAGGATTTGTCCCTGATCTTTGCTTGGCTGGCTCTTTGACAGGTCTCACCTCCTCGGTCACCTCCCCACAGTGGCCTTCCCTGATCACCAGATAGAGAAGAGCCGCAAGTCGCTTCCTATGACGTGACTCTGTTTTAAATCTCTGCATAGCCCTGGTATGTGTTTCTGTATTGTCTTTCTCTACTAATAACCGAGAGGTTCCATGAGAGGGCTTGTCCACTGGCACTCACTGCCCTACAGCTTAACCTGGCACCCCGACAGGCACCACTTGGGAATTAGTGGACAATTGCACAAGAATACTGTCCACTGTCCGAGCTCAGACACAGACATGCATCCACAGGAGATGTGACACACAAGCATACACGTGAATGTACATGTGTGCAGAGATACATGCACACGCAGCTTCTGGGTCATAGTGGAGAGATTGACACCAGAGAATCAAGGTGCGTCCTTTGGTTTCTCTGGCTATCTCTGGCCGGTCTCCTTACCACGCCAATATCTCTCTCACTATCTCTGTCCTCTTTTCTCTATGTCTGTGTCAGATCTCTGGTTCTCCAGCTCCTGTTTCTCCCTCTCTGTGACTGTGGCCCCTTTCCAGCACTTTCTCGCCTTTGTGTCTCTAACTCCCCTCTATTTTGGGATCTGTGTCTCTAACTCTGCATCTCTGTGTCTCTGGCTTCTGTCTTTTTCTCACACTTTCTGTGTCTTTATGTCCTGTCTCTCCTTATGTTGGAGCTTCCCTAGTCTCTGCCTCTCTTCACCCTATCTCTGGCTCTCTCTCCAAGTTGGTTTTCTTGTCTAAAGTAGAATCTCTGTTTCTAGCTCTATATCTCTGACTCTCTGACTCTGTTTTCTCGTTCTCCCTCCCTCCCTTTCCTGGCCCTAAATCAGCCTTGTCATCACGTCTGCATGGCTGTCCACGTCCCCGTGGCAGGGAGACCCATCTTTCACCTCTGACGGCAGCTTTATGGTCTCAATGGGTTAGGCAGTGCACCTCCCCTTTGGGGCCATGGTGAGCTCCACACCAACACGCCTGGCCCTGGCAACTTCGGTCCTGGCAACATTTTTAGATGCCCAACCAGGGGCATCTACTTCAGTAGCTCATGGCACCAGGCACTATGGAGCTTCTGGAGAGGTAAGTCCAGGCTCTGATGGACACTGCTGTGGATGTGGCAATGGCCAGGCAGGTGGACACAGGGGCAAGAAGGGAGAACACTCCAGGCATACTGGGCCCCAGCTTGGTTGTCCCCTGGCTCTGCCCACCTGTTCTGAGGGACCTGTAGGGAGGTGACAGGCACAAGAGCCCTGGATTCCACTCCTACCTCCACCCACTGTGTGACCCTGGGCCTAGCCTCCCTCCCATACCCTGAGGTAAATTATAGAATCCCACATTAACCCACCTGCTGTGTTAAAGCAGCTAAAAGCAGTTTGCCTGATTACTCTGCCTCAGTAGTTCTCAGCCAGGGCAGTTTTGCTTCCCAGGGGACACTTTGCAATGTCTGGAGACATTTTTAGTTGTCACAACTGGGGGGTGGGCCTACTGGCATTTAGAGGGCAGAGGCCAGGGAAGCTGCTAAACATCCTACACTGCACAGTCCCCGCAAGACAGAATCATCTGGCCCAAAATGTCAATAGTGCCAAGGTGGAGAAACCCTGCTCTACCCCAAGGGGAAGATTCTGCTCCTCAGAACTCCCACACTCTCTGACCTCCTTTAAACTCTTAATCATACTCTGACCAGGGGTGGGGGCCATTAGAAGACACCAGAGTTTGATCCTGGCTCTGCCTTTAATAACAGCAGCGAACATCTATCGAGCCCTGCTGAAGTGCTGGCCGGCCCCTACGCAGAGAAAAACTCGTTTTAGTCTTACAAAAACCACAGGAGGCTCAGGCACTATTACGATCCCTATTCTAACTAAGCATCAGGAGGCAGGCAGAGAGAAGGTGAGTAATCAACTCAAAGTCACACAGCTGGCAAGGATGGAGCTGGATTTGAACTGGTCATTTTGGGGCAGAGTCCTCTCTGGGGAAGAGCCCATATAGAGGCCTGGGTGAGTCTTTTTCCCTCTCTGAGCCTCCATTTTTTCATCTGTCAAATGTAATCTAGTGTCTCATTTAACCCGGCAACAATTCTAGGAGGCAAGGTTCTGTGATCACCTCCACTTCACAGGCTAGAAAAGCAAAGGTTCAATATTTAAGTCTCAAGGTCATAGGGCTGGGAAATGGTGGAGGAGAGATGTGAACTCAGCTCTGCCGGACCCCACGGCCCACTACCATAGGTCACCTGCAGCTCCCCCAGTGCTATAAAGCAGTAGAGCAGAAGTGCTTAAACTTAAGCTCCGAGGACTTAAACACAGATTGTCAGGCCCCACCCCAGAGTATCTGATTCAGTCGTTTGCTTTTCGAAGAAGTTCCCAGGCAATGCTCATGCTGCTGGCCCAGGGACCACATCTGACAAGCCCTGCAGTAGAGCGTGGTGTTAGAGTGCCTCTGCCTGGGTTCAAATCCTGGCTCCAGCTCTGGCTGATTTGATAACTCAGGGGTATTGCTTAACCTCTTCCTCTGAAAAGCAGAAATAACAGCAATATCTATCACTTTGCTGACAGGATCAAAGGAGATCACGAATGACAAAGGAAAAGCCGCTTGCATGGTGCTGGTACCTCGTAAACGTTCATAAATGCTCGCCTGCAGAAAGATCCCCAACACAGACAACTCCCCCTCCCCCAGACAGACTGGAAGCTCCCAGAGGGTAAAGAACTAAAACTTTCTCTTCCCCTGTGTACTGGCCACTTCCCAAGACCTGCACAGAGCAGGGCACAGGGAGGATATCTCAGAAGAAGCACAAGACAGGCAGTGGGACGTAGCCCAAATCTACCAAAACATCTGCCCCACAGCACAGGGCCTTCAGAGCAAGGATGAGGTAGGAGCACAGACAGCACTAAGGACCTCCAGGCTGACCTGGCCCCCAGCCTTCCTCTCGGCCCTGCCCCACCCTCAGTGATCCCTTTCGGGGCAAGAATTGGCCTCCCAAGGCCCTGGTGCGATAGTCTGTATTTGCTTAACCACCCACCCCTTTGGCTTCTAAACAACTCTAGTCAGGGCTGCGGTGCTGTGTGACCTTTAGTCAATCCCTAGGCCTCTCTGGGTCTTAGTTTCTTCACCTAAAAAAATCAAACAAGAACTCAGCATAGTGGCTAAGGGTGGGGTCTCCAATCCCAGAATAAAGGGGTTCAAACTCTACCACTTACTAGCTGTGTGACTTTTGGCAAATCACTTCATCTCTTGGAGTGAGTTTTTTCCCTTGTTGGTAAAACAGAATTGTCCACAGCTCACAAGGATGCTGTGAGGATCACCTGAGATGATATATATAAAGTGCTGAGCATGGTTCCTAGAACTCAATAAGTGCCAGCTATTCCGGACACACAATGAGATAGGGTAACCTCACCACAAGACACGCAATGTGTTGGCAGGCTTCCCTTCCCATCTACCTCCCGCCTCCACACACGCGCGCGCACACACACACACACACACACAGACACACACACACGTTTAGTTTTGAGACTGTCTTCACTTTTCTTCCCACTAGGGGGTGAGGAAGGCTATTAGGAACAGTCTCCCAGAAGGGGTAAATCTGAACAGAAGCTTGGAAGAGAAAAAGGTGTAATCAGTTATCAGCCACTGATTTATTTGAGCGTCTGTGTGCCCTGCTAGACTGTACGCCATAGAAAGAGCTGCTTTTGCTACCATTTTATCCCCAGAGCCTATGATAGAGACTAGCGGCTTTATAAATATTTGCTGGATGAATGAGAGGACAAATTCCTTCCAAGGACAAACTCCCCTCCATGGAGGGCAAGCCAAGGAGTGTCCTGGGTGGGGTGGGGTGAGGAGGGGAACATTCAGGGATTCCCAGATTCTTTCCTTACATGCAAGAGCCTGAGACAGTTGGACTCATAAATTCTTTGAATCCTGGAATCTCTGGAAGGAGAGAAGCTTTGGCTGCTGCCCAGCCCCACCTCCTCCCAGTAATACCCCAGGCTGGGCTGGGGAGGCCTGACAACCTACCTAAAAAGGGAGGCTAAGGGAGAGAAAGGTCAGAGTGAAAACCCAATTTTTCATCAAGGCAGAAAATAAAATCGAAGAGCACAGAGGGTTTGATTCTGGCTCTGCTAGTTCCTGGTTTTGTTCTCTTAGGCAAATTCCTTCACTTCTCTGAGCCCTCAGTTTCCGTATCTGCAAAATGGGGTAATAATGATAATACCTAACCACATGGAATTTGGGGGGAGGGATTAAATGAGATAATGCATGAAATTAAGCCAAGTCCATAGTAAACACTCAAAAATGTTCATTAACATTATTATTACCGGGAAGGGCTAGCAATTCACCAGGGATTCTAGCCTTGCACCTCACACCCACATTCACCTCTGACAGTCCCCTCTGCCCTCCTTCACTATCTACATAGCTGATTCCATGTAGCTTTGAGAGATTGATGACGTTTCTGACAGATACTCATACGAGACAGGTTTTGGTTTTTTTTCCACAAAGTGACCTAAGTAGCAAATAATACGTAAAGAAATAAAACCAACTGGAGTATTGTCAACCTTGATCATTCAGAAAAGGCCTGACACTGGTGTTCAGACAAAAGAGGACAGGTGGTTGAAGGTAGGAGGAAGAGCCTGGGATTGGGGGCCTGGGTTCAAGGCCAGGGTCTGCCTTGATGCATTATTTGCCTTGAGGACTGCCCTTTGGCAAGAGAGGAAAACTGAACCTGGG
Source organism: Rhinolophus ferrumequinum (assembly GCF_004115265.2). Taxonomy (NCBI): domain Eukaryota; kingdom Metazoa; phylum Chordata; class Mammalia; order Chiroptera; family Rhinolophidae; genus Rhinolophus; species Rhinolophus ferrumequinum. Next base: position 21,753,510 of record NC_046292.1, read on the forward strand.
GACTCTTGAGCCCCTTCCATTCCCCAAGTCTGATGGTAGCTAACTTCAAGCTGGGATTGAACCCAGGCATACTGTAACTCCCAACATGCCTATGCTATTTTTTTTTTAATAATTTTAATCATCAAGACAATCCTAAGTATCTATCATTATTCCCATTTTATAGGTGCATGGGTGTCATCCTGAACTTAAATACTTAGGGCAACAGGCCCTAAGAAGTGGCTTGCTAAGAGGCAGAGCTGGGATTTGAATTCGGGGCTTTTACAGCACATTCTGCTGTGCAATATGCCCCTTCGTCTCTTTGGGAATCAGTTTCCTCATCTGTAGAACGGGAATGCTAGCTCCAGAACCTCTCAGATAAAATCCAAGTTGGGACTTTTTGCTTCTCCAAGCCCAGGTCCCCACCCAGACAACAGCCCCTTGGGCCTGGGCGAGAGAGAAAGGCAGGTGTAGACATGAATGTCCCGCCAAAGAAGGGGGGAGGGCACTGTACGCTGCCGCCAGACACAAAAACAACTAAATAAATCAGGGCCAAGAACTTCTAATCCTTCCCGGCTGTGGCTGCTACTGCTCACCGGCCTGCGCCGCCATCGCCTGGCTGGCTCCCTGGCGACAAGGCACAGCCAAGAGCGCAGAGTCGGGCCAACTGAGTCGAAGTGATGCTGGCCGTCAAGGCGGCCTCGGCTCTCTCGGAGGAGAAGTAGGGCGGGAGGCCCTCCCTGCAGTGTGAGGCCCTCCCTGCAGTGTGACTCAGGCCTCCCAGACCCCCTCCTGGGTGGGCACAATCGCCTAGGTCTATTTTTAGAGCCGGCTCCAGGCCTGAGAGCACAGGGACAGGCAGGGAAGGGGGCCCTGGTGGGGGTGCAGGGGCCTGACCAGCTCCTCCCACTCCGGGCTCCCGGGCCCTCCACCTGTCTATCTAGAAAAGAATGGAAGCACTTGGAGTGGGAGTGGGGAGTCGCAGGGGTGAGATACAGGCCCCGAGAATGCGTCCCTAACCCCTTTCCCCCTGCCTCTCCGCAAGGCCTGGCAGTTCCAGGGAGTTGGGCGCGGCCTCCCAAGAAACGATGTCTGTTAAGTGGGGCCAGACGGTCGGTCTGTTCGACTATTGGACTGGGGGCCAGGACAGGCGGGGCTCCCGGGCGACCCTAGCGGTTAGGAGGGAAACGACAGAAAGCGTCAAGGTTCGGGGAATCCCTACCCAACCTCGCCGCTGGCCACGCCTCCAGCCCACTCTGGCCACGCCCCTGGCCTATACCGGTGGCTGGGGTGCCTTCCCTGACTCCACCCTAGGCCCCGCCTCTTACCTGGCTCCGCCCAGCTCTGGTTCCCCAAGGTCCAGAGAAGCTAGACGTCAGACATCTGACATCCTGGGACTGGAGCTGGGCCTGTCTCTGGGGCCTGGGACAGAAGTGAGAGGAATGGGGGCCTCCTCCCCCAGCGTGGGGTCGGGGAGGAGAGCTTGGGGGTGGCAACAATGGCGCCTTTGATAGGGAGGCCTCTAGGCTGAAAACGTATCTGTGGAAGCCGGGCTGTCTTCGTGGCTGCAGTAGCTGAGGCAGCCTCGAGCAGGGACACTCCGCAGTACACGGAGACACAGAGTGGCACACGGAGGCACCAAAAGCAGAGGTGTCTCAGCTGATGTCCCTACTTCTGGACCCTAGAGGCTGAGGCCACAGTCCTGGGTTATGGGGGCAGCTGAATTCAAGGACGCCGAGTTTGTGGAGGCCCAAGTGAAGGCCCATCCCACTGTGGAGAGAGGGGCGGAGGATGGGAGGCAGAGCCGGTGTCCCAGCACCAGCCCTCCATCTAGTGGGAAGTTTCGGGATCGCGGGATGCAGAGATGGGGTGGGGGGAGGGATCCATTGCCCCGGAATCTTTCCTCTTCCTGGATGTCCTGCTGGCCCTACACACCACCAACCTGCTCAGTCTGCTCCACCTCAGGTATTTGCCCACATAGTTACCCCAATATCTGTCCTCCTCTCTTACCCCCAACCCCAAGTCCTGTCTCTTCTTCCTCATACTTATCTATAGCTAATGCCCTCTTTTCTCCATCACCACAGGTCCAGGCAGCCACCATCGTTTGCCTGGATCCCTGCAGCTCCTGCCAATGGCTCCCCTTGCTTCCAATTTTACTCTTTCCCAATCCATTCTTCTACTACGAGCCAACTAGTGTTTCTAAACCAGAAATCTGGTCTTGTCGCTTCTTGATTAAAATCTTTCAATGGGTTCTCATGGTCAAGATGAACTTCAGACTGCGGCTTGATACTCAGCCAGCCCCACCTCCTTCAGTCTTAGCTATTCTTACAGGGCAATTGTCAGTTCCTCCCACACCCCCCTGTTGGCTCTCACCTTGAGGCCTTCACACCTGCTGTTCCTTTTTCCTGGAACGCTTTTCCTTGCTGTCTTTAGAGCTCAGTCTGGCAAAAACACCCCTCCTTGAGAGACCTTTCTGACCCCCAGGTGTGAGTTAGGTGCCCCTTGTCTGAGCTCCCACAGCCCCAGTACCTCTCAGCCCCTCTCAGAGCATTGCTGCCTGGGTCTCTCATATCTACCCACTCTGATGGCAGGATAATTTATTATTGAGATGTTCTCCTTGTTTTGCTCCCCTCCCAGTTCCAAGCTGGTGGCCAAGCCCGTTGATTTTCCTAGCCTCAGGGAACTGCGTGTGGCTGAACACAAAACCTGCTTGAAATTGGTGGCTCATCTTGACTTTTGAAAAAGCTAACTTCCTGGAAGTGGCTGTGCTAATGTTCCCAAGGGATGGGGAGAAAAGGGCAGCCACAGTGAGCTGAGAAAGGGAAGAGAGCAGCTAGCTCAAGAGGGGGCAGAAGTGGGGGTCCCGTGAGCAGTGGGGACTCTCTCCAGCAGCCCCTACCCCGACAGATGCTGGGAGCTGTGGGGGATAGGTGGCTGTGTGTCTGGGAGGCTGGAGCCCAAGCACTGGGGTACTAGCCTCAGTTCCCCCAAGTGGCAGAGGAACAGCTGAGTTGCCTAACCCCAAGGGACTATGTGGACTAGGATAATGGGCATCTCTGTGTGACAAATGCAGACCGAAAATGAGGCACCTCTTCCATGCTCAGGCCCAGGTGGGTTGCACAAGCCTCTGCAGGGCGCCCCAGTGATGGTTGAAATTGAATTTTCTGCCAGTTTGTAGGAAAGGCCTTAGAGTGAGTCAGATTGGAGCTGATTTAATAAGTGTAGAGAAATGGGGTATTTCTTGAGTTTGTGTGCCAAGCTTCCTACATGCTACACCTGTCTGTTGTATTCCCACTGCAGGGCTAAGACGTGTGTGCCTCATTCAGAACTGAATCCTCCGGACCCAGCGTGGTGCCTGGCACATAGTAAGTGCTCAAAATGTATTTGTTGAATTCACTTTTCCTCGGTAGCTACAGAAATCTTTCTAAAACCCAAGTCGGCTTCATTGATGCCCTGGCCATCCTCAGAATAAAATCCAGGCCCCTGTCATGGCCCACATGGCCCACTGTGATCAGAATCTGCCTCCCTCACCGCCTCCCCTCTGCAGCCCATCCTCCCTGCATTCTCCTCTGCAGGGAAACCACACGATTTGCAATTCTCCAAACTTGCCAGGTTGTTTCATGCCTTGTGCCTTTGCTTACGTGGCACCTTCTGCCTGGAGTGCCCTTTCCCCTTTCTCTGCCTGCTGAGCTTTCAATTAGTCTTCAAAGCTCAGCGCAAGTGTTTCGTTCTTTAAGAAGCTTTCCCTGACAACCTCTCCCTAAAGGCAGAGTTGACCCCTCCTGCTCATGTCCACGTCTGTCTCCCTCTTCCCCAACCTCGTCTCCTGGACTGGGGCTTCTCGAGTGTTAAGTCCCCAGTGCCCAGAACAGTGCCACATATTTGATTCTCCATAAGTGCTCACTGTCACTGAGCATTAGCCCTGACCCTCCATGGACTCATAATGTGACCTCAAGCAACCTCTCCCTTCTGTGGGCTTCAGTTTTTTCTCTCTGCACAATGAGGGGAGTGGAACTCAATGGTCTCTAAGGGCCCTTCCTTCCCTCCATTGGGCTTGGAGGTTATGGCATGTAAAACACAAGTCACCTGTGTGCACTGCAGGCCAGCTAAGGGCAGAGCAGTTCAGACATGCAGCTGTGCATGTAGCACCCATGCATGGGCACTGGGAGCAAGCCCCTGCCTAAATGGCTGCAGGTGATGTGCTCACACAAAAGTGTACGTGGCCTTCTGGACGTGGATGTTTTGTGTTCCCATACCCCATCCCTGATCAACCATTGGCCCTGACAGTGAAAAATTCAGCAGCAGCCAGAGCTGCCAGTCCAGCAGCAGCAAGTTAATACTCTGTTTCCCCGAAAATAAGACCTAGCTGGACAATCAGTTCTAATGCGTCTTTTGGAGCAAAAATTAATATAAGACCCGGTATTATATTATACTATATTATATTATACTATATTATATTATACCCGGTCTTATATTAATTTTTGCTCCAAAAGACGCATTAGAGCTGATTATCCGGCTTAGTCTTATTTTCGGGGAAACACGGTCTGCAAGGAATGAGCCTCCTGCATATGCACACCCTGAGGCTGCAGTCCTATGGGGCACTCCCCTTCCCAGGCCTGCACATGCAACGCCATCCCCTCTACACTCCCTGCCCCCAGGCCTAGACATAGACACAGTGGGCCTGTGAAGGGCACTGATGGCCAGAGCTTTAGTTCTTCTTCCGGGATACCCCCCTCTTGATGTCCCATGGGAAGCTTAACCACCACATTCATTCATTCATCCATTCAAAAATATCTAAGCTCCTATCACGTGCCATGCAATGGTATATATATCAGTGAATATCACCGTTCTGCCCTCAGGCTCACAGTCTAGTGGGGAGACAGGCCATAAAGAGAAAACAGGTGCTATAATTTCAGATCGGAAGAAGCAGTACTATGGAAGGATTAGGGTGATGTCATCAAAAATGACTCAGAGGGGCAAGGAGTATGCAAAGAAGGCCTTTCTGAGTAGATGGCATTAGAGCTTCAATCAAAAGCAAAGCAGGTCACTGGGGAAGAGTCCTTCAAGTGGAGGGTACAGCTCATGCAAAGGCCCTGGGGTGGGAGAAAACATGAAATGTGTTGGAGGAGCAGAAAGGAGGCCACATGGCTGGAGCTCCATCAGTGAGGAGAGTGCTAGGAGACTCAGAGTGGTGGGAGGGGTGACCAGATCAGGCCCCCCAGATGTAGCTCCCCTTGAGCCACAGTGTAGAATCTTAACTTTATTCTAAGAGCAACGGGAGGCCCTCCCAGGAAAGGTTTTGGGCAGAGGAAAAATAATCCTTCCCTTCCCCCTGCTTCCCTCCTCCTTGGTATCCTTCCTAGAGACCATGTCTTCCTCATCTTTACCTTGCCAGTGTCCAGCTCAGAGCCTGGCATGAGTTGGCATCAGAAAATGTTTACTGAATAAATGAATGACCAAGCCAGGCTCTCCTGGCTCAAGGTTTGACTGAGTGACTCAGAGTGGGTCAGCTGGGCTGCTGAGAAGTCCTCGGGCAGCTCAGGATGGGAGTCATCTGGGCCAGATTAAGACATTTAGATGCCCTACCCATGGAAAAGGGTCTGGTATTCCACATACATAATTCATAATAGAAATAATACTAATCCATGAAGCATAATACCTACACATATGCTGAAATGAAAACAACTTCTTTTAAGGTTTTTCAATTGCAAAATTCTGGGTAAGTTCATTGAAGCAAAATTTCTTTCTGCTTGTGTGTGTGTGTGTGTGTGTGTGTGTTGCTACCACCTTGCTGGTGCTTCAAGCTGGACTATCTGTCAGTTGGATCACCCAGTGCTAAATAGCAGGCCTGGCCCAAGTGTTTCCTCAGGGAGGTGGCCTTGGCCCGTGGGCGGGGGATAATGAGGGTCTCCGAGGGTGCCATGGTGGCCAGGCCGAACTGACTGCGGACGGCCCCTCAGCGACATTGTTGGCAGCTTCTCAAGGCCACACCAGATTTGGCGGCTGCTCAGTGTGAGAACTCTGGGGAACATTCCTTTGGGCCACAAAGCTCGCCCCTGCCCATCTCTGACCCTCTGAAAACTGCACGAAGTGACCAAGGCCCTAAGAGACTTCTCAGAGGAGACATAAGGCGCAGAGTGGTTACTTAACTTGTCCAAGGTCACTCAGCATGTTGGGATGCAGTTGCTATAGCCTGGCTCCTAGAGCAAACTCCATTCTCTTCCTGAGGGGGAGAGGACTGGGCTGGGGAAGAATGCCCAGGGTCTCAGCTTACCTGCCCATATCTGGATGCACAGAGCCGACCAGAACGAACAGTGGAGCTGGCCCCGGCCAGCCTTGACGTGGTCTCTGCCCTGCCCCCCGCCTTTCACTGCCCAGTTGGGCCTTAATCCTCTAGGCTCCATGCACCCCCAAGCTCCAATCTGCGGCCTAGAGGTGGACCTTCACTTCAAGGTCCCCATGGGGGTTCCACAACATCACACAGGCATAGAGTTGGGTACCCAGCAGAGGTTCCAGAAGCCCGAGCCAGAACAGCCCTCCACCTCTCGCTTGTCTCCCATGGTGGCATACTGCATGCACATGGTTCTACCCTTCCCGCCATCATTTAGCCCCCAACCATGGCCTGCTCTGTGTCTAGACCCTGCAGGAAATTAAACTCACCCTGCCTGGGAGGCAAGTGGACCTCCCCTCGTCTGCCCTCCCCTCCGACCATCCTCCCCCAGACTCCCCCCTCACCCCCCCCCCATATCGGGCTGGGGAAACTCAAACAAACCAGATCAGCTGAGCTCTGCCTCCAAGGAGTTCAGGTACCGCCCCCACCCCCAATGAGTGGGAAGTGACAAATGAGACTGAGGAAGTGGAGAGGGGGAGTCAGCAATCGATGGCATTAACATGGTGCCCAAATTAAATATTGACTTTCTTGGTTGACTCTAGGGATGGCTGGATTGATGGCTGGGGCTGTGCCATGCCACTGCAAGGGACAGGGACATACCAGCCTGGAGCAGGCCAAGTGGGGAGCTGAGACTTGGGAGTAGGGCTTGCCTCTGCTCCCGGCTGGTCCGGCAGAGCAGAGGCAAGGACTGCAGAGAGCCCAGGGCACGGTATCCGTATCTCCACTCTGTGCCTCGGGCACTCCCCATGGAGCCCAGAGTTCCCTCCTCTCAGAAGGTCTGAGGTCTTGCTGAGTGCCCACCCCTATCCCCCCACCCCACTCCTACCCCCTTTCAGGAACAGTGGCTGGCCTGCAGCCCAACAAACGAGCAGAATCGATCTCTGTGATGATTTTCATTACCAGGTTTCAGGACCCTGCCTCCCAGGATGGTACGGCGGGTGATTTTTGGTCTGTCATTATGTAGGATCTTGGGGAGGGGGTCAGGGCCTGTCCATTCCTGGAAACATTCTATCATCTTCTCCAGTTAATTCACCTTCAAAGCCTATAGTGGGCCCCGAGCTTTATCTCCCTCTTTTCATAGCCCCACTTCAAGAATTGATGCTGTCACATCTTCATTTACTCCCACTCTCTCTACAGCTGCTCCAACATGGCTGCCGGCCATGCCCGTGATTCTAGCCCAGCCCTTCTCCTGAGTTCCAGTCCTATCTTCTCCCCACTTACTTCCCACTTGAAATTCCCCCTTGACCATCTCCAACGTATTTCATGGTTAACACACCCAAGGCCAAAGTCATGATTGTTTCCCCCATAGCTGGTCCCCTTCCTGTGCCCCAAATCCAATGGCACATTCATCCATCCAAGTGTGTAAGACACAAGCCCACAGGTCATCCTTGGCTCCTTTCCATACCATCCACACCAGGGCTGACAATTCTACCTACTACCTACATATAGATTCCATGACCTCTGTATGGCACCCCCCTAGTTTAGTTTCTTTCATATGAATGGTCTTCTCACTGGTCTCTCTGCATCCATCCTCATTCTCCAGTAACCTCCCCTCCTCCATTTCCCAATCACCTAGAGCAATCCTATTAATATAAATCTGATTATGCCAGTTCCCTGCTCAACACCCTTCTTGACTTCCCCCTAGTCTGAAACCCCTTATTGGACTCTCCCCTGTTCTGGACCCTTAGCATGTCTTAGGACCTGAGAAGGTAGGGGTCTCCCTGGAGTTGGAAGCCTTGGAGGAATGCAGGGGGAATCACAGGGAGTACTGGGGAATGGCCCTAACAATCCCCAACTGTGGACCCCATGAGTTGCCAGGGTGGGCAAAAGAAAGCCTCAAGGGGAATGACTCCAGAGAGGCAGGAGTGGACAGCATTTCACAACCAGGTTCTCCCTCAGGCCACCTAGGCCACCTAATTTCCTTTTAATTGGTGCCTAATGGAAGTAAATTAAACCCAAGTGAATTTTAATGTGTCTGTTCAAATGCCAGTCCCAACCTGCCCCCTTCTCCCGGGGTCTGGGGCTGCAGGTGAGACGAGGGGAAACAGGCTCTAAGGGTGATGATAGGCACCGGGGGAGGGGTCAGTCTTCCCCCAGCCCTGCTGGAGTAGGCCTGATACCAGTCCATAGGTCTCCTCAGGACCTTCTTCTACTTCCCAACACCCCCTGCCCACCGGTGTCCCCTGAATCCCTAGGTTCCAGAAACATTGACTTAGGGCCTCCTTTGTGCAGGTGCTGGTCTGGGAACCTTCCCTCCCTCTCCTCCCTGAGCCTTCACCATGACCCAGTGGGGCAGGTAGTATTTGTACCTCCTTTTCAGAGGACACAGCATTGACTTGCCCAAGGTCACTCCCTTGGTTCTGTCTGGAGCCACGCTATCCAACACGGTAACCACTAGCCACGTGTGGTTACTGAGCACTCAAAATGTGGCCAGACTGAATAGAGATGTGCTGGATGTACAAAACATACAGTGATTTCAAAGATGGAGGGCGAAAAAAGAATGTCAAGTACCTCGCTGTTAATTTTATTCATTATGTGTTGAAATGTTTTTGATATATTGAGTTAAATACATTATTAAAATGAATTCCTCCTATTTTTTTTTTTTTTACTTTTTTAAAATGACTACTAGAAAATGTAGTTACATATGTAGTTTGCATTATTTTTTTTATTGGACATTCCCTGGGGTCTGATCTTATGGAGGTAGGGCTGGTCTGCCTATCCATAATACTGCCACGGTTTGAAAGCCAAGGAAAGGCTGCAGCTGAGCTTGGGTGAGCCGCTCAGGCCTCTCCTTGTCTCTTAGGAGGGCAGCCGTTCTCTGTCAGCACCATGGACAGCACCTAGGGTTGGCTCCCCACTTGGGGTCCTAGGATAGCACCGAGGCCCAGGAAGGAATAACTGGGGGAGGGGTCGATAACACCTGCAAAATGCCCCCTATGAATAAGCTCACAGCACGCTCTGGATACCCAGTGAGGAAGGCTGGGTGAAGGTTATCATTATCCCCATTTTGCAGATGAGGAAACCAGTGTTTGGGGAGATTTGTGCATTCTATCTGTTCACTCAGTAAAGACTGGCTGATGTCTGCTCCCTGTGGAGCCCTCAGCTGAGTGCACAAACCGCAACCAGGTCAACACAGATCACAGCAATTCTGTGTGAGCAGTGCAATAGTGAAAGTGTGTGCCAGGCTATGGGAGCCCAGCAAGTGTTGACCGCTGGGGCAGGGAGTTCAGGGATGGCTTCACAGAGGGGGCCACTTGGCCTGGATCTGAAAGGATGAAGGGGACTTTGCCAGTGTAAGGAGGAGGGAGTTCCAGGCAGAAGGAATGGCGTGTGTATAGGAGTGCTGGTGAGAGATGGGCCAGGTGGTGGGCAAGGGCCACCCCACCACGGGTCTTGCATTCTAGGCTAATTCTAGGATCCTTGGAAGGCTTTCGAGCAGGGCAGTAGCCTGGTTAGGTCTGCTTTTTGGAAAGATCACACCTGGGCCAGATGGACAAAGGACTGGAGACTGGAAGCAGAGAAAATAAGGACAATGAGGTGAGAAATTCAAGTCCAGGAAAGAAATGACAGGTTGTTAGATATTAGCCCAAATGGAAGGGCCATCAGGCCTACAAAAAAGGAAACTCAAGGTCAGGAGCAGGGACTTTGTTTGTGTGAGTCTATCACCCCTTCTGGGAACAGGCCCCCCTCTTTTGGAGACCTACAACCTCTCCTCATCCCCTGAAGTTCCCAAGGGGACTGCCAATCACAGTGCCCTACCCCCTGCCTGGAGCCAATCAGAACCCTTCCTTGGGGGGGTTTCTGATTGGAATTCAAGAGCAAAGTTTTTTTCCCTCTGGAGGCAAAGCTGAGTGGTGGGAGCTGGCAGATGGAAGGTGGACTGGGGTGGGTGAAGAAGCTTACCTAAAAGAATGGAGATGACACAGAGAGCAGCTGGAAGGGATGGAACATCTGGCAGCACACTGAGCCTGGGTCCCATCACCGAAGGCCTGCCATACATGCCCACTGCTGTCCTTGCTGTAGCTTGCCACCCCTGAGCAAACGAAGTTCCCTTCTACCTAAGTTGCCTGGTACTGGGAGTGTGCCACTCCTGGTGACAAGTCCTAATATAGTCATTTACAAGTTGTGGAGTTTGGAAAAGTCACGTCCCTCTCTGAGCCTTGATTTCCGCATCTGTAAAATGGGGTCACTATACCTACTTTGAAGACTCAAACGTGGTGCTGAGTGCTCTGTACACATAAGTGCTGGGGCTGCCCAAGGGGAGGCTCCTACGGCACAGAACCCCTCCCTCCGACATGGCAGCTGCCCCCATGTCAGATTTCCAGGGGCCTGTATCTGTATCTCAGAGTCCCTGGGGAGGGGTCCAGAGGGACCTATGTTGCTAAATTAGCAGGCCGGCAGCTGCATCTGTGATCCCTGCTCCTGCTGCTGCCTGACCACCGAAGAGCCGCAGAGCTTACTACAAGTCGTTTTCACACGCTGCTCCTACAGCCCCTCTTCCTGGGTGCCAGGGAACTGAGCAAGGGTCCCTTCACTCAGGCCGATAAAGGATATGCCCCAGGAATGAGTCTCCTACCCTTGCCCTCTGGCACCTAGCCAACCTGACCCCTCTACCCACACCCACCCTGAAGCCTTGAACCTGAGGCTCCACCACAATCCAGCTCCCTGCCACTCCCCTGCGGCCGTAAAGACCGGGTCCCTGGAAGCTGAGCTCAAGCTTCCTGTCCTACCTGTGGGCATCGATAAAGATGAGGTCCCAGTCCTGCCTCTGACTGTGGCCTGGGGCAGGTCACTTCCATTTCTGACCTCCTTTTCCAATCTACAAAACGGGCAACCTAAAACCTTCCAGCAAGGTCATGGTGAGGGGTCAGGGGTCGTGTGTGTGAAGCTCCTAGCACAGAGCACAGCATGAGACCAAGTGCCGAGGGACCACAGCTGATATTTAAAGAGCTTATTCTGTGCCAGGCAGTCACTAAGTGCTTTATATAGACATCAGTTTGTTTTATCCTCATAACAACCCTATGAGGTAGGTACTAGTACCAACCCCATTTCACAGATGGGGAAACTGAGGTCACCAAAGCTCTGCCTGGGCTCCAGCTCAGGCAGTCTGGCATCTGGGCCCCAGTGAAAGGCCGCCATGACATCACAGCCACTGGGGAAGGCCAGTAGCAAGGGGCCCCACTCCGCATTCCCAATCAGAGCCAGCCCGACTCTATCATACAATTTGACAAGACCAAGCAAGGTGAACCAAGGAGATGGAGGAACGAAGTTGGAGTCCCAGGGCTGGGCCTTCACCTGGGAGAAGCAAACAGCTCAGCAGCAAAATCCACAGAGTGAAGTTTATTCCCAACAAAGTTTCCCTCCCCCCTCCCCAGCCCGGGACAGAGACAGACAGGCTGGGGCAAAGATGGAGCTCCAGTGGCTGAGGGACCTCTGAGAAACAGGGAAGGGCCCTGGCCCCCCAGGCCCAGCTGTGTCTGGCTCCCCCAGCCTGGCTGAGTCCACTGTGTCTCCCTGCCCAGCCCTCGGGGGAGGGCAGGGGGCGCTGGCTCCTGGGTAGTTCCAAAGTGGAGTGTGAAAATAGAGAGATATATATATTTATACGCAGTGGACAGTCCGGCGTGGCACTCACACCTCTGTCTGGAAGTCGCCATCCGGTGGTTCTGTGGGCTCCCAAGCTGCTGCCCGGTGCAGAGCCAGCCGTTCTCGGGGCTTGGGGGGCAGCGAGCCCAGTGTCATAGACTTGAAGGTGCTCCAGCTCTGATGTCGCCGCTGTTGGGACAAGCTGGGACGTTCCCCCGGACTGGGCTTCTCCTGTCAGGGGAGAGGGAAGGGCCCGTGGAGATGGGCCAATACCCTCTCACCCATTGCACAGAAGGAGAAACTGAGGAGGCCCAGTGATGGCCAAAGTTACTGAGCGATCAGGTGGTCAAGTCAGGTTCAAATACAGATCTGCCTGGCTCCAGAGGTGGCCCCCTGAGACCATGTCTCCTGTCTGCCCACCCTCCTTAAGACCCTGGTAGAATCCCTGTCAATGTTCCCCATCCCCGAGCAACTCCAGAGCTGTTGCTTATGCCATGCGTAGGCCCTCGTTGAGGCAGGCTGAGGTTGCCCAAGCAGGGGACATGGATAGGGAGGGAATGAATGCCTGGGAGTCCCCTCACCCCCATCCAGCCCAGGGGGACTTACGCTGGACACGCTCCGTTCGGCTGCCCCACCCGAGGACACACTCCACCGCTTCTCCCTCTGTAACGGGGGCCACGGGTCAGGGTCTGACCCCAGGGGCCACTGCACCAGGCCAGGCCCGGAGCTTCAGGCAGGGGCAACCACAGGAGGAGCCCTCACCTTGGCGGTGGACTGGCTGCGGTAGCGGTCGAAAGTGTGGAATTTCTGGTTGAGCTCATGGTAGAGTTCCGAGTGCCGTTTCCGGGTGTGCATCACCTTCTGGGAGCCACAGGGCTTCAGAGGAGATGCTACCCAGTGGGGCAGCACCGTGAGCCAGCCCCCCACTCAGGGTCCCCATATCCCTGCCTGCTGCTGGCCCCTCTAGGACAAGGCCTGCCTATCTCTTTCCCCAGAGCTACAGGCTTGGGCAGGGAAGGAATGTTGGGAGGATCCCACAGAAACCACAGGCTTGTGGGGTCAGGCTCTGCAATGGGGTCTGGGCTAGTTTTAGGAGTGGACCCTCCAGAGACGACCCCTAGCCCCAATACACACATACACACAACACTTACCTCGAAGTCCAGGTCTGAATACCGTAACTTCTTTCGCTGGGAAGGAGCAGCAAGGAGGCAGTGAAGGAGAAGAAAGCTTTATACCATATGCAGGGACCGGAAACCCGGTACCCCAGGTTCTGCCCACTGCACCTTGCCCCAGACCGAGCCCAGGAGCTCAGAATCCTGAAAGGGCAGCCCCTGGGGCTGTGGGAACATGAGGAGCTGAGGCACTACCCTGCCAAGGGCTGCAGCTCCGGCCCCAAGCCCGCACTCCTTGCCACCCCTGCAATGCACACCCATGGAGGCAGACGCTCACGGGAACACACCCACACTGGCACGCGTGCAGACACGCACCCGCACACAGGCCAAATGTCCCCGTGCAGCCTTCCAACGTGGCAGGGACACGGATTCCCACATGGGATCACAGAGCAGATGCTCCTTCCTCTGTGCCCTGGATTCCACCCTTGGCCCCATCTTGCCCCTTTCTCATTGCCAGCCACGGGCTCCCCTCGCCCCGGAACCCTCCACTTGTGCTGCAAATACAAGGACTCAGGTTTTCAGCCCTTCCTTTGACCCTGCCTCGCCCCTTTTCCTAACAAACCAGGCCCTGCCTCCCTGTCACGTCTCTGCGGTCCTCACTTGCCCAAGATCAGCTCCAAGGACCCAGCAACCTACGCAGTGTCCAGTGCTGCTGAAAGAGGAGGCCTTAGTCTTCGAATGCTGGCACGGAGCACTCAAGACCAAGACCAGGTTACACTGGGGAAACTGTGGTCCAGGGAGGAGAAGGGGCTTGCCCCAAGGCCCTCAAGCATGATGCTAAAGCCACCATCTAGGCCTCCCAAGCCCCAGGCCCAGCAGACTTGCTCGCCACCATCGGCCTTTATTACACCCCTCTCCCGGTCCTCCTCCCACCTCCCTGCCGGCTCTTTGCCCACCAGCCACCCTGGCTTCCCTAACACTAGGCTCTGTGCTCCCTACCCTGGACCTTCCTCTGCCCTTTACCATGCACATGTGTCCTCCCTGTTCCTGGCTACACCTTGCCTTTTGGAGGCAGCCGGATGCCTCCCTCTGCCCCGATGCCCACAGGTGCTGCACACACAGCTGTGCCCAACTGAATAAAGGCGGACTCCTCGGCCGCAAACCCACTCCTCCACTTCTGCGCCCCTGCAGCTGCCCACGCTACAATTCCGGATGTCAACCTTGACCTCTCAAGACGCTGCCACATTTATTGCCACCTCCCACACCAGGAGCACAGTGCTGGCCCCTCCTCAGTGGTCCAACCATGGGCAGCTGTCCACAGACCAAAACCTGCTGTGAGGCTGAGCGCAACCCACCGCTAATGCCAACGTCGAGTTTTCTGTCTTTGTTACGCCTTCCTGTTTTTGCCATCTGCAGCAGGAGCAGGCACCAAATGTTCAAGAAACATTTTGGGAGAAAAACGAAACTTGAGAATCTTCTAGCTGCTAACTTAATTTCCTTAGTGCGGAGGATGGGGAGCAGCTTTCTGAGGCCGAACATGAGCAGCCAACAGTGTCTAAGCTGTGACTCCTGCCCCTTTCCTTATCCACATCCCACTTATCCCTCCAACTAGAGTTCTAGAATGTTCTCAAGTTCTACCGTGGGTCACCACCACCTGCTTGTTCCCAGTGACTCTGTGCAGACAGCAGGTCTGAGGAGGCCAGAGGGATGGTGGGGCATCCACAGAAACCACACAGGCAGGGTGAGAGAGGGGCTGACATTTTCTCAGGAAAGGGGTGGTCAAAATTAGCACAGGCTTATGGGCAGGGCTGAGGCTGATTTCAGGGATGATAAGAGCAGCAATTCCCAATTATCTAGCACTTTCTACCCGTTCCACAAGAAACCAATGTTTTATGTCACTCAGTCCTCACAACAACTCTATAAAGAGGCTGCTCTGTTCTCCCCACTTTACAAATGAGGAAACTGAGGCTCGGAGATATTAAGGCTCAGAGAGCCTGAGGCTCAGAGGTTTTGTTCCAGATCTTACTGAAGCATCCAGACGTGCAGAACTCAGAGGCCCAGGCTCTCAGCCCGTTATGTCTGCCCCCGACCAATACAGCATCTGGCCTGAGCCACAGGCCCCTTCAAGGAAGACCGATCTTAACCAGTCACCCCAAAGTAAGGCCTAAAGCAAGTGTGAATACACCGAGAAGTGCACCCTCAGCGCATGGAGTCCAAGCCCACTTGAGTTCAGAGAAGCCGGGATTCCCTTGGCGCTGCCATGGGCACAAGCAGAGGTTAGACACGCACGGCATATCACTCCCAGCAACTTCGTACAAAGGAGCTGCTCTGGGGAGCTGCCTTCCTGGCTGTAGCCTGCGACTCAGACACGGTCTCAGGCCCGTGGGGGCAGGCCTCCCACCCCACCCTACCCCTGTGCCCTGCCGCCCCTCACCTCCAGGGAGCCCAGCTTCATGGTGGAGCCGGGCACAGTGCGGGGCATGGTCCGGCTGCGCTCCCCAGGCTCGGGCACTTGGCGGGCGCTGGGGGTCGGCGGTGGTGGTTGGAAGGTCATCCCATAGGGGTTCTGTAAAGACCCATAGGCAGGGCCCAACCCCAGGCCCGAGTGGTCCACAGACAGGAAGCTGGGGTAGCCTTCAGGGTGGGCCAGTGCCTTGGCGGCCCGTCGGGGGGTGCCCTCAGGCCGGGCCCTCGGGGGATCCTCACCCCCTCCGCCCCCACTGCCAGGCTGCAGGCTCAGAGTTCGTCGGGGCAGCACCATGTAGTCCCCCTCGGAGCCTGGCTCAGCTGACCGTAGCCATGTGAGATCCAGCTGCCGCAGGCTGCCCTCCCCACACATGTACACGGGGTTGGCCTCCTGCGGGGGAGGCGGCTCCCCCAGGCCTGGCGGGGCTGCCATGGGCACCAGGATATTCCCAGGCAGAGGTGAGAAGCTGAGGCCACCTTCAGGACCCACAAGGCAGGACTTGGGCTCCTCGTCCTCATCCAGGGACAGGCGGGACAGTGTGCCCGTGATGGTGGACGGGTTGCAAGTGTTGACCTCCTTGAACAGAACTGGGGGCAGGAGTGAGAGGGAGGTTAAGTCCTGGGGAGGAGGAGCCCCAGATGCTTCTGTCCAGGCTGGGCAGGTACCAAGCCCCTGAGGTCAGATGGAGGAGGAAACTGAGTCCTGGAGAGATGGCTGGATGATTGATACTCGCTCCAGCACCAGAGGGGTTAAGAAGACAACTGGCCCAGAGGCCCGCAGCAAGGCAGGGCAAGGAATGAAGCCAAGGCCCAGCTTCCACAGGTCAGCCTCTGCTGCAGGTCCTGACCTCTGATCCCACAGCCCAGAGACTGTCACAAGGGTCTTGCTCCTCCCCTCTCCCTACGCAGTTCCCCCCCAGGAGACAAAACTGGAAAGCGATTCTGGTAAGAATCATGGAAACAACACAATACTGTTAACAGGCACCATGGGCCAAGCACCCTGCTAGGCACTTGATGTCCCCTAATCCATTTAAGGCTCAGAGTGGTAAGCCATTGGCCCAAAGTCACACAGTAAGTGTGCTCACAGCCTTCAATCCACTAAGGACTGTCTGACTCTAAAGCTAAATCCCATCACCAGACCCCTGTCAGGGCCTCCCACCATGGGGCTGGGGACCCTCCTTTCCTGCCCTTCCCGGGGGGCCATTCTCAGCTCTGCACAGGCAGACTCACCTGTCTGACAAGCCAGGTCCACATCCTTTTCAAAGTCTGACTATAGGCAGAGAGGGACAGAGCAGGTGGGCAGAGAATCAATGTATCAGGGTGGGTGCGGGGGGCTCAGTCCCCTCCCTCCCCACCGAAAGCTTCTGCCCATGGCACACTGCCCAACAGAGCCCAGAAGGACCCCAGACATGTCCACTCCAGCCCCACCTGATAGGTGGGGAAAATGAACGAGGGAAAGACTTGCCCAATGTTACCCAGCAGTCAGTGGCTGAGCCTGAATTAAAACTGATCTCTGTCCCCTCCCTGCCATGGATAGGAAAGGCGAGGGGACTGGGGCAAGGGAATTGGGGAGGGCACAGTCAGAACCCACTGTGCCCTGCCCAGGCCTCTTCACTCACCAGGATCTGCAGCTGCCCATTCTTACACGAGTCGGGGGAGTCTTCACTCTCATCGGCCCGGCACACGCCCATCTGGCACTTCACCACATCCTGGACCTGGGAGCAGCAGGTATCTGCTGTCCTGAGCCCGCCACAGGGCCCTTCCCACCCCAGGCACCCAGGCAGATGTGGAAGGACAGAAGCGCATTCAGCTAGGGGGAGGTCAGAGGGGAGAAGGAGCCCCGGAAGACCAAGAGGCGAAGGACGAGGCTGCCCAGGCTCTCAGCTCCACACCAAGGGCTGCCCAGCTGGGGGCCTGGGCAGGGCCTCAGTCCTCCTTGTCTGCAGTGAAGAGAAGTGAGAGGACTGGCCTGGTGAGGTGTGTGCGCAAGGATAGGAGAAGCCGAGCCCCACCTCTCGGCGCAGGAAGCAGTGCACAGCCGTGATGACAAAGCCTTGCGCAGAGTTGAAGACGGCGAAGAGGGCCTGGAAGAGGATGGAGCGGCGGTCTGTCATGGCCAGGACAGCAGACATCCAGGTGAGCGCCAGCAGAGGCAGCACCACACAGGAGCTCCAGAGGGAGGCCCTGAAGACAGCAGCACAGCGTCCCTCAGGGTGACACTCCAGGAGACAGAGTGGGCTGAGCCCAGGCCTGCACTCAGCCTTAAGCTGCCCAAGACTGGCAGGGCCCCAGACTCCAAGACCTCAGTAATGGTCCCAAGCAGAGAGGGGCTGAGGAACCGAAGGCAGAGAAACAGAGAAAGAAAGGGGAGAACTGTGGGGCCAGAGCAGGGACCAGGAGAGATGGGAGGGGCAGGCACCCTGACACAGTGGGACTGAGCCAGAGCCAGAGGCAGAGGCAGCATCAGGGGGCAGAGCCAGAGAAGGTGGAAAGAGACAGTGGGAGAAAAGACAAGAAGGGAGACAGATGCAGAGGCTGTGACTTTCAGCCTATTCACAGAGAATCACAGGCCTGGGCCACATCCCCAGAGATTTGGGGAGAGGAGGAGAGGAAGAGGGACAAAGAGATGACAGGCACAGTGAGAGAGAGGATGAGACAGGCAGAGACACACAGACAGGAAGAGCACATGGAGGACGCCACAGAGCACAAATCTTTGGGGAGAAAATGGGGGCCAGGGCCGGCGCAGCAGAGGCTCATCCCCGTCAGTTCCCCAAGGAGAGGCCACCAGGCCCTCAGTGGCTGCTCAGAGCCCGGAGCAGAAAGATCATAGCTGGCGCTGGGGGTAAAAGCCAAGATCAAGGCCAAACCCATACATCCCCTGACTTCTTGACAGGGAAAGGCAGAGGGAAAAAGGCAGATGGGCCTTGCATCCAGGCACCAGTGTCAACCTGCCCTCACTGGCTCTAGCCCACCTGGGGACAGGAGGGCAGTCTTGCCCTATTGGGCCAGGTGCCACACCCAACCCATCCTGCTTCATGAACACCCCCGGTGGGACAGTCAGCTCTGGCCAAGGCAGAAAGACGGGCAAGGGGCCAAGACCCATCCTAGGAAGAGCGCGTGGGGGTTGTTCAGCCTAGCCAGGGGCAGGCACAGCGGTCTCCACAGCCCCCAGGGGCAGAGCCAAGACTGAGAGAGGGCCTAAATGGAGTCATAAGAGCTACCATTGATTAACCACCAATTCTCTGCCAGGCCCTACACTGAACACTTTACACACATTAGTTCACATTGTGATCAAAACAACTCCAATAAACAGGCATGGGAATTATTATCCCAATTTACAGACCAGGAAGCTGGAGTGTGCCCAGCTGGGCAGAGAGAGACCAAGCTGGAATGCAAACCCAGCTTGGCTGCCTCTGAAACCCAAGCTTTTAACTACTAGTTCTGACAGAAAGTCAGAGAGGCAGATGGCAGCCCAAGTGACAGCAAGCTTTCTATTCCACGCAGCTTCCCAGACATGGTGTCAGCTGCCTCATAAGGCAGTGAGCTCCCTGACTCTGGAGGTGTGTAAAATAAAGCTGGACCCCGCTGGTCAGGCAGGCTGAGATGGATTTCCGGCCCTGGGTGGGATGCTGGGCCTAAAGTCCTGGTGGATTTGTGCATGGCTGGGATCTTGAGATTCTCAGCTGCCGAAGACAGGGGTGTCTCAGTGACATAAGTCTCTATCTCCAAGATTCTCTGTTCCCCAACTGGTTGAGATTCAATGCCTGTGAAATTCTAACTCTCAGATTCTATGACAGGTGATAAGACTATGATTCACATTCTAACATTCTGAGCTTCTGATTGTCTTAGTCCAAGATTCTATCATTCTAATTCTAAGGTTCTATGGGCTCAAAAATTCTAAGGCCCTGAGATTCTATGAACCTCACTATAGGTTGGGGTGTAAGGAGGGGTTTTCAGCTGTGCCTAGATAAAATGTAAGCCAGCAGTGAGGGCAGGGGTGGGAGGAAGGGGTGGGCACAGGAATCTAGCATTTTCCAGGAAGCAGACATTTACTCCCAATGCCCTCTGCCACCTCAATGCCAAGCCCTTGAGAGTATGTGGCAGCAGCAGGGCAAGCTTTCCAGGGCACTAGACTGATTCCCTCCTCCACCCACCAAAGGCACTACCCCCCATTCTTTTGCCCCCGCCCACCCCACCGCCCCCCCCAGGGGGCACAACTAACATGGCGTTCCTGGCCGAGGCTGAGCTGAGCAGGGGGCTGGGGACCACTCCACACGCTGAGCAGGGGAGGAGCAGGCTGGCCCAGGGGCACCGCTCCGACCTCGGGTGTGGCACAGACACGGGAGAAGGGGGGAAACACATGGGAAGTGGGAGACGGGGCAGCATGAGCCCCGAGTGGGGTGGGAGGGGGAGGGCAGGTGAGAGAGAGAGAGGTGGGTTAGGGTGGGCGAGGGGCTGCAGCTGAGCCCTGAGTGCCCATCTTGCCTGCACCCTTGATGCACCAAGGTCAGGGAGCTCCAGTCAGTCGCAGCGTAGAGCCCTGAATCTCTGAGAGCAGCCGTAGCCCTCCCTCCCTATACCATTTCCCACAAGGCCAAGTCACAGAGAACCCCCTTACCCGGCCCTCTGTTTCTTGGATTTGTCTGAGATGCCGTCGCGTGCCATGAGCTTGTTGAAGACGATGATTCCAATGAGCATATTCACCTGAGGGCCCAGCAGAGGAGGGGGCGGGGGAGGGAGACAGGATCACCAGGTGCCCTCCTGGCAGGAAAGCCCCAGGTGGGAGCTGGAGGACAGGGAGGAGTAGACCCCCCCGGGCCACACCCCTCCCAGGACAAGTGCACATACCAAGACGATGACAGCCGCAGGGCCCACAAAGGCATAGAGCAGGCCACCCTCCAGGGAGAGCCAGCAGCTGGGGGATGGGGCGAGAAGGGGCATCAGACACCCTCAAACACCATCTCTCAGGGCCCTCTGGGCTGCCAGGCCCCATCGGCAATGGGGCTGAGCCCCAGGCAGGGGTAGGGGGAGCCACTGGCTCTTGTTGAGCCTCAGTTTCCCGTGTATCAAAAGCTAAGACCTTCAGCCCCATGGGGATCCAACAAGGCTGATCCCTGAGCTAAAGGGTTCTTAGAGATTATCCAATCCCAGCACATACTTTAACAGTCAGGGAAACTGAGGCTCTGAGATGGGGAAGGATTTGCCCAAAGCCCCACGGCAGGCTTGGGCCAAGCGTGCAGCCTGAGAGGGCCTGCGGCCCAGTGTGGGCACCAAGCAGTAACCACCCCCCGCCCACCACGGGAGGCCCACGTACTAGCTGGATGTACCATATCCTTTGGTGCGGGTAAAGCCGACAGACACGGCCACCACCAGAGCAGGCAGACCTAAGGGGTCAGGGGAAGCCCGAGTGAAACAGCTGTCAGTCTTCAGGGTCCTCTCATCCTCCCAGAACCCCACCCAGCGCAGCTGACTCCTGTGCCCACAAAGAGTGGCCAGGGCCGAAGCTGAACCTGTCTTGCTGCCCCTGCTCCCAAGGCCCATTGGCAGAGTCCAGCACAGGCCCTGCTCACCCCAGCCCAGGCAGAGGAAGCGCTTGCGAACAAGGCGGGTACGCATCCGTCCAATGACAGCCAGGTAAGACTGCCAAGCCTCAGTGAGCACCCAGCAAAAGGAGGAGAGGAAGAAGAAGTGCAGGAAGGCAGCTGTCATGGTGCATACACCCTGTAAGGAGAGGGGAAAAGAGGGAGTGGCCCTGAGCAGCCGCCAGCGCGGGAGGCACCAGGCTTCCCACGCCCGCTGCTGGGCGCTGCCATGGCTGCCCACCCGAGCTCCGCCCTCCACAGAGCCCTGCCAGGCAACCCCCCGTCTTCCTGCACCCACACACAGCACGACACAGGCCCGGTGACATGCACACAGCGCTCAGCATCCGGGAGGCGGGCAGGCAGGCTACCCACGCACAGACGGGGTTGGCAGGGAGGGGGGCAGACACACGGCCCGGCGGGCCCCAGACCTGGCACTCACAGTGCTGGCACTGTGCAGAGAAGGCTGAGGGGCCATAAGGGGCAGCCAGCACAGGTCATCTATAGGCAGGTGGCCCAAGAGGCCTTGCTCAGGCTCCCACATGTCCACAGACATGAGAAGGCTCGGGCTCCACCAATGCCACCCGCCCAACACATGTGCACGCAGGCACTCAGCTCACGTACTCGTTCACAGAGGTACACAGGCATTCATCACTCGAGTACACACATCCCTCCTCTTCAATGCTTTCATGTATGCTCGCACATAATTTTCCCACACACACTCACCCAACACACAGTTGGAGTGTATACAAACATCCATCACTTGCGTATATATACACAAACACACACTGTCACCTGCAAACACTCTCCGCCCTCACCCCCTGCACCCCACTCTCACTCCCTGGCTCCCCCATGAGCCTGCACCTGCCTTGCTCAGCACCCGCGACTGGCCCACGAGGATCAGGATATTGGACGCCAGAATGGACAGGCAGAAATTGAGCAAGATGATGGAGCGTTCAGATTTTATAAACCTGAGAGGGCACAGCAGGCAGAGACAAAGGAGCTGGCTGCCCCGCCCAACCTGGGGTGACTGGTCACCTACCCCCCTCCATCTTCCCAGTGTCCCACCTACCTCCAGAAGGCAGCATAGATGGCAAGCAGGGTGAGCAGTGCCATGCAGGACACAGCACAGCCAATCACAAGGGGGACCGAGGGGGAGCCTGCCAGCTCCAGGGTCTGGGGGAGATGAGCAGACGTTCAGATGGGTCACTGGGAGAGGGCTGCTACCGCGGTGCCCTTGGCCTCCCCACTCCCTGTCTGGTACAGACTGGCACCTGCACCTTTATCACAGCCACACACAGACGAGGGCTCACCATTGCCTCACACGTGCTGGGAGCAGACCCATTCATACATGTGGAGGCATATGTATGCTCAGTCACCCACATTCTCGCACACACAACCAGACACACATGTGTGTACATGCACACGACTGCCCACTGCCACACACCCTCAGGCACATGTCATCACTGTGAGCACCATCCCAGGGGCACAGATTTCCATGTGCAACCCCAGAAGTGCAGCTGCTCAGACACACGTGTGGGATCACCCAGGTCCCTGCTGACGGTCACAGATGGCCGCTGGCAGCCCAGGCATCTCTTCCCTGCCCACCCCAGGCACCTCCCACTCACCAGGTCCTTGGGTGGCTGGGCCAGCACAGCAAAGGTAGACAGATGCTGGCACTGGCAGCGGGTGTGTGCTGCCTGGGTCTCCAGCGTCTGGCAGCTCTCGGTGTCCCAGTCCCCTGAGCTGGCGTCTCTTGGGTGGGCGGAGAGGTAGAGTGAGCCCCAGCCCAGTTCTGTGGCCCCACCTCTAGCACTGACCACTGCCCAAGGACAGGTGAATCCAGAGCAAGGCCATGTCCAAGAGGTAGGCAGTTGGGAGCTCCAGGATGCATCCTTGAGCCCTTAGGCCAAGGATGGCACCGAGGAGCCCTCTGGCCTTCCAGGCAGGGGATCCCCTCCTGAGGAGAGGTCCTAGGGCTGCACTCTTCCCCACAGAGACCCTGCCCAACTCACGCTCTGGAGTAGTCCCAGCTGGCACAGTGGGGATCCGTGGTGCCCTGGGGAGTGGGGAACAGAACACCTGAGTGCAGTGTGGGTTGGGGAGCTCACCACCCTGACCACCACCCATCCTGCCATGGCAGGGCCCACACAGGTCTGGGGGTCATCCTGCCATGGAGCACACCTCCGCCCCCTCAGACAGCTCTGACCACCCATGTGGGGTGTGCCCAGGGTCCCTGCCCGGGCCCCCACTCACATTGATGATATAGGAGAGCTCCACTGTGATGAGGGGCTCAGCTGGCGGCTGTGTGGGGGGCCGCACAGTCACTGTCATCACCCGGGATGTGACGGCCAGGGGGGGCCTGGGGACAGGTTCTGAGGTCAGCTCCTGCCGGCGGGCGCCCAGACCCAGTCAGAAACCCCAAAGGTGCTTTGGATGGGAGGCAGGGGGAGACCGGGGGCCAAGTCCAGGGGAGGCCTAGAGCTCAGTGGGGCCCAGGATTTGGGTGAGGTCTAGAGCTCAGTCCAACACCCCCTGGACCACAGCAAAGCCTCTGGGAGCTGCATGGACATCTCTGAGAAGCATGTCTGTTCAGAGCCCGGCAAGGAGTCACAGAGGCTGCAGGAGGCTGCGGCTGCATCTCTCCGTGACCCGCGCAGGCTCAGTCCTCCTCTCACCGGGACCTCCCTACACCCTTGGCAGCCCCATCCGTCTCTCCCAGGGACTCACCTGGGGGGCGGCAGGATGAGGCCAAGGGTGCGGTAGAGCACAGCACCGATCACAAAGTAGGAGGAGGCGTCCTCGGGGTCTGCTGGGAGGAGGCGCTGGTGGGAGTAGCCCGGGCCAGGGCCCACCGTGCCGGGGCCCCTCCCCCTGCCGGGGCTGCTTGCTGCCCCCGAGGCAGCTGGCTTCCCTGGGGAGGAGAGGCTGAGCACCTCCTTGGGCAGGAAGAGGCGGTCCTCCGAGTGCCGTACCCAGTCCTTCATGCCCCGGCGGCCGCGCATGGGGAACGTGATGTCGCTGGACACAGCTGAGACGGGCTCGCGCTGAATGCTGATCACTGCAGCGGGATGGAGGACGGCAGCCCACACCAGGACAGGCAGACACAGGAGACAGACACAAGGAAGAGAGAGATGTGGGAGAGGCGGACACCAGGAAGGCAGAAGCGTACCCCCAGGTTAGCACCAACCCAGAGGCGGGCGGATGCGTACACAGAGAAACACCACACAGAGACGGAGCAGGGGAAAAAACATGGAAAGATACAAACAAGAGGTTAAATGAGGGAAAGACGGGGCCTCGAGAAAGAGAGAGGAATAGAAGAAACCATCCCTCCCCCACCGAGGCCTGGGTTCCACCACATCAGGCACCCCTGCCGGCTTCCTGTACCCAGGTTGTCCGTGACGATCAAAGAGCTCTGGAAGGCCTTGAGAGCATCGCCCACCAAGTGAATAAAGTCCTCCACGACACGGAGCAGGTGCACAGAGCCAGGGGACACCTGGGGACAAAGAGTGTGTAAGGGTCCAAGATGGCGGTGGGTCATGGAGGAGGAAACTGAGAAGCCTGGCCTCCCACCTGCTGGGCATCATCCCACTTCTCCTTGTTCTCTGCATCCACCATGAAGCTCACCACCTGGAAGAAGCGCTGGGGAGATAGTGATTGTCAGGAGGTCCCAGCCCCAAGGACGGGGCTTCTCCACCACAGTCACACTTGCCACCCCAGAGACCAGGATTCCCCATTCAGTGTGGGGCTTCTGCACCCTCAGCCCTACTTCCTCCCACAAGGGCAGGGAGGTACCTGCACATCATCAGCCGAGGGCACATAGGTGGCCCTCTTGAAGGTATCAGTGACGTTCCTCAGAATGTCCACGGAGAAGAGCAAGTCCCCGCTATAGTAGGTGCGCCGGGCCAGCAGCTCCTGCAGGCTGCGCACCACTTGTGACATGCCCTCACCTGCCAGCATGCGCTGCCCCTTGGCCAGGTGCTCCCGAAGCTGCAGGTGACAGGTGGGCCACTGTCACAGGAGTGTCAGGAGCTGGGACCAGCCCCTGGCCCATCCCACTCCAGTCCACCCACTGCTTGCATCCAGGAGGAAAGGGAGGGAAAAAGGCAGATAGAGGTGCTCAAGGGGAGACAGAGTCCAAGAAAGAGACCCATAAAGAGAGAGAATCCCCAAAGATACTTTAAAAAGGCTACAACAGAAAGAGCTAAGAAGGAAGGTGCTCAGATGTACATCTAAAAGATGATAAGCATGGTACAGGGACAAGGTACCCCATCCCAAAAGGGTCATGCACACTCCGGAGTGTAACTCATTCATATTCTCTCTCTCTCTCTCTAATACAAGCTCTAAATGCAACCAACGAATACCAATTATAGTCAGACAAACAAGTACACACGAGCCACATTTGCTGATAACATTCTTATCCCATGGCATGCCCTAAGCTGGGCGCTGGGGACACAAAAATAAATTCAACTTTGTCCCTGCCTTCAAGGAACTTCTGGTCAAACAGGACACAGACATTTCAAAGAGCACTCACAACACCTAATGACTAAGCAGCTTAGGGGGGGCTACAGGAACACGGAGGTGGGCACCAGGGATAAGGGAAGACACTTGAGAGTGAGGACTTGAGGTATAAGTAGAAGTTTGCCAGACAGGGAGAGGCACAGCCAGGCAGAAGTGGGCACAGCATATATATGCCAAGGCACATGGGCATGAGCGAGAATCAAGGTCCCTCCATGTCCTACCAGTGTCTAGGGGAGATTTCGTGTTGCCCCAGCCCAACAGGGCACACTCACTGATAGATATAAGTAGCGGTACTCGTGGGAGATGCAGCGGGCAAAGCTGGGCAGCCCCCAGTATGCCACGCCCTGGGCACTGAGAAGACAGCGGCGGCTGGCAGACCCTGCAGGGGACAGGACAAAGGGTTGGGTATGGGGACTGAGCTTTCACCCACTTCATTCCACACCTCAGGATAGAGGATCAAAGAAGCTGGGGCCCAGAAGGGAGCAGCCAGAATTGCGAGGTGAGGGCCTGAGGGGAGAGCCACATGCCCCCTCACCTGAGGCATTGGGGGGACACTTGTTATAGATGATCTCGCCAGCAGCCGCCTTCTTCCACGTCATCAGCATCACGTACTCATCCCTGCACATCTCATGGAAGGCTGTGGGCATAGTGGAAGGGCTCAGCCAGGTCCATACGCTTGTTCCCCAACCCCCAGGGCCCTGCGAGCAATACCTGGACACCTCTTCTCACTGCAGGGCTTCACCTCCTCTCCGGTGCCCTCACACGGGTAGCCCTGCGTGCCCGTGGCCTGGCACATGCGGAAGCGACGCTGCCAGCCTGTATCACACGTCTTGGAGCACAGGCTCCACGAGTTCCATGGCCCCCACTTGCCATCTGTGGCTATGGGAGAGGGGGGCGTGAGTGGCCCCAGGTGCCCCGAGGGCCAGGACGGCCACCTGCGGCCCTTGTGCTGAGCACTCACCGGGGCACTCAAGGTTGCTGCACTCGCGGGTGTCCGTGAGGGCACCTGTACACGTGGCCCAGGCTGGGCCTGCCACACTGCACTTCCGGCTGCGCTGCTGGGTCCCATTGGCACAGGACGTGGAGCACGGGCCCCAGGGACCCCATTCTAGCCACTGGCCTTCCACTGCATGGGGAGACACAAGCAGGGGTGGCCGTTGAGCAAGGGTTGTGGGGACTGAAGGGGGCAGAGCACTGCAGGGAGATGGCAGAGCCTGCTAAGCACTGAGACTTGAGCCAGGCCAGACTCACTAGAGAGAGGTGGATGAAGGGGTCTGGAGTGAGCAGGTGGGGCCTGGGCCTGGGCCTGCCTGCCTGTCACCAGCTCCAGGAACACAGGACACCTCTCCACTCAGCATCAAGGCACACGCCCTCTTTTGGCTAGGGAAAGGGGCCCCAGGGTCACCATCTGGTCGATCTTCGCCTACACTTAAGCCCAGCTTTATGTCCCCTCATAGCCCAACTTGCCATGAGCACCAAAGTGCTATGAACAGCAAGGGTAGCCCGGGGCGAAGGAAAAGGGGCACTGGCAAGCAGCACTCCCTTTGATGGGGTCACAAGATGCCAATTCCACCTCAGATAGGCCAGGTCACCTCCCACGCTGGCAGTCTCCCCGTGCTTGGTCAAATTTTATGGGGCCCCCAGGGGTAGGGCACTGGACCTGACTGCCTCCTTTGTCTCCCGACCCCCACCCGGCTGGGCAGCGCCCGCCTGGAAGCCCATGGGTGCTACTGACCCGGGCAGGCAGCCATACTGCAGAGCTTAGTCTGCAGCTCGGGACCCTCGCAGGCCTTGCCGCCGTGCTGGGGGGGCACGCAGGTCCGCATCCGGCTCCGGGACCCCCGCCCGCAGCTGCGGGAGCACAGGCTCCAGGACCCCCACTCCTCCCACACGCCGTGCACTGCAAGGAAGCACGTGGCCGGTGGCTGGGCCGCACCTTGGCCCCGCCCACTGCCCATCTGCCCACCAATCAGGAGCTCCAGCAGTTCTGCGACCACTCCTCATTGGTTCTGCCCTGGACCCCAGGACTCAACCCTTTGAGAGGGTGTGGATGACATGGGTTTCTATTCCCAACTCACACAGGATACCTCCTGTGGACACCCAGACAGGGAATCTGGGATCCATCCAGAAGGGGAACCAGGGGTCCTCTCCTGGAGGGACAGGAAAGCCCAGGAAAGGATATAAGATCTACCCCCACCCTATCCCACATTATCCCTCCCCAGCCTTTCCCACCCCCAGACCCAGAGCAGGAAGCCAACATGGCAGGCGTGGGGCAAGAGAAGTGCCCCTCCAACCCCAAGCGCATGAACACACAAATAGACATGAATCTCTACACGGACACTGACACAAAGAGCTCACACTCCAGAACACAGCTTTGCCCCAGCCCTTTGCAAGCTCCTGCCACAGCCCTAAGTACCAAGACCCCTTCCCAGGTGGCCCTATCGTAATTCCACAGCCGGGAGCTAGCCACGGCCTAGGCGCCACTGCGCTCCCTCAGAGTGAGGAGCAGGACTGGCAGAAGCTGTCCTGCCCCTCATGGTGGACCCCCTGTCCCAGGCAAGCACATGCGCATTCTCAACTCCATGCTGAACTGAGGAAGGTTTCGGGGTCTACAGGAGGCTCCTTGGGGAATAGGATGAGGAGTCAGAGAAGGGTGGGGATGGTCAGGGAAGGTTTCACTTTTTTTAAAGTGGCATTTGTCTTAGATCTTGAAGGACAGGATGAATTTTGATAACCCAGGCAGAGAATACGGAAATGCAGGGAGGTAGGAAAGTTCAAGGAGTGCTGGCGTGGCCAGAGCGTAGGGAACATGGAGGGCAAAGAGCGTAGAAAGATAAGCCTGATTACCAGGCCCTAGGCATCTGGGGAATGATGTGCCCAGAACCCAGCCCACTGGCCTTGGTGTGGGCCTTGGTCTGATTCATCTGTGTCCCCAGTGCCCTGGACTGGACTGGGCATGGTGTGGGAGACATTCATTTGCTGAATAAAAAGAGGCAACCAACCATCTTTGGAAGATTAACCTGCCCGAGTCCCAGGCAGGACCTAACCCTGCAGGCAGACCGGGGAGGACGGGCATACCTGGGCAAGTGGCTGAATTGTTGCAGGGCCGGGTCTCCCGCAGGGGCCCGCTGCACAGGGTCCCATAGGGGGAGGACACACAGGAGCGGGTCCGCACCTGCAGACCCTGCCCACACGTCAGGGAACACACGCTCCACGGGGACCACTCCTCGGCCGCCGGGTCTCCTACAAGAGAGGGACAGCGTCGGCGGCAGGGGGCACCTCCCAAGCACTCAACCTTATAGGAATCCTCCTACCCTGACCCCAAGTGACAGGCCCTTCAGGAGGCAACACAGCCCTGCCCACAGGACTCACATGGCAGGGAGACACAACGGAACTCCAGGACGTAGACACAGATGGGCATAGACACACGCCAAACACACATGCCACCAGACACCACACGGGCCTCCGCCGCTGAGGAAGGGAGGCGGGCCCGAGTTACCTGTCTGCGCCAGGTATACCCCAGGCTCATCTGCAGACCTTGGCCACTGGGTTTTCACCTTCGGTTCCTCTTCCGGCTCCTCACCTGGAACACGGAGGTGGTGGCAGGGGCTCAGCCAGGGCCAGCTCTGTCCTGCCATAGTGGCAGGGAGAGGGCAGCCTCGCTTGCCCTCAGACTGAGGGTCTGGAACCAACTGCAGGTGATGCTCAGAGGGCACCACGTCCTGCCCCCTACCCCACGACCACCATTTTACAGATAAGGAAACTGAGGCACAGAAGGCCACGCAGGACTCACTCACAGCCTCACAACCATCCTTTCCTCCTCTTGCTTCAGCCAGACTCGGGGAGACTGGAGAGAAGCGGCAACTCATATTAATGAGTTCTGAGAGGCTTCTGTGCCAAGTGATGTCACAAACCTATCTCCTTTGATCCTCCCCTGGGAAGTAGGGACCACCATCTCTGTTTAAAGATGAGGACACTGAGAACTAGAAGGGGGAAGTGACTTGTCCAAGATGACACAGCTTCATGGGCCTGAAGCCCAGGCTCTTTCCCCTCAGAGAGCTGACTCCTAGGGCTAACAGCCATGCCGGCTATCCGTGACCACCCCCCACACCTGCCTCCAGGACACGATCCCTGCCAAGCCAGGGGCTGGGTCTTGGGCCCAGATTCAGCTCCCCAGGCAGCACTGGACTGTGACCTGGTAGTGCAGGTAGAATGCCATTCCTCTGAGACCCAAGGGCCTAGGGCAGGTGCCTACATCCAGCAGACCCTCCTCCCCACTGACCCTATAGCCAGGAGAGCAGCAGGTACTCCAGGAGGCCACTGCTGCCTCGGCCTCAGCTTCACGGGGCTCTTGGCTGCCCTGATGTATGTGTCTGCTCTAGGCCTTGGAAGCACCGCCAGTGCTAGAGGAGAGGCTGGGAGCTCCCATTCTCCAAAGCCCGCCCCTCCTGCCCAGACATGAGCTCATCCACACCCTCTCCCACAGGCTGGGTAGCAGGGATGGGGGCAGATGTGAGCACAGAGGGGAAAGCCCCAGCCCATGTAGAGGCTGCTGGGCAGGTGGGATTGGAACAGCATTTGAAGACAGGGTTCAGCCCATGCTGTCCCCAGACTAGTAGGTACTCCGCTTCCTCTCTCCCGGGCCCTCTCCTATTTCTAAAAGCCAGATTAGCATAGAACAGGCACTCTGAAGGAACCCGAGAGGGTTGTACTCTTCCTGCCCCCTGCTGCCCAGTCCAGGCTCTGCATTGGAGAGAAAGCTCTTCCTGACAAGGCATGAAGAGTGGCCACCCTGAGGAAACCAGCTATCCAGCAGGCCTTCAACCACCACTCAGCCCAGCTTCTAGTCTCATCAACTCTGGCCCCCAGGCCCAGGATCTGCTCTACATCATCCCCAGAACTTCTCCGCCATCTCTGAAACCTGGACCCCCCAGGACATCTTTGGTCAGGCAACCCTGGACCCCAACTGGGACGAGGACATTGACCACCTGTGTGACCCTGGACAAGTGTCTTTGCCTCTCTGACCCTATTTTTACCTCTATAAAACAATACTTGAATACCCCCTAACTCAAAGTCTGACACAAGGACTCCCTGACAGTAGGCCATGACGCCCTTAGCACCTTGCTTGGCACGTGGCAAATGCTCAGAAGGCAGGAACTATCTGGTGTATTTTTACCATCTCCCCTCCCCTCACAGCCTCCACCCCTTCTGCACCCTCACATGCCACCCTTCAGCCCCTGGGCCCCCTCCCTTTGAACAGCATCTTTGGTCCCTCCTGGCCTCACTTTGGGCCCTGCCTCCATCAGGACCACCAAGGTGTTAGTGCCACGCCTGCCAGTTCCTCAATCTGCTCACCCAACCCTTCCACCACACCCGCTCAGCCAGTCCCCCGCCCTGGATCCTTGTGACAAGCTGCTTTCTCCACGCCCACCCCCAGGCTGCTGAAGAAATCTACAGTTGTGCCAGCTGGCAGCATGACAGATTCAGGGCTGCACATCCGCTGGGTGCCCGGACTTCTCAGCAGCCGTTCTGGGCTCCCTGCCTTCTCCATTCCCCACCTCGGCTAGCTATGCCAGACCCTGACCTCTCTCTACTTATGTCCATCTCCCCCCACTCTCTCTGCAACAAGCTCCTTTACAGGGAAAGCCGAAGCTATGACACGGGAGCCCCCCAACTTCTGGCCCCACACCTCCAACTCCTAACTTGCCTGCAGCCCTTCTTCTCAAAAAGGCCAGCCCCTCCGCCTGGTCCTGCAGCCCACTCCCCGTCTTCTCTGGAGGGTTCCATCCATTATCCCCTCTCCCGTCTGCATTTTCTCTCATCACAAAGCTCATGAACGTATCCAGGCCTTCTGCATTCTGGGGGGATCCCTCCTTTGACCCTCTGTCTTCCTCTGGCTACTGCCCTCTGGCTTCCTTCTCTTCACCATCAATGAGTGGTCCACAGCTGGCACTCTAGTTTCTCACCTGCCATTCATGTCCTGACTCAAATGTCACCTCACCTGGTAATCCATTGCTGTCGGGCTCCTGACCACATCTTTCTACTGACACCATTCTTGACAAAGTCATTAACACCCTCGTGGCTGCTAAATCCTGTAGACACTTTGCAGGCCTCGTTTCACTCAGCAGCATTTGGCCTTGTTGACTCTTCCTGCCTCGAAACACACTCTTCCCTGGCTCTCCCGCTTTCCTCCTGCCTCTCTGGCTCCTCAGTCCCAGTTTCCCTGACTGGTCTATCTTGCCGCTGCTTCCGGCATTCATGCTTCGTCCAGTTTTCACTGCATACTCTGCACCCCTCCCCCAGGCTTGATCAATCCCCTCTGAATGGCTGCTCCCAAGTCATTACGCAGAGTACCTCCCCCTCACGTCTACCTAGCATCCTGCCTCCTGAACAGGTCTCCTGACAAACTCAGCATGTGCAAAATAGGATCGTCATCTCCTCTCAAACCTCTACCTGCTTGTTCCCCACCTTCTTTCCCTGGAAAACTCCTACTTGACCTTTACAACCCACCTCAAATGACCTCTCTGTCATCTGTGAAGTTTGCCTTATTCCCCTGCTCTCCGGGCAGAATTGGCTGCCCCTTCTTCTGTGAGCCCTCTCATTCCAGATGATTCCATCTTCTGTCTGAACTTCCCCTCACCCATGAGCCCTTTGAAGGAAGGCTGTGTGGGAGCCATCTCCCTGAGCGCAGTAAACACAGCACAGAATCTGGTCCAGGGAAATATCAATCAACACCAACGAACACACTGATCCCAGCTTTCCCCCACCTCCACCCCAGCCCATCGGGGTCACTGGAAGCCGTTGTTTATATCTTGAGTGTCAGCTCTGCCTAGCAGCCCTCCACCAATTTATTAATGAACCTGACACCCTTTATTAATAAACATTCTAGAGATGCCTTCTGTTGCAAATCCAGCCATGAGTCCCCTCATCCAACTCCTGTTTTGGCATCCTGACCATCTTCATCTCTGTGACAACACCCCCACCACCACCACCAGCCTGGCATCCAGTAAGCCCATCAAACAGGGAAATGTGACAGACCAGCCTGACTTGCTTGTCGTGGACTCACACTGTGTCCTGAGGTCTCCATGTCTTCTACTAACTGCTCACCAGCCGTTTATGGACCAACCCAACAATATAACCAGAGGTGATGTCGCTGGTTTCCAAAACAACCCCAATTAAAAATCAGAACATGCCCCAGGGCCCTTTCCTAGCGTCCTGGGCTGGGCCAGAGAGGGGAAGGAATAAGCCCAAGGCCACACACACTGACTGCCCTCCCCTCCACTTTCGCCCCCACCTCCCTCAGAGGAGTGGCCAGCAATTTATTTCCCTCACATGTGAAAGCCAGTTCTCCCTGAAGGGGAAAGAAGACAGGTAAAACCAGAGGTGTCATCTAAGGAAACAAATGTTTATTCAGCATCCACCCAGTGCAGGCCCCAGCCAGCTCCAGGCCCAGAACAGAGGGCATCTGAGAGGAAGCTGAGCCAGGAGGACAAGGAGGGGCCAGGAAGGGCTGTGAGTGCCACCTCGACTCCCGAGTGTGCCACCCAGTGAGCTCGAGGGCTTGTTGGAGCCGGGGTCTGAGGCTCGCAGGCCTACAGTCTATCCGTTTTCCCACCTGGCTGCCAGACATGGGCTCAGACAGACCTGCTGCCTGGGACAGGCTTCCCTGCTGAATTCCCCTAACAACCTTTGAACAGTTCTGTTTTATTTTGAATAAGACAACACTTACTACACAAATGCTACCTGCCAGTCTACATCACCTCATTTCATTAGGACAGGATTTCCCATTTCCTCGTGAGACACGAGGCTCCAAATTCTCACATTGGAGAGAGGCTGATGGGGATTCACACCCAGGCCTGCCTGACTCCAGAGCCCACTGCTTTTTCCACTGAACTGCACTTGCTCTTACAAAATGCAGCTCAACTTGGATCACCTCAGAGATGCCCTTCCTAAGTCCCCTGGGACTCCCAAGTCACTCCCTCGTCCCACCAAAGGCCCTCAGACTTGCTTCTATTATCCTGTTTCTAATTGATCCTTTGTGCAGCTACTTCCCCTCCCCCAAGGCAAGCCCGATTCTCCTCTGTAGCCTCGGAAGTGACTGTCTGGGAGACGGGCTTCAGACACACACACTCCCCTGCTCAGGCAACTTCAGTGGCTCCCCACTGCTCCAGCCACAATGTCAACCTCTGAGCCTGGCATGCTCCAGACCCTGCTGACCTGTCCAGTCCTGTTCTCCCCTCTCCACCAAGCAGCCAAGCACACTGTGAGGCCATGTGGAAAGTGGGAAGGACATAGTTTCGGGAACCAGGCAGGTGTAGGTTTGATTTCCAACTCTGCCACAGTCTTGCTGTGTGCCCTTGGGTGTGCCCTTGTGCACCTCATGTCTCTGAGCTTAAAAATCTTCAACTGAAAATAAAGGTGACACTTCTTACCACAGGTTTATTGTGAGAATTAAAATTAATTTGCCAACATCTTCTACATGTCAAATGCCACCTCCTCCAGGAAGTCTTCCTAGGCTGACTACACAAAGTTTTAGGTATGCCAGTCCCGTCTTCTGTGGCTTAGACCCCAGGCTGCCTCCTGCTACAGCTGTGAATATCCTGGGCTCATCCCTCTTGTAAGCCCCAAGGAAGGGTCTTAATCTCCCTCTCCCCTCTTGCACTGAGGACCTAGCTCTGAGCAGTCAGACACAGACAGGCATTCAGCAAACATAGGCCAGACATCCCTGAGGGTTCGTATACTCAGCCACACAGGGGCAACTCTTGTCTCACCCTGGCACTGGTAGGCAGGGTTGGCACAGGTTCTCTGCCATTTGAGCAGGACTGCAGACCCTGCTCCCCAAACTCCACACAGTCCAGCCTCCTCAGCGTCCTTTGTTGGGAATGTGTTAAAAATAACCATGATAATCATCACTTCCATGGAAGAGAGGGGTGTGATTTACGAAGCAGTCCTCCCTCAGTCAGGCTTTCTGCATCCTCCCTGAGGCTGGGCCCAGAGTCCTGAGTAGGGACCAACTGATCCCCTTAACACATGGCTCCCGAGCCCCAGCAGTGCTTCTTGTACCCCATAGTGTACCAGAATTCCAGGGGTGCAGGGACAGAGGGAGGTAGTTTCCGAAACTTCCAGGCCCTGCATCTGCAGTCCCATGCAACTGGCTGTCCTTATGAGACCAGAAACCCAGCCAGACTGCCAGAAGATAACTTCTCCCCCAATCCGCCAGTCTAACTGCCCAGCCTCCCAACAAAGCTAGCTGGGTCCCTGCCACCACCCCCACGTAGCCAGGAGCTCCTTGAGAGCAGGAACCATGTTTGACTTACGCTGCCTCCCACATGACGCCCAACTTCTTGCTACCTTACTTAAAGCCTTCGGCCAACAGGGCGAGGTCCCAGTGTTTGGTGATGGCAGTCAGAGCCTTGGCCCTGTCTGCCAGCACCAGGGCCACTGTCCAGTAACACCAGTCTGCCATATCTCCCCTGTACCCGGCATGTTCACACCTCCACACCCGGGCACAGGCTGTTTCCTCTGCCTCCAAAGCCTCTTCTCCTACGGGGTTTCCCGAAGTATGCAGTAAGAGATGACGGGGGGTGGCTCACAAACGTGCCATTAAATAACACTGGGTCATTGACAGAGGAAGTTATCCTCTTTCCATGTCTCTTCTAATCAGGGTGACTATTTGCCAATCTGCCTGGAATAGTCGGGATGCAACTGTCACTCCAATGTAATTAATAGTACCCCCTCCCTGCCTTTATAACGCCAAAAATATCCCAGTTTAGATGATGAATTATATGGTCACCTTACATTTAATCCTTCCAAATGCATGAAAGATACAGCCTCTGTGACTTTATCACCTTTAATACCTCCCCAGCAAGTGCCGATTTCTCTATCTAACAAACTGAGGAGAGAAGCATCTGGCTATAATTTAATAATGTTTTGTTTTCACTGTGGTTGTCTTTGGTTATCTTCTATTTCAGATAAGTGATACAATTTTTCCATTTATGATATGGAATTTCTTTTTAATATAATAAATATTAAAAGCGATTCAAGGGGCCAGCCTGATGGCTCAGGTGATTGGAGTGCCGTGCTCCTGACACTGAGGTCACTGGTTCGATTCCCACATGGGCCAGTGAGCTGCACCCTCTACAGCTAAGATTGTGAACAACGGCTCTCCCTGGAGCTGGGCTGCGGTGAGCAACCGGAGGTTGGCGTGAGCTGCTCCGGGCTGCTGTGTGCTGCTATGTGCTGCCAGGAGCGGCCAGTGGCCAGCGTAAGTGGCCGGCAGCCAGAGAGAGCTGCCGTGAGCAGCCGACCGGTAACCGAAGGCTCATAATACCAGCAGGGGCCAGGGAGCTGTGTCCTACACAACTAGACTGAGAAACAATGGCTTGAACCGGAGTTGCAGCGGTGGGGGAGGCGGAAAGGCGGGGGGAAAGCAATTCAATTTAAGGAAAAATTTCATAGGCCAGTGAATTCCTATTCACTCCTCAAAACCCAACTCAGAATCACCTTCTTTAGACTTAGAGTGCCTTCTCACACCTTGGTGGTGAGAGCACAGAGAGCTCCAGCAGCACTGATGGGGCTAGAAGAATCTTCCAGGAAGTGCACTGTATGTGCTAGATCTTCCCCCACCCCATCCAGAGAGAGCCCCAAACAGGCAGTTAGGGCCCCACTTCCTGCCACCAGGGCCCCACTTCCTGCCACCAGGCTGGCCAAAAGAAGACAGCAGGGCCTGCGTGCTGAAAGGAAAAACGCCAATCTAGGACTCGCTGGGCAGTTCACAGGCAGGGCTTAGAAGGATGCAGAAGTTCTGGATAACGAAGGGCAAAGGGCATTCCAAGTGAATGAAACAGCCTAAGAAAAGGCAAGGAGGCCAGAAAGCAGGGGGTTCAGGGGCCACAGTTGAAAGGGAGGAGAGAATTAGAGGGAAGGCTGAAAAGCAGGTGGCAGCTGGGTCCAGGGTGGGGCTGGAATGCCAAACAGAGGAATTTGGGCCACAATGGGGAGTCACGGGGGCTGGATCAGGGAAGTAACACACAGAGAACTGGGGGTCCTGAGGCCCCAGTTGGCAGCACCTCGTCCAAGTCACACAGCAGCAGTGGCAGAGTGGAGATTTTACCTTACTCTTGCCTCCCAGGCCCAACACTCAGGGGACCGCAGGCTTACCTGGTGGCCATGACAGGAGTGGAGCCTGGATGATGGGGAGGGTAGACTGGCAGCCACCAGCCAAGGGTGGGACAGGGCCTATGATGGGAGGCAGGGAGTATAGCAGAAGGAGGGAGGGCAATCGCAAGAATGAAAGACTTTTTCCCAGGTGTCACTCTGCACAGCCATCCCCATTGGCTGGTGCCTCCTGAGGGTTGGTGGGTCAGTGGGCAGGAACTATAGGACGGTGGCCAGCCCTCAGGAACTAGGCTCTGCCTGCCCCGGCCTCAAGCAGCCTCCGTGCTAGTGCTCCACTGAGCTCCTTCCTGCCTGTCTTTCCTTTCTTCCTCTCCCCCTACTTAACAGATTGCGGCAGCAAGATGGCACAAATTTATGGCTCAACTCACCAAAAATAACAAGAGATCTATCAAAGGCAGTTTGCGTGAAATTAACAGGCGCCTGTACCCTCTTGTCAAACGCACTCAGCTCTGAGGCCGGCCCAGGTACTCCGCTCTGCCACTGCCCACCAGTTCCCCGCCTCATCGCTCTTCCGGTACCAACCAGCCCCATCCCACCTGGCCTTGCCACTGACCCTACTCAGGGTGTCTCACAGAAGGTGAGCACAGCTCCCTGCCCCAGTGCCTGGCAGAGGAGCCAGGAGGAGGGTCTCATGCTTCCTCTTCACCACCATCCCCACCAATCTTGTTCTCAGCCTGGCAGCTCCATGTGCCAGCCAGTTCTCCTGTTGGCCCAGTGGGGAGGAGATGAAGAGAAGCATGTAGGGGAGGCCAAGGGCTTGGCAAAGGTGGTGCTGCCACCAAGCATAGAGTGTCCTGGGCCTTCATGATGCCACTGGCCCTCAGACACTCCCTGCCACATAGAACGAACTGAGTGTTGTCCCAGAGAGGTTGGGCAGAAGAGAGTAGATGGCAGAAAGAAAGAGTCTCTTGCCTGCCAGGGGAAAGGAAGGGGCTGTGCCAGCCCAGCTCTGGGCCCCAGTGTGCCATGCGAGCCCACATAGGATGGCTGATGTCCTATCACCCCCCCGTCCCCCTGCAGCTCCACACAAGGGTCCTCCTACAGGCAAGACCATAGAGCAGCCTGGAAACATGCCAAGCAGGACAAGGGGCATGAACCAAGTTCAGGCTGGGATCCCAGGGCTCTCTGCTCAGAAATGATACCAGGCCTCATGTCCAAGGACAATCAGTGTCCAATCTCCACCCATGCTCAGTCCCAGAGGCTGATGATGGTGGGGACGATGGTACCCTTCTCGTCATCGGTCCTCTCTGATGTTCAGAGACATCCCGGCTACCAACCAACTCCTGCTTCCGGCTTCAACCAAGCTGGGCTGGCTGCTCCTGGCTCTGTGCTCCACATGGCAGCCTGCCCAGATGGTGCCTGCCCAGGAGGGCAGAGCCTTGCTCCATCCACTGCGGACCACTGGGCCAATGGACCATAGGGAAAGCCAGACAAAAGAACCCACTCTCTGCTGAGCACAATTGGGGAGGCCCTCACAGAGTGACAGGCAGTGGCAGCCAGGCAGGAAGAGCCATAAACCTCCTGATGTACGCCTGGCACTCTCCGCAGATGTTCGACAAAGAAGCAAAATTCAATTTCTTCCTGCAGGCACTAAATCCCAGGCCAGCCTCCAGGGCCTGTAACCTGCCCACGGCCTAGCTGTCACTGGGACGGCTTCATTGACTGCTGTTAAGAGGCCAGGCTGGCCTAGGGGAGACGCCAGAGCAAGGCCACTGGGCACTTGCCATGGTTGGGTATGATGCCAGATGTCTCATGGGGGAGACTGAGAAGCCCCTCCCCCAAAGCACTGGGAGAGATTATTGTCGTGATAAACACCCTCTCTAGTTAATTCAGGGGTATCTCCCCATTTTACAGGCAAGAAACTGATGACAAAAAAGGTGGGGGGGAAATAAAAAATTTTAAAAAGGTGGGGAGTCCACTCAAGGTAACAGCCAAAGGCAGTGCCCAACTCCAGGGTTCTGGTCTCCAAAGCAGGGATGGGGACAGAACATACTCCAAGACCCCTAGCAGTCCCCCACCCCGGAAGCCTCTGCCTCCTTGTAATCCTCTCTCAGTCGGCTCTAGATGCCGCTTCTGACTTTCATCCCTGCGTGACATCCTCAGGATGCTCAGCCAACACCTGTTATCCCAAAGGGAGAAACTGAGGCCGGAGAAGGGCGAGAGCTACCTGTTCGTACCAGAGCTGAGGCCCAGATCCCAGATCTGCCTCCCCCCCCCCACTCTGTGCCAGGCCCCTGGCCGGCCCCTGGCCCAGCACTGTTTAGCAGGCACGCAGGATCCAGCTGAGGGGTTTAGGGCCTCAAAGTGGCATGAAGGCAGGCTGGCAGAAGGGAACTGGGGTGGGAGCAGGAGCAGGCAGGACTCAAGGACTCGCAGAGCTTTTGCCCAGTCAGCAGGAAGCTCTAGCAGCTGGCAGCCTTGGTCCCAGAAGACACGGGCCCAGAAGGGGGAGGCAAGGGACCCTGGGAGCTGAGCCAGCCCAGCCCTCCAAGGCAGCCTCAAATCTCTTCACCCAGGCACATTCTTCTGCTCCTCCCTTTGCCTTGACCCTGGGGCCACTGCCAAAAATCAGTGACCCATGTGGCAGCAACACGTCCCTGCTCCCTGCCTCCTCCAGCCTCCAGGCAAACTTGTCAATTTGCAGTGCCAGGGCCTGCCACGGTCACTCCCAGCTTTGGGCCTTTGTACACTCTGCTCCCTCTGCCTGGAAAGCCCTCATCACTCCTTGGGCTTGGCTCACTTCCACTTGTCCTTCAGATCTCTGCTCCTGTATCACTTCCTTCAGGAAGCCTTCCCTGACTGGCCCATTAGGGGAACCCCTCCCTGAGTTTATCATGCTGTGTTGTCTCATCAGTGCCCCCATTCATCCACCTAAACTGCAAACTCTTCAAGAGGGAGGCCTGACCGCAATCCATTTTGCTGACCCCAACATCTGGACAAGGCTGGACATTGATGACATGAGTGAATGACTATATGAACGGCCCCGGGATCTGCCAAGATGGGCACCAGCAGGCACCCTCAGGCCCCGGGACACACGCACCCCACTTGGGTGCTGCTCAGACTCACCATATCTCATCTCAGTTGTGAACAGGTCATTGCTGCTCCCCGAGTGCAAATCAGCCTCAGCAGGTGGGGCTGGGCCCCCAGGCACCAGGGCATTGGACAGAGTGTGGGCAGCAGGGGGACCTGGAGGCGTGGTGGTGGCAGGACTGGTCCCCGCCTCACCGGGGCAGCTGCAGCCCGGCTGGGCAAAGCCACAGGCCCTGCCGGCAGCGCGGCCACACTCCTCACTCCAGCGGCAGAGCACACCACAGGTGAACTGGCTGGAGTTGTTGTTGTTGATGAGCAAGACCTCGACAAAGCGGAAGGCCAGGGCCGCGGGCGCCAGCAGGCGCCGAGCCTCCGAGGGCTCAGCTGACAGGCACAGCTGCACGAAGTTCTTGTCGAAGTGCAGGAAGGTGAAGGGGCCGGAGCCGCCGCACAGCTCCAACCCTGCTGCTGCCTCCTCCTCCTCTGGCCGCCCCACCTCCGACTCCACCTGGGCCACTGCTTCCTCCAGGCTAGGCCGCAGACAGGTAAAGTTGACCAGGTAGTGGTCCAGAGGCAGCAGGCGGGGGGCAAAGTGGGCACACACTTCCTCCTGGCGGTTGAAGCGCAGGTAGAGGGAGTACTTAGTGGGGTCAGGGTTCTCCAGGGTCCAGGAGCAGCCTGAGGCGATGGTAGGAAAGAGGTCCTGCAGTGAGAAGGCCCCGTAGAGTACGCCCGAGGCCAGGGCGGAGCAGGCACTGGGGTCAGGATCGAAGGCGGTGGCCAGGTGCAGGGACAGAATCACAGATAGTAAGAGGGGACAGGCTGGGGTCATCCTATGTCCCTTGCCCTGTGGAGAGAGACAGTGGTCAGTGGTCCCAGGCACAGCCAGCATGGGCTCTGAACCTCCTGTGGCTAGCTGCAGGTAGTGGGCCTCATGGTTAAGACCTCCTGTGTGATCTTAGACAAGGGACTTGACCTCTCTGAGTCTCAGTTTCCTTACCTGTAGAATGAAAGCAGTTGGGAGAGTGCCTGGAATCTTACAAGCCCTTAATTCGTTGTTGTTGTTGTTTTTGTTGTTACTATTATGCTATAGTCCCGTCAACCACAAGCATCTCAGCTTGACATTCAGATCCAGTCCCATCCCCACCACCCAACTTGTATTCTCCAGAACCGTTGATCTCAGTCGCAGTGTGTCGTGATCAGCTATGAGGCGTGTCATGCGTAATCCAACAGTAATTGTCAAAGCAGCGATGTTTGACAACGATTTGCTTTTTTATAACTCCGAGCGATTCAAGGTTATTCCCAGAACAATGTCATTCTCACTCACTTGCTTTACTGAGTGGGAGAGAAAGGGGAGGCATTAGCGCCAGTGTGCCAGGGACTGCACACAACCTGAGCCATGCCCATGGGAGAGCATCGCAAGTATGAACGTCAAGAGTATCGCTGTCGTGGATTTCCTAGTGGAAACAAGTGGGAAAGGCATCTGCAAAGTGGGTGCAGTAATTCTCCTCAAACCCCTCTTCCCCACCCACCATGGGGTGACCATCCAAGACCTGGCTCAGAGCCTGCTACCCCCAGTGAGGCCACCATGCCATCTCCCTGCTGTGAGCTCCCATAGCCCTGGCCTGAAAGTCCACCCCAGCAGTCATGACCTCTGTCGCTTGCTATCTCCCCAGGGCTGGTTCATGCACCTCATAAGTATTCAATCACCTAAGAGTGAAGGACCAGAGTTCACTGATTTCCACCTTCCCCTCAAAATGCTGCCCTAAGCTGAGCGCCCAGCAGGTGTGAATGTCCTCTAGGTGTGGAAGGGCAACAAGGCCCAAGCCCAACCCTAACAGACACACAGGGCAGTTAGGCCAAAGTGGACAAGGGCTGCTTGGCGGGGCACCTACAGGTGCCCTTCCACCTGCCAGGAGAGAACCTCCGCTGTCCAGAAAACGGAGCCTGGTGCCTGGGCTGGCTCAGCCCCATCTCCAGCCCTGCCCCCAAAGCCATCCACACTGCCTCCCTCCTCCATGCCCACAGCATAGCTCACAGAACTGGATGGGCCCCTAGAGCCTGGTTGTTCCACATTAGAGGAAAAAAGATGAGGCTCGGAGAGGGGAGGCAACCTGCTCAAGATCACACAAGAGTGGCTGAGCTGGGAATGGATGGAGTCCAGGATCTGAGGCCCCAGAGCAAGTTTCTCTCTCATCCACCAATAGCCTCTTGCTCCATCCCCTTCCTTGCTCAGGCTTCAGGACCAATGGACAAGCCATTAGCTCTGGG
This sequence comes from Rhinolophus ferrumequinum, assembly GCF_004115265.2. Classification (NCBI taxonomy): domain Eukaryota; kingdom Metazoa; phylum Chordata; class Mammalia; order Chiroptera; family Rhinolophidae; genus Rhinolophus; species Rhinolophus ferrumequinum. The sequence continues at coordinate 21,795,617 of NC_046292.1, forward strand.
TACTGAATTACAAACATAGGAAAATGCACAGATATGGCTAGATTTTCCCAAGACAAAGCTGTTCGCAAGGACAGATTTCTCTTGGCTGTTCAGAAGTCTAAAGAGTGGCCAGAGGTGGGGCGGGGGGGGGGGGGCAGCACAGGAATTAAAACCCCAGAATTCCCATCCCTGTGCAGCATCCACAGAGCTCCTCACTGCCCCAGCTACCACATGCTGCAACTCTGAGCCAGGCTCAAGGCCTCACCACAAACAAGCACTTGCCCCTCTCCAACCACACGGGGATGAGAGAGAAATAGAGGGAAGCAAGTTCAAGACAGCCCCACTTACTGGGGAGGAGCCACCCCACCCTCCTCCAAAGACCCACCTGGAGTTTATTCAGCAGATGCCAGAACAGGCTGTGCCTCCGCTGTCCCCCCAGAGCTGCAAAAGGGCTCCCGGCCTTCCCCGCCCCACATCACGCCCATCCCAAACTGTTCATCCTGCCCAGCCCGCTGCTGCGCCAGCAAAGGCAGCGGCTGATGATGAGTGACATCCAATCCCCTCGCTGCCCCCAATTATTTTTAAGCAGGCTGCAAAATTCAGGCCATGGCTGGGGCTCAGTGGAGGGGAGGTGGGAGCTCATTATAAACTGGCCTCGCCTCCCCCACTTAGAGCAGGCGGGGAATCTCCCCACACAGACACCGACACATGTGGGCTTGAACATCCCTGTGTCCTGCAGGCATGCACACACAAGCATGTATGCACAAACGCATGTTTAGACAGGCGATCACAGGCATTCTGCGTGTGAACACATACACATGCACAGAGATGAGTGTGGACCGCTGATGTATAAACTCACAGGCACACAGGATTGTGCACACTCACGTGTACAAAGGTATAAAGAGCCAGATGCTTGTTTACATAGGCAGAGATGCAAATGTACTCTCTGAACACACACAGGTATTTGGTTCTCTCAGGCTCAGCATATGACAGCTAAGTGTCAGGCAGGATCTGACCTGCTGCTCTTTCCTTTGTGTCCCTGAAGCTGGGAGCTCAGACTCCCCACCTTCTGGGCCTCCATTGTCCCCTACTTCAGAGTCCTGACCCATCAAGAAGCACTAGGTCCACATCCTTCGGAGCCACAGCCTGGCTTCTCCAGAATTGAGCCACCTCTAAAACCTGCCCAAGCCCCTCCTCTACTCAGTCTCCTTCAGCTACCCGCTTCACACCAATTCTTGAATTTCACCCTGGGTGTAACCCTCACTGTTCCTGCTGTGACATAGACCTTTTAGGGGCCCCTCTTTGTATCACTCCCCACCCACAAAATAAGGCAAGGAGCCCAATTCCAAGCTAGGTCAGAGAGAGCCTCCCCTGGGAAGAGACCTAGAAGGATCTTTGCCTCTCAGGCAGCCTAAGTGGTTATTAGCCATGATTGACCTCTCTGAGCCTCAGTTTCCCACTCTGGATGGGAGACCGTGATCCCTGCCCTCAGGATTGCCTCCTCCTCATTCAGCTTCCCAGTTAGTTCCTGGCACAGGGAGAGGGCTCACAAGTTCCCTCTCCCTCCTCCCCTTCCTCTTACCAGAAACGCACAAACTCTCCCTTCTTTCCTGCTGAGGTCAACCACTGCCTCTGGGAAGACTCTTTGGGTTGAACCACAAGAGTGGCTTTGCCACCTCCAAGCCCAGTAAGCCCACAAACCTACCGTGCACAATAGCTAGAGGAGAGACACGGAGGTCGGCTCTGCGGAAGAACTTCCTGGGTTAGGAGGTTAATGGAGAGGATAATCAAAAGGCCACTTCCCTCGGGACCTCACTGGGCTGAGATGGGTGAGTTGCTGGAGAGGGTAATCTCAGTCTCAGGGACCACTACCTCCCTCTCCTCTCCCTACCTTCACTGCATACCTGCTTCCTCCCAGCAAACCTGGGAATCTCACTCTCTGCCCAAGCACACTCAGGCCCCCTTCCTCCCAGACCCCACAGGTCTGCCCAGCTTCTGGCTTCCCTTCTGAACCAAAGGGGGAATCGGAGGGTTTCGCATTGGCTGGAAGGGCCAGGACAAGACTATGGGGTGGGAGGCGGTGGGGTGGCAACTCAAGGCAAGGGCTGGGTCTCCAGGGATCCCCAGGATTGACCCCTATCCGCCGCCCGGCCCGGAGCAGGGGTGCTGCGCGGTGGGGAGCCGGGAGCCCCGGCCGCGGGCGGGGGAGGGGCGGCAAGTGGGGGAGGGGGTGCGGCGGTGCGCACATCCGTCGCGTTTATCCACCTGGCAGCTCCAATTCGCCTGGCCGTCACTCACCCTCCATCTCCCCGGAGCTTGCTGCGGGGCCCAGCTAAGGCCAACCTGCGGGCGAGGACCCCTAGTTGGGGCTTCAGGGTCCCCTGCCCACGCACCTGCTGCGGATTGGGGTCCTCAAGGTCCCCGTTCCCGGACTTCTGGCACCCAGGAGGGTGCACAGCCTTGGTCCAGCCTCTGGAGCTGGTGGGCAGGACCGGGGGAAGGAGGTGATCTCCCCAGGGCGGCCCCTCTCTCTCTCGGACTGGCAGAGAGGGTGTCTCTGTCCCGGAAGTGGGGCTCCGGGAGCCTCCAGAACACCATAAGGAGGGGGATGAGGGGCGGCCCCCCAGACCCCCCGGGCGGTGCCGCGCGGGCAGCGGGGGAGGGGGCGGTGACTCAGCCGCCCTCGGCCCGCCTCCCCGGAACTTTGCAGCAGCTGGAGCCGCCGTTGCTACAGGAACGGAAAGCTTTTGTTCCCCAATGTCAGGGCTGCCAGGGCAAGAGGGAGGCTGGGAGGCTGCCACTCCCTGGTGGGACCCAGGACACCACACTGCCCAGAGGACTGCCAGCCCAGAACGGCCTCATGGTTCCCAGTCCCCTCTCGCCTTTCACCAAGCCAGTCACGCCAAAACCAGGTTTTTCAAACTCTTGGGGCCCTTAGGCCAGGTGGCCCCCTAACTCTGATCTGGAGATCTGGAGCAGTAACTGCCCTGGAAAGACCTGATGGCGGCTGACCTCCTGGGGGAGGAAGAGGTGCCTCAGTGCCCCATATGCTCCTCTGTGACTGATTTCCCACGTGGGCCCCCTAACAGGCAGCCTACCTTTGGGGACTTTGACTTGGGCTTCTTCTCTGTACTTACCCCACCTCCCAGCCTCTACACCTGAACCAGGACCTCAGAGACCTTGGTCTGGCTTTTACTGGTGCCCCTCTGAGTAGAACTGATCCCAGAGCAGTCCAGTGGGATGCCGAGGGTAGGGGGGAAACTAACAGTCACAGGCTCCCTGGACTCACTCTGGGGGGGCTGAGTATTTTCTGGCTTTATTATCCTAGGGGTTGTAGTGAAGTCACTAGAACCTGCTCTGCATTTCTCCTCTGGGATTGTGAATAGATAGGGGCCTGACCTTGGCCTTGAAGACAAACAGCCCAACACACCTATCATTGTTGAGCATTATTAGGTGCCAGACACTCTATATACAATCTAATTTCATTCTCCCAGCAAATATTTGTGGCCGTTATTATTGACCCATTTTATAGAGGGCCAACTGAGGCTCAGAAAGGTTACGTAGTTCACCCGGGTCACACAACTTTTGAACCCAGGTCATCTGACCAAAAGCTGAGTTCCTAACTACTTACTCAGCTCCTTTATCTGGGGGGGGGGGGGGGGGGCAGAAGACAGAGACCAGCTGGGACCTCACTTTGGGTTATAGAAATGCCTACCACACACACACACACCCCAAGCTAGACCTATTCCTTTCTAAAGAGTGATGGGGGAGGGAAGGAGAAGAGAAGGCAGACAAGGGAAGAAAAGGGGAAAATCTCTGTTAATCTTGATCCAGGGAAGACCTTCCCTCAGGCTTCCACCACCACCAGACCCTGTACAGAGTCCACACTGACCCTCACCACTTCCCCAGATACCTGCTCTGTCCCAGGGCCAGGTGGACTCCCTACCACCTACCCTATGCCCAAGCCAAACAGAGCCCACCTCCACCCTCACCCCCACCTAGTGGGGACTGCCTTGGGGTAGACAGAGGCTCCCTGAGAATACCTGCCCAAGCCCAAACAAGCCAAATCAGACCATCTCAAATCCAGGGGCCAGTCCTGCTGGTCTGTGCCTGATGGCTCAAAGAGTTCCAGAATTGCTGCTAGGATGAGCCCTTCCCTCCACCCCATCACCCCCATTCTCCCCCCCCCCATATGGTCTGACCACCAAGGCTGTTCTGGTAGGGCTAGCACGTGGGGGCACTCGACCTCGCCAACCAACCTCCTCTCCCCAGGGACTTCCCAGTGCTAGTCCCGCAGCCACCGCTGCTGCTCCGGCTGCGGAAACCTGGGGTTGCCCACGGAAAGGAAAGGGGCGGCGGGTACAGGGCGGAGGGCAGGGGGCGCCAGAGGACGCCCAGGGGCCCGGCCGGCAGCTGGGAAGGCGGGCAGGCGGGCAGTATCTCACGCCCGGGAGCCCCTCCCCCCGCCAGTACCAGACCCTTCGCCTGCTCTGCACCCGCCGCGGCGCGGAGGACTTCCCTCGGACCAAGCCGACTGCGGGAGTGGCCGCCAACTTCACAGCCTATAACCCCCTCCCCTGCCCATCATGCCAGCCCCCGGGGCTGCGGGAGAGTGCGTTTGGTGCCTGGCTCTACGTCCTGGGGGTGGGAGGAGAGGGATGGGGGTTGGACAGATAGACTCTGGACAAAGATGGACACGAGAGCCAGGGATGCGGGGCCAGTCGAGATCCCAGCTAGAGAGGTGGGGGCTCCGAGCAGACAGGGGGGACACGGCCCCAAGTCCCGGCTGAGGGGGAGGAGACTTGAAGCAGAGATTGGCAAGGGATAGCGGGACTCCGGACAGATATGGGGGAGGGGGCAATAGCGATAGAAATAAGACGGGTAGCATGGTCCGGGTATCGGCGCGGGGAAAGGCAGTAACTATGGGCAGACATGGACGGGGACAGGAAGGACTCCGGGCAGAGATAAAGTGGAGGCGAGGAGCAGGGTCTGGCATCCAGACGAGAAGAGGTGATTAAAGGGGGCGACACAGTCGAGCTGCAGGTTGGAGAGAGGGGCTTTAATGAAGGTGGGGGCCGCACGGCCCGGATCCAAGCTGAGATAGGGAGAGGCTCGAGACAGAGATGGGGGTAAGGTCTGGGTCAGGACTGGGCAGGGGCTGGGGGCGCTTTAGCAGAGATGGGTAAGGGGGAGGGGGACAGAAAAGGGACTCACCAGGGATAAAGGGGCCTCGGCCCCAGGCTTGGAAGTTCCCAAAAAGATAAGAATGGGTAGGTGCCGAACGAAGTCAATTCATGCGGGGGAGAATTCAGCAGAGATGGGCTAGGCGAGCGCCCCGAGTCCGGGCTGGTGCGGAAACTCAAAACCATGCAGGGAGAGCTCGGTGCGGGGCTGGATGAGGGTTTGGGGCCGAGCACTCACCTGGGCGCCGTCAGCAGCAGGAGCGGGGGCCGGCGCTGGCGGAGGCGACCACGGGGCGCAAGTTTGCCATCCCTAGGCGGGGGCCTGGCCGAGCGCGGGGCAGCTCGCGGCAGCCGCGCGGAGGGCCGAGGCTCCCGCTCCGCCGAGCGGTGGGTGCAGAAAAGGCGTCGCGGAGCAGCACCGGGCGGGCGGGCGGGCGGGCACCCGGCCGGGCGCGGGCTCCTGCCGCCGCCTCCTCGCCGCGCCGCCCCCCCACCCCCACCCCTCGCTCCCGGCTCCCCCGCCTGGATCACCACCCGCGTCGTGCACCGCCTCCTATTCGCGGGCGGCGGCCGCAGCCCCAGGCTCTAAAACCCGGCGCCGCATCCTCCTGGGTCTCTGAGAGCCGCCGCCGCCGCCAAACCGGGTTCCTCCGGCCGCTCCGGCCGCTGCCCGCAGCGCGCACCGGGCCGAGTGACGGCCGAGGCGGGACGCGGCGCCTGCGCGGGCCGGGCCCGGGAGGGGGCGCGCGCCGGGCCGGGCGCGAGGAGCCGCGGGAGAAGGGGCGGAGGGCGGGGGCGACGCGCGCCGCCTCCTGTTAAAGCGGGAGCTGCGCCAGCCAAGCCAAGCGCACCCTCCCCTCCCTGCCCTGGGCCCCAGGCGCCGGCGCGGGAGAAGCCCCGGGTAAGCCCCCGCCCCGCCCGCGGTCTCCTGGACCGCAGGATGAGGCGATCCGCGACGCCCCTCCAGCGATACCCTAGGCCAGAAGCCATCTCCTGTGGCCAGGGTCTCAGGGGCCCTGGGGACTGAAGCATTTGCCCCCCACCTTGTGCATTGCAAATTGCATATCTCTGTGCATGCGGGTGCCACTCCTGTGCGCTGAACTTTGCATATGCTTATGCATACAGGTGCCTTTTGTGTTCACTGCAATGTTGTCTGGCTCTGTGCATGCAACTGCTACACATATGCACAGTGTGTTAACATGTGCTTACTGGATCCTGTGGGTAGGGATGCTATTTGCATGCAAGCTTACAAGTGCCACATATGTGCTGAGTGCTGTGGGTCATTTGTATATAGGAGCCACATATGTACACTGCAGTGTGATATGTTTGGTGCATACTCTGGTGTAAACTCTGCAATGTTGCATGTCCCTAGGCACCGGGATGCTACACGTGTACAGTGTGTTCCATGTTTTCCAGAGTGCCTGTCTGTTCCCACAAGTGCCTTTCCCTGTGCCAGGGGCGCCCCCATGTTACATCTGCCTGTGTAGAAGCAGCAGAAATATATAGACCCGCCCATCTCCCATCCTGGCACTGTGCCCAGGGACAATTGAGTTGGGCCAGAGTCCACATGATAAAGGTGGTACCCAGGGAGATGCCCGTGGCTCAGAGCCCTGGTCGGGCAGTTTGTGGCCTGGGCACGTTGCCATCAGAAGATGGGCGGACCAGGGACACAGCACTTCGGCCAAAGACAAGTAGGTTAATCAGATGGCTCTGGTCAGAGGAGGAGCCCGTGGTGGGGGGACAGCTTTGCAGAGAGGAGAGGATTTCCGGAACCCTACTTTTTGAAGGTTTTCCAGCCAGGAAAGGGCCAAACCTGGGGAGGAAGAAGTCCCCAGTCCACTCAGTCCCAACCCCACTTCTCCACTAAAGCCCCTTAAGTTCTGTCATCTTGGAGACTGGGGCAGGATGAGAGAACTCCACCTCTCCCCAGGGCAGTGCCAGGGAGAGGCAGAGAGAAAAGCCCCTTTTTCCTTCCCTCTGTCCCTCCCCCCTTCCAGCAGTCTCCATGACATTTGTTGTGAGTGATTGTGAGAGATTATCGACTTTAATGGAAGGAGGTAATACGGGGCGATGAAGGAATCTCACCCGTCACCTTAAGGGAATTTATGAGTCTGTATGAGGCAGGGAGGGCTGGCACCTTTCCTTTCCCAGTGGGAGCCCAAGGAGGCCTGTGCCTTGGGCCTAGCACTGGCCCCCGTGTTCTTCTGGTGACCCTCCAACACCTCCCCTGTGTCCTTGGGTGTGGAGGCTCAGCCCCTGCTGCGAAAGTCAAACCAGGCAGCCTTGCCGTCTGCATGGTGTGTTGAGAGCTACCCCAAGGGCAGTGGGGATCCCTGCCTCCTCACTTAGGCATGGTGAGGGACCATGGGGTTACTGGGGTTGAGGCTCAAGGAGGTGGGCAAAAGTGGAGAGAATGATGGGGACATGGGGTACCCATAAGGGTATGAGGACTGGCGCTCAGCAGCTTCCAGGACCCTGTCCTCCAGAGCTTCAGCGCCTTCCACTCCTTCAGGGAGCTGCCTTCTTCTTTATGAATATTCATGATATTAGCATACTAGAGACCCAGAGCCCAGAGAAACTCAGGCATGTCTCTTGCAGATGTGATGCAGCTGGATCCCTAAGGCCCTCTCCTTCCCCTCAGGATCCAGCTGGGTGTGGGGGTAATGGGAGGGGCTGGCTCCAGAGAAACAGCAGCGTTTTGTCTGTTTCTCTGTTCCTTGGTAGCCCTCTGACTTCTTGACCCCATTCTTTCAGCCACAGAAATGTATGCCCTAGGAAAGCAAGGTTGTCAGACAGAGTGAAGGACTGACAGAGATGGGACCCCATACCGGGGGCTCAGGGGGGCAGAGTGAGGAGACCAGCAAGATGGAGGACTCTGGGAACGGCGTGGAGAACGCAGGACCTCCCAAGGGTTGAGTAGAAGCAGGTTAGATTAAGGCAAACCTCTGGAAGGCTCTCTCCAAGGTGCCTCCCTGCATCAGGGCTTCCCCACCTCCTTTCCCGGGTGCCCCTGCCCTTCCAGACTCACTTGGTGATAATGCTGCCCAGGAGGGCTCAGAGTAATTACAAATCGTTTCCATATTCAAATCCAGCTGGTTGAAGAAAAATGACTTCTCAGCCCAAGCGGGGTGGAAAGAGCAAGACTTAGCCCCAGGAAGGGCCTCCAGGGAGCCTGGAGCAGAGACTGGGCCAGGGAAGGGTCACCAGCCAGAGCGTGAGCACAAAGGGCTGGGCAGAGTGGAGGGACATCCCCTGCCGGCCCCTTTCCCCCCAGACTGGGCAAAGGACAGTGACTCCTCTGGAATCTCTGATGGGACCAATCACACAAGGGCAACTAGAGGTCAGGCTCTCTACCCTGCTGCTCTTATTCTGTCATTCTAGGTGACCTTGAGAAAGTCCCCTCAGCTTTCTGAGCCTCTGTTTCCTTATCTGTGAAATGGTGTAAATGGTCTCACCTGGGTGTAAGTGATGACTCCAGTAAGATAAAAGATATGGATTAGCAAGAGCTATGCCTCTGAAAGGGGCCTTTTAAAATTATTTTTATTACCAATTAATTCATAGTTTTGTTAGCAGTAACAACCACCACTGGCCCAGTCTGGAGGCAGCACAACTCCCAGTGGGGCAGCTCAGGGGAGGATCGTGGGTGGAGGGGAGCCTAAACCCTGGCCTCCGCCCTGCCTCACGCTAGGCCAGCCTCTGCTATGCTTCGTTGCCCTTTAAACAGATGAGAAAATGTTCTTCCCTTCCCAATGATTTATTTGGCCCAGAGCCTGGGCAGGTTTCCTTCTAGCCAGTGGGACTTAGAAACATCCCTCCCTCAGATCCCACCCTCTCTTGCCACTTAACCAGGTACCCACGGCCATCCAAAGCTCAGTCTCCCATCCCCACTCCAGGTACCTCTCAGGAGCTCTTAACACGTCCCCAAAGACACCGAAATCCACGGGATGGTCTTCTACCACCATCTGCCCCACAGCTCTTATGACCAACCCTCATTGCTCTGGATGTCATGGATGCTGGAGGGGTATTTGGAAAAGATGGACTGGGCCTCTCTGCCGGTGGGAAGTCCTGCATATCCAGCTTCCATCATTCCTGCTGCAGATGCCAAATGGCTTAGGTGCCTGGTGCAACCCAAGCTGGGTGTTTGTCATTTTCTTGGTGCTATAGATCAGGGAGAGAAAGGAGGATTACTTGCTCCCCAGCCAAATCTTCCCAGAAGGTCAGTGCCTGGTTTGTATGCAACATTCTGGGCAGTGCCTGCATTCTGGGCCCTCTGGGGACTCTGTCCCCTAGGGCAGAGGGTGCAGAAGACCTTTAGAGTCCTGCGTGATCTTCACACACATGTCTTATACTGGAGGGTGTACACAACAGCCTGACACCAAAAAGGTGCCTTCACGCATTCATTCAAAAATATTTATTGGTTATTTATTAATACTGTGTTCTAGGCACTGGGATCCAGGCCATGGTAAATCCCATTGCTTCTATCTCCCAAAATATCCCAAATCTATTCATTCTTCATGTTCCCACTGCCAATACCAGAGTCCAAGCCACCGTCATCTGGTGCCTGGACTCTCCCTTATTTAATCTCTGGGCTCCTACTTCTTTCTCACCACCCCAATTCATTCTCCTGGAGCCCACTAGGCCATCTTTTTAACATATATATCAGGGCACCTCTTCTTAAGCCCTCCAATGGCTTCCCACTACCCTTACCAGCCTCTCCAGAGCCATCTCCTCTACCCCACCCTTACCCCACCCCACACTATGCTTGGATAACACAGGTCTCCTTGCTGTTCTTAGAAAACTCCAAGCCCTTCTTCCCTGAGCACTTCCCATGCCTGATTCCTTCTCATCAGAAAAGTCTCAGTTCCAACATCACCTCCTCTAGGAGGCCTCCCCTGATTACACTTGTAAGGCAGCCCTACCAATGCCCCACTCCCCAAGTCATTCCATTCCATGGCATTGTATTTCCTTCCTACACTCATTACTTTGAAAATATGTTATCTATTTACACACATGGCATCTGTTTCCCCCACTGGACTATGAGTTCTGTAAAGACAGGGACCTTGTCCATTCATTAACAGTTGGATCCTCTGGCACAAAGCATTGTGACAAGTATGTGGCAGGTACCCAATAAATATTTGTTGAGTGAATGAATGGTGAAAGGATAAGCAAAAACCCTGCCCTCATGAAGCTTCCAATCTGTGATCCCTGATTGATGTTTGTCCAATAAACAGTGTTTTACAGTTACCGTGTGATGAAGCCGAAAGAGTTCTGTCCCTGCGATCACACAGATCTGGACTTCTGCCTCTGTCCCTCACTGGTTGTGTGACCTTGGACAGGTCACTTATGCTCTCTAAGCCTCGGTTTTCTCTTCTGTAAAATGGAGATAAGGATCCTCACCTAACAGAGCTGACTGAGTCACAGGAGATGATAAAGATGCCGTACCTCACACAGAGCCAGACCCAGGGAGGTGTCACCTGCATGAGTGTGGGCCCCTGTCAGACTTAGGGCTGTGGGTTGTCCAGGTTCTGAGGACCTGGGGATGACTCACAATGGGCCTCTGAGCCCTTCCCAGCATCCCTCCCCCTCCCAGGGTGAGAGGCCTACGCGCAGATGTTATCTGCTGAGATCATTGCAGTGAAGGGAGCCGCGGGAGCCACGGCGTGACCTGGACAGTAGGCACATGTGATCCCTGCACAGAAACTGAATCTGTACCCGCTTCTCTGTGGCACCTCCTTTCCTATTTGGAAGCCCCTCTTCCTTTCCTGCCTTCCTTGTGTATGTAAACACACACACACACATGCATATGGATACATGTACAGATAAACCTATATGCACACACTTACAGTCACTGCTCCACAGATGTGTACTCTTCACTGGGATACACAGGTATATAAATAACCACACGCATACAACCCCAAGATGCAACCACCCTCCATTTTTCGGTCCAATGAGGACCTATCTGGCTTATCTGTCAGTCCTATCAGCTCCTGCTTGAGGCTGAGGTCAGACACAACCCCTCCGGGTTGACAGGGGGCAGCCCAGGCACTCCCCTTGGTAAAATTCTTCCTTAGGTCTAACTCCACATTCTCCTGCTGCAGGCCTGCAGAGCAAGGAACGCTGGCCACCACTCTCAGCACCCAGAAATGACAGCACCATGCCCTGTATCCACACCCCAGGCTGGTGGATATGCAGGGGTACCTGAGAAGAGCTGCTCCCAGCTTCCTGCCTGGTAGACGGGGAATAGGAATCCCTCAGAAAGGGCCTGGGACACTTGGCAGGCCTGGGGCACACCAGCAGTGGGGGGCCAATGTATTGCCACCATCTAGGATGCTTCAGGTTCTCTCACCTGGGTGCTGTGCCACCTGGATCCTGCTGAACTGGGCTTGTACCAAGCAGGACACATGATGAGCATAGCAGGCAGGGTGGGGGTGACCTAGAGGCCTAGAGGGACCAGCTCATCCTCTCTTGAGACTCTCTGTGGGCCTGACACTGTGTCAGCTGCTTTTAACTTATTGTCACAGCCCTCGGAACAACCACTTAAATTGGTCTGGTCACCCCCATTTCACAGATGAGCAAACTGCACTTAGAGAGGGGCAGAGATAGAGCCCTGCCTCCCCTCATTCAGTGAGACCCTGCCTTCATCCTGCCTCATCTTCGTCCTCTTTGCTACCCCCAGAGGACAGACCAAACACCAATTGTGGGGAAAAACTTATTTCAGGATAGAGCTGATCTTTCAGAGAAGACCCAGTCCCTCAGGGTGAGAAATTTGAGGGTGTCTGCCTCCCAGGGCCTGGCCCCTGCAAAGAGAGGCTGGGGCTGGATACCGGATTTGGGGGAGGCAACCAGAGTTGCCGAGGGTGTTGGGAAGGACCTCACACTAGGACCACTGACACCTACACACGTCCCTGACAGGCCCAACCACACTCGTCACTCACACCACTGCATGCCGACACACCCCAGGCGGTCAGCCCTCTTGCCTGAACACACTCGCCCTCATGCTGGCAGTAAGGCAATCATGCTGGGGGAGGGGGCTGCACCTCTAGCTCACTGCCAACCTGGCACAACTCTAACCTCTGGCAGTCCCATGCTTGGGGGCAAGTCCTGTGGATGAGGCAGGGGGCGGCAAGAGAAGGCTCCTAAATGGTGTAGTTAGAAGGGAGAGGTCCTGGGGTGCATCGCTGAGCCAGTGTTCTGCATTCAGAGTGGGAGTGAGTGGGGCTGAGCTTGGGTACAGGTGTGGGTGGTTGTGTGCGTCAATGTGTGGGGGGAGAGTCTGTGTGTGTGTATGGTGTGCCTGTGCGCAGGTTTTGTGTGTATCTGCCTGGCCTTGTACGTCAGAAGCCTGGGCCTGGCTCTGGGGAATCTATGCTCTGAGTGCGTGTGTGTCTTTATATACAAAGTGTGTGCCATTTTCACGCATTTATTTTTCTGGGTGTGTATATGTGTGGTGTAGAATGCATACGTGTGTGACTCGTATTTGTGTCCTTGCTCAGCGTTTGGTGAATGTCGGGTGTGTTGACAGGGCAGTGTTTGCCTGTTGTTGGAGTTTGTGTGCAACCAGAGTATGTGGTGTTTCTTTGTATTCAGTGTATGCTGTGGTGTGTGTGTGTGTGTGTGTGTGTGTGTGTGTGTGTGTGTAGGGGAAAGCGTTTTCAGGCCTGTGTCTGTCTGCGCCTTTGGGTGAGGTATGAGTCAAGGTGTATGGCATTTGCAGGCCTGTGTGTGACTGTGTCTCTGTGTGTCAGTGTTTGCTATGTATCTGTGCTAGCCTACGATGTGTATCCCTATGTGTGCTTGGGGGTGTTGGCAGGCCTTCAAGTTTGGGGTGTGTGCATGATACTATCTGGTGTGTGTCTGTGGGTGGTTGTGGTCCTGGGTGGTTTATATAAACTTAGATGAGGGTTGTGGATTTGTGTGTTGTGTCTGTCGGCAGAGCTGTACATGTGACATTGTGATTCTTGTCTTTGGGGACTTTTTGAACTAGTGTTTTCCAGGCAGCCCCCAACCCTTTCTCCATGCTGAGATCTTGGCCATCATCTATACTCCCAGCCAGCGGGGAGTATAGCTCTGTGCCCAGAGCCAGCTCTGTGCCTACCTTGGAGGGGAGGGGCCCTCCTGAGGGAACACAGAGACTGACAGCCACCAGGTCAGGGTCACATAGCAGGAGCCTCGGTTCCTTCTCCTACAGTGCACCACACCCCTCCCATCTCACCAAAGGTCCTGACACCGAGGCCACTGGGTCCTAAGCAGGTCTCTCCTGAAATGAATTTTAATTTCTGCTCTGGGCAGTTGGCTGTAACAGGTCCCCTGAGCCACCAGTGGTGGGCGGGGATGCTGGGCCACTGGGCTGCAGAAACACGGAAGGGAGTACGGATTTGAATTTCAAAGGCAGCTGTGGCCCAAGCACCTCTGTGTCGTGTGATCCTGTGCATAGCGCTGGCGCTGGCGTGTCTGCTAATGCACGCCTGCATGTGTGGCGAGTGTCTGGGTGACTGTGTTTTGTGACTGTGCCTCTGTGAGGCCCTTGCTGGGCTGTGAGCGCGGGTGTCAGTGAGCCGAATGTTCGGGGTCTGTCACTGTGTGAATGTCCACAAAAGAGTATGGGCGTGTTTGTGCACACTTGTGGACACGAGTTCACATCTGCATGCTGTATTTTTAGGACGAGTCTGTAGAAACGTGTCTTGTCTTTGTGTATTGTGTTCCAGGCCCTGCGTGTATTTGCAAGTGTGTCAGTGCATTTGGGTGCTCACTGACTGTGTCACTGAGTGAATGAGTGCAGGGGTGCGAGGGCGTGTCTGTGTGTCTTTGCATATATATGGACGGGCGTTTGCATCTGTGAATCTGTGTGGGAGTGTATTTGTAGGAACGAGTCTGCACAAGCGTGTCTGTGTCTTTGTGGGTCCGGGTTCCCAGCCCTGCGTGGGTCTGCAAGTGTGTCCATGCATTTGTTTGCTTGGATGTCTGTGTCATTGTGTGTCTCTGCAAGTGTTTGCGCCTGCAAGTGTCAGTGTGTCTGTGCGAGTGTGCACCTGTTGGGATGGGTGTGTGTGAGCATTCGGTAGGGGCATAGTGCACAGGAGCGCAGGGTGCAGGAAGACGAAGCAGGCTGGCGCCCCGCCCCCCCAGCCACCTCCTGCTGTGTGTTAGCACCTTCAGCACCTTTATGGCTGGTCATCTCTGGGGACCCACAGGGGGCTGAGTGAATGGCCTCTCCTCACAGGGACCCAGGGCTGCTGCCAACCCTGGGCACATCCCACCCCTCCTGGAGCAGCTGGGCTCCCCAACCCGCAGGCACTCCAAGGGCTCTCAGGCAATGGCCAGAGAGGATGGGCCTTAAACCAGAGAGGGGTGCTGTTTCACATTCTCCTTCTGCTGAGGGTGTGGGGGCGGTTCATCTGGCTTGGACAATGTGCCTGCGTGGCTGTGAGTCTTCATGGTCCTGTGGCTGCATTGGAGACTCAGCTGAAGTACAGGAAGGCCCAACAGGTCCAAGGTGATGCTGTCTCCTAACAAGCACATACACACACAAGCCCTAACGCAGACATACCTGGGCACGTGCCCAAGCACAGGGAACACACACAGGAGTGTGTAACAGGCCCTTGACACCGGGGTCAGAGGGCCCACTGATGCACACCTAGGAATGCGCACACACACACACACACACACACACACACACACTAATCCAGAGACACAGGCAATTTCACGTGTATCTCACTTGAACACCCACACCCCTCCCTAAGTTTTAGACCTTTTGAGGTGAAGTGGGCTGAGGCTCAGAAGTCTCAGTGAAAAGGGACATCCTGAGTTACTCGATGTCCCTTCTACGCTGGGCCCTGGGGACCTAGAGGAAGTTCACTCTGCATCCTATTTCCCAGACATTTTGGAGTAGCGGGTGGGAGGGGCAGCACCCCAAATCCAGTTGTTCCCAGTCATTCCCATAATGTGCCTCCCATAGCCATAGACAGGCAAGAGTCAGGAGCTGCCTCCTCATGGGGACCCCCAGGAGCCTGGCTGGGCACAGGATGGTGATGTCAGGATGCCCAGAGAACAATAAAAGAGGAACTAAGGATGGAATGATGATTTCAGCTCCTCTTTCGCTGTCATCTCGGGAGCATTTTGAGAAGGGGTAGGGGCTAACTTCTCCCAATAAGGCTCCGCAATGGGCTTGGCACCCAAAAACACTTATTGACTGCATGAAGGAAAGAAATAAATGAGTCAGAGAATGCAGAGGACCACCTAAGAGCTGAGGGAGCACCATACAGAAGCAGAAATAGTATATCCAGGCTCTGTGCATGACTCTGTGCCTGCGTGTACACACATGCATGTATGTACACATACTTGTGTGTGTGTGTGTGTGTGTGTGTGTGGTGATATTTGGGGAGGACATGTGAAGCTGGAGGTTAGGATGGAAATACGTCAATGAAAACCTTGTAAGCTAAACCAGAGGTAGATTTTATTCTGAAAGAAACAGATCTGTGAAGTTTTTGGAGAGGAAAGAATCACGGTCAGTTTGTTTAAGGAAAGACAACTGGGGCAATTGGAGGGTGGATTTGAGGAATCAGGATTAGAGAAGGGGACTGGTTAGAGGCCCATTCATCCATTCATTCATTCATTTATTCAACAAATACTGGGAACTTACTAAAAATGTCTGGTACTCTGAGTGAAACGGGTACAACCTGGGACCCCATGGAACTTCTAGAACCTGCCCACATAACTGCTGTGTTTATGTGGGGTTTACCTTCAAGTGGGAAGGGGAGGCACACACAGATGCATAAACATATGAAATGTTAGTGTTAATACGTACAAAGGACGATAAAGGGTAAGGGGACAGGAGCGAGAGTGGAGAACAGGAGGTTATTTTAGGTAAAGTGATCAGAGAAGATGTCTCTGAGAAAGTGACATCTGAGCTGAGACCTGAAGGGGGTAAGGGATATTTGGAGGAAGAGCTGTCCAAATAGGGGAAATCACAAGTGCAAAGGCCCTGGGGGGGAGTGTGCCATTTACTCAGATGGGGAAAGACTTGTGGGAAGTCGATGATTTCTATTTTGGACATGCTGCATTGAGGTGCCTTCAGGACATCCAGGGATAGTGACCAGAAAACAGGAGAGATCTGGGTAAAGATAGGGATTAGAGAGAATGGAACCCTGGGAACCGACACAGTAGGATGGAGAGTGGGGGATGGGGACCATGTGACTCAAATGGCATCCCCAGACGGGTCCTGGTACTAACTGCCCGCCTCCCCATCCTGCCTAGGCCCACAGCTTCTCCTTACTTGCCAGACTACCCTGCTGCCTGGGAGAGAGCCAGGGAAACAGGCTAGGTTGTTGACAGGAGCCCCTTTCCACGTGACCTCCTATGGTCCCCTGGGCTCCTTCTGCCCCTGTCTTGGTCATCAGAGTCAACCTGTCCACTTTTAATGCTTCCTTCCTCTAGCTTGAGGCTGAATCCTCAAGTCACTCTGCATTCCCCTCCACTGTTCTTAATATTGGGAAGCAGTGGAGTCTGGGCTGAGAGTCTGGAGGGTCACACAGATTTCCTAGGTGGCCTCTGAGCTTCAGTTTCTCCCCTAGTGTTAAAATATGGAGGGACAACATCTAAGCAGGACCTTTCAGCCCTAACATGACCAGACTCTCTGGGGCTCTTTCATTACAGTTCAATGGTTTCAGCATGTACTCAACAACTGGCTCTGGTAAGGAGTGGGGAGGGGTAGCCTTGATTTGTAGCATTTGCCAATTTCCAGGGTGTAAATCCTCCCATGATGGCCAATTTAAACTACCAAGGTGAAGTCAACTGGCTGGCAAAGTTCCTAAACATTTAACAATCAGCTGGTATGAGCTGGCTCCAGCACCTTTGCCAGACTCTTTCCAGAGAGACAGAAAGGCAAAAAGCCTGGGATGGGGCTTGGAGGTATAGATGAGGAAAGAGAAAAACTGGGCTTTTTAGCCTCCCCATCTTCCCTCTCAACGTCCAAGTCATTCCCCAAGGAGAGGCGCACAGCAGCTTATCTGCCCCCATTTCGACTCCAACTTTAACCATTTGACATCCTTCCTAGACTCTCTACCCACTGCACTTCCTTCTCTAAGGTGAGCTGGTACCCACAGCCTCTCCCACTTTCCCTGCATCCCCCCGAAAGGGTGCTTTTATTCAGAAACAGAGGCCAGACAGCCATAGGCCATGCCATCCTGACCCACACCCAGGCCACACCTGTGGTCACTGTAGACAAGCGACCTGGATATGTGGCCCAGCTCTGCCACCAACTCCCAGGAGTTTCCTTTCTCTACCTGTCCTCAATTTCCCCATCTGTAAGCTAGGCCTCTCCAAAGGAGAGCCTACCATTTTTTCTATCACTTCTTGTTTCAGCCCTGGGTATAGGTCAGAACCTCCTCTCTCAGACACATTTCCCCAGCCTCCTAAGACCCTCCCTGCTCCAGCAGCCCCCTACCACCTCTGGCTCCCCAGGCTCCCCGATAAGGGACCCAACTAATTACATTAGGATTTCATGCCAATTAGCAAACAATTACACGAGCAAATTGGTACCTAATTTGGAGCAATAATGATAGCTCCTTTGGCCGAGGCGAAATAGCTGCAGACAAAACTATTCACCAGGCCTAGACCTATCCGAGCCCCTGGAATATGGAAGCTGGCTTCTGCCCTGACCTGGGCCAAAGTCTGCAGTTTTCCTTTAAGGACCTTTAAGCAACTGTTTATGCTGGTGACATGGCGTGCCCAGGTCTTTGCTAAGTAAAGGGTATAGAGGAAAGAG
Source organism: Rhinolophus ferrumequinum (assembly GCF_004115265.2). Lineage (NCBI taxonomy): Eukaryota > Metazoa > Chordata > Mammalia > Chiroptera > Rhinolophidae > Rhinolophus > Rhinolophus ferrumequinum. The sequence goes on from NC_046292.1 coordinate 21,813,542, forward strand.
AGGGAAGGTGGGCTGAGGGGGACATAGGGAAGCTAAGGCAGACAGGGATGGCTTCACTGAGGAGGTGGGGAAGATTTGGGAAGGCAGGGAGGAGGGAAGACATGGCAGGACAGTAATAAATATGAACAAAGGCATGGATGCTGGAGTGGGCCATGTGAGTTTACAACTAATGGAGAAACCAGTGGGGCCAGAGCACAGGATGGTGGGGGAATTGAGGCAGCAGAGGTAGGTAGGGCCAGACTGGGAATGCCGTTCTAGGGAATTGAAACATAGAGGCCTTAGGAGCACTGGGCGCTCGGGTGAAGAGGAGGACACTGTGCTGAAACTCACTGGGCCCCAGACCTTGGATCACAGGCAATCCTCCTTCCCACCTACGGCTGCCATGGGGTCCCATCTGGTGTCCCCTCTTAACATCTCTGGAACCCACTGCCCTGCTCAGGACCACAGAGACCATAGCAGTAGCTGCCAGTCCTGCCCCCATGCCCTGTCCATATTTTCCCCAACTGACCACCCGAAGGAACAAACCCACCCATATGCCTCCTTTGTTTAAACTTTCAATGCCTCCCCAGTGCTCTTGGGATAAAATTCAATTTTAGTATATGTGCCGCCAAAGTTCAAACCAACTCTGTACCTCAACACACACTGCTTTTCACCATCTGGCCACTGCAGACCTCCCCGCTTTTCCTCTCTTCTCGTCTCCGCATCCGCCCTGTGCCCTGGGAACAGACCCCATTTCCTGATCATGCCAGGCTCTATCTCACCTCCCAGCCTTTGACCCTGTGTTTCCTCTGCCTACATTGCTCTTCCAACACCCCTTCCTTGTTACCAAATGCATCCTTCCAGGCCCCCTCCTCCGCCTCCCAGGTTCCTCCAGGAAGCACCAATTCTTCTCTCTCCTGGGCTCCCCTTCTCACTGTAGGACTATTCACTTGGTATCGGAGCTGTTGTATCAGCATCTGCCTGTCCCACTGGCTGTTGAGCTGCTCACGGGCAGGGCCTGGAGCTGATTTACTCCGTGTCTCCCTCATCCAGCCTCAAAAGTGAATGAATAGAGAAGATAAAAGGATGGGATAAAAACATGTTCTCCTGAGAACGGTGAGGAAACTGAGGCAGGGACCAAGAGAAATATTCATGAATCTGGTGGATGCTTCACTTAGAAAAGAAAGCTGGGTCAGCTTTCAGCCCTCTGCCCATTGGAGCCAAGCCCTGCCTCTATCCCTCCAGGGTTTTTTCCTGAACACCTTCAAAAAGCTTGGACTACCTCACTTCAACCCACCTTTCCCAGGTGTTTTTGCCTCTGCTTTCAACACATGAGATTTTAAAAGGCCCTACTAAGCTAAGGATACCCCCAAAACCTAAGCTAAGGACACCCCCAAAAGTAAAGGCAGCTCTCATGAGGGTGATGGAATACCACACTGAACTGCAACATGAAGGCGTATGGGCAGACTCAAGGAGGAACCTCCTGACCATGAGGGCTCAGCCCCTAAAGTAATCCCTAAAGGAATGACCAATGGAGACGGGGAGGTGGGGTGGGCTTGGCCTATCTAGGGGAGACCAATCAGAGGCCAGGGATGGCACACAAAGACAGGGGAATGACATGGCTGACTTTCCTGGGAGTGTGGTTCTCACTTGGGGGGTGGCTGCCACTCCATCTTAAGGCCCATCACTCACGTTAATTACCAAGAAAAAGCCAATTTCTCCTCATTTCCAGACTCCAAATGACAATATCATTAAGCTGGTAATGTGCAAAGAAATTGTGCGTGTCTGTCTTGGAACTTGTCCTGAGCCAGAATGGGTGAGGGCACCCTTAGCCTGGGTGTGTCTCCAAGATGCTCCTTGTGGCAGAGGGCCAATCTCAGGAAGCGATGCTGTACCACCAAGGCAAAGGTGCTCTCCCTCTCTGTTCAGTGGGCACCACTGATGGTGATTAAACTAGACCAGACAATGGCATGGGTGACAAGCCACAACACACAAACTCTGGCAGATATAAACAGAGTCATCAGCTCCCCTCTCAGACGTGCATGAGGACACAAACCCCCTTATCTGAACTTGAACTCACACCTGTCCGCAGCCACGGCCCTTCCCAGTCTTGCCCAAACCCTTTGCTCTGAGTTCCCCGCCCACCTCTGGACCAAGAGGCATCTGGGCAAGGAGCGCGCCATCCTGCACATTCCTACCTGCCTCGGCAAAGCCAGCTCCCTAAGTGCAAGCAGACCTCAAACGATAGCCACTGCTCACAGCCCTTTACATTCTCTTCATTGTGTTTAATCCTCACTCAAACCCACTTAACATACAAGGAAAGTGAGGCCAAGAGAGGCACGTGATTTGCTCAGTGTTCAAGTCTCAGACCTCAGCTTGACCCTAGGTCTGCCCAAGGTCAAAGCCCAGGCTAAAGACAGAATCTGAGATTCAATCCATGTCATATTCTGGGGGGAAACATGTCCTTCTGATACAGAGAATTGAACCCAAACAGGCTCTGCCCTCAAGAGCTGAGGTTGGTGAGAGAGAGGCAGGATGTAAAAATATAATTATAGCTCAGTGTGATCTTTGCATGACACAAAAGAGGAGATACAAAAGGTTTATCCTCACCAGTAATCAAAGACATGCAAATTAAAACAACAATACAGTGTGGTTTTGCCTATTGAAATTAATAGTTTTTTTTTCTTTTTTTTTTTTTAAAAAAAAGACAGCACCAGTGTTGGTGAGAACTGAAATCTGGGGCACTCACAGATTCCACTGACGGAAGGGTAAATTAAAACAACTTTTCTGGAAAGCCATTGGGCCCTAGTGTCAAGAGATTTAAAAACAGACTGACCCCTTGGTCCTATTAATCTACTTTTAAGAATTCAATCTAAGAAATAACCAAAGATGTTGAAAAAGAGCGGTGCATAAGGATGTTTATTGCTATTACTTGTAACTGTGGAAAATCACAACCAATACAAATGTAAATAAATTATGACCTATCCATGTATAAGAATATTATGCAACCATTAGAAGTCATGATCTTGAAGAATTTTTAATAACCTGGGGAAACTCTCACTATATAAGTGAAACAAGAAGGAAACAAAACTATACATATAGGATAGTTCTTAATTTTATCAAGAAAATATTTTATCAATTCATTTAAAGAATGTCTGGAAGGAAATAAACAGAGTTATTCTGAGAAGATTATGGGTGATTTTTTTTGTTTCAATTAATCCTTTTCTGTTTCTTCTAAATCTTCCACAAATTTTTGGGGGAAAAGGCATTAGAAATAGATGGTGTGTGTGTGTGTGTGTGTGTGTGTGTGTGTGTGTGTTGCCGGGAAGGCATCCCAGGACATCATGAGAACACAGAAGCTCCTAACCCAGCATGGGGGCAGTCAGCGAAGGCTTCCTGGTAGAGGTGATGCCTGTGCTGAGACTCAGAACGAGTAAGCTTTATCCAAAGGAGGATGGGTTCTAAGCTAGGAAACAGCATGTGTAAAGACACAGAGGCAAGAGAGATCCCTTTCTGGAAACTCTTAGTAGCTTGTGTGGCTGGGTGAAGGGGCAACAGGTAAACCCAGGAGGTGAGCAGAGCAGACTGGAAGACCAGACTGAGGGGCTGGTGCTTTGCGCTGAGAACAAAGACGAGCATCAATGGTCCTAAGCAGGGGATGTAGTGAGATCCGCAGAATGGAAAGGGGATAGGAGCATGGGAGATGGGGTGAGGCAAGATGTGGCACCTAGAAACTGGAGGAGAGCCCTTAGGAGGCTGTTGCATTTTCTGGATGAAAAAAGGGGTTGCCTGGGGCTGGGCAGTGGTGGCAGAGCAAGAGAGGAGGAGACAGCTGGACCGCTGATGATAAGGAGATTTGACGGGACTTGGTGATTGATTGGAGAGGGGAGGGAGACTCCACCTCTGACAGTGATTATAGCATATGCATAATACATTCATGAACTCAGATTTAAATTACACAGTTTCAGGAGGGCCTTTCTCCCCCATTTCCCACAAAGAGAGAGATTTGAGGCTTACTTGATATTCGGCTGCAGACCCTGGAAGAAGCTGACCTTGGACCAGTCACCACACCTGTCATGCAGGGTGTCATGTGGGGTCTCTGGTCCCACTGCCTGCACAAGAACGCACAATATGGTGAGGCCAAAAAGGAACACCCATGGAGCCATAGATAGGGGAGTCATACCACTATAGTCTCGCTGGCGGCTGGGTTGGAGACACAGGAAGCAGGAACCACACGATCCGCAACCCGCCATCCGCTTCTCTGCCAACCAACCTCATTTGCTAGCTGCAATCCACTCTTGCTAGCTCAGCCACCATCTTCTTGCTAGCCCCCATTTGCTGCTAGTGTAGCCACGGCAGTTATATTAGTGGCCAATGGCTCACTGGTTACAGCTGACAGCCAACTAGCCACAGCTGCTGGCCATCCAATCACGGTTGATGGCCATTTACTACCTGAGTGAATACCTTTCCACGTGAGGGCGAGAACCTGGAGACTGCACTCCTGGCTCTGTCCCTACAACACCCAACTTCTGGCTCATCCTGGGCACCCCTGTGCCTCTGCTCCCAGGATGCAGCCCCAGAACGTGGGGGTGGGCAAGGTTACGGGAAAGCCCACCAGGAGGTGGGAGAGGGGACAGGGGTAGGGGAAGGCATAGAAAGGCCATAGCTGGGGCTTCCGTCAGGACATAGATACACATTGTCACACACATGGATCTGGATCCACAGAGAGCGAGCAGTCATGCACGAGGATTCTGAGTCAAATCACAGGCAGAGACGTACACAGAGACAGCCTGACGGAGGCTGCCAGACACAGGTCCTGTCACACACACAGTCACACACCCACAGTCGGATCGCCTCCAGCAGAGTTAGCCCCACACAGATCTCACACTCAGGCCATTGTGCTCAGCTCGATCCCCCAAGGTCCTCCGGGCTGCTCCACCCCCAGCCCCACATCCCCCTCCTGCCTCCTCAGGAGGACAGGACAGAGGGCTGGCAGAGGGGCCAGCCTAGGGGACTGGCACAGGGACCAGCAGCCAAACCGGGCAGCCGGAAGGCAGGTCTCTGAGAAGGGGTTGCCAAGGCAACAGGCTTCTGTAGAACCAACCAGGGGCTTAGATTCTCTACTCTTATTTTTAGAAGTTGGGCCTGGGCTGGTTGGGCCAGTTAGTGGGCCAGATTCCCCCAGGCAGTGTCTGAGGGCATAGGCACCAACCTCAACCTTCCCCAGGGATTCTGGTGGGCATTGCCCATGTCCTGGCTTCTTCCACAGACCCCAGCCTCCTTCCCCAGGGTCATGCCCTGGGCAGGATCTTCTACTCCCTTCTGACTTCACATAGACCCAGGGCCCTTATACCAGCCATATCCTCTACTCTCCAGGCACCAGGAATGCGGGTGGGGGTGGGCTGGAGAATGCAGTCTGCCTTCTCACTGCAGCCTGTTGATGTCCTGACTTAATTGATGGTGTGTTAGGGAAAGAAGGGCAGGTGGAGGGGTTGCCAGATTTGTGTGATGGGGTGTGAGAGGCTTGTGTCTGAATAAGTGTATAAGTGTGGGCATCTCAGGGGAGACTCATCCTCACAATTGTGTGTGTGTGTGTGTGTGTGTGTGTGTGTGCACGTGCATGTGAGAGAGAAAATTCCCTCTTCTACATGGGTAAAACAGAGTTGTCTCTCTTTCCCAGCCCCACTCACCACCCCCATCCTGGGTCTAACCCCCGCCCCTGCCTGGATCTCTTAAAAATGGGAGTGAGGGCAGAGATCTCAAGCTAGAAGGGTGGTGGAGGGCCTGGGCGTTGGTGTCCCCGCCTTGTCCAGACTCTCCCATATCTCTGAGGAGATAGCTCCTGAGGTGGGCAATAAAGTGGTGACACGGACAGGGAAGGACTGACAGATCCAGGTGGACAGAGACTGGCTGAGGGGGTTTCCGGAAAGCTCTGAGTGAGCTGACTTTATGGTGACTCCTCCAGCTGCTGGGGATTTCTCCGTTAATCTGGGACTGCTCTGTTTGCATCTCATTTGCCTATATTTGCATAACAAGGACCTGGCTTGCACCAGAGATCGAAATTCCTAGCCTGGGTAATTGTGCGGAAAAGACTGAGCAGGAATCCTGGGGACTGGGAATCAGAGTCAGGGAGCTGGATGTGTTGGCATTGCCAGTCCTCATTCAGTTCCGGGAGCCTCCACTTCTCCCTGATCCCTGGGACAGCAGGGCAGCAGGGGTGGGGGTGTCAGTGGGAACGGGGTGGAAAGGGGGAGAAGACGGAATCAAGTCATCCTTGAGAGCCCCCCCCCACCCCCCCCCGCATCCAGATGGAGCTGGGGACAGAACATTCATTCCCATGGGTGGGAATGGCCTAAATGTGGAAAGGGCAGAGTTTGGGGGGAGGGGCAGGTTAAACTCAGCAACCTCTGCCCCTGTCAGTCCCCTGATCCCCTCAGTATCCCCTAATCTGGTTAAAAGCTGACTGGTTAAAAGCCAGTGTCTGGGATCACATCCTTCATCGGCCACTTACTGGCTCTAATGCTCTCAGACCCAGGCCCCTGCCCTGGGCCCCCCACTTTAGATGACCCCACTTTGGCCCTGTTCCGGTGAAGAATTCGAAGGTCCACAGGCCCACAGGGTTGTGTCCACCTGGAGCTCCAGCCCCTTTCTAGATCATACCCAAACCCAGACTCCCAGAATCCCCTGCTCAAACAGCCCTAGACCAGCTGCCAAGGCCTGGGTGGCCTCTTTCCCTCGTCTTTTCTCCTTAAGCTCTAAGTGTGGCTATTTGCCAGCAGTGTGGACCAAGCATGGACTCGAGTGTTGGGGCGTCCATAGGCGTGCATCCAAGGCCCCTCACGCCAGTCCCCAGGAGTCCAGATATAAAAGGGGTGGGGAATGGTGGAAGGCTAGGAGCTCCTTGTTATATTCTTGCCCTAGGTTCTCAAACATTTACGGTGGCTCTGACAAGCTGTTTGCTCTTGGACAAGTTACTTAACCTCCCTGTGCTCCCAAGTAGGGTTAATAATAGTAGCTGTCTCATAGAGTTGTTACGAGGATGAACTGAGTTCATGTTCTGAGAACGGTGCCTGGCGCAGAGCAAGAGGGTGTAAATATTAGCTATTACCTCTTATCCTGGGATTTGGCTCTTTTCCCTCCAGCTGCACGAGAAGCACCTTTTCGTTCACTTTGAGAGACTGGGGAAGAGGTATGGCATGGGGACATGCCTTCCACTCCCTCTGCCTCCTCCTTCAGAGCTCAGACCCCCCTTTTCTCCCTCCCCAGCTACTGCACCCCCAGGATGCCAGGATGCCAGGAGGGCAGCCAGGTTGTTGGACTGAATGTAATGATTTGTTTAATGTCCTTATTGGTTAAATGAATGAACAAATGAATGAACGAAAAACAAAGGCTGAATGAATAAAAGTCAAACAGAAGGCTGACAGGCAGATGTTTTGGCTTTGGGGGCCCTCAGATCCATTTCCCTGAATCACATTACCCTTTTCTGCTTGCTTTCATTAGATGGTGAGAAGCAAGAGGCGGTGAGGGGCCTGGCCAGGGTCTGTGCAAGGTCAGGCCGGCTTCGGTTGAGTGGCTCATGCCTGGAGAGGGGCACCTGTGTCTGTGGGTGTGAGAGGAAGAGTGCCTGCCTGTGTCTGAGTCCTGTGGGAGAGCGAGTGTGTGTGGGGTGGTGTCTCTGTGTGAATCTCTGGGTCTCTGTGTCTGTGTCCCTGCTCAGAAGATCCCCCCTGCTCAATAATGAGAGGCCCTGGGACAGGCCGCATCTGGTCTGGGGTGGGAGGTGGGAAGATGTTGGTAAGCCTTCGTTACCTTTTTATTTACACCCCTAACCCTCTCTGGCAGAGCCTGGCCTCAATGTGCCAGCCTGTCAGCTGTCAGGTTAGCAGTGACAGAGAGTTCTCCTGGGGCCTGGCAGCCTTAGCCATCTGGCCAGGCTAGTGTTAGGGGAGATGGGGGGACCTGTCGAACGATCGCCCCTCTGAGCCCTCGGGCTTGGCACTAGGCTCATCTCAAGAGTGACGGGAGTGTGGGCATGTGGGAATACAGGTGTGTGTGTCACTGCACGTGTGCCATGGTGTGTGTGTGTGTGAGAGAGAGAGATTTTGTACATGTGGTGAGAGTGCACGAGTGGCTGGGTCTGGGTATGACTGAGGAGGCATTTATGTGTTTGCATGCATGACTATCTATGTTTGTGTGTCTGTATGACTGTGTCCTGGTAGTCTGAGGTGTCTGTGTATGACTGGGTATGACCCCAACTTTGGGCTAAGTGCATGGGTCTTGGGTCTGGGGGTTTTCCGTGGGCAGCCCTGAGGTGGACGCAGGAGTGGGGAGGGCTCAGGCCCAGTGGGGAACTGGAGCTGTGGCCTTGAGAGGAAGGTGTCGGTTCTCAGTGAATTCCTGGCTCCCTTTTCTACTGGAAGAAATAACCTCCAGGTCCATTTCTTTAAAAATTATTCTCATCTCTTCCGGAGTGAGGCCCCCTGGTGCTGAGTCCCACTAGAGGGCCTAGAAGTTCCTGTGATGGAAACCAAGGCAGCCCAAGGAGTCGTAGAGGACCCCTGACTGTCCTCGAGCCCCTTCTCCTGGAGGTAGACCCTGGTTTCAGGTATCCACTGGGCTCCCAGGCTCCCTCAGAAGCATCCTGTAGACAACCTGTAGGCCTTACCTGCCCCAGCACAGAGACAGGACACACGTTAAAGCCACTCTGAGGTACAGTCACACAATTACCCAGATAAGGGCACTGTCACAACATCAGACATGAACCAGAAACCCACATGTATAGTCACAGATCTGCTGGACACCAGCACATGTACATATGCATATATCACGACACACAAACATTCATACAGGCACACAAATGTATAGGCGCATGCCTCTTTACACACAGAAATGTGCCCATACATTGGCAAAACACACTCTTGCAAGGACACACACATGCTTAGAGTGACATGCCTGCAGACATGCTTGCATAGGTGTTCACACACATACTGTTCCTTCCCACCCTCCCTCCAGTTCTCAGTCCAACACCCTGCTACGGCTTTCACCCATTGGGGACAGCCCTTTGCAAGGTGGGCATCAAAGGAGGCCAGGTGCCATATGCACAGGGGACCCTACGAGTAGATAGCTGTGTGTGCTACATGTCCAAATTTGTATATGTGAGTGTCACTGTGTGTCTGGTAGTCTGTGTGGCTCTAGCTCTGTGTAAAACAGGGAAGGGTCTCTTTGTGACACTGTATTTTTCTGTATATGTCAATGGGTTTTTCTGGCAGGACCTCCGTGTAGCTGTATGTACCCATTTGTGTGAGTGTGAGTGTACGGAATGTATTTATCTGTATGACTCCATCTTGTGGACTATCTCTCTGAGCATGTCTGTATATGTATGTCTGTGCGCACGTTTGAATAAATGTGCATTTCTCATGCGGTTATGGCTCTGTGGTCTGGAATCCACAGGCTGGCTGGGTTGGCTATCCTTCTGACAAAGGCTATGGCCTGGGGTGGCGCCAGGTGGGACCTGACCAAATCCCTCAGCCATTGACAGTTGTATTTACAGAGCTCCAAGTAGGACGTAATTGCTTCTATTAATCTTTCTCCGGTTGTTAATTGCTCACTTATCGGGTTGTGTATTATGCCGACTGTTGCTCTTAATTCGACTCCATAGCTGCAGGTGTTCCCCGCCTTATTAACTGTTAATCGGCGCGGCTAGGGATGGAGACTTAATTGGCCCTGAGAGTGGGACACAAGCAGGCCAGCCGGGCACTGACAGGCTCTCAACCTGTCCTTGGAGCCCTTACCTGTGGAGCACAGGTGGCTACCAGAGAAGGCGTTGGCCCACTGCTATTCACCTGCAGACAGCAGTCCTGCAGACAGCGGTAAGAGTGACTACTGCTGAGTATGGTCCCTTCTTCCAGGAAGCCAACCAACCAATTAGAATCCAGCCCCTACATTCCCTATCCATCACCAACAACCATCCTCTCCCCAGAATACATAGGAGCCAACCTCATTTATTTTCCTGATCTGAGCCTAACTGAGAACTGAGAGACCAATACAGATGGAAGTGGTTCTCCTCCTCTAACACCTCCTCTCCTCCCCACTGACCCTGGCAGTCAAGGCTGTTAAGGTTACAGAGACACTAGGAGAAAGGAGGGCAAGACAAAGGAGCTTCTGCCAAGCAGGAAGGTGAAGTTAGACCACGAAGGACTTCCATCTTTTGAAAGGGCAGAGGAGCACCCCTAGGGTCCCCTAGTCCTCTCTGGTAAAGGCTCAGATATGCAGCTCTCCAAGCAAAGTTTCAGTCTCCTCCCAGACCCTGCTCCATTTCACACATCTCAGACCTGGAGGGGACTTTCTCAGTCACCACCTCCTTAGCTCTGGTCTTTCAGTCTCTCGACCTCAGCTGCCGCTGCTGCAGCCACCTCCAGCTCCAGCGCCTTTGAGAGAGGAATGCAAAGTTTCTGACACAGTTGGCCCCTGAGAGAGGCAAGGGTGTCAGGGTGTGCATGTGTGGGGGTGGTCGTGATGGGGGAAGGTTGGGAGGGTTGTCCATGCTTCACCAACCTGGTCTCCATCCTCCAAGAAAGACAAACAGGCAAATCTAAAGTCTTCATCCAGGACCTCAAATCCAGTCTGCCCTGACATTGGAAGTTCTTCCCATTGTTTAGTTGTCATGTCTTCAGCTGCAAAGAAAGTTGATTTGCTTTGGTTGGGTCCTGAGAGGAGCTGGGCGCTATGGAGAGAGGGAAGGAGCTACCATTAAATGTCTACCGTGTGCCAGAAGCAGCAATGAGTGCATGTAAGAGTGGCATATGGCTGAGCCTTCATATAACCTGATGAGTTAGGGATTACCAACCCTATTACGGAGAAGGAAACTGAGCCATAGAGAGGGGAACTAAACTTGTCCAAGGCCCGGCAACAGCCAATAAAGGGCAGACCTGGGATTCCAACCAGACCTGGCATTGCCTGGGGGGCCTGGGTGTCTTTGGTCAGGGACACCTAGATGGATTCATGCTAATTATTCGATAAGGTGACCAGGGTCTGGAACCGGTGGTCATTATTACAGGTTACCCACCCACCCCTAATCTGGGAACATTAATAAGAAAAGCACTCACGCATGCGCGGCCAACGTGCCCATCAGGTGGGATGAGAGAGAAGCAAACGGAACTGTCCAGGGATAGTTGCCCAAACAAGTTCCAACCCCGTCTCTATGTTAATGATATGCAAATGTATGTAAATTTGCACACCCAACCGCTCAAACCTTTGAAAGCAATGGGATGACACAGGAGAAGTTGCTATGGAAACCCAAAAGCGACCTCCTTCCCCCCGCCCCACCGAAAGAGCAACGCAAAGACACGTGCACAAAGGCCCAGGGTTCCTTGCTCCAGAGAGCCCCAGAGGATCACGGAGTCACGGAGGGTGTGAACCGGAAGGATCCCAGTGACAGAGTCCAGCGGGGAAGCTAAGGCCGGGAGAAAATCGCCGGGAGAGGGGTAGTCGTGGGGTGTCTACCACTAAAACCGAGGGGAGGGAGCTCGGTGGCCCTTCGAATCCTTGGCGACTCCTACTTCGGCCTAGCCCAGTGAGCCCCGCCCAGCGTTGCTTAGCAACATCCATCGAGCCTAGCAACCACCGGCCTCGCCCCCTAGCAACAGCTCGCCTAATCCGCTCTCCTGGCCTCTGCCAAAAGAACGGCAAGGGGCTTGTGGACGTGGGCCAAAGGTGGGTGGACATCTTGTTGACCAGCCTCCAATCTCTAAGCAGTCAGGCTACAGGTCCATCTATAGCCCTTTACTTACAGAGGAGAAAACTGGAAGTCCCAGCCCAGAGAACAGAGCTTGTTATTTCTGAGTGGCCCGGGAAGGCAGCAAATGCTCTGGTCTCCTGGGAGGAAGCCTTGGGCGTGGGGGAGGGTGTGCACAGCCATCCCCTGCTCCAAAAGCGTTAGGGAAATGACCCAAATTGCCAACTGGGAATAGAGCTGTAGGTTGCATAGTAATTTGTGTTATTTACATATATCACTGAGGCTTTGGCGCTCACAAGCCACTCGCGACTGGAAAAGTTCCGGAAGGAGCCCCGCCCCCGACCGGGTTCACCTGTCCAGTCCCCTCTCCCAGTTTCATCCCGCACCCCACCCCACCCCCGCCTCCAATCCCTTTGGCTAAAATCCCACGTCTCGTCCCGCCCCCAACTGGTCCTCCAGCCCTGCCAGCGCGACCTCCATCCCAAGGCCGAGGGCCCCCTCTGCTGTCTGCTGCGGGTAGGGCAGCAGCAGAGCTGACGGGGCAGAGAAGAGGAACTCCCCCAAACAACAAACGCCCCATCCTTCCCAATCCAGTACCGTCCAGGGCAAGGCGGGTACATAGGAAGATTTCAAAAAGGGATGGGCAACAGTACACTGTGGGGACAGAGCCAGGAGTGCAGTTTCCAGGCTCCCGCCCTCACGTGGAAAGGTATACACTCGGGTAGTAAATGGCCATCAACTGTGATTGGATGGCCAGCAGCTGTGGCTAGTTGGCTGTCAGCTGTAACCAGTGAGCCATTGGCCACTAATATAACTGCTGTGGCTACACTAGCAGCAAATGGGGGCTAGCAAGAAGATGGTGGCTGAGCTAGCAAGCGCGGATTGCAGTTAGCACGGCGGATTGCAGCTAGCAAGTGGGGTTGGTTGGCAGAGAGAAGTGGACGGCAGGTTGCGGATAGTGTGGCTCCTGCTTCCTGTGTCTCCAACCCAGCCACCAGTGAAACTGTAGTGGTATGACTCCCCTATCTATGGCACTGTGGGTGTTCGTTTTTGGCCTCACCATATCCTGCGTTCTTGTGCAGGGAGCGGGAGGAGAGACACCCAGCATGACACCCAGCATGACAAATGGCACAGCGAGCAGGGTACGGTGCAGGCCAGAATTTCCAAAGGGGTAATGGAGCAGTTGATACGTATGAAAGCTCAGTTTCGTGAGCAGGGTACAGTGTCAGCCAGAGCTCTCCGAAGGATGGTGGAGCAGCTTGTGTGTGTGAACACTGTCTCAGGAAGACCAGGAGCAGCAGCTGCCGGAGAGCTGGACACCCGTGGAGGGGTGAGAAGACATAGGCAGTTCCCCAACCAGCACAGGCCGGAGAAAGCGAAGGTCATTGCGGCCCTGTGGGCTGGGAAGTGCTTGCTGAGGCCCTCACCCCCAGGTTGGGGAGGACTTGGAGCCCTCGCCCTGCAGAGAGGGCACACTTTGTGAGGCCAACGCACAGCCCTGGTGAATGACTGTGGACTATGGGGAATGGGCTCCATCCCTAATGTAATGGACCGCTTTACTGTTTGCTTGGGAACGTACCACCATGTAGTGGAACTGGCAGATAATTTGTTTTTGTGTCTCGACCGGCTGCCGTCGAGAATATGTGAGAACCCTGGCTCTGCCCAGAAAGTCTGGCTGTGCCCAGAAAGACTGGTGGTACCCTGAGAGGCCCTGGCTGTGTCCAGGAAGTCTGGCTGTGCCGAGAGAGTGGCACTGTCCTGAGAGGCCCTGGCTGTGCCCGGGAAGACTGGTGGTACCCTAAGAAGCCCAGGAAGTCTGGCTGTGCCCAGAAGGACTGGTGGTGCCCTGAGAAACCCTGGCTGTGCCCAGAGAGCCTGGCTGTGTCCAGGATATTGCATTCACCTCCAGGCTCCTCGCACAGGGCCCCTCGCAGAAGATGCTTGTCATGTAGATTGTGAAGCAAGACCCTATAGGGGTGGAGTGTGGGGACAGAGCCAGGAGTGCAGTTTCCAGGCTCTCGGCCTCACGTGGAAAGGTGCTGGCTCAGGTAGTAAATGACCATCGACTGTGATTGGATGGCCATCAGCTGTGGCTAGTTGGCCATCAGCTGTAACCAGTGAGCCATTGGCCACTAAAATAACTGCCGTGGCTACGCTAGCAGCAAATGGGGGCTAGCAAGAAGATGGTGGCTGAGCTAAAGAAGATTAGTGGCTCTTGCTAAAGAGCGAACTGCAGTTAGCAAGTGAGGTTGGTTGGCAGAGAGAAATGGATGGCAGGTTGCAGATAGTGTGGCTCCTGCTTCCTGTGTCTCCAACCCAGCCGCCAGCGAGACTATAGTGGTTGACTCCCCTATCTGTGGCTCCATGTGTGTTCCTTTTTGGCCTCACTATATCCTGCGTTCTTGCGCGGGGAGCAGGACAAGAGATCCCGCATGACACCCGTCATGACATACACCCTTTCAAGCCTAGGGAGGCGAAGAGTGGGGTCCTGCCAGAAGTTCTCTCCGCCAAGCCAGGCCCTGCTTCTGGGTGTGGGTTAGGCAGCCAGGGGCAGTGAGTTCACGCGTCAGTCCCCAGACTCAGTTCTCACGAGGTACAACCCACACTGAGGTGCCTTACAATTGCAGCTGCTGTTAGGAGCTCACTCCAGCCCCAGGCAAAGCAGCACTATCCATGCTACATTATTGCACAGAAACTCAGACATACCCACCCCAACCCACACCTGGCCCGGTCCAGGGTCTCCGTGGCCCACCCAGCAGATGCAGTCTCAACTTTGTCAAATGCTTTATTGAACCAAAAATCAACGCTAACCAGACTGCAGAACAGGAAACTCAAACAGGGCAGATGGGTTGAGCTGGCCCCCCCTTCCTCGGCCCGGCTCTCTCTGAAACAGTTCAGGGTTCAGTACTGGTGAGAGAATCAACGCCTCTCTTGTGGTGGGTCATGAGGGTCAGATCTCTCTGGGGAAGGGACGTTCAGAGCCAGCTCCATCTAAAGGCCCCCAAGAGGAGTCAGGGGCTGGGCCATGGGGTTCTGGAACTGCAAGAGGCTGGCAAAAGAGGCCAAGAATTCCAGGGGTACAGGGGGCTGGGGGAACATCTCCTGGCCTGGCAACTTCAGTGAGGCTTGGAGCTGGCGGCTTATGGTCACCAAGAATTCAAGATGCTGGAGCAGGGTTCGGTGGAGACAGGCGGCACTGTGGAGGTGCTGGCAATGGCTGGCTAGTGCTGCTGAATAGTGATGCCAGGACTGGTAACAGTCTGGTTTGGGGGGCCACTGTCCTTGCCCAGGAGACTGCCAGGTTTCAGGCTCTTCCCACAGTCTCCCCCTGCCTGTGTGGGGCCTCTGCCAAGCACAAATTCCCCTGGGAGCCAGGCTGTCTTTTCCCTGGCTCTGCTCCCGGGTACCCTCTGGGGGAGGGGAGCCTTTCAGGGCCACATCCAGCCCCCTGTCCTCCGGATCGTAGCATCTCATCTCCACTTTTTTGTTGAAGGAGACCATCTTGCGAACCTTCCCCAACAAGAGGTTGGACTCTGCTGTGTCTGGAAGCCCTGCCTTGGGGAGCAGCACAGCCAGCAGCAGGCTTGAGTGAGTAGCTTCAAGGCCTGGAGAAAGAGGGGGAGAGACCATAGGCCTGGTAGGAGAGAATGCATAGCCCCCAGAAGCTGCATTCTGGCTGTGGCAGGAGATCTGCAGGTTAGATTCCGCCCCCCTTCAAGAAGAGCTTTCCAGCAATGAGATGGGGGCTCATGAGATGCTGGGAAAAGTGGGAGGGTGAATCTGTCTTGGAAGATTTGCTCTCAGTGTGGGAAAGGATTCACCTGGCCGAGGGTAGGCATGGTGGAGTCAGACTCTATGGATTCAGTCTACCTCACTGTCGCCAGAACAGGCAGCCCAGAAAGGCTAAGCGCTCAGCTCAGGAATGGGTACAACCCCATGAATCCCCCCACCACCCCACCCCCAGGCACTTTCCTGGAGCTACACCCTGGAAGGTTTCCATGCACATAAGGCCAAGCTCGGCCCGGTACAGCTGTGGAGAAAACATCCTTCCTTCTACCTTAGGTGATGCTTTCAGTCAACTGTTTGTAGGTCCTGCCTCTGTCCTGCTGTGTCTGTGTCAAATGTGGCTGCCCCATGAGTTTCTATTCAGGGGCCTAACTGGAGAGAGAGTACGTACAGTGTGGTGGTCAGGAGCCCAGTTTCTGTAGCCATGCTGCCTGGGTGTGAAGCCAGGCTCGGTTATTGATTGGCCATGTGACTCTGGACAAGTCACCTGCTTTCTCCCTACCTCAACTTCCTCATCTATAAAATGAAGAAACTAATAGTACCATTCTGCTAGAGTTATTTTGAGGACTAAATGAATTAATATAAATAAGCTTTTAGAACACTGTCTGGCACGTGTAAACAATACACGAGGATGATCTATTGTTATTGTTATCACATTTGCCTGTCTCAGGAGTTCTCTTCTGAGACATGCTTGCCTCCATGGAGACACGGGTGAATGTGTCAACAATGCTCCATCTGGTCACCAAGTGAGGGGAGGCAGGGTCTGGTATGGGAATTGGGACACTCACCTGGGCCTCCCAGAGGGCGCAGTCTGGAGGGCAGGGGCTGGAAGGCAGGCAGGGGCAGTAGGACCACCCTCATGTGTTCCACAGCTGCCAGGCCGTGCTGTTGCTTATTGTTGAGGTAAGAGTAGAGCAGGCGGCAGTTCTCGGTGTCCCGAGCCCCCTGTGGGTACAGTCTGACCACACAGACATCCTACAGTTGTAGGAAAGACAGCAAATTTAGGAGCAGTCATCCTTTGCTCCTACGAACACCCCTGGTCTCATCCAAACCTCTAAGAACCCTGTGAGGAAGTGTGTCCCCATTTTCTGGAGAAGGAAACAGGGACTTGCCCAGGGTCACACAGTGATCCTGCAGTCACAGTGGGAATTAGACCCGGATATCCTAAACCAGGCCTCTCCTCCAGAGGTGGAGAAAGGGAGCACAGGGCGGGGGATATGGTGCTAGGAGAAGAGGTGGTGCCCCAGAGTGGGTGGTTACCTTGGCCTCAGCTGGGTAGATGCTGGCCAGAAGGTCCCATATGGTGTTGGAGGGGATGCAGCCTGCTGAGCGAATCACCTCCGGCAGGGCCTGGGGGCAGGCAGCAATGGCCAGTCAGCCCCCCCAGATTCCCACCCACTTAGGGCCAACTCAATACCAACCACTTGGAGGCCACAGCCTGCAGCAAAGAGGATGAGCAGGCAGTCTATAAGTACCCCTAGTGGCCGCCCAGGAAGCCCCAATTGCCCCTGGAGGCCTACAGCCTATCCTTGTCAATCTCTTCCAACTTCTCAGAAGCCCTTCACTCCCTCCTCAAACCTCCTGCACTCAGCCCACACTTTAGCTGACCATTAATCACTCAACGATCACTCCTAAAACCCTCCTCTGGGCCAGAGAGGCACAGACCCCTACTCCTGGGCCCTTCCTGCTTTATGCCTTAGGTTACCCACGTTTTTTTACCCATATGTGTGTCTGCAGGAATAGGGCTGGCATCTCATTTGACTCCATGCCCAGCACAAGGCCAGGCACAGAGAGGATGCCAATGACTTGTTTTAGAATGAGTGAATGAATCAATCAATGGGGATGTGAGTAGCTGACCAGGCTGGTCAGTTGGAGGGAGTCCCTGGCAAGCAGGGCAGGAATACCATGATGAGCCGACAGCTGTGTCCTGAGACCAGCTGGGCCTTCACCCGGAACCGCTTGATGGAGAACATGTCCACAGTCCCCTCCCAAGGCGGCTGGCTGGGCAGGGCCTTTGTGGGTCCAGCAAGCACCTGGAGCCTAGAGAGAGAGATAGAGATAGGACCAGGAAGAGTAGGTCATCAGGGCTTCACCCAGCATCTCCTTACTCTTTGGAGAAGGTCCTGTGTCTCTACTGTGGGTGCTAACACTAGTCCTAGCATGGCCTTTTGCAGGGGGGAATCAGTAGGCTGGGATGGTTCCATCGCACAGATGGGGAAACGGAGACCCACAGAAGAGATAAGATTTGTCCAAGGCCATATAGAAAGGAAAGCCCATACTGTGTCTGCTGCCCTAGTGAGTGGCCTCCCCAGTCTCCCTGTACCCAGCCCCATACCTGTTCTGGGGCTCCATGGGAGGTTTCTCCCCGATTTGAGGCATCTCTGGAGAGGACACCGGGGCTGGGTTTGGGGCTCTCTGGAAGACACTGTCCTCCACCCTCCTGGTGGTTATGGAGGAGGTTGGCAGCTCACTTGAGGGCTTCCAGTCTGCAAACAGCAGAGGCAGGAGCTGAAACAGGCTGGCAGCCAGACTGAAGCCAGCCCCGGCCTTTAGAGCCAGGGTTTGAAGCAGGTTGTTTTCAAGGTGACCTGGGGCACAGGCACCCCCATCCTGCCACTTTGTCCCCAGGCCACGCATCCCTGTTACTGCTGAACCCCGCACACTCAGCCCCAGCCTGCCCACCACCCCCGTGTCTCCCCCTACCTACCCTTGCAGGAATAGGGGTCTAGGAAGTGGTGCTCCTGCTGCTCCCTGGGGTCCTTGGATGTGGCAGGCGGGGCCAGCGGGCGGCAGTCTGTAGACACCATGGGCCCCTGGCAGACACAGGAGAAGACAGGGACTTGTCAGGCAGCTGAGGAAGTCCTCCATGAGTAAGGAGCCTCAGGGATGTGGTTTTAGTTTCCCAATAATACATTTTTTTGTTACACAAGTACTATGACCTTGTTAAAGAAAATTTGGAAAATATAGAAAAACTAAAAAATAACCACCCCTTGTCCCCACCCCTCAGAGACAGCTGTCGCTATTCTGTATATTCCTTTATAATAGTTATTCCATACATTGGTGTTTGGGGGTCCTTTTACTAAAATAGCTAAGATCAAACATTCAACCCGTACAGGCATACCTCAGAGATTTTGTGGATTCAGGTCCAGGCCACCACAATAGAGAGAATACCACAATACAGTGAGTCACATGAAAGTTTTGGTTTCCTGGTACATTTATGAAAGTTATGTTTCTACTATAGTCGGTTAAGTGTACGATAACCTTATGTCTAAAAAACCTTAATTAAAAAGTACTTGCTTGCTAAAATATGCTAACCATCACCTGAGCCTGTTGGAAAAAAGTGCCAACAGACTTGCTCGACACGGGGTTACCACAAACTTCCAATTTGAAAAAAAATGCAGTCTCTGCAGAGCGCAATAAAGCGAAGCATAATGAAACAAGGTAGCCCTGTTTCTTATTTTGTCCATGAATTATAGCAGAGGCATTTGCCATGTACTACAGTCCCGGGATGGGGTGGATGGTAGTGTACACGCCACTTCTGTTGCTAGGTGATTGGGTCATTCCCAGGTTTTCACTACCACAAATGGTACTGAGGACATCCTTGGGGAGAAAGTATTTTCCTAAACTTTCAATTATTCCCTTAGGATAAGTTCTCAGAAGCAGATGACAGAATGGGGGAGAATGAACATTTTTAAGACTCTTGATGCCCATTGCCAAGTCACCTTTCTTCCTCATAATAGAAACCGTTTTAAACACAAAATAAGCATTGCTTTAGGAAGATTTAAGATTTTAAAACCCTATAAACCTATAAAACCCTATAAACCTATAAACCAATGAAGCACCTCCAGAGCAGTGCTAAGACTCACTAAGGCTTTGGAATCAGCCTGGCCTCAAATCTCAGCTCCCGCTCTGCCAACTAGTTGACCTTGGACAAATGGCTTCAGATTCCTTGCCCAGGAAACTGGCATCACCTACCTGTAGGTCATTGTGAGATCTGAATGGAGCACTGTTTGTAAAAGGGATACATGGCAGGTGTTCAATAAGGAGTCAAGATTATTATGTGTTATTTTCCCTTTCCTCTCTTCCTCCCTCTTCTCTCCAGGTCTCCTTAGGTCCTCCCCTAACACTTCCATGCAATTTACTCAGGGAATACAGATTGCTTTGGGTTGGGGAGCAGCCACACCCCCAAGGGCTCCTCTGCATAGGCAGCGGTTCTGGTTATTGGCCTGGATACCGGCTGGGGGGAGCAGGGATTGTTGTCATTTCACTGCCATTTCCCCAGTGAACGTGGCTCAAGGAGCCTGCCCTGCACTCCCTGTCCTGAACACACAGCTGATTAGACTGGGGTGAACATCTGCCCCACAGAACACCCACCAAAAGCCAGAGCCGCCTTCTGAGAGTGACTGAAGGGAGCCCAGGGGGAGTTCTGACGGGCTGCAGGAGGCTGAGCCAAGGGGTTCATTTGACTGGAAGGCTGCTGAGCTACAATGTCAGGCCATGAGCAAGATGGAGGGCCAAGCGGGAGGAAGCAGCAGGATGGACAAGAGGATGGGGCAGATCCCCAGCGACAAGAGGAGACTGCACTGGGCGCTTCCCTGTCTGGAGCACCCATAAGTCCTTCTGCCCAAGACAGCAGGTGTCTTCCTTACATACACGAAGTCGCTGCCTCGAGCAGGTCCTCCCGCTTCCCAACTGGGGATCTGTCAGAATGTCTGCAGTCGGGGGGAGATGCGGTGATGGGCCTTTCTACCACTCACATGGGGTCCCTGAGGGTTAGGCCACAGGGAGGTAGACCAGCACTGAGAAGGCATTGCCAGGCCCTGTGCCAGTGGCTGTCTTGCCCCACGCTCACCTGGATCCTGGGTGGTAATGATCATTACCCAGCTTTACAGTGGGTCTGAGTAGTCAGGGGACTTGCCCCAGGCCACACAGCTGGTGAGGTGAGGAGCGGGATCCCTGGGCACAGGCCCTGCCTGGCCCCAGGGCAAGTTCCCACTTACCACCAGATCCTCCAGAGTCAACATCTGGTCTGTGTCCCGCAGGATCTCCACTTCACCCTTGTGGGTCAGTTTGGAGGTTGGGAGGCTACATGGCTCCTTCTGTTGCTGCTCAATGATCTCCAGGCCCTGGCGGGTGGAGCAGCCCAAGGTCACCCGGGGTCAGGAGTCTGGGGCCACCAAGAGCCCGAGTGCTCACGTTCCTCCCTTGAGGCCCGTCTCAGGTGGTTCCCTTCCATCCAGCCCTTTTACTTTTGCCATTTCCCTCACCTGGAAAGGCCTCCACCCTCAGCTCTGCCTCTCCATATTCCACTCATTCACCCTCCAACACAAGCCCTGCCTCCTCCAGGAAGCCTTCTTGAACTTCGCCTTCACCCACAAGTCAATGTGCTTCTGACTGTACCCCACCATCTGTCCTGGGAAGAAAGTGGTGTAGTCGAAAGAGTGCCAGCTGGGCTACTAATAAAGATCCACAAGGTAGTGTGGCCTTGGGCAAGCACTTCTCTGCTGTAAGCCTCAGTTAATCTGTTCTCTAGGAATTCAGGTAAGAGCATGTATCAAACAGCCTATGTGGAGTGCTTAGCCCGGAGCCCGGCTCGTAGTAAAGGCTACTCCTGATTCTTCCTGTTGAGCAATGTCATTCCATCTGAAATGTTTCCTGAAAGCCTGTTCTCCCTTTCTAACCGCCCCCAGAAGACAGACATTCTATCCTTCCTGGCAGGCTTCCTGGGCGTGGGCTCTGCAGCTGCACAGGGCCCTGTGCTTAGAAGGACCCCATGCTTAAAGCTGTCCGCATCTTGAAACCCTTAATAGTTGTTGAACAAAGGGCCCCACATTTTCATTCAGCACTGGCCCCACAAATTATGGGCCTGGTCCTGCCCCCGGTCCCCTACAGTGCCTGGACCGAAGCTCAGCTTAGAGTGAGCGGATGGATTCGCCTCATGGATTCTAGTTATTCATTCTAATCAGCCCAGTGTCTTCTAGAACAGGAGCCTTAGCGCCCACCCCATGGAGTGACATCTCCATGAACCACTTTGACAAACAGGTCCTGCAGGGGCAGAGGCAGGGGTTGCACCACACCGCTCCCAGAACCCCCACCGGGCCTCCTGCCCTGGCCCCTCTCCCTTCATCAGTGCCACCCATTCCCCCTGGGCCGCAAACCACTACACAAACATCCCCAAAGCCGGGGTGGTGTCCACATCTTCCCTGCCCCTGCCCCATCTTCCCTGCCCCTAGCAGTTCCTAGGCAGGGGGAGACCCATGACACAGGGTATGTGGGCATGTAACTGACGGGTAGGGACTGTGGGGTCCCTCACCCAGCCTGGGACGCCAAGGAGATGTCCAGCCTTTTCTGGGGCTTCTGAGGCTGGAATGAGGCACCCCAGGGGCTCCATTCCCCATTGGTGGTAGATGACGACCCTGGACTCCAGACTCGGGCCCATCATTGCCAGTTCCCTTCCACCCCCAAAGCCCTGCTCCACAGAAAAACAAGTGAAAGAAGATACCTCTCAGGGTGTCACCTCTCTACTGAGCTCTCCAGCCCTAATCCCTTTCATTTCTGCCTCTTTTCCTAATGTGTTTGGTGGAGAGGGTCTCTCTGATTCTCTGCCTGCCTGCCGTTTCTTTCCGTTTCCTTGTTCCTGTTTCTATCTGTCTGTCTTATGCTCCCCTTGTCTCACGGCTTTCCTCCTCACTCTGCTCTGCCTGCATCTCCCTGTTCCCTCCGCAGGCCTCCCCCTTTCACTCCCCCTCCCTGCTACACTCTGTCACCTATCCTGACTTGACCCAACGGCTCACCCTTTTCTCCTCCTGGTCCCGCCAGCGGGCCAGCTCTTGGGGGGCCAGCTGGATAGAGTTCATCCGCACCAGGCCATGGGGAGTGATATCTCCATGAACCACTTTGACGAACAGGTCCTGCAGGGGCAGAGGCAGGGGTTGCACCACACCACACCGCTCCCAGAACCCCTACCGGGCCTCCTGCCTGCGCGTTGCGCCCCAGCCCAAAGTCCCGCTCACAGGGTTCCTGGGGTCACGCAGGTTGAAGAGCAGGCTGCGGTACTTGGCCTTGTAGCGGCAGTTGGTGGCTTGTATCAGGTCAAAGAGGGCTGCCTCAATGCCAAAAGCAATGTCCTCTACTTCCTCCTCGCTCAGCACCAGGTCTGGGCGCTCCCGAATGCTGTGGGGACACGGGCAGGGCCATGGCACAGAACTGTGAGATTATCCAGGCATTCAGCCCGAGCGGGAGGGAGATGGGCGGGGAGCAGGGTCTGGGCCGATTCCAGTTTCTATTCTGGGCATTTTCCTGCATGAACCCATTTATTCTCACCCCAACTCTGTGGGGAAGAAGTATTATCATTCTCCATTTACAGAAAGGGTAACTGATGCTCACAGAAGATCAGGAGCTTGCCCGAGGCCACAGTCAGTGGCAAAGCAAGATATCAGCCCGTGCTCTGTTCCCCACCAGTGGAACTGAGGAATGTATGGAGGGGAGAAAGCCTGGGGGGTGGGGGTAAGGAATCAGTCAGGGCAGGAGATGGAGCCTGGCCCTAGCTGTAACCCTGAATCTGCCATTGACTTGCTGTGTGGTCTTTGTAAAGTCCTGCCCTCTCTGGGCCTTGGTCTCACTATAGTAAATGAGAGCTCGCAGCTTAGATCTCTGAGGTGCTCCCAGCACAGAGTTCCATTATGTCTGAAAACATTTGCTGTGGGGGATAGCCACAAGGACCTGAGCAGACGCTGAGGGCTGCAGTGGCTTAATGGGAAAGCATGATCTTGAAGCCAGAGAGGCCTAGGGTCCAATTTCAGCTCTCTTCTAACTCTTTGCATGGTCAAGTAACCTCACGGCTACAAAATGGGTTAGTCATACACACAGATGCCCTTAGAACATGGCATGGCCCTGGGAGGTGGTGGTATGTGAGGGCAGCCCATCGGGATGTCAGGGATGCCAAGGAAGTGGGGAACAAGACCTTACCGACTCAACAGCACCTCCTGCATGGCACGGACCACAGTGTACCGTACCTCAACATCCTGTTGGGGCTGGAGCTGAGCTGTGGAGAGAAAAAAACATCACGGGTCCCCAGGGGATGCTCAGGGGCCAGAGCAGCGGGTGACTCGATGCTGAGGGGCTTAGGCAGGCAAGGAAGGAGTCCCCCTTCATGGACCTAGCCACCCCCACACCCCTACCCCGCCATCTGTCTGGGAGCAGCGCCCAGGCAGCCAGCAGTCCTCTGGGGAAGGACTACAGGCAGGGAGGGGAGAAGAGTCCTAGTGGGGCTGGGGCCAGGAGCTGTGTGTCCTCCAGTCCCCACCAGTCCCCAGAAGACACAGAGCTGCTGAAGGGTAGCCTCCTCTGCCCTTCACCTGAATCCTCTCCCCCGTCCAGTTCACCAGGCTTCTTCTCTGCAGCATTGACGGGACCAAACTGTAGGGGAGAAGTAAGGAACTGAAACTGTGTCTCTGGGCC